>NC_136069.1:157004901-161804901 GCF_964261635.1 Lissotriton helveticus
TTGTGGCAAAATGTGAGCGTATCAATGACGCTCTTAATAGGCAGGCCCCCGCTTCACTTACACCTATGGGGCCATGTCCTTCAATTGTCCAGGTTCCTGCCCCTAATGTCAGGGGTCCTTCCATAAATATATCGACTGTCACTTCTAATGTGGTCACTGAAAACCCTGTTAAAAAAAAAGGGAAAGTGGAGGAGGGGATATATATTCCCATGATGGAGGCGGTTCCCAGTGTAAATACCTCAGTAAGGCCTAGAGACCAGCGGGGGGCTGTGGCGAGAAGGGTACCCCCAGTAAATCTACCTCCGGATGCAACACCTTTTGTAGCAATTCTGGTTAACGTGCCCAAACTTGCAGATGGGGAGGTGGAACATCAGGATACTCTTTTTAAGCATGTTAAAAAATGGTGCAATGCTAATTGCACGGGAGAGAGTAACATCGCAGACAATATTGTTACAAGTAGAAGGGTGAACTGGGTGGGCTCAAGTAAGAAAAATGTAGAAGGAGATTGTGTAATTGTTAATTTTAAATCTAGAAGTGTCGCCAGCCGCCTCTTCTGGGATGGTTCTCCTTTGGACCCTGTAGGAAAAGGTGTTCGAGCAATGCCCCTTGGCTTTTTCTACCCTCGAGCCTATAGGCCAGGCGATAGTGAAAACAATAAGCCACATTTTTCCCAAAATATTTGGGCGGAGGACAAACCTATCTCGCCTATGTGTGGTAATAACTGGGTGACAAAGCCACCCAAGGGTAGCAGCCTAGTTAATTCTGTAAGGATCAGTCCTTCAAACGATTTATTGTTGTCAAATAGGTTCTCGGCTCTAGCCGATCGAATAGATATTGAATGACTAGAGCCTGAGCACGATAACCGGACTGTCCCATGCCCAGTTAATGTAGAGGCCACCACATTAGATAATACGGTTAACATTGCTACAAATGACCCTCCAGAACTGGATCGGGGGCACATCAGGTTATTATCATGGAACATCGCGGGCCTACGGGCCAAACAGGATGATCCGATTTGGCTACACCAAGTGAAGGAACACGATATAGTTGCCCTACAAGAAACATGGTCAAAAGATAAGGGATTCTGGGTAGATGGCTATATTTCATTCTTTGTCAATGCGCAGAGCTCCACGGCTGGAAGGGATAGAGGGGGGCTGTTACTTCTAGTTTCAGTAAAATTAGCAGGGACAGTCAAAGAGATACCCAGTTCCTCACACTTTTTTCAGCTGGTGGAAATTCTTTTGGCAGACAAGAATAAGATTGTGTTTATAAATTGTTATAACTCCGTGCAGGGGGGACCCCCTAATTTTGTTCTTGAAGGTTTATCCTCTTTTTTAAATAATTACATGTCAAAACAAACCACTTTTGTTCAGTTAATTATGATGGGAGATTTTAATGTTCATCTGTGTGAGTTACACTGCCAGATCATAGATGATACCGGTCCAGACCACACATCGTTGCCACATTTTGAACATACCCCGAAGGGTGTGGCAATGGAAAATCTGTTATCATCCAATGATCTATATGAACCAGGGTTTTCAGATTCAACAAACCGTGTGGTCACGTATAATGCAAGAGGGAGTGAATCAATTATCGATTATTTTTTTATGTCCCCGGGGCTCTTATGTCATGTATTGTTTTATAATGCAATTGTAAGCGGGTTTAGTGACCACAACCCGGTGCTGTTAGTTTTGGATGCTTTTTCGGGTTTGAGCAAAGGGGATTTGAGGGCTACTGGTGCGAGGGACGTAAAGAGTAGAGACCAGGGTAGGCGCCTCAAATGGTGTAAAGTTTGCCCTGAGGATTTTCATGTCCAGATTGAGCAAAAAATGGCCGCAGAAATTGAGAAATGTAGGGACGGAGAGAGGGGGGGAAGGAGGAAGTTAGTGCCTTCGAAGCTATTTGTGCCAGAGTTGAAAAGGAACTAATAGCTAAAGCAAGGAGGGGTTCCGCTCCAGCCTTTGGGTGGTTTGATCGCTCCTGCTCCAAGGCACACTCGGCTTTGCTGAAAGCTCTTAAACAATCCCCTAGAGATAGGTCTTTGGTGGCACAGTTGAGAAAAAGATATGCTTTGGCGGTTAAGGCGCGAAAAAAGGCCATCAAAGATGAAGCATGGGATTCACTAATGGATTCTGTAACCCTTAAACAAAGTTCCAAATTCTGGTCCATAATTAATAATCCTTTATTTGCTCAAACAAGCAACACCGATCTTGAAATTAACATCCCTGAAGCTGAATGGATCAAACATTTCTCTAACATATATGGCTCAAATGAACCAGTTGAGGCATTTGTAATGCCCGGCTCCCCAAATCCCCCTACTAAGTTAAAATTTAGTAAACCTGAAGTAGAACTGGCAATTTTAGGTTCTGCTGCTAATAAAGCTCCCGGCCCAGATGGGGTACCTTTGGACCTATACAAACTTAATCCTGAGATGTGGGCTGAGATTTTAGCCAATGTCTTTAACTGTGTGTATGAGGGGGGATTGCCAAAAACTTGGGCATGTTCAATCATAGTACCCATTTTTAAAAAGGGCCTAAGAAGTGACCCCAAGTGTTTTCGTCCAATTTCTTTATTGGATTCTTCCATGAAGATTCTGGGCAAAGTTTTTCTTAGCAAGAATTAACAATTGGTCGCTAGACAATGATATTTTATCAGATGCTCAGTATGGGTTTCGTGCTGGCAGAGGAACAGAGGACCAATGCTTAAATCTTCATTTGTTAATATCGAAATACACTACTGCAAAAAAAGGGTAAATTTTTGTAGCATTTATGGACCTGTCCACGGCCTTTGATTTGGTAAATAGAGCTCGGCTGTGGACCATGCTGTTAAAATTGGGACTTGATCCCCCACTTGTATACTTTTTGGCAGAACTCCACAAGGACCTAAAAGCTTCTATTAGAATGGATCATGACGGAAATCGTACAGCTTGGTTCAAATCAAGTAGGGGTGTGTGGCAGGGCTGCATTCTTGCACCCATGCTGTTCACTCTATATATAAATTCCTTAGAGAAGACTCTTTTAACTGCTACCTTGGACACTCCGCGTGCAGGGGATACACGCATCCCTGTTCTCCTGTACGCGGATGACGCAGCTTTGATAGCTCGGACTCATTTAGGTTTGCAAAGACTTTTAAATGCTTTTAATGATTTTATGTCCTCACTTGACTTAGTGATAAATAACTCCAAATCTCACGTCATGGCCTTTGGGGCCGCCAAAAATAATACAAAGCAGTTTTATTGCAATGGCGACGTGATCACAAATGTCAAAATTTTTACTTACCTGGGTGTAATTTTTGACACCAAAGGAAGCTGGGCTCCTCAAATGACAGCTAAAATCAAAGCAGTTAGGAGCTCGGCCAATGCTATTTTAAGTTTTTCGAGGCGACTGGGTGGGAAGCCAACTGGTGCTTTACTAAACTTGCACAGGGCAAAATCTGTGGCTATAGCGAGGTATGGTTCAGGTCTGTGGGGTTATGTGAATGGCGAAGCTATTCAGAGGGAAGAAAATAAGTTCCTTCGTTCCATATTAGGGCTTCCCCAATCAACAGCCTCGTTTTCAGTTCATCAGGAACTCGGCTTAGGGTATATTACTGATACCCTCTTAATGGCTCCTATCTTGTTATGGATTAGGACCTGGGCCAATAATAATCTAGGTCTGAACCATAAAATACTGGCCGACTGTTTAAAACTGGATAACTCAAAAAAAATAGCTTGGCTATCATACGTTCAAAAATGTTCTGTGGACCTTGGTCGACCAGAGATTTTTTCTGCCCCCCATGGTCTAAAGAAATCTGATTTAGATTGGGTTAAGCTCAACTTTGCTAAGTTGAAATGTATGGAGAGGGAGGAACGCCAACTCACTAAACCCACGATCAGAGCCCATTTCTTGACCATCACCTGCTTTACTATACAACCGTACCTTGCCATTGTTAACATCCCTTTTCACAGGTGGCTTCTGGCTAAATTTCGGTTTAACCAGATTTACATGGTCCTTTGTGATAGTCAAGGCTGGCACAAGGAGGAGGATGCTCCTGTTTGCAATTGCGATAATTTCTCAACGCAAGACAATATGCACCTTATGTTATTCTGTCCTTTTTTTATTGTGCCCAGACAAAAATATCTGATACCTTTACTGAAGGACAAAGCCTTCCACCAGGCAAAACCCGCCCTCCTGTATATCCAATTGTTGGATTCAGCTTTGGTCATGTTTAGCGTGGCCAACTATCTTGTTGCTGCTGTTAGGATCAGGAGGAGACGACTTAAAACGTAACACAAGGGTTTTTGCACGAAAGAAGGAAATGGAAAATGCTTTTGTTCCTGTAATTTTTTAGCTAAATATTTATTTCTCTATAACTGTTTTTCTTTTAAAATGTGAATATATAAATTATGATTGATGGTTTTAAACTGTGTATATATACATTTTTACTGAAGTGTGTAATCTCTAAAAGTAATCTCTAAATGAATATGTACTGTCCCTTTCCCTTTGACTGTAGAATGCTTTTATGATTTTTAACTAAATCGAATAAAGTGGTTTTTGACTTTGACTCTATCTATCTATCTATCTATCTATCTATCTATCTATCTATCTATCTATCTATCTATCTATCTATCTATCTATCTATCAATCGCCCTCTATTTATCTATCTATCTATCTATCTATCTATCTATCTATCTATCTATCTATCTATCTATCTATCTATCTATCTATCTATCTATCTATCTATCTATCTATCTATCTATCTATCTATCTATCTATCTATCTATCTATCTATCTATCTATCTATCTATCTATCTATCTATCTATTTTTCTATCTATCTCCCTCACTCTATCTGTTGCCCTCACTCTATCTATCTATTGCCCTCACTCTATCTATCGCCCTCACTCTATCTATCTAGCTATCTATTACCCTCACTCTATCTATGTATCACCCTCACTATCTATCACCCTCACTCTATCTATCTATCGCCCTCACTCTATCTATCTATTGCCCTCACTCTATCTATCTATCTATCTATCTATCTATCTATCTATCTATCTATCTATCTATCTATCTATCTATCTATCTATCTATCTATCTATCTATCTATCTATCTATCTATCTATCTATCTATCTATCTATCTATCTATCTATCTATCTATCTATCTATCTATCTATCTATCTATCTATCTATCGCTATCTATCTATCTATCTATCTATCTATCTATCTATCTATCTATCGCTATCTATCTATCTATCTATCTATCTATCTATCTTTCTATCTATCTATCTATCTATCGCACTCACTCTATCTATCACTCTATCTATCTATTGCCCTCACTCTATTTATCCATCTATCTATCACCCGCACTCTATCTATCTATCTATCTATCTATCTATCTATCTATCTATCTATCTATCTATCTATCTATCTATCTATCTATCTATCTATCTATCTATCTATCTATCTATCGCCCTCACTCTATCTATCTATCTATCTATCTATCTATCTATCTATCTATCTATCTATCTATCTATCTATCTATCTATCTATCTATCTATCTATCTATCTATCACCCTCACTCTATCTATCTATCTATCTATCTATCTATCTATCTATCTATCTATCTATCTATCTATCTATCTATCTATCTATCTATCTATCTATCTATCTATCTATCTATCTATCTATCTATCTATCTATCTATCTATCTATCTATCTATCTATCTATCTGTCTATCTGTCTGTCTGTCTGTCTGTCTGTCTGTCTGTCTATCTATCTATCTATCTATCTATCTATCTATCTATCTATCGCCCTCTATCTATCTATCGCCCTCACTCTATCTATCTATCGCCCTCACTCTATCTATCTATCGCCCTCACTCTATCTGTCGCCCTCACTCTATCTATCTATCGCCCTCCCTCTATCTATCGCCCTCTCGTGATCTATCTATTGCACTCACTCCATCTATCTATCGCATCACCACAACATCACTCAGCACCACCACAGCATCACTCAGGGGCACCACAACATCACTATGCGCTACCACTGCATCACTGAACACCACAGCATCACTCGTCGCCACCACAACATCACTCAGCCCCACCACAGTATCAACCTGTGCAACCATTCAACAACAACTGGTTCAAATATGTTCTCTCAACGTTTCAAGCTTTATTACAAACGTCACAAAAAGATGTTGATATTTCACTTCTGTCCTTGGATTTTCGTCACAATAAAATACACTGAATATATTCGTCACAAAAGGTATTTACAAAAGTTTAAGCTATTGCCATTACAGATTACAATAACTTTTCTTTAAGTATTAATTATTAAAAAAAATTAAAAGCCATTGTTATTTTTAATATCAATACATCTAAGTCACGTAAATACAACACATATTGCATTATAAATGCTGTAGGTGTCACATTTGCGAAAGTTATAACTATTGCCATTGTAAATGACAAAGCTATTCATTTCGCTATTTTCAAAACCAGCACATAAATAAAAAATGTGTAATTTACAATACCAATCGCTCAAACTTTCCTAATGCGAGACCTATTGCATTGCAAATGCTTGTTAGAGGCTGTAAGTAGCCAAAGTCCCTTAAGAGGTATGAAAACACACCAGGACGTCGGCTGCAGCCCCAACAACTTTTGTGTTTTTTGTTTTATTGGAGGGCTAAGGAGGTCGATGAGGGCTAGGCACAGGGGCAGCCACACCTCAAAGGTAGTACTCAGCATAAAACCCGCACCTAGAAGCCCACACCTACTTCTCCCACAGCGAATGGTATTAGGACTCACCTACTCAGTCCACATGCACTACATAGGCAAAAAGACCTTTTCCGATCGCCATGGCTTTTCAGCCAAACACGTGCACGCGTTCCATTGCCTTCAATGGCAACCGGTGCACGTGAGGCGATTTACTTGCGGAAGCGAGCGCCGCCATATGGTAGCAATTATTACGCCCACAAGTAAATCGTGCAGGAACCCTCACCCCCCTGCTTCTAGCGCGCGCCTGCGCACACACAACTCCATGGCTTGTTTTTTTTTTTTTTTTACTTTAAGCCCGGGGCGTGTGTGCGGCCAATGCTTTTTTTTCTCACTAAAATATAGTATAGCGTGCACTTTTTCTATACAATCACTCCACTGCAAGCAAAACAAATAAGTAAAAAAGATTGTGCGTTACAACGCCAAAAGCTCTAACTTTAAAAAATTGCGAGTCCGATTGCATCGCAAATGCTTTTTTTTCAAAAGTGTACTCATGCCAATACCTTTTAGCCGCATTTGTTTATGCAGCTATTTTGACAGTAACAATACATATACACCTGCACACACGCACTCTCCCTGAGACCACTTAATTGACATGTCTGCAGTAACATTCATGCTGAGTGAGACGTGTGCACCGCTGGTAGTGCTGGAGTTGAGAAACTAGTGAAAAACTTGCCCACCGCTGGGATTGAAGTTCTGCAAAGCTGTTGGTTAGTATTTGACATCGGAGGGCTATGCTGTTGCAGTTACCGGCGTGGTCTACATAGGCGCACATGGCAGTGAGCTGAATGCATTGTAATGAACCCCAGGCTAAAAGCATAAGCCGACTGCTGTTTTCTCCTATCCCCCGCCCGGCTTGAACGCATGGAGGTGCAGGTGTAGAGCACGCTTCTCATCACTGGGATGCTTGGCTAGATTTAAGCGCTAGGTTAAACTATATTGTGAACCGGTCTGTCGCTGTTTACGACACCCCCCTTCGAGTAGTGGGTCAGCCCTCAAGGTGGCTCGCTGTCTGTTCGACTTCACCTCGCTCGTATATACAAGTCTGCACCTCACTACTCACTCATTGGTGAAAAGCGGTGTATGTAAGAAGGACAGGCAATGGGTACAATGGAGAGGGAGATGCGCAAGGGGAGGTAACTCACACTTTTCTGCATTTATTACACTAGCCACCGCAGAGACAAGCGCGGTGCAGACGTTCAGTGTGCTACTGTAGTCCTTCGTCTATGTCGACCTCTGTAGTTCTGCGGGTGGGGCATAAATACATGTATCTTTTGGATTAACAGCCCTCCTCAGGTTTTATGCCGAGTGTTGAACAGTGGCTGTTGAGGGTAGTTGTTCCAGTAACAAGGGTTTCTAGAGTTTTGTTTGGGGCCGCCAGCTGTAATCATAACAAGCATTGGCAATGCAATAGGTTTTGCGTTTATGCGAGTTTAAGCAATTGGCATTGTAAATGACAATGCCTTGTTTTTAAATTGGCAGGTCTGTTTATAGAGGGGTCAGATGCTAGTTGTAATAGATTTAGTTGGAGCTGTAGAAGAATGGGGGTAGGAATAGCTCATGAGAAGGAGCAGGGATTAAGTTTGTACTACTGGCTCTTTGTATGTTGGGATTTGCTAGTTGAGAGGTTTGCTCTTTTTTGACGGCACTGGTTCCTGGCTCTGCAGAAGTCAGCTTCAGTCTCTGTCCCCAAATGGAAGTGTCTTGGAAAGGAGCAGGCGTATAGAAGCACAGTCCAAGAATGATGGAATTTTAGCACTTCAGTCTCCAAGAACTAGATGCTTCTCACAAATTCTGTGGCCCAGCACCTGCTGAACTGGCTGCTGGTCCATTTCTTTCACAAGAAAACCCGACCTGCAGCAGTGATGTTTGTTAACATGTGCACGCACCAAATAAGTTCCTGCATTGTTGCACCCATCAAGGGTGGAAACCTCTACTTCTACAGAGCCACACATGTTCAACAGTAGTTAAAAACATGTGGATCAGTGGAGTGATGTCATTTGATTTGAGAGGAACCAACAGCAAGTCTTCCTAAACTTTTTAAAACCCCGACCCAATTTTTACAACAAATTGTTGCGATCCACCTTTAAAGGGCATGAGGCCAGCCAATTTTTGGGTGTTACTAAAATTTGTGTGTCAAAGCATTGTAATTTACAGACAGCACATTTTCCATTGAATTGTCTACTACATTTGCACAGACATACAATTTTATTCATAAAACTATACATCACACAAATGAGAATTTGTGGATATCGTTTTTATGTGACTATTTTACATTTGTGAATCTCCAGCTAAAGTTTCTTGATTTGTTTTGATGCAATTAAAACCTCTCTTTCTAACACATTTCAAAATTATAAGAATTTGCTTTATTTTTGTTTTCCTAACTGGTGGATGAATACAGTTCATTTAGAGGTATTTATATTTTGTTGTGTGTTGCACAACAAACAACTTCCTACAGCCTTTCCTTTCATAGTCCCAGTACTCCAGCAAGTTTGCCACATAATCAAGTCCTTGTACTCGAGAAACTTTGTCGCATAGTCCACTTTAAAACCTCCTTGCACTTTGCAGTCAGAGAAAGAAAAGTAAACATCAATCTCAGTGTTGAAAGAATAAGTAACAATTTGTCAGAAGACATTGGCTAACATTTGACCTCTTGCACTGCAAATGTGTTGAGATAAGCACAAAATTTAAAGGCATGTTAATTTATTGCTCATACTTTCCCGACCTACCAGAGTTGGCTTTTTTGCCCACAGTGTGGAAGACAATGGCCCAGAGGATGACCTTTGTCTCTCTCAGGCCCATAGACCGCTCTGTTTCCTCTGAATGTTAAGACGAGGACGGGTGCCTGAATGCTGGACAATATCTGTCATGCAGAAGAAAGGTGTATTCTGTTGAAAAAAAACAACTGCTTAAATAGGTAGAGAAGGTTATGCACTAATAGTCAACTTTCAGGTGGCAGCATGGCTCGGTGCCCGATTCACAGAACTAACTTAAGACAAAATCCTAAACTTACTACCATTTTGGTATTCACAGAATGCACTTACTCATTTTGGTATTCACAGAAGGCACTTACTCATTTCGGTACTCACAGAAGTTAGGAGTCCTAACTTTAGGACTCTTTAATGCCTTCTGTGAATACCGAAAGTCTTAAAATTGGGATTTTTCTCAGTTTAGTAGTAGTAAAGTTATGAGTCCTAAATTTAGGACTCCTAAATGCCTTCTGTGAATCACGAAAGTCTTAAAATTAGGATTTTTCTCAGTTTAGTAGTAGTAAAGTTAGTACTCCTAACTTTAGGACTCCTAAATGCGTTCTGTGAATACCGAAAGTCTTAAAATTAGGATTTTTCTCAGTTTAGTAGTAGTAAAGTTAGGACTCCTAACTTTAGGACTATCCTATTTACAAGGGCAGCGTAAATAGGAGGCAGTGCCAAAATTAAGACCAGGTAAAACCTGGTCTGAAGTTGGCAAAACGAGGAGAAATGCTTTATTTCTCCTCCTGTTTAGAGTGTACCATCTGAAGACTTTTTTCCTATTTGTCACAAGGAAAGCCTGCATTTTTCTGTTTTTTATTTAGAAACAAACTTCTGCTTCTTGAGTTTTTTTCTGAAAAATGAAAAACTTTGGTGCACGGCTGCCCGACACCTTGCGGAGGAGCACCAATCTTGTGTTTTTGCGTTCACATGAGCTTCTGCCGCAGTGGTTCATAGAAGGCACAGAAATCAGCAGAGGGCTGGCAGAGACTACTGTAGATATGGCAGGTTGGAATTTGACAGAGCACCCTGTCTGCCAACCCCTTGGTCCATTAGCTCAATTATGAATCAGGCAGACCGTTGATTTTCCAACTGCAGTGCCCCCGCTGACTCCACCATCGGAAAACTTACTCCAATGGCCTGAAGTATTAGGGGCTATCGGAATAAAGGCATCAGACCGCTCACCTTATTTAGAGGAGATGGACCCATGTCCTTTTTTCTGTTTTCCACCGGCAGGTAAATCCTGGCAGTCATGAACAGGAAAAAAATTACCCTCTAACCATAGTAGGAAACTCACATGGGATGGCAAACATCTTTAGTGCATGGCCACCTAAAAGACAGTGATGGCACACCAGACTTAGAGTGCCTTCACCAGAGCTACCATAGCAGCCGCTCATGTAAAGGCTTCAAGATCACCACAAGTTCTGCAGTGATCTCTTAATTTTGCAGGCATTCATCCAACCAGCTTGGGTAGCAGAGGAGATGGCCTTCCCTACCCTGATTGTTACACCTGTCAGCCCTACAGCTAACTTCCCACAAACCTTTTGTCTTAGTCCTCCATTTAGGCTGATCTTGTTTTTTATTGGCCTTATGGCTCTGTACAGTTTACCACTACTTACCAGTGCTAAGGTGTGCATTCTCATTCCCTAAAACATGGTAAAATTGGTGTACACCCTATTGGCACATTTAATTTACTTGTAAGTTCCTAGTAAAGTGGTACTACATGTACCCAGGGCCTGTAAAATAAATGCTACTAGTGGGCCTGCAGCACTGATCGTGCCACCCACTTAAGTAGTGCATTTTAACCATGTCTGAGGCCTGTAATTTCAACCTGGTAAAATTAACCTTTTGCCAGTGTCACAATTTACTTTTTAATTCTTAAAAGTCACCCCTAGGGTAGACCCTAACAGGCCATAGGGCAGGTTGCAGTGTATTTGAAAACTTGTACTTTTGGTGAAAAACTCTTAAATTAATTTCTCACTTTTACAAAACCTACCTTTCTCTTAGGGTGACATATGGGTGCTTTATTACATTTGATAAGTGATAACTTTCAATTGAGAGCAGGTGGGAATATCGAGTTTGTCGTCTAAAGAATTGTAATTAAAAAACCTTCTTTAATGATGAAGTCAGATTTTAAGTCACAATTCTGAAAATGCCACTTTTGGATAGCTGGCATTTTCCTGTCCCAGTCTGCAGCCTGTATCCTGGGTCATATCACTAGATGTAGCAGGAAATTCCAAATACATCTGGGGTGGGAACCTCCAGAACCTTCTCCTACGTGCATCATGTCATAATATTGTACTCTCAGACTCAACTCTGTAGTACACCTCTGGACCTGTGGACATGTGGAAGACTCAGATGGACTGCTTTGGTGCTCTGCAAAGACTACTACTCTGCTGCTCTGCTGCCTGAGTGAGCAGGATTTGAACTGCATCTTAAACCCAGGACCACAAGAGTGACTATAATGGGTGTGTTAGATTTCGGGGTCTCTAGTTGGCACAGGTAGGTACATGTGACAAATAGGGAACCGGCCTCTAGTCAGGGTAAGGGGGATACATTATTTAGATAAACTCTGCTCACCCCCTTGGTAGCTTGGCACGAGCAGACAGGCTTATCAAAGGCAATGTGTGAAGTATTTGTACCAACACTCACAGTAACACCGGGAAAACACCACAAATGGACTCCACACCAGTTTAGAAAAATAAACGTATTTAATCTAAACTAAACAAGACCAAAACAACAAAAAATCCAACATACACAGTTCAAGAATATGGTTTCAAAAGAGTTCTTAGGGTTGCATTAAAATAATCCAAAGTTGCGTCACGTTTTAGCCAAAAGTACCTTTAGATGCGACAAAAGTTCCAAGTGAAAGCTGCAGCGCTGAAAAACAAACGATGCGTCACTCCTGAGACTCTGGGGAAGCAATGCGACAACCCCGCTGGACGCAGCGGGCATGTTGTGGTTAGTCCGGTCTGTATGGGTAGGGATGCGATACCTTGTATGGATTCCGGTGCTCAGGTTTCGTAAGAAGCAAAGGTACAATGTGACGATCTTCGGTACTGCGACGATCTCAGGTGCGGCGGGGATGCGCAGCGCAGCGTCAATCTTCTCCTCTCGCGGCCCCTCAATGCAATGGCTCTGCGACAACACTCGCAGCGACGTGATGCGGTCCGCCAGCAAGCGGTGCGAGGATCTCACCCAGCGACGACAGGCTCTGCAACAATACTCGCAGCGATGGTAATCTTCCCGCACCGGAGCAATGGGTTCCGTAAGCGAAGGATGCATCAGTTCTTGCAGCAGCAACAGGCACTGCGACGATCTCGATCTTCATGGTGGCGGGAATTTCCTCACACTGTCGGGGATGCTCTCCGCAAGCGAGCAATGAGTGAAACTTTGCAGATTGATTTTAGTTTCTTCTTGTCCAGCTTCCGAAGAACAAGTACAACTTCCAGAGGCATCACAACTGGCCCAAGCACTCTAGGAAGGACAGAACTCTCTCAGTAGAGTTCGGGGGGGAAGCTGGGGGTGAAGTCCTTTTGTTTCTGGGACTTCTAAACAGGGAGTCAGCTCTACTCAGGCCCTTGGAGATCTCTTCAAGCAAGGGGACACAGCACAAAGCAAAGTCCTTCCCCTCTCCTTGGTAGCAAAGCAACTGCAGGTCAGCCCACATACACACAGCAGGACAGTCCTTCCTCTTCAGTCTTCCAACTTTTCCCTTGGCAGAGGTTCCTTCTTGATTCCAGGATGATCTAATTCTCTGTGGTCTGGGGTCCTGCACTTATACCCCAAAAAGTCTTTGATCCCTTTGAGCAGGAGGGCTCTGAGCCCGGTCTGAACCATTTCTTAGTGCTCCTTGAGCACTTTGTTTTCCTGGCTTCTCCTTTCCTTTCCTAGAGAGGGGCAGGGTGGTCAGCAGCCCAGCAGGAGGTGGAGCCAGGATTGTGGAAGGCAGGCACAGCCCTATTCAGCCCTAGGTGCTACCCCCTCCCACCACTCTAGATGCAGATGCAGCTTTTCAGCCCAGGGATGGCCCACTCAGCCTCTGGGACCCACCCAGCCCCTGTCACTCACAAACCAGACAGTCAATTCACAAACAGGCCAAGGCACACAGAAAGGTCAGACAAGAGAACAGCCACTTTCTAAAAGTGCTGTTCTCAAATACAGGATTTAAAAAACACCTTTCCTAAAATATGTGTTATTAAATTCTGAGTTTGGGGATACCAGACTTTTATGTCATATCTTGCTCCTATGGGAACATATTGAGGTAACCACTGTACACAGCATTCCCCATTATAGCCTCTGGGCAAGATAGCCTTTACAATAGCGAAACACGAAAATGGCTGTCATTCACTACTAGAGCATGTCACCTGCACTAGTACATGCTCTACCTTTCACATACACTGCACCCTGCCCAGGGGGGTACATTGGGCTTCCATAGGGGTGTCCAATGTGTACAGAAAGGGAAGGTTTAGGCCTGGTCAGTGGGGACACTGGCCAGGTTGACATGGCAGTCCACAGACTGCACGCAGGCACTGCGGTGGCAGGCCTGAGACACCATTTTAGGGCTACTCATGTGGGTGGCACAATCAGTGCTGCAGACCCACTAGTAGCATTTGAATCACCAGCCCTGGCACACTCAGTGCACTTTACTAGGGACTTCGTGGTAATATAAATATGCCAATCATGGATAACCAATTACAATAACAATTTACTCAGGGAGCACTTGCACTTTGACACTGATCAGCAATGGCAAAAGTGCCCAAAGCATCTAAACCAGCAAAAACAAAATCCAGCACAGCGTCAAAAATACCAGAGGTAGAGGCCAAAAGTCAGGGGAAACCACGCCAAAGATGCCAGTTCTAACACGTGTCCCCTCCAGATGAAAATGGGGAGAACTGCTCACCCTCTTGGGAGTTCTCTTCACTAAGGCGGAATAATCTGGACAGACCATCAGCGTTGGGATGTTCTGTACCAGGGCAGTGTTCCACCGTAAAGTCCATTCCCTGTAGGGAGATGGACCACCTCAACAGTTTTGGGTTCTCACCCCTCATCTGCATTAACCTTCTGAGGGGCCTGTGGTCTGTCTGAACCCGGTAGTGAGTCCCACCCAAGTAGGGCTTCAGCTTCTTCAGAGCCAAGACCACAGCAAAAGCTTCCCTTTCAATTGCACTCCACCTCTGTTCCCTGGGAAGTAGCCTTCTACTAATGAAAGCCACAGGTTGGTCCAAGCCCTCGTCGTTGATCTGTGAGAGTACTGCTCCCACACCATGCTCTGAAGAGTCTGTCTGCACTACAAACTCACTGGAGAAATCAGGTGCCTTGAGCACAGGTGCTGTGCACATGGCAGTCTTCAGGGCATCAAAAGCAGTTTGACAGTCATCGGTCAAATTCACCCAGTTAAGGCAATCTGCCAGTACCCAGAAGTTAAGTAAAACGTACTGAGGTACTGGGCAGCTCCCAACCGATCCACAAGCTCATCAGCTCTGGGGATGGGGTGTGCGTCAGTCTTGGTGACCGCATTAAGCCCACGGTAGTCCACACAAAACCGGAGTTCTAGAGTGGCACTGGGAGCAGCAGCCTTTGGCACTAAAACCATTGGGCTAGCCCAGGGGCTGCCGGAGGGCTCAACTATCCCTAGCACCAACATCTTGGAAACCTCTTCCTTGATGCTGGCCCTGACCTTCTCAGTTAACCTGTAAAATTTCTGTTTCACAGGCAGACTATCTCTAGTGTCCACATCATGGATGCATCAATTAGTGACACCTGGGGTCAGGGAGAACAGGGAGGCAAACTGACCCAACACCTGGTGACTGTCCCTCTGCTGTTCTGGGTTCAGGGTGGGCAATAGGACCACACTATCCACTGACCCGTCTTGCTCCTTAGCTGCCAGGAGGTCAGGAAGAAGGTCACTTTCCTCTTCCATTCCAGCATCTGTAACCAGGAGCATTGTCACATCAGACCTCTCAAAGTGGGGTTTGAGGTGGTTCACATGCAAGACACTCAGGGGCTGCCTGGGAGTCTTCAAGTTAACCAGGTAGGCTACTTCGCTCTTGTGCTCCACCACCTCATATGGCCCAGTCCACTTGTCTTAGAGCGCACAAGGCTCCACTGGCACCATCACCCACACTTTCTGCCAAGGTTGAAATTTGACTAGAGTGGTATTCTGGACGTACCATCTTTTAATTTCTTCCTGGCTAGCTTCTAGGTTCTCCTGAGGGAGTTTCCTGAAGCGTTGTGTCTGGTTCCGAAAGGCTAGCACATAGCTGAACACATCCTGGGGGGTTTTCCCGCGGGATTTCTCCCACCCCTCCTTCACCAGTGTGAGATGTCCTCCAACAGGGTGGCTATACAGAAGTTCAAAGGGACTGAACCCTAAGGACTTATGAGGCACCTCCCTGTAGGCAAACAATAGGCATGGTAGAAAGACATCCCACTTCTGTCTCATGGGCTCCGCTAGGCCCATAATCATACCTTTTAGGGTGCGGTTAAACCTTTCAACCAGCCTGTTTCCTTGAGGGTGGTAAGGAGTGGTGAACTTAGAAGTTACCTCCCACTCCTCCCACAGAGACTTCATGTACCTAGAGAAGAAGTTGGTACCCCGGTCGGAGACCACCTCTCTGGGGAACCCCACACGGGAAACGATCCCCATCAATGCACGGCCCACCATGGGGGCTGTGATTGTCCTGACAGGGAGAGCTTCCGGGTACCTGGTGGCATGGTCCACCAAGACCAGGATGAACCTGTTGCCTAAGGCTGTCTTGGGGTCCAGTGGCCCCACAATGTCGATGCCCACCCGCGATAGGGGTGCTCACCACAGGAAAGGGTTGGAGGGATGCCTTGCACTTCCCTCCGCTCTTACCACTTGCCTGACATGTCTGGCAAGATCTACAGAATGTCCTGACGTGCTTCTTCATCTGGGGCCAGAAGAAGTGGGTGAGAAGCCTTTGGAAGGTCTTGTCTTGCCCCAGATGTCCTGCGAGAGGCACGTTATGAGCCAGACCCATTAGTAAGTTCCTGAAGCGCTCGGGTACCACCAGCACACAGGCTGCACTGGGCTCAGTGAATGTAGGCTCACTATAAAGCAACTCATCTTCCCAGTAAATGAGATGATCCTTGGACTCTCCACCTGCTGCCTGGTCTACAGCCACCTGCCGCAAACCAATGAGGGAAGGGCACTTCATCTGCGCTCTGCAGAATTCCTCCCTGGAGGGGCCACCTTCTTGATGCCAATGGGTCATCTTAGGTAGGGCCTCCAGTTTGGCCACCTGTTCCCGGTAGTCCTTCCTGGGCCGTGGTAACAGCTGGGGAGGGTTTCCTGTGCCCTCTGCCTCTTCCTCTCCAGGCAGGTTCCTGGGCCACTGTTTCAGGCTCCAGTTCTGCTGAATCACCCCTACTGGCTGCCATAGACCGAGTGGTCACACAGACCCACTTAGGTAGACCCAACCTCTCCATATGAGCCAGGTGTTCCACTTCCTTCCACAGGGAACTCTCCAGGCCTTTACCTAGCACACAGTCTACAGGCATGGATGGACTCACAACAACCTTCAAGAGACCTGCACCACTTTGCAGAGGCGCACCGAGTTGTCAGCTGCAACTACTGTGTGAAGTACATTGGGAATGACCTGCTCTTCAGACAACCACTGACACCTCATGGATGTCACGCTAGCTCCTGTGTCTCTCAGAGCCTCTATCTCCATCCCATTGATGGTCACCTTCTGCCCGTATTTCTTAGTGTTAGGGGGCAGGTAGGTATCCTGTACCATGTCTTGGTCTCCTAAAAAGACAAGAGTCATGACTGCTAGTCCCTCCTCCCCACTGGAAATGAACTCCCATCCCAAAGCTTCACTTGCTAAACCCGGGGCTGGCGCACCAGTGGGTGCTGGAGGTTTCTTAGGGCACCTATTGATAACATATCCCACCTCATTGCACTGATAGCAGGTAGGGGACCCCTGTTGTCCCTTCTGCCCCAAGGGGGCCATGGTTGTATTGGTTTGGGGGGTTGGGACTCCTTTCCCTGGAAACTGTTTTGGGGGCACTTGAGAGAACTCCTTTTGGGTACCCTTGTCCCCCCACTCTTTCACTTGGAAGTGCTGCATAAAGACTTTACACATTGCATCTATAAGCCTGACTGTTTTTGTACAAAGCTGCCAGAGGGTTAAGCACAGTTTAATTTGGGAGTTGCTTTGTTTCACCCTGACAAGAACTGTGCTGGCTGCTTAAGTAGGATTTTAACCCCATTAACCAGTAACCCAATTTCCAACATTGGTATTCAGCGGTGACATTTGGACTTGTGCAGTGTCATACAGTGACTTTGTGGTTTACTAAAATCCAAGATAAATAATTTGATAGCAATTTGAGTTGTTTAAATTCTCCTTGATTGGCTCTTTTGCTTTTTCTAAATTCACTCTCATTCTACCTGACTGTCTGTGACCATACCTGCAGAAATATAATTCAAGTTCATCAACCTGGAGAGCCACACTATGGTTGAACTCAAGCATTTGTACAAAGCACGGGACTTCAAACCAAGAAATGCACCAATACGTTAGAGCTTTAGAAGGCTCTGAGGGCCTGGGCAGAGACCAGTGTGGAGAGCAGCATAGGATAGAGATGAGGGGGTGGTATAGAGGGGCAGGAGCAGGGCCTGGAAGCAAGCTCTAAAATGCATCACTTAGGGGAAAGGGGTGAATTGTCTACTGAGTTGGAACTCCTTGCCAAACATAGGCTAGAGATGAGGAGGATGGTATGGAGGGGCAGGAGCAGGGCCTGGATACAAGCTCTGAAATGCAGCACTTCGGGGGAAGGGGTGAATTGTCTACTGAGTTGGAACTACTTGCCAAAGCGGGGAGCAGTGTGTCTTCACAAGGCCTGTCCCCAGAGGAGCTAGCAGATAGGAAGACTAATGGAATTTAGACCGCAGATGCCCAAGCTCAAGATTAAGGAGAATAAAGCTGAGGTACAGAGAGTCTTGGCTAATACGGAACAGGCCTTTGAGGAAAGGAGGGAGGCCCATGAGCTAAGCCTCAAAGACCTGGACATCAGAGCCAAACAAGTGGAGCCCAGCAATAATGGTGGCAGCATACCTGCAGTATCTGAGGGAGACACCAAAGTTTGCATAACTAAAGATCTGGTGCCAAGTTATGTGGTAGGGGATGACATAGGTAAGTGGTTTCTGCCTATGAGGTGCCCCTTAAGATGCACAGAGCCCAGAAAGATGTTGGGGGACATCGTAGTGGGTAGGTATACCTTTGCTTACACTCTCGGTGGGGGACTAAATTAAGTACATTCCAATGAAAACCATACATGTCACCAAGTTTGGACTCACCCCAGTGAAGTACTGCATTAGATTCAGGGATAGCCAGAAGATGCAGTACCAGTTCTTGGGTGTATGTTCTTGATCATGCCAGCAAATCACTGAATGTTTTTGTGCAGGGCAGCAAGAATAATGATTTTGCTGAGCTGAGGGAGCACATGTTCAATATCTGCTTCACAGAGCTGCACCAGCACCTGGTTGTTAGAAAGCTCATTGATTCCGGGGACCTTGCTTAGAAGGTGGGCCTCTGGGTCAGCACCGGAGTGACCAAAAAGGTATCTGTGGGGGTCACCAGAAGGGTGGTCAAGGATTGCACCAGTACAAAGAAGGGGTAGAAACATTTTAAAAGGCCACCCACAAAATACAAATGGAACAAAAGTAACCAATCCCAATCTGAACCCAAGAAAAGGGGATTTTTTGACAAGCAGACAGCGAGGTTTGTTCCCCAGTGTTATGAGTGCTACAAGTATGGGCACTTCAAGAGAGAGACCGGATGTCTCAAGAGGGCACAGTGGGCAAATGCCTGGGTTTGCCAGTGTAGCACATGGGGAGGAAGTTGTCCCAGTCAGCCTGGGAGAGAGAGAGCAGAGGTTACCTTAGTGTCTCTAGGGGGAGAGAAAGATGGTGCCAATAGCCCATATGCCTTCAAATACTTCTAAGTATAAGCAGTGGTTCACCATCAATTGGCAAAGGGTAATAAATTCCACCAGGTCACAGTCCCAGACAACTGTACGAGTCACTATCCAGTGGTTCTGGTTGTGTGAGTCACTATCCAGTAGCTCTGACTCCCTTTGATTGTGGGGGGGGGTCTCAGTCTCTGAAGGTAGGTGTGAGACAAGCTATCCCTGTAGGTTGGCTGCTGGGTCTCAACCTACATCACAGTATCAGGAGGAAGTTTAAGCTTGTGTCACTCCTGTAGGCATAAGGCTTGCCAGAATGAGTCTGTATGACCACACGGTCTATCGCTGCCCAAGAGGGTAGTCAAGAAAACCTGGAGCCTTAAAACATGGCCCAGACAGCTGCCAAGGAAAAGAAATGTAAGTGACACTGGAAACCAGCCCCTGTAGTACCAACAGTCCAGGTTGACATGGGAAGACATCTCTGAGACCTGCCAGGGAGGACATTGCTGCCCTGGAAGACCTGCCTGAGTATTCCGGATGGCAAGGTGAGGGTGGGCCCACCAGGGAGGAATTCTGCAAAGTGCAGAAAGAGTGCCCAACTCAAAAGGGCTTGAGGCAGCAAGCTGAGGCTCAGGCAACAGATGATACGTCTGGAGATCACCTTATCTATTGGAAGAATGGCCTCCTATATGGTGATCCCAAGATTCCTAGACCTGGGGCAGATCATGTGCTGGTGGTCCCTCAGTGTGATAGGACCTTCCTACTGGGGTTGGCTCATGATATACTCCTGGCAGGTCATCTGGGGCAGGACAAGACCTTTTCCAGGCGTGTCCCTACTTCTATTGGCCCAGGTTGAAAGCAGCCTGGACAAACTAGTGCCAAATAGTTCAGGATACTGTGGCATATCTGGGTCACAATTGGGGGCAGAGGAAAGTTCTGCCTCTCCAGGCCAAGAATTACACTATTCTGTCCCTGGCAACCCCCCAAAATACAAACTGATTGCAGGGTCTTTCTGAGTCTCACCTGATATTACAGGAGGTTTGCTAAAGGTTGTGGCACCATTGCCACCCCCTTAACTGAGCTGACTTTAAAGACATAGTCCAAAAAGGTGTCCAGGACAGAGACCTGTCAGGAAGTTTTTTGACTCGTTGAGTTAATTGTGCAGACAAATGCTTCAGAGCATGGCATAGGGGCTGACATAGCATAGTTAAATGAGGAGGGCCTAGACCAACCCATTGCCTTCAATTGCAGGAAGTTACTTCCACAGGATCAGAGATTGAGTGCCATTGAGAAAGAGGCCTTTGATGTGGCCTGGGTACTGAAGAAACTGAGACCATACCTGTGAGGACACACTTCCGGGTTCAGACAGACCACAAACCCCTCAGATAGCTCATTCTAATCCTCGGTGAGAATCCCAGTCTGTTGAGGTGGGAATGGACTTTACGGTGGAACACCATCCTGGGTCAGACCGCACCAATGCAGATGTTCTCTTCTATTTCTTCCAGCATAGTAAAGAGAACTCTCAGGAGGGTGGTTAGTTCTTCCCATATTCAGCCTTAGGGTGGTCTCCCAAAACATTTTTCCTTACTCACCCATTTTTGCTGATTCCATTTTTGCTAGCCTTAGGACTCTGTGCAATTTACCACTGCTAACTAGTTTTACACTCTGTGTGCTCACTCCTTAAAGCATGATAAAATTGTCCTAAACTCAATTGGCACATTAAATCTACTTATAAGTCCCTAGTAAAGTAGTACTACATTTACACAGGGCCTGGAAAGTAAATGCTACTAGTGAGCCTGCAGCACTGATTGTGCAATCCACATAAACTCCCTTTTAAACATGTCCCAGGTCTGCCAGTGCAGCCTTTGTGTACAGTTTTAAACTGCCATTTTGACCCAGCAAAATAAACCATTTGCAAGTCCCTAACTGTCCTTTTTAAAGCATATGTCACACATTGGATAGGCCCTAAATGGCCCATTGGGTAGGCTCTAAATGGCCCAAAGAGCATGGTGCAGTGTATTTAAACAAAATGGACATGTGCTTCTATCTTTCACATGTCCTGTCAGTAAAAAACTCTTAATTTAATTGTAACTGCTAAGAGGCCAACCTATAGGCCCCCCTCTCACATATGAAAACATTGGGTTACCTTATCACATTTAATAAATGCTAACTTTCAGTTAGGAGCAGGTAGGAGCATCATGTTTGGTGTTTAAAGATGTGTACTTTAAAACCATCTCATATAAAAAAATGATTTTTTTAACACAATTCTGAAAATGCCACTTTTAGAAGGCTGGCATATCATTGTCAAACCATTGGTGCCTGCAGCCAGGATCCTGGGTCACATGAACAGGTGTAGCTAGCAGTTGGTCTTTGTGTATTTCTCCCAGACAGTGATTAAAAGAGAGAATAGGTGTTGACAGGGTGGGCCATCTGTGACTTGATAGGAGGCAGAGCTCTCATCTTTCCACATTTGCACATCAAAAAAACTCTACCTGAGCACACTCTCAAAGGGCTCACCACTATTCTTTTGTGCCCCCAGACAAGCTGGGCCAGGATTTGGAGGCAGGAAATTCCACACAACTCTGTTGGGAACATCCAGAACCTTCTCTTACTAAAAAGTCGACAAGTATATATTTTGGACCCTCAGATTCAACACACTTAAATTCACCTCTGGAAGACTCAGAAGACTCAGGAGGACTGCTGTGCTGCTCTGCAAAACGGAGTGCTACTCTGCAGCCCTGCTGCCTCAGTGAGAGACTGCATCTTGAGTGACTCCAAGGACTAGTTGGCTTGACTTCTGATCAGAGCCTCAGGGACAGAAAAGGCTCTAACCATTCTGAATCTAACATCTGAACTCTGCCTGCTGTGAGTCGTGCCCTCCATGTAGTGCCATAACAATCCAGGACCCTTCGAAGTGGGCCAGAAGGTGCTTTGCCAGTTCAGCTGTGGTTTCTTGAGCAGAATAGATGCAGCATGACGCATCTCTTCACATCTCCTCACTGGAACCACCGCTGTTCAATGCATCCCCGACACAGGATCTCACATTGCAGACCACAGCATTTCGGAACCACCACTGCATGATGCATCGCTAACACAGGACTTTGCAGTGAAAGCCTTCGTCGAAGGCATCCTCAATTACTACGCAGGACCTCACATCGCAAGCGCCATCAGAAGTGCCAGTGCATAACAAATTTCTGATTCAAAGTCTTGCAATTTCGCTCGCAGCCCTTGAAACCTCTGTGTGATGCATCATCAAAGCAGGATCTCGCGACACTCTGCATCCAGAATTTGAGGGCCTTACTTGGTCCTTGTATCCGGCCTGTGTTTTTTTCGCAGTCAGCCTGAACTTTTGACTTTATCCCGGTCTGGCTTGACCAGATAACCACAGTTGTCACTTTGTATTCTAAGTACTATTTTGACTTAAATCTTTCAAATTTGTATATCCCCTGATCTACTGATTGGATCTTTGTCCTTTCAGTCTCAAATGATTTATAAAATGATAGTCTATTTTTCAAAATTTGGAATCGCCCTTTAATCAGGTTAGATCCTTTTACATGAGTGTTCAGGAAGGCTCAAGAGGAATGGCGCCTTCAGCTAGATACAAAGTAGCTAATAGAGCAGGTGTCTAAAGTATTCCCCATGGACCCTTTTACCACTCATGATAGAGGACACATTGGACAGTCCCTATGCCCAGAGATCAGGGCAGTCAGGGGGGTTGTGGTCTCTTGTATCTTGCACAAACACACCAGACTATAAGGCCTTCTCATGTGTGTTAGAGACAGCTGAAGAACAGCAATGGCTTTGCTGTTGCTAATGAACCATTTTCACCCTTATTGTCATTCCCTGGAGCTTTGATGGCCCAAATTCAGCCACCAAAGGGACATGTCTTGGTTGTTTGTAGAAAGCAAACATAAGGAGATGATGGATGGAGTGCTGAATTGTTTCAGACATTCACCCCCAGTAACAGATCTGGGTTGAATCCGTCATCGTGATTTAGCTCACTTCGCCATCCCAGTTCAGACCCAGCCATATGCAAATCAGTCTTGACCCTGTTCCTTATGGGAACAGTCCAGCCCGAACTGCCAAGCCGGTCTTCCCTGGACCAGAAACAAGCATCCTGGGACCGGTTTTGGGGTAACACACCTCATCAGCCAGGTTAGCTTGAATCCAGTGGTAAAGTGAGCAAGGGACGCACGTCTGGGCATACCCTGCCAACTTAGGATGGACAAAGCAAACACAAGGAGATGATGAACGGAGTGCTGAAACTTTTCAGACACTCACCACCAGTCACAGATCTGGGTTGAATCCATCATCGTTCTGTAGTTCAATTCACCACCCTAGTTCAGAAGCAGCCATATGCAAATCAGTCTTGACCCTGTTCCTCATGGAACAGTCCAGCCAGAACTTCAAAGCCAGGTCTTCCCTGGACCGTAAACAAGCATCCTGGGACCAGCTTTGGGGTAACACCCCTCATCAGCAGGCTAGCTTGAATCCAGCGGCAAAGTGAGCAAGGGACCCATGCCTGGGCCTACCCTGCCAACTTAGGGCAGACAAAGCAAACAAAAGCAGATGATGGATGGGCCACTGAAACTATTTACTCACTCAACCCCATTCACAGATCTGGTTTGCATCCATCATCCTTCTTTAATTTCCCATAAGGAACAGGCGATCTGTCATCATGTCTTTGTAGTTGCTTTGTTTGCAGAAATCAACACATCAAGTACATAGCTCTGCTTCCAGTTCTAAAGGCAGTGGATGTTAGGTAGCACTCTACCTGTGGCAACCTCCTGAGGGAACTGCTAACAGAACTGTATGTAAGTCACTGAAACATCAGAGGCATGAATAGACATCATCACCAGACCTGACCCGGGACGTACTACTGTGTGGATGGTTACACAGCACTGTCTAAGATCCAGATGACCTTTCATTGTGCCTGTCCTACCCTTTATCTCAGTACAAGACCTAGCAATGTTGGACTAAGTGCTGTTAGAAAATTAACTTAAATGCTCTATTAAATAAAACATGTTTTGATTTTGAAAGGCTTGCCCTTGCTGAACCTTCATTCTTTCCTTTCCAAATTTTCAAGAAAACCCTCTAGATGTTTCAAGAAAGTCATAGAAGATCAGAAAATCCTAAAAAGCCATTAAATCACTCTAATCTGGTAAAGCCCCAGGTCCACAGAGGTACACCATGGCTTGCAACCAAACATTCCCCATCATCCCAGCAGAACCACTATTTGCTTTGTTTTAGTTGTATGCTTTCTCTGGCTACGTCACTGGCATGATCACTGAGGGCACAATAGTTGTCATCCCAAAAGAAGGGAAGGATGCACTGGACATTAAAGACAACAGGCCAATATCACTACTCAATATTGACAGTAAATTATACGCCAAAACCCTAGCAGAAATACAAGAGAGGGTGTTACTGAAACTCATTGACCCAACCCAAACTGGATTTCTGAGGGGAAGGCTGGCCACTGATAACATCTGTGTCTTCTGTCACCTACTTGTAGGACACCCCCGCGCCGCACGGCCACCAGCTGCTGCGTGTGCCCCCGCCTGCCGCTACTCTCAGCCTCGCTGAGTCTTCCCGCCCTCAGGCCCGCCCTCGGGCCACGCCCCCCGCTCGTTGTTGCCGCATTCTGTGCCACTGTGTAGCTTTACTCGTCTTTTACTGTATATCTGTGATTTTTGTTACTGTATCCGTGCTGCTCATTTTGTCCCCTGTGCTTGTATCCCCCCCTGTGCTGCTGTCCCCTGCACCCACCCGCCCCGCTTCCCGCCACCGGGGAGTGTATACACACCCCTTCCTCCCCGCTCCTGCCTCCCAGCTGCCCCTCCCTCCCTGCACTTGGCCATAAATGGCGACCGTGCGGCACAGGTGAGTGTGACCTACTTGTAGGACACCCCCCCGCCGCACGGCCACCAGCTGCTGCGTGTGCCCCGCCTGCCGCTACTCTCAGCCTTGCTGAGTCTTCCTGCCCTCGGGCCCGCCCTCGGGCCACGCCCCCCGCTCGTTGTTGCCGCATTCTGTGCCACTGTGTAGCTTTACTCGTCTTTTACTGTATATCTGTGATTTTTGTTACTGTATCTGTGCTGCTCATTTTGTCCCCTGTGCTTGTATCCCCCCCTGTGCTGCTGTCCCCTGCACCCACCCGCCCCGCTTCCCGCCACCGGGGAGTGTATACACACCCCTTCCTCCCCGCTCCCGCCTCCCAGCTGCCCCTCCCTCCCTGCACTTCGCCATAAATGGCGACCGTGCGCACGCGCAGCGTTGACGCGCAGCGGGTGCGCCGATTGTGCGCCGAAGGCGCGCCAAAGGTAAGCCCGTCTGCGCCCGTCCGCGCCTGGACCGCGCCCAGTGCCCAGTGCCCGGACCCCTGGCCCCCGCAGCAGCCAGCCCACCCGCCGGACCTACGACGCCACCGAACTCAACGCACTCAACGCCGGCCGACTCCCGGGTTGCTACCGAGCCACCCCGAAACGCACCCAAGGACCCTTCTGCTGCCACTCCTGCAAGTTCACCTGCATCCGGACCTGCACTACCCCAGCACCGACCAAGACCGAGACGAGCACCAGCAGCAGCCACCTGAAATGCATCCTGCTCAACACCCGCTCCGTCCACAGACACACCGTCGAGCTCTGGAACCGGCTCGACACCACAGCCCCAGACGTCGCCTTCCTCACGGAAACCTGGATGAACGCCTCTTCAGCACCCGACATCGCCATCACCATCCCAGACGGCTACAAGATCATCCGGAGGGACCGCATCAAGCAGACTGGAGGAGGCATCGCCATCATCCACAAGAACACCATCCGCATCACGACCAGCACCGACGACACCCTCGCACCCGCCGAGCACCTGCACTTCCAGGTCCACATCAACCCCAAGACCACCCTCAGAGGCACCATCATCTACAGACCCCGAGGACCACGCACACAATTCAGCGAGGACATTGCCGACTTCGTCAGCCCGCACGCCCTCCCCTCCGGGGACTACATCCTCCTCGGGGACCTCAACTTCCACCTGGAGAACAACAACGACCGCAACACCACCACCCTGCTGGACAACCTCGCAAATCTCGGACTCAAGCAGCTGGTGACCACCCCCACCCACTACGCCGGACACACACTCGACCCCTTCTTCTCATACAGCAAGGACATCACCTTCAGCCACGCCACCGGACTCCACTGGACGGACCACAGCTGCGTCCACTTCAGCTTCAAAAGGACCATGATCCACCACCACCAGCAACAGGTTGCACGCAGAAGCTGGAACAAGATCACAGCCGACCAGCTCGCGACCTCCCTGAGCAAGAACCCACCCACCAGCACAGCGAACCCCAACCAAGCGGCCACCAACCTCACGAAGTGGATCAGCAACTGCGCAGACGACCTCGCCCCTCTGAGGACCCCGCCTAGCAGACCCGGCAGCAAGAAGGCCCCATGGTTCACCGACGAACTCAAGAGCTCCAAGAAGAACTGCCGAGCCCTCGAGAGAGCCTGGCGCAGAGACCCAACACCGGACAACATGACTGCCCTCAAGCTGCCACCTGCCACAAGGAAGAATGATAGCAAAATATGTGCTTGTATAAAGTCATGTAACAGCTTTCAATATTTCAACGATATTCTAGCAACAGTAATCTGCCTGAAACACTAAACAATACATTCCTTCTATTTTACACAACGTTACCTAGTACCTATAGATGGCCTAACAGCACCTGTACAAAATCATCTGCTACCTGATGACTTTTAACGACAAGAAACATATATGGGAGTCAGTCTTCCTAGACCCCCAGGAGTCTTTGGGTGAGAATGTTAAGCAATGCTGGGTAATCAACTGGGGTGCACCATTACTCCCGGTGACTTCCACAACTGCATACATTACTTGGTGGTGACCCTGCTGGGGACACCGTAAAACATATGTTAATTAGTGCACAATAGCACTATGGGGCACAATGCTGCCCAAAGGTTGTTCCTGTGTGTTGCAAATGGTCATCGTTTGCATAGTATTCCCCAAGGCTTTTTGCCTTCACTACCCTATTTGTTGGCTATAGAACTGCGTACACTTTGCTTCTTCTAATCAGAGGTAAAGTGATTGTGCTCTCTCTTTTAATCGTGGTAAAATTATTGGCATCCACCTATTGGCACATTTAATTTACTTGTAAGTCCATAGAGGTACTACTTGTTCCTAGGGCATGTCAATTAAATGCTATAATTGGGCACAGCCTTCATTGTGCCACCCACTAAAGTACCACTGAACAACATGTCTCAGGTCTGCCTTTGCAGCCTGTAGTGCAGTTTTAAACTGCCATTTCAACCTAGGAAAATAAACCTCCTGCCAGATTTCAACCTTCCTTTTTAAAACCTTTCACCTACCCCTCTCTCCACTTCACCCTGCTCTCTCTCTTATCAGTTTAGCTCTAACTTAAATGGCTCATGGCTCAATTGTTTTTAAAAACGCAACAACAGGTGTTGCAGCACAGTGGAAGTAGGCCCGGTTTGAGGGGGTCGACTGGCGGGCCAGGCTGTCCCAAGACAGCCTCGATACTAATGAAGGGAAACTTTTTTCCAGACAGTGTTAACATGTAAAAAATGGTTAAATAATAAAGTAATACTTTCCCACATCATTTTGAATGATATTGTCAACCTGGGTAAATAATGTAGTTCTCCCACATTCTAAAATTCCACTGGCTCTGATTATAGTGCTGCTGTTACTCCTCGGGTTCTAAAATGATGAGAAAGAAGGGTGAAGCTCCTCCTCTCTTCTGGAATTCTGAACAGGGCCCTAGCGCCTGGCTATCCCCCCCTCCAGGTGATTAGTCGTGCTATATTAATCCATTGATTGATTGATTAAATGTGAACTGAAGAGACAGGGAGAAAATAGGGAGGTCGTGAAGCAGGAAGGAGGATATTGAGGGGGACAGTAGGAAAGTGAGTTGGAAAGAGGAAGAGGGTAAGCAATAGTGAGAGGAGGGTGAAGAAGAGAGAAAAGGGGGGAACATTAAAGATTGAAATGGAGAGAGAAGGGTGAAGTGGAAATAAAAGGGAAAAGTGATGTGAGACTAAGTTGATGCACAGTGAAAGGATTGCAAAGTCAGGAGAGAGGGAAAGTAGGATAAGGAGGAAAAAGAGGATGAGTGTGAGGGGAGAGAAATATGAGGCCTAAGTGGGGAAGAGAAGGGCACAGCATGGAAACAGGTGGATAGGTTGGGGATACAGTAGGATGAAGTGAAGAGCGTAGAGAGTGAGGTGAGAGGAAGTAGAGGGTGAGATGAACGAGACAGCAGGTACAAGAGGAAAGTAAGGAAGGTGAAGTCAGAAGAGAGGAGGATAAAACAGGGAGAACAGAGGGTGAGGTGGTGAGAGTAGAAGAGATCAAGCTCATAGTTGCAAATCTCTATAAATACTCAGTTAAAACTGGTAGATAGAACAGCGGCGACCACCATAAATAAAGGGTGGCGGGTGTGTGGGGTGGCGTGGCAGACGTTGAATGGGGGGGCTTACAAATAAATGTTTTTTAAAAATGGAAAAAAACCTTACCTTTTGCCAACAGCCTTCTCCAGCTTTCACGTCTCGCCTGCTGCCTCTCCTCTTCTTCTTTCAGACTCCCATCCAATCCCCGCGCTGCAAAGCAGCGCGTGGATTGGTCTGAGCAGGCAGGAAAGACGCCAGAGTCTGTGGGGTTTATCCAGCCCGGCTGCTCAATGCAGCTGGGCTGTAGAAAACTAAGTGCACATGTGTGTTTTAGTCAGCCTGAGACAGCAGGCCAAAACACATATGCAGACTTAGGGAGTGGATTGCACTCGCACTCCTCCTCCTCCTCCCATACCTAGGACCACCCCTCCCAACAGCACTGGCTAAGAGCCGAAAAATGTTAAATAAAACAATGCATGAGCGTTGTTTTATTTTACATTTGCTGGCTCTGTGCCAGTAGGGCGACGCTCCTTCACCATTGCGGAGGAGCCACCACTAAGACAGAACCCAGCAGTAGGTTTGGTAGGCAACTCAAACCTGTACAAGACTATCCTGAATGCCAAGATCCAGCCCTCTGACAATGATTTGAGAGGGGGGGTCTGCACATCCAGGTGTTCTAAAATGTATGATTAAATGCATGCACGTATACCCTTCTGGTCATTACCCCCAAGCCGAGACAAAATAATTCAGAAAGTATTTTCATATTTTTGAGGAGGTTTATACTTGAAATTTGTAACCTTATTATTAGTATCAAGTCATGCAATTACTTATTTATAGAATTAGCCAGAAACACACATTTGTCAGATATGAGTGAATAGTTCTCAGAAATGTTTAATGATCATTTTATATTCTTGTTGCTGTGCATCAGAGATCTGTAGCCAACATGTGTTTTGGCCCATCGTGGGGCTCAAGCCAGGGGCTTTTTAAAGGACTTGCGATGTAGGTTTGTGCTGCAAGATATGGCAGGTCAGAAATAGTAGCCTGTTCAGATTTGGTCTGACAAGTCAGTCTTTCACCTGAACTGTGTGCTATAATATGACGGAAAGTTTTCCCGTAACTGTCCCTGGTGGGCTGCTGTAATCCAGTCTCACACAGTCTGGATTAGCATTACCGACACATACCTCTGATAATTATTCATTTGTATCTGACAAATGTATGTTTCTGGTTAACTCTGTAACTAAATATTTGATTGACGTGAGACTTAACAAACAAGATTACTAATTTCAGGTGTAAGCATCCCCAAAACCTGATAATTTCTAGCCCTTAGAGACCTGGGATTTGTGGACAACCCCTCTCATCGTTATGACCAACTCATTCTTCTTCTTAGCCCTCTCAGATTCTGAAACCTGGAGCCATGCCTGTTTCCTGGTCACCCCCATAGTCTGATGCAGTTCACATCAAGATGTAAGAAACGCTTAGTCTAATCCATGTCTTACTATGTCAGCAATGCATTTTGTTTAGTAACAGTAACAATTTTTACTAAGCTCTGACTATTTATTGGACAATGACCACAGCTGCCTCAAGGACCACATCATTATATCTTCCACCTCTCTTACTATGTGGACTATGCAACTATCCGTTCTTTTGTATTGTATGCTTCCATGCATTTCCCAACCTGTTTTTTGGTATCCTTATTTTATGCCTGCTCATAGAAACAGTTATGGTTTGTTGTGTGTGTATCATAAGCAAAAAGAAACAAAAAAACAGATGAATTTGTCCCTGCAGTATATTGTATAACGGAGGACAAAAATATAATGGCAAATTAATACCATGGACAGCACAACAATGGGCAGAAATATCAAATATAAGGACATATAGGATAATATAGATATACTATTTATAACTATGTGCCTTGACTATATATATATATATATATATATATATATATATATATATATATATATATTATCCCAATCCTGACTTAGGCTTCAGAAGAACAGGCACCGACTCCGTGGGTCAAATCAAAGGTTTTATTCACCAATACATACGATCAGACGCGTTTCGGCGGACAAGTCCGCCTTGTTCACTTCATCTGCTTTACACCAAGTAGTGAGCCTTATTTATACTAGTGCATGTTTGATAGGTGTTGGAACAACCATGTGACATAATTAGGTGTTTGACTGTAAACATAGAAGAGTTAATAGCGCTGTAAAACCTGCAAGTCATTGTGACACATCAAACATAAACTTCGTAAAACATTGTAAATAATTCTTTACAATTAGTGGTTCAGGTCAGTGTGTATACATTTCAAAGTGAAATAATTTAAAACATATTATATGTAAATGGTTAATCTAAATCAACTAAATGACTGCTGTCTTGTCCATGCCGGTTTAGACATGGAAGAGTTCCTAACTCCAAGTGTATATGTTTGTGGCCACTCGGTAGTCTGTAACTTCATTTATCCTAATCACGGTCCCTGCACGACGTGTTTTGGTGCATCCCTGCTCCAGGGCGTTTGAAGGTGAGTGTCAAGCGTGCAGGCCTATTTGATTTATATGTCCTTACGACCTACAGGGGCACATTTTCCTCGGTGTCCTGAGGGAATGTAATTGAGCTCTGTATGTAAGCTGCCCCTCATATTCTTCGTGTTTGTGGGGCCGCGAGGGCACCGTGTGCCATGCTGTGAGATTGATGAACTCCAGGGCTTGTCAGTGCAATCTCCCTGTCCATAGGCCGCCATTTAGTTGTTTCCCGATACAGACTGTGATAACGTGCAAGTGCACATGTAGAAGGAGTCACTGTGCGCAATGAGTGTAGTTTGGTTTGAGGTGTTAGTCAATGATTTGTGGGTGACCTCAAGGTTTATTAATACGCGATGCGTAAAGGTTTAAGGGTGATAATCGGCAAATTGGAGTCCTGCCCAAGTGGGCTTTGGCTCACGTCTCAATGGCGAGATGCCTAGAATTATCACGATATGAAAATGATGACTCTGCTGGATGTAGCGGGTGTCACTAATTGCGGGACAGACATGTGTTGCTTGGTTGAAGGGGGGGGAAACTAGGAAGTCATGGTGGCTACCGAGCATGTATGGAGCTACATGGTTGTCATAATTAGTGGTGAGTGTGTAATAAAGGTGGAAAATAAATAAATAAAAGTAATAATGAGTGCACTAAGTGAGTTAAAAAGGAACAGGTCCTAGGATGGTGAAACTAGATGTTTAGTCAGTAGTTGGGTTTAAATCTGGAACAGTGAGTAGGGATGTTTACACTATAGACATGTAGCATGTCATAGATGTACACTAAGTGCTTCATCAGAATTGAGCCCAAAGGGGATCTTACTGTTGAGCTCAATGATGTATTTGGATTCAAGTCGTCTCAGTTTTTGTAGTCTGTTCCCTCCCCTTATGTTTGGTGCTACACTGTCCAACACAAAATAAGTGAGTTCCTCACTTTTACCGCTGTGGTGAGCATTGATGTGACGAGCCACAGGGTATGCTGGATCGTCATTGGCAATTGCCCTAAGGTGTTGGAGGATCCTCACATGGGCTGGGTGGATGGTGCTCCCCACATAGATTAAATTGCAGGAGCATTTGAGCACGTACACTGCGAAGTCTGTTTTGCAAGTGTAGTGTTGTCTGATTTTGAAAGGGGATTTCCTAAATGGGAATGCGACCGATTTCGTGTTGACCCCATGTTGGCAGGCTTTGCACTTAGTGCACTTGTAGAAACCAGGTTGGGAATGTAACCAGATATTTTTGATCGGAGCAGATGGTGCATAATTGACCAATTCTTGGCTCATTGATGTTGCTCTTCTAAAGGTCAACTGTGGGAGTTTGGCACAACTCTGTCCAATGACTGTGTCATTTTTGATCAGTGGCCAGTGTCTGTACAGGATTTTTCTAATGTTCTTATGGTGCATGTTGTATCCTGTAATCAGTCTGGGCATATTGTTGATGACAGTTGTTTTGATGTCACATGTGGCTTTGGGCTTTTTTTGGAGTAAGGCCAACCTGTCTAGATGGTCACTTTTAAGTCTTGCTTTGTTTAGGGTAGTCGAGCTGTACCCTCTTTCCTTGAGTCTGGCACATAGGTTGTCTGTGCAGAGATGGAGGTCTTTCTGTAGGCTGCAATTTCTCTTCATCCTTATGCATTCGGCATAGGGGATGCTTTCTTTGAGGCTTGTGGGGTGGAAGCTTGTTGAGTGCAAGATGGTGTTCCCTGCAGTCTCTTTTCTGTGGGTGCGGGTCTGTATTTTCCCTCCCTCATGGAAAACCTCAATGTCTAAAAAGGTGATTTTTTCTTTGCTGGCCGTACTGTGGGAGTTTGGCACAATTTAAAATTCAAATTGTTATTGTTTATGTCACTGGAGAATTGGAGGGCGCTGTCTTCTGTACCCCTTCATAAGATGAAGACATCATCTATGTATCGCCTGTACAGGACAATGTTGTTAGTGAAGGCATCACCATGTTGGGTCATGAGTACTTGCTCCTCCCACCAGCCCATATGCAAATTAGCATAGCTGGGGGCGAAGCAAGTACCCATGGCCGTCCCCTGTGTTTGCTTGTACAGTAGCTTGTTGTACGTGAAGGTGTTGTTCTCCAGGCACCATTCTGCCATATGTAGCAGCATCAGTGTGTGTTGCAACAAAGTTACATTTCTGTTACCCAGGAAGTGTTGCCTTGCCCTTAAGCCATCCCTATGTCTGATGCTTGTATACAAGCTCTGGACATCTAAGGTCACAAAATTAAGATCTTCAGTCCACACAAAGTCATTTATACAATTCAGAAAATCCCTGGTATCTTGGAGGAAGGCTGGCAAAGTTCTCACGATTGGTTGCAGGAAGTGGTCAATATATTTACTAGTGTTCTCAAAAAGACTACCTATAGCAGAAATTATCGGCCTCCCAGGTGGGCAGTTCGGTTTCTTGTGGATTTTGGGTATCAAATACATCTGGGGAGTGATTGGGTAGTCATTTTTCAGGAATTCTAGTTCTTGTTTAGAGATGAGGCCCTTCCCTCTCCAGTCGTAGAGGCTGGCATGGTATCTCTCCTTGATGTTGTAGATGTTTGTGCTACTGGTTCTAATGTAGCATTCTCTGTCCTGCAATTGGAGCATGGCCTCTTTGTCGTACATCTCAAAGGCTGAATAAATCACACTTGTAGTTCGTCTGGCACTCCCAAATTATTCAATTGTATTCTGCATACAAAGGTTCATTTTGTGCTACTTACTCCTTTAAAGTGCTTTGTCTAGGTGCACTCTTATAAACAAACAAACAAATGGAGAAAGTGAGCATTCACTTTCAAATGGAGTTGTGCACTATGTTATCTTGACCTTGATGGTCTTGTCTTGATTTTTTCATCTTTTTCATATGAATAAACTTTTTCACTCTGTGTTTGAAATTTCAATCATTTCATTTTATTTTCATCAATTTTCCAAATTAATTTGCATTACTTCATTTGTTGAAAACATTGAAAATGTTAACATTTAACTTCTACCCAATGCATTTCGGGTCGAAATTGACCCTTCCTCGGGGGTCTGTAAGGGAAACAAGGGATTATGTGAGCACTACAGCACTTTTAACAAATTAACACAGTAAAGTCATATCAACGTGAGTGTCAAGCAATATATCAGCAGCCTATTTAAACTGTCCAAAGCACAAGCGTTGCCACATGAATTTGAATTTTATCAACGGTCTGCCCACATTTCAAAAATATTAAATGAAAATTACTCAATTCCATGATTAAAACAAGCGTTTCCACCTTCCACGCGCTAAGCTTTCCAAAAACGATATCACCCTGGTGAAAAGTACTCAATACTTTAAATAAAACGATACTTTAAATGAAACAACCATTTCAACCTCACTCGCGCTAAACTTTCTAAGAGCGCTGTTAACATGGATAACCAAACGTCTCGATCTTTACTCACAGTTAAATGTCTGGATTTTCGCGCTATTCTCGTTCAACCAATCGTTGTACGGATAGTATAACCAAGCTTAATAATGCCCATGCCAATCTCTGTGATTGGTCCTCATCGCGATCACGTGATCGCTATTCTAATCTATACATATTACTATGTTTGACAGTAAATACTCGCCGAACACCACAGTAAATGCGCAATATAGCATCACATCTAACTGGAAAGTGGTAATTACATATTCACATGAAGACGGTTTTAAACGAATACTTATTTCAGGACCTGTGAAAAAAATTTAATAAATCTATATGAAAATGTACGATGCTTTGAATGAATTAAAAAATGTGAAAAGTGAATAATAAAACAAGAATGGTATATGTAAATAGTGAAAGACAGTTTAAAAATGACTTAATCAAAAATGTGGCAGCCATCTTAGAATGGGATGATACTCCTCTCTATGATATGTCATGAGCAGGAAAATACTAAAGCGTTCTCAAAGTGTTCATAAGAAGCAGGATAGCTCGATCCTGTCATTCAGTCCTTGTGGGTATAGACTTCCCAATTTGTGGATCCAAAAATATTCCGATCTTAATCTCTGTTTGTGAGTGTCTTGATTAGATCTAGGTTTGATCACCTCCAGTATGGTAAAACGTAATTGCGCTATGTTATGACCTGTTTCAGCCCAATGCACTGCTACTGTTGATTTCACATTTTTCAAGCGGATGCTACTCTTATGTTCCGTGATTCTTATCTTAATCTTGCGCTCTGTTTGACCAATGTATAATTTCCCTCATGGGCATTTGATGCCATAAATCACTCCCTTGGTATCACAGGTGCTTGAATGTAATAAAGGAATGTTTTTACCTGTCATAGGATGTGTAATCATTCTTCCCACCATCACGTTATTGCAATGCATGCAATTCTCACATCTTTGCATCCCTTTAAAGATTATATCAGAAGTCTCAGGTGTTCCTTTTTTCAATAGTTCTTGCATGTTTTTTGACCGTTGATATGCAAAAGTGATCTCTGGAGAAAATAATGAATGCAACTCAGGTTCATCCGTGATTAAATGCCAGTGTTGTCTCATGATGTTCGCAATTCTTGTTGATTGCGTTGAATGTTTCAGAACACATACTGTGAGTTTAGTATCGGATTTTTCTTTAGGGTGTAGCAATGTTTCTCTGTTCATGGTCAGTACTTTGTTTTGAAATTATACATTGGTCAAACAGAGCGCAAGATTAAGATAAGAATCACGGAACATAAGAGTAGCATCCGCTTGAAAAATGTGAAATCAACAGTAGCAGTGCATTGGGCTGAAACAGGTCATAACATAGCGCAATTACGTTTTACCATACTGGAGGTGATCAAACCTAGATCTGATCAAGACACTCACAAACAGAGATTAAGATCGGAATATTTTTGGATCCACAAATTGGGAAGTCTATACCCACAAGGACTGAATGACAGGATCGAGCTATCCTGCTTCTTATGAACACTTTGAGAACGCTTTAGTATTTTCCTGCTCATGACATATCATAGAGAGGAGTATCATCCCATTCTAAGATGGCTGCCACATTTTTGATTAAGTCATTTTTAAACTGTCTTTCACTATTTACATATACCATTCTTGTTTTATTATTCACTTTTCACATTTTTTAATTCATTCAAAGCATCGTACATTTTCATATAGATTTATTAAATTTTTTTCACAGGTCCTGAAATAAGTATTCGTTTAAAACCGTCTTCATGTGAATATGTAATTACCACTTTCCAGTTAGATGTGATGCTATATTGCGCATTTACTGTGGTGTTCGGCGAGTATTTACTGTCAAACATAGTAATATGTATAGATTAGAATAGCGATCACGTGATCGCGATGAGGACCAATCACAGAGATTGGCATGGGCATTATTAAGCTTGGTTATACTATCCGTACAACGATTGGTTGAACGAGAATAGCGCAAAAATCCAGACATTTAACTGTGAGTAAAGATCGAGACGTTTGGTTATCCATGTTAACAGCGCTCTTAGAAAGTTTAGCGCGAGTGAGGTTGAAATGGTTGTTTCATTTAAAGTATCGTTTTATTTAAAGTATTGAGTACTTTTCACCAGGGTGATATCGTTTTTGGAAAGCTTAGCGCGTGGAAGGTGGAAACGCTTGTTTTAATCATGGAATTGAGTAATTTTCATTTAATATTTTTGAAATGTGGGCAGACCGTTGATAAAATTCAAATTCATGTGGCAACGCTTGTGCTTTGGACAGTTTAAATAGGCTGCTGATATATTGCTTGACACTCACGTTGATATGACTTTACTGTGTTAATTTGTTAAAAGTGCTGTAGTGCTCACATAATCCCTTGTTTCCCTTACAGACCCCCGAGGAAGGGTCAATTTCGACCCGAAATGCATTGGGTAGAAGTTAAATGTTAACATTTTCATTGTTTTCAACAAATGAAGTAATGCAAATTAATTTGGAAAATTGATGAAAATAAAATGAAATGATTGAAATTTCAAACACAGAGTGAAAAAGTTTATTCATATGAAAAAGATGAAAAAATCAAGACAAGACCATCAAGGTCAAGATAACATAGTGCACAACTCCATTTGAAAGTGAATGCTCACTTTCTCCATTTGTTTGTACATCTCAAAGGGCCATAGCACTACATTGCCTCCCTTGTCAGCGTTACGTATTACAATGTCCAGTCTTTGTTTCAATTTTTCCATTAAGTTGTCGTACTCCTTTCTCTGGATGTTGATATTCTTATTGAAATTATTGCTACTTGAGAGAGCTAATTCCTTGAGATCATAGATCACTTTATCAGCAAAGATGTCAATATTGTCTCTGGGCATAGGAGGATAGAATGTGGATTTTGGTTTGAACGGACTTTTCTCCGATGCATAAATTTGGATGTTAGACAATGCCCCTGTTTGGGTGTTTGTTAGACTACCATCTTCTAAGTTCAATTCCAATTCTGTAATATCCCTCAGGACCTCAAAGTCTGATACACTCATAGGGTGTGGGATTGTAGTTGATTCAGTTAAGGGTCTGATTTCGTTAGTTTTGTCTTTTTGTGAACAAAAGTATTTTTGTAGTTTTCATTTGCGCGTAAATTGATAGAGATCAACTCTTGTTTCTGCATAATTAAAATTAGTATATATATATATATATATATATATTGCGATACTTAGCAAGCAGTTGAAGGTTTGCTAGAAAGATGTAAGAGGCACACGCGGAGTCTAGTTTTCAAAAGCGAAGATGCTTTATTCGGTGCTTAAGTGCCCTCTCCCCTCCATATCGACAGACGCGTTTCGCCTTCGCGGCTTTTTCAATGTCGATTACCCCACAGTATGTCATGGTTTATAAACCCACTCTTCAGTTTCATGGTCATGAAAACAGATGACGTACAATCATTTTACCAACTTTACATTCTCAAAGCGGCGGCCATTTTACAGTGGGTGAAACAATACTGTTACTTTTGTGATGAGATTACACAAATAATATAAACGTGCAAGTGCAAAAATCATGATAATACAATATCCAGTTAAAAAGGAGTCAACATCCACTCCTTCCATTAATTCAAAATAAACAGGTCAGTTAATGAACATTATACAATATATGTATTTCACTTCATAACATGATCTGTGTTTTATACAAGATCTTAGTAGATACCGTCACTGTGTGGAAGGGGGAAGAAAAGTTCCTAAATTCATGGGAACATAAATAACCCTCCCACAGTCACGTGTAACTATCTACTTCGATAACACAATTGAGCCCTGTATGGGCATGAGGCTCCCCACATAAAATACTCATAACTATGTCCAAATGTTTGTTCTATTGTTCCGGGATAGCCCTTATATCCCAGAATAATTAGAGAATTTAACTTAGAAGATTTGAACAATAGAAGTGTTAGAAATGTATATCAGTTCATACTGGACCAAATTCCTATGTATTGCATACTGATAATGTAAACCAACATTTCAAAAAACCACAATTTCATGCTAGATTGATATCAATACAGGTCAGATCAACAAATTGCTTTTTAGGAAAGACCGCTAGTCTAGGTGTACCCAAAGCTCTTCATCATTATTGAGTCCAGCCGGGCTCATGCTTTGGAGTTCTATTATGTAGCGGGACTCTTTTGCTCTAAGTTTTTTCAGTCTGTCTCCCCCTCTCTCATGTTTTTCCACCCCGTCAATGCAATAAAACTGCAATAGATCCCTATTGCTCTGATGATATAGTTCAAAATGTCTTGCAACGGGGTAGGTGGGGTCTTTATTGGAGATAGCCCGCATATGTTCTAATATGCGTTTCTTGGTAGCATTTTTGGTGCTACCAATGTATCTCTTTTTACAGGGACAGACAAGACAATACACCGTATATTCGGAATTACAATTGTAAAACTTATTGATTACTTTCATGGGCCTATTGGTCCCAGGAGCACCTTCAAACTGAGTCACTTTCTTACTAAATTGGCAAGCCTTGCATTTCTTGCAAGGAAAAAAGCCATTGATTCCCAGTTTGTTTTTGGTGGCTGAGGGTTTGGTGAAATGACTATGTATAAGATGGTCGCCAATTGATAGACATCTTTTATAGGTGATGGGTGGGCGATCTGGTATATGCTTCTTCAAGACGGAGTCGGTCTGAAGAATGTGCCAGTTCTTTCTGAAGATTTGAACAATCTGTGCAGATTTCTCATTGTATGTAGTGATCATACGTACAACGTTGTCCTCTTGTTTGTTCTTATTTTTACTAGTTGAGGACAATAAAGTTCTTCTTTCAATTTTTTGTACTTTGAGTTCTGCACTTTGTAAATGTCCTCTCTTATAGCCCCTATTTCTGAAACGTTGCATAGCCTGTTTTTTTGCCGTATCGTAACTTTCCTTGGTAGAGCCATTGCGCTTAAGGCGCAGCAGTTCACCATACGGTATGCTCTTAATGAGGCTACTTGGATGGTGGCTATCGGCGTGTAGAACTGCATTTCCCGCCGTAGGTTTCCTAAAGAGGCGAGTAGCTAGGACATTGTCTTCAATATATATCTGGAGATCTAAATAATTGACTGTGGTATCACTGATGTTTCCTGTGAACCTTAGATTGAGGTCATTATTATTCAGAGTGGCAACATACTCCTCAGCCGAGGAGCGGTCGCCTCTCCAAATAATAAAAAGATCATCAATGTACCTTGTCCAAAGTACTATGTTATCTAGCCAATGGTCATTATGATCTCCCCAGGCCACGTGCTTCTCCCACCAGCCCACGAAAAGATTCGCGTAGCTGGGGGCGAAGCACGTTCCCATCGCTGTACCACATTTTTGTAGGTACAGTTGCCCATCAAAGATAAAGATGTTATTATTTAGACAGTAGGTAACCATCTGTACAAGCATGTTATTGTGTTGTGCAAATTTGGGATGCTTCTGACCCAGAAACCATTTGATTGCCTTCAGACCATCCGTATGACAGATGCAGGTGTATAAACTAGTGATATCTAGTGTAATCAACAACAAATCGTCTTCCCAACAAATTCCCTCTATATGTTTCAGGAAATCCTGTGTATCCTGTATATAGGATGATAAGTTCTTCACAAAGGGAGATAAGAAAGAGTCTACATAAATTGCAGTGTTCTCCAATAGACTGTTGTTAGAAGCAACTATTGGTCTTCCAGGAGGGTTACTGTAGTGCTTATGAACTTTAGGCAAATGGTAGAAAGTAGGCAGCGTAGGTTCTTCACAGAGTAGGAAGAGGTATTCGTCATGATTCAGCATGCCTTCTTCTTTCCATTGGCCTAGTAATTGATGGTATTGCATGATACTTTCCACATATGCACCACGTTGAATTTTGATGTAACATTCCATGTCTTCTAGTTGTCTTATTGCTTCTTTTTGATACTGTTCTTTGCTAAAAATCACCATGTTACCACCTTTGTCCGAAGGTTTTATTTCTATGGTTTTGTCATTTTTCAAGGTTTGTAAAGCTTCCCAATATTTTCTAGGAATGTTGAAATGATCAATCTTTTTCTGGTTTTTATCGGCCAAACTCTTGAGATCATCAATGACTGCTTCGTTGAACACATCGATAGCGTCAAAGGGAGTCTGCGGAATCTTTCTAGATTTTCTCTTAAATTTGCTTTTACCTCCAACTTGCGTTATTCCTGCTTGCTCTAAGTATTGTTGGGTGTTCGGGGCTGTTGATTCTCCAGCACCTAAGCATTCAAGAGCCTGCAATGTAGATATTGCCTGGAATGCGTTAACAGTTGGTAAAGCTTCTTCTGTATTCTCATCCTCCAAAATTGTGGGAGGTGTAGATGACAGTTCCTGCGGATTGATTAGAAAGATTTTTTTGAATTTAAGTTTCCTGATAAACTTGAACAGATCGATGCGAGTGTTTGCATAATCAAATCCTGAGGTAGGGCAAAAAGTAGGTCCCAGTTCCAAGACCTTGAGTTCATCATGTGTCAATGTTCTTTCAGATAAATTGACCACAATGCGTGCTGGTTGGTCCTTTAATTTTTGTTCTTCTTTTGACGCTGGCTCCTGGTCTCTCTCTGGGTTAGTGGTTCTACCACTTTGTTTCCTACTCCGCCTTGTTTTCCTTTTGGATTTTTCGATTTTTGTTGAACAGGAACGTTTGGTTGTTGCGTTTTTCTTTGGCGGCTCTCTGTGATGATTTTGTACTCCCGAAAAAACGGGGGATCATTTCCATTGCCAGCTTCCGCTGGTCCTCCGTCCCTTTTTGTGGCTGTAGATTCCTCATCCGAGACTTCTACTTCCGACTCGGAAGTTTCACGTCCGTCCGTGGCTGTTATTCCTGCCTTGCTTACCTTGTTCTTACTTTATCGTATTTTTTGGCAAAGGTTAATACACGCCCCGTGACGTAATCCTGCTCGTCGCGTTCAAATTTATTTTGTTTTCTTCTCCTGATCGTTATCTCATAGCTTTTTAGTCTCTTAAGCATGTTGTCTTTGAGATCTGTAATAGCCGTGGAATCCTGTTCCTTGCTTATTAGATCCTCCAGTCTAGCTATTTCATCTAGAGCTTTCTTTCTGTCGCTCCACGCGTAATGTACCAGCATCTTTACTAGACCTTTGTCTGACTCAGCGGTATATGCTGCCCAATCTTTTAACAGCTGGGGGTCCGGGTTTTCATAGGCTGGCACGGTGTATGTTCTGAGGCCTCTTGGGATACGGTCACAATCTACATATCCCTGTAGTGAGGTGGCCTCCCACCATTTTCTCAGTTCCCTCTCATGGGCTTTCTCTAGATTCTGGAAAAGGATTGTTAAATTACTGGCTGGATTCATCACGGCAGATGTATTGTCCTGTGTTTTAGGTCGTGCACCAGAGTTAGGTTTAAACATTCCTGTGGCCACTTCCTCGCGTTCTTTGATGCTCGACATGGTGAGTAAACGAGGGAGTCTCTGATGTTATATTTGTAGGCGATGTTAGATAGCGCCCTGCTAGTACTTGCACTTCTCGTGCGGGTTGGGGAGGGAAGAGGTCAGTATCGCACCGTGATTTGACCCCTCGAAATAGAAGCTTGGAGCTTGTTCGTAATTATACAGTCCGAAGAACAAATGCAGGGACAGTGACTCACCCCGTACCGTGCTGCAGCCTCCCAGCGAGGTTGAGTCGCGTTGCGCGGATCCGTCACCGCCTAGGCACAGTCTTCGTATCTGCAATCTCCGTCTAGATTAATCCGACAGACAGCGCTCTCTTGATGCCGCACACTTTCACCCCGATGTATCTCTCGGCGTCTCAGTGTGTTTAGAAGCTTCCGGGCAGACGGCCATATTGATTTCTGGAACAGGACTTCACCGCCGTCGCTCCGTTCTTCCGGGTGCACTCTCTGACGTTGGTGAAACGTTCAGTATTGCGATACTTAGCAAGCAGTTGAAGGTTTGCTAGAAAGATGTAAGAGGCACACGCGGAGTCTAGTTTTCAAAAGCGAAGATGCTTTATTCGGTGCTTAAGTGCCCTCTCCCCTCCATATCGACAGACGCGTTTCGCCTTCGCGGCTTTTTCAATGTCGATTACCCCACAGTATGTCATGGTTTATAAACCCACCCTTCAGTTTCATGGTCATGAAAACAGATGACGTACAATCATTTTACCAACTTTACATTCTCAAAGCGGCGGCCATTTTACAGTGGGTGAAACAATACTGTTACTTTTGTGATGAGATTACACAAATAATATAAACGTGCAAGTGAAAAAATCATGATAATACAATATCCAGTTAAAAAGGAGTCAAAATCCACTCCTTCCATTAATTCAAAATAAACAGGTCAGTTAATGAACATTATACAATATATGTATTTCACTTCATAACATGATCTGTGTTTTATACAAGATCTTAGTAGATACCGTCACTGTGTGGAAGGGGGAAGAAAAGTTCCTAAATTCATGGGAACATAAATAACCCTCCCACAGTCACGTGTAACTATCTACTTCGATAACACAATTGAGCCCTGTAAAAAAAAAAAAAAAAATATATATATATATATATATATATATATATATATATATATATATTCAAGCTCCCGGGGAATGTCCAAAGATCAGAAAGCACTCGGGCAGCAAGGAAGCTTCTCCCCAAAGCTTTATTAAGGTCAAACACACGCTCTTGCCAGTTTACATTGGACTGTGAATCCGGACGCTTTTCGGGCATCTCCCTTCCTCGGCGGCATACAGTCCGTAGAGCACCATGTGGCCCCACCTCCAATTTCAGCAAGATTGCACGCCCCTGATTGGCTGCTCTGTATGATGCTGTGCATTGCTTTATGGGGGCTGAAGTCCGTGTGATTTGATGCTCCATAATTAGAAAGCTCAAATGAGCCCCAGCGAGAGCGACGTGCTGCTATCCTGCCTTGTTGCCCCACAATTGAAGCCACTTGCATAGTGACTCCGTGATCACCTGCTTCTGGAGTGGTGCTCTCAAGCGGCAGGACAACCGCTACAATATTCAAGCTCCCGGGGAATGTCCAAAGATCAGAAAGCACTCGGGCAGCAAGGAAGCTTCTCCCCAAAGCTTTATTAAGGTCAAACACACGCTCTTGCCAGTTTACATTGGACTGTGAATCCGGACGCGTTTCGGGCATCTCCCTTCCTCGGCGGCATACAGTCCGTAGAGCACCATGTGGCCCCACCTCCAATTTCAGCAAGATTGCACGCCCCTGATTGGCTGCTCTGTATGATGCTGTGCATTGCTTTATGGGGGCTGAAGTCCGTGTGATTTGATGCTCCATAATTAGAAAGCTCAAATGAGCCCCAGCGAGAGCGACGTGCTGCTATCCTGCCTTGTTGCCCCACAATTGAAGCCACTTGCATAGTGACTCCGTGATCACCTGCTTCTGGAGTGGTGCTCTCAAGCGGCAGGACAACCGCTACAATATTCAAGCTCCCGGGGAATGTCCAAAGATCAGAAAGCACTCGGGCAGCAAGGAAGCTTCTCCCCAAAGCTTTATTAAGGTCAAACACACGCTTTTGCCAGTTTACATTGGACTGTGAATCCGGACGCGTTTCGGGCATCTCCCTTCCTTGGCGGCATACAGTCCGTAGAGCACCATGTGGCCCCACCTCCAATTTCAGCAAGATTGCACGCCCCTGATTGGCTGCTCTGTATGATGCTGTGCATTGCTTTATGGGGGCTGAAGTCCGTGTGATTTGATGCTCCATAATTAGAAAGCTCAAATGAGCCCCAGCGAGAGCGAAGTGCTGCTATCCTGCCTTGTTGCCCCACAATTGAAGCCACTTGCATAGTGACTCCGTGATCACCTGCTTCTGGAGTGGTGCTCTCAAGCGGCAGGACAACCGCTACAATATTCAAGCTCCCGGGGAATGTCCAAAGATCAGAAAGCACTCGGGCAGCAAGGAAGCTTCTCCCCAAAGCTTTATTAAGGTCAAACACACGCTCTTGCCAGTTTACATTGGACTGTGAATCCGGACGCGTTTCGGGCATCTCCCTTCCTCGGCGGCATACAGTCCGTAGAGCACCATGTGGCCCCACCTCCAATTTCAGCAAGATTGCACGCCCCTGATTGGCTGCTCTGTATGATGCTGTGCATTGCTTTATGGGGGCTGAAGTCCATGTGATTTGATGCTCCATAATTAGAAAGCTCAAATGAGCCCCAGCGAGAGCGACGTGCTGCTATCCTGCCTTGTTGCCCCACAATTGAAGCCACTTGCATAGTGACTCCGTGATCACCTGCTTCTGGAGTAGTGCTCTCAAGCGGCAGGACAACCGCTACAATATTCAAGCTCCCGGGGAATGTCCAAAGATCAGAAAGCACTCGGGCAGCAAGGAAGCTTCTCCCCAAAGCTTTATTAAGGTCAAACACACGCTCTTGCCAGTTTACATTGGACTGTGAATCCGGACGCGTTTCAGGCATCTCCCTTCCTCGGCGGCATACAGTCCGTAGAGCACCATGTGGCCCCACCTCCAATTTCAGCAAGATAGCACGCCCCTGATTGGCTGCTCTGTATGATGCTGTGCATTGCTTTATGGGGGCTGAAGTCCGTGTGATTTGATGCTCCATAATTAGAAAGCTCAAATGAGCCCCAGCGAGAGCGACGTGCTGCTATCCTGCCTTGTTGCCCCACAATTGAAGCCACTTGCATAGTGACTCCGTGATCACCTGCTTCTGGAGTGGTGCTCTCAAGCGGCAGGACAACCGCTACAATATTCAAGCTCCCGGGGAATGTCCAAAGATCAGAAAGCACTCGGGCAGCAAGGAAGCTTCTCCCCAAAGCTTTATTAAGGTCAAACACACGCTTTTGCCAGTTTACATTGGACTGTGAATCCGGACGCGTTTCGGGCATCTCCCTTCCTCGGCTGCATACAGTCCGTAGAGCACCATGTGGCCCCACCTCCAATTTCAGCAAGATTGCACGCCCCTGATTGGCTGCTCTGTATGATGCTGTGCATTGCTTTATGGGGGCTGAAGTCCGTGTGATTTGATGCTCCATAATTAGAAAGCTCAAATGAGCCCCAGCGAGAGCGACGTGCTGCTATCCTGCCTTGTTGCCCCACAATTGAAGCCACTTGCATAGTGACTCCGTGATCACCTGCTTCTGGAGTGGTGCTCTCAAGCGGCAGGACAACCGCTACAATATTCAAGCTCCCGGGGAATGTCCAAAGATCAGAAAGCACTCGGGCAGCAAGGAAGCTTCTCCCCAAAGCTTTATTAAGGTCAAACACACGCTCTTGCCAGTTTACATTGGACTGTGAATCCGGACGCGTTTCGGGCATCTCCCTTCCTCGGCGGCATACAGTCCGTAGAGCACCATGTGGCCCCACCTCCAATTTCAGCAAGATTGCACGCCCCTGATTGGCTGCTCTGTATGTTGCTGTGCATTGCTTTATGGGGGCTGAAGTCCGTGTGATTTGATGCTCCATAATTAGAAAGCTCAAATGAGCCCCAGCGAGAGCGACGTGCTGCTATCCTGCCTTGTTGCCCCACAATTGAAGCCACTTGCATAGTGACTCCGTGATCACCTGCTTCTGGAGTGGTGCTCTCAAGCGGCAGGACAACCGCTACAATATTCAAGCTCCCGGGGAATGTCCAAAGATCAGAAAGCACTCGGGCAGCAAGGAAGCGTCTCCCCAAAGCTTTATTAAGGTCAAACACACGCTCTTGCCAGTTTACATTGGACTGTGAATCCGGACGCGTTTCGGGCATCTCCCTTCCTCGGCGGCATACAATCCGTAGAGCACCATGTGGCCCCACCTCCAATTTCAGCAAGATTGCACGCCCCTGATTAGATGCTCTGTATGATGCTGTGCATTGCTTTATGGGGGCTGAAGTCCGTGTGATTTGATGCTCCATAATTAGAAAGCTCCAATGAGCCCCAGCGAGAGCGACGTGCTGCTATCCTGCCTTGTTGCCCCACAATTGAAGCCACTTGCATAGTGACTCCGTGATCACCTGCTTCTGGAGTGGTGCTCTCAAGCGGCAGGACAACCGCTACAATATTCAAGCTCCCGGGAAATGTCCAAAGATCAGAAAGCACTCGGGCAGCAAGGAAGCTTCTCCCCAAAGCTTTATTAAGGTCAAACACACGCTCTTGCCAGTTTACATTGGACTGTGAATCCGGACGCGTTTCGGGCATCTCCCTTCCTCGGCGGCATACAGTCCGTAGAGCACCATGTGGCCCCACCTCCAATTTCAGCAAGATTGCACGCCCCTGATTGGCTGCTCTGTATGATGCTGTGCATTGCTTTATGGGGGCTGAAGTCCGTGTGATTTGATGCTCCATAATTAGAAAGCTCAAATGAGCCCCAGCGAGAGCGACGTGCTGCTATCCTGCCTTGTTGCCCCACAATTGAAGCCACTTGCATAGTGACTCCGTGATCACCTGCTTCTGGAGTGGTGCTCTCAAGCGGCAGGACAACCGCTACAATATTCAAGCTCCCGGGGAATGTCCAAAGATCAGAAAGCACTCGGGCAGCAAGGAAGCGTCTCCCCAAAGCTTTATTAAGGTCAAACACATGCTCTTGCCAGTTTACATTGGACTGTGAATCCGGACGCGTTTCGGGCATCTCCCTTCCTCGGCGGCATACAGTCCGTAGAGCACCATGTGGCCCCACCTCCAATTTCAGCAAGATTGCACGCCCCTGATTGGCTGCTCTGTATGATGCTGTGCATTGCTTTATGGGGGCTGAAGTCCGTGTGATTTGATGCTCCATAATTAGAAAGCTCAAATGAGCCCCAGCGAGAGCGACGTGCTGCTATCCTGCCTTGTTGCCCCACAATTGAAGCCACTTGCATAGTGACTCCGTGATCACCTGCTTCTGGAGTGGTGCTCTCAAGCGGCAGGACAACCGCTACAATATTCAAGCTGCCGGGAAATGTCCAAAGATCAGAAAGCACTCGGGCAGCAAGGAAGCTTCTCCCCAAAGCTTTATTAAGGTCAAACACACGCTCTTGCCAGTTTACATTGGACTGTGAATCCGGACGCGTTTCTGGCATCTCCCTTCCTCGGCGGCATACAGTCCGTAGAGCACCATGTGGCCCCACCTCCAATTTCAGCAAGATTGCACGCCCCTGATTGGCTGCTCTGTATGATGCTGTGCATTGCTTTATGGGGGCTGAAGTCCGTGTGATTTGATGCTCCATAATTAGAAAGCTCAAATGAGCCCCAGCGAGAGCGACGTGCTGCTATCCTGCCTTGTTGCCCCACAATTGAAGCCACTTGCATAGTGACTCCGTGATCACCTGCTTCTGGAGTGGTGCTCTCAAGCGGCAGGACTTTGCGATAAACCTTGATAATAGCAAGGTTTATCTGCGATAATTTCTGACGATGCTTAGCGGTAAAAAATTTGTTGCTAAGCATCGTTAGCGATAAATATCGCTTAACGTTGGTAATATGCCCCATAGTTTTTTGAGTGAATTTCGAAGGTTTTTTTAAATGCTAATTCCTAACCATATAAGACCTGAAACTTATGGTTTTTTCAGTGAATTTCAAAGGTTTTTTAAATGCTAATTCCTTACTATATAAGGCCTGAAACCTATGGTTTTTTCAGTGAATTTCAAAGGTTTTTTAAATGCTAATTCCTAACTCTATAAGGCCTGAAACCTATGGTTTTTTCAGTGAATTTCAAAGGTTTTTTAAATGCTAATTCCTAACTATATAACGCCTGAAACCTATGGTTTTTTCAGTGTTTAAAAAAAAAAAATTGATTGGTTAACTGGCTTATTAAGTGTATCTTAGTGAATACATATATTAGCAAGTAATGTTTAAATATTTAAATATATGCATGAGTGATGTAATATGTGACGTCATCAGCAGTGCATTGCAGACGTTCAAGTTATAGTCCAACTAACTATAACGTGGGAATTTCAATGGTTTTATGCGAGTAAAATTTCCAGCTAACTGTAACTGGCGTGAAACCTATGGTTTTTTCAGTGAATTTCAAAGGTTTTTTAAATGCTAATTCCTAACTATAACTGGTGTGTAACCTATGTTTTTTTCAGTGAATATATATATATATATATATATAAAATTTCTATGGCAAAATGAAACCCCTCATTTTGTTCCTTTTCAAATTAAATGTATTAAGTGTTACCACTTTATTCCAATCAAGATGACTTCAGGTGTGCCATACTTTTGTCATAAGTAAGACTGTTAGCGTTCTAGTTGTTCTTTAGAACACTCTGGGACATTCTGTCATTGGGCTATAGTTGGGCTACATCTGGCTGATATTTGGGCTACATTTGGGCTCTTTTGTCTCTGGTAGCCATCTTGGGAGACTGCATAATAGAATTTTTTTAATGAAATATAGGAGGATTTGAGAAGTCACTCAAAATGTGCCCTAATTTTTCTTTCTTCAGCACTAATCATAATTTCTATGGCAAAATGAACCCCCTCATTTTGTTCCTTTGCAAATTAAATGTTTTAAGTGTTAACACTTTATTCCAATCAAGATGACTTCAGGTGTGCCATACTTTTGTCATAAGTAAGACTGTTAGCGCTCTAGTTGTTCTTTAGAACACTCTGGGACATTCTGTCATTGGGCTATAGTTGGGCTACATCTGGCTGATATTTGGGCTACATTTGTTTTTTTTTGTCTCTGGTGGCCATCTTTGGGCTACATTGGGCTACATTGGGCTACATCGGGCTACATTTGGGCTCTAACATATATATAGCCCAATGTAGCCGAATATATATTTTTTCAAAGTTAATTTTCATAAAAACCACTGGAGCACATATCTTGAGACATAGCAAAGGCACATCGGGCTACCAGTCCCTACAATTTTGCCAAGTTTGTTGGAAAATCATTCGGCCGTTCGGGCTAAAAGTGAGTCCAACCGCCCTATGGAAATTAACATGGGGAAAACACGTTTTGGGACCCCCCTTTTATCTCGGCCCCTGCTTGACGAATCCCCCCCAAACTTTCAGGGAAGGAGCGGAGCGCCGCCAGGCAAAGTTAAGGAAAATTTCAGGAAAATTCCTCAACCGGCGCCAAAGTTATTCCCAATGGAATGTTGCGATTTCCCTATGGAAAACAATCCTAACTATATATACCTACTGGCTATCGCCAGTAGGTAATATATATATATATATATATATATTACCTACTGGCGGTCGCCAGTAGGTAGTTATAGTTAGGACCTAGTTTCCTTAGGAAATCCGCAACATTCTATTGGGAATAACTTTGGCGCCGGTGGACGAATTTTTGCGAATTTCTCAAATTAGATGGCCCGCTCTGCTCTGCTCATTCCCTGAAAGTTTGGGGGGGATTCGTCAAGCGGGGGCCGAGATAAAAGGGGGGTCCCAAAACGTGTTTTCACCATGTTAATTTCCATAGGGCGGTTGGACTCACTTTTTTAGCCCGAACGGCTGTATGGATTCCCACCAAACTTGGCAAAATTGTAGGGACTGGTAGCCCGATGTGCCTTTGCTATGTCTTAAGATATCTGCTCCAGAGGATTTTGAGTAATTTTGGTTAAAAAAAATATATATATCTATAAGCGCGCCCCGGTACTCGCACCGGGGAGCGCAGCCGGCGCGCTAAGCGAGTACGCGAGCAGAAAGCTGATTGGCTCTCGGGTGTCTGTCAACATTCCAAACAGTCCGGAGCGGCCGCCATCTTGTGTCTCGGTAGGATCGAGACACAAGAGGTGGCAAAAACAAAGGGGGAAAAGACCATAAGGGGGCAGGGTAGACCCCCCCTGACCCCCTAGGTTTGATGTGGGGGCTATAAAAGTGCCCCGCAGGAAAAAATAAATCGATTTTCACGGGGGGAGCGCCCGGTACGCGCACCGGGGAGCGTACCGGGAAGCGTACCATGGGTCTGCATGATTAAATAAATATATTTGAACCTTTCACAATCATGTCACCTGTGTTACCTCAGATTAGGAAGCAGATTGAGCTTCTTTCTTGTTGGTTTGTGTCATGTTTTTTGATAATGCTTGGTATCAACATTTCCAAGATAGAGGAATTGTATTTTGTGAAATAGTAAGGTTTCACTAGTGAAATTGAATGCTTGTACATAGGATCTGCGCACTGTTTATTAAATGTTATTTAAAAAACGATTTTGGGGCAAATGAATGGCTTTTAAATTTTTGAGAAGGAATAAATAGTGTCTGCAAGATTAAATAAATATATTTGAACCTTTTACAATCATGTCACCTGTGTTTCCTCAGATTAGGAAGTAGATTGTGCAGATGAGGTGAGGTATGTCCAGGGGTGCAAAGGAGTAGAGGCCGGTGTCCATGAGTGCAGTGGAGAGGACTCACCTCCTCTGACCCTTGGACAAGACTCACCTCCTCTGTGCCCCCTGGACAGGCCTCAATGTATTGGGTATAATTGATGGTAACAGGGTGCAGATGAGGTGAGATCAGACACTCACCTTCTTTCAGTACCCCTACTTCACTTCCCTTCTCCTCTCGTCCCTTTCTGTGCTTTCTCACTCATTTTCTTCTCGTTTATCAATGCACTCCACTTCACTTACTCTTTTTCATTTTTTTAAGAACACAGCTCTTTGATGAGAATTGGAGGTAGTTCTGAAAAGAACTTTTTTTTTTCGTCTTTTTTTCTTTTTTTAGAACAGAAACAAAAACAGGGAATGGGAAACTGCTCATCAGGAGCAAAAAAACAAAACAAAATTAGGGCTGGAAACGGCAGCGATGGTTATCCAATGCTCCAACCATGAGCAGAACACTTTGTTCCCCATAGCAAAGTAACTTATCGCAATATCGGCATTTAATAACGCCTTTATTAAAAGCAGGCTGGATGTTCGGAATCTGCTCTTGTGATTGCTCCCTCCCTGATGCAGTTTGTCCTCCGGTTGAAGTAGAGGCCCCATCACTGGGAGCCTCTCGCACCAGAGCCCTGACACTTTCCCGGGAAAAATTCTGGGGGTGCCTCCTCTCCACATGGCGAATCATTGTGGAGTTACCAAATGAATATTTCTTAGTGGGGTCACCCCATGACAGGACAGTGTGACAAATCCTGCACTCCACTTTTGGAGCATTTACTTTTTTCTGGTCATCAGGATTAGAAAAAAACTTCCAAATAAAGTGTTCTTTTACTTTCGGCTGAGGAGCCTCTTCATCAAGAAATTCATTGGAGTCATCTTCACTGCTGGATGGTCTGCCAGCCATGATAATCCAAGATTTTATTCCTACAAAGATCCGACAGCAAAAAGGCAGGTCTTGCAGTCACAAAAGTGAAAGAAGAAGTGAAGAAAATGGGTGGGGATTTCATTATTTGTTAAAAAATCTGTTAGGAACCAATGAAAAGTGTTATTTTCAAGTCACATGACTCGACGCGCTTACGCTACGCGCCGGGGGCGGGCGCGCCAGGGCGCATAGCGTAAGCGCGTCGGGGCGCTTACGTTGCGTGATCGTATGCGCTCGAGCGCTTCTGGGTGCGCTTACGCCGTGCGTCATAAGACGCATCTCGCAGCTACGCGATACGTGTCTTATGACGCACAGCGTCACGGCTACGCGATACGTCACAATGTTGTTTTCGTTCGCAGCAATAGCGCTAACGGGGCGCTCACCGGTACGCGCACCGGGGCGTGCCGCAAGACTGCGCTTACCGGTGCGCTCACCGGTACGCGCACCGGGAGCGCTCCAGGGCAAAAAAAATAAAAAAAATTATAAATTTAAAAAAAATAGTATTGCATAAATATACAATATAGGATTCATTATAAAATAGAAATTAGCTATTAAAACCCTATGAAATTCACTGAAAAAAACATAGGTTTCACACCAGTTATAGTTAGGAATTAGCATTTAAAAAACCTATGAAATTCACTGAAAAAACCATAGGTTTCACACCAGTTATAGTTAGGAATTAGCATTTAAAAAACCTATTAAATTCACTGAAAAAAACACAGGTTTCACACCAGTTATAGTTAGCTGGAAATTTTACTCGCATAAAACCATTGAAATTCCCACGTTATTGTTAGTTGGACTCACTATAACTTGCGCGTGCAATGCACTGCTGATGACGTCACATATTACATCACTCATGACATGGTCAGTGACATCACTCATGACATCACTGATGACACCATCCAGTGAATGTGTGTCTTTCTGAAAAATAAATATGTGTTATATGTAAATGTAAATGTGCTGGATTTGTAATACACATTGTAGCATGATACTGTCCATGATGAGATTTTGTTTGTATAACAATTTTTTCCTTTTCTCTGGTCAACTATACAAACAGACACGGGGTACTTCTATGGGCTCGTGCTTCTCCCCCAGCTACGTGAACTTGTTCGTGGGCTGGTGGGAGAGGCACGAGGCCTGGGGAGGGACTAATGAGGTATGGAGTGAGAGGATCTTAATGTGGACTAGATACATTGATGATCTTTTTATTGTTTGGCGGGGCGATAGGACCTCGGCGGAGGAATACATCGCTTCCCTGAACAATAACGACCTGAATCTGAGATTCACTAGCAATATTAGCGAGAAAAGCGTATGTTAATTAGACCTTGAGGTATTTGTAGAGAAGAATAGCCTCCAAACCCGACTGTACAGAAAACCTACGGCGGGCAATGCCGTGCTACACGCGGCAAGTTATCACCCTAGGAGTCTAATAAAAAACGTACCGTATGGTGAATATTTACACCTCAAAAGAGACTGCACAGCAGAGAAAGATTTTCAGAATGCCAAGCAAGATGCAAAGAGTAGGTTCCTGGCCAGGGGCTATTCGAAAGGCATTCTACAGCAGGCAGATGTTAAGACATCAGCCATAAATAGGAGGGATCTCCTAGTTGTGCAGGAGGCTAAACCAGAAGGTCATCAGGCAAGAATGATCACCACATTTAACAACAAATCAGGTGATCTGGTCCACTCTTTGAAGAAGAACTGGCACATCTTACACACAGATAACATCCTAAGAAAACACCTTTCACATAAACCGATGATTACATATCGTCGATGCCAGTCTCTTTCTGATCATCTAATTCACAACCATTTCTCCCCAAAGACTAAAACCCCGGTCACTAACAGTATACAGGGGTTCTATCCATGCATGCGCTGTAAAGCCTGTAAGTACAGCAAAAAAACAAAAGAATATCCAGGAAGGACAGGAGATGAGATACTGAATAGAAAAATCATTAAACATCTCAATTGCAACTCAGATTATACCATCTATTGTTTATAGTGCCCCTGTCATAGGCGATATATAGGCAGTACAATAAACCCCACCAAGCTGAGGATCCTGGAACACATGCAGGCCATCGCTAACAAGAATAAAACGTATCCGGTAGCCCGCCATTTTGCTAAATTTCATGGTAGCAACAGGGATCTTCTCAGATTTTACTGCATAGATCAATTTAGTCGCTCAGAACGGGGGGAGACAGGGAAAAAGCACTCCGCATCGCAGAATCGAGATACATCATCGACCTGAAAACTACGACACTATGGGGTCTCAACAATGATGAAGAGATGTGGGTACACCTCTAGATAGCGATAAGTTGCCCTCCTTCCGAATATAAACTGGAATATTAATAACAACAGGTAGTTTGACTGTACAATCATAACTCCTTAGAACTGTGACATCATGCCAAGTTCATGATGAATTTTTCAAACGCATTAGTAAAAAAATTAGCCCATTCAGGGCGTAATAAAAGTTCCCACAGTCTTGGGGATGCACCCCATGATGTGAAAAAACAATGGTTTCAAACAAACTGTGAAAGCTGAAATTGAAACAAAGGGACAATGTAAAAAAACAATGTGATGAAATATAATGAATGGAACTTGCACAAAAATATTGATATGTTTGTTGCTGTCACTGTTTTTAATTTGCACTGAAGCACTTTATATTCGCCTTTTTAAACAATGGAAAAGATGGTAAATAAGACACTTCAAAATGGCCACCATGTTCACTGTAGCTGACCATCATCTATGTTGTTGAATATATGCGCCTGGTGGGGTTTAAAATGGCGATCTTTGTATGGCACAAACTGACACTGACTCTCTAATATATGTATTCACTAAGATACACTTAATAAACCAGTTAACCAATCAATTTTTTTTTAAAACATCCATGTAAACACTTATTTAAACATTTATTCTTCCATCAACTTTTACATATACATATATAACACATATTTATTTTTCAGAAAGACACACATTCACTGGATGGTGTCATCAGTGATGTCATGAGTGATGTCACTGACCATGTCATGAGTGATGTAATATGTGACGTCATCAGCGAAACGCGTCTGTCAAGGGTGAAGGGGGTTTGGAAATAAACACTTTTTGTAATCGGATATCCGTGTGCTTGCCATTTATCGACCGAGAATTGGTGGATTGTGCGACTATATAAATATATATATAAATATATATATATCCAACAGACGACTCACTCCACCAGGGAAAGAACCGAAGGGACACAAACGGGGAGCCAGAGAAAAAACCTTTAATGGCAGTACAATATATAAATATATATATATCTATATATATATATATATATATATATATTACCTACTGGCGGTCGCCAGTAGGTATATATAGTTAGGATTTTTTCCCTATGGGATTTTTGAAAATTCTATGTCTAATAACTTTGGCGTTTGTGGACGGAATTGGCTGAGATTTTCAGGAAAATGGCACATTTTGTTTCGTCAAGGGGGGCCGAGAAAAAAGGGGGGTCCCAAAACGCGTTTTTCCCATGTTAATTTCCATAGGGCGGTTGGCCTCACTTTTAGCCCGAACGGCTGAATGGATTTGCACGAAACTTGGCAAAATTGTAGGGACTGGTAGCCCGATGTGCCTTTTGTAGGTCTCAATATATGTGCTCCAGTGGATTTTGAGAAATTAACGTTTAAAAAAAGATATATATCTGTAACAGCGGACCGGGCAGCGCCCCAGGACGCGTACTTTTCGCGCAACGGAGCTTTGTGAAGCGAAGCTGATTGGTTCTCCGGCGTCTGTCAACATTCCAAACAGTCCGTAGCGGCCGCCATCTTGTCTCTCGGTAGGATCGAGAGACAAGAGGAGGCCAAAGCGAAGGGGCAAATGACCATAAGGGGGCATAGTAGATCCTCGCTGACCCCCTAGGTTTGATGTGGAGGTTTTAAAAGGGCCCCGCGGGGCAAAAAAAAATAAAAATAATAATAATCGAACAGCTGAATGGATTTGCACGAAACTTGGCAAAATTGTAGGGACTGGTAGCCCGATGTGCCTTTGCTAGATCTCAATATATGTGCTCCAGTGGATTTTGAGAAATTAACGTTCAAAAAAAGATATATATCTGTAACAGCGCACCACTTCGCGTACTTTTCGCGTTACGGAGCTTTGCGAAGCGAAGCTGATTGGCTCTCCGGTGTCTGTAAACATTCCAAACAGTCCGTAGCGGCCGCCATCTTGTCTCTCGGTAGGATCGAACAGCTGAATGGATTTGCACGAAACTTGGCAAAATTGTAGGGACTGGTAGCCCGATGTGCCTTTGCTAGGTCTCAATATATGTGCTTCAGTGCATTTTGAGAAATTAACGTTCAAAAACAAGATATATATCTGTAACAGCGCTCCGCTTCGCGGAGATAAAATTATATGTGTATTACCTAGCTGTTGCTAACACCAGTTAGCGACGGCTAGTAGAAGATAGCGACCATCTTGGGCCCCACTTTGCATGTGAGTGATATTTATCACTAATGACATGCAAAGTGGGCATGCCAAGATGTTAGCGACTGGAAACAGTCGCTAACATCGCTATCTCCTATTATCAACTTTTGGAAATATTCGAGATAAGCGCGAATATCTCCAAAAGCTACCACCTGCCCTGAGCAGTTCTTAGCCATGTTATCCAATGGGAGGTGGATAACATGGCTAAGAGCATTAGCTCGGTAATGCATGAATATCGCTGAGTTTTCAGCGATATTAATGCATTGCGGTCGTTTTTTATCGTATTTCCGATAAACCTTGATAATAGCAAGGTTTATCTGCGATAATTTCTGACGGTAAAAAAATCGTTGCTAAGCATCGTTAGGGATAAATATCGCTTAACTTTGGTAATATGCCCCAACGTCTGTTAACGTTCGATTCGAAGGAAATCAGAAAGTGTTGAAAAACATTGTCTGCGCCATCTTGTCTTTTTTCAAATGCCACACTTTTGTCGTGCACGGCAGCCATTTTAGATGCCTTGACCAGACCCACTCTGTGCACGCTGTCGATCCTTAGCATGGCTCCCCACCCTCGCAAGCATCTCCCCCAGGCAGTGGTCACCCCCGCTCTCTGTCTTATGCATGGGTAATAAACCTCCCCCCATCTGCGCTGCTCTTCCCTGAGAATCACACCCTGTGCCCGCCCGACACCTCCCTTTCGCCCTATTCACTACCGCACCCTCTGACACTCCTTTTCCTCTGTGTCCGATTGTCCAGGCTGGTCCTAGGGTATCAGCTAGCCCTGCAGATGTAGTTTATGGCCACAGCTGTAAAGAATCACCCCTCTTCAAAGGAGTTATAGTAGATCAAGGCCCACACTCGATGAGATCCGTCACAGCAGAAGCGTTGCTATTATCTGAAAACCATCCTGTATTGTGATTGGGGAGGGGACCGAGCCTGAAGCGGAAGATTCCAGGGATGACTCTTTGTACATCAAAGTTTTTACAATTATGTGTCACATTAAAAATATATAGCACTCCGACAAAGTAGTAAGATTATAAAACTTTAATAATTTATAAATATATACAAGAAAACAAAAATAGTAATAACATATAAACATTTTTAGGGAAAAACAACGAAGTAGCGGTCGGCTGTGCGAATAGTCCCAACGCAGCACAACGTCCAGATTTCCGGCGTGGGGCGTCGCGGGGGGTGGGTCATCAGTAGCAAACTGTTGTGCGAATAGTTCCAAGGCAGCAGAATGCGCTGAAATCTAGATGACACGAAAGTGATGTCTAGTAAGTTGCCACCCAGCAAATAACGGCATGGGGCGTCGCGGGGGGTGGGTCATCAGTAGCAAACTGTTGCGCGAATAGTTCCAAGGCAGCAGAACGATGGCACCAAGGTGATGTCCAGTAAGTTGCCGCACTGGTTTTGGTATCCTACAATGCTGCTCCGAATAACGGCGTGGGGCGCCCCAGGGGAGGCGGCGTGAACGGGCCTCTCCAGGTGGAGTGTCATCTGTTGTAGTGGGGCGCCCCTTTACCGTTTCAGTTGCCATTCCGTCCGTTTTTGGTCCACTGTGTCAAAAGCCGCAATTCAGCTGAGTTGCGCCCACTCTTGCGGTGCAGCGATAGGCGGCTGTCACAGGACTCTCAAAATGGCGGCAGGCTGTTTCCTTTTTGGGCCTGGTCCACTGAAATGGCCCTGGGACACCTTGGAAATCGGACGCTTGTCTGCTAGGTCTTGGACCCCATTCTCGAAAGCGTCCCCTCCGCCTTGAGAATTCATCAAAAGTTTTGGGGGCTCCGACTCCTGCAGGCTTCTGGTGGGGAGCGGCTGCCATGATTGCTCGCGGAATGGCCACGACTGAGCTACGAGATGGTGGTGCTCTCATGCTGACGCCAGCTTCAGTCTGAAACATCCAGAAACAAGGTGGGGCTTTCATCGTTTGGGAAAAAAAAAAGTTTTCATCCAATGAAAAGTGTTGTTTTTAGGTCACATGATCAAGCCTTCCATCATTAGGAAACCAAAAGTAAAATGAACCAATGAAAAGTTTTATAAACAAGTCACATGACCTGTTATGCGGCATAGGGTGTAAAATGCAGAGAAAATACGTTGGCACGTGAGGCGGCGTCATAGCGGACCGATGTGCGAATAGGCCGAAGGCAATACAACGCGCCAAGATCCGGATGGCACCGAGGTGGTGGTCTGAGCAGCGGTTGTAACACTGTCTGAAGCTTATTTGCAGCTGCTGCAGCTTCACTACGCGCCAAGATCCGGATGGCACCGAGGTGGTGTCTAGTAAGGTGCACTGGTGTGGCCATCCTACAATGCTGAAAGTCGGCGTGGGGCGCCCCGTTGGCCTGTGAGTTTGCGTCAGTAGCGGACCCATGTGCGAATAGGCCGAAGGCAGCACAACGTGCCAAGATCCGGATGGCACCGAGGTGGTGTCTAGTAAGTTGCCGCACTGGTGTGGCCATCCAACAATGCTGAAAGTCGGCGTGGGGCGCCCCGTTGGCCTGTGAGTTTGCGTCAGTAGCGGACCGATGTGTGAATAGGCCGAAGGCAGCACAACGCGCCAAGATCCGGATGGCACCGAGGTGGTGTCTAGTAAGTTGCCGCACTGGTGTGGCCATCCTACAATACTGAAAGTCGGCGTGGGGCGCCCCGTTGGCCTGTGAGATGGCGTCAGTAGCGGACCGATGTGTGAATGGGGCCGAAGGCAGCGCAACAATATTTTCGGAATAGAAGACACCACTAGGCGCTGAGATGCCAAGATCCGGATGGCACCGAGGTGGTGTGTAGCAAGTTGCCGCACTGGTGTGGCCATCCTACAATGCTGAAAGTCGGCGTGGGGCGCCCCGTTGGCCTGTGAGTTTGCGTCAGTAGCGGACCGATGTGCGAATAGGCCGAAGGCAGCACAACGCGCCAAGATCCGGATGGCACCGAGGTGGTGTCTAGTAAGTTGTCGCACTTCTGTGGCCATCCTACAATGTTGAAAGTCGGCGTGGGGCGCCCCGTTGGCCTGTGAGATGGCGTCAGTAGCGGACCGATGTGCGAATGGGGCCAAAGGCAGCGCAACAATATTTTCTGATTTGAAGACACCACAAGGCGCTGAGATGCCAAGATCCGGATGGCACCGAGGTGGTGTCTAGCAAGTTGTGGCACTGGTGTGGCCATCGTACAATGGTAAAAGTCGGCGTGGGGCGCCCTGTTGGCCTGTGAGATGGTGTCAGTAGCGGACTGATGTGTGAATGGGGCCAAAGGCAGCGCAACAATATTTTCTACAATATTTTCGGAGTAGAAGACACCACAAGGCGCTGAGATGCCAAGATCCGGATGGCACCGAGGTGATGTCTAAGTTGCGGACCGATGTGCGAATGGGGCCAAAGGCAGCGCAACAATATTTTCTGAAGAGAATACACCACAAGGCGCTGAGATGCCAAGATCCGGATGGCACCGAGGTGATGTCTAAGTTGCGGACCGATGTGCGAATGGGGCCAAAGGTAGCGTAACAAGATTTTCTGTATGGAAGATACCACTAGGCGTTGAGATGCCAAGATTCGGATGGCACCGAGGTGATGTCTAGCAAGTTGTGCCACTGGTGTGGCCATCGTACAATGGTAAAAGTCGGCGTGGGGTGCCCTATTGGCCTGTGAGATGGTGTCAGTAGCGGACTGATGTGCGAATGGGGCCAAAGGCAGCGCAACAATATTTTCTGACTGACACCACAAGGCGCTGAGATGCCAAGATCCGGATGGCACCGAGGTGATGTCTAAGTTGCGGACTGATGTGCGAATGGGGCCAAAGGCAGCGTAACAATATTTTCTGTATGGAAGATACCACTAGGCGTTGAGATGCCAAGATTCGGATGGCACCGAGGTGATGTCTAGCAAGTTGGTGTGGTCATCCTACAATGCTGAAACTCGGCGTGGGTCACCCCATTAGCCTGTGAGATGGCGTCAGTAGCGGACCGATGTGCGAATAGGCCGAAGGCAGCACAACGCGCCAAGATCCAGATGTCACCGTGGTGGTTTCATAGTTGAGAGGCACTTCATCTGCAGTGGGGCGCCGAGATCCGGATGGCACCGAGGTGGTGTCTAGTAAGGTGCACTGGTGTGGCCATCCTACAATGCTGAAAGTCGGCGTGGGGCGCCCCGTTGGCCTGTGAGTTTGCGTCAGTAGCGGACCCATGTGCGAATAGGCCGAAGGCAGCACAACGTGCCAAGATCCGGATGGCACCGAGGTGGTGTCTAGTAAGTTGCCGCACTGGTGTGGCCATCCAACAATGCTGAAAGTCGGCGTGGGGCGCCCCGTTGGCCTGTGAGTTTGCGTCAGTAGCGGACCGATGTGTGAATAGGCCGAAGGCAGCACAACGCGCCAAGATCCGGATGGCACCGAGGTGGTGTCTAGTAAGTTGCCGCACTGGTGTGGCCATCCTACAATACTGAAAGTCGGCGTGGGGCGCCCCGTTGGCCTGTGAGATGGCGTCAGTAGCGGACCGATGTGTGAATGGGGCCGAAGGCAGCGCAACAATATTTTCGGAATAGAAGACACCACTAGGCGCTGAGATGCCAAGATCCGGATGGCACCGAGGTGGTGTGTAGCAAGTTGCCGCACTGGTGTGGCCATCCTACAATGCTGAAAGTCGGCGTGGGGCGCCCCGTTGGCCTGTGAGTTTGCGTCAGTAGCGGACCGATGTGCGAATAGGCCGAAGGCAGCACAACGCGCCAAGATCCGGATGGCACCGAGGTGGTGTCTAGTAAGTTGTCGCACTTCTGTGGCCATCCTACAATGTTGAAAGTCGGCGTGGGGCGCCCCGTTGGCCTGTGAGATGGCGTCAGTAGCGGACCGATGTGCGAATGGGGCCAAAGGCAGCGCAACAATATTTTCTGATTTGAAGACACCACAAGGCGCTGAGATGCCAAGATCCGGATGGCACCGAGGTGGTGTCTAGCAAGTTGTGGCACTGGTGTGGCCATCGTACAATGGTAAAAGTCGGCGTGGGGCGCCCTGTTGGCCTGTGAGATGGTGTCAGTAGCGGACTGATGTGTGAATGGGGCCAAAGGCAGCGCAACAATATTTTCTACAATATTTTCGGAGTAGAAGACACCACAAGGCGCTGAGATGCCAAGATCCGGATGGCACCGAGGTGATGTCTAAGTTGCGGACCGATGTGCGAATGGGGCCAAAGGCAGCGCAACAATATTTTCTGAAGAGAATACACCACAAGGCGCTGAGATGCCAAGATCCGGATGGCACCGAGGTGATGTCTAAGTTGCGGACCGATGTGCGAATGGGGCCAAAGGTAGCGTAACAAGATTTTCTGTATGGAAGATACCACTAGGCGTTGAGATGCCAAGATTCGGATGGCACCGAGGTGATGTCTAGCAAGTTGTGCCACTGGTGTGGCCATCGTACAATGGTAAAAGTCGGCGTGGGGTGCCCTATTGGCCTGTGAGATGGTGTCAGTAGCGGACTGATGTGCGAATGGGGCCAAAGGCAGCGCAACAATATTTTCTGACTGACACCACAAGGCGCTGAGATGCCAAGATCCGGATGGCACCGAGGTGATGTCTAAGTTGCGGACTGATGTGCGAATGGGGCCAAAGGCAGCGTAACAATATTTTCTGTATGGAAGATACCACTAGGCGTTGAGATGCCAAGATTCGGATGGCACCGAGGTGATGTCTAGCAAGTTGGTGTGGTCATCCTACAATGCTGAAACTCGGCGTGGGTCACCCCATTAGCCTGTGAGATGGCGTCAGTAGCGGACCGATGTGCGAATAGGCCGAAGGCAGCACAACGCGCCAAGATCCAGATGTCACCGTGGTGGTTTCATAGTTGAGAGGCACTTCATCTGCAGTGGGGCGCCGAGATCCGGATGGCACCGAGGTGATGTCTAGCAAGTTGCTGTACTGGTGTGGTCATCCTACAATGCTGAAATGTAGTGGGGCGCCCATTTACCGTTTCAGTTGCCATTCAGCTGAGTTTCGGCTGCTCTTGATGCTACAGCGACAGGCGGCTGCAAGAGGACTCTCAAAATGGCGGCCTGTTCTTTGGATTTGGGCCTGGTCCACTAAAATGGCCCTGGGACACCTTAGAACTCGGACGCTCGATTTTTTTTTCCTTTCCTGTACATGCAAAAAAAGGTAAATGCCCGGTACGTTACACGCTTCATCTGCCACGATGAACTCTCCAGAGGAACCGAAAAAAAATATAGTTGTGGTAACTATACCATGCATCGTCATATGGAGAGGTGGCACCAATTAATTATAGTGCTGCATAAAAGAGAGATTTGGAGGAGAACCCCTGACCTGCTAGTACATTCATCAAAGAAGTGGCACTGAGAGCTTCAGAGGCAAGGGAAACAGTCCCAAATATTTAGAAGAACTTTGGAAAGATTAAAATGACATGTTTAGATTGTGGTAAATTAATTTCATGTGGACAGATGAGTGTTACTCTAATAAATACAGCATATGAACATCATCATAGTCGATGGTTGGTAGAGACATTTTGACTATATCCTGGACCTGCCCGTCCTCGCCCAAAATGGCGCCGGAATAAATGGGACTCATAACTCCTTGTTGTGTACTGGTTGCAGAACCTTGAAATCACGAGATACGTATGCAGTTTTGAAGCACATGGCGGGCGGGGACGAGAATTGATTGAATATTTCGACATCCCTATTGATATTAAGTTCTGATGTGTTATTGATTACTGTACTGTTGAAAATTCGAATTAACGTCACCCATGGTACTTGCCCGCAAATGTATATCTAGATAATTTTATTGTAACTGGCCCTGTCGTATTTTAATTATAAAATGTACGTCCACCGATTCCGTAACTGTTAGACACCTTAGTTCTTGCAACCTAATGGCCCGCCCGTTACGTTCCTCTACAGTGTAAATGTCTATTCATCATATACGATTACAGTTTGCTCCGTGGCAGGCCCACGTGGTTATAGGCTCGTATTTGTATAATGAAATTTTCACAATAAAGGTTTTTAAAAGAAAACATGGTAGTAGTATATACATTGGTAAAGTTTTTAATAATAGTCACTGTTTTAGAATCATTAAAAGGCAAGTGAAATAAAGCAGACCAATTACATGAAGGGTAAAAGGTATAATACGAAGGAACGCAGTAAAGATAAATGGTCAAGGGCTGTTGTGTTTTCTATTCCTGCAACATAAAGTGATCGATAAGAATCTCATATTCAGGCGTATCGGCGACTAAGACAGCAGGTCGACCCTCTTTTGCTCAACGGCTCCGTCATGGGACGAAGAAACGCTCTTTTTCTCGAAAAAAGAATATATTTTACTTGCAGGACAGTTGTAAAATTTCCGGGAAAGTACATTAGCCTGGAACATTATAACATATATTTAAGAAAAAATAATGTTCGGAAGTATTTAAAAGCGTAATTTTTAGGTGATATGACCAAGGCTTTCATCATTAGAATAAGAAAAGTAAAATGAACCAATGAAAAGTTTTATTAACAAGTCACATGACTTGTTATGCTTACGTTACGCGCTGCGCGCCCCGGATGACTTCCGGATGCGCTAACGCGGCGCGTCATATGACGCATTACGCGACAACGCAGGTCCAGAATATAGTCAAAATGTCTCCACCAACCAGCGGTCGAAACACAACCCCTTTCAGCAGGCTAAATAGTTCTGTTAAATGACAACAGAAGGGACAGGCAACAAGAACCATCAGTCAAAGAGGGGAGGGCTAGTTCTTCTCTACCGGGTTACATTGGGGCGCTACCGGAACTGATCGAATTGGTAGTCTACAGTGTTTCTGGATGTTTCAGACTGAAGCTGGGGTTAGCATGAGAGCACCACCATTTCGTAGCTCCGTTGTGGCCATTCCGCAACCAATCATGGCAGCCGCTCTTTATCGTTATTTTGGGCGGGGTGGGTGGCGGAGCCGAGCTGTTTTGCAGCCATCATTGTGTGGAGTTCAGTTCATCTCACTAGTTTTGTATTTGTCATGAGGGGTTGTTCCTAATGTTTCTATTTTAGCGAGGTCAAAAAGAGATCCCATTAGTGGCCTACTGATTTTACTCGATTCCTTTTCTTTTTTTTTACACGATTTTTCGTTATCTGCAAAGACTAAACAGAGTATTGCGACTCTGTGTTTGTTTGTAAATAGAGAATGAACCAAAGAGAACTAATTCTAAAACAGTAAATACTTGGATAACAATCAATCAAATGGAGAGAGAAGCAGGCACGACGGATTACAACGGGGGCAAAGGCCTGCGTTAACTACCTTTCACTATCTGCAAAGAGAGAGTACTCCTAATAGAAATGAGGGGGGGGGGCACCATTCAAAGCAGATCAGTGTGCATAAACACGAAAATGTTTTCACTTACCACGTACTTGACATTCGACAGCTTATGATATTTGCTATTAAAAAACCATTGAAATTCACTGAAAAAACCATAGGTTATAGACCATATATAGTTAGGAATTAGCATTTACAAAACCTTGAAAATTCACTGAAAAAACCATAGGTTATAGACCATATATAGTTAGGAATTAGCATTTAAAAAACCTTATTTTACTCACACAAAACCATTGAAATTCCATATATAGTTAGTTGCACTAACTATATATCGCGCACCCGCAATCCACTGCTGATGATGTCACATATTACATCATTCATGACATGGTCAGTGACATCACTGATGACATCACTGATGACATCTCAAATGACATCACTGATGACATCACTGATGACATCATCCAGTGACTGTGTGTTTCTGTAAAGTTTAAATATGTTTTACATATTGAAGAATGAGTAGATGTATAAGTGTCTGGACGAAGGATTTAGTAGGTGCATGACTGAATGTATGAGTGAGTGATTAAATGTGTCTCACTGAGTGCATGGGTTAGTGACTAAACTGTCTTAATTTGTGCATCATTATGTCTGTTGTTCTGTAAACTGCTGCATGTGTTGATCAGTAGCTATATGATTAACTATAGGGGTTACTGATTGATTGTCCAAGTATTTGTATGGGAGACTGAGTGTGTGTGTGGCTGGCTGGGAGGTGTGTGACTCTGTGCAGATCAATGTGTACTTGTATCAATGATTGTATAAGAAAGTAAGTATGTGTTAGTATATGTTTGAAAATGTAAGGTGCTCTATGTTTAACTGTATAGACAAGAAAATGGAAGTGTGATTGATTCTTTACAGGACTGACTAGGTGTGTGAGTAACTCCATGGATGAGTGGCAGAGTGTGAGTGTCTGTATAGGTGTATGAGTGCATATGATAGTGTTGTAAAGATGAGTGATTGTATGTATGAATGATTGTATGGGTGAATGAGTGAATGTGTGTGTAGACGTAGGAATCAGTGAGTGCGTATGTAGTAACTAGTATTGGTGTGTCAATGGTTTCAAAAATTATACTCTGTATTTAACACTGGGTGAAACAGAGGTTATATTAAAATGTGAGGAGATGCATTGTATTGTCAGATGAATGATATCATCAGTGATGTGGTCATTGATGTCAAATGAGATGTCATCAACTATATATCGCGCACCCGCAATCCACTGCTGATGATGTCACATATTACATCATTCATGACATGGTCAGTGACATCACTGATGACATCACTGATGACATCTCAAATGACCTCACTGATGACATCACTGATGACAACATCCAGTGACTGTATGTTTCTGTAAAGTTAAAATATGTCTTACATATTGAAGAATGAGTGGATGTATAAGTGTCTGGATGAAGGATTTAGTAGGTGCATGACTGACTGTATGAGTGAGTGATTAAATGTGTCTCACTGAGTGCATGGGTTAGTGACTTAACTGTCTTAATTTGTGCATCATTATGTCTGTTGTTCTGTAAACTGCTGCATGTGTTGATCAGTAGCTATATGAGTAACTATATGGGTTATTGATTGGTTGCCCAAGTATTTGTATGGGAGACTGAGTGTGTGTGTGGGTGGCTGGGAGGTGTATTACTTTGTGCATAGATGTGTGAGCAGTTGATTCACTAGATGTATGGGTTCAAAAGTGCATGTGGAAACAGCTGTATGGGTGGTTGACTGTGTGCATGAATGTATTGGTGAGTGAATGGATATCTCAGTGCTACATGTCAAAGTAAGTACATATGTAAAACACAGTACATGTGAGACTTGACATATATAAATAACTGTGCATAAGAGCCAGTGAATGAGTGAGTGGCTGTATGCATCATTGTGAACTTGTATCCAGGATTGTATAAGAGAGTAAATATGTTTTAGTATATGTTTGAATAAGTAAGGTGTGTATAACTGTATAGTTGAGAAAATGGAGGTGTGATTGATTGTTTGCATGACTGACTAGGTGTGTGTGTAACTTCATGGATGAGTGACAATCTGTGAGTGTCTGTTTACACTGAGTGTATCTAAGGTTATATTAGAGTCTGAAGAGGTTCATTGTATTATCACATGAATGATGTCATCAGTGATGTGATCAGTAATGTCAAATGAGATGTCATCAGTGATGTCATCAGTGATGTCATTTGAGATGTCATCAGTGATGTCATCAGTGATGTCATTTGAGATGTCATCAGTGATGTCATCAGTGATGTCACTGACCATGTCATGAATGATGTAATATGTGACATGATCAGCAGTGGATTGCGGGTGCGCGATATATAGTTAGTACAACTAACTATATATGGAATTTCAATGGTTTTGTGTGAGTAAAATAAGGTTTTTTAAATGCTAATTCCTAACTATATATGGTCTATAGACAGCTATTAGGGTTTGGAGAAATTTCAGATGATGGCGCTCTACCTGTAGTATACGTTACACCTGTAGGGAGACACGTTCTAATGCGTGGTGCGTGATGAGCGAACGGAATAACCCTAAAACCGTCCCAAGACAATCAAAAGATTACCATAAGCAGTAAACAGCAAAGCTCTCGCAACCACAAAACAGTGTAAATATTAAACAAATGTGACAATAAAGTAGCAGAAAGCAGCAGATCTCTGAATTCGTGTTCTTTTTCAAACGGATGTTTTAATTTGATCCACAATCAGCCGACACGTGTTTCATCGTGTTGAAGTGGAGTCAACACGACTCTTCAGGGCTGATGAAATAAAGTAAACATATGTATAGTACATTTCACTATAACACTTCTGGTACACTTGTCAGTGAAAAAGACGTGCACGGAAGTGAAGGTGACGAATCGTTACGTGCCTAGTGGCCGTTTAGTGATTTGCGTACCATGCACATCCACACTCGCAACACAGTGATGGTTGTAAAGTGCGTGGGTAGCAGTTACACCATAAATATCCGTTCCAACAGTTCATTCACTGTTGACAAAACCCAAATCACGTGGTTTGCTGTCTCCCGCTCACGAGGAAACCGCGTTAGTGAAGGATCAGGGTGTAAAACGTGTCCATTATTCCATTCTATTGAGCACAAAGTGTGTGTGTCATGCACGATATCAAAGTAGGTCTATGTGCACAAATAAAAATCATGCAGCTCGTGAAAACCTCACTAATATCAATATTAGCCTACCTGGTATAAACCCAGGCTTCTATGGGTAGATGCGAAAATGAGTGCGAGTTGATCGATATATCTAAACATTTACAAAAAACACAAAAATAAAAAAGTAAGAAAGGGAGAAAAATTAATGAAAGGCAAGTGGTGTAGATCACAGGGTGCAATAAACCAGTGTTGGCTATGGCTTACCCTGTATAAATATTGACGGATATGTCAATATGTTATAAACGCAGAGAACCCTGGTATCGGGTTGGCAGATAAGTATTCACCCAGCTGTATTGGTATGTTTAAAATGTTGCTCGTTTGTTCCAAAAAGAGACTGCACGAAAAGAAAAGTCACAAAATAAATATAAAATCCGATGAGAACATCACCAGACAAACGAGTAGTGGTCAAGAATCAGAAAACTGTCGATGCAGTTCAATACATCTCTAGATCAAAGCGTACATACCTAAACACGTGTAGGTGTTTAGCCGTACCGGGAGGGGATCCGACTGGTCAAAGTATTTCGAGGCTGATTTCTGGGTAAGAATCTCTGTCGGTAAGTGAACTAAGTGTAGAAAGACACAACAGGGGAAACGATAGTGATAATGTTTCCAAACTTTGAGCCGGTATTGAAAGAAACGCAAGTACACAAGGTATTGTGTTCTTACCTTCAGACGATATCCCTCCTCTGTAGGTTCCCGGTCGCCGTGTTCCAGAGACGGACACGTGACCGGAAACCGGATGGTAATAATATAGTCTAAGTAGGTCAATAGCTAGAGCGTGCCAGTCTGAATACCACGTCCAAAGCGTAACCGCCATCTTGGATGTGAAAAAAGCTCGCTGTAAGTCACCTCATTGACGAAACGAAATTGAAAACTACAAGATAAATAAAGGCACCATTTAATAAGAGGACACTGTCGGTTGGAGGCGAAAACTTCAATATTAGTATCCAAGGCGCTCATCTCAAGGCTCTCCTTTAATATGAAAGGATGAGAGAAAAATGTGAACATGTAGATCCGTGAAGATCTGTTGGCATCATCTCCTATGTTACACTTGAGTTCGTTTATATAAGGAACAGAACGGAGAATTGACAAATCAAGTCGAGATGTCTGAAAAAGACTGTGAAACTTCACAAAAAGGGCTTAGCTCGCGTAAAAAACTAAGCCTCATGGTGGACCCAATCCATGATGGCATCATTATCCCTATGTAAAATAAATCCGTGAATTGGGTGATCACGTGAGAATCGTGTGCGATGAAAAATAGGCGTCAATTGTTGCGTTAGAATGGAGAACCTTGAATTAAGCACCCATAAGTGAAAAGTGAAGTCGCATGGTGATAGGTGACATGACAATCTGTATGTATACATTCCTACACTCTGAATATGAATTTATAGAATTGCAATTCATGATGGCAAGTCCTTTCTATTACATACGTCAGATATGAGTAAAAATTAACATTGTGTTATTCAGCACATAAAAGCCATACGGTAATTTCCCAAATGAATTCGTTCATGCAGTTCTCATTTCAGTCTAAACGATTTCATGTCTATTTGCAAATGTATTAACAATTTACAGTTTTATGACTCATGTGCAACATTTCATTAGAATAAAGGGGCATCAGTCCCCTAAAAAGAATTGAAGCTCTGAGTCATAGTTCAGCCCGTGTTCCACGCATTGCAAACGCATGATCCAGGTGGCTTCCCTACGTCTCAGAGCGAGTTCTCTGTTGCCCCCCCTGATATTCGGGGGGATTACATCAATACCAAAGAAACGTACCTTCACCTCATCCTCAAGTGGCTGACATGCCGCAATATGCAGCACAATCGGATATTTGGGATCTCTCTTTTGAATAGCCCGCATATGTTCAGCTAACCTTTCTTTAAGGGGTCTGATAGTACTGCCCACGTACATCTTGCCACAATGGCATTCAATAATGTACACAACGTATCTAGTTAAACATGTGATATTGTGTCTAATTGTGTATCTGACACCATCATGACCTTTAAATGTTTTTGTCCCATGTTTGCCCCAAACACACAACGAACAGAAGCCACATCTGAAGAAACCTAAGCCATGTGTGGTAAGCCAATCTGCGGCTGAACTTAGTCCTACGGTCCCACACAACACTTCAGCGGCAGATTGGCTTACCACACATGGCTTAGGTTTCTTCAGATGTGGCTTCTGTACGTTGTGTGTTTGGGGCAAACATGGGACTAAAACATTTAAAGGTCATGATGGTGTCAGATACACAATTAGACACAATATCACATGTTTAACTAGATACGTTGTGTACATTATTGAATGCCATTGTGGCAAGATGTACGTGGGCAGTACTATCAGACCCCTTAAAGAAAGGTTAGCTGAACATATGCGGGCTATTCAAAAGAGAGATCCCAAATATCCGGTTGCGCTGCATATTGCGGCATGTCAGCCACTTGAGGATGAGGTGAAGGTACGTTTCTTTGGTATTGATGTAATCCCCCCGAATATCAGGGGGGGGCAACAGAGAACTCGCTCTGAGACGTAGGAAAGCCACCTGGATCATGCGTTTGCAATGCGTGGAACACGGGCTGAACTATGACTCAGAGCTTCAATTCTTTTTAGGGGACTGATGCCCCTTTATTCTAATGAAATGTTGCACATGAGTCATAAAACTGTAAATTGTTAATACATTTGCAAATAGACATGAAATCGTTTAGACTAAAATGAGAACTGCATGAACGAATTCATTTGGGAAATTACCGTATGGCTTTTATGTGCTGAATACCACAATGTTAATTTTTACTCATATCTGACGTATGTAATAGAAAGGACTTGCCATCATGAATTGCAATTCTATAAATTCATATTCAGAGTGTAGGAATGTATACATACAGATTGTCATGTCACCTATCACCATGCGACTTCACTTTTCACTTATGGGTGCTTAATTCAAGGTTCTCCATTCTAACGCAACAATTGACGCCTATTTTTCATCGCACACGATTCTCACGTGATCACCCAATTCACGGATTTATTTTACATAGGGATAATGATGCCATCATGGATTGGGTCCACCATGAGGCTTAGTTTTTTACGCGAGCTAAGCCCTTTTTGTGAAGTTTCACAGTCTTTTTCAGACATCTCGACTTGATTTGTCAATTCTCCGATCTGTTCCTTATATAAACGAACTCAAGTGTAACATAGGAGATGATGCCAACAGATCTTCACGGATCTACATGTTCACATTTTTTTCTCATCCTTTCATATTAAAGGAGAGCCTTGAGATGAGCGCCTTGGATACTAATATTGAAGTTTTCGCCTCCAACCGACAGTGTCCTCTTATTAAAAGGTGCCTTTATTTATCTTGTAGTTTTCAATTTCGTTTCGTCAATGAGGTGACTTACAGCGAGCTTTTTTCACATCCAAGATGGCGGTTACGCTTTGGACGTGGTATTCAGACTGGCACGCTCTAGCTATTGACCTACTTAGACTATATTATTACCATCCGGTTTCCGGTCACGTGTCCGTCTCTGGAACACGGCGACCGGGAACCTACAGAGGAGGGATATCGTCTGAAGGTAAGAACACAATACCTTGTGTACTTGCGTTTCTTTCAATACCGGCTCAAAGTTTGGAAACATTATCACTATCGTTTCCCCTGTTGTGTCTTTCTACACTTAGTTCACTTACCGACAGAGATTCTTACCCAGAAATCAGCCTCGAAATACTTTGACCAGTCGGATCCCCTCCTGGTACGGCTAAACACCTACACGTGTTTAGGTATGTACGCTTTGATCTAGAGATGTATTGAACTGCATCGACAGTTTTCTGATTCTTGACCACTACTCGTTTGTCTGGTGATGTTCTCATCGGATTTTATATTTATTTTGTGACTTTTCTTTTCGTGCAGTCTCTTTTTGGAACAAACGAGCAACATTTTAAACATACCAATACAGCTGGGTGAATACTTATCTGCCAACCCGATACCAGGGTTCTCTGCGTTTATAACATATTGACATATCCGTCAATATTTATACAGGGTAAGCCATAGCCAACACTGGTTTATTGCACCCTGTGATCTACACCACTTGCCTTTCATTAATTTTTCTCCCTTTCTTACTTTTTTATTTTTGTGTTTTTTGTAAATGTTTAGATATATCGATCAACTCGCACTCATTTTCGCATCTACCCATAGAAGCCTGGGTTTATACCAGGTAGGCTAATATTGATATTAATGAGGTTTTCACGAGCTGCATGATTTTTATTTGTGCACATAGACCTACTTTGATATCGTGCATGACACACACACTTTGTGCTCAATAGAATGGAATAATGGACACGTTTTACACCCTGATCCTTCACTAACGCGGTTTCCTCGTGAGCGGGAGACAGCAAACCACGTGATTTGGGTTTTGTCAACAGTGAATGAACTGTTGGAACGGATATTTATGGTGTAACTGCTACCCACGCACTTTACAACCATCACTGTGTTGCGAGTGTGGATGTGCATGGTACGCAAATCACTAAACGGCCACTAGGCACGTAACGATTCGTCACCTTCACTTCCGTGCACGTCTTTATCACTGACAAGTGTACCAGAAGTGTTATAGTGAAATGTACTATACATATGTTTACTTTATTTCATCAGCCCTGAAGAGTCGTGTTGACTCCACTTCAACACGATGAAACACGTGTCGGCTGATTGTGGATCAAATTAAAACATCCGTTTGAAAAAGAACACGAATTCAGAGATCTGCTGCTTTCTGCTACTTTATTGTCACATTTGTTTAATATTTACACTGTTTTGTGGTTGCGAGAGCTTTGCTGTTTACTATATATGGTCTATAACCTATGGTTTTTTTCAGTGAATTTTCAAGGTTTTTTAAATGCTAATTCCTAACTATATATGGTCTCTAACCTATGGTTTTTTCAGTGAATTTCAATGGTTTTTTAATAGCAAATATCAAAAGCTGTCGAATGTCAAGTACGTGGTAAGTAAAAACATTTTCGTGTTTATGCACACTGATCTGCTTAGAATGCTGCCCCCCCCCTCATTTCTATTAGGAGTACTCTCTCTTTGCAGATAGTGAAGGGTAGTTAACGCAGGCCTTTGCCCCCGTTGTAATCCGTCGTGCCTGCTTCTCTCTCCATTTGATTGATTGTTATCCAAGCATTTACTGTTTTAGAATTGGTTCTCTTTGGTTCATTCTCTATTTACAAACAAGCACAGAGTCGCAATACTCTGGTTAGTCTTTGCAGATAGCGAAAAATCGTGTAAAAAAACAAAAGGAATCGAGCAAAATCAGTAGGCCACTAATGGGATCTCTTTTTGACCTCGCTAAAATAGAAACATTAGGAACAACCCCTCATGAGAAATACGAAACTAGTGAGATGAACTGAACTCCACACCATGATGTATGCAAGACAGCTCGGCTCCGCCACCCACCCCGCCCAAAATAACGATAAACTCTACGCAAATATTACAAATATATACAACACACCAGCAAAGTAACAGGGTAAAACATTTTATTAAATAACTATATACATAACTATTTTATACTTTTTGTTGCCCGATCCGGCTAGCTCAATCGATGGAGCATGAAACTCATGCACTCTGATAGTTCAAAGTTTTGAGGAGTGCTTGTTAGACTGTCTGAAACTTATTTGCACCTCAGCTGCATAGCGAGTGAAAAACCAAGGGGCGCCCCACTGCAGCCGAGGAACCTCCATCTTGGGGGCGACGCACAGCATCACATTGCTTTCCAATGCAGTCAGATCCTCAAACAGCCCCCACTGACCACGTTAGAAAGCCACATCGTGACGCGTCGCATAATCACAACGTATCTCGTTACTGCGTAATGCGCCTTATGACACCCTTCGTTAGCGCACCCGGAAGCGCTCTGGAACGCGAACCAAGGCGTGAAACGCAGAGCCCCGGAAACGATCCGAGGCCCGGTGCAGAGCGCGTAACGTAAGCATAACAGGTCATGTGACTAGTTCATGAAACTTTTCATTGGTTCATTTTACTTTTAGTTTCCTAATGATGGAACGTTTGATCATATGACGTGAAATAATCACTTTTCATTGGTTTACAACATTTTTTTTCCCCAAATGATGAAAGTCCCACTTTTTTTCTTCACTCCGACTTTCATTTTTATGAGAGAAAGACCTGTTTTTGCGTGCTTACTCATGGCATCTCTAGTAGCTGCAGCTGGTGGCTCCCCACCACGTCCACCACCACCAAAGAAGAGAGGTCCAACTAGCCAGGTCATCTTCCAACAAGAGGAGGAAGAAGAGGAAGACGAGCAACAGGAGCAAGGGACAAGGGGGGTTTTGAAAGAAATGCCAAGGACGTCCCATGTTAAAGTCAATTTTATTTGGCAATTTTTTTCTTTGCCTCCACATACAAAGAAAGTAAATGCCAGATACGTTACCTGCCTGATCTGCCACGAACAACTCTCCAGAGGGACCGAAAAAAAATATAGTTTTGGTAATTATACCATGCATCGACACATGGAGAGGTGGCACCCGCTTAATTATAGTGCTGTACAAATGAGAGATTTGGTGGACAACCCCCGACCTGCCAGCACATCCACCAATGAAGTGGCACTGACAGCATCAGAGGCAAGGGAAACGGTCCCAAATATTCAGAAGAACTTTGGAAAGTTTAAAATGACATGTTTAGATTGTGGCAAATTAATTTCATGTGGACAGATGAGTATTACTCTAATAAATACGGCATATGAACATCAGCAATGTTCAAAACGTCCCCAAAACTAAATTTTCTTTTTTTTGGTTGCTCCTGTTGAGCCCTTTGTACTGAATCATTTTTGTTCCCCCCCCCTCCAAAAAAACACAAAAAAAATACAAAACAACAAAAAAAAATTAAAAAAGTTCTTTTCAGAACTACCTTCCCTTTATGAAAAATTGCTAGCATGTTAAGCACTCTAGCAACCACTATTTCTTTTGGTTCGCTTCCCCGTTCGCTCCCCGGTACGCGAACCGGGAGCGAACCAAAATTTTTTTTTTTTTTTTAAAAGAAGAGTAAGTGTAAGGGAAGTAAACAGAGAGTAATGTTAAAAGTAAGACAGCTATAGGGAGTAAACCTGAGATACTGTTTAATAGATTTATTTACCGAAGAAAAGATGGAAGAGGGTACAATTGTGAAAAACAAAATAGATAAGGAAGTGAAACAAAAAAAAGAGAGTAGAAGAATAACAAAGAAGAGTTTCTTAGAGAATATGAGTAAATGTTCAAAATAAGAATAAAACATGTGGAATAACAGAGAGAAAAAACAGAAAGCAGAAAAGAAGAAGTAACAGAAAAAGAATAATTGAAACAGCAAAGAAATGTAAATAACATAGGGCCATATTATCAACATAGGCAATAAAAGTTTTGCAGCTTTTATCAGCAGAAATGTGTCGCTAAAGCCGCTTTTGCGGCAGAAAACTGCCGCTAAAACCACTTTTGCAGCAGTTTTCTGCCGATAAAAACAGCAATAATTTTATTGGCTGTGTTCATAATATGCCCCTTAGTGTGCTTCAACTACACAGAAAAAGCATAATGAACAAGTAGTGAAAGAGTGATCAGTCAAAGACACTGAGAGTAATAGAGATGGAGTGAGTGAACAAGAGTGAGGAACTATGAGAAGAGAGGGACTGAGAAAAGGAGTGGAAGGAGTAGAGTAAGTAGGCAATAGAGAAAGGAATGAGGGAAGTAGCAAAGGCAGGAAACTGAGGGTTAAAGAAATGAAGCTGTGGAACTAATAGTAGGTGAATGTGATAGAAATGTAACGAAAAGAGTACAAAACATTTACCTTATAATTGTCGTTAAGTTAGCACTTGTTATTTTTATACTTTCAATCTGTGAAAGAGAGAACAAACATTTGAAAAATATTAAAACATGTTTTTAAAAATTAGAAAAGACAAGGGAAAAGATTGAAGGACAAACAGTTTTTCAACAACTTTGACACTTACAGAAGCCTCTGCTTCTCCATGCCCCTACACAGTCCTACAAATATACATTTTAAACTAACAGTATCTTGATGCAGATGAAGTGAGGCCTATCTTGCAACATGGTGCATCTTTTGCATCACTGCTGCATCGGTTTCATGTGGCACGGGTTTTTTACAGCATGACACATCTGCTTAGATGCATCAAGTTGTAAATATGTCGCCACATAGAAAATCTTTTGCACCGCCGCTGCGTCACAAAAGTGACGCACAGCGGCGTAAAAGAGGCACACACCTATCATAAATCTGTCCCTAACATTTTAAATGATTAATTCAGGATGACGATAAGGTCTGGCCTGTCCAGAGGTTTGTTTAAGGTGAGGCCTACTCAGGATTGCAGATCAAATTTACACTTGTTGAAGAATACAAAGGAGATAATACATGTGAAGGCCTACCAATGAAGTAAGTCATGTTCACTTCACTCTTGAAGAAAGGCCAGACCTCTTCTGTGTCCGTGGACAGACCTAAACTTCATCTGCACAATGTCATTCGTAAACTTATGAAACACAGGTGATGTAATTGAAAAATGTGGAGTTTCTTTTCCTCATTTCACAATCACATCACCTGTGTTGCCTTTGCTTAGGTATCTCATAGTGCAGATATAGTCCAGCATATGAAACAGTACCCAGAAGTGCAGCACTGCATGCAACAACTTTGACACTTACAAAAGCTTCAGCTTCTGCATGCCCCCTACACAGTGCTAATTATATACATTTTAAACTGATGGTATCTTGCTGGAGATGAACTGAAACCTATCTTGCAACATGGTGCATCTTTTACACAAAAGTGACCCACAGCGGAGCAAAAGAGGCGCACGGCCATCATAAATCTGACCCTAACATTTTAAATGATTGTTTCAAGATGCCGATAAGGTGTAACCTATCCACTGATTTGTTTCAGGTAAGTCCTACTCAGGGTTGCAGATGAAATTTAGGTTTGTTGAAGAATACAGAGGAGATAATACATGTGCAGGCCTACCAACGAAGTGAGTCATGTCCACTGCACTCTTGAACAAATGTCAGACCTCCTCTGTCTCCAGGAACAGGCCTAAACCTCATCTACACAATGTGATGTGTAATGTTAGGAAACACAGGTAATATAATTGAAAAACGTGCAATTTTTTTTGCTCATTCCACAATCATATCACCTGTGTTTCCTTTGCTTAGGTATCTCATTGTGAAAATGTAGTCTATCATATGAAAGACTACGTAGAATGTGAGTACTGTATGCAACAACTTTGACACTTACAGAAGCCTCACCTTCTCCATGCCTCCGACACAGTTCTACATGTACATCATAAATACAAACAGTACAGAATTAATTATACATGTTAAATGGTTTATTTTTGCTGTTCTCAGAATGTATCAAATTTCACTAAAAACAGTGACTTGAAGGTATTCATCATATAACAGCGGGGAAAAAAACACAATCAAAATGATTGTGTTTAAAAAACCCATACAACATAACAAATCAGAATTCAGAACTCCTTAAAGTTAACTTACTTTCCATGACGTCGAAGGATGTCCTATGAACAGCTTACACTCTGTTGTGCTGTTATTACTTTCAGCCCGCCACTTTCTGAAAGAAAACCTCCATCGTTTTAAAAAATATGTTACATACAATAAATGACTTCTCGCTCTCTACCACACGTTTCCACAAGGCCAAATCATGTCAGAGCCATTTATAAATCTTGGAATTCTTGTAAGCCAATCCTGTCATGTTGTATTTCCGCAACTTTCAGAATTAAAATGTTGAAGATCATTTTCACAATCCTGGATTACTAATATCTTACCCTTCTTGCTCACTCATGTTCTACATTTCCTATGACACTGATACTGCTTACTATGAAGCAGACTTACACTACCTCTATGACTACTACAATTATTTAATTCTCTACATCACTTTTAATCACAAAGCAATATAAAACAGTAGACAGCATTGCAGACTTACATTCCCTCTACTCCATGTTTTGATTGGCTGCTTGAATTAGCTTATAAAAAGAAATAGTTTTTCTGAACTCATTCAAAGTGCACTTATTTTTCCATGACGTCCAGTGTTATGGTAAGAAGTTATGTCTCTGTACTACACTTATCCTCAAGGCCAAATCGTGTAGGAGCCATTAGAACTTCTTGAAATTCCTCAGAGCACATCCCGAGATACTTTCCCTAAAATTTTGGTTTTAAAAACACCAGGTAAGAATTTTTAAGGTCATACGGCAATTTTTTTTTGAAAATTAAAACAGAATCGTTGCAGAATGACCAGCCATTTCTAGACTTTAAATAAGCTGTGTAATGTCCTGATGTTATTGAAGGACCGTCATGATATATAATTGCTACAGTTACTAAAGTCCTTCCTGATATTGACAACTGTGAAGCCACAAAATTTTAAATTAAAGTTGTCAATTTTGTTCCATCAGACCTACATCGTTGGAACATTAAAATGTCATACTGGCCATATGTTCGTATTAATAAGGTTGACATCATTTCAGATTTACATTGGCTACATTCCATGTTGTGATCAGCTGCTTTTACTAGCTTATTAAAGGAGACTGATTTACTGTCTGCCAAAGTTAAATATATAAATCTTTCTGAGTCTACGCTAGTAGTACTTGATACCCTACAGTTCTCGCAGTCATGTTGCCATTGATAAGAAAGCCCAAACAGGTGATCTACATCTACACCTTCAGCATGCAATACATCAAGCATATACATTAAAAACTCCTGACAATCCTGCTGAATATTTTGAGAGAATTGTGTTTGGCCTGAACATCTGTCTAACAGATTTCGAATTTCAGACACACTTTCTATTTTTGTTCTATCAGTGCTACATTTCTCTAACACAGAATTTAACAAACTGCATAATCTTTGATCAGAATTGACCACAATCTCTTCTTTTACATTTTCTAGAGAAAACAAAACATTAACCACTACATTAGCATAGCAGTTGACACCAGAAGTGTTTTCAAATTGAAAACCAACAACATCTTCAACAGAATCCTTTTTGTTTCTGCTTATAATTTCAGGTTCATCGACTTTTCGTCTTTTTGCTACAACCTCCCCAGTATTGGTCACATTTCTTCGTTTCCGGCCTACCACACGTTTCTCAAACAAAGGATATTGAGGCAAATGTGGCGCATACTCTCTTCTCAACCTATTGTATTCCTTAACACAATCTAGATCCGCACAAATGTTTGTGACATCACACTCAATCAAGTACAATCCCGATAAAGTTCTAACTCTTGACAATGCCACATATGCCATACCCTCCTTGAACACAGAACTGCCAATATTCACCAATGCACTGTCTACACTTAAACCTTGCGATTTATGGATTGTCACCACATATGCCAAGCAAACAGGAAACTGCTTACGGCGAACATATAAGTCTTTTACAAGCAAAAATCTAGCAGATCAACAACCAATTAGCTGTACTTCCTCAATGCCATCAAATTTAATTTTAAAAAATTCAATTCCATCTCTATTTCTGTATTTCACAAAATCAACAACATTACCCATTGATCCATTTACCAAACCTCTTTCAACATGTAAATTCCTTCTTAAAATTATACGGCAGTTCAAGCACGCATTCAGACTCTTTTCAAAACCTGCAGTTTTAGATATAGTCTTCTCTAATGAAACCAATTTTGATTTCAAATTCTCAGACAAAATAATTGTTGATCCAATATGCTCTACTCTGTCAATAGCTTCCAGTTTCACAATCTCTTGCTTTTCTAAATGCAACATTTTGTTGTTGAAGATGGCACATTCTCCAAGAGTTGGCATCAAACATATTCCAGATTTCTTCTCAGTAATTTTCTGAAAAATATTCTCAGGCACAACATCTTGTTCTGGATATAAATTTAACAGTAATCGTGCATGTAAAGCTTCTTTCCCATGCTCGGTCACTTTTCCAATTCTAACATCTTGTAGAATATTCTTGTAAACTTCATCCTTCGCCTGACGCATATTTTCATGCAGTTCAGCATAATTGAAGTTTAACCATATATTGACGTTGCCAATGCTCCCTAGGCACTTCCTGGTATCTTCATGCGTGAGCATTTTGAACACAGGTTGCCCTTTCACTGGTGTCAGCTGCAGAAGATCTCCGAAAACAATGATGTGTTTGCCACCAAATAACACATCATACTCTGTTTTGAGAACTTCTTGCATTCTCAAATGCACAAAGGCAAGCATGACATTGGAAACCATGCTTACTTCGTCAATGATAAGAAGTTTCATTTTGCTCAAGATTCTTGAAACTTCACAACAAGCATCTCCAGATAGCTTGTGATATTGTAATTTGTTGTCATGCTCCACTGGCAGCATCAGTAAACGATGTAAAGTAATCCCTTTAATGTTATGTGCTGCCAGTCCAGTTGGAGCGGTGACAACACAAGACAGCGATGACTCAGTCCTTTCCTGCAAATAACATGAAATTGCTTTAATAAGGAAACTTTTTCCAGTTCCCGCTTCTCCACTCACGTAGAGTCGGACAGGCTTCAACGACGTACATGAGCACTCTTTCTTCTCATGACTTAATCCATGATCAATTTGCATGGTAACTTCGTCATATATTTTCCTCTGCTCAACGTCGAGTTGTCTTTCCAACTCTTCTAAGTTAACCGCATCCTCCTGAGCATGTGCCATGGCTCTTTCCACTTCATTCATAGCAGTGGCAGCTTCAATTTCGATAACAGGTCCTCCTAGTGGATCCTGACTCAATGAAGCAGAACTCTGACTGTCCTGAGAACTGTCTCTGGCAATCTCGGCTGCAATCGTTGCTTCCTGCTCGATTTCCACATTCAACATTTCTACATATTTGGGAAAAGCAGGACATTCTATGGTCTCCTTGGCGGCAGTGAAAGAGTCTTCGTAACAGAGGAAATCTCCAAGCAGTTCCTCTTCTGCACGCCAAGGCTTGAAAAGTTGTAAAAGTGCTAAATAGAAAAACTCCTTTTTTTCAGGAGATTCGCCACTCAATTTTCGATGGTTTACCAAGTGGCATTTTCTTTGCTTGACCAGACATCCCTCACTGGCCACTATAGGTGTGGCAGGGTATACTCAGACATGAGTCCCTTTCTCACTGCTCCATCGGGATTCAAGCAAGCCGGGCCGAAGAGGCTGAAATGCCAGAAACCGGTCCCCGGTAGCTTGTCTCCTTTCTGGTGAAGAATTGGCTTGGTAGTTTGGTCTGCCCTGTTCCCATGATGCACTGGGCCAGGGACAGACTAATTTGCATATAGCCAGGTTCTGAGCTGGGATGGGGCAGTGAGATAAATAACGGTGATGGATCAAGCCCTGATCTTTGGACTGGGTAAGAGTGGTCTGCTTAATTCAGACACTCTGTTCATCACCACCCCCTTTTCTGTATCGTTTTTGGCCACTATAGGTGTGGCAGGGTATACTCAGACATGAGTCACTTTCTCACTGCTCCATCGGGATTCAAGCAAGCCGGGCCGAAGAGGCTGAAATGCCAGAAACCGGTCCCCGGTAGCTTGTCTCCTTTCTGGTGAAGAATTGGCTTGGTAGTTTGGTCTGCCCTGTTCCCATGATGCACTGGGCCAGGGACAGACTAATTTGCATATAGCCAGGTTCTGAGCTGGGATGGGGCAGTGAGATAAATAACGGTGATGGATCAAGCCCTGATCTTTGGACTGGGTAAGAGTGGTCTGCTTAATTCAGACACTCTGTTCATCACCACCCCCTTTTCTGTATCGTTATTGGCCACTATAGGTGTGGCAGGGTATAATCAGACATGAGTCCCTTTCTCACTGCTCCATCGGGATTCAAGCAAGCCGGGCCGAAGAGGCTGAAATGCCAGAAACCGGTCCCCGGTAGCTTGTCTCCTTTCTGGTGAAGAATTGGCTTGGTAGTTTGGTCTGCCCTGTTCCCATGATGCACTGGGCCAGGGACAGACTAATTTGCATATAGCCAGGTTCTGAGCTGGGATGGGGCAGTGAGATAAATAACGGTGATGGATCAAGCCCTGATCTTTGGACTGGGTAAGAGTGGTCTGCTTAATTCAGACACTCTGTTCATCACCACCCCCTTTTCTGTATCGTTTTTGGCCACTATAGGTGTGGCAGGGTATACTCAGACATGAGTCCCTTTCTCACTGCTCCATCGGGATTCAAGCAAGCCGGGCCGAAGAGGCTGAAATGCCAGAAACCGGTCCCCGGTAGCTTGTCTCCTTTCTGGTGAAGAATTGGCTTGGTAGTTTGGTCTGCCCTGTTCCCATGATGCACTGGGCCAGGGACAGACTAATTTGCATATAGCCAGGTTCTGAGCTGGGATGGGGCAGTGAGATAAATAACGGTGATGGATCAAGCCCTGATCTTTGGACTGGGTAAGAGTGGTCTGCTTAATTCAGACACTCTGTTCATCACCACCCCCTTTTCTGTATCGTTTTTGGCCACTATAGGTGTGGCAGGGTATACTCAGACATGAGTCCCTTTCTCACTGCTCCATCGGGATTCAAGCAAGCCGGGCCGAAGAGGCTGAAATGCCAGAAACCGGTCCCCGGTAGCTTGTCTCCTTTCTGGTGAAGAATTGGCTTGGTAGTTTGGTCTGCCCTGTTCCCATGATGCACTGGGCCAGGGACAGACTAATTTGCATATAGCCAGGTTCTGAGCTGGGATGGGGCAGTGAGATAAATAACGGTGATGGATCAAGCCCTGATCTTTGGACTGGGTAAGAGTGGTCTGCTTAATTCAGACACTCTGTTCATCACCACCCCCTTTTCTGTATCGTTTTTGGCCACTATAGGTGTGGCAGGGTATACTCAGACATGAGTCCCTTTCTCACTGCTCCATCGGGATTCAAGCAAGCCGGGCCGAAGAGGCTGAAATGCCAGAAACCGGTCCCCGGTAGCTTGTCTCCTTTCTGGTGAAGAATTGGCTTGGTAGTTTGGTCTGCCCTGTTCCCATGATGCACTGGGCCAGGGACAGACTAATTTGCATATAGCCAGGTTCTGAGCTGGGATGGGGCAGTGAGATAAATAACGGTGATGGATCAAGCCCTGATCTTTGGACTGGGTAAGAGTGGTCTGCTTAATTCAGACACTCTGTTCATCACCACCCCCTTTTCTGTATCACTTCCAATTACAGCATACACTCCTTTCTCAGTATCTTCTTTGATATTCCTCTTGAATATGTAATTTTGAAGAACCTCATACAGACAAACATTCTCGAGGTGACTGCTTCGATTTGGATAATATGTATCCAACATGTTGGTCTTCAAAATGTCGGTACTGTTTGGCTCCTTTTCGGCCAAATACTCAATTTCCCGCACAGGTTTCAGAACTCGATTACGCGTTGCAGCAAGACCAAGACTCGCCCAAACGATACTCCTGGATTTGGCATAGAGACTTGCTGAAGACAACCGGTCAGAACATTCGTAAGCTCCGATTTCTCGATGCGACAACATCTTCAGACTGAAACTGTACAACTTCTTGCTGAGGCTCTTTTCATGGGAAATGTCCTCCCACATATCCTTCAATTCTGTCTTCTCTTTTTTGGTGATGTAAGATGTCACATACCGAGCCACAGCCATACAGTTATCAGCCACAAACTGTATATCCATGTTAGCATTCCACATGGAAAAAATCACCGGGTTGTAGTCGTTGATGTACTTGGACTCTTCGTTCCTCTTCAAATTGTATGTGTTTTTAGGTGATTTCTTCATCACATTATGTCGCAGCGAAGACATCAAACTGTTTACTCTTCCTTTAGAAATCACCGGTCGTGGAAAGCCGAAACGACATTTGGTGTAGAACTTGTCCTTGTTTCGGAATTTACGACGACAGTACTTTCCACAACGATGGCTTTGGAAACGTGGAACTTTTTCTCTTAGGCTTTTCTTCTCTTTTGCGTTTGGAACAGCACACGTAGAATACTGTTGTATGAAACTCATCACTGAGTCTTCTGGATCTGTTCCAAATTTAGGTGCATCCTTGATCCACAACAGCATATGTATGTGAGGAGCACCTCTTGCTTGGTACTCCTTTCTCCAGAAGAAATCCAACACCTCTCCAAGAGGTGGATTCTTCTTATTCATGATGAAAGACATCATAGCTTCAAATCTATGATTGAAGTACCGTCATACATTGACTGGATCCAAAGAGCACAGTTCTCCGGGTGTCTTGAATTCGATGTTTTCGATGTTTCCATTTGCCTCTCGTAGAAATTCAAGTAAGTCTTCCCAGCCATACTCGGCACAGCTCAGAGTGAGGAACCATGTGGGAGTTCCTAAGTTCCTCAGCATACATTTTAAATCACCATGACGACGGTACCAGTACTCATTAGTACCACGCTGACACGCCATGAGATTAATCAGGTGAGAATCTAAAATACTCTTGGACATTGACTTTATCCATAAAGTCACTTGCCAAGATGTTTTGCATGTGTATACCACTTTTCAAGATGTGGTTCACTGCATATGACAGTCCAGACAGATCGCTTTCAAACAGGAGATGAAACAAATAGGGAATACATTGTCGAAACCTAGCATCTTCTGCATACAATCGCAAAGTCCGGTATTCAGAAGCAGGAATTTGATGAAGTCGCTCATCATATCTTCCTCCCTGACCTGTTGGAAAAAGCTGTGGGAAACACCGAGCTTCCAAACTTTCCTCCCAAACACTAATGGGACTCCCTTTGGCTTGTTTCATTTGAAACAACTCAATAGCATTCCCCATGACTTCCTTGGAATGCAAAGGATGAATACTATAATGTTCATATATTTCTTCACTAGTAGAGGGTTCTACTTTCTCAATTTGACCAGCACACAAATCGCTATCCTCTTCCTCACTTACTTCCTCTTCTGCAACATAAACATTCTTATAGTACTTATTATTTTTTTTCAAATACAATGTTGCCTTTTTGACTTTCCTAACATCCACTAAATCTTGCCATATTTTCTTATTCTTTGTCGGAACCCCATTAACTAAGATAACCAGAGGTTCCTCTGCCACTTTTTCTACTCCAATTGTGTTAATGTTTTTCTTCAAATCTAGAGGCAAATAAACAACTCTTCCCTTTAATCCTCTCTGTAAATCTGATGGAGGCAATTTCCCTGTCTTTGGCTCCATTCTTACAATAGCCTGAAAGGGATGGATACTTTGAATCAAAATAGATTCATAAGTATTTAAATCCTTCAATTCAGAAGGAATCTCAACCAATTCCAGATTATTATGAACTGCTCTAGCAGGCATCTGGTTTTGATTTAATTTGCTACAACAATAAGTACACACACGTTGATCCGATCCCAAATCAAAACAATTTTCTACCATCAAATATGTTGTGAAATCCTTCCATTCACTATTATTTTCCCTTTCACTTTTTGCATATAAATCCACTAACTTAGTCTGATTCTTATAATAAGTGCTTCGACAACACACACAAGTGAAATTAGGCCTCTCACTTGATTTCACCTGAAACGTCGCAATTTCCCTCTGAAAATTATCTGTACTGGAAACCTGTACACTGTCCTCCACATTACCCTCTTCTTCTTGGTCAATTTCAACATTCTCCTCTTTACTTCCAAAGTAACCAAACTCAATTTCTGCACAAATATTCTTCACATCTACTTCTGAACCATGCAAAAGAGCAGCGCATAATTGTTTAAGCATAATTGCTGGACTCTTAGCATAATACAACATTCTAACTAATTTCCTCACTTTATTATGATGCACTGCTAGCATCCTGAAATGATGAAAAACACTCTGGCATACTCTCCTGGAAAGACAAGCCAGTGAATGACCATGCAAACCTGTCACTTCTCTCACTCTGCAAGGATCTAATTCTTGCAACAACTTCATTTTCTGCTTCAAACTTTTCTTATTAAATGTCCGTACAAAATCACAAAGCAAATTGATGGAATCCTGTCGCACACTGCAAATACTACTACACTTCCAGGTGTACACAGGACCCTTAGGACGACTTCCTAAAACCTCATTACCCAACACCTCTTCTGTCTCTGTTGTCACAAGTTTTTCTTTTTCAACTGGACAACCATCTTTCACTTCATAAGCTCGACCACTGGTGTCAACTGCATGCACCAAATCATTATCCTGGAAATAACTCTCCTCATTAAAAAATGCCTCACAACTTGAACTATGCATCCATTCTCCGGAAAAAACTTCACAAAAATTACTACGATTAACTATTCTCTTCCATCTACTATTTCTTTTGAAATCACAAATTGCCTTGTTTAGCTTCCTAATTCTATTGATTATCAAAATAAATAACTTACGTTTAATTTCAAATGCCTGATCAATAACTTTCTCAACTTTTTTTTTTCTCTTATAAAAAACCACTTTCTGTTGACCTTTCTTAATATTTTTTAACAAATTGCCAATTATCCTGTTGCGGAGCATTCGTTTACGAATGTCCCTAAACTGTTGTTTCCTTCTACTATCATGCACAGAGTTATCTCTTGCTCTAGCAGTAACATTTTTGATTGGCCTTTCCTTTCCGTTTAAAATGCTTCTCTTTTTCTGGACTGAAACATTTTCTGTAGTAATATTTTTTTTACTACAAATATTTCTTATAAATATTTTTGTGCTCTTACCCGGTGCTTTCTTGGTGACTTGACAAGTTTTTTTCTTAGAGGACTGCTGCATTATATCATTTACCTGCTGTCTTTGACGTTTTGTAGCCTTTCTAAGTCTTTCTTTAGTTGGCATGCTGAAATCTTGAAATGATCTGCAGTTGAATCTGTGGTAAAATATAATAAAAAATGTTATTAACCACTATTACCAAACAGTAAATCAATAACAGTCATCAAAAACTTAACACACTACTTGACATTTTTAGTGCTTGGCAAATTTAGAATACAGAAATAGCAGAAAAGAAATGGAATTCATATTCATTTTACCTGTGCTGTTTTATATGTGAATCTGATCTAATTTTATGAGCATATTTTAATATTTTATTGAAGACACTACACATAACCTGTTTTTGAAGGTGTCTTTATTTTTAAATGAAACGGTTTACATTTTTACTTTTCATTTATTATAAATTTTTAAAAATAAATGTTTATAGTTCCATAGGCTCAAGCACGTCAGCTTCCCACCCTATGTCATACAATTCTGACAAATCTGCATCCTCATCATGTTCTTCTTCATCCTCAGGATTTAAATCATCCAAGGGATCTACTTCCACTGATGTTTCAATTACGAGTTCAATTATGAGGTCGAGATCAACTGATTGCTGATTGTCGCTCATGTTGATGTTGTCGTTATCTTTAAAGAAAGACAACAACAATGAGATGTTGCAGAGTAAGGCACAAATCTCAGAGACTATAATAGTAAAATTGTTTAACAAGAGTAACATTTTGCAGCTATTATTTAGCCATGACCAGCGATGCTGAGGAGGTAAGGCCTATGTCCAAGTTTTCAGTGAACAGGACTCATCTCTTCTTACCTTGGATAAGCCTCACCAACTCTGTGTCCCCTGCTCATACTTAAATGTAAAGTGGCAGATTTATGTTAACTGACGCATTCCCAGGGATGCACCAGTTAATGTGCACCGCTGCTCTGCCACCCATGGTGTGCCGCATTTACAATGTGGAGCACCATTGAGTGAAAACAGCACAGATGCGTCACGCATCTGTGCCACAAAAGCAGCACATTGCAGGAATCACGTCGTAAGCGCCACATGTCTACTGCAATGCACAGGAGCAAGCCACACATTGCATGGTGCATCACTCCTTATGCCTGTTTCAAACAGGCATAATGATTTGATTCAGCAATGCTATAAAGCTGAGTCAGTGAAATCTTCTAAATTTCACTGTGTTAGTTTTACAGGGCTTTCTTGCAAATTAATGCATACCTTGCAACAAAACACCTATATGAAAACTGACGCAGGTTTCATGTGGCACAGGACTTTACAGCATGACACATCTGCCTAGATGCATCAATTTTTAAATATGTCGCCACATAGCAAATCTTTTGCACCCGCGCTGCGTCACAAAAGTGACGCACAGCGGCACAAAAGAGGCACATGGCTATCATAAATCTGTCCCTAACATGTTAAATGATTGATTCAGGATGACGATAAGGTGTGGCCTATCCAGAGGTTTGTTTAAGCTGAGGCCTACTCAGGGTTGCAGATTAAATGGAGATGGGGCACCCCTGAGCCTTGCTGGAGCTGCATGGCACTTGCGATGCAGCTCCAGCAATGCGCCACCTTTACGGCACAGATGCGTCACGCATCTGTGCTGTTTTTGCCCCATGGTGCGCCGCATTGTAAATGCAGCGCACCATGGGTGGCGGAACAGCGGCGCAGGATGACTGGCACATCCCTGGGAATGCACCAGTCATCATAAATCTATCCCTAAGCTTCTTATCTTGTTGGAGATGAAGTGAGGCCTGTCTTGCAACATTGTGCATCTTTTGCATCACTGCTGCATCGGTTTCATGTGGCACGTTTTTTTACAGCATGACACATCTGCCTAGATGCATCAATTTGTAATTTTGTTGCCACATAGCAAATCTTTTGCACCGTCACTGCGTCACAAAAGTGACGCACAGTGGCGCAAAAGAGGCATACACCTATCATAAATCTGTCCCTAGTATTTTAAATGTGGAGCACCATTGAGTGAAAACAGCACAGATGCGTCACGCATCTGTGCCGCAAAAGCAGCACATTGCAGGAATCACGTCGTAAGCGCAACATGTCTACTGCAATGCACAGGAGCAAGCCACACATTGCATGGTGCATCACTCCTTATGCCTGTTTCAAACAGGAGTAATGATTTGATTCAGCAATGCTATAAAGCTGAGTCATTGATATCTTCTAAATTTCACTGTGTTAGTTTTACAGGGCTTTCTTGCAAATTAATGCATACCTTGCAACAAAACACCTATATGAAAACTGACGCAGGTTTCATGTGGCACAGGACTTTACAGCATGACACATCTGCCTATATGCATCAATTTTTAAATATGTCGCCACATAGCAAATCTTTTGCACCGCCGCTGCGTCACAAAAGTGACGCACAGCGGCACAAAAGAGGCACACGGCTATCATAAATCTGTCCCTAATATGTTAAATGATTGATTCAGGATGACGATAAGGTGTGGCCTATCCAGAGGTTTGTTTAAGGTGAGGCCTACTCAGGGTTGCAGATTAAATGGAGATGGGGCACCCCTAAGCCTTGCTGGAGCTGCATGGCACTTGCGATGCAGCTCCAGCAATGCGCCACCTTTACGGCACAGATGCGTCACGCATCTGTGCTGTTTTTGCCCCATGGTGCGCCGCATTGTAAATGCAGCGTACCATGGGTGGCGGAACAGCGGCGCAGGATGACTGGCACATCCCTGGGGATGCACCAGTCATCATAAATCTATCCCTAAGCTTCTTATCTTGTTGGAGATGAAGTGAGGCCTGTCTTGCAACATGTGCCATCTTTTGCATCACTGCTGCATCGGTTTCATGTGGCACGGTTTTTTTACAGCATGACAAATCTGCCTAGATGCATCAATTTGTAATTTTGTCGCCACATAGCAAATCTTTTGCACCGCCACTGCATCACAAAAGTGACGCACAGTGGCGCAAAAGAGGCATACACCTATCATAAATCTGTCCCTAGCATTTTAAATGATTAATTCAGGATGACGATAAGGTGTGGCCTATCCAGAGGTTTGTTTAAGGTGAGGCCTACCTACATTCATGGGGAAATGAATTAAAATGTCCTTAAGACACATGAAAGCGTTTTTTTAAAGCCTTTGCAGCATTTTTGGGTCACTTTTAACATGGCTATGTAAATTAAACAATCAAAATCTAAATTTGCCAAGCACAGGTGGGAGCATATTTACAAGGAATTTGCACCACGGGGAAAGGTCTTACATTAAAATGGAAAAACAACATCAGAGACACTCAAATGCCTTATAAAGAAGCATACACCATTATGTCCTAGTCATAAATGTTAAAAGCATTCCTTTTCCTCAAAAACGATTTTCAAGTCTTAATTTGAAAACACTGCACATGGGGAAATGACTTGAAATGTCCTTAAGACACATGAAAGCGTTTTTTGATTGCCGTTGCAGCATTTTAGGGTCACTATTAACATGGCTATGTAACTCAAACATTCAAAATCTAAATTTGCCAAGCACAGGTGGGAGCATATTTACAAGGAATTTGCACCACGGGGAAAGGTCTTACATTAAAATGGGAAAATTACCTTAGAGACACTCCAATGCCTTATAAAGAAGCAGACACCATTATGTCCTTCTCATAAATGTTAAAAGCATTCCTTTTCCTCAAAAACGATTTTCAAGTCATAATTTGAAAACACTGCACAGCTCCTATGCACAAAAACACCCTGTCAGTACTAATACTTCACATTTTCTCCAATTACAATTTCTCAAACAAACAAAATCTATTTGTAAAACACTTGAGGCAAAGCAACATTCTAAAAACACAACTTTCTTCATAATTTTCTCCTTAAAGCACACTATTCTCTATCTAAATTAAATAAATCTTTTCTCACCTTAGCAAATACTTTATGAGTTTCAAAACAGTCTCAGAAACACACCACTTTGGCTTTAGCAGAGCAAAAGGTATGCACTCCAGAGTCTGCAGCTATCAAAAGCACAGAAATGCTGTAATTCTTCACACATATCTCTCATGTCACCCAATCAAAACTCTTCCCTCACTTTTTTCAAATCAAAACCCTTCCCCCCTCTGCCCTCTCTGCCTTTTTTGCATAGCAACCACCTCTTGGAAGACCTCTGGTGTTTGCAAGTTCACACAACAATGTTTCAATTGAACTCTGAACTCTCAGTGCACCTGCATATCCAGTGCAATCTTTCATTTAATGATTTTTTCTTGACCACTCAAAATACATCTTTCAAAGAACTCATCCATGCACCCTAACTATCTGTTTTCAGCAATCAAAATCCACCAATCACTGTTACTGCTTCATTAACACAGAAACTCCACAGTTTTTTCATTTTAAACTCCTATTTTTTCAACTGCCATTTCATTGCCACACTTCATCTGACTGCAGCAGAACCTTCTCTCACCATGTTTTCTGTCTGGATTGTTGGACATAGTTACATCTACTGGGCTCAGAGGTATGCTTATAACAGAAATTTACCTAACCTCAATTTACAAGATGTGGAAATTAAGTGGTTTGGCCACAGAGGATTAAAATGTCACCAATTGATACCATTGGTGAAAACCTTTATGCATTTGCCAAAACCTGACCTGTTAATTGTGCACTGTGGAGGTAATGACTTGGGCACTTTGACTGGGGTAGGTCTGGAAATGCTTTTAAAGGACACCTTTGAGCAATTAATGGCACTTTTTCCTCAGACTGCCTTGGTATATTCAAATATATGCCAAATACAGAAATGGAGGTGGTCGAACCAATTATGTCCACAAATTGAGAAGTCGAGGAAGCTTGTAAACAAATCTGTTTCAGCTTACATGAGAGACCATGGAATGGGCTCCGTGTACAACAATAACTTGCGTTACTACATGCAAGATATCTACAGAGGAGATGGAGTTCACTTCTCAGATGAGGGCAACAGAATTTTCATTCTGAATTTAAGACTGTGCATTGGTACCTACTTATAAGTACCTAAATGTACCATAAACCCAAAAGCTCTTCTCAGAGCTACCCTACATCTGATCACTCACAATTATTATTTTACTCTAACTTTTTTCACTAATTTTCAACAAAGTACGCTCCCCGGGGCGCTACCCGGTACGCGGACCGGAAGCTAACCTCGCGAAATTTTTAAAAAAAATGTTTTTTTTCCGCACATATGGGCCTCCTCAGCCACCCTCAGAAAACCTAGGGGGTCAAGATAAGTCTACCGTGCCCCCTTCTACCCATTCTGAACATTAGTTGCCCTCCATCTTGTATCTTAATTCGACCGAAACACAAAATGGTGGACTCCCGTAACGCTTCAGGTTCGCGTACCGGGGCGCTCGCCAGTTCGCGTACTGGGGCGCTCCCTGGGAAGCGCTCCATCAAAAAAGGTGGGAAAGTAATTTACAGAAAAACGACTGGAGACACTTTCACCAAATATAGATTAGCTCATACTACATACCAATCCCTACCATTTTCACAAATTTGATTGAAATTCCATTTAGCCATTTACCCTGTAGACCTTTCTAAATACCGTGAGGTAAATTACTTCACACAACACATCTGAAGTGTTGGAATTGACAACCAATGAAAATGTTACTTTCATTTTCTACTTTTTTTACCTGACATTTGATTCGTTATATACCTGAATATATTTAAAGGAAGAGAAGGGAACACAGCCATTTTGACTACTACTTCCTGGTGTACATTTCAATTGGATTTTCACTAATCACTTCAATTCTTTGTAAAGGTAAGTTGTTATTTTAAAAACTGAAGTATATTGTGCACTATAAGTTAATATGGTAAACTTTTTCTGATAGTTATATACTATCCCTCTGTAGTAGTTATAGATTTAGATAGACTTCTCTGTTATAGTTATGGATGGAGTTAGGTTTCTCTTGTATAATTATGAATTTACTTACGTTAAATCACATACACTTTTTTATATTCCTACTTCCACTCTGATACTATACACTGCCCAAAGATAAATTCACTGATAAAAACTGCCTATCTAAAATTAATCCCAACAGTGCCCTATCTCTAATAATATATATTTTTTTTATCCAAATTTCAGGCAAAATGGAAGGCGAACACAAAGTTTCATTTCAAATTGTCCTGCAAGAGAGCAGCCAAGAAATAATTGATCCAAATTATATAGAATTTATGGATGAAACTTGGGACCAAGAACTACTGCAATGTGTGCAAGCAGTAGATGACCTTCTTCAAAATGAGGACATTTTACACACTCAGAGATTACAAGCTATGTTCAATGAAAATAACGACATTTCAGACAGTGAAATGTTAGAAATGTTATTAAATTTTGAAACACAATCACAATAATAAATATTTGCTTAAAAAATAAAGAAATTAAAAAATAATCAACAAAACCAACAATCAATTAACATACAGTATTTTAAAAGTCTATCATTCTTTTTTCCTTATAGTACGCTCCCCAGAACGCTTCCCGGTTCGCGGACCGGGCGCTCCCCACGCAAAAAAACAATTTTTTTTTTTTTTTTTTTTTGCACTGCTGGGCCCTTTTAACCCCTTCAGTGCTAATGACAAGGGTAACTCGTCATGGAGTTTCCATTGATTTCAATGGAAATTACATGCGAAGACATAAAACACCTTAGCATCCAAGTGGTTAAAGCCTCCACATCAAACCTAGGGGGTCAGGGAGGATCTACTATGCCCCCTTATGGTCATTTCCCCCTTTGTTTTGGCCTCCTCTTGTCTCTCGATCCTACCGAGAGACAAGATGGCGGCCGCTCCGGACTGTTTGGAATGTTTACAGACACCGGAGAGCCAATCAGCTTCGCTTCGCAAAGCTCCGTAACGTGAAAAGTACGCGACCCGGATCGCTACCCGGGACGCTGTCACAGATATATATCTTTTTTTGAACGTTAATTTCTCAAAATTCACTGCAGCACATATATTGAGACCCAGCAAAGGCACATCGGGCTACCGGTCCCTACAATTTTGCCAAGTTTCATGCAAATCCATTCACCCGTTCGATTTTCTTTTTTTTTTTTTTTTTTGCCCCGCGGGGCCCTTTTAAAACCTCCACATCAAACCTAGGGGGTCAGGGAGGATCTACTATGCCCCCTTATGGTCATTTGCCCCTTTGCTTTGGCCTCCTCTTGTCTCTCGATCCTACCGAGAGACAAGATGGCGGCCGCTACGGACTGTTTGGAATGTTTACAGACGCCGGAGAACCAATCAGCTTCGCTTCGCAAAGCTCCGTAACGCGAAAAGTACGCGAAGCGGAGCGCTGCCCGGTGCGCTGTTACAGAAATATATCTTTTTTTGAACGTTAATTTCTCAAAATCCACTGGAGCACATATATTGAGACCTAGCAAAGGCACATCGGGCTACCAGTCCCTACAATTTTGCCAAGTTTTGTGCAAATCCATTCAGCCGTTCGGGCTAAAAGCGAGGCCAACCGCCCTATGGAAATTAACATGGGAAAAACGCGTTTTGGGACCCCCCTTTTTTCTCGGCCCCCTCTTGACGAACCCCCCCAAATTTTCAGGGGCTGCTCAGAAACAAAATGTTCCATTTTCCTGAAAATTTCAGCCAATTCCGTCCACAAATGCCAAAGTTATTAGACATAGAATTTTCAAAAATCCCATAGGGAAAAAATCCTAACCATATATACCTACTGGCGACCGCCAGTAGGTAATATATATATATAGTTATAGTTAGTTGAGCTAACTATAACTCACACCCCCGCAATGCACTGCTGATGATGTCACCTATTACATCATTCATGACATGGTCAGTGACATCACTTATGACACCTCAAATGACATCACTGATGACATCATCCAGTGACTGTGTGTTTCTGTAAAGTTTAAATATGTTTTATATATATATATTTAGGCCAAGGTATATTGAAGAATGAATGGGTTTATGACTGAATGGATGATTTAATAGATGTGTGACTAACTGTATAAGTGAGTGATTAAATATGTCTTACTGAATGCATGGGTTAGTTACTAAACTTTAAGAATGTCTGTATCAGTCTGTTAGTGTACGCTGCTGCACGGGTTGATGAGTAGCTACATGAGTGTCTAAATGGGTTATTAATTGGTTGTCTGAGTATCTGTATGGGTGCCTGAGTGTCTGTGTGGGTGAGTGGGGGTGTGACTGTGCATAGATGTGTGAGTGAGTAATTCACTGTGTGTATGGGTTCAAGAGTACGTCTGTGAAGGGCTGTAGGCGTGGGTGAGTGTGTATATGGGTGTGTTGGTGAGTGAATGGTTGTCTCAGTGGTACATGTGTGAGTAACTATATATGTGAAAGGCAGTATGTGTGAGTGTTGGGGTATATAGATCACTATATGTGAGAGTGAGTGATTGTGAGAGTGGCTGTATGGATGAGTGTGTGCTTGTATCAGTGATTGTATAATAGAGTAAGTATGTGTTAGTATCTGTATGAATAAGTGATAAGTGAGGTGGTGTGTGTAAGATTGTATAGGTGAGTAAATAGGAGTGTGAATGATTCTTAGCATGATTGGCTAGGTGTGTGAGTAACTCTATGGATGAGTGGCAATGTGTGAGTGTCTGTATATAACAACAGAGGTGCTGAAAGAGGTATGAAGGGTACAGAAAGAGCAATAGAAATGCAGAAAGAGGCAACAGAGGTCCAGAAAGAGGCAGGAGCGGTGCAGAAACAAGCATGAAAGGTGCAGAAACAGGGAAAGGGTGCAGAAAGAGGCAGGAGAGGTGCAGAAGGAAGCAAAAGAAGTATAAAAATAACCAAGAGAAGTACAGAAAGAAGCAGGGAGGTACAGAAGGAGGCACGAGGAGTGCAGAAATAAGGGAGAGAAGTGCAGAAAGAAGCAACAGAGGTGCTGAAAGAGGCACGAAGGGTGCAGCAACAGGCAAGAGAAGTGCAGAAAGAAGCAACAGAGGTACAGAAATAGGCAAGAGTAGTGCAGAAAGAGGGGAGAGGTTTATAAAGAGGGAAGAGAGTTGGACAAATAGGGAAGAGGAGTGCAGAAAGAGGCAGAAGGGATGCAGAAAAAAGCAACAGGTGCCGAAAGAGGCAAGAGAGGTGCAGAAAGAAGCAAGTGAAGTGCAGCAAGAGGCAACAGAGGTGCGGGAGGAAGCAACAGAGGTGCTGAAAGAGGCACAGAGGTACAGAAAGAGGCACGAAGGGTACAGAAAGAAGGAAGAGGAGTGCAGAAAAAAGCAACAGAGGTGCGGAAAGAGGCACGAAGGGTGCAGAAACAAGCAAGAGAAGTACAGAATGACGCAAGGGGATTGCCTAAAGAAGCAACAGAGGCTTAGAAAGAAGTAAGAGAAGTGCAGAAAGAGGCAAGTGAGATGCAGAAAGAAGCAAAAGCAGTGCGTACAGAACCAACAGAGGTGCTGAAAGAGGCAACAGAGGTGCGTAAAAAGGCACCAAGGGTGCAGAAAGAGGCATGAGAAGTGAAGAAAGAAGCAACAGAGGTACAGAAAGAGGAAAGAGTGGTGCAGAAAGAGGGAAGAGAGGTGTAGAAAGAGGCAAGAGAGTTGCACAAAGAGGGAAGAGGGGTGCAGAAAGAGGCAGGAGGGGTGCAGAAAGAAGCAACAGAGGTGTATAAAGAGGCAAGAGAGGTTTAGAAAGAAGCAAGAGAAGTGCAGTAAGAGGAAAGTGAGATGCAGAAAGAAGCAACAGCAGTGCAGAAAGAACCAAAAGAGGTGCAAAAAGATGAAAGAGGAGTGCAGCAAGAGGTAGGAAAGTGCAGAAAGAGGCAGGAGAGGTATAGAAAGAGGCAGGAAGGGTGCAGAAAGAAGGAAGAGAAGTACAGAAAGAGGCCAGAGAATTGCTGAAAGAAGCAACAGAGGTGTAGAAAGAAGCTATAGAAGTGAAAAAAGAGGCAAGTAAGGTGCAGAAAGAAGCAAGAGCAGTGCAGAAAGAACCAACAGAGGTGCAAAAAGAGGCAAGAGGTGTGCTGAAAAGGGTAGGAGGGGTGCACAAAGATGTAAGAGAGGTACAGAAAGAGGCAGGAGGGGTGCAGAAAGAAGGAAGAGAAATGCAGAAAGAACTAACAGAGGTGCTGAAAGAGGCATGAAAGGTGCAAGAAGAGGCAAGAGAGTTGCATGAAGAGTGAAGATGGGTACAGAAAGAGGCAACAGGGATGCAAAGAAGCAAGTGAGATGCAGAAAGAGGCAAGAAAGGTGCAGAAAGAAGCAAGAGAGGTGCAGAAACAGGCAAGAGAAGTGTAGAGAGTGTCGAGAGAATTACTGAAAGAAGCAACAGAGGTGTATAAAGAAGCAAGAGAAGTGCAGAAAGAGGCAAGTAAGATGCATAAACAGGCAAGAAAGGTACTGAAAAAACAGGGGGGGCAGAAAAAGCAAGACAGGTGTAGAAAGAAGCATGGGAAGTGCAGAATGAAGCAACAGGGGTGCAAAAAGAGGTAAGGGAAGTGTAGAAAGAAGCAACAGAAGTGCAGATGGAGGCAAGAGAACTGCAGTAAGAGGCAAGGGAGTTGCAGAAACAGGCAAAAGAGGTACAGAAAGATGGAACAGAGGTGCAGACAGAGGCAAGAGAGGTGACAAACATGTAAAAAGGGGTACAGAAAGAGGCAAGAGGTGTGCAGAAATTTGCAAGAGAGGTACAGAAAGAAGCACCAGCAATGCAAAAGATCCAACAGAGTTGCAAAAAGAGGCAAGTGAGGTACAGAAGGAGGCAAGAGAACCGCAGAAAGATGCAAGAGAGTTGCAGAAAAAGGCAAAAGAGGTGCAGAAAGAGGAAACAGGTGGGCAGACTGAGGCAAGAGAGGTGTAGAAAGAGGGAAGAGGGGTGCAGGGAAAGGCAAGAGGGATGTAGAAATTTGCAACAGAGGTGCAGGAAGAAGCCAGAGAAGTGCAGAAAGAATCAACAGAGGTGCAGAAAGTGGCAAGAGGGGTACAGAAAGAGACAAGTGAAGTGCAGAATGAAGAAAAAGAGATGCAGAAAGAACAAACAGAGGTGGAAAAAGAGGCAAGAGGGGTGCAGAAAGCTGTAGGAGATGTGCACAAAGAGGAAAGAGGGGTACAGAGAGCGGCAGGAGGAGCAGAGAAGAAGAGAACCGCAGAAAGAAGCAACAGAGGTGCTGAAAGAGGCACAAATGGTGCAGAAAGAGACAAGACAGGTGAAGAAAGAAGGAACAGAGGTACAGAAAGAGGCAAGAGTGGTGCAGAAAGAGGGAAGAGAGGTGCAGAAACAGGCAAAAGGGTGCAGAAAGAAGCAAGTGAGATACAGAAAGGTGCACAAAGAGGCAAGTGAGGTACAGAAGGAAGCAAGATAAGTGCAGAACGAAGCAACAGAAGTGCAGAAAGAGGCAAGAGGGGTGGAGAAAGAGGCAAGAGGGGTACAGAAAGAAGCAAGTCTGGTGCAGAAAGAAAAAAAGAAGTGCAGAAAGAGCTAAAAAAAAAGGTACAGAAAGACATGAGGGGTACAGTAAAAGGCAAGAGAGGTGCAGAAAGAGGGAAGAAGGGTGCAGAAAGAGGCAAGAGGGAACAGAAAGAAGCAAACGAGGTGCAGAAAGAGGCAACAGACTTGCAGAAAGGGACAAAAGAGATGCAGAATGTACAAAAGATTTGCAGAAAGAGACAAGAGAAGTGCAGAAAAAGAAAGAAATGTGCAAAAAGAAGCAACAGAAATGCATGAAGAGGCAAGATAGGCACAGAGAGAGGTGCAGAAGGAAGCAAGAGTGGCTTGCACACCATTAGTACCAATTTAACACCCACATTTAGCAATAAGTAACAGGTGACCAGTCTAGGTTTGCAAAGGGCCTTCCAACACGTAGTAACACTTGTTGTTGCATTTTTAGTAACGTTTGAGCATTTTGAGCTAGACACAAGGCTTTTTTTGTTCAAATCTACAGTTTAGGGAGCAGATGATGAATTATGTGCTAATGCGGAAAGTGAATATTTGTGCGAAAGTCAGTGCAGCCAAACAGTCCCATAATTCCAGTTGCTTTGCTCATACCTCTGACTAGGTCCAGAAGTGCTCCTCAGTGATTCCTTCTTTTTTTTGTCTCATTGAGTTCATAGTTGAGCTTCTATAAAACGAGGAAGACTAAACCTGACGTTACCACTCCACAACACAGACTACCATACCACATATTTACTTTCCATACCACATAATCCCACTCTACATAATTCCTATGAAATAAATACCACATACTTTCTATACACATATTTTCACTGCACAATTTACCAAATAATTCCGCAACACACAATGTACATCCGCTCCACTCCGAAAAACATTAAAAACGCTTACATTTACATTGCCAATAGCTCTAACTCTGGCCAATGCGAAACCTATCACGTTGCACACACTTCTTTAACTAGTAGTTGCGTTTGCAGAGTGGAGGAGAAAGGGTGCTGGGTCTCAGACCAGCACTCAGGAGTTCTACTGCGTAGGAATTACAGGGGGTACCAGTAGTGCTTCTTGTCCCCCAAAGTCCCTCAGGAGTAAATTGGACTTCTTCCCCTATCCTGTACTCTGCCAGGAGGCGCATTTGCAGATTGTTGGAGAAAGGGGGGCATGGCCTCGAAAAGACTTCGTAGCAAACCTACTGTGTGGGACTTACTGGAGATACTTGGCCCCCAAGGACATCATTGGGGTCCAACTACTCCTCCCATTACCTCCAGTAGGTCCCACACAGCAAGATTGCTAAGTTGTCATAACAGGCCACACCCCCTTTCCCCACCACTCTGAAAAAGCACATCCTGTCACGCGCTTGGATGAGGATTGAAGTCCCCTTCGCTGCTGGGGGTGCTTAGGGGCCAACTAGCCTATCTGATACCTCCAGTATGTCCCAGATAGTGGGACTGCTTAACGCTGGACACAGACCACACCCCCTTTCTCCACCACTCTGCAAAAGCCCCTCCTGACATGTTCTAAGGTGGAGGATTAAGTCCCCTTGAATAATGAGGGTCCCTGGGGGCCAACTAGCCCAACTGTTACCTCCAGTAAGCCCCACACAGCTAAAATGCTGAGTGTGTTCAAAGACCATGCCCCCTTTTTACACAACTCTGCAAACGCGACTCGTGGCGCACTGCAGCTCAAAGTATGAAGTCCACTTGTGTCCTGAGGTCCTCAGGACACAAGAGGACCTCATTACCCCACCAGCAGTGCACCAAGAGATGCGTTTGCAGAGTGACCCCCCTTCCCTGGCCCACTTTTGGCCCCAGGGACCCATCCCCCGGGGTATGGCCTCTTTTTTTTTATATTTAATGGGAAGGGGGTCTGCCTGCCCCCCTTCCCTATGCCACTATTGGCCCCGGGGACCCCATCCCCCAGGACCGGCCTGCAGTTTTTTTTTATTTAAATTGGAGGGATGTGAGTGACCCCTCCCTCCTCCCCCCCAGGGCCACTTCTGGCCCTGGGGACCCCATCCTGCGGGGCCAGTCCTTTGTGCTGGGGACCATGGGGACAGCCCCAATGCCCCCACGGTCCCGCCGGCTTCCCGCCTCCTGTGGGGCATTGCTTTTGCACAAGGAGAGCTGCTGACATGCAGCTCCCCTTGTGCAAAAGCAATCTGCTTTGGTTTTTGGAAGCGAGAGCAGGTTTCCTGCTCTCGCTTCCAAAAACCAAAGCAGGAGTTTGCTATGGAAAACAGCCATAGCGAATGGCAATGTCCCGAGGTGAGCACCCTGGGACATTGCAGTAGCCAGCCCTGGGGGGTGTTGGTCCCCAGGGCCATCATTTTCAAAGCCCCGGGTAGGTGGTGGTCCCTGGGGCCCGGGGGCCTGTAACGGTCCCCCTATGTAAATAGTTAGTGCCCCGGGGAGGTGGTGGTCCCGGGGCAGTGTGGTGGGGCTCGAGCCCCCCCACACTTTCATTTTTAATATAGCCCTGGGGTAGTGGTGGTCCCCGGGGCAGTGTGGGGGGCAGGAGCCCCCCATGCATTTTTTATGAATAAGCCCAGGGGAGGTGGTGGTCCTTGGAGCTGCAGGGGGGCCGCGTGCCCCCGCATACGATTAATAAAGCCTGGGAGGTGACGGTCCCCGGGGCTGTTGGGGACCCCCACACCATATTTAACAATTGTCCCCGGGATCTGGCCCACCCGGGGGCTTGACGCAAATGAAGTGCAGGAGACCGCAGCTTAGTTTTAAAAAAAAAAAATCAGCTGGATTCACGTACCCAGCATGAATTCGGCCAAAATTATTATTTTTTAAATGCTTAATTTGGCCCTGGGGGTCCTTGTGACCCACGATATTAACCTCTTCGACGCTCATGACGAGCTCAGGTACACCTTTCGTACACTCATGACGAGCTGAGCTCGTCATAAACCGCGGGTTTTTGCGAATTGCAGCGCAGCGCGGAAATCTGCACCGCACGCATGGTGTTAAGGGTCCACGCCAAACAAGGCACCTAATCCTTAGGGAGCCTTCCATAAATACCAGACTAGAATATAGCATATGTGGAACACGGAGGAAGGGCTGAGGAGAAGTCTGAGACTTACATGTTAGTAAAGTGCATGTGAATTTATGGTTTCATGAATAGCATCATGTGAATTAACCACCAAGTGCCAGATGTAGGTAGCCAAATACCGGTCGGTAACGACCGATTTCTGCCGTTACCGACCGGTATTTGGCTTTTGACATGTAGGTGGCTCGGAATTTACAGAATCGGTATATTTACTGATTCGGTAAATTTACCACTTCGGTATTTTTCCGAATCGGTAAATATACCGATTCTGTAAATCCATATGTAGGTGGCACAGTTGCAGTGCCACAGGCCCTTAGGAGTTCTTATTTTACCACCCAATCCTATTGGGTGGTAAAATACCGAATTCCAGTGTACATGCACATCTGTGCATGTACACCTATGCCATGTGACACACAGACATGCCCTTAGGGCATGTCTGTGTGCCACATGGCACACAAGCCTGCAATTGGGGTGCTACAGGGTGTCAAAGTGACACCCCGTTCCCCCTGCCAGGATTCGGTATTTACCGATTCTGTAAATACCGAATCGGTATTTCTCATTGATTCCTATGGGCCTTGAATCGGTATTTCTCATTGATTCCTATGGGCCTTGAAGCCCATAGGAATCAATGGGAAATACCGATTCGGTATTTACAGAATCGGTAAATACCGAATCTTACCGAGTCGGTAATTGCAAAATAAAGATTACCTACATCGGTCTGCTTCCTATTTACCTACTCTTAAATACCGATTCGGTATGATTCGGTATTCAAGAGTAGGTAAATCGGAATTACCTACTTCTGGCCCTTAATTGCTGAGGCATTTACACCCCAGTGCTCATACCTTTGCTATTTGATGTTGTTTGCACTTATGCCTTCATAACTTTCTTTCCACATAGGAAATGCCAAATTTGAGTCCTTTTTTTCAACATCCTGTGGAGTTTAAAGGTACCCTTTTTTGCAGATTCCGCGAAAAGGAACCAAGAAAATACCCCAAAATAGTTACATTTGTTTATCAAATGAGAATAAAAAGCTGTGCAAGAAGTATGTTTTTTTCTATAAACAGCATCAACAATTGTTTTAATGTGCTGAGATCATCATCTTCACAGCTTTCAGGTACAAGCAGAGCTGTATCAAAAGATATATATTTTTACATCGTTTTTGGCATTTTTTCTGAGTGGTAGCCCATTGCTTTTAATTTCTGTGCTTTAAGTCTGCTTGCAGTTAGTTATGAAAGCAATGGGTTTTTGCCAGAATCCATACATTTCTGAAAAATAGGCAATATTCTAAATTCAGCAAGAGTTCATTTATGTAGATCTCTCAAGGTTTTCCCAAAGAAAGTAACTGTTGAAATAAGAAAAAGAAAATGAGTAGGAAAAACAGTCATTTGTGACACCATTTTCATCTGTAACTTCTAGTCATGATGGCTAATTTACAAGAAAAATATACTATGATGTTTGATAGACCATTCTGGTCTGGGGATTTATAGGATGTGTAGGTTCTCCATAACTACACAATACGCAGCACCAACAACTGAGCTGCACCTTACAATGATGGTGTACCTAGTATACATCAATTCATGGGGAAAAATATAAAGAGTGATACATGGGTATAAAGGAAACCTATGTATTTCTGAAATGTACACACGAATAGGAATAGTGGTTATTTTTATACCTTGACATTTGTGGGTATCTATACTATCAAATGATTCTGAGGACATTTTGCTTAATGTCCTCCATCTTACACTGATTCACATATTCACTAATTTGGAGGCCAGAAATACAGAGAAATGTAATTGGTACTAACAAATGTTCATCTATACTGTATTCCCACATTTCTCCTGATAAAAACGGTACCTCATTTGTGTGGATGACCCTAGCACCCACAGTAGAAAAAGGACCAAAAAACAACAGGCAGATCAAACTTCCAATCAAAATCTACCCATTTTAACTATGTGGGTAGCAGTGTGTTATAGGCTTAGGAAAACCTATCAACCAAAGAGATATCCGAAAACTAGATACCCGGGGGAGTCCTTGAATGTCATGAATTGCATGAATCCTCTCAAACTTGACAGATAAGAACTGGAGACATATTGACTCTAATTCTTGTCTCTCCCGTTCTGTCCAAGACCCCTGTACAACTGTGAGTACCGCCTATGTAACGTATTCCCGGCACTATTTCTTGATGCTTCCCTTGTATTTTTTCTTTTTTTTCTTCTTTCTTGTTTAGTGTGATCTTGGGCTCTGTTATATCTATAGCCCTGATGATCATCTCACTTTTAGTTTTGGGACTGAAATGTCTACTATAATCGTGGACCCTCTCCACATCGATTATAATTGATTAACAGGTCATGCTGCTCTTTTTTCCAGATACTCACACTGATCACTATTGTCACATGTGTGTAACAGCCATGAGAGAGCAACAAGCATTGTTTTCCCTACATCCTATGCACCATCATTTATGTTTATTGTAAAAATGTGCCTTTGTTTTGTGTAAATACATTCATTTGGTTCCGTAATATTTATTATTGTACAAGTCTAACAACCACTGTTCATGCAATGCAATGTTCTCCCAAGATCCCTGACATCTCTCAGGTTCCCTTGGCTTTTGAAACATCTAGATAAAAAGAGGCACATTAGGGAATGTAGCATAAGATCAATTTAAGCATACCTTCTTCTCCTAAAAATGTACCACACACCCTGGTTATTCACATTGCAAGGGGATGTGAATGCAAGCACATCGTAATAGTGTACCAGTATAGTGGACCTCTTTCTTTTGTTTATTGATGCACCATCCTGCTCATGCTACAGAGTGCTACATATCTCAGCTACTGTGGACACTCTGTTGCATACCTATTGTAGGAAACTGGGTTACTGGTTGGTGAGGGTGAACCCTACTCAAGGAGCAACCACATTTCTTGTCAGGGTGAAACATAAGCAAACCCCAAATTAACCTGTGCTCAACCCTCTGCAAGCTGAGCATAACAGCAATCAGGCTTAGCTCAGAGGTAATGTGTAAAGTATTTATGCGAAGGAGGCACTACAGGTCCAGAGCAGGCTCTGCCCAGAAATGCTGGTCAAGCCCTTGCCACCTCCCAACCTTGAGGTCAGACTGAGCAAAAACTAGCGTGGTCTTGAGAAGGGAATCCCCCTCTCACACATAGATACACTTTAGGGCGTGTAGACACATAGTCTAATCCACACTCCCACTAGTTTACTTACACTCACCCCTTTTACTTAGGTCCTGAAGAAAGCCAGCTTAGTCATAAGGCACTGGCTGAAACATGTTGACCCATTGGATGTGAGAGGTCGTAACTCGCCTCTTACATCCCCCTGCCTTATTTTAACCGCTGACGGAGGCCCAGGTATTAAAGTCTAATTTCACCCTCGGGTACTGGGACCCCCGCCTAGCCGTTTTAACATCACTTTCTTAACTGTCTTCACTGCACACTCAGCAATATACCAGCTCCGCTGTAATCAGGCGTCGAAGCACACCCGGGGCACGCTAGGTGCCACTGGGTGGGCCCGATGATGAAGCATGCCACCAACTAGGTTGGTGGGTGAGGGCTTTCTGAACACACTCACCAGGTGTTCCAACTCCGTGACGAAACATACCAGAGTCTTATCCTTTCTTGTTTTTGTAACCTAAAATAAATATGAGCTAGTCTCTTTTTGATTAAATCACATAAAGTATTTATGCAGCACACAAACAATAATAAAGTAAAAACACAGCACCAGAAAAAATCCCATACCAATTTAGAAACATAATAATAATTTTAATAAATTATTTCAGACCTCAATGACAAAAATCCAATTAGTAGAACCAGATATATGCAATCCCAAATGTTTAGGCAAAAATAGTGTAGAAGCACAAAGAGTACCAACTGTCATTATCTGGACTGGGATAAAGTCACAAGTTCAGGCTGACCGGGATGGAATACAGGCCAGATATAAGGACCAAGTCCCTCCCACTACGAAATGTACCTTAAATACTGGTTGTGAAGCATTGCTCCACACAGTTCCGATGACCTGCGAGGGCTATGATGAGTACTTGCATCAATCAATCAATCAAAAAATCAATCAAAATACTTGTAAAGCGCTCTACTTACCCGTGAGGGTCTCAGGGCGCTGAGGGGAGGGGGTGCCGCTACTGCTCAAAGAGCCAGGTCTTGAGGAGTCTTCTGAAGGTGAGCAGGTCTTGGGTAAGCCGTAGGTGGGTGGGGAGGGAGTTTCAGGTCTTGGCGGCAAGGAAGGAGAAGGATCTGCCGCCAGAGGTCGTTCGTTGGATGCAGGGGATAGCGGCGAGGGTGAGGCCGGTGGAGTGGAGCTGGCAGTGTAAAAGCTGAGTCTGCTGTTCAGGTAGGCTGGTCCGGTGTTGTGGAGTGCTTTGTGTGCATGAGTGAGGAGCTTAAAGGTGATCCTCTTGTCGACGGGGAGCCAGTGTAGGTCTCTCAGGTGGGGGGTGATATGGTTGCGGCGGGGGGGATTGAGGATTAGTCGAGCTGAGGCATTTTGGATGCGTTGGAGTCGTCGTAGGTGTTTGGCCGGGATTCCTGCATAGAGTGCATTGCCGTAGTCCGTCTGCTGCTGACGAGGGCCTGTGTCACTGTTTTTCTTGTTTTAGTCAGGATTCACTTGTAGATCCTGCAAAGCATGCGAAGGGTGATGTAGCAGGAGGAGGAGATGGCGTTGACCTGCTTCGGTTGCATGTGTGGTCCGTGGGTGTCGGTGGATCAAGGCTTCTTCACGCTGTGTTGGTTCCCATGAGGCGCTGTGAGTTCCACATCGAGCATGTGTCGTGCTGGGGTCGTTCTGAAAAGCTGCAAGGACTGCAATGTGGAGAGAAGCTTCTAGAGTCCTCCACATACAGAAGTGTCTAGAATTTCCAGACTTCTTGCTCTGGCCCTAGCTTGTTTGGTGGCTCAAAAGACTAATGTAAAACCCTGAGAGAGTGTGCTGAGACAGATCCTTTGTAATATGCAAGTGTGGTCAGTTCCTCCCCCTCATCCTAACAGAGATGGCTCATCCTGCCAACATCCATACCCCCTTTGCCCTTTGTTTTATTGACTGGGAATAATACACAAATACCAACTGCCAGCACCACCTAGTCATGTGACCGAGGATAAGGCTGCAGGCACCAAATGGTTGACACAAAAAAATGCGAACTTTTCTAAAAGTGGCATATCTGAAATAGACTTCTAGCAAAAGATTCCTTACCTTTGAATTTCCCAGGCATGAGGCTGGATCCGCAATCTTTTGCTGAGCAATGCTCTTGCATGCGACGTTGGGTGGCTCAATTCGGCTCCGCGTGATGTCGTTGGCGTCGGTAGCGTCGGTTATGCCATTGCAGTGCCTACATAGGCACCACCCAGGCGCGAGGATGTCAGTTCTTTCTTACTGTGCCAGTTAAGCACCATCGGCGATATTTTTGAGTGCGACTTCGTGTGCAAGGGATGTCTAGTAGGAAGACAGGTCTTAAACCATGCGGGACTTGTTCCCGGATGATGTTGGTTACCGTTCCCCACCGTGTTTGTCTGTGGTGTCTTGTACGCAACCATGATTCAAAGTTGTGTTCAGACTGTCAGGCGATGGCTCCGAAGACCTTGGGGTTGGGCGATGAAGTTGCTCGTGGCTTAGCAGTCAACACTGTCTAGCGAGACTCCGAGGAGGTCACAATCCCGTTTGAGGAAGAGGAGGTCGCAGGATCGCTCACAGAGCCCTAAGTCATCTTCCTCTCATTAGAGGTCATCTGGACACTCGGGGAAGAAGCACAAGAAGAAGAAGAAGTCCAAGCGGACTTTGACTTCACCTCAACTGGCGTCCGTCGTCGAGAGTGGTAAGGAACACTGACGCTCTAGGCGCGGTTCTGCGGAGCCAGAGCCAGAGCCAGAGTTGACTTTGCGCCTCCATCCATTTCCGGGAGCCGGAGTGACTCCCACTCAAATGAAAGATTTTTTTGAGGCCATGTACCACGTATCTGAGCAGAACAACTCCGTTGGTGAGCCCTGCGGGCACGCTTGGTTGGATGGGCTCCCTCGGGTTTGACGCCGTCGGCTTCAGCCATGGCGCTGGTAGGGCTTCAGGGATCTGATCTCAGATCCGGTTCGACGCCGGAAGGGCCAACATGACCTTCCCCTGCATCGAACTGAAGTCAGTGCCTGCGACGTTGCCGGCGCCCGTCGTTGGCGCAAGCCCCATCCTCATCCCTGACGACAAGTAGTCGGAACTGGGTCGAGCGACGCCGATTACAAAGTTGACAGAACCCAGGGGTTTTATGTTGTCGCCTAAGCACTTTGTGGATGTGCTAGGCTGAGGAGAGGAATGGGAGGAGTCTGGAGACCTATTAGAGAACCAGGATGTCTCTGAGGAGACTATGGACTAGTACGGAGAACTTGTGGAAGCCAGTGGTCTGGATACTTCCCCAGACTCTGGCATACTCTCTTCACCTACAGTGGCTACGGAGGAGGGGGTGTCTTATGTAATTGTGGTTAAGAGGGCAGCCGAGGTCCTTGGACTTGGGCTGCCCTCAGTTCAGGTCAGGACTAATCTCCTGACAGAAGTGCTTAAAACAGAGGCTTACACCTCTGAACCACTTTAATGAGGCACTTACAGACGTTCTTTTAGCAATGTGGTCCATGCCTAGCACAGGGGCTCCTGTGAATAGGACGAGTGCACGCTGCCATCGCCCAGCTCCTGGTGACCAAATGTTTTTTCAGTCAACACCCCACCCCAGAAAGTTTGGTGGTGCAGGCCTCTACTTCTCAGGGTGCATTCCCTTCCACTCCTCCGGATAAGGAATCCAAGAGACTGGACTCATTTGGGAAGAAGATGTTTTCTTCCTCCAGTCTGGCATTGCGGTCGGTGAACACCGCATGCCTATTGGGCTGTTTATCCCACTCTCTTTGGGAGACGGTTGCGCAGTTGCTGCCACAAGTCCTGGAGGAGGGTTGGGCTGTGCTCTCCCAAGCTGTCAAGGACGGGAGAGATGCCGCAAAGTTCACCAAACGATGTGATATGGATACAACTGATTCACTGGGCAGATTTATTTCAACAACGGTGGCCTTGAGATACCACGCCTGGCTTCATAAACTGGCTTCTCGGGGGATGTCCAGGCCAATTTGATGGACATGCCTTTTGCTGGAACCCGCCTTTTTGGGTAAAAGGCAGACTCTGCCCTGGCCAAGTTCAAGGACTCTTGAGCTACGGCCAGATCCCTGGGCCTCTCCTCCACTCCTCATGGCCAGTCTTCCTTTCACCCCTTTTGTGGCAGCAGAAGGGGTTTCCAGCCGCATCAGCCCTATCCTAGTCACCGTCCTGCTCAAACTAACCAAGCCTTACGTGGACTTGGATGCGGCTCATTCCGTCCTCGTAATGGAGGCCAGAAGTCGTCGACCACACTGCCCCCGGCAGCCGCAGCCTCCAAGCACTCCTAGGGTGATTTTGCAGGACCACACTACTCCAGCGGGTGGGAGAATTCTTCATCATCTCCCCTGCTGGAGATCTATACCAACAGACAAGTGGGTCTTGCAGATCGTCCAGGAGGGTTATTCTCGTCCTTTCCTTTCTCTTCCTCCTCCTATTCCGCCAACTCAGGTGCGGCTGGCGGAGGATCATTTGAAGTTGCACCAAGAGGAAGTTGCAGCTCTTTTGGCCAAGGGAGCTATAGAAAGGGTCCCAGTTTCAGAAGTAGGTGGGGGCTGTTATTCCTGATACTTTCTGAGTTCGAAGAAGAACAAGGGGCTTCAGCCCATTTTAGATATTCGGACCACCAATCTCTTCCTCAAAAAGGAGAAATTCAAGATGCTCCCATTGGCTCAGGTCTTGTCTGCCCTAGACCAAGGAGACTGGATGGTGGCATTGGACCTGCAGGATGCATATATTCACATTCCCATCCTGCCAGGCTACAGGGGTTACCTGCGGTTTAAGGTAGGCCATAGCACTTTCAGTTTACTGTACTCCCCTTCGGCCTAACCAGTGCCCCTCGGGTGTTTACCAAGGTGATGGTAGTGATTGCAGCTCAACTGCTCAGGTTAGGGGTGTCAGTCTTTCCCTACCTAGACGACTGGCTGTTGAAGGTGTACTCACCCCAGGCAGTCATCTCCCACCTTGAGACTACGGCGGAACTCCTCCATTTGCTGGGGTTCTCTATAAACGTACCGAAGTCACACCTGACTCCTTCTCAGACACTCTGAAGAGCCGGGTTTTAGAACCCAGCGGCGCCAGGGACACGCCCAAAGTCTTCGGGTTCTCCTGTCTTGGCAAACAGAGACACGGAATACTTCTAGGTGGCGTGAGAGATCAAATGTATTAGCTGCAGCTAGTAACAGTAATCTCAGCAATACAACACGGTGTACAACTAAAGAAACTGTTCAAATTTCATAGAGCAAGACATCACCTTTTATACACAATATTCTCATTATAAATGTACACCCACTGCACAAAATTCTGACCAATAGGACACATTTTCTAACTGAGTAGCACATTAACAAAAACCCAATTTACAGTAACCCAACCCAAAAGTTAATTATTAGGACTGTCCCAAATTAAATCTTTGCAAGCCGGACAAATTTATAATTGAAAAGCACAACCCATGTAATGTCAGAACATAAAGGAAACAGTAATAGATGCTGGACAAGATAAAACATGTGCAAGGAAACTAAAGGTTAACGAGGTCCTGATCATTGATTGGCAATCTCAGACAACGACCAGCCAGAGAAATTGGCTTCGTGAAGGGTCAGTTTCAGGTGAAGAGGTCAGCGTCCTGCAGTTCACTCACAAGTCAGAAAAGGGCCTGTTTAATGCATACATGAACAATGAGGCCCATGCAACTTTGTTCGTTCAGTTACCTCCACGGCCTACGTGAGGGCAACACAAAATGGCGTTATGAACAACGCAAACAAAATGGAGTCCGGTCCCGAAAACCACGGAACCTCAACTCCATTTCATCGGAGCTGTTCTGGGCACAGTGCAGTTTTGGGCTTATCCTCTTGAGCAGCGAGTCCAAGATATTCAGGTTATAATTCCGATGTTTCAGTCTCTATCCTGGATTTCGTTGAGGTGGACTCTGAGACTGTTGGATCTCATGCCTCCTGAATCCTGTTGGTAAGACACGCCGGGTGGCGTATGCAGGCTCTGCAGTGGGACTTGAAGTTCCAGTGGGCACAGCATCAGGGAAATCTCACCGACTTGGTTAAGATCTCGGAAAGAACTGCGAAGGATCTGCAGTGGTGGTTAACGAACCGTGCCTGGGTCAACGGCAGACCCCTCTCCCTTCCCCAACCAGATTTCACAGTTGTGATGGAAGCGTCTCTTCTGGGATGGGGGAGGACACATGGGAGAGGTGGAGATCAGGGGTCACTGGTCTCCAGCGGAGACGGGGCTCCACATAAACTTGTTGGAGCTCAGAGCGATTTGGTTGGCATTGAAAGCATTCCTTCCCTCTGTCAAGGGGAAGTTGGTGCAGGTGTTCATGGACAACATCACTGCCATGTGGTACTGCAACAAGCTAGGTGGGCCCTTTGTCGAGAGGCCCTGCGTCCTTGGGCATGGCTGGAACATCAGGGCATTACCCTGGTGGTTCAACACCTGGCAGGTTCTCTGAACGCCATGGCGGACAATCTTAGCCGTCGGTGCCTTCAGGACCACGAATGGTGTCTCCAGTCGGAGGTGGCACAAGGTCTCTTTCAACAGTGGGGAGAACCTTGGTTAGATTTGTTCACCTCCAAAGAGAACTCAACATGTCAGCAGTACTGTGCGCTGGAGTTTCCAAGGCAGCTATCGCTTGGTGATGCGTTTCGTCACGAGTGGAGCTCAGGCCTGTTGTACGCCTTTCTGTCCATACCACTCCTGTCCAGGCTTCTGAAGATGATCAGGTGCAACCCGGCCCAAGTCATCCTTGTGAAGCCGGACTGGGCAAAGAGAGTCTGGTATCCAGAGCTTCTGAGCATGAGTGTTGATCCTCCGATCGGGCTGCCCCTTCGGGAGGAACTTCTGTTGCAGCAGCAGGGAAGGGTTCTCCACCTGAACCTGTCAACTCTGTGCCTCCATGTGTGGAGATTGAGTTGCTGGAGTTTATGGCTTTTAACCTTCCTCCCAAATTTTGATGGTCAGGTGGCCCTCCACTAAGTTGGTATCCGCCTGCCGTTAGCAGAAATTTGTATTATACTGTACAGAAAGGTCCATTGACCCTCTTTCTGCTCCTCTTTCTACCATCCTTTTGTTCATTCTTACCCTTGCCCAGCAGGGTTCTGCTTTGGGAACTCTCAAGGGTTACCTTTCCACTCTGTCTGCTTTTTTGCGGCTGCCAGACCAGCCTTCCCTCTTTAAATCTCCTATTGTAAATAGATTTTGAAAGGGTTGGTTCATTTATTTCCACCTACACCCTTTGTTATGTCACAATGGGACCTTAATTTGGTCCTCGCTTATGTGATGTGCGCTCCTTTCAAGCCTTTGCACAATTGTCCACTCAGGCTGTTGACCATCAAAACAGCCTTCTTAGTGGCGATTACATCGGCCCAGAGGGTGAGTGAATTGCAGGCGTTATCCAGCTCGCCTCATTTTCTTATGTCCTTTCTGGACAAGGTGGTGCTTTACACCAGCGCATCATTCTTGTGAAAGGTTGTGACCCCATTACTCTCTGGGTCAGTCCATTACTTTGCCTACCTTCTTTTCTCGCCATATCCCTCTAAGGAAGAGGAGCGTCTCCACCGACTGGACTGGAAAAAGTTACTTACCTTCGGTAATGCATTATCTGGTAGAGACTCTATCTAGCTGCAGATTCCTTACTGCCCCACCCATGCCTCCCCACTTTGCAGACTGATGTTGTATGTCTAGGGTAACACCCAGTCAGGACCCTAGTTTTCCCACGTTTACGTCAGTCAATTTGTGGCCATGCGCTTCTGGCGTGGACAAACAAAAAGTACAAATTCAAAGGTAAGGAATCTGCAGATAGATGGAGTCTCTACGAGATAATGCATTACCAAAGGTAAGTAACATGTTCTTTCAGAATTGAGACTTAAAATCCAACTTTGCCATTAGAGAGTGTTTTCAATTACAGTTTTTAGAGACCGGACATGACATTCCTACCTGCGACCAATTGAAAGTTATCACGTATTAAATATAATAAGGTAACCCAATGTTATCCTACGGCAGAGGCAGGCCTTGCAGTAGTAAAAAATGAATTTAAGATTTTCACTACGAGGACCTCTAAAGTTAAAATTACATGTTCAATTGTTTTAACTACACTGCATGCACTCTGCCTTACAGACTTTTTTGCGCCACCCTGAGATCACTAAAATGTATTGAAAAGGAAGGAATAGGCCTATCTAAAGGTTTATTTTGCCAGGTCGAAAGTGCGATTTAAACTGCACACACAAGCTGGAATGACGGGCTTTAGAAATATTTAAAGGGCTATTTAAGTGGGTGGGACAATCAGTGCTGCAGGCCCATTAGTAGCTTTTAATTTAAAGGTTCTGGGTACATATAGCACCACTTTACTGGCATCTTATAACTACATTAAATGTACCTAGTGGTTGTAAGCCAATCTTACCATGTTTAGGTGAGAGAGCACACACACTTTAGCACTGGTTAGCAGTGTTAAGTGTGCAGAGTCCTAAATCCAGCAAAAACGAAGTCAGCAAAAACAGGAGGCAAACAAATTGGGGGAAAACCATGCCAAGCATGTGAGTTCCAACACCTACGGAGAGCATGAATACTGTTCCTTCCATGTGGGCATATATATGAAGAATCTCATTGCCATTGACTTAGCTATGATTTAGCACATGTCCTTCACGCCAGTGGAGCAAGTGAAATACCTCAAATACAGGTGTAAACTCCAGTGGCATAGCAAGGGGGGCCCCGGACGGCATGAGTTTTGGGGGTGGCTGTGGCCTCCCCCACTCTTACCTGGCGTCTTAGGCGGCAATCGCCAGCATCCCCACGCTCTTCAGCCATTGCAGTAGGGCTGCAATCGGAGGAATCTCGCCAGCACCCCTCCCCGCTCTTCAATGAGGCCGCCGGCAAACTCAGGCACCGTCAAAGTGCTAGCTACGCCACTGGTAAACTCACATTTGATATTTAGCAAACATTACTCTATGCTTGTACATGGATTTGCTCACAAGTGATATTGCGTGAGTATGGTGTAATATCACTCTTAAATTAAATTATTGTTTAGGGGCAAGTTGCTGGCATTCCAAGGATCGAAGAAACGCCTATGTAGGTAAACGCTCACAAACCTGTGGGTGTATGGGTATTCACAAACTTGTGGTAGGTACTTTGCCGCCCTCGATACGTATGAGGTTTACTCCTATGAAAGGCATAGGTAAATTACTCTCCGAGGTGGGGATGGGTTAGGAAAACTTTCGAAGTTGGTGAGGTGTATAGAAAGAACATTTTTCATTGTTAAAATGGTTTCCTCCAAGAAGAAACAGAAAGAAGTTGGCAAGTGCAATGGCAGAAAATGTATGCATGGTGTCAATGCACACTTAATTATTTGTATTTGAGAGAAAAATCTCTTGCATGCGGCTAACTTCAAGAAAGAATTTGAAATATACTCCTTGAAATCCATGAGAGTAGTAGCTTCCTCCTGGAATTATGTAAGAACGCAAGAAACGTTGTCCAAACGTAGCCTCTGGGAGAAAATGACTAACTTACTTATATTATGCCTAATATAACATCAGAAATCAAGGCGAAACCAGTTGCTTTCGAAAAACACACAAAGGTGGTTTTGTAAAGTATCATTGTCAAGTGAAACAATTCGACACTTACTTTTCGGGTACTTATTTTTAAGATGGTGAAGTTTCCTAGATTGGTGAAGTTCATCTTCGCACATCGCTTTATCAGTCTGTGCTCCACAGACTTTTTGCTAATGTATAGTTTACCCTCCAGCTCAGAATTCACCCACTGGTTCACCCTGGGACTCTCAGATCTTGCCTACCTATGTTTTTTGGGAGGGGGCTGAGGGGGTGGGGGTGGATGTATCCATCTGGTGAAGCTTTGCAGACATGGCAGCTTCATGACTGCAAAACTGACTGGTGAACTTATAATTTTTCACACTCCTATGCTTGGCCTTATGCAGACACCATTGGTGAATGTCTTGCCCTACGCTTTGTCATGTCATCCGGCACCATCACTACAGCACTGTCTGTATTGTTTCCACTCAAACGTAGCAGGATCTGCACTTGACCGTAGGCTTTTAGACAACTACTTCAGATGAGAAAACCCTCTGAAGACCCCTATAGGGCCAATGGCAGTCATAAAGCTGTCTAAGGGTCTCTTCCCTTCAGTATTAATGCAACATAAGACCTATTCGCAAGAATTGTTCACTTGCTTGATAAAATAGGTACAAAATGCTGAGGGGAGTAAGAAAGGCCCCTTCTGCCCCTGTTGTGCAAGTGTGCCCCCAACTTTTCAGGGGTCCCCCAACCCTTCAGGTGACTCCCATTCAGCCTAAGGACAATTCATATCTGTGCGATAGTGGAGACTCAGGGGCCTCTCTTCACATTCCGCAGGGGGCGTGTCATTTTGCGTTACGTCACAAAATAAATTCCCTGAGTCTCACTCCCTGCGTAAGGCAGACAAGATGAGCGTTTCTCTTTGTGAGTGACAGATCAGTAAGCGCTGTGACCTGCAAGGAATGGGGTGGGAGTGTGCTTACCTAAGAAGTAACACAATTGACTGACATACACAAGAATGAGTCCAACCCAACTTGGAACGCAGAACCCAACTGTTGGCCTCTATTTGCCACGCCTAAAAATAGGAAATACATGCGCCCTTTCTCTGACAACGAAGAAAGAACTGTTGTTTGAGAAGAGATGTTCCAAATAATTGACATAGGTTCAAGTGACAGCATGTAAAGACTGTAATACTTCATGAGTCAATGTAGAAAGCGCATAACTGTATGTTTATACTGCATAGTCGGTACACACCTGTCATTTAGCACTGGTAAAGACACACTGTGATATAAATAAGCAGGCATATTTGTGTGGACTACTTTCCTTTCTTTTAACTTAAGTACTCATTATGTGAGAGAATAGAGATTCACATAAAAGGACCTTTGCTGGAGTTGGTAACAAAAAGGAAAATAGTAGTAGTAGGGGTGGCTAAGAGGCATAACTCCCCCTTAAACACTCTCCTTTAAATTTGAATTCCCTGGAAAGTTTCTTAACTAACATTAAATCTCAGTTTACAATTACTACCTTCTTTCACCACCATTCCCACATTTTAGTCAGATATTGACTGGAAAATGGGCCAAGTATGTTCTATCACTGAGAACCCTAAACAAAATTAATGTCCTTCAGAGGCTGAAACTAAATTAGTGCATAAGAGGTTCGACCACATGGGCGGGTCCAGAAAACTGAATAAAACTCAGAAATCATAAAGTAGAAATGTCCTGCATAGAAAAATATATATATATATATATGATGTAGATGAATCTATGGTTTCAGCACTAATTTATTGAAGTTACTACATAATTTCTCATATCATTTTCAAAATTTGCCAAGTTCACCAAAAATAGTCCATCATTTACCACATAATCTTCAGATTTAGCCCAAAAATGTTTTTGAATTTAGTTTAGACGGTTCAACAGTTACTAAAACTGCAGCAACACGTGTCGCTGCGCAGTGGAATGCCCTTTACAAAGCTGGACCAGTCTCCTTTCTGTTGCTTATTGCTATATTAAGGGTGTTTAAATGATGGTACTAATGAGGTGTAGCCAATGCCCAGACAGTGTTACCAACTTTAAAAATTATGAAATGATGAAGTAATACTATTACAAAATGTGCCACAGTAGGCAGCATAATTTGCCTTTTTTGCTGCATAATTTACTAAACCATGCGCATAATTTGGTAGGTCCATAAAAACATTTTTACAATAATATTTTCTTTTCGTGTAATGTGTACTTGGCTTAAACTAATCTAGCATATTATTCAACCTTTTCCAGTTAAAAGAAACATGATGCAGTTGCAGTCACAACATTCAGTGCACTCGCACTTCGCATTCCTCTGTTGTGTTAGTGTTTGAAATCTGACATGGCTCACCGACACCCTGCTCTAAAAATTGTTCCAACACCACTGCTGCCCCTGGCAATACCTGCTGTGCTATTACGTGCAGGAAAGGACATCCTTAGGTAGGTCAGAGGCCATATGGAGTGGAGCAGGGTTTAATGCTCCAGGCTAAAGGAAGAAGAATGGATCACCATGTGGTGTGTTTTTACTTCTCTCTCTTTTTTGTGTGGCCAGGCAGCGTTTTCATGATACAAGGAAGCAGGAAAAATAAACAAACACCATAAAGGAGACCGCTTCTTTCGTTTTTTCCGCCAGGATCGATTAAAATTGGGGGCATTTTGGGAGTTATATATATATATATATATATATATATATATATATATATATATATATATATATATATATATATTCAAGAAAGGTAAACGCATTCTAAACATTCTAATTCCAATCAGTGCCCATTGTCAGCTGGGCTTTGCAGAAAACAGCTTTTCCAAACTGTCTGTTTCAAAATAAACATGTAATAAAAAGAAAATACATAATGGAGTCATGTATAATATGCCATCTCTGGGATCTGGTGACTTTACAAAGCACTCAGCCTTATTAAGTCTTGTGGTTTATGACGTCACCAGAACCCCTGGATGGCTATATTGAGCCATATTACACAGTTGCCCATGATGCGTTCTCTCTGTATTTATGTATATAAAGTTTTTGTTAGACACGTCTGATCTGGTTAATTACAGGAGAGCGAATCTAAGCCTACCTGCTTCCAGATCTAAAAGTTGTGAAATCTCTTTGAAGGACAGTCATTGACGTAGCTGTTCATTTCAGTGTAATCAGGACAAACACCTTTACATAAAAGGTTGCGAAATTCGCCTTGAAATGTGCAGTAGTGTCACGTTTCTTGGCAGGATTATCTGGCGTCACACTACGTGAATCGGCAATTCTTTAAGAGATGCCGAGAATGGGACGATTTTAAGCCGCATTTTCACCCTAGTTAAGAGTTTTTTTTAGAATATTCTGAACTCATGCTGCCCTTGCATCCCCAACTTATTCTATACTGCACGTGGCCGCAATGCCTTTTTAATTTCTTAGAAAAAAGGGCCCCAGATATCAGGTCGAGTGCCACTCTTAAACCCTTGACTTTAACTCGGGTATTCGGTAATATTTAATCATTCATTTTTCCAGATCTCTTCGCCTCTGTATTTTTGCTTAAATGAAGTCATGACTTAAACAGACACATGTATACATTCATTCAAGCACTTTCTAATCCATGCACTCATTCACCCTATTGCGCACACTAACTCACTCATGCAATTACTCATATACCAGGCAAACCTGAGATGTATCAAGCCTTTTGCGATTCGTTAAGGCCGAAATTCGCAGAATTTCGGCTTTAACGAATCTCAAACGGACATTTTGCATCTTTTAGAATGTATGTGAAATTAGCAAAATAAGGAATCGCAAAAATTGTGATTCCTTATTTTGCTTAAGCATTTACAGCTAGATTCATCATTGTTAAATCGGCTCGCAAAGGGCCAGATTCTGAGAATCTGGCCCTTTGCGAGTGCAATTTTTGCATTTGGGATTCATCATCCCAAATGCAAAAATCGCTAATTGCGAAATTGCATATTTGCGAGTGTAGGACTTGGCCCTTTTCCCAGAATTTTTTGTTTTTTATTCCTTTAATTTAGGGTGCCCCCTATTGTAACAAAAGGGTATAGGCCTTGTGTAGTGAAGAAAGCCCTGTGTATGTCTAACTAATGTTAAGGTGCAGGTGCTTTCTTCCCCTAACATGGCTGCTACTGACCCCTGCTACTGCAGAGCGGTCTTTGTGGGCGCATTCTAGTGGCCAGGAGCTGGCTGGAACCCTCAAACAATGTATCCATACTAGCCTGCCAGCCTGTCCATAGCCATAATGGTGGAACCGCCTAGAACCTCCTGGAACCTTCTGGAACAGGTGAGGTGGCACCAACTGCCACTGCCATCTGTCAATTGGGACTAAATAAGGAAAGGGAGGGAAACTTTCCTGTCAGACTGAGGGAGCACACACCTGGGGGAGAACCTACTCAGGAGCTTTAGGCAGTGGGGCCTAGACAGGGACCTATGACACTGGTAGAGACAGAGCCTAGGTGCTGCCTATCAAGTGTTGAGGGATCCTGAATTTGCCCCCCTGACCTGGCCCGGCGGAAGGGGAACCCCAGGTCTGCTTGAAAGGAACTAGCGGAGGAGACTTGATATCAACCATCAACTTCAACATCCCCCCCCCTTTCAAGCAATTTACAAGGCCGCAAGAAATATAAAGCGCCAAGAAGAAACCAAATCACCACAGGACTTTTGAGAAATCAACCAGGTATTGGCGCTGTAACACTCCCTGTGCTCCCTGACCCCACCTGGGATCCCTTTTTCTGGATTGCCACTGTTGTGTGAACTGTCCTGTGGAACCTGCTGATCTGACTCTAACCAATATAAACTGTCTGCTGGCTAAGCGCTCTTATTCCCTGGCGCAAGCACCCTGCACTACCTGTCCTGAGGAAAGTGCTCCACTGAAGTGAATGCTAAGCGCTATCTCTGCGTAGCGCTAGCCTCCTGAACTGCTAGCCTAACTGAATTGCCTGAGGCTTAAGCACTGCAACTGCCTGCAGAAGCGCTAGAACCCTGAAGCGCTATATCTGTCTGAATTGCTAACCTGCATCATCTGAACTGACTAATTTACTTCAGCGTGCTAAACTGGACAGAGCGCTGTGTCCCAGGAGCTATCCCTCCGATCACCTGTTGAAGAGCTGTGCCTCCTTGAGAAGCGCTTATGTCCTGCAGACTGTTGGGCCCTGAAGCGCTATACTCTTAAAGCGCCACAAAGCTCCTGGGCGCTATTCCTGCCTGAAGCGCTTTTGCCCTGATGAGCGCTGACTCTGCCTGAGACGGCTGTTGTGCCTTCAAGCGCTGTCGCCCCCAGAGAAGCACTGCCATTCGTGACCTGCTGACTGAGCCCAGCGCCGTGAAACCCCTGGTGCTAGGCCCCTTTGAAGAGCGCTGTGATGCCCCTACAACTGACACCAGAAAGCCATTACCAGCGCTGTTACTGCGAAGCGTTGTGAACCTGAGAGCTCGGCTGCTGCCTGGGGACCCTTGAGTAAGCATGGGCGGATCTAGCGGATCTCGCGTACGCGAATTTGCGGATTTACGGATTCGCAATCCGCGAAAATACGCGAACTCTCGCGGATTTGCGGATTTTCCCGTTTTTTGTGTTGGCGAGCGTTCGCGCCGATTTTGGGACAATTTCGCAATTGCGAACTTACTTTTCGGCTCGCAACGGCCGCGACTATGTTGTTTCTACGTCTGGTTTATCATCACAGGTTCACAGCACCCTCTGTTTCACCACTGCCACCCTCTGGGACACCCATGCCACCCTCTGGTACATCCTCACTGCCACCTATTAGGTTTGTTTATCACTGTAGTTTATGGGGGGTGAAAAAAGCAAGCACACCTCCCCTACTTCAACTGCCATGAATTAATTTGGGGTTGATTAATGTGTCAGTTATTTTGAAAGTTCCAGTCTGGCTGGCACCTGCTTCCTTCCTTATCTGTAATTTGCTTTCTGTTGCAGTGAAAAAAAATTTCACAGGACCTTTATGGTCTACTTGTAGCTATTCTATGAGCCTGCTGTTTGGGTCATAGCAGGGTCATAGAATAGTTGCAAACTCTGGAGGGGCCCCTCAGGAAGCACTACAGTGAATGTTACTAATGTTAAGTTTGAACTTTTGCACCTGCTCATTGCTTTCAGTTTAGCAAAAATAGTTTTTATTTCGCGCGTTTTTTGGGGCGCGAATCCGTGCAAGATCGATTTCGGAAGCCGCGAATGCTTGCGAATACACAATTTTTTTTTTTGCGACGTGTATGTTCGCGTGATTTTGTGCGTGTTCGCGAGGCGCTTGTAGCTATACGTTTGCCAAGTTACCCTAGCGGTCGTACACGGGCGCGGCCATCTTGTTTGCGTGACGTAATTCCGTTTCCGGCCGCTATGTGTAATCTCGCAAAGTGTGCTGCTCGCTAGTACAATTTCGCGCGTGCTCGCGAGGAAAATCTCGCGCGAACTTACCCACGCGGTCGTGAACGGGCGCGGCCATCTTGTTTCTCATTCATTGCTATGGTTCTGGGCATGCTTTCTGTATCCTCTCTGAATCTCTGCCATCCTTTGCTTGTTTGAAGTTTATTTGATCTATTTTACTTATTATCTATCCCTCTATTTTTCTAGCTCTATATTTTTGTGTTTTCTGCTACTTTTAGTTACTTTTAAACTACTTTTTTAAACTCTTTTCTTTTCTTCTTCACTATTCTATTTCTTCTTTATCATTTAACTTTATTTCTGCCCAGACCATGGTAAAGGGAGCCGGGAAGCACCCTGAGAAGGGGAAGGGTCCCGCACCCCGTGCCCGGCTCCCGTGCGGGCGTTTGAGGGGGGAGCAAGTGGTGCCACGGGAGATCTTTAGCGCGGAGGAGGTGGCCGCACTCATCTTCTACGTCCAGCGCCGCCTCCCCAAGACGATCCAGGGAGGCGGCAAGATCGCAACCGGCTATGGCATCCGGGAGCGCCGGAAGCGGTGGGAGAAGGTGTGCCGGGCCATGTTTAAGCTCTCTGGGGTCCGGCGCACATATAACCAGGCCACCCACCGCTGGACAGATGTCATGGACCGGGAACGGGACTAGCTGGACGCGCTCGGCGTAGAGGTCCCCGGGCTTGGTGAGTAGTAGTAGCTATTCATCACTACTCTGTTTTATCCGGCTCTGTTATTTGCAAATCTTTGTTCTTTACCAAGAGCAATAATGCTGCCGATTACATTGTAGGTAAATTATATTTCAAAATCTTCTATGCATTTCAGGTGCACTGCTCTCCTTCTCAGTAGCCTTGCTTGCTACTATGCTTATTTGTTTTGTATTTTGTGTTCATTTCATTGGCCTGAGAAATTATGTATGAGTGTAGTGTAAAGATAAGAACTGCGTAATGCTAGACACTAAGGGTCATATTTTCAATTACCGGCGCATCCCTGCAAAGTAGCAGGGATGCGGCAGTAATTGTGTGCCATGCCACCACCACCCATTGGCCCAAAACGTCACAGAAGCCTTACGCATCTGTGCCGTAAAGGCGGCGCATTGCTGGAGTTGCGTGCCAACGATGGCGCAGCTCCAGCAATGCTCTGGGGTACCCTATCTCCCCAATGCTGCATCAAGCCGTACGTCGGCTTCAAGCGCGCAGGGTTTGAGTCATGCATCATTGTCCTAAAAGTGACTGATTGACATCTTGTAGATTTCACTCAGCCACTTTTAGGATTCGTTCCTGCGCAGGTACGCCCTCCCTTGCGCCGGAACGCCCCCTGATGGCGCAGGGCTTTACAACGTGATGCATCGCCCATATGTGTTTTTTTTAATATATACGCCGCACCAACACCATGGGGAGTCTTTTGTTCTGCCGCTGCGTCACAAAAGTCACGCAACAATGGAGGAAAATGAGCCGCAAGGGACTTCTAAATCAGCCCCAACAGACTGAAGTCCAGTCCTTCCTTTAGACACATGGCTATAAGAAGAAATAGTGGTGGTGGTGGGTGGATTGATAGTTTGAGTATTCACTGATCTGCAAGCAGGATGGACTTTGTCTATCACTTCGCGTGCTGCGGACTGCTGCCTGCCAGGCCTAGGCAAACCTCTTTAGTAGTCTGTTTATTGAGTTACATAGGAACTTTCTAAGTCAACGGTCCGCAAATCAGGCAATACGAATAACGTAGTATACCACATGAGATAGATCCCGTGGAATAGTTGTCTATCTATTTGCTATTTCTCCAAAATATTTTGTTATTGTTCTTTTGAAATGGTTGATTTGGTTGACAAATCTCATCCATGTTTTCTGGTCTTTCTTTCTTTCATGTTGTACATCAGCTCCCCCCAAGGGCAAGAGGACACAGGAGGAGGAGGGTGCTGTTCAGGAGGATGCAGGCCAGGATCGGGCAGGCGAGGGCTCCTTTGCTGGCCCCAGTAAGTTTTAATTTTAATAAAGAGTACCTATTTTTTCCTAGCGTTCCTCATTCGATTTTTTCTAAATCGTCTTTGATCTTCTTGTAGACTGGATATAAATTCTTATCCTGTCTCGAATATGACTCCCTGTGGTATTACTAGATTATTCTTATTAGTCTGTCTGTGTAGCTAACTAAGATTGGACATTTGGCAATTCCATTGGACTCCCATTCTATTCAGCAATAGCTCTATGCACTGTCTCCTTACTGACTAGATAGTGTGGCAGAGTCATTTAGCTCCCGAAGTCACCGATGATTGATCCCCAATGATCTCTAGATTATCGTACGCAGGACAAGAGTACAGAGTCACAGTCAAGAAGTGTCAGAGGCACTCATGCTTGCAAAAATTCCAAAACCTTTAGCTCATCCACTCTAGTCTGGAGGACCAAAAACCACAGAGTCTATTTAAGTTTAAAAGCTTTATTAAAAGTAAACACATTTATTAAAATCTACCTTGTCATAAAACTATTTAACTGAAAACGGAAAAGTGCTTAGTGCTGACGATTAATTGGACACATTTCTTGTGGTCGAGCCGAGCTCTCACCTGGTTTGAACTTGATCCTGGTCGTGTTCTTAGAAGTCAAGCTTCTGTCTGTTAGGAGAAAAAGTGGTGCGTGTTAAAAATAAAAAGCAAGCATTCATCAGTTGTGCATAAAAGTGCAGCAAGACAACAGCCTTCCCTGGAAAAAGGGACATTTTTACTTTAGAGTAGACAGTCACAAATTATTACATTGTATTCTGTTTTTTTAACATTTCTTTATTACTCCTAGACCAAATATTATATAGTAGTGAGTGGTGTATTCTAACATTCTTAAATGTACTTTGTAGGTGGAACATCTGGTGACGGGGTCAGCGCGGAGGTGGCGGTGTTGGGCGAGGACTGGGAGGACTCTGGGGAGGAGGCGGTGCAAGAGCCGGCGGACGGTCCTGTGGGGGTTCGCACGGTGGTGGCGGGAACAGGTAAGCTATATATTCCTTACTTATTGAGATTGAAGACTGCATAGTGTGCTTTCTGCACGGGTGTATTACAAATCAACCAGGTAGTAGCCTCCTCGAAATGTACTTCGACTTAGCTGTGAAGTTTTTGGTGAGAAGAATCCCAATAAGTTCTTAGATGAACGTGATGGATGGGATGAACGAAAAGCGAAAGAAGGGTGTAAGTAAGTGGGACGCAAAATTGTATGATGGCTGGCAAAGAAGAACGATATGTGTTTGCTTGGCCCCCGAGGTGGCTGGGAAGGAAAGAGTATGGTATGGTGCATGGCTGGGTCAATGATGAAGCAAGGATGGGTGGAAGGACAGCAGCCTGGGTGGGTGAAACAGAAACTGTATGTGTGCGTATACTTTGAATGAATGGATGCCTGGAGCATGGTATTCTCTGACTCTTAGATAGCACATGTGTATCTAGAGAGAGTAGATGGTCGCTGGATGAACTAAGTGTTACCTTGAAGAGCATGTACCACCGCACCCGCACGTCCGTTCCAGTGTAGGGAAGGCAAGGAAAAGAAATTGTAAATGTGTCCAATACTACCATGAATAGTAGCAGTACTTTGTATTGCAACTGCAAGCACAGCATATATCTGGTTATTACGGTGGACACTCCGTACCTCTCTTAATAACTTTAGTTTAGTTGTAGTACGTCATTCATGTGTGGGTGTATCACTGTTCACTCAATATTAAGCAAAGCACCTAAAGTCATCCCATATGTCATCAAATACGTCCCATGTGAAGTGATAGATAATCAAATTATTTAGCTTCTTCATTTTCCTTTTCTAGTACTCATTTGCACTGTAGGGTGAAAGGTAAATTAATTAAGCAGTAGCCCTTGTAACAGAGTATTCTCAGTGCCACCCGTAATAGAAAAGTAATAGCTTCACCACCTGCATGTACTGGACCGGTACAGTAACGCAAGTCTGTCTCACTCATCATGGTGTGCAACTGTTTTTCTCGGGTGCAAGTTCACTGTGCTGCCATTCTGCCGGCTTGCATAAGATAACATACCAATTTTCCTAAACAAGAGAGAAGAAGAAGAATAAGACTGGTGTACTGTCATAGTTGACTGTAATGGAAGTCCATAGTGGTCGTAGAATTTGTTCATTAAACTACCACTAATGTTAGAGCAAGGATCGCAGAAGTGGGAGGTTACATAGATACTGTCCTCAATAGTTATGTACTGTGCTTTCAATTTGCTACTTGTACTGTGACCCAACTTTCGGCTCAATCACTTTGTGTTATTAATGCTAAGGAGCATTGGTTACAGACTATGTCTTTCTTTCTTCATATAGTTGCTCCTTCCAAATCGACATCACGGAGGGAGCAGGCTCGAATGGCCCGGCAACGGAGGCTGGATGCCACTGTCGCCGAATATCGGCGGCTGGTGGCCCTGGAGGAGGAGGAGGACACGCAGTCGACCGGTGCAACCACAACATCCTCGACTGGGACAGCTGCATCCTCCTCCGTGACCCCACGGGCCGCCTGCACGGGCAGTGCTCCAGCGGGACGGAGCCGGGCTAACAAAGCCAACCGCCACCGCCAAGCAACAGAAAGACCAGCTGCCCCCCACAGGAGCTGCAAGGCACGCCAACGCCGCCTAGGAGTCCGAATGTCCTACCTGGAGCAGGAGGTCCATAACTATAAGAACTTGGTGGAGGGCCTCCGCTTCGAGCTTGCCACCCTCCGCAAGGAGTATGATGCCCATGCCGCAAAATGCACCAGCACCCTCCAGTAGTGGAGTGTCCCTTGCCCTTTTTTTAGAGACTTTTGGGGGGTGGGATTTGGGAGTTGGGTTCTTTTTGGGACTTTTCAAAGACAATCGTTGGGGTTAGGGTGGGTCTTGAGGGAGATTATTTTGTTAGGGCTACATAAATATACATTTTTAAACTTTATCTGCCAATGCCTGTTTTTTACTGCTTTTCAGTCTGGTGGGTGGGGGACGGGGGTGTAACAGTAAGTTTGTTTTCCTGAACAGTCGTAGGACTTTAGTAGTACTACCGTCAATCTCTCGTCTAGTCCTAAATAATACTCCATTATACTACCTCCCACCAAATGCTTATCTTACCTGTAATTTGTGTTAGAAATTAGGGCTAGGCCCAGGGCTGGCTCCACGTGAAATGGGGATTAACGTTGGCAATCCTGGGCGGGTGAAATTTCCTCATTGCGGTGGTACTAGTGGTGTGACACAGTGGCAGTTGCATGCCTATGGAAAAAAAGAAAACGAAACCTGGTTTGTCCTTACTGTAGCATTACAACGGTTACGGTACGATCGAGAATATAGCAGGTGACAGTACACTAGAACAGTGCCATAATGTAGCCTAACAAATGGTAAAGTATTTGCTTGCAAGTATAACTAGTACTTGCGTTGAATTTATTTGACATTGGCTCCTACTACTAGAAGATATAGTACTGAAGCTGAGTAAGTCTAGAAGATATCCTCGTATTCCTTCACCAGCCTGTTGCTATGACCTTATCCTCCCCAGCAAGTGTGTGGAATTATTGATGTCATTTTAGTCAGACATCAAGCAAAACAACACAGCCCGGGGGAAGAGGGTTAGGGTTTGGAAAATGGATGGGAATGGGGGTTTCTTTTTGGGTAGGTTTTGTTGAGTGAAGAAAAAAAAAGCACAGCATGGACAAACAATAATTGAAGATAAAGAAATCTTTGGGTACAAACTAAAGCTAACCACATGCAGTCACACTCATAGAAGAAAACAATGGATACTGTATCTGTATTCTGTATGTTGTTGGAGTTGTCCTGTTGAATTTGGTAAGTAAGTTGCATGCAGCAAACAATTCCTCTTATTAGCGGCACTCCTCCATTCCAGCTGACGCTTCGTCCATCAATGTTGGTGACCAGTGACCACTGACAGAAGACACCCTGTCCACTGCCTGCCCGGCGGATGTTGACTGAAACCCGGCCTGTAATTATTGAATGGAAAACAGGAAGTGCTATTACAATACCACTGCTAAATAAATATAAGGTATGTACGCTGTGTGGTGCAAAAAGTCACACTTTGATTTTCCTAATAGACAGTACAATATTTTTGAAATTGCGTAATCTGTCTGAGTCACCTTTTTAAGGATAAATAAGTATGGCCAAATTAATTTAGCGAATCTTTCCCCTCAAGCTAGGTGTACTGTAAACTGTGTTTTAGAACAAAATTAGACCTTCCCAGCAATGCTCCCACCAAGACCCTTACTAAAGCCAGTCGCAAAAATGTAGAAGACCCCCAATCAGATCTCCAAAAACGATGCCTAGCAGAAAAATGGTGACAAAACGTACTTTGAAAGTAACAGTAGGCCCAAATACAGACCGTGGATTGTATTCAAACCACTTGCAAGCAAGCAAAAGTATCCATAGCCAGCATCGCTCCAACAGTGCTCTAAAACCCCAGAACTGCGTTGCAATAGAACACCCCGAAACACATGCAATCCTGCTGCTAGGGCTAACCCTAACGAACCCTAACTTACAAAAAGTGCCAAAACTGGTGTTTCCTTAAGGATTTTGTCCAAAACACTTCTATCCGGTATTAGACCTTCCCAGGAATGCCCCAGGCAAGACCCGCCAACCCACCCGCAAAAAACCACGCGACAACACCCCCAAACAGCGAAAAAGCTAAATCTCATACTTACAATATCTCTCGCCTTCGGTCCAAACGCGCTGTGCAGCTAGGTCATCATCAATCATCATAACTCCTGTTTGCCACCACGGATTTCCTGAAAAGCAAATGCAATCAAGATTAGACTGTCGCAGCAGTGCTTCGCCAGAGACCCCGGCCGCAACCCACCCACGAACAGCAGGAAGCCCCCCAAAACGCTACATTGAGCAAGATGTCAGAAGAAATAGCCAAAAAAAAGGCTTTTCCTTAAGGATTTTGTCCAAAACACTTCTATCCGGTATTAGACCTTCCCAGGAATGCCCCAGGCAAGACCCGCCAACCCACCCGCAAAAAACCACGCGACAACTCCCCCAAACAGCGAAAACGCTAAATCTCATACTTACAATATCTCTCGGCCTTCGGTCCAAACACGCTGTGCAGCTAGGTCATCATCAATCATCATAACTCCTGTTTTCCACCACGGATTTCCTGAAAAGCAAATGCAATCAAGATTAGACTGTCGCAGCAGTGCTTCAACAGAGACCCCGGCCGCAACCCACCCACGAACAGCAGGAAGCCCCCCAAAACGCTACATTGAGCAAGATGTCAGAAGAAATAGCAAAAAAAAGGCTTTTCCTTAAGGATTTTGTGCAAAACACTTCTATCCGGTATTAGACCTTCCCAGGAATGCCCCAGGCAAGACCCGCCAACCCACCCGTAAAAAACCACGCGACAACACCCCCAAACAGCGAAAAAGCTAAATCTCATACTTACAATATCTCTCGGCCTTCGGTCCAAACGCGCTGTGCAGCTAGGTCATCATCAATCATCATAACTTTCCACCACGGATTTCCTGAAAAGCAAATGCAATCAAGATTAGACTGTCGCAGCAGTGCTCCCAGACCCCAAAACTCACCCACAAACACCCGGAACCCCGCCAAAGAGCACCTCAAAGGCAAGCAAGTCAGCAAAAACGGCAAGAAATTTCCACCTCATATTTGGTCCAAAACACTTTTATCCATTATTAGAGCTTCACAGCAATGGGCCCAAATCCGTCAACTCACCCGCAAAGAAGTAGAACACCCCCACAAGTGCTGAGTCTTTCTTCATTGGGCGTAATCCAGCACTCTGCTTTGAGGGAAATCGCAGTCTGGAGGAGGAGGATAGAGGAGCATGTTCTTCAGAACTTGTGAACCTGAGGAATGTAGACTGCGGCACCTTCAAATCAATAAGCAAACAAGTGAAGACAGTTCTGCTGATGGTCTTGTTTTTGGGATTAGGTGATTAAAGTTTGAATTAAATTAACTGTGCAAAACAAAGAAAGAGAGACACACAGGAATAAAAGTGAATAAGGACGAAAAAGAAAGTTATTGATTCATTGTCTCATTTTCAGGGCTCGGTGTCAGGGAATAAGAAGAAGATTTCGTCATCATACTCTGCGAATTCAGGCAGGATGAGGTCAGTGCCACCGAACAGAGAACAAATCCCCTCATCTACGTTGCCGTCCTCCTCGTCTTCATGCGGCGTGCTTTCTCGTACTTTGTAATCTGGTGGTATGAGGTGCTGATTCATCTTGATCATTGTCAGCCGCTCCACATTTTTGGGCGAGAGGTGGCTCCGTTTGGGAGTTACAATGCCACCAGCAGCACTGAAAACACGTTCAGAAGACACACTTGCGAGTGGGCAAGACAAATAGTTTATAGCCAGGTTGGAGAGCTGTGGCCACAATTGTTTTTTCCCATGCCAATACTGCAATGGCTCATCATTAAGAAAGACCTCTGTTGAGTCATTCAGATAGTCCTGCACCATCGACTCAAGGTCCTCAACGGTTCCTCCACTTTGCTTACTTTTTGCTGTGCCTGTGACCTTTTTTCGAGTACCATACCCAAGCAAACTTAGCCAATCCTCTTCAGCAGCCACTGTTACTCTTGTGTGTGGTGCAGATGATCCGGTTGCCGGTGTCTTTAACGGCTGAGAGGTCACTTGTGCCCCAGCCACAGGTGCAGAAGTGGATTCTTGTGACTGGGGATGGCCTGCTGATGCTGATGCTGATGTACTGTCTTCTCCTTCAATAACCTGCCGTTCTTTTTCAAACCTCTTGGCTGACCAGGCTAACCAATGTTTGTACTTTTGAACATCTGCATCAGCAAAAGGAAAGAATGCTTCGCCTGCCAGCGCCTTTTTGTAGCGTGGATCCAGAATAGTAGCACAAATGTAATGCTGTTCTGACTTGATCTTTTGAAGACGTTCATCACCACGTAGGCGCTCTAATAATTTCTCAGACAAAATAAAATGGTCTTTTTTTTGTACATCTTTTTCAAACTCAGAAGACACCGCCATCAGTTGGTGCTCCAGCATGCACAACAATGGGATAGCTTTTCCCAAATTACAGTCCTCCTGGCTGACTGCACGCGTGAAGAACTCAAAAGGACGAAGCATGTCTGTCAGGCTTTTAACTATGTCCCATTGCGCCGCACCCATCCGCATGTCCTCCTTCTGAGATGTACCCTCTGTGAAGAAATAGTGATCGAGTACCGTATACTGCTCATACAGACGCTCAAGCATATAGAAGGTTGAGTTCCAACGTGTTGCCACCTCCTGGATGAGTGCTTTCACTGGTATTCGACTTTGAAGTAGCAGCCTCCTCAGATGCTTCCGGGCCTTAAAAGAATGGCTGAAATGGTTGCACATTTTGCGGCAGGTGGCCATTACCGCGAACGCTGCACTGTCTCTATCACTCAAGAATTTTTGAACTACCAGGTTGATACAGTGCGCCAAACACGGCACTCTAAAATAGCGACCCAGCGCCATGGCCTTAACTACATTGGCGCCATTATCCGTGGAAACATAACCAATCTGGCGTTTTTTTGGGGATAGCATTTTCAAGACCTTTTTGTCAAACTCGTCCAAAATGTTTTGGGATGTGTGACTTTTCTCCAAGCCAAACATGGCTAGTGTTGCATGTTTCCGAGCAGCTTTGAAAACTTTGTCCGGGTCAACACCTGCGTTTAGCTTTGCTTTAACACCTGAAAAAGAGACCCAGTGTGCAGTGATGCACATGTAATCAGCGCCTGCGCCACTGGTCCACATGTCTGTTGTCAGATGTATTGTGTGAACAGCACTCTTCTGCAAAGCTGCCCCAATCGCCTCCAGCACATCTTCATGTAGTGCTGGAACCGCAACTCTGGCAAAATAGAACCGGCTAGGAACCTTCCATTTAGGGCAGAGCGTTGCCACTAATTCTAGAAAACCTACCGCTTCTACAAAAGAAAAAGGGAGAAGGTCCACAGCTAGCATTTTAGCCAGCTTAGTGTTATACAGACGCGTCAGTGGGTGGTTGCGTTCATATGGCACGTCTGAAGTTAACATTGTTCTAATGTTGCCCTGGACCAAGCATTTACGGGCTGATAATGACTTCGTTGACCCAATTTTGCTCGCTGGTGAACTTTTGTGCGTTGGTGTCTCACTCGCTCCAACACTCTTAGTGTGCCTCACATTGGGTGTGCTGCTGACAGGGGTACTGGGTGTAAGGGAAGTGTTTGACACGTCTTCTTCCTCCTCGTCATCATCAGATGCAACATCAACGTTTTCTTGAATTCGGGCTTCCTTGATCGCATCTAGGTGCGCAAACCATTGGACAGTGTGCTGTCTCCTAAGATGACCTCTCTGGCCTCCGGTACCATAGTTGGTACCTGACTTACCACGACTAACTGCAAGCTTACAAAGGGTACAAATGGCAAACTTTGGATTTTTTTGACAAACAGTAAAGAAGTCCCAAACTGGGGACTTGAAGTGTCTGTGGGGCCTGGAGGAGGCGGCGATACTGGTGGTGGTGGTCATGAAGCTAATGCCAGATGAAGTGGAGGATCTGGATTGCCCAACTTTTGTACGTTGTGCACTTTCACCGCCACTAATTAAGGTCGAGGTGGATGGAGGTCCCTTCTTGCCAGAAAGAAATATGGAAGCGGTACGAGTTGGTGTACTACTTAACTCCAATGATTGTGGTGTTGTTTTCCACTGCCTCCTCGTCGACAACATCATCATCACGCTCAGCAGCTTTTCGGGCTAGGGTCAAAATGTCTGTTTGCTGCATGCCCGCTGGAGCTGCAGTGACCTTTATGATGACTGGGTCGTTGTTGTCAGAGTCTTCATCAGCAGCAGTATCCGCCACTTCTTGTTGAGCCTCATCATCACACTCCATAACTCTGAGACTTTGGACGAGCTTCCTTTTACGCTTAACCGCATGCGTGCGGTCGATATTCTGCTCCTGCGCTGAGAATCTGTAAAGCCCTTTATTCATGACGAGCTGGGCTCGTCATGAGCGTGCGAGGAGGCTACCTCATGACGAGCCCAGCTCGTCATGAGCGTCGAAGGGGTTAACTACCTTTTGTCAGATCATGGTGTGCCTCACTCTCAGGCAGTGGTGCTGGTTCCCAATTTTGATCCGTATCATCAGAAGGAGGTGTGCTTGAAGAAGATGTAGACACCACCCTTGATCTCTTCCTTGCTAGGGGTGTGGAAGATGAATGATCATCAGGAGGAGTGTCTTCCTCAAATGATACCTCGCCTTGATTGTCGATTTCCTGATGTGCCCCTACTTCGGGAGGAACAACTATTGTGGGCACTTGTGAGTGTGACCCTCCATGCACCTCTGCTTGCGCATCTCCTTGCGCTGCCTCTCCTTCCACATGTACTTGGGCTTGTACTTGCACATGTGATTGTTGTTGCGGCTGTGGTTGTTCAACACTCGTCAGATGAGCTACAACAACCTGTGTTGATTGAGGGACATTGCTGCTGCTTTCTTGCGATGAGCCAACATCACTGGTCGATGGTGATTGAAGAACTATACTCGCTGCCTCTGCAGCACTCAAGGGCTTGGACTTAAGTTGGCGTGGTGGTGGTGGTGGCACTGAGCCCAATGGAGCGGGGGTGCTGCTGCCAGCTTGGTCCCCAGCAGATCCCGCTGCTGCTGCAGGCATACTTTTTTTTTTACTCCCAAAAAAAGGGGCGGGCGGCACACCAGTCTCCTTGGTAACTTGCTTCTTCTGCTCCTTACTGGCACCTTTCTTGCTAGAGGAGCTACGGGTTACTTTTTTTGGGGCCATCTTCTTCAGAGTAGGTCAGAACAGCAGGCAGCAGTTGCACGAGTTGCAGAGTTGTCTGTGTCCAGACGTGACGTCGCGTGACGTTATGCTGCACACACACACCGCTGCAGGACTTCTTCCTGGCACTGGTGGTTCTCTTGAGTCTTGTGCACCTAAAAGCAATGGAAGACAGAGGAACATCAGTTCAGTTATACACCCCAAAAAATCGACAAAACACAGAAAAATGAGCACAATCCCATGCCATCCATGATGTTTATATTGAAGACACCCCACAGAAAGACTAGGGCCATGCAAGTATGCAACACTCACTACCCCTGGGCATAATGGATGAAAAGTAGGCAAAATAAGTGCAGGCCTCAGACACTGCCTCTCTTCAAAATGGCCCCTTACACCCCAAGCCAGTCCACATCAACAGTACACCCCCAAAAAACAGAAAACCAGCCAGAAATCACCACAATCCAATGCCATCCATGATGTTTACATTAAAGAGAGTGAGACCACACTACAGGCACACTCAGTCCATGCACCACTACCCCTTGGCAAAAGGCCCCACCAGCAGCCCCAAAAAAACGACAAAAAACAATAAAATCAGCACAATCCCAGCCCATCCATGGCCTCAATGGTGTTTAAATTCAAGAAGACACCCCTCAGAAACACTAGGCCCATGCAACACTCACTACCCCTGGGCATAATGGATGAAAAGTAGGCAAAATAAGTGCAGGCCTCAGACACTGCCTCTCTTCAAAGTGGCCCCTTACACCCCAAGCACATTTTGCCTGTACCAGCCAGGACTCAAGATGGCCACCACCACCACCCACATGGCCAGTCCACATCAACAGTACACCCCCAAAAAACAGAAAACCAGCCAGAAATCACCACAATCCAATGCCATCCATGATGTTTACATTAAAGAGAGTGAGACCACACTACAGGCACACTCAGTCCATGCACCACTACCCCTTGGCAAAAGGCCCCACCAGCAGCCCCAAAAAAACGACAAAAAACAATAAAATCAGCACAATCCCACCCCATCCATGGCCTCAATGGTGTTTAAATTCAAGAAGACACCCCTCAGAAACACTAGGCCCATGCAACACTCACTACCCCTGGGCATAATGGATGAAAAGTAGGCAAAATAAGTGCAGGCCTCAGACACTGCCTCTCTTCAAAATGGCCCCTTACACCCAAGCACATGTTGCCTGTACCAGCCAGGACTCAAGATGGCCACCACCACCACCCACATGGCCAGTCCACATCAACAGTACACCCCCAAAAAACAGAAAACCAGCCAGAAATCACCACAATCCAATGCCATCCATGATGTTTACATTAAAGAGAGTGAGACCACACTACAGGCACACTCAGTCCATGCACCACTACCCCTTGGCAAAAGGCCCCACCAGCAGCCCCAAAAAAACGACAAAAAACAATAAAATCAGCACAATCCCAGCCCATCCATGGCCTCAATGGTGTTTAAATTCAAGAAGACACCCCTCAGAAACACTAGGCCCATGCAACACTCACTACCCCTGGGCATAATGGATGAAAAGTAGGCAAAATAAGTGCAGGCCTCAGACACTGCCTCTCTTCAAAATGGCCCCTTACACCCCAAGCACATGTTGCCTGTACCAGCCAGGACTCAAGATGGCCACCACCACCACCCACATGGCCAGTCCACATCAACAGTACACCCCCAAAAAACAGAAAACCAGCCAGAAATCACCACAATCCAATGCCATCCATGATGTTTACATTAAAGAGAGTGAGACCACACTACAGGCACACTCAGTCCATGCACCACTACCCCTTGGCAAAAGGCCCCACCAGCAGCCCCAAAAAAACGACAAAAAACAATAAAATCAGCACAATCCCAGCCCATCCATGGCCTCAATGGTGTTTAAATTCAAGAAGACACCCCTCAGAAACACTAGGCCCATGCAACACTCACTACCCCTGGGCATAATGGATGAAAAGTAGGCAAAATAAGCGCAGGCCTCAGACACTGCCTCTCTTCAAAATGGCCCCTTACACCCCAAGCACATGTTGCCTGTACCAGCCAGGACTCAAGATGGCCACCACCACCACCCACATGGCCAGTCCACATCAACAGTACACCCCCAAAAAACAGAAAACCAGCCAGAAATAACCACAATCCAATGCCATCCATGATGTTTACATTAAAGAGAGTGAGACCACACCACAGGCACACTCAGTCCATGCACCACCACCCCTGGGCAAAAGGCCACACCAGCAGCCCCCAAAAAACGACAAAAAACTATAAAATAAGCACAATCCCAGCCCATCCATGGCCCCAATGATGTTCAAATTCAAGAAGACACCCCACAGAAAGACTAGGCCCATGCAACACTCACCACCCCTGGGCAAAGGGCCACACCAGCAGGCCCAAAAAAACGACAAAAATCAGCACAATCCCAGGCCATCCATGGCCTCAATGGTGTTTAAATTCAACAAAACAGTTGTATCATGCACCCCTAACCAACCCTGGTCCTACTGGATACTGTGGCTACCAACAATATAATTTATTTAATGTTCTGAAAAAGTTCCAAAATTGTACTTGCAGCAACTGTAATGCCCCAAACAAACTTACTTGTGAAAGTTGATTTCTAATCCAAAAGTGATCCAAAGACAGTCAAAAAGGCCTCAAATCCAAATATCCAGCAGCACCCACAAAAAGTAATCCTTCCAGCTCCAGATCCAAATGAAAGTGACCAGGAGATGGACAAAGCACTGGGAGGAGCCTGCTGGACAGGAACAGTACGTTGGAGACTGTGGGGCACTTCCTTCCTCCCCCCCCCAAAAATGGACTCCTTCCAAAAAAAAAGGCCATGCAAATGTCAACCTGAGGAGTGATTCTGATAAAAATCATAATTTTCTGAAGGTTTATCCTGTTTGCTGGTGATTTTCTTGTGCAGAATTGCAAAATCTCTATTTCGCGAGTGCGAGATTGTTCCTTTCCGCCGCAACTACGTGTTCGCAATTGCGAACTCTCGCGAGGTGTGCTGTGCAAGGTGGCAAGCCGCGATTACGTATTCGCGGGCGCCAAACTCCCGCGGGATCACGCAGCAAGATCCAAAATGGCGTGGCACTCGCTAAATATGATCGAGAAAAACAACTCAGCAAACGCTTAATGACGGAAAGTGAACGCCGTGCACCACGCCGCGCGCCGCAACCAAGCAAAAAATCCGCCGCGAGCGGATTCACGGATTTTCGACAAATTCGCGAGAGTTCGCGGATTGCGAATTTGCCGAAAATCCGAAAAATCCGCGAGCGGAGCGGATTTTACGCCCATGCTTACCCTTGAGGTACTGTGAAGCGCTGTACATCCAGCATCTGTCATTAACTTCAAGCGCTGCATCAGCAAGATGCTGTGTGCCCAGGACCTGAATTTGCTGCCTGGCGCTGTGTCAGAAGGCTCCCTGAACTGGGGAATAGCCCCATTGGCCCCTTCAAGTACTGGAACTGGGCCAGGGCCCCCCAAAAGACACAGTGGGGGCCTCAGCTAATAAAATTTAACCCATGCCTAGGGTACAGTTGCATGCCAGTTAGTGTAGCCCTATGCATGTTTATGGCTGAGTAATGCAGCGTTTATTCTCTCATGAAATGTTGAGCCTTTTTATGGGGTACTTACCTAATGGAATGTTTTATACTCCTGCCCCAGTGTTCTAACTTCTACCTACCAACAGGGATACTCTTGAATACTGAAATGTTTTATCCCTGCGTCAAGAACTGCAGAGCAAGGAATTGGTTAATTGTGCCTGTCTAATGAAAGGTTTTGTTCCAAACTGAGAATTCCTGCTCATGTGCCATTGTCTAACTGGTTCTTAGGCACAGGGTTTAGATATAATTAATCGAAGGTTGATCCCTGCTTGAGGAGAATGTTATTCTGGGTAAATTAAATGTTTAGTCCTACATAAGGGGCTGTTATCTTTAAGCTGCAGGAGCTAGGAAAACCTTATTACAGGCCCTGCCGATTTGAGGAGCTTGCTGCGCAAAATTGCTAATGGGGCCTGGGTTCTAATGACCTGTTTATTCCTGATTAAGAAAATGGTTGCTTCTGCCAATTGAATGGTTTACCCTCATTCGAGGCACTGTTTATTCCTGCGTTTTTGGAAATGTTATTGCTGAGAAATGCAGTGTTTGTGCTCCTAATGAAATGCATAAGGAGTTAAAGCTGTAGTAACTTTGGAATTGCCTTAAGAAAATGCACATATTACAATAGGCCTATTTATTACTGCCTTATTTGAGGGAATGCTCTGCATAGGCTCAATTAAATGTGCAGGTCTGAGTCATGAAATGGTTGATCTATTACTAAATGTTTACTTCTGCTCAGAGAAAGGCTACCCTGATTGAAGGAAATGTTTGTTCTTACTTGATGAGATAGGTAATTCTGGCCTAATGAAATGTTTTACACTGGCTTCATAGGACGTTCTACATCTGCTCAAGGAGAATGTTCTTTCTGGCCTACAGAAATGTATTGTAGCTTATAAAATGTGTAGCCCTAATCTAGGAAATGCTTATTCATACTAGGAGTGATTCCTAAAATGGTTATTCCTGATTAAGGAGTGGGTTATATCTGCACAAGGGGTTGTTTATTCTTAATGAAGTGTTTTCTCCCACTTAGTGCTGCATTTACTGAAAGCCTACAGTTACCTATTCACATGTTTACTGCTGTATAGCGGAACGTTATTTCTTTCCTGATTGGAACACTGAAATGTACCACTGAAATGTTGGTTCTTGCAAATGAGCCGCTTACTCTTGGCTAAGTGCCTGGTTATTTTTCCTGAAATGGTTTAAGGAAATGTTCACCCTTGCTTGGTGAGAAATGGGTAATATTCCTACAGATCTAACATGATGTAATGTCATTTAGTTGCCTTTTGTGATGTATTCCTTACAGGTGCTGACAAGAAGCAAGGACGGTCAGGCCTGTGGTTATCTACACTTGATATTATCTAATATTCAGTATTTATCTTATATTTAATATTTATTCACCTAGTATTTATTGCCAAGTGTTGAAATACATGTATTTGAAAGGAAAGCTAATAAGGTAATAATACTGTGAATACTGTAAAGTTATCTAATTTTTATACAAAGTAACTGGAGTGGTGTCACTCATTGCGTGCCCATTTTTACTGTCTCAGTGGTTGCGTGTGCTGTATGGTCGCTTTACACATAAGCTTTCGGATGCCTACCCGCTCGTGCCATGCTACCCACGGGGAGCTGGTGTCCCCAGTTCCAACAGCGAGGAATTGCATTTAAGGAATCTCTATTTGAGATTCCTTAAATGCAATTCATTAACCATTTATTATTTGCAAATTCACTATTTCTGGCTGCTATTTACCACGAAGTCTGACTTCGTGGTAAATAGCGAAAACTTAGAAAAATGCACTCTAGTGCAATTTTCTAAGTGGTATGTTACACACACACATGTCCTTTGGACATGTGTGTGTGCAACATCAGTCTACATTTTCATTTCAGGGGTGCTACAGGGTGTCCTTTGGATACCCCTGGCACCTTTGAAATCGCATCCTGGGCAAATCATTCCTATGGGCCTTTATTCCTTATTTGCGATTAGCAATTTGCTAATCGCAAATAAGGAAGATGTAGGAATCGCATTTCTTTATGCAATTTCTACATGAATCCCGTTTTGCAAGTCCTTAATAGCGATTCCTTAAGAATCGCTATTAAGGACTCGCAAAACTGGACTTTGATGAATCTAGGGGTTTAGGAATCGCAATTTTGCGATTCCTTAAATGCCATGTATGAAGCTCTTTTAAATTGCGAATTCAGGTTAAGGAATCGCAAATTAACACCAACTTGAGGTTCGTGTTAATTTGCGAAATCCTTTCAAAAACCAAAATTTGGCAATTTTGAGGGTGGCATGTGACACACATACATGCCCATAGGGCATGTATGTGCGCCATATGCACACACACATGTACGTTTCAGGGGTGCAGCAGGTTGTCCATGAGACACCCCTGCACCCTTGAAATAATTCTCAAATTGCAATTAGCAAATTGGGAATTCGCAATTTGAAAATTACTTCACAATCATTCTCATGGGCCTCCTAGCCCATAGGAATGCATGGGAAATTATTCCTTATTTGCGAATTCGCAAAATGCGAATTCGCAAATAAAGAATAATAAGGAATCGCTAAAAAAAAGCGTTTTTTTTACATACATTCCATTATGCTAATTCTAAATAGCGATTCGCTAAAAATCGCTATTTAAGAATCGCAAAATGGAATCTTGATACATCTAGGCCACTGTAACATAATTGTTATATCCTGCCTATGTATTAATGTTTCTCCTATGTTACCTGGTTCCTATCTGCTCAGCCTGTGTGAGTGTTCTGAGTGGAATGTTGGTTCTGATAGAGATGCATGGAATGTTTGGGTGCCTGTGTGGTGAGGTGTGACAGTTGAAGATGGGCTGAGCAGCAGGCAGGCTGCTCCTGGTGGGGCTGCTTTACATGGAAACCAAACTGTAACTTATACTTAATAAAGAAACTACAAAGATACAACTCGGCTATGTCTGGTACATCACAACAATATTTGTCTCTGAGACTGCCCCTACCTTTTGTAACCTTAACATAAACATCAGCTTTTGATTTGCCATACTGATCTATAGTGCTGTCTGTCTATAATGAAGTGGAAAGCTCACAGCACCTTATGCATCATTCTGAACCAAGTTTAAATATAGAGAATTTACATACAAAGACATGCCTTGGAAATATTTCTGGCTGACACTTGTAAGCTCCTCTGAGATGTTTATTTACAGAGACCGAGCACATGCTGCAGTAATCTCGGCAGTGATTAGAAATGTCTCGTCGCACAGAGAGGGGAATTTCCACCCATCCAAGCCATAGTCTTCTAACTTTCTTCCACAATACTAACTTTAGATTCCATTTACTGTGATGTCTCTTGTAGGACTTTGTGCACTTCTCCAAGAGGTTCTACTTCTGGAATGAAGGTGTGTTCTAGGCAGTAGAGTATTCCTGGCGTCCTGTGCTTACATTCAATGATTGAGAACCCATGTGGGATCCGGTAATTTCATTCAAAGATTGAGAACCCACATGGAATCCTGTAGTTGGATTTCATGATTGAGACCATGTATGGCATCCCGTAGTTTTATTCAGTGACTGACACCCCACATGGAACCCTGTGGTTTCATACATATATTGAGACCCTGTGTGGCATCCTCTGGTTTTATTCAGTGATTGACACCCCACATGGAATCCTGTGGTTTAATACAATTATTGACACCCCCGTGTGGCATCATGTGGTTTCATTCTGTGATTGAGACCCCACATGGAATCCGGTGGTTTAATTCAGTGACTGAGACCCTGTGTGGCATCCTGTGGTTTCATTTAGTAATTGAGACCCCCACGTGGAATACTATGGTTTAATTCAATTATTGACACTCCATGTGGCATTCTGTGATTATATTCAATGACCGAGACCCCATGTGGCATCCTGTGGTTTCATTCAGTGACTGAAAACCAATGTGGCACTGGCCTTCTGTGGCTTCCTCAATAATTGAGACCCATGTGGCACACTGTGGTTTCACTAAACGATAGAGAAACAATGTGACACTGACATCCTCTGGTTTCATTCAATGATTGAGACCTCATGTTACTTCCTATGGTTTTATTCACTGACTGGGACCCCATGTGGCATCCTGTGGTCTCATTCAATGACTGAGAACAAATGTGGCACTGGCACCCTGTGGTTTCATTCAATGACTGAGGCCCCATGTGGCATCCCGTGGTTTCATTCAATGACTGAGACCCCATGTGGCACCCTGTGGTTTCATTCAATGACTGAGACCCATGTGGCATCCTGCAGTTTCATTCAATAATTGAGATCCACTGGCAATGAAAAACTGAAAACAGGATAGAAAGCTCCTCTGATGTACTGGAGCTATAGGATACCTTCTCCCTTTGTTAACCTCAAGGGCTCGGAGGCGATGGCCTCCTGGGGGGTCTTCACAGTAATTAGAATCACCTGGTGACCCTGAAACCTAGAATGTGAGGAGATCTAGCCATACATAATATTTAGCTTGTGGTTATGGTGTTGGCCATGTGTGAGGTGTAGTCTTCATTGGCGCAGTATCTGCTTCCTCGCAATGACCCCACCTGACACTCATTCTGTACTACTCCGTAACTCTAAAATACCATAATGGTGGAGGTTCACCATGGACCTTCACTATTATAGAGTTTCTACCAGGGCTGGACTGGCTGTAGGGGCATCAGGCTGGAAGGGTGAGGGCCGGTTTTGCCGTAGTGGGGCTGAATTTGTTACTGGGGGCCGGTTTTGTATCCATTTCCTGTTGTCTTCATCATGTATAACTATTTAGAACATTCCATTCCATTCCATTCAGCCAATGTGTGTCGCCCTGATCCAGTTAAGGACTTCTTCAGGGTTAAAAAATACATACAAGGAATATATTCACACATAATACACACCATTTAAAAAATGTAACTATCCATCAACTTAGTGAAGAATATGAAACACCATTTTTGGACATGGGACCATATACTCATTAACACCAGGAATGGAGGTAGGACAAAAACATTTGAGTTCTGTGATCCTTTCAGCTCCTCTAGTAGGATCAGATTGAAGTGACCAGTGCAGCTGGATTATTTTGAGATAATAACACCTAGTTTGGTCTTTCGGACAGAAATTAATGTCATTATCTGCAATTCTAAAAAGTCATGATGCAAAAGCATGATATTACCTATTTTTTTTTCATCCTCCTTCAGCCATTGCTCTATTTGAGTGTCATTCAAAGGTTGGAACACTCGACAGAGGAGCATACATAGAATGGAACAATGGGGAAGCCATTGGCTTAGTTACCAATGCAATTCACATCTGGATCAGCACACCATCTAGCCATTTGGTGGCTGGTGTGTGAGGCAGTGAGAGTGATGTCATGTTGCCGCTTTAAATATAATCCTGTCTTTTCAAGAGAAAATGAGTCTCTTCTTTCCCGACTCACTTCTGTAAGTGTGGCATAGGTAGTTGAGAAACCATAAATGCAACCCGAAAGCTCAAAGTATTCTTTTTTAAGACCAGTCATCAGCCGGGACTATTTTTGATTCAGCACGCAAATTGAAAATACTGCTTCTGATCCACACACTTTAAGGTCAGACAACTTACCCATCAAACTCATGGTTCTCTCGATTCTTCTGGTCCCTTTTAGATCGTTTAGTTTTTTAGCCCCTTCAGGGCCAAATCCCAGAAAGCATCTATTACACTTTCTGCCAGAAGCAGCATCTGCTCTCTGGGACAGAGCACCATAACAGCCTTGCTTTATTTACTGCTTTCATGAAAAAGAGTTAAAGGAAGCTGCAACTGAAGCTGGAGAATTGATCAGGAGTAAAGCTGCTCCACTGGCATCACTCCTTCTCGCTGCTTAAGGGACGTTCAGAACAAATCCCTGTCCACACCTGCTCAGACTGCCGTGCATAATAACCAACAAGTGTCAGTGCTCTCTGTGGCAATAAAATGGAGGTTGTAAGGCATATAATATGCTAGATCCGCTTGAATTATCAACCGTTATGAATTCACCTTAAATTATTTATGCACCAATCAATGTTTGCAATTTCCAGCATTCAATATTGAATACAAATGTTCACATAATGTCAGCTTTAAACTACAGGTAGACTTTATTTTAAAATACCTTAGATAGTTTTGAGGGACTGCAGCTCATGACTCTTTTTTGTACAAAGAAGCCTACTCTCGGGAGCTAGAGAACTGACCAGGAGGAACTTTTCCTGTATGTGAAAAAAGGTGTGACTTAGGGATTTTTTTTACCTACAGAGGACTGGGACAAGGTGCTGAGGCTTACCAAGTGAAAGGTACCTTCTATGAGAGCAAGAAAACCAGGTTTGTCCCGTTCAGAACTTTTTGCCATGCTGAAAACTGGTTCAGCCGGACTTCACAGTGAAGGACACTGGATTTGTGGAGCACTGCCCAGCTACAGCTTCCAACCTTGACCAACCGGAGGACTTTTGTTTTGATGAAGTCTGAAGGTAACATCTTGGACTTTGGCAAGGTGGTAAACAGATCCGACCTACAAAGCGACATTGCTGGCTATATAATCCAGATTTGTCCTGCTCAGAACTATTGGCACAAAAAAAGTGGTTTCAGTGAGAACTCGAAAACAATATATGCAATTTTTAAAGGACTTTCTCATGCCACAGCCATGGACTTTGCCCTGCAGGAAGATTTTGGCATCCGTTTTGAGAGACTAAATCCAAACTTTAGAAAATTGATTGAGATGACCCACTTGGTGTATCGATCTCTACTCTAGACTGTAGTGAGCCTGAAGTTACGCCTAAGTCCAGGTCAACCACAAACAGTAACACTGGATTAGCACTTTATTTTTACTTCATACTCTTTGTACCAAATACCTGCCAGCAACAAAAGTACCTGAATGGAACTCCATTCAAAGATAATTAAATACTACTATTTAAGGACTGAATTGAAAATGGCTTAAATCTTTCTGGTCCCTTAATCCAAAGGTTTCTTTTACTTTTTACCGAATTAGAAAGGCATGGCTTCACATGGAAGGTGTATTGAACTGCGTTCAGTGCTTAATTTGTAAAAATAATAAGTGCCAGGACCCTTGTAAGGAGGCCTCTGCAGCTTGCACCACCCATTGCCCTGCTAGCGCTGCCAATGAAAGTGCCAACACAAAGTTCATCACAATCCCACAAGTGTGACAATTCAGACTATTCCAGGCCCCCAAAGCTTAAATAATGTTTTGGGTGACATGTATCAGTCCTTTTCATGTATATTGAATTAATAAACAACTCTTGTGATGCTTATCTGTGAATTAGTACAAACAGCGCCGCCAAGTGGGAGACTGTCATATCTTTGGGTGTTGACAATTAAGTGCTGGTTCCCGAGTACCAGAAACCACGGACACAAATTAAGCACGGACTGTGGGTTCTCAACAGCATTCTCCACGCGCTACTATAGTGAAAGCATAGAACGCTACATCCTGCCTTCTTCACTAAGACTATTTTTGATTGCACCAAAGAACGTGAATGTATTCTGTTAAAAAAAATTAGGTCATCAAGTTCCAGTCGTTCATGTTGTGAGTTCGAGGCCCTCCACACATAAGTGCCACATTCTTCCCATATGTTGACCACATCCTATTCCAACAACTGATTGCTATAATGGACTTTTCAGTGCCATGGGCAACACTCAGCTGAGAGAAGGTCGCCTGATACCGGATGCTTATTTTTGCACTCTGTGGTGCAGGGACTGACTGCTCTTATCATGACTGAACTCTGGAAATGCAGTGCTGACTGGCCTCCCTAGGTCCTCAGTTGTTTCATTCATAGTGCTGCTGCTGAATGCCACAGCCTCACATACAGTACTTATGACCACAAGGCATGGTCATATCACCTACATTTTTCAAGTCTGTCATGGCTACGTCTGGATGCAAGAAGGCACTTTTGGACTGCCTGTCTTTATTCTTACATCGACTGCTCTGGACTCTCCCAATAACTTGGTTAAAAATTATATTATATTCAGATAAAACAGCAATACACTTTCCAGCCTAAGGTGAGTTGTTAAGTGTGTTCAATGACAATGCACTCACTCTATGTTTAAATGAATGCATAAAATCCTGATTACCACATAATCCATTTTTGCCTTATCATTTTCCCATACAGGAGCCAGAGTAGTATGTCCTTTCTTTGTGTCAAATAACAGTATATGTTCCTATTGATATGCCTGTTTTTATTCTAGTTAAATCAACCTTAATATCTTCAGAAATGATTACTACAAAGTGTGTTTGAGTGCTATATTAAGCACTGTGTGAGAGCACTCATGATGGTTAAAAAGTCCATTGACGCATGCCCTGTGGGGTCTCCTCAGGCCAGGTACCTTGCGGATGTTCCTGCAATGTGCTGGATAAGCAGCTTTGAATGCAGCACCTATAATAATGAACACACGTTTAAAATAGGCCAGAAGCATAGTTTGTATACTGCTCAGCACAATGTATTGTTGACAGGTGGCCACATTCCTCTGATCCTCTGGTCTGTATTGGAATCAGTGCTTAATTTGAGCCAGTGGTTTCTGGTCCTGAGAACCGGCACCTAATTGGTTTCCGGTGCTCAGCACAGATACCTAATTGTCAACACCACACTTATGACAGTCTGCCACATGTTGGCACTGCTCATCTAATTTACAGAGTAGCAGAACAATGGTTGTTTATGATTACAATATACATACAACATTACTAATATCTACCTCCCCACCCATATCTCTAGCTTTGGGGACCTGGAATGATCTTAACTGTCACACTTTCAGGCGAGAGAGATGGTTAGTAGTTGTTTTGGTACCGCCATTGGCAGCAAGCTACAGTGGCCTCCTGGTCAGGGCCCTGCTACTTATTTTTTGACAAATTAAGCACTGATTGGAATTGACTCATATATATGTTTTCATTGGTCTTTACAATGTTCTTATTGTGTCCTACGTAAGCAAATGCGCTAGCAGCAGAATTGGGGAGAGGGGTGTGGGCTTTGGCACCTTCTAATAACTGTGCTGGTGTTCCAAAGGCGAATAAGCAATAAAGATGCCTTTACATTTTGTATTTATCTTGTCTTCTGACAAAGTGCTGCTTTTCTTTTAACATGGAAATTGAGGTTACCTTTTTTATCTCACTGCATAGTGAGATATATTTGTAAAGTGCACTATGTGACACTCTTGCTGCTGAGAAAGAAAAGCCTATGCGATTTCATTGTGTAAAATATGCAACAAAATGTAAATACCTATACATAAACTGTACCTATATTTCAAAATATCTCATCAGTTGGGAAAGCACAAATGAAGTGTTTTTTGTAATTGTGATGAGAACAAGCAATCGAAGAGGGCGAAAACAAATCAAGACACTTTACTTACAGCAAGATTCATGAAGCCAAAATCGTCTCGCAAAGGGCCAGATTCTGCGAATCTGGCCCTTTGCGAGCGCTTTTTTCGCATTTGGGATTCATCATCCCAAATGCAAAAATCGCAATTTTTGAAATCTCCAGACACACACTATCTTAGCACTATTGCATAGAAGCAAGCTGATGGATATTAGGTGACATATTATCACAATATGGAAAAGAATGAGAACGAGGTTGTTGTCAAAACAGATGTTCAGAGGTAGTTTTATTTTGACACATTGTCTATGGCTTCATTGAAAAGATGTGACATAACCGCAAAAGAAAGTTGGAGTTAATTAAAATTACAGAATACACAATTAGATATATTTCATCATGCCCACTGCTAATAAAAATATTTAAAAAGATGTAGTCTTTTTTATTAGAGTCTTGGAAAAATGCCAATATTGGGATGAAGGATGAAGGAATAATGAAAGGGCCAACAGCAAATGCTTTTAAAATTGTCTAAGTGGATTCAGTGCCCAATGTGCACCACCACAGATGACAGAATGCTCAGTTTTGCTGGCTGTGTTTGCAAACGCTCCAACATATAGATGATTTCTTGGTAACAGAGGCGTTCATTTGTGTAGTGCCTATGACAAAGTCATGCAGGTTTGACCCTTATGTTGTATTATCTATATATTTGAACTTTTGCATTTCATTTCAGGAGCTCTGTTGTTATTCTGTTGAATGTTACTCAGTAATAATGCAGCATTCTATTTGTAATCATAGTTAACATTATCAATGATTTCACAATTTAGAATAATTGGTGATACCATGGTTCGTTGAGGTTGAGTGCCAGGGCCTTCAGGCATTAATAATTTGTAGGCCCTTTTTACCATTAGGTACAAAGGCCAGAAAATAAGAGTAAGTCTTTATCTTTGTCGGTATGTGGACAATTTGTAGCAGGTTTTAGTAGTGTTCCAGTCATCACGAATGGGGCCGTGATTCTGTCTAGCTGATGTTGAGGAAAAAGCCAAACTTTTTAAATATGTGACATCACTGTCCCTCAGCAGGACTGTGAAAAGTGGAATGACGAAGCTCAGAGGGGATGCTAGCCCTCAAAGTGCTTGATAAAGTGTTTCTTAGCGTATCAATGTATAATGTATCAACCAATTTTGCGTTCGCAGATGAACCAATTCACAGAATCGCCCATTTGCAAATGAAAAAAAGGCTTTTTACATATTTTGCAATTTGGTAGCCTGTTACAGAATCGCAAAATGGGTTTGCAATTCGGTATTTGGAAGGGGTGTGTTTCGAGTGTCCCTTCCAAATAGCAGATCTTAATGGTACGTCTGAATGTTTTGTGACCATGAATTCTACTATTCCAAACACATTAACACACTGACCAGACACAGGAGGCATGCTAAACAACACATATTTAATGCAACAATGCCAAAAACGAAAATCCACAGGGCTAAAAAGGTTTGCAAGTTACAACCACACACATCTAACACAGGCATTAATTAACACACATGAGAAAAAAGTTAAACACAACTCAAACACATTTTGTATTTCAAACAAAAGCTATCCATGCCCTTAATGCAGTTTTAATTAAACAGACACCATAGAAACAGTTGTTTCATGCACCCATGAGTATTGCTGGGCCAACTGGCTGAGAAATGCCTATGTATTGGCAGACTACTGGGCTACATATTGAGTTAAATACATTTTGCAAATTGATTTCAAAACATGGAGAATAAACTGTTCAACATGTTTCCTTTATAAAAGAAGAACAATTACTTACAAAGAAACAACTAGGCCCCTACTAAAACTACAGGCCACCCACCACAATACATTTTAAAAAATGGATGAAAAGTACAAATGAATCTAGGTGCAAGGCCCAATCAAACAAACAATACCAGTTTCCCAACTTACTTGTGAAATCTCATATGCAAAGTCCTCAAATCCAATGATATATTATGCAGCAGACACAAAGAGGGATCCTTCTAGCTCCAAATCCAAATGAAAAGAGACCAGGAGATGGACAAAGCACTTGGAGGAGCCTGTTGGACAGGAACAGAAAGTTAGAGGCTCTGGGACACTTCCTTGAAAAAATATTTTTAAAAGATAAACGACTCCTTGCACAAAAAAGTATAGCCAAATTTCAATTTGAGGAGCTTTTTTTTTATTCTAAATCATCATTTTAAGAAGGTTTTGATGCTGCTCGGAGAGAGAACCTTCTCCAGAATGCAATTGCGGTAGATCTTGCGTGTTAGGGATCATGTTCTTCACAACACCCCTGCCGGAAGTCCACTGGCAAGCTTGAATGACATGTTGGCGGCCCCCTAGCCAATCTCGTGGTGCTCGCAACAGGCTCAGAAATCTAGGTGACGATCTCGGGCACCCGGTAAGTCGCACCCCCAAAAACTCATTTTGAGCGCGAACACAAAAAAAACTGTGCTCCATTGCGGGATGCAGAGCTTTTTGGCAACTCCACAAACTCCGCGAGCGGAGATTTTCTCCAAGGATTACTCTACACCCGATCTCTCCCCAGGTACTTAACTGACAAGATCCTTTGGATCGACCTATGGGCCCTGGCCCACCCCACAGGTAGAGCACAGGCGGGCAGTGGAGCCCCACGTACTCCGTTGCTCAAGAAAAGGTCCAAGGTTGCCAACCCTAAAAAGACCATAACTTGGGTCCAGTTGGGTTGATTAGGGAAATCTTGGGCTCATTTTACTCCTTGTGGTGAGCTCTATCCACCGGGACCAGTTTCAGTAGGCCTAGTGGCCTACAATGTGGAGTTCCTTTCAGGGAAATGGTTCTACTGGCTCCCGGAGCCAGCTTTCCTCCTGGTCTTTGGCTCTGGGTGCAGAAGACCAGTGTTTTCTCTCAACTGGTCCTCAGGGAGTATAAGGGGGTCAGCCTCACTTGTCCTGGAGTCAACAGGGCATCAGGTGGTTTCTCCTCCCAGTTGTCCATGACTGTTGCAGTCCCACGGTCCATCAGCAAAAAGAACAAACAATCCCAACACTCCTTGCTCTCTCACTTGTGCAAGAGTTTTTAAATGGAGGTAGAAGGTTCTAGAAGCCAGGCCCCACTAGCCTCTACTCGGGTGCCACATTCCTTCTCCACCTCTGTCCCAACACTGCTGCACAGTATACTGGGGCAGTTCAAGATGATGTCATCCAGAAGTCACTGTTCACATCTGCTCTTGGGATCTCAGCTCTGCATTAACTGACATCACTGACAGGGCTTTTCCCACCAAAACTTCAAAGAGGAGCCCCCTCCTGTGTTTTTGTTTAACCTTTCTATTTAATTTTCAGCATTTTTTTAGGGAAGAACAACACATCATTGCCGATTGTAATGATCACATATACAGATACATGCTGTTAGTTTCACATTTGCAGTATCACTGGTATGTGGAAAGTCTTATTACAATCATATATCTTGTTGGTACTGGGTCATCTTATGTATGGCATGTTCTGCTATGTGTGTGAATCTACCCCTACGTGGTGGCATTACACAGGGATGTATGTTTTGGGAGTGAGTTGTAAGGCGGGAGTAATTCTTATTGAGAAATAATTATCGGTTGTGAACTGGGGATACACTGATGGGGACATGGAGTAGGGATGGTGTAGGTAGATGGGCGGGTGCATTTCTGACATGTTTGTGTTCATGGGGAAGCGAGTATAGATGAGGCTTCGTTTGACCAGGTCTCAAAGGAGGTCACCTGTGGTGGCACCTCAGTTAAGTTCTGTGTATTGCTCTGGTGAGGGTGGGTTCTGTGGATATCTGTTGGAGTAGATGTGCCAATCGGTGCTTGAGACACTCGCAGCGATAGCAAGGCGGATACAGTGTTTTCGGTGATATGCTTGAAGTCCTGCAGGAGCGCTTCCCACTGCATGGAGATGCGTTGTTTGCGCATACCCCGGACCTCTTCGTGTCGGAGCGTGTCTTCCTCAGACAATCCCCATTTGTTGACTGCGCCTGTCCAGGCCCCCAATTGAAGCCCTGTTGGTGCTCGCCAGTGCATGGAGATTCTATGTTTTGCTAACAGGAGGGTCAGAGATGCAAATCGTGCCTGAACTTTACAGTGTTTACGGTGTTGGAATATACCGAGGATGTAGGTGTCCCATGTAGTTATGTCGGTGACCCCCGTTACCTCTCGTACTGTGTCATGAATTGTGTTCCAGTAGGGTTGTTGGGTAGGGACTAGGGAAGTTCCAGAACATGTGGAGGAATGTTGCACTAGAGGCTTGGCAACGGGGGAAAGAGAACTGTGAGTTTGGGTAGTAGCATTAGAGTCGCTCAGGCGTTAAATATGTGTGGTGTAGAATTATATATTTTTAAACCCCTTAATTGCGGGAAACCTTTGGGAACTCTCAAGCTTGCTCCCACTCCTTGTCATGTAGTGGTCTTTGGAACTCTTCTTACCATTTGTGGTGTAGTGGTATAAGTAATACAATGTAGTAATGGCTAGCCCAAGGCCCATTTGTTGTATAGTGGGGAGGACTGGGTGTGTCACTGGTTTGCTTTTGCTCATACACCATGCTTGGCGACAATCGTCACCAGTTGTCGATGGAGAAGAAACTGACCCTGAAGAAGTCCAGTCTCCTCTACCAGATCATAAAATGGAAGGAGATGACCGTCTGCAAAGAGGGATCCCACTTCTAGAATCGAGTGGTCTGCCCAAATCTGGAGGGTTCATGTGGTGTATTGCTTCTGACCCCGGGGTAGGCCTGCGAGGGGTATCTAAGGGGTATATAGCGGGGTCTTTCGTGACAACTGGTAGATGTGTGACATACAGGACCGTGCCATTGTCACTTGTAACGGGTAGGTCGACATTGGTCGGGAGCCTGGTAAGAACAGACGTCAGATCACTGGTAGTGTCCCGGCATCCTGCACGATAGCCACTGGAGTTCGGTCTCCAAAATATATGCTTTGAATGACAGGGCTCCCAAGCCACCCTAGTTTATTGGTAATTGTATATTGGTCTTTTGGTAATTGATCAGGTCAACTCATCTGCGGCTGCTACCCCATATGAGGGCACATGGTAATGTGTCTTGTTCTTGAAAGAATGAGTGGGGGATGACCAGGAGGTTTGCAAAATGGTAAAGGAGGTGTGGGACCAGGACCATTCTGGCTAGCGCGACTTTTTCCAGGGGGGTCAATGGGAGGGTCTTCCAAAAGTCAATTGCGGCGAAAATGCCTGTCAGAGTTTTACGATCATTACCATAATGTCCCGTCCTGTGGGGTGTGGTAAAGTCGTATGCCTAGGTAGTGGGGGCGTGGGCACTCCAAGTAAGGGAGATGCCCTCAATACGTACCGCTTGTGGGGGTATGTCAGGCTGAGTGGGTATATATAGGACTTTGTCCAGTTAACTCTTAGGCTGCTAGGGTGGTGAAGCAGGGTGTGAGATACATTGTAATATCATGCACATAAAGTAGTAAATCATCAGCATATAGGGATACACTAGGGGTGACACCTGCTAGTAGAATACCCAATTCCTTGCCCTACTCCCTAAGATGAACCACCAAGGGCTCCATCGCCAGTGTGCAGAGCAGGGGGGAGTGCGGACACTCCTGCCATGTGCCCATAGATACTGTAAATTGGGGTGGTATGCAGCGGCTCAGTCGGACTCCGGATGTAGGGTTTTTGTAGATTAGTCTTGTGTATGCTTGATGTTTTGGACCCACTCCCACGCGCTAAAGTACAGCAAAGGGATAGGGCCAGGATAGGTTATCAAAGGCCTTTTCTAGACCTAGGATCAGGCACAGGCACAAGATAACGGGCTTGCACCTGATCCTGAATGTAGGATAATCAGCGGATATTTTGGGAGGTGCATCTGCCTGGGACATACCCACATTGGTCTGGGTGTAAAAATGTCAGAAGGAATAGAGCATAGCGATCTGCTAGTATCTTACAGAAGATTTTATAATCTGCTGATAACAGTACTATTGGTCTGTTGGACCCTAGCTGTGGCGAGTCACAGTCTGGCTTTAGAAAGGACACAATCAGTGATTTGCGGAGAGATTCTGGAAGTTCCCTGCCTACTAACGCCGCCCGCACATGTCCACTGACCAAGGCGCCAGGAGGGTGGAGAAAGTGTGATAATATTCCAATGGTAGTCCATCAAGACCTGGAGCCTTGTTTCTGGCCAAGGCCTGTATCCCCTGTGTCACGTCTGTAGATGTCATTACAGCGTTGAGAGTGTATCTGTAGGGTGGGGTGATGTGGGGCAATGAGAGGTCGGCAAGGAATTGGTCTGCCATCGTGGGATCTGTCTGTCTGGGGGCTCTGTATACCTCTGTGTAATAGTTAAAGAAGGCTTGATTGATGTCTGCTTGGGACTGTTGTTCCTGTAGGGGGGATTATTCCAGTTAGGGGGCATGAATCAGTGTCCTGCCGAATGAGTCATGCTAGCAATGTTCCCAACCTATCTCCCACTCTGTGTACCCTGGCAGCATGTGTTTTGAAAATGTATTGTCATAAGTCTGCTAACACTTCTGCATATGCAGTGTTAGCGTCTGCTATCTGAGTCGGTGAAGTGCTCTCCATATCTGCTGCCTGAGTCAGGGCTGGTAGTTTGAGCTCCTCCTCCAGTATTGTCGCTTTAGCATTGTGCAAATATTTTCCGGATACATGCCCCTCTTATGACGACGTTAAATGGGTTCCACTCTAGCATTCCTGTGGTTGCCGTATTGGTATTTTCAATATAGTAGCTCCAAATATTTTTGTCCCGCTCATGCCGGAATTCTTGGTCTTTTAGGCAATAGTGTGGCAATCTCCAAGTGTTGACTGGGGAGGGAGGCGGTAGCCAAGCAAGGGAAATGAAGTGTGTGTCATGGTTGGAAAGGACCCGCCATTACTAGTCTGTGCATTGGATCATAGAAATTATTGGGGGTGAACATAAGAATCGATCTAATTCCACACAGAAAATATGTGGGATGGAATGGAAGGAGTAGAGTTTGGCTGTGGGGTGTCTGCTGTGCCAGCCATCTGCTTGTGTCTAAGGGTGTACCCATGTGTTGTACCCGTTTGTTAGTGTGGCGGCTAGAGAGTTTGGATGTGGTGGGTGAGATTTGTCCATGGAGAGGTCCATCACACAATTGTAATCTCCCCCTAATATCCATGGCGATGTGGTCAACTGGGCTAGAAGCTTGAAGGGTGTCCAAACATTTACCCTGTTTGGAGTTTGGGGCATAAATGCTGCCTATAAGGATTCGTTGGCCATCTAGGAGCCCCTCTAATAGGGCATATCGCCCCTCTGCATCCACCACCCTGTGCGTTTCCTGAAATGTAACCCCTGGTCAGAGCCAGATCAGCACCCCTGTGCATATGCTGATTATGTAGTTGCACAGAAAGTTCCACGCCCGCGATTGTGTAGTTTGTCTAGCTCCACACTAGTTAAGTGCTTTTTTTGCAATACTGCTATCTGCGCTTGCTGCCTTTTAATGTATGAGTAAACGGCATATCACTTTCATGCAGTGTGCATACCTCACACATTTAGAGTGAGAAAAGTGATATCACAGGTGCGTGTCATGATAGGGAGGGATTGTGGTGGCAGAGGGTTTGCTTAGAGGAGGGATGACAGGCTGGCCTTGTGTGCTTCCTGATCGTGGTAGCATTCCATGGTCTATGGCACCACCCATCATTGTGATTGTATTCAGCGGATAAGACGGCGTCAGGTATGAGGGTATAAACTGGGGTGGGAAGTATTCCCAATACCAGGGACCTACTGCAATGGGTGGCACATCCAAACTAAACATGCTGCTAGTTCACTAGTGTAGTGTTGGGATGGACTATTTTAGCACCAAAGCTAACAGTGTGTGTGGCCTTTGTAGGATCCGTGTAAGTGGTGGGCCCTGGAACCGGGTCATATTGCACTACTACTAGCGTAATTTGATCCAGACATTGGCATAATGGGGGCAGAACATGTAATGGGGGTGGGTGTCTGTCAATTACAACAATTTAGATGAGTGTGTCTGCAGTTTGCGGAGTCACCATGGGTGGAGTCACTGATTCCACTCGAGAGGTGTTCGTGTGACTACCATCTTCTTCAGAAGTGAAGATGCGCTGGCCTCTCTCATCATCTGTGACCACTGAGATTAGTTCTAGGTCCACCGCCGCCTGTATGGCCTTTCTAAGTTCCGCAATGATCTGCTCCAGATTAGGAGATCCCGCGACAGAGCTTCAAGGCAAGGATTTGGAGCATTGTTTGATTTTCTTTCCATGGCGGCGTCTATTCCTAAAGTTTTACCTATGTTCATTGCGTTTTGGGTTTGAGCATGAGAGGCTGTAGTGATGTTGCCTCATCCAGTCACATGACTTAGCAGGGTCTGTAAAGAACGTGGTGGTCACATCATGTATTATCTTGAGGCACGCTGGAAATAACAGTGAATATTGGATCCCATTTTGGCAGAGGCCATGCTTTACCTCCAGAAACGAGAATCGCTGGTGCCACACTGCTGGTCAGTAGTCAGGGAAGAGCATGATGTGCTTGTCTTCGACTTGTATGGGCCATTTTGCCTGGCTGCGCGAAGCACTGCATCTCCGTTATGGAAGTGAAGGAGCTTCACCAGTAATGGGCGAGGGGGGGGTCACGGGGGCAGGTGTTGGGCCGTCACCCTATATGTCCGCTCCACCAGGAAGGAGGCAGTCAGTTCTGAGCTAGGTGTGAAAGATCAAAGCCATCTCTCCACATAGCTGATGGGGTCCATTCCCTCAATTGCTTTTGGCAAGCCAAGGATGTGAATATTGCTGCTTCGTGACTGTCCTTCAAGGTCAACCTGCCCACTCCTCAAGAGCCACTACTCGGTCTCTTAATTCTCGCATTGTTTCCTATTGTAATTTCGCCAAAGGTTGTAAGGCAGAGAGAGTTTTGTCATCATCCGTGACCTTGCCAGCTATTTTGCGGTGGTCATCACTTAAAAGATTGAGGTCCATGGCTAGGGCCCTGAATCTATCTTCCATGGTGACCCTGGAATGTTCAATGGCCGCTAACACCTTATCCAACTTATCGGACATGGAGAGAGTGGATGGTGCTACCGTTTCTTCTTGTTGATTTTTAGTAGCTTTAGTAGGGTAACTCTGCATCAGGGTGGACCCCTGCGGTCTAGTGTTAGAGCGTAATCGCCCCATATTTATACTGGGATAGATTTGTCTCTTCTTACGGCACACAGGGAGGTCAACCCCCTAGACCGCATTGTCGCAAGAGAAGGTTCTCGGCTGCAGCGATTGATATACCACAAACGAAGGTAAGCGCTGCCTCAGACCCACACCCTATATATCTTTTGGGTTAGGGGATAACGTCATATATGACATCAATTTCCCCCCTGTTTTTAGGAATTCTCTAATTGTAATAAACCCTCCCACAAATCATCGGTGGCTCCGCCGGACTGTAAAGCTGGCAACAGCATATTTAAGGTAAAAATGCTAAGAACTGAGGGCACAGTTGGTAACACAATAAGCGATGCTGAGCAACATATCTAATTGCAAAAATATTTTGTATACTCTACAGTCCCTAAAACAGATGGGAAATGCCAGCATATCACTTGTATTATACAAAGAATTAAGAAAGAACGCAACAGCTCCAGTATATCACTGAGCTCAATACATTTCTTCTGTTTTTAACCTTAAGGTATGTACTATGTATATAGTATTCAAAACAGACCGTGATATCAAACCTGTGTCTAGTATAAGGGTATAGGACAGACGTTAAAGAGAGGGAGGCACCAAAAAGGTACTGAACAAAATGGATATTGAGGGCTATAGAACGTAAAGGATCACAACTGGATTGATAGATAAAGACATATTATTTGCCTTTTACAACTTTTTAACATTAACATAATGTAACTTGTCTTCATTGCTGACATAAGTAAGAGTAATCTTTGTGACCAAGTATGGTTTGTAATTTTGTGTTTTTTTAACAATACAGAATCTGTCCTGAAGAAGGTGTTTTATGTACAAAAAAAAACGAAACGCCGCGTCGACTCCTGATTCTCTTCCTTTTTTTATCCTTATTTCTATTGTGTTATTTCCTATGTATTTTATGTAATTACTGAATTTGTGATTGATTGTTAAATTTTATGGTGTGATTAACATATGTTTTTCAACACAAAACACAAACTGTTTTACAAACTGATATATGTAATAAATATATACAATATTTTACTACCATACTGTTGATAGACTGTTCATTAATTTTTAGATCTAACTTGTTGGTCTGATGTTGATGATTACCATATCTAACCTGTAACAATATATGTTTTGTTCTACCTTGCCTCTCTTTAATCCATAACTCCTTGTAGGTGTGATCAAATGAGTTGCACCGATTTGTTCGAAGCCTTAATAGTTGTTGGGATACTATACTAGTGATACGTTGGGACACTCTGTATTTCTTTAACCTATAAGTGCCCACTAATATTATAAGGCCTATCCCGGTCAATATCTAGCTCTGCAGCATCCCCCAGCACCAGGCTACATGTGCACAGTTAGCAGGCTGATAACAATAAGTAGTCTCACACACGCAGCCCACACACATGTGCACAAGCATCTGTACATGTTTAAGTGTAACCAGCCAAGAGCCCTTTACCCCAGCTGTATTGCAGTGGCCTTAACTTTAAAGACTGGTGGTTTGCCATGTGATTAACGTGGATGAGACACATGCAGTGAGACTAACCTACAGTAAATAGTCTAAAACCATATTACAACGAACGGATTGCTGGGTGAGAATGCGCAGACTTGTGAAACAATTTAAGCTAGTAGAAATCTCAATAGCCCAAAGGATAAGGTGACAGCCATCCACCATCCACCAGATGGCATAGAAATTCTATACCATATCAGAACAAAAAAGAGATATATCCGGAGCTTGGTTCACCAACAGTTAGAGTCCTTAATAAATCAAAGTTGAGACGATCTTCTTATTCTTCATTTATTTCACAACGCTTCTCTAAACACAGTCAAAAACCATGTGATCCAAAAAGCAAACAAAATCTAGTCATATTAAATGGGCTGAACCCACTTTGAAAAAGGTATGTTAAACTAGTACATGGTGTAAGAAATGCACCAAGGGTGTAGAAGTTAAATGTCAATTGTGGGATTCAGTGGGTATTTAAAGCACCAATATATGAGACAAAGTTATATGACTTCACGGAGCTCCGTTGTGCTCTGGCTGGGCTGCAGTTTCATTGCAGCAACATATTGCAAGGGAAAGTGCCAGGGTCATGTAGAAAAACCTGATTTTGTATATTAGCTAGGTCACCTCAAAGTGTGTCTTTATAAAACTACAAGGCTTGGTGATTAACACATAGCAAATAAAAAGGTGGCATGCTAAACATTGGAAATAACATGTCCTCACAGTGAACAATAACTCAAAAGCTGTTTTCACTGTGTAGGTACAACTGCACTTGCCATGAACAGGCATAAAACCACAGTTTTATACCTTAGCCTGGAAAAATGCTAGACTGATGATTATTTTCACAAAGGTTCCTTAATATGATTCATCGGTGAAAGTGTTTTGTTTTTTTGTTGACTTTAGTAAAAAGTAACTTAGAGAAAATACTACGAAAGCTGGTTTAAAACAAAATTGCCTCACAGATCTACTATAGTGTGCAGACTAAAGACTTAGGGGGTCATTAGGATGTCCGCCCGCCATCCTGTCGGAATTCGGGACCACCCGCCATTAGGGCGGGGGTCCCGTGGGGGGTATTAGGATGTGCCCGCCACAGTGGCGGGCACATCCTGCATTTATAGCATTGTGGTGGGCGGTGCTCTCTGCACCACCTGCCACAATGCTATACATGCATCAATGCATTTGCATAAACAAAGCGGCGGGCACCGTGCGGGGCCTGCTGCTATGTCCATGCAAATGAAGGGGGGTACCAAAGGTACCCCCCCGTGTGCAGACTCCACCTCTCCTTCATTCTGGGGGCCTGCAGGGGGCCCCCAGAGTGAAGACCGCATGCCTTTCCGCTGCCACGGAAAGGCATCTCTTTGGGGCCATCATAATATGGCTGGCGGTGTCTATGAGATACCGCCACCATATTAATCCTTTTCCGCCCCAGCAGCAAGGCGACCGGGGCCGAAAAGCGGCGGACGGTCTTTCCATCCGCCATGGTCCCCCCCGCTATTCTAATATGGTGGGGGGGAATTCAGGAGAGGATGTCCGGCAGATTGCCCCCGCCAGGCCGGCGGTGGCTACCGACAGCTTGGCGGGGGCAATCCGCCCGACATCCTAATGGGCTCCTTGGTTGCTATTAAAGACCCCGGGGAAGATTTATCAACCTTCACACAATGCAATGAAGCAAGACAATTTGCTGTGCTGTGTGAAAGGGAGGGGGCATAAATGCGCCATATTTACCAATTTATGGTGCATTCCTGCTCTCTGCCTGTGCTGGCGTAAAATGTGCTGCCTAGTGCCAATGCAAGTACCCTTGCACCTTGGTGCAACCATACGTGCAAGGGTGCCTGCGTTGTAAGCAGGATTGTTTTTGTGCACCCAACACCCACACTCTACTCATGGAACTCTTCCCTGGGGCCGATTAATGCAAGGCAGCGACTTGCGCTGCCTGCATTACTCCAGATTCACCAAGCACTGCAGGGCAAAACAGGGTGGCCTTGCGTAGTTTAGTAAATCTGATTTTAGTGTGGTGTTGCCCTTGTGTTACCATGCGTGACACAAGGGCAATGCAGCACTTTGATAAAACTGGCCCTCTGATCGTGGAGGACAATGACTTGGCCTTCAAACTTTAGAAAGGCATAGATGTTGTTGATGAGGGCTCAATCAGCAGGGTCTACCTATCTGGGAGTCAGACAATACTAATGGCAAAACAAAGGGCACCAGAGCAGAGGTCCAATTCCAGGTGTCCCGAAAGTGAAACAAATGGAGGTACAATATCCAAAAGGCACTCTCGGCCTATCTCACCCATTAATCTCATCAATTGAAGGTTCCTCCCGTCAAAAGAAGAACATGTTCACGTTTGCTGAACTTCTCAGCGCCTGTCTCGGATTTTTTGTTCTACACAGCTTCATTGCTGAAGCCCTACAACTCATGAAGTAAAAACACTCCTTACCTTGAGGTAAACGGTAATCTTCAATTACCATGAATTCTCTGCATCTGCTTTTTGGCAGTTTCTTTTCTTGCATCACCCATACATCACATTTGGGTCAATATTTATCTTATTCTCTTAGCAACAAGTAAAACATTAGAAAATATAATGGTTGTTAAACACATCTGCAAAGTCATGTATTTTGTGGGTAGTTTTTCAAACTCAATTTGTTCACTTATAATAGATTGGCAAAAATGCTGGAAATTCCCATATTGCGTATGAAATACACCAAAACTAAAAAATATTTAAACAAAGCTGGAAAAACTGGTTTTATCTTACACGTTTTTCAGGTGGAGAAAAATAGAAGAACTAAAGATACGTTTACAAAAGCTCCTGGAATGGTATTAAAAACTCTCAGACTCTCCACTGGCAGTTCAGCGTGCCTGTAAAGCCTACAACTATTTAAGTGATTAATGATCTGCGATTGTATCTCTTCCTCTAAAGAACAGAGTTCAGAAATATTTTAAGCAGTTGAATAGCTTGAATCTGTCCCCCGCTAAATTGTTTTTAAGTTTAGATTCTTGCTTAATTATTTAAACAGTATGATGATTTTAGAGGAATATTTGTAAGTTTTAAAGATTGACACTTAGAAACTTTCTCAGCAAAAAGCCGGCACTGATATCCAATGGAAGGAAATTCAGGTTACTGGTAAGTATGGTTAGAATTACTTTTCAGGTTCAGTACTGGGCTCAAAGATGCAGCACTGAGGTCTCTCTTGATAACAGGTGAGTAAATCCGAATTCGTAGTAAATATATTTAGAGGAATATTTTAAAGTTACAAAACTCCACACCTATAGAAAGAAATTCAAGTTACTAGTAAGTACAGTTAGAATTACTTCTCAGGATCAGTACTGGGCTCAAAGATGCAGCACTGAGGTCTCTCCTGATAACAGGTGAGTAAATTGGAATTCGTAGTTTGGCTGACTTTACTTCGGTCCAGTATATATAGAGCCACTTTCCTACACCATCCCCTCCCTTCACCACTGTGCAGGCACGCCCTGTGGCGCGTTTTGGTTTGGGGAAATGGTTCCCCTGAGGGTGTCTGGGGTCCGACTGGCTCACTGGGTGCATACAGTGGGCGCCGCGGAGCTGCGGAGCAGAGAGATGTAAAAAGGGGCACGGCCTAGACCACCTCTCTGCGGCGCAGCACGGTGGCACTTGCTGGGGGTGCCTGATGGGCTGGTTGGCCCCCAGGGTCCCTCAGGATTGAAGGGGAATTTTTTCCCCAGCTTGGGGCGCTCCTCAGGGGGTGTTTGCACACATCAACTCAGGCCCTATACCCTCTCTTCACTACTGTGTAGGTGCGCCCTGTGGCCATTCTGAGTTGGTAGATTCAGTCCCCTTGAATCCTGTGGGTACCTGGGGTCAGACTGGCCTGCTAGGTGCCTCCTGTGGGCGCCAGGGAGCTGCGTTGCAGAGAGGTGTAAAAAGGGGCCTGGCCTCTGAACGCCTGTCTGCGACGCGGCTCCCTGGTGAATGCTGGAGGTGCCTGTTGGGCTATATGGCCCTCGGGGACCCTAGGTATTGGAGGGAAAGGATTCCCCAGCTTGGGATGCACCACGGGGCGTGTTTGCACAGTGGTGAGGGAAGGGGGCCTGGCATACTGGAGGTTTCTGGTGGGCTAGTTGGCCCCCAGGGACTCCCAGTATTCAAGGGGAATTTGTTCCCCCTCTGCAAACGTGCCAGGGGGCGTGTTTGCAGAGTGCTACAAGAAGGGGGCGTGGCCTCCGGCGCTATGTCGGTCTTTTTCTTTTTTTTTGTTCAAGAAGGGGGGCTGTGTGGCCCCCCTTCTTTTCCTAATATTTTGGCCCTGGGGACCCCATCCCCCAGGGACTGCCCCCTAATTATTTTTTTTAATTATAATTTTTTTTTTGCAAATTCTGTTTATTAGCAGTATCATTGTGCACTTTATACGACATTGCAGTAGAGACATAGTACAGACATTCTAAAATGTACACATACTTGGCTCAGGTGTCAATGCAACGCATCACTGTTTCATTTTGAAATTCTTTTATCCCAACTTCAAGTAAACTAAACTAACTCCCCCCACCCACGCCCACCCACACCCAGCACCCAGCACTCTGTTATGTACATTGAAAAGTATATGTTAAATGGCTATAACTGACATTGCGGCGTCTTATGTTACAATACATCACGGCATGGTTGGGGATTGTATTTTCAAACATGCAGACTATCCGTTTCCTGTCTGCGCATCCAGGGCTGCTAAGGCTACCGAGGTACACGATAGCATGTACATCTTGGTAGCATGTTCACACTCTCTCCGCCTCCCAACTTCTACACATCTGAGGTCTTAGAGCTTGTATCTAGGAATTCCTCTGCCTCGAATGCCCCAAGCGTCGCATTCCATTCTAGTGAGGATAAGTTCCTCCTTAGGCCTCTACGCTCTTCTCGCTGAAGCGCCTCGCCTTCCGCCTTCCCCCAATATATTACCTCCGCCCTCCATGCCTCAGGGTTCGGGGATCTAGCTGACTTCCAGCGCATGGTGATCGCGCGCTTCGCCAAAAGCAAGGCTAGATCTGTGAATCGGGTGGTGACACTTTTTTTACGCTCTGACGGACCAAGACCGAGTATAGAGTAAGCTAGAGTGGCATATGGCCTGGACGGCGCCAGTTTAATTAGAGCACCCTGTACCGTGTCCCAGTAGTACCCCAGCTTCGGGCATTCCCACAGCATGTGTGTCAGACGCGCATTCGCCATAACGCAATGTGGGCAACTGTCCAGTGTGGCAGGGAACATTACATGTAGACGGTGTGGCGATAAGTAAGCCCTGTGCATAATCAGTCAATCAGTCAAAAAGGCTTTATTTCCATAAAAAATTATCATAAAAGCAGCACAGAAATCACAGTGGAACAATTTTAAAAACGAGCGTAAACATGCAATAAAGGTTTAACCTGTTTAGAAAAAGTTAACAAAACAGTACATTAGGCAATCAATTTAAAAAATTTAAGCAATCGATACTAGCCTTTTAGTTCGTTTAGTTTTTACAAATTTGCAAGGCAGTTCATAAAGCAGTTCATTTAAGCAGTGAATTTAAAATAGAATTAAACAGTCAATTTTAGCCTTTTGGTTCGAATGGACCAAGCCCATGATAAAAATTTGGCTAAGGCACAAACGTAGGTCGCACGGCTGTCAGATATTAATATCCTGATTGCAGCCGCATGGCTCCTAGTGCCCAGCTGCCGACATAAATTTTTGAGCCAAACCCTCCTGGGTATTGTATACTCTCTGCACTCAAACATAAAATGTGCCAATGACTCTGGTTTATCAAGGCATGCTGGGCAAAGCTCTGTGGTTTGCACACGAGATTTCCAATGTAAAGTAAAAGAATTGAGGGGAAGGGTTCCTGTTCTAAATCTGAAGTACAAAGCCCTGTCGAAAGGTTTTTCAATAATGTCAAGGTACACTTCCCGTTTGGGTTGGTCTTTGAACTTCAGGAAGTCCTCCGTAAGTCTACCCGTGGTGGTACTAGTATTCCTCTGAGAAAGGATCCAGTCCCAATAGAGTTTCTTAAGAGCTAACTTCGGGGTGAAGTTCTATTTGCCCATGCTTCATTCAGGCCCAAGTTTGTTAGCAGCATCTTCATATCCCTCAACCATTTGATTTTATGCCACCCTGGTAGTGACATAATTTCTGCTAGGCCTTGGGCATATCTGCTGAGTTCCTCCACACGCCACATGCGTGCCCACAGCAATAGTGGACGGAATTTTGCAACGTCATCAATTGGGCGGCAGCCTAAATCCAACATTAGCGGGACTGTAGGAGTGCCCTGCGGGAGAGACATAATCGCTCTACAAAATTTAATCATAATCATGAGTTGTATGAACTTGAATTTGGGGTTCCTGGAGGCTTTTTTGGGGAATTTGAGTATACGTTCCCATTCCTTGTCCCTGAATGGTCTTCCCACGTCCTCCTCCCATTTAGTTCTCAAGGGTTGTAAAGAAACCGCCCTCCCCATCCTTATTCCATGTGTGAGCCATTTCGTTAAATGGCTTCCCGTACCCATGAGGTATTGCATCGTCAATAGGGGGTTCGTGGGGGGTTCCGCGGCTTCGGGCGCCCATGTCCTGGCTATGTACCTTCGCACTCGAGCATGTAAGAGGAACGTGCCCGCCGGCACGCGGTGGGTCTCTCGGAAGTTCTCGATTGACATAACCTGGCCATTCGCGAACAGGTCACCCAGTTGTGTGACTCCCACGTCCTGCCATGTCGTGAGCGTCTGGCATGAGAGCAATTCCGTGCCTAGCGGGACCCCCAGAAGTGGTATCGTGGGGGCGTACGAGGACGTCGGGGATGTATACTTCACCGCTCTTTTCCAGTATGTGAGAGCTAGACGTAGCAGTGGGTGGGCCTGTCTAGGTATCTCCGCCCCCGGTAGTAACAGTGCGTGGATGAACCCTTTCGACCTTTCCGTTTCTGACATGCTAAGTTCGTGTAGGTTGCGGCCCGCCAGCCAGTAGGCCAGCCACTGCAGTTGGCAAGCATAGTTATATGCTCTAAAATCCGGTACACCCATTCCGCCTGAAGCAGTAGTAAGTTGTAATTTGGAGAGACTAATTCATCTACGTCCCGACCCCCACACCAATTCCGTTAGTGTTGTATTCAGTTTTTGGAAGACAACTGCTGGGATCAGAAAGGGTAGCCCCGTGAAGTAGTAAATTAGTCGCGGTAGGACCACGATTTTAGATATGGCTATTGTGCCAGCCACCGACAGTGGTAGCGCGGTCCAGAATTGAATCTGCGATTTCAGTGCTGTAATAGCTTTGCCTAGGTTGCCTTCGATCATGGCCTCCGCTTCCCTGTAAATTTGTATCCCTAGATATCGGAAGGTGGACTCAGCTATTTGGAAGGTATGTGGCGCGAACAGCAGCGGGGTGCTTGCTCCTGTGTCATGGAAGTGGAACCCGTATGATTTAGGTTCGCTGATGGTAAGGGCCGAAAGCATACGGAAGTCCTCGAAAATGCCGGGGATAGGGTTTAGGTTACCTCTCAGGTCACGCAGGTATAGAATAATATCGTCTGCATAGGCTGAGACCACATGTGTTGTATCTGCCCTCTGTATGCCTCGGTGTTGGGCCAATGTGCGAAGTTAGCAAAGTAATGGCTCGAGGGCCAGTATTAAAAGGAGTGGGGATAGTAGGCAGCCCTGTCTGGTTCCCTTCTCTATAGCCAGCGGGGCAGAGATGCACCTGTTTGTGCGCACCCGAGCCGTTGGGTGGGTGTATAACAGCTTAACCCATGACACGTAAGCAGGTGGTATTCCGAAAGCGGTGAGCGTCGCAAACATGAAGTCCCATCTGAGGGAGTCAAAGGCTTGTTTTAGATCTAGGGAGATACACCCCTCCGATCCCGTCCGTAATTGGCCACTCAGCATTAGTTGACTCAGGCGCCGCAGGTTCAGTGCCGTGCTCCTGCCCGGAACAAAGCCACATTGGTCAGTATGTATAAGGTGTGGGATGTACTGAGCTAGTCTCGTTGCCAGGATCTTGCTTAATATCTTATAGTCCGTGTTCAATAAAGATAGTGGTCTGTAATTGGCCAGTTGCATTTCATTCCTACCTGGTTTCAGTAGGGAGACAATTAAAGCCTGTAGGGATGATTGCGGCAGGGTGTGTGTACGCAACGCCTCCTGGTAAAGAATGTGCAGGCGTGGGGCAAGTATGTCTATATAGGTCATGTAAAACTCGGCCGGGAGGCCATCCGTCCCCGGGGTTTTATTTTGTGGCAGCGAGCGTATAGCCTGTCTAATTTCTGCAACTGTTATGGGTCTTGCCAGTGCCTCCCCCTGTCTGTCCTCTAGGCGTGGTAAATCGAGTCCCGACATAAACTCCTCAAATGCTGCGTCTGCAAGGGGTTGATGTGGGCCATATAGTGTCTCATAGTAGTCCCTGAAGGCGGTGTTAATGGATGTTTGTGTCGTGGCTTGAGCCCCATCCTTATCAGTGACCTCCAGTATGGGCAGGTACGCCGGGCCATCTTTTACTATGCGCGCCAGTAGTGGGCCTGATCTATCTGCTTGTGTGTGCTGTTTACATGTATATTCCCTGTTGTCTAGTACGCGCAATTCCTCCAACAGTATAGCATGTTGTATATGAGCCTCTTGCAGTGGTGTGAATGGCAAGTTCGTGCCCGCGGCTTCAGTCTCCAGCATAGCCAGGCGCCCCTCCACCTCCCTAAGTTTCTCCAGTACATTCCTTCTCATACCTACGCGCGCACCCATTGCTTCCCCTCTGATCGACACCTTAAAGGCGTCCCATTCGATCTGACGAGAGCTGGCAGTATTCGTGTTTACCGTGAAATAGTGCGTAATCGCCTCCGCCATCGTTGCTTTAAATACAGCATCTTCTAGTAGGTCGGTATAGGCGTCGGGGCCCTCCCGCACTGTATTGTAATTTCTACAGGGTTATGGTCCGATAACGTTTTCCCCATGTGCTCTGCTAGTGGAACTGCATAGAGTAAGGTTTTGGCGCAGAAAACCCGGTCTATCCTGGTGTGTAGGTTATGTGGCGGGGAGTAAAAAGTGTATTCCCTGTCCAGTGTGTGTTTACTACGCCACACGTCAGCTAGTTCCCAGCCCTCAGCCCATTGCGCCAGTGCTTCCGCTTGCCGCCTGCTTTCAGTAGCCTGCAGGGGTGGATGTGATCTGTCTAATGTCAGATCTAGAACCGCATTGAAATCCCCGCCCAATACCCAAGGGTATTCTACCCATTCCGCCAGGACACCATTGATGCTCAACAAGAAATCGGACTGACCCGAATTCGGTGCATAGATACTACCAAACACAATGGGGAGGCCATCCAACACACCACGTACAAACACATATCTGCCCTCAGGGTCAATTCGTTTTTCCACCAATCTAAAGGGCGTCAAGTTTCTAAACCATACAGCTGCCCCCCTAGAAAACGCTGAGTCGGAGGTGGCAAACAATTGTCCTTTCCACTTTTTTTGATGTTTCACACCCTCCGCATTGTTCAGATGCGTTTCCTGGAGGCAGGCCACCATTACTTTACGTCTATTAAGTTGTGCTAGAAGTCTGTGCCTCTTTTGTACGGACCCCATCCCCCTCACATTCCAGGTGCACAGTTTGTAGTCAGTAAGGGTCCCCATCAGTAGCCGCAGGTGACATAGCCAAAAAGCCTCGTGCCAGGGAGGCCATGTGTAAGGTAAGTGTAAGATTGAGTGCCCCTTGAACTTGCAACTCCTGAACATTAAGGTCCCCGAGTAGGAACCCCCGAGGTCCAAACGTTGCCGCCCAACGTGGGCGAAAGTTATACCGAAACATGTCAATTCGTTGGGGGGCAGAGACCCACACACTCTCGCTCAGAGCCTGTCGATGGAACCACAGCGGGCCCGAAGCTTGTGTGTGTCTCAAGCCCACAAACCCATCGTCAGTCATACATTAGTTTCATACGTTACCGACCATCACTACGGCGAGCCCCTCAGAATTCCTCAGCCATCTGTGCCGTGATCTTGGGGAACAGCTGTAGGCTGTCCGCGGATCCAGATACCTCCGTCTGTGTGCCTGTTTTACTGCCCATGTCGAAGGAATCCCTTGCATTATGAGCTGCCACTGCTGCTGTTGTCAGCTGGATCACGTCCGTCGATTTCCCAGAGCGGTCCATAATCGGCCTCCCAGTCGCCGCCGGTGCCATCGCGTGACTTCCTCCTGATCCGGTTCGTTGCCGCCCTGCGGTGCGCGTGGAACCTTCCTCAGCATCTTCTCCAAACGGTTCTCGGGCGGTCGTGGGCGTCAGAGTCACCTCCAACCACTCCGCCGCCTCTTCAGGGGAGTCGAAAAAGTGTGATTTGTTCTCGCACATGATCTTAAGTCGAGCAGGGAACAGCAAGGCATACTTCACGTTCCTCTCCCGTAGTTTGCGTTTCACGCCCATGAACGTCGACCTGGCCCTTTGTACTGCTGGGGTGAAGTCAGGGTACACCGAGATAGTTTTGTTTTCATATCGTAGTGGCGCTTTTTCTCTTGCCACTCTGAGGACCGCGTCCCTATCCCGGTAGTTCAGGAGGCGTGCCATCAGTGATCTCGGCGGTGCACCTGGTTTAGGAGGTCTTGCTGGCATTCTGTGCGCTCTCTCGACACTGTACAATGGGTTCAGGTCTTGCGGTCCCACCATTGTCTTTAACCAGTCTTCGACAAATTGCGTTGGTTCCTCCCCTCACTCCGTTCCGGGATACCCAAAATGCGCACATTATTGCGGCGCTCCCGCCCTTCTGCGTCGTCCAGTTTGTCCCATATTAACTTGATCTGTTTCTCCATATTCTCCAGTTTAGTCGAATGGTCCGTTTGCTGAGGGATAAGATCACCAAGTGCGAGTTTGTGCTCTGTTACCTTTTCGGCCAGCTTATTATGGTCCGCCCGAAGTAGCGACAAACCCGTCGCCATATTGTCCATGCGGCGTTCCAATGCTTCCCGAGAGGCCTTTATTTCGGCTAGGATGAGGTCCAGCTTTGCATCTTGTGTGCATTTTCCCGTCGGTGGTATAATTTCCACGTTAGAGGAGGCCAACGGGTCCTCCGAGCCAGTGGACTGGGTGTCGGCGCCCACGCCCTGGTCAAGCATTTTGATCCTATGTTTCCCCATGGCTCTCGTTTGCAGGGTGGCAGTGGTATGGTACCGCTTGGTTCTAATAGGATAACGTTCGCCTGTTATTAACACTCCACGTCCGGCATCACACCAAGCGGCACAGCGGTCAGCGTAATGGGGCTGGTAAGTAGGGCCACTCGGGAAGGTCCCCTGCTGTAGAAAAGTCCCAGCGCCTCGTTATAGTTTGCGCACAGTCGCCACACCTGGAACCGTGGCGGGATCCCAGTGAAAGACAGCGCCGTGCCTACCACTCCGACGGGCCGCAAGTACCGCCAGTGTAGCAGCGTCCCTGATGTGTTCCTGGCGGGGCTCCGTCACAGGTCAGGCGTCAGCAGTCATGCGGCCCATCTACCATGCATCTCCAGTAGGCCGGTGTGTTGTTGTGTTCACAGCGTAGCAGCATCGCTGATGTGTCCCCCAGGGGGGGCTCCTCCGTAGGTTAGGTGCAAGCGGTCATGCGGACCATCCACCATGCATCGCCAGTAATCCGGTGGTTGGGCGGCGTCAAGTCAGTCCCGTGCCAGACGCCACAGCCCAATAGCCCCTATAACAGTAAGGGCGGCGATTTCGCCGTTATGATGGTCGTCAAAATGGCGCCGGGTTCCGCGCCCTAATTAATGTGAGGAGCGGCTCGTCGGCGCAGCGCCGGGGCCCAGTGCCACAGTGTTCGTGCGTCCGCTCTCCTATCAGGGGGGAGCCAGGCACCATGCGTTACACGCCCGCCAGACTGCCAGTAGCGTCACCCCAGTTCTGGCCCTTAGACGGTGAGTGCACCCCCACCCCCGGTGCACTCCCCGGGTGAGTCACCGGTACCTGCTCAAGGGCGGGCGTAGGGTTGTCCTCGCTTCCGCGGTCCTTCCCACCAAGACCTCTTCCAGACAGCCGGCACCCTTGTGGCGCGGACTCCGCTATCCGACCTCGGCCCGGCTCGGCTGGTAATCGAGGACACGGCTTCGCTTTGTGTATCTAGGCCGCACCGGCGCCGCTCGTTCCTTTTGCACACAGTCCTTCCTCGGGACCCGCCGCTGGTCTGTGGCGGTCGGGTACTCCCACCTCAATCGTATTGCGCTGCGATGGGTTGGTAAGGGCCTGGGAATACAGGATATACCGCAAGTGTTGCGGGCATGGGACGGAGCTCAGCTCGTGGCCACGCCCCGTCATGATTCCTGTGTTACTTGGCTTTCACCTTGTTGGCGCCCTCCAATAAAAGATTGTGGCAATGAACTTACCTAGCGAATGATCTTTCTACAGCAGGCACATTTGTTTCTGATGGATTGCGGCCTCGCCTGAGCCGCGGAGAGTATCCTGGTGCCTCACAGCACTCCAGCAGCGTTGTGGAATAATGCTCCTGCCTATGGGCCAGGAGCTGTTTTGTAGGGGTATGAGCATGCTGACGAGGACTTGAGCCATGTACCACAAATCACTGCGGATTTGAATTATTCACAATTTGCACGAGCACTGCTGCTCACTTGAGAAATCGTAGGCACTACAAAGACCAAGAAGCCACGGGAGTGGAAGCGCCCTATGGGCGTGGTTTAGAATCTTGAATTGATGCCAAAAATTGCAGTGCCTGCACAGTGAAAAGCCCGTTGCCCATGAAGAAGTGAGTTTTCACGAAACACGTTGGCAATTTGGACTGATTTCTGTGTGACTTGGCTTTCACCTTGTTGGCGCCTTCCAATAAAAGATTGTGGCAATGAAGTTACCTAGCGAATGATCTTTCCACAGCAGGCACATTTGTTTCTGATGGATTGCGGCCTCGCCTGAGCCGTGGAGAGTATCCCGGTGCCTCACAGCATTCCAGCAGCGTTGTGGAATAATGCCGCTGCCTATGGGCCAGGAGCTGTTTTGTAGGGGTATGAGCATGCTGACGAGGACTTGAGCCATGTACCACAAATCACTGCGGATTTGAATTATTCACAATTTGCACGAGCACTGCTGCTCACTTGAGAAATCGTAGGCACTACAAAGACCAAGAAGCCACGGGAGTGGCCGTGCCCTATGGGCGTGGTTTAGAATCTTAAATTGATGCCGAAAATTGCAGTGCCTGCACAGTGAAAAGCCTGTTGCCCATGAAGAAGTGAGTTTACACGAAACACATTGGCAATATGGACTGATTCCTGTGTTACTTGGCTTTCTCCTTGTTGGCGCCCTCCAATAAAAGATTGTGGCAATGAACTTACCTGGCGAGTGATCTTTCGACAGCAGACACCTTTGTATCTGATGGATTGCGGCTCCGCCTGAACCGCGGAGAGTATCCCGGTGCCTCACAGCACTCCAGCAGCAACGTGGAATAACGCCGCTGCCTATGGGCCACGAGCTGTTTTGTTGGGGTATGAGCGTGCTGTCAAGGACTTGAGCCATGTACCACAACCCACTGCGGATTTGAATTATTCACAATTTGCACGAGCACTGCTGCTCACTTGAGAAATAGTAGGCACTACAAAGACCAAGAAGCCATGGCAGTGGCCGCGCCCTGTGGGCATGGTTTAGAATCTTAAATTGATGCCGAGAATTGCAGTGCCTGTGCAGTGAAAAGCCCTTTGCTGGCCCGTGTTGAATTGTGGGATTTGCAGTCCAAACTCTGTAGTTTTTCCCTCTCATTGCTGATGACTTTCAGTTTTCCCTCCAAATTTCTCCTTTGCTCTGTGCTAAGACCTATATGTTAAAACAGTGCACCCCCAGCCACTATTTTGTGTTCACAAGCCAGTGAAACCAGCCCCCTGCCTCCCCCCAGCAACAGGGATATTCTACATCAGAGGGTGCTTCTGTGAGCTGTTTAAACTGTGTTTACTAGGGACTGTGCACTTCATTTTTTGGCCAGTAGAGGAAGTAAACTTTTATTCAAACAGTATTGTTAGATTTCAAGTTAGTGAGGCCTTTACCTGCAGAAGTGCAAAGTGTGGATTAATCCTGTCTGTCTCCTAGGAGATTCTGAACAGGAAAAGCATCTCCCCAGCCCCTCAGCCCCCCCCCCAGGCCAGAAGACCCAGGACTGGGGATTGGCTATTCAACGACCAGGCAACTCTGAGCCGTCCCCTTACTATAGCCCAGGCCCCTTATGGCCTTGCTGGGTGCACCCCAAATCATTCTCCTCCATCTTGTGAGTTGCAGCCTCCCTGGGCCCCAGATTGGAGAGAGCAGAGTCCAGGAAGTGGTAAGGAGGCAGACTAGTGCTGTCTCTTCCTCAAAACAAAAGTTTTAAAAAAAACGATTTTCCCTTTCTGTGATTTCTGTCTGTGCCTGTGGTTGTTACAGTTTAAAAATTGTAGTTTTAACCTGCCTGTGATTGGATATTTTATCACCTGTTTTGTGATTTAAACTTGTGTTTTTTCCTGCCCATTATTGCTTCCATTTAACGTGTTGAATTGTGGGATTTGCAGTCCAAACTCTGTAGTTTTTCCCTCTCATTGCTGATGACTTTCAGTTTTCCCTCCAATTTTCTCCTTTGCTCTGTGCTAAGACCTGTTTATTGAAACTGTGCACCCCCAGCCACCATTTTGTGTTCACAAGTCAGTAAAATCAGCCCCCCTGCCCCCCCCCCCCAGCAACAGGGATATTCTACATCAGAGGGTGCTTCTGTGAGCTGTTTAAACTGTGTTTACTAGGGACTGTGCACTTCGTTTTTTGGCCAGTAGAGGGAGTAAAGTTTTATTCAAACAGTATTGTTAGATATCAAGTTAGTGAGGCCTTTACCTGCAGAAGTCCAAAGTGTGGATTGAGCCTGTCTGTCTCCTAGGAGAGTCTGAACAGGAAAAGCAGCTTCCAACTCCCTGGCCAGCAAACCTTGTCTGAGGTTTCTGGGACCTTATATGGTCTGATATTGTTTGCTACATGTGTACACTGATTGGTGGTTGTATCTGATGTTTCTATTGGATTAGGGTTAGTGTCATCATTGGTTGGGTATTTGAGTGTTCTGATTGGTTTCTGGGTCTGTGATTCAATCAATGTAGGGTTGGGACTAGGGCTAGGGTTAGGATGTCTATTGGAAGTAGGGACTAGGGTTTCCTGTGTTATTGGGTGTTGGGACTAGGGTGGAACTAGGGCTAGGGTTAGACTTTTAATTGGAAGTAGCGATTATGGCTTCTGGTGTGGTTGGTTGCTGTACTGGTTGTGGGAATAAGAGTAGGGTTAGGCTTTCTATTGGAAGTAGGGACAAGGGCTTCCTGTGCCATTGGTTTATTGGACTTGGGGTGGGACTACTGGTAGGGCTAGGGCCTCTATTGCACATAGAGATTAGGGTTTTTTGAACTGATTGGGTGCTTGGACTAGGGCTAAGATTAGCTGTAAGGTCCTGTTCTCCTATTGGTTCTAGATTTTTAGGGCTAGTGTTGTGATTGGATAGTGTTAGGGCTAGGGTTCCCATTGGCTGATGGGGTCACCTGATTACTAGGCCTATAAAAGGCCAGGCTTAGGGCGTCCCAGCCCGGGCGTCGAGGCTAAGGGTGGAGTGGACAAGGGCAGTTGCCTGTTTGAGCCTGTTAAGGGCGGAGAGGACAAGGGTAGTTGCCTGTTTGAGCCTGTTCAAGACTGACCAGGGCCAGGGCCAGAAATGCTGCCCAATATACATACCTCCATTATGCATCTATATACTTTCAATATACTTATGGATCTATATATGTATCACTTTCTTCTAATTTAGCATTTCAAATGCACTTCCCTATTACTCAGCCTATACTGAGTATAGGCTGAGTATATCGCTCAATATATCCTCTACATCTACTTTCTCATTTACCCCAAACCCCATACCACCATTATGAGCCACAAAATAACCCTTTCTAGTCTCTCTCCTACTCTACCCCTCCTTGCATCATCTTACACCTCTTTTACTATACCGTTCCCGCAAAACAAACCTTTCTAAACTCTTCCCTCTTTTCTACCCCTCCCCAACCCTTCTCAATCCAAATAACAGACTAATATATCCACCACTAAAATTACTTTCATGTTTCACCATACTAATACAACACTAATCCTGATGGGTTCCAGAGTAGAGTACTACTTGCGCTTCAAAACCTTGTTCCTTTCACTATCTTGCCACCTACCCGTCTCTACCCAAATAACTGAATAACATATCCACTACCAAAAATTACTTCATATTTCACTATACTAATTTTCAACACTAATCCTTTTTGAGTTCCGGAGTGGCGTGCTACTCGCCAGAAAAGCGCTTCAACATCCATCAGGGGTAACAAGTGTTATATGAATGCAAACCTTTCTTCCCCTTTTATCCCTCCGCTATCCTTCTCACTCCAAATAACTGACTAATATCCACCACTAAAATTACTTTCATATATCACCATATTAATTCACCACTAATCCTTTATGGGCTTCCTGAATAGCATGTTTCAACACCCCATCAGGGGTAACAAGCGCTATATAAATACAAACCTTTTTTTTCCCTCCTCTATCCTTCTGCTATCATTCCAAATCCAAATAACTGACTAACTTATCCACCACTTAAATTGTACTTGCATGTTTCACTATACTACTTCAACACTAATCCTCTATGGGTTCTGGAGTAGCGTGCTACCTGCCGAAAAAGCGCTTTGATGCCTCGTGGGGGGTAGTAAGCGCTATATAAATGCAATTTCAATACAGTACAATACAATACATCTGTCGTTTGTACAATGTGAAACGCAAAAAAATCATGTTTTACCTAATACAAGGCCTGGGCAAATCTTTATTTTTTTTCCACGAGTAGTGATTTGCTAATCTAATCATTAATTTGCATGCAAGAAAGGTAGCATGTAAAAATTGCTAGTCAAATTATTTTGGCAAATCCAATGTTCTATTGTGGCACTATGTTCGATAATACATTCTGCAAATCTACAAATCAGTCTTTATTTAGATTTTGTTTTTCAATGCATGCTACATTTTGAAGTGAATTGATTACTTTGTGCCAGGTTCTCTTTCTGTGCAAATAGGGTTAATTTATACTAGGGTTAATTTATACTGTTCACTGATGGTAATCTTGGGCCAGACTTGAGCACTTTTAATTGTTAAATAATATAATGAATGGAAGTAAATTCTTTTTGGTGGATGTATTTATCTTGTTTTGTGTTGTAATTCTTTATTAGCAATTTTTTAAATAAAATAGCATCATAGAAACATCAGCATCGACCACACCAATACAATGGCCATATTAGATGTTACAGCAAAAAATTGTATGGTGGGTGCTTCCTGAAGATTGAAGAGAGTATTCAAAAAAAGGTGGTAGTGGGGGTGGGAGGGACAGAAGGAAAGGAGAAGGGAGAGGGGGAAGATATATCTATTTCCATATATCAATTATTTAACAAGCCGTGTTGAACTGTGAGTGATTGGAGGGGGTGAAGGGTTCATGTACCGGCAATAACATAGTATAGAGGGTCATATCTTGTCTGATCACGTGGGGACCATATCGGTTCCTAGGCATAGAAGGGGGCAATACCCGGAACGTATGAGACCGTAGGGAGGTGTGGCAAGGTGATGTAAGTGAAAAAGGAAATACCTCTGGCATGTGTCAGCTGAAATATGAGGTATGAAGAAGAGTAGGTCCTCTGTTTTAAAGTTATATTGACCATATCAAGGACATAATAGGAGCACAGGTAGGGGAGGGTATGAAACTAAGTCAGTTTGAGATGAAGTGTATCATAATATCGGGGTGTCAGATAACTAAAATTAGCCCGTTAGGCCGCGGTGCCAGGAAGCCAGGGGAAGGGTGGAGGGGGAGGGAGGGGAATTATTGGGTGTAGAGGGAGGGGGAAAGGAAGGAGGAATACCAAGGGAAGTTCTCATTGGGAGTAGGGAAGGCAAGGGGGGGAAATAGAAGGAGGGGTTAAGAGGGGGGTAGGGAGGGGAGTGGGGGGAAGGGAGGGGACTCATGTGTATGGGGGAGTTGTTGAGTGAAGTAGAGGAAGGCGCTATGATGACTTGTCTGTAACATGTTGATGTCCGAGGCGGACTTTCTGTTGTGGTGCATCCCTCGTTGTTGCTCTCTATACGCAGGAAAGGTGCCCACACCTGAAGGAAGAGGTCAGATTGGTCCTGAAGGTTGTAAATGACTCATTCATAGGAGGCCGTGTGAATCATGGCCACTAACCAAGCCTGCTGAGATGGAGGAGCGATCGCCACTGACGCTGGATACATAGCTTAGCTGTGGCAGGTGCTGTATGATAGAGTCAGCGTTGTCGCTTTGACAACTGTGGGGAGCACCGTAAGTTTTGCAGAAGGATAGCAGAGGAAGTAAGTGGCAGGTGCAAGGGTATAGTGGTGCTCAAGGTCTTGCCCACATAGGCCCAATGGTACTGTACTGTGGGAAACTCGCATATGATGTGAGTAGTATCAGAAGCTATATTTGCACATCTCCAGCAGTTTGCATGTGGAAGAAGGCCTGCTTTATGCAACTTCATCGGTGAGAAGTGCCACTCATGTAGGATTTTAAACAGACAGAATTTCAGTCTTGCCTTCTGAGCACCCCTGTCCAAGTTGTCCAAGAGTTTTGCTCTCTCCCCCGTTCCATAAGAGACCGAGAGCTGGGCTTGCCATCTGGTGCGAAGAGTTTGTGAAAGGGGTTGTGTGAAGAGATGAGAGGTGAGTAAATTGTGGAGACCGGACGTAACTCATTTGTGAAAACCCCACATGTGGAGGTATGATAACACTGGCGAAGTTGGTAGTGACCAAGGGCGCGGTCCCAGACATTTCTGCAGACAGCAGCAGAGCTGCATATGTTTACAGGACTGCGACGTGGGAAGGCCAAATTCCTCCTGGAGTTGCGCAAAGGTCTTAACCCCCATCATGGAGGAGCTGATCCAAGGTGTGGATGCCCGCAGTGGCTGTCTATTGATGCGTATGCCAACATTGCGCCAAAGAGGGGCTTTTTCGTGTAATCGTGGGTGTGAACCCAACATCCGATGTGCTCTTTGCCAGGCCTTGTGTGTGGCTAATATTACCGGGTTTGAGGGGTCTTGATGGCTTGCCCCCCGGCCATATAAAGCGGAAAGGCCTATCCCTGTATAAAGCAGGTGTCTCTCTATGTGCCCCCATTGCGGTACATCAGGGGTATATGGCAACAAGTGCGCCATTTGAGAGAGCTGTAGTGCAAGTGCAAAATGTTCTATTGATGGGAGACTTAGTCCCCTGCAAGAACGGCGATCCTTAAGTTTTAGAGCGCCCAGATGGGCCCTCAAGGAGCCTCACAGGTAGGATTTTATTTTGGTGTCGATTAAGCGCAGTGTGCCCAGAGTTACCTGTAGGGGAAACATGCTCAAAGTGTAAATGAAGCGTGGGAGTGTGACCATGCGTACAGCTTGTACTCTGCCCCATATGGAGAGCCACAGCGCCTTCCATTTGTCAAGCTCAAGTTGTAACTGGGTGAGCAGGGGGCCTATATTATTCACGATCATCCCCTCCATCCCTTTATTCACTCAGACGCCCAAGTATTTGAGGTGCGATGGTTGCCAGTGAAAGAGGAATCCATGTATGGCCGCCTTTGCGGTTCCGTCTGAGATGGGCAGTGCATCACTTTTGCCCCAATTTATTTTGTAACCAGAGAAGACTGAAAAGTCATTTATTATTGGAAGCAGAGATGGTAGGGAACTGTGTGAGGGTGAGTAGGACATTGTCCGCATAAAGATAGAGTTTGGATTCTCCCACTGAAAGAGGTACGCCCATGTCTTTGGTCGATTGGCGTATGGTAGCTGTTAGGGGTTCCATAGCCAGGTGGAAAATGAGTGGGGAGAGGGGACAACCCTGGCACGCCCCTCAGCGTATCAGAAACGGGTCAGAGATGAAACACCTGATATTTACTTGGGCGGTGGGATTGTTGTATAGCAGTCATACTTTGGAGATGAACTGATCCCCCAGTCCAAATCGCGCCATTACTTCACAAAGATAGTCCCACTCGATGTGATCAAATGCTTTGTCCGCATCGAGTGACAGTGCCAGTGCGTCGCAATGAAAGTTTTTGGTGGACCATAGAGTATGTGCCATGGTACGCATATGATTTCTGGAGGAGCATCAGGGTACGAATCCTACTTGTGTGTGGTGGATCAGTGAGGGGAGCACTTTGCACAGGCAGACGGCCAGAATACTGGCCAAAATGTTGATATCACAGTTCAGCAGTAATATAGGGTGATAGCTGCTATACAGTGTAGGGTCTTTCCCAGGTTTAGGTAAGACAGCAATCACTGCTTTATTAGAGAGGGGACCTAAAGAGGGTTTGAGCTCTGCTTCTTGGAATGCTGCCTGGAGAGTGTTGACTACCCCATTCCCGACACATCTATAGAATTCCGCGGGGAATCCGTACTCACCAGGGGTTTTGTGATAGAGGAGGTTCGCTATCGCTTGGGGCATTTCTTCCTTGCTGATCTCTCCCTCAAGAAGTTCTCTGCCCTTGTCTGATAAGCGGGGGAGAGTCAACTCAAAAAGCAAAGTGGCCATTTTAGCTGTATCAGTCTGCACCCCAGGGGTGTAAAGGGTCTGATAAAACTGAGCAAGTAAGTGTTGCCCCACTGGCTGATTGTTTTGCTGGTATGGCCATGGCAGCTTCCCTTTGGCGTAACTGCACCGCCAGTAGCCTCTCTGCCTTTTCTCCCTGCTCGTAATGCCTCCCTTTCATCCTTTGTAAGGTGTATTCAGCTTTTGAACTAAAGAGGCTATTTAGTGCCATGCGGGCCTGTTCTAATGATTTACGGTGCCTCGGAGTTGATTTATCTGTGTATAGGCGGGTGTAGGACGCAATGTCTTTTTATAGTTTTTTCAGCTGAACCATTGTTTTCCTATTCACCTGTGCCGCGCCCTGCATGAGCTGGCCCTGAATTGTAGCTTTTGCTGCTGCCCAAATGATCCTGCCTGAGCTTCAGATCCCTGATTGGTGGCGAGATACTCCTGGAGGTGCTCACATAGTTGAGATTTACCTTGTGGAGTGCGGTGACGCTGTATATTCATGCAACATGGTTTGCGGCCCGGTCTCGCTAGTCCCACTTCTAGTGAGAGGAGAACCACTGAGTGGTCAGAGAGTGCAGCCTCTACAATGTGGGAATTTCTGACTAATTGCACTGTCCTCTGGGAGATCAGGAAATAGTTGAGGTGGGAGAGTATAACGAGGGTCGGGAAGGTGAATGTATATTCAGCATCAGTCGGGTGACAGAGGCGCCAATGGTCCACAAGGCCATGGTCAGTCAATATGTCGCCCATTAGAGCTCTGTCTGCGGCATTGTCTCTGACGAGGGGGATCGTTCTGTCTAGAATAGGGTTCCTTACCAGGTTCCAGTCTCCGCCAATAAGGTACTGCGAGGCATTAATTTCTACTAAGAGGCAGTTCAGTTGAAGGAGGAATTTTCTTTTGCACCAGTTGGGGCATAAACTGATCCAACGCAGGAAGAGGTCTCCCCTATACACAGCCATGCAAACATGTAACGCCCATCTGGGTCGATCCATGTCTAGGACACCGTGACTGGAAGAGATTTGCGTATGAGGATTGCCACACCACATTACCTAGTGGGCATCGTGTCAGGAGAGTCTTCCTTGCCTATGAATAACCCTACCCACCCAGTTCCTGTGTAACTTCTCAGACTCTGGGGCGTCGAGGTGTGGTTCCTATAGTAGTGCTATGTCCACCTTTTTTGATTGAAGGTAAGAGAGTATTTTTTCCACTTTATATAATGTCTAATTCCGTGTACATTCCAAGTTGCCACGCGTAGGGGGTGAGTGGTGGCCATGGTGTGGAAGCAAGGAGGTATTGATGAAGATGTGCATCTCTGAAAGGTGCATTAGGTGCACTCAGTGGAGTGTATGATGCATTGGAGGACAGCAGAGGTAGATTCTGCCTTCATTGTGTATGTGGGCGATGGGATACTCAAGATGATGTGCGAAGAGGGGGGAAGGGGAAGGGTTACAGGTAGAGAAGCACGGATGCAGGAGTGGGAAGAAAAAGGGGGAGAAGAAGGGATTAGAGAAGAAGAAAGGGTTAGGGAGAAAGTGTGGGCGATGAAGAGACAGGAGGGAAGGGGGAGTGCTGGCACGTGGAGGAGGTGTTACAGTATGGTAGTGCAGCTGGGGGGAGAACCTGTGATTGAAGTGTAGATCTTGGTGTAAGGCCTAGGGGGAATAGTACCGCTTGTCGAGGAGCAGGGTGCAGGGGAGGGAAAGGAAAGGAAGGAGGGTAAGATCAGAGAGATAGGGCTGGGAGGAGAGGATTAGTGGCTGCTAGGTAGTGGCACTAGGGGTGCTAATCCTTCGACTGCGGGTCTAAGCTCACTGGGGCACCACCGCGAGACAGGGCTCCTTTGGGAGGACGGGCCATGACTAGGGCTAAGTGAAAGAATGTGCATATAACTATGATAGTGCAGACTGGGGTGTATGCCGTGTTGGTGGAGGGGGAAGGGCCGGCATTGAAGAACAAGAGAGGTATCCAGATGTTATATGATAACGTGCTGGTTGATCAGCTCCGGGGAGAACATTATGGAGGAAAATGCATATAGTGTTATACTAGGCCGAAGTGGATAACGCAGTTTATAGTTTCAACAACTGAGACCAAAGCAATAAATCATTCCTGCAGGCTAAGTATACTGCATATTCAACTAAGCCAGTTGTTCCCAAACTGTGCGCAGCGGCGCCCTGGTGCGCCATGAGAGCTTGCCAGGGGCGCCGCGCATGTCTTGGGCATGTGGGAAAAGTATAAAATGTAATTCACGAAGTTTGTCAATTAACTATTTGCAGCACCGAGTAACCCATTTGACAGTGTCATCCCCACCTGTCGGCGTCTGAATCATGAATTGGCCCAGCACACAACATGATTCACAATGCAATAAAGAGTCTCCGCTTTCACGGGACTGCTTTTTTTCCCCCTTGCTGATAGATTTTTCCATTAATTGGTGTCAGTGCACATCCGCCCAAACGGGATTGCTAAAGGGCTACATGAGGAACAGAAACAAATATGAGTGCGTAATATTTTGCTAACCAGAGTCAAAATTAAATTTATCACAGAAAGCACACTGCATACATAGTGACTGAAACCTCTCCAACCCCCTGGTCCTTCAAGTTGTAATGAGGTGAAATACCTTCACCTACCTTCTGACAGGGCTTCTCCGTCAAAACATTCTCGCCCATAATGCACTTGTTACCTTCACCATCAGGGCAGTTTGCCAATTTTAATGATGAAATATGTTTTTTTTAAAGTTTAAAGCAAAAATTTTATTGAGCAATAAAAGAGCATAAGGAAGTATATAAATACATTACAATATAATAAATGCTGAGTAACTATATATGCTATAGAAGAAGAAAGAGTAGAGAAGGAAAGAAAAGCAGGAAAGAGAGGGAAGAAACATAAAAGAAAGAATAGAAAAAAGATGGGAACGAAACGGTTAATTATATGCAATAAAACCAATTACAAGTATAAAGTCTCTTACAACATGTGTAAAAATGTATAGAAGCATATAAATACATGGTACAGCAAAATAACGAAAAATGTATATTCATGTGGTTTAGGAACTTCTTCAGTACGCGGGGAATGTAAAGGGAGACCTTGGGCAGAACGATCCAAAAAATTTGTAACAGGCATCCATAGTAAGTCTCCTTTAATAGCAAGAGTAACAGGGTAAACATAAGCTCTGTCTAATCTGTGATTGTAACATACTGCATACCACCAGGCCTGAAAGGAGATTTTGGAGGTATCCTTCCAAGATTTAGTGATCTGCTGAAATGCCACAGCTATGAGGAGATCCACAATACTAGGATTATCAGTGGATTGAGACCATACATCTGCAATACTTCCCAGAAAAATATGTGGCCAAGTAAAGGGGACATGAGAGGAAAACATTCTATTGATCTGATGCCAAACTGCGGACCAAAAAGAAAGAACTAGAGGGCAAGTAAACAACATATGTTTAAGGTCTGAGTGTTCAGCAGAGCATGACCAACATGTCGAAGAAATGGAGGGGTTAATTTATGTAATTTGACAGGGGTGATCAAAAGTCTGTTATATATAAAAAATAAAGTCTGAGTGGTGTTTGCTGCTCTAGAAGATTTCCTTATCTTAGACCAAATTTTGTGCCAAGTTAAGACGGAAAAGGAGTCATTTAGATCCTGCTCCCAAGCAAGCTCAGTGGCAGACTTATCACGAGTAATAGGAATCTCACATAGGGTTTTATACACTTGGGATGCAGAAGAAGAGGAAAGTAAAAAGGAAATAGTAAGAGGGGAGGTTGCAGCCCGAGAAGAAGAAGATAGAAGAGCATCATAACTGTGTTGAGCAACCGAACAAAGTAATGTATATTGAGGCAGAAAAGAGGATGGTAGGGAAAATTGAGACTGAAGCAAAGGGAAGGGAATACAGACATTATCACAAAAGAGTTGGTGAACCCAAGAAAGCCCAAGGGCATGCCAATCTTTCCAAAAAAGGGTTCTATTTTTGACTTTAATAAGAGGATTATACCAAATAGAAGATTGTAAGAAACGGGAGCGATCATCTACAGCATCTAGAAAAAGAGAAGAAAAAGACTTCCTAGCATTTTTAAGGATTGGAGAAGACATTCTATTTGGAATTTGTGATAAGCAAAGAAATTGTTCAAAAGAAAAAGGGTGGAAAAGGGAGGATTCAACCTCAACCCGTAGTGGTTGTAAAGACTTGTCAGGAAAGCGGTCAGAGAGGAGATGTGTTGAGTGCATAAGAAAGAAAGAATCATGATAAGAGGAGAAATCCGGGCAGTTGACACCACCCATATGTTTAGGGCATTTGAGTTTGGTGAAAGACATTCTAGCCTTCTTATTTTGCCATAGAAAGCGAGAAAGTATAGAGTAGGTAGTCTTATAAGTACCTTTAGGTATATTAACTGGAAGATTGGAGACAAAAAATAGAATGATTGGAACCAACATCATTTTTGTAGAGCCCAACCTACCCCACCAAGATAAGAATAAAGGGTTCCATCTCGATGTGGAGTCTTTCAAAGTGCTGTGGAGAATCTTAATATTTAGTGCGACTGTATCTTTGATTACTGGAGTAGACCATAAGCCTAGGTATTTAATTTTAGCAGGATTCCAGTGAAAAGAAGAAGATAAAAAAATCAGAATGGAAGCAATAGGCATTTAAAGGCAAGATTTCACATTTATCAGTATTAAGTTTGTAACCAGAAACAGACGCAAAGTGAGAGACTTCGGATAAAAAAGCTGGAACAGATGTTTGAGGTTTAGAAATAAAAAGGAGAATATCATCCGCATAAGCAGATAGCTTCAATTGAGAGTCGCCATAAGAAAATCCAGAAATATTGGAGTTCAGTCTGAGTTTCGTTAGAAAAGTTTCTATCGTTAAAATAAAAAGAAGGGGGGAGAGAGGGCAACCTTGGCGGACTCCTCGGAGAAGAGGAAAGGAGGAGGAAACAACACCATTTGCTAATATAAATGATCTAGGAAAAGAATATAGTAAAGAAACATAAGAAATAAATGTTGGGCCAAAACCAAACCAAGTAAGAGATGAGAGCATAAATTGCCAGTCAACTCCATCAAATGCTTTCTCAGCGTCAATTGCAATTGCTGCCAACGAATGTTTATAGGCCCGGCTTTGCTGAGAACATTGATAAAGAGACGTGTATTATCAGAGAGATGTCGTCCTTTAATAAACCCAGACTGTTCTCTACCAATAAGATGTGGCAGAATGTTATCAAGGCGAAGAGCAAGAATTTTAGCAAAAATGTTATAATCTATATTAATTAATGAGATAGGCCTATAATTTTTGCATAGAGTATGGTCTTTATTGTCCTTAGGAATGAGACAAATGAGTGCCTCTTGAAAAGATCCTTCAGATTTCTTAGAGCCAATAAAAAAGGAAAATAGTTGATGGAGCTTAGGTACCAAGAGGGCAGAAAAATGTAAATAAAACTCAATAGAAAAGCCGTCCGGACCCGGGGCTTTACCTTTCTTAATCATTTTAATGGATTCCAATATATCTTTGGGCAAAATGCCAACCTCTAGAGAAGCGAAATCTACCTCTGGATGCGAAGGAGAAGGAATCGTAGACAGATATTGATCAATATCTGCACGGGAAGGAGGGGATTCTGGGGTATAAAGTTGTTGATAGAAATTCGTAAACTCCTGCAGAATGTCTTCATCTTTATGTAAAGTGATATTGGAGGAGTTTACAATAGATTCTATTTTAGTCTTTTCCTTTTTTACTTTGAGATACTTGGCCAGTAAATTTCCCGCCTTGTTCTGAGCACTATAGTATTTAGCACTAGATTTGAGAAGACATAAGTTAGCGGACTCTGTGGATATCTTATTGAAAGATAATTTAGCTTGAATTAGTTGATTAAGAATAGCTTGACTATGAGTGGAAAAGTAAGAGTGTTCTAGATGTTTAATTCGGGAAGAAAGGGATTGAATAGATTTAGTGGCTGAACGTCTTTTCTTGGCAACAAAAGAAATAATGAAATCTCTAGCCGCAGCTTTAAAGGTATCCCATAACAATTGAGGAGAGATTTGGGGTGATTCATTAGTGGCAAAAAATGCAGAGGCAAAGTTAAGGAAATCTGACGTAAACTTAGTATCCATAAGGAGAGCGTTATTAAATCTCCATCTCCTAGTACCTTTTTTTGGAGGGAGCAATTCTAAAGATATTAAAATCGATCCAATATCAGAGTGTAAGATGTGTTGAGTTAGAGCTTTGGAAACAAAAATATAATCTATACAGGACTGAGAGGAATGGGCAGGAGAGAAAAATGTGTATTCCTTTAAGGAAGGGTGACAGAGTCTCCATGAGTCAACAAGAGATCTTTGGGATATGGCAGAGGTAAATTGAGTATGAACAGACGAGGGGGAAAAGCGAGTCTTGGATTTCCTGTCAAGGAAGGGGTCCATAACCATGTTACAATCGCCACCTAAAATCAAGTAATCATCTGTGTATTACATTAGGGAAGACACAATCTGGGGCCAAAACAGCTGATCATGTACAGTAGGAGCATACAAATTAAAAATAGTTAAAGGAATTTTATCTACTAACAGAGATATCACAACCCATCTACCATCAGAATCAGTGTCCTGACTCAAAAGCTGAACAGTCAGGCGCTTATGACAAAGGACAGCGACCCCGTTTCTTTTACCTGAACCAGGAGATGCAAAAACATGACCAACCCAATTGCGATGCAGTTTAGTAACCTCTACATCCTTAATATGAATTTCCTGTAACAATGCAATATCACATTTCAAATGAGCTAAATGGGATAAAACACGTTGACGTTTAATAGGAGAACCCAAACCCTTTACATTCCAAGATATTAATTGCAAAGACATTTAAACTTCATTTTGTATAAACTGTGATGAACAAATGAGAGGAAGAGACAAGAAGAGAAAGAGGCAATAAAGCGTAGCTTTAGGAGAGAATGCAATGAGGAAATATGCAACTGATGAAACAAGAGAAAAGTACTAGGGAAAGATATAGAGAATAACTGAGATAAACCAGAATGATGAGAAGAAAAAAGAAAAGAAGAAGAAAAAGAAAATGAAAAAGGGAAAGAAAGAGCATGAACAGAGGAAAATAGAAATAGGACAAACCATGCAGAATTAGAAAAAGAAACGCAGGTAATGATAAAATGTTGCAACAAAGACATACCACAAAAAGACGATAAGAACAGGGGTGGTGAAGCCATATGAGGGGAATGGAACGCTGGACCAGAAAACTTCACTGCGGGGTAACAAGGACAGGGAAACACCTCCAGGGGAAAAGTCAGGTTGGATAAGGCGGTAAAGGACCTTTAACCCGCTACCTAAGAGATAAAGAAGAAATGAAAAAGTTATGGTACAGAAAGACCAACATTATGGAAAGAGAACAACCATTGTGAAACATAAAATACCATTGTGAACACTCACTGGACAGAAAACACAGAAAATAAGCGAAATACATGACACAATAAATGATGTAAGATAAAGGAAGAAACAATAGAATGAAAAGGCAATACCAACATTCAGCAGAAACAGACAAAAACCAGAGGAAGACACTCATGGGTGAGGAATATCCATGGCTTCCATTTTGCAAGTATTCAAGAACTTCCGGAGTAATTCAGGATCTTCATAGGTCGTGGTCTTGTTATTGTAGGTGACCTTGAAAAGGCACGGATGAAACAGGCCATATCTGGCATTCAATCTACGCAGTTCCGGTCTGAAATCTAAAAATTTATTTCGACGATCAGCTGTAATCTTGGCATAATCCTGAGCAAAAAACAGAGTTGAGCCATGCCAAGTGATCTTCCCACGTTGCTTAGCTGCTTGGAGGACTTTCAACAAATCGATGTATTCCAAAAAATATAGAATAACACCTCTTGGTTTAGAAGAAGATGACGCAAAACGAGAAAGGGGACCAAGACGATGAGCCCGCTGGATATTCAATACAGGAGTGTCAGGGAGTCCCAAAAGCGTTGGTAAAAAGGTTTGAAAAAATGATATTGGAGTCGGCCCTTCAAGACCTTCCGCCAGGCCATAAATACGGAGGTTATTGCGTCTATTACGATTTTCCAACTGTTCAATTTGCTGTTTAAGAAGGAGAATCTCATTGGTTACAGTGGGGAGTTGATTGGTAAGTTCCTGTACTGTATCAACGCGAGATTCCAAGACTTCAACTCTCTGTTCCGTTAGCATCCAAGAAGATTCAAGGTTTTGCAAACGTGTATTAGTTTCTTCCATGTGTGGTTTAAGCGCACAAATTTCTTCCAATATAAGTTCCCTAGAAATGGATGAGGAAGAGTTGGTGGGAGATGGCGGATTCACTTTAACCCGTTTGCCAGAGGTGGACGCTGTTGCAGAGGGAGTTTTAGTATTTGGTTTCCCCCCTGTTCGGGGGATAGCTCCTTTGGAGGTAACAGGCTCTTTAATTTGTTCCTCTGTGGCATCTTGAAGAACATTAAAAGGATTAAATTCCTCCAGCCCTGCTACAGAGGGTTGGAAAGGCATATTCCGACTGGCACAAGACAGCGCCATAATTCCACACACCAACAAGAAATTAGAGAATAGAAAAGACACTTCGCTTATGTTCAAAGTAGTATTTGTAAAGGAAAAGACATTAATGTTGATTTGGTTTGCAGCATAAGGTTGTAGGAAAAAAGACTATGCCTGTGAAGTCATGTGAACGCAGAAAAAAGAGGTCTAGTATGACTGGTTTCATGGAACTGTTGAAAAAGAAACCTTTAGTCACTTGATAGTCTCAAGGTGCAGAAAAAGAGATTTTCACGTGATTGTAAAGTTGGCACATCAAAAACCGAAAAAATTTGTAAAATATCAGGCAGTCTAGGAGCACAGAGAAGTAGGCAGTTTGTTAAATAGGCATCATGCAGGTATTGTAAGTAAAGTTTGTTGCATCAGGCATCCTTCAGGCACAGAAAACGAAGAACCTTCAAGCCTAACATTATTTAACAAGAGGGATAGGCATTCCTGTGAGCTCGGTGATAAAACATATGAGCTGCAGGTGAAGCAGAAGTAGCAGGCAAATATGCCAGAGGAGAAAGTTCAAAGCGCAACAATATAAGCGCAAGAAAATACTTCAGGAAGCAAGGTGATTTATTTTATCGCGGCGTCAGCAGCAAAATCAAAATGGCGGCCGCGATATTTCTGAGGAGACGTGAGCATAGAAGAGGAGAATATGCTGCGCTGGGCTCACCCTGAGAAGTCTTCCTCCGTGAGTCAAGTAGCACTCACATTCCGATGTTTAAAATGCCTTGGAAGCAGGTCCGTACTGCCGAAATGCGCCCCGGAGGTGTAAACGGCCCTCACACCCCGACGGAGCTCCCGGCACCTGCGGCCATTCCAGTCGGCTCCTAAGCCACGCCCTCGATGAAATATGTTTTTAAAGATGTACGAGTAACTGACGGCTTCTTCCCTCTGCACACACAACCCTGTGTGTTCCCTCTCCATCCAGAGTTTTCCGTATTCCTTTTCACTTCTAAATCCACCGTGTACGCCCTCCCACTAATGTGCACCACTCGGATGGATAAAGGCTTCAATGGAGTGATGAAAACGTATGTGTTATATTTTTTTTAAATGACTCCGATCTCAATTTATGAAAAACTACTAGCGCAAGAAAAATAGTACCCCAGTAACCCACATGTGCTTTACAAACATTTAAATTAAATTAAACCAGATATTCCTCTTCTCACTGTCTGATACCTCACATTCGGGCTGGACCGCTGATTTCTTTGTGGGAGTGGCGAGAAGGGGCTCAGATTGGCTGGTTTCTGCGCAGGGCTTGGATTTTAAAAACTGTCTGGTGCTGATTGGTGAGGCCCGTCAGCCATGGCTCTTTGCAGGATTTAGGTTTGGCTGCAGAGAACTGCCCATGCCCTGAGTGCCCCTGCGTAGGCTGTACGAGCGAGGGGCAGGAGCAAAGAAAACTGCAAAGCTTGGCCGAGTACAGAAGAGGCACCGCGAAGTGTAAACCCCCCTGGAGCCAACGACCCACCGACTAAATGAGAGCACCTCAGAGCCACCCTAGATGTGTGAGGAAGACCCGAGATGCACCCCCAGAAGTGTGAGCGCTCCAGAGCCAGCCACTTGTCTGCTTGCGAGGATGCAAGATAAAGACCCCCTTCAAGTGTGAACATCCCAGAGGATAACCATGAGCCAACCACATCTCGATTTCTGAGGGCCCAGAGCCTCCCTCGACTTGTGATTACACTTGATGTGTGCTATACTGGAGAGACGCTCTTACCCATGTTTAGCCCTTTTATGCACGTCTGGACGGGTAAGAGTTTAGTTGCTTTCCTCACAAAAATGTTTTTAATACCAGATCTTTCCCTCCAGGTACTTACATGTTTATGTATTATATTATTTCGTGTATATAACTAAATTCTTACTTTATGTCACCAATTAAGTCATACATACCTTACTGGGGTTAAGAGTGATTGGCTTATTTTATCTTGTAACTTTTCAATTATTTGTGTAAATCACTTTTAATATTATGGCCACGTTTGAGTTATAGATAACTACATAAATAAATAAAAACTTCAGCCCAAGCCTTTCCTCACACACCAGCCCTACCTTACTAGTCTGCGTCCATTATATCTCAGTTGTGGCCAGCACATGTCTTTGTGCTTAGCACTGTTTTCCATCCCCACAATAATAAACCTTACCTTTCCCCCTGTGTCACTTCTATTTTTCATTATTCTCCATGATATTGAAGGGTAGTCTTAGATTTCAGTGCCTTGTGTCGTACATCACATTTTCGGTGCCACACTTTGACACTGTCCTTCTAAACACATAGAGACCTCCAACACCGGTCAACTGGGTGCCCAGTGGCTTGAAGTTAGTAACATGGTGGTTGTTGGCTTGGGAGTGTTACCCGCATAGCAAAGACATGTGTACCCCTACTGTGTGTGCCTGGCTGCATGTGAAACAAATATTGTGATTTTGATTAGCTCTGGTGTCCTGCTAATCTAGGGTGTACCTAACGTGTTCATGGTAATGCAAGGTTCAGAACCTATGTTGTGACTTTGAGGGGTGCACAATGATCGCCCTCATAGCAGGTGTAGAACCACTTTGCATGTTCTGGGTAAGTTACACAGAGAGATGGAGGCAGTGTGCCTAGCTTTTCTAAATCGGTTGAGTGACCAGACATTTTTATCTATGCCAGGGAGAAAGTAGTCTACCCACGCTTCACATGCAGATTTCTGCTCTTATGTGAACCTTAGATTCTTGTTCTGATATCACGTTCTTGTTCTGATGTGTGCATACAGTGTGTGTATATGCAACAACTGCTTGGAGCATGTATGTTAGTGGGCCTGCATCTGCGGTGAGAATTTTGGACTGGGACCAGTGAGATCTATGTTGGTTGGCCTCTTGTTCAACACAGAGCAAGATGGAGGGGTGATACAGCTTCCCCAGACAGTGGCATGCATTGTTTGCCTGCTAGTGGCTGGAATTCAGAGAGACAGACACTGGCATGAAGGAGAATGGAGAAAGGCCACCCTTTTAGAAACTAAATGAAAGACTTGTAAGTAAAGTGATTCTAATAAGTTGTTCTGGGACGCTGCTGTTCAGTGGATGGTAGGGGCAAAGGTGGGACGGCAGTTGATGTTGTTCAAGGTGAAGAAGTTTCCAGACAGGGCTTGTCCTTTTGTCTGTCTCTAATCCTTGCTACAGGAAGGCTAATAACAGCCAGGTGCACATAACTCAGTTAACTGTGCCCATGTTTTATGCTTCTGTTTGAAGCCAGCATCGTTGCTAACTGCTTCTAGAGCCATCACCTACTACTACTGTAATTCAGTCTTTGCTAGTCTTCCTGCATTACAAGTCCATGATCTCCAAATACCTCAACTGCTGTTGTTCATTTGCTCTCAGGAGGACGAGACCATGTTATGGAGGGCAAGGGGCTTTTCATTGGCTCAGCAAGAGATCGTGTTTTCATCAGAATAGTTTATCATGTCTTCAAATGTAGTCATGCGCTTTCCCCGTGCTATATAACTCAGACAATATCTAAGGAGCATCAGGGAAATCTCCTCCCTTGACTCCGTAAAAAAAAGGAACTACATATGGCTCTTTACTAGGGTAACTGAAATATGTGCTCCAAAAGATCCTACGGTAGTGAGCCGAGGCTGGGCTTACACCCCCCCCCCCCCACGCACCTGAATACAAATATAGTGGCATCATGGGGAGCCGCGACTGTGAGAAGTTGGCCTAGTATATGATGTCCACAGTTCTGTGGGCACCTTGTATCAGTCCAAACAATCCCTTATGGTGGTGGTTGTAAGTCAACCTTATAGACAAGCTATCCTAGTGTTAGCATGGACTAAGCAGCCTAAAAGCTTAACTCAAGAGGACATATGAAGCCAGCTGTTTTACCATATACAATTCTGTAATATCAAATGAAAGTACACCACACAAGTTATATATTATCAAAATATATGTATTTATTCTTAGAATAATCCCCACTACTCTTTATGAGCAATGAAGCACAAGCGTTTAAATAAAAGCACAGTATAACATAGACAAGTTGCACGTTTTGGATGAGGCCGGTGGCCACTCAAACCATATATCAATAAAGTGGTATAACAATCACTAATCGATCAGGGGTAAGGCCTAGGGCCTTGTGAATCGCTTGGACTACACTGGACTAACAGCAGTTAGGACGGAAGTAGCCCGCGGGATTCGGGTGCAGTGCGGGAAGCACAGGCTTTCACCAATGTAAAGTCAATGGTGCGTAAAAGTTATCGCATTACAGTTTTAAGAGTCTTCCGACTGGACTAGAAGGACAAAACTTTAGAGCTAGACACTACAGGTGTATACCACTACAGGAGCACCGGCGTTCAAGTGTTACCTCACCCACAGGAAGCGGGTGCACAGGTGCGAAGATGTGTTGGGTTTCGTCACGAAGATCTAGGGTGCCTGGAGATGAAGATGCTGCAGGCGTCCAGAAGAGAAGTGTCCGGTGCGATCCAAGGGTGGATCGAAGTTGAAGAGTACCTGAAAGCAGAGGGGACAGAGTCTGGGTCACTAGCCAGTGACCAGGAAGGAGCCAGGAAAGAACCAGGCAATGTCGGGCGCAGTCAGGTCGATGTCATGTAGCTTCCCTCTGCTGCCACGTGGTCTCTGGGGCACCGAGGATGTCCTGGAGTGAATCACGAGCTGTCCCACGAAGGCTCTCGCTGTCAGCAGTGTCGGCTTCAAGATCGGAGTCAACAAGCCATGGCAAAGGCAACCCACGCAGGATTCGAAGATGGCTTAACTCTCGGACCAGCAAGGTCAGAGCGGATGCTCCTTTTCAGGGGAGCGAGTGCCAGTCTGGAGCCACCAGACTAGCTGTGTAAATTTGTAGGTTCGTCGGTTCTGGGGCCACTAGCCAACGGGCAAGCGACTGGACCAACGTGTCGAGCAGGAAAATGCAAAAGGGCCCAACGCAGCACTCATCGAGTGTGGAGGGGTGAGCTTTGGTGCAAAAGCTGCTCGGGCTGGAGCTTCTCAAACACCAATGCACAGCTTCGAGGGAGCCTCGGGTGCTGCACGGTCAGAGCTTTGTTGTTCCTCCAAGATGGCCGCTCCCACGCTTCAGGTCGCCTCCATGGGTCTCAGCTTTGCAGGGACTGTGGATCGGGCTGTTAGAAGGCAGGCACGCTGGGTCTTGTCGATCTCTGTCGCTCGAGTTCCGGCGGGAACTGCAACAAAGCAAACGTCGAGGTGCTGGATGGTGCCTGTTTGCACGGGGTGGTCACTCCTTGACCACAAGGGAGATTCTTCAGTCTTCTACGTCGAGTAGGATGTCAAAGGGTCCAGAGTTTCGTTTCATAAGTTTCAGTCATTATAATCTGATGTGCATTGGCACTGCTCCCACCTATATTCCAAATCTGAGGGCAGGATTACCTGCTAGATCCCTCCTATGGGTGGGACCTGGGAAGGGGGTGGTTACACCCCTTTCCCTTTGTCCAGTTTCACGCCAGGACTGGGGCAGGATGGCCCCAGAACCGGTTTGACTGGAATCTGCCCAGGGACACCTTGTGCGCCCCAGGCAGTGTCTAGTTTCTTTCAACCCTCCCTGCTACAATCCACTATCTCCTGTCTGGGGTGGTGTGACACCTCCCTGTGACAGGAGATCCTTTGATCAAGCCTCCTCTGTTGAGTTTCGGTCAGCAGCAGGAGGCCAGACATGTGTCTGTGGCAGCAGCATCCATTTTGTGCTGGGGCTCTGGTTAGGATTAACCGCGTTATCAGTAAAGTAACATGCCTTCTCCCTCTAGAAGGGGGGAATGCTATTCTCATCACCAGGGCTGGTGAGGGGATAGTATTCCAATGTGTATGACACCAAACACGACGTGTTTTGATAAAGCCAAACCAAAGTTACAATAACCGCTAGGATTATAATGCACTTAAGGGTATATGGTATGGCAGTATCACTGGAACAGCATTAAGGAATTGGTCCCAACACTGCAGTCAGGCTCAGCTCATGCTAGAGCACTATCTCACATAAAACCAAGCACTCTGCCTCCAGGACTGTAAAGGCCTGTCATAGGAGTGACTGATAGGTATATATGTGTCCAGATATAGGTTTAGACATAGGTATACTATATCTAAGCAAGGGGTGAGTACACCACCTTGCCCCAGCTGTGGGAACAGCCAGTTGTGTCGATTTAAGTACCAGCCAGGGGTGGCAAAAGATATGCTGCAGCCCCTGGTAGGCCTTGGATGCACATATGCCCTGAGCACCTATAGTGCATGGTACAGGGGCTGACATGGTGTCCAGTACCAAATTGGTGATGTACCTATAGTACATGTCTGTGAATTTAGAGAGAGAACAGCAGGCTGTGGGTCTGATTAGCAGGCCCACAGCCACATTAAGTCAAAAACCAGTGAAGCAAAAAGCAAACATTGGGGTGACCATAGGATAGCAGACCCTATTCTCCTACACACACCCCCCCCAAACTTAGGGATATTAAACTTAACCTTGACCAGATAAGTCTTCATGTTCTAAGTGGAAGTACCTGGAGAGACCATCTGCATTACCATGGTCAGACCCTGGGCGGTGCTCCACTGTAAAGTCCATCCCCTGTAGGGAAATGGACCACCTGAGCAGTTTGGGGGTTTCACCCTTCATCTGATTAAGCCACAAGAGGGGCGTATGGTCTGTCTGAATTAGGAAGTGAGTACCAAACAAGTATGGCCTCAGCTTCTTCAGGGCCCAAACCACAGCAAAGGCCTCCCTCTCAATGGCTGACCAACGTTTCTCTCTGGGGGTCAGCCTTCTGCTAATGAAAGCAATGGGCTGGTCTTGACCATCTATATTAAGTTGTGAAAGCACAGCTCCCACCCCCAACTCAGAAGCATCTGTTTGAACAATGAACTGTTTGGAGTAGTCAGGACTCTTAAGGATTGGTGCAGAGCACATGGCCTTCTTCAGGTCATCAAATGCCCTTTGACAGCTAACTGTCCACTGATTTTTTTGGGCATCTTCTTGGATGTCAGATCATTCAATGGTGTCACAATGGACCCATAGTTCTTTACACATTTTCTGTAATACACAGGCAGGCCCAAGAAGGCTCTGACTTGTGTCTGGGTAGTTGGAGGAGCCCAGTCGTGTATGGCCTGGATCTTGCTCTCCAATGGTTGAACTTGACCGCCACCTACTAGGTGGCCCAAGTACACAACCTTGCTCTGCCCTATCTGGCTCTTGGTAGCCTTGATAGTCTGCCTTTTGCAGGGCCTCCAGAACCTTCTCCAGGTGGATCAGGTGATCCTCCCAGGTAGAGCTAAAGACAGCAATATCATCTAGATATGCTGCGCAAAAGTCATCCAACCCAGAAAGGACTTGATTCACCAACCTTTGGAAGGTGACAGGTGCATTCTTCAAACCAAAGGGCATCACCACAAACTGATAATGTCCACTGGGGGTAGAGAATGCTGTCTTGGCCTTAGACTCCTCAGCTAACCTGATTTGCCAATAGCCAGCTGTCAAGTCAAATGTGCTCAGATATTTGACAGAAGCCAATTTATCAATGAGCTCATCTGCCCTTGGAATGGGATGAGCATCTGTCCTAGTGACAGCATTGAGACCTCTATAGTCCAGATACCAATAGAATGTACAAAGTTCCCCAGAAGAAGGGTAATAGAATAGGGGAGTAACTCTCTCACTGAAGGTTGTGTAGAAGCGTAGGCAGGGAATAAAGGTAATCCCTTATCGGAACTAAGGATGCCTCACACAATTAAAAGGCTGGACGACTGTTGCCATCCTACCTGATGATTGTATTGTATCATCATTGGCCTCCTGCTCCAGCGACAGGCTAGCGGTGCAATGCCTGACGGGTAGCCCAGCGTGCTACTCTTTAGTGGAGTTCTTTTGTTCCTGGCCAATAGATGCGTGCGTGTGAGGGGCCTAAAGAGGTGAAGTAGTGAGCGTGAAGGGAAAGTTAAAAGAGGTCAGTAGAGTCCACTTCAGATTGCTTTATTCATGTGGCTCACTGCCTAGTTAAAATTGGTGAAGGGAGGGGTACCGAAGCACAAAGATAAGGTGATTTGGCTTCGTTCAACCCTCGCCTATGGTGTGGTCAACATGTTTCATGCCTCTGCGGCAATTCTTCAGGACCTAGATATGCTCATCAACTAGTAAGAAAAATCTAACAATTTGAAAGAAATTTCGCATACGACCTGCGTGGTGGATGTACCAAGGCAGGAAAGAGTCCTGCGTGGGTTCCCGCCCTAAGTGGGAAAGGAGGAGAAAAAGAAAGACTAAATCATTCCTGGCACCATCAATTGGGAGTTATAGGTCGGGACTTTGCACATGGAATAGTTATCCAGTGAACGGTATGGCTCAAAGGCTCACACCTATACACAGTGAAAGTGAGAGAGAGAAAAAAAGAAGAACAAGGGGGGGTTTCACCATTTGTGTCATGTGTAATTAAAGACAAGTTGCGAATACATTAGTTGAATATACACAATGTGTTGCACTCCATGTTTGTCACTCATTTGTGTTTCACAGCCAAGGGGTAGTGTAATTACTGGTGACGTGAGCCATTAGCACTTCAATGGGGGAGAGGGATTGAAAGAACACCAAGGTGTAATACTACTCAGAAAATTCTTACCCCTAATCCCTGGTAGACGATCCCCACAGACTGTCCTTGTGGGGCCTGAGCTGTTAGGTAGTTACCTAAATGAGAGGAGGGGGGTTATTTTAAAAGGGGAGGGAGAAAACAGTTTTACATAGTCCTTTAGGTTGTAAGACCCAAAGGATCGCCGAAGGATCCAGCAGTAAACTGTATTACACAAGTCCTTGTGGTTGCAGGAACCCAAGGGTTGCCTATGAGTCCAACCCGCTTCATGCAGTCCAGCCTGTGACCACCGGAAGCCCCAGGGGATGCAATCGGGACCCAGCACGCCGAGGAGACCATGTACCCGCGTGCACAAACCGAACACCAGACAACCTCGCCGCCCGGAGCCGGACGCGGTCAGTTCACAAAGGGGGTATTGCTCCCGAAAGGTGATCGCCGCTCATGCCCCATTCAAGAAGGCGAGTCTGCCCAGCACCCGCCGGAGCCCGGCAGGCAAGGCAACCCAGCGGCGGCCGGGGTAAGGATTGCCCCCCTGGAAGCGCCCCAGGGAACCCGGAACAAAACGGCAAAAAGTCGTGATGGAAGGATTGCTACGCAATGGATGCCGCAGACAGACCCCATAATGCTTGTCACCCCACCTTACCTGGTTGGCTCGAGGCACTAGGCTGGTAAGCACCTACCCCTACCACGGCAGCGAGATCGCAGGACAGCCGGTGGATGAGTGGGAGGCTCAGCAGTTTATGAAGGCCGGCTTCCGCGGGCGCCATGAGTGGGCGTGGTCTGGGGAGCGTTACTAGGTAACGCAGCCAAGCGTGGTGAGGCGAGCAAGGGGGAAGGCAGTATTAGCCAGGAAGCGTCCAATTGGAGCGCCATCTTTCAGTGGAGTCTCCCCCGTTGTGGCGAGTGCAAAAGTTGTATCACGCAAATTGGAGTAGGGGATCTCGTCAATTAAATTACTCGTTATGGTACTGAGTCAAGCGAAGTTTAAAGGTCATTGTAGATTGAATTATGCAGGGGGTGAGGAAGGACATAGACTGTACTATCACCCCGGGAGCCCAGGGGGTTATGTCTTAGTTCTGAGCCGATTTGGCCAGATGACGAGGGGCAGTCTCCCTAGTTGGAGATTGTGGATAAAATACAGAAGCGCTCCTACAAAAGGGTGAAGTGCATCCCGGGGCAGGATGCCTCAAGGGATACATGCAATACGACCTGAAAGCACATCAGAAGGTCAAGGGGGCAGCTCCTAAGTTGGTGTGGGACCCTTGTTACAGCAAGGGTGAGTATTGCGTTGCCTCTATCAATATTAGGGCAATCTAAGCATGGTTTATCTGGCTAGCATATTCCAAGGGACAGAGTCATTTAGACCATATATGTCTAACTGTAGACGATGCACCCAACGTTGTTCCATTCTGTATAGTGCTTGTTGGTTGATTGATGGATGACATTCAAGGACAGTCCATTGTATGCTCTCAGCGGAGTGGCTATGTTGTCTGCAGTGTTCATATAACCGGGTGTGTGTCTTCTTGCAGCGAATGTTACTGTTATGCTCCATAATGCGCAGTTTTACAGTGCGCATCGTCATACCGATGTAGTTCAACTTGCATGGACAGGTCAACATGTAGATGCATTTGGAGCTATTGCAGTTCGTGTGTTTGTTTAGATGCCAGGTAAAATCATTTGGCAGCACTATGGTTTTGCCTTGGGTTGTCTGAGGGCATACCACACATGATCCGCATCTGTAGTGGCCCGAAACAGGGGGCAAATCCCAGAGGGTATTTTGAGGACGGGTGCTCGTCTTTTTACGGCGAGTATGGATCAGGGTGTCCTTGAGATTGGATGTTCTTTTAAAAGCAAATCGGGGCCGTGGTATATCCAGGCCTGCCGTGTTCAAAATTCCCCAATGCCAATTCACAGTTTTTTTGATAAACGCAGAGTTTTTTGTGTAGGAGGTAACGCATGTGATGGTGTCCTCTTTTTCCTTTGTGTGGATTTCTAGGAGCGAATCTCTGTTGTTATTGAGCGCCCTCTTTACTGATTGCTTGAGAAGTCTAGTCGGATACCCCCTGTCCTGAAGTTTATGTTGTAGGGTGGTGGCTTCTTGTTTGTAGTCTGTTATTGAGGTGCAGTTTCTGCGGAGCCTTAAAAATTGTCCAAGGGGCAAATTGTCCCTTAAGGCTCTGGTGTGGTGGCTTTTAAACAGAAGCAGGCTGTTTCTGTCAGTTTCTTTTTTGAAAAGGGTAGTGGTGATTTCTGTGGGATTCAACTGAATTGTCAGATCCAAAAACGGTACGGACTGTTCAGAAATCGTACCCGTGAATTTCAAAAAGGGATCTTGAAGGTTAATCCATGCGCAAAAAGCCTCACAGCTGGTTCGATCACCTTTCCAGAAGACTAGAATATCGTCGATGTAGCGACGCCAAAGGGTGAGGTTTTCAAGGAACGGGTTATGGTCAGATGGGTAGATGTAATGTTTTTCGAAGGTCGCCATGTAAATACAGGCCAAGCTCGGTGCGAACGTAGAACCCATCGAAGTCCCGCGGATTTGGTGGTAAAGCTGAGACTCATATTTGAAAAAAAATTCTGTAAGAGCTATGTTAGCTAGTTCCATGATGAAGGAGATCGGGGTGGGGGATGACCATTCTTCCGACCGCAGTGTGGATTCGACGGCCTCTAGGGTTGCCTGTTGCGGGATGTTGGTATATAATGCCTCTACGTCTAAGGTTAGGAGGAGGTCAACATCTTCTATGCCGTCCACTTCATTAATCAAACGAAGGACGTCTCTGGTGTCTTGGAGGTATGATGGAATTTTCTTCACCAGAGGTTGTAGAAAGGCATCACAGAATTGGGATAATGGCTCCAGAAGAGACCCTATTCCAGAGACAATGGGTCTCCCGGGGACTGGGGTGGTACCCTTGTGAATTTTAGGAAGGGTATAGAAGTAGGGCGTAACGGGTTCCATGGTGGTCAGGAAGTCCGCCTCTTTTTTAGTAATCCATTCATTTGTCTCTCCCTCGATTACTAGGCTCATGATGGTAGTTGTCAGCCGTTTAGTTGGATCTTCAGTGAGGGGTCTGTAGTGAGTGTTATTGGACAGTTGTCGTCTGCATTCGCGGTCATAGTCCTCATAATCTTGGATGACCGTGGCTCCACCCTTGTCCGCTTGTTTGATAACGATGGATTCATCCTTACCTAGGGTGATAGATGCTTGTCTTTCTGCAATCGTCAAGTTTTGAAATTGTTTGACAGGTGTTTTTTTCTTCAGGCTAGTAAGGACTGCTCGTTCAAATGTCAAGACTTCCGGGGGGACCATCCCATCAGTGGGAGTGAAGGTAGAGGGTTTTCTCAATCCAGTGTCTTGACTGGTCGGCTCGGGTTTGTCGTCAAAGAAGGCACGCAAGCGTATTTTCTAAATAGTTGTCTTACTTCAATCATCTCTTGAAAGCTGTCTGGGGTGGGCGTCGGGACAAACCCGAGGCCCTTCTCCAAGACGCTCTTCTCCGTCGGGGTTAAAACCCTCGTGGAGAGGTTGACAATTAGACTTTTCTCCCCCTGGAGGTGATACTCCTGGTTTCCATCATGGTCTGTGGTGTCGGTTGATCTTGCCATTGTACCCCTTTCTGTCCGCCTCGCTTTCGCCCTCCTCCTCTGCCCCAGCCTCTGCCTTGAAAAGGTGGCGGGTTCAAAGGGTAAAACTGCGGTGGATCTTGTGGAAAGAATGGGTATTGCCAAGGCGGTGTCATATGAGGTGAGCCATGGAATGTTGGACCTTGTTGGTAGCCTTGTTGCCAGTTGGGGTGTTGTGGGACCGAGTGTTTCTTGCAGGGTAACCCCCACTGGAGTCACTACTCGTGGACCCTCGTCTATTGTTGTTATCCGAGCTATCATCAGAAGAGTAGTTGCTCTTTTTCCCTTTGAACCCATCCTTAAGGTAAGGGTAGACTTTCTCCTTTTCAAATTTTGTAATATCTTTTTGGAGTTTAGTTGTTTTTTGTTTTAAGAGAAATTCGTGGTGGTCTGCCATTTCCTGGTTAATCTCAGCTAGCTTGGTGGTGAAGGCAGCTTTGTTATTTTTGTTAATGGCGCTCTTCATTGTGGCTTCCAAAGCTGAGATTTTTTCTAGTAAGGCATCAGAAAGGCGCTTCGCCGTTTGTGATATTAGGAAAAGTAAATCTTTGGTGCATTTCCATGACACCTGGCACCAATCGACTTTGAATTGTTTATCCTCTAGGAAAAGTCTAGGGATGATATTGACGATTAGCCCCTGTGGGGCTATGTTGCTCCTAAGGTATTCTGTCATCATAATACCGTGTATTGTGATTCTTATTAGCTCTTTTTTCATCTCGGTTAATGTCAGCCATTCATCATTTGACGTGCCGGATGTAGAGGCAGTCGGGTTAGTCAGCAGGGGTGGCGCTGTTCTTAGTGCTTCGGCTATGGCATCCTCGTCAAAACTCAGGCCCGGTACATCCTCCATGATAATGGAGGGTGGTTGGGGTAAGGGAAGATATGCTAGCCAGAGAAGTGCAGGCTCTGATTCTGGTTTAATCAGAATTGCTGATTAGAAAGTGGGCCAAGCTAGTGAGAATTTTTCACTGTTGGTAACCTGAAAGTCCCGTGGGGGAAACCCACGCAGAGGGATTCTAACAACAAGGGGGGACTGATTAAGGACAATATTTACCGGGGTCCAAAGTACGTGTCCTACTAAACTAGATACCAATAGAATGTACAAAGTTCCCCAGAAGAAGGGTAATAGAATAGGGGAGTAACTCTCTCACTGAAGGTTGTGTAGAAGCGTAGGCAGGAAATAAAGGTAATCCCTTATCGGAACTAAGGATGCCTCACACAATTAAAAGGCTGGACGACTGTTGCCATCCTACCTGATGATTGTATTGTATCATCATTGGCCTCCTGCTCCAGCGACAGGCTGGCGGTGCAATGCCTGACGGGTAGCACAGCGTGCTACTCTTTAGTGGAGTTCTTTTGTTCCTGGCCAATAGATGCGTGCGTGTGAGGGGCCTAAAGAGGTGAAGTAGTGAGCGTGAAGGGAAAGTTATAGTCCACACAAAATCTCATTTCTCTCTTTCCATCTTTGGTATGAGGTTTTGGCACAAGGACTACTGGGCTGGCCCAGGGGCTCTCTGATGGCTCAATCACTCCAAGTTCTAAAATGTTCTGCACATCAGCCTTTATACAATCCCTGACATGGTCAGGTTGCCTGTAGATTTTATTCTTGACAGGCAGACACTGTCACCAGTATCCACCACATGGGTGCACCAGTTAGTTTGACTGGGTGTAAGTGAAAACATGTGTCTATGGGCTTGCAAAACCTGTCTGCAGTCCATCTGTTGCTGGTCAGTGAGGCTGCCTGCCAAGGCTACTCCATCCACTGAGCCATCATCAGGGTTTTGGGAAAGCAGGTTTGGGAGAGGGTCACTCTCTTCCTCCTGATCCCCATCTGTAGCCATGAGTAAACCCATGCTTTCCATGTCAACAAATGCTTTCAACCTGTTCACATGGAGCACCCTGTGGGGGCTCCTCGGGGTTTCAACGTCCACCAAGTAGGGGACCTCTCCCTTCTTTTCCAGTATGGTGTAAGGTCCAGACCATTTTTCCTGGAGAGCTGCTGGGGCCACTGGCTCCAACACCCACACCTTCTGTCCTGGCTGGTACTCAGTCAGAACAGCCTTTTGGTCATGCCAAGCTTTCTGTAATTCTTGGCTGGCCTCCAGGTTTTTGGATGCTTTCTCCATGTACTCAGCCATCCTGGAGCGGAAACCAAGTACATAGTCCACAATATCAAGTTTAGGCTTTTTGAGAGGTAACTCCCATCCTTCCTTCACAAGACACAATGGACCCCTCATAGGGTGGCCAAACAAAAGTTCAAAAGGGCTGTAGCCAACCCCCTTCTGTGGGACCTCTCTGTAAGCAAAGAGTAAGCAGGGTAAAAGGATATCCCATCTACGCCTGAGCTTTTCAGGTAATCCTTTTATCTTTCCCTTTAGGGTCTTGTTGAATCTCTCAACAAGACCATTGCACTGTGGGTGATAGGGTGTGGTGAACTTATAGTTCACTCCACACTCCTTCCACATTGCCTTTAAGTATCCAGACATAAAGTTAGTACCTCTGTCTGAAAGTACCTCCTTTGGAAAGCCCACTCTGGAGAAAACTCCAAGTAGGGCCCTTGCCACAACAGGAGCTGTTGTGGTCCTCAGGGGAATTGCCTCTGGGTACCAGGTGGCATGATCCACTACCACCAGGATAAATCTGCGCCCAGATGCTGTTTAGGGATCCATTGGTCCAACAATGTCAATCCCAACTCTCTCAAAGGGCACCCCCACCACAGGTAGAGGTATAAGGGGGGCCTTTGTGGTGCCACCTGATTTGCCACTGGTTTGGCAGGTGACACAGGAGCGACAAAACTCCTTGGCATCTTCTGACATATGGGGCCAGTGAAAGTGAGGGACAAGCCTGTCCCAAGTCTTGTTCTGGCCTAAGTGTCCTGCAAGGGGAATATCATGGGCCAAGGTTATAAGGAAGCCCCTAAATTGCAGAGGTATAACCAACCTCCTGGTTGCACCAGGCTTGGGGTCTCTAGCCTCTGAATAAAGGAGCCCATCATACCAATATACTTTATAGATACCTTGAGCTTTCCCTGCAGCCTCAGCAGCAGCTTGCTGTCTGAGGGGTTCAAGTGAAGGGCAAGTCAACTGAGCCTGCCCCAGGTCTGCCCTTGAGGGTCCCCCTGTCCCCAGAAACTCAACCTGATCAGGTTCAAACTGTTCAGAGACAGTCTCCTCTTGGATCACAGAATCACCCTCCTGTGAGGTCTTATCCTCAACCTGGGGCAAGTGGGAAGGCACTGCCTTGACCCTCTTGCTCCTTTTCTTGGGTTGTGGTTGGTCTATAGTTTCAAGATCCACCACAGGTTCAGGTAGGCACTTCTTGGCCTGGGACCTGGTTACAGCCAGGACATGTGCTGAAATCCCTAGCATTTCTGCATGAGTCCTGTACTCCACTTCTGACCATAAGGATTCCTCAAGATCATTGCCCAACAAACAGTCAACTGGGAGGTCTGCACTAACAACAACTCTTTTTAGGCCAGTTACCCCTCCCCAGGAGAAGTTAACAACAGCCACACTATGTGTAGTAGTGGCATTGCTAGCGTTGGTCACTAGGTAGTTCTCACCTAGTATCATCTGTTCAGGGTCCACAAAGTTAGGTGTCACCATAGTGACACTGGCACAAGTGTCCCTGTAGGCCTGAGCCAGTTTCTCATTAATTAAAGGCGTCTGCCTGTACTTGCCCAAATTACTAGGACTCACAGTAGAGGACAAAGCTATGTCCCCCTCACAGATCAGAACTGCCTGAGTAGGGATTCTGACTAAGCCAGTCTCCATATCAGTACCCAGGGTTAACCCCACTATAGCCTTGGGTTGTGTACTACCACTGCTGACTGTACTAGGGGGTGCAGTTGCCTTAGGGGCTGCAGTGGTAGGAACTGGATTTCTCTTAGTGCATTCACTTCCCCAATGAGAAGTGGACTTGCAAAAGTTGCACCAAGGTTTCTTTGGGCCATCATTCTTCTTTTTCTTGTTACCATTTTGGGAACCACCCTCCTTATTACTATTTTGGGGGCCTGTAGAAGACTTCTGGTCTTTTTCTTTCTTATCTCCACCCTTCTGGTCTGCCTTCTTCTGATCACCTCCTTGGTTCTGGGGTTTCTGCTTAACCCTTCTTCTGACCAATTTGTCTGCCTTCTTTCCCAATTCTTGGGGAGAGGCCAGATCAGAGTCTACAAGGTGTTGATGCAACAGCTGGTTTGTACAGTTATTAAGGATCTGCTCTCTCACTATAAGATTGTATAATCCTGTATAGTCTGAAACTTTACTTCCCTGCAACCAACCCTCCAGAGCCTTAGTGGCACAATCAACGAAATCAGTCCAGTCTTGAGTCTGTGCTTTTTGGGTGTCTCTGAACAACAACCTGTATTGTTCAATGGTTAGGCCAAACCCATCAATAAGAGCACTCTTCAAGACAGAGTAGTTTTTAGCATCCTCAGGTCTAACAGTGAGGAGCTTATCTCTCCCTTTCTCAGAAAAGGAGAGCCACAAGATTGCTGCCCACTGATCCTGAGGGACCTGCTGTACCATGCAAGCCCTCTCAAGAGCAGTTATCCATTTGTGGATATCATCCCCATCTCTGTAGGGGGGCACAATCTTACTCAGGTTTCTATGATCATAGGACCTGTCTTTATCCTTTGGGGTAATGCTGCCACCAGTGGGTATTTCACCACTTAGCTTCTGCTCTCTTGCAAAAGCTAGTCTAGCTTGGGCCAGGGCTAATTCCTCTCTTTCTTTCTATTTGGAGATTAACTGCTCTCATCCTGGCCTTATGCTCTCTTCTTTGAGGGGAAGTCATTCCTCTCTGGGATTCTCTGGAGGCACTAGAAATGTGAGAATCCCTGGAAGGGCTTCTCTCTCTCCTATTGCCTGGGAGAATCCTGCTATGTACTCTGGAGAGGTGCTGGCCCTCTCCATTTCCAAGTAGGTCCAAGTTGGCTTGGCTAAGCCTTGCCACTGGGACCTGGTTATCCCCTGGATGATTGTCTACATCATCACTTGACTCTGGGCCCTCCTACTCCTCTTCTGGGGTGGTGTTCTCATTGTCTGGGGGATTCACTCCTGTTCCTGACCCTGAGGGGACTGTTCTGCCTTTCTCAAGGTCATCCTTCTCCAGGATGGCTATCATGACAGGAATGGTAGGGTTGTGACCCTTTTTCAGCTTCCTGGCAGTGCACAGGGCACTCAGGTCTCTATGGCTGAATTTGTCATAGTCTGAGGTTGCCTGTGGAGGGTCAACCACCAAAGGTAGAGAGCTCTGAGCTTCACCTGTGGTAGACATGACTCTAGTGTGGTGTAAGTGATGCACCTACCTACACTAAGTGTTTTCCTACTGTCCCTTACTAGTGAGTTGTAGTCAGGGTGTGCTAAGCCCTTCTACCTACAACTATTAAGTTCAGTAGAACTTAAATATGCTAAGGTTTTATTTATATGTACCTATGGTACTTAATGTGATCTTTCAATTTGATAAAAAGATTGCAAAGGTAAAACAACAGCAAGCTCAAATCCCACCGCTGCTCACCAATGTGAGAAGTTGGCCTGGTATATTATGTCCACAGTTCTGTGGGCACCTTGTATCAGTCCAAACAATCCCTTATGGTGGTGGTTGTAAGTCAACCTTATAGACAAGCTATCCTAGTGGTAGCATCTACTAAGCAGCCTAAAGGCTTAACTCAAGAGGACATGTGAAGCCAGCTGTTTTACCATATACAATCCTGTAATATCAAATGAAAGGACACAACACAAGTTATATATTATCAAAATATATGTATTTATTCTTAGAATAATCCCCAATACTCTTTATGAGCAATGAAGCACAAGCGTTTAAATAAAAGCACAGTATACCATAGACAAGTTGCACGTCTTGGATGAGGCCGGTGGCCACTCAAACCATATATCAATAAAGTGGTATAACAATCACTAATCAATCGGGGGTAAGGCCTAGGGCCTTGTGAATCGCTTGGACTACACTGGACTAACAGCAGTTAGGACGGGAGTATCCCGCGGGATTTGGGTGCAGTGCGGGAAGCACAGGCTTGCACCAATGTAAAGTCAATGGTGCGTAAAAGTTATCGTATTACAGTTTTAAGAGTCTCCTGACTGGGCTAGAAGGACAAAACTTTAGAGCTAGACACCAGAGGTGTATACCACTACAGGAGCACCGGCGTTCAAGTGTTACCTCACCCACAGGAAGCGGGTGCACAGGTGCGAAGATGTGTCGGGTTTCGTCACAAAGATCTAGGGTGCCTGGAGATGAAGATGCTGCAGGCGTCCAGAAGAGAAGTGTCCGGTGTGATCCAAGGGTGGATCGAAGTTGAAGAGTACCTGAAAGCAGAGGGGACAGAGTCTGGGTCACTAGCCAGTGACCAGGAAGGAACCAGGCAATGTCGGGCGCAGTCAGGTCGATGTCGTGTAGCTTCTCTCCGCTGCCACGTGGTCTCTGGGGCACCGAGGATGTCCTGGAGTGAATCATGAGCTGTCCCACAAAGGCTCTCAGTGTCAGCGGTGTCGGCTTCAAAATCGGAGTCAATAGGCCTTGGCAAAGGCAACCCACGCAGGATTCGAAGATGGCTTAACACTCGGACAAGCAAGGTCAGAGCGGGTGCTCCTTTTCAGGGGAGCGAGGGCCAGTCTGGAGCCACCAGACTAGCTGTGTAAATTTGTAGGTTAGTCGGTTCTGGGGCCACTAGCCAACGGGCAAGCAACCGGACCAACGCGTCGAGCAGGAAAATGCAAAAGGGCCCCATGCAGCACTCGTCGAGTGTGGAGGGGTGAGCTTTGGTGCAAAAGCTGCTCGGGGTTGGAGCTTCTCAAACTCCAATGCACAGCTTCGAGGGAGCCTCGGGGGCTGCACGGTCAGTGCTTCGTTGTTCCTCCAAGATGGCTGCTCCCACGCTTCAGGTTGCCTCCACCGGTCTCAGATTTGCAGGGACTGTGGATCGGGCTGTTAGAAGGCAGGCACGCTGGGTCTTGTCGATCTCTGTCGCTCGAGTTCAGGCGGGAACTGCAACAAAGCAAACGTTGAGGTGCTGGATGGTGCCTGTTTGCACAGGGTGGTCACTCCTTGACCACAAGGGAGATTCTTCAGTCTTCTACGTCGAGTAGGATGTCAAGGGGTCCAGAGTTTTGTTTCATAAATTTCAGTCAGGATAATCTGATGTGCATTGGCACTGCTCCCACCTATATTCCAAATCTTGGGGCTGGATTACCTGCTAGGTCCCTCCTATAGGTGGGACCTGGGAAGGGGGTGGTTACACCCCTTTCCCTTTGTCCAGTTTCGCGCCAGGACTGGGGCAGGATGGCCCCAGAACCGGTTTGACTGGAATCTGCCCAGGGACACCTTGTGCGCCCCAGGCAGTGTCTAGTTTCTTTCAACCCTCCCTGCTACAATCCACTATCTCCTGTCTGGGGTGGTGTGACACCTCCCTGTGACAGGAGATGCTTTGATCAAGCCTCCTCTGTCGTGTTTCGGTCAGCAGCAGGAGGCCAGACATGTGTCTGTGGCAGCAGCATCCATTTTGTGATGCTGGGGCTCTGGTTAGGATTAACCGCGTTTTCAGTAATGTAACATGCCTTCTCCCTCTAGAAGGGGGGAATGCTATTCTCATCACCAGGGCTGTTGAGGAGATAGTATTCCAATGTGTATGACACCAAACACGACATGTTTTGATAAAGCCAAACCATAACCGCTAGGATTATAATGCATTTAAGAGTATATGGTATGGCAGTATCACTGGAACAGCATTAAGGAATTGGTCCCAACACTGCAGTCAGGCTCAGCTCATGCTAGAGCACTATCTCACATAAAACCAAGCACTCTGCCTCCAGGACTGTAAAGGCCTGCCATAGGAGTGACTGATAGGTATATATGTGTCCAGATATAGGTTTAGACATAGGTATACTATATCTAAGCAAGGGGTGAGTACACCACCTTGCCCCAGCTGTGGGAACAGCCAGTTGTGTCGATTTAAGTACCAGCCAGGGTTGGCGAAAGATATGCTGCAGCGCCTGGTAGGCCTTGGATGCACATATGCCCTGAGCACCTATAGTGCATGGTACAGGGACTGACAAGGTGTCCAGTACCAAATTGGTGATGTACCTATAGTACATGTCTGTGAATTTAGAGAGAGAACAGCAGGCTGTAGGTCTGATTAGCAGGCCCACAGCCACATTAAGTCGAAAACCACTGAAGCAAAAAGCAAAAATCGGGGTGACCATAGGATAGCAGACCCTACTCTCCTACAGCGACCAAAGGCCAATAGGTCAAGGGAGCCAAGGGTTGAAGAAGTTTGGGAACCACTGAACTAAGCAAATGAGCAAACAGTTAGTATAGTTATTCTTCTTAATACAATGAAAGCAATACTCAGCTGTCCGGATTCTTCTTGGAACTGAGTCCATCATCGAGTCTGTCCCGGGAAAGAGAGACCCAAACCAGGCCTCCCTTCAAACTCAGTCTGGATGCAGGGGGGGGGCTTTAGTGGTGAATGGGACTTGTCTCTATGTTGTTCCTGGATGAAGGTGGTCACAGTTTGTAGTGCCAAAGCTTTGTCATCATGGGTACAGGCGGCTCTCTCCCGATCTCTGCCACGGTGTCAGGATCCGCTGGAGTTTCACCTTCTGTTGTCCGGTGGCTGGAGGGAAGGATCAGATTGTGCCTGCTCCGGGGTAGCATGATGAGTGTCTATTTCATGCGGCTCTATGCGGTCTAGGAAGAGACGCAGGTCTTCCCATTCATAGAAGTCTTTGGAGACTCCATCGTGGGTAACATGGAAGCAGGTAGACTCAAAAAGGCCATACTTGATGTCCAACTGGAGTAGCTGGGGTCTCATGGAGATGAATGCTTTGTGGCCGTTGTTGGTTTCCTGGAACAGTCAGCATGACCATCATATGAGAAAAAACATCTGGAAGGGGCTTCGGCCAACAACTGCCTCGCCCGTTCATGCCTAAGGAAACAAGCAATGGGGGGACATGGTCATGTGGGGGAATCCTTGAATGGAGGACCAATGCAATGAGCACACTGTATCTCCAGTGGCACGTCGAAGATGATGTCCAGTAGCTTCGCATTTTGCGATGCAGGGCGTGCAACGAAATTCGTTTATTTAATTTAATTGTTTACTTACCTGCAATCATCCATATTCCGGTGTTTACCGCCGCCCACCCTGCCCCTCCCCCGCCCCGCCTGTCTGCCCCACAGAACTCCCTCCATGGGACGCGGCTGCCTCTAGGCCCCATTCACTCACCCGCACATCAGGTCATTTCCTCCTCTGAATGTCCGATGGCAGCGTCTGAACCTGGGCTGTCGGAATCCAGAGTTTATACCCTCTTGTGAGGCATCAAAAGCGTGGCCCCAGCCGCACTCTGAAGGCCGCCTCCTCCGCCAGGAGCCCGTCCTTCAGCAGAGCCCTCGGATCAGGTGGCCAATTTGACTCGTGGCCAGGCCACGCCCCCTCTGGATGTATTTATCTTAATTATAAATGAGTAGTCAATATAAATCGAAGAGAACTGGAGTGCTCACTCATATAAGGACAGACCTGACATATTCAGTCAAAATTCAACAATCACCATTTTCCACCCCTGTTTACAAGGCTGGAAGGTGAACCAAAGGCAGGAATGGGAAACATATTTTTACACCAGTCCCAAGTTGCACTGATTGAGTATAGCCCTTCACTAGAGGACTGTCCAATGTTTGGTTATGAAAGAGCCAAAAAGTGTATACGAGTAATTTATCATGCAAGAAGGATATACAGTTTGGAGGATGATAAGGCCCTAATTGACCTCATGTTCACGGCCGGCGTAAAAATCATCCTGAATAACTGGAAGGACACCAGCAAGGCCTCCTTTAAATGCTGGCTAAACTGGCTCACATACTTGAGAGGTGCGGATAATATTTCCCTCCGGAACACCCCGTGGAGACCCCCCCACCGACGACTGTGGACATCTCTAGACAATTACTTCAGCCTACACAAACCCCTATGACTTCTTGTTCTGTAACCCCTGTCCAGCGATCCTATGACCCCTGCGTGTGGTTGGTGTGTGCTTCGCGCCTCACACCTCTCGGTAGTGGTCTAACAGGTACTTAAGGCCCATTATTGTATCACCTTCGCTTGTATTGCATATATTCTGTTATTGCTGTATACTTTTTCAACGTTTTTATCCTTTTTTCCCCTTCCCTTTTTTATTGTTTTATATGGTATAAAGTTGTCATCTTCATTCTCATTGTATTTTCCCTACCAAACTCTCAATTTTTGTATGTCCCCATGATTCTTCTTTCATTGTTCCTTTGATTATTGATTTGTTTCGAAAACTGCCAATATAATAAACATTTGTGAAATCAAAAAAAGAAGGATATACAGTATCGTACTTTTCTGTCAGCTCTGTCACACCATTTGGAAGAGAAAGCAAACACCAATTTAAAGGAATTTAACAGACAAGTCGCAAATAGTGGTGACCAAATTGGGCACCACATTTTCATGACCTGCCTAATTTTGCGATGCAACCTATGTAGTTATAAGTAGTGTGGGGGGTTGCACAGTGGCCTGCTAAATTAATATTAATCAGGCAAATCAGTATTTGCGACCTTCTTGTTATTGGCTGCGAACAAAGGTATGGTAGCTTGCATCCCATCCCTGCGTTCTCATTCCCAAATGGGAAATAGCTGTCTTTTAAGCAGTCAGACTTCTTTAAAGGAAGCAATGCTGCTTAAAAAAAATATTTTACTTTTAGGAAGACATCGGGGAAATCAGGTTGTGGGCTACTCCCATTGAGATCACCCAGTGGTGGTTGCGCCCGGGAAGCAGCAGTGAGGCAGGAAGGGGTGAAGTGGGGAGGGTAAAAAGAAAATCTCTTACCTACTGGCCAGCTGGCTGCTGCCTCTCCTCCATCCTCTGCCTGGCTTTTTCTCTGAAAACAGCAAGCAGGAAGCACCTCGACTCCCCATAGCCAATCTCAACGCTGCAATGCAGCGTTGTGGTTGGTCTGAGCGCCGTGGTTCGGCGCTTAGAAGGGTAATGGGAGCCTGGGCATGTTCTCCACCCAGGTTGTAATGCAGGTTAGGTGGAGAACATGCAAAGTGTGCATGAATGTTTGGCCGCCCCGAGAGGGCCAGACAAACATTCATGCGCACTTGCATAGTGCCAACCACTCCACCCCATACTCTGAAAGCAGGCCAGATCCGCCCGCCAAGATGCAGGAACAAATAAAATTATAATAATGACGAGTTATTATCATTTTATTTTTCCTTTTTTTCACTGCAATAAGCAAAAAGCAGTGTAGCGAAGCTCCTCTGCTTTAGCCGAAGAGCCTCCACTGAGACCACTCAAAGGGAAACCAGGGATCTTTTCCTAATCCTTTACCACATGGAGATCTCCATTCCGACTTCAGAGATATCCACACGGTAAAGTATAGAGAATGTTTTCCTATACTTTATCATACAGAGATATCTGCTCGACTGCGGAGCCTCTCTGTGGTAAAGCATAAGGGAAACTAACCATTAAATTATTTAAATATATTGAATTACATTAACAATATTTTACTCAAGTTTATATAAAATCATAAATCCCAACATAAAGTAAAACATTTTATAATTGTATTATGCAATAATAATTATTAAATGTGATACATGGGAATAAGAAAAACGAATTTAATTTTATTAATAACATATATTGATACATTTATTTTTAAATGCAAAAAAGTTAATAAACATTTTATAATTAAATGAAAAATATCTACTATTTTTTAATTCGTTTTTCATAAAATTCTATTGATTTGTATGTTTGACTATCTAAAATTAATTTATAAATTTAACATCATTTCCGGTGGAGTTTTATTTTAAGCAGGGTAACTGGATTTATGCAGCAGGGGAGTACCACATTATGTGGCAGGGTTAACTAAATTATGTATCAAGAAAAGGAAAATTGTGTGTGGTACTGTGGCACATTTTGTGGTGGTGATGCTTTATTTTCTTCTCACTTTTACACATCCCATAACGTTTTAATACCAAAATACAGCAATAAATATTTGAAAGATGACTAGCTAACCTTCAAGAAGGCCATTTCACTGGCCAGGAATGCATGTTGCCACATTTTAGTAACGTTTGATCCGTATGAGCTTGAAACAATAGGTTTAAAAACAAAATCTGCAGATGGATTCTGTTGCAAATGTGCCAAATAGTCATACATACAATGTTGCACAACAGAATTGCTGTTAGACCTGGCATCCTTGACGTGATATTCCTCCAAACATTTTGCCTTTACTCCTCCTGTGGTGCTGAATTCGTTTTGGTTTGGGATTTCTCTTGAGCTGCATTTTTACCTTATTACTTTGTGTGCTGCATAAATATTTTACACATTGCCTCTAAGTTAGGCCTGATTGCTTTTGTGCCAAATTTCCAGAGGGTAGAGCACAGATTAATTTATAGACTTATGTGGTTCATCCTGACAAGGTTTGTGGTTGTTGCCTGAGTGGGGCTTCCATTCATCTCAACCAATAACCCAATATTTATAAACACATTCCACATATTTCGCTGTAAAAAAAATTGATACTTGTATAGCGCAATACTCACCCGCAAGGGTCTCAAGGAGCTTGTACGAATACCGCTGTGTAACCCATCCTGGATTTCCCTGTGGGGTGTCCACTCCTGGACACCCCCAAGGTGGAGGCCAGGCATCCTTAGCGTTGTGGGGGCCATTGTGGAGATTAAGCAAGCTATTGCCCAGAGTTGCAGAGTGGGACTCCATGATTGGAATAGGCACCGAGGCGAGAATTATCAGGTCCGTGGAATTGTTGAGCCCAAGACCCGCCGAGGCGGGGAATTGAACCCTGGTCCCGGGCTAGACCTCTGCATCAGGGTCTGCCACTCTAACCATTGAGCCACACTTCTCCTGATGTTAACTTTCCTTCTGATCGTCTCAGTCTGGCCCCTTCCCACTCAATCTTTACCTTCCAGTAACTCTGCTCTCACATCAAGCAAGGGGCTCTTGATCTGAAACAATACTAACCAATAGGTGTCCTTTACTGTCCTTGAGAGGAGAAAGGAAATAAGTTGGATAAAAGACAAAGTAGAATGACAAGAAGGAAGGAAAGATGAAAGGAGAAAAAAAACAGAAGAAAGGAAAGATGGGAAAGATGGGAAAAGAAAGAAAAAATGGAAGAGAAAGAGAAAAGATGAAAGATGAAAGATGAGTAATAGAAAGAAATTGGGGTATGATGGAAGGAAATGTGGAAAAAGTGAACAGAAAAAATAAGAAGTAAAATATGTGTTAAGTATAGGCAACCCCTTCCTTCCCTTAGGTCAAAGCACTTCTCTCCAACATTGCTTTTTTGGAAAGCTGTACTTTTTCATAGCGTAAGGTTATGATAAACTTCAAAACTTGTTATAAAAGAAGTAGATTGTTAAGAGCAAATACAACATCACCATGTAGGAGCCTGCCTCAAGGGTGGTCAAGTTTAACAGAACTCTAAATCTACACAACACTTTCATGACCTCAACATGAACATTATAGCGCTCTTGCGCACAAGACTATTCGCCTGTGAACAGTGTTTTAAATGGGCTGTGCAAGGATTGTGGTGTATTGGATAACTGACATAATATCGACTGACAGAATATCGACTTGCAAAAATATCGAGGAAAAAATATCGACAGACAAAATATCGAGTTTGTATCTACAAATAGGTAAGTACAAAAATATCTAGTACAAAATATCGTTTACAAAAATATTGTTTTAAAAAATATCGACTTTATTAAAAACAGTGTTAAATTAAATTAAAATTAAAAATGAATTACTAAAATATACTTAGAAATACTTAAATTAACTTATAATAATTAAATAATTAATGAAAGTTATAAAAAAAATTACAATCATATTTGTTAAAACATATATATATATTAACATAATATAATTAAATAATATCCAATATTATTACCGTACAATAGCATAAGTGTAAAAAATAATATTCCCACTCCACAGAGTGCAACTGTAGGGAAAGCGTTGGATAGCGTAGGGGTAAAAATTACTATTCCCACTCCAGTGGGTGCAACAGTGAGGAAAGCGTTGGATAGCGTAGGGATTAAAATTACTATTCCCACTCCAAAGAGCCAAAGAGTGCAACAGTAGGGAAAGCGTTGGATAGCGTAGGGGTAAAAATTACTATTCCCACTCCAAAGAGTGCAACAGTAGGGAAAGCGTTGGATAGCGTAGGGGTTAAAATTACTATTCCCACTCCAAAGAGTGCAACAGTAGGGAAAGCGTTGGATAGCGTAGGGGTAAGAATTAGTATTCCCACTCCAAAGAGTGCAACAGTAGGGAAAGCGTTGGATAGCGTATGGGTTTAAATTACTATTCCCACTCCAGTGAGTGCAACAGTAGGGGAAGCGTTGGATAGCCTAGAGGTAGGGAGTAGGGAAATTAAATACTTAATATATTATTTCAATAAATATAAATTAATATCTATCAAATATTTATTGAAAGTAATTACAAATTTTATATAATATAATAATTAATCAATTAAAATTACAAATTAAATTTAATTATTACAATTATTTAACTATTAATACAAATTAATTACAAATTAACACTTAATAATTTAACATTTCAAAATTAATTTACAATAAATTCAAATTAAATACAATTAAAAAAATGCTTTATTTAATTAATTATAAATAAATTACTTCCCATCCTATTCCCCTATAAACCCACAACCCACTACAGAAAATACATTATTAAATTTACATAATTAGCAATTAATCAATTAAATAAAATTAATTAGCAATTCTAATGTAATTAATTACCCATAAAAAATTAATTAACAATGAATTCTAAAACAATACCAATAAACATGTTAGCATAGTTAATTAATTATAAATCAATTACTTGCCACCCAATTCCCCTATAAACCCACAACCCGCTACAGAAAATAAATTAATCAAATTAACATAATTAGCAATTAATCAATTGATAAAAATAATTGCCAATTAAAAGTTAATTAATTACCAAATATATAAATTAATTAACAAATAATTAAAAATGAATAATAAATAACTTTATATATTTAATTAATTATAATTAAATTACTTCCCACCCTTTTCCCCTATAAACCCACAACCTGCTACAGAAAATAAATTAGTAAAATTAACATAATTAGCAATTAATCAATTAATTAAAATTAATTGCCAATTAAAAGTTAATTAATTACCAAATATAAATTAATTAACAAATAATTAAAAATGAATAACAACATATAAATTTACATATTTCATCAATTATAATTAAATTACTTCCCACCCTATTCCCCTGTAAACCCACAACCCGCTACAGAATTAAATTACGCAAAAATTAAAAAATTAAAATTTCATTAAGTAAAATTATTTTTAACATAAATACACACTTTTAACACATATAATAACATAAAAAACACTATAAAAAATTAAATATTATCAAAAACTCGATAATTTTATTAACCTATATTATATACTTCGATATTTTAAATGTCTATATTTTTAACATTCGATTTTACATTACTTACCTTAAAAACGATATTTTTGATGTCTATATTCTGTCCAGTCGATATTTTGTCCATTCGATATTTAAAACTCGATATTGTGTCCAGTCGATATTTTGTAGTCGATATTTTGACTGTGCACCTCGTGTATTATATGGTAAGGTTGTGTGACCTTCCCATGTAATACACTTGCAAAACTGTCTTTGGTCAGGTCAGGCTCATTTATAAAACCTTTAGCTCAACCCTTAGTAGCTATGGCTTCAAGCAGCAAGGCTGATACAAAGGAACTGGCATAAAGCATTTAGAAGCACCAAACAAAGAAATAAGAAAGTCATGCAACACAAAAGAAATCCAACACCATTGTAAAAAAAAGAAGTGGTCCTGATGCAGGGGATGTAGGATGCTGAAAAGATGCTCTGTGCTGTGTGGGTGCAGGGGGTGTCCTTGCAGTTATACTTAGTGTCCACAGGTATGGCGGGGCAACTTTGGCCATAGGGGTCTTTGTCCCTCGAAATCCTCCTTGAGTCAGGAGAAGGCAAGCCGGGCTACCGATCTCTGTATACAGTGGGTCCAGCGGTATCCTTTGGTGAGGGCTGCGTGTCCGTCTTTGGTGACCAATGCAGGCTCAGATGGCACTCCTGGGTCCAGCAGACGCAGGAGCAACGTTTGGCAGTTGGAGATTGGCCTTAGCATAGGAGCCACCGCTGAAGCTTTATCCATCTATTATTGCTGGAAAATTTAGATCACCAAACTTTTGTTGAGATCGACATTCCCAAGAGAATTGGAACCTAAAGTACGTAGCTCCAAGAAACCTTTAACTAGCAAACAACAAACAAACAGCAAAATAAAGCAACAATTGAGAAAAGTTGTGTTCAATGTAAGTGACCAGCAAACGTGGTAAGATGGACTCCACAATAAAGGGGGTAATCCTGAACGTTTGCCTGCTGGAAATGAGAGTTTGGGAGGGAGGAGAAAAGCTTAGCAGTGCATGGCAGAACTACACCCTTGAGGGCCAGGCTTGGTAGACCATTGTCAGGTGCATCAATGTTATAAAAGAAAAGAAACAGAGTTTGAGGTGGTGGTAGTATGGGTGAAAAAATGAGCAGTGAGGAAGCTAACCCTGAGTCAAGGAAAACAAAGTGGTAAGAGATGTGGTGGTGGTGTGCAGTGGCGTAGGAAAGGGGGGTGCGGTGGGCGCGGGCCACCCCGGGTGTCATCACTGAGGGGGGTGACAAAATGGCAAAAATATTTTTGCATTTTATAAGGCTGGGGGAGACAAGAAATTTTCCGCACCGGGTACCACCTGACCTTGCTACGCCTCTGGAGGTGTGGGCCGGGTGAGCAGGACTACAGTGAATAAGAAAAGAGCATCATGTGTATGTCCATCCTCACTATGAAACCTGGGAAAGCAGTGAGAACGGCTAGGAGCAGAAGAGGCCAAAAAAGAGGAAAACACAGAGAGGCAAAGTATATCCACTGGAAAACATTAGAATAAGGATAAAAAGAAAATATTTATAAAGAAATAATTCAAAAGTAATACAATGACTTAAATGTGAGGTATTTTTAATTGGTAAACAAGTAACACAAATTTATTTACGCTACATTTTAATAAACAACCTTTTACTGTGGGACTTTTTGTCTACGTACAGCTAACGCAAAACAGATTTCACCTTTCCCTTAGAAGGCATCCCTTTGCCTCAGAGGAGGCACAGGTTTTGCCCCCTCCGAGGCCAGGGATTGCATAGGAAGTGCCAAGAGTAGCAGGGAGCAAACCATAGTTCGCAGTTGTGACCACTGACTATCCCCAAATCCATGAACCATGTAGGGGAGTGGATAATCACTATACCTGGGGCCTACCGGTAAGTAATCATTTGGACAAGTAATAATGGGACACCACACTTGCTTGGTTACAGGATTGGACCGGAAGCCACAAGCGACCTCCGTCCTTTTATTTATAGGCTTCTGGCCACGCCTGGCCAGAAGGTGATACATTGTGTGGGAGTGTTTCCGGGTCTCGGCCGAGACCCACGAAACACTAGACTGTTACATCCCTTCCCAAGTTGGTATTTATTTTTCTTTTCTTCACAGCAGTCTCATTAAGTCAACATGCAAAGTCTGCCAGCATCCGACTGGGTCTGGGATTTGGTCGAAGGTTGTGGGAACTTCGCCCCCTGGTGAGCACCGGTTCTGGTTCTCTTCTTCTTGGAGATGATGATGTCTTGGCAATGTCATCATTCTAAACGGGCTCCCAACCATTGTCGGATTGGCCAGCAATTTTAGCGACGGGCCCGTCGCCTGTCTCTTGGGTTTCATGTCTGGGTGGAATACGTTTAAACCATGACACATTTCTGGTGATTTCTTCCCCATTCTGTTGTGCCGTCACAGCCGTTCCTTTAGTCGTCTTGATTGTCCGTGGTTCGACTTCATATGGAGTTCTAAACTTTCCTCCCGGCCTGGGTGTTCTCACCAGCACTGCATCACCTGGGACCAACACTCTGTCCCTCGCCCGCCTCTTGTGGCTTGCCTTCTCGTTCGTTCTTCTCCTTCTCTCTTGGGTGGCAGCCGGTGAGTATGGTTCAGGCATCCAGTGCTCTGCTGTTGGTAGTAGGTCACGCCTGGGTCCTGCAAACATCAACGACCAGGGGGACCTTTGAGTGGTACTGTGAGGGGTGCTTCTGTCCTCCCTCAGAAAGAGTTGCAGCGCTGCCTCTGGGTCTGCCCCTTCTACTAGCGCAATCCTCAGGGTTTTATTGACAGTCTTCATAAATCTTTCCGCCTCTCCATTTGCTTGGGGCCATTGGGGCGTGATTCGCCTGTGTTTTATTCCTAATCCTTGCAGGAATTCCTTGAATTCGTGTCCCTGAAACGGGGGCCCATTGTCCGTTTTCATAACCTGAGGAATACCAAACATCGCAAATATTTTGCTGAGGATCAGCTGGACATTTGCAAAGCAAGTAGACGGTGCAACTTCTACTACTGGGTATTTCGTGTAACTGTCTACCAGTACTACGGTCACCCTTCCGTCTGGAAAACTCCCAAAGTCTAAGCTGACCCAGGTCCAGGGCGCCGGGGATGGTTCTTCCGTGATGATGGAGGCAGGCGTCTCTGGAATACTGGTCAACTGGCAGGCTCGGCAGTTCTTTACCAGCATATCCACCTTTTCATCCATATTAGGAAACCACACCTTTTCCCGCATCCTGGCTTTCATCCGCTTCATGCCTTGGTGTCCCTCATGAGCTAGTGAGGTTGCACGGTCTTGGAGATTGCGGGGAATTACCACTCTTGATCCCCGAAGTATGAGCCCATTGTTCGCCCTACTGAGCTCATTGTGTATCTTACAGAACTGGGACAAACAAGTTCGGTCAGCTTCATCCCAGTCACTCACATTATGTAGGAAGTTCTCCCAGGATCCGGTGTCTAACGCCACCTTAACTCTCGTAATGACAGCATCATCACCATACTGGGCTACAATGTCTTCTGGTGATAGTGCTCGGGGACATGACAGCTGGGACACCATATCTATGAACTCTTCGGTCTGTGTTTCCTGATCTGGGGATTCACTCGTCTCCACCTGTCGATGTCGTGACAGAAAGTCCGTCGGGTTCTTTGCTCCTGGTCTATGGACTAGATCCATTTGGTAGTGTTGGACCTGAATGGCCCATCTTTCAATCCGCGGCGGTGTGTGTGGGGCTGTGCCTTTGAACAAAGGTACTAGAGGCTGATGATCGGTGACCATCCTGAAGGGTTGTCCGGTGATATATAAGTGGAAATGATTACAGGCCCACTTCACGGCCAATGCCTCTCTCTCAATCTGCGAATACCTGGCCTCCGTTGCGGTGAGTGCCTTACTTGCGAATGCCAGGGGCGCCCACACTCCAGGCTCCGCCTCTTGTGTCAGCAATGCACCTAGCCCGACTGGCGTCCACCAGTATTTCCGTTTGTCGTGCTGTATCAAAGTAAGCCATCGTCGTGCTGTCCAGCAGTGCTGCTTTTATTTTGTCAAAGGCCTCCGCTTCTGCCCGGGACCACTTCCATGGGTTCTCCTTTTTGGTCAGATTCCACAGCGGCTCAGCTATGGTGGCGAGCTGCGGGATGAACCGGGCACAGTATTGTGCCATGCCCATAAAACTTCTCACCTCTGATGCGCTGGTGGGGGCTGGGTCACTCTTGATGGCAGTTGATTTCCGTGGATCTACCTTGACTCCCTCTGAGCCGAATACATATCCAAAGACCTCTATGGACTGTTTGAAGAACTGACACTTCTCTTTATGCAGCGTGACACCAAACTCCGCCAACCTCCTGAGTGTAGCTTTCAGTCTCCTATGATGTTCTTCGCTGGTTTTGGCATGGATGAGTATGTCATCGCTGACATTTAATACCCCACACAGTCCAGACAGAATCTCTTTGATCGTGTTCTGAAAGATTTCAGCCGCAGACGTGATGCCAAAATTGAGTCTTTTATACCTCCTCAGGCCTAAATGCGTTGAAAACGTTGTGATGTACCGGCTCTCCTCCGCTAACTTCAATTGATGGTAGCCGGCGTTTAAGTCTAACTTGGAGAACCATTGCGCTCCATTCAAGTCTGTTAGTATATCATCCACCGTGGGCGTGAGATGCCTCTCCCTCTTGATTGCTTTATTGGGCATCCTCATGTCAATGCATATTCGAATCTTGCCAGGTTGCCAGGGCTTCTCGGCAATCCCCACCGGCGACACCCACGGTGTCGGTCCTGTCACTTTTTCTATTACCCCTTGCTCTTCCAGTTTGATTAGTTCCTGCTCAACTGCTGATCGAAGATGAAATGGTATCCTCCGATGTCTTAACGCAATCGGTTGTATTGCTCTGTCAATATGTAGCTTGACAGGTGGACTCTTAATAGTACCTAAACCTTGAAATAACGACGGGAACAGTTGAAGGATCTCCTCTGTGTGTAGTGCTTTGACTGCATTTGCAAATGCAATTAGCTTTAGGTCCTCTGCCGTATGACTGCCGACTAACAAGTCTGCTTCTTTATCAATTACGTGAAAAGTTGTTGTCAGCTCTTGATCTTCAGCTTTCACCTGCACTGTCATCTTCCCTCTCAGGGGTAACAGAGTCTTGCTGCCATAGGTGAGGATGCGAGCCTTTGATGGCACCAGTTGAGGTCTTGGTCGTAGCGCTTTGTAATGCTGAATGCCCATTACATTGATCGTAGCTCCAGTGTCTCTGACCCCGGTTACTGTCGACCCATCGATTTGGATCTGACACTTCGGCTGTGGTCTTCGCCACCTTTTGAGTTCACTCACGAAGGAGACATAATAGCACTCTTCCTCATCTTCCGTCGACGAGTCATCCAGCCGCTGTGGGTGGCGGGATGGTGTCCTGTTCCCTCTCGACGGGTAGGTGTCCCGCGTGTCCTCTAGGGCCAGCTGCCGAACCGCTTTGGTGGGTGTTTTCCTCCCCGCTGATCCTTGTCCTTGTGAATTCCCTCTCGTACCACCTCTGCATACGCTGGCAAAGTGATTAGCTCCCCTGCATTTGTCACACGTCTTGCCACGTGCAGGGCAGCTGTCTCGGTTGTGTTCTTCATACCCGCAGGAGCCACACTGCGCCCGCCGCTGTGTCCTGGTCGGCCACCTTCCTCTGCCTCCGCGGCTACTGCTCCGCACGGCGTCCACTCTCTCTGTCTTCACGGTTACTTCAGTGCTCGTTGACGGGTTGATGGCTGACTCCATTGCTGTGGCTTGCGCATCTGACAACTCGTGTGACCTGGCCAGCATCAGTATTTCGTCCAGCGTTATGCGGTGCTGTCTCAAAATCAGTGTCCTTAGATGTTTGTTCTTGCACCCCTGAATCAAATGTGCTGTTACCTCCTTTTCTTGATCATCATCCGGGCATGTGCTTATCAGCTCCCTCAGCCGTGCATGAAAAGCATCCATCGTCTCTCCGTCCCTTTGCCGGAATTGTCTGAACTTGAACCTCTCATAATGGGGGTTCAGCTGCGGGTCAAAGTGTGCATTTAGCGCTTGTACCGCGGCATTATAGTCTGTGGCTGCTCCGGTGTTTGGCAGATGTAAGAACAACTTGTAGAGCCCATTGCCACCAAAGTGTAGTAGCAAGGACCTTTTCACCTCATTGTCTTTTTCCCTCGTTGCCGTGAAATAGTTATTCAGGCGGCTTAGCCACACTGCCCAGCGAGGCGGCTCCGTGCCCGGGTCGGCCAGCGCGCTGAACGGAGGTATTGGATTGATCTGGGAGTGTGGCGACTGTTGGACCACTGTGCCCACTACCTGTTGTCCTGCCGGCCCTGCTCCTTGTGGCGGGGCTGCTCCTTGTTGAGCCCCGCCTGCCCCCGCGGCCTCTTGCACTACTGACATTACTGTGGCCCTCTTGGATTTATCCTATACACCACGTGGTCAGTCTGGTGTATGATGCCTGGTTCTCACGTGACGTTGCCAGTCACTTCCTGTTGGCTGTTTGCGCGTGAAGATAACCTTTACTTATGTCACTTGGTCATTGGAGTGCGACCCTCCTTTTGTGCGCTTAGTCAGCTGGTTTCTTTATGTTGATCTGCTTTACTGTCCTTTTAAAATTTATTTTTCGATGTTTTATTCTTTTTTTTTTTGGAGGTGGCAATGCTCGTTTATTTTTATTTTTTTCTTCTGAGACGCCCACTCGCCCGTGCCGTCTCTGCCACCCTCTGCTTGCCTTTACTTCAGGCGCCGCATGAAACTGCTGCCTTCCGCGTTGAGCGTTGAGCGCACCACCTGCTCGACAAGATCGGGGCTTCTTCTTGCGATCTCCGACGCTGGGTCAGGCCTCACGATCAATGTGCATGCGCGCGCCACTCCATGCGCTAGCCGGGCCCTCACACTGCGCGGCTGGAGACTGCTTCGCCGCACACCACGAGGCACCACCGATTGCCGGCCCCCACGCAGCTTTCCTCACGCTGCTTTCCGGTGTGACCGCACAGCGGTACCTGCTCTCCCGCGGACCGCTCTTCCGCCTCCCCGGCTCGCACACAGGGTCGGGGCACCGCCGCCAACAGGGAGATGTCCACTCTTCCTCCAGGGTCCTGAAACGATCGTCGGATCGTCGTCACCGCCCTCCGTCGCCAGTGTAGGGGAGTGGATAATCACTATACCTGGGGCCTACCGGTAAGTAATCATTTGGACGAGTAATAATGGGACACCACACTTGCTTAGTTACAGGATTGGACCAGAAGCCACAAGCGACCTCCGTCCTTTTATTTATAGGCTTCTGGCCACGCCTGGCCAGAAGGTGATACATTGTGTGGGAGTGTTTCCGGGTCTCGGCCGAGACCCGCGAAACACTAGACTGTTACAAACCACACACTCTGAATTCACAACAATAACAGGGGAACAGACGTAATAAAAATATAAATAAATCAAAGCATGGCCTGATGCAAGCTTTTCTTTCACAATAATGCATGGCAACTTGAAATCATGGTGCGTTTTTTAGGAGCCTTTTTTTGCTCTTCGAATATGTGCTAGTGGCATGCGCGGGATGTGAAGATGCTATCACGTCGGCACTTTTGGAGGGCAAGCCTCTCTTTTGTAAAGAAAGTGTGCCTTCGTTGAAGGTCCCAGCGCCAGATATGGAGCATATGCAGGGCTTTAAGTGGGATGAAAATACTGGGGGGGTCTCTTAAAGGGGCGTGGTCAATGTAATTGAGGACGTAGCTTAAAAACATGTAAGGTAAAAATCTGTGTTTAGCACAGTGTGCCGCCCGATTTGTATTTTGCTGTTCCTGTCATTGCGCCTAGATATATGATACAAGTCACATCATACCTACAAGTCAGTGGAGAAGTGTGGCTCACTGGTTAGAGGAGGCAGAGCTGGAAGCAGAGGTCAGCCTGGGACCAGGGTTCAATTCCCGGCTCGGCGGGGTCTTGAGTCCTAAAATATCCATGGACTCGACAATTCTCGCTCCGGTGCCTACTCGATTCACGGGTTCACACTCTGCGACTCTGGGCAATAACTTGCTTAATCTCCACAACGGCCCCTCGCGGTGGGATGCCTGGCTTTCACCTTGTGGATGCCCTGCCGGGGTTATCTCACAGGGGAATACCAGGACGGGTTCCCTAAGCAAGCGCTTAGAAACCGCTTGGTGATTTGCGCTATATAAATTCCTGTACATTTACCTACAAGTCACAACTATTGGCTTTGTCAATGGTTGCTAGTTGCATAAAATAAATAAGCAGCTACTGTGGCTTGTATATAATATTGAAAAAACTTCCACTTAAAGCCCTAGTGGCACCACGACAATGTTGCTGCTCCTGAGTTTCAAAAAGTGAAGGGAAATCCAGAGAGAACATGATTCCCTTTGAAGGATCGGTAAGGCACGGTGTGCGGAGGTTTGCACGGTACTTGCACGTTTCATGGACCCTGGGGGACTTGGAGTGCATAGTGAGCTATTTGCAGGGCCTTTTCAAAGTGCTGTCAATTGGGGGTGGGGTGGGGGGGCACTAGCTGCTTCATAGATCTGGCAGTGTTCGGCAGATTGCAATGCCCTACAGTGCTTAATTTGTAAACAATAAAGTGCCAGGGCCCTTCTCGGAAGGCCACTTCAGGCTGCCCCACCCATTCCCTGCCAGCGCTGCCAATGATAGTGCCTACATAACACCTAAGCATTGCACTCCTACCAGTGTGACAGTACAGACTATTTCAGGCCACACAAAGCTATGATCATGGAATGAGAGGCTATTATTATTCATTTATAATGTATATTGACTTATTAAACGCAATTGTGCCCATCTCAAAATTAAAAAGACAGCTCCGTCATGTCATGTACTGTCCCTTGAGCTGGTGCTGACAATTAAGTGCTGGGGCTGAGCACCAGAAACCACCACCACAAATTAAGCACTGAATCCTCGAGGGTCTCAGCATTGCTAGGTGTCATGTATTGAAGGGATGTGACCACTCAGTAGGGTATGGCGGAGGCAGGAGGCAGGTGCATCACACCGCAAAGAAATACGGGACTTACGTAGCTGCCCCAAAGTGGTGGAGTGGGATACACTACTTACCACCCTTTAATCCCCACCCATTCCCGAAGAAAAGAGGGCTGTCTGATGAGACACAGCACTTACCTACATGTCACAAGCACTTTTGTGGCAGCACCCAGCCACCAGGGGCGAAACACAGGCTCCTGCATCCCCTACGGTGTGGGGGGAGGGGCCCCAGCTGCAGGGACCGCCTCAGCACATTACTCAGGCCTGAGCGCTCCTGATAAGATCCAGAGCAGGGGCCCCTCCGTGTACATTGCAGGGGAGCCCCTTAAAGTTTTGTTATGGCACTGCCAGCCACCCTTTGGACATGTACCTCTCCCCTGCTTACCTCCTGTTCCCCACATCCATCACTCCGGTGGGAGGGTTTTCATACAGGTCTGTACACCTTTGCATCTGGTTCTCTTCAACTTGGAGTTCAAGGCTCATGTTCTGTTGTGTTGTTTTACAAATTATATACTACCATACTGTTGTGTAATCCCAATACTATATATGATGCTAGGTCTGGTGGTACGTGATTTGTTGGAAAATGATATTGCATCCAATACTGCTTGTAATGAATATTGTTAAAACTCAATAAACATAGTTTAAAACAAATTGTAAGGAAATTAACGTAGTCAGTGCTGAGCTAAATGAGGGCCCTGCGTAACTCCCTCAACTGGACTGTCACTGCTCAGCATTACTCCATTACACAATGTGGTCCCTGTGCCTACCTCACTCTGTAATGGAAAAAAGCGAGAATAGGGCTCAGAGTAAAGCAATTACGAGTAAGTAAAAGAAACATTTCCTGCTTCCACACCATCTCAAATTAATAAACAAAGGTGGCAGGAGTGGCTGGGGAAAGAAACTGCGCGTCATTTGCACCGAACGTCAATCACGCCCTTGATGGACGACATGGATGTTGCCACACCCAGCCTTTGCTTCACCTCACCTGGTTTCTATGTCCGCGGCTCGTGCCCACTCAGCAGCAGCCGACACGCGCATTCATGCAGCAAACCAGCTGTCAGGCGTGTCTTCTTGCGGTCTTTGTGCTCAAGGATCCGGCACCACAAGAAGCCCTTGACTGCGTTTTTTTCCCCCAAAGGCTGAAAAACAGACCAGCAATATTTATCTGGTACTGAAGTCCTCAACCTAAAGATACATTGTGCGGTTAGGACTGTACTGCATACCACTGAACGTCAGTAGTTCAATGTAGGCCAAAATAATATCTATCTTACCTGCTTTAGCAATGTACCATGTTTTGGGATGGGACTGTTCCATGCAGGGCTCGGTGACGCACCCACCTCTGCCTTGAATTCCTTTTACAATGAGTCTCTATATGTTTGGTTTTTATCACAGCAGGGACGTCAATTACGAATGTTCACTGCCTGCAGGAATACCCTGTTTACAGCTATAGATTCCATAGTGGTACACGTTGGGGGCCCGAGAGGCACCCATAGTGGTACACGTGCAACCCATCTTTACAGAGTGACTACTCTCCTCTTCCTGCGACGCATAAGAATACATTATAAAGCACAGTAACTCAGACAGAGGGTGCTGTGTCAGTATATAAATGTAAATATGTCAGTATATAAATGTAAATACATTCTTTATGTCTCTTTGAAGTACACCAGATTCCAAAGAATGACAGGCAGGTGTAGATCGGATGGTCTCTAGGGGCCAGATGTAGGTGGCCATTTACCGACGGGTAACGGTCGATTTCAGCCGTTACCGACCGGTAAATGGGTATTTGGGATGTAGGGGGCCAATTTTACCGATTCGGTAAATTTACCGATTCGGTAAATTTACCGAATCGGTAAAATACAGAATCGGTATTTTTACCGATTCAGTACTTTGAGATGTAGGTGGGACTCTTCTGAGTCCCAAAGGCCTTACAAATTCGGTATTTTACCACCCAATCCAATTGGGTGGTAAAATACCGAATCCAGGTGTGCATGCACATGTGTGCTTGCACACCTATGCCATGTGACAGACAGACATGCCCTTAGGGCATGTCTGTGTGCCACATGGCACACATGCCTGTATTTGGGGTGCTAGAGGGTGTCAAAGTGACACCCCCTGCACCCTGGCAGAAATCGGTATTTACCGATTCGGTAATTACCGAATCGGTATTTCCCATTGATTCCTATGGGCTTCACAGCCCATAGGAATCAATAGGAAATACCGATTCGGTATTTACCGAATCAGTAAATACCGAATATTACCGATTCGGTATTTCTATTTCTAAAAATACCTACATCTCCCACCTTCATATTTACCGATTCATAAATACCGAATCGGTAAAATTCGGTATTTATGAATCGGTAAATACGAATTACCTACATCTGGCCCTTCATATGTAAGGCAGCCCTCAAACCACTTCCTGCTTCTACGCTTAGCCAGATGTCTGATGCTAACAGAGACATGTAGGGCCTTATTTATGAAAGCCTTGCGCCGCCGGTGCGTCACTTTTAACATGGGAAAAAGTGACGCACCGCTGGCGCAAGGCTTTCATAAATGAGGCCCGTAGTGTCCAGTTAGAAAAAGGATTTTTTTCTTTTGTACATTTGTTTTTTATCTCCACTTATTAGGGATTGGTTATCTAGAACTGGGCAGCAGGCAAACATTGGACAGACTTAGAACTTCCTATTTTGACTTGCAGATGCCAGGGAGGGTTTCTACTATTCAATTTGAGGACAGTTCTAGACAGCCAGGTTCCAGTCACAGTGGGGTAGAGAACCATTGGGGCAGGGGTTAGAGAGCTCATCTAAATAGAAGAGCAGCCAAGGAGCTGACCACAGGCTTACCTGGCACCAGAAGGGTACTAGCATACTAAAATAGAGACTTCTGGGCAATTTTACTGTAGAGCAAAGAGGAGGTGCTGAAACGTAAGGAGGGTAGACCAAGAAACAAGTCAGATCTGGGTGGCAGAGTTTCTCAAAATAATGGCTAGTACACATGATAAATCTGGCACATCAACCGCCACCTGCCCACAAAATTGCTGGCCTTGGGCAGATTCAATCTGAAGAAGAAGGTCCTACTGGAAAAAGACTTCTCACTCTTGCTGGAAGAGAAGGACTTACACAAACTCACAAACTCTCAAAGATTCCTGGAATTATGATTACTGCTGAAACCCAGGGGCTGGAACTTCTCCTGAATGGTCAAGTGGTTGGTTTCCTGTTTGTCTGCTTCAGGGACACAAAATCAGTCTGGTAGTCCTAGGTTCAATCAGCGAGGCAGTCCGTCAGTAGCAGGGCAGTCCTCTGAAGGTGCAAGGCAGGCTTCCAGCAGCAGGGCAGTCTGCTAGAGTACAAAGCCGATCTCAAGCAGAAGGGTAGCCTCTGAAGTGTATGGCAGACCTTCTGAGTGTCCTCCGCAGGTCCAAGAATGAACTGAAGATTGAGTCTGAGGGTCCTATTTTTACACTTGGTGCCACCTTTGAAGTGGGAGATGCTTCTGGCAATTTGCTGCCACAGATGGTGCTGGAATTTTCTTCCTTCCTGCCCAGGCTCCAGGGCGTCTATAGTGACAAGAGGCTAATGTGAAGTTCTTTGTGAATATACTGATACAGCTCCTTTGAAATGTAAGTGGGGCAAGGAAAAGAAATGCCCTCCACATCCTGGCAGGATGGCCCATCCTGCCAACACCTAGCCCCGTTTTGTGTAACTGTCTGGGAGAATTATACAAAGGCCAACTGCCATGCTAATCTCAGTCATATGACCCAGGATACAGGCTGCAGGTGCCAAATGTTGTGGGCAAGAAAATGCCAACTTTCTAAAAGTTTCATTATCAGAATTGTGACTTAAAATCAGACTTTACCAATTAAAAGGATTTTTAAATTACAATTCTTTAGAGGTAAAACATGACATATCTATCCGTTCCCAAGCAAAAGTTATCACTTATTAAATGTAATAGGTGACCAAGTTCATTAGGGGCAGTTTGGACCAGGGTCGCAAGGCCATTCTGGTACTGCTCGACCTGTCAGCGGCCTTTGATACGGGGCCCACACAATAGGCTTTTAAACATGCTCAGAAACATCGGCCTGTGTGGGACCGTCTTGATATGAATTTATCAGTAATTTCTTTACAAGAGTAATGAGTAATTATCGGAATCATCACATTTCTGCAATTCCACTGGCAGAATTAAAAATTCCACCCAGACCTATTAACAAGCATTGACACATGCATTATTATTCGCCGAAGTGATTAATAATAAGCTGTATTTTGTTGTAAGTTGTAGCTTGGTGAGCAGGTGAGTTCTGAGATGCAATGACCCTCTCTGATACTTATTCACTGTTCTCTGGGGTCAAGCAGGAGGGCACTCCGGTCCAATGAGGTGCAGGGCAACACACCAGAGCATAACTGCTTCCTCCAAGGTGTGGCACAATGATATCCCAGAAAACACCATTCCTCCAAAATTCAATATGTTAGAATTCTCTGCAAGGAGAGAAGAGCTGGCTAAACACCCCCCCCCCAGGATGGCTAATCTTCATAGTCTCTCCTCCTTGCATATGCTCATTCCTTATTTAAGCCTAGCATATGCCTGGGCTTATAGAGGAGAGTGGTAAATGAAAATGGATTTCTCTAGCTTTTCTCCTCCTTTCCTTGAAGAGCATGATTTACTAACCCTCCCCCTGGCTCTGACATTCCTAGGCCCAGCAACCTCTCCTCCCAGAAAGGCATACTAACCCCAGGGGTCATTTATCACTTCTTTAAAGCAGCCAGGCTAAACCACTTATCTCTAACCAATCAAGGCAGAGCACAAGATGGCTACATTTTGGCTTACAGACAAGAAAATCTTATAACTTCTTGTCTGTACATTTTAGAACAAATTTAACAATACCATATTCTTGGATTTGTCATTACCACTCGACAGAGTCCTTTAATCCTGGTTTTATGGCTTTTCTTTTTCCAGATATTAAGTAATAACCTCTTCCAATGTTAACCTATGGCTGGGGCTCTGCAGTGAAAAATGTAGTGAGCAATTTCTCCAGAACCATGACCTATAAAACAAGTTTTATAAGGACCCTGCTTATACCTACAGGACCCCCCCAGCCCAGGAACACATAGAAAAGACTTTAGGGGTTCTGAATATATCAAAATATTGCGGATCCTCGTTTCACAGTGCTCCTAGCACATACAGAGATTTTGGGAAGCACTTTACTGCAATGTTGGGAGTGAAATGTGCAATCTCATTAACCCCAGGGCATATAAAAACCTTTTTTATAAGAATTCTCCGTATACGTACCTGGCCTCCCACACCTGAGACACCTAGAGGAGATCCTGGGGGTATCTACCATTCCCAAAGATTGTAGTTTTTAATTGTCCCAAATACCAATGTCAAGTTTGGGTACAATTTGCCTTTTAAAAACAGCCCTGCAACACAGGGCTGTTTTTAAACTAACCTCGGACTCCAGCAGTGCACACATGCAAGTGCCGAAAAGGCTGTTGGCCTCTAAACTGCCCTGCCCTATTCTCGACCACACACTTAAAGATAGTTTCAACCCCCCTGCCCTATTCTGTACTAGGGCCTTATATGGGAGGTCATGCCAAACAGAAGGGTACCCTAACCCATAGTATACACTAGTGTATGTAGGTGTTTTTACTGTATTCTAAGTTTCTCTTTCAGTATAGCACTGGCCCTGGGCTGGTTAGGCAGAGCCCAGGGTCAGTCAGAGTCAGTTACCACCAGTACCAGCCAGCAAAAAGTTGGGGGGTACCTAGGGCACAGGATGACTTTGCAACAACCTCCAACACCTCCACTGGCTCACAATCAACAAGAGAATCACATCCAAGCTCCTCACTCACGCCTACAAGGCTCTCCACCATGCAGGACCAGAATATCTGAACCACCAACTCGCTTTCCACATACCCGCCAGATAACTTTGATCCACCCAACTCACATTGGGTTCCGTGCCACGGATCAACAAGACCAGAACCGGAGGAAGATCCTTCTCCTACCTCACCGCCAAAACCTGGAACACCCTGCCCCAACATCTCAGGCAATCTGTGTCTTCGACCCAATTCAGGAAGGACCTCAAGACCTGGCTCTTAGACTGAACCTCCACCTCCAGATGGATCAGGAGCCCCACACCAGTGCCTTGAGATCCTCACAGGGGAGTAGCCACACTATACAAATTACTGATTGATTGATGTGTATACAAGGTGCAACAATGCACTTAGGGAATCATTATATTAAGAATGTATGGCATAGGTGACAGAATGCAAAATACTGATTGATTGATGTTTATAAAAGGTGCAGCAATGTACTTAGGGAATCACTATATTAAGAATGCATGGCATAGGTGACAGAATAAAATTCATGATGTGTGTCTGCTGACCCATGTGGCTAAATGAAAACATGCATCAACAGGGAAAGATGTTACAGTGTCAGTATTAAGATTCCAACCATTGAAGTGCTGCACCATTGTCCAAAGCACTCAAGCCAGCGTCATCTCGGCTGCAGTGAGCACATTTTGGGTGCACATGGGATATAGCCAGAGCTTTAAAAGAAATGCTCTACAAACAAATTAATTCAGCTACATGTCACTTTCATAATAACTAACCTGCCCTCATGCCTATGCAGCACACATAATTAATAAATCAATGGCACTCTTTGATAAAAATCTACCAAGTGATGTAAGTTCATGATTCAATAACATACTGATACCAATCCATAAGAATTCCATGACAACATGTCAGAGAAACAAACAGGCAAATTTACTGCTTCTGATGGGAACTTGGCAGCACGGTGAGATTGAGATCCGTAGTAAAATGTCACTGCCAGGAAATACTTTAAAGTCTAATAAATGCCAGCAGCTCTTAGTACAGAATCCCAGCCTCCAAAACCCATGAACACAAATTCCAGCAACAAAACCTTGTCTGTTCATCTAATCTATAATAGATGTGACAGCAGACATCACAGGCATTCCCAAGGAAGAGTTTGTTGCAGGGAGTCTTTACCCGAGCGAGCAACTGTTTCAGGCGCCAGGGTTACAGCAACATAGAAAAAACATACCCTTCCCCTGCAAGAAGGGGGCACTGTGACAACCTAGTCTGGGTTCTGAGAAGCATCCTAGACTGGGTTCTGAGGAGCATCCTAGTCTGGGTTCTGAGGAGCATCCTAGTCTGGGTTCTGAGGAGCATAGTCTGGGTTCTGAGGAGCATCCTAGTCTGGGTTCTGAGGAGCATCCTAGTCTGGGTTCTGAGGAGCATCCTAGTCTGGGTTCTGAGAAGCATCCTAGTCTGGGTTCTGAGGAGCATAGTCTGGGTTCTGAGGAGCATCCTAGTCTGGGTTCTGATAGAATTGGTCAGTCGGAGTATTCTGAAATCAACTGTATGCATCCGTCTCGCAGCCTGAAGTCTTCAAGCCATTTGTATTGATTATATGCACATGCCAGAGGTATCCAAGGTCACATGGTCTGCTACAAGCTCTGCAAATACAGAGGGAGCAATAACCATGTCAGCTCGATCAACACACCAAAGTGTTGTTTCTTTGCAGAATAAGCAAGCATCTCCCTGAATGAGTTAGATTATATACTTTTATACATTAATATACAAACAAACTGTGGAACATATCAGGAGCAGACTCATATTTAGACATGATGTCCCTAATTTGACATAACGCTCGGAGACTTGGCATGATAATGAAGTCAGGAAGAACAAACCAGCCACAGAGCGTGTTCGAAGTTTAAGGTTTGCAGAATGCTCGGGTGTAGAACAAGCTGACTGCAAATAGCCAGGAAGGATCACAGGCCCCCGACAGACATCAAGTGTCATGGCAGCATGCAAAGGAATATACCTGTATAGCTGCCTATGTCAGGTCTCTGTTCACATGCATGGGGCACAGACAGCCGACTACTGCACATGTTTAGAGCACAGACATGCGACAGCTGAACAGGCTCAGAGACACTGGGGCAGATGTATCAAGTATTTTTTTTGTCGCAAACGCTGCGAATCGCAATTTCTCAGCGTTTGCGACAAAAAAAGTGCAACAGGCATGTATGAAACAAATCGCATCGCTTTTTAAGAATTCGCAGTTTTTGCGAATTCTTAGTGTGTGAGAAGTTAAAATCGCAGAATTATTAGCGATTCCTTATTTTGCATGTTCTTAATTTTGCGATTTTCGCAAATTTAGAAATCGCAAGTTAAGAAATCGCATCCAGATGTAAAAAAAATTCGCTAATTGCGAATTTCGAAGAATCGCAAATTAAGAAATCGCAATTAACACCATATAGATGCAGGTGGTAACAGAAAAAATATATAAAAAGACACCCAGAATGCAATTTTTTGATTTCCAAAATGGCGGGACTGTACCTGATTGCAAGGAGGCTACGCATTCAAGCTGTTGCCCAGAGAAGACAAAGACAGGAGAGAATCTTCAGAATACGCATTATGCTGTTCCAGCAGACTCAGGAGGAGATCTATGACAAATACAGACTTCATCCACACACCATTTTGGATCTTATTAATGAATTGCAACCTTTTTTGGAACATCCTACAGCCAGGACGCAATCAATCCCCACACATGTGCAGGTATTGTGTTCACTGCACCTTTTGGCTTCTGGGGCTTTTCAAAGTGTCATTGCAGAGGTTGGTTGAGTGTCACAAAGTGCCCTATCACGCTTTTTCCATGTATTCCTGGATGCAATGCTAAGGAGACTCCAACATCATATATATTTTTCTAATACACAACAAGCCTTACTGGAAACAAAGTTGGATTTCTATCAAATTGCACGATTTCCACATGTAATTGGATGCATTGACGGAACCCATATTGCTATCACTCCTCCTGCAGCCACAGAATATGTATTTCGGAATAGAAAAAGCTACCACTCGCTCAACATCCAGATGATATGCAATGCCAAAAACATTATCAATGACATTGTTGCAAAGTTTCCAGGGAGTACACATGACTCCTTTATCTTCAGACATAGCGCAATTCATAGACGTCTTAGTGCTCGTCAGTTTGGAGACGGATACCTGCTGAGTGAGTAACACTCAGGCAAACATCCATCCATCCATCCATCCATTTATGTGAAATGTAACATACAGATAATATTTTCTCTCTCATATGCAGGTGATAGTGCCTATGCAGTGCGTGATATCATCCTAACACCACACTTGAATCCTGCAAATGCAAGTGAAAGACGGTACAACAGGGCACACCGGTCCAGACGTGGGGTAATTGAACACACATTTGGAATACTAAAAAGCCATTTCAGATGCATACACAAAAGTGGAGGAGCTTTGCAATACAATCCTGAAACATGTTGTAAAATTGTAACGTATCATCAATTGGTGGAGGGAGAGAGAGTAGAGATCCTTTCAATCTCCTTTCAATAATTATAAATCAATGTGGAAAGGATCACTGGTCCTGCATAACCAAGGTCTGCAGGTGGATCGGTAGGTGTCTCCCAAATAAAAGACCCTCATACACGTGTTTTTTCAGAGTCGTGTAGCGGTATATGATGTGTCCCCGCTTCTTGTAACACGTGTTTGTGCGTAATCCTTGGGTCAGTTTTTGTTTGCACCCTCCACCAGGAGGTTGTACCATTGGTTAAAACAGTAGTGATGGTGAATAAGTGAAATAGTGCTATAAACCTCACAAGATTAGTGCGCTAGAATTCCTAAATAATTCCATAGCGACACGCCTTAACCTTCTACCCGAATCCAGAAATATTAAAGTTGAACCTCTGGCTGTCCGGGTATTTTAGAACACCTTTATAGCACTATTTCACTTATTCACCATCACTACTGTTTTAACCAATGGTACAACCTCCTGGCGGAGGGTGCAAACAAAAACTGACCCAAGGATTACGCACGGACACGTGTTACAAGAAGCGGGGACACATCATATGCCGCTACACGACTGAAAAAACACGTGTATGAGGGTCTTTTATTTGGGAGACACCTACCGATCCACCTGCAGACCTTGGTTATGCAGGACCAGTGATCCTTTCAACATTGATTTATAAGTAAAATTGTAACAGCATGTGCAATGCTGCATAACATGGCCATGCGCAAAGGCACAGAAATTGAAGTCAGTGAGTCTGACTCATCTGATGATGATGACATCCCTCCACCAAGAATGGCAGTAGCAGGAGTTGGAGCAATTGCTGGGCGTCAAAGAAGGACAGAGATTACACGTAATTATTTTTAGGTAAGAAGACACAAACTACATACTCATGTTTGCAATTGTTTTAATTCACAACATACAAACTTTCGTGCATTGTGTGTGAGTTATGATTCTCTAATGCTTGAAATGAAAATATCCATACGTGGAACACAAAGACAGCTTTCACAATGCAGTTATGCTGAATAGGTTACTATTCCAAAAGTAATTTTTTGCGCTGGCGGCTTGAAGCATGTTGCTCCTGAGACTGCATGGCTTCTTGTTCAGGTCCTGCACTTGCACGCCTTCCACTTCTGCGTTGGCTCAATTGAGATGTTGGGGTGGGGTTTCTACTGCTCCTACTGGAGTTGTCCTCACTTTCAGCAGAGCCTAGGAGAGCACTTGCACCAGAGTTGGAGGTTTGCATAGTTTCTAAGACCGAGGTCATTTTGTCCACACTTTTGGCCATTTCACGTGTACAGTCACACAATTCACGCTGCATATTTATGCTGCGCCTGGTGAAATTGCTAGTGACACAACATAGCCTGTTAATTGCCTTAGTGTAAGTATGAATCCTGACATGTGCAGTCTGTGCAGCCCTGTTACGTGCACTTTCTGTTTGTGCAAGGGTCAGGCAGAGTTTCTCAATTGATGCAGCCATGCCTTCTTGATTTTTATTTGATTTCAAAAGCTGTCTATTTATTGACCTGAGTGCCTTGTGTTGCAGGCGCTGTACCTGAAGCATATCCTGCTCAAGGCCAGCAAAAACAGTGCCTCCTTCACTGGGCCCACTGCTGCTCCTACATGTCTCCAAACGGAATGAGCGTGCCCTCCTTGGTATTTCAGTTTGCTCTTGTGACTGTTGAGGGGACACTGTGTCAGTCTGATTGGGTACTGAACCTCCATCTAAATTGTCATCATCTTCCATTGCAGGCAGAGGTGCAACATGTCTGCGCTTCCTGTTCATGTTTGTATTTTGGACAGGGCCATCAGTTACTACTTCTTCTGTGTCAGACGTCACATGTGGAGGAGAATTATCCAATTCACTTTCTGCCCTGGAGTCTCTTGCATGTTCTGTGGATGTAGAGTGTTATATATGAATTTTTGTTTCTTCAAAATAAACTATTTTCATTGCAGACAATAACTTGCACTACACTGTTTGAGTATCACAAATTTCTACTTGTAAAAAAGTCATGTACTCCTATGATGATAAGTGTGACAATCATATTTGCACTACAACTCCCATGATGCATTGCTCACTTCTGCTTTCACAGTCTAAGTGAACTTCTACTTATCTTACAATTAATATTAACACAGGACACACACACATTCATTACACACATTCTTAAACTAATTTGCATGCATCTTACCTTGTGCAGTTGCTGTAAGGTCTGAGCTATCAATACTAGCCACTCCACTCACACTCTCTGGTAGCAGGGTAGATTCCATCAATTCCTCATGGGGTGTTGGTTTGTCTACAGCTGAAGTACCGCCACCTGTTTTATTTGCCTCTTTGATTCTATCTGCAAGTCTCTCTTTTGATCTTAGTCTCATGTCATACCATGTTTTTTTGGTTTCATCAATGGAGCGAGTGGTAACTCCTACTGAATTCACTTTTTCCTGGATCTCCAACCATATTTTCCTTTTTCTTGAGTCAGGAACTTTTAATGCTTTCTTCCCAAAACGATCCTCATGATTAAGTACCATTTCTTCAATGAGGATTTCTTGCTCCTTTTCTGCAAATTTCTGCTTCCTTTTTCTCTTTTCCGCTAACATTTCCTCCTGTGCCTTCTGTGACTCCATTGCTCTCCAAACAGGTCTGCTCTGCCTCACAACACTCTTCCAACTGCCACTGGGTGTGGCTCTGGAAAGCAGGTGCAAGCAATCACTGGAACTTCCTGGTTGTGATGTCATCAGGCTGTTCCTGCATTGCATGCTCCCGTTTTTGCGATTTCTTAATTTGCGAAAATCGCTAATTAAGAAATCGCGATAAAATCGCAAAATATTCTGCGATTTTTAATCATACATCCCATTTTGCGATTCCGAAATTGCGATTCGTAAATAATCGCAATTAAGGACTCGCAAAATGTAATTTTGATACATCTGCCCCACTGCTTTTATTGCACATACTCAGGGCACAAACAACGCTACCACAACAGGCTAGGAAATGTAGAGTGGAAAATTATCTTTTAAGTACATCCAATATGAGATTCATACACATTTGTCAAGCACAGACACGCCACACCGAGCAGGCTCGGAAACATGAAGGGAGCGATCTTTGTATGTTACATGTGCAGAGTACAGATGAAAGCAGATAAAAGAAGTTCCACCACCAACACGGATGGAGAGGAGTACTGTGGCCACAGAACACTGATAAGAGAAACAGAGAAGGGAGAACCGGCTACAACCACTAAAACAGAGGAAAAGTAAAGTGGTAAGCACACAGACTAATAAGAGGTAAAGGGGGATGTAATTCTCTTTTAAGATATATTAAATACAATATATTTCACAAGCAAAGCATAATCACTATGCAGGCAAAACCTAAAATGGAAGGTGTAGGCCTGGAAAAGGAGTTATTTTTCTAGGTTGAATTGGCAGTTCAAAATTATACACTGGCTGAAATGGCAGGCCTGAGATGTGTTTTAGAGGGCTACTTAATTGGGAGCCACAATAAGGGCTGTAGGCCCATTAGTATCATTTAATTTACAGGCTCTGGGTAAATGTTGTACCACTTTACTCAGGACTTATAAATAAAGTAAATGTGCCAATCCGGTGTAGGAAAATGTTACCACATTTTAAGGAGTGAGCACATGCACTGCTTAGAAGTAGTAAAGTGCACAGATTCTTAAAAGCCCACAAAATCAAACAGGAGGGGAGTAGGTACAAAGTTTTTTTTGGGGGGAGACCACCCCAAGGCTGACAGGTCTAACACATGGTAACTGATTGGAAATGGATACAAACCCTTGACTCAAAGGCCATTTTCTGATTTTCTGGTGCCATTAAAACAGTCATAGGTCAGTGTTGCCCAAGTAAATATGTCATTCCACATCCAGTACTTCGAATGTATGTCATCTTCCTTTTATTTGTTTTTACTTACGGCTCATTAATATAGGATTACAGTAAGATGTGTGATATAACTGCAGATAGCTTTGTTCCCCACAAGAGAACTTATGAGGCAATTGCCACTTAAATGATTTAATATAAAATGCCGCCTTCTTCTAATTCCACTGCTAGAGCTAGGATAAAGATGCCTTGTTTTTCCCTTAGACGGGAAATCATAAAATAGTTGTGATGTCCTAATAACCCTTCCATATACGGCACAGCTCCATAAAGAAAGCAATCCTATTCGAATAAGCGTCTACTACAGCTACAATAATTGATTGGTTCCTTTATGTCAAAACCCGGGACCAATGTTAATTGAACTTAACGAGGCCTTGGAGGGAAGTTTAACCTAAAGAAGGCTTCTGGATGTAATCCCTGACTAACATAATTTCTATGTAAAAATTCATTTTGCATTAATATGTAATAAATATCATTAAATTCATTTAAATTAATTCTATACATCACTTGTAATATGTTTAAATACACAATTTATATCACTTTGGGTGGGATTTTTTTAATCAAACTTCGGAAAAATTACTTGATTGTACATGTAATATATTCAAAATATTTAAATGTTTACATTTAAAATTACATTAGTAATGCTGTAACATTTTTATATATTAGTCTACATTTGAAATAAATACATAAAATGAATAACAAGAATACTTAACTCAAATATATATTATCTAATTGTTTTAAAAGTTCAATACATTTTAAATGTTTTCCCTATGTATGCAAGCCTGTGGCAGCGGTCTCTGCCAAGAGTGTGAAACATTAAATATGGAATCCCTATTTCAGTGGGTGAGGACATGTCAGTTTACTGTTTTGAGTAGCTTTTCACTCTGATATGGGGAATCGCTCAAAGTAGTAAAGTTACTTAAAAAGTGTAAGAGTACATTTGCACATATAGATTCACTCATGTGTAAGTTAAACTTTTGGAATAGAGCCTATATTTAAATATATCATATGACTTGATGTACCTTTATGACTGTTCCTGGATATTAAGGGCTATATTAAATTTAGAAGTGTCGCTTGTGAATAGTAATAGTTTTACTCTCTTGTGGGTATGTTTTTGAAGTGGCCTGACCATCCCTAATCAGTCCTTAAATTTCTCTAACCCCCTCACATTTAATAGTATTCCTTATTTCCCAGCCACTCCTTTGCACATTTGCTACAGAAACTTGTGCCCGTTTGTGCTTAGATCTGCCATGTTGGCCCAGATGTCTGAACAGAAAAGATAGGCAAGACAGAGGTCTCCACATATAGGTTTGTGGATAGCATCTTTTAGTATTTGAATAGTCCTACTTCAGTTTTACTTTATGCAAGACAAAATGCAATTTGTAAAAAGAACCTGTTAGACTTGACATTCTTTACATGGTATTTCCCAAAACGTTTTGCCTTTACCACTACTGTTTTGCTGAATTAATTTTTGTTGGCTTTAAGAATCCGTGCACTTTACCACTGTTAACCAGTGCTAACATGCTTGTGCTCTCTCCTTCAAGAAATGGTAAAATTGGCCTACACCTGATTGGAACATTTAATCTACTTGAAATTCCCTAGTAAATGGTACTACATGTACTCCGGGCCTGTAAATTAAATGCTGCTAGTGGGCCTGCAGAACTCATTATGTCGCCAACTAAAGTAGCCATTTAAAACGTGTCTCTTCTCTGTGTGTATGTTGAGTGTTTTGAGTGTGTGCGTGTGTGTGTGTAGCATATATGGTGTAGCAGGAATATGTTTGTGGTAAGAGTCTGGGTCCTGGTATGAGTGGATAGCATTTTAAATGCCACCAGTTTAACACAGTGGAAGATGGATGGTGGATACAGCTTCCCCAGACAGTAAACATGTATTGATAGCATTACTGTCGCTGAAGGGTAGAGTCCCAGCCATTTATGTGAGGAAGGATGGAGACATGGCTACTCCTAGAATTTAAATGAGGACCTTGTTAGGAAAGGGGTGCCATAAGTTGGCAGCATATGCTCAGACGTGAGTCCCTTGCTCACTTTGCCAAGCAAGCCTGGCTGAAGACAGCTGAAATGCCAGAAACCGGTCCTAGGAAGCTTGTTTTCAGTCCAGGGAAGGCATGGTTGGCAGTTCGGGCTGGACTGTTCCCATGAGGCACAGGATCAGTCTGATTTGCATATGGCCATGTCTGAACTCGGGTGGCAGAGTGGGCTAAAAACCGGTGATGGATTAAACCCAGATCTGTTGACTGGGTGTGAGTGTTTGATTGGTTCAGATGCTCCGTCCATCACCACCCCCTTTTGTCCCGCTTTGTTCGCCATAAGTTGGCAGGGTATGCTCAGCCGTGAGTCCCTTGCTCTCTTTGCCACTGGATTCAAGCAAGCCTGGCTGAAGACAGCTGAAATGCCAGAAACCGGTCCTAGGAAGCTTGTTTCCAGTCCAGGGAAGGCATGGCTTGGCAGTTCGGGCTGGACTGTTCCCATGAGGCACAGGGTCAGACTGATTTGCATATGGCCATGTCTGAACTGGGGTGGCAGAGTGGGCTAAAGAACGGTGATGGATTAAACCCAGATCTGTTGACTGGGTGTGAGTGTTTAAATTGGTTCAGATGCTCCGTCCATCACCACCCCCTTTTTTACTGAAAACCTTTTTCTGAGCATTAACATTTGGTTGAGGGTAAGAGGTTAAGACCCTGTAGATTCTGTAGCTTAAGGTTTTGAAATTTCTAAGAAGGACTTGCCTGTTTGTCTATGCCTGATTACCGCAACAAAGTACTCTATGGGTCTGCAAGTTAACTGTCTCCAGTGGACTTCAGCACCCAGTGTGTCACCCACTGCAGTGACACAGCAAACCTGATCCTAAGTCTACCACTGTAGTCTGATTGAACAGTTGTAAAACTGAAAATCTAAACTGTCAAAATAACCCCTTTTGACAGGCCTTACCTTTCTTTTTCAATATTAATAAGTCACTTCTAAGTAGCCATTATTACTCATAAGATAGGGTGCATGGTATTTAATAGGCTGACACGTAGCAGTTTAATGTTAAACATGTCCTTACAGTGACTAGCCCTTCAAAGCTATTTTCACTGTAACGTGGGTGACTGTTACATAGGGAAGCACTGGGATACAATACGTTTAATTAATATAGTCTGTGCCATGGAAACACCTATACATTTTATTTTAAGACTTTTGAAATATTCTTTACAAGCCTGATTCACTGGTGAAGTGTGATTTGTGATACATATTTTTGGTAAGATTACCTTCAGCCAAGTTTACCCTGTCAGAAGTCTCTGGAAGTTAAATCAGCATTTCAGTTGGTGTGACTGAGTTGTGTACTTGCTCTCAAAATAGGAACAAAAAGCATTTGTCGTGGGTAGGAGTTGTTGACAGGATGGACTGTAGACTGGGCCTAAGGACTTGATTAACTTCAAAGAGGCCTACCCTGTCATAAGCAGATATAGCTAAAACCCATGCCTGCACCTTTCATTTGTCTGCCCATCCGGACTAGCCTCCATCACAGTGGGTCTCTTGTTAACATCACAGTGTAAGATCCCACTGGAGTGTCAAGACCTGCTTGGTAGGTGTGCTGGGGTTTTTCATATGATACTTGGGGCGCACTTCAAAGGATAGATGCAGATTTCCAAAACTGTGTGTGTGTATCAACTGTTTTGTTGCTGAAAGCTCAGCATTTGTTTTACCAGACATCTGTCTCTGAGTTTGATGGGAGTACAGGGACTGCCTACATCTGGACTCTAGTGATGGGGTTGGGAGGACACTATGATTACCATAGTACACTACCCATATACCCCCAGCCTCCAGTGCCCAAGTTTAGTGCGGCTGAATACTTCAGTTATCTTGAGAATGCCCAAAGTGGGGAGGGTTAGTCCTTAGAACTTTTCCTCATTGGTAAGGGGTCATCCCAAAGGGTCAATTCCACCCACTAGCTCATGTCAGGCATAAATGTGGAATCTCTAGGCACCCACTTCAGAATATTCCTGGGCATGAGGAAGATCAGAGGAAGACTGATTCTGCTATCTGAAACCTGACAAAAAGCAGTGGAAGACTGGACCTGCTCTCTCCTAAGGCTGAAATTCTGTTCAAGATGCAGGGACACAGCAAGCTACAAGAGGCGTTTTCCTGTAGCTGCCCAGCTGCTCAGTAGCAACTGGACCTGGATTGAACCCTTCTTTGGCCTCTGCATGCCACCTGGTAAGTCACTAAGGGCCACATGTATAAAGCATGTTTGCGTTCCAAATGAGGCAATTCTAAGAATCTGCCTGTTTGCGAGTGCAAAAAATGCTTGTCACTTGTATGAAACCCTATTCTGCAATTCGGTAACCTGTTACCGAATTGCAAGATGGGTTTACGATTCGTTATTTGAAAGGGACGTGTTTAGGGTGTCTCTTCCAAATACCAAATCGTAAACGAATGTATGAAAGTTTTGTGACGTTGAATGTGGTAGCCGAACATTCACACTTTACCACCAACTTCAAGTTGGTCGTAACCCATTCACAAATGGTAAGGGGTCCCCAAGGGACCCATTTACCTTTGTGAATATATGCAAAAACCTTTTTAAGGAGCAGGCAGTGGTCTCATGGACCACTGATTGCTCTTAAAAAGGGAAAAGTGAACTATTAATTTTGTTTTTTAAACGCAACCCGTTTTTCTTTAAGAAAAACGGGCTGCATTATAAAAAGATTTCTTTATTTAAAAGCAATCACGGACATGGTGGTCTGCTGACAACCAGCAGGCCACTATCCCCGTGATTTTAGCGATTCCTGGGGTAGAAAATTGCAACTTTTCTCATTAATATTATTCAGGTAGGTCGATTTGCAACCCTCTGCGAATCGATATATGAAACTCTTGTAGTTTCATGCATTTGTAATAGTGATTACCTTATTGCGATTCCCTGAAAATTGAAATTAAGGTATCACAATTACAAATGTTGATACATGTGGCCCCCTGTGCCTCACCTAAGGTACTAAGGAGCTTTAGAACTCCGGTCCTGTAGGGTATTTAGGCCTAAAGGACTACATTCCGAAGATAAAATCTTTGAGCAGGACAAACCTGGTTAGTGTATCCAACTCATGGTCCATTACGGTCCGCATCAATTTGCCCCTAGGTCCAGATCTACCATTGACTATTTAGGTTATTAAGGACCTAGTGTCGTGATCTCTGATTAGAAAAAGGAGATATATTTACCTGCTTATCAGATCTATTTCTACTTAAAACGTAAAAAAATTTGTATGCAGGATTTTTGACATTTTGGTGTCATTTTGCTTATTAAAATGTAACTTTATTTTACTAATTTGTTTTGGGATTTTTAGTGCTTTGCATTTCATCTTTATTACTGTTTTAGTACTACATAAATGCTTCATAGATAGCCTCTAAGTCATACCTGGCTGCTTTGTGATGCAGCTACGAGGGATTGAAGCTCACGAAAATTTAGTGACTTTAAGGGTTCACCGTAATAAAGATTGCAATTATTCCTCGTTTTGGGTACTTACTCTTTTAACTAATAACCCAATTTCGTCTAAGCCTGGTCTAACTGTGTGAAGAACTGAAAGACCTGTATAATTGTGCTGTACAAAATTAGGGCTTTTGCCAGGAGAACTTGAAATAGTGAAAAGGTGAAAGCTAATTGAAATGATCTGTGACATTAGAGTATTTTTGAGAGGACTGTACCTGTGCTTTTTTCAGTGCTTATATGCATGATATAAACCAGGGCCTGTAGACATAGGAAAGTCAAAAAGTTGGGAAATGTGTATTTAAATTCTCAAACAGGATTATATACCTGTAACTGAGAACTCTAATTGCATGGGGTAGGATTTACCTTTGCTATGAGATTAAAGGACTTCTAATTAACTAGAAAATAAGCACTGGGATAGACAAAATGTTATTGTGTCTGCTGGCTGACTGTTGAGTTCAGAGATCTTGCTCCACATGCTAACTCACCAAGAAACCTTTGACTGTTAGCTTGCACTACCCTGTGAATAAAGTGAGCAACATGAGTACTTGTCTGGTCCGCTGTGCTCTTCGAAATTCGGTTTCTGTCTTATAAACAATGATAAAATATGGTGGTGGAGTGATTTCCCTATTTGGGGGAGGCCCTTACGACAATGGATACCATATCATTTCCACTAAAGCTTTTACCCTTAACCCAGAACCCAGATTTTGAACTTTCACTCCTACTACTACTACTTACTATGCCCTTCACTGTTTATTTTTATATCCTTCCTTCTCCACTCCTAAAGCTGTCACTCTTCACCCCTAAAACATTCACCCCAACCATTTATCTTTTATCACTAAACCCTTCAGCCTTAGACACTTCACCCATAAACCCTTCATCCTTAGACCATTTTCTTTGAAACTCTTCACCCCAAACTCTTTACTCATCTATGTAAGCCCTTCACCCCCTGTTCTTCCCCGTATAGCCCTTACCCATAAATCCTTCACCCCAGTCACTTCTCCTTTAAACATCTTACGTGTCACCCTTTCCTCATTTATCATTCATTATTCCCCATTCACCTCATACCCATTACCTTTCACTCCTAGATCATTCACCTAAAAACCCTTCATCCTTAAATATTCAGCCCTTTACTCCTTAAGCATTGATTTTGCACCATTTACCCCTGAACCATTTGTCATTTACCCCTAAGCCCTTGAGCCTTCACCTTTAAACCCTTCATCCTTAAAAGGTTTCTCCATTAACCCATTCACCCATGAACCCTTCCTCCTTCACCTTTAAATCCTTCACACCTAGGAGGAGGCAAGATGGCCGCTGCAGTATTGTGCTGAAAGGTCGCATCCATCTCCTCTCCCGCATATTATGATATGACGGTCAAGTAGGACGCTGTGCAACTCAGATGAATAACCCTGATGGAGTCAGGGCGCTGGTGGCTCAGAGGATTGCATGATTATAAGAATTTCAAGAAGAAAGCCCTTTGGATTGGTCTGGCCTGGGTTTGGGTCAAGGGAAAGGCTGCAAGCTTGTTTGACAGGCAGAGAATGGCGCCTAAGATACCCTCCCGGTCTGCGAATTTGGGGAAGGGGAGCGATAAGGTTAAAAAGCTCTCAGACCCTCCAGCAACCAAAACAGGGGCGGCTGCTGCTGTAAAACTGGATACCTCCGCCGGGAAGACACCCGGAGCAATTAGGAAAACTTCCCCCCCCCGTCGGAGAAAGGAAAGAAAGGAGAGACACGGGGGAAATCGATCGCAGCTGCCAAGAATAGCGATGGACCCCCAGCGGAGGCTCGTAACTCGGCTGTGGCTAACCTCGGGAAAGGAGATGGCAACCACAAGAGCCGGGAGATGGGAATGAGGCAACCTACCCTCGTAGAGGTTCTGTCAGTGAAGATTTCCGAGCAAGCCGATCCCCCCTTCGAAACAGACGTGTCAGTGGCTCCGGGAAACGTCCTCGAGGACGCTACAGACGCTGACAACTCATAGATCCTGGCTGCCAAGCAACGGCCAGCGCGATCACTGCAACAGGTTCAGAAGCTCACTACAGAGGCTCAAGAAGCGGGCGACACTTGCAGCAGAGGTGAGCCACTGAACGGGATTAGAGGTGGAGACACTGGGGGACTCGGGAGACCTTCAATCATAGGCACTGGGGATAAAAACGCTGACATGATGGGGGCTCTAATGCTAGTGGAGGAAGAAATGAATGCCTCAAGGCGTTTGGACGGCACCTGGAGCAGCAGGGACAGCCTAGCTAACAAACACAATCCGGAAGCATGTTTGACCAAACAGGCGCTGGGAAAAGGAGATTGTGCTTCTGTAGAAGGAGAGTTCTACTCACTTAATGAGGGCTCGGAATCAGTATTATCATCTGATCAGAGTTCGGAGTAGGAGGGTGAGGAGGTAACCGGGTCAGGCTCTAGTTCATCATGTAAAGAGTCAACGATGAAGAAAAGACACTCGAAATGAAGGAGACAGACGCCCGGATCCCCTTTGTTCCCTGCGAAGCGATTATTATGGGATTATTCTGCGACCTCGCAGGTTTACCAGGAGGATGCTCGTCCTGGGGGTGCCTCAGCCGGGCCTCCCCCTCATCGTGATTCCTTTGACATTTTATTCACTACTCTCAAGCAGATGCAAGGGGAAGCAAGGGTGGAAAGCCGCAGAGCAAGACAGGCCTCAAAGAAAATCCAGAACACCTTGAGGAAAGTTAATAAGCTATATGATGAACTCGTGGATCGTGTAACAGAGGTGGAGGAGCACACTGGCAGGCTGGAGGACGACATCGGGAACTGGCAATCATTCAAATCAGAGCAGGAGAAGTTGGCAGAGGATATGCGTTGGAAGATGGAGGATTTTGAAAACAGGCAGAGGCGGAACAATATTAGACTGTTGGGTGTGGCGGAAGGGACAGAAGGGCAGGACGTCAGGCAATTCGTGATCAATTTGTTAAAGGGGGCCTTTCTGGAATCTCAGTGGCAGTGGGAAAGGGAGATACAGAGGGCACACAGGTTCCCCTTCACGATGAAGAAAGCCCGGGGTACAGGGGGTGCTGGGGGTGCAGTGAGTTAATTTAAAAAAAGGGGAAGCCACCAAAAGTACCAGGTACTTACAGACCAATCACACTGATGAACTCTGATGTTAAAATATATTCTAAAATGTTGGCAAAAAAGATTGGCAGGGATTATTGAGCAGTTGGTAAGCCCCACACAGCACGGGTTTATACCCGGTAAAGGGACAACGCAGCACGTTAGGACTCTTGTCACTATGTTTGACTCTGCAGGCATCCTAGGGGATCCTGTCGCAGCACTCTTCCTAGACGCTGAGAAAGCGTTCGACAGGGTCTCCTGGGACTATCTTTGGCACGTTATGAGGTGGTGTGGGATAGGGGAGGCATTTTTAAAGGCTATAGAGGTCCTGTATAAAACTCCAACTGCTAGGATCAGAGTTAATGGAGGGTTGTCAGCTGCAGTAAAAATCGCTAGGGGGACCAGGCAGGGGTGCCCCTCCTCGCCTCTCCTTTTTGCGCTATATCTCGAGCCGCTATTGCGGCGTTTTGAAAACTAACCCTGAGATTCCACCGATGAGGGCAAGTAATTACATTGTAAAGACTTTAGCTTACGCAGATGACGTAGCCATAGTGACCTCGAACCCTTCTTTAGCTATAAAGGAGGTGGAAGCGGAGGCCCAGGCCTTTGGGCAGATATCTGGGTATAGCTTGAACAGATCTAAAACCCAGATCATAAAGAACACATACGCTATTTGTGACGACAGCAGGGTGGTTAGCTCTGCAGTATATCTAGGGGTCTCATTATCGGCAGAATTGGACATGCTGGTTGAGAGTAATTTGACTCCTTTAATTTCCAAGGTAAAGGGAGATTTGAAGAGGATGAACAATCTCCATCTTTCTCTTATGGGCTGTACTAATGTGATTAAAATGCTGATTCTGCCCAAATTTCTTTATTTCGTTAGATCCATTCCCCTAGTTTCTGAAGCTAAATGGTTTAATTTAATAGAGGGTGTACTGAATAGGTTTATCTGGGCCCATGGGAAGACTCGGCGGGCTTACAGATTTCTGTTCCTCCCGAGAGAGAGAGGGGGCTGGGGTGCTCCGGACTTTACGCTTTATCAAATGGCTGCAGCATTAAAGTATATGCAGGGATTAATTGGGGGAGGGGGGCTTGAGCAAAGAGTTACGACCATGTCCACGGAAGTTTACTTAATAGTGTTGGGGGTGGAGGCAGAATTTTTTTTTTAAACAGAGTCGAGTTCGGGTACTATAAAAGGACAAGATTCAAGACCGTGGTGGCAGCAGTTACAATTTGGAATGCTTTTTTAAAAAAGGCTGGTTTAGGAAGATATAACAGGTACATCCGGTTGTATAAGAATAAATCCTTCCCTGCGGCAGTGTTCGCGGATTTAACAATGGCCGGATGGGCACAAAAAGAGATAATACAGATTGGGGATGTAATGGATGCTGAGGGGATAGCACAGTTTGCAGCCATTACCTTTAAGTATGGCATTGAAAGAAGGGATTTTTTTAAATTTTTGCAGGTAAGGAGCTTTCTTAGTAATAAGCAGGGCGGTATAGCGGGGTTTGGCAGTAATGAAATACTGGAAAAGATAAAACTAGGCGGGGATTGCACGATTAGATCCTTCTATGCAAGCCTTGCAAAAGGGAAGACGGATGATACCCACAAAGTTAGTAACAAGTGGGTTGAAAAATTGGGGGGGGGGAGCCTGGTAGCTTCCAGGAATCTCTGGACTTGGGTCGTACCATCTTGTGCTCAGGTCCTCTGCAGTCTCAGCATTATAAGACCCTGTTCTCACTGTATCACACCCCAGCGAGAACAGCTAAGTGGGTACCACTTGCCCTCGATGCAACTCAGCGGAGGCAGATATTGTTCATATGTTCGCTCTCTGCCTCCAGCTACACACTTTGATTAAAGACTTAGAGGATTTTCTTGGCAGGTCATTACGGCTACAAGCACATTTGACTCCTATGTTGATTTTGTTGCGGAGAGACCCGGGGGGAGATTCTGCACATAAGGAATTTATGTTTATGGCTACTGCAGTGCTGAGGCTGACAATAGCAAGAGCATGGTTGGAAAAAAATCCCCCGGTTATGCAAACTTGGCTGGCAAACTTATTAGCTATGTATAACCTTGAGAAGGCAATTTATGCACAGAAGGGAAAAAGGGGTAGAAGGTTAGGTTTTAAAATCTGGGAGCCAATAACTAAATGGAAGGAGACTATGGTATTATAGGGTAGTTTATGTGAAATGTAACATGAATTATAGGTTCCATGAAGTCTATGGAAAAGTTTTGAAAATGTAACCTTTTTTCTTTTGTTTTGTTGTAGTTTCAAAATAGGATAAAGCTTGTGCAATTTCGTCAATCTGGTTAGTGTAAATCATAAATGTAAATTTCACTGGTCAAATGTATAATATATACAATGTGAGTACTAAGAAAAATAAAAAAATATGTTTTTAAAAAGAAAAATAAATAAATAAATAAATAAATCCTTCACACCTACACCCTTAATTTTTTAGGCTACTACATGTCACAGTTCCTCTCTGTACCCTTACTACTTCCTAAACCTTTCATTCTTCTTCCTTCACTCCTAAACGCTTCACTAAAGCCTTCCCCTCTAAATATTGATTCTACAAACCTTCACCCTTCAACTCTTCACCCATAAACCTTTCACAGTTAAAACTGTTATCTATCACCCTTCACCCCTAAAACGTTCGCTCTTCCCTATAAACCCATCACTATTTACCCTTCACCCCAAAACCATTGACCCCATATCCTTCATCCCTAAAGCATTCATCATTGTCCCATAAACCCTTCACCTAGCTTTTACACTTACCCATCCCCACAAAATATACATCTAATCTGCATGTTTTTCATGCCATTACTTACAATGGAATGACATTGTGATGGCTGAACAGTTCCCTGCACCTTTAAAATCCAAATCTATAAAAACATTGCAAGTTTTTAGAGGGGAAGAGAGAGACAGAGAGGAGAAAGAAAAAATGGAAAGAGGTATAAAAATAGAGAGAATGAAATAAAGGGCAGAGGGAGAAAAGTGGAGAGAGAACTCAATAGAAGGCATATGAGAACGCTAAAAGTACAGAGAGAGGAGGGCGATAGTGTGAGAAAGAAAGATAAAAACTTAAGAAAAGAATGAGAGATGCAAACATGAGAACGAGAGTCAAAATAGATAGAAAGAGAGAGGTAATTATGGATAGAGTGGAAGACAGAGAAAATGACAGAAGGGTAGAGACAGAGCATGCAGACAGATAATGAGAGAACAATTTCAATAGATATGAAAGGGCTGGGCCCATAAGTTCTGGACCTGTTTTAGAATTTCAATCTGATGGTTCTTTTTGGCAGCATGTAAGCATAGAGGGGAGAAAACCCTTTATCAAAGCCAATTTCTCCTGACACATAGTAACCACAGACAACTACGTAAGATTAGTTAAATAACTGAACATAACAACACCTCTGTAGGAGAGTAGGGTCTGCTTCCTATGGTTACCCCCACTTTGTGCTGTGATTCTCTGGTTTTTCGACTTTAGTCTGGCTGTGACACTGCTAATCAGGCCCACAGCCTAGCTGTTCTCGCTCTAAATTGATACCCTGTACTTTAGGTACATACCAGATTGGTTACTGGGTCACCCTTGTGAGCCCCTGTATAGTGTACTCTAGGTACCCAGGGCATAGGTGCACCCTAGGCCTACCAGGGGCTGCAGCATGTATTGTGCTGCACCTTGCTGGTCTGCACCGTAGCCAATCTCGACATCCTGCGTGGATTGCGTTTGCCAAGGCTTGTTGGGTCCAACCCGGATACCGACACTGCAGTCGACTATATCCTTTGTGGGACAGCACGAATCCAGCTCCTAGTTGTTGTCGACACCTCCCAGGCCTCGTGGCTGAAGAGACAAGCTTCACCTTTTCACCTGAAATCACCCGACATTGCTGGCAGCTTTCCATCGCCATCCTGGTCCCTGTCACTGGCAAGTGAACCAGACTCTGTTCTTTCTGTTTTCAAGTTCTTCAGATCTTCGATCCACCCTTGGATCCACCCGGACACTTTTCCTCTGGTCACCTGCAGCACTTCTTTGCAGATCTCCATTGAAATCGACGACGAAACCCGACATCAAAAGACACCTATGCACCCGGCTTCCGTGTGTGAGGTAACACGAGTACTCTGGTAGTCTCGAGGGTTTTGGCCCTCCTAGTGTCTCAGTCTAAAAGGGTTTCATCGTAGTTATGTTATGTTATGTTATATGTACTTATATGGCGCATGGCTGCCCCAGCAAAGGGGCGTCCCGGCGCAAGCTGTTCGTACCTAAGAAGGCGCTGCTACTGATGGAAATTTGCAGAAGACATAACATGACTAACAGAAGAGGTGAGTTTTTATGGCCTTTCTGAAGGACAGCAGGTCATTAAGTCCGCGTATCTGGGCTGGAAGTTTATTCCAGAGCCTTGCTGCCAGGTATCTGAAAGAACGACCGCCCATCCGGGGTAGTTTAATGCGGGAGACAATGGCCAGGTTCTGTCCTTCCGACCGTAAAGCGCGTTGGGGAGTGTACAATGAAAGGAGAGGGCACAACATAGGGGGGAGGCAGATTTCAGGATTTTAAAAGCGAGGCACAGGGTTTTAAAATAAATCCTCTTCTCCACTGGGAGCCAATGAAGTTTCAGGAGGGTGTTAGTTATTGACTTGTGGCGGGGCAGGCCAGTGAGTGCTCTGGCAGCGGCATTTTGGACTCGTTGCAGTCTAGCTTTCTCTGCAACATTCGTCCCTAGCAACAGGGAACTGGCGTAGTCTAGCCGTGAGAGGATAGCTGACTGTACCACCAGTTGGCAAATTTGGTGGTCAAAGTATTTTAGGATAGGCCTTAGGTTACGTATAATCCCGAAACAGTTGGTCGCCACTTTTTTCGTGTGATGGGTAAAATTCAAGTCAGAATCTACCCATACTCCTAAATTTTGTACTACGTTTTTGGGCTCAGGTGGTTGTCCCAGTGCCGCAGGCCACCAGTTGTTCCCCCAAGCAGTAGTATCTTTGCCTACCAGCAAGACCTCCGTCTTGTCGGCATTAAGCTGGAGATAGTTTAATGTCATCCAGCTAATAATGTCGGCGAGAGTCTGTTTAAAATTCTGTGCACCCGGCTTCCGTGTGTGAGGTAACACGAGTACTCTGGTAGTCTCGAGGGTTTTGGCCCTCCTAGTGTCTCAGTCTAAAAGGGTTTCATCGTAGTTATGTTATGTTATGTTATATGTACTTATATGGCGCATGGCTGCCCCAGCAAAGGGGCGTCCCGGCGCAAGCTGTTCGTACCTAAGAAGGCGCTGCTACTGATGGAAATTTGCAGAAGACATAACATGACTAACAGAAGAGGTGAGTTTTTATGGCCTTTCTGAAGGACAGCAGGTCATTAAGTCCGCGTATCTGGGCTGGAAGTTTATTCCAGAGCCTCGCTGCCAGGTATCTGAAAGAACGACCGCCCATCCGGGGTAGTTTAATGCGGGAGACAATGGCCAGGTTCTGTCCTTCCGACCGTAAAGCGCGTTGGGGAGTGTACAATGAAAGGAGAGGGCACAACATAGGGGGGGGGCAGATTTCAGGATTTTAAAAGCGAGGCACAGGGTTTTAAAATAAATCCTCTTCTCCACTGGGAGCCAATGAAGTTTCAGGAGGGTGTTAGTTATTGACTTGTGGCGGGGCAGGCCAGTGAGTGCTCTCGCAGCGGCATTTTGGACTCGTTGCAGTCTAGCTTTCTCTGCAACATTCGTCCCTAGCAACAGGGAACTGGCATAGTCTAGCCATGAGAGGATAGCTGACTGTACCACCAGTTGGCAAATTTGGTGGTCAAAGTATTTTAGGATAGGCCTTAGGTTACGTATAATCCCGAAACAGTTGGCCGCCACTTTTTTCGTGTGATGGGTAAAATTCAAGTCAGAATCTACCCATACTCCTAAATTTTGTACTACGTTTTTGGGCTCAGGTGGTTGTCCCAGTGCCGCAGGCCACCAGTTGCTCCCCCAAGCAGTAGTATCTTTGCCTACCAGCAAGACCTCCGTCTTGTCGGCATTAAGCTGGAGATAGTTTAATGTCATCCAGCTAATAATGTCGGCGAGAGTCTGTTTAAAATTCTGTGCACCCAAACCGCTCTCGTCACCACCAGCTGGGTGTCTTCAGCGTAGGACACTAACGACAGCCCGTGTTTCCTAGCTACCTCTGCCAAAGGTTGCACGTAAACATTGAACAAGGTGGGGCTGAGAGCAGACCCTTGGGGCACTCCTTGTTCAATGGGGAAGTCTTTCGAGAGAAACGGCGGGGTGGAGACCCTAAAGGATCTGCCTGACAGGAAAGATTTAAACCAATTAAGAGCTTGGCCAGATACCCCTGCTTCCTCCAGCCTGAACATCAGCACCTCATGGGAAACCGTGTCGAAGGCAGCACTGAGATCCAAGAGTCTAGTATGGTTCGAAGATGTTCTATCACACTCAGGAGGGCTGTTTCGGTGCTATGCCCGGACCGAAAGCCATGTTGGGACCTGTCTAGAATGGAATTAGACATCAGAAAATTGGTCAGGGTGGAGTTAACATGGGCTTCCATCACTTTGGATGGCCAAGGGAGCAGAGATATGGGTCTAAAATTTTGGAGAAGGTTAGGGTCTAGCGAGGGTTTCTTTATAATGGGGGAGACCCATCCTTGCTTCCAGCCGGCGGGAATATTAGCTGTGTGAAGGGACAGGTTAATAATGTCTCTGAGGGGGCCAAGTACTATCTCATCTGCTTCTCTGAATTGTTCGGGTTTAAGGGGGTCTGCTGGTGAACCTGATTTAATTTTATTGCAGAGTGTCGAGAAGTTTTCTTGGTTTAGTGCCGGGATGGAGTCCAGTTTGGGCCTATTTGGGTTGGCTTTGGGAATGAGTTGTGGACTGGCCGGAAAGGCATTATAGATTTTCTGGATTTTGTCCATGAAGAAAGTAGCCAAATTATCGCATAGTGCCGATGAGGTGTTGGAATTGCCTACTAGTTTTTTGGCACTGAGCTCTTTCAGTATTCTGAAAATAGTTTTGGAAGCATTGTGGCTATTGTTGATCTCTTTGGCGTAGAAAGCTGCTCGAGCCCTACAGATGTTACGGTGTTAGCTTTTTTGCGACTGGACATAGAGGGTCTTGAGAGCAGGATCATAATTTCTTCTCCATCTACGTTCCTTTTTTTAATTTTTTTATTTTTTTTTGTAGTTCCTTTCTTAGTAAAGTAAGCTCATCATTGAACCATGGACTGGATGCATGAGAGCGTGCCTTGATCCACTTGGCAGGAATCAAAGCATCTAAGGCCCTGTTAATCCAAACACAAAATCTGTTATACCCTAGGTTAGGGTCATCGCTAAGTGTAGGAGGGTCAGTTGTGAGGAGAGCGTGGAAATCCTCCAGACGGAGCTTTCTCCATGGCCTTTTCCGCACCTGCTGGCCGGGATTTGTATTAGGATCGCCCCCAATGGGCAATATCATGGTCACTAAGCAGTGGTCAGTCCAGGTCATAGGGATAGGCGATTCTACGCTTGCGTTAGTCAAATTAGAGAAGATCGGATCTAGGAGATGTCCGCCGCTGTGGGTGGAGCCACTCACAAATTGGCAAAGCTGTAAGGCGTCTAAGTCAGCTATCAGCGTATTAACCGTATTGTCAGTGGTGATATCAAAATGGATGTTCAGATCTCCTATGATAGTAAAATTGGCAGTGCCCGTGATCAAGGAGCATGTGTTTTCAAGGAGTGATGATATGAAGTTCTTGTCTGCTCCTGGGGGTCTATAAATCAAGAGACCCACGAGAGTAAGTTGAGGGTTAATTTGGATGTTATATCGGGCACATTCACAATCTTCAATGTCTAGCCTAGTGAACCCGCAGGGAAAGTTGGATTTCACCATCATCGCGATCCCACCTCCCCTAGTATGTCTATTTAGGGTGTACGTGGTATATCCATTGGGGGTTACTAAATTGATAACTGAGTCCATATCATCTTGTAACCACGTTTCAGTTAGAAATAGAATGTCAAGTGTATGGTTAGTGATAAGGTCATAATTTTCCAGGTGGTGTTTCTTCATGGACCTTACATTCAATTTGCCCATCCTAATTTGTTGCCGACTGGCCTTAATAAGGGACAGTGGCAGACAAGGTATTGGCAGGGAGAAGCCACACGGACAAGTAGAGCGGGCTTTGCTCCGTGAAGAGTGGAGTTTAGTGCATTCCCCTTTCAAACATTTGAGAGTGAGTAAATCTTGTCTTGTGTACGAAAGTCCACCTCTCTGATTTTCCCCAGTGGTCGTAGCGAGAAGCGATGTACAGGCGCGGACGGGCGCAGACGGGCAGGACTCTGGCACGACTCCGGCGCAGATCCGGCGCGCCTGCTGATCGCGTCCGCTGCGCGGAATCATGACTGTCTCTTTATATAGTGTCCCTCTAGCCTCCCAAGCCAAGATGGCCGCCACAGGAAGCCCGCAACCGGGGGACTCAGCTATTGGCTCGGCTGGAACCCACTCGGAAAGCGGGGGGAGCGAGTGACCAGGTAAGTTAAAACTGCTTGAAATTTAGGGCAGGGTGCACAAGGGAATATTCCAATGGAGTTAAAAATAAATGAGAGTGAAGGGGAGTCGCCGCAATAAAATCCGCGGGGAAGCCCCACAAATAGCACACAAATAGCACACTTAAATCTGGCTATAAGTTAACAAATACACGATTCAGCAGCAACCTCCCGGCTTTCCGCCTCAGGAGGGGTTCAAACAAACAGCGTATCTCGTGACTGCGCTGAGGAAACTCCTTATATAGTGTCCCTCTAGCCTCCCAAGCCAAGATGGCCGCCACAGGAAGCCCTCAACCGGGGGACTCAGCTATTGGCTCGGCTGGACCCCACTCGGAGAGCGGGGGAGCGACTAGTCCATCCGGGAGTATCATTAAACTGTAAAATTGTAACTTGTTTGTTTCTCATAGAAAGTCAATGGTAACCCGCGGCTGTGTTTAGACACTGCACGCGTCTCCCGTGGGCCTCCTGCTTCCTAACCTTTGGTTGTTTAGAGTAGCCCCAGCGATTCCACAGGCCCCAGGCCTGCTTTCTAATTCAGATGTTGTTCTTATACCACTATTTTAGTATGTGGTTTGTAGGGCAAAACGTATACTGTGCAACTTATCGTATGCTAATGAAGTAACTTGTATTGTACTTTTACCTCTAACCTCATAAAGAGTGCAGAGGGGTTGTGTTTAGAATAAATACACATATATTTGATATATACCTTGTGTGGTGTGCATTCATTTGGTACTCAAGAGATTATAATTGGTAAAACAACTTGCTTAACATCACCTACTGAAGTCTTAGCCTGATGACTGCTGGTCCACGCGACCACTAGGATAGCTTTCTATAAGGTTGACTTTACAACCACCATCAATAAGGGTCGATTAGACTGTTGCAATGTGCCCACTAGAACTAGTGGATATCATATGTCAGGCTAACTTCTCACAACATCCAGATGAGAAAATAGAAATACATCGGAATCAGTATAAAGGTAAATCTGCAAATAAAGTTGAGGTGGTGCAACTTACACTAAACAATTAACTCACGTACTAGGATGCAGAGGATCAGAAAGCATGAGTCCAAATTGCTCATCATCGAGGGTTGATGAGAATAAAGCATTAATCTATCCCTATATTAGTGCTAAAATGACATCCCTAGTTAAGCATTCTTTGGAAAAGGAATTTAAAAAGGTGTCAGCATGTGGAGTCTTCCTAAGAAGTCTCTCAACCATCAATGAGTTAAATAGCATAAAGCTATTGAGACAGAGCTCGTTCTAATGTGGTCTCTCTCCTAAGGCAGAGAAGAAAAAGTGAGCACTTTCCCTACTCTAACATTGCATTATCAAAGGTATTTTTCCAAAGAGTCCTTGCAGGTCGCACCATCTACTCTGAACACAATCTCAAAGGTAATTTTCCACAGGATGGTGGTGTTCCTGAACTGCAACATGTTGACCTTGATTCCCAGGCCTTCTCCGGTGTGAAACCACGACAATTCCCCTCATAGGCTTGAGCTTCTATCCTTGCCTGACTAATAAAACAAAGACATTATTCTAGCTAACAAGGGTGCTTCTCCCACCTGCAACACAAAACATGAGAAAGAACGAAATCCACAGCACACATACAAATTCAAACAGTTAATTCTAAAGCGAGAGTTTCCAGGTTAATTGCATTTCTGGCCTACAAGATTCAGCTAACATAAGAAAAAGGGCATATGGACTTTACGAAATTGCATAGGAAATAAGGCACATTCACTTAATATTCCTACTTACACGTAAAATGACACATTAATAAAAATTAATGATTGCCAGTTGCATAACATGAGTTATTCACGTTAATGTTTTCGGCTGATTACATGTACTTTTCTAAGTTAATTCTACATGTTACCATTCAATTGCCTATATACATCATGTTTCACGTTATTAAATTTCAAGATTCTAACACTTCATATTAACATGACAAAAGATTACATGCGGGTGATCATAATGCACCCCTACTTTTAAAACGCGGTTTCCACTGCATCAGTATCCCCTCTGATGACTTGTGTCACCACAAAACCCCTTTAATTCCCTGTAGAGTAGACTGATCTAAACAGATGTCAAAGTTAATCTTTTCTGTCTGAACTCCTCCAACCGTTTAAGATTCTCATTGTGACTGTCCTGCAGACTTTGCCACCCTTCATTCTCTCTCCCTAAAGGAATCCTCCATTTGCCTGGACATGTGCCATTTGTATTCTCTTATCATACCCAGAAAGATAATAACACGGATCACAACAATTATTACTGGCTTCAAGCTATATCCAAGAATTCCCTTTCCTAGGTTAGAAAACCAATTTCGAACTGTTCCAAATCTTTTTCCAATATTATCCCAAACTCCCTTGGTTGCCAAATCATGTCTCTCATGATATATCTCAGTGATATTAATTATATATCTCCTCTGATCTTCACTTTTATCAGGAATGTAAGTGCAACACTGTTGGAACATCAGCATACAACAAACTCCACCCTCTTTTGCCAATTACACATCTAAAGTAAGGCGGTTCGGCATCACCATTATTGAAACCATCTCTCCATCTACGAGCAAAAATGACTGGGCTGTGTTAACCGACAACTTATCAACAATTGTAGACAGCTTGCTAATCTTGATGTCATTCAACACTGCACCCACGCTGAGTATCATTGCCCTAAATATGTCTCCCACAATTTCACCAGCACTCAGTCCATGTTTCTCCCTATGGATTGATTTTCCCTCCAAACTCTCCAAATCCTCCACATGATATATCTTTGGAAACACAACTACTACATAACAAGTACCCTACCAATTGTTCGTAAGCTGAACATATGCATTCTTCCCACACACAAAGTATACTCCAGGCACCACTTGCACTGCTTCTTGTAGGAACTTCTTGGAAGAAGCATCAATTAGGAAGATGTGATCACACACACTCCATCCCACAAAAATAGGGTCATAACAGGTCTGTACTCATTGAATGCAAAGCTTGCCTTGTTGTTCCCAATCTGCAGCTACAGGACCATATCTTCCCTTAGCCTTGTGAGATAACTCCTCCTCGGTCCATTCAAATTTTCCTTCACTATTATTACGTTTAACGGTTAGTCCTCTATGTCTATCCTCTACTTGATCTACAAATTTCTTTTCTATGTCTGTTAACATGTAGCTTAAGTTGTGTCTCTGTGCATAAGCAGTGCATAGTGTTACCGTGGGTACAAAATACATTCCTATTTTAGCTTTTCGCTTGTAATAATCATAGTTGTTCAGATGCAGACTGGAACCTCTGAGAGTACCAAATCATAATTCGAGAAATAGTACTCACATAATCACCCTTTCCATAAAACATGCTAAGGAGCAAACTACAACTAATCCCATACATCAAGTGCAGGTGCTGGTACCTAATACACTTTTCAACCACAGTAGGCAATTGCATAAACACGTAAAGCTCTCTTACATCAATAGTATTCACATATTCATACAGAAACGTCGGATAAGCATTCAGCGTGTAATCACCTTTAGACAAATCTTTATGCAAAAAGTGACTAGTTTGCTCTATTAAACCTTTATCAGATCCTAATGCACCCGCTTTTGAGGCAGCAGTTGTAGGTGTGGATGTCCGATATACCCACACTCCCTACACCTCAGCTTTGTGTGTGCTTAAAGTGGACTCAGTAATGACTACAGCTATAACAATCATTACTCCTACAATAAATGTACCAATAATACATTTGTGCCTGCGATTCGAAATCCCAGACTCCACTGAATTCCGCACATTTAAGTTCATAAAAACATTCATGCAATTTCTGCAAGTAAGACAGGAACATTAAAGATTAGTCCCTATATTGCCCTGATTACAAATGTATCTCCTTTCTCCCCCAATACTTACTTACATTTATCACCAAAGTCCTGGTATATATTCTGTATATCTTATATGAACTTGAATATACATAATTATTTGGAGTCCTAGTTCTAATATCTATATATGTATTTCCAGTAAATGTAAATATTGATATTTGAATTTGTATAAGTGTATATAGCTTTTTTGTGGTAGAGTCACAGTCTTTTGTAATCACTATAATATTTTGTATAATAATGTCTTTGAAAATGTTTTTGTAAGTATGTATATATTTCATAAGCATTATACCAATTTTTGTAAATGTTTTTATTGTTTTCAGCCTTGATGCAGTCCGCAAGGACAAAACACTTGGGGTTGGGCTGATTATTTGTCTGTATCTACAAAAGAATAGACATAACTCGAGAAATCTTTCATAGAGACCACAAGACTCCTATGTATTACTAACAGTGATTCACATAGATTCTGGTTGGATGGAATGCACATATTGCAGACATTGTTGATGATGGCTATAGATTCCATAAGAAATTGACAAGATGACCACGGGATAACATCTCTCTTAATTATTAAGAATAATATATGTCTAGATAATAAACACTCCTACTTTATCTTTGTAAGAAAGACTTCCTGGGACTTGTTCGGACTCACTCATATTGAACTCAGATGATTCATTTATTGGTGCAAGTTCTTTCTCAGATGCAAGTCTCAAGTTCCTTCTTTTCTGCTTCACAGGCCACAACTAATTTTTAATCTCTTTCTTCCTTGACTGTACACAACCAATTTCCACACACGTTTCTTCTGTTGAGTCAGACTCTATACCACTCTCCATTTACCGTCTCCCTCAGAGTCTATACTTGAGTCTTGTGTAGCTTGACCCCTCTAAGTTTGGCCTGGTGGGTATCCATCCTCTTCAGGAACCCCCACTGCTTGGCTTACCCTCTCCGGTGACCTTTCGATCGTGGCTGGAATTACGTCTGGGAGAGGAGATGTTTTATTGGAGGTCCCTGAGACTCATAGGTTATGGGAAGCATGCATCCAGAATGCCACTCCTACACAGCAGTATTTGTCACCAATATCACCTGATATTGTTCACTCCACTATGAGTCAAGGCAGTTCTTCCTTACATGTTTTTGGACAAGAACCCCGTCCCCGGGGCTCAGGTCATGGCAAAGGTCTTTCAAAGTCGGTGTTGTTGTTGGTTCAACCTGATAAGACACAGAACAAACTACATCAGCCAACCCTTTACAGTAGTCAAAGATCAATTCAATTTCAATTTATAATCTTTATTCGGTTCTTAAAAAGACACCATAAAAGCACATCTACAATATACACACAAAATATTATAAAATACAATTTCCGTTAAAAAGGATAAATTTAGCTAAAACCATAATTCGATGGGCTAATGGGGAAGGAAATTCATTTTTCATGGGGTCAGGCGATGTTACAATCATAATTCTCTGGTGTTCCGTAACCGTGGTGCTAGCCGGATGAAGTTTATAGTGCAAAGTAAAGTGTAGGCGTCTTCAGCTTCCTGGAGAAACTTCAGGGCCAGTTTCGCTTGTCTAAACTTTGATTCTTTCAGAATCCCCACCAGGAACTTACGTCTTGGCACTGTGTAGAATGGGCACAATAAAACAAAATGAAGGGTATCCTGCGGAGACCTGTTGTCGCAGCCGCAGGTACCCTTCTCTTCCACTGTGTGAGTGAACCCAGCAGGGACCGCGAATAAATGGTGAAGCATATTGAATCTGAAACGAGTCATGAAATAGCGGTCCTGGGTATTGTACATGACCCTCAAATATGGCTCCATTCCTTGCTTTGCTGAAAGTTTACAGTACGATGAGACAGTGGGTTTATAACTTTCATTCTTGGCCCTAGTTGTCCGTAACCATTCTGGAAAAAGTTTTTTTACCATAGTTTTACTCTCAACTGTTAGGGATTCTGGGGAAGTGAAGAAGTCTACACAGTCAATCTCTGCAAATGAGTTCTTAATATACTTCAGCCAGGGTATATTGTGTCCTTTGTCACGTTTGAGGCAATCCAAAATGATTTGTCTTGTTAGGGTCGCCTCTGGATTGGTCCATATTTTGACCCATGCCAGGAGAGGTTTAAGTTTAATCCGATCTTCTATAAAAGATTCTCCTACTTCCTCATGGATGATGTAGGCAGGGACACTCTGAGGCACTTTCAGAATTCTTCTCAGGAATTTATTTTCTTCAGTCTGTATTTGCTGTGCTTTGTTGTCTATAAAGCCCCAAACTTCTGCGCCATAAGTTACCTTCGCACAGCAAATTGACCTATATAGGGTTAATATTTGTTCTGGAGACCACCTTCCCAATCTTTGTCCATACCCCATGATGGCTCCTACTGATGCCGCCAATTTTGTTGCGTGCTTCTCTGCCAGGGGTTTAAAGTTAAGGTGGTTATCGAACAGTACCCCCAGGTATGAAAAAGTCTTAACCTGATTGATTTTGTGTGACCCGATGTGATAGACAAAATTCCCTTTTTTCATTTGCCCTGATGACATAATGTAGGATTTTTCCAGATTTGTTGTTAGATCCAGCTTGGCCATAAACTCGACAAAACCGTCAATCAGCTTTTGTAGTCCTAGGGGGGTTCTAGCTAGCAATACCGCGTCATCGGCGTAAAGTAATACCGGCACTCACGATGAGCGATTTGGGGTGAGTCCACCTTTAGTTTCAGGAGATCTTTTTCCAGGGAGTTAATATATATAGAGAAAAGGAAGGGTGCAAGGATGCAACCCTGCCTTACTCCACTGGTGCAAGCGAAGGGGTCGGTCTTGTTTCCCTCTTGGTTGTATCTCACGCTTGCAGATGTGTTCCAGTGTAAAGTTTGCAGGATATCCACAAGGGATTGTTCCACACCCAGTTCTATCAACAGGGACCAAAGCTTTCTTCTGTTTACGCGGTCGAAGGCCGCAGAGAGATCCATATACCCCATGTAGACGGATCCCTTACCAGCGATGGTATATTTTGCTGTCAGAAGGTATAGATTCAGGCATTGGTCAGTAGTGGATCTTCCCTCCCTGAAACCATATTGGATGTCCGAAAAGACCTGATGCTCCTCCACCCAATCTTGTAGGCGATGTAAAATAACACGCCCCAGTACTTTTGCAGTCACGTCAATTAGTGAAATAGGGCGGTAGCATTGGGGGTCATTACGATTTCCTTTTTTGTAGATCGGAACTATGGTTGCCGTCGACCAAGAACGAGGCAATCCTGCCACCATTGCTTCGCTCAAAACCCTGGTGAGCAGCGGCGCCCATAGCTCGGGTCTACTTAGGAATAGGTCTGGTGGAATTCCATCCGGGCCGGGTGCTTTGTTTTTGCTTAGCCCTGCTATTCCTGTTTCAACTTCTTCCAGGGAAAAAACTAGTGTAACCGGCTGTATCCTCCTTGGGTCATCCCCCTGAGTAGAGTGTTTTGTGTGATTATAAAGACTCTGAAAGTGGGTCTGCCACTGTTCTGGCAAGATGATGTTCGTTATTTTTGGTGCTCCTGTGTCCTGGAAACATGGGGAGTTAATGACTTTCCAGAAGCTTGAGGTGTCTTTCCTCTCTGCGGCGTCCCTTAGATCCTCCCAGGTTTGAATTTGCAAACTTTGTTTACGCTTTTTAAGAGCTTTTTTGTATTCCAGTCTATTCTGAGCTACTGTGAGGTTATTCCTTGGTTTTTCATGAAGGCTAAGTTTCAGTTTTTTGTGCGCCTTAGTGCAGACAGAGTCAAACCAACGTGGCATCGAGGGCACTTTACTAGTTCTCGAGGTCTTTAGGAGATTATTAACATGTGACGCAATTTGTTCAAAAGCCCTGACCACCGGGGCTCCTACCACCCTTGGATCTGTGATGTATTCCTATAGGTTCTGAATCGATCCCCCTATTCCTGACCCTATTCTGGTTAAACTAACCAACAAGTTAACTAGCAGTCAGCCCATGAGGCAGAAAACCCCCATGATGCAGATACCGTTATCTGACGCAGTCACACTACGGCACAGGAACGTGTTATCTGATTAGGTCATAACGCTTGCGATCTAATTAGACAAGCGATATTCCTCCAGCCCCTGATAAGGCATACGGAGTTCTCATAACAAATCAAACCTATGACAACCTGGGCAAAACCCTGCGGCCATTGTTTTGATTTCACCGAGAACTTCAGCAAAAGAATGTGCTAACGAGCAAGTCGTATGACATCCTTATTGACGTATCTATGTCCATCCTTACGTCAATCTCGGCACCTTAAAGGTATAAATATTACCGATCTTGCCCTATGCAAACACACGCGTGGTGACGAGACGGAGCAGCCATACTTGCCGAAGCCCAGAGCAGAGCAGACCCCGCTGGCAGCAGCCCCGCCTTCCTGACGCGCTGAGAACGAGACGCGCTGCTTTCTCCTGCCGAGAATCCAGCCCCGGCGCTTCTGGGTAGCCCTCGCAGGCAGCCTGGAATATCGAGACCAGAGAAAGAGATACCATTCCTCATTCATCCTAACTTCCAGGTACAGAACTGAATAACCCCTCGCAGAGAATTCTTAAGTTAGTCACTTGGCAAAAACAAACTTAACTTAAACTGTAACTTTCTATTCCCGCCCACGCATTAGACTTAGGTCAGGTACACGGGGTAGGCGTATTTAGAAACACCAGTTGAGTACGTTTAGTCAAATGTATATGTGTATGTAATATATTTTAATCATTTAAAACATCTTATGGCTTCTGACTATCTGTCTCCCAATGGGAATCGCACCACACATTGAGGACTGTGACACTTGGGGTACAGTCTTTGCTTCCATCTACACAAAAACGCACGGTGTTCCATCCATTTCGGTGATACCAGATGTGCTAAAACAAATTCAAGAGGAATACGGTCCAGAACCCGCTTTAACTCTTGGTATGAAATTACTGAAAGACTTCAAGCAGGTCTCGGCTATATTATTAGCCAACATAAAGGGTGAAGCAGCAAACGTGGCGATCCGCCAGAGGTTAAAAGAGACAGATATAGCAGCCCAACCAGCTGAAATTGCCAGAATCATAGAAAAATCCTATGAGGAACTAGGTAGAGATAGTTTAGGTGGAATACCAGTAAAACCCCAACTGACTGAAAGTCCTGAAAAAATATTTTTTAATAATAATTCACCAAAAAAGAACTGGGATGGAAACAAACAATCCAATCCCAAAGAAAAGAAATTCCAGTCCAGAGGAAGGTCTCCTAGGCGAAGAGAAAAATCTCCGAACCAAAGACACAGGTCACCCCAGAGTGACCCCTCTGGGAAAAAATATAACCTTAGAAATAGGGATAATATAAAAAAACCTGATAGATATCAAGACATTGATACACGTCCCTCTCAATCTTTTCAGACTTCCTCGCAGAAATCGGAAAGAAGAGGACGATCAGAACAAAGAGAAGAGCACGCCAAGTCCAAAGACAAGGAACCTGCTCAACTAAAAAAGAAATTACAATTTCCAAAAAAGAAGGTAGCCAGTATCAAGGTAGTTAACAATGCCGAGAATACTGAGGACACAACTGAAAAACGGAGAATGGGCTCAGACAATGCTAGACAGCGCAGCAAAAGTGAGCATAGCTCGCAAAGTCCTTATGAATCATCTGGAGACAGTGGACACGAATGAATATCTTCAAGTGGAAACTGCGGACACCAGAGTTAGCAAACCTCACAAGATATACGAAATAACATTGCGTATAGAGGGAGATAAGACTAGAAAAATAAGGGGACTATTTTGGGATAATCTCTCCAAGGGCTATGATATCCTTCTAGCTGAAAAAGACTGGCCACCAGAGTTTGTCAGGGAGTGCCCTCATGGCGAAGAAGTAATTATGCCGGCCTTCTCAAATCAAATTCCAATTCATAAAAAATACACACTTGCCAGAAAATGGGCAGTGGCTCTAGCTCCTGCTTTATATAAAAATCACGTGGGATGGGATGAGGACTCTACTCCTCACAAAATCCAGTTAAAATCACAACCTACTGCACAAAGGCAGTACCCAATTAAGCAAGAAGCTAAAAAACAGGTAAATGAAATACTAGATCAGCTAGAATACCAGGGGGTGATTGAAACTTGCACCTCACAAATGAACAACCCTTTGTTTCCGGTCTCCAAACCAGACAATTCATATCGTCTAGTTTTGGATTACCGACACCTTAACACATGTTGCAAAACTTTTGCAGTGCAAAACTCACACAGTGCTGCACTAATGAATAACATAGTGCGCAAAAAATACAAAACAACCTTAGACATCTCTAATGGATTCTTTTGTCAAAACATAGCACCAGAGAGCAGATATTTAACTGCGTTCTCAATAAATGGCACTCAAAAACAATTCTGTCGGTTAGCCCAGGGGTACAAGAACAGCCCGGGAGTATTCTCAGCGAGAGTAACAGATTTACTACAAATATATGACGATGAAGCATTATCTTATGTCGATGACATTTACTTAACAGATGATGACTTGGATACTCACTTGAAAAGAGTGAACACCATAATACTTGGGTTCGCAGCAGAGGGTTACAAATTCAACTTTAAAAAATCAAGAATTGCCCATCTGACAGTCCTGTTCGTAGGATATGAATTATCAAGTATAGCCTGGCTGACAATTTTCTAGATTTAGAATATGAAAGAACATTCCCTCTGCCAATCGACATTCTGCCTTTACGACATTACGCCTGTGTAATCTATACAGACGGACATGCTCAACCCCCCATTTGGGGAGAACAAGCATACAACCCCACATGTGGGATTACAAAAGAAGTGTGGCGCGGAGGTAAACTAAGACCTCTATTAACAAAAACACACTCAGTTGAAACTAATTCAGAACAACAGACTGAAATATTAGCATTGAAAATGGTGCTAGATAATGCGGATCGCGAATTCCCGACACTTATAGTGTCAGATTCATATTACTGCGTCAAATCATATAACAGCGATTTGCAGACATGGATTCAAAACGGTTACAAAGATGACACAGATGCACCAATAAAGCAGAAACTGCTCTGGGAACAAATAGCTCTTTTACAGAAAGAGCTACCAAAGACTCACGTGACACACTCACTGAGTCATCAGCGTGATGGCGTTCACGTTGCAGGGAATTCATTGGCTGAAACAGCCACAGCGGCAGCCACTAAATCGGTTCCCGTAGTTCGAAAAAAGCGTACATTAAAATACATTGACGGTGAAACAGTGCTAGCGGTGAAAACGTCATCAAAAGGCGACTGCTCAGCGCTACCGATCAACTATCCACTCAATTATACATACATAATCGATGCAAACTCCGTCCCTTTTGCTCGAATCCCTGGAGTGGGGGATAGAGTGATTCCAAACATGGACAGGAGAAACTTGTTAATCGCAGACGCACATATGGGCGAGGGTCTCGGACACCTCAAACTAAAAGATTCTCTGGAAGAATTACAATCACGGTACTGGTGGCCAGGCATGAGCCTGCGTCACACCATGTTTGTGAAAAACTGCCCAAACTGCAACAGAGATCGCAGTGGGGAGAAAAACAGTTTAATACCTCGTCGTTTTACTCCAGAAAAAATCAAGAGTAAAAAGGAAGGCTTGCGATTAACATATACAGGCTAGTTTCCACTTATAATGTAGATCACCAGCACTCGGCTGACGTCTGGACTGTTATACAAAGATTTGCGAGTCTAATTGGCATATACGCTAAGAGCATGCTACGTTTGACCATTGTTTTCACTCTAGCCCTCCAGCCTGAGGGGAAAAAATGACCAAATGAGCATAGCCCAGCGGGAATCTTCTCACTTCCTTCCTGAGGGATACGGGATGGTGTAAAGAAAAAACCAAGGCATAAAGCAATCTATAACGGAAAGGATATTAGGTTCGGGAGCTGGGTGGGTCAAACATCTAATAAGTGTCCAACGTAGTCTCAATAACTTGCCAAGAAATTCTCTGAAGGGATTCAGTGCATACGAATTATTATTTGGAACTAGGATGATGATCTCTGACATTGATAGTCAGACTTCAGTGGTGAAAGAAAAAAGCTTTGATATCAAAGACCGTTTGGCTATTTTGCAGGACTTAAACAAAACAAGAAAAGACCTGAGCAACATAAAGTTGAAACAACAGCCAACAACCACTGAAGAACCACCACCTGTCCCAGCAAGACCTGCCTGGATTCCAAAAGTCGGGGATCTAGTCAGGGAAAAGATCGCGGTAAAGAAGGAATTTGGGCCTTCTTACAGAAAAGCAGTTCCTGTCTTGTCTGTCAACGGGACAAGATCAGTTGTACTACCGCCACTTGCTGGTAAAAAGGAGAACCGAGTTGTATCCATCGACCTGGTAAAACCACAACATGTGGCCGATAACAAACAGTAGGCCAAGTGGACTCCCAATAAGTAGCAGAACACCAAGGTTTGCTACCAGTACAGAGGTCCTAACGAAGAGGCTCATCACATTCGAAACGCCTACAGAAGAACAACAAGGACTATGCAACAATGCAATAGAACTCAGACCTCTTAAAACCCAAATAAAAACATTTAGCAGAGACACACCAATCTACAATGAAGTACCAAGTGAAAATGCAAGAAACAGAAATCCTGAACCAATTGGGACAATTGACAGAACTGCATCCGGCTACTTCATAAACTTCGATGATTCCTCTGAAGGCTTCAGTGAATCAAAGACACAGCCATCATCAAAAACCTTTAAAGATAAAGCTAGAGAACTTTTGAAACAACTGAAAGAAACATATCTGATTTCTCCATGGATTGAATTTTGGGTGGGTTTTGGTGCATTTATCCTCATACTTTGGCTCATCATGGTACTAACTTTGGGACGCTTCATTGAGGGAAAATATGCTAACATGGACACAGCAAGTCAGAAAATCAACTTGATCCTCAAACCACACACATCTTCACACGTCGAGAAAAGAGAACTTTCTTCAGCCAACTTCACAGCAAATCCTATACCGGGTGGGGTAGCCTGGGACAACACTGACTATGAAATTTATGGTCCGGTCGAGATCCTGAAATATCCACACCAAATTAAGATCTCCTTGAGTGACTTTGTAAAACCAAACTCATTTGCTGATGATTGGGACTTCGAAAGCATTAATAATATGATGTCTGACTTAGTAATGTCTGCTAAATTTACCAAACATGATTATTTGCAGGGTTCTACAAATTATGATAGTATGTACTGTTATAACCACTATGGTAACCATTTTTTACATAGATCTGCACAACCTAGAAATGTTTTAAATTATAATCAATGGGAACATTGTGCAACACCTCCAAAAGGGAGCTCAAGAACCGTTTACGACAAATATTCATATTTTTCAGGTTTTAACATAAGTAATGCTGAAACATTTTATTTCAAATTGTCAAATAAGACAGGGATGAAGACCATGATAACAAACACAAAATTGATATATTCAGATTCCTTTTTCGAACAAATGAATACTTTTGGTTTTGATTATTGGGACACAAATGTTGAATTGAAAAGTGTTTGGGGTACAAGAGATTGGCAAGTACAGGGTATAGAATCTTTGTTTAGAGCCTGCATGATCCCAGAACAAATTATATTTTTAAATGACACTGTTCAACAAACCACCTGTCTTGGCCTAGCCAAAATCAAAGATTTAAATAAACCGTCTATTCCAAAGCCAGCAATGTTTAGCAACACTTCTACAGATGAAGAGATAGACGTAAACCATATATTAAACCAAAACAGAACACATCCTGATTGGAAACAGTGGTTGATCTGGCCCACAGATACAAATAACTGTCAAGACAGATTCCTGAACAAAACACAGGGGTTCAAAATGACCAGGCCAGACCCTAGATATCCTCAAAGACATCACCCAGGGATAATAACCACCTACAGTGTGGGCAAATTATGCCTTCAATGGCTACAAACTTCCACACTGGCAGAAATTAAGCAACACCTAACTTTACTTACTGATGGTGCTGACTTGCGTGATTTCATAATGGGACCACGCAAACAGCGTCAAAAGCGTTTCATAGCAGCCTCTGTATATGCAGCATACAATGAGGCCTGGAAGGTTACTCAAATTGAAACAGCAGAGAGAATACGGGAAATTGACCGTATTAATTTGGAAAAATCGCTTTCTGTAGTGGACAATGGGTTAATGACTCTGTCCTCCAGAATTTTTTCTTTGGACAGCATTGTGTCTTCAGCAATCGACATATTATCGCAAGACTTACTGTTGCTACAACACGGTCAGTCTCAATTGCGTTCTATTGTACAGCTTGGCTGGACGTTACAAAATCTGCGTTCAGGCTATGTGCCTTGGCGTTTAATCAACACAACGTCACTATTCCAAATCTTTAACCTTACTGATAGACAAATCAGTATGGCACAAAAGGGTGCTGATTATACAATCTTGAGCATTGAAAAACTAGAAAGATTACCAGTGACAATGTCAGAACGACCTGTCAGTGAATGGATAATACATGGGATAATAAATATTCCAATCTCAACCTTCAGGTTTCAATACTGCCAAAAATATATACAGGCTGGCATGTACGAGAAATTGGGAAAGGGGTACCTTAAAACAACTTGGAACCTGCCCTATTCACATGCATGTGTCAGTAATAAAGGACAGAAAGTGTTTCTTAGTGGCAACGATTGTGCGATGTCACTAAGCGGCACGCTTCTGTGTAACGGAATTCGTTTGCACGGAGCCTGTGAAGGGAATTCATACAACCTTTCATGTCACCAGCAAGGTGCACCTGCAACTGAGATAGAACCATTCTTTCAAAGACTCTATAATGGGAGTTACATTCTAATTGTAGACCGCAGATGTTGTAGTCTTATGCCCGGGACTCCTTATCTAGTAACTACGACTGCGAAGGTCAAGTGCTGTGGACGCTCATTGTTCCCCAGCTCCTTTCCAGACAGGGAGGCAAGGGCATGGCCCAATTTGAAAATTACTTCTATTCGAGTAGATACTTTAAGCAGAATGAAAACAGTGCTTCTTCAGACGCCTACAAGGCTCACGTCATCAAAAGAAACGTATGATCTACAAGTCGCAAGGACGACTGCAGAGATAAATACATTATTATCAACTAATTCCCCCATACATTTCGCGGAAATCCTGAACGAAATCTTAAATATTTCTGATACCAATGGGGTCTCAAAGGTATTTAAGACAGTATTTTCGATGGCATTAACACCATTCAAAGCCATACTGGGTATTTTTCCAGATTTCGTCCATTCGATTTTTGGCGGACTTCCCCTGATCTTGGGACTAATTGCAGGAATCCTATTCTTAGTCCTTATTTTTCGTTATGGCAACCCATGTCACAGACAAAACTCTTGCGACAAGGGAAGAAACAATCCTAGCCATTGGATACCGGGACCGGATATCAAAAATCCTGGGACTCTCCCGGCTTAGAGACCTGAACATGACTTGGTTTCTATCATTTCGACCTATGTGGCAAAGATGTGTTTTACCTGTATTAAGGTGTCTGCTATGCGGAGAAGAATGCGTGTTAGACACCTGTCTGACGCTACAATCGGATGCGCCAATGGATGCAGAAACATTGTTGAGCCCGATCAAGGTTCACGCTTTGTGCTGCCCTCAAAGGCTACCAATCCTGATGACGGCATTCGTGGAAGCTTCACCACTACGATTGAGGGGTAGTGAAGTTCAAGATGAAAGCAGCATCGAACAGGTATGACCTTCTGTCAGCAATACTAATCAGAATGTCAATGGAGACAATCATGCGCACGAATGCATGATTACACCTATTTCCGAGTTAGTGGAACTTTCCCAGGAAGCTGTTGACAGTTTTTTCTAAAGCCTAAATGATATGATGTTCTAGCCGGAACAGAAATAGAGACTTTTGAACAAGCTCGCACACGGCGTTCCCTGAATTCGGCCTTCAACTTTAAAAATAAAGTCACATGAACTATTTTCCCTCCAGTTCACGGACAGCAAGTTTTTCAGCAGCCCCAAAATATTTTTTCATATTTTCCGGGACACTATCTTCTGCTTAAAGTAAGAACTATTCTTAAAGAACTAAAATTTCTAATTTAGATAGCTTATAGACATTAGCTGCCCGCTGGTATGTTCATAAATATTTTATTCTGTGATGGAATGGTCTCGAACTTTTTTTTCTGTATTTAGAGCCATTTCATGTGTAATTCTCATATACCAAATAAGCAATAATGTATACTAATGCGATTACTTTGGCATTATTCTACAGCTTGAGTGCATACAATACATATGTCTGCAATTTTTTAGTATATTTGATAATTTCAAAATGCATTTATGTATTTTGGGGTGGTAAGGTATACACAATACTCTATAGTATGTTGTACTATGTTATACAATGCATAGATTAGTAAATATGACCATAGTTAGCGTGGAGTGGGTGTGATGTATTCCTATAGGTTCTGAATCGATCCCCCTATTCCTGACCCTATTCTGGTTAAACTAACCAACAAGTTAACTAGCAGTCAGCCCATGAGGCAGAAAACCCCCATGATGCAGATACCGTTATCTGACGCAGTCACACTACGGCACAGGAACGTGTTATCTGATTAGGTCATAACGCTTGCGATCTAATTAGACAAGCGATATTCCTCCAGCCCCTGATAAGGCATACGGAGTTCTCATAACAAATCAAACCTATGACAACCTGGGCAAAACCCTGCGGCCATTGTTTTGATTTCACCGAGAACTTCAGCAAAAGAATGTGCTAACGAGCAAGTCGTATGACATCCTTATTGACGTATCTATGTCCATCCTTACGTCAATCTCGGCACCTTAAAGGTATAAATATTACCGATCTTGCCCTATGCAAACACACGCGTGGTGACGAGACGGAGCAGCCACACTTGCCGAAGCCCAGAGCAGAGCAGACCCCGCTGGCAGCAGTCCCGCCTTCCTGACGCGCTGAGAACGAGACGCGCTGCTTTCTCCTGCCGAGAATCCAGCCCCGGCGCTTCTGGGTAGCCCTCGCAGGCAGCCTGGAATATCGAGACCAGAGAAAGAGATACCATTCCTCATTCGTCCTAACTTCCAGGTACAGAACTGAATAACCCCTCGCAGAGAATTCTTAAGTTAGTCACTTGGCAAAAACAAACTTAACTTAAACTGTAACTTTCTATTCCCGCCCACGCATTAGACTTAGGTCAGGTACACGGGGTAGGCGTATTTAGAAACACCAGTTGAGTACGTTTAGTCAAATGTATATGTGTATGTAATATATTTTAATCATTTAAAACATCTTATGGCTTAGAAACCATATCAATGTTTTTACAGTATTATTTTATACTATTGCTTTTAATGTATGCACTTTACTTAACTATAAGTATTGCAATAATATCGATCCATTTCTCTTGTATGAGAAAAGAGACTGATCAATAAATAACACCTTTTTATTGAACACGCCCGTCTCTTCCTTTTCTCTACATTCTGATGAGACTAAGAATGCACGTACTGACTGAGTAAAATAAATTGCCTTTTGTTCACACGACTCTCGAGATTTACTCTTGATTAGGGGAGAGCAAAGTTGTCATGTTCTATGGTTGTCAGAAACTAAATCCCTTCTTGTCTAATCAGGGAAGTTAAGTCCTCCTTGAACATTCGAGAAAGTTTCTAGTGAACTCTGAGCTAAGCTGGCAAACCCAAAACTTTAAGTCTAGTATCGACAGTAGTAGACCTAGTTAACGTCTGGTCTAGGCCTTTACTGCTGTAGGTATTATTCCAATGCGCAGAGCCTATTGGGATGATAGGAGCTACACTACAGATCAAGGCATATGTTTATTGCATTTAAGCCCTCTGTTATCAGTTTTTTGTAGAATCTGTCCCCATCAATCCTGGCCCATTTGATTCTCCTTCCTTGATCCACTGCCTTTTCTGTTATGTCAGTTCTCTTTAGGCCTAATTTAAAATCAAACCCTTTCGTTACAAGTATCACCGGATTGTGATCACTGTAGATGCTTGCATCTATTATGATTTTACTGATGTTTCTTTTTAGTATGGGTGAGACAAGAATATAGTCAATGTAAGAGTGGCAACCTCTACCTCTAAAAGTTGGGTTTAGTTCTCCTTTTTCGCCCAACTCTGCGAGATCTAGGGTTTGGGTGAGATTGTACCTTTTCACTAGTCTCTCAAGATCCCATCCTTCTTTTGCATGGGTAAAATGTGGCCCTTTCACTATGGTACATCTTGACCAGTCTTTATTAAAGGGTTTTAATTTTTCACAAAGGTGACAGTTAAAATCCCCCAACAGTATAAGACTTGGGGGGTTTGGTGTCTTATTTGAGAAATTCAGATTTTCTAAACAGGAGTCCAGTTCCTTTACAGCTTTTCCCTTTTCCGTTGCACCAACAGCGTTGTACCAGTTGACCAAGAAAAGGTGTAGTGTTTTGGAGTGAAACCTTACTACTTGTAGATTATGTGAGCCCTGGTTGAGATTTGTCCAAGTGCCCTGAATATGTAAGTTAACATATATCACTAGTCCCCCACTAGCTCTCCCTGAGGCTACCTTTGTAGCTGGGACAAAAAAACTTTTGTAGCCCTCTAAACTATAGTCATTTGATTCAATAACCCATGTTTCCTGTAGGCAAATTATTTGAAATTTATTTATGTAACTGATCCATTCTCGGGACTCAAATTTGGCTGCTAATCCTGCTATATTCCAGGATACGATTTGTATGTTTTCATAAGTGTTCTCCTTAGGACGTCCTGTTTGGTCTCCTAATGAGTGCACTGCCTGCTCGCCAATTTTAGTTAATGTAGTAAACCTGGGTTGTGGACTACAGTGAATAACTGATCTGTTTTGTTCAATGGTGATCATATATTCTGGGGCTTTTATCAAATCACCTCTACCTCTGCTTGTTTTGGGAGATCTATTGCCACCTCTCTCACACTGGGCAGGTAATGACCTGTTCACATCTCCCCTTCTCGTTCCTATTTCCAACAGTTCTACCTCCCTTGGCCTTATATGTTTCAGAATTTGCTTTCCCCTTCCATGTCAATCCACCTGTTCGAGAACGCTAAACCTGTTCCAGTGTGCGTACTGCGTTTCAAAGAGATCGTAATTTGTGGCCGCATAAAGAGGCCTTTGCCACTGGTTCGGTCTGTATTGGGTATCCATTTGGGGGTTTCTAAACATCGGGGGTCTATTGGTCTGCATAGGTCTATGAAGTGCGTGAGGGTAGAAGTAGGATAAATGTACAGGATGGATTTGTGAATGGGTATCACTGGGAGATGCATTGCAAATGAAGTTGACCGCTGCAATGTCTCTGAAATTCACCGTAATTATATCCCCTGCTATTGTCTTGGTACCTTTGCCGATCCATTCCCCCCTTCTTACAGAGAGAATCTGTCCATGAATGTTCGGGGGTAGTGGTCTATGTATTTGCAGCCACTGGGCACATTTATTTTTTAACTCTATTGGTGTTTCCCTTTTGCCTTCTCTTAGGGGTGGGACTCCTGTTAGTACCACTACAAAGGGTAAAGCTTCAGGTGGGAGATTAATTGTTCTAAAGCGGGATGCTGTTTTATTTTCTGTAATGTTTACTGGAGGGATAAAATTTACCTTTGGGTTCACTTTCGGAGTTTGGGTGTTATTTCCAGATGATGTTTGAACAGATCCGGAGGATGGTTTATGATTTGGGAATTTGTTTGTTTATTAGTCTTGTCTAAGTTCGCTGTGATACTGCCTGTCTGAGTGTCTTTTATACTTATTTGTGGGTCTCTAGGAAGATTATTTGTTACCACGTCCTGTATTGGATTTACCTTATCTTTAGTTGGTATGTTGGATGAGGCCCCATCCAGTTTTGTTGTTATTGAGGCACCCTCTTGTGCTGTTTGGCATTTTAGTACAGCACCTTTATTATTTACGAGAGATGTTAGCCTGTCAATTTTAGATATGAGGGGTTTTATCAGCACGGTGATGGAATGTTCTAAGTCCGTTTTAATGTCGGCCACCATGTTGGTAATCCAGCAAGGTATTCCTGTAGTTGGTGGGTTTATGGGCGTCACCAAGTTATGGTTTCTTGTTTTGGTTTGGCCTTTTTTCTCTCCACATTTCGAACCTTCTCTAGACCAGTTATTTTCCGTGGTGTTTAATTTCCTCTTATTCTTTTTTGTTTGTGAGGCAAGTCGCTCCCTATTCGTCTTGGTGGAAACCTGAGCGCACGGGAGATCGACAAGTGAGGAGGGGGAAATGGCCAAGCTAATATCAGGATCATCTGCGAGGTCTAAAGAGACTGCAGAGACGTTATTTAATGTTTCCTGTGTATCTTGGACGATGATCGCGGGTGGTAAAGACAACCTCCTCTCCGTGTTAGCAATGGCATTAGAAACTGCCCCTATAGTTTGCTTGAGCATCTTATCGATGGCGGTTAAAGTTGGTAATGTTTGTTGGGAATCCGGTTTTGATCTGGTGCTTGATCTTAATAAAGGCATTTTTGGCTTTCTGACAGGCTTCCTCATAATATGCTGCGAGGGGGTACAATAGAAATGGGTGGATTTCGCTGAATATTATATTGCACAGTTTATTTACCTTGATCGCAGACTGCTGTGATGGGAATTGGGGGGATGGCCCAGTCCAGCCTCCTCTGGCCGCTGAGGGCCGTAGAGGGCCCGCCCTTTGCCCGGGCTTAGCTCCGGGCGTCCCGCTCGCGTCCCGCGAGACTGAGGGCTTGCTGAATTTGAAGCCCCTCCTGGCGCCTTGATCTTGCGTCAGGGAACGCGCCGCCGCCGCAAAGGCTGCCGGGGTTTGTAGTCCCGGAGCAGTGGTGGCGTGCCTGGTGATGGCGGTCACTTGCAGGTGAGAGGATGTGGCGTGGCGTAGCGTTTGTCCGCAGGTCTCCTCCTGCCGGTTGTCCTTAGAGTGTCTCCGCAAGGTAAGGAAAATGTTTGGCTTCATCTGTGATATTTAGCAACGCTGTAGATGGCATTGCAGGCAAGTGCATCGCCCAATGACGTTTTGACCTTGCTAATTAATCAAGTCATCATTAGGACATAATATACAGAGAGCAACCCTCAAATATTCAAGCTGAAAATAAGAAAAAATACTTTTTGGAGAAGGGGTACTTTAAAAGCAGTTTCTTGGATATAGCCAATGAAAGGAGACAAAGAGAGTGGTTGAAAATAATCCCACACCAATAGTAGATATAGTCCATCCACCTGAAAGTGAAATGAAATTATATAAGATAAACACAGTGTTTATCACATAACCACATACATTAATTAATACAGACTGATGTGCCCTGGAAAAAGAAAAGAAACACACCAAAAGAGACTAAATCCCTGTGCATAACTCATGATACAGATATTTATCAATGCTGATCCACTCTCAAACATGAACTCAATGAGAGTCCTTCATTACAGTCAATCGAAGGTGTCTGCAATAAGATAACTCATTCATACAAGCTGTATAGTACTTGGTATTAATGTATAATATGACACATGGACTAATTAGTCACTTACAATTGCCGCAAGGGAATTGAGATCCAAAGTGGCATACAGACTTTCAAATGAATAATCCCTGCGATACATCCTGGTTCAGATTCATGTATCTGTTTTATTTGCTGTCCGAAAAGAAATATCAAAATGTGGAAAGAAAACTTGAACTAAATAAAAAACAAAACAACTTAACAGAGTAACTTGTATCAAAGACGAAAGTCTCCAATACCTTAAATCACTGCCCACCCCTCTTGTTACTGCATCTCAATGTTGAGTGTGTCCCGGCACAGAATACTTCAAGTCAAAATCTACACTGCTCTTTAGTAAAAATAGAATAAAGACCTAATAGAGGCTAATATTTTATTAAAAAATGAATTTGTCTACACACTTAACGTGCTTCAGAAAAAAAAGAATAAGAATTTAATCATGAACTGAAAATAAATTAGCAGGTAACCAAATCCGGAAAAAATGAATACGAAGAATTTAGCGATGGTCTTACTATTAAAGCGCATGCGCATAGATTGAATCATTGTTCCATGCTGCTGCCAAGGGACATAAGATATCCAGGTAGACTATAGGTGCATTTCACCCATAGCCCTTAATTCTGCGCTGCTACCAAAGGGCGTAAAAAGTAAAGGTAATCCACCCGCAACTCTAAATGCATTGAGGACATTACTCTAATTGGCATGGAGCCTCTGTATGACATAACACAACAGTTAGACATGCTGATGAAGGAAACACGTTAGTAACAGTAAAAGGACCGTGCAAAAAAAGGGAAAGAGAGGAGAAAGAGTCAATCGCAGATTTAAAGCAGACACGTCAAACAACTGTTTTGGGTATAACCGAAAAGCCAAATTACACAAATTAGGAGCCATATTATATGTCCTTTGCTTGAGCAAATCAAACACTCACCCCCAATCAACTGATCTGGGTTTAATCCATCACCATTCTTTAGCTCACTCTGCCACCCCAGTTCAGACATGGCCATATGCAAATCAGTCTGACCCTGTGCCTCATGGGAACAGTCCAGCCCGAACTGCCAAGCCATGTCTTCCCTGGACCGGAAACAAGCATCCTGGGACCGGTTTCTGGCATTGCAGCCGTCATCAGCCAGGCTAGCTTGAATCCAGCGGCAAAGTGAGCAAGGGAGTCACGTCTGAGCATACCCTGCCAACTTAGGGCGAACAAAGCGATACAAAAGGGGATGAGGGACGGAGCCTATGTTCTGGTGTTAACTAAGCATGAGCGTAAAATCCGTTCCGCTCGTGAATTTTGCGGATTTTCGGCAAATTCGCAATCCGCGAACTCTCGCGAACTTGCCGAAAATTAATAAAATTCGTGCGAAGCGGATTTTTTGCTTGGTCGCACTTGCCAACTAGAATACTATACAATTTCGCGGGAGTAAACACTTGCGAACACGTAGATGCGGCGGGCAGCGACAATCTCGCAATTGCGAGATTCCAAAATTTGCAATTTCGCACAAGAAATCCACCAGCAGGCAGCATAAACCTTGAAAATTATGATTTTTATCAGAATAACTCCTCAGGTTGACATTTGCCTGCACTTTTTCTTTGCAAGGAGTTCATTTTTGGGGGGGGGAGGAAGGAGGTGCCCCACAGTCTCCAACTTCCTGTTCCTGTCCAGCAGGCTCCTCCCAGTGCTTTCTTCATGTGCTGGTCACTTTGATTTGGATCTTGACCTGGAAGGATTACTTTTTGTGGATGCTGCTGGATATTTGGATTTTTGCAAAACTGAAAGCACTCAGCAGGTGCAGAAGTTCAATCTTATCATTAGTAACCATTCCCTGTAGTGCTTCCTGAGGGGCCCCTTCAGAGTTCAGTTGCCTACTTGCAACTATTCTATGACCCTGCTCTGACCCTCACAGCAGGCTCAGAGAATAGCTACAAGTAGGCCACAAAGGTCCTGTGAAAAAAAAATTGCACTGTAACAGAAAGCAAATTACAGATAAGGAAGCAGGTGCCAGCCAGACTGGAAGTTTAAATTCAGTGACACATTAATCAACCCCAAATTAATTCATGTCAGTTGAAGCAGGGCAGGTGTGCTTGCTTTTTTTCACCCCCATAATCTACAGTGATAAACCAACCAGAGGGTGGCAGTGATGTACCAGAGGGTGGCATGGGTGTACCAGAGGGTGGCAGTGGTGAAACAGAGGGTGCTGTGAACCTGTGATGATGAACCAGACGTAGAAACAACATAGCCGTGGCCGTTGCGAGCCGACAAGTAAGTTCGCAATTGCGAACTGGTGCACAACCCTCGCGAACTGGCAGAAACCCTTGCGAACGCAAAGAAAAAAAAATCGCGAGACTTCTCGGATTTTGCGGATTGGGAATCCGTAAATACGCAAGTTAGCGGATTGCCAATTCGCAAAATCCGCCCATGCTTAGTGTTAACATGGGCTTCTATGGGAAATAACAAGGCCGTATTATCAAGCTCATTATCGACGTTTTATCGGCAGTTTCCTGCCAATAAAACGGTGATAATTTTAACACCGGTCCTTGATAAGATGCACCTAAGTTTACTGGTCAAAAAAAGAGCAATGGGCAATATTATCAACAAAAGGCGATACATTATCGTCGCTTTTATTGACAGGAATTCCCATAACAGCCCAAGTTAACACCAGAACGTGGGCTGCTATGGGAATTTCCAAGGCCCTATTATCAAGCCCATTATCGCCTTTTTATCAGAATTTTTCCTGCCGATAAAAGCGGCGATAATGTATCGCCTTTTGTTGATAATATGTCACTTTGTTTCGTGTCCTGCATCGCATTTTGCGATGCAGGGTGCAGGGTACGAAATTCATTTTATTAATTTAATTGCTTACTTACCTGCAATCATCCACATTCGGCTATTTATAACCCCCCATCCTGTCCCTCCCCCGCCCCACTTGCCTACCTCACCACAACTCCCTCCACGGGCAGCGGCTGAGTCATTTACTTGTACTTACCTTAAGCATAATACATAATTAAAAAAGTATATATTATAAAATTGTCACCTGTGGAAGATAGAAAAAAACAGAGATACTCGATATATTTTACAACCCAAAATAATTTGTAAAACATTTCATTTGCCTTTTTTGCTGTTCTCAGAATATATTGAATTTCACCATAAAGAGTGAGTTCAATAGTACTCATCACATAACAGCGGGCGCAAAAAAGACAATCCATAAGGATATCTTAAAATAAAAACAGTCAACATTCTCAATAACAATATAAAAAATAGAAATAAAACATATCTTAAATGTTTTTTTCTAAGAGCAATTTCTTACGTAAATATAACATATCTCAAACTATCATAAAATAATAATACATTCTGATTAATTTTCTTACACTTCTTGCTCTGCCCACAGACTTGCACCATAATTGGGCCCCCCACCGCTTGTAGAGCGGAGTTCTTTGCTCCGGTATTGTTTGCTCTTGGAGACTGGCCGCCATATTGGGGTTGCTGTCTTTTAGCGTGCCACCTGACCCAGCGCTCTAGTGCTCCGTTTGGAGACCAGGGGAGGCTGCACTTAAAGCTCTCATCTCTTCGCGCAGCGGAGACGCGCAGCGGTGGCGCCTGACTCGCGCCTGAGTCAAGCCAGAGTCCTGCCCGTCTGCGCCCGTCAGCGTCCCGGAGGCGTTCTGGGTGGCGGGTGGGGCCTTGGTACCAGGTATGTGTATATCTGGCCCACCAATGCTGCGATATACTTCCGAGGAGCTCCGCTCTCTCCACAATCGAGATAGCCGGTGCTGTCCTGTCTTTCCCGGCCGCCACAGAGGTAAGTCACTCTGCCCTGGTTGTGGCTGGTGTCCCAACCGCGCTCTATTACCATCTCCCAATAGTAACATCGTTTGTGCTGGGTACTCCTGCATGCTGTTAAATACCAGATCTGCATGCAGACACGCACAAGACATCTTTGAGCTTCTCGATACAGAGAAGCCACTCTGTCTTATGCTTACTGAGACGTGGTGGGGAGAATCCTCTAACCCGGACGTCACTATGGCAATTCCGCCTGATTATAATATCTTCAGGAAGGATAGAGCTAAGGGAAGGGGCGGCGGAGTGGCACTGGTGGTGAAGAAAGGCACGGTGTGTGCTATCCTGCCTGTGGATGACATCCGCGGCTCCGAGTCCCTTGCTTTTTCGATCACTCTGGCTCCTCACCAATCGGTGAAAGGATTATTAGTCTATCGACCACCTGGTCCACCTGGAACGTTTTTTGAAGACCTTGATTTGGTTCTGCTGGGACTGGCCCTGAAAGCAGAACACTGTATAGTAGCTGGGGATTTCAACTTCCAGATGGACGATCCGTCTGACCCGGCCGTTACTAAGTTATTAGAGGCTATGGCCCCGCTGGGCCTTATCCCTTACCTTCAGGGGCCCACGCATGACAAGGGGCATACTCTTGACCAGGTTTTCTCCACATCCCCTCTTGAGGTGAAAGAGATTCTCCCGGTGTTATGGTCAGATCATCTGCTTGCCAAATTCTCGATTAGAGGCACATCTAAATTGTCTATTCCTGTGCCACAGCAGCAGGGCCGGGTGTCGAGAGCTTACCATCGAGTGACCCCTGCGATGCTGGCCCAGGCCGCCCTGGATCACCCCTGCTCCCTCTCAGGCGACCTGGAGAAGGATTTGGAGTCCTTGCAAGCATGGCTTTTCGACAGGCTAAACGATCTTGCCCCGGTGTTGACCCCCCGCTCAACATCGAAACGGGTCTCGGCCCCCTGGTTCACCGCAGCACTGTTGGCTATGCGGCAGCAGTGTAAGGTAGCCGAAAGAGCCTGGCGGGCACAATACGATGCTGTGGATAGGTTGACCTACAAGACGGCGGTTAAGGCCTATCACCGGGACATACGCCTTGGAAAAAAAGCCTACCTTGCAGGGAGGATAGAAGCTGCCTCCAACTCCTGCAAGGAGATTTTCACCATAGTGAGAGAATTCATCACTCCTCGGTCTATTACATCTGAAGAGACGCCCTCTGAATCCTGGGCCTCGGATCTCGCTTGCTTTTTTACAAGCAAGATCAAACTTATACAGGACTCTTTTCCATCGGGAGCACCTGCGGGGCCGTTCAAACCTGAGGTTGATATGCTCCCTCTGGCCTCGCCTGGGGCGACGCTGGCCGTGTTTCCATCTATCTCTGCCCCTGCTTCCTTAGTGCTTATGGGCAATCTTAAATCTGGGTCGCCTCTGGACCCGTGCCCGGCCAAATTTCTGGGGAAAATCGCGGAAGTTATCAATCCGCTGGCGAACCCTCTCCTAAACCTCTCGCTGAGCCAGGGAGTGGTTCCGCTGGCCTGGAAGCAGGCAATGGTCATCCCTTTGCTTAAGAAGCCTGGTCTTGATCCGAAGGCCCCAGTCAACTATAGGCCTATTTCTTTGTTGCCGGCTCTCGCGAAAATTTTGGAGAAGCACGTTCAGACGGTGCTCTCCAATTTCTTAGAGACACACGAGATCCTGCATGCCACCCAGTCTGGCTTTCGCCCAAACCTCAGCACTGAGACCGCGCTCCTAGAGGTTTCTGAAACCATTAAAGGGGTTTTGGATACTGGGGGCAAAGCCATGCTGGTGATGTTGGACTTGTCGGCGGCTTTCGACACCGTCCCCCATGATGGCCTTCTCGCAAGACTCTATGAGATCGGCTTACGGGGGACGGTGCTCAGCTGGTTTTCCTCCTTTCTAGCTGGCCGCCGGCAAACGGTCTGGGCCTCCCCAGACTCCGCCGTGATGCCGCCTTTGGGAGTTGGGGTCCCACAGGGCTCTATATTGAGCCCGACCCTTTTTAACATCTTTATGACCCCTCTGGCGGCGGTGGCGGAGTCATTTGGGGCCCAGATCGTATCCTATGCAGACGACACCCAGCTCCTCTTCTCTTGTAAGAGAGGTGGAGACTTTGATGGGGAGAGTATCCGGGATTGCCTTGGGGCTGTTTTAAATGGTTCGAACTGAACAGCCTCAAGTGCAATTCCGATAAGTCCGAGGTACTCTTCTTTGGGTGCGATACGGAACCAGACTGGCAGGCCTGGTGGCCCATTAATATGTTCCCCCCGTCTTGTTCCTCCCAAGTTGCTGAAAACTTGGGGGTCAAGATTGATAAGGGGCTAACGCTGAAAACCCAGATCCTTGGTGTGACTGGCACATGTTTCGGCCTCCTAAAGATGCTGCGTAGGTTTTTGCCCCTGTTGTCTGAGGAGCATAGGAAGCTGACTGTGCAGGCTCTGATCGGCTCTAGGTTAGATTATTCGAACGTTCTTTACCTTGGCCTACCAGAGTACTTGCTACAGCGGCTCCAAGTCGCGCAGAACGCTGCTGCTAGGGCCATTTTTGGTCTGAACAGACGTGCCAGTGCCGCGGGTTTGCTGCAGACGCTGCATTGACTTCCCATCCGCAAACGGATTGCCTTTAAGGCATTGACTCTGGCCTACAAGGCTCTCCATGCGGTGGGAGCGAAGTACCTCCAAAAGAGACTTGCCTTCTACCACCCGGCTCATTCTCTGAGGTCAGAATCCCTATTCTTGGCGGCTGTCCCGCGAGTGAAGAGAGCCCGCTTGGGAGGCCGCTCCTTCGGATTGCTGGCGCCACAGATGTGGAACTCACTGCTGCTCACACTCCGGGGAGCCACCAGTCTACTTGCCTTTAGGAAAGGCCTCAAAACCTGGCTGTTCACCCAGTAGGCTGTCCAGCTGTTTGTTTTTCTGTGTTCTTCTCTGCTCCTCATTTTATTGTGTTATGTTATTGTGATGTAGTTCTCCTTACCTAAAGCGCCGGGACACTCTTTTTGAGTAGCCGTGCGCTATACAAAAACAATTATAACATAACATAACACTGAAAATAATGTTACTTACAAATAGATGCTGACAAAATACACAGCAAAAAGTCTTTAATGGTTTTGCACACTTTTCCTTACGGCCAAATAGTATGCATCAAGTCCTTTGTTTGGAAGTTGTTCAATAGAAGTCCTGAACGTCCACCTCCCAGCCTTCTGATCCAAAACCACCGACATCATCTACGGGTCCCCCAGGACTCATCCATCAGTCTGACGCTGTTCAACATCTACATGGCCAATCTAACTCAAGTAGCCCACCATCACAACTTCAACAACATCTCCTACACAAAGAACACCCAGCTCATCATCTTTCTCACGAAGAAGCCACATACTACCAAAAGTAACCTCCAGGACACAATGAAGGACGTCACTAACTACATAAAGAGCAGCACTGTAAACACAAACTGGCAGAAGATGATGGTACTCATCCTCAGACCCACTCCATCAGCCTCAGGCAACTCCTGCTACCTGACTACAGTGTGAAGAGTACCAACGCCTACCAACCATGTGCACAACATAGGATTCAACCTCAACTGCTCCCTCTCCATGTGTAAGCAATTCTACACTGTGTCCTCGTACTGCTACAACACTCTCCACATGCTCCGCCACATTTACAAGTGGATCCTAACCAAAAGAAGAAGAACAGTGACACAGGCCCTCATCAGCAGCAGAATACACTGTGGTAAAACACTCTACACATGAATTCCTACAACAACTACAACAAATCCAAAAGACCTCTATGTGACTGATTATCAATGTCCCCGGCTGCACCCACATCACCCACCACCTGATACACCTACACTGCCTCAATATCAACAAAAGGATCACCTTCAAGCTCCTCACCCTCACTTACAAAATACTCTACAACACCAGACTAATGTACCTTAACAGCAGTAATCCTAAAGGGCAAATTTTGTTCTTAAAATGTTGTCTTTAAAAATATTAGGTAAGAATTTGGTAACTCTTTGGGCAAACGTTGCTTAAAAATTAATTGAGTATCATTACACTGTATCCAACCTTTCAGACATTTTTAAATAAACAATGTAATGTCCAAATGTGGTAGAAGGTCCATCATGAAAAATAATAGCAACAGCTATAAAAGTTGTTCCTGATATTGAACATTGACCAGCTACAAATTTTTTTATTAAAGTTTTCAATTTTGTTCCATCAGTTCTACAACGTTGCAGCATTAAAATAACATACTGGGGGGGATTGGCCAAGATTGTGGCAGAGTAGGATGTGCCTTTAGTCCCCTCCGGCGCCGCAAATTACATAGCTTTGGATATCACCCGATTAGGTGCCCATGGCCCGATCCGCGGCCGGCGGACGCCTCTAGCAGTTGGCAGAGGAGCAGAGGTGAGGAGCGGTGCCCTGGGTTGGCGAAGGGCAGAGCGGCTGGCCTGTCTGCGTGACCCCCCGGCGGCGGTGGCCCGGGTCTGCAGCGGGCCCGAGGCCCGAAGAGCGCTGAAAAGGCTTGGCACGGGGGGAGAGGCCCTTCCCCGCCCCCACATTTTTTATTGCACCGCAAAGTGGAGGTCTGGTGGGCATCGGGACTAAGCTGCTGCTGCACGCTTGCTGGAGGAGGAGGGGTGCGCCGGACTAGCCCCTTGGGATCTTTGAACTGCATGGCCTAAGCAGAGGGGTAGTGGAGGCGCAAAACGCGGAGGTAACTGACTGGCTGCGGGCAAGTGGCCGCTAGTAAGGGAGTGTGTGAGGAGCGACACCTGAGCACCCGGTTGCTTTGCCCCAGTGTGCCGAATGGGCCTGGAGAGGTCGTGACTCCTGAGGTCCCTCCTGCAACAGCGATAGCGAAGAGGCACTCCTTGTACATAGGGCGAAAGACCTGCGACGCCTGGGGTCCATGGTTGGCCGTTGCCTCACTGCATCGGCTCTGGACAGCGACTGGGAGAGACGGTAGGCCCTGGAGGGCCTGAGGCTCGGTCCGTAGGCCGGCGGAAGGTAGTTGGCCAGCTTGGAGGTTGTTGGTTGCCTGCTCCCTGGAGCTCGAGTGGGCTCGGGACGAGTGAGAGAGATCTGTGCTTTTCTGTGGCTCCCTGCTGCCTCTAGCCACGCTGCGGCCTGCGACGAGTGGTGCTAGTACTCAGTTGTGCGTAAGGCCCTGTTGACTGCCCCTGTTCTTGGCCCAGCTTGTAGGCCCCCTGGGACCCGGCTATGGCAACGGCCAGGATCAGGAAGGAGAAGACAGTGAAAGAAGGGTCCCCGAAGGTGGCGGTGCAGGCCGCCGTGCCGGCATCTGACAAGTCTCCACGAAAGGAAGACCCAGAGGCCCCGGCAACTAAGGCATTCATGATCGAGCTGTTTTCGGCGATCAAGCAGGATATTGCAGAACTACGCTCCCAGCTGGCGTCTGACCTTCGAGATGTGCAGAGAGACGTCGATGGTGTGGGCGAGCGGGTCGCGACCCTAGAAGAGCATGATCTGGGGACTGCGGAGGACATCCACCATCTCCAGCAAGACGTGCTCCACCTCACAGAGTAGAACTTGGACCTGCAAGCCCACGCTGAGGACTTAGAGAATAGGTCCCGCCGCAATAACATTCGGATTAGGGCGGTGCCTTGGAAGGGTGAGGGGTCGGATCTACGAGAGTATGTGGGGGCCCTCTTTCTGCACATTCTTGATGAGGAGGCAGTGAAAGATATCCAAATAGATCGAGTGCATCATGTTGGTCTCCCAAGGGGAACTAAGGTCCCTCCTCCTAACATACTGGTCTGTGTGCATGACTTCCAACTCAAAGAACGGATCCTTAGAAAGGCCAGGGACCTCGCCCTCCTGCAGTTCTGAGGCCATTGTCCTTTGCTCTTTCAGGACCTCGCGGCCTCAACGTTGGTAAAATGGAGAGAATTCAAGCCCATCACCACCTACCTTGGGGAGCAGATTGTTCCCTACTCCTGGGGACACCCGTTCCGGCTCATCTTCAAGTGGAAGGCCAAGCTTATCCAGGTCCGGTCTCTAGAAGCGGCTTGTGACATCTTGGGACTGGAACGAGCTGTCCCCCCTTCTGAGGCTGATGGCTCTCCCAATAGACGACGACAACGGTCCGCCGAATGGCAGAGAGTGTGTAAACCTACGCACAGAGCTAAGCCCGACTTTTTGGCGAGTATGATGGAACGCGGGGCTGCGGTTGCCTCTGTAGCCCAAGTGACGGACGCCTCAGCAGGCACTTGAGGTATGGACTCTTTACCAGGCCCTGATAGGGTCAGTAGCTGGCGTCGGAGGGGATGGTTCGAAGAAGGTAATGCCAGTTCATCCTTGTCCTGGTTCCGAATGGCATCCTGTATCAGGAACTGGATGGATGATTGGTGGGTGCCATGTTCCCCTGCCTTTGGGGCTTCTACCACGAACTATTGTATGTTTCGTTCTTTTGTACTGTTGTGTTATGGTTGCTGGGTGTTTTTAGGGGGGGTTGTTTTGGGGGCTCCGCATCAGTCCTCGGGGGGTCTAGGGGTAGGTCGAGGCAGCTGGGTGTTTCTGAAGTGTTCCTCGCTGGTACAGTCGCGGAAGCCACGTCTAAGGCTCGTATCCCCTTGCAGCGAGTATGGGTAGAGACTTGAAAATTGTTAGCTTGAATGTTCGGGGACTCACCAGCCCGGTTAAGCGTGCGGCCATATTATCGCTGTTGGAGGGTGCGGACGGGGATGTGTGTCTATTGCAGGAGACCCACCTCCTCTCTAAGGATACTAGGAGGATGAGAGACAGGCGTTTTCCAGTGCAGGTGTGGTCCTCACGCGCAGCGAAAAGGCGGGGGGTGGCTATTCTGATCAGCGCAAAAGCTCACTGTAAGGTCCTGCCCACGTAGTTGACATCAAAGGGCGCTTTCTGGCGGTTAGGATCCAATGGGAAAGCACGCATTTCACGGTGGGCTCCCTATATGCCCAAAATGTCCACCCGGAACCCTTTCTGAAGACGGCGCTTGCGGAGGTGTTAGCGTCCCCAGATGCGTGTGTGCTGGTGGGGGGAGATCTGAATGTGGTAATGGACCTGGTATTAGATAGGTCGGCTGCGCGTTCACATCAGACGGGGGCTATTTCCCAGAGGGGGAAGCAGTGGTTACAAGAGGGGGGCTGTACGATGTATGGCGTACTCAACACCCCCTGGAACGCGATTTCACATATTATTCCGCAGCTCATAAAACTTATGCACGCTTAGATCATTTCCTCGCTACGACCTCTCTTATGCCCCATTTGTCTGCCGCTGAAATCTCCCCGCGCTCCCTGTCCGACCATGCCCTTATCTCTGTACAGATGACCTGTAACGAGCAGTGACCGCCATCACCGGGGTGGCGTCTTCGGGATTCCCTCCTCAATTCGGAGTCGGTGGTTACCCGCATGAGGGACACGATTAAGCAATATTTTGTGGATAATGACAGGGACGGTATGTCTCTGGGATCTGTGTGGGAGGCCCTTAAATTGGTGGTGCGGGGGGACTTTATTGAGGTGTCTGCGTCGCTCGTCCGGATACGTAAGGAGAAGCGTGAGGAATTGGAAAGGGAGGTGGTAGGCCTAGAGGCGATACATAAGCGGACCGGGGCTCCACGAATATGGAGAGAGTTGGAAACGAAACGGCGTATGCTTAGGCTTTTAGACCTGGATCGTGCGGAATATGCTCTCTTGCGCTTGCGCCATAAGTTCTATCTCAGTGGGGACAAAGGTGGCCGGATGTTGGCACATAGACTGAGGGCCTGAACGCAGCACGCCGCCGTTCAGGCCATTAGAGATGTAGGGGCGGTTGAGCAGACTGCCGATTCCCTTATCGCAGAATCTTTCCGGCGGTTTTACCACACCCCGTATCGCCAGGAACGCTCAGAGCCGGAACACGTGAAGACGTACCTGCCATCATGTCGAGTAACGCCCCTCACGCAGGCCTCGGCGGCAGCGCTTGCTGCTGTAATACGTATTGAGGAGGTCATCTCCGCGATCTAGCGATCGAAACTGGCCAAATCCCCGAATCCGGACGGCTTCTCAGCCGTTTTTATAAAAAGTTTTGCAGGGAGCTAGTGCCCTTTCTAACTCGCCTTTTTAATTTCTTCCTGGAAACAGGAGAGGTGACCCCGTCTATGTCGGAGGCCGTGATTACAGTCATCCCCAAGGCAGGGAAAGACCCCATGGAATGTGGATCGTATCGTCCAATCTCCCTCCTCAATATTGACGCCTAGCTTTTCGCTAGCATTCTGGCTGCCCATCTTAGCCTACACATGGACGGCATCATCGAACCGGACCAGGTTGGGTTCATACCGGCGCGACAGGGGGGGGAGAATACGAAGAGGCTTCTGCACCTCATGGATTCCGTGCACCGCTCTGGCAAGCAGGCCCTTTTCTTATCAATAGACGCGGAGAAGGCCTTCGACCGCGTCGACTGGACGTACTTGTTTGCGGTATTGAAAGCTTTCGGACTGGGGGATAACTACGCGGCACCAAAAGCTGCGGTCTGGGTGAACGGTTATAAATCGGCCCCCTTCCCCTATCACTGCTGCTTTTTGCACTTTATATGGAGCCCTTCGCGCAGAGAGTGTGGTCCAACCGAGGCATTGAGGGGATTAGGTTTGATGCTGACAAACACCAAATAAGTCTCTACGCTGATGACGTGATCATCTCGCTTGTATGCCCTCACACCTCCTTGCCTCACTTGTCGATGGAATTGCGAGACTTCGGTGGCATCGCCGGCTTTAAGGTTAACTTTTCTAAATCCCAGGTCCTCAACGTGTGGATCCCAGCTTCCGACGTGCAAGACCTTCAAAAGGACTTTGCCTTCCAGTGGATCCACTCGGACATCCCGTACCTGGGAGTTCGCCCTGCACCACGATAGCACAGACGGTCTCTATTAACTACAAGATCTTAGTTGAGCAAACGACCAAATCGCTGTCTGACTGGTCCCGTTTACAGCTTGCCTGGTTTGGCCGGCTGGCTGCTGTCAAAATGACGATCCTTCCGCGCATTCTATACCTTTTTCAAATGTTGCCTCTGAGCCCCCCGCCGGGTACCATGCAGAAGCTCCAGGGGCTGCTTAATAAAATTCTATTGAATTGCAAACATCCAAGGCTTGCCTCCTTGTTGATTACGGCCCCCCGGGCCGACGGTGGGCTAGGCTTTCCCTCACTACAGGCGTATTACCAGGTGACTTGTCTGCGCTTCATTCTCGAATGGAACAGGCCACAATCCAGCAAGCATTGGCTATTTATGTATCAAGTGGTGGCGGGCCGCAATATTTGGCGAGAGTTATGGCTTCCTCGAAAGCACAGAGCCTGGGCCTTATATTCGTCCCCAGTGACATCGCCGACCATGAAGGCATGGGATCAATTGGCACAGCGTAAAAGCTGGACCACTTTCCCTTCACCCATGACGCCCATTGTCAATAACCCAGACTTCCCGCCCGGCTGCTCATCCTCGGTTTTCCAGCAATGTAGGGAGGTGGGCTGCAAGAGGGTGGGCCACCTCTTTGATCTGGATGGCTTGATCCCGTTCTCCTCGCTTTGCCGGGACTACTTTTCCCTCGCCGAAGCCGATGCCTTTCCCTATTCACAGGTAGCACATTGGGTCACTCAACCCCCTAATATGGCTAATATGTCTCGTCCCATGACGGCTCTGGAACGCTGGGTAGTATGCAAAAAAGAAGATCGCAAACTTATATCTGAATATAACGCCTTGATCATTGCACGCCCTAAGGCACCGCGTTCTAAAGCGCAGGTTCGGTGGGAGACGGAGCTGGGCCGCCCACTGTCGCATAAGGAGTGGGGAAAGGTGTTCTATCGCGCGCAACATACAGCGGCCAACGTGGCAGGCGCGGAATCGGCCTACAAGATGGTGTCATATTGGTACCACACACCAGCACGGATTAAGGCTTGGGATCCAAAATGCTCAGGTCCATGCTGGCGGGGCTGTGGTGCTCCTGGATCCTTGATGCATCTGCTCTGACATTAGTTATCATTGTGCAATGGCGCTCCACTGATTCCCCTGACCCGAGGGACTGGATTAGGCGGCTGTGGCATTTGTTGGCGATGGAGAGACTCTCTCAGAGTGTGGAAGGCAAGGGGGAGGTGTATGCAGAGCTGGGAGAACCATTTATCCATCTGCTATCTCGTGATCTGCGCGAGGTTACGTGTCCCACATACCTGCAGATCCTTCAACTTATCCCGCTGGTCTCTCGGGGTGCAATCAAATAGGTTCGGGGCGTCTGGAATGTACCCGGAAGCGGGCAGAACTTAGAGTGTATAAGAGAGTAGTTGAGGCTGATGCGGAGGAGGGAGGGGTGAGGGGGGATGGTGGGAAGGGCTTTTTATTTTGGTGTACTGTTTCCGTTCTTTACGTGTATGCAGTAAAAGCTGAAAGTGATGGCTGTTCCTCCTGGCATTGCATTTATTCTCGCCGGGTCGCCCCCCGGGGTGTAGAACCATAGGCTGTGTTTAATACTGCTGGATCGTGCTCTGCCGGCGCGTGGATGTAGGCAGCCGAGTATACTGCCCAATAAAAACGATTGATTCTAAATAACATACTGTCCATATCTTTGTATAAATAATGTTGATGACATTTCTGATTTACATTGGCTGCACTCCATGTTGCTGCTCTAATTAGATTGTTAAAAGACACTGATTCACAGTCAGGTAAAGTCAAATATATGAATCTCTCAGTGTCTATGTCAGTGCTACATGTAAACAAACAATTTCGACAGTCATGATGCCATTTATAAGAAAGGAAAAAAAGGGTTTTCAACAACTATACTTTCATCTTCCAGTACACCAAGCATAAACATTAAAACTTCCTGACAATCTTGCTGAATATTCTGTGTAAATTGACTAGAACCAGAACATATGTCCAAAACATTTCGAATATCAGAAACACTTTGTATTTTACTTTTATCACTAGTACATTTCTCATAAACAGAATTCAACAATGAACAGAATCTCTTGTCCCGATTTTCTACAATTTGCTTTTGGAAACTTTGAAGAAAAAAACATTACCAACTACATTAGCATAGCAGTTGACACCAGAACTATTTTCAAACTGATAACCAACATTCTCTTCAACACTGTCCTTTGTCTTTTTGCTTGGAGGCACAACTTCATCTTGTTTTCTTTCTTTCTCTACAGTTTCAGAACAGATATTCTCAAATCTTCTTTTCCTACCTACCACACGCTTTGCAATCACTGGATATTGACCTAAATTGGGTGCATATTCTCTTCTTAACCTATTATACTCTTTCACACAGTTTGCATCTGCAGAAACCTTTGTCTCATCAAAATCAATCAAGTACAATCCAGATAAAGTTCTGACTCGAGACAAAGCAACATACATATGCCATACCTTCTTTAAACACGGTACTTCCAATATTTACTAAAGCACAATCTACACTTAAACCTTGAGATTTATGAATGGTCACCGCATATGCCAAACAAACAGGAAACTGTTTTCTGCAGACATACAAATCTTTTACAAGCAACAAACGAGCAGCACATTGACTAACTTGTTGTACTTCAGCAATTTCATCAAATTTGATTTTAAAAAATTCAATGCCAGCTCTGTTTACATAATTAAAAAAATCTATAATTTTACCCATTGCTCCATTTACTAAACCTTTTTGCACATTCAAATGACGTCGCAAAATTACCCTACAATTTACACATGCATACAAATTCTTTTCTAAACCAGCAGTTTTACTTATCGATTTCTCTAAACAATCCAATTTACTCTTCAAGTTTTCGCTCAAAATAATACTGATTCCTTCATGTTCTACTTGATCAATTGCTTCCAATTTTATAATTTCTTCATTTTCCAACTTTAACATTTCTTTATTGAATATAGAACATTCACGCAGTGTTGGCATTAAGCAGATTACAGATTTGTTTTCTGCAATTCTCATGTATATTTTCTCTGGGACAATATTTGCATTTGGAAACAAATTGGAAAGTAATCGTGTCTGTAAAGCTTGTTTGCCATGTTCGGTCAATTTTCCAATTCTTATATCTTGAAGAATAGTTCCATAATCAACATCATTTGCTTGTCGCATATTTGTAGTAAAATCCTTATACTGAAAATATGACCAAATGTTTACATTGCCAATATTCCCCAAAGACTTTCTAGTATCTTCATGCACCAGTGTTTTAAACACTGGCTGTCCTTTTACAGGAGTAAATTGTAGAAGATCTCCTAAAAACTATGACGTGTTTTCCTCCGAATAATACGTCATACTCTGTTTTAAGAATTTGTTGCATTCTTAAATTCACAGAGGTAACCATTAAGTTTGAGACCATGCTTACCTCATCAATAATGAGAAGCTTCATTTTCTTCAACACTCTTGAAACTTCATAAGAAGCTTCTCCAGATAGCTTGTGGTATTGTAATTTGTTGTCATGCTCTACTGGTAGCATTAATAAACGATGCATAGTAATTCCTTTAATATTGTGTGCCGACAAACCCAGTTGGAGCAGTGACAACACAAGACAAATGCGAGTCAGTTCTTTTCTGTAGAAAACTTGTGATTACTTTAATTAAAAAACTTTTTCCTGTTCCAGCTTGTAAACTCACATACATACGGATAGGTTCAAAGGATGAGCAAGAGCACTCTTTCTTCTCATGAAGAAATCCATGGTCAATCTGTTCTCTCAATTGCTCAGTTATTCATTTATTTCTGCTCAAGATTCAGTTGTTCTTCTAAGTTTCCTAAGTTTGTTAGATGTTCTTGACCTTCATACATTACTGTTTCCACCTCTTCCATAGCAGTTGCTGCTTCATTTAGAGCAATTGGTTCTCCCAGTGGGTCCTGACTCAACGGAGCAGAAGTTTCACTGTCTTGAGAACTTTCTCTAGCAATCTCAGCTGCAATTGTAGCTTCTAGCTCAATTTCGTCATTCAACATTTTGATATAATTAGCAAAAACAGGACATTCTATAGTATCTTTAGTTGCATTGAAGGAATCTTCATAGCTCTCAAAATTTCCAAGTAATTCCAATTTTGAACGCAATGGCTTGAAAAGTTGCAAAAGAGCTAAATAGTAAAATTCCCTTTTGTCAGGTGTTTCGCAACTCAGTATTAGGTGATTAATCAAATGTCCTTTTCTTTGTTTCACCAGACATCCTTCAGAACCAATAACGGCATATATACCATTATTAATGTTTTCGGTAATATTCCGTTTAAAAATATAGTTTTGCAGCACTTCATAGAGACAAATGTTCTCAAGATGATGACTTCCATTTGGATAATATGTATCCAACATATTTGTTTTCACAATATCAGTACTTTCTGGCTCTTTTTCAGCTAAATATTCAATTTCTTGTACAGATTTAAGAACTCGGTTTCGTGTTGCAGCAAGACCTAGACTCACCCAAATGATTCTTCTAGATTTGGAGTATAGACTTGCAGATGATAAGCGATCCGAGCATTCATACGCTCCAATTTCTCGATGAGATAACATCTTCAAACTGTAACTGTCAAATTTTTTACTTAGACTCTTCTCATGGGAAATCTCTTCCCACATTTCCTTCAATTCCGTCTTTTCTAACTTTGTTATGTATGATGTCACATATCGAGCAACAGCAATGGAATTGTCTGCAACATATTGAATATCCATATTAGCATTCCACATAGACAAAATGACTGAGTTATAGTCATTTATGTATTTTGACTGTTCATTTCTTCTTAAGTTGTAGGTATTTTTGGAGACTTTCTTGTGATATTATGTCGCAAAGATGACATAAAAATGTTCACTCTTCCTTGCGATATTACAGGTCGAGGAAATGCAAGACGGCATTTGCTGTAGAATTTGTCCTTAGATTTGTACTTTTGACTACAGTATTTGCCACAACGATGGCTTTGGAATCGTAAGACTTGTTGTCTTAAGTCCTTATCTTGTGTACTTTTGGGTACTTCACATGTAGCATATTCTTCAATAAAAGACAATACAGTATCATCTGAGTCTGTTCCAAATTTGGGAGCATCTTTGACCCATAATAGCATATTTATGTGAGGAGCACCACTCGCTTGATACTCCTTTCTCCAAAAGAAATCTAGAACCTCTCCAAGAAGAGGATTTTTTTTATTGGTGATAAAAGACATCATAGCTTCGAATCTATGATTGAAATACCTGCATACATTAACACGATCCAAAGAGCACAATTCTCCCGGTGTCTTGTATTCGATATTTGGTATATTTGAATTTGCCTCTCGAAGAAATTGAAGTAAATCATCCCAAGCATATTCAGCACAGCTTAGAGTAAGGAACCATGTAGGATTCCTAAGTTCCTTAGCATACATTTAAGTTCTCCATGACGACGGTACCAGTACTCATTAGTACCACGCTGACATGCCATCAGATTAATCAGCTGAGTTTCCAAAACATTATCTTTCTGCTGTACTTTATCCATAAATTCCTTTGCCGAAACATTTTGCAGATGTACACCTGTTTTCAATATGTGGTTTACTGCATAAGAAAGTCCAGACAAATCACTCTCAAACAAAAGATGAAACAAATATGGAATACTTGTCGAAATCTTGCATCTTCTGCATATAATCTTGATGTCCGGTATTCAGATGCAGGTATCTGCAAAGGTCGTTCATCATATCATCCTCCTTTTCCTGTAGGAAACAACTGAGGGAAACAACGAGTTCCAAGCTTTTTCCACATACACTAATGGGACTTCCTTTTGCTTCTTTCATTTGAAATAACTCTATAGCATTGTCCATCATTTCTTTGGAATGCAATGGATGAACACTGTAATGTTTGTAGATTTCTTCAGTTCTGGACACATTCACTTTTTCAATTTGTCCAGATGGCAAGTCAGTATCTTCTTGTACAGTTATTTCTTCTTCTCCTACATACACATTTTTTTAATATTGATTATTTTTTACCAGATACAACGTTGCCTTTTTCACTCTCCTAACATCCACAAATTCTTGCCAGATTTTCCTACTCTTAGTAGGAACGCCATTAACAAGAATAACTAAAGGTTCATCCTCTGCATTTTCTACACCAATAGTTTCAATATTTTTCTTTAAATCTAGAGGCAAATATACAACTCTTCCCTTTAATCCTCTCTGTAAATCTGAAGGAGGCAATTTCCCTGTTTTAGGCGCTATACGAACAATAGCCTGAAATGGATGCACACATTGAATAAGAATAGACTTATAGGTATTTAAATCCATCAGTTCAGAATGAATATTTACCAACTCAAAATTAATATGCAGAGCGCTAGCAGGCATTTTGTTCTGTTTTAATTTGTTATAACAATATTTACAAATAAGCTGATCAGAACCCAAATCAAAACAATTCTCTAACAACAAATAAGTTGCAAAATCCTTCCACTCATTATTATTTTCCTTTTCACTTTTTAAATACAGACCAACAGTCCTGGTCTGATTTTTATAATGAATTTGTCGACAACAGATACAAGAATAATTTGGCCTTTTACCTGAAATTACCTTAAACTGTATAATTTCTTGCTCAAAATTTTCTACACTGCACTGTCCTACAGTCTCTTCCACATTTTCATCTATGAATCTCTCACTTTCTGCACTGTCTTCCTGAGGACCAAAGTAACTAATCTCAATTTCATCACAAACATTTGTTACATCTGATACAGATCCATGCAAAAGAGCACTGTTCAACTTTTTTAACATTAGTGCTGGACTTTTTGCGTAATACAATGTTCTGACTAATTTCCTCATCTGAGTATGATGAACTGCTAACATCCTGAAATGGCGGAAAACAGTTTGACATACTTTTTTAGAAACACAAGGCAGAGAATGACCTTGCAAAACCAGTATTTTCTCTCACTCTGCAAGGGTCTAGACCTTGTAACATCTTAATCTTTTGTTTAACACTTTTCTTGGTATAATTACGTAAGAAATTGCGTACAAAACCAATAGATTCTTGCCGCACACTGCAAATACTACTGCAATTACAAGTGTACACTAGAGCTTTAGGACGTCTTCCTAAAACTTCACCAGCTAACACCTCTTCTGCATTTCTAGGAACAATTTTCTCTTTCTCAATAGGACAACCATTTCTAACCTCATAAGCACGACCAGTAGTGTCAACTGCATGCAACAAATCATTACTCTGAAGATAACTTTCTTCGTTAAAAAAAAGGCTCAGAACTTGAACTATGTTTCCATTCACCCAAAAAAAATCACAAAAATGACTTCTGTTAATTTGTCTTCTCCACCTACTTTTGCCCTTCATTAAATGGATTGGTTTATCTAGTGATCTAATTCTATTGATTACTAAAATAAACAGTTTTCTTTTCAATTCCAAAACTTTTTCAACTACATTTTCTGTAGCTTTCTTTTTCTTATAAAATACTGTTTTTTTCTTATATACCTTAATTTCTTTCATTAAATTTGATACCAATCTATTATAAAACATTTGTTTCCTAATTTCCATGAATTGCTTTTTCCTCCTTGTACTATATACAGTTTTGTCTGCACTTGATTTTTCATTATTCTTTTCTTTATTAGTAGTTTTTTTTTCGTTGCTGATACACTAAAGACATTTTTCTGTTTCTAGACACTACTCTTAGTCTTTAGTATTTTCCTCAAAAAAGTGCTCCTGCTCTTACCAGGACTTTATTTCTGTTTGTTAAGACATCTCTCTTCATGTAAATCTTCTTGGTGAGTTTTCTTTTGTTGCTTTCTCTTTTGGTACTTTGTTGGCATGATGCAGTATTTTTAGTATCGATAAACACAACCTATAATAAAAAAATATATATAACATTACAAAAAAAAATATATCAAATATTCTATTATATTACTTACAAGAACAGAGGGAGGAGTATGAGGACAAACCTCGGAGTATAAAAATAAGAGGATTTACAGTAAAAGAACAAGGAGTATGAAGCAAGGAAAATTCAATAAAAAATGAGAGTATAAATAGACAGTACAATATAACGGAATATAGAAACAGCCGCGGCCCGTGGAGGGAGTTGCGATGGGGCAGGCAGGTGGGGAGGAGGAGGGGCAGGGTGAGGAGTGATAAACAATGGAATCTGGGGGCATATTACCAACAAGTAGCGATATTTATTGCTAAATAGGGTTAGCGACGATTTTTTTATCGCTGCCTATCGCTGGACATGTTAGTGGAGAAAACATGCTATTAGCAGTGTTTATCTCCATTGTGCTAAAATATCCAGTGATAGCGGCGAAATGCGTGAATATTGTTGAGAATACAGCGATATTCACGCATTAGAGACTAAATGGTCTTACCCATGTTATCCACCTGCCATTGGATAACAATGCTAAGAACTGGTCTGGGCAAGTGTTAGTATTTGGAGATATTCGCGGTTAGAGCGAATATTTCCAAGGGTACGACTGACATGCTAATAGGTGATAGCGACGTTAGCGACTGCTTTCAGTCGCTAACTGGTTGGGCACGCCCAGTTTGCACGTCATTAGCGATAAACATCGCTGATATGCAAAGCGGGCCCCAAACTGCTCGCTATCGCCTAAAAGCTGCGCTAACATCAGTTAGCGACAGGTTGCTAATAGGGTGATAGAATTATCGCCGCTTAGCGGCCGAAAACTGACGCTAAATCGGTGATAATGGCCTATCGCCCCCCCTTGGTAATATGCCCTCTGAATCATTGCAGGTAAGTAAACAATTAAATAATTAAAATGAATTTTGGGACATATTATCAACAAAAGGAGATAGATTATGGGCCATAATATCAATAAAGGATGATACATTATTGCCGCTTTTATCGTTAGGAAACTGCTGGTAAAGCAGTGATAATGCTCTCGATAATATATCCTTGTGAATTCCCCTAGAAACCCAGGTTATGGTGTTAACCTGGGCTTCTATGGAAATTCACAGGTATATATTATCGAGACCATTATCATCGCTTTAGTGGCAGTTTCCTGCCGGTAAAAGCGGCGATAATGTATCGTTCTTTACTGATAATATGGCACTGACGGGCATATTATTAAGGACCAGTGTTAAAATTATCGACGTTTTATGGACAGGAAACTGCCAATAAAAAGGCGAAAATGGGCTGGTATGGGAATTCTCAAGAGCATATTATCAAGCTCATTATCGTCGGTTTATTGGCATTTTCGTGCCAATAGAAACGACAATAATCTCTTAATGTACAGAGGCACAAAATGATATTAAAGAAAAAAACATAACAGCATGCATTGTACCAAAACACATTTACTACTATAAAACGTTTAACAACGGATGAATATAGGAGCATATTATCAATACAGGCGATAAAATTATTAACACTTTATCTGCAGTTTCCTGCCGATAAAGTGGCGATAATTGTATCGCCGAGTCTTGATAATATTCCCCATAATTCGTTAATGTACAAAGATACACCGCACACACGCACTCCCATACAACTTTTCAACTCACCTTTCAAATTGAATTCTAGATTAACAAGAATACCACTCACACAGTGGATATTCTTCTCCAAATCTCTGGAGTTCAGTGTTTGCAGCACAACCGTCAAATTGAACATTTTCCCTCTCATTTTACGCATACATACATATAAATAACCAATTAAAATCCTGTTCACATTAATTCAAAAGAAAACACAAATTTCTATTGGTTTAGCATTCCAAAGCTTTCGAAGTAATAGAACTTTCAACCCTTCCCAGTTCCAGAATATGCCAGTTACCATAGAAACACTTCAGGGAACACCTTACTGAGTTACCATAGAAACACTTCAGGGAACACCTTACTGAGCACACAGGTGAAAAGTTCATCATACATTGTCGCAAATTAAAACAGCAAGTGTGCTTGACTGGAGAATATACCAAAACAGATGATGGAACCTAGTTTTCTGTAAAATGTTGTCAAACAACCAATCATTTCTTCTCTTTTTTTGAAAACTGCATGTTGTCCACCATTTTAGAAAAATCTTACTTTTGAAACTAGCATTTCATTTACAGACGCCATCAGAGTGCATCCAGAGCTCTCTTCAAAATGTTTACAATGTGGATTGTGGGACACAGCTATATTTTCTGGAGTCAAAGGTACGCACAACAGAAAAGAATTCACAAGGACCTAGGTTTATCAAATGTAGACATTAAATGGATTGGACAGAGAGGATTAAAGTTGTACCAATTGAAGCCATTGGTGAAATCCTTTATGCATCTCGAACACACTGACCTCATAATTGTGCACTGTGGTGGCAATGACCTAGGCACTTTGACTGGGGTAGCTCTGGAAATGCTCATGAAGGACACCTTTGCCCAATTGATGACACTATTCCCCAAAACTGTCTTTGTATATTCCAATATATGCCAAAGGCAGAGATGGAAGCGGTCCAACCATTATTGTCCACAGTTTGAAAAAGCTAGGAAATATGTGAATAAATCTTTTTCTGCCTTTCTCCAAGACTACCGAATGGGGTCCATTTACTACAATAATCTGCGTTTCAATATGCAGGGCATCTATAGGAGAGATGGTGTACATTTTACAGATGAGGGGAACAGAGTGTTCCTTATCAACTTAAGACTCTGCATCGGTACTTACTTGTAGGTACTAAAATCTCGTAATAAACACAACGGCTCTTTTTAGAGCCACACAACACATACACAAATACACTTCATAATATCTAAAATTATTTTTAGTTTTCTTGCTTACGTACGCTTGCTAGAGATCGCGGGTCACCCGACCAATAATTTCGCCACTTCCGGCTTCGGGCCCATATATTTCAAATCACCAGATACATTGATCGGATGACCTCACAAATCTACTACCAATAATTGTGGGATTTCCTTTCGATATATTTCCAGTGTACCCGACTTACCATCCGCTGTTACGGGTACCTATGACCACAATGGATCAGGGAGCTAGCTGTAAAAGGAAAGGCAGCAAATATACTATTCAATATGTGACTTTAATTTTCATGAAATGAACACGGACAACTGGAAGTATTGAAAAGTTTATCTAAATTTTCATCAGAGTATAAAATCCAACTTATAACGGGAAAACAGTCAATTAGCAAGATAACAAAACATTTGAATTCAAGAGAAATGCGACTGGGAACCTGCTAAGCTAGTAAACTAATCATGTGAGAGTGGACAAGGGTGAGGAAGAAATAACTAGGGCAAGTATCATTTATGCTATGGAATGAGAAAACTTAGAAATCTAAAACAGTTCTGATACAGTGAGAAATAGGACACGCTATAACTTCAGAAAATTTCTTCATTCAGTTTAGTGAGAGAAATTATAGAACACATCAAACCAGTTATAAACTGCAAATGTGAAAAAATATTTATAAAAGGAAGGGTAACATAGGAACACGCTACGAAAATTCAAATGCAAATAATTTCATCAGAGGCAATGGTTGCAGAAAGTATGGAAAATTATCGTATGCAAAGGTATGTCTTTATTGAAGCAAAGACAGAAAATAGAAAGGTGCAAGTTCAAGAGTTTCAGAGCCAATATTTACCTAGACTGGTGTGAAAACCAACCCTGGCCACGGGTCAGTTAAGGACAGGAAACCCTCAAGGAAGGATACCCCTCAATGGACAGCAGGTGCAGAATGGACACCCAGGACAGGACAGGAAACCCTCAGATTAGGATCAGGACAGGACCACCAGGACACGACCAGCACCCGCAGTTCGGAAAGCAACGCCTGCGCTCCACCCTCTCTGCAGCTATCAGTCAGAACCCCGATTGGGTTAGCGAACTCCCAGCAAAGTGCTCCGCCAGCACTTTTAAGGTTTAGTAAAACCTTAGTCTATGGTCAATTTCAGACAGAGTGCTCCGCAGCTCTCTGTATCAAGTCACCTATTGAGTGCGTTGGGTCAGTGACAGGTCAGCTATTCGGACAAGTCGGACAATTTCCCTAGGTGAACCCAGGGTAGATATACTGTTTTTGGGCAGTGTACCACCCCCAAATGTTGCAAAGTGTCAGAAATCCCCAATTTCGATTGGTCCTAAGGTAGGATTTGGTTAACACACCAATCAAAACAGACTATTACAAGCCCTACTTAGCATCCTAAGGTGCCGCCTAGCAAGATTGGGGTTCCCATGAGACAAGCCAGTGAAATACAATGGATTATTAACAAATGTTACAATATGGGTACAGACAACTCCGTCCTGCTGGGTCGCAGGTCACTTTCTCAGGAGCATCTTGTCCGCCTCTGCCAGCTGGCTGAAATCCACTGTTCAAGGCTGAATCTTCCCCGGCTGCGCGACATGCGCAGAAGGGACCCTCAAGATGGTTCTCGGCTCGGTCAGACCCCCATTTCCCGCGATACATGAAAAGTAAGCGAAAACAAATTAGTACATAAAAATAAATGAAGGTATTACATGTTATAAGTTCGTACTTTAGTTTCATCATTATAAAAATATACTATGCATTAGTGAATGAGTGCAACGAACGACATCACAGGAGCAGCAGCGCAAAGCTTCAGCATGTTATTGCTATTACGCATGCGCACCTTTTCCCTCTCGAATTCTGACTGCGTCCTGTCAGCTGACTATGCCTCACGCATGCGCAGAAACAGAAATGCAATCAGCGGCCATTTTTATTCACAAGGGTTATTCGTATTAATAAAACACATAGGCAAGCTTCTCTAATTTGCACGTATACCAAATAAAACAGATTAGTAAAACGTACACTTTTGTTATGATTTTATGACAGAGTCGAGGTTCTTGAATCGAGCAAGTCGCGATGCGAAATCTTGCTCTGTCAATCCCCTCTTTGATGATATTTACTATCATCACAAAATATCGGAACCAGATGCCAACTTTCTTTCACACTTTGTACAACTCTATCTCTTCCAACAGGCGATTCAATTTATCCTTCTCATTTTTGGAAGAGTGAGAATTTTTCACCCTTTTGTAAATCTGATTATTCATTTCTTCTAATTCAAGCTTATCCGCATTCCGTTTCACCCCTCTTGCATTCACTTGATATTTCTTAGTATGTTTTCGGCATTTGCAACAGACGAATATGAAAAATAGGATAAGACCTATAATTCCAATTGGCATCAGTATCTTAAACAATAAGCTTCTACCTAAGTTAGCAAACCAATGACCTACATTAGAGAGACCATCAACTAGTCTCTTCCAGGCACTGTCAACCTCGAGTGGTTTGAGTTCCCTTTCCAAATTAGTAATATTTTTCACATATCTTTTGAGCTGCACACTTTTGTCCGGAATATAAGTGCAACAATGTTGCGCCTTCAACATCCGGCAGACTCCGCCCTCTTTTGCTAATAAGGTGTCAAGAGCAAGTCTGTTCTGCAAAACCATTGATCTGACCGCAACCATTCCGGTATTGACCAGCAGAAATCTATGAGCTGTGTCAGTAGACAACACATCTACTATGGTGGACAATTTGCAAATTCTATGAGTGTTCAGAACCACTCCCACTCCAGGTATCAGTGCACTAAAAATACTACCCATTATTTCACCTACGCTTTCTCTTTTGCTACGCACTAAGCCATTAGTGTTTTCATTGCTTCCAGAAATTTCATTCACATGGTATATTTTCGGAAAAACAATGCCAAAGTAGCAGCTTCCATACCAGTGATCCGGCAATTTGAAATAAGCCTTGTCTCCACATATATAATAAATTCCAGGGAACACAGGCTCTGACCCATTCTTGAATCCCCATCCTCCAATTACCTTGTAATTGTGCTCACATTGACTGGAACCAATGAAAATGTTATTATAATAATCAGTCTTCTCGCGGTGAAGACAGAGTTTCCCTTTCTTCTCAAAATCCAGCAACAGAGCAGGTCCCGCCCCGCCAGTTGAGGTGCTTTCCATGTTCTCAGCCCATTTAGGCGTTTTCTGCCCTTTGTCATTTGCCTTTCTTTGGAAACTCTCCCTTCTTTTCTCTGCCATGTTTAAAAATATTTTTTCTTGTTCATGTAATGAACAGGTCAAGTTGTCTCTGTGTGCTCCAGCTATGTCTATATTGCCTATAGTCAAAAAGTAGTCTCCCATATAACGTATTACGTCACTTTTGGTATGTACAGGATTCAGATTTCCACATATGGGAAGTTCAGAAAAAATCACGTCATTGTTAGTACCGTTACAATAGTACTGTAACGGTCCTCTTTTGTAAAATAAGCTTGCTAAAACGCTACAGGAGATTCCATATATCAGGGGCAAGTGATGGTATGTCACGCCTTCAGCCACAGAAGTGGGTAGCTTCATGCAGACATAGCAGTCCTCTATCTCCATAGTCTCTACATAGTGTACTAATAAGTTTGCGAAAACATTTGAGTGTGTCTGATTCTTAACTCCGTGGTAATGTAGTCCTTCCTCATCTGATGCTTCTAAGTCTCGTTGTGTTTGTCTAAGTGCTTTCTCTGGTCTTTCTACACTTCGTGTTGTCAGCTCTTCAGTGTCAGTAATCTGAGTAGGGGAAATATTAGTATTTTTACTAACCATAAAGGGAATGAAAACTGTTAGTCCTATCCAAACTAATATACCTATAACTATACTACATATACATACTTTGCAGCATGTTTTGCAACAACTGCGACTAGGCCTTCCATTCGTTCTTGACTCAGACATTTCGGCTCAGAAAAAGTTTTAACCCCTCTTTGTAAGTTTACACAGGCAGCTTACTCTGTGTAACTTCAGGTGAGCTCGTCTTCTTCTTCTGTAGAGTACTCAGCAACCTGTTCTCCGTCGCTTTCGTCAGTGATATCAAGTTCCTCAAAATTTTCCAAGATTAAGTAGGTCCACTCCGGGTCCTGATATTTTTCGTTTTGTCTTTTTATTCGCTCACTCCTTCTCTTGGAGTTATCTTCAGGTATTTCTGCAATTCGGGGACTTCTTCTTATATCTGCAAGTTTCTCTTGGACTGTTTTTATTCTTAGTTTCAGTCTCTTAATATATCTTGGCTCAATGTGTTTCTTTTTCTTGAGTCTTTTAGCTGGCACTGAGATTTGGCTTTCTTCTAATGTTCTTTTGTTTTCACTTGTTTGTGGCACTTCAGTTTCTGCCTTTTCCCTTTCTGTCTTACTAGTTCCAGGTCTTCTATCTATTTCTTCTGCCTGGTTACTAAGCTGGCCTTGTTCAGGTTGAATTTGTGTTTGGCTTTCAAATGTCTCTGATTCTGTGTCCTGAACACGTTCTTCTAGTTCTATCTGATCCTGTTCAAGCACTTCGATCCCTTGATTTTCTTCTGCTCGAACTATTACACTATGTCTAGTCTGTCCCTTTTCGATTTCTGGAGTCAGTGGAGGTGTGTCAATCACCTGATCTGTCCCTGTCTGACCTTCCTCTTCGTCCTCAGATTTGATGTGAATCTCAATGATCTGAGGGTCTTCGCCTGTGCCTTGCTCGACCTCTCTATTCCACTCTCTATCTTCTCTTATTCGCTCTCTTGTTCTGAGTGGGTCTCCAGGGAGATCGACGATGGGTATCCAATCTTCTGGCCAGATTCTCGGCAGCTCGTCATCAGCTACTTCCTGACCAGCATCCGTGGGATGTTCAGCAGTACTGGCGCTTGGCCATGCGTCATCAGCTACCTCCGGACCAACGTCTGTGGGACCCTCAGCTGGGCTGGTGCTCGGTCGTCTGTCGTCAGCTACTTCAGGACCAACATCTGCAGACCCCTCGGCTGGACAACCTTCGGCTCCAGGTTCCTCATCAGGTATCACCTTCTGGGTATGGCTGGCATGGATCCACTTGGGAACACCTGCGCACTTCACTGCGGTTGTGGTTACCAGGATTACTTGGCGCTTTTTCCCCCACCTTGGTGCAAGGAAACTCGAACGAGTATGCTTCCTTATCTTAACCCAGTCACCAGGAACCAATTTGTGAACTGGGGTTGTCGGGTTGGCCCCCAATCTGGCAAGAGATAGAACGCACTTGGTCACCCAGTTGCTTGCAGTATTCAAGTACCAAATCATCAGAAATGCTTATCAGTTTGTATCCTGGTACCCATGCTTGTCTCATCACTCTTCCCATCAAGATCTCATGGGGGCTCAGGCCTGTTCTCCGGTCTGGAATGCTTCTGAGTCCCATCAGAACAAGAGGCAAGGCAGCTATCCAGTTCATTCCAGTAGAATCACATATTTTTGCCAATCTATTCTTTATTGTACCATTTATTTGCTCTACCACTCCAGAAGCCTCTGGATGATATGCACAGTGCAGCTTTTGTGTGATCCCAAATGCTTGACAGAGTTGAGCCAGTATTTCATTCTGAAAATGTCCGCCTCTATCTGAGTCAATAAAGACTGGAACCCCGAACCTCGGTACTAGTTCCCTTAGCAACATCTTAGCTACCGATATGGCGTCACATTGGGAGGTTGGGTAGGCTTCCACCCATTTTGAAAACAGGCAGACAATGACAAGGACATATCTCTTTCCTTCACAACGGGGCATGGTAATGAAATCAATTTGTATTCTCACAAAGGGACCCCCTGATCTCCCAATTTTCCCCAGCTCAACTACTGTTTTCTTGCCAGCGTTGAACTGCTGACATGTCAAGCACCTCTGGCAAAGGGACTCTGCTACCTTCCTGAATTTCTTGTTGTACCAAGTCTGTTGAAATACCAGAACTATGGCATCCCTACCAATGTGTGATCCTTCATGTATCAGTCTGGCCATTGGGGCAAGTAGTTGTCTGGGTAACACAGCCATACCATTCGGGCCCACAATGACACCATCCTCACGTCTTGGTCTACAACCTTGTTCCTTCCACTTCTCTTTCTCTTCCCAGGGCGTCACATGCTGCCATTCTCTCACTTCATCCCAGGTAGGCACTTCTTCAAACATCCTAAGTTGGCAGCTGTTTCCAGCCCCTCCCCGTTTCGGATTTATTCTCATCTGATCCATAGCACATTGTTTTGCCACTCGGTCAGCGAAATCATTTCCCAAAGATACAGGGTCAAGGCCCTTCTTATGAGCAACACATTTGACCACTGCCAATTCTTTTGGTAACTGGATTGCCTCTAAAAGGTCTTGAATAACCTTTCCATTTTGAATGGGGGTACCTGACGAAGTCAGGAATTCTCTTTGGAGCCATAATTGGCCAAAGTCATGCACCACCCCATAACAGTACTGACTGTCAGTATACACTGTTATTCTTTCGTCTTTTCCCAATTTGCAAGCTCTTATCAGGGCGATCAATTCGGCTACTTGTGCAGACTTTACTCCAAATAAATAGGCTGCTTCCTCAATTTTGTGTAACGTGACAACAGCATAGGCAGCACTTAGGCCTCCTAGTTCATGCCTCAAGCATGATCCATCCACGAACCATTCTTTATCATGTACAGGCAAAGGAGTTTCTTTAATGTCTGGGCGAGGTTTAGTACTGAACTCTGTCAAATCAATGCAGTCATGCTCATCATCTCCCTTATCTTCCATTACCATTGAGTCAGGGAGTAGAGTGGCAGGGTTTAAAATATTGCATCTGGTGATGACAATGTTTGCAGCACCCATGAGAATCCTCTCATATTTAGTCAGCCGACTAGGGGTGAGATACTGAGTTTTTGTTCGGGTCAATAGAATCACAACAGCATGTGGAACATACACAGTTACAGGATGTCCCATGATAATTGACTCACTCTGTTCTAGACTGATGCAAGTTGCAGCTACTGCTTTCAGACATCCAGGTAATCCAGCAGCCACTGGATCCAAAGTGGCAGAAAAATATGCCACAGGCCTTCTGGTCGTGCCATGTTCCTGAGTCAGGACTGACAATGCACAATTGTCACGAGTGTCACAGAAGAGACCAAACTCTTTGGAGTAGTCAGGCATCCCTAGAGCAGGGGCTGTACACAAACAATTTCGCAACTTTGTGAAAGCTGTTAAGCTCTCGTCATTCCATTCCACTGGGTCTTTTGCTCCTTTCTTTGTCATTTGAATTAAGGGCTTCGCAAGGACTGCGAATCCCACAATCCATTGCCTGCAGTAACCTACCACTCCGAGGAACATTCTAATTTCTTTCTGGGTACGGGGTAACTGCATATTTTGAATTATTCTGACTCTCTCTGAAGTGACCTTTCTGATGCCTTTCTCTATCTGGTGCCCGAGATATTTCAATGATTTCGAACAGAACTGTAATTTCTCAGGGGCCACTTTATGTCCCTTTTCACTCAGGTGATTCAACAGGGCAATGGTGTCAATCACGCAGTCCCTATGACTTTTGGACGCCACCAATAGGTCGTCGATGTATTGCACCAAAACAGACTTTCCAGGTAAGACTAAAGTTTCAAGACATTTTTTCAAGATCTGATTAAAGATAGAGGGGCTCTCTGTGTACCCCTGGGGGACCCTATTCCAGACATACACGTGACCATTGAAGGCAAATGAGAAAAGAAATTTGCTGTCTGGATGCAAGGGAATCGAGAAGAATGCATGACATAGGTCTATCACAGTGAACCATTCAGCATCCCAGGGAATCTGATACAGGATCACTGCTGGATTCGGGACAATAGGGCAGCAAGGAACCACTATCTTGTTGACCTTTCTTAGGTCCTGAACTACTCTGTACTTGCCATTAGGCTTTTTGATGCCCATAATGGGCGAGTTACACGGGCTACTCATCACTTCTTGTATTATGTTTGCTTCTAGCAATTTCTGTATTTCAATGGCAACACCTGCTCTCACTTCTGCACTCATTCTGTAAGGCTTGGTATTGGGGTACACTGCATTCTCTCTCATGGCTATTTGTATGGGGTCTACGTTTTTCATTAATCCTACATCCTTCCCTGTAAAGTCCCACACTTCTGGTTTCACTGTCTGCTGGAGTTCTTCAGGTAAGTCCTGTACAGTCATTTGTTTGATTTCTGAGTCCGGTCTGACTAACATTAGCTTGTAGATACCGTCTTCGTCTGGTGTTTGAATTTCGACGCCCTTTGGTGTGCAAAAGATAGTACAGTTCATTTTACACAGCAAATCACGTCCCAGTAAGTTTACCGGACTGGTATCACAGACAACAAATCTGTGCATTTGTTTAAAATTCCCAATTGAGATCTCCATGGGCTCGGTAACAGGTGTACTAATCAATTGATTAGATACTCCTACTACTTGGATGGCTTCTCCCGAGAGGGGTAGGTTTGGAACATCCACTGTTCTCACAGTAGAGCGGGTAGCACCAGTGTCCAACAGAAAGGTGACATCGTTTCCATCAACATTTCCTTCAATGTATGGCCCTGACTGGTCTACCGGCAAGGAGGCGCCAAGTACGCACTCCTCGTCCTCCCCTCTCAGGCCCCGTCAATACTGGTCGTCACAGAAGAAAGTGTCATTCAGTAAATACTGCGAAGTTGCTGTATTTCTATTTTCATTGCCTCCCCAGATCTCTACATCATCACCCTGCGGTGATTTCCCTTTAAAAATAGGTTTTGGCGCTCTGGGCACTTGAATCGTTTTTACCTGCTGCTGAGTTTTTCTTTGTTTTTCATTCTGCGTCTGTGGAATTAAATCAGGTGTTTGGGCATTATCAGTCTGCAAATACGGACACTTGTCTCTCCAGTGTTCAATTTCCCCGCACTGGTGGCAAGGAAATTTCTTTTTGGCTTCCTCTCTACTCATTTTAGCTCTGGGCTTTCCTCCACCCCCACCCCCAGGGCCTTGGTTCGGGGGATTTTTATTCATTTTGTTCAACTGTTTTTCCTGCTGTTCTGCGAGCTTTACTTGAGCCCACATCACTTTCTCTTTGAGAGCCTTTTTCTTTTCTGCCATCTCGTCCTCACAGTACTTTGCGTACCGTAGGACCTCATCTATCTTTTTAGTATGCCAACAGATTTTATTATCTTTTATCCATTGACAGATTTCGGGCCTTAAACCATTTACAAACCTGTAAATGAAGTGTGTCATGTCCTTCATCTCGATGTTATCAATACCACTGTACGTTTTGAACACCTGCAACAGCCTTTCATAAAAGGAATGCACTGTCTCGTCTCTTTCTTGCGTGGTTCTATCTATTTTAGTCCAATCAGTTTCCTTTGCGGGCACCTTTATTTTTAAATGCTGAATTACTTGATCATATTTTCTCATCACCTCCTTCGATGGTTCCCCTGTTTTTTCATCTCTCGGGTATTCCTCACTAGGCCAGACTATGGCTATCTTACACTCAGTCCACAGATCTACAGGGACCACTATGTCGAAGAACCCATCCAGGTCCTTCCATAGGCATTTCTGCACTTTTACGAATCTTTCTACCTGCCTATACCAATCCACGGGCTTTTCTCGCAATTTCGGGAAATCATTAGTAAAGGATACAATGTCCTGTCTGGACCAGGGAACGTGCACATATTTTCCACCTGGCACTTCACGCATGGGGTATAACTGTTCTGGCTTGTCAGCTTCTTTTAAAACGAATTCGGGAGTTGCCTGCCTAGATCTGGCCTCATCCCTTTTCTTGGCCCATCGGGCTTTCCATCTTTCCACATCTCCCCATTTTTGTAATACTGTCAATAGTTCCTTGACCTGTGCTTTCTTCCCTGAAACATTCAAGTTTTCCAAATCTTTGTCTGAGAAATCTGCTCTATATGGTTTCTGCAGAGGTTTTGATTTTGAAATATCTATTCCCATGCTAGCAGCAGTGTCTGTCAATTTTTCATGAAGTACTCGGGTATTTCGGGTGAGACTCTTGCAGATAAACAGCATTTCTTCTTCGGAGTAGGTATTTAATCTGTCTAATCCTACGTTTCCTGCCATCAATCCTCTATTTCTATTCTCAGCTTGTAGAGATCTAAAGGTTTTGTTGGGGATGTTGGTTTTTCAAATTCTTGACTCCATCTTTCGATTTCTTCAGGAGTCACTAACGTGACACTCCTAGTACCCGAAGTTGATTCCATTTGAATCTCCCTCGCATTAAAAGGATTTTGTCTTTTCTGCATCCTTTTTCCGGTATTTCTAACGGGCAGATCTAGCAGCGAGACCTCCGACTCGCACTCACTTGTCTGGTCGTCTACTATTAAGGGTTCTGGTTTGGTCGGTGCAATGACAGGAGTAATTACTGGAGTTTTCGGAGTCCCTTGGCGGTCCCCGTACAACGGAACCACTGGTCCGATAGTTACTGGGATCGTCAAGGCTTCAGGACTTGTATTTAGCTGTGACATTTTCTGTATTATCTCAGCTCTCTGCTTTGCTAGCGCTTCTCGCTCTTTCTCTTCTAATAACCTGTCCAAAGATTTATCATGTAACACCTGTGGGGTTAGAGTGGGAGCATAACTCGGAGCAGTGGGATGTGTCTCACTCGGTCCTTCACCATAATTTGGTTTCGGGAATAACCTTCCCATGCCTAGAGACCTTGGCTCTTCTTCATACGGTGGCTGTAATAATGGCATTCCTGAACTTAAGGATCTCACCTCGCCTCCGTAGGGAGGACGAGAACAAAAATCTTCTTCGCGTGAATATCCTGTCTCCCCACCAACGGGTCCTCTGGGGTAAATACTTCTGGTTTCCACGGGTCCTAGACTCTCATGATAAGGAGGAATTAGATAACCCCCTCCTACACTTGCGGACCTGACCTCTTCTTTTGGTAGAGGTCTCCGGGGAATATCCCCTGCACTCGAAAGTCGGTGTCCTTCATTATAAGGAGGCGGACTTCTCATGCACATGTCATCTAACAATTCGTCATCCGATTCTCCGAGGGGCCCCCAGTGTTTGGATTTCTCTGTCCTTTTTCCCCCCCCCAGGAGGATCTTCTGCTGGCATCATGGGAAACAGTCCCTCAACAATCATACTCTGCCTCCACTGTTTCATCTTTTGGGCTCGGGCTTCTTGCTTCAGTTTTGGATAAAACTTTGTCAATCCTTTATCCAATCGGGGCTTGTCCCTTTCAAAAGCCTCAATCTCCCATTCCTCTAGCGCTTCGTATTGCGTTAATCTAGGTCTGGGATGTAAATCATTCATTCGTGTTCTCAAATTAAATAGAATCCTGCTGTTAAAGGTACCCTCTAACGGAAAAGCCAATACTCAGTCATCTTTCGTGTATTCCGCCCAATTTTCCAACCATACACAGGTATTATACCCTTTATCGAACATCATGAAAGATGCGGGAGTATTCGGTGGTGGAATGACAACACCTTCTCTAGTTTTAATCTGCTTATCTTTCTTGAAATAATTCTTTACTTTATTTACAAGGGACAACTTTCGCTTGTTTCCGTACATAATGTCGTGCTTTATGCCTTTAAACTGATCTCTCTGAAATCCCAAATCTCTCGGATCGGGTCTAGTAATTACAAGTGTACACTAGAGCTTTAGGACGTCTTCCTAAAACTTCACCAGCTAACACCTCTTCTGCATTTCTAGGAACAATTTTCTCTTTCTCAATAGGACAACCATTTCTAACCTCATAAGCACGACCAGTAGTGTCAACTGCATGCAACAAATCATTACTCTGAAGATAACTTTCTTCGTTAAAAAAAAGGCTCAGAACTTGAACTATGTTTCCATTCACCCAAAAAAAATCACAAAAATTACTTCTGTTAATTTGTCTTCTCCACCTACTTTTGCCCTTCATTAAATGGATTGGTTTATCTAGTGATCTAATTCTATTGATTACTAAAATAAACAGTTTTCTTTTCAATTCCAAAACTTTCTCAACTACATTTTCTGTAGCTTTCTTTTTCTTATAAAATACTGTTTTTTTCTTATATACCTTAATTTCTTTCATTAAATTTGATACCAATCTATTATAAAACATTTGTTTCCTAATTTCCATGAATTGCTTTTTCCTCCTTGTACTATATACAGTTTTGTCTGCACTTGATTTTTTATTATTCTTTTCTTTATTAGTAGTTTTTTTTTCGTTGCTGATACACTAAAGACATTTTTCTGTTTCTAGACACTACACTTAGTCTTTAGTATTTTCCTCAAAAAAGTGCTCCTGCTCTTACCAGGACTTTATTTCTGTTTGTTAAGACATCTCTCTTCATGTAAATCTTCTTGGTGAGTTTTCTTTTGTTGCTTTCTCTTTTGGTACTTTGTTGGCATGATGCAGTATTTTTAGTATCGATAAACACAACCTATAATAAAAAAATATATATAACATTACAAAAAAAAATATATCAAATATTCTATTATATTACTTACAAGAACAGAGGGAGGAGTATGAGGACAAACCTCGGAGTATAAAAATAAGAGGATTTACAGTAAAAGAACAAGGAGTATGAAGCAAGGAAAATTCAATAAAAAATGAGAGTATAAATAGACAGTACAATATAACGGAATATAGAAACAGCCGCGGCCCGTGGAGGGAGTTGCGATGGGGCAGGCAGGTGGGGAGGAGGAGAGGCAGGGTGAGGAGTGATAAACAATGGAATCTGGGGGCATATTACCAACAAGTAGCGATATTTATTGCTAAATAGGGTTAGCGACGATTTTTTTATCGCTGCCTATCGCTGGACATGTTAATGGAGAAAACATGCTATTAGCAGTGTTTATCTCCATTGTGCTAAAATATCCAGCGATAGCGGCGAAATGCGTGAATATTGTTGAGAATACAGCGATATTCACGCATTAGAGACTAAATGGTCTTACCCATGTTATCCACCTGCCATTGGATAACAATGCTAAGAACTGGTCTGGGCAAGTGTTAGTATTTGGAGATATTCGCGGTTAGAGCGAATATTTCCAAGGGTACGACTGACATGCTAATAGGTGATAGCGACGTTAGCGACTGCTTTCAGTCGCTAACTGGTTGGGCACGCCCAGTTTGCTCGTCATTAGCGATAAACATCGCTGATATGCAAAGCGGGCCCCAAATTGCTCGCTATTGCCTAAAAGCTGCGCTAACATCAGTTAGCGACAGGTTGCTAATAGGGTGATAGAATTATCGCCGCTTAGCGGCCGAAAACTGACGCTAAATCGGTGATAATGGCCTATCGCCCCCCCTTGGTAATATGCCCTCTGGATCATTGCAGGTAAGTAAACAATTAAATAATTAAAATGAATTTTGGGACATATTATCAACAAAAGGAGATAGATTATGAGCCATAATATCAATAAAGGATGATACATTATTGCCGCTTTTATCGTTAGGAAACTGCTGGTAAAGCAGTGATAATGCTCTCGATAATATATCCTTGTGAATTCCCATAGAAACCCAGGTTATGGTGTTAACCTGGGCTTCTATGGAAATTCTCAGGTATATATTATCGAGACCATTATCATCGCTTTAGTGGCAGTTTCCTGCCGGTAAAAGCGGCGATAATGTATCGTTCTTTACTGATAATATGGCACTGACGGGCATATTATTAAGGACCAGTGTTAAAATTATCGACGTTTTATGGACAGGAAACTGCCAATAAAAAGGCGAAAATGGGCTGGTATGGGAATTCTCAAGAGCATATTATCAAGCTCATTATCGTCGGTTTATTGGCATTTTCGTGCCAATAGAAACGACAATAATCTCTTAATGTACAGAGGCACAAAATGATATTAAAGAAAAAAACATAACAGCATGCTTTGTACCAAAACACATTTACTACTATAAAACGTTTAACAACGGATGAATATAGGAGCATATTATCAATACAGGCGATAAAATTATTAACACTTTATCTGCAGTTTCCTGCCGATAAAGTGGCGATAATTGTATCGCTGAGTCTTGATAATATTCCCCATAATTCGTTAATGTACAAAGATACACCGCACACACGCACTCCCATACAACTTTTCAACTCACCTTTCAAATTGAATTCTAGATTAACAAGAATACCACTCACACAGTGGATATTCTTCTCCAAATCTCTGGAGTTCAGTGTTTGCAGCACAACCGTCAAATTGAACATTTTCCCTCTCATTTTACGCATACATACATATAAATAACCAATTAAAATCCTGTTCACATTAATTCAAAAGAAAACACAAATTTCTATTGGTTTAGCATTCCAAAGCTTTCGAAGTAATAGAACTTTCAACCCTTCCCAGTTCCAGAATATGCCAGTTACCATAGAAACACTTCAGGGAACACCTTACTGAGTTACCATAGAAACACTTCAGGGAACACCTTACTGAGCACACAGGTGAAAAGTTCATCATACATTGTCGCAAATTAAAACAGCAAGTGTGCTTGACTGGAGAATATACCAAAACAGATGATGGAACCTAGTTTTCTGTAAAATGTTGTCAAACAACCAATCATTTCTTCTCTTTTTTTGAAAACTGCATGTTGTCCACCATTTTAGAAAAATCTTACTTTTGAAACTAGCATTTCATTTACAGACGCCATCAGAGTGCATCCAGAGCTCTCTTCAAAATGTTTACAATGTGGATTGTGGGACACAGCTATATTTTCTGGAGTCAAAGGTACGCACAACAGAAAAGAATTCACAAGGACCTAGGTTTATCAAATGTAGACATTAAATGGATTGGACAGAGAGGATTAAAGTTGTACCAATTGAAGCCATTGGTGAAATCCTTTATGCATCTCGAACACACTGACCTCATAATTGTGCACTGTGGTGGCAATGACCTAGGCACTTTGACTGGGGTAGCTCTGGAAATGCTCATGAAGGACACCTTTGCCCAATTGATGACACTATTCCCCAAAACTGTCTTTGTATATTCCAATATATGCCAAAGGCAGAGATGGAAGCGGTCCAACCATTATTGTCCACAGTTTGAAAAAGCTAGGAAATATGTGAATAAATCTTTTTCTGCCTTTCTCCGAGACTACCGAATGGGGTCCATTTACTACAATAATCTGCGTTTCAATATGCAAGGCATCTATAGGAGAGATGGTGTACATTTTACAGATGAGGGGAACAGAGTGTTCCTTATCAACTTAAGACTCTGCATCGGTAATTACTTGTAGGTACTAAAATCTCGTAATAAACACAACGGCTCTTTTTAGAGCCACACAACACATACACAAATACACTTCATATTATATAAAATTATTTTTAGTTTTCTTGCTTACGTACGCTTGCTAGAGATCGCGGGTCACCCGACCAATAATTTCGCCACTTCCGGCTTCGGGCCCATATATTTCAAATCACCAGATACATTGATCGGATGACCTCACAAATCTACTACCAATTTTTGTGGGATTTCCTTTCGATATATTTCCAGTGTACCCGACTTACCATCCGCTGTTACGGGTACCTATGACCACAATGGATCAGGGAGCTAGCTGTAAAAGGAAAGGCAGCAAATATACTATTCAATATGTGACTTTAATGTTCATGAAATGAACACGGACAACTGGAAGTTTTGAAAAGTTTATCTAAATTTCATCAGAGTATAAAATCCAACTTATAACGGGAAAACAGTCAATTAGCAAGATAACAAAACATTTGAATTCAAGAGAAATGCGACTGGGAACCTGCTAAGCTAGTAAACTAACCATGTGAGAGTGGACAAGGGTGAGGAAGAAATAACTAGGGCAAGTATCATTTATGCTATGGAATGAGAAAACTTAGAAATCTAAAACAGTTCTGATACAGTGAGAAATAGGACACGCTATAACTTCAGAAAATTTCTTCATTCAGTTTAGTGAGAGAAATTATAGAACACATCAAACCAGTTATAAACTGCAAATGTGAAAAATTATTTATAAAAGGAAGGGTAACATAGGAACACGCTACGAAAATTCAAATGCAAATAATTTCATCAGAGGCAATGGTTGCAGAAAGTATGGAAAATTATCGTATGCAAAGGTATGTCTTTATTGAAGCAAAGACAGAAAATAGAAAGGTGCAAGTTCAAGAGTTTCAGAGCCAATATTTACCTAGACTGGTGTGAAAACCAACCCTGGCCACGGGTCAGTTAAGGACAGGAAACCCTCAAGGAAGGATACCCCTCAATGGACAGCAGGTGCAGAATGGACACCCAGGACAGGACAGGAAACCCTCAGATTAGGATCAGGACAGGACCACCAGGACACGACCAGCACCCGCAGTTCGGAAAGCAACGCCTGCGCTCCACCCTCTCTGCAGCTATCAGTCAGAACCCCGATTGGGTTAGCGAACTCCCAGCAAAGTGCTCCGCCAGCACTTTTAAGGTTTAGTAAAACCTTAGTCTATGGTCAATTTCAGACAGAGTGCTCCGCAGCTCTCTGTATCAAGTCACCTATTGAGTGCGTTGGGTCAGTGACAGGTCAGCTATTCGGACAAGTCGGACAATTTCCCTAGGTGAACCCAGGGTAGATATACTGTTTTTGGGCAGTGTACCACCCCCAAATGTTGCAAAGTGTCAGAAATCCCCAATTTCGATTGGTCCTAAGGTAGGATTTGGTTAACACACCAATCAAAACAGACTATTACAAGCCCTACTTAGCATCCTAAGGTGCCGCCTAGCAAGATTGGGGTTCCCATGAGACAAGCCAGTGAAATACAATGGATTATTAACAAATGTTACAATATGGGTACAGACAACTCCGTCCTGCTGGGTCGCAGGTCACTTTCTCAGGAGCATCTTGTCCGCCTCTGCCAGCTGGCTGAGTTCCACTGTTCAAGGCTGAATCTTCCCCGGCTGCGCGACATGCACAGAAGGGACCCTCAAGATGGTTCTCGGCTCGGTCAGACCCCCATTTCCCGCGATACATGAAAAGTAAGCGAAAACAAATTAGTACATAAAAATAAATGAAGGTATTACATGTTATAAGTTCGTACTTTAGTTTCATCATTATAAAAATATACTATGCATTAGTGAATGAGTGCAACGAACGACATCACAGGAGCAGCAGCGCAAAGCTTCAGCATGTTATTGCTATTACGCATGCGCACCTTTTCCCTCTCTAATTCTGACTGCGTCATGTCAGCTGACTATGCCTCACGCATGCGCAGAAACAGAAATGCAATCAGCGGCCATTTTTATTCACAAGGGTTATTCGTATTAATAAAACACATAGGCAAGCTTCTCTAATTTGCACGTATACCAAATAAAACAGATTAGTAAAACGTACACTTTTGTTATGATTTTATGACAGAGTCGAGGTTCTTGAATCGAGCAAGTCGCGATGCGAAATCTTGCTCTGTCAATCCCCTCTTTGATGATATTTACTATCATCACAAAATATCGGAACCAGATGCCAACTTTCCTTCACACTTTGTACAACTCTATCTCTTCCAACAGGCGATTCAATTTATCCTTCTCATTTTTGGAAGAGTGAGAATTTTTCACCCTTTTGTAAATCTGATTATTCATTTCTTCTAATTCAAGCTCATCCGCATTCCGTTTCACCCCTCTTGCATTCACTTGATATTTCTTAGTATGTTTTCGGCATTTGCAACAGACGAATATGAAAAATAGGATAAGACCTATAATTCCAATTGGCATCAGTATCTTAAACAATAAGCTTCTACCTAAGTTAGCAAACCAATGACCTACATTAGAGAGACCATCAACTAGTCTCTTCCAGGCACTGTCAACCTCGAGTGGTTTGAGTTCCCTTTCCAAATTAGTAATATTTTTCACATATCTTTTGAGCTGCACACTTTTGTCCGGAATATAAGTGCAACAATGTTGCGCCTTCAACATCCGGCAGACTCCGCCCTCTTTTGCTAATAAGGTGTCAAGAGCAAGTCTGTTCTGCAAAACCATTGATCTGACCGCAACCATTCCGGTATTGACCAGCAGAAATCTATGAGCTGTGTCAGTAGACAACACATCTACTATGGTGGACAATTTGCAAATTCTATGAGTGTTCAGAACCACTCCCACTCCAGGTATCAGTGCACTAAAAATACTACCCATTATTTCACCTACGCTTTCTCTTTTGCTACGCACTAAGCCATTAGTGTTTTCATTGCTTCCAGAAATTTCATTCACATGGTATATTTTCGGAAAAACAATGCCAAAGTAGCAGCTTCCATACCAGTGATCCGGCAATTTGAAATAAGCCTTGTCTCCACATATATAATAAATTCCAGGGAACACAGGCTCTGACCCATTCTTGAATCCCCATCCTCCAATTACCTTGTAATTGTGCTCACATTGACTGGAACCAATGAAAATGTTATTATAATAATCAGTCTTCTCGCGGTGAAGACAGAGTTTCCCTTTCTTCTCAAAATCCAGCAACAGAGCAGGTCCCGCCCCGCCAGTTGAGGTGCTTTCCATGTTCTCAGCCCATTTAGGCGTTTTCTGCCCTTTGTCATTTGCCTTTCTTTGGAAACTCTCCCTTCTTTTCTCTGCCATGTTTAAAAATATTTTTTCTTGTTCATGTAATGAACAGGTCAAGTTGTCTCTGTGTGCTCCAGCTATGTCTATATTGCCTATAGTCAAAAAGTAGTCTCCCATATAACGTATTACGTCACTTTTGGTATGTACAGGATTCAGATTTCCACGTATGGGAAGTTCAGAAAAAATCACGTCATTGTTAGTACCGTTACAATAGTACTGTAACGGTCCTCTTTTGTAAAATAAGCTTGCTAAAACGCTACAGGAGATTCCATATGTCAGGGGCAAGTGATGGTATGTCACGCCTTCAGCCACAGAAGTGGGTAGCTTCATGCAGACATAGCAGTCCTCTATCTCCATAGTCTCTACATAGTGTACTAATAAGTTTGCGAAAACATTTGAGTGTGTCTGATTCTTAACTCCGTGGTAATGTAGTCCTTCCTCATCTGATGCTTCTAAGTCTCGTTGTGTTTGTCTAAGTGCTTTCTCTGGTCTTTCTACACTTCGTGTTGTCAGCTCTTCAGTGTCAGTAATCTGAGTAGGGGAAATATTAGTATTTTTACTAACCATAAAGGGAATGAAAACTGTTAGTCCTATCCAAACTAATATACCTATAACTATACTACATATACATACTTTGCAGCATGTTTTGCAACAACTGCGACTAGGCCTTCCATTCGTTCTTGACTCAGACATTTCGGCTCAGAAAAAGTTTTAACCCCTCTTTGTAAGTTTACACAGGCAGCTTACTCTGTGTAACTTCAGGTGAGCTCGTCTTCTTCTTCTGTAGAGTACTCAGCAACCTGTTCTCCGTCGCTTTCGTCAGTGATATCAAGTTCCTCAAAATTTTCCAAGATTAAGTAGGTCCACTCCGGGTCCTGATATTTTTCGTTTTGTCTTTTTATTCGCTCACTCCTTCTCTTGGAGTTATCTTCAGGTATTTCTGCAATTCGGGGACTTCTTCTTATATCTGCAAGTTTCTCTTGGACTGTTTTTATTCTTAGTTTCAGTCTCTTAATATATCTTGGCTCAATGTGTTTCTTTTTCTTGAGTCTTTTAGCTGGCACTGAGATTTGGCTTTCTTCTAATGTTCTTTTGTTTTCACTTGTTTGTGGCACTTCAGTTTCTGCCTTTTCCCTTTCTGTCTTACTAGTTCCAGGTCTTCTATCTATTTCTTCTGCCTGGTTACTAAGCTGGCCTTGTTCAGGTTGAATTTGTGTTTGGCTTTCAAATGTCTCTGATTCTGTGTCCTGAACACGTTCTTCTAGTTCTATCTGATCCTGTTCAAGCACTTCGATCCCTTGATTTTCTTCTGCTCGAACTATTACACTATGTCTAGTCTGTCCCTTTTCGATTTCTGGAGTCAGTGGAGGTGTGTCAATCACCTGATCTGTCCCTGTCTGACCTTCCTCTTCGTCCTCAGATTTGATGTGAATCTCAATGATCTGAGGGTCTTCGCCTGTGCCTTGCTCGACCTCTCTATTCCACTCTCTATCTTCTCTTATTCGCTCTCTTGTTCTGAGTGGGTCTCCAGGGAGATCGACGATGGGTATCCAATCTTCTGGCCAGATTCTCGGCAGCTCGTCATCAGCTACTTCTGGACCAGCATCCGTGGGATGTTCAGCAGTACTGGCGCTTGGCCATGCGTCATCAGCTACCTCCGGACCAACGTCTGTGGGACCCTCAGCTGGGCTGGTGCTCGGTCGTCTGTCGTCAGCTACTTCAGGACCAACATCTGCAGACCCCTCGGCTGGACAACCTTCGGCTCCAGGTTCCTCATCAGGTATCACCTTCTGGGTATGGCTGGCATGGATCCACTTGGGAACACCTGCGCACTTCACTGCGGTTGTGGTTACCAGGATTACTTGGCGCTTTTTCCCCCACCTTGGTGCAAGGAAACTCGAACGAGTATGCTTCTTTATCTTAACCCAGTCACCTGGAACCAATTTGTGAACTGGGGTTGTCGGGTTGGCCCCCAATCTGGCGAGAGATAGAACGCACTTGGTCACCCAGTTGCTTGCAGTATTCAAGTACCAAATCATCAGAAATGCTTATCAGTTTGTATCCTGGTACCCATGCTTGTCTCATCACTCTTCCCATCAAGATCTCATGGGGGCTCAGGCCTGTTCTCCGGTCTGGAATGCTTCTGAGTCCCATCAGAACAAGAGGCAAGGCAGCTATCCAGTTCATTCCAGTAGAATCACATATTTTTGCCAATCTATTCTTTATTGTACCATTTATTTGCTCTACCACTCCAGAAGCCTCTGGATGATATGCACAGTGCAGCTTTTGTGTGATCCCAAATGCTTGACAGAGTTGAGCCAGTATTTCATTCTGAAAATGTCCGCCTCTATCTGAGTCAATAAAGACTGGAACCCCGAACCTCGGTACTAGTTCCCTTAGCAACATCTTAGCTACCGATATGGCGTCACATTGGGAGGTTGGGTAGGCTTCCACCCATTTTGAAAACAGGCAGACAATGACAAGGACATATCTCTTTCCTTCACAACGGGGCTTGGTAATGAAATCAATTTGTATTCTCACAAAGGGACCCCCTGATCTCCCAATTTTCCCCAGCTCAACTACTGTTTTCTTGCCAGCGTTGAACTGCTGACATGTCAAGCACCTCTGGCAAAGGGACTCTGCTACCTTCCTGAATTTCTTGTTGTACCAAGTCTGTTGAAATACCAGAACTATGGCATCCCTACCAATGTGTGATCCTTCATGTATCAGTCTGGCCATTGGGGCAAGTAGTTGTCTGGGTAACACAGCCATACCATTCGGGCCCACAGTGACACCATCCTCACGTCTTGGTCTACAACCTTGTTCCTTCCACTTCTCTTTCTCTTCCCAGGGCGTCACATGCTGCCATTCTCTCACTTCATCCCAGGTAGGCACTTCTTCAAACATCCTAAGTTGGCAGCTGTTTCCAGCCCCTCCCCGTTTCGGATTTATTCTCATCTGATCCATAGCACATTGTTTTGCCACTCGGTCAGCGAAATCATTTCCCAAAGATACAGGGTCAAGGCCCTTCTTATGAGCAACACATTTGACCACTGCCAATTCTTTTGGTAACTGGATTGCCTCTAAAAGGTCTTGAATAACCTTTCCATTTCGAATGGGGGTACCTGACGAAGTCAGGAATTCTCTTTGGAGCCATAATTGGCCAAAGTCATGCACCACCCCATAACAGTACTGACTGTCAGTATACACTGTTATTCTTTCGTCTTTTCCCAATTTGCAAGCTCTTATCAGGGCGATCAATTCGGCTACTTGTGCAGACTTTACTCCAAATAAATAGGCTGCTTCCTCAATTTTGTGTAACGTGACAACAGCATAGGCAGCACTTAGGCCTCCTAGTTCATGCCTCAAGCATGATCCATCCACGAACCATTCTTTATCATGTACAGGCAAAGGAGTTTCTTTAATGTCTGGGCGAGGTTTAGTACTGAACTCTGTCAAACCAATGCAGTCATGCTCATCATCTCCCTTATCTTCCATTACCATTGAGTCAGGGAGTAGAGTGGCAGGGTTTAAAATATTGCATCTGGTGATGACAATGTTTGCAGCACCCATGAGAATCCTCTCATATTTAGTCAGCCGACTAGGGGTGAGATACTGAGTTTTTGTTCGGGTCAATAGAATCACAACAGCATGTGGAACATACACAGTTACAGGATGTCCCATGATAATTGACTCACTCTGTTCTAGACTGATGCAAGTTGCAGCTACTGCTTTCAGACATCCAGGTAATCCAGCAGCCACTGGATCCAAAGTGGCAGAAAAATATGCCACAGGCCTTCTGGTCGTGCCATGTTCCTGAGTCAGGACTGACAATGCACAATTGTCACGAGTGTCACAGAAGAGACCAAACTCTTTGGAGTAGTCAGGCATCCCTAGAGCAGGGGCTGTACACAAACAATTTCGCAACTTTGTGAAAGCTGTTAAGCTCTCGTCATTCCATTCCACTGGGTCTTTTGCTCCTTTCTTTGTCATTTGAATTAAGGGCTTCGCAAGGACTGCGAATCCCACAATCCATTGCCTGCAGTAACCTACCACTCCGAGGAACATTCTAATTTCTTTCTGGGTACGGGGTAACTGCATATTTTGAATTATTCTGACTCTCTCTGAAGTGACCTTTCTGATGCCTTTCTCTATCTGGTGCCCCAGATATTTCACTGATTTCGAACAGAACTGTAATTTCTCAGGGGCCACTTTATGTCCCTTTTCACTCAGGTGATTCAACAGGGCAATGGTGTCAATCACGCAGTCCCTATGACTTTTGGACGCCACCAATAGGTCGTCGATGTATTGCACCAAAACAGACTTTCCAGGTAAGACTAAAGTTTCAAGACATTTTTTCAAGATCTGATTAAAGATAGAGGGGCTCTCTGTGTACCCCTGGGGGACCCTATTCCAGACATACACGTGACCATTGAAGGCAAATGAGAAAAGAAATTTGCTGTCTGGATGCAAGGGAATCGAGAAGAATGCATGACATAGGTCTATCACAGTGAACCATTCAGCATCCCAGGGAATCTGATACAGGATCACTGCTGGATTCGGGACAATAGGGCAGCAAGGAACCACTGTCTTGTTGACCTTTCTTAGGTCCTGAACTACTCTGTACTTGCCATTAGGCTTTTTGATGCCCATAATGGGCGAGTTACACGGGCTACTCATCACTTCTTGTATTATGTTTGCTTCTAGCAATTTCTGTATTTCAATGGCAACACCTGCTCTCACTTCTGCACTCATTCTGTAAGGCTTGGTATTGGGGTACACTGCATTCTCTCTCATGGCTATTTGTATGGGGTCTACGTTTTTCATTAATCCTACATCCTTCCCTGTAAAGTCCCACACTTCTGGTTTCACTGTCTGCTGGAGTTCTTCAGGTAAGTCCTGTACAGTCATTCGTTTGATTTCTGAGTCCGGTCTGACTAACATTAGCTTGTAGATACCGTCTTCGTCTGGTGTTTGAATTTCGACGCCCTTTGGTGTGCAAAAGACAGTACAGTTCATTTTACACAGCAAATCACGTCCCAGTAAGTTTACCGGACTGGTATCACAGACAACAAATCTGTGCATTTGTTTAAAATTCCCAATTGAGATCTCCATGGGCTCGGTAACAGGTGTACTAATCAATTGATTAGATACTCCTACTACTTGGATGGCTTCTCCCGAGAGGGGTAGGTTTGGAACATCCACTGTTCTCACAGTAGAGCGGGTAGCACCAGTGTCCAACAGAAAGGTGACATCGTTTCCATCAACATTTCCTTCAATGTATGGCCCTGACTGGTCTACCGGCAAGGAGGCGCCAAGTACGCACTCCTCGTCCTCCCCTCTCAGGCCCCGTCAATACTGGTCGTCACAGAAGAAAGTGTCATTCAGTAAATACTGCGAAGTTGCTGTATTTCTATTTTCATTGCCTCCCCAGATCTCTACATCATCACCCTGCGGTGATTTCCCTTTAAAAATAGGTTTTGGCGCTCTGGGCACTTGAATCGTTTTTACCTGCTGCTGAGTTTTTCTTTGTTTTTCATTCTGCGTCTGTGGAATTAAATCAGGTGTTTGGGCATTATCAGTCTGCAAATACGGACACTTGTCTCTCCAGTGTCCAATTTCCCCGCACTGGTGGCAAGGAAATTTCTTTTTGGCTTCCTCTCTACTCATTTTAGCTCTGGGCTTTCCTCCACCCCCACCCCCAGGGCCTTGGTTCGGGGGATTTTTATTAATTTTGTTCAACTGTTTTTCCTGCTGTTCTGCGAGCTTTACTTGAGCCCACATCACTTTCTCTTTGAGAGCCTTTTTCTTTTCTGCCATCTCGTCCTCACAGTACTTTGCGTACCGTAGGACCTCATCTATCTTTTTAGTATGCCAACAGATTTTATTATCTTTTATCCATTGACAGATTTCGGGCCTTAAACCATTTACAAACCTGTAAATGAAGTGTGTCATGTCCTTCATCTCGATGTTATCAATACCACTGTACGTTTTGAACACCTGCAACAGCCTTTCATAAAAGGAATGCACTGTCTCGTCTCTTTCTTGCGTGGTTCTATCTATTTTAGTCCAATCAGTTTCCTTTGCGGGCACCTTTATTTTTAAATGCTGAATTACTTGATCATATTTTCTCATCACCTCCTTCGATGGTTCCCCTGTTTTTTCATCTCTCGGGTATTCCTCACTAGGCCAGGCTATGGCTATCTTACACTCAGTCCACAGATCTACAGGGACCACTATGTCGAAGAACCCATCCAGGTCCTTCCATAGGCATTTCTGCACTTTTACGAATCTTTCTACCTGCCTATACCAATCCACGGGCTTTTCTCGCAATTTCGGGAAATCATTAGTAAAGGATACAATGTCCTGTCTGGACCAGGGAACGTGCACATATTTTCCACCTGGCACTTCACGCATGGGGTATAACTGTTCTGGCTTGTCAGCTTCTTTTAAAACGAATTCGGGAGTTGCCTGCCTAGATCTGGCCTCATCCCTTTTCTTGGCCCATCGGGCTTTCCATCTTTCCACATCTCCCCATTTTTGTAATACTGTCAATAGTTCCTTGACCTGTGCTTTCTTCCCTGAAACATTCAAGTTTTCCAAATCTTTGTCTGAGAAATCTGCTCTATATGGTTTCTGCAGAGGTTTTGATTTTGAAATATCTATTCCCATGCTAGCAGCAGTGTCTGTCAATTTTTCATGAAGTACTCGGGTATTTCGGGTGAGACTCTTGCAGATAAACAGCATTTCTTCTTCGGAGTAGGTATTTAATCTGTCTAATCCTACGTTTCCTGCCATCAATTCCTCTATTTCTATTCTCAGCTTGTAGAGATCTAAAGGTTTCGTTGGGGACGTTGGTTTTTCAAATTCTTGACTCCATCTTTCGATTTCTTCAGGAGTCACTAACGTGACACTCCTAGTACCCGAAGTTGATTCCATTTGAATCTCCCTCGCATTAAAAGGATTATGTCTTTTCTGCATCCTTTTTCCGGTATTTCTAACGGGCAGATCTAGCAGCGAGACCTCCGACTCGCACTCACTTGTCTGGTCGTCTACTATTAAGGGTTCTGGTTTGGTCGGTGCAATGACAGGAGTAATTACTGGAGTTTTCGGAGTCCCTTGGCGGTCCCCGTACAACGGAACCACTGGTCCGATAGTTACTGGGATCGTCAAGGCTTCAGGACTTGTATTTAGCTGTGACATTTTCTGTATTATCTCAGCTCTCTGCTTTGCTAGCGCTTCTCGCTCTTTCTCTTCTAATAACCTGTCCAAAGATTTATCATGTAACACCTGTGGGGTTAGAGTGGGAGCATAACTCGGAGCAGTGGGATGTGTCTCACTCGGTCCTTCACCATGATTTGGTTTCGGGAATAACCTTCCCATGCCTAGAGACCTTGGCTCTTCTTCATACGGTGGCTGTAATAATGGCATTCCTGAACTTAAGGATCTCACCTCGCCTCCGTAGGGAGGACGAGAACAAAAATCTTCTTCACGTGAATATCCTGTCTCCCCACCAACGGGTCCTCTGGGGTAAATACTTCTGGTTTCCACGGGTCCTAGACTCTCATGATAAGGAGGAATTAGATAACCCCCTCCTCCACTTGCGGACCTGACCTCTTCTTTTGGTAGAGGTCTCCGGGGAATATCCCCTGCACTCGAAAGTCGGTGTCCTTCATTATAAGGAGGCGGACTTCTCATGCACATGTCATCTAACAATTCGTCATCCGATTCTCCGAGGGGCCCCCAGTGTTTGGATTTCTCTGTCCTTTTTCCCCCCCCCAGAAGGATCTTCTGCTGGCATCATGGGAAACAGTCCCTCAACAATCATACTCTGCCTCCACTGTTTCATCTTTTGGGCTCGGGCTTCTTGCTTCAGTTTTGGATAAAACTTTGTCAATCCTTTATCCAATCGGGGCTTGTCCCTTTCAAAAGCCTCAATCTCCCATTCCTCTAGCGCTTCGTATTGCGTTAATCTAGGTCTGGGATGTAAATCATTCATTCGTGTTCTCAAATTAAATAGAATCCTGCTGTTAAAGGTACCCTCTAACGGAAAAGCCAATACTCCGTCATCTTTCGTGTATTCCGCCCAATTTTCCAACCATACACAGGTATTATACCCTTTATCGAACATCATGAAAGATGCGGGAGTATTCGGTGGTGGAATGACAACACCTTCTCTAGTTTTAATCTGCTTATCTTTCTTGAAATAATTCTTTACTTTATTTACAAGGGACAACTTTCGCTTGTTTCCGTACATAATGTCGTGCTTTATGCCTTTAAACTGATCTCTCTGAAATCCCAAATCTCTCGGATCGGGTCTAGTATGCGGTCTGTACGAGTGCCACATACGATTCCTACGCTTAACTTTGTTTACAAAATTACTTCCAATCAGAATGCGTCTTGTAATTCCGTGCGACCAATGAGGTGCACGAGTTCAAATAATTTCGGCCAATGGGTGCTCGGCCCCTTCGTGAGACAGTTCTCACGCTCCGGCACTCACCCCTCCTTTACAATTCCAGCTCCGCTACCAACCCGCTGCGTCTACCAATCCCAGCGCAGCACGGAGTGACGTCAGAGCGGCTTCGCGACTGACTCCCTCCTTCACAAGGTAACGGAAACTTTCTTACTTTCTAAAGTACTTAGTGCTTGGTTATTTTACACCGAATACACATTCGCCACCGTGCTCAAGTGTCTAGATAGAAAGACATTTTTCACTGCAAGTAAACTACTTCCATTTACTTTTCACTCACTACGGATAGGTCTTCTCTGCCTACCCTTCACTCCAGCATCGGAGAACCTGTTACTCCCCTAGACTCATCCACTTTAGCGGGATATATCCGAGACTAAGGTTTCCCCAGCGAACCCCTTTGCTTTCACCCAAGCTCCGATGAACCTGCTACTCTTCCGATGTGACCCTTACTAGGTTACGCCACAATGGGAATTTTGCCAATGAACCTCGTTACTAACATTTATTCAAATGTGCATTCAGAAAAAAAAAAACCCTAGTTAGTGCTTCCAGTTCTGCCTAACCTGCACCAACCTTCCTTAGAACAGGTGACCTCAACACGAATGGATTCTATTCACCACTCGCTATTCAATTCCCCGGGGATTCCTAACAACATGTAACAGTTACGAACGAATGGGTTAATACATATATCAGTACAATAATAAGAAAAAACAGTTTAAAACATTTCATAATTTTTCAAAGCAAACATTTCAAGTGACTGATCAGATCTCCTGAAGTGCCTACTCTTGTGTAGCAGCTTCCGACTTAACTAGACTAACTAATCCTACCTAACCTTTAACTATTCCCTAACCATAACTCTGCTACCAGAAAATTACTGCTAGAGATCGCGGGTCACCCGACCAATAATTTCGCCACTTCCGGCTTCGGGCCCATATATTTCAAATCACCAGATACATTGATCGGATGACCTCACAAATCTACTACCAATAATTGTGGGATTTCCTTTCGATATATTTCCAGTGTACCCGACTTACCATCCGCTGTTACGGGTACCTATGACCACAATGGATCAGGGAGCTAGCTGTAAAAGGAAAGGCAGCAAATATACTATTCAATATGTGACTTTAATTTTCATGAGTATAAAATCCAACTTATAACGGGAAAACAGTCAATTAGCAAGATAACAAAACATTTGAATTCAAGAGAAATGCGACTGGGAACCTGCTAAGCTAGTAAACTAATCATGTGAGAGTGGACAAGGGTGAGGAAGAAATAACTAGGGCAAGTATCATTTATGCTATGGAATGAGAAAACTTAGAAATCTAAAACAGTTCTGATACAGTGAGAAATAGGACACGCTATAACTTCAGAAAATTTCTTCATTCAGTTTAGTGAGAGAAATTATAGAACACATCAAACCAATTATAAACTGCAAATGTGAAAAATGATTTATAAAAGGAAGGGTAACATAGGAACACGCTACGAAAATTCAAATGCAAATAATTTCATCAGAGGCAATGGTTGCAGAAAGTATGGAAAATTATCGTATGCAAAGGTATGTCTTTATTGAAGCAAAGACAGAAAATAGAAAGGTGCAAGTTCAAGAGTTTCAGAGCCAATATTTACCTAGACTGGTGTGAAAACCAACCCTGGCCACGGGTCAGTTAAGGACAGGAAACCCTCAAGGAAGGATACCCCTCAATGGACAGCAGGTGCAGAATGGACACCCAGGACAGGACAGGAAACCCTCAGATTAGGATCAGGACAGGACCACCAGGACACGACCAGCACCCGCAGTTCGGAAAGCAACGCCTGCGCTCCACCCTCTCTGCAGCTATCAGTCAGAACCCCGATTGGGTTAGCGAACTCCCAGCAAAGTGCTCCGCCAGCACTTTTAAGGTTTAGTAAAACCTTAGTCTATGGTCAATTTCGGACAGAGTGCTCCGCAGCTCTCTGTATCAAGTCACCTATTGAGTGCGTTGGGTCAGTGACAGGTCAGCTATTCGGACAAGTCGGACAATTTCCCTAGGTGAACCCAGGGTAGATATACTGTTTTTGGGCAGTGTACCACCCCCAAATGTTGCAAAGTGTCAGAAATTCCCAATTTCGATTGGTCCTAAGGTAGGATTTGGTTAACACACCAATCAAAACAGACTATTACAAGCCCTACTTAGCATCCTAAGGCGCCGCCTAGCAAGATTGGGGTTCCCATGAGACAAGCCAGTGAAATACAATGGATTATTAACAAATGTTACAATATGGGTACAGACAACTCCGTCCTGCTGGTTCGCAGTTCACTTTCTCAGGAGCATCTTGTCCGCCTCTGCCAGCTGGCTGAGTTCCACTGTTCAAGGCTGAATCTTCCCCGGCTGCGCGACATGCGCAGAAGGGACCCTCAAGATGGTTCTCGGCTCGGTCAGACCCCCATTTCCCGCGATACATGAAAAGTAAGCGAAAACAAATTAGTACATAAAAATAAATGAAGGTATTACATGTTATAAGTTCGTACTTTAGTTTCATCATTATAAAAATATACTATGCATTAGTGAATGAGTGCAACGAACGACATCACAGGAGCAGTAGCGCAAAGCTTCAGCATGTTATTGCTATTACGCATGCGCACCTTTTCCCTCTCGAATTCTGACTGCGTCATGTCAGCTGACTATGCCTCATGCATGCGCAGAAACAGAAATGCAATCAGCTGCCATTTTTATTCACAAGGGTTATTCGTATTAATAAAACACATAGGCAAGCTTCTCTAATTTGCACGTATACCAAATAAAACAGATTAGTAAAACGTACACTTTTGTTATGATTTTATGACATAGTCGAGGTTCTTGAATCGAGCAAGTCGCGATGCGAAATCTTGCTCTATCACGCTTACGTGGCGACTTTCAACATTACAGCTGTACGTCGTCCATACGTAGTTGGTAGGCGTACAATAAATCTACCACCGCCTGAGTGAGCAACACTATAGGTTCGGAATGTTTCTACTGTGCCCCCTTTGTTTTACTGTTTCCTTGTGACTCGGCTGCCGTGACAAATAAGATGGCTTGCAACACTTCCTGGTATTGACAACCAATCAGCATACAGCTCCTGCTCGTAATTGTACATAATTCTGTACGCGTACGCCGCGATTTTTCTTAAAAAAATAAATAGAGCCTAAAAATGAATGTACGACCCCCTAACCACGCGTGATCGTCACCACGAACCCATTAGCATGCATTTTGGGTCATATTATCTTAAAAACGAGATGGATTATTACCGCTTTATTGGCACTTTCCTGCTGATAAAAGCGGGGATAATGTGTCGCCTTTTGTTGATATTGCGTTTTGTTGATAATATGGCCCGAAATTTTTTTATTAATGTAATTGTTTAGTTACCTGCAATCATGCAGATTCCGTTGATTATCACCCCTCACCCTGCCCCTCCCACGCCCCGCCTGCCTGCCCCATCGCAAGTCCCTGCACGGGCTGCGGCTGAGACGCGGTTGCGATCTAGTCATTTACCACAGAGTTGTGGGAAATCCTTTGTGAGGCGCGCGCTCACTAACGAGTGCGCACTTCATCGAAGACATTTCGGAGTTCAGACCCATTTTCAGTTGCTCTTTAGACATTCGTGAAGAGAAAGTGGAGATATTTCTGTGAGAGTTAAAGGACGTTGTTTGACAAGTTAGTGACTAAGTAAACTTACCTGACATTATAGACAATATTGAATGTACTCAGTCGATGTATTTTCTCTAACTGAAAACAAGAAACAAGAAAATTTGTGTTAAGCAAGGTCTTAAGGGAAAAGAACACATTGAGTTAGGAATAGTAGAAAGACTTTTGAATTAAGAAGGAACATTAATGAAAAACACAAGATATTGAAGGATTGACAGAATAGATAACAAGCAACTGCATTAAGAAGAGTTAGTAGAAGAACAGAAGGAAATTAATAATATAAAAATTAGATAATAAACTGAAAGGCCTAGGTTAATTAATGTTAGGTAATTATAGTTGTATAATTTTGCAAAGGACTAAAAGTCTAGTAATGGAATGTTATTAGATAATGGTATTTATATAGTATTTTTTGTAGGCCAAAATAGGTGAAAACAGTAGTTTTGTATTATATATTATGAACAGTGATAAAATAAACTGTTTATATTTTCATACAAGGAGCAAGAACATAAAGGAAAAGTTATGGAAAGAGAACAGCCTCATACTCAGGAGATTTTGGATATTACCTTGAGTGCAATTGAAGAACTAATCGTATCTGTCACAGGCAATGAGAGTGAAGAAGGGGAAATTTGTGCTGCAGACATGAATTGTGATTTTGAAGACGAAAGCTTTGATGGAGATTTCGTTGAAGTTTTAAATTATATTGAAATTTTAGAACACAATAAATCAGAACCTGCTGATGATGACATTGATCTGAATGATATATCTGATGAAGTTGTATTGGAATGTCTGTTAAATTATGAGTTATTACAAGAATAAATGTATTGCCGAAAAATAATAAAGGTTTGAGCACTATCTACTAATGTATTTATTGTACTAAAAGTGAAGCAGTTATAGATTCAGTTATATGCAAAGTGTGTTTGAGGGTATCGATTGCTTAAAATCCGTATGGAGTATACCTGCAGTCTTGTATGCAGTGCAAACTTGTGTTTTATGCCTTCAATTCCCCAGTCTGTATCCTTAGACTTCCACCAAACACCCTGACACTGCTGTTTTAGTATTTTAGTGAGCCACTCAGCAGTATGTTTTTTTTTATTGTAAGGTGGTAAAACTGAAGCTGTAATAAATTTAGTGAGGAACTTTCTTTGCAGAAGTGTAATGATCCAGTAAGTATCTAGATAGTCATGGATTAAAAGAGGACTTAGTGCATAGGCTGTTTCAAACCTCTATGGACTGTGGATGCACTGTTCTATGCACCAGCAAACTTATGTTTTATACGTTTAATTCCACAATGTGTATCCTAATACTTCCAGCAAACATTCTCACACTACTGTTTCAATATTGTAGTGAGCCATTCAGCAGTATGTGTTTATCTGTATACTGTGGTACAACTGAGGCTGTTATAAATTCAATCAGGTTCTTTCCTTGCAGTCTTGTAATCATCCACTCACTATCTAAGAACTCATGCTTTAAAATAGGCCTTAGGGCATAGACTGCTTCAAAACCCTTATAGACGATGTATGCAGTCTTCTATGTTCTTGCAAATTTGTGTTTTATACATTCAATTTACTAGTTTCTATCGCTACACTTCCAGCAAACACTCTGTCACTGTTGTTTTAGTTTTGTAGTGACTCTTTCATCGATATGTAGTAATCCTATCACTACATTAAAACACTAATAGTCACATATACAATAACTGGCATATCCCCAGGAATATGTCAGTTATTGTGCTCCGTAACACTACCACCATGGATTTACAATGCGGTGTACCATGGGAGAAAAATGGCACATATATGTGATGTATCTGTGCTGTAAAGGTGGTGCATTGTTTGAGTTATGTTGGAAGTGCAACGTATCTCTAGCAATGGTCTGGGGGCCCTATGCTCAGACTACTGTGTCAATCCTTACACCTGCTTGAAGGTAGTGCAGGGTTTTGACACAGCATGAGCGCAAAAGTGACAAAGTGAAATCTTGTAGATTTTAGTGAGCCACATTCAGGAGGTGTTCCTGCGCCGGAACCCCCCCTCCCCCCCCCATGTGGGAATGTCTCCTTCTGGTACAGGGATTTACAATGTGACGCACCTCCCAGATACGTCACATTCTAAATAACACAAACCATGGCGCATCTTTTGCACCATCGCTTCATCAGAAAAGTGATGCAACGGTGGTGTAAAAGAGGCACAAGGGTGTTGTAAATCTGCCCCTAACAAACACTTACAAATTCACCCAAGCAGTGCAACAGTAGGGAAAGCGTTGGATTGCATAGGGGTAAAAATTACTATTCCCACTCCAGAGGGTGCAACAGTAGGAAAAGCATTGGATAGTGTAGGGGTAAAAATTACTATTCCCACTCCAGAGATTGCAACAGTAGGGAAAGCGTTGGATAGGGTAGGGGTAAAAATTGCTATTCCCACTCAAAAGGGTGCAACAGTAGGGAAAGCGTTGGATAGCGTTGGGGGAAAAAATTACTATTCCCACTCCAGAGGGTGCAACAGTAGGGAAAGCGTTGGATAGCGTAGGGGTAAAATTACTATTCCCACTCCAAAGGGTGCAACAGTAGGGTAAGCGTTGGATAGCGTAGGGGTAAAAATTACTATTCCCACTCCAAAGGGTGCAACAGTAGGGTAAGCGTTGGATAGTGTAGGGGTAAAAATGACTCTTCCCACGCCAAAGGGTGCAACAGTAGGGAAAGCGTTGGATAGTGTAGGGGTAAAAATTACTATTCCCACTCCAGAGAGTGCAACAGTAGGGAAAGCGTTGGATAGCGTAGGGCTTTAAATTACTATTCCCACTCAAGAGGGTGCAACAGTAGGGAAAGCGTTGGATAGCGTAGGGGTTTAAATTACTATTCCCACTCCAGAGGGTGCAACAGTAGGGAAAGCATTGGATAGCATGGGGGTAAAAATTACTTCCCACACTACTCCCCCTTTAACACACAATACACTACACATACAAAAAAACACAACTAATATAAATTTCAATTAATCAATTAATAACAATTAATATTATTAAATTGATGTAATTATAAATGAACTAATTAACACATATTAATTACCAAATAATTAACTATAAATACCAATAAATAAATACAATCTCTTTAATTAATTACATTTAATTATATCACACCCTATTCCCCTATAAACACACAACCCACTACACATAAATAAATCACATCATTTAATCACTTAATATTTATAAATTACCAATTAATTATTAATTAACAATAACAAAAAATTAAATATATTAGCACATTAACTCTAATTATTTTAATTACATAATTAATAATATTTAATTACCAATTAATTATTAATTAACAATAACAAAAAAATTAATATATTAGCACATTGACTCTAATTAATTTAATTAACTAATTAATATTATTTTATTACCAATTAAATTATTAAAAAATAACTAAAAATTCAATATATTAGCACATTAACTCTAATTAATGTAATTAACTAATTAATATTAATTTATTACCAATTAATTATTAATTAAAAATATTTACAAAAATATATAAATTAATTAATTATTATCTTATCTTATCTTAGGTGCAATTTATAAAGCGCACTGACGCCGAGGCTTCCTGGCGCTGAGAGACAGAGTGAGTGAGGGGGAAACAAGAGTAGCGGGATTCTAGCTGAGGGGAGGAAAAAGGTGAGTTTTAAGTAATTTTCTGAAGTTCAAAAGAGAGGAGGAGGATTTGATGGAGAGAGGGAGGGGGTTCCAGAGTCCAGGGGCTAGATAGGAGAAGCGGCGACCGCCGAGTTTCTTAGTTTTGATTTTGGGGTTGGCTAGCAGGTGACGGTGGGCAGATCGGAGGTCACGCTGTGGACAGTAGGGGCGGATAAGAGATTTTACAAATGCGGGGCCTGAGCAGTGGAGGGTTTTGAAAGTGAGACATGCCACCTTGAAGGCTGCCCTTTGGTCTATTGGGAGCCAATGAAGACTGTGGAGTAGGGGTTTGGCTGATTGCCATCTGGGGGTATTATGAATTAGGCGGGCCGCTTGGTTCTGGACAACTTGGAGGCGGTGTGTCAGGGATGATGGGAGGCCGAGGTAGATGGAGTTAGAGAAGTCCAGGCGGGAGAGCACAAGTGAGATAACAACTTGGGTAAGTGCAGCGGGGGGAAGTAGGTGGCGGACTTTGCGGATCTTCCGGAGCTGGTACATGCAGGAAGATATTACCGCTCCCACCTGTGCTCTGAGAGAAAGTTCAGCGTCAATGATCACTCCCAGACTCTTTACAGCTTTCACCGGGATTGGGGGGGAGCCTAGCTCCGGAGGCCAGAACTGCGGGCCCCAGTGAGCGTGACTGAGTCCCCGGAGGAGGAGCTCAGTTTTCCCGGGGTTAAGTTTCAATTGGTTCTGGTTCATCCAACATTGGATGTGGAACATGACTGCGTGGAACGTTTTGATGGCATGAGGTGAGTTGAGCGGAAGGATAATCTATTAAATTACTTCCCACCCTATTCCCCTATAAACCCACAACCCGCTCTGATACTAAAACGCAAAATGTAAACAAAATTACTAATTTTCAAACATACATTACAAAACATATTTAACAAACATATAAACAACATAATAAAATACATAACACTAAACAAAATTGCGATATTAGTAAATTTCGATATTAGTAACATACAAACCTTAAAAAACGATATTCTGTCTGTTGATATTTTGCACATCGATATTCTATACCATCGAAATAAAAACATCGATATTATTGTATATCGATATTTTAATTTCGATATTTTGTCTCACTACTGTATGTGCTGACTAATGCCTTCAATTTACACTGCAGATAGCAGTGTTCACAATTCAGTTTGAGTCGCTATTGTTGATGACGCAGTCATATAGGAAAAAGACATTGCGCCAGTGCGCTCTGTCCACACCACGCATACGCATCATGGTACGCTTTTTGTTGCTTTGTGTATTACAAACTGGGCAGCTCAAGTCAACGCCATGTGGCTGTGGGCCCTTGCTGACCGCTCTCTCTGGCCTACACTGCAGACAGAAGTGTTTACAAATCAGATTGAGTCGCTATTGCAGATGATGCAGTCCTGTAGGCAACAGACATTGCTCCTATTACAGCCCGCCCGCAGCACACATCATCGCTGACAGTGCACTTGCTGAATGCTTTTGATGTAGCTATCTGAGTGCACTAGAACTGATAAACCCTTTATGATACAATCTTTTTGTGTATTATTTCAGATCTTCTGCCTGTATCTCAGTGTACCACAAGTTATGGTTCTTTTACAATAGAATATTTTGTGTATTATTTCACATCTACTGTCCCTACCTTACTGCAGCACAAACTACTGACCCTTTTATTATTGAATCTCTGTGTGTGATCCAATGATTACTGTTGTAGTTGATGCTAGTAGCAACCATTCCCTGAGGGCTAGTTTACACTCACCCCACACGCATCCAGCACAGATGTCACTGGATATGTGACCCTGGTAATAAAAAGAAGTCAAACGCACGTGCCCATACCCAGTTCCACTATCTATCTGTGTCTGTGTGTTCATTATCTATGCATGATACTGCCCCTGGTCCGAACCAAATTACATTGTGCTGTGGACAGCGTATGCAACCATGTTACCTCTGGCAGTGGGGAAAACTTCGGTTATGTAACTTTTAGGTGCATGCCTATCACAGGTGGAAGGCTACTTTCCAGACCATGTATATTGATAAAGATGATGGTGCATGTTGTGTGTAGTGTAAGAAGATATGTGTACATAGCAAAACATTTTAAAAAAAAGCTCTCTAAGCAGAAGAGGTGTGTCTCATCAAATGTTGTAGAGGGAATGACTAAAATGGGTGGCATTCTCCAACTGCTACATTGGGAAATGTTATGAACTAATCAAATGCTTTTTTTTAAGTTCACATGGCAATCGCACTCACAACGCGCAATGAGACCGCGCCCAACATGATTTTGAGAAAATATATTTACCATAATATAAATTTATTACAGTTAGAAATATATATTTGTTTAACATATTTTAGATTATCGCTTGCTCTCATATACACTTTAAAGTTATTTAGGTATAGTTTTGAGACATAAAAAAACGAGCACACTGTCAGTGTTTAGGGACGTATTTCTTAAAAGAAAGGCAAAACTGATTCCAACTGCATTAGGAGCGTGTTTACAGCTGTCAATAAATGGTTGACCGGCCGTCTTTAAGAGTGCGTCATACTGCGCTATGAAGCCCCGCTGGGTGGAGTCAATGCTGCATAAGATATTACATAAATAAATATAAGGGGGATGTTAACTTTGTTATTCTGTTCAGAGTTGGGGGTCTGTCCTTTAACTGAAGACCCAATAAGAGATGGCAGCTAGCACTTGTTTGAAAATGCGACCCCTTTCACTGGACCGATTTACCTCTCTTATCACAAGAGCCAGGCCCTAAACTAACCCCTCCAGCCACCTTTTCAGATCTCTTATCCATCACCAGCGGCCTCCGCCCATGCGATAGACATTAAATCTCTGTTTGCACAGTGGGGCTGAGTGTCTGGTGTCAAAGGACGGCTGGTTATACTGGGGATCATTCACAGGGCCTCAGCACCCGCTCTGAAGAGAAGTGAGGCAAACACGCCTGCATCCTGCAGCCAGCCAGCCAAGCATGGTTCGAACCTCTGCATGCCGAGCCGGAGGCAGCCGCTGCACTACAGAGTAACACTTTTGGCGCGCATGTGCACGATGTAAAGCATCGCGCGCATGCCAGAGTCTGGACAGGTCAGACAAAAGAAAGTGCAAATGCAGGCAGGTAATCATATGAAAAAAACCATTTACACATGCAATAGGACTCGTATTTACGGGAGTCCTATTCCATTGTAAACAAAAATGCGGGCGCCGAAGAAGGCAGGAATAGGAGTGGGTGGGGGGTGGTGGTGGTCAAACAAGTCACAGACTTTGGGAGGGAATGGAGGAGGCAGGGGAACAAAAGAGTTGCAGAAGTAAAGGGGCTGATATCCATGGAAGGATAAAAATAACGTCATGGCAGTAAGGAGGTGGGGCTACTACGCCGGCAACCAATGAGAATGCAGCATTTCAGATTTGAGCCAATCAAAACCATGGGCAGAAAGTGGGCAGAGCTTCCCCAACTATACTGTATACAGCATCTCTCGCCGAGACAGTGCATGCGCTGCCTAGGCGAAACCTGAAAATGAGGGAATGACGTACCCGGCATGACACCATACGTCTATGACGTAACACAGGGCCTGGCAGCGTGCACTCGTTGCATATGCATCGTGCAGCAGGCGCGACCCCATACGTACATGACATAACGCGCAGCTAGGTACTGCGTACCCGTCGCATACCAAAGTAGCAGCTGGCACGACCTCATACGTATATGATTTTAAGTGGGACGCGCTGCCACGAACCTGTCGGATGCGAAATGCGCATCCTTTACGAGTTTAGCTATATGGCAGATAGGACTGCGTGCTGATTGAGCTTGGTACACTACCGGTACGGGACTCCAGTTTTCTCAACAAAAAAGAAGAAATAAGATATACATATTTTTTTGAAGATATAAACCATTCCATCATTTTTAAAGTTAAAAAAAGGATAATAGAGTTACAAAATATTTTTAAAAAAATAGAAAAAGTATAGGTTTTATAAATATTTAAATATGAAATTAACATTTAAAAAAACATTGCAATTCACTGAAAAAAACCATAGGTTTTAAAGACGTTATAGTTAGGAATTAGCATTTAAAATACCTTTGAAATTCACTAAAAAACCATAGGTTTCAGGGATTTGAGAGTTAGTTGGACATTTGACTCATATAAAACCAGAGAAATTCGCCAGTTATCGTTAGTTGAGCTAATTATAGCTTGCGCACCTGTAATGCACTGGTGATGTCATCACATATTACATCACTCATGACATGGTCAGTGACATCACTGATGACATCTCAAATGACATCACTGATGACATCACTGATGGTATCATCCACGTGATAATCTGATGCCCTAATATAAACTTTGATACACGCACTCTAAAATACAGACTACTATTTTTGAAACCATACACACAACAATGCCAGATACTACATACCACCCACTATTTGGTAGGTCTACACACACATCCAGTCACTTATACATGCAGTTACTCATCAATACAGTACTAAAATATGCACTCATACACCTATACATGCAGTCACACTCCGCCACTCATCCATTGAGTTACTCACACACCTAGTCAGTCATGCAAAGAATCAATCACATACCCATTTACTCATGTATACAGTTATACACGCCAACTCCGTTATTTATACACACACCACATCACTTATTTATGCAGATACTAACACATACTTACTGTCTAATACAACCACTGGCACAAGCAGACACTCATTTATACACCCACTCTTCAAATAACTTAATCTCACGTATAGTCATTTATATACTCCAACACTCACATTTACTGCCTTAAAACAGATGTAGTTACTCACACATATACCACTGAGACATTCATTCACTCACCAACACACCCATATGCACACTAACTCACCCATACAGCCCTTCTCAAATGCACTTTTGAATTCATACAACCAGTGAATCACCCACTCAGACCTCTATGCACAGAGTCACATACCCCCCAAACCACCCAGACAGACACTCAGGCACCCATACAGATACTCAGACAACAATTCAATAACCCATATAGACACTCATGTAGCTAATCACCAATCCTTGCAGCCGTTTACACACCAACTGAGAGACTAAAACAGACTTTCACACAGTTTAGTCACTCACCCATGCATTCAGTAGGACACGTTCAATCACTCACTTATATAGTCAGTCACACACTTACTAAATAATCCTTTTCAGGCACTTGTAAATCCACTCATTCTTCAATACACCGTGGCATAGATATATGAAAAATATTTAAACTTTACAGAAACACACATCCACTGGATGATGTCATCAGTGATGTCATCAGTGATGTTATTTGAGATGTCATCAGTGATGTCACTGACCATGTCATGAGTGAAGTCATCACCAGTGCATTGCGGGCGCACGAGTTATAGTTAGCTCAACTAACTATAACTGGCTCGGTTTTATATGAGTCAAATTTTCAACTAACTATAACGTCCCTGAAACCTATGGTTTTTTAGTGAATTTCAAAGGTTTTTGAAATGCTAATCGCTAACTATAACGTCTGTAAAACCAATGGTTTTTTCAGTGAATATATATATAAATATATATATATATATATGTATATATATACAAAATATATATATATATGTTTGCTCCTTTTGCAGCTAATTCACTGACACAATATCGAAACAACAATATCATGCTACACAAATATAATGTCAAAAATATTGAATACAAAAATATCAAGTCCCTATATGTATAATGGTAAGTGCAAAAGTTCAAAAATATTGTTCACACTAACCAACCACTTGGAGCACCACATGGCACCTCAAAAAGGGAGTGAGTGCAACCCAGGGTAGGAAAGGCATCTGAGGAAGGCACGAACAAACGCCGAAATGCATTATGCCAAAAATCTACGATAAATAAATGGCTACCTGGTACCCCCGCTGTGTCCTTTGGTCTTTTCGGCAGGAAGGACGTTTCTCGAGCTAAGCCTTAGCGCGTGCAAAACAGAGGACCCGTCTTGCAAGTGGCCAGCAACAAGTAAAGGCAAAGTGGTAAGGTTACACCATGGGATTTGTAGTTTGTTGGCTCACCTCGGGAGCATGACGGACAAGGGCTGCTGCAATATGCAGTCTGTGACTGCACGGGGACGCTGGATCACGGAATCTCATCGTCACAGCCCGGTTTGGAACTGCTCCAGTGGTTGAGGCGTTGGGGATCCAAGGTGACCATTTGCATCTTTATTTCTGGGACTCTCGTGGCTCACATTAGTTTTCTCCCTCTTTTGATAAGGCTCAGCAGGGCGCATTTAAGCGCTACTCCGTATTTTTGGACTGCAGTTGAATTGCATGCTGGGAGGCCGAGTCCTTTCAGCATTGGACCACAGCTGCAGTGAATAAAGGCGGGCCTGGAATACTCCAACCACTTGGAGCACCACATGACACCTCAAAAAGGGAGCGAGCGCAACCCAGGGCAGGTAAGGCATCTGAGGAAGGCAAGAACAAATACCGAAATGCATTATGCCCAAAATCTACGATGAATGAATGGTTACCTGGTACCCCCGCTGTATCCTTTGGTCTTTTCGGCAGGAAGGACTTTTCTCTCATTCATATATATATATATATTACCTACTGGCGGTCGCCAGTAGGTATATATAGTTAGGATTTTTTCTCTATGGGATTTGTGAAAATTCTATGTCTAATAACTTTGGCGTTTGTGGACGGAATTGGCTGAAATTTTCAGGAAAATGGAACATTTTGTTTCTGAGCAGCCCCTGAAAATTTGGGGGGGTTTCGTCAAGGGGGGGGGGGCCCGAGAAAAAAGGGGGGTCCCAAAACGTGTTTTTAACATTGAGTTTTCCATAGGGCGGTTGGCCTCACTTTTAGCCCGAACGGCTGAATGGATTTGCACGAAACTTGGCAAAATTGTAGGGACTGGTAGCCCGATGTGCCTTTGCTAGGTCTCAATATATGTGCTCCAGTGGATTTTGAGAAATTAACGTTCAAAAAAAGATATATATCTGTAACAGCGGACCGGGCAGCGCTCCAGTTCGCGTACTTTTCGCGTTACGGAGCTTTGTGAAGCGAAGCTGATTGGTTCTCCGGCGTCTGTAAACATTCCAAACAGTCCGTAGCGGCCGCCATCTTGTCTCTCGGTAGGATCGAGAGACAAGAGGAGGCCAAAGCGAAGGGGCAAATGACCATAAGGGGGCATAGTAGATCCTCCCTGACCCCCTAGGTTTGATGTGGAGGCTTTAAAAGGGCCCCGCGGGGCAAAAAAAAAAAAGAAAAATAATAATCGAACGGCTGAATGGATTTGCACGAAACTTGGCAAAATTGTAGGTACTGGTAGCCCGATGTGCCTTTGCTATGTCTCAATATATGTGCTCCAGTGGATTTTGAGAAATTAACGTTCAAAAAAAGATATATATCTGTGACAGCGGACCGGGCAGCGCTACGCTTCGCGTACTTTTCGCGTTACGGAGCTTTGTGAAGCGAAGCTGATTGGTTCTCCGGCGTCTGTAAACATTCCAAACAGTCCGTAGCGGCCGCCATCTTGTCTCTCGGTAGGATCGAGAGACAAGAGGAGGCCAAAGCGAAGGGGCAAATGACCATAAGGGGGCATAGTAGATCCTCCTTGACCTCTTAGGTTTGATGGGGTGCGCCCGGTTAGCGTAACGGGAAGCGGACTGGGGAGCGTACTACAAGGAAACAAGAATGATTGACTTTTAACTTATTGTATGTTTATAGACTTTTTTTTTTCTTTTTTTTCTGCTGAGTGGCGTCTCGGCCTATCTCCACGGGATGCAGTCCCTACCATCTCGGCGTTTAAGCCCAGGGGGACCGGTAGTGTGGGAGAGATAACGTCTGTTAACGTTCAATTCGAAGGAAATCAGGAAGTGTTGAAAAACATTGTCTGCGCCATCTTGCCTTTTTTCAAATGCCACACTTTTGTCGTGCACGGCAGCCATTTTAGATGCCTTGACCAGACCCACTCTCTGCACGCTGTTGATCCTTAGCATGGCTCCCCACCCTCGCAAGCATCTCCCCCAGGCACTGGTCACCCCCGCTCTCTGTCTTATGCATGGGCAATAAACCTCCCCCCCATCTGCGCTGCTCTTCCCTGAGAATCACACCCTGTGCCCGCCCGACACCTCCCTTTCGCCCTATTCACTACCGCACCCTCTGACACTCCTCTTTCTCTGTGTCCGATTGTCCAGGCCGGTCCCAGGCTATCAGCTAGCCCTGCAGATGTAGTTTATGGCCCCAGCTGTAAAGAATCACCCCTCTTCAAAGGAGTTATAGTAGATCAAGGCCCACACCCGATGAGATCCGTCACACCACACGCGTTCCTACTATCTGAAAACCATCCTGTATTGTGATTGGGGAGGGGACCGAGCCTGAAGCGGAAGATTCCAGGGATGACTCTTTGTACATCAAAGTTTTTACAATTATGTGTCACATAAAAAATATATAGCACTCCAACAAAGTAGTAGGATTATAAAACTTTAATAACTTATAAATATATACAACAAAACAAAAACAGTAAAAACATTTAAACATTTTTAGGGAAAAAGAAGGAACAATGGTCAGTAGCGGTCGGTTGTGCGAATAGTCCCAAGGCAGCACAACGTCCAGATTTCTGGACGGCACCCAGGTGATGTTGCCTGGGTGCCGCACTGATTTGGGTATCCGGCGTGGGGCGTCCCGGGGGGTGGGTCGTCAGTAGCGGCCTGTTGTGCGAATAGTTCCAAGGCAGCAGAACGCGCTGAAATGTGGATGGCACCAAGGTGATGTCCAGTAAGTTGCCGCCCTCCGAATAACGGCGTGGGGCGCCCCGGGGGGGGGGGGAGGCGGCGTGAACGGGCCTCTCCAGGTGGAGTCTCGTCTGCTGTAGTGGGGCGCCCCTTTACCGTTTCAGTTGCCATTCCGTCCGCTTTTGGTCCACTGTGTCAAAAGCCGCAATTCAGCTGAGTTGCGCCAACTCTTGCGGTGCAGCGATAGGCGGCTGTCACAGGACTCTCAAAATGGCGGCAGGCTCTTTCCTTTTTGGGCCTGGTCCACTGAAATGGCCCTGGGACACCTTGGAAATTGGACGCTTGTCTGCTAGGTCTTGGACCCCATTCTCGAAAGCGTCCCCTCCGCCTTGAGGATTCTACAAAAGTCTTGGGGGCCCCCGACTCCTGCAGGCTTCTGGTGGGGAGCGGCTGCCATGATTGCTCGCGGAATGACCACGACGGAGCCACGAGATGGTGGTGCTTTCATGCTGACGCCAGCTTCAGTCTGAAACATCCAGAAACAAGGTAGGCTTTCATCGTTTGGGAAAAAAAAAAAGTTTTCATCCAATGAAAAGTGTTATTTTTAGGTCATATGATCAAGCCTTCCATCATTAGGAAACCAAAAGTAAAATGAACCAATGAAAAGTTTTATAAACAAGTCACATGACCTGTTATGCGGCATAGGGTATAAAATGCGGAGAAAATACGTTGGCACGTGAGGCGGCGTCAGTAGCGGACCGATGTGCGAATAGGCCGAAGGCAGCACAACGCGCCAAGATCCGGATGGCACCGAGGTGGTGTCCAGCAAGTTGCCGCACTGGTGTGGCCATCCTACAATGCTGAAAGTCGGCGTGGGGCGCCCCGTTGGCCTGTGAGATGGCGGCAGTAGCGGACCGATGTGCGAATGGGGCCAAAGGCAGCGCAACAATATTTTCTGATTAGAAGACACCACAAGGCGCTGAGATGCCAAGATCCGGATGGCACAGAGGTGGTGTCTAGCAAGTTGCCGCACTGGTGTGGCCATCCTACAATGCTGAAAGTCGGCGTGGGGCGCCCCGTTGGCCTGTGAGATGGCGTCAGTAGCGGACCGATGTGCGAATGGGGCCAAAGGCAGCGCAACAATATTTTCTGAATAGAAGACACCACAAGGCGCTGAGATGCCAAGATCCGGATGGCACCGAGGTGGTGTCTAGCAAGTTGCCGCACTGGTGTGGCCATCCTACAATGGTGAAAGTCGGCGTGGGGCGCCCCGTTGGCCTGTGAGATGGCGGCAGTAGCGGACCGATGTGCGAATGGGGCCAAAGGCAGCGCAACAATATTTTCTGAATAGAAGACACCACAAGGCGCTGAGATGCCAAGATCCGGATGGCACCGAGGTGGTGTCTAGCAAGTTGCCGCACTGGTGTGGCCATCCTACAATGCTGAAAGTCGGCGTGGGGCGCCCCGTTGGCCTGTGAGATGGCATCAGTAGCGGACCGATGTGCGAATGGGGCCAAAGGCAGCGCAACAATATTTTCTGAATAGAAGACACCACAAGGCGCTGAGATGCCAAGATCCGGATGGCACCGAGGTGGTGTCTAGCAAGTTGCCGCACTGGTGTGGCCATCCTACAATGGTGAAAGTCGGCGTGGGGCGCCCCGTTGGCCTGTGAGATGGCGGCAGTAGCGGACCGATGTGCGAATGGGGCCAAAGGCAGCGCAACAATATTTTCTGAATAGAAGACACCACAAGGCGCTGAGATGCCAAGATCCGGATGGCACCGAGGTGGTGTCTAGCAAGTTGCCGCACTGGTGTGGCCATCCTACAATGCTGAAAGTCGGCGTGGGGCGCCCCGTTGGCCTGTGAGATGGCGTCAGTAGCGGACCGATGTGCGAATGGGGCCAAAGGCAGCGCAACAATATTTTCTGAATAGAAGACACCACAAGGCGCTGAGATTCGGTTAGCACCGAGGTGGTGTCTAGCAAGTTGCCGCACTGGTGTGGCCATCCTACAATACTGCTCCGAATAACGGCGTGGGGTGCCCGAAGGGGGGGGGGAGGCGGCGTGAACGGGCCTTCCTAGGTGGAGGCTCGTCTGCTGTAGTGGGGCGCCCCTTTACCGTTTCAGTTGCCATTTAGCTGAGTTTCGGCCGCTCTTGATGCTACAGCGACAGGCGGCTGCAACAGGACTCTCAAAATGGCGGCCTGTTCTTTGGATTTGGGCCTGGTCCACTAAAATGGCCCTGGGACACCTTAGAACTCAGACGCTCGAATTTTTTTTCCTTTCCTCTACATGCAAAAAAAGGTAAATGCCCGGTACGTTACACGCTTCATCTGCCACGATGTACTCTCCAGAGGAACCGAAAAAATATATAGTTATGGTAACTATACCATGCATCGTCATATGGAGAGGTGGCACCGATTAATTATAGTGCTGCATAAAAGAGAGATTTGGAGGAGAACCCCCGACCTGCCAGTACATTCATCAAAGAAGTGGCACTGACAGCATCAGAGGCAAGGGAAACGGTCCCAAATATTTAGAAGAACTTTGGAAAGATTAAAATGACATGTTTAGATTGTGGCAAATTAATTTCATGTGGACAGATGAGTGTTACTCTAATAAATACAGCATATGAACATCATCATAGTCGATGGTTGGTAGAGACATTTTGACTATATCCTGGACCTGCCCGTCCTCGCCCAAAATGGCGCCGGAATAAATGGGACTCGTAACTCCTTGTTGTGTACTGGTTGCACAACCTTGATATCACGAGATACGTATGCAGTTTTGAAGCACATGGCGGGCGGGGACGAGAATAGATTGAATATTTCGACATCCCTATTGATATTAAGTTCTGATGTGTTATTGATTACTGTACTATTGAAAGTTCGAATTAACGTCACCCATGGTACTTGCCCGCAAATGTATATCTAGATAATTTTATTGTAACTGGCCCTGTCGTATTTTAATTATAAAATGTACGTCCACCGATTCCGCAACTGTTAGACACCTTAGTTCTTGCAACCTAATGGCCCGCCCGTTACGTTCCTCTACAGTGTAAATGTCTACTCATCATATACGATTACAGTTTGCTCCGTGGCCGGCCCACGTGGTTATAGGCTCGTATTTGTATAATGACATTTTCACAATAAAGGTTTTTAAAAGAAAACATGGTAGTAGTATATACATTGGTAAAGTTTTTAATAATAGTCACTGTTTTAGAATCAGTAAAAGGCAAGTGAAATAAAGCAGACCAATTACATGAAGGGTAAAAGGTATAATACGCAGGAACGCAGTAAAGATAAATGGTCACGGGCTGTTGTGTTTTCTACTCCTGCAACATAAAGTGATCGATAAGAATCTCATATTCAGGCGTATCGGCGACTAAGACAGCAGGTCGACCCTCTTTTGCTCAACGGCTCCGTCATGGGACGAAGAAACGCCCTTTTTCTCGAAATATTTTACTTGCAGGACAGTTGTAAATTTTCCGGGAAAGTACATTAGCCTGGAACATTATAACATATGTTTTTTTCAGTGAATTTTCAAGGTTTTGTAAATGCTAATTCCTAACTATATATGGTCTATAACCTATGGTTTTTTCAGTGAATATATATATATATATATATATATATATATATATATATATATATATATATATGACGAAGCTTGTCACTTATAAGACAAAGAATGCCGAATAAACAGCAACAAAGAGTCGACCCAAAAGTGCTGGTGCAAGGGTGGTTTAATTCAATAAAGCCAGCGCACATATATATATGTTTGCTCCTTTTGCTTTACATTATATAAATATTTATATATATGTATATATACACACACATATATATATATATTATAAAGCAATATTTTTGTATTTTTATTAACGATATTAGTATGAAACTTTTTTTGTTGTTCTATATTTTTGTACTGTTGTACTTACGATTATACCTATAGGGACTCGATATTTTTGTATTCAATATTTTTTACACTATATTTGTGTAGCATGATATTGTTTTTTCAACATTGTGTCAGTGAATTTTCTGCAAAACGAACAAAATATGGACAGAATGCTGAACAGTACAAATATTTACCCTCAGTCACACAGGTCTGGGTTTAATCCAGTGTTCTTTTGCTCACCACACCACCCCAGTTTGAATCTAGCCATATGCAAATCAGTTTTGACCCTGCTCCTCATGGGAACAGTCCAGCCCAAACTGCAAAGCCAGGCCCGACCTAGGCAGGAAACACGAATCCTGAGACTGGTTTTGGGGCCTCACCCATTCTCAACCAGTCTAGCTTGAATCCTGTAGCGCAGTGAGCACTGGACACACGTCTGGGCATACCCTTCCTATTTAGGGAGACAAACGCAAAAGGAACAAATGATGGACGGAATATTGATCAATGCAAACATTCCCCCTCAGTCACAAAGATCTGGGTTTAATCCATTGATCTTTTGCTCACTATACCACCCCAGATTGGAAAATCAGTCTTGTCCCTGGTCCTCATGGGCACAGTCCAGCCCAAACTACTAAGCCAGGTCCTCTCTGGACCGGAACCAGGCATATTGGGACCAGTTTCGGGGCATCACCCCTCCTCAGCCAGGCTAACTTGAATCCAGTGGCGCAGTGAGCACCGGACCTACGTCTGGGCATAACCTTCACCCTTAGGCCAACAACAGGAACAAATGATGGTGAAGTGATTTTTCTGCAGCACACATAGAAAGAGGAAATAGCCCTAGAGGTTTGTTTTTTGTGCAAGAAGGTTTGCATTCCTTTTAAAAAACAATACAGCCTGCAACGCAGACTCCTTTGCACCATGGTGTAAGGGTGCCTGCATTGGTGCTAGGTATCAGTTTGCGTTCAAATGCAGAAACAGAGCAGGAATGCGCCATGTAACGTTAAATATGGAGTATTCCTGCGCTGTCCATTTCATGCAGCGCAGCAAGGTGGCTTGCTGCATTGCATGAATATTTTATAACTATGCCTCTAATTGTTGATGTGTGGCAGTAATAAAGGGATGTTCTTCACCTCCGGGTACTCAGTGACATAAAAGACAACACCTGCTTCGTTCTTCTCTATTTGATATCACTCAGAACCCTCTTTGGTGAACAACATTAGGGTTATTCATAGGTACCCATCTATAATTGCATATCTTCTAGAAAAGGATGAACCATTACTGTCTTAGTTTGGTGACAAAGGCCAGTGATTTCAGAGATTAGGAGACACAATCATCCAACTGGATTAGCAGGTAAGTGTACATTAATAACATTACATAAAGTCAAACATGCACAGGATGTGACTTTTGAATGACATTTACAAACTAGACAAGGGCCTCCTTTCTAAGAAAAAGAGTATGTACTGTAAAACACTTCTAATGCTACACTGTCATTCCTTTATTGTTTATATGTTATAAAAATATTTTCTTTGTCATTTCTTTACATTTGGATGAATGAAAAAATGCATATACTCTAGGGTGTGTCAACAAACTAGTGCTAGCAAATTAAAATGTACAGCCTGGGACTGAAAAAATGTGTGCGTCACTTGTCCTCATATGCATTGCACTTATCCAAGAATTCTCATCGGATCAAAACATTGTTGCACTTTTTACAAACCGATTGGTTTTGTTAATTCAAGGCCTAGACACTTGAAGTAGATTTGATGTAGACACTTTCTGTTTTTAATTGCAATTGCAGGTTATTCTTAGGTTGCTGTAATGGGAGCAGAACCCATACCCATCCATAACGTGTCAGAAACTGGATTACTACATAGGTGTTTACAGTCCCTTATGATAATAATAATACTATAGACACCTTCGATTATCACCCTGCAAGTGCACATTTATCTGAGCATACTGTATTGTATTGCAATAATTATATAGCTCTTACTACCGCTATGTAGGGCACTAAAGACCTTGCCTCATTGGCAACATGATACGTCTCGAAGGGATTATAAATCAAGAAGAACAGCTTCAAATGTTTCTACTTGGTAATAGCGAATAAAGTTATGTAAGCACAGCTGATAATGGTCAATGACAATTTTCAGTTTTTTATCTATGATTGTCAAATATAAATCAAGACGTTTAAAAAAGACTGAGGGGCATATTATCAAGGGGGTTTATCTCCGCTTTATTGGCTTTAAAAGCCAAGAAAGCGGAGATAAAATTATCTCCCTATTACCTAGCTGTCGCTAACACCAGTTAGCGACCGCTAGTAGGAGATAGCGACCATCTTGGGCCCCACTTTGCATGTCAGTGATATTTATCACTAATGACATGCAAAGTGGGCGTGCCAAGATGTTAGCGACTGAAAACAGTAGCTAACATCGCTATCTCCTATTACCAACTTTTGGAGATATTCGCGCTAAGCACGAATATCTCCAAAAACTAACACCTGCCCTGAGCTGTTCTTAGCCATGGTATCCAATGGGAGGTGGATAACATGGCTAAGAGCATTAGCTCGGTAATGCATGAATATCGCTGACTTTTCAGCGATATTCATGCATTGCGGCCGTTTTTTATCGCATTTGCGATAAACCTTGATAATAGCAAGGTTTATCTGCGATAATTTCTGACGATGCTTAGCGGTAAACAATTCGTTGCTAAGCATCGTTAGCGATAAATATCGCTTAACGTTGGTAATATGCCCCTGAATCTTTTCATGGATGGAAAATGTATTTTTACAAGGAATTGAAATGGAGAGTGTTGTTGTTTGTAGTCAAATGTCTGTGAGTGTGCCGAGCAAAGGCAAAAATCGAAGGTAGATCAGAGGATCTTCAATAAGAGTTGTTTAAGGAAGACCTGGGCTTCCTTAAAATTTAGGAATTAAAGATTAAATTTAACAAGAAGTTAACTACCAATAAACATAACATGAGAAATATACCTCTACGGGTCATACAGGAGCTGTCAACCATGCTATGTCAATTACAATCTGATGTATGTTTGATTGAACCAGAGGACAGTACTGTTTGGCTTTTTTCTATTGCATTTGCTAGAAAGAAAAATAATGAGATACAGATCAAAATATTTTTGCAATTGTCTTTTAGCGTTAGATAAACTTCTTCACCTTTCCAGTACTTTATCACAGGGAGACACGCCAATGGGGTGGACAACACTTCTAGCCTAGGAAAAACTTAAAAAGTGTATGAAACCTTATAATTTGTAAAACAATATTCTATGTTAAATATTAATGTAAAGACATTTTATATATTGATTTTAAATGTAGAAATTTTTTAACAAAAATGCTACCGTAATACTAACTTAGGGCCTGCAAGACACCGTCAGCCAAATTAGGAAGCATGAGTAAACATGCTTTTCCGCGGCGGTTTTTCTGCCGTGGAAAAGCATGTGGACCTTTGCTTCTGGGGGTGCCCTTGCGGGCCCCCAGGGTAAAGGGGGGGGTGGGGTGCACATGGGGGTACCTATGGTACCCCCCTGCATTTGCATGCACAAAGCGGCAGGCACCGCATGGTGCCTGCCGCTTTGTGCATGTAAATGTGAAACATGCTTTTTTAATCTTGCGACGGGTGCTGCTTCAAGCAGCACCCGCCGCAATGTTAAAGATCCAGGATGTGACCGCCAGGGTGGCGGTCACATCCTAATTTGCATGGAGGGACCGCCGCTGCCCATGCGGACGGTCCCTCTTCCTCGGGGGTGGCGGCCCTTAATTTTGAATATTATCTTTATTTAATTCAAATATATTAAATAAACAACAATTATTTCACTTAAGTTTAAATTAAAAAATACATTTCCAACTAAAGAAAAAAACATTACTTTTTAATAAGGCATTATATTTTATTGCATTTGGTGTTAATAATTTGTTAAAAGTTATGCAATACACATATTTTAAGAACAGTTAAGGCTACATTAATGTATACATTCAGAAAAGGTTATGAATATATTTAATAATTTTGATGTTTAAAAAATTAAATTAGCATCTTTATATGTTAACTATTTTAAATAATTTTAATTCAACATTGTTTTATTTTAAGTCCCTACCAACCTTATTTAATAATAGGAGAATGCTTCAGTACCAGTGGTTTGACTTGTGTGGTGATGGACTTACTCCAGCTTTGAGCTGGAGTAATTTACTGCTGTTTCGGATTCATTTTTGGCTGTAGTAATTTTAGAAGGGCAATTTGTGGATAGCAATGGGTTGACTCTTTTGTAGGTGGGTACATGTCACTCCCTAAACTCCTCCCTAATCCTTTATAAACCCCTCCTTATTCCTCCCTAAACCATGCCTATTTAGTAGTAAATAAGCCCCTTTTTTCCAGCCACTCCCGGTCTCTCATATTTGCAACTAAGGGCCCGATTACGATGTCGGTCAGAAACTCTTCCAACCCAATCGGTTTCGGAATCGGTAAGATCCTTGAAACAGCTAAAAGGATCACGCAGGAGGCAGGTAGATGTGCAGAACTTCAGGTTTATTTCAGAGTAAGAAGAAACCCATCCAGGTCCCATCCAGTCTGAGGTAACAGCTCACAACACATGTGAATGAACACATTCTAATACCTAGGATACCAATTTCTAACATGGAATCATCAGTAACCATGGCACCATGACATCAGAAACTAGGAAGGTTTCAGATGCAACACACCTTCCCCCATTGAAACAGAGGGGAAGAGATTGTGAAGAGGAGGAGGATGAGGGGAGGGATTGAAGGTTGCCATAAAACAAAAAGTTAATTATAAGACCATATTTTCAAGATACATAGTCCTTCAATTAGTCTGGCTTCTTTTTTTTTTTAAAACAGATTTTATTTGTCTGGACACACATACGATGCATTGCCCCGGAAGCCGGGGTTCACTGTGAGCAATAACGTGTCATAAATACCAGTGACAGACTTTCAACGACAAGCAAACCCCCCCCCGCCACTCCACCCCCACTAAGTGCGCAGTTGTTGAATGAAAAACATAAAACACAGAAAGCATACAAAATAAAGCCAGGACACAGTACAGAATCGTCAAATGTCTGAATGTGAAGGCAGCGAGAGCGCAGCCCCCTCTGATGGCGGGTCCAGATCCAGCCCTCGATAGTCAGCCCACCTTTTCCAGATCTTAAAATGTTTGCCGGGGCAGCCCCTGGCCAAGAACACAGGTTGCTCCAGTCCCATGGAAAGTCCATACCATTCTTCCAGGCGGCCAAGGGCGGGGGCTGGGGCGCTTTCCAAGCTCGTGCAATGTCCCGTTTGGCCAAGGTGAGGTCCAGCAACAACAAATGGCGCTTGTAGCGATTACCCCCAATCCCCTCCATAACGTGGAGCAGTGCCAATATAGGATCTCGAGGAAGCACCCAAGCCAGTACTTCCGACATGCAACGAAATACCCCTTCCCAGAACCTCTGTAGCGTAGAACAGTTACAGACAGTGTGCAATAGGGTGCCAATCTCTGCCCCACACCTAAGGCACTCCGGGGAGCCCACCATTCCCGCCCGCCATAGGCTCTGCCGTGTGAAGTATGTGCGGTGTAAGTACTTAAATTGGATCAGACGCACACGGGTGGAAATTGCGGCTGTCCGCGGGCTTGCCAGGGCCTCATTCCAGTCCTCCTCCTCAAGGTCCCCAATATCCTCCTCCCAGTGAGCCCTAAGTCTAGAAAGGTCAGTCGAGCTGTGATAGACTAGCGTCTGATATATGCGTGAGAGTTTCTTGTCCGGCAACTCACCCATAAATAGTTTAGCTTCCAGCGGGCTAAAGTCAGGGAGCTGCTCCACGGCAGCTAGATATGGCGTCAGGGCGTGTCGGAACTGAAGGTATTATAGAATTGGCTACGAGGCATCTCGAACTCCTCTTGCAGGTCTTGAAAAGACTTCAAAGAGCAGCCTGACATCACATCTCCCAGGGAGGAGACACCAATAATGTCCCAACTCCGGAAGCCCCGGAGTGCGGACAAGTGGGGCAGGCGACCATTATGCCACAACGGAGTTTCCCGGGTAAGCACGTTCCACCAACCTATCAGGCGGAGCGCTTGCCTCCAAATATAGAATATGACCTGGGTGGCGGATGGGAGGCAACGCCGGAGCGCGGCTGAATACAGCAAGGTATGTATTGATTCCGAGCCCATGAGAAACCTCTCAACCGCATAAGCTGGGTCCCCCCTATCACCATACCACCAGTCGTTTAGGACCAGTAGATGCGCAGCCTGGTAGTACGAGAGGACGTCATGTAAGTGGAGCGAAAACAGGATCGTAAGGCCACTCGCAAGATCCCACCCTCCCACAGGAAGCTACTCAGCGCCGAATTAACCGACTGGAACCAGCGCGGCGGAATCCGATAGGGGTGGTTTTGGAGTTGGTACACTAAGCACGGGAGCATCACCATTTTGAAGATGGCCGATCTGCCATAGATGGTCAAAGGCATGCAAGACCACCCCTTCATATCCTTGCGCGCACGGTCCCAAACTGGAGTCAAGTTGCGCTCCCGAGATGCCTCCGTCGCTTCCGACAAGAACACCCCAAAGTATTTCACTCCGTCAGTCGCAATTTGGAGGCCTGACGCCCACACCCCAACTCGTCCCTGCCCTCCCAGCATCCACAGTGTGGACTTCGCAGGATTCATATATAGGCCCGAAGTTTCACCAAATATCTGGAGAATGCGTAGCAGCTGCGGCCCGAGCAGTCCAGGTCGGTTAGAAAGAACAGCACGTCATCCGCGTATAACGCTATCTTACCCGCAAGGCCCACCGACCATCTGAATCCCTTGAGCTGGACATCTATGCCCACCCACGCCGTGAGTGGCTCCATAGCGAGCGCGAATAGGTAGGGAGACAGGGGACAACCCTGCCGCGTCCCCCGACGAACCGCAAAGGGGCTCGACACCGACCCCCCAACACGCACTGAGGCCGTGAGACCCGTGTACAGGAGCCGTATATATGCCAAGAACCGCGGGCCGAAGTTGAGGCGCTCCAGTATAGCAAACAAATAGACCCAACTTAGGGAGTCAAAGGCACGATCCATATCAGCAAGAAATAACGCCGCCGGCTCTCCAAGCGTCCGCCATGCGGAAACAGCAACATGAGCACGCCGAATATTATGACGTGTGGCCCTCTGGGGCATAAAGCCCGCCTGATCAGGGTGCACCAGCTCCGCGATGTGGGGCTTAAGGTGGGTAGCCAGGACTTTGGCAAGGACCTTGGCCTCGGTGTTTAATAGGGATATTGGGCGTTAGGACGCATGACTCTCTGGGGGCCGGCCCGGTTTCAAGAAGACCACCACCTCTGCATGGCGCCAATCTACCGGGAGGACTCCCCCCTCACGGGCCTCCGCTATGACCGGTTGGAGTCGTGGGCCCAACTGAACATAAAACCGCAGAAAAAACTCGCAAGGGAAACCATTTGGTCCCGGTGCCTTGCCAGGGTTCATTTCGCCCAGAGCCGCACCTATCTCATTGTCCGTCAACAAAATATCTAGCAAATCCCGCACCTCATCCACCACCGCCCCTGGGGGGAGATCATCAATGAAACGTTGTACCATATCGGCCGGCAAGCACTCCCGCGGCGCATATAAGTCTTTGTAGTAGAGAGCAAAGCTCTCGCCAATCGCCGGGGGATCGAGGACCGACCGGCCGCCGGGATCAACTATCCGGGGCAACGGCTGGGCGTGTATTGTGCCCTGACAAAGGCGGTGTAGCATCTTGCTCGATTTGTCCCCCCACTGGTAAACCTGGCTGCGAGTGGCCAGCCAAGCCTGGTGCGCCTCATTCATCAGCACCGCAGTATACTGCTGCTGGGCCAGGAGCAGTTGCCACCTGCTAGGGCCCCCATTTGCCTCCCGACAGACGCGCTCTAAGTCCTCCAGCTCCGCTTCCCGGCGCACCAGGTCTTTCTGCCGCTCTCTACGGGCCGCCGCGCACCAAGAAATGTCATCACAGCGTATAGTTGGCTTAAGGGCCTCCCAGATGCTAGTCTGAGAGTCAACGGAGCCCACATTGGACTCCAGGTACTGGTCCAGTTCCCGGGAAATGTGAGCCCTGTAATCCTCCTGTGTCAGGTGCCATCCCGACAAACGCCACCTAAATGGCTGCCTGGCCACGCCCGCATTAAAAGTGAGTGCCACTGGTGAGTGGTCGGACAAGGCCCTTGGTAGAATTTCCACCGACACAATCCGAGAGGTCAGACCCCGCTGTACAAATATGTAATCAAGTCTGGAGAACGAATCATGTACCACAGAATAATATGTATATTCCCTCCCCACAATATGCATGTAGCGCCATGTGTCAGTCCAGTCCAGTCCAGTCGCCAAGGTATGCAATTCAGTGGCAGGACCTCCCACGACCCCTCCCCATCAGCCACTCCACTACGCCACCTATCAACTCCCAGGTCCATGACATCGTTCCAGTCCCCACCCACCACAGAGAGGGTATCAGGCATCTCACCACACAGGGACATAATTTTTTCAACCAGGGGCCACTGTAGAGGAGGCGGGGCATAGACACTACCCAGGGTCACCACATCCCCCTATCCTACCCTGCACAAAGATATACCTACCCTGTGTGTCCGCCCACTCCCGCCCATGTGTGTAGGAAATCCTGCGGTGAATCAGTATGGCCACTCCCCTCGAGCCCCTAGTAAAGCCCGAGTGGTACACCTGTGTATAACCAAACCGTTGAAGGCACAGGATCTTCGTACCTAGCAGGTGTGTTTCCTGCAGGAGCAGGACATCAACCCCCACCCTCTTAGCATGACGGAGAACAGCCCCCCTTTTCACCTTGTCCAGCAACCCACTCACATTCCAGCTCACTATACACAAGGAACCAGGGCCTACTCTCCCCCCCATCCCGCACAGACATAAGACCAAAGCATTACATAAATAACACATTTTTTGATGACCCAGCACATACCGTATGCATTTAATAAGCAACAACTTCACTAGCGCACGCAACTCCTCCAACCCACCGACAAACCCCCAACCCCAACGCCCCCCACCCCCCACCCAGCACCTCCCAAACATGGAAGAACCTATCGCGGTCAGGCAATGGCCTGGCCCCCAACGGGGGACCCCAAACCGCCCCTTCCAATGGATCCCCAAGTGGCAGCCCATCAAATCAGGACCCCCACTCCCCAACCCCCCCCCCATCAACTAGAGCGGGCGACCAGCCCTCGATACCTGAGCTCCTGAGCGTCTTTATTGTCCATCAACAATGTCCCGGGGTGAAATTTGAGTGTTCAAGTTCCCTCCTGTTGCTGTGCAGCCGGCGCCGGACTCCCCCGGCGCTGCTCAGAGCCCGAGCCGGAGCCCCGGTCAGAGCGTGATGTCCTCCGACGGCGCCGCTGGCTTCTGAGGCCCTCCCGGCCCACACCACTCATTGATGAATCAGATTCACCCCCGGGGGCCGTAGTAACCCGTACCTTGACTGTTTTCATCGGTCCACTGGAAGACCTCCTCGGGGGAATCGAAGACCAATGTGCGAGACTGGAAGACGATGCGCAACCGTGCCGGATACAGCAAGGCATATTGGATGCCGAGGCCGCAAAGACGGGCCTTGGCAGCAAGGAAGGACTGACGCTGTTGCTGCACGAGGCGCGTGTAGTCAGGGAAAATGAGGATGGTGGCGTTCTCGTGCATGAGAGGTTCCTTTGCCCTCGTCTGACGCAAGATGGTGTCTCTGTCCGCATAGTTAAGGAATCTAGCGATAATGGGCCATGGGCGCGCTATGGTAGGGGGCTTCTGCATGAGCGCCCGGTGGGCCCGCTCCACCACAAAGCAGCGGGACAGAGCATCAGAGGGAAGCCAGCTTTCCAACCATTGCGCCAAGAAGTGCTCCACGTTCTTGCACTCGCATCCCTCCGGAAATCCCACAAAGCGCAGTTTGTTCCTCCGAGCGAGCCCTTCTGCGTCTTTTCCATTGCTGCCACCTTCTTTTTAAGCACGGACACGTCATCCTCAACCTCGGAAATGCGCGTCTCAGCGCCCGTGATCCGCTACACCGCGTTCCGCAGGTCCAGCCGGAGCAGCATCACATCGGAGCCGATGGCCCCAATCTTGGCATCCAGCGCATCTCTCGACTGCGTGATGGCTGCCAGTTGCGTCGCGTTAACTGGCACAGGGGCCGGCGACCCCCCACTGCCGCCCGCCGCCTGGCCCACCTCCGTAAACTTGTCTAGAGTCCCTTGCTTAGTAGGACCACCGCGAGTCATCGTGGCCGCAGAGACGGTGGTAGGCTCTCCACACGCCAGCACCGCCAATCGCTGAGCAGCCAGTGGACAGGCAGGCGGACAGGGTAAGCCCCAGAACAGGACACGTCCCCCTCAGCAGATGTCTGTCTCGTGTGCCACAATGCCAATAAGAATGGCTGATGATCTCCCCAGTAGCCCCTCGATGTCGTCTATGCCCACCTCGTCAGGGTACAACCGTTCCACTCCACAAGTCCGACCAGGCTCGGTGGGCACACTATCCGGGCAGAACCAGCAGCTTGAGGCCTCGAGATGGCCGCCGTTCCTCCGCGCCGGCCCCGAGCCCGGGCCTGCACGCCCTCCGCGCCTCCCGACTCCTAGACAGTCTCACCGTCGCTCAGGGGGGGGCCCTCCGCCGACCATCCCGGGCCCTCGTTGCCGGGTCTCCCTCCGGGCCGGGGTCAACAGGATGGTGCACTCCGCCCTCGGCGATCACGAGATCCGCCCGCCGGACAGTGGTCCACAGCACCGGCCAGACCACTCAATCGAGGTCCCGGCTCCGTCTCTCCGGCGGCGTCCAGCTACGGTCCGGGAGCCCCCTCCGGCTCCAGGGGACAGCAAGCAGCAACTGCAGGCGTCGGCACCCAAGGGTGCAAATCGAAAGTGCTCAGGGCAGGATTTTAAGGTAGGATAAATATCGGGCTGGCTGGAGCAAGCTTAACACACAGCCGCCATCGTTGCCGGCCAAGCCGCGCCCCCATTTAGTCTGGCTTCTTGACAAGCCGAGAGGACACACATGGAGAAGCAAAAGAGGCAGCACAAGCATTTTCTCTAACCAGAGAACTCCCACTAAACACAGGTCCTTTGTACACTGAGACCCTTTTCAAATTCCAAACTCTGTGATCTTGGGTTCTTACAGCATTTTTGAAAACCTTATAGGTTTGGAGAACTTAACTTAGGACCCAGGTTGCCTGATGACAACCAAATCACCTACATTGACAACCACTCCAGTCTTAGCGCTTGGACGCCTACGGGCAACTACGTGCGCTTTATAAAACCCATTTTCATTTCATTTCATTTCATTGACAACAGTGTCCTTGTGTCAAACACTACGCCGTCTCCTACCTTGTCTTGCTTGTATTGGCATAGTAATGTTTCGCAGGGACGCAAGAGAACAACTTCCCAAATGGTTAAATAATAACTTGTGATTTAACTCACAATCAAGTTAAAAATTAGGAATAAGGGACGAGGGCCGGATACTGGACGTTGCTGAATTCTTGATGTCAACCTGCGAGGCAACAAGCAAAGGTTTTGATCAGAATAACCTTTCTCTTAAGATATCTACAGGTCTTCTTGTGTTGTTAGATTAAAAATAATTCTAATGAGTTTTGAAATTGAGCCTACCTGCGAGCAGTGGTTATCTGTGCTGTGATTTTGGTGGGCATAACTTGAGGAACAGGCAAAGTCTTGTGTTGGCAATAGTGTTCTGCTGAAAATGAAAACAATTGGATAAATACCACTTAACCTTTTATAAATTACGAGCACTTGGTCTCTTCTGAATGCACCAATGAACTTACTTAGGAAGTATGGTGACTTCTATTGCACACTTTACCTATTGTTGGAGAACAAAGAATAAACAAAACAAAACAACAACCTACAAGTGATTTTGATATGGCAGATTTAAAAATTATTTCTGAAAATACACTGCCACTTGTTAATGTTTTTAAAAACTGTTTCGCTACTTTACAAGTCTTTTGCTAAAAGTCTGATTTCTAGGCTTTTGTTGCTGCATCCGATAATTACCCAGTCTGTTTGATTCCTTCTTTTTAAGCAGAAGTTTCAAAAATTTGTTTAGTCTATTGACCTTGACCTTTCTTGCGAAGGGTGCCTTAAAACTTCAATATTACTTATCTCCTTTCTTTGTTTCTCATTGCAGGTCCTGCCATCATGAGGAGAAAGAAGATTTCCGGTGCTGAAGCCTAAAGCTGTTGAACACAGCTGCGCGGCAATCAGGTAAATCGAGGAGTTTCCAATGCAGATCCTGTCCGGGAAACAAGCGGAAGGCAAAGCGCCTTCCAGAAGGTGGGTGCGGCTTTTATAAGCCAGCCACACCCTAGGCAACCACACCCTGAACATCTAACACGTACCGCCAAGTTCTAACAGGACGGTGTGTGAATAGGCATTTTGTCCAATGTGAGCAACACACTGCTGGTATTGGTAGTGGTACAATCTTTGTACCAGTTTGCAATCATTGTAACTCTCAAAACGGTACAATTCACCTTCCGAAATTGCTTTAAGGTCTCAAGGCTTGAAACTACGATTACATAGTTGCCATGATCTCCCAAAGCCAAAATCATCAGTAGGTTAAAAACACAAGCGTAATGTAAATCGTATAGAACAGTTTCTCCAAGCATAATGCAATTCACAAAACACACATACCATATGGAGTGCTGGTGCACAGGAAAGGGGTGGGTTTTTCTGTAACTATGAATGCGAATTCTTATGCATATTTATGTACAGAATCATGATGTGAACATGGGATAGTTATTCATGACAATACCCCCCTCTCAAGATCCTCCCTAAAACCTCTGGGATGGGTTTCGGCTTTGTTGGATATCGGGCATGGAAAGCTTTTATCAATCGTGGTGCATTTTTTAGATGGCCTAATGGTTCCCAGGACCGTTCTTCAGGGCCATACCCTTTCCAATATATCAAATAAAACAGCTTTCCACAAATTCTTTTTGCATCCAAAATTGCCTTCACATCAAATTCTGGACTTCCTTCTATTCCCATCAGAGGAGGGGCACTGATTAACTGTGTTTTAGGATTGTAAGGTTTCAATAATGACACGTGGAAGACTGGGTGGATTTGATAATGGTGTGGGAGTGTTACTTTTATACTGATAGAATTTATTACTTTTTCTATAGGAAATGGACCTATAAAGCGAGTATTGAATTTTCTATTTCCTTTTAATCGTAAGTTTTTTATGCTTAACCAAATTTTATCCCCTATGGCATAAGAAGGATGAACGGAACGGTGCTTGTCTGCTGTGTCTTTTTGGGTTTCTTTTGCTTTGGCCAGATTAAAATGAGCTTCCTGATGAATAGATGTTAACTTAGAGACATAATCATGTATTGATGGAACCATGTTGGTGGAAACCAAATGATCAGGAATGTGTTTAGGATGATATCCATAATTACAAAAGAAGGGAGACATTTTAATAGAAGAATGCTCCATATTATTATATGCAAACTCTAATGCACATAATATATCTGACCATTCATCATCAAGGTTTGTTAACATGCATTGTAAATAGTGTTCTATGGTTTGATTGGGGCGTTCTGTTAAACCATCTGTTTGTGGATGGTAACTTGATGACAACCGCACTTCCATATTCAATAATTTACTTAAATGTTGCCAGACGTGAGAGATAAATTGGGAACCCCTATCTGAAAAAAATATATGAGGCATTCCATGTAAATGTATAATGTTTGTCATTAAGAGTTGTGCTAAATCCATAGCTGTTGGAAGTCTCTTCAATGGAATGAAATAGGCTATTCGAGAGAACTGATCTACTACTGTTAAAATGGTTGTGAAACCTTTTCTGGTTGGTGGAAGCTCAACTATAAAATCAAGAAAGATTGTATGCCAGGATTGAGGTGGAATGGGCAGGGGTTTTAATAGACCACGAGGGGCTTGGTGTGATGATTTATTTTGGATAAACACACTACAGGTCTCAGCAAATTTTTGATATCATTGAACATGGAAGGCCACCAAAATGTTCTCTTAATTACTTGATAGGTCTTTGTAACTCCAGGATGAGCTGATAAAAGAGTATCAAGGCACCGAGACAGCACTGTTGAGGGTGGTAGAAGAGGCCAGAAGGATTTTGGATGCAGGTGGCAGCGCGGCCATTATTCTTCTGGACCTCAGTGCCGCCTTCGACACGGTAAGTCACCATCTGCTGCTGTCTCACCTCCGGAATATCGGGGTAACCGGGAAAGCCATGGAGTGGTTGAGATCTTTTCTTGAGGAAAGATATTTTCAGGTGTTTGAGGGTAATAACTGCTCTCGTCTGTTAGCGTTAGAGTGTGGGGTACCACAGGGGTCGTCCCTTAGCCCCACACTGTTTAATGTCTACATGGCCCCGTTGGCGGAACTAGTTGCTCCGTTTGGCATCCAGTTAATAAGCTACGCGGACGACACCCAGCTGGTGTTTTCCTTGCAACAAACAGACGCTCCCCCGAACAATCTGGCTAATTGTTTGGAGGTGGTAGTAAACTGGATGAATTCGTCTCAGCTCAGACTTAACAGAGGAAAAACTGAGCTGATGCTCTTAGGAAAGCAGGATATCCCCGACTGCCTAGCTTGGCCCACTTGTATGGGTGCCATACCATTACCCAAACCAAAAATAAAAAGCTTAGGCTTCTGGCTCGACAACGCTTTCTCCTTCGAAACTAGAGCCAGAAAGACCTCTGCAGTTTGTCATGGGATACTCAAATCCCTGCGTAAAATTCCTGCCCCAACTCCCTGAAAAAGCAAAGAAGACCGTAGTTCAATCCTTGGTTTTATCACGAATTGACTACGGGAATGCTTTATATCTTGGGGCACCGGCATCCACTTTTAAAACCCTACAAGTGGCTCAGAACTATGCCGCCAGGATTTTGACTGGAACTAGTCGATATATGTCGGCGAAGCCAGCTCTAAGATCACTCCATTGGCTCCCTGTGAAGGAACGGATGCGATTTAAATCCCTATGCATCACATACAAGATCATGCATGGAGAAGGCCCTTCCATTTTGGAAAATATGATAAGTCCTTACAAGCCCCAACTCAATCTCCGCTCGAGTGACCACAACCTGGCAATCATTCCCAGAATAAAGCGAGCCCGCTCAGGCGGCCGGCTCTTTTCTCTGCAAGCAGCAAGTGAATGGAATGCCCTCCCATATAACTTGAGGCAGGAACAGACCTTCCTTCAGTTTAGGAAGAAACTCAAAACCTTCCTATTCCCCAGAAATTAGCCTGCAGTAGGAATGTTGATCGGACTAGCCCAGGGTTACCGTTGCCAAGAGCGCTGGGATGCCTACAGGTAGCCATGCGCTATATAAGTGATTTTACAATTACAATTGACTTTTGAATTTCTGGTGAAGGTACAATGATTTGATCATTTAAAAACAGTATATTATCTTTCTCTTGTGAGAATGGGTATTTCCTTATCCAATCATCCATATCTTTTGACTCAATTTCTTTTTCAATATCCATTTGCATCACAGATTGTAAGACTAGCTTGAAATCAAGTTGTTGGTAATACTGGTTTTACATGTACCTTATTTCCATTTGCTTTTTCACCGATAAGTGATAATGCATCCGCCTTATGATTTTCTTTTCCTGGTCAGAAAGTGATTAAAAAATTATATTCATTAATAAATAATGACCACCGAAGTTGTCTGGCAGATAAAGCTTTGCCAGATCATAGAGATTGTAAGTTTCTGTGGTCAGTATAGATGGTGATTGGATGACGTGCCCCTAACAAGTAATGGCGCCACTCCTCAAAAACTGCCTTGATTGCCAACAATTTCTTTTCTGCAATAGCATAATTTTGTTCAGCTGCAGATAATTTCCTTGAATAGTAAGCAATGGGGTGCATTTGTCCTGTGTCTATGTTTCTTTATGACAAAATTCCCCCTAGGGTGAACTGAGAAGCATCCGCTTCTGCTATACATAGTTGTGTAGGATCGGGATGACGTAAAATGTGTGCTGTGGTAAACCTCCCTTTCAGATCTTGAAAGGACTTTCCAGCGGTCTCTGTCCATTCAAATGTTACCCCTTTTCAAAGGAGTTTGGTGATGGGAGTTATTATTTGGGAGACATTTTGAATAAAGCGCTGATAAAAGTTTGCAAAGCCTAAACAACGTTGTACTTGATTTACGGATGTTGGGCTGGGCCAAGTACTTACAGCGTCTATTTTTTTGGGATCCATTTCTATTCCAGAAGGACTAATGACATATCCTAAAAAGTTCACTTTAGAAACATGAAACATGCTTTTTTCCAATTTGACATAGAGGGAATTTAGAAGCAATTTTTGAAGGATGGCGTGTCTTGTTTTACATGTTCTTGTTCCAAATTATAGTATATAAGTATGTCATCTATGTAGACAACACAACAAACATCGATGAACTCATGCAATACCTCATTTATAAAACATTGGAAAGCAGCAGGAGCATTACAGAGTCCGAAGGGCATTACTTGATATTCAAAGAGGTCAAATTTGGTGCGAAACGAAGTTTTCCACTCATCGCCCTCTCGAACTCTTACAAGATGGTATGCTCCGCGCAAGTCCAATTTAGTATAAATGATTGCTTGTTTTATTTGATCCAATAATGTAGGAATGTGCGGCGAAGGACATCTTTTTTTATTGTCACGTTGTTTAAGGCTCTATAATCTATAAATGGGCGTAACTCTACCCCCTTCTTCAGTATAAAAAATAAAGGATATGAGACTGGGGACTTTGAGTGCCTAATAAACTCGTTTGCGAGATATTCATCCAATTAGGTTTGTAAATGTTAGTTTTCATTTTCTGTAAGTGGACACATTCTACTGCACGGTAAGGTAGCGCCGGGTACAAGATCTATTCTACAATCAAGGTACCTATGAGGGGGAAGAGTAATTGCTCTTTTTTTGTCAAATAAATCTGTTAAATCAGAATACTCAATAGGAAGTCCTTCGAGTAGTAAAACACTCTGCAATTCTTTTGGAAAATCAAATCCTTGAACTATGTCTTCTGTTTTTTGTTCCTGAAAACATTGAGTACAACACCAAGAAGAATTGAATGTTATTGCTTTTGTTACCCAATCAATACTAGGGTTATGATGTATTAACTACAGGATTCCCAAAATTAACCTAAACTGAGGTGCATCTATGACGTCAAACGTAAGCATGGGCGTAAAATCCGCTCCGCTCGCGGATTTTTCGGATTTTCGGCAAATTCGCAATCCGCGAACGCTCGCGAATTTGTCGTAAATCTGTGAATCCGCTCGCGGCGGATTTTTTGCTTGGTTGCGGCGCGCGGCGTGGTGCACGGCGTTCACTTTCCGTCATTTTAGCGTTTGCCGAGTTGTTTTTCTTTGCGAGTGACGCGCCATTTTAGATCTTGCTGCGTGTTCCCGCGGGAGTTTGTCGCCCGCGAATACGTACTCGCGGCTTGCCACCTTGCACAGCACACCTCGCGAGAGTTCGCAATTGCGAACACGTAGTTGCGGCGGAAAGGAACAATCTCGCACTTGCGAAATAGAGATTTTGCAATTTCGCACAAGAAAATCACCAGCAAACAGGATAAACCTTCAGAAAATTATGATTTTTATCAGAATCACTCCTCAGGTTGACATTTGCATGGCCTTTTTTTTTGCAAGGAGTCCATTTTGGGGGGGGGGGAGGAAGGAAGTGCCCCACAGTCTCCAACTTCCTGTTCCTGTCCAGCAGGCTCCTCCCAGTGCTTTGTCCATCTCCTGGTCACTTTCATTTGGATCTGGAGCTGGAAGGATTACTTTTTGTGGGTGCTGCTGGATATTTGGATTTGAGGCCTTTTTGACTGTCTTTGGATCACTTTTGGATTAGAAATCAACTTTCACAAGTAAGTTTGTTTGGGGCATTACAGTTGCTGCAAGTACAATTTTTGAACTTTTTCAGAAAATTAAATAAATTATATTGTGGGTAGCCACAGTATCCAGTAGGACCAGGGTTGGTTATGGGTGCATGATACAACTGTTTTGTTGAATTTAAACACCATTGAGGCCATGGATGGGCTGGGATTGTGCAGATTTTATTGTTTTTTGTCGTTTTTTTGGGCCTGCTGGTGTGGCCCTTTGCCCAGGGGTGGTGAGTGTTGCATGGGCCTAGTCTTTCTGTGGGGTGTCTTCTTGAATTTAAACATAATTGAGGCCATGGATGGGCTGGGATTGTGCTTATTTTATTGTTTTTTTGTCGTTTTTGGGGGGCTGCTGGTGTGGCCTTTTGCTTGCCCAGGGGGGGTGGTGGTGCATGGACTGAGTGTGCCTGTGGTGTGGTCTCACTCTCTTTGATGTAAACATCATGGATGGCATTGGATTGTGGTGATTTCTGGCTGTTTTTCTGTTTTTTGGGGGTGTACTGTTGATGTGGACTGGCCATGTGGGTGGTGGTGGTGGCCATCTTGAGTGCTGGCTGGTACAGGCAACATGTGCTTGGGGTGTAAGGGGGCCATTTTGAGGAGAGGCAGTGTCTGAGGCCTGCACTTATTTTGCCTACTTTTCATCCCTTATGCCCAGGGGTAGTGAGTGTTGCATGGGCCTAGTGTTTCTGAGGGGTGTCTTCTTGAATTTAAACACCATTGAGGCCATGGATGGGCTGGGATTGTGCAGATTTTATTGTTTTTTTGTCGTTTTTTTGGGCCTGCTGGTGTGGCCCTTTGCCCAGGGGTGGTGAGTGTTGCATGGGCCTAGTCTTTCTGTGGGGTGTCTTCTTGAATTTAAACATAATTGAGGCCATGGATGGGCTGGGATTGTGCTTATTTTATTGTTTTTTGTCGTTTTTGGGGGGCTGCTGGTGTGGCCTTTTGCTTGCCCAGGGGTGGTGGTGGTGCATGGACTGAGTGTGCCTGTGGTGTGGTCTCACTCTCTTTGATGTAAACATCATGGATGGCATTAGATTGTGGTGATTTCTGGCTGTTTTTCTGTTTTTTGGGGGTGTACTGTTGATGTGGACTGGCCATGTGGGTGGTGGTGGTGGCCATCTTGAGTGCTGGCTGGTACAGGCAACATGTGCTTGGGGTGTAAGGGGGCCATTTTGAGGAGAGGCAGTGTCTGAGGCCTGCACTTATTTTGCCTACTTTTCATCCCTTATGCCCAGGGGTAGTGAGTGTTGCATGGGCCTAGTGTTTCTGAGGGGTGTCTTCTTGAATTTAAACACCATTGAGGCCATGGATGGGCTGGGATTGTGCAGATTTTATTGTTTTTTGTCGTTTTTTTGGGCCTGCTGGTGTGGCCCTTTGCCCAGGGGTGGTGAGTGTTGCATGGGCCTAGTCTTTCTGTGGGGTGTCTTCTTGAATTTAAACATAATTGAGGCCATGGATGGGCTGGGATTGTGCTTATTTTATTGTTTTTTGTCGTTTTTGGGGGGCTGCTGGTGTGGCCTTTTGCTTGCCCAGGGGTGGTGGTGGTGCATGGACTGAGTGTGCCTGTGGTGTGGTCTCACTCTCTTTGATGTAAACATCATGGATGGCATTGGATTGTGGTGATTTCTGGCTGTTTTTCTGTTTTTTGGGGGTGTACTGTTGATGTGGACTGGCCATGTGGGTGGTGGTGGTGGCCATCTTGAGTGCTGGCTGGAACAGGCAACATGTGCTTGGGGTGTAAGGGGCCATTTTGAGGAGAGGCAGTGTCTGAGGCCTGCACTTATTTTGCCTACTTTTCATCCATTATGCCCAGGGGTAGTGAGTGTTGCATACTTGCATGTCCCTAGTCTTTCTGTGGGGTGTCTTCAATGTAAACATCATGGATGGCATGGGATTGTGCTCATTTTTCTGTGTTTTGTCGATTTTTTGGGGTGTATAACTGAACTGATGTTCCTCTGTCTTCCATTGCTTTTAGGTGCACAAGAAGACTCAAGAGAACCACCAGTGCCAGGAAGAAGTCCTGCAGCGGTGTGCGCAGCATAACGTCACGCGACGTCACGTCTGGACACAGAACCCTCTGCAACTCGTGCAACTGCTGCCTGCTGACCTGCTCTGAAGAAGATGGCCCCAAAAAAAGTAACCCGTAGCTCCTCTAGCAAGAAAGGTGCCAGTAAGGAGCAGAAGAAGCAAGTTACCAAGGACACTGGTGTGCCGCCCGCCCCTTTTTTTGGGAGTAAAAAAAAAAGTATGCCTGCAGCAGCAGCAGCGGGATCTGCTGGGGACCAAGCTGGCAGCAGCACCCCCGCTCCATTGGGCTCAGTGCCACCACCACCACCACCATGCCAACTGAAGTCCAAGCCCTTGAGTGCTGCAGAGGCAGCCAGTATAGTTCTTCAATCACCATCGACCAGTGATGTTGGCTCATCGCAAGAAAGCAGCAGCAATGTCCCTCAATCAACACAGGTTGTTGTAGCTCATCTGACGAGTGTTGAACAACCACAGCCGCAACAACAATCACATGTGCAAGTACAAGCCCAAGTACATGTGGAAGGAGAGGCAGCGCAAGGAGATGCGCAAGCAGAGGTGCATGGAGGGTCACAAGTGCCCACAATAGTTGTTCCTCCCGAAGTAGGGGCACATCAGGAAATCGACAATCAAGGCGAGGTATCATTTGAGGAAGCCACTCCTCCTGATGATCCTTCATTGTCTTCCGCACCCCTAGCAAGGAAGAGATCAAGGGTGGTGTCTACATCCTCTTCAAGCACACCTCCTTCTGATGATACGGATCAAACTTGGGAACCAGCACCACAGCCGTCTGAGAGTGAGGCACACCATGATCCAACAAAGGTAGTTAAGCGTAAAAGGAAGCTCGTCCAAAGTCTCAGAGTTATGGAGTGTGATGAGGCTCAACAAGAAGTGGCGGATACTGCTGCTGATGAAGACTCTGCCAACGACGACCCAGTCATCATAAAGGTCACTGCAGCCCCAGCGGGCATGCAGCAAACAGACATTTTGACCCTAGCCCGAAGAGCTGCTCAGCGTGATGATGATGATGATGTTGTCGATGAGGAGGCAGTGGAAACACCACAATCATTGGAGTTAAGTAGTACACCAACTCGTCCCGCTTCCATATTTCTTTCTGGCAAGAAGAGACCTCCGTCAACCTCGACCTTAATTAGTGGCGGTGAAAGTGCAAAACGTACAAAAGTTGGGCAATCAAGATCCTCCACTTCATCTGGCATTAGCTTCATGACCACCACCACCAGTATCGCCGCCTCCTCCAGGTCCCACAGACACTTCAAGTCCCCAGTTTGGGACTTCTTTACTGTTTGTCCAAAAAATCCAAAGTTTGCCATTTGTACCCTTTGTAAGCTTGCAGTTAGTCGTGGTAAGTCAGGTACCAACTATGGTACCGGCGGCCAGAGAGGTCATCTTGAGAGAAAGCACACTGTCAGATGGTTTGCGCACCTAGATGCGATCAAGAAAGGGCAAATTCAAGGAAACGTTGATGTTTCATCTGATGATGACGAGGAGGAAGAAGACGTGTCAAAGACTTTCCTTACACCCAGTACCCCTGTCAGCAGCACACCCAATGTGAGGCACACTAAGAGTGTTGGAGCGAGTGAGACACCAACGCACAAAAGTTCACCAGCGAGCAAAATTGGGTCAACGAAGTCATTATCAGCCCGTAAATGCTTGGTCCAGGGCAACATTAGAACAATGCTTACTTCAGACGTGCCATATGAACGCAACCACCCACTGACGCGTCTGTATAACACTAAGCTGGCTAAAATGCTAGCTGTGGACCTTCTACCTTTTTCTTTTGTAGAAGCGGTAGGTTTTCTTGAATTAGTGGCAACGCTCTGCCCTAAATGGAAGGTTCCGAGCCGGTTCTATTTTGCCAGAGTTGCGGTTCCAGCACTACATGAAGATGTGCTGCAGGCGATTGGGGCAGCTTTGCAGAAGAGTGCTGTTCACACAATACATCTGACAACAGACATGTGGACCAGTGGCCCAGGCGATGATTACATGTGCATCACTGCACACTGGGTCTCTTTTTCAGGTGTTAAAGCAAAGCTAAACGCAGGTGTTGACCCGGACCAAGTTTTCAAAGCTGCTCGGAAACATGCAACACTAGCCATGTTTGGCTTGGAGAAAAGTCACACAGCAGAAAACCTTTTGGAAGAGTTTAACAAAAAGGTCTTGACAATGCTATCCCCCCTAAAACGCAAGATTGGTTATGTTTCCACGGATAATGGCGCCAATGTAGTTAAGGCCATGTTCATGGGTGACCATGTTAGAGTGCCGTGTTTGGCGCACTGTATCAACCTGGTAGTTCAAAAATTCTTGAGTGATAAACAGAGTCCAGCGTTCGAGGTAATGGCCACCTGCCGCAAAATGTGCAACCATTTCAGCCATTCTTTTAAGGCCCGGAAGCATCTGCGGAGACTGCTACTTCAACGTAGAATGCCAGTGAAAGCACTCATCCAGGAGGTGGCAACACATTGGAACTCAACCTTCTACATGCTTGAGCGTCTGTATGAGCAGTATACGGTACTCGATCACTATTTCTTCACAGAGGCTACATCTCAGAAGGAGGACCTGCGGATGAGTGCGGCGCAATGGGACATAGTTAAAAGCCTGACAGACATGCTTCGTCCTTTTGAGTTCTTCACGCGTGCAGTCAGCCAGGAGGACTGTAATTTGGGAAAAGCTATCCCATTGTTGTGCATGCTGGAGCACCAACTGATGGCGGTGTCTTCTGAGTTTGAAAAAGATGAAAAAAAAAAAAACATTTCATTTTGTCTGAGAAATTATTAGATCGCCTACGTGGTGATGAACGTCTTCAAAACATCAAGTCAGATCAGCATTACATTTGTGCTACTATTCTGGATCCACGCTACAAAAAGGCGCTGGCAGGCGAAGCATTCTTTCCTTTTGCTGATGCAGATGTTCAAAAGTACAAACATTGGTTAGCCTGGTCAGCCAAGAGGTTTGAAAAAGAACGGCAGGTTATTGAAGGAGAAGCCAGTACATCAGCATCAGCATCAGCAGGCCATCCGCAGTCACAAGAATCCACTTCTGCACCTGTGGCTGGGGCACAAGTGACCTCTCAGCTGTTAAAGACACCGGCAACTGGATCATCTGCACCACACACAATGACAACACTAACAGTGGCTGCGGAGGAGGATTGGCTAAGTTTGATGGGGTATGGTTCTCGAAAAAATGTCACAGGCACAGCAAAAAGTAAGCAAAGTGGAGGAACAGTTGATGACCTTGAGTCGATGGTGCAGGACTATCTGAATGACTCAACAGAGGTCTTCCTTAATGATGAGCCATTGCAGTATTGGCATGGCAAAAAACAATTGTGGCCACAGCTCTTCAACCTGGCTATAAACTATTTGTCTTGCCCACTCGCAAGTGTGTCTTCTGAACGTGTTTTCAATGCTGCTGGTGGCATTGTAACTCCCAAACGGAGCCGCCTCTCGCCCAAAAATGTGGAGCGGCTGACAATGATCAAGATGAATCAGCACCTCATACCACCAGATTACAAAGTACGAGAAAGCACGCCGCATGAAGACGAGGAGGACAGCAACGTAGATGAGGGGATTTTTTCTCTGTTCGGTGCCACTGACCTCATCCAGCCTGAATTCGCAGAGTATGATGACGAAATCTTGTTCTTATTCCCTGACACCGAGCCCTGAAAATGAGACAATCAATCAAGAACTTTCTTTTTCGTCCTTATTCACTTTTATTCCTGTGTGCTTTGTGTCTCTCTTTCTTTGTTTTGCACAGTTAATTTAATTCAAACTTTAATCACCTAATCCCAAAAACAAGACCATCATCAGAACTGTCTTCACTTGTTTGCTTATTGATTTGAAGGTGCCGCAGTCTACATTCCTCAGGTTCACAAGTTCTGAAGAACATGCTCCTCTATCCTCCTCCTCCAGACTGCGATTTCCCTCCAAGCAGAGTGCTGGATTACGCCCAATGAAGAAAGACTCAGCACTTGTGGGGGTGTTGTACTTCTTTGCGGGTGAGTTGACGGATTTGGGCCCATTGCTGTGAAGCTCTAATAATGGACAAAAGTGTTTTGGACCAAATATGAGGTGGAAATTTCTTGCCGTTTTTGCTGACTTGCTTGCCTTTGAGGTGCTCTTTGGCGGGGTTCCGGGGGTTTGTGGGTAATTTTTGGTGTCTGTCGAAGCACTGCTGCGACAGTCTAATCTTGATTGCATTTGCTTTTCAGGAAATCCGTGGTGGAAAACAGGAGTTATGATGATTGATGATGATGACCTAGCTGAACAGCGCCGCATTTGGAACGAAGGCCGAGAGATATTGTAAGTATGAGATTTAGCTTTTTCGCTGTTTGGGGGTGTTGTCGGGTGTTTTTTTGCGGGTGGGTTGGCGGGTCTTGCCTGGGGCATTCCTGGGAAGGTCTAATACCGGATAGAAGTGTTTTGGACAAAATCCATAAGGAACAGCCTTTTTTTTGCTATTTCTTCTGACATCTTGCTCAATGTAGCGTTTTGGGGGGCTTCCTGCTGTTCGTGGGTGGGTTGCGGCCGGGGTCTCTGTCGAAGCACTGCTGCGACAGTGTAATCTTGATTGCATTTGCTTTTCAGGAAATCCGTGGTGGAAAACAGGAGTTATGATGATTGATGATGATGATGACCTAGCTGCACAGCGCCGCGTTTGGACCGAAGGCCGAGAGACATTGTAAGTATGAGATTTAGCTTTTTCGCTGTTTGGGGGTGTTGTCGGGTGTTTTTTTGCGGGTGGGTTGGCGGGTCTTGCCTGGGGCATTCCTGGGAAGGTCTAATACCGGATAGAAGTGTTTTGGACAAAATCCATAAGGAACAGCCTTTTTTTTGCTATTTCTTCTGACATCTTGCTCAATGTAGCGTTTTGGGGGGCTTCCTGCTGTTCGTGGGTGGGTTGCGGCCGGGGTCTCTGTCGAAGCACTGCTGCGACAGTCTAATCTTGATTGCATTTGCTTTTCAGGAAATCCGTGGTGGAAAACAGGAGTTATGATGATTGATGATGATGATGACCTAGCTGCACAGCGCCGTGTTTGGACCGAAGGCCGAGAGACATTGTAAGTATGAGATTTAGCTTTTTCGCTGTTTGGGGGTGTTGTGTCGGGTGTTTTTTTGCGGGTGGGTTGGCGGGTCTTGCCTGGGGCATTCCTGGGAAGGTCTAATACCGTCTAGAAGTTTGTTGGACAAAATCCATAAGGAAACACCAGTTTTGGCACTTTTTGTAAGTTAGGGTTCGTTAGGGTTAGCCCTAGCAGCAGGATTGCATGTGTTTCGGGGGGTTCTATTGCAACGCGGTTCTGTTGTTGTAGAGCACTGTTGGAGCGATGCTGGCTATGGATACTTTTGCTTGCTTGCAAGTGGTTTGAATACAATCCACGGTCTGTATTTGGGCCTACTGTTACTTTCAAAGTACGTTTTGTAAACATTTTTCTGCTAGGCATCGTTTTTGGAGATATGATTGGGGTTCTTCTACATTTTTGCGACTGGCTTTAGTAAGGGTCTTGGTGGGAGCATTGCTGGGAAGGTCAAATTTTGTTCTAAAACACAGTAGTACACCTACCTTGAGGGGAAAGATCCGCTATAATATTTTGGCCATACTTATTGATCCTTAAAAAGGTGACTCAGACAGAGCACGCAATTTCAAAAATATTGTACTGTCTATTAGGGAAATCAAAGTGTGACTTTTTGCACCACACAGCGTACATACCTTTTATTTATTTATCAGTGGTATTGTAATAGCACTTCCTGTTTTCCGTTCAATAATTACAGGCCGGGTTTCAGTCAACATCCGCCAGGCAGGCAGTGGACAGGGTGTCTTCTGTCAGTGGTCACCACATTGATGGACGAAGCGTCAGCTGGAATGGAGGAGTGCCGCCAATAAGAGGAATTGTTTGCTGCATGCAACTTACTTACCAAATTCAACAGGACAACTCCAACAACATACGCAATACAGATACAGTATCCATTGTTGTCTTTTATTCTATGAGTGTGACTGCATGTGCTTACCTTTAGTTTGTAACCAAAGATTGTCTGTATCTTCAATTATTGTTTGTCCATGCTCTGCTTTTTTTTTCTTCTCTCAACAAAACCTACCCAAAAAGAAACCCCCATTCCCATCCATTTTACAAACCCTAACCCTCTTCCCCCCGGCTGTGTTGTTTTGCTTGATGTCTGACTAAAATGACATCAATAATTCCACACACTTGCTGGGGAGGATAAGGTCATAGCAGCAACAGGCTGGTGAAGGAATACGAGGATATCTTCTAGACTTACTCAGCTTCAGTACTATATCTTCTAGTAGTAGTAGCCAATGTCAAATAAATTCAACGCAAGTACTAGTTATACTTGCAAGCAAATACTTTACCATTTGTTAGGCTACATTATGGCACTGTTCTAGTGTACTGTCACCTGCTATTTTCTCGATCGTACCGTAACCGTTGTAATGCTACAGTAAGGAGGACAAACAAGGTTTCGTTTTCTTTTTTTCCATAGGCATGCAACTGCCACTGTGTCACACCACTAGTACCACCGCAATGAGGAAATGTCACCCGCCCAGGATTGACAACGTTAATCCCCATTTCACCTGGAGCCAGCCCTGGGCCTAGCCCTAATTTCTAACACAAATTACAGGTAAGATAAGCGTTTGGTGGGAGGTAGTATAATGGAGTATTATTTCGGAGTAGACAAGAGATTGACGGTTGTACTACTAAAGTCCTTCGACTGTTCAGGAAAACAAAGTTACTGTTACACCCCCGCCCCCCACCCACCAGACTGAAAAGCAGTAAAAAACAGGTATGGTCAGATAAAGTTTAAAAATATATTTTTTTAGCCCTAACAAAATAATCTCCCTCACCCACCCTAACCCCAACGATTGTCTTTGAAACGTCCCAAAACGATCCCAACTCCCAAATCCCACCCCCCAAAAGTCTATAAAAAAAGGGCAAGGGACACTCCACTACTGGAGGGTGCTGGTGCTGGTGCATGATGCGGCATGGGCATCATACTCCTTGCGGAGGGTGGCAAGCTCGGAGCGGAGGCCCTTAACCAAGTTCTTATACTTTAGGACCTCCTGCTCCAGGTTGGACATGCGGACTCGTAGGCGGCGTTGGCGGTCCTTGCAGCTCCTGTGGGGGGCAGCTGGTATTTCGGTTGCTTGGCGGTGGCGGTCGTCTTTCTTAGCCCGGCTCGGTCCCGCTGGCTTAGTCACGGAGGAGGATGCAGTGGTCACAGTCGAGGATGTCGTTGTTGCCCCGCTCGACTGCGTGTCCTCCTCCTCCTCCAGGGCCACCAGCCGCCGATATTCGACGACTGTGGCCTCCAGCCTCCGTTGCCGGGCCAATCTAGCCTGCTCCCTCCTTGTTGTTGATTTGGAAGGAGCAACTATATGAAGAAAGAAAGACATAGTCTGTAACCAATGCTCCTTATTAATAACACAAAGTGATTGAGCCGAAAGTTGGGTCACAGAGTACAAGTAGCAAATTGAAAGCACAGTACATAACTATTGAGGACAGTATCTATGTAACCTCCCACTTCTGCATCCTTGCTCTAACATTAGTGGTAGTTTAATGAACAAATTCTACGACCACTATGGACTTCCATTACAGTCGACTATGACAGTACACCAGTCTTATTCTTCTTCTTCTCTCTTGTTTAGGGAAATTGGTACGTTATCTTATGCAAGCCGGCAGAATGACATGGACAGCACAGTGAACTTGCACCCGAGAAAAAAAGTTGCACACCATGATGAGTGAGACAGACTTGCGTTACTGTACCGGTCCAGTGCATGCAGGTGGTGAAGCTATTACTTTTCTATTACGGGTGGCACTGAGAATACTCTGTTACAAGGGCTACTGCTTAATTAATTTACCTTTCACCCTACAGTGCAAATGAGTACTAGAAAAGGAAAATGAAGAAGCTAACTAATTTGATTATCTATCACTTCACATGGGACGTATTTAATGACAGATGAGATGACTTTAGGTGCTTTGCTTAATATTGAGTGAACAGTGATACACCCACACATGAATGACGTACTACAAGTAAACTAAAGTTATTAAGAGAGGTACGAAGTGTCCACCGTAATAACCAGATATATGCTGTGAATGCAAACGCAATACAAAGTACTGCTACTATTCATGGTAGTATTGGACACATTTACAATTTCTTTTCCTTGCCTTCCCTGCACTGGAACGGACGTGCGGGTGCGGTGGTACATGCTCTTCAAGGTAACACTTACTTCACCTGGCGACCATCTACTCTCTCTAGATACACATGTGCTATCTAAGAGTCAGAGAATACCATGCTCCAGGCATCCATTCAGTCAAAGTATACGCACACATACAGTTTCTGTTTCACCCACCCAGGCTGCTGTCCTTCCACCCATCCTTGCTTCATCATTGACCCAGCCATGCACCATACCATATTCTTTCCTTCCCAGCCACCTCGGGGGCCAAGCAAACACATATCGTTCTTCTTTGCCAGCCATCATACAAGTTCGCGTCCCACTTACTTACACCCTTCTTTCGCTTTTCGTTCATCCCATCCATCACGTTCGTCTAAGAACTTATTGGGATTCTTCTCACCAAAAACTTCACAGCTAAGTCGAAGTACATTTCGAGGAGGCTACTACCTGGTTGATTTGTAATTGTAATACACCCGTGCAGAAAGCACACTATGCAGTCTTCAATCTCAATAAGTAAGGAATATATAGCTTACCTGTTTCCGCCACCACCGTTTGATCCCCCACAGGACCGTCCGCCGGCTCTTGCACCGCCTCCTCCCCAGAGGCCTCCGAGTCCTGGTCCAACACAGCCACCTCCGCGCTGGCCCCGTCACCAGATGTTACACCTACAAAGTACATTTAAGAATGTTAGAATACACCACTCACTACTATATAATATTTGGTCTAGGAGAAATGTTAAAAAAACAGAATACAATGTAATAATTTGTGACTGTCTACTCCATAGTAAAAATGTCCCATTTTCCAGGGAAGGCTGTTGTCTTGCTGCACTTTTATGCACAACTGATGAATGCTTGCTTTTGATTTTTAACACGCACCACTTTTTCTCCTAACAGACAGAAGCTTGACTCCTAAGAACACGACCAGGATCAAGTTCAAACCAGGTGAGAGCTCGGCTCGACCACAAGAAATGTGTCCAATTAATCGTCAGCACTAACCACTTTTCCGTTTTCAGTTAAATAGTTTTATGACAAAGTAGATTTTAATAAATGTGTTTACTTTTAATAAAGCTTTTAAACTTAAATAGACTCTGTGGTTTTTGTTCCTCTAGACTAGAGTGGATGAGCTAAAGGTTTTGGAATTTTTGCAAGCATGAGTGCCTCTGACACTTCTTGACTGTGCTGTGACTCCGTACTACTCTCTTGTCCTGCGTACGATAATCTAGAGATCATTGGGGATCTATAATCGGTGACTTCGGGAGCTGAATGACTCTGCCACACTATCTAGTCAGTAAGGAGACAGTGCATAGAGGTATTGCTGAATATAATGGGAGTCCAATGGAATTGCCAAATGTCCAATCTTAGTTAGCTACACAGACAGACTAATAAGAATAGTCTAGTAATACCACAGGGAGTCATATTCGAGGCAGGATAAGAATTTATATCCAGTCTACAAGAAGATCAAAGACGATTTAGAAAAAATCGAATGAGGAACGCTAGGAAAAAATAGGTACTGTTTATTAAAATGTAAACTTACTGGGGCCAGCAAAGGAGCCCTCGCCTGCCCGATCCTGGCCTGCATCCTCAGCACCCTCCTCCTGTGTCCTCTTGCCCTTGGGGGGAGCTGATGTACAACATGAAAGAAAGAAAAACCAGAAAACATGGATGAGATTTTTCAACCAAATCAAACATTTCAAAAGAACAATAACAAAATATTTTGGAAAAATAGCAAATAGATAGACAACTATTCCACGGGATCTATCTCATGTGGTATACTACGTTATTCGTATTGCCTGATTTGCGGAACGTTGACTTAGAAAGTTCCTATGTAACTCAATAAACAGACTACTAAAGAGGTTTGCCTAGGCCTGGCACTGCAGGCAGCAGTGCGCAACACGCGAAGTGACAGACAAAGTCCATCCTGCTTGCAGATCAGTGAATACTCAAACTATCAATCCACCCGCCACCACCGCCACTATTTCTTCTTATAGCCATGTGTCTAAAGGAAGGACTGGACTTCAGTCTGTTGGGGCTGATTTAGAAGTCCCTTGCGGAAGTTGCGGCTCATTTTCCTCCATTGTTGCGTGCCTTTTGTGACGCAGCGGCAGAACAAAAGACTCGCCATGGTGTTGGTGCGGCGTATATATAAAAAAAAAACACATATGGGCATATGGGCGATGCATCACGTTGTAAAGCCCTGCGCCATCAGGGGGCGTTCCGGCGCAAGGGAGGGCGTACCTGCGCAGGAACGAATCCTAAAAGTGGCTGAGGGAAATCTACAAGATGTCAATCAGTCACTTTTAGGACAATGATGCATGACTCAAACCCTGCGCGCTTGAAGCCGACGTACGGCTTGATGCAGCATTGGGGAGATAGGGTACCCCAGAGCATTGCTGGAGCTGCGCCATCGTTGGCACGCAACTCCAGCAATGCGCTGCCTTTACGGCACAGATGCGTAAGGCTTCTGTGACGTTTTGGGCCAATGGGTGGTGGTGGCATGGCACACAATTACTGCCGCATCCCTGCTACTTTGCAGGGATGCGCCGGTAATTGAAAATATGACCCTTACTGTCTAGCATTACGCAGTTCTTTTCTTTACACTACACTCATACATAATTTCTCAGGCCAATGAAATGCTTCTGAACACAACATACAAAACAAAGAAGCATAGTAGCAAGCAAGGCTACTGAGAAGGAGAGCAGTGCACCTGAAATGCATAGAAGATTTTGAAATATAATTTACCTCAATGTAATCGGCAGCATTATTGCTCTTGGTAAAGAACAAAGATTTGCAAATAACAGAGCAGGATAAAACAGAGTAGTAAATGTACTACTACTACTACTCACCAAGCCCGGGGACCTCTACGCCGAGCGCGTCCAGCAAGTCCCGCTCCCGGTCCATGACATCGGTCCAGCGGTGGGTGGCCTGGTTATATGTGCGCCGGACCCCAGAGATCTTGTACATGGCCTGGCACACCTTCTCCCACCGCTTGCGACGCTCCCGGATGCCATAGCCAGTCGCGATCTTGCCGCCTCCCAGGATCGTCTTGGGGAGGCGGCGCTGGACGTGGAAGATCAGTGCCGCCACTTCCTCCGCGCTGAAGATCTCCCTCGGGACCACTTGCTCCCCCCTTAAACGCCCGCACGGGAGCCGGGCACGGGGTGCGGGACCCTTCCCCTTCTCAGGGTGCTTCCCGGCTCCCTTTACCATGGTCTGGGCAGAAATAGAGTTAAATGATAAACAAGAAATAGAATAGTGAAGAAGAAAAGAAAAGAGTTTAAAAAAGTAGTTTAAAAGTAACTAAAAGCTGCAGAAAACACAAAAATATAGAGCTAGAAAAATAGAGGGATAGATAATAAGTAAAATTAGATCAAAAAAACTTCAAACAAGCAAAGGATGGCAGAGATTGAGAGAGGATAGAGAAAGCATGCCCAGAACCATAGCAATGAATGAGAAACAAGATGGGCGCGCCCGTTCACGACCGCGTGGGTAAGTTCGCGCGAGATTTTCCTTGCGAGTACGCGCGAAATTGTACTAGCGAGCAGCACACTTTGCGAGATTACACATAGCGGGCGGAAACGGAATTACGTCACGCCAACAAGATGGCCGCGCCCGTGTACGACCGATAGGGTAACTTGGCAAACGTATAGCTAGAAGCGCCTCGCGAACACGCGCAAGATCACGCGAACATACACGTCGCAAAAAAAACAATTTTGTATTCGCACGTATTCGCGGCTTCCGAAATCGATCTCGCACGGATTCGCGCCCCAAAAAACGTGCGAAATTGCAGAAAAAAACGATTTTAGCTAAACTGAAAGCAATGAGCAGGTGCAAAAGTTCAAACTTAACATTAGTAACATTCAAGGTAGTGCTTCCTGATGGGCCCCTCCAGAGTTTGCAACTATTCTATGACCCTACTATGACCCAAACAGCAGGCTCATAGAATAGCTACAAGTAGACCATAAAGGTCCTGTGAAAAAAAAATTTCACTGCAACAAAAAGCAAATTACAGATAAGGAAGGAAGCAGGTGCCAGCCAGACTGGAACTTTCAAAATTACTGACACATTAATGAAACACAAATTAATTGATGGCAGTTGAAGAAGGGCAGGTGTGCTTGCTTTTTTCAACCACCATAATCTACAGTGATAAATAAACCTAATGGGTGGCAGTGAGGATGTACCAGAGGGTGGCATGGGTGTCCCAGAGGGTGGCAGTGGTGAAACAGAGGGTGCTGTGAACCTGTGATGATAAACCAGACGTAGAAACAACATAGTCGCGGCCGTTGCGAGCCGAAAAGTAAGTTCGCAATTGCGAACTTGTCCCAAAATCGGCGCGAACGCGCGCCAACACAAAAAACGGGAAAATCCGCAAATCCGCTAGAGTTCGCGGATCTTCGCGGATTGCGAATCCGTAAATCCGCAAGTTCGCGTACGCGAGATCCGCTAGATCCGCCCATGCTTAAACGTTACGCATTCTCTATGAATGGGAGAACAGTCCATTTCTAATGGTTCAGTTTGCTTTCGTATGGGTCCTGACTGGAGTTCTTTTCCATCGGCTGCCCACACAATTTCTGGATGACTTTTGACCTCAGTATTTAAACCTAATTTACTTCAAAAGTGGTTACCAATAAAATTGCCAGTGGCTCCTGAATCAATGAGTGAATCCACAATCCAGGAGCGCATGGGATCGGCTAAAGCTTTGAGTTTTACCTGGATACATAAGTGTTGACACTCTAAGGTTGGAACTGTGGAGGCCAAGCTAAAATAGGCACTCGTCAAACTGACCTCATCTCTTATCAAGTGCTCTAGTTTTCCGGTTGCACTTGTACCATGGCTACTTCTGAAGTTTTTAGTTTGTTTTTATTGGGACACGTTGGGCATTCTTTAACGAAGTGCCCTGTCTTGCCACAATAGAGACATTGATTAAACTTTCATCTTTTCTCTTTTTCCTCTTTAGAGAAAGGTCCTCGGATAGTACCAATCTGCATTGGTTCTACTGGATCTAATTTGGTTGCTATCTCATTAAGGTAAGAGGGTTTATCCTTAAACAATAACAGTTTATTATCCGTTTTCCCTCTTTCTCCCTTTTGTTCAGTCATTTGTGATTTAGTTTTAAAACTAGGGGCCAGATGTAGGTCGCCAATTACCGGTTGGTAACGGCCGATTTCGGCCGTTACCGACCGGTATTTGGGATTTGGCATGTAGGGGGCATTTCATTTACAGAATCGGTATATTTACCGATTCGGTAAATTTATAGATTCGGTAAGATACTGAATCGGTAAATTTACCGATTCTGTAAATCAAGATGTAGGTGGCACTGTAAACAGTGCCACAGGCCATTACCGATTTGTTATTTACCATGGAATACTATTCCATAGTAAATAACGAATTCTAGTGTACATGCACATCTGTGCATGTACACCTGTGCCATGTGGCACACAGACATGGCCTAAGGGCATGTCTGTGTGTCACATGGAACACAAGCCTGAAACAGGGGTGCAACAGGGTGTCAAAGTGACACCCTGTCCCCCTTGTAAATTCGGTAATTTTACCGATTCTGTAATTACAGAATCAGTATTTGCTATTGAATCCTATGGGCTTCAAGGCCCATAGGAATCAATGGCAAATACCGATTCTGTAATTACAGAATCGGTAATTACCGAATCTTACAGATTCGGTAATTGTAAATTAAGAATTACCTACATCTGCCTCCTTCTAATTTACCGATTCATAAATACCGAATCAGTAAAATTCGGTATTTATGAGTCGGTAAATTAGATTTACCTACATCTGGCCCTAGATCTATAAACTCACTACAATCTTCAGGGGCTTCTATTATCTGCATCACCATGTCCTTTAGTACTTCTCTCAATCCCCTATAAAAGAGTGAGACTCTTTTTTCATAAGGCCAGTTGGCTTTTAAAACTAAACGATTGAAGACTGAAATCTAATGAAGTAAGTCTGAGGACCCCTGTTTTAGATTGAGCAGTTCGTTATCTGCTGATTGTACAAAAATGTGTTTAGCGAATATCTTTTTCATAGAACGTTCAAACTGCCTGAAATTATACAATATTGGATCGTCTTTTTCAACTAGAGGGACCGACCAAAGGGCTGCATCCCTCCTAAATATGATAGAATAACTGCCACCTTGGATGAGTCGTCTGGGAAGGCTGTGGGTGTTGCTAAAAAATGTAAGTGACATTGGTTCATAAAAATTGTGAACTTGTTACTGTCGCCATAGAACCTTTCTGGTTGAGTAAGAGGTAAAGGCACTAGGGTGATCACTTGAATTTGTTTTGGATTACTAGTCGTGGAAGAGGAAGCTGAACCATGGAACGTTGGGTGAAAGCATGGTGGTTAAAGAATGGGTCTTTGAATCTCTCCCTGTAAAGTCAATAGGTCTCTACGTAAGGCTGCATTTTCTGCTTTTATGTTGTTTAACATAGTGGCAATGTCTTGCAGGGAAATTTGCGAAGTTGCATCCATTGCGTCCGGGCGAAATGATCAGCATGGGCTTTGCCTTCTGTCAAACACTACGCTGTCTCCTACCTTGTCTTGATTGTATTGACATACTAAGGTTTTGTAGGGACGCAAGGGACCAACTTCCCAAATTGTTAAATAATAACATTGTGATGTAACTCACAATCAAGTTACAAATTAGAAATACGGGAGGAGGGCTGGATACTGGACGTTGCTGAGTTCTTGCTCTCAACCTGCAAGGTTTTGATAAGAATAACTTTTCTCTTAAGATATCTACAGCTCTTCTTGCGTTGTTAGATTAAAAATAATTCTAATGAGTTTTGAAAACTTGAGGAACACGCAAATTCTTGTGTTGGCAATAGTGTTCTGCTGAAAATGAAAACAATTGGATAAATACCACTTAACCTTTTACAAATTACGAGCACTTGGTCTCTTCTGAATGCACCAATGAACTTACTTAGGAAGTATGGTGACTTCTCATGCACACTTTACCGATTGTTGGAGAAAAAAGAATAAACAAAACAAAACAACAACCTACAAGTGATTTTGAGATGGCGGATTCAAAAATTATTTCTGAAAATGCACTGCCACTTGTTAATTTTCCAAAAACTGTTTCGCAACATCTATTTTACAAGTCTTTTGCTAAAAGTCCGATATTTAGGCTTTTGTTGCTGCATGCGATAATTAACCAGTCTGTTTTGATTCCTTCTTTTTAAGCAGAAGTTCCAACAATTAGTTTAGTCTATTGACCTTGACCTTTCTTATGAAGGGCGCCTTAAAACTTAAATATTCTCCGCAAAGCTGAGAAGGGAGCTGCCCAGGGCAACCCAGGTGGTGTTTCAGATTTGGCGACAGTCGCTGCGCCGTATGGAATGGTGGGGGAGACTGACGGAGGAGACCCCGCTCTGGAATAATGGACAACTGCCGGCATTGGCATCACTGCAGGGTTTCCGTGGCTAGGACTCGATAGGAATCTCCACATTGGGGTAGGTCCTGAAGGGCACGATACTCAAATCCTTTCAAGAGCTTAGTACAGAATACAGTATGCCCCGCACGCAGTTTTTTAAGTACCTACAGCTCAGACGTGCCCTCATGCCGGCGTTGGAGGGACTTGACTCCATGCCTGAATTCAGCCCTATAGAGGCAAAGATATTCATGGGGGACCTGGAGGATAAGAAAATATCCCGAATTTACCAAACACTAGTTACACACTACTCCTCCAACTTACAAACATTACGGGACCACTGGGTGGAGGATGTGGGGTAATTGGAGGAGGAGGATTGTAGGGAAGCCCTCGAGGCTCCTAGAGGAGCGGCTATTGCCATGCGCCTGCGCTTTATACAATTCAAGTGCTTACACAGGGCCTACTACACTAGGGAGTGATTGTGGCGGGCGGGTTTGATTGAGTCTCCACTGTGCCTAAGGTGTGGACACGAAGAGGGTACCTTCATACATACTGTGTGGAGCTGTGCACGCTTGGCTGGGTTCTGGACTGGGGTGTGGGACTGTCTGTCGGAGGTGCTGGGCTGGGACCTACCCCGTACCCCCAAATTGGGATTGCTTCATGTGCTTGAGGGCGTGGGTGGCAACATCTACAAGAGACATTTACTTTTACTGGGTCTTACAGTAGCTAAGAGGGACGTAGCTCAGGCTTGGAAATATCCCAGGGCTCCCAAAGTGGTCGCATGGCAGAAAGGCCTGGACTTTTGTATGGGGTTGGAGCGACCGATATTTGAAGCCCGGGGCTGCCCTAAGAAACATTACAAAATATGGAAACAGGGGGCGGATTACAGGGGTATTTGGTTGGATCCCCCGGCGCTGCTGGATGAGGATGGGGGGTTACTATGATGGTGTCATAGAGGCGAAATCATACACATTATGTTTTCTACAGAATATAGATTTTCTAGAGAATTGTCGAGACGTTGTGCAGGAGGGTTGGGGGGGCGGGGATTATGTATTAAATTGTTTTATGGATCATTGATTATGCTAAGATGTGCTTGTGGCAGCTCCAGGTACGGAGTGCTGTGTCTCATACCAGATCTATCAATAAAAAGAGTTTTGAAAAAAAAAAACTTAAATATTCTTTATCTCCTTTCTTTGTTTCTCATTGCATGTCCTGCCGTCATGAGGAGAAAGAAGATTTCCGGTGCTGAAGTCTAAAGCTGTTGAAGACAGCTGCGCGGCAATCGGGTAAGTCTAGGAGTTTCCAACGCAGATACTGTCCGGGAAACATGCGGAAAGCAAAGTGCCTTCCAGAAGGTGAGTGCGGCTTTAATAAGCCAGCCACACGCTAGGCAGCCACACCCTGAACGTCTAACACGTACCGTCACATTCTAACAGGACGGTGCGTGAATAGGCATTTTGTCCAATGTGAGCAATACACCGCTGGGATTGGTAGCGGTACAATCTTTGTGCCACTTTGCAATCTTTGTAACTCTAAAAACGGTACAATTCACCTTCCGAAATTGCTACAGGGTCTCAAGGCCTGAAACTACAATTACATAGTTACCATGATCTCCCAAAGCCAAAATTATCATTAGGTTTAAAAGACAAGCGTAATGTAAATCGTATAGAACAGTTTTTCCAAGCATAATGTAATTCACAAAACACACATGCCATATGGAGTGCTGGTGCATGGGAAAGGGGTGGGTTTTTTCTGTAACTATGAATGCAGATTCTTATGCATATATATTTACAGGATCATGATGTGAATACTGGATATTCATGCCACCTTAGCAGATTTCTTGGAGTCAAAATATGACTTCCTAGTCAAGCACTTGGCCTCCTCCCTCATGTGCCTGTCAGGAGGGTCCCTCTCAGACGGAGTCGCAGAGACACACTCTTCTAGATGCCTCACCCAAGAGGGTTCAACCAAGGTACACTGAGACCTACCCTTGAAGAGAACAAAGGGAGAATTTCCAGTTGAGCTGTGTGGGGTCAGCCTATAGCTCTCAACTTTTTTGAGAACTTCCTCCTTCCAATTGAGACCAGAGCTTTTGGACCAAGAGATAGTCTCCTTTAACACCCTATTGAACCTTTCCACATGTCATTGATTTCTGGGTGATAAAGAGAGCATCTCTTGTGCCTGATGCTGCGGCTTTTCAAAAATGCCTCCATCTCTCGTGAAACTAGCTGCACCCCATTATCATAGAGGATGGTTTCAGGATACCCTTCCTTGGCCATAACATTTTCAGAAACGTTATTACCTGAACAGTCTCTATGCTGGAGGTAAAGCAAATCTCAGGCCACCTGAAAAATAAATCTAGGAGCACTAAGATAAAAACTTGCTGACCATTGGAATGAACAGGCCCCAGTATATCTAGAGCCAGATCCTTCCAGGGTCCACGGGGAAGTTCCCTGACAACCATGGGCTGGACTCTTACTAGCTTGGACTTTTCACTCGTAGCAAACACAATACAGTCCCTTATGATTCTCTCAACATGCAGATCCATGCCCGGCCACCAATAGGAGGACCGGAGCCTCTCCTTTGTTTTGGACATTCCAGAATGAGACTTGTGGGCTAAATCAATTAACAGTTTGGGAAGTTTGAGTGGAGGGACACACCTTGTACCACGTAGTAGCACCTCATCACAAACACCCAACTCATCCTTTAAGTCCTAAAACTAAGAGGCCTCCTCAGATGCCTGTTTCTTTGTGTGCCACCCTTTGTGAATGAGAGAAAAAACTTCAGACAGTACAGGATCAGAAGATAACTCAAGCCGCCACTGATGCTCATCAATGATTTCCTCTCCAACACACACATGAACATCACTTTCATCATAATCTTCATCAGAGACATCATCTTGAACCTTCCCTACTAGTCTTGAAAGAGTATCAGCTATGCCATTCTCTATCACGGGAATGTACCTAATCTCAAAATCATACTGGAGAGAGGTGCATTGATTAGGAAAATGCAGTGTAATGGGTGTCTCCAAAGTCAAACTCTAAGAAAGTGGCTGTGGGCTCGGGGAGACTGTTAATTGTCGCATGCCACATGATGGACACACACATCTATATGTTATTGACATTTGTTAAATGGATCAGCCAGGTACATGCAGGCACCTGCTTGTATGGGATGGGTTTAAAAAGATTGTTCTCACTACTCAGCTAATCTCAACAGACAGCACCAGTTTATGCTATGTCCTTTTGATCCTCAGCCCCCATGAAATTTACCCTCACTCTATAGTATTGACATTTACTTTTTTGTCACTCCCCAAGCCCTCTCTTCTTCTGCACGAAAGCTTCACTCCTGCTTACCGAACAGGTTCAGCCCTGCACCCATGACAGACATTCCGAGAATAAGAATGCAGATCCACCATCCATTTTGGCATTTATACAGTATCCTTTTCCTGTTCTTAACAATAACAATATTTAGAACTGTGTGTGTTCTCCCTATTTTGTATTTTTCAACCCTGGAGAAAAGCATAAATGACAGATCTGTTTTTACGTCTTTCCTGGAAACCAGGGCCCAAAGCTATTTAGTCTCCTATACACCCTTCATATATATTTATATCTCACCCCTACCTTCCAACCTTTGATGTTGTATTGCCAAAATGTTCATATCACATTTTTGGACATAGATCACTCTGTTAGATTTTTCATTCAATGTTGGTGAATATATGTGGAATATATGAGGGTTGCTGACATTTTATATTACAATAAAGATGACATTATTTAGCAGGTTTGACTAAATTATGTGGCATGAAAAGAAAAAGTATGCATCTCAATAGAGCATTTTCTGTGGCAGCATTTTTTCGCTATTTTACCATTTTAATTCCTTCATACTGCCTGCAAATACTTAATTTGTATCATTGCAGTACCCAAATACAGAACTCATCAACTGAGACATTTCAAATACGTCTGCCATTGTTTGTCACCGTGTGCCCCACTGCAGCTTGTAACAAGATACATTTTTTGGAACTATGAAAATTATAAAACAATTTCTTGACTATGTGCCTGTTGCAGTAAATCATTTTGGCTATTGGACTTTAGGCCATTAGCATTTAGTGTAGCAGCAAACAAATAAACACACAAGTATTGTCAGAGACAATAAGTCTGGTTTTGCCAGCTTTCACATCTTTCATTGCATTTAGCTGAAGACTGTATGGAACTTGGATTACCTGCGATTTATGGCAATGTTGTTCAGCTCTGGTTCGTGTCTGGGTGTCGGCTCAACATCCTGTGGTTCTGGGGAAATCACTAATCTTCCAGTGCCTACCAATAATGAATGTGTCCTTAACTGGTGCTCATGAAAAGTGATGATGTTGATGGTTAAGTGCCGGAGCACCGGAAACCACCGGCTGAAATTAATCACTGCATGATTCTCCAGGACTGTGCTGGTAGAGTTTGGACCTGCTAACAGTTTCGGAAATCGGTTATTAGCAGTCTGTTGCCCAAAATTTGTTAACAGATTCTGTGGAAAATAGCTATGCAGCACATTCATGATAATGTACAACATGTAGAAACCCCTATTCTTGTGACTCAGGGTTTCCACTTTACATTACCAGCCAGTCACTTACCCAAGCACTCGCTCATCCATTAATTATTAATGCAATTAATGACTAATTTCCTTCCATCCACGTACTCATCCATCCATACAAGCTTATACCCATTCTCCCATAAACAAAGTCATTATTGCAACCACAACTTGTGAATAAATGAACGATAACATTCACTTACAAAATAGCCAGCCGAATTAGCTTTGCCAATGATTGTTTGTTTCTACTTGCATTTTTTTCAATGTATTTATCTTTATGATGCTGAGTTTGCATGTGTTTTATTGCAGATGTCAAGAAATTTGAGAAGGGTCAAAGGAGATATATTTAAAGACCTATCATCCCATCTCCAACAACAATCACTTATATACCAAGGAGGATGAGAGGTCTAGAATGGGTGGTGACACAAGAAAACTATGAAACAAGTGGATAGTAGAGTGGCAGTTGGCCGAGATATTCCCATCAAACCACCCTAACTTGGCGGAGTTTCATCATATGGGATATTTATAGGAACACCCGACTCTACCGCCCAAACCATCAGCTAATGGTGCGGGAGTGGATGAAGATCTTACACTCGTGCCAAACTGTCACTCTTAGAATGGTGATGAAAGTGTACGTGCAGTGCTGTGGTGAAAAAATGTTAAAATTAGCGACTCAGACAGGAACAGGTTTATTAAAGAGAGTCTGAGTGTTAATGTTAAAAACACGCCAGGTAGTTGGAACTAATGACTACACTGTGGCGCTGTGCAGGTGGTCAACATGTTTCAGCCTAGAGGACGTGTCGTCAGGCTTTCGTCAGGACCAAGAGGTAGAGCTACTGCCACTGAAGGTGATTTACAACAAAGTGAAGTGAAAACATAAATAGAATGCAATTAGCTACCATGAACTTGGAGCCCCAATGTCCATATGTAGGGAGTAATTTCCTTTCACAATCCTGAAATATACACAAGATTATGTACATTACAAATATATACCACAAGTTCATAGCAAAACATGTGTGTACCACACCCTAAACGAGATCAAGAGATATCCCGTCCAACAATAAAGTCTACTTACTCATTCACAGAACATAATTCTTATGTCTGTAAATACTCACCAAGCTTTGCGAGGAAGTGGACCTCACCTCACCCGGCAACCGCTCGGGAATATGAGGCCCCGCTCTAAAGTACATAAGAAAGCAAAGTGTCCATAAGAATTATGAGCTTTCTACCACTAGTAACAACAACTGTTATCCAACACCCATTAACTGTGAACTTGATTAATAGAGACCATAACACAACTTTAAGAGAGCTGGACATAAATAATGATGAGCTCTAGCCAAAAGACTTTTGCCAGGAGAACTGAGACAAAATAGAGACTAACAGAGGTCAGCAAAGCGCTGCCATATGATAGCAGAGAACTACGAAGTAAGCATCCAATGTAATTTGATGCTGCACACATTTAACACATTTAACACATTTAACATGGAGGCTCGCCTTACCTGTCCGTCGGTACCTCTCTCAGGCGTCCGAGAGGAAGTGGAGGTACCGACCGGAACAGGAAGCCTTCCTTAAATACTACCGTCAATTGGTAGTTGAATCGCTAATTAGCGCTCATCATTGTCAGGGAACCGCGTCTACATTCACAGCGCGCTTGTGCGTAGAAGACACACTGTAGTGGTGTTATGGGAAAGCATGCGCCGTGATACCGGCGTCAGAAAGCTCACTATCCATGCGCGCATGCACAATAGAGAGAAAGAACTAGTCATGCGAGCATGCGCTGTGTGTATTAAAGCGCATTCTGTCAAATTGAGGCATACACAACAGCGGAGGCACATAAATAGAGACGCGCTGTGTGCACGATCATTGTTGATTCATCTGGAAAAGTGGGTGAACGCAATCATCAGGTTTATTTAAAAATATATAAATGGACGAAAACGTTACCAATAACCACGGTGTACGTGAGGTTGAAAAATAGGATACACATAGGGCGGAAGTTTCCCCTCCTGCCTAAAGCCAAATAGTGTATGTACAACAAGGTCATGGAAAAGGAAAGTGGGCAGACAAAAGCAGAGGCATGCTAGAAAAAATATTAATAAATGTCTCACCGCCTAAACCTGGCCAGTGTGTGATGGACAGAATAATCCAACCAAACTACAGATGTTCCTATGCCAAATACATGACTACTAGAGAGTCCTAGTTGGTGGTGGAGTGTATCATGTTTAGATCCCTCATGTATATCTAAACAGTGGATGCAGGCACATATTTTAGCTCAGATAGAGATCCACGGAATGGAATCATTCAACCCTCTGCTGTCACTTCGGAGCCTGAACACCCATTTCTGCTCCTTTACAAACAGAAACTTTGATTTGTCATTAATATGGGGTGGAATATATGGATGTTCTAAAATCACCCACTTTAGATCTTCTACTCTGTGTTTCTTTTCCAAAAAGTGGTTGGTGGCAGCGAATGGTTGTGGCAGCGAATGGTACTCTTATGCTCACTTATTCGTACTTTCATTTTTCTAGTAGTGTGTCCTATGTACTGTAAGGAACACGGACAAGTGATCAAATATATAACACCTTCTGTGTTACAGTTCGTGTGTTTGCGGAGTATCCAGGGTTTGCCTGTGCCTATGTCGACCTGGTCAGTTTTATAGGTCTGTGGACAGGCACTGCAGGAACCACATGGAAAATGCCCACGTACTGGCTGGGTGTTCCAGAGTGTGTTATGGTGTTCAATTTTCTTCATTCCTGGTCTAGTATGCACCAAGCTGTCCCTTATGCTCCAGGCTCTTTTAAAAGAGAACAATGGTGGAGTAATAGTGGTTTCAGCGGTGTTTAGAATAGCCCAGTGTTTCTGCACAGTTTTCTGTATTTGGTTTGACAGGACACTGAAGGTGCTCACGAATGTTAGTCTATCCAGAGGTTCTTTAATAGTTTTAGTTTCCAGTAGGGCGTCCCTGTTGTTATTAGAGGCCCGCTTCCAAGCTCTACGTACCAGATGGTGTGGGTACTGCCTGTCCTCTAAGTTTCTGGATAAAATCCGAGCATGTTTATCGAATGCCGCTCTTGATGAGCAGTTCCTGCGGACCCTGAGGAACTGTCCCACAGCGAGATTGTCCCGCAAGGCGCGCGGATGATGACTGTTGTAGGACAGGAGTGAGTTCTTAGCCATTGGTTTTTTGTAGAGTTCACATCCCAGGTGGCCATCTTGCGGGGAAATCAGGATGTCCAGAAAGGGCAATTGTTGTTTGCTCCACTCTATGGTAAACCTGAGGTATTGGTTCTGGTGATTCAACCACTCATGGAAGGCTTCCACTTCTAAAACCGTGCCTCGCCACACCACAAGGATGTCGTCTATATACCGTTTCCACAGCAACACCTGGTGGAAAAACGGGTTGCTGTGGTTGAGCACGGTGTTCTGCTCAAAAAGGTGCACATATAGGTTGGCGAGGCTAGGGGCAAAAATGCTGCCCATAGAGGTGCCAGAGGTCTGTAGGTAGATCTGGTCCTCAAATTTGAAGTGGTTTTCCATCATAGCTATCCTAGCACACTCCGTGATAAAACTAACAGGAGTAATGCTTTGTAGATCACGTATCTCAAGGAGAGATCTGATAGCTTCAAGGGTCTCTGCCTGTGGGATACAAGTATAGAGGGACTCGACATCAAAACTGACCAGCAGGTCAGTGTCAATGTCAAACCTCACCTCTGGCAGTAGTCTAAGGACATCAGCCGTGTCCTGCAAATAGGTGGGCATCTCCTTCACAAGGGGTCATAAGAAAAAGTCTACGAAGGTGGACAAAGTCTCCAAAATAGAGCCTATACCGGAGATGATGGGGCGGCCAGGGGGAGGCCGTGTGGGTTTGTGAATCTTCGGTAGACAGTAAAAGGCAGGCATTACAGGTTTGTCTGTTACTAGAAATTTGGCCTCATGTGGTGTTATCCACCCTTCTGAACTCGCATGGTGGAGGAAGCGAGTTCAGAAGGGTGGATAACACCACATGAGGCCAAATTTCTAGTAACAGACAAACCTGTAATGCCTGCCTTTTACTGTCTACCGAAGATTCACAAACCCACACGGCCTCCCCCTGGCCGCCCCATCATCTCCGGTATAGGCTCTATTTAGGAGCCTTTGTCCACCTTTGTAGACTTTTTCTACGGTGGAGGAAGCGAGTTCAGAAGGGTGGATAACACCACATGAGGCCAAATTTCTAGTAACAGACAAACCTGTAATGCCTGCCTTTTACTGTCTACCGAAGATTCACAAACCCACACGGCCTCCCCCTGGCCGCCCCATCATCTCCGGTATAGGCTCTATTTTGGAGCCTTTGTCCACCTTCGTAGACTTTTTCTTACGACCCCTTGTGAAGGAGATGCCCACCTATTTGCAGGACACGACTGATGTCCTTAGACTACTGCCAGAGGTGAGGTTTGACATTGACACTGACCTGCTGGTCAGTTTTGATGTCGAGTCCCTCTATACTTGTATCCCACAGGCAGAGACCCTTGAAGCTATCAGATCTCTCCTTGAGATAAGTGATCTACAAAGCATTACTCCTGTTAGTTTTATCACGGAGTGTGCTAGGATAGCTATGATGGAAAACCACTTCAAATTTGAGGACCAGATCTACCTACATACCTCTGGCACCTCTATGGGCAGCATTTTTGCCCCTAGCCTCGCCAACCTATATGTGCACCTTTTTGAGCAGAACACCGTGCTCAACCACAGCAACCCGTTTTTCCACCAGGTGTTGCTGTGGAAACGGTATATAGACGACATCCTTGTGGTGTGGCGAGGCACGGTTTTAGAAGTGGAAGCCTTCCATGAGTGGTTGAATCACCAGAACCAATACCTCAGGTTTACCATAGAGTGGAGCAAACAACAATTGCCCTTTCTGGACATCCTGATTTCCCCGCAAGATGGCCACCTGGGATGTGAACTCTACAAAAAACCAATGGCTAAGAACTCACTCCTGTCCTACAACAGTCATCATCCGCGCGCCTTGCGGGACAATCTCCCTGTGGGACAGTTCCTCAGGGTCCGCAGGAACTGCTCATCAAGAGCGGCATTCGATAAACATGCTCGGATTTTATCCAGAAACTTAGAGGACAGGCAGTACCCACACCATCTGGTACGTAGAGCTTGGAAGCGGGCCTCTAATAACAACAGGGACGCCCTACTGGAAACTAAAACTATTAAAGAACCTCTGGATAGACTAACATTCGTGAGCACCTTCAGTGTCCGGTCAAACCAAATACAGAAAACTGTGCAGAAACACTGGGCTATTCTAAACACCGCTGAAACCACTATTACTCCACCATTGTTCTCTTTTAAAAGAGCCTGGAGCATAAGGGACAGCTTAGTGCATACTAGACCAGGAATGAAGAAAATTGAACACCATAACACACTCTGGAACACCCAGCCAGTACGTGGGCATTTTCCATGTGGTTCCTGCAGTGCCTGTCCACAGACCTATAAAACGTCCAGGTGGACATAGGCACAGGCAAACCCTGGATACTCCGCAAACACACGAACTGTAACACAGAAGGTGTTATATATTTGATCACTTGTCCGTGTTCCTTACAGTACATAGGACACACTACTAGAAAAATGAAAGTACGAATAAGTGAGCATAAGAGTACCATTCGCTGCCACAAGCAATCGACCTGCCTCACCAACCACTTTTTGGAAAAGAAACACAGAGTAGAAGATCTAAAGTGGGTGATTTTAGAACATCCATATATTCCACCCCATATTAATGACAAATCAAAGTTTCTGTTTGTAAAGGAGCAGAAATGGGTGTTCAGGCTCCGAAGTGACAGCAGAGGGTTGAATGATTCCATTCCGTGGATCTCTATCTGAGCTAAAATATGTGCCTGCATCCACTGTTTAGATATACATGAGGGATCTAAACATGATACACTCCACCACCAACTAGGACTCTCTAGTAGTCATGTATTTGGCATAGGAACATCTGTAGTTTGGTTGGATTATTCTGTCCATCACACACTGGCCAGGTTTAGGCGGTGAGACATTTATTAATATTTTTTCTAGCATGCCTCTGCTTTTGTCTGCCCACTTTCCTTTTCCATGACCTTGTTGTACATACACTATTTGGCTTTAGGCAGGAGGGGAAACTTCCGCCCTATGTGTATCCTATTTTTCAACCTCACGTACACCGTGGTTATTGGTAACGTTTTCGTCCATTTATATATTTTTAAATAAACCTGATGATTGCGTTCACCCACTTTTCCAGATGAATCAACAATGATCGTGCACACAGCGCGTCTCTATTTATGTGCCTCCGCTGTTGTGTATGCCTCAATTTGACAGAATGCGCTTTAATACACACAGCGCATGCTCGCATGACTAGTTCTTTCTCTCTATTGCGCATGCGCGCATGGATAGTGAGCTTTCTGACGCCGGTATCACGGCGCATGCTTTCCTATAACACCACTACAGTGTGTCTTCTACGCGCAAGCGCGCTGTGAATGTAGACGCGGTTATCTGAAAATGATGAGCGCTAATTAGCGATTCAACTACCAATTGACGGTAGTATTTAAGGAAGGCTTCCTGTTCCGGTCGGTACCTCCACTTCCTCTCGGACGCCTGAGAGAGGTACCGACGGACAGGTAAGGCGAGCCTCCATGTTAAATGTGTTAAATGTGTTAAATGTATGCAGCATCAAATTACATTGGATGCTTACTTCGTAGTTCTCTGCTATCATATGGCAGCGCTTTGCTGACCTCTGTTAGTCTCTATTTTGTCTCAGTTCTCCTGGCAAAAGTCTTTTGGCTAGAGCTCATCATTATTTATGTCCAGCTCTCTTAAAGTTGTGTTATGGTCTCTATTAATCAAGTTCACAGTTAATGGGTGTTGGATAACAGTTGTTGTTACTAGTGGTAGAAAGCTCATAATTCTTATGGACACTTTGCTTTCTTATGTACTTTAGAGCGGGGCCTCATATTCCCGAGCGGTTGCCGGGTGAGGTGAGGTCCACTTCCTCGCAAAGCTTGGTGAGTATTTACAGACATAAGAATTATGTTCTGTGAATGAGTAAGTAGACTTTATTGTTGGACGGGATATCTCTTGATCTCGTTTAGGGTGTGGTACACACATGTTTTGCTATGAACTTGTGGTATATATTTGTAATGTACATAATCTTGTTTATATTTCAGGATTGTGAAAGGAAATTACTCCCTACATATGGACATTGGGGCTCCAAGTTCATGGTAGCTAATTGCATTCTATTTATGTTTTCACTTCACTTTGTTGTAAATCACCTTCAGTGGCAGTAGCTCTACCTCTTGGTCCTGACGAAAGCCTGACGACACGTCCTCTAGGCTGAAACATGTTGACCACCTGCACAGCGCCACAGTGTAGTCATTAGTTCCAACTACCTGGCGTGTTTTTAACAGTAACACTCAGACTCTCTTTAATAAACCTGTTCCTGTCTGAGTCGCTAATTTGAAAAATTTTTCACCACAGCACTGCACGTACACTTTCATCACCATTCTAAGAGTGACAGTTTGGCACGAGTGTAAGATCTTCATCCACTCCCGCACCATTAGCTGATGGTTTGGGCGGTAGAGTCGGGTGTTCCTATAAATATCCCATATGATGAAACTCCGCCAAGTTAGGGTGGTTTGATGGGAATATCTCGGCCAACTGCCACTCTACTATCCACTTGTTTCATAGTTTTCTTGTGTCACCACCCATTCTAGACCTCTCATCCTCCTTGGTATATAAGTGATTATTGCAGATGTGTCAGAGGATGAATGTGAGAACGAGTAAATGGGTGAACAGATCAACGACTGCCAAGATGAGGGGCCCGGCATATTTATGGTATATATGGTATGCGTTGTAAAGGTATCTGCGTTGTAAAAACATGCTTTGTAAATGTATGCGTTGTAAAAGTTTTTGCGTTTTAAAAGTTTCGTTGTAATGGTAGTGCATAGTAAAAGTTGCGTTGTAAACGTTGCATACCCACTCCAGTGGGTGCAACAGTAGGGAAAGTGTTGGATAGCGAAGGGGTTAAAATTACTATTCCAACTTCAGAGAGTGCAATAGTAGGGAAAGTAAATACTTCACAAATAGATATAAATAACATAAATAGTAATACCAATTACAAATAATTAAAATATTTAAAAAGTGTATAAAATATATTAAATATTTATTTATAAATACAAAATAAAATTATTTAATTATAAAAATTGCCTACTCATACTAATTAATTACCTATTAACAATAAATTAATTTACAATTTAAAAATTAATCAATTAATTTTAATTTAAAATTATATTTTAATGTATTTCCTATTAATAATTAATTAACAATTAATTCAAAATAAATACCAATAAATTAAATGACATATTTAATTAATCAGAATTAAAGTACTTCCCACCCTATTTCCCTATAAACCAACAACCCGCTACAGAAAAAAAATGAATGAAATTAATATATTTATCAAGTAATCAATTAAATTATTGACCAATTATATTTTAATTAATTACCAATTATTATTTAAGTAACAATTAATTCTAAATAATTAAAAATGAATTAATTAACATATTTAATTAATTATAATTAAATTACTTCCCACCCTATTCCCCTATAAACCCACCACCCACTACAGAAAATAAATTACCAAAATTAAAATATTTATCAATTAATCAATTTTAATTGATTACCAATTATATTTTAATTAATTACCAATTAATAATTATTTAACAATTGATTCTAAATAAATATCAATACATAAATTAACATATTTAATTAATTATAATTAAATTACTTCCCACCCTATTCCCCCATAAACCCACAACCCGCTACAGAAAATAAATTACCAAAAATAAAATATTTATCAATTAATCAATTTTAATTAATTACCAATTATATTTTAATTAATTACCAATTAATAATTATTTAACAATTAATTCTAAATAAATATCAATACATAAATTAACATATTTAATTAATTATAATTAAATTACTTCCCACCCTATTCCCCTATAAACCCACAACCCGCTACAGAATAATATTACACAAAAAATTAAAAATATTATTAACTTACCTTAAATTCGATATTTTTGTTGTCTATATTATGTCTAGTCGATATTATGTCCATTCTATATTTTTGATTCGATATTATGTCCATTCTATTCGATATACATTTTTTCTAGTCGATATTTTTGTTGTCTATATTATGTCTAGTCGATATTTTGTCCATTCTATATTTTTTACTCGATATTCTGTCCAGTCGAAATAAACAACTCGATATTATGACTGCACACCGCTGGAAGTATTAGCCCCCCTTGAAATTTGGCTCTACATTGCTGGAAGTATTAGACCTCCCAAAACTTGGCTCTAGATGCATCACTGGTTGTGACAGCCTTTCAATGCCCACGCAGGAGCAGGGGGCCAATCAATCAATCAATCATGCCATTTGTATAGCGCACTACTCACCCGGGAGGGTCTCAAGGCGCTTGGGGGGAGGGGTATGCTACTACTCGAACAGCCAGGTCTTGAGTTGTTTCCTGAAGGCGAGACCATTGCCCTTGTTTCAGTTAGCGCCCACTGCATTCTTGTTGCAACATGGTGTCTCTCTGAGTTTCGTAAACATTTTAATTTAGCAGCTACATTTTTGTGCCAGCCATGAATGACATTATCCGTCTTCATCAAAAACTATATTATGTCTTGACGATATTGTGAATGTTGTTGTGACAGGCTAAAGCAACCAACGGCATTGCAATGGGGCTGTTTGCAGGCCCTGATGTCATCACCCTACTTTGTTATTAAAAGGTTTGCTGTCACCGTCTCAAGGCGCCAGCACAAAACAGTGTGAAGGTATTTTTAAACTTGAATGGGGAGCCTCAGGCGATGCGTTATCAAGCAACGTGTTTTGGAATCCTATTGAACAGTAAAATACCTTTAGAACACCACTTCAATGCTGTTTTCAGATTGGGTGTGTTTGGCCTACGTACTCTAGAAGCATTTTGTTCTGGCCTCTGTGCTGTAGGGAGTATGATAGTATATTTAATTGGAGCCAGTGGTTTCCAGTGCTTTTCACGAGCACCAGTTAAGGACACAATCATTTATGTGAAGCACGAGGAGATTAAAAGATTTTCCCAGAATCACAGGAGGTTGAGTCGACGCCGAGCGACGAAACTGGTTTCCCAGCTCCAAAGAAGGCTCGTAAGCCTGGCCTTTACGCCACAACCTCTCCTCACTTTCAAGGTTCTGTTTTAGGCTGGGCTAACAGGAGAAATGGTGCAAGCTACCTCTGAGGAGAGCCCTGGCACTTATTTTATTTTTTACAAAATAACTACTGGGCACCATCAGAATCGTAGTTTCATGTTTTTGGGGTTCTGCACGGAATAATGATAGATTACCTATAAGAAACAACAAATCTTTGGATCATACCGGAGTAACAACATATTGTTCAGCAAGCCTTTCCACAACCATTTTATGATTACACAAATAATCTGTAGTCTTTAGTACTTTTTTTAACATTTCATCCAACTGATGAGACTGTTTTATTTTGTACCAACTAGGGGTGGGCGTAGTTCACGAAGTAGCGCTACGCGTAGCTACGAGAAGTGCACTTCACACTACGCGAGGTACGCGTAGCACTTCCCGTACTGCATTGTAGCATGCTCGCACTGTGCAAGGTGTCGTTTTCAATGATTGCACAGTGCGGACAAGCATCCGGCACTGTGCAGTCATTGAACACAGCATCTTGCACAGTGCGAGCTGTTCTTTTCTGTCGCTCAAGTAGATTTTTACTCGAGCTGCAGCTTTCTCAACGCAGACTGGTAGTTTCTCATAGCGAGCGGTCGCGAGCATGCGCGACCACTCGCAATGAGAAACCTAACCTCCACGCATTGAGAATCTCGCCAGGAGGTTTATTTTCCGTGCTCGCGATCGGCACCTTGATGTTGCTGATCATGAACAATGAAAAAGTTTTGCGAGGATGTCATTTTGCTTGCTCATGGTCGCCAACTTGATGCTGAGGACCGCGAGCTAGCAAAAAATGACCGCTGCACTACGCTATGCATGTTTGCACTGTGCTACGTGCAGTTCGCGTAGTGCGAAGTTGCGCAAACTTCGCAAACTACGCGAGCGTAGTGTAGTGCTTTGCCCAGGGTTAGTAACAACCCCTTTTTAGGTCTCGCTTATGCAGCAAGGAAAAAGACCTTTTGGAATCGATTCACTTTTTGGCCTAAAAACCTGCACACGTTGCATTCCTTTCAATGGCAACGCGTGCACGTTTGGCGATTCCCTTGCAGAAGAGAGGTTTGGCACCATGTGTCAGCAATTATCTCTCCTGGCGCTGCTCGCTCCCGCAAGAGAAACGCTTTCACTTTTGCCAACACTATTTTTATTTTTTACTTTTAGAGCGAAGCGCGCGCGCTTGTTTTTTAAGGAGTTAAAATTGTAGAAGTCTTCTAATTATTCGGGCTTTCACCATGTGTAAGGTGTTTAAGGTAAGGTAATGTGCTGGTTTGCTGAACTGAGCAGGGTAGATTGGAGGACTCGGTGTGAATCAGTACCTAATTTTGTTAACCTATACTGTAGCAGCTGTAGACCAACGAGGTTACACAAAAGGGTAAACCCAGAATCACTGGGACCTGGGTACTTGACAATATATAATGGGGTGGTCCCAGTATTTATAACATCATAAGTGTCAAAAGAGGAAACAAAGTGTAAATCAAAATTCAAGTATACACATCATACCAAACTGTAGGTTTCAGTGTTGTTTAATCACACTGAAACTAGTCAAAATTTCTTCAGACAAGAAATCCACATCGTACATTTTTTATAAAAATATCAACATTGCAGTGCCCAAGGACCAGGGTTGGGGTGGCAAACGCTGTGATTCAGGTAAGGTAGTGGGATAAAGAAGTGCAAATCACAAAAAATGTAAGCACATATTATTCATATGCCCGGAAAGAACATGAGTCAGACGAACAGTAATTTAGAGAACATAATGTCTGTAAGCACATGAAATGTAACATATGGTTCCTCAGTAAATCAAGTACTGTACAGGAAGTACTGTAGAGAAGACTAGCATTGGCAGACCAATGAGGAACATTTAGTGGGCTTTGATGTCTCCTTCCACATGTGACCCGGTCCCATCAGGTACTTTGCGGCTCAGAGAAATCCAGCTCAGACTCAGTGCTCTTCACCATGACCGCAGTGGCTGCATCACTGAGAAAGAAACGGAGGAGGATGGAGATGCTGGGCCCTTGCAACAATGTGTTTCATATAATGGTAAGGCTGTAACTTTTAAATGCTTTGCCTCAATGTTGAATGACCTGCATTTGTCAACGTAATCCTTTCTAGCACCCTACTAATTGTGAAGACTATATGGTTAATTTTGTATTTGTTCTGTTCCCATTGTGCAAACATTTTTATAAAAAGAATTTTAAACAAAAAAAGCCAATTAATAAATACAAAAAACAGCCTTTCATATGTACACAGACCAAAACATGGTCACAGTTTGCGTTTTCTACCTAGTAGAAATCACAGATTGCAACTGTGATTCAGGAAAATAAGGATTACTCATTTGCCATTCCTAAAGAACATGTACAAAGTATTTCCTAAATACAAATTGGACCTTTAGAAAATGCTATTAACATCGACTCAAAGTTGATGGTAACCATGTGTAAAATTAAACAAGCATTGGTAATGCATCGGTTTCACCTGTGCAATGAATAAAGAGCTGTTTTCATCAATCATTGCTGTGTAGCATTTTAAGACCCTAGTGTAATTTTCCTGATTCATACCCTTATATAGGTATAAATCACCATGTCCATATATAGGCATAGAAATCATAACCATATTTAGACAAAGCTCATGCAGTCCAAATACGGCATGGCTACTTCCACTAGTTCCGAAAATCCACAACGATTTCCTGGAAAACTCGGCTTCAGCAGCTAGGGACTGCCCCTTGCTTGAATATTGATTTATCCAAGAACTCATGGAGTTTTCAAAGAACTGAGACTCTTTAATGACGTTATTATGTCCACCTTTACGTCAATCTCGGCACTTTTAAGGTATAAATATGCCCACACTTGCCTTAGCAAACACACGGTGGTTTGGAGCAGTTCGACTATCTCCTTGCCCGACGCATCCTGCTACAGCAAGTGCCGAAGGAAGCCGACCCTCCAGCAGATGCACTGAGAGAGATGCTGTCATTTCTCTGGCCGAGAAATCCAGCTCCAGTGTTTCCAAGCTACCCTTGTGGGTTGTTGTTAAATCGAGTCCTGAGACTGACCTCCTTCATTCTAAAACCAAGGTACAGAGCTGATTACACCCTAAGAGAAATCTTGGATAGATTCTTGGCAAAAAGAATACTTAATTTATGCTACACCTCACTTACTTCTTCCCTTGTACTAGACTTAGGTTAGGTACATCGGGGTAGGCGTATTTTAGAAGCACCAGTTGAGTACTTTTTAGCCTTTGATTATTTATGTATGTATTTATCTATGGTCTAGGAACCATACAATGCTTTTACAGTATTATTTTATCCTACTCTTCTTACTGTACGCATTATACTTTGCAACAAGTGCTACGATTGTAGCAGTTCATTTCTTCAGCATGAGAAAGAAGACTGTTCAATAAATACTTTTATTGAAAACGCTTGTCTCTCTATTTCTCTGCACCTCTGGAGAAACGAAGTATTCACGAATGACTGAGTAAAATATCTATCTATTGTTTCCACCACTCTGAAGATCAGTTTTGTCTTGGGGAAACAAAGTTGTCATGTTTATGTGGTTGCCAGAAACTAAATCTCTTCTTGTGAATTTGCGAAAGTTTCTAGTGACCTCTGAGCTAGCTGGCACTCACAATTAAGTCTAATATATTCGATAGTGACCTAGTAGACATAAGTCCTACGTCACATCTATGGGATATATTATTCCGATGCGCAGAGCCTATTGGGAATATAGGATCTACACTACATGGCGCCCAACGTTTGGTAAGGCACTAATTTAATGCTAGATACTAGAGTAACCCAGTCGTGCTTTTGCACACAGACCCCCTTTCCCCGTAAAATACTCCAATAGATGTCTGGAGTGGGTTTAAGGATAAAAAATCCCCCATAACTAAGTAGAACGAAAATCCTATGTATTAGTTTTTGGTTTGTTCAACGTTGAAGGATACAGTGTTCCAAAATATTGTGCACCTTATCTTTGTTTCTTTAAAACTTCCTCTGCAAAATTTCAGTCAACAAAATGGCCGACGATGATAATCCCGGGGCCAGTGGAACAGCAGTAAATGCAAACCAACCAGGTCTTGACGTTACAGGTTTCCAACAAAATGACGCGAATGCTATAATCATCCCGGAAAACGTAAGGAAAACAATAGCTATAAAGCTGATAGAAAATGGCCTATCACCGAGAGGTGGTAGGGTTATATTTGTCATAGAGGCACATGAATATCGGCAGACAGAGGTATTCTATTCATGGATTATCTTACCACAAGCAAATCCAACAACACATGTGTTCCACTTCTATAAGATGGAGGAACATCCAGCGGAATTCGTTCCTTTCGAGGACATTGAAATTCCACTAACTTACCAAGAGCATCAGCTCTGGTTTAACGCGCCCTACAACATCAAAATCCTATTACCAGGCTCGGTCCACAAGGTAGACCAGGAGAAACATGGCCGGTACTAGCTAGCTATACACCACATCCTGCCATAGAACAAATGACAGGTAGAGAACTGTTAGCTCTGTTAAAACAATAATCAAAATACATAGACAATGGGTTCAATACGTCATGCGGACACTAACAGTCCAACCTGCTCTCAGAATTCCACAACAAACCCTTCATCAAGGGAACACAAACAAAATGACACCACAGACCATACAATCAGTTATTGGTAAATTACCCACAAAAAGGGAACAAATTCCATTCTGGTTAGCTCAAAAAATTACTCAGATCGAGGTAGTATTTCCCGATAGTAAGCCTCATGAGAAACACAGGATTCTTACAATCTGTTTGCCAATGGGGATCGCACCACACCTGGAGGACTGTGACACTTGGGGAACAGTCTTTGCTGCAATCTACATAAAAACACATGGGGGTCCATTATGATGACGGGCGGACTTAGTCCGCCCGCCATCACATCGGGACCCGGGACCGCCCGCCTTAAGGGCGGGGGTCCCGATCAGGGCATTAGGATGCGCCCGCCACACAGGCGGGCGCATCCTGTACGGGAGCAATTGCGGCGGGCGGAGCAGAAATCTCCGCCCGCTGCCATGTTAAAAGTGCACGTTTTCATTTCAAAGTGCAACATGACAGGCACCGCGCGGTGCCTGCCATGTTGCACTTTGAAATGTGGGGGGGTACCATAGGTACCCCCCATGTGCAACCCCCCAAGCCACGACTCCCAGGGGGCCCGCAACGGGCCCCCGCAGGTAGTCTCCGCATGCCTTTCCGTGGCGGCATTGCCACCACGGAAAAGCAAAGTGAAATGCACATTGTAATATGGCGGGCGGTGTCTACAAGACACCGCCACCATGTTACAGGTTTTCCGCCCCGGCCGCTAGGCGACCGGGGCGGAAAACAGGCGGGCGGTGTTTCGCACCGCCACGGTCCCCTCCGCCATCCTAATATGGCGGAGGGGAATTGTGCTGATGATGTCGGGCGGATTTCCTCCGCCAGGCTGGCGGTAGCCACCGCCAACCTGGCGGTGGAAATCCGCCCGACATCATAATGGACCCCATGGTGTTCCTGCCATGGCGGTGATACCAGGCGTATCAAGTTCAAGAAGGGTACCAGGCCGTTCCTAGAAGAGTGCGTGTTAGGCCGTTTTGTCCGATCGGCAAAATCGAGACTGCTCCGTTCACCCTCTTTTGCTGTTACCAGCACACCCCGATAACTAGCAAGGCAGGGTTAATGCAGCAGCGCCACAACGCATGACCAGAGGCAGAACAGTAACGAGCGGCACCCGTCCCCTAGCAACGCTTACGAATACTGGTAGGGGTCTGGCTCTGTTTATTCGACCCCATGACGCTATCCATTTACCAGACGTTTTGATTACTCTTGAACCCAGTGTGAATGGGACGGTTACAAACCGTGTGAACAACTGGGCTTACGTCTGGGCGTAGTATGTCGCTTTGTATTACCTAGAAGCTATTTGACCACATGACACTACCAGTCCACCAGACACTTTGATTACTCTTGAATCCAGTATGAGTGTGGCGGTTATAAACTGTGTGAATGACTGGGCTCATTTTCGGGCGTAGTTTGGCGCTGTGTGCTACCTAGAAGACAGTTGGTTATTCAGTTTCTAGCCTCAAGCAACCGCACTACCGCTACATAACCCCTGTCCTCTCCGTGACACATGAAGGGATTAGCTTCCTGGTCCTGTAGCTCCGTCTGGCAGAGAGCAATGCCCCAAGTTTAATACAACCAATGCAAATGTGTATGACACTGTCTTTTGAACCAAGACTAATGCCAGTTATATATCACTCAGCCTGAATACTATGAGGTTCACCCGCTGTTCTACCCGCCGGGCACTGTTGTTGTAGCATACCATTACCTTATAGGTGAGTGCCCAGAATGGGTTACGTTATAATTGAATACTGCTGCTTTGTTTTTAATTAATTATGTTCTTCCACATGAGCATGCTGTGCACTGTGCTCACCCTGGTTGAAATAATACTGTTTTTAAGCACATGCTAGTAACACTATCACAGGCATGCAACCCCGAGTGCTATTAGGTCACCTACTTCGTAACAGGTTAGTTGACACTGTGTGAATTGCTTTTTTTTGTCCCCCTATCCAGGAACACAGAGCGCAACACAGGTACACGACTCCTTTCCATCTGATTTTGACATTGCAAAATAGAGGAATAGTCATTCTGTAGATAGTTTCCTTTAAACCAACATAGTTAGACACTGGTCCTGATGAATCGCCAGTCAAATTGACACACAGGCGAGAAACATGTTGACCCAGTCTCATACCAGGTTAGCCTTGTACTAGGGTACATTATTTCCCTACAAGTCTAGTCCTAGTCCAATATTTATTTGGAGCCAAGGGACCTCTAGAATAAACTTGATCCTGGCACCCTTGATTACATTTTAATCACTGTCACGTCTACTCTTCCCCGGCCCCACACCCGCACTTCACCCATACGGCAGTTGGAAAAAGATCTCCGCTAAAGAGCCCCTCTATGAGGTGTTGCCCGTTGGGTATTGCACCGCCGACCCAACGAGGAGCATTGCCGATGATGAAGCATGACTCTCGCAAGGGTGTGTGAGGCCATTACATCCAACAAAATGGATGCCCGTTTGTAGGTACCCCACATTGTCCTACAGCATCCCTAACCTGACACCGACCTAACACGCACTCTTCTAGGAATGGCCTGGTACCCTTCTTGAACTTGATACTTCTGGCGAATACCAGGGCTGGACCTATCACTCCTTTGTACGAGTGGTGATTTCGCCAAACCTGGCAGATAGAGAGATCTTCTGTTGTGCCTACCCTCCTTCCCCTTTGTTGTACACGGTGATACCAGACGTCCTGAAACAGATTCAAAATGAATACAGGGCAAAACCTGATTTAAATCTCTGTATTAAGTTACTGAAATATTTCAAACAGGTCTCAGCTATAATATTAGCAAATATTAAAGGTGAAGCAGTATCCGTGGCAATCCGCCAAAAACTAAAAGAACTTGATGTAACTGAGCAACCATGTGAACTGGCCAGAATAATAGAAAAATCCTATGAAGAACTAGGAAGAGATAGTTTGGGAGGACAACCAGTAAAGCCTGAACTAACAGAAAATCCTGAAAAAGTTTTTATTCAGAATACACTCACTACTCCTAAAAAGAAGTGGGAAAATACTAAACAGACACTTCTTAAAGAGAAGCGCTCTCAATCAAGAGGAAGGTCTCCTCAAAAGGAGCCCTCTGAAAAGAGGTATAACCTCAGAAACAGGGAAAATTTGAGAAAACATGATAGATATCAAGATACTGATACACATTCCTCTTGTACCTTTAGACTTCCTTGCAGAAATCCGAAAGAAGAGGACAATCAGAACACAAGGAAGAACATGTGAAGTCGAAAGACAATCAACACGTTCCGAAAAATAAGAAAACTCAATTTACCAAAAAGAAGGTAGCAAGTCTTAAAATCAGACATGCCGAGGATCTTGAGGACACAACTCATGAACTGGAAGTGGGCCCAGACAATGCTGGACAGCGCAGCAGAGGTTACCATAGCTCGCAAGATCCTGAAGGATCATCTGGAGCCAGTGGACCTGAATGAATGCATTCAGGTTGAAACTGCAGATACCAGGGTTAGTGTACCACATAAGTTATATGAAGTAGCACTCCGAATAGAGGGGGACATAACTAGGAAAATAAAGGCACTCTTTAGGGAAAATCTATCTAAGGGTTATGACATCCTTCTGGCTGAAAAAGACTGGCCACCTGAATTTGTCAGGGAGTGCCTGCATGGCGAAGAGATCATTATGCCAGCCTTCTCAAATCATATTCCGATTCATAAAAAATACACCTATGCCAGAAAATGGGCTGTGGCCCAAGCACCAGCTTCATACAAAAATCATGTGGGATGGGATGAGGATTCTCCTCACCATAAGATCCAGTTACAAAATCAACCAACTGCTCAGAAGCAGTATCCGGTTAAACAAGAATCTAAAAAACAGGTCAGGGAGATCCTAGATCAACTTGAATACCAAGGGGTGATTGAAACATGCACCTCGTCCATGAACAATCCTTTGCTTCCTGTCTCCAAACCAGACAATACATATTGTCTAGTTTTGGACTACAGACATTTAAATTCTTGTTGCAAAACTTTTGCAGTACAAAATGCACACAGTGCAGCACTGATGATTAACATCGTGCGCAGAAAATATAAAACCACATTAGATATTTCAGCCGGTTTCTTCTGTCAAAATATCTCTCCTGAAAGCAGGTACTTGACCGCTTTTCTCAATTATGGGGACACAGCGTCAATTCTGTCGTCTCCCACAGGGACTTAAGAATAGTCCTGGTTTTTTTTCAGCCAGAGTAACAGAGTTACTACAAATGTATGATGATGAGGCATTATCTTATGTCAATGACATCTATCTTACAGATGATGACTTGGACAGGCACTTGACCAGGGTGAACACCCTCTGAAGAGTACAAATTCAACTTTAAAAAAATCAAGAATTGATCTCAACGTCCTATTCCTGGGATACGAACTTTCAAATGAAGGCAAAAGCCTGGCAACAAATTTTTTAGAAAAATGTGCGCTGCTCCAACCTCGAAAAACGCTGAAAAACTTACAGTCAGTTCCAGGATTCCTGAATTTCAGAAGAACTTACATTTTAAACTACGCAGAAAGGGTTAAACCTCTCAAACCTGATTTCAAACCTACTAATTGGACTCAAAAACACACAGAGATTTTGCATTCAGTGCAAACAGACATGTTAGCAACAACACATTTACAGACACGCGCAAATGAACGCAACCTTATAATCCGAATCATCCCAGGGAGTTGCGGATTTACGTACCTAACCTTTAATGAAGGTGAAAAGGTACCAATAGCTTAAAAATCACACTTGTACACACAAGCTGAAATGAAATTCACTTCAACAAAAAAAATTCCGACAGCGGTTCAAACTGCAGTAGCAAGAGAGAGAGCCCTCGCACAGGGTAAACGCATAAAAGTCATTACTCCTGTACCTGCCTTGGAGGCAATGACAAAGGCAAGCATAATGAATGCGAAAGCTCTACATCCGAGATGGATACAATGGGTTAACTCTCTTGCTGCGACAGACGTTGAATGCGTTTTTGACCTGTACTTGAAGACATCAGAATTTCTCCAATACGAACAAGAATGTCCTCTGCCCACTGAAATTCTGCCTCTAGAACATTACAGATGTATAATTTATACAGACGGATCAGCACAACCCGCAATTTGGGGAAAACAAGCTTATAGTGCTTCGTGCGCGATTGTTAAAGGTTGCTGGCGCGATGGTCAATTCAGACCTATGGTCACAAAAACTCAATCTCTCGGAGACTGTACAGCTCAGCGAGCTGAACTACAGGCTTTGAAGATGGCGCTCAAAAATACCGATCGCGAATTCCCCACACTCATAGTGTGCGATTCGTATTACTGCGTCCAGTCTTACAATAAATATTTGCAGAACTGGGTTCAAAATGGTTTCAAAGATGCAAAAGGTGGCACAATCAAGCATAAAATGCTTTGGGAAGAAGTAGATCATTTACAGAAAGAACTACAAAAGACTCACGTGATCCATACACTGAGTCATCAGCGTGATGGCGTTCACGTTGAAGGGAATTCATTGGCTGATGAAGCCGCGAAGGCAGCTGTGCAAACGGCTTCCCTAGCTGCAATCACTCGTTCAAAAACAAAAATAGACAGCGAAACAATGCTAGCTGGCAATGCCACAAGCAAAGGCAGCGGAGCAGCGTTACCTCTAAACTATCCACTCCAATATTCATACATAATTGATGCCAACTCCATTCCTTTTGCTCGAATCCCTGGAGTGGGGGATAGAGTAATCCCAAACAGGAATCGGAGAGGTGCTTTGATTCAAGAAGCACATATGGGAGAGGGTCTGATACATCAAGGGATCTCTAAATCTTCGCTGGAATTACAAGAGATGTACTGGTGGCCAGGGATGAGCGTCCACACTTACGAATTTGGAATTAATTGCGATGCCTGTTACAGAGATCACAGCTTGGAGCGCCACCAGATTCCTGACTACAGTGTAGCCAGCCCAGTACAGTCACCATTGTTAGATAGCATTAGACTATCCATGCTCAGACGTCCCTATGGACAAAAGCGGTCCCACAAGTATTAGGACAAGATTCATTTGGATGTGGCCTCAGCGCTCGGCTGACGCCCGAACTGTTATAAAAGATTTGCGAGTCTTTATCGGCACATACGCAATCGGCACGCTACATTCTGACCAGGGTCTTGCTTTTAGCTCTCGGGCTTAGAAAGAGGCCATGGCCAGCTTGGGGGTTGCATTGTGGTACTCAAGTCCATTCCATCCTGAGGGAAATTCGGTTGTGGAAAGAAAAATACATGACAAAAAGCAATCTATAACAGCCAGGGTATTAGGTTCGGGTGATGGGTGGGTCAAACATCTAATAAGTGTCCAATGTAGTCTTAATAACCTGCCAAGAAATTCTCTGGGTGGAATCACTCCATATGAAATCCTTTTTGGTAATAAAATGATGGTCGAAAACCTCGATCGTCATACTTCAGTGGTAGAACCAAAACCATTTGATATCAAAGACCGTTTGGCTGCTTTACAGAACTTAAACGAAACAAGAAGAAGTCTAAGCAACACAATACAAAAGCCAATGACCACTGAAGAAAAACCACCTGTCCCAGCAAGACCTGTCTGGATTCCAAAGATTGGGGATCTGGTCAGAGAGAAAATAGCGGATAAGAAGGAATTTGGGCCTTCTTACAGAAAACCAGTACCTGTACTAGCAGTCGATGGATCAAGAACAGTGTTACTGCCGCCCCTTGCTGGAAGAAAGGAGAACCGGTCCGTGTCAATTGACCTGGTAAAACTACACCATGTGGCCGATAATAAGTAGTAGGCCCAGTGGACTGCAAAGATGTAGCAGACGGCCAAATCTTGCTACCATCCAAGAGGTTCAAACTGAAAGACTCATCACCTTTGAAGAATCTGCAGTGAGAAAAGAAGGACTATGCAACAAAGCCATGGAACTTGTGCCTCTTGAAACCCAAATAACAGTTCATCAAAAAACTACCGTCAACCATGAGGTAGCATCAGACTATACTAACATGTCAAGGGAACTGTGGAAAAGTAAATTTTGCCATGTTCTGCGTCCCTACGTGTCCCCCATCTTATGTTATATGTGCATGATTAATATGCATATGTATTCCCCATGATCGATTAAAGACGCAATTACAGTTGTGTCCATCTCTAGTATGTCAGTTTCCTAGTTTTCGTGAATACAACGAGCATCAGGCCTATGTAAAGTTATGTTGCCACGTTTTACAGTGTGCACGTTAAATTCCTTGAAAAGTCTCCGTTTCTAGGCCTCAAAAGGGCCCGGACTCAGATTCAGCTCCTGTCTCCTGAACCCTCTCCGAGGAGCGATACAGCCCCCACCTGTATCCCTGACCCTTCACTTACTTCCTGCCTCACAGTGCCCGGCTCGGCCTGGCTCTGCCTGCCAGTCTGCCAAGAGTATGTTATGATTCCAGTTATCAGTCCAGCTCTCCTTCTCTGCATTCCTAAGCTACTGAATCGCATCAATAGTTTCCGTCACAGTCTAGCCTTTACGTCTCCATGTAAGAGAAATACTGTATTTATGGTCATTTAATATTCCTCAACACACACTACATGTAGAATAATGCATGCACCAGTCTTAGTGTCTGTTAGCCTTTGCCCTGATAACTTTTGGATTCTATCAACATGTTCTCTAAACATCAAATACTAGATAGTGTTTAGGTACATGTCGCTCTGACTCTCCAGACTTTCGTCTCTCCTTCTAGCTCAGAAGTCATAGCCCCCAGCTTCTCCCTAGTTACACGTCATTGCCAGCTTGCGCACACCACTAGGTTAGAGGTCCCGGCTCCTTAGGTAGCCCCCTCCATGTTTCCGCCCCATTTGTGACATATTCCGTTACGTTTACATCACATGTCTATGTATACGCCCTGTTCACGCCTCTTGTTACACCTCCTTTCTGCCTTATCTCTCGCGACTGTTACAGGCCCCACCCACTGTTACGCCTACTGTATGTACTGTAATGTATTTTGTTTTAACTATATATACTTGTGTACTGTTACTAAAAGCCAGCGCGCTCATTCCAGCTCCTGCCCGACAGCTGTCGGGCCCCCCTGTTGGCTAGCCATCCCAGATCTTGCCCGTGCAGGTTGTCCTGTTCCTGTCCTTTATGCTGTATTAAACCTGCAAACTCCTACTACCTCGAATCTTGACTCTTATTTATTGAGCTATCTGTTATTGTTATGTCCAGTCAAAAATAGAGGTATTATTTATTTATTTACCACATAATGGCGCCCGAATAGGGACTTGCCCTTTCCCCACGCGCCGGAGAAGCCACGCAAGCCCCCTGATCCTCTGCAGCCGTGACGGAACCATACCGTGCACGTGCAGATATTTCTGCTTCAAGTATCCCTCAGGCCCACGGAGGAGACGGAGGTTGCGGTCCAGCATCCAGACGAGGCGGTGGAGGAACGCGGCGAGTCCCGACCAGAGCCCAAGCCGAGAGTCCAAGGTCCGAGGTATCCGGAGGCCCACCCGTAACAGAAGTCCGAAGTTCGTCCGTCCGTCATCGTAGCAGTCCAGTCCAGTCCGAGGCCTTCCGTTCTTGCTGCCCGGTGAGTACCGTTGCTGGGGTAGTATCTAGACAGGGTCAATTGATTTGTCTCTGGTCCGTGGGTTTGGGTACGCAGATCCAACACGAAGTGTCCACTTAGGTGGATGCGGGTCCTGACGTGTCTCTTTATGAGACCGGTAAGTTTCGTACTGTTTTAGCAGTGCATCTAGTTTCTGTTCTAGTCCGTTCTGTTCTCGAGAAATTCATGTATTCTGTTTTCAGTATTCCAGGTAGTGTTTTGTCCAAACTGTTAATTTAAATGTCATTCATGTATTTCAATGTCGTGGTATGAAAGTGGTGTAATTATCGTGTTCATTGTGTATTGTATTGTGTCTAGACTACAGTTCAGTCATGCCGCTGCTCTCAAAACTACGTCAGTTAAAAACTAGAAAAGGTCTGTTAGAAGAAGCAGTTCCTGTCCCGCCTAGGGACAGTCCAGGTCATTTTATGTATCAAAAGCATGGCATAAGTGCCATATTGTATCTAGATTTGTGGGTGGAGTACACCAAACAGTTAGAAGAAAAGTATAGATGGCCCGTATCGGGTACATGGGATGCCGAGTGCATCATGCGAGTAGAAGAAGTATTATGGAAAAAGAAAGCCAGACAGTCACAGAAAGATGCCATCGAGTTATGGCGCAAAGAATCTCATAAAAGAACCGAAAAAGAAATCAGAAAGTCAGAATTAAGTAGAGAATCCTTAGAAAAAGCCCAAGAAAAGGAACTAATCGAAATAGGTGAACGAGTTAAAACCGAACAGTCAGACAGGCAGAGAAATGCCCTTATTAAGGGTATGTATCCTCTTCTTGCCGAGGGCTTGCCAAAAGCAACCCCGGAAGCACCATGTAATTTTCCGCCGCCCTTAGTTCCGACCAATCTGCGTCACAAACCGACCGCAGCTGATATTTTTCTCTCGTCCTATTTGGACGACACAGTCCCAGAATATGCAAATCCTGTTCCACCAGCTCCTGTGAATAATGTAATTCATGGTCTTCCAGCCACCGGGGCACCTGTTGCAGTACCTGTTACGGTACCCCCGGTCCAGCCCGTAGTACAAATTCCCGCTACTTCAGTCACTCTGCCAGCTCGAAGAGTATCAGTCGACGATTCCAGTTTAGGGGCCGCGGGCGGAGGTCCTCCTGGTACCCCGCCGCCAAGTAGACATCTAGGAGCCGTCGAGTTACATGAACGTGCGTTACAGCGTACGCCTAAATATAAGTCCATTGCAGAAATCAGGCGACTTCTTACTGAATGCTGTTATGATCCAGTCCCAGGCGAGGATAGTATGGTTATATATTCCGTACGTATAAGGCAGGTGTCCGAGTATTTGGTCACCCTACCGAATATGAAAGAAGATCTAGACAGAATGTATCGTTTCATTCGTACAGGAGACGATCCAGAAAGTATTGGTGAAGTCATGTCTCTCAGGAAAGCTGAGATCCAGTTCATGTTATTAAAGTTTCTGATCAATTGTTTAATACGGGAACAAGATTCCCCGACTAAAGATCCGACCGAAATGAAAATTTTGACAAAGTGGAGTGATAATATAGCCGAGGGTAAGCACAAGACACTCAATAGTATAGAGAGTATGTACAAGAAAATACGTAAAGAAATAATAAGGTTACACGAACAACGCAAAGAAGCACAAGTAAGCGAGAAAGAAAATGACTCTTCTACTGAAGAGGTAGACGACGAGACTACCGCCAGAATAGCGTATGTAGGTAAATCTAGAATTCCAGACCGACATTTACGCCTAGAACACAAGAAAACTGTTCATCTTCCAGCACCAGAACAAGGTTCTCTAGAACAAGTATTTCAAGCTACCGATCAAATTCTGAAATCACAAATCGGTTATAGTGAATTAAGTACTATGCATGAACAAGAACTAGCCCGATCAGCAGTCCGATGGATTACTGATTCTACCACTTTTCCAGACGAAATAGTGGCACAAATGTTTCTGAAACTGCCCCCAGCCGAGCAGCGACTGGTGGGTATGTATATGATCCAACACCTCATTACGCTGTATGAGGGTCAACATTCTGATCCAGGTCCGTTACATGATGTCCTGAACGAGTTACTCCAGTATAGATGGAAAGGTTTAGGTACTGATTTAATTAGTGTCATTCTAGAACAGCGCCACAAATATAGAACGTTTTTGAACCCGCATTTTGTTCATGTCTCACCTCCAGAAAGTAAACCGTTTTACATAGATAGACAGCACCCGTTACGAGAAGTACACCCAGTTAGGCCAACGGGTGGTGAAATGCAACGAGTATTTGTTTACACCCCAGTTACAAAGATGGAACTCTTAGAGATGAAGAAATTAATTCCCTGTCACGACAAAGATCCAGCAGGGTTCCACCGTGAATTAAAAGACATGCTCCGTATGGGAGAATACACGTATCCAGATATTATTAAAATGCTAAAAGTCCTGTTGCCTGCAGGCATATATGAAAAACTCAAGGAAAAGGATTGGGAGGTGGGAGAGAAAAAGATCGATTGGACAGCTCTAGAAGCTGAAGATAAGATACGTGTACCAGGTACCGGTCTTGGAGACAAATGTAAAGAATTACCAGAATTATTAATACAAGTTTTACCTAGATTATTAGCCACTAAAAAGGAAGACTGGGATGCAATCTCAGCCTGTAAACGGAAACAAGACGAAGACACTAGTGATTTTTATTCCAGATTTGAGAAATGTTTTATAATAAACAGTGGTTTGAAGACGAGTAGCGAGTCATACCCTCATCTTTTTGTTACCAAATTAGTCGAGAATTCAAGTCCACAAGTTAAGAATCGAGTTTTGAAAGTCGAAAGTACCTGGCAAGCTAGTACCCCGTCCCAGATGTTACAGATGCTCCAGTATCACCAAAATAGAATCAGAGAAGAGCAAGAACACGAGAGAAGACGTATGAAAGACACGAAAATGAAAGTACTAGTTGCACAATCTGTTCCACAAGACAGTCAGAAGAGGGGTCCGAATCAAGCCAGTCATCCTGCAGCTCCCGTTAAAGGGACATGCAATTATTGTAAACAGCCAGGTCATTTTATAAACGAGTGTGCAGTTCTGAAACACAATATAGCCACTGGTAAAACTAAAGAAAGACCACGTCCGCCTAGACAAGAACAAGTTTCGCAGACTTCTCAGCCACAGAATGCACAACAGACAGTTCCAGCACCGCAGCCCATCGCTGCAACACAGCATGTTACACAGCAGATGTACCAGTATGCTCAGTCAGAGTATCCAGAGTATCAAGCGTATTCATGAAACAGCCTAGAGAGGGAGGTAGGCTTGCCTCTCATCGAGATTCCTGTAGATCAAGAAGGTCCCTATGTTCACAGTCAAGTATTAGGGAAAGACAGAAAGTTTTTGATTGATACAGGGGCAAGTAGGACTACCATTAGTCACGACGAGGTTCCAGGGGCTCCGCTCTCAGGCTCTAGAAATGTTTCCCTTGGATTTTCAGGAAAGCCTATTGTAAACGAGATATCAAAGCCAGTTACTCTAGAAGTAGGTCCATTGTCCCGAACTACTGATCTATTACTTACGAAGTCATGTCCAGAAAATTTGTTAGGCATTAAGACACTGAAAGAATTAGGTGCAGTTATTTGCTGTTCCCCAGAGGGAATACGTTTGTTTTTACGTGACTTCAAGGGTCACTATGTTTTACGAGATTTTGATCCGAGATTGTCTAATGTTCCGCAGCATCTATGGGCGCAAGGTCCAACTGATGTTGGTTTTATGCAAATCACACCTCATCGTGTGACTCTCAAGCAAGGTATAGTCTTGCCACGAATCAGACAGTACAGATTGCCACCTGAGGCTGTAGCAGCCTTATCCAAAATTATTGACGAGCTCATTGCTCAAGGAGTAGTTGTAGAAACTGACTCCAATGTATGTAATTCTCCTATCATTCCAGTCATGAAACGTACTGATCCAAATGCACCCCCAGTATATCGATTAGTGATTGATCTTCGAGAACTCAATAAATGTATCATTCCCCAGTATCCAGTTGTTCCAGATATCTCATCCCTATTGACAGCCATTGATTCTGAGGCAATATTTTTACAGTAATAGACCTCAAGAATGCATTTTTCAGTGTCCCCATTCATCCAGACAGCCAGTACCTTTTCGGTTTTTGTTTAAATGGAAGGAGCTATAAATTCACACGAGCTCCTCAAGGTTTCACAGAAAGTCCTAGCATTTACAGTCAAGCACTTAAGAGACAACTAGACAACATTCACATGCCAACTGACACTGCCCTGCTCCAGTATGTCGATGATCTACTGATCACAGCCCGTTCTGAACGTGCTTGCGAGCGAGCGTCACTCACAGTTCTGTATTTCCTAGCCGAGATGGGGCACAAGGTGTCTCCTTCAAAGCTTCAATTCTGTGTCCAGCAAGTGATCTACTTAGGCCACTTGCTGTCCAAGTGGGGTAGGCAGTTGACACCTGACCGTATCCAGTTAATAGCGAATCTTCCTCAGCCCAAGACCCAGAAGGAGGTACGTGCTTTTATCGGCCTTACTTCTTATTGCAGACAATGGATTCCTCAGTATGCATTTCTAGCCAAGCCACTGATACAGTTAACGACACAGGAGGCAGCCGTATCGACTGTTCTCCCTTGGACATCTGAACATACACTTAGTTTTAATGAGTTAAAGAAAGCTTTATGCCAAGCACCCGTTCTAGCTACACCGAACTACAGTAAGCCTTTCACACTTTTTGTCACAGAACGTGATAGTACTGCATTATCTGTTCTCACACAAGATCAAGCCGGACAATACAAGCCCTGTGCTTATTTTTCGAGTACACTAGATCCAGTAGCCCAGGCTCTGCCTGCGTGCCTCAAGTCAGTTGCAGCCACAGCACTAGCTATCAGACAAAGTGATTCCATAGTATTGGGACACTCCCTGACAGTACAAGTTCCACACTCCGTGGAAGTTCTTTTAAACCGAACACAGACCCAGCACTTGACAATTGCACGTTTGACAGGTTATGAACTGACACTGTTCCAGCCACACATAGAAATCAGACGCTGCAACGTTCTAAATCCTGCTACACTGTTACCGTCAGTTACTTCAAATCCTGTCACACATGATTGTGTGGAAGTTGTTAACACTATGACTAAGCCAAGACAAGATCTGACAGATATTCCATTACCAGACCCCGACCTGACACTTTATGTGGATGGTTCATGTATGAGAACGAGTACAGGAGAACTAGTAGCCGCGTATGCAGTGACTACTGACACTGAAGTTATTGAAACACATCGTATTGACACCCTGTCTGCTCAAGCAGCAGAGCTAGTTGCTCTGACACAAGCCTGCATACATGCCAAGAACCTGAAAGTTAATATTTACACAGATTCACGCTACGCATTCGGAGTCGTACACGACTTTGGAGTGCTCTGGCAAGAGAGAGGTTTCATGACTTCTCATGGAACCAAGATTCAGCATGGTCTCCTTATTCAAGCTCTGTTAGATGCAATACATTTACCGACATCTATCGCTATCATGAAGTGCAAGGCACATACGAAAGTTACTGACATTATTTCCCAAGGAAATGATCTAGCAGATCGAACAGCCAAGCTTACAGCACAGACACCAGACATACCAGTTAACAAGACACCGACATCCACTCTAGAACAGACTACTTGTATGACAGTTAAGGACCCTACTCAAGATGTCATAGATATCCAGTTACATGCTACCCCCGAGGAAATTAAGAAATGGTCCGAACAAGGAGGGGTCCAGACAGATCAGGGATGGGTGACGAAGGGAAAAGCCACATGGTTTCTCCCCGACTCAATGGTTCAAGTCATTATCAATACCACACATAGTCCTGCACACTTAGGAGAAAAAGCCATGATAGACAGTATCCAGAACATTTGGTTTAACAAGCATTTACGAGCTGCAGCCAAGCAGAAAGTCCGTACTTGTATGATATGTTGTCAATTCAATCCAGGTAAAAGTGTCCCGGTGGAACAAGGTGGATTCCAGCCCCCTGACCACCCTTTTGAAGTCCTCCAGATGGATTATATTGAGATGGAGCGATGTCGAGGTTTCAAGTATGTCCTTGTAGTTGTATGCGCTTTGTCCAGGTGGACAGAAGCATATCCAGTCCCAGATTACACAGCCGCGACCACTGCCAAGCAGTTGGTTCGTGAATTCTTCCCCCGTTATGGACTCCCTAGGGTCGTGTATTCTGATAACGGCCAGCCATTCTCATCTGAATTAATGAAGCACGTTTCCCTTTTGTTAGGGTACCAGTGGAAGTTCCATTGTGTACGCCATCCAGAAGCAGCCGGTCTCGTAGAGAGACATAATCAAACCCTGAAAATCCGTATCGCCAAAGTTTGTAAAGAGAAAGGTGTAGACTGGTTAGTTGCCCTGCCAGTCGCTCTGTTCTATATGCGCATGGTCGCACATTCCAGATCAGGTCTGTCCCCTTATGAGGTCGTATTCGGCCGCCCCCCGAATGTATGGGGTACACCTAGACCCCGAAGTATTACAGATGTTTCCAGTAATATGCTGACAGATTACCTAGCTTCCTTGATGTCTGCCCTACACTCTTGTCGTTCACAGGTTGCCGCTGCATTTCCCGACAATACTGAAGTCAAGCCACACGAGATCCTTCCCGGCACCCTGGTTCTCGTCCGCAATTTCGATCGTTCAAGTCCGCTGGAGCCTCGCTGGAAGGAGCCGAAGTTAGTCCTTCTAACCACCCGTACTGCCGTCAAGTTGGAAGGCAGGAAGGGGTGGGTGCACCTGTCACACGTCAAGAAATTTCACGGACTAAAAACTGTTTCCAAGAACATTTCCAAGGATTGTCAAGATTTTAAAGACTGCCAAGATACTATTCTTAAGGACTGTCCCGCAAATGACATTGATATCAAGCCCTCCCTGTTAGAGAAAACTCCGCAGCAGGAGTATAAACTGAAGCTCCGGTCTAGTAAAATAAGTCAGCCAGTTTAATTGTCTAAGTCCTCCCCTAGGTGAAACGGTTAGACAGGTATCTGACATGTATGAAATAGACCCCCATAGTGAGAGAGTTAGTCAAAACTCAATCCGATGTATCGTTTTTCTAAGTTTTATATTGTTTTTAAGCTTAATGGTTACCTGCACGAGTTATGCATTTCATTTATGTTTTCCAATTTCTCATGTAAATAAGTCTTCTAATGCTACAGTAGAGCACACGTTTAGTGATCTACCTCCTCACGAACTATCCTATCGTCTTGCTATGCGCAACAATTCATTTATCCGTATGTTACATTATTCACACCAGACCAGCAATGCCACTAATTGTTGGGTGTGTGGTCGACTCCCCCCTTTCCAGACACCGAAGGGAGTTCTGCCACTGTTTCCTTATCCGTTCTCACATAATGGCTCATGTGGAGCATGGTCCATGTTAACGTCATCCTCAACTGATATGTCCCTTCTGAACAGTACATGTTTTCCAGACAAGCAAGGTCTTCCCCACAGAACAGGGTTAGATCTAGAAAATGAAGTTTATAATTTAGGTAATTATTCTTCGAATTTTATGGTCCTGAATGTTCAGTCTGATCCTATTCCAGACTTACCTGCTATTTCAGTATTACCAGTCAAAGGCGAATTATGTGTCAGAAATAATGGTTCCGTACATGTAGGACATAGTGATTGTACTACTATTGTCAAGTATAGTGACAGCGGGAAATCTATTTTCAAAGCCTCACGTCATTCTTATTTTGTTTGTGGTCAGACCGCATATGTTCGTCTGCCCCTCGATTGGGAGGGAACCTGTTACATTGCCTTCCTACTGCCACCAGTTTTCCTAGCCCCATCTGATTATCACAGAAACACACATCTAGTACACATTAGACATAGAAGGGAGATCGAGTCCCCGATTGTCGACCAAACTGAAACTGCTCTAGAACAATATACAGATTTCAATAGAGGATTCTTTTTCTTTATAGGACCTATCCAGAATAGTAAGTTAATCCGTAGATTAACCAGAACCCTTGAGGCAGTAGTGAATGAGACTGCTTCTGCCCTAGGTAACTTAACCGAAGAGCAATCTGCTATGAGATTTGTCGTGCTCCAAAATCGTCTCGTTCTTGACGTCATACTGGCCGATAGAGGAGGAGCATGTAGAGTCATCGGATCTAGTTGCTGCATTTTCATTCCAAATAACGCGCCGTCTGTTTATTCAGCTATAACCAGACTTCATAAAATTGCCCATCAGTTACACCAGAATCCAGGCACCTGGACATGGTCCGGTTGGTTTTGGAGTATTATTTCTGCCTGGGGATGGAAAATATTGTCTTTTCTAGGTATTGCAGTAGCGATCATATTCAGTTGCTGCCTCTGTATACAATGTGGCCCTGCGATTTGCGGCATTTGTGCTACCTCTTGTATTCCTAGTCCCAAGTCCCGTCCTAGATCCCGTTCCAAGAAATTTCGAGACGAGCAAATGATACTGTATGAAATGATAGATGGTATCATGAATATTGATGTTTCCTGATGGAAACGTAGTGACAAGGAGGGAATGTTGAAAAGTAAATTTTGCCATGTTCTGTGTCCCTACGTGTCCCCCATCTTATGTTATATGTGCATGATTAATATGCATATGTATTCCCCATGATCGATTAAAGACGCAATTACAGTTGTGTCCATCTCTAGTATGTCAGTTTCCTAGTTTTCGTGAATACAACGAGCATCAGGCCTATGTAAAGTTATGTTGCCACGTTTTACAGTGTGCACGTTAAATTCATTGAAAAGTCTCCGTTTCTAGGCCTCAAAAGGGCCCGGACTCAGATTCAGCTCCTGTCTCCTGAACCCTCTCCGAGGAGCGATACAGCCCCCACCTGTATCCCTGACCCTTCACTTACTTCCTGCCTCACAGTGCCCGGCTCGGCCTGGCTCTGCCTGCCAGTCTGCCAAGAGTATGTTATGATTCCAGTTATCAGTCCAGCTCTCCTTCTCTGCATTCCTAAGCTACTGAATCGCATCAATAGTTTCCGTCACAGTCTAGCCTTTACGTCTCCATGTAAGAGAAATACTGTATTTATGGTCATTTAATATTCCTCAACACACACTACATGTAGAATAATGCATGCACCAGTCTTAGTGTCTGTTAGCCTTTGCCCTGATAACTTTTGGATTCTATCAACATGTTCTCTAAACATCAGATACTAGATAGTGTTTAGGTACATGTCGCTCTGACTCTTCAGACTTTCGTCTCTCCTTCTAGCTCAGAAGTCATAGCCCCCAGCTTCTCCCTAGTTACACGTCATTGCCAGCTTGCGCGCACCACTAGGTTAGAGGTCCCGGCTCCTTAGGTAGCCCCCTCCATGTTTCCGCCCCATTTGTGACATATTCCGTTACGTTTACATCACATGTCTATGTATACGCCCTGTTCACGCCTCTTGTTACACCTCCTTTCTGCCTTATCTCTCGCGACTGTTACAGGCCCCACCCACTGTTACGCCTACTGTATGTACTGTAATGTATTTTGTTTTAACTATATATACTTGTGTACTGTTACTAAAAGCCAGCGCGCTCATTCCAGCTCCTGCCCGACAGCTGTCGGGGCCCCCCTGTTGGCTAGCCATCCCAGATCTTGCCCGTGCAGGTTGTCCTGTTCCTGTCCTTTATGCTGTATTAAACCTGCAAACTCCTACTACCTCGAATCTTGACTCTTATTTATTGAGCTATCTGTTATTGTTATGTCCAGTCAAAAATAGAGGTATTATTTATTTATTTACCACATAACAAGCAGCTCCAGCGATTTCAAATAATCTGGATGCAATACCAACCATTGACAGAACTGCTTCTGGCTATTTCATCAACTTCGTTACCTTTTCTGAGGATCCCAGTGAGCCTGAAACAACGCCAACAAACTAAACTTTCAAGGAACAAGTAAAAAAACTTTTTCACCCGCTTGCAAATACATATCTGGCTTCACCATGGGTTGAACTTTGGATTGTGTTGGGTATACTTTTTCTCCTACTATGGCTCATTCTTGTTTTAAGTTTGGGAAAGCTAATAGATGGAAAATATAGTAAAATGGACACAGCAAGTAAGAACATCAACTTGCTCCTGAAGCCACACAAATCATCTCATCGTGAGCAAAGAGACCAGTCATCAGTAAACATCATAGCCATTCCTCTACCTGGTGGTATAGCCTGGGATAGAACTGATTATGACATTTATGGCCCTGTCGAGCTGCTGAAGATTCCACACCAATTTAAGGTTTCCTTGAGTGATTTTGTGTCACCCAGTACATTTTCTGATGATTGGGACTTTGAAACTGTTAATAACATGATGGCAGACTTAGAAATGACAGCAACATTTGAAAAAACATGAATACTTTGATGGTTCATCAAATTATGAAGAAATGTATTGTTTTAATCATTTTGGTCATCATTATTTGCACAAATCTGCAAACCCCAGAAATGTTTTAACTTATAATCAATGGGAGCATTGTCCAAAGCCACCAAAAGGTAGCTCGAAACATTTTATTAAAAGTTTCCATACTTTACTGGTTGTCACAAATCCAGAAACCTTTATTTTAAAAATGTTAATAAGACAGGCATGAAAATTATGTCGACTAATACTAAGCAAATTTATTCTGCGGTCTTTTATGCTCAATTGTCCACATTAGGCTTTAACTTTTGTTAAAGACAACATTGAGACAAAAACTGTCTGGGGCACAAAAGACTGGCAGGTACAAGGTTTAGAAGCATTATTCAGAGCCTGCATCATCCCAGAACAAATAATGTTCCTAAATAAACTGTTCAACAAACATCTTGTCTTGGCCTGGCTAAGATAAAAGAATTAAACAAAACATACCAAAACCCACATCTGATAGTAATATAACTACAGATGAGGAGGTAGACGTAAATTATATTTTTCAACAAAACAGAAGTAATCCTGAATGGAAAAAATTGTTAATCTGGCCCACAGACACAAATAACTGTCAAGTTATTGTAAGGGCATGTATGTCTGTCACATGGCACAGGTGTAAATGCACATATTTGCATTTACATAGGAATTCGTTATTTACCACCAACTAATAGTTGGTGGTAAATAACGAATCCTTAACCCCTCCCATGCTGGTGACAAACCCCAGCCATCACGCCCCGCGGTGGGCGTGTGCTGATGACGGCTGGGGTTCATCACGGCCCCGCCCTGTTCTTTTGTTTACCGCACTGCGGAAAATCGCGGCCGCAGCGAAGGGGTTAAAGCCCAGAAGCACTGTTTACAGTGCTTCCTAGATCTCATTTACCTATTCGGTAAATACCGAATCAGTAAATAATGATTTGGTAAATACCGAATCTGTAAATACCGATTCGTTATTTACCGAATCGGTAAAAAAGCCTCCTACATAGGAAAGTCTATTACCAGTCGGTAACGGCCGAATTCGGCCTTTACCGACCGGTAATAGCCTACCTACATCTGGCCCTTAATGTTTTCTCCTGACACCAGGAATAACTTTTGAAGTTAGCACACAGCATTCTTTCAACTCTAAAATTCGACCTTTGCATTTTCAAAACAAAAACTTCTAACTTTGGAACTCTATTTTTCTATGATTTGATTTGACTTTTTTCCAAAAAATGAACTTTGGCACAAAGCAATCTGCTTAAAGTAGCACTATTCTTAGAGAACAAGAATTCTTTGAACACTTCCTAGAAACAATATTGACCTTACAAGAAACCAAAACAGTTTATATATTCTTCTATGGGATGGTCTCGACATTTTTTCTGTATTTAGAGCCATTTCATATATGTAATTTTTAAGATTCATTAAGTTAGCAATACTAACAACATGCTACATGATTGAAATGAAATCATTGCTTTTCAAATGCGTTCAGAATTAATGCTCATTTTCATGTGCAACCATTTAAAATGCATTTTTATGTATTTTGGGGTGGGATTGTGAACACATGCTTTAGATATGTTTTAATGCTTAGATTTAGTAATGTCGAACATAATAAGGTGGATTGGGTGTTGTATAGCATTTTAGGATCCTAGTGTAATTTTCCTGATTCATGCCCTTATATAGGTATGAATCACCATGTCTATATGTAGGCAGAGAAATCATAACCATATTTAGACATAGCTCATGCAGTCCAAATACGGCATGGCTACTTCCACTAGTTCCGTAAATCCACAACGATTTCTTGGAAAACATGGCTTCAGCAGCTATGGACTTCCCCTTGCTTGAATATTGATTTATCCAAGAACTCATGGAGTTTTCAAAGAACTGGGACTCTTTGATGACGTTATTGTGTCCACCTTTACGTCAATCTCGGCATCTTCAAGGCATAAATATGTCCACTCTTGCCTTAGCAAAAACACAGTGGTTTGGAGCAGTTTGACTATCTACTTGCCCGACACATCCTGCTACAACAAGTGCCGAAGGAAGCCGAACCTCCACCAGACACACTGAGAGAGACTCTGTCTTTTCTCTGGCCGAGAAATCCAGCTCCAGTGTTTCCAAGCTACCCTTGCGGGTTGTTGGGAAATCGAGTCCTGAGACTGACCTCCTCCATTCTAAAACCAAGGTACAGAGCAAATTAGACCCTTAGAGAAATCTTGGATAGATTCTTGGCAAAAAGTACACTAAATTTATGCTACACCTCACTTACTTCTTCCCTCGTACTAGACTTAGGTTAGGTACATCGGGGTAGGCGTATTTTAGAAGCACCAGTTGAGTACTTTTTAGCCTTTGATTATTTATGTATGTATTTATCTATGGTCTAGGAACCATACAATGCTTTTACAGTATTATTTTATCCTACTCTTCTTACTGTATGCATTATACTTTGCAACAAGTCTTACGATTGTAGCAGTTCATTTCTTCTGTATGAGAAAGAAGACTGTTCAATAAATACTTTTATTGAAAACGCCTGTCTCTATTTCACTGCACCTCTGGTGAAACGAAGCATGCACGAATGACTGAGTAAAATATCTATCTATTGTTTCCACGACTCTGAAGATCAGTTTTATCTTGGGGAAACAAAGATGTCATGTTTATGCAGTTGTCAGAAACTAAATCCCTTCTTGTGAATTCGAGAAAGTTTCTAGTGACCTCAGAGCTAGCTGGCACTCACAATTAAGTCTAATATATTCGATAGCGACCTAGCAGACATAAGTCCTACGTCACATCTATAGGATATATTATTCCAATGCGCAGAGCCTATTGGGAATATAGTAACTACACTACATCATCACCTGGGAGAAGGAAAGAGCTCCCTGACAGATAACACGGCAGTAGAGAGAATGTGATGCAGTGGCCAGAGCTGCTTACTCGAGAGCTGAGGATCCCGGTTCGAGTCTTGGTGATACCGCACAACATCCTGTGATTCTATGCAATCACTTAATCTCTCACAGTGTTATAAGTTGTTACATAAATATGCGGCAAGAGTAAAAGGGAAAACTTTATGAAAATATGGGGGCATATTATCAAGGACCGGTGTTAAAATTATCGCCGTTTTATCGGCAGGAAACTGCCGATAAAACGGCGATAATGGGCTTGATAATACGCCCTTGTTAATTCCCATAGAGGCCCATGTTATGGTGTTAACATGGGCTTCTATGGGAATTAACAAGGGCGTATTATCAAGCCCATTATCGCAGTTTTATCGGCAGTTTCCTGCCGATAAAACGGCAATAATTTTAACACCGGTCCTTGATAATATGCCCCATAGTACCACCAAAGTGGGTGTTAACAGTATTTCAGCGGTGGGAAACTGATAAGAGAAGCAGACGAGGAACGAGCATTGGTAAATTCAGGAAAATATGCTACAGCCAATAGAACTGGAGGAAATGTAAATGGCACGCACGGGAACGAATGAGAAGGCAGGAAATAGAGGGGGCAGGATGTAAGTCCGTTTTAAGTTTAGATTAAATACAATAGATTTCTCAAGCACAGTGGAAGCGCTGTGCAGGTAAAACCTAAAAAATACATTTAAAAATGCATTTTTTAATGTGACATGAAGCACGAATATGCACCTAGGGCATATGTACACTTACATGTGCACAACAGATTTTGGGGTGCCTCCAGGTGGGCCTTGAGCCCTGAGGCAACTTTGACTTTAGATTTCCTAAATGGTGATTTCCTATTAGGAAATCACAATTTAGGAAAAGCAAACCATTTCCTATTCAGCCTTTAGGTGGGAATGCAATAGCATTTCCTATTTGCAATTTCTTAATAGTGATAGGAATTGCTATTAGGCAATCGCTATTTTTTGTATATAAACTTTCGCATTTCCAAATTAGCAATTTCTAAGGAGTTGTTATTTAGGAAATGCAAATTAAGTATTTCGTACATCTGGCCCTTTTTTATGCAATGGTATAAACAGTGCATGGAAAATACATGAGTTATAGTTAATGTAGTGTGGTGAGTGAGGTGATAAGACTGCGTTCGGAGGTGCGCAACTTATAGTAAATTGAAGGTGGTGCGTAAATTATAAATTGAAATTATAACTTCACAATGTTTAATGTTTGTGTGTTTTAAGTCGGATTTGTATAGAAAGGAAACATAATGTATTTCTAACTATAAATTATCCTTAACCTTTATTTCTGTCATTGCATGTTAGTGGTTATAATTTTTTAATAAAATGTGTTTCGTATCGCCATGTGGAGTGTCATTGATTGGAGTGTCGTAAAGTAAAGTGTAGTACAGTACAGTGATGAACAGTATTGTAGAGTTTAGTGTCTTAGAGTGGAATATTGTAGAGTGCAATAGTGTGACATGGAGCTGAGATGACTGAGGTAGAGTACAGTGGAGTATAGTGCTGTATAGTAGAGTGTCATGGTGTGTTGTATCGTAGAGTGGAGTATCAGAGAGTAGAGCAGTGTGTTGTACATTGTAGTGGCATATCAAACAGTAGCGCTGAGAATTGTACAGTGGAATGTCAACAATTGGAGTGCCATGAAATAGAGTGGGATGGAGTTGGTTGTTATTGAGTTAAGTGCTGCAGAGTGGCATGGCGTGTTGTAGAATGTAGCAGAGTGTTTTACAGTGTAGTGGCATAGAGTGGAGTAGAGTGTCATATAGCTCAGTGTAGGGTTGTGCAGTGGAGTGGCAGAGAGACCTGTACAGTGTAGTGTTGTACAATGGAGTATCATTGTTTTCAAAACACATCGCAAGGTAGAGTGGCAAGTTATAATAGTATCATCTGGTTAGGAGGCTGAAAAGAGTGTTTAATTAGGTCCACTATTTATAATAATTTGATGGTGGTGGATAAACTGTTAATGAAAGTTATAACTATTCTTTGTACGTTTGTGTAGTCTAAACTTGGTTTGTATAGGGAAAACAAGTTTTTTTACTGATAACTGAGCTTTAAACTTTGTTATATTCATTGTATGCCAATGTTTTTTTTTTATTATAATAAAAATGTGTTTCAAACCATAGAGTTCAGTGTCACAAGTGGAAAGTTGTCATGTGCAGTGTCGTACAGTACAGTGGGGGAGAGTTTTGGAAGTCTATTGTCATACAGTAGAGTATTGTACATTGTAATAGAGTGGAGTAGAGTAGAGTGTTGTATGTATCGTACACTATAGTATAAGTGTTATATAGTGTAGTAGAATAGCGTCTCATGTACTGGAATCAAGTATCATAGACTGGAGCAGCGAGTTGTACAGTGGAATAATGTATGGAACTGTAGAATTGAGTGGGGTAGACTCTCATAGAGTGCAGTATGGTGAAGTAGAACGTAATAGAGGGGAGTATTGTCAATTGGAGTGTTGTCGAGTGAGTGGTGGAGAGTCATGTCAATCAGTGGAGTGGCGTACCATGGTGGGAAGTTGAGTGGTGTGTTGCTAAGTGTCATACAGTTTACTGCAGTGGAGTAGAATAGATGGGCACAGAGTGAAGTAGTGTGTCATAGAGTGGCATAGAGTGCACTGCAGTGGAGTTGCATACAGTGGAGTAGAGTGTCAGACAGTGCAGCTGCGTAGAGGGGAGTCTAGTACGGTAGCATATAGTGGGTTAAAGTGTAGTGGAGTATAGAAGAGTGGAGTATGCTAGAGCAGGGTAGTGTAGAGTAGAGTAAAGTGTCCTAGAGTAGAGTGCTGTGTCAGTGACTTTATCAGCATCAGTGCAGTGGCATAGCATACAGTCGAATAAAGTGTCATTAATTGGAGTACAGTGTTGTACAGGAGAGTGAAGTAGGGTGTCGCACAGTATTGGAAAGTGATGTAGACTAAGCTATAGAGTGACATACACTATAGAGTGACATACAGTCTAGTTGAGTTCTACAGAGTGGAGTGGTGTACAGTACAGAGTTGCAGAGCGTGGTAGAGGGGGTTGGCATAAGGTGTTATAGAGTAGAATGGTATAGAGTGACATGGAGTTGAGTGGCATACAGTGGAGTAATGTATCAGAGTAGAGTAGATTAAACAAGGAAAACAAGGAGTTGCATACTGTGTCGTATAGTTGACAGGATTATCGCAAATTAGGGTTGAGTAGAAAGTTGTACAGTAGCATACTGTATAATACAGTGCTGTACAGTGAAGTGAAGGGGTATACACAACAGTAACGCGTCAGAGAGTGATATACAGTGTAGTGGAGTTTTGTACAGTGGAGTTGCATAGAGTACAGAAGTGATGAAACACTTCTGTTGCGTATAGGGGATTGTTGTATCTTTGCGTAGACTGAGGTAAAGCCTCATACAATGGAGTAGAGTAAAGCTGTGTGGTCTAATATAATGAGGAGTAAAGTACGATAGAGTGTCTTTGTGTGTCCTAGACTAGCGTAGCATGGAGTGTCATATAGTGGAATAGAGTTTCATGCATTGGAGTGTACTGGCGTAGAGTGGAGCATATATATGATGGAGGTGGGTGTCAGACAATGGAGCAGCGTAAAATGTAGTGACGTAGAGTGGTTTACCGTAAAGTGGAGTAGGATACAGTGAAATAGTGTGCATTGGGATACTGGACAGTGGAGTGGAGAAGAGTGGTGTGGCATAGAGTGAAATATCGCAGAGTGGAATGTTGTACATTAGAGCAGTGTAGAGTGAAGTAGCGTACAGTGGATCAGCTTAGAGTGGGGTACTTTGTAGTTGTGTAGCATAGAGTTGAGTAAACTGTTATAAATTTGGAGTGCCGTCTCATAAAGTAGATATGAGTGCTGTGTTGTACAGTGTTGGAAACTTTCATACAGTGGAGTAAAGTATTGTACAATTGAGTATACAAGCATAGAGTGAAGTATAAAGTTGAACTGTGGAGTGTACTGAGATAGAGTGGAGTAGAGTGTAGTTGAGTGCCATGAAGTGTGGTAGATTTTTATACAGTGGAGTTATTTAGAGGGGAGGAGAGTGTCATACAAGGGAGTGGTGTAGAGTGGAGTGGCAGATCGCCTGCATGACACACAAGGCGATACACCTAAACTCACCCGGCTACCTCGCTCAGAAGCTGACAATCTCTGGTGGAACTAGAAACACTAGAGGCACAAACAATCTTCTGCTGAAACCTCGAAGATTCCGGAAGGAAAAAACATATAAGCGCTCCTTCTCAGGAATGGCGCCTAGGATCTGGAACTCACTCCCTCCCGAAACCAGGCTTATCTCTTCCACTACACTCTTTAAAAATGAAGTAAAAGCTATCCTCATGGCTAAATACACTTGAACTATTATTTCGAACTCTGTTAATACTCTGTACCGATCTGTACCACATGTTTGATCCCTTTGCTTATTTGTATCAGCTGTCTTATTACTCACATGATTGGCTTTGCAGCCACCTATTTGTACTGTTTGTTCTATTGATTTATCTGTCTGACTATGCTCCCTCATGTACCCCTTCTATGTAAAGCGCTCTGATATCTGCAAGGATCTTGTCCGCGCTATATAAAACTTTCAAAATAAATAAATAAATAAACACTGTACAGTAGAGGGGCAAAGACTGAAGTTGCATACAGTGGAATAATGAAGAGTGGAGTGGTATACAGTGGAATAGCGTAGAGCGGAGTACAGTGGAATGGCATGGAAGTGAATAGCATAGAGTGGAGTAGCATAAAGTAAAATAGCATAGAGTAGAGTGGCGTACAGCGGAGTGGTGTAAGCTGGAGTGGTTTACAGTGGAGTGGGGGAGAGTGAAAGCATATATTGAAGAGGTATAGAGTGGAGTGCCATCGAATGGACTAGCATTTAACGGAGTGGCATAGAGTGGAGTGGTGTACACTGGAGTGGCATAGAGTGGAATGGCATAGAGTGGAATAGCATAGAGTGGAGAGGTATACAAAATTGAGTGTTGTAGACTGGAATAGCGTATACTGGAGTAGCATACAGTGCACTGGCTTACAGCAATGTGGTGTAGACTGGAGTGGCCTGCACTGAAATGGGGTAGAGTTCATAGCATCCAATGGATTGGGGTACAGCAGAATAGCATCCAATGGACTAGTGTGGAATGGAGGATGTAGAGCAGAGTAGAGTGCCATACTCTGGAGTTACATAGAGTTGAGTACCATACAGTGGAATGGCATACAGTGGAATAGCATAGAGTGGCGTGGCATACAGTGGAATGGCATAGAGTGGAACAGCGTATACTGGAGTAGTGTATAGGGAAGTGGCATACAGTAGAGTGGCAAACACTGAAGAAATATAGAGTGGAGTTGCATACAGTGTAATAGCGCAGAGTGGACTGGCATAGAGTGGAGATGTGTGCATTGTAATAGCGAATGTAGGAGTGGCGAAGAGCTGTATGTTGTACAGTGGTGTGGCTTAGAGTGTAATACTGAATAGTAAAGTAGCATGCAGTGGAGTTGTGTATATTAGAGTGGTGTAGACTGGAGTGGTGTACAGTGGCGTGAGACAGAGTGCAATAGCATACAGTGGAGTGGTGTACACTGGAGTGGCCTCCAATCGAATAGCATACAAGGAAGCGGTGTAGAGTGAAGTGCAATACACTGGAGCTGCATAGAGTGGAATAGCATATAGTGGAGTGGGATACAGTGGAATAATGTACAGTGGAGTGTTGTCGAGTGGAGTGGCATACAGTGGATTAGATTAGAGTGGAGTAGAGGCACAGTAGAAAGCCATAGAGTGGAATAGCGTATAGGGTAGTAGTATCGAGTGGAGTGGCGTACAGTGGAGTGAAATAGAGTGGAGTGGTGTAGTGTAGAGTGGTGTAAAGTGTAAGAGTGTAGAATGTAGTGGCGCACAGCCTAATAGCATACAATGGAGTGGCATTGAGGGGAGTCTCCTACAGTGGAGAGACATAGAGTTCAGTGATGTAGAGTGAATAGCATAGTGGAGTGGCTACTGTGGCATGGCATACAGATTTATGTGAAATTTAGTACAAATGTAGATTATGGTGTTCAGAGTAATGCAAAACAGCGATTTGCTCTGCCTTACATTTTTCCAGATTCACCAATTAACCATGCATTTAGCCTTGTATTATTTGTAAATCTGACTTAAGTAAGTAATACGTAGCCTGTGCGAGGGTACCTCAATTCAGTAATACAGTTAAGCCTTAGTTATATTTTGGGCCACGGTATTCCATGATATCATTACAGTATACCGTAATACATGGAGATTACAAGCAAGTATATAACTGGGTAATAGCTGTTTTTAGAGAATGAAAAGGAAGTCATATTGTTTTTACTACACTTTGGTTGTGTTCCTTGTTAGGCCTAAGATATGGGTAAGTAGTAGGTCCTTACCTATCATTACTTTATTAAAGTGGTAATAGGTAGGGGCATTTTATTTATATTTTACGACTCTCAGTATTCACAAAAGGCATTTAGGAGTAGTAAAGTTAGGATTCCTAATGTTACCACTCCTAAACTGAGACATAATTCTAACTTTATGACTTTCGGTAATCGCAAAGGGCGTTTAGGAGTAGTAAAGTTAGGAATCCTGTTGGACCTGGCCCTCTGTTCTAAGCTAACCCCTAAAACTTTGCGAGACATTACCCTTTTCTCGAACCTATTTTGGGTTCCTTTTGCTACCTATCAGACACCCCTATGGTCGACCCTTGGGCAGGGTGCAGTGTCAGTGTCAGGTAGGTCCGGCCCGGATGTGTGTGGCATGACCTCGTAATAATTTACAGCCATTGTCGTCTTATTAGCTTTGGATTATTACCTCTTATTATTTATCCGACCCCGGGAACATGGCCAAAATATCAGACTGGCGTTCCTGAATTCAGCATTAATTAGTGCACTCTTGAGGATGGATGATTTCTACTGTCTGAGTTGGGAAATAGTACTTTTAGGAAGGGATAGTCTCCTCGTCCACGTTTTCTGGGGGGGCTGCTGCTGGAATGTGTATTCACCGTCTGGTCCATGACAAGGTCTGGGGAAACTCCAGCATCTAGTGTCAGCTGCCTGCCTTGTAGATTAGGGGGAGGAGTGGTTTCTGGACTGTGTCCTGCTCTTCACAATGCCGACGCCGCTTCCTGCTGGCCGGCTGATGACCCTGCCTTCCTGCTTCAAAGAGTGAGGTGTTCCATGACGGGAGACACCCACAACTAGGATCTGGGGAGGGGAACTCCCTGCTTACATCAAAGAGATCAAAGACATTTTGCTGGATAAAAGAAAGACCCTCACACTAGAGGGGCAGACTACCTTCGGAAAAACTCAAGATGCCTGCGAGACTGCCGCAGGAGAGAACTTTAAAGAGAAGGAATTTTTGTACTTAAAAACTTGAGAAAAGGAAGATCTCCAAGGGCCTGGAACTGAGCTGGCCCCCTGACTGAAGTCTCAGGAGCCGTAGACTTCACCTTCCTGCCTCCCCCTGAAACCCCTTGCTGAGGGTTTGGAGGGCCAGCCGCCGCAGGAGTACTTCCCCGTGACCCCTCCTCGCGGCTCCATGTCCACGCAACTTCCAGAGCCCTGCTGACCTCGTCGCGGCTCCATGTCCACGCAACTTCAAGAGCCCTGCTGACCTCATTGCGGCTCCATGTCCACGCAACTTCCAGAGCCCTGCTGACCTCGTCGCGACACCATGTCCACGCACCTTTAAGAGCCCGGCTGACCTCGTCGCGGCTCCATGTCCACGCAACTGCCAGAGCCCTGCAGACCTCATTGCGGTTCCATGTCCACGCACCTTTAAGAGCCCTGCTGACCTCGTCCCGGCTCCATGTCCATGCACCTTTAAGAGCCCTGCTGACCATGTCCACGCACCTTCAAGAGCCCTGCTGACCACGTCGCGGCTCAAGTTCGTCATCCTCCTCGAATGGCAAGTAGCATTGTAGAGTACGCCTCGTACTCTTCACCCGCACCAGCCGGTGCGCATTGCATTTGTGACCTCCCGCATCGCAGAGTACGCCTCGTACTCTTCACCCGCACCGTCCGGTGCGCACTGCATTCGCGAACTCCAGTATCTAGAGTACGCCTCGTACTCTTCATCCGCACCCGCCGGTGCGCATCCCAGCTTTGGCCTGCAGCAGCATCGAGTACACCTCGTACTCCCCTCACACACCCGTTGGTGCACCTCGAATCTTGGGCCTGCAGCAACATCGAGTACGCCTCGTACTCCTCCTATGCACCCCTCGGTGCGCATCGTATCTGTGGCCTGCAGTAGTATCGAGTATGCCTCATACTCATCTCACACACCAGCCGGTGCACTTTGGACTGTAACTTTCAGATAGCCTTGGGTACGCCTCGGAAGCACCCTCGAACAGGACTCCTCGTACTGTCTACATTCCCCAGTTGAAGGGGCCTGGTCATCTGTGCAACGTCGCCCCAGCTGAAGGGGCCTGATCATCGGTGCAACGTCTCCCCAGCTGAAGGGGCCTGATCATCTATGCAACGTCGCCCCAGCTGAAGGGGCCTGGTCATCTGTGCAACGTCGCCCCAGCTGAAGGGGCTTGGTCCGTGGTTCAACGTCGCCCCAGCTGAAGGGGCCGGGTCCCCTGTGGTCCCCTGTCATCTCGAGACCCTGTGAGTACCCGGGGCACGGCTCAAGGACTTTCCCTACCCTGACCTGGATTAAACCAACCTGAACCTTTCTAAGCAAGACAACTAAAGCCTAGTCTCGAAGTAATCTTGTGGATTGTATCATGATGGACCTTATGATAAAGCTATATAAAGAATCAGATATGTTTACTATAACTCTGTGTGGCGTCTATCTGTAGCGGGTCTCTTCTACTACCGCGCGTAGTCCGACATGCTTGGCATGCTATCTAGGGAGTAAGCCTGTCTGCCCTGGCTACAGTACTACCAAGGGGAGCAGGCGTCATTTCAGGGAGTGCACCTCCCCTCTTTTATGTGAGAGTGGGGGTCCTACTGGACTTTGGTGCAACCCTCAGCCAACGGGGACACCCATTTCCAACAAATCCCAACTTTACTACTCCTAAATGCCTTATTTGAATATCGAAAGTCATAAAGTTAGGATTTTGTCTCAGATAACTTTTGTGAATCGGGCCCACTAACTTTAACTACAGAGTAGCAATAAGATTTTATTTGATTTCTTTATTTTTATTCATTGTATTTGGTATGTATTTGTTTATTAGTTTATATAATTATGTGACCATAAATGTGACTTTTGCTTGTTCATGTAGTAATTCTGAAACTTTACATATGCAGTCTAAATTACTTTTTTGAGCTTCCTTGCTACTTTTTGTAGGATTGTGTTATGTATGTAACCCAAAGTGAATGAAAGGCAATCATTGTTGACATGAAAAAAAAGATTATGATTTTTTTTCTAACAGCAACAGCAAATTATCAAGTCCTCCATATAGTAGTTTGTATAGCTCACTGCTAGGTCAATTCCATTTTGTTGCACAGTAGTACATAAGGAAGATGTTTTTTGTTTGGCTTGCTGGACACAGTTTTATTTTGTGAGCCAGAGAGCATTAAAAGAAAACTCATGTAGAGTGAGATGTATTCCAGCCTAGAAGTGTTAGAGCCTCTGTTCAGACACATTATCCAACTGTCTTTCTCCTCGGCCGCCCTCCCGGGAGACTGGAAGAAAGCGATAGTTCTGCCGATAAAAAAGAAATCTAATATAAGCCAGGATATACTGGAAAATCTCCGTCCAATCTCCCTTTTACCTTACTTGGCGAAAGTGACGGAAAAACTTGTAAACACTCAACTTATGGATCACTTAGAGTCGAACAATATGTTTCATAGCTCTCAGTCCGGCTTTCGAAAGAACTATTCCACTGAGACTGCCCTGCTGAGAGCGACCGAAACTTTGCGGATTGGAGCTGATGAGGGTAATATAATGGCACTCATTATGCTAGACCTCAGCGCTGCGTTTGACACTGTGGCACATTCCACCTTGCTACAGTGTCTGAGCAGTGCTGGGGTTACTAAGGCAGCATTGGGATGGCTTAAAGACTTCCTCTCGGACCGCAGTTTTCAGGTTCAGAGAGGTATGTTCCTCTCCAACAGCGTAGCCTTAGAACAGGGGGTGCCTCAGGGCTCGGCCCTGAGTCCCACCCTGTTCAACCTGTACATGGCTCCATTGGCAGCGGTAGTTCAGTCATACGGCATAGATTTAGTATCTTATGCCGATGACACGCAGCTGCTCATCTCCCTGTCACAGTCACCTACGTTAGCAGCGGCCAACTTTAAAACCTGCATGCAGGAGCTTGCTGGCTGGATGAATCAACACTGCCTGAAGCTCAATGGTGCTAAAACGGAGGTTTTAGTGATAGGGGGAGATGGGGCGAGCTGGACTCAGGAATGGTGGCCGCCTTGTCTTGGCTCTCTGCCCATCCCGTGCAGTGAGGCTAAGAACTTGGGGGTCTGGGTTGATCCTAAACTCTCTTTTGAGAGTCATGTTGACAAACTCGTGGGGAAATGCTTTGGGGTTATGAAGACCCTAAACCGCACTCTGGACCTACTGCCACTTGAGGCCAGACGCATTATGACCCAAGCGTTGGTCACGTCCCGCGTTGACTACGCTAATGTGTTGCTATTAGGAACTACGGAGAAGAACTTAAGAAGATTGCAAGTGCTGCAAAATACGGCGGCCCGATTAGTCCTCAGACTCCCCAAAAGAACGGCATCCAAGCCTACTCTGGTTGCCCTTCACTGGCTTCCTATAAAGAAAAGGATCCTCTTTAAAGCTCTCCTTTTCTGCTATAGGATAATTTCTGCAAAAGCGCCGGAATATTTGAAGGATCTAGCTATCCCTTATCTGCCCCAAAGAGCACTTCGCTCAATGGGTATGGGTCTCCTTACAGTTCCTCGTGTAAGAAGGGCCAGGATGGGAGGTCGCTCCTTTCGGGTGTTGGCAGCCACCCAATGGAACATCCTTCCAACTGAGATCAGACTAGCCAAAATTGAAACTATGTTCAGGAAGCTTTTAAAAACACATTTGTTTGCCCTCTAGGGATTGCTGTTTCTGCTCTCTTGACTCTCTCTCCACAGCGCGGGGATACGCCGGGATGGCGTCACCAGGCGCTTTATAAACCCCTTTATTATTATTATATTATTATTATTATTATTTGTTTATCGATTTCCATCAGCATGTGACCATAAATGGATCTTTCAGTTGTTCGTGTAGTAAATCTGAAGCTTTACATATGCAGTTCTAGTTTATTCTTTGTTCTTTTTCACTACTTTTAGTAGGATTGTGCTTCATATGAAGGCCAAAGTGAATATTAGGCAACCATTGTTATTGCTATAAAAATTAAGATTTATTTTCCTAGTGGCCAATTATCATGTCCTCCAAATAGTAGTTTGTGTGGCTCACTGCTAGGCCAATTGTTACTTTGTTGCACAGAGCTGCATAAGAAAGGTGGTTTTTGTTTGGCTTGTTGGGACAGTTTTATTTTGTGAGCCAGAGAGCATGCAAAGAAAATATATGTAGATTAAGATGTATTCTATTCATTGTTATTTGTTTATAGGCTTTCGTTAGCATGTGACCATCAATGGGTCTTTCAGTTGTACATGTAGTATACCTCAAACTTTACATATACAGCCTAGTTTATTTTGTGGGTGTCCTTGCTACTTTTAATAGAATTGTACTACACAGATGTCGCAAATGCTTTGGCCCTTGTAACTTTCTGGGGCGAACAAATCGATACAAAAGGGGATGATGGACGGAACGTTTGAGCAAATCAAACAGTCGCCCCCCGGTCAACTGATCTGGGTTTAATCCATCACCATTCTTTAGCTCACTCTGCCACCCCAGTTCAGACATGGCCATATGCAAATCAGTCTGACCCTGTGCCTCATGGGCACAGTCCAGCCCAAACTTCCAAGCCATTTTTTCCGTTGACTGGAAACAAGCATCCTGGGACCGGTTTCGGGATTTATAACCCTCATCAGCCAGGCTATCTTGAATCTAGTGGCAAAGTGAGCAAGGGACTTACGTCTGAGCATACCCTTCCAACGTAGGGCGAACAAAGCGATACAAAAGGGGATGATGGACGGAGCGTTTGAGCAAATCAAACACTCACCCCCCAGTCAACTGATCTGGGTTTAATCCATCAGCATTCCTAAGCTCACTCTGCCACCCCAGTTCAGACATGGCCATATGGAAATCAGTCTGACCCTGTGCCTCATGGGAACAGTCCAGGCTGAACTGCCAAGCCATGTCTTCCCTGGACCGGAAACAAGCATCCTGGGACCCGTTTCGGGTTCATAACCCTCATCAGCCAGGCTATCTTGAATCCATTGGCAAAGTGAGCAAGGGACTCACGTCTGAGCATACCTTGACAACTTAGGGCGAAAAAAGCGATACAAAAGGGATTGATGGGCGGAGTGTTTGAGAAAATCAAACACTCAGCCCCCAGTCAACTGATCTGGGTTTAATCCATCACCATTCTTTAGCTCGCTCTGCCACCCCAGTTCAGACATGGCCATAGGCAAATCAGTCTGACCCTGTGCCTCATGGGAACAGTCCAGCCCGAACTGCCAAGCCATTTGTTCCCTGGACCGGAAACAAGCATCCTGGGACTGGTTTCGGGTTCATAACCCTCATCAGCCAGGCTATTTTTAATCCAGTGGCAAAGTGAGCAAGGGACTCACGTCTGAGCATACCCTGCCAACTTAGGGCGAACAAAGCAATACAAAAGGGAGTGATGGATGGAACGTTTGAGCAAATCAAACACTCACCCCCAGTCAACTGATCTGGGTTTAATCCATCACCATTCTAGGCACAGTCGGACCCTGTGCCTCATGCGAACAGTCCAGCCCGAACTGGCAAGCCATGTCTTCTCTGGACCGGAAACAAGCATCCTGGGAACAGTTTCGGGTTCATAACCCTCATCAGCCAGGCTATCCTGAATCCAGTGGCAAAATGAGCAAGGGACTCACGTCTGAGCATACCATGCCAACTTAGGGCGAACAAAGCGATACAAAAGGGGATGATGGACGGAACGTTTGAGCAAATCAAACACTCACCCCCCAGTCAACTAATCTGGGTTTAATCCATCACCATTCTTTAGCTCACTCTGCCACCCCAGTTCAGACATGGCCATAGGCAAATCAGTCTGACCCTGTGCCTCATGGGAACAGTCCAGCCCGAACTGCCAAGCGATGTCTTCCCTGGACCTGAAACACGTATCCTGGTACTGGTTTCAGGTTCATAACCCTCATCAGCCAGGCTATCTTGTATCCAGAGGCAAAGTGAGCAAGGTACTCACGTCTGAGCATACCCTGCCATCTTAGGGCGAACAAAGCGATACAAAAGGGGACAATGGACGGAGCGTTTGAGCAAATCAAACACTCACCCCCAGTCAACTGATCTGGGTTTAATCCATCACCATTCTGTAGCTCACTCTGCCACCCCAGTTTAGACATGGCCATATGCAAATCAGTCTGACCTGTGCCTCATGGGAACAGTCCAGCCCAAACTGCCAAGCCATGTCTTCCCTGGACTGGAAACAAGCATCCTGGGTCCGGTTTCGGGTTCATAACCCTCATCAGCCAGGCTATCTTGAATCCAGTGGCAAAGTGAGCAAGAGACTCACGTCTGAACATACCCTGCCAACTTAGGGTGAACAAAGCGATACAAAAGGGGATGATGGACGGAGCGTTTGAGCAAATCAAACACTCACCCCCAGTCAACTGATCTGGGTTTAATCCATCACCATTCTTTAGCTCACTCTGCCACCCCAGTTCAGACATGGCCATATGCAAATCAGTCTGACCCTGTGCCTCATGGGAACAGTCCAGCCCGAACTGGCAAGCCATGTCTTTCCTGGACCGGAAACAAGCATCCTGGGACCAGTTTCGGGTTCATAACCCTCATCAGCCAGGCTATCTTGTATCCAGAGGCAAAGTGAGCAAGGTACTCACGTCTGAGCATACCCTGCCAACTTAGCACGAACAAAGCGATACAAAAGGGGATGATGGACGGAGCGTTTGAGCAAATCAAACACCCCCAGTCAACTGATCCGGGTTTAATCCATCACCATTCTTTAGCTCACTCTGCCACCCCAGTTCAGAATGGCCATATGCAAATCAGTCTGACCCGGTGCCTCATGGGAACAGTCCAGCCGGAACTGCCAAGCCATGTCCTCTGTGGACCGGAAACAAGCATCCTGGGACCGGTTTCAGGTTCATAACCCTCATCAGCCAGGCTATCTTGAATCCAGTTGCAAAGTGAGAAAGGGACTCACGTCTGAGCATACCCCAGGGTCAAGCTGATTTGCGTATGGCCATGTCTGAACTGGGGTGGTGTGGAGTGCAAAAAAATCGATGGATTTAGACCCAGATCTCTGTACTGGGGTGAAAATATGACATTGTTGTACATTCTGTCCATCAGCTATTGTTTTTGCATTTGTCACCCCGAGTGGGACGGGTATGCTCAGACGTGAGTCCGTGCTCTCCACACCACTGGAGTCAAGCTATCCTGGCTGATGACGGCTGATAGCCAGAAACCAGTCCTAGGATGCTTGATTCCGGTCCAGGAAAGACATGGCTTGGCAGTTCGGGCTGGACTGTTCCCATGAGACACAGGGTCAAGGCTGATTTGCTTATGGCCATGTCTAAACTGGGGTGGTGTGGAGTGCAAAAAAACGATCGATTTATGCCCAGATCTCTGTACTGGGGTGAATGTATGACATGGTTCTGCATTCTGTCCATCAACTGTTGTTTTTGCATTTGTCACCCCGAGTGGGATGGGTATGCTCAGATGTGAGTCCCGTGCTCTCCACACCACTGGAGCCAAGCTATTCTGGCTGATGATGGCTGATAGCCAGAAACCGGTCCTAGGATGCTTGATTCCGGTCCAGGAAAGACATGGCTTGGCAGTTCGGGCTGGACTGTTCCCATGAGGCACAGGGTCAAGGCTGATTTGCATATCGCCATGTCTGAACTGGGGTGGCGTGGAGTGCAAAAAAAAAAAGATGGATTTAGGCCCAGATCTCTGTACTGGGGTGAATGTATGACATTGTTCTGCATTCTGTCCATCAACTGTTGTTTTTGCATTTGTCACCCCGAGTGGGACGGGTATGCTCAGACGTGAGTCCCGTGCTCCACACACCACTGGAGTCAAGCTATCCTGGCTGATGATGGCTGATAGCCAGAAGCTGGTGCTAGGATGCTTCATTCCGGTCCAGGAAAGACACGGCTTGGTAGTTCGGGCTGGACTGTTCCCATGAGGCATAGGGTCAAGGCTGATTTGCATATGGCCATGTCTGAACTGGGGTGGTGTGGAGTGCAAAAAAACGATGGATTTAGGCCCAGATCTCTGTACTGGGGTGAATGTATGACATTGCTCTACATTCTGTCCATCAACTGTTGTTTTTGCATTTGTCACCCCGAGTGGGACGGGTATGCTGAGACGTGGGTCCCGTGCTCTCCACACCACTGGAGTCAAGCTATCCTGGCTTATGACGGCTGATAGCCAAAAACTGGTCCTAGTATGCTTGATTCCGGTCCAGGAAAGACGCGGCTTGGTAGTTCGGGCTGGACTGTTCCCATGAGGCATAGGGTCAAGGCTGATTTGCATATGGCCATGTCTGAACTGGGGTGGTGTGGAGTGCAAAAAAACGATGGATTTAGGCCCAGATCTCTGTACTGGGGTGAATGTATGACATTGTTCTGCATTCTGTCCATCAACTGTTGTTTTTGCATTTGTCACCCCGAGTGGGACGGGTATGCTCAGACGTGAGTCCTGTGCTCTCCACACCACTGGAGTCAAGCTATCCTGGCTGATGACGGCTGATAGCCAGAAACCGGTCCTAGGATGCTTGATTCCGGTCCAGGAAATACATGGCATGGCAGTTCGGGCTGGACTGTTCCCATGGGGCACAGGGTCAAGGCTGATTTGCATATGGCCATGTCTGAACTGGGGTGGTGTGGAGTGCAATAAACAATGGATTTAGGCCCAGATCTCTGTACTGGGGTGAATGTATGACATTGTTCTGCATTCTGTCCATCAACTGTTGTTTTGCCCTTGTTACTTCGTAACCACTTCATAGCGTCACTTACATTAGCAAAAACGATCATCTACATAGCCTAATATACATTGTTGTGAAATTTCATTACAAGCTGTTGAGCTGTTTTGCTGGTATGTCGTATACAAAAGTTTTATGCAAAAACCTGTTTTTATACCCACATTTTTTCTGTTCACCTACTTGACCAAATGCCACAAAACTTTAAATCCTCTGCCAATGTAACAGGGGCAATATGTCTGGAAAGTTTTTGAGAGATTCATCAAACGGGGGCAAACTTATTAAAGAGCAAAAACCTGAGAAATTCCTATCTCTGGTAACCCTAACGATAATTACAGAGTGGCTGTAGCCATTCTGTAATATATATACATACAGGTGTGTGTATTGTGGCGCATATAGTCAAATAGAATTTCTTTAGAGAAAACCTGAAGTGTCTGCATCAATCCTGTGGGTGAAATCAAGGATGGAGGATTAATGGCGATTCAATATATATATATATATATATCCATTGAATAATACCATTCAATGGAACTAGTCTCTGCACTATGATCTAAAACATTTCAATATTCACTAGAAAACCCCACGTTCATCACAAGTAATGGAACTTGCATACTCAGGAAGAGGGTAGAAGTAGCGGGGGAGAAGGTCAAAAGTGGGATTCAATAAACCTAACTGAGAACAGAGATCAGTAACCAAGTGTTGTTTGTTTTAGGTTTGACAGAATTCACTGGTCAAGGCTGTGTCAAAACATCAAGCCCCTCTTCCCTAAGTTTGCTCGCTTTTCTTTGGTAGATATATTCATTCACATCAGAAAGGTTGAACATCTGGAGTTGGGTCCATATCATCTCTGCAAAGTCTCAACAAGGACTCAAGGTCAGTCCAAGTCATTATTCTGATGAGTGCAAGTGGGGTTTTACACAGCTTTACCCCCCCCCCCCCCACTCCATCCTGCTTGAGATGGACTATCCAGGCACAGCTAGTTTCCTATTGTGTGGCTGTGTGGGAAGAATATGCAAAGACCAACTGTCAACTACACCCAGTCATATAGGCCAGGAATAGGCTGCAGGCATCAAATAGTTAGGACAAGAAAATGCCAACTTTCTAAAAGTGTAATTTTCAGAATTATGATGTAAAGTACGACTTTACCATGAAAGAGGATTTCAAATTACAATTCATCAGACACCAAATATCACTTTCCTACCTGCTCCCAATGAAAACCTATCACTTATTAAATGTAAGAAGGCAACTCAATGTTATCCTATGGGAGAGGTAGGCATCCCAATAGTGAAAAATGGATTTGTGACTTTTTCTCTACAGAACAGTACAACTCAAAAATAGATCGCCAACCTTTTTATTTACACTGCACCCTACCCTATTGGCTGGCTTGGGCCTTCTTTGGGGGTGACTTATATGTTATTGTTATTGTTAATTGAGTTTTGTGGATGGCATAATCACCCGCAGGTCTCTAAGCACTAAAGAGAGAGGAGCTATGGCTCAACCCAGTGAGTGACCATTGGTCTCCGTCGATGCGTGTGATTATTCCCAGGTTTCTGTAAAGAGAAGGATCTTTAGTTTTTTTCTAAACGGGAAAATGGTTTTTTCTTTTACGAAGTTTCCTGGCAGCTTATTCCATAACTGTGGGATCAAGACCGAGAATGCTCGCCCGCCTTTGGTCGTTATGTTGAAACCTGGACAGGTCAGCCGGCCTGCCTCGGATGACCGAAGAGTACGTCCAAGGACGTAACTCCTCAGGCGTTCTTGATGTAAACTGGAGCCTGTCCATAAAGGACTTTGTGGGTGATGCAGAGGCCTTTAAACCTGCCTCGCTGCTTGATGGGGAGCCAGTGAAGCTGTTGCAACAGAGGTGAGACTCAGGCCCGTATAGGGAGCTTGAAGATCAACCTGGCTGCATCATTCATTGCTACTTGCAGCTTGCCTAATAGCTTTTCGGGAAGTCCAGTGTAGAGCGCATTGCCATAGTCTAGACGGGGCATGATTAATGTGGTCACCACCGTCCGCTGGGTGAATAAAGAAAGGAGAGGTGATAATTGTCGCAGTTGTCTCAGCGGGCCTACGCAGGTCACAACCACGGAGGACATTTCGTTAGACAATGTGAGTTTTTTGTCTACTTTAATGCCTAAGCTTTTAACGACTGGGGCTGGTGTAGGTGTGGCACCCAGCTCCGGTGGTCAGAAGAGGTCAGACCACGAGTGCTTCCTATGGCGATGGCTAGGACCTCAGTTTTGTCCGGATTAACTTAGAGTGAATTATCTGTCATCCAGTTGACCACGTATCTAAGGATATTTTACACACGTAAGTGAGCCTGAGGCGTGTTGTCATTTTTAAGAATTAATTGAGTGTCATCGGTGTAGTTAAACACCTGGCAGTCCATACGGGCTAGGGCCCCCACCAATGGTCTGAGATAGATATTGAACAAAAGCGGGGATAGTGCAGACCCTTGAGGGACTCCACATGTTAATGTCCCTTTATTTAAGTCGCAGTCCCCCATCTGGATCCTTTGAGTCCGGGCTGTCAGGAAGGAGGCAATCCATTGATAAACCATCCCACTAATGCCCATGTCCCTGATTCGTGCCAGGAGTTGGCTGTGGTTGACCTGATCGAACGCCGCCGTGAGGTCTAGTAAAATCAGGGTACACTGCTTCTTGCTGTCGGCCGTGATGGAATATATGTATAGAAATTGAGTTTAAGGCTTGGCAAGGGGGTTATTTTGCTGAGTCGAATTGGTTGTTTAAAACTGCCAACAGGCTGCAATGGCAGCCCTGGGGCATGTTTTAAGTGCTACCTAACTAGGTTGACAATCAGTGCTGCAATCCCATAAGTAGCATTTAATTTACAGGTTCTGAGTACATGTAGTACTACTTAACTCGGAACGTACAATTAATTTAAAGATGACAATTATGTGGAAGCCACTTTTGCCGTGAATAAAGAAGAGGGCATAAGCACTTTAGCACTGATTAGCAGTGGTAAAGTGTGTGGATTCCTAAAAGCTAACAAAAATGGGTTCAGAAAACAGGTGGATGAAGGCAAATAATTTGAGGATGACCCCACAGAGAGGGTCAAGGGTATATGGCATACCACTTTACTTCTGACTTATAAGAAAATTAAATGTGACAATCAGATGTAAGCCAATGTTTTAGTGAGTGAGTACAAGCACTTTAGCACTGGTTAGCCGTGGTAAAGAGCACAGAGTCCTCAGGCCAATAAAAACAAATTCAGAAAAATGGAGGGGTGAATGCAAAAAAATTGGAATCTACATACAATTTGTTGAAAAAACGTACTGAACGTGAGTAAAAATCTGAAATTAAAAATATCTTCCTAGCAAGTGAATAATTGGGGGCTGTGCGCCTTAATATAAACCTCTTATTGGTTTTCCAACCTTGTTTTTCTATTTATATGCATGTCTTGATGTAATGTACTTGCGAAGTACACAAGAAAGTAAGATGTGCTCTGATCAGTCGCCTCTCCAATATATTCTTCATATTCTGATCATATGTTTGGAAGAGGGAGATATTTTTCTGGAAACAGCTTCTTGGTGGCATTTAGCCTCTGCCTGTTCTTAAGCGTTTCAGGTGAGGATCAAACCATTGAGATCAGATCACATCATTTGAGGCCCTTAATTAAATTGTCTCTTTTTATTATACTTGTGGGTATCCATCTCCTTGCCTCTCTGTATGTCTCTTCTCTTGGATCTCTTAAGTGACTTTGTATTAATAATCTCTTCTCCCTACTGCTGCCTCGTCACTTTTCTATAAATGTTCTATATTGTCCCTCATAAGTTGGAATTGTCTTTGCTTCTTGAAACATTGGGGTGCCACTTTGTCATAGGCTAGTTCTCTATTATCGCACTATCGCCTGTCTTCTGCTTCAGTGTTCTACAACATAATGTTATTCAAATATTTATTTATCTGCTTCCTTTAATCATGAATGGTTATATGATGTACATTCAGCAGTTTGGCAACAGTAGTCTTGCAATAAATAACTAAAACACACATAATTTGGGAATATTTTCTGGGGCTGTGTCTTTTCCTCTAATTTGAAGTACAGTTATCTACTAATGCTAGCCTGACTTGCCTACAAGCGCGATTGTGTCCTTCTGGGGCAGAGCTCCCTTATTTTTGTTGGTTATTCATTTTCTCCGTCAACTTTTATTATAAGGTCACTTAAGGATACTTATGGCCATATTATCAAGACAGGCGATAACAATTAACTGAGGTCCTTGAGCTGTTAGGTAGGTCACAACTGCTTTCATTGTCTTGATGCAGCACCACGGTGCCGACAAGAGGTTGAAAAAAAGAGTCTCTTGAATCAAAACAATTTTATGACTCCACTGGAATTGCAGGTATTTCCTGATATCTGAAGGAACCGGGGCATCTAAAGATTCACACAAGCAGTAAGTGTCCCTTGAGGAGTGAATTCCTGAGATGTACAATTGTTTTGATTTTGAAATGATTGTAAAAAACAAAACTGTTAAAAGATTTAAAGTTTAAAACAGGATGACATTTCTTGTTTTTCATTTTTACCAAGAACATTGTTTAAAACAAAACATGGGGGATGACCTCTGTAATCTCTATTGCATGTTTCATTAATAGAGCAGGCACCTCTTATGATATTAAATGAGTTTGCTCTTGAGAGAAAACTAAAAGGTGCAGAGAAGCTGTTGAAAGGTAATCTGATAAAATTATATACAATAGCCCTAAACTGACTACAGAATCCATGGAACTTAAGTAATGATATGCCATGCTGAAAGAAAATGAGGTAAACAACCTCCTACTTGAGGAAGAAAATGAGATAAACAACCTTCTACTGCATGAAGGCCAGAATTCAAAATCATTATCATGCTCTGGGCTCCTCTGTCACAGAAACCCCTGTTCTTGATGCCTCTTACGCTGCGAGTGTAGAGCTAGGGTTGGAAGTCTTGAAATTACCTGGAAGAGCCTGTGTACTATTTTCCCTTGAGAAGATGCGGTCGCAAAAGCAACTGCTTCCTTTGCTGGTTCTGCCAAAAACTCTAGCGCCAAAAAGCTTTCTCAGTAAAACGTGGCCTTGTCAATGGAGGCGTATGTTGCCTCATATTTTCTCCTCTCTTTAATGAACAAGTCCCCATATTATAAGTGTTGACACTCCTTAGAGAATAGACTACCAAACTTAGGGTTGATTTTTAATAAAAGACGTGTGCACCTCTCCTGAGAAATGGCAGCATTTGCACTGCCCAGCATTCAAATTGCCCCCTGTGCCCAATTTGACAAAGTTTTGCAGTCTACTTAAGAGCCTTTAGCACCAGCCTCCTTAAGTAGATCAAGAATTCTAGTTAGGGCCTGATAAATCTAACACCCTGTCCTGGTAATTCATCCAGGCTTTATCCACCCCTTTTTTGGGGTTCTTGCCTAATGTGATCAAACATAGAAGCATATTAGGATCGATGGCTGCAGTAGCAGTGAAATTGTTTGCCAATGACAGACAAGGGCATTTGCATTACAATCTGTTTCTCGTTACCTTGTCTAAACGCTAAATGAAGAGAAATATAATTGTCACATGGTCAAATGGAGTCTGTTCTGTAGAATTACAATGATGAATTAGGGAGTGATAAAACGTGGGATTGACGTAAAATCCAAAATCTTTTTGTCAAGTGATTGTGAACTTTCACCACGATCACCTCTTCTTTGTAGGCCCTTGCCAAAATGAAGATCTTTGTCTTGATTATCATCATCTCTGGTATTGTTGGACTTGGCCCTTTTGGCAGGTTCCTCCCTAAACTTTCTCCCTGCCTTATTTCGGACATGGTGTTGGGGGTTTTAGGCCTCTGTGCACTTTCGCATTTCTGTCTAGTGTAAAGTGTGTGCGCTCTCTGTGTTACAATTGGTGACATTGGCTGCCCTCCCATAGGAATGCATTGGGGATTCCCTGATCAGTGTGTCAGTGGTAATTCCTGATAGTGGAGGAGCAGCGTGGTCAAGTTTAGTATATTTGGAATTGTAATAATAAATGCTGCGCAATGGTGCACGCAGATTTATTATGATAAAATACTATCATAATACTACTTTTAGAAGTTGGCATTTCTGTGTGCTATGTGTCTGCCTGCCTGATGTGAATTGCATGTCTGGCTTGTGAATGACAGGGGTTGGGAGGTGTGTGGCTCCAGGAGGGGCAGGGTGAGTCAGCACTAGGCTGAATGGGACATCTGCGTTGGAAGTAGTGAGAGGAGTAATCCCTTGACTCTGAATAGGACTGTGCCCAGCCTGTACAATGCTGGCTCCACCCCCTGTGGTGTGTCTGATCACCTGGCCCCCCACCTGACAAAAGGAAAGAAGAACTTGAAAAAAAAATGGGGCATATTATCAAGGGGGTTTATCTCCGCTTTTTTGCCTTTAAAAGCCAAGAAAGCGGAGATAAAAGTATCTCCCTATTACCTAGCTGTGGCTAACACCAGTTAGCCACAGCTAGTAGGAAATAGTGACCATCTTATTTATTTATTTTATTTAATATATTTATAGAGCGCTAAACCTGTCACCCAGAGGGCATCCTGGCGCTTTGATCAGGAACCATGCACCTTAACCACTATAACCGCTCAAGCATTTTTTGGGAATAAGTGAGTTTTTAAAGCCTTCCTAAATGGAAAATAGTCCTTGTGACTCCTCAAAGAGAGTGGGAGGGAGTTCCAGAATTTGGCTGCTGCCACGCTAAAGGAGCGGACACCCATCCTCACTCTTTGAAACCTTGGAACCACCAAAAGGTGAGCAGATGAAGACCGCAGAAGCCGTGGAGCCGAGTACCACGCAAACATGTTTTGCAGAGGGACGGGGCCCAAAAGGTGTACAGCCTTAAACACCAAACATGCCGCTTTAAACTGTACCCGCAAACCCACCGGGAGCCAATGCAGATCTCGTAGAGCGAGAGTGGAAGAGCTGGACCTAGGACGGGAGAGGGCCAGCTTGGCGGCCATGTTCTGCACCCGCTGTAGCTTCCCTATCAGATTTCTTGGGCCCCGCTTTGCATGTCAGTGAAATTTATCACTAATGACATGCAGAGTGGGCGTGCCAAGATGTTAGCGACTGAAAACAGTCGCTAACATCGCTATCTCCTATTACCAACTTTTGGAGATATTCGCGTTAAGCGCGAATATCTCCAAAAGCTAACACCTGCCCTGAGCAGTTCTTAGCCATGTTATCCAATGGAAGGTGGATAACATGGCTAAGAGCATTAGCTCGGTTATGCATGAATATCGCTGATTTTTCAGCGATATTCATGCATTGCGGCCGATTTTTATCGCTTTTGCGATAAACCTTGATAATAGCAAGGTTTATCTGCGATAATTTCTGGCGATGCTTAGCGTTAAAAAATTCGTTGCTAAGCATCGTTAGCGATAAATATCGCTTAACGTTGGTAATATGCCCCAAAGTGCTCCAAATCCCCCCTGAACCAGTTGCATCCAGTTCCCCCAAACCCTACACTGCAGAACAAAGGAGAAAGGAGTATAAATGTGGGGGCTGTGACCCCATGTTCTGTTCTGTGCTTGTTCCTGGCCTTGCTGGAGTGTGCTGCTGCTGGGGCCAGGAGGAACTGCCATAAGGTCTTGCCTCCCTGGGCCCTGCATTGCCCCCTTGATCTCCATGGACTTGTTTGGACAACTAGCCCCCTGTGAGGGCTTATATTTTAATTCTCCTAGAGGAGCACTGGAGCTCCGCAGTGTCGAGCTGCATATGGCTTCTGAGGGAGTCCCCAGCGTAGGGGTTCCCCTGAATTGCTGAGAGCTAGCGGGAACCTACCCCGCTTAATGCTTATTTTATGTTGGTGGGTGCCCACCATGCATTATGGTGCCTTTGGCCGGTGCCCACCCCGCACTGTTGTCTTTTTGGAAAGGCAAGTGCCCACTCCACTTGATGCTTTTGATGACGAGCGGGTACCCACCCCGCACTTTGGCCCAGAAGAAATACACTGGCCCGACAAGGAAGCCAGAGCCTCGCAGACTCCATTTCCGCCTTCCCTCATAGCTGAAGATAGGGGGAAGGCAACCAGGAAGCAGACAAAAGCCAGCGCGTGGGGAGCGGGGCTCCCTTGAGCGCTGAGAAGCCCCGCATATGGAGAAAACCCGGTGGTGTCTGGCAGAAGTCCCTGGTCCCGGGAGGGGTCCGGGTGAAGTGAGGAGAGCCCCGCGGGGCGGCCGCAAAGGAGACGTGTTGCCACCGGGCCGAGCAGACGAGGCCTCCCAAGCGAGGGAGGAGAACGGAGTGCGACCCGATGTGGCACCTGGTGGTGCTGGTCCCGCAGCTAGAGGAGAGCCCGGTGAGTAAGGACTCGATCTGACACAGTGTACAGTGCCTATTTCCTGAGCAGACCCGACGTTGCAGGCCACTCCAATGAGGGGCATATTTGTTGTTTGAGGGCCCAGAAGGGCCTGTGCTTTCCCCCAATTTGGCGATGTGTTCACAGTTGCCCCGCTTGACAATCGGCAACTGCAACGATGGGGACAGATTTCTTTGGCCGAGCCCCAGAGCAGGGCCCAAGCCTGCCAGGACCTCTTTGTGTATTTCCACCAGTGCGGGCAGCTGCCACGGGGCCACAGTTGTTTGGAAGGCCCCTTTGGTTATTTCCCAGCTGCGCCGCCCCAGTGCGGACATCTGCAAAGTTTTTGGGCATAATTGTTTTAAAGAATTCCAGTCGGGCTCTCAGGGCACAGTCGGTGCCAGTGCCCACACATTTGATTTTCACAGTGGCACGACAATCAGCAGCAGCTGCAACGTTTAGGCTAACATTTCTTTGGGGGCATTTTTTGTAAGACAGGAGTCAGGTACACTCCTCTGCCCCAGTGCAATTGCACGCTTTAGGATGTTGCTGCATTGGCAGCCCATGCCCTGACATTATGGACATAGGGCATTTGAGCCCTCTGAGAAGGCCAGTTGGCCAGGGGGACTGTCGGGTTGATTCGGCGGCAGGTCCTAATGTGATTGATGTGGTGCGCAGGAAATGTGATTCATGTACTGTGATGTATGCACTGTGATTTATGCCTCTAATGTGGTTTATGCTTATGAGGTGATTTGCATACTGTGGTTTATGCTTGTGAGATTATTCTCCACTGTGATTTATGCATAATGTGATTTATGATTATGATTTTATTGTCTAATACGTTTAGACTTATGAGGTTATGGTCTACTATGTTTCGGCTTATGAGGTTGGCGCAGAATATATTTCACGCCTAATGTGATACTGTGCGTAATATGATTTATGTTGCAGGATAATGCTGAGTACAGTGTTTGCCAATAATTACTGGTTGTGTTCTACGTTTATTCTTGGTTCTACTTTTACTATTTTCACTTTGTGATGGTTCTGACAGTGGCCCAATTGGCCCTGTCTTGTGTATATAATCCCCTGTAAATATTGCCTAGTGCCAGTTGGCAGTATATATTGTGTGATTACCATTCTAATGTGTTTATGAAAATACAAATGCTATTTTTATATATAACCTTGTGCGGAGTTCCTTTTGTGGTGTGCCTAGTATGTTGCTGATGTGTGTGTGTTGCGCAAACGCTTTTCACATTGCCTCTGGGATAAGCCTGACGGCTCGTGCCAAGCTACCAAGGGGGTGAGCAGGGGTTATCTTTGGCTGTAACGCCCTTGCCCTGACTAGAGTGGTGGTTTCTGTCTGGCTTTGAGGCAAACCTTAGCCAACCAGAAATCCCATTTCTAACATTGGTGGTCAGCGGTGAGGATAGGACTTGAGTTTGTGCAGTACTACAGTGACAACTGGTTTGCACTATTTTCGGCCGTTTCCGACCGGTAAAGGGCTATGGAGACGTAGGGGCTAGAAAAACGTACATTTTCGGTAATTTTACCGAATCGGTAAAATTACAGAATCTGCAAATTTACCGATTCTGTAAATTTACCGATTCTGTAAATTTTACCGATTCGGTAAATTTACCATTCGGTAAAAATATCGAAAATTTATTTTGTGATGTAGGTAGCACTTCTAACAGTGCTACGGGGCCTTTAGAATTCGGTATTTACCATGCAATACAATTGCATGGTAAATTACGAATTCTTGTGTACATGCACATCTGTGCCATGTGGCACACAGACATGCCCTAAGGGCATGTCTGTGTGCCACATGGCGCAAACGCCAGTTACAGGGGTGCAACAGGGTGTCAAAGTGACACCCTGTCCCCCTTAGCAATTCGGTATTTTTACCGATTCGGTAAATACCGAATCGGTATTTGCTATTGACTCCTATGGGCTTCAAGGCCCATAGGATTCAATAGCAAATACCGATTCGGTATTTACCGAATCGGTAAATACCGAATCTTACCGATTCGGTAAAAAATACCGAATTTTTACCTACATCTCATTTACAGATTCATAAATACCGAATCAGTAAAATTCGGTATTTATGAATCGGTAAATGAGATTTACCTACATCTGGCCCTTAATTAGTTGTTTTATTTTTCTCCTTTTTGGGAAATGTGTTCTCTTGTTGCACTATGAGTTGTGTATCCTGCCAAGGACAGAAACCAGAGAATCTGAAGAAAGAGGCTACCCCAATGCTGCGTTTTGTTGGGGTTGGCCTGCAATGGTTAATTAATTGGCAAGGAGACACTAGCTCGGGAGGGTTGGTTTATCCCCTAAGTGCAGTTTTAGTTTTCCGGATTCCCCAGTAAGGTGGGATCCAGGGATGACAGCAATATGGAGTCCAGTGTAGGAAGTCCCACTCCTAGAGCCCGGAAGATGGTACCTAGTCCCAGTTAGAGGGGTACAGGTTGAGTTTCAGGGGCAGTAAGAAACTGTCTCATCAGCCTTGGGGGGAGTTTGTGGATGAGTGTGTGATGCATTGGATGATTGGTTGTGAGTTCTCTGAACACAGGGAACCTGCACAGGAGGCAGACCTCTGGCTGCGTGTTAGAAGATCTGAAGAGGCATTTGGGAGTGATCTTAGAAGGTGTGGCTCAGGTATCATCCGGACCTGCATGGTGGAAGAGGTTCAAAGTTGCCCAGCTAGGTCCCAGAGTAGTGGGTGGTGTGTAGGGGCTCACTTCCTGTCTCTGCGGAGAAGGAGTGAGTGTGGGGCTGCGTGTCCCAAGGTGTCGGAAACCCAATCTCAGGGCCTGAATTGTTCCTTCAGGGAACATCAGGTTAGGGGTCTTGGATGTACTATGACCATTTTGAGGGGGGATTTCCCAGTGTCTGGAGAACCTGGAGCATCTGTAAGCAGTGCTCCAGTGGTTCTGGTGTCTGGCAGTGCCACTCCTGAGTGGAGGGTGTAGAAGTCCAGGAGGAGGGGTCAGGGGGGAAAGAGTCCCCAGTGGAAGTACCAGTGGGTCAAGGGCCAGCCAGAAGGGCTGAGTCTCCTAGCAGTGACCATGTTGACACCATTCTGTCCTGGGGGGTCTTCACTCCCTGTCAGATGGACAGGTGTCAGGAGATCTGCGCCAGGCGGACTGTCACACGACACATGGTTTGTGCGTGCTCCCAGGGAAGTCCTGGTGCACCAGGCAGGTGCTCCGCCACAGGGTTCCGTCCCTGGGTTGGGAGGCCAGGTTCAGGTGTTGTCTGACCTGGAGGGAAGGACAACTGTAAACAGTGTCCTGACCGGTTTGTCTTGTAGAGGTACCACTCCTGAGGGGAGGATGCAGCATTCTGGAAGGGGTTGCAGAGAGAGGGGGTCCTCACCTCTGACCCTGGTGCAGCCTGAGGGTTTAGATCCCAGGTTAGTAGACCAGTTGCTGGAGAGAGGTCCTGATATGGTGGGTGAATTGTGTTCTGAGGTTGCCTCTCATAGGAGGAGAGTGCGGAAACCCAGGTTCAAGGAACAGTGGCAGTTTGGAACTACACTGAGAGGAAAGGGTGGCAAATGGCTAATATGTGCCAGGGGTTACAGCCCCCCAATCTGTGGATCGGGAAGGACCGGAGGTATCTGGATGGCCAAGGCCCTAGTGCTGGCTGTGGACAGCTAGGAAGTATCAGTGGGGTAGCCTAGTTGGTCCTGAGAGTTTTTTTCAGAGGGAGCCACATGGGTTCAGAGTGGTGTAGAACCGGAGGGGGTCCCTCCAGTTGCGGACCTACATCCGTGTTTTATTGCCTAAAGCAGGGTAGCCCATTAAGGTAGTGATTGGTCTACCCTGTGTTTCGGCTGGAAGGGGGTTGTGTTGGACTTGGCCCTTTGGGCAGGTTCATCCCTAAACTATTTGCTCTGCTCCCCGCCTTATTTCTGACGTGGTGTTGGGGATTTTAGGCCTCTGCACGTTAGCACTACTGTCCAGTGTAAAGTGCGTGCGCTCTCTGTGTTACAATTGGTGAGATTGGCCTGCCCTCCCATAGGAATGCTTTGGGGATTCCCTGATCAGTGTGTCAGTGGTAATTCCTGATAGGGGAGGAGCAGCGTGGTCAAGTTTAGTATATTTGGAATTGTAATAATAAATGCTGCGCTATGGTGTGCACAGATTTATTATGACTATTTGATAAATACCACTTTTAGAAGTTGGAATTTCTGTGTGCTATGTGTCTGCCTGCCTGATGTGAATTGCATGTCTGGCTTGTGAGTGAAAGGGGCTGGGAGGTATGTGTGGCTCCAGGAGGGGCAGGGTGAGTCATCACTAGGCTGAATGGGACATCTGCATTAGGAGTAGTGGGAGGAGTAATCCCCTGACTCTGAATAGGACTGTTCCCGCTCCAACGAGAGGCATATTTGTTGTTTGAGGGCCCAGAAGGGCCTGTGCTTTCCCCCAATTTGGCTATGTGTTCACAGTTGCCCCGCTTGACAATCAGCAACTGCAACGATGGGGACAGATTTCTTTGGCAGAGCCCCAGAGCGGGGCCCAAGCCTGCCAGGACCTCTTTGTGTATTTCCACCAGTGCGGGCAGCTGCCACGGGGCCACAGTTGTTTGGAAGGCCCCTTTGGTTATTTCCCAGCTGCGCCGCCCCAGTGCGGGCATCTGCAAAGTTTTTGAGCATAATTGTTTTACAGAATTCCAGTCAGGCTCTCAGGGCACTGTCGGTGCCAGTGCCCACACATTTGATTTTCACAGCGGCACGACAATCAGCAGCAGCTGCAACGTTTAGGCTAACATTTCTTTGGGGGCATTTTTTGTGAGACAGGAGTCAGGTACACTCCTCTGCACCAGCGCAATTGCACGCTTTTGGATGTTGCTGCATTGGCAGCCCAAGCCCTGACATTATGGACACAGGGCATTTGAGCCCTCTGAGAAGGCCAGTTGGCCAGGGGGACTGTTGGGTTGATAGGGCGCCAGGCCCTAATGTGATTGATATGGTGCGCAGGAAATGTGATTCATGTACTGTGATTTATGCACCGTGATTTATGCCTCTAATGTGGTTTATGCTTATAAGGTGATTTGCATACTATGGTTAATGCTTGTGAGATTATTCTCCACTGTGATTTATACCTAATGTGATTTATGATTAGGATGTTATTGTCTAATACGTTTAGACCTATGAGGTTATAGGTTTATATGTTTCTGCTTATGAGGTTGGTGCAGAATATATTTCACGCCTAATGTGATACTGTGCATAATATGATTTATGTTGCAGGATAATGTACAGTGTTTGCCACTAATTACTGGCTGTGTTCTACATTTATTATTTGTTCTACTTTTACTATTTTCGCTATGTGATGGTTCTGACAGTGGTCCAATTGACCCTGTCATGTGTATATCATCCCCTGTAAATATTGCCTAGAACCAGTTTGCACAGTGTATATTGTGTGATTATCGTTCTAAAGTGTTTATGATATTACAAAGGCTATTTTTATATATAACCTTGTGTGGAGTTCCTTTCGTGGTGTGCCTAGTATGTTGCTGCTGTGTGTGAGTTGCGCAAACGCTTTACACATTGCCTCCGAGGTAAGTCTGGCTGCTTGTGCCATGCTACCAAGGGGGTGAGCAGGGGTTATCTTTTGCGTGTAACTCTCTTGCCCTGACTAGAGTGGTGGTTTCTGCCTGGCTTAGGCGCAAGCCCTAACCAACCAGAAATCCCATTTCTAACAGTTATCATATACAACCTGGTTCATATTATCATCCATATCCCTAAATAAATGACTTTAATGGGGATGGACAAAGAGTCAGCTGACTCAGAAACCTTCTGGGGCGAAGGGCCTGAAACTAGGGAATTGGCATTTTTGCTCAAGAAAAGTTTATTTTGTGGAATGCTAGCTTTTTGCCTCTTTCAGAATCATCTTTCTGCAGTAAAAGTTTGTGAATAGAATCTTTCCTGTTTTTTGACACATTAAGCATGTGGTCTGAAACTTCATGATGAACAGACTCTTTAATAAAGGAATTTAATCACTGAATAGTTGCTCTTGCTGTGCTCAAATGTATTTGATATTGGGCAAAATATAATATTGTCAGGCAAAACAAATTCAATTTAAATATGTGAACATTCGACAGATAAACCACTGTAAAAATGAAGTTAACCTTTTCAAATATCAATAACCTATTAATAATAATTAATAAAGTTATAGTAATTTAGAGGGCAATGGCAGGCTCCAGTAAATATAGGTAGCAGGAGAACAGAACCCTGAATCCAGTGGAAAACATTTTTGCCTGGCCAAGGGCATGCTCCAGGCTGTGTACACAAAGAGAACTCTCCAAATAGCGGGCGAGTGGCTGGAGAAGTCGCCCCCCAGGAGGAGGAACTGACCGTGGTTGACAAGTCTCTGGTAAGGTAAAGGACTGAAAGTATTCACTTGGTCCAGGAATGTGTTCCTGAGACAACGAGGTAGAAACTAAGATCCATATGGTGGGAAAAGCAGGCGCCACCCACCAGCAAGAGGGGAAATCCACCAGAAGCGTTGCTCACTCCCAAAAGTTATGAAAGTAAAAGCATTGCCCTCTCTTACAGGCTATGATAGAAGAGTATTGCCCACTCTTACAAGCTGTGAAAGTAGTGGGTTTGCAACAAACCAAGGCCACATGCGGGCCTCAAGCACAGCTATTTTGTGCACTAGGGATTTTAGGCAGAAACAGCTGAAATAGAGGTACAGCATGAATTACTGAAGTGCGCAATTAACAATAGACAGGGGCTAAACTATACCCAAACTTCGGGGGAGGCTAAGACTCCCGGCTAGGGTCGGCTTGAGCGCTGGAGGCAGCCGTTACAACAGTCTTTTTTGGTGGGCTCTTCCCTATAATCTCCTTCTACATGAATTCCCTCATTACCAGTCTTAAACAGTGCACCTCATCTCTGTAGCCTCTCTCTGATAAACATTTAATTTTTTATAGTGCTGCTCATAGTTCTCTCACACTCAGTTCTGCGATCTGCATGGAACACGTTCTTTGCAGCAGGCACAATAATCCTCCTTCCTAATTTATGAAGAGCCAAAACTGCCACTAGACAAAATTCCAAACTCTCACTAGTAGGAACATTAATCACCAGAGTTATATTGACATTTTATTTGTTGCCTGAAAACTGCCTGATGCACAAGGAAGTTTGTGTGCTTTTAAAGCAAAAATTATTTTTAAACACAGCCCAGCGCCTCATCTTTCGGCCAGAAATGCCATTAGCGGACAAATGTTTGCAGGGTAAAAAAAAAGCATTCATTAAAAAAAAAGAAAAATGCAGCATCTGTGCATTGCAGCTCGGTCGGATACTGCTCCAGTGACCAAACGAGACCGAAAAAAAGCAAAGCAAAAAGCTGCGGATAAAATATTTCTCTCAACACATTTGGCGAGGCCGGCTGCGCTGGTTTGTTTCAGCGCCGCGGCGGACCTACGGGGGTCTGGTGCCCGCTCCGCCAGCCTCCGCCTCTCCGGGTACCGTGGGATCAGGGCCCTCCGCTGCACAGCAGCGCCCGGCCTTTCAAGGCATTAATAAAGCATCTCAGAAGCCTCGCCGCGGCCTCGCCGTAAAACTGACAGCCCGAAATATTGGCAGAAAGAGATGGCAACTGTTGTTTTTAAATGTTTGATAAGCAATATGCTACTTATTCCTGCAGTAACGCATTGTTAGCCTAACCTTTTCTCTTGCTTGCCCACTAGCCTGTCTTATTGCTCGAGCGATGCAAGTACAGGGGTAGGGGGGAGGCTAGATACTTAATTAGAAGAGTTCTCATGAATAATGGTGAACTTGTTTGTGCAATAACTATTGGTGGTTCGGGAGCAGTGAGCAGTACGTGTTTTAGGATTTCCTGCGGTATGGCGAATTGTGATGATCAGACACGTCTCGCGGTCTGGTTTCTATAGCAATTTGGTGGCCTCGCGAGAAGACTGTTGAAAGTGTGCAACACTGTGTGAAAGTTCAGGGACTTTGTGAGCATTCTGGGCCTTAAAAAAAATTAAGTGTGAGACTTTGACTATTCCTTTGGATATGGGCAGTGTTCTACTTTAGGGGCGGCATGCGGAGAGTGGGGTGGCATGGGAAATATTGGACTTCACGAGAAGTTGGTAGCTTTATTTATATGCTGTAGTTACTTATATTGCATAAACCCAGGGCTTTAAGTGGGATGCCAACAATGGAGGGGTCTCTCAAGGGGGTGTGGCCGATGTAATTAGCGTGTGGCTTAAAACACGTAAACTAAAAATCTGGGCTTAGCATAATGTGCCACCCGACTGGCAATTTGCTGCTTCTGTTATTGGATCCAAATAATGTAATAAATCACCTAACATTATACGTACAACAAGCCAGGGCTATTGGCTTTGCCAATGGTTGTTAGTTGCATTAGAAAAATTAGTAACAACTATGGCTTCGTTGCAAAGAATATTGAAAATGCTTCAGTTCTGAAATGATTCGACTGTGAAAGAACTTCAACGAGTGTCTGTTCCCTGGTTGTGATAGTTTTTTCTTGCCTCTGTTCCCTGGTTGTGCTCGCTTTTCTTGCCTCTGTTCCCTGGTTGTGCTCACTTCTCTTGCCTCTGTTCCCTGGCTGTGCTCGCTTCTCTTGCCTCTGTTCCCTGGTTGTGATCGTTTTTTCTTGCCTCTGTTCCCTGGTTATGATCGTTTTTTCTTGCCTCTGTTCCCTGGTTATGATCAGTTTTTCTTGCCTCTGTTCCCTGGTTGTGATTGTTTTTTCTTGCCTCTGTTCCCTGGTTGTGATCGTTTTTTCTTGCCTCTGTTCCCTGGTTGTGATCGTTTTTGTGTGTGTGTGGCTGTGTGTGTGTGTGTGTGGCTCTGTGGGTTTGTGTTACTATCCTTGTGGGGACTTGAGTAGGATAACACACTCACACTGTGGGGACTTGATTGCACTGTGGGGACCTCAACCCAAGTCCCCACAAGGTACAATGTTCTAAATGAATGGAAATGACTTCAGAAACATATGTGCCAATTTTTACAACGGTTGTGATAGTTTTTTCTTGCCTCTGTTCTCTGGTTGTGCTCGCTTCTCTTGCCTCTGTTCCCTGGTTGTGCTCGCTTCTCTTGCCTCTGTTCCCTGGTTGTGCTCCCTTCTCTTGCCTCTGTTCCCTGGTTGTGATCGTTTTTTCTTGCCTCTGTTCCCTGGTTTTTGTGTGTGTGTGGCTGTGTGTGTGTGTGTGTGTGTGGCTCTGTGTGTGTGTGTGTGGCTCTGTGTGTGTGTGTGTGGCTCTGTGTGTGTGTGTGTGGCTCTTTGTGTGTGTGTGTGGCTCTCTGTGTGTGTGTGTGGCTCTGTGCGTGTGTGTGTGTGGCTCTGTGTGTGTGTGTGTTTGGCTCTCTGTGTGTGTGTGGCTCTGTGTGTGTGTGTGGCTCTCTGTGCGTGTGTTGCTGTCTGTGTGTGTGGGGGGCTCTGTGTGGGGGGGGCTCTGTCTGTGTGCATGTGTAGGTGTGTGGCTCTGTCTCTGTGTGTGTATGGCTCTGTCGGTGTGTGTGTGTGTGTGTGGCTCTGTCTGTGTGTGTGGCTCTGTCTGTGTGTGTGTGTGTGGCTCTGTCTGTGTGTGTGTGTGGCTCTGTCTGTGTGTGTATGGCTCTGTCTGTGTGCGTGTGTGTGTGTGTGTGTGTGTGTGCGTGTTGGGCTCTGTGTGGGTAGCTTTTTTTGTAGGTGGGTCTGTGTGAGGATGGCTCTGTGTGTGTTTAGGTGGGTCTGTGTGAGGGTGGCTCTGTGTGTGTGTAGGTGGCTCTGTGTGGGTGGCTCTGTGTGTGTGTGGGTGGCTCTATGTGAATGATTCTGTGTGGGTGGCTCTGTGTGGGTGGCTCTATATGTGTGTGTGGGTGGCTTTGTGTGTGTGGCTCTGTGTGTGGGTGCAAATGCAATAGGTCTCGCATTTGCGAGAGGTTAAGCTATTGGCATTGTAAATGACAATGCCATTTATTTACATGTTTTAAAAACAAAAACATAAATAAAAATAATTCATGAGCAATGCCAATAGCTCTAACTTTAACAATGCAGAGACCATTGCATTGTAAATGCTTATTTATCTTGCCTGCTATGCAAATAAAGCGAAGAAAGAAATACATAACAGGAGCCTCTGGTCTTGCAAGAAGAAAATCTCCCAGGTGCAGGGCTGATTACCCAGATGATTGTACACTAAGCACTGGAAACCCCCTCACTGACACACCCGCCATAGTATCAGACAAAAAGCATTTGCAACCTTCTTATCTTATCTCCTGTCCATTGTTTAGTCTTGAATGAACGTCAGTCGTCTCACTCACATTGCTCCTGTGCACTCATGCAGTACAATCGATGTGTCACCCGCACACTCATAGGCTCGTCCATTAACGCTGTGTACCCGAAGCACAGTCGTAATGGGTTTCCACGGACAGTAATTAGCGTTCTTGCAGTATTCTCTGTTCAAACACAGCTAGCCCAAGTCCTGATTTATCTGAGCACATCTAGTGCCCTGCAGCGCCAGCGCCATCCGGACAAAATTATAAGGCAGACGGAGTGACGTCACACGCCCAACGCTCCCTACATTGATCGTGAAGATGAGTCACTATGCGGTCCTTAAAAATATGTAGCATTGTAAAGTTGAGCCTGGAACATATAATGTATAGTGAATTAAAATGGTGAAAGCAACCAGCTACTGTAAAAAAGCAAAAGCTGCAGGCAGACTTGCAATGCTAAATGACGTGTTATAAGGAGCAAAATATGGGGGTCTGTCATTACCCCATCGGTCTTGCATAGTGCTTCTCCCAAACGTAGGCCCTGCTACATTATTGCTATAGAAAAAACTCATAAGGATGAATAAGCAGGCTGTTGTGTCTTAAGACCTCTCTTTACTTTTTTAATATTCAGTTTTTCCTATACATCTCCTGCACACGCCAGCTGACTGCCAGGCACATAATGCAGTAATCTCATTCCAGGTATGCCCATCCCTTGGTACGAACTCCCATTACAGGCACTTATTCATGTAGTCTAAAAATCAACATCACCCTCTTATATAATTTGGGATTCTGATTATATAAACGGTATCAGCACCAGGCTCCATAGTCTGGCAGGCAAGAAAGCGCATCGTGCGGTCTGTCAGGTCACCTTCCAGCCTGTTGCTATCATCCCCTCTCCTCTTGCCCATCTGCCTTACAGTGGCCAATTTTCGAGATGGGCTTAGTTTGATAATGAACAACATATATTTTTACAAACCATGGACTCTTTCTGTAATCAGCGACACACACTTTGCGGTTCCTTGAACAATTTTTGAAGCATTGTGCTCCTGTCAAACAATTGTGATGATGAATATTTTTTAGTTTCCACGTATTTTTCCATAGAATATGAGCCTATCTTAAATAAAAATACCATTGAGCCTACAAGGTTTGATCCTCTATTATTTTTTAGTATTTTTGCTATTTAGCTCATACTGACCCGCTCACTCGCACTGTAAAATTTTAACTGGGACGTGCTCTGCTCCTTTTCATGCCACACATTTAGCTACTTGTTTTTAAATACCTTCATTTTAATTTAGTTTGCTGTCTGTTGTGCTTTACTCCTGCTCTGTACAGTGTGTGGATATGCGCTGAACCCTCCCAACCCACCTATTGAGGCTAGCCGGCCTGTACGTCAGGCAAAAGATTTTTCCATCCGGGCAGCCTTGATTAATGTCCGGTCACTAAAAAAACATCATGTGGACATTTTTGATCTTCTCACAGACCGTGCCTTGGATTTGCTGTGTCTGACTGAAACCTGGCTTGATGTCTCTTCTGACCCGACTGTTTCCTTAGCCATTCCTGCGGGCTATAAGATTTTTAGAGCAGACCGCCCGGAAGGGAGAGGGGGCGGGGTAGCTGTGGTCTTTAGGAACATCTGGGATCTCCGCGTGGGAGACTCCACGGCTTGGAATAGCTGTGAGGTTCTTGATTTTAACATTTGTTTCTCATCCCACTATACCTTGGGGGTTTCTCTTATCTATAGACCCCCGGTCCCGGCGGGCTCTTTTCTTCAGAGCTGTGGGGATGCCATTGCTACAAGAGCTGTTACATTCTCCCATTATGTGGATCAATCTGTCACCAAGGAGGCTATTGACTTCCTGGAAACTTTAGATCTTACACAACTTTCGCAGCATGTTAAGGCACCAACACATCAGGCTGGTCACTTACTGGATCCAATTTGCACTAATTTTCCTATCTCCCTACACGACCCCAGCCCTGTGTCGTGGTCTGACCACTTCATCTCTCACTTCTCCTGGATGGTTGTGAATGTAGAAATGGCGGCACTGCCCTCCCAAAGGGCAGCCTTTGGTAAAATTGACCCCCAGGATTTCACTCAGGCCCTTGATCAGCTTAGGCCCATCCTCTCTGGAGATCTTGAGGAGAACCTGACAGGGTTTTTGAATTTGGTGTCTCGGGCAGTGGAATCTGTGACCTCTTCTCGGACCTGTAGGCCAATTTGAGATTCACCTTCCAAGCCCTGGTGTAACGCCACCTTGAAAGGCCTTAAGCATGATTGCAAGGTTCTGGAAATGACCTGGCGTAGATGCAGCTACTGCCCCATGCCAAATTAAACTTAAGAGCTATGCAAAAAACATACTACGAAGCAATAGCAGTTGCCAAAGGACAATTCTATGCTGCGCGCATTGAGTCTGCTGGGAGTAATTCCCACATTTTTTTTTCCATTGTTCAGAGCTTTACCTCTCCATCTGCACAATCAAGAGTGATGGCTCCTTAATCAGCCTGGTGTAATACTCTTGCTGGCGCCTATAGGAACAAAATTCAGTCAATCCAGGCGTCCTTTTCTCTCGGAACAATCTCCAAAGCCGCCTCCTGTATTGATCCCCTGTCTGTCTCCTCCAGCAAGCTGTCTGATTTTAGACCAGTTGTGCCTTTGGAAACTCTGAAACTTCTCGCTAGTTTCAAGTCTGGTTCACCGTTGGACCCTTGTCCGGCTAGGCTCCTGGCGGCAGCACCATCTAGTGTTTATGTTGAGGTGAACGCAATTGTTAATAGATCCCTCCAGACAGCTGCTGTCCCGTTGACCTGGAAGCAGGCAGAAATTCTGCCCTTATTGAAAAAACCCTCTTTGGATCATAGTAACCCTGCAAACTACCGCCCCATCTCTCTTCTCCCAGCCATCGCCACAGTCTGCGAAAAAATTGCTAATAAACAATTAACAGACTTTGTGGAGAGTGAGGCATTATTACATCCTGCTCAGTCTGGATTTCGATCCACTCATAGTACTGAAACTGTTCTAGTAGAGGTGTCAGAAGCCATTCGGGAGTGCCTAGACGCTGGCGGAAGAGCGGCTCTTGTCATGTTAGATCTCTCCGCAGCGTTCAACACTGTGCCGCATGACCTTCTCCTGGCTCGGTTAGCGGGGATTGGCGTCTCCGGCACAGTGTGGGCATGGCTTAATTCCTTCATGGAAGGCCGTATTGAGCAGATTTGGCTTCCCCTGTGTTCCTCCCCTCCTCAACCAGTCACAACTGGGTTTCCACAGGGTTCCGTCCTTAGCCCTCTCCTCTTCAATATCTATGTTACACCTTTGATATATATGGCAGAGGAGCTAGGGGCTAAGGTTATGGCCTACGCCGATGACACCCAGCTGCTTTTTACCTGGGATAAGATCTCGCTTTCTGTCACAGCCGCTCAGCATTGTCTCGCTGCAGTTTTCAGCTGGCTGGTGGATGCCCAGCTGAAATGCAACGAACAAAAATCAGAGATCTTGCTCTTTGGCAATTTTCCATCTAACTTTTGCCAACTTCTGTGGCCTCCAGACTCATTGCTGCCATCCTCCACGGGTCGGCCAGCCAAAAATCTGGGGGTTTGGTTTGATGAGTCCCTCTCTTTTTCAACACATATTAATAAACTGACTGGCTGCTGCTTTGGCCTCTTTAAAATCCTGAGAATTTTCTTTCAACTTCTTCCGCAAGCAGCGAAAGAGACGGTCATCTGTGCTTTGGTATTATCTCGCTTGGACTATGCGAATGCACTCTACATTGGCATCCGGCCTACCTGTTAAAGAGACACCAGGTCATGCAGAACACAGCGGCTAGACTGCTGTTAGGTATTTCATCTAGGATCAGTGTACTGCACCACCTGCGTTCTCTTCACTGGCTCCCTGTGGCGCACAGAGTCAGGTTGAAGGCTCTGGTTTTGTCCCACCGGGACCTCCATAAGATTGGCCCTATATACCTGCAGAGACGCTTCTCCTTTTATCTACCTGCACGTGCTCTTTGTTCTCAGTTCGTTCGCTTGGCCCGAGTTCCTCGATACAAGCTTCAGCGGCTTGGAGGTAGCTCTTTTACTGTGAAGGCCAGCTCGGCCTGGAACACACTTCTCCTTGAATTACGCTCCATTCAGGATACAGCACTGTTTAAACGGAAACTGAAGACCCACTTGTTTGTCTAATTTGGCTTTTTTGTCCTTCTCCCTTTCGGTCCGCTCCTTTCTATCTCAACTGTGGCTCCGCGCCGGGACACTCATGATTATCTGTGCGTTTTATAAATAGTAATAACATAACATAACAACATAACATTGATGTATGTACCGATAAAATGTTGTTAAGTTCATTTAAATCTTCTTTTTTTATTTAATTCATCATTACCTTTACGTAATCAGTTAAATTGACTATTTTTAAGACCCCAGTCTAACATAAACCATGTATAGACCTGGAACTCAAGGCTTCATTCACTTTTGTATTAACAACCGTAAGCTGAGGTAAGAATCTCTAGTTGTTAGGTTAAAATATTTTTTGGCATGTCATCCATTTTCATTTAATTTAATTTTCTATTTCTTATATATTTCTTATTTGTAAATAAATACCCAGCATCAATTAAAGGTGAGACATTGAGTCCATTTAACAATCCCAATACTAATTAAATACATTTAGCAACTACAGATCAGTATTAGATTCTCACTTTAGAGATTAAATAAAAATGCAAAAGAATGTCCCTTGACATTGAAAATCAGTTCAGGGTGTGAGAGCAAGATGGTCAGTGTGAGTCCATGCCACTCAGCCGCTCATGTCATGCCAGAAAAGCATCGACAATCGACTATGCTGACTGACCCGTGATGCCGACTCAGAAACCGAGTAGAATGCAAGCGGTCCGTTTCCACTGTCAGTCCGTCGGCACTGACTCAGACGCTGGAAACGGCTGCGGGTGCTCACCTTTGCAAGAGCACTCTGGGAACTTTTCACTCGCTGGCTGGTCTACTGCATTGTTGCCTCGGTTTTTTCCTTGGTCTCCATTGAGTTGATACTCCGGCCAAAATGGAGACGGAGGTGGAGTCGGATTATGTCGACATGGGGAGCAAAAATCAACAAAATCAACAAAATGAAGGCTGCTCATGTCACCCTAGCCAGCGCCGTCCCAGGGAATGTCGTGGTGCCGGACAATCCACCCAAAGGTAAACAGGAGGTCAGTGGTTTCAAAATGACGACGGGGAGACTTGGGGGTGGTGGAGCCACAAAGGAGCGTGCAGGTCTTCAGCCCTCTGTCGCCAAACTATTTTGGGGAGTTAGGCACCACTTTCTATATTGGACTCTACATGCCCCCCTGAGAGCGAACTTGACTGCTCATCAATAGGAAAACAAGGGGATCTGAACTTCAGGCAATCGGCAACTACCCCAAAGGAAAACTGTACCTCTGTTCAGCCAGAGGAAATTGGGACATCTAGGGGACAATGGTATGGTACAGAAGGGATGAAAGATTCCACAAACTTTAATCTTACCCCAGTTCCTACTGAAGGAATTTCTATTCCATGTCGGATGGCTCTATGTCCATGACAGATGATGGCGGAACCAGCTCAAGTGAAGACAATGGCACCGATCCATCAAAGACACTGGAACTGTTCAGTGCCAGAAAAAGCTATGCAATAAGGCAAAAAGACGCAGCCAGCTCAAGTGGGACTACTCAGACTCTCAGCTGTCTTTCGCACTTGGTGAAGAAGCCGGTCAGACATCGCTTTGGGAAAACTTAAAAACGACACCAGAGTCCAGAGCAGAACCCTATTTAGCCTCTATCCTGGCTTCAATCAAGCAATTGCAAGAAGAGGCTCGCTCTGACATCCGTTTAGCTAAAGGTGCTGCCAAAAAACTACAAGGGGGTATGAGGAGGCTTAGAAAAATTGGTGATCGTGTCATCATGGTGGAAGGCCGTACAGAGAGTCTAGAAGTTGAAGTAACCCCCTTAAAAGATCAAGGTTCTTCTCACGCTGCATGTCTGTCAGATTTATTGACGAAGATGGAAGAGCAGGAGAACCGCCAATGCCGGAATAATCTCCGCCTACTAGGTATTCCGAAAGGAGTAGAGCGGGATGACCCAAGGCGCTATATTGTGAAAGTTCTGCGAGAGGCTGTTCCTGATCATTCAAACTGGAATTGGGACCATGAGGTTCAGTGGGCACATCGCTTCCCCCCTTCAATCTAAAACAACGGCACAATGGCAGCAGTTTTCCTGAAGAAAAACCTAGGACCTTTCTGGTGTTCTTTAGGAACTTCCTCCTTAGACAGCTGGTCTATGATCAAGCCAGCCCGAACTCTCAGAAGGGGTCTAATGAGGTAATGTTCTTCGCTAAACCTGACGTTTGTCATTCTACAGTAGAGCGAGGTGGCGACTGCGCCAACTAATTGCTCCCTTTCAACAGCTGGGTGCTCAGGTGTTCTTAATGAACCCTGCCAGACTGAAAGTCATTCTGAATGGGTCCTCTCGGATCTTTCTGTCAGAGATTAAGGCAAAGAAAGGTCCTAGCTAAATGATGGATGAAACTTCTGTGTCCAAGAAAAATGAACTAAACTCAGTATTCTCCCACTCTGTTACTTGTCTCATGAGCGGAACGATCAGAGGGCTCTGGCAGATTAGTTTTTCCCTCAGTGCTTCCCTCAGCTCCTGCTCAGGAAAGGGTTGCATATGAAATAAGCATTTGTTAATTACTTGTCAAACTGCCCCAAGGGCTTGGGACAGCCCATGCCTCCTGAACAAAGGAGGAAGCCCAAACACTTCAGCTAATCCAGGAGGGGGCTTCTCTTTGAACTTTTGGTGTGAAAGGCCCTGGAGGGGCGGTGCTGAGACCCCAGGAGCATATGTGACTAGTGACTCCTGGATAGTACCATTTTGGCCTGTCCCAACATGTGGTACAGTAGGGTTGGAAAAGGGGTGGAGAAGTGATGTGGCACCCTGGGATAGGCCAGGGGTGCATGGCTTCTTGAACCTTCCTCTCACCTTGAAAAGCTCATGCAGAGTGGGAGACTCTCTTTGCCTGGTGGTTTATTTTGTGCTTCACTGCTGGACCCTGGGACTACTGTGGAGAACTGGAAGGAGAAACCCCCTGGGGCCAGAAAAAGACTAAGGACTCTGCCCAGATAATCCCAGGACCAGTGGGTCTCCCCAGTGGCCAGTGAGGCTGGCCCCCTTGGACCGCCTGAAGACTAGTTGGGGGAAAGCCCTGGACCTTTGCACCCGGAAACCAGGGGGAAGACTGGTGCAGTGAGCCAAGAGAACTAGCTCTCTGAGGATTAAACCACTTTGGAGGTTAGGAAGTTTGCTGCAACTGCCCCTGGTGGTTAGAGCTCACAATCAGGAGTTCAATGAGCCCTGGATCATTAAAATCAGCCCAATTAGGTATGAGTTATGGCATTTTAAAGTTTGTGACATTAGACATTTTTACCTGCCAGGATCATTAAAATCAGCCCAATTAGGCATGAGTTATGGCATTTTAAGGTTTGTGACATTAGACATTTGTACCTGCCGTGAAGTGCATGGGGTTCTACCACTGGTCCATCACTTAGTTCCAGAGTGGACCAGGGGTCAGTGCAAGGGTCACTTATGCATTTACATCGAGGGAGGGGGCATACATTGGACCCCCTCTCCAGGCTCTTACTTGCCCTTGGGGTCCCCATCTCCCCAGGGGCCTACGCTTTCAATGTTTTTATGGGGAGAGGGCCTTGGTGCCCCGCTTAGATTTGCACCTGGTCCAGGCACCTCAGCCCTTTGGCCCTTTGCACAATGGAGGGGCCAGGATCCCATCTCCCACCATTGAGCAGTGTCGCAACCCCACAGGAGTGATGTGCCTGCCCCGCTTCCCATATCTTGGGGGAGCGGGTGGCCACCAAAAAACAAGAATGCCCTAGAACAGTGAAGCTGTCGGCTCAAGCAGCCGCACACGGAGTAGCGTGAGCTGGCAGGGCGGCAAGGGGTGGACCACATCAACTATTCCCAACATTTCAAGGCATGGGGGTGACTAAATGGGACCAGTCACCCTCCAAAAAAAAAACACAAAATCAAAATGAGCTGTAAAACTGTGTAGCAAACCAATTGGGAGCAATGGGAGAGCCGCTCATAAAATATTTACTGCTCTAGGAAGAGCGCCCCATAATGCCCTACAGGGCCTTCCCATTTACCTAATTTTCCTTGCTTGTGAAGGTCCCAGGATGGCAGGGGTACCCCCAAAGACAGAATAGAAGCGTGTATGGGGTTGCTGCAGGAGCGCAGCACTTCCCCCTTGAGAATTTATTTTGAATTGACTGATACTATGTTTATTGGGGTCAGGAATGCAGGATCCCTCCAGGATTTTCCTAATGTTTTAAAGCATCTCTGCGCTGGAGCTTTTGCTCTACATATAGGACTCTAGACAGGGGCTCATGTTATGGTTACATTTAATGTGGCCTGAAAGTGTTTGAAGAAGATACATATTCTGAAGCATTCTCTGGGGCCAAGCCTATGATTGTCTGTTAATGTAAACAACATGTGAAGCCTTTACGGGTTTGTTTTTATGATTGCATTTTCATGGATTAAAAGTTCATAAAAATATGCAGTCACATTTTTTGCTCATTTTAAATGTTTTCTGAGATAATACTGGTAGTGGTTGTTGATCATAATGCATATGCTTTATTGACATTTATAAGTGCATTTACTCCTAGGCATTCTTATAGGTGATTGCATTTAAATACAAAATTATGTTTTTATGTGGTTTGTGGATCTTGAACCTTTGACCATGCCTATAGACTTACTTGATATGTTAGGGGGTCAAAGGTGATTATGTAACATCATCTGTGATGTTTTCCATCTACCAATGTATATATTTGTAAATTACTGAGTAGTATTTATTAGTGTGTGTTTGTCATAAATGCACTTGTTTCTTTCTAAAGAAAAGGTACTGACCGAACGATCAATTATTGAGTGCTAATACTGCGTGCCTGTAAACGGTGATCATTAGCCCACACCATCTACCCTGTGTATGCCTTGGACTGCTCTGTTTCGCTACCCTGACAGAGTAAAGCACTACAGTAGTGTGCTTGGCTCCCAGTAAAGGGAATTGTGCACCAAACAAATAACCTACTTTTCTACAACCACTATGTAGACGCATACACCTGGGACCGTAGTAACCATGACAATAATAACAGTAGCTGTTGGCGCTGGAACAGTCACAACTGAGGCCATTGGGGTAGGTCCTCCTGTCTGAGTTACATCTTCATCAACAGGAGCAGTTGCACCATTAACATAAACTCTGCCATCTACAGCTGGTGGGACAATGTTATAAGATGGTGGTTGAGAGGACAATAATTCCTCTAAGAATCATCACTAGAGTATATATCATTGTCAGAGTTATCCTGCGCCTCCTCATCCTTCTCTCTCTAAGCTCTCTTCTTCTTAGGATTTTACTATGCCAGGAGCAGATGCAGCTTAGATTCCGCAATCATATCCTTTCTCCACGTTTGCTCTTCTGCATCCAATTAGTATTCACCTAACTACATGTATATAGTCTTACATGTATGGCCATATAATGACCTGTCATACCTTCTTGTACAGCTTGCATGCCCTCTTGGACAGGGACTCTCACATCACGCCCCATCAAATCTCTTATCTCCCAAGAAAACAGTGTATTCTAAAAGGTAGCAACTTCTGCCATATCACCATTGCAATAAGTATCTGTTATTTCACAGCACCCGATGACATAGGCTGCAGTACCTCACAGCGGCTCTTCCTCCTTTGCAAACTCCTTATGCAAGCGTTTAGGGGGACAACAGGGAATAATGCTTTCCATTGTTAGCACGGACACAAGCAAAATCTTGGAAAATGGGAAATCACGTTGACAAATTAGGTTTATCCTCTGAGCAACAGGATCTAACAACACCAAACACTATTAATACACTCACAATACTCAATTCCAGGGTCCTATCATATTTGTACAGCTGATGGCACCTCACAGACCAATGCCTAAAACGTTACTAGACAAGTTAAACAACAATATACTTCTTATATATCTAAGTATCATGAACGTCAACGAGTCTGATAACAACTTAAACTGCTCAAAATTAAACATTTATCCACTCACACAATCACACCAAATAAATTGGTACAACGCAAAGCACACAATGTTGACAAAATACCACAAACTTGACATAGATAAATTGCAATATGCAACCCTATTTATAGTAAAACCTCAGACACACTGACTTCCTTCAGACCCGCCAAAAGACCACCGCTCTTCCAAATTGAGGCATATACTGGACTTGAGCATGCCTTAGATCTTTTCCAGAGTATTTTAGATCTCTACACCTCAGTGCCAAACAATTATTGGTTCTATCTTTTGATAGAGATAGATTTCTTGAATTTCCATCTTATATTAAAAGAATCAAAGAGAATCCTCCAATGATTGTATGGACCTTTGATTGTTGACTTGAAGTGTGATCTAACATTGGCAATACATTTCAATTACAATGAACCAATATCGCTCCACAAAAACAAAAGAGAAAATGGTGTCTAAAACTTAAGATTTGTATTAACCTATTTAGTTCAGCATAGAAGTTTAATCAATCAGCAACACTTAAAGAAAAATATCAAAAGGACATGCATATTTAACTGATCATGCAATCTGAATGTATATAATATAAAGTAAAATATGCAAAATACAGTCATGTACCGCAGGCAAACTATCAACCAAGAAGGTTCTGTAAAAGAACTTTCATATTCTAAATAAATCATTGAAAGTGGCAAGCAGAAATTCTACGAGGAAGGTGTCAGCATCAGATAAACCACAATTAAGGTTTTATTTAGGGGAAAGTGTACTCAAGCATGAAGCTCAACACTCAGTGAAGTCTTCTCTCAGTTAAGTCAGGACTGGGTCTGCTCAACTGTTCTAAAGATCATACAATTAAAGCATAAAAGAAGACTCTAGAAGGCATCTTAATATCAGTTTCCACCAGATGAACCAATCTGGAGACAGGGTTCTCTGGGAGGAGGGAAACTTCCTATTTTCCCAGCTTACAATCAAAGTTGCATCCAAACAGGCGACCTTGGATGTAACACCAGTCCGATCTGCCTGGTACAGGAAGATCTCTCCCATCATCTTATTTTCAATATTCAAGGACAACTTCTAACTAAAAGTTCAGTTGTCTGCTAGTTTAATTCAATAAACAATAAGCCTAGTATTACTTAACAAGAAACATAATAAGACACCTGCAGAGGAGAGAAAAACCAAGACACTTGCAAGCCATTTAAGAAAATGTAACAGGTGCACTACGAAAATGTAACAGGTGCAACTCGAGTCTGGTTGCAAGTTAGGACATTTTTTCTTCAGAATAGGTTCTAAACAAGTACAGTTAATGTAAGTGAATATATTGAGTAAATTGTAGAAGGGTGTATATTCCCTTTTATAAAAAAATACATATATTATAATCCCACTAAAGAGAAGGGTGGCTCTCATTGACTATTGACTAGTTGACTAACAGAATGTGCAAAAATTAAAATAGTTAAACACACTTTGAGTAAATAGATTGCATATAAAGAGGTGGGGCACTAAGTTATGCTGCCCCACTAGTAACAACTTGAAAGCCAACTTTATGTTACATTTTATCAATTCAAACCTGGCCCACCATTGGCTTGTTAGCCACACAGAATCATCTACAGATGCAATTTGCACCACCGCATTTCCTTGGGCAATGAAATATTTACAGAGGTGTGTTAGGTCTTGGCAAACAGTAAATCATTCTGGAATCTTCAGATAGCTATTTACTCCCAAAGGTTAAATCATTAATTTGGGTACATTGACTAGTAATAAAAGGGGCCTGCCATCTTCCTTTAAGATACTGCCTTCGCTAGCTCATGTGTCATCACACGTGGCCCTTCCTTGGCTGATTACAAGTTTTCTGCATATCTCTTAACCTTAGGGACCTCTCTGAAACCGCACTCCAGCAACAAGATGCTCTCCCTCTCTTAGTAGAATTGAAGCCATTCACCCATCATGTCAATGATAATTGGTGCATGTGCCTTTCCCTGAAATTGACCTCGTCCGCAACTATGTGGCCATTGCCTATTATTTGCTCAGTGCCCATTTCACTGGGCAATGGGTTTTTTCTCCCCACTTTTAGAACTTTCATGTTTGAATCTATAAAGCAACCGGGCACTGAAAGCCATGAGGAAAGACAGCAAGCACCTAAGGAATTGCCTTGGCTTTTGAGCCAACTGACACAACCCTTAAGGTGAATATCCTAAGAAATATGGTCTATTTACAATGGATAACCCTCTTACTATGTGAAAGCAGCGGCAGGCATGGTAAGAACATTCAATGAAACCACAGTTTGTAATACACCTTCACCAATGGTTTTTCAGGGTATTTACTCCTCCTGCTCCCAGAACTTTCCATCATATCATAACCAGGCTAACCCACCAATTCCATTTGGGTTTTTCAAATGCTATGTGTTTATTGAACCAAAGTCACCAATCTTTCAGGGCATGTTTCAAAATGAACATTCACATATATATAAAATAAAGCAAAAGCCCAGGTATCAATATTTTTAATCACACTAAGGTGGAACACCAAATCTCAATCTCTTCCTTTGGAACCATCATACGTGTGAATCCTCCTATAAAGTACTTTGTAGACATTGATAATCTCACCGTTCCATATGTTTCCACCCACCGTTGTTGACAAGTGGGTCCCCAGAAGCTTTTATTAACCCATCTAAGGCAATCACTATTTGAAATCTCAGTTCCCTTTTTATCCAAATTATCTCTACCTTTGTCTTTATTCCTCTGTTTTCCCAGGGCCTTCTTTCTGCTTGACATTTTGTTCCCCATCACTGCTAGACTCTTCCTTTCCTGTTATCCCATACCAATGCTTTTTTCTTTCAACAGTACTTTTTTTCACCCATGCCAGCTGATTTGTCGACAGAATTTGCCTTCAGTAGCAGCTGCTTGTTCTCTACTGGTTCTTCATTTTCTCTCATGCTTCTTGTATGAATGGCACACTCTACTTTGGAACCTTTGTGCCTTTCCACCACTGTGAACTACTGTTCTGTAGTGTTCTGCTACAACTCTCTTCCTTTCCACAAACTCTGATGCCCTTATGACCACCTTCACCACCAGCTGTCATTAGTTTAAACTTTGAAGCCCCTTGCCATCCATCCTGCAACACACCAAAACCTTTCCCAATGTTTAATCGACATCCCATCAACCACCATTTTGTCTCCCACGTGCCACCATTTTCATTCTGTTTCTTTCTCCAGCATTTTTGTATCCCCATCTCTTCAACTTGAAAACTGATCTTCCACCACCTCATTCTCTTCATGCTCATAATCAAATTCCAAAGTTCCATCCTCCCACTTTTTCAGTGGAATCACCTCACCTTTCATGCCTGTCTACTCTCCATCCTCCACAACTTCCTCCCAACGTATCCTCCAATCTGGTTATACAGAATCAGTAAGTTTCCTCCAGGGTTCTCAAAGTGAAACTCCAGACTGTTCTCTCCTTTCAGGCTGGTGCCCCTAAGCCACCTTTTGAATGAACAGCAAATGGAAACCATCCCTGGACTCCTTCTTCATAATTTCCTGTGTGAATCCGCCCATGCCAGTCCTGTACGTATTCCATCTATCCCTAAACTCTCACCTTGGCTCTACCTTCTGTCCTCTTCCCTCTTTTCTCATAGCTTGCAGCATGCCTCAATGCCATCAATTGGAGCTGCCCTGTTGCATTGCTGCCCCGCTCTACCATTTCTTTCTTTATGTTCAATAATTGCTGAACCTGCCTCTCTTTCACTGTTGGGGGGCCTAGTTTCATCCTTCTTCTTTGGGCCTCCCCATTTAGCCACATTGACACTTTTGTCCCTGCCATTACACTCTCTGGTGCCACTCTGTGGTGACCTGCTGCAACAAATACACTCTGGCTGCCAAGACAAGTCCCATCCTCTACACCTGCCATTGCTGAATCAGCATCATGAGCAGGGCCCCCCCCCAACCTCTTTCCATCACGTTGACTCCTTGTATTGCTGCAGGCAAGAAAGTCAAGCAGACCTTGACTCCCCGTTGTTGGGCCAATAATTACGCACACTTGAATAATCACCTATGCCCACCTGCTTATCCTCTGCAGTGGCAGGAATTTCTTGCCACTTTTCCAGGCTTTCTACCTTAACTCTCCTGCACTCTGTTGGGTAAAAAAGAAGCCCATACAGATGCAGTCACACCAACTGTGGCCTCTGAGTAGGTTACAGGGCACACTCCCACTATGATACCTAATCAATTTAAACCTAGTGCTGAGCTGTGAGCTTGAATTGCAATTTACAGGTACCACCCCTTTAAGATGGTTATATAGCCCTATTGCCTATCACGTATTTAATATATAGTTCACACTGACTATGTCAACCTTTTGTCCTGTTATGGTCAACATAGGGATCAACTTTGAGTTAGGTCAATTTTAATAAAAATACATTAATATTTATATTATTGTTATTATTAGAAATTAGGTTACTGGGTGACTGGGATGTGAGCCCTGGGCAAGCAGCAATAACAATGCTAGTCCGGGTAAAGCAGAAGCAAACACCAAATTAAACTGTGTTCAACCCCCTGGTAACTTGGCACAGAGCAGTGAGGTTTAATTTAGAAGCACAGTGTAAATATAGTTCAAACAGTAAAACAGCGACAACACCACACAAAAAGATTCGAACAGCAGATTAGAAGACTAGGGGCCAGATGTAGGTAAATCTCATTTACCGATTCTTAAATACCGAATTTTACCGATTCGGTATTCATGAATCGGTAAATGAGATGTAGATAAAAAATCAGTATTTTTTACCGATTCTGTAAAATTCGGAATCGGACTTTCGGAATTTACCGATTCTGTATTTACCGAATCGGTACTTACCGAATCGGTATTTCCCATTCATTCCTATGGGCCAAAAGGCCCATAGGAATGAATGGAAAATACCGATTCGGTAAGTACCGAATCGGTAAATACTGAATCGGTAAAATCCGACTCAGAAAGCAAGCAAAAGTGAAACTTTAGAAAACAGCCAATCAGGTGCTACCACCCTCCGCCTCCATACCAGGAAGTGGCTACCCAGGCAGCTGCAACTAATTAGAAGGTTCTGGAGAGGCAGTCAGAGCTGAGCAGAGACACAGAGCAGCAGGGAGAGTTTTTTTGAAACTTTACCAACTGAAAAATGGCAAGCAGCAGTGAAAGCCAGAAGGCAGATAGAAAGAGGAAGATAAAGTTCAGCAGCATGGAGCTGCAGGTACTTGTGGAGGAGGTAGTGAGACTGCACATCAACATTTTTGGCAGACACTCCCTCACTGTTCCTGAGTCAAACGAAAAATCTGGCTGGCAATTGTTGAAAAAGTGAATGCTGTGGGAGTCACACCCAGGAATACTGAGGATCTCAAAAAAAGATTCTATGACCTCAGGAGCCTCACCAAGAAGAAAATGGCTGAAATCCACAAGCAGGCTGGCCTAACCGGTGGAGGCAGGAACCCAGCGCCCCCCTGACTGACCTTGAGGAGTCGGTGGCCTCAACCATTGAGGCAGACAGTGTCTGTGGACTGGGAGATGTGGACAGCTCAGCCAGAGCTGCAACAAAAAAAGGTAAGATGCATGCGCTGCATTACACCCCATACCAACCTGCTTCCCTTTACCCTTTGTGGACAATCAAACCCCAGTCCAGTACTGCTATCACTACACAGGAGCAATGCATTATGGGAAATGTAGTCAGCAAATGTAAGACCATGTGTAACAGCGCAGACATCAGCAAGTTAGTGAAAGTAATGCAAAAAAATGAAAGTTAAATGTGTAATGCATTTATTGTAGTGACTGTGACACAGTAGCACTCAGTTGATATACGCTTGTTAATACCTAGGGGCTAAATCAGGTAGTCAACCCACTAACACAGAAGGGACTGCACCAGCGAGGAAGGAGAGTGAGGATGCAGGTCCAAGCCAAGTTCAAGCCTCGCAGGAGGAAGGTGACACGACTGGCATCTCCCATGAAGATGACAATGTTCATACCCCAGTGTTGCTGCACTCCCCACAGCTTTCCCAATCCCCTTCCTTGGTATTCTCACCAGAAACTTCACCATCACTGCTCCAGTCCACTCCTGCAACCCCACCAGCCAAGAGGCGTGTAGTGGCCCCACTACCAGTAATGGAGGCAGCAGAGGGTGAGGGTGAGGCTCAAGTCACCGTAGATGTGAGTTCAGCAGCACTGCAGTCCACAAATGAGACAGTCACAGCTCGCAGGAGACAACGCAGACCGAGCAGTGCAGGTGGATGTGGTGATGGCACTGTGTTCCTTGGGCTGGAGGGCAGCATGGTGCGCATTCAAAGGATGCAGGGAAAATCCATCCAAGCCTGCCAACGCCAATTTAGAGCCCTGAATGTGCAAATAGGAGATATGGGGAAAGGCATGAGAGACATTGTGGAGGAAAATAAAGAGGTTGCAAAAAAAAATACTGACATGGCAGCAGGGATGCAGCAGATGAGCAACTCAATTACACAGCTATGCTCAAAACTTGACAGTCTGTCACACACAAGGCGCAGGGATGCCCATGCACACAATACGGCCAACAATCGCTTGGCCACTGCCACATCCCTGCTATGCAGGAGGGGCATACATATGCAGGAGGCTTTGACACAGAATACAGCTGAGGTCACCAGGGGCATGGCCAGAATGACAAGTGCACTAGAGGCAATGTTAATTTCACACACAGCACAGAATCCTGCCCTGGACGTGGCAGAGGCGGAAGACACTAGTAGCCGGAGCAGCCTATCAAGCACTATTGTGGAGACACGGAGGAGTACCAGGCGCGAAGCTGAGGCTGCAGGGCACGCTGAACAAAGTGAACAACATCCTAGTGGCTCAGGGAAGCGCAGGCGCAAGTGACATTACCGGTCATGGGTGAAGTAACCCGGGACATACAGTCCCCAAATGTATAATGTTTAGTTTGTTGCACTTAAGTGCTTGCACGTTGTGGCACCATTAAAATACGTTGGTCGCATACACAACCTGTCTGTGTCTCATTACTTACTCAGAAATAGTTGCGCGTAATCTCCTCACATCTGTATCTGCCATCACTTGGTGTTGATACTCCAGCAGGTTGTGGTTCAGGCACAGCAATCTCGTCATCATGATCATCAAAGTCTGACAATTCCACCTCAGTGCCCTTCTGCACAGCAAGGTTGTGCAACATAGCACAGGTAGCAATTATTTTACAGCAGGTGATGGGGGTATACTGCCGGGCACCTCCGCTCTTGTGCAGACACCGGAACCTGCTTTTCCATATTCCAAAGGTACGCTCCACCACATTCCTTGTGCTCTTGTGGGCCCTGTTATACCTCCTTTGGCTGGGTGTTGAGGGGTTGAGGTAGGGGGTGAGTATGAAGGAGCGGAGGGCATATGCACTGTCTCCTAAAAGGAAATAGGAATACATTACTCACATGCATACATGTACTGCTTACTACAAAAGGTGTTAAAGGGGTCGCACACTGTGTCTTACCTAGGAGGTATCCTTCACCAAATTCCCCTGCTGTCAGCCGTGAATAGATTCCGCTGTTCTGGAATATAAAGGAGTCGTGGGTACTCCCAGGAAATTTTGCAACAAGGTCAGTGATGGCGCACTTGGCATTGCAGATCACCTGCACATTGATGGTGTGAGGTGGACAAATCGGAATGTGGGTGCCATCAATGCAGCCAATGATATGGGGGAAACGCGCCATCTGGTAAAAGTCATATTTTGTTTGGACCAGTTCTGCAGGGGTTGCAGGAAAAGATATATAATGGTCCATCCTCTGTAACTTGGCGTCAAGGAACTTGTGGAAGAACCGTGACAGGCTGCTCTGGGTCACCCCACCTACCGCAGCAACCACACTCTGGTAGCTCCCAGACGCAAGCAGGTGTAGGCTGCACAGCACCTTCACGTGGGGTGGAATAGCGTGTGCCCTGGGGTAGTGTGCTCCAACAGTGGTTGGAGGTCCCTGATGAGGTCCAAGATGGTGTCTGGGGCCAACCTGTACCTCTGGAGTATCTCTGCCTCTGTGAGCATGAACAGGGTGATCCTCTGCCTGTAGACTTGCTCCTGTCTCTGCCATTCCCTCTCTCCTTCCTCCTGTAGCCGTAGCCGTCTTGCAATGACATAAAATGCCGCCATTGTGCAAGAAGAATTGCATTTTGGGTCAATTTTTATAGGTTGCACCTGTTTACCACCTGATTTCAATCCATGGTAAATACCGACTCTTAAATACCAAATTTGAAGCAAATTCGGTATTTAAGAGCTTACCTACATCTCAATATTCAATTTTACCACTTCTTAATTACCGATTCGGTATTTTACCGATTCGGTAAATTTACCGATTCGGTAAATATACCGATTCGGTACATTTACCGATTCGCAAACCGTTGCGATTCGGTAAATTTACCGATTCGGTAAATTATCCGATTCGGAATGATTACCGATTCGGTAACTTTACCGATTCGGTAAATTAACCGAATCGGACGATTTTCGGTCTCCTACATCCCAAATGCTCAATACCGGTCGGTAACGGCCAAAAATACCGATTTTCGGCCGTTACCGACCGGTATTTGGCTACCTACATCTGGCCCTAGATCTTAATTTAATAAATAAAACAAGACCATATCTACAATAATCAAATCAATAAAACCGAGATATAACATTTTAAGGTTTTAAGTTGAAAAAGTATTAAAAAACACAAAGTGTAAGGGACATCTGGTCACACTGGACCAGGACAAACTCACTAGTTAAGGCTGACCGCAATGGTTCATGGGCCCGCAAAAGGAACTCTTTAGGCCCACTGAACAAAGTATCTTAAATCCTGTTTGCAGGGCTTTGCGTGGAAACACTGCACAGCAGAGGCAATTGCGTTGTTCCCAAGATGTGATGAGTCTGTGGGGCAAGCTACTGCTGCAATGTTGCAGAGGAACCGATTTACGGGGTTTGCAATGCAAAGTCCTGACATTGGGGATGTGGTGCACACCTTGCGATGAGGAGCCCGGCATCACCGTCTAGGCTGCCATTGACGAGAGATGTAAGGACTTGGGCTGGAGATCGGCCACGCCTTTGATGATGTATCAGTTCCGAGGACTGTAAGGGTGATGCGGGCCTTCTGTGCCAGGTTTAATCCATACAGCAGTAGCAATGCATCGGTTATACTTGAGGAGGTGCCGCATAGCCAAGGAGATGTGTTGGTTCATCTCAGGGATGCACCGCTCATCAGAAAGGATGTGTCGGTTCCCCTGGTAAGCACTTTAGCCCTACTTCCAAAGGCCCAGGACTCAGTTGGCACCACTTGGTAGGGTAGACTAATTGATGGCAGAATCCAGGTGCAGATGCAAGGTTGTTGAAAACCTGTTATGTCCCTGAGGCTTCAAATCAGGAGGCCAGCCAACTATCCCTGGGAGTCACTCTAAGTTCAGGGTTTTCAGAGATGCAGGTTCAGTCCTTCTCACCCAGCCAACAGGGCTGCAGGATGCAGGTCAGCACAACAAAGCAGGAGTCCAGCAGAATAGCAGTCCAGCAGAGTGGCAGTACTTCAGCAGCACAGCAGTCCATAAAAGCTCTTTGTGATGAGAGAATATATATGTTTGTCACATCTAGACATATTTGAGATCATGGTTTTCAAAGTATTATGATGATCATGGGAGCAGTCAGTACGCGTAGTTGTACAAGGGAAGGTGGTAATTGCAGGGCAGATGGTGTGGTGCAGTGTGTGATATGGCGGGGAATACTCTGACACTGTGTCTTGAAGGGAGGGACCACCCAGATTTCATTACACCACCAATAACTAGGGACTGTGTATGGAATCTTGAAGACCACCTCAAGACCTTCTTCCAATTAAACTCACTCTAACTATCTGAGTAATGTGACAACTCTTTCCCAAGTGCCAATAAAACGCTTTCCCAAAGGCTCTTTGTTATTCCTCCTGCTCTCCTTTCTGGAAGTGTCCCACTCTCGGTCCACTATCTTGTTCCAGTAAAAAGTACAGTCAATCTACCAGACCATGTTGCTTTCCTTTGAAGTTACCAGACATGTACTTGATCCATTGCCATCTTCTGTACCACTGTTCATGAACATCTCCTGGTCACTGTACCATAGTTCAGTAGTGGATTGTGAGTATTTTGTGCCTTTTTAATTTCAGGCTTGTTCCAAGCTTCACAAAAATTAAAGCTTAGTGAATATTAAAGCTTAATATGCATAGGTTGCATAGCCAGTGGCTATGCTTTTGCTATATCTCTTTATTCATTGTGCATTGTGTACTCTGCTGTGTTTTGTGTAAGGTTATACTTTTGGAATCTGATGTTCATACTGTGAATGAATTTATATTTTGCGAAGTATTATTGAACTGTTGTTTTATCATGTAACTCAGGCTGGAACTTTTCATCTTTATTCCAAAGCTTCTTGTTGCTTTAAACTTTCAGAGAGGTTTAGAGAGGGCAGATGGGGCATATTTATTCATTTTTCTGTGCTGTGGGAAAGGGAAAGAAGAGAAATGCTCCATACCTGGAAACATATGGAGAATTTCTGCTCTCTCCTTGTGTGAGTGCACTGTATGCTGCATAGCTCCATTGCAGGCACCCTTGCATCATAGTGCAATTGCAAGGGTGCCTGCGTTAAGGGCATGATTGTTTTTTTGTGCAGGAAGGTGTCCCTTCCTGCACATAAAGAATCCACAGGGGCATTTTCCTCGTTCGATGCGTGCCGTAGAATGCTGAAGTAACAAGAAGATATAAAAATATTGCTCCTCATTTCTCCTGCTTCAGGGAGGCATAGCTTTTTGATGCAATCCCAGGTTTCCTTACCCTAGTTAATCTGGGATTGAGTTAAAAACCATAGAAGGATGCATGCGTCACCGATGAAATGCCTTTCCTGGCACAAAGTAACACAGAGCATCTCTATTCTCTACATTTTGTTACTTTGTAGTTACTAAACCACACAAAGCCACATGAAATTATTTTGGTGGCTAAGTGGATCTCTAAAATTATTTTGCATGAAGGCTGCACCAGAAAAGTGATGCAAATATTAGAAAGCTGTACCTGTTGCACTGGTTACAGGAACTGACAGAATTCTCACTTTTGGAGAGTTTGGGTGTCTGTGCACCTGTGTGCACACTGGATTACGTTGTCTTTACAGATAGGTTGAGGGGATATTGTGACAGTTCCCCATTCTTATCTTGTGCACGTCAGCCTTTTTCTGAATATTCAATTAACTGTTGTTCAGGATTCGTGAATGCTGTGAGCTCTGTTTGTGTGGTGACATCCAGGAGACTGTGACATCCCCTCCATTACAATACGTGAGCGCGATAGTCAGCATGTGGAGCCACTCCATTCTACTGCAGCAAAACAGCATATAGTGTGCATGCTCAAAATGATTGTGGTGTTTAAAGAGACAAGGGAACCCAAAGGTAATACACTAGGGACCTTGGGCGTTAGATTGTTACTAAAGACAGGGAGCCCTAGAACATTAGAAATCAGGGTGAGAATCAACCTACGCTGGATAGCCAATATGATCTTTGTCCAGCCGGAAAGGAATTTATTTTTCAAATGTAAACAATAACAATAAATCAGGAGTAATGTCAAGGGGGCACAGCCTGTGACCCACAGAGAGCAAGACAAAACAACAATTTTAAGGCAAGGGCGAACAAGGCGAAAAATGATTGTGGAGCAGCAACTTGTCGTCACCCTATTGAACCCTGCTTTTGAAATGAGACTTTCAATCTTGAATTACTGCATTCCGTTAACACATTGCACAAGAGCCTTGGGCAGTGGGCACAAATAGTGCTGCTTCTGTCATTTCAGTGATTCACCCAGTTTCGTTTCCCTACATACCTAAAATGGTGTCACCTTTCAGATGCTGCTGCGCCTCGTATTGCAGGTGTGGAGTGAGTTTACAAGAAGCTGTGCTTCATTCCCCTGAGCCGCAGCCAGGTGAGGTGGGGCCATACCCCCCTTTTAACTAGGTAAGCAGGGTCAGATACATATTTGAGTATTCTGGAGTGTCGGTTGTTACTTCTGCAATGGCACTAGCTGAATGGCGACAGTGCCATATTTGGATGTTAACTCTTAAGACACCAACAATTTATGTTTTTTGTATTTCCTTTCTATGACATGAAACCAACATCATCTAAACGATAGTGGTTGCGAAATCCACTAACAAGAAGTGTAACTAGAAAACCTAGGATTCCAGGTAAAATGGTTTAATATTTTTATCATATTTCACTTATTGCAGTAGCAATTATTCATCAAGGTCCTGACGAAGACAGAGGACACTGGTGTCCATTTTGTCTGCTGAAACATGTTGACCGCATAGATTCCATTGTCAGATATTTGTTTAAACTGCCATTGCTTGCACTGTTTTTAACCTTGGGCAACTGAGGGATAATAATAAACATAAGTCTCTCTCAGTTACCCAATTTTATTGCACTGATTTTTCTCTACACACCTTTACGCACTGCAATTTGTTCGCCACGTATCACTTGATACCTTGACTTCACACCTCCTCCTACATCCCGGGATTCATAATTGAGCAGTTGGACATATACATCTAGTTATTTTACACAGCTCGTATGTTCCACGTTATGAGGGGTATGAGGAAGCCCAGATGATGACTAGGGCGGTATCGGATAGTGACTGATGGGTATCCTTATTCACCAAGGGGTATCCTGACTCTATCAGGTATACCTTTAGGATACTTTCTTTACACCTTAATTTTGTTTATTTTTTTGGTTCATGTCGTACCAAGGTTTACTTATTCTAGACACATGGGCACTCTGTGTTTTCTATGGGGAGTTTCCAAGTATGCATTTTTTACTGATTTGAGAAGTGTGTGTTTGGATGTTAAAAGTTATGGTTACTTTAGGACTGGTATGAGGCCGAGGTATTTTGCACAATAATATTATTTACTGTGACCTTTGCACATATACGTGTGCGTGATAATGTTGGATTAATTTCTCTGAAACTACTTTTGTTTCGACATCTAACTTTGCGCAACATTATCACGATGACTCGAACACCGATTACAAGGACTTTACACAGGATGTAGCGCATATTTTGCTTTTTCATTTGTAGGGGTGCATTATATTCACAAGTAGTCCACATCCGCATATAATCTTTTGTTGTATAAACCTGGGACATTAGAACGTGAACTGTAATAACATGGAAGGTAACATGTTACGGATATTTTCAATGTGACCTGAAGATATTAACATTGAAACTAGATGTGATTAGTTGAAAACATTAACACGCAGAAATTGTATATGCTGCTGAAAATTATTCATGTATTTAATGTGCTAATGTAACATGTTAATTTAGAAGTGCTCAATAAAAGTGTTCACTTCATGGTTAATTTTGTGAGGCCTGTGTGCTATTATCTTATGTTGGCGGATTTCTGTAGGCCTGAAATGCATTTTCCCCGGAAGTTCTCACATTAGATTTAATAGTCAAATTTCATGTACATGTTGGATTTATTCTTTCTCACATTTCTGTTGCAGGTGGTAAAAATTCTTGTTAGCTGTAAGGATGTCTTTGGTTTAGGAGATAGGTTTAGGGAGAAGAGAATATACTGAGCGTTGATACTATTGTACTTTCTCATCAGGGGCAAGCCTGAGACTCAAGGTAATCTTGCCAAGGCCTGGGAGCATCACTGCCTAATGGAATATCGTATAGTAGTATAGTATGTACTTTATTCGATAAAAATTATCATAAAAGTGTATACATTTCCTGGTCTTAAAAACAATCCATAAAATACATGAAGCCAAATTACAAGGCAATAAATAAAATAAAAAGGCATATGTACAATAAAAACCAAGAGACCTAAAGTGCTACAGCAATCTAATCAAGAACAGTAATTTATGTAGCCTGCAATCGTCTAGGTCGTATTGTTCTGTATCAGCTTTGTACGCGTCTGCCAGGCATTTCCCAAATACTTTGCTACCCCACACACGGTGTTCAAAGATGTGGTGTCTGTTGTTAGGATGCGTTGAGCCATCCTGTAGTGCCTAAAACCCATCTCTTTGCATATTGGTTTCAGCCATCTTCTTCTAGCCACCCTATAGGCTTTACATGCAAACAGAAAATGGGGTAGTGACTCTCTGGGAGCAGGACACCCTGGGCAAGAAGCATGAGGGAACCAGGACTTTTTCCAACCTTCAGTGAATTTGTTAAGTGGGAGTGTCCCAGACCTCAGCTTTAAGTAGAGAGACATGTCTCTTGGGTTTTGAATGAAGTCAAGAAATGGTTCAAACTTCCTAACAGGTTTGTGCTCCAAAAACTGTTCGGTTAAGGGCCCCCAATTAGAACCATGTAGCTCCTCTGCCTGCACCCAATCCCAATATATTTTCTTGACAATTTGTTTGGATGGGGGGCATTGGCTCATCCAGGTTTCACCCAACCCCAGATTTAAGACCAGCTGCTTAATTTACTCAACCACACAATCTTGTTGCAGCTGTTCAGTTTGATGAGTTCGTCAAGGGCTGCAGCATAGTTTGCCAATTCGGGTGTCCTTCACAGGCGAACCCAGAATAATAGTGGGCAGAGGCGAACTATGTCTTTTATTGAGCGTTTACCCATGTCCTGGAGAAGGTGCTTTAAAGGGGTAGAAACTGGGAGGGAAGCCAGATCTCTCAGGAATTTATTCTCAGATCTGACCAAGTCAGTAGTGTTCTCAAACCCCCACAATTCTGACCCATACACTGCTGAAGACAGTGCCTTCCCCTCATATACCACGAGTGCCGGGGCTATTGGTTTACTAATGGATCCCCGCTGTTCTCTTAGGATTGCTCCTGAGACTCGTTTGTGATTGAGGAGCATTTTGGCCACATGGAAATTCCATTTCATCCTATTGTTGACCCTAACTCCCAAGTAGTCAAACGTCTCAACCACCTCTAGCGGAGATCATTTAAGGGTGATGTTAATCCTCCTCGATCTTTTTAACGGTGACAGTATCATTAGCTTGGGTTTGGAGGTATTGATGGTTAATCCCCTTTCTCCGCAGAACAAGCTAAACCTGTCCAACAATTTCTGGAGGCCCACAGGGGTTTTGGACATCAGAAGGGATGTCTTCGGTGAAAATCAGGGTGGGTGTTTCTCTCCCGCCAGGACTGGGGCGCCGGCTGGGTCCTCTCTCAAATGGTCTACCACCCCATTAACAAAGAGAGAGAACAAAGTCGGGGCCATCACACAGCCCTGGCGAACCCCCGTGTTCACAGCCACCCTCTCTGTCAACTGGCCCTGATTCCCCCATCTAATCTTAGCGTAATTACCCTCGTGGAGTCTCTTGATGAGCTCAAGGAGATAGATGGGAAGGCCCAGGCCTTGTAGCACCTGCCAGAGTTTACCGCGGGGCACCAGGTCAAAGGCGGTCTTTAAGTCTATAAGGCCAAATATAGGCTACCTTTCCCGATGAACACGGTCTTCCAATAGACCGCAAAGTATCTGAAAACCTGGTCGATCGTGCCCACCTTCTGCCTGAATCCCGCCTGAAAATGCGTAAGAATGTTCCCTTCATCCAGCCATAACCCTATTCTAGAGACGATGACCCTGCCAACTACTTTCTGGACTACATTGATTAAACTAATCGGCCTGTAGTTGGCAGGGTCCTCTCTAGCACCTTTCTTAAATATTGTTACAACCTCAGCTCCCTTCCATGAATCTGGAATAGATTGCCCCTGTGCAATCAAGTTCAATAATAGGGAGATGAAGTTGGCCCAAAGCATAGGGTCAAATAAAAGTAAATCCCCCGGCAGACCATCTGGCCCCGTGGCCTTTCCCGGGGCTATGTTCTTAATAGCCAGGTGTACCTCTTGGATTGAAAAGGGTTCTGCTAGAACGGGGTTCTCTAAACAAGGTCCTGCAGGGACACTTTGCGGTATCTCTGGTTCTGCCTCACCACAGCACAGTTTGAAAAAGTGACTGTACCATTGATGTACTGTGATGTGGTTTGGGATGGAGTCAGCTCCCCTTCTGTTGGATTTATTAATTAGTTCCCAGAATAGAGTTGAGTCTTTTATCTGGGCCGCGGTTTTGAGCTCCTGCGAATGTTGTTCCTCCCAGTCCCGCTTTGCTAATTCTATAGTTTTGGTGTACTCCTTTCTAGCCACTCTTACTAATGTAACATCTTTGTTGCACAGGGCTATGGTTAATGCCTTTCTCTTTTCTCTGCACAGAGCCGTATACCATAGATTACCAGATTTTGCTAGTTTGCTTTTGTGCCTTCTGGACTCCTTGATAGTAAAAAACGATCCCAACTTCACTATTGTATTTTTGTAAAATTCATTCAAATGGAAATCCAGCAATTTTCCCTGGACTGTGTTGAGGGATGCCAGTTCTGTGCTCTTCTGTTCTACGAGTTCCCTAATACTGGATAATTTATCCTCCTGACATGCAACCTTATGCCATTTCAGTCTACGGTTACAATTGGATGGGACTAACTCCTTTGTTAGTAATAACGGGGCATTAGACAGCTTTTCAGTAATTCCCCATCTAATTTTCATACATAGAGGGTTGTGATCGCTGTCCTGGGACTGCTTTACCTCCATGTCCACTAGGTCACCCCAGAGGTGAATATCGAGCAATCAATATATAGTCTATGCGCGAAGGACAACTAAGTCTGTTATAGGTATTGGCCCCTTTTAGATCAGAACGTGTCCTGCCATTTAGTGCTCGTAGATTATATTCTAGTGTTAAAGCATTAATTTGCATCGCCCTGGGTGACCATTTCCTGATTGAAGCCAAAGTCAGGGTGGGAATAGACTGTTTAGCATCCTCTTCATTAATTCCCAGGAAGTCTTCCCCGCTTAGGGGTTCATATGTACAGTTTAGATCTCCTCCCACAATAATGTTGGCAAGGGGGGAAATGCCAGCAAGTTCTGTCTCTAAAATTGCTATAGTGGCTGAGGTTTGGGCCCCTGCAGATCCTCTTGCATACACATTAAACAACTCCACATTGTTACCATTGTGAGGACCTTTAATTGTCAGATGTAAAATCTCCTTCAAAGGTGAATTATGCATGGTAATGACCCAGTTCAGAGTGATATTAACCCATATGTGGAGACCCCCGATAGCCGACCCTTCCCTGTATTTATGGCGGGGATTAGGAAGATGGTATACCCTGACTTATGTAGGGGAGTCGTACTCCAGGTCTCCTGGAACAGGCAGACTTCGTGCTTATCAATGAATTTGTTCCATTCCGGGACGGCCAGTTTTGTTTGTAGACCTGCTATGTTCCAGGAGAGGAGCTGAATCACCCTTGGGTTATCATCCTCTATTCCTGCTAACCCATGAGTGGCCCGTCCCTTCCCTTCCATGCTAAGGGGTCTTTGGATTGCTCTGTTTGTGCAGGAAATGCATCCATGCTCTCCCATATCTTGTGTTTCAAGTGGGTGATTCGAATGGTTGTCCTTAGTTAGTCAATCTATTCTATTAAGGTCAGATTCATCCCATTCCCTATCTATGGACCAAAGTGGCAAGCGTCTACTTTGGATATCTGAATGCTTGGGGGGGGTACAGTACTCAAGGGCTACTAGGTTCTCCGCAATTACTGGGTTGCTTAACTGCAGTTCAATGCAGTCTGTATAGGAGCTAAACAAGGATATCCTTTTTACCCTGATCATATCTTCCCTAATGATTGATCTACAGCCCCTGACATGTCGCAGCCAGTGGATTGCTTTATTATGGATAGATTTGCTACTTTCGTGGCCAATGTTGCTACTAAGCTTGTGACCTTGGTCTTGTAGACAATTGTTGCTGGATTTCTAAGGAGTGTGCCATTCGATGAAATGTCCTGCTCATCTCTCACACTCTGTCTTTCTCTCACAGGGGGGTGCTGTTGTTGCCGATATTGCTAGGGTGAGGAACCGTGCTCTTGACTCTCTCACCCCGTGATTTCACAATTTCTGCATATGAGCTAAAGCTAGTATGCCCTGAAGGAATAGTCTTACCAAGTGGCCTTTGAACTATAGGACCCCTCAAGGATGACCCCGCATCTGCCATTGATTTAGTGGGTGGAGGTCCCCTGGTTACTATAGCCGCTTGGGTGGGTGTTAAGGGCTGGAGATCTGAGGCCCTAGGCACATCCGTACTAACTCTTCCATCGATTTTCTTACGGAGGCCAAGTCCCTTTCAAGATTTTCCAGTTTCAGCAGTAATGCCTTAATAAAATGTAGGCATTTGGTGCACGCTAAAGGGCCATCATTAAGGTGTTCTAATTCCCTCTTTTCATGCACTATATCATCTATTAAAACTCCTGGATCCCTTTCTAATACAGCAAATCTGTGCCTCCTGTAAAACCCTTTGATTGGGGTTCTCTAGTGGCCTATTGGGGGTTTCCGTCAAATTAAATATCTCCGTAGAACCTTCAAGAGGGCTATGCACTTCACAGATGGGGGGATTGAATGATGTTTTTTTACTAAAAATATCGTGGATCACTTTTTTCCGAGGCCGCTTTAGAACCTCTGTAAGGGTATCAATATTTACATTATGTTACTACTAGTGTTCCTAACTAGTACATCCTCACACTCATTGACAATGGTTTCAATTCTCATGAGGACGCAGTTGGTAGCTGCATGTGATACCTTTTTTGCCTTTTTCCCTTTTTTAGCAAGTAAGGTTGGTGCTCCCCCCTCCATGGACTTCCTTTTTCCGATTTTTACGCCAAACTTATAGTTTCAACCACTCTTGCACAGCTTAGAACCCAAAGCCACGAACCCGTATAAGAATAATTCAAACAAGGGGTCAATCAGCCTGATTCATCAATATCCCGTTTTGCGAGTCCCTAATAGCGATTCATAACGAATCGCTATTAAGGACTTGCAAAACGGGATTCATGTAGGAATTGCATAAAGAAATGCGATTCCTACACATTCCTTATTTGCGATTAGCAAATTGCTAATCGCAAATAAGGAATAACTCCCCATTCATTCCTATGGGCCTAAAGGCTCATAGGAATGAATGGGGAGACATTCCTTATTTGCGAATAGCAATTTGCTAATCGCAAATAAGATAGCGATTTCAAGGGTGCCAGGGGTGTCCAAAGGACACCCTGTAGCACCCCTGAAATGTAATCTACATTGGAGTTGCGCACACACATGTCCAAAGGACATGTGTGTGTGTAACATGCAAAAGAAAAAAATGCACTAAAGTGCTTTAATCTATTTTTTCGCTATTTACCACGAAGTCAGACTTCGTGGTAAATAGCGGCCAAATATAGCGAAATAGCTATTTTAAATTGGTTGATGAATTGCATTTAAGGAATCTCTAATAGAGATTCCTTAAATGCAATTACTCGCACAATAGCAAATTCTGTAATAGCGATTATTGCATTTGGGATGATGAATCCCAAATGCAATAATTGCGCTCGCAAAGGGCCAGATTCTCAGAATCTGGCCCTTTGCGAGCCGAATTCGTTTCATGAATCAGGCTGTATGTTCGCTATTTTACAGGCCACAAACCCCTTCAGAGTCCCCACAGTACCTTTTGTCCTTATATATCGTGTTCCTGTGTTCCAGATGTTAAAGGGGGGGCCCTGCCCTGCCTCTTCCTGTCGCGGACGGGCGCGGGACAGGCCCGCCCTTGGACTGGGCGCGGTCTTAAGGCGCCTCCTGGTGCTGCCCCGATGGCGCAGGGGCCCGCGACAGCTGCGGCCACTGGGGGATGTAGTTCCCTGTGTGCGTGTTGGTGGGCGCGTTCGTTGAAGTCCCCTCCGGGACTGGGAATGGCCAGATAGGACCGGTGCCGGTTTCAGATGCCCAAGGCTGCTGGTGCAGGTGTCCCGCGCCGCGGGAGCCCTGGCGCGGTCTTAAGGCGCCTCCTGGCTCTGCCGCGATGATGCGGGGGCCCACGACAGCCCTTGACAGTTGCGGCCGCTGGGGGATGTAGTTTACTGTGTGCGCGGTGCCGGGGGGGCGTTCGTTGCAGTCCCCTCCGGGACTGGGAATGGCCAGATAGGACCGGTGCCGGTTTCAGATGCCCAATGATGGTGCAGGTGTCCCCTGGATTATCACCTTCAATAAGGTGGCTTGACTAAATGGCGTGATGCTGCACTGCATCTTGGGAAACTGCCTGTGGTATTGATGTATCGAAGTTAGTCAAAGTGTCTGTTGGACTTCTGCATTGCCTTGAGAGAGAGAGAGAGAGAGAGCATCTGTAACTTTATGCTTCTTCTCCCATCCTATGTGAAGAGACTTCTTAGGAAGACTTCACACGCTGACACCTTAACGGATCTTGCCTTGGTAAATGCTATGCACATTAGTGATAGTGTAGTGACATATTAATGCTTTATACCCCCAAACTTCCAAAGAAGGAGAATCTCAACGTCGGCTCAGTCATCTTTTGTATCCTGATTCTCGAACTAATCATTCTATGCATGTTGCACCGCCTTAACTTTAGCCATAGATTTGGCTTTGTATTAGTTCCAATGTATTTCTACATCCTCACTTTGAGGTGCCTGTTTGTTTAGCTGTTTTTGGCTGTGTAATAAACTAACTAAACTTGATTGTGAGTCTGTGATTCTTAGGAGTCATGGAAAATTGGAACTGAAATGATTGATTGGCTAACAATTTCTCTCCCCGCCACGCTTTCATGCCGATAACAAGAATCATCAATCTGATATTCCAGAGCAGATTAAAAACTTAGAACCCAGCTCCTTCACGCATGATGTACAAATATCGTTCTAGATTAATCCACGGGGCTACAGGGCTATATACATATCCACAACAATGCTAATCTCTGTGTACGTCACAAGGATGCCTTTTTTAATAAATAAAGAAGCATTTCAGGGAGATGGCAGAGGAGACACTTCATCTGACACTGTAGGTCGCTGCATGCTGAGGCTTTGCCAAGTAGCTGCCTGACATCTCGTTGAGGAATGTCCAATGCATGACCAGGACGGGATCCTACATTCTCTCCCGCCAGGTAATGGGGTTAGATCATCCTGTGGGTGATTCTTGCCTCTACACTTACATACACTCTAGACATACACAGAGTAGGGTGTGCATAATCGGAATACCCCTAAATACTACCTTGTATCATATGTCTGCATATATATATTCATTACAAACAATGGGGTATCGGTTATTATAAAAAACAATTGTCCTGGACCAATTATTCAACGAAGAGTTAGATTAACAGAATAATTTGAGCTTACATTAATCAGCTCACAAACGTCTGTAAATCGTGAAAACAATTAAAACAAACAGATGTGCCGAAAAACCACTAAGTATTATTACAATATATTTATTTAGTCATTTAAAGGAACTATCATTAGAGGGTCAAGAAGGTAGGAGAATGTTCTAGGGAACGTGTCAGAAAAAGTGCTCAAGTGTATATATAGGAGTCAAGAGAGCTCAAAGTGTGTAGAAAACTAAAGGGCATATATTTACAAGACTGTACAGAACTGATATCCAATAAACAGTTAGACGCAATTATTCATTTGAATTATATTTTCTAAAGTTCTAAGGAGAGTTTCTTTAAGGCTGTAAACAGGGGTAAAGGGGAAGGGGAAATTGGTCCAGGTGTGGTAGGGGGTAGCGTCGATGTTTCAATCTGGCTTATCGGCAACCGAGGGACTTTAATACCTTATTTATTTATTTATTTTGAAGCTTATAAAGCGCACGGCTACCCCGGATGGGGGTGTCCCAGCGCTGCAGACAACAGGCCGAAAGAAAGGATGGTAGCAGCTAGAGACTGGAAAACAGCCAAGTTTTCAGTTTACTCCGGAACAGCGATTCCGATGGAGTCAGCCTAAGATCTAATGGGAGGCTGTTCCAGAGTTTGGCGGTCCCTACTGTAAAGGCCCTGCCCCCCATTCTGGACCGACAAAAACGTGGGGTACCAAGAAGGCGGAGATTGTTAGATCTGAGAGCTCTGGTTGAGTGGACAGGTTTAAGCCTATTTTGCAAACAGACTGGCCCAAGGCCATTGAGAGCCCGGAAAGCAAAAACCAGTGCTTTAAATTGAATACGCCGGGCCACTGGCAACCAGTGCAGCTTCCGCAGGAATGGGGAGATTGAATGGCGGTAGGGAATGTTACCGATCAACCTAGCAGCCACGTTCTGCACGATCTGCAACCGATTATTCAAGTAGGCTGTAGCTCCAACATACAAACTATTTGAGTAGTCCAGATGAGAGGTAATTAAGGCATGGACAACAGTCCTGCGGGAATCAAGAGGGAGGTATGGAAAAATTTTCCTGATCATACGGAGTTTGCCAAAGCAGGCTGCAGTAACTTTGTTAATGTGGGTTTTACAAGATAAGGCGTTGTCAAATTGGAAACCCAAATTACGAGCTGCTTGAACCGGAACCGGTGGGGGATTCCCCATTCCTGCCACCCCCCCCCCCCTCGCTGCCCCCTTTGACTCACAGGTGCTTGGATCTTTAGCGCTGGGATACCCTCGGGTGACTACGCGCTCTATAAACATTTTTAATAATAATAATAATAATAATAATAATAATTTAACTCCGAGGGCCACCAGAGTGTAGGGGAGAGTGAGGACTTCTGATTAAAGAGCAAGACTTCTGTCTTATCTGTATTAAGTTTGAGATTATTAGAAGTCATCCAGGAGGATATGTTAATTAGGCAGTGACGAAAGTTGGACAAACTGCGGTCAGAGTGATCTCTAAAGGAAAACACAAGCTGAGTGTCATCAGCATAAGAGATCACCCTGACCCCCTGGGATTCAGCCACCTTTGCCAGAGGAGTAAGGTAGATATAAAAAATACAGGGCTGAGTGCAGAGCCCTGCGGAACACCGCAGAGCAGAGGTTTTTCTTCAGATACAAAAGGCCAGAGCAGGACCTGTTGGGATCTACCCTTAAGAAAAGACCTGACCCAGGCCAAGGATATCCTTTTTACCCTGATCATATCTTCCCTAATTATTGATCTACAGCCCCTGACATGTCGCAGTCAGTAGATTGCTTTATTATGGATAGATTCGCTACTTTCGTGGCCATGTTTGCTACTAAGCTTGTGACCTTGGTCTTGTAGACAATTGTTGCTTGATTTCTAAGGAGGGTACCATTCGATGAAATGTCCTCGTCATCTCTCACACTCTGTCTTTCTCTCACAGGGGGATGCTGTTGTTGCCGATATTGCTAGGGTGAGGAACCGTGCTCTTGACTCTCTCACCCCGTGATTTCATAATTTCTGCATATGAGCTAAAGCTAGTATGCCCTGAAGGAATAGTCTTACCAAGTGGCCTTTGAACTATAGGCCCTCTCAAGGATGACCCGGCATCTGCCATTGATTTAGTGGGTGGAGGTCCCCTGGTTACTATAGCCGCTTGGGTGGGTGTTAAGGGCAGGAGATCTGAGGCCCTAGGCACATCCGTACTAACTCTTCCAGCGATTTTCTTACGGAGGCCAAGTCCCTTTCAAGATTTTCCAGTTTCAGCAGTAATGCCTTAATAAAATGTACTACAAAAGGGGGCGGTGATGGTCCATCATCCCCTTTTGTATCGCTTAATAAAATGTAGGCATTTGGTGCACGCTAAAGGGCCATCATTAAGGTGTTCTAATTCCCTGTTTTCATGCACTATATCATCTATTAAAACTCCTCGATCCCCTTCTAATACAGCAAATCTGTGCCTCCTGTAAAACCCTTTGATTGGTATGCTCTAGTGGCTTATTGGGGGTTTCCGTCAAATTAAATATCTCCGTAGAACCTTCAAGAGGGCTATGCACTTCACAGATGGGGGAATGAATGATTTTTTTAACTAAAAATATTGGGGATCACTTTTTTCCGAGGCTGCTTTAGAACCTCAGTAAGGGTATCAATATTTTCCATTATGTTACTACTAGTGTTCCTAACTAGTACATCCTCACACTCATTGACAATGGCTTCAATTCTTGTGAGGACGCAGTTGGTAGCTGCATGTGATACCTTTTTTGCCTTTTTCCCTTTTTTAGCAAGTAAGGTTGGTGCTCCCCCCTCCATGGACTTCCTTTTTCCGATTTTAACGCCAAACTTATAGTTTCAACCACTCTTGCACAGCTTAGAACCCAAAGCCACGAACCCGTATAAGAATACTTCAAACAAGGGGTCAATGTTCGCTATTTTACAGGCCACAAACCCCTTCAGAGTCCCCACAGTACCTTTTGTCCTTATATATCGTGTTTCCGTGTTCCAGATGTTAAAGGGGGGGCCCTTCAAACTCCGCAGGATTGCACCGTGCTTCTGGGGTACAAGCACCGAGTCTCATTTTCAGAAGTTGAGATCTGGTCCAGCTCAACCGGGTAGTCCGGGGCCGACCTGCAGTATGGCTGGCGCTGATTGCGGGCCAGGCGCAGACGGGTGCAGACGGGCGCAGACGGGCTTGCCTTTGGCGTGCCATCAGCGCGCCCGCTGCGCACGTCCGCTGCGTGTCGTGAACTGCATGGAATTAAATAGACTAGCCCGCTAACGCCTGACTCCACCCTCACGACCGGAAGTGATGCGCGGTCGCCCTTAGCCATGGGGGTCTCCTTCAGGACAAGGGGACAGGTGAAGTGACCCTACAGAATAAAAACAAGGAACTTAGAACCGGGACCTAATATGTTACCCAGGCGTTTAGTTTGCACATCAAATGGCTGGAGTAATGTATTAAACCCACCTCATCAATCTTGCAATGCTCTATTGGAGTCCAAAACCTGGTTACACCAATGCATGCATATATACATTGTCTTAGCACCATGGTGGAACTATATCTACTATTTACTCTTTTGGTGCTTGTAATCACTTTCATATGCTTCTGTCTACTGATTATCGCAGCACATGAATTCATTACAAAAATAGCGCTGGTTTCATAAATATACTGAAAGCACCCCATTGTGTATTCTCTGTATATTTGCCTGAGAACAAGAGTGCATGAGTGACTGAGCGAAAAAGTTCTAATCTGTTACCACGATCCCTCAAGGGTCGGGGTTGTCATGTTCAGTGGTTACCAGAAACCATTTGCTCCCTGTTCGGGTTAGGGAGGCTTGTGGTGGCACTGTGAGCTTGCTTGTCTCTTGGCCAATATAACCTGCGGGATGTTTGGAATCAGTCTAGGCACTGCACCTAAAGTTTATGTTGTCCACAAACGCGTACGTCCTATGGATTAATGAGAACTACACGACATGGCACTGGTTGGTTTTTTAATTACTGATATATCTGAGTAGTTTAATCGCACCTTCTCAGAGACTCCTACTCACCTCAAACCGGAGGCATCCGTGGTGATAGGGAAATCTGTTTCAGCTGAGCAGGTAACACCTTATGTATTGACTGTAGGTTATTCAAGCATGAAGGATAAAAACTTCCCACATTGTGCTTCCCCATCTTCATAATTTCATTTACTAGTTTTCTTTTTCTCCGAACAATGTCTGAAAATGGAGAAAACGACGAGGAAGGGGAATTAAACATAGGAGAGAACTGCAGACATGCAGTTACTCTCAGATTATTAAACTTTGGACTTCTGGCTGCGGATGGAGATGTTACCTTCGTAGTTGATGTCCATGAAGCATTCAAGACAGAGGTATTCTTTTCCTGGGTTAAATTTCCGGCTGCAAATTATTGTACACAAATGTTTCATGCCTATTTTGAGAATGAAGCACCAGAGGAATACACTCCACATGAAGACATAGAAATTCATCGCTCTTACCAGGATCATATAACTTGGTATAGAGGTGCCCCCGACACTACAGAAAATGTGAGACCCGGTCTCCTCAGCATCGAAAGAGTGACATGGCCGGTCTTAGCTGTATACACACCGCATCCTGACACTGACAATTTAACTGCTGCAGAAATGTGTACACTATACAGAGATTTAGTGAACAAATATAGAAATCTCACACAATTCATAATGCAAACACTCACAGTTAATCCTGCGTGGGCTGCTCAGGCTGCTCAACCACAATTGGCTACCACAGGTATCGGCCCACAAACACTGAATGCTGTATGGGACAGATATGCACCAGTGGGAGCAAATTCCGTTCTGGATAGCACAAAAACAAGCCAGCTTGAAGCAGTATTTTCCTATAAGGGCTTGCAGGAAAAACACTGATACTGAATATTTGCTTGTCGATGGGGATGGCTACTCCGGTGAAAGACTGCGCCACTTCAGGTACAGTCTTTGCTGCCGTTTATACCGGAACTCATGGTATCCCGTCACTGGCTGTTTTACCTGATGTATTGAAGCAGCTTATAAATGAGTACGGGGAAACTGATGTGCAATTTTGCCGCTGTATCTACAATTATGTTTAACATAAAGGGGGGCCAGTTGCGTTAGCCATATGCCAATTTTTGAGGGATTTCACTCCTGCACAACAGGAGCGTGAATACCTAAAATTATCAAAGAAACCTATGCAATGCTAGATACAGATAATTTGGCAGCCGGGACCTGGGAAACCATCACTTAAGAGTAATTCTAAAAATGATAACTCTAAGCAGGTCCACAACTCTTTGACAAAGAAGAAGTAGGATATTAAACAAGAAAATAAAGGCAAACAAAGATCACGGTGTGGGTCTTTTCAGCAGGAAGCCAATGAAAAAATATATAATCTTTGAAATCATTATGACATTAGAAAGCCTGACAGGTATCAGGATACTGATATACATTCCTCTTGTTCTTTCAGGAGTCATCCAATACACGTTCGGAGAGAGGTGGCTGGTCAGAGCGCTGATCGGAGGAGCACGTGAATCCGAAGAAGGAATCACAATACTTGTTTAACTACATCATTAAGAAAGAAGAAATAGCAAAGAGTAACAAACCTCAATTCAAAAACAAGAAGGTGCCTGGGATTAAAACAAGACATGCCCAGGCTACGGAGGACTCTGCTTCTGAAAGGGAAATAGGCAGTGATGATGCTGGACAGCTTGGCAGATTTCACAATAGCACGCCAGAACCTAATAAAGTATCTGCCGGCAGTAACGCTGAGTGAGCAGCATATCACGGTAGAAACAACTGATACTAGGGTAAGTGTTCCTCAATGTTTATCCGAAATTACACTCCAATTGGAGGGGAACATATCCATAAACATCAAAGCTCTGTTTTGGGAGAACTTGACATATGGTTACGATATTCTTTTGGCTGAAAAAGACTGGCCACCTGAGTTCGTAATGGACTACCCAAACGAGGAAATGGTAACTTTACCAATTTTTTCTAATGTTTTTCTAGAATCAGTTAACATTCTTATACCAAGAATTGGGTATTAGCGCTAGGTCTTGCATTATACCGTATTCATGTTGGGTGGGATGATGAGTCACCTCATCATGAGATCCCATTGAAATTAACTCCTCAGCCGCAGAGACAATACCCAATAAAACATGAAGTTAAAAACAAGTTAGGGAAATCCAAGAACAACTTGAATACAAAGTGTAATAGAAGTTTGCACCTCATCGATGAATAATCCCTTGTTGACATTTCATAGAGTCTAATATTAGATTACAGACATTTAAACACAGCTACTCGCACATTTGTAGTATAAAATTCACACAGTGCCTCACTAATGAACAACAAAAAATACAAAACAACACTAGATTACTCAAATGGATTTTACTACAACAATAAGCAGATATTTTACAGCATTTACAATGCTAGGCTCACAGGGGCAATTTTGTTGACTGCCTCACAGGTAGGTATGAGAATAGCCCTGGGCTGTTTTCAAACAGAGTGACAAGAGGTACTTTAAAAGTTTGATGAGAAGGCAGTGTCCAATGTAGATGATATCTAACTGATTGATGATGAATTAATGGAACACCTGGACGGAGTAGACTGCATTATTATGGGGTTTGCTCAAGAAATCAAAGATTGCCCATCTCTTTTTGAAAATGTTCTTTATTTGCAAAATAAATCACTGCATATTGTACAGACAGTCCTATTTTTAGGACACAAGCTGTCAAGTGAAGACCTGGCAGGGCACTTTCTTTTGAAAAATCTGAATTGCTCCAACTTTCAATGATTCTGTTCAGATTACAATCCATTTTAGGATTTTTACATTGTGGCTGAACATACAGAAAGAGTACTCTTAGAAAATATTTGTCAACTGCATTTTAACATGAGCAAATATGCATGTGTAGATTTGCTTATGCGAAAATGTGAATGTTTGCAAGGTCATTTTCCCATCCAACCACTTTTTTCCCCAACTCTGGAAGAAGGTTTACGTCTGCCATTGTGAGGAGTACATTTCCAACATTTCTCAGTGTGGGAAAAGATAAGAGAGGAGTTGGTGAAAACCCTTAAAACATGCAAGTTAGTAGGTTTGCACAGGCTCAAAAGGGCATTCTAAGCCTGGAACTATTGCATACCACTAGCTTCAGCCATGGTTCAGTGACTAAATATCGAGGGACATACTATAGAATGCCCAAAATAGCGACTCCAAAATATCAGAGTACAGAATATAGAATCCCTATCTACAAACAGGTAAATACTAAAATATTGAATCCAAAATATAGAATGCTAAAATATAGTTAACTAGAATATCGATTTTTTTAAATGTATTAAAAATTAAATAAAAGTCATTAAATATTAAAAACAATTAAGTAAAACATACTTAAAATAATGTACAAAAGCTTAAAATGTAAAAAAAAATGTAATATAAAAAAGTAGAGATTTTGTTGGATAGTGAGAGTGTAAACATGACTATTCCCAACCCAGTGAGTGCAACCGTAGGGAAAGCCTTGGATAGCGTAGGGGTAACAATTACTATTCCTACTCTAGTGAGTGCAACAGTAGGGAAAACGTTGGATAGTGTAGGGGTAAAAATTACTATTCCCACTCCAAAGAGTGCAATAGTAGGGAAACCGTTGGATAGCGGGAGGGTAAACATTAATATTCCCACTCCAGTGAGTGCAACAGTAGGGAAAGCGTTGGATAGCATAGGGGTAAAAAATACTATTCCCACTCCAGTGAGTGCAACAGTAGGAAAACTGTTGGAAAGCCTAAGGGTAAAAAACTACTATTCCCACTCTAGTGAGTACAACAGTAGGGAAAACCTTGGATAGCAGGGGGGTAAAAATTCCTATTCCCGCTCCAAAGAGTGCAACAGAAGGAAAAGCGTTGGATAGCGGGAGGGTAAAAATTACTATTCCCACTCCAGTGAGTGCAACAGTAGGGAAAGCGTTGGATAGCGTAGGGGTAAAATTTCTATTCCCACTCCAAAGAGTGCAACAGTAGGGAAAGCGTTGGATAGCGGGAGGGTAGAAATTACTATTCCCACTAAAGTGAGTGCAACAGTAGGGAAAACGTTGGATAGCGTGGGGTAAAAATTACTATTCCCACTCCAAAGAGTGCAACAGAAGGAAAAGCGTTAGATAGCGGGAGGGTAAACATTACTATTCCCACTCCAGTGAGTGCAACAGTAGGGAAAGTGTTGGATAGCGTAGGGGTAAAATGTCTATTCCCACTCCAAAGAGTGCAACAGTAGGGAAAGCGTTGGATAGCGGGAGGGTAGAAATTACTATTCCCACTCCAGTGAGTGCAACAGTAGGGAAAACGTTGGATAGCGTAGGGGTAAAAATTTCTATTCCCACTCCAATGAGTGCAACAGTAGTGAAAGGGTTAGATAGCAGGAGGGTAAAAATTACTATCCGCACTCCAGTGAGTGCAACAGTAGGGAAAACATTGGATAGCATAGGATTAGAAATTACTATTCCCACTGCTGAGAGTGCAACAGTAGGGAAAGTAATGATTTAATATTAAAAGAAGATTACATTAATTATCAATAGCAATAAAAAATGAATTTAAAATAATTACCAATTAATAAAAATGAATTATCAATTACAAAACATAATTACCAATTAAAACAAATCCATTACCAATTAATAATTTATGATCAATTGATTATCAATACATATAAATAAAAATGTATATGTTCTAGGCATATGAGCTGCAGATACAACACTTTGCATTAGATCGTCACCTGGTGTTGGGCTCGAATGATTGTATGTTGTTGTCGTCTTGGAAGAAGTCTGTGTAGTCACGAGATAGGTGGCTCCTCCCTTGGACGATAGTGTGCATGGTCATCAGCTCCATCCTTAGATTTTTTTTTTCCGCCACCGGGTTTGAATTAAATTTTTCCGCTCCAGCTAGAAATCGACTTTTCAAGTACTTCGAAGTGCAAAAACCTTACTAAAACTTTACCAAACTACGTTCGAGATCGACTAACATTGTTTCGACTCCATCAGCTCGATTCCGTTCGTCGACGACGGCCGTTGGGCCTATCCACACCTCATGGAAAGGACGCCGTTCAAGAAATGCCCCGGGTGTGGAGCTAAGTTTCCCCACAGTGACCACCACTAGGTCTGCAACCTGTGCTTATCGCCAAAACACTATGAATCCAGCTGTACAGCCTGCACGTCCTTTCGATCCAAGAAAACCATCCGAGATCAGAGGCCTGTCGACACGACATGCAGAGATCAGCTCCGGAACCGGTGGATATCTTCAACGAGGAGGTTCAGCTCGTTCCCGAAGAAGATTCAGATGATCTCCAAATCGTATCAGAGGCAGACGACTCAGATGACTCCATACTATTGGGTCAGTGCGTGAGTACTACTGCCCCTGCACCACACACAGCACCCAGATCGAAGGTAAAGGTCAACACTCCGCCTCCGGGGCCCAGTCGTGACCGAAAAACCACTTCGACAGCCCCGCCATCGAGCCCAGCTCCAAAGAAAGTCATTAAGCCTTCCGGTAGCTCGGTACCGAGCAAGCCGCACGTGCCGATCCCACAAGCTCCCTCGGCACCGAAACCGAAAGAAGTCTGAGCTCCAAAACCGTCGACTTCTAAAGACAAAGGTATGAAGCCAGCATCTGACGACTCGAAGCCGACGAGACCAGCTTCCACTCCAAAGCCAACGTCTTCAGTACCGAAACCGTCAAGGCCTGATTCCGATGGGCCTAAGCCCTAGAAACAGCCTATGACACAGAAAACAACACCTTCCGTGCTGAAAACGACGCCAAAGGACACTGTAACACCTCCTAAGGCTAAAGACAAACAGCAACCTCGTCTGGAACCGAAAAAATCAGCGCCGAGAATGGTTCCACAAAGAGAAGACCTTTTCCAACCAGATCCTCTGCAAAAGAAGATCTACATTGACCCAAAGACAGGTCATGTATCCACTACACCACACAAGAAGAGAAAGGCAGATGCAACATCCACACCTGTAGTTCCTGCCAAGAAGAAGGACTCTGCCACATCTCCTATGCACCCTTCTTCTCCTATACTTCCTTCTCCTTTATCCCCTGTTCCTCTTAACAATTCACCACAGATCTCTCCTCCACATTCTCCTTTTTTATCATCACACTCACCTCAAAATGATGATGAGTATAGTTTAGGGACAGGGATAGACACAGATGAGCCTTTCCCATACCCTATAGATGATACAGACTGGGAGTACCCAAACCCACAGGATGTGACAGATATTCCTGACCCACAGTCATACCCATTAAAACCTTCTCCCCCAGAAGATAACATTGGTTTTGGTCACCTGTTGAACAGAGCTGCCATTTACCATGGGCTCACTATGCATTCTGATGAGGCAGAGGAAGATTTTCTTTTAGACACATTTGAACAATCGCAAAGGTCTGTTCAGATTCTTCCCATGATTAAAGGAGTCATCAAACATGCTCCAGAGATTTTTAAAGACCCTGTACGTACTAGGATCTTAAAACCTAGAATCGAGAAAAAATATAGGCCTGCACCTGTAGATCCAGCCTACGTTAAAGGACAACTACCATTAGATTCACTAGTTGTGTCAAATGCTAGGAAACGGGCAAACTCACAAACTTCAGGTGAGGTACCACCACCCGACAAAGAATCCAAGGTAATAGACGCTTCAGGCAAAAGAATAGCTGCGCAAGCTACCAACATATGGCGTATTGCTAATACACAAGCCCTCCTTTCACGATATGATATGGCTCATTATGATCAGTTAGAGAAACTACTTGAACATCTACCTGACCAATATAAGGCACAGACAAACAGCCTTATACAAGAAGGCAAGCTAATTTCTAATGCCTCAATCAAGTGTGCACTAGATGTAGCAGACACTGCATCTAGAGCTGTAAATACTAGTATCGTACTTAGGAGACATGCGTGGCTACGCATTTCAGGATTTAAACAAGAAGTGGAAAGTACCATTTTAAATCAACCATTTAATCAAAACCAATAGTTTGGACCAGAAGTAGACACAGCACTTGAAAAGATGAAGAAGGATACAGACACTGCCAAATCTATGGGAACTTTACAGTCCACACAAGCTAAAAGCTCTTTTTGTCGCTCCTTCTACAGAGGAGGCTCCAAACAAACTGGGGCAGACAATACATCATCCTTCAAATCTAATACACAAACATCCTCTAACAAGGGATATTTTAGAGGAGGATATAGAGGAAACAACAACAAAGGAAGAGGTCGGGGTAACAACAATAATCAAACCTCTTCCACCACAAAACAGTGTCTTCCCTCTGCACCCCCAACAGCATTCCACTCCTGTGGGGGGCAGATTAACACAATTCCTACCTGTCTAGAATTCCATCACAACAGACAAGTGGGTAAGACAAATTATCCAGTATGGCTACTGCCTGGAACTTACAGCAACCCCTCCACACATACCACCCAGGCAGCGTCCAGTGTCTTCAGAACACCTTACTCTGCTCAAACAAGAAGTTCTGTCACTTCTTCAAAAGGACGCAATAGAAATAGTTCCTTTACGAGAGCAAGGAACAGGGGTTTACTCGCTGTATTTTCTAATTCCCAAGAAGGACGGGACACTAAGACCAATTCTCGACCTCAGGCCCCTCAATCATTACATACAATCAGCTCATTTTCACATGATCACTTTGCAAAAAGTGCTCCCACTGCTGCAACAAGTCGATTTCCTTACAACACTAGATCTGAAGGACGCCTACTTCCACATTCCTTTTTTTTTTTTTTATATATTTTTTATTTGCCAACATGAGTATACATTACAAGGAAAAAAAATGTGAATAATTATTTTCTTTTGTAAACAACAGAAAAATTAATTAAATGATAACGGAAGTAACTAGGCATAATACATTTATACAAAATCATACCGCAATCTATCTTTAGTATTGAAACAATGGCCCCCAAATTTTATTAAATTTTCCAACTGAGCAAATACTTCTCCCTTTAGTTAAAGCATATTCGATATCATATATTTCTTTTACTAGTCCCCACCAATCTAAAACTAATGGTGAGTCACATGAAATCCAAACCCGAGCTATAGTAAGTCTAGCACAGACTATTAAGATAGTGATTAAGTCCGATTGGTTGGATCTTATATTCTGTACACTCATCATTACATCAATTACTGATAGCTTTATTACACTCCCTAATTTCTGGGACATTATTTGACCCACCTTTTGCCAGAATGCTGATAGCTTAGGACATAAGAAAAGCATATGTTTTAGATCTGCTGCTACTATATCGCACTTAGGGCATTTTGATCGATCGCAAGCATAGTTGTTAGATGCCCATTTGGATATTCTTCAGGAGTGTAGTATAATAAGTATATCATTTTATACTGTTGAAGCTGCAAATTAGACGAATGTACGGACCTACTAATACTGTCTAGAGCCTGTGAGATAGTATCAGCTGAAATTGGTATCCCCATACTTTGGCTCCACCGGTCTGAAAGTCTAGCACAGTCATCTACTTTATAGGTGTTGACGTTTTTGTACCCTGTGGTAATCAAAAATTAGCAGTTAGCCCCATAAAAACAATCCCATATATCCGAATCAGCACGTTAAACAATTTCAAAGTACGTATGAAATAATCTCAGATTTGATAATACTGGAATTGCATATTTGATATATTATATAACACCTTCAAGTTTTCAAATGTGATGAAGCCATTATGACCATACAAATCTCCTAAGCATTTAATCCCACTATTAGCCCATCGTCTTGCAGCCCCCCCATGAAATATTTCTGGAAACCCAGGAATATTCCATAAAGGGAGTTTAGTATGATAAAAAGATGTGTTACATTTAGCCATAATTGCCCGTCAGATAATCACACTGTTGCGACCAGTCTTGAATTTTACTCGCTTGTAGTAATTCGGGTCATTTGTTCTATAAAGAAACATATTATGCTCCACATTCCTATACATCCTGCTCACAAAAAGTATCTAAGGTTTGTACTGGAAGGACAACATTATCAGTTTAAAGTCCTTCCATTCGGAGTGACAACCACGAGTATTCACAAAGTGCCTAGCAGTAGTAGCAGCACATCTCAAGAGACAACAAATACATGTCTTCCCTTATCTAGACGATTGGCTCATAAAAGCCAAATCATTCAATCAGTGTGTCCAACACACACATCAGACAATTCAAACATTGCACGTATTAGGGTTCACAATCAACGACACCAAGTCGCACCTGCAACCCTCTCATATACATCAGTATCTAGGGGCTACAATAAACACATCTACAGCTATAGCGTATCCCAGTCCAGCAAGCATACAGAGCATTCAAGCCTTAGTCACAGTCTTTCAACACCAACAATCTCTGCAAGCCAGAGTGTTCATGAGACTAATAGGCATGATGGCATCTTGCATCTTCATAGTACTATATGCAAGACGGCAGATGCGTCCGTTACAGGAATGTCTACCACATCAGTGGAACCAGGCTTAAGGTCAACTAACAGACCTGGTGTTGGTAGACAGCCGCACACATTGCTCTCTGCAGTGGTGGAACACCAAAACTTGACAAAGGGACGGCCGTTCCTCGAACCTGTTCCCGAAATAGTGCTCACAGCAGACGCATCTCTCACAGGATGGGGAGCCCATCTCCTACATCATACAACTCAAGGACAATGGAATATTCAACAAAAATTGTTCCATATCAACCATCTAGAGCTGCTAGCAATGTTCTTAGCACTCAAAACATTCCAAGTACAAGTACAAAACAAAGCTGTATTAATCCGAACGGACAACATGACAGCTATGTATTATATACAAAAATAGGGGGGACACACTCTTTACAACTGTCCCAGCTTGCACAGAACATTTGGAAATGGGCTATTTCACAAAATATATATCTGCTAGCAGAGCACCTTCCAGGAGTTCACAATCAGATAGCAGATCTGTTGAGTCGGCAGACACAACAAATTCACGAGTGGGAACTACATCCGCAAGTTCTTCAACCATTTTTCCACAAGTGGGGTCATCCAGACATAGATCTGTTCGCCACACACGAAAACGCAAAATCCCCAACCTTTGCCGCCAGGTTTCCACACCCGCTGTCCAAGGGCAATGCGATATGGATGAACTGGTCGGGCAGATTTGCGTACGCTTTTCCGCCACTACCACTAATACCATTAGTAGTACGCAAGCTCAGACAACAGTCTCTCAAACTAATCCTGGTAGCTCCCACATGGGCACGCCAACCATGGTTCACCACACTGCTAGAACTCTCTCTAGTTCCACACCAAAAGTTACGACTGACTCCATCCCTGCTAACGCAGAACCATGGAGACATCAGACATCCAGACCCAAATCAACTGAATCTGGCGATCTGGCTCCTGAAGTCTTAGAGTTTGGATATCTTAACCTACCACCAGACTGTATGAACATCATTAAAGAGGCCAGGAGACCTACTACCAGAGCTTGTTATGCTGCTAAATGGAAGAGATTTGCCATTTATTGCAACAATAACCAAATTGATCCCCTAGATGCTTCTATCCAAAATATAATTTGCTACCTTTTACATTTACAAAGGTGCAACTTGGCATATTCATCCATATGCCTGCACCTTGCAGTAATTGCAGCATATTTACTGAACAGACAACATCTGTCTCTTTTTAGAGTACCTGCAAGTAAAGCATTTATGGAAGGATTAAAAAGAATCATTCCACCAAGGTTACCACCTTCTCCAGTGTGGAACTTAAATGTAGTTCTTACAAGGCTCATGGGACCCCTTTTGAACCTTTACACAAATGTGAACTGCCATTCCTCACGTGGAAAACAACTTTCCTTATTGCTATTACCTCTCTTAGAAGAGTAAGTGAGATACAAGCTTTCTCAATACAAGAACCATTTTTACAACTACATCATAACAAGGTGGTTCTAAGAACTAATCCTAAATTCCTTCCAAAACTCATTACTCCTTTTCATTTAAACCAATCTGTAGAGTTACCAGTGTTTTCCAAAACCCTGAGTCTGTAGCAGAGAGAGCGCTACACACCCTAAATGTTAAAAGAGCTCTTCTCTACTATATAGATAGGACTAAATCTGTTCGAAAAACAAAACAATTGTTTGTATCATTCTCTCCACCTCATAAAGGCAACCCCATCTCTAAGGGTGGAATTGCAAGGTGGATTGTGAAATGTATATTAGCATGCTATCAAAAAGCAAAACGTACATTAACAGTTCCTCCTAGAGTGCACTCCACATGCAAGCTGGGAGCCTCTATGGCTTTCTTAGGGAACATCCCCCTGAAGACATATGCAAGGCAGCAACATGGTCTACAACACACACCTTCACTAAACACTACTGTGTTGATGTGCAAGCCAAGCAGCAAGCTGCAGTAGGCCAAGCTGTCCTTAAAACTCTCTTTCAAACAACTGCAACAGATACAGGTGACCACCGCTAGGGGAAACACTGCTGCACAATCGATGCAAAGTGTAGTATCTGCAGCTGCTATGCCTCGAACGCAAAATGCTACTTACCAGTATGCATCTGTTCTTGGCATGTAGAGCTGCCGATCACTATTCGTCCTCCCGCCTCCCCGGGACTTGTATCTGTTCCAGTTTATCTTACTTAGATGCATACGCACGCATGGACATCCTTTTCTTTAATTCTACTAACTCCATCATTTCCCATCATGGCAAAAAACAATCTAAGGATGGAGCCGATGCCCATGCGCACTATCGTCCAAGGGAGGAGTCACCTATCTCGTGACTACAAAGACGTCTTCCAAGACGACAACAACATGCAATCATCCGAGCCCAACACCAGGTGGCGATCTTATGCAAAGTGTAGTGATTTGCAGCTCTACATGCCAAGAACAGATGCATACTGGTAAGTAGCATGTTCCTTACTTTACTATAATTAAATTACTTACCACCCTATTCTCCTATAAACCCACAACCCGCTACGGAATTAAATTACACAAAAATTAAACTACATAACATTCATTACTTTAAAAAAATGTAAACATACATTACAAGTTTAAGACATAATTTTAACACATATATTACTATATATAACACCCAAAAAAATAGACATTATGGAAATCGATATTTTAAATTCGATATTATGGAAATCGATATTTCCTACTCCAAATTCGATATTCTGATATCTATATTTTGGTAATTCGATATTCTGTCCTATCTATATTTTGGAGTCGATATTCTGTCGTGTCTATAGTTTTGGATTTATATTGTGGTTGTTCACCTCAGCCACAGTATTTAGATCTGCGTACACATGGCAACATAAGGGGATTGCAAGTATTCAAACACTACTATGGTATGAGCCTTGGCATAATCAGAGAGGCTATATCACAGCTCTTACATAATGAGATTGCTGCCAAAATTTGTCGCTGCACTGCATGGCGTCAAATGGGCAAGTGGATTTTGTTACAGGACTAGTAGATTTATGAAGCAACCTGCTCCATGGACAAGTAGATATTTTATTAAATTTCACACCCCTGCTATTGCATACAAATCACATTTGTACACAAACACTGAAATGCGTTATGCACCCACTGAGAAAATTCCTACAGCGGTACAGACTGATGTAGCGAGAGAGAGAGAGAGCACTGGCTCGGGGTAAACGCGTAATTGTCGTAACCCCGTCCCGACCGTAGAGGCCCTCACCAATGCAAGTGTTCCAAATGCCAAAGCGTTACATCCACGATGTATACAATGGGCTAACTATCTCATTGCAACAGATGTAGAGTACAGATTTGATTCTACACTACAAACACTGGCATTTTTGCAGTATGAACAAAAATATCTTCCTCTGAATGAAATAAAGCCTTTAGATTGATATGATTAAATAATCTACACTAATGGCTCTGACCAGCCTGCCATAGGGGCTAAGTACCAATATTCTCAGCATGCACTATTGTAAAGGGGTGCATGCATAATGGCAAGTTCCTTCCTAAAAAAACACACACAGTCCCTAGGGGACTGTACAGCGCAGCTGGCAGAACTCATACCCTTGGCACTGGTGCTACGAAATACAGATCATGAAACTCATAGTGTGTGAGTCGTACTACTGTATCCAGTCATATAATGAAAACCTTTGTTACTGGTGTCAGAATGGAGTTTGAGATCCCAAGGGTTGCACAATAAAGCACAAGATGCTTTGGGAACAGGTGGCAAAGCTGAAAGATTGCTTGCCATGGGCCAATGTAATGCACACATTGAGTCATCAACGTGCTGGCATTCACAATGCAGGGAATTCCATGGCTGATGAAGCCACTAAGGCAACAGTTGTACTGCTGTCAATTCTGCTCTCAATGGCACACACCTGCCGAAAGGCTTTCTACTCAAGTACTCCTACAAGTTAGATGCACAAAACATACCGCATGCTCAGATTCCAGTACTGGGAGATAGAGTTATACCAAACATTGATCGCAGATTCAGGTAAATACTAGCTATACATGAGGGTCTGGGTTCAGCACATGCAGGGATTACTGCTGCAGTTTCATTACTAAAGCAGAGCTATTGGTGGCCTGGCCTTACTAAACAGTCCAAGGACTTTGTCCTCAAATGTGACATCTGCCAGCAGATAAAGGGCTCCACTGTAGCACATCCACCACACCCACTTCTTCTGATTTCTAGCTAGCCTTTGGACGGTGTCTATTTGGACCACTGCAGCCCCTTACAATCTGATGGGGCTTACAAGTACATATTGGTGGCAGTAGATTCATTATCTAAATTCCTATTGGTATGGCCACAGAGGTCCGCTGACGGCTGAACTGTTATCAAGGATTTGTGAGTTTTTATCGGGACACATGGAATTGTCCCACTACATTCCGACCAGGGTCCCGCGTTTAGCTCTCAGGCTTACAAGGAAGCCATGGGAAGTTTGAGTGTGACCTTGCGGTACTCCTCCTCCTATCATCCTGAGGGAAATTCAATAGTTGAGAGGAAAAACTGTGACTTAAAGAAGTCCTTAACAGCGAGGGTACTAGGCTCTGTTCGCAGTTGGGTCCATCACCTCTATGGGGTCCAGAGGGCCCTTAACAATATGCCAAAACATTCCTGGGTGGTTGTAATCCATATGAAATTCTGTTTGGGGGCAGGAATGTGGGTGCCAGACCTCGATAATCTCGGCACAGTGGAGGCAGACACACAGTTTGACATTAATGAACGTTTGGCTGTTTCTCAGGAACTAAATGAATTGTGGGACACAGAAAGAAACAAAGCAGTAAAACGCACCGCCACTGATGAAGTGAAGGTTGCAACAGCCAGACACAGCTGGGTTCTGAAGATTTTGGATCTGGTCAGGGAAGAATTTGGGTCTGTACCTGTCCTGACTGTTGAAGGTGCCGGAACCGTACTTCTTCCACCCCTTGCCAATAGACATGACAAAAGGTTTGTCCATTAATCTGCTCAAACCACATTATGTGGCCAATTCTCAACAGTAGGCCTGGGTAGCCAATGCTCTCCTCTAAGCATCGAAAAATACAAGGGTGGCTTGGCCCAGTGGGAGGGAGGGTAGGCAGGGCCACAATATTGTAGAAAAAGAATTTTTGCCTATGCCTCCAACTTTTGAATTACACACTAATCAGTTAAGGATAAACAACACTTTATTAGTTTACCCTGACATTAATTTATGTCGTTGAATTATCACTCAGTTTGCGAAAAGTTATATTCATTTTACAAAAACAGACCTAAGATTACTATCAACTTCATGTCTGGCCATATACAATTCGAAAAAAACAATTTGTGCATATATACAGTGTGGAAAAAATCAACAATGAACGTTTTACAAAAAAAACTTTTAAACATAAATGCACGGTCGTGACATGGACACATTAATCATATGCATTGTGAGCAAAATCAACATTTCATGATAAAAGGATCACAATCATAGGGAGAGAAACAAAGAAAAAATTATTTTCATTTCATTTTTTACAAGATCAACTCCCAAAACCTGAAACAGATACAATCGTTATAGTTCAGGAAAAATGCCCATTTTTGCATCAATAACGTGGATCTGAATGTCAGAAAAGATGCCGACGCGTTTCGAATCCTGTTAAATAGTTTGCAGGATTCTCATCAGGGCGGTGTGATTCTAGTCCATGGGAACTGTTTGGGAAAGGGAAAAGGACTAATTTTTACCAACAGGGTCCTCTAGCCAATTATGTAAATAACCAAAAGGCGCATATCTAAATGCGGCATACCTTCTATTGTTTTTGTATTGCCCAAAGTTGCTCCTGTTTTGATGAAGGATCGTCCATGCCGTGTGGTCTGAACTGCAACAGAGTGGGGATTGAATCAGTACCAAAGGGAAATGGGATTTTCTTTCCAAAGTCGAAGTGCATTAATTAAAAATTACCTTCGATGTTCCTGACCCATCGGCTAGTGTGCCGGTGTCTGGAAACCAATCTGAATGTTGGCTCGTGGGATCTCTGTAACAAAAGGTTAACAGCGGGTTTGAGTGGGTCCCTGCTCGCTACGTCGTGCACTGGAAATGAGCGCCGCGGGATGGTGACTTACTTGTGAACGACTCTGGTGGGGCGGGAAATTCTTCTCCGATATTGGTTAATCTCTTGTTTTACAAATCTGGTGGGGCAAGGAGGAAGTGAGATGTCAATGCGCTATTTCTTTACTTGCGGCGCATTGACGGATCACAATATTAAAATGTCAAAGGGTGTCAATGTCAAAGGGTCTTGGTCTTACCGTAAATGCGTGCGGTGAGCACCGCTTGTCAATCTTACTGCAACCCGGCACACTCTGGTTTTAGGTGTCCGCAGCAGTGCCGGTTCTCTCATACACATAACATGTGATGCGCTCTTGACCAATCAGAGCCACAGCTGATTCTGATGCATTGTGGGGTTTGGTGTTTAGACTGTAATGCGTCAATTTCACGCCCTATTGATTTCACTAAGACTGTTTAGGCCCTTATTGACACTATCAAATTTGAGTATCAGATATGCCTCCTTGCGCAATAGCATGGTCTCAACATCAGGATAACGTTTGGGATCAATCCAAGCCAATGTTGTCCACTTAAAATCATTTTCAGTGTGATTATTGTTGGAAAAATGTTCCACCATTGGAGCGGACAAAACTTTTTTCTTTATGCGTGAACGGTGTTGAGTTATTCGCGCATTGATGGGCTGATTTGTTTTGCCGATATAAACTCTGTTGCACGGACAAACCACTGCATAGACGATATTTCGGGTCTTACAGTTTGTGAATGATTTGTGTTTCCACTTAATGCCATTATTGATAAAAGTGTCACCTTCTGGTGTTGTGGAACATGACACACAATTGCCACATTTGTGGTGCCCGCATAAAGGTTTCAAATTCCACTGAGCTATAAGGTCACTTTTTGGTAGTGGGATGTGACTGTCTGCTTTAATGAGTTGTTGCCCAATGCTTCTGTTTTTACGCATGGCAAAAATGGGTTTGGGAAGAGGGTAATCGAGTGTTTCCAATAGATGCCAATTCTTTCGAATGATGTTTTTGAATTGGTTTGTGTGTTGGCCAAATGTTGTCACACAAACCAATTGGTCTAAGTCTCTCTTTTCTTTTGTCTGAAGTAGTGTTTCACGTGGAGTGAATTTGGCCCTATTTCTCGAATGTTTTAATTGTTTTTTGGGGTACCCCCTTTCAGCCATTTCGCTGCAAAATCTTGTTGCATGTGACTCAAAGTCGCACAAGTTTGTGCAATTACGTCTTATCCTTAGCAATTGACCATAAGGTAAGTTATCTTTTAAGCATTGTGGATGCGAGCTGGTGTAATGGAGAATTGTATTTCTGTCAGTTTCCTTCTTGTGTAAAGAGGTTGTCAACTTTGCTTCGCTGGTGCCTACAGTGACGTCAAGGAAGGTCATTTCTTTAGGACTGGAGTTCAGCGTGAACTTGATATCAGGGTGCCTTGAGTTTAGCCATACATGAAATTGATCAAGTTCCGTCTGGCTCCCCTGCCACAGGAGCCAGACGTCATCGATATATCTCAGCCATTGATTGATATGACCTGAGAGAGGGTTGCCATTATAGACGAATCTTTCCTCATACTGTGCCATATAAAGCACTGCCAGCTCCGGCGCATAAGGACAACCCATGGCTGTCCCTTTGATTTGTATAAAAAAATCGTTCTCAAACTTGAAATAATTGCTCCGAAGAGTAATTTCAGCCAATGCCAAAATGAATGTGGTGGGCACCCGGTGGGGTCTGTCTCGTTGTTCTAGATACAGTTCAATGACCTCAAGTGCCTCATCCTGTGGTATTTGAGTATAGAGCGAGGCGACATCTAATGTCACCATCAATTCAGTTTGTTCGTTGAATGGGCGCCCCTCAACTTGGGTGATGAAGTCTGTCGTGTCTCTAAGATGCGATTTCACTTGTGCTATACATGGTTTTAAAAAGAAATCAATATATTTCGATACCGGTTCAAGCACAGAATCGCATCCGGAAACTATGGGTCTCCCAGGTGGTGCCATTTCATTTTTGTGAATCTTTGGTAAGAAGTAGAGGATTGGCGTTCTCGGTGTTTTTTTGTTCAGAAATTCAAACTCTTTGGACCCTAAATAGCCTTCGTCCAGACCTGTCTTTGTGATTTTGGCTATTTTGTCCTGAATGGCATGGACAGGATCTTCTTTTGATGGTCTGTACCACTCACGATTATTGACGTGTAATTGACCTTCAGCAAGATACATTGGACGAGGCCATAAAACCACAGCCCCGCCCTTATCTGCCTGTTTAATGACAATTGATGTGTCAGATTTAAGATCTCCGATTGCCTTTTGAATTCCTTTGCTAATGTTGTTTTTAACAAAACTACTTTTCTTCTCCAATTTCGTAAGAGAGGACAGTACAGCTTGCTCAAAAGCAATAATCTGTTTCGGGATATTTAATGTAGGAGTGAACCTAGATTTGACTCTGAGTCCTGTGGTTTCCTGCATTGACGTCATTTCGGCCCCAGCAAAGTGAGTTTTCAACCTGACCTTGCGGCAAAAGTCAAGTGCCTCCAATTTCAGTTTTGTGAAATCGGTTCTTTTGGTAGGGACAAATTTGAGGCCCAGATTCAGAAGCATTTCTTCATCCCTCGATAATTCTTTATTAGAAAGGTTAACTACGGTAGACACATTTAATTGTTGTAATTTTTGTTGCGAGTTCGCATTTGCCATGGTTGTTTGAAGCGAGTTCGTGTTTGATCGCCCCTGGACAAAAAAGGAGCCGATCCTCCTGCCGCGCCTCGTTTTTTGGAATTAGACTGCCTGGAATCTGAGGAAGAGTCGGATGAAGTGGTATCAGAGAATGTTAAGAACCTGTTTCTAGATCTGCCCTGGAATGTGTTTAGGGCCCCTCGTGACTCACCCGAAGTGTAAAAGTCTTCTTTGAGAAAAGGATATACCTGTTCTAGTCGAAATGATTTGGAATCTTTTTCAAATTGAGCTGTTTTAATGTTTAGAGTATGATCTTTGAATAGTGCAATTTCCTTTTCAATTTTGTCTAGAAGTGCCTTTGCTTCAGTAGTAGTCTGGTTGTCATTGATGGTTTTAATCAGGTCTTCGATCTCCTTCTCTTCCTGGCTGCAAATGCGTTGAGCTGTTTCTATGGTATGTACCATTAACCGCTATAAGTATCAAGCTATTTAGCATTCGCAAAGGCCGAAATTCTGCGAATTTCGGCCTTTGCGAATGCTAAATAGACAAATGGAATGTATCAAACAAGTTTGATGCAAAATAAGGATTAGCAAAATTTGCTAATCCTTATTTTGCGATTGCATTTAAGGAATTGCAAATTTTGCGATTCCTTAAATGCAATGTATCAAACAAATAAAATGCAAAAAATGCCATTAAGGAGTAGCAAATTACCACCAACTTCTAGTTGGTGGTAATTTGCGAATTCTTATCAAAAATCTTTTTTGATAAAAACCAAAGGTGCCATATGACGCCCATACATGCCCTTAGGGCATGTATGTGCGCCATATGCCCCCAAATGTCTTTTTCAGGGGTGCAGCAGGGTGTTCTTGAGACACCCCTGCACCCTTGGAAACATCCCTAATTTGCGATCAGCAAAGTGCTAATTGCAAATTGCACTTTCATTCCTATGGGCCTCCTGGCCCATGGAAATGAAGGGGTAATTTGCGATTGACAATTTGCTAATCTCAAATTAAGGAATGCTAAGGAATCGCTATTGGAAAGCGATTTTGTACATACATACCGTTTTGCATTTCCTAAATAGCGATTCCTTAAAATTCGCTATTTAGGAAATGCAAAATGGTTTGTTGATACATATAGCGGTAAGTCTCTACTGCATTTGGTATTGATTTGGCTAAACCCTTTCTTGTAATCGGTGTCCTCTATGAAGATGACCGGAATGTTCTTAACCTGGAGGCCCCAGGGAATAGTCCCTGCTTTTAAGTGTTTGAATAAGAAGTGGCCGTGGAGTTCGGTTCTGATGTGCTTTTTCTGAAGCCTTGTTAATTTGTCTGCCTCATTTTGCTGCTTGGCTGAGGTACTGAGAGTAATGGAAGAAAATGGCGAGGACGCAATGAGATTTTGGATATGGCTTTCCGTAAAGGACAGCGTATCTTTGTCTGCCATGCTACGCAAGAGTAAAAACTCTTGCAAGAGAATTAATGCTCACAAGGACAATAGGGGGGACACTTTTTGCGTCACTCCCAAACCACTCGGGCAATTGCCCGCTCTAACAATCGAAAAATACAAGGGTGGCTGGGCCCAGTGGGAGGGAGGGTAGGCAGGGCCACAATATTGTAGAAAAAGAATTTTTGCCTATGCCTCCAACTTTTGAATTACACACTAATCAGTTAAGGATAAACAACACTTTATTAGTTTACCCTGACATTAATTTATGTCGTTGAATTATCACTCAGTTTTCGAAAAGTTATATTCATTTTACAAAAACAGACCTAAGATTACTATCAACTTCATGTCTGGCCATATACAATTCGAAAAAAACAATTTGTGCATATATACAGCGTGGAAAAAATCAACAATGAACGTTTTACAAAAAAACTTTTAACCATAAATGCACGATCGTGACATGGACACATTAATCATATGCATTGTGAGCAAAATCAACATTTCATGATAAAAGGATCACAATCATAGGGAGAGAAACAAAGAAAAAATTCTTTTCATTTCATTTTTTACAAGATCAACTCCCAAAACCTGAAACAGATACAATCGTTATAGTTCAGGAAAAATGCCCATTTTTGAATCAATAACGTGGATCTGAATGTCAGAAAAGATGCCGACGCGTTTCGAATCCTGTTAAATAGTTTGCAGGATTCTCATCAGGGCGGTGTGATTCTAGTCCATGGGAACTGTTTGGGAAAGGGAAAAGGACGAATTTTTACCAACAGGGTCCTCTAGCCAATTATGTAAATAACCAAAAGGCGCATATCTAAATGCGGCATACCTTCTATTGTTTTTGTATTGCCCAAAGTTGCTCCTGTTTTGATGAAGGATCGTCTATGCCGTGTGGTCTGAACTGCAACAGAGTGGGGATTGAATCAGTACCAAAGGGAAATGGGATTATCTTTCCAAAGTCGAAGTGCATTAATTAAAAATTACCTTCGATGTTCCTGACCCATCGGCTAGTGTGCCGGTGTCTGGAAACCAATCTGAATGTTGGCTCGTGGGATCTCTGTAACAAAAGGTTAACAGCGGGTTTGAGTGGGTCCCTGCTCGCTACGTCGTGCACTGGAAATGAGCGCCGCGGGATGGTGACTTACTTGTGAACGACTCTGGTGGGGCGGGAAATTCTTCTCCGATATTGGTTAATCTCTTGTTTTACAAATCTGGTGGGGCAAGGAGGAAGTGAGATGTCAATGCGCTATTTCTTTACTTGCGGCGCATTGACGGATCACAATATTAAAATGTCAAAGGGTGTCAATGTCAAAGGGTCTTGGTCTTACCGTAAATGCGTGCGGTGAGCACCGCTTGTCAATCTTACTGCAACCCGGCACACTCTGGTTGTAGGTGTCCGCAGCAGTGCCGGTTCTCTCATACACATAACATGTGATGCGCTCTTGACCAATCAGAGCCACAGCTGATTCTGATGCATTGTGGGGTTTGGTGTTTAGACTGTAATGCGTCAATTTCACGCCCTATTGATTTCACTAAGACTGTTTAGGCCCTTATTGACACTATCAAATTTGAGTATCAGATATGCCTCCTTGCGTAATAGCATGGTCTCAACATCAGGATAACGTTTGGGATCAATCCAAGCCAATGTTGTCCACTTAAAATCATTTTCAGTGTGATTATTGTTGGAAAAATGTTCCACCATTGGAGCGGACAAAACTTTTTTCTTTATGCGTGAACGGTGTTGAGTTATTCGCGCATTGATGGGCTGATTTGTTTTGCCGATATAAACTCTGTTGCACGGACAAACCACTGCATAGACGATATTTCGGGTCTTACAGTTTGTGAATGATTCGTGTTTCCACTTAATGCCATTATTGATAAAAGTGTCACCTTCTAGTGTTGTGGAACATGACACACAATTGCCACATTTGTGGTGCCCGCATAAAGGTTTCAAATTCCACTGAGCTATAAGGTCACTTTTTGGTAGTGGGATGTGACTGTCTGCTTTAATGAGTTGTTGCCCAATGCTTCTGTTTTTTACGCATGGCAAAAATGGGTTTGGGAAGAGGGTACTCGAGTGTTTCCAATAGATGCCAATTCTTTCGAATTATGTTTTTGAATTGGTTTGTGTGTTGGCCAAATGTTGTCACACAAACCAATTGGTCTAAGTCTCTCTTTTCTTTTGTCTGAAGTAGTGTTTCACGTGGAGTGAATTTGGCCCTATTTCTCGAATGTTTTAATAGTTTTTTGGGGTACCCCCTTTCAGCCATTTCGCTGCAAAATCTTGTTGCATGTGACTCAAAGTCGCACAAGTTTGTGCAATTACGTCTTATCCTTAGCAATTGACCATAAGGTAAGTTATCTTTTAAGCATTGTGGATGCGAGCTGGTGTAATGGGGAATTGTATTTCTGTCAGTTTCCTTCTTGTGTAAAGAGGTTGTCAACTTTGCTTCGCTGGTGCCTACAGTGACGTCAAGGAAGGTCATTTCTTTAGGACTGGAGTTCAGCGTGAACTTGATATCAGGGTGCCTTGAGTTTAGCCATACATGAAATTGATCAAGTTCCGTCTGGCTCCCCTGCCACAGGAGCCAGACGTCATCGATATATCTCAGCCATTGATTGATATGACCTGAGAGAGGGTTGCCATTATAGACGAATCTTTCCTCATACTGTGCCATATAAAGCACTGCCAGCTCCGGCGCATAAGGACAACCCATGGCTGTCCCTTTGATTTGTATAAAAAAATCGTTCTCAAACTTGAAATAATTGCTCCGAAGTGTAATTTCAGCCAATGCCAAAATGAATGTGGTGGGCACCCGGTGGGGTCTGTCTCGTTGTTCTAGATACAGTTCAATGACCTCAAGTGCCTCATCCTGCGGTATTTGAGTATAGAGCGAGGCGACATCTAATGTCACCATCAATTCAGTTTGTTCGTTGAATGGGCGCCCCTCAACTTGGGTGATGAAGTCTGTCGTGTCTCTAAGATGCGATTTCACTTGTGCTATACATGGTTTTAAAAAGAAATCAATATATTTCGATACCGGTTCAAGCACAGAATCGCATCCGGAAACTATGGGTCTCCCAGGTGGTGCCATTTCATTTTTGTGAATCTTTGGTAAGAAGTAGAGGATTGGCGTTCTCGGTGTTTTTTTGTTCAGAAATTCAAACTCTTTGGACCCTAAATAGCCTTCGTCCAGACCTGTCTTTGTGATTTTGGCTATTTTGTCCTGAATGGCATGGACAGGATCTTCTTTTGATGGTCTGTACCACTCACGATTATTGACGTGTAATTGACCTTCAGCAAGATACATTGGACGAGGCCATAAAACCACAGCCCCGCCCTTATCTGCCTGTTTAATGACAATTGATGTGTCAGATTTATGTTCTCCGATTGCCTTTTGAATTCCTTTGCTAATGTTGTTTTTAACAAAACTACTTTTCTTCTCCAATTTCGTAAGAGAGGACAGTACAGCTTGCTCAAAAGCAATAATCTGTTTCGGGATATGGGCATAAAATCCATTCCTCTTGTGGAATTTGCAGATTTTCAGCAAATTCGCAATCCGCGAACTCTCGCGAATTTGTCGAAAATTCACAAATTCGCATGCAGCGGATTTTTTTGCTTGGTGATACAATATTGCGGCGCGCGGCGTTCACTTACCGTCATTCAGCGTTTGCAGAGTTGTTTTTTTCCATATTTTGCGTGTGCTGCGCCATTTTGGATCTTGCTGCGGGATCCCGCGGGAGTTTGGCGACCGCGATTACATCATCGCGGCTTGCCACCTTGCACAGCACGCATCGCGAGAGTTCGCAATTGCGAACACGTAGATGCGGCGGGCAGCAACAATCTAGCACTCGCGAAATTGCAAAATTTGCAATTCTGCACAAGAAATCCACCAGCAAGCAGCATAAACCTTCTGAAAATGATGATTTTTATCAGAATAACTCCTCAGGTTGACATTTGCCTGCACTTTTGTTTTGCAAGGAGTCCATTTTGGGGAAGGTGGGAGGAAGGAAGTGCCCCACGGTCTCCAACCTCCTGTTCCTGTCCAGCAGGCTCCTCCTAGTGCTTTGTTCATGTGCTGGTCTCTTTCATTTGGATCTTGACCTGGAAGGATTACTTTTTGTGGATGCTGCTGGATATTTGGATTTGAGGCCTTTTTGACTTTTTTTGGATCACTTTTGGATTAGAAATCAAATTTCACAAGTAAGTTTGTTTGGGGCATTACAGTTGCTGCAACTACAATTTTGGAACTTTTTCAGAACATTAAATAAAATATATTGTGGGTAGCCACAGTATCCAGTAGGACCAGGGTTAGTTATGGGTGCATGATACAACTGTTTTGTTGAATTTAAACATGATTGAGGGCATGGATGGCATGGGATTGTGCTGATTTTTGTGTGTTTTTCGATTTTTTTGGCTGCTGTTCGGGCCTTTTGCCCAGGGGTACCCAGTGGTGCATGGACTGAGTCTTTCTGTGGGGTCTCTTTAATGTAAATAGGAGGGCATGGATGGCATTGGATTGTGGTGATTTTTGTGTGTTTTTCGATTTTTGGGGGTGTTGATGGGGCTTGTCCATGTGTGTGGGGGCCATTTTGAGTGCTGGTACAGGCACGGCCTGGCCATGTGCTTGGGGTGCAAGGGGCCATTTTGAAGGCAGGCGGTGTTCTCAGGCCTGCACCCATTTTGCCTTGCTTGCATCCATTATGCCTAGGGGTAGTGAGTGGTGCATGGACCAAGTCTTTCTGTGGGGTGTCTTGAATTTAAACATGATTGAGGGCATGGATGGCATGGGATTGTGCTGATTTTTGTGTGTTTTTCGATTTTTGTGGCTACTGTTGGGGCCTTTTGCCCATGGGTACCCAGTGGTGCATGGACTGAGTCTTTCTATGGGGTCTCTTTAATGTAAACATCATGGAGGGCATGGATGGCATTGGATTGTGGTGATTTTTGTGTGTTTTTCGATTTTTGGGGGTGTTGATGGGGCCTGTCCATGTGGGTGGGGCCATTTTGAGTGCTGGTACAGGCAGGGCCTGGCCATGTGCTTGGGGTGCAAGGGGCCATTTTGAAGGCAGGCAGTGTTCTCAGGCCTGCACCCATTTTGCCTAGCTTTCATCCATTATGCCCAGGGGTAGTGAGTGGTGCATGGGCCAAGTCTTTCTGTGGGGTGTCTTGAAATTAAACATGATTGAGGGCATGGATGGCATGGGATTGTGCTGATTTTTGTGTGTTTTTCGATTTTTTGGGCTGCTGTTGGGGCCTTTTGCCTAGGGGTACCCAGTGGTGCATGGACTGAGTCTTTCTGTGGGGTCTCTTTAATGTAAACATCATGGAGGGCATGGATGGCATTGGATTGTGGTGCTTTTGGTGTGTTTTTCTATTGTTGGGGGTGTTGATGGGGCCTGTCCATGTGGATGGGGGCCATTTTGAGTGCTGGTACAGGCAGGGCCTGGCCATGTGCTTGGGGCGCAAGGGGCCATTTTGAAGGCAGGCAGTGTTCTCAGCCCTGCACCCATTTTGCCTAGCTTTCATCCAATATGCTCAGGGGTAGTGAGTGGTGCATGGGCCTAGTCTTTCTGTGGGGTGTCTTGAATTTAAACATCATTGAGGGCATGGATGGCATGGGATTGTGCTGATTTGGGGTGTATAACTGATGTTCCTCTGCCTTCCATTGCTTTTAGGTGCACAAGAGAACCACCAGTACCAGGAAGAAGTCCTGGAGCGGGGTGTGCAGCATAACGTCACGCGACGTCACGTGTGGCCACAGACAAGACAACTCTGCAACTCGTGCAACTGCGGCCTGCTGTTCTTACATCTGAAGAAGATGGCCCCAAAAAAAGTTGCCCGTAGCTCCTCTAGCAAGAAAGTTGCCAGTAAGGAGCAGAAGAAGCAAGTGGCGCCACTTACCAAGGAGACTGGTGTGCCGCCCGCCACATTTTTGGGGAAAAAAGTACGCCTGCAGCAGCAGCGGGGTCTGCTGGGAACCAAGCTGGGAGCAGCACGCCCGCTCCATTAGGCTCAGTGCCACCACCACCACGCCAACTTAAGTCCAAGCCCTTGAGTGCTGCAGAGGCAGCCAGTATAGTTGTTCAATCACCATCGACCAGTGATGTTGGCTCATCGCAAGAAAGTAGCAGCATCCCTCAATCAACACAGGTTGTTGTAACTCATCTGACGAGTGTTTAACAACCACAGCCGCAACAACAACCACATGTGCAAGTACAAGCCCAAGTACATGTGGAAGGAGAGGCAGCGCAAGGAGATGCGCAAGCAGAGGTGCATGGAGTGGCACAAGTGCCCACAATAGTTGTTCCTCCCGAAGTTGGGGCACATCAGGAAATCGACATTCAAGCCGAGGTATCATTTGAGGAAGCCACTCCTCCTGATCATTCATTGTCTTCCAGATCCCTACCAAGTAAAAGATCAAGGATGGTGTCTACATGTTCTTCAAGCCCCCTTCCTTCTGATGATATGGATCCAAATTGGTAACCACCACTGCCGTCTGAGAGTGAGGCACACCATGATCTAACGAAGGTAGCTAAGCGTAAAAGGAAGGTCCCAGAAACTCTCGTACTTATGGAGTGTGATAATGACGCTGAACAAGAAGTGGCGTATACTACTGCTGATGAAGACTCTCACGACGATGACGCAGTCATCATAAACGTCACTGCAGCCCCAGCGGGCATGCAGCAAACAGACATTTTTACCCTAGCCGAAAAGCTGCTGAGCGTGATGTTGTCGACAAGGCAATGGGAGTGGGACCACCACCATTGCGGTTAACTAGTACACCACCACCTAACGCTTCCATATTTTCTCGCCAGAAGGGACCTCCATCCACCTCGACCTCCATTTCCTCAATTAGTAGTGCTGCAAGTGCATAACGTAGTAAAGTTCGGCAACACACATCCTCCACTTCATCTGGCATTAGCAGCATTCCCAGTATCGCCACCTCCGCCCCCCACAGACATTTGAAGTCCGCAGTTTGGGACTTCTTTAGTGTTAGCACAACAAGGGAAAACATAGCCATTTGTACCATTTGTAAGCTTGGAGTTAGTCGTGGTAAGCTTGGTACCAACTATGGTACCGGAGGCCAGAGAGGTCATCTTGAGAGACAGCACACTGTCAAATGGCATGCGCACCTAAACGAGATCAAGGAAGCCCGAATTGCAAGTCAACAAACTGTATCCGTTGATGTTTCATCTGATGATGACGAGGAGGAAGAAACGTCAAACATTTCTTCACTGACACCCAGTACCCCTGTCAGCAGTACACCCCCTGCAAGACATATGAGCCACACTAAGAGTGTGGGAGAGAGTGAGACACCAATGCGAAAAAGTTCATCATCACCGAGCGTAACTGGGTCGAAGAAGTCATCATCATCATCCCGTAAAATGGTCCAGCCCACCATTAGAAGCATGTTGTTTTCAGATGCGCCATTTGAACGCAACCATCCAATGACGCGTCTGTATAACACTAAGCTGGCTAAAATGCTAGTGCTGGACCTTCTCCCTTTTTCTTTTGTGGAAGGGGTTGGTTTTCTTGAATTAGTGGCAACGCTCTGCCCTAAATGGAAGGTTCCTAGCCGGTTCTATTTTGCCAGAGTTGCGGTTCCAGCACTACATGAAGATGTGCTGGAGGTGATTGGGGCAGCTTTGCAGAAGAGTGCTGTTCACACTATACATCTGACAACAGACATGTGGACCAGTTCCGCAGCCACTGATTACATGTGCATCACTGCACACTGGGTCTCTTTTTCAGGGGTTAAAGCAAAGCTAAGGGCAGGTGTTGACCCGGACAACATTTTTAAAGCTGCTTGGAAACATGCAACACTAGCCATGTTTGGCATGGAGACAAGTCATACAGGAGAAAACATTTTGCAGTTTAACACAAAGGTTGTTCAATGGCTGTCCCCAATAAAACGCAAGATTGGTTATATTTCCATGGATAATGGTGCCAATGTAGTTAAGGCCATGGATATGGGTAACTATTTCAGAGTGCCGTGTTTGGCGCACTGTATAAACCTGGTTGTTAAAAAATTCTTGAGTGAAGAAAGTCCAGTGTGTGAGTTACTGACCACCTGCCGAAGAATGTGCACACATTTCAACCATTCTTTTGAGGCCCGGGAGCATCTGAGGCGCCTGCTACATGAACGTAAACTGCCAGTGAAAGCACTCATCCAGGAGGTGGCAACACGTTGGAACTCAACCTTCTACATGCTTGAGCGTATGTTTGAGCAGTGTGCGGTAGTCGATCAATATTTTTTTACACAGGGTGCAGCTATGAAGGACCTGAGGATACATGCGGAGCAATGGAAGCTAGTTCAAAGCCTGACAGACATGCTTCGTCCTTTTGAGGCCTTCACACGTGCAGTCAGCAGGGAGGACTGTAATTTGGGAAAAGCTATCCCATTGTTGCGCATGCTAGAGCACCAACTGTAGGCGGTGTCTTCTACGTTTCAAAAAGATGAACAAAAGCAAGAAGCTTTTGATTTGGCGGAGAAATTATTAGAGCGCCTACTTTGCGATGAACGTCTTCAAAAGATCCACACAGAACAGCATTAAATTTCTGCTACTATTCTGGATCCACGGTACAAAAAGGCACTGGCAGGCAGAGTTTTCTTTCCTTTTGATGACGCAGAAGTTACAAAGTGCAAACATTGGCTAGCTGTGTCAGCCACTCGGTTTGAAAGTGAACGGCAGGAAATTGAAGGAAAAGGCAGTACATCAGCATCAGCATCAGCATCAGCATCAGCAGGCCATCGGAGTCAAAAGAATCCACTTCTGCATCTGTGGCAGAATTGAGTGATTTTCCCTCTCAGCCGTTAAATACACCAGCAACCGGATCATCTGCACCAGACACAATAGTAACATTGTGTGGAGAAGAGGATTGGCTAACTCAGCTTGGGTTTGCTTCTCAAAAGGTCCCAGCAAAAAGTAAGCAAAGTGGAGGAACCGTGGGGAACCTTGAGTCGATGGTGAAGGACTATCTGAATGACTCAACAGAGGTCTCTCTTCATGATGACCCATTGGCGTATTGGCATGGGAAAAAAGAATTGTGGCCAGAGATCTCCAACCTGGCTATAAATTACTTGTCTTGCCCACTCGCAAGCATGTGTTCTGAACGTGTTTTCAGTGCTGCTGGTGGCATCGTAACTTGCAAAAGGACCTGCCTCTCGCCCAAAAATGTGGAGAGGTTAACAATGATCAAGATGAATCAGCATCTCATACCACCAGATTACAAAGTACGAGAATACACGCAGGAAGAAGACGAGGAGGACACCAACTTAGATGAGGGAATTTCTTCTCTGTTAGGTGACCTACTCCCGCCTGAATTCGCAGAGTATGAGGACGAACTCTTCTTCCCTGACACCGAGCCCTGAAAATGAGCCAATGAATCAATAACTTTCTTTTTCGTCTTTATTCACTTTTATTCCTGTGTGTCTGTTTTTCTTTGTTTTGCAAAATCTAAATAAAAAAAAACTTTAATCACCTAATCACAAAAACAAACATCAAACAACATCAAACAACAAACATCAGCAGAACTGTCTTCACTTATTTGCTTATTGATTTGAAGGTGCCGCAGTCTGCATTCCTCAGGTTCACAAGTTCACAAGAACATGCTCCTCTATCCTCCTCCTCCAGACTCCTATTTCCCTCAAAGCAGATGGCTGGATTACGCCCAATTAAGAAAGACTCTGCACTTGTGGGGGTGTTCTACTTCTTTGCGGGTGAGTTGACGGGTCTGGGGCCTTTGCTGGGAAGGTCTAATACCGGATAAAAGTGTTTTGGAGAAAATCCATGAGGAAAACGTTTTTGCATTTTCTGACATTTTGCTCACTACAGCGTTTTCGGGGGCCTGTTTGGGGGGCTTCCTGGTGTTTGTGGGTGGGTTTTGGGGTCTTTGAGCAACGCTGGGTATGGATACTTTTGATTGCTAGTGGTTTGAAGAAAATCCATGGTGGCAAAGGGGAGTTAGGGCCTAGCTGCAGAGCGCGCGTGGAGTGATGTTGGAAATTTGCCTGGAAAAGTCCCCATTTTTGTAGTTTTGCTTTTTGGCTGTTTGGGGGTCTTCTACTTGTTTCCGCCTGGGTTGACGGCTCTGGGGCCATTGCTGGGAAGGTCTAATACCGGATAAAAGTGGTTTGGAGAAAATCGGAGCAGAAAAAGTTGTTGCCTTTTTGCTCACTATCATGTTTTCGGTGGCCTGTTTGAGGGGGTTCCTGGTGTTTGGGGGTGGGTTTTGGGGTCTGCTAGCAATGCTGGCACAGTCTAATGTTGATTGCATTTGTTTTCCAGGACATCCATGGTGGAAAAGTGGAGTTATGACCTTGCTGCACAGCGCGTTTGGACAGAATTGAAAGAAGGCCGAAAAATATAGTATGAGATTTTCCATTTTTGCTTTTTGCCTGTTTGGGGGTGTTGTGATTTTTTGCAGGTGGGTTGGCGGGTCTTGGGGCATTGCTGGGAAGGTGTAATACCGGATAAAAGTGTTTTGGAGAAAATCCATGAGGAAAAGCGTTTTGGCACATTAACTTAGGGCTCGTTAGGGTTAGCACTAGCAGCAGGATTGCATGTGTTTCGGGGTGTTCTAGATTTTTGCAACTGAGTTCTGGGGTCTTAGAGCACTCGTGGGAATGTGTAATTTTGGTTGCAAGTGGTTTGAAGAAAATCCGTGGTGGGAAAGGGGGGATTTGGCCTAGTTAAAGAAAGCGTTTGCCACTATTCTTAACTTAGGGCTCGTTAGGGTTAGCAGTATTGTATTGCATGTGTTTGGGTGGGGGCTGTTTGTGGGGGGGGTTTGCGAGTCTTGGAGCGATGCTGGGTATGGATAATTTTGCTTGATTGCAAGTGGTTTGAATACAATCCACGGTGGGTAAGGGGGGATTTGGGCCTACTTTACTTTCAAAGTACCTTTTGTCACCATTTTCTACTAGGCCTCGTTTTTTGAGATCTGATTGGGGGTCTTCTACATTTTTGCGAGGGTCTGGGAGCGCTGCTGGGAAGGTCTAATTTTGTTCTAAAACACCTAGCTTGAGGGGAAAGATCCGCTAAATTAATTCTCCCATACTTATTTATCCTTCAAAAGGAGACCCAGACAGAGTACGCACTTTCAAAAATATTGTACTGTCTATTAGGAAACTCAAAGTGTGACTTTTTGCACTACACAGCGTACATACCTCATATTTATTTGTCAGTGGTGTTCTAATATCACTTCCTGTTTTTCCATCAATAATTATAGGCCGGGTTTCAGCCTGTGCAATGGGAAAAGGATGAAGTCAGGCTTCACATTAGCGAACCGCAATTCAGCATCCACCAGGCAGGCAGTGGACAGGGTGTCTTCTGGTCACCAACATTGATGGACGGAGCGTCAGATGGAATGGAGGAGTCCCGCTAATAAGAGGAATGGTTGGATGCATCTTACAACTTCCAAAATTCAACAGGACAACTACAACAACATACAGATACAGTATCCGTTCTTTTCTAATTATCTTTTAAGTAATGTTATTGCTGTGAACTTCTATGAGTGTGACTCTGCATTTCTTTGATCTCTGCTTCTAAATTCATCCCTAAAGCCATTGGACAGGTTTTACTTCTGCTATTTTTCAAACCTAATTTAATGTACGAAGTGTTTCTCTGAGTGCAGAGATAGGGCAAGTGAAAACGCATAATTATTACTGCAGCCCTGTACTGTCGCATTCTTTAATTCACGGTCGTCGAAAGTACTACTTACTTTTCAGTAACCATGCATGCAGTAGTGCATGCACTTCCTTTATGTCACTTAAACGATTTATGGTTAGCTTTGTACCCAAAGATTTGTTAATCTTCAATTATTGTTTGTCCATGCTGTGCTTTTTTTTCTTCTCTCAACAAAACGTTCCCAAATACCCCCATTCCCATCCATTTTCCAAACCCTAACCCCCTTCCCCTGGGCTGTGTGGTTTTGATTGATGTGTGACTAAATAACAGCAATAATTCCACACACTTGCTGGGGAGGATAAGGTCATAGCAACAGGCTGGTGAAGGAATCCGAGGATATATTCTTACTCAGCTTGACACTGAGTCACTATTGGCAAATAAAATGAAAGCAGATTTTCATGTGCGCCATCAACTTGATTGGTCATCAAGAACATCCTCCTCCTAGACGTGGCAAATGAAATTATTACGGTGCTGTGTCCTTCACCTTCAGTACTATTTCTTGTAATAGTAGCCAATGTCAAAGAAATTCAACGCAAGTAGTAGTTATACTTTCAATACTTTACCATTTGTTAGGCTACATTGTGGCACTGTTCTAGTGTACTCTCACCTGCTATATTCTCTATCGTACCGTTCTAATGCTACGGTAAGAAGAAACAAGGTTTCATTTTCTTTTTTTTCAGATGCTGCAACTGCCACTGTGTAGCACCACAAGTACCACCGCAATGATGACATTTCATCCGCCCAGGATTGCCAACCTTAATCGCCATTTCGCGTGCAGCCAGCCCTGTGCCTAGCCCTATTTCCAAACACAAATTACAGGTAAGATAAGCGTTTGGAGGGAGGTAGTATAATGGAATATTAGGAGAGACGAGAGAGTGACGGTCCTAGGACTATTGAATTCACTTACTTTGTGAGAGGCACTTAGTTTTGAAAACATTTGTGCCATTAGTACTTACACAACTTGAATCAAGATGCCACTTAAGTTTCAGGACTGTTAAACCCCCACCCACCAGCCTCAAAAGCAGTGAAAAACACGTATGCTAAGATTAAGTTTAAAGTATATTTATATATCCAGTAACATAAAAAAATCTCCCGCAAGACCCAACCCACCTCCCATCCCGAACCCCAACGAATGTCCCTGAAAACTAAGTCCAAAAAAGTAGAAAACCCAACTCCCAATTCCCACCTCCCAGAAGTCTTTAAAAAAGGGGCAAGGGACAGTCTCCTCCTACTGGCTGCTGTTGACTTTTCGGGCCAGGTCAGCATGCTCCTTGCGGAGGGTCTCGAGCAGGGGTTTGGTGTTGAGGAGCTCCTGCTCAAGGTAGGAAACCCTCAGGGAAAGGCGGTGCATCCTTTTTTTGCAACTGCTGTGGGGGGCAGCTGATTTCTTTGCTGCTCGGCGGTGGCGGGTGGCTGCGGTACCCCGGCTCCGTACCGCTGGAGACCTGCTGCGTTGACTGGCTGACCCAGGGAGTGCGGAGGAGGATGCAGGTGTCGCCGTGGATGTTGTTGACATACTCTGCGTGTCCTCCTCCTCCTGGGCCACCAGCCGCCGATATTCGGCGACAGTGGCCTCAGGCCTCCATTGCCGGGCCTTTTTAGCCAGCTCCTTCCTTGTTGGTTTGGAAGGAGCATCTATATGAAGAACGAAAGACATAGTCTGTAACCAATGCTCTTTAAGATTAACACAAAATGATTCAGCAGAAAGTTGTGTCACAGTAGAAGTAGCAACTTGCAAGCGCAGTACATAACTATTGTGTCCAGTATCTATCTAACCTCCCACTTCTTCATCCTTGCTCTAACATTAGTGGGAGTTTAAGGAATCAATTCTACGAGCACTATGGACTCACTCCATTAGAGTTGACTATGACAGTACACCAGTCTTATTCTTCTTCTTCTCTCTTGTTTAGCAAAATTGGTACGTTAACTTCTGCAAGCCGGCATAATGCCAGCGCAGTCAACTTGCACCCGAGAAAAACAGACGCCCGCCAGGATGAGTGAGACAGACTCGCGTTACTGTACCAGTCCAGTACATGCAGGTGGTGATGGCCTTACTTTTCTATTACGGGTGGCACTGAGAATACTCTGTTACAAGGGCTACTGCTTAATTAATTTCACTTTCACCCTACAGTGCCAATGAATAGATACTAGAAAAGGAAAATGAAGAAGATAAATAATCTGATTATCTATCACTGCACATGGTATGTATTTGCTTACATATGGGATGACTTTAGGTGCTTTGCTTTTTATTGAGTGAACAGTGATACATCCACACAAGAATGACCGAGTTCTACTAAACTTATTAACAGAGGTAGTGAGTGGCCATCGTAATAGCTGGATATATGCTGTGCTTGCAATACAAACTACTGCTACTATTCATGGTAGTATTCGGACAAAATTACAACTTCTTTTCCTTGCCTTTCCTACACTGGGACGGACGTGCGGGTGCGGTGTTACATGCTCTTCAAAGTAACACTTAGTTCATCCAGTGACCGTCTACTCTCTCTAGATACACATATGCTATTTAAGAGTCAGATAGTACCATGATCCAGGCATCCAGGCATCCATCCATTCAAACTATATGTCAATCATTCTTCTTCATGTCTCTCATCTGGACAAACCTTACGTTTTCTCACGGGGAGCACACTATGCAGTCTGCAATCTCAATAAGTAAGGAATATAAGAGCTTACCACTGCCCGCCACTACCGTGGCAACCTGCACAGCAGTTTGGTCCCGCACTTGCACTGCCTCCTCCCCAGAACTTTCCTCCTCCACCTCCGCGCTGGGCCCAGCACCAGATGTTCCACCTACAAAGTACATTTAAGAATGTTAGATGTCATAGACATACACCAATCACTAGTATTTTGTCTAGGAATGAAGAAATGTGAATACAGAAACCAATCTAATAATTTGTGACTGTCTACTCTAAAGTAAAAATTTCCCTTTTTCCAGGGAAGGGTGTTGTCTTGCTGCACTTTTTGGCACAACTGATGAATGCTTGCTTTTTAACACGCACCATTTTTCTCATAACAGACAGAAGCTTCACTTCTAAGAACAAATCATCATCACTAGGACGGAGGGACCAACGATTCAGCACCAAAAAGAGAAATTAAAGTTCAAACCAGGTGAGGGCTCGGCTCGCCCACAATAAATGTGTGAAATAAATCACTATAAGCACTTTTCCATTTTTAATCAACCGTTTATGTTTTATGACAAGCTTGATTTTAATAAATATTTTTACTTTTAATAAAGCTTTAAAACTTAAATAGACTCTGTGGTTTTTGGTCATGAGTGAATGAGCAAAAGGTTTTGCAATTTGCAAGCATGAGCCCGTGCCTCTGACACTTCTAGACTCTGACTCCGTACTCTTGTCCTGCGTTGGATAATCATCATTGCGGATCAATCATCGATGAATTCGGGAGCTGAATGATTCTGCCACACTGTCTAGTCAGTAAGGAGATTGGGGGTTCTTCAAAGTCTGATATCACTGAGGTATGTGGAAAGTCTACCTGCGCCTATTATAATTGATAAACAATGCACTATTTAGTGTCCATAGTTCTGTTTGTGCAGATTTGTCCCTGCAACAGTAGTAGTATGGATTGTCCTCCTATCCAAACCAAAAGTAAAGTAGTATCTTATTCTTTATTGGTGGTCATTCACCTTTTTATTGTTGGTAATTGTCAAAGCATAAACATTTAGAAGACTTGAAAAGACATTATGGATAATCCCAGAGGACTGCACTCAGTGCATAGAGCTATTGCTGACTAGAATGAGAGTTTCGTTTTACACCTTTTGCCAAATGTGCAATCCTAGTTAGCTACACAGACAGACTAATAAGAATAATCTAGTGATACCACAGTGAGTCATAGTCGAGGCAGGATAAGAATTTAGATACAGTCTACAAGAAGATCAAAGATGATTTAAAAAAAATCGAATGAGGAACGGTAGGAAAAAATAGGTACTCTATATTAAAATTAAAACTTACCGGGGCCAGCAAAGGAGCCCTCGCCTGACCGATCCTGGCCTTGTTCAGCAGCAGCAGCCTCCTCCAATGTCCTCTTGCCCCTGGGGGAAGCTGATGTACAACGTAAAAGAAAGAAAGACCCGAAAACATGGATGATTGTTGTCAACCAAATCAAACATTTCAAAAGAAGAATAACAAAATCTTTTGGCGAAATAGCAAATAGACAACTATTCCACAGGATATATTGACCTATCTCATGTGGTCTACTACGATATTAGTATTGCTTGATTTGCGGACCGTCGACTTGCAAAGTTATTTAACTCACTAAACAAACTACTAAAAAGGTTTGCCTAGGACTGACAGGCAGCAGTCCGCAGCACGCGAAGTGACAGACAAACTCCATCGTGATTGCAGATCAGCGACAACACTAAAAAGTTTCCTACTACATTAACCAGTCATTAAAATACTCAAACTATCAATCCACCACCACTATTTCTTCTTATTGCCAGGTGTACAAAGGAAGGACTGGACTTGAGTCTGTAGGGGCAGATTTACAAGCCCCTTGCGGCTCTTTTGCTCCAATGTTGCGTGACTTTTGTGACGCAGCGGCAGAACAAAAGAGGCGCCATGGTGCGGCGTATATTAACAACGTGACGCATATGGGAGATGCATCACGTTGTAAAGCCCTGCGCCATCAGGGGGCGTTCCGGCGCAAGGGAGGGCGTTCCTGCGCAGGAATGCATCCTAAAAGTGGCTGAGGGAAATCTACAAGATTTCAATCAGTCACTTTTAGGACAATGAATGATGCGTGACTCAAACCCTGCGCCTGCTTGAAGCATTGGGGAGATAGGGCACCCCAGAGCATTGCTGGAGCTGCGCCATCGTTGCGACGCAAATCCAGCAATGCGCCGCCTTTACGGCACAGATGTGTAACGCTTCGGTGACGTTTTGGGCCCATGGTGCGCCGCATTGTAAATACGGCGCACCATGAGTGGTGGTGGCGTGGCGTACAATTACTGGCGTATCCCTGCTACTTTGCAGGGATGCGCCGGTAATTAAAAATCTGACCCTTAGTGTCTAGCATTACGCAGTTCTTTACACTACACTCATACATCATTTCTCAGGCCAATGAAATGAACACAAAATAGAAAACAAATAAGCATAGTAGCAACGCTACTGAGAAGGAGAGCAGTGCACCTGAAATGCACAGAAGATTTTGAAATATAATTTACCTACAATGTAATCAGCAGCATTATTGCTCTTGGTAAAAAACAAAAATTTGCAATATAATAACACACAGAGCGGGAGAAAACAGAGTAGTGATGAAATAGCTAGAAATAGCTACTACTACTCACCAAGCCCGGGGATCTCGATGCCGAGCACGTCCAGCAAGTCGCGTTCCCGGTCCATGAGATCTGTCCAGCGGTGGGTGGCCTGGTTGTAGGTGCGCCGGACCCCAGAGTGTTGAAACATGGCCCAGCACACCTTCTCCCACCGCTTCCGGCGCTTCCGGAGCCCGTAGCCGGTAGCGATCTTGTCGCCTCCCATGATGGTCCTGGGGAGGTGGCGCTGGACATAAAAGACGAGTGCGGCCACCTCCTCCGCACTAAAAATCTCCCGAGCTATAACTTGCTTCCCCCTCAAACGCCCGCACGGGAGCCGGGCACGGGGTGCGGGACCCTTCCCCTTCGCGGGCTGCTACCCGGCTCCCTTTACCATGGTCTGGGCAGAAAGGAAGGTAAATAATAAAGAAGAAATAGAATAGGGAAGAAGAAAAGAAAAGTAGTTTAAAATTAACCAAAAGTAGCAGAAAACACAAAATTATAGAGCTAGAAAAATAGAGGGATAGATAATAAGTAAAATAGATAAAAAAAACTTCAAACAAGCAAAGGATGGCAGAGATTGACAGAGGATACAGAACACGATCGCTGGGTAAATTTGCGCGAGATTTCCCCGCAGATCACACACGAACATGTACTAGCGAGCCGCACACTTTGCGGGATTACACATAGCGCCCGGAAACGGAAATACGTCACGCAAACAAGATGGCCGCGCCCATGAACGACCGCTAGGGTAACTTCGCAAACATTGCGCTACAAGCGGCTTGCGAACACGCAAAAAATCACGCGAACAAACACGCCGCAAAAAAACCAAATAGTGTATTCGCACGAATTCGCGGCTTCCAAAATCGATCTCGCCCGAATTCGTGCCCCGCGAATCGCGCGAAATTGCAGAAAAACGATTTTTGCAAAACTGAAAGCACTCAGCAGGTGCAAAAGCTCAATCTTATCATTAGTAACCATTCCCTCTAGTGCTTCCTGAGGGGCCCCTCCAGAGTTCAGTTGCCTACTTGCAACTATTCTATGACCCTGCTCTGACCCTCACAGCAGGCTCAGAGAATAGCTACAAGTATGCCACAAAGGTCCTGCTAAAAAAAATTAGACTGCAACAGAAAGCAATTACAGATAAGGAAGCAGGTGCCAGACTGGAAGTTCAAATTCAGTGACACATTAATCAATCAGCCCCTAATTCATTCATGTCAGTTGAGGCAGGGCAGGTGTGCTTTTCCCCCCATAATCTACAGTGATGAAACAGAGGGTGGCATGGGTGAGCCAGAGGGTGGCAGTGGTGAAACAGAGGGTGGCAGTGGTGAAAAAGAGGGTGCTGTGATGAACCAGACGTAGAAACAACATGGTCGCGACCGTTGCTACCCGACTAGTAAGTTCGCGTTTGCGAACTGGTATAAAACCCTCGCAAAATGGCAGAACACTTGCGAACCCCCAAAAAAAGAAAAATTTGCGCGAGTTCGCGGATTTTGCGGATTGCGAATCCGTAAATACACAATTTCGCGGATTGCCAATTCACAAAATTTGCCCATGCTTACTCTCCTCTTGCTACCATGCAGGAAGTTCAGATGGAAGCTTTAATCATTAAAGAAGATATCTCTTTCCAGCAAGAAACAGTAAACAAAAATGCAATTATTCTTCTCCCTGTTCCAACAACAGCAACTGTACAATCAACTTAGACAAATTTCAATTCAACAACTTGAAGAGAACAAAACTTATGTCACCATACCAAAGACTGAGTCAGACAAAATAACTTTATTTCGCCAGCACAATGAAGGCATGAAAAGTATTCTACAAACACATACATTTCCATTATTATTACAATTTAAAATTACATATATTCAGACAAATTTACTAAAAAAGATAGCATTGGATTAAAATGTTAATCATTTTAAAAAAAAGATAATAATTCATGAATATACACACAGTTATTGCACAATTCAGTAGCTCAACTTACAATTTAAATATCAGGATGGCAATATAATCTTCATTTCCTCACAGCAGATACAAAGAAAGAGCCCACAGAGTAACATGTAAAAGGATAAGACAATAAATGTAGATAATATAAAGCCACCTGACACTGTTTAAAGTTCATTTTGCCAATGAGGGGGACAACACATTTTTTGCTTTCTTCAACATAAAATTTGCAAAAGAACTAGAAATGAAGATCCTTCTGGGTGGATCGATTGTCACAAGGACATGGTGGCAGTTCGGAGATCACATAGATTTTAGAAGGGAGGCCTAGCATCAAGGGGATATAGTTTAGGCGAAATCCTATTAAAATATATCTATGTTGCAGATTTGTAACAAATGATAAATAAGGTAAATTCGCATCAATCGATGTTATACTCTGGATAGCATGATTTGCTCTGTCGACAGTTTAGGATTAATATCCTGCCTCTTTACCTTTAACTCGGTCAGTAAATGTATTTTCAGTTCTTTCTCAGAAATGGAGCGACACACCATTGGATCTTCATAAAGGTGGTGTAAACCAATGATCCTAAGGTTGGATTCAACACATTTTAACCAACTGATTTTGTTCACACCATCTAATTTTAAAACATAGTTTATATCCATAGTCAGTGAAAGAGTCACCTTACGCCAGACCGAATGCCACATCTGAATGGGTGCAATACAGATTTTATAACTAATGTAGGGAACTCGCAACTCCATGTGACAATTATAGTTGGAACACGACTGGGGCAGGGAAGCCAGTTTTTCAAAAAGGCATCTTCTACACATTGCAATTTAGAAGAATCTGTGATGCCCCATCTTGGCTTTGAGAACTGAATGAGCATTGGTTCTTGTCATTCAGGCCTGTGTTGCCTCACTGCATACAACCTGTATTCTGCTGCCTGCTTTACAGCCATAAATTCATGCAGGATTTCTGTAATTGGTTGCGCCTTTGGACACAGAGATACTAATGGACCCTTTAAAGGCCCATGGGTACAGTTGTCCCCAGCATATTCCTCGAGCCACCCTGGGATGCCTTGGCTCCTGATAAATGGGGTACCGGCTCTGTAGAATGCATATTGGCTGTAGTCCCTCCCTCTGCAGCTGCTGTGGGGACGGCAACAGCAATGTTGTATCTCCCACTCTGGACTTATAGAAAATTGGCTTTTTCATTTGGTGGGAACTATTTGGCCCATTTTTTTAAACAATATGCATACAAACTAATGTTTTTTTCTGCTTTTATTCTAGGCACAGTGGCTTTCTTAGTGCTCGGGGTTTCAAACAGTATATTGGCTTTGAATGGCTTTCTAATGAGTATTTTTAAGGAACGTTTTCTTTTAGATGATTTTAAAAGGGGTTTTAGGTTTTTATATTTTAATTTTTATATGGACAGCTGCCTTTTTATGTCGTTTTTAGGTAACCCTTAGTATAAGGAGTGAGTGTTATGTGCCCGAGTTAGCCCCATGTAGCAACATGGCCTGTTTTCTTACATTATCCTCCTTTTTGGACAAAAACATTATTTGCTCTGAACTTTGCATATATTCATGTGCGTGACAATGTTGGATTAGTTTCTATGAAACTACATTTGTTGGAACATTTGTTTTAGCACAACATTATTACGATGCCTCGAATATGAAGTTCAGGGCTTTTACCCATGATGTACAAATGTTGTTCTATCTTCATCCACAGGGTGACAGGGCTATCTACACATCCACGACAATGCTAATCTGTGTGTACATCACAAGGATACTTTCAATTATAAATCTGTAACAGAGGTTCCTTCAATGCTGAGGCTTTGGCAAGCAGCTGTCTGACATCTCTGTGAGGATCAATCAATCAATCAATCAATCAATCAATCAGAGTACTTGTAGAGCATGCTACTCACCCATGAGGATCTCAAGGCGCTGAGGGGAGGGGTGCTGCTACTGCTCGAAGAGCCAGGTCTTGAGGAGTCTTCTGAAGGCGAGTAGGTCTTGGGTCTGCTGTATGTGGGTAGGGAGGGTGTTCCAGGTCTTGGCGGCGAGGTAGGAGAAGGATCTGCCGCCGGAGGTCGTTCGTTGGATGCGGGGGACAGCGGCAAGGCCGAGGCTGGCAGATGGGGATATAGAAGCTGAGTCTGCTGTTAAGGTAGGCTGTTCCGACGTTGTGGAGTGTTTTGTGTGCGTGGGTGAGGAGATTGAAGGTGATCCTCTTGTCAACGGGGAGCTAGTGTAGGTCTCTCAGGTGGGGGGTGTTGTGACTGCGGCGGGGGACATTGACAATCAGTCGGGCGGAGGCGTTTTGAATGAGTTGTAGTCGTCGTAGGTGTTTGGCTGGGATTTGTGGAAAATGATTATTTATCGTACAGTTATGTCCCATCATACACCCTCTTCAGTCACGTCCCCGAGCCCATCTTGCTAAAACACGAACACACGAGAACACGAGCACAAACCGATCACGCGCTGATCATGCGCCTCACGAAGTTGCACGCGCACTCTCCTTCCCCAAAAAGGTCAAAATTACACCCTTATGTTCAGGGCGATTCCGAGATCCAGTTTCCTCAGTTAAACCGTACATTTCTGTGGTCAAGCCAACGCCGAGAACAAGACCCCCCATCTGTAACCATTTCCCTATAATCAGACCTATTCCGAGAAATAGCCCCCGTTCTGTTAAACCACGACAACCAATTCCGAGAAGAAGAGCTCCCGAATGCTGAAACACGACAAACAGACATCCTGTCACGACTCTCTCTCTCTTATCTAAGGAACCAGCCTAGCGTTATTTCTTCACACCTTTGCCTCTCTTGTACTTCCTCATTCTGAACCATGACTCAGCCTTATTTCTTCTACCATGTGCCCCCTTTTCACGACGTTGCCTCCTTTTATGGTCATGACTTCTGTTTTATTGCCACATATGATCCGGGCCTACATGACTTCTGTTCTATTTCAACATACGATCCGGGCATGCATTGAAGGGAAGCTCCTTCCTCTTTTTCTGTTATATATACTGTATGTTCTGAGAATAAAGTTAGAGATTCTTCCGACCCTCCTCAGGTGACGGAGCTCTCCCTTAACTCGAGTTACTGAATAAAGACCCTGAATTCGAACCACCACGGACTCTGCTCTTCATTCTTGAACTTATTGATATTGTCTAGAAATTCCGATCAAGGTAAATTACTAAAATATTTACCACAGCAAATTGGCGCCCGAACAGGAACTTCCCTTTCTCCCCACACGCCGGTGATGCGGACCTAGACCGGTCTCTTCAAAACATCGACGGACTTCCAAGTGCACACTGCAGGGTGTTCCTGCATGAACTCCTTCGTGTCGAAGAGGGACCGAGCCACGGCCTAGCCATCCATACAAGGCGGTGAGGACGACAGCGGAAGTCTCGACCCAGAGCCCGAAACCTGTGAAGATTGCCGAGTCCGAGGTCGTCTGAAACCCGACCAGCCCCCGTCCACGAGCGCTGCGTAAACAAGTGTCCGGATCTTCAAGATCTTCAAGTTCTCTGCATCTCGGTGATTACTGCTGGGAGTGTATCAAGACGGGTTCTGAGCTTTCAGAGCACGGTAAAGACGGGTTCTGAGTTTTCAGAGCACGGTAAAGACGGGTTCTGATTTTTCAGAGCACGGTAAAGACGGGTTCTAGGTTTCTAGGAAACGTTATGTTTGTACTCTGATACTCAGAGTATATCGAGTTTTTTTTCAAGTATAAAATCTGTGTTTGTGTTTGATACAATGCCTTTGTTCTCTAAACTGTGTAAACTGGGTACCCGGAAGGGGTTACTGGAACAATCTGTACCAGTCCCCCTGAAGGATACTCCTGGTTACTTTATGTATACTAAATATGGGATTGGTGCCATTTTGTATTTGGATCTTTGGGAAGGTTATACTAAAGATTTAGGCATTGCGATCAGATGGCCAAAGAGTGGCACATGGGATTTGAATTGTATTATGGCATTTGAAAAAAGGTGTTGGGAAAAGAAGGCAAGACCTTCGATGTTAGAAAGCGTTGAGATATGGCGAAAAGAAGCACACCGAAGGGAACAGAAAGAGCAAGGGAAGGTTGAGAAAGCAAAGAGAATGTCAGAAGAAAGTAAGATGAAAAAGTTACAGGATCAGAACGATGATATTAGTTTTGAACAAAGGAAAAGGGCGGCCTCGGCCTCTGCGACAGGTATATACCCTGTCCTCTCACCGAAAATAAGGTCCGAGGTTAACTCAGATTCTAGTGTCCCTACAGCACCTCCACGTCCTAAGGTTTCTCCCGTACCCGATGATTTTATTACTACTTACTTAATGGAACCTCCTCCTGCTTATACCAATCAGATAATAGCCAGACAAATAGTCGCCCAGACCGAACCCACCCCTGACACCTCAAGCGAAACTCCACCTATGTTAGAGTGCGATTATGATCCAACCCCAGGGGAAGGGTCACAAGCAAACATCTTTCTTCGCCTACGAAAGACTCTAGAAGGTGTACAAGAAGTGCCAAATGTCACAAATTGCCTAAATAAAATTTACGAGGCTCTCCGAACAGGAGAAAACTTAGAAACCTTACAGGAAGCTATTAAAAATAGACCCATAGCACATAAAAAATGCCTCTCACGATTCATGATCACTTGTTTTATCAGAATGATAGCTAGCGCAGGAAAAAGAGTTCCTGATGATTTGTTACAACTAGATCAAGCAGTAGTCGCAGGAAATTATAATAAAATAAAAGAAATAGATCTCTTTATTCCTCTCTTCACGAGTAAGGTTTCTGATTACCATCAAAAAGATGCCCATAACCAGGAAACAGAGAATGAGAGTACAAACGAAGACAGGGGAGAAGAAACTTCTTTTCACGGTGCAGTACGTTCCCGTATCCCTCGTTCTCAAAATAATGGACAATTCAAACTTAAAACTAAGAAATTGTCAGCCCCCACAGATAAGTTGTTCCAACGAACACAAGAAGCCCTAGATGATTGGATGGACGACGAGCCTCCACTCACCACACAAGAAAAAGAACTCGCTAGATCAAGCACACATTGGGTATCTCAATACTCTATATATGGCCCTGATATAGTTGCCCAAATGTTTTTATCAATCCCCCTAACTTCTCAAAGACTAGCCAGCATCTATATGGTTCAACACCTCATTACAATGTACGAAGACACTGGTTGCCCGCCTAAAAAGTTACAATCTCTCTTACAGGACTGTTTAGAAGGGAGATGGGTGGCCAGGGGACAAGAGTTTCTAAATATTTTTCTTGACCTACGACAGCGATATGTTCAGTGCTTTACCGACAGTTATGATATAAATGCCCATCAATATGATCAAGGACAGTTCCCTCTCCGAGAAGTACACCCCGTAGCAGACTCCGCAGGAAAGTTACAACAAACGTTTGTTTACACCCCTCTGACAAAACTAGAGATACTAGAAATGAAGAAAATGGTCCCTTCTCATGAAAAGGATCCCTCGGGTTTCCACAGGGAACTCAAGGATATCCTCCAAATGGGTTCCTTTACTTACAAGGACCTCAATATTTTACTCAAGGTCCTATTACCACAGGGAACGTATGACAAACTAAAGGGAAAGGACTGGGAGATTGAAGGGAAAAAGGTAACATGGACGGAATTAGAGAAAGAAGACATTACTCGCAATCCTGGACAAGGTTTAGGACCCCTAGTTCAGGAACTCCCTCGCTGTCTCCCTAAAATACTATCTCAGTTACTGACCACTAAGAAGGAAGATTGGGACGCTATCGCTGCATGCAAGCAGAAACCAGACGAGGATATAGGGGACTACTATACCAGATTGGAGAAATGTTTTCTAATCAACAGTGGTCTCTCCTCAGGTGGAGACGCCTATAGTCGATTATTTGTCTCCAAATTTGTAGAAAATGCTTTACCGACGATTAGAAATAGAGTACTGAAGGTAGAGAGTACTTGGCAAGCAAGCTCTCCTTCACAAGCCCTTCAGATGCTCCAATATCATCAAAATAGAATTAGAGACGAACAAGAACAAGAAAAGAAAAGGACAAAGGATACTAAAATGAAGGTATTGGTAGCACAGACTAATACGGTCCAACAGACTCCTAAACAACCCCAAGTATCGCATGAAAAAGTTACTTGTAACTATTGCAAAAAGCCAGGTCATTTTGTGCGTGACTGTCCCGTATTACAACATAATATTGCCACTGGGAAGACACAACCTCGTAACTATCCCCCTCGACCTTCTGCTCCGCCAACTGATACAAAACCTACTACCCAACTCTATCAGTATCCAGTATCATCCTATCCTGAATTCCCCACAATTTCATGAAACAGCTGGGAGGAACACGATAGTCGTCCACTGATCCCGGTCCCGGTTGACCAAGAGGGTCCCTATGTACATGCTAAACTCCTAGGTAAAGAAGCAAAATTTCTGATCGACACCGGGGCTAGTAGGACGACAGTGCAACACAATGAAGTTCCCAAGGTACCCCTCTCTGGCTCAAATAGTATTTCCTTGGGTTTTTGAGGTACACCTGTCATCAATCAAGTTTCTGAACCAATATCACTTCAAGTTGGTCCTCTTAAAACTTCCACCGACTTAGTGCTTACAAAATCCTGTCCCGAGAATCTCCTTGGCATTCAGACACTAAAAGAACTAGGTGCTATAATATGTTGTTCCCCGGAAGGAGTCCGACGATTCCTCCAAGATTTTAAAGGCCATTTCACCACAAGAGAACTAGATGTAAGACTAAGAGACATTCCCGTCACGTTGTGGGCTACTGATCCAACAGACGTAGGATTTATGGATATTACACCACACCTAGTGACATTGAAAGAAGGCGTTGTCCTACCCCGTGTCCGTCAGTACAAATTACCTCCAGATGCAGAACAAGCCCTTATCCAAATTATTGATGACCTGATACAAAAAGGAGTAGTCAGAGAAGTACCTTCCAACATATGTAACTCGCCAGTTCTGCCAGTCCGAAAGAAAGCTGATGACGGTGCGCCACCAGTCTACAGACTCATGGTTGACTTACGTGAACTCAAGAAATGTGTAGTACCACAATATCCCGTGGTCTCAGACATCAGTACTCTGTTAACAGCCATAGATCGTGAGGCTACACATTTCACTGTAATCGACCTGAAGAATGCCTTCTTCAGTGTACCGATCCACCAAGACAGTCAGTACCTATTCGGATTCTCCTTACAAGGTCGTAGCTTCTGCTTCACAAGAGCTCCCCAAGGATATACAGAAAGCCCCAGTATCTACAGTCAGGTACTTAAAAGACAGTTAGACGACATTGTTCTGCCCACCAATACGACATTATTACAATATGTCGATGACCTACTGATCACTGCACGCTCCGAACCGGAATGTGAACAAGCATCACAAATTGTCCTAATGTTCCTTGCACAACATGGCCACAAGGTGTCACCCTCAAAATTACAATTGTGTTTACAGCGGGAGGCCTACCAAGGGCACCTGCTGTCAAAGGAGGGTAGGGCACTCACACCTGAAAGAATTCGACTCATTTTTAACATTCCTGTACCCAAGACACAGAAGGAAGTCCGTGCCTTTATTGGCATCACGTCCTACTGTAGACAATGGATTCCTCAGTTTGCATACTTGGCCAAACCTCTGATTCAGCTAACAACCACAACCTCTTCCCCACTGCCATGGACACCTGATCATACTTTTGCTTTTGATACCCTCAAACAAGCATTATGCTCTGCACCTGTCCTAGCTACACCTGATTATGCCAAACCTTTTAATAATAATAATAATAATAATAGGGGGTCTTGTAGAGCGCATGGTGACGCACAACGGCGTGTCCCCGCGCTGTGATGCGAACGCAGCTAGAGAGGGTACTAAGGGGGAAGTCCACTATCTTGTCCTCTTTGTCACAGAACGGGAAGGTACAGCCTTGTCAGTACTCACACAAACACAAGCCAACAAACATCGTCCCTGTGCTTATTTTTCTAGCACTCTCGACCCTGTTGCACAAGGTTTGCCTGCCTGTTTGAAATCTGTCGCAGCTACAGCTCTAGCAATATGACAAAGTGACTCAATAGTACTAGGACACTCTCTGGAAGTACAAGTCCCCCATGCAGCAGAATTACTCTTGAATAGGACACAAACACAACACTTGACCATAGCTCGCCTTACAGGCTATGAAGTCACTCTGTTCCAACCCCACATGATCATCAAAAGATGCAATATCCTCAACCCAGCTACGCTACTACCTGCTGTCCCAGTTAATAATCAGATTCATGACTGCCTAGAGGTAGTCGAACTAGTCACAAAACCCCGGTCTGATCTTACAGACGTCCCTCTAAGTACACCAGAACACACACTGTTTGTAGACGGTTCCTGTATGCGCCTCCAATCAGGCGAACTTTCAGCAGCCTATGCTGTCACTACTGAAAATTCAGTCCTTTTAGCCGCCAGAATATCTGTACATTCAGCACAAGCAGCAGAACTAATAGCTCTTACCCAAGCATGTGAATGGTCCAAAGGAAAACGAGTCAATATCTACACCGATTCACAATATGCTTTCGGGGTAGTTCATAATTTTGGCATCCTTTGGAGAGAGAGAGGTTTCCTAACCTCTCATGGAGCAAAAATCCAACATGGAGATCTTATTCTCCAGCTACTAGAATCAATACACAGACCCACAGAAGTAGCCATACTGAAATGTAAAGCACACACCAAGGTCACAGATTCTATCACCAGAGGTAATGCTCTAGCAGATGCCACAGCTAAACATGCTGCCCAGACAAAAACACTAAACACCGAAACCACCACCAGAACTATCTGTCCAGTTGTCGACCCCACCAGAGATGTAGTGGACATCCAAAACCAAGCCACAGAGACCGAAAAGAAAAAATGGGAAGAGGAGGGAGGTTCACACACAGATCAAGGTTGGGTTACAAAGGATAAGTCCAAATGGTTCCTCCCTGACCTAATGGTTCCCGTAATGATAGAGACTGCCCATGGTCCCGCCCATCTAGGAGAAAAAGGAATGTTAGACAGTCTGAATTTGATATGGCACAACAATCACCTGCGTGCAGCAGCCAAACAAAAAGTGCAAACCTGTATGATTTGCTGTCAGTTCAATCCAGGGAAAAGTATCTCAGTTGAACAAGGAGGGTTCCATCCTCCTGATCACCCCTTCGAAGTCCTACAAATGGACTACTTACAGATGGAGAGATGTCGGGGATATAAGTATGTCGTCGTAGTAGTCTGTACCTTAACCCGATGGACCGAAGCATACCCTGTCCCAGACTATGGTGCCCAGATGACTGCCAAGCAATTGGTAAGAGAATTTTTCCCTCGATATGGGTTGCCAAGAGTTATATACTCTGACAACGGACAACCATTCTCCTCCAAATTGATGGAGGCTGTCTCCTTATTGCTAGGATACACTTGGAAGTTCCACTGTGTTAGGCATCCCCAAGCAGCAGGCTTAGTTGAACGACACAACCAGACATTAAAAACGAAGTTGGCGAAGATTTGTGCTGACAAACAAATAGACTGGGTAACAGCCCTTCCGGTTGCCCTCTTCTATATGCGAATGGTGGCACATTCCCAGACAGGCCTGTCCCCCTATAAGGTCACCTTTGGGAGGCCTCCGAATATCTGGGGTGTACCATCTCCTAAAAAGATAATTGACATTGATGCAAATGTACTGACAGATTACTTGGCTTCTTTGATGTCTGCACTACGTTCTTGCCGTTCACAGGTGGCTGCAGCTTTTCCAGACAAAACCACGCCCGACGAGCACTCCCTTCAGCCCGGTCAATGGGTGCTCGTCAGAAATTTTGATCGAACCAGCCCTCTGGAGAAAAGGTGGACGTCCCCCGAGCTGGTGCTGCTGACGACGAGGACCGCTATCAAGGTCGAGGGACGAAAGGGCTGGCTCCACGTCTCCCATTGCAAGCCCTTCGACGGACCAACTCCGGACACTGTTGCTGATTCTGAGACCAGAGACACTGAAAAACCAGACTTTAAAGACACCGAAACGACAGACTTTGTTTTACCCTTTCCTGAACTTTTACCCCAAGAAGAGTACAAATCGCGGCTGCGATCCTACCCCAAACAGACTTGAGACATTGCATCTGAATCTGGCCTGCCAGTGGCTATTTAAGCCCAAGACGGATGATTGGTGAAGCAGTTGCTGGGAAGAGTCCGGATTCTGGTGCATTTTTTCCTCTCAAAGACTAAGCAGCCCAAAAAAAAAGACATGAAGATAAAGACTCTTTGTGCAAACTTGTTTAAAAACAAGATCTCTTTCCTCCTCTCCATCCTGATTCTCATTTTCTGCATCATGGCTTGTCTAGGTTGGTTCCTTCATCTAGTTTTCCCACCATCTTCCCCCACGCCTTTGAACAACACTGCTATGCATTCATACATAGATCTTCCTCTACACCTCAAGAGCAGACGAAATGAATTCTTCAATAACACGTTCATCATCACACTCCATCAACATCAACTAGTAATTAACAAGACCAATTGTTGGGTCTGCGGCCTAATGCCACACTCCGTACATGGAGGAATGCCTTTTATTCCTCTCCCTTTCGGCTATGCTGGATCTACCTATGCACTCTCTATGATATTCTCCGCCTCTGTTAGAAACATTCCTGAGACCCAGATCAAACTAGTACTTGGAATGAGATAAAGACAAAGACAGCACGTGCCGTAGGAAGAATGATAACACTTACCACTCCATGGGGACGAGCAGACAATAATTAAAACACCAGTTATTCCCTCTTTAACGATACTACCTCCTTTAGGGAAACATTCTCAGCCCAGACGAGACAGGCAGACCAGGGAGGATGGGCTGTGTCCCATAAGGGCCTATTCTGTGTAAGTTGAAAGGGCAAGGGTCAGAAAATGGGAGATAGTGAATGTAACAAGACGTACACCTTACCTGATCCCAATTTCCCAACGATGAACACTGCCCCCAACACATATTTTATCTGTGGACCTCATGCACGCACTTGGCTACCTCAAGTCTGGTCCGGAAAATGCTACATTGCATTTCTCCTTCCCCCTACCTACACCGCCCCAGCAGATTATCATCTAAGTGACCCTCCGACTGTAGTCAATAGACGACTAAGGGGGGCTATAGATGCTGAAGATACAGCGGGCCAAGAGTCCGGCGACTTCTTTAAAGCAATCATCCCATTCTGGGGGCCTATGATCAATAGCCGCCACATAAGACAACTGACTTGTGTAGTCCAGGGAGCCATAAACGTAATGGCTGGTGCATTAAGTAACATCAGCGCTGAGATGGCTGCCGACAGACTCATGACGTTACAGAACCGTATGGCCTTAGATATCATACTGGCTAACCGTGGTGGTGTATGTGAACTGATCGGGTCCAGCTGCTGTGTATTTATCCCAGACAATGCACCATCAGTGTATTCTGCTATTTCCCGCCTTCATATACTTTCCAGAAAATTAGATGCAGACACTGGCGCCTGGTCCCTGACAGGTTGGCTCTGGGGCCTCCTGTCCTCATGGGGATGGAAGGCACTTACAGTCATAGGTCTCGCTCTAGCCATTCTCTTCACCTGCTGCCTCTGTATTCAGTGCGGTCCAGCACTCTGTAGTTCCTGTGCCACTGCCTGTATTCCAAAAACCGAGTCCAGAAAGAAAAAGAAGGAAAGAATCATGTTGCAGGAACAAGTAAACGGCCTAATGAGTATAGAAGTGGATTAGAAAAGGCAAAGAGTTTTAGAAGGGTATATTATGGGACAAGGAGGGAATGTGGAAAATGATTATTTATCGTACAGTTATGTCCCATCATACACCCTCTTCAGTCACGTCCCCGAGCCCATCTTGCTAAAACACGAACACACGAGAACACGAGCACGAACCGATCACGCGCTGATCATGCGCCTCACGAAGTTGCACGCGCACTCTCCTTCCCCAAAAAGGTCAAAATTACACCCTTATGTTCAGGGCGATTTGGAGATCCAGTTTCCTCAGTTAAACCGTACATTTCTCCGGTCAAGCCAACGCCGAGAACAAGACCCCCCATCTGTAACCATTTCCCTATAATCAGACCTATTCCGAGAAATAACCCCCGTTCTGTTAAACCACGACAACCAATTCCGAGAAGAAGAGCTCCCGAATGCTGAAACACGACAAACAGACATCCTGTCACGACTCTCTCTCTCTTATCTAAGGAACCAGCCTAGCGTTATTTCTTCACACCTTTGCCTCTCTTGTGCTTCCTCATTCTGAACCATGACTCAGCCTTATTTCTTCTACCATGTGCCCCCTTTTCACGACGTTGCCTCCTTTTATGGTCATGACTTCTGTTTTATTGCCACATATGATCCGGGCCTACATGACTTCTGTTCTATTTCAACATACGATCCGGGTATGCATTGAAGGGAAGCTCCTTCCTCTTTTTCTGTTATATATACTGTATGTTCTGAGAATAAAGTTAGAGATTCTTCCGATCCTCCTCAGGTGACGGAGCTCTCCCTTAACTCGAGTTACTGAATAAAGACCCTGAATTCGAACCACCACGGACTCTGCTCTTCATTCTTGAACTTATTGATATTGTCTAGAAATTCCGATCAAGGTAAATTACTAAAATATTTACCACAGATTCCTGCATAGAGTGTGTTGCCGTAGTCCAGTCTGCTGCAGACGAGGGCCTGTGTCACCGTTCTTCTAGTTTCTGTCGGGATCCACTTGTAGATCCTGCGGAGCATGCGGAGGGTGTTGTAGCAGGAGGAGGAGACGGCGTTGACCTGCTTAGCCATGGGGAGGGAGGAGTTGAGGATGAATCCTAGGTTGCGTGCATGGTCGGTGGGTGTTGGTGCTGTTCCCAGTGTGGTCGGCCACCAGGACTCATCCCAGGCTGAGGGGGTGGGTCCGAGGATGAGTACCTCCGTCTTGTCCGAGTTCAGCTTCAGACGGCTGTTCTTCATCCAGTCGGCGATGGCCTTCATTCCCTCGTGGAGGTTGGTTTTGGAGGTGTGCGGGTCCTTGGTGAGGGAGAGGATGAGCTGGGTGTCGTCGGCGTAGGAGATGATGTTGAGGTCATGTTGGCAGGTCACTTGTGCGAGGGGGGCCATGTAGACGTTGAACAGCGTTGGGCTGGGGGATGAGCCCTGGGGGACGCCGCAGATGATGTCGGTGGCCTCGGATCGGAAGGGCGGGAGGCGGACGCTCTGGGTTCTGCCGGAGAGGAAGGACGTGGTCCAGTCAAGGGCCTTCTCTTGGATTCCGGCTTCTAAGAGGCGTGTCTTTAGAGTGCGACGGCAGACCGTGTCGAAGGTGGCTGACAGGTCCAGGAGGATGACAGCTGATGTTTCGCCGTTGTCTAGTTGGCGCCTGATGTCGTCTGTGGCGGCGATGAGGGCTGTCTCGTGCTGTGGTTTCGTCTGAACCCGGACTGGGCCGGGTCCAAGATGTTGTTGTCTTCCAGGTGGCGGGCCAGTTGCATGTTGACGATTTTCTCGATTACCTTTGCCGGGAACGGGAGCAGGGAGATGGGCGGAAGTTCTCGAGGTCCTTGGGGCTGCCTTGGGCTTCTTGAGGACAGGCCTTCTAAGTGTCCTCTGCAGATCCAGGCATGAAGTGTGAATCAGACTATTTTATTGTTATGCCTGGTGCCAGCTTTGAAGTGGAAGAAAAATCTGGAGTTTTTTCCCCCGTAGATGGTTCTGCAATGTCCTCCCGTCCTTTTCTGGCTCCCAGGATTCTGCGGTGACAAAAGGCTAGAATTAAGTTCTTTGTGAGTGTACTGAGGCAGAGGCCAAAGGGCACTTTAATCACAGTCATCTGATCCAGGACACATCCTCCTGGCAACAAATGTTTAAGACAAGAAAATGGCAACTTTCAAAAGTGGCATTTTCAGAATTGACTTAAATCCATCTTTACCATTTAAGAGGATTTTAAATTACAATTCTTTTGGGACCAAACAGGACATTTAGCCCTGTTCCCCAAACAAACAATGTCACTTATTAAATATAATAAAGTGACCCACTGTTAGACTACGGGAGAGTTAGGCATCACATTAGTAGACAATTTAGGAGTTTTTCGCTACCAGGACATGTAAAACTTAAAAGTGTGTATCACCTTTTTAAATACAATACATCCTATCCTATGGTCTGTTTAGGGCTTACCTAGGGGGAACATATATGTATTCAAAATGGAGGTTTAGGCCTAGCGAAGGACTTACATTGCCAGTTCGAATTGGCAGTTTAAAATGGCACACATAAAGCTACAGAGGTGGGTGTCACAATACGTGCTGCAGGCTCAGTAGTAGCATTTAATCTACAGGCCCTTGATACATTTTTAACTACCTTACTAGGGAATTATAAGTAACTTAAATGTGCCAATCGGGGATGCACCAATCTTGCCATATTTTAACCCCTTCCACGCTCATGACGAGCTGGGCTCGTCATGAGGTAGCCTCCTGCTACGCTGATGACGAGCCCAGCTCGTCATGGAACATGTGTTTTTGTTGTTTCCAGCACACAGCGGGAAAATGCATAGCATCGATGTGGTTAAGGAGTGAGAACAAGCACTTTAGCACTTGTCTGCCGTGGTAGAGTGCACAGAGTTCAAAGCCAACAAAAACAAATTTCAGCAAACAGGAGGGAAGTAGGCAAAATGTTTGGTGGAAGACCACCCTAGTGTTTACAGATCTAACAGTGTCCCTTCCAAATAGTATTCAGTAAGAGATTCATCAATGTTATGCAATCCAATCGCAGAACATTAAACAATTCCTGATTTGGGGCAGTAACACCTTCACAAAAGGGAAGGGGACCCCTTAGAACCTTTCCTCTTTTTGAATATAAAAACAATTGTGGGCAGGGAACCACTGCCAACACTTGAATAAACCTTTCACAATAAGAAAAACTTTATATAAAGCAGACTGCATTGAAAAAAGTGCTTACTTTTTTAAAAGGTTATCATAGACATGGTGACCAGCTGAACCTAGCAGGTCACAATTCCTGTGCTGGCCACCAATCGGAGTCCTAATTTACAATCTACTTTAATAATATTCATGATCAGCGACCCACTCTCAATCAGAAATTAGTGAACCGACCTAATAGTTCATAGGTTAGTCTATGAAAATATTTACTGGTTGCAATTATGTTAGTACATTAAATTATTTACTGGTTGCAAAAATACTGACCACAGAATTACCTCCATATACAGCAACTTCAGCCCTCAACCAGACCCCTGTCACCATCGCAATTCAACTTCCCATCACAGCCGTTGAAAAAGCCATGCCCTTTTGGCCTGCCATCCCCAACATTGAAATTACTGCTACCATGAAGACCAGCCACTCCGGGTTTCATCTGACCCTTGCCCACACCACGCCTTCGTCAAAGGACTCCTACCAATCAGCAAAGCACTAACATTCATCCCCCATGCCTGCATCGACTCAGCCTCATTCCCAGACACCTGAAAACAGGCCACAGTCATGCCCCTGCTCAAGAAATCATCTGCTGACCCGGCCATGCTTTCCAACTACAGACCCATCTTCCTTCTACCATACTCAGCAAAGGTCTTAGAGAAACTAATCAACAGATGCCTCATCAACCACCCCACCACTCACCAGTTCCCTGACACCACACAGTCCAGATTTAGGCCCAACTAGAGTACAGAAACAGCACTCATTGCCGCAACAGATCACATCCACATGATCCTTGACACAGGAAACATAAATGCCCTCATTTTCCTGGCCCTCTCTGCAGCATTTGACACAGTCTCACACAGGGCCGGACTGGCCATTGCGGGCACCGGGCAATTGCTCCGGTGCGCTGCAAGGGTGGGGGGGGGAGGTTTGGGCACCTGGGGGCCGTTTTTGTTACAGGGCCATGTAACAAAATCGGGAGAAAACAGGCCCCGGCAAAGAGCTTGGTCAAACCCCAAATCTCTGTCTCCTCCGCCCCCACCCACCCCCGGGGGCCAGCCGAGCACGTTGCCAGGGCCGGTTTTTGTTCCCAGTCCGGTGGCATCCAGACCTGCTGGGTGCATTCTTCCAAATAAGACTTCAGCCCATCCCAGGCGGGGACAACAATGCCAATATCTGAAAGTCGAGTGCGAAGTAATTGGTGGGGCACTGTATTGAAGGCTGCAGGGAGATCGAGTAGCACCAGAACTGCGCTGCCGCCTGCATCCAGACATTCCCTTATCGCCTCAACCATTTCCACTAGTGCAGTCTCGATGCTATATGACGCCCTAAAACCTGATTGCCCCGGGTGTAAAACACGGGGTGCTTCCACATATGCCTGAAGCTGTCGAAAAACCATCTTTTCGCAAACCTTAAACAGTGCCGGCAGGAGAGAGATGGGGCGATTGCTGGCAAGTTTAAGCGGATCCAAGGAGGTTTTTTTTAAAAGTGGCAGAAGTTTAGCCTGTTTCCAAGTCAGGGGTACAGTGGCAGTCTGTAGGGATAGATTGGTAATCGTGGTAACCTCTGGAGAGACCACATCAGCCACCCCAGCCAGAACTCTAGGTGGGCAGGGGTCAGTTGGAAAACCCGAATTGAGAAATTTAAGAATGGCCAATGAATCGGCCCCAGCTATGGGCATAAACTTCATAAATGGAGATGCTGAAGGGGTGGGGACTGAGGGGAGCAGAGGAAAAAGATCCCTTGACTCCCGGGTACCCGTCCCCAGGATGTCTTGAATAGTCTGTATTTTTTCAATAAAGAAGGAAGACAGCTCCTCACATCATTGTGATGAGGCTGGAAGGGCTGATTGTTCAGCGCAAGGAGTCAGAAAGCTTCTAACAATGGAGAAAATCTCCTCGCTATTGTTGTTGGCCTTGGCAATCCGCTCTGCATAAAAACTACTCTTTGCCTCCCCCTAATGGCTGCATACTAGTTGCTCTGGGCTTTGCATAGAGCAGTTTTGGCCAAGGGGCAATACTCCTGACGCCCGCGTCGTTCAAGTTTTTTGCAACCCAATTTGAGCTCTCTAAGAGAGTCCGAATACCAGGGTTTTTTTTTGGTTTTTATTGAACTTTTATGTCAGCATACAGACAAGGCAGAAAGCAATGACATATAGGCATTCATGATACGTATTCCGCTTTTACCCACATATTTACACTTAAATATCATTTACGATCAACAATTCATAATTCTAGAAATCATCGTACATAAAAAATAACAGTCAAAATTAAACAAATCCATCATAACCATTTTACAATAGGAGACCACAATTGCAAGCCTTGCATTTTCTTTCTAACACCCTTTGTTTTATACACTGAGATCTCAAGGTGATAAATAGACAATAATCTGGATTGCCAGTTAGTAAAAGTTGGTGGTTCAGCATCCAGCCATTGAGATGTAATACATAGGCGGAAAATGGACATACAAATAAACAAGAACCGTTCTTCGGGTCTCGACCTAGGGCTAGCCGAGTTTTCTTGCCAACCAAAAATCACCAGTTCAGCCGATAAATGTGTTCGAATACCCAGGCTATGTATCAGAAAATACTCTACTTCCTTGATAAACTGCGAAAGTGTGGGGCAAAAAAAAAACATATGCACTGCAGCATATAACCCACATCGATTACACTGGTTACCCCTTGTAGATTTCCACTTAGCAAATTTTGTTGGTGTATAGTATAAGTCAAAAATAGACATTTGGCTTTTTAGAGGGCCGCTATATAATACTTCTATGGATAACCCAATAATTTCTCTAAATTAATTCGTTCCATCTCCAGTTTCTTTTGCCATTTTGCCTCACATATCGCAAGATCATCTTCGCATCTTTCAGAAAACATCCGATATAAAGGGCCTATTTTTTATCTTAATTTATTAGCTTCAATAACACCTATCTTTTTCAATAAAATCGTCTTTTGAGTTATTTTTTTGCGAATTTGGAGATATTTAAAGAAATCCATTCAGGGTAAATTATATTCTTGCTGCAGCAGCTCAAAAGAAACTATCTGTTTCCCTGAAAACAAAGCTCCAATCTGACTAATTCCAACACTTTGCCACCTATCCATAACCTGGTCTCTAAATATTCCTGGAAGTAAAAGGCAATGCTTGAATGGAGTATAAAAATTCAAATTAGACCCTATGTCAAATTTCTTTCTAGTTTTTTTTCCATATTTCATAAGCGGTCATAACAACTTTAAATTTTGTTCTCTTATAGTAGCTGGGTTCAATTACACGATTTAGACATTGCCTTGCTTCTGGGCCCAATAACATCTCATAAATAGAAGGCGCTGCGAATTCATCTGTTGGGTCATCTTGCAAAATTAAAACCCCCATGTGCTGTAATATGGCTATCTAATGGTATACACAGAAGTTAGGTACTCCCCAGCCTCCCCTCGATCTAGGTAGCATACACCACTTGAGAGCTCTCCTTGACCGGGAATAGCTCCATAAGAACCTTGCGCACATTCTCTCGATACGGGAAAAGAAGGAGGCTGAGATAAGCAGGGGAATAGCCCGGAATAAATACAAACATTTAGGGAAAATAAGCATTTGTAACACATTAGTACGCCCATAGAGAGAAAGATGAAAATTATTAAGCCTTTCCAATATCTTACTTTAAGAAGCAATTATTGGGTCCAGATTCAAGGGGATAATATCCTCAATTGTAGATGATATTTTAATACCGAGATAAGTTGCTTCCGTTTCAAAGTTAAGGTCAGCTGGTCAGCCATTCTCTAAATGAATCAGTTGAGTTTTACAGATATTTAATTTATAACCCAAAAGGCAGCGAAATGCATCCGCTGCGTCAATGATCCCAGGCAGAGCATTACTAATATCTTAAGTAACCACAGCGATGTCGTCTGCGTATGCAAACACTTTATACACCACATTGTTAATCTCGACCGGTTTTATTGCGGGATTTTTCTCCAAAGTGTTTATAAAGTGCTCGATGTAAAGAGCAACTAGCAAGGGGAAAGCTTCTAACAATGGAGAAAATCTCCTTGTTATTGTTGTTGGCCTTGGCAATCCGCTCCGCATAAAAACTACTCTTTGCCTCCCTAATGGCTGCATAGTAGTTGCTCTGGGCTTTGCGTAGAGCAGTTTTTGCCAGGGGGCAATAATCCTGACGCCCGCGTCGTTCAAGTTTTTTGCAAACCAATTTGAGCTCTCTAAGAGAGTCCAAATATCAGGGTTAAGGTGGAGATTGTCCCAGTCGTTTATTTGGTCGGAGTTTTGAGGCAGAATCAGCCCCTTGGCTGAGCCAGGTAGTAAAACTCTTTACCGCTCCTTCAAGACCAAAGGCTGCCGGTGGGCGCTAGAGTAAAAGGGCCTTAGAGAGGGCTGGAATATCAATCTTCTGAACCGGCTTACTTTGGGCCGCAACTAATGGGCCAGGAGGTTTCCCTATAGTCCAGCAGAACCGGATCAGAAAATGATCAGACCAAATGACCTGAAGGGGGTCGGTAACGGACATGGCAAAGTTGGAACACACTAGATCAAGCATATGTCCTCCCTTGTGAGAGGGAGACTTGATCCACTGGGTCAGTTGTGCCAGATCAAACAGATCCATAAGATCTCTGGAATTGGGAGCCTCCGGGCAATCTAAATGGATGTTGAAATCGCCCAAGAGGAGGAAGCATGAAAAGCGGAGGGCAAGGGGAACAATGACATCATCCAGGCCTATCAGGAATGTTTCGGAAGGACCAGGGGGGCGGTAAACTAAGGTGCCACCCAGTGTTTAATGGGGGGACATAACTCAGGACTACTAATTCCACAAATTGCACACATCCCACACTTCAAATCAGGAGGACTGGTTTTCTCTTACATCTTTCCTAAAGCATGTAGAGGCTTCCCACTCCACATATTATCCTCCTCCTCTCTTCTTGACTTCTGCAAGAAGCTGAAGGCATGTTATTCAAAAGACCAACATACCATAGACAGGGCTAGGCACAAACACTTTGTTCAGCACCAGGACACCCTCATGGGTGATAGGGCATTTTACAAATATACATAACAAATACACAATTTACACCAGTTTTTAATACATCAGGCCCCTTCAGCAAAAACCCACAGCTCATTTCGGATATATCATCCTTGGGTTTCATCCCTTGTTTAGTGGTCACGTTATCTCATGTTCTTGTCTTACAATCAGTGGAACATCTATAACAGAATATTTTTTAATACACTCCCAAATGTTACAAGTTCTAGTGTGAGTCATATCAGTGCCTTAAAACTCTGACAGGTAATTTTCTGTTCATGAAACAAAAGTTAATTATTCTATTAATACAGTGCATTTTGAAGCCCAGCATGCAATGGAATACTTCATGTTCTTTTGGGTCCACCCCACCTCTGTACCTAAATACATTCCTTTAAATTAGGACTAAAAGTCATTGTTAGAAAATCATTCAAAGAGAACATGACAAACAAGGAAGTACTTAGCGTTAATAGAAGTACGCAAACGTGAAGTGATGTTCTGGTAATGAATTAATCAAGTAGAAAGAGATTATCGTTGCACTCACGTTTAGTCTGTTGTATTCACAGGTAAAAACGAAAATCAAATAGGTGGTAAATTCTTGTAGGTGCTCAGAGTGATCACCTCCTAGTCCTTGAGGTGCTCTATCAAATGAAACAAGAATCCTTCCTGCGTGGAAGGACTAACTTTGAGCACTCTTTATGCGAATTAACGCGTATATACTCAATTTCGAGTTTTTCCTTATTATATGGATTCCCCCTGAAGAAGTGCGGTTCGCACGAAATGCATAGGGGATAGTTGTACGCTTCTTATGTTTTGGAAATTTTGATCTTACTCACCATGTTGGATTGATTGGATTTATGTAATCATTATTGGATAATGAAATATGAGGAACTTTGATTCATTGATTGAGGCAAAACTCGAAGAATGAATACAAGCATTTCTTGAACTTGTTTCCTTATTTCTACGATAATTCATATACCCGTTAATTCGCATAAAGAGTGCTCAAAGTTAGTCCTTCCTCGCAGGAAGGCTTCCTGTTTCAATGAGTTAATCAAAACATCATTCATTGACTAAGACGTTACAGGTGAAGACTGCAGTAATGTGAAATGCAAGTAGCCTTTAATATTGGCACTAAAGAATAAAGCCTTCATTCATTCATGAGTGATATTCACAGAATGATACACCTTTGATATACTACAAGTGGTCTTGTATTTCTGCACCCAAAATTACCAGGTATGAAAACACCAAATCAAAAATAACACACCACGTTTTACCAGACATGGCTGTAAATGTTATTGCAGTTGTCCCTACTATAAAGAACAAGCACATGCAATGCAATAGGTCTCGCATTCACGCGAGTTTGAGCTATTGGCATTGTAAACAACAATGCTTTTGATTTATGTTTTGGGTTTAAAAACATAAATATAAGACATTGTCATTTATAATACTAATAGCTCAAACTCTTGCAAATGGTGGTGGTGTTGGTGGTATTGGTGGTGGTGATGGTGGTATTGGTGGTGGTGGTATTGGCTGTGGTGGTATTGGTGGTGGTGGTATTGGTGGTGGTGGTATTGGTGGCGGTGATGGTGGTGGTGATAGTATTGGCGGTGTTGGTGGTAGAGGTGGTAGTATTGGTGGTGGTGAAGGTGGAGGTATTTATGGTGGTGGTAGTGGTATTGGCGGTGGTATTGGTGGTGGTGGCATTGGTGATGGTGGTATCCACAGTTGTGATCCTCCTGGATTTAAGTGCAGCGTTCGATACGGTGGACCATGAAATATTAGCTCACCGTCTCGCCAGATTGAGCATAACAGGAATGTCCCTGAAATGGCTTGAATCCTTTTTGAATAATCGATCGTTTAGGATTTGGGAAAGCGGCGCACTGTCTAAATCTACCCCCCTCCAGTGTGGAGTCCCTCGGGTCTCTTCTTTGAGCCCTACTTTGTTTAACATATATATGGCCCCATTGGAGGAGGTGGTGGCTCCCTTTGGGATCAAAACAGTCACCTACGCAGACGACACCCAATTAGTCGTCTCGCTAACCCAACAAGAGGGATGTCTTGACAATCTTTCAGTCTGCCTTGCCGGAATATTCTCCTGGATGACCAGTTCGCGGCTCAAACTTAATGGAGCAAAAACGGAGATCATGCTCCTGGGCCATCATTTTACATCCCTCCCTAAAGCCTCTTGGCCTCCCTGTATGGGTGAGCTGCCCGCACCGAAAGAAAAAATCAAAAGCTTGGGGGTGTGGTTTGAGCCCGACCTAACCTTCAGGGCGCATGCACAGAAAGTCGCAGGCATTTGCTTTGGCCTGCTTCGAGCAGTGCGGAAAGTTCTCCCTCTTCTGCCTTTCCAGTCCAGGAAATTACTGATCCAGGGATTAATATTATCCAGACTGGATTATAGTAACGCCCTGTTCTTAGCGGCACCTGAAGCTACCATCAATATCCTTCAATGGGTGCAGAATGCAGCAGCCAGGATGCTCTCCGGGGCTTCAAGAAGATCTTCGGCCAGACCAGTTTTGAGAGCCCTTCACTGGCTGCCAATACGCGAAAGAATTATCTTCAAATCGCTATGTATCACCCATAAGGCGCTTCAGGGCAAAGAACCCCCAGCTCTTAGGAGCCTGATCTGCCCTTATAAATCTTCCCGGGCTCTTTTGTCGGATTTCGGAAACCTAGCCAAAGTTCCCAGAGTGAGGAAGGCACGCACAGGGGGACGCCGTTTTACGGTAAATGCGGCAAAACATTGGAATTCTCTCCCCAGTCAGATCCGGACCGAACCCTGTTATCTTAAGTTTCGAAAGTCCCTTAAAACATTTCTTTTTCCCAAGAACCTCTAGGTAACGGTACCCTCCTCAGTTTGTTCCTGTTCTTTGTTTTGTTAGCGCTGGGACGCTCTTGGGCAGCCATGCGCTTTATAAATGAAATTTCATTTCATTTCATTGATGTTGATGGAGGTGGTGGAATTGGTGGTGATGGTATTGGTGGTAGTGGTATTGGTGGTATTAGTGGTGGTATTGGTGGTGGTGGTATTGGTGGTGGCGGTATTGATGGTGGTGGTGGAATTGGTGGTGGTGGTAGTATTGGTGGTGGTATTGGTGGAGGTGGTAGTGTTGTTAATAAAACAAGCTTTTGAAACCAACCTGTCAGGTGGCTTTCGTACAGATGACATGTAACACAGATGTGCTGTTGTCAGCTTCAGCCCATTTGCACAGGATAAAGTGCTACCTGGAATTCACAAGACTTAATTTGCTAGTCATTTCTCAGTCCATTTTACATGGGGAGGTGGTTTGAAACAGACACGAGATAATATGGGGTTAAAGTGATTGAAAGCAGGTGCGTTACGGGGGTGGCTGAGTTGCTTAAAAAAACAGAAGCAGTTTCAGCTGAAGCAGAGCATGTCCGGCCTCTAGTAAGAGAAACTCAATAAAGTAAATAGTGCTTACAGACTAAATATGGGGGCATTTGGGGCACGCAAGAATTATAAGTGAGCTGCCAAAGACAGAACACACAAAAATATTTTGCTGATGTAATGGAAATTTCTGCTGGTGGTTAAAGTACATGCAGTGCAGTCTTTTTTTTAATCAAACGTAATTGACAGGAATGATAACTTTCTCCCCAACAATTAGGAATTGTCCATCGAATATTGAGACAGGTGGTAACAATCCAAGCAAAGTGCCTTGCCAGAAAAAGCATCACTAGTGGTTAGTTTAAGCATACTACGACAACCCAACACACTCCTATCGCATCTCAGAGAGCGGTTTATTTATTTATGTATGTTCAAATAAAAACTATTGCACCCATTTATTTAATAAATAAAAACGATTACATCTCTGTTGTTGTTATTCGCAATAGAAATGACATTGACAATCCTGCAGTAAAACAGATTACAGTGCCACAATTAAGCTGACCAACAACAAAATTGTTGTCACCTTCTGAGGACCCCCAAGTGATATAAATCACTTCTGGCAGAAGATAAAAATGTCTGCGTTCTGAGTGTGTGGGTGGGGTGAAAGTAAGTGGTTTGGGTTGGGGCAGGGGTGTCACATGTGAAGTTTAATTTTGATATACCAAGGGCATTAAAAATAAAATCCTGAAACGCAAACGGGGGAAGAAGCAAGGAATCCTTTGCTCAGAGACGGGTTATTCCATGTGAAGAGGGCACCCACCGTCTCCCAGAACAGCTCTCATTTCAGAGACGTTTTTATTTCCACACCTCAGATTCCTGTCTAAAAGTTCTGTATCAAGCTCTGCTCAACCATTGGGGAAGCTGTGCCCGAAGACGATGCTCTGAGGCACTCTGAGGAGCGGAGAGAAGGAACACCTCACTTGGAGCCTCCTGCCTTCACATTCCTTTCCTTTCTGCGCTAAAGACGCTTAAACAAAAAAATATTTGCAATACCATAGGTCTCGCATTTCAATGTGAGACCTATAGCATTGCAAACAAATGGGCGCCATTATCCCTTCTTCGAAAGTGAAAGTGGGCATGGTGCGCTGAATGTAAATGAAGCACGTCATCGTGCCTAATGTTGGAGAAGCTCAATAAAGAAAAAAAGTACACGTACCGTGTATCAACCAAGTAAAGAGGCCAGTAGCCATGGGAGGATACAAATGATGACATGGCCATATTAAGGAGGGACTAACAAGCCTATTAAGGAATCAAACACCAGCACTTACGAAGGACAAAGAAACTAGCCAATGGAAAACATGGGCAGGGCTTCTCCTCCATACTCTACCTACAACAGATCACCAGAGCAACGCTTGCGCGCTGGCTCAGACTCGACCTAAAAACAGCAGACATGGCAGCAGCAAATCCATGGCCGTGTGCTTATTTCGTCAAGAGCCGGATTGGGGTTCAGAAATACTGACCGGAATATTAAAGCTATCATCATCCTCAAAATCATAATATGGCCTAAGATGTGTAAAGATAGTGCATGTTGCAGTGATATTTCACTAGTGTTTTTGTGAAACACAATTGCAGTTGAAGTTGCTAAAATCACATAACTTTAAAATGCAATTCTCAGATCCTGAATCATGAATTTCAAGCAGTTTGCACCCACAAATTGAATTTGTAGCGGGGAAAATCCTTCAATGGGACGCATTTTCAGCGATTGAAAATTTAGGGGTAGAGACTGCGGAGTGGGTATTCTTAAGTGAGAGTTAGAAGGGTGGGCATAAGGAAACTCGGGAAATCCTAAAGACTCATAACTTTGATGGATATCTGCATGGTATCCCAAAGATATTTTTCTACCCACCTTGCGCTGTAGAGTTATTTGTACAATTTTCATGGTAAGATCCATCAAATTCCCTCCTATTACATGGGAATGTAAAAGGATGTCTTCACCAAAGGCTATATTTCTCGTATAGAGGAAAAAGTTACATGTGCTTGCAACTATTTTTGTCCAAGGTGTTTGCTTCTAACTGGTATATCATCTAGGAGGCATAGTCCTGGACCAGGCAATTTACATGCACAAGTTGTTTCCAACCTTGACATAAGATGTGATTAATATTTGCTGAGAGATAAGCAGGGAGACATGGCGGAGACACCTTTCCACATACCAGTTGAGCACTTTTTGTTATGTAAGACCCTTGCAAGGGTGCATTTGCACAGCGGACTCCTTTCCTCATGTACAGAGGTCTCCGCTACAGTTAGTATGCAGACTTAGGAAACCACCCGCACCCAGCACAGCTGTTCAATTGGATTTTAAGAGGAAATTTTTAATTCCAAAACATTGTAAAGTATACTGAGGTGTAAATTTTAATTTCCGTGAATAAACCCTTTATTGCTGCTATCTATTACAATTTTTAAAGGCTGTACAATGATGTGACTAAGCTCCTGAAGTGGAACTGTAGAACACTGCTGAATAAAAGCTGATGCGGGCTTTAAATGGTCATTGTTTTCAAGTTACTGTGTGGACTACCTATGACATGAAACTATTTAGTTGTCCTCTTTTGCCTACTAGTCTTGGGAAGCCCTATCTGCATTTTTTATAATATTGGTTGTTTGGAAATCCGTTAGCAGTTTGAAGTTCATTCATGTTATTACTTAAAAACTTTAAATTTGTGTAGTTAATGCCTAAAAACTTTGTTTCATAAATCAGTGTTTTCTGCTTCTTGTGAAATTGTACACATAACCTTTTTCTGACTGAACTGTAAAATTCCTTTCCTCCAAGTCCAATGCACATTTAGGTGCACGTGTAACCCATAACATCATATTATTTACTGTGCTCTTTTTGCTAAATATTCTTTTCTCCAAAAGGAGTGTCTCATTTCTCCTACTGGTGGAAATCACTTGTTTCAAATAAAAATCAACATGGCTTGAGATTTGTGCTTATAGAATCAAAACACATTTACTGATTCCTTGGGATATGATAGACAATTGGTAATACTTAGGGGCCCATTAGGATGGCGGGCGGACTTTGATTGCCTGCCATCCTCCCTGGGATTGGGACTGCCCGCCATAAGGGCGGGGGTCCCGTGGGGGGTATTAGGATGTGCCCGCCACAGTGGCGGGCGCAACCTGCATTTTTAACATTGTGGCGGGCGATGCTCTCAGCACCGCCCGCCACAATGCTAAAAATGCATGTATGCATTTGCATACACAAAGCGGCAGGCACCGTGCGGTGCCTGCCGCTTTGTGTATGCAAATGCTGAGGGGTACCACAGGTACCCCCCTTGTGCACCCCCACATCTCCTTCACTCCGGGGGCCAGCAGGGGGCCCCCGAAGTGAAGACCACTTGCCTTTCCGTAGCGGCATCGCCGCACGGAAAGGTATCAGATTTGGACCATTCTAATATGGCTGGAGGTGTTAAACAGACACCGCCACCATATTAAACCTTTTCCGCCTCGGTCGCAAGGCGACCGGAGCAAAAAAGCGGCAGGAATGTGGCGGGGGTCATTTCAGTGAGGATGGTGGGCGGATTGCCCCCGCCAGGCCGGCGGTGGCTATAGCCAGCCTGGCGGGGGAAATCTGCCCGCCATCCTAATGGGCCCCTTAGTGTGTTTGGCAAGTTTGCATTGGCTTCTCCGAGAGAACTTTGTATATCATCCCACGCATACCATGCATAGCTTAACATTATTAGAGCTCCCAAATGTGGCAAACAACAAACCTTTGATTCATATGATGATGATGATAGAAAAGTATACCGCACACAGCTATTCCAAGGAGTGTCCCTGAGCGAAGCAGCTGTACATTGTTAGTACCCTAGGGTCATTGGTCTCCTAGGGCCATTGGAATGTGAATATTATTAGGGCTGGGCGGCGAACACGAGCTCCGTTCACAGAGTTTGCAGGATTTTCTGCACTCTGCGCTCCGTGGAGCTCAGCGGAGTTTTATCGGTAAGTTGGCCAGCGCGAGCTGCTGGCGCGGGTAGAACTTCTTCTCGAGCGGCAGGAAAATCAGTGTGCACTCCGCCACTTGCGGAACTCTGCAGAGTCTTTTTGTCACTTTGCGTTCAGACCTGATTCTGGGAGTCAGTTTTTATTTATCCACGCATGTCTGTGTGGCAGAAAATTATTAAGGCAAAATAGCACTGGATTAAACAAACTGTGATTTGAATTTTATTAAAGTATTCATTTGATTCATGAAGATTAGTTGAAAAACTGCACAGACATTTTGGCATGCGGCACTACATTTTAAAGTGTGTGTAACAGGATGAGAAAAGTTTAAAAAAATTCCAATTCATAAAGATAATGAAATATGTAATTTTGATTTTGTCTAAATCCTGGATCTTCTGTAAATATTTTCAAAGTTTGACATTCTGATGAAGTTCTTTGTGAAGGTCCATCATGTAGTCACCCCCTCGTTGTAGAAGTGTGGCTCACTGGTTAGAGGAGGCAGACCCGGATGCTGAGATCAGACCTGGGTTCAATTCCCGACGCGGCAGGGTCTTGAGCCCAAAATGTCCACGGACTCGGTAATTCTCGCTTCGGTGCCTACTCGAATCACAGGTTCACACTCTGCAACTCTGGGCAATAGCTTGCTTAATCTCCACTACGGCCCCCCGCGGCGGGATGCCTGGCTTTCACCTTGGGGATACCCAGTAGGGGCTATCTCACAGGGAAAGACCAGGACGGGTTCCCAATGCAAAGCGCTTTGAGACCTGGCGGTGATATTGCGCTATATAAAAACCTATCCATCCATCCATTGGCAAAGGTATTGGAAAATAACATGCCTCTAAACCTTTCTTCCAAATTATGATTTGTTCTTCTCAAGCATGCTTCATTACATATACATCTACACCTTCATCTATAAACATCTTTAAGTTTGCTTTGTGCAGTGTTCCCCAATCTGATGTAAGCACTGGTGTTTTAATTTCTCTAATTGCCATTTAGCTATTTCTTGTTGTATGGCCTCTTTGTTGCTGCCTAAATAATGTGCTGATATATCTCGACTTTATAAAATGAAATATGTGGCATTAATTACAGAAATGAGTTTATATTTCTTTCTTCATCTGCCAGCTGTTGCCAGATTCTACAGCCCTTGTTTGGAACCCCATTTCTAGAAGGGTTTGAATTCTTAATATGTTATTAACTTGCACAATGTTGAATTGTATGTAAAATGTGTTTCCACACATTCCCTGAAATGTTTTAGAAGCTAAAATATAATGATTTTAATCTGTAACAAAATTGTGAAATACTTTGACAGGTTGTTTAAAACTCTTAAATGTACGGTTTTGAAGTGATCTGTAACTTCATAAACTTCCACAAGAATAAAGACACTTGTATAGGTGTTTCAATCTCCTTAAACGTTGTAAAGAAATATTTACAAATGTTTATGGAATCTGATCAATTATATTTTCCTTCTGTTGCAGTATGTACAGAAAGATGGTACAATGTGTCATTTATTTTTATATACTAATTCTTCAGTTAAGATGTCCCTTTGGACTTGGAAGTAATAAAAAGTCATTGGACAAGATAGTCATGCATGTCTTGGCAATTCAGAGGGAGTAATTAAGTATTATTGTTTTGTTTTGGTTATTCAGAGTATTTGAATCATCATGTTAGGTTGTATTTTCAGCACATTCAATTTCAACAGTTTCTATCTCACAATAAGTCCCAATTTCATTTAATAAACTCTGCTATTTTCACAGAGACAGACTACTACAACTTCCATATATGGTTTAAATGGAAAGGAACAAATACAAACAATGGCAGGGTAATTTCTTCCAAGTGATGACAAAACAAATTAGCATTAAATCAAACACTAGCAGCTATAATAAATAGCATAGCTGATAATATTCTTCAATGATCTAATGATAAGCAGTGAAAGCTAGAGACCAGTGATTAGATGTCGGGTGTGAGAGGATACTGGCCAATGGGAAAGAAATACTTGTTTGAAGATAGTTGAATATGCAATGGCATGACTAGATTGTTGAATGCAGTTCTTCTATCTATTTGTGAAATATTCCTTATTAAATCTTTCTACTATTTATAGGTTGCCTCTGCAAAGAATAACGCAGTACTGCTGGTATGTTTCCATTGTCTTTCAACAATGTTAGTAAAACGTATATTAATTAATGTTCACTTTATATTTCGTTGTAGAATTGGGAAATTTTTGTAAAGTTACACTGTAAAACAGTGTTTCCAAAACTGTGGCTCTTCAACTGATTTTGGGTGGGTTGCAAAAGTCTAAGCAATAAATTAAGCCTATAATTTATGTATTTACCTTGTCACATTAGCTGCTCTTCGAGGACAGAGGTCAAATGACAGCCTATGGCTTCTGTCAAATTGTTGCTAATTTGCTTAACATGGAAATTGGTATTTGCAAACTCTTCTCACTCTGCAGTCAGGGAAAGAAAATTAAAGTGAATTATGTGAGAATCTTGCTGTGGGACAGGGAGAGTGAAAGGAAAGGCTGTAGGTTGCCATTGTTTTGTAACACACAACAACATGTAAATACCCGGGTTTAGAAAACCAAAAGTAATCATAATTTGGAAAGGGCGTATTAAGGGTGTCCCAGCCAAATACCATTTCCTTATGCCATGTTTTAAGGTTTTGCAACCAAAATCCGGTGGCAAAACATTAATATTTCACCCCCAACTTAAAGGAGGAGGTAACCTATTCACAAACAGTAAGAAGCTAGGGCCTCATTTATGAAGGCCTTGCGCCGCCGGTGCGTCACTTTTAACATGGGAAAAAGTGACGCACCGGTGGCGCAAGGCCTTCATAAATAAGGCCCCTAGAGCACCCTTCCCTATGTAAATAGCGAGAATTTTTTTAGGAGCAGTCACTGGTCCAGGGACCATTGCCTGCTCCTAAACATTTTTGTTTAGAGTTTTCATTTTGTTTTTTTTAGATACATCCCATTTATAAAAGACTACTTTATTTAAAAGCAATCACAGACATAGTGGTCTGCAGAATTCCAGCATTCCACTATGCCTGTGATTGTAGCCAATCATATTGGGTCACAATTTGTGACCTACTTCATGCATGCTAATGGGGTAGGTTGAATTGCGACCCACTACGATTCTGTATTTTGTGAACCCACCGATTAGTACATAGGTCGGTGCGCAAAATAAAAATGCATTCGGTTAAAGTCGGTGCTTAAATTGTAACTTACTAAATTACTAATTACTAAAAAGATTTTTAGTACATGCAGCCTTTGATAAGTACCAGGAAGCTGTTTTGGTTCTTGAATGTTTTTGTTTACAAAAATTACTGTTATCACACATACCCACATGCATCAAGCATTTTTGCAGTCGCAGACGGTGCGATTCCTTAAAATCGGCCGTTTGCGAATGCAAAAGTGCTTGTTGGGATGCATCATGCCATTTTAGAAGTCGCATCTTTTTTACGATTTCTAAAATTGCGTTAGCATTTAAGAAATCGCAATTGTGCGATTTCTTAAATGCTATGCATCATTATAGAAAAATATGCGTTTTTTAAAATTGGAAGTGCAAATTACCACGAAGTTCAACTTCGTGGTAAATTGCGAAATTGATTAAAAATGCACAAAAATGCATTTTTTAAACTGTAAAGTTACACACACACATGTCCTTAGGACATGTGTGTATGTAACTTATGCTGAAAAGTACATTTCAGGGGTGCATGGGGGGGTCCTTTGGACCCCCCCCGCACCCATGAAATTTTCTAAGTGCCACTCGCAATTTCCATTGACTCCTATGGGCCTTTTGGCCCATAGGAATCAATGGGAATTGCGAAAATTAAGTTAAGAAATCGGTATTTCTTTGGGATTCGGTAAAAAATGCGATTTTTACCGAATCCCACAAGAATACCGAAAATATTGATGCATATCATTTTGCATTTCTTAATTTGCGATTCCTTATTTTTCGCAAATTAAGAAATGCAAAAAGACACAATGATGCATGTGGGCCTTAGAGTTTTAGCATCTGCCTGTAAGACTGAGAACTTCTCTTAATTCATCAAATAACAATTATTAGTATGGAGCTTTAAGAAGAAAACACAGTAGAATATTTTTATTTCATAAAAAGTTAACCAGTATAAATAGATAACAGTATAGTCTTTCCAAAAAATAGCAAATATTCTTTAGAAAACACCACAACACTATGGTGTGTGATCACTGCGTGATTTGCTTCCACATAAGTATGCGAAATTTGAGGAACATTATGCAAAACTACACATACATATGCAAAATGCAAGTCTGTAATTTTGACTGATGTTTTCGCATGAAATGCGGCCTCAGAAAGAAGCATTTCACACAAAAAAAGTAGCACAAATAAATCAATTAGCACCAACACGTTGCTCCACTTGCTGCAACACTATAATTGTGCCACAAATGGCGACATAAGTAAGCAATGTGACATAATGGTGTAACTGTATGTGCCTGGAAACTTAAGGATATCCATAGCAACTATCAACACTGTTGCCATAATATGGGTCCTCCAACGAATGCAAGTCTTTGAACTACTCAGTCACTTCTTTATTGTTTGTTCGTTCACTAAAAGCCATTGCAAATAGTTTGCCACAATAAACAAGCATTTGCAATGCAATAGGTCTCGCAATTGCGAGATTTTCAGCTATTGGCATTGTAATTGACAATGCTTCTTATTTATATGTTGAACAACCTGCATTAATAAAAGGCATTGTCAGTTACAATACCAATAGGGCAAAGTTTGAAAAATGCAAGACCTATTGCATTGCAAAAGAGTAAAAGAAAGGAGATCACCAAGTATCGCCACCACGAGTGTATAAACAAATTAAAGAGCTTAGTAAAACAAAACCTCTAAAGTGTAAAATACAAGTACTGAAATCCACAGATGCGCAAAAGCGAGTAGGTTGAACACATCATAAGGATTATTAAGACTATAATGTGTAGTAAGACCTTTTTAAAGTGGAATACAGAAACATTAGAATTCCCAATTTCCCCAATGTGAACATGTAAAATAAAACACATGAGCTAGTAAATACGTCTGCTAATCATAAAAAAATATCACAGAGCGTAGTGAAACCCTTGTAAAGCATACCCCAAACATTTGGAGCCTCAGTATGAACATGTGAAAAAAATCACAGGGTGTAGTGAAAACAACTGTAAAGTGATACATAGACACTGAAGGCACTCTCCTGACGAAGAGTGTCCGGACGTGGCTGGGACACCCAGACATGGCGTGGGACATCTAGAGAGCAGTGAAAAGACTGACGCTACAACTAGAAAGGCCTGAACAGACCGGAAATGCAGACACCGCATGGAACATCTAGAGAGAAATAAACAGAGGAGATGAGACACTCACTCCTGACGTAACCAAAGAGACGGACTACACTTGGAAGTGGTATGGGACATTTAGACAGCAGTTAACAGACCAGATGAGACACTCACACCTGACGTAAGTGGGGAGGCCGGCATAGACTGAGAAAGGCAAACATCGCATGGGATGTCTATAGAGCAATCGACAGACCAGGGGAGGCACCTGCACCCAACATGAGACTGACTAGGCTGAAACACTGCACACATCAGGTGAGACACTCACACCTGACGTAAGAAAAGAGGCAGGAATAGCCTGATACACTCAGACATGGCATGGGACTAGAAAGCAATGACCAGACCAGGTGACATTTACACCCGACATAAGAAAACTTAATATCTCTGCATGACTGTGTGAGACACTAACATTTGACTAGGGACCCCTAGAGAGCTGAGCAGAGACCGTAAGGCAATCACCCCCAACATGGATCTATTAGAAAGCCGCAAATGGGCTGAGAATGGGGGGCCTCACACCTTACATGGGGGAACTAGAGAGATCTGAATGGATGGTGTGAGACACTCAGGTACAACCAAGCTTATGCTGGGTGAGACAGTCACACCTGACATGAGGTAGGAAAAAAAACTCTGAATATGTAGTGTTAGACACCCATGTTTGCCCGGAGATATATATTTAAACAGACTGAATGAGACACTTGCAATGGACTAGAGACATCCGAAGAGCCCTGGTGAGACACTTGTACTGGACATGGGCAGTCAATCTCTGATTTGAACATGGTAGACACACGGACAGGTGGAGTGGCAGAGCCCAGCATAGTTTCATTGAAACACACATGTGGCACAAGACAGCCTACATAAACAATGGGGGACACACCAACCTGAGGACAGCTACAGATCCCTGTATAAAGGTGATGAGACACAGACCCTGACACTGAACATCTTGAAGTTTCTAAAAGACTGGAGTGTGCACCTATCAGAGCACAGCTATGAACAGGCCTCACAAAGAGACGGGCTCCTCATTGCAGCCTCTCTCTGGACTCGAGTGAGGTGGAGCCAGTGAGTGGCTGTGGCAGACCCCGGCCCCACCAGCCTACCTGAACTTCGCTGTGCGGGGAGGTTGATTTGCGTTAACTTCAGGCTCAGCACATTCACACAAAGCCCCCCCTCTGGTGCGTGGAGGTCGGTGTGCGGTAACATCAGACCAGTGCACGGTGTTCGGCGTGGTACACAGACAAAATATCGAAAATAAAATATCGGAAAGACAAAATATCGAAGTTAAAATATCGAAGGTAAAAAATATTGGGAAGCAAAAATATCGGATACAAAAATATCGTAATAGGTAAGTAAGTATAAATATCGAAAAAAATAATATCGTATGACAAAATATCGACAATACAAAAAATCGTCTAGTAATGGAAAAAATAAATAGTATAGGAAAAAATATAATAATTGTACATAAAAATTTGATAAAAAGGTCTATATGAAAAAATTACAATATATTTAATATAAAAATATTTTAAAAAAACATATCTAGTTTTAGGAGCGGGTTGTTGGGTTTATAGGGGATAAGGGTGGGAAGTAATTTAAAAATATTTAATACATTAATATATATTTGTAAAAATGTTTTATTAATAATTAATTTGTAAATAATTAATATTAATTAGTTAATTAATTAATTAATATAATTTTGTAAATTATTTTATATAATAATTAATTGGTAATTAATGAATATTAATTAGTTAATTAATTAATAAAATCTCGTACATAATTGTACAAAATAATTAATTGGTAATTAATTATTATTAATTAGTTAATTAATTAATATAATTTTGGACATAATTTTAAATAATAAATAATTGGTAATTAAATAATAATAATTAATTGTTAATTAATTAATATTAATTAGTTAATTAATTAATATAATTTTGGACATAATTTTAAATAATAAATAATTGGTAATTAAATAATAATAAATAATTGGTAATTACTTAATATTAATTACTTAATTAATTAATATAATTTTGTACATAATTTTAAATAATAATTAATTGTTAAGTAATTATTATTAAATAGTTAATTAATTAAATATTTTTTTACATATTTTTAAATAATAATTAATTGATAATTAATTAATATTAATTAGTTAATTATATTAATTAGCTTCATTTAGTTTAATATATATTTTTTACTTGTAAATTAATTTGGAAAAAATTATATTAATAATTAAATTTATTTATTTACAGCTAATGTGCTAATATATTTACTTTATTGTTATTGATAATTAATAATTAATTTTTAATTACATATTAATAATTATTTTTTGGTAAAGGAGTATTGTTAGAGTTCAGGGTCAGTTTTCAGTTCTTTGTTAAAGGGGTATTTTTAGGGTTCATGGTCAGTTTTCAGTTTTTGGGTAAAGGGGTATTTCTTGGGTTCAGGGTCAGTTTACAGTTTTTGGGTAAAGGTGTAGTTTTTGGGTTCAGGGTCAGTTTTCAATTTTTAGGGTTCAGGGTCAGTTTTCAGTTTTTGGGTAAAGGGGTATTTTTTGGGTTCAGGGTCAGTTTTCAGTTTTTGGGTAAAGGGGTATTTTTTGGGTTCAGGGTCAGTTTTCAGTTTTTGGGTAAAGGGGTATTTTTTGGGTTCAGGGTCAGTTTTCAGTTTTTGGGTAAAGGGGTATTTTTAGGGTTCAGGGTCAGTTTTGAGTTTTTGGGTAAAGGGGTATTTTTAGGGTTCAGGGTCAGTTTTCAGTTTTTGGGTAAAGGGGTATTTTTAGGGTTCAGGGTCAGTTTTGGGTTTTTGGGTAAAGGGGTAGTAGTAGCAAATAATGCAGTTTCTATTTTATTTACTTACTTAGAAGATGTGATAGTAGGTTGATAGTCTGGTTCTTCTAGTTGTTGTGCAGCAATTCGGATAGAGATGAATCTCCTTCAGTGACTTTTGGCAAGTAGTTTGTGTTTAGATTTTAATTGTTTATATAGGGGAGTGTCAGTAGTAATTACTTTGCTATTGGTTAATTTAAAAAATTAGGTTTGTGATTGGTTAGTTAGTATATTTGAATTTCAGTTGTGATTACTTTGTAATAGAAGTGAAAAATCCAAATAAATCATAACATTATACAAAGTAGTATAGAATATTTTTATATGTGTAGGTGATATAATTATACCAATAGGATATTTTTGACAAATTAATAGTGTGTCTATAGTATTAATTTAAGTATTGTGTGTTTATTTAGATGTGAAAACATATAAAACGTTAATTAATTATGCAAACAGATGCATATAAAAAGTCGATATAGCTGATAATCCGATATTGAAGTGCACGATATTTTTGATGTCGATATTATAGTTAATGTCATTATTTTTTGTAGATAGCGATATTTTTGTTTTCCGATGTTACTGTAGTCGATATAAAAGTAAACAATGTTTTTGTATATCGATATTAAAAAATCGATATTTGTGTATATATCTAGTTAAGTATAGGAAGCCGATATTTTTGATTTCGATATTTTTGCTCCGATATTTTTGTACGTCGATATTGTGAATGTCGATATTTTGTCAGACATTCGTTCGGCGTGTGTGGAGAGATGCACTGTAACTTCAGACCGCTGCGTGGAGGTCGGTGTACACTATCAGACGGTGCGCGGAGGTCAGTGTGCGTAGGTAGAGCAGCATGCAGTAACTTCAGATGCTCCTCACACACAGCCCTGGCCAGCTGCAGAGCCCCCTCTGCCCGCAGATCTCCCCCAGCAGCCTTACCTGGTAACAGCACCGGCCCTCTCCCGCCTCACACACGGCCGATGACGACAGCATGGGCCTGGCGGACGCGAAATCCATTCTCCCGCGCCCTTTTATCTCCGTGCGCTGCGGTGGGACATGATTATGAGCTAAATTTGAACCAGGAGCGGATTGATGCACCAGTGTGCCCCGCCGGGCCCGACACACGCATCAGCTGCTGGAATACAGGCACCGACTGCTGCACTCGGCTCTCGCTGCCACCAAGGGTGCTTGTAGAACAAGCTGACACCATTATCACAACACAGCCACTTGTTTATATTTGCATTGCGCTTTCACTTTAAGTAAAAGCGCAATGCAAAAATAAACACACGCCTGGCATTAAAACAAGCAGCTGTGTCCTGCTTGGGGAGAGAAACAGAGGGAAGGGGAACCAAAAAGTGCTTACCTAGTAATTAAAGGCCACAGTCTAACGCTGCAAGCAAACAATCCAGCCTGGGTAGGTGGGTCCTAAAGGAGACAGGACGGTAACAAAAAGCCTCACTTTCAATCGGAGGCCAGTGTTTACCATATAGGATGATGCCGGCCAATAGAAAGGATGGGCGGAGCTTCCACCCCACTTCCAGAATCGCCTCGATTACAATAGATCTCGCAGAGCAAGCAACACATGCGCTGCAACGCTAGGGGAGACATAAAAGGGGCAGGACAGGCAGGGATTCAATGTGCATAATACAAGGCCAATTACAATAGTTAATAAGGCCTTTTGCATATTAATAAAAATCAGCGATGACTGAAAAGATAAAAATGCAACTGGCCTGTCACCTCTTGGGCATTGAGGCAAGGGAGGAAGGCAATCTTGTTCAAAGTGCTGTGCGCTAAAAAAGAGAAATGCGGTGCGAATGTAAAGTGCAGTGGATAGTAGAGGCCTTACCATTGTCTAGGTTCACTGCGTGGCTGCAACAATCAAAGGGCCGTGTGCAAGTAACAAATAGCAGCAGGACGATCACAGCCGCCAGGCTATGGCAGAGTAAAAAAAAGATTACTACATTGATGATATAAATAGTTAAAACTAGTAAAAAGCTCTCAAGACTATTCAGGCGGCGTGAGCCTTGCTATACCATCCTGGCAAACACCCTGGCTGTTTTGCGGCCGGCCCAGTTTGCAGAGCAGATGTTATTAAAGGTTGTGCTTGTTTCCGATTGGTTTCTGCTTCCTCTGATTGGGAGAGCTAATGCCTTAAAATGTAAACAAATTCAGCACATCTTACCAGCACAGAGGGGCTCCTGCTAATAATGCAAATAAAGGATGCTTGAGCGAGCCCCCTCAGCCAAGAAAACTGGTTTAAGCAAAAGTCTTCTTTGATAGTCTAGGACAGGGAGCTAAAAAAAAAACAGGCGAGCCCATGTTTGATGTTTGTTGTGGCATAGCCTGCAGACACTATTGTCTCTCGAACCTGCCCTGACTGGCTTAACATCTTTTATTGGTGGAGTTAGTAATCTCATGTAAAGAATCTGACCTTGTATTTCCGCGTTATTGGCATTTAGAAAATAAGATTGGGGTTTCCCCAAAAGGTAGGAGTCATTCAAAGGCAGAGCCAGCACTGAATTATAAACAGTTGATAGATCTTGTACACAAGAAGCTGTCTTCAGTTGTTTGTTAATTGCTATTTTCCATGCAGAATATGTGATGGTGCCATCCCCAAAAGCAGTGTCTTCAATCTTGAGAGTCAGGATAGCTTCTTTTAATTGGTTAGACCATAGGTTACCAAAGCTTTTGTAAATGGTTTTTAGAAGGCATTTTAAAGAGATCCTGGTCTTACTGTAGTATTTTAACAAGGATGCTTTACACTCTAGAGACTGATTTACTAGCCCCAGTTCTAGTCTTAATTTATAACCACGAACATCTTGTGGTCGGGGAAAATATTTCCTATATGCACTGCAGTGACATTGCTCCAGGTGGCTTCCAATGAGTCTGGATAGGCGTGATGTACTGTAGAGCTGGGGTTAAGGTTGCCTTCATTACTCTTAAAATTGAAGCCTCAAAGGCACTACTTAATAAACTATTTAGATGGCCATTGCCATATCTGATAGCGGCTGCTTTCTTTTTGAGCTCATTTATTTGAGATATGGCTGAGCCACTTTCGCTGAACCACACACCCAGATACTTGTATTGCCTGGATGTGTTAATTGTCTAGCACCCCAGACGCCATGTTGCTTCTTTTCGTGACAATATCTGCCAAAAATCAAGACTTTAGCTTTGTCTTGATTAACCAATAGGTGGTTGGCCATGTTTAATCTGTTCAAGGCATCCAAAGCTTGTTGCAAACCTGATTTTGTACGATCCATAAACACAATGTCATCCGTATATTAAAATTGTTTGCAGAGTGATAGTACTTAACTTTGGATGGATTGAACTCTTGGAATGCAGTGATTTCCCTAAGTCAGTCATGTAGAGGTCGAACAGCATGGGGGCCAAAACACAGCCCTGTTTTAACCCATGGTCGGTATACATTTTTTGTGTAACCATGGATGGTCCAGTTTTCACCTGCACCCGTGTCTCTATGTATAGGGAGATAATGGCTCTTAAAAGATTTGGGGGTATGCCCCATTTCCAGCTTCCTCCAGAGGGTGGCCCTGTCCACCCTGTCAAAAGTCACTCTATATAGTCCATGACACAGCAAAGGAGAGGTAAACCATTCTTCTGAAGGGCACGCTAGCTCAGGACAAGTAGTGCTTTGATGTTGTCTATAATAGATGTCCCAGCCCAGAAGAATGATTGAAAGAAGGGTCCTCCTCATCTCCCCAGGCTTCTAGCTGTTCTAGTAGGACTCAGGCGTAAACACTTTGAACTAGCCCTGCATTGAATTCATAGGCAGTAGAAGTAGTGTAGAAGGAACTGAGTCTGACAGATTTATAAAAAAGTTTGTCTTTCTGAACATGCGTGGGCTTGTGTGTAAGAACAGCGCGCAGATGTTTTTACTAAGGTGGGTGGCATTGTGTGAGCTCCCAAATATGAAGAAGATGCTATGTAATAGGAAAGTAACATATTTGTGTTTATGTGTACGTATATAGATGTATCTGTATGTACATATGTGTGTGTGTGTGTCTTTAGATGCATGTTTGCATGAGTGTTTCTGTATCTGCATCTTTTGTATGTGTCTGTGTGAAATAGCAGATCTGTGAACGTGAGATGAAGTGTTTTAACAAACTTTGAGTAGTCTCAGAAAACATCTCTGTTGGCACATGACTAATTGTAATAAAAACCATTGGAAGCACACATGGAAGCATACACTGCCAAACAAAAGAAGCATTTTTTTTAGTTTTTCTTTTTTTTTCTCACAGAGAACCAGCAACTCTGCTGGGGCTGGCTTTCTACAAGAGCAACAATGCTAATCTATTGTGCAGCTAACAGCCTATTTGGCAATTATATATGAAGGGGCATATTTACAAGCCACTTGCGCCACTGGAAAGCCATACATATACTCCAGTGGTGCACAGTGCAGACACATATCTACAAGGCACCCTGCATGGCTTTTCATAGCCATGTAGATAAGCTGTGAGGCAACACAGTCCGAGACACTGTGTTGCCTTACATTGTGGCAGGGAGGCGTATCATGGGTGTTGCTGTTGGCGTTCCCACGCAGCACCCATGGATTTTGACACTGCCTCAGATGGACAGCATAGCGTGAATCTAGGGCTGCAACAAAAGCCTACTCCTCCCCGGAGCAGGCGTACAAGGCGAAATTGTACTTTTTCCTCTTTCTACACGTGCTGCAATCTGATTGTTGATACCATGATTGTTTTTGTGCAAGAAGTGACCCTTTCTTCTCAAAAACGATCATGCGAACAACACAGACATCCTTGCACCATGGTGCAAGGATGTCTGCGTTGGTGCACAGCTGCAATTTTTGTGCCAGCACTGGCTGAAAGGACAGGAATGCACTGTATCTTGTGAATACGGTGCATTTCTGTCCTGAATTGAGATAGGGCAGAACTGCGAAACGTCTTGCCCTATAGCAATTCTTTGTAGATATTTCCTGAATTATCTAAGAGGCAAACAGATTAAAATATGGAGGCGTCTTTTTTTTAACACTGGCCCTTAGATTGCTGTCTGACTTAAAAAATCTTGCTGAGCGTAGAGGGTATACAATGTGCCATTTTTAGGTCGAGCCTGGCAGCGCACATGCGTTGTATGCCAGACATGCTGTATTCACTAAAGACTTTAATCCCACCTGCTGCTTACCATAGATTTACTCAAGTGTCACTCTTCTTTGCTGCTTCCTAATTGGTTTGTGACCTAATATATCACTTCCATTTTCTTGCTGAAGAGTACCGCTCAACTACAGAATAATTCCCCTTGATGCAGGTACTATTTATTCTACTCCCCCTCTCATTCCCCCTGCCCTCATCGCCCGTCATTGTTTTTATGTGCTTTCTACCTGTCACTGCTTGTTTTAGTTGCTAATGCTTAAAAATGCCTGTGGCGTGCCCACTCTGCAGGCTGCCGGACCTTACTACTGCCCCTAGGCACTATATGGACAGATACTCACCTTTGTCTCGGTGCTGGGCTACCAGTTAAAGCTGGGAATATAAATGAATTATTAACACTAATGAATCCTTGTTATTCAAACACCCGACCCTCTTCGACTGCCCAGGAATGCAATTTTTAGGTTTCACCTGCGCATCGCTTGCACTGTTCTTGTAAAATTTAATGTTTTTAATATAAACTTAAAAAGGCCTTACATCCCGCCCCTCTCTTTCCTGGCTTTTCATTGGTTCTTGTGTGCCACTGAGTTTTCCTCCATTTCTATTGGGTGTTGCATATTTTCCTGCATTTACCAATGCTTGTTCCCCCTCTGCTTCTCTTATCAGTTTCCCGTAGCGGAAATACTGTTAATATCTGCTTTGGTGGAATAATTTTTTCATAAAGTGTTCCCTCTTTTTGTTTTTTCGTCTTGCAGCAGAATTATAAAACTCATCACCTAGAGAGATTAACAGCCTGATTCATGAAGCGAAATAGCGCCCGCAATGGCTGCGAAAATGCAATTGCGGGTGCAAAACACGGAATCGGCATTCAAGTACAAAATAGCGAATTCGCAAACACAGAATAGCGATTAAAATAGCGATTACGCTATAATAGTCGCAGAGTCCCGGTAGTCGCGCATTAGCGATACGGAAATAGCGACCAACCACGGAATCTGCGAAATGAATAGCGAAACGCAATATATTCTCAATCGGCATTCATGAAAAATATACAACAGCGGAAAACCCCAAAATCGCAATTTAGCGCGGCGCAAATTAAGGACAACTCAAAGCAGGTGGTAACCATAAAAGCCATGATGAAGAAAAATTTGAAAAACAGTTGGCCAATCACCAACAGGTCCAGGCCTGACCAATCACACATAAGGACATTCAGCAGCAGCATTAGGCGTTCCACAATGCCAGGAATGTACATGGTGGTAAGGCGGCGAAGGCTACAGCGAGCAGCACGGAGGAGACGCATGAGGCAGGAAAGGATTTACCGGCAGCGGGTCACCTTGCTGGGCCAAACCAGAGAACAGATTTATGCCAAATACAGGCTGAATGGGGAAATGATCACCTGGCTGATACAAGAACTTGACCCCCTCATGCAGCATCCAACAAGGCGAAACAATTCTGTGCCTACACATGTGCAGGTATTGTGCAGCCTGCACCTCCTGGCCTCCGGCAGTTTCCAGGGCATAGTAGCGGCTGCTGGGGGGATATCCCAGCCCACCATGTCACGCTGCCTCCACACTTTCGTTGACGCCATGCTCACCCAGCTCCACCGCCACATCACATTTCGCACGAGCCAACAGGAATTGGACCTGACTAAACTTCAATTTTACAATGTAGCCCATTTTCCCCATGTCCTCGGCTGCATAGACTGTACCCACGTCGCCATCTGCCCACCAGCTGCCACGGAGTATATGTACCGCAACAGGAAGTCCTACCACTCCCTCAACATACAGATGGTCTGCAATGCCAAGACCATCATCACTGACATTGTCGCACAGTACCCAGGGAGTACCCATGATTCCTTTATCTTCAGGCACAGTGGACTCCACACACGACTGCTCAGAGGAGAGTTTGGGGAAGGACACCTACTTGGTAAGTACACTTTGTCGACAATGTCACATTGCAATGAAGTCACTGCGCTGCACAGGCAATCAACATCTGCTCCTCTCATTCAGGTGACAGTGGCTACGCCCTACGGGAATACCTCCTGACCCCTTACCTCAACCCTGCCACACCTCAGCAACGGCGCTACAATGTTGCGCACATCCGGACAAGGAACTGTATAGAAAGGACATTTGGCCTGCTCAAGAGCAGGTTCCGTATACTGCACAAGACAGGTGGGGCCATGTATTACAGTCCTGCTGCGTGCTGCCGCATTGTGGCTGTCTGTGCAATGCTCCATAACATTGCAACCAAGCGCCGGATACCTGTTGACATCTCAGGCAGTGACGACCGGCCACCAGCACATGTGCACCATGCACGCGGGGAGAACCCAGCTGAAGGCCACAGACGTCGCAACCACATCACAGTGAACAATTTCTAGCCCACCCTCTTCCCCCACCCCACATATCACAATTGCATGCAAAATGTAATGATTACACAAGGCTAATGTGTGCAGCAAAATAAATATATTTGTTTCATTCACAAGAAAAAGGTAATCAGTCCAACTATTTACAAATAACAGTATTCCTTCATACTGCAGTGTGCATGTACATGGCAGGCTTAGCGTCAGCCTGTGCCAGTGTAATGCAGACAGTGTCAATGGCGCCTCCTGCGCGTAATGCCCAAGCGCCTCTGAGGCTCTTCCTCTTCCTGGGCACCTGTACCAGGCGTTGCCCAGGTGCTGCGCCTAGGTGGCGGGACCAGTGTGGCCGATTGGCTGCTCACGCTGGAGGCACCCTCACTGGCATCGTCGCCCCCTACAGTGGCCGGTAGCGCAGGTGTGTGTAGTGCCGTTACCGCGGTGGTTAGGTGCTCCAGCACCCTGGTGATGTCCTCACAGCACTGCACTAGTTGGTGCTGCTGTGTGAGTGAGCGCCGCGACAACTGGGTGGTGGCATTTGCTGCCACATAATTCGACCTGCTATAGGCGGACAGCCGGCTCATCAGCTGGTGGTGGCGCCGGCTCGCTACACTGCGGTGCTTGATCAGCGCGGCAGTGTTCTCCTCCATGGCTGCAGTCATGCGGCCCATGGCCGCCGTCATGCGGTCCATGCGGTCTCCAACTCCCGCCACATTGCGCCCAATTTTGTGCAGCTGGAGCTGGATGGCACCTTGCTGCTGTGACTGGCGCTGGTGGATCCGGAGCATGCGTCTCTCTACGCTCATACAGGCATAGCGATGTTCATTGCCCCTCCTGCTGATTGGCCGCTGTGTTGCCGCTGTCGCAGGCCCAGATCTCGTAGCACCAGCTGCAGGTGGTGTTGCAGCAGGCGTTGCTGGTGCGGCAGGGACTGGAGGCACATTAGTGGGGTGCCTGGCTCTGGCTGCGGGTGGGACGGCAGATCCAGATGCAGCAACGGTGGGGGGCCTGGCCTTGGCTGCGGGTGGGATGGCAGATCCAGATGCAGCAACGGTGGGGGGCCTGGCCTTGGCTGCGGGTGGGACGGCAGATGCAGATGCCGCAATGGTGGGGGGCCTGGCTGCTGGTGTTGTTGTAGCGGCAGGGGCTGGTGCCTGGGTTTCCGGTTGAGATTCCTCTTCCTGGGCCTCCTCATCTATCTGCAGCCTCTGGCTGTCACTGCTTTCGGCGCCACCTGTGAGGGTAAGTGGATACTCATTAGTTGCATGTGTCTGTCAGACGTGCTGATGTTACATGCATGCTGGGTGACATTCCCTGGATGGCTGTGGATTTGCGTACTTTGGACCCTTTCTGGCTGCATTGTGGTACTACTACATTGTGGACATACTACATCTCCCACAATGCTTCAGGGCATTTCCTGATGCACAACAAAGGCATGACTAAGGGCCAATAAGTGAGCCTATTTGGTCAGGGACGGTCATAGGGGACAGGGTCGCAGTCGCATGCCACTTACCTTGGGTGTCTTGGGTGGGGCGGGAGGAGTCCAGAGGGGTGACGCCAACGCACGCCTCCCTCTCAAGGGTGTTCTCGACCTAGTCCTCCAAGGGTGTGTTGGGTGGGACTGTCGGTCCGCCACCTCCAGTGCCCGATGCCTCTCCAAGGCGCTCCGCCACCCTCTCCTTGGCACGACCTCGGAGGTCATACCAGCGCTTCTTAAGCTCCTCCAATGACCTATCGGCCACACCCACCGAGTTCACGCTGGAGGCTATTCCCAGCCAGATCCTCCGCTTGTCTTGCTCTGGGACCTTTCTGGAGTTGATCCCGAAGAGCCTGTCATGGTTGGCCACCACCCCTTCAATTAGGTTCTCGAGCTCCTGCTCTGAGAACTTCAGCTTTCGCTTTCGTCCTGCGCTGTTGCTGGGGCCAGGGACAGGTTCCTCAGACATGGCAGCAGATATGTCGCTATTACAGGCGGTTGTGAAGTCGCTATCGCTGGTTTAGCGTCTGCTTTCCGACTTGCTCCCTCGGAGGTTTGCCTCACTGTGGTGTTTGGGGGTGGGAACTGCCTGCTTCCTGGTTGTGATGTCATCTCTGTGCTCGGAAAGCGACTTCCCGTTTTCCCGATCGCACGGGATTGCGAGTCGCATTCCCGATCGCACGGGATTGCGAGTCGCATTCCCGATCGCACGGGATTGCGAGTCGCAATCCCGACGCAGGTAGCCGGGAATAGCGATTTTTCTGCGTTTTTAGTTGGTCGCTAATGGCTTTAGCGCCCGCGTGCGAGTCGCTATTTTTTCCCCGAAAAGTACATGAATGCCGTTTTGCGTTTCCTCAATAGCGAGTCGCTATAAATCGCTATTAGGGACACGCAAAACGGCCCGTACATGAATCAGGCTGTAAGTGATTTGTCCAGGATCACAGGACGTTGCGCTGCGGAGACTTGAACTAGGATTGCCAACTCTCGAGTCAGCCGCTCTGGCTGCTGGGCCACATCCTCTCCACTTCCCTATTACTAGTTATTTTAACTTCTCCCACCCGTATCGTCTGTTGTTAATTGTCACAAACACCGGTCCCACCCCACATAACTGTTTATTGGTTGATATCACCTGCGCTTGGGTTTACCGAGACACGCTTTTATTCTCTGTTTCTGCTAGTGGGTTTCACTTTGATTTCCTGTAGAATCCCTGGTGGGTTCTGTTTGTTTTATCATATGCTTGTTATCCCGGGGTCATGGTTAACTTGTGAGCACATGTTATTCCGTTTTCTTACTTGTAGAACCATTGATTCGTAACGGTGTGGTCAACCGAGAGCTATTGCATAACCTGTTGCAGGTATTGTCTCTACCCCTTTTATCAAAGGGGGCTTAGAACCGTGGTATCGGGAGTATTATTATTTTCATCACCTACATTTTTTTTGTTTTTGACTCACAATCATATCGTCTTGGTCGGTTTCTATGACGCAAATGACTCGGCACGTTATGCGCCATTTATGATATTTTAAAGGTAAGGTTACTGTACTCTTTCTAGCTTCCTGCATGCAGCTCGTTGCACCGACTGAACGCCTGATGACATTCAGACACCTACCTTGTCTTTTTTGATTTACTGGTATGACAATATGATGTGCCTACTAGGCCTGACTCACATTTTTAGGTTTCGCCTAGGCAGCGCATGCGCTGTCTCGACAAAAGATGCTGTATACAACTATAGTGGGGGAAGCTCCGCCCACTTTCCGACCATATGTTTGATTGGCTTGAATCAAAAAATCTGCATTCTGAGTGGTGTTTAACTTGTTAGTCCCGCCTCCTGCTGGCTATGTCGTCATTTTTTTCCTTCCGCGGCTATCGGGCCCATTACTTCAAGAACAGTTTTGTTGCCCTGCCTCTCCTCGTTCCCTCCCGTAGTCCATGACTTCTTGGACCTCCACCACCCCCACAACCCCTCCTTTCCGTTCTTTTTTTTACATCCGCACTTCCGTTGAAAATGCAAAAAGGCTCGCGTAAATACGAGTCCTTTTGCATTTTCAATGCTTGTTTGTTATTTGATTCGTCAGTGAATCGCACTCTTTGTCTCGCATTCGCACAATGCTTTACATCTTGTGCATGCTCCACAAAACTAGCGTTTTCTCAATTGGGAGGCAGAGACAGCACAAGCAGCCAACAGACACAGAGCGGCCGCCATGTGCGAGCCAGTAAGCCGTCCCAATGTCCTGCAGCAGCAGCCACCTTGAACATCCATAAATGTTGAGAGAAGCCCTGCCACTAAGTGCCAGCAAAATGTAAATATCTTTACCTTTAACATACTAGGCTATTTACTGCACGGATACCGCATTGCGCTCTCATGTTTAGATCAATATGAAATTGAAACGGACTGAAGATTGGCGGACATTTTGTTCTTATACAGTTAACTTTTGGCTTCACTGCAGCCATGTGCGGCTGGTACAAGAAATAGCTGTTTTAGAGTAAAAACTGTTAACTTGCCTGTCGCTCTTATTTGATATATTATACGTTCCCCTTTGCTGCTTCTTGACTCGTACGGTCCCTCTCTGCCTCCTGAGTTCACCTGCAGCCCTCTCGTTCACCTCCCTCCATTCCCGAACTCCCCCGCAGCCCCCCGCCTGCGCACATCTGGCCCCTCTCAGCCTGATTTCAAATCCATAACTTCAGTTGTGCCATTGTTTTTTGCGTTCTTAACTCCTTCGGTTCAACACGTCTTCAAACGTCACTACGGAGTCTTCCTTCAACCACCTCTGCTCTCATGTTGAGAATTCCAGAACCAGGTGCTCCTCATAGGAAACATCCCGCCTCTTGTAATGTGGTTGTTACTTTTTAGAAATGTTAATGTCCTTTTTAATCACAGTCGGCGGTGTGTGTGAAAATCAAAGAGTTGGGAGCTCTGGGGACTCGAGGTGCGCTTCACAAAAAGCTCCATTGGAAAACAGACTAAATTTTAACACTCTCTGCAAAGGGGCCAGTGACTGAATGGGCACAGAGCTCAGCAATCCCCCACCTTATTCCGCTACGGCAGGTTATTCAAAAGCCGTCATGCGGCACGTGTCTAATTTATTATACCATTTCAGCATGCTACAAACTTATGCACACCACAGCTTTTTTTTTACAAGAATGCTATTACAGTGCAGAGCCAAGCACTGATGGAACGCACACAGGTACAGGCGCTCGTCACCAGCCGACTGGACTACGGTAACTCCCTCTATGCCGGAACCACAGCCAAACTTCAGAAAAGACTCCAGCGCATTCAGAACGCCTCAGCACGACTCATCCTGGACATCCCCCGACACAGCCACATCTCCGGACACCTGAGAGACCTGCACTGGCTCCCCATCAGCAAGAGAATCACATTCCGACTCCTCACCCACGCACACAAAGCTCTCCACAACCAAGGCCCCAGATACCTCAACGACCGCCTGACCTTCTACACTCCTAGCCGCCAGCTACGATCAACCAGCCACGCCCTCGCCGCCATCCCCCGCATCAGAAGAGCCACAACGGGAGGAAGATCCTTCTCCTACCTGGCGGCCAAGACGTGGAACTCCCTCCCCATCCCCCTTTGCCTGACCCAAGACCACCTCTCCTTCAGGAAGCAACTCAAGACCTGGCTGTTCGAGCAGAGCGGACCCCCCCCCCAAGCGCCTTGAGACCCTCCGGGTGAGTAGCGCGCTATACAAATGCTTGATTGATTGATTGATTGAGCGCCAATCACTCATGGTAATAACACGCCTTCGTGTTAATTGCAAAGTGATGCAAAGTTTTATATTTACCAATTTTCAGTCAATCCTTAACTTGGATAGTTTGCAATAATGAAACGCCGAGCTTAGTAGTTGCATGGCCCGCATCTGTGTTACTCAAGATAAAACGTATAGAACGCAGGCTTTGAAAACAGTTTATCTTTCCATATGTACTCTCGAGAAGAGCCGCAATCTCTCCAACTTTTATCTCTTCAATACAGAACTAATGCTGTAGTCTGATTGTACGAAGCTTCAATGTGCTCATGCATATAAACGCCATCTAATACAAAGCTGCGCTGGCTACATGTGTAGTGTGAATGTTTAACCTGCTGTATTGCACTGCAAGCATGGGGAATAAATGAGGTCTTATATCTAGGCAGTAGAAGAAACCTACAAAGAGAACTTAATTCTATGTCAGGACAGGAGGCTCCGATTATGCTTTATCATTTCTTTATTATAGAAATGCTCAGCAGCCAATAAAACAGTAAAAAACAAAACTACAGTACCCATGAACACCAGGGTAACAACCATAGAGACTACAGTATAAAAGGCCATATAGACAGTCCCTCTTCCTCTTCTTTCTTTGCTGCTCCGCAGCCAGTTAAGTGCTTTTGGTTTCTTATCTGATGTTATATTGCCTTTATATGTTTGTGAACTACTTATTTGTTTAATTGTATTGAGCGCTTTCACTCGCGCTGCATTTTTGCGTCTCACGCGCTTTGTTTATGTTATGCTATGTTATGTTATGTTATGTTATGTTATGTTATGTTAATAAAGCATTTATTAAGCGCACTATCACCGATTGGTTTCTTGGCGCTGAGATCAACAGTAACATAATCGTGAATGTGAGATGGAGAAAGTTTATTGGTATGCTTGTCTGTAAAGCCAGGTCTTCAAAGCTTTCCGAAATGAGAGGAGGTCCTAGCAGGTCCGAATCTCAAGAGGGAAGGAGTTCCACAGACAAGGGGCCAATATTGCAAACCTGCGTCCACCAGAGCGCTTGAGTTTAAAAGAGGGCATCTGAAGGAGGCTGTGATGGGATGAGCGGAGGTTGCGAGATGGTACATACTTTGTAATCAGTTGGTCGATGAATTTGGGACTTTTGCAGTGTAAAGATTTAAAAATCATACATCCTGTTTTAAAAGCACAACGTTGAGTCACTGGGAGCCAATGGAGTTTCATGAGTAAGGGAGTGGCTGCATGCCACCTAGGTTGATTTAAAATCAGTCTCGCGGCATAGTTCTGTACCATCTGGAGACGTTTGGACAAGTAAAGGGGAGACCTAAATAGATGGAGTTTGCGTAGTCAAGATGGGACAGAACGGTGGCGATCACTACCTGGGTAATTGCCTCCAAGGTGAGAAGACGCCGGACCTTCCGGATTTTTTGTTGTTGGAAAAAGCACTTAGAGACCACCTGGCCCACTTGTGGTTTTAGCGAAAGATCGCAGTCCACGGTGACCTCAAGTGTTTTAGCCGATGGAGAAGGGGTCGGGGCTTGACCCAAATCCGATGGCCAGTAGTGGGGGCCCCAGTGTTTGGCGCTATCTCCAGTGAGGACTAACTCGGTTTTTCCCGGGTTTAATTTCAGCTGATTTTGGTCCATCCATGCTTTGATGTACCTCATGGTCGTTTGAAAGTGCAAGATGGAGGTTTCAGAGTTATCAATCGTAAATAACAGCTGTAGATCATCAGCATAGTTAAAAACCTTCACCTGCTCATCTCTAAGGGCCTGAATCAATGGGAGGATGTAGAGATTGAACAGGTGGGGTGACAGGGAAGAGCCCTGTGGAACTCTGCATGTAATAAACTGTTTTGAACCAGCTAGGTCTCCAAGCCTTACTGCTTGAGAGCGGTTCTCTAAAAAGGACATCAACCAGCAGGCCGCCGTGTCCCGGATGCCGGCCTGTCCGACACGGTCGATCAAGATGTTATGATCGACCGCGTCAAACACGGCCGACAAATCCAGGAGCACCAGAGCCTGAGGAGAATGCCTGTCCGCACAGTCCCGGAGAGTATCCAGGACTGTGGTTACCACTGCCTCTGTAGAGTGTGCCGGCCGGAACCCTGCTTGGTGGGGTTCAAAACAGCCAGATTCCTCTAAGAAATTAGAGAGGCATTTAGCTATGTGAGCCTCCAACACCTTTGCCAGATAGGGCAGTAAGGAGATGGGTCGGTAGTTTGCATTACAAGATGGATTAGCCCCAGGTTTTTTCAAGAATGGTATGACCGTGGCTTCCTTGAAGGCCAGAGGGACTAGTCCGGAAGTCAGAGAATCATTCAGGAGTGTAAGGGCAGGGGCCGGGAGGGCGGAAAAACACTCTTGCAGGATATAAGGGGGGCAGCTGTCCGAGGGGGCACCGGATTTGACTCTTGTTAGTAGTTCCTGAAATTGATCCTGGGTGTTAGGTGGGAAACTACTAAGAGTGCCAGGGATGTTCTTGATTGCCATACCGGTAATAATTGGAGTTGCAGGCTGGAGGATGCTGGCTTTAATGTCTACTATTTTCTCACTGAAGTAAGTATTAAGTGAGTCACAAAGAGACTGGGTCGGAATTATCCTGGGGCGGACGTTATCCAAGTTCGTTAATTCATTAAGAATGGTGAAGATATCCTTGGATCTATTAGAGGATTTAAGGACTCGAGAAGAGAAATAGTCCACTTTCGCAGCGGAAATGGCATTCACATATTCCTTCCTGGCCCTTGTATATTTGATCTTTAACTCAGGGTCATAGTCGCGATGCCAGTGTTGTTCCAACTGCCGCAGGGCTGATTTCCTGGATTTTAAATCAAAGGAAAACCATCTTTGGGCGTCAGCACGCCGTGCAAGTCTGACTTTTTTGTAGGGGGCATGTAAATCACTAGCAGCTAGAAGCCAGCCTGAGAGATTGGATTCTGAGAGAGTAATATCACAATGAAGGGTGGGAGTGGTATTGGCTAGTGATAATAAAAATGCTGCTCTATCAATAGCATTCCATTTCCTAGCTAAACCACCTGTAACCGGTGTGGTAGTCCTAGCAAGGGTGAAACATAAATTAAATTTGAGGATAAGGTGGTCTGACCAAAGACATGGCAGGGTTGTCGGGGTAGTTACACGAGTGGTGTTGCTCCATACCTGGTCTAAAATGTGGCCCTTGCAATGCGTAGGAGAGAGCACTAATTGTGAAAAATTTAAGTTAGACATAAGTTCAGTCAATTCAGCCGATTGAGGGCTTTCCATAGGATCATTGAACCATAGTTTAAATCGCCTACTAAGAAAATCCTGGCATGATCCAGTGCTAGATTATCAATTTGATCACTCAATGTCATAGGAAATGTTGGCATCGAGTTAGGAGGTCTATACAGGAGGACACATGCCATCGTCATATGGGAAAAGTCAATTTTAACACTAAATTCTCCGTGTTTAGTAACGTTAGGCAGGTCAGAGGGGTAACTTCCAAACCTGTACGGATGACTGCCGCTACTCCCCCGCCCCCTTTCCCCGTATCCCGATCTGCATGGATAATATAGTAATTAGGTGGGAGGGCTGCTATTATGTCACGGGCGGAGTCTGGAGTCAACCACGTCTCGGTGAGTAGGAGAATATCCGGTTTCTCCATGTCCAACAGAAGGAAGATATCCATCTGGTGTTTCACCAGGGAGCGAGTGTTTAGATAAAGGATTGCAAATGAATGGGGATGTAGACCAGGATTTACCTGGCTATTTACAGGGGCTGCTGGAGAACAACCCTTAGTCAGAATGCCTTTACTGCTAACCTGTCTGAGTGTCTCCAACGGCAGATGGCCCTGACCTTCATTATATTCCATAAGGACTTCCCTACAATAGTGAATAGGACGGGCAGCATGGTCTGCCCCTAGTCCTGGCTGGTCGCGGACGGGCGCAGACGGGCTTGTCTTTGGTGCGTCTTCAGCGCGCCGTCGACGCGCCCGCTGCGCTTCCTGGGTGGAAGCATCATATTATGGACGTAGAGATGGGAGGGGCCGAGCACTGTACCGCTCGCCTGCTCCTCACCTAAGATGGTGGCTTCAGCTCTGGACCCCGGCAGCGCCTTATCGGCTGCAATGGGGCAAGCAGGATCGGAGGAGCAAAGAACAGAAGTAAGTTTTAAAATAATACCCAGCCTGATCAATGGGTCAGTTTAAAAAGCAAGTACAAAGTATACAAATACACTTTAAAAGCAATTCTGCTGCTCACTCACAACATACAGTCCCGGCTTCCGCCTCAGGACACTCAACATCCGCGTGAACACTGTTAATCGGTGCACGTGATCGAAATCGGCGTTTTTATTGTAGACAGAGGTGGGAGGGGCCGAGCACTGTACCGCTCGCCTGCTCCTCACCTAAGATGGTGGCTTCAGCTCTGGACCCCGGCAGCGCCTTATCGGCTGCAATGGGGCGAGCAGGATCGGAGGAGCAAAGAACAGAAGTAAGTTTTAAAATAATACCCAGCCTGATCAATGGGTCAGTTTAAAAAGCAAGTACAAAGTATACAAATACACTTTAAAAGCGATTCTGCTGCTCACTCACAACATACAGTCCCGGCTTCCGCCTCAGGACACTCAACATCCGCGTGAACACTGTTAATCGGTGCACGCGATCGAAATCGGCGTTTTTATTGTGGACAGTAGTGGGAGGGGCCGAGCACTGTACCGCTCGCCTGCTCCTCACCTAAGATGGTGGCTTCAGCTCTGGACCCCGGCAGCGCCTAATCGGCTGCAATGGGGCGAGCAGGATCGGAGGAGCAAAGAACAGAAGTAAGTTTTAAAATAATACCCAGCCTGATCAATGGGTCAGTTTAAAAAGCAAGTACAAAGTATACAAATACACTTTAAAAGCGATTCTGCTGCTCACTCACAACATACAGTCCCGGCTTCCGCCTCAGGACACTCAACATCCACGTGAACACTGTTAATCGGTGCACGCGATCGAAATCGGCATTTTTATTGTGGACAGAGGTGGGAGGGGCCGAGCACTGTACCGCTCGCCTGCTCCTCACCTAAGATGGTGGCTTCAGCTCTGGACCCCGACAGCGCCTAATCGGCTGCAATGGGGCGAGCAGGATCGGAGGAGCAAAGAACAGAAGTAAGTTTTAAAATAATACCCAGCCTGATCAATGGGTCAGTTTAAAAAGCAAGTACAAAGTATACAAAAGCACTTTAAAAGCGATTCTGCTGCTCACTCACAACATACAGTCCCGGCTTCCGCCTCAGGACACTCAACATGCGCGTGCACACTGTTAATCTTTCCCGCATTGCTACTTTATTGCCATGTGGTTCTTTGCATGCTCCGTTTCTCCGTATTCCGCTTTGTGCGCACTAGCAGGGAGCGTGGGCGCACCTCCCTTTAAACCGGGCGCTTGTCGCCCGCGTTTCCTTTTCATTTGTGGAGCGGGAGACCGGGGTTTGGGAGGCTCGCGCGCTGGGTGCGCGAGCTCTTCTATGTATTTACTGAGGCGGCCGTTACCGCGCATGCGCAGTGGCTTTTTCCCGGCTTGGTGACAGTGTTTCCACAGCGCTGGGAGGATTTGAAGGTCGTATTTCTACGGCAGTGCCCACAGCCTCAGGAATTAACCCTTTCCACGTCTTTTGCTCACAGAATAGCATTGGGCTGCATAATAAGCATAGGCTTTGTCTAGAGTGCAGTTTTTTCTTTGACAGCAAGTCCTCCCTCCACTTTTAATTACTTATTGTGTGCAGTTTTGTCTGCATTGCTGGCATGCTGTGGGGTTTTTTGTCACTCCCCCTGCATTGTGCATTTGGCCAAGTTTATTTTAGTCATCTCGTGGGCATTACTTTTACACGCTGTGTAACATGGAGGATTATTATGAAGACGATGATTACTACTATGAGGAGGATGCCTCTGGCTCTTTGGAGCACGATTTAGTAGAGGCTTTAGACTAAGGTGTGCAACGCTCCATGAATAAGGCACTTGTGCGTGCCATTAACCCTTTGAAACGTCATTTGCATCAGTATGCTCTGCAGCAGGGTTGGGTGCCTGCTGCTCGTACGTCCCCTGTCAATCCTCACAGGTCTGATTTTCAGAAGTTGTCTAGGAGTTTGGCGTCTGATAAATCCAAGTCCGCTTCCGTTCCCCCTCCCACTGATCCTGATGACACACATTCTTCTACGTCTTCAGATCATGATGACCCTCCCCCTAAGAAGAAGGTATGTAAGGAACATTTCGTGGATGCCCCCACGCACCCTCCTGTGCTGACTTTTGATCCGTCAGATATTGTTCACCCTCACTCCACCTCTTGGCTTCCCTCTCCTGCTGTGGCAGAGTATGTCCAGGCACACGTACGCCAGCCTTTTGAGAAAGATGTCAGGGCTAGACTTCGGTCCGAATGCCCACGTCCAGATCTCGCTGACCACCTGGCTGAGACTCCTGAAGTTGACCCCATGATGGTCACCTACCTGAAGAAATACGCCAAGGACCCGAAAAAGGGTCTTGTCAGGTCTTGGCACTCCTGTCAAGACAAACTTCTTGATTTGTTTGGTCCTCTCACCAAAATCCTGGATCTTGTTTTTCTGGCCAAGGAATCGTCGGCCCTTGTGGACCCGGCTGAACTTATTGAGTGGGCACAAGGGCTTTTTGCCAGTTGGGTAATGCCAACTGTGCGGTTTCGTGTGAGAGGCGCCGTTCCATCCTTCTCAAATTAGATCCCAAGTTGGCTGAACTCTCCTCCTCTGAATCTGGTCCTGAGGCTCAAGGTCTTATTTTTGGTCAGCCCTTTTTGAAAGAACTCACTAAATTTGTGGCCACATTCAGTGGTTTGGATAAAGCGCAGGCTTCCTTGAGGTGCGCGTTTCGTCCGGTTTTTGCCAGGGCCGGACGACACAGGGGACGCTCGTTCGGCCGTGGCTCTCAGCAACCTTCCCAGAGAGGGTACCAGTCCCAAAGAGGCGGTAATCATTATACCGGCTACAATACCCGATCCAATTTCTAGCCCCCTCGCAAAGGGAGGGGACAGTATAAAAAAGGACGTTCCGGTGGAAACCAAAAGTGGCTACCAGGATTCCAATACTTCAGGTGAGCCTGATTCCTGCTTGCGATGTGGTTCTGGGGGGCAGGATACAGTTTTTTCTAAACAATTGGCGTCTGATCTCCAACGATGCTTGGGTGCTGGAAACTGTTCAAGGGTACAAGATAGAGTTGTACCACCCCCAGCATCAAACCCACCCTCCCACTCCTCTTACTTTTTCCCTTCAAGATCAAGACTTCATTACAGCCGAAATAGATTCACTCCTCCGGAAGGGGGCGATAATTCCAACGGTTCGTCATCCCCATGGGTTTGTCAGCACAGTTTTTCTGGTCGAGAAGAAAGGGGGCGGGTCCCGCCTAGTTCTCAATCTGAAGGAGTTCAACGGAGGGGTCGTTTACAGACATTTCAAGATGGAGGGGATCCATCTGTTGCGAGATCTTCTGCAAGAAGGGGATTGGATGGTTCGTCTCGATCTCAAAGACGCGTACTTGTCGATTCCTGTCTTCAGTCCTTATCGTCGGTTCCTTCAGTTCCAGTGGCAGGGGACTTGGTTCGAGTATCAGGTTCTCCTGTTCAGCCTCTCGTCAGCACCTTGGTGCTTCACAAAACTTCTAAGGCCTGTCGTGGAACACCTACGGGCTCGGGGTGTTCGCCTGAATATTTACTTGGACGACATTATGATTATGGCAGATTGTCCGCTCAAACTCCTATCTCATCTGGAGTGGTCCATTGACCTCTTACAATCTCTGGGGTTTCTGGTGAACGTTAAGAAATCAGTCTTGGCTCCAACACAGGTGATAGACTTTCTGGGCTTCAAGGTCAATTCACTTTCGTGTCAACTTCTTTTACCCAATCAAAAGATTCGGTATATCAAGAGGGAACTGACTTCGGTTGTTTCCAAACAGACTGTGTCATTGAGATCGTTAGCACGAGTTGTGGGTCTCTTGGCGTCTTCCATTCAGGCGATCTTCCCAGGTCCCCTACATTACAGAGCGCTTCAGTGATTGAAGATTTGTCATCTCCAAAAAGGCCTTCGCTACTCCGACCAGATTCCTCTTTCGGAGGAAGCGAGGTGGGAGATGCAGTGGTGGTTGGACCACATGGATGCCTGGAATGGACGAGCCCTATTCGGTGCGTCGCCGGAACTAGTGATAGAGTCCGATGCCAGTCAGTGGGGCTGGGGAGCCCGGTGCGGTCCGGTCTCGACGGGGGGTCGGTGGTCTCCCCGGGAGTTGTCTCTCCACATCAATTGCCTGGACAACATCTCGGCGGTCTGCTATGTCAACAAGTTGGGCGGCACGAGGTCCAAGATATTGGCGGAAATAGCCAAAGATTTTTGGCATTTTTGTCTGCAACACAAGATCACGGTTATTGCAGAATATCTACCCCGGCCTCAACAATCAGATTGCGGATTGGAATTTGCGACATCTTCGGGACTTCAGCGATTGGAGGCTTCATCCTCGTGTGTTCCGCTCTCTCCTCCGGCTCTGGGGCCAGTGTCAAATCGACCTGTTTGCCTCTCTCCTCAATACTCAGCTCCCTCTGTTCTTCAGTTGGAGGCCGGATCCGAAAGCCCTGGCCACGGATGCCTTTCTGCAGACCTGGCCGTCGAGCCTGTGCTATGCCTTTCCCCCGTTCATGATGATTCCTAGAATCTTGGCATACACTAAACGTTATCGCTCCGAATTGATTCTGATTGCTCCTCTGTGGAGGGCGCAAGCGTGGTTACTGGTTCTCCTGGAAATGTGTTGTGCAGTGCCGCTCCTTCTCCCCCAGAAGTGGAATCTCTTTCTGTATCCTCTCGGCACTCCGCATCCCCTTATTCTATCCGACAATCTTCATCTGTTGGCATGGCGGATTTCGGGGACCGCTGGACGGTCCCAGGCCTTTCTCGAGACGCTTCCAAGTTCATTAGTGAAGCCTGGTCACCCAATACTCACAAATGCTACAAGGGGTCTTGGAAGCGATGGTGTGACTGGTGTGCTCAACGGGAGGTTGATCAAACTTCAGCGGATGTCTCCATGATCATTAATTTTTTGGCCTCTCTTGCTTCTTCCGGTTTGGCTTATCAGACTGTCAACAATTTTCGTTCTGCCATTTCAGCGGGCCATGTCCATATTGATGGTAACTAACACCAACTAGAAATAGCCAGGGGTCAAACTAAGGAAAAAACAGTGTGTTTGTATACAAAAAGACAAAATCAAACAAAGGGCACTCTCCAGAAGTTAGAGATGTTCCCATCAGAGTCCCAACCTGTACCGCCCCACATCATTTGGGAACAGTTAAAGTCACAAATGGGAAAGTTGCCCAAAGCATGATTTGGCCCGTCTTAGCCAAACCTATCTTTCAAGTCCCATCGTGTATAGAATGTTAAATTAGTTACAAGTGGTATCTGAAAAGCAGTGCTGAATAGTGTGAAATGAGTGTTAAAGTGACATGATATAAAATTGGGTAAAGTCGAGGACAAACATTTTAATAGGAACCTCCCTTTTCCCAATATTTAAAAACAGTGCAAGGGTAGCGTTAATAAATAACTACCCAGATGTATATAATGGTCGACATGTTTCTGGAGTTTACCTAGGGCCCATAGGTCACCTACTGCTTCATCAGGACCTCTTATGCTACTGCTGTATTAAGTGAAAAAACAAAAAAGTGAAATAGTTATCACCTGGAATTCTCCTGTTTCCAAGATCCCAGGATATCCCAATGCAGCAAACACACATGCAAAGAAAAAGGAATTGTATTAAGAGAAAAATAATTACGACAACAATATTTATCTTGTCATCAAATGCCCGCTACTTTCATTTTGTAGTCATGAAACATGAATTACAAGGATCATGTTTACCAAAAGTATAACATGAGAGCATACTGCATATATATAGACACTCACCCACTTGTTAGGAGAATGTAGCTCCACCTCACCTGGCCACAGCGCAGGTAGAAAGGAGCACCGCTCTGTGTAGGCAAATTAAACGAAAAAGCAATCAGAGGAAGTGTTTAGAGGCTGTTTGGATAAACACTAACACATTTTCAAATTTATAGGTAAGGGGCGTTACAGATGTAAACGCGACCTTTCTATCAGATTCTCGAGTGAGAGGAGCTTAGTTCAATCAATCGTTTGTCTATACAACAAGCTAAATTTTTACACAGACAACGATCACTAGAGTCAGTTTCACTCTATCGCCTGGTAGTTCTAGCATATTGGAGGGCATCGGCTCCAAAACGGGTGATGACGTCCGTTGTTAGTGACGTTTTAGAGGCGAATCGCGTATGTGCGTCGTCTAAGCTATAGCCTCAATATCCATAGAGAAGCTCAATTTAAAGTGATTAGAGAAGTTCTGATAACAGACTGACCTGTCCGTCGGTACTCCGGACGTCCGTCTGGGCTGTCTGGGGAGATGCCGAACGGGCAGGTCAGTGTCCCTTATCTACTTCCGTGTTGTTCTAGTGTGATACGTCACATCGCAGCGTTGCAACGCCGCAAGGACAGTAGGTGACCTATGGGCCCTAGGTAAACTGCAGAAACATGTCGACCATTATATACATCTGGGTAGTTATTTATTAACGCTACCCTTGCACTGTTTTTAAATATTGGGAAAAGGGAGGTTCCTATTAAAATGTTTGTCCTCGACTTTACCCAAATTTATATCATGTCACTTTAACACTCATTTCACACTATTCAGCACTGCTTTTCAGATACCACTTGTAACTAATTTAACATTCTATACACGATGGGACTTGAAAGATAGGTTTGGCTAGGACGGGCCAAATCATGCAATTTGAGGTATAATCTCCCACTGGGCCAGTTTCTTCGCCTAAGAAGAAACTGCAGTAAAAGAAAAGATTTCTTCCGTGAAGCAGATGAACTAACCATTCGGCTAAAGGAAAGAGGATATCCTGGAAGCCTACTGAAGCGTGCAAAGAAAAGGGCATGGTACAGTCCCAGGTCAAATCTACTTGAGGTCAAGGAGAAAAAGGAAAACTCCAACAACATTGTGTGTGTCACTACCTACAACACCAGAAGTAATGATGTGAAAAAAATCGTATCAAAATACTGGAACTTAGTGGCAGGGGAACTAAAAACCACAGACAAACCTATCTTTGCATTCAAGAGAGGTAGGAATGTGAGGGGTGAAGTGGTACAAGCCTATTTGGAACCACAAAAGCAACCAGACCTTCGGAGTATGCTGAATTTACCACCTATCATTGGGCATTATAAGTGTGGTTCATGTAAGGCCTGTGATTTCTGCCAAGAAGGGGATACTTTCATATATGCGGATCGAACACACAAACTCCGTCATTTCAGTAATTGCAATAGTACTAACCTAATTTATACAATAATGTGTCCCTGCGCCAAAATTAATGTGGGTCAAACTACACAGAAAATAAAGACACGCATTCTACAACACATGAGCAGTTTGAAATGTAAAACACAAGGGGCACCACTTGTCGAACATTTTATCCTTCAAAATCATACCCCGCAAGACATAAAGTGGTGGGTTGTAGAAAAACTACATGCTAATCCAAAGGGTGGCTCCACTTCAAACTCTCTGAAATATAAGGGGTGTCGCTGGATACATTCGCTAGACTCGTTGAGGAATGGCTTAAATGAGATTGAAGAAATCAATCGGCAAATGGGACAATTGTAAGACACTACTACTTTGCCCTGGTTCTAATCCCAGTATGTGACTTGATTTGATATTGCAATAATATATCTTTATGCGCCCTTAGGCATGGCCGTTCCACTTGATCCCACCATTGTGTTAGGTTCTTTGAGTTATTGCTACCTAATGTAATATGATATGTTAACGTGTACTTCAATATGGTGGAAGATCTTGATAGGTTCTTTGAATTATTGCCAACTTATGTAATGTGATATGTTAACGTATGCTTCAATATGGCGGAAGATCGCATATTGACTGTCCTTAATATTTATGCATTATCCCAGGGAGAGTATATGCATGTATGCAGAATCGCTGAAATTGTACAACATGTATATATCAAATGTTCAATTGTTTTTAATGTTGTCAGATTGTGGGAGGTTCCATTAACACGGGTTTCCGAACGTTCTCCAATGAGTGGTGACACCGTCCCTATGAAGTGAGATATCCATTGCCAACATGCTAGGCGACGGCTGATGCGTATCCACTTTCGGGTACAGCATGCCGCTCACAAAGTGTTCTATCACTATAGTTAGCGAACAACGCCGCCGGCCGTGGTGCAGCGCGGCCGTCGCGCAGTGACGCATGCGCACTCTCACGCATGACAGCTGATGTATAATAGCGGTGCCCGAGCTCCGTGAGCAAAATTGTTTGGAGCCGCACCGTTTTCGGAAGTTAGTTCTCCTTCGGTGTCCAGCATCCGTAATCCCACACATTTGATTAAATAAAGGTAAGACCGGTTATCTGCCTGCGGGCCGAAACTTGGTGGGTTTCTAGAAATCAACCCGCTACGGGGGGACTCACGACCCTGCTTTATTTTCTTCCATTACAGTGGAAGATACTTTGATTCCATCACGAGTTTGGTAACTCCTGTCCTGAACCGCCCTTGAGTACCTACTGGGTTGAACAACAGCTGTTATACCCAGGTGAGCCACAAAAAGGTTTCTCTGTAACACGTAACGGAGAGTTTTAATATCGGAAGCACCTCTAAATATATGCCCCCTTCCTTTCAGTTTGGCTTCTTAACATCGGTGAGCCGTTAATTAGAACAACCGTCGGGGGCGCATTTATTCGCTACGCCGACAGGTAAGAAATGATAGAATAGTGTTCTGATTAACATTTAATTTTTGTAAATGAATGAAAGCATTAATTAGAGCTTTTTTGTACTATAACAGATGAATACAGTTCTACCTCCACCTTAAACCCGGCTGGGTTTGCATGAAGGTGAGTGCCATTATTAGTTTAGGCATGTGAGGCCCTTAGTTATTTCCAGAATCCAATCTCACAAAACCATCTCCTTTAAATCACTTAGGCTGTTTGCTGTCCCCCACTGTCCTGATGAAGACCCGCTAGTGACGCCCCATGTGCGCTCGTTGAGGGTCGAAACGTCGACAAATAAGTGGATCTGTTGTATTATTATCCTGTATTTAGTACTGACAAATGCAGTGTGCAGTTGTATAATTGAAATAAGCATAGACCACGCCGAATCATTGTTTGTTTTTTCCCCTTTTGTATATAATATTTGTACAGTTTCGTTGATCACTGTTGCGCCGTAAGCACTGAGCACTATAAGTCACCACTTGCACTATTTGTTCACTTTTTGTACAGCCTATCTTGAAACTTATATATGATATAAATATTTATGAATGACTACAATTTATAAAACAGTACATAAATATACTGATGGTCTTGGATTCTGATGCTTACTCTAAATTCTACATAATCTATGAGAAAGTAAAGGAAACATTGTGCACCCGAATGAACCAATTGTTGATAATATTGATTAACTGCCCAGGTTCATAGGGATACTGTGTTACCCCATTTGACATTTGACTATTTTGAGTGCGGGCGCATGCCCGCGAGGGTTTACTCTCATTAAGTGTATCATTGTTTGGATTAGTGTTTGTAAGTTTGTCATATTGTATTTTGTTTGATGATGTCAGATAAAGAAACATTGACTTATAGCGAAGAATATATAGCCAAGTTGATTGAGGAACAGGGTACATCCAGTTTCCTTTTGGGGACCGATAGGTCACCTGCAGATGCCGGATTAGGTGAAAAATTGGCAAAACTAGAAAGATTAGAAAAAAAGCTAATAAGATCACGATTGCATGGACATGTTTTGACTAAATATTTGGAATCAAATATCATTCCTAAAGGGCTGCAGGTACGGAATGAACCCGCTATTTTCATAGACGTGCCAAAGTTTAGAGAAGGGTTCAGTTACGTGGCTAATAACTGCTCCAGGCACTGGATGGTGCTTGGGGTTGAGACTGCCATAGATTACGTGAGGAAACTGATACAAGAAATTGAAGAACTGAAAATAGAGATATTAGGGGATTCTGCACTAACCAATGCAAAGGAGGCGTTGGAACGTGCAGAAAAAGCACTGACGGAATTCAACACCATTACATTGAACAGGAAGTTAGATAAACTAAGTAAGGACGTACGTAACTATGACAAGAAAGTCACGTACCCCTACCTTAGTGATAATTATTATCAACAGGACAGTCAGGGCACTTTTACAAACAGGGGAAGACAAGGCCCTAGAAGGTTTCAGACCTTTTCCAACTCTTCAGTTAGTAGTAACTCAGACTCAGAAGTAGATAGACCATCCACCAGTAATCAATCCAATCAGGGCCCTTTTTTAGGGGACGGTTACACACGAGGGAACAGGGGAGGGGGTGGTCCACAGAATTGGGAAAGACCCAGGAGATGGGGCAGGGGACGGAATCAGGGTATGTCCCGCGTGAGATTTTACCAACCGGAAACCCATGGGGAAATATCCACGAGAAAACAGACATACAGATGGTAGAACAGAGAGCATATGTATTGGACCGGACACATAGTTCAAACTATATGATTAATTACATCAAGCAAAGCAATAGTCACATAGCGGAAGGGAGAGAGACTTCTCCATCAATCATGGCTGAACATCAATTTGTAAATTGCAGTGCACCTATTGATCCAGTCCCATTGAGTACCCAGCATAGAAATACCAATGCAACAGACCAGGTGGAACTGATTAACACTGATGATATGGTACCTTTAGATGCCATTATAAACCTGTCCAACTACGTGATGACGAGCGCAGAGCGCAGTATCTTGGCGAAAGGACTGACGTTTGACATCTTTTTTGATAATTTGCTAGAAATAGCTATGAAAAATAATTATTTTGTTTTTGAAAATCAATTCTATTTCCAATGCAAGGGAGTGGCGATGGGAGCTACATATGCCCCCAGTCTGGCTAACATCTTTATGGACCCGTATGAAGAAGAACATTTGTACTCAGATTCAAACCCATACCTCAACAACATCGAGGTATGGAAAAGATACGTTGACGATGTCATTATGATCTGGAATGGTGATCGGGGGTCACTGGATAATTTCTTCACATGGATAAATCAGAGGAGTGAAGATATACAATTTACAATGTCCAGTGACACTGCTTCAATAAACTTCCTGGATTTAATCTTCAAAACAGAAGAGGGGAGGCTATATTGTGACTTATATCGGAAGCCATCAGGACGGAACACCTGGCTGATGTATAAGTCCCATCACCCACGCAATTTGAGGGATAATCTTCCACTGGGCCAGTTTCTTCGCCTAAGAAGAAACTGCAGTAAAAGAAAAGATTTCTTCTGTGAAGCAGATGAACTAACCATTCGCCTAAAGGAAAGAGGATATCCTGGAAGCCTACTGAAGCGTGCAAAGAAAAGGGCATGGTACAGTCCCAGGTCAAATCTACTTGAGGTCAAGGAGAAAAAGGAAAACTCCAACAACATTGTGTGTGTCACTACCTACAACACCAGAAGTAATGATGTGAAAAAAATCGTATCAAAATACTGGAACTTAGTGGCAGGGGAACTAAAAACCACAGACAAACCTATCTTTGCATTTAAGAGAGGTAGGAATGTGAGGGATGAAGTGGTACAAGCCTATTTGGAACCACAAAAGCAACCAGACCTTCGGAGTATGCTGAATTTACCACCTATCATTGGGCATTATAAGTGTGGTTCATGTAAGGCCTGTGATTTCTGCCAAGAAGGGGATACTTTCATATATGCGGATCGAACACACAAATTCCGTCATTTCAGTAATTGCAATAGTACTAACCTAATTTATGCAATAATGTGTCCCTGCGCCAAAATTAATGTGGGTCAAACTACACAGAAAATAAAGACACGCATTCTACAACACATAAGCAGGTTGAAATGTAAAACACAAGGGGCACCACTTGTCGAACATTTTATCATTCAAAATCATACCCCGCAAGACATAAAGTGGTGGGTTGTAGAAAAACTACATGCTAATCCAAGGGGTGGCTCCACTTCAAACTCTAGGAAATATAAGGAGTGTCGCTGGATACATTCGCTAGACTCGTTGAGGAATGGCTTAAATGAGATTGAAGAAATCAATAGGCAAATGGGACAATTGTAAGACACTACTACTTTGCCCTGGTTCTAATCCCAGTATGTGACTTGATTTGATATTGGAATAATATATCTTTATGCGCCCTTAGGCATGGCCGTTCCACTTGATCCCACCATCGTGTTAGGTTCTATGAGTTATTGCTACCTAATGTAATATGATATGTTAACGTGTACTTCAATATGGTGGAAGATCTTGATAGGTTCTTTGAATTATTGCCAACTTATGTAATGTGATATGTTAACGTATACTTCAATATGGTGGAAGATCGCACATTGACTGTCCTTAATATTTATGCATTATCCCAGGGAGAGTATATGCATGTTTGCAGAATCGCTGAAATTGTACAACATGTATATATCAAATGTTCAATTGTTTTTAATGTTGTCAGATTGTGGTAGGTTCCGTTAACACGGGTTTCCGAACGTTCTCCAATGAGTGGTCACACCGTCACTATGAAGTGAGATGTCCATTGCCAACATGCTCGGCGACGGCTGATGCGTATCCACTTTCGGGTACGGCATGCCGCTCACAAAGTTTTCTATCACTATGGTTACCGAACAACGCCGCCGGCCGTGGTGCAGCGCGGCCGTCGCGCAGTGACGCATGCGCACTCTCACGCATGACAGCTGACGTATAATAGCGGTGCCCGAGCTCCGTGAGCAAAATTGTTTGGAGCCGCACCGTTTTCGGAAGTTAGTTCTCCTTCGGTGTCGAGCATCCGTAATCCCACACATTTGATTAAATAAAGGTAAGACCGGTTATCTGCCTGCGGGCCGAAACTTGCTGGGTTTCTAGAAATCAACCCGCTACGGGGGGACTCACGACCCTGCATTATTTTCTTCCATTACAGTGGAAGATACTTTGATTCCATCACGAGTTTGGTAACTCCTGTCCTGAACCACCCTTGAGTACCTACTGGGTTGAACAACAGCTGTTATACCCAGGTGAGCCACAAAAAGGTTTCTCTGTAACACGTAACGGAGAGTTTTAATATCGGAAGCACCTCTAAATATATGCCCCCTTCCTTTCAGTTTGGCTTCTTAACATTGGTGAGCCGTTAATTAGAACAACCGTCGGGGGTGCAATTATTCGCTACGCCGACAGGTAAGAAATGATAGAATAGTGTTCTGATTAACATTTAATTTTTGTAAATGAATGAAAGCATTAATTAGAGCTTTTTTGTACTATAACAGATGAATACAGTTCTACCTCCACCTTAAACCCGGCTGGGTTTGCATGAAGGTGAGTGCCATTATTAGTTTAGGCATGTGAGGCCCTTAGTTATTTCAAGAATCCAATCTCACAAAACCATCTCCTTTAAATCACTTAGGCTGTCTGCTGTCCCCCACTGTCCTGATGAAGACCCACTAGTGACGCCCCATGTGCACTCGTTGAGGGTCGAAACGTCGACAAATAAGTGGATCTGTTGTATTAATATCCTGTATTTAGTACTGACAAATGCAGTGTACAGTTGTATATTTGAAATAAGCATAGACCACGCCGAATCATTGTTTGTTTTTTCCCCTTTTGTATATAATATTTGTACAGTTTCGTTGATCACTGTTGCGCCGTAAGCACTGAACACTATAAGTCACCACTTGCGCTACTTGTTCACTTTTTGTACAGCCTATCTTGAAACTTATATATGATATAAATATTTATGAATGACTACAATTTATAAAACAGTACATAAATATACTGATGGTCTTGGATTCTGATGCTTACTCTAAATTCTACATAATCTATGAGAAAGTAAAGGAAACATTGTGCACCCGAATGAACCAATTGTTGATAATATTGATTAACTGCCCAGGTTCATAGGGATACTGGGTTACCCCATTTGACATTTGACTATTTTGAGTGCGGGCGCATGCCCGCGAGGGTTTACTCTCATTAAGTGTATCATTATTTGGATTAGTGATTGTAAGTTTGTCATATTGTATTTTGTTTGATGATGTCAGATAAAGAAACATTGACTTATAGCGAAGAATATATAGCCAAATCGATTGAGGAACAGGGTACATCCAGTTTCCTTCTGGGGACAGATAGGTCACCTGCAGATGCCGGATTAGGTGAAAAATTGGCAAAACTAGAAAGATTAGAAAAAAAGCTAATAAGATCATGATTGCATGGACATGTTTTGACTAAATATTTCGAATCAAATATCATTCCTTAGGGGCTGCAGGTACGGAATGAACCCGCTATTTTCATAGACGTGCCAAAGTTTAGAGAAGGTTTCAGTTACGTGGCTAATAACTGCCACAAACCGGTTCCCTTAAGCTTGTTTCCTTTCCAGTAAAGAATTGGCTTGGTAGTTTGGTCTGCCCTGTTCCCATTATGCACTGGGCCAGGGCCAGACTAATTTGCATGTAGCCTGGTTCTGAACTGGGATGGTGCAGTGAGCTAAAAAACGGTGATGGATCAAGCCCTGATCTTTTGACTGGGTAGGAGTGTTCTGTTTAATTCAGATGCTCTGTCCATCACCACCCCCTTTTATGAATCGTTTTGGCCACTACAGGTGTGGAAGGGTATGCTCAGACATGAGTCCCTTGCTCACTGCACCATCAGGATTCAAGCAAGCCGGGCCGAAGACGGCTGAAATGCCAGAAACCGGTCCCCGGAAGCTTGTTTCCTTTCCAGTAAAGAATTGGCTTGGTAGTTTGGTCTGCCCTGTTCCCATGATGCACTGGGCCAGGGCCAGACTAATTTGCATGTAGCCAGGTTCTGAACTGGGATGGTGCAGTGAGCTAAAAAACGGTGATGGATCAAGCCCTGATCTTTTGACTGGGTAGGAGTGTTCTGTTTAATTCAGATGCTCTGTCCATCACCACCCCCTTTTATGAATCGTTTTGGCCACTATAGGTGTGGAAGGGTATGCTCAGACATGAGTCCCTTGCTCACTGCACCATCAGGATTCAAGCAAGCCGGGCCGAAGACGGCTGAAATGCCAGAAACCGGTCCCCGGAAGCTTGTTTCCTTTCCAGTAAAGAATTGGCTTGGTAGTTTGGTCTGCCCTGTTCCCATAATGCACTGGGCCAGGGCCAGACTAATTTGCATGTAGCCTGGTTCTGAACTGGGATGGTGCAGTGAGCTAAAAAACGGTGATGGATCAAGCCCTGTTCTTTTGACTGGGTAGGAGTGTTCTGTTTAATTCAGATGCTCTGTCCATCACCACCCCCTTTTATGAATCGTTTTGGCCACTACAGGTGTGCAAGGGTATGCTCAGACATGAGTCCCTTGCTCACTGCACCATCAGGATTCAAGCAAGCCGGGCCGAAGACGGCTGAAATGCCAGAAACCGGTCCCCGGAAGCTTGTTTCCTTTCCAGTGAAAAATTGGCTTGGTAGTTTGGTCTGCCCTGTTCCCATGATGCACTGGGCCAGGGCCAGACTAATTTGCATGTAGCCAGGTTCTGAACTGGGATGGTGCAGTGAGCTAAAAAACGGTGATGGATCAAGCCCTGATCTTTTGACTGGGTAGGAGTGTTCTGTTTAATTCAGATGCTCTGTCCATCACCACCCCCTTTTATGAATCGTTTTGGCCACTACAGGTGTGGAAGGTATACTCAGACATGAGTCCCTTGCTCACTGTACATCAGGATTCAAGCAAGCCGGGCCAAAGACGGCTGAAATGCCAGAAACCGGTCCCCGGAAGCTTGTTTCCTTTCCAGTAAAGAATTGGCTTGGTAGTTTGGTCTGCCAGGTTCCCATGATGCACTGGGCCAGGGCCAGACTAATTTGCATGTAGCCAGGTTCTGAACTGGGATGGTGCAGTGAGCTAAAAAACGGTGATGGATCAAGCCCTGATCTTTTGACTGGGAAGGAGTGTTCTGTTTAATTCAGATGCTCTGTCCATCACCACCCCCTTTTATGAATCGTTTTGGCCACTACAGGTGTGGAAGGGTATGCTCAGACATGAGTCCCTTGCTCACTGCACCATCAGGATTCAAGCAAGCCGGGCCGAAGACGGCTGAAATGCCAGAAACCGGTCCCCGGAAGCTTGTTTCCTTTCCAGTAAAGAATTGGCTTGGTAGTTTGGTCTGCCCTGTTCCCATGATGCACTGGGCCAGGGCCAGACTAATTTGCATGTAGCCAGGTTCTGAACTGGGATGGTGCAGTGAGCTAAAAAACGGTGATGGATCAAGCCCTGATATTTTGACTGGGTAGGAGTGTTCTGTTTAATTCAGATGCTCTGTCCATCACCACCCCCTTTTATGAATCGTTTTGGCCACAACAGGTGTGGAAGGGTATGCTCAGACATGAGTCCCTTGCTCACTGCACCATCAGGATTCAAGCAAGCCGGGCAGAAGACGGCTGAAATGTCAGAAACCGGTCCCCGAAAGCTTGTTTCCTTTCCAGTAAAGAATTGGCTTGGTAGTTTGGTCTGCCCTGTTCCCATGATGCACTGGGCCAGGGCCAGACTAATTTGCATGTAGCCAGGTTCTGAACTGGGATGGTGCAGTGAGCTAAAAAACGTTGATTGATCAAGCCCTGATCTTTTGACTGGGTAGGAGTGTTCTGTTTATTTCATATGCTCTGTCCATCACCACCCCCTTTTATGAATCGTTTTGGCCACTACAGATGTGGAAGGGTATGCTCAGACATGAGTCCCTTGCTCACTGCACCATCAGGATTCAAGCAAGCCGGGCCGAAGACGGCTGAAATGCCAGAAACCGGTCCCCGGAAGCTTGTTTCCTTTCCAGTAAAGAATTGGCTTGGTAGTTTGGTCTGCCCTGTTCCCATGATGCACTGGGCCAGGGCCAGACTAATTTGCATGTAGCCAGGTTCTGAACTGGGATGGTGCAGTGAGCCAAAAAACGGTGATGGATCAAGCCCTGATCTTTTCACTGGATAGGAGTGTTCTGTTTCATTCAGATGCTCTGTCCATCACCACCCCCTTTTATGAATCGTTTTGGCCACTACAGGTGTGGAAGGGTATGCTCAGACATGAGTCCCTTGCTCACTGCATCATCAGGATTCAAGCAAGCCGGGCCGAAGACGGCTGAAATGCCAGAAACCGGTCCCTGGAAGCTTGTTTCCTTTCCAGTAAAGAAATGGCTTGGTAGTTTGGTCTGCCCTGTTCCCATGATGCACTGGGCCAGGGCCAGACTAATTTGCATGTAGCCAGGTTCTGAAACGGGATGGTGCAGTGAGCTACAAAACGGTGATGAATCAAGCCCTGATCTTTTGACTGGGTAGGAGTGTTCTGTTTAATTCAGTTGCTCTGTCCATCACCACCCCCTTTTATGAATCGTAATAACTGCTCCAGGCACTGGATGGTGCTTGGGATTGAGACTGCCATAGATTACGTGAGGAAACTGATACAAGAAATTGAAGAACTGAAAAAAGAGATATTAGGGGATTCTGCACTAACCAATGCAAAGGAAGCGTTGGAACGTGCAGAAAAAGCACTGACGGAATTCAACACCATTACATTGAACAGGAAGTTGGATAAACTAAGTAAGGAAGTACGTAACTACGACAAGAAAGTCAGGTACCCCTACCTTAGTGATAATTATTATCAACAGGACAGTCAGGGCACTTTTACAAACAGGGGAAGACAAGGCCCTAGAAGATTTCAGACCTTTTCCAACTCTTCAGTTAGTAGTAACTCGGACTCAGAAGTAGATAGACCATCCACCAGTAATCAATCCAATCAGGTCCCTTTTTTAGGGGACGGTTACACACGAGGGAACAGGGGAGGGGGTGGTCCACAGAATTGGGAAAGACCCAGGAGATGGGGCTGGGGGCGGAATCAGGGTATGTCCCGCGTGAGATTTTACCAACCGGAAACCCATGGGGAAATATCCACAAGAAAACAGACATACAGATGGTAGAACAGAGAGCATATGTAATGGACCGGACACATAGTTCAAACTATATGATTAATTACATCAAGCAAAGCAATAGTCACATAGCGGAAGGGACAGAGACTTCCCCATCAATCACGGCTGAACATCAAATTGTAAATTGCAGTGCACCTATTGATCCAGTCCCATTGAGTACCCAGCATAGAAATACCAATGCAACAGACCAGGTGGAACTGATTAACACTGATGATATGGTACCTTTAGATGCCATTATAAACCTGTCCAACTACGTGATGACGAGCGCAGAGCGCAGTATCTTGGCGAAAGGACTGACGTTTGTACCAACGGTGATGCCTGACCCTTTCAAGATGCAACTAGAACTCGAAAGGTTTTTTCGGAAGATCCGTTTAAAATATTTCTTCCCAAAAAACACCTATAGCCCGAGTAGTGTGGCTACACCATTCAAGCCTCCCTCAGAATTTACACCTGCAACATTCATGATGAGCGAGAGAATTCTCGCATTTGAAAAAATCGTAATGGAGGAGGTGACACAATTGTTGAAAGTTAAGAAATACATTCTGTACAACATCAGTAAAGAAGAGCGCCTTGCCCTCACTGATTTGAGGTGCAATAAGTCGATTGTTATAAAGGCGGCCGACAAGGGCGGAGCTGTCGTGGTGCAGAACCGACAAGACTATTCAAATGTAATCAAACAACAACTAGGAATAATAGAAAGCTATCGACGTATTCCTAAAGATCCGACCAATGATATAAGGATCCAAATAAAGAAAGTTACAGAGGATGCTGTAAATGAAGGATTTCTGAGTAAGAAGGAATCGGAATTCCTGCATCAAAAGGAACCCAGAACACCGACAATTTACGCTCTGCCAAAAGTGCACAAACGACTGGAAAACCCCCCGGGACGACCAATTGTCTCGGGTTGTGGTTCAATACTGGAGCCGCTCAACTAATTCATTGACCATTTTCTAAAGCCGTTTGTCCCCCTGACCAAATCATATGTGCGAGACACCATGCACATTATTGAATTACTTGAGGAATTCCCATTTGATCGGGAGAAGAATATAATGGTGACGATGGATGTATCATCATTATACACCTCAATCCCCCAAGATAAAGCAATCTGGGCAATGAAAGATGTTTTGGACCAAAGAATAAGACCACATTGGATACCGACATCTTTTTTGATTAATTTGCTAGAAATAGCTATGAAAAAGAATTATTTTGTTTTTGAAAATCAATTCTATTTCCAATGCAAGGGAGTGGCGATGGGGGCTACATAGGCCCCCAGTCTGGCTAACATCTTTATGGACCAGTATGAAGAAGAACATTTGTACTCAGATTCAAACCCATACCTCAACAACATCGAGGTATGGAAAAGATACATTGACGATGTCATTATGATCTGGAATGGTGATCGGGGGTCACTGGATAATTTCTTCACATGGATAAATCAGAGGAGTGAAGATATACAATTCACAATGTCCAGTGACACTGCTTCAATAAACTTCCTGGATTTATCCTTCAAAACAGAAGAGGGGAGGCTATAGTGTGACTTATATCGGAACCCATCAGAACGGAACACCTTGCTGATGGATAAGTCCCATCACCCACGCAATTTGAGGGATAATCTCCCACTGGGCCAGTTTCTTCGCCTAAGAAGAAACTGCAGTAAAAGAAAAGATTTCTTCCGTGAAGCAGATGAACTAACCATTCGCCTAAAGGAAAGAGGATATCCTGGAAGCCTACTGAAGCGTGCAAAGAAAAGGGCATGGTACAGTCCCAGGTCAAATCTACTTGAGGTCAAGGAGAAAAAGGAAAACTCCAACAAGATTGTGTGTGTCACTACCTACAACACCAGAAGTAATGATGTGAAAAAAATCGTATCAAAATACTGGAACTTTGTGGCAGGGCAACTAAAAACCACAGACAAACCTATCTTTGCATTCAAGAGAGGTAGGAATGTGAGGGATGAAGTGGTACAAGCCTATTTGGAACCACAAAAGCAACCAGACCTTCGGAGTATGCTGAATTTACCACCAATCATTGGGCATTATAAGTGTGGTTCATGTAAGGCCTGTGATTTCTGCCAAGAAGGGGATACTTTCATATATGCGGATCGAACACACAAACTCCGTCATTTCAGTAATTGCAATAGTACTAACCTAATTTATGCAATAATGTGTCCCTGCGCCAAAATTTATGTGGGTCAAACTACACAGAAAATAAAGACACGCATTCTACAACACATGAGCAGGTTGAAATGTAAAACACAAGGGGCACCACTTGTCGAACATTTTATCCTTCAAAATCATACCCCGCAAGACATAAAGTGGTGGGTTGTAGAAAAACTACATGCTAATCCAAGGGGTGGCTCCACTTCAAACTCTCTGAAATATAAGGAGTGTCGCTGGATACATTCGCTAGACTCGTTGAGGAATGGCTTAAATGAGATTGAAGAAATCAATAGGCAAATGGGACAATTGTAAGACACTACTACTTTGCCCTGGTTCTAATCCCAGTATGTGACTTGATTTGATATTGGAATAATATATCTTTATGCGCCCTTAGGCATGGCAGTTCCACTTGATCCCACCATCGTGTTAGGTTCTTTGAGTTATTGCTACCTAATGTAATATGATATGTTAACGTGTACTTCAATATGGTGGAAGATCTTGATAGGTTCTTTGAATTATTGCCAACTTATGAAATGTGATATGTTAACGTATACTTCAATATGGCGGAAGATCGCATATTGACTGTCCTTAATATTTATGCATTATCCCAGGGAGAGTATATGCATGTATGCAGAATCGCTGAAATTGTACAACATGTATATATCAAATGTTCAATTGTTTTTAATGTTGTCAGATTGTGGTAGGTTCCATTAACACGGGTTTCCGAACGTTCTCCGATGAGTGGTGACACCGTCCCTATGAAGTGAGATATCCATTGCCAACATGCTCGGCGACGGCTGATGCGTATCCACTTTCGGGTACGGCATGCCGCTCACAAAGTTTTCTATCACTATGGTTACCGAACAACGCCGCCGGCCGTGGTGCAGTGCGGCTGTCGCGCAGTGACGCATGCGCATTCTCACGCATGACAGCTGACGTATAATAGCGGTGCCCGAGCTCCGTGAGCAAAATTGTTTGGAGCCGCACCGTTTTCGGAAGTTAGTTCTCCTTCGGTGTCCAGCATCCGTAATCACACACATTTGATTAAATAAAGGTAAGATCGGTTATCTGCCTGCGGGCCGAAACTTGCTGGGTTTCTAGAAATCAACCCGCTACGGGGGGACTCACGACCCTGCATTATTTTCTTCCATTACAGTGGAAGATACTTTGATTCCATCACGAGTTTGGTAACTCCTGTCCTGAACCACCCTTGAGTACCTACTGGGTTGAACAACAGCTGTTATACCCAGGTGAGCCACAAAAAGGTTTCTCTGTAACACGTAACGGAGAGTTTTAATATCGGAAGCACCTCTAAATATATGCCCCCTTCCTTTCAGTTTGGCTTCTTAACATTGGTGAGCCGTTAATTAGAACAACCGTCGGGGGCGCATTTATTCGCTACGCCGACAGGTAAGAAATGATAGAATAGTGTTCTGATTAACATTTAATTTTTGTAAATGAATGAAAGCATTAATTAGAGCTTTTTTGTACTATAACAGATGAATACAGTTCCAGCTCCACCTTAAACCCGGCTGGGTTTGCATGAAGGTGAGTGCCATTATTAGTTTAGGCATGTGAGGCCCTTAGTTATTTCCAGAATCCAATCTCACCAAACCATCTCCTTTAAATCACTTAGGCTGTTCGCTGTCCCCCACTGTCCTGATGAAGACCCGCTAGTGACGTCCCATGTGCGCTCGTTGAGGGTCGAAACATCGACAAATAAGTGGATCTGTTGTATTAATATCCTGTATTTAGTACTGACAAATGCAGTGTACAGTTGTATATTTGAAATAAGCATAGACCACGCCGAATCATTGTTTGTTTTTTCCCCTTTTGTATATAATATTTGTACAGTTTCGTTGATCACTGTTGCGCCGTAAGCACTGAGCACTATAAGTCACCACTTGCACTATTTGTTCACTTTTTGTACAGCCTATCTTGAAACTTATATATGTTATAAATATTTATGAATGACTACAATTTATAAAACAGTACATAAATATACTGATGGTCCTGGATTCTGATGCTTACTCTAAATTCTACATAATCTATGAGAAAGTAAAGGAAACATTGTGCACCCGAATGAACCAATTGTTGATAATATTGATTAACTGCCCAGGTTCATAGGGATACTGGGTTACCCCATTTGACATTTGACTATTTTGAGTGCGGGCGCATGCCCGCGAGGGTTTACTCTCATTAAGTGTATCATTGTTTGGATTAGTGATTGTAAGTTTGTCATATTGTATTTTGTTTGATGATGTCAGATAAAGAAACATTGACTTATAGCGAAGAATATATAGCCAAGTTGATTGAGGAACAGGGTACATCCAGTTTCCTCTTGGGGACAGATAGGTCACCTGCAGATGCCGGATTAGGGGAAAAATTGGCAAAACTAGAAAGATTAGAAAAAAAGCTAATAAGATCACGATTGCATGGACATGTTTTGACTAAATATTTGGAATCAAATATCATTCCTAAAGGGCTGCAGGTACGGAATGAACCCGCTATTTTCATAGACGCGCCAACGTTTAGTGAAGGGTTCAGTTACGTGGCTAATAACTGCTCCAGGCACTGGATTGTGCTTGGGGTTGAGACTGCCATACATTACGTGAGGAAACTGATACAAGAAATTGAAGAACTGAAAAAAGAGATATTAGAGGATTCTGCACTAACCAATGCAAAGGAAGCGTTGGAATGTGCAGAAAAAGCACTGACGGAATTCAACACCATTACATTGAACAGGAAGTTGGATACACTAAGTAAGGACGTACGTAACTACGACAAGAAAGTCACGTACCCCTACCTTAGTGATAATTATTATGAACAGGACAGTCAGGGCACTTTTACAAACAGGGGAAGACAAGGCCCTAGAAGGTTTCAGACCTTTTCCAACTCTTCTGTTAGTAGTAACTCGGACTCAGAAGTAGATAGACCATCCACCAGTAATCAATCCAATCAGGGCCCTTTTTTAGGGGACGGTTACACACGAGGGAACAGGGGAGGGGGTGGTCCATAGAATTGGGAAAGACCCAGGAGATGGGGCAGGGGACTGAATCAGGGTATGTCCCGCGTGAGATTTTACCAACCGGAAACCCATGGGGAAATATCCGCGAGAAAACAGACATACAGATGGTAGAACAGAGAGCATATGTAATGGACCGGACACATAGTTCAAACTATATGATTAATTACATCAAGCAAAGCAATAGTCACATAGCGGAAGGGACAGAGACTTCCCCATCAATCACGGCTGTACATCAAATTGTAAATTGCAGTGCACCTATTGATCCAGTCCCATTGAGTACCCAGCATAGAAATACCAATGCAACAGACCAGGTGGAACTGATTAACACTGATGATATGGTACCTTTAGATGCCATTATAAACCTGTCCAACTACGTGATGACGAGCGCAGAGCGCAGTATCTTGGCGAAAGGACTGACGTTTGTACCAACGGTGATGCCTGACCCTTTCAAGATGCAACTAGAACTCGAAAGGTTTTTTCGGAAGATCCGTTTAAAATATTTCTTCACAAAAAACACCTATAGCCCGAGTAGTGTGGCTACACCATTCAAGCCTCCCTCAGAATTTACACCTGCAACATTCATGATGAGCGAGAGAATTCTCGCATTTGAAAAAATTGTAATGGAGGAGGTGACACAATTGTTGAAAGTTAAGAAATACATTCCGTACAACATCAGTAAAGAAGAGCGCCTTGCCCTCACTGATTTGAGGTGCAATAAGTCGATTGTTATGAAGGCGGCCGACAAGGGCGGAGCTGTCGTGGTGCAGAACAGACAAGACTATTCAAATGAAATCAAACAACAACTAGGAATAATAGAAAGCTATCGACGTATTCCTAATGATCCGACCAATGATATAAGGATCCAAATAAAGAAAGTTACAGAGGATGCTGTAAATGAAGGATTTCTGAGTAAGAAGGAATCGGAATTCCTGCATCAAAAGGAACCCAGAACACCGACAATTTACGCTCTGCCAAAAGTACACAAACGACTGGAAAAACCCCCAGGACGACCAATTGTCTCGGGTTGTGGTTCAATACTGGAGCCGCTCAACCAATTCATTGACCATTTTCTAAAGCCGTTTGTCCCCCTGACCAAATCCTATGTGCGAGACACCATGCACATTATTGAATTACGTGAGGAATTCCCATTTGATCGGGAGAAGAATATAATGGTGACAATGGATGTATCCTCATTATACACCTCAATCCCCCAAGATAAAGCAATCTGGGCAATGAAAAATGTTTTGGACCAAAGAATAGGACCACATTGGATACCGGCATCTTTTTTGATTAATTTGCTAGAAATAGCTATGAAAAAGAATTATTTTGTTTTTGAAAATCAATTCTATTTCCAATGCAAGGGAGTGGCGATGGGGGCTACATATGCCGCCAGTCTGGCTAACATCTTTATGGACCAGTATGAAGAAGAACATTTGTACTCAGATTCAAACCCATACCTCAACAACATCGAGGTATGGAAAAGATACATTGACGATGTCATTATGATCTGGAATGGTGATCGGGGGTCACTGGATAATTTCTTCACATGGATAAATCAGAGGAGTGAAGATATACAATTCACAATGTCCAGTGACACTGCTTCAATAAACTTCCTGGATTTAACCTTCAAAACAGAAGAGGGGAGGCTATATTGTGACTTATATCGGAAGCCATCAGAGCGGAACACCTTGCTGATGTATAAGTCCCATCACCCACGCAATTTGAGGGATAATCTCCCACTGGGCCAGTTTCTTCGCCTAAGAAGAAACTGCAGTAAAAGAAAAGATTTCTTCCGTGAAGCAGATGAACTAACCAAGGAAAGAGGATATCCTGGAAGCCTACTGAAGCGTGCAAAGAAAAGGGCATGGTACAGTCCCAAGTCAAATCTAGTTGAGGTCAAGGAGAAAAAGGAAAACTCCAACAACATTGTGTGTGTCACTACCTACAACACCAGAAGTAATGATGTGAAAAAAATCGTATCAAAATACTGGAACTTAGTGGCAGGGGAACTAAAAACCACAGACAAACCTATCTTTGCATTCAAGAGAGGTAGGAATGTGAGGGATGAAGTGGTACAAGCCTATTTGGAACCACAAAAGCAACCAGACCTTCGGAGTATGCTGAATTTACCACCTATCATTGGGCATTATAAGTGTGGTTCATGTAAGGCCTGTGATTTCTGCCAAGAAGGGGATACTTTCATATATGCGGATCGAACACACAAACTCCGTCATTTCAGTAATTGCAATAGTACTAACCTAATTTATGCAATAATGTGTCCCTGCGCCAACATTTATGTGGGTCAAACTACACAGAAAATAAAGACACGCATTCTACAACACATGAGCAGGTTGAAATGTAAAACACAAGGGGCACCACTTGTCGAACATTTTATCCTTCAAAATCATACCCCGCAAGACATAAAGTGGTGGGTTGTAGAAAAACTACATGCTAATCCAAGGGGTGGCTCCACTTCAAACTCTCTGAAATATAAGGAGTGTCGCTGGATACATTCGCTAGACTCGTTGAGGAATGGCTTAAATGAGATAGAAGAAATCAATAGGCAAATGGGACAATTGTAAGACACTACTACTTTGCCCTGGTTCTAAACCCTGGTATGTGACTTGATTTGATATTGGAATAATATATCTTTATGCGCCCTTAGGCATGGCAGTTCCACTTGATCCCACCATCGTGTTAGGTTCTTTGAGTTATTGCTACCTAATGTAATATGATATGTTAACGTGTACTTCAATATGGTGGAAGATCTTGATAGGTTCTTTGAATTATTGCCAACTTATGTAATGTGATATGTTAACGTATACTTCAATATGGTGGAAGATCGCATATTGACTGTCCTTAATATTTATGCATTATCCCAGGGAGAGTATATGCATGTATGCAGAATCGCTGAAATTGTACAACATGTATATATCAAATGTTCAATTGTTTTTAATGTTGTCAGATTGTGGTAGGTTCCGTTAACACGGGTTTCCGAAACGTTCTCCAATGAGTGGTGACACCGTCCCTATGAAGTGAGATATCCATTGCCAACATGCTCGGCGACTGCTGATGCGTATCCACTTTCGGGTACGGCATGCCGCTCACAAAGTTTTCTATCACTATGGTTACCGAACAACGCCGCCGGCCGTGGTGCAGCGCGGCAGTCGCGCAGTGACGCATGCGCACTCTCACGCATGACAGCTGACGTATAATAGCGGTGCCCGAGCTTCGTGAGCAAAATTGTTTGGAGCCGCATCGTTTTCGGAAGTTAGTTCTCCTTTGGTGTCCAGCATCCGTAATCCCACACATTTGATTAAATAAAGGTAAGACCGGTTATCTGCCTGCGGGCCGAAACTTGGTGGGTTTCTAGAAATCAACCCTCTACGGGGGGGACTCACGACCCTGCATTATTTATTTCCATTACAGTGGAAGATACTTTGATTCCATCACGAGTTTGGTAACTCCTGTCCTGAAGCACCCTTGAGGACCTACTGGGTTGAACAACAGCTGTTATACCCAGGTGAGCCACAAAAAGGTTTCTCTGTAACACGTAACGGAGAGTTCTAATATCGGAAGCACCTCTAAATATATTCCCCCTTCCTTTCAGTTTGGCTTCTTAACATTGGTGAGCCGTTAATTAGAACAACCGTCGGGGGAGCATTTATTCGCTACGCCGACAGGTAAGAAATGATAGAATAGTGTTCTGATTAACATTTAATTTTTGTAAATGAATGAAAGCATTAATTAGAGCTTTTTTGTAATATAACAGATGAATACAGTTCTACCTCCACCTTAAACCCGGCTGGGTTTGCATGAAGGTGAGTGCCATTATTAGTTTAGGCATGTGAGGCCCTTAGTTATTTCCAGAATCCAATCTCACAAAACCATCTCCTTTAAATCACTTAGGCTGTTTGCTGTCCCCCACTGTCCTGATGAAGACCCGCTAGTGACGCCCCATGTGCGCTCGTTGAGGGTCGAAAGGTCGACAAATAAGTGGATCTGTTGTATTAATATCCTGTATTTAGTACTGACAAATGCAGTGTACAGTTGTATAATTGAAATAAGCATAGACCACGCCGAATCATTGTTTGTTTTTTCCCCTTTTGTATATAATATTTGTACAGTTTCGTTGATCACTGTTGCGCCGTAAGTACTGAGCACTATAAGTAACCACTTGCACTATTTGTTCACTTTTTGTTCAGCCTATCTTGAAACTTATATATGATATAAATATTTATGAATGACTACAATTTATAAAACAGTACATAAATATACTGATGGTCTTGGATTCTGATGCTTACTCTAAATTCTACATAATCTATGAGAAAGTAAAGGAAACATTGTGCACCCGAATGAACCAATTGTTGATAATATTGATTAACTGCCCAGGTTCATAGGGATACTGGGTTACCCCATTTGACATTTGACTATCATGTCAGAAGCTGGCATTGAGGTTTCCATTTTCGGTGCCCATTCGGCACGTGGGGCGATGGCTTCTAAAGCATTCTCCATGGGTGTCACTCTTTTTGACATTATGAAGGCAGCAGATTCGTCTTCTGACTCTGTGTTCAAAACCTTTTATTATAAACCGATTGATCACATTGCTTCTGTAGTGGTGGAACAGCTTTAAACAAGCATAATCGGAACCTCCTGTCCTGACATAGAATTCAATATTTGCGAACATTCGTGACAAGAATTTTCAATTCTATTAAGGACAAGGAGGCGAGGATTATCCCACCCATTGTTGTTGTTGTTCTGCATATATTGCTATTATGAACATGTTTGATATTTGTATATTGATTTCTTCAATTGCCTTGTTTTTTCTACCCCCCCTGTTTTCTGCTTACAATTTATGCACTGGATGTGTATTACGGCCATGTGTCTCTTTTCAGGTTCTGACCCGAAGTAGAGTTTTCTGTTACACCTGGCTTCGCTTCATCTTCAAGAGACTTCTGGTTCCAGTATTCTTCAATTGCCTGCATCCTCGTTTACCTTGGACTTTTCCTGCGTTCGTGGACTTAATTCCTGATATTCTTCATTTGGATTTCCTGTTTTGATTTGAACAGTTTTTTCCTCACCAAAGGAAGAGGAAGAGAGACTGTCTATATGGCCTTTTATACTGTAGTCTCTATGGTTGTTACCCTGGTGTTCATGGGTACTGTAGTTGTTTTTTTACTGTTTTATTGGCTGCTGAGCATTTCTATAATAAAGAAATGAGAAAGCATAATCCTCGCCTCCTTGTCCTTAATAGAAATGAAAATTCTTGTCACGAATGTTCGCAAATGTTGAATTTCCTATCAACAATCTGCACAGAAAGGGACGTCACTGGAATTCCGATCAGACGGTGTGGCTTCACGACAAGAGCTGCCGACATTGGAACTGAGGAACCAGCTTCAGTTTCGAAGTGTAATGCTGGCCAAATCCCTTATATCTATCTCCCTGGGTCAACAAAATAAATAGATAAGTAATGTGTCCTTGTGTGACGTAACTGGTGCTCATGTAAAGCACTCGAATACCTTCCGGTCAGGTTCCTTCTCTATAAATCTGCACAAAAAAAGGAACATGTAGAGCCTAGTTTTTTAAATATATGGTTAGGAAGTCACAGCTCAGTTACAAATGGTTCTGAAGAGAAACCCTAAAAGAATCCACTGCTCCAGAGTCTGGTACAGAACTCATGCTTCTGCAGCAGAAGGCAAGAGTGGATATGAATTTCTATTATTGGTGTTCCAGGGGCTGGAGGAGCCTTTAGACTAGCTAGCTGTGAAAGCTGAACCACTTCCCCCAGACTTCCAAGGTTTTTACCTGTGACCTATTGTGTTTGATTGACAACTAGAAGTGGGCAAGGGTTCCCCTCCCGCCCTGTCTAAGCCACGCATGTGTCATTGGAATGCTTTTCCAACTCTGCACTGCACCGAGGACATATTCCCATAATACACTAATATGGCGAAACCAATTGGCATGGCCAATGCTTTTTACAGGAGCCGTCCCTAAGAGCGTCACTCATTTGGATTCTTCTGGCAATATCCGCTGCACACACGGTGTTTGTCGCATTGTTTATGCAACATTCTGTTCAACTTATACACCAGAACGGGTGCATGTTTGCTGTCTTTCCTGTTCATTTTTGTTTCATGCATGTCACAGTTAGCACGAGTCATGATATTCCAAAAAGAGCTTGTTCCAAATGCTTATACCACAATCTGTATAATTTTACATAAATTCTTTTCACCACTGTACTGAGTATGCAATTTGTGAGTAGGCAGTTTTATGTACATGCTCAATGATGGGATGTTTTAGATTTTCCTTTCCTTTGCTATCTTTTATTTGTGTTTGAACTTATGAAGCTATTCCAAATATGTAACCAGTGATTTTCAGGTTTCGCCTGCACAGCGCTTCCGCTGTGCTTGTGAAATCTATTGTTTTTAATATAAATCTTAAAAGGGGCCTACATCCTGCCTTCTCACTTTTCTGGCTTTTCATTGGTTCCTGTGCTTGCCGCTTACGTTTCCCTCCATTTCTATTGGCTGTAGCATATTTTCCTGCAGTTACCAATGCTTGTTTCTTGTCAGCTTCTCTCATCTGTTTCCTGTAGCTTAAATACTGTTAACATCCACTTTAGTGCAACAGTTTTTTTTCATAAAGTTTTTCGTCTTTCTGCTTTTTTATCTTGCATCCTATATATATAGGGCAATATATCACATGGAGAGATTAAGTAATTTAAACGAGCAGAAATGCTTCAATTCTCCTCGTTTTTGCTTTTTCCATATGTGCTGCATTGTGCAGCACACATGGAAAAAGCAAATTGCTCGCACACACCCTTGCACTCTGGTGCAAGGTTGCCTGCATTAGCATTAAGTCGTGAGACTTAGTGCCATTGCAGGGGGAGATGCCAGGCTGTACCATATCCTTGATAATATGGTGCATCCTTGCGTTTCTGAAGTGGAGATGAGAGGCGTTAAGCCAAGGAGGCTAACCCTCTAACCACCATTTCCTAGATAATATGCCCCTATGTGTTTTACACATTTTTTACTGATGAAACAAACGGCAATGCAAGCAGGAGAGGTGTGAAGAGTGCATGTGGGAAAAGTGTTTAAAATTAAATTAAAAAAACTGGTCATCTACGTATTAGTTCCACGGTTTTATGATGTGTCTGCTACTCCAGTAAATATACATGCACTCTCTTTGCTCCTGGTTCCTTCAGATCTCATCCTATGAGCTCACATGCGGTCGATCTACTTTCGAGTTTATTTAAATATTCATTTTTCATAGCGCGGGCTACATTTTCTCGACTGGGTCCTCTGCACACATGCAAATATAATACATACAAGCATATACACAGTATCAAAAAGCAAAATCACACTCAACATAAGAACATCAGGTTGAACCTAGCTGCAGCGCACATACACTGCTTGCTCTGCGAGACTGCTGTAGTAGAGTATGGGAGAAAGCCGCGCCCACTCTCCTCCCGTTTTTTTAATTGGCTTGTGTCATTGTCTTTCGTAAATGCTGCCTTCTGATTCGTTAATAGTCTTGTTAGTCCCTAATTAGTACTGCCTAGTCTTTATTTGTAACCTCCAATGGCTAAAGGCCCCTTTACTCCGGTTGTTACACAGGACCTGTTATTTAGTCTGTAAGCACTATTTACTTTATTGAGTTTCTTTTACTGCAGGCCGAACATGCGCTGTTCAACTGAAACCGCTTGTGTTTTTTAAGCAGCACAGCCGTCCTGTAAAACGGGCGTCCACTTTCAATCACTTTAACCCACATTATCTTGTGTCAGTTTCAACCCCCCTTCCCAAGAAAATTTGATTTAGAAATGATTAGCAAATTATGTCATGTGAATTCCAGGTAGCACATAATCGTGTGCTAATGGGCTGAAGCTGACAACAGCACATCTGTGTTACATGTCATTTGCACGAAGCCATCTGACGAGTTGTTTTCAAAAGCCTATTTTATTAACAACAACAACACCACCACAAATAGCACCACCACCACTATCAATACCACCACCTCCACCACCACAAATGCCACCAACATCACTAATACCCCACCAAAACCACCAACACCACCAATGCCACCACCACCAACAACACCACCAGCAATGCCACCACCACCAATAACACCACCACCGAAACCAACACCACCAATAATACCACCACCGCCAAAAACACCACCACCAATACCACCATCACCACCACCAATACCACCCCTACCAATACCACCACTGGCACCAATGCCACCCCCACCAATCCCCTACCACCACCACCAATACCACCGCCATCAATACCACCACCACCAATAACACCACCACCAATACTACCACCACCACCAATGCCACCACAAATACCACCATCACCACCAATACCCCCACCAATACCACCAGAACCACCACCAATATTGGGAGAAGATGGCGGCCGGTCAGTGAGTCCGGTCGGGAGCTCCATGTTTGCTCCACCTTAGAAATACACTAGAGCGGGAAAATACACTGCTGATTCCAGGGTCACGCTGGAGAATTTAGGGAGAATATAACCCGTGTGAGATCAGATGCTGCGAGTGTCCCTATTCCACCCCCCTGCTGAAAAAAAAACAACTTTGGAAAGAAACCTCGCTACATTTTCTTTCAGAGACTCAGAACGCAGAAACTTACCCGCCATAGCCGTGAAAACTGCGAGAAGGCACTCCCCGGTCTGCGACACCAAGGCAGAGCGGGAAAAATATTGAAGGCTTCCTACACTCCGGGAAAAGTGGAGTCGTCTGGTGAGAGGTTCCCGCCGGGCTCTGCGCTCTGAAACTCCGCGCGCCAGAGCTCAGCATTCCAGGCATACGGAGGCTGGTGGGAGGCGGCGTCTACTGCCCAGAGGAACTGGCGGAGAGCAGTGGGCAGGATATCGATCTTCTTCCGGGGCAAGGGCGGAAGCGACGAAACCAGCAGCAGTGCCGAAATTAGTGCTGATAAATAAAACCACAAGTTGCTCTGAAGAAACGTGTAACAGTCCCGAGTACTGCGAGATCCGAGAGGTGGTACTTGGATCTGCGGGGATTTTGAAAGCAGTTTTTCAAGTGGAGGAGGCGGTGGAGGCGATAAAGAAGCTATCCGGGGGGTGGGGGGTCCCCACAACCAACACATGAGCCGGGTAAGCCGGGTACACGGAGGTAAGGTGGAGGGAGGGATAGAAAAAAGTAGCAGGATTAGACAGTGAAAGTAGCACTCAGCAAATTAACAACCCTGGAGCTGCCTCTTGTATATGTCCAGAGGAGGGGGGTGAGAGTTTTGTAGGGGACACAGAAAACACAGATTCAGCTTCCCTCGAGGTGATACGAACCGCAGAGGAAGGAGCAAGCCTGGGTCCAGATCCGAGGGGGCGATCCTCTTACTGTTTAAGGAATAGACAGTTTTTTAAGCTGAACCAACCCCAAGCTCTTAAACAATCCGTTATCCCACGCAGTACAAAAAGAAAATCCCAAAAATTCAAGCAAAAACAAGTTAAAAAAAAGCACTTTTAGGGGAGAAAGTAGATACACGAGAGGGGCTCGAGTGCTCAAAAATGAAGATAACTCCTTCTCTAAGGTCTTTCTTTAAAATACAAGAGCAGGGTCAAGAGCAGGGTCAAGGACAGGAAAAAAACGAGAGCATAAACTACAGGGAAAGTGGCTAAATACAGGACACACAGGACACACAAGGATGGAAAGTTCCCCTGCTCCTAGTCCTCCAACTGACACAGCAGTTTCAATGACAGGGCAGGCAGACAGACCAATTCAAAGCCCAGCCCAAAGCCAAAACCAGACCCAAACCCAAAACCAAAATCAAAGTACCACGGAAGTCTTCTTAGAGAAGATGCTTGACGAAATCAGGTCAAGGTTGAAATCTCAGAAGGGAATCAAAACAAGATTCAGGACGCTTGTGAGCTCCTAGACACTAAACTAAACGCCCTAGGGGAAAGAGTAACAGCAGTGGAAGCGGTGGTTGACGCACTAAGTGAAAAAGTAGAGTCAAATGAAAAAGAAATCAGAACTTTGAAGGCAAAAGATAAAAGTGTCAATGAGAAGCTTGAAGCATTGGAAAATCAGTCCAGAAGAAGTAACCTTAGGATTTTAAATGTACCGGAAGGGCGAGAAGGTAACAGATATAAAGAAATTCATCATCACACTTCTGGTGGAATATTTTTCTTGGAGTAAGGATCTTGGTTTAGATGAGGACATCCAGCGAGTACATCGAGACCCGTTTGGGAAAAATAAGGAGAGAAAAAAATCCAAGAAAAATACTAATCAATTTTAGAACATACACTCTCAAAGAAAGAATTCTAAGCGAGGCTTTGAAAACTGGGTCATACAACAAGGACGACTGGTCCTTTAGAATACGCTCTGACATTGCAAAAGCAACGCAAGACAGACAGTGAGAGCTGGGACAGATGATGCCGGAGCTAAAGTTCCTAGGGGCCACGGTTCAAATGAAATTCCCGGCCTCACTTAGGAACATGTGGAGGAAAAAGATGTATAATATTAGGGAACCAAAAGAAGTTGACACATTCCTGGAGCAAATGCGTGACTAGATGCGAGACCAGACACAGAAATAATCTCTACTAAAAAGGATAAGCAGAGGATTTTGCAAAAAAAATTATCATAAATATGTGAACACGGAGCTCAAAGTGGGCTACCAACAAAGCCCTAAGAAGAAGAAAGGAGGCTTCTCCAGGGAGGGGGAGAGTTTTTTTAAACTTGTACACTACAAAAAAAAAAAAACAGAAAGAAAATATGCACGGGAGATGGGAGCAAGTTAGGGGAAAAAAATCAAAAAATAGTCCTCAGCAGTACATAAGATATAAGGAAAAGGGGAGAATCAGAGGCTGGCAGGAGGAATGGGGAAGGCAGACAAAAGGTAGAAAGAAATGGAAAAAGATCTAAAATATGTGCAAATAACTTCCAGGAATGTTAACGGGTTAAGAACCAAGAGTAGACGAAGGAGAATACTAGAATATCTGAACACAATAGATAGTGAAATTTTATTCCTTCAAGAAACCCATTTGTTAAAAAAAAGAGTGGGGGGGAGGAGCTTGGCGCGCGTCCAAGATGGCCATGTGAGCTCAGGGCTCCCGGGACCCCCGTAACCGCCAGAGTTATCCTGCAACATATCCTGACATTTCGGCACAGATTTGGTCGACAGAGTGGTAGAGGCACTGAATGAGACTTTCCGCGGTCAAATCGGTCGGCGGAAAGTGAAGTTGGGGCGACTGCGAGGTTGGGGCCTGAGCTGGAGAGGGACCGGAGTCTCAGATGGGAGGTGACCCGGCTCCAGTTGAACAACATCAGCTTGATCGAACGGAAGTGCCCGGCCCGCACCCCCTTTTGGACTTCCGGGTTGTGGACTACAGACTGAGAGTGCCTTACATTCACGGGGTGCCCTTCCCCCCCCCGGACGAAACGTCCCCCTCTGATAAATTGGCACTGGCACACAAATATGTCGTTTTCAGGAGTGAGATCTAGAGACTGACTATTTTCGATTGTGTTACATGACGGAGGTGCTCTCTTGGGCCTGGCGCGGTTCTGGCGATGACATCCAAGCCGGAGATGGAGAAGCCTCAGCTAAAATCGTCCAGAACGAGCCGTACAGTGCAATCCAATAAACTGGACAGATACACTGTCATGAAGGGCTTGCCCTGTGAGTCTGGCCTATCACAGGATGGCGGAATGGCGGATCCAAGCCCGATATCGGAACCCACATTACATGATGTGATGGAGGTCATTGAGGGGGTTCGCACTTCTCTCGGTCAACAGATCCAATCCTTGGACCACAAATTGGACACTGTCACCATTGAGGTCAACTTACTCCGGGCGGATCTCACCAAAACGAATGAAAAGGTGAAGTCGATAGATATAAAGACTTCGAGCCTGATGGACGATGTGGTTGAGCTCCAGCGAGAAGTGTGTGTCCTGAAAACGGCTGGAGAGATACAGGGCCGACAGCTGGATGAGTACGAGGGAAGAGCCAGACGGAACAACGTCCGTCCGACCGGAGTCCCGGAGAATGCCGAGGGACAAGCCCCCGACTTATTTGTTGAAGACTTAATTATCAAACATTTGCAGCCGAAAGGCTTGAGTTCCTTCTTTACGGTCGAGAGGGCGCACAGGGTCCCAGGAGGGAAACCGCGTCTGGGTGCTACCCCTCGGCCTATGATTGTGTGGCTCCTTAACTTTAGAGACAGAGACACCATCCTCCAGGTCCCAGGCGCCTCTGCAATTTGAGAATTCGTCGCTGAAATTTTATCCGGATTTCACTCAAAAGGTCCAGAAACAGCGGCAGAGCTTTCAGGGAGTGAAACAACGACTGCGCACTAAGGGGTACAAGTATTCCTTGATGTATCCAGCAAAGCTTTGAGTGGAGGCTCATGGAAAGACTTGGTTCTTCGTTAATCCGGAAGCGGCGTCGGACTGGGTCGATGGACTTGCATCTCAGGCTGAATTCCGGGAGCGAGGAGACGCAGGCACGGAGGAGACGGAAAACCAGTGACAGTTTTGAACAGTGGGAATGTGGGGGTGGGGGGGGAGGATACGGTAAACTATGCATCATCCTGATTGACTATGGTACTAGTGTCGGTTATGGAGGAGTGGTGGGGATCCGGGGTACTGGACTCCTCCTCAAATCTATAAGGGTTTGTTTGTGTGAGGGACAACAGGCACACTGAGAGTTGGGGTTTGGCGAATGCCGAGTGCAGGGGTGCAGGGTGGGGTGTGGGGGTTGGGTGAGATTGTGAGAATGTGTTTTTTCCTTTTTCTTTCTTATTTTTTGATCTCAGGAATGGCCATGCTATCGTATTTTGAATTGTGCGGGTGCGGAGGTACGTAGTTCACAGGGGTCTGGAATGAGGGTACTGAGTTGGAATGTTAACGGCCTGGGGGATAAGATCAAAAGAGGGATGGTGAATCAGTTCGTCAGGAGACACGGCCGGACATAGTACTGCTCCAAGAAACACATCTAGTTGGAAATACATGTTTAGCTCTTCACAGGGGGGGCTATAAGTTGGTTGTGCACGCAGGTTTCACGACTGGGTCGAGGGGTGTGGGGATTTTGGTCAAGAACTCCTTTCCATTGTCGGTGCAACACACGTGGGTTGACCAGAGAGGGAGATAGGCTGGAATCTAGGGATTGGTTGGGGGTCGCACTGTGACTCTGATGTCTGTGTATGTGCCGCCGGGATTACAAACCGAAACCTATCGAGATCTGGGAAATGTTTTTCTTTGGTTTCCTTTGGGTGACTTGGTGGTGGGAGGAGACTTTAACTCCGTGCTAGATGGGGAACTTGATCGTTGCCCTCCTCGAGTGCTTCGTCTATCGCAGCGGTGGCTGCCAGACTTCCTCGCATCGATGGGTTTGGTTGATGGATGGCGTGTACGTAGTCCGATGTCCGTCCACTATTCACATGTTTCCGCGGCTCATGGCAGTCTTTCCCTGCTAGATTATGTATTGCTCCCCGCTGGGATGGCGCCTAAAATTAGTGAAGTGCGTTACCTCGGAAGGAGTGTCTCCGACCACTCTCCGTTGTGGATGGTTATTCGATTGGATTTGCCGGTGGCTGGCAGGGTGGCTCCTATCAGTGCGTGGCAACTGAAGGACACGGCTATTAGGAAAGAAGTTCTTCGTATGTCTGATAGGTATTTCCGAGAGAACGCAGGTTCCGTTGAGTCGGCGCAGACATTGTGGGAGGCCTACAAGACAGTGGCGAGGGGGGAAGTGCTGTCGCTGGTTGCCGGGAAGAAGAGGGCGCAGGCAGAAGTGGTTCGGTTAGAGACGGAATTACTAGACTTGGAACAGAAATTTAATGAGTCGGGAGCACTGGAGGACCTACATCAAGTACGCCTTCGTGAGGAGGAGTACCGTGTGTAAGTGCGTAGCAGGGCTGTGGAAGCACAGGCGGCTGTACAGAGTAGAATTTATGAACACGGAGATAAGGCAGGTAAAATGATTGCTTGGCTTGAAAGAGGGGATAGGTCTTCGATGTTGGTGCCTGAATTAGAAGATAAGTCGTCCCGTCTGTTGACACACCCCCAAGAAATAGTCGACGAATTTGCCGATTATTACCAGGCAGTATATACAGCCGGGAATGCATATTCGGAGGCCGAAAATAGTGATATGATCAGGGACATTATTATGCCATGCTTGTCAGAGGAACATAGGGACTACTTGGATTCCGCATTTACAGACGATGTAGTGGCCCAAGAGATAGACAGGTTAAATCAGGTAAGGCGACTGGTCTGAATGGGATTCCCATTGAATTGTATAAGTTAAATGCCAACAAGATGGCCCCATACTTGCGTGCTATGTTCTTGAAGAGTAGGAAGGTGGGAGAGCTACCGTACGATCAGTGGGCCTGATTCACAGAACTAACTTAAGACAAAATCCTAAACTTACTACTTTTGGAATTCACAGAAGTTAGGATTTTGTCTTAAGTTTGTCTTAAGACAAACTTAAGACAGACTTAATTTAGGATTTTGTCTTAAGTCTGTCTTAAGTCTGTCTTAAGTTTGTCTTAAGACAAACTTAAGACAAAATCCTAACTTCTGTGAATACCAAAAGTAGTAAGTTTAGAATTTTGTCTTAAGCTAGTTCTGTGAATCGGCCCCTCAGTATTGCTAATGTGGTGGTTCTATATAAAGAGGGTAAACCCAGGACACAGTGTTCATCGTATAGGCCTATATCTCTGTTGAACGCGGAACCTAAAATCCTTACGAAGCTTTTGGCGGTCAGGCTTGTCAAGGTGATCACGACTTTGATTCACCCGGATCAGTCCGGATTCATGCCGCATCGCAACACGGCGTTGAATCTGCGACGGTTGCAGGGAGTCCTGGGATGTGCCTCAAAAATACATGAGCAGATGGTGTTGGTCTCATTAGATGCATCGATGGCTTTTGATCGAGTAGAATGGCAATATTTATTTGCGGTTTTGGGGAAGTTTGGGTTTGGCAGTGAATTTATTGGATGGGTCCGCTTGTTATACTCCAGACCTTTGGCGAGAATATTTGTCAACAATTGCAAGTCCCGTGACTTTCAGCTTGGGAGGGGAACGAGACAGGGATGTCCACTGTCTCCCCTGTTGTTTGCACTTGCGATGGAGCCATTGGCAGCGTGGGTGCGTTGGGATAGGTCGATTAGAGGGTTGCGCTGGACGTTGGAGTGGGAAGACAAGATCTCGCTTTATGCAGATGACGTCTTGCTTTACCATACTAGACCTAGGGAGTCGTTCGGAGTCTTTTTGGATGTTTTAGCTATTTTTGGTAGGTACTCCGGTCTAGTTATCAATTGGGATAAATCGGTGATGTTTGTAGTGGCTGGAGACCCTCCGGTGATTCCGCAGTGTTGTCCTGTGCGGTTAGAAACGGTGGGATTTCGATACCTGGGCATCTACGTGACGCTAGACCCGCGGCTGCGGTATGAAAGGAACTTGGTCGCTCCCTTGACTAGGTGCAGGGCGGATGTGGAGCGTTGGAGGTCTCTTCCGCTCTCTCTGTTGGGGAGGGCGGTCTTGTTCAAGATGATGGCACTTCCTTGTTTTTTGTATGCGTTGCAGAACTCGATGGACCTGGTCCTGACGGCTTATTTCAGAGAGATAGAATCCCTTCAGAGGCGGCTCCTCTGGGGAGGTAGCACTCGTATTGCTTATAGCAAGCTGACCCTTCCCTGGTATGACGGGGGAGTTAAAAAAAAAAAAAGAGTGGGAGGAGATCATAAAGAAATTATACTGGGTTGACACATATATATGCACTGATCAAACTTGAATTATTAAGGGAGTTGCCATCCTTTTTAAGAAATCTTTAAAAGCAAAAGTAGAGTTAGCTGAAACAGATCCAAAAGGAAGGTGGGCATTGGCTAAAGTAAGGATACTTAGCGATGTTTTCACGGTGGCAGGCTATTTTGGCCCAAACACGGACAATCCACTTCCCCTACAATTTTTATATTCACAATTGCTCTCAGCCACGTCCCCAATTATTTTAGGGGGAGATTTTAATATTATTCTTGACCCAAAAGTGGATCGGTACCCTCAAAGGAGACAAACAAGCCTGCCAAAAATGAGAAACTGGTTAGGGGTGTGTAGAAGGGACCTGAGTTTAGCTGACATATGGAAAGAGAAAGGTGACAAACAAGATAATTTTACATTCAAAAACAAAAAATTGGGTATTCAATCAAGAATCGACTACTTCCTGGTAGATCAAGGGTTAGTAGAGAAAACACTAAAAGTAGCACATATTCCAGCTCACCTCTCTGACCATTCTGCGGTCCAGATCACATTACAACTGAAGGATAGTACCGTAGGTTCGAGATGGACAATGGGTCGAACAATCCTCTCAGACCCTAGTTAGTTGAATAGCTCAAACAAGAGACGGATTTCTACTTTAAGAATAATAAAGAGGGCGTTTCAGTACAGACCACCTGGGAAGCATATAAGGCAGTGATTAGGGGGAAAATTCTCAGCCTGGCGGCATTTAAATCTAAAGGAATAAAACAAAAGATCTACAATTTGGAAAACAATATCAAATCCCTTGATTTACAGATATTAGCGGAAACATCACCCTTTAGCAGAGATCACTTGGAGGCTGATAGATTGAAACAAAAAGAAAATCTAACAGAAATATTGCAAGATAGACTTAGAGAGTAATGGGAAGCTAGCAAACTCGCCCACTATGAGTACGGGGAGGGTTGTGGAAAAATGCTAGCATGGAAAACCAAGACGGATCAATCCAGAAATAAAATTGCTAGCATTGATCCTCGTAATGCCCTACAAAATGGCTCAGAGGAGGCCGTAATAAAACAAGAGTTTGCCGCTTTCTTCTGAGATCTCTACTTGGAGGACTGTAACCCCGAAATTGAGGAAATAAGTTACTTCCTAGATGCCCAGAATCTCCCTACTCTACCGCCTGTTGAGAGAGAAAAATTAAATACAGAAATAACAACCAAAGAAGTAGAAGAAGTCATAAAAAATCTTAAGAGAGGTAAAGCAGCAGGCCCTGACTCCATTCCAAACGAGCTTTATATAAAATTAAGCGACTTACTGGTTCCTCCTTTAACACTTTTGCTTAATGACATTTTCTTTGAAAAAGGCGCTCTCCCAGAGTCGTGGAATGATGCCACAATCACCATCCTCCTAAAACCAGGCAAAAATCCTAGAAAGTGTGAATCATACCGCCCAATCTCCATCTTGAATTGCGACTACAAAATCTTTACGCAAATTATGGCTAAAAGACTGGGGAAAATAGCAGGGTCACTAATAAATGTTAATCAAAAGGGCTTTGTGGCAGGAAGGCACCTACAAGATCTGGCACAAGAATTGATCGGTTCAATTGACATAGCTATTAATAAGAAACTCCCCCTTTCAATAATAACAATCAACGCTGCTAAAGCTTTCGACAGAGTCAGCTGGACCTACCTGAACAAAGTTTTAAAGAAATTCGAGCTGGGGGTAAATATACAGAACATGGTTGAAAAGATCTATAGCTCTCCTAGAGCAAAACTCTTAATTAATGGCAACCTTCCTGAGAACATCGAGATAAAAAGAGGAACACGACAGGTATGCTCTCTCTCCCCCCTACTTTTCAATTTTTATATTGAACCAGCGGCAGAGAGTCTTAGAAATCAACAGTTAATATCCCTGTTTTCCTATCAAGGTTGGGTCAAGAAGGTGGACCTCTACGCAGATGATCTAATGATCTTCACCAGCAACTTGATCGGGTCCCTGAACACAATAGAAGAGACCCTGCTCAACTTTCTGAAACTCTGGTTACCAAATCAATCAAGCTAAAACGGAAACCATGAGCTGGAATGAACACACAATCAGCCCTTATAACAAGGATAAAATCAAATACCTAGGTACAGATCTCGTCAAAGACCTGGACAAAGTGGCACAAATTAACATCCACAGAGTTGAGGGGGAAGTAAAAAAGTTGCTGAAAGTGTGGGGTGGCTTACCGTTGACAATACTGGGCAAGTCTAACATAATAAAAATGTAAATCATCCCGAAATTTAAATTGATCTTTGGCGCTATCCCGCTGGAATTCAAGAAAGATACAATAAAGAAAATCCAGGGAGAACTCACAAGTTTTATCTGGTCTTTGAAAAGACCCAGAATTGTATGGAGCAAAATAAGAAGAAAGAAAGAACAGGGGGGGATTGCCAGCCCAGATCATCTGGAATATTGCAGAGCCTTCCAATTTAAATCGAGTAGGACGCTGCTAAGCACATACAATAAGTATCCTCCATATCTCCAAGCAATGACCAAAAAAACTAGGAATTTCCTATACAAATTCGGCCATCCAAAATATTTCAAAAAAGTGAAACTAAAGATGTTAAAGTCTGCCGCTAAACTATGGTACTGCATAAGGTGTACTCCAGCAATCTGGCCCCAATATGGGAATCTCTGGGCACTCCGGAATGTCTCAAAGACAAACTTGCACTCCCTTTAAAAACAGCAGGAATAGTAGAGTGGGGACAACTCCTGTCTCAGAACAAAATAATGGATTGGGAGATACTATCCTTAACAACAAATGCTTCCCTGGCAAAATTCAAATATTATCAGCTTTCAAGTAGGGCGAAATCATTAAAAGAAGCCAGAAAAGGAAACATAACTATTGAAACTATGATGTTGAAAAAGGAACCTTTCCACAAAGAAATCTCCTACTGGTATTGGGCCCTAATCTCAGCAGGGGAGGAAGAATTCCTGACTCCAGAGAGAACATGGGGGAATGAACTGCCGACACTGGATATAAACATCATATGGCAAATATCCATGAGCAAATGCTGGTCAATTGTAACGTCTGCCGCCTTCGACCTTGGTTGTCTTGCCGATAGTAATCCTCTTGAAGGTAGGGGTACGTTCTTTTCTTGTCGTAGAGGCGGATGTCTCGGGCCAGTTTATTGAGTTTCCTGGTCTGTGTTGTGATCGCAAAATCTTTGAGTGTAGCGTCCAATTTTGTCAAAGCTTCCTTGGCGTTAGTTAGGGAGGAATCACCTGTGATTTCAGCCTTTAATGCCGCAATCTCACTTGTAAGGATCTGAACTTGTTCCGCTGCAGTCTCTACTCCCAGCACCATCCGGTGCCGGGAGCAGTTGTTGGCTACGAAACTGAAGCCTTCACGGAACTTAGGAACGTCAACAAAGATGGCCGGATCTATCCTGATTTGTAGTCCCGCTGGGATGATGTTGGATTGCAGGTACTGTGTCAATAGGTGCCCATGTAGTTTGGTCCTGATGAGCTTCTACTCTAGACGCTCAAGGCGCGCGACTTTATCATTCAGTGTAAAATCAATTCCTGGAGTACTGAGTGAAAGGAAATTGTTATCTGTTTACCATTATCAGGTAAACAGACACCCACGGACCTTTGGTTACGTTTTTTAAGGATGCTTCCAGGCACAATGTCTGCACGCTAACCAAGATCCCCTCCTTTTTATTACTCTCCACAGGCAAACGCGGTACGAATGACCGGTTTCCAAAACCTAGCCCGACTTCCCCTTTAACCCCTTCCATGCTCATGACGAGCCCAGCTCGTCATGCAGTACACTGCTCGTGTGCTCACGACGAGCTGAGCTCATCATGAAGCACGGAAATCTGAAAAGTTCAGCACCCAGGAAAATCTCCTGCAGCATTGAAGGTGTTAAATGTGCCTGGTAATCCTATTTTCCGATTTGCCCATCTTTTTGGTCCTCAAGCATCAAGTCTCCCTGCCTTCTAAATGTGGCCTTTTGTATTTCTAGAGGAGTCTAACTCCCCCCAGGCCCACAGCGCCTTTTATTCAGCACAACAACCTTGTCCATTGATTTACGTGTAAGTCTCTTTCCGTATTACTCATGGCGTACTTGGAGTATTGTGAGACTAGTTGTGTTAAATTTCTTCTATGGTCTTCACAGCAAATATATTGGCCGAGTTTGCTTGTGCCACTGTTAGAAATCAGATGTGGCATTTAGCGTGTTCCTTGATATATAGCCTCTACCCCGTCTTATCATGTTGTTATGGATCCCTAGATGGGACCTATCTAACTATGTGCTAATATACCTGTTCCTTCTAGGAAGTTTGCCCTACCCCTCCCCCTGTCCTGAAGAAGACCCGCTTGTAAGGGATACGGACACTACTACCTATGGGTCGAAACGTAGTCCACTACCCCTTTTACCGACTTCTACCACAAGTGTTATTTACAATGCTAATTATAGAAGTATGGCTATGTAAAAAACATTTGATGTATTTTCGCCTGGCTCCCCTGGAAAGCCAGCCGTAAACTTGCTTTGCATATTAATATGTATGCTTGACTTTTGTCACATTCCCTATTCTTCACTACTTCCAATCACTTCACTACCTTATCCCGCGTCCTACCATTGGGCACTATAACCTTTGAAAAGTAATGTAATGTACATTAAGATGTTCCCGAACACTATGTGATTAAATACCATTGTGTTCCCAAAATGATATGAAAAGTTTTCTGCATACTTTCTTAAATTTGTCCTCATGTTCTGGGACCCCTTTCGTTCTATATCACTAAATACCCAGGTCCCAGTGACTTTTTGTTGGGTTGACGCTATTCTTTGTCACATATTTAAAAAGCAGTCACAGACATGGTGGTCTGCTGACACCAACAGGCCACTAGCCCTGGGAGTTCTAGCCATTCCCAATGGGCCGCAATTTGCACCGGCCTCATGTATATTAATGAGGCACTGTTGTAAATAACATTTTGCGAGTCGCAAATTGCAATTTGCAAAACAATGCAAATTGTATGGGTCATAAATTTGGCCTCTGGCCCTTAATCTCCCTGCACCTACTAAAAATGAATGTGTCCTCGTTTAATGTAACTGCTGAACATTTAAAGCCATCGGGTCAAGATTAACTGCAAAATATAAACACTTGGGGGCCAATTCCGATCCGGTAAAATCCCCCACGAATCGCTGTATGGAATGTTTTTCCCATACGATTCGTACATCTACAACGTCCCCGTACGTACGATGAAGTACGATCCTAACCCAAAGCATTTTAACATACGAATCGTACCAAACACCATACGAACAAAAAATACATACAATACATATCCGGGTCACGCTGTACACGCCATCCGTACGTAAACAGGCTGCAGTTTCCGGCACAGCAAGTACGATTCGTCTCGGCGACACTCCGTACTACCCTTTTGCTACGGGAGATGAAAACTACCGTAAAAGCAGAGTCCGACCCGAACCGCACCCCGGTACGCGACAGACACGCCATGAACCCCATCGACCGTGTCATCCCAGTCCTGTACGCCTACGACCTGGTGCACAGAAACCGACAATGGCGCATACGGTGAGTACATTGTACCACAACAACGGAAGTGTACATGTACGGTGCGTCACACGCTCGCGTATATCACCATTGCAATAGTGATACGAGCCGCAGACATGCCGTGAATGTTGGGGTACAGTGCGTAACACGCTCGCGTATACCACCATTGCAATAGTGATACGAGCCGCACACACGCCATCAATGTTGGGGTACGGTGCGTCACACGCTCGCGTATATCACCATTGCAATAGTGATACGAGCCGCACAAATGCCATTTATGTTGGGGTATGGTGCTCACATCTGAGGGGTGTTTGGATATGACTGCCAGCAGTGCCCAGACATAGGAGGGGTGGGTGCACATGACTCCCAGCAGTGCCCATACATAGGAGGGGTGTGGATATGACTCCCAGCAGTGCCCAGACATAGGAGGGGGGTGTGGATATGACTCCCAGCAGTGCCCAGGCATAGGAGGGGGTGTGGATATGACTCCCAGCAGTGCCCAGACATAGGAGGGAGGTGTGGATATGACTCCCAGCAGAGCCCACACACAGGAGGGGGGTGTGGATATGACTCCCAGCAGTGCCCGGACATAGTAGGGGGGTGTGGATAGGACTCCCAGCAGTGCCCAGACATAGGAGGGGGTGTGGATATGACTGCCAGCAGTGCCCAGACATAGGAGGGGTGGGTGCACAGGACTCCCTGCAGTGCCCAGACATAGGAGCGGTTGGTGGATATGACTCCCAGCAGTGCCCAGACATAGGAGGGGTGGGTGCACAGGACTCCGAGCAGTGCCCAGACATAGGAGGGGTGAGTCCACAGGACTCCCAGTAGTGCCCAGACATAGGAGGCGGGTGTGTATATGACTGCCAGCAGTGCCCAGACATAGAAGGGGGTGTAGATATGACTCCCAGCAGTGCCCAGACATAGGAGGGGTGGGTGCACAGGACTCCCGGCAGTGCCCAGACATAGGAGGGGGATGTGTATATGACTCCCAGCAGTGCCCAGACATAGGAGGGGGTGCAGATATGACTCCCAGCAGTGCCCAGACATAGGAGGGGTTGGTGGATATGACTCCCAGCAGTGCCCAGACATAGGAGGGGTTGGTGGATATGACTCCCAGCAGTGCCCAGACATAGAAGGGGTGGGTGCACAGGACTCCCAGCAGTGCCTAGACATAGGAGGGGGTGTGGGTATGACTCCCAGCAGTGCCAAGACATAGGAGGGGTGGGTGCACAGAACTCCCAGCAGTGCCCAGACATAGGAGGGGGGTGTGGATTTGACTCCCAGCAGTGCCCAGACATAGGAGGGGATGTGAATATGACTCCCAGCAGCGCCCAGACATAGGAGGGGGTGTGGATATGACTCTCAGCAGTGCCCAGACATAGGAGGGGGGTGTGGATATGGGAGGGGGGTGGATATGACTCCTAGCAGTGCCCAGACATAGGAGGGGTGTGGATATGACTCCCAGCAGTGCCCAGACATAGGAGGAGTGGGTGAAAAGGACTCCCAGCAGTGCCCAGACATAGGAGGGGTTGGTGGCTATGACTCCCAGCAGTGCCCAGACATAGGAGGGGTTGGTGGATATGACTCCCAGCAGTCCCCAGACATAGAAGGGGTGGGTGTACAGGACTCCCAGCAGTGCCCAGACATAGGAGGGGGGTGTGGATATGACTCCCAGCAGTGCCCAGACATAGGAGGGGTTGGTGGATATGACTCCCAACAGTGCCCAGACATAAGAGGGGTTGGTGGATATGACTCCCAGCAGTGCCCAGACATAGGAGGGGTGGGTGCACAGGACTCTGAGTAGTGCCCAGACATAATAGGGGTGGGTGCACAGGACTCCCGGCAGTGCCCAGACATAGGAGGGGGATGTGTATATGAATCCCATCAGTGCCCAGACATAGGAGGGGGGTGTGGATATGACTCCCAGCAGTGCCCAGACATAGGAGGGGAGTGTGGATATGACTCCCAGCAGGCAGTGCCCAGACATAGGAGGGGGTGTGAATATGACTCCCAGCAGTGCCCAGACATAGGAGGGGTGGGTGCACAGGACTCCCAGCAGTGTCCACACATAGGAGGGGTTGATGGATATGACTCCCAGCAGTGCCCAGACATAGGAGGGGCATGTGGATATGACTGCCAGCAGTGCCCAGACATAGGAGACGTGGGTGCATAGGACTCCCAGCAGTGCCCAGACATAGGAGGCGTTGGTGGATATGAGGTTTTTACTGCTAGTAGCGTTCCACCATCTATTTGTTTTTTAGTACGCTTTTTTGTAGCTACGGAAGCCGGTTGAACCGCTGCCGCTGAGGCTCTGTTAGCCAATGAATTCCCTGCAACGTGAACGCCATCACGTTGATGACTCAGTGTATGTATCACGTGAGTCTTTTGCAGTTCTTTCTGCAAAAAAACTACCTGTTCCCAAAGTTTTTTATGCTTTATTGTGGCACCAGTCTCATCTTTGTAACCGTTTTTGATCCACGTCTGCATGTCGTTATTGTAAGACTGGACGCTATATTAGTGATTCAGTTTTGGTGATTATCGGTCTGAATTTACCTAAGCGCCAGCGACCTTTAACAATCGCGCACGCTGCATTGTAAGATTTTGTTATCCACAACGTAGTGTTGTGCAAATCTGTCCGTGTAGATTACACAGGTGTACTGTTCCAGAGGCAGAATTTCGATTGGCAGAGGATATTCATGTACGTATTCTAGATCTTCTAGTTTACTCATTTTCGGATCAAAAGCGTGTTTCACATCTTCTGACGCAAGAGAATTTTCCTATTGTATCCATTTTGGATCTAATGCCACTGCATTTGGAATGCGTGGTCTTGTTCCTGCCTCAAGGGCTGATACTGCTGTTAAAACAGATATGTTCTTGCCTTGGGCTAGGGCTCTTTCTTTTGCTACAGCAGTTTGAACCGCTGTTAGATTTTTTTCAGTATAACTGAATTTCATTTCGGCTTGTGTGTACAAGTGTGATTTATAAGCTATTGGTACCGTTTCTCCCTCATTAGAGGTCAGGTACGTGAATCCGGGATGACTCGGATTACAAGGTTGCGTTCGTTTGCGCGTGTTTGCAATTTTGTTTTAATTAACATGTCTGTTTGTAATGATCTTAACATTTCTGTGTGTTTCTGAGTCCAATTAATTGGTTTGAAATCAGGTTTTATTAATTCATATAGAGGTTTAACCCTCTCTGCATAATTTAGAATGTATGTTCTTCCGAAATTCAGGAAACTTAGTATTGATTGTAAGTTCTTCAGCGTTTTTGGTGCTTGGAGTACTGCACACTTCTCTAAGAAGTTGTCTGCTAAGCTTTTGCCTTCACTTGATAATTCATATCCTAAAAACAGGACAGTTAGGTGAGCAATTCGTGACTTTTTAAAGTTGAATTTGTACCCTTCAGCTGCGAACCCAAGTATTATGGTGTTCACTCTCTTCAAGTGTGTCTCCAGGTCGTCGTCTGTAAGATAGATGTCATAGAGATAAGATAATGCCTCATCATTATACATTTGTAGTAACTCTGTTACCCTTGCTGAGAATAATCCTGGGCTGTTCTTGAATCCCTGTGGGAGTCGACAGAATTGTTTTTGCGCTCCCATTGTTGAGAAAGCGGTCAAATACCTGCTTTCAGGTGCAATGTTTTGACAAAAGAAACCATTTGAGATATCTAATGTCGTTTTATATTTTTTGCGCACGATGTTATTCATTAGTGCTGCACTGTGTGAGTTTTGTACTGCAAATGTTTTGCAGCAGGAGTTTAGGTGTCTGTAGTCCAAAACTAGATGATAGGAATCGTCTGGCTTGGAGACAGGAAACAAAGGATTGTTCATTTGTGAGGTGCATGTTTCAATCACCCCCTGATATTCAAGTTGATCTAAGATCTCCCTAACTTGCTTTTTAGCTTCTTGTTTAACAGGATACTGCCTTTGGGCAGTAGGTTGATTTTTTAACTTGATTTTGTGGTGAGGAGAATCCTCATCCCATCCTACATTATTTGTATATAATGCAGGGGTTTGGGCCACTGCCCATTTTCTAGCAAATGTGTATTTTTTATGAATTGGAATGTGATTTGAGAAGGCAGGCATAATCATTTCTTCGCCATGAGGGCACTCCCTGACAAACTCTGGTGGCCAGTCTTTCTCAGCTAGAAGGATGTCATAGCCTTTCAAAAGGATATCCCAAAAGAGACCCTTTATTTTCCTAGTTTTGTCCCCCTCTATACGCAATTTTATTTCGTATAATTTATGGGGTTTGCTAACTCTGGTGTCTGCAGTTTCCACTTGAATGTATTCATTTGTGTCCACTGTCTCCAGAAGATTCATCAGGATCTTGCGAGCTATGGTTACTTCTGCTGCGCTGTCTAGCATTGTCTGGGCCCACTCTCCGTTTTTCAGTTGTGTCCTCAGAATCCTCGGCATGTTTTATTTTAATACTAGCTACCTTCTTTTTAGGATATTGTAATTTTTTACTTTGATGAGCAGGTTCCTTGTCTTTGGACTTGACGTGCTCTTCTTTATATTCTGACCGTCCTCTTCTTTCCGATTTCTGTGAGGAATTCTGAAAAAGATCGAGAGGGACGTGTATCAATATCTTGATATCTGTCAGGTTTTCTCAATTTATCCCTATCTCTAAGGTTGTATCTTTTCTCAGAGGGCTCCCTTTGGGGAGACTTGCTTCCTCGTTCTGGAGATCTATCTCTTCGTTAAGGAGACCTTCCTCTGGACTGAAACCGTTTTTCTCTGGGAGTGGATTGTTTATTACCCTCCCAACTCTTTTTTGGAGTGTTCAGATTATTTTTAATAAAAGTTTTTTAAGGATTTTCAGTTAGTTGGGGTTTTAGTGGTTTCCCACCCAAACTATCTCTACCTAGTTCTTCATAGGATTTTTCTATGATTCTGGCAAGTTCAAATGGTTGTTCTGCTATATCTGTTTATTTCAATTTCTGACAGATCGCCACAGATGCTGCTTCTCCTTTTATGTTGGCTAGTAATATAGCCGAGACCTGCTTAAAGTCTTTCAGTAATTTCATACCTAGAGTTAAAGCAGGTTCTGGACGGTATTCATTTTGAATCTGTCTTAGTACGTCTGGTATAACTGCCATGGACGGAACACCATGTGTTTTTGTGTATATCGAAGCAAAGACTGTTCCCCAAGTGTCACAGTCCTCCGCATGTGGTGCGATCCCCATTGGAAGACAGATAGTCAGAATTCTGTGTTTCTCATGAGGTGTAGTATCAGGAAATACTGCCTCTATTTAAGTGATTTTTTTAGCTAACCAGTATGGAATTTGTTCCCGTTTTGCGGGTATTTTGCTAATGGCTGATTGTATATTCTGTGGTGTGATTTTATTTGTGTTCCCCTGGTGAGGGGTGTGCTGTGGAATTTTTATTGCTGGTTGGACTGTTGAAGTCCGCATGACATATTGGACCAATTGTCTATGTATTTTAATTAGTTGTTTTAGCTGAGCTAAAAGTTCCCGGTCTGACATTTTTTCTATGTCGGGATGTGGTGTGTAGCTGGCTAGAATCGGCCATGAGTCTCCTGCTCTACCTAGTGGACCGAGCCTGGTGATATGATTTTGAAGTTTTAGGGCGCCATTAAACCAGAGCAGGTGCTCTTGGTATGTTAGTTGAATTTCAACGTCCTCGAAGGAGCGTATTCATCCGGAGGTTCCTCTATTTTGTAATAGTGGAAATCTTGTGTCACAGCGTGTGCTGTTGGAAAATGTATCCATGAATAGAATACCTCTGTCTGCCGATATTCATGGGCCTCTACCACAAATATGACTGTACCACCTCTCGATGATAGTCCATTTTCTATAAGTTTAAGAGTCATAGTTCTTCTTACATTGACCGGAATGATTATAGCGTTCGGGTCTTCATCTTGGAGACTTGTGTCATCCGCTAGAAGTTGAGCTGCTATTCTAGCTCTCTCCCTTTCTTCGTCACTTTCTACCATGTTTCTTGACAGAAAGTTATTTTATTGCAGAGCAAGTTTCAGGGAAACAAAGATTAGGTGCACAATATTTTGGAACACTGTATCCTTCAACGTTGACTAACCCAAAATTGAATACATAGGAATCTCTTCCTACTAAGTTCCGGCGGATATTAACCTTTTACCCACTCCATACGTCTTTTTACGGGAAAAGGGGTCTGTGTGAAAAAGCACGACTGAGTTACTCTAGTATCTTGCGTTAGATTATCGCCTTACCAAACGTTGGGCGCCATGTAGTGTAGTTCCTATATTCCCAATAGGCTCTGCGCATTGGAATAACATAAACGGCAGTTTAGACGTAGGACTGAGGTCATCTAGGTCTCTACTGAATATGTTAGACTTAATTAGGTATGCCAGCTAGCTCAGAGGTCACTAGAAACTTTCTCGAATGAACAGGAAGGAGTTAACTTTCCTGATTAGACAAGAAGGGATTAGCTTCTGACAACCGCATAAACATGACAACTTTGCTCCCCTAGAATAAGGAGTATATCTCCAGAGTCGTGTGAAAACAATAGATAGCTATTTCACTCAGTCAATCGTGCATACTTAGTTTCACCAGGAGTGCAGAGAAATAGAGAGACGGGCGTTTTCAATAAAAGTTGTTATTTATTGAGCAGTCTTCTTTCTCATGCAAGAGAAGGGAATTGCCACAATTGCAATACTTGTCATGAAGTAAAGTGCGTACAGTAAAAGGAGTATTATAAAATAATACTGTAAAAGCATTTATATGGTTTCTGAGCCATATGATACTTTAAAACGGATAAAATATATACATACATAAAGTCATTGACTAAACGTACTCAACTGGTGCTTCTAAGATACGCCTACCCCGGTGTACCTGACCTAAGCCTAATACGTGGGAAGGAGTAAGTAAGTTGCAGTTTAAGTTAAGTTAGTTTTTTGCCAAGAATCTGAATCAAGAATTCTCTTAAGGTTTTAATCAGCTCCGTACCTTGGTTTTAGAATGAAGGAGGTCTTGTATCTCTCTCTCAGGACTCGATCTCCCAGCAACCCGCAAGGGTGACTGGAAACACCGGAGCTGGATTTCTCGGCAAGAGAAAAGACAGCGTCTCTCTCAGTGCGTCAAGTGGGAGGGTCGGCTTCCTTCGGCACTCGCATCAGCTGGGCGTCGGGCAAGTAGATAGCCGCTCTGCTCCAAACCACCGTGTGTTTGCTTAAGGCAACGTTGGCATATTTATACCTGGAAGGTGCCGGGTTTGACGTAAGGTTGGACATAAGACGTCACTAAGAACTTACAGTTCTTTCTGGACTCCAGGAGTTCTTTTGCAAATCAAAACAAAAGCAGGTTGAATTCCCGGGCTGCTGGAGGCTTGGTTTGTTTAAAGAACGCGTTGTACTTTCTAGGAGTCTATGGGAGTAGCCTTGCCGTATTTGGACTGCATTGGCTATGACTAAATATGGACATGATTCTTATGCCTTTATAAGGATATGTTTTGTTATAACCACGTAAGGGCATGAATCGGGAATATTTATTAAGGGTCCTAGATACATTCACAACAACTGTCCTGATAGTGCCATAGCAACAAATCACTTACAGCAGTGTCCAACTCCATGGAGGACGGAATTCTGTCACACACTGCGTGACACACCACATGTGGGTGTGATGGCAGATCCCACATGCATATCCACCCATGGGGTTTGCAGACAACCTACACACCCTCCCATCATTACTCTACAGTGTATAGTCATGTAGCCGCACACCAAAGAAATAGATTAGAAATGAAATACACACTGTCATGTATATTCCAGGCCTGATATGAATGTCCAGGTGGTGAAACATGCACTCTCTCATGGAAGGAACAAGGTTGAAACCCCTTAGATACAAAGCACTAAATTGTGAGTCGTGTGCACAAATACCCTGCATAACAAAACCAAACATAAGGGTGAGGCTGTGATCATACATCTGCATGGTTTAGAAAAGGCTGATGGTGTCCATGAAGGCATTACTACATACTACAAACACAAGTACAGTGAGTAGCATGGATGGCACAGACTAATGAGCAAAACTCATTTGTGAGCAGGCATGCCCATTGCTGAAGGAAATGTTTATAAAAATAGGAAATGTGCACAAAAGTCACCACAACAATTGTGCAACTGTTTGTACAGATGATCTCATGTGTCACTGAGGAATTTACACTCTTCTGGACAATGTCTTTAGGCAAACTGAACAGACACAAATCAAGATAATTTGCTGCTACATTGTGATGGCACATAGATACCATGGTCCACCTCATTACCATTAGAAAATACACATCTTTCACAATTCCAAAACATTGCCATGACACCAACTCCTAGGCACACAGCAGCTAAAGCAAGTACCTGAAATGCAATAGTTCAGAATGAACAATAAAATACTTCATTCAGCTCCAAAACAAAATTTCATTCATAAATGAGTACAGGCTCAAATGAAGGCCAATGGCCAGTCCAGCAGTCAAACGTTGTTTATGTAGCTGGGATCCTGTGGAGGTTGTCACCCCCAAACCTGCCTGAACATGATGTACTTAAAGGTTTGTGGACCCATGGGGGGCATAATCTGGGTCACCGTCCGGCACCGCAGGGACATCAAAGGGAAGGGTAGGTGTTGTGGGTGCAGGGGGGGAGGAATCCTCCTCAGTGGCATGTGCAGCCCCAAAGGTGGTAAGAAGTTCATGGCTGCACACTGCTGCCAGTTCCGCCAGACCACCACCTGCACCCGGGGACACAATGGGAGTTGAGGTAGAGGGCTCTGAGTCTTGCAGACTGTGTCTGTGCCTGCGTGCCCGCCTAGACTTCCGTGGTGGTGTGCTGTGTGGGTCTGTTGGTGTGTGTGTTCTTGTGTGTCTGCGTGTTCTGTGGACAGGTATGGGTGAGGGGGTTGTGGATGGGACTGAAGGAGTTGAGGGGGACAGGTCGCTGCAGGAGGGCAAGTGCTGCTGTCAGTGAGGAATCTATGGACGATAGACTCCGATGTTGGTCAGACATTTTAGCTGACATGCCCTCCATGAATTTTTTTCTTTTTTTTTTGTCCTCATAAATGCCACCAGTAGATGTTAGCTTTAAATAGACGTCCTTCAGGCCACTAACACAAACCTTCCTTAGCCGCCCTTGTGTTTGTGGATAGCCATTGAAGATCGCCCAGAGATAAGGTTAGTTCCAGTCCAACTCCCTATCCCGATGTTACTTGCTACTAAGGGAGGACGAGACCACTTAACCTCTGGCATAATCATTGGACTTATTATTGTTATTGTTCACACCATACTTTTAAGGCAGACCACAAGTCAACAGACTTAACCCTTCCGCATAGTAAATACAATCTACTCACCGCCATGATGTTCTTAAGGCAGTCTGCAAATTTTGGAGGAAGTTCTGATTTCCATTCTTTGCAGATCTCTCTTCTGACGATAACAATTACATAGAAGATAAACTGTGATATACAGCTATTTATGTTATAGTCGGGTAGAAAACCAAAAAAAACAAGTCTAGGAGTACATGTGATAGGAAATAACAGTACCTCTTCCAAAAAACCACATACCTGTCTCCAGAAACCATCTACTACAGGGCATTCACCAAACATATGGATATCATCTGCTGCTGGAAACTTACACCTTGGACAGAAATACTGTTCTGTTGATATTTTGGAAAGTTTCGCCGGTGTCCAATAAGCCCTGTACATTGTGAATAAATGATTTCTTCTCAGGTTCGATGGTTTAATAACTTTCTGAGATATTGTGAAAGAGTCTGACCAGACTTTTATTATGTCATCTGAGATCTGTATTGCAGGGGTATCCCATAATTTAGTTATTTCAGCTTCCAAATTTTCCTTATCTTTACTTCCCGTTATCATTTTATACCAATCAGCAGTCTCACCCTTCCATCCATTCCGCCTAGTTATTAAGTCGAGCGGGAGGCTCTCCTCTTCCGTATTCCAATTCTGGCTTCCCCACCATGCCGACAATTGATAAAATTTAAACCTTGTGATGGTGCCCTCTGTTAAGCGTGATAATGTTTCCCAACTTAATAAACTTGAAACGTCGCAGAGGTCCCCCCATTTTTTAAGGCCAGCTTTCTTCAAAGGGAGAGCTAATTGATCCAATAAACATTCTGGAGTACCAGGGGAATCCCAGATTGGGGCTTGAGAATTATAGTAAGGGATACCTGTAATTTTCCGTATCCATCGCCAATTATCTACGGCAGTCCGTAGAAGTTTTAGTCGAATTTTTTTAAAGAACTTTTGATCGCCAAACTTAAACAAGAAAAAATCTGCACTGTATGGGAGGTCTGATAACATAGCTTGAAATAGTCTGCCGTGTGAAGTAGAATCCAACTTATTGGCTAAAAGTCTAAAGTTCTTAAATTGGAAAGCGTAGCAATAAGAAAGTAAATCTGGGAGTGCCAATCCACCAAGTTTCAGTCCTCTTCTGAGCTTCTTCCAAGCTATTCTAGGGGATTTTGTAGCCCAAATAAAAGTACCAATTCTTCCTTGCAAATTGGAAATATCTTTTTTATTAAAGATTAAAGGAATAGAATTAAACAAAAAAGTAACTTTTGGGAGAATTATCATTTTGACTAAGTTCACCCTACCAAATATATTTAAAGGAAGGGTGTTCCTTCTAGTCAAGAGCTTTCTGATCTCTTTTACAACTGTTACCCAGCTAGTCTTGGGAGTGTCGTCCAGATTTTGAGTGAGATAAACCCCCAAATATCTAATTTTAGATTTTGCTTCTTCAATTGGGACAGGGTTATTCCAGCTCATAATTTCCGTTTTGTCCCTATTAATGCTATACCCTGATATTAAACCAAAATCTTCAGCCAGTCTAAATAATTTTGGTATCGCTTCCTCTGGGTTAGAGGTGTAAAGAAGTAAATCATCAGCATAGAGAGCTATCTTCAGTTCTAGATTTCCTATTTTGAATGGTTTTATTTCTGGATCTTGCCTTATAGAACATACAAGGGGTTCAATATAAATATCGAAAAGAAGGGGGGATAGAGGGCAGCCCTGCCTTGTCCCTCTAGAAATACTCAACCAGTCACTGTGACTACCATTAACCAAAATCTTAGCTCTTGGTCCTCTATATAAAGTTTCAATTCCCTTGATGAATAGTTCTGGGAAGCCAAAATGTGTCATTGATTTCCAAAGAAAGAGCCAATTCACCTGGTCAAAAGCTTTGGCCGCATCTATAGCTACAATAGTGAGAGGTACTTTCGTTTCAATAGCAATATCTATTGCTCCAATCACTTGGAAAGTCAATTCGTTCAATTGACGACCTGGTATAAACCCCTGCTGGTCTGGATGGATTATAGACTTAATTATTTTTGCCAGCCTCGATGCCAGGAGACCAGAATAGATTTTTAGATCCGAGTTTAAAAGTGAAAATTGGCCGGTAAGACTCTATCCTTTCCGGATCTTTATTTGGTTTGGCTATTAGTGAGATTGTAGCATCTGACCAGGAGGAAGGGATTTGCTCTCCCTGAATAAAGATTTTATTGAAGAGTCTCTGTAATGGGACCAAGATTTCTTCCACATTATCCTTGTAGACCTCTGTCGGGAGTCCATCGGGGCCAGAGGCCTTATTTCTAGCCATCTTCTTCAATTGTAGTCTTATCTCTCCCTCCGTTATCTCAGTGGCTAAAAAGGCTTTATCAAGATCATTTACCTGGGGCAGATCTATTGAGGCCCACCAATTATCCAGTTCACTCTGCAGCCCTTTGTTCTTCTCCCGATATAATTCTTCATAGAACAGTCTGGCTTCTCTTTTTATCTCAGTATCTTCTGTTAGGGTCAATCCAGTCCCATGCTGCATTAAAGATTTGATGTTGTTTCTGCTCCTCTCCATCCTAGCCTTCCAAGCTAACAGGGACCCACATTTCTCTCCATATTCGAAATTGCGAAGCTTGCTAACTTCCCATTTATCTAGAATAATTTTTTCAGCTCTTGTTTTAAAATCCGTTTGCAGTTCTAAAATTTCTTTCTCTAATCTTAAGATATTGGGTTTATTTTCCAGGACAGCAAGTTGAAGTTGCTGTTCTTTTAATTTTATTAATTTGAGCTCTTGGGTATCTCTATCTTTTTTAAGCGTACGGTTTAAGATCATCTGAGAGCTATATATTCCTCTTAAATAAGACTTAAATGTGTCCCATATCATACGGTCTAAGGCTGTGTTCTCATTAAACCTAAAAAATTCACCTATACTTTCCTTCATTTTATGTCCAACATCAGCATCTAATAAGATCGTTCTATCAAGTGTCCATCGCTTCTCTAATATTTTGTTCTTTAAGGTTATTTGTAACTCCACCACAGAATGATCTGACAAACCCACTGGAGTATAAGAGACTGAAATGGTGTTAGTTAAAAAGGATTGGTCTATCAAAAAAAAATCAATTCTTGAAAACTGGTGATATTTTTTACTAAAAAAAGAATATTCTCTGCGGTCACCATATTTAGCTCTCCAAATATCTCTTAATGTATAATCTTTCATAATATTTTTTAAAGTTAGAAGAGATTTTTTTGGAGGATTATATTTGGCTTTTGAGGTGCGGTCTACTTGGGGGTCTAGTAGAAGGTTAAAATCACCTCCTAATATAACTGGGATTGTATGCTGTAGCATGTATTTTTCTAAATTATGCAAAAAACAGGCTTTATCTTCATTAGGGCCATAATATGCCCCGCACAGAAATTTAGTACCACCAATTGAGACAACTACAGCCAACCATCTGCCAGATAGGTCTGTACTCCAATCACAAACCCTAATCCCCTCATTGGCCCTCACTAATATTGCAACTCCTCTAGTCCCACCTGAGGAGGTGTGGCGCCGCGGCCAGGGCGACTGACGCTGGAATCTGGGGACCACGGTTCGATCCCCGGCTCCGGCGGCAGGTTAGCCCAGCACCATGTGACTCTGGGCAATAGCTCGCTTAATCTTCCCGACGGCCCCCAGCGCCTAGAGACCCTTACGGGTGATTGCGCGCTTTACAAATGTGGACTTTACTTTACTTTACTTTACTTTGTTTGGAACACAAGATATCCTGAACCCAATTGTATCTACTAAATACATTTTTACATTCTTCTGCTCCCAGGTGAGTCTCCTGTAAAAGAGATATACATGCCCCAGAGTTCTTCAGAAACTCGCATACTGTTTGTTGTTTCTTAGGGCTCCCCAAGCCATTTAAGTTCCAGGAGAGGATTTTACTACTAGCACAAGCCATTATCTAGTGTTGCTACCCCGACCTCCAAAATTAATAGTGACCTATAACTGAGTTTAAGCAAGTAAAAAATTACGGCATATGAGGACATTTTCAATTGTTTTTTCCCTATCCCTTTCCCCCTGAGAACCCTCCCCACCCTCCCCCCGAGGAACCCTTCCCTCCTGATGGGCGTCGATACACCTTTAGGAGGCCTACACCCTACCACCCCCACACCTATATAAAGAACAGTGGTCTTTCAGCATGCTATATATATCTATATATTTTTTTTTTTTGAGTTACGCCTTTTACAGATCTTACTTATCATGCTTATCTCCATTTTTTTTCCTCCCCCTTTCCCTTTCCTTTTCCCCCTTTCCCCTTTACTATTTTTTCCCTTTTTTTTCTTTTTTTTTTCCCTTTTTCCCCTTCTTTCTTTTTCCCCCTTTGGTGAGTATATATGTATATATATGTGTGTGTATTTTTTTTCCCCTTTCCTCCTCCCTTTCTGTTTTTACCCTTTTTTTTTTTTCTTATCCTTCCTCCTCCCTTTTTTTTCTTCTTTTTTTCCCTTTCTTCCCCCTTTTTCTCCTTCCACTATTATTGAACAAACACACTAGGGAAAAAAAAAAAGTGGATGAAGAGATTGAAATTAGACAACTATTCTTTCATTTTAACTAGTAATTCATCAACTTCCTCAGGAAAATGACAGGAGAACATTTTATTGTTCCACACTATCTTGAGGAGTGCCGGAAATTTCATTTGTACCTGAGCCCCCAATGAACGCAGCTCTGGCATTCTGGAGCCAAGCTCCCATTGTCTTTGAGCGGTTTTCCCCCCTATGTCAGATCTTATTTGATAGGGGTTAGCGCGGTAGTGCAGAGAAGTACTTGCCAGACATCGATTTAGGATCAACTCTTTCACGCTATAAGTTTGAAAATATACCAAAATCTTCCAGGGTGCCTTGCGGTCTGAGTGCAGCCTAAATGGATCCCTGTGTACTTGTTGGATCTCTGCTTCTAAGTTGATGTCTGTTCTATCTTTCAAAATGTCTTCCCGGAGTAATCTACATACGAACCCCTTTATGTCCTCCACTTCTTCTCCCTCAGGAATTTTAAGAATCCTAAGGTTGTTGCGCCAGGTTTGTGTCTCCAATCTCTCCATATCCATTGTTAATGTACGATTCTGCGCCTTTAATGACTCAATATCTCTGGAGTTTCCTTTCGAAATCTCTGCCATTGCCGAGACTTTACCTTCCAAAGCACCAGTTCTAGTGTTAATTCCCTCCAGTTTAGCCTCTAGAAGGTCAAATCTATCAGGCAGACCTCTCTGATTTCTCTCAGAAATCTCGAATTTCCCCATCAAGTCGTCTCTCAATGAGTGAAGTAAAGAACTAAGTCTGTCCCCTTCTTCTTTTTCCCCTGATGACTCAACTGTTCCATCAGCCTGAGGAGTTGAACCTTGTATATCTAAAGCAATGAGGGGTAAAAGGTGTACATTGGCAGTACTGGTTGAAAGAATCGAGTAGTAAGAAGTATCTGCAGATTTAGAGATTGCGGATTGTTCTGATAGTGAAGAACCTGATTGTGCTACGTCCAACAGGGTGTCTGAATTCACCTCAGTATCCCGCCCGGAGATAGACAGAGCCCTTGACTCTGATTCTTCATTGCAAGAGATTAAATCTAATACAGCGTACTTATTAGACAAGGGCAAGGAGGGGTGAGGGCAGGAGACCATAATTTTATTAGGACTGTTAGAGCCATTGCCCTCCACCACTATGGGAGCGTCCATTGCCTTGGAGTTTAATTGTGCCATCACCTCACCTTTCGCCCCTTCCTTAAAATTCACTGCTTTCTCCATAATTTTGAAGAAACTCTTTAATGAAGGGTTTCCTCTAGGTACTTGTGGTTGTTTTGCAGCTTTGGTTAACTTAGTCTTCCCTCTCCCTCTCCCGGCTCCTGTCTTCCTATTCTGTTTAAGAGGGGAGATAGGGATTGGACCACTTCTATCTGCAGTATCAGAAAAATTCCAGACCCCCTGCTTCCTAAGGTCTGACTTAGACCTTAATTGGTATCGGTTCCTCGCCTCACCCACTTTTCCTTTGCCTGTAATATCCTGCTCGCTATTCTGCCTTACTGGGCGATCATCAGGTGGAGCCTCTTCCGTAATTCCGCTAATAATTTTACCTGCAGAAACTATAGAAGCGGTAGTAACACCCTCGCTCTCCCTATCGTTTCGGGGGGCTGTTAAAGGACTCAGTTTGTCTGCCTCCATGCAGACACCCCCCTTAGATATCTCCTTGCCGCCTCTAAATGTACCAGCCTCTTGGAATGCAAAAGCTCTCGCCCCCACTCTCGCATGGAAAAGGAGCGCTGCTCTTGAACGCGCCCACAAACTGCAACAGCTCACTCTGAGACCAGCCGGTCTCACTTTCTCCCCTTCGGATGCCCTCCATGAATGACAACAACTCCGGCAGATTCATGTTGGTCAGACTTCAATGTGGACTGTCCTTCATGGCCAAACTCACATACTGACAGAGTTGATGCCCTCCATGAATGACAACAACTGTGTCAGTATGTGAGTTTGGCCATGAAGGACAGTCCACATTGAAGTCTGACCAACATGAATCTGTCGGAGTAGGTCCACAGACTCGGCACTGAGGGCAGCAGGGGAGACAGGGGCAGGGGCTGCAGTGCCGGGGACAAAGGAGACATGGGGGGCAGCACGGACAGAAGGCACCCTACCAACTGGGAGGGTGGAGATGGGTCTGGAGGAGGTGGGGACAGACACTGTGGTGTAAGAAGCTGTCTCTGCGTATTCCCCCTCCTCCTGGGAGTCAGAAGCCGAGCCGTCCGCATGATATGAAGTGTCGCCTTCAAAAGGTGCGGCCGGCTGACTCCCCTCACCCTCCGTGCCACTGGCTCCCTCCAACTCCTTAGCACTGGTGGCACTGCGGCTGGGTCCTCCCTCCTGGTCCATGCTTATGTCTCCTCCTGTGTTGGTTGATGATGCTGTTGGCAAGGAGAAGAAACAAAAAGGCAGCAGTCACCTGTACACATCTGACACATGAACAAAAATTATTTGGGCACATTGCGAATCATGGCATGCATCATGAGTAACAGCAACATAACTCAGCACATATTTAACACTAGTACTGCAGAGTTGGTATAGACTAAGCATGGGCGTAAAATCCGTTCCATTTACAAAATGGTTGCAAAGAAATTAACTTCAACTTGGGCACCTGCTGTAACCCTGCAAGTGCTTCCTGAGCGGCGCCTCCAGAGTTGTTGCCTACTTTTCTCTGACCCTGCTCTGACCCTCGAAGCAGGGTCAGAGAATAGTTACAAGTATGGCACAATGCTCCAGGCTGTCACAAAAATTAAACCACAACAGGAAGCACTTACAGATAAGGAAGCAGGTGCCGGACTTGAAGCTCAAATTCAGTAACACATTAACCAGCCCCCGGTTGAGGCTGGCAGGTGTGCTTTCTCCCAATAATCTACAGTGGTGAACCAGAGGGTGCTGTGATGAACCAGAAGGTGCGGTTGTGAACCAGAGGGTGCTGTGATGAACCAGAGAGTGGCAGTGGTGAACCAGAGGGTGGCAGTGGTGAACCAGAGGGTGGCAGTGGTGAACCAGAGGGTGCTGTGATGAACCAGAATTTACACTCTTCTGGACAATGTCTGTAGGCAAACTAAACAGACACAAATCAAGATAATTTGCTGCTACATTGTGTTGGCACATAGATACCATGGTCCACATCATTACCATTAGAAAATACACATCTTTCACAATTCCAAAACATTGCCATGACACCAACTCCTAGGCACACAGCAGCTAAAGCAAGTACCTGAAATGCAATAGTTCAGAATGAAAAATAAAATGCTTCATTCAGCTCCAAAACAAAATTTCATTCATAAATGAGTCCAGGCTCAAATGAAGGCCAATGGCCAGTCCAGTCAAAAGTTTTTTATGTAGCTGGGATCCTGTGGAGGTTGTCACCCCCAAACCTGCCTGCACATGATGTACTTAAAGGTTTGTGGACCCATGGGGGGCATCATCAGGGTCACCGTCCGGCACCGCAGGGACATCAAAGGGAAGGGTAGGTGTTGTGGGTGCAGGGGGGGAGGAATCCTTCTCAGTGGCATGTGCAGCCCCAAAGGTGGTAAGAGGTTCATGGCTGCACACTGCTGCCAGTTCTGCCAGACCACCACCTGCACCCGGGGACACAATGGGAGTGGAGGTAGAGGGCTCTGAGTTTGCAGACTATGTCTGTGCCTGCATGCCTGCCAAGACTTCCGTGGTGGTTTGCTGTGTGGGTCTGTTGGTGTGTGTGTTCTTGTGTGTCTGAGTGTTCTGTGGACAGGTATGGGTAAGGGGGTTGTGGATGGGTCGGAAGGAGTGAGGGGGACAGGTCGCTACAGGAGGACAAGTGCTGCCGTCAGTGAGGAATCTATGGACGATATACTCCGATGTTGGTCACACAAAATTTAGCTGACATGCCCTCCATGAATGACAACAACTGTGTCAGTATGTGAGTTTGGCCATGAAGGACAGTCCACATTGATGTCTGACCAACATGAATCTGCCGGAGTAGGTCCACAGACTCGGCACTGAGGGCAGCAGGGGAGACAGGGGCAGGGGCTGCAGTGCCGGGGACAAAGGAGACATGGGGGGCATCACGGACAGAAGGCACCCTACCAACTGGGAGGGTGGAGATGGGTCTGGAGGAGGTGGGGACAGACACTGTGGTGGAAGAAGCTGTCGCTGCGTATTCCCCCTCCTCCTGGGAGTCAGAAGCCGAGCCGTCCGCATGATACGAAGTGTCGCCTTCAAAAGGTGCGGCCGGCTGACTCCCCTCACCCTCCGTGCCACTGGCTCCCTCCAACTCCTTAGCGCTGGTGGCACTGCAGCTGGGTCCCCCCTCCTGGTCCATGCTTATGTCTCCTCCTGTGTTGGTCGATGATGCTGTTGGCAAGGAGAAGAAACAAAAATGCAGCAGTCACCTGTACACATCTGACACATGAACAAAAATTATTTTGGCACATTGCAAATCATGGCATGCATCATGAGTAACAGCAACATAACTCAGCACATATTTAACACTAGTACTGCAGAGTTGGTATAGACTAAGCATGGGCGTAAAATCCGTTCCGTTTACAAAATGGTTGCAAAGAAATTAACTTCAACTTGGGCACCTGCTGTAACCCTGCAGGTGCTTCCTGAGCTGCGCCTCCAGAGTTGTTGCCTACTTATCTCTGACCCTGCTCTGACCCTCGAAGCAGGGTCAGAGAATAGTTACAAGTATGGCACATTGCTCCAGGCTGTCACAAACATTAAACCACAACAGGAAGCACTTACAGATGAGGAAGCAGATGCCGGACTTGAAGCTCAAATTCAGTAACACATTAATCAGCCCCCGGTTGAGGCTGGGCTGGTGTGCTTTCTCCCCATAATCTACAGTGGTGAACCAGAGGGTGCTGTGATGAACCAGAAGGTGCAGTTGTGAACCAGAGGGTGCTGTGATGAACCAGAGGGTGGCAGTGGCGAACCAGAGGGTGACAGTGATGAATCAGAGGGTGGCAGTGGTGAACCAGAGGGTGGCAGTGATGAACCAGAGGGTGGCAGTGGTGAACCAGAGGGTGTCAATGGTGAACCAGAGGGTGGCAGTGGTGAACCAGAGGGTGCTGCGATGAACCAGAGGGTGGCAGTGATGAACGAAAGGGTGACAGTGATGAACCAGAGGGTGGCAGTGGTGAACCAGAGGGTGGCAGTGATGAACCAGAGGGTGGCAGTGGTGAACCAGAGGGTGACTGTGATGGACCAGAGGGTGGCAGTGGTGAACCAGAGGGTGGCAGTGATGAACCAGAGGGTGGCAGTGGTGAAACAGAGGGTGGCAGTGGTGAACCAGAGGGTGGCAGTGATGAACCAGATGGTGGCAGGGGTGAACCAAAGGGTGGCAGTGGTGAACCAGAGGGTGGCAGTGGTGAACCAGAGGGTGGCAGTGATGAACCAGAGGGTAGCAGTGATGAACCAGAGGGTGGCAGTGGTGAACCAGAGGGTGGCAGTGGTGAACCAGAGGGTGGCAGTGGTGAACCAGAGGGTGGCAGTGATGAACCAGAGGATGGCAGTGATGAACCGGAGGGTGGCAGTGGTGAACCAGAGGGTGGCAGTGGTGAACCAGAGGGTGGCAGTGATGAACCAGAGGGTGGTAGGGGTGAACCAGAGGGTGATGTGATGAACCAGAGGGTGGCAGTGATGAACCAGAGGGTGGCAGTGATGAACCAGAGGGTGGCAGTGGTGAACCAGAGGGTGGCAGTGATGAACCAGAGGGTGACAGTGATGATCCAGAGGGTGGCAGTGGTGAACCAGAGGGTGACAGTGATGTACTAGAGGGTGGCAGTGATGAACCAGAGGGTGGCAGTGGTGAACCAGAGGGTGCTGTGATGAACCAGAAGGTGGCAGTGATGAACCAGAGGGTGGCAGTGGTGAACCAGAGGGAGCTGTGATGAACCAGAGGGTGGCAGTGATGAACCGGAGGGTGTCAGTGGTGAACCAGAGGGTGCTGTGATGAAGCAGAGGATGGCAGTGATCAACCAGGGGGTGGCAGTCGTGAACCAGCGGGTGGCAGTGATGATACAGAGGGTGGCAGTGATGAACCAGACGGTGGCACTGGTGAACAGAGGGTGCTGTGATGAACCAGAGGGTGGCAGTGATGAACCAGAGGGTGACAGTGATGAACCAGAGGGTGGCAGTGGTAAACCCAAGTGTGGCAGTGATGAACCAGAGGGTGGCAGTGGTGAACCAGAGGGTGACAGTGATGAACCAGAGGGTGGCAGTGGTGAACCAGAGGGTGGCAGTGATGAACCAGAGGGTGGCAGTGGTGAACCAGAGGGTGGCAGTGATGAACAAGAGGGTGGCAGTGATGAACCAGTAGGTGGCAGGGGTGAACCAGAGGGTGGCAGTGGCGAACCACAGGGTGGCAGTGGTGAATCAGAGGGTGGCAGTGATTAACCAGATGGTGGCAGTGGTAAACCAGAGGGTGGCAGTGATGAACCAGATGGTGGCAGGGGTGAACCAGAGAGTGGCAGTGGTGAACCAGAGGGTGGCAGTGGTGAACCAGAGGATGGCAGTGATGAACCAGAGGGTGGCAGTGATGAACCAGAGGGTGGCAGTGATGAACCAGAGGGTGGCAGTGGTGAACCAGAGGGTGGCAGTGGTGAACCAGAGGGTGGCCGTGATGAACCAGAGGGTGGCAGTGATGAACCAGAGGGAGGCAGTGGTGAACCAGAGGGTGACAGTGGTGAACCAGAGGGTGCTGTGATGAACCAGAAGGTGGCAGGGGTGAACCAGAGGGTGTCAGTGGTGAACCGGAGGGTGGCAGTGGTGAACCAGAGGGTGCTGTGATGAACCAGTGGGTGTCAGTGGTGAACCAGAGGGTGGCAGTGGTAAACCCGAGGGTGGCAGTGATGAACCAGAGGGTGGCAGTGGTGAACCAGAGGGTGACCGTGATGAACCAGAGGGTGGCAGTGGTGATCCAGAGGATGGCAGGGGTGAACCAGAGGGTGGCAGTGGTGAACCAGAGGATGGCAGTGGTGATCCAGAGGATGGCAGGGGTGAACCAGAGGGTGGCAGTGGTGAACCAGAGGGTGACAGTGATGTACCAGAGGGTGTCAGTGGTGAACCAGAGGGTGGCAGTGGTGATCCAGAGGGTGCTGTGATGAACCAGAGGGTGGCAGTGGTGAACCAGAGGGTGGCAGTGGTGAACCAGAGGGTGGCAGTGATGAACCAGAGGATGGCAGGGGTGAACCAGAGGGTGCTGTGATGAACCAGAGGGTGGCAGTGATGAACCAGAGGGTGGCAGTGGTGAACCAGAGGGTGGCAGTGGTGAACCAGAGGGTGACATTGATGATCCAGAGGGTGGCAGTGGTGAACCAGAGGGTGGCAGTGATGAACCAGAGGGTGGCAGTGGTGAACCAGAGGGAGCTGTGATGAACCAGAGGGTGGCAGTGATGAACCAGAGGGTGGCAGTCGTGAACCAGAGGGTGCTGTGATGAACCAGAGGATGGCAGTGATCAACCAGAGGGTGGCAGTCGTGAACCAGAGGGTGGCAGTGATAAACCAGAGGGTGGCAGTGATGAACCAGTGGGTGGCACTGGTGAACCAGAGGGTGCTGTGATGAACCAGAGGGTGGCAGTGATGAACCAGAGGGTGACAGTGATGATCCAGAGGGTGGCAGTGGCAAACCAGAGGGTGGCAGTGATGAACCAGAGGGTGGCAGTGATGATGAACCAGAGGGTGGCAGTGATGAACCAGAGGGTGGCAGTGGTGAACCACAGGGTGGCAGTGGTGAACCAGAGGGTGACAGTGATGAACCAGAGGGTGGCAGTGGTGAACAGGAGGGTGGCAGTGATGAACCAGAGGGTAGCAGGGGTAAACCAGAGGGTGGCAGTGATGAACCAGATGGTGGCAGGGGTGAACCAGAGTGTGGCAGTGGTGAACCAGAGGGTGGCAGTGGTGAACCAGAGGATGGCAGTGATGAACCAGAAGGTGGCGGGGGTGAACCAGAGGGTGGCAGTGATGAACCAGAGGGTGGCAGTGGTGAACCAGAGGGTGGCAGTGGTGAACCAGAGGGTGGTCGTGATGAACCAGAGGGTGGCAGTGATGAACCAGAGGGAGGCAGTGGTGAACCAGAGGGTGACAGTGGTGAACCAGAGGGTGCTGTGATGAACCAGATGGTGGCAGGGGTGAACCAGAGGGTGTCAGTGGTGAACCGGAGGGTGGCAGTGGTGAACCAGAGGGTGCTGTGATGAAGCAGTGGTTGTCAGTGGTGAACCAGAGGGTGGCAGGGGTGAACCAGAGGGTGGCAGTGATGAACCAGAGGGTGGCAGTGATGACCCAGAGGGTGGTAGGGGTGAGCCACAGGGTGCTGTGATGAGCCAGAGGGTGGCAGTGATGAACCAGAGGGTTGCAGTGGTGAACCAAATGGTGGCAGTGATGAACCAGAGGGTGGCAGTGATGAACTAGAGGGTGGCAGTGAAGAACTAGAGGGTGGCAGTGATGAACCAGAGGGTGCTGTGATGACCCAGAGGGTGGCAGTGAAGAACCAGAGGGTGGCAGTGGTGAACCAGAGGGAGCTGTGATGAACCAGAGGGTGGCAGTGATGAATCAGAGGGTGTCAGTGGTGAACCACAGGGTGCTGTGATGAACCAGAGGATGGCAGTGATCAACCAGAGGGTGGCAGTCGTCAACCAGAGGGTGGAGGTGATGAACCAGAGGGTGGCAGCGATGAACCAGAGGGTGGCGCTGGTGAACCAGAGGGTGCTGTGATGAACCAGAGGGTGGCAGTGATGAACCAAAGGGTGACAGTGATGAACCAGAGGGTGGCAGTGGTGAACCAGAGGGTGGCAGTGATGAACCAGAGGGTGACAGTTATGAACCCGAGGGTGGCAGTGGTGAACCAGAGGATGGTAGTGGTGAACAAGAGGGTGGCAGTGATGAACCAGATGGTGGCAGGGGTGTACCAGAGGGTGGCAGTGGTGAACCAGAGGGTGGCAGAGGTGAACCAGAGGGTGGCAGTGATAAACCAGAGGGTGGCAGTGATGAACCAGAGGGTGGCAGTGATGAACCAGAGGGTGGCAGTGAGGAACCAGATGGTGGCAGGGGTGAACCAGAGGGTGGCAGTGGTGAACCAGAGGGTGGCAGTGATGAACCAGAGGGTGGCAGTGATGAACCAGAGGGTGGCAGTGGTGAACCAGAGGATGACAGTTATGAACCCGAGGGTGGCAGTGATGAACCAGAGGGTGGTAGTGGTGAACAAGAGGGTGGCAGAGATGAACCAGATGGTGGCAGGGGTGAACCAGAGGGTGGCAGTGGTGAACCAGAGGGTGGCAGTGGTGAACCAGAGGGTGGCAGTGATGAACCAGAGGGTGGCGGTGATGAACCAGAGGGTGGCAGTGATGAACCAGATGGTGGCAGTGGTGAACCAGAGGGTGGCAGTGGTGAACCAGAGGGTGGCAGTGATGAACCAGAGGGTGGTGGTGATGAACCAGAGGGTGGCAGTGATGAACCAGATGGTGGCAGGAGTGAACCAGAGGGTGGCAGGAGTGAACCAGAGGGTGGCAGTGATGAACCAGAGGGTGACAGTGATGATCCAAAGGGTGGCAGTGGTGAACCAGAGGGTGGCAGTTATGAACCAGAGGGTGGCAGTGGTGAACCAGAGGGAGCTGTGATGAACCAGAGGGTGACAGTGATGAACCAGAGGGTGTCAGTGGTGAACCAGAGGGTGCTGTGATGAACCAGAAGATGGCAGTGATCAACCAGAGGGTGGCAGTCGTGAACCATAGGGTGGCTGTGATGAACCAGAGGGTGGCAGTGATGAACCAGAGAGTGGCACTGGTGAACCAGAGGGTGCTGTGATGAACCAGATGGTGGCAGTGATGAACCAGAGGTTGGCAGTGATGATCCAGAGGGTGGCAGTGGAGAACGAGAGGTTGGCAGTAATGAGCCACAGGGTGGCAGTGATGAACCAGAGGGTGGCAGTGATGAATCAGAGGGTGGCAGTGGTGAACAAGAGGGTGGCAGTGATGAACCAGAGGGTGGCAGTGAGGAACCAGAGGGTGTCAGTGGTGAACCAGAGGGTGTTGTGATGAACCAGAGGGTGGCAGTGATGAACCGGAGGGTGACAGTGATGAACCAGGGGGTGGCAGTGGTGAACCAGAGGGTGGCAGTGATGAACCAGAGGGTGACATTGATGAACCAGGGGGTGGCAGTGGTGAACCAGAGGGTGGCAGTGATGAACCAGAGGGTGGCAGTGGTGAACCAGAGGGTGGCAGTGATGAACCAGAGGGTGACAGTGATGAACCAGAGGGTGGCAGTGATGAACCAGAGGGTGGCAGTGGTGAACCAGAGGGTGCTGTGATGAACCAGAGGGTGGCAGTGATGAACCAGAGGGTGACAGTGATGAACCAGAGGGTGGCAGTGGTGAACCAGAGGGTGCTGTGATGAACCAGAGGGTGGCAGTGATGAACTAGAGGGTGGCAGTGATGAACCAGAGGGCGGCAGTGATGAACCAGAGGGTGGCAGTGGTGAACCAGAGGGTGGCAATGATGAACCAGAGGGTGGCAGTGATGAACCAGAGGGTGGCACTGCTAAACTACCCGGGAGCCCTGTGGGCGTGAGCCCCTGCGCTGCTGAGCTGCGCAGGGGTTGTGAGCCCACGCGCTACTGAACGGACCTGGGGCCCAGTGAGTGTGAGCCCCCGTGCTGCTGAACTGCCCCGGAGCCCTCTCAGCATGAAAATCAATTACCTGGGAGCACTCTGGGTGTGAGCACACATTGTGCTAAGTGTCCCCCTGCCCCCAGTACATATATACCCGTACCACACAGCACCATTATGCTCTTGCACCATGAAGTCTGGTGCCTGGATGCTCCTGATTCGTGTAGGTGGTACCACCATCTGGTGCAGTCAAAATGTAAAGTCATAACTTGCTACACAGCACCAATGAACACGTGTCCCCCCTGGCACCGGTATGCGCATGTACCAGGCGTGGAGCACCCGCATGCCACTGCAGACTACTGCCCAGCTTAGTATCTGCCCAATCTCAGTTTAGTATGAGATTGGACATTGTCCAGCAGCAGCAGCTGCATGCGTCTGAACCCACTGAGCAGGATCAGAATGGCTTTGTACCAACACGTGCAGCAGAGCTATCTTGGACATCTGAAGGATCCTGGGGTCCTGTGCCAAACGTATTTTTGCATCCATGAGTTTCCCGAGCGCCATCCCCATGTAGCTCCTGTGACCAGGAGGCTGCTTTCTCCTTATCTGCTGCTCTGCTCGGTCTCAGACCCTTTATAAACAAGATGCATGTGAACTCAAATAGAAGCCCTGCCCGTTTGGCCCCATCCACCACACACCAGCGGTATGAAACGGCTTCCCGCCCGCCCCCACTATAATGGCCAGCTCACTCAAGGGACCTCGGCGCCTTTTGGCGCGCTGGCAAAGTTACAGTTACAAGAGTTCGCGGGAAAATTCGCGAACTCGCGGACTTTTTTTGCAATTTCGTACGAATTCGTGGACCGTGAATTCGCAAATTTCGCCCATACTTAGCATAGACATAATGCTACTTGAACCCAAGGATCCAAATAACAAACCAGGCCACAACTTGTTATGTTATGTTATGTTATTTTGTGACTTTTATAGCGCACGGCTACTCAGAGAGTGTCCCGGCGCTTTATTAACATCCTGAAAGCAAACATAACACACAAAGAATAAAAAAGGGAACAAAAGGGAAATTAAAATCTAAGAGGCAAACAGCCAGGTTTTTAGGCCCTTTCTAAAGGATAGCAGGTTGGAGTTGCTACGTAACACGAAGGGTAGAGAGTTCCAAAGCTGAGGGGCCCGAAGCATAAAGGAACGACCTCCCAGTCGGGCCCTCCTCACACGAGGAACAATGGCCAGAAGCTGCGATTCTGATCTCAAAGATCGCGACGGACAGTATTGCTTAAACCTCCTCTGCAGGTATTTAGCCCCGGTGGAATAAAAGGCCTTATGAGCAAGAGTCAAGGTTTTAAAAACTATCCGCTGTCGGATAGGCAGCCAATTAAGTGCCTGTAACAGGCCAGAAGCATGCGCTCGCCTGTGCAGACCAAAAATGGCGCGGGCCGCCGCATTTTGGACCACCTGCATCCGCTGCAGGAGGTATTCGGGCAGGCCAAGATATAAGATGTTAGCATAGTCCAATCTTGAACCAATCAAGGCCTGCACCGTAATCCTCCTGTGATCCTCTGAAAGCAGCGGAAAGAACTTCCGCAGCATGCGGAGAAGTCCAAAGCATATGCCTGTAAGGGTAAGGATCTGAGATCTGAGGGTCAGGCCGTTGTCAATTTTGACCCCCAGATTCTTCGCAACCTGCGAGGACTGGCTCGGGGGAGACATATCCGCCGGCCACCACATCTGCCAGTCCGGGTCGGATTGACAGCCGAAGAAGAGTACCTCCGACTTATCTGAGTTGCACTTGAGGCTGTTCAGTTGGAACCATTGAAAAACAGCCCCAAGGCACTCACGGATACTCTCTCCGTCAAAATCCTCCCCTTTCCGGCAGGTGAAGAGCAACTGGGTGTCATCCGCATAGGATACGATCTGGGCTCCATAGGACTCCGCCAGAGCCGCCAAAGGGGTCATAAAGATGTCATAAGATGTTAAACAGAGTCGGGCTCAATACCGAGCCCTGCGGGACTCCGACTCCCAGACCAACTGTCGGCGACCAGCTAGAAAAGATGTAAACCATCTGAGAACCGTCCCCCTCAGACCGATCTCATGAAGTCTGATGAGGAGACCCTCATGGGGGACGGTGTCGAAGGCCGCCGACAGATCGAGCATGATCAACATCGCTCTACCACCCAGATCTAGCACCTCCTTGATGGCCTCAGAAACCTCCAGCAACGCCGTCTCCGTACTCAGATTAGGGCGAAAGCCCGACTGAGTGGAATGAAGCAGGTCGTTGGATTCCAAAAAGTTGGAAAGCACGCTGTGGACATGCTTCTCCAGGGTCTTGGCTAAAGCCGGAAGAAGAGAAATCGGCCTATAATTGGCCAAGACCTCAGGAGCCAGACCGGGCTTCTTAATCAAAGGAATGACCATGGCCCGCTTCCACGCCGGAGGGACCTCACCTAGGCTAAGGGAACGATTCAGGAGAGGGTTAACCAGCGGGTTAACTACCTCCGCCATCCTCGCCAAAAATTTGGCCGGGCATGGATCGAGCGGTGACCCAGATTTGAGGTTGGCCAGCAAAGCCAAGGAAGAGGCCATAGGTAAAGGCGGAAAGTCTGACAGGACAGGTCCCGAGGGAATCGATGGAACAGAGCCAACATCGGGGCCAGGCAGGACAGCCACCGGCCGCGGTGGAAACGACTCCTGTATCGTCTTGATCTTCGCGGTAAAGAAGCAAGCCAGATCCGAGGCCCACTTCTGATTGGGAGCGGACTGGGCCATGTTCGACCGCGGGGTGATGTATTCCCTTACGATCGAGAAGATCTCTTTACAGGAGTTCGAGGCATCCTCGATCCTCCTGGCGAAATAGCTTTTCTTCTCAACCAGAATCGCTCGATGGTAGGCTTTGACCATAGTCCTGTATTCGAGCTTAGCTTCTGGGTTGTACTGAGCTCGCCAGGTCCTTTCAGCCACCTTGCACTGCCTGCGAGAAGCAAGCAGTGCACCCGTAAACCACGGGGCAGAAACCCGCTTAGTTAATGATCGAGGAGGTCTAACCGGGGCCAGGTCATTTAGCCTCTCCTCTAGCCAGTCCTGCAAGGATTCCAGGTCACTATCCAGATCTCCCGTCAGAGGGCACGGATGGTCGTGAAGTGCTTTAGACAGCAATTCAGGAGTCACCTGGTGCAGCGCCCTTGTCTCTGAACCAAGCTGCCTAGGGGCATTGCTCCGGGGTCTCTCATTGGCCGGTATATAAAACTGTACCAGGCGATGGTCGGTCCAGAGCACCGGCAGAAGTGCTGTCACCTCTATGTGGGAAGAGGAAAAGACCTGGTCCAAGATATGGCCTTTGTCGTGCGTAGGTTCAAAGAGAGAAGGGGCTAAACCCAGGGGGGTCGTGATATCAGCTAGTTTAATCACGTCAGAGTCCTGGGCGTCCTCCATGTGAAAGTTAAAGTCGCCGGCCAGAATGCAATGGTCAGCTCTCATGGCCAGCGATGACATAGCAGACTGAAGTTCATCAAAGAACGAGCCTGCTGGACCCGGGGGTCTATAGACTAACAAACCTTTCACTGACTGATGCGGCGCCAAAGCTAAAGAAAAGGCAAGGGACTCAGACCCTTTAATGGCCTCAGTGGGGATGATAGAGCACGCAACAGAGTTATTCACCACGATGGCCACACCACCCCCCCTTCCTACGTGTCGGTCCTGCCTATAGATGCTGTAATCTGACGGGATAGCCGAGGCAATATCCGGGTTGGAGGAAGCTCCCAGCCAGGTCTCTGTGAGCATCAGACAAGTCGGTTTTTCCAGTGTCAGGAGATCTGAAAGCTCCTGAGCATGACTACGCACTGATCTGGTGTTCAATAGCATACACAGATGCTTCACCGAGACCACCTTCCGATGGGGAGGTAGCCGTGGACCAGCGTCTTTCGACCAGCCGCACCCAGGGCATGTGCTCTTACCTCTATACAGCCCGGGGAAAACCTTAAAAGAGCCACAAGCGACCGAAGTTGCGCAGAGGAATAACTCACCATCGTTGCCACGATGTAATCCCGTCGCCCCTAGTCCAAATCAGCCGCCGCCCGGACGGCCTCCGGGACGCTGACGTGCGCAGACGCAGACTTGAGTGAGAGTCACACTGAGGAGGTTCTGGTTGTTCACATGAGAGCTGATCTATACAATGAAGTTATGTCACCTCAAGTTCACAAAGAAATAAACAGTTGTGTTTCCCCTCAGGGCAAAGTAACACACCTCACTCCCCAATGTTACACCACTCCCAGAGCCCAGGAAGTAGTGTTTGGTGAAAAGTAATGGCATAAAATCTTGGCATCTCCGGACTCTGCATACTTAAAATAATCAACTTGTTTAGCATCTGCAAAATATCCATCTTGTGAACATAACACGTATGTGCCTGCATGAAAGATCTCTCACAAGGAAATCCACACAAACAGCATAGACAAATTTATTGAGAGAGCTTGCACACTTCAAGATGAAACACTGTTAGAAATAAATGGCGTGGACCAAATACCATATACATGGTCCAATGGAGGTCTTGATGGATTGCCATACATAAGTTTGGACAATTGACAGCAAAGGAGTCTCAAGCACTCAAGACCACTGTGGGGACATGTCTATGTCGATCAAGACACACCATTAACCACTAACACTGGCCTCATTCAAAACCTGCCTGCTTATTCCAAAACATTGCACATGTGTGGACTACCTTGTGAGATAACTATAATGCAGACACATAAGTGTAACCTACACATTTTGTCATATGAACACATTCCAAACATTATGAACTCTCAACAAGTGTTGGGAGTGTCTAGGGACATCCATCAATGTGACATCACTTCTAATGTGTCACTCCTCACAGGGGCATCTATCACCAGATCATACAGTTGTTGGCACATAACACACACTTGCTGTCATGTGAAGTGGCCTACATGTCCAAAATCTGGACAATGCTTAAGCTAATGTGCCTGCAATTGCGAAGATCAAAATCACTGCTGCATAGAAAGACACACCCTTAACCACATGGGGAATGTGAGCACTGTAGTGTCGGCACTAGGACAAAACAGCGTAGCACTGCAGCTACATAAATGTTGCACAAATCTTTGAGGCACAATCTTCTCTGCAAGCAAACAACATAGTCTGTAAAGCCCCCAATGACAGCACTGTCCAGCATCACAGGGGAAGTACATGGTGATGGTGATAACTGTAACTCACAAATTACATCCAGAGTTCACAACTGACAAGGCAAAACAGGCAGGCCCATCACAACTCTCCTGCACAAGACCCCCATCACTCCATTAATGTGTTTGATACAGCTCAATAAGTTAAACATCAGAATCAGGGTATTAAAAACTGCACAGAAACCTTTGAAAATGTACAGCAAGGTCACATCCTGTGGCTGGCAATCCATATTAGTCACAAACAATCAGCAACATATTCTTGAGAATAGGCACCCATGCAATGCCCAGTGTGAGTATGCACAAACTAAATCATGTATCCATGGACAGTGTGCAGATGTAGCTAACACATGATAAATACAAAGTATGGCAGGGACCAATGCCACTGAGGCACACCCATGCTGAACACACATAGAATGGGCACAGTGTGGGATGACACACATGATTAGGAGACCAGGGTGTTTCAGGGTACTGTGGTGGGCACACAGATCTGTGGGTCAAGACATTTCTGACTGTCTCATGAATAACCGTCTTGTCACTATGCATATCGTGCAAATTATGTACATCAGGTATGAGTATGCAACATGGCTCATGCATGCTGATAGGGTGTGAATAATATTAATTGCACTCCTATGTTGATACTCATGACCAGTGCAAATAAATATGAATGCCAAACACAGTGCACAGGTCGTGGCACAGGCAAGGTAACAACACATGTCACAGACCTCCCTCCCACATGATGCACAAGTCAATGTGCTGTCTAATTACCTTTCACACTAGAAGTACATGGTCAAAATTGGAAACACACAAACCAGGGGTCACATGTGGAGGAGGGCAAGGGATGGAAAAGAGCAGCAGATGAATATGGTAAATTTAAACTACAATGCACCAATAGCCTGTCTCACCAGACCCCACAACTGTGGGAGTGTTCACAGGCTTCAGAGCACCTCCAGTAGCATGTATCACACAACACTACAAACAGACATGTACCTACCCCCTTCTTGCTGCTGTCCGTCCTGCACCTGCCTATGGAGGTCTGGAAAGACCACTTCCAGGACCCGGAGCATGTGGGGGGTGAGCTGAAGGCTGCCGCCATGCTTGCGTGGAGCTTCCAGCTTCAGCTGGACCCGGGCGATACGCCGAGTCCAGCACCGGATGTCCTGCCACCTCTTCCTGATGTTCATCAGCCGATGGCGAGGGCCCCCCACAGACCTGACAGCCCTGACTATGTCCAACAAGATCTCCCCCTTCTCACAGGCAGTTACCTGTCAGGAAGAGAAAGTTAAACAACATCACTACACCTGTTGCATGTCCCAGAGAGACACACGTGCACTACATTGATGATGTGAACAGGGCATAGGATGCTGACAGGACTTGCATCATTGTCCATCTGAATTTGCCCAGTGGGCAAACACAAATGCACTACATGCCTTAGAAAGGCAACAGATGGCATAAGGGGTTCAACACACTCACTGATCATGGCACACACTGTACAACACATGCAACTGCAGGGTGTTGGACATCACCTGACAAGCTGTCCCATATCACACTACACCTACAAACTTCCTCAGCAGACCACACAAACACACCCTGGCACAGATCACTTGCCTGTCAGTCTCAGCATTGTATACAACCCTCACTTTGCACATGGCACACGTGACCAAGAGGTGCCACAGGTGTTGGGCTAACTGTGCAAGTCATGCACACAACACTGCATACTTGTCTCATCAGATGGCTACAGCTGCTGCAAACGCCATGCAGCTGTGGTGCAAAACATCACATACACACTCAGCCAGGTGACAAGGAACATTCACACTCTTCAATGTCCATGAGTTCAAACACAGCATATGTACAAAGTCACCACAGGTCAAAAATAAACAAAAACATCAGTGAGTACATTCAGCTGTCACTCTGGGGTGAACACTATTACAGCTCATTAAATCATGCCAAAAAAGCATGCACGGTGTGGCACAGCAGAATGTGTAAATCAGTATGCATTGAATGTCACAGTTACCATAATGCAAGTAAGGAGTAAACACACTTTTAATACAACATGCTCTGCATGGTAGACATCACAATGTACACACCCTGCACTCACTGCCAAAACACATTGCATGTCTGACCCACAAAGACACAATGGCTGCAGTGACACTCACACAACAGGTGCACAGTCAAAGCTAGTGCAGTCATCACTCACCTGCTCCCCTGGTCTCCCATGCAGCTTGCTGTAGTTAGGTAGGAGGGCATCCAGCACTGAATGCAGGTGCCCTCTCCATGGTCAGCAAAATCAGAGTCCAGGGAATGCAGAGACAGCAGCAGTGTGGTCCACTCAATGTTGTCCAGGCAAGTGTCCCCTCACAGCCACATGCAGCCTTAAATCAGTGCTGCTGAGGGGCTTTCAGTATCAGTACAGTGTGATAGGCCACATTAATTTGCATCCTACATTTCATCCAATCACTTTCAACATAAGGCCCTGACACACATTTGTATGGTTCAAAATTTTAGCTTCAGCTCCACAACAACATTGCAACATTGTATAGTTTTGCCCAACTGACTTTTGCAGGACACCTGTGGCACACACTCAAATCTCAGTATCCATGACAACCACCCTACATTCTGGGCCTACTACTCGTAGCCTAGGTGTCCCCTATGTATTTTTTGGGATCCACACACAAGTACGGTGCCTTTCACGTCGCATGTGCCACTTTTTTAATAGTGAAACGATGCGCACATACGCACGCACTTTCGGGGTACGGTTCGCTCGCGTAGGCACCATTACAATAGTGAAATGATGCGCACGTGCGCACTGTCGGGGTACAGTTCGCTCGCGTAGGGCACCATTACAATAGTGAAACGATGCGCACACACGCACGCAATGTCGAGGTACGGTTTGCTCGCGTAGGGCACCATTACAATAGTGAAACGATGCGCACGCACGCAATGTCGGGGTACGGTTCGCTCGCATAGGGCATTACAATAGTGAAACGATGCGCACACACGCACGCAATGTGGGGGTACGGTTCGCTCGCGTAGAGCACCATTACAATAGTGAAACGATGCACACACACGCATGCACTGTCGGGGTACGGTTCTCTCGCGTAGGGCACCATTACAATGGTGAAACGATGTGCACACACGCACGCACTGTCGGGGTACGGTTTGCTCGCGTAGGGTACCATTACAATAGTGAAACGATGCGCACACACGCGCGCAATGTCGGAGTACGATGCGTTTTACACAGTGCATTTCACACGGCCATGTGAATGCAGGGGTAGGATGCGTTTTACACAGTGCATTTCACACGGCCATGTGAATGCAGGGGTAGGATGCGTTTTACACAGTGCGTTCACACGACCATGTGAATGCAGGGGTAGGATGCGTTTTACACAGTGCGTTTCACACGGCCATGTGAATACAGGGGTACGATGCATTTTACACAGTGCGTTTCACACGCTGGAGTCAAAGCAGGGGGATGATACGTTGCACACGGTCACGTATGGCAGCATTACAATAGTGAGACGAGGCACACACATGGCAGGGATGTAGCAATACGGTTAACACAAGGATGTTAATCAAGTTCTTGTCATTGCATACTTACATGAGCAGGCCCTAGGTGTGCCAGGCACTGATATAGCACAGCATATCAGTTCATGTTGCACAATTGATGTGTGATGACCTGTTGACACATGTGATGTGTGATGGGGCACTATGTGGTACACATCACCTTTCCACTTGTCCCATTGGTATCATCATGCACATGTTGTCAATGTCATGCACATAAGCACTGGGATTGCACAGTCATCACTTCCGGAACCTGTCTCATGATGCCAGGGACCGTGGCAATTTCTCACTTGTCAATTTGACGCTAATGAGGTCCCTATGTAACAATGTAATGTGTGTAATTTTGAAGATTGAATTTGCAGTTTGGGTTCCGTATAATGCATCTGCTGTTAGTGCATCTATAATGGGTCTGTGTTGTGACTGAAATGGTTTTGCATGTAAGCACACCATGGCTCATGTGCCTATTCAATGGCTTTTGTGTCTGATGGTATCATACATCATTGATCCACATGCATACATGTCTGCATCTTGAGAAATGCTGTGGTGTTGCATTGTCACATACACACCTCATTAGCAAGTTGTATGATATGTCCAATAGATATTCCATGTGACCTGGGTCTGTGCCTTTCAGTCAGCTGTCTGTATGGGATGACAACCTTCTAATGCAGGTCTGGTGATGTGTTTCACTCCAGTGATATCTTGGTCAGCTCACTCAGAGCAGCCCAGCAGTTTTTTTTGTGTGCATGTAATGTTTTTTTCAATAACTACTGATGTATCTTAGTTATTTTTAAAGTACCAGGAAGCTGGCATATGTTTCCAGGATGTATTGCTTACACCAGACCCCATAGTACCTTGATGTGTAGTAGCAGTGTTGCATGTGCTATGTACATTGCAATAGTTATTGACTGACAGTTGTTCTCCATTCTTCCTAAATATGTCCTGCAGGGCACCGCCTCTACCAAGGCCTTTTCCCCACTTGGAGACCATGAGGGAACGTGATTGTATCCGTCGTTACAGATTCACTCGAGATTTGATTCAGAACTGGACGGACAGGCTGGAACCACATGTCCAACCACGACACAGGTATCCAACTGCGCTGACACCAAAGCTAAAGGTGATGGCAGCCCTCCGTTTTTTCCACAGGTACGTTTCAATTTACCATTGCAGATGTGGGGGTATGTCCCAAACCATGTTCAGCCGTGTCCTACGTGATGTCTAGGCTGCCATGTTACAGCACAGTGATGAATTCATCAAATGTCCAAACCCTGAAGAGTTGAGAGATGCCAAGGATCATTGGGTCCATTGATGGTACACATGTGGCTTTGGTGCCACCACAGACTCAGGAGCAGGCCTACCGCAATAGGAAGCATTATCACTCAATAAATGCCCTTGTGGTGTGTCTTGCTAACATGCTGATTTCCCATGTTTGTGCACGTTTTCCAGGATCGTGCCATGATGCATTCATCATGAGGCGTAGCAGGGTACCACAGATGATGCTGCAGCTGCGCAACGATCGGGCATGTCTTGTTGGTGGGTATACTCTGTTTGTCCTGTATGTTTAATTTTTAATTTGCTATGATGAAATTGCTTGACCCTACATTTCAACACGCTGTATATTTTTAGGAGACGCAGGATATCCCAACAAGCGGTGGCTCATGACACCGCTCCGCAACCCAAGGACAGCTGCAGACCAGTGGTACAACAATGCACACGGGCAGACCAGGCGCATGATTGAGCGAACGTTTGGACTCCTGAAGAGCCGATTCCAGTGCCTTGATAAGACCGGCGGATCCCTCCCATACGCCCCGGTCAAGGTGTGTAACATCTTCATCGTGTGCTGCATGCTGCACAACATGGCAGTTGAGAAGGCCGTGCCACTCATCCTGGATCCTGATGAGCTGGAACATCCACCCGTTGAGGATGAAGGGCTTGGGCATGATGCAAGTGATGAGGAGGAGGAGGATGATATCCGGAGTCAGCTCATATGCAACTTCTTCTCGTAATGGTGAGTTACTGGGTAGTCGTGTGCGAGCTTGTGTCATGGAATGGCATGTGTTGCATACTGTGTGTCCAGCTGACTGTATGTGAAAACACTATAACTGTTTGTTATGATGTGTGACACAAGTGATGATGTCATGACACACGCATATGTGCAATGAGTGAATTTGTAATGTACATGTCTACTACATTGTGATGTATATTCACATTACCATGTCTGTATGCAATTCTTATTAATGTGTCCCCTTGTGTGCCTGTCTTTCCCAGGTCATCCTGCCTGTTGTCTGTTTGTGTCATCTTGGTACTCCTGCTATTGATCATGATGATTGCAACGTGTGTCGAATCATCGTTCCATGCACAGACATGTGGAAATGTCAGTTTTGGTAAGATATCTAAACATGGTTTTTTGGGTTGGTATACTTTGGGAATGTGTGGGAGCTGTTACTGTGCTTGTTGTTGAAGCATACATACATGTGTCATTAACATGGATCAAGATGCCTGTTACAACACTCCCATGACTGGACAGTCACCCTTCTTGTCAGTCATCTGTTGTTGATTGATGACTCTGTTGAATGCATCAATGTGTGTAAACCATGGTCCAGACACATTGCGGATGTGACCGGTTTACATTGTGTGTGACATCACAACCACAGGCTCTGTGTGGAATTGCAAACTCACTGTGTGCAGCAGGATGTGTTTGGCTCATCACATTGATGTTGTTGGCCAGTACAGTTTGGTTTACCTATTGACATGTTGTGAAGTTGTGGACCACTGTAGGTCCCACATGTTCGGACAATTGTCCAGTGAGTCTGTTCGTATGGATGCATTGCCCCCTGTGGAGAACTGGGCCTTATCGGCCGAGCGGCGCAGAGCACGCCTAAAATCTCCGGGTTCACCTGCCTTATCAGACAGAGACACAGGACACTCTGTTAGGCGTAGAAAATCAGGTTTATTAGCTGCAGCTAAGCACAGTTGTCCAAGATGTACACCAATGGTAGGTTCTCAGGAGACTGCCACTTAATTCCGTAGCACAAAATCTTATATAGGAAACATATTTACAATGTCTACTCCCAAAACATACAAAACTGACAAATATGAAAAGTTTGAAAACAAGCTATCGAGTATCTCGAATACGCCCTTCTTTCAGACCCCATGTTTTCCCCTCCCCTCAAGTTAGTCAATGCTAGTGCATGTAATTCAATTTGCAGGTCGCAGGACATATTTGCGTGCTTCAAAGGATAGTTGTGTAACAGGAGAATACAAGGAGAGAATAGAGAAGGCCAGTCAAATAAGATAAAGTAAAGGAAGAATGGTAGGACCCAAACAGTCAACTAAGACAAGAATCAATCAGTCTAGACAGGGATTAGCAAACTCGGCCGGTCCCTGACATCGGTTTCGTAAACAAGGACAAAGGGTTACTTTTTAACAGGAGAGACGCATAGCAGCTGGAAAGGCAAAAACATTGCGTTCGCCGTGCTGCCTTAGTAAAGGCAACACAAAATGGCAGTTGTCACAAAATGGCGGCTAAATACGAAGCGAAGTCGAAAACCACAGCACCTCAGCCCCTCCTTTTGCCATTACTCAGGCAAAACACAAAGGACTGAAGTTAGTCTGAGTCAATGTCAATGGTCATGAGGTCATTGAGCTGTTGCTGCAACATTATTTTAATGTTCTCCGCTTGCTGTGACACAGACCTTGGAACACACAAGGTGGCACAAAGACCACAAATGGCGTGGCCACACTGCAAACAAAGACAGCAAGAGAAAATAATGGCCAAAATCATTCCAAGGAACGTAAACACTTTCCATCCCCAGGTGGACAGTAGTCCCCAAAACCATCCCATCACGGACCAATCTCCTGTGTCCTGATGAATAGACTCAGAAATCACGTGTAACTTAGAAATGGCTTGGTGTACAGTAGGGGCATTATCAGGAATGTAAATGCAGCAACTAGACCCAATCAATTTACAGACTCCTCCTCTATCTGCAAAAACAATGTCTAAAACCATTCTGTTTTGCAAAGTCATAAGACGATCCGCCTGAAGTTCGGCTGTCAGATTACTCAAGGCTCTGGGAGTCACATTTATCGTAGCCTCAACAACACGAACCAGTTGTCTAATGTTTCTGCAATTGGCCATTGGACCCCAAAAAGGAAGAACCCCTTTGAGAAAGTCTCCTCCCTCTTGGCCAGCTGTATCTTCAGAATCAATAACCCCTCTGCCGAGGGAGGAGCTACGCTCGCAACCAAGATGGCCGCATAAGCTCCCGGCTCCGCCGACCTCTGCCAGCCACTCGTCAATCCTGACAAATATCCTGAATTTGCACCGGGTTCCCACGTGGCTTAAGATTTCCTGAGTCTGGAGATGCAATCCGGAGATTTCCATCTTTTCGGATAAAGAAGATATGCCGTGTGTCATTCTCGGCCTAACCCAGCGCGGAAGCCGGGACCTCAATTTTGCATCCATCCGGGTTGGAAGTGAACAACATCGGTCGCGAGACTTGGGCCGTGTCCGGTGCCCCGAAGGGGAGTATATCCTGCCTGGTTTGAATGGCGATTTGATGGTTGGTTGAATCCGAAGTACAACGGCGTGTCGCACCAGTTCCCGTGGCCGGGGGTCCTTCGCCCGGAGGCTTTGCTGCCCGCCCGGGGTCGACGGGCTCGGACCCTCGCAGGAGGCGACGGTGTTGATACTGCGACATTGAGAGCGCCCACTGTCTCCAACGGCACCACCTATGCCTGTTACCCCGGAGTAGTCGACTTCCGGGGTTCCAAACTTGCTCGGTTGTTTTGCCAGAGGGGATGGAGCGGGTGGAGACTGAGCCGTCGTTGCTGACCGTTATGGCCGCCATTGGGGCATTCAACTCGAGGGTCACCGCCATCATCCAGAAACTTATAGACAAAGCTGACTCTATCAGTCATATACCGGACACCGGCCCTTCGATTTGTTTCCAACAAGTTTTGTTACCTGCGGAACAGATTATCCCCGTGATTGAGGACCCCGTGCCGCAGCCAAATCTGGCGTTTTTAGCAACGGATAGTGAACCCGTGACTACCACACGCTCGGTACGATTAATGCCGACACGGCCCGAGATGGACAGAGAAGTTCCTCTACGTTTTCCCAAGATTATCAGAGACCATGGGAGTGATTCACCGCCCTCTCCCCCCTTATTTTTGCAACCTCTCTCCTTGGACCTTTCTCTTGTGGACGAATGCCGTTTGACTTGTGGTCTTCCAGCACAGATGTCTTGGCTTCTTTCCGGCCGAATTGACTTTGACTTTGTTAAACATTTCACCTTTACTATTGATATGGCGGTCCGAGCGGAGAGGGTTCGTACGAAAAGTCAACGTGGCCAAGTTTGATTCGATTGACTGGGTGTGACGAAAGGGTGACATTCGACGCGGGATTTGTACTTTGTGATAATGTGGGAGTCTGGCGATCCTTTTAAACTCCCCCGATGTTGCTAACTGTTGCTTAATATTGTCCTGTTTATGATCGGGGGTGGTTTGCTTCTGGCCGGGGGTACGGGAGACCGGGGGACTGTCTGTTTTCTCCTCCTCCACTTTCTTTCTCCCTTCTTTTAGGGCACGTTTCTGGGATGACAGGCACGCTGCTAGTGGGGTAAGGCTGTAGCCATTGCAGGGGTGCAGGGTGGGGGGTTTGGGAGGGGGTTTGTTATTTTGTCTTTGTTTAGTTCTATGGCCTCTTTTTCTTTTCTTTTCCCTCTTTGCGGGAGGGGCTTCGAATATCCTGAATCTTGTTCTCTCACTCATCTAGGTGTCTACCCTGGTCCTAACTATCCTGAGTCGTGGGTGGAAGGGTTCTGCAGACTGTAATTCATTGAACTGATTGACCGTATTGACTCTCCTGTGCATATAATACATTCTGTTGGTATATTTTACTTCCATGTACTGCTTTCTCTGCATTTCCTCACACGCCTGCCGAATATTGTAATGTAATTGAGTGTGACACCAGACTTGTGTAACGTTTACTCCTGCTCTCTTTAATAAAAATATATATAAATAAAAAAAAAGAATGACAATGATGCCCCTGAGCCCTGATTGTTGACAGAAGTGGAGCGGTGAGAGATTTGGGTAAGGAGGGGAGAGGAACTATCTGCATACAAGGAAAATATGCCTACAACGCTACTCACTGACAAGATGTACTGCCTGGTTAACATTTGAAGTCATAGCCCTCGGTCCTCAGAGTTGTGTTCTGCCATACTTTATATTTCTCCATTCTCATTGTGGTATTTCTGCTAAAGCTGTGCATGTTTAGGGGGCTGGGCAGGGGAGGGGGTTTTTGTTAAGGTTCCTTTGTAATGTAGTCATTACTTTTTGGAAAGAACTGGATGTTATAACTCGATAATTCACTGATTGCAAAATGATCCTGATAGGATGTACCATGCAGACATACAATAAAGATTTTTGAAAACTTAAAAAAAAAAAAAATAACCCCTCTGCCATATCTTTTCCTGTGATGACCTGAAGGGGCAGTGTATGTTGGGGGAAGAAGAAAAGCCACGTAGCATGTTCCTGAAAAATAGGTGGGAAGCCATGTATAGGCTCTATCATGACAAACAAAATATGTACCTTGAGATGGTACTAACGGTGAGGAAATCAGCGGTGAATATATATATGTACTCTTTTCCTGTTTATTCTTATTATTCTGACCATTTATCTGCAAATATAAATTACCTTTATGAGGTATGGTCCAAATTGGCAAAGATCTTCTTTGTCTAGCCTTATCAGTGAGGCTGGTAACGTAACGAGTCACATTCCAACCATCATATGCTTGTTTCTCATCAAAGGGAATCTTACCAATTTCGGCAATTTTAGCCATAGTCACTATTCCCTTTATCAAAGAACTATAACTAAAATCTGCTAGACCATTAAATGGACCACCCAGAGAATGTCGGAGCTGATTCTGGTATGCATTAGAAAACATAGCCAAATAAGCCCAAGCGAAACCTTCATATGAAAACGGAAGGACTAAATATGGCATCCCTTTCTCAGCGTTATGGGGCATAAGCCCACAAACCCAACAGTCAGTAGTGTTGACTACCAGTTAATGCTGATGTAACAACTGGATGAATGAATTGTTGAAGTATTCTGTTCTCCTAATTTGCTTGTGATCTGGGAGTGTATAGAACTTATGCGGGGAGGTAGTAGTAAGAAAAGGCAAAGAAACAGAAGTTGGAGCAGGTGTTTGCTGCATAGTGTGGACAACCCAACCCACACAAGCTAATAAAATACATGAACATACTAAAATACACAATGCTACGCCACATTGACTAAACAATAATTTCTTATACTTATGTTGCATTGCAACTATCTTGTCATTCCCTTCCACTTTATTATCCATTCTCTAAGGCGTTGCTCACTGTAATCTTCCTGGATCACTTAGTTGTGGTTATTAGCCGTCCTATGACACTGCAATTCCTGCTGACCTAGGTCACTACTCAGGTCACAGCCTAAGACTCATACCGTGACCCTGCAACTTGATGGATAGTGAAAAGGAAATGTTTTTCAAAAAAAATAAAAAGCATAACCAGAAAAGAAGAAAAAGGGGAAAAAAAGTTCAATTGTCTTTAATTAACCTAGGCCTTAGGTTGTACCGTGTCTTGCCAGGTATCGTCTGGTCTCGAAACAAAGTCTCTGGATTTGTTGTGTTTAATCGCAAGTGTGATGGTACAGCTTCTTGCAACACGTCGTCATCTTCTTTGTCAGAACTTGTCCAGTCCAGGCGTGCACTACTGAAAGGTACAAATCGGGGTACTTTTTCACTCTCACTATCAGCTATGCCTTCTCGGACCCATTGGTCATAAGGTAAAGGCAAGGGTACCCTCTTACAGTGCACGCCAAGGACCCAATTTTTCTTCCTGACAACCTTCACTGCCGTACGGGTTAAAAGAAGCACTTGTCACGGCGGCCCTCAACGAGGTTCCTGGTTCTTTTTCTTTTGGAAGTTCTTCAAGCACACGAAGTCTCCAGGTTGAATGGAATGACCTGGATCTGAGGAAACCTCCGACAAAGCGTTTTTGGACCTGTTGATGAATAACACATAATTTAGTGGTGAGGTCATGCAAGTAATCAACCAACAATGGGTATGGGATATCGGAATACTTTTTAGGTCGAGGGACTCCCCAGACATTGGCCGGGCGCCCAAAAACGACCTCATAAGGACTAAGTCCTAAATGAGGATGTACAGTTGTTCTCGTAGAGAGAAGTGCTAAAGGCAAAGCATCGGGCCAAGCAAGGCCCGTGCTGGCCTGAATGTTTGCTAATTTGAGCTTGAGAGTGCCATTATAGCACTCTACCAAACCCGCTGACTGAGGGCGGTTTGCCGCATGGAATTTCTGCCTAATACCAAGACCCACACACACCTTCTGCATAATTTGACCTACAAATTCACTTCCATTGTCACTCCAGACAATGCGCGGCAAACCAAACCTCGGGAAGAATTCCTTCAAGAGGACTTTGGCAGTGGATAAGGCAGTATTATCCTTTAGGGGGTAGGCCTCTATCCATCTGGAAAAGGCACACACCACCACCAGGACATACTTAAGGTTATTGGAACGTTCCATATGAATGTAATCAATTTGTAATACCTCAAAAGGATACGTAGGGTAGCAAAGTGACCTGCCGGAGTTGGGGTTCCCTTTCCTGGGTTATGCATCAAACAAACAATGCAATGCTTTACCACATTTTCCGCACATTTAGAGATACCTTCATTCTGCCATACTGGAGCCAAAAGCTTGCATATTCTTTTCGCACTGATATGAGCTGGACCATGAGCCATAGTAACTACAGGTAGTACATAGGCATCTGGTAACAACCAACGTTGATGTTCTGACAATTCCGTCCAACATCCTGTCGCATCCAACATTCCCGTACTCACTCTCCACTTACTTAATTCCTTCTCAGTTGCTTTTTCTTGGATAATTGTTGGACAGGCCACATGAAGGGCTCGCTCCCTCCCCGCAGGACAGGGCCCGGGCCACCGTCAGCACCATTGCCCGGCCCAGCCGCCATCTTGGACACGGCACCACGCGGCCGCGCGGCCTCAGCCCGACCCCAACCCTGGGCCTGGCCAGGCCCCGACATCCCGGCACCACCCTCCACCCAGGAGGTGAACGGCCCACTTGGCAGGTCAATGGGAGTACGAAGTGTCGATGGCTCTCCCCCGCCAGGTGCCGAGCACCCCCAGCCTCCTCGGGCGCTGGCTCCGCCCCCCTGCTGGGTGTCTGGACTCCCTCATCCCGGACCTCCCGACCTCCAAGATCGAGGGTCCGGACATCAAAGGGCGCCAGACCTATAACTGGGGCAGCCCCAGGACAGGAAGGCAGTTGTATCCTGGAGTCGAGAGACACCGCGACGAACTCATCCTTGACGGACTGTTGGCGCTGCCACAGCCCTGCCTTGTGAACTATCGTCCTGCCTGCTGGCGCTGCCGCGGCCCTCTGTAACCTTCATCCTCGTGGGACCTGCTGGCGCTGCCGCGGCCCGTTGTAACCTTCATCCTCGTTGGGACCTGCTGGCGCTGCCGCGGCCCGTTGCAACCTGCATCCTCGTGGGACCTGCTGGCGCTGCCGCGGCCCGTTGTAACCTCCATCCTCGTGGGACCTGCTGGCGCTGCCGCGACCCGTTGTAACCTTCATCCTCGTTGGGACCTGCTGGCGCTGCCGCGGCCCGTTGCCACCTACGACCTCTTCGGGACCTGCCGGCGCTGCCGCGGTCTGACCCATCCGAACACCGAGCTCGAGGATTGTGAGCTATCACCGTTACACACCCGTACCCGTGGGTACCAAGACTGTCCCGCTACCCCCTTCCCTTACTAGAGACTAGAATTGAGAGGATCATCGTGTCCTGATCGCCTTGTATCGTACCACACTACTACCCGAAGTGCCTATAAAAGGTGTTACCCTAATCTTTGTGTGGTGTCCATCTGTGGGGGGGAAGTTACCTGTCTGTGCGATCACTGTGCTCGGCCGGCCCTCCCGGTCCCCGTCTAACATTGGTGGCTAGCGGCGCGATCCGAACCGACGCGTACCGTACAGACAGTAACTCACCCTACGACTAAAACCACAATGACGACCAAAGAGAGCGGATCGGCGGAGAAGTTCCAGATGGAAAAGCTGGAAGAATACAACCACCGAGAGCTCAAACAATTTTGCATGGACTTAGGCATTGCTACCACCGGGCTAAGCACAAAAGAAGACTTCAAAAACGCCCTAGAGGCCTGGACAGAGACAAATACCGCAACCCCCCGGGACCCCGCAGCCCCGGAAGTCAACACCACCCGGACGGAGGAACGGAGAACAGGCCCCTCCCATGAAGAGATCCAAGAGCGGGAAAAAAATAGATTACACGAGTTAGACTTGGCACGACTCAGATTAGACGGAGAATTGAAACTGGCGGAACAAAAAATAAACTTAGAACACTTACGGCTCAGAGAAGAGCGAGAGGAAAAACAGAGACAGAGAGACCTCGAAGAAAAAAGACTGGCATACGAGCACGAGTGCAAACTAGCGGAGATAGAAATACGCAAACTGACCAAAAACCTAGGGGTGCCCGAGCAACCGCACTCCCCGGGTCCTACCGAGCAGAAGGTCCACATCCCCAAGGATGTGGTCCGAGAATATCACCGGAACGACGACATACAGCAGTGGTTCAAGGCCTATGAGATTGCCATGACCGCCCACCGGGTCGCTCGAAGTGACTGGGGAGCCGGTCTATGGGGGAGATTCGTCAACGAGGGTCGTGATGCCCTGCTGCAGCTTCCGGACCATCAAATGACGTCCTATGACCACATGAAGGCCGCCCTCCTCAGTCGATATGGACTTACACCCGAAATGTACCGCCAGAGGTTCCGCAACTGCACCCGGATCCCAGGTACGACGTGGTTGGAATACGTGAACTATTTCAGCCGAGCCTTCGAGGGGTGGATCAAGGGTAACAACGTAACCACTTACGAACAACTCTTCAATCTCATTGTGTGGGAGCACCTCTCCAACAACTGCTTTGTCGAGCTCAGGCAGCACCTCCTCGACAGTAAATTGACTGAACCCCGGCAGCTCGCCACCGAGGCTGACCGGTGGGAGAGCACCCGAGTGGCCCGGAGTGGGCCGAATGAGCAGAACAGAACCAACCAAGGTCACCATCGTCCCCGAGGAGGAGGAGGAGGCCCGGGCCGGGGCAGAGACGCCGCCCCGGCCGCACCCACTAACGCCACCCCGGCCCCAGCAGGCCGGGGAAACCCCCCGATGCGCCCGGGGTTCCGAGCTAACGTGACGTGTCATCGATGCCAGCGAGTCGGCCACTATGCCAGTGACCCGACCTGCCCGAAGAACCAGGCCCCCGGGCCCCGCCAGATGGCGGCCGCCGCCCTGGGAGAAGAACAAGTCTCCGAAGACACGGAGACCTATGAGTCGGAGCAGTTCGAGTGGGAACCCGCCGCCATGACCCTGGCATGCCTAGGAGGAAGAGACATGGTCCCGCGGACTCCCCTGCCCGCCAACACTCGGAAGTACAGCCAATGGGTGAGCATCAATGGGCGCAAGGCCGAGGCCCTGCGTGACACCGGGGCCAGTGTGACGGCCGTCCGCTGTCACCTGGTGACCCCAGAACAAATCCTACCAAACGTACTTTGCCCCGTCCGATCGGCAGATAACTCGGAGAGCCTGTGTCGGATGGCCTGCGTCCCCTTCGAATGGGGAGGAGTGTCCGGCATGCTGAAAGTAACTGTCCGTGACGATGCCCCCGTAGACTGCCTCCTGGGGAACGATCTCGAGAGCTCCCCGTGGGCCGCTGTGGAAAGAAGAGAGCATCTGGGGATGTTGGGTCTCCCGGACTGGGCGTGCGTAACCACCCGGTCCATGGCCACCCGCACCATCCCTAGACCAGAAGAACCAGAATGGGCAGCACCTCCGCCCTCGATCACTCCAGAAGGAGACTTCCTCCAGACCGACCACCCGGACCCCACCCCAGAGGGGTCCACACAGCCCCCAGCGTTTCCCGACCTGGCTCAGTGGCGTCAAGAAGGGGGGCCCACCCAGGAACAATTCCGGCAGGAGCAAAAGACCTGCCCCTCCCTCGAGGGATTGCGACAGCAAGCGCTCGCCCAGAGCCAAGGAGACACCACCGGGGCCCACTGGGTTTATTGGGACAATGATCTCTTGTACAGCGAACAGAAAATCGCAGAACTGGGGGCCGGGCGAGTGCTGGTGGTGCCCCTCCACTTCAGAGACTTCCTGTTGAACCTAGCCCATGATGTCCCCCTGGCCGGGCACCTGGGCCAAGACAAGACCTACCACCGCCTGGTGACTCACTTTTTTTGGCCCAAAATGAGAAATGACGTATCCAACCATTGCCGGTCCTGCCCGACCTGCCAGGCCAGTGGGAAGAGCGGCCGCAAACTCAAGGCACCCCTACAACCATTCCCCGTGGTGACCACCCCGTTCGAAAGGGTGGGAATAGACATTGTGGGGCCCCTGGACCCCCGAACAGCACAGGGACATCGCTTCATCCTGGTCCTGGTGGATCACGCTACCCGCTATCCTGAGGCGGTCCCCCTTCGTACGATAACAGCCCCAGTAGTGGGTCGAGCCTTGATGGGGATCTTCTCTCGAGTGGGCTTCCCCCGGGAAGTCGTCAGCGACCGGGGTACGAACTTTATTTCAAAGTATATGAAATCCCTCTGGCAGCAGTGCGGAGTCACTTACCGATTCACCACCCCCTATCACCCCCAGGGGAACGGACTGGTCGAGCGGTTCAACCGCACCCTCAAGGGGATGATCATGGGGCTGGAAGAACCCCTACGCCGCCAGTGGGACGTGCTACTACCGTGCCTCCTCTTCGCCTACCGAGAAGTCCCCCAGAAGTCCCTCGGCTTCAGCCTCTTCGAACTCCTGTACGGACACCCCGTTCGCGGGCCTCTCAGCCTAGTGAAGGAGGAATGGGAAATGGCTCCCCTAAAGACCCCTCCGGACGTCTACAAATACCTCCTGACCCTCCGTAATCAGACCCGGAAATTCAGGGAGATCGCTAAAGCCAATCTGGAGGCCAGTCAAGAGGACATGAAGAAGTGGTACGACCAACATGCCTCCTCCATCGAGTTTGAACCGGGTCAGCAGGTATGGGTGATGTCCCCCATCGAACCATGTGCCTTGCAGGACAAATGGACGGGGCCCTTCAAGGTGATCGAGCGCAGGAGCCCCGTCACCTATCTCATCGACCTGGAGTCCCCCCGGAACCCCCTCCGGGTCCTCCACGCCAACCGACTCAAACCCCACTTCGTGCGCTCAGAGCTCAGCCTGCTGATGGCTACCGACAGTGGCGCAGAAGGAGACTCCGAGCCCCTCCCTGACCTACTGAGGACCCGGGAAAGAGATGGTTCGGTGGACGGGGTCCGACTCTCTGAGGCCCTGACCCCAGAGCAGCGTCAAGATTGCCGGGCCCTCCTGCTGCCGTTCGCAAACCTGTTCTCCCTCACACCCGGAGTCACCTCCTGGTGCCTGCACGACGTGGACACGGGGGACAGTCCTCCTGTCCGACACCGGGCGTACCGAGTACCGGATCGGGTACGTACATGCATCCAAGAAGAAGTCTCCAAGATGCTCGCCCTCGGAGTCATCGAACCTTCGGACAGTCCCTGGGCCAGCCCGGTCGTCCTGGTCCCCAAGGCCGCGGCCCCGGGCACCACCCCTGAACTCCGGTTCTGCATTGACTATCGGGGTCTGAACGCGGTCACCCGAACCGACGCTCACCCTATCCCCCGAGCAGATGAACTAGTCGACCGCATGGGGGCAGCCCGCTACCTAAGCATCTTCGACCTGACAGCGGGCTACTGGCAGATCGGCCTCACCCCCAGAGCCCAAGAACGTTCCGCTTTCTCCACCCCGGATGGGCACTACCATTTCAGAGTGATGCCCTTCGGCATGAAGAACGCTCCAGCCACTTTTCAAAGACTGGTGAACCAGGTATTGGCAGGCCTCGAAGAATTCAGCGCCGCCTACCTGGACGACATCGCGGTATACAGCCGCCACTGGACGGATCACCTCCACCACCTCAGAGAGGTCCTGCAGGCCCTCCAACAGGCCGGCCTCACCATAAAGGCCAGCAAGTGCCAAATCGGCCAGGGGTCCGTGACCTACCTCGGACACCAAGTGGGGAGCGGTCTGGTGGCCCCCCTCCAACTCAAGGTAGCTGCCATTCAGTCCTGGCAACCCCCCGAGACACAAACCGAGGTCCGAGCCTTCCTGGGGCTCACCGGATACTACCGGCGGTTTGTAAGGGACTATGGCAGCATTGTGGGGCCCCTCACGGAGCTCACGTCTAAGAACCACCCAAAAAGAGTCAACTGGACTCCCGACTGTCAAGCAGCCTTCGAGACGCTGAAGGCCGCCATGTGCACCGCTCCTGTGCTCCAGGCCCCCGACTACAGCCGCGAGTTCATCGTGCAGACCGATGCCTCCGACCAGGGTATTGGGGCCGTCCTCTCCCCACTGAACCCCGAGGGAGTGGACCAACCAGTGGCCTTCATCAGCAGACGCCTACTGCCCCGAGAACAGCGCTGGAGCACCATTGAGCGAGAGGCCTTCGCGGTGGTATGGGCCCTCAAAAAGCTCCGGCCGTACCTCTTTGGAACCCATTTCCGGGTACAGACGGACCATCGGCCCCTGCAATGGCTCATGCAGATGCGGGGGGAGAACCCCAAACTATTGCGATGGTCCATCTCCCTGCAGGGGATGGACTTCACTGTGGAACATCGCCCTGGCCAAGACCACGCCAACGCGGATGGCCTGTCCCGCTTTTTCCGCCTCGACGAGGAAAGTCCCCAAGAAGATGGGTGACTCTCCCCGCCTTCAGCTGGGGGGGACGCATGTTGGACAGGCCACATGAAGGGCTCGCTCCCTCCCCGCAGGACAGGGCCCGGGCCACCGTCAGCACCATTGCCCGGCCCAGCCGCCATCTTGGACACGGCACCACGCGGCCGCGCGGCCTCAGCCCGACCCCAACCCTGGGCCTGGCCAGGCCCCGACATCCCGGCACCACCCTCCACCCAGGAGGTGAACGGCCCACTTGGCAGGTCAATGGGAGTACGAAGTGTCGATGGCTCTCCCCCGCCAGGTGCCGAGCACCCCCAGCCTCCTCGGGCGCTGGCTCCGCCCCCCTGCTGGGTGTCTGGACTCCCTCATCCCGGACCTCCCGACCTCCAAGAGCGAGGGTCCGGACATCAAAGGGCGCCAGACCTATAACTGGGGCAGCCCCAGGACAGGAAGGCAGTTGTATCCTGGAGTCGAGAGACACCGCGACAAACTCATCCTTGACGGACTGTTGGCGCTGCCACAGCCCTGCCTTGTGAACTATCGTCCTGCCTGCTGGCGCTGCCGCGGCCCTCTGTAACCTTCATCCTCGTGGGACCTGCTGGCGCTGCCGCGGCCCGTTGTGACCTTCATCCTCGTTGGGACCTGCTGGCGCTGCCGCGGCCCGTTGCAACCTGCATCCTCGTGGGACCTGCTGGCGCTGCCGCGGCCCGTTGTAACCTCCATCCTCGTGGGACCTGCTGGCGCTGCCGCGACCCGTTGTAACCTTCATCCTCGTTGGGACCTGCTGGCGCTGCCGCGGCCCGTTGCCACCTACGACCTCTTCGGGACCTGCCGGCGCTGCCGCGGTCTGACCCATCCGAACACCGAGCTCGAGGATTGTGAGCTATCACCGTTACACACCCGTACCCGTGGGTACCAAGACTGTCCCGCTACCCCCTTCCCTTACTAGAGACTAGAATTGAGAGGATCATCGTGTCCTGATCGCCTTGTATCGTACCACACTACTACCCGAAGTGCCTATAAAAGGTGTTACCCTAATCTTTGTGTGGTGTCCATCTGTGGGGGGGAAGTTACCTGTCTGTGCGATCACTGTGCTCGGCCGGCCCTCCCGGTCCCCGTCTAACATTGGTGGCTAGCGGCGCGATCCGAACCGACGCGTACCGTACAGACAGTAACTCACCCTACGACTAAAACCACAATGACGACCAAAGAGAGCGGATCGGCGGAGAAGTTCCAGATGGAAAAGCTGGAAGAATACAACCACCGAGAGCTCAAACAATTTTGCATGGACTTAGGCATTGCTACCACCGGGCTAAGCACAAAAGAAGACTTCAAAAACGCCCTAGAGGCCTGGACAGAGACAAATACCGCAACCCCCCGGGACCCCGCAGCCCCGGAAGTCAACACCACCCGGACGGAGGAACGGAGAACAGGCCCCTCCCATGAAGAGATCCAAGAGCGGGAAAAAAATAGATTACACGAGTTAGACTTGGCACGACTCAGATTAGACGGAGAATTGAAACTGGCGGAACAAAAAATAAACTTAGAACACTTACGGCTCAGAGAAGAGCGAGAGGAAAAACAGAGACAGAGAGACCTCGAAGAAAAAAGACTGGCATACGAGCACGAGTGCAAACTAGCGGAGATAGAAATACGCAAACTGACCAAAAACCTAGGGGTGCCCGAGCAACCGCACTCCCCGGGTCCTACCGAGCAGAAGGTCCACATCCCCAAGGATGTGGTCCGAGAATATCACCGGAACGACGACATACAGCAGTGGTTCAAGGCCTATGAGATTGCCATGACCGCCCACCGGGTCGCTCGAAGTGACTGGGGAGCCGGTCTATGGGGGAGATTCGTCAACGAGGGTCGTGATGCCCTGCTGCAGCTTCCGGACCATCAAATGACGTCCTATGACCACATGAAGGCCGCCCTCCTCAGTCGATATGGACTTACACCCGAAATGTACCGCCAGAGGTTCCGCAACTGCACCCGGATCCCAGGTACGACGTGGTTGGAATACGTGAACTATTTCAGCCGAGCCTTCGAGGGGTGGATCAAGGGTAACAACGTAACCACTTACGAACAACTCTTCAATCTCATTGTGTGGGAGCACCTCTCCAACAACTGCTTTGTCGAGCTCAGGCAGCACCTCCTCGACAGTAAATTGACTGAACCCCGGCAGCTCGCCACCGAGGCTGACCGGTGGGAGAGCACCCGAGTGGCCCGGAGTGGGCCGAATGAGCAGAACAGAACCAACCAAGGTCACCATCGTCCCCGAGGAGGAGGAGGAGGCCCGGGCCGGGGCAGAGACGCCGCCCCGGCCGCACCCACTAACGCCACCCCGGCCCCAGCAGGCCGGGGAAACCCCCCGATGCGCCCGGGGTTCCGAGCTAACGTGACGTGTCATCGATGCCAGCGAGTCGGCCACTATGCCAGTGACCCGACCTGCCCGAAGAACCAGGCCCCCGGGCCCCGCCAGATGGCGGCCGCCGCCCTGGGAGAAGAACAAGTCTCCGAAGACACGGAGACCTATGAGTCGGAGCAGTTCGAGTGGGAACCCGCCGCCATGACCCTGGCATGCCTAGGAGGAAGAGACATGGTCCCGCGGACTCCCCTGCCCGCCAACACTCGGAAGTACAGCCAATGGGTGAGCATCAATGGGCGCAAGGCCGAGGCCCTGCGTGACACCGGGGCCAGTGTGACGGCCGTCCGCTGTCACCTGGTGACCCCAGAACAAATCCTACCAAACGTACTTTGCCCCGTCCGATCGGCAGATAACTCGGAGAGCCTGTGTCGGATGGCCTGCGTCCCCTTCGAATGGGGAGGAGTGTCCGGCATGCTGAAAGTAACTGTCCGTGACGATGCCCCCGTAGACTGCCTCCTGGGGAACGATCTCGAGAGCTCCCCGTGGGCCGCTGTGGAAAGAAGAGAGCATCTGGGGATGTTGGGTCTCCCGGACTGGGCGTGCGTAACCACCCGGTCCATGGCCACCCGCACCATCCCTAGACCAGAAGAACCAGAATGGGCAGCACCTCCGCCCTCGATCACTCCAGAAGAAGACTTCCTCCAGACCGACCACCCGGACCCCACCCCAGAGGGGTCCACACAGCCCCCCGAGCTTCCCGACCTGGCTCAGTGGCGTCAAGAAGGGGGGCCCACCCAGGAACAATTCCGGCAGGAGCAAAAGACCTGCCCCTCCCTCGAGGGATTGCGACAGCAAGCGCTCGCCCAGAGCCAAGGAGACACCACCGGGGCTCACTGGGTTTATTGGGACAATGATCTCTTGTACAGCGAACAGAAAATCGCAGAACTGGGGGCCGGGCGAGTGCTGGTGGTGCCCCTCCACTTCAGAGACTTCCTGTTGAACCTAGCCCATGATGTCCCCCTGGCCGGGCACCTGGGCCAAGACAAGACCTACCACCGCCTGGTGACTCACTTTTTTTGGCCCAAAATGAGAAATGACGTATCCAACCATTGCCGGTCCTGCCCGACCTGCCAGGCCAGTGGGAAGAGCGGCCGCAAACTCAAGGCACCCCTACAACCATTCCCCGTGGTGACCACCCCGTTCGAAAGGGTGGGAATAGACATTGTGGGGCCCCTGGACCCCCGAACAGCACAGGGACATCGCTTCATCCTGGTCCTGGTGGATCACGCTACCCGCTATCCTGAGGCGGTCCCCCTTCGTACGATAACAGCCCCAGTAGTGGGTCGAGCCTTGATGGGGATCTTCTCTCGAGTGGGCTTCCCCCGGGAAGTCGTCAGCGACCGGGGTACGAACTTTATTTCAAAGTATATGAAATCCCTCTGGCAGCAGTGCGGAGTCACTTACCGATTCACCACCCCCTATCACCCCCAGGGGAACGGACTGGTCGAGCGGTTCAACCGCACCCTCAAGGGGATGATCATGGGGCTGGAAGAACCCCTACGCCGCCAGTGGGACGTGCTACTACCGTGCCTCCTCTTCGCCTACCGAGAAGTCCCCCAGAAGTCCCTCGGCTTCAGCCCCTTCGAACTCCTGTACGGACACCCCGTTCGCGGGCCTCTCAGCCTAGTGAAGGAGGAATGGGAAATGGCCCCCCTAAAGACCCCTCCGGACGTCTACAAATACCTCCTGACCCTCCGTAATCAGACCCGGAAATTCAGGGAGATCGCTAAAGCCAATCTGGAGGCCAGTCAAGAGGACATGAAGAAGTGGTACGACCAACATGCCTCCTCCATCGAGTTTGAACCGGGTCAGCAGGTATGGGTGATGTCCCCCATCGAACCATGTGCCTTGCAGGACAAATGGACGGGGCCCTTCAAGGTGATCGAGCGCAGGAGCCCCGTCACCTATCTCATCGACCTGGAGTCCCCCCGGAACCCCCTCCGGGTCCTCCACGCCAACCGACTCAAACCCCACTTCGTGCGCTCAGAGCTCAGCCTGCTGATGGCTACCGACAGTGGCGCAGAAGGAGACTCCGAGCCCCTCCCTGACCTACTGAGGACCCGGGAAAGAGATGGTTCGGTGGACGGGGTCCGACTCTCTGAGGCCCTGACCCCAGAGCAGCGTCAAGATTGCCGGGCCCTCCTGCTGCCGTTCGCAAACCTGTTCTCCCTCGCACCCGGAGTCACCTCCTGGTGCCTGCACGACGTGGACACGGGGGACAGTCCTCCTGTCCGACACCGGGCGTACCGAGTACCGGATCGGGTACGTACATGCATCCAAGAAGAAGTCTCCAAGATGCTCGCCCTCGGAGTCATCGAACCTTCGGACAGTCCCTGGGCCAGCCCGGTCGTCCTGGTCCCCAAGGCCGCGGCCCCGGGCACCACCCCTGAACTCCGGTTCTGCATTGACTATCGGGGTCTGAACGCGGTCACCCGAACCGACGCTCACCCTATCCCCCGAGCAGATGAACTAGTCGACCGCATGGGGGCAGCCCGCTACCTAAGCATCTTCGACCTGACAGCGGGCTACTGGCAGATCGGCCTCACCCCCAGAGCCCAAGAACGTTCCGCTTTCTCCACCCCGGATGGGCACTACCATTTCAGAGTGATGCCCTTCGGCATGAAGAACGCTCCAGCCACTTTTCAAAGACTGGTGAACCAGGTATTGGCAGGCCTCGAAGAATTCAGCGCCGCCTACCTGGACGACATCGCGGTATACAGCCGCCACTGGACGGATCACCTCCACCACCTCAGAGAGGTCCTGCAGGCCCTCCAACAGGCCGGCCTCACCATAAAGGCCAGCAAGTGCCAAATCGGCCAGGGGTCCGTGACCTACCTCGGACACCAAGTGGGGAGCGGTCTGGTGGCCCCCCTCCAACTCAAGGTAGCTGCCATTCAGTCCTGGCAACCCCCCGAGACACAAACCGAGGTCCGAGCCTTCCTGGGGCTCACCGGATACTACCGGCGGTTTGTAAGGGACTATGGCAGCATTGTGGGGCCCCTCACGGAGCTCACGTCTAAGAACCACCCAAAAAGAGTCAACTGGACTCCCGACTGTCAAGCAGCCTTCGAGACGCTGAAGGCCGCCATGTGCACCGCTCCTGTGCTCCAGGCCCCCGACTACAGCCGCGAGTTCATCGTGCAGACCGATGCCTCCGACCAGGGTATTGGGGCCGTCCTCTCCCAACTGAACCCCGAGGGAGTGGACCAACCAGTGGCCTTCATCAGCAGACGCCTACTGCCCCGAGAACAGCGCTGGAGCACCATTGAGCGAGAGGCCTTCGCGGTGGTATGGGCCCTCAAAAAGCTCCGGCCGTACCTCTTCGGAACCCATTTCCGGGTACAGACGGACCATCGGCCCCTGCAATGGCTCATGCAGATGCGGGGGGAGAACCCCAAACTATTGCGATGGTCCATCTCCCTGCAGGGGATGGACTTCACTGTGGAACATCGCCCTGGCCAAGACCACGCCAACGCGGATGGCCTGTCCCGCTTTTTCCGCCTCGACGAGGAAAGTCCCCAAGAAGATGGGTGACTCTCCCCGCCTTCAGCTGGGGGGGACGCATGTTGGACAGGCCACATGAAGGGCTCGCTCCCTCCCCGCAGGACAGGGCCCGGGCCACCATCAGCACCATTGCCCGGCCCATCCGCCATCTTGGACACGGCACCACGCGGCCGCGCGGCCTCAGCCCGACCCCAACCCTGGGCCTGGCCAGGCCCCGACATCCCGGCACCACCCTCCACCCAGGAGGTGAACGGCCCACTTGGCAGGTCAATGGGAGTACGAAGTGTCGATGGCTCTCCCCCGCCAGGTGCCGAGCACCCCCAGCCTCCTCGGGCGCTGGCTCCGCCCCCCTGCTGGGTGTCTGGACTCCCTCATCCCGGACCTCTCGACCTCCAAGAGCGAGGGTACGGACATCAAAGGGCGCCAGACCTATAACTGGGGCAGCCCCAGGACAGGAAGGCAGTTGTATCCTGGAGTCGAGAGACACCGCGACGAACTCATCCTTGACGGACTGTTGGCGCTGCCACAGCCCTGCCTTGTGAACTATCGTCCTGCCTGCTGGCGCTGCCGCGGCCCTCTGTAACCTTCATCCTCGTGGGACCTGCTGGCGCTGCCGCGGCCCGTTGTAACCTTCATCCTCGTTGGGACCTGCTGGCGCTGCCGCGGCCCGTTGCAACCTGCATCCTCGTGGGACCTGCTGGCGCTGCCGCGGCCCGTTGTAACCTCCATCCTCGTGGGACCTGCTGGCGCTGCCGCGACCCGTTGTAACCTTCATCCTCGTTGGGACCTGCTGGCGCTGCCGCGGCCCGTTGCCACCTACGACCTCTTCGGGACCTGCCGGCGCTGCCGCGGTCTGACCCATCCGAACACCGAGCTCGAGGATTGTGAGCTATCACCGTTACACACCCGTACCCGTGGGTACCAAGACTGTCCCGCTACCCCCTTCCCTTACTAGAGACTAGAATTGAGAGGATCATCGTGTCCTGATCGCCTTGTATCGTACCACACTACTACCCGAAGTGCCTATAAAAGGTGTTACCCTAATCTTTGTGTGGTGTCCATCTGTGGGGGGGAAGTTACCTGTCTGTGGGATCACTGTGCTCGGCCGGCCCTCCCGGTCCCCGTCTAACATTGGTGGCTAGCGGCGCGATCCGAACCGACGCGTACCGTACAGACAGTAACTCACCCTACGACTAAAACCACAATGACGACCAAAGAGAGCGGATCGGCGGAGAAGTTCCAGATGGAAAAGCTGGAAGAATACAACCACCGAGAGCTCAAACAATTTTGCATGGACTTAGGCATTGCTACCACCGGGCTAAGCACAAAAGAAGACTTCAAAAACGCCCTAGAGGCCTGGACAGAGACAAATACCGCAACCCCCCGGGACCCCGCAGCCCCGGAAGTCAACACCACCCGGACGGAGGAACGGAGAACAGGCCCCTCCCATGAAGAGATCCAAGAGCGGGAAAAAAATAGATTACACGAGTTAGACTTGGCACGACTCAGATTAGACGGAGAATTGAAACTGGCGGAACAAAAAATAAACTTAGAACACTTACGGCTCAGAGAAGAGCGAGAGGAAAAACAGAGACAGAGAGACCTCGAAGAAAAAAGACTGGCATACGAGCACGAGTGCAAACTAGCGGAGATAGAAATACGCAAACTGACCAAAAACCTAGGGGTGCCCGAGCAACCGCACTCCCCGGGTCCTACCGAGCAGAAGGTCCACATCCCCAAGGATGTGGTCTGAGAATATCACCGGAACGACGACATACAGCAGTGGTTCAAGGCCTATGAGATTGCCATGACCGCCCACCGGGTCGCTCGAAGTGACTGGGGAGCCGGTCTATGGGGGAGATTCGTCAACGAGGGTCGTGATGCCCTGCTGCAGCTTCGGGACCATCAAATGACGTCCTATGACCACATGAAGGCCGCCCTCCTCAGTCGATATGGACTTACACCCGAAATGTACCGCCAGAGGTTCCGCAACTGCACCCGGATCCCAGGTACGACGTGGTTGGAATACGTGAACTATTTCAGCCGAGCCTTCGAGGGGTGGATCAAGGGTAACAACGTAACCACTTACGAACAACTCTTCAATCTCATTGTGTGGGAGCACCTCTCCAACAACTGCTTTGTCAAGCTCAGGCAGCACCTCCTCGACAGTAAATTGACTGAACCCCGGCAGCTCGCCACCGAGGCTGACCGGTGGGAGAGCACCCGAGTGGCCCGGAGTGGGCCGAATGAGCAGAACAGAACCAACCAAGGTCACCATCGTCCCCGAGGAGGAGGAGGAGGCCCGGGCCGGGGCAGAGACGCCGCCCCGGCCGCACCCACTAACGCCACCCTGGCCCCAGCAGGCCGGGGAAACCCCCCGATGCGCCCGGGGTTCCGAGCTAACGTGACGTGTCATCGATGCCAGCGAGTCGGCCACTATGCCAGTGACCCGACCTGCCCGAAGAACCAGGCCCCCGGGCCCCGCCAGATGGCGGCCGCCGCCCTGGGAGAAGAACAAGTCTCCGAAGACACGGAGACCTATGAGTCGGAGCAGTTCGAGTGGGAACCCGCCGCCATGACCCTGGCATGCCTAGGAGGAAGAGACATGGTCCCGCGGACTCCCCTGCCCGCCAACACTCGGAAGTACAGCCAATGGGTGAGCATCAATGGGCGCAAGGCCGAGGCCCTGCGTGACACCGGGGCCAGTGTGACGGCCGTCCGCTGTCACCTGGTGACCCCAGAACAAATCCTACCAAACGTACTTTGCCCCGTCCGATCGGCAGATAACTCGGAGAGCCTGTGTCGGATGGCCTGCGTCCCCTTCGAATGGGGAGGAGTGTCCGGCATGCTGAAAGTAACTGTCCGTGACGATGCCCCCGTAGACTGCCTCCTGGGGAACGATCTCGAGAGCTCCCCGTGGGCCGCTGTGGAAAGAAGAGAGCATCTGGGGATGTTGGGTCTCCCGGACTGGGCGTGCGTAACCACCCGGTCCATGGCCACCCGCACCATCCCTAGACCAGAAGAACCAGAATGGGCAGCACCTCCGCCCTCGATCACTCCAGAAGAAGACTTCCTCCAGACCGACCACCCGGACCCCACCCCAGAGGGGTCCACACAGCCCCCCGAGCTTCCCGACCTGGCTCAGTGGCGTCAAGAAGGGGGGCCCACCCAGGAACAATTCCGGCAGGAGCAAAAGACCTGCCCCTCCCTCGAGGGATTGCGACAGCAAGCGCTCGCCCAGAGCCAAGGAGACACCACCGGGGCCCACTGGGTTTATTGGGACAATGATCTCTTGTACAGCGAACAGAAAATCGCAGAACTGGGGGCCGGGCGAGTGCTGGTGGTGCCCCTCCACTTCAGAGACTTCCTGTTGAACCTAGCCCATGATGTCCCCCTGGCCGGGCACCTGGGCCAAGACAAGACCTACCACCGCCTGGTGACTCACTTTTTTTGGCCCAAAATGAGAAATGACGTATCCAACCATTGCCGGTCCTGCCCGACCTGCCAGGCCAGTGGGAAGAGCGGCCGCAAACTCAAGGCACCCCTACAACCATTCCCCGTGGTGACCACCCCGTTCGAAAGGGTGGGAATAGACATTGTGGGGCCCCTGGACCCCCGAACAGCACAGGGACATCGCTTCATCCTGGTCCTGGTGGATCACGCTACCCGCTATCCTGAGGCGGTCCCCCTTCGTACGATAACAGCCCCAGTAGTGGGTCGAGCCTTGATGGGGATCTTCTCTCGAGTGGGCTTCCCCCGGGAAGTCGTCAGCGACCGGGGTACGAACTTTATTTCAAAGTATATGAAATCCCTCTGGCAGCAGTGCGGAGTCACTTACCGATTCACCACCCCCTATCACCCCCAGGGGAACGGACTGGTCGAGCGGTTCAACCGCACCCTCAAGGGGATGATCATGGGGCTGGAAGAACCCCTACGCCGCCAGTGGGACGTGCTACTACCGTGCCTCCTCTTCGCCTACCGAGAAGTCCCCCAGAAGTCCCTCGGCTTCAGCCCCTTCGAACTCCTGTACGGACACCCCGTTCGCGGGCCTCTCAGCCTAGTGAAGGAGGAATGGGAAATGGCCCACCTAAAGACCCCTCCGGACGTCTACAAATACCTCCTGACCCTCCGTAATCAGACCCGGAAATTCAGGGAGATCGCTAAAGCCAATCTGGAGGCCAGTCAAGAGGACATGAAGAAGTGGTACGACCAACATGCCTCCTCCATCGAGTTTGAACCGGGTCAGCAGGTATGGGTGATGTCCCCCATCGAACCATGTGCCTTGCAGGACAAATGGACGGGGCCCTTCAAGGTGATCGAGCGCAGGAGCCCCGTCACCTATCTCATCGACCTGGAGTCCCCCCGGAACCCCCTCCGGGTCCTCCACGCCAACCGACTCAAACCCCACTTCGTGCGCTCAGAGCTCAGCCTGCTGATGGCTACCGACAGTGGCGCAGAAGGAGACTCCGAGCCCCTCCCTGACCTACTGAGGACCCGGGAAAGAGATGGTTCGGTGGACGGGGTCCGACTCTCTGAGGCCCTGACCCCAGAGCAGCGTCAAGATTGCCGGGCCCTCCTGCTGCCGTTCGCAAACCTGTTCTCCCTCGCACCCGGAGTCACCTCCTGGTGCCTGCACGACGTGGACACGGGGGACAGTCCTCCTGTCCGACACCGGGCGTACCGAGTACCGGATCGGGTACGTACATGCATCCAAGAAGAAGTCTCCAAGATGCTCGCCCTCGGAGTCATCGAACCTTCGGACAGTCCCTGGGCCAGCCCGGTCGTCCTGGTCCCCAAGGCCGCGGCCCCGGGCACCACCCCTGAACTCCGGTTCTGCATTGACTATCGGGGTCTGAACGCGGTCACCCGAACCGACGCTCACCCTATCCCCCGAGCAGATGAACTAGTCGACCGCATGGGGGCAGCCCGCTACCTAAGCATCTTCGACCTGACAGCGGGCTACTGGCAGATCGGCCTCACCCCCACAGCCCAAGAACGTTCCGCTTTCTCCACCCCGGATGGGCACTACCATTTCAGAGTGATGCCCTTCGGCATGAAGAACGCTCCAGCCACTTTTCAAAGACTGGTGAACCAGGTATTGGCAGGCCTCGAAGAATTCAGCGCTGCCTACCTGGACGACATCGCGGTATACAGCCGCCACTGGATGGATCACCTCCACCACCTCAGAGAGGTCCTGCAGGCCCTCCAACAGGCCGGCCTCACCATAAAGGCCAGCAAGTGCCAAATCGGCCAGGGGTCCGTGACCTACCTCGGACACCAAGTGGGGAGCGGTCTGGTGGCCCCCCTCCAACTCAAGGTAGCTGCCATTCAGTCCTGGCAACCCCCCGAGACACAAACCGAGGTCCGAGCCTTCCTGGGGCTCACCGGATACTACCGGCGGTTTGTAAGGGACTATGGCAGCATTGTGGGGCCCCTCACGGAGCTCACGTCTAAGAACCACCCAAAAAGAGTCAACTGGACTCCCGACTGTCAAGCAGCCTTCGAGACGCTGAAGGCCGCCATGTGCACCGCTCCTGTGCTCCAGGCCCCCGACTACAGCCGCGAGTTCATCGTGCAGACCGATGCCTCCGACCAGGGTATTGGGGCCGTCCTCTCCCAACTGAACCCCGAGGGAGTGGACCAACCAGTGGCCTTCATCAGCAGACGCCTACTGCCCCGAGAACAGCGCTGGAGCACCATTGAGCGAGAGGCCTTCGCGGTGGTATGGGCCCTCAAAAAGCTCCGGCCGTACCTCTTCGGAACCCATTTCCGGGTACAGACGGACCATCGGCCCCTGCAATGGCTCATGCAGATGCGGGGGGAGAACCCCAAACTATTGCGATGGTCCATCTCCCTGCAGGGGATGGACTTCACTGTGGAACATCGCCCTGGCCAAGACCACGCCAACGCGGATGGCCTGTCCCGCTTTTTCCGCCTCGACGAGGAAAGTCCCCAAGAAGATGGGTGACTCTCCCCGCCTTCAGCTGGGGGGGACGCATGTTGGACAGGCCACATGAAGGGCTCGCTCCCTCCCCGTAGGACAGGGCCCGGGCCACCGTCAGCACCATTGCCCGGCCCAGCCGCCATCTTGGACACGGCACCACGCGGCCGCGCGGCCTCAGCCCGACCCCAACCCTGGGCCTGGCCAGGCCCCGACATCCCGGCACCACCCTCCACCCAGGAGGTGAACGGCCCACTTGGCAGGTCAATGGGAGTACGAAGTGTCGATGGCTCTCCCCCGCCAGGTGCCGAGCACCCCCAGCCTCCTCGGGCGCTGGCTCCGCCCCCCTGCTGGGTGTCTGGACTCCCTCATCCCGGACCTCCCGACCTCCAAGAGCGAGGGTCCGGACATCAAAGGGCGCCAGACCTATAACTGGGGCAGCCCCAGGACAGGAAGGCAGTTGTATCCTGGAGTCGAGAGACACCGCGACAAACTCATCCTTGACGGACTGTTGGCGCTGCCACAGCCCTGCCTTGTGAACTATCGTCCTGCCTGCTGGCGCTGCCGCGGCCCTCTGTAACCTTCATCCTCGTGGGACCTGCTGGCGCTGCCGCGGCCCGTTGTGACCTTCATCCTCGTTGGGACCTGCTGGCGCTGCCGCGGCCCGTTGCAACCTGCATCCTCGTGGGACCTGCTGGCGCTGCCGCGGCCCGTTGTAACCTCCATCCTCGTGGGACCTGCTGGCGCTGCCGCGACCCGTTGTAACCTTCATCCTCGTTGGGACCTGCTGGCGCTGCCGCGGCCCGTTGCCACCTACGACCTCTTCGGGACCTGCCGGCGCTGCCGCGGTCTGACCCATCCGAACACCGAGCTCGAGGATTGTGAGCTATCACCGTTACACACCCGTACCCGTGGGTACCAAGACTGTCCCGCTACCCCCTTCCCTTACTAGAGACTAGAATTGAGAGGATCATCGTGTCCTGATCGCCTTGTATCGTACCACACTACTACCCGAAGTGCCTATAAAAGGTGTTACCCTAATCTTTGTGTGGTGTCCATCTGTGGGGGGGAAGTTACCTGTCTGTGCGATCACTGTGCTCGGCCGGCCCTCCCGGTCCCCGTCTAACATTGGTGGCTAGCGGCGCGATCCGAACCGACGCGTACCGTACAGACAGTAACTCACCCTACGACTAAAACCACAATGACGACCAAAGAGAGCGGATCGGCGGAGAAGTTCCAGATGGAAAAGCTGGAAGAATACAACCACCGAGAGCTCAAACAATTTTGCATGGACTTAGGCATTGCTACCACCGGGCTAAGCACAAAAGAAGACTTCAAAAACGCCCTAGAGGCCTGGACAGAGACAAATACCGCAACCCCCCGGGACCCCGCAGCCCCGGAAGTCAACACCACCCGGACGGAGGAACGGAGAACAGGCCCCTCCCATGAAGAGATCCAAGAGCGGGAAAAAAATAGATTACACGAGTTAGACTTGGCACGACTCAGATTAGACGGAGAATTGAAACTGGCGGAACAAAAAATAAACTTAGAACACTTACGGCTCAGAGAAGAGCGAGAGGAAAAACAGAGACAGAGAGACCTCGAAGAAAAAAGACTGGCATACGAGCACGAGTGCAAACTAGCGGAGATAGAAATACGCAAACTGACCAAAAACCTAGGGGTGCCCGAGCAACCGCACTCCCCGGGTCCTACCGAGCAGAAGGTCCACATCCCCAAGGATGTGGTCCGAGAATATCACCGGAACGACGACATACAGCAGTGGTTCAAGGCCTATGAGATTGCCATGACCGCCCACCGGGTCGCTCGAAGTGACTGGGGAGCCGGTCTATGGGGGAGATTCGTCAACGAGGGTCGTGATGCCCTGCTGCAGCTTCCGGACCATCAAATGACGTCCTATGACCACATGAAGGCCGCCCTCCTCAGTCGATATGGACTTACACCCGAAATGTACCGCCAGAGGTTCCGCAACTGCACCCGGATCCCAGGTACGACGTGGTTGGAATACGTGAACTATTTCAGCCGAGCCTTCGAGGGGTGGATCAAGGGTAACAACGTAACCACTTACGAACAACTCTTCAATCTCATTGTGTGGGAGCACCTCTCCAACAACTGCTTTGTCGAGCTCAGGCAGCACCTCCTCGACAGTAAATTGACTGAACCCCGGCAGCTCGCCACCGAGGCTGACCGGTGGGAGAGCACCCGAGTGGCCCGGAGTGGGCCGAATAAGCAGAACAGAACCAACCAAGGTCACCATCGTCCCCGAGGAGGAGGAGGAGGCCCGGGCCGGGGCAGAGACGCCGCCCCGGCCGCACCCACTAACGCCACCCCGGCCCCAGCAGGCCGGGGAAACCCCCCGATGCGCCCGGGGTTCCGAGCTAACGTGACGTGTCATCGATGCCAGCGAGTCGGCCACTATGCCAGTGACCCGACCTGCCCGAAGAACCAGGCCCCCGGGCCCCGCCAGATGGCGGCCGCCGCCCTGGGAGAAGAACAAGTCTCCGAAGACACGGAGACCTATGAGTCGGAGCAGTTCGAGTGGGAACCCGCCGCCATGACCCTGGCATGCCTAGGAGGAAGAGACATGGTCCCGCGGACTCCCCTGCCCGCCAACACTCGGAAGTACAGCCAATGGGTGAGCATCAATGGGCGCAAGGCCGAGGCCCTGCGTGACACCGGGGCCAGTGTGACGGCCGTCCGCTGTCACCTGGTGACCCCAGAACAAATCCTACCAAACGTACTTTGCCCCGTCCGATCGGCAGATAACTCGGAGAGCCTGTGTCGGATGGCCTGCGTCCCCTTCGAATGGGGAGGAGTGTCCGGCATGCTGAAAGTAACTGTCCGTGACGATGCCCCCGTAGACTGCCTCCTGGGGAACGATCTCGAGAGCTCCCCGTGGGCCGCTGTGGAAAGAAGAGAGCATCTGGGGATGTTGGGTCTCCCGGACTGGGCGTGCGTAACCACCCGGTCCATGGCCACCCGCACCATCCCTAGACCAGAAGAACCAGAATGGGCAGCACCTCCGCCCTCGATCACTCCAGAAGAAGACTTCCTCCAGACCGACCACCCGGACCCCACCCCAGAGGGGTCCACACAGCCCCCCGAGCTTCCCGACCTGGCTCAGTGGCGTCAAGAAGGGGGGCCCACCCAGGAACAATTCCGGCAGGAGCAAAAGACCTGCCCCTCCCTCGAGGGATTGCGACAGCAAGCGCTCGCCCAGAGCCAAGGAGACACCACCGGGGCTCACTGGGTTTATTGGGACAATGATCTCTTGTACAGCGAACAGAAAATCGCAGAACTGGGGGCCGGGCGAGTGCTGGTGGTGCCCCTCCACTTCAGAGACTTCCTGTTGAACCTAGCCCATGATGTCCCCCTGGCCGGGCACCTGGGCCAAGACAAGACCTACCACCGCCTGGTGACTCACTTTTTTTGGCCCAAAATGAGAAATGACGTATCCAACCATTGCCGGTCCTGCCCGACCTGCCAGGCCAGTGGGAAGAGCGGCCGCAAACTCAAGGCACCCCTACAACCATTCCCCGTGGTGACCACCCCGTTCGAAAGGGTGGGAATAGACATTGTGGGGCCCCTGGACCCCCGAACAGCACAGGGACATCGCTTCATCCTGGTCCTGGTGGATCACGCTACCCGCTATCCTGAGGCGGTCCCCCTTCGTACGATAACAGCCCCAGTAGTGGGTCGAGCCTTGATGGGGATCTTCTCTCGAGTGGGCTTCCCCCGGGAAGTCGTCAGCGACCGGGGTACGAACTTTATTTCAAAGTATATGAAATCCCTCTGGCAGCAGTGCGGAGTCACTTACCGATTCACCACCCCCTATCACCCCCAGGGGAACGGACTGGTCGAGCGGTTCAACCGCACCCTCAAGGGGATGATCATGGGGCTGGAAGAACCCCTACGCCGCCAGTGGGACGTGCTACTACCGTGCCTCCTCTTCGCCTACCGAGAAGTCCCCCAGAAGTCCCTCGGCTTCAGCCCCTTCGAACTCCTGTACGGACACCCCGTTCGCGGGCCTCTCAGCCTAGTGAAGGAGGAATGGGAAATGGCCCCCCTAAAGACCCCTCCGGACGTCTACAAATACCTCCTGACCCTCCGTAATCAGACCCGGAAATTCAGGGAGATCGCTAAAGCCAATCTGGAGGCCAGTCAAGAGGACATGAAGAAGTGGTACGACCAACATGCCTCCTCCATCGAGTTTGAACCGGGTCAGCAGGTATGGGTGATGTCCCCCATCGAACCATGTGCCTTGCAGGACAAATGGACGGGGCCCTTCAAGGTGATCGAGCGCAGGAGCCCCGTCACCTATCTCATCGACCTGGAGTCCCCCCGGAACCCCCTCCGGGTCCTCCACGCCAACCGACTCAAACCCCACTTCGTGCGCTCAGAGCTCAGCCTGCTGATGGCTACCGACAGTGGCGCAGAAGGAGACTCCGAGCCCCTCCCTGACCTACTGAGGACCCGGGAAAGAGATGGTTCGGTGGACGGGGTCCGACTCTCTGAGGCCCTGACCCCAGAGCAGCGTCAAGATTGCCGGGCCCTCCTGCTGCCGTTCGCAAACCTGTTCTCCCTCGCACCCGGAGTCACCTCCTGGTGCCTGCACGACGTGGACACGGGGGACAGTCCTCCTGTCCGACACCGGGCGTACCGAGTACCGGATCGGGTACGTACATGCATCCAAGAAGAAGTCTCCAAGATGCTCGCCCTCGGAGTCATCGAACCTTCGGACAGTCCCTGGGCCAGCCCGGTCGTCCTGGTCCCCAAGGCCGCGGCCCCGGGCACCACCCCTGAACTCCGGTTCTGCATTGACTATCGGGGTCTGAACGCGGTCACCCGAACCGACGCTCACCCTATCCCCCGAGCAGATGAACTAGTCGACCGCATGGGGGCAGCCCGCTACCTAAGCATCTTCGACCTGACAGCGGGCTACTGGCAGATCGGCCTCACCCCCAGAGCCCAAGAACGTTCCGCTTTCTCCACCCCGGATGGGCACTACCATTTCAGAGTGATGCCCTTCGGCATGAAGAACGCTCCAGCCACTTTTCAAAGACTGGTGAACCAGGTATTGGCAGGCCTCGAAGAATTCAGCGCCGCCTACCTGGACGACATCGCGGTATACAGCCGCCACTGGACGGATCACCTCCACCACCTCAGAGAGGTCCTGCAGGCCCTCCAACAGGCCGGCCTCACCATAAAGGCCAGCAAGTGCCAAATCGGCCAGGGGTCCGTGACCTACCTCGGACACCAAGTGGGGAGCGGTCTGGTGGCCCCCCTCCAACTCAAGGTAGCTGCCATTCAGTCCTGGCAACCCCCCGAGACACAAACCGAGGTCCGAGCCTTCCTGGGGCTCACCGGATACTACCGGCGGTTTGTAAGGGACTATGGCAGCATTGTGGGGCCCCTCACGGAGCTCACGTCTAAGAACCACCCAAAAAGAGTCAACTGGACTCCCGACTGTCAAGCAGCCTTCGAGACGCTGAAGGCCGCCATGTGCACCGCTCCTGTGCTCCAGGCCCCCGACTACAGCCGCGAGTTCATCGTGCAGACCGATGCCTCCGACCAGGGTATTGGGGCCGTCCTCTCCCCACTGAACCCCGAGGGAGTGGACCAACCAGTGGCCTTCATCAGCAGACGCCTACTGCCCCGAGAACAGCGCTGGAGCACCATTGAGCGAGAGGCCTTCGCGGTGGTATGGGCCCTCAAAAAGCTCCGGCCGTACCTCTTTGGAACCCATTTCCGGGTACAGACGGACCATCGGCCCCTGCAATGGCTCATGCAGATGCGGGGGGAGAACCCCAAACTATTGCGATGGTCCATCTCCCTGCAGGGGATGGACTTCACTGTGGAACATCGCCCTGGCCAAGACCACGCCAACGCGGATGGCCTGTCCCGCTTTTTCCGCCTCGACGAGGAAAGTCCCCAAGAAGATGGGTGACTCTCCCCGCCTTCAGCTGGGGGGGACGCATGTTGGACAGGCCACATGAAGGGCTCGCTCCCTCCCCGCAGGACAGGGCCCGGGCCACCGTCAGCACCATTGCCCGGCCCAGCCGCCATCTTGGACACGGCACCACGCGGCCGCGCGGCCTCAGCCCGACCCCAACCCTGGGCCTGGCCAGGCCCCGACATCCCGGCACCACCCTCCACCCAGGAGGTGAACGGCCCACTTGGCAGGTCAATGGGAGTACGAAGTGTCGATGGCTCTCCCCCGCCAGGTGCCGAGCACCCCCAGCCTCCTCGGGCGCTGGCTCCGCCCCCCTGCTGGGTGTCTGGACTCCCTCATCCCGGACCTCCCGACCTCCAAGAGCGAGGGTCCGGACATCAAAGGGCGCCAGACCTATAACTGGGGCAGCCCCAGGACAGGAAGGCAGTTGTATCCTGGAGTCGAGAGACACCGCGACAAACTCATCCTTGACGGACTGTTGGCGCTGCCACAGCCCTGCCTTGTGAACTATCGTCCTGCCTGCTGGCGCTGCCGCGGCCCTCTGTAACCTTCATCCTCGTGGGACCTGCTGGCGCTGCCGCGGCCCGTTGTGACCTTCATCCTCGTTGGGACCTGCTGGCGCTGCCGCGGCCCGTTGCAACCTGCATCCTCGTGGGACCTGCTGGCGCTGCCGCGGCCCGTTGTAACCTCCATCCTCGTGGGACCTGCTGGCGCTGCCGCGACCCGTTGTAACCTTCATCCTCGTTGGGACCTGCTGGCGCTGCCGCGGCCCGTTGCCACCTACGACCTCTTCTGGACCTGCCGGCGCTGCCGCGGTCTGACCCATCCGAACACCGAGCTCGAGGATTGTGAGCTATCACCGTTACACACCCGTACCCGTGGGTACCAAGACTGTCCCGCTACCCCCTTCCCTTACTAGAGACTAGAATTGAGAGGATCATCGTGTCCTGATCGCCTTGTATCGTACCACACTACTACCCGAAGTGCCTATAAAAGGTGTTACCCTAATCTTTGTGTGGTGTCCATCTGTGGGGGGGAAGTTACCTGTCTGTGCGATCACTGTGCTCGGCCGGCCCTCCCGGTCCCCGTCTAACATTGGTGGCTAGCGGCGCGATCCGAACCGACGCGTACCGTACAGACAGTAACTCACCCTACAACTAAAACCACAATGACGACCAAAGAGAGCGGATCGGCGGAGAAGTTCCAGATGGAAAAGCTGGAAGAATACAACCACCGAGAGCTCAAACAATTTTGCATGGACTTAGGCATTGCTACCACCGGGCTAAGCACAAAAGAAGACTTCAAAAACGCCCTAGAGGCCTGGACAGAGACAAATACCGCAACCCCCCGGGACCCCGCAGCCCCGGAAGTCAACACCACCCGGACGGAGGAACGGAGAACAGGCCCCTCCCATGAAGAGATCCAAGAGCGGGAAAAAAATAGATTACATGAGTTAGACTTGGCACGACTCAGATTAGACGGAGAATTGAAACTGGCGGAACAAAAAATAAACTTAGAACACTTACGGCTCAGAGAAGAGCGAGAGGAAAAACAGAGACAGAGAGACCTCGAAGAAAAAAGACTGGCATACGAGCACGAGTGCAAACTAGCGGAGATAGAAATACGCAAACTGACCAAAAACCTAGGGGTGCCCGAGCAACCGCACTCCCCGGGTCCTACCGAGCAGAAGGTCCACATCCCCAAGGATGTGGTCCGAGAATATCACCGGAACGACGACATACAGCAGTGGTTCAAGGCCTATGAGATTGCCATGACCGCCCACCGGGTCGCTCGAAGTGACTGGGGAGCCGGTCTATGGGGGAGATTCGTCAACGAGGGTCGTGATGCCCTGCTGCAGCTTCCGGACCATCAAATGACGTCCTATGACCACATGAAGGCCGCCCTCCTCAGTCGATATGGACTTACACCCGAAATGTACCGCCAGAGGTTCCGCAACTGCACCCGGATCCCAGGTACGACGTGGTTGGAATACGTGAACTATTTCAGCCGAGCCTTCGAGGGGTGGATCAAGGGTAACAACGTAACCACTTACGAACAACTCTTCAATCTCATTGTGTGGGAGCACCTCTCCAACAACTGCTTTGTCGAGCTCAGGCAGCACCTCCTCGACAGTAAATTGACTGAACCCCGGCAGCTCGCCACCGAGGCTGACCGGTGGGAGAGCACCCGAGTGGCCCGGAGTGGGCCGAATGAGCAGAACAGAACCAACCAAGGTCACCATCGTCCCCGAGGAGGAGGAGGAGGCCCGGGCCGGGGCAGAGACGCCGCCCCGGCCGCACCCACTAACGCCACCCCGGCCCCAGCAGGCCGGGGAAACCCCCCGATGCGCCCGGGGTTCCGAGCTAACGTGACGTGTCATCGATGCCAGCGAGTCGGCCACTATGCCAGTGACCCGACCTGCCCGAAGAACCAGGCCCCCGGGCCCCGCCAGATGGCGGCCGCCGCCCTGGGAGAAGAACAAGTCTCCGAAGACACGGAGACCTATGAGTCGGAGCAGTTCGAGTGGGAACCCGCCGCCATGACCCTGGCATGTCTAGGAGGAAGAGACATGGTCCCGCGGACTCCCCTGCCCGCCAACACTCGGAAGTACAGCCAATGGGTGAGCATCAATGGGCGCAAGGCCGAGGCCCTGCGTGACACCGGGGCCAGTGTGACGGCCGTCCGCTGTCACCTGGTGACCCCAGAACAAATCCTACCAAACGTACTTTGCCCCGTCCGATCGGCAGATAACTCGGAGAGCCTGTGTCGGATGGCCTGCGTCCCCTTCGAATGGGGAGGAGTGTCCGGCATGCTGAAAGTAACTGTCCGTGACGATGCCCCCGTAGACTGCCTCCTGGGGAACGATCTCGAGAGCTCCCCGTGGGCCGCTGTGGAAAGAAGAGAGCATCTGGGGATGTTGGGTCTCCCGGACTGGGCGTGCGTAACCACCCGGTCCATGGCCACCCGCACCATCCCTAGACCAGAAGAACCAGAATGGGCAGCACCTCCGCCCTCGATCACTCCAGAAGAAGACTTCCTCCAGACCGACCACCCGGACCCCACCCCAGAGGGGTCCACACAGCCCCCCGAGCTTCCCGACCTGGCTCAGTGGCGTCAAGAAGGGGGGCCCACCCAGGAACAATTCCGGCAGGAGCAAAAGACCTGCCCCTCCCTCGAGGGATTGCGACAGCAAGCGCTCGCCCAGAGCCAAGGAGACACCACCGGGGCCCACTGGGTTTATTGGGACAATGATCTCTTGTACAGCGAACAGAAAATCGCAGAACTGGGGGCCGGGTGAGTGCTGGTGGTGCCCCTCCACTTCAGAGACTTCCTGTTGAACCTAGCCCATGATGTCCCCCTGGCCGGGCACCTGGGCCAAGACAAGACCTACCACCGCCTGGTGACTCACTTTTTTTGGCCCAAAATGAGAAATGACGTATCCAACCATTGCCGGTCCTGCCCGACCTGCCAGGCCAGTGGGAAGAGCGGCCGCAAACTCAAGGCACCCCTACAACCATTCCCCGTGGTGACCACCCCGTTCGAAAGGGTGGGAATAGACATTGTGGGGCCCCTGGACCCCCGAACAGCACAGGGACATCGCTTCATCCTGGTCCTGGTGGATCACGCTACCCGCTATCCTGAGGCGGTCCCCCTTCGTACGATAACAGCCCCAGTAGTGGGTCGAGCCTTGATGGGGATCTTCTCTCGAGTGGGCTTCCCCCGGGAAGTCGTCAGCGACCGGGGTACGAACTTTATTTCAAAGTATATGAAATCCCTCTGGCAGCAGTGCGGAGTCACTTACCGATTCACCACCCCCTATCACCCCCAGGGGAACGGACTGGTCGAGCGGTTCAACCGCACCCTCAAGGGGATGATCATGGGGCTGGAAGAACCCCTACGCCGCCAGTGGGACGTGCTACTACCGTGCCTCCTCTTCGCCTACCGAGAAGTCCCCCAGAAGTCCCTCGGCTTCAGCCCCTTCGAACTCCTGTACGGACACCCCGTTCGCGGGCCTCTCAGCCTAGTGAAGGAGGAATGGGAAATGGCCCCCCTAAAGACCCCTCCGGACGTCTACAAATACCTCCTGACCCTCCGTAATCAGACCCGGAAATTCAGGGAGATCGCTAAAGCCAATCTGGAGGCCAGTCAAGAGGACATGAAGAAGTGGTACGACCAACATGCCTCCTCCATCGAGTTTGAACCGGGTCAGCAGGTATGGGTGATGTCCCCCATCGAACCATGTGCCTTGCAGGACAAATGGACGGGGCCCTTCAAGGTGATCGAGCGCAGGAGCCCCGTCACCTATCTCATCGACCTGGAGTCCCCCCGGAACCCCCTCCGGGTCCTCCACGCCAACCGACTCAAACCCCACTTCGTGCGCTCAGAGCTCAGCCTGCTGATGGCTACCGACAGTGGCGCAGAAGGAGACTCCGAGCCCCTCCCTGACCTACTGAGGACCCGGGAAAGAGATGGTTCGGTGGACGGGGTCCGACTCTCTGAGGCCCTGACCCCAGAGCAGCGTCAAGATTGCCGGGCCCTCCTGCTGCCGTTCGCAAACCTGTTCTCCCTCGCACCCGGAGTCACCTCCTGGTGCCTGCACGACGTGGACACGGGGGACAGTCCTCCTGTCCGACACCGGGCGTACCGAGTACCGGATCGGGTACGTACATGCATCCAAGAAGAAGTCTCCAAGATGCTCGCCCTCGGAGTCATCGAACCTTCGGACAGTCCCTGGGCCAGCCCGGTCGTCCTGGTCCCCAAGGCCGCGGCCCCGGGCACCACCCCTGAACTCCGGTTCTGCATTGACTATCGGGGTCTGAACGCGGTCACCCGAACCGACGCTCACCCTATCCCCCGAGCAGATGAACTAGTCGACCGCATGGGGGCAGCCCGCTACCTAAGCATCTTCGACCTGACAGCGGGCTACTGGCAGATCGGCCTCACCCCCAGAGCCCAAGAACGTTCCGCTTTCTCCACCCCGGATGGGCACTACCATTTCAGAGTGATGCCCTTCGGCATGAAGAACGCTCCAGCCACTTTTCAAAGACTGGTGAACCAGGTATTGGCAGGCCTCGAAGAATTCAGCGCCGCCTACCTGGACGACATCGCGGTATACAGCCGCCACTGGACGGATCACCTCCACCACCTCAGAGAGGTCCTGCAGGCCCTCCAACAGGCCGGCCTCACCATAAAGGCCAGCAAGTGCCAAATCGGCCAGGGGTCCGTGACCTACCTCGGACACCAAGTGGGGAGCGGTCTGGTGGCCCCCCTCCAACTCAAGGTAGCTGCCATTCAGTCCTGGCAACCCCCCGAGACACAAACCGAGGTCCGAGCCTTCCTGGGGCTCACCGGATACTACCGGCGGTTTGTAAGGGACTATGGCAGCATTGTGGGGCCCCTCACGGAGCTCACGTCTAAGAACCACCCAAAAAGAGTCAACTGGACTCCCGACTGTCAAGCAGCCTTCGAGACGCTGAAGGCCGCCATGTGCACCGCTCCTGTGCTCCAGGCCCCCGACTACAGCCGCGAGTTCATCGTGCAGACCGATGCCTCCGACCAGGGTATTGGGGCCGTCCTCTCCCAACTGAACCCCGAGGGAGTGGACCAACCAGTGGCCTTCATCAGCAGACGCCTACTGCCCCGAGAACAGCGCTGGAGCACCATTGAGCGAGAGGCCTTCGCGGTGGTATGGGCCCTCAAAAAGCTCCGGCCGTACCTCTTCGGAACCCATTTCCGGGTACAGACGGACCATCGGCCCCTGCAATGGCTCATGCAGATGCGGGGGGAGAACCCCAAACTATTGCGATGGTCCATCTCCCTGCAGGGGATGGACTTCACTGTGGAACATCGCCCTGGCCAAGACCACGCCAACGCGGATGGCCTGTCCCGCTTTTTCCGCCTCGACGAGGAAAGTCCCCAAGAAGATGGGTGACTCTCCCCGCCTTCAGCTGGGGGGGACGCATGTTGGACAGGCCACATGAAGGGCTCGCTCCCTCCCCGCAGGACAGGGCCCGGGCCACCGTCAGCACCATTGCCCGGCCCAGCCGCCATCTTGGACACGGCACCACGCGGCCGCGCGGCCTCAGCCCGACCCCAACCCTGGGCCTGGCCAGGCCCCGACATCCCGGCACCACCCTCCACCCAGGAGGTGAACGGCCCACTTGGCAGGTCAATGGGAGTACGAAGTGTCGATGGCTCTCCCCCGCCAGGTGCCGAGCACCCCCAGCCTCCTCGGGCGCTGGCTCCGCCCCCCTGCTGGGTGTCTGGACTCCCTCATCCCGGACCTCCCGACCTCCAAGAGCGAGGGTCCGGACATCAAAGGGCGCCAGACCTATAACTGGGGCAGCCCCAGGACAGGAAGGCAGTTATATCCTGGAGTCGAGAGACACCGCGACGAACTCATCCTTGACGGACTGTTGGCGCTGCCACAGCCCTGCCTTGTGAACTATCGTCCTGCCTGCTGGCGCTGCCGCGGCCCTCTGTAACCTTCATCCTCGTGGGACCTGCTGGCGCTGCCGCGGCCCGTTGTAACCTTCATCCTCGTTGGGACCTGCTGGCGCTGCCGCGGCCCGTTGCAACCTGCATCCTCGTGGGACCTGCTGGCGCTGCCGCGGCCCGTTGTAACCTCCATCCTCGTGGGACCTGCTGGCGCTGCCGCGACCCGTTGTAACCTTCATCCTCGTTGGGACCTGCTGGCGCTGCCGCGGCCCGTTGCCACCTACGACCTCTTCGGGACCTGCCGGCGCTGCCGCGGTCTGACCCATCCGAACACCGAGCTCGAGGATTGTGAGCTATCACCGTTACACACCCGTACCCGTGGGTACCAAGACTGTCCCGCTACCCCCTTCCCTTACTAGAGACTAGAATTGAGAGGATCATCGTGTCCTGATCGCCTTGTATCGTACCACACTACTACCCGAAGTGCCTATAAAAGGTGTTACCCTAATCTTTGTGTGGTGTCCATCTGTGGGGGGGAAGTTACCTGTCTGTGCGATCACTGTGCTCGGCCGGCCCTCCCGGTCCCCGTCTAACATTGGTGGCTAGCGGCGCGATCCGAACCGACGCGTACCGTACAGACAGTAACTCACCCTACGACTAAAACCACAATGACGACCAAAGAGAGCGGATCGGCGGAGAAGTTCCAGATGGAAAAGCTGGAAGAATACAACCACCGAGAGCTCAAACAATTTTGCATGGACTTAGGCATTGCTACCACCGGGCTAAGCACAAAAGAAGACTTCAAAAACGCCCTAGAGGCCTGGACAGAGACAAATACCGCAACCCCCCGGGACCCCGCAGCCCCGGAAGTCAACACCACCCGGACGGAGGAACGGAGAACAGGCCCCTCCCATGAAGAGATCCAAGAGCGGGAAAAAAATAGATTACACGAGTTAGACTTGGCACGACTCAGATTAGACGGAGAATTGAAACTGGCGGAACAAAAAATAAACTTAGAACACTTACGGCTCAGAGAAGAGCGAGAGGAAAAACAGAGACAGAGAGACCTCGAAGAAAAAAGACTGGCATACGAGCACGAGTGCAAACTAGCGGAGATAGAAATACGCAAACTGACCAAAAACCTAGGGGTGCCCGAGCAACCGCACTCCCCGGGTCCTACCGAGCAGAAGGTCCACATCCCCAAGGATGTGGTCCGAGAATATCACCGGAACGACGACATACAGCAGTGGTTCAAGGCCTATGAGATTGCCATGACCGCCCACCGGGTCGCTCGAAGTGACTGGGGAGCCGGTCTATGGGGGAGATTCGTCAACGAGGGTCGTGATGCCCTGCTGCAGCTTCCGGACCATCAAATGACGTCCTATGACCACATGAAGGCCGCCCTCCTCAGTCGATATGGACTTACACCCGAAATGTACCGCCAGAGGTTCCGCAACTGCACCCGGATCCCAGGTACGACGTGGTTGGAATACGTGAACTATTTCAGCCGAGCCTTCGAGGGGTGGATCAAGGGTAACAACGTAACCACTTACGAACAACTCTTCAATCTCATTGTGTGGGAGCACCTCTCCAACAACTGCTTTGTCGAGCTCAGGCAGCACCTCCTCGACAGTAAATTGACTGAACCCCGGCAGCTCGCCACCGAGGCTGACCGGTGGGAGAGCACCCGAGTGGCCCGGAGTGGGCCGAATGAGCAGAACAGAACCAACCAAGGTCACCATCGTCCCCGAGGAGGAGGAGGAGGCCCGGGCCGGGGCAGAGACGCCGCCCCGGCCGCACCCACTAACGCCACCCCGGCCCCAGCAGGCCGGGGAAACCCCCCGATGCGCCCGGGGTTCCGAGCTAACGTGACGTGTCATCGATGCCAGCGAGTCGGCCACTATGCCAGTGACCCGACCTGCCCGAAGAACCAGGCCCCGGGGCCCCGCCAGATGGCGGCCGCCGCCCTGGGAGAAGAACAAGTCTCCGAAGACACGGAGACCTATGAGTCGGAGCAGTTCGAGTGGGAACCCGCCGCCATGACCCTGGCATGCCTAGGAGGAAGAGACATGGTCCCGCGGACTCCCCTGCCCGCCAACACTCGGAAGTACAGCCAATGGGTGAGCATCAATGGGCGCAAGGCCGAGGCCCTGCGTGACACCGGGGCCAGTGTGACGGCCGTCCGCTGTCACCTGGTGACCCCAGAACAAATCCTACCAAACGTACTTTGCCCCGTCCGATCGGCAGATAACTCGGAGAGCCTGTGTCGGATGGCCTGCGTCCCCTTCGAATGGGGAGGAGTGTCCGGCATGCTGAAAGTAACTGTCCGTGACGATGCCCCCATAGACTGCCTCCTGGGGAACGATCTCGAGAGCTCCCCGTGGGCCGCTGTGGAAAGAAGAGAGCATCTGGGGATGTTGGGTCTCCCGGACTGGGCGTGCGTAACCACCCGGTCCATGGCCACCCGCACCATCCCTAGACCAGAAGAACCAGAATGGGCAGCACCTCCGCCCTCGATCACTCCAGAAGAAGACTTCCTCCAGACCGACCACCCGGACCCCACCCCAGAGGGGTCCACACAGCCCCCCGAGCTTCCCGACCTGGCTCAGTGGCGTCAAGAAGGGGGGCCCACCCAGGAACAATTCCGGCAGGAGCAAAAGACCTGCCCCTCCCTCGAGGGATTGCGACAGCAAGCGCTCGCCCAGAGCCAAGGAGACACCACCGGGGCCCACTGGGTTTATTGGGACAATGATCTCTTGTACAGCGAACAGAAAATCGCAGAACTGGGGGCCGGGCGAGTGCTGGTGGTGCCCCTCCACTTCAGAGACTTCCTGTTGAACCTAGCCCATGATGTCCCCCTGGCCGGGCACCTGGGCCAAGACAAGACCTACCACCGCCTGGTGACTCACTTTTTTTGGCCCAAAATGAGAAATGACGTATCCAACCATTGCCGGTCCTGCCCGACCTGCCAGGCCAGTGGGAAGAGCGGCCGCAAACTCAAGGCACCCCTACAACCATTCCCCGTGGTGACCACCCCGTTCGAAAGGGTGGGAATAGACATTGTGGGGCCCCTGGACCCCCGAACAGCACAGGGACATCGCTTCATCCTGGTCCTGGTGGATCACGCTACCCGCTATCCTGAGGCGGTCCCCCTTCGTACGATAACAGCCCCAGTAGTGGGTCGAGCCTTGATGGGGATCTTCTCTCGAGTGGGCTTCCCCCGGGAAGTCGTCAGCGACCGGGGTACGAACTTTATTTCAAAGTATATGAAATCCCTCTGGCAGCAGTGCGGAGTCACTTACCGATTCACCACCCCCTATCACCCCCAGGGGAACGGACTGGTCGAGCGGTTCAACCGCACCCTCAAGGGGATGATCATGGGGCTGGAAGAACCCCTACGCCGCCAGTGGGACGTGCTACTACCGTGCCTCCTCTTCGCCTACCGAGAAGTCCCCCAGAAGTCCCTCGGCTTCAGCCCCTTTGAACTCCTGTACGGACACCCCGTTCGCGGGCCTCTCAGCCTAGTGAAGGAGGAATGGGAAATGGCCCCCCTAAAGACCCCTCCGGACGTCTACAAATACCTCCTGACCCTCCGTAATCAGACCCGGAAATTCAGGGAGATCGCTAAAGCCAATCTGGAGGCCAGTCAAGAGGACATGAAGTAGTGGTACGACCAACATGCCTCCTCCATCGAGTTTGAACCGGGTCAGCAGGTATGGGTGATGTCCCCCATCGAACCATGTGCCTTGCAGGACAAATGGACGGGGCCCTTCAAGGTGATCGAGCGCAGGAGCCCCGTCACCTATCTCATCGACCTGGAGTCCCCCCGGAACCCCCTCCGGGTCCACCACGCCAACCGACTCAAACCCCACTTCGTGCGCTCAGAGCTCAGCCTGCTGATGGCTACCGACAGTGGCGCAGAAGGAGACTCCGAGCCCCTCCCTGACCTACTGAGGACCCGGGAAAGAGATGGTTCGGTGGACGGGGTCCGACTCTCTGAGGCCCTGACCCCAGAGCAGCGTCAAGATTGCCGGGCCCTCCTGCTGCCGTTCGCAAACCTGTTCTCCCTCGCACCCGGAGTCACCTCCTGGTGCCTGCACGACGTGGACACGGGGGACAGTCCTCCTGTCCGACACCGGGCGTACCGAGTACCGGATCGGGTACGTACATGCATCCAAGAAGAAGTCTCCAAGGTGCTCGCCCTCGGAGTCATCGAACCTTCGGACAGTCCCTGGGCCAGCCCGGTCGTCCTGGTCCCCAAGGCCGCGGCCCCGGGCACCACCCCTGAACTCCGGTTCTGCATTGACTATCGGGGTCTGAACGCGGTCACCCGAACCGACGCTCACCCTATCCCCCGAGCAGATGAACTAGTCGACCGCATGGGGGCAGCCCGCTACCTAAGCATCTTCGACCTGACAGCGGGCTACTGGCAGATCGGCCTCACCCCCAGAGCCCAAGAACGTTCCGCTTTCTCCACCCCGGATGGGCACTACCATTTCAGAGTGATGCCCTTCGGCATGAAGAACGCTCCAGCCACTTTTCAAAGACTGGTGAACCAGGTATTGGCAGGCCTAGAAGAATTCAGCGCCGCCTACCTGGACGACATCGCGGTATACAGCCGCCACTGGACGGATCACCTCCACCACCTCAGAGAGGTCCTGCAGGCCCTCCAACAGGCCGGCCTCACCATAAAGGCCAGCAAGTGCCAAATCGGCCAGGGGTCCGTGACCTACCTCGGACACCAAGTGGGGAGCGGTTTGGTGGCCCCCCTCCAACTCAAGGTAGCTGCCATTCAGTCCTGGCAACCCCCCGAGACACAAACCGAGGTCCGAGCCTTCCTGGGGCTCACCGGATACTACCGGCGGTTTGTAAGGGACTATGGCAGCATTGTGGGGCCCCTCACGGAGCTCACGTCTAAGAACCACCCAAAAAGAGTCAACTGGACTCCCGACTGTCAAGCAGCCTTCGAGACGCTGAAGGCCGCCATGTGCACCGCTCCTGTGCTCCAGGCCCCCGACTACAGCCGCGAGTTCATCGTGCAGACCGATGCCTCCGACCAGGGTATTGGGACCGTCCTCTCCCAACTGAACCCCGAGGGAGTGGACCAACCAGTGGCCTTCATCAGCAGACGCCTACTGCCCCGAGAACAGCGCTGGAGCACCATTGAGCGAGAGGCCTTCGCGGTGGTATGGGCCCTCAAAAAGCTCCGGCCGTACCTCTTCGGAACCCATTTCCGGGTACAGACGGACCATCGGCCCCTGCAATGGCTCATGCAGATGCGGGGGGAGAACCCCAAACTATTGCGATGGTCCATCTCCCTGCAGGGGATGGACTTCACTGTGGAACATCGCCCTGGCCAAGACCACGCCAACGCGGATGGCCTGTCCCGCTTTTTCCGCCTCGACGAGGAAAGTCCCCAAGAAGATGGGTGACTCTCCCCGCCTTCAGCTGGGGGGGACGCATGTTGGACAGGCCACATGAAGGGCTCGCTCCCTCCCCGCAGGACAGGGCCCGGGCCACCGTCAGCACCATTGCCCGGCCCAGCCGCCATCTTGGACACGACTTTCTACAGTGTCCTCACACATACCTACTTCTCTGACCCATCTTGCAGGACCTGCAACATACATACGACTCTCATCTTTCGCTGTCTCTTTCGCTACCTCATCTGCAAAAGCATTCCCGCGACCTACATCATCAGTGATCTTTTTGTGTGCACTGCACTTCACAATTGCTATCTGAATAGGCAAGGCAAGTGATTCAAGAAGGTCAGTTACCAACTGACCATGCTGTATCTTAGTCCCATGGGAAGTAAAGAATCCTCTTTCCTTCCACAGCGACCGAAACTATGGGCCACGCCAAAGGCGTATTGGCTGTCAGTGTAAACAGTCACTCTCTTTCCTTTTGCCAACACACATGCTCTTGTCAGTGCAATCAACTCAGCTGCTTGTGCTGAATTCTGTGTAATGCGTGCAGTCTCTACTACTGTATGCAAAGTAGTAACAGCATAAGCTGCAGTCGTTTCGCCATTAGGAAGCTTGAAACAAAACCCATCTACCCATAGGATCCCATCTGGGTCCATGAGTGGTGTATCTTTCAAATCTATTCTGCCTTTAGTTTCCTCCTCTGTACGGAGAAAACAATCATGGTGTTCTTGTGTATTTTTCTCTTCTGGAATAGGTAACAATGTTGCTGGATTTAAAACATTACATCGCTTGATATGTATGTGACTAGCCAAAAGCGTCAACTCGTACTCAGACAAGCGAGCACTCGTGAGATGTTGCGTTTTCGTTCTATCCAAGAGAGTATCCACTGCATGTGGGACCATAACAACAAGAGTGTGATCCAATACCAATCCAGCAGATTGGCGAATGGAGATCGCTGCTGCTTCTGTTGCTCTGAGACAACTAGGCAATGCCTTGGCTACTGGATACAATGTAGCCGAAAAGTAGGCACATGGCCTTGTTTGTCTCCAAATTGTTGTGTCAAGACTGACAACGCAAAACCTTCTCTTTCATGCACGTAGAGTGCAAAAGGTTTACTATATTCTGGAGTACCCAACACAGGAGCAGAACACAAAGCAGTACGTAAATCAGAGATACTCTTATGACAGTCATCAGTCCAAGGAAGAGGTTGGGGTGTATCTTTCGGAGTAAGTGCCAACAAAGGTTTAGCCAACAAAGAAAAATTCGGAATCCACTGTCTACCAGAAAGGCACGCACCTCCCTTTGTGTGGATGGTACAGACATTCGTGCAATTGCATGAATTCGTTCTGGGGTCAATCGCCTTCCCTCCTTCGACAAGAGATGACCTAAATAGGTAACCTCTTGGCGGCAATATTGTAACTTAGAAGGTGACACCTTATGATGTAAATCAGACAAATGACGCAAAAGTGAAGCAGTCGCATGTTTACAAACATCCTCTGAATCGGCAGCCACTAACAAGTCATCCACATACTGAATAAGAGTAGCACCTGGAGGCAAAGAAAAAGCGTCAAGCTGAGATTTCAAAGCCTGATTATAAATGGAGGGACTCTTGCAATAGCCTTGAGGTGCACGTTTAAATCGAAAACTTCGGCCTCCAAGAGAGAAACCAAAGAGATCCTTACTCTCCTCAGCAATAGGAATGCTAAAGAAAGCATTTTTGAGATCGATGACTGAGAACCAAACAGCCGAAGCAGGTATCATTGTGAGCAAACCAGTAATATCCGGAACAACAGGAAACTGAGGGACAACAATTTTGTTGACCTCTCGAAGATCAATCACAAAACGGTATACAGGAGGCTTAGAAGGATCAGTACGTTTAAGAACAGGCAGAACAGGACTATTGCAAACATTTCCTCTCGTTTCTTCAACCACACCCTTCTGAACTAAATCATGAACAATAGCCAACAGAGCTCTTTCGCCATCGTTGGAAATCTTATACTGAGGAATGCGTGGCAATTTAACATCAGGCTTGACAGTAATCACGTAAGGTGGAATTTTAAGCAACCAACATCATTCAGACCCGTGGCCCAAAGCGTAGCAGGAAGTGAGCGCAATTCAAGTGGCAGCTGATCCTTAGACAAATATATAGGAGAAACCAATTTATCACCCAAAGTAAGATGTACATCAGAGGGAGAACAATACAATGTGACATGTAGACGTTTCAATAAATCCAAACCCAAAAATTCTCACCACAACCAGTCGTTAAAATGAGCGGGGCTTCCAAATCATAAGGACCAATGGAAATAGGTAAAGGACAAGAAACCGGGTTGCAAACTGGGGCGCCAGAGAATCCTACAGAAACATTCGTTAAGCCAGACAAGGTGCCCCAGGGAGTTTGGAGTGAATAATAGAACTCCTCATTGCACCAGTATCCAAAAGAAATGGTTCTGAAACACCCAATGCAACAACGTCAACATAAGGCCCATTCTGAACCACTGGAACTGATACCACTCCCTTGCTTTGTCCATGGATGTCTTAGCTAGTATGAAAATCATGATTTTCGCTTTCAATACAATAATTGTCATTGTAATATTGTGCAGACTGGGAATTCTGTTGATCAAAATAATTCATAGTATTCGGAGGGGGAAAAGTACGCTGTCCCTGAGACAACGCACCTCGCCCTCTACCACTAGGTGCTGACTGAAAACCACCACGGCCTCGTGGTCCTGGCAGTACACCATTACGCTGCAATAAAACCGGACAACTACTCTTAAAATGACCTTCCTCTTTACAATAGGCACATTGATTAGGACCCAACAAAGGACGCGAAATGAAAGGTGTAGGTTTCTGTAACAATCTTTGAAACTGTGGGGGCTGTTGCAATTGACGCTGAGCAGAACGAGGGGGATAAGCTTGTTGCAAAAGAACCTTCGTTTTTAACTCTTTAGTCTTTTTCTCCACTCTATCCTTTTCTTCCTTATCCCTATTGTCGTAGTACTGAGCTGTAGCTAATATCTGGGCAGACGATGAAACGGCCCATGAACTCTCGGAGTCTTTCCGTTTATGCGATAATTCTGGAAGTAAATTGAATACAAATTTATCCACAAATAATCGCTGTCCACCTTCAGTACTCTATCTTGACCGCTATGGTCAATGAACGTCTCCTCAAAACGGGTAAATAAATCGGAGACGCTCTCATCTTTCTTCTGTTTACACGCAGCTAACTTATCCCAATTAACACGTAAGGCAGGCATCATCGTTTTCATTAAAGTGATGATTCTACCGGGCAATTCTGTAATCAAAGCATCAGGTTTAGCCCCACCTACTTGTGCTGCATCCGCGGCAATTATAGCAGCCCGAATACCACCTAAAGCTTGATCGTGATCTTCCCTACGAATCCGAGCCCATAATGCCGGAGGGACTACATTTCCCATCAGTAAATCAATATCTGCTAAATTCATAATGCACGCATCAACAGTCTGGGACAGCTCCTTATAATACCCAGCAGGATTCTTACGAGGGTCCGGTAAAGACTGTTTAAGCGCCAAGACTTCCAATCTTTTCCAAGGGACTTGTACCCATATACACTGAAAATGAGCTGGGATAGCCAGAACAGCGCCTGCTTGTGGAACCTCATCTCTCCATATCGGAGGAACTTCTCGCATAGGATAGTGTTTTATTTTACGCCGAACCGCAGGATCAGGTTCAAGAGAAGCTTGAGAGAAAAAGGAAGACCTAAAAGTGACAAGTGTCTGGACGGCATGCTCAACATCGGGACCCACAATAAGTCCTTTATCAAATTTAGCCTGTATGTCAAACAAGCCCTGAGGAGGTAAATCCAAATCCATATCTCCCCATCTTTTAACAAGAGTATTACACATAGCATTAAAAACGTATCACTGCGTAGGCGCATTCCACTGGAGAAAAGTATCCAGAATATCGCACACACCATATTGTGGACCACTCATGATCCAATTGTGAGCGAGAGAGTCCAACCTAACTTGTTCGTCAGAATCTGGAATTTGACTACGGGATTGCCTTCGGGACGAAACAGGAGTCAAGTTAAAAGACCCAAAGAAAGGTGAGAGAAGACCAGAAACAGTATCGACTAATCGTTGACGAGCCGTAGGAGAATCTGATAATCAATCAATCAATCAATCAATCAGGTCATTTGTAGAGCGCACTACTCACCCGTAGGGTCTCAAGGCGCTGGGAGGGGGGGGGGGTGCCGCTACTGCTCGAACAGCCAGGTCTTGAGCTTCTTCCTGAAGGAGAGGTGGTCTTGGGTCAGGCGCAGATTGGTCGGAAGTGAGTTCCAGGTCTTGGCGGCCAGGTAGGAGAAGGATCTTCCTCCTGTTGTCGCTCTTCGGATGCGGGGGACGGCGGCGAGGGCGTGGTTGGTTGATCTGAGGAGGCGCTTGGGAGTGTAGAAGTTGATCCGGTTGTTGAGGTAGCTCGGGCCTTGGTCGTGTAGGGCTTTGTGCGCGTGGGTGAGGAGCCGGAAGGTGATTCTCTTGTTGACCGGGAGCCAGTGCAGATCTCTCAGGTGTCCGGAGATGTGGCTGCGACGGGGGATGTCGAGGAGGAGTCTCGCCGAGGCGTTCTGGATCCGCTGGAGTCTCTTCTGGAGTTTGGCGGTGGTTCCGGCGTAGAGGGCGTTGCCGTAGTCCAGTCGGCTGGTGACGAGGGCCTGGGTGACCGTCTTCCTCGTCTCGGTGGGGATCCATAATAATAATAATAAGACCGGAGACAACATATTAAGCACAGCAGGAGAAGAACTAGTAGTTAGAAGAGGAACTGATGGCAAGGGAGACTGAGGTACAGAAGTCGGTGGCAAAGGAGGTGGAAATACTGGAAGATGTGGTGGAATATTCGGAACAACTGGTTGAGCAACAGGTGGCTGAACAACAGGTGGTAATGGGGGTGCATTAGTACCTAGTACATAAGGCGGAGGTAATCTCAACAAATGAGACATTAAGGGATCTTCGTCCTCATCCTCAGCAGCACCCCATCCGCCTGGGACGTCTCCGGGTGGCCAACATCGCTAGGAACAGGCCCAGCACCCACCGACCAAGCACATAACCTGGGGTTCATCCTCAAATCCGCCGTCTCCATGACCAAGCAAGTCAACGCTGTCTCCGCATCATGCTTCAACACCCTGCGAAAGCTCAGCCGGATCTTCAAATGTATCCCCTCCAACACAAGAGAAACTATCACCCAGGCCCTCGTCACCAGCAGACTGGACTGCGGGAACTCCCTCTACGCAGGCACATCAACCAAGCTCCTAAGATTTCTGCAACGCATCCAGAATGCCTCGGCATGACTGATCCTCGAGGCCCCCCAACGCATTGACATCACACCCCACCTGAGAGGCCTGCATTGGCTCTCCGTCAACAAGAGGATCACCTTCAAACTCCTCATCCACGCACACAAAGCCCTACACAACGCCGTACCAGCATACCTCACCCCCAGAGTGACATACAACACCAAGGAGCAATTGTGGTGTTGCGGGTGGGGGTGTAGACTCACCTTCTACACCCCCACCCGCAGCCTCTGGTCTACTAACCTCGCCCTCGCCACTGTTCAACGCATCCAGAAACGCACCGCCGGCGGCAGATCCTTCTCCCACCTCACCATCAAGACCTGGTACACTCTCCCAAACAACCTACATCAGTGTCTCCCTCCATTTCTCTCCCTCCATCCATCTCTCTGTCTCCCTCCCTCTCTCTCTGTCTCTCTCTCTCCCCCTTCCTCTCTCTCTCTCTGTGTCCCTCTGTCTCACGCACTCTCCCTCCCTCTCTGCCTCCCTCCATTTATTTCCCTCCCTCCATCTCTCTCCCTCTGTCTCTGTCTCCCTTCCTCTCTCTCCCTCTGTCTCCCTCCCTCTCTCTCCCTCTGTCTCCCTCCCTCAGTCTGTCTACCTCCTTTTGTCACTCTCCTCCCTCTGACTGTCTCCCTCTGTCTGTCTCCCTCTGTCTGTCTCCCTCTGTCTGTCTCCCTCTATCTCTGTCTCCCTCCTGCAGTCTGTCACCGCCTGTCTGTCGCCCTCTGTCTGTCTCCCTCTGTCTGTCTCTCTCTGTCTGTCTCTCTCCCTCCCTCTGTCTCTCTCTCTCTCTGTCTCTATCTCCCTCTGTCTCCCTCTCTCTGTCTACCTCTTTGTCTCCCTCTCAGTCTCCCTCTCTTTCTCCCTCTGTCTCTGTCTCCCTTCCTCTCTCTCCCTCTGTCTCCCTCCCTCTCTCTCCCTCTGTCTCCCTCCCTCAGTCTGTCTACCTCCTTTTGTCACCCTCCTCCCTCTGACTGTCTCCCTCTGTCTGTCTCCCTCTGTCTGTCTCCCTCTATCTCTGTCTCCCTCCTGCTGTCTGTCACCGCCTGTCTGTCGCCCTCTGTCTGTCTCCCTCTGTCTGTCTCTCTCTGTCTGTCTCTCTCCCTCCCTCTGTCTCTCTCTCTCTCTGTCTCTATCTCCCTCTGTCTCCCTCTCTCTGTCTACCTCTTTGTCTCCCTCTCAGTCTCCCTCTCTTTCTCCCTCTGTCTCCCTCCCGCTGTCTCCTTCCCTCCGTCTCCCTCCATCTGTCTGTCTTCCTCTGTCTGTCGCCATTTGCTGTTGCCCACTGTCTCCCTCTCTCTGTCTCCCTCTCTCTGTCTCCCTCTCTCTGTCTCCCTCTCTGTCTCCCTCCCTCTGTCTCCCTCCCTCTGTCTCCCTCTCTCTGTCTCCCTCTCTGTCTCCCTCTGTCTCCCTCCCTCTGTCTCCCTCCCTCTATCTCCCTCCTCCTGTCTCCCTCTCTCTGTCTCCCTCTCTGTCTCCCTCTCTGTCTCCCTCTGTCTCCCTCCCTCTGTCTCCCTCCCTCTGTCTCCCTCTCTCTGTCTCCCTTTCTCTCTGTCTACCCCTGTCTCCCTCTATCTGTCTCCCTCTCTCTCTCTCTGTCACCCTATGTCTCCCTCACTCTCTCTCTCCCTCCCTCTAGCTCCCTCTCTGTCTCCCTCTCTGTCTCTGTCTGTCTTAGTCTCTGCCTCTATCTGCCTGTCCCTGTCTCTGCCTCTATCTGCCTGTCTGTCGCTGTCTCTATCTGTCCCTGTTTTCCTCCTTCGGTCTCCCTCTCTGTCTCTCTTTCTGTCTCTGCCTTTCTGCCCCTATCCCTCTCTCTGCCTCCATTTGTCTCTGTCTGTCTCTATCTCTGTCTGTCTCAGTCTCCCTCCCTCTCTGTCTCCCTCTCTCTCTCTCTCTCTCTGTCTCCCTCTGTCTGTCTCCCTCTCTCTCTCTCTGTCTCTCTCCCTCTCTCTGTCTCCCTCCCTCTGTCTCTCTCCCTCTCTCTGTCTCCCACTCTGTCTCCCTCTCTCTTACCCTCTGTCTCTCTCTGTCTCCCTTACTCTGCCCGTCTCCCTCTCTCTCTCTCTCTCTGTCTCCCTCTCTCTGTCCCCCTCTCTCTGTCTCCCTCTGTCTCCGTCCCTCTGTCTCCCTCCCTCTGCCTCCCTCCCTCTGTCTCCCTCCCTCTGTCTCCCTCTCTCTCTGTCTCCCTCTGTCTCCCTCTCTCTGTCTCCCTCTATATCCCTCTCTCTCTGTCTCCCTCCCTCTGTCACCCTCTGTCCCCCTCCCTCTCTCTCTCCCTCTGCCCCCCTCTCCGTCTCCCTCTCTGTCTGTCTTAGTCTCTGTCTCTATCTGTCTGTCCCTGTCTCTGCCTCTATCGGTCTGTCTGTCCCTGTCTATATCTGTCCCTGTTTGTCACTGTTTCCCTCCCTCTGTCTCCCTCTACGTCTCTCTGTCTGTCTCTGCCTGTCTGCCCCTGTCCCTGTCTCTGCCTCCATCTGTCTCTGTCTGTCTCTATCTCTGCCTGTCTCTGTCTCCCTCCCTCCCTCTCTCTGTCCCCTCCCTTCCCGTCTCCCTTTCTCTCTCTCTCCCTCTCTCTCTCTCTCTCTCTCTCTCTCTCTTTCTCTCTCTCTCTCTCTCTATCCCTCTGTCTCACTCACTCTGTCCGTCTCCCTCTCTCTCTCTTTGTCTCCCTCTTTCTGTATCCCTCTGTCTCTCTCTCTCTGTCTCCCTCCCTCTGTCTCCCTCTGTCTGTCTCTATCTCCCTCTGTCCCCCTCTCTCTGTCTACCTCTCTGTCTCCCTCTCAGTCTCCCTCTCTGTCTCCCTCTGTCTCCCTCCCGCTGTCTCCTTCCCTCCGTCTCCCTCCATCTGTCTGTCTTCCTCTGTCTGTCGCCCTTTGCTGTTTCCCTCTGTCTCCCTCTCTCTGTCTCCCTCTCTGTCTCCCTCCCTCTGTCTCCCTCCCTCTGTCTCCCTCTCTCTGTCTCCCTCTCTGTCTCCCTCTGTCTCCCTCCCTCTGTCTCCCTCCATCTGTCTCCCTTTCTCTCTGTCTCCCTTTCTCTCTGTCTCCCTCTATCTGTCTCCCTCTCTCTCTCTCTCTCTGGGTGTGTCTCCCTCCCTCTCCCTCGCTCTGTCACTCCATGTCTCCCTCACTCTCTCTCTCTCCCTCCCTCTGTCTCCCTCTCTGTCTCCCTCTCTATCTCTGCCTGTCTTAGTCTCTGCCTCTATCTGCTTGTCCCTGTCTCTCCCTCTATCTGCCTGTCTGTCGCTGTCTCTATCTGTCTCTGTTTTCCTCCTTCGGTCTCCCTCTCTGTCTCTCTTTCTGTCTCTGCCTTTCTGCCCCTATCCCTCTCTCTGCCTCCATCTGTCTCTGTCTGTCTCTATCTCTGTCTGTCTCTGTCTCCCTCCCTGTCTGTCTCCCTCTCTCTCTCTCTGTCTCCCTCTGTCTCCCTCACTCTGTCCGTCTCCCTGTCTCTCAATCTCTCTCTCTCCCTCTCTCTGTCTCCCTCCCTCTGTCTCCGTCCCTCTGTCTCCCTCCCTCTGCCTCCCTCCCTCTGTCTCCCTCCCTCTGTCTCCCTCTCTCTCTGTCTCTCTCTGTCTACCTCTCTCTGTCTCCCTCTATATCCCTCTCTCTCTGTCTCCCTCCCTCTGTCACCCTCTGTGCCCCTCCCTCTCTCTCTCCCTCCACCTCCCTCTCCGTCTCCCTCTCTGTCTGTCTTAGTCTCTGTCTCTATCTGTTTGTCCCTGTCTCTGCCTCTATTTGTCTGTCTGTCCCTGTTTGTCACTGTTTCCCTCCCTCTGTGTCCATCTACGTCTCTCTGTCTGTCTCTGCCTGTCTGTCTCTGCCTGTCTGCCCCTGTCCTTGTCTCTGCCTCCATCTGTCTCTGTCTGTCTCTATCTCTGCCTGTCTCTGTCTCCCTCCCTCACTCTCTCTATCTCCATCCCTCCCTGTCTCCCTTTCTCTCTCTCTCTCTCTCTCTATCCCTCTGTCTCCCTCTGTCTCACTCAGTCTGTCCGTCTCCCTCTCTCTCTCTTTGTCTCCCTGTCTCTGTATCCCTCTGTCTCTCTCTCTCTGTCTCCCTCCCTCTGTCTCCCTCTGTCTGTCTCCCTCCCTCTGTCTCCGTCCATCTGTCTCCCTCCCTCTGTCTCCCTCTCTGTCTCCATCTGCCTCCCTCTGTCTCCCTCCATCTGTCTCCCTCTCTCTCGGTCTCCCTCTCTCTCTCAGTCTCCCTCTCTCTGTCTCCCTCTCTCTCTGTCTCCCTCTCTCTCTGTCTCCCTCCCCCTGTCTCCCTCTATCCGTCTCCCTGTATGTCTGTCTCCATCCCTCTGTCGCCCCCTCCCTCTGTCTGTCACCCTCTGTCTCTATCTCGCACTCTCCCTCTCTCTCTGTCGCCCTCTGTCTGTCTCTAACTCCCTCCCTTGGCCTTCCTCCCTCGGTCTCCCTCCTGTCCCCCTCCCTGGGTTTCCCTCCCTCTGTCTCCCTCTCTCTCTGTCTCCCTCTCTCTCTGTCTCCCTCTGCCTCCCTCCTTCTGTCTTCCTCTCTCTATGTCTCCCTCTCTTTCTGTCTCCCTCTCTCTCTGTCTCCCTCTCTCTCTGGCTCCCTCTTTACCCTCTCTCTAGGTCTCCCTCCCTCTGTCTGTCTCCCTCCCTCTGTCGCCCCTTCTCTCTGTCTGTCTCCCTCTGCCTGTCTGCCCCTGTGCCTGTCTCTGCCTCTATCTGTCTCTGTCTGTCTCTATCTCTGCCTGTCTCTGTCTCCCTCCCTCCCTCTCTCTGTCTCCCTCCCTCCCTGTCTCCCTGTCTCCCTTTCTCTCTCTCTCCCTCTTTCTCTCTCTCTCTCTCTCTCTCTCTCTGTCTCTCTCTATCCCTCTGTCTCCCTCTGTCTCACTCACTATGTCCATCTCCCTCTCTCTCTCTCTTTGTCTCCCTCTTTCTGTATCCCTCTGTGTCTCTCTCTCTCTGTCTCCCTCTGTCTCCCTCTGTCTGTCTCTATCTCCCTCTGTCTCCCTCTCTCTGTCTACCTCTCTGTCTACCTCTCAGTCTCCCGCTCTGTCTCCCTCTGTCTCCCTCCCGCTGTCTCCTTCCCTCCGTCTCCCTCCATCTGTCTGTCTTCCTCTGTCTGTCGCCCTTTGCTGTTGCCCTCTGTCTCCCTCTCTCTGTCTCCCTCTCTGTCTCCCTCCCTCTGTCTCCCTCCCTCTGTCTCCCTCTCTCTGTCTCCCTCTCTCTGTCTCCCTCTGTCTCCCTCCCTCTGTCTCCCTCCTGCTGTCTCCCTCTCTCTGTCTCCCTCTCTGTCTCCCTCTCTGTCTCCCTCTGTCTCCCTCCCTCTGTCTCCCTCCCTCTGTCTCCTTTTCTCTGTCTCCCTTTCTATCTGTCTCCCTCTCTCTCTCTCTCTCTCTCTCTGGGTGTGTCTCCCTCCCCCTCCCTCGCTCTGTCACCCTATGTCTCCCTCACTCTCTCTCTCTCCCTCCCTCTGTCTCCCTCTCTGTCTCCATCTCTATCTCCGCCTGTCTTAGTCTCTGCCTCTATCTGCCTGTCCCTGTCTCTGCCTCTATCTGCCTGTCTGTCGCTGTCTCTATCTGTCCCTGTTTTCCTCCTTCGGTCTCCCTCTCTGTCTCTCTTTCTGTCTCTGCCTTTCTGCCCCTATCCCTCTCTCTGCCTCCATCTGTCTCTGTCTGTCTCTATCTCTGTCTGTCTCTGTCTCCCTCCCTCTCTGTCTCCCTCTCTCTCTCTCTGTCTCCCTCTGTCTCCCTCACTCTGTCTGTCTCCCTCTCTCTCTCTGTCTCTCTCCCTCTCTCTGTCTCCCTCCCTCTGTCTCCGTCCCTCTGTCTCCCTCCCTCTGCCTCCCTCCCTCTGTCTCCCTCCCTCTGTCTCCCTCTCTCTCTGGTTCCCTCTGTCTCCCTCTCTCTGTCTCCCTCTATATCCCTCTCTCTCTGTCGCCCTCCCTCTGTCACCCTCTGTCCCCCTCCCTCTCTCTCTCCCTCCGCCCCCTCTCTGTCTCCCTCTCTGTCTCTCTGTCTGTCTTAGTCTCTGTCTCTATCTGTCTGTCCCTGTCTCTGCCTCTATTTGTCTGTCTGTCCCTGTCTCTATCTGTCCCTGTTTGTCACTGTTTCCCTCCCTCTGTCTCCCTCTACGTCTCTCTGTCTGTCTCTGCCTGTCTGTCTCTGCCTGCCTGTCCCTGTCTCTGCCTCCATCTGTCTCTGTCTGTCTCTATCTATGCCTGTCTCTGTCTCCCTCCCTCCCTCTCTCTGTCTCCATCCCTCCCTGTCTCCCTTTCTCTCTCTCTCTCTCTCTCTTTCTCTCTCTCTCTCTCTCTCTCTATCCCTCTGTCTTCCTCTGTCTCACTCACTCTGTCCGTCTCCCTCTCTCTCTCTTTGTCTCCCTCTCTCTGTATCCCTCTGTCTCTCTCTCTCTGTCTCCCTCCCTCTGTCTCCCTCTGTCTGTCTCCCTCCCTCTGTCTCTGTCCCTCTGTCTCCCTCCCTCTGTCTCCCTCTCTGTCTCCATCTGCCTCCCTCTGTCTCCCTCCATCTGTCTCCCTCTCTCTCGGTCTCCCTCTCTCCCTCGGTCTCCTCTCTCTGTCTCCCTCTCTCTCTGTCTCCCTCTCTCTCTGTCTCCCTTCCCCTGTCTCCCTCTATCCGTCTCCCTGTATGTCTGTCTCCATCCCTCTGTCGCCCCCTCCCTCTGTCTGTCACCCTCTGTCTCCCTCTCGCACTCTCCCTCTCTCTCTGTCGCCCTCTGTCTGTCTCTAACTCCCTCCCTCGGTCTTCCTCCCTTGGTCTCCCTCCCTGTCTCCCTCCCTGTCTCCCTCCCTCGGTTTCCCTCCCTCTGTCTCCCTCTCTCTCTGTCTCCCTCTGCCTCCCTCTGTCTACCTCCTTCTGTCTCCCTCTTTCTATGTCTCCCTCTCTTTCTGTCTCCCTCTCTCTCTGTCTCCCTCTCTCTCTGTCTCCCTCTCTCTCTGGCTCCCTCTTTTACCCTCTCTCTCTGTCTCCCTCCCTCTGTCTGTCTCCCTCCCTCTGTCGCCCCTTCCCTCTGTCTGTCTCCCTCTGTCTGTCGCCCTCTGTCTCCCTCCCTCTGTCTCCCTCCATCTCTCTCTCTCCCTCTGTCTCCCGCCCTATCGGTCTCCCTCTCTCTCTGTCTCCCACCCTATCTGTCTCCCTCTCTCTGTCTCCCTCCCTCTCTCTCTCCCTCTGTCTCCCTCCCTCTGTCTCCCTCCCTTTGTCTCCCTCCCTGTCTCCCTCCCTCTGTCTCCCTCCCTCTGTCTCCCTCCCTGTCTCCCTCCCTGTCTCCCTCCCTCTGTCTCCCTCCCTCTGTCTCCTTCCCTCTGTCACCCTCCCTCTGTCACCCTTAGTCTGTCACCCTCTGTATGTCACCCTCTGTCACCTCACCCCAGCTTCCCAGGCACACACACAGCCGCACCTGAGTACTTCACGGGTCTTTAAAAGACTATTTACTTGTTAATGAGGCTTTGTTGTGAATCACCTGGCCCCCATAAGAGCAGAGTGTCTGGCCGCGCTGCTGCAGCGGTGTTTGCTGACACTCTTTCTTTTTTTTTTAACGCAAGTAGGATGTCTGCAAGGCACGTTAAAGGCAGACGGCCCATTGTCATTCTTTATGTGATGATCAGCAGCAGACAGAATGACAATGGGCCTGTTCACAGTCTGCTCAAAGTCGGGAAGGGGCTGCTGCAGCCTCTAGAGTTCAAAGAGAAGTGACGCAACCTATAAATGAGCAGGGTTTAAAAAATGAACGCTTTTTTTTGTACTGCAGCCTCTAGAGTTCAAAGAGAAGTGACGCAACCTATGAATGAGCAGGATTTAAAAAATGAATAATGCCTTTTTTATACGTTACAGTGCAGTGCTTCCAACACACGTTTTGCCATTTAGCAGCACTCGAAACCAGTCTCCACAGTTTTTGCTACATCGACCATAGAAAATTAAGCGTGTCCTGCCAGGATTGAAGCGTGTTACCTGCAGAGATACACTCATCTTTGCAGTGAGTGTTTAGCTCACTGAGCTATTGAAATAGCATTTCGCTAAAGTGTTCTCACTTACAGCCTGATTCATGAAGCGAAATAGCGCCCGCAATGGCTGCGAAAAGGCAATTGCGGGTGCAAAACACGGAATCGGCATTCAAGTACGAAATAGCGAAATCGCAAAAAAATATTAGCGATTGGAATAGCGATTACGCTGTAATAGTCGCAGACTCCGGGAAGTCGAGCATTAGCGATACGGAAATAGCGACCAACCACGGAATCTGCGAAATGAATAGCGAAACGCAATATCGTCTCAATCGGCATTCATGAAAGAAATACATTAGCGAAAAAGCGCTAAATCGCACGTTTGCGCGGCGCAATTTAAGGACAACTCAAAGCAGGTGGTAACCATAAAAGCCATGATTAAGCAAAATTTGAAAAACTGTTGGCCAATCACCAACAGGTCCAGGCCTGACCAATCACACATAAGGACATTCAGCAGCAGCATTAGGCGTTCCACAATGCCTGGGATGTACATGGTGGTGAGGCGGCGAAGGCTACAGCGAGCAGCACGGAGGAGACGCATGAGGCAGGCAAGGATTTACCGGCAGCGGGTCACCTTGCTGGGCCAAACCAGAGAACAGATTTATGCAAAATACAGGCTGAATGGGGAAATGATCACCTGGCTGATACAAGAACTCGACCCCATCATGCAGCACCCAACAAGGCGAAACAATTCTGTGCCCACACATGTGCAGGTATTGTGCAGCCTGCACCTCCTGGCCTCCGGCAGTTTCCAGGGCATAGTAGCCGCTGCTGGGGGATATCCCAGCCCACCATGTCACGCTGCCTCCACACTTTTGTTGACGCCATGCTCAGCCAGCTCCACCGGCACATCACATTTCCCACGAGCCAACAGGAATTGGACCTGACAAAACTACAATTTTATTATGTCGCCCATTTTCCCCATGTCCTCGGCTGCATAGACTGTACCCACGTCGCCATCTGCCCACCAGCTGGCACGGAGTATATGTACCGCAACAGGAAGTCCTACCACTCCCTCAACATACAGATGGTCTGCAATGCCAAGACCATCATCACTGACATTGTGGCCCAGTACCCAGGGAGTACCCATGACTCCTTTATCTTCAGGCACAGCGGACTCCACACACGACTGATCAGGGGAGAGTTTGGGGAAGGACACCTACTTGGTAAGTACACTTTGTCGACAATGTCACATTGCTATGAAGTAACTGCGCTGCACAGGCAATCAACATCTGCTCCTCTCATTCAGGTGACAGTGGCTACGCCCTACGGGAATACCTCCTGACCCCTTACCTCAACCCTGCCACACCTCAGCAACGGCGCTACAATGTTGCGCACATCCGGACAAGGAACTGTATTGAAAGGACATTTGGCCTGCTCAAGAGCAGGTTCCGTATACTGCACAAGACAGGTGGGGCCATGTATTACAGTCCTGCAGCGTGCTGCCGCATTGTGGCTGTCTGTGCAATGCTTCATAACATTGCAACCAAGCGCCGGATACCAGTTGACATCTCAGGCAGTGAATCTGAGGGGGACGACCGGCCACCAGCACATGCGCACCATGCACGCGGGGAGAACCCAGCTGAAGGCCACAGACGTCGCAACCACATCACAGCTAACAATTTCTAGCCCACCCCCTTCACCCACCCCACATATCACAATTGCATGCAAAATGTAATGATTACACAAGGCGAATGTGTGCAGCAAAATAAATGTATTTGTTTGATTCACAAGAAAAAAGGGTCATGGTAACAACTATTTACAAAATACAGTATTCCTGCATACTGCATGTGAAGATCCATGGCAGGCTTAGCACCAGCCTGCGCCTGTGTCCCTCACACAATGTCATTGGCGCCTCCGGCGCACAATTCCCAGGCGCCTGTGAGGCTCTTCCTCATCCTGGGCAGCTGTACCAGGCGTAGCCCTGGTGCTGCGCCTAGGTGGGGGGACCTGCGTGGCAGAGTGGCTGCTCACACTGGAGGCACCCTCACTCGCATCGTCTCCCCCTACAATGGCCGGCAGCACAGGTGTATGCAGTGCGGTAACGGCGGTGGTCAAGTGCTCCAGCACCCGGGTAATGTCCTTGCAGCACTGGACCAGTTGGTGCTGCTGGGTCAAAGAGCGCCGCGACAGCTGGGTGGTGGCATTCGCTGCCACATAATTTGACCGACTATAGGTCGACAGCCGGCTCAACAGTTGGTGGTGGCGCCTGCTTGCAACACTGCGGTGTTTCACGAGCGCTGCAGTATTGTCCTCCATTGCCGCCGTCATGCGGTCCATGGCCGCCGTCATGCGGTCCATCCGCTCGCCGACTCCCGCCACATTGCGGCCAATCTTATGCAGCTGGAGCTGGATGGCTCCTTGCTGCTGCGACTGGCGCTGGTGTATTCGCAGCATGCGCCGCTCCACGCTCATGCAGGCATGGAGATGCCCATTGCCCCTCCTGCTGTGCGGCCGCTGTGTTGCGGATGTGGCTGGCCCAGATCTGGTTGGACGAGCTGCAGCTGGTGTAGCAGCTGGTGTTGCAGGTGCGGCAGGCACTGGAGGCACATTGGTGGGGGCCCTGGCCTTGGCAGCCGGTGGGCCTGCAGATGTAGCAGCAGGTAAGGTGGTGGCTCTGGCCTTGGCAGCCGGTGGGCCTGCAGATGTAGCAGCAGGTAAGGTGGGGGCTCTGGCCTTGGCAGCCGGTGGGCCTGCAGATGTAGCAGCAGGTAAGGTGGGGGCTCTGGCCTTGGCAGCCGGTGGGCCTGCAGATGTAGCAGCAGGTAAGGTGGTGGCTCTGGCCTTGGCAGCCGGTGGGCCTGCAGATGTAGCAGCAGGTACGGTGGGGGGCCTGGCTGCTGGTGTTGGCGCAGCGGCAGGGGCTGGTGGCTGGGTATCGGGTAGGGATTCCTCCTCCTGGGCCTCCTCATCAATCAGCAGCCTCTCGCTGTCACTGCTATCATCGGCACCTGTGAGGGTAAGTGGATACTCATTAGGTGCATGTGACTGTCAGACGTGCAGATGTTACATGCATGCTGGGTGTCATTCCCTGGATGGCTGTGGATTTGCGCACTTTGGAACCTTTCTGGCCGCATTGTGGTACTACTACATTGTGGATATACTACGTCTCCCACAATGCTTCAGGGCATTTCCTGATGCACAACATAGGCATGACTAAGGGCCAATGAGTGAGCCTATTTGGTCAGGGACGGTCATAGGGGACAGGGTCTCAGTCGCATGCCACTTACCTTGGGTGTCTTGGGTGGGGCGGGAGGTGTCCAGAGGGGTCACGCCAACACACGCCTCCCTCTCCAAGGTGTCCTCAACCCGGTCCTCCAGGGGCGTGTTGGGTGGGACAGTCGGTCCACCACCTCCAGTGCCTGATGCCTCACCAAGGCGCTCCGCCACCCTCTCCTTGGCACGCCCTCGGAGGTCGTACCAGCGCTTTTTCAGCTCCTCCAACGACCTGTCCGCAACGCCCACAGAGTTGACGCTGGAGGCTATCCCCACCCAGATCCTCCGCTTCTCCTGCTCTGGGACCCTCCGGGAGTTGGCACCAAAGAGCTGGTCGTGGTTGGCCACCACCCCTTCAATCAGGTTCTCCAGCTCCTGCTCGGAGAACTTGAGTTTGCGCTTGCGGCCAGTGCTGTTGCTGGGGCCAGGGACAGGTTCGTCGGACATGGCGGTCGCTATTTCGGCCGGTTCGGGAGTCGCTAACGGAGGTTTAGCGTCAGCTTTCCGTCGTGTACACTCGATGAAGAGCGTCGCTGTGGTGTTTGGGGGTGGGATTTGGCTGCTTCCTGGTTGTGATGTCATCACGGTGCTCGGAATGCGTCTTCCCGTTTTCCAGATCCCCCGATCGCAAGGGATTGCGAGTCGCAATCCCGTGCGATCGGGATTGCGAGTCGCAATCCCGATCGCAGGTAGCCGGAAATAGCGATTTTTCTGCGTTTTTTGTAGGTCGCTAACGGCTTTAGCGCCCGCGTGCGAGTCGCTATTTTTTCTCCGAAAAGTACATGAATGCCGTTTTGCGTTTCCTCAATAGCGAGTCGCTATTAATCGCTATTAGGGACACGCAAAACGGCCCGTACATGAATCAGGCTGTTAGATGTATTTAGGGATGTGCTCCCATATCAATATGTGATTCTTTTTTTTTCAAAGTATTACATATTAATACATAATTGATGTGATGGCCCTGGAAGCAGCAGTTTTCCTAATCCTCAAACATACTCTGCTCCAATGAACTCACTTCATAAAGGTACTCCAGTGTTGAGGAGCAAACTAATGTCTAACTGGCGCAGATCTAAACCTTTTTGATCCTAAAAGCAGCACCCTACACTGCAGGGCTTCTCTGCCTCAGTAAAACTCCCTGGCCCTGATTAGGAGTTACTCATTAAATTCTGGCCTACGTGCAGGGCAGGCTTTAACACCCTGTGCAACAATGTTTGTTGGTGCCCCGCCCCCATGACCACCTCTGGCTGCGGGAGGCCCCAAGTGAGAGAATGTTTAAACTCCTGGGGCTTCTCGCAGGGGAACAGGATAAACTGCTGTAATTGTGAAAATTAAGGGGACCAAAGGCATCCATAAAAGGAATGTTGACGCCTCCCTGCTCGTAACATATGGGCATCCGCTACAGCAACGTGCGCTGCCTGAGTGATAATACCACATTGTCACTTGGCCAGTAACGGACAGACCTGAGATGGGGGGGGTCAATCGCCCTGCCTTGTCCCCCCCCCCTGCGGACGCCCATGCGTGTACGTGTGGTTTTACTATCGATTCCTCTAAATTTACGAGGACTAGTTCTTTGTTGAAATACTCTGCATATTTAAGCGCTTAAACGTTGTCGGCAAGCATCCAGGGCATGGTATTTTAGAGCAGCCGAACAAAATAATATGCTGACCAATTAGCATTTGAATAACTAACCACATTCTGTTAATGTTTCGCCAATCACCCCTGCAAAGTCTTTGGTATGATTAAATGTTTAAACTTCCCTTAGAAAAAAAACCAAAACATTAAACAGTTTTATTGTTCGTTTTTGAGGGATGATTGGCATGGTAAAGACGTTGGGGCAGATTTCTGATAACTGGCGCATCCCCAGGGATGCGCCAGTTATTTTGCGCCGCTGCTCCGCCACCCATTGTGCGCCACATTTACAATGCGGCGCACCATGGGGCAAAAACGGCACAGATGCGTGACGCATCTGTGCCGTAAAGGTGGCGCATTGCTGGAGTTGCGTCGCAAGCGCGACGCAGCTCCAGCAAGGCTCGGGGGTGCCCCATCTTTACAATGCTGCGTCAAGACCTACGCCTGCTTCAAGCAGGCAAAGGGTTTTGACGCAGCAGTGGCCTGAAAGTGACTGAGTGAAATCTTATAGATTTCACTCAGCCACTTTTGCGAGGCGCACCTGCCCCGGAACGCCCACCCTGCACCGGAACGCCCACAAGTGGCGCAGGGCTTTACAACGTGACGCATCTGCCTAGATGCGTCACGTTGTAAATGGGTCGTAGGGATGCGCCACGTTTACGCCACAGTTGTGTGACGCATACGTGGCGCATTCCCAACATAAATCTGCCCCCTAGTATTTATGTATTTTATTATTGTGCATAGTTTTCAAGCCTGGTTTGAGTTTTCGGCCCTCGGTGCTATTGCCTACTCCATGTTTTTTTAAATATGTTTTCTAGGGAGAGTCCGTGTGTTTATAAAAGATTGCATGAACGTTTGTGTTCGAGCTCCTTGTGACATGTGGGCGGAGGAGAGGGGGACAATTTACCTGAAAAGAAGAGACAAGACCCTGCTGTCTGGTTTGAAACTAGAAGATTTAGGTCTGTCTGTATGATGAGTTTCTGAGGTTAAACACCTCTGTCCATGTGATGTGCCAAGTACAGTAAAGTCATGATAAAATGTGACCAGGTGCTGGGAAAGTGAACAAAATTAACCAAGACTTTATTTTTTTTTTATTTCAAAGTATTTTATTAGTTTTTTATAAACAGATACATTAGCATTTCTGTCACGAGGTTAGCCAAACGTACTATGTATTTCATTGATTACAGGTACTTGAGATATACGTTTAGCTAATCCCCTCTACATTAACTTGCTGGGAAATTAGGCACAGGATGATAGAAAGAAAGGAACAGGAGAGAAAGGTGTGACTCATTGCTACAGAACCTCTCTCGTATTCTCCTTTCACCCCTTTCTCTCCTGTAAACAAGACTTTATAATAGGAAGAATTCCTTTACAGTTTGCATGTATTAGGATAGCAAACGCCGTGGTGAGATGTCAAAATAGAACATACGTAAAATAGGCCTGGGATGTACAACATGGAGGTAGTGGGGCCAGCTGGTATGTGTCTGTTTTTTTAACTTTGCTTGTCGTGCAGGTGTAAACCGGCTCAAGCTGCTTTGGTTTCTAAGATTACATCTTAAAATTGTAAATCGCTTGAGGGGTAGCCTCTGTACAGGGTGGACAGTGAGGCTAGACACCTGGCGGCTGGCATTCTCTTTGAAGGGTCAGAGTATCAATTAGATTTGTGTGATTGGATCAGTTCACCACAGGCAGTAATGGCTGCCTTGTTCACATTTTCCCTTGCAAGGTGAGGTCTTTCAGACAAACCCTGTCGTTTACATTAAGTGAAGCTTGAATTAATCATCAACGCATCTCCACTCAAAGCATCTCAAAACCACTCAATCACACTCATTTGACTCTTAGGGGCAGATTTATGAGTTCTGGCGCATCTCTGCAAATCAGCAGGGATGCGCCAGAACTGATGCGTCACGCAATTCCCTCCTAGCGGCACCACAGATGCGCCGCATTTACAATGCGGCGCACCATGGTGCAAGGAAAGGCAGATGCGTGACGCATCTTGTGGTGTACGGGCGGCGCATTGCTGGAGTAGCGTCGCAAGTGCGACACAACTCCTGCAATGTACAGAGGCCACCCATACATAATGTGGTGCGTCACTCCTTACGCCTGCTTCAAGCAGGCGTAAGGATTTGACCCAGCAGCGTCGTAAAACTGACTCAGTGAAATCTTGTAGATTTCACTGCGTCAGTTTTACGGGGCTTTCCTACGAGGGAACGCCCACCCTGCGACAGAACGCCCACATGAAACCTGACGCAGGTTTCATGTGGCGCAGGGCTTTACAACGTGACGCATCTGCCTAGATGCGTCACGTTGTAAATAGGTCACAGGGATGCGCCACGTTTCGGCGCCGTTGCGTGACGCAACGGCAGCGTAAACGTGGCGCAAGTCCGACATAAATCTGCCCCCAAGAGTGTAAATTATGTTGTAAATACAAGAAGACATTCAAAATCTCATCTTTTGGATCGTGAAATGTAGGAAAGGGCGAAGCCGTGTTTTGCGCAATCTGTGCGAAAAGTGGCAATAATGTAACTAGAACCGAAAGTTGAGGATTGTTATATTGTTAGTTATAACAGAAGACATGTTCTCTCACAAATTAGCCAATTTAAAATAGCTCGTAACTCTGTGGATAAATATCCCCTGAATATGTGCCTGCCGTGCTGCTAAATAGAGCGACCCTTCCTATAAACGTTTCACAGTCGTGCTTAAAAGTTCATGTTCTGCACACTAAAGTGCTGCTGTGGGACTCCTGTTCTGCCCTTGTCTAATCATAGAGAAGGGCCTGTCTGTGAATAAACGACATATGTCTGGCCTCAGGGCTTAAGAGCAGTACATGCCCGGTGGAACCCTAAATCGCACAGAAAGGATTACTCTAATTCAGAACTGAAGTGATTTTTCATCACAATTTCACATTAGTGTAGATTTTCTTTCCTGGTTCTTTCCCTTGTTCTTCTACAAACACGTTTGCAACTTTTTTTGTTATACCTTTTTAGGGCTCGGCCTATGTCAACCCTGCGTCAGCAGGGGAGGCGGAGCTCCGAGCTCTTATGTTATAAAAAAAAAAAAGTTTCTTTAGGGATCCAGGCTGCAACATTCCTTAGTGCGCGGGCGTTTGTTATGGCATCTGCATAGTGATTCGTCTTCGCTGTGCTGTGTTTTTAGTAGCCTTGACGCGATAGGCTTAATGTAATTTGTCATTCGCCATGTTGGCATTTTCTGTGTGGTTACGCGCACAGCAGTGCATTAATTTCAATTAGGAACTGTCAGGGTGCCGCGATAATGTAATGCAGATGTTGTGGGCACGTTCACCAGTCTGCAGTGAATGGCGCGCGTTCATGCTTTTCTTGTGTTTTCTTTCCGTGTAGGGCAGACGTGAAAGGCATGGTCTTAAGAGCAGAAGGCCATATATCTTCAATTATCTCGCCATCACGGCGGAGATAATTGAAAACATATGCCTGGAGTGGCGCGCGCGCGAGGCCGAGAGCTGAGCAGGATGACTCCATGCCACAGTGTAAGCAGTGCTTAATTTGTAGAAAAATAAGTCCCGGTGCTCAAAATCTTTCTTATGCGGCGGCCGCAACTTCTCACAGTTATTCACCTGGTTAAATTACTACGCCACCCAATTGTACCATTGTTATGGCCACTGCCTACACTGACAACTCGGAAGCAGCCAGAATAAAAAATAAACTACTGCTTGAGCATCACGACATCGATTATAACAGTCTACTTATTTCACAACTGCATTCATTCAAACAAAATGCATTTGAAAGTGCGTTCCTGGGCAAATTGCTTTCATGTGCCGAGCATTACGATCTGCTGCAATAAAGAGGTGTTTTTTAGAAACAAAGTTGGGTAGACTGTTAATTGCTATATGTAACAAAATCAGACCATTCAGTTCAGCGTGTAGAAGCAATTTACTTGAGAATGTTTTTGCATGAAAGTATAGCCATTCAAACATGTCAAGGCACTGGATTGTCCAGAGGGGATTAAACAGTCCACCTAAATACTTTTTTATTTATTTTGTAGTGAATTTATGAGCGTTTATGTAGTGAATGCCACCTGGTAGGCAGACGCCTTTTGGTGCAAGAGCTTTACATTCTTAAAATGTATTCGTTTGTAAGGGTAGTCCACTGTGCCTCGCAGCGCTTTGGTCGCCTTTGACTATGAACATGAAGCAGCTTTGGAAAAGTGCGTTTTGCCTACTAGCCCCGAACTAGTCATAAGTACAGGGCCAGTGTAATGCCCCCAATAAGCAGCGGGTGCTGGTAAAAGGTAGCAGTGGGCATTCTTGGCACAGTGGTGCAGTGTGCAGCCTGCAGTGGAAGGTAACCACGAGCACAGGCAAGTGAGTGTGCCCAGCACCTGTCAAAGACTTTAATGCCTCTGGGCACAGCCCGGGTAACTTGCCGTTATCGTGTGTGTAGTGAGTGCAGAGTAGTGAGTGCAGAGTAGTGAGTGCAGAGTAGTGAGTGCAGAGTAGTGAGTGCAGAGTGCAGAGTGCAGAGTAGTGAGTGCAGAGTAGTGAGTGCAGAGTAGTGAGTGCAGAGTGGTGAGTGCAGAGTGGTGAGTGCAGAGTGGTGAGTGCAGAGTGGTGAGTGCAGAGTAGTGAGGGCAGAGTGCAGAGTAGTGAGGGCAGAGTAGTGAGGGCAGAGTAGTGAGGGCAGAGTAGTGAGGGCAGAGTAGTGAGTAGTGAGGGCAGAGTAGTGAGGGCAGAGTAGTGAGTGCAGAGTGGTGAGTGCAGAGTGGTGAGTGCAGAGTGGTGAGTGCAGAGTGGTGAGTGCAGAGTGGTGAGTGCAGAGTAGTGAGGGCAGAGTGCAGAGTAGTGAGGGCAGAGTAGTGAGGGCAGAGTAGTGAGGGCAGAGTAGTGAGGGCAGAGTAGTGAGGGCAGAGTAGTGAGTAGTGAGGGCAGAGTAGTGAGTGCAGAGTAGTGAGTGCAGAGTACTGAGTGCAGAGTAGTGAGGGCAGAGTAGTGAGGGCAGAGTAGTGAGGGCAGAGTAGTGAGGGCAGAGTAGTGAGGGCAGAGTAGTGAGGGCAGAGTAGTGAGTAGTGAGTGCAGAGTAGTGAGTGCAGAGTAGTGAGTGCAGAGTGGTGAGTGCAGAGTGGTGAGTGCAGAGTGGTGAGTGCAGAGTGGTGAGTGCAGAGTGGTGAGTGCAGAGTAGTGAGGGCAGAGTGCAGAGTAGTGAGGGCAGAGTAGTGAGGGCAGAGTAGTGAGGGCAGAGTAGTGAGGGCAGAGTAGTGAGGGCAGAGTAGTGAGTAGTGAGGGCAGAGTAGTGAGGGCAGAGTAGTGAGTGCAGAGTAGTGAGTGCAGAGTACTGAGTGCAGAGTAGTGAGGGCAGAGTAGTGAGGGCAGAGTAGTGAGGGCAGAGTAGTGAGGGCAGAGTAGTGAGGGCAGAGTGCAGAGTAGTGAGGGCAGAGTGCAGAGTAGTGAGGGCAGAGTAGTGAGGGCAGAGTAGTGAGGGCACAGTAGTGAGGGCAAAGTAGTGAGGGCACAGTAGTGAGGGCGGAGTAGTGAGGGCAGAGTAGTGAGGGCAGAGTAGTGAGGGCAGAGTAGTGAGGGGAGAGTGCAGAGTAGTGAGTGCAGAGTAGTGAGGGCAGAGTAGTGAGGGCAGAGTAGTATGGGCAGAGTAGTGAGGGCAGAGTAGTGAGGGCAGATTAGTGAGGGCACAGTAGTGAGGGCAGAGTAGTGAGGGCAGAGTAGTGAGGGCAGAGTAGTGAGGGGAGGGTGCAGAGTAGTGAGGGCAGAGTAGTGAGGGCAGAGTAGTGAGGGCAGAGTATTGAGGGCAGAGTAGTGAGGGCAGAGTAGTGAGTGCAGAGTAGGGAGTGCAGAGTAGGGAGTGCAGAGTAGTGAGGGCAGAGTAGTGAGTGCAGAGTAGTGAGTGCAGAGTAGTGAGTGCAGTGTAGTGAGTGCGGAGTAGTGAGTGCAGAGTAGTGAGTGCAGAGTAGTGAGGGCTGAGTGCAGAGTAGTGAGGGCAGAGTAGTGAGGGCAGAGTAGTGAGGGCAGAGTAGTGAGGGCAGAGTAGTGAGGGCTGAGTGCAGAGTAGTGAGTGCAGAGTAGTGAGTGCAGATTAGTGAGTGCAGAGTAGTGAGTGCAGAGTAGTGAGGGCAGAGTAGTGAGGGCAGAGTAGTGAGGGCAGAGTGCCGAGTAGTGAGGGCAGAGTAGTGAGGGCAGAGTAGTGAGGGCAGAGTAGTGAGGGCAGAGTGCAGAGTAGTGAGGGCAGAGTGCAGAGTAGTGAGGGCAGAGGGCAGAGTAGTGAGGGCAGAGTAGTGAGGGCAGAGTAGTGAGGGCAGAGTAGTGAGGGCAGAGTAGTGAGGGCAGAGTAGTGAGGGCAGAGTAGTGAGTGCAGAGTAGTGAGTGCAGAGTAGTGAGTGCAGAATAGTGAGGGCAGAGTAGTGAGGGCAGAGTAGTGAGTGCAGAGTAGTGAGGGCAGAGTGCAGAGTAGTGAGGGCAGAGTGCAGAGTAGTGAGGGCAGAGTAGTGAGGGCAGAGTAGTGAGGGCAGAGTAGTGAGGGCAGAGTAGTGAGGGCAGAGTAGTGAGGGCAGAGTGCAGAGTAGTGAGGGCAGAGTAGTGAGGGCAGAGTGCAGAGTAGTGAGGGCAGAGTAGTGAGGGCAGAGTTGTGAGGGCAGAGTAGTGAGGGCAGAGTAGTGAGGGCAGAGTAGTGAGGGCAGAGTGCAGAGTAGTGAGGGCAGAGTAGTGAGTGCAGAGTGCAGAGTAGTGAGGGCAGAGTAGGGAGTGCAGAGTAGTGAGTGCAGGTGCAGAGTGGTGTGTGCTGTTGAGTGCAGAGTGGTGTGTGCTGTTGAGTGCAGAGTGCTGTGTATTGACAATGTAAATGACAATGCCATTTATTTATGATTTAAAGAAAAAAAAAGAAATGTCATGAGCAATGCCAATAGCTCTACCTTTAATGATGCCTAGACCATTGCATTGTAAATGCTTGTTATAAATGTATCTAATCTGGTCCATAATTGCCTCTAACTTTTTCTGTGGAAAAATTAGTTTTACTTATCTCGTTGTCTGCAGTTATCTTTCTTGCATTGCTCCCTTCTGCTCGATGGCTACTCAGAAAGTATCAAATATATCCTTGGGTCTTTTTTTTTCTTTGGCCATTTATACATTCACACCACATACTGGGTTTTGATACAGTTGCTAACGAATATTAGGTCTTGTATACAAGCATTCAGATTATCAATTTCCCAAGGATGAAATAGTGAGATGACTACTATAGCTCAAACTGTTGGCCTGCAATCTGCACACAGCTCTCCGAACAAAACTCTCAACCTTCAATGTCACCCTACATGTTCTTAAATGTTCATAATTGGGGCCATGCAGTGTGCGTAGATTGAAGAGTCAAAATACTTATATTAGGATAATGCTGCCAAGAAAGTATACAGGGCTAGATTTGCTTTTGACAGCTCGATATGTACCAGTAGTTAAAATATATGTGGCAGATAATAACATATGATTCAAAACCACTGTACTGCTAATGCTAAATAATGTAATGGTTATTTTAATTGAATACGTGTGGTCTTTAATGGCAGTACCCTACCATACAATGCATACTCACGTTACCCCACTCCACTCTACTTTGCACCACTTCATGCCACTGCACTCTACTCTGCACCACTCTACACTACACCACTCTACTCCATGCTGCATCAATGCTAACCCTGGGCGGAGAACTACGCTCCGTTCGCGAAGTTTGTGAATTTTCGGCAACTTCGCACCTCGCAGCGAGCGCGAAGTTGCCGACTACTTCGCAATCTACAGCGTAGCGTAGTAGTTTTTCTTCCTCGCGCGCTCAATAGCATTCTTGCGTGCGCGGTAATGACTTACCGTGGTTCTGCGTTCGCATTCTCGCATTTCTCTCCCGTTCGCGTTCGCTACGATGTTTGGAATCCGGCCGCACAATCCCATGCGACTGTGAGAACGCGATAACGTCATTCGGACGCGCGAACAGGTCATTAGGACGCGCGATCTTCCTTGCAGCGCCATATTGGTAAGATCGCGTTTCCGAACACGCAGAAACTGCAATCTGGCACAGAATATCTCTCGAGCATGTTAAAATCTTCTCAAAAATGTTCATTTTGCTCAGGAAAACCCCTCAGATTGTGATTTGGCTGTATTTTGTTGGGCTAGGAGTCCTCTTTTTGTTTCTACTCTTTTTTTCAAGAGAAAGGAAGTGCCCCTGAGTCTCCAACTTCCTGTTCCTGTCCACCAGGCTCCTCCCAGTGCTTTGTCCATGTGGTGTTCACTTTCATTTGGATTTGGAGCTGGAAGGATCACTCTTTGTGTATGTCTGCTGCATCATAGCATTTAATTGGATTGATTGAGGAATTTTGGATTTGAACTTTTCTTTTACAAGTAAGTTTGAGAATTGAGAATTGGTGTACTGTAAATGTTGGTTTGGTTTGGCTTTTTTTTAACTACAGTTTTTTGTGCTTCTCAATCTTTGTTTAAAATTATTATTGAGGGAGGCCTGTACTTTCATGAGGGGCCAAGTTGCATGTCTTTGAAATTTCATCCAGTAGTCCTAGAGGTACCCCCGGGTCCAACCATGTTTCTGTGGTGTCTGTAAAACATCATCGATGGCATTGGATGTAATTGCATACTCTGTTGTAGTGGAATTACATTTTTTTTTAGTAAAATTAGGTAACCCTAGTAGTTCATGTAGTTTGTGTAGGCCTGCTTGAGTTCATTTACTTTCTGTGGGTGACTTGGCCAGGTGGTGGCGGCCATTTTGTGTTTGTAGTCACTGAGTTTTTGCCATTGGCATCCAAGCTTGTGGCCTACTCTGCCAGTAGGCCCAAGGGTACCACTAGAGTCCTCATCATGGGTGCATGAAAGTTGTTAAACTGGTATTGGGGTGTTTAAGTTGTAAGTGTAACATCATGTAGGTCATGGATGGCTTTGGATTGATTAGCAAAATGTGTTTTTGGTGTTGAATTGCAGGTTTTGGGTGTGTGTTGAATAATATGGCTTTTTCTGCGCACTAGGTAACCCTAGAATTCAGCTCGCGTAGTTTTGGTAACTTTGCACAGTGCGACAACGCGACCTTACAGTTTTTGTCTTCTTCGCGCGCTTAATGTGCGTGCTCGGGCACGCGATAACGACGTTTTGTACAGTTCGCGCTGCCGAACACGCCGAATTTGCATTCTCGCGAGCAATATGTCTCGAGTTGCCTAAAACCTTCCCGAAAATGTTGATGCTGTTCATTTTGCTAAAGAAACTCCTCAGGTTGTCATTTGCTTGTAGTTTTTGGAGCATGGACCACTTACTGTTTCTGTCCTCTATGTACTTTGTTGTTTGAGGGTGGCCTGACCATGCGGGCGGCGGGGCGGCCATTTTGTGAAGCCAAGCATCGTCCTTTTGCCATTGGCTTGGTAGTTCGTGCTGGACTGTTCCCATGAGGCACAGGGTCAAGACTGATTTGCATATGGCCATGTCTGAACGGGGGTGGCTTGGTGAGCAAACTAAGGATGGATTAAACCCAGATCTGTGACTGGGGGTGAATGGTTTGCCATTGTGCAACATTCCATCCATCATCTTGTGTGTTTTGCTGTTTACCCTATGTGGGAAGGGTATGCCCAGACGTGGATCCCGTGCTCACTAGGCCACTGGAGTCAAGCTATCCTGGCTGAAGACGGTTGATAGCCAGAAACCGGTCCTAGGATGCATGATTCCGGTCCAGGGAAGACATGGCTTGGCAGTTCAGGCTGAACTGTTCCCATGAGGCACAGGGTCAAGACTGATTTGCATATGGCCATGTCTGAACTGGGGTGGCCTGGTGAGCAAAATAACGATGGATTAAACCCAGATCTATGACTGGGGGTGAATGTTTTGCCATTGTGCAACATTCCGTCCATCATCTTGTGTGTTTTGCTGTTCACCCTATGTGGGAAGGGTATGCCCAGACGTGGGTCCCATGCTCACTAGGCCACTGGAGTCAAGCTATCCTGGCTGAAGACGGCTGATAGCCAGAAACCGGTCCTAGGATGCTTGATTCCGGTCCAGGGAAGACATGGCTTGGCAGTTCGGGCTGGACTGTTCCCATGAGGCAGAGGGTTAAGACTGATTTGCATATGGCCATGTCTGAACTGGGGTGGCTTGGTTAGCAAAATAACGATGGATTATACCCAGATCTGTGACTGGGGGTGAATGCTTTGCCATTGTGCAACATTCCGTCCATCATCTTGTGTGTTTTGCTGTTCACCCGATGTGGGAAGGGTATGCCCAGACGTGGGTCCCGTGCTCACTAGGCCACTGGAGTCAAGCTATCCTGGCTGAAGACGGCTGATAGCCAGAAACCGGTCATAGGATGCTTGATTCCGGTCCAGGGAAGACATGGCTTGGCAGTTCGGGCTGGACTGTTCCCATGAGGCACATGGTCAAGACTGATTTGCATATGGCCATGTCTGAACAGGGGTGGCTTGGCGAGCAAAATAACGAGGGATTAAACCCAGATCTGTGACTGGGGGTGAATGTTTTGCCATTGTGCAACATTCCGTCCATCATCTTGTGTGTTTTTCTGTTCACCCTATGTGGGAAGGGTATGCCCAGACGTGGGTCCCGTGCTCACTAGGCCACTGGAGTCAAGTTATCCTGGCTTAAGACGGCTGATAGCCAGAAACCGGTCCTAGGATGCTTGATTCCGGTCCAGGGAAGACATGGCTTGGCAGTTCTGGCTGGACTGTTCCCATGAGGCACGGGGTCAAGACTGATTTGCATATGGCCATTTCTGAACTGGGGTGGCTTGGTGAGCAAAATAACGATGGATTAAACCCAGATCTGTGACTGGGGGTGAATGTTTTGCCGTTGTGCAACATTCCGTCCATCATCTAGTGTGTTTTGCTGTTCACCCTATGTGGGAAGGGTATGCCCAGACGTGGGTACCGTGCTTACTAGGCCACTGGAGTCAAGCTATCCTGGCTGAAGACGGCTGATAGCCAGAAACCGGTCCTAGGATGCTTGATTCCGGTCCAGGGAACACATGGCTTGGCAGTTCGGGCTGGACTGTTCCCATGAGGCACAGGGTCAAGACTGATTTGCATATGGCCATGTCTGAACTGGGGTGGCTTGGTGAGCAAAATAACGATGGATTAAACCCAGATCTGGGACTGGGGGTGAATGCTTTGCCATTGTGCAATATTCCGTCCATCATCTTGTGTGTTTTGCAAGCTTAGCTACACACAGTCTAATAGTAGTAGCACAGAGAGTCATAGGGCAGAGGCAGTTTGAAGGAACTGAAAGTCAGGGATGGCATTGGATCCCCAAAATTTGGAAAACAAATTTAAGACCAAAGAAGGTTTTGCTAACATTGAATTAGGAAGGAGGCTTAATAGGTTGGAAAAAATGAGGTGTGTTAAAAAGTTAGGGAAATATAATTGTTAATAATATAAGCACTGTAGGACTTACTGGGGCCAGCAGCAGGATCCTCGGTAGAGGAGCGCTCCTCTCGTGGTTGTCCCGCCAACTCGGACCCCGTCTTCTTGCCCCTGGGTGGTGCTGATCATGTAAGAAATAATAAAGAAAGAGAAACATTAAGTGCTGTGAAACAAAGACATCATTCAAAAATACTCTCAAACATTTTAGGAAACAACAATTCCAATAAAATTGACTTCGAAGTATAAATGACTACTGGCTTGCAGGATTCACAGACCGTATACTTATAGAACACTAATCAAATGTTCCATAAACATTCTGATTGCAGAATATACTAACAAAGCCAGTACCACCTGACCTACACCACCTATTCCAGAATCCAGACGGGCCAATTGTTCAGTAAGTCGGCATTTCCATTTTATTTTTGCCCGCAAACATGCATAGATGAGATGGAGGACACATGCATAAATTTGGGCATACACGGAATTGTTGGTTGCTTGCGTCATTTGAACTGCTACTGACTGACTTGACCATGCTATTGCTGCTAAGCCTACCACTCAGTAAACAAACTTCAAACCGGTTCTATGGAGGTGTGGGATAAATAAGAACTAAGCATTCAGTGACAGAGGATGCGTCATGCAGACCGTTAAAAAAATATGAACTAATACTATCCATCCACCACTATTTCACTAAAGGACAATGTAAGGACTAGACTCCAGCAATAGCATTAACTAACTTCAGTTCTCTAAAATCTCTAACATCAATAATCACCAGCCCAAGCTAGCGCAAAGTTACAAGCCAGTAAGAGAAGTGGCGAGCAGCACCTGTGTCATACAATAACAGAAGATTTTGAGACGGAATTGATCTGCAATGTAACTAAGCGCACCAGTAATCGTGTTACTTATTCGTCCAAGAATTATACACAATACTTATACTACTATATTGTATATTAAATTATTAATATTACTAGCTACTCACCAAGCCCCACGACCTCGACACCTAGCAGCTCCAACAGGTCCTGCTCCCTGTCCAGAATGTCTGCCCACCGGTGGGCCAGCTGCTGGTGGGTGCGCCGGATATCCGAGTGACTGTAGACTGCCCGGCGCACCTTCGCCCACCGGCGGTGATGCTCCTCTGGGAGGTAACCGGAGCCTGGCCTGCCGCCTGCTGCCAAGGTCAAGGGGAGGTGGCGCTGGATGAAAAAAACCAGGGCGGCCACCTCCGCCTCCCCGAAAAGATTCCTGGCATGCACCCCTGCAGGTCGCATTCTGCCGCAAGGCAGCCGGCTCTTGGGCGCAGGCGCCTTGCCCTTCGAGCCGGTTCTGCTGCTCCCCTTTGCCATGGTTCTGGGGTGGAGGTGGAGGTGGAAAAGAAAAGTTAGAACAAAAGGAAAAAAAGTTAGGGGGAAGAAGTAGGAGCATAAATAAAGAAGTAAAATAAAACAGTAGAAAAGTTAAAAAAAACGTAGAAATAAAATGCAAAATATAAACTTAGGGACAGAGAGAGATAGATGATAAGTAAAACAAAGTAGGAAAAACTGTGAAAATAGGTAAAGATTGCACAGATAAAAGGTGGATAGAAAACTAGGCCCAGAACCATAGCATAGAGTGTGAAAAACAAGATGGCCGCGCCCATCACGACCACGTGGGTAAGTTCACGCGCGATTTCACGCGAACACCCACTTTGTCAGCGTGAACAAGTAGTTGTGTTCCCGAACAAGACGTGCACCACGCAAACACGTTATACGCGACCCGGAAGAGGAAATAGGGGACGCGAGCGGGCGGGACAATTGAAAAAACAAGATGGCCGCGCCCATAGCCCACCACATGGGTAAGGTCGCACGCTACAATCCCCCGAACACGCAGACAGCCCCCCAAACACGCACAACACGCTCCCGAGCAAGAAAAACGGCTCTCGAACGGGTCCAGCAAGCTACTACGCACGCTCGCGAAGCTACGCGAAGCTCGCGTAGTGCAAGAACGTCTTCGCGTAGCGCGACTACGCGTACTACGCGTACTACGCCCAGGGTTAATGCACTCTTATCTGCACCATTCTACTCTCCCCCTTTCTACTCTGCACCACTCCACTCTACTCTATGCCAATGCACTTTACCCCACACTACTACTCCCCACTGCACTCTTTGCCACTGCTCTCTACACCACTCCACTCTATGCCACCCTCCTGTGGTTTTTGACCCCCCCATAAAAAAAAGCTACAACACCGCCAGCGCTGGCTATGTCATAACACTGTTTATGTACTTTTAATTCTACTTCTTCTCAATAAGTATTGCAAGGACAAAAAAACTAGAAGACTTTTTTTATATTAATTCTTTTTTTAATAGGGTCGTTCAGTTGTACATAATGTCTTATATGTTATATATAAGCTAACAAAAATACTTATACCACTTTTTTATTATAACTTTTCAACATGTGCATAGCAGTCCTGCTGCTGTACAACATAGCTTAAAGACATTGGTAAAGCCAATAGCTCTAGCTAAACACTTATAAGGTCCCAAAGACCAGACCTATTGGCTATGTCAATACTTGTTTTTTAAGCTGTGATGTGACATCAAACTCCAATGTTTTAGTTGTCATGTGATCAAGGCTCCTTGTGAGTTGAAATGCGTAATGGCGCAACCTAATAATATACTGAAGAATATTATATTTGTGGTCCGTGTCCGTGGTTTGGCAGAAGCCATAGTACTGGCGGCAAGTGCAATATATGTATATATATAGAAATATATATATATATATATCACAAGATTGATATGATTTAAAACTGATCTATTATTTAAACCTGAACAACTGATTGTCAAGAAAAGGGAAAGAAAAAGCTACATACACACACACACACACACACACATATATATATATATATATATATATATATATATATATATATATATATATATATATATATATATATATATATATATATATATATATATATATATATATATATATATATATATATTTTGCAATACAAATCGCTCAAGAGCAGCGAGAGGGCACACCACGGCACTTGCCATTTCCAGCCTCGCTGCAGCTCGTCCTTTGTTCCCCAAAATATATGGATCTGCCTCTGCCGACGCGTTTCGAGGCTAAGTACGCCTCTTCATCATGGGCTAGCAGCAAAAAGAACGCTGTTCACGCACCTCCTTTACAACTTATATATATATATGTATTACCTACTGGCGGTCGCCAGTAGGCAGTTATAGTTAAAACCTAGTTTCCATTGGAAATCCGCAACATTCTATTTGAAATAACTTTGGCGCCGGTGGACGAATCTTCGCAAATTTCTCCAAGAAGATGGCTTGCTCCTCTCCGCTCCTTCCCTGAAAGTTTGGGGTTGATTCGTGAAGCAGGGGGCGAGAAAAAAGGGGGTCCCAAAACGTGTTTTCCTCATGCAATTTCCCATAGGACCTTTAGCCGGGGCTACAGACCGAACGGCTGAAAGGAATTGCACCAAACTCGGCAAAGAGGTAGAGTTCTGTTCGCAGATGGGCCTTTTTGTTAAATGGTGTAAATCCGTTCAGTAGTTCCTGAGAAAATCAAAAGTAAAATCATAGATATATATTGGAGGTGTTATGGTACGTGTACCTGTACGTGTACCGTCCGCGTACCTTCCCGAGCACGAGCTGCATGCTAATTGGATGTCAACTGTCTGTCAACACTCCAAACCAGGAAGTGTTGGCAGCCATCTTGTGCCTCAGTAGAACCGAGGCACAAGCCCCTTTTTACACCTCTCTGCAAAGCAGCCCCCTGGTGCATACTGGAGGTTCCTGGTGGGCTAGTTGGCCCCCAGGGACCCCCAGTATTCAAGGGGAATTAGTTCCCCCTGTGCAAACACGCCAGGGGGCGAGTTTGCAGTGTGGTGCAATCCTCACCTCAAGCCCCGCCCCCTCCCTGCACCACTCTGCAAACGCACCCCCTGGCACGTTTGCAGAGGGGGAAGTAATTCCCCTTGAATACTGGGGGCCCGTGGGGCCCAACTAGCCCACCAGGTACCTCCAGTAAGCGCCACGGAGCTGCGTTGCAGAGTGTTGTGAAAAGGGTCATGGCCTCATTACACCTCTCTCCCTGGCGCATACTGGATGTTCCTGGTGGGCTAGTTGGCCCCCAGGGACCCCCAATATGGAAGGGGGATTAGTTCCCCCTCTGTAAACACGCTAGGGGGCTGCGTTGCAGAGAGGTGTAAAAAGGGGCGGGCCTCATTACACCTCTCTGCAACGCAGCCCCCTGGCGCATACTGGAGGTTCCTGGTGGGCTAGTTGGCCCCCAGGGACCTCCAGTATGCAAGGGGAATTAGTTCCCCCTCTGCAAACCCGCCAGGGGGCTGCATTACAGAGAGTTGTAATGAGGCCACGCCCCTTTTTACCCCTCTCTGCAACACAGCCCCCTGGAGCATACTGGAGGTTCTTGGTGTGCTAGTTGGCCCCCAGGGACCCCCAGTATGCAAGGGGACTTAATCCCCCAACTTAGAACGCGTTACGGGGCATGTTTGCACAGTGGTGAAGGTAGGGGGCGGGGCTTGAGGTGATATGTGTGCAAACACGCCCTGTGGCGCGTTTTAGGTTGGGGAATATATTCCTCTTCTAACCAGAGGTCCCCTAGGGGCCAACTAGTGCAACGGGTACCTCTAGTAAGTGCCACTGAGCTGCGTTGCAGAGTGTTGTAAAAAGGGGGCATACCCTCTGAACACCTCTCTGCAACGCAGCTCCCTGGCGCAAACTGGAGGTACCTGATGGGCTAGTTGGCTCACAGGTGACCTCAGGATTGAAGAGGAATATATTCCCCAACCTAAAACGCGCCACAGGGCGTGTTTGCACACATGTGTCCCCAGGCCCTGCCCCCTTCCTTCACTATTGAGCGAAATATTCCCGTAAAATCAGCCGAAGTACGAATTCCGATTTACTCACTTGTTATCACAAGAGACGTCAGTGCTGCATCTTTAAACCCAGGACGGACCCTGAAAAGTAAATGTAACCATACTTACAGTAACTTGAATTTCCTTCCATAGGCTAACATTGACAAGTGTGGAGTTTTGGAACTTTAAAAAATTCCACTAAAATCAGTCGCACTACGAATTGCGATTTACTCACCTGTTATCAGGAGAGACCTCAGTGCTGCATCTTTCAGCCTACTACTGATCTTGAAAAAAGATTCTACTCGTAGTTACAGTAACTTGAATTTCCTACCATAGGCTAACATTGACTGGTTTCACATGGAAATTTTTCTAAGTGTGGAGTTTTGGAACTTTAAAAAATTCCTCTAAAATCAGCCGAACTACGAATTCCGATTTACTCACCTGTGCATCTTTCAGCCCACTACTGATCCTGAAAAGTAATTCTAATCGAAGTTACAGTAACTTGAATTTCCTTCCATAGGCAAACATTGACATGTTTTACTTGGAAATTTTTTTAAGTGTTGAGTTTTGGAACTTTAAAAAATTCCTCTAAAAACAGCCGAAGTACAAATTCCGATTTACTCACCTGTTATCAGGAGAGACCTCACTGCTACATCTTTTAGCCCACTACTGATCCTGAAAAGTAATTCTAATCGTAGTTACAGTAACTTGAATTTCATTCCATAGGGTAACATTGACATGTTTCACTTGAAATTGTTTCGAAGTGTGGAGTTTTGGAACTTTAAAGAATTCCTCAAAAATCATCCGAACTACGAATTCTGATTTACTCACCTGTTTTCAGGAGAGACCACAGTGCTGCATCTTTCAGCTCACTACTGTTCCTGAAAAGTAAGTTTAACTGAACTTACCAGTAACTTGAATTTTCTTCCATAGGATATCATTGCCTGCTATATAAAATATATATAAATAAAAAAATAAAAAAATAAATATAACAATTTCAATATTTTTTACAACATTTATTTTTCAATTGATATAAAAAATATGTAATGTAATTTAAAAAATAAAATATTTAAAAATAAATAATTTAAAATAATGTAGTAAATCAGTATAAAAAATATAACAATTAATACATTTAAAAATTATCATTCACAAAACCTTTGAAAATCACTGAAAAAACCATAGGTTTCAGCCACGCTATAGTTAAAAATTAGCATTTAAAAAACCTTAGAAATTCACTGAAAAAAACATAGGTTTCACACACGTTATAGTTAAAAATTAGCATTTAAAAAACCTTGGAAATTCACTGAAAGACCATATGTTTCACACATGTTACAGTTAGCTTGACATTTCACTCATAAAAAAACATTGAAATTCCCCCGTCATAGTTAACTATAACTGGCGCGCCCGGAATGCACTGCTGATGACGTCACATATTACATCACTCATGACATGGTCAGTGACATCACTCATGACATCATGGTGCAGAGAAAAAAAAAGTGTGGGGGGGCCCCAATACCCCCCACACTGCCCCATGGACCGCCACCCCCCAGTGCTTTAATTTTTAATGTGGGGGCATCCAAGCCCCCCCAAGCCCCGGGGACCACCACCCCGGGGCTTTAATTAATTAATTGCCCGCTGCTCCAGGGACCGCCACCCCCTGGGCTTTATTTTTAAAATAATATTCCTGTGTGTTGGGGGCTTGAGCCCCTCCCCACATGCCCCGGGGACCGCCACCTCCCTGGGGCACTAACATTCTAATTTGGGGGTCCGTTACGGACCCCCGAGCCCGGGGGACCACCACCCCGGGGCTATGTCACTCATGGGAGGGGGGCCGCGCGGCCCCCCCTCCTGGAGCCTGTGAGGGCCAGCTCCTGCAGTGTCCCGGGATGCCCACCCCCGGGACACTGCTGTTTGCTATGGCAGGGCGGCGCCCTGTCATAGCAAACTGATTTGGTTTTTGGAAGAGAGAGCAGGAAACCTAATCTCTCTTCCAAAAACCAAAGACGATTGCTTTTCCACACTGGGAGCTGCATCTTAGCAGCTCCCCATGTGGAAAAGCAATGGCGGCTCCTGCAGGAGGGGGGGAGCCGGCGGGACCGGTGGGGGATTAGGGACCCCTCCAGGGTTCCCAACGGAGAGGGCCACCCCGGGGGGATGGGGTCCCTGGGGCTAGAAGTGGCCGGGAGGGGGCCCACGCGGCCCTCCTCCTAAAAAAAACAACAACAAAAATCAAAGGCCGGCCTGGGGGGTTGGGGTCCCCGGGGCCATAAATGGCCTGAGGAGGGGGCAAGCAGCCCCCTCCAAATAAATACATAAAAAAAACTGGCCATGCCCCGGGGGATGGGATCCCCAGGGCCGATTATGGGCCACGCGGCCCCCTTCCAATTAAAATATATATATATATATATATATATATATAACATAGGGATCAGGCCCTGGGGGATGGGATCCCCAGGGCCAATAAAATAGGAAAAGAAGGGGCACATCCCCTCTTCTTAAAACCCCCCCCCCCCAAAAAAAAACAGCACCGCGCCGGAGGACCCACCTCCTCCCTGCAGCACTCTGCAAATGTGCCCTTCAATATTGGGGTCCCTGGGGCCAACTAGCCCACCTGGAACCTCCAGTATGCGCCAGGGAGCTACGTTGCGGAGAGGTGTTCAGAGGCCATGCCCCTTTTGACACCTCTCTGCAACAGAGCTCTGTGGCGCTATGCAGGTACCTGGTGGGCTAGTTGCACTCCAGGGACCCTCAGGATTCAAGGGAACTTAATCCCCCAACTTAAAACGTGCCACGGGCGCGTTTGCACAGTGCTGAAGGGAGGGTGCTGGGCCTGAGGTGACATGTGTGCAAACACACCCTGTGGCACATTTTAAGTTGGGGAATTAATTCCTCTTCAATCCTGAGGTCCTCTGGGGGCCACCTAGCTCACCAGGTACCTCCAATAAGCACCACAGAGCTGTGTTACAGAGTGTTGTAAAAAGGGGCGTGGCCTGTGGACACCTCTCTGCAACGCAGCTCCCTGGCGCATACTGGAGGTACCTGGTGGGCTAGTTGGCCCCCAGGGACCCTCACGATAGAAGAGGAATTAATTCCCAAACTTAAAACACGCTACAGGGCGTGTTTGCACACATGTCACCTCAGGCCCGCCCCCTTCCTTCAACACTGTGCAATTGTGCCCCCTGGCGACTTGTAAATTGGGGAATTAATTTCCCTTCAATACTGAGGGTCCCTGGGGGCCAACTAACCCACCAGGTACCTACAGTATGCGCCAGGGAGCTGCGTTGCGGAGAGGTGTTCAGAGGCCATGCCCCTTTTTACACCTCTCTGCAACGCAGCCCCGTGGCGATTACTGGTGGTACCTAGTGGGCTGCTTGGTTCCTAGGGACCCTCAGGATTCAATGGGACTTAATCTCCCAACTTAAAAAAGCCACAGGGCATGTTTACACAGTGGTGAAGGAAGGGGACGGGGCCTGAGGTGACGTGTGCAAACATGTCCTATGGCACGTTTTCAGTTGGAGAAATAATTCCCCTTCAAACCTGAGGGCCCCTGGGGGCCAACTAGCCCACCAGGTGCTTTCAGTAAGCGCCACTGCGCTGCGTTGCAGAGAGGTGGTCCAGGCCGTGCCCCTTCAGTGGAGAAGTGTGTCTCAGTGGTTAGAGGCGGCAGACCCGGAAGCTGAGATCAGCCGTGGACCAGGGTTCGTTTCCCTGCCTCGGCGGGTCTCGGGCTCAAAAATTCCACGGACTCAACAATTCTCGCTCCGGTGCCTACTCGACTCACGGGGTCACACTCTGCGACTCTGGGCAATAGCTTGGTTAATCTCCACTACGGCCCCTCACGGCGGGATGCCTGGCTTTCACCTTGTGAATACCCTGCCGGGGTATCTCACAGGGGAATACCAGGACGGGTTCCCTAAGCAAGCGCCTTGAGACCCCTGGGTGATTCGTGCGCTATATAAATCGAAATACATTTACATTTACATTTTTACACCTCACTGCAACGCAGCTCTGTGACGCTTACTGGAGGTACGTTTTGAGCTAGTTGGACCCTAGGGACCCTCAGGATTCAAGGGGACTTAATCATCCAACTTAAAACGGCCACAGAGCGTGTTTACACAGTGGTGAAGGGAGGGGACCGGGCCTGAGGTGACGTGTGCAAACACGCCCTGTGGCACGTTTTAAGTTGGGGAAATAATTCCCCTTCAATCCTGAGGGCCCTTGGGAGCCAACTAGCCCACCAGGTGCTTCCAGTAAGCGCCACTGGGCTGCATTGCAGAGAGGTGGTCCAGGCCATGCTACGTTTTACACCTCTCTGTAACGCAGCACTGTGGCGCTCACTGGAGGTACCTAGTGGGCTAATTGACCCTAGGGACCCTCAGGATTCAAGGGGACTTAATCTCCCAACTTAAAATGACCACAGGGCATGTTTACACAGTGGTGAAGGGAGGGAACTGGGCCTGAGGTGACGTGTGCAAACAAGCCCTGTGGCGCATTTTAAGTTGGGGAAATAATTCCCCTTCAATCCTGAGGCCCCTGGGAGACAACTAGCTCACCAGGTGCTTCCAGTAAGCACCATTGCGCTGCGTTGCAGAGAGGTGGTCCAGGCCGTGCCCCTTTTTACACCTCTCCGCAACGCAGCTCTGTGGCACTTACTGGATGTACCTAGCGGGCTAGTTGGACCCTAGAGACCCTCAGGATTCAAGGGGACTTTATCTCCCAACTTAAAACGGCCACAGGGAGTGTTTACACAGTGGTGAAGGGAGGGGGCGGGGACTGAGGTGACAGGTGCAAACACGCCCCGTGGTGTGTTTTAAGTTGGGGAAATAATTCCCCTTCAATCCTGAGGGCCCCTGGGGGCCAACTAGCCCACCAGGTGCTTCCAGTAAGCGCCACTGCGCTGCGTTCCAGAGAGGTGGTCTAGGCTATGCCCCTTTTTACACCTCTCTGCAATGCAGCTCTGTGGCGCTTACTGGAGGTACCTAGTGGGCTAGGTGTACCCTAGGGACCCTCAGGATTCAAGGGTACTTAATCTCCCAACTTAAAATGGCCACGGGGCATGTTTACACAGTGGTGAAGGGAGGGGATGGACCTGAGGTGACGTGTGCAAACATGTCCTGTGGAGCGTTTTCAGTTGGGGAATTAAGTCCCCTTTAATCCTGAGAGTCCCTGGGTCCAACTAGCCCACTATGTACCTCCAGTAAGCACCACAGAGCTCCGTTGCAGAGAGGTGGTCCGAGGCCATGCCCCATTTTACACCTCTCTGCAATGCAACTCTGTGGCACTTACTGGACATACCTGCTGGGTTAGTTGGCCCCCAGGCACCCTCAGGCTTCAAGGAGACTTTATCTCCCAACTTAAAATGCCCACAGGGCGTGTTTGCACACATATCACCTCAGGCCCCCTGATGTGGTGGGCCTCAGCAAGGCCCACCAGTGCTAGGGGTTCTCCCTTCTCTGCTCAGAGTCCTCAGACCAATAGGAAGAAGTTGGCACAGACACTGGAATAGAAAAGACAGAGTTTATTAAACCTCTTGAGGTGGAACTACAATCACACAACACCCTTCGGTATAGTATGAGGTAGCACACTGACTAGAAGGAGCTTGGTCCTTTTATACCCACACAGGGGCTGAAATGAAGGCGGGACAGAGCACAGAGTATAGGTTTCAATACATACAAGGTCATACAGAAAGTGTGCTTTCAGCAAGTGGGAAGGGCTAACAGTCAGCTATTCTGGTGGACACATCTTGACTGTTACAATTCAGAGACAGCTGCATGCTCTTCTGAGCATGTGCAAAGAAGAGGAGACTAAACATATCTTGTCTCTAGGCAGATTTCAAGAGCAGTTGACAGGGAGGTAGGACAGAGCACATGGCATACAAAATGGCCGAAAGAAATACAAAATAGATTCAGTAAAACAGCCAAGATAGGCTCTAAATACGACATGTCTTCTGCTAATGCTTAATCCAATTATTTCTACACTACCACAGACGACCCTTTCAGCATTTGCTGAAGACATTCGTCTGTCTAGGATAATCTGGATCTGCATCTTGTACATCAATTTTCATCATCTCAGTAATTTCTTTACTCAACATTTGCTGTTCTTTTGTAGCATTTGTTTTAGCAGGTGTACAGGCAGTGATGCACATAGAGCAAATCATGGTACAGCATGTAAAAAGTATTACTAGTAGTATACATAGAATAGTCATCAGCTTCCAGGCCCAAGTAACAAAGAGTGTCCATATCCAGTTTGAAAATGTCCATGTACCAGTCTCTGAGTGAATGTCTGCAGCGATTTTATGCAACTAAGAAATTGCATTATAAACTGAAGGTGAGTGATCAGGTATGAAAACACAGCAACTGCTTCCGATGATGCGGCATGCACCACCACGATCAGCAAAAATCACATCAAGCACCATTCTATTTTGGAGTGCTACAATTCTCGCAATTTGCAGTTCTTCTGTAATGTTCCCAAGTGCCATAGCTGTCTGATTGGTAACAGCTTCCACTACACGAGTCAATCGTCTCATCTTTCTGCTATTTAATGCAGCACCCACGAAGAAGAACAAACCCAAATTGAAATCGACATACTGTTGCAAAGTGGTATCTGTCTGGTCGATCTCATCAGTACTTGTTGTCCGTTTATATCTATTCATTGAGATATCTTTAAACAGTTTCAGATCAAGATGATATGATGCAGGTGCTTAAAACACAGGGGATAACAAAAACAATATGTAGCAAATTCCTGACCATCCAATAGGTAATTGGTAATATCCTTTATTACCGCATACGAAATAGGTATTGTGAGATGATGTAAAGCTACTATTATTCACGCCTTCAATATTCAATACAGTAATGCATTCGCTTCGTCCTACGGGAATTCTCCCAACACTGCCAATACATAAATCTGCTTTTGCTCTGGTTACAGGTATCATAAAGGGTCCAAAGTTCTTCATATTCCTCACATTTGTGAAGACATATGGTGTTGAAATATTGTCCGGTTGGTATTCATCCCATTCCCATTTAGTCCCTTTGGCTTGAGGATAACCGTTCTCATCTTGGTAACATTCTTTATTCAATCGAAAAATTATTCCACCTACTGAAGGCTTTCCATAAGCAAACAAAAGGGCATACCAAGCTTGACATGAACCATTATGGGAAAACGGTAGAGGAATAAAAGGTGTTCCCCCTTTCTTCTGGTGTGCAGGTATCATCCCACATACCCAACAATTGGTAGTATTTGTAGCATTATGGGGATGATGCAGCATCTGAATAAATGTATTATTTAGATAGGACTGTCGATGTTTCTGTTCAAGATAAGGAAGAGTATAATAATAGTGCTCCAGTGGAGCTGGAGTAGTTGCAACAAAAAGCTGTCGAGCAGGAACTGCTTTTTCAATGAACCAAGTAGTTATTGCCAAAACCACCAGGGCAACAACAAACCCTACAGCACAAATAATTTTCTTGGTGTTATTCATTTTCTATAGCAATGATGATCAATCTTTCAAAAAATCTAAAAAACAAAACAATCGTTTGAGCTCTTCTCCCGTGGGTTGCCGTTGATTTCTTCACCACAGGCCAAGACGGGTGTCACTACACTAATGCAGGGCTGATCCCCCCCCTTGCCTTATTGGCTCTCCGTTTCACAACCCAGGGCGGTAGCTCAACCAGTCTCGTTCAAAACTGCAAATTCTTTCCTCTGTCTCAAATTATATCGCCCTGTTCCAGGAATCGTGTGGTTCGGGAAGACTTCCGCAGATTCATCAGGTGGGATGGCTTGGCCTTTCTCTGTCTCCAGAATCTCTCGATGGTCGGTCAATGCAGCAGGCTCCACCAAGGTAAGCAACACACGTTTGCAGTGTGTGCTGTGGACCCAGTTCTTCCGGTTCGTCACTCGAACTGCTGTCCTCGTGGCCAGAAGCACTTGCTCGGGTCCCCACCACCTCGGCTCCAAGCTGCTGGATCTGTCGAAGGCCTTGACCATCACGTGGTCACCAGGTCGGAGATCATGGGCCTCACCTACGGATCTATCAGGAAGAGCTTCTCGAACCTGTTGATGAATAGAGATCAAACTGTCGGTTAACTGTGCCAAATAATCATTCATCAGAACACAAGGTACATCATGTATGGGGCGTGGCTGAGGAACCCCCCAAATATTCATCGGTCTTCCAAATACCACCTCGTAAGGTGTGAGCCCAGATCATGAGTGTGGCACCGATCTTAAGGACAGCAATGCCCGAGGTAACGCATCTGGCCACTTTAGGGACGTAGAAGCCACTATTTTTGCCAGCTTCAATTTTAAGGTAGCATTATACCTTTCCACTAATCCCGCTGATTGTGGGTGGAAGACTGCATGGAACTTCTGTTTGATCCCTAATCCTTTCAGGACATGCTCAACAACTTGCCCAATAAAATGAGGTCCATTGTCACTCCACAAAAGTTTACAAACACCAAATCTAGGGAAAAACTGCCTTAAAAGCACCTTGGCTGTAGTGAGCGCTGTATTATCCTTTGTAGGGTACGCCTCTATCCATTTACTGAAGGCACATACCACCACTAGGACATACTTTAGGTTGTTACAACGTTCAAGTTGGATGTAATCCATCTGTAAAACTTCAAAAGGTGCAGTCGGTGTAGCAAACCCTCCTGTAGGAGTTTGTGTCCCTTTTCCAGGATTATATTGACAACAGATCAAACAGGACTGTACCACTCTTTTAGCTGTGCTGGCAATTTCAGGATGCTCCCAGACTTGTGTAAGCAATTTAGTTATTGCTAGAGCTCCAACATGTGCCAGCCCATGTGCCATTTGAACCATAGATTGTAACTAGGCTGCAGGCAATTTCCACGTATTCATTTCTTTGTTACGCCAACAGCCCTCATCGTCTAACATTCCTTCTTTAGACCATTGCTCAAGTTCTTCCACAGAGGCAGATCTCTGTATATCCAATACTTCCTCTCTAGCATCATGCCAACGCTCAGCTTGTGATTTCACTACGTACATGGATGTAGTGCTTCGCTGCATCGCAGTTTCATGAGCCACGCAATCTGCGAAGGCATTTCCTTGCCCTATTTTATCAGTGATCTTCTTATGTGCGCTACACTTCATAATGGCAACTTTCTTCGGATATGTGAGTGCAGTCAAGAGATTATGCAATAATTCTCCATGCATTATCTGCATCCCGTGGGATGTAAGAAAGCCTCTTTCCTTCCAGAGTAAGCCAAAATCATGAACCACTCCAAAAGCATAGCGGCTGTCCGTGCAGCTCACATGCTTGTGTCAAAGCTATTAGTTCAGCTGCTTGAGCCGCCTTTTGTGGTATGCAAGCTGTTTCCACTACTGTTTCAAGTGTCGTAATTGCATATGCAGCTGAGGTTGTGCCATCTGGTAACTTCAAACAGGACCCATCAACCCAAGGCTCCCCATCAACATCTGAAAGGGGCGTATCTTGCAAATCAATGCGACCCTTTGTCTGTTCCTCAGTAAGGAATATACAATCATGAGGCTCCTTTAATTGAGACTGAGTCACAGGATATGGCAACAAAGTGGCTGAGTTTAGTGTAGCACACCTCTTCAATGTAATATGAGGTGCTAACAGTGTCAATTCGTATCCTGTCAGGCGAGCACTAGTCAAATTCTGAGTTTTAGTCTGATTCAAAAGGGCATCTACTGCATGGGGTACTAGCACCAACAGTTTGTGTGACAAAACTATCCCTTCACTCTGACGTATGGACACAGCTGTGGCTGCCACTGAATGAAAACATCCAGGCAACGCATGAGCAACAGGATCAAGAACTGCAGAAAAATATGCACAGGGACGTTGCTTGTCACCGTGTGTTTGTACTAAAACTGACAATGCGCATCCATCTTTCTCGTGCACATAGAGTGTAAAAGCTTTCGTATAATCTGGTGTACCTAACACTGGTGCAGAGCAAAGAGCTTGTTTCAACTGGCGAAAAACATTTTGACATTTATCTGTCCAAGGAAGAGGAATCGGAGTGTACTTAGTCAAAAGTGCTAACAGTGGTTTAACAATGTGTGAAAAACCCAATATCCATTGTCTACAAAATGAAGTTAAACCAATGAATGCACGGACATCTTTCTGTGTGGAAGGTACTGGAGTGTCTAGAATTGCTTGAATGCGATCTGATGTCAGTGCACAGCCCTCCTTAGACAGAAGGTGTCCTAAGTAGGTCACCTTCGTTCTACAATATTGCAATTTCTTCTGTGACACTTTATGGTGATGTGTCGCAAGAAAAGAAAGCAAGGACAAAGTACATGTTTCACACTGTTCAGGTGTATCAGCTGCCAACAAGATGTCATCGACATATTGTATGAGAGCCACTCCGCCAGGCAAAATAAAAGAATCGAGTTGTCTTTTCAAGGCTTGACTATAGATACTCAGACTGTCAGTGTACCCTTGAGGAACTCTACAAAATCTATAGGATCTGTTATTTAAAGTGAAACCAAACAAATATCGACTATCAGGATGGATAGGAATCGAGAAGAAAGCATTCTTCAAATCTACTACTGAAAATGTAGTTGCTGCTGGAGGGACCAAGGTAAGCAATGTCGTTATGTCAGACACTACAGGGTATTGCGGTACTACAATCTTATTGACCTCCCTCAAGTCAATGATAAATCTGTAAACCTTAGTGTCAGTATCTTTTTTAAAATAGGAAGAATCCGACTATTGCAAACATTGTAAGGAACTTCTTCCACAACCCCCACTTTAATTAAGTCAGGAACAATACGTGTAAGTGCTTCCTCTCCTTCTCGAGAAATTTTATACTGAGGCAATCTTGGCAGTATAGCACCCTCCTTGACACTAATATGCACTGGTGGAATAACCATTTGTCCCACATCGGTATCTGAAGTAGCCCACAAAGTACTAGGGAGTGAAGCTAAGGCAATGTCCTCTTTAACAATACAGGATCTCTCAACTATGGGGTGGTTGTCATTTAATATAACCATTACTCCTTCCGGAGAACATCGTATCGTGGCCCTGAAATATTTGAGCATGTCAAGACCCACTATGTTGTCTGGTGTATTTGGGGAAAGCAAAAATGGACATGGAGCAGTAAACTTATCAATATGGAGTGCAAGTGGTTGTGACAATGGGCTAAGGGAAGGTGTTCCATTGAAACCTATCGATGTAATAGTTAAGCCAGACAGGGGAGCCCTTGGAATCAAGTGTTTAGACAAAGCGCTACGAGTAGCTCCTGTATCAACCAGAAACTGATCAGTAGAACCCAAAACGTGTGCTGTAACATAGGGACCCTTCTGATCTACTGGAACTTCAACTGATTCCTTACCCCATCCTAGGCAATCCTATGCATAAGCAGAATCTTGCAAATCAGATGGCTCATAGTCGGACATTTGATATTGATTCCGTCTGTCAAAAGAATTAGCCCCTTCTTGTCCACGTATATTAGTGTCAAACCGAGCAGGATCATTTGTATTTCCTCTAGGCCCTGAAGATCCTGAACGATTTCTCATTTGTCCCCGACCACGTGAACCCTGCTGGGCACGTAGTACCGGATAATTAGAAATCCAATGGCCAAATTGTCTGCAATACGCACACTGATTAATAGACAAATCTCCACGAGTAGAGGGAGGAAAAGACGAACCATAAGATCCACATCCACTCCTATTATCCCCTCTATAAGGCGAGCCATAAGCTTGAACCATCATAACCTTCGTTTTTAACTCTTTAAATTTTTTATCCTCCTTACTTTTCGCTTCTAATTCTTGCCGTTCATAATACTGAGCCATAGTTAGAAGAGAAACCGGAGAGGAGGTAGTCCATGAACTCTCACTCGCCTTTAGGCGACTAGCTATTTCTGGCAACAGGTTTGTGACATATTTATCGACAAACAGATGCCTACCCGTGTCATCTGTCAATGACTGGCCACTAAAATCGTGGAATGCTTCTTCAAAGTGTGTGAAGAAGTCTGAAACTGACTCATCTGCCTTTTGCTTACAGGACGCTAACATAGTCCAATCTATCTTTCTAGAGGGAATAATCGTCTTTAATTTAACCAAGATAGCTGCTGAAAGATCTAAAATTAGTCGACATGGTTTTTGTGCAGGCTCTCTATCTTTATCTAATTGTTCTATATCTGACCACAATGCCCCAAATGTCGCACGATCATAAACTTTACGCACAGTTCTCCACATATCAGGTTGTAATATTAATCCAAAAAACAAATCAATGTCAGACAAAGTCATAGTACAAGAACTAATGGCACCTTCAATTTCTTCATAAAAAGCTGTTGGATTCTTTCGCGGATCAGGCAATGCATTTTTAAGAGCCATAACGTCTGCTCTATTCCAAGGAGTGTAAACCCAATTATAAATAAAATACCTTTCGCGTCAATAGAAGTCTTATCATCACTTGTACCTGTTCCTTTAGGAGGAACATATAAATAATCAGAAGCAGTGAGAGTACCATGATTGGCTTTTCGCGCCGCAGATCTAATCTCAGAGGAACGTTCGGTAGTTAACATTGAGCGAGTGTCTCGGGCTTTATTCTGATCTGTAGAAGAGTCCTCATCTGACTCAGTAGGAGCAGAAGGGAAAATATACGGAGGAGGAGAACGATCTAATAAGAGAGAATCATCTTGGGGTTTATTAAAAATAGGATAGAGAGGCCTACGAACAGCGTATTGGCCATTTACCTGTAATTGACGCTCCCTATCTTCTCTTTCTTTAATTTCTTTAATTTCTTTGTTTTTCATTTCCAGCGCTTTCGCATGCACACTTTTTCGCTGTTCTTTTTCAATCAAGGCCTGTTCACGCTTCATTCGCTGACACACTTCTTTCTCCCATTTTCGCACACAGTCAAACATATCTTGCCTAGCCTTTCGCTTAAACATTAGTTGCTCCACATACTGAATCTTTCGTAAATCAAATGACCCATGCATAGGCCAATGCAACTCAGGATCCTTGCGAGTGTATTTATTCCACAATTTGCTGTACATTATGGACTAAATACCATATTTAATGTACATATCTCTTTTAGGCGTCCCCTCCGGGGGGCCTGGTTGTGCTTCATCAAGTTTCAAATTGGTACCACTACAAAAGCAACACAACTTACGAAGTGTGCTAAAAACAGGCATGCCGAAAATAGTGCAACATATGCAGTATTATAAAAAAGTGGCGCTTAAAGTACTCTGTACGTTGCACCGTTCGAATTTCATAGGATTAGAGAAAAATCTCCTCATTACCTGCCTATATGTGTTGCAAGACATATATCAACTTTACATAGAATCATTTCAAACTTTTGGCCAATACATAAAAGAAATGCTGTAGTAAGCGTATATAAAGTACCTTACTAATTACAAGGCATCATACTTACAGCAAGTGTCGTAAAACTGCTCTTAACAGTGAAATAGTGTCCAGGTTCTTCCTGCAAGTTCTCAAATCGACCAAACGGTCACTACACAGCGGATCAACAGAAGAGATCTCAGTCGAGGACCGGCACCACCTGGATGGTCAGATCAGAAAGAAAGGGAAAGCGCCGTGGATGCCAAGACTCGGGTCTCCTCTGGCAGTGATCACGTCCAAAGCGAGATTCCAATCCTTCGTCTCGACCTCTCCTTCGGGCATCCGAGTCGCCGATGAGCCCCACGTTGGACGCACCAATTTGATGTGGTGGGCCTCAGCAAGGCCCACCAGTGCTTCTCTGCTCAGAGTCCTCAGACCAATAGGAAGAAGTTGGCACAGAAACTGGAATAGAAAAGACAGAGTTTATTAAACATCTTGAGGTGGAACTACAATCACACAACACCCTTCGGTATAGTATGAGGTAGCACACTGACTAGAAGGAGCTTGGTCCTTTTATACCCACACAGGGGCTGAAATGAAGGCGGTACAGAGCACAGAGTGTAGGTTTCAATACATACAAGGTCATACAGAAAGTGTGCTTTCAGCAAGTGGGAAGGGCTAACAGTCAGCTATTCTGGTGGACGCATCTTGACAGTTACAATTCAGAGACAGCTGCATGCTCTTCTGAGCATGTGCAAAGAAGAGGAGACTAAACATATCTTGTCTCTAGGCAGTTTTCAAGAGCAGTTGACAGGGAGGTAGGACAGAGCACATGGCATACAAAATGGCTGAAAGAAATACAAAATGGATTCAGTAAAACGGCCAAGATAGGCTCTAAATATGACATGTCTTCTGCTAATGCTTAATCCAATTATTTCTACACTACCACACCCCCTCCCTTCACCAGTGTGCAAACGCACCCTGTGGTGCGTTTTAAGAGGTCGTTTTAATCCCCCTGCCCTATTATGTACTAGGGGCTTACAGAGGATGTCATGCTAATCACAGGGGTACCCCAACGCATAGTGTTCCCTAGTGTATGTAGGTGTTTTCACTGTATTCTAAGTGTCTTTTAGCATACCACTAGCTCTAAGCCTGGTTAGTCAGAGTCAGTTAACACCAGTACCCGTCTGAAAAAGTTGTTGGCACAGGATGATTTTGTAACAAGGCCTCCTCTTTCTGCTCCTCTGTTGGTTCTTTCTGCACATGTCTTGCTTCTTCCTTCACTTTTCTTTATCTTTGAGGACTTCTGTTGCTTCTTTCTTCATTTCTTTTGCTTCTTTCTGTGCGTTTTTGTTCTTTCTTCACATGTCCTACCTCTGTAGGCATAGTTAGAAACTAGCATTTAAAAAACCTTATAAACTCACTTAAAAAACCATATGTTTCAGGCAGGTTATAGTTAGGAATTAGCATTTAAAAAACCTTTGAAATTCGCTGAAAAAAACATATGTTTCAGACACGTTATAGTTAGAAATTAGCATTTAAAAAACCTTAGAAATTCACTGAAAAAAACATAGGTTTCAGGGGCGTTATAGTTCATTGGACATTTCACTGGTACAAAACCATAGAAATTCCCCTGTTAAAGTTAGTTCAGCTAACTATAACCTGCGTGCCCGCAAAACAGTGGTGATGACGTCACATATTACATCACTCATGACATGGTCAGTGACATCACACATTTTTTTTTTGTTTGAATATTTTTATTGCATTTTTAGTTGTTTAGCATCATTACACATAAGGATAAATAACCAAGCCGTAGTACAGGATATTCGTTACATGTCGCATTTGTTGTACATATACATGAATGAACATGAGTGAGAGGAGCGAAAATAAAAGCATATTATTTAGAACAGCATGACAGAATCATTGGCTACAGTTATGCTAGTAAGAGAATATAGAGCAACAGTGGCAGTTCACAGAATAAATCAACTGTTTCCTCATATCACACCAGTGAGTTGTTCAGTTTGGGGCACGTGCTCTGCTATGTCAACAGATCAAGGCAAATCAAGCGTGTCAGCATTGCAATATATATTCAGATCTTTTATTCAAAACGAGTAACTGTGAATAACAACCTGAGAGTGCAGGAACGAGAGACTGGGTGGTGTCAGACGATGAATGTGTGTGTATGTGTGCTGCCCACGGGGCAGGTAGGGGGCAGGCATGCGTGGTACTGTGTCATTAGTGGGGGCCGCTCTGCGCGACTAGCAATATATGCAACGGGGGAGGGGAAGGGGCGAGGGGGGGAAGAAACCGGCCGGTACAATGCTCAATATGTTATGAGGGTCTAAATAATGCCCCCCTGCAGGCACACCTGGTGGTAAGCAGCCAAGGCATTATCCCAGTCCTGCGCTATGGGATACATGCGGAGTCCCGCCATCTCCTCTCTGTGTAATGCTACACTTTCCGCCCTTGCCCAATTGTCAAACGAGTTACGCCAGTGTATCACCTGGGGGGGATGCACTATTGTTCCAGCGCTTGGTGAAGAGGCGTTTCGCAGTTATCAGCCCAAAACCTCGCCTGGACCTTCGTCTGTTTCGTCCGCTTAAATAAGCCCAATAGGCAAACTTCCCATGTGTGTGGCAAGCTACCTCCTGTCACTGCTGCCAAAGTGGCTGACACTGTGGTCCAGTAATCATGTAGAGAAGGGCATGTCCAGAGTACGTGCAGGAGTTGTGCGTCTACAAGCCCGCATCTGGGGCACGCCGATGAGTCAAGACCAAAGTAGCGGTTGAGTTTATCTGGAGATAAATACGCACGGTGCACAATATAATACTATATGATCTTAAAACGAGAATTGCGCGGAACATTCTTCGCCCCAGCTAGCACCTGTGCCCATTCTCTATCGGTCCAGTCCTGGCCTCTATCTACTGTCCATTTGTCTCGCAGTCGCTGGTCAGTGACATCACTCATGACATCACTGATGACATCTCAAATGACATCACTGATGACATCATCCAGTGAATGTGTGTCTTTCTGAAAAATAAATATTTTTTATATATGTATATCTAAAGGTTGATGGAAGCATAAATGGGTAAATATGTGTCTAAATGGATTTTTTTTGTAAAATTGATTGTATAACTGACTTATTAAGTATATCTTAGTGAATACATGTATTAGCAAGTAATGTATAAATATGTAAATATCTGTATCAGTGTCTCACTTTGTGTATAAGTGGCTGCATGGGTTGGTGAGTAGCTACATGAGTGTCTATATGGGTTCTTAGTTGTTTTTTTGAGTATCAGAATGAGTGTCTGTATGGTTTAGTGGGGGGTATTACTTAGCGCACAGATGCATGAATGACTGACTCACTGTTTGTATGTGTTTTGAAGGCAGAATGTCTGTAGGACTGTATGGGTGGATGAGTGTGTGTATGAGTGTGTTAGTGAGTGAATGACTGTCTCAATAGTATCTTTATGAGTAACTACATATGTTTTGAACTAGTATATGTGAGTATTGATTTATATAAGTGAGTATATCTGAGAGTGAGAGATTGGAAGAGTTCCTGTATAAATAATTATGTGTTTCTATAAGTGAATGTTTAAGAGAGTAGGTATGTGTACGTTTCTGTAGAAGAAATTTTAGTGGTGTTTGTATAGCTGTATATGCAAGTAAATTAATATTTGATAGTTTATTTCCATGTGTGAGTATGTGTGTGAGTAACTCTATGGATGAATATCGGTGTGTAACAAGATGTATAGGTGCATGAGTACATATGATGAGTGAGTACATGTAAGAGTGACTATATAGAACTGTTGGTGAATGAGTGTATGTGTATGTAGATGTTGGAATTACCTAATAGGTTGTTGTAACTGTATCACCATTTAAAAAAATTATAGTTTCTATTTTTGAATGTGTGTATCAAAGGTTATATTAGGGTGACAGGAGGTATGCCACTCTTTCACAAGGATGATGTCATCAGTGATGTCATCAGTGATGTCATTTGAGATGTTATCAGTGATATCATGAGTGATGTCACTGACCATGTAATGAGTGAAGTAATATGTGACGTCATCACCACTGCATTGCGGGCGCGCGAGTTATAGTTAGCTGAACTAACAATAACGGGGGAATTTCAAAGGTTTTGTATGAGTGAAATGCCCAGCTAACTATAACATGTGTGAAACCTATGGTTTTTTCAGTGAATTTCTAAGGTTTTTTTAATGCTAATTCCTAACTATAACGTGCCTGAAACCTATGGTTTTTTCAGTGAATTTCTAAGGTCTTTTAAATGGTAATTCCTAACTATAACGAGGCTAAAACCTATGGTTTTTTCAGTGAATTTCAACGGTTTTGTAAATGATCATTTCTAAATGTGTAAATTATTATATTTCTTTCTTTTTATACTAATTTCTTACATTTTTATTATAAATATTTATATTTATTTCATTTTATAAATTATATTTCATATTCTTAATGTACAATAATAACAAATCTAAATCCCAATTTTTTTTCTAAATAAATTTTTTGCCCTAATTTATTACAATTAAATTCTATACAATTCCTTTTTCATATTTTTTTAAATAATCGCACCGTACGCGTACAGTTATCGCACCACACTTTGTATGGCAAATGGTCCTCTGCGTGTAGTCGCGCACTCGTTACGGATACGCTTAGACCTTGCGCGTCACATTAACGCTTCTGCATGACGTCATGTACGGCGTCCCGTAAGCGTACTGCGCGAAAGTTTCTAATTGTTCAAAAACATATATTTATGTATTTAATGTAACATATTGAGGGGAGACAGTATCTAGGACAATCATGAAAATAGTTTTTAAATTTTAATAAGTGATTATTATTTTTAAAAGCAATTACGCAAATCGCACTGGTACGTGGTACGTACTCGCATCTTAAAAGCACTGTAAGAGCACCGTAAGAGCACTGTAAGCGTACGCAAAGTCATGTGACCATAAAGGGAGAGTTTTCATTGATTCATAATACTTCCTATTCCAACTGTTGAAAGACCCCTCTCATTTTGATCATCCTACTTGGACTTTCCCAGGAAAAACATCTATTCTGTGGAGCTGTAGTCTTTCAAAAGTAAGAAAAAGAGAAAAGAATCTTTCATTTGGAAGTTTTTTTCATATGCGGAGGGACAGAAAAAGGGGAATGCGCGGAAAGTAACGTTCAACATCTGTGAGGTTACACTTTCCAAGGGTCACCCCACTAAAAAGTACTCTTTCGGGACAGCCTCAATGGTTCGCCATGTCAAAAATTTGCATCCAAATAATTATACAAGGATGGCAAAACAAAGGTTCCAGAAAACCCCTCAACCTGCAGTTCCTTCTATCTCAACTGCACCACCACCTCCTCCGAGCAGTCCGCATCCTATTATTGTGCCTCAGTTTGCGGATCTTACAATTCATTGTAAAGTTTGCAGAGAACTCCTTTGTTACGGTGAGCAGTCTATTCACCTCATTGTGAAGAGGAAATGGTTTTTTCAGTGAATTTCAACGGTTTTGTAAATGATCATTTCTAAATGTGTAAATTATTATATTTCTTTCTTTTTATACTAATTTCTTACATTTTTATTATAAATATTTATATTTATTTCATTTTATAAATTATATTTCATATTCTTAATGTACAATAATAACAAATCTAAATCCCAATTTTTTTTCTAAATAAATTTTTTGCCCTAATTTATTACAATTAAATTCTATACAATTCCTTTTTCATATTTTTTTAAATAATCGCACCGTACGCGTACAGTTATCGCACCACACTTTGTATGGCAAATGGTCCTCTGCGTGTAGTCGCGCACTCGTTACGGATACGCTTAGACCTTGCGCGTCACATTAACGCTTCTGCATGACGTCATGTACGGCGTCCCGTAAGCGTACTGCGCGAAAGTTTCTAATTGTTCAAAAACATATATTTATGTATTTAATGTAACATATTAAGGGGAGACAGTATCTAGGACAATCATGAAAATAGTTTTTAAATTTTAATAAGTGATTATTATTTTTAAAAGCAATTACGCAAATCGCACTGGTACGTGGTACGTACTCGCATCTTAAAAGCACTGTAAGAGCACCGTAAGAGCACTGTAAGCGTACGCAAAGTCATGTGACCATAAAGGGAGAGTTTTCATTGATTCATAATACTTCCTATTCCAACTGTTGAAAGACCCCTCTCATTTTGATCATCCTACTTGGACTTTCCCAGGAAAAACATCTATTCTGTGGAGCTGTAGTCTTTCAAAAGTAAGAAAAAGAGAAAAGAATCTTTCATTTGGAAGTTTTTTTCATATGCGGAGGGACAGAAAAAGGGGAATGCGCGGAAAGTAACGTTCAACATCTGTGAGGTTACACTTTCCAAGGGTCACCCCACTAAAAAGTACTCTTTCGGGACAGCCTCAATGGTTCGCCATGTCAAAAATTTGCATCCAAATAATTATACAAGGATGGCAAAACAAAGGTTCCAGAAAACCCCTCAACCTGCAGTTCCTTCTATCTCAACTGCACCACCACCTCCTCCGAGCAGTCCGCATCCTATTATTGTGCCTCAGTTTGCGGATCTTACAATTCATTGTAAAGTTTGCAGAGAACTCCTTTGTTACGGTGAGCAGTCTATTCACCTCATTGTGAAGAGGAAAGAAGAGCACCGTTGCCCAAAACAATAATAATGTATTTTCTTTTTTGTTGCTGTTCCACAGTTTTTTTGTTTCCAGTTTAATTTTTTTTGTTTTTAAAAAAAAACAACTAAAAACTTGCAGAAAAAATACAAAAAAAATAGAAAACTAAAAAGAAAAAAACCCAGTTATTTTCAGAACTACCTCCACTGGCTTAAGAAATAACTATATTTCTATATTAGTGTGTAAAAGTTTGTCAGAATGAATGTGTAGTGCATAAATGAATGAATGAATTAGTAGTGTATGGTGAATGTGAAAGTGCAAAACTATAAGGGAGTCCTACAGAATAAATATATAAGGTGTTTACCTATAGTATACTTAAGTACCTCCGAAGCACTTCAATGTAACATATCCATTTTCTTTTTTTTTTTAAAACAGTTTTTATTGCAGAGTTCAACACAAGGCATACAATACATTTGCAATTAGTTTAAGCGGGACCAGAAGTTCCGGCACTCAGTCTAGGTCTTGCATACACAGCCTCATAGCCCACATCCCGGAGGCCGGGCGGCAAAGAAATCTAACGGACTTATTCCTAGTACCATGGTGGAAACTTTGTCATCGGTCCTCCGCTGTCTGCTTTTACATTTTCCCCACCCCTCAACCTTCTACTTATTCCCCTCCCCTCCCCCCCTGGTGTCTGCGCCCGCGTCTGGCGTTTGTGCATTCTGTCGTGTTGGTAGTCTCAGGAGCTGTGTATCAATTAATGGGTGTGTGTGTCCGGTGTCGGTGCTGGGATTAGCCTCACCCCCTCTGGAGTCCCTGGGTTGTCAGGTTCTCCCTCCCCTTCACTCTCCACTGTACTGTCCCTAAGAGCTTGGACCATCGTTTCCCATGCTAATGCTGCTGCCTGGGCCTTCTCGTCTGGTTTGCGTCTGGCCATTTGGTATCTAATTGTGCTCTCTGCTGTAGCCCATTTCAAGAATTCGTGCAACCATTTCCGATGTGATGGCGCTACCTTTGCTTTCCATCCTCTGGTAAGCTCCCTCTTTGCTATTAGTAGACCCATATCTATAAACCTACTAGACAGTTTGGTTTTGCGTGTGTGTGGGAACCAGTGCAAGAGTGTAACCGCACTGTCGTATTGCAGCTCCCTCTCGGTCACTTCGTTCAGGACTTCTCCCACCTCCCTCCAATAATCCTGCAGCCGTGGACAGCCTCGTAGCATGTGTAATAAATCTGCTCCTAATAGTGAACATCTGGGACATGCTGCGTCCTCAGCGCCAAAGTATTGCATGATTTTTTGTGGGGTGAGGTAGGCTCTATGTAGTATGTAAAGATGGATCAATTGGAAACGGGCGTTCCTGGTGCTTTTCTTGGTTCTCTGTACCAGCTGTGACCACGTTGTGTCCGGGATGTCTTTCTGTAGGTCTATCTCCCATTGTGTCTTGAGGCGAGTTAGGGGTGGTATATTTTCAGTGTGCAATCTAGAGTAAAGGCACGTAACTGCCTTGTAGGTCCCCGCCGCCATCATCGTGTATTGGCACGCTAAAGATGTTTTGGGTTCGACCAGTCCCTCCCCCCAATGTGCCTGTATAGTTCGCACTACTGCCGCGTGCAGCAGATAGTCCCCTCTCGGGAGATCGTATTGGTCCTGCAGAGTTTGGTATGGTGTCAGCACCCCATCAGTATAAAGGTCCCCCACCATCTGTAGACCAGCTCCCTCCCAAAGTTGTAGGCTCGACCAGTCTCCCCCCTGCGGCAGGGCTGTTAACATTCCTAGTGGGATTTCAGGCGCATACGGATGCCCCGGGCCAGCCCGTTTCTGCATGCGATTCCAACACAGTCTCAACGTCCGCTCCTCTTGGGACAAACCTCCGAGCACTAGTTTCTGCTGCAGAGCAATATACGCCAATACATGCCTTGGGGTGCCCATGTCTCTCTCGTGATCCGGACCTCGATACACCCTTGCCACCTCTTGGGTATAGAACTGCAGTTGTGCTGCCAGGTAGTAGAGCTCGAATTCAGGGACCGCTAAACCCCCCTCGGATTTCGGGCGAGTCAGAGTCGCCAACGCTATCCTCCGCCTGCCTGCCCCCCAGAGGAACGACACTATTCGAGACTTTAGATGTTTGAAGATTTTGCCTGGTATCCATATGGGAAGTGTTCTAAAGAAGTATAGCAATCTCGGTAGGGCGATCATTTTGAGTAGGGATACCCGGCCCGTCATGGACAAAGGAAGGGTGGCCCAGAAGGTCATGTTACCTTGTAATGCTCGGATGCATCGACCAACATTGCCGTCCAGTAAATTCGCAGGGTCGTGGTAAATATAGACCCCGAGATAGTGCAAGCAGGTGGACTCCCAGCGTATGTTGAGGTTAGTCAAAGGGCACCTCTCCATTTTCCGGAGGGGGAAGATGCAAGTCTTCGCCCAGTTCACCTTTAAGCCCGAGACTCTTCCGAATCTCGCCAGCAGACTCTCTGCCCCCTTCACTGCCTCGTCGGCATTATCCAGGAACAATAAAAGGTCGTCCGCGTACAGCGATATATAGTGGTGGGCTCCTCTGACAACCAGTCCGCAAAACGAATCTCCACTTCTAGCCAACATCGCCAGCGGCTCCATCGCCAAAGCGAATAGCAAGGGGGAAAGTGCGCATCCCTGCCTAGTTCCCCTGTTCACATCATATCGGTCCGAGATCAGCGCTCCTACCCTCACCCTGGCGCCTGCCGATGCATAGAGCACCTTCGTCCACTGTATATAATCCTCTCCCAGTCCAAAACCTTTCATCACCTCATATAGGTAGTCCCATTCTAGGCTATCGAAAGCCTTTACTATGTCAACCGACAGCACCATAGGGGTTCCTGCGGTCCGTGGAGGATCTGCTATGAGCCGGAGCAGTCTACGGATGTTGTGCGACGTGTTCCTAGTGGGAATAAAACCCGACTGGTCTCTGTGTATCAGACCCTGTATATGTGTCACAAGTCTACCGGCAAGGATTGTGCTCAGTATTTTATAATCCGCCGTCAGCATCGACAATGGTCGGTACGAGGCCGGATCTGAGCTATCTCTACGCGGCTTTATCAGGGGTATCATGATCGCCTCGCGCATTGATTTGGGTAACTGTCCCCTTTCCTTGGCCTCCGCATATATTATATGTAGCCGCGGGGCCAGTAAGTCTATATATTTGCTATAGAATTCAATAGGCAGACCGTCTATACCTGGCGTTTTGTTACGCGCTATTCTCTTGACAGCCCCTCTTATTTCGGCGAGGTCAATCGGGCCTCCGATGGCTTTAGCGTGTTCCTCCTCCAGTTGGGGCAACTGTACCTCACTTAACAAGGATTCTATTACTTCAAGTCTAGCTCCCGGACCTTTCTCGTACAGTTTCCCGTAGTATGCTCTAAAGCACTGCAGTATATCTGGTTGGATGTTGTACACTTCCCCGCCCGACCCCTTCAGGGACAATATCGGGGCGCTACCCCTGCTGGGGTTGGCCAGCCAGGCCAGGAGTGCTCCAGTCTTGTCCCCTTCAGCGAGAGCCTTAGTTAAGTAAGTTTTATAATCAAAGCAGCGTAGGTGCTCCACCTCCCCTGCCACTGCCTCCCGCGCCGCACGTACCTCCTCTTGCAGATCGGGGCGGCCAGGCCGCAACCTCTCTGCCTTCCTCAGCGTTTGCTCAGCTTTGTCCAGATCGTCGACCAGCGTCCGCCGTGCCCCCGCAAACTTTCCTATACAATGGCCTCTCACCACTACCTTGAGTGCGTCCCATTCCACGGCTCTGGAGGAGGCCGACTCCTCGTTCTCTGCAAAATATTGTGAGATCCTGACCTCCAAGGCTGCACTGAATGGTGGGTCATCCAACGTATCCGGTCGGAGCCGCCAAGTCGGGATCAGCGTGATCCCCGTCATCCAGTCCAGCGTGAGGAGCAAGGGGTTGTGGTCTGATATCATGCGTGCTAGGTATTCAGTCCGGGTAACCATCGGCAATACTGCTGGCGAGCCCAGGAAAGCATCTATACGGACATGGAGGTCGTGCATGCTGGAGTAGAAGGAGTAGTCTCTCTCTGCCGGGTGTTGTACCCGCCACACATCCGACAGATCCCACTTCTCCTGCCAATTCGATCTGTGTTTTGCTAATCTGTGTACCGGGGAAGCATGAAGGGGTGGATGTGACCTATCCAGAGTGGTGTCTGCTATTGAGTTGAAGTCCCCTCCCACCAGTGATGCTCCAGCGAGGTAGGTAGCTAGGTGTCTGGACAGTGTAGTGAAATACGGTGCTTGTTCAGTGTTCGGTGCATAAACGCCACAAAGTGCTATCTGGCGGCCCCTGAGCAGGCCTTCAATTGCTACAAATCGCCCATTGGGATCTATTATGTGCGCGGTGGCCTGGAAAGGAACCCCCGCCCGAATCCAAATTAGTACTCCCCTGGCATACGCTGAATACGTGGTGTAAAACAATTGCCCCCTCCATCTTCTTTGCAGTGCAACCCCTTCTTTCTTAGTTAGGTGAGTTTCCTGCAGAATAGCAATGTGAACCCCTCTGCGGACAAGATAGGAATGTACTTTGTGTCTTTTGGTCATCGAGTTCAGTCCCCGCACATTCCAGGACACACATTTTAATAACCCCACATTATCCATTATCCCGGTGTGATCGATCTAGGGCCACTATCAACAGCGACCAGATGCTAGCTGCGACACCATTCCCTCCCTCTCTCAACAAGCGCATACCCACCCCGATCCGCACTCCAAACCCTCCCAGCACAATCTCCCCTTCTCCCCTCCAGCCCATGCCCTGAGTGTCCCCAACTTCTCCAGGCCCCCTCCCCCTCCCTAGAACAGGACCTAACTGCAAAAGAGTTACCCCCATCCAAACAAAGAGCAACGTGCTCTCAGAACGTTCTACTTCGCAGTCTGTACCGCGGCGGCCTTATGGGCCTCTGGGTGCGTGAACTAGCTTCCCCTGTGTGTCAGTGTTTCCCTGAACCCCCGCCCCTCAAAAAACTTCCAGACTCACGTTAATTCAGTCTCACAGCTGCCTGTTCAGACGGTCTCATGTGCCATAGTAACTAGGTTAGTGCAGCCATTGCCCCATGTCCCCATTTCAGCTGCCAAAGACCTCTTCCGCAGTTTGTGGTGTGACGGTCGGGCCCCTAGTGCTGTCCACTTCAGAGAATTCGGCCTCAGAACCCGTTCCCGCTTCCTCCGATATCAGTGCTATCTCCGGCTGCCTTGGAACCCCACCCGACACTTCCTTCACCGCCTGCAGCGCTGCCTTCCGCTCTTCCACCGTTTGCGATTCCGTCGGTTTCTTCCGGTGTTGCCCTCTTTTCCGAAGCCGTTTGGATCGTCGGACCGAGCCCTGGCGGGACTCCTCCTCAGCTCTGTAGCGGGCTCCATCTGTTCCAGCCTTGTAGGTGTCCCACCAAGACCAAGCCTCTGCCGAGGTAGTGAAGAACAAAGCTTTTTCGTCTACGGAGACCCGCAGCCGTGCTGGGAATAAAAGCGAATATTGCAGTCCCTCAGCGCGCGGTTCTTTTTTGATGGACAGGAACGAGGCTCTAAGTTTCTGGGTTTCGAAGGTGTAGTCCGGAAACAGCGTAACGTTACTGTTATCCACTTGGAACGGCCCCGACTCCCTTGCCCGCTGCAACAGCCAGTCTCTGTCCCTGTAGTGGAGCAGTCTGATCACCACCGGTCGGGGGGGCAGACCCGGTTTCGGGGGCCTGGCAGGGACACGGTGCGCTCTCTCCAGCGTGAAGAAGGGGGATAGGCCCTCCGGGGCTACCACCGTTCTCAGCCAGGTGTCCAGATAACCCACCATGTCTGTCCCCTCCTTTTTCTCCGGAAGGCCTACCAAGCGCACGTTGTTCCGGCGGCTGCGGTTTTCCGCGTCTTCCGCCCGTCGTTCTAGTGCTTGGATTCGGTCCAGGGCATCCGTAAGTTTCCCATCCAGTGTTTTGTGTTCCGGCCCGATTTCCTTCAGGAGGTTCTCTCCATCCTTGACCCTGTCCGCCAGTTTCCCATGATCAGCTCGCAGGAGCCCCAGCCCCGTCGCCATCTGAGCAATGTCCTGGTGTAGAGCGTCCTTTGTGGCTGCTATAGCTGCAAGGATTTTGTCCTGCATCAGTTGCAACTCCGACTGAGGCTGCTGTGTGTCCTCTCCAGTCTCAGAGGTCTGTCCCCCATCTCCCTTGGGCCCCCGTGGTTTCCCCATCACTCCTCCCAATCACCAGCCGAGTCGCCCGGGCAAGTCAGGGTAGGCGGTCTGCTCTTATATTTTGCGCGGTTTGGGATCTCTGCGCTGGTAGTGGCCAACAATTCGTAGGGGCCCCAGTGGCTCAGCCTTTGCGGACAAGTCCCTCCCCCACCGGGGTGTCCGTGGTCTCCCAGCACAATGAAGGGCCTCTGCCGTGGCCAGGTCCTCACCTCCTCCCAGGTCAGGCTTCCTCGCGCAACCGTCCAGCCCCCTTCACTCCGATATCACTGTAGCGGCCTCCCGGGCTCCAAACACTCACCCTCACACTCCAGGGGGGGCCGAGCCCAGCGCCAGGGAGCCAGGCGCTTCAGAGCCAGTTGCGTTGTGCTCCGACGTTGCTCGCCTCCAGGGCTCCTCACAGGTCCGCTGGCGGAGCTGGTCAGGCGTCGTACCCCTAACGTCGAGGTCCCTGGGGGCCGTCTCCCCTCGCCCAGCGCTGAGCAAAGCGCACCCCAGGGTCAATGCTGGGCCTAGTCGGGGTCAATCCCAGGGTCCAGAGGCTGGCGGTCGAGTAGATGATGCTTCACCAAGGGTATGTGGGGAGTCCACCAGCCTCTTCAGCGTCTGGCTCCGCGTCCCTTCCCCGTTGCTCTCTCACCTGTAAGTCTCTCAGGGGGCTTGCAGTGCCTCGGTCGCCGCTCCACAGTGGACTCGTAGCAGGGCTCCGCCGCCACTCCACTCGCACCCCTGCGGCGCCGCACTCATTCACTGCACACCGCTCATTCCGGAGGTGGGGCGCCAGCTCCACAGGGATCGTCGTAGGCCCGCCAGCCGGGGTCTAAATGTCCAGGGTCCGCAGGGGTGAGGCCGCCTCGGTCTCACGGGCCCCGCACCGGCCTCCGCGGGGGTCGCCCACTTCAGGGCGTCACTCTGTGGTTGTGCACAGCCGCCGGTGCCCGGGTCTCGAGGAGAGGAGCTTCAGGCTCAACGCGGCTGCTGTGCATTTTCCTCAGATGATTCCTGCCGCCATTTCGTGCGTGGGCAGTCCGAGGGTCAGGCGGATCAGTTCGTCCTCAAGCGGGGGGGGGGGGCAGATTGTCCCCAGCCCGCCCAGCACTCCAATCCAACAAAGAGGCGAGAGGCTTGGCTCGCCACTCGCGGCAATGGTCGCAGTAGAGCTGGGGCCCCCGGTCCAGTCACCCCCAGCTCCGGGGGGGCTCCAGCGTCGAGAGGATACACACCCAGGGGGCGCCGGCCGTGCCGGAGCAGCCGCAGCGGTCTGGTGCGCCTGTCGGGCGTGCCCGCTCACCCCAGGGGAGGCAGGCCCCGCCGGCGCCGGGGTCTCGAGTTAGGTCTCCCGGGCAGGGAGAGGCCGCTCCAAGGCAGCGGAGCGCCGCAGCTGGACCTCCAGGCGCCCCCGCCGTCGTAGGGGGCCGTAGGATCTTGATGGTGGGCAATCGCCCCTTAGTCCACCCCGGCTGCCCTCCAGGCCACTCAAGTGAGCCGCAGGGCTCGCGCCTTCGGTCTCGGTGCTCCGGCGGTCACAGAGCCTCCGCCATTTTGCGCTCCAGGTCCGCAGCTTGGGATCGGTCGCACACCTCGCTCTCAGGGCAGGAAACGGCTCGATTACAGCACCGGAGCAGGCAGCAACATATCGCTGAGGTCGCCCGCTATTTTCACGGGGTTCCCCAGTCAGTGGCAGGATAAATGCACGGATTACGGGCGGTGGGTCCGGGAGCCTCGTTAGGCTGCCACCATCTCCGTCGGCTGCTAGCCACGCCCCCTTCAATGTAACATATCCATATAAATATGTTACAAATCTATGCTTCAATTTGCACTGCTAGTGAAACTGCCTGGGTGAATTTGTATGTGTTACGAGCGGATTTACAACCCCCTTGTGCCTCTTTTGCACATCTTTTCCGTCAATTATGTGATGCAGCGGTGGTGCAAAAGATGTGCCTTGGTGTCTGATATTTACAAAGTGATGCATATGGAAGGTGCATCACATTTTAAAGCCCTGCACCAGAAAGAGGCTTTCCTGCGCAGAGAGTGGGGGGAAGAGAGAGTGGAGGTGTTCTGGCATAGGAACGCCTCCTAAAAGTGACTGAGTGAAATCTATAAGATTTCATTCAGTCACTTTTAGGCTTATGCTATGTCAAAACCCTGCACCTGCTTGAAACAGGTGTAAGGATTGACACAGCATTGTGAGCATAGAACCCCAAGAGCATTGCTGAAGCTGCGTTGCACTTGGAACGCAAGTCAAGCAATGCACCACCTTCACAACACAAACACATCACATATCTGTGCCATTTTTGCTTTATAATGCACCACATTGTAAATACGGTGCATCCATTGTGGTGCTATCACAGTGCACAATAACTGGCATATCTCTGGGGATGCACCACTTATTGTACATCTGCTGATTACTGATTGAATGTAGTGAATGGATTACTACACACTGATCAATGAGTCACTACAAAACTGTAACAGGAATGACAGAGTGCTTGGTGGAAGTGTAAAGATAAAGATTGAGGAATTCAAATATAAAAGGTAAATTCGGAGGTGCATAGAACAGTACATGCATAGTTAATAGGAGTTTGAAGCAGTCCATATACTAAGGCCTACTTTCCTCCATAATTACTTGGGTACTGACTGCATGATTACAGTTCTGCAAAGAGAGTGCATAACTGAATTTATAAGAGCTTCAGTTTTACCACAGTACATATATAAGGAAATACTGCTGAATGGCTCACTACAACATTGAAACAGTAGAGTGAGAGTGATTGTGAAAGTCTAATGATACAGACTGGAGAATTGAATGTATAAAACACAAATGTGCAGCTACATAGAAGACTGCATGCATAGTCTATACAGGTTTAAAGCAGTACATGGCCTAAGGCCTACTTTGCACCACTATTACTTGACTACTGACTGGATAATTACAGTTCTGCAAAGAGAGTGTCTGTCTGAATTTAAAAGAGCTTCATTTTTAGCACAGTGTATACATAACGGCATTCTGCTGAATAGCTCACTACAATACTGAATCAGCAATCACAAAGCGTTTGCTGGAAGTGTAAGAACATAGACTGGATAATAAAAGCTATAAAAGACAAGTTTGCCCGTGCATAGAAGAGTGCATGCATAGTGTATAGGACTTTGAAGCAGTCCATGCCCTAAGGCCCAGACTACTTGGGTACTGGCTGAATTATTACAATTCTGAAAGGAGAGTGTCTGGCAAAATATACAGCAGCTTCACTTTTAGAACAGTGTATACATAAACACATACTCCTGAATGGCTCACAGCAATACTAAAACAGCAGTACCAAAATGTTTGGAGGAAGTGTAAATATACAGACTAGGCAATTGAAAGTTTAAAAGCCAAGTCTACAGGTGCATAGAAAAGGGCATTTATTATTTAATAACCTTCCCAAAGCCCCAAGCGCCAGCACACCTTTTCGAGGGTAGTATTACGGTCTACAAACGCTAGCATTTTTTAAATTAAGAACCATAAAAATAACAAATATTAAACCTTTTTTTTCTTCTAATGATAACGATATTTTATTATACATCTTCTATTTAGATGATTTTAATTATGAAAATGCAAAGAACACAGTTTACCGACTAACACTTTTTAAACTCTCCAACGTATGTAGATAATAATACCTTATACGTGTTACTATCAAAATCGAAACCTTTACAGCTTCACAGTTTGAAACTTTTCCAAACACGTGCACATGAAAACTGTTAAAACGTGAGCACGTGTAAACTGCAAAACGTGCCATCTACATAGGAGGGGCCACATCTTCCTTCCATAGACTACTAAACAACAAAAAACTATATAAACCACACCTACTGTGCAATTAGGTTCGTTTTCCTGAGTTATTTCTGAATCGCCAAGCTCCGTTCTCCAGCATTGGATTCTCTTTTTGCGTCCACCTACATATTCCGGAGTTGTAAGTTGTTTCAAGATGGCATAGGTATAGTACTTAGTTATAAATTGTGACTATTTGTCAATATTTAAACATTTATATGTAGAAAAAAATGTTATTGCATATTTTTCCCTTTTTCTCTGTAACGTCAGCAGCTTGTTCTTAGAAACAGATATATTATAACAAATATTACTCTTTTTCTGGCTCCTTTTACCATATATATAGTGACTTTTTATATTATAATATTAATACTGTACTTCGCTCGAGAGGTGTTGCTAACCCGTCAACGCAAACCCTAAACATTTACAATCAACGTGCCAATGATACACTTGTTATTATGTTTTCCCCTAGAGATCACATACTGTTAATATGTACATTATAACATTAACAGTCTTAGTGATCCTAGCGGAATTCACAATCCATCATCACAAACAGTAACGATAACTAAGCAATGTTACCAGCTTGCGGCTTCCAGTCTATTTTCCCCTTGTGATGATATGCTGTGAGAATATATACATATTATTATTCTCAACGTCATGATCTCAGAGGAGTTTATGACCCGTCGCCACGAAGATCTAATTTTTTCACCTCCCGGAGAAAATAAGTTCAGTAAATAATACAGCTCAAAACTATTTCATTATGGATGTTCTGTTAAATACATAACTTTATTTTCCTTTTCTTTTTACTGTAACAATGGTATCAATCGTTATATTATGATAGATTGTCCTATTGCTACAGAACAGGAATGGGAGATTTTTCAGCGCCATCTGTAATTTAATGATCAAATATTTTTAAAAACTTGATCAGATATTTTTATATATATTAAAATATAGCTATCATGCATACTTTGTTACTTTAAACATTTAATAAACCCGACATTTCTGAATGTTATTTTCTAATTTCTATTCTTATTTGCGATTCCTATTCACCTTCTCCCTAAAGAATATATAGAACCTGTACTATATATTATAAGAGTAACATTCTATATATTCTTTGTAGAGTATGTGATTTATAAGAGGAACAGTCTGCAACTTGTAAACACTATGACAGCATGTTTCTGAATTGTACAGAATACAAATTTTAAAAATAATAATGCATGCATTTCTATGTAATATGAAACAATTGATATTTGACTGTTCTCTTGATCTCAGATAATGTAGTGCGGGAGTGTTTGTTGTAGCACTTCTATTCTACTTTATCTAAAAGTAACTGCTGCCCTCTTACATCAACAAGAATGTGGCGCAACACTTTTACATACTGAAGCACAAAAATGAACTATATACCAAGCTTAACTGATATATTATGAAATTCCATTTTTAATTGTCATCCCTTTCATATATACAGCGACAGTTTCTGAAGAAAGTTTATTTGTATTTGCTTAATAAAAACTGTTTCAAACCTAGACTGAATTTTTTGCTGCGCAACCACACCTCGCCATCATGAAAGTAAACACCACATTATAAGTAAATACTATTTCTAAAAACTATATATCACCAACAAACTTGATAAAAGGAAACAGCGCAAAACACTGTCATTTTTCCGCTGTGATTTATTCACCAAACGGCAATTATATAAATGGCTCTTGAAACATATATAAAAATTGTTTACCTCATAATTACTCTCCACCACCTTATGGGCACTGTACACAGTTAATAGTTTTCCTAACCTACCCTCTACTACTTTCTTTCCCCATACTCCTTTGGAAAATGCATCACAATATCAATGACAACAGTGAACCGTTCCCACCCAATAAGGAGCAAACTTGTGTTCGGAACACCTTAGCTAATAAAATGTCCATGTTCTCCAAAGACGAGCAAGGAATGACTGCCAAGCCTTCTACTTTTAATACTTTACAGCCAATGAACATTAAACTTCGTAAAGTCCCGCTTGGAGCCCGTTACCCTAATACTCCCCGAACAGAAAGGAATCCTTAATAAAACTTTTCCACAAACTTCTTCTACGACTAACGGTTCCTATGAAAAAAATAAATGTAAATCTCCAGCACAGTGAGTATTTCAATTCCCAAATATTGTGGTGAACTTCTAACCTCCGTACTCACACAACTGATCCATGAACTGTTACTATGGTAACAGGCAGAAAAGTAGTGGCTGTACAAAAAAACGATATATTTCCCTTGGATCTTCTACAAGACAGAAACAAAACCAAAATACCACATTTGAAACACCTTTGCACAGTTTTTTTTTAAAAAGAGGCCCTGGAGGTGAGGGAGGGGGGAGGGAATTGAGTGGAGGAGAAAGTGGTCCCCAGAACTCCAGGGGGCCATGAGTCCCCCCGCATATATATAGTTAAACATCCAGAGCGGTAGCGATCCCCGCGCAGGGGAGACCCTCTAGGCCCCCATTATGAAAAACAAATAGCCCCAGGGATTTCAACCCCCCCTCCAGAGGCTAATTAACAATAAAGCGGGCTTCATGTTTTTTCTTTTCACCCAGAACGCGTACCCTGCGTTTTTTTAATAAACAAAAAATATCCCACATGACGTCATATACGGCGCCCCGTACACGTACTCCATGTAAGATTCTGATTATTCAAAAACATATATTTATGTATTTAATGTACATATTAAGAGAAGTCATTATCTGGGATAATCATAAAAATAGTTTTTTTAAACTGTAAAAAAGCACATATTATTTTTAAAATCAATTACATAAATATCGCACATACATCGTAAGAGTTAAGATAGTTTGAAAACATATACAATTTATAAAACAATATAGCACTGCACACTAAAGAAGAAAAGTCAACACAATTATTGACCCCTCTCCCAACATTTAAAAGCCCCTGGGGAGGAGATAAATTAGTCGAGACTGAATACGTTAGTACAGGCCACTCTTACGCTACCAGAAAAACACAACAACAGTACAAAGCCCAGATTTCCATTGTAGTGATTTCTTAGTTGCAGGTCTAGTTGTCAGATCGACACACACTCCCTCATGTCTGGTATACACCCACACCAAACCCATTCAGCATATCCGTCACTACACACGTGACCCTATGTATAAAAAAGACGGAGCGCACGTGTTGTACGCCATTTTAGAGTTGTTCCCAAAGCACCGAACAAGGGGCCCACTACCACATGCGTGGCCTCTTTGGTCATTGAGTTAGTGGTGCCCGAAGCACTGAGCGGGTGAAGAACCTGCAAAGATGATGATGGGAGCACGAATATGTAGTTAGCCATAGAGATATCAAGACTCTGCACCATATATGAGGCTTCTTTGTAGGAGATCGGAACTACATCATGAAGAAGTTGTCTTTTCCACGAAAAGGTGAGCAGTGAGGCTTGAGTATGCATCGGAAAGAGTCAAAGGGTTGTAGCTCACTACATACAAAAATTAGACTTAGTATTTTAGACGAACACACTCCTACATAATGTATTAATTTACATGTTTAATTTTTTTCCCCAATAGCAGTAGCGTTTTTATAATCGCTGAAATGTCCGGAATATTACCAATACAAACAGTTCGTAAAATCTGACAATCAAACGTCTATAAAAGCGCAATATTATCTAACTCCAAATTAATATAGCATGAATTACCAATCATAACAACTTTCTTCTAATATCTTTTAGATGTACAGCTTCAGGATAGATTATGTAACACGGACAACGGCAATAGCACAAGGTGAGCAAACAAGCTTATTTCTGAAACAACGACAAGTTATCTGTCAAAGGAGAGAATATGTAGTATGCAGCAGGCGCAAAAACAACATTCGGCTAACGGAGCTTGAGCAAGTATGAGATAGCTTTCTAGGCCCACACACACTCGCACCCGAGTACGTGACAGGTCTTTTAAAGACATTTTACGTGTTAATGAGGCTTTGATAATCCCCCCCGCTTACAGCCCCTGCACCTCCACTCTTCTTTTTGCTTGGACTAAAGCCTCACCCCAAATTTTTTCTAGCCCCACCACCCCCGTAATTTTTGACTGGTTGCGCCTCTTGCTTCACATACCCCTCCCCTGTCGTGTGTGTCTCTCCAACATTTTAATATCCTTTTTTCCCTTTCTCTTTCTTACTCTCTCACATCATTTCTCTTTCTTTTTTAAAGATTTGGACGCTGCTATCTCCACTCTGCTGTATACAACCTTATCTGAATTGAAATGATTAACTCTCTTGATTACAGTGAAGGCTTCTTCCACACGTAGAGCACCATATTTCAATCACGCCAATGCCACTAGGTGACAAACAATTTGCTTCCGAAACAACAACAAATTATCTGTGAAAGGAGTGAGTGGGTAGTGTGCACCAGCTTCACTGTCCAAAAGGTTAAATTAGCTCCGAGCAGTGACAACACATAGGTTACAACAGTCTGACAAACAGATCTACAAGCTTATGACACCACTTTTGTATCACTTTTAACATGGGAAAAGTGACGCAAGCAGCGTGTAAATATACGTCTGACTTTTCAAGAACAAATCTCAACTACAGACTCTGCGAGTTTTAATGTTGTTTTCTCTCTCTCACTCTCTGTGACATCATTTCTCTTTCTCTTTTAAACTTATAGAAAATGCTATCTGCTTCGACCTGTAGAAGAAAATGTGTCTTCAAGTTGTGAATTCCACTGGCCGCGGTGTGAATTCTACTGGCCGCAGTGTTTATACAACGGTAAGCACAGAGGCCTAGATATACAATGCCTTCATTAGAATGCATTAGAAATAAGTCGCCATATTAACAATCCCGTTGTGCCACTTTTGTGTCAGTGACGCAGTAGGCACTTCTATATAGACACCACTTGAACGCGGCACTATAACAGAAGTAAAATGTACCAGGCACACTACACACGTAAAATCGTACTGTTACCTTGACTAGTAATGCTTCATCTCATTTACTCACATCTACATAATTCTAAACTCTAATTTTCCTTCTTATTTGGCAGATTACCAATCCAACGTCCTCTGGAGTCCATTTCACAATTTGTTTATAATATTGTTTTTTAAAGTTTTTTTTTAGTTGTTTACAATATAGTTATCATTAAGTTTCGTTTACAGTTATTTTTTTAATAAAAGGTATTAAAAAAAATGCATGCTTCTTTATTTTTGTGGGGGGATTGACAATCCACAATAAAAAATATTTATAATGTTGAAGTACTATAGTAAGATGTTCAAGAGTAAGATTGAAAAGTACTGACTTATATTTTGTCTGAGTACACTACAACATGGTAAAGAAATCAAACTAATACCAAACAATGTGTACCACATTTACAAACCTCTTGCGACATTTTCCCATGCAAACCTACCACCCTACAATATTAAGTCTGGGCCTCAATGACGCCCCTCAAACCACGGAAACAATCACCCCACAAAAATGTCTATATTGTATGAGAGGGACTGCGTGCCCTCCGCCTGGTGCCCTGGAGTCCACCACGCCCAGACCCGATTCCTAGAGTGTCCTGGGGGCAAACAGCCCTTACAACGCGGTCAAAACCACGCGTGATCGTCACAACTAAGCCATTAGCACGCATATGGCATTACCACACATGCTTTTACAACTAGTATGCATTTAACACGCATGATAAACACATAATCGTAATCTCTTTGTGTTGACGTACATGTGTTGTAATGGCTCTGGCTTACGTCCTTCAAATCAGTTTTTAGGTATAAGTGTGACCAAGTCATAAGATCGGAGGCCAAGGACAAACACCGTAGTCTCTGTGCCAGGAAATCTCATGGACCTTAGAGAAGATAAGCGGAGAGTAAAATGAAAGAACAGGTATAATAAAAAGAATGGACAAAAACAACAAAAATGGCGGTGGACGGATTATGCAATTAACGTTTGGCGCCTCGACACTACATTTCAAATAAACAGATACAATATGTTTATTAATATATTACAAAAGTACAGCAGCGGATGACACACACGGCCCGCGAAAAGAAAGCGGCAAATTTAATACCTGAAATGAGGAGAGGTTTGCTTGGCGAACTTGAAGAAAAAGAAAAAAAACATGGGCTTGGAAACGAGGCTGCGCATGCGTAGAGAGTACAACTGGTGCACAAAAAAAACGTAAAGTTTTACATACTATCATAGAAATAGAGCTCTTTTTTTGACCAGTAAAGTTAGTTCTTAAAAATAACTTTTTTTTTGTTTTGTTTTTTTGCCTCAATGCCCCACCATCACAGACGGCTCCCCGCATTGCTTTATCAGAGACATCACCTTATATACTGCTCTCTCTTTCGAAAAACAATCTGCTTTCTTGAAAGAGAGAACAGATTAACTTGCTCTCTTTTTCAAATAGGAAAGCTGTTTCCTGTGGTAAAGTAAAAGCGGCGACGGTACCGCCCTACCATAGCAAACAGTAGTGTCCCGGGAGTACGCACCCCGAGACACTGCAAGCGCCGGCCCTGGGAGATGGTGGTCCCCAGGGCCATCAAGGGTTCCAGTAAGGGGGCCGCGCGACCCCATCCCAACATTAAAAAACACCGGAGAGTGCAGGTACCCAGGGCTGGAAGATCATTTTACATATTACTGCCTCAGGAAGGTGGTGGTCCCCGCGACGTGTACGGGGAGAGAGACGGAGAGCTGAAAACACACTTTTTTAAAAAGCCTCATCGGGGTGACAGTCCCCAAAACTGAGGGGAAGAGGATCGTAACCCCCTGCATAATTCAAAATAATACCACAGAGGGTGCACCTTACAACTTACAAGCCCCCACTATGAAAAAAATTGCCCGCACAATTTGCCCCCCAGGACCTAATGATTAAAACTGACTTCTATTTTTTATTTCCCTTTTCCACTGCATACATATACCATACGCGTACCCCCCGATTTTTTATTTAAATTGTGCCTAAAGATCCATGTACGACCCCCTGAGCAAGCCTAGAGGGTCAGGATATTTCTACCCTGCCCCCTTTCCTTATTTCTCAACTTTGTTTTACTGTTTGCTTGTGAGTCGCTTCTAGCGACGAACAAAATGGCTGCCAACACTTCCTGGTTTGGAGTGTTCACGCACAGTTGACAGCCAATCAGCATGCAGCTCGTGCTCGTAATTGTACGCATGTCCGTGTGCATGCTGTACGCCGTCTCTAGATATCGCTATGATTTTACTTGTGATTTTCTAAGGGATTACTGAACAGATTTACACCATTTAACACAAAGCACAATCTGCAAATCGAACTCTACCTCTCTGCCAAATTTGGTGTAATTCCGTTCAGCCATTCGGGCTGTAGCCCTGGCTAAATGTCCCTATGGAAAATTGCAAGGGGAAAACACGTTTTGGGACCCCCTTTTTTTCTCAGCCCCCACTTGACGAATCACCCCCAAACTTTCAGGGAAGGAGCAGGACCGAGCAGCCAATTTTCTTGGAGAAATTCGTGAAGATTCGTCCACCAACGCCAAAGTTATTCCAAGTAGAATGTTGTGGATTTCCTAAGGAAAGTAGGTCCTAACTATAACTACCTACTGGCGATCGCCAGTAGGTAATTTATATATATATATATATATATAAGTTTATATATATATATATATATATTACCTACTGGTGGTCGCGAGTAGGTAGTTATAGTTAGGACTTATTATCCATAGGACATTCACAACATTCTATTTGAAATAACTTTGGCTCCGGTTGACGAATCTTCGCGAAATTTTAAAAACTGGTGGCCCGCTCCGGTCCACTCCTATCCTAGTCTCGGGGTGATTTGTCAAGCGGGGGCCGAGAAAAAAGGGGGTCCCAAAACATGCTTTCCCTATGCAATTTCCCATAGGAACCTTTAATTGCAGCTACAGCCCGAACTGCTGAATGAAATTACACCAAATTTGGTAAAAAGGTAGCCCTTGGTTCAGAGTCGTGCCTTTTGCTTAAATGGTGTAAATCCGTTCTTGTGCCTCAGTAGAACCGAGGCAGAAAGCAGTGGAAAATAAAAATGCAAAACACGCAAAGGGGGAAGGGTAGAAACACCCTGATCCCCTAGGCCTGCTCAGGGGGTCTCACAAGGACTACCAAGGCACAAAATAATAAATAATATTTTTGTTTTAAAAACCGCTGCTGGTAAAAAAAACACGAAGCGCGGGCTCCCATGCTTCGTTTCTAATTAGCCCCTCAGGGGGCCAAGTCCAGGGGGCAATATATTATAGTAATGGGGGCTCATGTCTAAATAACAATTACTTCCTTTACAACAGGGAGGTTTACCAACAACTAAGAGGAGTGGCAATGGGGGCATGCTTCTCTCCCACCTATGCATGTTTACATGTAGGGTGGTGGGAGGAGCATGTCCTCAAAGTAACGCACACAGATCTGTTTCCTAATTGTGTTGTGCATTTTTGGCGTTTTATCGATAACATTTGCATGATATGGAGGGGATCTGTGGAATTAGCAACTGAGTTTGTTGATACGATTAATGTCAATAATCTGAATCTAGGTTTCACCTCCCAGATTAGTACTCATACTATCCAATTTCTTGATGTGGAAATTTACATTGCTGAGGGTGGGCTGCATACCTGTTTGCATAGGAAGTCTACAGCGGGCAATGCAATTTTGCACGCGAGTAGTTCCCACCCTAACCATCTGATTAGAAGCATCCCCTATGGGGAGTTTCTTAGGATGAGGAGGATCTGTAGTACGCCGACAGATCTTGAGAGATGTCAGAATGAGGCTTTTGTAAGATTCTGTGCTCGTGGGTACGACACTTTACTGTTGCAAGAGGCAAGAGATAGAGCCAATCAATTAGATAGAGATGATTATCTTGCCTCCATTAATGCTGATACCACACCCAGCCCAGTGAATATGGAGGGAGAGACAGTTAGCAAGAACATCAGTTTAATAACGACCTTTAATGGAGAAGAGAGGAAGGTGAGAGGTATATTGAAAAAACATTGGCCGCTTTTGAAGACCGATATTAGTTTAGCTCCACTTATAGTGGATGAGCCATCGGTGGTTTTCAGAAGAGCACCGTCCATGAGGGACGTTTTGGTCAAATCCAGCCCGGAGGTAGTAATTAAACCTCATAGGATTTCAAACAAATGTGGCTTTTTCAAATGTATCTCTTGCAGAGCGTGCAAGTTTGGTGTGAACACCATCGAGTACTACTCTGCTTTCGATCCCAACCCCATTAAGATTAAGGAGCACTATACCTGCCGTACTGATTTTGCGGTATATGTGCTCCAGTGTACCTGTGGTCTCAGGTACGTTGGGAGTACAAAACTTCAGGCCTTAAATCGTATTCTTCAACACCTACGAGCCGTGGTCAATTCTGATGTTAACTATCCTGTCGCCCGGCACTTTGAATTGATCCACAATAAAAATCTCAATGATCTGAAATATTTCATCATCGATGCTGTCCCCAAAAACATAAGGGGGGGCAACAGGGAGAAAGCCCTTAGACAACTGGAAAGTAAATACATCTTACTTCTTGATACCAGGATCCCAAATGGATTAAATACGGGGGAAGACCTTCATTGCTTCCTTTAGTTGGAGGGAATAATCAGGATATAGATTTTCACTGTTACCTTCTTCTATTCATTCGATCAGGCAGGGATAAAGCAAGTCAGGGCCGAATTAGGTCCAGATTGCCTGGCTCTTTATAGGAATAGAGTATACATGTAGGGATCCTAGTTAACACTCTATTTGGATTCTTTACAGTTGAAGGGCTTTTTCTCCTGATCAATCTCTACTGCTAATACTCCTTGCCTTCAGTTGGGTAAATTGGGGTAAAGGTTATGAAGCAGCCTTTATCCGTGGTTCTTTTCTCCAATGATAATGGGCACTATGCCACAATGTGTTTTCCATTTTAAAATTGGGTTGATTGATACTAGTTTTCAGCCACGATGAACTATTTAGAACAACAACGTCTATATGTGGGTGGCATGTAACTCTTCATAAATAGAGGTTTATTGAACGTGCCATCACCAAAATACTGCCTTACCTATATGAATTCAATTTTTGATTTTATAGTTCACTGAAGTTGCACATTTGCACAACTGAGCACTTCATTGTATTAAGCACTTGCACTTTCCCAGATTGTTGAAATCTTTGCAGCATTTGAACTAGCATGGTTTATACAAATCAACATGAAATAACATACTTACTGTTTATGAGGAGGAGAAAGTAGAAAGAAATAGTTATATTATAAAGGTTATTCCTGTGTGATAAACAATTGTAAAAAATATATTTTTTTTAAGGTTATTATGTAAATATTTCACATTTACCTGTTCCTTATGTAAATAGACCGATATAGTGTGTTGTTTTTATAGCATTTCTTCCATGTCTTTGTAATGCTGACGTTTTTTCAATCAGGGAAACACACAGTATATAATTTGCACTTATTGGTTCCTATGGTCATGTGATCAATGCTACCGTGACGTAGCCGAAACGCATCATGCTGGTGACAGAGGAACAATAAACCACCTTTAAAGAAAATTCGAGCGCTTTTTGTGGTCTGTACCTACGTCTGCAGAGTCGGTGTCTAGAGCCGACTAGTAGGAGTTTTGGAACGGATTACTATTTGGCGGTTAACGGCCGTTGCCGCCTTTACGGACCCTCCTTTCATATCTGGGCTGCTGTGCTATGCGGCCGAACGTGGAAGCGAAACACCAATTGACCCGGAAGGAGTAAGAGAGCATACAGCCCCCCGCGTTGGTGGAACACACAGCTGGGAGTCGGAGTGCCTGAAGGTTTCGGTATCGGGACTTCGGGGAAGTCGGAGGACGTCAATGAAGCACCGTTTGATCCCTGACGGGTAAGCCGGCGTATCTTGCTGTTGCCGAATCAGTGGCACACCATTTAAACGGGAGAAAGGATTTGAGCGCTATTACTTGTTAACATCACCTGGAATTGTATATTCGGTTCCCGGTCAAAAGCATTGGGTTTATTGCTCACGCATAATGTCTACACCAGCAGAGGCTTTAAGGAACCGGGAGGCTGTGGCAGAAGCTATGTTTGTGAATTTGCCGGCGCTGAAAACTAGAAATGAGACAACGAAGGCAAATGAAAAAGCAACCGATTTAAAAAGTAAAATGAAACGCTTGGAGAAATTGTTAAGAACTGAGATTACTAAATGGTGGGAGAAACGATCATTGGAGAAATACAGAGATGTGGGGAGAGTCCCGAGGGGATTGAGGTTTCTCATAGCACCATCCTTTGAGAACCCCAATCCCCTGCTTTTGAAAGAATGGGCCACTCTGAATTTAGACGCCTCCATGAACATGGTCTGTATTTTGATAAAATATGCGGAAATCGACCGCAATGAGATTCTTAATGATATAGAGGAATTAAATAAAGAATTAGAAGCTGAAGTTGACAAAGAGTTCATCAAAAAACAGAGAGAGGAGATTGATGCCAGGCTAGTAAAACACCAGGAAACAATCAGCATTCGAAAGCAATACAAATTTGCGCGAGATAAGAACGATTATGAAACAGGGAGAATCTTTACGTTCGCCCGCAAATTTGACAATGCGAAAAGACAAGCCCTGGTAGCTAAAAGTGTGGATCTTACAGCAGGGGATCAATCAAGGAACTGAAATGTCAGAAACGGAATTGAGCTCAGTGGCAAGCAGTTGTGACTCAGATGAAGGAGCAGGGGGTGGCTCTAACCCAGGAAAAGTACCCACCAAATATACACCTTCTGAGGAATTGGGTTTTCTCGTAGAGGACAGATTCAAGACACTGCGACCGCTGACTCGCCAACAGCGGAAACTAAACGAAGAACAGCAAATCAAAAACGCAGTGCAAGGAGGAAACTCAGGAGGCAGAGGGTATGTAAAGAGAGGCAGAGGGAAAGGGAAGAAGTGGTAACAGCAGCAGTAACCACAACCCCTGAAATTCAAGTGGATAACCAGAACTTGGGTCAGATTGCAACCTCAATTGAAACTGAGTCAATGCTGTCACAAGACAACACAGTAATCAATTTGTCTGAGACTACCTTATCCAAAGCGGAAATGCCGCTCCTCTCTCTAGGGTTGTTTTCTGTCCAAAAAATTCTTTCAACTATGTGCAAACACGCATAGATGTGTTTAAGTTCATTCGCAAGCTTAAATTAAGGAAACATTTTAAAATAAATAATGCTCAGGCTCGGGCAGCTAACATCTCGAACAATACCCAGCCATCAAGTGTGTTCCGAATTTCCGACACAAAGGCCCTTAGAGTTGCAAATGAATTAGCACGTGATGAAGATTTTGAACCAGGAACTACTCAGGAAAACTTATCCAATCTAGGTATTCCGATGAATCGTCCCTGTGAAACTAAATTTAAGCCTCCCTCCACCTTTTATCCAATAATGCCGAAGGACAACATTGATGCTTTTTGTGATATAGTGGTAGAGAATTTGAAAGGACTACAAAACAACATCACGCGTAGGAATAAAAGAATTAAGTACATGGAAAGACAGTACCATAAATTGATGAAAAAATTAAGGAATGACTCTAATCTAATAATCAGTAAGGCTGACAAGGGGGGCAATACGGTCATCTGGCCCCGTAACCTCTACATGGATGAAGCAGCAAAGCATTTGAGTGATACTACGTGCTACAGAAAGGGCAGCTTCAATGACATTAAGTGCCTCAAAGATAAGACTCATAAGGAATTAAATCAATGGAGGCGAGTGGGTTTACTGAGCAAGCAAGAGTATGCTTTTTTGAAAAATGATTTTCCAGTTACCCCCTTTTTTTATTTAATCCCTAAAATCCACAAACAAGTATCTCCTGTCCCTGGGCGACCTATCATCTCTGCCCAGGGGAGTTTGTTGGAATCCATCTCAAGATATGTGGATCAATTCCTGCATGAATTTGTGGAGGATCTGCCATCCTTCATAAAAGACACTGGCCATTTCCTTTCCAAGATCAATGGGATTAAGTGGGAGAATGATTATGTACTCATTGCTTTAGACATTAATTCTCTTTACACCAGTATTTCTCATGTTGATGGACTCAATGCTGTAAAGTACTATCTGAGTAAACGTAGTACCTCTTACAGTCAGCATAGTACCATGTTACTGAGTATGCTTGAATTATGTCTAAATAACAATTACTTCCTTTACAACAGGGAGGTTTACCAACAACTAAGAGGAGTGGCAATGGGGGCATGCTTCTCTCCCACCTATGCATGTTTACATGTAGGGTGGTGGGAGGAGCATGTCCTCAAAGTAACGCTCACAGATCTGTTTCCTAATTGTGTTGTGCATTTTTGGCGTTTTATCGATGACATTTGCATGATATGGAGGGGATCTGTGGAATTAGCAACTGAGTTTGTTGATACGATTAATGTCAATAATCTGAATCTAGGTTTCACCTCCCAGATTAGTACTCATACTATCCAATTTCTTGATGTGGAAATTTACATTGCTGAGGGTGGGCTGCATACCCGTTTGCATAGGAAGTCTACAGCGGGCAATGCAATTTTGCACGCGAGTAGTTCCCACGCTAACCATCTGATTAGAAGCATCCCCTATGGGGAGTTTCTTAGGATGAGGAGGATCTGTAGTACGCCGACAGATCTTGAGAGATGTCAGAATGAGGCTTTTGTAAGATTCTGTGCTCGTGGGTACGACACTTCACTGTTGCAAGAGGCAAGAGATAGAGCCAATCAATTAGATAGAGATGATTATCTTGCCTCCATTAATGCTGATACCACACCCAGCCCAGTGAATATGGAGGGAGAGACAGTTAGCAAGAACATCCGTTTAATAACGACCTTTAATGGAGAAGAGAGGAAGGTGAGAGGTATATTGAAAAAACATTGGCCGCTTTTGAAGACCGATATTAGTTTAGCTCCACTTATACCGGATGAGCCATCGGTGGTTTTCAGAAGAGCACCGTCCATGAGGGACGTTTTGGTCAAATCCAGCCCGGAGGTAGTAATTAAACCTCATAGGATTTCAAACAAATGTGGCTTTTTCAAATGTTTCTTTTGCAGAGCGTGCAGGTTTGGTGTGAACACCAGCGAGTACTACTCTGCTTTCGATCCCAACCCCATTAAGATCAAGGAGCACTATACCTGCCGTACTGATTTTGCGGTATATGTGCTCCAGTGTACATGTGGTCTCAGGTACGTTGGGAGTACAAAACTTCAGGCCTTCAATCGTATTCTTCAACACCTACGAGCCGTGGTCAATTCTGATGTTAACTATCCTGTCGCCCGGCACTTTGAATTGATCCACAATAAAAATCTCAATGATCTGAAATATTTCATCATCGATGCTGTCCCCAAAAACATAAGGGGGGGCAACAGGGAGAAAGCCCTTAGACAACTGGAAAGTAAATACATCTTACTTCTTGATACCAGGATCCCAAATGGATTAAATACGGGGGAAGACCTTCATTGCTTCCTTTAGTTGGAGGGAATAATCAGGATATAGATTTTCACTGTTACCTTCTTCTAATCATTCGATCAGGCAGGGATAAAGCAAGTCAGGGCCGAATTAGGTCCGGATTGCCTGGCTCTTTATAGGAATAGAGTATACATGTAGGGATCCTAGTTAACACTCTATTTGGATTCTTTACAGTTGAAGGGCTTTTTCTCCTGATCAATCTCTACTGCTAATACTCCTTGCCTTCAGTTGGGTAAATTGGGGTAAAGGTTATGAATCAGCCTTTATCCGTGGTTCTTTTCTCCAATGATAATGGGCACTATGCCACAACGTGTTTGCCATTTTAAAATTGGGTTGATCGATACTAGTTTTCAGCCACGATGAACTATTTAGAACAACAACTTCTGTATGTGGGTGGCATGTAACTCTTCATAAATAGAGGTTTATTGAACGTGCCATCACCAAAATACTCCCTTACCTATATGAATTCAATTTTTGATTTTATAGTTCACTGAAGTTGCACATTTGCACAACTAAGCACTTCATTGTATTAAGCACTTGCACTTTCCCAGATTGTTGAAATCTTTGCAGCAGTTGAACTAGCATGGTTTATACAAATCAACATGAAATAACATACTTACTGTTTATGAGGAGGAGAAAGTAGAAAGAAATAGTTATATTATAAAGGTTATTCCTGTGTGATAAACAATTGTAAAAAATATATTTTTTTTAAGGTTATTATGTAAATATATCACATTTACCTGTTCCTTATGTAAATAGACCGATATAGTGTGTTGTTTTTATAGTATTTCTTCCATGTCTTTGTAATGCTGACGTTTTTTCAATCAGGGAAACACACAGTATATAAACTGCACTTATTGGTTCCTATGGTCATGTGATCAAGGCTACCGTGACATAGCTGAAACGCGTCATGCTGGTGACAGAGGAGCAATAAACCACCTTTAAAGAAAATTCGAGTGCTTTTTGTGGTCTGTACCTACGTCTGCAGAGTCGGTGTCTAGAGCCGACTAGTAGGAGTTTTGGAACGGATATATATAAATATATATATATATATATATATATATATATATATATATATATGCAAAGCTCCAAAAGTAAAGACAAGCACTCGCGGGGGTTATATATATAAATCATATATAAAGGACACAACTGACTTTCTCCTCAAAATTGATGAACTGAACTGGACTAATAATTTGGTGATGATGACACTTGACATTTCGAGCCTCTATACAAGTATAGATCATCTCCATGGGGTAGAAGCAACAAAATGGTACTTGGAGAAAAGGCCCATCAACTTTACGGCACACAACGAAATGTTACTTGAGTTTATAACTTTTTGCTTAAGTAACAACATATTCTTGTTCCAGGATCAATTTTACAAACAGATGTGTGGCACCGCGATGGGCACCTGCTTCGCCCCCAGCTAGGCGAATCATTTCGTCGGCTGGTGGGAGGGGCAGGTGGCCTGGGCGGCAGAGAATGCCGTATGGACAGGGAAAGTGGTATCCTGGAACAGGTACATAGATGATTTGTTTATCATCTATCGAGGTACAGAAGAGTGTGCTGAGGCATATGTCGAGGTACTGAATAAGAACAACCTTAATCTCAGATTCACTGGTGAAATTAGCACAGAGACAGTTAACTTTCTGGACCTTAAGGTGTTTGTAGCTGAAGGGAAGATCTGTACTGCATTACACAGGAAACCAACAGCGGGAAACTCTGTGCTGCACGCGAGTAGTTGCCACCCAGGGAAAACTATATCCAGTATACCCTATGGCGAATTACTGAGAATAAAAAGGAATTGTACACGACAGAAGGATTATGAAGTAGCAGCCAGGGATAGTATAATGAGGTTCCAAGTGTGAGGATACAACAAGGAGATACTACATGAGGCAAAGTTGAAAGCTGACAATAAATTGAGATCTAAATTAATCTCTAAAAACAGCACAGTGGTATCCAAAAAAACAATGGCCAACAAGAACAGTATGAGACTGATTATAAACTATTCTAGTGATGCCCATGAAATCAGAAAGAAGTGCGTGAAGAATTGGCTCATACTTAAATCTGATCCGATTATCGGAAAGGATTTACCTAAATCTCCATTAATAACCTTTAGGAGAGCAAGGTCATTGGGCTCTAGTGTTGTGCGAAGCCACTGTAGAAAAGAGGGAAAACCCTCGCCATTTGGTAAACTGGCAGGGTTTTATCCTTGCCTCAAATGCAAAGCTTGCAAGAATAGCCAAAAAAGATCACTAGTTTAATGAATTGTAACACAAGCCACACGGTGTACTGTCTTGTATGTCTGTGTGGCTTGCGCTACATTGGGAGTACAACTCACCCAACCAAGATTAGGATCTTAGAACACCTGAGGGCTATACAGAACAAGGATCCCACATACCGAGTGGCGAGACACTTTGGAGTGTTTCACCAAAGCAACAGAGAACTCCTTAGCTTTTACTGCATGGATCAGGTGCCTGCAGATATAAGGGGAGGGAACAGGTTGCTTCAGCTACGGAGGTTGGAATCTCGTCATATAATCGAGAACCAAACCAAAAAACCAGGTGGCCTTAACGCTGGGGAGGAGCTAATAGTCCATTTATGATTTTCTTTTGAAATTGATTTTCCTCAACACTGTAAGGTATATATAATAATGCGCTTATACATTTCTGTGTGTATGCCCATTCAGGGCTAAATTGTTTTGCTGATTATGATAAATTCTGTGCATTACTGATTACATTTGCCCATCCAGGGCGTAATTATAACAGTGATTTCAACTGGATTAACACCACTTAGTAATGGTGGTTTGTATTGCATATGATGTCCTTTCTTTATTTTTGTTGATTGGATGTATTTAAACACTGCCTGATGGTGGCACCGGCCTCTAATTGATAAAGGTGGTTGCCGAAACGCGTCTGTGAGAGAGTGTTTGCCCAATAAACTTATTGGACTTGTCCCCGTGAGTGCTTTGTACTTCTTGTGCAATGGAGCTTTGGTCTCAGTGAGACCCGCGCGGTACCATCACCCGCTGCTATAGCACCCGGCTGTGAGTGAAGGGGAGCAGACGGACAGTGAGCTTATATATATATATATATATATATTCACTGAAAAAACCATAGGTTATAGACCATATATAGTTAGTAATTAGCATTTACAAAACCTTGAAAATTCACTGAAAAAACCATAGGTTATAGACCATATATAGTTAGGAATTAGCATTTACAAAACCTTATTTTACTCACACAAAACCATTGAAATTCCATATATAGTTAGTTGCACTAACTATATATCGCGCACCCGCAATCCACTGCTGATGATGTCACATATTACATCATTCATGACATGGTCAGTGACATCACTGATGACATCACTGATGACATCTCAAATGACATCACTGATGACATCACTGATGACATCTCAAATGACATCATCTAGTGTCTGTGTGTTTTTCTAAAGTTTAAATATGTTTTACATATTGAAGAATGAGTGGATGTATGGAAGACTGAGTGTGTGTGTGGCTGGCTGGGAGGTGTGTGACTCTGTGCATATCAATGTGTACTTGTATCAGTGATTGTATAAGAGAGTAAGTATGTGTTAGTATATGTGTGAAAAAGTATGGTGTTCTGTGTTTAACTGTATAGATGAGGAAATCGAAGTGTGATTGATTCTTCACAGGACTGACTAGGTGTATGAGTGCATATGATAGTGTTGTAATAATGAGTGACTGTATGTATGAGTGATTGTATGGGTGAATGAGTGAATGTGTGTGTAGACGTAGGAATCAGTGAGTGCGTATGTAGTAACTGGTATTGGTGTGTCATGATGTCATCAGTGATGTCATTTGAGATGTCATCAGTGATGTCATTTGAGGTGTCATCAGTGATGTCATCAGTGATGTCACTGAAGTATGGTGTTCTGTGTTTAACTGTATAGATGAGGAAATGGAAGTGTGATTGATTCTTTACAGGACTGACTAGGTGTGTGAGTAACTCCATGGATGAGTGGCAGTGTGTGAGTGTCTGCATAGGTGTATGAGTGCATATGATAGTGTTGTAATAATGAGTGACTGTATGTATGAGTGATTGTATGGGTGAATGAGTGAATGTGTGTGTAGACGTAGGAATCAGTGAGTGCGTATGTAGTAACTGGTATTGGTGTGTCATGATGTCATCAGTGATGTCATTTGAGATGTCATCAGTGATGTCATCAGTGATGTCATTTGAGATGTCATCAGTGATGTCATCAGTGATGTCACTGACCATGTCATGAATGATGTAATATGTGACATCATCAGCAGTGGATTGCGGGTGCGCGATATATAGTTAGTGCAACTAACTATATATGGAATTTCAATGGTTTTGTGTGAGTAAAATAAGGTTTTCTAAATGCTAATTCCTAACTATATATGGTCTATAACCTATGGTTTTTTCAGTGAATTTTCAAGGTTTTGTAAATGCTAATTCCTAACTATATATGGTCTATAACCTATGGTTTTTTCAGTGAATTTCATTGGTTTTTTAACAGCTAATATCTGTAGCTGTAAAATGTATTCTTCTTTAAATCCAAAAATATATTTTATATGTTTATGAATAATTTTTTTTTAAAATATTTTTTTTTCTTCGTTCCCGCTTCGCGAATCGGGAAGCTTCCCGTTAGCTGACCTTGATGCCGCGAAATAGACCGCGAGCCGGTAAACGTTTCTTTACCGCAACTGCCGCGTTAGAAAACAACATCGTGACGCCTCCCGTCCGCATGACGTTTCACGTTGTCGCGTGATACGTCATATGACGTGCTACGTTAGCGAACTGGTACGCGAAGCGAGTCGCAAAGCGCAGGTTTCTAGAAGCAAACCGGGAGGCCCTGCAAAGCGCTTAACGTAAACACAGCAGGTCATGTGACTTGGTAATAACACTTTTCATTGGTTCATTTCACTTTTGGTTTCCTAATGATGTAAGACTAGGTCATATAATCTAAAATGAACACTTTTCATTGGTTGAGAACTCTTGTTTTTCCCAAATGATGAAAATCCCTCCTTCTTTCCTCACTCTGACTTTCATCATTGTGAGAGAAAGACCCTTTGTGATCACTGAGCAATGGCTTATTTAGTAGCTTCAGCTGGTGCTTCCCCACCACCTCCACCACCTCCAAGGAAGAGTGGACCACCTGCTCAAGTTATACTTCAGCAAGAAGAGGAAGAAGAGGAACAGGACGACGAGCACGAAGAGAGGCATTTTTTGCCTGAGGAGCCCAGGACGTCTCACCGGAAAGAAAACTTCATTTGGCAATTTTTTAAAATTCCCAAAGGTCAGAAAAAAGTAAATGCAAGATACGTAACTTGCCTTATATGTCAAGATAGACTGTCCAGAGGAACCGAGAAAAAATACAGTTTCGGAAACTACACAATGCATCGCCATATGACTAGGTGGCATCCTAACAACTACAGTGCTGCACAGTTTCGGAACGACCTAGATAATCTCCCTATTATGGCCAGAAGATCTGTTGTACCGGAAGTAACGGGACCAGAGGGCAGGGAGATGGTGCCAAATATACAAATGAGATTTGGTGAAGTAAAACACATCTGCGTATTTTGCGATGGATTCATTTGCTACGGAGAAAGAAGCATCACTCTGATCAACAGAGCTATTGACAATCATATGCAAGTTTGTACGAAACGCCCCAAATAATAAATACTTTTTTTTTGTTTTGTTGCTCCTGTTGAGCCCTTTACAATGAATCGTTTTCATTGCCCCCTCCAAGAAAAACCCAAAAAAATATAAAACTGTTCAGAAAAATTCAAAAAAAGTAAAAAAAATTCCGAAAAATAATAAAAAAAATATAAAACAACAAAAACAATAAAAAAAAAAGTTCTTTTCAGAACTACCTCCCCGTTATTAAAAAATTGGTACAATATTTGGAACTGTGCCAACCTCTATTTCTCTTAGTTCGCTTCCCAGTTCGCTCGCCGGTACGCGAACCGGAAGCGAACCAAAAACAGTAAGTATAAGGGAAGGAAACAGACACTTATGTTAAAAGAAAGACAGCTATAGGGGAGTAAACTAGAGATACTATTACCCGTAATCCACTGCTGACGATGTCACATATTACATCATTCATGACATGCTCAGTGACATCATCAGCAGAGGATTGCGGGTTTTTTGGCAACGTGCCTTATCCACGGTTTAATAACGCTGCCTTTTGCTTTATATAAGTTTTCAAATTGTATGAAATATATACCAATAGGTCGTTATGAACCTTTAGGTAGTGCTTTTCTTCATGAGGTCTGGTCGCTTCCATACACATACAGATGTTTCAAAGATGATCAAGAAGTTTATCTGAATGGAGAGGAATGCACTGAGACGCCAGATCATTCACTAATGTGTAGGCACATACAGTTACACGGTTCATGCAACAAACACCGACCAAATATGGCTTGCGTGTTGCAAGGCACGCCAGTTCCTGCTATCATCCCCACGTTCAAGTTGTTGGAAAATGGTAGTTATTTGATGCTCAATAATGAAGATTGTTCTGGGTTAATTAAAAGTATTCCTTTTATCGTAACAGTAAGTGAACGGGTTATTTGCTGCAGAAATGTTCTATTTCCTCCCACACATGAACATAGGGAGTTTTCAATCTCGCCACAAATACCAACCTTGGGAGCAGATTTCAACGGCATGGCAAGAATAAGAGCTCTTTTGTCTCAGAGAGAGGTGGCCTTGAGTTCGGCCCGTGAAACTTTCGTGCTTCACATAGCGAACACCCGTACAGAGGTGCAGACCCTTTTCAATTCAGATTTGCCTTTCCATTTCAGCAAGATGGTTCGGACTATCTTTAACGCATCCTCCACAAAGGCCCTGGCGCACTTTTTTAAAGTTGTTACCAGTGGTCTCGTGACTTCATTTGAGAAAATCTTTGGAGTCATCCCTGCTTTCTTTCATTCTATTTTTTCCACTCTGCTTCGAGAATTGCCATTTTTACTTGCATTACCAGCGGACGCTCTTGTGCTTTTTTACATTTTTAAATATGGATGTCCCTCCTATGCAACCTCCCGCCCTGCAGCTGCTGACACTGTTCCGCAATCGCATGCTAGAATATTATGGCACAATGCCGTTGGCGATATTAAGCACGGCATATGGATTATCTTTTCGATTCTCCTACTTCACCTGTGTCCAGCCTGTATTTCACTGCCTGACCTGTGATTTCGATTGGGCCATTGATTTGTGTCTCTGCGGACCGGTTTCTCCTGACGTCGACTTTAATCAGCTGATGACTCCTATCATTACTCACGAGTTGGTTTGTCCTGGCGAAAGGATTATGGCTGTGGCATTGATGCATGGACTAATTGGTCCCTGGAATTTACTGGCGGCAACACAGTCTTTCTTGGAACAGAGCTTTCTTGAAAACCCACCGAGCTGTCCTCTGATGGTGATAGAGGATCCGGTGCTGGGAGAGCACGTATGTTCTTTTGCGCTTTTAAATTGGATGGCTGAACTGTTTTCGGATGAAGACGGTGACTTCCTATTGGAGGCTGTTGCAGCTTATTTTGCATACACAGTTATGTCATAGACCTTTTTCATGTTTGATATGCTGAGTACTAGCATTTCATTGACAATTCATTGACTTATTTGTCAAGTTTTTATTATTTACCTTGCCTATTGGCTTAAGACTCGATAAAGTACTTGGCTGTTTTATTTTTCTTTAGCATTAAATTTTCCTAGTTTTTAATGCTTTACCTTGCGGACCGTCCACATATAAACTTGCAATCTGCTCTCATGAGATGGCACTTCTATTATCTTATTCAGTTCGTTTCCGGATCATGGGGAGGTGTCATCTAGGTCCTGGATATCTTTACACCGTGTTAAGTTAGCATGGGCTCATTACCGGTTTAAACGCCATTTTTCCTTTTTTGCAACTTCTGCACACGACACTTAGTTGTTGCTTTAGCTTTCAACCTAGTAGTTCATCGTGGTTTACATGAGAATAATATGTTATTGCTCTACTATCTGCTTTGCTTGTTAAACTATATCTGTACAGCGAGTGCTAAAGTTTCAAGAACAACACGATACAGAATTGTTATGAGGTCTGATCTCCACGACTTCATACTCATAACATAAGTGCAACTTCTGCCAATTCTGGGCATGAGGCGGGTTTTATATTGCTTTGCCGAACACACATACACAACACTTGATGCGGTTCACATGAAGAGAGAGCTGGTGTATGCTGATGTGATTCCTTCAAATCTAAGACACTAAAGTATGGGCACGCCCTAAACCAACACAAAGAGACCTTCTTAGCAAATAATATAATATGTGTATTAGGGAGGGTGAGATATAAGCAGCCGCGGGCCGTGGAGGGAGTTACGGTGAGGCAGGGAGGCGGGGAGGGGGAGAAGCAGGGTGGAGCCCTCTCCACCCTGCCCCTCCCCCTCCCCGCCTCCCTGCCCCACCGTAACTCCCTCCACGGCCCGCGGCTGCTTATAAGTGTTGCTAACTCTTATTCATTTACAGCATGTTAACATACTATCACCATTCGCTTTTTATGTACTAGTAACTATGCTGGTAATTTTGCTACTGATAATATGTGTACTTGTATTATCTAAGATACTACGCCTGAGAAGACGGCATTAGTAAATAAACATTTCAAATACACATGTGTTCTTCTTAACTCCATGTTCTGGTTTCTAAGAAATATATAACGACCGACTGTTCATGAGTTCCACGTATCCTGAGGTACTATAAGTTCATATTCTGGATTGTCTAAACATTGAGAGTTTGTTATATCCAATGTGACACTGTACCTAGCTTGCTAAGGGGTTTTTGATTACTAAGGTGAGTTTTGGGACACCCTAATTCGCCGAGGTTCCAATCCTCTGTCCACAGTTCTGTGTGAGAACAGAAACCCTGCGACAGGGGCACCCCCGACCCTTGCTGGAGCTTCATCACACTTGCGATACAACTCCAGCAATGCGCCACCTTTACGGCACAGATACATCACGCATCTGTGCTGTTTTTGCCCCATGATGCGCCGCATTGTAAATGCAGCACACCATAGGTGACGGAACAGCGGCACAGAATGACTAACACATCCCTGGTGATGCGCCAGTCATCATAAATCTATCCCTATGCTTCTTATCTTGTTCGAGATGAACCGCCATATGTATCATCAAAGTTTTTTGCATTTCCTAAATAGCGAACTTTAAGGAATAAATAGCGATTCTTTACCATTCCTAGTTTGCGATGAGCTATTTGCTAATTACAAATTACCCATTCATTTCCTTCATTTCCATAGGGCGGTTGGACTCACTTTTAGCTCGAACGGCTGAATGGATTTCCACGAAACTTGGCAAAATTGTAGGGACTGGTAGCCCGATGTGCCTTTGCTATGTCTCAAGATATATGCTCCAGTGGTTTTTACGAAAATTAACTTTGAAAAATATATATTGGGCTACATTGGCCTATATATATGTTGGAGCCCAAATGTAGCCCAATGTAGCCCAATGAAGCCCAATGTAGCCCAATGTAGCCCAAAGATGGCCGCCAGAGACGAAAAAAAACAAATGTAGCCCAAATATCAGCCAGATGTAGCCCAACTATAGCCCAGTGACAGAATGACCAATCAGCTTCGCAAACCTCCGTTACGCGAAGCGGAGCGCTGTTACAGATATATATCTTTTTTTTAACGTTAATTTCTCAAAATCCACTGGAGCACATATATTGAGACCTAGCAAAGGCACATCGGGCTACCAGTCCCTAATATTTTACCAAGTTTCGTGCAAATCCATTCAGCCGTTCGATTATTATTATTATTTTTTTTTTTTGCCCCGCGGGGCCCTTTTAAAACCTCCACATCAAACCTAGGGGGTCAGCGAGGATCTACTATTCCCCCTTATGGTCATTTGCCCCTTCGCTTTCGCCTCCTCTTGTCTCTCGATCCTACCGAGAGACAAGATGGCAGCCGCTACGGACTGTTTGGAATGTTGACAGATGCCGGAGAACCAATCAGCTTCGCTTCACAAAGCTCCGTTGCGCGAAAAGTACGCGTCCTGGAGCGCTGCCCAGAGCGCGCTTACAGATATATATCTTTTTTTAAACGTTAATTTCTCAAAATCCACTGTAGCACATATATTGAGACCTACAAAAGGCACATCGGGCTACCAGTCCCTACAATTTTGCCAAGTTTCGTGCAAATCCATTCAGCCGTTCGGGCTAAAAGTGAGGCCAACCGCCCTATGGAAAACTCAATGTTAAAAACACGTTTTGGGACCCCCCTTTTTTCTCGGCCCCCCCTTGACGAACCCCCCCCAAATTTTCAAGGGCTGCTCAGAAACAAAATGTGCCATTTTCCTGAAAATTTCAGCCAATTCCGTCCACAAACGCCAAAGTTATTAGACATAGAATTTTCAAAAATCCCATGGAGAAAAAATCCTAACTATATATACCTACTGGCGACCGCCAGTAGGTAATATATATATATATATATATATACAAAGCTCCAAAAGTAAAGACAAGCACTCGCGGGGGTTAAATCCGAGTAGGATTTATTCGGCACAAAAAATCATAGTACAAACGCGTTTCGACGGTACGCCTTCGTCAGTGTACATATATATATATATTCACTGAAAAAAACATAGGTTTCAGGGCTGTTATAGTTAGCTGGACATTTCACTCGTACTCCACACTTAGAAGAATTTCCAAGTGAAACCAGTCAATGTTAGCCTATGGAAGGAAATTCAAGTTACTGGTAAGTACGGTTAGATATACTTTTCAGGATCAGTACTGGGATCAAAGATGCAGCACTGATGTCTCTCCTGATAACAGGTGAGTAAATCGGAATTCGTAGTACAGCTGATTTTAGAGGAATATTTTAAAGTTCCAAAACTCCACACACAGAACAATTTCCAAGTGAAACCAGTCAATGTTAGCCTATGGAAGGAAATTCAAGTTACTGGTAAGTACGGTTAGAATTACTTTTCAGGATCAGTACTGGGCTCAAAGATGCAGCACTGAGGTCTCTCCTGATAACAGGTGAGTAAATCTGAATTCGTAGTACGGCTGATTTTAGAGGAATATTTGTAAGTTCCAAAACTCCACACTTAGAAGAATTTCGAAGTGAAACCAGTCAATGTTAGCCTATGGAAGGAAATTCAAGTTACTGGTAAGTACGGTTAGAATTACTTTTCAGGATCAGTACTGGGATCAAAGATACAGCACTGAGGTCTCTCCTGATAACAGGTAAGTAAATCGGAATTCGTAGTTCAGCTGATTTTAGAGGAATATTTGTAAGTTTCAAAATTCGACACTTAAAAACTTCAGCAAAAAGCAGGCAATGATATCCTATGTAAGGAAATGCAAGTTACTGGTAAGTACGGTTAGAATTACTTTTCAGGATCAGTACTGGGCTCAAAGATGCAGCACTGAGGTCTCTCCTGATAACAGGTGAGTAAATCTAAATTCGTAGTTCAGCTGATTTTAGAGGAATATTTGTAAGTTCCAAAACTCCACACTTAGAAGAATTTCCAAGTGAAACCAGTCAATGTTAGCCAAGGAAGGAAATTCAAGTTACTGGTAAGTACGGTTAGAATTACAATTCATGATCAGTACTGGGCTCAAAGATGCAGCACTGAGGTCTGTCCTGATAACAGGTGAGTAAATCTGAATTCGTAGTTCAGCTGATTTTAGAGGAATATTTGTAAGTTTCAAAATTCGACACTTAAAAACTTCAGCAAAAAGCAGGCAATGATATCCTATGTAAGGAAATGCAAGTTACTGGTAAGTACGGTTAGAATTACTTTTCAGGATCAGTACTGGGCTCAAAGATGCAGCACTGAGGTCTCTCCTGATAACAGGTGAGTAAATCTGAATTCGTAGTACGGCTGATTTTAGAGGAATATTTGTAAGTTCCAAAACTCCACACTTAGAAGAATTTCCAAGTGAAACCAGTCAAAGTTAGCACATGGAAGGAAATTCAAGTTACTGGTAAGTACGGTTAGAATTACTTTTCAGGATCAGTACTGGGCTCAAAGATGCAGCACTGAGGTCTCTCCTGATAACAGGTGAGTAAATCTAAATTCGTAGTATGGCTGATTTTAGAGGAATATTTGTAAGTTCCAAAACTCCACACTTAGAAGAATTTCAAAGTGAAACCAGTCAATGTTAGCCTATGGAAGGAAATTCAAGAATTCAAGTTACTGGTAAGTACGGTTAGAATTACTTTTCAGGATCAGTACTGGGATCAAAGATACAGCACTGAGGTCTCTCCTGATAACAGGTAAGTAAATCGGAATTCGTAGTTCAGCTGATTTTAGAGGAATATTTGTAAGTTCCAAAACTCCACACTTAGAAGAATTTCCAAGTGAAACCAGTCAATGTTAGCCAAGGAAGGAAATTCACGTTACTGGTAAGTACGGTTAGAATTACAATTCATGATCAGTACTGGGCTCAAAGATGCAGCACTGAGGTCTGTCCTGATAACAGGTGAGTAAATCTGAATTCGTAGTTCAGCTGATTTTAGAGGAATATTTGTAAGTTTCAAAAATCGACACTTAGAAACTTTTTCAGCAGAAACCAGGCAATGATATCCTAAGGAAGGAAATTCAAGTTACTGGTAAGTACGGTTAGAATTACTTTTCAGGATCAGTACTGGGCTCAAAGATGCAGCACTGAGGTGTGTCCTGATAACAGGTGAGTAAATCGGAATTCGTAGTTCGGCTGATTTTAGAGGAATATTTATAAGTTTCAAAAATCGACACAGAAACTTTTTCAGCAAAAAGCAGGCAATGATATCCTATGGAAGGAAATTCAAGTTACAGGTAAGTACGGTAAGAATTACTTTTCCGGATGCCCCCCTCCTGGGCCGGCCTTTGTTTTTTTCTTCAAATTTTGGGGAGGGGGGCCACGTGGCCCCCCTCCCAGGCCACTTGTAGCCCCAGGGACCCCATCCCCGGGGGCTGGCCCTCTTTGTTGGGGACAATTTGGGGTCCCCAATACCCCTACGGTCCCAGCCAGCTCCCTGCGACCTGCGGGAGCCGGCATTGCTTTTCCACATGGGGAGCAGCTAACATGCTGCTCCCCATGTGGAAAAGCAATCTGCTTTGCTTCATTGAAGCAAGAGCAGGTTTCCCTGCTCTCGCTTCAATGAAGCAAAGCAGTTTGTAATAACGTGGCTCCCGCCCTGTCATTGCAAACAGCAGTGTCCCGGGGTCGGTGCCCCGGGGCACAGCAGGAGCCGGCCCTAGGGGTGTGGTTGTCCCCAGGGCCATCAAGGTCTCCAGAAGGGGGCCGCACGGCCCCCCTCCCCACAATTTACAAAGCCCCATGGGGTGGTGGTCCCCGGGGCTGGGGGTCCTTCACGGACCCCCCAATTTAAATACTTAGTGCCCCGGGGAGGTGACGGTTCCTGGGGCGTGTAGGGGGCTTGAGCCTGCCACACAGGTTTTTAAAAAAATAATAAAATCAAGCCCCAGGGAGTGATGGTCCCCGGGGCTGCGTGGGGGTGTGAGCCCCCCGCAAATATACAAATAAAGTCCCGGGGGTGGTGGTCTCCAGGGCTTGGGGGGCCTTTGAGGCCCCTACCCATTTCAATTTGTAGACCCGGGGGTGGCGGTCCCCAGGGCTGGGGGGCTGAGAGTCCCACACATAATTTCAGAAAAGCCCCAGGGGTGGTGATTCTCGGGGCTGGGGGGTCCCTCTGAGCCCCCATTACTATAATATATTGCCCCCTGGACTTGGCCCCCTGAGGGGCTAATTAGAAACGAAGCGTGGGAGCCCGCGCTTCGTGTTTTTTTTACCGGCAGCGGTTTTTAAAACAAAAATATTATTTATTATTTTGTGCCTTGGTAGTCCTTGTGAGACCCCCTGAGCAGGCCTAGGGGATCAGGGTGTTTCTACCCTTTGCGTGTTTTGCATTTTTATTTTCCACTGCTTTCTGCCTCGGTTCTACTGAGGCACAAGAACGGATTTACACCATTTAAGCAAAAGGCACGACTCTGAACCAAGGGCTACCTTTTTACCAAATTTGGTGTAATTTCATTCAGCAGTTCGGGCTGTAGCTGCAATTAAAGGTTCCTATGGGAAATTGCATGGGGAAAGCACGTTTTGGGACTCCCTTTTTTCTCGGCCCCCGCTTGACAAATCACCCCGAGACTAGGATAGGATTGGACCGGAGCGGGCCACCAGTTTTTAAAATTTCACGAAGATTCGTCAACCGGAGCCAAAGTTATTTCAAATAGAATGTTGTGAATTTCCTATGGATAATAATTCCTAACTATAACTACCTACTCGCGACCACCAGTAGGTAATATATATATATATATATAAACTTATATATATATATATATTACCTACTGGCGGTCGCCAGTAGGTAGTTATAGTTAGGACCTAGTTTCCATAGGAAATCTACAACATTCTATTTGGAATAACTTTGGCGCCGGTCAATGAATCTTTGCGAAATTCTCCAAGAAAATGGCCTGCTCCGCTCCGCTCCGCTCCTTCCCTGAAAGTATGGGGGTGATTCGTGAAGCGGGGGACCGAAAAAAAAGGGGGACCCAAAACGTGTATTCCCCGTGCAATTTTCCATAGGGTTCTTCAAGTGAGGCTACAGCCCGAACTGCTGAACGGAATTACACCAAGAGGCCGATTAGGATGGTGGTTAATCCGCATCCCCAGGGCCGGCGGAAGCCACCGCCGGCCCGGAGGATGCGGATTAACCGCCGCGGCCACAGACAACACCCACCGCCAGATTAGGATGGCGGTGGGATTGCGGTGGGACCAGCGGCGGACGGCTGGTCCGTCCACCGCTGATCCGTGGGGTGGGGAGGGCTGTTTGGTGACGGTGTCTGCAAGACACCGTCAGCCAAATTAGGATGTGCACGGACACATGCTTTTCTGCAGTGGCTTTTCCGCCGTGGAAAAGCATGTGGACTTTGGTGTTTGGGGGCCCGTTGAGGGCCCCCAGGGTGTCGGCGGGTGGGGGGTGCACATGGGGGTACCTATGGTACCCCCCAACATTTACATGCACAAAGTGCCAGGCCCCGCGCGGTGCCTGCCGCTTTGTGCATGTAGATGTAAAACATGCAGTTTTAACATTGCGGCCGGTGCTGCTTCAAGCAGCACCCGCCGCAATGTTAAACATACAGGATGTGACCGCCAGGGTGGCGGTCACATCCTAATTTGCACAGAGGGACCGCCGCTGCCCCTGCAGACGGTCCCTCCACCTCTGGGGTGGCGGACGGACGCAGGTCCATCCGCAATCCTAATCGGCCCCCAAATTTGGCAAAAAGGTAGAGTTTGGTTCGTAGTTTACGCTTTTTGTTTAATGGTGTAAATTAGTTCAGTAGTTCCTGAGAAAATCAAAAGTAAAATCATAGATATATCTATAGACGAAATACCGTACGAGTACTGTCCGAGGATAGTATGCGTACCATTACGAGCACGAGCTGCATGCTAATTTGCTGTCGACTGTCTGTCAACACTCCAAACCAGGAAGTGTTGGCAGCTATCTTGTGCCTCGGTAGAACCGAGGCACAAGAAAGACAGCGAAAGAAACATGAAAAACCCGCAAAGGGGGCAGGGTAGAAACACCCTGACCCCGTAGGCCTGCTCAGGGGGTCCCACAAGGACCCCCAAGGCAAAAAACATTTTTTTTTTTTTTTTTTTTAAAGTTGTGGTATACTCGTAAGGTACTCGTATGCTGTGAAAAAGAAGGAAAAAAAACGAAGCCAGCTTTATTGTTAATTAACCCCCGTGGGGTCCAAATCCCAGGGGGGAATGTTTTTATTTACAATGGGTGGCCCAGAGGGGGGCCTACTCCTCTGACCAGGCCTTTGCCGAAGTCCTCTGTAATCATATAACCAGACAAAAGGCACACCCTTCTCGTACATCATGGCCAAGACCTGGAAAGAACTCCCCCTCAACTTTAGATGAACCCCCACACTGAAAGCATTCAGGAAGAGCCATAACACCTGCCTTTTCAAATGACGAAAGCTGCACAAATCCCCCCCACATATTCCCCCAGCGCCCGGAAATCCTCACAGGTGAATAGTGAGCTCTATACATCCCTAATTGATTAATTCATATGCCACCACAGTTTGTGTTTGAGTGTTATGAACAGGCCCTGCCATTGCTTTGTCTGTCTGTAACTCTTAAAGGTAGTGAAATGAGCAGTACTACCTTCTTTAATATACAAAGAATCTTGGAGATTGATTTGGTTTGGCTTCACGTCTGAGAGCTACTTTCAGGGTGCTGTTGAGCTACCAGTAGTTCCCGAGCTAGTAGTTGGAGACCCCTGGTATATATAGTGAGTGGGGAATTGTAGTCGTGAAGCATAAATGTAAAGGTTATTACACCACAAAATGCATAATACATAGCACTTTGAATCAGTGCATTCCCTAAAGCCTCCCTCACTGCATGAGTACATGCTTACTGAGTGAATGATTACATTAATATACGGTAATAAAGAGAAATAAAAAAAGTATTAAAAAAAGGGAAGTTACTAGAATAATACATTGAAAAAAAAGGGGAATGAATGTTAATACTCCTATTAAAAAAATAGTAACCTATAGAAATCGTTTAATAATAAAAACGAGTTTAAATAAAGCATTTTAGAAATTATATGAAAGTTAAAAAGTAGGGAAAGAGGCACATTTACATAAACACATGACACGCTAAAACAGTGGAAATGAGAACACCTGTCAACTGAAAAACGTGTCTTAATAGTGGTCAATACGAGCAAATGAGATATATTTGCAAGTACACGCAGCTAGAGGCAATTAATAAAGATGGCTTGCTTTCGCAAGACCCCAAAAGAATTCTTCCAGAATAAGTACGCACTTCACTGCAAGACCGCATTTAATGATTATCCAGGCTCTGAAGCCTAAACACGTCAGAAATCATCTCTAATCACTTTCTCTTCTTTTTTAGTGTATTGTGTGAGGTAGAGTGCGTGACCCTATGCCCAGAGCCCTCGAAGGCCCTGGAGACTGCCACGCCCCAAGACCAGCTCCTGCAGTGTCCCGGAGCCGCACGGCCTCATTTAAAAGCCCCTGGGGGAGGTGGTAAATTAATCGAGACTGAATACGTTAGTACAGCCAACTGTGCTTACGCTACCAGGAAAACACAACAACACTCCATGGCCCAGATTTCCATTGTAGTGATTTCCCAGTTCCAGGTCTAGTTGTCAGATCGGCACACACACTCCCTCATGGCTGGTATACAGTGACACCACACCCATCCAGCACATACGTCACTACACATGTTACCCTACCTACAAAAAAGATGGAGCGTACAATACCCCCACGGTCCCGCCGACTCCTCGTGTCCTTCTGGAGCCGGCATTGCTTTTACACATGGGTAGATGCTAAGTTGCATGTGGAAATGCAATCTTGTTTGGATTTTGAAAGTGAGAACAGATTTCACTGTTGTGTCTTTCAAAGTTCAAACTAAGGGGCATATTATCAAGGGGGTTTATCTCCAAGAAAAGCCAAGAAAGCAGAGATAAAATTATCTCCCTATTACCTAGCTGTCGCTAACACCAGTTAGCGACAGCTAGTAGGAGATAGCGACCATCTTGGGCCCCACTTTGCATGTCAGTGATATTTATCACTAATGACATGCAAAGTGGGCGTGCCAAGATGTTTGCGACTGGAAACAGTAAGCAGCTAATGAAATTTGTGGAAGATAGTAACCTCCTTCACCCTACGCAATTCGGGTTTCGGCCGCGTCACTCTACGGAGTCTGCCCTTCTTAGGGCTACCGAAACCCTCAGGCAAGGTGCTGATGAGGGACAAACCATGGCCTTAATCCTCCTGGACCTCAGTGCCGCGTTCGACACTGCAGCACACTCCATCTTGCTACAGTGTCTGAGCAAAGGCGGGGTGAGAGGGGCAGCACTGAAGTGGATTTATTCATTTCTTACAGGCCGGGGTTTCCAAGTGAGGCAGGGTGACCATTACTCTGATCGCATCTCTCTGGATCAGGGGGTGCCGCAAGGCTCATCCCTGAGCCCTACTCTTTTTAATCTTTATGTCGCCCCAATTGCTACCTTGGTAGAGAGTTACGGCCTCCAAATGGTATCATATGCCGACGACACGCAGTTGGTCATCTCCCTATCACGTACCCCCGGTCCTTCGGCGGACATCTTCAGAGCTTGCATGCAAAATCTCGCGGCCTGGATGTCCGCCAATTGCCTCAAACTCAACGGAGGCAAGACCGAGGTACTGGTAGTGGGGGGAGGCCAATCAGCGTGGACGTCGGCGTGGTGGCCACCGTGCCTGGGCCCACTACCTTCCCCTTGCCAGAAAGCAAAGAACCTGGGCATTTGGTTTGATTCTGACCTTGCCTTTGGTCCTCAGATCAATCAGGTGGCTGGATCATGCTTTGGGACCCTCAAAAGTCTCAGGAAGGTATTAAAATTCTTACCTATCAGAGCCCGCCAAACTCTGGTGCATGCACTAGTCACGTCAAAGATGGATTACGGCAATCTTCTCTATTTAGGAACCTTGGAAAAGAACTTGAGCCGTCTCCAGGTTCTCCAGAATGCCGCTGCTAGACTAGTGCTTAGACTACCTAGAAGAGCGGGCTCCGCAGCGGCCCTCCGGTCCCTGCACTGGCTCCCGATTCGCAGCAGGATGGAATTCAAAGCCCTGTGCACGTGCCACCGGATCATCAACGGGAGAGCTCCGCTCCCTTTGAAAGGATTGCTGACACCCTATGAGCCGTCTCGCTCTCTGAGATCTTCCGGTTCAGGACTCCTGTCAATTCCTAAGGTGTCCAGAGCCCGGATGGGTGGAAGATCTTTTAGGCTCCTTGCAGCATCCAGATGGAACAAGCTGCCAATGGCACTGCGACTAGAACCCTCAGAAACACTCTTTAGAGCCAAGCTGAAGGCTGCTCTATTTTCACAGTAATCTTCTGCATTTGTCAGTTCTGGTAGACATTAGCTCATTAGCGCGGGGACACGCCGCTGTGCGTCACCAAGCGCTCTATAAAACCCCCTAAATAGAAATAGAAATAGAAACATCGCTATCTCCTATTACCAACTTTTGGAGATATTCGCGCTAAGCGCGAATATCTCCAAAAGCTAACCCCTGCCCTGAGCAGTTCTTAGCCATGTTATCCAACGGGAGGTGGATAACATGGCTAAGAGCATTAGCTCGGTAATGCATGAATATCGCTGACTTTTCAGCGATATTCATGCATTGCGGCCTTTTTTTATCGCATTTGCGATAAACCTTGGTAATACCAAGGTTTATCTGCAATAAAAATCGTTGCAGCTCAGCGGTAAATTTTTGTCTCTAACCAAGCAATATCGATAATTATCGCTATTGCTTGGTAATATGCCCCTGAGTGTGCTATGGGAGGGTGGGAGCCGCAACACTTCCGCCCTCTAATAGCAAACAGCAATATCCCGGGGGTAGGCACCCCGGGACACTGAAGAAACCAGCTCTGGGTGTGGCGGTCTCCAGGGCTCTCGAGGGCATTAGGCGGAGGGCCACCGAGCCCCTGTCACACAATACAGAAAACTCCGGGGGGTGGTTGTTCCTGGGGTTTGAGGTCCACACACTTTTAATTTTGTAGGGCGGGGCGTGAACACGCAAGTGGAGCAAGGGGGTTGTAAATGTGCACAGTGTGTTGTTTTAGTTTGCTTTCCTTTCTGTCTTGTAGAGGATCCAGGGTAAATATAACGGTTTTTGTACAGCCAGTACCTTTCTGCCTGTTACCATAGTAACAATTCATGGAACACTTGCGTGAGCACAGAGGTTAGAAGTTCACCACAATATGTTGCTAATTGAAATATTTACTGTGCTGGAGATTTATATTTTTTTCATAGGAACCGTTAGTCATAGATGAAGTCAGTGGAAAGTTTTGTTAGCGATTCCTTCCTGTTCTGGAAGTATTAGGGTAACGTGCTCCAAGCGGGAGTTTAAGAAGCTTAATGTTCATTGGCTGTGAAGTATTAAAAGTATACGTTTTGGCAGTCATTCCTTCCTCCTGTGCGGAACAACATTGACATTTTATTGGCTAAAGTGTTCCAGGCACAAGTTTGCTCCTTATTGGGTGGGAATGGTTTACTGTTGTCAGTGATATTGTGACGCACTTCCAAAGGAGTATGGGAAAAGAAAGTAGTAGGGGGAGGAGCTTGGCGGGCATCCGTGATGGCCGCTTGAGCACAGCGCTCTCCGGACCCTCGCCGCTCCCGGCGATTTATCCTGACTAGATCCTGATTTCTTGTAAGAATTCAAGTAGAGGACGTTTGGCTGATTACCCTGGCACTTTTCGGAATTTGCTTTGGATCTCGTACTCCTGAGCTACGGTGATCTGAACTTTTGGGCTCCGCCTTTGAGGTGCTCCCGGGACGGGGTGCGGATCTGTGGCCGTCCTGGAATTGAACAACAACGGCAGGAGATCTGGCCTTGTGAGACCCCCTTCCTGAGTTTCGGTTTCGATTCTGTCTCGACCTGTGCCACGAGTGTGCGTATCGCGCTTGGCTGAGACTTGGAGACAGTTCGGACACAGGGCTTTCCTCTTGTCTATTTGCTGGTTTGGTGGCCTCCTCCCGAGTTGAGCCCTTCTTTTGGGTGTACTTTTGATCCTGAGTTTTGGGTGTTTGGCCCGTCGACCCTGGTGGCTTGTCCCGTGACGCATCTTTAAAATGGCGGGCAGGGGGGACAGAGAAACGCGCAAGACGAAAACACCTCTGCGCGGAGCGCCGGTTCAGACGAACGTCATGGACCGTTATACTCAATCTAAGGGGTCCCCCGGAGCTGCCCTACCTGGCCACAGTACGGCGTCTGAACGGATTTTGGAAGAGTCGGCGGAGCCTTCCCTACAGGATATCATGGGCGCCATCTCGGGAGTGAGGGAATCCACCGGCCTTCAGTACGAGGCCTTGGCCCACAAACTTGACACCGTGGCCATCGAGGTGAACCTGATTCGTGCTGATCTCGGCAAGACGAATGAGAGGGTGCAGTCATTGGATATTAAATCGTCTAGCCTCACGAAGGACGTCTCGGAGCTCCAGACAGAGGTTGGGAATCTTCGCCGGGTGAACGGCTTCATTACCCGACGCCTGGAGGATTTTGAAAACAGGGCACGTCGCTGCAATGTTCGCCTGGTTGGTGTACCGGAAAACCCTGAACCCCACTCTGTTGATCTCCTGGTTGAGGGTCTGATTTTAAACCATCTTGCCCCCTCCGGGCTTACCAAATTTTTCACGGTTGAACGTGCACATCGTGTCCCGGGGGGCAAAGTTAAACCGGGTGCTCCGCCAAGGCCTATTGTGGCTAAACTGTTTCATTATAGGGATCGGGACGCTATCCTGCAGGCCTCACGGGTGAAGGGCCCGGTGGCCTTCGAGAATGCCACAGTGAACTTCTACCCGGACTTCTCCCAACAGGTTCAAAGACAACGGATGGAGTTTCGTGGTGCTAAGAAACGTCTTCGAGATCGGGGTCTACGCTATGCTATGCTTTTCCCCACCAGACTTCGTGTCGAATATAATGAGCGTACTCTGTTCTTTGATAGACCGGATGCTGTTAATGACTGGCTGGACTCCTTGCCTGACCGTCCTCCTGAGACTGAATCTGCCGCTCACCCTGGTGGTGCCGAAGGTGGTGTGGAGATCTGATTGTTTGACTCTGATGTCTCGTTTTGAATACGTTCCCAGGAGTGGTGGCCAGCGTACCTCTGCAATGTGATTATTTATTTTTGTGTGTTGTTTCTTGCTCTTACTGTACTCTGGGGGCGGGTGGAACGGAGACCTTTCCTCCTCCGGGGTCTTTGTGTGGACTAGGGGTTATGGGGCGACAGGCACACTGCAGGTTGGGGTGGCTCTTTAGCTTTTTGCAGGGGTGCAGGGTGGGGGGTGTTTCCTTTCAGCTTGGGGGAGGGGGGATGGGAAGTTCTTATTTTTTTGTGTGTTGCTTTCAAGGCGAATTGCTTCTGTCTTTACTGATGTTTCTGATGTCTAGCTCTTGGATGGGGGGTCCTGGCTCGGGTGGGTGGGATGGGGGGTAGGGGGTTGAAATTTGTTTCCTGGAACGTTAATGGCCTGGGAGATCGCATCAAGCGCAGTGTGGTGTTGAAATATATAAGACGTTTGTCACCGGACATTGTTTTCCTGCAAGAGACCCATTTGATTGGGAATGTATGTAATGCAATGAATAGATGGGGCTACAGCCTTGTGGCACACTCGGGGTTTACTTCGGGATCCAGGGGTGTGGGTATCCTTGTTCGTAACTCCCTCCCTCTGGCGATAGATGATGTGATTCGGGATGACCGTGGGAGATATATTGTTCTGGTGGGTAGATATGAGGGCCGCACCCTGTCCCTCTTTAATGTTTATGTCCCCCCAGGCTTGCAAACTGCTACTTTCACTGATTTAGGCCGTGTCTTGTTGGGCCTTCCTGATAGTGTACTCTTTCTTGCTGGTGACTTTAATTCAGTGCTTTCTGGCCTTCACGATCGCCATCCCCCCAGGGATACCCCGCATGCCCAGCGTTGGTTGGGTGGGTTTTTGGATACTTTTGGCCTTGTGGACTGCTGGCGATTGTTACACCCTACTCAGCTTCAATACACCTTTCACTCTGGTGCCCATGGTAGCCTGTCTCGGCTAGATTATTTCCTGATGCCCGCTGCCCAGTCGTCGGCGGTCCGTGAGATTATACATTTGCCAAGGGGCATCTCTGACCACTCGCCGCTCTGGCTTCGTTTTGAGGTTGGGATAGAGGCAGTGGGCCGAGTGGCTCCCATTAATCCATGGTATCTCTCCTCCCCTGAGACTCGTGCCCTCTTGCTCAAGTCCATAGATGCTTATTTCCTGGAAAACGAGGGGTCGGTCCCTTCGGCGGTGTCCCTGTGGGAAGCCTTCAAAACTGTGATTCGTGGACAGGCCCTTTCTTTGATTGTTGAAGCTAAGAAAGCCGGGAGGAGGGAGGTAGTGGACCTCGAAGGGGAAATTTCTGCCTTGGAGGACGAGTTGGGATCTGGTGTCACGCCTGAAAAACTTCATGCCCTGGGTCTAAAACAGTTTGCATATAAATCCCTAGTTACTGACGCTGCAAAAGTGATGTTTCGTGAGCAACAAGGCAGATTATATGATGTTGGTGATAAGGCGGGTAAACTCCTGGCGTGGTTGGACAAGAAAGAAAGAGCTAATCGTGTGGTGCCTGTGGTTCAGTCTGCGAGTGGTGAAAATGTGATTGATCCGATCGCCATTGTAGATCGTTTTGCGGAACATTTCCGTATTGTGTATGCTCCTGTGTCTGTGAGGGATGTGGCTGACTCTCGCCTCCTTTTGCGTGATATTGCATTGCCCTGTGTCTCTGATTTGGACCGTATCGCTTTGGACTCCCCCTTTACGGTTGATGAAATAGCTACTGCCATTCGTTCGCTCCGTTCGGGCAAGGCGTTGGGTCCAAATGGTTTGCCTATTGAGTTGTACAAGTTGCGACCCGATAAAATGGCGCCGTATCTCCGCGATATGTTTTTGGAATCACGTGAGCGTAACCTCCTTCCCTATGATCAGCGTTTGGCGACGATAGTCGTCATCCTTAAAGACGGTAAACCTCGCGACCTTTGTTCCTCATATAGACCCATCTCCCTGTTAAATGTTGAACCCAAGGTTCTGGCGAAACTTTTGGCGACCCGACTCCTATCGGTTCTTGGGAACTTAGTTCATCCGGATCAATCTGGTTTTATCCCGCATCGCAACACTGCTTTGAATCTACGTCGTCTTCACGGCGTGATAGCGAGGGCGGGGCTACTGACTGAACCGGCCATTTTGGCGTCCTTGGATGCCTCCATGGCCTTTGATACTGTGGAGTGGCCTTATTTATGGGCGACTCTTGAGAAATTCGGTTTCGGGTGCGAGTTTATTAGCTGGATTAAGTTATTGTATGCGGAACCTTTGGCGCAGGTTGTTGTGAATGGTAGGGTGTCTGCTCCCTTCCCCCTGGGCAGGGGCACCCGACAAGGTTGCCCCTTGTCCCCGCTACTGTTTGCGCTCGCCCTTGAGCCGTTGGCGGCCTGGCTCCGCTGGGAACCGTCCCTTAAAGGGATCCGCTGGGCCCCGGACTTCGAGGACCGAGTCTCGCTCTATGCGGACGATATCCTCTTGTATCTTACCTCCCCTCGTAAGTCTTTATCTGTTTTATTTGACGTTCTTGTGTCCTTTGGTGCTAACTCGGGCCTCGTAATCAATTGGACCAAGTCCTGTGTGTATGTTTTGTCTGGTGTCTTGCCTCCATTACCGAGCAGGCTCCCTCTTCAGGTGGCCCGGGATGGTTTCAAATACTTGGGAGTTTTCGTTACTCTGGACTCGTCTCTTCGCTTTGATCGTAATCTCCTTCCTCCGTTGCTTCGACTGCGTTTGGACGTTGCTCGTTGGCGCAGGCTTCCCTTGTCTCCCCTTGGTCGGGCAGCCCTGTTTAAGATGATGTCGTTACCGAGGTTTCTTTACGCTCTCCAGAATTATTATGATCCTGTCCCTCAGTCCTATTTTCGGGAGATTGAGACCCTTCAGAGACAACTTGTCTGGGATGGACGCCCGCGTATTGCTCTTGCTAAGCTTTCCATTCCTTGGTATGGCGGTGGCATTGCACTCCCCGATATTAAGAGGTATTATTGGGCCTCACACTTGTCCGCTATCAACCACATCATGTTCTCGCCGGGTAGTAATCCGGCGTTTGAGATGGATAGGCTTCAGCTTCCGGGAGGTGACTTTAACAGAGTGCTTTACTCTCGCCCTGCTGGGCGCCATCTTGTGGGTCCTACGTCGATTGCTTTGGCGGTGTGGCGGGCCGCGACTCGGAGCCTGGGCTGGGAGGATCGCTTGACGTTAGCCACGCCGCTTTATGCTTCCGAACGTCTGGGCGGTCTTTGGTCTACCAAGGGTTTCGATCGCTGGGACATGATTGGAATTTCTAAAGTGGGAGATGTGTATTCCAAGGGCTCTGTGCGAACATTTCAGGCCCTCCAGGCTGAATATGGCTTGAGTGGTCGGGAATTCTTTCGATACCTACAGGTTAGGCACGCCTTGACCGCTGTATTTGCTCCTGGTGAGATTCCGCCTGATTCTTCCCCCCTTGAAGACCGTGTCCTTGACGGACATCTTCCTGACAGCACTATCTCCCTGATTTACAAGAAACTGATTTATAATTGGACTGATCTGTTGGTTCGACTCCGGGAGGCTTGGGTTCGTGATGGTTTGGAGCTTGATGACGAGGATTGGCAGTCGGCCCTCTCTTCTCCTAAAGAGGTGGCTATCCCGGCTCGTCTCCGTTTGGTCCAATTGAAGATCCTTCATCGGGTGTATGTTACGGGACCTCGTTTGCTTGTGATGGGTTTTTCTTCCGATGGGTTGTGTAAGCGTGGATGTGGTTTGAGTGCGACTTTCCTGCATATTCTTTGGGAATGCCCGATGGTGGTTGCTTACTGGACGGCTGTGCTTGAGGTTATGGCTGTGGTGACAGGGGTGTCCTTGTGTCCGGAACCTCGTCGTTGTCTGTTGAATGTTTGGGAGCCCACTGACTGCTCGGTGGCCCAGACTAGGTGGGCCACCCTGGGTTATATGGTTGCGAAGCGAGATATTGCTCAACTTTGGGGGGCCTCCAAGCCCCCTGAACTATCGAAATGGGAAGACGACATGGATTGGTCTATGTTCCGTGAGAAGACTGTCTACGTGGCTAGGGGCAGACCCAGGGCATGGACTAGGGTGTGGGGTCAATGGAATGAATATCGTGGTGCCATCTGTACTCCTCCCCTTGTGGATGACATTGAGCTTTCCCGGTCTCCTTAGGCGAGCGTTCTTGGAACCTTGCATATAGGGGTTGTGCTGGTTTTCCGGCTCCCCCCCCCCCCCTTCTTTTTCTCCTTCGTGCCCCGTCCCCCCCCCCCCATCCGGGCTCTTTGGAGCTTATAGCTTTGATTCCATTTTTGTTGCTGTTCCCTCCCGTCCTTTGGGCTGACCTTCAGTACTACACTTTCGCCTTTTTTGTGTGTCTGTTCTTTTTTATAAAACAAAATCTGTTTTTGTTCTGTCTATTATATGGAGTATTGCATTGACGATTGATCGTTACCGCTACGGAAGTGTATATTGTGTATTTTCTCCTCTTTAGCGGCTGGCCCGTGTGGTTGTAGGCCCATCCTTGTATTTTATTGCATACTCAAATAAAGGTTTTAAAAAAAAAAAAAAAAAAAAAAAAAAAAAGAAAGTAGTAGAGGGCAGGTTAGAAACACTATTAACTCTGTACAGTGCCCATAAGGTGGTGGAGAGGGATTATGAGGGAAAAAATGTTTTTAAATTTTTCAAGGGCCATTTATATATTTGCCGTGTGGTGTATAAATAACGGCGGAAAAATGACAGTGTCTTCCTCTGGTTTTTTTTATCGAGTTTGCGGGTGACATACTTCTTAGGAGTACTATTTACTTATAATGTGGTGTTTACTTTCCTGATGGGGAGGTGTGGTTGCCCAGCAAAAAATTCAGTCTAGGTTTGAAACAGTTTTTATTAAGCAATTACAAATAAACTTTCTTCAGAAACTGTCGCTGTATATATGAAAGGGGTGACAATAAAATGGAATTTCATAAAATATCAGTTATGCGTGGCTATATCCTTCTTTTTTCTGCTACAGTTTGTAAAAGTGTTGCCCCACATTCTTGATGATGTAAGAGGGCATCGGTTACTTTTAGATAAAGTAGATAGAAGTGCTACAACAAACACTCCTGCACTACATTATCTGAGATCAAGAGAACAAGTAAAAAACAGTTAAATACAAGTGACTTCAAATTACATAGAAATGTATTCATTATTATTATTCAAATTTGTATTCTGTACAATTCAGGAACGTTCTGTTGTAGTGCTTAGAGGTTGCAGACTGTTCCGCTAACAAATCACATACTCACTAAAGGATATATAGGATGGTACTCTTATAATATATAGTACTGGTCCTATATATTCTTTACGGAGAAGGTGAATAGGAACCGCAAATAAGAATAGAAATTAGAAAATAACATTCAGAAATGTAGGGTTTATTAAATATTTGAAGGAACAAAGTATGCATGATAGCTATGTTTTTGGTTCTGTAGTTTCGTAAAATATGTTTCTTGAAAAAAAATCTGATCAAGTACTTATTAATATTTAAAAGCTATATTACAGATGAAGCTGAAAAATCTCCTATTCCTCTTCTATAATAATTGGACAATCTATTATAATATAACCATTGATACCATTGTTACAGTAAAAAGAAAAGGAAAATAAAGTTATGTATTTAACAGAACATCCATAATGAAATGCTTTCGAGCGGTAATTATTTACTGAACTTCTTTTCTGCGGGAGGTGAAAAAGTTTGATCTTCGTGGCGACGGGTCATAAACTCCTCTGAGGTCATAACGGTGAGAATAATAATATGTATATATTTTCATAGCACATGATCACAAGGGGAAAATAGACTAAAAACCGCAAGCCGGTAACATTGCCTACTTATCGTTACTGTATGTGACGACGGATCGAGAACTCCACTAAGACCATGACTGTTCATATTATAATATACATATTAACAGTATGTGATCTCTAGGGGCAAACACAATAACAAGTGGAAGATGGTGACGTTGATTGTAAATGTTTAGGGTTTGCGTCGACAGATCACCAACACCTCTCAAGTGAAGTATAGTGTCAATATTATAATATAAAAAGTCACAATATATAAGCTGAAAGGAGCCTGAAAAGGAGCAATGTCTTTTGTAATCTATCTGTTTCTAAAAACAAGCTGCTGAAGTTACAGAGAAAAAGCGAAAAACATGCAATAACATTTTTTTCTAGATATAAATGTTTAAATATTGACAAATAGCCACAAATTATAACTAAGTACTATACCTATGCCATATTGAAACAACTTACAACTCCGGAATATGTTTGTTGACGCAAAAAAAAATCTGATGCTAGAAAACGGAACCTGCATCTCAGTTTGGTGACTCCGAAATAACTTCCGAAAACAAAACTAATTGCACAGTAGGTGTGGTTTATATAGTTTTTGGTTGTTTAGTAGTCTACTGAAGGAAGATGTGGGCCGCCTATTTAGATGTCACGTTTTACAGTTTACACGTGCTCACGTTTTAACTGTTTTACTTCTGCACGTGTTGGGAAAAGTTACAAACTGTGAAGCTGTAAAGGTTTCGATTTCCATAGTAACACGTACAAGGTCATTATTATCTACATAAGTTGGAGAGTTTAAAAAGTGTTACTCGGTAAACGGTGTTCTTTGCATTTTCATGATTAAAAACATCTAAATAGAAGACATAAAAAAATATATTGTTAACATTAGAAGAAAAAAAACTGATTAATATTTGTTATTATTATGCTTCTTAATTAAAAAAATGCTAGCATTTGTGAATCGTAAACCTACCCTCGGAAAGGTGTGGTGGCGCATGGGCATTGGGAAGATTAAGCAAGGTATTTCTTACAGTGGGATAGTGGAGGGCTAAGATGCTGATGGACTATGGAATTGAACTGTGAACGGTGTTGTGAAAGTCAGGTATTATAGGTGCTGTGTCATACTTTTACCACACTTATATGTTAATTACTGCTAATTAAGTTGAAAATATTCTTAAATTATAAGTAGGGCTGCTTGATTTATGTTTTTACTGATGTTTACAGATAAATACAGACAGAAAAGTATTTATTTTAAACTGTGCATGAATACGGAAGTTGAGTTATTTTTTAAGCGTTTGTAAATGCTGTCAATGATGAGTATTAGGGCAATAGGTCTGTCGTTCTAAAAGTAAAAGGGTCAAAACAATAAAAGACTTTGAGAAAAGGCCCTTAAAGAGCAATTTATATCCTCGTATAATAAAAGTTGCACATTTTAATATGAAGATTGTGTATAGTTTACCATCTAAGAGTGTTTACATGAGTGATAACGGTCAGTCTTTCAGCCATGAGTGCATATCTATCAGTAAAATAAATGTGGAAATATACTAATTTCAGATTCATTTTTTTCCAAAATCCGAAATATATATGTGTAAAGAGATATAGAAATACTTTAAAAAAATGGATATATATAGATGGAAATGTCCAAAAAATAAATACCATGAAAGCAGCAGGTATAATTATAAGTAAAAAAAACACTACTGTTAAGTTTTTTTTTTTACTACAAAAAGTATACACGTGTTTTTAAATTTTACTTAACAAACACTATAGGTTATGGGGATATTGTAGTTAGATATTGACATTCAACAAACCTTTGACATTCACTGAAAAAAACACAGGTTTCACGCAAGTTATAGTTAGGAATTAGCATTTAAAAAACCTTAGAAATTCACTGAAAAAAAAATAGGTTTCACACACGTTATAGTTAGGAATTAGCATTTAAAAAACCTTAGAAATTCACTGAAAAAAACATAGGTTTCACACATATTATAGTTAGGAATTAGCATTTAAAAAACCTTAGAAATTCACTGAAAAAACCATAGGTTTCACACATGTTATAGTTAGCTGGACATTTCACTCATACAAAACCATTGAAATTCCCCCGTTATAGTTAGTTCAGCTAACTATAACTTGCGCGCCCTCAATGCACTGCTGATGACGTCACATATTACATCACTCATGACATGGTCAGTGACATCACTCATGACATCACTGATGACATCTCAAATTACATCACTGATGACATAACTGATGACATCATCCTTGTCAAAGAGTGGCAGACCTCCTCTCACCCTAATATAATCTTTGATACACATTCAAAAATAGAAAGAAAAATGTCCAAAACAATGGAGATATCAATACCAGTCAGAACAACCTATTCAGTAATTCCAAAATCTACATACACATCCACTCATTCACCAACAGTTCTATATCGTTACTCATACATGTACTCACTCATCATATGTACTCATATACCTATACATCCTGTTACACACCTACACTCATACATAGAGTTAGTCACACACATACTCACACATGCAAATAATTTATCAAACATCCATTTACTTGCATATATAGCTATACATACACCACTACACTTACTTCTACAGAAACGTACAGATACTTACTCTCTTAAACAATCACTTATAGAAACACATACTTATTTATACAGGAACTCATCCAATCTCTCACGCTCATCTATACTCACTTATGTACATCAATTTTCACATATACTAGTTTAAAACATATGTAGTTACTCATAAAGACACTATTGAGACAGTCATTCACTCACTAACACACCCATACACACATTCATCCACCCATACAGTCCTGCAGACATGCTGTGTTCAAAATACATACAAACAGTGAGTCAGTCATTCATGCATCAATGCGCTAAGTAATATACCCCACCGAACCATACAGACACTCATACTGATACTCAAAAAACCAACTAGTTATCGGTATACACACTCATGTAGCTACTCACCAACCCATGCAGCCACTTATACACAAAGTGAGACACTGATACAGATATTTAAATATTTAAACATTACTCGCTAATACATGTATTCATTAAGATACACTTATACAATCAATTTTACAAAAAACATCCATTTAGATACTTATTCACCCATTTATTCTTCCATCAACCTTTAGATATACATATATAAAAAATATTTATATTTCAGAAAGACATACATTCACTGGATGATGTCATCAGAGATGTCATGAGTGATGTCATTTGAGATGTCATGAGTGATGTCATGAGTGATGTCACTGACCATGTCATGAGTGATGTCATATGTGACGTCATCAGCAGTGCATTGCGGGCGCGCAAGTTATAGTAAGCTGAACTAACTATAACGGGGGAATTTCAATGGTTTTTTATGAGTGAAATGTCCAGCTAACTATAACATGTGTGAAACCTATGATTTTTTCAGTGAATTTCTAAGGATTTTTAAATGTTAATTCCTAACTATAACGTGTGTGAAACCTATGGTTTTTCAGTGAATATATATATATATCCACCACAAAAGCTTGCCTGAAATGAGGGAGCCACAAACAGGGAAATTCGATTTTGCCTCTTTATTGATGATGAAAACAGCGAAGGAGCAGCTTGCTGCCTCACAGAAATAATGTCCAGCCCTGACGCGTTTCGTGCTATCAGCCGCACTTCTTCAAAGGGGTAAGGACTTGCTGCCTCTGAAACCAGTCTTTTATCCCTGCACTCGTTATTCCTTACAAACCCCCGCCCTTGTGGGCGTGGCCATGAGCATGGCCCGATGGTTGTTGTAGTGCAGGGGTTAACCTCGAGTGAGTTGCTTGTTTCAAGTTCGTTGCAAATAATAAAATCCCCGTGGGTTGTGGGGTCAGGGTCACTGTTCAGACGCCACATTACATTTCATCACCTGCTTTTTCCTGTTCCATACTGACTCGTCGCTTGGCGCTCCAGTTTAGGACTGCAAACAGCAGCTGGGTTCCCCCGTGGCTCAGGCAACAAGCCACTATCAATCCACCACAAAAGCTTGCCTGGAATGAGGGAGCCACAAACAGGGAAATTCGATTTTGCCTCTTTATTGATGATGAAAACAGCGAAGGAGCAGCTTGCTGCCTCACAGAAATAATGTCCAGCCCTGACACGTTTCGTGCTATCAGCCGCACTTCTTCAAAGGGGTAAGGACTTGCTGCCTCTGAAACCAGTCTTTTATCCCTGCACTCGTTATTCCTTCCAAACCCCCACCCTTGTGGGCGTGGCCATGAGCATGGCCCGATGGTTGTTGTAGTGCAGGGGTTAACCTCGAGTGAGTTGCTTGTTTCAAGTTCGTTGCAAATAATAAAATCCCCGTGGGTTGTGGGGTCAGGGTCACTGTTCAGACGCCACATTACATTTCATATATATATATATATATATATATATATATATATATATATATATATATATTCACTCCAAATGCTCACCTCAAGTATAAAGCAAGCGGGACACAGCTCCGGGTACAGACACAGGATTTATTGAGCAAAACACAGTCCTTGCAGTCGGTGAAACGCTTGGGCAGACACGTTTCTAGCCGGAATGGCCGTCATCAGTGCCGGTCTCACAGGCTGGTTGATTGCTCCTGGGCTTGACTCAGAGACCACGCCCAATCAAGTAGTCTCTCGACTCCTCCTCCTCGTTGCAGGTGTGTGTTTGATGCTTGTGACTCTGGGTGAACTGCATGCTGGTTAACAAAGTCCATTGTGGTACCTCATTCAGTAATGGGGAAAACCAAACATCACACGATGCTCCTAATTTTCGGCGCTGAACTGTGTGCCTCCACAGAACTCCCCTGTAAGTTGATCCAGCTCTAACCTCGGTCTGGACCCTTTTTCAGGCAGCGTGGTGCTGCTTCCTCTCTCCTCTCACAAAAATGACCGCTAACTGGCAATGACTTTACTTGGGGGATGATGCGTTTGTACACCGTTTTTTGCTGATAAACAGAGAGCTCCAAACTGAGAGTGCGTGTCTCCCGCCGGTTTCAGCAAATTCTGGTCTCAAAGATGCAGCACTGAGGTCTCTCCTGATATTGATAACAGGTGAGTGAATCGGAATTCGTAGTTCGGCTGATTTTAGAAGAATATTTGTAAATTCCAAAACTCCCCACTTACAAACTTTTTCAGCAAAAAGCAGGCAATGATATCCTATAGAAGGAAATTCAAGTTACTGGTAAGTACGGTTAGATTTACTTTTCAGGATCAGTACTGGGCTCAAAGATGCAGCACTGAGGTCTGTCCTGATAACAGGTGAGTAAATTAGAATTCGTAGTTCGGCTGATTTTAGAGGAATATTTTTACGTTCCAAAAATCGACACTTAGAATTTCCAAGTGAAACCAGTCAATGTTAACCTATGGAAGGAAATTCAAGTTATTGGTAAGTACGGTTAGAATTACTTTTCAGGATCAGTACTGGGCTCAAAGATGCAGCACTGAGGTGTGTCCTGATGACAGGTGAGTAAATCGGAATTCGTAGTTCGGCTGATTTTAGAGGAATATTTATAAGTTTCAAAAATCGACACAGCAAAAAGCAGGCAATGATACCCAATGGAAGAAATGCAAGTTACTGGTAAGTACGCTAAGAATTACTTTTCAGGATGCCCCCCTCCTGTGGCCACTTATGGCCCCTGGGACCCCATCCCCCGGGGCCAGCCTTTGTTTTTTTTTTTTCAACTTTTGGGGAGGGGGGCCGCGTGGCCCCCCTTCCCGGGCCACTTGTAGCCCCAGGGCCACCATCCCCCGGGGCTGGCCCTTGTTGGGGACTGTGGGGGGGTCTCCAATACCCCCACGGTCCCAGCCAGCTTCCCGTGACCTGCGGGAGCCAGCATTGCTTTTCCACATGGGGAGCAGCTAACATGCTGCTCCCCATGTGAAAAAGCATTATGCTTTGCTTCATTGAAGCAAGAGCAGGTCTCCCTGCTCTCGCTTCAATGAAGCAATGCAGTTTGCAATGACAGTGCGGGAGGCGCAAGGCTTCCGCCCTGTCATTGCAAACAGCAGTGTCCCGTGGGTGGGCACCCCAGGACACTGCAGGAGCCGGCCCTAGGGGTGTGGCAGTCCCCAGGGCCATCAAGGTATCCAGGAGGGGGACCACGCAGCCCCCCTCCCCACCATCCCCCCCACAATTTACAAAGCCCGGGGGGGTTATCCCCGGGGCTGGGGGCCCCCCAATCTAAATACTTAGTTTCCTGGGGAGGTGGGGGTCCCCGGGGCATGTGCGGGGGCTTGACCCCCCCCCCCCCCCCACACAGGTTTTTGTGTTTTTTTTAAATAATAAAATCAAGCCCCAGGGGGTAGCGGTATATATATATATATATTCACAGACACCTTATTTCACGTTTGCTTTCTGCCGGCTGCCGCTCGGAGCTGTTGCGTGGTGCCGGACACTCGGAAAAACCCCGAGTCACACGCACTGAGGATAGAGAAATCAAGAGTTTCTTTAATGAAAGTGCTCCAGACCCTGCCAACATGTTTCTTGTTCTTAATATTAGTTATTTGTATTAGTTTCAAGTCAAAACAATCAATTGCAGACAATGGCAAAACAACTTCTAAGAGAAATGTGCCAAAGGATCCGCTATCAAGGCTATACAATTTTAACCATCAAAGCAAGACATTATCTATAAATGAAATAAAGAGTCTACAATGACATGTGAAACTATCACTAGCCAACATCCCACCCCCATCCATTCCATTCCTAATCCCCAATCAGTAGAAAACAACAATATAGAACATCAGGAAAAGCAGAAACAAAAAGAAGTAAGATAAGAGAAGAGAAGGAGAAAGGAAGTAGGAATACTTAGCGTCCCCGGGACTCATTCCAGTGGAAGCTGTGCTGTCCTTGAAGAGGGACTCCATTTCCATCCCTTCACCTCTAAACCATATCTCACCCTTGAGTCAGGCATGGAGTGCCATCGTAAAGCTACCTGAGGTTATCCCAGATCTTTTCCCAGAGGGGAGGCAATCCCCAAGTTGATATATAATACGTTCATAAGAGGCAATGAGCAACGTTTCCCCTATGTCGATCGAAGGGAGCGTCATCAACTTCCAGAGTTGAAGAAGATATTGTGGGGGGATCAGCAGTGCTGGGGTGCACCATCGGGATAACTGTGGTGGATTTCTGGGTAAGGGGAGAAACTTTGAAGTAACACAGCTGCACCTCCCAGGTCCCCCATAATCCCTGCATTTGCACTAACCCTGGGCATAGTTTGCGTAGCAGCACTACACGTAGCTTCACGTAGTATACTTTGAACTTCATGTAGTTCACGTAGACTGCATAGCATAGCTGATGACACTGTGTACTTGTCTGCACTGTGAAAAAATTATTGTAAAATATTTGCAAATGGCATCCTGCGCAGTGCCAGTTATGATAAAACAAGTATCTCTAGCTTTATATGCTAAAGTACATATAGTACTTTCACAAAAGTGAAACTGAAAAAGGTGATGATTTTGGGATCCTCCCTAACCTAGGAGGAGTACCAAACAGATGCCTTGAAAACAAAAAAGCACTTCTTATTGAATGATTTGGTGGTGGTCCCATCCTCTTAGGACCACCCCAAGCACAGTTATTGGCAAAAAAACATTCCGAACCACAGGCCCTGCAAAGCATTATGGGATGAGATTAGCAGTGGACAGTGAATATTATATAGTATCCAATATCAAAATAATTCTACAAAGAGCTGCAGTTCAACTGGTGGTTACTAGATGTCCCTCACGAGTCAAATGCAAATTCTTGATGAAAGGGTTTCAATGGTTTTGCATTTGACTCGTGAGGGACATCTAGTAACGACTAGTGGAACTGCAGCTTGATGTAAGAATAATTTCAATGCTTTGCATTTGACTCGTGTGGGACATCTAGTAACGACTAGGTGAACTGCAGCTCTTTGTAGAATTATTTTGATATTGGATACTATAATATTCACTGCCCACTGCTAATCTTGTCCCATAATGCTTTGCAGGGCCTTGGGTTGGGATTGTTTTTCGCCAATAACTGTGCTTGGGGTGGTCCTAAGAGGATGGGACCACCACTGAAGTTCAACAAAATTTCCTTTTTGTTTATGCTTTTTGTGTTCAAGGCATCTGCTTGGTCCCCCCCCCCTAGGTTAGGGGGGGAAAAATCATCAGCTCTCTCATTGCCTAATGTTTTCATTGCAAAAGTTCACTTTTGTAAATTTGTTATATGCTTTTAAGCATGTAAAATGGTTTATTCAAAGTATCTGAGGATGTTGTTGATTTAGTTGCTAGCTACGGTACAGTTTTTGTACTGCACTACCAGGGTTAATGTGCACACAACTCCACCCCTAACTCCTTCAAGTATGTCCTCAGTGAAATTCTAAAGTACTTGTCCATTTCTCTGTTCGCTGCCTGGCATCAGCAGAGATCCCCACCTTGTGTAATCTGTACCAGGGCCAGACTGAGAGCAATAAGCAGCCCTGGCAAATGTTGCCAAAACAGCCCCCCACGGCATAGAGTGAAAGGAAGTGTGAGACCACTGCCACTGCATGGCAGGTTTGAGGGGTTCGTCAATCATTTATTTCTAAATTGGGTGGAAAAGTCTGCATTTTGCAACACATTTTTCTTTATAGGCCATCATTTTTCGCTCCTGTCTTCTGCCTGCTCATTCTGTCTCTCGATCCTTCACCTCCAATTCTCTATAACATAACCATGATTATCCCCTTATTATGCTCCCTTCTTACTTTCACTGTCCTCTTCACCTCCCTAGTTAGTACTTCACTCTTCCTTCTCCCCCTTGTTGCTACCCATCTACTTTTCTTAGCTCCCCTCACGGTCTTTCCTTAATTTACTCTCCTGAGTAATCCTTTCACCGCCTTTGTTTTTTCATCTCTGTTCATTCTTTCTTTCTTGCCCTTTTTCTTGCTACATTCCCTCTCTTACTTCTCCCTTATGCCCTTCTTTAGTACCCATTTCTCACCCTACCTCCTCCCTGTCTTCTTTCTACCCATTTCTCCCTCTTTAATCAGCACACAAGTGACTGGGAATGATTTGCCTGCCTGAAAGAGTGGCACAATCTCTTGCTTTTGAGTCCAGGAAATTAGGGACTAACAAACACACGTCGCACAATAACTCACAACCCACAACTTCTTTATTAGCAAAAAAGGCCACTTTATTAAGACAGGTGCATAGCATATTTTTTTAATAACATATCTTACAAATAGATGATAAAAGCAATCCCCAAAAATCAGCTTGACATATCTTCAAAAACATGACCCCCAAATGGTGACCCAAGCATCCTCAAAAGAACTGAACTCATGTTAAGAGACCCTCATCATTTTTTTTCCTTTCCTCATGATCTGTATACACTCCCTCCCCCTTGAGGGATGGAGAAGCCTGCTCGAGACTGGCCAACCCCCAGAAAAAAATCTGCCTACTTATTCTACAGGACTAAAACCTAAACCTGTCTTATAGTGGCAGAAAAATGCTATATAACTGGCAGTATCTAAGAGCTATGAAAAAAGTGCTTTCCCGGAAAAACAACTAAAATGCAATGGGGTGGGTGGAGTTCACAAAAATAAATCCTTTCCCTTCCCGCCTCCCTCAGACACAAGTATTTTTCCCGCCCCGCCAGACCTCTATAAATAGATTTCCCTGCGCGCTTCTTTCTTGCTAATTCCACTAATTCGCACCTGTGTGGCCTGTTCCATTGTGAGAACATACCCAGGGGGAGACCGGCTTACACCCAGCTCACCCTGGGTCCCCCCTTGCACAATAACTCACGACTCACCACTTTTTTATTAGCAAAAATGCCACTTTATTAAGAAAGGTGCATAGCATATTTTTCAATAACACATCTTACAAATAGATGATAAACGCAATCCCCAAAAATCAGCTTGACACATCTTCACAAACATGACCCCCAAATGGTGACCCAAGCATCCTCAAAAGAACTGAACTCATGTTAAGAGACCCCATCATTTTCTTTTCCTTTCCTCGTGATCTGCATACCGCCTCTTCCCCCTTGAGGGATGGACAAGCCCACTTGAGACTGCCCTCCCCCCAGAAAAATCCGCCACACAGGAAAACCAATGAGAAAAGTCATGACATTCTTCTGGAGCACCATATATTTCCCTTCCATATGTGTGCAATCAAATCTCTCAATTCCAGTAAGTAATAGGCTTGTCCCATGTGAGACAAATGCACCCCATCATCTCGAAAAAGATGCCCCTCAGTACCTTTTATGTTACAGTGAGATAAGACTGTAATCCCCATATCTCCACAGCAAACTCTCATAGCTCTATTTAGCTAACATGTCACCTTCTCCATTGCTGCGTGGCATCGTGCTCCTCTCCAATGTAGCCAAGTTATGAATTCAGTCCAAATTAAAGTTGTACCCCCCGAGTTACTTTTTTTAAAACTGCCAAATCCAGCTTCAATTGCTTTATTAAAGTCAGGCAAGATAAGTTTACCAGATCGTTTTCACCTAGATGAATGATAAGCAGATCAGGAGGACCCCCGCTAAAACACATAAGAGATAATGTAGGAAACAAACCACCCCAACGCATACGCCCTTTTCCTTTCCATACCACCTTGTGACTTAAAATTGTAAGTCCAAGAGATCTGCCATAAATCTGCTGTTCAGCATATATGGCCGCCCACTTTACGAAGGAATGTCCCACTATCCAAGTTGTCTTTTTTCCACATAAAAGCCCTTGAGCATTACCTAGGTAGAAAAACAAATTTTAAAAATAAAATAAAAAAACATGAACAACTAATTACCTCCTAACATACTTTTCACAACACTTTGACTTCCATCTCCCAATCCTTCGTATATCTGATCATGACCAACCCAGTCTTGCAGCCTCCGTCGCTGCCCCAACATGGTAAGAGTGTGTGCCAAATAGCATCGGAGTCTCACCCAACCTAATAAGCACCTTCCTTATTACTGCTAGCAGCTGGACAATAGAAATCGTTTTTCCCTGAGCATTGCAAAAAATCTCCACTGGTGGGAAAAACCTAGGGGCAGATTTACAATTACTGGCGCATCCCTGCATATCAGTCGGGATGTACCAGTAATTGTGCGCCGCAGCTCATTTGCAATGCGGCGCACCATGGGGCAAAAAAGGCATAGATGCATCACGCATCGGTGCCGTAAAAGTGGCGCATTGCTGGAGTTGCGTCGCAAGCGCCACGCAGCTCCACCAATGATCAGGGAGGCCCTATGTGCACAATGCTGTGTCAATCCTTACGCCTGCTTCAAGCAGGCACAGGGTTTTGACGCAGCATGGGCCCAAAAGTGACTGAGTGAAATCTTGTAGATTTCACTTAGCCACTTTTGGGAGGCGTTCCTGCGCCGGAACGCCTCCCCCTATGATGGTGCGCCTCTTCTGGCACAGGGCTTTACAACGTGACACATCTGGGAGATGCGTCATTTTGTAAATACCCCGCACCATGGCGCATCTTTTGCGCCGCCGCTGCGTTACAAAAGGGGCTTGTAAATATGCCCCCTAGAATTTTGGAAAACCTCCCATTGCCCCATAGGACAACAACCCTGCACCCCGCTCTTGTTCAGGAAAACCCATTTTCCCTTGCCTAATTGATCTGTCTTGGAAGCCCTCAACCAAATCCTTAATCTTTGTTGTTCTATAAATACGTCATCACTGCGTATGCCTGCCTTGTTTCTTAAACCGAGCAATTCAGATGCTCTAAAGGCTCCAAAAAACAACCATAAAATGCATAATCTAAATTTGCAACACTCAAGCTCATCATAACAGCAGAAAGGCAACTGTAACAACATTCTTTGTAACAAATCAAAGTTCACTGGCTGAAGTAACAGCTTTTTACTAACCTGTTCCCTACTTAAACCTTTAAGAACTTTGTTTACAAGCACTCCTCCCACCGGGTCTCTCCCCCACCATAACTGCCCATAAAAATAAATCCCTGTGAATTTGCCGGAAATAGTTGTGTGTGAAAGACCTCTATTTATCAACTGTAACACAAAACCTAATAACAACTGTTCTTCATTGATCATCCTCCCATCCTGAGCAAACGTGTTACCAGAACTTATGAATTCTGTCCAAGCTTGTTGATAACTTCGTCTTGTTGATGCCGCTACCAGTTTGACTATTCTCACTCCCTTCAGGCCCAAACGCACTGCGGGATCTGAGTCTTCTTGGAAGATCGATCCCATCGGACTGCCGTATTCGCCATAGCGCTCCGGTCATCACAAATTGAGCCATCACGCTCCTTTCCTGGCAAATCCATACAAACCTGATGGAAGCCCTGGACTTGATGTGAAAGAAAGCACATCTATCAGCGTTTACTCATCAGTATTCGTGAACCTACGAGGAAACCAACATTAATGCGATAATAGGCATTGTGTTAATAACTGTTGTACAAAACAATAATGTTGATAATTCTTGTCCTGATGATGATGTCACAAATGTAAAAAGGCATCGAAACGTCGTCGACTAAAAAACCCCATATGCAATATGATAATGCTATATTATTTGATGCAATGGTATGGTCATGTTTAAGAGATTGAGTCTGTAGCACTGACCACAAGTATACACACAGATTTTCGCTTTGCCCTTTTGGCCATTTCTTTGTTGTTTTGTCTTGATTGTTGTGGGTCACGGCTGTGCCCACTTGTTATCTTTTTTGGTTCTTAAAATTCACTTTATCAACCAGAACATTTAAAATAAATGTTCTTGTCCGGCTGGACAAAAGACATACTACTTATCAGGTGTATGATTATTGTTTTTTGTAAGTTATCTTGTCCACATGTAGGGACCACTGTTTTTTGTAAATTAAGGTTTCAAATAGAGCACATGATACTGAACACCCCATTGGGAGAACCTTATCTACGTAGAATGCACCCTTGAAGTACATACCTAATAGTTCAAAATCAGAAGGGTGAATGGGCAAAAGACAAAAACAGTATATCACTTTTAGCCAATTCAGCTGCTCTCCCAGCTAACCTGACCAGCTTCAGTGCGTCATCCACTGATTCATATGACACACTGGAGTCCACCTGAGAGATGAAGTCATTAACTGACGATCCTTCCGGCCACAATAAGTGGTGTATTAAATGAAACTCGCCAGCTTTTTTCTTAGGCACAACACCCAGAGGCGAAACAATCAAATTTTCCATGGGGCAATGATAGAAAGGACCAGCTACTCTACCTGCCTCTATTTCTGAGCATAGTTTCTGCTGAACAACCTGGGGAAACTACTTAGCTGATTTCAAATTGTCAGACCACCGGCTCTGTCTAGGACCCTGGTAACCAATCTTAAATCCGTCTTTGAATCCCCAAAATAAACATTAGCCGCAAATTGAAATGCCTGACCTCTTCCCCTTTGCCCCCTTCCTTGATCACCAAACCTTTGACCTGCCAAACATTGGGTGAGGTGATGTTTACCCCCACATTCAGAGCACTCATGCTTGTACTTGCAGAATTGCCTGCTACAAAAACCTCTGTTGAAGTTCCAGCAGGCTCCGGAAACTGGCAGTTGACCCCTCCCAGGAAACCCTGCCCCATACTGAGCGGGACGATATGGAAAGGGCCGGGAAGAGACCGGTAAACCACTTACAGGATGGGTTGTAGCTGCGGATAAGAAGACGCCATCCATTGTAACCACAACTCTGAGTCCACATCACCCCAAGGTATATTATTAAAAACACTCATCCTAGCTCTAAACTCCTAATTGTAGGATAACCAAGCGTAACCACCAAAATAAATTTGTGTCTTTCTTATTATATCCATGTATTTTAACATAGCCACCTCTCTATCCTGATGTTTTTTGCAATAGATGCTAGCATAAATAAGAAAAGCGGATGTCCAATTCTCAATTGTTTTGGGGACCCTCGGTCTCTTGGCTAATTCCCATTCTTCCTCCTTCGAGCCTTCTTTTTTGTAAAATTGTATTTATTGATTTTATATCATGCAAGGCATAATACTGTACAGAACCCAAACAGTAACAGTTAGCCATTTCCATAGTACACACAGTACATATATATAATCATCACATTTCAATGTCAGTCGTAATATTTGTCCTTATACATTTAGCAAGTTACATTTACGGGAATCGGCTGGGCACACTCTGTAAATCAAATCAGCAAGGTGCATTAGAAGTCATCAGTACACAGTATATATCACTTGGTAAAGCAGGTTAGGCCGCTTGATACATCTTCCGCATAATCATTGACAAGTTGTAAAATACAATAGCTCAGAATGTGCAGCTCTTCAATCCATATTCTCCCAGTATGCACGCACAACTATCAAACCTCCTTCTCATAATTATACCTTATCACACATAGAGGTCTCCACATTTAATCGTGTCCACTCCTGGAAAGGCTCCCATATCTCACGAGGTCTGGAAGTGGAAGGCATTTGTTCCCAAAACAACTTCAATTGGGAATGCCCATATGTGACATCTGATAGCCAATCTGCAAATTTTGGAACTCTCTTCCTGCCCCATCGGATTGCTATTTGTCTGCGAGCATAAAGCAGCAACAAAGCATGTAATTTCCTCCTCTTTGGCATGGTGTCCCGTACATATCCCAGTAGCCCCAGCAGCGGGGATGGAGAGTCATCCCTACCAACAATCTTGTTCACAGCATCAAACACCTCATTCCGGAATACAGTTAGTCTCGGGCAGTCCCAAGCCACATGCAAGAACGTCGCCTGTGAGTACCCACACCTCCAGCACCTATCATCTTCCCTCAGTTTCATGCGGTATAGACTGATTGGTGTCCTGTAGTATCTGTGCAGAAATTTAAAATGAATGAGCCTCAAACGGTAATTGGGCGATAGCTCAGCCAGTTGGCCACAGCAGTACTCCCATTGGTCATCCGTAATTTGCGGTATTAATTCGCCATTCCAGAGGTCAAAAGACCTGGGTATCAGGACTGGGTAATTGGCCTGCATCGTTGAGTATAAACGTGTCACCAATTTCTTTGCTGTGGGCATTTTGAGGATATTTTCAAGGGGTAATAGCGTAGGGGGGGCCTCGGGGAAGTCCGTGCCTAACGCTCAGCAGGTGGCACGCAGTTTGTGATATAAAAATGTATCTGCAAATGACTTATCCTGCTCGTCTCCCTCAGGTAGGGTAGGCCCAAACCCATTGTCAGGGTAAAGGTCAGCAATTGTCCTGAGTTTTAAACGCTCAGCCAAGGCTCTGCCAGTTCCACCCTCAATACAGGGCATCAAAGGGTTGTTTTCTAACTGCATAGATGGAGCATACAATATGAACAGTCCCACCCTCTTTTGCAATTCGCGCCATGCCCGCCTCACCATCTCAGCGGTATCAACGTATTCTCTTGGACATTTCGCCTTGTGCTACAGAGCAACGGAGAGCGGTATCGGTGCAAGAATGTCTCTCTCAACCGCAACGTGTGGCTGGAACGGGGTCTCATGTATCCAAAAATGGAGGAATTGAGCCTGTGCACATAGGGCATAGAGCTTCATATCTGGAGCACCCAGTCCTCCCTGCCTCAGGGGAGGGGTCAACAGATCCCATGACACCCTGGCCTGCCCATTTGCCCACACCAAGGATAGTAGTTGCGAGCGCAAGAGTCCATAAAAATGCTGAGTCAGAGGGATGGGCACATTAACAAACAGATACAGGAATTTAGGCAGGATCACCATTTTGGCCAGTGCCACCTTTCCTGCCACAGAGAGTGGTAGTTTGGACCAAATAGCAACCTTCCCCTCCAGCCAGGCGTATGCTCTGCCAAAGTTTAAGTTCCAGATTTCTTGCAGATTCCTGCTCAGCCACACCCCCAGGTATTTCACCTCAGCTTTCTCCCACCTCAGCGGGAACTCCGACGAGATTACCCTCGTAACGCTCGTAAGCGGGAAAATCACCGACTTTGCCCAGTTTATGGTTATGCCAGCAAAGCCTCCAAAGCGTATAAATTCTCTCAACACTGGATCGAGATTCACAGTCGGGTCTGCTATGTATAGAGTTACATCGTCAGCATACATGGATATCAGAAGACTCCGTGCACTGAATCCAAAGCCTCTAGCGATGTGGTGTTGGCGTATCCTCGCCGCCAACGGGTCCATTGCTATGGCAAAGAGGAGAGGCGAGAGTGGACACCCCTGTCGTGTCCCTCTAGAGATGGACAGTGGTTACGACACCATGCCATTGAACCTAACACGGGCCGTTGGGTGAGTGTATAGCAGACGAATTGGCTTCACAAACAGTGGACTGAAACCCATGCCTTGCAATATTTGAAAGAGATATGTCCATTCCAATTAATCAAATGCTTTAGTAGCGTCTAAAAAAATTGCTGATGCCTGGACGCTTGGATGTAGGTAGTGGATTACTGAAAATAGTGTGCGTAAGTTGTGTGAGGTTGATCTACCCGGGATGAAACCGGACTGATCCAGAAGGGCAATCATTGGGAGCATCGGTTGTAACCGATTGGCCAGAAGTTTGGCATAAATCTTTACATCAACATTAATTAGCGATAGGGGCTGGTATGAGTCTAATTCCATTCCCGCTTTATCAGGCTTTAAGAGTGTTATGATTAAAGCTTCGCGCATAGAGGGTGGCAATGTTTCCAACTCAAGGGCCTCCTCATACACTGCCAGTAGTCTTGGCGCCAGCTCATCAACGTGGGTCTTATAAAAAGCAGTGGTCAACCCATCCGGGCCAGGAGCTTTATTCAATGGGAGGCTTTTTATTACTTGAGCTATGTCATCTGAGGTGATAGGTAAGTCCATATAATAATCTGTGGTTGTCATTGAACCATGCAAGCGCAACTGATTCAAAGAATGCAAACATGTTATCAGATTGTGGTTCCCCACGTGATTTGTAAAGGTCAGAGTAGAAAGCATGAAATTCAGTTAGCACTTCACATTGGCCTCTTATCATTTCACCATCCATACCCTTAATCTCATGCACCCATGGTATATCTTTGGTTACTTTGATCAGGTTAGCTACTGTCCTCCCCGGTCTGTCCCCTTCTCCATATCGCCTCGCCTCAGCATTCTTTCCAAGGTACTTAACCTCCCTGTGTGCCTCTTCTTCAAATTCTAACAATTTAGCTTTAAGAAGGCCCGCCGTTTTAGCATCTGCGTTTGTGTACATCAGCCCTTTAGGTCCTTTATCTGGGTCTCTAGTGACGCCAACGTCCCTCTAATAGCCTTCAGCACCTCGCCTGTCGCGCTATACACTGCCCCCATATCACCACTTTAAATGCATCCCACAGCAAGGCTTCAGTATCCACTGAACCTGTATTAGTTTCAAAATATGTGCAAATATCTGATCGTATCTCTTCTTTGAAAGCCTCGTCTAGTAGTGCATGTTGGGGTAAACGCCAGGGGAATGCACGCGGCAGGGCCCCAGGGATGGATAGCCGGAGCAAACAGGGCGCATGATCAGATAAGGGCCTCGCCATGTGCGACACCTCCACCGTCTAGGCCGTCACCTCTCTAGATATTAACCAGAAGTCCAATCTTGACCAGGCCATGTGGTGTGTGGAGATACAGGTGCCCTCCCTCAGTGTGGGATTTCGTTCTCTCCAGATATCTAAAAGGTTACCATCTGTCAATATATCCGCAAGAGCCATCCTCGCCTGTGGGTGCAAAGTCCTCGCCGTGCCTCGTCTATCTGCATCATCCGACAGAACAGCATTAAAATCTCCCCCCAGATAATCGTCTCACAACCCAGTGCCGCAATCCTCAGCCATAGCTGTCTAAAAAATTCAGGTGAATCAGTGTTGGGACCATATACTGCCACTAGAGTTATCTCACGTCCACAAAGCCTAGCCTTCAATAAAATAAATCTTCCCTCGGTGTCTATTTCTGAATGTGTGCACTTCCAATCAGTACCTTTTTTAGCAAGAATGGCCACACCTCGTGCATAGTTTGAGTACACTGCTGAATATGTCTCCCCCATCTAGCGTTCTTCAGCTTCTGGGACGGTGTCACATTTATATGCGTTTCCTGCAAAAAGCATAAGTCTAAATTATGCCTCATTAAATAGGCATGCACCAACCTCGCCTTACGGCCATCATTCAACCCCCTAACGTTCCAAGTGATTATGTTCAGTTTAGTTTCAGTTGACGATATTAAAAATCCATAGCATCTACAGGTACGTCCAGCTCTGATATATCTAAGGACATATAGAATAGGTGTACATCACACACGGTCTCTGAATCATGGCTAAAAAATATACAAACAGCCCCCCCACCTACCACCAACCCCCCAATCAAGTTGTAGTAGAACCCTCCAAAACCCAAAAACCATAGAAAGCAAATGTGTCATAGGGAACCTTCCCATGGGGGGCGAGGGTATGCCGGCATACACCCCCGCTGACGCAGGATTACTAGGGTTATAGCAGGAAATGCCTCATTCACGCCAAAAGAATATGGCTAACACGTGCACACCCACCTCTACACGAGGGGGTCCCGTGAGGTTAACCCCTAGATCCCATCGGTATTAAACAATCTGCATAGGCAGACCAATGCACAAGCTTAAACGTGACTCAGTAAGTATATAAAGAAGAAAAATCTAACAAATTAGTCATTGTCACTCATACTGTTTGCAGCAGTATCGTCCTTTTCTCCTCTTTTCCTGGTCGGCTTTCCAGCAACATGTTTGGCGCCTTGCCATCATGTGACACCTTCAACTTCGCTGGATATAGTAAAGAGTATGGGATTTTCGCCTGTAGCAGCAGTCTCTTCACCGGAAGGAATTCTCGTCTTGCAGCTTGTACCAATGGCATGAAGTCTGGATAGAACGAAATTGAGTTCCCTTGATGAGCTATCTGACCTTTCTCTCCCGCCAGTCGCAGTACAACATCCCTGTCCTGATAGTTTCATAATTTTACCAAGATAGGACGAGGTGTGCCGTCCACCGGCAGTTTCTGGCCCAGCGTACTGTGCGCCCTCTCCACCACAAATACCGACGATAAGTGTGGATCAAATAGAGCATGCAGGAGGTCAGTCATGTATGTTTCCATCTTCAACATGGCCGTTGTTTCCGGAATACCTGTTACACGGAGGTTGCTTCTTCGCAATCTTGCTTCCAAATCATAATTTTTAGCTCGCATTTCGTCCAACAACTTGTCCATTTGTAGTATCTGACTTTTCGTCTCCGTTTGGAACTCGTGGAATTCTACTTGCCGGTTTTCAAGCCCATCTAGTCTGGTCTCGTGAGCAGAGACCTGCGTTTTGACAGTGTTCAGTTGCTGGGTCAGCGTGTCTAATTTGGAATCAATACTCTTGAGACTAGATCTCACCTTCATCAGAAGCACCTTCACGTCCACTCCCTCCGCACCGGTCTGCGACTCGGTGTCAGGTCCTCCCTGCACCCCAGTGTCCGAATCCGCCTGCCTGGCCGAACGCCGGGAGTCAAAAGTTATTTTTGGTTGCTTCAATTCTTGCTTCCCCATAGTTGACGCCAGACGTTAGGAGCGCAGAGGTGTGGCAGCGCCCAGCTAGGTGCAAGGTCTATATGTCCAAGCTCAACCGCCACCTAATTCGGCCAACACGTGGCGAGGTCCTCATGCAGGATCTACAGGTTGGACAAAATGGCGGATCTACGTCACAACCACCATTGCGAACAGTATCACCAAACTTTCAATGGCGCTGTCTACCGTCAGGTCACACCTCACTGTCTTTTAACAATATCCCAGGCAAATCCAACACCCACGGCAGTATCCCCCAAGTTCTGGTAGTGGTTGAAATAGGCAGGGAGACCACCGGCACGTCCCGTCTCCTCACACAATGGACCAGATAGTTTTCTGCCACCTTACTTCACTGCAAGCATATAAATCATTCAGTTCCAAGAATTAGCCTCGATGCATTTCTCAGATGTATTTGCGGCAACCTCATAGTGTTGTTCGCCCGGCAGCCCGCCGCCGCACTTTTCACAGTCACAGCCTCTGGCTCGGATAAACCCAGTCACTTTTCCACTCGACCGTCTCAGGATCACGAAGTCATTCCAGTCATGCATATTGACATACCTCTCCTCCGATGTGCACGAAGTCGCTAGACGGTAGCTTACATCGATAGTCAGAAAAGTTTCGGCCGCTGTGCACCAAGGCCTCTGCTGCCACGGACTTTATTTTCGGGGCAGCCCTGCGTCCTCCGGCGCTTGTCTGCACATCGCTTCCGCCGTTACCAGTTATCGACCATAACTTCGTCAAATCTGCACGTACTCTCTCCAAACTTTTAACGCCGACGTCTCCAAAGTACACCTCCTTAGTGCACAGTAATTAGTTCGATTGTGACATAGATGAAGCAGGATAAATGTAGGATTAATCACCTAGTCGGCGGAGCTCGCCTAGGCAGCGGCCATTTCGCATCTCGGCTAGCCACGCCCCCCTCCTTCGAGCCTTCTTTGGCTTGAATGTCACGATGCAAAATCTTAAAAACATCAACAAATTCATGTCTCCAAATTCAACTTTTGATCTTGTCAGATAAATGAGAACCTAAAGGCATACCAATCCCCATGTAATGAAGTTTCTTATGAATATTTTTATCCACCTCTTCAACTTCTTGGTCATCTTTTGTAACATCCTTTACCTCCTGAACCCATTTGCCGCCATTTCCCCCACCAATACCACCTCTTTTAATGTGCCTTGATGTCCAGCCTCAGGGAGATCCTTGCCCAAGATCGCCTCCCCCCAACATCAATAGAACTGGTTGGTTTCTAAGGTTTTCCCAAATGTTGCCAGGCTACCCCCCACTCCGCCTTACCTTTTGGTAATTGAGATGCTCGTTTGTGAAACTCTTGAGGGTCATCTTGCTGCTATCTGACACTTGATGTTTCTCGTACAATTGCTCGGTCTGAGCTTGACTTCTGCAATAGACTAAGAACACTGGTTTGCCCCAATAAACCCCTCTTTTCCAAAACATTTTTCATATACGAGCCCCCACTTTCCCCACAGTCCCCCTCTCTCAGTTTACCCTCTTCGAGTTCATCACTGTCTGCTTCAAGGACCAAATGTTCATCAAAATTGCCCAAACCTGCCCCATTTCTACCCGGAATCTCTCCATCACCAACCCCAATATCATAAAACCTCCAATGTAACTTTGTCATAGGCTTTGTTTTGTCCGAAGTAGAAGGAAGATCCGCTCCAGATCTCCCCTTGTCCTCTGGTCAACATGAAGGAGCCGCTTCATGCTCTGCCAGCAAAACTCTTTTGCCAGCTGCTTTCCCCATTGTGGAAAATGGCACCTCACTCTTCAAGCTGCTCAGACGTGACTGTTCCTTAAACCCGGTAGCACACTCCCTGCCCACTTGACTAGTGTTACTCTCTACTCTGGTTGTGGCGCCACTATGTACCCACACCCACTGACCTTCCCCTAGCTTAGGAACAGCCTGCTGCATCTTCCCTCCCATGCTCAGGCACTGCTGACTCACGATGATTTTAGGGCTAGGTAGTTGCCCTTTGCCTGTCGTGAGCCCACATCTTCAGAAATTGAAGAGTCTACATAGCCTTCTTGTCTGGACCAGGTAGGCAAGTTAAATGATTCAACACAGTCCTGCAGTGCAGGCTGCAGCAAAACATCCCCACCACTGGAGGACTGCCTTAACATGAACCTGTGCTGAGATGAGCATACACCGCCTGACATCAATCCTCCCACTGCTCCCGTAGAAATATTCTCACTGGGTAATGCTGGGGAGTATACGCATGAGAAGGTGGGTGCAGGGCTCAGTAAATACGTCTGACCCTGTACATTAATCAAATTAGCCCTGCCAGGCAACATAAATTCAGCCTGCAGCCCAACAGAAGAGGGACCCGACTCCTTTATCTGGCAATGCTTCTTAAGCGCAGCAGAAGCACTCTTGGCCCGCCTCTCACTAAGACTCTTCCTTTCATAAACAGCAAGCCTGCCCAAAGGCTGTCCTACAGTCTCCCAGCCCCTCCCGCAGACCGCCCTCTCCTCCTGCCTACCAGAGAGCACTGAGTGTGCAAAGAGCTCTGAGCCTCAGCACATACCTGTCTGGCAGCTGGCGGCGAAGCAGAAAGATCAAAGGGCTCCTCCGGAATGAATTTAACGACCGGAGCATGAACCGGTAAATTCTCCTCGGTGCGCTCTTCGCTGTCTGCAGAATGCAGGTACAAACATGCTGCTACCGCATTGGAAACACCACGCGCCACCTTCGCTTTGAACAAGTGAGCCCCACCCAGGCCTCACCAGGGACCCCAGGCTTCAGTAAATCATCTCTCCCAGCCGCACAGAGGACGCGTATGGCCTCCTTAACTTCCTCCTTAGCTGTCAATTCTGGACAGCAAGCCTCACCATTAGAGCTTCTCACTGAATGAGCTCTGTGCTGATTGCCTGCAAGAGCTGCCCCGTGTAGTCAGTCTCTGGCAGCTTGTATTTTCATTGGACTGGCTGGTGGAATTACTGTGTCTTGTCCTAGCTTTTAGTGAGAGCCGCTCAATAGTGAAAATCAGGCCCCTGGCCTCCAGCCCCCCGGGGAAACACCAGATGCCTGGTGTGCCCTGCCCGACCCTGATTTCTGGCTTCCTCAAATAACTAACTACACTATGCCATCCTTCAATAAGTGGTCGATGTGGATTATCCCCCAAACTAATACAATCAGTCCTCACAGGTTCCTACTGGTACAAAAGGGGGTGGTGATGGACGGAGCATCTGAACCAATCAAACACTCACACCCAGTCAAAAGATCTGGGTTTGATCCATCACCGTTCTTTAGCCCATTCTGCCACCCCAGTTCAGACATGGCTATATGCAAATCAGTCTGACCCTGTGCCTCATGGGAACAGTCCAGCCCGAACTGCCAAGCCATGCCTTCCCTGGACCGGAAACAAGCTTCCGAGGACCGGTTTCTGGCATCCCAGCCGTCTTCAGCCCGGCTTGCTTGAATCCAGTGGCAAAGTGAGCAAGGGACTCATGTCTGAGCATACCCTGCCACACTTATGGCGGGCAAAGCGGTACAAAAGGGGGTGGTGATGGACGGAGCATCTGAACCAATTAAACACTTGCACCCAGTCAAAAGATCTGGGTTTGATCCATCACCATTCTTTATCCCACTCTGCCACCCCAGTTCAGACTTGGCTATATGCAAATCAGTCTGACCCTGTGCCTCATGGGAACAGTCCAGCCCGAACTGCCAAGCCATGCCTTCCCTGGACCGGAAACAAGCTTCCGAGGACCAGTTTCTGGCATTCCAGCCGTCTTCAGCCCGGCTTGCTTGAATCCAGTGGCAAAGTGAGCAAGGGACTCACGTCTGAGCATACCCTACCACACTTATGGCGGCCAAAGTGGTACAAAAGGGGGTGGTGATGGACGGAGCATCTGAACCAATCAAACACTCACACCCAGTCAAAAGATCTGGGTTTGATCCATCACCGTTCTTTAGCCCACTCTGCCACCCCAGTTCAGACATGGCTATATGCAAATCAGTCTGACCCTGTGCCTCATGGGAACAGTCCAGCCCGAACTGCCAAGCCATGCCTTCCCTGGACTGGAAACAAGCTTCCGAGGACCGGTTTCTGGCATTCCAGCTGTCTTCAGCCCAGCTTGCTTGAATCCAGTGGCAAAGTGAGCAAGGGACTCACGTCTGAGCATACCCTGCCACACTTATGGCGGCCAAAGCGGTACAAAAGGGGGTGGTGATGGACGGAGCATCTGAACCAATCAACGACTCACACCCAGTCAAAAGATCTGGGTTTGATCCATCACCGTTCTTTAGCCCACTCTGCCACCCCAGTTCAGACATGGCTATATGCAAATCAGTCTGACCCTGTGCCTCATCACCACCCCCTTTTGTACCACTATCCCTACTCTGCCATTACCCCAAAAAGGCGCTACTATGTGTAGTTCCCCATCTGCTCCTAGTAAGCTGTGGGTTTAGGGACAGGATGGGCTTTGATCAGCTGGTGTTTATCCTTCAAAAAGAGCAAACCCAAGCATCCTGTCTTTCCTATCAAGCATTTTTCAATGGACACCCATCTTGGTGTTTCAAGAGAGGAGTGATAGAGGGGCTTGAGGTATTCAAGTTGAAAAGCCAGTCAATAAAGTGGCAGGTGTAACCTGAGGCATCTGCATCCTGTACTAGCATGAAATTTTGCCAGTTTGGACAGTTTCAGTCGCCCGGCCCATCTCAAAGAAATAATTTGAGCATACCGGAGAAGAGTATTCTTCTTGTTTGGTGGAGAAATCAAATTGTGAGCCCCGCCGGAAAAAGAAGACCCTGAAACATGCTGCACTGGTGTCTTCTTTTGTCTAAGAGGCAGCCGCGGCCCGTGGAGGGTGTTTCGGTGGGGCAGAGAGGCGGGGTGGGGGGTGCTAAAAACCAGAGTATAGATAATTGAAGGTAAGTAAACAATTTAATTAATAAAATGAATTTCGTACCGTGCCCTGCATCGCAAAATGTGATGCAGGGCACGCTACGAAATTCGTTTTATTAATTACATAGTTTACTTACCTTCAATTATCCATACTCCGGTTTTTAGCACTCCCCACCCCGCCTCTCTGCCCCACCGAAACACCCTCCACGGGCCGCTGCTGCTAAGAGGCCTAGCCTGTGACCCCAACACCCCTTCCAAATGAGAGCATGAAAGTACTGGAATATTTCCTAAGTACCTTCTAAAGTGATCTTTGTCAGCATATATTTTTTAGTAAATGTATGTCAGATATGGGTTCAAGATGCACTATTGAACACCAACATTATCTTAGGGCTAACCCTTCCTGAGGAAGGCAGGCTTGTTGGCCTCAGTCACTGAAATCCAATTTTGGGCATTTTCCATGCAGGCAGTGGCAGCAGAATAAGTAGATGTCTAAGTGGGTGTTATATTCCCAAATTAGGCCCATGAAGCGAAACAGCTTATTTCTTAGATTGTCCTCACAAATAACATTTCTAGCTGTGGCCTTTGGCACACACTTTTGCACGCATGACAACGGTGGGTTTGTTTTACTGAAAATAAACTTGTTTTTAGATCTAGCTCCGTACAACATAATCACTGTGCCCTGAACATCATGTACAAGGTCTTGTTTCTAACTGATGGAGCAAGGTTTTGCAAATAAGCAACTTGCTTGGATGTAATCCTCTCATATAACCTCGTAATAAATTATTAATAACGTCTGTAATACTAATTGTACATGACATTTTTTACACTAATTAGAAAAAGGGGGAAGCTTGCTTATGTGTTTTACTAACAAGTAACCCGAGTGCAACTAAAGATGGCTGCTAATGCGGGTAAATGCATTGCGCATGCGTCAATTGCATGACGTCTTAACGCTTGGAGGAAAAGCTTTGCTTCTGCGCAATGACGGTCAAAATGGCCACTTAAGAACTCACATGCTAAGCATCTGCTCTACTGAAACTAAATCGCATTATACACTAAATGCTAATGCATAAATAGTCTTTATAATTAAATGGGCTTAGAGTAGAGATAAGTGGTATACAGTGAAATCATTTTATTTGAATCTAACATCTTGTCTTTTTTAACTTCTCTGTTGGTTCGTATTTGGGACTTAAAGGGAGCTAAGGGATGACAGTCATGTGACGCCCATCCGCATGCGCGGTAGAGACAACTCCGGGGTCTTGAGCCCAAGTCTTGGAACCCGATCAATGACAACCTTTCTGCATGTCCTGGGAACCAGCTGAACATCCTGAAGACTCAATGGACAACTGTACAAGCTGTATACATTGTTGATAATGCATTATGAACATGGGTGGGAATAAAGCTTGGGACAAACAAATTAATGGGCGGGAACATAAGACAAAGGTCTTAAGAAAAATTATTAAACTTAGCATGGTGTAATGACCATCCCCTTGGCTTGTCCAATTACAATTAGGAGTTTTATAAGCTTGAAATATTTAGGGGTGGAACATGCCACTAAAAAAGGTATAATTGGAGTAGTTAGTTAGATTAGTTAGCCCAATCGCTGCTCAATTGCTGCCAGAACGCTGAGAGTTAGAGATGCTGTCCGATTGCTGATCAAAATACCTAAAGAAGCAGACTTAGAATTTTCAAGCAAATACAATTAGGAAGGAGAACGAGGAAGAATCAAGGAGGTAATAGAATTAGAAAGAAGAGCGCGGAAGAATCGAGGAAGAAATTAGTATCACAGAGGGGTGAGACGTAGGCGTCTAATCCGGAAGAGGCTTCTCGTCCTGTCCTATTCCTGTCCTGAACCTATCACCTGAATTTTCTAATGGGTCCACAACTCTTGGCCAGAGGGGTCTGATCTCGCACCATCCTAGGTAAATATAACCAGAATTTTGAGTCAAAGTGCCTTTTCTCTTTATCCTCTTTTCCTGAGGTACTTGTCATGAAATTAATAGTTTTGATTTGATCGAATCTTATCTCTTCAGAATGATGGAGTTAACACTGCAATTTGTCTTGATTCTTGTGGTAAAAACTTAGATGACATTTTAAACCTATCCGAGTCTGTTGTTATTTAATAACAGAAACAGGTAAATGCTTCATGGTCATAATTACTAAATATATTCAACTAAAATAGATCAATTTTGTAAGAAAGGTCATAGTATTAAATAGGCTCAAGACATAGTGGCAAAAGGACATGTACAATTAGCCCTAAAATTGATCCCCAGTGGGTTTTCATTGACCAGGTAATGAGTGAGTGTGTGTTTTATGGGCCTGAATGAGTATTTGATTTATTTTGTCTGCAGGTTGGTGTCCCGCTGGATCAGAACTACTTACAAATCTCATCACTATCTTTATCCACTGAGCGACAGGGCTATCTTCATATCCATAACATCATTAATCAATGCGTACTTCGCACTTTATGCTAATGAAACAACTAGCTAGAGATGAGGTGGAATTGGTAAAACCTAGCATACTCAAATTTGTAATGCTCAAAACCACATCTCTAATGGAGCCTTATCTATCATGGCCCATTACAAATCACGAGCGGTTTCTTTTAACAAGGTTCCGGCTGGGTTATTATCATCTTTTATTAGCTACACCCAGGGGATTATATAGAGGCGAGATGTTACCCTCCTGCGGCTGCGACAATCTGTCTCCGCAGGACTTGGTGCATTTTTTATTTATTTGTCCTTTCTATAACTCCCCGCGGAGGTTTTACTTGAAACCCTTGTTAAAAAAACTAAAATTCAAACAAATCCGCCCGCACTGTGTTACCTGCAAATGTTAAAACCTGAAAGCACTTTATATATGGTGGGTTTTCTTAAATCAGCACTAAAATCCAGAAATGCCAGAGAACCCTAACAGTTTACCAACTTGTTATCAAATTTGTATTTTACCGATATATTTTATATGCCTCTGTAAATGAAATGAATTGAGTTTAAATTGAGGAAATTGTCTTGTTTTTTATCTTTTTAAACTTTTATGCCCATGCTGTTATGTTGCTTTTATGGTTTTAATATGTGTAAATCCGAATAAAGTATTTTGAGAGTGTACTTCGCAAGACTGCTTTCTATTATAAAAGATGATCATCCCAATGGATTAGTAGAGGAGGTACTTCCGCTGACACCGAGGGTCCTTGCACGCTGAGAAATCACCAAGCAGCTGTCTGACATCTCATGAGGGTGTCCAGTTCATGACCAAGACGAGATCCTTCACTCAATGCCATCAGATAATGGCGTTGGATTGTCCCTTGGGAGGATTCTTTGCTCTACACCTACACACACTGTAGGTACACTTAGAGTAGGGTTCACATAATAGGAGTACGCTAGATACCTGTCTTGTTTTTATGCCTGCATATATACATTGGTTTAGTACCAAGGTAGGACTATATCCAATATTCACACTTTTGGTTCTTGTAATCACATTTATCTGCTTCTGTCTCCTAATCATTGCAGTACACGTATTTTATTCAAGAATAACATTGGTTTAATAAATATTATTAAACACGTCCCATTGTATATTTTCTGTATAATTTTCCGAGAATAAGTGAGCACAAGTGAATGAGCAAAAGGTTCTGTATTGTTTCCACAATCCCTGAGGTGTTGGGGTTGTCATGTTCAGTGGTTGCCAGAAACCATTCGCTCCCTGGTAGGATAGGGGGGCTTACGGTGGCATTGTGAGCTAGCTTGTCTATAGGCCAAAGTATCCTGTGGGGTGTCCAGACTCAGTCATGACACCAAGCCCCTAGTTTATGTTGTCCTAACAATGGACAGGTCCTACGGATTGGTGCTGCACACATAGAAACAACAAAAATGAGGAGAAATAAAGCATTTCTCTTCATGTTGCCATGTTAAGCCCAGGTTTCCCCTGATCTTAATTTTGGCACTGCTCCATATTCACGCCACCCTTGTAAATAGGGGCCAGCATCAAAATCAATGGGTGTTGTGGCAGAATGCCCACCACAACACCTATTGCCCGCCCCTTTTACGCTAAGTGTAGTATGAAAGGGGGCCTTATTTACAAGGTGGCATTAAGCCATGTTAAGTGGCTTAATGCCGCCTTGTAAATAAATTAAGGTATTACCACCACAGGAACATCACAAAAAGTGATGTTCTTGTGGAGATAAGCTCTTGTAAATATGCCCCTAAGTCATGGCATGCTAGAGGTGCTGTAAACAGCACTTAGGCCCAGATGTAGGAGCCCTAATACCGGTCGGAAACGGCCGATTTCGTCCGTTTCCGACCGGTATTAGGGTTTTCAGATGTAGGGGGCTGAAAATTACAGAATCGGTATATTTACCGATTCGGTAAAATTACCGATTCGGTAAATTACCGAATCGGTAAATATACCGATTCTTTAATTCCAAATGTAGGTGGCACAGTTTACAGGCCCTTAAGAGTCGGTATTTTACCACACAATCCTATTGTGTGGTAAAATACTGAATTCAGGTCTGCATGCACATCTGTGCAATGTGACACACAGACATGCCCTTAGGGCATGTATGTGTGCCACATGTCACACAAGCCTGTACTTGGGGTGCTAGAGGGTGTCAAAGTGACACCCCTTGCACCCTTGCAGGATTCGGTATTTACCGATTCTGTAAATACAGAATCGGTATTTCCCATTGATTCCTATGGGCTTCAAAGCCCATAGGAATCAATGGAAAATACTGATTCTGTATTTACAGAATCGGTAAATACCGAATGTTACAGATTCGGTAATTCTGAATTTAAAATTACCTACATCTGCCGCCTTCCTATGTACCTACTCTTAAATACCGAATCGGTAAAATTCGGTATTTAAGAGAAGGTAAATCGGAATTACCTACATCTAGCCCAAAGTTGGTAGTAGGTGTAGAGGGCTCTTCACAGAAGAGCACAAAAGCCGAACCCACACTCTGGAGGCGTCTGCAGAAAGATGCCTGGGCGAGGGAGAAGCTGCAGTGAATTAGCAAAGGAGCATGTTGACTTTGATGAAACTCCTTTTGGATCTTCTGTAGGCCTGCCAAGATTGGATTATTGCATGAGCTGCACCACACCCTCTCCAGAATTTCACCAAAATCTATTTGACTTTAGACAATACAGTTTAAAAAATACCATGTGAAATTATAATTTACCATTTAGTCCAATTCTTTAAAAAATGTAACTGTTCTTTCCTCCGATCACCCTAGAAGAGGTAGCAAACTCGCTTGCATAGGGGCTCAAGGAAAGTTTCATTCGCGCACACAGGTCAGAATAGTGTGCACAAAAACTCTGATTTGCAGCACACCAAACAAAATAACTAGAGGGAACATTGGGTGACAATCCCATTATATTCTGACTATCTGATGCTCTGGCTAAAGACATATACACATCAACCAGAGGCAGCAATAGATCCATGGAAAGCTTGTAGATACATCGGTGATGCCACTGGGATCATAAAGCAAAGGTATCATGTCAAATAATGATCCTGTACTTTTCTACAGATCAGATTACACATGATCTCGTGCCTTTTTCATACACACTTCAACACCTGGCTGAAGTGCCTCAGTAAACGCTGATGGCATATCTACTATTGCGCTCTGACCCAGGTAATTTCATTGGCTTTCCTTTGACCAACGTCCTCATGCTAGAAAGAACCTCTAGTACCACTAATGTCTTCACTGCTGGGTTTTCCATCCAAGGCATCTTTTGTGAGGATGCTATCCCCTACACTGCACCCTTTCCATTTTCTTGCCTTTCTTGCTCCACATTCTCTGTAATACTGCAGTGTAGAAATGTATAGTTTCATGAAGTCACTTGATTTTTCTCTGTTTTTACTTTTCCCTGTCTCCGGCCTAACCAAATTAAATACTTAAACTGTCCAGTTTGTTGCTGTTACAATGTTGTAGCAAATATACAAATCAAATCATGTTTATTTGCATAGTTAATTAAAAACATAGTATACCAATAAAACTATTTCAAGTACATTCAAAGAGTCAAAGCAAGACTAACAACTCTAAAAACCTTTCACATTTTTTACATTAAACAGTGCATTCCGAATTTGTACACAATACCCTGCAAGTATAATACTGTTATGAGTAAAAAGGAATGAAGCAAGTAAGCAATAGTGCAAACTGTTTGTTTGGCCTGTGTAGCACCTATGCTTGCTCAATTCAAAGGAAAAAGTACAGGGGCCTTGAATAAACTTATAGTCTAACCCTCGTCAGATCTTACTGATTCATTTGTACCCTGACCACGGGTCAGTAGTACAGGTCCTTAGTCAATTCACAAGCTAAAGTACAAGTGCCTTGTGCAACCTAAAAACTTGGATCATCAGAGGGTTTGAATCCGGCACAGTTCACAGCTAGAATGCAATTACCTTGTACAGTTTGTGTCCGACCTTACTGCTTTGATTGCCCCATAGCAGCACATTAACATAAGTAGTTGTTTGTTCGGTTTAATGACCAGAAGAATCTACAAACTTGCTCATTCACAGACAGACTGCTTGGGTCTTTTATGTAAAACAGTAGTTTTAAGAGTCGCACCTTTGCGAGCACACCGCTCCCTTGCCCCTAGACCACCTCCGGGGGCAGCCCCCAGGCCCATCATCATGAAAATTCTTAATTTCGAGGACCGCAATTCCATCTTGACTGAGGCCCGCAAGCAGCAGTGTCTTCGTTATGAAAATCATACCATCGCGGTTTTCCCTGACTATACTAGGGAAGTCCAGGGTCAGCGTCGCTCGTTTGGGGAAGTTACGCAAAAGCTGCGTGCCCTCAACATACAGTACAGGCTCCTTTTTCCGGGACGCCTGTGAGTGGTGTTCTCCAACAAGACCCTATTCTTTGATACCCCTGAGAAGGCTTGGACTTGGGCCACAGAGGAACGTCCCCTGCGGGCCGAGGATCGACATCCATCACCTGGCAGAGTGCTTGGTGGGTCTGGCATCCAGAAGGTTCCTGGCCCCCGGCCCCAACATAACCACTCACAATGGATCCGTGGCCAGAGGCGGGCCCGCTCAGACTCTTCCTGGAAAACCTTCGGGTGTGCATGGATCCTGGGATCCTGGGAACACCTCGCCCCGGCCTTCACCGCTGGACCTCCCCGACACTGACCTGTTGCCGAGCCCGATGCTTATCAGGGATCCCGCATGAGCCTGTCTCTGCCTGCCGGTTTGGCTCCGCTGCCGGAGATGGCGGCTTGTCTCATCACTGCTCCAACTCTAGACAGGCTTAACTATGCACATCCAGAAAGGAGAGGTCCTCTTTCGTTTCCCAGTCCCAATCATTTGGGTGCTTGCGTTCCTGAAGTATAGGGTGGGGGCTGGGGGTTGGGTTCGGGTCGAGGAACAGTTGTCCCGGGTTTTATTGTTTGTTTTTTGTTGTTCTTATGCCAGCCCTATTGCCTCATTCTGCGATATCCCCACAGTGACCGACATTGTCCTTCTATGTCTTACACCACACGCGCTTGCACCACTACGCTCTCTGCGCGTGCTGGCTGCTCGACCATCACCCCAGCCTCTCCATGTCTGAAGACCAAACCGGTTTCACCTCACTTCATATTATGTCATGGAATGTTAACGGCCTCCTAGATAGGGGTAAGCAAACTGCAGCCCTGCGATATGCCCAGCGACACAATGTAGACATATTGCTGCTTCAGGAGACCCAGCTGGTAGGCAACCATTGCCCCTTTCTGGCATGCTATGGTTACGGTGGGGTTTGGCACTGTGGGTTTAACCCGGGGATCTCGTGGGGTGGCGGTCATGCTGCGCCACGCCCTTCCTTTTGTTGAGCGTAAAGTAGTATATGATCTGGGAGGCTGCTTTGTTATTCTGGAGGGGAAGATTAGGACCCAACGCTTGAACCTGATAGCTGTGTACTCTCCCCCTTCTCTGCTGGCTTCCACGTTCCGGGGCCTTGCTCCACTGGTAGTCGCCCTGCCCCCAGGGACCACTGTAGATGGGGGGGACTTTAATGCGGTTATGGGCCCGACCTTGATTCTGCTACAGTTCCTTCTGTCTCTCTGGTTTCTCACTCCACACTCCATTCAAACTGGGCCGTGACTGTGGGTCTGGGAGATGCCTGGTGACTCTGGCACCCGGCTACTTGGATGTTCACTCACTCATCGGCCGTCCATCACACACAGGCTAGGTTAGACTATCTGTTTCTTCCAGCCCTGGACTGTCGATCGATCCAGGACATCACTATCCTTCCCAGAAGCATATTGGATCACTCCCCAGTTTTTATGCGCCTGGGTAGTCTCCCAGCCTCTTCACGCCCGGTCTGGCAGCTAAACGCCTGGTTTCTCAAGGGCAAAGATTTCGGGAAGCACGTAGGGCTCAAACTGCGTCACTACTTCGCCGCTAACCAAGACTCGGTTTCGTCCCTTGGTACCTTATGGGAGGCCGCTAAGGCAACTATTCGCGGGTTTGCCAAAGGCCAACTTAAAATCCAACGCATGAAGCAGGAGGCCCAGCTCACGCTCCTGGAGGCCCAAGCTACCTGGCTGGAGGCCCATCCGCCTGGAGAACGAACGGAGGCTCAGGATCGGAAGCTTGCATTTCTCAGGGATGAGCTCAGACAGGCCTCCATGGAGTCCGCTAAGCTGTTGTGGAGGTCCTCCGTGGCGCGAGTGTATGGGTGGGGAGATAAAAATTGGAAGCTCTTCCACCACATAGCCACTCATTATTTGGCTAACCGTATTATTCCTGAGGTGATGTATTCCCATGGGGAGACCCATCAGGCCCCCACGGCGGTGGCCCAATGTTTTGCTTCATACTATGCTTCTTTGTACTCCGCCCAACCTCCAGACCTCGCTCTCTTGGAGCTCCTCCAGAGTGAAAGATTCCCCCTCTCGTGGCTCACTGATGCTCAAGCAGAGGGCCTTGATCTCCCGATTACTCTGGAAGAAATCAATGACGCTATATCCCTCATGGCGGCAGGTAAGAGGCTGGGACTAGATGGCCTCCCACAGGTGTCTTACTGGGACACGCTGATCCCCCATCTCCTGGCGCATACTGTGAGGCGGCAGACAGTGGCTCCTTCCGTCCTGATACGGATCTGGCCACCATTGTGGTGATTCCTAAGTCTCAGCCCCCTCCGCCCACTGCCCTATTTCCCTTATCAACTTGGAGCTCAAAATATTTGCTTCAGTCTTGGCACAGCGCAAACGCCCTCACCTGAGCACATTGGTCCATATGAACCAATGCGGTTTTAATGCCCGCCCAGGGTACCAGGCACTGTCTCAGACAGCTCAACCTTGCTCTGGCGCACCAACAACAACTGACTCCCTATCTCTCTTTGCTCCTCGTGGATTTCGAGAAAGCATTTGATTCCAAGGATTGGCGGTATCTGGAGGCGCTGTTGTCGGAGATGGGCTTTGGGCCCCCCTTTCGCAATGTGGTCAAGATCCTTTCCTGCAAGCCGCGGGCCCAGGTGATGGTTAATGGAGCCCTCTCGTGCCCCTTCTCCATTGGGACGGGCATGAGGCAAGGTTGCGCCCTCTCACCCCTCCTTTTTGCGTTAGCGATGGAGCCCTTTGCTTCTCTCATCCGCGCGGACCCGCTACTCACGGGGTGGAAATGGCCTGGTCTGGCGGAGGACAAGATTGCCCTCTACGCCGACAATGTCCTGGTCTTTCTGTTGGACCCAGCCCGCTCAGGGCCTCGATGTCTCTGAGCCCTACACCTCTTTGAGCGTGTCTCTGGTCTCAGATTGAACACGGCAAAGTCGGTCCTGGTCCCCCTTCATCTGTCGAGAGAGTGTTTCGATTGGCAGTCCTCGATCCCTCTCCGGCGGCAGTCATTCAAGTACTTGGGGATCTGGGTGACGCTCCTTCCTGATCTCGCCTGGTCTCTCAACGTCAGCCCTCTGGTGAAGCGGGTTCACGGTGATCTCCTTCGATGGCAGACATTGCCACTGAACCTTATGGGCAGGATCACTCTTTTCAAGATGATGGTCCTGCCCCGTTTCCTCTATATGCTCCAAAACATGCCCCTCGCTTTCTCGCGGTCCTGGTTCCGTGAGATGGATGGCTTGGCCACTAAATTCCTGTGGGGGAGGTTGAAGGCCGAGATTGGCCCTCAATCAATGCAGGATTCCGCCCTTTGATGGGGGGTTAGGAATGACAAACCTACATCTATATTATCTGGCGACCAGGCTTCTTACCATACATCACTGGTTCAATGGTGGTTGGGCAGATCCTGCCTACTACCTGGAAATGCATGCGCTGGGTTTCTCTGGTATTCAAGGGATGGTCTACGGAACTGCTATCCTCCACACTCTGCCGGAAGTTACTCGTGGGGTGTTTTTGGCCTGGCGAGCCACCCTGCGCTACACCAGCTGGTCGGGCAGATTAACCCAATATCCCCTTGTGGTGCGGAACACAGCTCAAAGACGTTGCCACTCTCTCTGGGTTTAGAGCCTGGGACCTCATTGCAATTTCCCAGCTGGGGGATGTCTGGCGCGGGAGCCACATTCGCAAATTCTCAGATCTACAGACCCGGTTCTCCCTCCATGCCTCTCAGTTCTACCTCTATCTTCAGTTTCGCCATGCACTCCATATCCACATCTCGGAAGGGGCCTCCTTGCCTGAATATAGCCCGCCTGAAGCACAGGTTATGACTGGTAATTTGGGGAGGGGGGATTTCCCGCATTTATCGTTCCCTCACAAATCACCCCCAATTCCCTTTCCTCTCTACGGAATAAATGGGAGGGTTGGATTGGTCCTTTAGATGATGCTGATTGGAGGGATGCTCTGATGGCCTCTGCGTGCCTCCGATTAGTTCAAGAATACTAATTACATGTGGCCTACCTCACGTCATTGCGCCTTCATCGCTCTTTGCTCCGGCCTGATGCTTCCTGTCCCGGCTGTCACTGCCCCAAGCTGATTTTTATCACATGGTATGGCTCTGTCCTGATATTACGCATTACTGGGAGCTAATGACCGCTGATCTTACTGAGGTCCTGGGCTGGGAGGTCCCGTTGAACCCGATGAACATACTCTTGGGAGTTACTGATGGTTTGGACGGGAACAGGGCAGAGAAGCTTTGTCTCACCATGGCTCTGATGGTAGCTAAACGAGATATTGCAGCCCTTTGGCTGGACCCGTTGGCCCCTTCAATGACACGGTGGCGCAGAGGTGTAGATTGGTGTGCAGCGCAAGAGCACCCCATGTATGCTGCCAGTGGCTGCCCTAAAAGGTTTTGAAGGGTGTGGAGTAAATTGGTTGGGGTGGAAGAAGACTGACCTTCTTGAAGCTTCCCTATGGACATGGTTGTGGACATTGTCGCTTGTTATTCCTAACATACTCATGTATGTGGGGGGCTTACTCCCCCTGTTTTATCTGTCACTGTTGTGTACTGCTCACTGTGCAAATGTTTTCATTGCTGCATATGTATTCATTGAAAATCAATAAAATTGATTATAAAAAAAAGGACCTCTTTCCTAGGCTTAACTCCTTTGCCACTTTTCTTGTTTCTCGCATGAGTTGAGATTTTTGGTTTCATACCTCTCCGTTATACCAGACTTGCCTTCCGTGACCCCCGTTTTTTGTCTCCATTTTTATTTTTAAACAATTGTTTTTGGTTGAAATTTTTGCCAGTTCTGAGTCACATACAAGTACCCATGCTTTTGCTTGCTCACCTGCTTATGTTCTTACTTTCACTATTTATTACCTCAGTGGCTCCAGCACAGCAATAGACTTCTGCCATCAGCTTCTCTAACCCCAGACCATGCCATTTTAAACTTTTTAAATCTTAAATTACTGGGGCAGAGATTATGGGGCATATTTACAATGGAAGTGATGGAGTGTGGCATTAGCCTTCTGGCTTAACGCCCCGCTCAGGCACTTCTGAAACTCAGGGCCGCACCATGTATACAACAATATGGTGCAGCCCTGCATTTATCCCTGCACTGGCTCTAAATGTAGCTGCCTATCACCAACGCAGGCATCCTTGCACCATAGTGCAAGGGTGTCTGCATTGCAGGGGAAGATTGTTTATATGCAGGAAGAGACACCTCGTGATAGCTTTAGTGTGCTCAAGGACATGTTTTTTCGTGGGCTGGTGGGAGAAGAACATGGCCTAAGCAAAAGGGAACGGACAATGGGTGGAGAATGTGGCCCTTTTGTCCAGGTACATCAATGACCTCTTTATACTCTTGCAGGGTACTCAGTTGCCAGCAGAGAATTACATCAGGAGTTTGAACGAGAATGATCTTAATTTGAGATTCACGAGCTGCAGCTGCCACAGCATTGAGATATATGTTCAAGCTGACAGTTTTTCTACTCTTGCACATATTTGGTCCGTTGACATTAAAAAATACAAACATTCACTGCAGGTCTGCCTTGGCATGCTTTGTCATTTACACCAGTGGGGTCACCTTCCTTCTCTACTCTTCAAAGTTTTTGACTATAAGGGTAAACTTCTTCTCCAGGACCACTTGGGTGATTAGCCTTGGATAGTTTTATTTTTATCCTAAATTAGAACATAATTTTGACTTAAACCATGTCAAATTTATCCTCAGTTCCCCCACGATTCCACCATTATATCCTTTCACTGTATGCAGTCACCACTCATAGAAAGGTTTCTTCTTCCACTTTTACGAGTATTGCATGCAAATGTATCTATATGACAGTCTGCAAGAGAGAGCCAACTTGATGTTAGGGGCAAGAGGTCTAACAGGATGAGGATGGTAGTATGCAGCCCCATATTCAGCACTCCTATAACCAAGAAGCTGCTCCTCGAGACTTGGCACCTTTTCACATCTAGACACTTCTGGCCCTTTCCCTATTCAGCAGGAACATTTCAGAGCAGTACACTTATACCAAACAGTGGTGTTTTGTCACAGAGCTTTAGAAGCTGCTCCACTGTCAGACAACACATTTTTGCTGCCAGAAGGGAAATCTGTGCTTCAGTGCCAGGCACAGCAGGTTTCTAGGGCGTGATTTCTCATTTCTATACAATACAACACTTCCTGGAGGTATATCATAATCTCTGGACACTGATATGTAGTTCTGTCATTTTAAAAAGGTCCAGAATGGGGATTTCCGAGATTACTTCATGTGATGGCAGGCTGTGCTGCACAAACTTTGTTAGGATTGGGTTTAGAGTTGTCACCGCTCCTGATGGGGCGAAAATCTTTTTTCATTTGTCGGGGTGCGTTATAATCATGGGTAGAGTGCACCTGCATATAATTTGCAACTTTATTAACATGAGATGTTAGAACTGTGAAATGTATTAACATGTGATATATTTTCAGGTTTGTTGACAACTAGCATAGAGAATTAACGTAGGAAATTGATGTAACTAGCAGAAAACGTTAACATGAAGAACTGTTGTTGTGAATTGGCAAATACTTATGTACTAAAAGTGTTTATTTATGGTGACATTTCATACCTAGGGAAACGCATTAGTTAAAAATGTATTAATGATTATGTGGAGTCGTACAGGTTATACGATGTATTCTTATGTTAGCTGAAATTATATGACTGAAATGCAAGTCCTTGACAACTCTCGCTTTAGAATTAATAGTTTGAATTTCATGTGTGCTGTGGATAATGTTCTTTCTTACGTTTCGTATTGCAGATGAAGAAGAGCTCTTTTAGGTAAAATAATGTATTTGTTTTCCTCGATAGGCAAAGAGAGAAGAGGTTGCAATCATTTTGACTTGGTTCGATAAACTAAGGACATTGGGATGGATCACGGACAATATTGACACTACTAATATCGCCTGACAAAATTATCGACACATTAATATCGACCACAAAAATATCAACATCCTATATTTATTTAATTAATATTTCACCGTAGGGACAGGGAGGTGGTTCTCCCGCTGTTTCTCCTGCTGACGATCGCGTCTCTCGCCTGCTTTCCCCCCTGCCTCCCCCGGAGGAATCCCGAGACCCGCCGCAGCTGCCATCAAGTGGCCTGGTCCAGGAGTAGGTGAGCGGAGACGGAGGACTGGGGGAGGGCGCCATTATCATCACCCAGAGGCCCCGGGCGTCATCTGGAGAGTGCAGCGGCGGGACCGCGACTTTGAGCGAAGAGCTGCTGAGGAACATTGAGACGCGGTGTGCGGCTGGGGGGACCTCGCGGGGGCCTACACTTGGCTCGATGCAGCGTAGGTCTATCCTGGTAGGCGTGGAAGCTCTGTGGCCTGGCTAAAGAGGTGTGGGCCTGCAGCACCCGGTATTGAGGCAGTTGTGATACTGTGGTGGCCTCGAGGTACGCAGTTTATGAATCACGCTTCGGCGAGTGAGGCAGCGGAGGAGCTGTGGGGGCAGGCTCACGACCAGAACTACAAGCCCCAGCATCCAAGGGGCTGCCAGCGGACCGGCAGCCCATCCCCGTCCCCCTCCAACATCGTTATCAGGTGGATTTAATTGTCCGAGCTTCTGCACAACACGGGACGATCGCGGGCGCGCGCCGGGCTGGGACCCCTCTCTAGGAACACGGATTATAACGGTGGAAGCATTCCCCAGTAAGTTGGCTTTATAACTTGTATATGACTTACTACTACTAGTCCTCGTTAATAAAACCAACTACTGAACTGGGCCATTATGGCAACACGGGAAGGAAGAGGAAGGAAAGGCACAGGAGTTGGGTATGTGGCCGGAACTCTTGATCAGTTCATAACTAGGGCCTCGTCCGTGTTAGCGCATGAAATTGCCATCACCGAACGACGTTTGTCCATGGATCCGGCATTTTCAAAACATTCATCCTTGGGGCCTATAATCAATGCGCGCTCCCCAGAAGCACCGCTCCAGCCTGTTTCCTTGTTAGAACCATTGCGGGCAAATGCAATCCCTCAGCAACCCCTTATCCCCCCACTACCTACTATGGAAGGAGATTCTTCGAATGTCCGTGTCAAATCAGCAAGGACTTTGTCTGCTCAATCAAAGAACTCAGTAGTTTGTGTGGCTGAAGTTCACAAAGATTCCTCACAGTCACAGTCTACGGTCACAAACCAAGGGGGGATGGGAAAGAGGAAAAGAGGAGGCACTCGAGGAGGATCGCAGCAAAAGGGAAAGAAACCCAAGATCTCCAAGCCGTGTAAACAGACTATGTCACCCATGGTGGACACATCGATTATTGAAGTCCCACAGGATAATGTATCGACTGCAAATACCCCTAGAGGAGAGGATAATATAATTGATCTGGTGGACCCGGATGTAGCGCACCTACAGAAAATAGGTGCCCTTGTTTCTTCTTTATTGAAGCCGCTAATGGACAAATTGTCATTAATTAATGTCAGACTGGAGAAGTTAGAGGGGTTGTTGTTAATGCCCACCGCAGGAGGTGCGAAGGAAGCAGCAACTGGGGGTCGTATAGATGGCCTAGTGGGGGACGGAAGGGCCTGTGCTGCCGGCCCTAGCTTGGGAATAGCACCAGTAACGGTCCCGACTACGGTATTTATGATAACAAATCAAATGACAAAAGAATTTTAATATTTGCAACTCCCACAAACCTGGATGACGGATAGAAGATTTAAAATATGTCCCAAACCATTTTTCCAATTTTACACAATGCATGAACAATACCACAATAGCAACATCCCCATCATTTATGCACTATTACCTAACAAACAAACAACTACTTATGTAGAACTACTAATGAAAATAAAGCAAGAAACTAATAACTACTACCCACAAAAAAGTATCATAGACTTCGAACAGTCAATGATTCAAGCCATCCTGAAAAATTACCCTCACACAGCAATACAAGGTTGACTTTTCGTGCCGGAAACACCGGCATGCAAAGGCAGTGAAAAACTGCCATCCTACTCCCTCAGTCGTAAAGAGGCGACGGGGGGGTGGCTGAAGGATTTCCGGACGGTGGACGGGCTCTCCAAGCCCGTCGTAAGCCACCCGGAAATCCAAGTCAGATTCCTTTCCGACCGAGCCCATCGGAATGGCTCGGTCGGAAAGGAATCCGTCCGGCATGTTCTAACTTTGCATATGAAATAAAGAAAGAAATTGAACTAGCCTAAATCCCAATAACAAGTTGCTGAACACAACAATTTATTAATTGAAAGCCCCTATTAGCAAACCAATGAACTAAAACGATGTCCCCTACTAGACTATTTCGAGGATACCTGGGTGGGAAGACTACATAGATCTGGGCATAGAAGACAACCAAAATTCCACATTCCATGGTGGAATGTGTACAACAGTTCACTAAGGGGCCAATTACGATGTTGTTAGCAAGGGCTCTGGATGGGATTTGGCATTGTCGCATCCGATTCGGAACCCTTGTTTCCTACCTAATCAGGCACCTTTCCGGACGACCAAGTACGATGCAAGGAAGCTGTTCAGGCTGTCCGAATCTGTTCTGAATGGGATTCTGGCAGCCCAACTCATTCGTAGCTGAGTCATACAGCCCGTATACTGAGTCATACAATAGAGATGGTTTCCGAACGAGCAAGTACGCTGACCGATTTGGTCACCCGTTCCGAATCGTTTTGACCGAGACAAAATGGCTTTCGGAATCAGTCTTTGGGGGCCCGTTCAGGGTCCCCCTTCACCCTGAGGTGACCGAATGTGGCCCGTGGGTGTACCCAAGGGACTCCTCTTTCCAGCCAGGCACAATGTGGCAGGCACTGTGGGGTGCCCGCTACAGGATTCAAGGTTTTCCCCACCCACCCCTTTTTCCAATGGGAGCTTGTGTTCCAGACTTGGCGTTGAAAGAAGTTTCTTTTTTGTTTTATTTAAGGAAATGTGTTTTAGTTTCGAGTAAACTGATAATTATTTTACATTTCCTTTATTGTTTGGGTTTTCATGGAGCGTTTCTTTTTTTAAATCTATAATTTGGAAAGCAGTTTCATTTCGGTCAAACTGATTCGGAACGGCTGTCCGAATCGGTCATTGTACCCGCTCGTTCAGAAATCGTCTCCATTGGGCTGTACAATTCGGCTCCATATGACTCGAGCTGCCTGAATTCCATTCGGATATTTGGACAGCCCGGATGGCTTTCTAGTATCGTACTTGGTCATCTGGAAAGGACAGATTCGGTAGGAAACAAGGGTTCTGAATCGGATTCGACAATACCGAATCCCATCCCGAGCCCTTCTTAAGGTGCTGGACACTAAACATATATAATTTACTATTCCCACTCCAAACTACATTAACCCAGGGAAGGTGCTGGACAATAAACACATACAATTCACTATTCCCACTCCAAACTACATTAACTCAGGGAAACTGCTGGACACTAAACATATATAATTTACTATTCCCACTCCAAACCAAATTAACTCAGGGAAGGTTCTTGACACTATACATATATAATGTACTATTCCCATTCAAAAACATTAACTCAGTGAAGGTAATGGGCACTAAACATATATAATTCACTATTTCCACTCTTAAACTACATTGAGGGGCCAATTACGATCCCGTTCCAAACGGCTCTGAATCGGACTCGGGCCTGCCGAATCCAATTTGGATCCCTCGGTTCTGACTGAATCGTATCAAGTTCCACGCGACCGATTACGATGCGTGAAAAACCATTTGGGCTGTCTGAATCATACAGCTCTATGGACACGGTTTCCGAGCAAGCAATTGTGATGACAGATTCAGACAGCCGTTCCGATTCGGTTTGCCTGGATTGAAATGGCTATTGAAATTTGTCTTTGGGGGCCTGTAACAAGCCCCCCTTTGTCTGGGTCCCTCTGAATCTGGCCAGTGGGGGTACCCAAGGACCCCCCTTTCCTACCATGCACAGTGTGGCAGGCACCAATGGGTGCCCGGCACAGGGTGCACAATTTTCCACACCCACTCCTTTCTTCAATGGGAGCCAGTGTTCTTGTTCGGGACACAGGCTCCCATTGAAGCCAGAGGGAGTCTGACCAAGTCGTACCCAGAAGAATCCAAATGCATCCAAATCGCTCGGTCGGACTCCCCCAATCCGAGTCATCCGGAAAGCATTCCGGAACAGATTCAGTCAGAATGCTTTCCGAACGGGATCATAATCGACCCCTGAATAAGTAATGATGCCAGACACCAGCACACTAAGGGGCTTATTATGATGGTGGGGAGACTGCCACTGACATACTATTAGTGGTGGTCTGCCAACGGATCCGATCGGCTCCTTGAGCACACCGGTGCTGTGGAGGGCCTTCCAATCCCGGCAATGGTGACTGTGCCTACCAGGCACTGCCGTAGGGATTAGGATGGTCCCTCCCTGCCAGCATTTCCCTGGCAGTTCACCCAGGGCCCTTTCCTTTGGGTGTGGGGGGGCCCTATGGTGCCCCCAACAGATCCCTGTAGCAAGTCACTGGCACCTCATGGTGCCTGTCACCCCTTTTTTCCATTGCAGTGGGTGCTGTAGCCAGCAGCACATGCCGCAACGGAAAACCTGTACAATGCAACCGCCACGGTGGTGGTCGCATTCTAATTTGACCTATGGGACCCCCAACACTATGGGGTCGATTAGGATAGCGGTCGGAAACCCATTCCTACCGCCATGGTAGCGGAAATTATCCATCCGCAGGTACCGCGGCAAAACCGGCAGTCAGATTAGGATCAACCACCAGAAAAATCCAACCACTGCAGAACGATTCCACAAATGACTGCCTGTTGTGGACAGAGCAGGGGAAAATCTGTCTTTGGCGGTCGGATTTGCGACAGAAGAACTCAAACCCGCCGCAACGCCTGCGGAGTGACCGCACGCACAATTAGGATACCATTGAGATGACAGCAGAACGATCCCCTGTTTCCGACCGCCGTGATCACCAACAGTGATGAATGGGAGATCAGGCGGAAGGGCTGTTGCATAGCCACCGCCGCAGCCCCTCCGCAAATATTATGGCGGGTGAAAAAAAATAACACAACAAGGCCACCGAGTGTACACATCAAACTAGCTCAGTGCCCAAATACACCTAACACACACCAAGGACACAACCCCATGACAGCTAAAAAAATACAAATCCCAGGACAACCCACACAACCCACCTGATAGCAATACACCATTTGGATACACCCAAATAGCTGAATATAAAAACAGCCCCTTCCCTGACCAGAATCCCTTACTCCAGCTCTGAAGGACCCAAACCCTACAGCACAAAGGAGAGGCAAACCGCCACACATCTCACCAGCACAACAACACACACACACAACCACACCACTTACATCACCCCCACCACCCTCACACCTGCACCTCAACCCATTTGCACATGACACACCATGGCACAAAAGAAAATGCCCAAATTCACTAACAATGAGTTGTCAGTCATGGCAGATGAGATAATCAGAGTAGAACCACAATTGTTTGGTAACCTGGTCCAACAGACACCATTAGCCACCAGAGCACAAATGTGGGGAAGGATAGTCAACAAGGTCAATGCAGTAGGGCCCACCCCACGCACCAAGACGGAGATCATGAAGCAGTGGCATGACCTCAAGAGGCAGGTGAAACAGAAGAACTACAAGAACTGTCACCTGGCTCAGATGATTGGCGGTGGCCCTCCCATTCCACCGAGAACATTCACTGCATGGGAGGAGAAGGTGCTTGACATACTGCATCCAGAGAGTCTCACAGGAATAGCCAGGGATGGCGACTGGTAAGTACAAACAAATGTCTGCCACCACATTGCTATGTACTGTCTTGCACAACTACAAAGCTACACCTCCTAGGCGCAAATGCATTCATATGCACCACACACTCCCCAACATATGTCTCACAGAGCCAACATTCACTCACTCTGATCCACCACAAAGGTAGCTAGCAACATTCCCTGGGTGGTGTTAGAAATGGGAATTTCTGGTTGGCTGAGGCTTGCGCCAAAGCCAGGCAAAAACCACCCCTCTAGTCAGGGCAAGGAAGTTACCCGCCAAGATAACCCCTGCTCACCCCCTTGGTAGCTTGGCACGAGCAGCCAGGCTTATCTCAGAGGCGATGTGTAAAGCGTTTGTGCGCGCACCCAGCAACAACACCCAAGGCCCACCACAAAGAAAACTCCACACAAGGGTATATATAAAAAATAGTCTTTGTATTATACCACAAACATTAGATAATAAACATATACTTTACAAGGTGCCACAGGCACGGGCAGAATGTAGAGGGGATTATTTACATGGGACAGGGCTACCTGGACCGCTGTCAGGAGTAATCACTTTTAGAACTAGCACGTAGAACATATCATAACTGTAGTACCAAAATTAGCACATGTAGCACACAACCAGTACTCACTGGTAACAGGTAAACACCACCTACGTAATCCTAAAACACCTTAGGTAAATATCACGCAGGGCACCATGAACTCACTAGCATCACTCTTCTAGGGCAAACAACCTCCTAGGCATAAAAACACATATTTAGAGGCATGGGCAAAAGCATTGCATCAATCACATTAGGCAGGAAATCACATCTGCGCCAAACACATAGGGCCAAACATATACCCCACGCAAGGGCACAACACAAGAACTGTCCCCCAGGCCAACTGGCCTCTCTGGGGGCTGAAACGCCCTGTGTCCAGAACAGACCGGGCAAGCTGCGAAGGCAGCCAAAAGAGATGCAGGGGCCTAAACATAGCAGCTGCCCACTAAGTGCTGGGCAGCTGTAGAACAACTCTGGGCTCCCACAGGGACAAGGGGCCCAAAATACATTGGGAACCTGGAGCCTCTCGTGGGCTCTGCAGCAATCTGGCCCCAACATTGAAGTTCCCCCTCTGGGGATTCGAAATAAACAAAATGCCCCCAGAGCCTAGGCTCTAAACAACGATGCTGGCCAGATGTTGGAGTCCTGCTCTTGGACTCGAAAACAAATGCGGCCCTCAAGAGCCACGGGGGCCCTAGAACAAATATGCCCCCACGAGCCACTCGGGGCTCGTCAGCAAATGGGTTGCCTGGAGCCTCTCAGGGCTCAGTAACAAAGCAATGCCCCGGAGCCTCTCCGGGCTCAGTAACTAAGTAATGCAGCCTGAGCCTCTCTGGGCTCTTCAAGACAGAGGCCCCCGGACGTTGGAGTCCCTCCCTGGGGGACTCGGACTTAATAAAGTCCCACGGGCCTCCCGACACGATGGCCCTTGGGCGGGCGGGGCGGGCACAGGCAATGTGCCCCGACGCCCCCCTCTCCTTCTCGGGCACTCACCAGGTCTCGCGGCGGCTGTCTCTCTCTCTGGAGCTTCTCAGGCTCCTTCTCACTCCTGCTTCCCCAGCAGGCGGCCGGGGCTGTCTCTCGGGAGAGCCTCTCTGACACGACGCGGCAGGTTCCTTCTTCTCTGGGCAGGAGCGCGGGGTGGCCTCCCGTCCGCTTCCCGGTTCTCCTGCTCCTCCCCCCGATGACGCGGCGGGAGGCTCGGCTGGCTGGGCCAATCCCAGCGCGGCCTTTGCTGGATGCCGGCGGCTGCCTTCTCACGGGAGACTCGGCCTCGGGCCGCTGCGGTGATATTCCCCGGGCAGATGAGGGGTGGGCACCCTCAAAAATTACACAAATACGTGCCAACAGAAGCGGCAAATAAGCGGGGTGGTCTCCCGCGCCGCAGGACTCGATAAACACGGGGGAATTGCCGGGTGGGCACCGGCTTCTAGGACCAGCAACCAGGGGGATCCGCACGCCGGGGAATCCCTCTAGGAAGGAATCCCCTGCACCAGTGGTGCAACGCGCTATTTTAGAGGGGGTGGCCAGCACTCCCTAAGCACTGGCAGGCCAGGCAGTCCCCAAGGAAAAGCAAGAGTCCTTCAGGAGGTGGGGGGCAAGGCTGGGCCCAGGATCCAGCTCACAGGCTCCTCCTAGGCAGGGAGGCAATCCCCAGTGGCGGTCCTCCTGGCACCCAGCAGAAGCAGCAGGCCCCCCTGGCTTGGATCAAAAAGAAGAACATTTTTGTAAGGGGACACAGCCCTTTTTTATACAGTGAAAACCTTTGTCTGTGTGTAGGGTGGGGGAGAAACCAGTCGCAGCTGGTTTGGGAGCACCATTAATGTGCTCAACCACCCTTTCTATTCACCAGTTAGGCTAAGGTCATTAGACACACCACAGGGTGCGGAGCCAGCATTTTGGGGGGAAAGCCCAGCCCTATTCAGGACCCAGGTGCACCCCTCCCTCACATCAGCATGCTAATCTCCCCATTCACCACCGGGGCAGACCCATCCAGACTCCTGGAGCCAGGCTCACCAGCCAGCTCCAGCCAATCACGTGCCAGCACACCCACTGCACACGCACACCCATGTCTAGAAGTGGCACTTCCACACTAGACACATTCACGCCGCACACATCATTGCGCAGCATTCAATCTAAATATTTTTGTCCACCCAAAGCGTGGAAGGGTATACTCAGACATGAGTCCCTTGCTCATTGCACCATCAGGATTCAAGCAAGCCGGGCCGAAGACGGCTGTAATGCCAGAAACCGGTCCCCGGAAGCTTGTTTCCTTCCCAGTGTAAGAATTGGCTTTTGTAGTTTGGTTTGCCCTGTTCCCATCATGCACTGGGACAGGAACAGACTAATTTGCATACAGCCAGGTTCTGAAACTGGGATGGTGCAATGAGCTAAAAAACGGTGTTGGATCTAGCCCTGATCTTTTGACTGGGTGAGAGTATTCTGCTTAATTCAGAGACTCTGTCCCTCACCACCCCTTGTTGTAAATATTTACTACACTACAGCTGCCTAAAGTGCCAGAGAGTTGTCTACAGCGACCAGGTGTGTGTTACTATGCAATCGCGCCGAAGGGCGCAGGGGTCCCTTGAGTGAGCTGTCCATCATAGTGGGTAAATGGCAGGAAGACGGTGCACACCGCGAGTGTGTGGGCGGGGCCAAACGGACGGGGCTTCCATGCGAGTGCACATGCCTCTTGTGTGTATAAAAGGTCAGAGACTGATCAGAGCAGCAGATGAAGATACAGAAGCTCCTGGCCACAGGAACAGCACGAGGATTGCGCTCGTGAAAGTCAAGGATGCAAAGGCCTCTCTATCCAGCATCACAGCTGATTTTCGACTGTAGATTTGGGAAGAAGGCACACCTTCCTGGCCTGTTGTAACTATTTTACGATGGTGCCGGCAAGCTGCCAGCGCCATCCTAAAATAGTTACTAAATTAGCTTCAACAGGAAGCTCTAATAGATAAAATAAAGTATTTTATCTATTAGAGCTTCCTGTTGAAGCTAACTTAGTAACTATTTTAGGATGGCGCTGGCAGCTTGCCGGCGCCATCGTAAAATAGTTACAACAGGCCAGCAAGGCTTGAACTTTTGCCCCCGGAATCTGCCGCTCGCGGATTTGCGAATTCGCGGTAAATTCGCGGGAGTTCGCGGATTGCGAATTTACCGAAAATTCGCAAAATCCGCGAGCGTAACGGATTTTCCGCCCATGCTTAGATATGACACCCTCCACCCAAGAGCCATGTGTAATCATTCCCCTTCTCTGCTCCACATGGAGTCAGCCATCTCAACAGGGAGGGATGTCTGTGGATTGGCAGCCAGCACTACAACTCCCATCAGGCCCCCTGTCCCACAGCTCTGCAGGATGGAACACTCTCCCTACCCTAGAGCCATGTGTAACCATTCCCTCCCTCTGCTCCACAGGGAGTCATCCATCTCAACAGGGAGGGTTGTCTGTGGATAGGCAGGCAGCAATACAACTCCCACCAGGCCCCCTTGTCCCAAAGCTGAGCAAGATGGAAGACTCCCCCCACCCATAACCATGTGGCAGACATTGAATCTCACTCATCAAAGTTACAGGTAGGTAGCCATCTTCACAGGGAGGGGTGTGTGTGGCTGGGAGGCCAGCACTGCAACTCCCAGCAGGCCCCCTTGTCCCACCCCTGAGCAGGATGGAGCACTCCCCTCCAGCCAGAAGCATGTAGCAGTCATTGTACCTCCTCAACCTAACTTACAGGTTGGTAGCCATCTTCACAGGGCAGGGTGTGTGTGGGTGGGAAGCCAGCAATTCAACTCCCAACAGGCCCCCTTGTCTCACCCCTGAGCAGGATGGAGCAAACCCACCACCCAGAACCATGTGGCAGCCATTGAATTTCACTTATCAAACTTACAGGTAGGTTGCCATCTTCACAGGGAGGGGTGTGTGTGGGTGGGAAGCCAGCACTACAACTCTTACCAGGCCCCCTTGTCACACCCCTGAACAGGATGGAGCAGCGCCCCAGCCAGAAGCATGTGGCAGCCGTTGTACATCTTCAACCAAACTTACAGGTAGGTAGTCATCTTAACAGGGAGGGGTGTGTGTGGGTGGGAGGCCAGCACTACAACTCCCACCAGGCCCCCTTGTCCCAAAGCTGAGCACTTTGGTACACCCCCCTCCCCCACCCAAGAGCCATGTGTAACCATTCTCTCCCTCTGCTCCACAGGGAAGAAGCCATCGTAACAGAGTGAGGTTCCTGTGGATAGGCAGCCAGCACTACCATCCCACCAGGCCTCCTTGTCCCACAGCTCAGCAAGATGCAGCACTCCACCCCACCCAGAAGCATGCGGCAGCCATAGCATTGCTCCCTTCAAACTAACAGGTAGGTAGCCATCTTAACAGGGAGGGGTGTTTGTGGGTGGGAAGACTGCACCACAACTCCCATCAGGCCCCCTTGTTGGACAGCTCAGCAGGATGGAGCACTCTCCACACCCTGAACCTAACCTGACCTCGTCAGGGCCGGTCGCTCTACCCGCCGCGTGGCTCCTGCCAAAGTCACCCGGTGCCCCTGCTGCCACCGCCGCTCGTTTTTTTGCCGCCTCTCCCGCAGTGTGTCCACGGCTGCTGTGCCCCTGATTGTGTCCCAGCAATTGGGTTCATAGTTAGCCTTTTTCCCGCCGTGTTTTCTCGACTGCGGTGCCCCTGATTGTGTCCTCTGCAATTAGGCTATCGTTGCTGCCTTTTCCCCCGCTGTCCCACCCCGCTCCCTGCCGCTGCTCCCCGTGGCCCCGCCCCCTCCCCTTCTGTTCCCTCTACCCTCTCCCATTCGCCACCCCGCTCCCACCTCCCAGCTGCTCCTCCCTCCTCCCGCCCCCCGACTCTCCATTTATGGCAGAGTCCACGCGTGCGCGCAGCGTTCACGCGCAGCGGGCGCGCCGATTGTGCGCCAAAGGCGCGCCAAAGGCAAGCCTGTCTGCGCCCGTCCGCACCTGGACCGCGCCAAGCGCCAGACCCCCTGGCCCCCGCAGCGGCCAGCCCACCCGCCGGACTTACGACGCCGCCACACTCAACGCACTCAATCCGGCCAGATCCCCGGTTGCTATCGAGCCACCCCAAGAAGCACCCACGGACCCTTCACCTGCCAATCCTGCAAGTTCTCCTGCATCCGGACCTGTACCGCACCCGCCAAGCCGAGCACCAGCAGCAACCACCTGAAGTGCATCCTGCTCAACACCCAATCCGTCCACAGACACACCGTGGAACTTTGGAATCTGCTCGACACCACATCTCCAGACGTCGCCTTCCTCACGGAAACATGGATGAACGCCTACTCAGCGCCCGATATCGCCATCGCCATCTCGGACAGATACAAGATCACCCGGAGGGACCGCGTCAACCAGACAGGAGGAGGCATCGCGATCGTCCACAAAAACACTATCCGCATCACGACCAACTCCGACGACACCCTCACAGCCGCCGAACATCTTCACTTCCAGATACACACCGACCCCAAGACCACACTCAGAGGCACCCTAATCTACAGACCACCTGGACCCCGCACACAATTCAGCGAAGACATCGCAGACTTCATCAGCCCACACGCCCTCCCCTCCGCCGACTACATCCTCCTTGGGGACCTCAACTTCCACCTAGAGAACAACAACGACAACAACACCACCACCCTGCTGGACAACCTCGCCAACCTCGGACTCAAGCAACTGGTAAACACCCCCACCCACTACGCCGGAATCACGCTTGACCCAGTCTTCTCCTCCAGCAAGTACGTCTCCTTCAGCCACTCCACCGGACTCCACTGGACAGACCACAGCTGCGTCCACTTCAGCTTCAGAAGGACCACGACTCACCACCACCCGCAACAGGTTCCCCGCAGGAGCTGGAACAAGATCACCACCGACCAGCTCACCACATCACTGAGCCAGAACCCTTCCGCCAGCTCAACGAACCCCAACCAAGCAGCCAACAACCTCACACAGTGGATCACCAACTGCGCTGACGACCTCACACCTCTGAAAAACCATCCCAGCAGGCCCGGCAGCAAGAAAGCCTCCTGGTTTAACGACGACCTCAAGAACTCCAAGAAGAAATGCCGCACCCTCGAGAAAGCCTGGCGAAAAAACCCGACTACAGACAACATGACCGCCCTCAAGCACGCCTCCCGCAAACACCATCAGCTGATCCACACCACCAAGAAGACAGCATTCAAGGAACGACTAAACAACAACGCACACAACAGCAAGGAACTCTTCAGCATCGTCAAAGAGCTCTCCAACCCCAGCGCCGGAAACAACGACATCACCCCCTCACAAGACCTCTGTGATTCACTCGCCTCGTTCTTCCACAGCAAGATCACCGACATACACAACAGCTTCGGCGCACAGACCACGCACCCAACCACCGAACCGACGCCCCCCACCACCACCCTCCGAGCCTGGACCCCGGTCAACACCGAAGACACCATCCACACGATGAACACCATCCACTCCGGATCACCAACCGACCTATGCCCCCACCACATCTTCAACAAGGCCGACTCCGTCATCGCACCCCAACTCCGGGACATCATCAACTGCTCCTTCAACACCGCCACCGTCCCAGAGAGCTGGAAGCATGCCGACCTCAGCGCCCTCCTGAAGAAACCCTCAGCAGACCCCACCGACCTCAAGAACTACCCCCCTATCTCGCTCCTCCCTTTTCCTGTCAAAGTCATCGAGAAGACCGTCAACAGACAGCTTGCCGCCTTCCTCGAGACAAACGGATCCCTCGACCACTCGCAGTCCGGCTTCCGAGCCAACCACAGCACCGAGACCGCTCTCATCGCAGCCACTGACGACATCCGAGCCCTGCTCGACAACGGGGAAACAGCTGCCCTCATCCTCCTGGACCTCTCCGCAGCGTTCGATACTGTCTGCCACCGCACCCTAGTGCAGCGCCTCAGCAACATCGGAATCCAAGAGAAGGCACTAGAGTGGATCATCTCGTTCCTCGCCGGAAGAACCCAGAGAGTCCGCCTCCCCCCGTTCAGATCCGAGGCCACCGAAGTCATCTGCGGCGTACCACAAGGATCATCACTCAGCCCCACCCTCTTCAACGTCTACATGAGCCCCCTCGCAGCCATCGCACGCCAACACAACCTCAACATCATCTACGCCGACGACACCCAGCTGATCCTCTCCCTCACCTACGACCCAGCCACCGCCAGGACCAACCTACACGAAGGGATGAAAGACGTAGCCGAGTGGATGATGAACAGCCGCCTGAAACTGAACTCAGACAAGACGGAAGTCCTCATCCTTGGATCATCACCCTCTGCCTGAGACGACTCCTGGTGGCCCCCTGCCCTGGGCAGCGCACCCAAACCAACGGACTGCGCACGCAACCTGGGCTTCATCCTGGACTCCTCCCTCTTGATGACCAGACAAGTCAACGCCGTCTCATCATCATATTTCAACATCCTACGCATGCTCCGAAAGATCTTCCGATGGATCCCCACCGAAACCAGGAAGACGGTCACCCAGGCACTCGTCACCAGCCGACTGGACTACGGAAACACCCTCTACACCGGAACCACAGCCAAACTACAGAAAAGACTTCAACGCATCCAGAACGCCTCCGCACGACTCATCCTCGACATCCCCCGACACGGCCACATCTCCGGACACCTGAGAGACCTGCACTGGCTCCCCGTCAGCAAGAGAATCACGTTCCGACTCCTCACCCACGCACACAAGGCCCTCCACGACCTGGGCCCCACGTACCTCAACAGCCGCCTGACCTTCTACACTCCCACCCGCCATCTACGATCGACCAGCCACGCCCTCGCCGCCGTTCCTTGCATTCGAAGAGCCACCATGGGAGGAAGATCCTTCTCCTACCTGGCAGCAAAGGCTTGGAACTCCCTCCCCATCCACCTCCGTCGGACCCAAGACCACCTCTCCTTCAGGAGGCAACTCAAGACCAGGCTATTCGAGAAGTAGCGGACCCCCCTCCCCCAAGCTCCTTGAGACCCTCCGGGTGAGTAGCGCGCTATACAAATTTCTTGATTGATTGATTGAACCAAGTAGCAGCCAATGCATTGCTCACCTTCACCTAACAGGTAGGTAGCCATCTTAACAGGGAGGGGTGTTTGTGGGTGGGAAGCCTGCACTACAACTCCCATTAGGCACCCTTGTCCCAAAGCTGAGCAAGATGGACTACTCCCCTCCAGCCAGAAGCATGTGGCAGTCATTGTACATCCCCAAACAAACTTACAGGTAGGTAGCCATTTTATGCTCTCTTATCTCATCCCTGAGCAGGATGGAACACTCCCCCTCACACAAGAGTCATGTGTAATGTATTCCCTCCCTCTGCTCAACTTCACAGGAAGGGAACCATCCTAACAAGGAGGGGGGTTTCTGGTTATGAAACCAGCACTACAACTTCCAGCAGGCACCCTTGTACCAAAGCTGAGCAAGATGGAGCACTCCACCACACACCCATAAAGATGTGTCAGAAAATCTCCCCAAATGTGCCACAGAACAGGGAAGTAGACAGTGCATGCACCCCGCCATTTCTCTCTAAAAGCATGGAGCCATATGACCACACCCGCTCTCACATCCCACCAAACGTGGCATAGATTCAATTGCCACTTCCAGTGTGCAGACAGCTAAGCGTATGTAACTGTCACAGAAACCAAAGTGTGACTCACCAAATCGCATGTCTAAGAAATTCAGAGCACAATCATGCACAGCATTGAATGCTATCTGTAAGTGCCATGGGGACAGACCATCAAGGCCCATATGTAAACAAAACGAGCATGGTCTGTAGTAAAAAGAAAGCAAAGCACATGACATGACAAAGGTATGCATGAGATCACAATGTCTAGTTCATGCTCATATGTAAAGTCTTCCATGCAGAGTAATCAACAAAGATGCTTCACATAAAGTCATTGTGCTGCTAGTCATTAGAGCACAACATGTCCTTGTAATCACAAAATCTGCACGTGGCGCATGGTATCTATTGACATGTCACACCATGGACAAGTAATGTATGTACCTCCACATCATGTCATGATGCACAGTTCTGTGCAGACGTACCATGTGATATCAATGTAAACTGTGGTGTATAATTTGTAAATGAAATACATCTAATACCAAGCTAGAGGGATGCACTTCAATAACCATTTCCCCTCTGTTCCACAGGTGAACTGATAGCAGAAGATGATCACACCAACCTGCAGAGCCAGTCTCCACCCCAGAACATGGACTCTCTGATGCTGGCTCCCTAGATTTCTTTGATGCAGAGCCAGAAGCCGGCCCATCAGGCATGCCAGGGCGCAACAGGTCCCAGGACCCCACTGTCCCCCCTGCTATCACCTCAGCAACAACAACTATGCTGACTCCTGCTGTAACAACCTGTGCGGCCTCTACCACCACCACCAGCACCACCACCACCACCAGTGCTGGCTGCAACACTCTCCCTGCCTCAGAGGATGACCACCCCACCCCACAATATGAGGAGTGCAGGGAGAGTACGCTGGAGCGTAGAGTGGTGACGCCACAGGTCCGGAACAGCAGGGCAGGTGGGAGGGCAACTGGGCGTCAAACCCAACCGGACACTGGGACCGAAGCCCTGGCCAACATCACCAGAGTCCTTGGGGCCTATGAACGAGCCCAGGGACACATGGGCCAGGCTCTTGAAGATTCCCGTGAGCTCTGCTTGCTTCTGAGGTCCATAGACACCTGCATGGGCCAAATCGTGGACCTCTTGGGCCAGCTTGTGGCGGTTCTGAAAGACTGGCCTGCAGCCCAAACAACAGCTCCACCTCCCTCCAGTGACCCGCAGGATGGCAGTTCCCCTACCCCCCCTGCTGCCACAGAGAGGGATGAGTCCTTAGACCCGCTGATCCCGCAGCAGAAGCCCCCCCAGCCAAATGCTCAAGGGGCCGTCCAAAGAAATCCCAGGGAGGGTCCTGTGGCAAAGCACCAGCCAAACGCCAGTCAAGGAGCCAGCCATGATGGCACCCCTGTTTGCCATTGACTTTGTTGACTGTCCTTACCCACACTCCCAGGTTAATGGCATGCGTCTGTTGGACTGGGTTACCACATCAATGTGGTGACTACTCGATTTTCTCATCTACCATCACTAACAACTCATTGTTTCCCTTTTCACCATTTTGTAAAATATTCACTTCCCTGTCGCATATACCCATTGTAAATAAACACTCCTTACACACCTATGTTTTCTTGTCAGCTCCATGTTTATCACAGGATGTACAATGTTGACTCTGTTTACAATGTACCAGGAGCACTGATTGTCTGGACTCCTTGAGAGGCAGAAGGGACATAGGAAAATACAAGAGAACGCTATTCACTTGTCAGGTGATGGCATCACAGCCATTACATAACACTTGTCATCAAGGTACTCAAATCTGCACACATTACAATGAGCAACAGTACCAACATAGACATCCTGTAGCTGTGCATGACTACCCTGTCCCAGAAACGTTAGCAGCCAGCACAGAGTCAACAACAGGCAGCAGTCACAAAGCTCACCTAGGCATTTTCACCAACAACAAAATCAGCAGACAATGGTAGCGTTGTCTGTTTTCACTCACCTTCAAGGGAAGTAGCGGTTGATGAGCTGTTGACGCAGGTCGACACCTTCCTCCTCTGCACTATCCTTGTCACTGGACATGTGTGGGTTTGCAGGCGGTGGCCTCAGCTGCACATCATCGTCCAGGAGCAGGGGGATCTCCTTGCGCAAGGCCAGGTTGTGAATTATGCACCAGTCCTGGGATTCCTCAGTGGGCTCAGCAACCAAGGTCGGTTGGGATATGCAGAGTCCCCTAGGTGTGAGATACACAGACCAATTTTGTAGGATAAACAGTAGCTGAGAACAGCATGTCACACCTATAGCACACTACTTGACACTGCGTACTCACCCACAATCCACACACGCTCTGGAAACTGATTTGCCATCAGCTGTGGTATGATGCTGTTACACAGGATGTAGAAGTCATGGGCTGATCCTGGAAATTTAGCACAGACATGGGAGATTATCATATCCGCCTGGCATACCACTTGCACATTAATGCTATGATACCACTTCCCCTGGGATCACAGCTTACTGGACTTTGGACGCAGCTTTGACTCGTCTACCGGTGTGTGTCCCCATCACCCTCCCCCTCCTCTTTCCATGCTGTGTCTCTCACCCTCCCCTCCTCTTTCCCTCCTCCATTCTCTGTCTACTTCCCCTGCTCTTACCCCCTCCCCTGACTCCCCTGGTCTGCTTTTTCCCTTACGTATTTGTCCTTATGGTTAGTCGCTACCTTACTTGTCACTATGCTGCCAGGCTCAAATAACTGTGTGACCTTTGTAACGATGTAACTTGAAATTATGGCCTGATACTCATGTAAAGCGCTCTGATTCCTCAGGGTCTAGCCAGCGCTATATAAAACCTTTAAAATAAAATAAATAAATAAACATGCAGTCATTTATCCTCTTTATCTGTAAGGAATCCTGAAATGACTCCTGCCGTTGCTTTTGCGGCTATGTTAATAGACAAAGTAATGAGCACTCATGCCGGTTCTCAACCTGGCTTTGGCAAGCATCAATGGTGCATAAAACCAGGCCGTTTCTAAACACGGCTTCGTCTTCAAAGTAGAATAAATGTACTGGTAAATGAGCTGTTTCCCTCACAGCAGGAAATACCAGAATGCACCAAAGTAACAACAAAGGTTCTGATGCCTCCATTTACTGAATGGGAGGTGGGAAGCAAGAAAAAACTAAACAGAAGAGGCTGCGTATCTGCAGGAATAATACTTAGACTGACATCAAGAGTTTCCTTAAAAGTCAGAACCGGTGCTGTAGCACCCTTACCCGACTAGAGAGAAAGAGAGAGCACTCTGCTCCCGAACATCCGTATTCCCACTTGCAGTTAGGAATAATCTGCAGCATCTCTCCGTACCGGCTTCGATTAATTGCCCGCACTCTTCCAGAAGCACATCCTCCAGTTGCCACCTCTACCCCGGAAGTGCTAATTGGCATTCTGGGAGTGGTGGTTTGCTTTCAGAAAAGAAGACAATTCAGACCTGGCAACGTTCAGTGTAGGTCGTGTGAATCGTAACAGATTGGCACTGAATTATTTTTCAACTTTATTTCATGTTGGAACCCCTTAGCCTCACCTAACCTCCCTTCAAACAGCTGAGAATTATGCTCAAGAATGTCTTGCAGCCCACTATCATCAATTATCATGACTTGTTGTTCCGCCCTTGGGTCCACTCTAATGTTCACATCATATTGATGAGTCCAACCTAGTATGGCTGGTCCCTCTGGAGCAATGTACACTTTACCGGTAGTTTGTATGCCCCTAAACTTTAATGAAGCTTTAATATAACCTAACTCTCCAATGTTAGTACCCTGATATTCCTTCAAGACAACATCAAAGGAGAAAAGTGCCATGTCTTTCCAGACCGCATCAAACATTTCCTTGGGAATAATGGTGTACAATGATCCAGTATCCACCATTAAGGACAACACTTCACCATTAATATCAAAGTCAGCTTTGGGTCGAATACGATTATTTGCCATATTACTAGCTTGTTCATCCTCCTTCACCATGAGCACCCTATGTTTTGTACCTTCATCTTCTATGACAGCGACTTTTTTTGTAATGGCTTTGCACATACGTGTGTAATGACCCTTCTTTCCACATTTAAGACATTCTTTCCCTTGAGCAAAACAATTCTTGGAGTCTGCAAGGTGAACCATACTTCCGCACCTATGACGTGCGTGGGGGGGGGCTTTTGCTAAATTAAATGTATTTTTACTCAATCTAGCTTTATTTACGTTGGTGCTGACACCACCTGGTTTGCTGCGCACAGCATTGACACTCTCTAGTCACCTTGCATGGTTGCTACCTCCATCCCGCTCTCCTGCTGTAAAGTTTTCATGTCCCTCATACACTTTTCAGATTTTTCTTTTAATTGTGCTATAGCAATAGCTTCCTTCAGTGTTGGGTTGCTTCCAGCCCACAACCTTTCTTGTGCTTTTTTGCTGTGGCACTGCACAATAAGTTGATCCCTCATCATCTCATCCTGCATCTGTGCAAACCGGCATCTTTTTAACAGTTCCCTTAATCCGGATAAGAATTTGCCTACTGTCTAAGTTGGACATTGGGGTTGTGTATACAATTTACTCCTATGCATAGCAATATTTTCCTGATTGGCAAACCTAATACGCAACTTTAAGACAGCGTCCTTGTAAATGTCTTTCACATACTCACCTGTCCCTGGAAGACATTTAAATATGTGTTGACTCTCTTTTCCAAGTGCTGCTAACAATAAGGCCTTTGTCCTAAGAGTAGGAAAACGTGTCTCATCCAGCGCCACCAAATAGTTCTCAAAACAGTCAATCCAATCCTCCCATTCTATCGTGGGTTCTCCAGTTGACATGAGAAAGGGAGGTGGAGCTGTTATTGTTTAGGAATATTCATAATGAAGGAGTGACTCCAAACTGATGACTACAATGGCAGAACACTCATTTATTTATCTGTTATAGTCACCCCACCAACCTGGTGTAATTATCGAATCATATTTGCCAACGTTTTGAACGTTACCATGTCAGATGGAATGGTGTCTATGTATTGGCAGTCTGAGCCTAGCTGAGGCTGTCAGATAATGTACAACATATAGTTCACACCCGTAGGAGGGGAGTACCCTCCCACCCATATTACATATACATTTCCAACCCAATCTAATCCAATCAAATGTTCTCAGCAATAAAAGCTGATTGCCATACTAAAGAGGCTGAATGTGAATGTTTTACAAGTTTATTAAGGGAGCAAATACATTTTGAATACTTTTTCCTGGACAAGTACATTTGGAACAGTTACATTTGTACGGTAGGTCATATCTTCAAATAAACAACGATTTACATTCTTTGAATGAAGAGCATTTGAAGGAAACTAGAATAAGGCATTATTTATTTGGTTTTGCACACAGTTCTTTTGTTTACATTTTGGTTGGTCAAAGGTATTACAGCAAAATTGTACTGTACGGTTAATATATTGGCAGCACATTCCGGTTATCTAGTTCCACTTTTATGACAGAGACACTGACAGATGGTGCAATTATTTGGTTTAAAAAGCAACCAAGCCGTAGAGACCCTTTTTAGGTCTTGTCCTACGCAACGCGCATGCTTTGCAAAGGAGGGAACCTCATGTAATTGACTTGCTTTTTGGGGCAAGCACGTGCACGCATTCCATTGCCTTCAATGGCAACGCGTGCACGTTAGGAGATTCACTCGCGGGATCGCGCGGCACATCTCGTTGCAATTATTGCTCCCGCGAGGGAATCGCGCCCGCCCCCTTCCTCTCCCGCCCATCCCCCACCGCCGCGTGAGGCGTTTGTGTTTGTTGCTTAAGTTGCTGTTTGTTCAGGGTTTACACTTAGAAGCTCCTGTACCAATCAGCATCTGTTACAAGTACAACACAGTTATTGATGGCCTTTATTTGCACAATTGTTTTTTTTTGCCTGCATCGCAGCGGTGCTGCAATGAAAAGTATTGTCTTGCAGCCGCAGGGCAGGCCAGCTTGTAAATGCAGCTGAATCTTGCTTTGTAGCATTTTAAGAACTGTCACGTTCTGATTATCGGTTCTGTTTTAATTTGTCAGAAAATTAGACGTTTCTCATATTGTGCCCGACGTCCTACCGTGCGGACTCAATGCTGATATATGGGTCTCATTTTCGACTGCTCATTTTTCCATTCCCCTCCAGTGCTGACAAGCCCATTAGGGCCGACAAATACCTGAACATTTTCGAGGCTGTGTGAAAAGCCGTGACGCAGTGTGCAGAACACACAATCTGCGGTGTGTATCTGAAATTGGTTTTCCGTTTGAGCGCTGAGCCTTTAGGGTTCCCGCTAATTGCTGTGAAATGTCAGCAGGGTTGTTGTTTTTATCATTTTTATTGCTGCTGGGAGTGTGTGTTCCCTTCTAACGGCTGCAACGGGCCTATTTCTTTGGCGGATTTCACTTTTGTTGTGTGGTACTTACCGCTGGCTAAACAGTACTTTATTTCTGCTAAAGAACTAAACTAAAGAAGGAGAATGTGGCTTAAGGGCTAGAGCTGCGGAACTTGAAGCTGGGGAACCAGGTTCCAGACTGGCAAGGAAGGCTCAAGCTTCCTGTCATTCTGGGCAAAACTCTTAATTTCCCTGTGCTTTAAAAAAAAAGACATTATAGCTCCCTCTCTTTCTCTCACTCTCTCTCTCTCACACATACACGCATCTATCTCTTTCTCACTTGTCTCTTTACAATGTTTCTCTCTTCTCTCCATTAGAGCTCCCTCTCCTTCTCTCACTGTCTCACACATACACGCAGCTGTCTCCTTCTCACTTGTCTCTTTACAATTTATCTCTCTTCTTTCCATTTTAGCTCCCTCTCCTTGTCTCACTTTTTCTCTCCTACATATATGTGCACACAAATGTCTCTTTCTCAAAGTCTCTTTATAATGTATCTCTGTACTCTCTGTTCTAGGTCCCTCTCCTTCTCTCACTCTCTCTCTCTCTCACACACACACACATACACATGCAGCTGTCTGCTTCTCAATTGCCTCTTTGCAATTTAAACGATGCCGTATTAGTAATTGTAAAAGCAAACTGGAAAGGATGGGCATGTCCCTACTTTAAAGGGAATTTTTAACAAACACATTGTTGTAGTGTAGCGCATTTATAATAATTTATAAAGGTTGCTCCCATATACCCGTTCAAACTATCCCCTATCTCTCTCTTCTACTATATATCACTAATCAATCTTCTACTCTCATACTCTATTCCCACATCACTAACATAATTAATCACACATAATTTCTATTACATCTATTTCCAAAGCTTTGTTAAATAAAAAACACACCCTATCCTTCTATTCTAAAATATTCTCCTACGTACACAAAACAGCACTCTTTAAACAACTATAACATCCTCTCCCCTTCTTTCTCCTTCTCACACGCTATTTATACTCCTCTTTCTCAATATCAATACCTATATTAAAAAATAACTAGCCCTCGCATTCTATTTTTACATCTAAACAGCTATCACTATCTATTTACAAAACACATCATTCTACTACATAAATACAAAAAATAACACAAAATCCAACTACATACATAAACAACTAACAATTTCAATGATACACACACAAATATATTACACACCACATACATATACTACATTACAAAACAAAACACATAAATTATCATTTACAACACAAATAGCTCCAACTCACACAAATGCGAGACCTATTGCATTGCAAATGTTTGTTTATAGTCTTACTTTCTTCTGATCCTGATGCGGGAATTTCTTAATATACTGACTGTGGGGTCCCTCAGTGGTCCTAGCTTAGTCCGACATTTTTTTTATCTTTATATGACCCCTTTGGCTGAGCTTATACAATCTTATGGCTTCTCCTTCGCTTCCTATGCAGATGACAGGCAAATTGGTGTCTCCTTAGCTAACTATGAGATTGGCATAGGATTGAAATTGTGTGACTGCATGCAGGTGGTTACCAGCTGTATGGGCAGAAACTTCTTTAAATTAAAATCTGACAAAACTCAAGTGGATCTCTTTGGTGCCCAAGGCTCTTTCTGGACCCCGTCTTGCTGGCCTCAGGATATACCTGCACTTGCCAGAAAGGCTTGCTTATTGATGACAAGTTGTGCTTCACTGACCAAGTCAATGTGGTCACTTCTTCGCCTTTCTCATGCTAAGAACTGTCTGAAAGATACTTCCGTACATCACTTTTCAGCTACAGAAAACCGTGTTCATTTCATTAGTGACGGCAAAACTTAATTATTGCAAGTCTTTTTCTCAATGCTCACCAACACATGTGATGAATTGTAATGGCAACTGGTTTCTGGTTGAGGGTCGAAGTTGCTGTAAATGGAGGTGATTTTATTTTTATTTTTTTTATTGAGTTTTATATAGGGCGAACTAGACCCGAGAAATCGGGTATCAGAGCGCTTTACATGAGCACCAGTTTTGTTACAGACGAACACATCAATTCTTGTTAGGCACGGGGAGATTATGTGATTTGCCCTGAATCACAGGACGTTGAGCGTCGTTGCCGAGACTCGAACCTGGTTCCCCAGCTTCAAAGTAGACTTCTCTAGCCGTAAAGCTACATCCTAAACAAATTGCAAATCTTGCAGAACCCCGCAGCTAGACTTCTTCTAAAGATCCTGAAATACCATTCAGCATCTAATTTTATTGGGAAATTACATTGGCTTCGGGTCAGGCAGAGGATCACTTTCAAATCCCTTTGTATTGTTTAATAAGCTCTTCAGGGCTCTCGCGCCCAAAGTTCCTTCAACACAGACTCAAGTTCAAGTTCAAGTTCAGAAATTTGTATAGCGCACTACTCACCCATAGGGTCTCAAGGCGCTTGTGGGAAGGGGTGCATTATTTATCGAATAGCCATGTTTTAAGTTCCTTTCTGAAGGAAATGTGGTTCTGTGTGAGGCGGAGGTGAGTGGGGAGAGAGTTCCAGGTCTTGGCCGCCAGGTAGGAGAAGGATCTTCCTCCCATGGTGGATCTGTGGATGCGCGGAACTGCGGCAAGCGCTTGGTTGGAGGATCTTAGTTGGCGGGTGGGTGTGTAGAAGGACAGTCGTGTGTTGAGGCATTCGGGTCCTAGTTTGTAGAGGGCCTTGTGAGCGTGGGTGAGGAGACGGAACGTTATTCTCTTGTTGACGGGAAGCCAGTGGAGGTCTTTCAGGTGGCCGGTAATGTGAGCTTGGCGAGGGATGTCCAATATGAGTCTGGCTGATGCATTTTGGATGCGTTGGAGTTTTTTCTGTAATTTGGCTGTGGTTCCGGCGTAGAGGGTGTTTCCATAGTCCAGTCGGCTAGTGACCAGTGCGTGGGTGACCGTCTTTTTTGTTTCGGTGGGGATCCAACGGAAGATTTTTTTGAGCATACGGAGTACGTTGAAGCAAGAGGATGAAACTGCGTTAACTTGTCTGGTCATCGAGAGGGAGGAGTCTAGGATGAAGCCCAGGTTGCGTGCGTGGTCTGTGGGAATGGGTGCTGTGCCCAGGGCCGATGGCCACCAAGAGTCATCCCAGGCAGAGGGTGAAGATCCTAAGATAAGAACTTCCGTTTTGTCTGAGTTAAGTTTTAGGCGGCTGTTTTTCATCCATTCGGCTACTTCTTTCATGCCTTCATGAAGATTGGTTTTGGCGGTGTTAGGGTCTTTGGTGAGGGAAAGGATCAGCTGGGTGTCGTCAGCGTAGGAGATGATGTTGAGGTTGTGTTGTCGCGCGATGGATGCCAGGGGACTCATGTAAATGTTAAAGAGGGTGGGACTGAGTGATGATCCTTGTGGGACTCCGCAGATGACTTTGGTGGCCTCTGATTTGAATGGGGGGAGTCGGACTCTCTGGGTTCTCCCGGCGAGGAACGAGAGGATCCAGTCCAAGGCTTTTCCTTGTATTCCGACGTTGCTGAGGCGTTGTATGAGGGTGCTATGACAGACTGTGTCGAAGGCGGCGGAGAGGTCGAGTAAGATGAGGGCAGCTGTTTCTCCGTTGTCCAGCAGCGTTCGGATGTCATCTGTAGCTGCAATGAGGGCGGTTTCGGTGCTGTGTTTGGCTCGAAAGCCGGACTGTGAGGGGTCGAGGGAGTTGTTGGATTCAAGGAAGGCGGCGAGCTGGCTATTGACGGCTTTCTCAATGACTTTGGCAGGGAAAGGGAGGGGAGAAATGGGGCGGTAATTCTTAAGTTCAGATGGGTCAGCTGTGGGTTTCTTCAGGAGGGCAGTGAGTTTGGCGTGTTTCCAGCTTTCTGGGAAGGTAGCGGAATCGAAGGAGCAGTTGATGACCTCACGGAGATGGGGTGCGATGATGGAGTTTGCTTTGTTGAAGATGTGGTGGGGACAGGGGTCGGTTGGCGAAACTGAATGGATGGAGTTCATTAGGCGGATGGTGTCTTCAGTGGTGATTGGGTTCCAGGCGTTAAGGTTGTTAGGGAGCGGTTCAGGTTTGGAGGTGGGAGAGGTGGGCTGTTCTTTCGAAATGTTCTTAAAGCTGTTATGTATGTCGGCGATTTTATTGTAGAAGAAAGAGGATAGAGAGTCGCAGAGGTCTTGGGAGGGAGTAATATCGTTTGAGGCTGCGGTGGGGTTAGTAAATTCTTTGAGGATGTTGAATAGTTCCTTGCTGTTGTGGGCGTTGTTGTCGAGTCGATCCTTGAAAGCTGATTTCTTGGTGGATCGGATCAATTGGTGGTGTTTGCGGGTGGCTGCCTTGAGGGTGGTCAGGTTGTCAGTGGTTGGGTTTTTTCTCCATGTTTTTTCGAGAGTACGGCATATTTTCTTGGAATTCTTAAGGTCATCGTTGAACCAGGGGGCTTTTTTGCTACTTTGTTTGATCTGGTGGTTTTTTAGGGGTGCTAATTCGTCAGCGCTGTGAGTGATCCATTGTTTGAGTTTGGTGGCAGCTTCGTTTGGGTCCGATGAGAGGGCTGAAGGGTTTCGGTTGAGCGATGTGATGAGTTGGTCGGTGGTTATTTTGTTCCAGTTTCTTCGAGCAATAGGTTGTGGGGGGTTGTGAGTCTTGGTAGTTTTGTAGCTGAAGTGAACACAGCTGTGGTCCGTCCAATGGAGAGCTGTGGTATGATTGAAGGAGATGTGTTTGCTGGAGGTGAAGATAGGGTCGAGCGTGTGTCCGGCTAAGTGGGTGGGGGTGTCAACAAGTTGTTTTAATCCGAGGTTGGCCAGGTTGTCCAGAAGGGTGGTGGTGTTGCAGTCGTTTTTCTTTTCTAGGTGGAAATTGAAGTCTCCCAGTAGAATGTAGTTCTCGGAGGGGAGGGCATGTGGGCTGATGAAGTCAGTGATGTCTTCGCTGAATTGTTTACGGGTTCCTCGTGGTCTGTAGATGAGGGTGCCTCTAAGTGTCGTCCTGGGGTCTGTGTGGATCTGGAAGTGAAGGTGTTCGGCGGACGCAAGGTTATCGTCGGAGCTGGTCGTGATTCGGATGGTGTTCTTATGGACGATGGCGATGCCTCTTCCTGTTTGTTTGATGCGGTCCTTTCGGATGATCTTGTACGCGTCCGGGATGGCTATGGCGATGTCGGGTGCTGATGAAGCGTTCATCCAGGTTTCTGTAAGGAAGGCGATGTCCGGTGACGCAGTGTCGAGTAGGTCCCAGAGTTCTGTGGCGTGTTTGTGGATTGAGCGGGTGTTTAGCAGGATGCATTTTAGGTGGTTAGAGTCGGAGTTGTTTTTGGAGGTTGTGGATTTGGTGTGGGTCTTGATGCAGGCGAACTTGCAGGAGTGGCAGGCGAAGGGACCGTGGGTACGTCCTGGGGCAGCTTCGTAGCATTGTGGTGTGCGTCCGGGGTTAAGGGCTAAGAGGGTGGCGGCGGCATACGTTATGCGGGAGGAGTGCGGTTTGCGGGGGACAGGGGGTCTGGCACTGGGCGCGGTCCAGGCGCGGACGGGTGTAGACGGGCTTACCTTTGGCGCACCTTCGGCGCACATGGGGCGCGACCGCTGCGCGTGAATGCTGCGCGAAGGTCCATCTGTCATATATTGATAGGGGAGGGGCAAGGGAGGAGCAGCTGGGAGGCGGGTGCGTGCGTGGAGAGGGCGGGCTCCGAGTCAATACAACAACACAAATGGCGGCACAAGTGAAACCGGAACCGGTTGGGGAATTTAAGTAAATAGCGCTGTGGGCAGGGAGGCGCTAGCGAAATGGGGCACAAATAAATTATACAATTTGGTAATGCGAGCGCTAGTCAGGGCAAAGCGGGCAAATGCTAGAGGTAGGGTGATATCGTCAGTCAATGCGAGCAGGCACAGTGAGATGTAATTAATTCAGGGCAGCAGAGCGGCGCTACGATACCCAGGCAGCAGAGTAGTCAACAGAGCAGCACAGCGTTGGTCAGGAAGCAGCGTGGCACAGCTAAAATCACAAGCACCAGGGGCCTTGGGGGAGTGACCGCTTCTGACAAAGTCAGGACGGTCCAGGACGGCTCAGATGGTACATCCAAAGCAGGACTCATGCTAAACTTCTAATGGTTCCCAGATTCAAGCGGACAGCTTTGGGCGGAAGGAGCTTCTTGTTGTGTGCCTCGAAATCCTGGAATGCACCTCCACTGTATATTAAAATGGCCCTGAACTTACTACCTTTCAGAAATGGTTGAGACCTGGCTCTTCAACTGTTTTTAGACCTTAGCTTTCCTTCTGCTGTGTACTCAATGCCTGTTACCCTAGTCAAGACACCTCCGGGTATTCGTTGCGCTTTAGAAATTTGAACAACATAACATAACAATTTGGGTAATAAGTTTACTGCATTTAATGAGAATTCTTATTTGTATTCCTGTCATTTCCGAAAAACATGACGATCAGTAATCTACTGCTTAAAGTTCTGGAGGATAATTGATCTTCTGATGAAAGTTTAAAAAATGTTGACGGAGACGCAGTGTGCGTCGAGCCCAAGTGTGGGCCACCACTGCAGGTAAAGCATGCTGTCCTGCCTTTAACAAATATGACTGCCAAGGCTTGTTTGCTTCCAGAAAGAAAAATGATGTTGGAGGGAGCAGCCCTTGCACTCGGTGAAAAGGAAGGACCTAAACGTGAAATGATGCAGAAAATCTCACTAGACAGTTTGTCAGCTTTATTTTTGGCAAAAAAGAATTCTTCGAACCCCTGAAAGTAGATATTAGGCCAACAAAAAGGCTGATATCTGCAGCTTCAATTGGAAAATATTGCATAGTAAAAAAACAAAAGCACTAACAAAACTAAGAGGTCTCACAAAGCAGTGGCATTCCTATAGATATGCGTTCAAAAGCTGCAATTGGCACTTTGATGAAAGACATACACAGCAACATACTTTACGGTAGATACTTTTGACAAGAGCACTAGCATGGTTCATTCTATGTCCTACAAGTTATAGTGACATCAGCATCCAACCATCAAGCAGTAAATCAATAAATTAGCAATTAAGATGTAATGGTGCCAGCAACGTAACTATATCAAAGAACACAGCCTGGGTAAGGCTAAACACCATGTTGCATCTGTGGTTGAATAAAACGACTACTTGATCTGTCATCAAAATACAATGGCATTGACAGGCGGCCCATCCAACCAATGGCAAACCATGAAAAAGAAATGACAGCCAATGGCTATAGAAAGCTGACCAAAAGCCCACTCTACTTTCACACTTCTTTTTGCTGTATCGATGACAAAGGTTCCTACAACAGACAGCTAAAACTGCCTGTAGCAAGGCCTAAAACGGGGATTTGAAATAACACTTTATGCAATAATTTGTAACCGTTTTGTTTTCGTGTGGAGTGTCAGTAATGGATCTCCAAACCTGCGTATCTTGTTCAGAAAAATATTCGAAACAAGCAGTGTGACCTTTAGCATTTTCTCTTAGCCTGCAGACAGACATCATGTTGTATAAACAAAAAGTGATTTACAACATGAGCAATTTTGACTGAATGCAATTTGGAAGCAATACAAGTTATTTATCTTTGTCTGCTACATGAAAAATAGTGCATCGTTTGAGGAATGTAAACGCTACCAACTCTCGATCACATGTTTTTTCTCCAGACCTGACTAAAAAACCAAGCTGTATGCTATAATTAACTAACAGAAACACCTGTCCCGGACAAAATGACATTTAACAAAGAAATTATTCATAATGTGTTGAAACTTCAGAAAGCACTGGTTCAGTCACACAAAACGGCACCGTTTAAAACAAACTGATTCTCATGGCAATTACCTTGTTATCGAGGTGGAACGCAGGCATCATTCCAATGACTCACCTGTAGGGTGGAAATAATCACGAAAATTAAACAAATTTGAGAATATATACTGCCTTAAACTGTTCCTTGAAAGCAGAAATAAAACGGTTTACAAAGAATATTGGATATGCATTGCCCATAATTTGACAATGTCCCATACATCTGGAAGTGTGTCTGCTCTCCGGAATTCCATCTTCTAGCTAACTCGAGGGAACGACTGGGAATAAACAAGCACATGCCACCTGCATAGGTTTGGGTCTGACGCCAGACTGTGGTAGTGATGCACAGACACATAAAACACGTTTTTCGGCTGCAACATTGCTCCAAGCAGGAGTGCAGACTCTGCATGGATATGACCCCAATGTATGTGCACTAAAATACAAGGACTGATCAATCATTAAAGTGCATAGGAAAAAAATACAAAAATTGGGAAAAGGGATAGAACCAGACAGGGCTAACCAAGGCATTGAAGTGGAGTGCAGATAAAGTGCAGCTATTCCAAAAACCTCGATGTAGCTTCCAGCCTCTTATTTTCATTTTCCTCCGAGGAAATACCTTTTGGATTCAACACGAACTAGCTTTTAGCACTAACCGATGTATTGAAAATGCAGGATCTTCCACTCTTTTAAATGTTAGCACTTGTTCTCCATGTTGTCCTGTGGAATGTTTGTTTTGCCGCGATTTACACAGTTATTTTTTTTGTCTTGGAGTTTATACAGCGCTTAGTCAACCCTAAGGTTTGGAGCGCTTTCGGAGAGCACGAGTTACATTACACAATAATGCCAATAAGGTATTCTTCAAAACAAATAGAAAACGTTATATACAAAGCTGCTACAACTTTAAAAAGGTTTCTTTAAAAAAATAAAAATGTGAAATATAAAACGCTCCCAACCGTAAGCTTGTTCTGCTAGAGCAGTGATGCTTAACCTGAGATACGCGGATCCCTGGGGCCTCTTGACACTAACACAGGAAGTCAGCGACTTTAGCAGATGAAATCATTTTAGCAAATTAATAAAGTTTATGTATATAAAAAAAGCCAAATTGAAAATTGTAACACACTCTGAGAATGAAGGAATTTGAAACTGGAGGCTTACAATTAAGTTGGCAGCTTCGCTTCAATCTTGGGAGCATCACCCGCATAGAAAATACTGCAGATAAGAGGCCTCAAATGAAAGACTGGTATCTGCTGGCAAAAAGAGAGGTTGCATTATGCAAAAAAAGACAGACTGATATGCTGGAATATTGAAAATCTCTTAGTCTTTCAAAAATAATGCCAACTATTTAAAAGCTCAATTTTTCCCATTAAAACGAAAATTCCAATTTGTGTATATTTTTTAATTTGTGGATTAATAAAAATATTTTTTTATTTGTGTATTTGTTAGATGCGTACTTGTTTCTGTTTTATGTGTATTGTTTTTGAGGTTTAAATCCGATATTACTTTGGCAAGGGTCACCCGCTTCCAACACAAATTCAGAAGGCAAAAGATTAAGAACGGCTGGGCTAGACTATAAGATTCAGTAAGAAAAGGTCTGATTGGCCATTGAGGGTAAGAAGTCACAGCCATGTAATAATATTCTTAAGAATTCACAAGTGCACAGCCACAATCTTGTATAGGATGCCGCATACTCCAAACCACAATATGGCAATCAGAGGATTAAACGACTTTAAGCAAGTGCCACTGTGCCTTACTCTGTCCATTGGAACTATGAACTAAGGAACAATTTTGTATTTTTACAAGAAAGCATCTTTGTTTTGCAGAAGCTGTTGCATTGTTGGCTCACTCCATAGCCAACTTTACTGTGCATGCTCTATACTTGATTGATGGCACAGAGTGTCTTTTAGGGGCATACCTTTTGCCACAGAAATGTCACTTTAAACAACGTTCCTGTGGTGATAGGGGCTTCGCCTTATTTAAAAGGCGGCGTTAAGGCCTTGTAAGCATGCTGTGCCCCCCCTGTGTGCGTGCACCCCCAGTTCCAGCACAGCATGGACTTCACAGTCCAAGCCATGCTGGGACGTGCTGTGGCGGTCCTGTGGCAGTGCCTTTCTAAAGCATACGTAGGAGCCTTTAGAATGCACCGCTGCAGGACCGCCACGCTGCCCTCCTGCCAGATCACAAAAAAACTCATAATCTGGTGGGCGAGCTGCAACCCTGTCTGGTGGTCCTGGAGCGGGGCGGTGACGTGGCAGCCCGCTCCAGGACCACCAGACCCGTAATTGGGCCCTTATTTTGTCACAAACAAAATTGCAAAGAATATATTTAATCCCGCATCTAGTTTCATAACACTCATAGTGATATACATGGGCTCCACCGATAACTTACATAGCATAACAAAATCAATGTTTACTATGTTCTTTCTCCTTCCATCACATTTTTATAAAATGGGTTTAAACATACTGTAAGAAGTCACTATTTAATGGCGTTGTTATACTTTATGTCTCAATATTGACTTTCTGACATTGAGATTTACCGTACACTTAGGTGATTCAGTTACAAAGACTGACAACTACAACAGGAGCTGAGAAAGTATACTATTGGCAATTATGAGCAATCATAGTAAGTAGCTTACAAAGTGTAATGCATCCACAAGCTATCTTTGGATTGTTTCTTGCTAAAGGGATAATTTCTACAGATGTCTGCAAAGAGAAGTGAGTGCATACAGCTGGAAGACAAGCAAAGAAAGAGACCTTCCTCATCAATTATTATGGCTAGCTCAAGTCAGGTATAATTAAAGGGTTTGAAAAATCTTCAAATCCGCGCATGGGCCTCTATTGGGTACTCCTTCAGATGTTATTGCTTGCCTGAGTTTATGTGCAACTATTTCTTATCCAGAATAGGAAAGTACTTGTTTTCTTGTTTAATTGAACCCATATTTAAAGAAAAATTGAAACACCTTTGGGGATGCCATCTTCAGTTTGTATGTATAGACTATCAAAGGTAAATTCTTTTGAAGATGTATTAACACAAACGACAATGGATGTGTCGTAGTTTATTTGACGTGCAATTTTATGGGACAATTATTTTAAGTACTAATGTGTTTATGATGAAATCCAGTAGTAACCAATGAATGAATAACAATGAATTTGAAACAATTGTGCTCAGTTAATCAGAAGTTTGATTAATAACATTTTCTAATAGTGTCACATTTTCTATTGGTGTGGCAGTTTGGGATGGATTGTGCCCATGGGGAGCAGGGTCAAGACTGATTTGCATATGACTGGATCCAAACTGGGGCGGTGTGGTGAGCAAATAAATTGATGGATTAAATCCAGATCTATGACCGGGGTAAATGTTTGATTTATTAATTATTCTGTCCATCATCTGTTCTAATTGCTTTTGTTGCTCTAAGTGGCAAGGGTATGCCCAAACGTGGTTTCCCTGCTCACTGTGCCACTGGATTTAAAATTGCCTGGCTGAGGTGGGGTGGTACCCCGAAACCAGTCTCAGAATGCTTTTTCTCGGTCCAGGGAGGACCTCGCCAGGCAGTTCGAGCTGTACTGTTCCCATGGGGAGCAGGGTCAAGGCTGATTTGCATATGGCTGCTACCAATCTGGGCAGACATGGTGGATTAAACCCAGATCTGTGACTGGGGGTGAGGGTTTGATTTGTTCAGTCTTCCGTCTATCTTCTGTTCTTTTTACATTGGCTTATGGTGCACCATTTTAGTTAAAATGGATGTTGTTTCTGATGAACTGCTCATGCTAATTCTCTCCTCCCAAGCATGCCCCCTTAAATGACTTTTTCTCGGTATGATCTCTGCAGACTATGCAGAGCACACAACACTGTGTTGTAACTAGTTATTTTACTCGGGCTGATGTACTGTGAATGAAAATTTCTTCTGTGTGCTGTAAAGTGTAATGTTTAAAGTTTCTTCTGCTATAGATTCCTGATGTGGGCCCTTGGGCTAAGGTGCGCTTTATAAGACCTCATTCATTCATTCATTCATTCATTCATCAAAGTGTGAGCCAGAGATGTTCCCTTTTGCTCCAGGGATGCTGCTGGTCTCCTTTGTGATGCTGACTTAGACTTAGTCGATAACAATATTGCTGTATTCCTGGGATTTATACTGATTTCTGATTATATATTTGCTGTTTGTCTGCATGACAATGAACCATTATTCTTTACCCCTTATATTTGAGATACTGATTTGATATCCTTAACTTTCCTCAGACTGAAGTTCATTAATAGAGTTGCCCCAGTTACTAATTAGTGTGTTAACAATATTCTATGAGGCGTGATGGTGAGGAAGGTGGTGTCTGTTATCGCAATATCAAGAGTGCCAAGCATCCTGAGGTAAACTTTATTGTGATCTAAATATTTTGGTACACTTGATTAATGGGGTTTGTCACCCCCCCCCCCCCCCGGTGTGTGTATGTGTGTATTTGGTGTGTTCACTGGGGCTTGTAGCAACTGTTATGATCAAACTTAATGTGTATTTCAGGTTTGCTCTTCACCCAAGTAGAACTACACAGAAAACAAATATTTAGATACAAATAAAGTACAATATTTGGCTCCAACAAAAAGTCGAGAAGATGAAAATGATCTCACATCATTTTTATATTATCCCGAAAGAGAACGATTTTTGAATTTGGCTGGATGCCAACCTCGAAATGGAGTTCCCATGAAACCCACACACTCTTTCAAATCCATTAGTAATGTAAATCATGTTTCGTGCCAGTCAGCAATCAGACAACATTGGTTGGGCGCTATAAGCATCCCAAAACTGGACAAACGTTATTTACAGAAGTCTGTCAGGTAATTTCATGAAGAATTTGCAGGTTACGAGATAACCTGGTGTGAGACATATGATACGAGGTCTCTATCAATGTAATGTTTGCCTCTAAGCCAAGTAGATATCTTCAATGACTCCAGTGCCCGCCAGAAGCAGCTCGTGGAGGGAGTGCCACGGGGCGGTGGGGCGGGGCGGGTAGGGCCGACCGGAGTAATGTAACCAAAAAAATAAATAAATCTAATTTCAGTGCGCGCGCTGCAACGAATTTGGGCCCGCCCCACCCCACCGCCCCGCGGCAATCCGTCCGCGAGCCGCTACTGGTTCCCGCATTATATAATCTGTGCACTGTCCCTGTTTGCGCCACTGTGCACCTTTAAACAGATGCATCAGGTGCAAACAGGGACAGTACACCCTATTACAATCAATTTGTTGATGCCAGGGCAGAATCTCGAGGGTGCCCTGGGGGCAGCAAATTCAATGAAATATGTTTTACTCTGAACCTGCTTCCTTAATAGGGTGTGGGCACCGAGGCAAAATGATTTACTTATTTTCATGGGCCATGCCCCCAAGCAAATTAAGTACTTCCCTCTCAAGAAGGTGCATGTGAGCATCTTTTGCGTGCTATTACTCCAGGTGTTTGCCAGCCTATGCGGCATCCATTTGAGCTAGCCCTAGTACTTTGTGCAAATTGTCCCTGCCAACCAAAGGTAGAGTGCTTGCGCTCACCCTTCTAAACATAGGTAAATTGGAATATGCCTAATTGGCACATTTAATTTACTTAGAAGACCCTAGTATATGGTACTAATGTACCTAGGACTGGTAAATGCTACAAGTGGGCTGAAGCATTCATTATGTTTCCCACTATACTAGAACCTTAAAGCACCTCTCCGGACCTGACAGTGCAGCCTTTGTGTGCAACTTGAAATTGCCGTTTCAACATGGCAAATAAATCTTTTGTACAGCATAAACTTTCTTTTTAATACCTATCATGCACGCATAAGGTAAGCCCTAAATGACCATGGGGCAGGGTGCTGATCCAGCGGCCTATAGAAAATATATCATAAACAACGCTACCCAACTTCATAACCTATAAACAAAATTATATACTAAATTATGGACCCATTTATAAACCTGACATATTTTGGGCCTACTGAATCAGGTGGTCAGATTAAATCTATATACACATTATCTACAAAATATATACAATTTTATACATCTGCGGAAAGAATATTGTCATTAGAATAAAACCTAACCATTTAAACGACCACCATTGGCGACGTGATCTAGCTAATAGTAACCTGCACTTCTGAATAACCAAGACCAGCTTGTTTGTCAAAAGTAAGATTTTATTTACTAAATTATGGTAATTTAATTGATAGTTTTATAAAAGTAATTTATTAGCATTGAAGCAAGCATGATTGTAAAGAAACGTGAGAAAAATACAATTTAAGCAAGTGAATCAAAATTAAAGTGAATATATAAAGTTTAGCATTTCTAAAACCTAAGTCCCTAACTGAGCTAAATAGATAGAAATTAAAGTAAAGTTCTTTGAGGATTCTTACGTGCTCCACGCAATGTCCGACAGCACTTCACCCTCATCGGAAAGTCAGAAAGCAGTAGCCAGCCCATCCCTAGGGGCATGACTTTTTATACCTTTCTACGCTAACTAAACTACGCAAAGGAAAGTTTTCAGAAATCTTCGACGTCCCATTGGCTGAGAGTGACAAGTGACATGTCACCCACATTTCAAAAGTTCCATTAGGTCACTTTTCTTAAGGACCATTGTCTTTTCTGTATGCAACCAGGAGCTTCCTAGGTTTGCTACAAATGTCTCATTGCTTCCAATTGACTTCCGCGGATGCCAAGTTAAGGGCTGACAAAATGTTCTTTTTCGACCTTGGCCATGTCCGACAGAATGATGATAGCACGTCAGTTTTTGCTTTGTGAACGCAGCTTTTGACGAACATTTTATTTCAGAATGGGCGTCTCATGACTTTTGCAGAAGTAAAATTCAGCTTTTTGTAGCTCGAGCAGACTAGGCCCAAAAGCAGGCAACTTATGCTTTCTAGTATAAAACAAACACAAGAAAAGTATTAATGTAAGAAATAATGTAGATTCTGTATCCACCCCAAGATTTACTAATTAATTAACCCACCCGATTAATCAAATGTTACCTAGCCAATGCAAACAAATAAAGCAGCGTTTATATCTACCAGTCTTCAATAATCCATGAGACTTATATGCACCTAGAATAGTAGAAATGACATCACACAGACAAGGAAAAGCAAAACAAGCACATGCTTCTTTTAAGTTTGCAGCAGTTAGTAATGACAAAAACGAAAACAATAAATTATTTTATTATTTTGCACGAACGAAAAGATGCAACAATTATGCACGTTTATGAGCACACATGTTAGTCCCCCCATGTGTAAAGTTTAATCTAAGTTGTATTAGCACGACAAATCACAAATCATTAATATTATTATTCATGTTATGGAAATGTGACTTCACGAGTTTAAACAAAATTTTGTTTTCTATCTCGCTCCATCAACTCCCTCATCTGGTGATTAACAAATCACCACACCAGCACTCAAAATTTTGATAATTTAAATTTCTAAGAAATCGATTCAAATTCATTTGTATCAGTAAACCTAAAAGTCTGTTTCTGCATAATCTTTGGAATTAGTATAACGCTCTCTATGTAACTCCTGTAATTCGATCTCCCTTTCTTCTTCTTTTCTAAGTTTATAGATTCTTTTCTTTTCTTTCAACTGTTTCTTTCTTTTATGTAACAAACAACCTATTTTGGTCAAAATAAAAATGAATACTATTATAATCAAAGGTGCCAAAATCTTGCCAAGAATTGAACTTCCGATATCATGAAACCAGTTTTTAATTGCTTGAAACCTTTTTGAAAGTTTCCCTGTAAAATCATCTTCTTCTAAAGGAATTATCTCTGAATGCATTTGTGTAATATTCTTAATATACATTTCAATATTCTTACTTTCGTCAGGTATATATGTACAACAATGTTGTACATGTAAAATGCCACAGACTCCTCCCTCTTTTGCTAGGAGTATGTCTAAAGCAAGGCGATCTTGAATTACCATGGATCTAATTGCAATAACTTCAACATTTACTAATTGAAACCCATCAGCTGTGTCAGTTGATAATCTATCAACTATAGTAGATAATTTTCTAATTCTCCCTGCATTTAAGGTTATACCAACAAAAGGTATTACTGCTTGAAAAATATCTCCCAGAACTTCAGTAAAAGTTTCTCTTTTAACTCTATTTACATAATTATGAATTTTAAACAATCCTTCTGAATCTCTGTCTACATGAAACACTTTAGGAAAAACAATTCCCACATAACAAGTTCCATACCAGTGGTCTGGAAGGTTGTAGTAGGCTTTGTCACCACAAACAAAATAAATCCCAGGAAAGATAGGATCTTTTCCACCTTTGAATCCCCAACCTCCCAAAATCTGATAAGTATCTTCACAGTTACTTGCACCTACAAAGTAATTATCAAAAAGTGTATTATCTCTTCTAATGCAAAGCTTTCCACTAACTGGTTTGTCTATGTGAATTGCAATATTTTCAAGCATTTTGCCATTTAACTTCTCATCCTCTTTCTGCCAGAAACTTGACTTAGTCTGCTTGACTAATTCATTCCTCTTATAAATTGCTCTTCTCTCCTCAACCATATTCAAAAATTTCTTTCCTTCAGCACTTAATTTGCAAGTTAAATTATTTTTATAAGCATACTCATAAGTAAGTTCGTTAGTAACAAGGAAAAATTCTCTCATTTGCTTTGCTTTCTTATGCTTATTTAAAGCATTTTCAATCTTAATATTTGCAAAAATGTCATCATAATTTGAATAGTAATATTCTAAACGTCCAGTTTGATAAAATAAACTAGTTAACACACTACATGTTACAGCATAAGTGAGAGGAAGCATATTATATGTTACTCCCTCAGAAACAGAAGCAGGTAACTTAACGCAGACGTAGCAGTCTTTTGCATCCATTACTTTAACATATTCACTCAATAGCTTTGTGAATGTATTACTTGAAAAATCACCAATTGATTTATCTTGATGAATGTTAGGCTGATGATCAATAACTTTTGCCGACGCACTATGTTTAGTTTGGCTAACCAGAGCTTTGCTTGTTATGTTAACTTTGTGTAATTCTCTATTCATCTCCAAAGGGATAATCACAGCTAAAACCAACCAGAGCAGAATTAAAATGAGCAGACACACCAGAGTCATCTTACAGCATCTTTTAAAAACAGAACACTTTGAAGTGCTCTCCTTAACATAAGGCATTTTTGGTTAATTTTAGCCTCAAAAAATAAAAAGAAATTTTAAAATTCTAAATATATTTACACCCCCCTTTTAAAATATTTTTTTTTTTTTTTTTTTTTTTTTAAAACCCTAAACAAGATTTCTTCGACCTTATGTCATACATAAGTTTTCTTCAACTAAACAGTTTTTCTTCGACCTTGTGTCAACTAACAAATTTTCTTCAGCCTTTTGCCAATTTAATATATCTGTATTTCAATCATTGTCACTAATTTCTTGGATTTCGTTTTCTTCTTCACTACTATCATATATGTCAATAACAGGTGGAATTACTAAGTAAGTCCACTCAGGAGACTTGTATTTTTGGTTTGGTCTTACTATTCTCTTCCCTTTTCTCGATATCACTTCAATTTTTCTTCCAACTCCAACTTCTTTTCCAGGACTCTTTTGACTACTGATTTCTTCAACTTGTTCTTTTGGTTTCTTGATCAATCTGACTCTCAATCTTCCACCAGGCCAGTAGTCTGCTTTTCTCACGTACTTCTTCTTTGGTTCAGAATTATTTGATTCTGACTTCCAAGTCCTTTTCTTTCTGTTTTCACTTTCACCATCCACGTCACTTTCTTCAGTTTCGTAGTCTGAAATTTCAATTGACTCAGGAACTTCTCTATTCGGCAATTTCACTCCTTCAGGAACTTCACTTTGTCTTCCATCACTGGTACTCGGTAATTCGTCTTCCTCCTCTTCCTCAATTACCCCCAACTTCCCAGATTTCGGATTTCTGTTCCTTACTTCAGAGTTTGTTCTCTGCCTTTCGATACTCTCCTGGTCTGAAACTTCTTTTTGTTCTGCTTCTTTGTCTTCAATAGAGACAACCGAATCCTCAGTTATCTTTCCTTTTAACAGATTCTCTTCACCTTCAGAATCTATTTCAATAATTTCTAAGTCTTTTCTTGTTAAATTTCCATTCACTGTCACAGTTTCCAGATGTCGACTTTCTTGTCGATCTTCAGAATCTGGAATTATTTCACCTTCTGTTTCGCCTTCTGCTTCAGAATCAGAATCATCTGTGGTATCACTTTCAACATCAGAACTTTCAGGAGTTGGTACTGGAATAGTATGACTAGGATGAATCCAGCGTTTCAATCCTCTGCACTTTACAGCATTAGTAGTGATCAAAATTATCTGCCTAGGTTTCTGCCATCTAGGAGCTAGACAATTCCTTCTCCGATGTACTTTCGTTCTGACCCAATCGCCAGGTCTCAGATCATGTGTCAAAACCTTTTCATCTGATTGTGCTTCAGTTCCCACCTGATTAGACACAGAAGTTACCATATCAGATAACCTTTTACAGTAATCCAAAATAGCACTGTCATTTATGCTCAACAGTTTACCTACAGGTACAAAAGCTTGCCTCATAACTCTTCCCATTAAAATTTCATGAGGACTCAAACCTGTCTTTTTATCTGGTGTACTTCTTAATGACATCAAAACAAGTGGAAGAGCATCAGTCCACTTTACACCTGTTTCAAGACACATTTTTCCAATTCTGTTTTTAATTGTTCCATTAATTTGTTCTACCACTCCTGATGCCTCTGGTCTGTATGCACAGTGTATTTTCTGCTCAATGCTCAAAGCTTCGCAAATTAACTTCATCAGTTTGTTATCAAAATGGCTTCCTCCATCACTCTCAATAGTGACTGGAAAACCGTACCTTGGGATGATTTCTCTGAGCATTAGTTTTGCTACTGTAATTGAATCACAATGTCGTGTAGGGAAAGCCTCTACCCATCTTGAAAACAAGCAAACAATTACAAGCACATATTTCAAACAATTGTGTAAGGGCATTTCAATGAAATCCATTTGTAACCTGGTAAAGGGACCACCCTCTCGACCAATTATTCCTGTCCCCACCACTGATTTTCTGTTTGGATTCATTTGTTGGCATGACAAACACCTTTGACAAAAAGATTCTGCAATAGTTCTAAACTTAGTATTGAACCATGTTTCTCTGAAAAGTCTAACCATAGAATCTCTTCCCAGATGTGCTGGACCATGATATAATCTGGCCATGTCAGCAATCAAGCAATTTGGTAAGACTACTCTGCCATCTTTGTAAACCCACACTCCATCTTCTTCACGTGGTCTACAATCTGATCTTAACCACAAGTCTTTTTCCTCATCATCTGCTTCATTTTGTAAATCTCTAATCTCATGCCATGTTTCTACAACTGTTGTTAGCATTAATGAATTTGAATCAGTTTCTTTACTCCTCTCCCGATTGTAAGAATAATTTTTCCTTGCGCAGTATTTAGCTGTTTCATCTGCGAAGGCATTTCCCTTGGAAATATAATCAATTCCTCTAGTGTGCGCTGCACACTTAACAATGGCGATTTCTTTTGGCAATTGTATTGCTTCAATTAATCTCCTAATGAAAACTGCATTTTTAATTGGTGATCCTGCTGATGTCATGTATCCTCTCTGTGACCAGAGTTGTCCATAATCATGCACAACTCCGTACCCATACTGACTATCAGTAATGATGGTAACTCTTATATCCTTTGATATTTCACATGCACGAATTAAAGCAATTAATTCAGCCACTTGTGCTGAACGAACTCCTTCAAGACATGATGCTTCTTCGACATCTGCGACTGTACAAACTGAATATGAAGCTTTTAAGACACCTCCTTCGGATCTTAAGCATGAGCCATCTACAAAGTAGACAAAATCCGATTCAGACAAAGGTCTGTCTTTGATGTCTTTTCTTGGTTTAGTGCAGAATTCCATGACATCTAAACATTCATGTTCTGTTTCAATGTCATCAACAATTTCAGAATCAGGCAGTAATGTAGAAGGATTCAGATTTAAACATCTTGAAATCGAAACATTATCTGCTCCTAGTATGATTTTCTCATACTTTGTCAATCTGCTACTTGTTAAATGTTGAGTCTTACCTCTTGTCAGTAATATTTCTACTGAATGAGGCACAAAAACTTTCACAGGAAATCCCATAATGATCCCCTCACTTTGTTCGAGGCTGATACTTGTAGCTGCAACTGCTTTCAAGCAACCTGGTAATGCTTTTGCAATTGGATCAAGAACTGCAGAGAAGTATGCAATAGGTTTCTTTAAATTTCCATGTCTCTGAATTAACACAGATAATGCACATCCTTCTCTCTCACTACAATACAGTTCGAAATCTTTCTCATAATTTGGCATACCTAAAGCAGGAGCTTGGCATAAGCTCTTTTTCAAGTTCTCAAAAGAATCCATCTCAGCATCATTGAGAATAATTGGATCTTTTACATCTGACTTTGTCAGTCTTTGTAGTGGTTTTGCAATTACTGAAAATCCACTTATCCATTGTCGACAGTAACCAACCATTCCCAAGAACATTCTGACCTGTCTTTGTGTTCTTGGTGGTAACATTGCTTGAATCATTTTTATTCTCTCTATTGTTACTTGTCTTTTTCCCTTTGCAATTCTGTGACCAAGATATTTTACTTCTTGTTTGCAAAACTGTAGTTTTGCTGGGGACACTTTATGTCCTTCTTCTGCAAGGCGATTTAACAGAATTATTGTGTCTGTTACACAATTTTCTCTTGTCTTTGCAGCTATTAACAAATCATCAATATACTGCACTAGCGTAGACCTACCAGGTAAGTCTAGGTCTTCTAATGATCTTTTTAACAATTCATTAAAGATTGAAGGACTTTCTGTATAGCCCTGTGGGATTCTTGACCATCCGAGGGTCTTACCTTGGAATCTGAAAGCAAAGATTTCATAACTGTCTGGATGTAAGGGAACAGTAAAGAATGCATTGCAAAGATCAATGACTGTATACCATTCAGCATCATGTGGAATCTGGAATAGAATTACTGCTGGATTTGGAACCACAGGACAACATGGAACGACAATTTGATTAACCTTTCTCAAATCTTGTACGATTCTAAATGTTCTGTTAGACTTTTTAACTCCCATAATTGGTGAATTACAAGGACTACTCTCCATTTCTTTTAATACACCTTGCTTGATTAATTTTTCAATTATAGGTGTAATACCTTCAATTGTTTCTGTTTTCATTTTATATTGTGGAATGTTTGGAAATTCTATTCCCTGTTTCAATGTAATTTTTACTGGATCTACGTTTTTCATCAGACCCATCTCATTTCCAGTAAAATCCCATATTTCAGATTTCACTGTTTCCTTGAGTTCTTCAGGTAAATCCTTTTCTTCAAATGCAGGAAACAATTTTGTTTCTTCTGCTTCCATCATCATCATTGTCATTCTGTATAAACCATCTTCCTCCATTGTTTGTAACTCAACTCCATCAGGAGAACAATATATTCTACAATTCATTTTACATAGGATGTCTCTGCCCAATAGATTCACTGGACTACTATTACAAACCACAAATCTGTGTTTGTCTCTGTAATTTCCAATTTCAACTGGTACTGGATCAGTTAAGTCAGTTTTAATTTGCTGATTACTTACTCCGACAACTTGGATGGTATCCCCAGAGAGAGGTAGGTTTTCAATTTCCACTGATCTAACAGTAGAACGAGTAGCACCAGTGTCCACTAGAAAAGTGATGTCTACATCATTAACTTTCCCGTTTACAAAAGGACCAGACTGGTCGACCTCAAGAGTGGCTCCAACAACACACTCTTCCTCCTCTCTCGGGCACCGTCAGCAATAATCATCAGAATCGCTGTCTTGACTTTCTGTTAATAAAAACTGTTGTGAAGCATTTTGCATTTGAACTCTTTGCTGCTTTTGCTGTTTTTGTGGTTTTATTACCTGTTCACTTCCCTGAAATCCCACGTTTGGATTATATTTTTGAACTCCCCCACAATTCGGAAAAGGTGGTTGTGGCAATTGGTCTTGACGATTATTCACCTGTTGTTGTTGCTGTTGCTGTAACTGTCGCTGAATATTTAATTCGTTTAACCCCTGTTGCATCTGTAGCTGTCGCTGCAGGTCAACACCATTCTGCATCTGTGGATTCAATAAGGGATTCTTTAAGTTTTTAGGAGGATGAGGACACTCGTCTCTCCAATGTCCAATTTCGCCACAATTAAAACAAGGTAATCTTTGTTTCAACTCCTCAATCTTTGGGCTAAATTTCTTTGGGAAATTATTATTTTTAAACTTTCCTTGTATCTGGTTTGTATTTCCAGTTTGAACAAAATTAGTGTTCTTATTACCCATGCTGGCAATCTGTTGCTCAGCCACCTTTACCTGAGCCCACATGGCTTTCTCCTTGAGCTTCTTCTGTTTTACTTCTATTTCATCGCTGCAATATTTAGCCTTTCTTAGAATATCATCTACAGATAGTGATTGCCATCCGACAATGCTATTTCTGATCATTTCTCCAATTTCAGGTTTTAGTCCATAAACAAATCTATAGACAAAATGGCTCATGTCTTTTTCGTCTAGTTTTTCATAACCACTGTATTGTTTAAAGATTAACAGTAGTCTTTCATAAAAAGAATGAACTGATTCTTTTGTTTCCTGTTCTGTCCTTTCTATTTTAACCCAATCGACTTCTTTGGGTGGAATTTTGTTTTTCATCCAAACAATCACTTTTTCATAAAAATCCATTACAAGTGGATTTGGAGCACCTGTTTCTTTAATTCGCTCAGGTTCTGTTTTTGGCCAACTAATCGATATTTTACATTCTGTCCAAAGATCTGATGGAACGACAATATCAAAAAATCCATCTAAATCAATCCACAGAACTTTTGACACTTTGATAAATCTATCGACTTGCCTGTACCACTCAACTGGTTTTTCCCTCAATTTCGGAAAGTCATTTGTAAATAACAGAATGTCCTGTCTCGACCAAGGGACATGAACATATCCTCCACCTGCAATTTCTCTCATTGGAAATTGTTTTGACAATTTTTCCAATCTTTCATCTTCCTTCTTTTTCGTCCATTTTACTCTCCATTTATTCAGTTCTCCTAGCTTTTTGATATAGACAATCAAATCTTTTATATGCACTATTCTTCCCATTGAGTTCAAACTCTCAATGTCACTTTCTGAAAAGTCTAATCTGTAATGTTTCGCAAAATTCTTTTGTTTGCTCACATCAATTTCAAGTTCTGCTGCTAGATCCTCTAGTTGATCATATTTATTTTTTGTTTTCCATTGTATGCTTTTGCAAATGAACAGTAGTTCATCATCTCGATAGTAATTTAAACTATCTGGACCGATTGTTCCAATTATTAATTCTTCGATATTCGCTTTTAATTTGGCCACATCAAGTTTTGGTGTGGTTACCCTGACTTCAGGACTCCCTATATCTGATATAGCACCCATTGGTGTTTTTGGAGATAAATCCTCATTAAAGGTTAAATCAGGCATTCTCGATTTAGAAGAGTTTATTTCAGATAAGTCTGAATAAAATTTTTCAGCAGCCTTTTGAATTTCTGTATTTAAAGGAATAGTTAATCCAATTTTGTTTGTTTCCTTTTGGTCAAATACAGGCTGAACAGGACCAATCGTTACTGGAACTGTCACAGCTTCCATGCCTTTTGTCATTCTTTTTATTAATTCTTCTTTAGATCTTAAATATTCATTATAATCAACATCTTCAACATTTCTTGCCTCTCTTGTATAATCTTTTGGAGCTTCTCTTGCTCTTGGAGCCATTGTAAAATGTCTACCTTCATTTCGAGCATTCTCGAATTCTGGTCTTCTAGGAGTTTCAATGATTTCACAATTGTTTGGATAAAGTTTAGGAGCTTCATTAATTGGAGGTGCACTCGGTGAAGTTTCAGTAGAAACCACCGGAGTAGACCATGATCTAGGAGGTCTCAAAGGCTGATTCTTTCTAGCAGTTGTATATATTTCTTCCATAACTGCATCCTCAGATTCACTTTCCATAGATTTCCCTGTAGGAGTACCCATTACCATTTCCTGAATTAAATACAATCCTTCACTCATGTTTCCCTGTCTCCACATTCGCAATCTATCTTCATGAGTTTCTCTTCTCCAAGGAGGATTTTTAGAAGGTCTTTTAATTCCGCTAGCTTCTCTTTGTAATTGATACATCTCGTCTTCCCACTCAACTAAAGCTTCAAATTGAGTTGGTCTCGGTTTCGGAACAAGAGCGTTCATTTTCTCTCGTAAATTTCTCAAGACTTTTACATTAAATGAACCATCATCAGGCCAAGTTAAAACACCGTCGTTCTTAGTATAGCGTTTCCAACTATCGAACCATAAGACAGTATGATATCCATATTCACCTTCCATATACGCTGCAGGTGTTTTATACTTATGAAGTAGTTTACCACCTCGCGTTTCGATTTTCTTATCAGGTGAAAATAAATTCTTAAACTTCTGAAATAATGTTGGCTTTTTCTCAACATGTTTAAAATGATAACTCATTTTTAAAAGTTAAATCTAATTCACAAATTCGTTCGTAAAATATTTCCGGGATGTTCCGCAAAACAACCAATCCGTGCGCGAAACACACTAACAAGCCAATGACAGTTGAGCTACGTCACTTTTCTGCTCAACCAATAAAATTGGAGTTTTTCTGAAGGACCAATCAGCTCACAGGTCGTCAGAGACTCAAGAACCAATCAGAATATAGTTTGTGACGTAGGTCACCCAATCCCAGCGCGGCTCTGTGACGTACACAGCAGCTGCGGTTTCTCGTTTCTCACTCCTGGCGCTTACCCCTCCTTCACAAAATCTTTTCACAGCGCCATTTTAAGAACACTTTTCAGTGTAATTAATTCTTAACAATGACTATAAGGACAACATCTGTTCGTTTCACTATTTAGGATAGTTTACATACATTCAAGTATCCACACTTCGGAATAGACGGCGCTATTCACACTAAGGATAATATTCAATTGTCAGTAGAGTAACCCTTACCCCACCCTTCTAACACGTATAATTATGAACTCGCTTTGCTCTGAACGCACCGCGAAGTGACAGTTCTAAGAGTTCCACTTGAACATAAAATACAAATCAAACTCGCACTTTCACACTGAAAATTCCCTAATTTCAAACACACATGAAATCCGTACAGGACTCTCACCTGTTTATAGAGATCATGCACCGTTAGTAAAATAACGACGTTATCCGTACAGGGCTCTCACCTGTTTATAGATATGAAACATGTACCCGTACAGGACTCTAACCTGTTTATAGATAATCATGCACCGACGCCAATTTACCCTTCACTCAAGCTCGGATATAACTAATACTCTTATCACAGTGAGTTTTATGGAAGGCGCTTTGTCCCTATTCTCATGCTGCTTTAATTTCTTAGAAAACCCTCACTATACAAGATTCACACCTAGCCCTAAAACTGTGCTGCTCGGCGACAACACTATGGTACACGGCGATACCTCTTGTGATACTCGGCGATATCACTACAAACAGAACAGATGGCTTGCGTGACTAATTTCTCGCCACACAATCTATACCGGTATAGCTTACAGATAGCACGAAAAACGAACTCAACATGTGTTAAAACATCGATCCTATTTCCATACCATAACGTTTTAGTAACCCTTAGCAATCAACATATTACCTTGGTTACCCTTAGCAACCATCAATTTCTGCTACCAGAGAATTGATCCAGCGGCCTATAGAAAATATATCATAAACAACGCTACCCAACTTCATAACCTATAAACAAAATTATATACTAAATTATGGACCCATTTATAAACCTGACATATTTTGGGCCTACTGAATCAGGTGGTCAGATTAAATCTATATACACATTATCTACAAAATATATACAATTTTATACATCTGCGGAAAGAATATTGTCATTAGAATAAAACCTAACCATTTAAACGACCACCATTGGCGACGTGATCTAGCTAATAGTAACCTGCACTTCTGAATAACCAAGACCAGCTTGTTTGTCAAAAGTAAGATTTTATTTACTAAATTATGGTAATTTAATTGATAGTTTTATAAAAGTAATTTATTAGCATTGAAGCAAGCATGATTGTAAAGAAACGTGAGAAAAATACAATTTAAGCAAGTGAATCAAAATTAAAGTGAATATATAAAGTTTAGCATTTCTAAAACCTAAGTCCCTAACTGAGCTAAATAGATAGAAATTAAAGTAAAGTTCTTTGAGGATTCTTACGTGCTCCACGCAATGTCCGACAGCACTTCACCCTCATCGGAAAGTCAGAAAGCAGTAGCCAGCCCATCCCTAGGGGCATGACTTTTTATACCTTTCTACGCTAACTAAACTACGCAAAGGAAAGTTTTCAGAAATCTTCGACGTCCCATTGGCTGAGAGTGACAAGTGACATGTCACCCACATTTCAAAAGTTCCATTAGGTCACTTTTCTTAAGGACCATTGTCTTTTCTGTATGCAACCAGGAGCTTCCTAGGTTTGCTACAAATGTCTCATTGCTTCCAATTGACTTCCGCGGATGCCAAGTTAAGGGCTGACAAAATGTTCTTTTTCGACCTTGGCCATGTCCGACAGAATGATGATAGCACGTCAGTTTTTGCTTTGTGAACGCAGCTTTTGACGAACATTTTATTTCAGAATGGGCGTCTCATGACTTTTGCAGAAGTAAAATTCAGCTTTTTGTAGCTCGAGCAGACTAGGCCCAAAAGCAGGCAACTTATGCTTTCTAGTATAAAACAAACACAAGAAAAGTATTAATGTAAGAAATAATGTAGATTCTGTATCCACCCCAAGATTTACTAATTAATTAACCCACCCGATTAATCAAATGTTACCTAGCCAATGCAAACAAATAAAGCAGCGTTTATATCTACCAGTCTTCAATAATCCATGAGACTTATATGCACCTAGAATAGTAGAAATGACATCACACAGACAAGGAAAAGCAAAACAAGCACATGCTTCTTTTAAGTTTGCAGCAGTTAGTAATGACAAAAACGAAAACAATAAATTATTTTATTATTTTGCACGAACGAAAAGATGCAACAATTATGCACGTTTATGAGCACACATGTTAGTCCCCCCATGTGTAAAGTTTAATCTAAGTTGTATTAGCACGACAAATCACAAATCATTATTATTATTATTCATGTTATGGAAATGTGACTTCACGAGTTTAAACAAAATTTTGTTTTCTATCTCGCTCCATCAGTGCACGGTATCAAAAAAGTAGGACATGTATTTCTAATCACTGGTTTACATTATGACTATTTATAATACTTAATGTCAGTTTGGGAGCAGCTAGAAAAATGATTCAAGGACTCATGTTATTAGTGATTTAAAATCTGACCCAATGGTCAAGTCGAATTTTATATTACTATTTTGGAAATTACTCTTTTATAAATTTGTAATTTCCCTGTGTAAGCCAAATAGACCTTTCTGCCAGAGTCCAGGCTCACCAGGTTGTTAATTACTGTCCTGTGGTTTTATTTGTATTGTTGCTAGACAGTGGAAAAAAGGCTTGGGTGTGGAAAGGTGTTTTTTATTCTTGAACAGGATGGCTTGTGGAGATGGGCTAGTAACCTCTGGAGCTTTAAAGAGTGCCTACTCTGCTACTGGCAGATGTAGCTCACACGTTGTCTACCTAGTCAGTTGGATTAAAACCCAGTGGGGGGGAATTAATCAAAGAGGGGAAGGCTGCCACACAAATGGTTTAGAGTGACCACACGCAAGGGTTTGCGGATAATCATAGTGTTATGTTTATTCTTAAGGTCATGTTTAATTTCTGTTTACTTTTATACTGCTTATGTGTATGCTATCTAGAGAGTAGTCTATGGTTGTCTAGGAGATTAGAATCTTATTGTTCAGAGAAGCTACAGGCTTGCCACTTGGCTGTTGAAGAGTCGACTTCATACTTATGGAATAAACTCAACTTTACATCTTCATCAGGATTGTGACGCATTCTTTATTCTCCAGCACAACACTTAGCCACATCTCTGGGTGGGAAAAGGGAGCTCTGACCAGGGGGAAAAGGGTCTGCAAGGTTGGATTTAAATAGAGAAGGGCACTTTGGGAAAGTATACAGTAAAGCGAGCAGGACATGCTGCAAAAGTGTCACTCCAGGGAACTTTTACCCCATTGGTTAGGGAGTGGCCAGGATTTTCATCACACCCAAAGGCTGGCACTGCGCAGAAATGTGGCGTTACTAGTACCCTACTCAGATCACTTCTGAACCAATGGTGGAACAGAAGAGGACTGGACCTACTGTCTCTGACCTGAGAAGAGCCCTGAAGACTGGACCTACTCTCCCTCTTGTACCCGGGACAAAGAACAAAGAACAGACTCCAAGTGTCATAGGCTGACCTCCTGTTTGGGCCACAGGGACACAACAAGCTCCTAAAGGCCCTTTCCTGTATTGACAGCTGACAAGTTCCAACTGCACCTGCCCAGGAACCGGCTGCTAGTCTGTACTGAAGTGAGACTTGACCTCCAAGTGCTGTGCCGAAAAGGCCTGGATCAGTGGGTGGCTCCAAAGTGTACTCCTCCTGAAGATTCTTGAAACCTGGCACTTAAAAAGTTTTTACCAGCAGTTTACTCTAAGAACTGAAAAGGTACCAGGACCGGCATCCAAGCCAATCCAACAAAGGTGCAACAAAGCTGGACCAAAGATTCAGGTTGCTCTCATTAAGTACCTCTCCACAGCAGCAAATTTGATCTAGAGGGACATTGTAGAGAAGGTGTCTGGCTTCGGGGAGCCCTCTCGGGCTACAGCCTGAAGCCTTTCCGGCAGACTCTATCTGATGACATGGAGCCCTCTTCGGCCACAGCCTGCTGCCTTCCCACCTGAGGATTTTTAACTTCCATTCCAGAGACTAAATCTAAAGGTAAAGCTTTTCACAGGGATAAAGTTGGTCCCTATGTCCAAACTGCACTACAGCGACATTGGCGTTAACTTTTGACTCTGTCCTGGTCAAGCATGACCATATGACTGCATTTGATGCTTAATGATTTTTGTCCCTATCTTGAACCTTAAACTGTAAAAATTAATTGCTACTGATTTGATTTGCTACTGATTTGATTTTTCTTGTTTTGGTGTCATTTTATTTACTGAAATGTACTCTGTTTTTCTAGATTGTTTTGAGGTTTTCTTAAGCCTGACTGCCTTATGTCAAGCTACCAGAGGGATAAGCATAGGCTTATTTAGTGAATTTTGTGGGTCATCCTGACAAGAATTGGGGTTATGATTTGATGTGAGCTCTCAACCCCATCTACGAATGCCCCAATCTCATACAACCATCTGTATTACAGAAGAGACTCGCAAGTGTGTAGTGCACAATGCATAATGCAGCTTCAGGTAGCTTAGAGAATTTAGTCTGGGATCACGTGTAACAGGTATTTTTTCTATGAAAAGGCCCTAAAATGATACATGCTAGGACGCCCTGTTATGCTCTGTCAGTGAGCACTTTCCTGCACAAAAACAATCCATGAGGCATTTGCCTCGTTCTGTGTGCTGTAGAACGCAGCACACATGGAACGAGGAAAAAGTGAGGAGAAATGAAAAGATGTTTCCTATTCCCGTCTGCTCTGGGGAACCATAAGGTTTTGTCACTTCCCCATGTTTATGTGATTTTGTAAATCTGGGGAAGAGTCAAAATCCATGGGTGTTGCATGGGAACACCCACTGCAACGCCGATGGAACACTTCTTTGACACAGAGTAAGGCAAAGCAGTGCTTAGCACTGCCTTGCCTTACTCCATATCCATGAGGCCACGCCAAGCCTTGCAGGGTGGCTTTGCACCGCTTCATAGATATGATTGAGAGGCCTGCGCCACCGAACATTAAAAAAAGTGACGCTCTGGCGGTGAAGGCCTCTTGTAAATAAGCCACTTACTGTGCAGGCACTGTATTTTTTTTCCATATTTATTGGTTTGTCGCATTTGCCACATAATCCATTATCTGCTGCATGCTCTGCAGATTTAAAAAAATAGTTTCTAGTTTGAACGATTCAAAAGTTACTATAAACTCAGTTACATGTGTTGTGGTGCAGTTGAAGGCCCTTTGCTTCAATATGGACACATAGGAATACCACCATTTGGATTTACTGCTCACTATAGGCATTAAAACCCTCCTCTTGGATTGGAAGAACACCAACAATATAACATGTCATATCTGGTGGGCTTGGGTCGGCTCCATCTTGAGCTCTGATAATAATGAACGTATTGATAGTTTTAGTGCGAGCGCATCTTGACTACTATGGAAAAAGCAACCTGTATTTAGAAATAAATCAAACATCAGTGCACAATATCCGCCATAAATATTATATTATATATATATATGCTATTATCCTTCTACATCCCATCTCAGTCCGCACTTTTCTTTCCCTCTTAACACGTTCCTTCTCTTCTCTTCTTTTCTTGTATTTCTATCTTTCTTATGCTTCCTGGTCTATATTGCTCCTAAATTAACCTTCTGACCTCCAACCTTTTTGAGGGTAAGTAAAGGATTCATGTCAAATATCCACATGTTCATGATTTCTTGCAGTATAACAGTTGAACCACGAAATATCGTGTTTCACTCTTACAGAAAAAAATAAAACAAATCCTTTGAAATGAAAAACATGGTTCGTTCCAGGCATGGAGTGGCTGCATAACACAATTCAACTAGAAGACATCAAACTTAAACTCCTTATATTTCAGAGTTCTGACTGTATAAATGTGCTACAGAATATATACTTGTCAGGCCATGTGTTCATTCTGTGCAAAAATAGCAATAACTTATTATGTACCATTTCATACCACACTTCTGCAGTTTCTAAAGATTGTTATATGATGATGGGTCCAGGAGAAAGAGAACAGTACAGGGGGGAGGGAGCAGCACTACCAAGGAAGGGGAAGAGTGTAGGTGAGAGGGAGACATTGGGGAAGGGAACGGTACAAGTGCAGTTTATGGGGATGTGGAATCAGCGAATGTAGTTGAGAGAGACAGGGTACAGACTACCTTAACTATCTGATTCCACCATCATCGCCAAAACCACATTCCTACCCTTGCCACCATAAAAACCTGCACTGACCAAGTGCCCAGGGTAGGAAATGATAAAAGCCCGAAGAAATGTACAGTCCTTTCGAAATGGTGTGTTACTGTGTTCACACTATGGACGTCTGCACAGAAATTGAAAATGAACAGGCACTGAGTCAATTGCCCACCACCACGTAAGCAGCCTTACAATAAACAAGCCTTTTCTGACTGGCAGAAGACTAAAATATACTAGAAACTTGAAAAGTGAATATTATTCATCTATCGCCACTGTACATCATTTCCTCGTGTTTTAAATAATGTTATTGAGATGTTTTACAAGTGCAGCACATGCTGACAGTGTGACCCTATGGCAGTTAATGGCTTAAGACAAAGTAGAGACATCTGCTTCTGTAACCTCTTCAGGAGTTAAGAGAATTGAATGTTCATATAATAATATCCTGAGCCTCCTGAATTTAAACCCCCAAAACAATTATTTCCTGCCCAATACCTATATCTATTGATAGACAAACCAAGATACCCTTGCATGTGTGCCCTCCCGAAGATACATAAGAATTTGGCCGGTCCTCCTGGAAGGCCCATTATATCCGGTATTGGAGGGCCCACTGAAAGAATAGCAGAGTTTATCGATACCTTCCTACAGGCTTATGTAATTAATCTTCCATCATACATAAGAGATACCAAGCATGTACTCAATATCCTTACGGATCTAGTCTGGGACCCAAGTGTGAGATTTGTTACCATGGACGTGTTCTCCCTACATACAAACATTTTACATGCCCATGGGTTCCTAGCCCTCAAACATTTTCTATATAGATGCCCTGTCTAGCTGTTGGAACACTCTGAGATTCTCATTGAAATGTCACTCCTGATCCTTACACATAATGCCTTCCTTTTTAATGATGAGTGGTATTTACAGACCTGTGGGACTGCGATGGTTTCCAGTTTTGCACCGTATTTTGCCTGTCTCTTTTTGGGATGGTTTGAGGCAGCGCATGTCTGGGGCCCCTCAGGAGCCAAATGGCAGGAGTACATTATGTACTTTGGACGCTACATAAATGACTGTCTATTAATATGCTCAGGTAGTGATGAGGATCTAAAAGACTTTTTTGAACACATGAATGATAACACATATATTATGATGTTCACTATGACTGAGAACAGAAACAAAATCGTATTCCTGGATGTGGAACTGTTTGAATAAGAAGGGAAAATACACAGCAGAATGTATAGGACAACTACTGTGTGTAATTCACTGTTACATGCTAGGGGCTCACACCCAAGGAGTCAGATTAATGCTATCCCCTATGGGGAAATGTTGAGGGCCCACAGAAACTGAGGTAAAAATGTAGATTTCAAAAATAACTTGGAGGATATTGAAAATAGGTTTCTTGCTAGGGGCTACCCCAGGGAAATTGTACAGAGGGCCAGGAAGAGAACAGCACAGTTAGAAAGGTCGGATACCCTGAATGAGGTTAGGAAAGCTGTGAGCAAGACCACACCTGTGAGACTGGTGACCAACTACCATCCATGGTCACATAAACTGTATGGAATACTTAAATGCCATTGGCCTATACTTACCGCTGACAAGGCCTTGTAATATCATGTGCTTAGATCACCAAGCATTACATATAGGAGAGGTAAAACGATCAGTAGTCTGATCAGTCCCGGCTGCCCTAAATCGTGATATACTAACACCTCGTGGTTGACACAACCGAATATGGGTTCCTTTACATGTGGCGGCTGCAGCATGTGCAAGATGGCCAAGAAAGGGGTCAAATAATTTAATTGTAATGGGTCACGCACATTTCAGATACATGATCACATAGACTGTAGGACAAAATATGTTGTGCATCTAATACAATGTAAATGTAACAAAATCTATGTGGGCAGCATGGTATGCCCACTTAGGGAACTCATAGCGGAACACTTTCGTGCTCTTAAGAACTTGGATATGAGACGTCCCATAGGAAGTCATGCAAGTGAATGTATAGACCAGAAAAAAACGTTTGGCTTCAATTTCCACGGCATCGAAATTGTAAAACCGGAACCCTGGGGATGTGACCGGGAACTTAGATGAAGACAGTGTGAGTGCTGCCGGATCATGAGACTACGGGCAGTAGAGCTGGGGATATATGTTGATAATGAGCTACATTATTTCCTAAATTGATGATTATCACATGTACTGTTTTCTGCCTGCTCCTGGACCATACTATGATGATCTTTTATGTGTTTCTACATACTGATGAAATTTACTAAATGACATAGGTGTAGATTTACAAGCCCCTTGCGCCACTTTTGCGTCACTTTTCCCATGTTGAAAGTGACGCAAAAGTGGCGCAAGGGGCTTGTAAATTTGCCATATAGTGCTTTTCTCTACCCTAACTTCTTATCTCTGATACGCTTTGTGTATTGGATTACGCTCTATCACAAATTAATTAATAAGCTGATGACTGGATAATATACTTGTCAAGGAATCAATTCCCCCTCTGTTCCTACTGACTTCTCCCTCTGTTCCGATGTGGTGATTGGGGGTATCGGATATATCAGTATAGAAAGACATTAGGAAGATGGGGCATTTTCCCTGAATGTATTCTTTCTCCATTACATTCCATATTTTCGTAGTCTTAGTTATTTTTGATCCTTTCAGAGACGACCCTCCACATATCATATTATAGGATATCAATATCCCAGTAGAGGCCCTTGGATATCTTGTAATATAAGGTACAAATTATTCTACAGTGGCCCCAAAAATGAATAGGCCACGTTGTGTAACCGCTATTTTTTTCGTTTTCAACTTGTGAATATCTCCATATCTGCAAACCCCGGTTTAAATATGAACCGTTACAGATGGCAGATATAACTTGACTATTATGGCCGAGGCTATATATCATATTATGGAATGGCATCTGTACTTGACGCCACCGCCTATTTTTTCTTGACCTCTTACCATATTGCGTCAAGATATGTTAGACATACTGGTTTAGCCACGGGAGCCTACCCTGGTTAGTTGTATACTCCAAACTGGTTAATACCCCTGTGATAATTTTTACCACTAAAAGATAGCGTCATGGTTTAATGATACATGCCTGCCATTGCACTACACTGTGAGATGGAGGCCGAACCTGACGCCATCTTCTCTTCTGCTTTGGGCTTCCTCCTTAAGATCGTGGCAAGATGTGCTATATATCTGGGATGCTGCTAGGGATACCGCTGCTGGAAGCCGTTACTTTGTAGTGGAGTACTCTCCATGAACCGGTAAGATTCTCCGGTTGGTGTGTTACGTCATGTGACTGGGAGTCTCCAAATTATATGAGACATTTGTTTAATATTAATCTATTATGTCTCATTGATACAATCATTACTGCTACGAAATATGTTGAGCAACTAGGGGGACTAAAAGGACACATCGCTAATAGACCGTAGTTATCCTCACTATGATTTTCTTTAGTCCGTGAATTTGGTATGACCGAAGCACGGGGGTTCTTGTTTCCTATGGGACGACTCTGGAGATATGAATTGGTCTTTTAACTTCGGCTTTTTAACGTTTCTGTAAATTTGAATTGGACCTAGATTATGGCAGTACTGATATTTGCCATTCTTTCTTTTACAGACAAATGTTATTGCCTCTTACCAAGGATTTATTTGGATACAAGTAATTTATTATATACGCGTGGAGTAATTTCCCTTTTAGGAAGGTTGTGATTCACCTTATATTGGATGGATCACTGACATATTACAGAATACCAAAATATAGACTTACCAAAGTATCGTTGACAAAATATGGAATGCAAAAATATCGAATTCCTATCTACAAATAGGTAAGTACAAAAATATGGAATCAAAAATATCGTTGTAAAAAATATAGTTAGTCAAAATATCGAATTTTGTTAAGTGTGTTAAAAGTAATTTAAAATTAATGAAATAATAAATATAATTAACTAAAACATACTTAAAAATACTTAAATAACCTTAAAATTATTAAATAATTAATTTAAGTAAAAAAAACATACAATTTTATATGTATATATATATATATGTATATATATATATATACATATATATATATATATATATGTATATATATATATATATATATTTATTAACGTAATATTAATAAAAATATACAATATTTTTACCATAGGATAGCGGGAGGGTAAAGTTTACTATTACCACTCCGGTGAGTGCAACAGTAGGGAATGCGTTGGATAGCGTAGGGGTAAAAATTACTATTGCCACTACAGAGAGTGCAACAGTAGGGAAAGTGTTGGACAGCGTAGGGGTAAAAATTACTATTGCCACTCCAGAGAGTGCAACAGTAGGGAAAGTGTTGGACAGCGTAGGGGTAAAAATTACTATTCCCACTCCAGAGAATGCAACAGTAGGGAAAGCGTTGGATAGCGTAGGGGTAAAAATGACTATTCCCACTCCAGAGAGTGCAACAGTAGGGAAAGCGTTGGATAGCGTAGGGGTAGAAAATACTATTCCCACTCCAGAGAGTGCAACAGTAGGAAAAGCATTGGATTGTGGGAGGGTAGAAATTACTATTCCCACTCCAGAGAGTGCAACAATAGCGAAAGCGTTGGATAGCGGGAGGGTAAAAATTACTATTCCCACTCCAGACAGTGCAACAGTAGGGAAAGCGTTGGATAGCATAGGGGTAAAAATTACTATTCTCATTCCAGAGAGTCAACAGTAGGGAAAGCGTTGGATAGCGTAAGGGTAAAAATTACTATTCCCACTCCAGTGAGTTTAACAGTAGGGAAAGTAATGATTTAATATATTAATTAAAATACATTAAATATCAATACCAATAACACATTAATTAAAATTAATTACCAATTTAATATTATGTAATAATTAATTAATTAAAAATACAAATAAATATAAGTTATTGAAAAGTAATTACCTATTCATAATTAATTAACAACTAATTAATTGTCAATAAAAAAACTAATTAATAATAAAATTAATACCAATTAATAATTAACAGTAAATTAATTATCAATACACAAACATTATTTTTAATATGTAATTAATTACAATTACATTACTTCCCACCCTATCCCCTATAAAGTGGGAGAGGTGTGGCGCCGCGGCCAGGGCGACTGACGCTGGAATCTGGGGACCACGGTTCGATCCCCGGCGCCGGCGGCAGGTTAGCCCAGCACCATGTGACTCTGGGCAATAGCTCGCTTAATCTTCCTGACGGCCCCCAGCGCCTAGAGACCCTTACGGGTGATTGTGCCCTTTACAAATGTGGACTTTATAAACCCACAACCCGCTACGGAAAATAAATTAATAAAATTACCATCATTATCAATTAATCCATTAATAAAAAGTAATTACCAATTAATAGAAATTAATTAACAATTAAAAATTAACAATAGATTCTAAATAAACACCAATAAATAAATAAAAATATTTAATTAATTACAATTAAATTACTTCCCACCCTATTCCCCTATAAACCCACAACCCGCTACAGAACTAAGAAGCAAAATTAAATTCAAAATAATTATTAATTGCTAAAAATTAATATTTAATTTAATATAATTAAATTACTTTCCACCCTATTCCCCTATAAACCCACAACCCGCTACAGAATTAAATTACGCAAAAATTAAATAACATAAAATTCATTACTTAAAATAAAATAAACATACATTACAAAAATAATATACAGTTTTCTCACATATACTAACATACAAAACACTTAAAAAATTAGATATTATTAAAAATTAGATATATTTTAATTCCTATATTATATACTTCGTTATTTTGACTTCTATATTTTGACAATCGATATTATATTAATTACCTTCAATTCGATATTTTTTAACCACTATATTGTGTCCATTCGATATTTTGTCAATTCTATATTATGTTCATTCTATATTTTTTTTTCTCGATACTATGTCTAGTTACCATGCTGGATATCTTATGTTGCTAACTTCTTCCGCATTCCCCCAGAGAATGAATACATATTCCTTCAGTGCTCTCTTTATAATCCAACCAAGTTTCACTGGAAACTTATGGGTATGCCTCCTTAACTAGCCCGATGGGAGAAATCCTCTCTCATGTACACTATCCCCTTGGCCTTCTATTTCCCAAGTATCTGATGGTTAGATAAGATATTGATTTAACCCTATGGGCCATATCCTCAGAACCTTTTAGTAACAACTTAATTATACTGGACATTACTGTGCAGGAATCATCACTATGTATATTAAGTGATGAAGGCAGCTATTGACATATTGTTTTTTATGGTTGCAGATACTTATTGGATATCAATTTTTAATCTCCTGTCCGGAAAAGAAATGGACACAGTGTATGACGTTATGGTGAGCCTTAGGTTTTGATGTAAATGTTTTAAATTACACGAATCTCGAGCATTGATGTGCATTACTTATGCACATTTTGCACTGACTGGTTTTTAGGGCGTCTAGGTTTTTGTTACTTTTACTCTTTTCACACTTTCAGGTTTCTCTATATATACTTATCTATACATAATTCCTCTTTAGTTTGGCCTTAAGAGATGTATTGTCTTATCACACATGGTATCTCTTTGGTGCACTTGTGGTGGCATCTTGTCTGTATTCTCTTCCTGTGGTCTTTCACAGTCAAGCTTCTTGATCTTTGTGAGATGAAGGCCTTTTGAGTGTGCAATTCCTCTATTTGTTTTAGCCCTGAGGAAGTCGATGGGTGATTGTCCCAAGACGAAACACGTGTTGGCCGCACCAATGTGATGATATGAACCATCCATGAATCAATTGTGTTCTTCGTAGCTGATGATAACATATGCATAAAGAAGAAGATTGACTCTGGACTACTATGGCATTATGAACTCCCTTTACTGATATTTGACATTATACACAAATGCCTAGGATTGAGACTCAAGTTGGGCACTTTGAAAGTGCCAAAGTACATTTAACTGGGCTGCACCTTTCTTTTTTGAGGAATAAAATGTGTCTGCCCACTATAGGTTTAGTGTGTGTGGTGTAACTAATGTGTGATTTGTTATATGCTTGGCTTACTTTGAAATAGATTTGCAAAATGACTCAGTCTTTGGCATACATAGTCAAAATGTGTGTACATCTTCTTCTTTGCAAGAGGTCCTGCAAAACTGCCTAATTTCACTCTCTTCTAACATCAAATGTACTACTAATGGCCTGACTACGAGTCTAGTGGTCCGAGTACTGCCAGACTCCTGGGGGCGCGACAGTGGCAGTCTAGCCACCGCTACAATGGCAGTCCAACAGCCATATTAAGGCGTTGGTGGTCGGACCACCATTGCACCGCCACAACTGCCAGGGAACCGCATTACCTGGCTGTTCCGTGGTGGTCTGAGGGCCGCAATATTCTTGGTGGTGCCCTGAGGCACTGCCAAGCACATTGAGAGCTTCCTCACCGCCAGCAGTTACATGAAGGTTCTTCTTGCCCCTTTGCACGGGAGTGCATACAGGGGGGGTATATGTTGTGCTCCCCTGTAGTTTTGCACTCCTAGTTCCTGCACTGGAAGGAATCACATCAAGGTCCTGCTGCGATGTTGTTTTAGGCTCAAAATGACTCTTGGCAGTGTGGGAGCGTAGTGGTGACGTGCCACCTGCTGCTGCACTGCCAAAGTCATAATCAGGCTCAGAGACTTTAATTTTTGATTTTTTCCCCAGAACAGCGTTCAGCTAAATGGTGGTCCAATTATACTACCAGATCTTAAGCTCAGCACATTTAGTAGGAGAGCTGACTACCAGTGCCAGTGTATATTTAAATTCCCCTAATAGGCCTTGCTACTATAATCTGGATCTTTGCTCTTTAGGCCAACTGGTTTCAACCACTAAATCATTAAAAGATGTATTATACCTTAACTGTTCTTCATACCCTGCTTCATTTTTCACAGAAGGCAGAAAAATGACACAACAATGGATTTTTATTTCCATTAATGTAATGCTGTAATTGGCAGCATTCATGTTTAAGTAGGATAAAATAAAGCCAGTTTAGCTTGGGCATTTGGAAAATGTCTTTGGCTTACACAAATACACAGACGAAAAGGCAATTAACACTGATTGAGGATTAATTCACATTTCTCGGGTGAAGGTAAATGCATAATTGCCACTGCTAATGAGTAGATATGCAAATGAAAGAAACCCTCTTTGAATGGCACCAATTTCTTGTTTGAATTAAATTAAGTTTCACACATTCAGAACTGAACTAAATCCATTCCTTTGGTTGAAATGATAATGTGGAATAGCCAATTTGTCTGAACACCAACCTTGCAGTTTGGATGCAAAGGGAGAGATGTACACCTCTACACTTCTCTGCACCCACTGCCAGCTACACATGGAAGGATATGTTAGTTAGAAGGACATCCAGGAAAAATAAGAATAACATTAGAGCGAGAAAAGGAAGATGCTAGGTTTCATATTTGCTAAGATGTTTCTCACTACACAGTGAGTGGTTGTGCTGTATTGCTTGAAAAGGAGATAACTGTGCCATATATACACATCTATGGCACAGTTCATCTCTCTCCTAGTGCTGGTGCATTTGTGACCACCTAGCGCCATCGCAGACACCCTTGCACTATGGTACAAAGGTGCCTGCATTACAGACTGGATTGCTTTTCTGCAAGAATGGATTCCTTCTTTCCATGAATGCTGCACATTGCAGCACACATGAAAAGAGGAACTGATGAGGAGAAATGCAGATATTTCTCCTCGCTGCGCCTCTCTCAGGTTGGTTTGGCACGTACCTAGATTTACTGGGCCTCATTTATGAAAAGTGACGCATCGCTGCGTGAAAACAGCGATGCGTCACTTTTCCCTGCGCCCTCCTTGCGACACCAATGATGCGTCATATTTATAGTATGAGGCATCATGGTGCAAGGAGTTACCGATAAGTCAGTATTTCTGACGTATCTGTAAGCACAAAAGTGACGCATTGCTGGAGTGTGTCACAAAAGTGACGCAACTCCAGCAGTGCACCCTTTCACATGGGGCAAGGCCTATGTGAAAGGGCCTGCGGCAGTCTTACGCCTGCTGTGAGGCAGGCGCAAGATTTTGACGCAACGGCGTCCTAAAAGTGACGCAGTGAAATCTCATAGATTTTACTGCGTCACTTCCACGACCCTTCCTTGCGTCAATACGCCCCCCTTGCATACATTATACCTGGCGCGGGTATAATGTGGCGCAGGGGTTTACAAAGTGACGCATCTACCTAGATGCGTCACTTTGTAAATATGGTGCAACAAGGCACATTATGTACGCTGCTGGTGCGTCACAAAAAGTGACGCACCAGCAGCGTAAAAGTGACGCACGGCCTCATAAATGAGGCCCACTGACTTTAGTATATCTGACGTTGCATCAAAATCCATGGGTGGATGCATGAGAATGCCCATGCTCCACCTTTAGAGCACGTCCCCAACACAAAGTTTTGCAAAACGCCACGCAAATTGAGCTTTGTGTGGCTTAGTAAATCCCAAAATACATTTTGCATCAGGGCTGAGTCTAAAAAGTGACACAACCCCAACGCAAAACTTTAGTAAATCTGGGCCTGGGTGTCCACACTCTGCCTGTTTACTTAGCTGGATGCTGTCCTCACTGGGGAGCGTGGACACCTAAAGACAAGAGGAAGTCTTTCGTAATCTTGTCGGCTTGGCTACGGCACCTGATTTCTAAGATGTCATACCTGTATGCAGTCTCTGTGTCGCCAGTACTCTAAAGCTACATGAGACACATTGTCTTCCTAGAGCTGAAACACAATGACAAAATTGCTGAAAAAATATACCGGGCAATTAAATGATCTTTCAACATAGAAAGATAACAATTTTTAACTAAATGTGCCTTCCAAAATGTTTTAATTGCACTTATTTGGAACAAACAGGAAATTAACATACATTCAGAAGAACTTCTATTATTCCTAAAGTTTGTGCTCTGATACATGGTCCTCCTATATTCTGTAAAGTACATAACTAGAACACTTCTCATAAAGAAATATTTTTTGAGAAATGTACTTAGCATATTGTTTGCCTTCTTCAAGAATGCATTCTTTCATTTTTAGTGATGACTGTACACTGAGATAACATACTTGCAAACAGAGTGATGGACACATACTCTTAGGACAAATATTTGTGACGTTCAGTACTGTTTTGACGATGACAAAAAGCAGACAAGCTGTCACAAACATCTTATGATATTGTAGCCTTTGACGCATGTGCTTTTCTATTCGACTCTGCAAGAATTTTGTTGATTTCGAAGTTAAGATTCCAGGTCAAATGACTTGCTTAGTCACATTTTGTTAAGATAGAGCTGTGCCTTGAAGCATTTCTTTCAACTGTCAAACAAAATATTTAAGGGGTCCTACTTGGAAATCAAGTCTCAGTCACCTGAGATATCATTTGTGGTCTCTTAATAGGAGTACGTTTTTGAGCAGTAGAACATAGCATTATTAAAGTTACAAAGCCTTCGATCAAGAGTAACAGAGCTCTTTGATCACTTTTATTCCTTGTCCCTAAGTTACAAATCAATTTGCGCACATAAGTATCATCTTCACCCACAAATGACAGATCATAACTCACTCTATTAATGAGCTACAGACCCTAAGGGAATCATTACGATGCCCATCGGACTCTGGTCTGACCGGCACCGTAGTGGACGAGGGACCGCCTGACAAGTAGTCGGCGCTCCCCCTGCCCTTATTACAATGCAACCGTCTTCACTGTGGTCGTGAAATGTATATTTTCTATTGTGGCTTGTGCTGCACTTTTTGAAACATCCCTGCACTCTGTGGCAAGCACAATGCAGCCCCTGCCAAATTGTGCAGGGATTTTTAGGGGGCACCATGGGTGCTTGCCAGGCCCAATAGCGGAGGGCCAGGAAGAAAGGGGCCCGCTAGGGGTCCCCAAAGTCACTTTCCACCTGCCTTTTCATGGCGGGAACCGCCAAATAAGGACAGGCGGAAAGGGACATTGTGATCCCTAGGCTGGTGTCTGCGAAGGCACAGCCCCTCTTTCAGGGATTCCTGACCCTCTGACAGTCTGACGGGCATTGTAATGCATCGGTCAGATCGCAGCAGCAGATGGCGGTCAGACCTCATCCAATGAACCATCGGATGCGGTCCGACCAGCATTAGAATGACCCCCTAAGGTTTGAAGATCCTTGTCATGCAATACTCTTGAAGTGTAAACCCCTCAAAGGACAGCCAAGTACTGCCTCATAATCACATTTCCCTCTTCTACATTTTAAAAAGTCATCTGTTTTCAGGTCTGTATTTATTTTTAAAAATCGAAAACTTCAGGATATTGACAGCAGGTGTTTACAAGAGCAATTTAATTTCCAACTGAAATTTGAAGACTTCAATTATGCATGCATGCTGGTATTATAATCATATTAATTCACAGAGCTTATTGTGTTTCTGTATACCACTTAACCCTAAAGACATTGAAACTTGAATGTACATTTCGCAGAAAAACAAATGTGCAAATATGCCAGTTAAATATTTGTTTTTTGACTGACAAAAAAATAAATATTGATAAATTCTGATCAAATTATAAAAATAGATAGATACACATGAAATGTCTAAAAATAAAATACCAAAAGATTTCGGAGCCCTGTTCACAATAACAGGGTGGAAGAAATCACTACTGCGCCAGGTACCTAAAACTTCCAGAGGCACTACTTCAGACTGGAGATAAATAAAGGCTGAATAATTTGTGCCTTGGGAACTTCCATTTCACATTTATCGAACTCCCACAAGGTCACAACATGGTTAATATCCAAAATCCTTTGCACTCTATAAAATGTTTTCCATGAAAGGAAAAGGAGGTGAAATGTGCATATGTGACCTTTCCCAATTCCTATGTTTCCCGATTATATGACGGCTTTGGGTTATCAGGAATAGGTTTATGCAAAGCAAATTAAAAAGTTGAAGTTTGCTCTTGGGCACGCTAGCATTGGCTTTGCGAATCCAGAAAAAGTCTTGAGTGTAAGCAAGGGAGCTTAGATTCAGCATTTTTCCTTCATCACCTCTTTTTCACTTTCGAAGTTCAAGCGCTTACGTGAGTCACGTGACGTACTTTGGACAGACTGTTTATTCTACAAAGTGACTTCAAATCTACTGTTCAAGCCCTGGTACACTTGTGCATCGATTGCGATAATGCCCTGTTCCATGGCCTCCGAGACTCCTCAAGGGCATCTATTAGGGGCATCCTACATGCCGCAGTACTATATGTCCTTACAGGCTGAAGAGGAAGCCATCATCTGTTTGTGTCGTCTGCCTGGTAGATGGAGAGCTTGTGTCTGGGTCCGTGAGGCGTGGTGTGCTGATAGCCATCCTGCAAGGACCGATCCCAAGTGGGGACAGTGGCTGCAGTGCCCCATGGCAGCAGCCCCGTGAACCGCGCCAGCGCTGCACATGAACCTGCAATGCCCCATGTTTTGTTCCAAGCAAAACCAAAGGGGATGATGGACAGAGTGTTGCACATTGCAAGCACTCACCCCCAGTCAACTGATCTGGGTTTAATCCATCATCATTCTTTAGCTCACTCCGCCACCACAGTTCAGACATGGCCATATGCAAATCATTCTGACCCTGTGCCTCATGGGAACAGTCCAGCCCAAACTGCCAAGCCATGTCTTCCCTGGACCGGAAACAAGGATCCTGGGAACGGTTTCTGGCTAATCAGCCGTCATCAGCCAGGCTAGCTTGAATCCAGTGGCAAAGTGAGCAAGGGGCCCACGTCTGGGCATACCCTGCCAACTTAGGGCAAACATAGCAAAACCAAAGGGGAGGATGGACGGAGTGTTGAACATTGCAAACACTCAACCCCAGACAACTGATCTGGGTTTAATCCATCATCATTCTTTAGCTCCCTCCGCCACCCCAGTTCAGACATGGTCACATGCAAATCACTCTGACCCTGTGCCTCATGGGAACAGTCCAGCCCAAACTGCCAAACCATGTCTTCCCAGGACCGGAAACAAGCATTCTGGGGCTGGTTTTTGGCTAATCAGCCACCATCAGCCAGGCTAGCTTGAATCCAGTGGCAAAGTGAGCAAGGGACCCACGTCTGGGCATACCCTGCCAACTTAGGGCAAACAAAACAAAACCAAAGGGATGATGGACGGAGTGTTGAATATTGCAAACACTCACCCCCAGTCAACTGATCTGGGTTTAATCCATCATCATTCTTTAGCTCCCTCCGCCACCCCAGTTCAGACATGGTCATATGCAAATCACTCTGACCCTGTGCCTCATGGGAACAGTCCAGCCCAAACTGCCAAACCATGTCTTCCCAGGACCGGAAACAAGCATTCTGGGGCTGGTTTCTCGCTAATCAGCCGTCATCAGCCAGGCTAGCTTGAATCCAGCGGCAAAGTGAGCAAGGGACCCACGTCTGGGCATATCCTGCCAACTTAGGACGAACAAAGCAAAACCAAAGGGGATGATGGACGGAGTGTTAAACATTGCAAGCACTCACCCCCAGACAACTGATCTGGGTTTAATCCATCATCATTCTTCAGCTCACTCTGCCACTCCAGTTCAGACATGGTCAGATGCAAATCAGTCTGACCCTGTGCCTCATGGGAACAGTCCAGCCTGAACTGCCAAGCCATGTCTTCCCAGGACCGGAAACAAGCATCCTGGGACCGGTATCGGGCTATTCAGCCATCATCAGCCAGGCTAGCTTGAATCCAGTGGTAAAGTGAGCAAGGGACCCACGTCTGGGCATACCCTGCCAACTTAGGGCGAACCAAGCAAAACCAAAGGGGATGATGGACGGAGTGTTGCACATTGCAAGCACTCACCCCCAGTCAACTGATCTGGGTTTAATCCATCATCATTCTTTAGCTCACTCCGCCACCACAGTTCAGACATGGCCATATGCAAATCATTCTGACCCTGTGCCTCATGGGAGCAGTCCAGCCCAAACTGCCAAGCCATGTCTTCCCTGGACCGGAAACAAGGATCCTGGGAACGGTTTCTGGCTAATCAGCCGTCATCAGCCAGGCTAGCTTGAATCCAGTGGCAAATTGAGCAAGGGGCCCACGTCTGGGCATACCCTGCCAACTTAGGGCAAACATAGCAAAACCAAAGGGGAGGATGGACGGAGTGTTGAACATTGCAAACACTCACCCCCAGTCAACTGATCTGGGTTTAATCCATCATCATTCTTTAGCTCCCTCCGCCACCCCAGTTCAGACATGGTCACATGCAAAACACTCTGACCCTGTGCCTCATGGGAACAGTCCAGCCCAAACTGCCAAACCATGTCTTCCCAGGACCGGAAACAAGCATTCTGGGGCTGGTTTTTGGCTAATCAGCCACCATCAGCCAGGCTAGCTTGAATCCAGTGGCAAAGTGAGCAAGGGACCAACGTCTGGGCATACCCTGCCAACTTAGGGCAAACAAAACAAAACCAAAGGGATGATGGACGGAGTGTTGAATATTGCAAGCACTCACCCCCAGTCAACTGATCTGGGTTTAATCCATCATGATTCTTTAGCTCCCTCCGTCACCCCAGTTCAGACATGGCCATATGCAAATCAGTCTGACCCTGTGCCTCATGGGAACAGTCCAGCCCAAACTGCCAAACCATGTTTCCCTGGACCGTAAACAAGCATCCTGAGACCGGTTTCTGGCTAATTAGCGTCATCAGCCAGGCGAGTTTGAATCCCATGGCAAAGTGAGCAAGGGACCCACGTCTGGGCATGCCCTGCCAACTTAGGGCAAACAAAACAAAACCAAAGGGGATGATGGGCGCAGTGTTGAACATTGCAAACACTCACCCCCAGTCAACTGATCTGGGTTTAATCCATCATCATTCTTTAGCTCCCTCCGCCACCCCAGTTCAGACATGGTCATATGCAAATCACTCTGACCCCGTGCCTCATGGGAACAGTCCAGCCCAAACTGCCAAACCATGTCTTCCCAGGACCGGAAACAAACATTCTGGGGCTGGTTTCTCGCTAATCAGCCGTCATCAGCCAGGCTAGCTTGAATCCAGCGGCAAAGTGAGCAAGGGACCCACGTCTGGGCATATCCTGCCAACTTAGGACGAACAAAGCAAAACCAAAGGGGATGATGGACGGAGTGTTAAACATTGCAAGCACTCACCCCCAGACAACTGATCTGGGTTTAATCCATCATCATTCTTCAGCTCACTCTGCCACTCCAGTTCAGACATGGTCAGATGCAAATCAGTCTGACCCTGTGCCTCATGGGAACAGTCCAGCCTGAACTGCCAAGCCATGTCTTCCCAGGACCAGAAACAAGCATCCTGGGACCGGTATCGGGCTATTCAGCCATCATCAGCCAGGCTAGCTTGAATCCAGTGGTAAAGTGAGCAAGGGACCCACGTCTGGGCATACCCTGCCAACTTAGGGCGAACCAAGCAAAACCAAAGGGGATGATGGACGGAGTGTTGAACATTGCAAGCACTCACCCCCAGTCAACTGATCTGGGTTTAATCCTTCATCATTCTGGACTGTTCCCATTGGGGGCAGGGTCAAGACTGATTTGCATATGGCTGGGTCTATACTGGAATGGCATGGTGAGCAAAAAACGATGGATTTAGGCCCAGACTTATGTACTGGGGTGAATGTATGACATTGTTCTGGATTCTGTCCATCAATTGTTCTTTTTGCATTTGTCACCCTGAGTGAGACGGTAATGTCCCGTGCTCTCCATACCACTGGAGTCAAGCAATCCTATCTGATGAGGGCTGAAAGCCCGAAACCGGTCCTAGGATGCTTGTTTCCAGTCCAGGGAGGACCTGGCCTGGAAGTTCAGGCTGGACTGTTCCCATTGGGCACAGGGTCAAGACTGATTTGCATATGGCTGGGTCTAAACTGGAATGGCATGGTGAGCAAAAAAACGATGGATTTAGGCCCAGATCTCTGTACTGGGGTCAATGTAGGACATTGTTCTGCATTCTGTACATCAATTGTTCTTTTTCCATGTTTTGTTCCAACAGTGCCTGCAATTAAAGAAACGGCCCTCAGCACAAGGCAAATGGCCGTGGCCTGAAAACGCCCTTCAGCGTGTGACAGTGAGTGCTACCTAGTGCCCAATTCTGCCACTGCACCCTGACTGAGAGTGCAGCCTTGGCTGTCACTGTCACAACCCCCACTCACCTGAAAACCAGGTACCGCAGGAACGAAGAGAGCCTTCTCTCTCACCTCCAAACCAATCCTACACACAGAGTAGCGCAGTATGGGCGATTGATTCCAAGGGGAAAGGGGAGAGAGTTTACATCACTAACAATGCTTTCGGGAAGTGAAGGGATGGAATCAGACGAGACGTCAACAGGGGATGCTGACCAAAGGTAAAGCGAATCAGACCGCGTCTGCGGGATGACCTGCAGTATGTCCTGGAAAACAGAACGGTAAGAGAGTTTTAAAAGGTGAGAATCCCATAAAGGAACAATAAGTAATCCTATTTCTGTGCAGAAGGAAAGTAAACCAGAATTCTACGCTTACCCTGGAAAATATGCCTTATGGTACTGGAAGTTGTTGTCCGCTGCCAAGAAATATTCCCTTTGGTCCCATTTGGGCACAAACAATAAAACCAAGTCTTGTGGAATCTCGCGTTGGAGGCGGTGCCGCCGGCTCCTGCCGTGCGCCTCAGTGAGCAAATAAAAAGAATCAAGTGATGGCGGTTCTTACTGCTTGGAAGTCAGTGCCTCACAGTTCATAACACATAAGGATGCCTGTAAGCGCTTAAAATTGGTGCTTCTGTTGGTGTCGTGGTTTCTACCGTGTTCATAATTCTCCTCGCGGCTTCAGCCGCGCACCCAATGTCTAGTGATGGTTGTCGCATTCTTTTTTTTTTCTTCATGCCTCTGGCCACGTTTTCAAAGTAAAGCGGCAGTTGCCGCGTTGAATTTTCCTCGTGGCTCTGGCTGCGTTTTCCAAGTAAAGCAGCGGTGGCCGCGATAGAATTGCCTCACGGCTCTGGCCGCGTCTTTCAATATAAAGCGGCGGTTGCCGCTTTAGATTTGTCTTGCGGCTCCGGCCGCGGTCTTGTACTGTGTTGCAGCTTTTGCTGCCTAGAAAAGTTATTTCGTGGTTCCGGCCGCGGGTGCAATGTTTAATTAGCGGCTCCGGCCGCGGGTGCAAAGCTTAGCAGCTGGTGCTGCTTTGAAATCTGTTTGCTGCTCCGGCAGATATTCAAGAGGGGAGCGGCTTTTACCGCATAAGGAATGTTCCTTCACGGTACCAGACGGCTTTTTAGGGTTTCTCTAGGGAAATAAACGAGGAATAAGGAACCAGGAAAAAGAGAGAAATGCTCTGTCGTTCTCTCAGTGCCTGAAGCAATAGTCCTATAAAGCAGTGCTTAATTTGTGCCGGTGCTTTCCGGTGCTTAGCACCGGCACTTAAATGTCAGGGCCGGGTCTACTGCGCGCACACCCACATAGATGAAAGTTTTGTAAAAATAAATATATGTTATCGGTATAAACCTTTTTATTCTCTTGTACTTACTATCTGCAGCCCCAGGCCTGGCCGGCGGCCGCAGCGTGTTTTTTCAGGTCATCATAGCAGTGTTTGTGTGTGAGTCTGTCATCACCGGAGTCACGTCACTCTCTCAGGGTGTTTATTTTTGATTTTTGGTTTTGCGAGTCGAGTGAGTGCCCCGGCCCCCCCCACCCCCGAACTCACATTTCTTCTTCATGTGAGCCGTGAGGTGGTGGTAGTACTAACTGGCCCCTCCCTGCTGCCCAGTCCTGTCCAGGCTAAGAGAGTCGAATAATAGTATTTATTATTCAGTTAGGCGAAATATAAAATATGAGGCAGGTAGCAAGTTTCGTTTCATCATGGCGACTTGTTGACAGTTTCTGTTTGAGTTCAGTTTGCCAGTGGGTGGGCGGGCCGCGGAACTTCAGAACACGCACAAATGTATTTGGGCGGGCTGGAGGTTCTGATCGGGCCGGGCCGGGGGTAGGCAGGGCTCAGCCAGGCTCCGCGCGCAGATTGTTTTTCACTTTGGCTCAGGCAGGCAGGCAGGCACCAGTAGTTGCCACGCCCCAGCATAAACTGCGCACTGGCAGTTACATTCGGCAAACCGCCGGCAGCTTCCCACGTCACGGACAGATGGCCCACGCCACGACTCACGAGTCATCCACTGCAGTGCTGTGCACATTAAGTTAGCCCAGTGAGGCCCCGGCCCGACGCGACCAACAACGACGACGAGAGCCGCCTGGGCTGTCCTGTGTGTGTCTAGTCACTGGTGCAGTACTGGTCTGGTGGCGCACTAGAGACTGCAGTGCGGCGGTGGCCTGTTAGTGGTAGCAACCGTAGCAGGCAGGACAAGTCCGACACGCAGAACGTGAGCAGCAGTCAGTGTGCAGTGCACTGCAGTGAGCCATTGAGACAGTGCAGCAGCGCTAGCTAGGCTAGCAACAGTGTGTGTCCAGCCGATCGTCCCACCACAAATAATGGTAAGAAAGAAGAACAAAGTGAAGATAGAAATTAAGTTAAGCAAAGCACGGTCGTAAGCTCCTAAAGTTTAGTTAAGCTCTGCAGCAGCAGTAATTGAAATAATTGTTGTAATTTGTAGCATGTAAACTAACTAACTAGGTAAGCGAAGCCAGCTGAGCTAACTAGGGATGCCACTGCACAGCCCACAGCCAATTTATGCATACCGTCTCACAACCCGCTACTGACAGAACAACACTTTAGACTTATTTCATTTACACAATCACCACTGGTCACACTGACTTATTTCCTATGTTGTGGGCAGTCGTATCCAGTCATTCTCCATCTGGCTGACATGATGATATAGGTCTGAGCCTGAATTTTCCAAACTTTCACTGCCAGGCAGTCACTCTTTCTAGCCCAGGTCGGCCCTGCACTTCTTTCTGTGTAGCATAAGCCATGCATCCTCACCAGGCAGTCACCGGCGGCACTACCTCCTGCGTGGCGCCCTCGCGCGCTCCTCACTTTGCTTTGCTGCTGTGTAATTTCAAACGCATTCCCACCGTTTTACAGTATCGTTGAATGAATGAAACAATTAGGGATAAAAACCAGGGGCTTCATGGCTGCAGTGGGAGTTTGCAATCTTGTACACAGCAGCGAATCAGCTCCATACTGTGAGTCTGATGAGATGTTACCTTGAGATGGAAAGCACTGTAAATGTACCCTGTTTTACTTTTTTCTCTGAGTGACTCTCCATTAACGTAAAGGCAGATGGATTTGCGACTAAGACTAGAGGCTTCCAAATGATGATAATTTCTCCCCATTCAAAATGCATCCGTATAAATGGATGCAAACGCCGGGATGCGAAGATCCGCTCAATGCTAATGAGCAGCCACGCAATGGGAAAATCAGACAGCAAGGCGCTTTGTCTATGGCGGCCTTAAATTGTAAGTACTTTAATGTTAACCAAAAAAATAACGTCTACAAAGTCATTATCATGTTTCAGTTGATTTCACTGCTGTACCTGTGGTCTCTGTAAAGGTCACGGTGTGGCCGGGGAGTGAGAGTCAAGAGTGATTATCCTAATGAGGAAGAAATAATACACACACACGTGGCGTTTATGGATCAATACAATACACTATCAAAAAATACCCGGGCCAGCAGTAGCACAGACCGTGGCACTGAGGTTCCAGCGCCGCCCACACCGGAGAAGGGCGCTGTGTCATGTCATGTGTGATATCATCAGAGTCACACATGAAACTTTTGGCAGGGAGGGCACCGCACTGGCGGATGTCACTTAGAGGTTTAGCCCGGGCCCCTCGCCTCGGGCCTTATTAATCCCACAATAGTGGCTCGGGCTCGTTTCAGTTTCATGTCAGGGGGGCTCGCTGTGTAATTCTAGGGCTTCGTGTCTGCTTCACACAGGCTTCGTGGCACCCTAGTTTCTCATTTAACAGCCATCTGGATTTATCAAAGCGCACCAGTCTGGCGCAGCAGCCTGTCTTTCTTTGGCAAATCATGGCATCGCCTCGTACCTCCTGTGTTTTAGGGAATACAACCATGATTATGTCAGCAATGTGCCTCTCACAAACCACCATCACCAGAAGCACCATGGCACCCCTCATTTCAGCATGGCACGCATTGTATCATATGTATCAATATCATTGCAATATTCTGAACAACAGAATTACGTTGATGTCAGTCAGTCTATTTTCCAATCTTACTCCTGGAGTTTAGCTTGTCTCTCTCTGGCTCTGCACTTCAGCACCAGCAGCTTTTGGTTTCAACTTAAAAGCAGAGAGAGGTGAAGTGACTTGCCAAGGATGATAAGTATCACTGGCTGTCACCTCCGTTTAGCGCTAAGATTGATAGCATGCAACTTATGCAAGCAAGGTTTAAAGGGGCACAGCCCCCATGTTGTCTTCAGCACATCTCGAGCGCTCATGTATATGTTTACTCTGTCTTTGCCCTGATGTTGTCACCCGGTGCGGACCACGTCACTGCGCGTATCTGCCATTTTGTGAACAGTCCATCTCCCGCACCCTCCTCCCCCGAGTCCCTCTCCGTGTCTGTTTTGGATGCTCTCCCTGGTCTGATCATGGACGAGTAAAATCCGAACCGTCCCCTGCCCCCCCCCCCCCCCCCCAGTCCCTCTCTGTGTCCGGTTTTAATGCTCTCCCTGGCCTGATCATGGACGAGTGAAATCCGAAGTATGCATAGTTCAAAGCAAAAGGTGACAACCCTGAAGGAAAATCCCACAGACTATTTTCAAATGTTGTATATTGCATCCAAATCCAATATTAGATTTTTGAACATCTTGTGTACAGAACAGGGACGTTGACAAGGCCAATTCTATCATGGAACTTGTCTTTTTTTTGCAGGTTTATATAACGTGAACTTGACCCTGAGGAGGTATTACAGGAGCACCAGTTACGTGACATGAGGATACATTCATTTTTGGGTAGGCACAGGCCAGGACATAAATTAATTAGCGGCTTGCCTCTGTCTACTCAAAAGCTGTAAAGTAAAGTAAAAAAATAACATGAATTTATAGGGTTCAACGAGACACTTGGCTAAAAGTTTCTGAAGGAAACACACTGCAGGATCAAACGTTATGATTTTGAAGTTTATTAATATATGCTATAGCTATATGCTTGTAATCACTTTCACAATTTGTCTCTATGTCTAAAATATGTGTTAACATCTTTGTGTACGATCTGGACTAGAAACAGTTATCGCTGTAGCATCACCAGCCTCCTGTATTAAAAAAGTATACTTAACAAATACATATACACCGAGACCTCTTCTCTTATCATCTGTTCCATTCTCATTCCAAGGTTGCTTCAGTCCCCTTCAGTTATTGGCTCTTTCAGTGTGAGTGACGCCTTGGTCCTGATCGTATGTGCACATCCACCTCAAAAGTGGTGCACTTCAGTGCCAAGACTGGTGGGACAGTCACAATCCCTTACTTTGCCATTGATGTGTTTCATTTAATTCTTTCTGCTGTTAGTTATTCTTGTTCACGTGAACAAAGAACCCTCCTTCTTTCCAGTAATAAGAATTATATTTTCCTGTGACTACTTTAAAGCTAAAAATGAATTCTATCATAGCGGATAGAGCAGGAAGTTGAGGCACTTGGGGTTGGTGGTGAGTTAAGGATTGTGCAAAGATTTGGGGGCATATTATCAAGGAACAGCGTTATAATTATCGCCGCTTTAGCAGCTGAAAACTGCCGCTAAAGCGGCGATAATGGGCTTGATAATATGCCCTTGTAAATTCCCATAGAAGCCCATGTTCTGGTGTGAACATGGGATTCTCTGGGAATTCTCCAGGGCATATTATCAAGCCCATTATCGCTGCTTTAGTGGCAGTTTTCTGCCGCTAAAGCGGTGATAATTATAACACCGTTCTTGATAATATGCCCCTGGGTTTATAGTTCACCTCACCAACACCACAACAAGGAGTGGTCTTCAAAATGTTCCACTGCAACACATACCACACTCACCACTTCTGCCGGAATGAGCAAGGCTCATTTGCTATGTTTGTTGGTGTGATGTTTGGCTTTTTCACAATCTTATGACTTCTTCAGTGATGTAACATTGAGGGCAGCACCAACACTCGGAAAATTGTTCCAGCGCTACAGGCTTGGGTGCCTCTCTTTTGACATTTACATTATTTCTGGCCTTTGTGTGTCGTTTCCATGATTTCTGATCTGGGTGCCTTCGTGTGATGTTTCCATGATTTCTGGCCTGGGGACCTTTGTGTGACGTTTTCCATGCTTCATTGTCTGAGTATTTATGTGTGAGATTTCAATGCTTTCTGGCATGGGTGCTTATGTGTGACATTTCCACGGTTTATGGCTTGGAATGGATGCTTATGTGTGTGACACACACATTTCCATGGTTTATCGCATGGGTGCTTATGTGTGATATTTCCATGCTTTCTGGCGTGGGTACCTTTGTGTGACGTTTACATGCTGCCTTGTCTGAGTACTTATGTGTGAGATGAGATTTCCATGCTTTCTGGCCTGAGTGCTTATGTCAGGTCATCATTTACGATTTACTTTGCTTTGAAAGTTAGTTAATACAGCTAATATTTAATGGAAAGTACGGTGTGCACCATTGGATTTTCTTTTTACAAAATGTTCTTGAGGGGAGAATTCCACCCCATGCAAAGACCTCCAGCAGTCGTTAAGCTTGCTACACTCACTTGATACACACCGTAAGGGGGCTGGTCTAACAACTTGCCAGGGTTGCTGTGAGTTCCCAGTCTTGCCTAGAGACGGAGTGTTGAATAAGTTATCATTTTTGTGAATCGCAGTGTGTAACAAAGTCTGCACACTGCCACCTCACCCTGCTTTCGTTGTAATACCAGAAGCAAAAACTTAAAAGTGAGGAAAACTTTAAAGACTTTGTGTGTCTATCGAGTGAACGCTGCAGGGCTGTCAGGGGTATGATTTGGAAAAGGCCTGAATTTGGGTGGGCACAGTAGGATTCATTTGGATTGTCCATGTAGTGAGTGAGAGTCATCATGGATAATATATGTGCAGATGCAGAAATGTCTTTGGAGCAACCTGCAAATAAATATTTGTGCATGTTACTTAGATGAATTGACATCACACTTCGCACATGTCTAGCATGTTTTCTTTCACTTTGCTTCCCTAGAATGTCACACAGTGGACAGAAGAAGATTTCAAGCTACTTCACAACGTTTAAGCCCAAGATTGATGAGGAGCCTGCTAGCAAACTTGCTAAAAAAGACCATGCACTTCCAGTGGATGAAGGGAACAAGGAAGATGAAGTGCAAGAGAAGACACTAGATGATGAGAGTGACACCACTACTAGCAGCAGCGTTATCATCACCCCTACAGAAGAAAAGACACAAGATAGTCCTCTTAGAGAAGAACATCATCATGCTGTGGAGATTGCTGTGGAGATGGAGGAAACTCCAAGCACTAGGAAACAGTCTGACATATTATCACTGAAACCACATTCAGACAGAGTTTTTAGGAAAGGCATTCTTCCTAAAGGTTGGAAACATGACCAAAAATATATTTCCAACGCAAGCATTCATGGTTAATTGTTAAAGGCCCTAACCTTGGCTGTTCTGTGTGTCGCCAAGTCCGTGATCTTGGCCCTGAGAAGTCCAGAGGAATGAAATTGTCCAAAGAATGGACTGAGTCTACTGTGAAGGCATATGGCACTAATATAGAACAGCCGCAGAAGTCATTGAGGACAAAGATTGGAGAACATGCACTAAGCAAGGCTCATGTTGCAACTTTAAAAATCTTAGAAAACGCTCAGAGAGATCCTTTATTGCAAGTAACTGCAAAAGCGCAATCTGTACAAATGTCAGCAACAGCCAGAATATTCCGTGTAGCTTATAAGGAAGCAAAGCGAAACAGGCCAGCTTATGGTTTTGAAATGGAGATAGACTGCCACCAGTTGAATGGACTAGATATGGGTCGAATATTGCACTCCAATGTTGCTTGCTCAAACATACAACGCCACATATCCTCAGAAATGAAGAGGAAGATATTTGCCCAAATTAATGAGCTTTCCCCAAAAGTAAGTCTTTTACTAGATGAAGCCACAGCGTTAAATAGGAAAAGTTCTTTCATTGTGTACATGCGAATGCAGCTACCTGGCATGGACTCCCCGGCTAATATGTTTGTTGACCCCATTGAGCTGAGTGATTTGTCAGCTGATGGCATAGTAAACAGTTTACTGTCTGCACTAAAAAAATCCAGTTAATATAACTGAGGACTTTCTCTCCAAATGCCTGGTTTCAGTTGCCTGTGATGGAGCTTCAGTGATGTTTGGCCGCCACAGTGGTGTTGTAAAGAGATTGCAAGAAAAAATCTCTTCCAATATTGTAGCCTGGCACTGCTCAACACATCGCCTGGAACTTGCCGTTCATGATGTCATGAAAGATATTGGTGCTACAAATCATTTCAAAAACTTACTCGATAAGCTCTATTCTCTATTTTCTACCTCTGTTAAAAACCGTTTGGAGCTTAAGGAATGTGCTGAAGCTCTTGACGTTCAGCTTTGCAGAATAGGTAGAGTATTAGATACTCGTTGGGTTGCATCAAGCTCCAGAACAGTTGCGGCTATTTGGAATTCTTATCCTGCTCTCTACAAGCACTTTAATAGTGCAGCTGATGATCGTTCCCGTGACAGTTCAACACGAAATATGTACACAGGCCTAGGGAGGCGGTTATCATCTATACAGTTTGTTGCTAATCTTGGCCTCATGTATGATGCTCTTCGGGAGTTATCCGAGTTATCACTCGAGTTACAGAAACGTGATTCTACAATCATTGATTCTCATCGGGCTATTTGTCGGCAAATAGCAGTGTTTGAGGCAACGGTAGACAGGCAAGGGAACCATTTCTCACTATGTAAAAAGGCCATGGAAGAAAATATATTCCAAGGTGTGGTGCTGCACAAAGGAAAGACCACTGACAAAATCATTGAACAGGTTCAGTTTTTTCGTAGCCTTGCAGGAAATCTAAGACATCGTTTGTTGTCTACAGGAGGACCTAATTCTGGTGACAAAAAGGCTGAGTATGATACATTGATTAGCGAAGTGAAAGTTTTATACAAACAGTACTGGCCTGATGAGCTACCTGTTCTTTATGGTGAAAGTGATATTGAGTCTCTGTGTAAAAGATTCAACATTGCCAGCCGAGAAACCATACGTGCTTACAGAGAGTATAAGGAATCTGGAGGCAAAGAACGTAAAAGGCAGTTCAATGAACTTTTGATGACCATACACACTATTGCTATCACTACTGCAGAATGTGAGCGGGGCTTTTCTCAAATGAATCTTATATGCACATCCACAAGAGCATCATTGGTGACTGAAACAATATCTTCTTTAATGTTTTTAAATCTTGTTGGTCCACCATTTAGGAGATTCAACCCATTCCCCTATGTTCAGTCCTGGCTTGCAAAAGGAAGAAGATCAGCTGATGACACTAGGAGTAAAGCAAAGAAAGAGGAGGACTTGGAATGCACAAGCAATTTAGACTGTTTCTGGGGTTTTCTAGAAAAATAGATGTAGCCCATTCCAAATGACAAAATGTGTGTCATTGCAATGTTTTGGAAAAGTTAGGCTTTACTGTGTCAGGACATTTAGTTGTTCTAGTTTATATAGGTTATTTATTTGTATTTATACCACTTTGTTGACAGTGAATTTATTTAATATTTTGTTATATTTATGTGTCTTCCTTGTTTGGAAATTATATTTATTGTTCTATTTCATATATTTTATTTATATTGTTTTATAATACTTAACTTGCTTTTTATGATTTTCATTTTAGGATGTATTTATTTGTATATATATAATTTATTTTTTGTTACTTTGTCTTTATATAATTACATTTTGTATGGCACTATGCCTGCTTATTTTGCACTAATAGGTATGACTTATTTAAGATATGGTCAAAGTCAAACTGCCCAGCCACTACCTATTCCTTTGGCCTAGGTATACCTTAAGGACATTTTGGTGGAGATGGATCACATTTTTCTTTGCTTTATCTTAAGATACAAATCTTTAATTAAAAAGTCATATTTTGAACATATGCCTCTTTTCTAGTCTGTATTGCCGGTGTCATACAGAACTACATAGTTCCATGTTTTTCTTTTTTACTATTCTGAATGTCTAATAAATGCACATATAGCTCCAGGGGAGTAAGTTATAGTAACAAGCTCAATTGGTAATCATCCTTTTTTTGTTTTTTTGTTTCTCTAAAGCAGTTGCTTTAACGGAATATTCCATTATACTGATTAACCCCATACCCCTTCGGCCACTGGAAGTGACAGTGGCTGACTCATTCAAGTTTATCTGTTTTGACTAGTGTTTTCACAACATTTTGTTTTTATTTTGTCACATAACTTAAGCTATGTCAACGTTGTACCTTTGAAATCATAGACTCTGTTAAAAATGGCATGCCCTACCCTCCCAGTATTGTCCTTTCCCCAAATCAGCACACAGAGCATTGACATTGTCCCTTTTCGATGTATTAGTGGTTTTAGCTAATTTATTCCAAACTTGTGCTTTAAATGCACATTTGCTTTAATCTTTTTCAAAATGGTTCACGGGGAACCTTCTATCAAAACCTTACGAAGGCTCCCTTTCTGAAATTCAGATCAGGTATTATATTTGACTTTTAGCAGTGCCACTTGAAGATGTGGGTGGAGCTAATAGAGGAAGTGGGTGGAGCCAGAAAAAAGTGGGTGTGGCCTCCGACAAACATTTCAGCACCTGCACTTCATTTTTTACAAATTAATCACTGCGAAAGGGCCTCCATTGGCTTCCCTTGCAGGCCCGCACCATCTTCGAAACCACCTGCATCATTTGCAAAACTATCCCAAGCAGCATTCCTGCTTATCCTTCAGACAAGCTCTTCATCTCTGGCCAGGACACCATCAGACTGCAGACTTAAGGCCATATGTATCAACAAACCCTTTTGCGATTCCTAAATAGCGATTTTTAAGGAATCGCTATTTAGGAATCGCAAAATGGTATGTATGAAAAAATTCGCTATTTTTTAGCGATTCCTTAATCTTCCTTATTTGCGAATTCGCAATTTGCGAATTCGCAATTAAGGAATAATTTCCAATGCATTCCTATGGGCCAGGAGGCCCATAGGAATGATTGCAAAATAATTCTCAAATTGGGAATTCGCAAATTGCTAATCGCAATTTTAGAATTATTTCAAGGCTGCAAGGGTGTCTCAAAGACACCCTGCTGCACCCCTGAAATGTACATGTGTGTGCATATGGTGCACATACATGCCCTATGGGCATGTTTGTGCATCACATTCCACCTTCAAAAATATCAAATTGTGCATTTTTTGAAGAATTCGCAAGTTACCATCAACTACAAGTTGGTGGTAATTTGCGAATTCTTAACCATAATTCGCAACCCAAAAATGCTACATACATAGCATTTAAGAAATCGCAAAATTGCGATTCCTTAAATGCCATGGCAAAATAAGGAATCGCAAATCTTTGCTATTCCTTATTTTGCGAATGTTTCATACATCCCAAAACATGCAACAAGGCCGTTTGCGATTCGCAAAAGGCTTGATACATATGGCCCTAAGAAATGTAAAAATGTTGAACTGGCAGTCTCTCGTCGTTTTACTAATGTACATATTTATCCTTTTATTTTGATTTGATAGTGCTGCACGTAAATGTTTTTCTTTTTATAATGGTTGTTTCAACTTTCTTTTTAAATTGTATGTAAGTTGTATTGCAAATATTTTTAAGTAATTGTGCAATATAAATAAAAAAATTCATTCATTCATTCATAAAAAGAATAATGAAGACACGATCTCATGTAGGATCCCAGGATCGGGAACATAATCCCAGTATCCTTCAGGATTGTTCCAACACTGCTCCAATTTAGAAAAGAATTAAAGACTCACCTCTTTAATGAACCCTACATTGCTATTCATTTACTATCGACGTCCCAGCTATCTCTCCTCTAACTCCTTGACTTTATTCTTGTTCGTGACCATGTTGCACTTTTCTCACTTTTGGCTGGATTCCTGCTATAGAAATCCCATATACCCGCATAAGGAAAGGATCAATTTGATTTCAAGGGGATATACCCATGATTCGTATTGAGAAAAGGATCCTGATAAAACATCTTTGCTTTTGCTATTGAACCTTCCCTCAGTCTGGTCCTGTTTGCATTCAAAACTTTTTTCACCAATATCTTCCTATCAGGACCCTTCGTTTCTCTTCTGCTCATCTCTTCGATGTTTGAGTCAAACGCTTCGGACTGGCTGCCAGATCATTTCCGATTGCTAAATCCTGGAGTTCCTAACCAGTCTCTCTCTCTCTTCCTTCCTCACCCTCTCTCAGTATGCTCCTCATCCAGTTTACAACTCCCCTCTTCCAACAGTAGATTATTTATTCTTCCCTGTCCTCGGTTCCTTCACCACCAGGACTCGGGGGTAGCATGGTGCTTCACAGATGCCAAATCAACCAGTCAATTCAGATGAGAAACCTTGAGCAAGTGTGATTCGCTACGAATTCAGCCTTCTGATATTGTTGTTTTTTACACATCACACAATTCGTAGGTCTTGCTCCAAGAAACAATGGAGTGCTTTAAGGGGACTATTTATCACTGTAGGAACACCTTTTTAAACAAGATGCGAAATACATGCAATATCGGAAATATGTGGCTGGGTCCACTTGAAATCAAATCCACTTGTATCAGAATATTTTGGTACCTTCCATTTTGCAGAGAGAGTTTCGTACCAAAATCAGAAATGAAGTTAACGCATTGCTAACCCATATGCATCGTATGGCTTATTGTTCATTTCATTCACTCTGATTTTAACAAAGAGTTCAAAACCATGAATAGACCTGTATGCAAAGGGACATTGCATAATGTTTGATAATTGTGCAACAAAAGCAGAGCAAACTGATGTTGCCTCAAACACTGGCCCTCATTTCACCTTTATAAAGTAACATAAATGTTTTCATCCGCTTCTCACAAAACAAAAATAGTGCGAAATTGGTTTGCCCCATGCTTTCCTCTGGTTCAAATATGATTTACTCAATTCCGTATTTGACAAGCTGCAATATTTTTGCCACAATGGAAGAAGCAGAAATAAGCATGCTGCTTTTAATTTACGAACTTTTAGAACTTCAAAGTCATATACGATTTCTTTATCCAATATATTGTACACTGGTACAGAAATCTAAATGTTAGGTCATTTGGATGGGCAAGCAGTACGGATTTGTACATACCAGTTACTCGGGATGGGCAGGCAATGTAGAAATTTAAATGGGGGTACTGGGATGGGAAAGCAATACAGAGATTTGCATGCCGGGTACCTGGGTTATGCAGACATAACCTATAAACGTTCCTCGTCCTAAAATAAAATGTGGTCTTATGTGAAAATATAAGAAATATGAATTTAAAGATGTTTCTTTTTGCGGCACTGAATGACATCTACATGTGAATTTTTTTGATAAAGAACTGTTGCTGACAGAAACCTTTACAGCCACTCTGAAGTGAAGGAAGTGATCCGATTAGGGCCACCCGGGTCACTCAAGACCACCTCTCAGCCTTCCGTACAAATGAAAAGTCGGTCAGACAATAGAAATACAAACCAAAGTTATTTTATTAGTATCCACTTGAGCGGAGTCCAGTCTGACCAACCTCCTTAGATAGCTGTTGAGGGACCGCCCCCTGTCCACAAGGTAAAGTTAGATATATATTTTCAACACCTCTAAGACACGCCAAGACTTGAATTTTCCAGCCTGGGCACGGATGAACAAAGGAGGTACAGAAGGATGAGCTACCAACCTGAGCCCGGGTATACACAATCTTAGCTTCAAGGTTACTAAGCCCGTGCCCGTCTCTCTGAGAGTGGGATCAAGGTTGCACACACAGAACGAGCTTTTCATTAGTGCAACAAAGCTCAACCTTGAATAATAAAAAGAAACAATTGAGGCTGTTTTCTGCTGAGGCAGACAGTATGAGACAGAAGCTTCATTTAGGTTATGGCACAAAATTGCGGGTGAATACAAAATGGTGCCGCAAATGCTAACTTAAGTCGCACAATGCTAGAAGGAGTCAGCTAGACATATTTTCAGTCCAGCAGAAGATGGAAATAATAATTTGTTTCTATACATCGCGCTTCACAACACACTTCTGCTGCTTGTATGTACTGTAAACAATAGGTCCTAATATTATTCAATTTAGTGTCACTTAAATTACCAACCATGGAACGATGAAAAGCTGAGTCTGTCTTTCCGGTAATCAAATTATTGATCTGCTCATTACTGCATGCTCTCCCAGCCGCGGCCGGTGGTGGGAGTACCTGCCGGGCGGTGACGTGGGGAGGGGGAGGGGAAGGGTGGGGGGTAGTAATGTATGGATTACAGAGTTTTACAGGTAAGTAAACATTTAAATAAATAAAACAAATTTTGTTACGTGCACTGCATCGCCAAATGTCACCGCCCTGCAGGAACTCCCACCACCGGCTGCGGCTGTGCTCTCCTTTTTGAGATTTGCACTGAAAAATGCAACCCTGACCAAGATAAAAATGAGTTAAAAGTTAACATTAACATTTCCATTGATCGTAAGGTTATAATTTTAACTATGTTATGGAATGATTAATTCTGGAGACAGAGTGATATATCCACTATAAATAAAGACAAGTAATAGCAATGCCAATCATTTTTTTATCATTTGAAAATATTTTCTCAGCCTTAAGGAACGAAGAGGTAACAACTGAATAGAAGCAGCATATGTGTTTTCCTGAGCAGCGGCAATAGACTTTGCTGCTATCCTACCTGGATGCACTTTGTTTGAAACTGCTTAGGGGTATTGAAGGGGAAGGCCAGTGGTGGAGTGGCTGCCTGTGCAGTGAAAGTGGTCAGATGTTCCTGATTCCCCCGCCTGCTGGATTAGAAAACCACTCCCTGGCCTCCTCACTTTTACACTATAAAGCTGCACTGCCAAGGGCGTATCATGATGGGCTTTTCTCACAGCGAACTGACCACCTATTTTTGGTGCACTCAATAGTGAAGCAAATTAATTTGACTGGATATTTTTCAGAGTTAGTGCTTTATTTTCAGACAGCACAGCTCTGAAACAGAAAGAGGCTAACCTTACTCACTTTTTCCAAATTGAAAAGTTAAATACCTGTTCATTTGCCTTTTAGGAAATAATATTAATTCAAATAAAAATAAATGATTTAAAATAGATATCAATATACATAATAATAATATACATAATTTATTATTTACAAATATATTCAAATGGAACATATTTTTAATTTTAATATCCTGCATTCAATAAACACTTTTGTTTTTCAAAAACAATACATTTTATTAAAAGATCATTTTGATTAATTCTATTCTCACTGTTAATAAATATTAATGCATATCAAAATATGTTATTTTTACCTTAGGTAGGAATTTATTTTATAATTTAAACTTGAGAAAAATAATCTTAATGTAATTTATTATATTTTAAATTATTACATTTTGATTCCATATTTACAGTGCTGTTGCATTTTTTGTCTGTAGTTGTACATTCAAAATAAATACATAAAATTCATATATAAAATACATTTACATTAATATTTCACTTAACGATAATTTTACAAACTTTTTCCTAGTTTAATAAACGTTACTTTTCAATGCTGCGATCTCCGCCTGACTGTTGAGATGTCTCAATGGTAAAGCATAAAGAACATTCCGCTATATTTTGTCCTTCCAGAGATCTCCACTACAGCTATAAAGTTACCTCTGGAATATTATAAGGACATTTAGTGCAAGGCAGTTAAAATCCACAGCAACCATCCCCCAAACCTTTGATTGCAGTTCCTTTCAATGTACAGAGATAACAGCTGGGGTGGCAGTCATCTCTAAACTTAACGGACAGTAGTCAGTCAGGATGCTGCAGGCAATGTCCCTTTGCCACCGTGACAGACGACGTATCATTCAGCAAACCATAAATCTGACCCTATGTCTTATAAATATCAAAAGAAATTATCAACAAGCTAATCATATTTAGGAAATGGTAGCAACTATAAAGGAAACAGCTTTGAACACAGATGTTGTGACAGCAGGCCCTGCAGGTAATAGGCAATGTTTGTAATTGATTCATGCACACAACATGCTTGAGGATGGTGGAGAAATGTGTATATGGAAATTCTGCAGGTTACACATGAATGAATGAATGAATGAATGAAGTACGATATATATCGCGCTACTTAGCCCAATGGGCGTCAAGGCGCCCATGCACAAGATAATGAGTTTATGCCAAACATCAGCAAAATATATTTGTTCTTAAATGTGGTATGATCGACATGTTTCTCTAGAATTATGTCTGATTGTCCAAAAGTATAATGTTGTTTACATTTTTTTTTTTGTTTTTGGGTTTCAGCAAACTGTTGTGATATTGACATGCGTTCTCCCTATTTGTGGGCAGTTATTTTTCTAGAATTTCTTTGAAGGTCAAAAATAAATATTTTATCTTGCACAGAGTGTGTGTGTATGTGTGTGCGCGTGTATGCATGTGTGCCTGCTTGCATGTGTGTATGTGCGCCCACAGGCAGCTGCTCCCCATAATCTACAGTTGATAATATGACAATAAGCTAAAAGTCAAAAGTGGGAATGTAGCATGCAAGGGGGCAGTGAGTGGGAAGAATAAACTCAGAGTACAAGGAGGTGTTAGACCTGACATCCTTGGCATGGATTTCCCCCAACCATTTGCCTTCACCCCTACTGTATGCTAAATTAGTTTTTGTTTGGCTTTATGACGCTGTGCTCTTCACCGCTGTTAACAAGTGATAGTACACTCTTCGTTGAACATGGTAAAATTGGCATACACTGAATTGGCACATTCAATTTACTTGTAAGTCCATAGTAGCTGGTACTACATGTACCCAGAGCCTGTAAATTAAATTCTTCTAATGGGCCTACAGCACACACTGTGCTACCCACTAATGTAGCACTTTAATGCATGTTTCCACCCTGCCATTGCGGCCTGCAGTGCAGTTTTAAACTGCAATTTTGTCATGACAAAATAAACCCTAAATCTCCCCTAAGGTAGGCCCTAAAGGTTCATAAGGGCAGGGTGGATTGTATTTAGAAAGTGAGACATCTGTACTTACGTTTTACATGACCTGGAAGGAAAAAAATCCTAAAGTAATTTTTCACTGCTGTAGTGCCTATCCCTCCCATTGACTAACTCTGGGTAAACTTATTACATTTAGTATATGCTAATTTTAGATAGAGAGCAGAAAGAGGTATGCTGCTTACACTCAAATGAATTCTATTGTAAAATCATGTTTAGTGTTGCAGTCATTTTGCAAATAACAATTCTTAAAAATTCCTCTTATAGAAAGTTACCATTTTCTTGTCCCAGTCGTGTATTTCTGCCAGTGTCCTGAGTCATGTGTCTGTGAATGCCTCTGCTGTTGGGGTTTGTGTGCTGCTTCCTGCCATTGAAACAAAAGGTGGTTAGGTGTGGGAGGAAGGGCCATTGTGGCAGGATGGCTGAGGAGGAGTTATACCAAGCCCTGATTTCAGTTAATAAGTTTTGCCTACACACACAAAGTAACCTGACAACCAGGCCAGCCTGGCCTTCTGTCACCCCAGACATTGTGTAGCCTTGACCAGGGTGTAGTGTAGTTCCTATTATCCCAATAGGCTCTGCGCATTGGAATAATACCTTCAATAGTATAGGCCTAGACCAGACGTTAACTAGGCCTACTACTGTCGATATTAGACTTAAAGTTTTTGGGTTTGCCAGCTAGCTCAGAGTTCACTAGAAACTTTCTCGAATAGGCAAGGAGGAGTTGAACCTCCCTGGATAGACAAGAAGGGATTTAGTTTCTGACAACCATAGAACATGACAACTTTGCTCTCCCCTAATCAAGAGTGTATCTCTAGAGTCGTGTGAAAACAAAAGACAACTTATTTTACTCAGTCAGTACGTGCATTCTTAGTCTCACCAGATTGTAGAGAAAAGGAAGAGACGGGCGTGTTCAATAAAGGATGGTATTTATTGATCAGTCTCTTTTCTCATACAAGAGAAATGGATCGATATTATCGCAATACTTATGGTTAAGTAAAGTGCATACATTAAAAGCAGAAGTATAAAATAATACTGTAAAAACATTTATATGGTTTCTAAGCCATATGAAGGTTTAAAATGGATAAAATAGATATATACATACACATATACATTTGACTAATCGTACTCAACTGGTGTTTCTAACTACGCCTACCCCAGTGTACCTGACCTAAGCCTAATACGTGGGCGGGAATAGAAAGTAGCAGTTAAAGTTAAGTTTGTTTTGCCAAGTGACTGACTCAAGAATTCTCTGCGAGGGGTTATTCAGTTCTGTACCTGGAATTTAGGATGAATGAGGGATGGTATCTCTCGTCTCTGGTCTCGATATTCCAGGCTGCCTGCAAGGGCTGCTTGGAAGCGCCGGAGCTGGATTTCTCGGCAGGAGAAAGGCAGCGTCTCGTTCTCAGCGCGTCAGGAAGGCGGGGCTGCGCCAGCGGGGTCTGCTCTGCTCTGGGCTTCGGCAAGTCTGGCTGCTCCGATCTCGTCACCACCGCGTGTGTTTGCATAGGGCAATATCGGTAATATTTATACCTGTAAGGTGCCGAGATTGACGTAAGGATGGACATAGATACGTCAATAAGGATGTCATACGACTTGGTCGTTAGCACATTCTTTTGCTGAAGTTCTCGGTGAAATCAAAACAATGGCCGCAGGGTTTTTCCCAGGTTGTCATAGGTTTGATTTGTTTTGAGAACTCCGTATGCCTTATCAGCGGCTGGAGGAATATCGCTTGTCTAATTAGATGGCAAGCGTTATGACCTAATCAGATAACACGTTCCTGTGCCGTAGTGTGGCTTAATCAGATAACGGTTTCTGCATCATGGGGGTTTTCTGCATCATGAGATGGCTGCTAGTTAACTTGTTAACCAGAATAGGGTCAGGAATAGGGGGATCAATACAGAACCTATAGGAATACATCACACCCACTCCACGCTAACTATGGACATATTTACGAATCTAGGCATAGTAAAACATACTGTGGAGTATCGTGTATACCTTACCACCCCAAAATACATAAATGCATTTTGAAATTATCTAATATACGAAAAAAGTCACATGTAATATATGCACTCAAGCTGTAGAATAATGCTAAAGTAATCACGCATTTGTATACATTATTGCTAATTGGTATATGAGAATTTACACATGAAATGGCTCTTAATACAGAAAAAAGGTTCGAGACCATTCCATCACAGAATAAAATATTTATGAACATACCAGCGGGCAGCTAATGTCTATAAAGTATCTAAAAATTGAAATTTTAGTTCTCTAAGAATAGTTCTTACTTCAAGCAGAAGATAAGTGTCCCAAAAAAATCGTAAAAATATTTTGGGGCTGCTGAAAAAATTGCTGTCCGTGAACTGGAGGGAAAATTGTTCATGGTATTTTGCTATTCTAGTTGAAGGCCAAATTCAGGGAACGCCGTGTGCGAGCTTGCTCAAAAGTCTCTATTTCTGCTCTGGTGAGAACATCATATCATTTAGACTGTCGAAAAAGCTGTCAACAGCTTCCTGGGAGAGTTCCACTAACTCGGAAAAAGGTGTAACCATGCATTCGTTCGCATGATTGTCTCCATTGACGTTTTGATTAATATTGCTGACAGAAGGTCGTACCTGATCGATGCTGCTTTCATCTTGAACTTCACTACCCCTCAATCGTAGTGGTGAATGCCGTCATCAGGATTGGTAGCCGTTGAGGGCAGCACAAAGCATGAGCCGATATCGGACCCAACAATGTTTCTGCATCCACAGGCGCATCCGATTGTAGCGTCAGACAGGTGTCCAACACGCATTCTTCTCCGCATAGCAAGCACCTTAATACAGGTAAAACACATCGATGCCACATTGGTCGAAATGAAAGAAACCAAGTCATGTTCAGGTCTCTAAGCCGGGATAGTCCCAGGATTTTTGATATCCGGTCCCGGTATCCAATGGCTCGGATTGTTTCTTCCCTTGTCGCAGGTGTTTTGTCTGTGACACGGTTTGCCATAACGAAATATTAGGACCAGGAATAGGATTCCTGCAATTAGTCCCAAAATGAGGGGAAGTCCGCCAAGAATCGAATGGACGAAATCTGGAAAAACACCCAGTATGGCTTTGAATGGTGTTAATGCCATCGAAAATACTGTCTTAAATACCTTTGAGACTCCACTGGTATCAGAAATATTTAAGATTTCATTCAGGATTTCTGCGAAATGTATGGGGGAATTAGTTGATAATAAGGAGTGAATCTCTGCAGTCGTCCTTGCGACTAGGAGATCATACGTTTCTTTTGATGACGTGAGCCTGGTCGGCGTCTGAAGAAGCACTGTTTTCATTCTGCTTAAAGTATCTATTCGAATAGAAGTAATTTTCAAGTTGGGCCATGCCCTTGCCTCCCTGTCTGGAAAGGAGCTGGGGAACAATAAGCGTCCACAGCACTTGACCTTCGCAGTCGTGGTTATGAGATAAGGAGTCCCGGGCATAAGACTACAACATCTGCGGTCCACAATTAGAATGTAACTCCCATTATAGAGTCTTTGGAAGAATGGTTCTATCTCTGTTGCAGGTGTGCCTAGCTGGTGACATGAAAGGTTATTTGAGTTCCCTTCACAGGCTCCATGCAAACTAATTCCATTACACAGAAGTGTACCGCTTAGTGACATCGCACAATTATTGCCACTAAGAAACACTTTCTGTCCTTTATTACTGACACATGCATGTGAATAGGGCAAGTTCCATGTTGTCTTAATGTACCCTTTTCCCAATTTTTCGTACATGCCAGCCTGTATATATTTTTGGCAGTATTGAAACCTGAAGGTTGATATTGGAATATTAATTATCCCATGTATTATCCATTCACTGACAGGTCGTTCTGACATTGTCACTGGTAATCTCTCGAGTTTCTCAATGCTCAGGATTGTATAATCAGCACCCTTCTGTGCCATACTGATTTGTTTATCAGTAAGGTTAAAGATATTGAATAGTGACGTTGTGTTGATTAAACGCCAAGGCACATAGCCTGAACGCAGATTTTGTAACGTCCAGCCAAACTGTACAATAGAACGCAATTGAGACTGACCGTGTTGTAACAACAGTAAGTCTTGCGATATTATGTCGATTGCTGAAGACACAATGCTGTCCAGAGAAAATATTCTGGAGGACAGAGTCATTAACCCATTGTCCACTACAGAAAGTGATTTTTCCAAATGAATACGGTCAATTTCCCGTATACTTTCTGCTGTCTCAATTTGAGTCACTTTCCAGGCCTCGTTGTAAGCTGCATATACAGAGGCTGCTATGAAACGCTTTTGACGCTGTTTGCGCGGTCCCATAATGAAATCACGCAAGTCAGCACCATCAGTAAGTAAAGTTAGGTGTTGCTTAATTTCTGTCAGTGTGGAAGTTTGTAGCCATTGAAGGCATAATTTGCCCACACTGTAGGTGGTTATTATCCCTGGGTGTTGTCTTTGGGAATATCTAGGGTCTGGCCTGGTCAATTTGAACCCCTGTGTTTTGTTCAGGAATCTGTCTTGACAGTTATTAGTATCTGTGGGCCAGATCAACCACTGTTTCCAATCAGGATGTGTTCTGTTTTGGTTTAATACATAGTTTACGTCTATCTCCTCATCTGTAGAGCTATTGCTGTTCATTGTTGGCTTTGGAATAGACGGTTTATTTAAGTCTTTGATTTTAGCTAAGCCAAGACAGGTAGTTTGTTGAACAGTGTCATTTAAAAATATAATTTGTTCTGGGATCATGCAGGCTCTAAACAATGATTCTATACCCTGTACTTGCTATTCTTTTGTACCCCAAACACTTTTTACTTCAACATTTTTGTCCCAATAATCAAAACCAAAAGTATTCATTTGTTCAAAAAATGAGTCTGAATATATCAATTTCGTGTTTGTTATCATGATCTTTGTCCCTGTCTTATTTGACAATTTGAAATAAAATGTTTCAGCATTACTTGTGTTGAAACCTGAAAAGTATGAGTATTTGTCATAAAAGGTTCTTGAGCTTCCTTTTGGAAGGGTTGCACAATGTTCCCATTGATTATAATTTAAAACATTTCTAGGTTGTGCAGATTTATGTAGAAAATGGTTACCATAGTGGTTGTAACAGTACATACTATCATAATTTGTCGAACCCTGCAAATAATCATGTTTGGTAAATTTAGCAGATATCACTAAGTCAGACATCATGTTATTAATACTTTCAAAGTCCCAATCATCAGCAAATGAGCTTATTTTTACAAAGTCACTCAATGAGATCTTGATTTGGTGTGGATACTTCAGGATTTCGACCGGACCATACATTTCGTAGTCAGTGTTGTCCCATGCTACCCCACCCGGTATAGGATTGGCTGTGAAGTTGACTGAAGAAAGTTCTCTTTTCTCGACGTGTGAAGATGCGTGTGGCTTGAGGATCAAGTTGATTTTCTGACTTGCTGTGTCCATTTTAGCATATTTTCCCTCAATGAAGCGTCCTAAAGTTAGTACCATGATGAGCCAAAGTATGAGGATAAATGCACCAAAGCCCACCCAAAATTCAATCCATGGAGAAATCAGATATGTTTCTTTTGGGGGGCGGAGCCGGACCGGCGGCCAAGATGGTCGCTCGGGCTCCTGGCTCCGCCGGCTCTCCTCTCCCGCCGCCTGATCCCGTCGCCCGCCCCGCACAGCTCCGGTGCCCCCGTGTGTCGGATGGTGCGCTCAGTGGACACGCCCGACTCCGAGTGCTCTCCGTGCTCGGGAGGCGAAGCTACGGACCTCCGTGATTTTGGCCTGCTCGAGACTGGCAGCCGGGACCCCGAGTGATTTTACTGCCGCCTGGAAGTGCGACAACAACGGCTGCGCGGACCCAGAAGGTACCGGTGACCCACTATGCCGGTCGGCCCGCCCCCAAGAACTTGGCGTTAATGTGGCCTGTGGAGCATAAGGACATGACGTATACTGTTCTTTGGTCCCCCCCCCCGATGGAGTTGGTTATTTGCGGCTGGCTTCTTGCTACTCTTTTGGGACTCTGCTTGGCATGCGCCGAGCTGCCTCTACCCCGCATCGCAGTTCCTCGGAGCTGGTTGCGGAGCGGTGCCGCTGTTGCCTCATCCTGACTGTGGGGGGGGGGCCGTCTGTGCTCCTGCACCACGAAGTGGGGGCGATGCCTCTATTGGACGCTACTGCTTTGGAGCTGTTTTTGCCATCCCCCTTTTCTCTGCTCCTGGGGCGGGCGGCCCTGACACCGGTCGCTGAGGCTTCTATTGGGGGTCCCTTTTGTGAGTATTGTTGCACGGAGGTGTTTCTACATATGGCGTTGGCAGCGCGCCCAATTGACGGACGGGAGTGGGATCTTATGCCTCCCGTGCGCTAGAAGGGCAGACCTGGTTCTGGATTGCTACAGGGGTGAGCCCGTTATCACCGGACTGGGGACAACAACCTGCCGCTGGTCTCCTGGTTGTGTGACATTGTTTGTGTGGCTCAGGCTCCGCCGTATTCTGCAGACACTATGCTGGGACTTTGTTTTGACTTTATTGGCAGCGAAGGAGAGGTTCGCGTATCCTGGCGAAGAGTATCACGGTGGGTGCCGGTCGCTACAAAATGGCCGTCCTTGTTATTCTACGCATTGTTCACCGGATCGCATGCGGATAAAATGGCGGCGGCTTCACTTTGATGACGCAATTACCTGGAACTTTGTACGGCTTCCTGTTCTTTTCCGCTCTGGTCTGTCCATTCGATGCGATTTAATTGCCTTCTTCCGCCTCCTGATATTTGTGACATACTTCTGCTTGGGACGGCGTGATTCCTGTGCATCAATGGCGTTCCGTTCCTTGTGTCATCGTGGGGGATTTTCCATCTTGCTCGGGTAGTTTGAGGGGCTGGGCCGTAATCCTGATTCTGATCATGTTGCTTTTTGATGCATATTGTCTACCCTGGTAATACTATGATGACGGGGGCGGCGGGGGGGGGGGGGGGGGGCGGAGGCCTGTATTGGGGTCTCTCCCTGTTTCTACCTTCCCCTTTCGTGGGGTTTTGATTTTTTTCTCTTTTTCCCCTTTATTCTTTGTTTTTCTTTATCTTGTGTGGAATATTGTCTCTTTTCTTTCTCTTTATCTCTCTTCTCTATATTTCGGGTTAACATGTGGGGCGACAGGCACGCTGCTAGGGGGGTAGGCCGTGGCCGTATGCAGAGGTGCAGGGTGGGGGGTTGTTTTTTTGTTCACTTTTTCTGTTCTATGGCCTTGAATGTTTTTTTTTGTTTTTTGTTCTTCTCTTCCCTTTTTTCCTTTTTCTCTCCTTTTCGCGGGTCTGCCTGGAGGTAACTCGCCGTGCGTTTCCCTGGTTCGAGTATGTGGTGTATGTTTTATGTTGTCTCGTTGCACGGCGGGCGGGTATTCTTTTAGGTGGGGACGTGTAATGTTGATTGAATATCCTGTGTCTGCATCCTGACATAATGTCCTGCTTATGGTGCTCCTGCTGCGAATATCCTCTTTTTTCATGTTTAACCCCGGCCTTGGTGGGGTCTCATTGTGTGGCATCATATCCTGACTTTCTTCTCTTTCAAAAAAAAAAAAAAAGCAAACCTTCCCTAATTCTGTGACCGTGTTGGTACTTGTATCTCCTGAGTTACAGCATTGATTTACGAGGTGTACCTCCGCATTGCTCCTGTTTTACATTGTTTGTTGATTATGCCTCTGTTCCTACGCTCGACCGTGACGGTTGGTGCGCTATGACTGTAACTATCTTATATGAATAAAGGTTTTAAAAAAAAAAAAAAAGATATGTTTCTTTCAGTTGTTTCAAGAGTTATTTAGCTTTATCTTTAAAGGTTTTTGTTGATGGCTGTGTTTTTGATTCACTTAGGTCTTCAGAGGAATCATCGAAGTTTATGAAGTAGCCGGATGTAGTTCTGTCAATTGTTCCAATTGCTTCAGGATTATTGTTTCTTGCACATTCGTTTGTTACTTCATTGTAGATTGGTGTGTCTCTGCTAAATGATTTTATTTGGGTTTTCAGAGGTTTAAGTTCCATTGCATTGTTGCATAGTCCTTGTTGTTGTTCTGTAGGCGTTTCGAATGTGATTAGCCTCTTAGTTAGGACCTCTGTATTGGTAGCAAACCTTGGTGTTCTGCTACTTATCGGGAGTCCACTTGGCCTACTATTTGTTATCGGCCACATGATTGTGGTTTTACCAGGTCGATGGATACAACTCGGTTCTCCTTTTTACCAGCAAGCGGCGGTAGTACGACTGATCTTGTCCCGTTGATAGACAAGACAGGAACTGCTTTTCTGTAAGAAGGCCCAAATTCCTTCTTTACCGCGATCTTTTCCCTGACTAGATCCCCGACTTTTGGAATCCAGACAGGTCTTGCTGGGACAGGTGGTGGTTCTTCAGTGGTTGTTGGCTGCTGTTTCAACTTTATGTTGCTCAGGTCTTTTCTTGTTTCGTTTAAGTCCTGCAAAATAGCCAAACGATCTTTGATATCAAAGCTTTTTTCCTTCACCACTGAAGTCTGACTGTCGAGGTCTAAGACTAACATCCTAGTTCCAAATAATAATTCGTACGGACTGAATCCCTTCAGAGAATTTCTTGGCAGGTTATTTAGACTACGTTGGACACTTATTAGATGTTTGACCCACCCAGCTCCCGAACCTAATACCTTTGCTGTTATAGATTGCTTTATGTCACGGTTTTTTCTTTCTACAATTCCGTTCCCCTCAGGGTGAAATGGACAAGAGTACCGCAATGCAATGCCCATGCTGGTCATGGCCTCCTTATAAGCTCGAGAGCTAAAAGCAGGACCCTGGTCAGAATGCAGCATGCCAATTGCGTATGTGCCGATAAAGACTCGCAAATCTTTTATAACAGTTCTGGCGTCAGCCGATCGCTGGGGCCACATCCATATGAATCTCGTGCATGAATCCACTGCGACCAGGATATATTTATAGTTACCATCCCTTTGTAAGGGACCACAGTGGTCCAGGTAAACACAGGCTAATGGTTTATCTGAGATTAGAAGGGGCGTCTGTGCTGGTCGTCTCACCGTTGATACTTTCATTCTTTGACATATTTCACATTCTAAAACATAGTTCCTTGTTTGTCTTCTCATTTGTGGCCACCAGTATCTCTGTTTTAATAATGATACTGTGGCTGAGACGCCGGCATGTACAGAAGCAAGCCCTTCGTGTGCCGCTATTATTAGTCCTAACCTATGTTCCATGTTTGGAATTGCCCTATCCCCCACTCCAGGGATTCGAGCAAAAGGAACATTGTTTGCATCAGTTATGTATGAGTATTTTACTGGAAAGCCTTTCGGGAGTGTTTCTATCGAATCCTTTTCTGTAGCGCTGACAGCCTGTAATATTTCGCTGTCTATTTTTGTTTTTGACCGTGTGATGGCAGCTACGGAAGCCGTTTGCACAGCTGCCTTCGCTGCCTCATCAGCCAATGAATTCCCTGCAACGTGAACGCCATCACGTTGATGACTCAGTGTATGTATCACGTGAGTCTTTGGTAGTTCTTTTTGTAACAGAACTACTTGTTCCCAGAGCATTTTATGCTTGATTGTGCCTCCTTTTGCATCCTTAAAACCATTCTGAAGCCAGATCTGCAAGTATTCATTGTAAGACTGAACGCAATAATACGAATCGCACACTATGAGTGTGGGGAATTCTCGATCGGTATTTTCAAGCGCCATCTTGAATGCCAGTAGTTCAGCTCGCGGAGCTGTACAATCTCCTAGAGATTGTGTTTTAGTGACGGCTGGTTTAAATTTCCCTTCGTGCCAGCGACCTTTAACAATCGCGCACGCAGCACTGTAAGCTTGTTTACCCCCCACTGCGGGTTGTGCTGATCCGTCTGTATATATTATACAGCCGTAATGTTCTAGAGGCAGAATTTCGGTCGGCGGAGGACATTCAAATTCATATTGGAGAAATTCTTGTGTTTTTAAGTTAGGATCAAATTCGTATGCCACGTCTGTTGCAGCAAGAGAATTAGCCCATTGTATCCATCTCGGATGGAGCGCTTTAGCATTTGGAATGCTTGCTTTTGTTACAGCCTCTAGGGCTGGTATCGGTGTCACGATTAATATTCGTTTACCTTGTGCCAGGGCTCGTTCTTTTGCTATAGCTGTCTGTGTTGCAGTTAGAATTTTTTCCGTTGGGCTGAATTTCATTTCAGCTTTAGTGTACAAGTGTGATTTGAATGCAATTGGTACCTTTTCTCCCTCATTAGAGGTCAGGTATGTGAATCCGCATCTTCCTGGGATGACTCGAATCACAAGGTTGCGTGTGTTATCACGTGTTTCTAATTTTGTTTTAATTAACATGTCTGTTTGTAAGGATCTCAGAATTTCTGTGTGTATCTGAGTCCAATTGGTTCTTTTAAAATCTGGTTTTATTAGATCATAAAGGGGTTTGACCCTTTCTGCGTAATTTGCAATGTATGTTCTTCCGAAATTTAGGAAGCCTAGAATTGACTGTAGGTTTTTTAGTGTTCTAGGTGCTTGGAGTACGGCACATTTCTCTAGGAAATTGTCAGCCAGGCTTTTGCCTTCACTTGATAATTCATATCCTAAGAACAGGACTGTTAGATGGGCAATTCTAGATTTTTTAAAGTTGAATTTGTAACCCTCTGCTGCGAACCCAAGTATTATGGTGTTCACTCTCTTCAAGTGAGTATCCAAGTCATCATCTGTTAAGTATATGTCGTCGACATAAGATAATGCTTCGTCATCATATGTTTGTAGTAATTCTGTTACTCTTGCTGAGAATACTCCTGGGCTGTTCTTGTACCCCTGGGCTAACCGACAGAATTGTTTTTGAGTGCCATTTATTGAGAACGCAGACAAATATCTGCTCTCTGGTGCTATGTTTTGACAAAAGAATCCATTAGAGATGTCTAGTGTTGTTTTGTATTTTTTGCGCAATATGTTATTCATTAGTGCAGCACTATGCGAGTTTTGCACTGCAAAAGTTTTGCAACATGAGTTAAGGTGTCTGTAATCCAAAACTAGACGATATGAATTGTCTGGTTTGGAGACCGGAAACAAAGGGTTGTTCATTTGTGAGGTGCAAGTTTCAATCACCCCTTGGTATTCTAGCTGATCTAGGATTTCTTTTACCTGTTTTTTAGCTTCTTGCTTAATTGGGTACTGTCTCTGTGCAGTAGGTTGTGATTTTAACTGGATTTTGGGAGGAGGAGAGTCCTCATCCCATCCTACATGATTTTTATATAAAGCAGGAGCTTGAGCTACTGCCCACTTTCTAGCAAGTGTGTATTTTTTATGAATTGGGATATGATTTGAGAAGGCAGGCATAATTATTTCTTCGCCATGAGGGCAGTCCCTGACAAACTCTGGTGGCCAGTCTTTTTCAGCTAGAAGGATGTCATAGCCCTTGGAGAGATTATCCCAAAATAGTCCCCTTATTTTTCTAGTCTTATCCCCTTCTATACGTAAAGTTATTTCATATATTTTGTGAGGTTTGCTAACTCTGGTGTCTGCAGTTTCCACTTGAAGGTATTCATTCGTGTCCACTGTCTCCAGATAATTCATAAGGACTTTGCGAGCTATACTCACTTCTGCTGCGCTGTCTAGCATTGTCTGAGCCCATTCTCCGTTTTTCAGTTGTGTCCTCAGTATTTTCGGCATTGTTAACTACTTTAATACTGGCTATCTTCTTTTTTGGAAATTGTAATTTCTTTTTTAGATGAGCAGGTTCCTTGTCTTTGGACTTGACGTGCTCTTCTCTTTGTTCTGATCGTCCTCTTCTTTCCGATTTCTGCGAGGAAGTCTGAAAAGATTGAGAGGGGCGTGTATCAATTTCTTGATATCTATCAGGTTTCTTTATATTATCCCTATTTCTAAGGTTATATCTTTTCCCAGAGGGCTCACTTTGGGGAGACCTGTGTCCTTGGTTTGGAGATCTTTCTCTCCGCCGAGGAGACCTTCCTCTGGACTGGAATTTCTTTTCTTTAGGATTGGATTGTTTGTTTCCATCCCAGCTCTTTTTTTGTGATGTTAGATTATTATTAAAAAATATTTTTTCAGGACTTTCAATCAGTTGTGGTTTTACTGGTATTCCACCTAAACTATCTCTACCTAGTTCCTCATAGGATTTTTCTATGATTCTGGCAATTTCAGCTGGCTGGTCTGCTATATCTGTTTCTTTTAACCTCTGGCGGATCGCCACGTTTGCTGCTTCTCCCTTTATGTTGGCTAATAGTATTGCCGAGACCTGCTTGAAGTCTTTCAGTAATTTCATACCAAGAGTTAAAGCGGGTTCTGGACCGTATTCGTCTTGAATTTGTTTTAGCACATCTGGTATTACCAAGATGGATGGAACGCCATGCATTTTTGTGTAAATGGAAGCAAAGACTGTACCCCAAGTGTCACAGTCCTCCACGTGTGGTGCGATTCTCATTGGAAGACAGATAGTCAGAATCCTGTGTTTTTCTAACGGGGTGGTGTCTGGAAACACCGCCTCTATTTGGGTGATTTTTTGTGCTAACCAGAATGGTATTTGTTCCCGTTTAGCTGGTACTTTACCTAGGCAGGATTGTATGTTCTGTGGTGTCATTTTATTTGTGTTCCCCTGGTGAGGGGTCAGTTGTGGAATTTTGATTGCTGGTTGGATTGTTGAAGTCCGCATCACATATTGGACTAATTGTCTATGTAACTTTATTAATTGTTTCAGCTGTGTTAACAGCTCTGGTGCAGGCATTCTTTCAATGTCTGGATGTGGTGTGTATCTGGCTAGGACCGGCCACGTTGCTCCTGGTCTACCTAAGGGACCGAGCCTGGTGATGTGATTATTATGTTTTAGGGCGCCATTAAATAAGAGCAGGTGCTCTTGAAATTTAAGTGGTACTTCCACCTCCTCGAAAGGAGTGTACTCTTCAGGAGGTTCCTCTGTTTTGTAATAGTGGAAGACCTTTGTTACAGCATTAGCTGCTGGAAAGTTTATCCATGTATAGAATACCTCTGTCTGCCGATATTCGTGTGCCTCAATTACGAATATGACTGTGCCACCTCTAGGTGTCAGTCCATTTTCTATAAGTTTTAAAGTTATAGATTTCCTTGTGTTGACCGGGATTATTATTATACCCGGGTCTGCTTCTTGCATAGCAGTATCAGCTGCTGCGAGTTCAGCTGTTATTCTAGCTGCCTCTCTTTCTCCTTCACTGTCTGACATTGTACTGTCCAGAAGGTTATTCCGTTTGTTTGCAGATCAGGTTTCTTATGGAAACAAAGATTAGATGCACAATATTTTGGAACAGTGTATCCTTCAACGTTGACTAAACCAAGAACCATACATAGGAGTTTCCTCCTGCGAGGTCTGGCGGATATGACCTTTCACCCACTCCAGACGTCTTTGGAGTATTATGGGAAAAAAGGGGTTCTGAGTGAAAAAGCACGACTGAGTTACTCTAATGTCTTGCGTTAGTTTTATCGCCTATCCAAACACGTTGGGCGCCATGTAGTGTAGTTCCTATTATCCCAATAGGCTCTGCGCATTGGAATAATACCTTCAATAGTATAGGCCTAGACCAGACGTTAACTAGGCCTACTACTGTCGATATTAGACTTAAAGTTTTTGGGTTTGCGAGCTAGCTCAGAGTTCACTAGAAACTTTCTCGAATAGGCAAGTTGGAGTTGAACCTCCCTGGATAGACAAGAAGGGATTTAGTTTCTGACAACCATAGAACATGACAACTTTGCTCTCCCCTAATCAAGAGTGTATCTCTAGAGTCGTGTGAAAACAAAAGACAACTTATTTTACTCAGTCAGTACGTGCATTCTTAGTCTCACCAGATTGTAGAGAAAAGGAAGAGACGGGCGTGTTCAATAAAGGATGGTATTTATTGATCAGTCTCTTTTCTCATACAAGAGAAATGGATCGATATTATCGCAATACTTATGGTTAAGTAAAGTGCATACATTAAAAGCAGAAGTATAAAATAATACTGTAAAAACATTTATATGGTTTCTAAGCCATATGAAGGTTTAAAATGGATAAAATAGATATATACATACACATATACATTTGACTAATCGTACTCAACTGGTGTTTCTAACTACGCCTACCCCAGTGTACCTGACCTAAGCCTAATACGTAGGCGGGAATAGAAAGTAGCAGTTTAAGTTAAGTTTGTTTTGCCAAGTGACTGACTCAAGAATTCTCTGCGAGGGGTTATTCAGTTCTGTACCTGGAATTTAGGATGAATGAGGGATGGTATCTCTCGTCTCTGGTCTCGATATTCCAGGCTGCCTGCAAGGGCTGCTTGGAAGCACCGGAGCTGGATTTCTCGGCAGGAGAAAGGCAGCGTCTCGTTCTCAGCGCGTCAGGAAGGCGGGGCTGCGCCAGCGGGGTCTGCTCTGCTCTGGGCTTCGGCAAGTCTGGCTGCTCCGATCTCGTCACCACCGCGTGTGTTTGCATAGGGCAATATCGGTAATATTTATACCTGTAAGGTGCCGAGATTGACGTAAGGATGGACATAGATACGTCAATAAGGATGTCATACGACTTGGTCGTTAGCACATTCTTTTGCTGAAGTTCTCGGTGAAATCGAAACAATGGCCGCAGGGTTTTTCCCAGGTTGTCATAGGTTTGATTTGTTTTGAGAACTCCGTATGCCTTATCAGGGGCTGGAGGAATATCGCTTGTCTAATTAGATGGCAAGCGTTATGACCTAATCAGATAACACGTTCCTGTGCCGTAGTGTGGCTTAATCAGATAACGGTTTCTGCATCATGGGGGTTTTCTGCATCATGAGATGGCTGCTAGTTAACTTGTTAACCAGAATAGGGTCAGGAATAGGGGGATCGATACAGAACCTATAGGAATACATCACAAGGGAAAGGGGAAGAACTTTGCAAACCCAGTCTTGGAGGTAAGACATGGACCCCCCACACACATAAAGTCTGGCACCAGGTATAAATATTGTACCTCTAGAGCCATTCATCAGAACACTCCTGGATCTGTGAAGGTTTCAGAAGAAGGACTGTCCTGCTGCCAGAGGACTGCCCTGCTGCTCGAATGACTGTCTTGCTCTCTAAGAAGGAAGAATAGACCTGCTTGCCTTCATCCTAGGCTACCCGTGTGACTTCAAGGGTCAGTTGGCTGACTCCCTGTGTGAATTACGGGGTGCAGCAATCTTCAGAGGCCTCCCTGCAACAGACCAGCTGAGCTGCTACAACTGGACTTTGCTGGCCTCTGCTTGAGTGAGTCCTACTCTCAGGTCCTGGACTCGGCTTGCATCAAAGTGTACTTCTCCTGAGGAAAAAGTCAAAATACTATAGTTTAGGCTCCTCATGACTGCGAATGCATCAGTTCATATAAAAACCTGCCTCCCATGCCGACTGGTGAAACATTCTTTTCACGCTGACAATGACTGTCTGCAGCTACCAGCAACAGGAGACATGCACTTTGTGCCCAAGACGACCACCAATGTGAAGCCACAGCAACAACCATGCACGATGCTCGGCCGCCTCTTCATGCTACAGCGAAGATCAACAATGACACCTGACCTACTCCTCATCTACAGCGATGGCCATCCGTAACAATCAGCCTCTGCCTCATAACCTCCCCGAGAGCAAACAAAACTATTTGCTCCAGGCTTGAGAATGTAACTCTTCAGCTGGACTAACCTGGTCCTTGTAGACGATCCGGGATCTATCGCGGTCAGCCTGCACTTGTGACTTTCCCTTAGACTAGCGCGACCAGATAGTCATGAGAGATGCCTTGTGCTTTTAGGTGCTATTTTCACAAAAAATTCTAAACTTGAATATCTCTGGTTTTACTGATTAGGTTTTGAGATTCTAGAATCATTTAATTTATTAAAATGTACAGTAGTTTTCTAAATTGCTTTGGAATGTTTCTTGTTCTGTTTCTTTCACTTTATTACTGTTTGTATACTGTAGAAATAATTTACACATTGCCTCTTAGTAAAGTCTGGCTGCTTTTGTGCTAGGCTACTAGAGGGTTAAGCTTATGTATATTTAGTGAATTTGTGTGGTTCACCCTAACAATGGTTGTGGTTGTTGCCTAAGTGGGGCCTCCACACCCCTCAACCAATTACCCAACAACTTACTTATATGCGTTCTTTGCTCAGACAGCAGCAGTGCAGGCTCCACTCACATATATGGGCATGAGCTCCCACACGTCATCATAAAGCAAGCATCTTTTGGTGCACACACAGAAGAGGGACCACATGGGCATCAGTATTCAAACGTCACTTACACGCATACAGAGAGAACAAAAAGCACATGGCATCAGCAGTTCAAGTATCCTTTGTACTGCAGTTACATACTATTAAGGAATACACTGACAATTAACCTTGAGAACAACAGTTTCAGTGTCAAAAGGATGGTGCAGAGTGGGCTCTCTATGTCTAAGAATCAATCTTGATTGTGCAGCCCCCTCTACCACAGAGTAAACAAAGCAAATGCAAATTCAGATGAGCTATCACCAGTAGTCTGCCACCCACTGCCACTGGAAGACTCGAATAACGTGCCTGTTTTGGTGGCCCAGTGGGATGAATTCTAATTTACTGCCACCCAACGGCTGGTCCTTTGCTAGTAGAGGAGAGCATGTGGCCTAACGACAAGAGCGGTCGACTTCAAAATTGGGGAACCTGGTTCGAGTCTCGGCAGGGACGCTCAACATTGTGTGATTCTCGGCAAATCATTCTATGTCCCTGTGTGTCCTATGGTCACCCAACCAGTGCACCGCATATCTTCAGGTCAAGTTCACTCTATATATCATTCAGGGTTTTGCAGAGCACAACTACTCACCCTTGAGGGTCATTCGAAGAGCCAGGTCTTGAGGTCCTTTCTGAATTGGTGCAGTGTCAGGCTTCGTCGGAGGTGAAGGGGGAGTTCAATCCAGGTCTTGGCTGAGAAGTAGGAGAAGAATCTTACACCTGCTCTGGTCCTGTAGAAACGAGGAACCGTGGCTAGGGCGAGGTCAGCTGAGCAAAGGTTTCTCTTGGGGGCATGGAAGGAGATTCGTTCATTGAGGTATTGGGGTCCGTTGTTGTGGAGGGCTTTGTAGGTGTGTGTGAGCAGCTTGAAGGCCATTCTTCTTGCTAAGGGGAGCCAGCGGAGGTCGCAGAGGTGTTGGGTGATGTGGTCATGTCGTGGGATGTCGAGGGTAAGTCTGGGCGCATCATTCTGGATGGTCTAGAGTTTGCGGAGGAGTTTTTTGTTGATTCCGGCTTAGAGAGTGTTGCCGTAGTCCAGTCTGCTGGTGATGAGTGCATGGGTGACGGTTTTCCTGGAGTCATTGGTGATCCACTTGAACATCTTGTGAAGTATGCAGAGGGTGTTGAAGCATTCGGAGGATACGGCGTTGATCTGGCGATTCATGGAGAGTGAAGAGTCGAGCATGATGGCAAGGTTTGGTGCATGGTCTGTTGGGGTTGGTGGGTTTCAGAGGGCAGGGGACACCAGGTATTGTCCCATGCAGAGGGGTAGGAGCCGAGGATGAGGACTTCTGTTTTCTCTGAGTTGAGCTTTGGGCAGCTGTTGCTCATCCAGGTAGCGATGACTTTCACCCCGTCTACGAAGTTGCACCTGGTGATGTTGGTTTCCTTTGTGAGGGAGAGGATGAGCTGGGTGTCTTCGGCGTAGGAAATGATGTTGTGCCCATGGTTTCTGACAATGGTTGCAAGGGGGTCCATGTAAATATTGAAGAGTGTTTGGCTGAGGGAGGATCCTTGAGGTAGCCAGCATCTGATCTCCACTGCTACAACGGCAGCACCCTGCTTGCTATCAACCCTGGATGCCATATCGCCTGCCAGGACCGACCTCTGCTCCGGACCGGACATTGCCATCCCTGACTGCTACTAAATCACCCGCAAGGACCACCCCGACCGTCCAGGAGGCGGCATTGCCATCACCTAAAGAAGCACACTCTGACTGGCCATGCATTCTAATGACCCAAGGGTGACCATGGAACACCTCAACTTCCAGATTCGGACTAACCCCAACCCCAGTCTATGTGGCACCCTCATCTGCAGGTCCCCGGGCAATGGACCCCCATTCTCCGATATCATTGTAGACCTCATTGCACCCCAGGCTCCCCCATCCAGCGACGACATCCTACTCGGTGAACTCAAGTTCCACCTGGACAACCCCAAAGACTAGTATAACACCCCCTCCTGGGGAAGCTCCCCAACATCAGACTCAAGCAGCTAGTCACTGCAGCAAGCCACATAGCAGGACACTCGGTTGAGCATGTCTCCTCTGCTAGGGGGAACTTCAACTACAGCCATACCACCAGACTCTCCTGGACCGACCATCATTGTATACATCATGTCTTCACCATGCCCACCATACACCACTGCCATCATCGCCCCCTCTCAGCTGGATCAAGGCAACCGAAGAACGTCTTGTCAACAACCCTCAGCACCACCACGCTGCCAACGCTTACAGATGATGACACCGCAGTGCGCAATCACCACCGATGGATCCCCAACTGCGTCGACACCCTGGCACCCCTCAAGAATGGACCAGGCAAAACTAGCACCATGTTGCATCGTATTTGGAAAGTGACACATGTAGGCATATGCGTGACCTTGTGAAGCCCTGGGCCACATCTTACCTGCATCACGTATGATGTACCCAGGGTGTGCGTTCCCAAGTGACAAGGACTCATAGGAGTGGCACAGTGAAATCCCTGATATTTCACTGTGACAATTGTAGGACTGCACTGCGTCAGTACTTTACGCATGCCTGATGGCAGGCGTGAGGGTAACGTAGTGCTACAGAGATAGGCTGGCTCCATGCATTGCTGGAGTTGCGTCATGCTTGTGATATGACTGCAGCAATGTGTGACTTTGGCGCAGATACCCAGCACACTGCCACAAAGATGCACACACACCCATATATATACATTTGCATTAATATATAGATTTCAGACCGAATCCCCTATTAAAACATACCCCACTTATGTATTGTCAAGCAAACATGAATACAGTCTAGCATACACACCCAACAGCACATCATCACTCACACACACCATTTCTCAAGCCCAGCATTCACACCACCATATCACACCAGAACTCTGACACTCCCAAACATGTACACATGCCCACATGTTCACAGGTACACTGAGAGAGGCTGCTGCAAATGCTGCTCTCCGTCAGTGTGAGACAAAGAGTTTGCTGGTGTTGCACATGTTGTTCATAGTCTGTGTGAGGAGGTGTGCATTGTTGTTGGTTGGCTGTGTCGGTACTGATCTGTATAATTGAGGAAAGCTTGTACTGCTGCTGCACATGCTGCTTGTTTTGACAAGCATATTTTAAAGCACTTTTCCTGTACAAATATCAAAGTTTTTCAACCATGGGATGCTGTAACCAACCGTGCTTCCAGTTCCTTGCACAGGAGTAAAATGGCTTTTTCCCAGTTACTACAATAATGTTGTTTGTTTCTGCATCACAGCCTGGTCTGTGTCCTTTGACCACTGCATTTTTCTATATGGTTTCCCTGAGCTATGTGAAGAGAGTGAGTACATGTAAGTTGGAATCTGAGACCCGTCTCTGGGGCAGGAGAATTTATGCAAAGATGGCAAACTTTGCTTCTTGGTGAACTTGCAGATTTAGCTGCATTCACGTAGCTTCCCTACTGAAATTACAGTTCTTGTAAAACAATATGATTTGGCCTTAAATATCTCGGTCAGTGATAAAGACTGACCAATGAATGCTGAATGTTATCTACGATCAAATAAAAAGTGTCTAAAAAGATGCTGAAAAACCAAAGCATCCTCGGGCTTCCATCGTGCACTACTACATATGCTCCTGTCACATATTCTGCACTCAGTCACAATTTAGGCTGTTTATGTAGTGTCAGTAGCTCGATCCTCTGCTCTTGAATTATTTTTATGGTAGCCCTGGGCGAGGGACACACGTCTTATTCAGAAAGAGAAAAAACATCTCTAGCAACAATTATGAGCAATTACAGGAAATCTTTTGCACTCGAAAGGGCAACGTCACTAAATTCTGTCTGCTTGGCCGGGGTGACACATATGGCCCATGGCTAGAACTCTTGCAGGCAGCAGCATGCTGAGACATCTCAGTGAGCTGGTGCTTGCAGCTGTTGTCATTTGTGACATCTGCCAGAGTAACTATGTATTATTCAGAGTCAATAACTGGAATACCTTTAGCAGGTTAATATTGACATCAGTTATAGTACGAATCGCTAAATTTAAACATGTTATTATGGAAACGGCACTCCTTAGACTTTTTTATGCAGGGCTAATTACACAATCCTCTCTCAATGCACTGGCTGACAAAGTATCGGGCGCTCACTCCTACGATAGCTTTGTCCCCCAACCATGTACTTAGAGCCACAGACCATTCAGGTGGAGTATGACGTAGCACAGTTTACTTCATAAGAACATATACTGCGTAGGGTAACACAATAAGACATCACATTGATCCTTGCATATTCTGAACATCTTAAGACAGATATAAGCATTCACAAATTGTACACGTTTCCTATTTACATCTCCCTTGGGCAGGCAGAGACCCAGGGACCCGGCCAACATGGATTACTTGAAACAAAAAGAAAGGTTATTAAATATTAACACAACATTGACAGAAGTGATACATTCAGTCTAATAGGGCAACCGCTTAATGCATTTTCCCTGCTGGGCATCGGGGACAAAGAGGCTACCCTTGAGTCTGCTCAGCCTTTTCAATTCCCTTCCTTGACCTTCAAATGACCAATTCCAGTCATGTTAACACCTCAGCTGCAAGACTCTCTGGGAGGCAAAAGTTGCTGGGAAGCCCCATATGGGAGGAGGCAGTAGCCCAGCCCATGCTTAGGGGCCCATTAGGATGTCGGGCGGATTGCCTCCGCCAGGGTAGCGGTGGCCACCGCCACCCTGGCGGAGGCAATCCGTCCGACATCCTTCCCTGCATTCCTCCCCGCCATATTACGATGGCGGAGGGACCGCAGCGGTGGGAAACACCGCCCGCCTGTTTTCCGCCCCGGTCGCCTTGCGGCCGGGGCGGAAAAGGGATGACATGGTGGCGGTGTCTATCAGACACCGCCAGCCATATTAGCATGGGCATTTTTCAATGCCTTTCGCCACGGAAAGGCAGGCGGACTTCACTCTGGGGGTCCCCTGTGGGCCCCCAGAGTGACGCACAGTAGGGGGGTGCACACAGGGGGGTACCTATGGTATCCCTCTGCATTCTGCATTTGCATAATGAAAGCGGCAGGCACCGCGCGGTGCCTGCCGCTTTCATCATGCAAATGCTGCAATGCAATTTCAGCATTGTGGCGGGCGGTGCAGAGAGCACCGCCTGCCACAATGCTGAAAATACAGGATGTGCCCGCCACTGTGGCGGGCACATCCTAATGGCACTCCCGGGACCCCCGCCCTTAAGGCGGGCGGTCTCTTCTTCTGATCCGCCATCCTAATGTGACACTTAGTGTATGGTCCTACACGGTGGATCGACTGATACCACCCCATTGCTATTGGCGGGGTTGATTCGTCCAGCAGTAGCTTCTTGCAAATTAAACTTCTGAAAAGAATCTTACCATTTACTCAATGCTGGCATTATATGCCAGTTTTTTTTATGTCTTTATACAATATAGATTATATAAGGGGTAAAGAACCCCCTATCATACATTATAAGGATATTGCAAGCCACCAAGGAGTTCTATAACCATATAGAGGAACGAGGCTGAAGACTGAGTTCCTTTATAAGGTTATGGAACTCCAAGGTTACTTGCTATATCCTTATCATGACCCACAGAGGGTACTTCAATCCACATAATACATGGTCACACACCATCACCTTTGCCACAAGCCACTTAAAACCTTGGAGCGTAGCTCTTTCATATGATAGAGAGCATGATTGCAAACATGAAGAATAAAAAAAGAACCTCCAGGACAAAATTAAGCACATCAAAAACCTGCTAGATATTTGTTGCAAAAGGATATTAGAAACACCTCAATACAGGTCAGTTTAAAGAAAAAAACGGCAGTAGCTCGGAATGTATTGAAACATGCATAAAGATTCTATCTTTTCTATGATTATCTAAGGATTTCAAAAATGAAGCATTTTTTTTCTATCTGTAAGCTAGTAAAATAAAGCAGAAGAAGGAAAATCAGCTTTTCGTTTTCATTGCTTCATACACCTTCTCCATGACATGACCTGCCTTTCACATGTCTGGCAACAGTCATTGTGATGTCAGAAGTCGACTGTAATAGCTTATTACAGTTGAGTTCTGAAGTCTTTTCTTTATAATTGGCGGCTGGGTACATCACAAGTCGTTGTATATAAAGAAATAAGAGACAGGCGTTTATACAGGAACTACAGATTCCCATGTTGTTAGACCTGTCATGCTTAGGGAGGTCCTCCCCAAAACGTTTTGGCTTCATCCATCCTATTTTTTGCGGGTCTCGTTTAGCTGGACTTAGGACTCTGCACACTTTACCACTGCTAACTAGTGCTAAAGTGCTTGTGCTCTATCCCTAAAACATGGTGGAATTAGCCTATATCCAATTGGCACATTTAATTTACTTGTAAGTCCCTAGTAAAGTGGTGTTGAAGGCACCCAGGGCCTGTAAAGTAAATGCTGCTACTGGGCCTGCAGCACTCATTGTGCCACCTACGTAAGTAGCCCTTTAAACATGTCTCAGGTCTGCCTTTGCAGCATGTGTGTGCAGTTTTGAACTGACATTTTGACCTTACAAAATAATCATTTTGCCAGGTCCAAACCTTCCTTTTCGATTCATATAAGTAACCACTAAGTTAGGCCCTGAATAGCCCGGAGGGTAGGGTGCCATGCATATATAAAGGTGGACATGTGTTTTTAAGTTTTACATTCCATGGTTGTGAAAAGTTACCTTATTACATTTAATAAACTTTTACTTCCAAATGGGAATCCGGTAAACAGTTCATGTTGGGTTAGAATTGTATAGAAACATCCTCTCTTGTGATGAAGTTGGATTTTTGGTAACAATTTTGATATTGCCACTTGCCATTTTCCTGGCTTACCCATTTAGTGCCTGCAGCCTGTTTCTGTGTCACATGACTGGGTGTAGCTGACATTTGGGCTTTGTGGATTCCTCCTAAACAGCCACACACAATAGAGGGCTTAGGTGTGCATGGATGGGCCATCATTGGCATGATGGGACTGCAGCGCTGGGCACAGTCCTACTTACACTGGAATAGGCTGTGTCCAGTCTCCACTCAAAGGGCTGCATAACCCAGGGCAAGGGAGGCAGGAAATCTGTGCACTTCAGAGAGAAACTTCTTGAACCTTCACCCTCTCCAATGGAGGCACCTGGTATTAATATTGGGCCTCAGACATTAACTCTTCATTACACTTCTGTACCTGTGGAGAATCTGCCAGGAAGAAGAACTACTGTGCCGCTGAAAGGACTGCCACTCTGCTGGACTGTTGCTCTGCTGTACTATTGCCTTGCTAGACTGTTACCTTGCTGAATTGCTGCCCTTCTGCTCTGCTGACCTTCTTCCCGAGTCAGAGGGATGGACCTGTACTTGAACCCAGAACTCCCAGAGTGACTACAAGGGCTAGTCTGCTGGTCTCCTGTTCAGACAAACAGGAACATGACAGACTCTGAACGACCTGAACCAGCCCTCAGATCCAGCTGGATATAGCCCCCTGACCCCCAAGTGGTGCTCCTCAGGTACTGGACACTTGGTATTGATTTAGTCGAGCTGAAGTGAAGTTTGGGGGCCAAAGCCTACTTGCTCTCACTGTCCACCATTGTGAAGTTCTGTCAGCCCGACTATTCACGCTACATCATCGATCACTCACGAGGAGTGCCATCGTGAAGCTTTTGCCCGACCACCTGCAACGACAACAGGATCTTCACGCTACAGCATGAACCATTTGTGACGTGTGTCCCTTCCTGTACATAAACAAACCTTTAAAAACAATGCCATTTTCTCACTTTCATGTGTGCTGCATGAAGCAGCACGCATGACAGTGGTAGAATGGTATTTTAGGATTGTTTATGTGCAGGAAGGGACACCTTCCTACACATAAACAATCTTCCCATGCACGCAGACACCCTTGCAAGGGTGCCTGTGTTGGCGCTAAGTTGCTAAACCTAGCGCCATCACAGGGGGAAATGCAAGGTTGCACTACATTCTTGTAAATATGGTGCAGCCTTGCGTTTCAGAAGTGGGGGAGCCTCCTTGGCATTGAGCCAAGGAGGCTAACGCTGTGCTCCACCTCTTCCTTGTACATATCTCCCAGAAATTCCTATATCTAACTGTTCTAGCTCTGAGGATCTATTTGTCAGATGTGTGGCAAGCAGATTCACCCTGTATAGCAAACTTCCTTTGCTATATGTTGGCTAGAATGCTGTATTCCTATCTCAATTACAGTTACTCTGTAAAAAGCGACAGATGCTACCAAGGATTATCATTACCATAGAGGACTTTACTGTCCACATTAAGGAAGCATATTGTAGAAAAATTGCCTACTCTGCATGATCACTCCTGATTTTTCACCTTTTTGTGGGCCCTATTGTTGCTGGACTTGGAACTGTGTGAACATTAGCAGGACTTTTATTGCACTGAGCATTTCTCCAATGGGCCGGAGCCCTTGGAGGCTGGTTTTGAAAGCTCAGGCATTCACCTAACATTTTCTTGTGAATGGGCAGTACCTATGGGTCTAGCTTGTGTTTACCTGGCCAGAAAATTCTGTTGCCTTTAGTTCATATGCTCAGAGCACCTAATGGCACATCTGGAAACACAACCAATATTGAATGGTCTGCAGACTGGAGATATTCTAGACCAGGAAGTGGATCTTGGTTAAGGGGACTAGATGACTCAATGCCTCAAAGGTCTCTCGTAATGCATTTTGGGAGTTGTTCTGAGTGCCTTCAGTTGATATAATTCACTTCATAGAATCAACTGGCAAACTTGTATACAACAATGCGTAAATAAGAAAGAGCCCAGCAGTCACGTTTCAGAGCACATTGGGTGTCACTTTTGGTGTTGAAGGGAGAGTGGAGGGTTGGAGGGTCCTAATCTTAAAACAGGGCTATGCATTCTGAGCCCAGATGGCCAAGAAATTCACAATTTGAACTTACAGGCCAATCATGACCTCTCAATCCAGGGGCACAGGGGCAAGCTGGCTGTTGAACAGCCATATAGGCTAATGGGTAAAGCAAGGGCGTCTAAAGGACACTCTAGCTGTTCTCAGCCCCAAAGCTGGCGGAGTGCCATGTTAACGCTACTTGGTGGAAGCTAAAGGGCAGTGTAGGGGAATATGGGGTTCACACATTTACAAAAATGTAATTCTTAGGTGGTTGGTGCTAAGCTTACCGGGTGATCTCTGCCATTTAGAGTAGGTTAGCCTATACCTTGTCACCATTGAAATTACTCTCCAATTTCTCTGGTGAGTGTCCTCTGAGGGCTTCAAGGCACTCTATGCAGATTTTATGATCTCTTTGGGCTGACTAGCTGGTGACAATATCAGGAAGCAGGTGGCAGACAAGCAGTATGCATATCTTGCATAGAAGCACCACAGTCCATGGAAATACAGTTTAGCATAACTCATCAACATGCTGAGGGGAAGGAAGCTCTAGTTTACTTCCTACGTCAATGCCAGTTGAGTCAGAACTCAATGGTCAATCCTGCTGAATACAGTTGTTTAAGTTTTAGCATTGTCAGTCCCCCCAGGATATAGTGGCATAAAAGTGCAAATTTAGCGGCACAAAAATGTAAATTTAGCGGCACAAAAATGTAAATTTAGCGGCATTATAGCGGCACTTTATTTTACTCGTAATCATTCCTTTTCAGCCCTAAATCAATGGAACCTGTTTTAGCATAGTATTCCTCTTTGAAATAGGCATGTGTAAAGTTTCTGTAGCTCTACGGAAGCACAGCTCAAATCTACTAACCTTGTGGGAGGGGTCGTATTTCTCCCTGGGATTTTTTTGGCACCCATGAGTGCACCCTTGCCGGGGTACCACTTTCACCGATCCCTGGTTGCAGTTGCACAGCCCCCATTTGCTCCCTTGGTGCAGTCACACAGACCCCCCATCTCTCCCAAGGTGCAGAGGTACAGCCTCCTCTTGTGTTGCGTTCACTGACTCCCTTTGGGTAGTGCTGACAGGGCAAACATCTCGCAATAATCATCCTTCAGAAGCAGGTTCCCCAGTTCCAAATTCAGTAGCTCTGACCATGTTGTCACTAAACACCATACCGCCCACTGAGAGAAACTCGCCCTGCCTCAACTATAACCCAATTGTGCCCGCTATAGACACCTGGATGCGGCTCAATTTAAATTGTGCACTAGACAAGAGCAATATGCTGCCTACAAAAAAAGTAACATCATCCTGGAAAAAGCAAATACTCATAGGGAATACAAAATTAAGTAAAGCATGTGAAATGTAAGCAGGAAAAACATGGTTACTTAAACACTTTTACACTCACTATTCAGAGTGCTTTTGCCTGAAAAGTTAAGGACATGACTACAGGGCACGGAATGGACCCATTTCAGTGTCCATTGCCTATATCTTTACAGAATGTAAGCAGTATAGTAAAAAGACCAATTGTCTGAACACCAAGACGCAGTACACATTTTGTTTTCCAATCCACGTTTTGTAGTGCCTCCAGCACTTGTGCACTAGTTCCCCGCCCGGGGGAAAACAACGCTATTCAAAGAAAGACAAGCTTCACTGGCAAACTCTGTAGAGTGGCGCAAATGTGTTTGGGTATGAATAAAATCAATCTGCCCACTTTTCTATCACTCGGTTTGGCTTTATTTAGTTATTTTCATGTTTTGAATCTTTTATTCCCACAGCTACACTTTGGAACATTGCTTTCATTGGGCCGGTACTGTGCAGTACGAAGTACCTGGCACTTATTTAGAGAGAGAGAGAGAGAGAGAGACGGCACTTCTGAGAAACAAGCAGGTACTTTGTTACAGAGTACCTGCACTTCTATTAATCCATTTCAAGCACTGTTTTGGAATTGTAAACTATCGCAAAAATACATCAATTACAATGTTTTTCTTTTTTGGATCCATTTCACAAGGAAACAAATCAACGAGCGAAGAAAAGAGAGGGGGAGAACCGTTTCAGAAATCATTTTTTTCAGTCAGAGAGAAGGTGCTAGACAAAGCGAAGGAAGAAAAGGGAGTAAGAAAGAAAGGGGGAAGGGCAGTTGAAGCGGCAGAGCAGACACACCCAGTGTATTGTGTGTGCAAGAAAGGAAAACACAGTCCTTTTCCTTATCTGCGCTCCCGTCCCGGGGCTGGAATCCTAATTGTTTACATTATTTCCAGTCGAGCCGGCAGCTGGAGAGGAGAGAAGCGATACTTTGCTTTTCTCGCTCCTCTTTCATAACTATTGTAAGCAATCGAGGAAGCAAATACGGCTGTAAAGCGCCGTTTCACGGGATGACGTATGGGCGCACAACCAATAAAATGGCTTCATTTTTTCATGCCTACCGGGAGAGTTTTTTTTCGCGGGCAGTTTGGTAAATATCGCGCCCGCCGTGCTTGCCAGCTGATTTCGCGATTTTTTCGTGAATCGCGAAATCACGAAATGCTGGAGGGTCTGATTAACCAGTCATGCTGGTACCTTGCAAGCATTCACTTTTAGAGGTTGACTTCTACTGGATATACTCTGTGTATGATATTCAGAGCCAGACATGAGAACAGCAAATCCATCTACAGAGTTTCCATCAGCTCTTGCTAGGTGGAAATCAGTTTTCCTTTTCACCACCTCAAAGTCAATCGCATGGAAACCCTGCTGGGACCCTCCCATCTCCATGACACGTAGTGCTTGGTAGATAATCATCTGCGTTGTCGATCAGATGGTTCCTTACTTTAGGGACCACGTGGACATGCCAAAAGCAATCACATCTAGAATGTCAGGAAAAAAAGGACTCAACCAAAAAGGGACATCTGAGTTGAACAGTTGCACCTTCTCATCTCTGTGGTTTAAATGTCATAGAATTGAAGAAGATTCTGACAAATATCCAACACTTAATATAAGACAACTATGGAGTGATTTATGCATATGTGTTTAAGGACCTCTTGTTCATACATCCTCTTCCCTATGATTAGCAGTTTGATAAATATGCTCTTTGGGGTATGGAGATATGCCACAGTCTTTAAAAGAACTTTGAGTATATTTAAATTGTAAAATTACCCTCTTCTTTTCCATTATCAATGTTCTGCTAGTTTAATGAATCACTTTGTGACCCTGCAACTCTAAAGCCTCAATGAATACTATGAGTTGCTGGATAATAAACAATCTCGCCCTTTACATAGTATAGTGACACCATTACAGGAGTAGACAATCTGTGCCCCTTCCTGCTTTATACTTCCTGAGAGGTATTACTGCAGGACATTTTGTGCTGAATCTGAGTGCAAAGACCTATTTCTCTCTTTTCCGACTTTTTCTCAGATTCTTCTTTTAAGCCAATTCACATCCATACTAGGGGCATATTCTCAAGGAGTTATCGCTGAGTTAACGCCACTTTATCACAGCCAAAGTTGCGATAAAGTCCCCCCTTTACACAAGCTTGCGCTAACAGCCCATAGAGTTTACCCACGATAGCAGCCGCAAAAAACATCACCACAGACGTCCCCGGCAAATATCGCTAATGAGATGCAGAGTAGGCATTCCCGTGCAAAAAGCAGTGACAATACCACTCAACATTCTCAATGACCAGCCAGGTCGGCGTCACGACCACAAAACATGCGATAAGGCACGCTAGCAGCAGTAAAGTAACACCTGCTCTGACCTGGTGCAAAGTTAGACCACAGCCTGCACCACAAAAGGGAGCCCAGCTCACAGCCACACCTGAATGGCAACAGATGCCAAGGAGCCACTGATCATGCAGGTCGGAGCCCCAACAGGACCACAACGCCCACCGATACCACCCCCGGACCAACACTGAGGCAGTGCAAACAAACACAGCGACCCCAGAAAATGGACCAACCTCATAGCCCCAACACCAGAGAATGTCACACTACAGACCCAAAGGGATAACCCACCTCCACATCCTGACTACCATTGACCACAGGCTGACGGTACCAACACAGCGGACAACCAACATCCCACCTCAGACAAAGCCGTGATGCCCCTGTTGGCCTCTGGTTCCCTCCAACCAACAACCGCCTGAGTCGGCGGAGTCACACAGCCAGGCCAATCCAAGTCCCTCACAACCGTCATGGATGACACCATCAGCTTGGTACCACAGTACCAATACCTCCCCCACACTACGCAGGAACAACTGGAGACCAAGCAAGGCGTCTACGCCACATCTGGCTTCCCGCACTTGTCAGGAGGCAATTGACTGCACACATGTCCTACTTGTGCCCCCTGGCGAAACTGCACACAATAAGTGCAACAGAAAGCGCACGTATCCCACCAATGTGCAGGCACTAGTGGACCACCGAGGAATCTCCGCCAACCACCCAGGCAGTGTGCATGACACATACACCTCCAACAGTCCATCATCAATCTGCACTACCAGGAAGGCACCAACGGAAATGCACTGCTTGTTGGCCAATACCAAATGCACACACCACACACCTCACCCCCACAATCACGCAACTCACAACACAGGAAATGCACATGTCACAAGCTCAAATACAACATGCAAACCCACCAGACCGACAGCACAATTCACTGTGGGAACGTGGCCAAGCCATGTACATAAGCCATCAACGGCACTGCACCTCAGCCTTACAATTGCAGAATGTTGGAAGAGGTGGGGACCAGGCATGTGCGAAGGAGGAAAGTGACTGAAGAATGAGAATGTACACAAGCCAAGTGTGGCGTGGATGTGAGGGCCAGACTGCGGTATGCACACCACACACACATATCCATGTCGACACACAACTATGGCGTTTGGAGTGTTGTGGACAGTGGACGCAACCATGTCACCCCAGCCAGTGGGGAAGATGGCGGGAATGTAGTTTGTTACGTTCCCCCCTGTAAGCATGAGCGGAGTGGTCTGGCCTGGCGTACACCAGGCCAGCGTAGGGCTGTAAATAAAAGGCACGCAACTCTGGGCGTGGTCCTCTTTCGGAATGCCCCACATCTCTGTCAGGGCGGCGCCTCTCACCCTGTCATGAGGCTGACGCAGTGAGCAGGGTTGCCTGTGATCCTGTGCGCCTGCTGCACCCCGCGCTGCTGGTCCCCAAACCTGTCTTACCCGCCCCTGCACACCCAGGCCATAATGCCCACCTGCTGACACTGGCGTGAGTCAGAGAGGGCCTACCACATGCCAGTGCAAGTTCCAAGCCCGAGGGCAGATACCCTGGCAGCCTCCTCCGACCATCACGGTCTCCGCAACACAGGCCCACAGTACTCCTCTCTCGTTGACATACTTCACCGGCAGAAACAGTGGACAAGTAGGTCACATATTTGGAACTGAGTCTTCATTACAGCATGGCAGAGAACATTAATTGTGGTAGGGTCCATGTCACTATACTCCCTTCGATTAGTGGTGGCACCAAGTCAGTGCATAGCATCACAACCACATATGTCTATGGGCCCACGCAGACTACTGCCCGCGGCCTACGCTGCACTCGAGTAGGCCACAGAATTGGAACTGGACATCGATTATTCAAAGGCAGACTACATATCATTTCATGCAAGGAGAGGCATAAGAGGGTGATGCGTTGCATTTGGGTGGAAAAAAGGATCATTTTTATGGAGGTGATCGAACACTACCGACAACGGCCCAGGTGTCGCTATCTCTGTGCATTGCAAGCCCACGACGCATGGCTGTGGGCCACTGCTGGCCGCTGCCTCCGGCCTGCACTGCGGTCCAGTAGGTCACAGAGTCATGATTTAGCAATGGTGGAGTTCATAGCAGTGTACCAGCATCATCGCAGGCTGCATCCCCCTCAGCCCCTGTGCCACTAAGTCTGTTCCCCGACATTCATGGACACTCTCTGATCGTACATTGGTGGCGTCTGAGTCTACGGAAATCTTGTCGTTTGGCCCACAAAATCATTTTGTCCCTTAACAATGGTGGCCTGAAGACGCAGAGATACAATTAATGCAGCCCGAAATCTCGGCATTAAGTTCGACACCGCCCTGTCTTTTAAACAACAGGCCCTGGCTGTAGCAGGTTCCTGCTTTAACATTTTAAAGAGCTTGAGGAAATTCTTTGATCTACTTCCACTGTCAGCCCAAAAAATGGTAGCAGTCGCTCTTATAACATCGATGTTGGACTACTGCAACAGCCTGTATGCGGGAACAAACAAAGTAGTCATACATAAGTTGCAGATGGTCCAACATGCTGCGGCTAGGCTCGTGCTGAAGTGGCATAGGAAATCCTCAGCCTCAGAGGCATTGGATTCCCTTCATTGGCTACCAATTCACAAGCGAGTGTTGTTTAAAGTCCTAGTCATCACCTTTAGGGCCTTTCACTTACGTGGACCAAAGTATCTTCAAAAGTGATTCAGGCGGTACTGCCCATCACGTAACCTTAGATCTTCAAATGCAAATTTGCTGGCCATACCCACTTTTAGACTTATCTCAAAGGGTGGGAAATCCTTGGCCGTATTAGGATCTAAAGCTTGGAACAAACTTCCCCCTCATCTTCGTCTTATTGAATCTGAAACAGTGTTCAGGAAGTCACTGAAGACTTGGATCTACAGCCTCCGGGACACCTGCTGTAAAGCTTTAATATGAGTGTTCTGGCCTTATGAATGGATAGCAGGCCGACCGGCCTTTACATCCGCCGCTGGTCGTTAGCGCCAAGATGCTCCTTGTAGTGATAGTTGCGCTCTATAAAAACCCACTTACATTACATATGGACCAAGGGGTTGTTTTCATCCTCATGTAGCTGATACTGAATTGATGGTGGCAATCAGGCTGTCGCTTTCACTCCCTCATTTGCTATTTCCGGATAAGATCAGAACTCTGCATCATGCCCTGGAGGACATCTTCCACTGTCCCCCCGCAACCCTCTGCCACAATCACCATGGACCTCGACGAGGACCTGCTCAGTCTGCGTGGCCCTACCTCAGTGGACCGCAAGTCACAGTCCCGTGGTGGGGTGCCTGTGCCAGCCGCTGTGCATCCGAGGCCACTAACTCTGTGCTGGGCAGGTCCGGGACCCCTTCTTCTGAGATATTGGATGGCTTCCGAGGCGATGGTCTTGGGGTCATCAATGCCATGTGTCTGTGACCCTGCGCTATCCGCTACCTCCAGCTACAAATGCGGCCCACCAGGGCTCACACATCAAATCGAGTCCAGACAGGCCCGGACGTGGCATCACCACAGGAGGCACACAACACCATTACCAGGACCACCTCCAACCGCCATCTGCTAGAGACGAAACGGTGGAACTGGCAGACTGACGGAGTTGCACACACCTGTCGTGGATGCCATCATCTGCCTGATCCCCTGCTTAGCACATTAGGTGGCACTAACTCAGTGTACCACAAATCATCTTCCATTACTGTTTTGGTCAAGTGCTGTGGAGAGCTCACGCAGCAATGTCACCTTAGGCAGTGTGGGAGACCTGGAACGATGATGGTGAAGATGATGTAGATGTGACATCCCCCACCGCAACTGCATCAGGAATGTCCAGGAGGGACACTATCCTAGACATTTTCTTCACATGAGCGTGCTCAGCTCTAGTGCCCCTACCTCAGCACACTGAAACTCACGAACACTTCTGTTTGTATGTTGGGTGTACTTGCTCCGGCTCCCTCCATATTGCTCAGCAGTTGACTCTGTTATGCAGGTGTTTTCTGTTTCCATTGCAGTGGTGTCCACAGTTCAAGTTGTTGCCGGCACCAAGCACTCTGTGCGGGTTGGCTCACACTCATCCCACACACATCCAGCACAGGTGTCACTGTACATGTGACCCTGCCAATAAAGAGGCCGGATCCACATGCCCGTGGCCAGTTCAAATAATGTCTGCGTGTGTCCCTGTGGTCTTGTTGTATGCATGAGGGCCCGGGCCCTACGGCATTACATTGTGCTGTATACAGCGGATGCAGACATGTCAACGCAGGCAGCAGGTTAGTGCTTGGATATGTAGCTTTGTCGTCACACACTTACTTCATAAGGGGAGTGGACTGGGCCATCATATGCAGAGCTAACGTGGGTGTGAGACTGATATGTGTGTGGTTCTGGGCGTGGTTCTGTACTGGAAATGTGCATCTGCATGTGTCTCTATGGCAGTGTGGGTCTCCTTTGTGGGGTGTAGGTGGTCCCTGAAGGGTACTGGACACTCACATACGTGATCTAGTTTGCCTGCATGTTGACATTGTGTTGACATGTATGTTGATGCGTTGTTCTTGTTTACATGCAGACTGTATGACAATGTACATTGTGACTGTTTTAGAGGTGCAGGATTTAGATGCAGGACAGTGTACAAGTTGGACTCCATAATGGATATGAGGTTGTACGCGTACATTTTCATTTCACAGATTCCATCTCTGTCAGATTTAGTAGGCCTGTTTGTGCGCATGTGCGGAGCAAGTTATGTCCTCTGTTCTGCAGTGTCGGGGTTGCACATTGTACCACATTATCATCAATGTGGATGTGCTGTTCTTGCTATGTGCGTGTGCTGCAGTGTGCCACAGGGATGAGAGACATGATTCAGGGTCATTGTGGGTGTACAGTGTGCTACACAACGCTGTGCCTGTGTGCCATTGTGCCCATGTCCCCCCAGTCCCTGGTTATCACTCACCCTGTTGTGGTTGTTTCTGGTACTATTGAGCTGTGTCCGGACTCCCAACTCCTTGCACGGTCTCCACACTGTTGACTGTGGCCTCCGTTTCCTCCAGCTCCTCTTGTGGCGCAGCACTCTCAACTTCTGTTGCCGTGGCTGCCTGCCTGTTGGCAGTGCCTTTGTGCCTGGTTTGGAATTTCACATCATGCCAGAGCCTCTTGGCATCCTCGACACTCCGATTGCGTTCCCGGTGGTCTAATTGTGGGTCAGTTGATGGTTGTGTTCTGTCACCTTTGTGACGCTGATCTTGTTTTTCTGCGGACTGCACCCCGTCTTCCTCTCCCTCTTCTCCTTGGCCTTCCCCGACCCTGTTGTTCCTTGCTGGTGGTCTGTGGGGCTTGTGGGGTTCGCGTCGGCCTCTGTGCTCCGTCAGGGTGCATCCATGTTGCTAAGCACTTTGGATTGGTTCAAGTGTGTTGTTTTTGTAGCTGTGATAGTGCATTTTCCCACCAGACGCGTGGGATTTGCGGGCCTGTCGCTGGTTTTCGCTGATTTTTATACTGTGATTGGCCTCATCGCAGGATTTTGTGAGTTCACGTTTTGTATTTTTGCGGCGCGGCGTTGGTTTTAACTCAGACATTTGACGTGTTATCTAGTTACTATCGCATGGTACCGCCATGTTGAGAATGCTTCATTAACACAACGTCATTTTACCGCGATAGACTGTGATGTTGGGAGTTGCGTTATGTTACTTTTGCAATGGTTATCACACGTTCTTGAGAATATGCACCCTAGTGTGTGGCTACTGTTGCACAGGCAACAGTACAAGTGATTAAGTTGTGGCAAAGACCCACGCATTTTGTCAAATCCACTGATACGCATCGATCTTTCCTTTTCAGGTGCACAGAAAAAATGAAAATAAATATGAAGAAAAAAATACAATGAGAAATCCTAGGGTGATCCAATGAGGCAATCCTAACTTTGTATTGCTAATGCAAAACTACAGATTAAGCACAGCAAAAACACGTGCACTATTGTTTGACGGAGCTGCACTAATTAAAAACTATAGTGATCCAAGTAAAGGAATTTATTTAAATTAGTAAGCACCAATTAGTAAGCACTGCCCTAGCCTTAAAGGCTTAAAGATGTCGAGCAACATGCCAGAGATACTTAAGTTACCACCATACATAACAGCCTCCTTCCTGAATGCAGTCATGTGTGTTAGGTTAATAACAATAGTCCCTCTGATCCAAGTGAGAGCCTGCTTCCAAATATCACTACTATGGGCCCGATGTAGGTGGCGAAATACCGGTCGGTAACGGTGAAATACGGTACATTTCACCGTTACCGACCGGTATTTAGCCAATTGCAATTTTCGTAATACCGAATGGATTCGTTAGTAAGGAATCGGTAAAATAAGGAAACTCAGTTACCGATTCCTTATTACCGAATCAGAGATACCGAAAACCCCAAATACCGATTCGGTAAATAAGAATCCGTAAAAGAGATGTACCAAATTAGGTAATACAGAATTTCATGAAATTCGGTATTTAAGAGTCGGTAATTACCACTGACTCAAAGCAGGTGGTAATCATGTGCACAACATTTAAACAACCCCAAAATGCAACAGTCTCAACACAATGGCGGCCCTCTACGTTATTGCAAGGCGGCAGCAATGAGGATCTGGAGAAGGGAGGAGCGCATATACAGACAGCGCATCACACTATTCCTTCTCACTGAGGCAGAAATTCATGAAAGGTACAGGCTACACCCTCATACTATCCTGGACCTGATACGGGACCTGCACCCACTCCTGAAGAATTCTACCCCAAGGGCCCACGCTATACCACCACATGTCCAGTTGCTCTGTAGCCTCCACCTATTAGCATCAGGAAGTTACCAGGGGGTGATAGCTGCGGTAGGTGGTGTGTCGCAGAGCTGCCTGTCTCGGTTCTTCAACAATTTCCTGGATGCCATGACGCAAAGGATGCATCACTACATAAGTTTCCCCACCACACAGGCCGAACTGCTGAAAATAAAAACAGTTCCCGCATGTTATAGGGTGCATTGATGGGACACACATACCTATTTTCCCACCTGCAGCCAACGAGTACATCTACCGTAACAGAAAATCCACCCACTCCATCAACGTGCAGGTCATCTGCCATGCGGCCAACATCATCACCGACATCATGGCAAAATTTCCTGGGAGCACCCATGACTCCTACATATTCTGCAACAGTGGGATATACACACATCTGGCTGGGGGAGAATTTGCAGAAGGATACCTGCTAGGTAAATCACTGTGACACACCCTGATGTATACTGCTGATGAATGTGTTGGTGTTTGTTATTAATGGCACTTTCTTTCTCACCTAGGCACATATGCCGTGCGGGCATTCATCCTCACTCCTTACCTGAACCCATCAACCCCAAGTGAGAGACGGTATAATGCTGTGCACAAATCAACACGCAACGTGGTGGAGCGGATGTTTGGACTGTTGAAGAGAAGGTTCCGCTGCCTCCACAAAAGCAGAGGCGTCCTTCAGTACCGACCCATCATTTGCTGCACGATCAGCGCTACTGTCCACAGCCAGAGCCCAGCGCAGCAGGAGCGGCACCAGCACCAGATGGGAGACAAAGATGGGCTGAGATTACACTAAACTATTTCTAGGTAAGTAAGGAGACACAGCCAGTAATTGTGTGTGAGTGACGTAGTTTAATAGCATGTCACTTGCCACATCATGAAGGGCTTAACATAGCAGTCCCAATTCCAAACAGCCTACAAAGCCGTCATGGGTTAATTCACCCATGTAATAAAAAAAAGTGTGTCTGGCATTACCTCCTGCGCCCTCGAACAACATGGCTGCTTCCTCTGTGTACACTGTCCTCACTGGCAATCTGTCCTGTGCCACCACTTTGCCGTTTGCTTGCGCCTCCTGGACTCTGTAACAGGGGGCGTTTCACTACTGCAGCTATTTGTCTCCTCACTGTTCACCACATCACCTGCACCAGTATTGGCAGTCTGATTATTCTGTAGCACTTCAAGTGGAGTGGTCACTGTCACCAGCCCCCTTGCCACATTCCGGCTGCAGTGTGCCACCTCCTCCTGCATGGCCACTGAGCGCCTGCAGAGCAGAGAAGTGGCAGTGGGGAGGTGGTCCTCTACCTTGGTGTAGTTCTCCATTTTGTGCCTCGCCCTGCGCCTTGCCATTCTGTCATCATCCATCTTGCTGCACAGCAGCCTCACTGAGTCGGACATGTCCCTCATGCCCTCAGCCATGTCCCTCATTCCCTCAGCCAGTGTTGTGTTCATTGTGCAGATGCCCTTATCTATGCACTGCAAGTGTGCTGTCATGTGCCTCATCTGCCGCTGAACTGATAGGATTGCCTTTCCTTGCAGGCGCTGCACGTTCAACATGTTCACCTCCAGACCTGCATAGACACTCTGATCCTCGCCCTGCGAAGGTGGATTGTGTGCCCTAGCCCTGCAGCGTCTGGCACCTGTGTGTGGTTGCTCTGTGGGGGACTTTGTACCGGCATTATTGCCATCGTCTAGCACCGTTGACTGTTTTCCCCCCTGCAGTCCTTGTTGGACAATTCCATCTGTTGGAGGCTGGCAACTGCATGCCTCCTGGGTCTTGGAGATGATGTCATTGGTGACGCTGCTGAGTATCCGGGCGCGGAGCATAACCACAGAGAAGTCGAGAGACACACAGCAGAACACAACAATTTTAGTAGAGATGTGAGAGAAGGTATTGTGGCAGTCCTAAGTAGAGGACGTTGGAGTAGTCCAACCGCGATCCAATCAAAGCCTGGATGGTGGTCTTTCTGTGCTCCAGGGATAGGAGCGGTAGGAACTTTCTCAACATCCTCAGGATGGCAAAACATTTGCCGGCTAGGCCCGACACCTGAGCCCTGAAAGAGAGGCAATTATCGACCTGAATACCCAGGTTTTTAGCAGCCCCTGAGTCGCTGACAGGAGGAAACATGGCTGACGGCCACCACTCCTTCCATTTGGGGTCAGCGGGGCATCCGAAGAAGAGCACCTCGGATTTATCGGAGTTGCACTTGAGGCTGTGGCGACTAAACCAGTCGAACACAGCCCCAAGGAAGCCCCGAATGGATGCCCCATCAAAGTCGTGACCCCTGTCGCAAGTGAACAGGAGTTGAGTGTCGTCAGCGTATGACACGATCTGGGCTCCAAAATCCTCCGCAAGTGCCGCCAAAGGGGTCATATAAATGTTGAAGAGCGACGGGCTCAGAATCGAGCCCTGCGGAACTCCGACCTCCAGAGGCGGCATCGCGGCAGAAAAAGGTGGGGCCCAGATCGTTTGCTGGCGGTTGGAGAGGAACGACCTAAACCAACTAAACACCGTGCCCCTTAGTCCCACCTCCCACTTAGCCACCCTGCATAGTTTAATACGGCCTTGTGAATATCATTCACTTTAACACAGTTTTCTGCATTAAAGGGTTGTGCAATGGGTGTTGCTGTGGGCATTCTTGGCAATACCCATGTCGTTTTGACACTGCCTCAGATGTAGGAGGAATCGTGACTCTGAGGCAGCGCCAAAAACATATGCCTCACCAGGAGAGGCGTTAGGGAGATGCAACAAGGAGAAATGCTTTTTTTTCTTCTTGTTTTTCCTTTTTCTATGTGTGCTGCATTATGCAGCACATATAAAAAGAGTAAAAACCTCTTGGTATTGGTTTTGTGCAGGAAGATTTCCTTCCTGCACAAAAACAATCATCCCTGCAACGCAAGCACCCTTGCACCATGGCGCAAAGGTGCATGGCAGCCCATTGTGCAGCAGCATAGGGGTAAAGGACAGGAATGCCCCGTATCTGATAGATACTGCACATTCCTTCTCTTTTCTTTTGCCATTGGCAGCGCAGCAGGAAGGCTTGTGGCGCTGCCCTATGGCACAATCTTGTAAATAAGGCCGCTTGTTCTTATCATCATTCAGCAATAACTAACTGTGCATCCATCGCTCTTTTCACCATCTAGCACAACCAACATAGTCCCTGTGAATATTAACTGGCAAACAATGCTTATGATTAAAAATAACAGAGAGAGGGCTAACCCTAGAAGAACCCCACTGGTCAGAACAATGAAAGCAGATGTAAAGTGGCACAGCTGGACAAATTGATCTCTGCCTGTGGGGAGGGGTTTGTATGTCAGAATACAGAGCACAAATGTTTTGTGCTACAAACATAGCATGCTGAGAGAAGCTACAAAAAACTGATGGAAGAACTGTTTGAAATAATGTCATCCACTAGTATGCACTCTTGGGCTGAGATCCAGTACATGGCTTTTTTTCCCCACTTTGCCACCTCAGACAGGAAACTTCTTCAGGCAGAAATCAGTCATATGCAAATCTGCCTTGATCCTGCCTTACTATGAATAGTCCAGCAAGAGCTGTCAGTACAGGCACCTCTGAATGAGAAAGCAAGCAACCCAGGACCAGTTTCAATTCATGTGTGCCTCATCATTAGGGTGCAGCTTAAAACCTATGGCAAAGTGACCACAAGTCCAAGTTGTGGGCACATATGTAATCCCTTTGAGTTTTACTCTGAGGAAAACAAAATAGTGAGAGGTGGATTGCTTGAACTAATCTCAGCGACTGGTGATTACTCTGGGCCGCAATGCATTCTATCGATTTTTATGCCCACTATGCTACCTCATACAAAACCAGCCAAATGCAAATCAGCCTTGGTTTGCCTCCAGTAGGATCAGACAAGCACAAATTGCTATGCCAGGTCCGGACTGAACGGGAACACAATCAACTCCAGAGTGGCATGTGGGCCTCATTAGCAGGGTGCAGCTTGAGCCCTGCGGCACAGTGAGCACAAGATCCGCATCTGGGGATACTCATTGTACTGAGGGTGTTATACTGAGGGAAAAAAAGATGATGGCTGAATTTCTTGAATTAGTCTCTGCCACTGGTACTTACTCTGAGCTGCAATCCAGGCCCTTCGTTTAATGCCCACCATGCTACATAAGACAGGAACTAGCCATATGCAAAGCAACCTTGGTATATATAGGTAAGCAGACATTTATTATTTTTAACTCCACATTTGTGGATTTTAATAACAGTTGCATAGACACAGCTTGCCTTAATGAGGTGTGAAAGCTGCTTGCAGAGCTGGAACACTGGCATGGGCATGGGGAGGTGTTTTTCTGCCCCTCTGTAGGAGCACAAGTTAGAGTAGGCCCAGGAACCTCATTAACTTCTACCTGAACCTGGGTGCCTGCACAAAGCAATCCTTTGCGGTTTTTCCTCTTTCTATGTGTGCTGCCATCTGCAGTGCATGCAGAAAGAGGAAAGAACGAGGAGAAATAAAGATATTGCTCCTCATTCACCTCCCCTGGGAAGGCTTAGCATTGTGATGCATTCCCAGGTCTACCACTCATGTTAAATCTGGTAATGCGCCAAAATCCATGGGTGGGTGCTTGGGAACACCAACTTTCCACCCATGCAACGTCTCCCTGAGGCAGAGTAATCCAAGGCAGAGGCAGATTTACCTAGCCTCATTGGCCACACAAGGTAGCCTTGTGTGGCATTGTAAATTTAATTCCAGGCTTTGCGTCACTCAGCGTCCCCTTGCATGGCACAAGGGTGATGCAAAACCTTTGTTAAATCTGTCCCTGAGTGTCCAACACTTTCTCCAAAATTATTTTTATTGGAGTGGGAATAGTACATCTTACCCCTTTATTGTCTGACACCTTCCCCAAATTGGTTTAGGTTTGAGTGACAACAGTAAATCTTAGGCTTTTAGTGCTCAAAACATTCCCCAAAATGGATTTTTTTGAAGTGGTACTAGCTAATTGTACCCCTTTAGTGTCCATCACCTTCCAGAAAATGGTTTAGATTGGAGTAGGAATAGTAAATCATACCCTTTTAATTTCCAGCTCTTTCACCAAAATGGATTAGACTGGAGGGAGCGATATTAAAACTTAGGACTTTAGTGTGCAACACCTTCCTCAAAATGGTTTAAATTGGAGTGGAAATAGTAAATCTAACTCATTTAGGTAAATATTTACAAGCCCTCAGTGCCACCGGGGCAGCACTTTTTTGACGCTCCGGAGCTGCTGCGCCATTTTCCATATTTACACGGTGGCACTAAGGCACTTTGCGTGGCTTAACACCACCTTGTAAATATGTTCCTTTCTGTTGCAGTCCTCTGCGTGAAAGGGGTGTGCAATGGGTTTTGCTTTGGGAGTTCCACTGCTACACCCATTGCTTTTTGATGCTGCCCCAGATTTATAAGGCTGCCTTAGCATCAAAAAACGAATTCCATGGAATACCAGGCTTTAGAGTGGTGCAACAAGACGAAATCATTTTTTTGCTCTTTCCATGTCTGTTACATTCAGCAGTACCCACAGAAGGTGCAAATTGCCATTATTAATTGTTTATGTGCAGGAAGGTGTTCCTTCCTGCACATAGCAAAAAACACAGTTGATGGACAGAATGTAGAACAATGTCATACATTCATCCCAGTACAAGGATCTGGGCCTAAATCCATCGTTTTTTTGCACTCCACACACACCACCCTGGGTTAGACACTGGCTATATGCAAATCAGCTCTGACCCTGTGCCTCATGGGAACAGTCCAGTCCGAACTACCAAGCCATGTCTTTCCCAGACCGGAATCAAGCATCCAAGGACCGGTTTCTGGCTATCAGCCTTCATCAGCCTGGATAGCTTGACTCCAGTGGTGTGGAGAGCCTTGGACTGACGTCTGAGCATACCCAGCCCACTCGGGGTGAAAATTGCAAAAAACACAGTTGATGGACAGAATGTAGAACAATGTCATACATTCATGCCAGTACAAGGATCTGGGCCTAAATCCATCATTTTTTTTGCACTCCACACCACCCTGGGTTAGACACTGGCTATATGCAAATCAGCTCTGAAGCTTGTTTCTGGTCCAGGCAGGGAAGGCATGGCTTGGCAGTTCGGGCTGGACTGTTCCCATGAGGCACAGGGTCAGACTGATTTGCATAAAGCCATGTCCGAACTGGGGTGGCAGAGTGGGCTAAAGAACGGTGATGGATCAAACCCAGATCTTTTGACTGGGTGTGAGTGTTTGATTGGTTCAGATGCTCCGTCCATCACCACCCCCTTTTGTACCGCTTTGGCCGCCATAAGTTTGGCAGGGTATGCTCAGACGTGAGTCCCTTGCTCACTTTGCCACTGGATTCAATCAAGCCGGGCTGAAGATGACTGGAATGCCAGAAACCGGCCCTCGGAAGCTTGTTTCCGGTCCAGGGAAGGCATGGCTTGGCAGTTCGGGCTGGACTGTTCCCATGAGGCACAGGGTCAGACTGATTTGCATAAAGCCATGTCCGAACTGGGGTGGCAGAGTGGGCTAAAGAACGGTGATGGATAAAACCCAGATCTTTTGACTGGGTGTGAGTGTTTGATTGGTTCAGATGCTCCGTCCATCACCACCCCCTTTTGTATCGCTTTGGCCACCATAAGTGTGGCAGGGTATGCTCAGACGTGAGTCCCTTGCTCACTTTGCCACTGGATTCAAGCAAGCCGGGCTGAAGACAGTTGGAATGCCAGAAACCGGTCCTCGGAAGCTTGTTTCCGGTCCAGGGAAGGCATGGCTTGGCAGTTCGGGCTGGACTGTTCCCATGAGGCACAGGGTCAGACTGATTTGCATAAAGCCATGTCCGAACTGGGGTGGCAGAGTGGGCTAAAGAACGGTGATGGATCAAACCCAGATCTTTTGACTGGGTGTGAGTGTTTGATTGGTTCAGATGCTCCGTCCATCACCACCCCCTTTTGTTCCGCTTTGGCCGCCATAAGTGTGGCAGGGTATGCTCAGACGTGAGTCCCTTGCTCACTTTGCCACTGGATTCAAGCAAGCCGGGCTGAAGACGGCTGGAATGCCAGAAACTGGTCCTCGGAAGCTTGTTTCCGGTCCAGGGAAGGCATGGCTTGGCAGTTCGGGCTGGACTGTTCCCATGAGGCACAGGGTCAGACTGATTTGCATAAAGCCATGTCCGAACTGGGGTGGCAGAGTGGGCTAAAGAACGGTGATGGATCAAACCCAGATCTTTTGACTGGGTGTGAGAGTTTGATTGGTTCAGATGCTCCGTCCATCACCACCCCCTTTTGTACCGCCTTCCTGCACATAAACAATCATCCCTACAGCGTAGGCATCCTTGCAATGAGGCAGCAGGGTCCCTTTAATGGCGCTAGGCAGCCTTTTTAGCACCAGCGGTAGGGGAAACACAGGAGTGCACCGTATTCTTGTGTATATAGTGCAACTCTGCATTTTAAAAAAAATGTCAGAGCGCATCACTGCCAAATTTGACGGAGCTCCGCACTCCGACTTTCTCTTGTGAATATGCCCCTTAGTGTCTCACACCATTCCCAGTATGGTTTAGACTGGAGTGGAGTGTGAATTGTAATTCCTACCCCTTTAGAGTCCTTCACCTTCCCCAAAATTGTTTTGCATTAGAGTTAGAATAGTAAAAGTTACCTTTTTAGTGTTGAATGCTTTCTTCAAAATGGTTTGTAGATTGTAATTGTCCCTGGGTATGTGGTTTTCTTGCAATAATGGTTTCTACTTATTTTTTGTTTATGCATTTCTAACATCCATTTCTAGTTTTTTTTTAAAGGGTACAACATTTTTAAATACATTATTGATAAAGTATCACATGTATTTTGAGCATATTTTTCAGGGATTTTTTTTAATGCACTCACAAGTGGCACATAATTATATTTTCATATATTTTTTTATACAGAATACATTGTATTTTTACATTTTATAAATTTTATTTTTGGATTTACGATAATTAATATTTATAGGAAAGTGGAGAATTATGTGGTGATGCTGGTTAGACCTCACCATGTAATACTAATGTGATAACGCAAAGATGGTCCTTGGATTCACAATAATGATTCCTTAGGTCAGTCCTGGTAGTGTGGCAAAGAGCAGTCAGGCTTTACTAGAGGATCATGTGTTAAGAATTTCACAGTACCACCATGGACGTTCAAAAATTGACATGATTCGAAGGAAATCCAATACCAATTTATAAAAATAGAGCACATTTTTATAAACATTTAGACACAAAAACGAACAATATTGGATGCATAACCCCGGAGTTAAGGATTTTTGAAGAAATCCTAAATCAGTAAATTTCAGTAGTGTAAACTTTACCATTGCGGTCAGTGCGAAAAAGCTACTAGTGACAATTGGTCACTTGCAGGTCGAGTTGCGTGGAACCCACGGATGGTTAAGGTCCTGCGGGTCCCAGGAACAAGCCACAACAGTCGGTTCCATTTTACCTGTTCCAAGAGGCCTGGGTGCAGAGTTGTCCTGGCTGTCCTTGCTTCTGAAGTTGGAGCTGCTGGAGATCCGGTTTTTTACGCTTAGACGGTGCTTGGGAGAAAACTGATGAAAAAGGTCGACAGCTGGGCCACTGCTGTGGTCAGTTAAAGGTGTTACGTTGTTCCCTCTTGTTGCAGATTTGAGTCAAAGGGATGGTAACCGCACTCGTCACCAACAAGCCTTGGTAGTGGTATGGTCAGCAAGATGATACTTCAATGTTTGGAGATCGGCGGGAAAAGGGTAGCCACCTGAACATTTCTGGAGCTCAGGACTACATTTCTTTTTTTTTAAGTTCAAGTTTATTGAAACCAAAACATGAAATAAAAACATAATACAGTATACTCGGTCAATAAAAGACATAGGAAAAGTATAAAAGAACAATCTGAGAAGATGCAGTAAAACGGGATCAATAAACACCTATATCTAATGCATGAAAAGAAAGCTAAAAAAAAAAGGGGGGGTGGGGGGAGAAACAGAAAATAAGTTGAAACCAGCAAATTTGTATAGCGTAACACTGTATGCAAAAAGTAACATGAAATAAGTAGTATGAAACATGAACAACGAGCATCAATAATTATAAAACTGTATAAATTGAAGGAAAAAAGACAAATAGGAGAAAATCATGGCGGTTTAGGGACATCATCAGCTGAATTTTGGTGGGAGGCAACGGTAGCGGGAGGAGGGGCAGAGAGCTTGGAGAGATAAGTAGTTAGAGGAATCCATAAGAAATCCCTTTTAACAGCTAAGGAAACGGTGGTAACATAATTGGTATCGAGTCTTTGGTGGAAGCAAATAGCATTCCACCAAGCCGAATAAATGATCTTTGTGGAGTCTTTCCAATTGGTGGTAATCAGGTCAAAGGCTACAGCTAGAAATAAATCAAGCAACTTAGGCTGAGGAGGGAAGTGTGATAAATCAGAAGATAAGGAGCCCAAAAGGATATTGGAGAGGGAGAAAGGTATTTGAAAACCAAATATATCACTCATACGAGACCAAACTGATTGCCAAAAGCAGGCAATATTGGGACAGTGGAACAACATATGGAGTAAGTCTGCAGTCAGGCAAGGACAGGGCCAACATTTAGGTGAGAGGTCTTGGGAAAATGATGCCAGCTTCTGCGGGGTTAATAATAGACGTTGGTACGAGAAGTAAAGAGTCTGGGCAGTATTAGCGGCTCTGGACGTTTTATGCAGTTTTAACCATAGTTTGTCCCATAAAGAGGCAGGCCAAGATATTGACAAGTCCCTTTCCCAGGCCAATTCAACCTTTGTTTTGAGTCGTTCAGAAGGAGTCACAAGGCACTTGTAAATGCAAGAGGCGGACGGAGAAGTGCTCAAAAGCGGGAAAATAGTAGAGCAAGAGGAAGGGAATTCAGAGAGGTAAGAAAGAGATTGAAGATATTGGTGGAGAGCAGGCATTAAAAGGTCATATTGTTTCCTAAAGGAAGTGGGGAGAAGAAATTGAGTTTGAAGGTCAGTAAAAGATAGAGGAACATTATTTAGCAAGAGTTGGGAAATCCAAGATATAACCCTGGACTTCCAGGACTTCCAGTAAAAAGAACGATTCCTGATGTGAAGTAATTTATTATGCCAGATGGGTTGCTGAGATAAAGAAGCAAGAGAGGGATAAGAGGAAGGTAAAAAGATGGCGGGAATGAGCAATAATGGGGGATTTCAAGAAAGAAACATTAGCAGAGAAGGCAAGAGTCTCCGGAAATTCAAACGGTGAGATAAGAGATTTCTCCAAAGATAACCAAACAGGAGGATACATGGGAGTTTCTGTGGACAGCCAACGGGAGGCTTGTTTGAGAATAAAAGAAGAATGATATGATTTAAAGTCTGGAAATTTAAGACCCCCATACATTTTAGCTTTTTTAAGGGAAGATAAGGTGATCCGCGGGGGTTTGTTTTTCCAGAGAAATTTCGTTAAAAGTGAGTCTAACCGTTTAAAATAATAACAAGGTATACGGACAGGATTCATAGAAATAGATTATAGAACGATCGGGGCCAACATCATTTTAATGGAGTCTAAACGATCCCACCATGAAAGAAATAGGGGATGCCATCTGGTGATAGAGTCAGTCAATTTCTTTGTAATATAGTCAAAATTAGCTTTCAAAGTGTCCGCAATAGAGGGGGAAAACCACAAACCTAAATACTTAACCTTAGTCGACTGCCAGGAAAAACCAGTATGACTGAAATAGTGACGTTGACATAGGACATTGAGAGGTAGGACTTCACATTCATCACGGTTAAGACGATAGCCGGAGACAAGCGAGAAGGCATCAACTTGCGATAGAAAGGCAGGTAGAGTAGACTCGGGATTGGAACAATAGAAAAGGATATCGTCAGCATAAACAGACAATTTGACTTGATTGGGGCCAGGGTTAAAATCAGTGATTTGGGCATCTTGTTGAAGTTTGGTAAGGAATGGTTCTAGAACCACAAGAAACAACAAGGGGGATAAAGGACACCCTTGCCGAACACCTCTAGACAGGGAAAAATAATCAGAAATATTCCCATTGGCAAAGATAGAAGCTCTGGGGCCAGAATACAAGAGGGAAATGAAAGAAATTAATTTAGGGGGAAAGCCAATCCAAGTGAGTGCACGAAACATAAAGTCCCAACTGATCCTGTCAAACGCCTTTTCGGCGTCTAATGTAAGGGCCGCAAGTGGGTAAGTCAGGGAAGAAGCCTTTCAGAGTACATTAAGGATAACTCTAGAGTTGTCAGAGGATAAATGCCCTTTCACAAAACCTGACTGTTCAGAGCCTATGAGTTCGGGTAAAATGGGGTCAATACGGAGGGAAAGCAGCTTGGCAAATATTTTATAATCTGTATTAACAAGGGAAATGGGGAGATAATTCTTGCAAAAAGAAGGGTCCTTATTTTCTTTGGGGATAAGGCATATCATAGCTTCTTGAAAGGTACCTTGAGAAGAGCCATTAACAATGAATGAATTAAATAACACAAGTAGATGTGGGAGAAGAAGTTTTGAGAAGTGTTCATAAAATTTGATAGAAAAACCGTCGGGACTGGGAGCTTTAGCACGCCCTAAGACTGAGACTGCATGGGAGATTTCCTTAAGAGTTATGTCTGTGTCAAGCGAAGCAAAATCAATATGAGAGGGGGAAGGGGGAGTAATCGATTGAAAATAGGAGGATAAGTCAGAAGGAAGAGGAGAGGATTCGGGTGTATAGAGGTCCTTGTAGAATGAGACAAATTACCGTGAAATCTCATCATCCTTAAAGTGAGAAGTACCAAAAGAATCAATAATGGAAGTAATCCGAGTTCTATCACGGCGAGTTTTAAAATAATTAGCCAGGAGTTTGCCCATTTTATTTTGCCCCCCATAATAACGAGCGCTACTTTTTAAAAGATAAGAGGCAGCAGCGTCGGTAGATAACTTGTTGAAGGCGATCTTAGCGGTAATGAGATCTTTCAAAGAAGCATCCGAAAAGGAATGAAAATAGGCTTGCTTTAAATCTTTAGTGGAGAAGTGTGGCTCACTGGTTAGAGGAGGCAGACCTGGAAGCAGAGGTCAGCCCGGGACCAGGGTTCAATTCCCAGCTCGGCGGGGTCTTGAGTCCTAAAATGTCCGTGGTCTTGACAATTCTCGCTCCGGTGCCTACTCAATTCACGGGTTCACACTCTGCGACTCTGGGCAATAGCTTGCTTAGTCTCCACAACGGCCCCTCGCGGCGGGATGCCTGGCTTTCACCTTGCGGATACCCTGCCGGGGTTATCTCACAGGGGAATACCAGGACGGGTTCCCTAAGCAAGCGCTTAGAAACCGCTTGGTGATTTGCGCTATATAAATTCCTGTACATTTACATTTACATTTACATTTACTTTAATTCAAGCCAAAAGTAGGGAAGATTGTTTCTCGAAATTCTTCTTTTTCTGGGAAACATAATTAATTATGAATCCTATAGCGGTTGCTTTAAAAGAGTCCCATATCATGGTCGGAGAAGAATCAGGAGTGGAATTCGTAAGAAAAAAGTCCTCAATAAAGGAATTGAATTGGCCAGAGAATTTAGGGTCTGCAAGGAGGGAATTGTTAAAACGCCATCTGCCAGGGGAGGGGGAAAAAGGGATTAGGTTGAAATCACAAAAGACTGGAGCATGGTCAGAAATGAGGATAGAGCCCATCTCAGAGGCAAGAGCGCATTGGGCCAAGGACTTACTAAGGAAAAGGTAATCAATACGGGACTGTGATTTGTGAGGAGGGGAGAAATAGCTAAAGTCCTGGAGGTCAGGGTGACAAAGTCTCCATATATCAACCAGGGGCTTACGGTGGATAGTGGAGGTGAATTGAGAATGCATTTTGGAAGGGACAAATTTAACAAGGGATCGTCTGTCAAGAATGGGATCATGAACCTGATTACAGTCTCCTCCAAAAATGACATACTCATCAGTAAGGGAAATCAATTTTTCTGAAATAATTGGCCAAAAGGTATTGTCGACTGATACCGGTGAATAGACATTAAAAATAGCTAAGGGTACCTTATCAATTAGTATTCTAATAAGCACCCAACGACCCTCAGAATCAGATTCTTGATGGTGTGAACTAAAATGACCACACCGTTCTTTTTCCCCGAGGCTGGGGAGAAGAAAACATTACCAACCCAAAGCCTTTGTAATTTAGAAGCTTCAGTATCAGAGAGATGGGTCTCATGCAACATAGCAATGTCTGTATTTAACCTAGCCATGTGGGATAGCACTCGTTGTGTCGCAGGAATTCCGTTCTCCTACAGAACTGTGCATAGAGATTTGGAACCTCAGTGAATTAGGATGGCCCAAAACTCACCTCAGTACCCAAAATCCCCTTACCAGGCTAGCTACAGTGTCTCATTGGTCATAACAAGCTCCCAATGTTTAGACAAACCAGAACATGAACTTACAATACCTCAGGCATCGTGGAACACATGAACACTCTTTCGTTATATAATCATTTCAAACCAGTACGTGGAGTAAATGAGGACACGTGCACATTTGAAATATTTATTTACTAATGCCGTTTTCTCAAGCGCAGTATCTTAGATAATACAAGGAAACATATTATCAGAAGCAAAGTTATTAGCATAGTTACTAGTCCATAAAAAGCAAATGGTGACAGCATACTAAGATGCTGTAATGAATAAGGGTTAACACCACCTATTTCTCACCCTCTCTAAATAGCATATTATATTATTATCTAAGAAGGTCTCTTTGGGTTTTAGCAGGGCGGGCCCATACCTCAAGATTCTAGTATGAAGAGATCACATCAGCTTCCACCAGCTCTCTCTGCATGCGAACCGCATCAAGTGTGTATGTGTGCTCTAAGCAAAGCTATATAAAACCCGCCTAAAGCCAGAATTTGGCAGGAGCTGCACTTATGTTATGTCTATGAAGGTGCAGAGATCAGACTTCACAACAATTCTGTGTTGAGTTATCCTTGAGGCTTCAGCACTCTCTGTACAGACATAGTTTACTAAGCAAAACTGATATCAGAGCAATAACATATTATTCTCATGTAAATCACAACGCTCTTGTAGGTTGAAAGCTAAATCAACAATTAAGTGTCGTGTGCAGAAGCAGCAAAAGGAAAAAAGGTGTTTAAACATTTAATAAGCCCATGCTAACTTAACACAATATATCGATAAGCAGTAACTGTATGACACCCCCCCATGATCCGAGCACAGATAAGATAAAATAAGATAAGGGCGTTCCCACGAAATCAGAGTTCAAGAACGATGAGCAATATTCATAATTCAGAATTCGATGGAAAGAAGAAAAAAAAATGTTTTATGAAGCAATTCAAAAAAATTTTAAAAACGTCTGTAAAGTGTTCACTCAAGCCAATAGGTCTGGGAGGTGAAAAATACACAAACATTTTCAAAAAAATCATGTTAGTAGGAAATAAGGGGCCATGATCCGAAACGTGGATAGTGTCTAGGGCAGGAGCGAATATGCAAAGTATGCAGCAACAGCCTCCAACATGAAATCACCGTCTTCATCCGAAAACAGTTCAGCCATCCAATTTAACAAGGGGAAAGAACATATGTGCTCATCGAGGACCGGAGCCTCTATCACCATCAGAGGACAACTCGGTGGGTTCTCAAGAAAGCTATGCGCCAAGAAGTCGTGCGCTGCTTCGAGAATGTTCCAATGACCCATTAGTCCATGCATCGCTGCCAAAGCCATAATCCTTTCGCCAGTACAAAACAACTTGTGAGTAACGATGGGACCCATCAGCTGATTAAAATCGACGTCAGGAGATACCGTCTTGCAGAGACACAAATCAAGGGCCCAGTCAAAGTCACAGCTCAGGCAATGAAACACAGGCTGGACACATGTAAAATAGGAAAATCGAAACGATAATCCATATGCCGTGCTCAAAGTCGCAAGCGGCAAAGTGCCATAGTATTCAAGCATCCTGTTGCGAAACAGTGCCAGGAGGTGCTGCTCGGCTTCTTGCACAGGAAGGGCATCCATGTTTAATAAAACAAAAGATCACCAGAACGCCAGCCGCCAGTGCCAGTAAAACGGGGAATCCACCAAAAAGACTTGAAAAAATAGAATGGAAGAAAGCAGGAATGACGCCAAATATTTTCTCAAATAAAGTCACAAGACCACTGCTAACTATTTTTAAAAAGTGCGCCAGCCCACTCGTGGAGGACGCGTTAAAGATTGAATGAACCAGTTCGCTGAAATGCAAAGGCAAATCAGTATTTAAAAGGGCCTGAACCTCTGTGCGCGTGTTAGCTATGTGCAGCACAAATGTTTCTCGAGCCGAACTCAAGGCCACTTCTTTTTGGGACAATATAGCTCTTATTCTACTCATGCCATTGAACTCCGCTTTCAAGGTTGGGATGCGCGGCCAGATGGAAACATCCCCGTTCCCATGCGTGGGTGGGTAAAGTATATTTTTGCAGCAAACCACACGTTCAGATACGGTCACCACATAAGCAACACCTTTAATTAACCCGCAACAATCCTCATTATTTAAAAGCAAATAACTTACATTCACCAGTAAGGTAAAAGTGGGAATGATAGCTGGAACTGGCGTTCCCTTTAAAACACAGGCTAAATTTGGCTGGTCCTGGTTGCAAGAACCGTGCAATTGTATGTGCCTACACATCAATGAGTGATCTGGTGTTTCTGTACACTCCTCCCCATTCAGATAAACCTCCTGTCCGTCTTTTAAACATCTATAAGTAAAAGGAAGGGACCACACTTCATGGAGAAACGCACTACCTAATGGTTCATATCGACCAATGGCAACATATCGCATACAATTTGTAAATGCATACAAAGCAAAAGGTAATGTTATCAAACCGTGGATAAGCCACGTTGCAGCGGTGGCCTCCGCCACAGAAAAAGGCAAGGACTCCAACTTCTCAATATGTAACATTGAAAAAGATGCATCTCTCATGGATAGCAAGCGCTGCTTGTCAGTTAAATTAAAGGGGGCAAAGAGAGAGAGGAAACATTCATGTAGGTCCATGGCACCTTGCCAGATTTCAACGTTTGCAGGGTCCACGCAAACTGCATGATAGAACGCAATTGATTTTGACCATGGTACAATACAGATACTTCATCCTGCACAATATCCACTACAGAGGACACAATATTATCTAACGTGTAAATGCTGGAAGAAAGCATGTTAATACTATTATCTACCACAGCAAGCACTTTTTCCAGATTCGCTTGATCAATAGCTCGAAGGCGCGTTGCCGCCTCAATCTGTGATGTCTTCCAGATTTCATTGTAAATTGCATATATCCATCTTTTTGATCTACCACTAGCTGGGCCTTTTATGAAATCATTTAAATCTACATCGTCATTCAGCTTCGCAAGATGTAATTTAACTGCTAATAAAAGAATGTTTCAGCCAATTGTGACATAATTTGCCCACTGAGTAAGTCGTGACAGAATGTTCAGTGTCAAAACGTGGATCAGGTCTGACCTGTTTAAAGCCATCAGATAAACCCAGAAAACGGCGCTGGCATAAATCAGCACTTCTGTGCCACACTAGCCAACCTTTTGGATCCAAACTGGATATGTTAAAGGATGAATTAAGCAAAAGGGTCTGCAAGTCCCTAATTTAAAACTGAGAATAATTACTCCAGCCAGAATATTCTTCTAACTCAGGGATGGTAGGAGTATTTAATTTTTTAGAAGTAGCCAATCCAAAGCATGTTGTCTGCGAAATAGAAGAATTCAAAAACAACATTTGATTTGGGATGAGGCATGATCGGTGCAAAGCCTCTGTGCCTTGTACCTGCCAGTTTTTAGAACCCCAAACTGATTTAAGGTCTATTATTTCCTTCGATAATTCATAGCCGCCAACAGCCAGTTGATCAAGAAAGGACTTCGAGTACAATAATTTGGTATCGGTAAGTCTAACCTTGGACATAGGCTTCTGTGTCATTTTAAAATAAAAGAACTCGGGATTAGACTGATTGAAGTCAGTAAAATAAGTGTACTTTTTCAAAAAAGTACTTGAACTGCCTTGTTTAGGAGCTGGGCAATACTCCCATTGTGTATAATTTACAGTACTCCTTCTGGAAGTCGTTTTATGTAAGAAGTGATTGCCAAAATGTTGAAAGCAAAACAAATCACCATAATTAGCAGATTCTAAATACAAATCTTCAGCATCAAAGGCAGCATAGTATTTTAAATCAGAAAACAAAGCTTCTACGGCCTGAACATCCCAATCATCAGAACGTATGTTTTGTTTCACTACATCCCCCATGTTCACTCTAAGCACATTAGGGACATTAACAACCTCTGTAGGGCCATGAATTTGAAATCTAACTGCATCCCACACAATCCCATCTAGGACAGGCCAAGCAGTGATATTAACAAATGCCAAGTCTCTTTTCAGTCTGTGTGCAGAATGTGACGAGGAAAGTGGTGCCAAAGTTCCATTGAGATGACGAATGCATGTTCTCTCCTCAACATAGTGTCCATTGACAATTCGAAAAAAATAAAACACAAAACCAATTGACATAAAAAGGTAAATTGAAAAAAGCACCAGACAAATATATGTCCAAGGGGGAATCAAAAAATGTTTTTTAAATAAGCTGGCATAAACTGCAAAACGTGAGGGTTTCTTCGAGGCATTGGAAACAGTGTCAAATGAAAATCTGGATTCTGTGGCCAAACATGTTTGCAGGTCAGGCATGGATAAGTCAGTGGGGTATGTGTAGTCTATTTCATCATGGTCTGTACCAGGCAAAGTACTTAATAAAGGACTGGAAATAGCAGGAAATTCGATGGTCACTTCAGGTTCAGGATTAGAAGCAGTGGCCAAAACAGAATGTCTCACAATGGAAGGACAGGAGACTGCCGGTGTCATGCTAAGAAGAATCGGCCATTCTGTGTATCTTGACATTGTCAATCGAGATAAACCTGTTTTCCTTACGACCAGGAAGTGGTGGTAAAATGACTGTTCTTGTGCCCTTCACTCCAAGGACTGGAACCGGAGCTCGATAGGAAGGACCAAATTCTTTCGTATTATCGATCTTCCCCCGAACCAGTTCTCCAACTTGGGGTAGCCAGCCGACTACCGGGATCTGCAACGCAACATCCGATGTGGAGGGCAAATGTTCCTTTGCAAGACTGTCTCTGGTCTTTTGTAGATCCTGTAAAACATTGCAATGTTCATCTACGTTAAAGGTTGTGGCGCGAGCCACGCAGTCTAGACCGTCAAGGTCAGGGACGTACATCCTGATGCCAAAGAGCATTTCGTATGGGGTCCGCCCACCCAGAGACCTTCTAGGGAGATTATTAAGTGCACGCTGCACGCCATAGAGGTGGGCCAGCCAGTTTCTGCCAGTGCCTATAACTCGAGCTGTCAAAGATTGCTTTAAATCACAGTTCATTCGCTCCACTACACTATTACCCTCAGGTCTGTAGGGAGACGAAAACTTGACTTGGACCCCCATCGAAGTCATGGCATCCTTATACGCCTTAGAGGCGAAAGCCGGACCCTGATCCGAATGGAAGGTACCACAGGCAAAAATCCCTACAAAGATACGCAAATCTCTTATGACAGTCCGTGAATCAGCGCTGCGATGGGGCCATACCCACACAAAGCGTGTGCATGAATCAACTGCTACTAAGATGTACTTATACGCAGTATCAGAGGGAAAAGGACCGCAGTGATCTAAATAAACGCATCCTAGTGGTTTATTAGAAATGTACAACTGTGTCTGTGGCAGACGCGCAGCAGTCGAAGGTTTAATCTGCTGGCAAATGTCACATTGAATGACATAGTCTCGCGTCTGTTTGTACAGTCCCCGCCACCAGAACAGTTGTTGTAATTGAGCTTCAGTGGCCAAGACACCCGCATGCGCAGACGCCACACCTTCATGCGCCGCTGTAGTCAAAGTAGCCCTGCGATCCGAGTTGGGAATTAAACGTTCTCCAACTTCGGGAATTTTCACAAAAGGAACCTTTTCGGGACTTAAGTGGTATGTGTTCTTTGAAGGGAACCCCGTAGGATGTTTACTTCCCTTCTCAGTGGCAGCAACAGCCGCCAAGATGTCATCATCTATCTTACTTTTGGACCGTGTAACTGCTGCAACTAAATACGTAGACACCGCTGACTACGCTGCTTCATCAGCAAGCGAGTTACCGACAGCGTGAACTCCCACACGCTGATGCCCGAGAGTATGAATCACAAAAATGAGCGGCAATGTAGCCTTAAGCTCAGCCACTCGAACCCAGATCATCTTGTGTTTTATTGTGCTACCCTTGGAATCCCGAAAATCATTCTGAATCCAAAAGAACAAGTTCTCATTGTAAGACTGGACACAGTAGTAAGAATCACTCACAATAAGAGTACTCACACCAGGATCAGCGTACTCCAACGCTAGTAACAGAGCGCGAAGCTCTGCCAATTGTGCGGTGCAGTCCCCAAGAGTCTGCGTGTGCACTACTCTGGACTTGAACTCATCGTTCACCATGACACCGACCACAATGGCGCATGCGGAAACGTAGGCGTGTTTAGAGCCATGCGCAACCTGCGCTGAACCATCAGTGTAAATGATGCAATGGAAGTCCTCCAAAGGTCGCATAGCCAGAGGAGCAGGATGAACGAATTCATACTGCAAGTACTCTTGCGACCGTAATGAGGCGTCAAAAATAAATGTGACATCCGTGGACGTCAAGGAGCAGCCCATTGAATCCACCGAGGGTGCAAAGCTTTAGAATTTGGTACACTGGCTTTCATAACTGCCTCCAAATGAGGGCAAGGTGTAACAACTAGCATGCGTTTTCCCTGTGACAGAGCACGTTCCTTAAGAATCGCCATCTGCACAACCGTCAAAACTTTCTCCACAGTGGAAAACCGCATTTCAGCCGAAGTGTACAAGTGTGACTTGTAAGCAATAGGTACTGTGTCTCCTTCATTAAAAGTGAGGTACATGAAACCCACTGTCCCAGGAATAATTCTTATCACCAGGTTGGTGTGGTTATCATGAGTCAGTAAGAATTTAGAAGCGAGCAGATCAGCCTGCAAGGATTGCAAAATGGCTGAGTGCTCAGGCAGCCAGCATGACTTGGAAATAGTTGGTTGTATCCAAGCAGACAAAGGCTTGATACGCTGGGCATGTTCCGGAATGTATGTCCTCCCGAAATTTAAAAAGCCCAGTAAAGACTGTAATTTTTTCAGCGTTGTAGGAGCGCGCAACTGTGCGCATTTCTCCAAGAAGTGAGGAGCCAAACCTCTACCTTCATTGTTGAGCTCATAGCCCAGGAACAACACTGTGTACTCCGCAATGTGCGATTTTGCAAAGTTAAATTTGTAACCCATGTCTGCAAAGGTACAAATTATGGAATTCACTCGACACAGATGCTCCCAAATTTCGTCGTCTTTGAGATATATGTCATCCACATACGAGCATGCATCTGGGTCGATTCTCTCCAAAAGAGAGACTATGCGGGCGGTAAATATACCAGGACAATTCTTATAGCCCATTGGGAGACGCCGGAATTATTTTTGGACCCCAGCGCATGTAAAACTAGTCCATTGGGAGTTAAAGCTATCCAAACTGTGGGCATAAAAACCGTTGGAAATGTCAAGCGTGGTTTTAAAACGCTTACGCACTAGACTATCCACAAGGGCAGAGCCGTGAGTATTCTGTACTGCACAGTTACGGCAATGCGAGTTTAAATGCCTGTAATCCAAAACCAAACGATATGACCCGTCAGGCTTGGTTACAGTAAAAAGAGGGTAATTCATCGGTGACACACATGTTTCAATAACTCCCTGATATTCCAATTGTTCAAGGATTGCCGCGACGGAAGCCTTTGCTTCACGCCGAATGGGATATTGAGGTTGAGGCTGAGGCTGAGACCGTAAAGGAATCTCGTGGCATGGGGACAATTTATGCCAACCACATTGGTTGCGGTACAGAGCCGGCGCTAGAGCCCTAGCCCACTCTTCTGCATAATGCTGCGCATGCTCTTTCGAGACAGTGTTCGCGAAACTCGGGAGGATTACCTCCTCCCCTCGCGGAGCTGCGAGCACAAAAGGTGGGGGCCAGTCAGCTTCCGAAAGCAAAATGTCATACGTAGACGAAAGATTTTCCCAAAATACCCCTTTGATGGTACGTTGTATGTCACCTTCTATTAACAGGACAATTTCATAAAGTCTATTAGGGGGAGCAACTCTTGTATCGGCCGTTTCTATCACAACATAAATATCAGTCGCTGTCACCTTCAGTAGTGGACGCAGGGCCTCTCTCACAATGGTAATCTCCGCCGCGCTGTCCAGCAAGGTCAGAGCCCACGTCAGATTCCGAAGCCGCGTTCTCACTATCTGTGGCATATCGATGCGCTGTTAAACCTGCGACTTTCTTTTTGGCAAACTGTGGTCTCTTCGGCGTTGAGCCGCCCAGCTGACCTGTGCTGTCTGTCTGGCGGGGCAGGTCACGTCCTTGCTGACCACCCGACCCCTTCCGCCTCCTCCACCACCGGTCTTCGGGGCCGATGAGTCCTGAAAGGAACGAGGAGAGCGTTGATCAGAAACCTGAAATCGATCAGGTGATTTAATCGTCGCGCGATCGCGCAAGTCATAAACACGTTCTGTTTGCGCAGGCAACTGAGACGCAGGTTGAGACTCCTGTTTATGTTGTTGTTGTTGCTTACCCTGTTTCTGTTTTTAAGGCCAATTTAGTTTTTTGGACTGGGGCTGAACTTCAGTTTCAGAAGCCTGCCCTTGGGGTTGTTTTTTCTATTTTACAGAAAAAGGCTTTAGACCCTTACTAGTGCGACCCACTGTTTTATAAGCAGCCACAACAATCCTCGCTAACTGACGGGGTTTTTCGGCATCGGGGATTGCCGCCAAAGCATTAGCCACCTGAAAGTTCACCGCATCTCCCTTGACATTAGCAAGAATGAGATCGCAAACAATTTCAAAGGAGCCACACAGGCGCATACCCAACTCAACCGCCGCCTCCGGTCCGTGATCATCTTGAACACGTTTAATTATCGTAGGCAGTACAGTCATAGATGGAGTGCCATAACATCTTGCATACACAGCCGCAAAAGTTCTGCCCCAGGTCTCACAGTCAGCGAGTTCGGGTGCTAAATCCTTCAGTAAACTAATCGTCAAGATTCTATGTTTATCTGCAGGAGTTGTATTAGGAAATACTGCTTCCAGCTGGTCAAATTTCTCGGCAAGCCAGAAAGGAAAATCATCCTTGTCCTGGGGACGCTTACCAAACACTGCATTGATCATAACCGGACTGAGCTTTAAAGTGCCCTGACCTGCTGGAAGAGCCGGAACCCCGGGGGCCCACCCGGGAGATGATGACCTATGTATTGTACTAATGTTCGAATCACGGCAATAGAAATTACATGTAGTCTACGAACCTCCGCCAAGGCACAAGTGCTGTGTTGAGGATGAGGAATAAATCCTGCCAGAACAGGCCAATTTGCGCCTGGAATGGATAAAGGACCTAACCTCGGAGCGGTTAATGAATGGGGTAGGGCGCCACCAAACCAAACTCGATGCTGCCAATGATCAATAGGTATTTCCAGTGCCCTGTACGGAGTATATTCATTCGGCACAGGTGAGGGAGTGTAGGTGTGGAACACATTAGAATTTGCGTCCACAGCCGGAAATGTCACCCACGAATAAAAGAGTTCGTATGGGTAAGCTACATCCGCACTCACCACCAAAATCACAGCCAAGCCGTCAACGGGTACATTGTAAGTTTGCAAATGATTGCGCACAGCAATTCGACTATGCTGCGGAATGTCCACAGGCTGGGCCATGACTGCACAGGAATTTGTAAAAACAAAGGAAACTTTGTAGCACAACTAGGTAGTAATTCAAGGAAACCGTTTTAGAAAGATTCAAGCTTGAAAAGACCTATTTCAAAAATAGGTAAGTTTGTCCGACACCACCGTTTTCCAGAAACGACAGTGAAGGGGTTAAGGTTTGAATGATATACTACTCGAGTGTCATGATATAAGACCACCAACGATTGGGCGCCATGTCGCAGGGATTCCGTTCTCCTACAGAACTGTGCATAGAGATTTGGAACCTCAGTGAATTAGGATGGGCCAAAACTCACCTCAGTACCCAAAATCCCCTTACCAGGCTAGCTACAATGTCTCATTGGTCATAACAAGCTCCCAATGTTTAGACAAACCAGAACATGAACTTACAATACCTCAGGCATTGTGGAACACATGAACACTCTTTCGTTATATAATCATTTCAAACCAGAACGTGGAGTAAATGAGGACACGTGCACATTTGAAATATTTATTTACTAATGCCGTTTTCTCAAACGCAGTATCTTAGATAATACAAGGAAACATATTATCAGAAGCAAAGTTATTAGCATAGTTACTAGTCCATAAAAAGCAAATGGTGACAGCATACTAAGATGCTGTAATGAATAAGGGTTAACACCGCCTATTTCTCACCCTCCCTAAATAGCATATTACATTATTATCTAAGAAGGTCTCTTTGGGTTTTAGCAGGGCAGGCCCATACCTCAAGATTCTAGTATGAAGAGATCACATCAGCTTCCACAAGCTCTCTCTGCATGCGAACCGCATCAAGTGTGTATGTGTGCTCTAAGCAAAGCTATATAAAACGCGCCTAAAGCCAGAATTTGGCAGGAGCTGCACTTATGTTATGTCTATGAAGGTGCGGAGATCAGACTTCACAACAATTCTGTGTTGAGTTATCCTTGAGGCTTCAGCACTCTCTGTACAGACATAGTTTACTAAGCAAAGCTGATATCAAGGCAATAACATATTATTCTCATGTAAATCACAACGCTCTTGTAGGTTGAAAGCTAAATCAACAATTAAGTGTCGTGTGCAGAAGCAGCAAAAGGAAAAATGGCGTTTAAACATTTAATAAGCCCATGCTAACTTAACACAATATATCGATAAGCAGTAACTGTATGACAGTTGTCTTTTAATAGGATTATTCAATCCTTTGACATTCCATGAGAAAACTCTGAATGTAACGAGATACAAATATTATACAGAAAGCATACAATGTAACATAACACCTGTAAAACCAATCTATGAACAATGTAGAAAAATATGAAACATATGAAACCATAAAATGAGCCAGGGAGGAAAAAAGAAAAAAGAACAATAGGGAGAGAAGGAGAAAAGAAAGAAAAGAAAAGAAAAGAAAGGAGTAAGGAAAGGAAGAAAGTAGAGATCAAAGAAGGGAGCATAGGAAAGTACAAAGAGGAAGAACAAAAAAGGGAATAAAAACTTACAGATCAAACGAAAGAGGGGAGGGTGGGAGGCCAAACGAGGGAATGACACCGTCCAAACTCACGAAGGAGGGGCGAGAAGGGAAACAGCACCAACGGGCCATTGATAAACAATAGGAAGGGGAGGAGGTTCGGAGAACAATCTGTTGAGAAGAAGAAACAAAATTAATCGCACAGCACAAAACAAGCAACTAGGAAATAACACCTGATAGTAGAAAGACAAGAGAGATTGCAGAGTGAAAGTGAAATTGAAGGAGGCAAGAAACAAGAGAAAGAAGCATAACTACAATGATATCAAACTATGTAGAAGACAATGAAGACAGAACAAGATGAAAGGCATAGCCGAAACAAGGCAGAACACATGCAAGTAATAAACTGTAACAATTAAGAAAAGAAATTATCAATAGTGGGGGAAACATGATGAGAAAGGAGAAGAGTTAGGAAACTGAAGGACAAAAGGTAGAAAGCATAACAGCATTAATCATCATATCGGGAGAAACATAGTGAAGAAAAATGCAAAATACTTAATAAACCAGTCAAAAGACATGCACAGAGCAAAACCAAAAACATGTTAATTGGAAGTAGATGCAGATGAGGTGTCCATGCAGTCAGACCGGAAAGTATAGAGAAAGCTCTTGAGTTTCAACGGATCCTCATACGTGGTAGTCTTATTGTTAATAGTAACTTTGAATAAACATGGACGAAAGAGACCATACTTTGCTCCAATAGAACGTAGTTGAGGTTGCAACACCAGAAACTCCCTTCGTCGGTCAGCTGTAGATTTAGCGTAATCTTGAACTAAGAATATTGGGTTTCCTGACAAAGTAATTTTATTTAAAGTTCTGGCAGCAGCAGGACTTTTAAGAGGTCAGTATATTCAAGAAAATACAGAATCATTCCTCTGGGTTTACTCGAGGGGGAGGATGATGCAAGGTGTGACAAAGATCCCAACGATGTGCTCTTTGGATGTTTAAAGAGGTGAACTCTGGCAGTTTGAGGAGTTTAGGTAAGAAGGACTTAAAGAAGGAAATGGTATCCGACCCCTCTGACCCCTCCGCCAAGATGTAGATCCGAAGGTTGTTACGACGATTCCTATTTTCCAAATTCTCAACCTGCTTGTGTAGACTGGATACTTGGGAGCATAGGGAGTCAACCTTATAAGCAGATAAATTCAAGGAATCAACACTCTGTTCCAATGTGGTAACACGACTTTCCACACTCAGTCATTTGTTAGATAGTTCTTGAAGAGTAGAAGTAGTTTCTTGGAGAGTGGTAGTAGTGTCCTGAACAAAAGGGCGCAAAGCCCTGATTTCTTCAAGCAAAAGGTCCATAGTAACAGTAGAGCCTGGCGGAGAGGGGGAAGGTGGGTCCTTCTTTAATCTTTTGGATGAAGTTTTGGTGTCAAGAGTCGTTGAGGTACTCGCAGAAGAAGAAGCAGATTTAGGTGAGGAGGCGTTGGAGTCATCCATGGCTAAACACTGATATCGCAAACTAGTGTGAAGCAGGAATTTGCGCGGGGTGACTTTGGGACGAAGCGCTTCTTTAAGTTGTTTGCCCATATGAAAAGAATAGAGAAGAAGGGTAAACTAACACTGCGCATGTACACCCAACCTGGAAGAAAAAGGCACCGTAAATAGGAACAAGTCAAGCGGACCCCTAAAATGGAATGGTGGAAAGCAAGCAGAAAGCAAAATAACAATAACATAAACAGTGTTAAATTAAAAAGCAGGAGAAACGTGAAAACATGATAAGCCACTCCAGAAACATTGCGTTTGCAGGAATCAACATATGAAATGGTAATCAGTTAATAGAGTGGTAGGTAGCCGAAGACATAAAGGCATTGGTTCAGTCAGCATGAAGGCAGGTTCATGAAATAATCCTCACACAATATATAACTCTGTGGAAAATACAACAGATGATATTTCCCATCAAATGCAGTATTGCAGGAGACACCAAATCTGTCTCTAAGCAGTGAAGGATAGGAAACACAAGACAACGGAGAAGAAAGCCTGTGTGGCAGAATAATCTCAGAGCGTTGCGCTTATTTAATCCACATCTGAACCTCTTTAGTCATCAAAAGGCTGCAAACCACGGGTGACGAACTCCTTAATGCTGTCAGCGCGGTGAGATGCTGGGAGAGGAAGCCCATAATTCAGACAGACTTATGAATAGACCTTTGCATTCATCAATAGCCGTCACTACTTAGAAAATGTATCCATATGCAAGGTGAAAATAAGTCCAGGAATGCAACCATGGAAGTAATGAGTGTAATGACGACCAAATAAATAAAGAAGTTTCCTGCTTGAAGAGTCTGAATGATCTTGGTCTGAAAGCCGCAGCTCAAGTATCAAAATGGTGGTCGGGGGTCGAGCGCGCCACAAAATGTCCCAAAAATCAATCAAAAAGCCTTCAATTATGCAGGAAAAGAAGAGTCTTCCCCCCAAACAAGCATAGTATTTGAAACCGGCATTAATATTGCACAGAAGGCTTCGATGGAAGAAGTCACGCAGCAGGAGCCAGTCCGTGACTGGAATGCACAAAATGGCGGCCGGGCAGTTCTCGGAGCCGCGGCCGCCAGAAACAGAGAAAAAAAGGAGGCTACCTCTGTCGTATGAAGTCTGCAAGCTGCTTCCGCAGGATCTCTGGTGGTTCACACGCGTGACCCTCCGTTTCCGGCTCACGGCATGAGCGAAAGTGACACCGTTGGTCCGTCTCCGCTCCCGCTATCCTCGGAGCGTTACGGACATGCCGCCATCCTCGCTGGGCACAAGCCACGCCCCCCCTCAGGACTACATTTCTAACAATGCACTGGACAGTCTACTTTTAGGTGATCTCTTGGAGGGCGAAAGGTCAGCAATTCTTTTGTTCCAGGATGTTTCTTTTACCTGCGGTTCAAGGAGACTAGTGGCACTAGTCCAGGGGAGTCTGGAGTTGCCTTTGGCTCTCAAAGAGGTCCCTCTATTTGGAGGAGTCGATCTTTGGTGGAGGACGAGTCCCAGTCATGCAGTTTCAGGAGGGTTGCCACCAGTGCAGAGTATCGCTCATTTGGTTTGTGCAGCTCCTGTAGTCACAGACTCAGGTCTCTTCTTTTTTGTCTTCACAGATCTGAGGTTCTGGTGTCAAGGGTGTCCATTAAATCCTAGATTTAGGGCTGTTAGTGGTGTGGGTGCAATGGCCAATGGGCTACTTGCCCTAGCAGCTAATCCACCATTAGGTGACTACAAAGGTGCCACCTCAAATCTTCTATTCTGCCACTTGTTTAAATGACAGAAGCCTTCCATGGCTGTACAGACCAGGTAGCCCACCCTAAAGGTGTGACTAGCTTTTTTCTGGTGTTCACCATCCGACTAACTAACTTTTCCCCTGCCTGGCTTGTTTCCGGTTCAGGGAAGGCATGGCTTGGCAGTTCGGGCTGGACTGTTCCCATGAGGCACAGGGTCAGACTGATTTGCATATAGCCATGTCTGAACTGGGGTGGCAGAGTGGGCTAAAGAACGGTGATGGATTAAACCCAGATCTTTTGACTGGGTGTGAGTGTTTGATTGGTTCAGATGCTTCGTCCAAAAAAATTTAAAAAATTACCACCCCCTTTTGTACCGCTTTTGGCCGCCTTAAGTGTGGCAGGGTATGCTCAGACGTGAGTCCCTTGCTCACTTTGCCACTGGATTCAAGCAAGCCGGGCTGAAGACGGCTGTAATGCCAGAAACCGGTCCTCTGTAGCTTGTTTCCGGTCCAGGGAAGGCATGGCTTGGCAGTTCGGGCTGGACTGTTCCCATGAGGCACAGGGTCAGACTGATTTGCATATAGCCATGTCTGCACTGGGGTGACAGAGTGGGCTAAAGAACGGTGATGGATTAAACCCAGATCTTTTGACTGGGTGTGAGTGTTTGATTGGTTCAGATGCTACGTCCATTACCACCCCCTTTTGTACCGAATGTACCTGGGGGTGGCAAACCTCCTTTGAGAGTCAGCCTGCGTGCATATCAGAGGCGGTGCATGCTTTGAAGCTCACTGTCTTGATGTGCCACTTCACTAGCCATCCTGTCAGGAAGGTAGGTGTCACCTTCTTCCTGTACAAGCCCAGAGCACAGGAGAGGCTGTGGCAACCAGGCAGGCAACCTCTAAGGTAGTCTCCTGAGTGCACACCACATCAACCTGACATTGGAATCATGTCTGGGGTGAGTGTTTGATTTCAAACATGACCCTATTTGGCAGAACCATAATGGAGCTGGTGACCTCGAATTGTGAGCAGAAACAAGCAGATGGTATCACATAGCACCAGGTCTCAAACGTAATCACCCATGGTTAATATCCATAGATTAGTCTCAAAGTAATTAGTGATCCTGATATTTTCATGTGCAACCACTTCTAGAACTCTAGGATGATTATAAAAAGTTTTAGTCTGCCACATCGCAGGGTATGAATGCCTGCATCAACACCAAGTACAACCTGTATGCCCACTCACTTCTCACTACTGCAACATTTCCCCCAGGCAGAATACACACTCAGATATTTAGGTGATGATAAGACATTTGTAGCCGTGCAGGGCTAAATGACTGGCTTGTAGAAATAATATAGCAAAAGTCTACCATGCATCTATTGCAACAAGCCTAAAAAGCAAGGAGATCAACCACATGGTGTCAGGCCAATAACCTTAACATTGATCAGCATAGTATCTTATCTCAGGAAGTATAAACAGGAACATTCAACTCACATAATATACATAACTATAAGCAACAAACTTTAACGGGCTCCAGTTTTGTTCTAGCTGTATGAAAACCCCATTGAAAGGATTTAGAAGCCGTGCCATCATTGGTTTGCCCAACCTACTGAATGAAAAATCAACCTGGTTTTGTCAATATTTACACATGATCCCATTTAAGGATATGGACATCTTCGGTGTAAAATAAGTCATGTCTGGAGTCTGTTTGTTGCTAAATAAACTAATAGGATCAACATGCCCTGTAAATGACTCATAATATGTGGCTACGATAAAACTGCTCTCGGAACTTCAGCCTTCATTATTTCTTTACTGGGCACATGCTATTGAGAGTTTCAATGAAGTCAAGGAAATGTTTGCAGGTATTTACTTTCCCAGGCTTCAAACTCTTCCTGAAAGAAAACCCTACAAACCGCAAGGTGAGGTAAGATCTGGCAGGCAACTGCTTGTTTCAAAGTCTTCCGGATTATTACGTATTGTAAGAAAGTATTTTTTAAAGAAACTGCCTGTAAAGCTGCATTCAATAAACATGATGATTGGTCACGCTGTATTCTTAAAACGCTAAGATGTGCCGTATTTACAATAATACGGCGCACTCCTGCATTTCCCTTAGCGCTGGTGCTAAATTTAGCTGCCTAGCACCAATGCAGACACCCTTACATCATAGTGCAAGGGTGCCCATGTTGCAGGGAATGATTATTCATGTGCAGGAAGGTGTTCCTTCCTGCACATGAACAATGGCGACTTTTTTTCTTTCTATGTGTGCTGCAGCATATAGAAAAAGCAAAAACGAGGAGACATTAATCATTTCTCCTTATTTCCCCAGTTTGAGACCAGGCTTTCCCTGGTCTTATTTTTGGTGCTAACTCATATTTATGCCAGCCTTGTAAATAAGGGGCAGCATCAAAAGGCAATGGGTGTTGCGGCGGAATGCCCGCTGCAACACCCATGCCCATGCCCATGCCCCTTTCATGCTAAGTGCTGCATGCTAAGTGTTGCATTCATAGGGGCATTATTTACAAGGCGGCGTTAAGTCACATTAAGTGGCTTAAAGCATCCTTGTAAATAAGCCTAAGGGGTTATTGCCACCACAACATCATAAAAGTGACCTTCTGGTGGCAATAACCCCTTGTAAATGTGCCCTCATCTTTGGCCCATCGCCTGTACAGAATGTGCTAGTAGATCACCGCAATCCTCCTCAATTACTGGTTCAGGGTTGATCAATCCACAAGGTAAGGTAAATACTGTTGAAATCATGAGGCGTACGTCTATCATCGCGTAGGGAAGCCTCAAAGCCTCGCTATTTTGTCGTCATACATTACCTAGCTGTAGCTGAAAGCCCTCATTCTTGCCTGTCCTTTTTAGATGACAAGCCAAAAGAAATAATAATTTATGTAAAAGAAAACTGATAACTGAGTGCATTTAGTCCATGATTTTATTACACAAACCCTCCTCATTCACTGTGTTGTCTAAATCAGGGTGAAGTGTGCTTCACCAGCCTTCCCAAAAATATTTTAAGGAGAAAATAAATGGTTTTGTCCTGATCAATGCTGGAAATAACTGTTCCAACAGAAACATGGAGATACCTATATGACTTGTTTACATGCTGCTGGTTGGGGTGTTGAAATCTGGCTACTAGTTGTGTATGAGCTCTCAGCCGGTGCCTACTGGTTCAGTCTGCCATTTTGGTTTCCTGAAAAAAACCCTCCCTCTCATTTATAGGCATCCACATGGTCCAGTTATTAGCACTTTGATCAAGCTCTATGCTATAATATGTCAATTTGGCCTATCCGGACTCGCCTGTGAATCTTTTGTATAAACATGAACTGGTGCAAAATGCTTCTTCCGGCCTTATCACTGGACTCCAGTCATCCCAGTCTTTAGATGTCTTCATCGGATCCAAATCGGTAACGTGATGCATTGTAGAGGCTGCTATTTTGGTATCACCATGTTCCTGGCTGCTAAATGCAATGGTGCATTGCAAAGTGTGCACAGCACTGCACAAACCAATTTCTGTCAGTGTCTCAAAGTCAGGTCTGTAACTTATAGATTTAAATCTTTGTCGAATGCTGGTGCAAAAAATGTGGATATGTGTGCCCCTAACTCTGCAGGCTAAGACCAACAAGCTAAATTTCTGGATGCTATTGAGGACATGTCTTCAATCAATGACACAAACACCTTTTTCTTCTTTTAGATGTTCAGACTGGAACCTTTTATTGCCTCTGAGGAGTGTCTGTCTTCCTTTGTAGTATTGTAATTAAACAGCACTAAATATGTCTGTGAATGGGTGCATTAGAAAATCAATTAACATGTAACATAGCATAACATAGCGTATGTGTTATATCCTCTGGGAATCTTATGTGTGTATGCCTTTAACATAGTTGGAACACTGTTACAGCATGGGGATTCTCTATCACTTACAAACCAATCATGAACCCTGCGTAGAGGTCGATGGATCTTTGTTTTCAACAGAGATGTAAGGAGCTGAAGTCAATATAGAGCTTTATCAATTAGCATTTCTTTTAGTTCAGTCAATAAAGAGAGTTAGTGTGAGTTAAAGGGTTCTCATTTTCAAATCATTGAGGGGCATATTATCAAGGACGGGCGATACATTATCGCCGCTTTTATCGGCAGGAAACTGCTGATGAAGCGGCGATAATGGGCTTGATAATATGCACTATGATTTCCTATCGAAGCCCATGTTAGATGTCTTCACATTCTAACATGGGCTTCGATAGGAATTCATAGAGCATATTATCAAGCCCATTATCGCCGCTTTTTTCGGCAACGCCACTTTATCAGCAGTTTCCTGCCGATAAAAGCGGCGATAATGTATCGCCGTCCTTGATAATATGCCCCTTAGTTTGACATTTTTATTAAGGTATTATTTTCCAAGTCTCATCACTAAAAGTTAATATAATCAAGCAATCCATCGATATTTGATAATAAAGTAAATCAATATATTAAGCAATAATGCATTGATATATTAATATTAATGCATCATGCGTGTTCCATAAAGAAACTCCTCTAGTCTAAACTAATCAGAGTTAAATGCGAAAAGGAATAAAAATATCAGATCAGATACCCATGAAGAGTCCTGATGAGAGAATCAAGCATACAAATGAAGCTTTGGTAAATAGTCTCCTCACTGAGAGTCTGGGATAAGGGGCAAAATCTCAATCTGTCAGCTCGCTCTGCTCCTAGTCGAAGAACACACATTTAAATAAAGGCACATTTTCTGGTTTGCAACATCAATATTCTTTCTTCTTCATGTTGACCAATAAGCTGTCAGCACACTAATGGAAACAGGTTTACTCCCCATCTTCTCACCAGAGTACCATCATCTTTTAACCATATGTCCTTGATTTTTACTGCACATCTTTTCTTGTTTTACAAAACATTTTCCCATAAATCATCCTCCCTGTCATCTGAATCTTTTGTGGTAAGAAAATCATCCAATACAACACATTTCTGTTAATTCGCTAATAAGCAGCAGCTTCGAAAATTGCAATGTCTGAAGGAAAGAGAAAGAGAATAAAAACATTTTGCACAAACAAATATTCAATGTAGACAACAGGCCTTTCAGTATTAATATATTCTCCTATTCATTCATGGCATCTTTGGTTATTTTAAGTTAAGAACTCATGCTACATTTCTATATTACAGGTCTATATTTTTAAATATGGTTGCTTACTACAAATTTAGCATTTGACACATTTCATATTTGAACGTTTGCTCTGCGCAATATTTTTTTATAAGCATTTTGCAAATGACTAAATTGACGGCAGCAGAACTCTGTGCTTTCGAATTCTAAAAGGGAGTGCTGACCAGAGAAGTTGGACTTATTTCTGCCAGTGTTCGATGGATCGCGCTGTCTTCCTCTGAATAAACTTAAATACTTCGAAGCTGTCTGCTTCCATTCGTTTCCACAATATGTTTTTAATTTTCAAAAAGAGACTGAAAATCAACTGATCAAACTAAAAAAAAATGTTTTCATCATCATTACATTTTTTTTATTTAGACATTTGTCTCATACAATAAATATAAAAAGATCATAAAATGCTACACAAGTACATAAACATTAAGGGGCCTATTTACAAGCCCCTTGCGCCGCCGGTGTGTCACTTTTTCCTATCTCAAAAGTGATGCACGGGGCTTGCAAATAAGCCCCCTACAATTCAAAATAATTGACAGTGATTAAAGTCTAGCTGATGTACAAGTGAGAACCATCAATTGCATTAAAAATAACAATCTCACTGCTACCAGTCTAGACATTATATTATACTTTAAAAAGGTTGATTCTAAATCCAATGCAAAACTAAAAAGCTTTGCCAATCGACTACATTTAGAACTTTAGAACATCCCCTTTGCAAACTGCTGCCACACAACCTATACTTGTTCTTAAACTAAAATATTCCCAGATAGGTGTAGGCATACAGAGGGTGAAAACCTATTCTAAATTTTTAAATCATGATATGCATTTGCAGATTTGGAGGAGAATGTAAATATAACATTGAAGCTTTTTTCCTGCTAATTACGCAAATCAACAGTAGAAATCTTTATGCATAAATAATTTACATAATTTTTTCCCGAGACTGAACTTAACTCTCTTATTTCTTTTTTCAAGAGGGTTCTGGGGGTGGTGAAGTAAAAAAACGTTGTGCCAGATTTATCATTTTTTCATGCAGCGCAGCAAGACACATTCGGCATATTTTTCATGGTTTAGCGTTGCTGGTGCAAGGATAACGCGAAACCTAATTTGACATTTACGAAGCCACGCAAGGCCATATTGCATGGCCCTGGTTGTTTTGGTAAATGTGGAGTAACGCCTGCGCGAGGGAGACGGTTCATGGGTGGACCGTTGGTGTTCCTCGGCATCCACCCATGGTTTCTAGAGCATTGCCACATTTACTATTAGTGGTAGACTTGAGAATGTGTAAAAATGCTACACATCCCCAGAGGAGGCATAATGAGGAGAAATATACTTATTTCTCTAGTTTTTCCCTCTTTCTATATGCCGGCAGGATTATTTTTGTTTGAGGCTTTGTTCCTGTTTCTGTGTGTGCTGCAGAATGCAGCAAACATAGAAAGAGAGGAAAACTAAGAGAAATAAAGATATTTCTTCTTGTTACACCTCCCCTAGGAAGGAGTAGCCTTTTTGCACTCCCAGGTTTACCACTCATGCTAACTCTCGGAATGTGCCAAAATCCATAGGTGGATGCATGTGAACCAGGAAGGCATTCACCCATGGAAGCCTACCTAGGGCAGAGTAACGCAAGGCATTTTGCCATTCACCACGGCTACAAGATCCTGTGGAAAGACTACACAGGAGGAGGCATCGCCATCGTCCACAAAAGCACCCTCCAGATGACAACCACCGGCACAGATGACACCATGACCCTCATGGAGCGTCTCCACTTCCAGATCCAGGCCAACCCTAAAACAACTCTATGCCGAACCCTCATCTACAGGCCGCCCGCCTCCCACCCTCCTTCTACCAACACCATGGCCGACCTCATCGCACCCCACACCCTCGCCTCCACAGACTACATCATACTCCGAGACCTAATCTGCCAACTGGACAACCACGACGACCCCAACGCCACCTCTGTCCTAGAAAACCTCGCAAACATAGGACTGAAGGGAATTTTCACAGTCCCCACACATACAGCGGGACACACCTTCAACCCTGTCTTTGCAGAAGGAAACAGCGTCTCCTGCAGCCACACATCTGGACAGACCACCACTGCATCCACTTCTCCTTCAGAAAAGCCACCGTACACAAGTACACCCACTGCCTACCCCGTAGAAGCTGTAACAAAGTCAGTGAAGACCAACTGACCTCCTTCCTCATCAGCATTCCACCACCGACAACGCCAGATGTTAACACAGCGGCATGCAACCTCCACTCCTGGATCACAAACTGCACCAACACACTAGCCCCCCTCAAGAAAGCCACAGGACGACACATCAAGAAATCAAGCTGGTTCACCCCTGCACTCCAAGAATCCAGGCGCTCCTGCTGACGACTCAAAAAAACATGTAGGAGAAACAAAACCCAAGTAACACATGCCGCCTACAGAGAGGCCACCACAGCACTCCACCAATTTATCAAATCCACAAAGAAGAAATTCCTCCAACACAGAATCTTCACCAATGCCAGCAACACCAAACAACTCTTTTCCATCATCAAGGAATTTGCCAAATCCTGCAGCGAATCAACAGACGTCCCACCCTTCAAGGACCTCTGCAACAGACTCACACCATTTTTCACCTCAAGATTAAGATGATCTACGACAACTTCGACAAGCAAGACGGCACCACACCAGCCCCTTAAAGACTATGAAGAGCATCCACTCCAGAGCACCCTCAGACCCCTGCCCACCCCACATGCTCTACAGAGCTGCCATTGCACCGGAATTACACCGAACAATCAATTGCACCTTTGAAACTGCCACATTCCCCAACGATTGGAAACATGCAGAAGTCAACCCCCTCCTGAAAAAACCCTCCGCAGACCAGACTGACTTCACATCGAAGCCAACAACGTCCTTGACATCTCCCAATCCGGATTCTGTAGCAACCACAGCACCGCGACCACCCTACTCGCCGCTACCCACGACTTCCGCTCCCTCCTCAACCTGAACCTCTCATCTGCCTTTGACACTGTCTCCCACCGCACACTAGCCACCAGACTCCACGATGCCGGTGTATGCGTTAAGGCACTTGACTGGATATGCTAATTTCTCACAGGCAGAAAGCAGCGAGTCAGACTCCCACCCTATCTCACGGAACCAACAGAGACCAGATGTGGAGTGCCCCAAGCATCCTCCATCAGCCACACCCTCTTCAACATCTACATGGCTCCCCTCACAACCATTGTCAGAATCCATGGGCTCAACACCGTCTCCTATGCCAACAACACCTAGCTCATCCTCTCCCTCACCAAAGAATCCAACATCACCTGACACAACTTCCAAGGAGGGATGAAAGTTGCCGCCACCTGGATGAAAAAGAGCTGCCTGAAACTCAACTCGGGGAAAACAGAAGTCCTCATCCTTGGCTCCACCCCCTCTGCATGGGACGACACCTGGCCGCCCCCTGCCCTTGGAACCCCCCCCCACCCTTCCTACCACACACAACATCTACATGGCGCCCCTCACAACCATTGTCAGAATCCACGGGCTCAACCCCGTCTCCTACGCCAACAACACCTAGCTCATCCTCTCCCTCTCCAAAGAATCCAACATCACCTGACACAACTTCCAAGGAGGGATGAAAGTTGGCGCCACCTGGATGAAGAAGAGCTGCCTGAAACTCAACTCGGAGAAAACAGAAGTCCTCATCCTTGGCTCTACCACCTCTGCATGGGACGACACCTGGCCGCCCCCTGCTCTTGGAACCCCCCCCACCCGTCCGACCACGCACAAAACCATGGCATCTTCCTAGACTCATCTCTCACAATGAACCGCCTGATCAACATCTTATCCTCAGCCTGTTTCGACACCCTCCGCATACTCAAAAAAATTATCAAATGGATCTCATCCGAGTCCAGAAAAATGGTGATACACGCCCTCATCAGTAGCAAACTGGACTACAGCAATGCTCCAGAACACCGCAGCAAGAATGTTCCTAGACATCCCCATCACACCCACATCACCCAACACCTCCGCGACCTCCACTGACTCTCCATCAAAAGAAGAATAGCCTTCAAACTCCTCTCTCACGCACACAAGGCCCTCCACAATATTGGACCAGCATACCTGAACAACCACCTCTCCTTCCACGCACCCAAGAGATACCTCCGATCATCTGACCTCTCTCTGGCCACCATTTCATGCATCTACAAGACCAGAATGGGAGGAAACTCCTTCTCCTACCCCACAGCCAAGGCCTGGAATGAACTCTCCATCCACCTCCTGCAAGTCCCTATGTTGCTCCAGTTCAGGAGGGACCACAAGACCTGGCTCTTCGGATGACCCCAGAACTCAAAGGAGCCTCCCCCCCGCCCCCTAGCAGCATGAGACCCTCACGTGTGAGTGGCTGTGCTTTATCAACCCTGATTAATTGATTGACCTTGCGCTGCCTGGAGTTACTCTAGATTTACCAAGCAGCACAGGGCCATACAAAGTGGCCAAGTGGCCAAGTGGCTTGGTAAATCTAATCTGGGTTTTGAGTCACCCTTGGTTACTTTGCATGATGCAAGGGCGATGCAAACTTTTGATGAATATGCCCCAATATGCTTTTCAAACAGCATTATCCCTCCTACTTCCCATCAAAATGACCTCTAAAGCAAAGAATCTCTATCCAAAATAAAATTGGGGAGGTAACATTGCTTAATAAGCCACTACTGCAGGTTAGAGAGAGGGCCATCCATAATCTTGCTTACATTTTTTCAAACCTCCAATAAAGGAGGAAGCTTTTGCATTTAAAGTGTCAATGTGCGAGAACCAGGAAAAGGATTTAATAAAGATCTTACCCAAATATTTATACTTGGACACTTGTCTGGTCAATGGACCATATGTGTCCATGTTTCTTTTTACTAAATGCAAAAAGTACAATTGATGGACAGAATGCATAACTTTTTTTAATACATGAGTACAAAACAATATTTCCCGTCAGGAAATTGCAAGGCAGGGAACAATGATTCAATACAGAGATTGAACAAAAGTAACAAACGTAACAAAATTCCGCTATACCAGAGATTATACAATTTTTCAAATCCAAAATGTCATACATCATAGCGGAAAATTAAATAAAAAAAAAATGCATGAAGATACACGGAAAGTCAGGGACAATCAGCCATCTACTTCCATATATGCACTGACCAAACCCCAAATTTGCTGCCCAAATATCCTTTTTCACCTCCCTTTCAAGGCGTATAAACTGTGTTCATTGTTAAACATAAAAAGGAACCTCGCCCGCCATGCTTCAAATGAAGGAGTGTCTTTTATCAACCAGAATGAGGCTATGCATAGCCTGAGTACAGCTGTGGCTACGAATACCAAATACACAATAATACAAGAGGCCGAAGCCGAACCCGTTTCTACCCCCAGTAAAATCTGCATAAGTGGAAGCTGGACAGGAGTTCCCACGATCTCAGATAAGAACTTGTCCACATGCTCAAACAGATTCCTCAATTCCGCACAAGTACCAAAAATATGCATCACATCCTCCGACAAAGCACCACATCAAAAACATTTTTCATCCGGATCACCCCCCCATTTTGAGATTTTGTCTGGCGTGTGATACAAATAAAATATAGTCTTGTAATGTTGGGCGGCCAAGTTGGCAGACATAAATACTCATCCAGCTAAATCGATTGAAGTCTCAAGCGAGATCCCTTGACGTCCTAATCTATTCTCCCACTTGCTAACATGTATTTCTAAATCGTTGGGCATGGCATCTTACATTAAATTGTAAAGTACCCCTATCCGAGCTGCTTTCTTATTGGCTTCAATAAGAGGATTAGTTTGTATGCACGGGCAGGCTATCAGCAAATAATCACGAATTTGTAAGTATTTAATATTTTATTTAATAAAGTGCGAGGTAGGGAGCTGATATTGTTCCTTAAGCTGCCCAAACGATTTTAACCCGCCCGCTATATATAAATCACCCAAGCAATTTAAGCCTTTCAATCGACAGCTAACCAGTACTCGGTGCCAGAAAACACTAGGGAAGAAGATCGGGGCGCTCAATGGAGTGTACCTAGAAACCTTTTCGATTTTATATAGTTTTTTAAAAGCACTCCACACTTTGTAGGCAGCCGCTATTACCTTACATTTCTTACTTCATTGCCTAGCAGTATGCTATATATTGAAGGTTGTTCGGCTGGATCTGATGGTCCTACCCCAGTGAGAAGTATATTCATGTGATGAAGCATGCAAGCATAGTAATATAGAACGAAATCAGGTACAGCCCAACCTCCGACAGCCTTTGGTAGAACCATGTATTTTTTTGCACGCCGAGCTTTCCCCCGTGACCATTAAAATCTCATACAAATAGATTGAAGCTGCATGAGAATGGCCTGAGGTATCTCCAGTGGTACACACCGGAAAAAATACAAAATTTTAGGTAGTACCATCATTTTTAAAATATTGCATCTGCCGACCAATGTTAACTGCAGACATTCAGTCTGGTCCAGTTGTTTACGAATCCAAGTCAGTAACCTCTGCCAGTTAGATTGTACCAGGGCAGAAGCAGAGGCTCTTACCTGTACCCCCCAAATACATGACCTCTGGGAGAACCCTCGAGTCTGTATAAGATCCTATATTTACACATAGAATCTGAGTTTTAGCAGTATTTAATTTATACCCAGAGACTGAGCCATATCCAACTGCTAGATGTTCAATCTCAGCCATCGCCACCGCTGGTTTGGGGGAGACAACAGCCACATCGTCAGCATACGCGAATACCCGATAGTCTTGCTGGTGTATTATGACTGACGGAATCCGGGAGTTGCTCTCAAATATCTTTAAAAACGGATCAATGTATAAGGCAAATAACAACGGGGAGCAAGGACAACATTACCTTGTTCCCCTTTGTATAGGGACAGCTGCCGATTGTAGCCCCAGTGTGCAGATCCGAGCGAACAGGAGCACTGTGCCTCATGACGAGCTGAGCTCGTCATGAGCATGGGGTGCTGTGCGCGCACCCCCCACCCCCCAGCAATTGTTTTTTGTTTTTCCAAATACTTCTAAATCAAAACAGGTTTTGTCCCCAATGGGACATCATCAGGGCTGTAAAGAAAAAAACACATGATATCAAAATCAAATACATACTTGGAACAATCAAAGGTGTTACACTTTTTCATCCACATTTTATACATGAACTAAATCATATCAGGAAACCTGCCTATTTAACAAACTATAGTCCTGGAACGATCTGGCCATATAACATATTTGACACATAATTTACATATAATTCTTCAAACTTTCAAGATGAACCACACATGAGATAAATAATTTTATCGAACATCAAATCTCCCTACTTTAATATGCAATAAACATTGCCAAGACAATTATTTTATCCTGCTCCTACGTAGATCTCCGCTGTATTACATTATCTTATTCTGCCCCTAACACACAATTCAAACTCCCTGGTATTAACATACATAGATTCAGGGGCTCGAAACACGCTGATGTGATTGGCTGGTTCACTGTCACTTTAGAAATGCAGGGCTATACCATATTTACAAGAATATGGTGCCGTCCTGCATTCCCTTTGCACTGGTGCTAAATTTAGCTGCCTAGCGCCACCACAGGCAACCTTGCACCATAGTGCAAGGGTGTTTGCGGTTCAGGGGAAGATTGCTTATGTGTAGGAAGGTGTCCCTTCCGGCACATAAACAATCTTCAAATGGCATTTTGTAGCGTCTATTGTCAACACTTCATTTTTTTAAATGATTTTTCATGTGCAGGAATGGACACCTTCCTGCACATAAACAATAATTGTCACTTTGCTGTTTCCGTGTGTGCTGCACAATGCAGCACACATGGAAACAGCAAAAATGAGGAAAAATACAAATTTCTCCTCATTTCGCCATGGTAAGACCAGGTTTTCACTGGTCTTAATTTTGGCGCTGCCCCACATTTACGCCACCAAATAGCCTACGCTTCATAGGCTCCTGGAGGGAATAGAGGAAACAGATCCGGTCTCCTTTCTAATAACATGGCTTAGAGACTCCCTTCCGGCCAGGCAATTCTCTCCCTGCTTCATCATTGAGCAGGCCCATAGGATGCCTATCTTACGACCTCCACCAGAGCCCCCTCGCAGCATCTGATTGCTCGATTCCGTATTTTTCAAGACCGTGACTTAATTCTTTGGAAAATGAAATGAATCGAGGAAGTTAAACATACTAACACCAAAATAATGTTTTTCCCTGATTACTCCCGGGAGGTACAAAAGATGCGTCAAACATTTGACTCAGTCAAGGCGAAACTAAAAGCTCCATAAATTCAATATATGTTTCTTTTCCCGGTGAAGCACAAGGTCATCTTCCGAAGTAGCACACACTTTTTTCAGTCACCGGAGGAGGCATTGTCCTGGATTGAAGAGCATCCCCCACCCCCCCCTAAAGATGAGCACTGAGTTCACCGGAGACACCACACAGAGAAACCCCCAAGGGATCGTTCCACAAACAATATACAGAGAAGAGGAGGCGTATTCCTGTCATGACACAAGGAACACGTAGTGGGACACCCTTCCACCCAGGGCCCGTCACAGGTAGGGGAATCTAACTCTCAGAATCTGAGGAAGATCCAACCCAGGTTAGAACTAGAACAAAACAAACCAGACCACCTCCGATTTAACAAATAAGGAAAATTCTGCAGATGAGGATAGCAATCACCCACTTCTCAGAAATATAAACCAGATGGAAACATCGAGTCCAGAGGTCACCAACCAGGAGATCCTGCAACAACAACTGCATAAGAGCAGTGAAGAAGGACGCAGTTACAGTACGACGGAAATAAAGGCCCAGAGACATTATTACAATAAGCCCTAGGGGGTGACAAATCTGGTATTGTGTTAATATCTTTTTCTTTGTTTTGTTCATAAACGATTAATCCAGGGGGAGGGTGGGGATACAGACCTCTCAGACTTTGCCCACGCCATTTTTTGCTCTATTGACCAGTTGAGGGATGGTAGTGGGAAGTGGGAGAGAGGGGGGGAGTTTGTTGGGAGTTTTGAGAAAGATTTTTTCACACGTAGCAATGTTCTTTTTATTTGTGCCCAGTCATTGGGTTGCCAGGAGCGGGGGCGTAGAGTAAGGGCGGGCAGAGTCGACTTGAGGCTAGTTCTAGCCATCACAGAAGAACACTTAAATATGATCAATGGGTGAGTGAGGGTATCCTGTGTTGACGTGGAACATCAATGGACTAGTGAAAAAAGTTAAGACGGGTTTAGTAACAAGGTATTTCAAAAGACTCAAAAGGATATAATCCTCCTGCAGGAAACACACCTGAAGGGAACCCAATGCGCCTTCCTGGAAAGTGGGACATACATCACACTTGCGCATGCTGGATTTTCTTCAGGATCAAGGGGTGTCACCATACTGATTAAAAAAAACACTTCCCTTTCAAACGAATAAAATGTGGATGGATCCTCAGGGCACATTTGTTGCAGTGCTCAGGACTTGGGGTCAGAGAACACACACTAATGAGTGTATATGCTCCCCCGTGAGGTTCTTTAATTTTGACTCCATCTTACATTTGTCGTCATTTTGTGTTGCCTTTACACAGGCTGCTCTATTCATGAAGTGTCTCTGCCCTTTGGACTGCAACGTGTTGAAAACCCCCTCTGTCCTTGTTTTGAAACCAATCTCAGACACCAGCTGGCCTAACTGCATGCAGACATGTCCTGCCATTACTGATTGACCTATAGGTGCTGTAATTGATTGACTTATGGGTTGGGCAGAAACACGACTTAAGGGGGACGTTCTGGTTTCATGATGCCTTGTTTTGAATGTTTTCCTATTGGCTAATATTTTGCAGATCTTGTATGTCCATATTAGGTATTTTGCATGCTTGCAAAATCTAGGACTGCCCCTTTCTTTTGTGCTGAGTTTGTAACCCTAAGCATATAAAAGGCCTCTGTGTTCTGTACTCTTTAGACTGCCGCATTCAGTTGCTAAGGCTCCTGTGTGACGTAGTCTCACTTATTTAAGTTTAATAAAGATGTCTTTTCATATTTCAGCTTCTGTGCCAATTTCTTTATTATCAAGTACCCCTGAGAATGAAGATTTGAGTTCTTCACCCGCACCTACATATTCAGGCTCTAGACAGAGTGGCTGAGATACTTCTTGAGTTGAACCCTTCCCATGCATATTCAGAGGTGACTTTAATGATGTGGTGGACCCACAGGTAGACCTCACAAGCGTAACCACAGGATCACATAAGCCTACTCCACTAGCTGACTTTCTGACTACCCTGGGCCTGACCGATCTCTGGCATCACATACACCCAGTGGACTGCACCTATTCCTTCTTTTCAGGAGCCCATGGAGTTTTCTCATGACTAAATGATCTCCTTTCACCGGCAGGAGAGGTAGAAACAGTGGAACGGGCAGACTACCTAGTGATAGGCATATCTGGTTATTCACCTCTGTGGTTGATGGTGGGAGGGGGAATGAGTAGATGCCAGCAGGAGTGGAGACTGAGTCCATGGGGCCTAAATGACAGAGAGGTAGCCGGTAAGATCCAAGCAAACTCGGAGCTGTTCTTCAAGAAGAACGAGGGATCCATGTCATCGGGTTCACCTTATGGGAGGCTTATAAGACAGTACAGCGGGACACAGCACAAAATATAATAGCCCTCGAGAAGAGAGATGAGCCCTGTGAGATCGAGGTCTTAGAGCATAGACTGTTAGATTTTGAGAGACATATGGATCCCAATGCTGACTGTCACATGATTCGACAGATTGCGGCATCACACAGGGAAGACAGAGCAGTGGCAGATTGAGAGACAAAGACCCTGCTTCAAGCCACACAACATTGACTTAATGAAATGGGAGACAAAACAGCGAATCTGCTCGCTTGGCTGGGCTAGAAGGAAAGGGAGACGAGGTGGGTCGCCATGATACGCAACGGAGAGGAGATGCACCCTACGGCACCAGCCATGGCAGGTGCTTTTGCCAGATATTACACAGAACTCTATAAAGCCAGGGGACTTGCAGACAATGAGGAAATCAATTGTTAACTTAGTGCAATCAAAACTCCCACCCTCACACAGGTGGAGCCGCAAGAGCTTGATACATATATTTCGCTGACAGAAATAATGGACGCAATTAGCAAGCTGAAAACTGGGAAAACCTCAGGTCCGAACGGGCTACTGGCAGAATTTTTTAAAAGCAATGCCAGCTTGTTAGACCCACAACTGCTAAATATGTACCTGGATGCACAAGATGAAAAAACACTCCCACCAGATCTCTGTAATGCTACAGTAGAAGTGATCCATAAGCCGGGCAAACCCCCACTGACTACGGGTAGTATCGACCTATCTCACTACGAAACATAGAAACAAAATCCTGGTGTCGATCATTGCTGCCCACCTACTTCCGGTAATAACTTTGCTTATTCACTGTGATCAATCCGTTTTTATGCCCAAACAAGCTACACAATTTAATCTTTGTCACCTAGCCAATTGGCTAGATGCGGTGAAAGAAAGGTCCCCCTGCATGTATTTCTCTCACTAGATGCCGAAAAGGCTTTTGACATTGTCCATTGGCCATACATGCAATTAGACTAGTTAAAATTTGGATTCGGGTCTACCCTCATGGATTGGGTAAAGCTACTTTATACCAACCCGAGAGCCATGGTGCCAGTAAATGGCGAGCTACCGCCTTCATTTCCAATACAGAGAGGCACCAGACAAGGTTGCCCTCTATCCCCCTTACTGTTCGCTATGGTACTAGAACCACTGGTGTGCTTGATCAGGGATGATACAGAAAGTATGCTTTTCCTAATTACGAGACAAGGGAAAACTAGGGGAGCCGGTTTTGCATGGTAATGGGATGTAGGAGGACGGGGATCCCTCCTCTTGGAATTTCGGGGCCTCACACACCCGGCTGGGTGTCATGCTTCATCATAGGGCTGCTCCTTGTCAGGTCGGTGCTGCAATACCTGACGGGTTCGCTATGAGGGGCTCTTTGGCAGAGATCTTTTATTCCAAAGTGCCATTTGGTGCTGTGTGGGTAAGGGGCCTAACCAGCATAGAAGAGTGAGAGGAGGTGTGTAACCTGAAGGAAGTTTAAAACAGGTTTCGAAGTACGAACGAAAACAGTTTTAATCAATAGTTCGGCCAACCAGTCGGGTTTCTCATTTTACTTCATCAATACCCGGCAGGTATCACACAAAGAATATCCCTATGCACTGTGTGGTTTGTAGGTTAAAAGAAAAGGAGATTAGAGCACTATACGTAAGATGTTGTAGGTACGTGATTAGGTATATGGAGCAGTGAGAGAGTTGTTTAACACTATCAACAGTAAATGAGAGGCAGCTGTTAATATATGTTAAGTAAACAGACTCGCCCAGACCTTATGGTGGTCGAATAGACATGAGCTGGGTGTAACATTTGTTTACTAAAAATTTGTATGTGTCCTGTCCAGACAGATATTTGTGAAAATGCCACATGTCAGATTACAATAGTCTAGAAACATTTGGTCTGTGGTGGGGGTACCAAAGGTTGTTTGGTGTGGTACAACAATTGCATAGATAATGGGTCCCCGCTAAGTGTACAAAAGCTCTTGGTATTTCGGTAAACTGTGCATAATGAAAACCAAACTAACTTTAGATGAGCTTGCGTGTTGCAGAGTAACTAAGAAATCCCCAACATTAAGGAGAATTGTAAAGGCTCTGGGCAAAGTGTACCCCGAGAAGCACAGCGTTATCGGACACAAGGTACTCGCGTTTGCTGAATCATCAAAAGGCTCTCTGACCTACCAACAAGTGACTCAGCCTGAATTGACGGGAAACTCCCGATTGAGTCGCAGTCCACACTAGACCGCTAAAGTCATAGGAGGGAAACCAGTATTCAATGGGGGCCATCTTGGATGACGTGAAATCCTGATCAAGGGAACCGACATATTGGAGTGGTGTGGAGTTGTTATTATGCTCCAACTAAGTCTAGTGGCGATGACTCATGTGTTGAACTATATTAAATTAAAACAAAGTTGGAATCCATTAGCCAAGCCATATTTAAAGAGGTTACGTAAAATTATGATAACAGAGTGCATTCGTTATGTGATTAACCTCCAAGGTGTCATAGGTAGTCATGGTGAGGTTAGGTAAAATGTACCAGGACTCCAAGATGATTCCTGTGTGTTATTGTATGATCATAACAGAGCGCACTCAGTAAGTGATAAATCTCTAAGGTGTCAAAAGGAGTCATGGTGATCTCCATGGTTGAGGGGTTATCTAACCCTCGCTGATACATGCTAAGATGTTAATGTGCATGTTGTAAAGTGAATGGTGATTCTGCATTATTGGCCTATAGGAGTGCCAAGTGTTAAGTGTACTCAAAGGAATTTCCTCATTCAACCCTTGCTTATTGGTTGACAGACAGTAGACCCATCTCTGTTCATAAACAGGGCCCCCTTACTAATCTTGGGATGTGCCTCTAGTATTACCCATCGTAGGGAGTCAGGTGAATGCTGCAGTAGGTTAAAATCTGTACACATTTTCGTGTTAAGTTTATGACACCGGAAATTACTGCGGTGTTCCAATAATGTGCGTTTTCGCAGGTCTGGTGGTCATACCTATATACCTGAGGTCACATGGGCAGGTTATCATATAGATACAATTGGATGTATTGCAGTTCATGAGAGCTCGTACTTCCCATGTGAAGGAGTCTGAGAAACAACATTAATCCCTCATAGGAACTGTGCGGCAACCTTGCAAACGTCTTCCATGACAAGATCACCAACGTATACATAAACTTCAAACCCTAGCCCAAGGCCACTGACTTCTTCAACCAACACAATGACCTTACTACCGTGAGGTGCTGTCGCCCAACAGGACAGCACCTCACTCATGAACTCGGTTCAACCAACGGGAAGCCAGAATCAGTCACGTAGTCACCACCTTGTTCAACACCTCAACACCTCAATTACCACATCTGCCTTCCCTGAGGACTGGAAACATGCAAAAGTATACGCCCTTCTAAAGAAGCCATCAGTAGACCTTGTTTCTGTTCCCAGCCAAAGTATTATAAAAAGCCATCAACTAACAGGTGGGCTCAGGCAAGTAGTATGCAAAAACATTTTACCAGAGCTTACAGTGAGTGAGACTCAGTTAATGAAACTCAATCACTACAGAGGTCGTAATACCAGATGGTCCAAAGCAAAACATCTTGGGTTTCTAAATCGGTTCAGATCACATAACCCTATGTTTACCTGGTCTATGTTAATCAGACATCCTCCAACAATGTTAAGTGAGGTGAAAAAAACTTGGCGTGATGTATGACTTTAAACTCTCACATCAAACCCAAATCAACAAAGTGCCAAGGGGACACATCATGTATCTTCCCCAACCTTGGACTCCCACAGGACACAGTAGTCACTGGCCATGTGATATACCTATAGGTTATATCTTGGGGCTATATAGAGGTCTCTCTAGAAAATGACAAGTTAGTAGGAATTCAGAACTTATCAGCCAACCTAGCTATATGTTACCAGGTAACTCCCGACTGTCAAACCTCTCCACTTGGTGCCAGTAATATGGATATTATGCTTCACAGATATTTACGTTGTACACCTTGTGATCCATTGGATGGGGCCACCTTTCTCACAATCAAAAAGCAGCTTATACAACTAAATAAGAAACCTCAGATCAAGGTTGCCTCCACCACTGATAAGCCCCACTTATCAAAATAACCTGCCTAGAAGGGAGTTTAGTACAGAAATATATGTCCTGGAATATACTCCCAATTAGAATAAGAGTCATCGACAACCATAGAGAATTCAGAAAAGAAATAAAGTCCTGGCTGAATCGCAGACCACAATGTGTGACCGGTTTGTATAAGCTGATTGAAACACTATACTTCTTAGCTTTTTCACATAACAAGAGGAAGACATATGTAAATGCTGGAGTACCAAGTTATGAGCACATTCCTCAGGCCTCACACACAACTCTAAAAAGCAGTACTAAATAAATCTCTCCAACGAACACCTTCTTCCATACATGCACTGGTGAAGTACTATACTACTATCTGACCACCTGTTAAACATTATGAAGTCTTGACAAGAGAAACTAAAGCACAGTATGTGATGGGCGATGCAAAGTACAGTGCATCACCCATCACAATGCTGACTACTGGGTATGGAGTAATGAGGTTCAAGCCTAGGTTTAAAACAATCCATGACACATTAAAGCTGACAGCCAGAAACAGACAGAAAATGGGACAGTACATCAGATTCCTAGCATCATAAATGTCCCGGAATGAAGTGGCTTTGTGAAAATGTAATATGTGTTATCCCATCCCTAGCTATTGTTGTAGTTGTGTGTTGCATTACAATGGATCAATATAGTTATGTTGCTTGCACAAGAGTGATTGCTTTCCAGGCTTAGATATTTGCTTGTGTTGCTTCTATTCAACTTTGCACAGAAGAGCCACATAACAACTCCAACCAAGACACACCACAGCAAACAAAGGCTTATAACAAATATAAATGAAGTAAAACCAACAGAAATGTTGAAATGTGGTTTGCTTATTTGTGTACTGTATGTTTTTAATGTTGATTCTGTCTGCTAAATAAAATGTCATTTACACTCTCCTTTGTGCGACTAGTCAGCTGCGGATTTGAAGCAATATAGAGTGAAACTTGGAAACAGTCCACGAAAATCTGTTTTACAAAGACTTATAAAAATATTAAAAAGACATACCTGACAAGTGAGATTTATATGAAGAAGTTCTCAGACGCCAAAAAGTTGAAGATGTATTTTTGGAATTGGTAACCAGCAATGGGCTCTCTTCTGTTAATTCTTTACTGTAAAGAAGCGCTCGAAGCGACTGGTGTACTGTACTCGCCACAAAAATGTATAAAATTAACTAAGGACAAAAAGGCAGGTCAATATGAGTGGGTGCAATAGAGCCTCTATTTAAGAGGCACTGTTTCGTTTTTATCCAACCTACATCTTTTTATTTCAATAGGATTTTTTCTAATGTCAGTTCTGCTTGTTTTATGATCAAAAATATCCTTTGCTCATAGGACAAGCTGGAATGGCAATATAAAAAGTCCTGCACTTCTGAGGAGCTGCAGGAGATGCTGATGGGGCAGGTCCCAGTTAAGACACAATGAGGCTCCGATGTCTGCCCCATTCTCCTGTCATTGGTTCCTGCTTCCTTTACCCCGCTTCCATTATTGCATACATTCCGAATCAATGCTTCTTTCCATCTCCTACCCATCAATCACTGCTTCTTTCACCTCAGATATTGCTTCTCCCAAGTGTAGTGTTGGGGCCCAAGGCCCACATGGTGTAAGGAAAAGAGACACAGGACACCAGTTAGGGGATAGCAGATCACAGGGACAAAAGCAGCAAAGTGCTGCTGGGCCGTACTTTCTTTTTTGCTCTTCACACACTCTTGTTTCCCCTTTTAAAACATTTTTAATTTACTTTTCTTACATGTTCGTCCTCAATGTCATATCAGTAAATTAAAAATAGTTAGGTGAGTCAGAAGGCATGGATACACACATGTTATGATGCACATATGCACATGCATCACATCCAAGCCAGGGCAGAGTTCGCAGAGTGCGAAAAAAAGTCTGACGCGCTATGCGGAGCTCCGCAGGTGGCAGAGTGCATTACATAAATGCTGTTCTCGATGAATTTCAGGGCCAGGTGTTTGTCTGCACTGTGCAATCATCGCAAACGGCACCATGCACAGCGCAAGCAGGGGCTGCTTCCTTTCTGCTGCTGGAGTAGATTGTTAACTCGAGCGGCAGCTTTCCTAATGCTTACGGACGGTTTCTCAATGTGAGCCGTTGCGAACATATGCGACCACTCGTAATGAGAAATCCGACCGCCTGCGTTGAGAAATCTCGGGGAAGGTTGATTTTCCACACTTGCTCTCGCCAACTTGACGTTGACGATTTTGAATGAGGAAAAATCTCGCTGGGAGATGGATTTTCCTCACTCGCACTTGCCAAATTGACCTTGACAAACATGAGCGAGGAAAAAAACTCCTGTCCGCTACGCGGAGCAGAGTTTTTGGGAACTCCCCGAGCTCCGCGTAACACGGAGTGCGGAAAACTCCGCAAACATCACGAGCAGAGCGGAGTTCACCGCCTAGGCTTAATCACAACACGCGTGTAAAGAATTTTCTTAATAGACGAAACATCGCAAGATTGACGGCCGTGCAAATACATGTTGATGCAGGTGTTCCCCTTCAATTGGCAAAAAGCACTGGCAAAACCAATAGCTCTGAGTATTGTCTTTTAAAGCAGTCTGTGTTCCTTAAGAAATACAGGTGGTTCTTTAAAAATAGAAATGTTTCAAATTTGTGATGGCATCAAGGGAGCATGTAGGAGTCCCCTGGACTGCTGCCTACTCACCATTTAACCCCAGGCTGCCCAACACATTTCCCAAAGGGTAAGCTATTAAATTGTTGCAGCGAATAAGTTAACACCTCCTTTGATGAGCCAACACCTTTTTTAATGTTTGGCGACTGCAAGTGTAGTAACAATCTACTGATTCTTTTCGCTGGGATTTGCAAATAAGAAGGCATCCATCTCCCATCCCCTCTTTCAACCTCCCAATTTTTATTCACAATGGATCTCTTTTGCTATTCGGATAGGCTTTTCTAAATTGCAAAATGAGATTCAGTAGATTCAGGCGTTCGCATGGAACTCATTTTTAGGCACAATAAAATAACATAGAATTTTCTGCGCAGAATTAATCTATATCAATATTTCAGTTTCTATTTTTCGACAGGCAAGGTTCTGTTGGGATGTAATCTATGTAGACCCTTAATTCAAAAGAAGCAACCCGTATCTTATAGTTGGATTCGATTTAGCCAAATCATAAGCAAGACAATAAACAATCTTATCATTTGCAAATAGGTGAGTGATAAAAGACTTTTTTGAAAAAAGTAGAAAAAAAGAACCCCAGGTGAAAGAAACCACAACCAAACAGGAAACACGGTGGTCAATTTACATATATTAGTTATTTTATCAGAAAGGACAGTCAATTATTTTTCATGCAATGAAAAACACAGAGGGGAATTCTCAGTGTGTCATTTACACATTGGTCAGGTCTTTCTTTTTTGTTGATTTTGTTTTGTCTTGACCTATGTGTGAATGACACACAGAGAATTCCCCTCTGTGTTTTTGGCGCTCAGTCATGCAAGGCCAACTTACAGACATCTATGGCCTTTCAAGCTTGTACACCTGTGGCTGAGCTAACAAAGGCAAATAAGAGAGCCCGGCAGGTACACGCACACCGAGTGGTGTGCAGGAAACAATGGGAAACATTTTTTCTCCAGATATTATGCAGGTAGGGCAATGAACTGAGGTTGCATGCTTGAGTTCTTTACCTAGCACACTAAACCATTTAGCTGCACGCACACAAGGGGTTAACTGGACTGAGTCATTGAAGGCCAATGTATAGGGTTTAGGGGACTCATCACCCAAAATTGTACCTGAGAAATAATTGCAGATATAAGCACCAACAAAATACTTTCTTACACTGAATTATCTAACAGGTCAGCCCTCAAAGAAGTTTCCCCAGTAGCGGTCAAATCACTTTTTGGCCCAACCCCTTTTTGTACAATAACCCGGCTCAGGGAGCTACTCAGCATTGCCTAAAGGATAAGTTACAGGCTCAATCAACCATGGATAGTAACCAGCAAGATCAATTGCCTAATGGCTAGAGGCAGAATGGTCTCATAAGTAAGTCTTCACCTGACCATAGAAGCCACCTTTCCGGGGAAGTTAGGCCTTGATTCTCTCAACCCCTATGTGTTCCACAGCCCGTATCCCACAGGCCAGGGGACACAACTCCTGTAAGTGCCACGGAACAGTGTGAATTGCCATATATTCCAACCTACATACTAAAGGGCCTGCATGATACACTTGAAAGAGGTCTCCTTCTACGCATATTTCAACATATTGTTGGAGGAGATATATTGGTGGAGAAGTGTGGCTCAATGGTTAGAGCAGGCAGACCTTGATGCAGAGCTCTGGCCAGGGACCAGGGTTCGATTCCCACCTCGGCGGGTCTCCGGCTCATTAATTCCCCTGACTGGATATTCTCGCCTCAGTGCCTGTTCTGATCGTGGGTCCCATGCTGCAACTCTGGGCAATAGCTTGCTTAGTCTCCACAACGGCCCCAAAAGCGCTGGGATGCCTGGCTGCATCTGGGGGGTGCCCAGGAGTGGACATTTCCCAGGAAAGCCAGGAAGGGTTCCTAAGCGGTATACGGACAGCGCCGGGACACCTCCGGTGGAGGTAGCTGTGCGCTTTACAAATTCCGACACTTACTTACTTACTTATATTCTAACACTGAAGTAGCTGACCTCCAAAGATTTAATATCTGTAAAGTTCGCTCGAATTCCCGAAAAAGGAGCCTCGGAGGCCCCTATAACGATATTGTCAAGAAAGGACCATAGAGACATCATTCTGGATGAAGCAAGGATTTTAGAGGAATATGGCATCGAGCTTTTAAAGCCACATCGCCGAAATATACTTATGTGCTACTGAAACTGGAGGACCTAAAGCTACTCAGGAGCGTACTTAGGGGTGAGTGGGCGCAACCCATGACTGGCTCCTGAAAGTATCAAAGGCAACAAACATCCTAGAAGTTTTTTGCACTCACAATCAAAGATCTGCAAGATGCATGACAAGAAGCAACAACCATGAAGGCTAGATCAAGCTGGGCAACCCCCACAGCGGCATCATAGAAAACTCTTCCCAGCTCTCCTTTCCAAGGCTGCCCTCAAGCCCAGCCAGTCTTCTTTGTCAGGTCCCAATCTTACAATTACAACCTGGAATGTGGCGAGCCTCAGGTTAGCCCTAACAAGCAAACCTGCGTTGGCCTATTTGGATAGAAATTATATACTTTGACTGCAGAAGGAATGGGTGCTTACTCCGTCACTTTTAGTTGGTTATTATAAGCTCTTTTAGCCCTCAAAATGCACCAAGGGGCATATTATCAAGAAACAGAGTTAAAATGATCGCCGCTTTAGCGGCAGGAAACTCTTGGAGTGGCAGGCCCTTGGAGAGCACACTTCAGGGAACCACACTTCAGCAGGTCCTCTGCCCATGCCAGTCTCTATTTGGACATTTATCCTTCATGTGCACAACAGGGTCCCCTGACAGTGTGCACCATGCAGCCCAAGTTCTTAGGTTCCACGTCTCCACAAGCGTATTTTAACCTTTGCTGGAGGATGGCATGTTATGTATACTGTTGTGTGTCTTTGAAGTCGGGGTGGCTTAGGTGTTTTCACTTTGAACCACTGATGTCTTCCCTAAATTGTCTGCCGTGGGGCTTTGGAATGCTGATTTTAATCTTTAGTGGGGCCACGTTCTGGCCCCTAGAGTCTAAGTGTCACAACCTTTATCTTCAATTTATCCTATTCGGCCCTAAAATGGCTGAGGTCTGTCATTCCCAAGGAATGCCCATGTTTCTGGCTGTGGATTGGGGAGTGCACAGATGTGCCCCCCCAGGCCCCTGGTGTCCACTGGAGCCAGACACCACGATCCCCGAGACTCTTCAAGCTTAGAAATGTCCATATTCTATAAGTGGCCTTTCTAAGCAAGTTATGCAAAAAAAAAACGTTGCCAATGGAAAGGATTTGACACCACGAATCAATTGATATGAAACATCATGGGGGTGCTCCACTGCAATCCACCACTGTAGTGTGAAATATTGTCAATCATTTTCCTATATTAACTTATGGGCAGAGCAGATCTCATAGGTAGTGAAAACACATATAAGTATTCTTCACGACTTGGGCGCATGTGCACTACTGCGCACCCCGACCTGCGATTGTAGGAGGGACGCATGGTTCCCAGAACCAGTGGTGCCAGTGTGCCTGCCCAAGTCTGCATGGCAGACTGAACATGGGTTTAACCAATACGTGTGCCTGTGCACACGCACTAACCTCGCAGGCATAGGTGTGGGCGCACTCTCTTAGCAGTCTACACTGCCAAGCTTCTAATGTGTTCGCCCACGATAGCTACCAGTGCACACCACCTGTTTCAATGGTAGATCGGGCTGTGTTTCAGAACATGAAATCAGCAACATTTCCTAACACGGATAGGAAGGGAACATGCAATTTCACACGGCAAGGATAGGCCGGGCACATGGCTCACCCAAGCCTTAGCACCTTTGGTACCAGTGGGCACAAACCACAATGGGTGGCCCCCCTCAAAAATATAATTGCACACTCCCAGCCCGTGACAGCACCATGAATGCAACTACACCGACACAGGCCTGCACTGACAGGCCTGACCCAGAGGTTAGAACGCCGGGGTTGTAGATATGCAGTCATTTGCCCCCTATGGCAGGCCAGGCACCAATCCATCGAACCATAGGTGCCAGGGCACATCTTCCAGCCTGCCAAAGCCCTGGGAAACGTGTCCGGAACGGCATTAGGGTGGGTGGGCATACTTCGGTCTGCATTAGCAGACCAGCCCATGTTCTGGAACAATGCAGAAGCACCTCTTCCTAACCTGTGTAGGAAGGTGTTGTATCCTAAGATTTACATTCATATGTGAATCTGCCTAGGTCTTCCTAGCTGAAAAATACATGAAGCAGTATGGAGTAAAAGGCAAGCCAGCCCCACCACTGTCCTGTCATCGGACGGCCCCAACCTGTTTCCTGCCTGATCTTACTCCATGGTCTTGACCACAGGTATGGTCTGTATGTTAGGGTATGAATGTACTGACTTTCAGCCTACCACTTCCCTTTGAACCTGCTGTAGGGATGTATCCACTGCGCAAGGGAACTGTGGCTGATCAACATATGAGTTATGGTCTAACTCATTGAATGTTTTCACATGTACCACACAGGAGCGGTGTGGATATGCCAAGTGTGGTGTCTTCAGTACACATGGAAAGTTGAAAATACATTTGTCATCTCAGTCAGTTTGGAAATACTGTTTGGCATAAAGAACTGTGAGTTGGAGGAGTGGTCATTACAGCCAGATTTGGTGTTTCAGCCACAGCGTTTATAAGAAAAGGTTTGGTGAGCTGGAGAAGTACCCAGTACAGCTCTATTTGCTGTTCCAGCTATAGCGTTTTCTACAAGATGTCTCAGAGAGAGGAGGTGTTTTTACAGTCCAACTTGTTAACACTCCATTGAACTATCTAAAAGGATTGGTCTGTATGTTACATACTTCTGCCACATGTGGGAGACCAAGCCACATTGTCTTTTGTCATCTTTTAGTGTTTGCCCTGGATCAAGAAGGTGTGAAGAACTGTTTGCGGTACATGTTCTTGTTCTTTTCGTCGTGGGAGACAGAGCGCTGTCTAGAGTTGTCAGTTTGTGCTTGTGGAGATAATTCTTATTTTAATTTGACATTATTTTCAACTTGGTAGCCCCGTAGCGCATATGGCAGTTAAACCACACATCAGCGGTTTGAAAATCACTGCGCGTGCTGTTCTCCACCCGCGCGCAACCTTACCGTCATCGTCAGACATGTGGAGTCTCCGTGGTTCTTCAGTGACGTGGGTTGCAGTACAGTGCTCTTTGGCTGCTGATGTACGCATTCTAGCTTCGGCGTGCGGTGAGCCATCCCGCTCTCCGTCATCTACGTGGCGCCATCTTTGTTTTGGAGGAATTAGTCCACGTCTTGTGCCTCTTAGTGTTTTGGTTTCCCAAGTTTTTTTGTTCATTTGCTGCCTATCACGCAGCGTTTGCTAGGTGCAATAAAGTTGGACAAATTCAGTTGATGTCTGGGGACCGTCGGCACCAAACTGATGACGAGGGAGACCTGGTAGGAGGTGAGTGAGGGCTCCGGAGTGCATGAAATACCTGGCCCCTTTTTTGGATGTAAGAGGCCTGAGTTGCAGTGTATGGAGGCAATGCTGTGTTGGACAACAGTTCTCATCTATTATTTTTTCGGCGGAAACAATTTATGAGGTCCCAGAATCCAGCGTGTGGTGTGTCTGAACTCTACACAGTGTTCTTCAGTTCTTCAGTTTCAAAACTAAGAAATGACATCAGCAAGGCATGCTCTTCTTTTAGAAAATAGTATTGTGTTTTCAGGGCATGTTTTTATTTTCAATGTAAGCGGTGACATTTTCAAGGGATGACTTTTATTTTCTAAATAAGAAGTGTCTATTCCAGGGATTGTTCAACATTGCTGTGTAATTGGTTAAAAGCTTGATGAGGGTGGTTTTTGTCTTGGAGGGTGGTTCCCATCTTCTTGTGTTATGTGTTGGTTAGTCACCTTGCGCTGCACATCTTATGTTTGTATGTGTGTAAGTCGTCCTGCACTACACCTGTTGTCCTGTGTAAGTCGCCCTGCGCTTCAGATGTTGTTGTGTGTAAGTCGCCCTTCGCCTCACGTGTTGTCCTGTGTAAGTCGTCCTGCGCTTCAGGTGTTGTCGTGTGTAAGTCGCCCTGCGCGTCACATGTTGTCCTGTGTAAGTCGCCCCGCCCTTCAGATGTTGTCCTGTGTAAGTCGCCCCGCGCTTCAGATGTTGTTGTGTGTAAGTCGCCTTGCGCCTCACCGTGTGTACCCTCTATGTGGTCCATATTGTAGTACACGTGTATTTGTAGTGTTGGTTCACCCTTGTTGTCTGTTTCTGGCCTTGGGTGTTTGTTGTGGGGTGTCTGTATCCTTCACTACTAAATTGTTCTTTTGTATTATTGGGAAAGAATGGGTTATTCCTGATTTGAAATGTAATGTTCCTGTTTTTACTTCCCAATGTGATATTGTTTGATCGTTCATTTCTAATGTATTTTAACAATTTTTGTGAGGGAGGATGGGGTATTTTGATGCATGTTTTTAATATGTTGAATTATGCCCATCTTTTCTTGTTTACTTTGTTCTCTCTTTGGTGACGTTTTTATTTGTTTTCATCCCTTAGTTATGAACATTATCTCTTTTTGTGTATAGTTCTTTTCCTTAAAGCTTGTAAGTTTTGTTTTCGTTTTTAAAGGAAGGGGATAATGTTGTATCCTAAGATTTACATTCATATGTGAATCTGCCTAGGTCTTCCTAGCTGCTCAGCCAGAGCGAGAGATGGTGACGGAATGTTGGTGTGCCTGTGATGAATGGAATGCCTGGGTGACTGTGTGGATGAGTGTGTGACAGTTGGAGATGGGCTGAGCAGCTAGGCAGGCTGCTCCTGGTGGGGCTGGCGTAGGAGTTACTAGAGCTGGATTAAGAGCTGTACTTGGATGATCCGTGTTTGATGTTATAGACATAGATTAATAAAGAAGACTACAAGAAACCCACAACCTGGCTACCAGTGTCTTCATATGTAAAGTACAACAGAAGGCACACACACTTTCCCACGTCTTTGACAGTGGGATGTGCAAAGGGCCTGAGACCAATCCATAGGCTCGGTAACACCCCAGGAGTGTCTATGGGGAGAGTCGAACTCTAAGGCAGCGGAGGCCCCTTTGGAGGTTCCTCACTACCCAGGCAGAGAGCATCCAAAAGTGCCCACCCAGCTTTCAGACTACCACCCCTCCTTGGTGCCCATCAGGGCTTCCCTGGGGTGGTGCCCTCATGAGATGGGATGACCCACTCCGGGGTGTTTAAAGCATAAGTGATGCCAATTTAGGCTGGGGAGCAATGGCGCCCGCAGGCCAGCCATGGCAGACCCGATCTAGGGTTGCCGGCTATCTGGTGAGTGGCACACTCCGTGCTATGTCCCACTACTACTGTGCTGTAACCGCCCTGGGTATGTGGTTTACCTGTTTACAGGGAGCATGGATGTATGGCACCAAAACCCCTTCATATCCAGCCGCCAGGCACAATGTGGGCGAGGAAGTCGCACACACCTTCCATCTGCCATTCAGAGGGAAGGAGCCCAGGATATGCAGTGAGAGTAGTAAAGCCTAGGAGGAAAAAGCAAAACATGTTGTTGTAATTTCCCCTAAGAAGGGCGTGTCCAACAGTGATGCAGTTCTTACTCTCAGACCAACCTCATTTAATCACTTTAGTCCAAAGGGACATCAATACTTAGCACTTTGCACTTTAGTATGTCAGCTATTGGTTGTTATACCCTTCCTTAATCCTTTTTATTATCATGGATAGGGTTTTAGGCTTTAGTAATTTTTAACAAGAAAGCAAAACAAGGATGTTTTTTTTCTTTTCTTTTCTTTTAATAATTTCTGAAACTGGAAGGAAGTTGTTATTTAATGTTGTTTGATCGTAAATCGTTATGGTTTTTATTAACCAAAACAATAAAATTGACATTGACAACCTGGGAAATGTGTTTTTCATGGGCAAAAGGGGAAATCATTGATTTTCACATTTCCTCGTGTTCATGACTATTATTATTTTAAGGTCTGTATTTTGAGACTGCTAGAGCGGTTTCACCAGACTATATAGTTTTTCCCACAAGCATCATACATAATATACGTATATTGAGAAGCTTTTTGCCATCAGGCTTCATGTACAAGTCTATTAAATTGCTACTCAACCTTTGCTTCTGCCCACCACAGCATACAGCAAAGATCAATGGTTCAGCCCACTTCAACTATTGGACACCTACCCTTTGAGTGACTGCAGAAACCCTGTGCACATTGTTCACATCTTCAAAAATGGTTACTTTTCATTCAGTTACAAAGTCTGCTTTTTTATTTTATTGGGTTTATTTTATATGAACTTTAAATACCAGTATTTATTTTCCTCCACTCCTTTTTTAAAGCTTATCTTCTAAAGTATTTAAGTTAGATTGTAACATTGTAGATGCCTGTGATTTTAGTGCTTATTTGGGTGACGATTTATTTGTGTCTCCTTCAGAAGTAATATTAAAAGTGGCGGCTTAGGGATAGATGGATGTCTCCAAAGGTTCAGTCAGTGCAAAAGTTGTGTCAATCTGCTAATCAGTGAGCACAAATGGTTTTAAAATGGTTTAGTTGTGGGTTGGCCGCATTTCTCTGACCCATTGTGGGACACTAGTGTAGACAGGAAAGCCACCTAGGTAAGAATGGCAGGGTTACTAAGTTCAAATAAATACTCAAATAGATAAAAACAAAGAGGGCAACTTAGGGGTTCAGTGCCACAATATCAAATACAACCTACGTTGCAAAGCAGCTATGAATATCTAGAGTTCAAAGCCACTTCAGGACACACTAGTTCCCTTTCTCTTTTGAATTATAAGTATCAAAGATGCTTTGCTTTTGCATGCTTCCAACAGAGCTCCTGTGCTGCCTTAAAAAAATGTGATGGGAAAAACACTTTTGAAGTTACTCTCATGTGCATTGCATCCACCCTGCCACAAACACGGGTTACACAGTAAGGAAGTGTATATAGAAGTGTGGTCACTTCTACCGGAAGAAATCCTCATTCTGTGGAAAATAAATTGGGGCTTATTATCAAGAACGGCGTTAAAAATTATCGCCGGTTTAGCGGCAGAAACCGGCCGCTAAATCGGCGATAATGGGCTTGATAATATGCCCTTGAGAATTCCAAAAGAAGCCTATGTTCTGGTGTGAACATGGGCTTCTATTGGAATTCTCCAGGGCATATTATCAAAGCTCTTTCTCGCCGCTTTGGCGGCAGTTTTCTACCGCTAAACCGGCATTAATTTTGGATTTCTATCAATATTGCTCCCTAACATTATTTGCTCTTCAGAAATCGCAAACATTGCATGAGCGAATAATGTGCATTTCACAAGTTTTAAAAAAGAGAAATTGGGCAGTGTGCATGGCTCACAAAGTTTTTGTGACACAGAGAACCAATGCTTATTCCATACATCGTGTGGTTGGAAAAATAGAACTTAAAACTCCTACAGCATTAGAAAAAGGACTAGTTTTAAATAGGCTACGAGGTGCACGTCACTGTCATAGTGTCAACTACAGCTCACAAAGCCTTATGGAAAAACAACTACCATAATGTATGCTCTTTCTGTCATATGCAAAGGTACTTTTATAATATATAGAGTGTTTCTCAAATATTCCCATAATCTATTTATTACATTGTATTTAATACTATGAAGGAGTTTTTTTCTCGAATAGTCAGATAAGCTACTTATAACATTGTATGGTTCTGCTCAAATATTCCAGGTTGAGGCTAACACTGTGCTGTTCAGTGTTTCCCCTGCCATGTGTGCTATTCAGATTTTTCTCCATATTTTTGCTTCAATTCGTCAATCTACCAGATATGGCCAGTGGTACTCAAGCAGACACAGGCTGCTTGTAAGGCAGAAGGTATTGTCAGTGTCAAGGGGGGTCCAAATGGCAGTGCTGTTGCTATGGCTTTGCAGGTTATTTAATAACAGACATTAGATGGGAGGCTGGGAAACGATCCACAACCGGGGGGGAACATCCTTTACAACGCAACTTTTACTCCGCACTACCATTACGACGCAGCTATTACAACGCAAGTCGTTACAACGACTTTCGCTGGAGGGCGCTGTAGGATAGGGAATAGTTTAATTTTCTATCCAACACCTTCCCTACTATCCACGGGTACTGGAGTTGGAATAGAAAATTAAACTATTCCACTATCCAGCGCCCCCCAACGCAAGTCGTTGTAACGACTTGCGTTGTAAAAACTGCGTTGTAATGGCATGCGTAGTAAAAGCCATACATCCCAACAGGGCCTCATGTGCATCAAGTGGGGATTACACAAATGCATTTTACATTTTTAGGCACAGAGAGCCTAAGTGGTGTGTCCAAAATCACACGATCCCGAGCCAATCTCAGTCTCTAGGTTCCAAAGTCAGCAACATAGCCACTAATCCATAACAAAGATATGTATTACTATAAACCAGTTGTTTGTTTAATGATTTTACACGTGACACAGAGAGGCTTTTTTACAAGCCCCTTGCGCCCCCGGTACGTAATTTTTTCCAAAATTAAAAGTGACGTACTGGTGGAGCAAGGGGCTTGTAAATAAGCCCCAGAGATTTTAGCTAAGAAACACAACTTAACACTTTGCCATTTACACTAGTCACATTGTTTTTATTACTAACATAACCAAAAAAAGAGTAAAATGTGATTGGATCCAGCATAGTCCAATCTTTGACTTTTATCATTGGAACAATGTGTGTTTTCTCTACTTCCTATTAATGAAATGTACCAGAAGAAGTGTGAAATCAGATTGTGACACGTTCACCGGGTTCAAATATTATTTGTTCAATTTCCTATTACAGAACCAATGGTAATGGTGAATATGGTTTTGCCCTGATATTGCTTTTTTGCTCTAATGTAAATTTGTCTTTATGTACTCATGGCAAAGTAAACAAAATATATATATATCTTCAATGCCAGTAGGTATGACTTGTTATTTATGTTGCATACAATAAATGCTGATTTTTTGAATTTTTTTTGAAATAATACAATTGTAGAATATATTTGAAATCTACAAGATCCGTATATGTACTTAAAATATTCTAACATAAAAAGTAAATTAAATTGTGTACCTACTAAAGGGATATCAACATATTAAGTTGTATTTTTTAAGTAAAGTGCTACTGAGTTATTTAGTTTAATACTGCACATTGTGTAATTCTACTGTAGTAAAAGTTAAATAGGTATAAAGAGAAGAGGGGATGATTGTTGGTAGAATTCTGTTAGCTTTTTTTTTTTTTTTTTTTTGAAGCAGAGTGGAAGTGATACTTTGGTTCAATTTATTTAGAGTTAATACCTCCAGATAGAAAATGGGTGCTGTGAAGTGTTGATTTGTTGTTAGTTTTATGCTATTGTAAAGTCCATTATGAATGCTTGTATAAAGTGTTATGTGAGATTCTTGTTAGTTTGTGTGGAGTTTGTTAAAGGCTCTAAATAAAGTCACCCACTTGCTGCACATTTTTTTGGAGATTTGCAATCATCAAATATGCAGACACCTTGTTATTGTGCTCGGGTAGGTGTTAGCAACAGGGCTAAGCGTCACAGATAACGTCAACCTAAAAAGGTGGACTTTAGCTTCACAATCACACATCATTCTATTTTTGCAAAAGACGGACGCATGGCGATGTTTTTTGCGCACTACTGTACTTTTCCCAGGCCCTGTCTGCCGCCCACAGAGAACAGAAGGTGCGGCCTTTACAAAGGGTTTATCCTCTCGATGCATTGAGAGCCAAGAATAACAAGAGGTCTTGTCAAACACACAAGTTCAAGGCGGTGACAGATGTGCAAATTCATTCTCTGGCTGCCAGCCCGTGCAATTTATGCCCTATAATCCTTTAACGAATTACACTATATGGCCTCGAGATAAGATGATGCAGGCCTACATCAGCAGCATCATCCCAGGAGTGCCCATCATTTTATCTGGATGTAAACTTTACAAGTTGTTTGTGAGACAATATAGACTCGTTGCAGTCGTGGGCCCTAGTGCAAGGAAGGAAATAAAGCCATCATTTTTTGTTTGTTGTTTTTAATTAGGGCTCCCGGTTTTATGGTATTTATTTTTTTGACATGTCAGTCTGTATGTATCCATATTTATTTTTTTGTCAACTTTATCTGTATTTATCCATATTTATTAAGGGGTTTGTGAAGAAAATAAAGCTGAAACAGGTATATTTTCACAATTATTTAACCAATAAATATGCAGTCATGCTTGAATGCCTGCCAGGTTTCAGTGATATGAACGCCCGCAGAAGATAAGTCTATGGGCTTATATGAAAATGTGCACATTTCAGTGTCAACCCTGTGCATATCTACTGCTGTTTAAGCTTCTTTATTAAAATTCCTTTCTTTTTTAACCCCTTTGCCAATCAATCTACACAGTTATTGGCCTGGCAGTCATGGCAAAGTGTATGTAGAATCACTCAAATCACCCAATTCCCATTTTTATCCACATTTAAAGATAAATACAGACAAGAAAATAAATGGTTTACTGTGTGTATTTATCCGTAAAAATCAGTCAAAACGGAAAACAGGGAGCCTTATTTTAATGCAGCCCATTTTCAAAATGAAAAGTTAAACATACCTTTTTTAGGAACGGTCAAGGAATCCCCAGGACCTTTGCCTGCTCCTAAAAAGGATCTGTACACATACACAAAGAGGAAGGGGTCCTTTGCAAATCGGTTACCACCTCCTTTTAGGTGGTGATAAAATAATAATGTTTTGCGACCATGTACATACCATAGGAAACCAGCCCTTGGAAGGGAAGTCCTTACCACACTCGTTCCAAATATCGATTTGTAATGGTTTCCTAAATTTATCCAAGGATTCAGGAAACCTTTTTTCAAATCTTTAAATGGGCTAAGTATATTTCAAAAAGGTGCTTAGCTATTGTAAGCCCTTTGATGCACTAAATCTGAGGGTTTACCAACGACCGATAAAACTCTTTATAAATGTGACCCACTGTGACAAATTTGAAAAAACCAAAACATTTCCAGCATTATCTGAGCAATGATTTGATTGGCAGAAGTAATTGTGATATGGGTAATATGAACTCACTCAACTGGAACATTAATTGATTCAACTGTAAAGGCAGTCCTGATTAAAATTTGTAACTTTAGACATGATATCAAAATGTTATTATTTGAAGAAGAAACGTGGTATAGGAATTGATGTGTCCGGTGACATAAGTCAATAGTAATAGTCAGAGTAGGGTGTTTTACTAAATTGTAAAACTGATGGCTTGGCCCTGTTCTCCACTGCAAAGGGCTGATCTCCTGTTTGGGTTTGCTATGCCAGGAAAGTCCAGAACCTCAGTCCTTGAGGTAAGACAGCCTCACAATGCACCTCCCAAACCCTGCACTAGTCCCCATACCCATTTTATGCAAATGAAGTCAATATTCCAACAAAATCCCCACCCACATACCACTCTCTAGCCCATTTAGCTTTCCTGCAACATTAACACTCCAACTCATGCTCACCATTTGCACATTCCACAGTTATCCATTTTCTAGGCATAGCCGACAGGATGTATGTCGTTAGCACGCATGCTTTTACAACGCATGCCTTTACCACCCAACTTTTACAACGCAAGTCGTTGTAACGACTTGCGTTGGGGGCGCTGGATAGTGAATAGTTTAATTTACTATTCCAACTCCAGTCCCCGTGGATAGTCGGGAAGGTGTTAGATAGTAAATTAAACTATTCCTTATCCTAGAGCGCCCCCCAGCGCAAGTCGTTGTAACGAATTGCGTTGTAAAAGTTGCGTGGTAAAGGTAGTTTGTTGTAAAAGTTGCATTGTAAACGCTGTTCACCTAGCCGACATAATCATTCAACACAACCTGGATGCAGCAGTCTTCCTCCCAGAAACATGTCTCACATCCACCGCCCTCTACTTCCTTGAACTCATCGCCACATGCTGCAGTATCCTGCAAACAGATTGCACATTCTAGACAGGAGGATGACTTCAGAATCATACCTGGCCTTCCACTCTTAGGGCTAGATGTAAACCTAATTTTTCCATTTGCAAATGGCCTGATTTGTAGACTCGGGCTGTTTCTGAACAAAAAACAGCTTTTTCAAATGTATAAAATGCAAAATATAGTACCTTGTTGCTGAATCGCATTTTGCATTTGCAATTCGGTATTTAGAAGGGGCCTATTTAGGGAATTCTTTCTAATTACCGATTCGGTACTGTATATATTACTGTTTTGCTTCCGAATTCTGATCGCAAAACAGTAATACTTTACCACCTGTTTAAAACCAGTGGTAACTTATCCAAAAATGGGAAGGGATCCTCCAGCGACAACTTCCACTTTGAGAATGTAAATAATAATATTTGTAAGAGCAGGTATTGTGCTCAGGGACCACTGCCTACTCTTAAAAATAAACTTCAAGGTTTTCTTTTGAAATGCATCCCGTTTTCCTTTACGGAAATCTGTCTGCTTTTAAAAAAAAGATTGTTTTATTTTAAAAAATCACAGATATGATGGTCTGCTGACCTGAGCAGGCCACCATTCCTGTGATCACTGTGATTCTTAATGGTTCTTAAAGTTCTACCTACCTCATTAATTTTCATGAGGCAGGTCGATTTGCTACCCACAAGGAATCCCTAACTAAAACTCAAGGAGTTTCATACATTAGAAAAGCTGATTACCTAATTGTGATTCAGAGAGTCATTCTCACCAACTAGCATGTGCCAGGCATAAATGCAGCGCGTCCAGGCACCCTCTTCAGATCACTCCTGTGCCTGAGGAAAAACAGAAGAGGACTGGATCTGCTGTCTGTGACCTGAGTGGAGCCCTGAAGGGCTGAACCTGCCCTGTCTTATATCCAGGACAGAGAAGTGGCCTAAGTGTCATAAGGTCGACCTCCTGTTCAAGCTGCAGGGACACAACAAGCTACAAGAGGTCTTGCTTGCAACTGCCAAGGTGCCCAGGGACAACTAGACGCTGCTAATGGCCTCTGCATGACACCTTGTGAGCCTCTAAGTGGGTCCTATGAAGTCCTGTGGGGCTTTAGAAGTGTAACCATGTGGTGAATTGAGACCTAGCAGGCTTTGACCAGGATGAACCTGGTTGGTGTCTCAGTCCTGCACTCCATCGCAGTCAGCATCAAAGTTCACCCAGGCCCTGGTCTACCCTGATCAGTGAAAGTTAATATCCAGTACCGCTTATTGGATTTTTGGCATTGTGGTGCAATTTAGTTTATTTTATTTCACTCTATTCTTCAAATTCAGTTCAGGGTTTTTATTGTTCTGTATTTCAACTTTATTACTCATTTGGTACTGCATAAATACTTCACACATTCCCTCTAGGTTAAGCCTGTGCCATAGGTATCAGGGAATTGACCTCAGGTTTATTTAGTGATTTAGGGTTTACCTTGATATGGATTGTGATTATTCCTTGAAGTGGATAGTCCACCCACCCCAAATAGTAATCCACTTTCTTACAAGGAGTCCCAGCATACGCACTGCAAATTTGCAACCAGAGCAGAGGAGACGGGTGAGCAAATAATATAACTTTGATTGCTGTAGAGGATTAGGGCTTGGTACATGTCTGCAGGTGAGTGTATGTCTGAGTGTTTACCCGTGATGGCCATCTGTAGCTTCTGCTCCGTTACTCCCAAAATTATAAAGGGATATATCTGCCATGATAGCGGCTACCTCGGCCATAATAGTCGCCATCCTTGGCATATCAAGGGAATCGTTGGTATGATGGTGTCCACCTCTGGTTCTGTTTCCCAGGCCAGCTCTGAAATCCTGTTGGCTCTGGTTCCCCAAGTCTACTGCAGAGGATTGGCAGCATGGTTTGGAATGACCCACAGGTCATGAGCAGGAATCCCGCCAGGGTCACCGCAACCTTTCAACCTTCAGAGGTCAATAAAGTAAGCACTAGTAAATGGGATACTAGCCATGCCTGCTATTTACCAGAAACACTGCAGGAGTTATTGTTATTATTATCATGGTTATTGTTATTATTATTATCATCATTATAACATTATTGCTCTCACTTTCATTTGTTTTATTATTTGACCTTGCTGGTGGAAATAATCGAGAGCATCAGAAGATGATAAAACCCAATAAGCATTGGCAGCTGCATACTTTTTTTTCTCTCCACTTCACACCTCGTGAACTCATTTGAATTGAGAGCATTTTAGCATCTTCTCAAACTTCTTGTTATAGATGTAATCCGTGCTTTAGTGCTTAGAAGAGTACCCCCAAGTACACATTGTGCAGATATGCTTTTAGTATCAGTACTCTACGGTACATTGTGAAATATGTGTCCCTAATAAGCAGAGTTTAGCAGTAAGGGTGTCTTTCAACGAATGCCAAGTACGGGTGTGGGTTCTTGGTATTTCACTGACAGTGCCAGAGGCTGGAAACCATGAGCTTTGACGATAGGGGTTTTGATGTTCATTTGTTACAAATATTTAGTTTCATTTCCCATGTCCTTTTTGTTGATGTTACAAATGAAAGGCATTTGCATTTTCTTAACCCATCCTGGTAAATGCTTTTCATGTCAATCACTTGTTTACCTTTTATAAATGCACCAAACCCCCCACCCACCAACCCCACATAAACCACTTCTTTTGCCTATCGTCTGACTCTCCTCTCTTACTTGAAGGAGTCCTGCTCTCTCCCCTGCTTTGTATCCCCATTTATTCAACCCTCTTCCTCTCTCCCGTCAGTTCCCTTCCTTGTCTCTGAACTATAACTGTTTTCTTTACCCAAGGCTTTCACCCATTTTTCTCTACAGGGGCCACATTTAGCTCCACCAAAGTCACACAAACCAGTGAAAAATGTTAATTTGTTATTGCAAATCTCATTTTGCGCTGGAAAGTTGTGTAGAACTAATGCAAAGTAGTACTTTGGTCTGCCTTGCTTTACTTTGAGCCAAGGGGTTGTCTGATGGGTGGAACATTAATGTTCCAACACTACCATTCATGGCTTTTGATGCAAAGCCCTATCTACTTTGCACCATAAAAATTATACCTTCTCAAGGTAAGCAAAAAATAAGAGAAATGTTTTTGTTTTATAACTTTGCATGTGTGCTGCACTGTAAGGCACAGATACAAGGTGGGAAAACTTTTAAAGTTAGTCTAAGCTAGTGGTTCCTAAACTGTGGTCCACGCACCCCAGGGGTCCGTCACACATTTCCAGGGGGTCCACAAGCAACAGTTTTAAAAGCACTGATTTACTAATCAGCAGTTTTCGGGCAACAATAAAAGTGTTAAGATAACTCCGGTGAATAATTTACCTGCTGGAGAGAGTTGGGAGTTTTGTCCAGTGGCAGCTTTGACTCATGTAAGGGAGCGCAGATGGTTAATAGGCTTGCTGCAAAGAGCGTGTGTTGTATGTGCATAGCTCAGTGGGTTACTGCTTTTGTCACAGAGATTCTTTTGTGACTGTGTAATCGTAATCTAGTACAGTGAGCTATGAATTGCCATCAAGTAGCTGCATGCAAAACTGCATGGGTCAAGTTAGAAAGTTGTGTTATTTCCCAGTCTTCCATTATCCTGATGCAGCTAAAAAGGTTTGTTTGGGTAGAAATAAATTCTTAATATTAAAGTCAACGCTAACCACTGTGTTATGTTCTGAATCCTGAGTTTGTACTTCCCTAGACCAAGCACTCTTAACAATGCCTACCACTATGGATTACGTGAATCCTACACCTTGTAGTACCATTTGTCTTATGTAACATTTTCTATGCACTGATTGGATGAAATGAAATACTTGTGACAGAGGGGCTATGGAAAGATGAGAGACACTGTTGGAGGGTACTAGTGAGGGAATCCTTGAAGAGCCCAACAAAGATTGTTGTTTCCTGGTGAACAGTATGGTCATCATTTACTATGCTTTAAAAGCTAATACAATTCAATATATAATGATAAATCTGTGGTAGAATGCACCATATTTTCCCTCTTTGAAATGCTCAGGCTCACTTGCACTTGGTGTGCACTGTACAAGGAATGGTCTAACATTTGCCAGTGGTGCTGCTCTGGGTTTCCAGTCCAGTCCTGGCCGTTGCCTCTTACTTCATCATAAAAACAAACATTGAAAAGCTAGTCACTGAGATGCAGCACCAACCTTCCCATTAAAATATTTAGCTTTTTGGACTCTTTGTTTTTCAATATAAGATACTAAAATCTTTAGTAATACGAGTATTTGTTTGGTGTGCACAATTGTGTGTTAATGTGTTTCAAATTACTGTTTTAATTTTTGAAATTTATATCATACAAATTGTTTGGGGGTCCCCGGCATCCAGTAGTGAGTAAATGAGGGTCCTCAGGAGGTGACAGTTTGGGAACCACTGGCAAAGCTAAAATTAAATAGACTAACTTCAGAGACTTAGCTGCACACCATAGCACTACAGTTGCCACACTACAGTTGCTACACTAACTAGCCTGAATGTGCACCAGGGCTTAGGAAGACAGTAGCAACGTATGTCACTATCCTGCTCTCTCCCTTTCAAACAATGCAGAGCAGCAACTTTGGTTACTGTATTATATGAAATATTAGTAAATTTGCCCCTAGCTCTTCACCATATATTCTGGTGCCTCTGCTGGTGCCTATACCCTGGTACTTCTACCCATTCTTATACTAGTACCCCTACTTATCCCCTTGGTTTCTATACCCTCTAATTACTTCTCCTATCTAGGGCCAATAATTCTACCCCTGGCTATAACTTTAATTTCCCTACCTAAAACCCTAGAACCTCACCTGCATCCGGACCTTCCCTGCACCCGCCAAGCCGAACTCCAGCAGCACCCACCTCAAGTGTATCCTGCTCAACACCCGCTCCGTCCACAGACACGCCGTAGAACTCTGGAACCTGCTCGACACCACCGCCCCCGACGTTGCCTTCATCACCGAGACCTGGATGAACGCCTCCTCAGCCCCAGACATCGCCATCGCCATCCCAGAAGGCTACAAGATCGTCCGGAGGGACCGAGACAACCAGACCGGAGGAGGCATCGCCATCATCCACAGAGACACCATCCGCATCACTACCAACACCGATGACACCCTCACCACCGCCGAACACCTGCACTTCCAGATCCACACCAACCCGAAGACCACCCTCAGAGGCACCCTGATCTACCGACCCCCGGGACCACGCACACGATTCAGCGAGGACATCGCCGACTTCGTCAGCCCGCACGCTCTCCCCTCCGCCGACTACATCCTCCTGGGGGACCTCAACTTCCACCTGGAGAACAGCAACGACCGCAACACCATCACCCTGCTCGACAACCTCGACAACCTCGGACTCAAGCAACTGGTGACCACCCCCACCCACCTCGCCGGACACACTCTCGACGCCGTCTTCTCATCCAGCAAAGACGTCACCTTCAGCCACGCAACAGGACTCCACTGGACGGACCACAGCTGCGTCCACTTCACCTTCAGAAGAACGACGATCCACCACCTCCAGCAACAGGTTGCTCGAAGAAGCTGGAACAAGATCACAGCCGACCAGCTCACCGCCTCCCTGAGCCAGCACCCTCCCGCCAACTCAGCGAACCCCAGCCAGGCCGCCGACAACCTCACGAAATGGATCAACGACTGCGCAGACGAACTCGCCCCTCTGAGAACCCCACCCAGCAGATCCTGCAGCAGAAAAACACCATGGTTCACCGACGAACTCAAGAGCTCCAAGAAGAACTGTCGAGCCCTCGAGAAAGCCTGGCGCAGAGACCCAACACCGAACAACATGACTGCCCTCAAGCTCGCCACCCGGAAACACCACCAACTGATCCGCGCCACCAAGAAAAATGCATACAAGGACCGGCTGGACAACAACGCACACAACTGCAAGGAACTCTTCAACATCGTGAAAGAGCTCTCCAACCCCAGCGCCGGAAACAACGACATCACCCCATCGCAAGACCTCTGCAACTCCCTCGCGTCCTACTTCCACAACAAGATCACGGACATACACAACAGCTTCAACAACCAACCAACGCAAGCCACAACCGCAACGACGCCACCCACCACCACCCTCCGCACCTGGACCCCGATCAGCACCGAAGACACCATCCGCACCATGAACTCCATCCAGTCCGGATCTCCGACTGACCCCTGCCCTCACCACATCTTCAACAAGGCCGACGCTGTCCTCGCACCCCACCTGCGGGACATCATCAACACCTCCTTCGACTCCGCCACCTTCCCTGAGAGCTGGAAGCACGCCGAACTCAGCGCTCTCCTCAAGAAACCAACAGCAAACCCCACCGACCTCAAGAACTACCGTCCCATCTCGCTCCTCCCGTTCCCGGCCAAAGTCATCGAGAAGACCGTCAACAAACAGCTGGCCGCCTTCCTCGAGACGAATGGATCCCTCGACCCCTCACAGTCCGGCTTCCGAGCGAACCACAGCACCGAGACCGCCCTCATCGCCGCCACCGACGACCTTCGAACCCTGATGGACAACGGAGAAACAGCGGCCCTCATCCTCCTGGACCTCTCCGCGGCTTTCGACACGGTCTGCCACCGCACCCTAGTACAGCGCCTCAGCAACATCGGAATCCAGGAGAAGGCACTGGAATGGATCACCTCCTTCCTCGACGGAAGAACACAAAGAGTCCGCCTACCACCGTACAAGTCAGAGGCCACCAAAGTCATCTGCGGCGTCCCTCAAGGATCCTCACTGAGCCCCACCCTCTTCAACGTCTACATGAGCCCCCTCGCGACCATCGCACGCCAACACAACCTCAACATCATCTCCTACGCTGACGACACCCAGCTGATCCTCTCCCTGACCAACGACCCCGACACCGCCAGAGCCAACCTGCACGAAGGGATGAGAGACGTAGCCGAATGGATGACGACCAGCCGCCTGAAACTGAACTCAGACAAGACGGAGGTCCTCATCCTGGGCTCCACGCCCTCCGCCTGGGACGACTCCTGGTGGCCCCCCGCCCTGGGCACCGCACCCAAACCGACGGACCACGCACGCAACCTGGGCTTCATCCTGGACTCCTCCCTCTCCATGACCAGACAAGTCAACGCCGTCTCCTCGTCATGCTTCAACATCCTGCGCATGCTACGTAAGATCTTCCGGTGGATCCCCACCGAGACGAGGAAGACGGTCACCCAAGCCCTCGTCACCAGCCGACTGGACTACGGCAACGCCCTCTACGCCGGAACCACCGCCAAACTCCAGAAGAGACTCCAGCGGATCCAGAACGCCTCGGCGAGACTCATCCTCGACATCCCCCGACGCAGCCACATCTCCGGACACCTGAGAGATCTGCACTGGCTCCCGGTCAACAAGAGAATCACCTTCCGGCTCCTCACCCACGCGCACAAAGCCCTACACGACCAAGGCCCGAGCTACCTCAACAACCGGATCAACTTCTACACTCCCAAGCGCCTCCTCAGATCAACCAACCACGCCCTCGCCGCCGTCCCCCGCATCCGAAGAGCGACAACAGGAGGAAGATCCTTCTCCTACCTGGCCGCCAAGACCTGGAACTCACTTCCGACCAATCTGCGCCTGACCCAAGACCACCTCTCCTTCAGGAAGAAGCTCAAGACCTGGCTGTTCGAGCAGTAGCGGCACCCCCCCCCCCTCCCAGCGCCTTGAGACCCTACGGGTGAGTAGTGCGCTCTACAAATGACCTGATTGATTGATTGATTGATATACGTATATCATAGCGCTTTTGTCCCCTACCTACTCGCTGATATCTCATCCTCACCTGTATCTTACTATCCCTCCCCTCCCTATATCCTCTATGAAAACCCTGGCAGCATTTACCATATCTATGTCCTAGCATCTCTGCCTAAACCCCTGTACCTAAATCCTAGAACATACACCGCTACTTATACCATGGCGCTTGTAGGACTTGCCCCTTTTTGGCTAAAGTTCCTAAACGTTTTGCATTCCCCCTAGACCTTTTTTCTGATGTAGTGTTGCCAACTTAGATTCTTTGGGCACTTTGCCACTGCTAAACAGTGTCAAAGTGCAAGTGCTCCGTGTATAAAGTATAATGGTAATTGGTTGTCCATGATTGGTATGTTTGCCTTACTAGTAAAATCCCTAGTAAAGTGCACTATGTATGCCACAGCTGGTAATGCAAATGCTACTAGTGAGCCTGCAGCACTATTTGTGCCACCCACACAAGTAGCATTAAAAAGGAAACTTAGGCCTGCCATTGCAGGGCCTGAACGCAGTTTGTTAAACTGCCATGTTGTTCTGACTAGTGCACTTAATTGCCAGACCTTACCCTTCCCTTTCTATGTACCTCAGACACCCCAATGGTAGGTCTAGGGTAAACCCTAGACCTACCAGTGCATGGAAAAGTAGGACATGCACTAAGGTGTGTGCCATGTCCTGACAGTGAAATAATCTCCATTTTGTTTTTCACTGTTGAAAGGCCATCTTGCCCATAGGACAGACTGGGGAAGCTTTGTAATATGTGTTCCAGCCTATCTTCCTAAAGGCTTAAGATGGAAAGGTGAAGTTTAGTATGCCTGAACTCACAATGTAATAACACATCTTTTTTATGAAGGTGGTTTTTGCACTGTGTGTTTGGAAGCCACTCTTTTAGAAGTGGCTGAGTTTTTGGACTCTAACATTTCTGTGTGTGTCTGCATGGCTGTGGATTGACTGCCTGGATTTGAACTGGATAGGATCTGGGGAATGTCTTGACCCAGGGGAGGAGGTGAGACAGCAACAGGCTGACCTGCATCTGGAGTGTAGGGGTAGGAGAAGCCCCTAAAGGTGAAGAGGCCTGGGTTTCTGCTATAAAACAATTGTCCCATCTCCTGCTGAGTGATTGAGAATCCAGACCCCCACTAATCAAAGGAAGAAAGGTGTCACAGGGAGGCACCCAGAACTGGTTTGAACAGGTGTCAGTGCCCCTGAACACAAAGACTTCAAAGCCATTGAGGGGTATAGCTATGAGAGCTGAAGCCCCTGAACTTTGGAGAATGGATTGATCAAGTGTGAACAAGGCTAGAGCTACTTCATGGTCAAGAGAACCTTTGCCAAGGAAGAAACACCTGTAGAGACTGAAGAATAGGACTGACCCTTTCTGTGTGTTCTGGAGCTGGCCTCCAGTTTGCTGTTTTAACCAAGGAAAGGCTAAAGGGACTTTGCTGTGTGCTGTGTCCACCTGCTTGAAAGGACTATGCTGTGTGCTGTGTCCTGAAGTAACTTATCTCCAAGGGCACGAGGTGAGCTGGCTACTTGTTTCAGAAACACAGGAACACAAGCGTTTCCATGAGAGTCTCAGCGGCGCTGTGTGTGCGTGCTTGTTGCAACCTGAGACCCTCGTAAGGCGTGTCCTGTGATCGTGGGCACCTGAAGTCCAAGCAAGGATCAGCAATGCGGTGTGCGTGTGCTTTGTGCAGCCTGAACCCCTTTGTGAGGATTGTCCAGTGTTCGTGTGCACCGGAATCCAAGTGAGTCTCATCGACACTGTGTGCGTGTGCGTAGTGCACCAAGAGACCTTTGTGAGGATTTGCCATGTTATCGAGTGCACCGGAATCCAAGTGAGTCTCATCGACGCTGTGTGCGGGTGTGTTGTGCACCGTGAGACCTTTGTGAGGATTTGCCTTGTTATCGTGTGCACCGGAATTAAAGTGAGTCTCAGCGACGCTGTGCGCGTGATCTTCGTGCAGCCTGAGACAAGTGTGTGGAGTGCCCAGTGATCGTGCACCCGAAGCTTAAGAAAGACTCAGCAACGCTGTGTGCATGTGCTCTGTAGCAGCCTGAGATCTTCATAACTGTAGCAGCCCGGACCGGCAGTCCTGGAGAACCTGAGTTGCAGGCCTGAGCCTGCCGTTGCCAATTCACAAAGTTGCACTGGAGGCCCAACCGCTGGACGAGGAGAGGATAGTGAGTTCGCACCCCCCGGTAAAGTTGTGTGTCGACTCCTGGGGCGGGGCGCGGGATCAGAGGGAGACACTCTCGGCCTCTCTCTCCTGTCTGCAGCGCGAGCCTCTGCTGCGGCTCATATTGCGGCCCGTATGGCCAAGGGAGTGGCAGTACAGGGGCCGGAGTGGGGAGCTGCACTTTTTGATTACATCGTACCCATGTTGGGGGCAACTGTTGAGAGGCTGACTGCAAGTCAGAATGAGAAGCAGATAGACCGCCTAAGGCACAGTGATCGGTGCCTGAGTGTATTACGCATTATACCATTTCGTCATAATGGAGTACCTGACTGTCGTATTACATATTGCATCATTTCTGCATAACGGAGTAATTGATTAGAGTATTATGAATTGCATTATTCCTGCATAACGAAATACCTGATTAGTGTATGACGCATGGCATTTTATCTCCATGACATACCTGGTGGTTGTATTACGCATTGCATTATTGTACCTTGCAAAGTGCCCGATTGTTGCGTTACGCATTGCATTCTTTTTAGATTGCAGAGTGTCTGATTGCTGCGTTACGCCTTACAGTATTTTTACATTGCAAAAGTGCCTGATTCTAGCATTATGAACTGTATAACATGATATTAGGATTACAGGAGAATGTTTAGAAGTGCTCATTAATACCGCCAGAACTTACAAACGCTGGCTGGCCTAACAACCGTCCAGGAGAAATAGTAAACAACCTCATATGGTGGATTTATATTGTGTGGTCTTAGCGTATATCTTTTGATATAAAGTTTATACTCGTTTTTATAAAACTCGTGTGGAGTCTATTTGTGGTGTCATCATTGGGTTGTTGTGAGGTGTGGTTGCAAATACTTTATACACATTTGCCTTGAAGATAAGCCTGGCTGCTCGTGCCAAGCTACAGAGGGGGTGAGCGGGGCTATCTAAGAAGGTGACCTTCCTTTCCCTGACGTTGGAACGCGGGTCCCTATATGGCATGAGGTTCCTATCTCAGCCAACCAGGGATTCCAGGTCTTACAGAGCAGCTCATAGTACTATGCCATATCACCTCTATCCCTGTGTAGACTTTGCACCTCTGCCTCTTCTTTTAAGGTAGTACCTCTGTACAAAACATAACCTAGTTCCCCTAAACCTAGGTATATACTGGAACAGTTTCCTCTCACCTATCCCTTAGCCCTCCCTTTTTCACACTAAATTGTTTAATGTCATTTTCTTGCATCCATTTTCTAGAATTTATTTTAATCATGTTGCCTCTGATTTTATAAAGGAAACCCTTTATCTGTTCTTGTAAATTAATCCAGATGTAGTCTCCCCACCCAGGTGGGATCCGACTGACGTTCTTTGAGTAATATTCATCATAAATGAGGAAGAGACAAGCATTAGCAAAGCCAATTAGTAAGTTGTTTGCCTTCTAGTGTGCTACTATGTGACATGCAAAAGTTGCTCTACAGAAGACAAGGGGGCATATTCTCAAGAACTCACCACCAATTTTAGTGCCACAAAAGTGGTGGTAGATTTTTAGCCCTATTCTGAAGCTGGTGCAAACTGCCAATATCGCCAGTTTCCTAGCGAAAAAAACATCACCTCAGATGAGAGCGACAACTAAAGCTAATGATATGCAGAGTAGGCGTTCCCGTGCAAAAACACACAAAACCACCACTTCGATATATTCTCAACGACCAGCCAGATCGGCAAAGCGATCCAAAAACAGGAGATTAGGCGGTTTGCAGCAGGGAATTAACACCTGCCTTTTACTGGTGTTAAGCAGGAGGACATCTTGCAGTATGAAAGGGAGACCAGTCCAGAGCCACATCTGAAGACCAAAACATGCCATGGATCTACTGATCATGCAGCTCGGAGACCCAATAGGGCCACAACACCCACAGCAACCACCTCCAGGCCCCCTCAGTCCACCCCCCACTGGACTACCACAGAGACAGCAGACCTTCCAAAACGCACCAGCCTCTCAGACTTAATGCCATAGGATTATATAGCCCACTACAAGCTCAAAAGGACAACCATCTTCTGCATCATGACCCACATTGCCCACAGGCTGATGGTACCAACACAGCGGACAACCAACATCCCTCCGCAGACAAAGCTTCTGACTGTGGTGCACCTGTTGGCCTCTGGTACCTTCCAACCAACATCTGCCAGAGTCGGAGGAGTCTCACAGCCAGCCCTTTCAAAGTTTCTCACACCTGTCTTGGATGCTATCATCAGCTTGGTACCACAGCACCTTCACTTCCCCCACACTGTGCAGGAACAGCTGGAGACCAAGCAAGGCTTCTATGACATAGCTGGCTTCCCGCACGTGTTGGGGGCAATTGACTGCACACATGCCCTACTCATGCCCCCTGCCGACACTGCACACAATTATCGCAACAGAAAGCGCACACATTCCACCAATGTGCAGGTAATAGTGGACCACCGGGGACTCATTACCAATGTTGTTGCCAACTACCCAGACAGTGTACATGATTCCTACATCTTTCGACAGTCCATCATCAACCAGCACTTTGAGGATGGCACTTATGGAAATGCACTGCTCGTTGGTAAGTACCAAATGAACATACCACACACCTCAACTCCACAATCATGCAGCTTACAATGGTAGGAATGCCCATGTTACAAAATCACATACAACATGCCAATCAACATGCCCACCTACCAGACACGACAACACAAGTAACTGTGGTAACCGTGGCCAGCCATGCAGACAAACCATCCACGTCATGGCACCTCTGCCACACAATTGCAGAATGTGGGGAGAGGTGGGAACCAAGTCTGTGTGAAGGAGGCAAGTGACCCATGAATCAGAATGTACACATTGCCAAGTGTGGCGGTGATGTGCCAGACAGACTTCAGTATGCAGAGCACAGATATGTCCATGTGGACATATAGTGCTGGCATTTGTAGTGTTGTGGACAGTGGACGCAACCATTGTACCTCAGGCAGTGGGTAAGACTATGGACATGTAGCTATGTTCCCCCCTGTAAGCGTAAGTGGAGTGGGCTGGGCCGGTGTACGCCAGTCCAGTGTAGGAGTAGGAATAAGTAGCCCAAGGCTCTGGGTGTGGTTCACTTCCGGATGGTCACAAAAGTAACTACTGCGTGTGTCTCTTTGTCCGCCATATCCTGGCCATAGGCCCACACACACATGGCCGACCACCTTCAACAGGCAATATCACAGTGACGTTGTCAGGCTTGTGGACATGCGAAGACAGTCATGACAATGGTGTGTCTTAGGAGTGCAAGTGATGCTTCTGCACAGCGCACACAAGTAAATATGCTCGGGGGAGTGAGGAGAAGCTGTGAGGCAATGTAATACACATTGATGCCGCTCATTTGCCACAAGCAATACATGTCAAACATGTATCCCAAAGTCGCACACATCACACACCACTAAACTAATAAGCCTACCAACACACAATACAGAAGCACCGATTGACACATATTTCTCTCCCCTGTCACCGGTGATCAAGTATATGCACTTTGCCCGTGGATGATGACACCCCTCCGAGACATGAACACCCAGGCCCAGAGGCAGTAAAATGCAGCCCACAAACGCACCAGGGGCATTGTGGAGCGCTCAGGTGCCTGGACATCACAGGTGGAAGACTCCTGTACAGCCCGGAAATAGTGTGCAAGATGATCATTGCATGTTGTGTGTTGCACAATATATGTGTACGCACCAATGCCCCATGGATCCAAGTGCCAGATGCACTGGACGATGATGATGAATATGAGGCAGGTGGACTACACCCCAGTGCAGCTTCAGCAGGAATAGCCCGAAGGAACACGATCATTAACTATTTCTTCACATGAGCACGTCACATTGTGACTCTCCTTAGCAATCATGGGACAGGACAAAATGGCATGTGCAAATAAAATCATTCCAACACACAAATGTAAGTGCAACATTTAGTGCTAACAATCTCGCAAATGGCAATTAGATGGTGGGTGTGTCACCTCCGGACAGAGAGGCTGTTTAGGGTGTCATGTATTCAACATGCCATTTCAGGGTATCAAAGATAGTAAGTAATCCCACTCAGAAGCGTATCACATGTGTCCAAATTCATGACATAAAGGCTGTCATTTGTGACCAAGAAAAGACAACAGGGCGTCTTTTGGGGTCAAATATGCACCACCATGATGTAGAGAGTTGCACCATGTGACTCAAGTCCCACAACATTAGCAACATGGACGTGAGGGGGAATCACTGCGCCTACATTCATCCATGATTTCATACTTGATTGATCATAGACATGACACATCTGTGTGAGTTAGAATGTTTTATTCACATTCGGTGGAGTGTTGAAGCTGGAGCAAGACAGGGCCATGCAACCCCTCTTTACATTGTTGCCCCGTGGAGGGCCTGCCAGAGCCCTTTAGGGATTGGCAAGTTCATCGGTAGAGGAAGAGTTCAGTCCGCAGTCTGATTGCTGTCATTGGTAACCAGACAGAGTATGGCAGTCCAAGTCGAAGTCCAAGGTGAGTGCCACAGAGTGTATCGGGAGACAGTGGAGGGTGATGATGCAGAGGGCAGAACCAAGCAGAAACAGGCCATATGGAGGAGATTAATTCTACCACTTCCTTCTTACCACTAAGGCAGAATCATCCGCATCTTCATCCTCTGATGTCTCATGTGCCTCACATGTGGGTGGCGGTGTTGTGTCCTCAGCACTGTGTGGCACTGACACATCAGGGGCCGGAGGTGGAATGTCTGCCGCACTGTATGGTAGTGACATATCAAGGGCCGGAGGTGGATTGTCTGCCGCACTGTGAGGCACTGATACTTCAGGGGCGGAGATGTTGATGTCGTAGTAGCGGCAGCATTCATCCACGCCAAGCCTTGTGGCAGCAATGCCATGATGAGGGTCTGCAGGGCTTGGAAGAGCACAGCTACATCTCGCCGGAGTGTAGCTGTGGCAGCCATTCTTTCCACCTGCATTCACTCCATGTTCTCCATGATCCTAAGCATGTGTCCCACCTCCCAGCTGACATCGCTGGAGCCTCTCTGACTAGACATTTGTTCTTGTCTCAGAGTCAGGACTACAGCGATGTCAGCCATGGATCAGTGGAGAGCATGGAGCAGACTGTGGGTGTCCGTTAGGGACTGTAAGTGGTCCCTGATGGGACTTAGACACCCATGTATGGCATCTAGTTTGGCTGCCATGAGGTCGAACCCCACTGCACCTGATCAGCCATCTTCTCCTTGCACCCTAACACACAGCATTGGAATGCCATGTGTTGTTCGTGGGGGTCCTGGGAGACAGCCGTGGTCGTGGGTGCTTCCTGTGGTGTGGTCTGTGCAGGGGGTGGGGTCTCCTCGATGCAGCTGGGCTGATCTGCTCCTGGGTTTGGGATGCTGAGGGTGTCCATGAGCTGTTGCAGGGCGTTGGGGTCGATCGTGGGGAGGTCCTCTTCATCATCAGTGAAGAGATGTTCGGTCTGCTCTGCAGCAGGTGTTGATTCGCCCTCTGTAATGTGAAGGGGAGATGCAGTTTAACATTGTGTTCACATGTATGTTGACGCATTGTACAAGTTTACATACAGACTGCATGACAATGTACATTGTGACTGTTTGGGAGGAGCTTCCTATTTGATGCGGGACAGTGGACATTTCAACAACATCACGGATGTGTGTTTGTACTTGTACATTATCATCTCCCATTTCCCTGCTATGCCAAATGTGATTGGCCAGTTTCTGCACACAAGTGGCACCAGTTGTGTCCTCTGTTCAGTTGTGAACGTGTTGCAGTTTGTTCCACATTGTTGTCAATGTTGATGTGCTCTGAATGTTATGTGTGTGTGCTGCATTTTGGAAAAGTCACCCCTGCAGCTCTTATTATCCTTTTCAAATGGTGTGACATTGACTTCTGTGCTTATACGGTGCTGAGATTTTGCATATTTGGGTAAACTGGGCACTTGGTTGGAGTTGGGACTCTGGGGCATGATTTGTCAGCAGATGTAGTGTTGACATCAGGGGGTGTTTGTGCACGTGGATGTGTCAGAGTGTGACCTTCTCCTTTACAGATGTGGTCCACACTCAGCCACCTCAGTGTCGTGGTGTGCAATATGTCATGATATATTGACATATATTGGCAGCCATGCTAATCATCATGCAGTGTCACTTGAGGGCCGGCAGCAGCAATTTTGGCTCCCTCTGAGTACCTCTTCGCCTCTACCGGTGTCAACGGGTGTGCTTCAGGGTTCATCACTTAGCGCCCTCCTTTTCAACATCTATGTGACTCCACTTGTGTATCTGGCGGAGTCACTGAGGGCTAAGGTGATGGCCTACGCCGATGACACCCAGCTGCTGTTTACCTGGCCCAAGGAAGTGGACTCGGTCGGGTTGGCCCACAATTGCCTTTCCTCTGTCTTTCACTGGCTATCTAATGCTCAGTTGAAATGCAATGAAGGGAAGTCTGAGGTGTTGTTGTTTGGCTCCTTTCCTTCCAATTTCAGAGAAAGGCTTTGGCCTCCGGGTTTTTCTCGGCCCTCTGATAGAATGGGCGCGGTAAAAAATCTGGAGGTTTGGTTCGACCAAAATCTGCTTTTTGTGACGCAGGTGAAGAAGTTGGCCGGTACATGCTTCAGCATACTGAAGAGCTTGAGGAAGTTTCTTCCCCTCCTGCCGAGAGCCTCCAGAGAAACCGTGGTCCGTGCGTTGATTCTTTCCTGCCTGGACTACGCCAATGCGCTCCTGGTGAGCTGCTCGGGGTCCCTGGTCAAAAAACTGCAGGTTGTGCAGAACTCGGCGGTCAGACTCCTCATGGGGCTTTCTCCTAGAGATAGTGTGCCTTGCATTGGCTGCCAGTCGAGTCCCGCCTGAAATTCAAAATGCTAACCATCGCTCACCGGGCTTTGTATGACACCGGCCCTTTATACCTAAAAGGAGATTTGCCTTTTATGTGCCAGGCAGAGTGCTTCGGTCCTCTGCCCAATGGCTGATGCAGATTCAGAAGTTTAAGCGTCAGCGACTTGGTGGAAACTCCTTTGTGCGTCGCGCCGGTTTGGCCTGGAATCTGTTACCTTTAGCCCTGAGAACTACTCAAGACCCAGTGTTTTTTAAAAAAAACCTCAAAACCTTGCTGTTTTAATCTGATACACGTTCACTCTTTCTTCAGGAGCTAGCGCCGGGACACTCTGAGTAGCTGCGCGCTTTATAAGCTCAATATAACATAACATAACATAACATAACATAACTTGCATTGTCAGTGTGGCTCACAGACACGCCGCTTTGCTGGGTTTGGCACATGTGCATGGGTTGGTTGTGAGATTGGTGATGTGTGGAAAGGTCGATGAGGGCCTACTTGCTGTTTCTAGGTGTGCTGCAGTGTCCCAAGGGGATCAGCGGCATGATCCAGAGTCATTGTGGGTGTGCACTGAGCTATACTTAATTGTGCATGTGTGCCATTGTGCCCATTTCCCCCCGTCCCCCCAGTCCCTGGTCGTTATTCATCCTGTTGTGTCAGGTCATGTTGAGCAGTGTCCAGTACCCGAACTCCTGCCACTGTCTCCACACTGATGACTGTGGACACCAATTCCTCCATCTCATCCAGCTCCTCCTGTGGTGCTGGACTCCCACCTCCAGTCTGCATTGCTGCCTTCTAGTTGTTGCCGAGTTTCTGCTTGGTTTTGCGCTTCACATCATTCCAGCGCCACTTGACCTCTTCCATTGTCCTCCTCAGCACTCCGACTGCATTCACCTTGTCCACGATGGACTGACATATTAATTTTTTTTTGCCAATGACACTGTGGAAGTGACGAACAGTAGTTGATGGTGTTCTATCACCTCCGTTAACAGGATCCTGTTTTCCAGCGACTGAACCCCGTCTTCCTCTTCTTCTTCTCCTTGCCCTTCCCTGACCCCGAGGGCCCAGGCTGGTCCTCCGTGGGGCTTTTGGGGTTCTGGTTGTCCTCTGTACTTGCTCCAGCTACCTCCATTGTGCTTCGCAGTTGTTTTGGTTTTGTTTGTGGTTTATTTTTCTGCTTTTATAGTGACTTTTCCAGCCTGACGTGTGTGAATAGCAGGCCTGGCGCAGCTTATCGCAGATTTTCTTATCGCAGTTGGGCCCATCGCCACTTTTTTCACGTTCGACTTGGGATTTTGTATTGCCGTCCCGGTACTTTTATTGCGGACATTTGACGCGTTATCGGGAAACTATCGCATGTTACCGCCGTGTTGAGAATACAACGGTAAAACAAAGGTATTTTCCCGCGATATAGGGCGATATGAAAAATTTTGACTATGATTATCGCACGTTCTTAAGAATATTCCCCAATGGGGGTTATTTAGTAAGTTTTTGAGTGGGTGCTCGTGTTAAGCAAAGCGCTGCAAAGCATTGATTCAATTTGCTTACCATTATAAACAGCCTGAGGGCTCAGCACAAAAATGTACAGAGCCATGTGGGCGCCTGCACAACCCACAGAGTAAATCTAGGCCAAAATGTTAAACACCAGAAAAAGATTTCTGGCATATATAGCAGAAATTCATAAATTCCTGTAAAACAACAACTTAACACAGCATTGTCAATAGTTTGATGAGTGAAATAAATAATATTGGTAATTTCTAAAGTTCAAACTAAAAACTAAATTGCTTCTTTGAGCTTAAAGATAATAAAGGCTCATATTACACCACGTGCCGCTCCTTATTTTACCAACCTCGGACGGATGAAAGGGTGAGTTCCATTGTGAATGTGAGCTGCAGGTTACAAGTAGATGATTGCACAGCCACGGCCTGTGCAGGTAAGAGCAGGTGGGGCAAGGTGCAGGGTGGGAATAATAAATAAATAATTAATATTCCGTAATCTGTCAAAATCCCCCCCACTGCTCTTACCTGCACGGGCCATTGCTGGATACGTGCCTGTTGCAATCTGATTGCAACTGGCACGTATCATACTGTGTTGCATACTATATTAAGGCACAGATTTAAATCGTTATTGTTGTCAAAAGTTAGCATATGCAGGAAATGCTTGTTATTATCACCTGTATATAGTAGTGGGCATGCTGCAGAAATCCAGGGCATCCAGTAGGACGTTCATACAATATATGCAAGTGTGTGTTTGTATGTGTACATGCATAACCAAATGTACAAAAACAATATCTAGTATCACTGCAAGATATAAAGTAATACAAATTATAATCTTGATTGCTTTTCTTTTAGCATGACACATGACTTGAGAAGGAAATATGTTACTTTGAAATAATCCTTTTTATAGCAATTAATGTCTGTGTAAAACTATGATTTTGCAACAATATTGAATAAAGACAGACATCTAGAAGGACATTCTTAGGTTTGAACCCAAGAGTTTTCCCTTTGCAGCCAAACACAGCCCCTATGAGCTACAGCAATTTATACTTTTACTGAATATTGTCATTTAATAATAATAGTCTCAGTGCTAATGGTTAACAATACTGTAACATGCTTCCATTTGTATTTTCAAGTTAACCTAGTGTTGCAAAGTCATCCTGTGTGCCCTGTGCACCCCCATTTGTTTGCTGACAGGTACTGGTGGTAACTGACTCTGATTGTCCCTAGGCTCTGTCTAACCAGTGAAAACACACAAGCATTAGAGTGCACTAAATATCATTTACATTTGACATGACCTACCCTACAAGTTCCTTGTAGGTAATAGAGCAGGGGGATCAAAACGACCTTTAATTCCCTAGTATATCTTAGGGCATGGCAGTTTAGAGTCCAGCAGCCTTTTCTGAACTCTAAGGGCATTTTAAAAGCAGCCCTGTGTTGTAGCACTGTTTTTAAAATTAAATTCACTGTAAACTCGACTTTGGTGATAGGGTCACTTAAAAACTGATAATCTACAATATAATTGCATGTTCAGTTCCCCCAGGATCTCCTCTAGATGACCCGGGGTTGGGACGTCATTTGATCATGAAAAAGGTCCTTATAAAAGAGGTTTGATAGCCCAGGGGATAGAGAAATTACACATTTCACTTCCCCAATGTAGTAAAGTGCCACCCAAAATCGACTTTGGTGCTATGAGGCCCGTGGAGTGAGCATCTAAACTATGGGGCATATTATCAAGCCCCTATCGCCACCACATCGTCACTTTTTGTGACGTTGTGGTGGCGATAGGGCCAGCTCCCTATTATCAAGGCGGCGTTAAGCCACTTAACATGGCTTAACGCTGCCTTGATCATAGGGCCCCTTTCATGCTAAATTTAGCGTGAAAGAGGCGTGCAGTGGGTGTTGCGGTGGGCATTCCACCACAACACTTATTGAATTGGAGGCTGCCACCTATTATCCAGGGTGGCATTAATAGGTAGCAGCACTGAACTTAAGACCTGAAAAATCCTGGTCTTAGGATGGCGAAAAGAGGAGAAATACTTTATTTCTCCTCTTTTTTGCTTTTTCCATGTGTGCTGCCTTGTGCAGCACATATGGAAAAAGCTAACTGCCATGGTTTGTTTATGTACAGGAAGGTGTCCCTTCCTGTACATAAAGAAACCTTTTTAAAGAATTCCCTATTTGAAACTTACATGTGTGCTGCATGAAGCAGCACACATGTAAGTTACAAACTGGCATTCTAGGTTTGTTTATGTGCAGGAAGGGACACCTTCCTGTACATAAAGAAACCTCCCTGCTCGCAGACACCCTTGCACTCTGATGCAAGGGTGCCTGCGTTGGCGCTATGTTGTAGAACTTAGCGCCATCGCAGGGGGAACCGCGAGGCTGCACCATATCCTTGATAATATGGTGCAGCCTTGCGTTTCCGAAGTGGTGGAGAGAGGCGTTAAACCAATAAGGCTAAAGCCTCTCTCCACCACTTCCTTGCTAATATGCCCCTATGTTTGCATATTCTGGATCCACAAGGTCTCCCCAGGAGTTCCAGGGGTTGAAGTTATGTAACTATAGGTAGGGCTCTTATAAAAGATATTTTATATGACCTGATTATGGAGAAATTGCACATTGCAATTTCCCCATTGTAGATGACTAGGCCCACAGAATAACATTGCAATAATTTATGAATTTTTAATATAAATCTCCTCTAGCCCCTTGCGTATTGCTTTTAATTAATGTTTCATAGTTAGTTAGGGCAAATTTTAACTGACTTTGAGAGAGAGCAGATCTCTCTGCTGGTTTTCTCCAAGTGGATATCTTTCGTGCAAGATACTCTTTCATTTTCTCTGAACTTCTACTGAGGTTCACAATTATGCTGACACCGCCCTCTTTAGAATTTCCCCACTCTCTTTCACTGTTTAATATTGACAGCACTGGTTGTTTAGGGAACATCTGACTTGAATATTTTGCATTCTTTACATTTTGGTTTTTACTGTGCCTAGTTGTTACTATTCTGTATTTTATGACATTGGAACTTAGAATAGTCAAACATTTTAATGTTCTGACTGTATTGATATACTTTCCTAACCATCGTCAAATTTGCTGATTTGTGATTTGACTAATGCTTTCAAATAAACCCCTATGGTTGAATATTGTCTCCTCTCTCCTTATTGTGGAGCCGTATTGGTTTCACCTGAATTGAAATGTATGCCCCATGTTAGCTCCTCTCAACGCTTCAAGTCGACAATCAAAGATACATAAGACCAGTGTGGGGTATTATTTATTCATTTTACAAAGAGATTGAGAGATAAATATCAGTACTCCATTAACTGAAGTGTCTATTCTGTATTATGTTTAATAAATCAGCTACTTTGCCTTAAACTGGGCATTTTTTAACCCCTTGCATGCTGATGACGGCCCCCATCCGTCATGCACTACGGCGCTCGTGTGCTGATGACTGCTGGAGGCTGTCATAAACCCGCCGACTCGCGATTTTGCCGCACAGGCGCAGAATCGCGGCAGCATGCAAGGGTTTAATGTGTAAACACTAGAAATTCAATACTAAAGCGATATACAAGAGCTGATGATTTCAATTATGCACAGAAATGCTTCATTTGCAGTTCCCTTGTGCCGAATTAGTCTGCCAACATGGTGCGATTTGATGATAGGTTATGTTTATGACAGATCTCCGAGAAGAGCTTTCCTACATGCTCTCTCCTCCCTATGTGAAGGCACCGCAAAACAGCCAAACACTGTCGCTCACACTGCCTGACCAGTCAGTGTCCTGTGGGCCCACTCTACATGTCAATGACAGTACCAGATGAGCCAGTAGCTGAAGGAGGCTGACCCATTGTTCACACTATAGCCCTCATTACAAGAGAGGCGGAGTGGAATTAACTCCTGGAACTCTGCTCCTGCTGAGTTCACAAGGATCAGGTTTCCCAAACTCGCTTTCTCCACACCAAATTTTACTGTGCGGTAACTTCACATAGTAAAATGACATGAGGTTTCAGCAGTTGCAGCAGCCAAACCTCAGCTCTTGTTATATTTTCTGACAGGGAAGGGGAGGGCGGGGGAGGAGCTAAGGCTGCAGTCGGCCATTTAATGCCGGTCGCAGCTCAAAAGTGCAGTGAACGCGTGCAGCGGGCGTGATGACAGTGCATCAAAGGCGCACCGAAGGCAAACCTGTCTGCACCCGCCTGCGGCCGTCCGGGGCGAGGGGCCAGCCACTATGCCCAAATTTTAAACTACACTCCGTCAGATCTTAAGTTATTACACTCAAAAATCTACCCTCTCAACCCCTCTATTGGCCCCGACCGACTAGGTTAGGGACCATGGAAACTAGGGTTCCTTCCCAGAACACAATCAACCTCTTTATGTGATTGAAAGCACCTAGAGAAGGGATAACCTCGGGACACCGGAACTAACAATCATACATCTAAACACTCGCTCCCTGGCAAAAAACAAACTAGATATATTTCACCTACTGGACTCAACTAAACCAGACATTCTTTTATTAACTGAAACCTAGTTCTCACAGGAGTCCGCCCCCAATATTTTGGCCGCCCTCCCCAACAATTATTATATCCTTCAGGTGAACCGACCAGCAGGGAAGATTGGTGGAGGGATAGACGCCATAGTACGTCAGGAATTGAAATTCACTAGACTCAAGACGCTAGACATTATCTCGGTGGACAATCTAGTTATTAAATAAGATTCGGCTCTGGTACCCCTAATTTGTGTACTGCCAAATAGGCCCCCTCAGAACATGCCACTTTTTAGGTGAGCAGATAGCCCATCTTATATTCAACCATGGAAAAATGTTGCTGATCGGTGACTTTAAATATCAGGCCAATTATGTGATGGGTGGACAACACTCTGCAGAACTGACCGATCTACTTAGTGGGTTGAACCGTACTCAACAAGTAAAATCCCCCACATACAACAAAGGACACATACTGGATCACATTTGGACATCTAATCTTACAGTGTCCGCATTTACAGTGTCCCCTTGCACATGGTCTGATCACTTCCTAATAAAGTGTGTGATCAATAATATAATTTCAGACAAACCCCCAGTCAAATGAGGGCTCATGGCAAGGAATTGGAACAGCATTGATATTAATGCCTTTCGTAGCTCACTGGTGAACACAGTTCCCATTAATTAGCCATCCATTAACCTAAGCGAGGAAAATATTACAGATCGGTTACCAGCAGCTAGCGACAAACATGCCCCCTCAGGACAATAAAAACAGCCATGTGTCATGAGGCCCAGAGATGGTTCTCAGAAGACTTAAAGACTCAAAACCTAGCCCTGCGCCAAACTGAAAGGAAATGGAGACAGAACTACTCCCTTGATAAAAAAGAGATGTATTTAGCTCAATCTAAGGAATATTTAAAAAAACATTCAATCTACTAAGGCCACTTATTTCTCTTCAAAGATCCTGAGCTCCACCAATACACCGGAAGAAATATTCATAATTGTCAAGGAGCTCTCCAATCGTGATAGAGTTACAATAAAACCCATCCCTTCCCAGGCACCTTGTAGTGCCTTGAAAACCTTTTCCACCGACAAAATTACTACAATTAAAGCCAGTATTTCAGCTAGCTGTGCTTATGAGGCATTACCTAAGGCGCTGAGTAACCCCCGTTCCCTCCATCAATTCCCAGCAATCAATAGAGAGGCTCTTTTGGAACTTTTGACCAAAGTCAAATCTGGATATCCTACTGATAGTTGTCCTCCGTATATTTTAAAATACATTTTAACTGCAAACCCTGAGCCTCCCCTTTCTCTTCTGAACGAGTCATTAACACACGGCTGTGTCCCTAGAGCCATTAAAAGAGCTATCATAACTTCCATTTAAAAAAACCTGGGGCAGACCCCCTGATTCCGACTAACTACCAACCTATCTCCTTGCTTCCCTTCCTGGCCAAGGTGTTGGAATTCCATGTGGCAAATATCATTACCTTGATCCCCACCAAGCAGGGTTCCGACCCTCTCATTCGACCGAGGCAGTAATACTGACTGCGTTGGACAAACTACGGGAGGATGCCGACAACGTCACCCTTCAGGCTCTGATGCTATTGGACCTGTCAGCGGTATTTGACACAGTTGACTATAGGATCTTGGTGGATCATGTTAGGGATGCAGGACTCCAGGGTTCGGCTCTCAGTTGGATTACGTCCTTCCTGAAGGATCGTTCCCAGTCTGTTCACCTCTCCCACTTTACTGCGCCTAATATGAAGTCCGCGGCCGTACGGGGACCGGGGACAGAATCCCTGGTCGGACAGCGGTAAGAATACAATATAACTCGGCAGAGTTGCAGGCAGTGTGCCCCGGTATAGCTAGCGGTTGCAAGCACAGCATGATGGTCAATCAGGATGGAGCCTGCAGTCACTGCTCGTTTAAGTGGAACATTGATTGCATAAGGAGATAGGGAGTTCTGAACTGAACTGTGGTCTATTGAACTGTAGATCCTTAAGTAAACATAAAATTGAAATCTTTGACTTGCTCTCTGAGAGAAAGCTTGATCTTCTGTTCCTCACGGAGACCTGTCTGGACCCTGATTCTGAGCCGGATATCCTAGAGGCACTCCCCCCTGGCTACACAATAGCTAGAATTGATAGGGTGACAGGTAGAGGAGAAGGGATAGCGGTCATTTTTAAACTCCCCCTTCAATGTTTTCTTGAACCGTTCACGATTGGTGACAGTGAGGTGGGCTCCTTTAAGATCAAAATTAGCCCTAACCTTACGATGAAGGGGCTACTGGTCTATAGACCACCTGGCCCTCTAACACGTTTTTTGCCCAGTCTGGTCGAGGGCATCACCCATCTGGCCATAAGACACGATAAGCTTCTAATATTGGGCGATCTGAATCTCCATCTGGATGATCCTTTGAATAAGGGGGCCTCTGACTTACGCAGGACCTATTGTCGCTCCATTTGAGCCTGAAATCCTGTGCTCCTACACATCAGCACGGCCACTTACTTGACCCTGTGTTTGCCAACTGGGAGGATGTAGGAGTAACCACCCCCCTCCCTGTTCCCTGGTCGTATAATTTCCTGGTCCCCTATGTGGTGAGGGTGCCAGAGACCGGAGTCCAGGAAAAACCCACATGTAATCACCCTCGCAGGAAATGGAAAGATTTCTTGCGGGATGATTTTAATAGAGCGCTGACCTTGGGTAGGTCCCCAGGTGGCACAGATATTGAAACTGCTTGCCAAAATCTGGAGAGGCGCATAGATGATGCACTTAAAACTGTGGTCCCGCTGCTTCCTAATAAGACTGTGGGCAGGGCACATAAATCAGCACCTTGGTTCACCACAGCTTTGCATCTTGTAAAAGCTGAATGTAAACGCCTGGAGAGGCAATGGAGAAAGGGATCTTTGAGCCAGGATAGATTGAAATATATTGAAAAACGAAAAAAATATTATGGACTCATTAGACGGGCAAAGGCCACTCATTACCAGGCTAGAATTGGGGCTGCGGAAAATTCTACTAAAGAACTTTTTAAAATCTACAAGGGGATCTCTTCCCTTGCAGCTACCACCGTGCCAATAGCGGGCTCGGCTGAGTCATGCAACCGGATTGCGAACTATTTCTCGGAGAAAGTGGAGAAAATGTATTCCTCCTACCCTGGGACCGTAAGGATGGGTATGGAATTTGTGGAACAGATCGGAGGAGCTGAGGCAGGTCAGAGACTGAGCAACTTCACTATACCCTCCCCTGAGCTTCTCAGTAAAATCTGTCTTAGCATTAAGTCTGGCTCACCCAGAGACCCCGCCTCACCCAAGTTGTTGGGCGAGAGTATGGATATGCTTGAGCCCTATATTACAAAAACAACAAGTGATGGACTGAATGTGGATCAATGTCACACACTCCCCCAGTCAAAAGATCTGGGCCCAAATCCATCGTTTTTTTGCACTCCACACCACCCTGGGTTAGACAATGGCGATATGCAAATCAGCTCTGACCCTGTTGCCCCATGGGAACAGTCCAGTCCGAACTACAAAAGCCATGTCCTTCCCAGAACGGAATCAAGCATCCGAGGACCGGACCGGTTTCGAGGTAACACCTCTCTTCAGCCCGGCTAGCTTGACTCCAAGTGGTGTGGAGTGCCTGGGACCCACGTCTGGGCATCCCCAGCGCACTTAGGGCGGCAATTGCAAAAACAACAAGTGATGGACTGAATGTGGATCAATGTCACACACTCCCCCAGTCAAAAGATCTGGGCCCAAATCCATCGTTTTTTTGCACTCCACACCACCCTGGGTTAGACAATGGCGATATGCAAATCAGCCCTATATTAGGCATGTTCTGGAGGTCTCGTTCAGATCACACACGGTGCCAGGGAGATGGAAAAAAGCCATTGTTCTCCCACTCCAGAAGAAGCCGAACATCAGCACAGACATACTTGAAAATCTGCGACCTATCTCGCTTCTGCCTTACCTGGCTAAGGTGGCAGAGAAGGTAGTAAACCAACAGCTTATGACTCATGTTTAGGAATCTAGCCTCCGGGACCCGTCTCAATCGGGCTTCCGGGCGTTACATTCTACAGAATCTGCGCTACTCCTTGCCACGAAAGTCATCAGACAGGGGGCAGATGCGGGGCACACTATGGCCCTGATTCTGCTGGACCCAAGTGCTGCCTTTGACACTGTGGCTCATTACATCTTGCTGCAGTGTCTGAATAAGGGCGGTGTCTCAGGCCCGGCCCTAAAATGGTTGAAATCCTTCCTGGCAGAACGAAGCTTTCAGGTTAGACAGGGTGTGCACTACTCCAAGGACATCAACCTGGAACAGGGTGTGCCTCAGGGCTCTGCCCTGAGTCCTACCCTGTTTAACCTATACGTAACACCTCTGGCGGAGATATCGGAAGGTTTTGGAATTAGGGTCGTCTCATATGCCGACGATACCCAGCTGGTGATCTCTCTATCACAGGCGCCGGACTTGGCAGCCTCTAATTTCAGGGCATGCATGCAGGAGCTTGCCTCCTGGATGGCCAAGAACTGCCTGAAACTTAATGGTAACAAGACAGAGGTGCTTGTGGTAGGGGGTACTCCATCAGGCTGGACGTCAGCTTGGTGGCCTCCCAGTCTGGGCCCCACTCCTACACCATGCACCCAGGTGAAAAATCTTGGCGTATGGTTGGACTTCAATCTTTCTTATGAAGTTCACACTAGATGTGTAGTGGGGAAGTGTTTTGGAGTCCTTAAAAGCTTGCGGAAAATGATGGGTCTCCTTCCTATAGAGGCTAGGAAGACGCTGGTGCATGCCCTCATTACATCTTGCCTAGACTATGACAACATACTTTATCTTGGCGCCACTGCTAAATGCCTTGGAAGATTGCAAGTTGTGCAGAATGCCGCCGCACAGCTGGTACTTATGCAGCCTAGGAGGGCTGCCTCCAAAAGAGCCTTGGATACCCTGCACTGGCTACCAGTAAGGAAAAGAGTGATGTTTAAGGCACTGTGCATGTGCCATCGCATCACCCAGGACACGAGTCCTTCTTATTTGAGGGATCTTGTCACTGGCTATGTGCCCGTAAGGTCCCTTAGATCTAGTGGGACTGGTGTTGATAGTGCCGAAGGTGAAGAAGGCCAGAATGGGAGGCAGGTCCAAACGGCTCCTGGCAGCTTAGAGCTGGAACAAACTCCTTCTAAGCCTCCGGACGGAGACTTCTGAATAAAAGTTTAGGAAGGCTCTTAAAACTCATCTGTTCTCATGTTGAGAAGGTGGGCGTTTTTGGACGTGGTTTGAGGCACTGCCACTTCTCTCACCCCAGCGCGGGGACACGCCGGTATGGCATAACCATGCGCTTTATAAATCCCTTTATTATTATTATTATTATGAAGTCAATGTGCGGAGTGCCACAGGGATCTTCATTGTCCCCGCACCTATTCAACCTGTATTTACTCCCTCTGATCCTGTCCCTAAGAGAAGGAAATGTGAGCACATTCAACTATGCAGATGACCTGCAAAAAATATTCACCATCGACAACACGTCTGTCTCTTGGTCTGAATTCCAAGCCACCATGATGCACATCCATAACTGGATGAATAGCAACCACTTAAAGTTAAACACAGACAAAACCGAGCAGGTCCTGATTGGAGGTGCTCGAAATCCTTGGAGTTCACATTTCTGGCCAGCTGAGCTGGGCTCTCTCCAAACCCCATCCTCCTCAGCTAAGAGCCTCGGGCTCACAGTCAACTGCGAACTATCCATGAAGTCCCAGATCGCAACAGTAGTCTCTACCTGTTTCTTTCAGTTGCGGAAGATATAAAAAATTAGCAGACTTCTTACTAGGGAAGCATTGGTGCAGGCAGCTCTAGCCCTCGTCATCTCTCCCATAGACTATGCCAACTCACTGTACTTCAGTCTACCGCTATATTTAGTCAAAAGACTACAACTTGTGCAGAACCAGGCTGCAAGACTGATTCTTCATCAGCCCAGATGGCAACGTGCTTCCCCTCTTATGAGGAAGCTACATTGGCTCCCCATATCCCAATACTGTGCCTTCAAAATCAGGTGCCTCATTTTCAAATCCTTGTATGGCACCTGCCCTAAATTTGTCTCCAATCTTATTCAGCCACACATACCTACCGGCAATTTGCGCTCTGTCCACATGAACCTTCTGGTCACACCGTCCTACAAATCGAAGCGGTTAGGCAGCAGCAGATTTGCGGTGCTGGCCCCCCGCTTCAGGAATGCCTTACCCTTGATATCAGATCCTGTACAGACCTCCTGAGATTCAGGAGACTCCTTAAGACATGGATGTTTATTCAGGCATATGAATAATTCACCAGGACTTAGGCTACTCCAATATATAGCGCAAAGAATCCAACCGGTGTATGTGCGCTTTACAAATAGTTTTAACATAACAGGGGAGTATAAAAGAATCCCCCTATGCTCCCTCTGCCATAAAATACCTTTCTGTTACCTTCCCTACTCTCCCACACCCTTTCTTCTCCCCCGCCACACCCTGAGGTACCCACATACATTTACCATGAGCTAAAAGTAAGTGGTAACTATATGCGTTAAGCGCCATAGAATTGTTAATTCTCTGTAGTTTTACAGCCGGAAAAACCTGTTCCACAAGGCAATTCCCTATTCCATGGAATTTCTTTTGCAATTGCACAGTACGAAGTGGATTGACCACTATAACGGTAAAATCAAATCTGATTTTACCATGCCCCCAGAACCATGCAACTCAGAATGAGGAGTTACATTTGGTAATTGTGGGCTGATTAAAAATGTGACTGACATTCCAACAAAACAGTGGCTGTGAGGGCACTGTTAAGAAGCTGACCTAAATCTATTTTATGTGTATATTAGTTTATGTATTATTTTACAAACTTATACTTTAGGGTATGTTTGGAATATATGGCCGAGGAGCCATTCCACATCTAAACTAAAAAAATGAAATTTCCATAAAAAACTAAATTAAAAGAAATGTGATGGTTATGAATAAAAACCTAATAATTCGTAAAATTACGAATGCAACCATAGCTACCCCAACGCACGGTCCATGACTTCATGCAATAGCACAAATGATAATGTCATTGCAGAGCTGGTGACAATCTTTTAGTGTTCGTGCTAAACATATTCTGAGACCACAGAGACATACTTTCTCCCCTGTGGGTGAGGTGAGGGCACCTCAGGTGCAGCTTCAAGAACGTCAGTCAACACGCCAGTCTACTAATTATTTTAATGGAGATCTTAGGGAGTGAAAATGTAGTTATGCTGAGCAAAAAAATAAAAGCGCAGCAACGACAACACATAGTATAAACATGCCACCGGGAAGGTCATTTGTGACAGAATAGCGCCCTCTGCTGGTTCATAACAGTACATTTACGGATCTGAAAAAATATATGACTTCGTTTTCCCGCCTATCTCACTTTCACTATCAAACCATTGCCATCATCATTGACTCGGTAGCTTCACTCAGCGCTTTGGCAGCATAGACGGCATGTGCTACGTAAAAACCTAAATTATATACTTAACAGGTAGGATAAAGTTTGCTAACCAGCTGTGTCCTTGCAAGGTGGCGGGTGCGAGTATGGAGATTTCTACAGGCTTGGACAGGTCTCTCCTTGAGAGAATCGCAGCAAGAGTACCTGCTTTTATTGAGGTTTGCACAGCATGGTGCCATTCTCTCAGAAATCAAACAACCATTGGCAAAACCAATAGGTTTGACGTTGACTGCTACCCTTTTGGCAATTCTTGTTTTGTCCGCCTTTCATAAATGCTACTGGTCAAGAAGCTACCTGACTCATTAAATCTAAAAAAAAATGAGTGGCTAAAGGGAAAGGTGTTTGTCTGGTCTTAAAAAAAATACGTTCCCATGGTATACCCTGTCCTGTAGGGAACTACCTTGTGTGGATGTGCTCCTTGTAAAAGGACAGCATGCCATAACTTATTGTGAAGTCAGTCAGTGGCTGAAGTGGGCTAACATTACCCCTTGATGCATGGCTGGTGGTTGGAAGAACAATCTGAATGACACAATCACAGACAAATGGATGGCTGAAAACCCCTATAAGTGACAATATTACCTATGTTTCAGTACCATCAAAAGGTCTTGGGTAACACCGACCTAAAAAAGCCATCAGTCTTTTATTGGCTGCTAGTCTCACCATTGAAAAAGAAGGCAAGAAACAAGGTAAGAAAGGAAGGAAGGAAGGAGTAAAGGCACACAGAAAAGGAAGCTAGGCAAAAAGGAAGGAAGGAAAGAAGGAAAGCAGATATGAAGGCAGGAAGGACGGGAGGGAGGCAAAAAGGGAAGGAAGGAAGGCAAAAAGAAGGCCAAAGAAAGAAGAGGAGAGAAGGCAAAAAGAAGGAAGAAGGAAAGACAAGAAAGAAAAAAGAAATGAAGAAGAAAGGAAAAAGGAAAAAAGAAGGAAAAAAACAGAGAAGGACAGAAGGAAAGAAAGAAGACCAAACAGAAAGAAAAGAGGAAAGAAGGCAAACAAAAAGTAGGCAGAAAGAAAGAAGGAAAAAAGGCACACATGAAAGAAAGAAGAAAACACAAAAGGAGAGATGGCAAAGAAAGATGGAAAGAAAAAGAAGGCAAAAAGAAAGAACACAAGAAAAAATGTAAGACGGAAATAGAAATATAGAAAGAAGGCAGAAGAGAAAGAAAGAAGGAAGAAAGAAATAAAGACGCAAAAAAGAAAGAATGAAAGAAAAGAAGAACAAAGGAATGGAGGAAAGAACAAAGGAAAGACAAAAAAGAAATTTGAAGAAAGATTTTTAAAAAGGCACAAAAGAAATGAATGAATGAAAGAAGATAAGAAAGGAAGACGGCAAAACAGAAAGAAAAAAGAAAAGGCAAAAAGGAAAGAAGGAAAAAAGTCAAAAGAGAAAGAAAGAAGGCAAAAAAGAAAGAAGGGCGCAAAGGAAAGAAAAGCAAAGGAGGAAAGAAAAAAGGAAAAGTAAGGAAAGCAAAATGATGGAAAGAGGGTTCTAGGCATAACATATTGGATACTAAAATCCAAATTACAGCCAACCTATGTTTAAATAAAACTGTTATAAGTGTGCTGCAAATTAAACAAAATAAAGTTGTTTTTTCTAGGCAAAATTTATTAAAGAACCATTGGTGAATCTGAGTCGAGGAACACCATATGGTATTCTGTGAAATAGCATTTATCCACTTCCAAAGAAATTTACAGCAGTTGTGGAAGGAGACAGGAGCTGATAAAACTGGAATGCGCCTTGTGCTCACTTCAAATAAGTCCTAGTGTCAAATCAGGCAACACTGGCACTAAAGGGAACAAACTTGTGTGCAGCTGTCGGCCTGGCAATGCAGCAAAATGCAGTCGCTTAAAGTGAAGTTAACCAGTGGCTTAAGTAGGCTGACACTTCGCCCCTTGCTGTATGATGTAGTGAGCGGAGCAAAATGAGAATGACCCAACAGCAGACCAATGAGGGAAGAGAGGTGACTGAAAGTCCCTTTAAGTGAGTATACTATATATAATATTTTAGTAAAATCAAAAGCTCTGGGGTAACAAAAGACCTGAAGATACCCTACACAAAATTACATTGCCAAACTTGCATGATTGCTTATTAAGAGTTCTCAAAACGTTCAACCATCCCCGCCCCCATCCTCCCCGTTTGCCTATGGCCATCGCAGTGTTGTCATTTGATGTGACTAGAAGCTGAAATAGAGTAAAAATCCGTTCTTTTATTGTTTCTCCCAGAATAAAATACATGTCCTAGTTTTGGGGGAAGATTTAGGTAACCATAGCACTAAACGCAAAATACTGCTCTTATTTACATCTCCAGTGGGCCTTCTCACAAGCAGAGTGGTAGGACAGCAGGCATCCTTCTGCCAGCCGAGCTGGTTCCTTTCTTCATGGCTCTCAGAGAGAAGCTGTGTCAGCTGAGCTTGACATCTGGTACAGCATGTCCTGGCTTAACAAACCATTGTGTGCTGTGCATGCTTAGGAAATCTTAAATAGGTGATTACCCTGTTGAATACAAATCATGTTTTGCATTTCTTTCGCATTTGTGGAAAAAAATGACCTGGGCAGGTTAGACAGGATCACAGGTTCAAGAACGAGCTGTGGCCCAATGGAACACTAACTTTCACCACTATTGTTTGATTACCACAAAACTGCAATATGTTGCCCTTTTGAGATGAATATATTGATGTAAATGTAAATGTAATGTGTACATAGTAGCAATGTCTCTTGAACTGCCATAGTTCTGCATAGTGTGTGCAATTAATTTTGTTCTATGCTAATACTTCTAATTAGTATTACTACATGCCTCTGTGTTTGCAGTCTGTCCCGGTTTTGGGGTCTGAAAGTCTGGTCACCCTATGTTTGTGTGAATCGTATTTGGAATGGGCTGCTTGAACCACCTCATCTGACACAGAAGCTTCTAAACATTCAACCTTTCGGTTATTTCCAGTAACCCTCAATAACCACAAACCAAATGGTGGTCGTCTGAACCATTTGCAACTTTGGCACTAAATTAAGACCAAGGGCCAGGAGGAGGCCCCTGCATGATGGCACCTCACATGGTAGACTCTTCTGGCTGGGAATGCAGCCAGCCACCAGATTCTCCCCTTGTTGGTCAATATCATGTAACCACACTTTTTATCATATCTGTATATATGTTGTTACAATCACCTTATGTCCATCATGCAATATTCGCAGAATTCTTGGTACTACAGAAGCATGACTCAATCCGGCCACCTCTCAGTAATATGGCCAGGGACTGCTGGAGGCCCCCACCCTTCCGTTAACCAACATTATTAACCAGGACATGAGAGGGATTTCTTTGGAGGCGGGGGGGTCGTACAACCCCCGGCCGTTTTTATTAAAACATACAAATAAATCAAAAATTGGAAATAAACAATATTTACACAATTACGCAGATAACGTTCCATGACATTCTATTCCAATTGAATATATACAGATATCAGATGGCTAACCTTAACATACTTCTAGTACAAGGTATTTCCTATTCGAATCTAACGTAACAGTCATATTATACAATATTGTTTTCTGTCTATCCTATTTGGGCCTACGGCAAGGTCACTAACTGGTGTCAGATTCTTAGCACTTAAACCACGCCCTCCTGTCGGAGTGCGCATGCGCAGAGGGCCCGTTTACCATGGGGGTACACCCCATCCCTGGTTACCCCCGTACGCCCTATTAACCACGCCCTTCCATCGAAGTGCGCACGTGCAGATGGCCAGCTTTCTGTGAGGGTACTTCCGCCCCCGGTTACCCCGTACGCTCTATTAACTCCATTAAAGGGGGCCCTTGCATCTCTGTGCCATTTACTGGCGTCATTGTGCATGTGCAGGGTGGCCAACCGACCTAGAGAAAGCATGACTCTCCCCTCCCCCGCACCCAGGTAGCCAACAGGCTGTAACTGCCCCTGGAGTTCTAGGAGAGACCACTTGTCCCTCCCTTTGGGCGACCCCATTCGAGAATGGCGCCGCCCCCTAAGGACCTTAAATTAACTGCTCACCAATCATGACCTTACCGCCTGACGAAGGAATAGCAATAAATACGACGATTGATGACCTGTAAACGGGATAAAGTACTAAGCAACAAAACGTATTAGTCAGACACTCTTATCATCCATAAACATTTGTAACAAAAATTTGAAAACCTTCATAACACACAATAACAATCATCTGCTTCAGGCGATGGTGGGTGGGGAAAAAGAATGACAGCCTCCTAGAGGCTGGAAGGGCAGGCCGTGGCACGCAGGAGTCAAAGAGGCAGAATCAAGTGCTCCACAGCCTTTTAACCCCTCATCTGCCATGCCGAATCTAACCGGCCTGGCCTTTGTTCCCTAGTGACCCGGAAGTGACTCAATCACTTCCGGGTCACCAAGGGACCCGGGGTCCAACGAATAGCGGGTGGGGGCCGGTGCACCCCACCATAACTGCGGCTGGGCCAATGTCGGCCCGCCTTTCCTTTATCCTTCTTCTGTCATTAACTGTCTTGAACATCAATTGTACAGCACCTCTAATGCTTGCTTTGGTTCAGCGGTGCAACAGTGCTTTAGACATCTGCCAATTCTTTATTCTTTTGTTGTTTTCTGTTGTTGCTGTTTTGAGACATTCACCAGCATGCACTGTCTCCACCATATCTTCAAAGACTGGAAGGAACGGTCATGAGAGAATCACGATTATCCAAACATAGAGCCTGATTTCGAGTTTGGGAGACTGAAAAGGTGGAAGATACACAGGTGAGGTGTAAATCCTTTTATTGCCAGTGACACCGAGCTCCAGGCAGCAACTTTCTACCAGGAACCCCACACACCATTCCAACTCACTGTATTCCACTCCAACATTCCATACCCATATCCCCAGGGAAACCAGACCCAACACATCCCCCTCCTTACACAATAATAAGCAGATATGAAATAATAGAAAAATAAAACCTGCAAATAAAAGAAAACTAAAATACGACTAGGCTGCAATGAGTATGACAATACACAGAAAATATATAATATACAGTACACATGATATGAAAGGTAAAACATCAACAGGTCGACCTTCAGATTAACTATGACATGCCATCCATTAACATTAAACAACTTTAAGTGATACTAACTACTGGTCAAAATGACTTCAATGTCCTACATCAAATAATCTTAAAATTGGGAAGGTAAAGATTTAATCCCCACTACCTTAGAACACCCCACATAGTCTGTTAGCACACCGCCTCTGTGTTCCAAACAATTGTTTAACTCTTCCCTCACACAATCAGCCATAGTATCAGGAATAATCGCTATCACACTTTTGTTCCATATCTTACTTTTCTTCAACACCACAAACATGATCCCTGACCACTTTAACTTTAATAGACGCAGATCATTTAGGCTGCACCTTGGTTGCAAGAAGAGGCTTCTTAATTCTCACCCAATCCTCCACCCTCAATGGTAGTACTCTCTCCTCAATGGTAGAACTCTCTTCACCTTCTCCTCAGTGCTGTATTTTATCTGAACTGCACTACTAATGTCCGTCACCCTTTCCAGTCTGCTTGAGTCCATGACAATCCTACCCATCCACTCCTTGTTCAATCTGGGACCAGCATTCCTCCCGTCAACTACGAAAAAGGTGACATTCCTGTACTTATGTGGGGCATCGTTCTAACTCCTCAAAGCATATTTTGAATACCTTCCCTCCTCTCCATCCCCTTTACCAACGCTAACTGTAATTAATCTTTAGTGGTGCAATTAAATTGTTCCAACAATCCATTGCTGTGGGGATGATATAAAGACGATGTAATATGCTTAATTCCTACCGACTGCCTACATTCCTGACTCTCCCTTGGTATAAGTTGAATTCCATTGTCAGTTACTAACTGTTCAGGATAACTTTCTCTGACAAATACTTCACATAAGAATTCAATCACTGTCGTAATGTTCACTGTTTCCACAAATTTCAATTCAGGCCAATTAGACATATAGGGCCCGATTCACAGAATTAACTTAAGACTCAATCCTAAACTTACTACTATTTTGGTATTCACAGAATGCACTTACTACTTTTGGCATTCACAGAATGAACTTACTACTTTTGGTATTCACAGAAGTTAGGATTTTGTCTTAAGTCTGTCTAAAGTCTGTCTTAAGTCTGTCTTAAGACAAACTTAAGACAAAATCCTAACTTCTGTGAATACCAAAAATATTAAGTTCATTCTGTGAATGCCAAAAGTAGTAAGTGCATTCTATGAATACCAAAATAGTAGTAAGTTTAGGATTGAGTCTTAAGTTCATTCTGTGAATCGGGCCCATAGTCTATTAGGACCAAAACACATTTAGCAGTAGCATTCTGTATTGTCAAAGGCCCAGCAATGTCCAATGCTAATTTGCTCCAAGGTATATTGTCACTCTGCAAGGCAGTGACAGTAGAAGGCACAGTTACTTGTATTGTATCACTCAAAACACATGCATAACACTCCCTTACATAATGCTCAACAAACCTGTCTACGCCCGGCCACCAAAAATCTTCCCTTACTCTTCATTTCATGGCACGTATACGTAAATTGCCCTTATGAGCAAGACTCAATATTTTACTGTGAAGACCACACAGCACAACTAACAGCTCTCATCTATGCATCACTCAATTCACTATAAATAATTCTTCTGCCACTAACCAAAAGGGAGCTAAAGTTTTGCACATTCTTTTCACTTTGGGCCATTAACCTGACAAACATTTTCCTACTTCTTGCATCACCTCATCTTCCGAGCATGCTTTCACACATAAATTCTACATCCTCAAAGTCCAGATCACATTCATCAACCTGATCCTTCACGGATTACCTGAACATTCAATCAGCAGCTACATTTCTCACACCAGGAACATACTGTAACTTGTATTGGAACTCCTGCAATCGATATTGCCATTTGGCTATATGTGGAGTTGCAACTGTGTTAATAATAGACACGTCACTGGTGTTAAATGGCTTCAAAGGCCCCGCTGCAATTATTACCTTTTTGATAAAAGCAAAGGTCCTGTCACATTCATCCTTCCACAATATCTTAGCATTGTTTTCATTTAAAATTGTACGTAAACACATTGTTTTTGCAGCAAAATTCTCCACAAATTTAGAATAATATTCAATGAGCCCTAAGAATAATTTCACATTATCTTTATCAGTAGGGGCATGTGCAGCCATATTAGCGCTCAAAATATCCACTTTAGGCTCAATTCTATTACTATATATGTGGTGCCCCAAATAGTCCACACCTAGCTGACTGACTTTGCACTTGTTCCTCCTTAATGTAAGACCACTCTTCCTGAGTATTTGTAAAACGTTATCCAACCTTAAATCATGTACTTTCTAATTTTTCCCAAACAATAATGTGTCGTCCTGGGAGTATTGCACACCAAACATACTCTCGAACAGGTTACACATCAACCTCTGAAATACAGCTAAGGCAGAAGCTAAATCGAATGACATGCACATGACACGATAAACCCCCTCAGGTGTCATGAAAAATGTTACGTTTCTAGATTCCTCATTCAATTCTATTTGGTGTTAGGCCACCGACATGACCAAGGAGGTAAAAACTTCAGCTCCATCAAGAGTGGCTAACATTTCATTGATATTTGGGAGGGGTTGCTTGTCCACCCAAATATTTTATTTAAATCTTGTAAATCTATGTGCTAACACTATGGGAGAAAGCCATTCAGACCCCTCAATATGATTGATTATACCTACCCACATAACTTCTCCAGCTCCTCTTTCAACTCCTTCTGTAAAGCCAAGGCTACCTTACGTACTCTGTGCACTACAGGACATGCTTTCAGAACAATATGGTGTTGGAACCCCTTTAGTTTGCCTTACTCATTCGTAAACACACTGAGGTACCGCCTAATCCACTCACAGTCATCAACAAACAACACACTCTGCCCTTTGTTCATCTCACTCTCTTTGAATAATCTTGCCTTTGAAATCACTTGTTCTGGATTATTGGAGTCAAGCACTGTATCGAGTACACCCTGCTTCTCCAACCCTAAAAGATGGGCATAATTGTCTGTCACATAAATAGTTCCTTGAGTGGAGCTGTGCTTGAATTCTATATTAGCACAGAGGTTGCCTAGGATTTCCACTTTTTTTCAACTATAAGCATAAATGTTTATTTGGGAAGGTTCTAACAGAGCATTTGGGAATCTCTTGAAGTCATCCATACACACCAGGGTATAAGGGGACCTGAATCGGCCATCACTTTAACTCTTTTACCATTCAGCAAAACCTCACAATGAGGAGGTGTCCTTTTCCTCATTGACTCTACTGAAGCAATTTCTACCAATGTCCCTTCGATATTAGAGGTGAGAATAATGTCAACACAAAATTCTCATCAGATTCAGACTCCATATCATCCATCGCATTCACACTTCGACCTTTTTGACCCATCCCTGACCTACATAGCCCCCTTCTTGCCACACTTAAAACACAACCCTACAACAGCAGGAGAAGTGTTACTATTACTCAAATGATCTTGTCTTCCACACTGAAAACAAACCAGCTCACTACTCCCCTGAACCAACTTCCCCCATACACCCACCACTCCGGGTGATCGATTAACAACATTATCTTTCTCTCGTGGCTTTTCTCTTTCTCATGGTTTGTCAGGTTGTTTTACTAATAACTTCACTTCATGCACTTCACTCATTTCCTTGACACAATATGCAGAATGTTCAATACTTCTTGCAATAATAAGCACCCTTTCTAAATCTGAGTCTTCAGTAGACAATAACTTCTCTTGTATCCTCTTTTTATTAGTCTTTTCTATTAGTTGATCCCGAATAATTTCATCTCTAAGCTCCCTATAATTACACAGTGTTGCAAGTGTGGTAACGCTGCCGCAAAGTCGTCGATTGCTACACCCGGAAGTTGCAGTCATTACAAACACTTGTGCCATTCCAGTACTGTATTTTGAGTTGAACCTCTTATCAAAGTTTTCAACAGAGAAAAGTTCTCATCGATAACCTACTGGGGACCTTCATCCTTGAATGCACACTCACAGTTTCTAGAGGAAGTGTTTTCAACACACTTCTACCCTCAGAACCTGAACTGAAAATAGGGCTTTCTTTACTTTAAAGTGAAGATGTCACCATCAATGGCCTCCAAATACGCTTCAAATGCCTCCTTCCACTGCTCCCAACACATAGGAGAGGTACTTGGAGCTGCTAAGAAGGATAGAGGTGCTGCAATTCTATCCATGATTCACCTAAATCATAGTTATCAACGTGGGTGAGTTGCTGCCCTCCAAAAATAAATGGTGTGTTAGTCACTGTCAGTGCGGGCACCACAGAATTTGGTGTGCCTATCACCGTTAATGTAAGCACAATACAAGGATTGACACAAGGATTGATGCAATATTATTATCAGTCTTGCACCATTTTCCAACCAAGCCAACCAAACACAATTCCTACTTCCAAGATGGCCGCCGGTTTCTGTAGCCCTTTCTTGAAGAATTAGAGTTTGTAATTAGCTTTGCAATGAGCTGGTAATGAGGCCTCGCTGTAACGTGCACTGAATCGTTGTGCACTGAATCTACAGCCGTCGAATATGCAACAATTATGCCGTCAACATGGTATGACCGCTGTGTAAAATAACGTTCAATTTAGAAGTTGCACTCTGAATACACATGAGATGGCTACAGAGTATGTTGTGATGACGTGTGGTTGTACGCGCTATGCATTCAATATGGCCATCAACTGCTGCACATGCTCCAAAGCAAAGTCAATCGTCTGACATCGAAGTCTTTCAGGCACCACCACCTCCGGAGCATAGCTTTCCTCCCAGTGCCTTCACTGATGACAGAAGTGCAACACAGGAACTGCTCAGTCCACACAGCTGGAATAGGTGGGATTACAGGAACTGCTCCGGCCACACAGTTGAACCCAGTGTCGCTGGCGCTCGTCGCCACATGAAAAGGAGAAAGATACACAGGAGGAAAGTCTGTTAGCTGAACTTCAGCACTCTAGCATCGGTCCCCCGATCCACTGTAGACAGACACCGGTCCGTCAACATTGGAATGCCTACCAAATACAGACATTCTTGCCAGGGCAGTGGTTGAGGGACCCTCATAACTAAGGACAGCAATAGAAGGCAGGGTTTCTGACAGCAGACATGTCAATAAGCATTGAAATATATGCCTGTCAAAATATTTCTGATCAAAATGTACTCAACAACAAATTCAGTTCCCACTGCAAAACATACTCCTCTAACCACACAACTCATTTACCACTCAAAACGCAAAGCACAAGCAGGAAACCTGTTTCTTGATTATTTGATTATATGTCTGGAAAAAGACAACTCAGATTATGAGTTATCTGTGATAGTGGATAAGATAAGCAAGGATGAGCCCCAGTTATTTGGAGCCCTGGTCCAGACAACAACAGTGACAGAAAAGGCATATGTGGACCAGCTTTGTGAATGCTGACTCCAATACCAGACACTCACAGGACATCACAAGTGGTGCAATGATCTGTGGGGAAGAGTCAGTTCCCTCATTTCCAATGAACATCATGATGCTTTGGCACCTGGTGGTGGGCTATTCTACCAAAATCTTAAATAAAAGAATATTGCGATGCAAGAATATTGAGTCAAAAGTATCCTCAACTCAAACAAAATATCGTGGGACAGACGATAGAATGCCATGCTATGCAGATTTTTATAACACGCTAATCACTCAGGAGCATATCCAGGCACTTCCAGTGAGTAGGTGGGGCCTTGCCAGGAGTTAGTCCAAGAGCTTCTTGCAGAATTTGTGTAGCAGCAAAGAGGATCTGATGTGACGGGGAAGGTTGTTTCAAGCCTTGGCGGCGATGTGCAAGAAGGTGCGACTTCCTGCTCTGTTCTTGTGTATGCAGGGGATTTATGCAAGTGAGAGACAGACTGAGTGGTGGTGCCTGCAGAGTAAGTGGAACTGGATGGGTGTGTTGAGGTAAGCGGGACCTATGTTGTGTAGATTCTTGTAGTGTGTTTGAGAAGTTTAAAGTGAGTGCATTTGTGTAACGTGAGCCAGTGGATTTCCTTGAGGTATGGAGTTGTGTGGGTACATTGAGGGAGGATGTGGGTGAATCTTGCCACGATGTTCTGGACGGCTTGGAGTCTGCTCAAGAGCTGTTTGTTAATTCCAGTTTAAAGTACACTGTCGTAGTCTATTCTGCTTGTTTTAAGGGCTCCTGCAGTGTTTTCTGGTAGCCACTAGAAGGTTTTTTGCAGCATCTTTAGCAGGTCGAAGCAGGTGGAGGTAACTGCATTTACATGTGCTAAATGCCTAGATTTCTGGTGTGGGTAGTAGGAGTTGGGTCGGCCCTGCGGTCTACCCAGCCACCAGGTGGAGTCCCACAGGGAGATTTTGCTTTTGAAGATCACTACTTCGGATTTGTCCATGTTGAGCTAAAGGCAGTTGAACAGGGTTGGACTTGGGTACTCCACAGATGAGATTTCTGGCTTCCGGCATGTAGGTTGTCATGGTGACTTTCTGTGTTCTTCTTGTGAGGAAGGATCAGATCTAGCTGAGAATAAAGAAATGGATGCCTGACTTGTGGAGTCTTTTGATGGAGTGTGAAACCGTGTAGAAAGTGGATAAAAGGTAGAGCAGAATGAGGGCCGCGGTTTCTCCATAGTCGAGGAGCATCCTGATGTCTTCTGTAACTGCAATGATTGCGGTTTTTGTGCTGTTGTTTGGTCAGAATCCGGATTGCAAGGTGTCCAGAAGTTGGTGTAGGTTGAGGTGGCCAGTTAGTTGACTTTTTATGTCCTTTTACATGATCTTTGCCAGAAAAGGTATCAGGGAGATTGGCCAGTAATTTGCGAGTTGAGTGGGGTCTGATGAAGTTTTCCTAAGCAGAGTGTTTACTGCTGCCTGTTTCCAGCATCTGGGAAGATGGCGGTGGCGATGGAGATATTCAGGACATGGGTGAGTGCTCCGCTGAAAGTGTGGACAACCATGTTGTAGATGTGGTATGAACATGGGTCTGTAAGTTATCTGTAGTGTATGGTTCTCATGATGCTTGGTGTTTCTTCTGTGGTGATGGACTTCCAGGCATAAAGGGTGCTCTAGTGTGGTGGGGTGGTAGACTAACATTGAGACTGTGAGAGTCCAGTTGAGGGTTGAAGTTATTATAGATTATTGTATTTTGTCACTGAAGTAGTCTGATCGTTTTTCGCACCGATCCTGCAAGGGGGTGATGTTATATGAGGAGGCTTAGGGAGAGGTGCAGTCTTTCACGATCATGAAGATCTCTTTGCTACTGTTGGTGCTGCTCTCTGTGCGTCCTGCTAGGGCCTTCTTTTTGGTTTCCCTAATCTGATCTGATGGTGGTGTTGTCTTAGGGTGGCTCTGAAGGTGTTCTTGTCGATCTCTTTTCATCTGGTTCGCCATTTCCTCTCTAATTGTTTGCAGTGTTGTTTGGTTGACCGGAGATCCTCTGAGTACCAGTTGGCCTGCTTTTTGTCTCTTTTCTCGTGGCTTTGTTTGAGGGATGCCAGGGGGCTGGTGCAGTCAGATTACCAATTATTGAGTTGGCCAGTGTCAGAGTTTATGTCTCCAGTGGGGTTGGGTCTAGTATTGCATAGGGTGTTGGCCCAGTCTGCTTCTGTGCTGTTGTTCCAGGTACAGGTAGTCTTGCTGGTGTAGATGTTTTCAGGCAGGGGGTGATTACCTGGAAGTGGACAATGGAGTGATTAGACCAAGTGAGGGGTGTACTGTCGGTGAACTTGATTCCATTGAAGTTGCAAAGATTCGTTTGAAGGTGTGTCCGGCAGCATGAGTGGGCTAAGGGACGTACTGGCTGAGTCCGAGAATGCTGAAACTCTCAATGAGTGCGCTGGAGCTGGTGTCAGTCTGATCTTCTTGGTGGATGTTGAGTTCTTCTAGGAAGATATAGGCCTTGGAGTCCAAGGTGAGAGGGCCGATGATGTCTTGAGTGAAGTTTGTTCATGGTCTGTGTGGGCAGTAGGTGGGGGTTCATTCAAGGGTGTAATTGGCTGTAATTTGGAGCTTTAACTGAAGGTAGTCCATGGAGAGGGTTGTGTTTTTGAATGACTGTTTTGATGGCTGTGACTATAACAAAAATATAATGTTTCTAGGTGTATAAATATCTGTTTTGTTATACTGTGGTATATAACATTGTTTTATTTAATATAGTTGTATTAAACTGTGTTTTTTAAATCAATGTAATAATCTATTAGTTATTGAATTGTAAGGTATTAGTATTATGATAATATTTGTTTTTAAAAATGTAATCCTTATATATAGTATAGTTTGTGATGCTTCATCTGGAATTTCTTTTTACACTTATTTATGTATTTATTTATTTGGTGACACTTAATTAGTAATTTTTAATTTAGTATCAGGTTGGGTTTCTAGGGGATTAAGGTGGGAAGTTTTTAAAAATACAAGTTATGGTTTTTAGTTTCAATGGTTTTTTGTAAACTAAATTAAATAATTTGTGTTTGTTATTTGTTTAGTTCATTTTTAGCAGGTTCATCAGCTTATTTAATTATAAAAGTTGAAGCTGAATTTTATAGGTATCACTTTTTTAATTTCTATTTGTTATTTAATCATATGTTTAATATTAATGATGTTTCTTATTTTTTAAACAAACTTTCAATTGTTGGTGTTTTGTGGGTTTTAGTGAAGGAGGTATTTTTGATTCCTAAGTGCTTTTATTTATCATTAATGATTATATATTTATATGTTTAAATAGTTTTAATTTGTTTTAGATGTTTATATGTTTTGTTTTATATACAAAGGTTTTTTTTTTAACTTTAAAATAGTAAATCTAACTCTCCAAAGGGCAACACATTCTCTACTGTTGCTCAGATTGGAGTGGGAATTTGTCTGCCTCTTTCCCTACTGTTCCTCAGATTGGAGCGGGAATAGTAATACTAACCCATTCAAGGACTACTCATTTTTAGTCTAAAAACAAACGCACAACTATCAGCACATCTATATTTTGTATAAAAGCCACACAATAGCGTTGTTAAGTACTGTGCTTGCTAACCATGGTACTTAAGCTGCCTGTTACATTTGGGGGTCTCTAGTTGGCATAGGTAGGTACCTGTGACAAATAGGGACCCTTGCGTCTAGTCAAGGTAAGGGGCTACACTCCTAATATACCCCGTGCTCACCCCCTCGGTAGCTTGGCACGAGCAGGCAGATTTATCTCAGAGGCAGTGTGTAAAGCATTTGTGAACACATACAGTAATACAGTGACAACACTACAAATGGACACCACACGGGTTGTATTATAAAAATAGGTATTTTTATATAGACTTAGCACAAGACTAAATGACAAAAATCCACAATACTATACTAAAAAATAGTCTCTAAAAGGGTATAATATAGCTCAGTTCTCTCAAGTTGTAAATGCAACACTTTACTCTCAATGTACCTTAAATGCGTAACGCAAGGAAAACAAAAGGGTCGCAGGGAAGTTGATGCGTTGGTTCCTTACACGCAGGGGAGTGGATGTGTCGGTTCCTTACTGCTGCGCAGTCGAGTTGTTGCTCGCTTCCTTACTTTGTGGGGAGTTGATGCGTCGGTTTCTTACTGCTCTCTGATGCGATGCGACAAGATGGCACCTCGATGCGATACTCTTCTCCGGTGCTATGCAACAAAACAGCACCTCAATGCGATACTCTTCTCCGGTGCAATGCGACAAATTGGTGTCTCGGTTGCGATGCGACAACGTTGGTGTGATGTGTGCACGCCCGCGCGGCGACTCGATGATCTTTGGAGCCGCGGCAGGCCCTGCGCTGTGCTTCTCTGGTAATGCAACGATGATGACAGCTGCAGCGGCAGCTCGCTTCCTCAGCGATGCGGTGACAGCGGCTGCGGCAGCGACACGCTTATTGTTGTTGACCCGCACTTCCAGCTCCCAGCAACACGCAGTCTCTCAGAAGGCCCAGCACAACAGCAGGCACTTCAATTCCAGCAAGGGAATTCAGGGGGGAGCTGGTTAGTGAAGTCCTGTATCTCTGAGACTTCAGGCAGGAGGCAAGATCCAGTTCAAGCCCTTGGAGATTCTTCTTAAAGTTGATAGAAAGCACACTCAGACCTTTTCTCCTGTCTTTGACAATGAAGCAACCACTGAAGGCAAACCCCCAAACACACAGCACAGGGGTAGTCTCCTCCTTCAGCTTCCTGGTTTTTCTCCTCAGCAAAGCTTTGTCTTGATTCCCAGAAGTGATCTAAAGTTCTTGGGTCTGGTCCCAATATTTATACTACGTTTCTCTTTGTTCTCTGAAGGCAGAGAGGCATTTGCCTAGTGCAAACCAGTTCTTGTCAGTCCTGGAGCACTTTGTTGACAAGACTCCTGCTTTCCTTTCATTGTGTAGTCCAGGGACATCAGACACACCAGAGGAGGTGGAGCCAGCATTGTGGAGGGAAGGCCCAGCCCTATTCAGGTCCCAAGTGCAACTCCTCCCGCCCATCTGCATGTAGATCTCTCTATTCAGCCCTGTGCTGACTCACCCTCTCTCCTGGAATCCCCCAGCCCCTGTCACTCAAACTCCAGACAAGGAATACACAACCTAGCAGAGGCAGGCTTGGATAGTTAGGCAAGAAAATACCTACTTTCTAAAAGTGGTATTTTCAAACACAGAATGTTAAAACCAACTTCACTAAAAGATGTATTTTATCATTCTGTGTTCAGGTATACTAAACTCGAATTTCTACCTAGTTACCTAAATCAGTTACGATTATAAAATGTAATAATCTAACTGCTCATTCTGGCCTGTGGGGAACAGGTAGCTTTGCAAAAGTGAAAAACGACAATGGCTGTAATTCACTATTAGGACATGCCACACACATCAGGGCATGTCTTACCTTTTACCCACAATGCACCCTGCCATTGGGCCTACCTTAGGGGTGACTAATATGTATAAAAGGGAAGGTTTAGGGACTGGCAATTGGGTGCACTTGTCCAGTCAACATGGCAGTACCAGACTTCACACAGGCTGTGCAATGGCAGACCTGAGACACACTTTACAAGCTACTCCGGTGGGTGGCACAATCAGTGCTGCAAGACCACCAGCAGCATTGGATTTACAAGCCCCGGGCACACGCAGTGCACTGTACTAGGGTCTGACAAGTAAACCAATCAAGCCATTCATGGAGTCACTAATCCATACATTTATTTACCATAGGGAGCACTTGCACTGTGGCACTGAACAGCATTGGCACAGTGCACAAAAGCATCTAAACCCAGGAAAAACATAAGAGGCAGCAGCAAAAGGTGGAAGGGTGACCCACACCAATAGTGCCAGCTCTAACACTGTCTCACTCAAATGTCGCACAACATAACCATGAACATAATTCACAAAAATGCTAGGGGTAGGGAAAGGTGACATTACATACCAGTTAACCTTTGCTTTCACTCACACATGTATGCTTGCACATACACAAACATTCACACATACAAACACTCACTCTGACATAAATACACTCACCTACAAGCACTTATACAACATACAGTTAAAAGCATTTTTAACTTACCTCAGCAGCCAGGAAGGGTCATATTCCAGATAATTGTAAACCATTCTTTAATATGTTAATAGTGCATAAAATATTGTTCAGCTGTGTAATAAAAATATTAGGAGAAAACAAGGAAAGTGATGCCCCAACCGATATCCATAAGGTTGAGGTACCCTTGTGTTCCTGGCACTCATTTTGCCACCTATGAGTGCAAGAATCGCAAAGACAGTGCCAGAGATTGCAAGGGGGCATGCCGAAGGTCACATCTACGACCCCTAAATTACGTCCATCAACATACCTACGCCAGATTATCAGTGGATGGACACCTTTGCCACCTGATGCCCAGAGAGAGTTTGTCAGTCTGTGGGAAACATTCTGCCATAGATAGTATGTAAGAAATGAGGGTTAGTGCTGCACCTGTGTTTCAAACTAATAGACCGAACTCTACAAAGATAAAGGTAATCAGAATCAACTCACCTAGATGTATTTTAATTACACCTGTATATTGCCTATCATAAATGTTTTCAATATTACAGTAAATAACTCCATGTTGTACAACAAAATCAAAAGTTATCATTGTAAATCTACATTATTCAAATGAACTATAAGTTCAATGTTGCAACCAGAGTGTGAATTGTGTCCTTAAAATTGTTCATAAGAAGGTTAAGATTGATTGAAATAAACTATACTGACATCCAAGTGTTTGGGGGACTCTTCTTCACACAGTGTTGATAAGGCATTGTGCCATGAACATTTGGACAGAAGAGCCACATACTAGGCCAGCCCTGACCTGTGAAACCTGAAGTAACTTAATTTCCTTATATATCAATCTTTATAAAAAAATTTATTTTGCAACTAGTAATTACGATGTTCTTGGACCCTCAGATCCATCAGTAGTGTTAAAACACATTGAATGACCAGTTTGATGTTATAAACATCAATTAAGAGCAAATGTTCTGTAGAAATAAAATGTTAACAACTATCATTGTAGTGTTTTGTTTTTTTTAATTAAAGATGTAGCAGTAAAATCTGAGTCATCTGCTTCAACTGCATTGACCACTCTGCCTGAAGTTGAAGATCACAAGCCTTCAGTGGGAACATCACTCCTACTGACGGGAATGATCTTCAAGACCAATCTAGCCCATGAGGTTTGTGTGGCCAATGCACTCTGCCTCCTTCTTTCCCTAAGAACACAAGATCCACTACACCAAACAGAGCCCTGTCCCCATTACGACATCAGTGCACCCGCAAGCCCCCTGTTGCTCTACAGCTCTAGCAACTGTGGATAACCCGTCTTTGCACATGCGACAACACAGACATGTCTGCTGTGCAGCCATGCAGCTCTGTGGCAGGAGGACCATATGGGCCAGGTTAATGTTCTTCTAAGGGTCCAGAATTATATCCAGAGGGACCAATATGATGTTGTCTGTAGCAGTGTCTGATGTAGTTGCTACTTTCCGGGTCACCTACTACCTTCTACCAGCTTTGTCCCAGAAACATCTAAATCTGACAGCTCCGATCTCCATGGGAAGATAGACACTTTTGCACACCGAGCCACATGTCACCACCACCCTGTTGACACTCAGGCCACTTTAGTGGCCCTATGAGGGGTCATTCCTCTGGCCCGGTTGAGGACGACACCAAAGAACCTACCACACATGACACAAAAGGTGATACCCTAATGTGAGCGTCAGGACTATTGTCCTTCTCCACCTTACATCCACACATTTCTCATTCGCTAATTGAATGATGTCTGAGAAAGAACTCAAAGCAAATATTAGTTCATTGTTAATTCCTCATCCATCATACAAGTTAATTTATTTTCAAAGAATCTGAAAATTAATGTGTTTTGACATTATAACTCATTTAAATAATAAATTACATTATTGAAATGAGTTAGTTCTCATAAACACGATATACATTTCATGAAAATGCTAAATGTGAATGAATGTAAGCTTATTGAGTACAACAACATCTAAATTTGTTTGTCACGTTTTCATTTTAATATAAAAGTATTATAGATCCAAAACCTATGCAAGGAAGACGGACATGTCAACAATGAGCACAAATACATATCTATATTAAAATATGTAGGCAAGGTACACCATTAAGAAGTACTAACTGAAGAACAAAAAAGTTGAATAAGGCATGATGACACAAAAAATAATACTTTTACAGAGCAAGGTCAATCAACAGGGTCCTCCAGTCTGATTGAGGTATCTTTTAAATCCTTCAGAAGTCCAATCCACAGGACCCCTTCATCACACATGGACCTCATACGAGTGACTTCCCCAGGACTTGTTGAGTTACTCAAAGGTGGTAAAAGCCATGTACAACTTCAATGAGCACAGCCCCATAAATAATATATTCACAAAAGCAAATGTAAGTGAAGTTATGTTTGGAAAGTCACAACTCTCCAAACAAAATTTATATCAGCATAATGTTTGAAACTTGCCTAACAAACCAGCCCCTCCTTGGTGCAAGGTCTGTCATCTTTTGTGGTATGTTGCTGTCGAGTCACACTAACAAGTCATGGGTGGAACGTGGAAATCTTGCACACTCAGTAATGATGGATACATCTGCTAAGCAAACCCCCTGCACACTGATTGTCATGAAGTGGCACCAATGCAATATGGACGTCGTCTATAGTGGCAACCAAATGTGGTATGCCTCCCAAGCCACATAACTCAGCCTAAATATTGTTCAGTGTAGCATTATCAATTGGAAATTAGATGAAGCATTTTAACGCCTGACAATAAGATCCAGGACCTTAAAAAGTTGGCTGCAACATCCCATTGGATTTGCTAACTGTGCACTGGAAACAGCCACTAGCACAGAATTATAACACTGTGTAAATATTTGGGTTACTGGTTGATTGGGATGTGAGCCCTGGTCAAGCAGAAACCACAATCCTTGTCAGGGTAAGGCAGAAGCAAACCCCAAATTAACCTGTGCTCAACCCCTGGTAGCTTGCCACAGAACACTCAGGCTGAAGTTAAAGGCAATGTGTAAAGTATTTGTGCAACATTTCAAACAGTAATACTGCGAAAACAGCAAACAAAAAGGATCCCACACCCAGTTAGAAACAATGAATTTTCTTTAATACATAAAATCAGACCAAAATGAAAAAAATATCCAATTAGTAGAACCTGAGGTACTCAATTTTAAAGATTTGAGTAAAGATAGCACCAAAAAGCATAAACCCAACTGTAGATATCTGCTTGCGAGGCACCCGGACAAAGTCATAAGTTTAGGCCAACCTCGATGGAGTGCGGCTACAGGGACCCAGTTAGGCCAGCTGAACAAAGTACATTAAATCCTGGTTTGCATCAAAGATGCGGCACACAGTCGAAGCAAAGCATCGGTTTCGGGATGCGCCAGGTCTGCGATGCTAAAGCCTGCATCGTTGCCATGAATCCTGTTGATGCAGCTTGCGATGTGAAGTCTGGTGTTGAGGATGTGGTGTGCACTCGGGATAATACATCAGTTCTGAAGAGCTGCAAGGCTGTGATGAGGAGTCCAGCGTTGTCATTGAGACTGCTGTCGACGAGAGATGCAATGGCCTATGCCAAGGATGTATTGTGCAGCCTGGATGTTCCAGTGGATCCAAAGAGCTGCAATGCGATTCAGGTCCTTGCGACCGGGCCTATCCACTCAGCAGTGGAGATTAATCGATTCGGCCTGTGGTTGCACCAAGCAGCAGAAGCGATGCATCAGCTCTGCTGGAACCACAGAGGCTGGCAGAGCAACTTAAACCCACTTCCAAGGGTCAAAGACTGGTATGGCAACACTTGGCAGTGTAGACATACAGATTTCAGTGTTCAGGTACAAGGGTATTGGAACCATGTTATGTCCCAGAGGCTTCAGATTAGGAGGCCAGACAACTAGTCCTTGGAGTCACTCTGGGTTCTGGGTTCAAGAGATGCGGGTCTAGTCGTTCTCACCCAGGTTAGAGGGCAGAAGGCACCAGGTCAGTACAATAGGGCAGCAGTTCCTTCAGAGCAGCATTCCAGCAGAGTGGCAGTCATTTTAGCAGCACAGCAGTCCTTCTTCTTGGCAGAGTATCCACAGATCCAAAAGTGTACTCAAGTGGTGGTGTCCAATGTCCAGTATGTATACCCAATTGTGCATTTGAAGTGGGGGAGAAGATTCTCGAGGTTTCATCTTACTTCCCTGCCCTGGCTCTAGACGAATTATAGGGGATGTGCAGCCCTTTGTGTGGAGGTAGGGCACGGCATATTCAGGTGTAAGTGGGGCTGTGCCCAGCTCGTCCCTCCCATCCTGCCAGTGATGACCCACCCAGGCACACCTAAGCTCCCTATTGTGTGTGGCTGTCTAGGAGGAACACACAAAGCTCAAATGTTGTAGTGTAGCTCCTATTTTCCCAATAGGCTCTGCGCATTGGAATAGTACCTACAGCAGTAAAGGCCTAGACCAGACGTTAACTAGGTCTACTACTGTCGATACTAGACTTAATTTTTGGGTTTGCCAGCTAAGCTCAGAGTTCGCTAGAAACTTTCTCGAATGTTCAAGGAAGGATTAACTCCCCTGATTAGACAAGAAGGGATTTAGTTTCTGACAACCATAGAACATGACAACTTTGCTCTCCCCTAATCAAGAGTCAATCTCAAGAGTCGTGTGAGCACAAGGCAATTATTTTACTCAGTCAGTACGTGCATTCTTAGTCTCATCAGAGTGTAGAGAAAAGGAGGAGACGGGCGTGTTCAATAAAAGATGTTATTTATTGATCAGTCTCTTTTCTCGTACAAGAGAAATGGATCGATATTATTGCAATACTTATAGTTAAGTAAAGTGCATACATTAGAAGCAATAGTATAAAATAATACTGTAAAAACATTGATATGGTTTCTGAGCCATATGATGTTTAAAATGATTAAAATATATTTACATACACATATACATTTGACTAAACGTACTCAACTGGTGTTTCTAAATACGCCTACCCCGTGTACCTGACCTAAGTCTAATACGTGGGCGGGAATAGAAAGTTACAGTTTAAGTTAAGTTTGTTTTTGCCAAGTGGATAACTAAAGAATTCTCTAGGAGGGGTTATTCAGTTCTGTACCTGGAAGTTAGGATGAATGAGGAATGGTATCTCTTTCTCTGCTCTCGATATTCCAGGCTGCCTGCGAGGGCTGCCCAGAAGCGCCGGTGCTGGGTCTCTCGGCTTGAGATAGCAGCGCGTCTCTCAGCGCGTCAGGAAGGCGGGGCTGCTGCCTGCGGGGTCTGCTTCTGCTCTCGGCTTTGGCAAGTATGGCTGCTCCGTCTTGTCACCACGCGTGTGTTTGCATAAGGCAAGGTCGGCAATATTTATACCTTAAAGGTGCCGGGATTGACGTAAGGATGGACATAGGTACGTCAATAAAGATGTCATACGACTTGCTCGTTAGCACATTCTTTACTAAAGTTCTCTGTGAAATCAAAACAATGGCCGCACGGATTATCCAGGTTGTCATAGGTTTGATTTGTTATGAGAACGTCGTATGCCTTATCAGGGGCTGGAGGAATGTCGCTTGTCTAATTAGATCTCAAGCGTTATGACCTAATCAGATAACACGTTCCTGTGCCGTAGTGTGACTGCGTCAGATAACGGTATCTGCATCATGGGGGTTTTCTTGCCTCATGGGCTGACTGTTAGTTAACTAGCTAGTAAGTTTAACCAGAATAGGGTCAGGAATAGGGGGATCGATTCAGAACCTATAGAAATACACGACACCCACTCCACGCTAACTATGGTCATATCTACTAATCTATGCATAGTATAACATAGTACAACATACTATAGAGTATAGTGTATACCTTACCACCCCACAATACATAAATGCATTTTGAAATTTTCAAATATACTGAAAAATTGCAGTCATATATATTGTATGCACTTAAGCTATGAATTAAATGCAAAAGTAAACACGCATTGTTATGCATTATTGCTTGTTGGTATATGAGAAATACACATGAAATGGCTCTTAATATGGCTATACAGAAAAAAAGTCAAAACCATTTCATCACATAAAATATATCGTGAACATACCAGCGGGCAGCTAAAGTCTATATAAAGTCTATAAAGTATCTTAAAAAATAGAAGTCTTAGTTCTCTAGGAATAGTTTCTTACTTTAAGCAGATCAGTGTCCCGGGGAAAAAATATATAGAAAAATATTTTAAGGGCTTGCTGAAAAAAGTTGCTGTCCGTGAACTGGATTGTAATTGTTCATGTGACTTTATTTTTAAAGTTGAAGGCCGAATTCAGGGAACGCCGTGTGCGAGTTTACTCAAAAGTCTCTATTTCTGTTCCGGAGAGAACATCATATCATTCAGGCTTTCGAAAAAACTGTCAACAGCTTCATGGGAAAGTTCCACTAAGTCGGAAATAGGGGTAACCATGCATTCATGCGCATGATTGTCTGCATTGACATTCTGATTTGCATTGCTGACAGAAGGTCGTACCTGTTCGATGCTGCTTTCATCTCGTACTTCACTACTCTTCAATCGCAGTGGTGAAGATTCCAGGAATGCCGTCATCAGAATTGGCAGCCTTTGAGGGCAGCACAAAGCGTGAACCTTGGTAGGAACCAACAGTGTATCTGCATCCAACGGCGCATCCGATTGTAGCGTCAGACAGGTGTCTAACACGCATTCTTCTCCGCATAGCAGACACCTTAGTACAGGTAAAACACACCTTTGCCACATTGGTCGAAATGATAGAAACCAAGTCATGTTCAGGTCTCTAAGCCGGGAGAGTCCCAGGATTTTTGATATCCGGTCCCGGTATCCAATGGCTAGGATCGTATCTTCCATTGTCGCGAGAGTTTGATCTGTGACATGGGTTGCCATATCGAAAAATAAGGACTAGGAATAGGATTCCTGCAATTAGTCCTAGTATTAGGGGAAGTCCGCCAAAAATCGAATGGACGAAATCTGGAAAAATACCCAGTATGGCTTTGAATGGTGTTAATGCCATCGAAAATACTGTCTTAAATACCTTTGAGACTCCTGTGGTATCAGAAATATTTAAGATTTCGCTCAGGATTTCCGCGAAATGTACGGGGGAATTGGTTGATAATAATGTATGTATCTCTGCAGTCGTCCTTGCGACTTGTAGATCATACGTTTCTTTTGATGACGTGAGCCTTGTAGGCGTCTGAAGAAGCACTGTTTTCATTCTGCTTAAAGTGTCTATTCGAATAGAAGTAATTTTCAAACTGGGCCATGCCCTCGCCTCCCTGTCTGGAAAGGAGCTGGGGAACAAAGAACGTCCACAGCACTTGACCTTCGCCGTCGTAGTGACGAGATAAGGAGTCCCGGGCATAAGACTACAGCATCTGCGGTCTACAATAAGAATGTAACTCCCATTATAGAGTCTTTGAAAGAATAGTTCTATTTCAGTTGCAGGTGCGCCTTGCTGGTGACATGAAAGGTTGTATGAATTCCCTTCACAGGCTCCGTGCAAACTAATACCGTTACACAGAAGCGTGCCGCTTAGTGACATAGCACAATTGTTGCCACTAAGAAACACTTTCTGTCCTTTGTTACTGACACATGCATGTGAATAGGGCAGGTTCCAAGTTGTTTTAAGGTACCCCTTTCCCAATTTCTCGTACATGCCAGCCTGTATATATTTTTGGCAGTATTGAAACCTGAAGGTTGAGATTGGAATATTTATGATTCCGTGGATTATCCATTCACTGACAGGTCGTTCTGACATTGTCAACGGTAATCTTTCTAGTTTTTCAATGCTCAAGATTGTATAATCAGCACCCTTCTGCGCCATACCGATTTGTCTATCAGTAAGGTTAAAGATTTGGAATAGTGACGTAGTGTTGATTAAACGCCAAGGCACATAGCCAGAACGCAGATTTTGTAACGTCCAGCCAAGCTGTACAATAGAACGCAATTGTGACTGACCATGTTGTAATACCAGTAAGTCTTGCGATAATATATCGATTGCTGAAGACACAATGCTGTCCAATGAAAAAATTCTGGAGGACAGAGTCATTAACCCATTGTCCACTACAGAAAGTGATTTTTCCAAATTAATACGGTCAATTTCCCGTATTCTTTCTGCTGTCTCAATTTGAGTAACCTTCCAGGCCTCATTATATGCTGCATATACAGAGGCTGCTATGAAACGCTTTTGACGCTGTTTGCGTGGTCCCATTATGAAATCACGCAAGTCAGCACCATCAGTAAGTAAAGTTAGGTGTTGCTTAATTTCAGGCAGTGTGGAAGACTGTAGCCATTGAAGGCATAATTTGCCCACACTGTAGGTTGTTATTATCCCTGGGTGATGTCTTTGGGGATATCTAGGGTCTGGCCTGGTCATTTTGAAACCCTGTGTTTTATTCAGGAATCTATCTTGACAGTTATTTGTATCTGTGGGCCAGATCAACCATTGTTTCCAATCAGGATGTGTTCTGTTTTGGTTAAGTATATGGTTTATGTCTATTTCTTCATCTGTATCAGAGTTATTGCTAAACATTGTTGGCTTTGGAATAGACGGGTTATTTAAATCTTTGATTTTGGCTAAGCCAAGACAGGTGGTTTGTTGAACAGTGTCATTTAAAAATATCATTTGTTCTGGGATCATGCAGGCTCTAAACAAAGCTTCTAAACCCTGTACTTGCCATTCTTTTGTGCCCCAAACACTTTTCAAATCAACATTTTTGTCCCAATAATCGAATCCAAAAGTATTCATTTTTTCAAAGAATGAATCAGAATAAATCAATTTTGTGTTGGTTATCATGGTTTTGGTCCCTGTCTTGTTTGACAATTTATAATAAAATGTTTCAGCATTACTAGTGTTAAAACCTTGAAAGTATGAATATTTGTCATAAACGGTTCTAGAGCTCCCTTTTGGAGGTGTAGCACAATGTTCCCATTGATTATAATTTAAAACATTTCTAGGTTGTGCAGATTTATGCAAGAAATGGTTACCATAGTGGTTATAGCAATACATACTATCATAATTTGTAGAACCTTGCAAATAATCATGTTTTGTAAATTTAGCAGACATTACTAAGTCAGACATCATATTGTTTATACTTTCAAAGTCCCAATCATCAGCAAATGAGTTTGGTTTTGCAAAGTCACTCAAAGAGATCTTAATTTGGTGTGGATATTTCAGGATCTCGACCGGACCATAAATTTCATAGTCAGTGTTGTCCCAGGCTACCCCACCAGGTATTGGAATTGCTGTGAAGTTGGCTGAAGAAAGTTCTGAAGAAAGTTCTCGTTTCTCGACGTGTGACGATGTGTGTGGTTTGAGGACCAAGTTGATGTTCTGACTTGCTGTGTCCATTTTAGCATATTTTCCCTCAATGAAGCGTCCCAAAGTAAATACCATGATGAGCCAAAGTATGAGGATAAATGCACCAAAACCCACCCAAAATTCAATCCATGGAGAAATCAGATATGTTTCTTTTAGTTGTTTCAAAAGTTCCTTCGCTTTGTCTTTAAAGGATTTTGATGATGGCTGTGTCTTTTGTTCGCTGAAGCCTTCAGAGGAATCATCGAAGTTGATGAAGTAACCGGATGCAGTTCTGTCAATTGTTCCAATTGGTTCAGGATTTTTGTTTTTTGCATTTTCACTTGGTACTTCAGTATAGATTGGTGTGTCTCTGCTAAATGTCTTTATTTGGGTTTTCAGAGGTCTAAGTTCTATTGCATTGTTGCATAGTCCTTGTTGTTCTTCTGTAGGCGTTTCGAATGTGATGAGCCTCTTTGTTAGGACCTCTGTACTGGTAGCAAACCTTGGTGTTCTGCTACTTATTGGGAGTCCACTTGGCCTACTGTTTGTTATCGGCCACATGTTGTGGTTTTACCAGGTCGATGGATACAACTCTGTTCTCCTTTTTTCCAGCAAGTGGCGGTAGTACAACTGATCTTGTCCCGTTGACAGACAAGACAGGAACTGCTTTTCTGTAAGAAGGCCCAAATTCCTTCTTTACCGCGATCTTCTCCCTGACTAGATCCCCGACTTTTGGAATCCAGACAGGTCTTGCTGGGACAGGTGGTGATTCTTCAGTGGTTGTTGGCTGTTGTTTCAACTGTATGTTGCTCAGGTCTTTTCTTGTTTTGTTTAAGTCCTGCAAAATAGCCAAACGGTCTTTGACATCAAAGCTTTTTTCTGTTACCACTGAAGTCTGACTATCAAGGTCAGAGATCAACATCCTAGTTCCGAATAATAATTCGTACGGACTGAATCCCTTCAGAGAATTTCTTGGCAAGTTATTTAGACTACGTTGGACACTTATTAGATGTTTGACCCACCCAGCTCCCGAACCTAATACCTTTGCCGTTATAGATTGCTTTATGTCACGGTTTTTTCTTTCAACAATTCCGTTCCCCTCAGGGTGAAATGGACAAGAGTACCGCAATTGCACGCCCATGCTGACCATGGCCTCCTTATAAGCCCGAGAGCTAAAAGCAGGACCATTGTCCGAATGCAGAATGCCAATTGCGTATGTGCCGATAAAGACCCGCAAATCTTTTATAACAGTTCTGGCGTCAGCCGTTCGCTGGGGCCACATCCATATGAATCTCGTGCATGAGTCCACTGCGACCAAGATATATTTATAGTTACCATCCCTTTGTAAGGGACCGCAGTGGTCTAGATAAACACAGGCTAATGGTTTATCCGAGATTAGAAGGGGCGTCTGTGCCGGACGTCTCACAGTTGATACTTTCATTTTTTGACATATTTCACATGCTAGAACATAGTTCCTTGTTTGTCTCCTCATTTGTGGCCACCAGTATCGCTGTTTTAATAATGATACTGTGGCTGAGACGCCAGCATGGGTAGAAGCAAGCCCTTCGTGTGCCGCTATTATTAGTCCTAACCTATGTTCCATGTTTGGAATTGCCCTATCCCCCACTCCAGGGATTTGAGCAAAAGGAACATTGTTTGCATCAGTTATGTATGAGTATTTTACTGGAAAGCCTTTAGGGAGTGGTTCTATCGAATCCTTTTCTGAAGCGCTGACAGCTTGTAATATTTCACTGTCTATTTTTGTTTTTGACCGGGTGACGGCAGCTACGGAAGCCGTTTGCACAGCTGCCTTCGCGGCCTCATCAGCCAATGAATTCCCTGCAACGTGAACGCCATCACGTTGATGACTCAGTGTATGTATCACGTGAGTCTTTGGTAGTTCTTTTTGTAAAAGAGCTACTTGTTCCCAGAGCATTTTGTGCATGATTGTGCCACCTTTCGCATCCTTGAAACCATTTTGAAGCCAGATCTGCAAGTATTCATTGTAAGATTGAACGCAGTAATATGAATCGCACACTATGAGTGTGGGGAATTCTCGATCCGTATTTTCAAGCGCCATCTTGAATGCTAGTAGTTCAGCTCGCTGAGCTGTACAATCTCCTAGGGATTGTGTTTTAGTCAGGGTTGGTTTAAATTTCCCTTCGTGCCAACGACCTTTAACAGTCGCGCACGCAGCACTGTAAGCTTGTTTACCCCCTACTGCGGGTTGTGCTGATCCGTCTGTATATATTATACAGCTGTATTGGTCTAGAGGCAGAATTTCGGTTGGCAGAGGACATTCGAATTCATATTGTAGAAATTCTTGTGTTTTTAAGTAAGGATCAAATTCGTACACCACGTCTGTTGCAGCAAGAGAGTTAGCCCATTGTATCCATCTCGGATGGAGTGCTTTCGCATTTGGAATGCTTGCCTTTGTTACCGCCTCTAAGGCTGGTATTGGTGTCACGATTATTATTCGTTTACCTTGTGCCAGGGCTCGTTCTTTTGCTATAGCTGTCTGTGTTGCTGTTAGAATTTTTTCCGTTGGGCTAAATTTCATTTCAGCCTTAGTGTACAAGTGTGATTTGAATGCAATTGGTACCTTTTCTCCCTCATTAGAGGTCAGGTATGTGAATCCGCATCTCCCTGGGATGACTCGGATCACAAGGTTGCGTGTATTATCACGGGTTTCTAATTTTGTTTTAATTAGCATGTCTGTTTGTAAGGATCTCAAAATTTCTGTGTGTGCTTGAGTCCAACTGGATCTTTTAAAGTCTGGTTTAATTAGATCATAAAGGGGTTTGACCCTTTCTGCGTAATTTGCAATGTAAGTTCTTCCGAAATTTAGGAAGCCTAGAATTGACTGTAGGTTTTTTAGTGTTTTAGGAGCTTGGATTACGGCACATTTCTCTAGGAAATTGTCTGCCAGGCTTTTGCCTTCACTTGATAACTCATATCCTAAGAATAGGACTGTCAGATGGGCAATTCTGGATTTTTTGAAGTTGAATTTGTAACCACTCCAGACGTCTTTGGAGTATTTGGGAAAAGGGGTCTGAGTGAGAAAGCACGACTGAGTTACTCTAAATGTCTTACGTTAGTTTTATCGCCCTTTCCAAACACGTTGGGCGCCATGTAGTGTAGCTCCTATTTTCCCAATAGGCTCTGCGCATTGGAATAGTACCTACAGCAGTAAAGGCCTAGACCAGACGTTAACTAGGTCTACTACTGTCGATACTAGACTTAATTTTTGGGTTTGCCAGCTAAGCTCAGAGTTCGCTAGAAACTTTCTCGAATGTTCAAGGAAGGATTAACTCCCCTGATTACACAAGAAGGGATTTAGTTTCTGACAACCATAGAACATGACAACTTTGCTCTCCCCTAATCAAGAGTCAATCTCAAGAGTCGTGTGAGCACAAGGCAATTATTTTACTCAGTCAGTACGTGCATTCTTAGTCTCATCAGAGTGTAGAGAAAAGGAGGAGACGGGCGTGTTCAATAAAAGATGTTATTTATTGATCAGTCTCTTTTCTCGTACAAGAGAAATGGATCGATATTATTGCAATACTTATAGTTAAGTAAAGTGCATACATTAGAAGCAATAGTATAAAATAATACTGTAAAAACATTGATATGGTTTCTGAGCCATATGATGTTTAAAATGATTAAAATATATTTACATACACATATACATTTGACTAAACGTACTCAACTGGTGTTTCTAAATACGCCTACCCCGTGTACCTGACCTAAGTCTAATACGTGGGCGGGAATAGAAAGTTACAGTTTAAGTTAAGTTTGTTTTTGCCAAGTGGATAACTAAAGAATTCTCTAGGAGGGGTTATTCAGTTCTGTACCTGGAAGTTAGGATGAATGAGGAATGGTATCTCTTTCTCTGCTCTCGATATTCCAGGCTGCCTGCGAGGGCTGCCCAGAAGCGCCGGTGCTGGGTCTCTCGGCTTGAGATAGCAGCGCGTCTCTCAGCGCGTCAGGAAGGCGGGGCTGCTGCCTGCGGGGTCTGCTTCTGCTCTCGGCTTCGGCAAGTATGGCTGCTCCGTCTTGTCACCACGCGTGTGTTTGCATAAGGCAAGGTCGGCAATATTTATACCTTAAAGGTGCCGGGATTGACGTAAGGATGGACATAGGTACGTCAATAAAGATGTCATACGACTTGCTCGTTAGCACATTCTTTACTAAAGTTCTCTGTGAAATCAAAACAATGGCCGCACGGATTATCCAGGTTGTCATAGGTTTGATTTGTTATGAGAACGTCGTATGCCTTATCAGGGGCTGGAGGAATGTCGCTTGTCTAATTAGATCTCAAGCGTTATGACCTAATCAGATAACACGTTCCTGTGCCGTAGTGTGACTGCGTCAGATAACGGTATCTGCATCATGGGGGTTTTCTTGCCTCATGGGCTGACTGTTAGTTAACTAGCTAGTAAGTTTAACCAGAATACGGTCAGGAATAGGGGGATCGATTCAGAACCTATAGAAATACACGACAATGTGAGCTACATCCAGTCATGTGACCCAAGTACAGACTACAGGTACTAAACGGCAAAGCAGGAACATTTCACTTTTCTAAAAGTGCCATTTCCATAATTACCATTTAAAGTCCGACTTCACCATGAATTAGGATGCTAAATTGTGATTCCAGAGACACCAAACATGAACTGACAACCAATCCCATTTGGAATGTACACTTATGCAATGTAATAAGGTAACTCTAATGCTATCCTATGGCAGAGGTAGGCCTTGCAATAGTGAAATTTTTTAATTTTAAGAGCTTTTCACTACCAGGACATGCAAAACTGAAAGATACATGTACTTTTTAAATAATTTAAACCCTGCCCTCTGGGCTGCCCAGGGCCTACCCTAACCTAAGAAATTGGTGTTGCAATTCAGCAAAAGTTAAAAAAGTATCATCATGTTATATATCTTCTAAGTAAAAAATACCAGCTTTCATTCAAGATTGCCAAACTTTGCAGTTCGAGCACATTTTATTAATGGGTTATACCATAAAGACAGTGCTGCAAGATTAGTTGTGTAGATTTAATGGTGGATGGTTTTAGTAAAGTGGTAGATTTGGACATAGTAAAAAATGAAGGTAATGGGAAGGGTGATACCAATCCTTGTTCAATGAGAAGCCACAACTTAGTTAGATCTATATGACTGAACCAAAAATAACCTTGTTGTAGAAAAAAAGCTTTATGATATCTAAAAAACTCTGGCAAGCCAATATCTCCATTAACCTTAGGAACTTTTAATTTTTGATAACTTAAATGCGTTTTGTTATTTCTAATAAACTTAGATATGAGTTTATCTACATTTATACAGAACTGAAGAGGCAGTTGAGTAGGAAGTATAGAAAGGAAGTAAAAGATATTTGGAGCAATTACTATTTTTATAGACACAATTTTCCCCCACCAAGATAGATGTGAACTGGACCACGTATGAAATGTGGCTTTAATAAGAGTCATAATATAATCCCAATTCAAAGTAATTTATTGTTTAATGGAGTGAAAAAATAGGATACCATGATATTTTTGTTGTTTATGTATTTTACTGTTGAATTGTAATTTTGATTACTAATAGGGTCTCGTTGGACTCTGAGCACAGTGCACAGTGTATACTGCCACAGTGGTCAGTATTTTTTCCTACTATCTACTAATAGGTCAGTTAAAAAAATAGAGCATCCCAGGGGATCGTAGAATGATTAACTGAATTAATATTCATTAAGCAGATCACAATTTCTGACTTCCTATAACTGGCTAAATCCCAGGATGGTAGTTTGCAATTGACAGCATATCAGCATCCCTATGATTGCATTTCAAAACTGAAAACATTATTTTTTTAAAGCAACCTGATTTCCTTGAAGAAAAAGGGGCTGCCTTTAAAACTAGTTTAAAATTTTGAAAAACTTCAGTGAGAGTTGGCAGTGGTCCAGGGGGACCATATTTTAGTCCCTCAGAGTTGCCATCTGATTTCCACTGGGGAAGGGGACCAAAGGAGGGCCCCTCTCCTTTTGTGAATCAGTTACAAGCCCAACTTGAGAATTAGTCGCCGATACTGGTTTGTGAATGGAATTGCATTAAGAAACCATTGATACCTAACTTAGAGACTCACAATTTGAAAGGAATGCTCCAAGCACTCCCCTTTCTAATTCACATTGTGATGGCATCGGATTGTGAGAATAAGAAAATATGTTGTGAATAGCAAATTAAGGTTCATACAGTAAAGAAAAAAGATTTTTGGGATCAGAACCCCTATATTTTTACGAATCACAAGGTTTGTAACCACAAAAACTATTACATCTGGGTGCTAAGTAGATATCTTAGGTTGGGTAAATTACACTACTTTTCATTGAATTAGGCTAAAAATTAGGAAGTTTACTTTTGGGCACTGTAACTTCCCCCAGTACACATTTCCGTGTATGCTACACTAATCAGCAGCAGGGATCTACATAACAATTTTGTGTTGAAATATTGACAATCAGAATGTAGCCAAGTGTACCAAGTGTAGACTCACTATTATTTACTCTGCTCTGACAATATTTTGGGAGTCAATTTACAGTTACAAGAAGTCAATCTTTACAGTCACAAAATATCGACTTTTTAACCACAATATTTTTCTACATCAGCAGCTCCTTTAGGGTTTTTTATGCCTATTGATTCTTTATATCAAAGTAAAGTCCTATTTTCTACACTACTATTATTCAAGCTGATTGGCATTCGTTATGGCCAGTATGAACAGTCACATTGAGAATGCAGTAAATTTGTTAGGAATGATTTTTGTATAGCACACACTATCCAGCTCAGTTTCTTTGCACAATTCTACAAAAAAGGTCAATATTCTAATAGATTTTATAAAAATTTCACAGAGCAGCTCACAGTATCATGCATACTATTACTAACAGTTCGTATTTATTTGCATAAACCATTAAGAACCCCAAAGAATTGAATGACTACCGACCACGTTATTTTTAACACCTTTGTCTAAAGATTCACCCGCTGGAAAGAATAAAAATTGCAAACTGGGTAGTTTATTGTCTTTATTGAGATTGAATGACAATGTTCCCACCGTAGTACAAGTAATAAAATATCATAATATGCTGGATCAAAAATAGAAACCATAGACTATCTTGTATTTTCTTTCTGTGTTACAATGATACATGAAATCACAGTCATATTAAAAATAATTATCATTATGCTGGATGCCTCTCATCACACACTATTGGTCTATTTTGAAACTGATTTGTGACATATTCTAAGGGGTAAGCAGGTGCTAAAATGGCTTTATTTCAGCACAGTGCATAAGAAACTAGCAAATGTCACAAAACTTGGTGTTCACAAATCTAATTTTAAGTTTCTAAACATTTTATTTGCTGCAGATAACAACATACAGAGTGTGCCAAAACACAGAGATTACTGTTACATTAGTCTACTACCAAAGATGATTTTTTTCCTTCTATTTTTACATTTTTAAACGAAGATTTAATATAGATGATTTGAACATTAAGGGACGGGACGAATGCATGGGATAAAGGGACATGGACTTCGGAGTTATAAAGTCTCCATAAAGTGCTCCGAAAAAAATGAGTGCAAGCTTTTCCTGTAATTCTAACGTTGTCGGATGTATATAATTTAAGTGACACTGATTTCACGATTATGGAAAGAGAGTGTGTGCAATGGCTTGTATTGGCTTGTATATGTTGCGGTTGTGCATTAGAATTGGTAAAATCTTGCACCTTAAAGGAAAAGAGATTTTTTTAGGGCTTCCTTTAATACAGTGAAATCTTTCTGGAGCCAAAGAAACAGGGAAATAGATTCTATTTGGCCAGACAACACACTTCTACGGCATGTATATCCATGGTAACAAAAAGCAAGGCGTAAAGAACCTGGGGAGAGTAAACGTGCGTACATCAGACAAGGTGTGATAAAATTGGCATGCTATGTACACAGGATTCAGCGTATATTATACATGAGGGCAGCGGAAACACCTATGCAGATAGCATAATCCGATTTGAGATCATAAGAGATTTTGATACGGAAAGTCAATAATTTGAGATAATAGCAATGCCAGGAAAGATTTGTCAAAACTGCCAAATTAGAACGAGTAAGATGTTATTATGTTCATGATTAAGTGGTTAAGGTGTCTCTGACGTGAAAGATAATTTATAACTTAATGAATAGGAGTGTAGAAAAATTACATTGATATAATGTAGGATTACATGCGTGACAAACGTATGGAGGAGACAAGGTGGCCAATAATAAAAATGGTAGGGTTTATTTTTGTTGGTTTATTTGCAGGTCACATTTAGCCAGCTCAAGGATCATCATCATGTTTAACATTGCTGGTGATATTGGGACATCTCACCAAGGCATGAATAGATGTTTTGCCTACTGGGGAACAAGGGAATGCCTTTCAGCTGCTCCTCGTCTCCTGGCTCGAATAACTGAAATATCCTACTAATTGATCCTTGTTGAATGTCTGTAATTTGTTTGAGTTTCAGGAAGATGGGGGTATTGAAAACTCTTCTGAATTTGTTTGCTATATTTATTTTTGCTTTGGATACTGTTCTGTATCAATTTCCACAGTACCCATCCTATTCCCACACGTAGCTGCAGCCCACATTTGGCTATCCCATAATTTTGCAATCAAGCGACTTTTACCAGCAACGTTAGGACATCGTTGGTGCTAGTGAAGTCCAGTTTAGCCTCGTAATGTACAAAAGCAGGACTTTTTGAGAACCGCCCAGACCCCACCCTGAAGCACAGCTTTAACCCTCTAACTGATCCCATTGTGGGTGAAATTTGTTTCCATTCAGAAAGATGTGGGAGCACCTTACGTTCTTTTGAATCTGTCTTCCCTTCGTGTTACTCCTGATGGTGTTGCATCCAAATCATAACTGTAAACTATCGTATCAATTTCCTATTAAAATGTAGGTTTTCTTACTGATACTTCTATTAAATACTTCTCTTCTGCTGCACTGCTTTACAGTCTTGCTGAAATCCTTCCAAAATTCTCCAGAATTGAAAGAACCTCAGTGGAGCCGTCCTGATCCAAATTAATTCACAGGATATACATTATTATCTGCCCCTGAACATGACGCTTGCCCATCTTTTTATGTGAAATGGAGACTGTTGTTGGTTTGGGTACAATGCTCATGCAGGCCTCAGTAAAGTTCCTGGTAGGTATTCCTTGGGGGGGCTGACAGCTGCAGGCTCCTTTTCTTTGCTGATAGAAGGGACCATCATGTTCGCAGTCCTATTTGTTTTTGCAGAAATTCTCAGGGAACAAAGCCGTCGAAAGAAGGAAACCCACAATCTGTAGAAGTGATGGTGACAACTACTCTAGTGTCAGATCTGATGATGATGCACTGACTATCAGGGCCTTTGTTTGGGTGGCACTTAAACATGGCTCTGGAAAACGCACCAAGAGAGGGGGCGACTTAGTAGGTGAAGGACCTCGGGTGAGCACAGGAAAGGGAAGGCTGACACCAGAACTAGGTGTCAGAGAGATGAACAGCTTTGGCAAGACATGCCAAAAGCAAACTGTCATCGAAAGGGCATGTCAATCAGGGAAATCTATCCCTTGCAGGAGGCCTCAAAAGTGTCCTTGACCGCAACAGATTTCCACAGAGTGATTTAATTTGCTCCACGGAGTTTAAACTGCATTGGAACAATATCACACAAAGGAATACTAACTTTGGGACAGATGCTGGCAGCATCAGTCGGGTCTGTGCAGGTTTTTCCTACAATGGGCCTCGTGCTCATGAACCGCCATGTTTTACGGCTTCAGAAAACATGGAGGAGACGCGTGTATTGGCTTACTCTGCAGCTGTGTAGCTTATCGCGGCTTATGCTTTTGATGCAGGTCCTATGAATGGGCAGAAACTTCCTGCATTTAGATGATTGACTTAGGTGCTAGAACAGTGAATGGAAACGGAAGCCCCCAAAATATTGCTGGCTTGCACGGCTTGAGAATACTGAACACTTTTCTCTCGGACCATCCAGTCTCTTGCTCATAACATTTACTTTGGAATCACAATCCAACTTACATATTTAAAAGTGACACAGAAACCATGCATCTAAGGACATGACTACCTCTTTAAAAGGAATACATTGCTACTTTCAAATGTCGCATAATATACATCGACAATCCAATAAAAGGAAGTTCGAAAACTCCAACACTCCACGCACCCTCTCAGAGTACCGCGCTGCCGCATTCCACGAAGTGAGGTAAGTTGCACTACGCGCGCTGATTTTTAGCACTAGGGGTTTGTCTTGTACCATAAAATCAACGCGAATGGCACCACGTACAGCGCAAGGGGCCGCAGCTTCTTTCTGCCTCTCGAGTAGACGGTTCTACGCGAGCAGCAGCTTCCTTAATGGGAGCAGCAAGTTTCTCAATTTAATCAGTAGGGACCTGCCACGACCGCCCACGATGAGAAATCTCGTTTTGAGGTGGTCTAGCATAAGATTTTTCTGGCTCACGTTTGGCAACTTACCATTGGTGAGCCGCGAGACAGGAAGAACTCAGAGAGGAATTTTTCGGAGCTTCGGGCTCTACCTGGAGCGCGGAGTGAGAAAAACTCTGCAAACTCCGCGAGCGGAGCAGAATTTTACGCCCAGGCCTATTTTTTCTTTATTTTGAACACAGCCTTTAGCTGTCTGTTACCAGATGCTAATGAGGTCCATGCAGGACAAGGCATGGCATATCGCAGAAAGATAGAGCATAGTCACTTTAAAATGTTTACATTAAATCAGCAGTGATAAGACTCTGTTGGTTCCAGCTTCATGCCTTCACTTGCATGGATCTGCCTACCGTTGGTATTACAGGCACACAAGCCAAACACATTGCCTGACGTCATTCCATTCATCCTTGTTTGTTTTATTAATGCAACTCTTAATACGATGATCCAATCATATGCCCTACGTCAAAACTGTCTTGAAAAAAAGGGAACACATTTCCACAGTAAAATCATGATAAGTGACCATCTATAAACTCTTGCCTGGCTCAAAACAAGGTTTCTGTCCTTCGCGCAAGAACTTACTGTCCACAACTTCTTGGTAAGCAAGAAAGGCCACTTTATTAAGACAGGTGTAGGCAAAACATCTCAACATATTTCGATTATTTATTTAATAATACTCAAATCCTTCAGCTCACTGAGCAACCCTGATAAGCAGTCAAACCCCCCACCAAATAAAACCTAACAAACCCAGGCAACTGAATCCTGTACTATCCCCTCCTGTCCTTTACCTGCCCTTTGAGGATGGACCAACCCGCTCCAGGCTGCCACCCCCACTAAAAACCGCCTACAAAGAAAAAATTATAACCTGTCTTATCGTGGCAAACCTAACAACAAAATTATCTAAAGCACAATCGCAAGAAAAAAGGCCTAAAAGACAAAAAAGAGGGGAGGGTGGGTGGGGCAAAACAAACTCCGCTGTCCGCCTCCCGACGAAAAGCCCTTCTCTAAACCCTGCCCTGGCCCTATAAATAGTCTCGGTCTCTCTCCCTAAATCAACCTCACCTGTGGCCACTCCGTCTGCGCGAACCTACCCAGGGAGAGACCGGCTCGCGCACGGCTCTCCCTGGGTCCCCCCTCCGACTTAATTCGGGCTAGAAGATGAGCTTCAGATCTGAACTCATCCTTGTCTACCTTGTTCACCAAAATCGTTTAGAGTTTTGAAAACATAATAAACAACATGTGGCTAACTAGTGGACATTTCTCTGCTTTCTATTTACTTAAGAATGTCCAGCTTTACTGTCAGAATGGAGGATTTTGTTTCTTCCTTCTCTTTTTTTCTGAGTGTTTCACAGCGTTCGTGACAGTTCTATATATTTTGTTGATCGAGCTACGAAAAGGTAATTTTATGATGAGAAACATTTGTGGTAGGAAACAGGGTTAGATTCTCTTGATATTAATAGCGGAGTGCAAACCTAGTTAATGGCTGAATTGAGTTTTTTCCCTTCCGAAATGCAACACAGAACTGTGCAATATTTTTTTATTAACTTTGGGCTTTCCTCTAAGCACTGATTTCCTTATTGAAGGTTCTTTCTGGACTCACCTGTTGGATTAGGTATTTAAACCTATGCAGACCAGTTCAGAAGTTCAGACGAACTCCAACCAGCTCACCTTTTCAGGAGATTAGGAGCTCACGTAAAATTGACATCATAAAATGATTGGGGATGAAGGGAGATTGGCCTCAGTTGGAATGTGCCTGACCTTTTTAGTAAACAACATGTCAAAAGGATGTACCAGATACAGTATTACTGTTCTGAATTACTAATCAAGTGAACAAGAGAGCCATTTTGGGACTCGTCAATGAATGTTTGCAAGATGCAAGAAATGTAACTCTTCTTTCAGCACAGAATTAAATCATAATAATATTCATTTTATTGGTTTTGGAATCTATGACCTGCATGTTATATGAAGACAGAAGACTACAAATATCTGAATGCAAAGAAGAAACCATTACTGGATAAACTACTGGAACCAGATACAGGGTAATTTACCAGCTCTGCTAAAAGCATCGAGCTCACCTACCAAAATTCCCATGTTAGTGACGTGGTCTTAAGAAAATATCAGCGAAGGACATACTTTCAAATGTATTGAATATAAACATGTGAATGCATCCGAAGGTAAATCACAGTCAAGTAGTAAATTATTTCAACATAACCTTCGCCCAATGGGAACTGATATATCTTTAGGGCTACGCTGTTCCTCGTTGGCCACAAAGCGGTAAAGAAACTATAGTGAGGTTAAATTAATCTCTAAATGTCCCTCATATTTCAGCAAAAATACGAGGGTTCTTCACAAAAACACAAGTGCCTGCATTTGAAGAGTATGGCAATGCCAAGCGCGCGGACTGCAGAGTTTAGTTGGAGAAGACCAGGTAGCCCCTCGTATCGCACTTGGGCTTGAAGTCGTATCTTCCAGTGCGGCGGTAATATCTGTAGATGAGGACCGAAGAAACGGCTCCAATCACAGAGACAACTGCGAGGAAGATGAGGACCACGTATCCAGGAGCCAGCCTGCTGTCCTGAGCTGGGCTTTGCGGAGGTGCTGTAAAGAGAACGAGAAGAGCAAATATTAGTTCTCAGTACAAGTAAGGATTACACAGATCATAACACTTTGTGCCAGGCTTGAAATATGTTCCCTGGCAAGCAGATAAGCAGTGAGCGTGTATTATTTTACTACAATCCCCAGTATTATATTTTCCTATACCACTTTGTTCCTCCTTCTAGTCCTAATCTCAGAGGGTTACTCACTTCTGCAGTCACCTGCAAGTCCTACTTTTTAACCTCCTTCCCTTACGTTAAGGGGAGGTTCAGGAATGTTACCTCCCCCACCCCCAAAGACACACACATCAAGCCCTCATTTTTAAACACCTCTCTTGCCTCCAAGGGGAGATTGAGGTCCTCCCTAAACATGTTGTGTTGTTTCCCATCTCTTTCCAAAGCAGAGCCCGGTGCCAGAGCACTTGCGTTTGAAGGTGGTAGGTTGACTCATTTATAGTTCTTCTTTCCGTCTTCAGTTCTTCTACCAGACCCTGCTGTTTCAGGTGCATTTCTACTAGTCCTCAATGGATGAGGCATACTCCGGTGCAGTGCCTGGCCTGGGATTAAGCCCCATGCCCTGTTCAGTGCACGGTAGTCCAGGGGCTGCCTTACTTTTTGCCTCAATATTCCTCCAAGTTGTGTGCATGGCTAGCAACACTCTTTCCTGTCTCCCTCATTCTATGTTTTCCACAATTTAGGAACAAGGAAGTCAGTCAAACAGGTATATCCTGCCTTCAGATCTGCTGGCAGTGAGTGCAGGAGTTAGGTTCTAACCTGATGTGCTTCTGCATCCCAATCCACTGGCTGGACATCAGAACTGGAAGTCAGACCCTAGGGGCCAGATGTACTTACAATTGATGCAACAAAGCAGAGCAATCAAAGTTGTTGCACTTCTTGAGAGAAAGGAAGAGAGCAGGACAGCACCATATCCATTAGGATGTGTTGCTGTTTCTCTCTCCCCCCGTGCCGGCGCTCTGTAGATATCTTCCAGTACAAAATATGCTGCTGAGGCATAATTCAACACTTTTACAAGTCTGAATGTGTGCTATACATGACAGCATACAAGCAAAGTTTGAAGAGTTTGGAAAAAAGAACTTTTCTTAAACATTAGCCTGCCCCGAGGCAACATACATGTGTGGCACAAAGCCCTGTCTACAAATGTTAGTAAACAGAGCAGTACATCAAACTCCATGGCTAGTTACATGGAAACGCTTGTGATGGGTCTGGCTCCCAAAGGAGTCTTTCAGACTGCTTCTAGGTCTGACTGTCCAGGGCTTCACAGTATTTGTCTGCTAGACGTAAGGACAACCCCTTCCAGCAGCAAACTTGCCACCAACACTAGGTAGCTCCTAGCAGAAAATGCGTTCTGGAAGGAGCCCAAAGGGGGGAAAAGCACAGAGGCAAAAAACCTCTGAAATGGTGGCAAGGCTTCGGAGTGGGCCAGAGGAATGTGGATCGAAGAACCTTTAGAAAGCTTAAAAAGGAAGCGATGAAACCAGTTGGCATCTAAATTCACAGAGAGGATTCCTCAAATAGAAGCTACTGAGGAAGGAACCTGAAGGACGGGAGAAAGGAAAATTACGAGGTAAGACTGACAATATCCGGGGAAATGCCCAAGAAAAAGGTCAGGGGCGAAAAATCATACTGCTTGAAGCATTGCAACGCAAAGAATAGAGCATTTCCTCCTTTTATAGTTGAGAAACAGGAAGAACTGTGTACTTCATGTTGGACTGGGCTGTTTTTTTTAGGGATCTGTAATGTGGTGGCAATCTTGGATGGGCTAGATACTACCTTTCCAAAAACACTCACTGAGGGGCCCTAGGAAGAAGAAAAGCTTGCTTGCAGAGGCGCAGGAAGCCCCTACCAAAGACGATCCCCAATGAAAAAGAGCGGCGGATGAACAGGCTGCTCCGGTGGGCTGGTCGCCATTGCGGTAAGTTGAACTAGGTTGAGCAGCAGAGCTCCCCTTGCATGGGGAGAGCCGAGCATCCCACCCAGCTGTGATGTAGTCAGGAGGAGAAGGCGAGTGGGATGAAGGCCATTGTAGTGGCAAGACAATGCTCAGGTACCACCCATGGTACTCCTCTATGCAAAATAGCACAGAGCCCAAAGTGTCACAGTGGTAAGGCTTCATAAATCTGAACTCAGGTTTTCTATTTATTTTTCTATTTTGGGCATTTGTAAAGCGCCTGGTGACGCCACTGGCGTGTCCCCGCGCTGTAGTAAGTGAGAAATGACCGCCCTCCCGCCCATAAGAAGTTACCTGCTGAAAAGGTGAGTTTTGAGCTTTTTTCTGAAAAGGGTTTCAGAAGGTTCAAGACGTAGTTCTGGAGGCAGGATATTCCAGCATTTGGGAGCGAGAAATCTAAAAGATCTCCCTCCCATACGAGCCTTCCTAACCCTGGGAACCGTCAGCAGTCCGGTCTGAGACGACCGTAACTTACGGGTAGGCTCGTAGTGGGACACCAGATTCTGAAGCGGTACAGGGGCTTTACCATTCAAGATCCGATGACATGTGGAAAGGGTTTTAAACTCAATCCTCTCCTCCATAGGAAGCCAGTGGAGGGCTTGAAGAGCAGGAATTGATGGTGATCTCCTGGGGAGCCTGAGTACAAGCCGTGCTGCGGCGTTTTGAAGGACTTGAAGGCGGCCCATGACCTTTTTCGTGGCCCCCAGATAGAGCAGGTTACCATAGTCAAGTCGTGAGGTGACCAGGGCGTGCACCAGCGTCCTTCGAGCGGAAATGGGAAGCAGATCTAAGACTTTCCTTAAGGCTCTTAGGACCCCGAAGCCAGTTTCCAGTCATCAACTCAATCGACAAGGTGCGCTTAGTTGCAGCTTGATAGGTTCATTAGGTCCCAAAACTTTGTGTAGCAGGTTGCTGATTACCTCTTCTGTGCTGCCCTAATCCTTAATGGCTAGTAGTCTTTTGCACTCATGCAGCACGGGAAATCTATAGCTGCAATCCTCTGGTTGGCATCATCTGGATTCTGTGATGAGGGGCTCTCCTGACAGATAGAATCAGCCACATGCATTACTGTCAGCACCACAAAAACTCTCTTTTCAGTACAGGTCAGTCCTTTCTTCAATTGTTTTCTTGCAGGCTCCTGCTGTTCTTCCCACTCAGTGGAACGAACCGTGGTACTAATGATCTCTGGCATGATTTGATCAGGTTTGAATCTGGCATTGGGGTTCATGGTCTCTGCCCTCGTTAAGGGGTCTTTAATGAAGGTGTGATTCCTTCTCCATTCCACCTCATTCCATTGTTGATTAAAAATCAGGCTGCTTGGCTGATTTATCAACTTTCCAAATGTTACCAGTTCTCTCAAGTGACACACAATCTTTACTGGCTCATAGGTGCACAGAGATCCACATTCAAAACATGTTGCACTATTTTCAAAACTTCGTATGTGAAAAGTGCTGCTTTTATTAAATCTTGGATTCATGCGTATTCCCTCACTACAGATCTTAGATCCACCCATTTAAACTTGTGTGATTCCCCAATTTAAGAGAAATAGAACAGGTGAAGTCAGGTTCTCACTCACTGTTGTCTGGAAATCCTTGCCTTTGGAATTCAAGGACCTTCTCAAATTATGGGAAGTTTAGACAGATGCTGAAGACTTGGCTCTTTAGGCAAGCATATTAACTGGTATCCTGAGTCATGTTGGAAAGTTACTTAGTCCCAAGAGACTGGCTGGTGTATGTGCACTTTACAAGCTATAGTAACATGACATAACATCCACCCTTCTTCATTCTCTCACCACCAATGATCCAGAGGACCTCTGTTTCAACCACCGCCTTTCCACAGTGTCATGGGTCTTTCTGTCCCAAATGGTGTCTATCTGGCTTTATGGGAGTCTTGGTTGTTTTACCATTCACCCAGATGGTGCTTGGAATTTCTGGCTGCGGCTTTGTTGGTGGTTCTTGGTCATAGGCCTGGGGTATTCAGTTTATTCAGACCTTTGCCAGTGGCTGTTCCTCCTGTGCCAGTGGCTGCTTGTATTTTCTTTGTTCAAGTCTGGCTATGATTCTCATGGTTTAGAGACTGTGTCCTTTTTATTCATGTGTTCGGTTGCTTCTGTCTCGGCATTTGGCAAGAAGGACCAGTGTAATTTTGCCTTTCACTTTTTCTGCTGTACCCTGTTAGCTAGTCATGTGTTCAGTTCCTCTAAAGACCAAGTTAGCCTGTTATCCTTCTAAACCTATTTCATCCTATGTCGTTGCTTTGGTGTTATTATCTGCTGGGATGCCTCCTCCTCCACTCTTGTTGAATTCCACAAGGAGCTAAAGATCTGGCTAACCAACCTACGATAAGCACATCCACCTTCTCAGCACCAGGATACCTTGCAGGTGATAGTGTGCTTTACAAATACACATAACATAACATGTGGTGGAGGTGTGGTCTTATATCCTACTAAACATCAAGACCTTCCTTTCTCTCCATTCTGTTTACAATGCCTCAGGTAACTTTCTTCTGTGCGTTACAACTCCAGGACTGAAGTAACATGTGCAAATGACTTTCCTTGTGGGTATCATGCTTTGACACAGTCCTTTCTGAGTGTAGTTGTAATCTTCTGCATTGCTGATGGGAGCTATTTCCTTGTCTTTCTTGTTGCACATCTTCTCCTTCTACATGATCTCTCTTCCTGGGATGGGGACCATATTGACCTGGTTCTTCAGGCCCCTTCTCTTTGCTATTTCCCTGAGGTTATGTCTCTCTACTGCTGCTGGGTTCCGTAGAGGCTGTTAGACCAGCTGCTGCGTATGTCTGTATGGGGTCTGCTGGTTTTTACCTTTGCTACCCTCAAATTAGATCCTCTCTACCTTTCATGCTCGTTTGGCCAGTTGACCTGTTGACTGAGGCTCACATTCCTGGTGCTTCCATGCCATTGATGGGATAGTGGTGTCTACACCATCTTCCCTCTCTTTCTGTTGGGAAAGTTGAATATGTTGCTCTGTCTTACATATTGATGAGTATTGGTGGTAGTGACCCCTTTGCTGAATATCAGTGCCCAGTGGTTCATATCTCTTGGATATCATTTTGCCTAGGATCTGTGCCTTTTACCCATGAGTGTCTCTTTTGGCGTCTTCACTGTGGACATGTGCATTTGTGGCCTCCTACTTCTTCCTTTAGGTTGCTTGCCATGGGCCTGTTTTAATGATCTGGCTTGTTTTCCACTTCTTTCCTAGTCATTCTTTTTGGTCAGTGTGCTGGTGGCTACTGGAAAATCATGTACTTGAATGTTACTGTTGCTTCACTTCTGGGTTCCATCTGGTTGGGTGGTCGCCTGAACTATTCCCTTACTATTGGCCACTTGCTATTGGTCTCATGGCCACTGTTATAGGTGAGTTCTGTGTTTGATATGCTCTTGTGTTTCTTTTAGCTCTTCTGTAGCTTTATGCTAATTTTGTGAGTTGTACTCGGAAAGGCTTGTGGTTGCTCTTGAACTATTTTGTGTGTGCGCTTCATTGCTACTTTTGTCTCTACCGACTCCATGCCCTACTCTCTAGGTAGCTCTGGAGTGTTCTTTACCACTGCACACTGCTTCACCATTGCCTGCTTGTCTGGCTTAGCTTAGGGCATCTTTTACTGTTCAACCAAATTGTACTAGATGTTCAACCCTAATGCGGGAGCGATGCATGATCTTTTCCTGGCCGGTTTGATGTAATCAGGCCATTCTGTATTTTGTCTGTAGGATATTTGCTGAGTAACTTTCCTTGTAGGTGTTTGGCACCTGTGCTTGGACATTGTCCTCGGTGCTGGTCCACATTTAGAGTTGCAGCTTGAGTGGCGTAGCTGGGGGTTGGGAGGGCGGTCCACCACAGGCAGCACTGTTTTTGGGGTCGGCAGAGGTGAGCAAGTTGTACCTGTCAACAACCATCATCCTCCCTCCCCTGATAACAAGTTGTCTGTCGGACGCCAGAACCTCAGCCCGAACAAGTCGGCCACCATCCATAGGATCCATGGGATCCGCCCCGGGTGGCAGTCGGTCTAGGTACGCCACTGTGCAGCTTGGATTGTTTCTCGTGTTGATTTTTGTAAGGCTGTTTCCAGGGTTTCTCCTTGGCCTTTGTTGATCATTTCCAGTTCCCAAATCGTGGCTCTGCTTCTGCTTTGGGTCCACTGTACATGAATCTTTTCCTGTATGCTTCATGGACTCATTCACTGTTTGGACTATGATTCAAGGGTGCGGCTTCACTTTGGTGCTCCGTGTTTTGAATGAATACCATCCTTTCTACTTGCTGTATCCTCACTGATTAGGGAGACAGTATTTACAAAGATGTCAGTACCACACGTGTTGGTAACAACGTGGACGTTACATCGTCCGCATTGTTACCACACATGACATTACAATACAAGTCTTTTCAACGACTTGTGCTAGATGGCGTGCAACACCAAGGAATGTGTTGGATTTAAAGTCCAACACATTCCCTGCTATTGCGCTAACTGGAGTAGGAATAGAAATGTATACTATTCCTAAGTCTAGCGGGCCATCTAGTGCAAGTCATGCGATTTACGTTGTAATGCCATGAGTGGTAACAACGCGGTCGATGTAACGTCCGCGTTGTTACCTACCACATTGTAATATGTGGCATTGTAACGTCACATATTCCACAGATTAGGACTAGGGCAAGGAAAAGGAAGGGACAAAGTGGTAATGCCCTGAATTCAAATAGTACTCTCCATTGCACTGACACATACTTTTTCTCATCTTAGTCCTACATCATGCTGTGCTTTTTTGGGAGACACATGCACTGATATTATTTTGTTCTTCTTGCTTTTCACTACAGAAACTGTTTGGGGAGAATGCACACATGTTAACCTATATTATAAACCACTTACAGCCGGGAGCTCTCCTAAATGGTCCGATTCTGGCATACTTGGGTTGATAGGGCTCACTGTTTTTCGCACTGCGGGCTACAGTGCAATCCTGCAGCAAAAGTATAATAAAAGATATGGCTTTTAATCAGCTGTCACATTTACACCTTCATGGTTATAAAGATCAATAAAAGAACTGCAAGTTGCACATTTGCTTACCTTTAGATGACATGTTTTCAAACAAGAACATATGACAGAACGCAGGATAGGCGAGATAAAATACATAGCAAATTTTGCAATTGACATTTGAATCAGCAAGTCTTTAGCACCTTCTCCTTTTCATCTAGTTATGCGCCTACCTCCCTGCTACCTGTTACAATTCAAACAGAGATTGTTGGGATTTTAATTGACAAAGACAACACTAAGCCCGGGAAAACAAAGCTCAGAGCTGTAGTTTCCTGACCGTAGCTGACTTCTGCTCAAAGGCAACCAATATTGTGTGATCCCTAGAAAATGACCTCATGACAGCTGTCATTGTTAATGTTACCCACAACATGTGGCTAATATTGGCACAGTGCACATCAAGAAATGTCTGAAGTAGAAATGTCATTGCTCGCGAATACAAATAATCTTAATGGGCTTGATAACGACACTTAATGAATCAATTAAGGCACATAGGTGAACACAAAAAGGAAGACTACATTACATCTCACTGTTTGATTCACAGAATCAGAATTCGTGAAATTGACACACATATCACCGAGGCAGAGAGTGGACCTCTCTGACTTTTCTCTGGCAGTTCGGGCTGGACTGTTCCCAGGAGGCACAGGCTCAGACTGATTTGCATATGGCCATGTCTGAACTGGGGTGGCAGAGTGAGCTAAAGAATGGTGATGGATTTAACCCAGATCAGTTGACTGGGGGTGAGTGCTTGCTTTGTTCAACACTCCGTCTATCATCCCCTTTGGTTTTGCTTCTCTCTGAGCTTCATCAGAGCCTCACTTTCCTGAAACAGGATCTATTTTACTCAAGAATACCAGCTGCCTCCCTCCTAAGTAGTTGGTCAATTATCCTTCTCAGTAGAGTGCCAGCAGCGCCTCCTGACAGCTCAAAGCACAGTTCCCCAGTTGTCAAGGAGAGCTGGCAGTGGATGCCCCACCTCTGGAGCTCAAACCGTTTCTTGATCTCAGTAGTGTGATGACCATCGTTGCTGAATGAAATCTTGGCACCCCAACTGGGCGTTTCTGCTCCATCTGTATACTCAAGTTGAAACTAATTTTGTGTATTCCAACTGTTTCGTTCTGGGACCGCCCTGAGCAGTTCTGCACTTCCATGCAGACTGGTCAATACTTGCTCTTTGTCCAGACTGTGAACAAGAAGGTGGGATGCAGCCACGATTCACCTCTCAGGAGGAACACAAAACAAAGAGACAAAGATATGCAATTTGTCCCTCTCAGCTACCTGTAACCCAACGGATGGTAGACGTTTTAGAGAATAAAGGGACAGGAAACGTCAGGGGAGAAATCCTTTGTTTCAAAGAGGCCCACTTTCTCATTTCCAAAACACTTGCTATACTAGTCACTAGAAACTTTCCAGGAATGTCTGAAAGAGTCCTCCAATTTACATTGGCTGCATGGTCTCAACCATTGACCCTTCATCGTAGGTGCCAAGTGGATTCTGTCCATACAAAATGGAACAACAAACAAGAGGAGCTGTATGCCTGTGGAAACCGTGTCTATGAAGGTTTAAGAGAACAATGGTTAACCTGGCGTTCATTTAAAGATAATAAACATTTTCCAAAGAAAATTGATGAGTACAATAACTGTACATAAATGTAATCCAGCAAATCTCCAATGAGACAGTGACGGTAACACTGCTTTCGATCCGCAGCTCGCATATTAGTTCTATAATACAAAGAACTTTTTATGTTCTAAAGAAGCTCTCTTTACAGGCCACTCAGCTCCTGGGGCTTTGCCCAATTCCAGGCCTTCCACCCGTAGCATTGCTGGCTGACTTTAGCACAACTGGAATATTCCTGATGATATGTACGGCCTTCGCGTCCGGATGTGACACGATTCCTTATTACAATTTACGACTACTGGGTCCCCCGCATTGATTTGGGAGTAAGCAAATGTAATATTGATTCACTGCGGTGTCACATTGGGTTTGTGAAATAGATCACCTATGTGGATCACGGATGTAATCGAGAGACCGCTAATATATCGTGTGGTGTCCCTGGTACCTTCCTGTCCTGATGAGTCCTCAACACTTAAAAAGAGGTTCAAACGCCGGGGACAACCAACATCAGGCAAACTTGAAAGATTGAAAAGATTCAATCAAGCCATAGGCCCATCTACTCATGCAACCTTAAATAGACTGTCATTTTGTGCTATATTTATACACATGGGCCTGATTCACAAACCTTAGTTTACATTAGTGTAAGTTTAAGGTTTTGCAATATTTCAAAAACTGCGGTTTAATAGTAAGTATACGAAACTCTGCAGTCGGGGTAGAGAACTCCACACATAGAAAGATAAGAGAGGTATGTATCTTTTTAAGAGTGAAGTTCGCTGCCCTGAATGAGACGTCTCCACACTGGTTGTATATATACCATTAAAATACAGTTTTGTAACTACTGCAAAATCGTAAACTTACACACATATGTAAGTTTACTTTTGTGACTCAGGCTCACGGTTCCTTCACCATGTGCACGCGTTTCTGTTTCTGTAGCTTCTTATCTCACTTGCGGCCACTACACACTTCTTTTTCTCAAAATTGCACTGACACGTTTTGTGTCTACATTGATATTCTCATAATTTCTATTTTTAAAAGTATGCAATACATTTTTTTTATTTACATATCTGTACTGTTGAATGCAGTCAATGTACACACCCAGTTTCACAGAAAAAGTATTTCATTATCTTAAATGAACTCCAGGAGAACCCTTGTTTTTTAAAATATTCATACAAAATGGAAGCCAGTGTGGCCATGGTCGCATTCACCGCAAACCACGCACCTTTTCTCCTCACATAGATAAGTTCAGGCATGTGGCGTTCATGGTTCACATGGATGAGCAAAGGGCCCATTTGTAGAAGACTGACAGGCACTTTAAAGCATGGGGGTAGCCAATAGGCCACTCTCCTTAACAGGGATAGGTAAATAGGCATTCCTGCTACTATACTGACTTTGCTGCCCAATAAGTTGACAGTAGTTACTCTCTTCAAAAGGAAGGTTCCCCTGGTGTGCCTTGGGGACCACTGAGCCCTGCACTGGGTCTCATTCCATATCAAGGGAAGGCCAAAGTGCACATACATGATCATCGCCTGTACTGCAGTGGGTTTCAAAAACTCCCCCGCTTGCTATGGCAGACTTGAGGCAGCTTGCTATGGCAGACTCTGTTGTCCAGAAGACCTTACTCTATCTCAACATCCCTATTTCATGCAGTATCAATAGGAATTCAGCAATTAAGCAATCACCAAATCCCTATTCATTGCTAGACCCCACCACCCTAATTGTCTTGCATCTAACTGGTGCTAATTCTCATGTCATGATGCTCTGTGCACTTCGATTACTGTGTGAATCACTTTGGGAGCTTTAATGCAGAGTTTAGTTCGTGATCAGTCAGGATTGTCGGGTCTAGGTCTGCAGAGTGTGGCACATCTCCCTCTGGCTCGAGCTTGTATTTATTGTCCTCGCTGTGGTCGATCGGACTCCACACACCATACATTTGCTCTGCGCTTTGCAAGCCAGGCCGGCTCATGCACACATTTGAGTGTGTCTGGACAAGCACGACAGTTGCTGACTTTACTGGGAAAGAGGTACCCACTTCAACTGTCTTGTACATAAAGAACTAGTCACGCCTAGGATTTTATTTCATCTTTATTACGCCCCACACCCAATTACATAGGTCACACCTCTGGAATGGTTTTTTTAGGTTTCTTAGGCCAATCTCATTTAGAGCCCCCTCCAGACTTCTGTTTTTTATCCCGCTTAAAGCTTTGACCAAGGGGCAACTGCACAAGCAGCAGTGGTCCTAAGGTATCTCCAAATTACCTAGAACACCACAAGAGCACCCCAAAGACAGGCTACCCTGAGGAAAGAAGGCGGAAGGCAGTATTTAATGACGTGTTTTATTCCCCGCCTGAACATGGCTAGAGAGCAGATCACCTACTAGTTTGCTGCAGTCAGATTCATAATTTGGAGTTCTGCTGCTAACGGATAGAGACCCACTTATTGTATGGCCTAAACAAGCCCCAATATACATTCAGCATTGTGTGATTTAGGCACCCAGCATGAAGTCTCCAGCCTCTACCTGACCACAGAACTCCTGATTTGCAATCTCCTTATTATGTACATTTAGTCGTGAGTTATCTCTTATTTAGTAAAACATTGAAAGTGTAGCGTCCATGTATTCCTTATACAAAGATAATCATAAATCCTACCGGTATGCAGCTCCCGTTATATACTTCCTTGCAAATGTGTAGTTTGCAGTGTAAGTAAACTACAGGGGCATCAATGTTGGCAAAGATTTTGGTGGCAAATACAGCTTTCTTATCTGCTCCATTCTTCTCAACATAGGTGCTGGTGCCTGCAACTGCACATCTGAAAAGGTACGAAAAGACACGAAAATATGTATTTTTTTCCTTAGCTTATTTCAATGCATTTATGTATGTGCAAAACGGTGGGAGTATGTGAAACAGAAGCATTCAACTCGGGAGCAAGTCATGGTGCCTAGAACAAACTTTCAGTTTAGAAGTAAACAGAGTCGTCAGAGACATTACAACATATTACATAGAGTAATAGAGTAATATGTATGATAGTTCATTTATGTACTGTAAGAAATTGGGCTGTTGGTTGAGGGGAGTGGAAGCCCCACTTAGGCAACAACCACAATTCTTGTAAGGGTAAACCACAAAAGTCACTTAATTATCTGTGCTTAATCGAGGAGCTTTGCATAAAAGCAATCATGCTTAACTTAGAGTTAATGTGTAACGTATTTATGCAGTACGCTAACAGTATTAACTTTAGAAGAATAGAGTAAAGTTTAGCAAACAAAATGATACCAGAACAACAACAATCCTAGCAGTAGAACCTGAGATATGAAATTTCAAAGTTTTGGGTAACAATATCCCCCCCCACCAACCGCACAAAGCGACACAGGCAGTAATCTGGTTACACTAGAAGTCACAAGTTCAGGTCAACAATGATGGACAGCGGGTCAGATACAGGGATCAGGTTAGTCTCACTGAGAAATTTAACTACTAAGTCTGGCGCGAAGGGTTCCATTCGCAGTGGAGGGGTTTGAGAGGAGCAGAGAGTGTTGCGGATAGCCTTTGCTGCGGACAGTTCCTGGTGCTTCCCATTGGTGGTCATCACGGGCTGTTGGTTCTGTTGTGCAAAGTGTAGCTCTTGCATTGCCTACCTGGGGTGGTGGTCACTGTCGACAAGAAGAGTGGGTCTCATGAAAGCTTTTCGTTGGCAGTAGTTGCATGCGGCAGAATCTCGGCATGGATGGGTCCGTTCGTTGTCGCTATGAGAACAGACTTTAGAATTTCACTTTTACAAAAACAGGAGGACTGCACTTTGATGCCAGCCAAGGGTCCAGGACCTGGGGGAGGCACCGTCTGGGGATTGGGTACTCCCTCCATCAGGGGCAAGCAGTACTTAGGCAGGTCCAGTGCAGTGGGTGAGCTGAGCAGTTACAGGGAGGCCACTGGAGCTTGTTATGTCCCGTAGCTCACACAGGAGGTCAGCCAACTGAATCTTGGTATCACTCAGGTCAGTCTAGGATGAAGGGAAGTGGCTAAGTCTTCCTTCTTGGACAGCAGGGCAGCCCTCAAGCAGTAGGACAGTTCTCTGGCAGCAGGTCAGTTCTTTTTCAGTAGTAGTCCACGACTATTCTGATGAGTGGCTCTGGAGGTCCAATATTTATACATGGCGCCAGCCTTGGTGTGGAGGGATTTCATATACTACCCCCAGATCTGACTCTAGAAAGTTATTTCCCTTGTCAAAGCTTCATTATGTCAGAGGTAACAAAAGACAGGGCACGCCTAGTGTCAGATTGCTTTGTGTGGGTGGGAGGCCAATACCTTTGAAATGTGAGACAGGGCACTGCTCCACCTGTGTCATCCTCTCCACACCTAAGTCCCCTTTGTGTCACTGTCTGGAAGGAATACTCAAACCCAAGCAGCAGATCCATTCTCAACCATGTGACCAAGGACACTGGCAGTAGGCAGCAGGCAGGATGAGCCTTCTCTGTCATGACAGGTGGAACTGTCACCTACTACACTTGCACTTCAAATGCACTGGCTCAGCTCACGCACAAAGGACTTTTCACTGGCCTATTGTGCTACCATGATTCAGAAAAGGGGGTGGTGATGAACAGAGTGCCCTGTTCCCATGATGCACTGGGCCAGGGACAGACTAATTTGCATATAGCCAGGTTCTGAGCTGGGATGGGGCAGTGAGCTAAATAACGGTGATGGATCAAGCCCTGATCTTTGGACTGGGTAAGAGTGGTCTGCTTAATTCAGACACTCTGTTCATCACCACCCACTTTTCTGAATCATTTTGTCCACCATAAGCGTGGAAGGGTATACTCAGACATGAGTCCCTTGCTCACTGCTCCATCAGGATTCAAGCAAGCCGGGCCGACGACGCCTGAAATGGCAGAAACCGGTCCCCGGAAGCTTGTCTCCTTTCTGGTGAAGAATTGGCTTGGTAGTTTGGTCTGCCCTGTTCCCATGATGCACTGGGCCAGGGACAGACTAATTTGCATATAGCCAGGTTCTGAGCTGGGATGGGGCAGTGAGCTAAATAACGGTGATGGATCAAGCCCTGATCTTTGGACTGGGTAAGAGTGGTCTGCTTAATTCAGACACTCTGTTCATCACCACCCCCTTTTCGGAATCATTTTGTCCACCATAAGCGTGGAAGGGTATACTCAGACATGAGTCCCTTGCTCACTGCTCCATCAGGATTCAAGCAAGCCGGGCCGACGACGCCTGAAATGGCAGAAACCGGTCCCCGGAAGCTTGTCTCCTTTCTGGTGAAGAATTGGCTTGGTAGTTTGGTCTGCCCTGTTCCCATGATGCACTGGGCCAGGGACAGACTAATTTGCATATAGCCAGGTTCTGAGCTGGGATGGGGCAGTGAGCTAAATAACGGTGATGGATCAAGCCCTGATCTTTGGACTGGGTAAGAGTGGTCTGCTTAATTCAGACACTCTGTTCATCACCACCCCCTTTTCTGAATCCTATTGTGCTACCAGACAGATTGGCACCAGGGCAGGGAGGGAGAAAATTCTAGACATCTCTGTAGGGTAATCTTCAGAAGCTTCTCACACTTCAAAATAGGCACTGGGTATAAATAGGGGGACCCTCAGACCCACTCTTCAGATCGATTGTGGACTTGTGGAAGACTCAGAAAAGAACTGCTCTGCTGCCCTGCTGCAAGAAGAACTGCCCAGCTGTTCTACTGCCTTGGCCACAAAAGGGACTGCTCTGCTACCCTGTGCCCGAGTAAGAAGGACTGGACCTGCACCTTGAACCCAGGACCACCAGAGTGACTCCAAGGTCTAGTTGGCTGGCACCATGATCGGAGCCTCAGGGACAGAAAAACGTCCATCTTGAACTCTGCACCTGGACTCTGCCAACTGCGAGTCAGTGCTCCATGAGCTTTCTTTCACAGGTGGGGAGGATTGGGCCACTGTGATTTAGTGATTAAATTAATCCATGGAGCCGCGGGATGGCGCGAGTCGAGGTGAGCAATTCCTAACCACTAAATCACAGCTCCCAAATCCATTCAACCCATAAAAGAAGGCTCATGGAGCACTGACTCCTAACATTTCTAGCTTATTTTCGGAAATACTGACTGAGCTTACATGTTAACAATACCGACGGGGTACTGTATTTAATATCACTTATTGTACATAGCACTTTTTTATTCTGCACCAATAAATAGCAACATAGTGAGCACTGAAGGGATCATCTTTAGTCCTGATGAAGAAGCCTTGATGCTTCGAAACATGTTGACTTGCCTAGGAGTTTCCGCATATTAAAACGCGAGAGGACTCTGAATTACTATTTTAACAGTACCAGCCAATGACCTATTAAATTCTTTAAGTCTATAAGGCTAGGTACCTTTTAGCCCACTTACCTCATCCACCACTGACCCTTTCTCTCACTATCCATACACCACACATAGCACTACAATAACAGTGCACCAGCGGGGCGGGAAGCCCCTAGGATGAAGCATGACACCAAGGGTCCTTTTGGTGTGTGAGGGGTATTTAAGCAAACACTGTGTATGCCCTACTAGGTCTGGGAACATTTTCCTTTGAACCTCTTTGAGGGGGATCCTTTTGTTTTGATTTAATCCCACATTATCTGCCTGGGTTTCCTTTTTTGTACCAAACAAATGGAGGTTCAGACTTTGCGTTGATTACAGGGAATTAAATGCAGTCACTATGCGGCATATTTATCAAGGATACATTTGCGATACTCAAATAGCAATTTTAAGAGAATCGCTATTTGAGAATCGCAAAACGATATTGTTGTAATTTAGCAATGATTAGGTTAAGCATTAGCAGAAGACATCTTGTATTTAGAGACTATCTTGTCCATTTTACGGAATCCATTTTGTATTTCTGTCTGCCATTTTGTTTGCCAAGTGCTCTGTCCTACCTTCCTGTCAACTGCTCTTGAAATCTGCCTAGAGACAAGATATATTTAGTCTCCTCTGTTTTGCACATGCTCAGTTGAGCATTCAGCTATCTCCAACTTGTAACTGTCAAGATGTGCCCACCAGAATTAGCTGTCAGCCCCTCACACTTGTTGCTAGCACACTCTCTGTATGACCTTATATGTATTTGAAACCAGCATTCTATACCTTGTACTGCCTTCATTTGAGCACCTGTGTGGGTATAAAAGGACCAAGCTCCTTCCAGTCAGTGTGCTACCTCATACTCTACCGAAGGGTGTTGTGTGAATGTAGTTCCACCTCATGAGGTTTAATAAACTCTGTTTTTTCTATTCCAGTTTCTGTGCCAACTTCTTGCTATTGGTCTAAGGACTCTGTGTAGAGAAGGGTGAATCCCTTGCACTGGTAGGCCTGGCTGAGGTTTGCCACCACAAATTGGCGCTTCCAACGTGGGGCTCATCGGCGACTCGGATGCCCGAAGGAGTGGTTGTGACAAAGGATTGGAATCTCGCTTTGAACGTGATCACTGCCGGAGGAGACCCGAGTCTTGGCATCCACGGCGTTTTCCCTTTCTTTCTGATCTGACCATCCAGGTGGCGCCGGTCCTCGACTGAGATCTCTTCTGTTGATTCGCTGTGCAGTGACCGTTTGGTCGATTTGAGAACTTGGCAGTGGAAAGCTGGACACCATTTGATTGGTAAGAGCCGTTTTGCGGCACTTGCTGTAGGTTTTGATGCCTTTGACTGGTAAGGTAGTTTAGAAACACTTACTGTGGCATTTGTTTATGGAATTGGCCAAATATTGAACCTTGTTCTATGTATACATATATATATGTGTTGCAATACATATAGGCAGGTAATGAGGAGATTTTTCTCTATTCAAGATTATTTGAACGGTGTAACGTACGAAAAGCAACTTAAGCGCTACTTTTGATTATAATACTGCATATTTTGCACTATTTTTGGCATGCCTGTCTCCAGCACACTTCGTAGGATGTGTTGCTTTTGTAGTGGTACCACATTGAAACTCGATAAAGCACAACCAGCCCCCCCGGAAGGGACGTCTAATAGGGACATGTATATTAAGTATGGTATTTCGTTCATAATGTACAGCACGTTATGGAATAAATACACCCGCAAGGATCCTGAGTTGCGTTGGCCTATGCATGGGTCATTTGATTTGCGAAAGATTCAGTATGTGGAGCAACGGATGTTTATGCGAAAGGCTAGGCAAGATATGTTTGACTGTGTGCGAATGTGGGAGAAAGAAGTGCGTGAACTAATGAAGCTTGAGCAGGCCTTGATTGAAAAAGAACAACATAAGAGTGTGCATGCGAAAGCATTAGAAATGAAAAATAAAGAAATTAAAGAAAGGGAAGATAGGGAGCGTCAGTTACAGGTAAATGGCCAATACACTATTTGTAGGCCTCTTTACCCTATTCTTAATAAACCCCAAGATGATTCTCTCCTATTAGATCATTGTCCACGTCCGTATACTCTTCCCTCTGCTCCTGATGAGTCAGATGAGGACTCTCCTACAGAGCAGGATAAAATCCGAGATACTCGCTCGATTTTAACTACCGAACGTTCCTCTGAGATTAGATCTGCGGCGCGTAAAGCCGATCGTAGTACTGCTTCTGAACTTCTAGATACTATTAAGAATTGGTCGGAAAGGGAACAAAAATATTTCACCGAGATATTTGCTGCAGAGGTTCTGGAGCGATTTAGGAAATATTCGTTGGAAGTAGAGCCAGATGATATAGCAGCTGATTGTAAGCAATTACGTGAAGGTTCTTCTCCCAGGTGACTGACACGATCAGACGCTTGGTTAAACTACGTGATGAAGCAATCCGTTTGCGGGAGGAGAAAAAGGCAGCAGACGCAGCTGCACAAACATCTCGAATCAACTTGGCACATGCTCCGACGATCGGAACAGATAATAATGTTGTAAATGTGAAACCCATGCGGGAAGCCGCGCCTTTATATGTTCCTCCTAAAGGAACAGGTACAAGTGATGATAAGACTTCTGTCGACGCGAAAGGGTACTTTATTTATAATTGGGTGTACACACCTTGGAATAGAGCAGATGTTATGGCTCTTAAAAATGCATTGCCTGATCCACGAAAGAATCCAACAGCCTTATATGAAGAAATTGAGGGTGCCATTAGCTCTTGTACTATGACTTTGTCTGATATTGATTTGTTTTTTGGATTAATATTACCGCCTGATATGTGGAGAAATGTGCGTAAAGTTGATGATACTGTGGTATTTGGGGCATTGTGGACAGATATAGAACAATTAGATAAAGATAGAGAACCTGCACAGAAACCGTGTCAGCTAGTTTTAGATCTTCCAGCAGCTATATTGGTTAAATTAAAGACAATTATTCCCCCTAAAAAGATAGATCGGACTATTTTAGCGTCTGGTAAGCAAAAGATAGATGAATCAGTTTCAGACTTCTTCACACGCTTTGAAGAAGCATTCCACGATTTATTGGCCAGTCATTGGCAGATGACACGGGTAGGCATCTGTTTGTCGATAAATATGTCACAAACCTTTTGCCAGAAATAGCTAGTTGCCTAAAGGCGAGTGAAAGTTCATGGACTACGTCCTCTCCGGTTTCTCTCTTAACTATGGCTCAGTATTATGAACGACAAGAATTAGAAGCTAAAAGTAAGGAGGATAAAAAATCTAAAGAGTTAAAAACAAAGGTTATGATGGCTCAGGCTTATGGCCCACCTTGCAGAGGTAATAATAGAGGTGGACGTGGATCTTATGGTTCGTCCTTTCCTTCCTATACTCGTTCGAATTTGTCTGTTGATCAGTGTGCGTATTGCAAGAAATTTGGACATTGGCTTTCTGACTGTCCAGTACTGCGTGCTCAGCAGGGTTCACGTGGTCGGGGACAAATGAGAAAACGTTCAGGATATTCCGGGCCTAGAGGAAACACAAATGATCATGCTAGGTTTGATGCTAATACACGTGGACAAGAGGGGTCTAATACTTTTGACAGACAGAACCAATATTGAATGTCCGACTATGAGCCGTCTGATTTGCAAGATTCTGCTTATGCATAGGATTGCCTGGGATGGGGTAAGGAATCAGTTGAAGTTCCAGTAGATCAGAGGGGTCCCTATGTTACAGCAGATGTTTTGGGTTCTACTGATCAGTTTCTGGTTGATACAGGAACTACTCAAAGCGCCTTGTCTAAACACTTGATTCCAAGGGCTCCCCTGTCTGGCTTAACTATTACATCAATAGGTTTCGATGGAAAATCTTCCCTTAGCCCATTGTCACAACCACTTGCACTCCATGTTGATAAGTTTACTGCTCCATGTCCGTTTTTGCTTTCCCAAAACACACCAGACAATATTGTGGGTATTGATATGCTCAAATATTTCAGGGCTATGATACGATGTTCTCCAGAAGGAGTACGGGTTATTTTAAATGACAACCACCCCATGATTGAGAAATCCTGTATTGTTAAAGAGGATATTGCACTAGCTTCACTCCCTAGTACTTTGTGGGCTACTTCAGACACCGATGTAGGACAAATGGTTATTCCACCAGTACATATTAGTATCAAGGAGGGTGCTTTACTGCAGAGATTGCCTCAGTATGAAATTTGTCGAGAAGGAGAGGAAGCACTTACACGTATTGTACAAGATCTGATTAAGGTGGGGGTGGTGGAAGAAGTTCCTTATAATGTTTGCAATAGTCCGATTCTTCCCATTTTGAAAAAAGATGCTGACACTAAGATTTATAGATTTATCATCGATTTGAGAGAAGTCAACAAGATTGTAGTACCACAGTACCCTGTAGTGTCTGACATAACGACATTGCTTACCCTGGTCCCTCCAACAGCAACCACATTTTCAGCAGTGGATTTGAAGAACGCTTTCTTCTCGATTCCTATTCATCCTGATAGCCGACATTTGTTCGGTTTCACTTTGAATAACAGATCATACAGATTTTGTAGAGTTCCTCAAGGGTACACTGAGAGTCTGAGTATTTATAGTCAAGCCTTAAAAAGACAACTCGATTCCTTTATTTTGCCTGAAGGAGTGGCTCTCATACAATATGTCGATGACATCTTGTTGGCAGCTGATACACCTGAGCAGTGTGAAAAATGTACTTTGTCCTTACTTTCTTTTCTTGCTACACACAACCATAAAGTATCACGGAAGAAATTGCAATATTGTAGACTGAAGGTAACCTATTTAGGTCATCTTCTGTCTAAGGAGGGACGTGCACTGACACCAGATCGCATTCAAGCAATTTTAGACACTCCAGTACCTTCCACCCAGAAAGATGTTCGTGCATTCATTGGTTTGACTTCTTTTTGTAGGCAATGGATATTGGGTTTTTCACACATTGTTAAACCTTTGCTAGCACTCTTGACTAAGAACACTCCGATTCCTCTTGCTTAGCTAGATGAATGTCAAAATGCTTTTCGTCAGTTAAGACAAGCTCTTTGCTCGGCACCAGTGTTAGGCACACCAGATTACACGAAGGCCTTTACACTCTGTGTACACGAGAAAGATGGATCTGCATTGTCAGTTTTAGTACAGACAAACGGTGACAAGCAGCGTCCCTGTGCATATTTTTCTGCAGTTCTTGATCCTGTTGCTCGTGCGTTGCCTGCATGTTTTTGTTCAGTTGCAGCGACAGCTGTGTCTATACGTCAGAGCGAAGGGATAGTTTTGTCACACAAACTGTTGGTGCTAGTACCCCATGCAGTAGATGCCCTTTTGAATCAGACTAAGACACAGCATTTAACTGCTGCTCATCTGACAGGATACAAATTGACATTGTTAGCACCTTATATTACATTAAAGAGGTGTGCAACACTAAACCTAGCCACTTTGTTGCCATATCCTGCGACTCAGTCTCAATCAAAGGAGCCTCACGATTGTACATTCCTTACTGAGGAACAGACAAAGGGTCGCATTGGTTTACAAGATACGCCCCTTCCAGATGTCGATGGGGAGCTGTGGGTTGGTGGGTCCTGTTTGAAGTTACCAGATGGCACAACCTCAGCTGCATATGCAATCACCACACTCGAGACAGTAGTGGAAACAGCTCGCATACCATAGAAGTTGGCTCAAGCAGCTGAACTAATAGCTTTGACACGAGCGTGTGAGCTTAGTACTGACTTATGTGTGAACATTTACACGGATAGCCGCTATGCTTTTGGAGAGGTTCATGATTTTGGCCTACTCTGGAAGGAAAGAGGCTTTCTTACATCCCACGGGATGCAGATAATGCACGCAGAATTAGTACATAATCTCTTGACTGCACTTACATATTCGAAGAAAGTTGCCATTATGAAGTGTAGCGCACACAAGAAAATCATTGGCAAAATTAGACAAGGCAATGCCTTCGCAGATCGTGTAGCCCGCAAAACTGCATTACAGCAAAGCACTACATCTATGTACGTAGTAAAATCACAAGCTGAGTGCTGGCATAATGCTAGAGTGGAAGTATCAGATATACAGAGATCTGCCTCTGTGGAGGAACTTGAGCAGTGGTCCAAAGAAGGAATGTTAGATGATGAGGGTTGTTGGCGTAACAAAGAAATGGATAACTGGAAATTGACTGCAGCCTATTTACAACCTATGGTTCAAATGACACATGGGCTGGCACATGTTGGAGCTCGAGCAATAACTAAATTGCTTACACAAGTCTGGGAGCATCCTGAAATTGCCAGCACAGCTAAAAGAATAGTACAGTCCTGTTTGATCTCTTGGAAGTACAATCCTGGAAAAGGGACATGAACTCCTACAGGGGGGTTTGCTACACCAACCGCACCTTTTAAAGTTTTGCAAATGGATTACATCCAACTTGAACGCTGCAAAAATCTAAAATATGTCCTAGGGGTTGTATGTGCCTTCAGTAAATGGATAGAGGCATATCCTACAAAGGATAATACTGCTCTCACTACAGCAAAGGTGCTTCTGAAGGAATATTTTCCTAGGTATGGTGTTTGTAAAATTTTGTGGAGTCACAACGGACCTCATTTTATTGGGCAAGTTGTTGAGTATGTCCTGAAAGGGTTAGGGATCAAACAGAAATTCCATACAGTCTTCCACCCGCAATCAGCAGGATTGGTGGAAAGGTATAACGCTACTTTAAAATTGAAGCTAGCAAAAATACTGGCTTCCACGTCCCTAAACTGGCCAGATACATTGCCTTTGGCACTGTTATCCATAAGATCTGTGCCACACTTACGATCAGGTCTTACACCGTACGAGGTGGTATTTAGAAGACCAATGAACATTTGGGGAGTTCCTAAGCCATGCCCCTTACATGATGTCCCTTGTGTTCTGTTGAATGATTATTTGGCACAGTTAACTGACAGTTTGACCTCTATTCATCAACAGGTTTGAGAAGCTCTTCCTGATAGATCTACAGGTGAGGCCCATGATCTCTGTCCCGGTGATTATGTAATGATAAAGGTCTTCGACAGATCGAACAGCTTGGAGCCGAGGTGGGGAGGTCCGGAGCAGGTGCTGTTGGCTACAAGGACGAGTGACGAACAAAAAGAATTGGCTCCACACCACACATTGTAAGCATGTGTCGCCCTTCCATCGAGAAATTCTGGAGACGCAGAAAGATTAAGCTATCTCACCTGACGAGTCTACGAAAGTCTTCCCGGACCACACGATTCCTGGAGCATCGCCATACAATTTGAGACCGAGAAAAGAATCTGCAGTTTTGAACGATACTGGTTGAGCTACCACCCTGGGTTTGTGAAACGGAGAGCCAATGAGGCAAGGGGGGGGGATCAGCCTTGCATTAGTGTAGGGACACCCGTGTTGGCCCGTGGTGAGAAATCAACGGCTACCCAAGGGAGAAGAGCTTCAACAATTGTTTTCAACAGGTTCTTAGAAAGATCGATCATCACTGTCATTGAAATGAATAACAAGAGAATTATTTGTGCTGTAGGGTTTGTTGTTGCCTTGATGATTTTGGCAATAACCACTTGGTTCATTGAGAATGCAGTTCCTGTTCGACAGCTTTTTGTTGCAACTACTCCAGCTCCACTGGAGCATCGTTATAATACCTTTCCTTAACATGAGCAGTAACATCGACAGTCCTAGCTGAATAACACATTCATTCAGATGTTGCATCATACCCATAATGCTACAAATACTACCAATTGTTGGGTGTGTGGGATGATACCTGCACACCAGAAGAAAGGAGGATCGCCTTTTATTCCTCTACTGTTTTCCCATAATGGCTCATGTCAAGCTTGGTATGCCCTTTTGTTTGCTTTCGGAAAGCCCTCAGTAGGTGGAATCATTTTTCGGTTGAATAAAGAATGCTTCCAAGATAAAGATGGCTATCCTCAAGCCAAAGGGACTAAATGGGAATGAGAAGAATACCAAACAGACAATATTTCGACACCATATGTCTTCACAAATGTGAGGAATATGAATGGGAAATGCGTTTGCAATTTGCGAGTACCCAATAGGCACTCGCAAATTGTGAATGCAAGTTCAAGGGTGCAAGGGTTCCAAAATGACACTCTGTTGCACCCATGAAATGTGCATGTGTGCACATGTGATGTACATACCACATGGCGCTTTGAAAAAAGCAAAAAAAAATATTTTTTTAAAGAAGTCGCAAATTACCACCAACTGTAAGTTGGTGGTAATTTACGATTTCTTATGCCAAATTCGCACAACTTAGGTGCTTTCTACATCGCATTTAAGGAATCGCAATCTGCGTAAATGCAATTGCAAAATAGGGAATCGCAAATTATGCGTATGCGTATCATCGTGACGGGTCGCAGAAGTGTCTCTGTGGTAATGGGCCAAAAACCCAAAGGGAGGGACAGGGAATGTTCCCTGCTGCACTGCAGAGTATCTCAGTTTTTTCACAGTTGAATTGTAAAGAGTTGTTTTTCAGCCAGTGCATAGTTTCTAACATACAGGTGTGGAAGTTTTCCAGCGAGACTGCAAGGTTTCCCTCCAACGAGACAATCTTGCAGTGGTGGCTGTTCTCCACCAGGGGCGTGTGGTGCTATTTCCTTGCTTGTGGTAGCGTCAGACAGCCACTGGGGGTGCGCATGCACAGTGCCCGTTCTCATGCCCTCCACGGGGCTTTCTGCTTGTCGGCTTAGCTGCTTGATGCTTTATGTCCTTGGGTTAAACCAGACTCGTGGCAGCTTTCTTGAATGAAGCAGCTTTGCGCTACTTAAATGCACTCTGCTGGGGTTTAGGGTCTCTTCTGTCCTCACTGCCTTGACAGACGGCCAACAGGGTGTGTGTGCTTGAGCATACAGTAAGCTTACAGTTCAGTACTCTGCATGGGACCCTCTGGTTGCTAGCCCTTGTAGGCGGATTCATGAGCCTGGCTCAAGACCTGGCTCTTCGGCTAAACAGATCTGCGGACCTCACCCCCCCAGTGACTTTAGACCCTCACGGGTGAGTAGCGCATTTACAATTCCCTGATTGATTGATTGATTGAATCTATCCTGGATCTGCAAGCAGTGACTTAGTGCCCTGTGGCTTCTCCTGCCATCTATATGTTGCACGTGGGCTTGCTTGAGTCGTCTCCTTTGTATCTTCCTCAGACTCAGACTCAGTGTCGCTGCGAGGCTCATTTAGCTGACATCTTTGTCAGGCAGGGCAGCGTGCAGCTGGCAGTGCTACCTGTGCTCCTTTTTCATGTGTCCTGGCAGCACCTGTCTTCTAGGGGGCCCTGCAGCCACCTCTGTCCTCCCACTTTGGCAGGTTTCCTACTATGCAACTTTCACTTACTAGGAGGGAATGCTACCCTCTGCACCCCAGGATACAAGACCAAGGTGAAAGGGGCTCTGCGGGGTCTTCCACCTATGGACGGCATGTCGCTTGTACTATTTATGTATGTTGTCAGGGCTGTTTCCTTTTTTCTGTTACTTGGCAGCTGCAGTGGCACTGTGGCCACCACTCTTCCGGGCTACAGTGGCCTCTATGGTGTCCCTTGAGGGCAGGGAATAGCTCCTTACCTCTGTCTGACGGTTTTCAACCGGCTGTGTTGCTTGCTGCTGCCATTTTCTCTCCTGCTGCAAGTCACGTTGCACGCTGTGTGGGGGCAGTCTTTTCCCTGTGCTGCCTGGTCGTCCCCTAGCCTGCACTAGAGCTAGCAACAAACGGTCCCTTGGGGAGCCGCTTCCCATACTGTGACAGGGATGTGGCCTCCACCGCGGTGTTTCCATTTCTGTGTGCAGTTTAGCGTAATTACGCCTCATTGGGAAGACGCTCTTCTCCCCTCCTCCTAGAGACAGACTGCAGCAGGTGGTGCAGCTAACTGGCGCTTCTGCAGGTGGGTGAGGTGCCGTGGCATAATTGTGGGACTCCTGCCCAATTATTCACCTCTTCCTCGCTGATGCCGACGGAGGCGGGCAGGAAGCTTGCGGGCTATGCTGGCCTGTAGATGCCGGTGCGGGGCTCTCGATGCAGCGCTGGTGCGGCAGAGCAGCTTGCTTGCGGGCTTGGCGGGGGTTGCCTCTGCTGCAATGCTGCAGCTTTGCTTTTACTCCACAGGCAGCAGCAGCTTTCTCGTAGCTTCCGGCATTGCCTTGATGGTGCCGGGGGGCCCTCTGCGCTCTTTATGCCATACGCTGCTTCAGGCAGGGTCACAGGGGCACTGCTGGCTTTTTGTGACATAAGGCAGCCATTTTTGCAGCTGCAGGCTGGGTGTAGGCAATTACAGCGCAGCATGAATGCTTTCCAAATTCCTCCCAACATTCACCCAAGTCAGGCCGCTACATGGAGGTTAGATCATGCTGATGCTTTACTGTGAATGTGGACGTACTCATCTTACTTGCGGGCTGGGCACCATCCTTATCTGCAGGCAGCCAGCATGACCGTCGCTGCCCTTGTTCTGGTAGTGTCGGTAGAGGCTATCCTTAGATTTCACCAACAGCTGCACCAGTAATCGTTGCTCACGCAGGCTCTGGAGGTGCGGGTACCTCAAGCCTGGTACTGGTGGCAACCTTTTTCCCTGGATTTCTGTACCCCGGGCCGATCACCACAGTGGGGGCTGCAGGACATGTAGGCAGGCTCTACAGGGCATTACAAGTGCACATTGCCGTACGTCCTCTTCGGGTGACTTAATATCGCGCTGGGCCGGCGGTAGATGCAAGAGTGCCGTAGACTGAGCTACCCCTTCCATGATCAGAATAGTTGCTGGCAAAAACCCGAGAGATCATAGCCTGCTCATTGCCAATGTGGTGTCTTGGGCGCTAGGCCCACATGCTGGATGAATGACCACAAGGACACATGATATGCAGTACTGGAATGGGCCCAGGACACATGCGCCTGGCTCCTTTTATTAGCAGGGTCACCGAACCGGGGACATCTGTGATGGGTGGGTGTAAAGTGGGGTTACAGCACAAAGATGAACACTGGAACGTATCCAGCAGGACACTACAATGTGTAAATCATGAAGCACTCAGGTGTAAAACACAGTTGAAACACAGTAAATCCCACTGAAATACAGTCTTAACTCCATGCATGCGGTGCATTTTCCCGCAGTGCGCTGAAGTTTTAAAAAACCCGCGGTTCATGACGAGCTCAGCTTGTCATGAGTGTACGAGAGGTGTACCTCATGACGAGCTGAGCTCGTCATGAGCATCGAAGGGGTTAAGGATATGATATTAAGATATACAAATGACAATGCAGGAGATGCAACCCACTCACACTGCCTAAAGACATGAGTCTGTTTTTTGTGTTTATTCCTCTATTTATTGTTAATTCGTTCTTTATTTTGTAGCACTGTCATGGCCTGAAGCATGTCCACCACACACTATGAGCATTTGTTGTAACCATTACAGCGCTGACATCATGATCACCTTAGCAATGCTGTTGCTTTTGGTCACTGCTAGCATTGTTCAAGGTGTCACCTGAATATTTAGGTGTTGAACACTTATGGCAGAAAGTACAAATGGTCAAATAACTCTAGAGGAAAAACATTTGATTTGGCCAGTATATTCTGAGATCTGTGTAGAACTTGTTGTACTTTGTTTGAATTCCATTTTCAAAAGGCATTGAAAGTAAGGAAATTTGAGGGTGCATGCTCCATTTCTCAAAGACAGTTAAGCTATGGAAATGTGAGAAGCATCACAGTGCTCATGTTGAGCAGTATCATAGTGTTCAAGTTGAAATGTAAATTGAATGACATAGTACTGCGACTGAAGTTTTCATTTACCAAAAGGCAATTGTCGAAACCTGCCTTTTGAGACCCAATAATAACCATATGAAAGGTTTAGAGTTTATTGCAGGTAAGAACAGAAGCATAATATTGAAATGTTAAGACTGTGTTGCTATAATTAGGTTCCGTAACTGTGTCCAGGTCAAGAGGTCATCGTTAGTTAGGGATTTCATCTGTTCCTGGTCTCCCTCCCAGCGGTATCCTCCCTAAAACCCTTCCCCTCATCTAGCCACTCCGATCCTCTGGTAGTTATTGAAACACTGAGTCAGTGCTGCTGGAAGTTGGGCTTTGAGGATACTGCGCCTGAGGATCTGTGAGCTTGTCACAAACCTGCTGAAATTTACCAGGGGAAAACCTATAATATATACAGTATCCCGTGGATTTTGGTGCATTAAACACCAACATCTACATGTTATTCCCCATAAACTGGTAATAGGTGCTATTTATCACATCTGATAAATAAGGTTTCCTGTGATATAATTATTTATTAGGGTTATATATTACACCTAACTCATAATCAGACCCTGAACAGGGCTTTGGCCTATGAGGGTGAAGTCATAGTTTCAGGGATATTGCTTGTGGCATGGTCTACTGTCCAGAGGATGAACATATTCTGTTTAGAAATTGGAGGGTCTAGGGGAACAACAATGTCAATCGCTACCCTTTCATAGGGAGTCCCAACTACAGGCATTGCAGTCAAGGGAGCCCCTGCATTCTCTCCTGCCTTGAACTGGCTTAACAGGTGGTACAGGAATATCGGAATCCCTTCACCTTCACTGACATCTGGGTTGAGTAAAAGTGGCTGACCAACCTGTGCCAGGGCTTGGTCTGCCCCACATGCAAATCTGAGGGGATATCATGGGTCACATTCAAGAGCATTGTTCTGTATTGTTGGGGGACCACCAATCTTATTACTAATCCTGGTTTGGGTTCCCTGGCCTCATTATACAGGACACCCTAATGCCAGTAGCCTATGTGGTGGCCACTGGTATCCATCTGTTCTTGAACTCCAGCCTGACACTGAAGGCCCTCAAGAGTAAGACAGGTCCTCTGCCCTTGCCAAAAGCTCTCCGTGGAGGGCCCTATTTGATTCCAGCTGCCCACACAATCAGCAAAAAACTGTTCATTTAAACGTGAGTATTTTTCTAAGATCTTAGTCCAGAGATAGAGCGTGTCTGAAGCCATCTAAAACCCTTGGAATATCTGACATTTTTGACAATGTTGTCCTAGTCCTCAGATTAAAGAACGTTAGTATGATAGACATCTTTGTAAAATGTAAACAAAGGAAGAACAAAATATGTTGCTTTCCTTCCTAAGTGCTTAGAGAGCAAGGTAAGCGGGATTCTTCCTGTGCAATTTAAAACAGAATCTTGAGGTGAATTCCCTGTGTAGGAAACAGGAGCATATACAAGCACTTTGTTTAAAATGCCTGTGTATCATCTCTCTGTGACTGTTTCATAATTTGCTCATGTTCCTCCACCAGTCATTCTATCGCTTGTTCTTTTAGCATTTACAATAGAAATTCTTGATCCTCCAAGTGGCTCTTGCCATGATGCAGGGTTAAATGAGTATGATGAAAATGACAAAATGTTCAGGAATAAGGAAGGTGCACACAATGCGAAGTCAATCAATCAGGCCAAGGTTATCCAAAATAGCTTCTTTTAGTAAGTTAATCATAAAAACAGGCACACAGCCAACGCGTTACGTTCCCAGTTGCCAGAGGGAACTTCGTCAGGGCTGTAACAATTACAATTACAATGTAGGTTTCTTGAGATGACCTACAAGAAACCACAATTATGTCACACCTAGCATGGACACCTGGGCTCAGCCACAGTAGAGTTGGAAACACTTCCCTGGCCTGAAGAATAGTCAGAGGCTATCGGACAAATGAAGTGTATTTATGCTCCAGCTACCAGGATCTCCAAATCCAACATTAGCTGTTCATCTGAACAAACACCCACCCGTTTTCATTTTCTAGCTGTCATTGTGGTCTGTGACCATCACCTAATCCTATCACCTAATCCGTGATGCAGGGTCACTTCTAGTATTTTCTTGAAGAACCAGAAAACGTTTATAGGAGTCAAGGTATGGCCTTGAAAGAACTCCACTAGCTCCCAGTTAGCTAACTTGATGTGTGTGCCAAGGTTCAGAAAAATGAGCCTGGGCGGGAGAGCCTTTCAGACTAAGGTAGCTCAGCTGTGGAATGTACTTCTTGCCTCCCCGAGAGCCAATCAAAACCTGTGCAGCTTTTGGAAGAGTATAATAACACAACTTTTCCCAATTTAGAGTGGGGTACTGAATATTAGGTTAACTGTTGCAGAATTAGGTAGGTTGGTTGCGTTTTCAGGTTGTATGATAGCAATGTGATACCTGAAAGGCTTTTTAAATGTCTGTTAATAATAATAATAATAATAATAATAATAATAAGCAAGGACGCAGGGGGTACGCCTAAACCACAAGCAGAGCACGGACCAGCACACTGCACAAATGCCAACATGTGACATGCCCATCTCTCCCTGCTTCCTAGCCCTAGCCATAAGAGGTGTAAAGGTCTACAAATACACAAGACACCACCATGTAAAGTGCATTTATTACTCTAGCAATTACGGTAGATCTACAACTCCTCTCAACATGAACTTCCCAACCACTTTAAACAAATACAATCAAAACAGACACCATGCACTGACAGCAAATAACGTAAACACCCCTTGTTGGAAATGGGATCCCTGGCTGGCCAGGGCTTTCGCCAAAGTCAGTCAGAGACCACCACTTCCAAGTCAGGGCAAGGGAGTTACACGCCAAGATAACCCCTGCTCACCCTCTAGGTAACGTGGCGCGAGCAGCAAGGCTAAACTTGGAGGCGATGTGAATTAAGTATTTGCGCACACACCCCAGCAACAACACCCAAAGGCCCACCACAAAGGAAACTCCACACAAGGTTATATAAAAATAGCCTTTGTATTACACCAAAACACATTAGATAAAACACACACTTTACAATGTGCCAGAGGCACGGGCAGAATTTACAGGGGATTTGTACAAGACAGGGCCACCTGGACCGCTGTCAGGAATCAGCACTTTTAGAAGTAACAATACAATACTTGTAGGCCTAGAACTTTAGAACATAGAGCCTATCGGACAGTACCTTCCGTCCTGGTTGCGCAGGATAATGCGAGTGACCTCCTTAGTAGGCTTTAGCGGGCGACCGGCTAGCTACAAGCGTTTCTCTGGGGGCGACCAATGTGTGCGGCTCAGAAGAGGGGGGGGGGGGCAGGATGCGGGCGGCCCAGCGAAGCGGTGCGGCGCAGCTCAGGGGAGAGCGGCGCGGCTCGAGGCTTGGACGGGCGGCCGGCACGAGCTGCCGAGGGGAGTGAGCGAGGCACACTTCAGCGAGGCCCCAGTGGCCCAGGGAGATCAGACAAGTCCCAGCAATTTGTCAGGGAAGGCACAATAGAGTCCACTGGTCCTGGGACTCTGGTCAGGGGGCGAGCTCAGTATCAAGCCCTTGAAATATCACTTAGAAAATAACAGAAAATCACTGTAACACAAAATAGGACATAAAGCACACAACCAGTACCCACTGGTAACTGGTAAGTACCACCTACGCAATCCTAACCACCTTAGGAACAGGTCACGCAGGGAACCAGGACGTCACTAGCACCACCTGTACTAGCAAGAACAACCACCTCAGTATCACAATACAAGTAGGGGCATAGACCTGGGGACAAAACACATGATGCAGAATCTACATTCAGCGGTGTAAGGAACAAGGCACATGATGCATTACCAACACATTCAGAGGTGCAGAACACAGGATGCGCAAAACATACTACACATTGTACATTTCCTAACACCCAAAAGCAATAGGACATAGATCATAACAGCATCTAAACCTCAGTTAGCGCATAAATCACCTTTAGCGCAGAACTCACAAAGTCCAGGTTGCGCCACTTGCGCCAGAACCTAAACGTAGCAGCTGCCCACTACTTGCAGGGCAGCTGAGGGACAGAACAGGGGGCCTAAACGCTGCAGCTGGCACTAAGTGCTGCGCAGCTGGGGGAAGGCCAGGGATGAAGGAGTGCATCTCACTCCTAAGTTCACAGTACATGTCCCTAGAAAAGAAAGGCCTACACGGTGCAGCTGCCCACTACTTGCTGGGCAGCTGGGGAACAAATCTCGCCAGGGGCCATCACTAGCCCCTCAGGAACACTGCGCCCCATTGAGCCATCTGACTCTCAAAATAACTGGCACTTGAGCCTCTCTGGGCTCGTAAAACAAGAATACCCCCTTAGCCTCTCGGGCTCTCAAGGAACGTTGGAGCCTCTCAGGGCTCGTGAATAGGGTGGGGGCCTTCGCTGGAGTCCCCCCTCTGGGGACTCGGTATGGCCAAAATGGGTAACGACCCTCTCTGGGCTCGGAAGCAAGGGGGGGCCCAGGGGGGCCTCTCGGGGCTTGAGAACAATGGGTGGAGTCCCTCACGGGGGACTCGGCATTCGGTGAGACCCCACGGGCCTCTGGGCATAACAAGACTCTCTCTGGAGGGGAGGGGCGGGCACCGGCAATGTGCCCCGACGCCCCTCCTCTCCCGCTCGTCACTCACCGGTCTGTCAGGGATCGGCGGCGGCTCTCTCTCGGGCGGCGGTCGCGCACGGCGGGGCTCTCCCTCCTCATGGGAGCCCCGCCTTCACCAAACGCCCAGCACGCTTCTCCAGGGACTCCTTCCCCGGGGCGGGCATCATCTCCGGTCTCCCTCCGCACACGGGAGACCGGCAACGGCAGACGGGCAGGGGGAAGCGGAAGTGGCCAAATGCAGGCCCCTCCCATCGTCAGGCGGCTCGGGCCTGGCTTCCGGTTTCACCGCGGCGGCGGCACCGGCTCTCTCTCGCTTCTCGGGGGCAAGAGGGGTAGGCACCCTCGAAAGTAAATAATAAGCGGTCAAGCGAGGTAGGCACTCGCTGGGGCCCAGGGACCCCTCACAGAACGGGCAAATGCCGGGTGGGCACCGGCTCAAATAAACAGCGCTCCCAAGCGCTGTGGGCATGAAAAGCGCTCTCCAGCGCTAGGGGGTCAAGGGACAGCGCTCCCAGCGCTATAAGTGGAAAATAGAGCGCTCTCAAGCGCCAGGGCAGAAATGAAGCGCTCCCAAGCGCTAAGAACAAGAAGAGCAACAAAGTCCTTCAGCGATCCAGTATCTCAGCAGTCCAGGGGCTGGGCAGGGCTCAGGGAGGCAAGCCTTCCCCTGAGCCCAAGCAGCAGCACGCCCCTGGCAAGATTCAAGTTGGGAACAAGAACCTTTTTCAAGAGGTCACAGCCTCTTTTTATACAGACAAATCCTTTGTCTTTGGGCAGGGTGGGGGCAGAACCAGTCGCAGCTGGTCTGTGAGCACTGCTGATGGGCTCAACCATCCTCTCTATTCACTGGCAGGGCTAGGGTCGTTAGACGCACCACAGGGGGGCGGAGCCAGCATTGTCAGGGGAAAACCCAGCCTCATTCAGGACACAGGTACACTCCTCCCCAGCCATCAGCATGCTAATCTCACACTCACCAACGGGCAGACCCATCCAGACTTCCTGGAGCCTGGCATGCCAGCCAGCTCCAGCCAATCACACGCCAGCACATTCACAGCACACATACATCAATGTCTAGAAGTGGCCCTTCCCCACTAGACACATACAAGCCGCACATACCGTTGCGAAGCATTCACTCCCACGAGTTCACACATACCAAACTCGAGCCTGCACTCCCCACGCATCAGGAACTACCAGGGACACATACATTCCCCATGCATTCCTATGGGAGGGCAGGCCTATCTCACCACAGGCACTCAAAGTGCGCATGCACTTTACACTGCGCCACAGTGTCAAAGTGCGCAAAGACCAGAAATCACTATAATTCAAGGCAAAAAGTTCAGGGGTGAACCTGCCAGAAGGCCCAAGTCCAACACAACCCCCTTCCAGCCAAAACGCAGGGTAGGCCAATCACCACCGTGATGGACTTCCCTGCTTGGGGCGAAAGAACACGGACGCGGGCCCACACTGCAGGGACACCCTCCGGTTCTACGCCACGTTGATCCATAAGACAAGCACATACTTAAAAAAAAACAGGCCCAACTAGGCTACCCCACTGGTACTCCTTAGTTGTCCACGGCTAGGACCAGGCCCTAGGCCACCCAGATACCACTGGTCCTTGCCAATCCAGAGTGGGGGGTAGTAACCCCTGGCCTACAATAGCCATTCTCCACTCCCTTTCTCAGTGTAGTTCCAAACTACCACTGATCCTCCAACCTAGGGTCCGCACCCTCAGGCTGACCAGAGGTCACGGGCAAGATTGCCCCACCCTACCTCTACTTCTGAAGCACCCTCCAGAACACAACTCTTCCACCTGGGATCCAAATTCACCGGATGCACCGGGGTCAGACTCCCTCTGACCGTCTCCAGAGTTCTGCACCCTCCCACAGTAGAACAGGGTCCCTCCACTTAAGGTAGGCCCCACCTGCTCTCAGGGTAGTACCACAACACTCAGCCAAGAACCCTAAAGATCCCGGCTAGGCCTGTACCACCCCTTCTGGGAAACACAGGGTCTCTTCACTTAAGATGAGCCCCACCTGTGTTCACAGGGGTACCCCTAGAAGACAAACCGGCCAGGACACTGGCTACAGTCGCCCTGCCGTCCAGGACAGGCAACCACCTGAACCTGGCTCCCTAACCTAGGGACGCTACCCTTTGGTTAGATGCCTGGCGCACCAGGACTTGTACAAGTTGAAACCAAAAATCTAAGACTTTCTCTCCTCCTTCAGCAGCAAGGCAACCACTGCAGATCAATCCCCCTTACAGCTTACCCGGTTCCTTCTCTTCAGGCAGGAGTTCCTTCTTGTAACTCCAGGACACTACGTACAGTTGCCCTTACGTCCAGATCCGGAAACACCGGCTACTGGCTCCCCAACCGAGGGACGTACCCCTTTGGTCAGATGCCTGGCAAACCAGGACTTCCTTGAGGGTGACACAACTAATGTGTCGTGTACAAGTCTGCCTGACACTCAGGACAGAAGTGGCATCACCATGGTCACTCCCTGGCGACACAACCCTTCTGGCTGGCCCCTGACCCACTGGTTCTTCCACTGGGGAACCTATCCCCCTTGCACCCCTCCATCTGGACTTCTCTACCCTCCCAACTGGAGCGGTACTGCCAGACACCAGAACTACTGGAACCCTGGTTACAGAGGTTCCACGTTCTCCAGACACTCTGGAAGATCCTCCTCAAATGACCTATTGGTACAGCCTAGGCCCCCGACCGGACGTTCCCTTCAGAAACATTCCAGGCCCTGACACTGGGTTTCGGGCACCTGGAGACATGCAGTCCCACCCACTCCTTCTCCTCTTGAGACAGGACGTGAGCCCCTACACCGAGACCTAGCTGGGCTACACTGAACCTCTTCCACCACGCTGGGCTGGAAGACACCTCAGACACTCCTTTTGGAATCACTCCATCCCCTATGTCTCCCTCCTCCCAGAACATTACCAACTCCAAAATTCTGTCTCTAAACAGACCACAGAAATCAAAAGCAGGCTCCACTGTCTGCAGACGTTATTGGGAAAAGTTTAACACACGGAACTTAGGAATCTGAGCAAAACAAGAGTACACAAGCATTCAGCAAGCTCCCCATCCAGAGAACTCACAAACACTTCCAGTGCCACACACCATTCATCCACACACACCCCTCCCCAGACTGGTAAGGCAGTTTCTACCACCCCTGACTTCTCAACCTGACCACACTTGACACAGGTACCATTACTCCAGGGCAGGGACGGGGGACACATGCACTGGACACACTTATGCTGGCACCACTGGATCCCACCCTTCTGGTGAATCCAGAAAACACACTGCACTTAGGGGGATGATCTACCCTCCCGAGCTAGGGACACCTAACTCAAGTGCACAAGAAACACATTTTCACAGAAATGACATTTTCAGCAAACTTAAAACAATAATCCCCACAATGTGATTTATCTAAAATGCAGAGTTTTGTAGTGCGGCCAGTTGATACTGTGGTACAACGCAAACACAAATCCTTATCCTCACCGCTGCGTCCAATGTTGGAAATGGGATCCATGGCTGGCCAGGACTTTCGCCAAAGTCAGTCAGAGACCACCACTTCCAAGTCAGGGCAAGGGAGTTACACGCCAAGATAACCCCTGCTCACCCTCTAGGTAACGTGGTGCGAGCAGCAAGGCTAAACTTGGAGGCGATGTGAGTTAAGTATTTGCGCACGCACCCCAGCAACAACACCCAAAGGCCCACCACAAAGGAAACTCCACACAAGGATATATAAAAATAGCCTTTGTATTACACCAAAACACATTAGATAAAACACACACTTTACAATGTGCCAGAGGCACGGGCAGAATTTACAGGGGATTTGTACAAGACAGGGCCACCTGGACCACTGTCAGGAATCAGCACTTTTAGAAGTAACAATACAATACTTGTAGGCCTAGAACTTTAGAACATAGAGCCTATCGGACAGTACCTTCCGTCCTGGTTGCGCAGGATAATGCGAGTGACCTCCTTAGTAGGCTTTAGCGGGCGACCGGCTAGCTACAAGCGTTTCTCTGGGGCGACCAATGTGTGCGGCTCAGAAGAGGGGGGGGGAGGCAGGATGCGGGCGGCCCAGCGAAGCGGCGCGGCTCAGGGTAGAGCGGCGCGGCTCGAGGCTTGGACGGGCGGCCGGCACGAGCTGCCGAGGGGAGTGAGCGAGGCACACTTCAGCGAGGCCCCAGTGGCCCAGGGAGATCAGACAAGTCCCAGCAATTTGTCAGGGAAGGCACAATAGAGTCCACTGGTCCTGGGACTCTGGTCAGGGGGCGAGCTCAGTATCAAGCCCTTGAAATATCACTTAGAACATAACAGAAAATCACTGTAACACAAAATAGGACATAAAGCACACAACCAGTACCCACTGGTAACTGGTAAGTACCACCTACGCAATCCTAACCACCTTAGGAACAGGTCACGCAGGGAACCAGGACCTCACTAGCACCACCTGTACTAGCAAGAACAACCACCTCAGTATCACAATACAAGTAGGGGCATAGACCTGGGGACAAAACACATGGTGCAGAACCTACATTCAGCGGTGTAAGGAACAAGGCACATGATGCATTACCAACACATTCAGAGGTGCAGAACACAGAGTGCGCAAAGGTTGGACAGTCGTTTTAACACCTTAAAAGAGGTGTATGGAATGTGTGGTGACTGTGCTCTCTTATGGTGCACTCTGTGGCTGCCAGCCAGCTTGCCCCCATGGCACCCTGGATTATAGGATGGCCAGCTCCTGCCATACAAGCTTATTGTTTGGGATTAGCGCCCCAAAAGTGTTTGAAAGAAGATCTACACATAAATAATTGCCTTCCTATTCATTATTCACTATTCACAACTCACCACAACCAACTGTGTAAACTGCATAATTTGTGGAAATAAGTAGACCTATGGCAGGGCACGTGCTGAGATCCAGAGGGAAAGAAGGTGGACAGGTGTCAGACAAAAATCCCCGCTAGGCACAAGGGAGGTGGGCCCTGGCAGCATAGGATTTGCTTTCCCTCCCGACCAAGGAGACCGCCATAGGTTGCACTGTACTAATGAAGGTGCTGCCGATATCAAAATATTTCTAGTCTAAGTTCACAATCCTTCCTCATTACTAGTGGAGGGGGGGATCATTTAAAAGCAGCATTACAAGTGGTGTTATAGTTGCTGGTCAGCAGGAGGGAGAATTGGCCTATGCCACTGGGGTACAGTCAAGCCCCCAAAAGGGGCCCAGCGATGTTGCCTTGCCTCTGTCAGTTCACCATAATATGTAATCAATTCCTAAATTGGATCTGGGGTTGCAATGACCTTAGGATCCATCAGTAAGTACCCTCTCGCCTGAGCCTGCTATTTCCATTACAATCTCCGGCACTGCCCCTCCAGAAGCAAGGAAGACTCCGGCTTTAGGTCGTAAGTAGAAGGCAGTTAGGCCGGTTGCTGGTCTACCCTATTCCCTGCGAGATTTTGTTGCAAAACATTTTAAAGTTAGAAGCCCAAGCTTAAGACCTGGCCCTAATGAAAATGAGAGGGGGGTCAACTTGGTCAAAAGTAAACCACATGTTGATACTGAAAATGAGACTGGAAATATTACCACAAATAGTATTATGAGAATGGAGGAGCTCTGCACCTTAGGAGGGAAAGAAGGTGATATAAGGGGGTACGACTTCCCCTTTTCTAGGGGTTACGATTTCCCCTTTGCTAAGTCTCCACTCCTAGCTGGCTTAGTGAAAACCCAATTTGCGGGAGATATCTGCCCATTCGATGAACTTGATGTTGCCAATCCGCCAAGAAGTAAGACACATACTATTTAAGTTCCCCATTTGAACGTTCTGGCCATGATCTAGGGGACATTGACTTGTCAGGTCTCTCAAATCAGAAGGAGGGGGTTCAGGCCCGGGAGGGAGCTTCTGGGGCAAGACCTGCAAGATCCTTATCATCCCCAATACCTGCTAAGGGAGGCGGGGTGGGTGTAGTGCTGATCGCAGCAATAAGCAAATGTTTCTGACTTTTCCCAAGACTTATCAATGTTGATCTTCTTTCCCAAGTGCAAGTAACCTTCCAGGGAATGTTAAAAGCTCTAGTCCTGAATAACACTCAGAATGTTAGGCTCATAAGTCTGCTTAAAACCATTAGTAAATCATTAGAGGATGAAGTTAAAGCGGTTCTTACGGAAGAAAGGGTAAAGGTGCCTTTTTAAAGCAAGTCTTTTGTCCTATGTGGTGGGATTTTTGTTTCAAGATATCCCTATCTAATTTTGAGAAGAGGAAGTGTTTTGGGGAACGCTAAAAACATTGATGGCCCTATGGGGAGATTTTCTCCTCACTCATTAGGTCTGAGTACCGGGTCTGCTAAACGAAAATCTTTAGCAAGTCCTAGGGGTTTTGCCGCAGTTGAGGTTAGAAAAGATTGTAAGCAGATGAGAGCCCCGGTGGTATTCCTAGAGGTGCAACCTAGAATGAATAAGAGGCAGGCAGCTAAACTGCCCCTCAATAGGGTGGAACTGATAAATGTATTTGCTAACATCAAAAGACTAAGGAATATCTCCACAAAGGATTTGGTACTGGTTGGCTTCAGGGAGGTTGCTGGAAAAGAGATAACAAAAGTTTTGTTTACATCAAATGAAATGAAGAGTATAGTGGAAGCGGAGGGTTCAGCGCGGGTGTCAAACTGTATCTGTCTCTGTGAAAAAAATGAGGAAGTGCGATTAGTCCCTTTTCTATGCAAACATGGTGGGCTAAAACTGAACCAGGTTTATCGTGCCGGGCCTTCTGACCAGGTGTTGAGGGTAGCTGGTGGGAACATTATGGTTCACAAGAAAGGATAGTTACCATAACCTTCACTAATGATAAAGCGCATGATTTGAGGAATCGGAATAGGTTCCACTATTGGCAGCTTGATGAGTGACAGAGGGAAAGTGACCATAGTATTTGGGGGCAGGTCCCATTGAGGAGAGGGAGCACTTCTTTCAAACATTTTCAGTACAGTTACTTTCCTCCATGGACCAGTGCACGACTAGACTAGCTGGATTGATTGGAGACAGGGCACCCGCAGCCGGGTCAGGTCCTGGTATAGAACATTCATGGATTTAAAACATTTATAGATATATAAAATCAATTGTTGGATTACTCACAATGGTTTCAATCTGCTGTGGGAGAAAGGTAACAAAGATCCAAACCACTTGCTTATGAGTTCTTGCTTGTTTAAGCAACTTGTACGTCAATAAGTAGAGGTCAAAGCAAATGATATGTTTAAATGTGTATTTACCACCAACTCGCCCTCTCCCTGAGTGTGAGCTGCTGAATTTGGTTACTGATATAAAAACAGTTTGGGGATTTTTCCGATGGCTTGTTGATAGTAGGGAGATTTTAACGAAAAATCTGTTTTTAAATATCTTGATGATGTTATGAAAGAATTGCGTTTAGCGTTAAGTATCCTGGAATTTATTTTCTCTGAAAGTTCCAGGGAAGGAGATGCGAAAAAAAATTGCATTGTTTAGTGGAATTGAATTTGATCAATGTAAATGGTAGGTGCCAAGATGATATTCCAGCTGGGAAAACATTCAAGTAAACTACCTATTAACTATGCGATGGTCCCAGTTCACCAGTTCCATCAGTTGGAAAACGTTAGAGCTATAGACATGGGTACCAGCGAGATTCTTACCCTTAGCCTTTAGTTTAAAGGGCCACTTTTTTCATGTTCATATCCCATACTAGACTGCTGCAAAGGTCGGGCTGATGTGGTTTGCTCTATAGACTATCTCTCATTAGATTACCTTGGCAACTCCAGGTATGCAAAGAAGAACAATGCCATACACTCCAGTCTGGTGATTGGATGATAGTGAAGAAGCAAGTTTGTTAGTCTTGCCTCGAGAAAAGGTGAAAGAGCCCAAACCAGGTCATACATGTGATAAACACTATTGGCAAATGTGGATGCTTGCCACATTGGATCCACACATCTCACACAAGACTGCAGATGAAGAAGTGGTGACAGCACCCACTGACTCGTATGACAAAACTCAAGTTAGCTGCAAAAGTCCAGAGGGGTTGTTCAAGAAGAACATGAACACAAAGATCCAGTACAAAAGGATCTTGAGCTGCAGCTCATGATGACAGTGACAAAGTGGATAGGCTGAAAATTTCAATATAAAGCACCTTTGAAGATGGTCAGTTCACAGTGATTTCAAGCAAAGGTGGCAAAAACTGTGGACCAAGTGGCAAGTAAAGATGAAAATGCAGACGTCGCCATAGGTAAACCAGATAAGTGTGATCATCATGGAGACACATGGCCTGAGACTTTGAGAGACAGAACTGGCCCTTAAGTATACGTTTTGGGGTAACACATTTTTTAATGAGGGCATCTACTCCACTATGCCTATGGAATATTCAAATATTATGAAAGTAAGTGACTGTTACATGTGTACGTTTCTCTCATGATTGTCATCTTTCTTTAATGTGCCTATTGTCTTGTAATGTTTTTTGAATATTTTCTATGATTACAAATTTCTAGCTCCTTATCTCACCGACTTCAGGGTTCTGTGAAGGAACTTTCTGTTACTAAAGATCTGAAACCTGTTTCTAATCTATTGCGATTGATAATGCAATCTAAAACAAATGTAGATAAGATTAACAATAAGTTTGTGTGTAAACTGGATGGAACAGAGCATGAGCTTATTAAGGAATATAACAAAAGGGGGAAATTAGTAGAGAAAGTGAAGAATCTGGCGAGATTGGTTTGCAGCATATAGCCGAAGAGGAGTTCAGATATTCAAAATGTCATCCTAGGCTGAGAATGGAAAAAGAAAGAAAACTAGTAATGTGCATGGTGCATGAGCAGTCTCAGAATAAGTCGATAGAGTTGGTTGGGACGAATGAATGTAGTCGTTAATGATACGTTTTTGGATGGATGAAAAGCCTATAAATAGATTACTTTGTTATGTTTGTGGTGAAACTGCTTATTTTAACCACCAACAGAATTATGTAGGCTGCTTCTATCTTGCCACAGTCTTTTCCTATTTTTATCACATGAATGAGTTGAGTGGGAGAGATAACACTAGTCATATAAGTGTGAAACCTGGGTTTGGACAAGTGTTGTTAGATATGGTTGGTGTTTTGAGTCCGCCTGTATGTGTGGATTTAAATATGTGTCAATTAGGGAACTGTCTACCCTAGTGGGCAAGTTTGCTGCTAATACCTCTGGAGCATTAACTCATATTAAGGAAGAGTTAATGGCTGTGCATGCTGTGGTTGCACAACATATCATTCTTCAAAAGAGGGCAGAGTGTGTTGAATCGTGAAAGGGTCAATATTGCTGTACCTATATCCATGACGATAGAGTTTATAAATAATTGCATTGGTAATATTACTAATATTTTGGATGAGGCAACAGTCATTAGAAAAAATGGGTTATGGGAAACTGTTGGTGATTGGGAAGGTGTTCAAATGTTGATGAATGGTTGTATAATATAGGTGGAAGCATGCTTCAGAAGATTTTAACCTCACTGATTATTTTCCTTATCTGTGTCATCAGTTTCATTCTTTAGATTACATTTCTTGAAATCATTTGGTTAAGTAGGTTTTAAAATGTGGTTCCAAAAAGAAGGTGTCTGAAATGTACGTCTGCGATGAAGAAGAAAAGAGATGTGATTTAGCTGGAGAACATTAAAGTGGGAGCCTATGACTATTCCAACATTCTGGAAGCTGTGAGATGCAAGAGACTGAAAATGACGAGACTGTATTCTGCAAGTGATTTGTAAAAATATATTTTTGAATAATTCTTATTTTTCTGATGATTTTGAATGATTCTGCACATTTTGTAGACAAGTTTATTCATTTGGTAATGCTAGGTCTGAACTAGATCTGTGTTTTCATTTAGTCTCTTACTGCACACATTCAACATTTGCACAAGTGAAATGTTTTTTTGTTTTCATTGAACTTATTACATATTTACAAGAACTGACGCATCCGCATTGATACATCAGATTTCTTGAGACTGCGGCAAATGCTTTAACAACTCCATGGATACCATTTATTTACAATAGAGTGCTCCATGGTGCAAGGATTCACGGATGCAGTCAGTGAAAAGTTGTGCATTTCACTGTGTCAGTTCTATGTGGCTTTTAACGTGGGAAAGCCTATCCTGCATACAATATACCTGGCACAGGTATCATGTGAAGCAGGCCTCTACAAACTGACGCATTGGCCGAATGCAACATTTTGTAAATATGGAGCAGTGTGGAGAACTGATTGCACCACTGCTACGTCCAAAAAAATGACACTGCAGCGGTTCTAGCTCTTTGCAAATATGCCCCTCAGTCTTCAGCTTGTGCAACAATTCAAGATTCTTCCATTGATACTGCCAGAGAATCTGTTGGTTTGTTCATGGAATAAGTTTATCATTGGTTTGTTCTTAACTAGATTTGTATTGTAAAATCGATTACATAAGATCAAAAGTGTAATCATTAATGTTCTTTTAGGGGATTGTGTTGAGGTGGTGCTATGTACTATGTACAATTAAGTCACTTTTTGCTGAATGTGTGACTTTGTCAGTCTTTCTCACATTTTGATTTCTATGAGGTCTAATTCTAACTCTATGTAACTCCTCCTGCTGCATTTAATTTGGCTAAATGCTATCACCCTTGATATTGTGCAATTGTCTGAACTGAACTAAGTATATTCTTGCCTTCTGTAATTTCCCAAATATTTTAATAACAATTCATGGTCGCCAAGACGACTTATTTTTTAATCCTAATCATTATCATTTGGTTTATTGATTATCATTGTTAGACCTGTCAGCCTTCGGTGCGGTCTTGCTCTAAACATTTTGTCTTCTCCCTCCCTCTTTGCTTAAATTTGTTTTTGCTGGCCTTAGGACTCGGTGGACTTAGCCACTCCTAACCAGTGCTATAGTGCTTGTGATCTCTCTCCTAAACAAGGCAAATTGGCTTACATCTAATTTCCATATTTAATGTACGTATAAGTTCCTAGGACCTGAAAAAACTACTAGTGGGTCTCCAGCTCTTATTGTGCCACCCACTTATATAGCCCTTCAAAACATGTCTCAGGCCTACCATTGCAGCCTGTGTGTAATTCAACTTGACAAAATAACTCCTTTGTCAAACCTAAACCTTCCTTTTTAAGACATATAATTCACCCCTAAAGTAGACCCTAGAACAGCCCTTAGGGCATGGTGCAGTGTATTTAAAAGAGTGGACAGGTTTGTCCTGGTAGTGAAAAACTCTTAAATTAATCTTTCATTACTGCAAGGCCTACCTCTCCTATAGCATTGAGTTACATTATTACATTTAATATGTGATAACTTTTGTTTGGGAAAGGTCTCCAATAAATTGTCATTTCAAAACGTCTTTAAAGGTAAAGTTGAATTTTAACTCACAATTCTGAAAATGCCCCTTTTAAAGTTGCCATTTTCTTGTCCCAACCATTTGCTGCCTGCAGCTGTATTCTGGGTCACAGGGCTAAGTATAGTTGGCCGCTGGTCTTTGTGTATTCCATCCAGACAGTAAAAAAGGGATACTAAGTGTTTAGCAGGATTGGTCATCCTTCCGGGATGGGAAGGGGCAGAAATATTCTCCACTCCACTTACATTTCAAACGAGGTGCCTCAGCACACTCACAAAGATCTCACCACCAGGCCTTTGTGACCCTAGACCTTTTGTATTCTGGAAAGGGGAAGAGGGAAATTCCAGAACCAGATAGCAGAAAGAGCTAGAAGTTTTTCCAACTTCAGAGACTGGCACCAGGTAGAAGTATTGGACCCTCAGATCAACTCCTCAATACACTCCTGGACCTGCGGAGGACACTCAGAAGGTATGCCTTGTACTTCAGAAGACTTCCCTGCTGCAGCTTGAGGCCTACATTGTACCTCAAGGGACTGCCCTGCTGCTACCTGAGGACTCACACCAATCCTCCCAAGGTGCATCACTGGTCGGCCTGAATTAGCGGTAGCTCCATCTACGTTCTTCTCCACAGTAGCAAATCCTGTACAGCTGCTCCTCTCTAAAAGGACATCCATTCTTATGGAGCCCTTGTTGGTCAGAGCCTGCAGCTTTGTCCTACTGGAAATTGTTGACTTCCAAAATAGTGACAAAGTCCAAACGTAGAAATCTTCACCGTGATGTCGTCCAGTGGCTCCCCATGATGACGTCTACTCCAGGGACACCACCGGCTGCCTTGCCCCACTGAACTTTACCTTATTAGACATTTTTGCTCAAACAATCTTCTTGAGGACCGAAGGTAAGCCTAAAACAGGCTCAATCCCTTTTGTGCATTCGAATTGCCCCCTATTGTGGTTGACCTGAACTTTCAACTTTGCCCTGGACTCACATTACTAGATGCCCGCGGTTGGCATTTAGATATTTTAGGCGCTAATTTTTTTCTAAAAAGTTTGAAAATTCTTATCTCTGGTTCTACTGTTTGTATTTTTATCATTTTAGTGTGATTCTATTTATTAAAATACTGTCTATTTTGCAAAATTGGAATGGGATTTGTTTAGTGTTACCACTCTATTAGTATTTGTGTGCTGCATAAATACTTAACACAGTGCCTCTAAGTTAAGACTGGCTGTTTTTGTGCCAGACTGCCAGAGGGTTAAACACAGGTTAACTTAATAACTATTTGTGGTCCTCTCTAACAAGGATAGTGGCTATTGTTCAAGGAGCATTTCAACCCCATTAATCAATAACGAAATTTCTCACAATCATGTTCTGCTAGGAGCACATTCCCTCATGTATGCATAGAGGCAAGTCAGTCTTTTCAATATCCCTCTAGCATGCAATAAATTAATTATTCTGACTTAGACATCCATTATGGTCTCAAAATCATTGTATTTATAAGCTTCAACTCTTAGTTCATTCACGTAGGTCTTGCTCCCTTGTTGCCCAATCATTCGACCTCTACTAGTGCCTAAAAACCCACACAAATCCATGCAAAGCAGAACAAGATGCTCACTCTTAAAGGAAATGCCTTCAGGACCTAGCACATGGGGCCTACCACCCACCAACATTATAGGCCCCCACATTCCCCTAACCTCATCTGTCTTCACCCCACTCTGTCCCCTACAAATCTCATCATTTCATTACAAGGTTTCAGGGAGATAGGGCATTCATTAGGATAGGGGAGATATAAAGTTCAGCCATAGTAGGAACAAGCAGGAGAATAAAAATTCCCCCCTACAAATGCCAATATTATGTTGTGGGGAGTGGTGCTAGACATGGCAGCAGTTAAGTGTTTCTCTGATCCTACAGAAAGTTATTGGAATCAAGATTCCACAGAGGCACAGTAGGCAATTTCTAATGTCCCCATGGGGAGCCAGATATGCCAGCATATGCCAGCATTGTCCCATGTTTAATAATTTGTGATTAGTAGATACATAGAGAACATGTTTCTGGGCTTGTTATTGTCTTTCTAGGTGTATAAAATGCCTTACTAAGCAATCCACAGGTCATTAATCCCAGTAGTAGGAATGCCTGCAGTTGTTGATAAATAGAATTCCTGAATGGGGGATTCAATATTTTCTCCATACTCAGTGACATGATTAACTTTCCCCTGAGCATCGTTATTTAGATGGACCTAAATTAGTGGTACCAGACTATAGGAAATCCATAATTTCTGCATGTCATTCCAAATTTGTAACCATTTTCTGGAAAGTATTTTGGTTTTCTATATTCTGTATACTTTATAATACTGCCCCCTGATATACCTCCATTAAAAAAAATTGTTTTCCAGAGATTTTCATTTTAGCTTTGTGTTTTTGGATCATTAGAGAAGTAATTTAGCTTGGGTAGACATTGCTGATCTGGGCCGAATTTTTAAAAATGGCAGATGTGATGATGTAATATTACAGAAACCATGAGACCTATATACTTCATTTTGGTGTCAAAACATAGGTTTTGGGGGTCAAGTAGTCTTATAGAGACAGAAAATAACTCCCCCGAGCAACCCTTCCTCCATTTTCCAAAATGGCGGCTATAATAGAGGAAGAAGAGACATATATAGAAATTAAACAAATAATAATGGCTTTTAATCCTTTTATGTATGCACCAAACAATGTTTATGATCTACATTGTTGTAGCACAGATTTTGCAGGTTCATGTGTGTGTAAGTTTTGTGGGTAGAGGCTTTAGATATTTCATAGGTTTTAGTACCCCATCAATATCTTCTCAACCAAATTCACATGTATTTTTCACTACATATGCATGATCCAAAATATTTACACATCTTCTGATCAAGTAGAACTCTCTTTTAATGTGTCCACGCACAGAATATGACATCGGTAGAGGGTCACTTAGCACAACTGATCTCTTGAACTCACTGTACTGAAGTTCGTCAAATGTGTGACAGTCAGAACTCATTTTCCACACATGCACAAGGTATTTTTCTACGTCTCTAAAGTCACATTTTGTCTCAGAAAATCTTTTCAGAAGCTTCACAGGTTCAGCAGATATAGCTCCAAGCTTGGTTCCAATTTTGCTCATAATGTCATCACCCGTAAGAATATGTACCTTGAGAAGAACACTGGTAATCTCTGGGTCAAGTTTCTTGTACAGAATATGAAGCGGGATTAAGTGTATTTTCTCACTTGTTCCATAACATATTCATAACCCTGACAATTCTTGACTTATGGACATTACAAAAAATCTAAGTAGCACAATAATATCATCTGTGTCATTTGACAGTACAATGACTTGATTGAAGCCATTTAGAACAGCCCACTCAACATGTAGCACAACACAAAGGTCAGCTTCCTCCAATTTGCTGTTACGTTCCCAAACTTTTGAATGTATCTCAGCAGGCATCAACTCCTCCTTGACAATCATTGCGATTGCAATATTTGGAAATTCGGTCTTCACTGAAGCATCAGAAATAATGGCTAGTTAATATCTCCAAGTTTATCTAGTTTCATGTTGATGACCAGAATTTATCAAGTTGCATAGGTATAGGTGTTGAATGTTTGCTACAGGCAAGGCAAGGTCAATTGTTCCAGTTGTAGTCATTTGTCTGATTCTCTCACAATCTTTGTCAGATAGTTCAAGATAACTGTCAAAGACAATTTGCAGTTCTTGCAAGGTGCACACTGACTTTGGTATCTGCAAAACAATGTGAACAAAATCTCTGAAGTTTTGCATGGATGAAATCTTGAACATTCACAATTGTGACATATAGTCCACAACAACAGCAGTTTTCAATAAGGACACCTTTTCAAATTGAAATTCGTCAGGTGAAAGGTTTTCTTTTAGCTCTTGTACGAGTTTTTACTTCACTGGTTTGGGTGCAGCATCTCCATCAAATAATTAGTTTGTTGGAAGAAGATCATATGACAGAAAGGCCTTGATAAATATACCCCTTTCTTTTGCTACATCCATCTCTCTATGTGCTTGCAAAAGTTGTTTCTTTGTTACCTATTTTGTAGTGGCTGGTTGGATGAACCTCTTCCTATGGCAATTATAGTGTGAAAGTTTATCTTAAGTGAAATATTTGAAACAGATTTTTCTCTCTCAATATAAATATATTCTGCTTCAGTTCTGCATATAGTTTTGATCTATGTTCCAGGACATCTAGAAGAAGTGTCTTTATATAGTTATCCACATATTGTTTGGTCACAAAGTTGTGTAGTCGCACAGCCTCAGTCATTTCAAAGGGGTTTCCTAGCTGCTGCATGAAATGAAGAAGGCTGTCAGCATGTTTATTAAAACATTCTACTCTCTCTCCCACAAGTTGATAGAGAGGAACAGTTTCACGGTGGTCCATTAATTTTGCATATTTCATCTCTACGAAAACATTGCAAATACAAAAGACTTTATGGTAAACTAGCTGCGGTTGAGCAACATTTTCACTTTTAAGTGTCTGACCAAAAATTCCCTTGGAGCTTTTCTGTGATCTCTGGATTGTCTGTTTCAGTTTCATATCTGGAGCCATAGCATTGAACCTTCCCTCTTTGTCTTTCACCACAAAATGTCTTTAGATGAATTTTCTGTGGAGGCATGGTTTTCCACCTCGAGTTCCTTCACTCTTCCCAATTACCAGGACCCATATCTCAGGTAGGTATGCAATCAAATTAGCAAAACACAGTATTCAGTGACTCCATAGTCTTCATGTACAGCTCACAATCACCTTCCCAATCAGCATGTACAAGGTTTTTTGCTAAACTATCATGTGTAAAATATTTCCCCAGTACTTGCAAAGTTCAGATTTTTCTTCACATTCTTTGACAAACTCTACAAACTTGTTTTTTAAGTTTTCCAATTTTGAACCGAGTGTATTGAACATTGACTCTCTTTGCATTGTGTCTTTTGAATGACCATTACGGAATGAAGTGCACCCTGTGCCTTGCCACTTCTGAGATAAGATATGCAAAACCTAATGTGTCATTCTTGTTCCAGAAAGCATTCCTACGCAATGTTTCTAGAGCCTCAGATATGAAGAGCATACCTTGTAACAACAAACAAAAGGAGTTCCGCTCAATACTGACTGGACAGTTTTGCTTCCAAAGATTTCAGCCTCATCCTCATCCACTGAGATAACTTCCTGCACACTGCAACGCAACTTTTGTCATGTGGAAAACACACATCATTGGATAAAGTTCATGAAATTCTACTAGATTGATCATAAAAATGTCAGCTATAATATGGAAAACACCTTCATCGCAGGAAATTGGCAGGATAGGCTGGTCTTCAAACTGGGCAAGCACATTTTGAAATGTTTTAGAGCTGTGTATACTGTTGCGTAGTGTGTGACTGGAGATGGTATTACTGCTTAAACCCCAATCTTCTTTAGTGTGATGATATTCTGGGAGATCAGAGCATGAATTCCAGCCGATGGAGGAACTAGCTTTTCTTCATCCTTCAGTCTGCACCAAAAAGCGATATGATAAATTCAGCCAAATCAGCTTTGCGGGCAGCAGCATTGGGTAGAAGAAGATCCATGTCCTCAGCCACTTTGAAACTTTCTGGTAGACTAGGATGAGTTGATGGCTTGTAGTGATTTTACATAAGTTAGTAAGGCAGTTGGGTTATAAGTTGGTAAGGCAGTTGGGTTATACGTCTGCAGCTTCATTTGTTTATGCCTACAGTTGACACAGCTGGTTTTCCAGCAGCTACTTCATTGGTACAGTCTTGAAAAAGCACCTTGGCAATGTCATGTGTGCTGGATGTTCTAGACAAAGAAGAGCTATATTCAAAATAAAATTTATCAAGAGCGGCAATTGTAAATCCTTTCCTGGTAAAGTGACTTGGAAGTGGTGTGCTGTCGGAGTCACAAGGTTTACACCATGAGCTGCTAACACGTTCCTGCTCAATAATATATCATTATAACTTGTTGATAGACCAATCCTATTCATTGAAGTGATTAGCTCTCTACTTTTGCACTTGTCATAGATTGTGTGAACAGTCATCATGTGTAACAGAGTTTTCTTTTTGCCATGATGTACTTCATAAAACATGATTTGGAAAAGACAGTACATTTCTACCACATAAGCCTGTCGGTTCATGGGATTGTCTTCCACTTCTTCACTTATATCTTCAAAGTCATCATCAATGTTGTCGGCTTCTGTTTCGAACTGAAGAACTTTAGTTTGCAACAGTTTTGCTTTACTGATATTAAACAATGATTTAAAAAAATGTTAAGACAACATCAGGCATTCTTGTTGACTCCCATGATTTTCGGAGCTGTAGGGCATCACAATACGTGTAATTAACTCTAAAATCTAAATCTTTCAGGACATTTCTTGAAATAGTTCCTGCTAATTTTACTGCATCCTTTGATCTTATTTTGGCATCAGGAACTTCATGAGTCAAATCAGTTGAGAACACCATAAGTGGCCCATTCTTTTTGTTAGACTGATAAAAAACAATTTTGTCATTGTACATTTCCACCCGAAAAATCTTAATTTCATTATTATGGATCAATACAGTTTCATCAATGTTGACCATTATACTGTGATTTCAGTTTGTGTAAACTCGTAGCCATCACTCAAGAGTGACTTTAAAACTTCATTTGTTTTTTCAAAGAGTACAAACTTAACTGAAGGCTGGTGATTACGTTGCTGCTAGTATCTCATTGTTCATTCATATTTTCGAATGTATGCACACATGCAATTTGGGTGGGTATACAAATCCACTGCAAATACATTCACCTCGCTGTTTAGATCAGCTACTTGGCTGAAAACTTAATCTTGGAAGAAAGCAGCTGCAGATAAACACATGGCTGCCTTTTGAGACTCACATACTCTGTACTTTCTTCTTTCGTCAATCACTTTGGTCCTTGTTCTGGCGAAACGCAGATAACACATTGAAAGATCCCCTGCTTCCTGATCAGTTGTTGAAGAAGGACGAGAGGTATCCATTGATCTAAGTGGATGGGCACTGGGTTTGGTTGTCATCGCTTTTCTCAGAAGACTCTGATTATTGTTGAGATTCAGTGGTTTCTGCTGTTTATGACAATTTCTTTCCAGGTTTTTGTGATTGTATACGATTTGTAGGACTGGTTGTTACAATAAAAACAATTTAATCCTCTTCACCCATCAGTTTCAATCATTTGTGAATCATGTCTAGCGGTGTTTCTACAGCATTACAAACTCTCTTCTATCCAGCCTTAATTGATGTTAGCTTTTCTTTTGGATTAGTTTGGCCTATGACACATTTTTCTTTCTTCAAGGAGTCCTCAGATTTTTTTTAGGTAGCAACACTCTGTCAGGAGGTAAAGATCCCCTGCTATCACCTGCTTTGCTCATGTTTAGAAATTTGAATCAACAGAAAGCATGAAACAAAACAATATTAAAATAAATTACTGATATGATAGCTGCCATTTTTCTGTCTCTATAAGACTACTTAACCACCAAAACCTATGTTTTTATACCAAAATGAAGCATATTGTTCTCAGGGTTCCTGAAATATTACATCATCACTACAACACGTCTGCTGTTTTATGAAAAATGTCGTTCAGAAAAATTCAGCCCAGATTAGCAATGTCTACCCGAGATAAATAAGTTCTCTAATGATTCAAATACACAAATCAAAAATGAAAATGTCTGGACAACAATTTTTTTACAGAGGTATATCAAGGGGCCAGGACCATTACTCGTGCTACACAGGCGAAACGTCTCTGCACTCCACCTTTAAACAGGATTAAATTGGTTTATTCCTAATTTTTATTAACATCTAACTTACCTATAAGTATCTAATGTATTGTGTACAAAATACACCCAAAGCCTCAAAGTTAGATGCGGACTGCAGCACCTATTGTGCCATACGGAAAGTGGGCCTTCAGGCCTAGGATTGTAGTCTGACTGCTGCAGGGTAACTCCTGCAGTGCGACCTGTCAAAATAAATCTTTTTTTACATGCAAAGACCACTCCCTTTTAAATATTGTTAAGTCCTTCGCTATGTAGGCGTTTTAGGCCCTAAGGTAGGATGCATTGTTTTTATAAGTGGGACGTTTAGAAACCACAGAGGCCTAAAAAGCTATTTTAACTGTGGTAGTCCTGGCTGCCCTATGAAGAAGCCCAGATTAAAATATTAATTCTGTATCTTGTGTTTGGGACCAGCTAAAGAAATAATTCTGCCACTCTTTTTTAATATTAATTAAATATATTTAACAAAACTAACTTTTAGAAAGTTACCTTTCCCATTCCTGAAGCTCTTGGAGGTCGATTGACATTAGCTTTCTAGCAGCTATCTACCAAGCGCTTGACTGACTTGACTTTAATGTGGTGTTAAATTCCTTCCAGGAGCTACAAAATAGACCACATTGATTAATAGATCAACCAGAATGTGCAAGGATGATTCTTCTGAACTCAGCTGGACTTTCAGGATGGGTTCTTGCTATTGCTTGTCTTGTTAACACCACAGTGTCCAATCCTGTCTGATAGACCTAACTGAGGCACATGAAAACAGTTTGCGCTCTTGAAAGAGATCAAACAGGACCAGAACACAATTCTTGTATATCATGTGATGGGTTGCTGAAGGGCTCTTCTCAGCCTTAACCGACTCCATTCTCATTGTTTGTTAATGGTTCAGGAGCTGCTTCAAACTGGATTTTAGTGTTAGGAGTGGCAGGACAGTGGAAAGTTCCATAGTATGCTCCCCTGCACACCCCAGGTATCAGAGCCCACATTTAGTGTGGATGAATATTTTGGCAATCTTGGAAGTTCCCTGACATATAACATTTAGGTCTCTTTGCAGTATGGAACACAGGATATAATTAAAATGTAAGTTGGCCAGGAGTCACCCCCACCCAATATCAAGTGTCAACCATACATTTTGCACCACAAAGCAGACAAGTACTTGACCTGCTATTCATGGCCTGAAAGGAGCTCTGAAGGACTGGATCTTCCCTCTCTGATAAAGAAGTGGGTCCCAAGGGTCAGTTGGATAACCTTTTGTGTGGCTACAATAACACAACAAGTTGCAAGACACCTTTCTTAATGTTCCTTGAGGTTGGCAATTACCCACCCCACATAGAATCCACTTTCTTACACAGACGCTATGAGGACCTTGTATTTGCTACCCCTAGTCTCAAGTGAGATAAACGTGGAGATGAACAAAAAGTAATTAGGATTCATGGATCTAAGCATCAAGTTTACTTTCTAATTTCCATTACTTTATTTATAGTTGCTTCTGTAGCACTTTCCAATTCAGGATAGGTTTTCAGAGAACATTACAGTTTGAAAGTTATATAAATATGCACTAAAAGGCAGTGTGTAAAGTACAGTTGTCAGGAGCATACAGTAGCTCACATCTTTGGATTTCCCATTGCCCATTAGCAACATGCAGAAGGCCTTTTAGCTGGCTAATGATGGGACAAGAGCCTAGCCTCCCAATGTCATCAGGGGGGTAAAGGTGTGTGTGTGTGTGTGCGTGCGTGCGTGCGTGCGTGTGTGTGTGTGTGTGTGTGTGTGTGTGTGTGTGTGTTAGTATGTGTGGCATCACTTCCATTACTCCTGGCATTTTATTGCTTTTTCACTTCTCAAATGGTTAGGGCATATGGGCTTCCTAATTTCCTTTCGGGTGTGTCAACTTTCAGCAGCATTAACCCCAATAAGAAATATTTTACAGCACTTAAACATCATCCATGCCAAGACTCATGCCAGTTGATTAACAAAGAGGCCATTATATTAGGTTGGTTAATTACAATCTACTAGAAGTGGCACTCAGGAGATGCATGTTCCCAGTACCTGTCCTTAATTAAAAAGTGAGGAGCAGGATATGATGAATCACTGGAATTTGAAGCCCAACAATCGTTGAGGACCATCTTGAAGGTTGCTTCTAGTGTGTTAATTCCTATTTCTATCCGTGCCGTCTCATCTGTGCGGAGGGTCCCGTTTTTGCCAACTTCGCCACTTTCGCTAAACAATAGAAACTCTGGTTGCAAAGATCCCACTGCTTCAATGCTATCATAGGACAATTCCCTGGAAAATAGATGGAATTTACAGTTAGTATGGGAGTTTGCACATCATTGGTTTAGAACATAAATTGCCATTATTTTTACAACATTCAAATATATTCTTAATAGTAACAACTTTACTCAGTATTTTGTTAATTACTTATTTTCAGATGATATGAACAAACCTGGTCTGCTTACACTACTGAGTAGGGTTACCGCTCACTCCAGGTCATTAAGGACACCAGGCCTGATTTAGAGTTTGACAGAGAGGGTAATCCCAAAACTGAAGTTTTGCCCACCTCATTGAGATTTGTGTGAAAAGTAAGTGTGTCAGAAGCAAAGACTACTCCATCTCTGACACTGACATATTCCTCCGATGGCCCGATGATGAAAGGGCCATTTGAAATGTGTCCGTTTGTCCACTCACCCTATGTAGAGTGGGTGGACAAATGGCCAGTTTTTATCTCAAACACTGCCATCCGAAATGTGGTGGTTCGTAAAAGTAAAACCATTTTAGTGACCTGTATGCCATGGGCATAAAATCCCAGGGAAAAGGGGCTCTTGCTTTTTTTTATTTTCAAAGAGTTATTGAATGCATCCTGTACGACACCATCATGTTAACAGTGCCACAAATTACTCTTTCAAAGCATTGACAGAAACCACCATTGGTGCTGTGGGCATCTCTAAATTTGGAGTGTGGTTACTGCATCAGGACGACGACTAGGTTATTCCGTTACCCTAACAATAAAATCCATACTCCAAAGTCTAAATCAGCCCCACTGTCTCCACTCCTGAACTTTTCAACTGCAAATCATTAATTTCAGGTTGGTTAGTCTGAATGGTTCGATGGAAGCAAAACACCCAGAATGCATTCGGCTATCATGCAAAAGTCCATTATTGGAAACAACGTATGTAATGACCTGGAGTGGAGTGGTTACCTAACACTGATGGAAAGATGATTCTTTTGAAAAAGAATGGGCCGGAATCACAGAAGTAAACCTCTCTCAAGACATGTCATTAACAGAGGCACCTGTATGCAATTTGAGCATTTTACACAAGTTTATGAATTGTTCCAAATAAAATTGTGTGTAATTTGAGGAAACAAGGGCATGTGACACTTAATTTGACATAAATGGATTGTCTAAGCTTTTGTGAACTTGTAAATAATAATTTTTTGACAGGTAGGTTTAATTCCTAATTTGCAGTTTGGGATCAAGGTAATTTTAAATAAAAACATTTTCAATATATGTCTATCAGCTAAACTGTCCATTGGAGTATAGTCTCATTTGCTTCAGCCCTGACAAGTGTCATGCATCTAGGGTTAATTCTAACATATTTTAGGGCATTTCTCCCTATCCCTGCACTAGAGTGTTATGTCTCGCATATTTAGCTCCTCTGCATTGCTTCAGGTGCTTAACCCAACTTGTGTTGCACTTGGCAGGGCAGCACTTCAGAGACACAGATACACCTTTTACCACCCGTGGTGGTCCCTGTGTTTGCCACCCTGCGGCGGCTGCAGGTAAGGGTGGGGTGCTGGCAATCCCTGCGTTTCCGTCTGTGAAGGCCACAGGTACGTGCGGGGGGGGAGATCCCCCAAAACTTGTGCCACCCGGGGCAGACCGCCCCCCCACCTCCTCTTGCAATGCACCTGCTGCACTTTCATCTCAGTACTGCTTTTGTAAAGCCACAGCTAGTGTAACTGATCTTTTAACCCCTTACATGCTTATGACGAGCTCAGCTTGTCATGAGGCACAGTGGAGCTGTGCTCATGGCGAGCTGAGCTTGGCATAACTGCCGCGGCCCTCCCACGCGCGACTAATTCCCCGCCTGTGCGGGCGTTCTATTTGAGTGGGTGGAGTCGTGACATGAGCACAGTTCCACTGTGCAGCATGACGAGCTGGACTTGTCATAAGTACCGCGGCGCCGTGCGCGCCCCTCCCACCACCCGCACCGCGGGGGAATTAGCCCCTTTGGAAGGGCTTAAAGGGCCTCTGGTAGTGTGATGCAGGCCCTGAGAAAAGGTAATCTGGTTGCCATGGTAACTCACTTTAGAGCCCCAAAAAACTCTCTTACTAAGAAAAGCACTGAAGCAGCTGAAGCAGTGCCAACTGTCCCAGACTGCAGCAGAAACTTAGCCTGGGACACGCTGATGGCGTTTTCAACAGTGACTGTAATAATCTATGTCAGTTATGTAGCCTATGTATGTGTTTCCTTTCATAACATTGATGCTATGTTTCTGTGTGTTTTTTCATGGCTGTGATTCTGTGAAGAGCGTATAATATAAACTGAGTTACCCCTAGGTGTCTGGGTGAGTACGAGTTGTGAATGGTTGTGTATGACCTGGCACAATTGAAAGCTCTGGAGTTGAGGTTGAAATCAGTGCGAGTTTCTCACAGTGCCTGTCAATGAGTCTTTTCGTATTCTGCATGCAATAAAGGAGACAGCAGGCAGCAGCAAACACGTCTTTATTCTCTCCTTTCTTTCTCCTTAACTAACTCCTCCTCTTCCGCCCCTAACTTTCCTCTTCCTATCATGCCTGGCCCTGACGTCACATGCCAGGTCAGGCATGGTGACACTCCATCTCCCCTGTTTTTATTTTAAGTGTTCCGTGATTACTAGCTCAGAGTTCTTCGATGAGTCGGACAGGTCTCCTGATGGTCCTCTGCGGTCGATGAGAGGGGCATCCCTCTCTTTGCTCGCGGCGATTCACTGCAGGTTGGGGTCCTTCTTGATCTTCAGCTTCTCGACTTGATCTGTCCATGCCCCATTCTGGTTCTTCTGTTTGGGGTGTATGCTGCAGGGTTGCATTTCTTGAAGTGTGACATGTTTTGTGTAGTTCTTGGTCTCAGAGACAGCCGTGATCATAGTTCCTTCCCGCCTCATCACTTGTAGTGGTTGAGTACAGTAATGACTGTCCACCTTGGTCTTTTGTTCTTGTCTGACCAACACCTAATCTCTTTCTTTAATGTCGGATGCCTTGGCGTGTCGACGATTGTCTGCGTATTCTTTAATTTTTGCCTTCTTAGTCCCGTCGAGATTCACTAGCATCTCGTGATCCACGGTCGGGGAGTTGGACTGTATGATGATATCAGCAGTTGGAATTCTAGTGCATGGAGTTCTTCCAAGCATCAGAGTGGCTGGGCGTGGTCCTGTATGCTCGTAATACTTAATTGAGCGCTAGTTGAATGTCACTTTGGGTCAGCTCGGCTTGTTGTATCATTTTCTTCATCGTGGCCATGAATCTTTCGACCATCCCATTGGCTTGAGGCCCAATGGAAGTGATCTTCCTGTGTCTAAAGTTTAGATGGCTCGAGAACTCTGCAAACTCATGCCCCTTAAATGGTGGCCCAATGTCCGTTTTCACTACTGTCGGGATTCCCCACGCAGCAAACGCTTCGTCGATGACCAGTATGACAGTGGCTGCCCTTGTGGATGAGACCTGTTGTGCAATAGGGAATCTGGAGTACTCATCCATGAGGAGGATGATGTATTTTCCAGACTTCAGTGGGCCGAAGAAGTCAATAGCGACTTGTTGCCACACACTGTTTGGGGGTCAGGCATTTGAAGCAGGGAGTGTGGTTCTTCACGCCCTACCAGTAGGCATTGAGGGCAGTCATGAAGTGTGGCTTCTACTAGGAGGTCAAGGGACGGGAACCAGACTCGCTCCCGTAATGCTTTCTTCGTTGCCACCATGCCTCTGAGTCCTTCATGCGCTAGGTTAACAACTCCTTGCCTCAGGTGTTGGGGAATGACGATTCTCCTGTCTCTCATTAGCTGTCCATTAGCACTAATCATGAGATCGTCTTTGACATGTTGGAATGACACACGCTCCTGCATGTTGACAGTTTTATCATTTGGTACATTCTCCAGGTGTCTCCACAAACCCATGCGGATGCAATGCATGATGTTCTAGAGCGTGGCTTTCGATGATGGCTTCTAGTGATTGTGCTTGATCGATGACAAAATGGAGGTATTCTTCTGCTAGCAAGCATCTTGACTGCGTCAGGACTTGGGGATGTCGCTATATGTAGTCTGCCGGGTTCTCTGCCTTCCCCGGTTTGTGAATATTGGTGTATGTATAGTCTTGGAGGCGAATCCCCACCATTCGATCCGTGGTGGCATCTTTGCGCTGGGATTTCCAAAGATTGTGAGTAGGGCCTTATTATCGGTGATTAGTGTAAAGTGCTTCCCATAGACGAACAGATGAAAATGCGCGCACGCCCACACAACTGCCAGGTTCTCTTTTTTCGGGCTGCAAGTAAGCCTTCTCAGTATCAGTAAGACTGCAACTGGCATATGCCACGATGTGGAGTGAGGGTGAGGATGGCTCCAAGTCCTACAGGGCTTGCATCGAATGTTATTTCTGTCTTTTTCCGAGGGTTAAAGTATGCCAGGTTGATAGCCGAATTCACAGCTGTTAATTTGACTGAATGCACGCTCGCACTTGGCTGACCAGTGGAAACTTTGACCTTGTTTTGTGATTTCCCGCAGTGGGTAACTAATGGTAGCATAGTCTTTGATATATTGACCAAAGTAGCTAGCCAAACCTAGGGAGGATCTTATATCACTGACATCCCGGGGACGTGGTGTGTCAGATAGTGCACAGACTTTTTCAGGATCCGGTCGCATTCCGTCTTTGGAAAAGATGTGGCCATAGAATTTTTGAATCGACTTGTGAAATTCACACTTGTCACTGTTGAGCGTGAGGCTGGTATTGAGAAGAGCATGACACACCTGGTCAAGTGATTTGTCTTGTTCTTTGCATGTTTCACCGAAGACCAAGATGCCGTCACTGTAATTGAATGAGTTCGGAATGTGCTGAATGACACGCCGCACTGCTTCTTGAAATATTTCCGCCGCCGAGGAAATTCCAAAATTGAGACGCTTGTATCTGAAGAGTCCTTGGTGAGTAGTGAAAGTGGTGATGTATCTAGATTTTTCATGAAGATCCAGCTGATGGTACCCCTTGTTCAGGTCTAGTTTGGAAAAGACTGTTGCTCCATTCAGGCGAGTAATCATGTTATTGATATGGGGTCCTGGATGCCTCTCCCGTTCGATGGCTGTATTTGGGGCTCGCATGTCCACACATAGACGCACTTTATTGTCCTGTCCTCGTTTGGGCACAACCACCACTGGTGATACCCACAGAGTAGATCCTGTTGACCTCTCTATGATGTCTACTTTCAGCAAATCCTGCAACTCTTCATCCACCGTTTGCTGGAGGTGGAAAGGTACTTTCCTGTGGTGCTGGGCTACAGATGTCACTTGTTCGTTGATATGCAATTGGACTTTGAAGTGAGCTAACTTCCCTAGGCCGGAGAATAGTTTCGGAAATTTGCTGATGCTGTCAGGCGAATGGTCAACTTTGTACAGAATTTCTACTAGCTTCAGCCGTTCTACTGTGGGGAGACTGAGAAGACAGTCAGCCGCTTCGGCACCTTCTATGACATGGATCTGCGCGTGAACTGTCCTGTCTTTGTATGTCGGGGACGTGCAAAATAGTCCTAGACACGGCAGCGGTTTTTTGGACACCCACGTGTAAACGCGCACAGCGGCTGGCTCTAACTTTGGCTTTGGGTTCATCCTCCTGTATTCAGTTGTGCATATGTAATTAAGTGACGCTCCAGGGTCTAGAACGAACTTCGCAGGATGATTTCCCATTTGAATGTGCAACCTGGTGTATTTCTTCAGTCGGTCCGGGTTGCTACAATGCATGCGTACTCGTCACTGTCTGGTGATATTGGTCTTAGGGCTGATGATTCTCTTGATAACGATCATCGAGATCGGTATGAACAGTGCGACCAAGCACTGGATCTTGATGAGCTCGTGGACCAATCCCTTCTCTCTTGCACTGCTCTCGCATGGTGACGGGGACCCGTGGTTCGTTTAATTGTCATGGACTTCTTACGGTAGGTTTGGCATAGTGCTTCGAAATGATTGTCTTTCACACATCGGTGACACTGTTGCCCCATGGTGGGACATTGACCTGTACGGGGATAGCTTCTTAGTGCTACTGTTCTTGCTGCTGCTGTGAGTTTGATTTGTGGATTTAGAAGGATTTTGATGGTCCGATTGGCGTCTTGAGTCTGTTAGGGAATGTAATCGGAAAGCTTGTTCCCGTTTCTACGTCTTGCTAGCTTCCATCCTTTTTAGCATGTTCTTCAGCCTGGTCATTTATTCGTGTGAGTTCGTCAATGTCGTCAATAGTTCTTCTTCAGCAAACGACGACGCAAATACTCTGACTGGCACCCTTCTATGAATCCTAGACAATGTGCATCATCAGTGTTGAAATTGTTGAATTCACAATATCAGGCAAAACGCTTTAAGCGTGAAATGAAGTCGCCCACCAAATTATCTTTTTCTTGAGACACTAAATTGAAGGTGTAACGTTCATAGTCAAGATTCCGCTTGTGGAGGAATTTTCCGTTTAGCACTTCTCTTACATCGGCATACGAAGCCGAGGTGATCAGTGGCAATTCTTTGATAATTTGTCCGACATCCTTGCCCACTAGATTGGGCAAAGCGATACGTTGTTGTCCGGGGTCACTGACTTGTGATCCTTTCATAAAGTCCTCAAAGTCCTCAAGCAAGCTTTGCCACGTAGGACCCATGCTGTTTCCAGACATCAGCGTCAGGGGTGCAGGAGGGCGCGGGAACGATGGCCCTATCATCACTGGCCCTGGCTGTGCACTCCGTATTGGACCTGCTTGTGCATTCTGCAAGGAATATGGGTAAGTGGACATGATGACACACAACTGACCTCACTCACTCTTTCTGGCTCAGCAGGCAGTTGGCGTCTGGTAGTGCTGAAATGCAATAAGCAGTAGTAGTGTGTAGAGGGATGTTACAGTCCACTCTTTGTCGGGATCAGCAGAGCTTTTCTCTTCTGCCTGACTTCAAAATGGCTACCGAAATGTTGACCGGGGCTCTGCAATGATGGGTGCCTGACTTTAAAATGGCTGCCGGGTAAAGCAGACATGTGCTGGCCTCAGGCACGTAGCAGCAGGGCTTACCCCAACTCAGCGTGGCAGTTAAGTCTTTCCCCACTATGAGGGATGACAGTAGCAGTCCTGTTAGCAGCAGCCGGGATTATGCAGGCGGTGTGGCCCAGGCCAATGGCTCCGGCACTCCGGGCTCATCAGGACATTTATGCACGTGCGCGCACCTCGCGGCCTTACACAGGCTCTACCAGGACCGTGCTGGGAGCACCAGTGCTGCAGAGGCACGCAGAGGATGCGCAGTGCGGGTAGGCATGTGAGCACTGTTGCAATGCTCGTACCTCTTGATAATAGTGCGGTAGCTGCGGCGTGCAAACAGCCTGGCTGACGTATGCGGGCACACCTTCAAAGCTGCTACTAGGTGCATCTGGCCCAAGAGCAATAGAGAGGGTGCCTGTGGGGTTCTGTGGCAGGCACTGCGGTACGCCGTCGGCAAGTGCAGGGTGAGGGGGTGTCCACGGATCCCACCCTCGTCGCCAGATTTCGTATTCTGCATGCAACAAAGGAGACGGCAGCAGGCAGCAGTAAACACGTCTTTATTCTCTCCTTTCTTTCTCCCTAACTAACTCCTCCTCTTCCACCCCTAACTTTCCTCTTCCTACCGTGCCTGGCCCTTACGTCACATGCTAGGTTAGGCATGGCGACACTACAAGTCTTATAAGCAATTCAGATTATATGATCATCCAATCCTTAGCCTCTCTGCTGGGCAGGCAAATTGATGGACACAGATTGTATTTACCATTTTATTAGAAAGTGTACAAAGGAGGTACATGGTTATCAAAATCTTGTCAGTGTAAAACACAGCAGCAAGTCTTGCAGTTAAGAGGGTTGGGGCCAGGTTGGGGAGACGGGGTTCGACAGAGAACCACATGAGAAAATTAAATAAATAATTAATTTCCTTTGTCATCGTCTGTCGGAACCTCCCCTGCCCCCCATTCGGCCCCACCGCTCGTACCTACACGGGACACTTCTGGTAAATGATAAAACATGAATGGTGTGTTCACAGATGAGGAGTGAAACCGTGGGTTGGTGTGATTAAAGGACTACAATAAGAAAGTGCATGCAGAAAAGCAGATTAAAATAAGGATAAAGAGGAGCAAGATGAAGAGCGAAATTGTCAGGTGGAGGATTCCAGAAAGAAGCGGGGAGAAATAAGACAGAAGTGGCTAACAGAGAGCAAGAGACTGCAGAACATAGTGGTAGGATGCGGAGAAAGAGAATTATTGAGGTATTCAGCAGGATAATAGCTCTTCCAAAGACTTTAGCAATGTTTAATTGAAAGCCCAATATTTTCAGAATCGTACCATTTTCACTTCTAATCGTTCACAACAAAATCATTGGTAACAGGCATTGGCAACACCAATATATCTGACTTGTATTTGGTGTATATATATTGTTGTGTAATACTTCTGGATGCAAACAGAGAAGAAGCACTGAAAAGCACCGAAATACTAGTCATCAATTTGATTTACTCATGAGAACTAGTCACTCAAAGTGTCACAGACGTGGCAGCTGTATGTCACTAGATACCCTCGGCTGGCGTTTTGCACACGTTTGACGTGCCTTCTATTTAAATCTTTAAAACTACATATCTCAGTTCTACTGATAGATTTCTATCATTTGGTATCAAGTAATGTATTCAATTTTACTATTTTTCTAAATTAATGTGGGATTTTTCTAGTGCTGTGTTTTCACGTTAGTACTGTTTGAGTGCTGCAAAAACACATTACAAGCTAAGTTAAGCCTGACGAATTTTACAAAGACGTAATGGAATAGAATGGCAACTCCACACCTTTTAAAAGAGGACTGAGAATGGGCAGAAGACAGAATTATTATTATTATTGTTCCTTCTTGTATATTTTAGTATTTTTGTTGAAGTGAGGTACTTTAGGGGTAATTTGTATGTTACAGTTGTTTTTCGTGTATTATGAAAATCACAATAAAGAAATATTTTTAAAAAAAAGACTAATTTGCATATGGCAGGTCTCTGTCTAGAATGGCACTACAGGCGAAAAAAGATGGTCTGGAATGTGGCTGAGATTAATTAAATAATTTCTTTCATCACCTTGTTTAAGTGTGACAGGTGTGCCTAGACATGGGTCCCGTGCTGACAGTGCCATAGGACTCAAGCTATAACTCACTGATGAGACCCAAGGAGGTCAAAAAGGGTCTAGCGTTGCTAGTACTCCAGTCTGGAGGGGACCTGGCCTGATAGTTTGGGATGGACTTTTTCTATTGGAGCAGGTCCAATACTATTTTGCATAAGATGGGTTTCTGTAAAGAATGGCACAGTGGGAGACTAATGATGGTCTGGACAGGGAGCCCAAAGTGATCTCCAGTGGCTGAGATTAAATCAAGCATTCCTTCCATCACCTTGTTGTCTTTTTTTGTCCACAGTCTAGTCATATTGGAGGAGATATGCAGGAGGTGGGGTGCTTCCCTAACAGATCTGTTTGTCAAATGCCAGAACTCCCAGCATCCTCTGTTCTTGTCCAGATTTTACGATTGAGAGGCAGAAGGGCTAGATGCCTTCACCAATCCAGCAGGTCCCTTATATGATTCCCTCATCCCCCCCTTGCCTCTGTATCTCAGGTTGTTGGAAAGATTATAGAGGGAGTCAACAGAAGTAGTTTCCTTCCATTCTAGACAAGAAAGGCTTGTTTCTCCTGTTTCAGATGTGGTGAGAACTGTTAAGATCTATTTAAGTTGCTTAATGAGATCTGCCAAGTTCAGAACATCAGAGGGCCTGTCAAAAGAGGTGACAAAACAGCAAGATAAATTAGGGTGGGTATTTCTTATGGTTTCCAAGGCTATGGAAAGATCTCTGGCACAATCAAAGCACACTGTACAATTTATTTATTTATTTATTTAGCGATTTGTATAGCGCCTGGTGACCCAAGGGCATCCCCGCGCTGTAAAAAGGCTGATATCCATTGAGGGAAGGGAAGGGAGGAGGGACATTTATTTCGGGAATAGGTGCGTTTTCAGTTTTTTGCGAAAAACCAGGTAACTGGATTCCAGTCTGAGGGTGCGTGGGAGGGAGTTCCATCCCATGGCCGCTTGAACCGAGAATCGTCGTCCTCCTGTGCGTGTCCTTTTGAATTTGGGGATGTTGGCTAAGTGCTCATTCTCCGAACGGAGGGATCTGGATGCTTTGTAGGGGGTGACCAAGCTGCTGAGGATCGCAGGGCCAGATCCGTTGATTAGTTTGTGTGTCGTGCACATGGCTTTGAATTCCACCCTTTGGCGCACAGGGAGCCAGTGTAGGGCCTTGAGGGCTGGTTTTGCTGACACTCTCGAGGGAAGGTTCATGAGCAGACGTGCCGCAGCGTTCTGTGTCCGCTGCAGTCTCGTCAATGTGGCCTCTGGGGCTCCCAGGTAGACCATATTGCTATAATCCAGACGGGACAATACTAGTCCCTGGATAAGGAGTTTCCTGGAAGCAGGTGGTAATAAGGGGAGAATCTTACGGGTAGTACGCATGAGCCCAAAACAGGTACCCGCAGTTTTGGCCGCTTGCGTCTTCATGGTGAGCTCAGGTTCTAGCCACACTCCAAGGGGCATGTCTGCCTCCTGTGCAGAATGGGGAGGATCTCAATTGGTAATATCTGTTGAGCTGCCACATGGGCTTCCACTGCTACATTTATTAGTCATTATAGGATGCATGTTGCTCAAGGTTCCGAGCTAGCCTTTAGCTCTCAGTACATTATGGTGTGGATGTGATGTTACATCATTTTTTCTTCAGTTTCTGTGATTCACCACCTAAACATTACAGTTGAACACAGGGTTCTGAGAAGACATGAGGACTGTGGGAATAATGAACCCTTTATTCTGGTTATCTTGTGTTTATTCTGTTCAAATGACAATGGAATAGGCTTGCTTGGTAGACCTCAAAAGTAAGGAATGTGACAAGGAAGGAAAAGATACGGTAATGCTCCACAGGGCTTGGTCGCCCCACTCACTGCTGCCGCTCCTGCCTGCCTTTGCCGCCTCCTGCCTGCAGATTCCTTCGCTCGCTGCCCGCTGCTCCTGGGAATTTCCCGCTGCTCCTGGGAATTTCCCGCTGCCCGCTGCTTCTTGGAATTTCCCGCCGCAGCCTCCCTGCGGCCCCGCCCCCCTGTGATTCCATTCGCCGCCCCGCTCCCGCCACCCAGCTGCTCCTCCCTCCCGGCTCCTTACTTAAGGGGACCGTAGGGGACCACAGAGTGTGACCGCTCAGCCCTCCACAGGGCTTGGTCGCCCCACTCACTGCTGCCGCTCCTGCCTGCCTTTGCCGCCTCCTGCCTGCAGATTCCTTCGCTCGCTGCCCGCTGCTCCTGGGAATTTCTCGCTGCTCCTGGGAATTTCCTGCTGCCCGCTGCTTCTTGGAATTTCCCGCCACTGCCTCCCTGCGGCCCCACCCCCTTGTGATTCCATTCGCCGCCCCGCTCCCGCCACCCAGCTGCTCCTCCCCTCCCGGCTCCTCACTTATGACGCCCCCAGAGCGACCGCGCAGCGGAAGCGCGCAGCGGTAGCACCGATTGAGCGCCGAAGGTGCGCCAAAGGTAAGCCAGTCTGCGCCCGTCCACGCCTGGCCCGCGCCCAGTGCCAGGACCCCTGGCCCTCCCCGCCGAGGCAAGACGACCCGACTGACCTACGACGCCGCCACTCTCAACGCACTCAATGCCGGCCGGACCCACGCCTGCTGCCGAGCCACCCCGAGACGCACCCACGGACCCTTCACCTGCTGCACCTGCAAGTTCACCTGCCTCCGTACCTGCCCCGCACCGGCCAAGACAAACACCAGCAGCAACCACCTCAAGTGCATCCTGATCAACACCCGCTCCGTCCACAGACACGCCGTGGAACTCTGGAACCTCCTCAACGCTACATCACCGGACGTCGCCTTCCTCACGGAAACCTGGATGAACGCCTCCTCTGCACCCGACATCGCCATCGCCATCCCGGACGGGTACAAGATCATCAGGAGGGACCGCATCAACCAGACCGGAGGTGGCATCGCCATCGTCCACAGGAACACCACCCGCATCACGACCGACGCCAACGACTCCTTCGCCGCAGCCGAACATCTCCACTTCCAGATTCACACCGACCCTAAGACGACCCTCAGAGGCACCCTCGTCTACAGACCCCCGGGACCACGCACACAATTCAGCGAAGACATCACAGACTTCATCAGCCCGCACGCCCTCCCCTCCACTGACTACATCCTCCTCGGGGACCTCAACTTCCACCTGGAGAACAACAAGGACCGCAACACCACCGCCCTGCTGGAAAACCTCGCCAACCTCGGACTCAAGCAACTGGTCAACACCCCCACCCACTACGCGGCCACACGCTTGATCCCGTCTTCTCTTCCAGCAAGTACATCACCTTCAGCCACTGGACCGACCACAGCTGCGTCCACTTCAGCTTCAAAAGATCCACGATCCACCACCACCCGCAACAGGTACCTCACAGGAATTGGAGCAAGATCACCGCAGACCAGCTCACCACCTCCCTCAGCCAGAGCCCACCCGCCAACACAACGGACCCCAAGGAAGCAGCCCGCAACTTCACACAGTGGACCTCGCGCCACTAAAGAACCCTCCCAGCAGACCCAGAAGCAAGAAGGCATCCTGGTTCACCGACGACCTCAAGGACTCCAAGAAGACCTGCCGCACCCTCGAGAAAGCCTGGCTCCTCGACCGGACCACCGACAACATGACCGCCCTCAAACACGCTACCCGCACCACCAAGAAGAAATCCCTGAAGGAACGACTGGACAACAACGCCCACGACAGCAAAGAGCTCTTCACTATCGTCAAGGAGTTCTCCAACCCCAGCACCGGCACCAACGACATCACTCCGTCACAAGACCTCTGCGACTCCCTCGCCTTGTTCTTCCACCGCAAGATCGCCGACATCCACAACAGCTTCGGAGCCCCACCCACGCACCCAACCGTCGAACCAACGCCCCCCACCGCCACCCTTTGCACCTGGACCACGGTGACCACCGAAGACACAGCCCGCACGATGAACACCATCCACTCCGGATCACCGACCGACCCCTGCCCACACCACGTCTTCAACAAGGCCGACTCCACCATCGCACCCCAACTCCGGAACATCATCAACGCCTCCTTCAACACCGCCACCTTCCCGGAGAGCTGGAAGCACGCCGAGATCAGCGCCCTCCTGAAGAAACGGACCCCACCGATCTCAAAAACTCCCGCCGCATCTCGCTCCTCCCTTTTCCTGCTAAAGTCATCGAGAAGATCGTCAACAGACAGCTGACCGCCTTCCTCGAGACGAACGGATCCCTCGACCCCTCGCAGTCCGGCTTCAGAGCCAACCACAGCACCGAGACCGCCCTCATCGCAGCCACCGACGACATCCGGACCCTGCTCGACAAGGGGGAAACAGTGGCCCTCATCCTCCTGGACCTCTCCGCTGCGTTCGACACGGTCTGCCACCGCACCCTAGTCCAGCGCCTCAGCAACATCGGTATCCAAGAGAAGGCACTGGAGTGGATCATCTCGTTCCTCGCCGGAAGAACACAAAGAGTCCGCCTCCCCCGTTTCGCTCCGAGGCCACCGAAGTCATCTGCGGCGTCCCGCAAGGATCTTCACTCAGCCCCACCCTCTTCAACATCTACATGATACTCTCGCAGCCATCGCACGCCAGCATAACCTCAACATCATCTCTTACGCCGACGACACCCAGCTGATCCTCTCCCTCACCAGAGACCCCGACACCGCCAGAACCTGCCTACACGAAGGGAGGAAAGACGTCGCCGAGTGGATGAAGGACAGCCGCCTGAAACTGAACTCGGACAAGACGGAAGTCCTCATCCTGGGATCTTCGCCCTCCGCCTGGGACGACTCCTGGTGGCCCCCAGCCCTGGGCACCGCACCCAAGCCAACCGACCACGCACGCAACCTGGGCTTCATCCTGGACCCCTCCCTCTCGATGACCAGACAAGTCAACGCCGTCTCCTCATCGTGCTTCAACACCCTGCGTATGCTTCGCAAGATCTTCCGCTGGATCCCGACCGAGACCAGGAAGACTGTCACCCAGGCACTCGTCACCAGCCGACTGGACTACGGAAACGCCCTCTACGCCGGAACCACAGCCAAGCTACGGAAAAGACTCCAGCGCATCCAGAATGCCTCCGCCCGACTCATCCTGGATGTCCCCCGACGCAGCCACATCTCCAGCCACCTGAGGAACCTGCACTGGCTCCCCGTCGACAAGAGGATCACGTTCCGGCTCCTCACCCACGCACACAAGTCTCTCCATGACCTGGGCCCCAAGTACCTCAACGACCGCCTGACCTTCTACACGCCCACCCGCCAGCTACGGTCCACCAGCCTCGCCCTCACAGCCGTACCACGCATCCGAAGAGCCACCGCCGGAGGAAGATCCTTCTCTTACCTGGCTGCCAAGACTTGGAACTCCCTCCCCATCCACCTTCGGCTGACCCAGGACCATCTCGCCTTCAGGATACAACTCAAGACCTACCTGTTCGAGCAGTAGCATACCCCTCCCCCCAAGCGCCTTGAGACCCTCCCGGGTGAGTAGTGCGCTATACAAATGGCATGATTGATTGATTGATTGATATTACCTACCGGTAATATTCAATACTTTGATTCTTCCTTACACATCCCAGGACTTACGAGCTTCCCTCCCTCCCTGTTTCCTTCACCATCCCTCACTGGCTTGGGGGAGAAAAGGAAGAGGGGAGGATAGCAGGATGTCTTATGGGTAGTTCACAGTCTATGTGATAAAAAGAGAAGAAAGGCTTTGGAAGCTGTGAATTCATGGTAGGGAATGGGTCAATTCACTCAAAAGTAAGTACTGGGATGAGTATTGAAGAATCTGAGTAATGAAGATTATTGGTAAGGAATACACGCATTTTACATGTGTAAACAGGGTGATTCGACTCTTTCTGCCCACTTTTTGCAATTAAGTAGAAACAGTCACGCTTACCGGCTTCACATTGTCAGAAGTCTATCTATTATTGTAACCCTTCATACATTGCCCATATTTTGATAATGTGCAGTTTAATTCAGTTCCATTTGGAACCATAAACATTTTTGCATTCTGCATGTAAATAAATTAGAACCTTTCAATGTATGCATGCCAAGTAGAGATGAGCTATGGGAGGGAAAGCAATAATGAATCATCCAACTGATATCAAACAAGCAACGGCTAAGGCAACAAGTCTGACAGTAATGTGCTAACATAGTCCTTGGGTGAAATGTCAGCCTCAGCAGCAATGAAACTCCCCAGGTGTCCAAAATGGTCAAGGGGATCGAGCGTTCCTATGAAACTGCAAAGTTAGCTCCAAGCAACCCATGCAACCTGGCCATGGAGAACAGACCAAGATGAAGGTTTCATGTCTGGTTCATTACATTGGAAAAAACCCAGATTTATCTTGTTAAAACACAGGTTCCCCAGTTATCATTGGTGTGAGTGAGAGAATACATAGAAAGTCTGTAACCTTCTAACTCTTCAAGCAGTACCTAAACTCCATACTGTAGTCTTAACTACAATAGCAAACCTTAATCAATGAACCCAAAACTGGGCTATTCCATTAGGGAAGTTCTGTTAGCCCATTTCCCTCTTCCTGTAGCAGCAGTTCACACTGCATATAAAGCCAGAAAAGGGAATGAAGGAGAACCAAATCTCAAAAGAGTCTGCAATAAAGATCCCGGAACCGTTCTTGGTTCTAAAGAATTAATGGCTGTTATTCGCTCCTTTAATTCCTGATTGCCTTTCTGACATTTGCAGAAGAAGAGAGAAACTGATTCAGGAGATATCGACTGACCCAGGATGGAAATTGAAACCACAGAGGAATTAAGAAGATAGTTATCACTGAGTCCCAGCATCAATTCCCCCTCTCATCCCGCACCACCACCTTCATCACCAGGAAGCAAATATGCACTCAGGCAAAGTGTAATACTATCTCTTTCACCCACAAGTTTTGATAATCAGAGAATAAAATCAAAGTGAAAATGACACATTTGCAGAATGACGTTTGCAGAATGACAAAACTCAGCTTTTTATCCAATACCACTGCAATATTGTTCTGAGGTTATGGACTTTAGGAGGTGTAGGGAATTGGTTTGTTGGTTGCAGGGGTGAAACCCTACTTTAGCAACTGTCATCATCTTTGTCAAGCACAAAAAGTCACCAAATTAACCTGTGCTTAATCCCTTGGTAGCTTGGTACAAAGGCAGTCAGGCTTAATTTAGCTTGTAATGTGTTTATGCAGCACTCAAACAGTAATAAAGTGAAAATACACTTGAAAAATGCCACACTAATTTAGAAAATTAGTAAAATGTAATTAATTATTTGATACCAAATGATAGAAATCCATCAGTAGAACTGAGATATGTAGTTTTAAAGATTTCAATAGAAGTAGCGTCAAATGGTGCAAAGCGAGAGCTGAGGGTATCTGGGTGTGCTGGACCTGGACAAAGTCATGAGTTCAAGCCAAATGCGATGAAGGCAAGGCCAAGCACAGGACCATGTTTGCCCGCTAAGGATTGTACTTATGTCCTGATCTGCGCTGAGTTGCTTTGCGAGGCTTTGTGCAGTCCGATGTTGCTTCCTATAAAGCAATGCGTTAAGGCTTTGGGGGGCTTTGCATCACTCTGAGCCTGGTTCAATGACCTGTGTGGAGAGGCTTTGCGGGGCTCTGCATCCCTAGTCCTCAATGCCGATGAAGCTGACTGCTGTGCGGTGAGGCTTTGTGGGACTTCATGTTGCTTCATGCTTGTTTCGGTAGAACCTTCAGTTAGGCCAGGAGGAGCTCTAACTTAAGCAGGCCAAGGGCCCAGGACCGAAGGAAGCACCACTTGGGGATCGCAAACTCTATCAGAAGCCAGCAGGGCTTAGGCGGGTCCAGTGCAGCAGGTCAGCAGGGCAGTTGCAGGGGGGCTCTGGAGGTAGTTGTGTCACTGAAGCTCAGAACAGAAGGCCAAGCAGCTGACCCTTGGAGTCACGCAGCATGGGATGAAGGGAGCAGGTCCAGTTTCCTCATCAGCAACAGGCAAGCCTTAAACAGCAGGGCGTCCTTCTTCTGTAATATCCACAGTTCCATGAGTAGATACAAGAGTGTGTCTGAGGGTCCTCTTTTTATATCTGGTGCCTACTTTATAGGGGAAGAAGCTTCTAGAGTTTGCCACTACAGAGGGGAAACATCACTTACAACGCAACTTTTACCACGCGATGCTTTTACATTGCAGCTTTTACAACGCAAACCATTACAACGCATTGCGCTGGGGGGCGCTCTAGGATAGGGAATACATTTAATTTACTATCCAACACCTTCCCTACTATCCACGGGCACTGGAGTTGGAATAGTAAATTAAATAATTCACTATCCAGCGCCCCAAAGCACTATGCGTTGTAATGATATGCGTTGTAAAACTCGTGTTGTAAAAGCATGCGATGTAAAAGCATGCGTTGTAATGTCGTACATCCACTACAGAGGTGTCTGGAATTTCCTGCCTCCCAGCCCTGATCACAGACTGGGGGCAGAAGGCTAGTGTGAAATCCTTTGTGTGTGAGCTGAGCCAGGGCTTTTGAGTTGCAAGTGTGCCCTCATCGCTGCCACCGATGACATCCGAGCCCTGATGGACAACGGAAAAACAGCGGCCCTCATCCTCCTAGACCTCTCCGCTGCATTCGACACTGTCTGCCACCGCACCCTAGTGCAGCGCCTCAGCAACGTCGGAATCCAGGAGAAGGCTCTGGAATGGATCATCTCCTTCCTCGACGGAAGAACTCAGAGAGTCCGCCTACCACCGTACAAGTCAGAGGCCACGAAGTCATCTGCGGCGTCCCTCAAGGATCCTCGCTGAGCCCCACCCTCTTCAACGTCTACATGAGCCCCCTCGCGGCCATCGCACGCCAACACAACCTCAACATCATCTCCTACGCTGACGACACCCAGCTGATCCTCTCCCTGACCAACGACCCCGCCGCCGCCAGAGCCAACCTTCACGAAGGGATGAAAGACGTAGCCGAGTGGATGACGACCAGCCGCCTGAAACTGAACTCAGACAAGACGGAAGTCCTCATCCTGGGGTCCTCGCCCTCCGCCTGGGACGACTCCTGGTGGCCCCCCGCCCTGGGAACCGCACCCAAACCGACAGACCACGCACGCAACCTGGGCTTCATCTTGGACTCCTCCCTCACCATGACCAGACAAGTCAACGCCGTCTCCTCGTCATGCTTCAACATCCTGCGCATGCTACGGAAGATCTTCCGGTGGATCCCCACCGAGACCAGGAAGACGGTCACCCAGGCCCTCGTCACCAGCCGACTGGACTACGGCAACGCCCTCTATGCCGGAACCACCGCGAAGCTCCAGAAGAGACTCCAGCGGATCCAGAACGACTCTGCCAGACTCATCCTCGACATCCCACGACACAGCCACATCTCCGGACACCTGAGAGACCTGCATTGGCTCCCCGTCAACAAAAGAATCACCTTCCGTCTCCTCACCCACGCACACAAAGCCCTACACGATCAAGGCCCGAGCTACCTCAACAACCGCATCAACTTCTACGCTCCCAAACGCCACCTTCGATCAGCCAGTCACGCCCTCGCCGCCGTCCCCCGCATCCGAAGAACGACAACAGGAGGAAGGTCCTTCTCCTACCTGGCCGCCAAGACCTGGAACTCCCTCCCGACCGACCTGCGCATGACCCAAGACCACCTCTCCTTCAGGAAGAAGCTCAAGACCTGGCTTTTCGAGCAGTAGCAGCACGCCCCCCCCCCAAGCGCCTTGAGACCCTCCGGGTAAGTAGTGCGCTCTATAAATGTCTGTGATTGATTGATTGATTGATAGGTGACAGCCCCACCTCGCCCTTGCCCCCCATTAAGCCAGGATGGTCCATCCTGCCAACACCCACACCCTCTATTGTGATGCTTTCTGGGATGAATGCAAAAGGGGAAACTGCCAACTACACCCAGCCATGTGACTCAGGCTGCAGACACCAAATTGTTAAGACAAGTAAATACCAACTTTCTAAAAGTATCAATTTCAGTAATGTGACTTAAAACCCAGCTTTAACATTAAAGTGGGTTTTCATGCACAATTCCTCAGAAATCAATCTTGACATTCCTACTTGCTCCCAACCAAATGTTAGCACTTTGTAAATGTAATAAGGAACCCAATGTTATCCTATGGGAAAGGCAAGCATTGCAATAGTGAAAAGCAAATTTGAGAGTTTTTCACCACCAGTACATGTCCACCTTTTTAAATACAGCTCACTGTGCTCTATGGAAACCAGATTCTACAATAGGAGTGACTTATATGTATTAAAAAAGGGAAGTTTAGGCCTGGCAAGAGTTTTGTTGCCAGCTGGAATGGCAGTTTAAAACAGTTTAAGACATGTTTATAGGACTACATATGTGAGTGGCACAAGGAGTGCTGCTGACCCATTTGTAGCATTTAATTTACAGGGCCTGAGTACTTGGAGTAACACTTGACAGGATACTTATAAGTCAGTTAAATATGCCATGTTTAAAGGAGAGAGTACTAGAGGTTTAGTACTGGTTAGCAGTGGTAAAGTGCACAACAAAAACTGGTTCAGAAAACTACAGGGGTGAAGGTACAATGTTTGGGGATGACCCTGCAGAGAGGGCCAATGAGGCTTTTAGAAATAAACTCTGGGTTGGCTTTGGGAAAGAGCGAACCCATGAATTGAAAGGTATCTGGTCCAGCACCTGCCTAGAAGGGTCATCTTTAGGAAGGGACACACAAAAAGAATACATAGTTCTAGTTTGCAGAAAACCTAACATTTCTACATCACAGTATTTGGATTTGTAAGGCCCTTAACCTGAATCCTCCACTTGCAGTATGAAGTTGAACTTGTCTTTAGGTCATGAATGTGTTCACTTACAACGGAAATGTTGAAAAGTGCCAATCATCCCACTGCTTTTCTCCAATTATCTTTTATTCCTTCAAATATCTATTTTTTCCTTCCTTTCTTACTTTTATTCTGTTTGGATAAAACACTGTTATGTGTTCATGATCATGACTTTGATCAAATCCTGATATGCTGTTTACAAGTTGCTAGACACAATGTCTAAAAACTTTGAAAGTGTGCTACATTCTAACTCCCTTATATTGTCATCCTTTCACACTCTTCTTTGTGGGCATTTCATAGGGTACCTTTCCTCTCATATTCTGCTTAAAAGAAATGTGTTGAAATAAATGAAACTGAAACTGAAATCAATTTAGTTTAGTGAGATGATCACCATACTCTTCCAAGTAAATGATAACGGGATCAGATTACAATTTTGCATTATGGACTTGCTCTAACAGTGTTCCAGCGACATAGGTATGGATACCCTGGCTTGACTCGGACAAATGATTCTTGAAGAATCTTTCAGATCTGCATAAAATGTACTCAACTCTCAGATTAAGATAGTAGGATTTTCAGTACAGTCACACTGGGGTTTTTCTTATCTGAATCTGAAGAAGACACTGGGGAAATTGCCTGTGCTAGATGTAGGCATGAGACCCTTAATTAAAAGAGGGCTCTGTTGTATATTGTGACCCATCTAGTCTGTGACCTGTAAGGGAGGTTAACTGAATTTAGTGTGGTTGTTAAATGTGAGGCCTTTAACAAGGGCATTAATGGATTTTGAAGCTGTATAATTTTCTGAGGACATGTAATTTGATCAGACTCTTTGCATTACTGAAATGTGAGAAATGGTTGGAACTTTCAGATGTTTAGGAGGTTGGGGTTGTCAGCAGTCAAATTAAATTTTGCTGCTGAGGTGTACCAGGTTAGACATTGGGGGGGATAAACAACTTTTGTGGATGAGAATATGATAAAATGCCTGTAGGTGCAGTGGAGGATGCAGTAGTGGCTACCAGGTTAGTGGCAGTTCCCTGGTGCCGCTGGGACGCAGCGCGCCTAAGGATACACATTGTGCAACAGTGCGGCATTGTAATTTATTTTAACTTGCTGAGGCAATTTACCTTTTGTCTCTTCTATGTTTGCTTTTTAATTGGCGATATTTGCACCTCTGCGGCGTCCTGCAGGGCAAAGGCAGGTGCTTAGCTTTTTAAACGTATTGCTGATACCAGTTTGTCATTTGTTGCTCCTACCTGCTGTGCAGAGCCCCCTCGGCCCCGGTCCATCGCGCCTCCTCTGCCGTTCGTGTGGAGGGCGGCTCTCTCACCGCGGCTACTCGTGCCGGTGCGGTGGAGAGCGGGCGCCATATTGGGAGGAGCCTGAAGGGCACTGGGACCAGAGTCAGCGGTCCAGTTGCCCGAGGCTCCCTCCCATAAAGCGACTGTGGTGTGCTGTTTCCGTGTGGCTACCAGGTTAGTGGCAGTTCCCTGGTGCCGCTGGGACGCAGCGCGCCTAAGGATACACATTGTGCAACAGTGCGGCATTGTAATTTATTTTAACTTGCTGAGGCAATTTACCTTTCGTCTCTTCTATGTTTGCTTTTTAATTGGCGATATTTGCACCTCTGCGGTGTCCTGCAGGGCAATGGCAGGCGCTTAGCTTTTTAAACGTATTGCTGATACCAGTTTGTCATTTGTTGCTCCTACCTGCTGTGCAGAGCTCCCCTCCGCCCCGGTCCATCGCGGCTCCTCTGCCGTTCGTGTGGAGGGCGGCTCTCTCACCGCTACTCGTGCCGGTCCGGTGGAGAGCGGGCGCCATATTGGGAGGAGCCTGAAGGGCACTGGGACCAGAGTCAGCGGTCCAGTTGCCCGAGGCTCCCTCCCATAAAGCGCAATGTGTCTGAGGGAGCGCAGCGGACGAGCGCAGCGGGCGCGACGATGGCGCGCCGAAGGTGCGCCTAAGGTAAGCCCGTCTGCGCCCGTCCGCGCACGTCCGGGACCCGGGGCCACGGACTATGGACAAAATGTTATCTATTCTGCCTCTGATTTAGTTGCACTTAGACCCATTGGTAATTCGGAGCCGCCATTATCTTCGCATACTTTAAAACGTATCTCTCAGTTTAACATCGCCAAAGACACCCTAAAAGCTGCCCCCCCACCCACGATTTCTTCCCATACGGATTATGTTATTCCTAATAAACCTCTGTCTAAGTTTCGATGTATCTACCTTAATACACGGTCAGTGATTAAACACCAGGTAGATATTTTTCTTCTATTGATATGTGAATAACCAGATATTCTTTTTTTAACAGAAACTTGGCTTACTCTTGTTTCACTACCGGACATACTTGCATCTCTCCCTTCTGACTACTATATTCTTTCAACCAATCGCCCATCTGGGAAAACAGGGGGGGAGTAGCTGCTATTATTCTGAAAACTCATCAGTCCCGAGAACTCTCACCTTTGCTGCTCCCGAACACAGAAAATATTGTCATTAAATTATACACTGATAGTGGGGCGCTATTATTAATGTTATTATATCGCCCTCCTCAGTGTATGGCCACGTTCCCCTCTCTGCTAGCAGAACAATTGGCTTCCTGCGTCATCAATTATTCTAAACTTATTTTAATTGGTGACTTGAATTACTGGTTTGATAATGTGGCATTAGATTCTCAAGCAGCAGAACTGAAAGATCTACTACTGGACATTAATTTGAAACAACATATACATTTTCCCACTCATCAGAAGGGCCATAGCCTTGATCAAATTTGGTCATATAATTTGTCTCTACCTTTGCCCTCTATATATCCTTGCAGTTGGTCAGACCATTTTTTTATACATTTTTCATTTATAATTAATGGAACTGTTAAACCTAGATTACAGGCAGGCAGAGACATCCGGAAATGGAAATCCTTAGATCTACCGGCATTCTTGAATACTCTGGCCACTACCCTTCCCTCTCAATGTGGGGATATAGAATCCAGTGAAAAGATATTTTCACAATGGCTGTGCCAAGCTGCAGATTTTCATGCTCCTCTGGTAAGCTTCCCTAGATCACGAGGGAGGGAGGCCCATAAATGGTTCACTCCAGAATTGAAGAAATTAAAACTTGAGATCAGACAAAAAGAAAGGAAATGGAGAGCTAACTATCTACCACAGGATAAAGAGATTTATTGTTCCGCTAGGAAAATATATCAAAAAACCCTCCTACAACATAAAACCAACTACTTTTCATCGAAAATTATGAACTCTTTGAATAAATCAAAAGAGATATATGATACAGTGAACAATCGCAATGATGACAGGACAGTTCCCCAATAATTCCTACTCAAAAATTATGTGACTCATTGAACGATTTTTTCAGGGAAAAAATTATCACTATAAAACAGAATATAACTAGTTTTCCCATCCCAACTCCAATAGATGATATATTTTACAACCCCTCTACACTAGACACTTTTTTCCCATTGAGTCCAAAACCTTTTCTGATCTTCTTATCCGTGTCAAATCTGGATCCCCTGATGATATTTGCCCGCCCTTTATTTTTAAAGAAATAGGACTTGCTATCCCTCAAAGTATCCTCCCTTTATTGAATACCTCACTTGCACAAGGCAAGGTACCTAGTGGGTTTAAGCATGCTTTGTTGATCCCTTTAACCAAAAAATCTGGTATTGATCCATATGATCTTACGAATTATAGGCCGATTTCCCTTTTATCCTATTTATCAAAAATTTTGGAAGCCCATGTTTCTAATTGTCTTTCAAATTTTATTGAATCTACTGAATATCTGGAACCGAATCAGGCAGGTTTTGACCCTGGCCACTCGACCGAGACAGTGATACTGGCGGTCCAGAACACCCTGAGATCTAACGCAGACAGAGACGTTCACCAAGCATTGGTGCTCCTGGATCTGTCGGCCGCGTTCGACACGGTTGACTTTTCCATTCTTGTCAACCGTGTCGAGCAGGCCGGCCTCAGGAGCCCTGCCTTGAGTTGGTTAAAATCTTTTATTTCTGAACGTTCTCAATCCGTTAGATTGGGGACGTTCACAGCCCCAAAAATTGTCTCAACCTGTGGAGTACCGCAAGGATCGTCTTTGTCCCCGTTACTTTTTAATTTATATTTACGTCCTCTATTATATTCTTTGAGAAGCCACAAAGTTACAATTTTTAATTATGCGGACGACTTGCAACTCGTTTTTTCTCTGGACTCCCCTGATGCAGTGGCTGAATTTCAAAAAACTATGGGGCATATTACCAACCAATAGAGATAATTTTTGTCTCTAACTTGTTTAGAGACAAAAATTATCGCCGCACATCGGCGATTTTTATCGCAGATAAACCTTGCTATTAGCAAGATTTATCGCAAATGCGATAAAAAACGGCCGCAATGCATGAATATCGCTGAAAAGTCAGCGATATTCATGCATTATTGAGCAAATGCTCTTAGCCATGTTATCCACCTCCCATTGGTTAACATGGCTAAGAACTGCTCAGGGCAGGTGTTAGCTTTTGGAGATATTCGCGCTTAGCGCGAATATCTCCAAAAGTTGGTAATAGGAGATAGCGATGTTAGCGACTGTTTCCAGTCGCTAACATCTTGGCACGCCCACTTTGCATGTCATTAGTGATAAATATCACTGACATGCAAAGCGGGGCCCAAGATGGTCGCTATCTCCTATTAGCTGTCGCTAACTGGTGTTAGCGACAGCTTGGTAATAGGGAGATAATTTTATCTCCGCTTTCTTGGCTTTTAAAGCCAAAAAAGCGGAGATAAACCCCCTTGATAATATGCCCCTATGTCCCATATCCAGAGATGGATGAATCTGAACCACCTCAAGCTCAACCCGGGCAAGACAGAACTTATCTTGCCTGGGAAAAGTGAAATCAGCTGGGGACCCCACTTCTGGCCATCTGATATGGGAACTTCTCCCACTAAATCCCACACTGTGAAGAGCTTGGGGGTGACTGTTAGTGAGGATTTATCGTTAAAAAACCACATAGGGATGGTAGTCTCATCTAGTTTTTTCCAACTGAGGAAAATAAAGAAAATTGCCCACTTTTTAACTCATTCAGCTTTGATCCAGGTAATTATCGCTTTGGTGCTATCTCGGCTTGATTTTTCTAATAGTTTGTATTTAGGACTCCCAGTAGGTCAGCTTAAGAGATTACAGTATGTCCAGAACCAGGCAGCCAGGCTCATAAGTAAACAACCTAAATGGCAATCCATTAGGCCAGAATTGGAAAATCTGCACTGGCTACCGGTAGCCCAGAGAGTCGCATTTAAAACCGGCTGCATTATTTTTAAAGCTCTGCAGGGCAAGGGTCCTAAATTTATAAAGAATCTGGTATGTAAATATACCCCCTTACGTAATCTCCGTTCAGTCCATCAAGAACTATTAAGGGTCCCTCCATTTAGGAAAAAACGTCAGGGTGGCAGCGGCTTTCATTATCTTGCCGCCTCCCTATGGAATGCCCTCCCATTATCTTTAAGACAGTGTGACACTGTTCTTACTTTCAGACAAACTTTTAAAACATGGCTCTTTAGACAGGCCTATTCCTAAATAGGTGTGAAATGCACCCTTGCACAATTGTACTTTTAGGTGTTATGCTACGTTCTCACAAACTTCGATAGCGCCATGAAGCCCATGGGCGTACGTGCGCTGAATAAATAATATTTAACATAACATAACATAACATAGTGGGTGAGGTAACATAGATGATCTTATTTTTGATGTGTGGAAAATAGATCATGGAAGTCCCTACCATTGTGTGATAGTGGAAAGACAGTCAGTGACCTGGGCTTGGAGTACAGAGAAGAAAATGAAAAAAGAATTGAGCCAGGATGTGGAATTCCTATAGCTTGACACCTGGGAAATATTGTTTGGGGTCAAGGGCAACACGTTTTCATGTTTTTATTTGTCCTTGGCACATGTAGGCTGAACCCCCTGCAGCACCAACCCTTTGGCTGTCAGTTTATAGTACCACATTATGGATCAGGAATGGGCACTGTCTGCGGTTAAGGTAATAATTTTGCCCATATGTTAATGCTGTTCAAACTTGTATTCATGGTTCATTAATTGAAAGCCTTTATTATTAATTAGGGTGAGCGCTCTAAGTAAATGTGGTAAGCTCCAACTACACTACTCCAGTGGTTCCAGTATAAAAATGTGTACACACGTTTTCAAAGTTTAGCAACATGAGGCTATGTATAATGCTCCCAGAATTCTCTCTGATTCGATGCAAATATTTGCAGAAGCCTGAAAGCAAGATTGATGATCCTTTGCTTTCAAAATAAAATGTTCATTAAAAAATGAATGCAGGAAAAACGATTTGGCTAAACTACTACAAAATTTCATGAACCATTTTTTTGCAGCATCATTTAGTAACATGTATTGATGCATGCTAGTATTTCCCAAACCATATTCATAATGGAAAATCAGTGTAACCAGTTTCAATAAGATTATAAGAAACACAAATAAACAAGCTTTGGCAAAGCCAGTAGGTCAGAAATTAGTTTTGTCAATATGTGACTTGTTTTGGCATGGTTTTTGTAAAACCTTATTGGTTGCATGAGCTTCCGGGCCCTCCCCATTATAGCAAACATTGGCAAAAGCGGAAATTGTTTTTTGGTCTCAAAAAGCACACACTGCCACAGTTGTTACTAGCACTGAACAACACTACTTAGTTTACAGATATGCTTCCTGAGAAAGAGCAGAATGCATTCACTCACAGAGAAGCCAGCTGATACAGAGAGAGTCAGAATTGTAAAAAACACAAAAGGTCACGTCAACGCCAGACCAAATTAGGGGCCCAATTATTTAAAAAAGTCTCCAAAATTCACCCATGGTATATGTTCTTGCATTAAGTGCAGCTACAGGGCTTCATGAATTCCCAAGAATTTACACAAGTAGGACAAGAAATAGTACTCCTAGAAAATATTTGTGAACTGCATTTTACCATGAGCAAGTATGCATGTGTAGATTTGCTCATGCCTTTCCTTCCAACCACTTTTTCCCCCAATTCGGGCAGAAGGTTTACGTCTGCCATTATCAGAAGTAAATTTCCAACATTTCTCAGTATGGGAAAAGATTAGAGAAAAGTTGTTGAAAACCCTTAAAACATGAACGTCTGTAGATTTCCACAGACTCAAAAGGGCATTCTAACCCTGGAACTATTGCTTACCACTACCTTCAGCCCCAGTATGTAGATCCACAGAAATGTGGCAACATAAGTATTCAAACACTACTATGGTATGAGCGCTGGCATAATCAGAGAGGCGATATCAGAGCTCTTACATAATGAGATTGCTGCCATAATTTTTCGCTGCACTACATAGAACCAAAGGGGCAAGTGGATTTTGGTACAGGACAAGTAGATTTATGAAGCAGCCTGCCCCATGGACAAATAGATATTTTATTAAATTCCACCCCCCTGATTGGCATTAGCAAGGAGTTGATACTTCAGTTTCATGCAGTCAACAGATAAAAAAGTGAAAAGGGCAGATGTGTCTAATGTAAGTCTAAAAGTGGAAGGTCCAGTCCATTTTCAAGAGTTACACTGGCCAATGTAAAAAAGGTTCAGTTTAAGTTCATTGATGTATTGTTGAGGAAATCCAGAGAATCTGGCATAGGTCAGGGCCTCCTCCTCTTCCATAGGACACCCTGGTTGGCATATGCAAATTGCCTTATTTTTTGTAACTATGTCCTGTTTGAGTTGCAAACAGGTGTTTTTGTTTAAATCTGCAGAATATGCAGGAGAAGATGGATTGTGGGCGAATGTGAAAAATCTGTAATTTTTAGGAAAACACTACAACTGAAGAATCACAACATTTCAGTGGTATGCAACTAGAAGCTTGAACACTAGGGGGCCTATTTTCTAGTACATTATGTAGTACTACAAACCTACGAGTGTCAATCTCCACCTCACCTCTCCTATCGGGAGATCCTCACACATGTAAGTTTGCTACTTAGGGGCTGATAACGATCTCGTCCAGAAAGCATTCCAACTGAATCGGTTCCGAATGCCTTCCGGATGACTCGGATCGGGGGATTCCGACCGAGCGATCTGGATGCATCTGAATGTCTCTGGATACGATTCAGTCAGACTCCCACTGACTTCAATGGGAGCCTGTGTTCCGCATGAGAACACAAGTTCCCATGGAAGAAAGAGTGGCTGGGGAAAATTGTGTATCCTGTGGCTGGCACCCCATGGTGCCTGCCACACTGTGCATGGTTGGGAAGAGTTGACCCATGGGTACCCCCACGGACCCAATTCGGAGGGCCACAGGTGAAGGGGGCCTGCTACAGGCCCCCAAAGACTGATTCTAACAGCCATTTTGTTCCCGGCAAACCGAATCGGAACGGCTGTCCGAATCGTTCATCGTAATCGCTCGCACGGAAACCGAGTCCAATGAGCTGCACGATTCGGCTTCGAAACGCTCGACCTGTCCGAATGCCTCTCGGAACCGATTCATACAGCCTTATGGTTTCCGGGCATCGCAATCAGTTGTTCGGAACTGGGTACGATTCGGTCAGAAACAAGGGTTGCGAATCGGATTCAGCAAGCCTGAATCCGATTTGGAGCCCTTCCTAACGAGATCGTAATCGGCCCCTTCATAGTAAATGTGGGAAGGACCAGGAGGGGTGGCTGGGAAAAGGGGCATACTTGCTACTAAATGGGCGGGGTTTCGAGAAGACTAGGGAGGGACTTGCACCACCCACCAAATAGTAAGCCCATTGCTGTTTACAAACTGCACTTCTAAAGGTACTGCAGTCAAAAATAGAATAGATTCAAAGCATTATTAATTTAGTCCAGCACCATATATGGCCAACCACTGGTACTGCAACACTCTCCCATAGAAAATATTGGCAGTAGGTACATAAAATAAAAATTGTATAGTAAATAGTTGTAAATTCAATTATTAAAAATTGTTAAAAATATAAATAAATATAATGTAATGTTAAATACATGTACAATTAAATTGTATTTATCTAATCATAACATATTTTAACTACCTTTTTTACATTTATATATCATTGTAACCTTAACTTTTATTAACATATAATAAAATTACTTTTAAATAAATCTATACATCACTTATAATAATTATTATTGCATAATACCACAACATTAATGTTTTTTAAATTTAAACTTCAGACAAAAACTTTTTGTTGAATTCAATGTATTCAAATGAATTGAAGCTTAATTTGAAAAAAAGTTAATAGCGCTGTGGCATTCTTTAAGTTTGTTACATATTTATACAGCATCTTTACATTATTACATAACATCAAATATTTTTTCGAATCCCTCTAGAGTTAAACTTTTTCATTTTTCTTTGACCATAGAGAGACTCCACAATTGGGGTGGTGATCTCCCTATGCTAAAGTAAAAGGAAAATGTTAAATGTTTATTAAACTTTACGATAAAATAGTTAAACATTATCATATTAAATATTAATGTACATTTGCCAAGATATTTTATTATAAATAATAAATTGGTTTATTTTGAGATATTTTAACATCAAACTATGTTTGTATATATTTGTAACGCATAGATACGCTAGTGGCAAGAGGCCCTCATGCATAGTCTCACTTTAGCGTCTGATGTGCTTCATGCTAAACTTGCAGAGCTAAGTGGATCAGGGCAGAGCGACACTCAGCAACTCGGCACTCTGGAGAGGCTCTATGTCCCAGAATTCAATGAACATGCATTTTGTTGCAGGGTCCATGCTGAGAGACACATCTGCTAGCATCCTGCAGCAGCATGAGGGAGGGGTGCTGCATCAGTGACATAGGATAGCAACTCTTCCTTCTATGCAGAGTGAATACAGAGGCCAGGCAGACAGTAGTGTACTGGGGTGGTGACAAGTGGATTGTGGGACCCTTCACCTTTGCACTCATGTGCCAGTACGGTGTCAGGTGGATAGTTCTCCTAATACTTGGTCTGGGGTGGTTTGCAGCATGGTTATTTCAGCACTAAGAATTTGGTGTAGGACAGTGCAGCAGAAAGCAGCACACATAGAAAGTTTTTTTTCCCCGTTATGCCTCACCTCGGGAGGGGTAAGGTTTTGTACTTCCCCAGGTTTACATGCTCTCATAAATCTGGGAACATGTAAAAAAATCCATGGGTCTTGCATGGGAAAACCCACCGCAATGCCCATGGAATGTCTACCATGCACAAAGTTAGGTAACTCATTGATTTCCGTTGCCTTACCTTACTCCATATCTATGAGGCCATTCAAAGCCACGCGTAATGGCTTTATGTGGCCTCATCGATATGATTTTGTGATTTGTGTTGCCAGAGGATCACAAAAAGTGATGCTCCGGCAGGGTAAGGGGCTTGTAAATGTACCCCTTGGAGTGGTAAGCACTCAAATCCACATATTATTCTCCTTTACCCCAAAAAACTCTGAGGTGTTTTTTATGCACCTGAAAAAATCCCAAACCTCCCCTCATTCAAAAATTGCACTAATGCTAAAGTCAGGTTCATGGAAGCTATCTCCTCTACATAATCTCAAAGATTTTTTCAAAAAACATAGTCGAACATAGGAGTGCTAGCATGCAGCAACCTTACTGAAAATGGCAAATCTGTTTACACTCAAAATTGGGACCTGTTCGATTAAATGTTGATGGCTGTATTTACCCTTCATTAACAACGCCATCCCCGGATGACAGATTGATGTCCTTCTTATATGTACAGGTGACATTGCTGTTCACCTTGAATTGTCCTGCAATATTTGTCTTGATGGTGTTGAAAAGCAATCCACTCACTGAAATGTGGGTTGTATTCTAAAAAGTAAAAGGCACAAGTTAGTAAGGATCTCAGTCAAGGACCTGTCCTTGACTGAGTTGCACAGTGAGAGACTTCCTGTGCACACAGGCAAGGGCTTTTTCCATATATTTTCTAACAGGCATGCATTTTGGAGGTAGCGCCAATCTATAGTCAGTTGCTAGTAGTGAAGACCAATCATTCCCCATCTTATCTACCAGTGCATAAATCCAGCTGTAACTCAAGCTGCTGAGCATTATTGCCGATTAACCACCAAGTACTAAAACAGGGCTGTACAGCTCAATACTAAACCTTAAATACAATAGGCCATATTCATTGGGAATTGGCGCAGGGCAGCACAGAAAGTCACCTTGCTGCACTGCCCTGTGGCAAAGGGAAAGGGCAGGAATGTGCTGTATCTGTGGCATATGGTGCATTCCTGTCCTTTACCCAAGCGCTGGCTCCATTTCGGCAGCCTACCCCCAACTTATACACCCTTGCACCATGGTCAAGGGTGCCTGAGTTGAATGCATGATTGTTTTTGTGCAGGAAGGGGTAAAAACTAGGAGAAATAAACATATTTCTCCTCGTGCCTGACTTTGGGAGGCATAAGGTTGTGGCGCATCACCAAGTTTACATGGTCTTGTGAATCTGGGGATGCCTCAAAATTCATGTGTGTTGTATGGGAACACCCACTGCAATGCCCATGGAACGCCTCGCTAGCTCAGATTAAAGAAACAAAGCGGTTTGCACTGCCTTGCCTTACTCCATATCTGTCAGGCCATTCAAAGTCACGCAAAGTGGCTTTGCATTTCTACATAAATATGATTTGGTGGTTTGCGCTGCTGTTGCGTCACAAAAAGTGACACAAGATTGATGCAAGGGGCTCTTAAATATGCCCCCTACTTTGTGGAGTAGGGACTGCCTATTCAACTGCATGCCCCCAGACATCTGTGGGAATCTAAGAAGGTGTCGCTTGTGTAATTTGTGCATGCTTTCTTTACTCACTAATAGTGCAGCACACATGTCAACAAATTGCTAAAATACCACAGATTTATTTACAGGCTGGAAAACCACAGAGTCGATTCACAAAGCGATTTGCACATGTACATTTTAATCACATGAGCAAGTTGCTAGATTTGTGAGTGCAGTGTATTGACCTTGTCTAGCAAATCATTTTACATATTCATAATGATATAGCATTAAGGGTAATATTCTTAAGTAAACCCACTCACAGGGTTAGGAGTGGGCGTTTCAAGTTTGAGGTTTCCTGAAAGCTGTGCAAAAATCCACAAACATGTCTACACAATGCCCTTGCACCTTAGAAAAGAAAAAAGTTATTACTCCTGCCATGGGTAGCAGCAAATCTTTCTTCAGGGTTAGAAGAAAGGGATAATTCACTCATGAATGGATGACGTGTGAAGGAAAGGGTATTTGCCACATGAAAGAAAAGGAAAAAGACAAAAGTAGTTCATTTGCACTTGCTTATTTTTTCGCAGGAGTAAAAGGAGGTGTATTTTCTCAGGATGTAGTGAAAGTTGCAGGTTTCCAAGTTTAACATGGGAAACCTTTGCAAATTCCAAAACGTGATATTCTGTGCAAGGCTGTACATTTCTTAGTGAAAATGTACTCTTCTTTTGAGAATCGAGGACAACATTTCAAACCTGTAGTTGCACTAAGATTTATGGAAAAAAAAAATTGTCTTTCCTTCTTGCTCTTCCATCCTATTTTATTCTATTCAATTCTATTATGTTCAATTCTATTCCATGTGGCACTTGGAGAGCGCATAGCTACCCGTAGGCATCCAAGCTGTAAATTCTTCTGGTTGTGTTCTGTCGGTTTTATGTCAGAATATATTCTAGATCAATGTTGTGCCTAAATATCGTTTACAAAAAAATCATCCCATAAGGTGTAGATTTTCTACTGAGTCCAAATTGAGAGATATTTTTAAAACTATATTTCGGACATATTCTGAGAATGATTATTTGGTTTCATATATATCATCCTGTCTCCCATCTCCATTTTAATTTTGAAATCAGAGCATCTTGCATTAAACAGACTCATTATCTACTACCATCAAACAATCTAATTGATCCTCTCCACTCTAGATGTCTTGCTCTCCACTCAATTGAGCCTGCTCTTTCAGGTCTCCAGTTTTATTATCATAACCCACCACAACTACATCTCAAACATTCTTGGTAACCAACATCTGTCTTTGATACAGTTGACCATCATATACTACTCCACACCTCTCCACACTGATGGCTGTGTTCATGAATAGTTCTTCTTTTACAGTTTTTGCTCTGGTTTATGGTGCTTGACACAGTGTTGCCCACCTCTCTTTTTATAAGCTTCCATCAGGGCATAGTCTTGGGTCTTCTGCACTTCTAGCTTTATTTCCAATATTATTTCCTTTACCAGTTCTGATATCTGCTCTATGCAGACAAAAGCCAAACCTTCTTTACCTTTCACAAAATTACACTTAACCTCCAAACGCACAACCTAAGCTTAATCAAACATTGAATGGCTGTGGGTTTCCTTGTTCTGAGCTGATGTTGATTCACTATTTTCTGGCCACATACATTTCTTTTGCGTTAGATTTTCCCTTCTGTTGAAATGCTATTTCATACAATTAAAGATATACTCCATAATTTCATATCAGTTGCTGAACATTTGAAAAACCTTTGCCATAAACGTAGTCGATACCATTAAGTCCTCATAGACATGAATGTTTTGAGGAAGTTAAACTACTGCAGGAGCCTTATTGTAGACTTCGTGAAATTTCCAATTATAACCAATTTCTATTTTTGGTATTTTGTTTTTTATAAAACACAGTTTATTACTTTTTCTATGTGCATTGGACAGATATTCAAACAGGAATACACATAAAATCAGTTGTCTCAGTACATATCAAATTGAAGTGTACATAATTCACATTATGGTATAGCTGCATGAACTATCATTGCATCAATGATACATAAACATAAAATATAAATCAAGGTGGCAATACACAAGTTGGGTACATCAATGTATGTGACATATCAAACCTGTATACCAAATCATTGGTTAGTTTCCTGTCTGTTTCTACTCGCACTATGTTTACCTCTTGGTATAATTTTATTACATTTTTTAAAACGTAGTTGTGATTTTAAGTGATTTCTTTTTTTTATTGATTATTCTTTGTGCATTTCGTAAGTTTTATATTATATTTTGAATGTAAAATGTTATTTTTTGAGGGTTCCAGGGGTTCTGTAATATATCTTAAAAGTTCGATCCAAAATCAATAGAGGGCTATTAGATAAAATCGCTACCAACTATCACAAGCAGTGGCGGTGCATCCATTGGGGCGCTGGGGCGTTGCCCCACTAATGCCACATGGCCCCAAAATGCCACATGGCCCCAAATTCGTTCTACTACTGTCTAAGTTGTTGTCTCTAAAACTCGCTAGTCGCTCACCACTGACACTGACGTTAACGTGGCACCCGAGGCAATCAGGACGCTGAAGGGGTGGGGCTGCGGCAGCACTCTGGGTTGACTGACAGACAGTCAGTGACAGTGCACTAAGCGCAGCAGCAATAGTGCGCACGTTCAGTTTGGGGCTGGTCATTTTTACGACCAGCCCGAACATACACACTAGCCTTCCCCTTAGGAGAGCTAGGGTTTCTTCATGCCGCAGCCCCCGGTCTCGTAATGGGCGGGGAGTATCCCTGCTAAAAGCCAATCCTGGTGCTGCTGGAGTAGCGTCTGGATTGGCTGAGAGGCATAGCCCACCGCGCAGCCCGACACGCGACACATGCACCTTGTGTTCAGTGCCTACTACTCTGGTCACCTCAGGCTCTCCTTGGTTGGTTGGATTTTCATCACCAAAAGAAAAGATTCTAATCATCGATGTTGCGATTTAGACGTTAGTGTGCATTTTCAGTTGGTCACCCTAAAAAAATGATTGGCAGGGTGTTTGAATTCAGGTGCGGTGTTATAATGACTGGTTATTATTTTTTAATATCTTGGCATAGATGTGTTCACAGAGGTGTCACGTCCCTCGCAGTACAAGGTAGCAGGAGACAGCAGCCACGTGTTTATGGTTGGTATAAGTGAAACTTTGAGCACCTGGGCTGCGACGCTTCATAGAGGCTCCAGATATACAGTACAGACACCTATGAAAAATAAAATTACACATTGCGTCAATAACCTCCCCTGCCCCTTCCTGCCATACTCTCGCGACCATTCTCCCACGCAGCCTCGTGCACACCAGTGACCCTTCTCCGATCGCTTTCCCTCGCGTCCCCAGCCTGTGTCAATGGTGCACCAGGTGCAGTCACACCAGGAGCCGGCAGTGTGGGCCTGTTGGTTCCACAGCTATGGTTGTGGTTTTTGTCACTCTCAGCACGTGAATACTGGACTTGCCTTACGGCCCACACAATGCAGGGATGAACAGGGGGGCACCATAGGTGCCCTCTTGGCCCCCAACATGAGGCTGCAGAGGTAAGGGCTGTAATACTCGCTCTCCAACAGGCTTTCCATGTCGGAAAGCCTGCCGGAAACCGAGTATCATAATCCCAAGGGCATAAAGGCTGCCCTTTGGGTTTAGGGGCTGGCCTCCGACTGGCCGATGGGTTCCTTCAGCCCATCGGAAGCCAGCCGGAATGACCGACCAGGCTAATTTTCAACCACCAGCATTGTAATGCAGCGGTCGGAAATTAAACCGAGATGCGGCCCAGAAAGGCTCCAACCGTTAGTAGGAGTCTTTCAGGGCCGCAACATAATCGGCCCCAGACTGTGCTATACTGTATGTGACAGAACCTCTGAATTGCAGTGGTCATACATGATGCCGGCAATCTGCCCTTAGTGCTCTATTCAAAAGTGAGATTGAATGTCTCTCATGTACTATTGATAGTAGTCCCACCAAAATTTCAGAATATGATGGCTGAATTGAGAAAATTTCTATGTACACTTGGCCACCCTGGTTAGCATAGAAAATACCATGTACCATCCAACTGAACTCCAAAACGTTTCCTTGCTGTCACAAACTTCATAAAGTCATCATTCTCCCATTCTCCCAATATGCAGCATGCCTCGTTTCAAACACCCATCAACATACTAGCTATCCATCTGGTATTTACTGCTTTATTTATCAAAGTAGAGAAGTATGGAAGTCCTTCCAGTGTTGCTGAAGGGAGAAAATAATACCCTCATTTGATCTTCTGTACATATCGCCCCTAGATGTTGGGCATCAGCGAGACCAGATATGGGGCGTTGGGACCAATCTTTATTGGAGAAGCCAATATCAGTTTAAATGCAATATGTCATATGTTCCTCTGAAAAGCTGTGTTCAGCCAATATGCTGGAGACAGTGGCGTAACACAGGCCCCCACATCCTTCGCTGTGCGGGGGGCCCTGCTCTGCCGGTGGCCCCCTCCACAGAATACTCAGGCTCTAGAGATCCTGATTCAATTTGGAGTGGACCCCTCCAAGATCTGCAGGAGGGCGCTCAAGTTTCATTTTGCCACTGGCTGAAGATTGCAGCCAAGACCCCACTACTCACACAAAATCACCACCCTACACACACCACACACAGTCTGTGTATAAGTGCTCCCGCGTAGCCGTAGGTAGTAGCACGCCGCATCCCGTAGAGGGGTGCGAAGACCCCGATGATGAAGCATGACACCAAGGGTCCTTTTGGTGTGTGAGGGGTATTTTAAAAACACTGAGTGCTCCCCACCATTGTAGGGGCCACTGTAACTCATAAGTGGATTCTGTTTTGTTTATGAAATACTGCCTGGGGTATTTGTTTACCTGTCCCACAAAGCTCTAAAAAGCACAGTGAGACAGTTGACAAGAAAGTGAGGAAGCCACTTTCTGAAATGAAGTCGGAAGAGAGTTAAAAGTTACTCTACTGATACTGGGGTTGGCATGGCTGGTGCGCTAGTGGTAAAGAGTGGCCAAGACAGAGGCCGGACAGGAAGGCATTTCGCCAACACATCTTGTTGGGTTTCCCGGCAGGAAGATAGGAGTAGCTTGTTTTTAAAAGTGGGCAGGGTCCGTTGAGGAAAGCCAATCCTTGGCCAATCTGTGAAAGGATGGTATTGGATGTGGAGTATAAAGCTTGTCACGTGTCTTTTCCTAGGCACTCAGAAAGGGGGAGAAAAACCATTCACCATGAGGCATATAAAGGACGCAAGAGCAGTAAGTCAGTGGGAAGAGGTGGCAGTGAGAGCACCTTCACTGATATCTGCCTTTTCCTCCACATTCCAGGAAGAGAGGGACACAATAGGGGAGGTTGGAGAGTACTAGGACTGTAACCACTTTGTAGTGAGCCTACTGCATGCAATAGCGGGACCCACACTAGTAGGCCTGGATTACAATGGCTTGGTAAATGATACACACACACACACACTTTTCATACGGTGTGTGCCAGAAGCCCAAGATCAATCCCGCCCATTTATTATATAGCCTATGGCCACACCTGGCCAGAGGATGTGCAAAGAAAAGTTACGGGGCAGCCAGGCGACCAGTGGGGAGGGACTAGGTGGCCATTACATCCCTTCCCAACTTGGCGATGAACTCTGCTGTCGCATTCGGAATGCAAAGTTCATGAGCCTCTGGCTCAGTGGTGGGTTAGGTCTGAGGTGATATTGTTGGTGATGGGAATGTCTTCTAGTCTCCTCAGGGTTCTGGCTGCTGCAGGAATCGGTATCCAGACCTGTCCCAGCACTGCTCAGGCTGGAGGCTCGGCTACTCGTGATCGCCTCATTTTGGTTTTCAAGGCCTTGTGAGTTTTCCCACATTGCATCGTCCTAATCTGCTTCTAGTTCATACGAACTATGAAAGTATGCTCTGCGGAACCATGATATGTTCCTGTAACTAGCTCACTCCCTTTTAGAGCGGTGATCATAGTTCCATTCACACAAGTGACAGTCTACACTCCTGGTTCGAAAGGTGTTCCGAATTTCCATGCCAGCCAGCAGTCTCTGAGCAACACTTAGTCACCCGGTGAGATCAACCGGGTTGTGGCATGCCATTTGATGCTTGCGCACTCATTGGTTTGGATGCATCAAGCCTGGGTACTCCCAGGATCATACTGTGGCAAAGTCCACTATGGATGGACTGGGATCATGTCCCATCAATGGCCGTGGAGCATTAGAGACCAGGGAGAACTCTGAGTGGTACAGTGCAGCGTTCCTCTGTACTCCATCAAAAACCTTTGAAGACTGATTTAAGGGTTGGTCCCCTCTACTACAGCAATTCTGAGGGCCTTATTCAGTATCCACATACACCGCTCCGCTTTCTCATTCGCTTGCGGCCATTGGGGCGTAATGCGTCGGTGCCATATCCTTACGTTTTAAAGCAGCTCTCTGAATTCAGATCCTTGGGGCGGCAGTTTCTAGTTCCTCTGGCAGGACGAATAGTGCAAAGGCTCTTTTGCATGCGGGGGCTACATTGGCAAATGCCTTTCAGTTGACTACCTCAACTAATGGATACTTTGAGTAGCCATCGACTAGGACGGCAGTCGATCTCCCGTAGGGAAAACCTCTTAGATCGAGATTTACTTTGACCCAGGGCACTGTGCAAGGTTCTTCAGTCATGATATGTGCAGGTGATTCTTTGGAGCTGGTAAGCTGGCACGAGGGCACTGACTTACCATTTCATCAACAACCGTTTCTAGGCCAGACCACTTCTCCTTTGCCATTCCCTGATGCCAACCATGAGCCAGCTTGGTCATTTGGTTTTGCAGCCTCTCTGGGATCACCAGGCACTGCCCTCTCAGAATGAGGCAGTCTTTTGTGGCAATCAGCTCATCACAAATTCTCCATATCTTTGTGAGCTTTTCCTTCTCCAGGCCTTGCGACCCATTGGCATCTCGCAGGATATTGTGCAATGCTCCGTTCTGTAAGGCACCCATTACCGTTGACAGTACTGAAACCGGTGTTGTGGCTTCTGGGATTTCTTGTAGATTGAGCACCTGCAGGCAGGCCCCCTGGGTTCCTCTCTCTCTATCTGAGAGTATCTTATCTCCATTGACGTCAATGCTTTGCTAGCAAAAGCCTGTGGGGCCTACTGGGCTGGCATCAAACAATAGTTCGGTCTGCTTCTCGGGGTCAAAGTAGGCTATGGTGGGCTTGCTGGCCTGGGCCGTTTTACGCTCTGTATTGCATCTTCTTCTTTGAGGCTCCATCTCCAGGGGACATCCGTCTTGGTCAGGGCCCTCAGGGGCTCAGCGATGGTTGTCAAGTCAAGAATAAAACTCCCACAATAAATGGCCATGCCCAGGAAATTGAGACCGTCATAGGGGAAGGGGCTTGTTGTGTGGCCTGTGACTTCCAGGGATCGATTTGCACACCGTATTTATTGAACATGTAGTCAACAAACTCAATAGAGTTCTGGAAAAAAGAGCATTTTTCCCTGTGGAGGGTGACACTGTGTTCCCACAGGCATTTCAATGTGGCTTGTAGATGTTTGTGGTGTTCCTCCACAGTTTAGAGTAAATCAGGATTAAATCACTCACATTCATGACACCCTGGAGGCCTGAAAAAGTCTTCCTGATGGCTTCCTAAAAGAGCTTGGTGGCGGAGGAGATGTCAAAGTTCAGTCTTCTGTGTCTGCGCGGCACTAGGTGTGTCGAAAATGTGGTGATGTATCTGCTTTCTACGGAGAGGAGCAGTTGATGATATCCTCCATTAAGGTCCAACTTGGAAAACCATTGCGACCAGTTGAAGTCCACAATGATGTTTTCTTTTGTGGACATTATGTTCCTCTCCCGCTTGATGGCCTTACTGGGGAGGCGCATTTTGATGCAAAGGCGTATTTTGCCCAGTAGCTACACATCTCTGCTATGATCATTGAGGATACCCATGGTGTCGGCCCAGATACTTTTTCGATAATGCCTTGGATTTCCAGTTTGTCTAGCTCCTTCTCAAGCAGTGGCCACAGATGAAAAGGCACACACCGGAGGCGACGAACTGCTGGCTTGATGCATGTGTAGCTCATCACGACCACAGTACTTGCAGCTGTGCTGTTGTTGGTGGGTGGCTTGAGCCTTGGGCTTGTTCACCTTCCCTTTCATGTGGATTGCCTCTGCGTGTTCCACTTTCACTGTGGGAGTCTCTACAGGATTTTGTGTGATGGCTACATCCATTTTGGCGCTTGGGCAGCAGAGAGATCATGAAATCTGGCCATGATGAGGATGTTGTCGAGATTGATGTTGGGTTACCTCAGGGTGAGTCCTCTGAGAGTCTTGTTCCTGCATCCTAGAATAATTTGTGCTCATGTCTCTTTGGGCTGGTCGTCCGCTGTGCACGTTAAACAAGCATAGGTACACGTAAAAGGCGTCAATGGACTCTCCTTCTCTCTGCTGAGGCTGGCAGAGTTTTTAACGTTTGAAGTCTGGCTTGAGTTGTGGAGCGAAGTACGTGTTGAGCACACACACAGCAAAGTCATAGTTGTTGGCTTCTCCGGTGTTCAGGAGGTGCTCAAAGAGGTTGCAAATATCTTTGCCCACATAGTGGAGTAAGAGAGAGCATTTAATGGCCCCATCGGTCTCGCGGGATGCAACAAAGTAATTCTCTAGCTTCCCAACCCATGTTTTCCAGCGAGGTGAGGCAGTTGTTGGATCAGCACGTTTATGAAAGGGTTGCAGTATTCCCAAGAGAGTGTGCTATGGGGCAAATTTTCCATGCGGCAGCTCCTGCTGGGCTGCAGGGTTGGCTTCATCTGCCATGGCAAGTTGGCCTGGTGCGTGTGGCTCTGGGCATGGATGCTAGTGTTCAGCGTAGTACGTGCTTTGCTAGGTTTTGAACTGGTCACTTATGTTAATGCCCCTGTCTCGCTGTGTCTTTATGTCCTTTTGTCTCTCCCTTGCTGTACTTCTCGTTCCTTTTTTTTCTTTATGCTTTTTCTTTAATGTCCCATTTTACATTTTTAGGTTTTTTATTTCTTTACACCAGTGCCTTGAAACCCCAAGGAAGTACCTCTGATCCTTCAGCACTGTACGTATTCACTCCTGCAGAACAATAATCACAGGCCACCCAGAGAGCTGCTGTAGGGCTGTAGCATGAGAAGAGGGACAGGAAGGCTTGTGCAGCAAGGCGGGGCACATGGGGCCAGCAGGCACATGGGGCCTGCAGGCACTGCGGCCCCATGTGCAGGTGGGGCGGTTCAGCAGAGCAGGTCAGCGGACAGGCAAGGATCGGCACACCAGCAGCAACATCAGTAGCGTCCTCCAGGGGCAGATGAGGAGGCATTGAGAGATGATGCCAGGTGTCGCTGCAAGACGGCACTTCACGCGGGCAGGTGAATGCAGCAGCCGTGCATAGGAAAGGGCGGACCGCGCTGCACACTGCGGTGCTGACCGCCAGGAAAAGAGCGGGCGTTCGCCTCCAGCAGGTCAGAGGGTGATTCCATGGAGGTAGGGCATGCGTGGGGGACTCTCATCGCCAGTGTTGTGCGGCCACTGCATGCAATAGCGGGACCTGCACTGGTAGGCCAGGATTACAATGGCACGGTAAATGATACACACACACTTGTCATTAGGTGTGGGCCGGAATCCCACGAGTGGTCCCGCCTATTTACTCTTTAGCCTGGGCAAAGAGCAGTTCCAGGTATCACTGCTTTTTCTTCTGCCTTCTATGAAAACTATACTTGCCAACAGGGTACTGAAAAAAAGAGACATTGTGATATTGTTGATTTAACCATCAGTGAAGTGAAAAAGACTGAATATCTGTGTATGCGTGGAACCTCTTGCTGCATCCAAAGAGAGAATTGATCATGATTGCACCTGTGGGTGTTCTTATCTAAAAGTAAGACATATTCAGTGTGGAAAGAGTGAATAAACACTTATCTGAGGTCCTTGATCACCTATGTACATTAATTGTGTCTCGAAATTAGCACTTTCAGTACTTACTTTATGTGATTGATCTCGTGGAATTCATTGTCCTTTACATCAGTGCTTCATACTCCGTTATTAAAAGGATGATATGGGATCAGAACATACATTAATTCTGCCGCCCTCTCATCATTCTACCTGTACTCAAATATAAAGAACGTCTTGATGTGAGAACCATTAACTCCCAGACATTTACAGTCAAATAGAACTCTAGAACTAATATGGTGTTGGTATGAATATCTATGGGGATTTTTTTGGTGAACTTTATATTTAATACTCTTTCTGCATGTTAACGTATGTTTTTTAATCTGTGTTTCATTGGCATTCTGCTTTTGTAGAGGAGTAATGCATTCTAATGATGCTAGGCTTCTATTATTAGCATATTGTTAGTTACTTTGAAAGCTGAAAAGTGACAGATTTTTTCTTGTAAATTCCGATAAAATCTATTAAAAAAGAAAAAGTAACAGATACAAACACTGTCAGCAATTTATTTCTTCTTCTGTGTTTTTTCACTATTTTGTAAATTGACAATGTCTAAATAGGGTATGCTTTAAATGCACATTCAATATACATGACACTTTGTATACTAAAGGACAAACACTTGTATTCCGCATGTGGTGATAAAAGAATATATAATTATAGTATTCGATATGCCGGATATGTGAGGTCACCTTTAAGGCAAAAATACCCCCTCCCCTGGGACATAGTCCAGAAACAAACGATCTGAACAAATAAAGGCCCTAATTACGATGTCGGTCGGACTGCAACGGGCAGCCTGTCGGTTTCGTCAAACCGACATCTAGCTATGCAGTCTGACGGCAGCAGTATGATGCTGCAGTCAGAGGGAGAGGGCAGAGGAACCGGCCATTGCTTTTCCAATGGGCTCAGGAAGTCCGTCTGGGTAGCGGGCGGAAAGTAATCCCCTACAATGGGGCGGTGCCTGCTCAGGCACCGCCGTAGGAATTACGATGTCCTATTCAGGCCATCCAAATGGATGTTTCTGACCGCCTCATGAGCAATCGCATCCGAATTGGTCAGATGGAACCGCGACTACTAGTCGGATGCTCGTCAGACTATCATCCTAATTAGGGCCAAAGAGTAAGGACCACAATGATGAGGACAGGCTGCTCGATCTGTAGAATGTCTTGTTATGCATGGGTACACTGATGCGTGTTTGTGGGTCTCAAAGGACGCAGGAGTCATCATACCCGTAAGATGCAGGCTACGGGGGAAACAATAGGTGAGAATGCCAGTCAGGACCTTTGATGAGGTAAGTGGCACCATTTTGTAGCTGTGGGTGCTGGAAAATGTATACCGCTAGCCGAATTCTAACTTGAACTAGTGTGTTCCAGTGACTAAAAGGCTGACATCCCCCATGCTGCCTACGTGGCAGAGTGTTACATCAAACAAATGATAGACTGAATGCTGACAATGCAAACATTCTCCCCCAGTCAAAAGATCTGGATTAAATTCATTGTTCTTTTGCCCACTATACCACCCCAGTTTGGACCGGTTTCAGGGTATGTCACACTTCTTCAGCAAGGCTAGCTTGAATCCAGTTGCACAGTGAGCAAGTGACCCACGTCTGGGCATACCCATCCACTTAGGGCGAAAAGTGTTACAGCATACAAATGATGGACGGAACGCTGACAATGCAAACATTCTCCCCCAGTCAAAAGATCTGGGTTAAATCCATTGTTCTTTTGCCCACCATGCCACGCCAGTTTGGACCCAGCCATATGCAAATCAGTCTTGACCCTGTGCCACATGGGAACAGTCCAGACCGAACTGCCAGGCCAGAACCTCACTCGACTGGAAACAAGCATCCTGGGACCAGTTTCAGGCTATGTCACCCTTCTTCAGCCAGGCTAGCTTGAATCCAGTGGCACAGTGAACAAGGAACAGGGTCAAGACTGATTTGCATATGGCCATGTCTAAACTGGGGTGGCATGGTGAGCAAAAGAATGATGGATTTAACCCAGATCTCTTGACTGGGGGTGAATGTTTTGATTTGTTCTGCATTCCGTCCATCAATTGTGTGTCTTTTGCTTTCTCGCCTATGTGGCAGAGAGCATATATTTAAAAACTATGTTTGCATGAGATGAATGACAAAGACTACGCACAATTCAGCATGTGTTGCCACCTGAACCAGAGCTACTGGTATATGACAATGAGAATTGACACATGAAACACGTTATTAGAAGGGATCAAAGGCTAACCTTGTAGCATTTTACCACTGTGTGTTAAGATATATGAAAGAGTGTCCACAAATATATTTTCTTTACAGTGAATGAGTCACGTTGGTGGAATGCACTTACAAAAAATGTTATAGTAGATTAAAAAAAAGTTGCTATAATGTTGGTAATTGACAAATTGTCTTTCTCTCACCCACAGCAACAGAAATTGGGTAAATGCCTCAGAAGACTGAGTAAGTGTGTGGCATGCAAGAATGACTGTACAAATGCAAGACAAATGATGTACCGAAATAGGTACACCTACTAACGGTAAACAGACATAATATCGACTACAAAATATCAAATGGACATAATATCGAGTACAAAATATAGGCTGGATAAAATATCGAATGGACAGAATATAGACATCAAAAATATCGTTTTGAAGGTAAGCAATGTAATATCGAATGTTAAAAATATAGAAAGTTAAAATATCGAAGTATATAATATAGGTTATTAAAATGATCGAATTTTTAATAATATCGAATTTTTTATAGTGTTTGTTATGTTATTATATGTGTGAAAAGTGTGTATTTATGTTGTAATTAATTTTAATTAATGAATTGTGTATTTTTAATTTTTGCATAATTTAATTCTGTAGCGGGTTGTGGGTTTATAGGGGAATAGGGTGGGAAGTAATTTAATTATAATTCATTAAATATGTAAATTTATATATTGGTATTCATTTTTAATTAATTGTTAATTAATTTATATTTGGTAATTAATTACATTTTAACTGGCAATTAATTTTAATTAATTGATAAATTGCTAATGATGTTAATTTTACTAATTTATTTTCTGTAGCGGGTTGTGGGTTTATAGGGGAATTGGGTGGGAAGTAATTTATTTATAATTAATTAAATATGTAAAAATATTTATTGGTATTTTTTTAGAATTAATTGTTAATTAACTTTTTTATGGGTAATTAATTAAATTTAAATTGCCAATTAATTTATTTTAATTGATTAATTGCTAATTATGTTAATTTTACTAATTTATTTTCTGTAGCGGGTTGTGAGTTTATAGGGGAATAGGGTGGGAAGTAATTTATTCATAATTAATTAAATAATTCAATTTATTTAATTGTTTTCAATTTGAATTAATTGTTAATTAATTTTAAATTTTTAATTAAATAATTGTTCATTTGTAATTCTTTTGAATAGGTAACTAATAGTAAAAATTAATTGTAATTTGTAATTTTAATTGATTAATTATTATATTATATTAAATTGGTAATTACTTTTAATTAATGTTTTATAGATATCAATTTATAAGGTTTTTAAATAATATAAGAAGTATTTACTTTCCCTACTGTTGCACTCTCTGGAGTGGGAATAGTAATTTTTACCCCTACGCTATCCAACGCTTTCTCTACTGTTGCACTCTTTGGAGTGGGAATCGTAATTTTTACCGCTACGCTATCCAACGCTTTCCCTACTGTTGCACCCACTGGAGTGGGAATAGTAATTTTTACCTCTACGCTATCCAACGCTTTCCCTACTGTTGCACTGTTTGGAGTGGGAATAGTAATTTTTACCCCTACGCTATCCAACGCTTTCCCTACTGTTGCACCCACTGGAGTGGGAATAGTAATTTTTACCCCTACGCTATCCAACGCTTTCCCTACTGTTGCACTCACTGGAGTGGGAGTAGTAATTTTTACCCCTACGCTAGCCTGCTGTTGGGGGCGCTAGAGGGCGCGCAAGCGGAATGGCTGCCTGATAGCGTAGCTCCCGTTCCCTGCAGATTTGATCCTATATAAATCCTTTCCACCTGAGGAGATAACTCTTCCCAAAATAGCGGAATCGCTGCCGAGAAGTCTTACCTGCACTCGATCCAAGTTTCAGGACATTGGTGGATGTCTGCGGCGAGATAGCGGCCCGAGAGGTTAATCCGCGCTGCCCCTGGAACCGCTGCGACGCGGAGCCTGGACGCGGTCAGACACGCAAGTCCGGTGCGCGCCACGAGGTGAAAGGCCCAGAACGGAGAGCCGGCGGTGGAACCCTGCTGTCTCCCACACGGAGACCCACACCGAGACGTCACCGGCGGCTGCCTACCGGCGGGTGAGAGCAACGGACGAGCATTGCCGGTACTGCTGCGGAGGGCGCTGGGCTCCCACCTTCAGGTACCGGGCACAGTGAGCGATAAATGCGCTCCCCCCCGATGTCGGCAAAGGAATAGCCGCCTGGACGAACTGGCACAGGGGACAGCGAGGGGGGACGCGAGCTGGGGTGAGTGCGAGCACGCTGCTGACACGCTGTGGAAACTAGATGTTCTGCCCCCCCCCGAGCAGAGCGCCAATACTACTTCACCCCCATTTCGCCTGAAGAGGGGACTGACTGTGGATCTATCAGCCTGACGCCACTGCGCTATTACCAAGGCGCGAAACGGCTAGTAGCGCCGGAGAGGCTCAAGGGGGGTGACATACTGGCAACGCTACCACGACTGCCTTGAAGGTGCTGGCACAGTGTGGCGCTTCCTACCTCTGGGCCCTTGGGAGCGACGTCCTCCTGTTTGTTCATAGTGCACATCTACACCTGAGACCCACTCGGCGCAACCTTGCTTGGACCCCTCTTTCGGTAGGCCGGGTCGGCCGCATTGTCGACTCCACCTCTCATCCCACGGCGCGCTGGGGACTGCTGTGGCTGCTCCTTCTTTTAGGACTAGCTAGCGGACGTGTTGCTAGTTCCACTGAGCGTCCGGCGATACCTCACTATTTTTGACGCACCTCGTGACGGATACCAAAGGGTAGCGCAAAAACACGATGGTGCGCCCAGAGAACCGCCAAACAAAAATCAACTTCGAGGGCGCCAACAAGGGGTTGAAACCGGGCCCTGCCGAACCAGGAGCTAGTGGCGCTGATCATGCTTCTGCACCCTCCCCATCGGCCGAACTGGACATGCACCGCTTGTTCCAAGAAATGCGCCAGGGGTTTGCCACAGTGGTGGAAAAAGTGGACAGGATGTCCTCTAGAATGGACGCCCTGGTGCACAAAGTGGATCAGCATGAAGAACGGATCACTGCGACGGAGCAACGAATATCGGACAATGACGACCTCACTGCCACTCATTCCACCCAACTCGCTCGCATGGACAATATCCTTCGGGTTATCGCAGCCAAGAACGAGGATTTGGAAGCCCGAAGCAGACCAAACAACATCCGCGTCACGGGCGTTCCGGAATCCACAGACACTGGCAAGATGGAGTTGTATGTGGAGAAAATCCTCCGAGCATCGGTAGGGGAGGATGCCTTCTCACCCCAGTTTATTGTTAAGAGGGCGCACCAATCTCTGGCCCCAGTTCCGAAACCCGGATTGCCGCCTAGACCAATTATCGCCCTCTTACTGAATTATCGCGACCGAGACGTCGCCTTGAGAGCTGCCCGGACCAAACAGACCCTGCAATACAACGGTGTTACGTTCTCCCTATATCCTGATTTCACTCCCCTCGTGCAGGAAGAACGTCGCAAATTCCTGGCTGTCAAAAAGAAATTACGAGAGGCCCAGGTGGACTACGCCTTGTTATACCCGGCGAAGCTGCGGGTGACGCACCAGGACAAACAACGCTTTTTCACCGACCCACAAAAGGTTGAAGACTATCTTAAAACGCTCTGCAGGGCACAAAGGGGCAGATGTGACAACGATGTGGACCCTGAGGCTGACCCGCCATTGCATGAAGATGACAATTGATACGCAGCGCCCTCCTGGGGCAGTCCATGCCTGATGCTGTCCTGTTGCATTTGCCACACTGCCGCTTCTTCGGCGGTTGGAGCCGCCTCTTATGCGTTCTGAGACTGACTGACTCCTATGGTGGTAAGATACTGCAGGGACCACTCTCCCCACCCTGGCCTCTATCGAGGGAGGTATAGTGTGAGAGGCTACCGGGGGGAGAAGTGGCTGTGCGCCCTTGATGATGTTTTCCCTACGGGTGTACTCCATTCATGGACACAAGTTGGAGGAGTTCTGGGAAGGAGGGAGGTGGGGGGACATTGGGAAGTATGGCTGATGGCATGATTGGGATGCAGTAGTGGGAGGGGGGTTGGGTTATGTTGGGGAGGGAGGTTGGTTCACTGAGGACACCGACTGGCTAACTGATGTTTGGATTGCTTTGAATCACTTCAACACTGCTGTTTATTTTGTATCCATACTGGTATGTCACGTGGTTATGACTTCTTCATTGACATGGCAGGAGTAGGCTCTGATGCACAATTGAAATGTTTATCTTGGAACATACGCGGACTCAATGATGCTAAAAAATGTCGTAATGTTGTTACATACTTGGATCGCCACAAGGTCCAAATCGCCATGTTGCAGGAAACGCATATCTCGGCGGAGTCGCGCTCTACCTTTGGCTGCAAATGGGCTACCATCCATGCATTCTCCTCTTATTCCACATATGCGAGCGGAGATGTTATCCTAATCAAACGGTCAGTTCCTTTTCAGGTGTGTGGGCAGTTTGCGGACACGGAAGGCCGCTTCGTATTATTATGGGGACGGCTAGGTCGCGACACCATCACATTAGTGAACTGTTATGCGCCCAATTTAGATATGCCCCTCTTCTTTACCACGCTTTGGGGTAAAATTTTGGACGTTGGTTCCCGACATATCATCTGGGGGGGAGACTTCAATATAGCGCTGAGGCCCCGATGGGTCAGAGCAGACAGAGAAACACACTACAAACCTAGATCCAGGGAAGCGTTGGAGGGGGTGATTTTAGAGGGGAATCTGATAGACGCCTGGCAACACCTACACCCCTCCCTTATGGAGGGTACACACTTCACCTCACTGACTGGAACTTGGGCACGCCTCGACTATTTTTTCCTGTCCAGGGAAATAGTTGCGGAAGTGGCGGATGTAGTCCACCTCCCGAGGACGTACTCCGACCATAGCCCGGTCCTTCTTACTCTTAAGGTGCCTGGGTGGGACAATCCTAGACCACACTGGCGGTTACAGCCGACGGCCTTGCTGGATGTGGTGTTTCGCTCAGAACTTGGCGATGAGATTGACGCTTTTTTCCCCAGAAACAAAGGTTCTGTCGATTCTGTTGAACACATTTGGGTGGCGTTCAAGGTCACGGTCAGAGGTTTTTGCATGTCTAAGAGCTTTGGGGTCTTACGAGATATACAGCGTACACTCCATACACTTGATGGTGAGTTAAAGGCTTTGGAGGCACGGATGGTAGAGGGAGATGGCGCTGATGCACATGCTGACTTTCGGGACAAACTCCCACAGTCTGAAGAGGAAGCGAATAGAGAGGCTAGGTTTAGGGGCAAGCATTGGCAAGCGAGGAAATACTGCGAGGGGGATAGACCTGGCAAGGCACTAGCCGTGCTGACTCGGACACCACACACCAACAACACAATTATTGAAGTGGTCACTGATCAGGGACAAATTATTAGAGACTCCGATGACTTATTTGCCACTTTTGTTACCCATTACCGCGCACTGTACACTACAGCCACAACAGCAGATGTCCAGTATGACGATTTCCTAGGTGATATAGCACTGTGCTGGCTTAGCGATGTCGATAGGACTTTCCTAGCCGCCCCCTTTGAGGTGGAAGAAATCAGGGACGCAATCATGTCACTCCAAAATGGGAAGGCGCCCAGTCTGGACGGCCTCCCTGCCGAATTCTATAAGACCTATGTGGACACTATGGCCCCGGTCCTCCGCGAGGTTTTTGAGGAATCCTTAGCTGATGGCATACTACCCTGTTCCATGCGCGAAGTCGTCATCACTTCACTATTGAAACCTAACAAAGACCCCAAATCCTGCGACTCCTACCGGCCACTCTTGCTCCTGAATTGCGATGTCAAAATCTTGGCCAAAGTGCTCTCCACCAGACTATCTCTTCTTATGACCCGGATAGTTTTACCTGATCAATCTGGCTTCGTCCCGGGCAGATCCACTTCTCACAACCTACGGACTCTGTTCTCCTTACTTCACACAATCCACCCTGACATCCCTGTCGCGGCGGCATTTCTAGACGCCACCAAAGCCTTCGACTCCGTCGAATGGCCATATTTGTTCACTGTCCTGACCCGTATGGGATTCCCTGCCCTATTTATTTCCTGGGTCAAATTGCTATACACACAGCCGACCGCAAGAGTGCTGGTCAATGGTCACCTCTCCACGTCACTCTCCATCTCTAGAGGCACCCGGCAGGGATGCCCGTTGTCCCCTCTCCTCTTCGCTATTGCCGTCGAACCCCTTGCCTGTCGGCTCCGACAGCTCCATCGGGAAGGCGCAATTCGATGTCTCCAGTGCCAGATTGATGTATCATTATACGCGGACGACATGACCCTGTTTGTCAAGGACCTGGTGCGTAACCTGAATCCCCTGCTTAGAGAGTTTGTTATCTTTGGCAGAATGTCCGGAGTGCAAATTAACTGGACGAAGTCCCTTTTTTCCCGCTCACGGACGCAGTCCCGGACTTCCCCTTGGACTACCCTTTAGAGTGGTGTCGAACTGATCTTCGATACCTGGGTATCCGGGTTTCACGAGACAGAGACGAAACGATTCGCTCCAACTATGGCATCGCCATCACTAAGCTCACCACACTGGTAGACCGATGGATATCCCTCCCTATTTCCATGGCAGGTAGGGCGTTAGTCATCAAAATGGTAGTGCTCCCGCGCTTCCTTTACCTCTTCCTTAATATCCCCTACTATCCGGGCGCCCATTTTTTTTAAAACATTGAAGTCTGAACTCTGTCGTCTGTTATGGGGGGGTAAAAGCCCGAGGCTGAAGTGGACTATGCTGATACAGCCATACGATAAAGGAGGATTTGACCTCCCCGATTTTGAGGTCTACTACCTCTGTGCGCAGGCGCACTATGCCTATCACTGGCTGGTCCCCACTCCCTTCATGCCTCAGTTGGCGGTGGAAGATTGGATTGCCAACCCCCTACCCCTCAATGGCCTCCTTCATTGCCCAACTTCGGCCATCACAACGCCATATACCTCTGTCACGTGCACCCTGGATGCATGGAACCGCCTGGCTACGAAACCGGAATGTAGCCTGCTATAATCCCCTCGATTGCCACTAGTGTATCACCCAAGGCTTGACCTCCTGCAGGAGCGCGGTTTTCGAATGCTCTGCGGGACTCTACACATCAATTGTTGGGGCGATCTCTTCTCTGAGGGCCGCTTTAAAACAGCGGACGCTTTTTTTCTGACCCACGTCCGCACCCAGCTAGAAGTATTTTATTATTTGAGACTACGCCAAGGGATGCGGGATATTCTTCCTAACTTCCCTGAGGAGCCTGAATCCACGCACCCGCTACACTTCTTGTTGTGCTCCCAGGATGGCTCCCATCTGGTGTCGGGCATGTATCGCCACGTCAGGACATGCGGCCCGGTGCCTGAGGCCTCGGCGCGAACACATTGGTCCACTGATCTTGCCGTGGACATCACGGATGACCAATGCTATATTGCTGCACCCTCACGGCCCGTATATCTTGCCAGCTGCAGGCTCAAAATCATTCACTACAAATTCTTACAACGGCTATACTATACCCCTATGAAAAAACACAGATTTCACCTGTCTGACAATGATCGTTGCGAACGATGCCGTGCAGAACACGCAGGCTTCTTACATCTCGCTTGGGGGTGCCCCTCTGTACAGTCCTACTGGCGGCAAATACACAGTGCACTAGAACTCATGCTAGGAGCTTCCATTACTCCAGACCCGTTACTCATGCTGTTGGGACACACACCTCACATCCCTAAGACATGCAGGAAATTCGTGGATATTGCACTCTTCCTAGCGAAGCGGCGCGTGGCGTGTAGGTGGGGCCCCGAAGTTCAAGGAATGGCTCGACGACATGACATATAGCCAGGAACAACACTCCGTATTGTCTGAATTACTTCCACTAGCTAGCAGGCCGAGAGATATTTGGGAACCCCTGATGGGATATCTACGAGCCCAGGCAGCTCGTGATGATGGCACAGAAGGGAGCGATGTCCGAAATGATGATAGGATCCAAGTATAAGCTATCCACATGCTTAGGAGGACTGTCCATGGATAGGGCTTTTGATACTGCTTTCAGATGTTATGTGATGGGATACCCTTCCTATCCCCCTCCGATCATTTACCCCCCAAGGCTCCCATACTTCCATGGCACGGATACACTCCCCCTCCTTTACCCTACGATGTGCAGCTACATGCGTACTAATTGCTCCCTATAAACATTGATGACTTGCCCTCATTTGGATGCACTTTCTCCCTCCTGATCCGCTCCACCATTACTGTTTATATGCCATTATATTCTGATGTATTGTACCACATGCCTATGTTGGATACTGTATTATTGTTTGTATGGTCTAGCCGATGTATCGTCCTCTTGTTCTGTTCTGTATGTTTTTTGATGTAAACAACACTAATAAACAGAGTTTAAAAAAAAAAAACGCTTTGCCTGCTGTTGCACCCACTGGAGTGGGAATAGTAATTTTTACCCCTACGCTATCCAACGCTTTCCCTACTGTTGCACTCACTGGAGTGGGAATAGTAATTTTAACCCCTACGCTATCCAACTCTTTCCCTACTGTTGCACTCTTTGGAGTGGGAGTAGTAATTTTTACCCCTACGCTATCCAACGCTTTCCCTACTGTTGCACCCACTGGAGTAGGAATAGTAATTTTTACACTTCCGCTATCCTACGGTAATAATATTGGATATTATTTAATTATATTATGTTACTATATATATATTTGTTTTAACAAATATGATTGTAATTTTTTTTATAACTTTCATTAATTATTTAATTATTATAAAGTAATTTAAGTATTTTGTAAGTATATTTTAGTAATTAATTTTTTATATTAATTTAATTTAACATTGTTTTTAATAAAGTCGATATTTTTATAAACTATATTTTTGTAAACGATATTTTTTTACTCGATATTTTTGTACTTACCTGTTTGTAGATACAAAGTCGATATTCTGTCTGGCGATATTTTGTCGCCGATATTTTTGATAGTCGATATTATGTCCCTCGATATTATGTCAGTGATCCCTATTAACAGTACAATTTTGAACTTCGATCTGAATATTAGTAGGCATCTTGAAAGTTTTGTCCTGAAGAATGCCAAGTGACCTGATCAGGGTACGTTAAGGCTGAAACATGTGGACCAGAGTTGATGCAGAGTACATAATGGAAACTTTAGAAGCATCACAACTTTTTTTCAACCTTGTCCAGGGGCCAATAAAATAAAGGGATGCTAAATTTAGTTGTGGGCAGCCTGAGGCAATTCAAGCATTTAGATCCCGCCTCCCTAAAAACATTTTCCTCCTTGACCTTTCCTGTGCTTTCGACACTATCAATCACAACAACCTCCTATCCATTTTGAAGATCAGAATGGGCCTCTCTCGTCGGGTGCTACAATGGTTCTTGTCCTTCCTCCACCAAAGAACACAAAGAGTCAAGGCAAAGCTCTCTCTCTCTCAGCCCTCTCCAGTATCCATGGGGTCCCCCAAGGGTCTGCCCTATCTCCTATACTCTTCAACCTGTTATTGGAACCATTAGCTAATGCACTAAATTTGACGAACATTCTCTTCCATATGTATGCGGATGATACGCAACTTTATCTGAAAATCTCCTCCCTGGATAACATCATCTCACTCAACACTACCCTATCGTCTACTCAAAATTGATTAACCGAGAACCCCCTCCTGCTCAACACCTCCAAAACTGAATTTGTTCTCATCTCCCCTTCGAATCACATCCGCAAGCTAGACCAGTGGTTGAATCACCTCACTGCCTTCAACTGCTCCCCCTCCATTATAGACTCAGACAAATCTCTCAGAATCACCCTGGACAAGCACCTGAATATGCAGAATCATATCAGCAAAGTCTGTAAGGGAACTAATCACTTGATGAGGATACTCAGAAATATCAAACCATTCCTTCCACAAGCTGACTTCAAGCTAGTGGTCCAAGCGCTTGTGTTGCGGAGACTAGACCATGTCAGTGCTATGCTCTGTGGCCTCCCCAAATACACCTTGTCTCCATTAAGGGCATCACTGAACGCTGCTGCAAGATTGGTGACGGGTACCAAGAGAAATGCGCACATATCCCCAGTCCTAAAACCCCTCAAATGGTTGCCCTACGAAGCCCGAATTCAGCTAAAGGTTGCTTGTCTGTCGCACAAAGCCCTCCATTTAAAAAAAACCAGTTACCTAGCACAAAAGCTCGAACTATCAGGAGGTGGTAGACCCTCAGAAGTGCTAACTCTTTTCTCCTGAAACCACAGATCTTTAGCAAAAAGAGAACTTGCCACTGAGCCTTCTCCGGCGCTGCCCCTAAGTTCTGGAACTCTCTTCCACCGGAAATACGCAGAATCTCCCCCCGGTTGCTTTCAAATTGGAAGCTAAAAGATTCCTGATGAACAAGTTCCTACCTTAAATGGGATAGGATCTTCTATTCTAAGCATTGACTTTACAACCATGAGACCGTCTTTGGAGGCTACTTTCTTGACCGTAATGTGTGCTCCACACTGTACACGCTATCTAACAGTTATGGTATTTCTGTCCTCTGACCCCTCTGTCATGTAATTTTTTGTTTTGTTATTCTTATCTAATGCTGATATTACTTTTATTACCTGCTTCCATCCTTTGTAAAGCACTCTGATATCCTTTGGGATCTTGTTCGCACTATATAAAACTTTATGAATAAATAAATACATTTTCATCAAAAGAGCTCCCTTGGACTTTAAAGGGGAAGCCGGCCAAGATATGATTTTAAATAAAAAATCTTTGGCTGGGTCTCGATGATGAAGTAAACCCCTGGAGTGATAACAGAGTGGGTGAGAGTCCTAAAAATAAGCCAATAGGGTTTGCAGGATGAGTTGCAATTGGTTAAAATGTCCCATTAGGACGTGGGTACTCCTGTTCTGATTTAAGAAGCTTGATTGTGGCAGAAGCATGAACCCACATGCAAAGCTTCTACCTCCCTGAATTGATTAAGTATGAATATTTTAGCTCTATTTTTATTTTTTACTAAATGTCACCCACTCTGGCCCTGATTTCAAGTTTGCTTGCATGTGGTGTGGGGATGCCAAACTAAACAAGCAATAACAAGTGTTGGCCCTGGAAACAAGAATAATCACACAGACCCAGGAATGTGATTTTCCCAAATTTTTGACAAATCTACAGATTTTTTCTGCCTGCTCAGAGAGGGTAGAAAATATCAGCAGGGGAGATGGCCCAAGTCATATCGATAGGATGCGCAGTTCAGGGGAACGCTGTCCACTTCCCCATCGTTGTGCTCTTGGTGGGGGTCTCTTTCAATGGCCCAAGGCTGTCCTTCCTTGGGGGGGGAGGAGTTTGCATTCAGCCAGTGCCTTTGGCTGTCCTTCTGTGGGAAGGAGAATGGGAAGGGAAGGGCTTGCACTGTAAGAGCATACTCTTCTCCCCTCATGCAGGTGTTAGATGGTGGTGGTGGGGGTTTTGTTTATGGCTGGGTGCGCCATAGCATCCTACTTTTCTGCTTGGGAGTAGTAAATGGTTATAAAGGTGCGGGCTGGACTGGCGAAGCACTGTATAATCCCACTTAGTGCTATAGGCCCCATGAGCAAGCTGTGCTAAATTCTTGCTCTCAAACACTTCGTTTGAAGTGGTTTCATTGTGTACCCATTCCCACTCAGGGAAAGCAGGCTCCGAAATATCAGATCCAGATTTTGCAGACCCAGTAATTCCTGACACAGATACTGGAACACCCATAATGGTAAGCAGCGAAAACCACCCAGAGTTACTACTCAGGGTGGATGTCTGCCATTCATAATCAGGGCCTAAGAGTAAGCAGGTCAAAAAAATACAAATCGAAAATACTGAGCAGCAGTTACAAATAAGATGTATTAATGGTTATAAATATGTATGTTTGTCAACTCACTCGGTGCTGTAATTCATATACCTAATCAAACATTTTGTTGATGCTCTTTTTAGTGATAAAATACAAACTTTCACAACCACCCATTTGACATTCAGTCATGCTGAACAAGTCACAAATGCTGTTAAAATCCTGAATACGTGGGCATTAATAGCGTAAATTTTACCTGGATGTTTTTGGACTTTTTTTTTAAAGTGTGATGGTTTCAATAGAAAACTGCCCAAATGTTATTAAAAGTACGTCACAGGAGAGACTATTATCACTTAAAGAAATAAGTGCAGCTAATGATAGTCTGGCATGGACACACATCTGCAACGCAATAGTGAGGGAGTCACATACATGTTTGAAGACTTTAGAAGTTTACTTTTGTTTTGGTTGCACACAAAAATACCTTAATGTACTCAACAATAATATGCCTATAAAACAAGGACACCTCTTCATTACCCATCCTACAGAGTATCCTTCCAAATCAAACACAAACTCATCTCCTACCAACAGCCAGTCAAAGTGGACATCCAAACCCCAGCCTTCCTTGGAACCCTTAGACTGATGCTAGAACATACCTTAGGGACAACCCAATCTTCTAGGAGATCCCAATGACAGAAGCATGCAAAATAATGGAACTTCCGTGAACATAAGAAATCTCCTTCTGGGCAAGGGGGTCACATGAATTATGCACTCAGTTTGAATGAAATCACTAGCAGTAGAAGATATATATATATACATATATATGATGACTTACCGTGTTAATGTATACACATTCACTTGGCCATGCCACTGTGACTTTAACATGAAGGTCCTCTACAGTGGTGCTCATGTTGCAGCTGGCCTCTCCGAAGGTCAAGGATGATGCGCTGATGTGTACATTGCTCAGGAATGCCTTGTCAATCTTCACTACAATGCTTGCGCTGAAGCACTCCACTTCAGCATTCCCTTTGAGAGATACGTGTCCAACTCTACTTGCTATGGTGGTAGTGGTGGTGGTGGTGGTGGTTGCTTTCGACGAATGGGTAGTTGACAATGGCAGTGGTGTTGGTGAAGGCTGCGGCACAGCAGGGATCAGCGTATTTATCGAGGAATGCATAGCAGCACTAGAACTTGAAGCAGCAGGTGTGAAAGATACTGTTTTTGGAGATTGCACCACTGGTAGAGATGAATTGTTGGTATGACTTCCTGAGTCAGCTGAAGTATCTGTTGGTAGAAGAGACACATCCAGAAAAAGAGAGAAAATTACCCACAGATTACGCTGCTTTTAGCTATTCAAGATTATCAAAAAAATGTAATACCAATAACTAATTTTGATATAGCACTCCATTTCTAAGAGCTGTATCTAACAGGCTGGATTACACAAAGGCCCTAATAACGCAGCTCTTGCAGCCACTTTTTACCCGGTAACACCTTCTGTAATATGCACTGTGTGGTTGCATATTTCATGCTCATGCTATGTGACGTGGGCATTTCATAAATTGCATGAGGTCCTGAGACGATTCCTTTGTCTTTGTGCTTGTGTTGCATTACTGGCATGGCTACACTTTGAATGTAATAATACATTCACTATCATGTTAGGTCCAGTCAAAGGTTTCAATGATTCGAAACTGAGCTCATCCCCTGGCAGCTATTGCACAGAGCAGGTAGACTTGCTTATGAAAATATGCAAAGCATTTGAAAGTAACAACGCAGATAAAAAGTCAAAAACTCAACACAATTAAAATCCTATCCAATATGGTGAAAGTCTACGGCCACACTACACTTCAGTCACAATAAACTTGGGTTGTGATGACTGGTGGTGTGTGCGAGAGTGTCTTAGGGAAATCATCAGCCGTCCCCCATTTTATACTGAAATCCAGTTTGGAGCAGGCACTGTACCCACTGCAAACCCAGAAACAGACCCCTGGTAGGACAAAAGTAGAGACCTTCAGCAACCATACAAGGGATATACAATGATTGCCTCCCTCCCACAAGTGTTACTTGTGGCTCAACAGACTTCTTAAGCAGGATCCAGCAGTCTAGTGCCTACAGCCCCCTACCCTGATTAGCCTGTAGAATTTAGAGTAGTCATCTCCTCCCATTCAGGGCAGCCTATTGTTTGCTCCTGTCAGGCATTTTACAACTTTTTCATACCAATCCCTGCGCTTGAGCACCGTCTGGGAGCTGCCAGATACTTATGACAGTTCAAGCGGGTAAAAGGGGAACTTTCTAGAAGTTATTTTTCCTTAATATTTATTATAAATCCAACTTTCAGTTTGATTTGAATTTTATTAACTATAAAAAAATAGTGGTTTAATTATTTTTCTAGCAGGCCCAATTCATAAGATAGCATTTCTGTATTTAAATCTGTACTCTGATTGTCAGTGTAGTACAGCTAGGCTTGCCACAGTAAACATAGTTTTTAGGGCCTTCTCATTGTAGGGTCATGATAACAATTTTCCACAAGTTCTACTTTAAAATACCATGTAAATGTACATGTATTTATATAGTAAATGTACATGTATTTATATAGCGCAAATCACCGACACGGTATCGAAGCGCTTGCTTAGGGAACCCGTCCTGGTATTCCCTTGTGAGAAACCCCGGCAGGGTGTCCACAAGGTGAAAGCCAGGCATCCCACCGCGAGGGGCCGTAGTGGAGATTAAGCAAGCTATTGCCCAGAGTCGCAGAGTGTGACCCCGTGAGTCGAGTAGGCGCCGGAGCGAGAATTATCGAGTCCGTGGAATTTTTGAGCCCAAGACCCAACGAGGCGGGGAATCGAACCCTGGTTCACGGTCGATCTCAGCTTCTGGGTCTGTCGCCTCTAACCACTGAGCCACGCTTCTCCACAATGCACCTTATGTTGTGGCTTTCAAGGGCTACATACTTACTGGTATTGGAAAGGAAGGTTTTTACTTGTTAAAAAGGGTTAGTTAACAGGTCGTACTGCAGGTTGAACACTGAAGTAGTCAGGGTAAAATGGTAGGCCTGAAGCTATGCTTTCCTTTGTCACATTAGTTGAGAACATAATAAATGCTGTTGTGCACTGATGACATTGAACTTTCTACGCCTGCACCATATACAATGGCCTCCTTGGAAAGTTAAATGTGCCAATTAGGAGTTTGCTAACTTTAGCAAATTGTACAGGTCAGAGCAAATGCACCGGAGCTCCAGTGCTCCAGTGCAGAGAGTGGAAAAAATCAGCAGCATCAGTCCAAAAGCATAGGGCTGACCACTCAAAAAGGGATACTTCCTCGCAGTAACATGTTACTATGTATTGTCTAGTAAATGGCTAAATCCTCTTTCTGGCTCAAAAACATAGTAGTCTGCACCACAGACTCCGCTTATGGTGATCACTGCAGAGAAAGGCAGATCGCACAGAGCAATAAACAGAGAGATATGAGCTATCAGGTAGACACAGTGTGGGGATATAAAGATTACTGCAAAGAGTAGTGAAGGGTGCCAAGCAATGCCCATACAACAAATAGTGCTCACTGCCCATCCCCACCGGACACATCAAAGGAGCACAATATTAGCGGTGCATCCCTGTAGGGAGGCCATCCCCACATAGACTCCAGCAGGGTACACAGGGACTACCCCAAGCGCTGGGAAGGACTTCACCCTCCTGCCAATCGCCGGCCATATCTGCAAACAGTCAAATGGGGGAGATGAGGATATTTAATTTCCTGACACCCTCAGGAATCTTCTATTTGGTTTTGAAAAGGTAGCACAAAATCCACCCTTTAGCTCCAAAACCAGGGACTGAAAAGGCCCATTAAGCAGAGCAGTTAACAAATAAAATAGCATGAACTAACATGTTTTGTTTAGCCGCAGTAACTGCTACGCACAAATGATATGCCAATCCAGTGCAGCTGCAAAGTCAGTCGCAAGCCCAAGTTGAAGAGCCATCTAAGAAAACATGGTTGTGCAACAGGTCACAGTGACACAGCAATGGGAACAACCAATAAATGACAGAGGTAGGGATCAATTTTGCCAGTAAACATTCAGCTGGAAGGGCATTTATGGATAGGGAGCGTGCAGCATGTTCCTTTTATGATAATCATTATGTGTTCACAGGCGTGATCAAGCGAGTGATGATCTAGGCATATCACAAGCGTGATCACGCGCAATGTTTATCTTTGTATTGTAATGACACACTGAGCTCATGGCCACATTCCTTCTCCATGGCATCTAGCACCGTATTTCTACATGCAGTCTGGATTTCATGGAGAGCGTACCTGCAGCGAGAGGGCTCCTGCTTAATTTAGAAATACATCTTGAAATATCTTCCACTTTGGATGTCTCCAGTGCCCTTCTTCTAGACACAACAGCGAGGTATGGTCATATGGTAGGGCTGATCAAAATGAAGGGGAATGAAGCATTGCAGCTGGAAATGGAGATACCCAGAGCACGTGCTTGACTGAGGTGCGGCTCACACAAGTGGTGCATCCCGACATGCCTAATTGACTGAAGGTGTTGTTGTGTAAGTTACAACTTTGGCATAACTCTACAAGGTGTGCTTTCCCACCCACGGGGGACATGGGTGAACTTGGTTCAATGCACCAGCGGTGAATGTCAAAGACCGGTTATTGTAACCCCGAAAAACACTATTCAGTGTGTAATTGAGAAAGAAGCATTGCTTTTGAGTTACTAACAATCCTATGAAGGGATGGGGCATCGTGGAAACAAACCTTATTTTGTTATTCACAGCATCACACACACTGTCCTAAGAAAAATGAAAATATTTCAGTAAAAAGTACTTATTACTTCAGGAACTATCTGTTTCTCAGTCCAACTAACACAACTACACAGAAAATTATAACAACAGCAAGAAGGCACATGATAAATAACGAGAATAAAATTAAACTTTTTAGCATATGTTAAAATGTCATCTAATACCTAACACCCCCAACGTTTGTGCGCTACACTATGAGAGCATGGAAGGCATATCAACTTCCAGTCTAGACTTTCTTAGGAAAAAGAGACACCCTGCATACCTTATCAACAGCAAATGCTGTCTTTATGAGTGGAACAAAAGGGGGTGGTGATGGACGGAGCATCTGAACCAATCAAACACTCACACCCAGTCAACAGATCTGGGTTTAATCCATCACCGTTCTTTAGCCCACTCTGCCACCCCAGTTCAGACATGGCCATATGCAAATCAGTCTGACCCTGTGCCTCATGGGAACAGTCCAGCCCGAACTGCCAAGCCATGCCTTCCCTGGACCGGAAACAAGCTTCCGAGGACCAGTTTCTGGCATTTCAGACGTCTTCAGCCCGGCTCGCTTGAATCCAGTGGCAAAATGAGCAAGGGACTCACGTCTGAGCATACCCTGCCAACTTATGGCGAACAAAGTGGTACAAAAGGGGGTGGTGATGGACGGAGCATCTGAACCAATCAAACACTCACACCCAGTCAACAGATCTGGGTTTAATCCATCACCGTTCTTTAGCCCACTCTGCCACCCCAGTTCAGACATGGCCATATGCAAATCAGTCTGACCCTGTGCCTCATGGGAACACTCCAGCCCGAACTGCCAAGCCATGCCTTCCCTGGACTGGAAACAAGCTTCCGAGGACCGGTTTCTGGCATTTCAGCCGTCTTCAGCCCGGCTTGCTTGAATCCAGTGGCAAAGTGAGCAAGGGACTCACGTCTGAGCATACCCTGCCAACTTATGGCGAACAAAGTGGTACAAAAAGGGGTGGTGATGGACGGAGCATCTGAACCAATAAAACACTCACACCCAGTCAACAGATCTGGGTTTAATCCATCATCGTTCTTGAGCCCACTCTGCCGCCCCAGTTCAGACATGGCCATATGCAAATCAGTCTGAACCTGTGCCTCATGGGAACAGTCCAGCCCGAACTGCCAAGTCTTTATGAGTGGAGGCATGAAGATAGTCTTCCCTGTGAAGGTCAAAAACACAGTGTGCTCTTCCTTTCTTTAAGATTTGGTTTTGTCGACTTCAGGCGAGAACTAGCATCTGCGAAGAGCGCGTGTGGTGGCAGTAGGTGAGACCATCTCTGCCAGAATCTCAGTCAATAATCTGGGCGAAGGTTCTCTCCTGACAAGTGGTCATCCTTATATGCTAAATCTTATCAGAAATGTAAAACATAAATCACAGAATGTTTGAAATAGATGATGTGCATCCAGGTTTGCGACCCAGACATTTCCTTATGAACATATAGGGTAAAAGGACGTCCATTCAGATTACACTGCTTAGGTTATAGCTCTGTATGTGTTCTTAATTGACCATGACATGATGGAAAGTGGACATTTGAACCAGACAAATGTCACATTGATGGTTGTAGCTGTGTCATCAATCGAATGGCTTGATGGCTTCACAGTTTTTAGAAAGATAAGGTCAGGCAACATTTGTGTCCAATAGCTGACATGGCAATGATTCTGCATTCAAATATAAAAGTGCCAACTTCCATTGTTTGAGAGATGGAAGATTGTGACCTCCATTAGTCAAGATGGTGTCGGCCCAACATAAAATGGAGTTGGACCTTAGGGGCTTTACGTCAGTGCATGGTTTGTAAGATTGTGACGGTAAGCACATCAGAAGAGAAGGGTCCCCGGTGTGCCTGACTGTTGAGGCACTGCTACCGGAAGTGGACAGCTACCCAGCATCCCTGATTGATTGGAGGTAATTAAAACATCGTTTGTAACAGTGGAAACATGGTGACCAGTCTGAGTGACTGAGGCATAGCTACCAGAGGCAGACAGCCTTCTGACATGGCTGATTGACTGAAGGTAATGAAACATGACTTCTGTAAGGTTGGTACTTTTGAAGCATGTCCATCGAAAGTGAAGGATCTGCCGGTGCGCTCGACTGTCTGAGGTATGTCCACAGTGGACAGCTACCCAGTATGCCCAATTAATTGAAGGTGATACCGGTAAATGTTAGGTGGACAGGAAAACAATATAAAATTGTCACTTTGACTGTAGAGCACAAAGTCAAACTATTACGGATCACTTACAAGTGAAAGCAATCCATAAACTGCAGCCTTTCCTCTTCTGAACAAATAAATAAGTGTGATCTTCATAACTGGTATTCGAAAAGGGGTCTCTAGTTGGCAGAGGTATGCACCCTGTTTAAATAGGGATAACCACTCTAGTCAGGGTAAGTTAGATACAAACTAAAAGATAACCTGTACTCACCTTCTGGTAGCTTGGCACAGATCAGTCAAGCTTATCTAAAGAGGCAATGTGTAAAGTATTTGAACAACTCACACACACACGTTACACTCTGAAAACACCACCAAAAGACTCCACACTGATTTAGAAAAATAGACAATAATTTTATAAACAAATCAAGACCAATGACAAAAATCCCAAATGTAGAAATTGATTTATGAACTTTTAAGGAATAAGAAAAGTTCTTGCAGTTAGCAGCAATAAGCAGCAATAGGGGTTATCTGATCACGCTGGACCGGGGCAACGTCAACAGTTCAGGCCGTCGCGATGCAGAGCAGGAGCCATACAGGCCCTGTGACCAGAGTACCTGAATCCCGGACGCAACATTAATCCCGGTCGCAACAGCAATATGCGGGGCGCAGACAAGCGATGTGTCGATGTCAAGATTGCAGTCGAGGTGATGCGTCAATGTTCTCTATGCAGTGATGAGGATGCGTTGGTCCTGAAGATGTAGCATCGAGCCGAGATGCATTGGTCCCGAAGTGCAATGCTCTGGGTTTCTCAAAGCAGTCAAGGGGATGCATTGATCTCTCCACACTGCAGTGGTGGCAATGCACAATTCGGGGGCGTAATGCTCTCAAGGCGATGCGTTTGTTCCAAGACCAATGTGCCGAATCTACTCTCACAAGAGTGTAGATGCGCTGGTTCTGCTACACACAGACTGGAGATGCGTTGCTTTCTCTGGTGCAGGTATCTGGGTCCACTTCCAGTGAACCAGGCCCAGGAGCAGGTGGGGCATTTTGAAGGGTCTGAGTCTCAAGAAACAGGAGGCATGTCACTGAGCCCTTGGAGGTCACTTTGGCTGCAAGGCAGAGTCCAGCTCTCCATCAGCAGGGTCAGAGAGCATTAGGCAGTAGGGCAGCACAGCAGAAAAGCAGGTCTTCCAGATCAGCAGTCCAGCAGAGCGTCAGAACTTGATGAAGCACAGAAGGTCTTCTGACAGAGTTTAGTTACAGGTCTAGGAGTGTCTGATTTGGTGGGTTCAGAGCCCCAGTACTTATACCCAGTTATGCCTTTAGAGTGGGGTCTTTGAAGTGCCCAGAGCCCTTTCTACCCAGCCCTGGCTCCAGACTATCAGTAGGGGGTAATCAGCCCTTTGTGCGGGGACAGGGCACTGCCTTTTCCAGGTGTAACTATCAGCCATCAGAATGCAGATGGGTTCTCAGACACACCTAACCTTCCTATTTTTATGGCTTTCTGTAGGAAATGCACAAAGTGTAGCTGTCACCCACCCCAGACATGTATTAGAGACAGGCAGCACACACACAGAGCTGTAAGAGAAGAGAAATGTCCACTTTCTAAAAGTGGCATTTCTAAAACAGTAATGTTAAATCCAACTTTACCAGTAAATAGGATTTATCATTACTATTTCAAAGATATAAAACATGACACATATTCTCCTTTCTAATCCAGAATTACATCTTAAAAGTGTATTAAGAAATTTCCAATGTTAACCTATCAGAAGAATGCGCCTCACAGTGATGAAAAACTAATTTAGGGGCTTTTCACTACTAAGACATGCAAAACGTAATAGTACATGTCATACCTTTTACCTACACAGTACCCTGCCCTATGGGCTACCCAGGGCCTTCTTTTGGGGTGCCTTATGTGTAATAAAAGGGGAGTTTTAGGCTTGATAAAGGGTTTTAAATGGCAAGTCGAAGATGCAGTACAACCACACACACACGCTCTGTAGTGGTAGCCCCGAGACATGCTTACAGGGCTATTGATGTGGGTGTCACAGTCAGTGCTACAGGCCAACTAGTAGCATTTACTATACAGGCTCTGCATATATGGTGTTGTAATGTATTTACTATGGGAACTGTATCGATATTCCTGTTTCTGACCCTTGTCCGGTTAATAAATCACTAGTGGCCATACAACGGCACAGAAACCCGTTTTCTGATTAGGTCATAGCGCATGTTATCACATTAGGCAAGCACTATCCCTCCAGCCCCCCTAGAAAGCATACCGAGTTCTCAAAACAAATCAAACCTCCAGCAACCTGGGAAATCCCCCGCAGCTATTGTTTTGATTTAGCCAAGAACTCCAGTAAAGAATGTAAGAAAGACCAGTTCTTATGACATCCTTATTGACGTATTTATGTCCATCCTTAGGTCAATCTCGGCACCTTTCAGGTATAAATAATACCGACATTGCCCTAAGCAAACACACGGTGGTGACGAGATTGGAGCAGCGCGACTTGCCGAGGAGCCCAGCTGATGCAGAAAAAGCGCACGGACGCTGCCCCTCCCTTTTGACGCGCTGAGAGAGAGACGCTGCCTTTTCTCTTGCCGAGAAATCCAGCTCCGGCGTTTCCAGCCGCCCTCGCAGGCAGCTGGGATATCAAGTCCTAGATAGAGATACCAGCCCTCCAGCCTTCTAAATCCCAGGTACTGAACTGAATAACCCCTTACAGAGAATTCTTGAGTCAGACCCTTGGCAAAGCAAACTTAACTTAAACTGCTACTTATCTACTCCCGCCCACATATTAGGCTTAGGTCAGGTACACTGGGGTAGGCGTAGTTAGAAGCACCAGTTGAGAACGATTAGTCAATGTATATATGTATGTATCTACTTTATCCATTTTAAAGTATCATATGGCTAAGAAACCATATCAATGCTTTTACAGTATTATTTTATAATTCTGCTTTTACTGTATGCACTGTACTTAACTATAAGTATTGCAATAATAGCGATTCATTTCTTTTGTATGAGAAAAGAGACTGATCAATAAATAACACCTTTTTATTGAACACGCCCGTCTCTTCCTTTTCTCTACAATCTGGTGAAACTAAGTATGCACGTACTGACTGAGTAAAATAAGTTGTCTTTTGTTTTCACACGACTCTAGAGATATACTCTTGATAGGGGGAGCAAAGTTGTCATGTTCTATGGTTGTCAGAAACTAAATCCCTTCTTGTCTATCCAGGGAGGTTAAACTCCTCCTTGCTTATTCGAGAAAGTTTCTAGTGAACTCTGAGCTAGCTGGCACACATAACTTTAAGTCTAATATCGTCAGTAGAAGACCTAGTTAACCACAGTCCTACGTCTATACTATTGAAGATATTATTCCAATGCACAGAGCCTATTGGGAAAATAGGAACTACACTACATGGCGCCCAACGGTTTGGATAGGCGATAAATCTAACGTAAGACATTAAAGTAACTCAGTCGTGCTTTTTCACACAGACCCTTTTTTTCCCATAATACTCCAAAGACGTCTGGAGTGGGTGAAAGGTTAAATCCGCCAAACTTCGTAGGAGGAGACTCCTATGTATGGTTCTTGGTTTATTCAACGTTGAAGGATACACTATTCCGAAATATTGTGCATCTAATATTTGTTTCCGTAGAAACCTGACCTGCAAATAAACAAAATAACCTTCCTGTCAGTAAAATGTCAGACAGTGAAGAAGGAAGGGAGACAGCTAGAGTAGCAGCTCAACTCCTAGCGGATGACAATAGCCTCCTACAGCAAGACCCGGAGGCAATACAAATCCCGGTCAACATAAGAAAAACTATAACTTTAAAACTTATAGAAAATGGACTGACACCGAGAGGTGGTACAGTAATATTTGTAACTGAGGCACACGAATATCGGCAGACAGAGGTATTCTACTCATGGATAAACTTTCCAGCAGCAAACGCTGTAACAAAGGAGTTCCACTACTACAAAATAGAGGAACCTCCGAATGAGTACACTCCTTTCGAGGAAGTGGAGATATCACTCAAATACCAAGAGCACCTGCTCTGGTTTAATGGTGCCCTAAAACATAATAATCACATCACCAGGCTCGGTCCACTAGGTAGACCAGGAACAACGTGGCTGGTCCTAGCCGGATACACACCACATCCAGACATTGAAGAAATGTCTGCACCAGATCTTTTAGCACAGCTAAAACAACTAATTAAAATACATAGACAAATAGTCCAATATGTTATTAAAATTCCACAGCTGACCTCTCATCAGGGAAACACAAATAAAATTACACCACAGAACATACAGTCCTGTCTAGGTAAAGTACCCGCAAAACGGGAACAAATTCCATTCTGGTTAGCACAAAAAATCACTCAAATAGAGGCGGTATTTCCAGATACCACCCCTGTTGAGAAACACAGAATTCTGACTATCTGTCTTCCAATGGGAATCGCACCACATGTGGAGGACTGTGACACTTGGGGTACAGTCTTTGCTTCCGTTTACACAAAAACACATGGTGTTCCATCCATGTCAGTAATACCAGATGTGCTAAAACAAATTCAAGATGAATACGGTCAAGAACCGGCCCTAACTCTGGGTATGAAATTACTGAAAGACTTCAAGCAGGTCTCGGCAATATTACTAGCCAATATAAAGGGAGAAGCAGCAAATGTGGCGATCCGCCAGAGGTTGAAAGAGACAGATATAGCAGACCAACCATTTGAAATTGCCAGAATCATAGAAAAATCCTATGAAGAACTAGGAAGAGATAGTTTGGGTGGAATACCGGTGAAACCCCAACTAATAGAAAATCCTGAAAAGGTATTTATTAAAAATAATCTAAACACTCAAAAAAAGAGCTGGGATGGAAATAAACAATCCACTCCAAAGGAAAAAAGATTCCAAACCAGAGGAAGGTCTCCTCGGCGGAGAGAAAGATCTCCGGACCAAGGACACAAGTCTCCCCAAAGGGAGCCCTCTGGGAAAAAATACAACCTTAGAAATAGGGATATTATAAAGAAACCTGATAGATATCAAGATATTGATACACGTCCCTCTCGATCTTTTCAGACTTCCTCGCAGAAATCGGAAAGAAGAGGACGATCAGAACACAGGGACAGAGCACGTCAAGTCCAAAGACAAGGAACCTGCTCATCAAAATAAAAAATTACAATTTCCAAAGAAGAAGGTAGCCAGTATTAAAGTAATCAACCATGCCAAGAATACTGAGGACACAGCTGAAAAACGGAGAATGGGCTCAGACAATGCTAGACAGCGCAGCAGAAGTAAGCATAGCTCGCAAGATCCTGATGAATCATCTGGAGACAGTGGACACGAATGAATACATTCAGGTGGAAACTGCAGATACCAGAGTTAGCAAACCTCATAAAATATATGAAATAACATTGCGTATAGAGGGGGATAAGACTAGGAAAATAAGGGGTCTATTTTGGGATAATCTCTCCAAGGGCTATGACATCCTTCTAGCTGAAAAGGACTGGCCACCAGAGTTTGTCAGGGAGTGCCCTCATGGCGAAGAAATAATTATGCCTGCCTTCTCAAATCATATTCCAATACATAAAAAATATACACTTGCAAGAAAGTGGGCAGTATAAAAACCATGTGGGATGGGATGAGGACTCTCCTCCTCACAAAATCCAGTTAAAATCACAACCTACTGCACAGAGGCAGTACCCAATTAAGCAAGAAGCTAAAAAACAGGTAAAAGAGATCCTAGATCAACTTGAATACCAGGGGGTGATTGAAACTTGCACCTCACAAATGAACAATCCTTTGTTTCCTGTCTCCAAACCAGATGATTCATATCGTCTTGTTTTGGACTACAGACACTTGAACTCATGTTGCAAAACTTTTGCAGTGCAAAACTCACACAGTGCAGCACTAATGAATAACATAGTGCGCAAAAAATACAAAACAACATTAGACATCTCTAATGGATTCTTTTGTCAAAATATAGCACCAGAAAGCAGATATTTGACCGCGTTCTCAATAAACGGCTCGCAAAAAAATTTCTGTCGTTTACCACAGGGGTTCAAGAACAGCCCATGATTATTCTCAGCGAGAGTAACAGAGTTACTACAAATATATGATGATGAGGCATTATCTTATGTCGATGACATCTATCTAACAGATGATGACTTGGATACTCACTTGAAAAGAGTGAACACCATAATACTTGGGTTCGCAGCAGAGGGTTACAAATTCAACTTTAAAAAGTCAAGAATTGCCCATCTAACTGTCCTGTTTTTAGGATATGAACTATCAAGTGAAGGCAAAAGCCTGGCTGACAATTTCCTAGAGAAATGTGCTGTAATCCAAGCACCCAGAACACTAAAAAACTTACAATCAATTCTAGGTTTCCTAAATTTCGGAAGAACTTACATTATAAATTATGCAGAGAGGGTCAAACCCCTCTATGATCTAATAAAACCAGATTTTAAAAGGATCAACTGGACTCAAAAACACACAGAAATTTTGAGATCTTTACAAACAGACATGTTAGTTAAAACAAAACTACAAACACGAGACAACACACGCAACCTTGTGATTCGAGTCATCCCAGGAAGATGCGGATTCACATACCTGACCTCTAATGAGGGAGAAACGGTACCAATAACATACAAATCACACTTGTACACAAAAGCTGAAATGAAATTTAGTCCAACGGAAAAAATTCTAACCGCGGTACAAACTGCTGTAGCAAAAGAAAGAGCTCTAGCACAAGGTAAACGAATAATCATCGTGACACCAATACCAGCCCTGGAGGCGGTAACAAAGGCAAGCATTCCGAATGCTAAAGCGCTACATCCGAGATGGATACAGTGGGCCAATTCCCTTGCTGCAACAGACGTGGTATACGAATTTGATCCTAATTTAAAAACACAAGAATTTCTCCAATATGAATTTGAATGTCCTCTGCCGACCGAAATTCTGCCTCTAGAACATTACGGCTTTATAATATACACGGACGGATCAGCACAACCCGCAGTGGGGGGTAAACAAGCTTACAGTGCTGCGTGCGTGATTGTTAAAGGTCGCTGGCACGAAGGAAAATTTAGACCACTGGTCACTAAAACGCAATCTCTAGGAGATTGTACAGCTCAGCGAGCAGAACTACTAGCATTTAAGATGGCGCTTGAAAATACCGATCGAGAATTCCCCACACTCATAGTGTGCGATTCGTATTATTGCGTTCAATCTTACAATGAATACTTGCAGATCTGGGTTCAGAACGGTTTTAAAGATGCAAAAGGTGGCACAATCAAGCATAAAATGCTTTGGGAACAAGTAGTTCTTTTACAAAAAGAACTACAAAAGACTCACGTGATACATACACTGAGTCATCAACGTGATGGCGTTCACGTTGCAGGGAATTCATTGGCTGATGAGGCCGCGAAGCCAGCTGTGCAAACGGCTTCCGTAGCTGCCATCACTCGGTCAAAAACAAAAATAGACAGCAAAATATTACAGGCTGTCTGCGCTACGGTAAAAGGTGCGATAAAAACACTCCCGAAAGGCTTTCCAGTAAAGTACTCATACATAACTGATGCGAATAACGTTCCATTTGCTCGAATCCCTGGAGTGGGGGATAGGGCTATTCCAAACATGGAACATAGGTTAGGACTCATTATAGCGGCACACGAAGGGCTTGCTTCTGTACATGCTGGCGTTTCAGCCACAGTATCATTATTAAAACAGAGATACTGGTGGCCGAGAATGAGAAGACAAACTAGGAACTATGTTCTAGAATGTGAAATATGTCAAAGAATGAAGGTATCAACAGTGAAACGACCAGCCCAGACGCCCCTTCTAATCTCAGATAAACCATTAGCCTGTGTTTACCTGGACCACTGCGGTCCCTTACAAAGGGATGGTAACTATAAATATATCATGGTCGCAGTGGATTCATGCACGAGATTCATATGGATGTGGCCCCAGCGATCGGTGACGCCAGAACTGTTATAAAAGATTTGCGAGTCTTTATCGGCACATACGCAATTGGCATGCTGCATTCTGACCAGGGTCCTGCTTTTAGCTCTCGAGCTTATAAGGAGGCCATGATCAGCATGGGCATTGCTTTGCGGTACTCTTGTCCCTTTCATCCTGAGGGAAACGGAATCGTGGAAAGAAAAAACCGTGACATAAAGCAATCTATAACAGCAAAGGTATTAGGTTCGGGAGCTGGGTGGGTCAAACATTTAATAAGTGTCCAACGTAGTCTTAATAATCTGCCAAGAAATTCTCTGCGAGGTCTCAGTCCGTACGAACTATTGTTTGGGACTAGAATGTTAGTCCAGGACCTTGATAGTCAGACTTCAGTGGTTAAAGAAAAATGCTTTGATATCAAAGATCGTTTGGCTATTTTGCAGGACTTAAATGAAACAAGAAAAGACCTGAGCAACATAAAGTTGAAACAACAGCCAACAACCACTGAAGAGAAACCACCTGTCCCAGCAAGGCCTGTCTGGATTCCAAAGATCGGGGATCTGGTCAGAGAGAAGATCGCGGTAAAGAAGGAATTTGGGCCTTCTTACAGAAAAGCAGTTCCTGTCTTGTCTGTCAACGGGACAAGATCAGTAGTACTACCGCCCCTTGCTGGTAAAAAGGAGAACCGAGTTGTATCCATCGACCTGGTTAAACCACAATCATGTGGCCGATAACAAGTAGTAGGCCAAGTGGACTCCCAAGAAGTAGCAGAACACCAAAGTTTGCTACAACCACAGAGGTTCAAACTGAAAGACTAATCACACCTGATAAACCTACAGTGATTCAACAAGGGCTATGCAAAAAAGCAATGGAACTTAAACCTCTTAAAACCCAAATAAAAGCTTTACATCAAGAAATTCCAATCTACAGTGATGTAACCACAGACTATTCAGTTGAAACAAAACAAATTCCTAAAGCAAAAAGGAACACAGAAACAATTGGAACAATTGACAGAACAGCATCCGGCTACTTCATCAACTTCGATGATTTTTCTGAGGATCCAAGTGAACCAGAAGTACAGCCGACAACAAAAACTTTTAAAGACAAAGCAAAGGAACTTTTTCATCAACTCAAAGAAACCTATCTGATTTCTCCATGGATTGAAATTTGGGTGGCACTAGGTGCATTTGTCCTCATACTTTGGCTCATCATGGTACTATGCTTGGGACATTTCATTGAGGGAAAATATGCTAAAATGGACACAGCAAGCCAGAATATCAACTTGGTCCTTAAACCTCACACGTCTTCACACGTCGAGAAAAGAGAACTTTCTTCAGTGAACTTCACAGCCAATCCTATACCCGGCGGGGTAGCATGGGACAATACTGAATACGAAATATATGGCCCGGTTGAGATCCTGAAGTATCCACACTAATTTAAGATTTCATTGAGTGACTTTGTAAAACCAAGCACATTTGCTGATGATTGGGACTTTGAAAGTATTAATGATATGAAGTCTGATCTAGTGATGTCAGCTAAATTTACAGAACATGATTATTTGCAAGGTTCATCTAATTATGATGAGATGTTTTGTTACAACCACTACGGTAACCATTATCTGCATAAATCTTCTCAACCTAGAAATGTTTTAAATTATAACCAATGGGAACATTGTGCAACTCCACCAAAAGGCAGTTCAAAAACATTTTATGATAAATATTCATACTTTTCAGGGTTTAACACAAGTAATGCAGAAACATTCTATTTCAAATTGTTAAATAAGACAGGAGTGAAAACCATGCTTACAAACACAAAATTGATATATTCGGACTCATTTTTTGAAAAAATGAATACATTTGGTTTTGATTTCTGGAACAATAACATTGATACGAAAACGATCTGGGGGACAAAAGATTGGCAAGTGCAAGGTGTAGAATCATTATTTAGAGCCTGCATGATCCCAGAACAAATTATATTTTTGAATGACACGATTCAACAGACTACCTGTCTTGGCCTAGCCAAAATTAAAGACTTAAATAAACCGTCTATTCCAAAGCCAACAACGGACAGTAATAACACTACGGATGTTGAGATAGACGTAACCCATATTTTAAACCAAAACAGAACACATCCTGATTGGAAACAATGGTTGATCTGGCCCACAGACACAAATAACTGTCACGACAGATTCCTGAACAAAATACAGGGGTTCACATTGACCAGGCCAGACCCTAGATACTCCCAGAGACAACATCCAGGGATTGTAACTACTTACAGTGTGGGAAAACTCTGCCTTCAATGGATACATACATCCACACTGGCAGAAATTAAGCAACACCTAACTTTACTTAAAGAAGGTGCTTTTATGGGACCACGCAAACAGCGTCAAAAACGTTTCATAGCGGCCTCTATATATGCAGCTTATAACGAAGCTTGGAAAGAAACTCAAATTGAGACAGCAGAAAAAATACGGGAAATTGACCGTATTAATTTGGAAAAATCACTTTCTGTTGTGGACAATGGGTTAATGACTCTGTCTTCCAGAATATATTCACTGGACAGTATTGTGTCTTCAGCAATCGATATATTAGAGCAAGACTTACTGATGTTACAACACGGTCAGTCTCAATTACGTTCTATTGTACAGCTTGGCTGGACGTTACAAAATCTGCGTTCAGGCTATGTGCCTTGGCGTTTAATCAACACAACGTCACTATTTAATATCTTTAACCTTACTGATAAACAAATCAGTTTGGCACAAAAGGGTGCTGACTATACAATTCTGAGCATTGAAAAACTTGAGAGATTACCATTGACAATGTCAGAACGACCTGTCATTGAATGGATAATACATGGGATAATAAATATTCCGATAACGACTTTCCAGTTTCAATACTGCCAAAAATATATACAGGCAGGCCAGTATGAAAGGTTGGGTAAAGGATACATTAAGTCAACATGGAACTTGCCCTACACACACACATGTGTCAGTAATAAAGGACAGAATGTATTTCTTAGTGGCAATAATTGTGCAAAATCACTCAGTGGTATACTTCTGTGTCAGGGTATAAGTTTGCATGGGGCCTGTGAAGGGACTTCAAATAACCTTTCATGTCACCAGTTAGGCACACCTGCAACACAAATAGAACCATTATTTAGAAGACTTTCGAACGGGAGTTACATTCTAATTGTAGATCACAGATGTTGCAGCCTGCTGCCAGGAAAACCTTATCTCGTAAGCGTGACTACCAGGGTCATGTGCTGTGAAAGGGTATTGTTCCCGAATGATGCTCCAGACAGGGAGGCAAGGTTATGGCCCAGTTTGAAAATCTCTTCTATTCGAATTGATACTTTAAGCAGAATGAAGACTGTGCTCCTACAGACGCCAACCCAGTTGACGTCATCAAAAGAAACGTATGATCTCCAAGTTGCAAGGACAACGGCAGAGATTCATTCACTGTTATCAACAAATAGCCCCCTACACTTCGCAGAAATACTAAACGAAATCTTAAATATTTCTGATACAAGTGGTATCGCAAGTGTATTTAAGACAGTTTTTTCAGGAGCTTTGACCCCATTCAAAGCCATCCTGGGTATTTTTCCTAACTTCGTCCATTCCATCTTTGGCGGACTTCCTCTCCTGTTGGGACTAGTAGCAGGCGTCCTATTTTTGCTACTTTTGCTTCGCTATGGCAAACCGTGTCACAGACATGACTCCAGCAACAATGGAAGAAACGATCCTAGCTATCCGCTACCGGGACCGCATAACTAAAGTCCTTGGATTAGCACGGCTACGAGATTTAAATATGACCTGGTTTCTTTCATTCAGACCCTTGTGGCAGAATTGTGTTATGCCTGTATTAAGGTGCATGCTATGCGGCGAAGAATGCGTGTTGGACACCTGTCTCACACTACAATCAGAAGTACCATTGGATGCAGAGACTTTGTTGAGTCCAGTTAAGGCTCATGCATTGTGCTGTCCCCAGCGGCTACCTATCCTGATGACGGCATTCGTGAAAACTTCACCACTACGATTGAAGGGTAGTGAAGTACAAGATGAAAGCAGCATCGATCAGGTACGAATTTCTGTCAGCTATGCTGATCAAACCATCACTGAAAGCAATCATGCTCATGACTGCATGGTAGCGTCATTTTCCAACCTAGTCGAACTCTCACCAGAAGCTGTTGACTGTTTTTTCGAACATCTTAATGATATGATGTTTACACCAGAACAAAAGGAATGACTTTAAGCAACGTGCACACAGCGTTCCCTGAACTCTGAATTTGGCCTTCGAACTTTAATAACAAATCCACTAAGGATTTTTTCCAGTTTTTTGCAAGAAAAGTAGAACTTTTTTTTCCAAAACCAAAATATTTACATTTTTTTGGGCACTTATCTTCTGCTTAAAGTAAAACTATTCTTAGAGAACAGAAAACTTCTATTTTTAGGTAAATCTAGAAAACGTTACCTCGACCTCTAGGTTGTTTACAAGTAGAATTATGTTTTATGTGATGAAGTGGTCTCGCAATTTTTCTTCTGTATTAAGAGCCATTTCATGTGTTATTTTCGCAAATCATTCATGCTGATATAATAATGTGCATCCTCTTTGAATGATTACACTGCTTAAATGCATACAGCAGCTATACTGATTTTCATGTATTGCGCAAAACCATTTTTAGGTACAAATTAATGTATTTTGGGGTGGTTTCGTGTACACTTACACTATTAGGTTATGTTTACTATGCTTAGGTTAGTAAATATGGACATAGATTCCGTGGAGTGGGTGTAATGTATTTACTATGGGAACTGTATCGATATTCCTGTTTCTGACCCTTGTCCGGTTAATAAATCACTAGTGGCCATACAACGGCACAGAAACCCGTTTTCTGATTAGGTCATAGCGCATGCTATCACATTAGGCAAGCACTATCCCTCCAGCCCCCCTAGAAAGCATACCGAGTTCTCAAAACAAATCAAACCTCCAGCAACCTGGGAAATCCCCCGCAGCTATTGTTTTGATTTAGCCAAGAACTCCAGTAAAGAATGTAAGAACGACCATTTCTTATGACATCCTTATTGACGTATTTATGTCCATCCTTACGTCAATCTCGGCACCGTTCAGGTATAAATAATACCGACATTGCCCTAAGCAAACACACGGTGGTGACGAGATTGGAGCAGCGCGACTTGCCGAGGAGCCCAGCTGATGCAGAAAAAGCCCACGGACGCTGCTCCTTCTTTTGACGCGCTGAGAGAGAGACGCTGCCTTTTCTCTTGCCGAGAAATCCAGCTCCGGCGTTTCCAGCCACCCTCGCAGGCAGCTGGGATATCAAGTCCTGAGATAGAGATACCAGCCCTCCAGCCTTCTAAATCCCAGGTACTGAACTGAATAACCCCTTACAGAGAATTCTTGAGTCAGACCCTTGGCAAAGCAAACTTAACTTAAACTGCTACTTATCTACTCCCGCCCACGTATTAGGCTTAGGTCAGGTACACTGGGGTAGGCGTAGTTAGAAGCACCAGTTGAGAACGATTAGTCAATGTATATATGTATGTATCTACTTTATCCATTTTAAAGTATCATATGGCTAAGAAACCATATCAATGCTTTTACAGTATTATTTTATAATTCTGCTTTTACTGTATGCACTGTACTTAACCATAAGTATTGCAATAATAGCGATTCATTTCTCTTGTATGAGAAAAGAGACTGATCAATAAATAACACCTTTTTATTGAACACGCCCGTCTCTTCCTTTTCTCTACAATCTGGTGAAACTAAGTATGCACGTACTGACTGAGTAAAATAATTTGTCTTTTGTTTTCACACGACTCTAGAGATATACTCTTGATTAGGGGGAGCAAAGTTGTCATGTTCTATGGTTGTCAGAAACTAAATCCCTTCTTGTCTATCCAGGGAGGTTAAACTCCTCCTTGCCTATTCGAGAAAGTTTCTAGTGAACTCTGAGCTAGCTGGCACACATAACTTTAAGTCTAATATCGTCAGTAGAAGACCTAGTTAACCACAGTCCTACGTCTATACTATTGAAGATATTATTCCAATGCGCAGAGCCTATTGGGAAAATAGGAACTACACTACAGTGTATCACTTTACAAGGGACTTACAAATAAATTAAATATGCCAATTGTGTATACACCAAAGTTACCATGTTTAGGGGAGAAGCACATGCACTTTAGCACTAGTCAGCAGGCGAAAAGTGCACAGAGTCCTAAGGCCAACAAAAAGTTTCAACAAAAAAAACCAGGTAAGCAGGCAAAAAGTTTGGGGGAAGACCAATCTAAGGCTGGCAAGTCTAACAACTGGGATTTAGGGTACTCTGATGCTTGATGGACTGTCTTGCTGTCTGAGACTGAAGATTGGACCTGCTCGCCTTCATCCCCAGCTACCCTGCGTGACTCCAAGAGTCTGCTGGCTGAATGACTGCATGAGTGACAGGACAACGACAAGCTTCAGTGGCCTCCCTGCACTGTCCAAATGACCTGCTGTGACTGGACCTGCAACTTGACCTGCCTTGATCCCTGCTGCTGGCCTCTACTGGACCAAGTCCTGATCCCCAAGAGTTGCCCATCAGGTCTTGGACCCTTGGCTGGCATCAGTGGAAGCTCCTCCATCAAAATAAGAGGAAAATCCTGAAGGTTGGCCGCCTTGCGACCGTGACTGCTTGTGCCAAAACTCTGCTGTCAGCAGTGATGGCAATAGCAAAGCTCCATTGAGACTTGCTCTTCGGGCTGAAAACGGCCATCCATGACATCTAGCAATGCGTGACCTAAACTTCTCACTACAGCAACAACCATCCACAATGCTAGACCTGCTCTCCGAGCTGAAGGCCTGCAGCTCATGTTCTCCTCCAACACAAGCGGGACTCTTTGTGCAGGACATGGATGGGTAACTTATCAATGGAACTTACCTGATCTCAATATCCAACCCACGCTCCATCATGGATGGCCTAAACTTATGACTTTCCCCCGGTCTAGGGCAACCAGATGACCGTAAGTGGACCTTTGGATTTTTAACTGCCATTTTCACTTAAAAGTTACAAATTGGCAATCTCTGATTCTACAGGCTTTTGTTTTTGCTATTCTGATATCATTTTGGCTATCAAAATCTACTCTATTTTTTAATTTGTTTAGGAATTTTCCTGTGTTCTGACTTCACTTTATTACTCTTTGAGTGCTGCTGCATAAATACTTTACGCATTACACTGTGGATGTGTAAGCTGTACATACGCACCATCAATGAAAGTTCTTTGGGTTTGTATTGACCAATTATAATTTAACATGAGTAGTTCTAAGCCCTTGATGCTGCTCAGTCTCACATGAAATACAGTCCAGTTTCATAGTATTTACAACATTGGTGAGTGTCCAGGTCATATTTTTCAGCACTTATACATGTTAAATTGTTTTGCATATTTATACATGCTATATTCAAATTTTTAAACGTTTTTTTATAACAAACTGACCGCTGTCCTTAACAAAGCAACAACAACTTCGGATCTTTTCAGTATCACCAGACAATTAGCCCATTTTCTTTTACTGATGTAAACAACAGAAAATGAAGTCTGCTGTCAAGTATCATAGGCTCCTATATAGGCATAATCTTAACAAGGGGCAAGCTCCGCAGACCGACCCTTGTGGTCAATGGCCAGATCTCGGCCAGAGCATAAGGCATAGGACCAGCGGAATTGGAAACGTCCCACCTCTGCTCTTTGTTGCTTGGTTGTTCCCGCGCTGGGACAAGTCGAAGCGGCAAAGACACTCCTGCTCTCTCTCTCCTAGCACAACCCCAGCAAAATGTTGCTTGCCCCGACTATGAGTTGATAGTCTAAGCCCCCTAATGCCACTGAGCAGCCCAGACAGGCCGCTGCATGATTAAAATTGGGCGGGGCCTTGATCTGGACTTTGGCTCTGACCCAACTATGACAAGGGGGCACAGCAACGGAAGATAGGTTCCGGCATGCCAGCTCCTGGGCCTGCCTGAAAGAGTTGAGGTGCCTGGTGGCAGGAGACTACTGAACTACTCCCGCGATGTGATCTGATGGACAGGCCCCCCTCCACCCACATGTCTGAGAGGTGAGTGATGTGGGAGGTGACACGCAGTAGTATGACCCACATGCACAAGGAAACAGCTGCCACACACGAAGACACTCCTGCAGTGGCCTGGCGTTGCCCAGCCCAGGGACGATACTGACGCCAAGTATTGAAAAGGGGGCCTGCCTAGGGAGTCAACAAAGAGTGGCCTGGCAGCTGGGCCTGGCCCTTGCAAAGGAGGATCCAGTGCTAGGATGAAGCAGTGACAGAAGCAGTGTCAACTGTGAGCCAGGCTGGGCAGGCAGAACTGGAAGAGAGGATTGCATCCTGAGCCAAATGTTACTGAGAAGACAAACACTATCCTTTGCATAGACACCTCCCACCCCCCCATCACTGGACTGAACTGGACCCCTACAGATTGCATAGCCGCGCTCAATCCTAGTCTACGGGGGAGTGGAGTGGCCATAGAGACGATTGTGTGATCCTAAGGCAGGCCAGATCCCATCAATCCTACCCCGCCATCCAGTCGTTGCTGAGACACAGATATCTCTAAGTGGTCTCCCGTCGCTAAAACCACTGGACGTTTCTGGGGCAGTTGGGCAGGCGCTGTGCTGGGTCACAAAAGAACTTTGCACATGAGACAGCAGACCAAAATGGACAGGTACACGGAGCCTGGAGGGGTCATCACAGGAGGCCCCACATGTCTGTCAAGGGATGAGGATGTGATGCAGTCCCAGTTGCAAAACAAGGCCTTGGGTGCCTGATACTGACAGCCATTGTGCAGCTAGAACACACCTTAGACCTGTGCATAACATTATACAAGAATGGAATAGTGCTTACAAGCAGCCAATGTCAAATTAGAGAAATTTGACCACATATTCTCTACCTTAAAAGAATGTGTAGAGAACCCAAGGGATCAACAACATCTTCAGGCCGCACAAGTAGACATTCTAGACTCCATCTACTCTACCACCACAGGTAGCATATTGCCAAGAGAACCACAGGACTCACAGCACGTAACGCCACCAGGTGACACAGACACCGCTCTACCCAATGAACCTCAGCATCCTCAACACCCAATGCCATTAGGAGACACAACTGAGACAGAAGACAGTTTGAACGGAGAGAATACAGAGAGCACAGAAACACCGATACCATCGGCTAACACCGCTCCGGCGCAAGCACAGAGGGAAGAATCATCGTTGCCCCCTCAGGAGGTGGGTCCACAACGCTCAACAACACCAGGAGACTCAACGGAGAGTGTAGACAGGCTGGATGAAGAGGCTACAAACCGAAAAGAAATACCTATAATTACCAGCAATAATGCCCCGCAGCAAACACGGAGGAAAGAATCAACGCTGCTCTCACAGGAAGTGACTTTGCCTATAAATAGGCCACTCAGTAGGAAACTAGACACAAATGATACGGAAAATGGCACCCCTCTGTCAAACTCCCCATGTACAACACAAAGGTCAGATAGGAACACACAAAATGTCCGTCAACCAAAAGTGACAGAAAGTTCACACAACACAGTTGGTGCATCGCACTTCTCACAAAGTGGAGGCACGGACAACAGAACTAAGGGCACAAAGGAAAGGAATCTGAGAAAAGGAACAGATCTTACACATGGGAACACCAACTGTGAACACCGAACCGAGAGGATGAACACTCCTAATACAGAGGCTCAGACCAGGAGAGACATTAAAGGAATACAGACACAAATTGACATGTCACAGGACATCCTAAACACACTGAAAACAATGGAAACGATCCTGGAAATCACTGTAGGCACACACTCCAAAGTTGAGCACATCCAAGAATTATTGCAGAAGTCTCTCGAGAAAAGGAATGAGATTGCCATGTCATTAACAGATAGGCACAATCGACCAGATAGGACTCTTAGGTACATAACAGAAGAAGAAACCCTGTCCTTACTACAAGCATACGAGCCCACAGAACACAGTAGAGGGGAGGTAATTAAAACAGTTCCGATTGATGCTAATAGAACATCCAGACATAAGGTAAGGAAACCAGACCTCAACAACTTACATCAAGTCCAGCTATCCACTAACCTGCTTGAACAGGACCCTAGCAACGCAAGAAAGCCTCTGAAATGCCTACTGCTCAACTGTAGGTCCGCAGTAAAACATGCATCAGACATCGCTGCACTTATCATTAACCAGGAAATTGGCCTAGCGATCCTAACAGAAACATGGCTTTCGGAATCATCATCTCCATGCATAGATCTGTTAGTGCCCCCTCATTATAACATAGTGAGACTGGATAGACCAAAAAAGATCGGAGGTGGGATAGCCTGCATCCACCGATCAGACATAGAAATCAACCAAACACAATCCGATCCTCTGGAGTCCTGTGAATACCTAGGTCTTAATATACGATCAACAGACAATCAAAGATGCCACCTGCATGCCATGTACCATCCTCCAGGAGATAATGCTATTTTTATAGACCAGTTAATGGAAGTTATCACGGATAACTCTAACACTCAAACAACATATTCCTGGGTGATTTCAACTTACACTGGGACGACGGGAAGGACAAACTGATCAACGCTCTTAAAGACTTCTTGACTGAGCTAAACCTTACCCAAGCCTGCACACAGCCAACACACTCAAAAGGAGGAACGCTAGACTGGATATTATCAAGAAACAACCCTGCAACACCAAAGCTGAAATCACTCAGAAAAATCAGAAACGAGTACAACAAAAAGATCCTCAAGTCCAAAAAAGAATATATTAGATCAGAATTGGATAACACCAAAAACAGGCCACGGAAACTATTTGAGATATTAAAGCAACAATCAAACAAATTGGCAAAATCGGCCCAAGAAACCACTAAAACTCAGCTGAGCTGTGAAGAATTCTCAAATTTCTTCACCGACAAGGCCAACACTTTGGAAACAGAGGTCAAGATGGCAGCGGACAACCTGCTCAACCAACCACACAGACTGAACAATACCACTCTGACGTCCGACCCCGAGGAAGCAAAAAACAAAGCTCACTGGGATACTTTCAAGTTATATGATCAGAATACCATCGCTAAAACACTAGCGGATATCAAACCGAATAACCACTATAATGATCCACTCCCCACCAAATGTCTACAAAACATCAACCACATCATCATCCCAATATGGACAAAAATTATAAATGCCTCGCTAGCACAAGGGATCCTTCCAGAATGCTTAAAAACAGGCCAAGTTGTCCCGATCATCAAGAAACCAACAGCGGACCCAGCAGATCCTAATAACTTTCGCCCAGTTACCAACATTCCGTTACTGGCCAAACTAATCGAGAAATGTGTACAAAACCAACTGAGCCAACACATCTCTAATTTCATGCTATTGGATGACTACCAATCGGGATTCAGAACAGGCCACAGCACGGAAACAGCGATCCTACATATCGTCGATGACGCAATACAGACCCTAGATCTCAATAGAACATGTTTACTAGTCCTTCTTGACCTGTCATCTGCATTCGACACTGTAAATCATGAAAAATTACTAGACAGACTAAATAAAAGGATGAGAATGTCGGGAAATGTGCTGAAATGGTTTGAATCCTTCCTTCAGAACAGATCTCAAAGATTCTTGGTCAACCAGACACTATCCCAATCTTGTCCGAACTCGATCGGAGTCCCTCAAGGATCTACACTATCTCCTTCACTTTTTAACTTATACGTCGAACCTCTGACAGAAATCCTACGAGACGCAAACATATCCTATCACATGTACGCAGACGACACGCAGATTTACATCAAGGTTGCATCTATGGAGGACATCAAGTTAATCAATGAGGCTTTAAAAGAGACAATACACTGGTTAACCAGTAATCACCTGAAGCTAAATGCACAAAAAAAGAATTCCTATTAATCTCACCACCAAAAAAAACACACAGAGGCGATGGAATGGACCAAATTGATCACAGTACTAAACTGCACCCCTACGGTAGTGGACTCAGCCAAATCATTAGGAATCACATTGGATACGAATCTAGACATGAAAGCCCACATCAAATCAATGGCAAAAAATGCCCGCGTTCACTTGAACTACTTAAGGAAAGTGAAACCATTCATCTCGTCGGCAGATCTCAAACTGGCAATACAATCATTAGTTATCTCAAGGATTGAATACGGATGTACAACCTTAGCAGGTCTACCAAAAATCTCCACGGCACCACTAAAAGCATGCCTCAATGCAGCAGCAAGGCTCATTACCGGATTGAGGAAATTCGACCATATTTCACCACACCTAAAAGCGTTAAACTGGTTACCATATGAAGCCAGGATCCAATTTAAAATGGCATGTATCACCCACAAAGCACTCCACTACAAAACACCAAGATACCTGGCCCAGAAGATTGAGCTTTCTGGAGGAGGCAGACCAAGCCAAGAGTGCCAAGGAGCTGCTGCTGAGGCCACCCATCTTCCGGACGAAGAAAACATACGACAGAGCTTTCTCTGGGGCAGCCCCCAGAATATGCAACTCACTCCATCCGAATATGAGGAAAATTACAAACACGGCAACATTCAAAAAGGAAGCTAAGATCTTTCTAATGAGTAAGTTCCTTACATAGACAAGAACGGACTTCACCGCCACCGCGTCTTAGATGTGCCAAAACGGAACATCGAATGAAAGAAATAGAATGTCTCTAGATAAACGGGGAACAACCTAGCGGCGCTATACCTTCCCAGAACCCGGAGGAAGATTGCACAGATAAAGACAATTCAGAACTATTTGTACAGGAATACAACATACAGTATAGTAGGCTAGTAGAATAACAGAACCTGGGAGATAGACGCAGACTGAAATTATATAGAAAGGTGTAATCACGATGTTATCACTAGCCTAATTTTAGCAAACCATTGTACATATTCTAGGTTATATCCCCTTTTTGACGTATACCTAACCTACCTCATATCAGTGTGATACGTTTACTATATAGCACTATACATACCTACCTCATTCACTATATGGTAATGCTATGCGAGTTGTATCTCAAACCTACCTCATGTATATGTAACTGTGAAGCGCTCTGATACCCAAGGGTCACGTTCGAGCTATAAAAAACTCTCTAAATAAAATAAAATAAAATTGATGTGAATCTTTTGAGGACGGACCTATGCAAGGAGAATGAGTGCTCATTAGAGACTGAGCTTACTGTAGGAGGGTTCACCATGGAACTGGAGGAGTTAAGGACAATGGTCTGCACTCTCACAGACAAAGCGGCATACTTGGATGCACGCATGAAAGAGGTGGAAGGAAGGGCATGGAGATGCAATCCTCCGATTTATGGGCTTCCCTAAGGGCTCAAAGGGGACGATGCCAGAGCAGTTCCTGGAAGGTTGGCTAAAGGCCTTGATCCGCCCAGATGACCTCTCCCCGCTATTTATCACAGAGAGAGCTCACCAAACCAAGGCCCCCAGGCCTCTCAAGTGCACAGCCTAGGGCAATGATCTCTCAGATCCAAAATTATCGTCACAGAGACACCATCATGAAACGGGCTCTGGATTGAAGGTTGAATAATCTGTATTTTCCCTAACTACACTAAGAGAGTGCAAATGAAGCGGAAATCCTTACTGGAAGCCGAGCGGAAACTGAGACAACTAAATATCCGCTACATGTTACTCTTTCCAGCAAAACTGCGTGTGATACATAAAGGCCGTACACACTTTTTTGGTGGGGCCGGAGGAGGTGTAGCATTGAACTGATGGTGCTGGTCTAAGTGATGGCAGTGATCCACGTTCTCGCCAGGAGCAGAGCTCCAGTAGTAGAAACAGACAAACTGTCTGGAAGAGATGCGCAAATGGGGCATGCTGATGGAGAAACCGGCTCCCCACGTAGAGGTGCTACCTGGTGGCGCGCTGGTGGTACCGACCCCACTGGAATGAGGGTGGGTGCAACGGCTGGCAGTGAGAGCGCTGGGGGAGAAGATTTAGTTACCATGTGGAACTGACCTGCAGGAGCATGGAAAACTTGATACCTCATCCATACTGCAACATGAGCAGGCAGAGACCTGATTTGAAACACTTACGCACATCATATTATTGTTTGTATTGGAGTGGGGAGGGTGGAGTGTGCAACACCACCGTAGGCCGCCTGCAGTACCTGAGGGACAGGCAGAAGAACTAATGTAATGCCTGGACTCCTGTGGGTGAGCACATATATGAAATTCATGCGAACGGGGGGCTGGCGAATGCTGTACATTGTGGTCTGTGTGATGGTCTGGGGTGTGAGAGCTCTTACTAGTCTCCGACATAGTTGATAGGGACGTGAGTGGATCCTGGCCACTGCGGTTGGTGGTCTGCTGTTGTAATATCCCTGTGTTTGGGGGTAGCATGGGAAAGGACTGGTTCATGAGTTTAAGGGGTGTTGACCCTGGGGGAGGAACAGTATGGGTAACGGAATCATGCACACTGGGGGGAACACACTAGAGATGGCAAATGGAGGCCTTAGCATCATGCCCTGATTGATTGGACCCCTATTGGCTACTTACGGTGACTATGAGGAACGGGGAACAACCATGTCACATCAAGACAATGGCTAATGGCAGTGCAAATGAGCTATGTATAGCGATTTGGAACCTCAGAGGCCTTAATGCCTACACAAAGCATTACAAAGTACAAACATATTTTTGCAGACATAGCATTAAGGTTGCCATGTAGCAAGAGACACACCTGATTGACAACGAAGCGTGAAAACTAAAAAAGACAAGGAAGGGCCAGATGTACTCCTTGATGTATTCCTGCTACGCAAGGGGGGCCTCAATTTGGTTGGACCCGGAGCACCCTTTTTGCACTGATATGTCCATGCAGGTGTGGAGGGGCGCTTTGTGTTCCTATTTGGTACCCTGGATGGTAGGGAGGTATGCTTTCTGAACTCCTACACAACCAACACAAATGACAATACCTTTAACTGGACCTTACTGGACCTCTTCGTCCCGTATATATAACATTCCGCTCAATCGGGGGGGATATGGGATTTCAATTGTATAATAGACATGAATCTGGATTGGTGTCACCCCAGACACAACATGGAACCGAGAATTATTGCTGCGTTAGCTGAGGTGATGGCCTGGTTGGGATGTATAGACATATGCTGCACATAGTACCCCACAAGCAAATACACCTGCTAGACAGCAACACACTACACACATAGTAGACTGGACCAAAATCTGGTGACCCAAGAGCTCAGTCCCAGTATACATAGCGGCCAACTCTTAATCAGATTCCTCTCGAATCACGAGACGATGCTGGTGACATAAGTGGATGGTGGCTTGGCCCCCTTTGTGGCTAATGCACCCAGAGGGACTGAAGGATCTATCCTTTCAAAGGGATGTTAAGGTTACCCTTGAGGATTATTTGGCACATAACTGGGGATCCACAGAGACCCAGGCAACTGAATGGGAAGCGCTGAAAGTAGTGGTGAGAGGCGAATGCATGGCTAAATAAAATCTTATGGCATTCGAAGACAACTGACGCGCGAGCTGACACAAAAGCGACAGGCAGAACTTCTTACATTGGACATATATGACACCTGACAGATTCAATAAAAGTTACCCCAATAGATAACCATCATGTCCCAAATGTGACGAGTGGGGGACCACGTTCCTCCACATGACATGGACATGTGCGATGTTGACTGAGTATTTGGAGGAAGTGGTCAGGAGATAGAGACAAGTGAGGGGTGTGGACATATAACTGTCAATCCATCACTGTTTATTGGGCGTGATACCCAAACCTAAACAGAGAGCAATACACTACAGGTTTGCGAAACTGGGCCTCCTGCTAGCGAAACGTTGCATTGCGATATAGTGGGTGGCCAATACTGGACCCACAGCAGATATATGGCTTCGGGACATGCCGGAGTGAGCACTAGCAGAGGAGCTCCACCTCAAACGAATACGGATTGACGAGAAGGTAATGAAAGGCCTCAGGGACTAACACACTCCCTGCGCTTAGGTGGGAAGAGAGGACTGAGATGGTAAGATGGTGTGCCTCGTTATCACCCCGGTATTAGTCCACCTCGCCCTGGGAGTGGTTGGTCCTAATGTGTGCATGGGAAAGTTAGTTGATTGGTTTTCATTTGCATTCTATGTTGTTTGAGCAGGATGGGCACTGCATGTGATGGGAGATAAGGGGCCATTGATTGGTTCATAACTGGTTTGCCACAAATAAGGTGCAATTGACCAGAGGAGTAAGTTCCAAGGAGTGGAGTAATTTGATGCGACCTGCTCACTAGAATCATAAGCTACCCTCCTGTTGGGACGATGATGCACTGAAGTGCTGCACTGACAACCCATAGGTCGCCCGGGGGGGTCATAAATGTTTACTGATGATTTCTGCAGAGAATTTTTTTTACACACTACCGTACTGCAATGCATGTGTACTGGTTCCTTGACTGTACATGTTTAACTGCTGCTCTTGCTCACATGTTTGAAAATGTACTAAAAACAATACATAAAAAACAATAATAAACAGTCTTAAGGAATCGATAATATTTGTGATTTTCTGTTTCTTGATGTGTTTATGTTGTGCCTTTAAGGCAGGTTCGCACCTCTTTATTGTAATGGAGCTTTGCCTAAGTGTGGACTTTCCATATTTTGTCAGCTGAGAAACTGTCTGGCCAGGGATGACAACAGATCGCTGTCACCTTTAATAAAGAGCTCTACTTTTACCTGCTTGAATCCTGCTTTTAGAGCTATAAAGTATCTGTGCGTGGGGTGCCAAGTAGTAGTGAATTGGGGAGTGTCCTTCATGCAATGTATGGCAAACTCCTTGTTCTAAACTCCTTGTTTGAAATGTATTACCGGGGGTGCCGGGAATACTGATATGTCCTTGATATCATTACAGGTTGGTCTAATGTCCAAACTCGTTACTTGCTTCATCTTTCTGTGAGTTGGTAAGAATTTGATGTCAATGCTGAAAGAGGAAGAGAGAGAGAAAGTGTAGTTTCGAGGGGTTCAGATGCCGGGGAGTGGAGTAGGGGATACAATTTGCAAGGAGTGGTAAAAAGCCATGATGAATGGTGAGGTCTTGGGTCTTGAAAGAGGGTATTCACATGGTTCAGAATGGGGAAAAGGTGGGAGAGGACTGTGCAACCCACTGTGATGTCACATGTGAAAATTATAGAAGAGTTGTCAGTAGCTGGAGAGTGTTGCAACATGAGGGAATAGATTTGTACCTCCTCTAGATAGGCGCAGAAGAATTATTGCATGGGTCAAGGAGAAAAACTGATATCGGACTCTGAGAAAATAAAGACTGAAAGCTAATTTTTCAGTGGACCAGTGCTGATGACCACGTTCTCAAGTAGGTTGAGTATTATGTGGATGGCAAGAAGGGAGAAAAAAAGCCTTACAGTAGGTGGAAGTAGCTAAGAGGATCCTAGAATGCCTTGAACGAGTATTTACATAGACTTTATTATCTCTCTAATTGAGTTGAAACGAGAGGTTACATTTGCTCTGGTAATGATTGATGTACATTACAGATGATTGGTGGTGACATTTTTTAGGGCAATTCCTACCAAATTTACTATTGAATGTTTTGGAGGATGTGTTTAAGGGGAAAGGCTATTCCTTTACTCTCATCACTGATAATGTTACTTAATTGAGCTCTGTCGAGATGAAGACATTTTTGAAAGACTGTGCATTAAACACTGTTGCACATTTTTATATAATGTACAATCCAGTAGGTTAGTGGAGAGAACAAATAGATTGATTAAAGGAGTTGTCCCGTTGACTGTGTCAGGTGGTAGAGATGTGGTTTTAGAGTTGGTCTGCGCATACTGTACCACAGTATTAGCAGTGCCCATTTGTATCATGAGAGGAAGGGAGCTAGGCACCAAATTGGTTCCTTTGTGGATTAAAGAGTTAGCACCATTGGAAATGGTGTAGGTCTTGCCTGCAATTGTTACTGAAAAAATTAAAAATACCAGGAGACATGAGGGTTCCCGTGTTTGGGAGTCTGTTGGTGATTGGGTTAAAGTCAAACTGAGATAGAGGAGAAAGGACTTGTCTAAGTTTCAAGGTCCATGCTAATGGTGTAATTTTAATTAATAAGATGAATGAAAACATTGGAGCGTGGCTATCTATTAACCAGTGGTTGGTGTAAAGAAGGAGAAGATGAGAGATACAGTGGGTTCATGTTGATAGTGATTAAGGAAATAGATGTTTGCCAATAGATGGCCGCTTTCCTGAAGTAAGAGGAGAAAAGTGGATGTGAATATGAAAGAGGTCATAGAAAAAGTGTTAGTTTTGAGAGAGAAAAGTGGACCATGGTTAATGGTACCAGATCCAGAACACCAGTGTATTCACAAATCTATGTAAGTGATTGATGTATTTTCATTTCCCCACTTTCATAAGTGGACTTACACCTGTGCTTTTTCTCTGGCTTGCTTATCTTCCTGTTTCTTTTCCAGAGTTGTTTTCTGTTGTATACTAATTCTGTAATGCATTGCTTTGGTATATGAAGGAGATATGTTATGGCTTTGTTTACGGCACATTGGAACTACCACATTTTAATGAAGTTCTACCTAAGTGTGAACATTCCATAGTATGTCAGATGAGAGGCTGGCTGGCCAGGAATGACCATGCATAGGTTGTCACCTTTAATAAAGACTTCAACTTTATCAGCTTGTCTCCTGCTTTTAGATCTACAACAGTTTTCCTAACTCATCTGATGATCATAGGGGCACTGCTAGTCCAATGGACCATCTAATCACCTATGGAATTATTCCTCTTCTTTGGTAATGCCTGGATTAGTTCTCGCATGGGGCCAATGTCTTCTACGTAGCTGTTGACAGCAGTACCAACTACTGGGCTTTGCTAAGCTTCTATTAATCCAAGTACCCAGTGCAGAACCCATTATCTTGACTGTGGTGACATCACATCTCATCTTGAACTCACACTTGACAATAAACTAAGGTGGAAGCTGCACTGATATGGGAGTAAATCCACAGCAGTTAGAGAAACTTGACACAGGATACAATTAAAAAGAGCCCTACTCACCCTTAGTGCATAACAGATACTTTCACAGTTATTGATTATGGTTATTTGTGCAGAACAACTGAGGGAGAGTGACTAGATGGCTGCAATATACCAGTGCCCCAGTATATTGACAGATTCCCTGCTGCAGTGCAGGGGACAGAAGGATCTAATAATTCAGCCTGAATTGCCCTCCACAGAAGAGTTATTTTACTTTCATCCTAAGTAACGTGGTATGCTAGGGATTTTGTGTCATGCAGGACTACGGAAAAGGGGTACGACCACAGGTTCCCAGCAGTTCAGAACGGCTGGGGCTTAGTTTGTTAAAGATACACAACATACACAGTCATCTATAGACACACCAGGTCTTTATTTATGAGTAGAAGGAGCAGTGGTCCATAAACTAACTTGATCATTGCTATATGTTTAAGAGCTGCCAAGGCATATTCCAAGAGAACGGCTAGAGAGCATCAGCAGACAGTCTGAATGTTTAGGTTATTTGAGCACACAGGGTGCCATGTGTAACAGGTACAAGCTATGTCTGGAGTAAATGTTGTTACAACAGGCCTAATTTAGAGTTTAGCAAATGAGTTACTTCATCACAAACATGAAGGATGTATTGTCCATGATATTACAAGTGCATGGTATAGTATATCACTTATAATGCGGCAGACAGGAAATCCATCAGGTTTGTGATGGAATACCCCCTCTGCCAATCTCTAAATTAGGTCCAAAGTCTCTGGCAGTGACTGTTATGGGAATATGTATTGAAGTAGGGGGGGTGTGATGGCTATTAGTTCAAAGGTCTTGATGGCTGTTCACTACTAAATGGAATGTTAACTACTCAGGCATATATAAACATGCATAGCCAAAGCCAATATGTCTAGATTTGACTGCAGCGCTACAAGCTTCGGCCACACTACTTTTTTTGCTACATTTTAACATTTCTTTACTGTTCCAAAAAGCAACACTTTGGGATCTAAGAATAGTAAAGTAATGATGACATATAACAAAAAGAATCATATGGTGGTCATCTGTATTTGCGTATGCATACGGATGCGCGGGCAGCCATCTTGTCATAGTTTTCGTTACACTTTGTGAAAAACCTTTCAAAGATGGCTGCCTGCGCATAAGTATACATGCACATGCATGGGCAGCCACCCGTTAATTATTTTTGGTACAAAATACAACAAAAAGCAAAGATGGTCGCTGTTGCGTCCACTCACATGAGCACACAAATGGGTCAACATCTTAAAATGGTTTTTAATAAATTATTTTTAAAAAACCTTCAAAGAAGATAGATGCATGTGTGTGCACATATAAATGCATGAACCTCTAGCTATATTGGAAGGTTTTTGTAATGCTCTTCAAAGTGGATGGAAAGTAATTTTGGCACTATAAATTATTAATAGATTATGCATGCAATTCATCATACTTTAACATATTAATAAGTCTTAAGTAAATAGGGCTTAAATGCCCATAAGTCATCGAGTATGCTAGTTAAAAGTAGGTAGTTTATTGGTAACTATGTCATTATAGTGACAATGCCCTAAAAGCTATTTTCACTGTAGTAAGTGTAGCTGTTCCATAGGAAATCATTTGAAACTTTATTAAAGTTAATGACGTTATCTCAGCCTAGGAACCAGATAAAAAGTTAATTTAAAAAAAATATTTATTACAAGTTCAATTCATCGGAAAAGTTGGATTTGTAACAAATAGTTTACAAAAGGTACTTTTTGAAACAATAAAAAAAAACAGTTACAATTAGCCTACCTAAAGTCTCAAGAAGCCCATTTGCCTGTGCTTCCATATGTCACTAAAGTGTCTTGCAACAGTCCAACGTAACAAAAAGAGACAGTACCACCTCAAGATGACAGCACACTAAGCAGGATCTGAGAGGATGAACAGTTAATCTCTGCTATCCAATCATTAATCCGTTCCTGCTGCCACAAAATGTATACTGTAGCATGCAGCGGTGATCCACGACTCCATGCAGATCTCTGGTGGCCCCCCTGAGGCCAGCTGGGCCATCTGATTATCAGGCGGGACTGGCTGCGAGGGCTGTGAGGAGCTGGCAGCTGGAGGAGACCAGTGCTGCCGGATTGCTGCCTATGCTGCTTGAACCGCCAGTCCCTGGCGCAGAAGAGGTGAGCGATCAGGCAGGGGTTCATCACTGTCCCCCTCACCTCCCTCCTGGCTGCATCCAGATGCCGTTCCCAGTGGTGCTCTGGGGCAACCCCCTGCTGCAGGGTGGAGCATCGTGGGGCCTTTGGAGTGACCTGCTGGAGGAACCGTGAGCTGCGGCCTGTGTGCAGGGTCCCTGGGCCTGAGGACGTTACACGTTGGTGATCATAGTGGCCAGCACCTGCAAGCCCCAGGCATCAAGAGGCATGTGCGGGGCAGGACTTGCAGCCATTCTTCATCAACTCCCCCCCGCCGCCTTCCCGATTGAATCGCCACCCGACTCCATTAAAGATGCTTGGGTGCCGTGTGAGTTAATAGCTGGGCAGAACGTCAGATGCGGCTTGTGGGGGGCCATGGAAGGAGAGCTGAGATGAGAGAATCTGCAGGTGGAGGATCGGTGCTGAGGGCCCCAGGCCCTGAATAATTGAGTGAAACCAGACTCCCTGCTCCCCTGAATGTTGTGCCTCGGGAGCAGAGGGTCCTCTACGTCCTCTCTCAGTCACATTGTCAGCCTGAAGCACGGGGGCGACATGACTCAGGGGTTGTTATCCAGGACGGCCTGGTGGTTGGCTCATCCTCCCCGCACTGCCTTCCCTGGAACGGGGGACACAGAGACTTGGAGCTGGCCTGGCGCCTCATGTGCAGCTTGGGCTGCAACCAACGTAAAGGCGAGCCTGTGGATCATAACTGGGTAGACTGCACTGAATATCCCTTGGGAGCCTGACTCCGGAGCGATCAGAGTAGCAGTGAGGGGAGTACTCGCCCGGATGCGGACAGGATATCATTGAACTGCCTGTGGGCCTGCACATACAGGGACTGACGGGCTCAGTGCAGGGGTCCCCGCGGCCACGCTCCTTGGTGCTATGGTGAGGCCAAGGGGACCAGCGCCTACACAAATTAACACAGTGGACAAATATACAATATCCAATCCAGCCCCTGCGGCAGCTGAGCAGGGGTCTGTTGTATGGCGTTTTAGGATCCAAGCAAAATTTACAGATTCCTGCCCTTATATAGGTATAATTCACATTGCCCTTATATAGACATAGAAATCATACCCATATTTAGACATAACAAAACCAGTCCAAATACAGGCATGGGTACTTCCACTAGTTCCAAAAAGCCACAACGATTTCTTGAAAAACTCGGCTTCAGCAGTCAGGAACAACCCCTTACTTGAATATTGATTTGTCCTAGAAATCATGGCGTTTTCAAAGAACTATCATTCCCTTGGGGTTCTTTGATGACGTTATTATGTCTGACTTTACGTCAAACCAGGCACCTTCAAGGTATAAATATGCCTACACTTGCCCTAGCAAAGACACGGTGGTTCGGAGCAGTTCGACTATCTACTTGCCCGACGCAGCTCGCTACAGCAAGTGCCGAAGGAAGCCGATCCTCCAGCTGATGCACTGCTCGAGAAGCTGTCCTTTCTCTGGCTGAGAATCCAGCTCCAGTGTTTCCAAGCTCCCCTCACGGGGTGTTGGGAAATCGAGTCCCGAGACAGAGATACCAGAACGCCTTTATTCTAAACTAAGGTATGGAGCTGATTAGACCCTAAAGAGAAATCTTGGATAGATTCTTGGCAAAGAAACTAAACCTATGCTACACCACACTTACTTCTTCCCTCGTACTAGACATAGGTTAGGTACATTGGGGTAGGCGTATTTTAGAAGCACCAGTTGAGTACATTTTAGCCTTTGATATTTATCTATGGTTTAGAAACCATACAATGCTTTTACAGTATTATTTCATAATACTCTTCATGCTGTACGCATTAAACTTTGCAGCCTGTATTACGATTGTAGCAGTTCACTTTACTTACATGAGAAAGAAGACTGTTCAATAAATCCCTTTATTGAAAACGCCCGTCTCTCTCTATTTCTCTGCACCTCTCATGAAACAAAGCATGCACGATTGACTGAGTAAAATATCTATCTATTGTTTCCACGACTCTGAAGATACGTTTTATTCTTGGGGAAACAAAGTTGTCATGTTTATGCGGTTGTCAGAAACTAATCAATCCCTTCTTGTATATTCGAGAAAGTTTCTAGTGACCTCTGAGCTAGCTGGCACTCACAATTAAGTCTAATATATTCGATAGAGACCTAGTCGACCTCAGTCCTATGTCTAAGCTATAGGATATATCATTCCAATGCACAGAGCCTATTGGGAATATAGGAACTACACTACAGGTCGGATGCGGCAGATACAGCAGAGCACTCCCCCAGTACAATAATGGCAGCCATCAGCAATCTTAAGATGACTATTGACCCAAAGCTGGATCCAGTAACTGTTGATGTCAACCTCCTCAGGGCAGGCTTTCAAAAGATCTCAGAAAAATGATCAATGGCTGAATCACACATAAACGTGTTGCAGTCCAAGTCCAAGAAACTGGAGGAGCAGGTGCAACACCTCACTAGGCAGCAGGCAGCCAAGCTGGAAGATCAAGGCAGGGCTCGCAGAGACAACATTAGGGTGGTGGGGGTCTCCGAAGGGGCCTAGTGTTGACCTATTCCTCGAAGTTCTTATACTTAACACCCTCTGCCACAAACGCCTCTCTAAATTCCTTTCACTTGAGAGAGCCAATAGGGTACCAATTCCACCACTGAAGCCCGGAGTCCCCCACAGACAATCATAGCCAGGATATTCAACTACCGCAATAGGGACGCTATTCTGCAGGCGGCCCACTCACATGGCGACTTGGCATACGAAAGCACCATGATCCGCTTCTTCCCAGATGTCATCTTGCAGGTACAGCACCAGCACTGCAGCTTTGATGAGGTCAAGAGTGTGTTGGGCACCATAGAACAGAAATACACAATGCTGTACCTAGTGGAGTGCAACTCTGGGAAAACACACGGGGGCCCCTGTAAAAAGGACAATACCCTAACAGGGAAATAACTTATTTGGGAAACTAGGTTGCACCAGCCATAGTGCACAATAATCAACTGTGTAGCAGTTAGACCATAGAACTTTTCATCAAATTATACAACCAATACTGCTATAATACAAACATATATATTTTTTATTTCTTTTTCTTTTTTCACTTCTTATAAATTATTTCAGATATTGTAAAAAAAACATACATACATATAATTAATAATCATTTCCATAAAATACACATCTTAAATCCTTTTCTGTCCATTTATAAACCACAAATTACAGTTAAACACGATATACCTATGAGGTACAAATGTCTTTAGTTTGTACTTAAAAACAGTCACAATTATTACAATGTATCTAAATGATGTTCTGTCGGATACACAGTTTATATCCATTGCAGATAGACTGATCACAGTTGGTAATTATCAGACATTGTATCTATCCTGATTTTGAAAAGACACTGGTTACTGATCTTTGCTGCCACCAACGCTTTTCGGCTGAAAGCCTTCCTCAGGGTGCTCACACCAGTGGTTTACCAAACAACATCAATTATACCATCAATTTTATGTATTCCATCATCGTATTCCATAAATAGTCCAATCTAATGATTCCTTTGATGTAGGGAGTATATTGTGTAGGATGTATGACATAACAACGCATACTTTTACAACGCATGCTTTTACAACGCAAGTATTACAACGCAAACCTTTACAACGCATAGCGCTTAGGGGTGCTGGATAGTGAATAGTTTAATTTACTATTCCAACTCCAGTCCCCGTGGACCCTAGGGAAGGTGTTGGATAGTAAATTAAATCTATTCCCTATCCTAGAGCGCCCCCCAGCGCAATGCGTTGTAATGGTTTTCGTTGTAAAACCTGCGTTGTAATAGCACGCGTGGTAAAAGTTGCGTTGTAAAGGATGTTTCCCCTCTCAATAGCTATAATCACTTTGTATCCATTGAATGTTGTTTTAAGGTCCACTGGGGTCTTTTGTGGCATAGTTAGGACTGATGGACCTATGGACATATGGCAGGAGTATAACCCACACCAACGACAGTACACATACTTCTCACCCTCTCACTGTAGTTTCTCTCATCTGTACCACATTTTTACTTAGCATGCCAATGCTAACAACTTCAGGCCAGCGACACACCACGCCAGAGGCATTTTTGACCACTCCCTGGTCGAGGTCCTGCTGAGTGGACCAGTAAGAGACTTTTCACTACCCCAAAAATTCGACCCTTGGTATCTCAAGGACAGGGGAATCAAAGGGAAGCTAAGGAAGGGTGCAGAGGCATACTTTCAAGAGAACCAGGGGGTGGTGACATCTGCCTCCATATTATTGGAGGTGTTTAAAACCGTCGTACATGAGCAAGCCCTGATAGGGGGAAAGAAAAAATGATACAAGCTTGAGTGCGAAGCCATAGAGAAAGGCATTGCAATTTTGGAAGCCAATGTACTGTCGGAGAGAATGTCAGTCATCTGTCACCAGCTACACCTGCAACAGGATGCTGGCAGAGAATAGGGTTGTACAAAATAGGGGACACAGCCAGCATACTGATGGCCCAGTTATATAAAAGAGACTAAGATCGTTCCTGGGTGCCTGCAATCCATGTGATGTAGATGACAAATGCCTCAATTGCTGACACCTTTGTAGCCTAATATGAGGACCTGTACACTCCGGCAATGGATAGGACAGAGGCTGGCTATGTGGACTTTCTGAAAGACATAGCATTCCAGACACTATCGGGCGAGGCGAGGGAGACTCTAGAGGCTAACCTGGTAGAGGAGGAGGTTGCTGTGGCTCTAAGAGGCCTCCAATCTGGGAAAGTGGCCGGGCCCAATGGCCTGCCAATAGAACTCTTCAAGGGGATGACAGACAAGGTTTCCAAACCCATGATGGCCACGTTACAAGCAGCACGGGTGGAGTAATGCCTGCCGATAGACCAGCCTATTGCCAACATAGCCGTAATACTAAAAAAGGGTAAACTCCAGACAGACCAGCCCATATCCTTGCTGAATGTAGAGGCTAACATGTTGGCAACCAGGCTGCGCAAAGTAATCACGTCCATAGTCCACCCTGACCAGTCAGGTATCATGCTGCATAGGAGTAACTGCCTCAACCTGAGACACCTATATGGTGCACTCCATGTGGCCAGATTGCCTTAAACACGACAGGCAGTGCTACAGGCTTGAGGCCAAAATGGCATTTGAAAGTATTGAATGGAACTACATCTTTGCCACACCTGCCAGACTGGCCATCAGGCCGAGATTTTGTGAATGGATCAGACTCCTGTATCAGAGTGAGAGTCAACGGTGAGACGTCCTGCATCTGTGCCCTACAAAATGGGACCCGACAGGGATACCCCCTCTCACCTATCACCTTCACACTGGCACTTGAACCGCTGGTGGCCTGGGTTTGTCAAGACCCGTTGAAATGAGGAGTGAGGGCAGAAGGAGGCTGGGAGGAGCATATCTCCTTATATACAGACGATATCTTACTGCACGTTACTTAGCCTTCCCTTTCAATCACCCGAATACTGCAGGTCTTCAACACCTTCTGAAGTTACTCGGGCTACTGGATCCACTGGGCCAAGTCAGTGGTTTTCCCCATGTCGGGTGTAGGAAGGTGGATACCTGACTATGGTTATCCCAGATTTTTTTGCCTTGTGTTTAGCTGGTTTTCGACTTAGTTGGCCTGGGATCCTGCTAATCAGGGCCCCAGGCTATCTGCTCTCGCTATAAAATGGACTCCATGTACCTTAGGTATATACCTAATTGGATATTGGGTCACCTTATGAGCTCCTGTACAGTGTACTATAGGTACCCAGGGCATAGGTGCATCCAAGGCCTACCAGGGGCTGCAGCATATCTTTTGCCACCCCTGGCTGGCCATCCAAACTGACACAACTGGCTGATCACTCAGCTGGGGCAAGGTCGTGTAATCACCCCTTGCTTAGATATAGTATTCCTATGTCTAACCTTATATCTAGACACATATACACCTATAAGTCACTCCTATGGCAGGCCTTAACAATCCTGAACCGCGATGGGATGTCCTTATGCACCGGAGATGGCAGTGCTATATATGGCACAATACGAAAAATGATTTGTCGATACGAGTAACCCCTTTTCTGATCATATTGTCCAATGGTTGCGCTATATAGATGACGTCTGGCTCCTGTGGCAGGGGAGCCAGACCGATCTATTGGCGTTCCACGGTTGGATGAATGAGAGACATCCAGACATTAAATTTTCAATGGAGGCAAGCACGACCCGAATGACATTTTTGGATGTCGAAGTGACTTGTGTTGAAGGGTATTTAAAAACATCCCTGTATAAAAAAGCTACGGACAAAAATACCATTTTGCACCATAGAAGCTACCACCCAAGAAACCTCAAAGCAAATCTCCCTTATGGACAACTGCTACGGATACGTAGGAACTGCAGCGAAATAGGAGATTATGACAACCACGCACAGAAGTTCTGTGACGAAATGAAACATCGAGGCTATCCCAAAAAGCTCCTAAAACATTCCTACAAAAGGGCACGGTTCACACCACGTGAATGCCTCTTACAGTCCAGACCGAAGGAAGTACTAGATCGACCCGTCTGTGTGACCACTTTTGGCCCAGATACGCATAGAATGCGTCAGACAGTTTTGAAAAACTGGCATCTGCTTGAGGGATTAGAATGTCCTTTTCCAAGGCCAATATTCGCCTATAAAAAAAACAAAAGTGTTGGGAAACAAATTGTCCGGGCGGACATTTCCAGGCCTAAGTATAAACACTACTTATTGTCCATCTGGAATATGAAACCATTTGAGGGCCACCATAAATGTGGTAACTGTGTGGCATGTACCAACACTATTGAGGGCAACGAATTCCAACACATGAATGTTAAATGGAAGCATTCTACCTTTTCCAACTGCAAAACAAAAAATGTAATCTATGTGGTAAGATGTCCGTGCAGTAAGATTTATATTGGGAAAACCAACCAACAGGTCAATGCACGCATAGGCCAACATAAATCGCGATTGAAAAGAAAGGTGCTCACGGCCCCCATGGTCGAGCACTTCATTGAAAAATCACACAATGAAAATGACTTCGAATGGTCTGTACTATTCACAATAAATAGTCAACAGTGCCCTGGTGATGTCGTCAGCATGCTGCTTCAAAAAGAAGCATATTTAATTTTGAAATTTAACACTACTCTAACCGGACTAAACAGTATGTCCGAATTATCCAGGGTGTGACTGCGTCTGCAAGAGTATGGGTCCGAGCTTCACTGCACATAATCACATTCACAACCTGCTCAATTAAAACGAGCAACTGAATGGATTACACAATTGTTTGTGATATAGCTTAAGAAAAACTACATCTCCCACAATTCTTGAACATTGAGAGCCAACCCACATCGTTAACAAAAGTGACGTCTTCCGCATCAAACACGAGTCGGATGATTCCTGACTACATGCGAGAGCGGATGCTGGTGTGCTGGCTAGGAGTAAAACAAACAAGTAAGCTCCGTGCCGTTCTTGTCTGTCCTGTTGAATCAAGGTCATAATCAGGCTAAACATGCGAGTTATTAATCGGCCCCATTCACTTATTTTACAGAAACATTTTATTTGAACACGCTCGCAAGCCGAGCTTTGAAATTTTGTCCCTGAGCGACGAACGCCAGAGGAAGCCAAGTGGCAGAACAAGCACATGTTTGTGCAGGTACGATTTCTAGTTGCTCCCTTCAGTATATTGTTCTGAAAATACTGGTGAAGGGCGATTAAGCTCTAAACTAACACGCATTTTCATTTAATAGGTAATGACTACATGCAAGACGCCATCAGCCCAAACAATTGTCCATTAGCAGTATATAACACTCAAGACGAGGTAGGACTTGGTTTAGGTTTCCATCTGTTATTACGATCATTTTTTTTTTTTGAAACCATCAGCTTGACACCGAGGGGCTCACATAGTCTTCCCCCCCCCTGTTTTAGAGAAATTAGCACACCGGCACGGCAATACGGGCAGAAGCAAGAGATACAGCCCTTCTCAACGAAAAGCCCCCCAAATAGACTGCTCCCACAGTGAATCAAACTACAGGTACATGGTTGGCAATTATCGTGGTATGGCATAAGAGCAACACGAGATACATGATATGATCGAATAGTGATTTTTTATTTTCTTCTCACTTCCTACACAGATTGATCAAAAGGCCCTGAGGAGAGTTTGGGAACCCTGGTGGCCCCAACTCGAAACGCGTCGGCTTACCAATGGGAACACACTTGTATATTAATTATACATTAGGATTTCGCGAATAATTCTTGAATGTTCCCTGGCATTTGACAGTGTCTCTTGATAAATTACGAAGTAGAGAATTAATTGTTTTTGTATAAATGGTGTTATGATGTTGTTAGGTTTGTGTTGACTTTATTAATAATTTTAGTTTTGTATAAATTGTGTATATATGTAGATAGTAAGGTATAAATGTCAGTGTATCTGTTTATTTGTGCATAAACACACGTATGAAATCATCTTTAAAATAAAATAAAAAAAAGTAATTGGTACAAATTGAGGTACCGGATCTACCTACATTCATTAACGGTGTGGTCCACATTTAAATAATTATGTGTCACTAAATAATAAGGGTGCAGGCATTATTTTTGTTATATTGCTTTATGAATGGTCCAGCCTGCCTCTGTCCCGCTAGGACCTAACTCCTTTTTGTTCCAAAGTTCAGAGCGGACAACAGTCCGCGAGAGTATCAAGGGATCAAGACATTCCATTTGTGTGGTGAAGGACATATTGTCCTTCGCAAAGTATGGCAGATAAAGATACACTTTCATTTAGTGAAAGTCACATTCAGTCACTTATTGCCTCGTCGCCTTTTTCCTCGATTGCCTTAAGCACTAGCGCTAAACAACAGAATGACTCAGAGAAATTAGTCAGACTGTGCAAAAAACGTGTGAGGACAGAACTACACGGACATTTCCTGTTGAGACATCTGAAGGGTGGAACTATCCCCTGGGGCCTGCAGATTAAGAACACACCCGTCATCTTTACAGATGACGTAGAGTATAAGAAGGGGTTCAGTTTTATAAACACCAAATGTAGTCGGGATCTGATGGTCCATACTATAGAAACTGCCCAGAGAGTGTGCCGCCAAGAGGAGGAAGAAATAGAGACATTAACTAAAGCCATTCAAAACGACCCCACAATTGCAGACGCTAAAGCACTTCTGGAAAAGATTGACAAAGAAATACAGGTATTTAAAGATAACTCTATAAATGACAAAACTACCAAATACGAAAGAGACACCAAGTCTTTCAAGATTGAACAAGTGTATCCTTTCTTGAAAGAGGACTATTACACCTCGTCTGACTCACGCAGGGCACTGTCTAACTACCAAGGAAGATCAAGAAACCGTTTCACCACTTTTTCAGAGACTTCCTCGTCTGAGTCTTCGGACTCTGACTCGAGAGGCAACTCCAGGAAACAGGTTGCTTTTTTAGAAAGGGGCCCACAAACAAAAACACGATTCAAAGCGCCATGGGAAATGAAGACGCGCAACCGGTTCTACAAATCATAAAACCCAACACAGTGGTCAATTTATCTCAGAAAAATCTAACAAAAGACGAGGAGTCTTTATTGAATCTAGGCCTGAAGTTTGTCCCGTGTAGGAAAACAGATTTTACCAAATTGAAGGTCGAGACTTTGGAATTCTGTCGAAAACTAAGGCTCAAGGCATTTTTCTTCAACCAACCAACAACTCCTAACAATGAAACCACTGGGCTAAGAAATAAGTCAAAATTTAAACCCCATCAAAATATCCCGCAACAAATTAAAGCATTCGAACAAATCCTGCTGTCATCCATTAATAAAGTGGAGAAAGAGAAGAGATTTATACAGCCGAACCTTACCAAAGGAGAGCGTAATGCAATCCAGAGGTTGAAAGACGTTACTTCGGTGGTTATCAAGCAGGCGGATAAAGGGGGAGCGGTGGTGGTGTGGCCCCGAGATATGTATTTATCGGAAGGGCTTAAACAAGTTGAGAATGCCTCGTGGTATCGGAAGCTACCAGAAGATCCAACTAAGGAGATCCAAGGGCTGATTAACGACGTCCTTGAGATAGGTAAAGAACAGGGCTTCTTGGGAAATAAGGAATTTGAGTTCCTCAACAAGAAATTCCCCAGGACACCAGTCCTGTACCTATTACCCAAAATTCACAAAAATCTACATGAACCACCGGGTCGACCCATAGTATCGGGTTGTGATTCTTGTTTAGAATCCATATCCAAATATGTGGATTTTTTCCTTAAGCCTTTCATCATAGAGGTAAAATCGTACCTAAAGGACACAACCGATTTTTTGTTAAAAGTCGAGGGGACAACATTTGATCCATCAATTCAAATAATGGTTACAATGGACGTAACGTCCTTGTACACCCAGATCCCACAGGACGAGGCCCTAGAAGTAATGGAGTATTATCTAGAAAGTAGACCACGGCCACATAGAGTGCCTACATCGTTCATTCTGAGATTAGCCGAAATAGCGCTTAAAAAGAACTATTTTGTCTTCAATGACCAGTTCTACATGCAGATAAAAGGAACCGCGATGGGATGTCCTTATGCACCGGAGATGGCAGTGCTATATATGGCACAATACGAAAAAAGATTTGTCGATACGAGTAACCCCTTTTCTGATCATATTGTCCAATGGTTGCGCTATATAGATGACGTCTGGCTCCTGTGGCAGGGGAGCCAGACCGATCTATTGGCGTTCCACGGTTGGATGAATGAGAGACATCCAGACATTAATTTTCAATGGAGGCAAGCACGACCCGAATGACATTTTTGGATGTCGAAGTGACTTGTGTTGAAGGGTATTTAAAAACATCCCTGTATAAAAAAGCTACGGACAAAAATACCATTTTGCACCATAGAAGCTACCACCCAAGAAACCTCAAAGCAAATCTCCCTTATGGACAACTGCTACGGATACGTAGGAACTGCAGTGAAATAGGAGATTATGACAACCACGCACAGAAGTTCTGTGACGAAATGAAACATCGAGGCTATCCCAAAAAGCTCCTAAAACATTCCTACAAAAGGGCACGGTTCACACCACGTGAATGCCTCTTACAGTCCAGACCGAAGGAAGTACTAGATCGACCTGTCTGTGTGACCACTTTTGGCCCAGATACGCATAGAATGCGTCAGACAGTTTTGAAAAACTGGCATCTGCTTGAGGGATTAGAATGTCCTTTTCCAAGGCCAATATTCGCCTATAAAAAAAACAAAAGTGTTGGGCAACAAATTGTCCGGGCGGACATTTCCAGGCCTAAGTATAAACACGACTTATTGTCCATCTGGAATATGAAACCATTGGAGAGCCACCATAAATGTGGTAACTGTGTGGCATGTACCAACACTATTGAGGGCAACGAATTCCAAACACATGAATGTTAAATGGAAGCATTCTACCTTTTCCAACTGCAAAACAAAAAATGTAATCTATGTGGTAAGATGTCCGTGCAGTAAGATTTATATTGGGAAAACCAACCAACAGGTCAATGCACGCATCGGCCAACATAAATCGCGATTGAAAAGAAAGGTGCTCACGGCCCCCATGGTCGAGCACTTCATTGAAAAATCACACAATGAAAATGACTTCGAATGGTCTGTACTATTCACAATAAATAGTCAACAGTGCCCTGGTGATGTCGACAGCATGCTGCTTCAAAAAGAAGCATATTTAATTTTGAAATTTAACACTACTCTAACCGGACTAAACAGTATGTCCGAATTATCCAGGGTGTGACTGCGTCTGCAAGAGTATGGGTCCCAGCTTCACTGCACATAATCACATTCACAACCTGCTCAATTAAAACGAGCAACTGAATGGATTACACAATTGTTTGTGATATAGCTTAAGAAAAACTACATCTCCCACAATTCTTGAACATTGAGAGCCAACCCACATCGTTAACAAAAGTGACGTCTTCCGCATCAAACACGAGTCGGATGATTCCTGACTACATGCGAGAGCGGATGCTGGTGTGCTGGCTAGGAGTAAAACAAACAAGTAAGCTCCGTGCCGTTCTTGTCTGTCCTGTTGAATCAAGGTCATAATCAGGCTAAACATGCGAGTTATTTATCGGCCCCATTCACTTATTTTACAGAAACATTTTATTTGAACACGCTCGCAAGCCGAGCTTTGAGATTTTGTCCCTGAGCGACGAACGCCAGAGGAAGCCAAGTGGCAGAACAAGCACATGTTTGTGCAGGTACGATTTCTAGTTGCTCCCTTCAGTATATTGTTCTGAAAATACTGGTGAAGGGCGATTAAGCTCTAAACTAACACGCATTTTCATTTAATAGGTAATGACTACATGCAAGACGCCATCAGCCCAAACAATTGTCTATTAGCAGTATATAACACTCAAGACGAGGTAGGACTTGGTTTAGGTTTCCATCTGTTATTACGATAATTTTAGTTTTTTTTAAACCATCAGCTTGACACCGAGGGGCTCACATAGTCTTTCTCCCCCCTGTTTTAGAGAAATTAGCACACCGGCACGGCAATACGGGCAGAAGCAAGAGCTACAGCCCTTCTCAACGAAAAGCCCCCCAAATAGACTGCTCCCACAGTGAATCAAACTACAGGTACATGATTGGCAATTATCGTGGTATGGCATAAGAGCAACACGAGATACATGATATGATCGAATAGTGATTTTTTATTTTCTTCTCACTTCCTACACAGATTGATCAAAAGGCCCTGAGGAGAGTTTGGGAACCCTGGTGGCCCCAACTCGAAACGCGTCGGCTTACCAATGGGAACACACTTGTATATTAATTATACATTAGGATTTCGCGAATAATTCTTGAATGTTCCCTGGCATTTGACAGTGTCTCTTGATAAATTACGAAGTAGAGAATTAATTGTTTTTGTATAAATGGTGTTATGATGTTGTTAGGTTTGTGTTGACTTTATTAATAATTTTAGTTTTGTATAAATTGTGTATATATGTAGATAGTAAGGTATAAATGTCAGTGTATCTGTTTATTTGTGCATAAACACACGTATGAAATCATCTTTAAAATAAAATAAAAAAAGTAATTGGTACAAATTGAGGTACCGGATCTACCTACATTCATTAACGGTGTGGTCCACATTTAAATAATTATGTGTCACTAAATAATAAGGGTGCAGGCATTATTTTTGTTATATTGCTTTAACAATCCTGAAGGCAGAGTGCTTGGTTTTATGTGAGATGGTGCTCTCGCATGAGCTGAGCCTGTCTGCAGCTTTGGGAAACATGTCCTTATAGCTGTTCCAGGATATTGCCATACCATATACTCTTAAGTGCATTATGAACCTCGCAGTCAGATGGTAACTTTGTTTTGGCTTTATCAAAACATGTCGTGTAAGGTGTCATACGCTTTGGAATACTACCCCCTCGCCAATTCTGGTGACGGGGGTAGCATTCCACCCTTCTAGAGGGAGAAGAAATGTTACTTCCATTAATCCTGGTTAAAGTTAACCAGAGCCTCAGCATCACAAAATGGATGCTGCTGCCACAGACACAAGTCTGACCTCCTGCTGCTGGGAGTCCTTCCAGCGATGGAGGCTTGGACAATAGGTTTCCTGTCACAGGGAGGTGCTAGCACCACCCCAGTCAGGAGATAGTGGATTGGGGCAGGGAGGGCTGAATGAAACGAGACACTGCCTGGGGCAGTGTCACGAGACACTGCATAGGCCAGTTCAAACCAGTGCTGGGGCACTCCAGGCCCAGCTCTGGCGCGAAACTGGACAAAGGGAAAGGGGTGTAACCACCCCCTTCCTGGGTCCCACCCATAGGAGGGACCTAGCAGGTAATCCAGCCCCTAGATTTGGTATATAGGTAGGAGCTGAGTCCCAAGACTTTAGATAATCCTGACTGAAACTCTGATACAAAACTCTGGACCCTTCGACATCCTACTCGACGTAGAAGACTGAAGAATCTCCCTTGTGGTCAAAGAGTGACCACCCAGTGCAAGCAGGCACCATCAAGCGCTCAACGGTTTGCTTTGTCATTGCTCCCGCCGGAGCTTGAACACAGAGCCTGACAAGAACCGGACTTCCATACATCCAACAGCCCGATCCACTGCCACAGCAAAGCTGAGACCTGTGGAGGCAACGCGAGACGTGGGACCGGCCATCTTGGAAAGCCAGCGAATCGCTTTCTGTGCAGCTTCTGAGGTACCCTCAAATTTGTGCATTGGGGATTGAGAAGCCCCAGCCCCGAGCATCCATTGCACCGAAGATCACCTCTCCACACTCACTCACGCATCGAGCGGGAAAATGCAAAAGGGCTCTCCATTTCATAATAGAGGGGCATTCTCCTTCTCACCTCTCGGTTTGCGCCACTCCTCTCTATGGGACTATTTCCTGATGCTGGAAGATTTGTTTGGAATCATGGTTGGCAATGATTTTTGAGGAACCTTGCCGCTTAACATTTGCTGCCGGCAATAAATTATGAAATGGAGAGCATAGACATAGTACGTCTCGAACTCTGTTAAGTGGACTTAATTTGAATATTCACTGTCCCATGGGCTTTTCTTGCGGTGATTATGGAATCTTATTATTCTCGTTAAACATCAGCGTTATGTAAAATTATGGCTAATAAATAGTGGCGGCTGTGAAAGTGGTTCGTCACCTATTTGAGACTGATTTGATCGCAATGCATAGTAAAGACGCTATGCATATAATTGGGTTGACCACATTCTAAGATGGCCACCACTATTACGCCCAAATCTCTCCTCCCGTTCGCGGGCTGTGTAGCATGGGACGCGATTGGAGGGTGCGACGAGGCGTGTAAATCACTGCAGTATTCAGCGTTCGTAGTCGGAGCTCTTAAACGCCGGTGGGACGCGGCAGCGGTAAGGTCCACGTTACAGGCTGATTGGTCTTGACTTGAGATGGGAGGTCCATATGGGAACAAGCGAGTGGATAGGGGTTGTATGAGGCCATCCTCGTTCACAATCGGTCCCTGGTTGCGGGAGAGTTGTGTTCCCGAGATGACGCCATGATTTTGTTAAGCTTGCCAATAATGAATGCATTATCCGGAATAATCTATCTGGAGTCCGGTACAGAAGAACCAGGCAGATTGTTCGAAATGAACGCATATATACAAGAGTGTAGCATACTGCAAAGCTACAGGTCATTCTCTCTATATATATATGAGCAATTTCTCTTTTATATACCCCAATAGAATCCCAGAAGTACTGTGGGTTTCGCAGGGATACGTGATCAGCTGACACGGATACCCTGACAGGAGGTGTGCGGGTATGTTGTAACTTCGCCACCTCGAGGTAATTGTGTTTTAAATGATCCAAGAGCCACCACGTTTTTTACCATTACTGTGTCTGGTCTGTACAGCGATTTTTAATGATATTCACATGTCATTGTCTACCATTACAGGTGTTGAAATGAAAAACACCGTGGAATGAGTGAAAGGATGAACCCCTGTAAGCCCTGATGAAGTTGCGACACAAGCTAGCAACGAAACATGTTGGCAATACAACATTAGGTTTGGTACAATAGAAACCAATTTTTGTTTGAAAGGTTTGCAGCCCAGAATAAAAGTTGGAGTGGCTAGCAAGCTTCTCAATTTTAGTGGTGAAAATTACACTTTTGATTTATCACGAGGGGTGTGTGTGTGTTGACTTGTGCACGAGTGGGATTTATCATTTGCGTCTCCCTGATAGTGAAATTATCTGTTGATTTCACTTCTTTTCCTTTTCTCTTCTTTTCACGATTGAGAGAGAGCTACCAATGATGATTAGTGGGTAAACTGGTAATTGCCAACCAGCAACCCCTTGTGGCGGTTCTACCGTGAGGTGCTCTCTCTCTTTCCTCACATTTTTTCATTGTATGGAAAGTGGGGTTCGTAAGTGGTAGTTGACATGTGCTTTTTGTTTATTAATGTGACACTGTGACATATATGAATAAATGAAATTCTTATAAAAGGGGAAGAAAGTTGGATACCCCAATATGTCACGTCTACAAAGAAACGTGTGTCTTTAAGGAGGAGTCCTTTGTTGTTTATACAGGATTTGAGTGGGGGGCGGCCTCCTCCTTCTCTCCCCCTTGGCTCCAAGTAGAGTGAGAGTCATGAATGTTGGCCAGGGGTCACGGCGTTAATGTCACAGGTCCTGTCCCTGGAGGTGTCCATGAGTGGTAAATGGCTCCTCTTAAGAATCACAGGTGACCAAAACCTGGCCCCAGTACCAAGCGATATGGCCAGCGCAAGCATCAATGGTGGCCATGCGTAACATAACACGGGAATGGAGTAAGGGGGCACCTCCATCTATTGAGGATTGTGGGTCAGACCTCGATTGGTGTGAGAGGGTGGAGCACATAGTTTACCAGAACATGGGAGGCCCCAAGAAATGGGAGAAAATTTGGGGGGCCTGGTGCACCTTTAGGGGATACTGATGGGAGGCAGGCTTCGTGGGTGGAAGAGGGATGAGCAGATCGCTCCTGTTGAGCTACTAGGGGTCAAGGTTCCTTACTCTGAAACAGGCTGTAAAAGGGCCATTCTTGATGTGTTTATAGCCATTGTCCTTTTCAATATAGATATTTACTGCTGTAAACGACATGAGATACTCTGCTTTAATTTCTGGTACATACTGTATGATGAGCGCTGTTCAATAAAAATATATATTTTTTTAAATAGACAACGAAAAGCAGTCCCTTCATAATTCTTCTACTAGGGCAGCGATATAGAGGCATGGGTTTTAAAGTGACTTTACACTCACTTGCTATTTGACCTGAAAGTAAGCAATGAGTTGCATGTCAAACTTTTAAGAAACAGAACTGGAGGCGCTGGTCATCAATCAGACTGGCTTGAGCACTGGGAAGCATATTCATAATCTACTAACTGTAGCCGGCCACGCGTTGCTGTTGCTCAGTCTGGTTAAATGGAAGAGGAAGAAAAGAGTAAGCGCATGTTTCTAATATGTTTAATTTCACAATCCTTGTAGGTATACAAGATGTTTTTGTGACTATTGTCTGTATGCGTCCCTTGTAGTTGTTGCGCAGCAGGCAAATCGATAGGGTCTGTTCGGCCTTTCTATTAAAAACACGCGCGTATTGTGTATATATAAACACGCGCTAATGTTGCAAAGTGAACCAACTCCTCCCCCTCCCTCCACCCACTTCCCGGTCTGCCATCCTGACACCAACTGTCCATCCTAATCTATGTAGACTATTGTCTCTATGCGTCCTTTCTTAATGTTGCAAAATGAACCAACTCCTCCCAACCTCCCCCCACCCACTTCCCGGTCTGCCATCCTGACACCAACTGTCCATCCTAATATATGCAGATTATTGTCTCTACGCGTTTATTGTAGTTGTTGCGCAGCAACCAAATCGATAGGGTCTGTTCGGCCTTTCGGTTAAAAACATGCGCATATTGGACACGCACGTATTCGAATCCAACGTTGTGTATATATAAACACGCGCTAATGTTGCAAAGTGAACCAACTCCTCCCCCCTCCCTCCACCCACTTCCCGGTCTGCCAACCTGACACCAACTGTCCATCCTAATATATGTAGACTATTGTCTCTGTGCATCCTTTCTTAATGTTGCAAAGTGAACCAACTCCTCCCCCCTCCCTCCACCCACTTCCCGGTCTCCCATCCAGACACTAACTGTCCATCCTAATATATGTAGACTATTGTCTCTATGCGTCCATTGTAGTTGTTGCACTGCAACCAAATCAATAGGGTCTGTTCGGCCTTTTGATTAAAAACACGCGTGTATTGAACACGCGCGTATTCGAATCCAACGTTGTGTATATATAAACACGTGCTTAATCTAATCCAACGTTGTGTCAAAATTTCAAAGCAATCGGTGAAGAACTTTCTGAGATTTAAGATTTTGAACAAACGAACATAGACATTTTTATGTGTCTGTTCGGGCTTTCGATTAAAAACACGCGCATATTCGACACGCGCGTATTCAAATCCAACATTGTGTATATAAAAACACGCGCGTATTCGAATCCAACGTTGTGTCAAAATTTCAAAGCAATCGGTGAAGAACTTTCGGAGATTTACGATTTTGAACAAACAAACATTTTAAATTTTTATTTATATAGATTTGCATCGCAGTGCTAAATTTGAGCTGATGGTTTTCAGTGCTGGCACCGGCACTTAATGGTCAGCACCGGCTCTAGTGACAGTCCACAACATGGTGGCGCTGTCTATCTAATTTGCCGATGTAAACAACAACAGTGTTTAAAAGTGAATATACATCAAAAAAGAATGATACCTGATGTTCAAGACACTATTATAGACTTGGGTAGCCTGGGACAGTATGAATTGTCACACTTGTAGGACTGCAATGGTAAGTCATTGTGTTGGTACTGTTATTGGCAGTGCTAGCAGAGGCAATGGGTGATGCAAGCTGCAGTGGCCTCCTGAGAATTGCCCTGACAATTACTTTGTTTGACAAAGTAAGCACTGCTCGTTAAGGATATCCAATCAACCTTATTATACGTGCCCAAGGATAGAGTGCACTTATAATAAGGCAGACCAAATATCATTCACGTTTGTGATGGAGTAACCTGTCAGTCAAACTCTAAATCAGGCCCTAAATTTTTTTCAGCACAGGAACAGCTGGCAGTCGTCAAAGATTGTCAGCATTGTCATGACTCATATCACAGCAGCATGCTGGCAGTGAACTACAGTCAAGAGGATGCTTCAAATGTATACTCAGGTCCTGTAAGCTTTCATAAGCACATGATTTCTTTGGTCCATGTTTGAAATCCTGAAAATATGTGATTGATTGATTCTCTTTATTCATATGTTAAAATAGGATGTATGACATTACACCGCATGCTTTTTCCACGCATGCCTTTACAACGCGGTTTTTACAACGCATGCCTTTACAACGCATAGTGCTTTGGGGCGCTGGATAGTGAATAATTTAATTTACTATTCCAACTCCAGTCCCCGTGGATACTAGGGAAGGTGTTGGATAGTAAATTAAACCTATTCCCTATCCTAGAGCGCCCCCCAGCGCAATGCGTTGTAATGGTTTGCGTTGTAAAAGTTGCGTCGAAAAGGCACTGCGTGGTAAAAGTTGCGTTGCAAAGGATGTTTCCCGTTAAAATATAATCCAGATACATAGATGTGTAGTAAATTATTAAATCTAGACTGACATATATACTTATCTTCAAAATATAGTGGTAGTCGATATCCTGCCCTCAATAATTGTGTGTGTCTGTATCAATAACTCAGTATTGTATTACAATACCAAATAACTTGTCACATAACAGTAAAATGTCATAATAAAGCCATAGTAAAAATATTCATTGTAAGTTTTTCTAGTGTTTCTACTACCAGTACTGTAGAAACATTACTTCATTAAAAAGGTTAATCAAGGTATAAATATAGCAGGGAAATATGATTAAACATTCACTGGGCAAAGTGTATTAGCTAAAAAACAGTAATGCATATTCATGGATAGAAAATTAAAGGACTCAGAAATCATTAAACGACTGCCTCGAATACAGAATTCCTAAGGACATATTTAAAGGAAATTGAAAACTCAACAAGTGAATGCATAGATAATAGAAGGTAAGCAATCAGCCCATGAAATTTGCAACAAAAAGACATGTAGTTGTCCAACAGACAAGGCAGACTGGGACTCCCCATCAGAGAGGAACGATTCATAGATGAATGTGCTGGTCACATTCGTCTTGCTGACTGTGAACACAATGCAGCTGCAGGCATGCAGTAACCCCTTTGCCTGGTAACTTTCCTGAGGAAGAAGCACATTCGCTCTTACTTGTTATGGTTGCATTTCTTCCAGATGTTGCGTTGCTTGGCACTAATAGTGTTGTTGCAGAATGCTGTGGTATCGATGCCGCCAGTGTGCTTACTGTGGTATGCAGCGTATCGTTGGAACTAGTAGGCCCAGCTATGGATGGTACCAATGTTGAGGAAGACGTCGAAGCAAGAGAAGAATTGTTGGTATAATTTTCTGTTGTCGTTGAAGAAGTATCTATTTGCAGGACACATCACAAAATAAACCATTAGTCACAAATATTTTATTGAGAGTGCTACAAATGAGTCATATATAGTAGCAAATTCCATTTTAATTGAATTTGTTTCTTTTTTCTTTGTAATATCACTCTTTACCATTCTTTGTTTTCATAGTCCTCTTTCATAAGATGAATCGCTTTTGCTTTTTTGCCTGGTACAGCTATGATACTATAACACTGCAGTGCAACAAAATCCCACTGTGCCCTGTGTGGAGAAAGCCATCAACCAGCAGTTTACTGAATTCCTGGAACAAAACTACCTACTGTGCACTTCTCAATCAGGACTTCGTGCCAACCAGAATACTGAGACCTCTTTGATTACTGCCACAGATGACATCAGAACACTCCGGGACTGTGCAGAAACGGTGACCCTACTCCTCCACGCCCTCTTTGAGGCGTTTGACACAGTCTCCTACAACACCCTCATCAACAGACTCAACAACATAGGCATATGGCAAGATGCCCTCGAGTGAATGGCATCCTTCCTCACAGGATGCATACAGAGCATCCAACTGCTTCCCTTCACCTCCACACCCAAAAACATCATATATGGTGCACCAAGAGGAGCAGCCCCACCCTCCTCAACATCTACATGACCCCCCTCACAGACGTCGTTATATCCCAAGGACTCAACATAATCTCCTATGCAGACAACATTCAAATGATCTTCTTGCTCACCGAGGACCATGCTAACGCCAAAACTAACTTCTGCAACGCAATGACCAATGTAGCCGAATGTATGTAAGAAAACTGCCTCCAACTCAACTCTGACAAAACTGAAGTACTGATCAACACCTCCACATGGCACCACAGCTGGTAGCCTGAAGAACTCTGACCCACACCGACCGACCACGCACGCAACCTTGGCATCACCCTCGACAGCCAACTGACCATGAAAAGACAAGTTAATGCAGTTGCCGCCTCCTGCTTCCATACACTGTGTGTGCTCCTCAGAATCTTCAGATGGATCCCAAACAACACCAGAAAGACCGTCACTCAGGCACTCGTTACCAGACTCCTCAACTACGGCAGCACCCTCTCTGACCCTCTACACCGGCATCTCCATCCAGCTTCTCAGAAGACCCCAGACCATACAGAACACTACAAGCAGACTCATTCTGTACAATCCCAAATTAACCCACATTGGCCTCCACCTGAGAAACCTCCAATGGCTTCCCATCCAGAAAAGATGCCAGTTCAAGATCCTCATGCACACCGGCAATACCCTCCATGGCCTAGGTCCTGCCTACCTCAACCATCGACTGAACTTCCACCAACCCGCTAGATACCCCCACTCCTCTTCACTCACCCTCACACACACACAACCCACGCATCAGCCGCACCAGCAACGACAGCTGCTTATTGTACTACATTGCAGCCAAGACCTGGTAAGACCTCCATTTCCAACTCCGTACAACCCCCTCTCTGCCTGACTACAGAAAAAGACTCAAGTCCTGGCTCTTCGACGGAGACACAGTGCCCAGATACCCCTCCGGGTGTCAGAGTTGTCTTTCACTTGTGCAGAGTAACTTGCTTCCTACAAAGATTTTACCCATTTCTGCTGATTCCTGCCACCCTAGAAATCTGCAAGATCTAAAGAAATATTCACGTTAATCAACTCTAGAGAGAAATCCATCTTATTCTGGACTATTTTCACTCTTTCAAAAACTCTGGGAAACTCTTGCTGCACAGTTCAAAGTGGACACAAAAAATGTTTGCAAATCTGAGGTCCACAAATTTCACATTGATAGTTAAAACTAGCTGCCTAATTTGCCTAGGCTTCCAAAGCCTTCTGGGGTGTGAAGAATACCTGGTGGTGAGGAAGTGTCTAATTGCTAGGAGATCGTTCACAATTATGTAAGGTGAGCAATTTCCCGGAGTTAGCTGTTTTAGACAGGGATGCCCCAGGTGGAGAATTTGTTCATATCTGAGGGAGATGAGATACAAAGAGCAATGTCCATCATTACATTCTGCCTCCCATACATTAGGGTAAACAAATGTTGTAGATGAAACTCATATTTAGAGAAAAAGGGGTATAAACAGTAAGGGAGGCAAGTATCCCCTTAGACGACCCTGCTAACCTGGGGCATAGCTTCAGAGGGGGGGGTTTGGGGTGTTCCCCTAATAAATATATTTTCTTATAAATAGTTGGGTACAAGTGGTTTCAGATGGGTATAGTGAGATGTCTGTTGGGTTATCCAGAGATTTTCACATATACACAGACAAAAACGCACACACAATTTCCCTCTCTCTGTTTTGAAAGTCTTCGAAAATGTTGGTTATTTTCACAAAATCTTGTGCTTTCTCTAACTTAGTACCCTTCCATTCTACATTCCTCTCCCTTTCCTCAGCCTCTTATGCCCCCTATGCATCCATTGCGTCAGCCATGTTGGGTGAAGCAGCTTGTAACCTATGGCACAACTTGCATGGGGCCCACATCTTGCCACACCCATCATGCTTAGGGCATCAGACGAAACCGCCAAATTATTTAATGCATGCAAAAGTCTCAGCCACTTGCAGTCACTCTGGCCTCATTTTGTCTGTCTTAGAGGGAACCAGGTCTGGCAGTTAGGGCTGGACTATTCCTGTTGGAACAGTATCAAGTCTCATTTGAACACAGGTGGTTTTTTTCTGGAGTGAATTAGTGGACAAAAAGTGATGTACTGCAATGTAATCATGGGGAGCCTTCTATCGTACTCCGTGGACGCCCTGACGAAGTATGGGATGCCGTACTCTTTAACTCTAAAGAACACTACGTGATTGGCAAAGGATACTTGGATCTAGAAGTTTTATCTGGAGTAACGCGATATTACTTGGAACCCCAATGTGGGTTGGAAATATCACCACATTTAAAATCTCAACACTTTGGAAGATATAGCCTTGATGAAGTCGCGGGATCACGCCCCAATTGCGACGAAACACGTGTTGGCTGTGGCTGAAATCAAATGAATAAAAGCCTGAGAAGAAAGGACCAAAAGAAATTGTCTATACTTTGTTTTGAAATTATTGTGTCTTTACGTTAACAGGGAAACCTTCTCTACACGTAACGTGTGCTTGGGAGTAAAATAGATTTATATAGAGCTTTTGCTTTGTTTTGTGGAGTTTAGTGGTTCTCCACACCTTTGAGCACCATTGATACATTTTCTATATTTATAATTTGTGCTAATCCACCAAGTGGTGCCAAAATCCCTATATTAAATACCACGCATCCCAGGGCTTTTTGGCAATGTAATCATTGGCTGCTTAAATTACTTGAAATATTCCACCCATCATTTATTTCTAACTAAAAATAATACATGGAAGCCTGCGATTTCTTTAAAACAAAGCGTGTTTCCAATTTCCATGCTGCATGCAATTTGTGACGTATCTAGTCAACTGTAATTAAAAAATGCTGTAGCTGTTTAACTGTAATAACTTATTATAATTGAGTTCTGACATCACAATGCTTACTACCAGAGTCAGCAGTCTGGGTGAAAGGCAGGTGACAGAGCATATATACAGCTGCTCTTTAAACAAGGAAAACGGAAACTGGCTTTTCCTTCTTCTGATATCTTTTTCGAAAAATAAAATGTGATCAGCTGAAAGGAGATATTTATAGTGACATATTTATTATGTTTTCCATGCTATAGGTCATCTCTTTGCAGGAAAGAGAAATTCTCTGCATTTTTTTGCACAATCTAGCTCACAGCATTTGTTAACCTGACGTACATTATATGGTAAATCATGAACTGAGAAAAACACAAATTGCAGCTTAATTGTCCATTTAAATGTTTTTTTATTGCACGTCCTTCTCCCGGACAATTTAAACAGTTCATCTTCAGTTGGTATAACATTACAACGCAACAGATACAAGGGTATACATCTTCATATACATGTAATAGCCAACATGTGTTAAATTCTCGCTTTCTCTGGGCGTAACAGAATTGATCCCAGAAAATATTTTTTATCTCATGATATAGGGTTCCCACAATTCCTTGTGATCCAATGCTTCACTAATGGTTTCCTTCAATAGCATGCCTCGGATAAAAAATCTTTTCTGAAATCACATTTTTGAATAATTTCCAGCATCCTTCGGGATCAAGTTCGCGCTATATAAAACTTTAATAAATCTAAAATGCATGCATATGAATCAAATTTACAGTGATTGTCTCCCCATGTTTCTGACCTGTGCTGGCTGCACCACCTACATTAACTCAGACAAGTTATGAGTGAGTGAGTGAGTGAGAAATAAGAACTGACCACAACTTTTCATTACTCCTTGTTTATTTACATTCAATCAGTGGCGTAGCAAAGGGGGTTGGGAGGAGTGTTCCGCCCGGGCTGCACGAGTTTTGGGGCTGTCGCGGGGCAAAGGCAGGAACTGCCAGTGCAAGGGGCAGCTAAAGGTCTAACTAAGCCACTACATTCAATCAAGAGTGTCACAAAGGAACACTTTTAAATTAGTCAAGGATAGCACTGCAAGGGAAATCATTTGTAGAACCATATAGAATTGTTACACGGGTGAAAGTAATGTGTTAAGTGCCTTTGCAGAGCATTCAACTCTTTCTTAGACAATATAAACAAGCAATTTACTTGTATTTCTCAACCTTGTTTTTAGACCCGTCAGCCTTAAGGTAATCTTCCCCCAAACTGTTTGCCTGCTCCCCTTCTATTTACTGAAATTCGTTTTTGTTTCATTAGGACTCTGTGCCATTTACCACTGCTGACCAGTGCTAAAGTGCTTGTACTCACTCCTTAAAAGATGGTAAAATTAGCCTACACTTAATTGGTACACAGCTTCCCCTGAGGCAGAAGCCGGGGGCTTAGCCTGCCATCACTTGTTTAAAAAATTTAATTTATCGTTATTTTGCGCCTTGAATACTGTTTGTCTTTTTAAAATACCTGCACATTCTTGAGCCTCTCATTCGAACCCCCATCCCCGGCGCACACGATTAGGTGGTGACGCTCTGGGAGAAAGGGTTGCAGCCGCCATCTTGAGCGGAGGAAAGGGTTACGGTCCAGCTGTTGGCCGCCTCCCGCCCTCCCAGGATATTTAAACAGCCTGAGAGCGCAGCGCGCTGACTCAATTCGTGCCTCTCCCCTGAGGCGGAAGCCGGGGGCTTAGCCTGCCATCACTTGTTTTAAAATTTTAATTTATCGTTATTTTGCGCCTTGAATACTGTTTGTCTTTTTAAAATACCTACACATTCTTGAGCCTCTCATTCGAACCCCGATCCCCGGCGCACACGATTAGATGGTGACACTCTGGGAGAAAGGGTTGCAGCCGCCATCTTGAGCGGAGGAAAGGGTTGCGGTCCAGCTGTTGGCCGCCTCCCGCCCTCCCAGGATATTTAAACAGCCTGAGAGCACAGCGCGCTGACTCAATTCGTGTCTCTCCCCTGAGGCGGAAGCCGGGGGCTTAGCCTGCCATCACTTGTTTTAAAAATTTAATTTATCGTTATTTTGCGCCTTGAATACTGTTTGTCTTTTTAAAATACCTGCACATTCTTGAGCCTCTCATTCGAACCCCGATCCCCGGCGCACACGATTAGGTGGTGACGCTCTTGGAGAAAGGGTTGCAGCCACCATCTTGAGCGGAGGAAAGGGTTGCGGTCCAGCTGTTGGCCGCCTCCCGCCCTCCCCGGATATTTAAATAGCCTGAGAGCGCAGCGCACTGACTGAATTAGAGTTTCTCCCCTGAGGCAGAAGCCGGGGGCTTAGCCTGCATCACTTGTTTTAAAATTTTAATTTATCGTTCTTTTGCGCCTTGAATACTGTTTGTCTTTTTAAAATACCTGCACATTCTTGAGCCTCTCATTCGAACCTCGATCCCCGGCGCACACGATTAGGTGGTGACGCTCTGGGAGAAAGGGTTGCAGCCGCCATCTTGAGAGGAGAAAAGGGTTGCGGTCCAGCTGTTGGCCGCCTCCCGCCCTCCCAGGATATTTAAACAGCCTGAGAGCCAGAGCGCTGACTCAATTAGTGTCTCTCCCCTGAGGCGGAAGCCGGGGGCTTAGCCTGCCATCACTTGTTTTAAAAATTAAATTTATCGTTAATTTGCGCCTTGAATACTGTTTGTCTTTTTAAAATACCTGCACATTCTTGAGCCTCTTATTCAACCCCGATTCCCGGCGCACACGATTAGGTGGTGACGCTCTGGGAGAAAGGGTTGCAGCCGCCATCTTGAGCGGAGGAAAGGGTTGCGGTCCAGCTGTTGGCCGCCTCCCACCCTGCTCACGACCGAATATAAGGACCATGACATCCCGTCCGCGCAGCGGGCGGGCGCGCCAAAGGAAAGCCCGTCTGCGCCCGTCCGCGCCGGGACCGGGCCATGCCCCCTGGTCGAACGCTGACATGGATCCCCTACTCCAAAGCCATGTTATCGCAATATCGACCACGTCCAGCTACTAATTGCCCAAAGCATGATCCAGAGTCTACCCTTTAATGACTATCAGCAGCTGCCCTCACTGTAAATCCTCACTACCTTTTCTCACGAATATTGTAACTACCAGTAAAAAGAGTGCCACAACAAACCTAAATATATCCATAGCACTTATCAATGCTCGATTGTTAGGCAGACATAGACAGGACATATCAGACTTCATTAGGGATAGGAAATTGGACATACTATTTGTCACAGAGACCTGGATGGATAACGCCTCAGATCCGGATCTAGTGGTTGCAGTTCCACCTGGATACAAAGTCTATTGACATGATAAACAAAGAAAGAAGGGAGGTGGTTTGGCAATAATTGCCCGCAACACTTTAACGGTGATGTTGTCTCCTATACTCTCACCAACTTGTGAAGCAATTCTTTTTGCCATTATGTTGACACCCTCGCACAACTTTAAAGGAGTTCTCCTGTCTAGACCGCCAGGAGCGCGTACAGAATTTCTCTCTAATTTGAACTTAATGCTTGAATCACTAGCAACAGAGGACTGCTTTACGGTCTTAGGTGACATTAATTTCCACCTAGATAAACAAGACAATAATGAAACACAAACATTACTGTCTGATATGGAAACCCTAGGACTTCCCCAATTGGTTACTTAATCTACACACGAGGCCGGTCATACTCTGGATGGCATCTTTTCCAACTTTAAGGGGATCCACTTATAAGACATTCTCCCGCTCCCCTGGTCTGACCACCATGCCATTCTTTGTGATATCTCAATCAATGATGCCCCATTAGGCAGACCGACCAATCCCTGTCGCACCCCCTTCAAAGCTTGGAATGACCTAGATAATGCAGATTTTAGAGAACTACTGGATAGCACCTGCCCTATTATCTCAGAGGACCCAAATTTAGCCATGAACCAATACTCAGAGTGGTTAGGCAACGCCATAAAAGCATTGGTAGCATACAAAACCATATCTAGAAATAGGACAGCTCCCTCTGCACCATGGTTCTCGGAAGAGCTCAGAACACAAAAACAAATCTGTAGGAATCGTGAGAGGATTTGGCGTAGATCCTACGACGTAGAAAGTAAATCTCGCTATAAGGAAACACTTGCCAACTACAAAAAAATGATTACTGAGGCAAAAAGGAAGTACTTCAGCGACCAAATAGATCATGCAAAGAACTCAAATAAACAACTCTATGACGTAGTGAAGCAACTAGTGGGGAATACCCCCGACCTGGCCCCTCCTCCCTCTCAATCTTTTTGCGATGCATTGGCCAATTTCTTTTATACAAAGGTTAATGACATTTATTTAGCCTTTTCTTCCAAGGATAATTCCATCACACACTCCACCTGCACTATACCCTCTGCCTGTTCCCTATCCCAATTTAAAGAAATAACAGAGCAACAAATAATGGACATCATTAAAATTATAAAAACAGGATCAGCTCTGGACCCATGCCCACGAAAAAAATTTCCACCTGTCATGGACCTACTAACACGTGTGATCACGCAAATATGTAATGCCATGTTTAAGTCAGGGATTTACCCCAATGTTTTGAAAAACACCCTTTTAAAGCCACTTCTAAAAAAAACGCATCTGGCCAAAGATGAATTAAAAAAACTACAGACCAATAGCTAGCCTTCCTTTTTTGTCCAAGGTGGTAGAGAAAGCTATGAATCATCAGCTGTCTGAATATATTGAGGAACATCACCTGCTGGACAACACCCAGTTTGGGTTCCGTAAATTTCACGGCACTGAAACCGCCCTCATTAAAGCCGCCAATGACATTAGAGTCATCAGAGACCAGAGGGGAGCAGCAGTACTTGTACTTCTGCACCTCTCTGCGGCCTTCGACACGGTCGATCACTCCATCTTGATCGACCGTGTCGGAAAGATGGGCATCCAACTGGGAGCTAAGAACTTACTTGCCTCTTTTTGTCTGGCAGGACTCAGGCAGTTACACTAGGGCCATTTCAATCGGCCGAGCTGTCTCTACCGTGTGGGGTTCCCCAAGGCTCATCCCTTAGTCCGACACTTTTTAACATCTATGTGTCGGACCTTGCAAGAGTTATCAAACAATATGGGATGGGCCTTACCTCCTATGCGGATGACACCCAGTTAGTCCTCGCCATTAACAATGACGGAGAAGAGGTGGCTGAGCGCTTCCAGGAAGGTATGCTGGCAATTGGAGATTGGATGTCCTCTAGCTGCCTTAAACTTAACTCCGAGAAGACCGAGGTTGTCATCTTTGGGAAACTTTCCCCACGCTGGTCATCCGCCTGGTGGCCTTCATCTTTTGGAATTCTACCCAACCCTGTTCCAAAGGTCAGGAACTTAGGAGTTGTTTTTGATGAACATCTTAACTTTTCCGCTTATGCTAATCTGATAGCGGCAACAGCTTTTCATAAACTAAAACTCATTAAAAAAATTCATCCCGTTCCTACCCGACAGTGCAGGCAAAACTCTGGTAAGCACACTTGTACCATCATCACTCGACTACTGCAATGGCTTGTTTGTCAATGCACAAACTCGGGTTGTTAACAAAATGCAATTGGTACAAAATGCTGCGGCAAGACTGCTTTCCAGAACCCCCAAATTTAAACCTATCGCCCAAACTATTCGGAACTTTCACTGGTTAACGATTAAAAATCGAATAAAATTCAAAACACTCTGCCTTGTATTCAAAGCACTGCATAATCTAGGTCTGCAGTTTTTTAGGGATCAGCTTACACCATACCATCCTTTAAGGCAACTAAGATCGGTGACTCTGCACCAATTAACTGTTCCCCACACAAAAACAGTCTCCTGGGGTGACAGACGTTTCCCAGTCACGGCAGCCCGACTTTGGAACTCCCTCCCTTTGGCGATCAGATTAAGTCACTCCCTTTTCTCCTTTTGTAAAAGTTTAAAGACGTGGCTGTTTGACCAGTAACCCTCAGGATTCACATCAGAAGAGCCACGATCTGAGTTTTCAGCGCCGAGACGCCCACGGGCGTTCGTTCGCGCTCTACAAATCTCAAAAATAAATAAATTAAATACACTTAATTTATTTATGACACTGGTAAAATGGTCATACATCTTGCAATTTAATATCTACATGTCTTGGGTACAGGTGGCCACTAGACCCAATAGTTGACTGACGCCTTGAATGCGCATGCTGCAGTTCCCCTCACCACACTGCATGGACATTGGGACGCAAACCTTGGGTGTGCTTGTACTGATAGCGAATGGCAAACTATTCTAGATCACCCTGCCTTAGTGTCCCGAAATGCCTGTTTCAGATTGATGCAATTTTACATCCTTCACAGAGCCTTTTTGACTCCCAGCTAAATTAATCGTTACTTTAATCGTAATGACGCAGCCTGTCCCAGTTGTTTAACTCCTAACGTAGAATTCTCACACATGATCTGCTCCTGCCTATCACTGACGGATTATTTGAGAGATGTCACTGCACAATTGACATGATGTACAGTTACTACTGTGACTCGTACATTGGAGGTGTGCATTTTGGGCCTCAGTCGTCGTGCTAAGAAATATAGAGCAGGGACCCTCAGAACCAGGCTGCTGCACTTGCACCTTTCCCTGATCCCTGACCCTTGACCCTTGGTGGAGAGAGACAGTGTCACGCTGGACCACGGGTGCAGGAGCGCTATAAAAACATTGAAGGTGTATAATGAATGTGCCATTTATATGGATAAATGGCTTGATAATGACCGTCGCCCATCACCATTTCAGTCCTATTTTAACATAATATAGTGATGTGTAGGCCTGCCTAGTAAGAATAAGCTACGAAGTAGGGCTTGACTATGCCCCTTTCTGTTTCCGACTTTATCTTGCTTAACGGCATTGCTTACCTACGCGCTTTGACATGATTTCATGTCATCTTGCATACTAATTTTGCTCTTTTGCGCGAATAGTGGCTTATGCTCGAGTGACTCCATTTTCTGAGCTATCACCATTTTCTGAGCCTTACTAGGTGAGAAGCCATGTCTTCCTTCTCACTTGTTTTTCGCACTTTATAGACTAGAAGAAACTGGTTCTTGTTGGAGGAATGTGCTCGCTCTGCTCTGAAGCCATAACAGATGCCTGCCCAGCTGAAGCTGTGGCTTTGGTGCTGAGTGGTACGGAATCTGATGGTGAAAAGTAGGCGAGGCTCACTAGGGGCTTCATCTTATGTCTCCACTTGTACTAAAGGAGGTGTCTGGGCTCTGTTCGGTGGAAGTCCAGCACAGGGCAGACGTGCAGCTGTGTCGGTGGGGCGTATAGGGTCACCCTGTCCCCTGGTTCGGCCGGAGAAATGGGCTCCCCTCTGGCGAAGTGGAAACGGGATGGACAGAGAGTTGGTGAGGTGTTCCACTAATGCTTGATTTCATACTATTCTTGCTCACTATCTTCTTCTGTTTTCAGGTTCCATACATTTATATACATATATTTCTACATGTTTTACTGATTGCGTTTATTGATCGCTAAATTGTTAGTTGGTTGTTGGCTAGATATGTACAGATTGGCCTACTGTGTATCATGTACTAATAAATATATATATATATTTTCGAAAGGATTGTGAACACAGGATTGGGTTCATATATATATATATATATATATATATATATATATATATATATATATATATATATATATATATATATATATTTGAGCACAAGAAGGGCGGCACAACCGGATACTTTTTAAGAAGCTTTTATTCGCACTTCACAACACCCCACCGACGCGTTTCAGCCTCACGGCTTTTCTCACGGTCAGCAAGTCCTTTTTTAGTTTTCATTTATATACTGCCCCATGTTAGCCTTAAGGTGGCATTATGGGATACGTAGTTTATGAAATAATTTTTTTAAAAACACAGTTATAACAAACAAAGGACTGGTGTGTTCCTTGAGTTGATGTATAGTACATTGCGTCCAAAGTTCGTTTCACTTAGGGCATGTATAATCTCAATGTTCTTTACACACGTGATTTTTTCCCTTCTTCAGTTTAGGGTGTAGTACCCCTATTCACATTGTTTATCAGCCGGTTAAGTTCATGTTTACTCCAGATGTATGTGGAGATCCTCTCCAAAGTTCATGCCTCTAGGATGCTTTGTTCGGAACCGAACAATGAAACGTGATTCCATTTGTCGAAGAAGACGGACTGCATACCCTCCTCTTTCCAGCTTAGTGAGCATTTTCAGTCCATAGAAGCTCATTGTTCGCCAATCCCCATTTTGACAGGTACTTAAATGTTTCGCTGTGGCATACAGCATGTTAGAATGACAAGGCGCCCACTGGGGTAAAAGTAACAGGAACTCAAAGTACCAGCATGCCTCGCATGCATACGCCCACAGAGGCGGGACTATTTGATTGCACACCAGCTGTTCCCGATTGATTGCCAGTCATTCATCTCTACCATTCGCCCGTGATCAAGAGCACCACAGTGCTTGAAACACGTTGGGCTCCTTATGAACTGGGAAGCGAGATTGTTACCCTGCCAAGCTACAGCCACTCATTAAGGGCTTTCAACTCTCTGCTGTGTGGCGTCTTCACTGTTTGGGCAGTTTTTGAATGGATTATTGCGGCCGGCCTGGTGGCGAGGACGCCCTGCTGTTTTCATGCAGATCCTGGGTTCGTACTTGCGAAATTGGTGGAGCAGGGAGTGCCGTGTGATTGTGATGAAGCAAAGCTTCGCATATTTTGCGGCTTGCCGAAGTCAAGAACCTCATTTATGTGTAATAAGGTAACAAAACGTATGTTTTACTAACATTTATTTTGTTTAGGCAAAATTCCCGAAGCTTGCCTATGTGTATTTCTAATGAATTTAATCCGTGTCCTCTAATATGGCCGCCGCTTGTATTTTAGTTACTGCGCATGCGTCAGCCACACTCACGTGTCCTGACGCGTCTGCAGAAGTGGAGGGAAAGTTATGCGCATGCGTAATTCATAGCTGTGCTTATCATGTGGTACTGCTCGTGCCACTGCTCTTGTGCCCGTATCAATGTAGCTAACATTTAGATGCAATAAGTTTATTTCTTGATGATGAGTTAAAAGTACAAACCCTGTGATGTGTTTTCATAATGACATTATTATGTATTAATTTGTTTTCGCTTACTTTTCATGTACCGCGGGAAATGGGGGTCTGAGTGAGAGGAGAGCCATATTGGAGGTCCCTTCTGCGCCTGTGCGACATTCGGTAGCACGAGGGACCTTGACAGATGGAACACCGCCAGTTGGCAGTGATGGGCAAGATGCTCCTGAGAAAGTCACCTCTGCCCTGCGAGAACAGCGAATGTGGCTTATTATATGATACAATGTAAATGTATTGCTGCTTGTCGTGTAGTCTCTCATGGGAACCCCTAGCTCAATAGGCGGTACCAGAAAATGTTAATGTGGCATACAAATAGACTGTTTTGATTGGTGTGTTACCCAAATCCTACCTTAGGACCAATCCAAATTGAGGGATTTTGACACTTTGCAACATTGGGGGGTGGTACACTGTCCCCAAACTGTATATCTACCCTGGGTTCACCTAGTGAACCGTCCGACTTGTCTGGTTTAGCTGACCTGTCACTGACCCAACGCACTCAATAGGTGACTGAAGATACAGAGCGCTGCGAAGCACTCTGTCCGAATTTGACCATAGACTGAGGTTCTACTGAACCTTAAAGTGCTGGCGAAGCACTTTGCTGGGAGTTCGCTGACCCAATCGGGGTCTTGATCGATAGCTGCAGAGCGGGTGGAGCGCAGGCGTTGCTTCCGAACTGTGGGTTCCGGTCCTGTCCTGAAGAGGGTCCTGTCCTGAGGGTTTGCTGTCCTATCCTGAGGGTCCTGTCCTGATTCCTATTCCGAGGGTATCCTGTCCTATCCTGGGTGTCCATTCTGCACCTGCTTTCCTTTGAGGGGTATCCTTCCTTGAGGGTTTCCTGTCCTTAACTGACCCGTGGCCAGGGTTTGGTTTCCACACCTTTCTAGGTAAATATTGCTCTGAAAACTCTTAAAATCTTGCACCTTCTGAATTTCTAACTTTTGCTTTAATAAAGTTCAACATTGCACATGTGATATTTTCCATGCCTTTCTGCAACTATTGAAAGTCATTTATATTTTTCCATAAGTTTATTCCTATGTCTTCTCATTTGTTAGAAATTATATTTTGCATAGCAGTGTGTCATTTCCTGATATGGTCTAGAACTTCGTTGCCTAGATTGTTCAAAGGCCCCTTCACCTTAAGTGAAGCGTGTTATTCATTATAAGCTCTCCTATAGTCACCCACACTTAGGGTATCCCTGTTTAGATAATACTGACTTGCATAGTGTCTTTTCTCGTTACATTTTATTAGTACCTTGATGATTACTCTGTCATTATTTCTTTATGCATATATAATTTACGTTATCTTGGTTATTGATTGCCTTGTTTTATTGTACCTCATGCAAGAAAATAATGAACTTTAGATAAACATTTTAAAACTTCCAGTTGTCCGTGGTCATTTAAACAGTATTTGAATGTTATTGGTTGGATTTGTATTTTGCTGCTTTTCCTTTACAGCTAGCTCCCTGATTCATTGTGGTCATTAGGCACCCGCATCGGTGGATGGTAAGTCGGGTGCACCGAAAATTGGTAGCAGGGAACACACACACACCAACTTGGTAGAGCTCGTGAAGTCACCTGATCGATGTATATGGTGATTTGAAAAGTATATGGGCCCTGAAGCCGGAAACGGCGAAACTATTGGTCGGGTGGCCTCGCGCGCTCTATCAGTTTTCTGGTAGCTAGAGGATGGTTAGGGACTAGTTGAGAGTAATGCAGGGATTAGTTGGACTAGGTAAGTCGGAAGCTGCTATTATATTAATGCTGCTATAAGAGCGGCTGTTCTGAGGGAACTGATCACTCTCTTGTGAATACGCTGCTGAAATTCATGAATTACTGTATTGCCATTATTCTTGTTCTTATATTGTTATATGTACTAATCCATGCAATTGTCAATCGTCTAGTTGTATGTTGTCCGAACTCCCCGGGGAATTGAAAGGGCAAGTGGTGAATAGAATCCATTGTCCTGAGGTCATAGGTTCGAGGAAAGTTAGGTGCAGGTTAGGATAACCGGGAAGCACTAACTAGGGTTTTCTGAATACATGTGTGAATAAATGACAGTAACGGGGTTCATTGGCAAAATTCCCATAGTGGCGTAACCTAGTAAGGGTCACATCGGAAGAGTAGCAGGTTCCTCGGAGCTAGCGTGAAAGCAGAGGGGTCCGCTGAGAAACCTTAAACTCGGAATATATCCCGGAAAGAAGTGGATGAGTTTAGGGGAATAACAGGTTCACCGATGCTAGAGTGAAGGGTAGGCGGAAGAGATCTGCCCGCAGCGAGTGAAAAGTAAATGGAAGTAGTTTACTTGCAGTAAAACAATTCTTTCTCTGTCTAGACACTTGAGCACTGTGGCGAATGTGTATTTGTTGTAAAATAACCAAGCACTGAGCACTTTAAAAGAAAGAAAGTTTCCGTTACCTTGTGAAGGGAGGGAGTCAGTCGCGAAGCGCCTCTGACGTCACTCTGTGCAGCGCTGGGATTGGTAGAAGCAGCGGGCGGGTAGCGGAGCTGGAATTGTAAAGGAGGGGTGAGCGCCGGAGCGTGGGAACTGTCTCACGAAGGGGCCGCGCACCCATTGGCGGAGCTTATTTAGCGTCGCGCACCCATTGGTTGCACGAATTTCTGAAGCGCGTTCTGATTGGAGGTAGTTTGTAAACAAAGTTTAGCGCAGAAGTCGTATGTGGCACTCGCAGACTACAGGAACTCGACCTGATCCAAGGCACCTAGGGTTTGAAAGGGATCAGTGGAAGACTAATAGATACGATATTATGTACGGAACCAAGAGAAAAATGTCCCTTGTAAGTAAGGTGAAAAATTATTTCAAAACGGACAAACCGATAAAATCTAGAGAAGGTGTTCTTGTCCCAGCACCCAATACTCCTGCCTCATTCATGATGTTTGACCGAGGGTACAATACCTGTGTGTGGTTGGAGAATTGGGTGAAGTACACAAAAGATGACGGAGTATTGGCTTTTCCGTTAGATGGTACTTTCAATGGTAGGATCTTATTTAATTTAAGAACCCGAATGAATGAACTGCATCCCAGACCGAGACTAACGCAGTATGAGGCATTAGAGGAATGGGAGATTGAGGCTTGTGAAAGAGAAAGACCCCGAATGGACAAGGGTTTGACCAAGTGGTACCCCAGGCAGAAACAGGAATCCAGGGATAAAAGGATGAAACAGTGGAGGCAGAGCATGATTGTTGAGGGTCTGTTTCCCATGATGCCGGCATGTCATAACATTGGAGCGGGTGAGAAAAGTACTGAAAAATGTAAGCATTGGGGGGCCCTGGGGGATTCAGATGATGAATTAATAGATGACATCTGTACCAGAAGTCCGCCACCTTACAATGAGGGAACCCGACCTTCCAGTGTAGGAGATGTTCCCCGACGCCACTTCCTAAAGGAAGAAGACAGGTCCCTGGGACTGGGAGGGGGTGGTCAAGTATTGCCCTATCCTGAAAAACCCGAACCGACGGAAACAAGGGATATATATCCCAAAGTGCCCGCAAGCCAGGAAGAAAAATATTCACGTACGAAAATCTTTTTTCCCAGACCCTTGTATGAAAACGAAGAGAAACCATCGAATTCAGGACTGCCTTTTGTTCAACCTCCATATGGTGAAGAGCGCAGGTCCTTTAATACTGGAACTTTATTCCCGAAACCTAATTATGGGGGAGGACCAAGTGAAACGCATCCTACTGCCCCGAGTTTTACTCCTCCGTTGACCCCACAGATATTACATGACACAACTTTAAGAAGGGTACTAGTGGAAAAGGAGCAAGAGGCTCTAGCTAGACAAAGGACAGAAATAATTCAGAAAATTTCCCAGTTAAATACCAGTCCTGAGGCATTGACTATTCCAGTAACTATTGGACCGGTGGTCCCGTTATACGGAAATGGTCAGGGAAATCCGATTACTCCAGTTAAGACCCCAGTCATGGCAACCCCGAGACAGGAACCGATCATCATAGATGATCAGTCCAGTGAGTGCGAGTCTGAAGTTGCGTTCTTGGAATTACCAAACAAACAGACTGGAAAGGGAATACAGCAGAGGCATAACCCTTTTAATACAAAAGAAATTAAATTAGAGACAGCAACAGGTACTAGGAATGTCTCTCTGGTAACTCCGGATGAAATTGAGAGTTGGAGTCGTGAATTAGAGAAACAGACTCCGCAAACAAAACCTTTAGACCTCTACAAGCTGAGGGTCGAAATAGAAGAATTAATGGCAGGAAATGTGGGGTTGGATCGATTGAATACCTACTCTGAAGAAGAATTGTCGTTCATATGTAAAAGCTTTACAAGGAACACCAGAGTGCTCCACGAAAAACTGACCGAAACAGCAGTTAGTATGGGGGTAGATATCTCAAAATCCAAGCCCTTACAGAAACCGTACAGAGCAGACTTCTCAGACAAAGATATAGAACACCTGAATGTGGCGGGGAAGAAGTTGCAGATTAAAGAATTAATGGGGGTACTACAGAAATGGGGAGATGTGGAAAGATGGAGAAGCAGGTGGGCGAAAAAGAGAGAAGAGGTTCGCTCCCGACAAGTGACTCCTGAGTTTGCTTTAAGAGAGGTAGAAAAACCTGAGCAGTTATGCCCCATGCGCGAAGTTCCAGGAGGGAAATATGTGCATGTGCCCTGGTCTAGGCAGGATATTGTGTCCTTCACGAACGATTTTCCAAAATTACGAGAGAAACCAGTTGACTGGTACAGGCAGGTGGAAAGGTTCGTGAAGGTACAGAAATGTCTGTGGAAAGACCTGGATGGGTTTTTCGACATTGTGGTTCCAGTAGATTTATGGACCCAGTGTAAAATAAACATAGACTGGCCGAGTGAGGAGTACCCAAGAAATAAAGAAACAGGGGAGCCATCAAAGGATGTCATGCGAAAATATGAGCAGGTAATTCAGCACTTGAAAGAAAAGGTGCCCGCAAAAGAAACTGATTGGACAAAAATAGATAGAACAACACAGGAAAGGGACGAGACAGTGCACTCCTTCTATGAGAGGTTATTGCAGGTATTTAAAACATACAGTGGTATTGATAACATCGACCTAAAGGATATGACGCACTTTATTTACAGGTTTGTAAATGGTTTAAGACCTGAAATTTGTCAGTGGATAAAAGATAATAAAATCTGTTGGCATACTAAGAAAATGGATGAGGTCCTGCGGTACGCTAAGTACTGCGAGGATGAGATGGCAGAAAAGAAAAAGGCCCTCAAGGAAAAGGTGATGTGGGCTCAGGTGAAGCTCGCACAACAGCAGGAAAAACAATTGAGTAACATGGTTAAAAATGCTGAGAACAAAGGTCCTGGGGGAGGGGGTGGAGGAAAGCCCCGGCCCAAATTTAGCAGGGAAGAGGCTATGAAAAAATTTCCCTGCCATCAGTGCGGCGAAATTGGACACTGGCGAAACGAGTGTCCCCAATTAGTAGATATTAATGAAAAAACTCCTGATTTAACTCCACAGACGCAGAAAGAAAGACCAAGAAAGACTCAACCCCAGGTAAAAACAGTTCAGGTGCCTCGAGCACCCAAGCAGGTATACAGGGGAAGACAGGCAGAAGATGAAGAAATAGAAGTTTGGGAAAGCGGGGAGAACAGAAATACAGCAACTTCGCAGTATCTGCTGAATGATACCTTCCTTTGTAATGATCAGGACTGACGGGGCCTGAGAGGGGAGGACGAGGAGTGCGTACTTGGCGCTTCCTTGCCGGTAGACCAGTCTGGACCATATATTGAAGGAAAGGTTGACGGAAATGATGTCACCTTTCTGTTGGACACTGGCGCTACCCGTTCTACTGTAAGAACAGTGGACGTTCCAAACCTACCCCTCTCGGGAGAAAATATCCAAGTAGTGGGTGTATCTAATCAATTGATTAGTACTCCTGTTACCGAACCAATGGAGATTTCAATTGGAAATTTTAAACAGATGCATAGATTTGTCGTCTGTGACACCAGTCCAGTGAATCTACTGGGTCGTGATTTGCTGTGCAAAATGAACTGTACCATCTTTTGCACACCAAAAGGTGTTGAAATACAGACCCCAGATGAAGATGGCATTTATAAATTATTGTTACTTAGACCTGACTCAGAAATTAAAAGATTGACCCTGCAGGACTTGCCTCAAGAACTACAGGAAGCCGTAAAGCCAGAGGTGTGGGATTTCACTGGAAAAGATGTGGGGTTGATGAAAGATGTGGACCCCATACAGATAGCCATCAAGGACAATGCAGTATATCCTAACACTAGGCCCTACCGAATGAATGCTGAAGTGAAAGCAGGTGTCACTCTGGAAATACAAAAATTATTAGAAGGAGACATCATACAGGAAGTGATGAGCAGCCCATGCAACTCCCCGATTATGGGCATCAAAAAGCCTAGTGGCAAGTATAGGGTAGTGCAGGACCTGAGAAAGGTTAACAAAATTGTAGTTCCTTGCTGCCCTATTGTCCCGAACCCTGCAGTGATATTGTACCAGATTCCTTGGGATGCTGAATGGTTCACTGTGATTGATTTATGTCATGCATTTTTTTCGATACCCCTGCACCCCGACAGCAAATTTCTTTTCTCATTTGCCTTCGAGGGTCACGTGTATTGTTGGAACCGGGTCCCTCAAGGGTATACAGAGAGCCCCTCTATCTTTAATCAGATCTTGAAAAAATGTCTAGAGACTTTGATCTTACCTGGGAACTCTGTGTTAGTGCAGTACATAGACGACCTTCTATTGGCGTCTAAGAGTCACAGGGACTGTGTAGTTGACACCATTGCCCTCCTAAATCATCTGTGTGAGAAAGGGCATAAAGTGGCCCCTGACAAACTACAGTTCTGTGCGAAATCAGTAAAATATCTAGGACACCAGATAGAAAAGGGTGTCAGAAAAGTCACATCAGAAAGAGTGAGAATAATTCAAAAGATGCAGTTGCCCCGTACTCAAAAAGATGTCAGAATGTTCCTGGGGGTATTAGGATACTGCAGACAGTGGATTCTGGGATTTGCAGCCTTAGCCAGGCCCTTGATAAAAATGACCACGAGAGGAATGCCAGATGTTGTAGAGTGGGACGATGAAAGTCTAATGGCTTTCACAAGACTGAAAAACTGTCTGTGTACGGCCCCTGCGTTGGGAATGCCAGATTATTCCAAAGAGTTTGCCCTATTCTGTGACACTCGCGATAATTGCGCATTGTCAGTCCTGACTCAAGAACATGGCACGACCAGAAGGCCTGTGGCCTATTTCTCTGCCACTTTGGACCCAGTAGCTGCTGGGTTACCAGGCTGTCTGAAAGCAGTAGCTGCTACCTGTGCAAGTTTGGAACAGAGTGAGTCCATTGTCATGGGACATCCTGTGACCGTGTATGTTTCACATGGAGTGGTAATTCTATTGACCAGAACTAAAACACAGTATCTCACCCCTAGTCGGCTGACTAAATACGAGAGGATTCTTGTGGGTGCAGCAAATGTAAGCATTGTTAGGTGCGGTATTCTGAACCCTGCCACCTTACTCCCCGACCCCTTGGAAATAGAAGGTGGAGATGATGATGAACATGATTGTATTGACCTGACAGAGTTCAGTACTAAGCCACGCCCAGACATAAAAGAAGTACCATTGCCTGAGCATGATAAAGAACTATTTGTGGATGGTTCCTGTCTAAGACATGAACTAGGAGGCTTGAGTGCTGCTTATGCAGTAGTGTCTTTCACAAAAATTGAAGAAGCAGGTTACCTATATAACATCAAGTCTGCACAAGTAGCCGAATTGATAGCCATGATAAAGGCTTGCAAAATTGGGAAGGACTTACGCATAACAGTGTATACTGACAGTCAGTACTGTTATGGAGTTGTGCATGACTTTGGCCAATTATGGCTACAGAGGGAATTCATGACTTCCTCAGGTACTCCAATTCGGAATGCAAAGGTTGTTCATGACCTTTTAGAGGCCATCCAGTTGCCCAAAGAACTGGCAGTGGTGAAATGTGCTGCTCATCAAAGGAGCATGGACAAAGTATCACTGGGAAACGATTATGCTGACCGAGTGGCCCAATGGTGTGCCAAAGATCGGTATATTGTAAATCCAAAACGAGGGGGGCCAGGAACCAGCTGCCAGCTTCAGGTGTTTGAAGAAGTGCCTACGTGGGATGAAGTGAGAGAGTGGCAGGAATCGGCTCCTTGGCAAGAAAGAGAGAAATGGAAGGAGGATGGGTGTAGACCGAGACGTGTGGATGGTGTGATTTTGGGCCCAACTGGTATGCCTGTGTTACCCCGACACTTGCTTGGCACAATGGCAAGATTAATACATGAAGGATCACACATTGGTAGGGATGCCATGATTCTGGTATTTCAACAGACTTGGTACAGTAAAAAGTTCAGGAAGGTAGCAGAGTCCCTCTGCCAGAGGTGCCTGTCATGTCAACAGATGAACCCAGGCAAGAGGACAATGGTTGAACTGAGCAGGATTGGGAGATCAGGGGGTCCCTTTATAAGGATACAGATTGATTTCATCACCATGCCCCGTTGTGAAGGGAAACGATATGTCCTTGTCATTGTTTGCGTATTTTCAAAATGGGTAGAAGCTTACCCTACTCCTCAAAGTGACGCACTGACAGTAGCGAAGTGTTTACTAAAAGAACTGATACCTAGATTCGGAATACCATACATTATTGAATCAGATAAGGGTGGACATTTCCAGAATGAAATACTGGCTGAACTGTGTAAGGCCTTTGGAATAAGGCAGAAACTCCATTGTGCATACCACCCAGAGGCTTCTGGAATAGTGGAACAAGTAAATGGAACTATCAAAAACAGACTAGCAAAGCTGACAGATGCTACTGGCATGACCTGGGTGAAGGCCCTGCCCCTGGTCCTGATGGGACTGAGAAGTGTTCCTGACCGCAAGACAGGCCTAAGTCCCCATGAAATCATTATGGGAAGAGTGATGAGGCAAGCATGGGTGCCAGGAAGCAAACTGTTGAGTATTACTGATGATTTGGTGCTTGAATACTGCAGAAGATTGGGTGACCAAGTGCGTTCTATCTCTCGCCAGATTGGAGACGACGGCATCCTCAATCCAACGACTCCTCTCCACAGCTTGGTTCCAGGAGACTGGGTCAAAATAAAGAAGCACACTCGATCAAGCTGTCTGGCACCAAGGTGGGGAAAGAAACGCCAAGTAATCCTGGTGACAACCACTGCAGTGAAGGTCGCAGGTGTTCCTCAGTGGATCCACGCTGGACACACCCAGAAGGTATTGCCAGACAAAGGATTTGAAGAAGAAGGGCAACCAGCAGAGGACCCTGAAGGAGCCAGACCAGAAGCAACTGACAACGAGCAGCCCAGCACCAGTCAGGTTAAAGGAACAGCAGACGTTGGCACAGGAGTAGTTGACTACGAACTGCCAAGAAACCAGCCTGTGGAAGAGGTCCCGGAAACTGAGCCAGGAGTAGCTGAAGACGAGCTGCCAAGCATATGGCCAGAAGAATGGATACCGATGATTGATCTGACCGAAGATCCTATCAGAACAAGAGAACGACTTAGTGAAGGTAGAGAGTGGACTAGTCAGGAAAAGCAAGGCACAGGCGAAGAACCTCAGCCGCTTGAGATTCACATCAAAACTGAGGAAGGAGAAGGTCAGACAGGGACAGAGCAGGTATTCGATACACCACCGCTAACACCTGATGCAGATAAGGGAGAGACTAGAAATAGAGTGATAGTTCGAGCAGAAGAAAATCAAGAGATCGAAGTGCTTGAACAGGATCAGAGAGGGTTAAAAGAACGGGTTCAGGAAACAGAAACAGAAACAGAGACAATCGAAAGCCAAAAACAAAATATTCCTGAACAAGGCCAGATTAGCAACCAGGCAGAAGAATTTGATGCTAGCCCTGGAACTAGTCAGATAAGGGAAGTAGGAGAAGAAAGTGGAGAAGAATTACCACAAGATAAAGAGAACAAGAGAATAAGAAAAGAAAGTGAAGTCCAAGTACCGACTAAGAGACTAAAGAAAAGAAACAACCTTGAGCCTAGGTTTGTAAAAAGATTGAGACTTAGGATAAAGACAGTGGAAGAAAAACGTGCAGAAGCAAGAAGAAGTGCTCGGATAGCAGAGCAAGAAGAAGACTCTTCCAAAAGAAGGAGTGAGCGAATAAAAAGACAAAACAAAAAGTACAAGTCTCCTGAATGGACACTGGTTTTGGAGGAGCTTGAAGATCTTGATATAACTGACGTGAGCGACGGAGAACCCGTCCCAGAGTACTCAGCTGAAGAGGAAGACGAACCACCGTGAATTTGCACAAAGTAAGCTAGTTGTGTAAAAAGCAAAAAAGAGGGGTGAGAACACTCCTTCTGAGCCAAAATGTCTGATTCAACGGTGAATGGTAGACCTAGTTGCAGCCGTTTTAAGACGTGTTGCAAGGTGTGTATATGTAGTGTAGTAGTACTGATGGTTATCTGGATAGGATTAACAATTTTCATTCCCTTTGCTGTAAGTAAAGATACTAACATTGTCCCTACTGAAGTTGTAAATACTGACAATGAGGAGCTAACAACACAGAGTGTAGCACGACATGAAAGAGCTTTGAGACAAACAAAACAGAACTTAGAAGCATCAGATGAGGGAGGACTACATTATCATGGAGTTAAGAACAAGAAACACTTAAATGTTTTCGCAAACTTGTTGATACACTATGTAGAGACTATGGAAATTGAAGATTGCTATGTCTGCATGAAGCTACCTACTTCTGTGGCTGAAGGCGTGACATACCATCATCTGCCATTGACATATGGAATCTCCTGTAGCATTTTAGCTAGTTTATTCTATAAAAGAGGACCGTTACAGTACTATTACTCTAACAATGACGTGATTTTTTCTGAACTTCCTATACGTGGGAACTTGAATCCTGTACATACCAAAACTGACACCATAAGATATATGGGAGACTACTTTCTGACTATAGGTAACATTGACATAGCAGACGCACACAGAGATAACTTGACTTGTTCTTTGCGTGAGCAGGAAAAGATGTTCCTGAACATGGCAGAGAAAAGGAGAATTAAAATTCAGAAGAAGGCTAATGACGAAAGTCAGAAAAAGCCAAAGTGGGCAGAGAACATGGAAGGCACCTCATCTGGTGGAGCGGGTCCTGCTCTGTTGCTGGATTTTGAAAAGAAAGGCAAGCTATGTCTTCACCGCGAGAAGACTAGCTATTATAATAATGTTTTCATTGGTTCCAGTGAATGCGAACATAATTACAAGGTAATTGGAGGTTGGGGTTTCAAAAATGGGTCAGAGCCTGTGTTTCCTGGAATTTATTATATTTGTGGGGACAAGGCTTATTTCAAATTGCCGGATCACTGGTATGGAAGCTGCTACTTTGGCATTGTCTTCCCGAAAATATACCATGTGAATGGAAAAGCTGGAAGCAATGAAGATACTAATGGCTTAGTGAGTAGTAAAAGAGAAAGTATAGGTGAAATTATGGGTAGTATTTTCAGTGCACTGATACCTGGAGTGGGAGTGGTTCTGAACACTCACAGAATTTGCAAATTGTCTACTATAGTAGATGTGCTGTCTACTGAAACAGCTCATGGATTTCTGCTGGTCAATACCGAAATGGTTGCGATCAGATCAATGGTTTTACAAAATCGACTTGCTCTTGACACCTTATTAGCGAAAGAGGGCGGAGTCTGCCGGATGTTGAAGGCGCAACATTGTTGCACTTATATTCCGGATAAAAGTGTACAGATCAAAAGATATGTGAAAAACATTACTAATTTGGCAAAGGAACTCAAACAACTCGAGGTTGATAGTGCCTGGAAGAGACTGGTAGATGGTCTCTCAAATGTAGGTCATTGGCTTGCTAGCATAGGTAAAAGCTTATTATTCAAAATTCTGATGCCAATTGGTATTATAGGTCTTATTATACTTTCCATTTTCTTATGCTGTAAATACCGCAAGCGCACCAAAAAGCACGAGGTAAATGCAAGAGGAGTGAAACGAAGTGTGGATGAGATTGAATTAGAGGAAGTGAATGATCAGATATACAAAAAGGTGAAGACTTCTCACCCTGCTAAAACTGAGAGAGAAAAGTTAGAACGGCTGCTGGAAGAAATAGAACTTTATAAAGTATGAAAGAAAGTTGGCATCTGGTTCCATTATAATTTGTGATGATAGTAAATATCATCAAAGAGGGGATTGATGAAGCAAAGCTTCGCATATTTTGCGGCTTGCCGAAGTCAAGAACCTCATTTATGTGTAATAAGGTAACAAAACGTATGTTTTACTAACATTTATTTTGTTTAGGCAAAATTCCCGAAGCTTGCCTATGTGTATTTCTAATGAATTTAATCCGTGTCCTCTAATATGGCCGCCGCTTGTATTTTAGTTACTGCGCATGCGTCAGCCACACTCACGTGTCCTGACGCGTCTGCAGAAGTGGAGGGAAAGTTATGCGCATGCGTAATTCATAGCTGTGCTTATCATGTGGTACTGCTCGTGCCACTGCTCTTGTGCCCGTATCAATGTAGCTAACATTTAGATGCAATAAGTTTATTTCTTGATGATGAGTTAAAAGTACAAACCCTGTGATGTGTTTTCATAATGACATTATTATGTATTAATTTGTTTTCGCTTACTTTTCATGTACCGCGGGAAATGGGGGTCTGAGTGAGAGGAGAGCCATATTGGAGGTCCCTTCTGCGCCTGTGCGACATTCGGTAGCACGAGGGACCTTGACAGATGGAACACCGCCAGTTGGCAGTGATGGGCAAGATGCTCCTGAGAAAGTCACCTCTGCCCTGCGAGAACAGCGAATGTGGCTTATTATATGATACAATGTAAATGTATTGCTGCTTGTCGTGTAGTCTCTCATGGGAACCCCTAGCTCAATAGGCGGTACCAGAAAATGTTAATGTGGCATACAAATAGACTGTTTTGATTGGTGTGTTACCCAAATCCTACCTTAGGACCAATCCAAATTGAGGGATTTTGACACTTTGCAACATTGGGGGGTGGTACACTGTCCCCAAACTGTATATCTACCCTGGGTTCACCTAGTGAACCGTCCGACTTGTCTGGTTTAGCTGACCTGTCACTGACCCAACGCACTCAATAGGTGACTGGAGATACAGAGCGCTGCGAAGCACTCTGTCCGAATTTGACCATAGACTGAGGCTCTACTGAACCTTAAAGTGCTGGCGAAGCACTTTGCTGGGAGTTCGCTGACCCAATCGGGGTCTTGATCGATAGCTGCAGAGCGGGTGGAGCGCAGGCGTTGCTTCCGAACTGTGGGTTCCGGTCCTGTCCTGAAGAGGGTCCTGTCCTGAGGGTTTGCTGTCCTATCCTGAGGGTCCTGTCCTGATTCCTATTCCGAGGGTATCCTGTCCTATCCTGGGTGTCCATTCTGCACCTGCTTTCCTTTGAGGGGTATCCTTCCTTGAGGGTTTCCTGTCCTTAACTGACCCGTGGCCAGGGTTTGGTTTCCACACCTTTCTAGGTAAATATTGCTCTGAAAACTCTTAAAATCTTGCACCTTCTGAATTTCTAACTTTTGCTTTAATAAAGTTCAACATTGCACATGTGATATTTTCCATGCCTTTCTGCAACTATTGAAAGTCATTTATATTTTTCCATAAGTTTATTCCTATGTCTTCTCATTTGTTAGAAATTATATTTTGCATAGCAGTGTGTCATTTCCTGATATGGTCTAGAACTTCGTTGCCTAGATTGTTCAAAGGCCCCTTCACCTTAAGTGAAGCGTGTTATTCATTATAAGCTCTCCTATAGTCACCCACACTTAGGGTATCCCTGTTTAGATAATACTGACTTGCATAGTGTCTTTTCTCGTTACATTTTATTAGTACCTTGATGATTACTCTGTCATTATTTCTTTATGCATATATAATTTACGTTATCTTGGTTATTGATTGCCTTGTTTTATTGTACCTCATGCAAGAAAATAATGAACTTTAGATAAACATTTTAAAACTTCCAGTTGTCCGTGGTCATTTAAACAGTATTTGAATGTTATTGGTTGGATTTGTATTTTGCTGCTTTTCCTTTACAGCTAGCTCCCTGATTCATTGTGGTCATTAGGCACCCGCATCGGTGGATGGTAAGTCGGGTGCACCGAAAATTGGTAGCAGGGAACACACACACACCAACTTGGTAGAGCTCGTGAAGTCACCTGATCGATGTATATGGTGATTTGAAAAGTATATGGGCCCTGAAGCCGGAAACGGCGAAACTATTGGTCGGGTGGCCTCGCGCGCTCTATCAATTGGACTTTGGAAACACAGCTCGCAATGGTTTTCAGCTCTCTTTCAACCCACTGGGGTATTACTATGGATTAAATGCGAGTGATGACAAGGCGCCCACTGGGGTAAAAGTAACAGGAACTCAAAGTACCAGCATGCCTCGCATGCATACGCCCACAGAGGCGGGACTATTTGATTGCACACCAGCTGTTCCTGATTGATTGCCAGTCATTCATCTCTACCATTCGCCCGTGATCAAGAGCACCACAGTGCTTGAAACGCGTTGGGCTCCTTATGAACTGGGAAGCGAGATTGTTACCCTGCCAAGCTACAGCCACTCATTAAAAGCTTTCAACTCTCTGCTGTGTGGCGTCTTCACTGTTTGGGCAGTTTTTGAATGGATTATTGCGGCCGGCCTGGTCGCGAGGACGCCCTGCTGTTTTCATGCAGATCCGGGTGCGTACTTGCGAACTTGGTGGAGCAGGGAGTGCCGTGTGATTGGACTTTGGAAACACAGCTCACAGTGGTTTTCAGCTCTCTTTCAACCCACTGGGGTATTACTATGGATTAAATGCGAGTGATGACAAGGCGCCCACTGGGGTAAAAATAACAGGAACTCAAAGTACCAGCATGCCTCGCATGCATACGCCCACAGAGGCGGGACTATTTGATTGCACACCAGCTGTTCCTGATTGATTGCCAGTCATTCATCTCTACCATTCGCCCGTGATCAAGAGCACCACAGTGCTTGAAACACGTTGGACTCCTTATGAACTGGGAAGCGACATTGTTACCCTGCCAAGCTACAGCCACTCATTAAAGGCTTTCAACTCTCTGCTGTGTGGCGTCTTCACTGTTTGGGCAGTTTTTGAATGGATTATTGCGGCCGGCCTGGTGGCGAGGAAGCCCTGCTGTTTTCATGCAGATCCTGGGTTCGTACTTGCGAACTTGGTGGAGCAGGGAGTGCCGTGTGATTGGACTTTGGAAACACAGCTCGCAGTGGTTTTCAGCTCTCTTTCAACCCACTGGGTATTACTATGGATTAAATGCGAGTGATGACAAGGCGCCCACTGGGGTAAAAGTAACAGGAACTCAAAGTACCAGCATGCCTCGCATGCATACGCCCACAGAGGCGGGACTATTTGATTGCACACCAGCTGTTCCTGATTGATTGCCAGTCATTCATCTCTACCATTCGCCCGTGATCAAGAGCACCGCAGTGCTTGAAACGCGTTGGGCTCCTTATGAACTGGGAATCGAGATTGTTACCCTGCCAAGCTACAGTCACTCATTAAAGGCTTTCAACTCTCTGCTCTGTGGCGTCTTCACTGTTTGGGCAGTTTTTGAATGGATATATATATATATATATATTACCTACTGGCGGTCGCCAGTAGGTATATATAGTTAGGATTTTTTCTCTATGGGATTTTTGAAAATTCTATGTCTAATAACTTTGGAGATTGTGGACGGAATTGGCTGAAATTTTCAGGAAAATGGCACATTTTGTTTCTGAGCAGCCCTTGAAAATTTGGGGGGGGTTCGTCAAGGGGGGGCCGAGAAAAAAGGGGGGTCCCAAAACGTGTTTTTAACATTGAGTTTTCCATAGGGCGGTTGGCCTCACTTTTAGCCCGAACGGCTGAATGGATTTGCACGAAACTTGGCAAAATTGTAGGGACTGGTAGCCCGATGTGCCTTTTGTAGGTCTCAATATATGTGCTCCAGTGGATTTTGAGAAATTAACGTTTAAAAAAAGATATATATCTGTAACAGCGGACCGGGCAGCGCTCCAGGACGCGTACTTTTCGCGCAACGGAGCTTTGTGAAGCGAAGCTGATTGGTTCTCCGGCGTCTGTCAACATTCCAAACAGTCCGTAGCGGCCGCCATCTTGTCTCTCGGTAGGATCGAGAGACAAGAGGAGGCCAAAGCGAAGGGGCAAATGACCATAAGGGGGAATAGTAGATCCTAACTGACCCCCTAGGTTTGATGTGGAGGTTTTAAAAGGGCCCCGCGGGGCAAAAAAAAAAAATATTAATAATAATCGAACGGCTGAATGGATTTGCACGAAACTTGGTAAAATATTAGGGACTGGTAGCCCGATGTGCCTTTGCTAGGTCTCAATATATGTGCTCTAGTGGATTTTGAGAAATTAACGTTCAAAAAAAGATATATATCTGTAACAGCGCTCCGCTTCACGTAACGGAGGTTTGCGAAGCTGATTGGTCATTCTGTCACTGGGCTATAGATGGGCTACATCTGGCTGATATTTGGGCTACATTTGTTTTTTTTGTCTCTGGCGGCCATCTTTGGGCTACATTGGGCTACATTGGGCTTCATTGGGCTTCATTGGGCTACATTGGGCTACATTTGGGCTCCAACATATATATAGGCCAATGTAGCCCAATATATATTTTTCAAAGTTAATTTTCGTAAAAACCACTGGAGCATATATCTTGAGACATAGCAAAGGCACATCGGGCTACCAGTCCCTACAATTTTGCCAAGTTTCGTGGAAATCCATTCAGCCGTTCGAGCTAAAAGTGAGTCCAACCGCCCTATGGAAATGAAGGAAATGAATGGGTAATTTGTAATTAGCAAATAGCTAATCGCAAACTAGGAATGGTAAAGGATCGCTATTTATTCCTTAAAGTTCGCTATTTAGGAAATGCAAAAAACTTTGATGATACATATGGCGGTTCATCTCGAACAAGATAAGAAGCATAGGGATAGATTTATGATGACTGGCGCATCACCAGGGATGTGTTAGTCATTCTGTGCCGCTGTTCCGTCACCTATGGTGTGCTGCATTTACAATGCGGCGCATCATGGGGCAAAAACAGCACAGATGCGTGATGTAACTGTGCCGTAAAGGTGGCGCATTGCTGGAGTTGTATCGCAAGTGTGATGAAGCTCCAGGAAGGGTCGGGGGTGCCCCTGTCGCAGGGTTTCTGTTCTCACACGGAACTGTGGACAGAGGATTGGAACCTCGGCGAATTAGGGTGCCCCAAAACTCACCTTAGTACTCAAAAACCCCTTAGCATGCTAGGTACAGTGTCACATTGGATATAACAAACTCTCAATGTTTAGACAATCCAGAATATGAACTTATAGTACCTCAGGATACGTGGAACTCATGAACAGTCGGTCGTTATATATTTCTTAGAAACCAGAACATGGAGTTAAGAAGAACACATGTGTATTTGAAATGTTTATTTACTAATGCCGTCTTCTCAGGCGTAGTATCTTAGATAATACAAGTACACATATTATCAGTAGCAAAATTACCAGCATAGTTACTAGTACATAAAAAGCGAATGGTGACAGTATGTTAACATGCTGTAAATGAATAAGAGTTATCAACACTTATAAGCAGCCACGGGCCGTGGAGGGAGTTACGGTGGGGCAGGGAGGCGGGGAGGGGGAGGGGCAGGGTGGAGAGGGCTCCACCCTGCCCCTCCCCGCCTCCCTGCCCCATCGTAACTCCCTCCACGGCCCGCGGCTGCTTATATCTCACCCTCCCTAATACACATATTATATTATTTGCTAAGAAGGTCTCTTTGTGTTGGTTTAGGGCGTGCCCATACTTTAGTGTCTTAGATTTGAAGGAATCACATCAGCATACACCAGCTCTCTCTTCATGTGAACCGCATCAAGTGTTGTGTATGTGTGTTCGGCAAAGCAATATAAAACCCGCCTCATGCCCAGAATTGGCAGAAGCTGCACTTATGTTATGAGTATGAAGTCGTGGAGATCAGACCTCATAACAATTCTGTATCGTGTTGTTCTTGAAACTTCAGCACTCGCTGTACAGATATAGTTTAAAAAGTAAAGCAGATAGTAGAGCAATAACATATTATTCTCATGTAAATCACGATGAACTATTAGGTTGAAAGCTAAAGCAACAACTAAGTGTCGTGTGCAGAAGTTGCAAAAAAGGAAAAATGGCGTTTAAACCGGTAATGAGCCCATGCTAACTTAACACGGTGTAAAGATATCCAGGACCTAGATGACACCTCCCCATGATCCGGAAACGAACTGAATAAGATAATAGAAGTGCCATCTCATGAGAGCAGATTGCAACTTTATATGTGGACGGTCCGCAAGGTAAAATATTAAAAACTAGGAAAATTTAATGCTAAAGAAAAATAAAACAGCCAAGTACTTTATCGAGTCTTAAGCCAATAGGCAAGCTAAATAATAAAAACTTGACAAATAAGTCAATGAATTGTCAATGAAATGCTAGTACTCAGCATATCAAAAATGAAAAAGGTCTATGACATAACTGTGTATGCAAAATAAGCTGCAACAGCCTCCAATAGGAAGTCACCGTCTTCATCCGAAAAGAGTTCAGCCATCCAATTTAAAAGCGGAAAAGAACATACGTGCTCTCCCAGCACCGGATCCTCTATCACCATCAGAGGACAGCTCGGTGGGTTTTCAAGAAAGCTCTGTTCCAAGAAAGACTGTGTTGCCGCCAGTAAATTCCAGGGACCAATTAGTCCATGCATCAATGCCACAGCCATAATCCTTTCGCCAGGACAAACCAACTCGTGAGTAATGATAGGAGTCATCAGCTGATTAAAGTCGACGTCAGGAGAAACCGGTCCGCAGAGACACAAATCAATGGCCCAATCGAAATCACAGGTCAGGCAGTGAAATACAGGCTGGACACAGGTGAAGTAGGAGAATTGAAAAGATAATCCATATGCCGTGCTTAATATCGCCAACGGCATTGTGCCATAATATTCTAGCATGCGATTGCGGAACAGTGTCAGCAGCTGCAGGGCGGGAGGTTGCATAGGAGGGACATCCATATTTAAAAATGTAAAAAAGCACAAGAGCGTCCGCTGGTAATGCAAGTAAAAATGGCAATCCACGAAGCAGAGTGGAAAAAATAGAATGAAAGAAAGCAGGGATGACTCCAAAGATTTTCTCAAATGAAGTCACGAGACCACTGGTAACAACTTTAAAAAAGTGCGCCAGGGCCTTTGTGGAGGATGCGTTAAAGATAGTCCGAACCATCTTGCTGAAATGGAAAGGCAAATCTGAATTGAAAAGGGTCTACACCTCTGTACGGGTGTTCGCTATGTGAAGCACGAAAGTTTCACGGGCCGAACTCAAGGCCACCTCTCTCTGAGACAAAAGAGCTCTTATTCTTGCCATGCCGTTGAAATCTGCTCCCAAGGTTGGTATTTGTGGCGAGATTGAAAACTCCCTATGTTCATGTGTGGGAGGAAATAGAACATTTCTGCAGCAAATAACCCGTTCACTTACTGTTACGATAAAAGGAATACTTTTAATTAACCCAGAACAATCTTCATTATTGAGCATCAAATAACTACCATTTTCGAACAACTTGAACGTGGGGATGATAGCAGGAACTGGCGTGCCTTGCAACACGCAAGCCATATTTGGTCGGAGTTTGTTGCATGAACCGTGTAACTGTATGTGCCTACACATTAGTGAATGATCTGGTGTCTCAGTGCATTCCTCTCCATTCAGATAAACTTCTTGATCATCTTTGAAACATCTGTATGTGTATGGAAGCGACCAGACCTCATGAAGAAAAGCACTACCTAAAGGTTCATAACGACCTATTGGTATATATTTCATACAATTTGAAAACTTATATAAAGCAAAAGGCAGCGTTATTAAACCGTGGATAAGGCACGTTGCCAAAAAACCCGCAATCCTCTGCTGATGATGTCACTGAGCATGTCATGAATGATGTAATATGTGACATCATCAGCAGTGGATTACGGGTAATAGTATCTCTAGTTTACTCCCCTATAGCTGTCTTTCTTTTAACATAAGTGTCTGTTTCCTTCCCTTATACTTACTGTTTTTGGTTCGCTTCCGGTTCGCGTACCGGCGAGCGAACTGGGAAGCGAACTAAGAGAAATAGAGGTTGGCACAGTTCCAAATATTGTACCAATTTTTTAATAACGGGGAGGTAGTTCTGAAAAGAACTTTTTTTTTATTGTTTTTGTTGTTTTATATTTTTTTTATTATTTTTCAGAACATTTTTTTACTTTTTTTGAATTTTTCTGAACAGTTTTATATTTTTTGGGGTTTTTCTTGGAGGGGGCAATGAAAACGATTCATTGTAAAGGGCTCAACAGGAGCAACAAAACAAAAAAAAAGTATTTATTATTTTGGGCGTTTCGTACAAACTTGCATATGATAGTCAATAGCTCTGTTGATCAGAGTGATGCTTCTTTCTCCGTAGCAAATGAATCCATCGCAATGTACGCAGACGTGTTTTACTTCACCAAATCTCATTTGTATATTTGGCACTATCTCCCTGCCCTCTGGTCCCGTTACTTCCGGTACAACAGATCTTCTGGCCATAATAGGGAGATTATCTAGGTCGTTCCGAAACTGTGCAGCACTGTAGTTGTTAGGATGCCACCTAGTCATATGGCGATGCATTGTGTAGTTTCCGAAACTGTATTTTTTCTCGGTCCCTCTGGACAGTCTATCTTGACATATAAGGCAAGTTACGTATCTTGCATTTACTTTTTTCTGACCTTTGGGAATTTTAAAAAATTGCCAAATGAAGTTTTCTTTCCGGTGAGACGTCCTGGGCTCCTCAGGCAAAAACTGCCTCTCTTCGTGCTCGTCGTCCTGTTCCTCTTCTTCCTCTTCTTGTTGAATTATAACTTGAGCAGGTGGTCCACTCTTCCTTGGATGTGGTGGAGGTGGTGGGGAAGCACCAGCTGAAGCTACTAAAGAAGCCATTGCTCACTGGTAACAAAGGGTCTTTCTCTTACAAAGATGAAAGTCAGAGTGAGGAAAGAAGGAGGGATTTTCATCATTTGGGAAAAACAAGAGTTCTCAACCAATGAAAAGTGTTCATTTTATATTATATGACCTAGTCTTACATCATTAGGAAACCAAAAGTGAAATGAACCAATGAAAAGTGTTATTACCAAGTCACATGACCTGCTGTGTTTACGTTAAGCGCTTTGCAGGGCCTCCCGGTTTGCTTCCAGAAACCTGCGCTTTGCGACTCGCTTAGCGTACCAGTTCGCTAACGTAGCACGTCATATGACGTATCACGCGACAACGTGAAACGTCATGCGGACGGGAGGCGTCACGATGTTGTTTTCTAACGCGGCAGTTGCGGTAAAGAAACGTTTTACCGGCTCGCGGTCTATTTCGCGGCATCAAGGTCAGCTAACGGGAAGCTTCCCGATTCGCGAAGCGGGAACGAAGAAAAAAAAATATTTAAAAAAAAAATTATTCATAAACATATAAAATATATTTTTGGATTTAAAGAAGAATACATTTTACAGCTACAGATATTACCTGTTAAAAAACCAATGAAATTCACTGAAAAAACCATAGGTTATAGACCATATATAGTTAGGAATTAGCATTTACAAAACCTTGAAAATTCACTGAAAAAACCATAGGTTATAGACCATATATAGTTAGGAATTAGCATTTACAAAACCTTATTTTACTCACACAAAACCATTGAAATTCCATATATAGTTAGTTGCACTAACTATATATCGCGCACCCGCAATCCACTGCTGATGATGTCACATATTACATCATTCATGACATGGTCAGTGACATCACTGATGACATCACTGATGACATCTCAAATGACATCACTGATGACATCTCATTTGACATCAATGACCACATCACTGATGATATCATTCATGTGACAATACAATGCATCTCCTCACATTTTAATATAACCTCTGTTTCACCCAGTGTTAAATACAGAGTATAATTTTTGAAACCATTGACACACCAATACTAGTTACTACATACGCACTCACTGATTCCTATGTCTACACACACATTCACTCATTCACCCATACAATCATTCATACATACAATCACTCATCTTTACAACACTATCATATGCACTCATACACCTATACAGACACTCACAGTCTGCCACTCATCCATGGAGTTACTCACACACCTAGTCAGTCCTGTAAAGAATCAATGACACTTCCATTTTCTTGTCTATACAGTTAAACATAGAGCACCTTACATTTTCAAACATATACTAACACATACTTACCTTCTTATACAATCATTGATACAAGTACACATTGATCTGCACAGAGTCACACACCTCCCAGCCAGCCACACACACACTCAGTCTCCCATACAAATACTTGGACAATCAATCAGTAACCCATATAGTTAATCATATAGCTACTGATCAACACATGCAGCAGTTTACAGAACAACAGACATAATGATGCACAAATTAAGACAGTTTAGTCACTAACCCATGCACTCAGTGAGACACATTTAATCACTCACTCATACATTCAGTCATGCACCTACTAAATCCTTTGTCCAGACACTTATACTTCCACTCATTCTTCAATATGTAAGACACATTTTAACTTTACAGAAACATACAGTCACTGGATGTTGTCATCCGTGATGTCATCAGTGATGTCATCAGTGATGTCATTTGAGATGTCATCAGTGATGTCATCAGTGATGTCACTGACCATGTCATGAATGATGTAATATGTGACATCATCAGCAGTGGATTGCGGGTGCGCGATATATAGTTAGTGCAACTAACTATATATGGAATTTCAATGGTTTTGTGTGAGTAAAATAAGGTTTTGTAAATGCTAATTCCTAACTATATATGGTCTATAACCTATGGTTTTTTCAGTGAATATATATATATATATATATATATATATATATATATATACCTCGTCAAACTCCTGGGATGCGGTCAACTAAGCAAGCCCAAAGTACGCTGGTGTCACGTGCAAAGTTGCGCCGCTGCCACTAGTAGAAATCATATCAAATTCCAACTTCACACACGAAAAAGGGGCACGCACACGAAGATTCTCAAATTGGCTTTTTTATTGAAGCGTGGTGTCTCCAGACCAGGCACAAGATCACTTTGCCTGGTCTGGAGACACCACGCTTCATTAAAACAGCCAAGTTGGGATTTGATATGACATATATCTATATATATATATATATATTACCTACTGGCGGTCGCCAGTAGGTATATATAGTTAGGATTTTTTCTCTATGGGATTTTTGAAAATTCTATGTCTAATAACTTTGGCGTTTGTGGACGGAATTGGCTGAAATTTTCAGGAAAATGGCACATTTTGTTTCTGAGCAGCCCTTGAAAATTTGGGGGGGGTTCGTCAAGGGGGGGGCCGAGAAAAAAGGGGGGTCCCAAAACGTGTTTTTAACATTGAGTTTTCCATAGGGCGGTTGGCCTCACTTTTAGCCCGAACGGCTGAATGGATTTGCACGAAACTTGGCAAAATTGTAGGGACTGGTAGCCCGATGTGCCTTTTGTAGGTCTCAATATATGTGCTACAGTGGATTTTGAGAAATTAACGTTTAAAAAAAGATATATATCTGTAACAGCGGACCGGGCAGCGCTCCAGGACGCGTACTTTTCGCGCAACGGAGCTTTGTGAAGCGAAGCTGATTGGTTCTCCGGCGTCTGTCAACATTCCAAACAGTCCGTAGCGGCCGCCATCTTGTCTCTCGGTAGGATCGAGAGACAAGAGGAGGCGAAAGCGAAGGGGCAAATGACCATAAGGGGGAATAGTAGATCCTCGCTGACCCCCTAGGTTTGATGTGGAGGTTTTAAAAGGGCCCCGCGGGGCAAAAAAAAAAAAATAATAATAATAATCGAACGGCTGAATGGATTTGCACGAAACTTGGTAAAATATTAGGGACTGGTAGCCCGATGTGCCTTTGCTAGGTCTCAATATATGTGCTCCAGTGGATTTTGAGAAATTAACGTTCAAAAAAAGATATATATCTGTAACAGCGCTCCGCTTCACGTAACGGAGGTTTGCGAAGCTGATTGGTCATTCTGTCACTGGGCTATAGTTGGGCTACATCTGGCTGATATTTGGGCTACATTTGTTTTTTTTCGTCTCTGGCGGCCATCTTTGGGCTACATTGGGCTACATTGGGCTTCATTGGGCTACATTGGGCTACATTTGGGCTCCAACATATATATAGGCCAATGTAGCCCAATATATATTTTTCAAAGTTAATTTTCGTAAAAACCACTGGAGCATATATCTTGAGACATAGCAAAGGCACATCGGGCTACCAGTCCCTACAATTTTGCCAAGTTTCGTGGAAATCCATTCAGCCGTTCGAGCTAAAAGTGAGTCCAACCGCCCTTTGGAAATGAAGGAAATGAATGGGTAATTTGTAATTAGCAAATAGCTCATCGCAAACTAGGAATGGTAAAGAATCGCTATTTATTCCTTAAAGTTCGCTATTTAGGAAATGCAAAAAACTTTGATGATACATATGGCGGTTCATCTCTAACAAGATAAGAAGCATAGGGATAGATTTATGATGACTGGCGCATCACCAGGGATGTGTTAGTCATTCTGTGCCGCTGTTCCGTCACCTATGGTGTGCTGCATTTACAATGCGGCGCATCATGGGGCAAAAACAGCACAGATGCGTGATGTATCTGTGCCGTAAAGGTGGCGCATTGCTGGAGTTGTATCGCAAGTGTGATGAAGCTCCAGCAAGGGTCGGGGGTGCCCCTGTCGCAGGGTTTCTGTTCTCACACAGAACTGTGGACAGAGGATTGGAACCTCGGCGAATTAGGGTGTCCCAAAACTCACCTTAGTAATCAAAAACCCCTTAGCAAGCTAGGTACAGTGTCACATTGGATATAACAAACTCTCAATGTTTAGACAATCCAGAATATGAACTTATAGTACCTCAGGATACGTGGAACTCATGAACAGTCGGTCGTTATATATTTCTTAGAAACCAGAACATGGAGTTAAGAAGAACACATGTGTATTTGAAATGTTTATTTACTAATGCCGTCTTCTCAGGCGTAGTATCTTAGATAATACAAGTACACATATTATCAGTAGCAAAATTACCAGCATAGTTACTAGTACATAAAAAGCGAATGGTGACAGTATGTTAACATGCTGTAAATGAATAAGAGTTAGCAACACTTATAAGCAGCCGCGGGCCGTGGAGGGAGTTACGGTGGGGCAGGGAGGCGGGGAGGGGGAGGGGCAGGGTGGAGAGGGCTCCACCCTGCTTCTCCCCCTCCCCGCCTCCCTGCCTCACCGTAACTCCCTCCACTGCCCGCGGCTGCTTATATCTCACTCTCCCTAATACACATATTATATTATTTGCTAAGAAGGTCTCTTTGTGTTGGTTTAGGGCGTGCCCATACTTTAGTGTCTTAGATTTGAAGGAATCACATCAGCATACACCAGCTCTCTCTTCATGTGAACCGCATCAAGTGTTGTGTATGTGTGTTCGGCAAAGCAATATAAAACCCGCCTCATGCCCAGAATTGGCAGAAGTTGCACTTATGTTATGAGTATGAAGTCGTGGAGATCAGACCTCATAACAATTCTGTATCGTGTTGTTCTTGAAACTTTAGCACTCGCTGTACAGATATAGTTTAACAAGCAAAGCAGATAGTAGAGCAATAACATATTATTCTCATGTAAACCACGATGAACTACTAGGTTGAAAGCTAAAGCAACAACTAAGTGTCGTGTGCAGAAGTTGCAAAAAAGGAAAAATGGCGTTTAAACCGGTAATGAGCCCATGCTAACTTAACACGGTGTAAAGATATCCAGGACCTAGATGACACCTCCCCATGATCCGGAAACGAACTGAATAAGATAATAGAAGTGCCATCTCATGAGAGCAGATTGCAAGTTTATATGTGGATGGTCCGCAAGGTAAAGCATTAAAAACTAGGAAAATTTAATGCTAAAGAAAAATAAAACAGCCAAGTACTTTATCGAGTCTTAAGCCAATAGGCAAGGTAAATAATAAAAACTTGACAAATAAGTCAATGAATTGTCAATGAAATGCTAGTACTCAGCATATCAAACATGAAAAAGGTCTATGACATAACTGTGTATGCAAAATAAGCTGCAACAGCCTCCAATAGGAAGTCACCGTCTTCATCCGAAAACAGTTCAGCCATCCAATTTAAAAGCGGAAAAGAACATACGTGCTCTCCCAGCACCGGATCCTCTATCACCATCAGAGGACAGCTCGGTGGGTTTTCAAGAAAGCTCTGTTCCAAGAAAGACTGTGTTGCCGCCAGTAAATTCCAGGGACCAATTAGTCCATGCATCAATGCCACAGCCATAATCCTTTCGCCAGGACAAACCAACTCGTGAGTAATGATAGGAGTCATCAGCTGATTAAAGTCGACGTCAGGAGAAACCGGTCCGCAGAGACACAAATCAATGGCCCAATTGAAATCACAGGTCAGGCAGTGAAATACAGGCTGGACACAGGTGAAGTAGGAGAATCGAAAAGATAATCCATATGCCGTGCTTAATATCGCCAACGGCATTGTGCCATAATATTCTAGCATGCGATTGCGGAACAGCGTCAGCAGCTGCAGGGCGGGAGCTTGCACAGGAGGGACATCCATATTTAAAAATGTAAAAAAGCACAAGAGCGTCCGCTGGTAATGCAAGTAAAAATGGCAATCCACGAAGCAGAGTGGAAAAAATAGAATGAAAGAAAGCAGGGATGACTCCAAAGATTTTCTCAAATGAAGTCACGAGACCACTGGTAACAACTTTAAAAAAGTGCGCCAGGGCCTTTGTGGAGGATGCGTTAAAGATAGTCCGAACCATCTTGCTGAAATGGAAAGGCAAATCTGAATTGAAAAGGGTCTGCACCTCTGTACGGGTGTTCGCTATGTGAAGCACGAAAGTTTCACGGGCCGAACTCAAGGCCACCTCTCTCTGAGACAAAAGAGCTCTTATTCTTGCCATGCCGTTGAAATCTGCTCCCAAGGTTGGTATTTGTGGCGAGATTGAAAACTCCCTATGTTCATGTGTGGGAGGAAATAGAACATTTCTGCAGCAAATAACCCGTTCACTTACTGTTACGATAAAAGGAATACTTTTAATTAACCCAGAACAATCTTCATTATTGAGCATCAAATAACTACCATTTTCCAACAACTTGAACGTGGGGATGATAGCAGGAACTGGCGTGCCTTGCAACACGCAAGCCATATTTGGTCGGTGTTTGTTGCATGAACCGTGTAACTGTATGTGCCTACACATTAGTGAATGATCTGGCGTCTCAGTGCATTCCTCTCCATTCAGATAAACTTCTTGATCATCTTTGAAACATCTGTATGTGTATGGAAGCGACCAGACCTCATGAAGAAAAGCACTACCTAAAGGTTCATAACGACCTATTGGTATATATTTCATACAATTTGAAAACTTATATAAAGCAAAAGGCAGCGTTATTAAACCGTGGATAAGGCACGTTGCCAAAAAACCAGCAATCCTCTGCTGATGATGTCACTGAGCATGTCATGAATGATGTAATATGTGACATCATCAGCAGTGGATTACGGGTAATAGTATCTCTAGTTTACTCCCCTATAGCTGTCTTTCTTTTAACATAAGTGTCTGTTTCCTTCCCTTATACTTACTGTTTTTGGTTTGCTTCCGGTTCGCGTACCGGCGAGCGAACTGGGAAGCGAACTAAGAGAAATAGAGGTTGGCACAGTTCCAAATATTGTACCAATTTTTTAATAACGGGGAGGTAGTTCTGAAAAGAACTTTTTTTTATTGTTTTTGTTGTTTTATATTTTTTTTATTATTTTTCGGAACATTTTTTTACTTTTTTTGAATTTTTCTGAACAGTTTTATATTTTTTTGGGTTTTTCTTGGAGGGGGCAATGAAAACGATTCATTGTAAAGGGCTCAACAGGAGCAACAAAACAAAAAAAAAGTATTTATTATTTTGGGCGTTTCGTACAAACTTGCATATGATAGTCAATAGCTCTGTTGATCAGAGTGATGCTTCTTTCTCCGTAGCAAATGAATCCATCGCAAAATACGCAGATGTGTTTTACTTCACCAAATCTCATTTGTATATTTGGCACCATCTCCCTGCCCTCTGGTCCCGTTACTTCCGGTACAACAAATCTTCTGGCCATAATAGGGAGATTATCTAGGTCGTTCCGAAACTGTGCAGCACTGTAGTTGTTAGGATGCCACCTAGTCATATGGCGATGCATTGTGTAGTTTCCGAAACTGTATTTTTTCTCGGTTCCTCTGGACAGTCTATCTTGACATATAAGGCAAGTTACGTATCTTGCATTTACTTTTTTCTGACCTTTGGGAATTTTAAAAAATTGCCAAATGAAGTTTTCTTTCCGGTGAGACGTCCTGGGCTCCTCAGGCAAAAACTGCCTCTCTTCGTGCTCGTCGTCCTGTTCCTCTTCTTCCTCTTCTTGTTGAATTATAACTTGAGCAGGTGGTCCACTCTTCCTTGGATGTGGTGGAGGTGGTGGGGAAGCACCAGCTGAAGCTACTAAAGAAGCCATTGCTCAGTGATCACAAAGGGTCTTTCTCTCACAATGAGGAAAGTCAGAGTGAGGAAAGAAGGAGGGATTTTCATCATTTGGGAAAAACAAGAGTTCTCAACCAATGAAAAGTGTTCATTTTAGATTATATGACCTAGTCTTACATCATTAGGAAACCAAAAGTGAAATGAACCAATGAAAAGTGTTATTACCAAGTCACATGACCTGCTGTGTTTACGTTAAGCGCTTTGCAGGGCCTCCCGGTTTGCTTCCAGAAACCTGCGCTTTGCGACTCGCTTCGCGTACCAGTTCGCTAACGTAGCACGTCATATGACGTATCACGCGACAACGTGAAACGTCATGCGGACGGGAGGCGTCACGATGTTGTTTTCTAACGCGGCAGTTGCGGTAAAGAAACGTTTACCGGCTCGCGGTCTATTTCGCGGCATCAAGGTCAGCTAACGGGAAGCTTCCCGATTCGTGAAGCGGGAACGAAGAAAAAAAAATATTTAAAAAAAAATTATTCATAAACATATAAAATATATTTTTGGATTTAAAGAAGAATACATTTTACAGCTACAGATATTAGCTGTTAAAAAACCAATGAAATTCACTGAAAAAACCATAGGTTATAGACCATATATAGTTAGGAATTAGCATTTACAAAACCTTGAAAATTCACTGAAAAAACCATAGGTTATAGACCATATATAGTTAGGAATTAGCATTTACAAAACCTTATTTTACTCACACAAAACCATTGAAATTCCATATATAGTTAGTTGCACTAACTATATATCTCGCACCCGCAATCCACTGCTGATGATGTCACATATTACATCATTCATGACATGGTCAGTGACATCACTGATGACATCACTGATGACATCTCAAATGACATCACTGATGACATCACTGATGACATCTCAAATGACATCACTGATGACATCATGACACACCAATACCAGTTACTACATACGCACTCACTGATTCCTACGTCTACACACACATTCACTCATTCACCCATACAATCACTCATACATACAGTCACTCATTATTACAACACTATCATATGCACTCATACACCTAGTCAGTCCTGTGAAGAATCAATCACACTTCGATTTCCTCATCTATACAGTTAAACACAGAACACCATACTTTTTCACACATATACTAACACATACTTACTCTCTTATACAATCACTGATACAAGTACACATCGATATGCACAGAGTCACACACCTCCCAACCAGCCACACACACACTCAGTCTTCCATACATCCACTCATTCTTCAATATGTAAAACATATTTAAACTTTACAAAAACACACAGACACTAGATGATGTCATTTGAGATGTCATCAGTGATGTCATCAGTGATGTCATTTGAGATGTCATCAGTGATGTCATCAGTGATGTCACTGACCATGTCATGAATGATGTAATATGTGACATCATCAGCAGTGGATTGCGGGTGCGAGATATATAGTTAGTGCAACTAACTATATATGGAATTTCAATGGTTTTGTGTGAGTAAAATAAGGTTTTGTAAATGCTAATTCCTAACTATATATGGTCTATAACCTATGGTTTTTTCAGTGAATTTTCAAGGTTTTGTAAATGCTAATTCCTAACTATATATGGTCTATAACCTATGGTTTTTTCAGTGAATATATATATATATATATATATATTACCTACTGGCGGTCGCCAGTCGGTAGTTATAGTTAGGACCTAGCTACCATAGGAAATCCGCAACATTCTATTGAGAATAACTCTGGCGCAGGTTGAGGAATTTGCGTGTAATTTTCCAAAATTTTAGCCAGCTTCGATCCGCTCCTTCCCTGTAAGTTTCGGGGGGATTCGTGAAGTGGGGGCTGAGAAAAAAGGGGGGTCCCAAAACGTGTTTTCCCCATGTTAATTTCCATAGGACGTTCTGACAAGTCTACAGCCAGAACCGATGAACGGATTTTCACCAAACTTGGCAAAATTGTAGGGACTGGTACGCAGATGAGCCTTTGCTATATTTGGTGAAAAATGCTCTAGTGGTTTTTATGAAAATTAACTTCAAAAACACATATATATCTATAGGCGCGCTACGAGCGCTCACCGGCGCGCTACGGGAGTGCGCGAGCGGAAAGCTGATTGGCTCTCGGGTGTCTGCCAACATTCTAAACAGTCTGGAGACTCCGCCATCTTGTGTCTCGGTAGAATCGAGACACAAGAGGTGAAAATGAAAAGGGGGAATGAATAAAAGGGGGCAGGGTAGACACCCCCTGACACCCTAGGTTTTATGAGGGGGCCCTAGAAGGACCCTGAAGGGCCCAAAAACATTATTTTTTTTTTTTTTCGCGGGGTAAGTGCTGGGTGCGTTCTCATGTGCGCTCTCCGGTACGCGCACCCTGAGCGCACCACGGGGAAATACAGTGTAAAAAAATATAGTAAAAAAATAATTTAGAGTGCTTAGAGGTAGGGTGCCTGAAAAGAGCTGTTGTGTTATGTGGATGTTTTTTGTACCTACAAGTAGGTACCAATGCAGAGTCTCAAATTCAAGAGGAAGACTCTATTCCCCTCATCTGTAAAATGTACACCATCTCTCCTATAGATGTCTTGCATGTTGTAACGCAAGTTGTTGTGGTAAATGGAACCCATACCATAGTCTCTGAGGAAAGCAGAAACAGATTTATTTATATGTTTCCTTGCTTTCTCAATCTGTGGACAAAATTGGTTGGACCAGTTCCATTTTTGCCTTTGGCATATATTAGAAAATACCAAGGCAGTTTTTGGAAAAAGTGACATCAATTGCCCAAAGATGTCCTTTAAAAGCATTTCCAGACCTACCCCAGTCAAAGTGCCCAGGTCATTGCCACCACAGTGCACAATTATAAGGTCAGGCTGTGGTAGATGCATAAAGGATTTTATCAATGGTATCAATTGGTGACTTCTCAATCCTCTCTGTCCAATCCACACAATGTCCACATTTCTGTTACTTGCAAATTGTTCACTCCAATAGACAAAGCTATGACCCACAAACCAGACTTTTGGCATCTTGAAGGTAGATGTGCTTGTATTCAGATGAGTTGTGGAAATGAAATGGCAGTTTGAAAGTAGGAGTTATGAAAAAAAAGTGGTTGAGATTCAGTGCACTTGTAAAACAAGAAATGATTGGTGCTTTCTTAACATTCTCCACTGAAAACTAGGGTGCATGCTTTTGTTTTTTGAAAGAAGTCAGTTTAATGGTGGAGAAAAAGTCATTGAAAGAAACATTGCATATGATTAGCTAGTACATTGAGAGGTCAAACACCCTTGCTGGATTCTTTTGCAACATAGTATCATGAACTTTTCACCTGTGTGCTCAGTTAGGTGGGAGTTACCATGGTAACAGGCCGAATGAGCACTGGGGGGATGGGTGTATATTATGTGAGTTTCAAAGTGTTGAAATGTACAATGAATTAAAATGTGCAGTTTGGTTTTGAATTAAGAAAAAACCATATGTTTCAGGGGAGTTATAGCTATCTGGACATTTCTCACTCCCTATAACTCAGCCATACTCCCACACTCACCTTCTTTCAGACCTTCTCCTTTACTTTCCTTCCTGTCTCTTCCCTTCTTTTGCTCCTTCACTCTTTTCCCTTCCCTTACTCTCCTTACTCCACATCACTAACTCCTTCTCTTACTCCCTCTGTCCTCTTACTTCTACACTCCCCTTCCCTCATTCTTTCTCTGTTAGCCTCATTCTCTCCATCCCCTTAGTCTCTCACTCCTCTTCTGTCAGGCCCACTCCCTATAACTCAGCCATACTCCCACACTCACCTTCTTTCAGACCTTCTCCTTTACTTTCCTTCCTCTCTCTTCCCTTCCTTCGCTTCTTCACTCTTTTCCCTTCCCTTACTCTCCTTACTCCACTTCCCTAACTTCTTATCTTACTCTCTCTGTCCTCTTACTTCTACACTCCCCTTCCCTCATTCTCTCTCTGTTAGCCTCATTCTCTCCGTCCCCTTAGTCTCTCACTCCTCTTCTGTCACGCTCACTCCCTATCACTCAGCCATACTCCCACACTCCCCTTCTTTCAGACCTTCTCCTTTACTTTTCTTCCTCTCTCTTCCCTTCCTTCGCTCCATCACTCTTTTTCCTTCCCTTACTCTCCTTACTCCACTTTACTAACTCCTTCTCTTACTCCCTCTGTCCTCTTAGTTCTACACTCCCCTTCCCTCATTCTCTCTCTATTAGCCTCATTCTCTCCGTCCCCTTAGTCTCTCACTCCTCTTCTGTCACGCTCACTCCCTATAACTCAGCCATACTCCCACACTCACCTTCTTTCAGACCTTCTCCTTTACTTTCCTTCTTCTCTCTTCCCTTCCTTCGCTCCTTCACTCTTTTACCTTCCCTTACTCTCCTTACTCCACTTCACTAACTCCTTCTCTTACTCCCTCTCTCCTCTTACTTCTACACTCCCCTTCCCTCATTCTCTCTCTATTAGCCTCATTCTCTCCGTCCCCTTAATCTCTAACTCCTCTTCTGTCACACTCACTCTGTATAACTCAGCCATACTCCCACACTCACCTTCTTTCAGACCTTCTCCTTTACTTTCCTTCCTCTCTCTTCCCTTCTTTCGCTCCTTCACTCTTTTTCCTTCCCTTACTCTACTTACTCCACTTTACTAACTCCTTCTCTTACTCCCTCTGTCCTCTTACTTCTACACTCCCCTTCCCTCATTCTCTCTCTGTTAGCCTCATTCTCTCCGTCCTCTTAGTCTCTCACTCCTCTTCTGTCACGCTCACACCCTATAACTCAGCCATACTCCTACACTCATCTTCTTTCAGACCTTCTCCTTTACTTTCCTTCCTCTCTCTTCCCTTCCTTCGCTTCTTCACTCTTTTCCCTTCCCTTACTCTCCTTACTCCACTTCACTAACTTCTTATCTTACTCCCTCTGTCCTCTTACTTCTACACTCCCCTTCCCTCATTCTCTCTCTGTTAGCCTCATTCTCTCCGTCCCCTTAGTCTCTCACTCCTCTTCTGTCACGCTCACTCCCTATCACTCAGCCATACTCCCACACTCCCCTTCTTTCAGACCTTCTCCTTTACTTTCCTTCCTCTCTCTTCCCTTCCTTCGCTCCTTCACTCTTTTTCCTTCCCTTACTCTCCTTACTCCACTTTACTAACTCCTTCTCTTACTCCCTCTGTCCTCTTAGTTCTACACTCCCCTTCCCTCATTCTCTCTCTATTAGTCTCATTCTCTCCGTCCCCTTAGTCTCTCACTCCTCTTCTGTCACACTCACTCCCTATAACTCAGCCATACTCCCACACTCACCTTCTTTCAGACCTTCTCCTTTACTTTCCTTCCTCTCTCTTCCCTTCCTTCCCTCCTTAAATCTTTTCCCTTCCCTTACTCTCCTTACTCCACTTCACTAACTCCTTCTCTTACTCCTTCTGTCCTCTTACTTCTACACTCCCCTTCCCTCATTCTCTCTCTGTTAGTCTCATTCTCTCCGTCCTCTTAGTCTCTCACTCCTCTTCTGTCACGCTCACTCCCTATAACTCAGCCATACTCCCACACTCACCTTCTTTCAGACCTTCTCCTTTACTTTCCTACTTTCTCTCCCCTTCCTTCGCTGCTCCTTCACTCTTTTACCTTCCCTTACTCTCCTTACTCCACTTCACTAACTCCTTCTCTTACTCCCTCTGTCCTCTTAGTTCTACATTCCCCTTCCCTCATTCTCTCTCTGTTAGCCTCATTCTCTCCGTCCTCTTAGTCTCTCACTCATCTTCTGTCACGCTCACACCCTATAACTCAGCCATACTCCCACACTCACCTTCTTTCAGACCTTCTCCTTTACTTTCCTTCCTCTCTCTTCCCTCCCTTCGCTCCTTCACTCTTTTCCCTTCCCTTACTCTCCTTACTCCACTTTACTACCTCCTTCTCTTACTCCCTCTGTCCTCTTACTTCTACACTCCCCTTCCCTCATTCTCTCTCTGTTAGCCTCATTCTCTCCGTCCCCTTAGTCTCTCACTCCTCTTCTGTCACGCTCACTCCCTATCACTCAGCCATACTCCCACACTCCCCTTCTTTCAGACCTTCTCCTTTACTTTCCTTCCTCTCTCTTCCCTTCTTTCGCTCCTTCACTTTTTCCTTCCCTTACTCTCCTTACTCCACTTTACTAACTCCTACTCTTACTCCCTCTGTCCTCTTACTTCTACATTCCCCTTCCCTCATTCTCTCTCTGTTAGCCTCATTCTCTCCGTCCTCTTAGTCTCTCACTCATCTTCTGTCACGCTCACACCCTATAACTCAGCCATACTCCTACACTCATCTTCTTTCAGACCTTCTGCTTTACTTTCCTTCCTCTCTCTTCCCTCCCTTCGCTCCTTCACTCTTTTCCCTTCCCTTACTCTCCTTACTCCACTTTACTAACTTCTTCTCTTACTCCCTCTGTCCTCTTACTTCTACACTCCCCTTCCCTCATTCTCTCTCTAAAAGCCTCATTCTCTCCGTCCCCTTAGTCTCTCACTCCTCTTCTGTCACGCTCACTCCCTATAACTCAGCCATACTTCCACACTTATCTTCTTTCAGACCTTCTGCTTTACTTTCCTTCCTCTTTCTTCCCTTCCTTCGCTCCTTCACTCTTTTCCCTTCCCTTACTCTCCTTACTCCACTTCACTAACTCCTTCTCTTACTCCCTCTGTCCTCTTACTTCTACACTCCCCTTCCTTCATTCTCTCTCTGTTAGCCTCATTCTCTCCGTCCTCTTAGTCTCTCACTCCTCTTCTGTCACGCTCACTCCCTATAACTCAGCCATACTCCCACACTCACCTTCTTTCAGACCTTCTCCTTTACTTTCCTTACTCTTTCTTCCCTTCCTTCGCTCCTTCACTCTTTTCCCTTCCCTTACTCTCCTTACTCCACTTCACTAACTCCTTCTCTTACTCCCTCTGTCCTCTTACTTCTACACTCCCCTTCCTTCATTCTCTCTCTGTTAGCCTCATTCTCTCCGTCCTCTTAGTCTCTCACTCCTCTTCTGTCACGCTCACTCCCTATAACTCAGCCATACTCCCACACTCACCTTCTTTCAGACCTTCTCCTTTACTTTCCTTCCTCTCTCTTCCCTTCCTTCGCTCCTTAAATCTTTTCCCTTCCCTTACTCTCCTTACTCCACTTCACTAACTCCTTCTCTTACTCCCTCTGTCCTTACTTCTACACTCCCCTTCCCTCATTCTCTCTCTATTAACCTCATTCTCTCCATCCCCTTAATCTCTAACTCCTCTTCTGTCACGCTCACTCCCTATAACTCAGCCATACTCCCACACTTATCTTCTTTCAGACCTTCTCCTTTACTTTCCTTCCTCTCTCTTCCCTTCCTTTATTCCTTCACTCTTTTCCCTTCCCTTACTCTCCTTACTCCACTTCACTAACTCCTTCTCTTACTCCCTCTGTCCTCTTACTTCTACACTCCCCTTCCCTCATCCTCTCTCTGTTAGCCTCATTCTCTCCATCTCCTTAGTCTCTCACTCCTCTTCTGTCACACTCACTCTGTATAACTCAGCCATACTCCCACACTCATCTTCTTTCAGACCTTCTCCTTTACTTTCCTTCCGCTCTCTTCCCTTCTTTCGCTCCTTCACTCTTTTTCCTTCCCTTACTCTCCTTCCTCCACTTTACTAACTCCTTCTCTTACTCCCTCTGTCCTCTTAGTTCTACACTCCACTTCCCTCATTCTCTCTCTGTTAGCCTCATTCTCTCCGTCCCCTTAGTCTCTCACTCCTCTTCTGTCACGCTCACACCCTATAACTCAGCCATACTCCCACACTCATCTTCTTTCAGACCGTCTCCTTTACTTTCCTTCCTCTCTCTTCCCTTCCTTCGCTCCTTCACTCTTTTTCCTTCCCTTACTCTCCTTCCTCCACTTTACTAACTCCTTCTCTTACTCCCTCTGCCCTCTTAGTTCTACACTCCCCTTCCCTCATTCTCTCTCTGTTAGCCTCATTCTCTCCATCCCCTTAGTCTCCCACTCCTCTTCTGTCACGCTCACTCCCTATAACTCAACCATACTCCCACACTCATCTTCTTTCAGACCTTCTCCTTTACTTTGCTTCCTCTCTCTTCCCTCCCTTCGCTCCTTCACTCTTTTCCCTTCCCTTACTCTCCTTATTCCACTTTACTAACTTCTTCTCTTACTCCCTCTGTCCTCTTACTTCTACACTCCCCTTCCCTCATTCTCTCTCTAAAAGCCTCATTCTCTCCGTCCTCTTAGTCTCTCACTCATCTTCTGTCACGCTCACACCCTATAACTCAGCCATACTCCTACACTCATCTTCTTTCAGACCTTCTGCTTTACTTTCCTTCCTCTCTCTTCCCTCCCTTCGCTCCTTCACTCTTTTCCCTTCCCTTACTCTCCTTACTCCACTTTACTAACTTCTTCTCTTACTCCCTCTGTTCTCTTACTTCTACACTCCCCTTCCCTCATTCTCTCTCTAAAAGCCTCATTCTCTCCGTCCCCTTAGTCTCTCACTCCTCTCCTGTCACGCTCACTCCCTATAACTCAGCCATACTCCCACACTTATCTTCTTTCAGACCTTCTGCTTTACTTTCCTTCCTCTTTCTTCCCTTCCTTCGCTCCTTCACTCTTTTCCCTTCCCTTACTCTCCTTACTCCACTTCAGTAACTCCTTCTCTTACTCCCTCTGTCCTCTTACTTCTACACTCCCCTTCCTTCATTCTCTCTCTGTTAGCCTCATTCTCTCCGTCCTCTTAGTCTCTCACTCCTCTTCTGTCACGCTCACTCCCTATACCTCAGCCATACTCCCACACTCACCTTCTTTCAGACCTTCTCCTTTACCTTCCTTACTCTTTCTTCCCTTCCTTCGCTCCTTCACTCTTTTCCCTTCCCTTACTCTCCTTACTCCACTTCACTAACTCCTTCTCTTACTCCCTCTGTCCTCTTACTTCTACACTCCCCTTCCTTCATTCTCTCTCTGTTAGCCTCATTCTCTCCGTCCTCTTAGTCTCTCACTCCTCTTCTGTCACGCTCACTCCCTATAACTCAGCCATACTCCCACACTCACCTTCTTTCAGACCTTCTCCTTTACTCTCCTTCCTCTCTCTTCCCTTCCTTCGCTCCTTAAATCTTTTCCCTTCCCTTACTCTCCTTACTCCACTTCACTAACTCCTTCTCTTACTCCCTCTGTCCTTACTTCTACACTCCCCTTCCCTCATTCTCTCTCTATTAACCTCATTCTCTCCGTCCCCTTAATCTCTAACTCCTCTTCTGTCACGCTCACTCCCTATAACTCAGCCATACTCCCACACTCATCTTCTTTCAGACCTTCTCCTTTACTTTCCTTCCTCTCTCTTCCCTTCCTTTATTCCTTCACTCTTTTCCCTTCCCTTACTCTCCTTACTCCACTTCACTAACTCCTTCTCTTACTCCCTCTGTCCTCTTAGTTCTACACTCCCCTTCCCTCATTCTCTCTCTGTTAGCCTCATTCTCTCCGTCCCCTTAGTCTCTCACTCCTATTCTGTCACGCTCACACCCTATAACTCAGCCATACTCCCACACTCATCTTCTTTCAGACCTTCTCCTATACTTTCCTTCCTCTCTCTTCCCTTCCTTCATTCCTTCACTCTTCTCCCTTCCCTTACTCTCCTTACTCCACTTCACTAACTCCTTCTCTTACTCCCTCTGTCCTCTTACTTCTACACTCCCCTTCCCTCATTCTCTCTCTGTTAGCCTCATTCTCTCCAACCCTTAGTCTCTCACTCCTCTTCTGTCACGCTCACTCCGTATAACTCATCTTCTACACTCCCCTTCGCTCATGCTCCCTCTGTTAGCCTCATTCTCTCTGTCCCCTTAGTCTCTCACTCCTCTTCTGTTACGCTCACTCCCTATAACTCAGCCATACTCCCTCACATATCTTCCTTTCCTCCCTCAGTCAGTCCTCTACTCTCACGTTTTCCTTCACTTTCTCTGTCTCCTCACTCCCTTACTCCCCTTGTCTTACGCTCACTTGCCTTTATCCAGTCTCTATCACCACTCTTTCCTCAACATCAGTGCTTTTTTACACTTACACACCCCCGTTCCTTTACTCCATTTTCTTCACTTATCTTCATTCCCCTTGTTCACTCCCCTTCTCCTCACTCACTTCCCACACTCACCTTCTTTCAGTTGCCCTACTTCACTTACCTTCCCCTCTCGTCCCTTTCTTTGCTCCCTCACTCATTTTCCTTTCCTTTCTCACTGCACTCACTTCACTCACTCCTTTTGAATTTATTAAGAATACAGTTCTTTTTTGAGAATTGGAGGTAGTTCTAAAAAGAACTGTTTTTTTTCTTCTTTTTTGGGGTTTTTTCTGAACAAAAACAAAAACAGGGAATGCAAAACTGCTCAACAGGAGCAAAAAAAGGGGGAGAAATTAGAGCTGGGGAGGGCATTGGTGTTCTTGCCTTTTGCGTGTAATGAGCTTGATGCTCTGCTCACCGTAGCAAAGCAGTTCATCGCATTGCTTACACTTGATAGTGATATCAGTGAAAACTGGCTACATGTTCGGTATCATCTCCAATTCCACTGCTCTTCCTCTCCCCGAAGTTGTTGCTCCTCCAGTGGATGTTGAGGCACCATCCCTTAGGGGGATTACGTGCCATGTCTCTGACACTCTCCCGGGCATAGTTCTGGGGTGCCTCCGTTGGACATGGCGAATCATTGTAGAGTTGCCAAAACTGTACTTCCTTCTAGGATCTCCCCGCGAAAGCACAGTTTTGCAGATTTTGCACTCCACCTTTGGAGCATTAACTTTTTTCAATCCTGTTGGTATGGAAAAAAAATTCCATATAAAGTGCTCCTTCACCTTGGGCTGAGGAGGCTCTTCCTGGATGAAGTCATCTGAATCCTCACTGCTGCTGGGTTGTCTGGCAGCCATTCTTTTCACTAAATGGAAGAACAGGTCTTGCTGTCTCCAAAGTGAAAGAAGAAGTGAAGGAAATGGGTGGGGTTTTCATTAGTTGTAAAAAAAAACTGTTAACAACCAATGAAAAGAATTATTTTAAGGTCACATGTCTTGACGCGCTTACGCTGCGCGCACCGGAGCGCTTCCGGGGGCGCTTACGCAGTACGAACATAGGCGCTCCTGGGGGCGCTTACGCGGCGCGCCTAAATTACGTTTTGCTAGCTTTTCGTAAATGCATTTAAAGTTAAAATACGGTTATTTAAAATCAAAAGTACTACTTTTATAAGTATTGTACTGAATGTCTTGTATTATTATTTAGTTTAAATACATATTTTTTTTTACGCACGCGGAAATAGCACTCTCGCTGCGCTCTCGGGTGAGCTTACCGGTGCGCGCACCCTGAGCGCTCCAAGTCAAAATGATAACAAAAAAACATGAAAAATACATTGAAAAAATAATTTTTGAAAAAAAAAAAATTATTATTAATAGTTATAAAAAACAGCTACTAAAAAAAAAATCACTTTAAAAATCGTAGGTTACAAACTCGATATACAAAGGAATTAGCTTTTAAAAAACCTTTGAAATTCACTGAAAAAACCATAGGTTTCACAATCGTTATAGTTAGGAATTAGCTTTTAAAAAACCTTTGAAATTCACTGAAAACACCATAGGTTTCACACTCGTTATAGTTAGGAATTAGCATTTAAAAATCCTTTGAAATTCACTGAAAAAACCATAGGTTTCACACCAGTTATAGTTAGCTGAACATTTTACTCATACAAAACCATTGAAATTCCCACGTTATAGTTAGTTGGACTCACTATAACTCGCGCGCCCGCAATCCACTGCTGATGATGTCACATATTACATCATTCATGACATGGTCAGTGACATCACTGATGACATAACTGATGACATCTCAAATGAAATCACTGATGACATCACTGATGACATCATCCTTGTGATAATATAATGCACCTCATCACACTCTAATCTAACCTTTGATACATCCAGTGTTGAATACAGACTACCATTCCTGAAACCATTGACACACCAATACCAGTTACTACATACACACTCACTGATTCCTAAGTCTACACACACATCCACTCATTCACCTATACAATCACTCATACATACAGTCACTCATCAATACAACACTATCATATGCACTCATACACCTATACAGACACTCACACAGTGCCATTCATCCATGGAGTTACTCACAAACCTAGTCAGTCATGCAAAGAATCGATCACACTCCCATTTCCTCATCTATACAGTTATACACACATAACCTTACTTATTCAAACATATACTAACACATACTTACTCTCTTTTACAATCACTGATACAAGTACACATTGATCCATACAGTCACTTACGCAATCACAGGCTCTCATGTATAGTCATTGATGTATGCCACTGCACATGCACTGCGTTTTACATATGTACTTACTTGCACATGTAGCACTGAGATATTCATTCACTCACCAACACACCCATGCACACAATCAACCGCCCAGACAGCTGTTTCCACATGCACTCTTGAACCCATACACCAAGTGAATCAACTGCTCACACATCTATCATAGTCACACACCTCCCAGCCACCCACACACACACTCACCCTCACATACAAATACTTGGGCAACCAATGAATAACCCATATAGCCAGTCATATAACTACTAATCAATACATGGAGCAGCTTACACAACAAAAGACATAATGATGCACAAATTCAAACAGTTTACTCACTATCCCATGCATTCAGTAAGACACATTTAATCACCCACTCATACAGTCAGTCACACACCTACTAAATCCTTTATTCAGACCCTCATACATACACTCATTCTTCAATATGTTAAACATATTTTAACTTTACAGAAACACACAGACAGTGGATGATGTTATCAGTGATGTCATCAGTGATGTCATTTGAGATGTCATCAGTGATGTCATCAGTGATGTCACTGACCATGTCATGAATGATGTAATATGTGACATCATCAGCAGTGGATTGCGGGCGCGCGAGTTATAGTGAGTCCAACTAACTATAACGTGGGAATTTCAATGGTTTTGTATGAGTAAAATGTTCAGCTAACTATAACTGGTGTGAAACCTATGGTTTTTTCAGTGAATTTCAAAGGTTTTTTAAATGCTAATTCCTAACTATAACAAGTGTGAAACCTACGGTTTTTCAGTGAATATATATCTATATATATATATATATATATATATATATATACTAATATAGTAAAGAGAGAGCCCAAACCTTTGAGGCAGGTAATCTCAGGAACAGCACCAATCACAACACCCAATACAGCGTTGGAAAGGGCAGTTGCAGCAGAAGGACGTAGGCTCTGCAGACGCCCACCATATACATTTAAAAGGTAAAAGAACCGTGCCAGCAAAGTAGTCCCTTGTGGGCGTGTCTGCGTTGTGCTGGGGGCATGACAAACGCTGGGGGCGTGTGGTACGTTCCGCCATTCATGCCATGTCTCATATTGTGTGCTAATCCCACCCTGCTCCCTTTAAATACCCCTGCACCCCATAATCATAACCCACCCTTCCTCCTTAAAATACCCCAACACCCTTAAACACTAACCCATCTTAACCCTATAAATATACCCTGTACTCCAAAACCCAAACCAATCCCTAAACCCTAAAAATACCCCTGTACCCCAAATCCCAAACCTAGCCCTGAACCCTAAAAATACCCCTGTTCCCCAAAACCCAAACCTAGCCCTGAACCCTTAAAATACCCCTGGACCCCAAAACCCAAACTTACCCTGAACCCTTAAAATTCCCCTATACCCCAAAACCCAAACCTAGCCCCGTACCCTAAAAATACCCCTGTACCCCAAAACCCATACCTATCCCTAACCCCTAAAACTACCCCTGTACCCCATAACCCAAAACTATATCTGAACCCTTAAAGTACCCAAACACCCCAAAACATTAACCTCAGTACCCCAAAATATATACCCCTATATCCATACTTACCTTATCCAAACATTAAAAAAAACATGCTTTTACCATTCATGCATTTACAACGAATTTAGTTGTAATGTATGCGTGGTAAAAGCATATAAAATGTAATGCCATGCGTTATAATGGCATTGCGGAGTCATGGTACTTTCGAAATGAAAGTATGCGGAGTGATGGTATGCGGAAAGAAAGTTGCGGAATAATGGGTGTTTACCCTCCCCCTGTAAGTACATTGGTGGCACGGCAGCCCACATCTCCAGCAACATACTCATATTTTTTCACCACCCATTTGAAAAATGCACAGGTCTCTCTCGTTGATGGCCAGCACCGACATACACTTTAAGACACACCTCCCGCCACAAGTTCTAGAATTGCGAACTTTAGAGCTGGGAAGCTACGTTCGAATCTTGGCATCAGCTCAACATCCTGTGATTCCAGGCAAATTGCTTTGTCTCCCCGTGCCTACCACAAATGAATGTGTTCTTCTGTAATGTAAATTGTGCTCATGCCATGTTGTCGAGTTCGCGCTATATAACATTGCAAGGAAAAATAAAGTAGGGAAACTCGAGTTCACACACTACTGAACGCGCACTCTTAAGTGCATCAGCAGTGCACTGTGAATGAGAGCGTTTCACAGGCCTGTCACAGATAAGAAATGCTATCAAAACGAAATCCTACAAAACAATATACTACTGGCCGGCAGCAATTCATACCCGAACAACGTCGGGACGGGCTGCTATATATATTACCTACTGGCGGTCGCCAGTAGGTATATATAGTTAGGATTTTTTCTCTATGGGTTTTTTGAAAATTCTATGTCTAATAACTTTGGCGTTTGTGGACGGAATTGGCTGAAATTTTCAGGAAAATGGCACATTTTGTTTCTGAGCAGCCCTTGAAAATTTGGGGGGGGTTCGTCCAGTGGGGGCCGAGAAAAAAGGGGGGTCCCAAAACGTGTTTTTAACATTGAGTTTTCCATAGGGCGGTTGGCCTCACTTTTAGCCCGAACGGCTGAATGGATTTGCACGAAACTTGGCAAAATTGTAGGGACTGGTAGCCCGATGTGCCTTTTGTAGGTCTCAATATATGTGCTCCAGTGGATTTTGAGAAATTAACGTTTAAAAAAAGATATATATCTGTAACAGCGGACCGGGCAGCGGCCTAGGACGCGTACTTTTCGCGCAACGGAGCTTTGTGAAGCGAAGCTGATTGGTTCTCTGGCGTCTGTCAACATTCCAAACAGTCCGTAGCGGCCGCCATCTTGTCTCTCGGTAGGATCGAGAGACAAGAGGAGGCCAAAGCGAAGGGGCAAATGACCATAAGGGGGAATAGTAGATCCTCGCTGACCCCCTAGGTTTGATGTGGAGGTTTTAAAAGGGCCCCGCGGGGCAAAAAAAAAAAATAATAATAATAATCGAACGGCTGAATGGATTTGCACGAAACTTGGCAAAATTGTAGGGACTGGTAGCCCGATGTGCCTTTGCTAGGTCTCAATATATGTGCTTCAGTGGATTTTGAGAAATTAACGTTCAAAAAAAGATATATATCTGTAACAGCGCACCGCTTCGCGTACTTTTCGCGTTACGGAGCTTTGCGAAGCGAGGCTGATTGGCTCTCCGGTGTCTGTAAACATTCCAAACAGTACGTAGCGGCCACCATCTTGTCTCTCGGTAGGATCGAGAGACAAGAGGAGGCCAAAGCGAAGGGGCAAATGACCATAAGGGGGCATAGTAGATCCTCGCTGACCCCCTAGGTTTGATGTGGAGGTTTTAAAAGGGCCCCGCGGGGCAAAAAAAAATAATAATAATAATAATCGAACGGCTGAATGGATTTGCACGAAACTTGGTAAAATATTAGGGACTGGTAGCCCGATGTGCCTTTGCTATGTCTCAATATATGTGCTTCAGTGCATTTTGAGAAATTAACGTTCAAAAACAAGATATATATCTGTAACAGCGCTCCGCTTCGCGGAGATAAAATTATATCTGTATTACCTAGCTGTTGCTAACACCAGTTAGCGACGGCTAGTAGGAGATAGCGACCATCTTGGGTCCCACTTTGCATGTGAGTGATATTTATCACTAATGACATGCAAAGTGGGCATGCCAAGATGTTAGCGACTGGAAACAGTCGCTAACATCGCTATCTCCTAGGGACTGGTAGCCCGATGTGCCTTTGCTATGTCTCAATATATGTGCTTCAGTGCATTTTGAGAAATTAACGTTCAAAAACAAGATATATATCTGTAACAGCGCTCCGCTTCGCGGAGATAAAATTATATCTGTATTACCTAGCTGTTGCTAACACCAGTTAGCGACGGCTAGTAGGAGATAGCGACCATCTTGGGTCCCACTTTGCATGTGAGTGATATTTATCACTAATGACATGCAAAGTGGGCATGCCAAGATGTTAGCGATTGGAAACAGTCGCTAACATCGCTATCTCCTATTATCAACTTTTGGAAATATTCGAGATAAGCGCGAATATCTCCAAAAAGTAACAGCTGCCCTGAGCAGTTCTTAGCCATGTTATCCAATGGGAGGTGGATAACATGGCTAAGAGCATTAGCTCGGTAATGCATGAATATCGCTGAGTTTTCAGCGATATTAATGCATTGCGGTCGTTTTTTATCGTATTTGCGATAAACCTTGATAATAGCAAGGTTTATCTGCGATAATTTCTGACGGTAAAAAAATCTTTGCAATGCATCGTTAGGGATAAATATCGCTTAACTTTGGTAATATGCCCCAACGTCTGTTAACGTTCGATTCGAAGGAAATCAGGAATTGTTGAAAAACATTGTGTGCGCCATCTTGTCTTTTTTCAAATGCCACACTTTTGTCGTGCACGGCAGCCATTTTAGATGCCTTGACCAGACCCACTCTGTGCACGCTGTCGATCCTTAGCATGGCTCCCCACCCTCGCAAGCATCTCACCCAGGCAGTGGTCACCCCCGCTCTCTGTCTTATGCATGGGTAATAAACCTCCCCCCATCTGCGCTGCTCTTCCCTGAGAATCACACCCTGTGCCCGCCCGACACCTCCCTTTCGCCCTATTCACTACCGCACCCTCTGACACTCCTTTTCCTCTGTGTCCGATTGTCCAGGCCGGTCCTAGGCTATCAGCTAGCCCTGCAGATGTAGTTTATGGCCACAGCTGTAAAGAATCACCCCTCTTCAAAGGAGTTATAGTAGATCAAGGCCCACACTCGATGAGATCCGTCACAGCAGAAGCGTTGCTATTATCTGAAAACCATCCTGTATTGTGATTGGGGAGGGGACCGAGCGTGAAGCGGAAGATTCCAGGGATGACTCTTTGTACATCAAAGTTTTTACAATTATGTGTCACATTAAAAATATATAGCACTCCGACAAAGTAGTAAGATTATAAAACTTTAATAATTTATAAATATATACAAGAAAACAAAAATAGTAATAACATATAAACATTTTTAGGGAAAAACAACGAAGTAGCGGTCGGCTGTGCGAATAGTCCCAACGCAGCACAACGTCCAGATTTCCGGCGTGGGGCGTCGCGGGGGGTGGGTCATCAGTAGCAAACTGTTGTGCGAATAGTTCCAAGGCAGCAGAACGCGCCGAAATCTAGATGACACGAAAGTGATGTCTAGTAAGTTGCCACCCAGCAAATAACGGCGTGGGGCGTCGCGGGGGGTGGGTCATCAGTAGCAAACTGTTGTGCGAATAGTTCCAAGGCAGCAGAACGATGGCACCAAGGTGATGTCCAGTAAGTTGCCGCACTGGTTTTGGTATCCTACAATGCTGCTCCGAATAACGGCGTGGGGCGCCCCGGGGGAGGCGGCGTGAACGGGCCTCTCCAGGTGGAGTCTCATCTGTTTTAGTGGGGCGCCCCTTTACCGTTTCAGTTGCCATTCCGTCCGCTTTTGGTCCACTGTGTCAAAATCCGCCATTCAGCTGAGTTGCGCCCACTCTTGCGGTGCAGCGATAGGCGGCTGCCACAGGACTCTCAAAATGGCGGCAGGCTCTTTCCTTTTTGGGCGTGGTCCACTGAAATGGCCCTGGGACACCTTGGAAATCGGACGCTTGTCTGCTAGGTCTTGGACCCCATTCTCGAAAGCGTCCCCTCCGCCTTGAGAATTCATCAAAAGTTTTGGGGGCCCCGACTCCTGCAGGCTTCTGGTGGGGAGCGGCTGCCATGATTGCTCGCGGAATGACCACGACGGAGCTACGAGATGGTGGTGCTCTCATGCTGACGCCAGTTTAGTCTGAAACATCCAGAAACAAGGTGGGGCTTTCATCGTTTGGGGAAAAAAAAAGTTTTCATCCAATGAAAAGTGTTGTTTTTAGGTCATATGATCAAGCCTTCCATCATTAGGAAACCAAAAGTAAAATGAACCAATGAAAAGTTTTATAAACAAGTCACATGACCTGTTATGCGGCATAGGGTATAAAATGCGGAGAAAATACGTTGGCACGTGAGGCGGCGTCAGTAGCGGACCGATGTGCGAATAGGCCGAAGGCAATACAACGCGCCAAGATCCGGATGGCACCGAGGTGGTGTCCAGCAAGTTGCAGCACTGGTGTGGCCATCCTACAATGCTGAAAGTCGGCGTGGGGCGCCCCGTTGGCCTGTGAGTTTGCGTCAGTAGCGGACCGATGTGCGAATAGGCCGAAGGCAGCACAACGCGCCAAGATCCGGATGGCACCGAGGTGGTGTCTAGTAAGTTGTCGCACTTCTGTGGCCATCCTACAATGTTGAAAGTCGGCGTGGGGCGCCCCGTTGGCCTGTGAGATGGCGTCAGTAGCGGACCAATGTGCGAATGGGGCCAAAGGCAGCGCAACAATATTTTCTGACTGACACCACAAGGCGCTGAGATGCCAAGATCCGGATGGCACCGAGGTGATGTCTAAGTTGCGGACTGATGTGCGAATGGGGCCAAAGGCAGCGTAACAATATTTTTTGTATGGAAGATACCACTAGGCGTTGAGATGCCAAGATTCGGATGGCACTGAGGTGATGTCTAGCAAGTTGGTGTGGTCATCCTACAATGCTGAAACTCGGCGTGGGTCGCCCCATTAGCCTGTGAGATGGCGTCAGTAGCGGACCGATGTGCGAATAGGCCGAAGGCAGCACAACGCGCCAAGATCCGGATGTCACCGTGGTGGTTTCATAGTTGAGAGGCACTTCATCTGCAGTGGGGCGCCGAGATCCGGATGGCACCGAGGTGATGTCTAGCAAGTTGCTGTACTGGTGTGGTCATCCTACAATGCTGAAACTCGGCGTGGGTCGCCCCATTAGCCTGTGAGATGGCGTCAGTAGCGGACCGATGTGCGAATAGGCCGAAGGCAGCACAACGCGCCAAGATCCGGATGTCACCGTGGTGGTTTCATAGTTGAGAGGCACTTCATCTGCAGTGGGGCGCCGAGATCCGGATGGCACCGAGGTGATGTCTAGCAAGTTGCTGTACTGGTGTGGTTATTCTACAATGCTGAAACTCGGCGTGGGGCGCCCCATTAGCCTGTGAGATGGCGTCAGTAGCGGACCGATGTGCGAATGGGGCCAAAGGCAGCGCAACAATATTTTCTGAAGAGAAGACACCAAAAGGTGCTGACATTCCAAGATCCGGATGGCACCGAGGTGGTGTCTAGCAAGCTATGCAGTTGAGTTGTGTGCGCACTTGCGGCGAATAGGTCGAAGGCAGCATAACAATGTTTTCTGAATAGGAGACACCACAAGGCGTTGAGATTCGGTTACCACCGAGGTGATGTCTAGCAAGTTGCCGCACTGGTGTGGCCATCCTACAATACTGCTCCGAATAACGGCGTGGGGTGCCCGAAGGGGGGGGGGAGCCGGCGTGAATGGGCCTTCCTAGGTGGAGGCTCGTCTGCTGTAGTGGGGCGCCCCTTTACCGTTTCAGTTGCCATTCAGCTGAGTTTCGGCTGCTCTTGATGCTACAGCGACAGGCGGCTGCAAGAGGACTCTCAAAATGGCGGCCTGTTCTTTGGATTTGGGCCTGGTCCACTAAAATGGCCCTGGGACACCTTAGAACTCGGACGCTCGATTTTTTTTTCCTTTCCTGTACATGCAAAAAAAGGTAAATGCCCGGTACGTTACACGCTTCATCTGCCACGATGAACTCTCCAGAGGAACCGAAAAAAAATATAGTTGTGGTAACTATACCATGCATCGTCATATGGAGAGGTGGCACCAATTAATTATAGTGCTGCATAAAAGAGAGATTTGGAGGAGAACCCCTGACCTGCTAGTACATTCATCAAAGAAGTGGCACTGAGAGCTTCAGAGGCAAGGGAAACGGTCCCAAATATTTAGAAGAACTTTGGAAAGATTAAAATGACATGTTTAGATTGTGGCAAATTAATTTCATGTGGACAGATGAGTGTTACTCTAATAAATACAGCATATGAACATCATCATAGTCGATGGTTGGTAGAGACATTTTGACTATATCCTGGACCTGCCCGTCCTCGCCCAAAATGGCGCCGGAATAAATGGGACTCGTAACTCCTTGTTGTGTACTGGTTGCAGAACCTTGAAATCACGAGATACGTATGCAGTTTTGAAGCACATGGCGGGCGGGGACGAGAATTGATTGAATATTTCGACATCCCTATTGATATTAAGTTCTGATGTGTTATTGATTACTGTACTGTTGAAAGTTCGAATTAACGTCACCCATGGTACTTGCCCGCAAATGTATATCTAGATAATTTTATTGTAACTGGCCCTGTCGTATTTTAATTATAAAATGTACGTCCACCGATTCCGTAACTGTTAGACACCTTAGTTCTTGCAACCTAATGGCCCGCCCGTTACGTTCCTCTACAGTGTAAATGTCTATTCATCATATACGATTACAGTTTGCTCTGTGGCAGGCCCACGTGGTTATAGGCTCGTATTTGTATAATGAAATTTTCACAATAAAAGTTTTTACAAGAAAACATGGTAGTAGTATATACATTGGTAAAGTTTTTAATAATAGTGACTGTTTTAGAATCATTAAAAGGCAAGTGAAATAAAGCAGACCAATTACATGAAGGGTAAAAGGTATAATACGAAGGAACGCAGTAAAGATAAATGGTCAAGGGCTGTTGTGTTTTCTATTCCTGCAACATAAAGTGATCGATAAGAATCTCATATTCAGGCGTATCGGCGACTAAGACAGCAGGTCGACCCTCTTTTGCTCAACGGCTCCGTCATGGGACGAAGAAACGCTCTTTTTCTCGAAAAAAGAATATATTTTACTTGCAGGACAGTTGTAAAATTTCCGGGAAAGTACATTAGCCTGGAACATTATAACATATATTTAAGAAAAAATAATGTTCGGAAGTAATGAAAAGCGTAATTTTTAGGTCATATGACCAAGCCTTTCATCATTACAATAAGAAAAGTAAAATGAACCAATGAAAAGTTTTATTAACAAGTCACATGACTTGTTATGCTTACGTTACGCGCTGCGCGCCCCGGATGACTTCCGGATGCGCTAACGCGGCGCGTCATATGACGCATTACGCGACAACGCAGGTACAGAATATAGTCAAAATGTCTCCACCAACCAGCGGTCGGAACACAACCCCTTTCAGCAGGCTAAATAGTTCTGTTAAATGACAACAGAAGGGACAGGCAACAAGAACCATCAGTCAAAGAGGGGAGGGCTAGTTCTTCTCTACCGGGTTACATTGGGGCGCTACCGGAACTGATCGAATTGGTAGTCTACAGTGTTTCTGGATGTTTCAGACTGAAGCTGGGGTTAGCATGAGAGCAGCACCATTTCGTAGCTCCGTCGTGGTCATTCCGCAACCAATCATGGCAGCCGTTCTTTATCGTTATTTTGGGCGGGGTGGGTGGCGGAGCCGAGCTGTTTTGCAGCCATCATTGTGTGGAGTTCAGTTCATCTCACTAGTTTTGTATTTGTCATGAGGGGTTGTTCCTAATGTTTCTATTTTAGCGAGGTCAAAAAGAGATCCCATTAGTGGCCTACTGATTTTGCTCGATTCCTTTTCTTTTTTTTTACACGATTTTTCGTTATCTGCAAAGACTAAACAGAGTATTGCGACTCTGTGTTTGTTTGTAAATAGAGAATGAACCAAAGAGAACTAATTCTAAAACAGTAAATACTTGGATAACAATCAATCAAATGGAGAGAGAAGCAGGCACGACGGATTACAATGGGGGCAAAGGCCTGCGTTAACTACCTTTCACTATCTGCAAAGAGAGAGTACTCCTAATAGAAATGAGGGGGGGGGGGCACCATTCAAAGCAGATCAGTGTGCATAAACACGAAAATGTTTTCACTTACCACGTACTTGACATTCGACAGCTTATGATATTTGCTATTAAAAAACCATTGAAATTCACTGAAAAAACCATAGGTTATAGACCATATATAGTTAGGAATTAGCATTTACAAAACCTTGAAAATTCACTGAAAAAACCATAGGTTATAGACCATATATAGTTAGGAATTAGCATTTAAAAAACCTTATTTTACTCACACAAAACCATTGAAATTCCATATATAGTTAGTTGCACTAACTATATATCGCGCACAAGCAATCCACTGCTGATCATGTCACATATTACATCATTCATGACATGGTCAGTGACATCACTGATGACATCACTGATGACATCTCAAATGACATCACTGATGACATCACTGATGACATCTCATTTGACATCATTCTTGTGCTAATACGATAAACCTCTTCAGACTCTAATATAACCTTAGATACACTCAGTGTATACAGACACTCACACACTGCCACTCATCCATGGAGTTACTCACACACCCAGTCAGTCATGCAAAGAAACAATCTCACCTCCATTTCTTCAACTATACAGTTAAACACACCTTACTTATTGAAACATATACTAACACATATTTACTCTCTTATACAATCCCTGATACAAGTTCACAATGATCGATACAACTACTCACTCATTCAGTGGCTCTCATGCACAGTTATTTATATATGCCAACTCTCACATGTACTGTGTTTTACATATGTACTTACTATGACATGTAGCATTGAGATATCCATTCACTCATCAATACACTCATGCACACAGTCAACTGCCCATGTAGCTGTTTCCACATGCACTCTTGAACTCATACACCTAGTGAATAAACTGCTCACACATCTATGCATAGAGTCACACACCTTCCAGCCACCCCTACACAAACTCAATCTCCCATAGAAATACTTGGGCAACCAATTAATAACACATATAGCCTCTCGTATAGCTAATGATCAACACATGCAGCAGTTTACAGAACAACAGACATAATGATGCACAAATTAAGACAGTTTAGTCACTAACCCATGCATTCAGTGAGACACATTTAATCACTCACTCATACAGTCAGTCACGCACCTACTAAATCCTTCATCCAGACACTTATACATCCACTCATTCTTCAATATGTAAAACATATTTAAACTTTACAAAAACACACAGACACTAGATGATGTCATCAGTGATGTCATTTGAGATGTCATCAGTGATGTCATTTGAGATGTCATCAGTGATGTCATCAGTGATGTCACTGACCATGTCATGAATGATGTAATATGTGACATGATCAGCAGTGGATTGCGGGTGCGCGATATATAGTTAGTGCAACTAACTATATATGGAATTTCAATGGTTTTGTGTGAGTAAAATAAGGTTTTTTAAATGCTAATTCCTAACTATATATGGTCTATAACCTATGGTTTTTTCAGTGAATATATATATATATAGCTCAGATGTACCAATTTGTCTTTTCCTTGTAGCAGGAGGTGTGGACTCTTCTTGGACAAGTATTTTTGGTAGAAGGATGGGTAAATTCCCTTCTAACAGGTAATTGTGTTATAGGAAGTTGTTCTACTCCTGGCAAGTGAAGTGCAAATTCTAATTATCACACCCCAGAATATTTTCTTGTGGTGAGAGGTATTGTGTCTGTTGTATGTGGTTCTTCCTAGGCGAGTATTCTGTAGCGGAGAGGATCGGCTAATTGCCTCGCGTGCAGTGCCTGTCGCTAGGAAGTTTGTTATTGTGTAAGTGCTTTCAGCAAGAGACAAGGTATAAGTGGAATTCCTACCTTGGGTAAGTACTGTAGAGTATTGTAGAGTGTCATATTTTTGGGTCCAGAGGGGGAATTTGACTGCATGAACTGTTGTTGGCAAAAATCGGGTCATAACAAGGTGTCCAGCAGCGTGGAACGCTCGTGGGGCATGCCCGGGCTCGGCCCGGGCAAAGACCGGGCCAACACGGGCCCGTCTTAGCCCAACAGAGGCTGTGCTGGGCCACCCTTCTTGGCTCTCTGGGTTCATCCATGATATACTTCGCCCTTCAACATTGGTGAGTGCACTATAGAGGCGTGTTTTATAAATTCGGTTATTACTGACCGCTGATGCCTGTTGAGCCTGATCTTTTTCTAACTACAAACTGTCGTACTGCCTTGAAACTTTTAGAACGTCTATAAAACTATTTGTATCTGGCATCTTACCCAGTACGAACTATGGGGAAAAGAAAGGCAGAATGCAAGAAGACCACAACGACATCGATTACATCCAAACCAACAGCAGGATCGCACCAGACATTGATGAACTACTTGACAGGGGCGATGGGGGTAATAGAAAAACAGATACTCTCAGTAGAGGAGATTTAAAATGCAGAAAGTCGGGGAGTAGAGACAATCCCAAGCACTGGGCCCACAAAAACTGTAATAATCGGACCACAACAGTTTACTAATGGCTGTGTGCAGAATGTTTCTAATCACGTATTGTTTAGTGACCAGGAAAGCGACATGAAGCTTCTTTATCCAGAGATAGCTCTGGATTTTGGAAAACAGTAAAAACTCCTTTCCTGCACTCTGCGGATACTCTGTCTATTGAAATAGAAATAGCAGAAGAACAATGTGTGGAGCAGTACACCACTATGTACAATTCTAGGTTGCCCAATAATTATTCAGGAACTCAAGCATCAAGCAATGTTGTATTGGCACCCTCAACATACCCTATTGACCTCCAATTTACTCTGGAAGAAGTAAATCGAGCTATAATGGCAAGCATGGGCGTAAAAGCCCCCGGGCCTGATGAGGTACCTGTAGATTTATATAAACCAAATGTGATGCTATGGGGCCCGCTTTTAACACAGGTAATCAGGTGCACCTCTTATTTCATAAAAGGTTGGTCTGAATCAATTTTAGTCCCTATTTTTAAAAAAGGGGATCGTCAGGATCCCGGCTGCTACCGGCCAATATCATTATTAGACTCCCTGGTAAAAGTAGTTGGACGAATTAGTCTCAAAGGCTACAGGACTGGGCCGATGATAACAAGGTTATCTCCGATTTTCAATTTAGTTTTCACGAGTCACTTGGAATAGTTGAACAGAGCCTAAATTTGAACATCATTAAAGGGAAGTACACCTTGCAAAGAAGGGTAGGATGTTCTTAACATTTGTAGACCTCACAGTAGCCTTTGACTGTGTTAGGCATGATAAGCTGTGGAGGATTCTTGAGGAGTTAGGAATGGAACCCACAATCAGACACTTTTTAAGACAATTATATAGTGACATAAAGGCTAGGGTGCGGTATGGTGCCAGTGGAGAATGCACAGACCTGTTCAAAATAAAGAGAGGGGTAAGGCAAGGTTGTGTGTTGGCCCCCTTTTTATTCAATCTTTACAGAAATGGATTAGGCCAAGCGCTGGTGAATGAGTGCCAAGATCTCCCACAAATTGGTGGACGGCCCATACTCGCCCTGTTGTATGCGGATGGCGCTGTTTAGATGTCACACACCCAAGTGGGACTAAAGAGGGTACGGACCAGCTCTTCATCTTTTATGCATGATCTAGGTCTCAGGGTAAACACTTCAAAGACCTCTGCTATGAGGTGTGGTACTGGCAGCAATAAATGTAGAGAAAGTTTTATCGATAAGCAGAAGGTAGAGTTCACAAAAAGATTCTCGTATCTTGGCATTCTCTTCTACTAAAATGGCATTTGGACCCAGGCGGTGCAAGCTAGAAAATTGATATTCATGAAATCCACTGCTGCCTTACCTAACTTTGCGAGAAAAATGGGTAGGAGACCACAGATTGAGCTTTTAAAGATCTATAAGGACAAGTGCGTCTCGGCGGCTATCTACGGTGCGGGCGTTTGGGGAAATGCTGACTCGCACTCACTACAAGTAGTGGAAAATGTGTTTTTAAGATTTCTTCTGGCCGTTCCGAGCAGCACATCATCATATGTATGTTATTCTGAATTGGGTGTCCCGTACATTGCAGATCTAATAAAAATGGAACCCTTTCTATTATGGCATAGGATATGGTCATCACCTAAAACTAGGCTCAATCAGAAAATGTATAATGACAGTTTTAACCTGGAACAGGTATCAATTATTCCATGGTTAAGGTATGTGAAGGATTTTATGTGTTATCTGGTGCCACCCAGAGTTTTACACAAAGCCCAGCTCCATGACCTCCATTACAAGAATAGATCTAAAAAAAGAGGGTTTAACTCTACTCGACTCACTCAGATTACCACCAGAAATTGTAAAGCCTACAGTATTGTCAAATCAAATGATCTTAACAACATATAGTATTCAACCTAATCTTAAAATCGTACCTGGTAGTTATGACAGACTATTATTGACCAGACTCAGATTAGGGATTCTACATAGATTTACAAACTTCCCAGGAATGAATGACTGGTCTAGAGTTATGCATTTGTGTCCTTGTGATGATCGCTCAGAACAACCAACTCTCCTCGTCATTTGATTCTGTAAATTTTATGATGTGCAAAGGAAAAGATGGATTTTACCAATTTTAAAGTTATTTGGTTTGAGACAATGCCGGCCTGTTTTTATAGCTCCACAACTTTTATAAAATGTATATTTAACATTTATCAATGTTTTTAAAAAGTGTATTTAAATGTAGCAAAACGATCATAATGGAATCCTTGATTTTCTATAAGTCACAAATGACTTTGAAATTTAATTGAAATTGTAAGCGAAGCAAAATGAAAAGATTCTACATATGATGTTTTTTATTTCTCTGTGTTATGTTGTGTGATATTGTGTGCTTTTATGATTCTCTAAAACGAAATTGAATAAAGCTATGTTGACTTGACTTGATTTGACTAGAGCAGCATATTGGTTTGTGGACGTAGCCCCAATTTTGAGAAAACGGCTGATCACCCATAAATGGAAAGTGGTGACCCGGCTGCTTCAGCATAGAGGCGTAGGCCCAGGCAGAGAGTGTGTAGGTACATCAGCTATTACCCACCCTCCTTGAGGACTTCTGCGGTCTCACTCTTTCCCCCTCCACCTCCACGCACTGCACCACATATACTTGAAGTTTTTGTAGCTCTCTCTCTATACTTACACATTGTCTGTGTGACCCTGGTTGCCTCCTCTGGGCCTACAGCTTCCATATCTTATTTACTTTGTTGCATTGAGTGAGTGTAGGATTATATATATTTTTTCATTTGTTTCGTTCATTCCCAGTGTTCGTAATTATACTATTTGGCATTTCTTACTTGAAACAAACCTTCCTTATAGGTACTACATTTTGTATTTTGATATTTGTGTTATTGTTCTTTAACTGGTCCTGTCAGTCATTATCGTACAGTCGCCTAGCTTTTATTGTGTGAGATATTGTATGTTTCCGTGCTTACTCACACAGCTAATATTTAGTGCAATGTGTCCCAGTGAAAAAGAAAACACTCCAAAGTGTAACAGGACAAGTGAAAAGTGAATTGCAAACGAACTTGTTTGTGGTTTTTTTTAGAAAGGCAAACTGCAACAACAGTTAATAACTATTAGGGCAATGTCAGATTTCAGTTTGTTTTTATTTTTCAATAAGGCTTCAACCCCCAACTTGGTACAGGGGTCTCATAAGGACAAAAAGGTTTTATGGGGCATATAAGCCAAATAGTATGAAGATGTTCCAAAGCGGGTGGTATATGTGATAGGAACCCTATGTAATGACGTGTACTCACTGTGAGGGTGCAGGGAACTTTGTGTGAGCCGGAGCACTCAGTTAAGGAGTGATAGCATTGGTGGGAATTGAGACCTCTCCAGGTAATTGCCCGGCAGCTTCGTGGCACCGCAGTAAAGTTCCCTGTCGTTGTCAGACTGGATGTATCATCTTTGGGTCAGGACAAGACCTTTGCCAGGCTTATCATTCACTTCTATTGGCCCCAGAAAACGATAGCCGCAGATGCATTCTGTAGGTCATGTGCCACCTGCAAAGCCAGTAAGAAGTCGAGGAAAAAAAGCTTAAGGCTTCCCTGGTTCCCTTACCAGTCAGTGGCACTTCCCTTGAAAGTATGGGCATCAACACTGTTGGGTGCCTGGACTCCAAAACTGCCTCCTTAGCAGTTGCGGCTGTTCTAATTTTGGGGTGGTGGAGCAACACAAATGCGGGGGGGTGAGGGGAAAATAATAAAAAATAAACACTTACCTGCTCCTGCTCCTGCACCCGTCGCCTTGGTGCTCCTCTCTCGATGCTGGTAATACCAGCATGAGACCAGCGCTGTGACTTGCCTGAGTGGACTGACTTGATGCTCGCTCAGGCCCAGGGAGCCTGGGCATTTCTCCAACCCAGCTGTTGCAAGAAAGAGGAGGTCAGCAAAATGCTTGAACTGGGGTGATTGAGCACTCCAATAGTCCCTGGTTCTCAGCAATTTTGACCTAACTTTTGGTAGATTGCCCAACTGACGGGGCTAAAGAGAGATCAGCATTCTCTACCTCAGAGGGCCACTTCCAGTATAGGGTGATGCCCTTTAGACTAAAGAATACCCATGTCACCTTCCAGAGGTTGGTAAACAGAGTCCTGGTATGGATGGATGGCTTCAGTGTTGCCTACCTTGAAGATATAACTGTTCTTAGACCTGGCATCCTTGGTGTGGTTTTCCCCTAGCTTATTGCCTTCAGACCAACTATTTTTGCTTACCTCCGTTGTGTTAGCCTTATGACTCTGCACACTTTATCACTGCTAACCAGTGCTACAGTGCTTGTGCTCTCTGATCAAAACATGGTAACATTGTACTACACCCAATTGGCCTATTTCATTTGCCAAGTAAAGGTGGTACCACCTGTACTCAGGGCCTGTAATTTAAATGCTACTAGTGGGCCTGCATCACTTATTGTGGGACCCACTTAAGTAGCCCTCTAAACATTTCTGAGACCTGCCATTGCAGCCTATTTGTGCAGTGTTAAACTGCCATTTCAGCCTGGCGAAATCAACATTTTGCAAGTTCTAAACCTTCCTTGTTATTACATATCACCCTGATGGTAAGCCCTAAACTGCCCAGAGGGCAGGATGCAGTGTATTTAATAAGTTACACCAAATGGAAGAGGGGAGTTAGAAGGTTTGTAAAGTGGGTTCCCTACACTTTCAACTGAAACAATATATCACAAAAGAGAGAACTCATTAGGGTAGCTATGATTCAATATCATTCACACAATACCCGGGGAGACTTCTTATTTTTTTAAATAACTCACACACTCAAAATTCCAGTGGCATGCTTCATCATTGGGCCCTCATTCAGATGCTCAGTGTTGGGTATTCAGTCACTAGCAGTTGGTATGCTTAGAACTGTAGGTCAATTCTTATAAAGCAAACCGTGAAACTACAAGTTGCAGCATGCATAGTTCTGCTGGCTCATAGTCACTCTCATGATGTGGGCTAATTCACAGCAGTGCCATAGATTTTATAGGCACCTCAGATGCAGCATAACCAAGCGTGTGCTCCTGCGCTGCTCCGTCAAGCCTGTTCTGCATGATTAAATGAATGAATAATTATAAAGCGCAAACTGCCCGAGGCATCTTGGTGCTAGTTGCCATAGGAAGGTGTGAATTAGTCTCCTGTAACGGAATGATTAGTTTAGGAATGCAGAAAGACCAGCTAAGTCTGTGCAAAGAGCCATGTTTTTAGGACCTTCCTGAACCTAGTTAGGGATAGGGCTGTTTTGAGATCAAGAGGCAGGCTGTTGAACAGAAGGGCTGTCGACCTAAAAAAGCTTTTTCCTCCCTATGGTATCTGAAAGGCAGGTACCACCAAATTGGATGGGATGAGAGTATCTTAGCTCACCCAGCCATGCTTGTTGCAGCCATCTGTCTTCTGCCTACAAAAGATCTGCTGTATGACCTGTGTGGCCAAGTAAACCGTGGGTAAAGGAACAGTAACTTGGAAAATACAAATGAAAGACATGAAACTCGGTGGTCGTGCATAAAAGCAAAGCCTATTTAAAAATTGCACTCATTAAAAAAACAAGACTGTGGGCTGAAACATCCAGTAACGAACAAGGGTTAAGCCAAAATATCGCAGTTCTGTGACTTTCTTATTACAGGTGTGTATTGTTTGTTTTAAGGAAAGCAATGTGATGCTGCCAAGGACCGGCTTCAGTGCTGGTCACGCCCACTACGACTCTGTTTTTGGCACCCCCCATGACTTCCACTTCGGACTTCCTCACTACCATCCACCAAAAGTGTCCCTCATCTCTCTATAGCCCCATTCTCACAAACATTTTAATTGTTTTAAAGCCCTGGTAAAGGCTGGGTTTATTAATCCACTTAGCTATCCACAGAAAATAAAGATATGTTCTTTGCAGCAGGCACATTAACCCCCTTAATATGCGCTACTTTATGGCGAGTCAAAACTGCCACTAGACAAAACTCTGATCACTCTCTCCCGCAGGAAGGTTAATCTCAAGAGTTATCTTGATAATTGTATTGCTACCTGAAAGCTGTAGGTAGAGGGAACTCTGCAGCAGGTGCTTTTAAGTGGCAAGTCATTGCTGAATACAGCACCCCCCCCCCCCCCGCACCCACCTTGAGGTCAGTACCAAGTCTGGACTGGCCAGACTAACCATTGGGCGTTTCTCCCGGAGGCTGGGTGGGCGGGAGGGGGGGTTTTGTTACTTGGGGGCATTTTTGGAGCAACATAGCAGTTGTGAAAGCACCCACTGTAGGATTCCTTGTATATCCAGTGATTTTCAGGCAACAATAAAGTGTCAAGATAACTCTGGTGATTAATGCACCTGCTGGAGAGTGATGTGAGTTTTGTCTAGAGGCAGTTTTGACTCATCTAAGGTAGGGCAGAGGGTTAATATGCCTGCTGAATAGGACGCGTAACATGCATATCACAGAACTTTATTTTATGTGCACAGCTTAGTGGGTTACTGCTTTTGTCACAGAGACCCCTTTGTTACCATGCAGTTCGGAAGTTACAATTATGATCTAGCACAGTGAGCTATGAAGTGTCATCAAATAGCTGTATGCAAACTGCATGGTACAGGTTCGAAAGCTATGTTTTTTTCTAGTCTTTCATTAGCCTAAAGTTGCTAAAAAGGGTTTGTTTGGGTGGAAATAAATTCTTATTATTAAAGCCAACCATGTTACTTTCTGATTAGTGGGTTTGAGCTGCTCCAGACCAAGCAGTTTTAAACAAGCATGCATTAGGTTTTGCCTATGGAAATAATAATAGGATGTTTTTGCAGGCGAAACATAAAAAAAAGATAACCTACTTCAGTACCCGAGCAAAATAAAACCTGATGAAAAAATGTAGGCAAGAGCAAGTGTTATACTCAATTAAAAATAGCCAGTAGGTAGCAGTGCTGTCCAGTTCTTCCTATATGGACAGAAAGTGATGTGAAATCTTCACATGGGCTTGTGCAGGCACGCCGATATAACTGCCCAAAACAAAGTCATAAAATCGAGTTAAAGCACTTAAGCCCACACAAAATGTAGCGTGAGAATAAATGAATACTCCTCAGTGACTTCACAATAAAAAAATCAGAAATGTAACACAGCTGTTTCAATGTGTGTGGCCAGGGAAAGTAAACAAAAAAAAGTTCCACACATAAGCGGATGGATGCAGTAATTTTGTCACAGGAACTGATAAGAGCCCCCTTTTAAGATATTCTAAATATAAGTGATTTCACAACCACTGCTCAAGAGTGTGCCGGCTAAACCTTAAAATGCCTACCAGTATGGATGATATGTATCCTACACCTTGTACTCCCCTGTGTCTTATGTAAGATTTAGCATACACAGATTTACTCGCATATGATTCATTGTCTCTGTATTTGTGTGTGATGTAAAGTGCTCCGACACCCTACACTGGTATGAAAGGGGCTATAAAACAAATCAAATACATTTGAGAGAGGAACTATGGAGAGATATGGGGCACTTGTGGAGGGTGAAAGTGAGGAAACTGTTGAAAGGCTCCAACAGAGATTGTTGAATCCAAGTGCACTGTAAGGTCATCATTTACTGCTTTAAAAGCGAATACAATCGAATATATAATGAAAAATGTGATGTGGAATGCACCATTTCTGCCCAAGATTTCTTGCAGGGAGAACCCCATCCAAACTCTCCTTGTAGCGGTCAGGCTCACTCGCTGCACTCACCGTACAGGGGCTGGACTCACAAAATTTGCCGGGGCTGCTTTGGCCCTGGTCAGTGCACCCCCATCCAGGTCAGTGCCCAGTGCAGCCGCACCGTTCGCACTGCCCTAAAGCCAGCCCTGATGCTGACATTCCTGAGCCTAATTCAAGAATGCATACATCAGTGGGTCTGCTATAAGGCATCAGAGGCCCACATAGTACTTGCATCAATAGGTCTAGCAACAGACGTCGACCCTACACAGTAAATGCAAAAATGGCCTAGACACAGATACATTGCAAGGGTTGTCCTTAGTCCCGCACAGAGCATGCATCAATGGACTTAAGGAGAAAAGTCAGTGACTGCACACAGTGTATCCATCAATGTGTTCATTAAATGGCAGGCAATCTAGGCACTGTAAGCATCAATGGACCTAGAAACAGTGGTCACACACAGTCGATGCATCAATAGGCCTAGTGGCGTTTGTTCGTGGTCTCTCACCACAAAATATTTCTTCAAGTGCCCTTGCTTTTACTACTGCATTCTGAAAGAGAACAATACACCCTGGGCTTATTTTGTAAAAAACATGAGTGCATTTCCCCTTTAGAAACCTATTTCCGAATGCCATGATTGCTGAATACCAGTGTGCAAAAAAAAAAAAAAAAAAAAAACTATTCAAATTGGGTCTCTATGGAAAGCAAGCAAAAGCCAAAATGTCTATAGCACATTGATATTATTTCCAATATTAGTCATTTGTTTTAGTATAGTATGAAATACCACTCTGTTTCCTAATCTGAGTGCTTGTGACAACAGATAGTACTAGAGAATCGACGTCATCTTTAATTGCCTATCGCACATAACAATGTAGACATTTGCTGTAATTGACACACACAAAAGTGCAGAATCACTTCACCGGCATAAAATATATGCCAAAAGATTCCAGAGGATCTCCCTCAACAGTCCCTATAGCTCACACACACACTGTGATGATTTGGGTGTATTATATGCAATGGCTGTGGGGTTTATTGTGGAATACACTCGTCAAACTTATCTTGAGGCCAGTCAGGCTCATTTGTAGACCTTAAGCTCAACCCTGCGTAGCTGCGGTTTTGAGCAGCAAGGCTTGACAAAGGAACTTAGAGTAAAGCATTTAACAGCACCAAACGACGAAATAAGAAAGTCACACAACAAAACCCCCCAACAGCAATTTAGACCATATTTTACTCAATCAAGAGTTCTCGATCAAAATCCACCAAAGGGTTCCAGAGACACAGATTTTAGAAGACTTAAATAGTTTTAAATGTAACCACAAACAAGCATTGGTCAACAAAAACTTTGCAAACTTTGGAACAGTTTGAAACAGTTAGTTGAGAGACACCGGCCCACCAAGGGCGACCATATCCGACAGGGCGGAGGTCTAAGAGTCCAGTGAGGTTACTTTGGACAGTTACCTGGCCACCAGAGCCTTTCTTAGTCCATTTCCAGCCTTTCAGAAACAACCGTTATAGATGACAATGGAGTGGTGTTGATGCTGGGGGCGTAGGCAGAGTAGATGCTCAATAATGATCCTGGAGGTGTGCGGTCGAGGGGGGTGAAGTGCGGTTAATCCCTCGGTCCATGGGTGTGGTGGGGTGAGGCAACTTTGACCACAGCACTTGGGGTCTGACAACGTCCTCTCTGTGACGGTAGAGGCTCATCTGTGGCGGGGTTTCCAATCTCGTGACACAGTGGTCACAGAGAATATCCTTGGTGGGGCTAGTGACGAATCCACTCTCTGGGTCGAGCAGACAAGGGTGCAACTTTTAGCTATCTCTGATTTGTCTGTTTGCATGCCCGGCGGAAGCCAGCTGTGGCACCTAAGGAGTGGCTACTGTATGCCACTTTGGGCTTTCTCAGCTTTGATGTTCCTGGTGCTGTTCCAGTGGCCAACTGACTGACCCTGGAGCCACTGGTTCGATCTAGAGCCAGGAATCAACTTTTCCCTGAGCCAGGAGACACAGGCACAGTCCAATCTCACTAACTAAGTGCAGTACATGTAGTCCCTCCGATGTTACAACCTCTCTTCATGCAGCTTTAAAGGCAGCAGGACACTCCTCTCTTGGTACTCTCTCCAAATCGACAATGTACTGGAAAAAAAAAAAAAAAAAAAAAAAAAAAAAAACTGAAGTTCAGGGTGCCAGGAGTGCCCATTATGTCCCAGGAAAGTGCCCCGAGGGGACAACAAGGTCACTAGTCGATGGGCTAGCAGGCCTCCTCCTCTTTGGTGACACGTTCCAGCAATGTGAGGCATTTGGCAATCACAGAGTGCAATCTTCTTGCCACTCTCAAGGTGTCTGAACTCTTTCTCGACTGTGAGGAGCTTGGTAGCCCACTCCAGAGGTGTGGCTACCTAAGGACTACATGCCCAAGGGACAATTGGTTTGGGGATGGGTTTTCCCTCTCTGGCCCTGTCTTTACCTTGCCCAGAGGAACAAAGGCATTCTGCTTGGGTGTATTGTCACAGGTTGCCCCCCAAAGGCGGTTTCTCCTTTGAAACTCGCCTTTTGGACTAACACCCCTTCCAGCCTTCCTGGGAGAGAAAGTCACACCTCACTTTGCGCCAACTGCCTTTGTTCCTTAGACTGGGAAGCATTCATATTTCTCCCCAGGCAAGCGTAAAGCTGTCTGTGTGTCAGGGCTCTTGTGAGGCCACTGGACTAGCTGGGACACAGAGTGGCAACTTTGTAAATATTGCTTTACATTTAATAGAGACATAATTCTTGCTTGGTTTTTAAGTCAGATTTAATGCCACAATCAATTTGATACTGTTAGATATGGGAGTCTTTAGTTGGCAGAGGTAGGTAGCTTTGACCAAATAGGGACCCTCACATCTAGTCAGGGAAAGGGGGTACACTCCTAAAATAACCCCTGCTCACCCACTTGGTAGCTTGGCACGAGCAGGCAGGCTTATCTCCGAGGCAGTGTAAAGCATTTGTGAACACATACAGTAATCCAGTGACAACACTACAGAAGGACACCACACACGTTGTATATCAAAAATAAGTATTTTTATATAGACTTAACACAAGACCACAAACAACAAAAATCCACAATACTGTACCTTAAAAATGGTAGAAATAGCTTAGTTCTCTTTAGATGGTAAATGCAACACTTATTGTTCAATGTACCTTGGGATGCGTAACGCTATACAACAAAAGTATTTCAGGGAAGGTGATGCATCAGGTCCTTACACGCAAAACGGTGATGTGTCAGTTCCCTACTGCTGCGCAGGAGACGATAATGTGTTGGTTCTTCTCAGTGTGGATAGGTGATGCGTCGGTTTCTTACTGTGCTTACGTGGCTGTGCGACCAGCAGCGCCGTGATGCGATAAAGATCCAGTCCAATGAAACAAAAATGGCGTCTTCTCCTCGATGCGACAACTACGAGGCAATGCGTGCACGCCCGACGGCCATGCGGCGACTCTGCAAATCTTCTTGAGCCGCGCCAGGCCCTGCAACACGCTTCCCTGGTGATGCAACAGCGTCTGCTGCGACACTTTTCTCCGGTGATGCGGGGCGCTTTGGCGATGCGATGCGGCAGTAGCAACACCCTTCTTCAGTGATGCGATGACAGTAGCTGCGGTGGCAACGCGCTTCTCCGGTGATGCGACGGCGTCTGCTGCAACGGATGACACTCTTTTCCGGTGATGTGAGGTGCTTCGGCGTGTGCCATGCAACAGCAGCGACACCCTTCTTCAGTGATGCGACGACAGCGGCTGCGGTGGCGACACGCTTCTCCTCCGTGGGTCACGCTTCCAGCTCCCAGCGACACGCAGTCTCTCAGAAGGCCCAACATAACAGCAGGCACTTCAAATTCCTAGCAAGGGAATGCAGGTGAGCTGGTTGGTGAAGTATGTTGTCCCTGAGACTTCTCCAGGAGGCACGCTTGATCTCAAGCCCTTGGAGAGCCTATACAAGTTGATGAAAGTAGCACAAAGTTCCTTTCATCTTTCTTTGGCAGTCAGGCAACCACTGCAGGCCAATCCCCCAAACAGCACTCAGCTTAGGGATAGTCTCCTCCTCAGATTCTCTAGTTCTTCTCATCAGCAAAGGTTCCTTTTGCTTCCCAAAAGTGATCTAAAGTTCTGGGGTCTGAGTCCCCCTTTTTAGGTCTCGCCTGTCAATGCGCATGCGCATTGAGCAGAGCGAGACTATAGAGGCTTAAACAGAGCTTACCTAGACTGGCGATTTGATGCAGTGCATGTGTACTTTAAACTCAACGCGCAAGCGCAATTAGTTAAAATGCGCGTGCACAGCATCAAATCGTCAGCTTGGTGCCGCCAGCAGCTCTTCCTGCTCCGCCCCCTGCTGCATCAAAGGCTTTCCGCTCTGCCTCAGCCCAGCCATTCTCCTCCCCTAATAACCCCCTGCTGCATCAAAGGCTTTTTCACGGCCGGCCGGCCATGCTTTCAGTTTCACGGCCGGCCGGCCGTGTCTTCTTTTCTTTTTTCATTAATTGAATGCGCTCACAGCTGCAAGCCGGCCGGCCATGCTTTCAGTTTCACGGCCGGCCGGCCGTGTCTTCTTTTCTTTTTTCATTAATTGAATGCGCTCATAGCTGCAAAGGTCTGCGCCCTCCATCACTGGTAATCTCCCCATCTCTTGCCCACAACGAATGGATAACCAAAATGTATAAAACAGCCTCATGAGTGCTGCAAAGCCCACGGCCCCCCTCCCCTCCGACAAACTTTAAGAAATCCAGGAATGCTGCTGATTTCATCTCAGTCGTTAAGAGCCCGCAGCGTCTCAGAACCAGCTTGCTTTTTTTTTAGTCATGCCATAAGTATGCGCTATATCCACATTCACATCCACATCCACCACCACATCCACATCCACCACCACTTCCACCACCACATCCACCACATCAACCACCACCACATCCACCGCAACCACCACCACCACATCCACCACCACATCAACCACCACATCCACCATCACATCCACCATCACATCCACCACCACATCCGCCACATCCACCACATCCACCACATCCACCACCACATCCACCACCACATCCACCACCACATCCACCACCACATCCACCACCACATCCAACACATCCACCACCACTTCCACCACCACCGCATCCACCACCACCACATCCACCGCATCCACCACCACCACATCCACCGCATCCACCATCACCTCCACATCCACCATGACATCCAACGCCACATCCACCACCACATCCACCACATCCACCACCACCACATCCACCACATGCACCACCACCGCATCCCCCACCACATCCACCACACCCACCACCACCACATCCACCACCACATCCACCGCATCCACCACCACCACATCCACCACATCCACCACATCCACCACATCCACCACCACATCCACATCCACCACCACTTCCACCACCACATCCACCACCACCACATGCACCACCACTGCATCCACCACCACATCCACCACCAGATCCACCACCACTTCCACCACCACATCCACCACCACATCCACCACCACATCCACCACCACCGCATCCACCACCACCACCACATCCACCATCACCTCCACATCCACCACCACATCCACCACCACATCCACCACCACATCCACCACCACATCCACCACCACCACATCTACCACATGCACCACCACCGCATCCACCACACCCACCACCACCACATCCACCACCGCATCCACCACATCCACCACATCCACCACATCCACCACCACATCCACCACATCCACCACTTCCACCACCACATCCACCACCACCACATCCACCACATGCACCACCACCGCATCCACCACCACATCCACCACCACATCCACCACCACTTCCACCACCACATCCACCACCACCACATCCACCGCATCCACCACCACCACCACATCCACCATCACCTCCACATCCACCTCCACATCCACCTCCACATCCACCACCACATCCACCACCACATCCACCATCACATCCACCATCACAACCACCATCACATCCACCGCCACATCCACCGCCACATCCACCACCACATCCACCGCCACCTCCACCACCACCACATCCACCACACCCACCACCACTACATCCACCACCCCATCCACCACCACCACCACATCCACCACCACCACTGCATCCACCACCACCACCGCATCCACCACCACCACATCCACCACCACATCCACCATCACCACCACATCCACCACCACATCCACCACCACATCCACCACCACATCCACCATCACCTCCACCATCACTTCCACATCCACCATGACATCCACCGCCACATCCACCACCACATCCACATCCACCGCCACATCCACCACCACATCTACATCCACCACCACCACAACCACCAGCACCACATCCACCACATGCAGCACCACCGCATCCACCACCACATCCACCACCGCATCCACCACCACATCCACCACCGCATCCACCACCACCACCACCACATCCACCGCATCCACCACCACATCCACCACATCCACCACCACATCCACCACCACATCCAACACATCCACCACCACTTCCACCACCACCGCATCCACCACCACCACCGCATCCACCACCACCACATCCACCGCATCCACCACCGCATCCACCACCACATTCACCACCACATCCACCACCACATCCACCATCACTCCACATCCACCATCACCTCCACATCCACATCCACCGCCACATCCACCACCACATCCACCACCACATCCACCACCACATCCACTGCCACATCCACCACCACATCCACCGCCACATCCACCACCACATCCACCACCACATCCACCACCACATGCACCACCACCACATCCACCACCACATCCACCGCATCCACCACCACCACATCCACATCCACCACCACCACCACATCCACCGCATCCACCACCACCACCACCACATCTACCACCACCATCACATCCACCATCACCTCCACATCCACATGCACCACCACCGCATCCACCACCACATCCACCACCGCATCCACCACAACATCCACCACCGCATCCACCACCACTACCACTACATCCACCGCATCCACCACCACATCCACCACATCCACCACCACATCCAACACATCCACCACCACTTCCACCACCACCGCATCCACCACCACCACCGCATCCACCACCCCCACATCCACCACATCCACCACCACATCCACCACCACATCCACCATCACCTCCACATCCACATCCACCGCCACATCCACCACCTCATCCACCACCACATCCACCGCCACATCCACCGCCACATCCACCGCCACATCCACCGCCACATCCACCACCACATCCATCGCCACATCCACCGCCACATCCACCGCCACATCCACCACCACATCCACCACCACATCCACCACCACATCCACCACCACATCCAGCACCACATCCACCACACCCACCACCACTACATCCACCACCCTATCCACCACCACCACCGCATCCACCACCACCACTGCATCCACCACCACCACCGCATCCACCACCACCACATCCACCGCATCCACCACCACATCCACCATCACCACCACATTCACCACCACATCCACCACCACATCCACCATCACCTCCACCATCACTTCCACATCCACCATGACATCCACCGCCACATCCACCACCACATCCACATCCACCGCCACATCCACCACCACATCTACATCCACCACCACCACAACCACCATCACCACATCCACCACATGCAGCACCACCGCATCCACCACCACATCCACCACCGCATCCACCACCACATCCACCACCGCATCCACCACCACCACCACCACATCCACCGCATCCACCACCACATCCACCACATCCACCACATCCACCACCACATCCACCACCACATCCAACACATCCACCACCACTTCCACCACCACCGCATCCACCACCACCACCGCATCCACCACCACCACATCCACCGCATCCACCACCGCATCCACCACCACATCCACCACCACATCCACCACCACATCCACCATCACCTCCACATCCACCATCACCTCCACATCCACATCCACCGCCACATCCACCGCCACATCCACCACCACATCCACCACCACATCCACTGCCACATCCACCGCCACATCCACCGCCACATCCACCGCCACATCCACCACCACATCCACCACCACATGCACCACCACACCCACCACCACCACATCCACCACCACATCCACCGCATCCACCACCACCACATCCACATCCACCACCACCACCACATCCACCGCATCCACCACCACCACCACCACATCTACCACCACCATCACATCCACCATCACCTCCACATCCACATGCACCACCACCGCATCCACCACCACATCCACCACCGCATCCACCACAACATCCACCACCGCATCCACCACCACTACCACTACATCCACCGCATCCACCACCACATCCACCACATCCACCACCACATCCAACACATCCACCACCACTTCCACCACCACCGCATCCACCACCACCACCGCATCCACCACCACCACATCCACCACATCCACCGCATCCACCACCACATCCACCACCACATCCACCATCACCTCCACATCCACCATCACCTCCACATCCACATCCACCGCCACATCCACCACCTCATCCACCACCACATCCACCGCCACATCCACCACCACATCCACCGCCACATCCACCGCCACATCCACCACCACATCCATCGCCACATCCACCGCCACATCCACCGCCACATCCACCACCACATCCACCACCACATCCACCACCACATCCACCACCACATCCACCACCACATCCACATCCACCACCACTTCCACCACCACATCCACCACCACCACATCCACCGCATCCACCACCACATCCACGACCACCATCACATCCACCATCACCTCCACCTCCACATCCACCACCACATCCACCACCACATCCACCGCCACATCCACCGCCGCATCCACCGCCGCATCCACCGCCACATCCACCGCCACATCCACCGCCACATCCACCACACCCACCACCACCACATCCACCACACCCACCACCACTACATCCACCACACCCACCACCACCACATCCACCACCACCACCGCATCCACCACCACCACCGCATCCACCACCACCACATCCACCGCATCCACCACCACCACATCCACCGCATCCACCACCACATCCACCACCACATCCACCATCACCACCACATCCACCACCACATCCACCACCACATCCACCATCACCTCCACATCCACCATGACATCCACCGCCACATCCACCACCACATCCACCACATGCACCACCACCGCATCCACCACCACATTATTTACAAAATTAAAAGCCATTGTTATTTGTAATATCAATACATCTAAGTCACGTAAATACAACACACATTGCATTACAAATGCTATAGGTGTCACATTTGCGAAAGTTAAAACTATTGACATTGTAACTGACAAAGCTATTAATTTTGCTATTTTCAAAACCAACACATAAATAAAAAAAAGTGTCATTTACAATACCAATCGCTCAAACTTTCCTAATGCGAGACCTATTGCATTTCCAATGCTTGTTATACTCATATTTTCTTTGTTCTCTGAAGGCAGAGAGGCCTATGCCTAGTCCAAACCAGATCTGGTCAGTCCTTGAGAACTTTGTTTACATGACTCCTTCTTTCCTTTGACAGGCCAGGGACATCAGACACACCACCGGAGGTGGAGTCAGCATTGTAGAGGGAAGGCACAGCCCTATTCAGTCCCAGGTGCAACTCCTCCCCTCACTCTCCATGTAGATGTCTCTATTCAGCCTTGTGCTGACTCATCCTGTCTCCCGGAATACCCCAGTCCCTGTCACTCAAACTCCAGACAAGGATTACACAACCTAGTAGAGGCAGGCTTTGGTAGTTAGGAAAGAAAATACCTACTTTCTAAAAGTGGTATTTTCAAATACAGAATGTTAAAACCAACTTCACTAAAAGATGTATTTTATCATTCTGAGTTCAGGCATACTAAACTCAAATTTCTACCATGTTCCATGGGTCAGTTAGGATTATAGGATGTTATAATCAAACTGCCCATTCTGGCCTATGCGAAACAGGTAGCCTAGTGAAAAACGAAAATGGCTGTAATTCACTATAAGGACATGCCACACACATCAGGGCATGTCCTACCTTATACGTACAATGCACCCTGCACTTGGGCCTACCATAGGGGTGTATGATATGAAGAAAAGGGAAGGCTTAGGGGCTGCCAAGTGGTTGCACTTGCCAGTCAACATGGCAGTACCAGTCTGCACACAGGCCCTGCAATGGCAGGCCTGAGACACACCTAATAAGCTGTTCTGGTGGGTGGCACTACCAGTGCTGCAAGCCCACCAGCAGCATTTGATTTACATGCCCTGACACCCGCAGTGCACTGTACTAGGGTCTGATAAGTAAACCAAATCAGCCAATTATGGAGTCACTAATCCACACATCAATTTATAATAGGGAGAGCATATGCACTTTACCACTGATCCGCAGTGGTAAAGTGCCAAGAGTCATAAAACCAACAAAAACAGGTCAGAAAAAATACAGGAGGAAGAAAAAAGGTTCAGGGATGACCCTGCAAAAAGGGCCAAGTCCAACAGATACCTTTCATTATCCAGTTAGGTAGTCGCATTCAGAAGTTAGCCAGGCTAGGATGCCAGCCTGCAACCCTGCGCTAGCTAATGGGGCTATCAACTTTCCTCAGCAATCAACAACTTTTGGAGGTTTTTCTCTTTAGACTTATATAAACTTATTTGTCTATCTTAACAATATACAGCTTTATAGGCCTTCTCTAGGTGATACTTACATATAGTGTTGAAGGAAGGGATGGCATTGCCATTAATGGTAATGGCAAAGTCGAACTAGCAGCGCGCACATTGCTCTTCCAGTCTGCAGTGGCAGGCTGGTAGGCATTTGCCCTTTGTCGCACACATGGTGGCACAAACTATGCTGTGGTCCTGGGTGGACACTCTGCCCTAGGTACCCTATACTAGGAACTTATAAGTAAGTCAGCACTTGCCAATTGGGGACATCCAACTCGACATTACTTTGGCAATGTATCAGAACACTGGCACTGAGGACTGGACAGCAGGCCTCAGTGCACTAACAAAGTAGAAAAACCAGCAGCTAGTAGTCCAAATGGGGGCAAAAATTGGGGTAAACCTGCAAAAAGCCTGTTTCCTTACACACTTACACTCCCAGACACACACATGCACCGTACTCTGGTGAGCGTGTTAGTCTTTATAGGGCTCACAGTGGAAATTTACAAAGGGTTTAGGGAGACAAAAAGCCGACAACAGGCTCCCTGGTGTCAAGGACCATAAAGCACACTATGTCACAAGTGAACTGGATATACGCATTTTGTGCAATCTCTGGGTTACGGTATATATCCCTCCAGTATCCAATGGCACTGACATTTCTTTAAAAAACATATAATCAATATTGTATTTCTCTTTCACATTCTTCCCTATTGCTTGGTAAACCATTGAGAACTTGCCTCCTGGCGTATATAAATGCCATATATATTGCCTAAGAAACTGCAAATTTCAACAAATTATTTCAATTTTTGACAGATGATTTGACGTTTTCCCTTATTCATCTCAGGGTACAACAATATACTTGACTGTAACAATGTTTCTTAGCGAACAACCTATAAGAATCTGAGATATTATGGGGTATGTTGATAGATGCATACTGACTGAATGATTTGGAGCATCGAAAAGTTTTGATTGGAAGGGGGAGAAATGGCAACTATATAAGGTAAGTTTATAACTAATAAAGGATACTACAACCGGCAGGGAAGCTGAAGGGGAGGCAACTTACTGCACATTCAAACACCGCACTCTGCATTCTATATTCAGCAAAAACATCACTGAATTCCACATTAAACCCAGACTGAATGCAACAAGCACTTGTATACTCACTCTCCCAAAAATAGGTCTCTCGGGGCATAGAATACAAAACATACATTGTTGGCATGCTAGGCATCAGTAACAATACAAAATACAAAAGACTCTATGAGGTGAATGGTTGTGTAAGCATTATACTTACTACGTGCTGTCAAGTTATCAGGACTCCCGTTAGGCTCGGGCAAATTAACATCAAATCTGTTTTTGGATTTTGTTGTGAAATGGATGGTGTTGTTCTGCTCCACTTTAAGAGTCCATGTGTTAACTGTTTTGTCCTCTGTAACTGTAAGACTTGAGTTACTGCTGTTGGGAGTAGTGATCAAAGAGTGGCCAACTGAGGTTCCACCACTTGTGTGGTTTGATGCCCCTAGCAATGCATGCATTGTTGAGTTGATTAGTGATATATTTGATTCAGTCTGGACATCTGTTGTTGATGGTTGATGTGTTGCCGCAACCCAGGTCTGGGGAACACTGCTACTCGCCTGCGTTGTGTTGCTCTGAGTTGTTATTTGAGTCCTCTTATTTGTTGTGTCTGAGGTTGGAGGACCAAAAGGATCAGTTGCTGATTTGCTTGCAGATGTAACCTCGCTGCTCCCTGTTGTTGTTGGCCTAGAAGTTGGTATTGGCATGGCACTTACTATAAGTAAGGAAGAATATTATATTAAGTTATATATTAAGTTAGAGATATGTTTATTTTGTTTTAGTTTGTCTATCATACATGTTTTCAAACGCCTCTTAAGATTTGAACTGCTTACAACAAAACCAGACAGAAACAAATGATGCTCTGCGAGTGGGCAGGAAAGAAAATGGAGAAGAAATGAAACATCAATGTAAAAAATGCTTGCTTCTACACTATCCAACATTGAAAATAAAAGCCTTCAGTGGAAGCTAATGAAACCACAAGGCATTGTTTAATGTATCATAGCAAATCAAAATCTATTTTAAGCCCATGTTCAAAGAACTTCTAAGAAACAAGATCTGGTTTCCCTATGCATGACATCATGTTGAACTAAAGACAACATTCCGGTGTATTTTTGGATACTGATTATATTCCAAACAAGACTAAGGGCTTCATTACGACTTTGGTGGTCTCGCAGCGGGCAGCCATGCCCGTGCCCCACTGTGAGACCGCCAAGCCCGTAGTCAGATCGCCCACTGGATTATGAGTTTAATCCTGGTGAGTGGTCCTGCTGCAGTGGTCCCACTGCAGTGCCGTTCTAAGGCTCAAAGGAGAGTCATAGAATGGCAGCGCCACAGGAGCGTCACAGCACGTTCCTGCACAGGGAGAAATGTACCATGTCATGCATTTCTTCTTGTGCAGGAATTTGGCGTTAAAACGTGCAGGTGTCCCCCTGTATAGAGGCTACAGGGGGCCCTGTAAGGGTCCCCTGAGTTACTTCACTGCCACCCTTTCCATGGCGGGCTCTCCACCGTAAATAGGGCTGCAGCCAGTTAACTAGTAATATGCTATGTAGTGCTGCACCGGCACCACCCGCATATTGCAGCCTCGGAACGCTGCAACACTGCCACAGGATCACGGATCCCCAGTGGTTGCAGAGGTCCTGTGGGGGTCTGACTGCCAAAGAAGGAATACAGCTGTTGGACCACTGGTGTGGCAGTAGCCAAACAGCCACCTAGCAATTAAGTTCGAAGAACATCATTCTAAATTGGCTAGATTTAAAGCGAGAGATAATGGGGATGAATTTAATTATCCCGGCTGGATTCTCCTATCCTAATTCTGTCAATTTTGAGATATCGTGCCTAGAATGGGAAATAATCCGGGGTCTTGGAAATGTCAGATCCTTTTTTGCAGGTTTTTCTCCTGAATCAAAGGACTTTTCTGTGGAGGTCATGAGGTGGGAAAGGTAGGCTGTATGGGTTGCAGGAGCGGCATTTTAGGCTCCACAGTGCTGGGATCACAGCCTACTGGACTTTGGATGCAGCTTTGACTCGTCTACCAGTTTGTGTCCCCGTCACCCTCCCGCTCCTCTTTCTATGCTGTGCCTCTTACCCCCCTCCTCTTCCCCTCCTCCATTGTTTACTTTCCCTGGGATCACAGCTTACTGGACTTTGGACGCAGCTTTGACTTGTCTTCCGGTTTGTGTCCCCGCCAAACCCCTCCTCTCTTCATGCTGTGTCTCACACCCTCCCCTCCTCTTTCCCTCCTCCATTCTCTGTCTACTTCCCCTGCCTACTACACCGCCTAGCCCCCGTCCGTTTGTGCCCTTTGACTAAGCGCTCCTTCTTCCCTTGTTGGGGAAAGATCCAATAGTTATACTCTGGATTCCCAACGAACCCGCTGAGAGAGTCCCCAGGGCCAAGGGAGCCAAACACAGTAGAGGTATGGTATGGCACCCCTTGCCAAAGCACTCACTCGCCCCTTTTTGGGAAGGATCCAGTATGTAGGCCTTGGAGTCTCAGAGACCCCACTGAGAGAGTCCACTGTGTATAGGGAGCCTCTCGCAACAGAGATGGGGAAATGATACCACTTTCCCTGGGATTACAGCTTACTGGACTTTGGACGAAGCCTTGACTTTGTCTACTGATCTGTGTCCCCGTCACACTCCCCCTCCTCTTTCCATGCTGAATCTCTCACCGTCCCCTCCTCTTCCTCACCTCCATTCTCTGTCTATTTCCCCTGCTCCTACCCCCCTCCCCTGAATCTCTCCCCTTGCCTGCTTTTTCCCTTAGGTATATGTCCTCCTTGTTTGTCTCAACCTTCCATGTGACTATGTTTGCCAAGCTCTAATAATTGTGTAACCTTTGTAACAATGTAACCTGCAACTATGGTCTGATACTCATGCAAAGCTCTCTGATACCTCCGGGTCTAGCCAGCGCTCTATAAAACCTTTAAAATAAATAAATAAGTAGGAGAAGGTGGGTGTGGTGTGGCCCACATGCTTTCACCTGAAGCATTTTGGAACCTGGTAAAATCAGGAACAGGAAAACTAGGGCACCTCAGAATCGCCCAGTGCGGTATTCATCCTCTTGCCCCCCTCACCTCATCCACCATGTCATGAAATAATGTAGCTGTGACACTGTGTGTGCCCATATATATATATATATGGGCTTACGTTAGAGACACGAGTGATTTTTTGTCTAAAATCTTTGACATAGAATGGCATGCCAACTACCATTTCATGACATTGGATGTACAATCATTGTATACTAGTATTAGACATACTGATGGACTCAAAGCTATGAAACACTACTTGGGCAGCAGACCTATTGAACTATACCGCCATATAGAAATGCTATTGGAAATGGCTGAGTGGGTTCTGACAAACAATACGTTTATCTTTGATAGATTACACTATAAACAGCTACAGGGATCAGCCATGGGAACTTGCTTCTCCCCCAGCTATGCGAATTTGCATATGGGCTGGTGGGAGGAGCAGGTACTAAAAGTCCAGCACGCAGAAATTATGAAAAACAATGTAATAATGTACAAACGATACATTGATGATATTTTCATCCTGTGGCAAGGTAGTGTTGAAGAGGCAGAATGTTTTGCTTTGACTCTGAATGAAAATGCCTTAAACTTGAAATTTACATGTAACACCAACGCTGAACATATCCAATTTCTAGATCTGGAGCTATATGTACAAAACAAAAAGATACAGACACGCACATATAGAAAACCCACCGCAGGAAATTCCCTACTGCATGCGCACAGCTTTCACCCCACACCACTGAAACAGTCAATTCCCTATGCCGAGTGCCTGAGAATGACTCGGAACTGCAGCACCACTGAGGGACTTTCCAATGCCAAAGAGGAACTTTTCACAAGACTCAGAAAGAGGGGGTATACAGCTAGCACGTGCCAGCGGGCCGAAGAGAAATGTAGAGGCAAAGACAGAAAAGATCTGATTTTCCCCAAATCTGAGGCAAAAGTAGGGGAAGAGAACAAGAAAAATCCCCCAAGACTCATAACCGGGTACAACAGATACCACAGCAATCTGAGAAAAATCCTGAGAAGACATTGGCCCTTAGTTCGAGGTGATGCAAACATAGGCACGATAGTGGGGAAAAAGCCCTTCGATTACTTTTCGGAAGGCTAAGTCAATGAGGAATGAGATAGTCTGCAATGCACCAGTTCTCAAAAAAACGAAGAATTGGCTAGATTCCCAGAAAGGCTTTAGGAAATGCTCCAAGTGCAAGGCTTGCACGCACGGTGTAAACACTACCACAGTGCAGGTTCCATTTAGGACAAAACCTTTCATTTTGAGGGAAGCATTCACGTGCAAGACAGACTTCGCAATATATGTGCTGGTCTGTACATGTGGCAAAAGATATGTAGGGTCTACAATTCATCCAGCTCACGTGCGGATCTTACAACACTTAAGAGCAATCACCAACAATGATCCTGCGTATCCTGTGGCCAGACACATACATGAGGCTCACCAAGGTAATGCCAATAACATACAATATTTTGTTATTGACAACATTCCTAAAAACCCAAGGGGAGGCAATCGCCCATTGGCGCTACGCCGTTTGGAGTCAAGGTACATCTTACTCCTAAACTCCAAGATCCCATTCGGTCTGAATGCGGATGAAGTCCTAAGTGTCCATCTATAGCAACAGTGCCACTATATGTCCTCTCTTCTCCTAGTACCATTCGTAATAACATCTGCAGTTCACGTACTACAAAACTCACGGGCATATACAGGGGCACGATAGAGCACATTACTAGACATATTATGTCAGTAAAAACATCACGTCTTCACATTCACAATTTTTAGTTCATTTACTCACCAACACGGTTTTTCCACCACGCGCTCTCTAGCCACCAAGGCTTTTAATATTTTATTAGATTATTAACTCACAGTATTTGTTCCCTTTATTGCCCTTTTTTTAAAACTCTGGCGAGCATTCAGCGAACCAGGGCAGCGTTGCTAAAGCAATTGACGCACCTAGCCGGCTTCGCACACCCACCAGGGCATAAAACTATGGGAAGACTACCAACTATCATTACAAGTATAATGCATGTATGCAACATGTACCAGCATAAGTGCGTCGCAGAATCTATGCCTCAGAAGCAATTTTCCCAATCAGAATGTGTCCCACTGCTTGGCGCACTTGCGAGCGATAATTATTTAAACTTCTGTGTATCCTTACACAAGCATCGCATTCGCCTACAGCGGTACTATTACTAAGATGCACAAATAATTGACTGTTTACACTATATGTAATAGACTTCGTATCTTTCTACGCACACATGTGCGGAACACAGTCAATTACATACCGTGAGGGAACCGTAGCAGGGTGTAGGTTATCGCTTGAGTCAGTCGTCTCCAGTGTAAGTGCCTCATGTCCCATACACGCGCGCAGCGTCCACACGAGGCCTCAGCAATGCTTTGACATACAGGCAAACCAGAAGGGCTACCATTGAGGGACCTTTATTGGGAACATCCATGGGAAGAACAGTACAGAAACTGTAGCACGTTGTGGTAATTAACATTATTTTGTTTTACTTAATAATGTCACTGATGTTTGTAGGATGACCTTATTTTCGGCTGTGAATTTTAACATGCTGTATTAAGAAATGGTCATTAATATATGTTGACACATATGGGTTTGGTGAAAAAAGTAACAGGAAAAATAATTTAAAAATGTAAAATGATTTCTGAAGTAATGCTCGTCCTGGATACAATAATGTAAAAAATAATAATTATGCAAAAAGTAAAAAATAATTATTTAAAGACAGGTTTAGCCACACTGTAACCATGGCAATTTCCAGTTCTAACCTGTACTGTGATTGAGAGACACGCCCAGGAGGTGATGCATATTTAAACGCCCTAGATTGAAATGCAGATGTAGTGAACAAGGCGGTAACGCCGAAACGCGTCTAAGCAGACACTGATCCTTGAATAAAAGTTTGGATTCAGACCCACGGAGTCAGCGCCTTCTTGAATCTCACAAGCATGGTATGAAAGAATATATATATATATATATATATATATATATATATATATATATATATATATATATATATATATATATATATATGAAAACACAACACACAGCTTCTCCTGGAATACTGGAACCCAGCGGAAATTGGCGCAGATGCCGGCGAAGCAGTCCGGTTGCATAAATCATCAACGTGTCCACAAATCAGTGTCTTTGCGCTCTCGGGCAAAAAAGGCAAGGGATCCCAATGTTCAAGAAGCAGTTTTATTACACTACGCGTTTCAGCAATGAAGCCTTGTTCACGTGTAACCACACAAAGTGAACACCAGTGTTAAATAAAGTTTTGCGTGCTCCACACCAATGGTCAACACAAAAGTAGTACTCAAAAAACAAATGGTAATCATGGAAATGGCAGACATGTTGGAATGGTCATAATGGAAAAAATGGAGAAAAGTGCCACAGAAGCCGGTTGCATTATTCATTCATGCAAAAGATGCCACAGTAGAAACAAAGACAAAATCAATGACTTGTAATGTATGAGGATACCTCGTATTAAAGTTAAGCAAGCATTGCACTCAATCCATCACGTGACTTGTACTCTGTGAGGAAAATGTACCTCGTGTAGAATTAATGTAAATTACACAAGCATATTGAACAATCTAATATTCGTAAAATACAAGAAAGCTTGAAACTGTGTCTGAGTTCTGTGGCAAAATGTAGTTCAGTGCTCCATTCCTGGGTAATGCGTTGTGATAACCAGAAGCCGTTTGCATTATTCATTCATGCAATAGATGACACAATAGAAACATAGACAAAATCAATGACTTGTAATGTATGAGGATACCTCGTTTAAAATTAAAATTAAACAAGCATAGCGCTCAATCCATCACGTGACTTGCAATCTATGAGGAAATTGTACCTCGTATTAAATTAATGTAAAGTACACATGCATATTAAGCAATCTAATATTCGTAAAATACAAAAAAGCTTGAAACAGTGTCTATGTTCTGTGGCGAAATATAGTTCTGTGCTCCATTCCTGGGTAATGCGATGTGATAACCAGAAATAATACAAGGCGAAAATACACAGGGACATCTGAAGAACCGTTATTATAATGGAAAGTGTTTTACAATCTATAACCCGTCGGGCGTATGGTTCAAGATATACAGTATGAATAACCTCACGAGTGAAAGCAATCTATCCTCGGAGAAATAATAGGGTGGAAAGACTGATCCAAATAGTACTGAGGTACTAGTGCTAATGGCCCCCAGTTACAGTAGATACCATGGGAGAATAGCTCTTCATGCTGGCCCCGACTGTAAAATAGAGAGGACAACTTTACCCAGTGATGTGAAAGTTCACAGTTGGCCAGAGTGGCATATGGTTAGGTGAGTCGAACCTGAGTGGTTGGTGTCTCAAAATGTGCTACAGACTCGAGCAGTGATTCCTGGAGTGCAAAGGTTGGGTATATATATATATAGGATCTATGACATAATATCGACAGACAGAATATAGACATACAAAAATATCGAAGCAAAAATATCGACATCAAAAATATCGAAGTTCTATCTACATAAAGGTAAGTACAAAAATATCGAACAAAATATATTGTAGTACAAAAATATCGAAGTAAAAAATATAGTTTTTTAAAATGTATAAATAATAATGTAAAAATAATTTTAAAATACATATAATTTAACAAATTATAGATATAAACATTAAAACATATTTAAAAAATAATAACTAATGCATACACATTTAAAATAAATTAAAAACTCTACATATAAATTAATATATATACTTACTCTACATATTGCATCAGTAGTGAAAGCATTGGATAGCGTAGGGGAAAAAATTACTATTCCCACTCCAGAGGGTGCAATAGTAGGGAAAGCGCTGGATAGCGTAGGGGTAAAAATTACTATTCCCACTCCAGAGGGTGCAACAGTAGGGAAAGCTTTGGATAGGGTAAGGGGAAAAATTACTATTCTCACTCCAAAGCGTGCAACAGTAGGGAAAGCGTTGGATAGCGTAAGGGTAAAAATGACTATTCCCACTCCAGAGGGTGCAACAGTAGAGAAAGCGCTGTATAGCGTAGGGGTAAAGATTACTATTCCCACTCCATAGGGTGCAACAGTAGTGAAAGCGTTGGATAGCGTAGGGAAAAAAATTACTATTCCCACTCCAAAGGGTGCAACAGTAGGGAAAGTGTTGGATAGCATAGGGGTAAAAATTACTATTCCCACTCCAGAGGGTGCAACAGTAGGGAAAGCGTTGGATAGCGTAGGGGAAAAAAATACTATTCCCACTCCAATGGGTGCAAGAATAGGGAAAGCGTTGGATAGCGTAGGGGTAAAAATTACTATTCCCACTCCAGAGGGTGCAACAGTAGGGAAAGCGTTGGATAGCGTAGGGGTAACAATTACTATTCCCACTCCAAAGGGTGCAACAGTAGGGAAAGCGTTGGATAGCGTAGGGGAAAAAAATACTATTCCCACTCCAATGGGTGCAAGAGTAGGGAAAGCGTTGGATAGCGTAGGGGTAACAATTACTATTCCCACTCCAAAGGGTGCAACAGTAGGGACAGCGTTGGATAGCGTAGGGGTAAAAATTACTATTCCCACTCCAGAGGGTGCAATAGTAGCAAAAGCGCAGGATAGCATAAGAGTTATATTAACAAACTTATCAATTAGATTTTTTTTTCACAAAATAAAAGATATATTTTATTTACAAAAATATATTACTAAATACCAAATATTTATAATTAATATTTACTTAAATAACAAAAAATTACTCCCCACGCTACTCCCCCTTTAACACAAAACACACTACACATAAAAAACCACAATTAATATAAATATCAATTAATCAATTAATATTATTAAATTGATGTAATTATAAATGAACTAATTGACAAATATTAATTACCAATTCATAATTAATTAACAATTAATAATTAATTAACAAAATATTTACCAGAATAAACAAAACGTATTAATACATTATTTATAATTAATATTATACAATAATTTTAAAAAACGAATTACCAATTAATTAATTAACAATTAATTAAAATAAATAACAATAAATAAATACAATTTCTTTAATTAATTTAATGTAATTATTTCACACCCTATTCCCCTATAAACACACAACCCACTACACATAAATAAATCACATAAAAAATGTAATTATCATTTAATCACTTAATAATAATTAATTACCAATTATTATTAATTAACAATAGCAAAAAAATAAAAATTACTACATTAACTCTAATTATTTTAATTAACTAATTATTAATAAATAATTACCAATTCTTTATTAATTAACAATTAATTATTAATCAAACATATTTAAAAAACATAGTAATTAATTAATTATAATTAAATTACTTCCCACCCTATTCCCCTATAAACCCACAATCCGCTCTGATACTAAAATGCAAAATGTAAACAAAATTACTAATTTCTAAACATACATTAAAAACATGTTTAACAAACATATAAAATACATAATAAAATACATAACACTAAACAAAATGTCCATATTAGTAACATAAATACCTTAAAATCGATATACTGTCCATCGATAATATTGCACATTGATATTAAAATATCGAAATTAAAACATCAATATTATTGTATATCGATATTTTAATTTCGATATTTTGTCTCCCTACCATATATATATTTGAAGGAGGAGCTCATAAGAAATCCTTGTGGGAGCTATTGAGGTTTAAGGACAATGGTGTTTGAAGAAGGCACACGCCGAAACCGGTCACGCCAAAAGCCCTGAATAAATTACTTGTTTTGGAGTCCGGATGTGTCCCGAGTGGTCTTCTTGAAAGGGGAGAGAGTGAGTGCAATTCAAGCGTGGTTTCCAGTTACGCGCACGAGAGACCATCTCACAAAGTGGCCGAGCTGAAATAATTGGAGAGTAATGCAGTGTTTCCGAGGAGTCGGGTTAATTCAGCGGCCCGCCACAGAGACCTCCGAGGCTTTGCCAGCAGCTGGGGACATCGTGCACAGAGGGTGTGGAGCGAAGCTGACACCTGGCCTGTGCAGTCAGCTGTGATGCCACGGGGGTGTGGAAGAGAGTTTCGGGACCCCAAAGCAGGCAAAAACTTTTGTTTTATTTTCGAAGCCCCACTGCCTGAAGGTGATTGCAAGCACGCGGTATTCTGGGACTGGCTGTCCCCAAAACTGAAGCGAGCATTAGCCAATCAGCCCCAGGTGAGACCAACTACCGTTTGAAGGAGGAGCTCATAAGAAATCCTTGTGGGAGCTATCGAGGTTTAAGGACAATGGTGTTTGAAGACGGCACACGCCGAAACCGGTCACGCCAAAAGCCCTGAATAAATTACTTGTTTTGGAGTCCGGATGTGTTCCGAGTGGTCTTCTTGAAAGGGGAGAGAGTGAGTGCAATTCAAGCGCGGTTTCCAGTTACGCGCACGAGGGCCCATCTCACAAAGTGGCCGAGCTGAAATAATTGGAGAGTAATGCAGTGTTTCCGAGGAGTCGGGTTAATTCAGCGGCCCGCCACAGAGACCTCCGAGGCTTTGCCAGCAGCTGGGGACATCGTGCACAGAGGGTGTGGAGCGACGCTGACACCTGGCCTGTGCAGTCGGCTGTGATGCCACGGGGGTGTGGAAGAGAGTTTCGGGACCCCAAAGCAGACACAAACTTTTGTTTTATTTTCGAAGCCCCACTGCCTGAAGGTGATTGCAAGCACGCGGTATTATGGGACTGGCAGTCCCCAAAACTGAAGCGAGCATTAGCCAATCAGCCCCAGGTGAGACCAACTACCGTTTGAAGGAGGAGCTCATAAGAAATCCTTGTGGGAGCTATCTAGGTTTAAGGACAATGGTGTTTGGAAAAGGCACATGCCGAAACCGGTCACGCCAAAAGCCCTGAATAAATTACTTGTTTTGGAGTCCGGATGTGTCCCGAGTGGTCTTCTTGAAACGGGAGAGAGTGAGTGCAATTCAAGCGCGGTTTCCAGTTACGTGCACGAGGGACCATCTCACAAAGTGGCCGATCTGAAATAATTGGAGAGTAATGCAGTGTTTCCGAGGAGTCGGGTTAATTCAACGGCCCGCCACAGAGACCTCCGAGGCTTTGCCAGCAGCTGGGGACATCGTGCACAGAGGGTGTGGAGCGACGCTGACACCTGGCCTGTGCAGTCAGCTGTGATGCCACGGGGGTGTGGAAGAGAGTTTCGGGACCCCAAAGCAGACACAAACTTTTGTTTTATTTTCGAAGCCCCACTGCCTGAAGGTGATTGCAAGCACGCGGTATTCTGGGACTGGCTGTCCCCAAAACTGAAGCGAGCATTAGCCAATCAGCCCCAGGTGAGACCAACTACCGTTTGAAGGAGGAGCTCATAAGAAATCCTTGTGGGAGCTATCGAGGTTTAAGGACAATGGTGTTTGAAGAAGGCACACGCCGAAACCGGTCACGCCAAAAGCCCTGAATAAATTACTTGTTTTGGAGTCCGGATATGTCCCGAGTGGTCTTCTTGAAAGGGGAGAGAGTGAGTGCAATTCAAGCGCGGTTTCCAGTTACGCGCACGAGGGACCATCTCACAAAGTGGCCGAGCTGAAATAATTGGAGAGTAATGCAGTGTTTCCGAGGAGTCGGGTTAATTCAGCGGCCCGCCACAGAGACCTCCGAGGCTTTGCCAGCAGCTGGGGACATCGTGCACAGAGGGTGTGGAGCGACGCTGACACCTGGCCTGTGCAGTCAGCTGTGATGCCACGGGGGTGCGGAAGAGAGTTTCGGGACCCCAAAGCAGGCAAAAACTTTTGTTTTATTTTCGAAGCCCCACTGCCTGAAGGTGATTGAAAGCACGCGGTATTCTGGGACTGGCTGTCCCCAAAACTGAAGCGAGCATTAGCCAATCAGCCCCAGGTGAGACCAACTACCGTTTGAAGGAGGAGCTCATAAGAAATCCTTGTGGGAGCTATTGAGGTTTAAGGACAATGGTGTTTGAAGACGGCACACGCCGAAACCGGTCACGCCAAAAGCCCTGAATAAATTACTTGTTTTGGAGTCCGGATGTGTTCCGAGTGGTCTTCTTGAAAGGGGAGAGAGTGAGTGCAATTCAAGCGCGGTTTCCAGTTACGCGCACGAGGGCCCATCTCACAAAGTGGCCGAGCTGAAATAATTGGAGAGTAATGCAGTGTTTCCGAGGAGTCGGGTTAATTCAGCGGCCCGCCACAGAGACCTCCGGGGCTTTGCCAGCAGCTGGGGACATCGTGCACAGAGTGTGTGGGACACCTGGCCTGTGCAGTCGGCTGTGATGCCACGGGGGTGTGGAAGAGAGTTTCGGGACCCCAAAGCAGACACAAACTATTGTTTTATTTTCGAAGCCCCACTGCCTGAAGGTGATTGCAAGCACGCGGTATTATGGGACTGGCAGTCCCCAAAACTGAAGCGAGCATTAGCCAATCAGCCCCAGGTGAGACCAACTACCGTTTGAAGGAGGAGCTCATAAGAAATCCTTGTGGGAGCTATCTAGGTTTAAGGACAATGGTGTTTGAAGAAGGCACATGCCGAAACCGGTCACGCCAAAAGCCCTGAATAAATTACTTGTTTTGGAGTCCGGATGTGTCCCGAGTGGTCTTCTTGAAACGGGAGAGAGTGAGTGCAATTCACATTTACATTCGTTATATATTTTCACTATTAGCACTTTATGAATATTTGCACTATTGCCTTTTGCACTTTGTTGGCTATCTAAAGTTCTCTTGAAGTGACTTGCCCACTTGGGCTTTATTCTTACGAAATAGTTTCATAGGACATTGGTTAAATACGCTGCTATGCTCTATTGTTGAGCAACTCGTCTAAGGGTTTTTTACACAAATAATGTGGAATTGTACATTGTTGTTACATGGATAACATTGTTTATCATGTAAATACTTTATTTGTTTAACTTGTACTTTTGCCCGACTATCCTGCTCTGTCTCCATGAACTCTGCTTTATTAGAAGTCATGGATTGTGCTCCGGTCAGCCTTATATACATTTTTTGTTGTACCATTGGTATTGGTTTGATCAGCTTGCACATTAGCGGCGTGCTCATTGCATAGTATATTGTCTATGTCTATGATGTAAGTTAATTGCATTGTCACTTTAAATAGCCTCAAACACCATGTGTAGTTTGTCATGTGATCAAGCCTCCCTGGAGGCGAAACGCGTCATGGCGGCAGCGCTGGCTTCACGAAAATAAATCCTTGAATTTGCACCAGCATTCTTTTGGGTCGGCTCTTTGTTGCAGTGAACCTTTCCGAGCAACAACTTGTGGAATATATATATATATATATATATATATATATATATATATATATATATATATGGCAGCATAAAACCACAAGTTGCCTCCCCAACGCGTTTCGACAATCAGTCTTGATCACGGGTATGGCGGCACCTCCGACTTCTGTGACACGATTTGCAGTTTTATAATGTTACAATCAACTGCGTCATGATCTCAGTGCATCTTGGTCACAGCAGTCCCAAACAACAATCATAACTCTCCATTGGGAATACTTAACGTGATTATGCACCAAAATTCCACAAACATGGAGTCCAGTTTGTCCCGTCGCAGGCTTAAAATGTATTAGCCCGAACGGGCCTCTGACACGGACCACCCGTTTAACATCCTACGGGCAGCCCGAAATCCTTTTGAGAGTGGCGCCGCCTCTGCCGGCACTGGGCTGTGCCTTGTATATATCTTTTCCAACTGCTCCCCACCGGGCCCCTAGGAGTAAGTAGGCGGCACAGCCAAACTGGTAGACATCTCCTTTAATGGCAGCATAAAACCACAAGTTGCCTCCCCAACGCAATTCGACAATCAGTCTTGATCACGGGTATAGCGGCACTTCCGACTTCTGTGACACGATTTGCAGTTTTATAATGTTACAATCAACTGCGTCATGATCGCAGTGCATCTTGGTCACAGCAGTCCCAAACTACAATCATAACACTCCATTGGGTATACTTAACGTGATTATGCACCAAAATTCCACAATCATGGAGTCCAGTTTGTCCCGTCGCAGGCTTAAAATGTATTAGCCCGCACGGGCCTCTGACACGGACCACCCGTTTAACATCCTACGGGCAGCCCGAAATCCTTTTGAGAGTGGCGCCGCCTCTGCCGGCACTAGGCTGTGCCGTGTATATATCTTTTCCAACTGCTCCCCATCGGGCCCCGAGGAGTAAGTAGGCGGCACACCCAAACTGGTACACATCTCCTTTAATGGCAGCATAAAACCACAAGTTGCCTCCCCAACGCGTTTCGACAATCAGTCTTGATCACGGGTATGGCGGCACTTCCGACTTCTGTGACACGATTTGCAGTTTTATAATGTTTCAATCAACTGCGTCATGATCGCAGTGTATCTTGGTCACAGCAAACGCAAACGCGTTGGGGAGGCAACTTGTGGTTTTATGCTGCCATTAAAGGAGATGTGTACCAGTTTGGGTGTGCCGCCTACTTACTCCTCGGGGCCCGGTGGGGAGCAGTTGGAAAAGATATATATATGTATATATATATCCAAAAGAAATCCTGAGCCGCTGAATCCCAGGCGGCACTCAAGCAGGTAACGACCTCTTCCCCAAGAAAATGCAAGATGCTCAATAACAGGCCATCCAACACCGTAGAGTGCAAGCAGTCATTGTTTATTATTCAATGCAATTACGGGCAGCTGCCCTCCCTGACGCGTTTCGCTCTGACAAGCAGAGCTTGATCACATGACGCGCCACTGTAGGTTGTGCCTTATATGTGAAGTAAAAGCCCATTAGCTTAAAAAATAGGCTTAAAGGTTAAGTTTTTAAAGTGCAAATAATATATGAGTAAATCACATGCAGATATCTGTGCAATTACAGAAATGACACACAAATCAATAAGAGTGGTGTTGTGTACCCAAAACATATAAAATAATACATTTTTAAGGATATTACATCAATCATATTAAAAAGAGGAAATTATGTATATATATATATATATAAATATATATATATATATATATATATATATATATATATATATATATATATATATATATATATATATATAGAGAGAGAGAGAGATAGAGAGAGAGAGAGAGAGAGAGAGAGAGAGAAATGTTAGATTTGGGGGTCTCTAGTTGGCACAGGTAGGTACTTGTGACCAGTAGGGACCAAGGGGGATTACACTCCTAAAATAACCCCTGCTCACCCTCTAGGCTGCGTGGCGCAAGCAGTCAAGGCTTATTTCAGAGGCGTTGTAAGTTAAGCGGTTGTGACCACATACAGTAACCCAGTGACAACACTACAAATGGACACCACACAGGTTTTATATAAAAAATAAGTAGACTTTATGTAGAGTTACCACAAGATCATAAACAACAAAAATACACACTATGTTTACTTTAAGATGGTAGATTTAAGCTTAGTTCAGTTCAGTTCTTAGATGCAACACTCTGCGTCAATGTACCTTAAGTTTTGTTGCGCTTCCACGACAAGCAATGTCGCAGCGATGGGAAATGCGGCAAAGTTCAGATACAAATAAAGACGTGAAGATCTTCTAGATGTGGCACGCTTCTCGGGATGCGAGAAGTCCTCGGTTCGATGCGTGGGCTGCGGCGGCGACACCCTTACGATGCGACGGCAACAGCTCCAGAGGCAACGCTCTTCTCCCACGATGTGTGAAGCTTCCGCTCGATGTGACAACTGCAGCGGCGACATCCAAGATGCGACGGCAGCAGCTCCGACGGCTGCCCGCTTCTCGGGGATGCGAGGTGCTCTTGGTAGATGCGGTGCAATGGGACAGTTCCAGCGGCGACACCCTCCTTTGGAGTTGCGACCGCAGGCACAGCGACGGCGACACGCTCCGACTTAGTTGCGAGATTCTTCTCCTGATGCGGTGCAGTGCGACAACTACAGCGGCGATACCCTCCTTCAGAGTTGCGACGGCAGCAGCAGCGACGGCGACACACTTCCTCTTCGTTGCGGCACGCTTCCCACCGATGCGGTGCAGTGTGACAGTTCCAGTGGCAACACCCTCCTTCGGAGTTGCGACGGCAGGCAGAGCGACGGCGACACGCTTCTTCTTGGAGAGTGGCGCTTCCAGCTCTTTGCGACACGCAGTTCCTCAGAAGGCCCAAAACAGCAGCAGGCATTTCCACAAGAACTCTGGGGAGCTGGGGGTTGAAGTCTGTTGTCCCTGAGACTGCAGCAGGAGGCAAGCTCTTTTCCAAGCCCTTGGAGATCCTTCACAAGTTGAAAGTAAAGTACACAACGTTGCTTTCTCCTTCCTTTAACAGTGAGGCAACCACTGCAGGCAAATCCCCCAAGCAGCACTTCAGCTTGGGAATAGTGTCTCCTCAGGTTCCTCTCCTCAGTAAAGGTTTCTTCTTGTAGTCCAAAAGTGATCTAATTTCATGGAATCAGGGTCCCAATATTTATACCCCAAAATCCTTTTTTCTCTAAGGAGACTTCTCTTTTCCTTTCACAGTGCAGGGCAGAGACATTAGACCCTCCCCAGGGGGTGGAGCCAGCATTGTGGAAGGCAGGCACAGCCCTATTCAAGGTTCAGGTGCAACTCCTCCCTCCCATCTAGATGCAGATCTCTCTATTCACCACTGGGTGACTCAGCCTGTCTCCTGGAATTCCCCAGCCCTGTCACTCTCAAAACCAGACATAGGAATACACAACCTAGCAGAGGCAGGTTTGAATGGTTTGACAAGCAAATACCTACTTTCTAAAAGTGGTATTTGCAAACACAGAATATTAAAATAAACTTTACTAAAATATGTATTTTATAATTCTGAGTTCAGGCATACTAAACTCGAATTTCTACCATGTTCTCTGAGACAGTTAGGATTATAAAATGTAATAACTCTAACAGCCCATTCTGGTCTATTCTGGTCTATGAAGAACAGGTAGCCTTGCAATAGTGAAAAACGAAAATGGTTGTAATTACTATTAGGACATGCCACACACATCAGGGCGTGTCCTACCTTATACTTACAATGCACCCTGCCCTTGGGCCTACTATAGGGGTGACTGATAAGGGAAGGTTTAGGGACTGACAGTACCAGGCTGCACGCAGACTCTGCAATGGCAGACCTTAAACACATTTTACAAGGCTGCTTCTGTGGGTGGCACAACCAGTGCTGCAGGCCCACCAGCAGCATTTGGATTATTCGCCCTGGCATACTCAGTGTACTAGACTAGGGTCTGACAAGTAAACCAAAATAGCCAAACATGGAACCACTGATTAATACATCAATTTACTATAGGGAGCACTTGCACTGTGGCACTGGATAGCAGTGGCAGAGTGCCCAAAGCATCTAACACCAGCAAAAATACATAAGGCAACAGCAAAAAAATGGAAGGGAGACCCACGCCAATGGTGCCAGATCTAACAAGAAACATGAAGGCGCATTGCATACAGCACTGGTCCTGAAGGTGTCAGCCACTTTGGAACAGTAATATTCTCAGTGTAACTCATCACCTTTAATTTAATGACCGTGAAATAATGTAAAATATATCTAATATTACAGAAGAACTTTAAAGCAAAATCAGTACTTGGAATGTAATTATGTTTTGCAATTAAATAGTCCTTGACATAGCAAAGAGTGACTTTGGGCCCTGGAGCACAAAACCGTCACTTCAGATGAGATTCACAATTTTCAGATGGGGCCAAAACATTAAATTGAAGACGTTCACTAACTGATTAATTTTTCAGAAATTTAAATCTTAATTGACAGATATAGTTATCTCGATATTACATATTGGAAATATCTATACATTTTTGACCCAGTGTGACCACTAATTTTTTATGATCAGCCTGTTCAACTGATTTTATCACACTCTAAACAGATGATTGCAAGTATAACTGGGTCACTTACCTTCATCCAAGGGTGGTGCACCACCATCCTTATTTATTCACTATGTGCAACTGAAATTATTTATATAGAATTTACTAGAGAAAACTATCTTTTGGAGTACCTGCCAACGTTTTTTCTCTCTTTCCTTCCTTTAAGAGAACACCCTGCTCCTGACCACAAGACCCACCGGGCACATCCTGTGTTCATGTGCTGTGGGGTTGTGTTGCAGAAGCAGTCTTTGGCTACATCCTGTGCATGCCTCAGTATCTCCCCTATCCAACTGCACATGGCTTTTAGCACAGTGGGGCCTAACCCACTTATCGAGTGAACCAAATTTGTATGGCCAATAGCCATACACAAGGAAACTCCGGGACTAATCCCTGAGCTCAAAGTTCATATTGTGCAAGACCTTCTGCCATGCACAGCTTGCTCAAAGCGCAGGACCTGGCCTTCACCCAAAGAGTCCACAAAGTCCACAACCCATGTATTCAATATCCCTAAAACTGAGATTTTGTTTCAAAATGAAGCTTTGAAACCGTATTATAGTTCTAAACGTGCAATTTGTTTGCTACAAAATGGCCCCCTTGTTCGGACTGCACTTCCTCAATTATGCCTTCCTCTTCTATAGAAAATCATTTTCCCCAAGGCCAAAACTGAGGTTTCAAATGGCTGAAAAAAATGGTTTGGTTCATTAAATTGTGATTTTAACAGTTAGAAATATCATAACTTTTTTTTAACTTCGTTTGACCCTTTATTTTTTGCTTTTTAACAGGAACCGCTTTGTGGATTTTGATTAAACTAATAGTAGATCAAGAGTTTGAACAGATCCCTTCTTCTCATCCAAGTTTATGTGAAAATCGGTATAGAGTCAAAATATCGAGTTTTTAATATCGAGTAGACATAATATCGAGTAAAAAATATAGAATGGACATAATATCGACTAGACATAATATAGACTACCAAAATATCGACTAAAATTTTTTAATATCGAATAAAATGGACATAATATCGAATCAAAAATATAGAATGGACATATTATCGACTAGACATAATATAGACAACAAAAAGATCGAATTTTAGGTAAGTTAATATACATTTTTTTTGTGTAATATAATTCTGTAGCGGGTTGTGGGTTTATAGGGGAATAGGGTGGGAACTAATTTAATTATAATTAATTAAATATGTTATTTTATTTTTGTTATTTATTTAGAATTAATTGTTCATTAATTATTAATTGGTAATTAATTAAAAAATATAATTGGTAATTAATTTTAATTGATTAATTGATAAATATTTTAATTTTAGTAATTTATTTTCTGTAGCGGGTTGTGGGTTTATAGGAGAATAGGGTGGGAAGTAATTTAATTATAATTATTTAAAAATGTTAATCAATTAATTGGTATTTATTTTGAATTAATAGTTAATTAATTATTAATTGGTAATTAATTAAAATATAATTGGTAATTAATTTTAATTGATTATTTGATAAATATTTGAATTTTAGTAATTAATTGATAAATTATTATTTCTTAATTGATAATAATTTTAATTAATTGTTTAATTGACAATTATGTGAATAATATTATTTTATTTTTAGTAGTGGGTTGTGGGTTTATAGGGGAATGGGGTGGGTAGTAATTTAATTTTAATTAATTAAATATGTTAATTAATTAATTGATTGGCATTTATTTTGAATAAACTATCAATGAATTTTTAATTGGTAATTAATTAATTGTTAATTGATAATAATTTTTATTAATTGATTAATTAATAATTATGTGAATAATATTATTTTATTTGTAGTAGCGGGCTGTGGGTTTATAGGGGAATAGGGTGGGAAGTAATTTAATATAATTAATTAAATATGATAATTAATTAATTGGTATTTATTTTAAATAAATTGTTAATTAATTTTTAATTGGTAATTAATTAATTCTTAATTGGTAATTAAAATGTATTAATTGATTAATTTATGATTATGTGACTTAGATTAATTTATTTTCACTAGAGTGGGGATATTAAAATTTACCCCTATGCTATCCAATGCTTTCCTTACTGTTGCACGCTCTGGAGTGGGAATAGTAATTTTTACCCCTACGCTATCCAACGCCAACCCTACTGTTGCACTCTTTGGAGTGGGAATAGTAATTTTTACCCCTACGCTATCCAACCCTTTCCCTAATGTTGCACTCGCTGGAGTTGGAATAGTAATTTTTACCCCTACGCCATCCAACGCTTTCCCTACTGTTGCACTCTCTGGAGTGGGAATAGTAATTTTTACCCCTACGCTATCCAACGCTTTCTCTACTGTTGCACTCTCTGGAGTGGGAATAGTAATTTTTACCCCTACGCTATCCAACGCTTTCCCTACTGTTGCACTCTCTGGAGTGGGAATAGTAATTTTTACCCCTACGCTATCCAACGCTTTCCCTACTGTTGCACTCTCTGGAGTGGGAATAGTATTTTTTACCCCTACACTATCCAAGGCTTTCCCTACTGTTGCACTCTCTGGAGTGGGAATAGTAATTTTTAGCCCTACGCTATCCAACGCTTTCTCTACTGTTGCACTCTCTGGAGTGGTAATAGTAATTTTTACCCCTACGCTATCCAACGCTTTCCCTACTGTTGCACTCTCTGGAGTGGGAATAGTAATTTTTACCCCTACGCTATCCAACGCTTTCCCTACTGTTGCACTCGCTGGAGTTGGAATAGTAATTTTTACATCTACGCTATCCAACGCTTTCCCTACTGTTGCACTCTTTGGAGTGGGAATAGTAATTTTTACCCCTACGCTATCCAACACTTTCCCTACTGTTGCACTTGCTGGAGTTGGATTAGTAATTTTTACCCCTACGCCATCCAACGCTTTCCCTACTGTTGCACTCTCTGGAGTGGGAATAGTAATTTTTACCCCTACGCTACCCATTGCTTTCCCTACTGTTGCACTCTCTGGAGTGGGAATAGTAATTTTTACCCCTACGCTATCCAACCCTTTCCCTACTGTTGCACTCTCTGGAGTGGGAATAGTAATTTTTACCCCTACGCTATCCAACGCTTTCCCTACTGTTGCACTCGCTGGAGTGGGAATAGTAATTTTTACCCCTACGCTATCCAACGCTTTCCCTACTGTTGCACTCTCTGGAGTGGGAATAGTAATTTTCACCCCTACGCTATCCAATGCTTTCCCTACTGTTGCACTCGCTGGAGTTGGAATAGTTATTTTACCCCTACGCCATCCAATGCTTTCCCTACTGTTGCACTCTCTGGAGTGGGAATAGTAATTTTTACCCCTACGCTATCCAACGCTTTCCCTACTGTTGCACTCGCTGGAATGGGAATAGTAATTTTTACCCCTACGCTATCCAACGCTTTCTCTACTGTTGCACGAGTTGGAGTTGGAATAGTAATTTTTACCCCTACGCCATCCAACGCTTTCCCTACTGTTGCACTCTCTGGAGTGGGAATAATAATTTTTACCCCTACGCTATCCAATGCTTTCCCTACTGTTGCACTCTCTGGAGTGAGAATAGTAATTTTTACCCCTACGCTATCCAACGCTTTCCCTACTGTTGCACTCTCTGGAGTGGGAATAGTAATTTTTACCTCTACGCAATCCAACGCTTTCCCTACTGTTGCACTCGCTGGAGTTGGAATAGTTATTTTTACCCCTACGCCATCCAACGCTTTCCCTACTGTTGCACTCTCTGGAGTGGGAATAGTAATTTTTACCCCTACGCTATCCAACGCGTTCCCTACTGTTGCACTCGCTGGAGTGGGAATAGTAATTTTTACCCCTACGCTATCCAACGCTTTCTCTACTGTTGCACTCGCTGGAGTTGGAATAGTAATTTTTACCCCTACGCTATCCAACGCTTTCCCTACTGTTGCACTCGCTGGAGTTGGAATAGTAATTTTCACCCCTACGCTATCCAACGCTTTCCCTACTGTCGCACTCTTTGGAGTGGGAATACTAATTTTTACCCCTAGGCTATCCAACGCTTTCCCTACTGTTGCACTCACTGGAGTTGGAATAGTAAACTTAAACCTCTCGCTATCCTACGGAAAAAGTTTTGTTAACAAGTGATCAAGAGCTCAAGAGAGCTCGAAACGCGTATGGCCTCTGACATGCCTGGAGCCTGTTGTCAGCGTGGCTGCCTGCGGTGATTTGTGCGTTTGCCCTGCTGCGTGTGGTGTCTTCAAACGGGGCAACCTTTGTGAAACATATATATATATATATATATGTTTAAAAAAAATGTAAGTTACAATAATTATTTATTAATTTTAAGTTTATTTGAGTATTTTAAGTATGTTTAAATTAGTTATATTTATTTTTATAGTACTTTAAAATTACTTTTAAGATATTTAAAAAAATCGATATTTTGCCTGTCTATATTTTTTCCTATCGATATTTTGGAGTCGATATTTTTGTACTTACCTGATTGTAGATAGGAAGTCGATATTCTGGCATTCTATATTTTTACCTCGATATTTTGACTGTCGATATTCTGTCAGTGATCCGTAAAAATCAAAATAATGATTTCTGCTACATCTGTGGCATCATTTTCTTATGGAAATTAACAAAGTGAAAACCACTGTTTGGAATTCCCATAACACTTTTGCCTCCCTTCATGGATCTTCAAAAACTTGTAAACTTCATATTTTTTGTCAAATGGCGCAATGTTATTAAAAAACACGAAAATCACATTTCCAGTGCAACTATACTATCACTACAGAGATGGTGTTGCCAAAATAATGTAAAAGTTTCAGCCATGTTGAGTGGCCAATCATAGTTTAGTTGAAATATATTTTTTAATTACTAAGAAATGTAATGTTATTGACTGGGATAGCAAAAACATTAGAGGACAAGCCCTCAAATTCACCTGTCTTGTCTAACTCAAGTACCGTGCATGCAATTTTGGAAACAAACAACTCCTGAGAAACGGAAACAAAATTGAATGGTGGCTATGTCTATTTACAACACACAAACAGAGAGCAAGCACAAATGGCGGTCACGGGCACATCAGAACAACATTCCGCAACAAACTGCCTATGAGTCAAGAGAAACATACAATTGACTTTACACCTTTATATAAATCTGAAGGTCTCACGACATCCTAAATCATCAGAATTTATTGCAGCTACTAAGTTCTTTTGAGGATCTGAAGGACCTTCACTCTCAATCACTGCTAACTGCAAATTTTTTCTTCAGCCATGAAACAAATGAGGATTTTGAAACCACCAGAACAACATGGGCTTCGCAAGACATGGTACAAAGAATACTGGCCTAGCAGATTGGGGAATTGCGGTCTCACAACCAGAAAAAAACTAAATATCCACATATCCTTAGAACCTCACTTAGACATTCAGAGTCTCACAAATTATCCTCCACAACTAGACCGCTCTATAAAAGCCATGAGGTAACAACAAGATTTGAAAAATGACAAATTACAAATTACGGGAAGAGAAACAGCGCCCAACATGCAATGGCCATGCAGTCACATGGCCAGCGAACTCATGACAAATTCAGCAATTACAGCCTCCAAAACCGTACACCTAATGAGCAGAAAGCAGGGGAATCATGGTACAATTCATTTTCCATTACATCTTGCAACACTGCAGGTTATGAGCAGCAACTGAAAAACTGTCTAACTTCATGGAACAACACTGTAGTTTGTCTTCAAGAAACATGGCAGCCTTCAACTTTAACAATCTCAAACTACCCCACGCATTAAATCCAAGCAAAATAGGATGTCTTTGGAAGATCGAGTGGAGGGCTGGCAATATTAATTAATACTAAACTCTGTATTGTATGAAAAGATACAAATAAAAACATCTTGTTGGAAGTTCCACTCAGAAATCTATCTGCTGCTGAACTACTGATAATAAATATCTGCATGGTAGAAGATAAGCCAGCTGTACCAACTTTTCGGGATCCTGTGGCCTCCACCATCATAGATTATTTGTTCATTACTCATATTATAATCTCTGCAAAAGATATGCTATCAATTAGAGGCCTGAGAGTGACCATGATCATCAAAGGTTAGTAGTATACATCAAATATAAACAGTAGAAGGCCTGGATAACGGCAAACTGTAACTGAACGATCGCTGTTAATGGCAAGAGGCTCATTTGGAACAGTGTGCTAACAAACAAAGCATCAGAACTGGGTGGAGCTCTAATATCATTCATTTAAAAAGTTTTTTCCAATTGAAGACAAGCAACGACTGGATGAACACCATATTAGGGAGAAATTCAGTTTTTATGACAAAGTTACAAAATCCACAACCAAACACCTTTTATTCATATAATGCGTAGCAATTAAATGAGTCAAAGAGAGTCTATTGTAAGTCAGTGCGGCATACTCTACAATTTCCTGTGTCTAAGGATCATGTTTTAAGACTCCAAAAACTGAAGAGCGAATTCAAGATTAGATACATGCAGATAAAACGGGCCAGTGAAGATAATGACTACGCAAAATTCCATGTTATTTCATTTTAAAACGAACAAGCATTCTGGTCTCTGGTGGGATATAGCACAAGCTCGTATAAGCGGACTGATGATCTGTTCATCCCCAATGATAAATGGGAAACTCGCATAAAATCCCTCTAGAAATCAGTAATTATTTGCTCTCTGAACCACTAATAGATTCTGGGACATATCCCAATATTACAAAGGAAGAAATATCAAAGCTAATTAGAAATTCTTGCTCGTCTAAAGCAGCAGGACCAAATTGCATACCAATAGATCTGGTCAAGTTAGATGTCACTCTTTGGAATACAGTGCTTGAACAGCTATTCTCATATGCAATTAAGTCCGGGCAAGTTCCATGTTCTTGGAAATGTAGTATATAAACGAGGGCTAAAACAAGGTCCAACTCGCTCCAGACTAATAGCACTCTTAGATTTCCAAGGGAAGCTGTTTGCTAAGCACCTACAAAATAAACTAAGACTTTAGGCAGAAGAAAATCATTAATTCCACCAACGCAAACAGGATTCAGTGCAGGCTGTTCAACTGTTTATAATATCACAACAATGGTTCCACTCGGGAAAAAATCACGTATACATAAACGCTACATGCCTGATTCATGAACTATTCCACGGCTTTTGACAAAGTGAACCGGCAAAGGCTGTGGGACAAGCTTATAAAGTGGGAAAAAGATCTTAATATCTGCATTTTTGCATTGAATTGCATATCAAAACATTGCTAGAGGTAGCGCTATCAACTGACAATACACTATCTTCTAAATTACCTTAAACAAGGATGTGTCCTAGCCCCTTTATTATTCTCTCTGTACATCACTGATTTAACCAAGTCATTGAAACTAGATCAGGGTATTCCTCCAAAAGCAGGAAGGCATACAAATAACACTTTTGGCCTATGCCCAGGACTGGGTGAATCTGTCACAGACGCTAAAAGGTTTACTGCATCAATTAAATCAATTGCAGAATTACAACTTGGGGAATGGATAATTTGGCAATCTGGCCAAAACGAAAATCATGATCTTTGGGCAGCAAATTAACTCCGCAGAGTGGGTACTAGGAGATACTTCCGTTGAAAAAGTGAAACAATATGACCATCTCAGAGTGACATTCAACAGTAAGATATCATGGTCGAACCATCTGGCCACAAGAAAATTGAAGTCAACAATGGTCACCAGATCGGTGCTAAGATGCGCAAATGTGTTAGGTGGAAAAGCAATTAGGCCATCATTGAAAGCGTTAAATATGAAATTGGTTCCATATCTGCTGTATGCATCTCCTGCTTTGAATCTTGCCAAAAATGTTATGCAACGTGTATGCAATCTATTACACCTACACACAGCAACTCCCCACTGTGTTATAAGACTCAAATTAGATTTAAAATCTTTAACATTACTCCGCTACAGAAGCACTGTGAATTACATCTGTGAATGTGCAAAAGCGGACCCAACCTAACTAATACATCTTATATGCCAAAAACTGGGTAATTCTATATACAAGGATTTGCACATATTTTTATTTTATTTATTTATTTATTTTTAAATGTTGTTTTTTTTTTGTGTCCTCATTTGCTGTTTCCTCGTTCCAAGAAGTATTCAACCACCTTATTGTCCTTCCAGGAGAGGGCCAAGAACATGACCTCTTTCAGACAAACATATAGAATTGGCGGGAGGTACTTTCTGGGAGATCGTACTCCATCAAGGCCTATCACAGCCTGTTGGCCCTGGCATCGTTGTAATCCAGCAGACCCCTTCTGGACCATGGAGTAAAAGGGCATAATCATCGGACCCGGGGGGGGGGGGGGGGAACCCCGGTAGTCCGAATAGCTTAGCGTCTCCAATTGACTAAAAGATTCCAAAATGTAAGACTTCGGACGCTGCCAGACCTAGCTGTATCAACCTTCGATGTTTCATAAAGGGATGCCAGCCATTCTGCGTGGGTCGGAGGGTTGGAATCGACCCAATGTTTGCATATTTGTCGTCTTGCAAGGAGGATTGCATAAAACAAAAAGGTCCTCTCTTTCCCCTTAATATTTTCCTCTAGACCAAATATAATTAATGCTAGGCTGATGGAGATCGGAGTTTTGAGGATTGACTCCACAGTGGCCCTTACTTTTTCCCAATAACCATTAATGCTGGGACAATCCCAGAACATATGAGTATCGGAAGCTGCAGGGAGGAGGCACTTATTGCAACATGTTCCTGACTGGAATTTAGAAAGCCTTTGGGGGGAGAGATAGGCCCGATGTAGTGTAAACAGGTGGTTGCGTCTTAACCTGCAGGTTTAACAACTTTATATAGGAGACTAAAAGAGTTAAGCCATACATCCTCCGCCTGTGACCCCAATTCATCCCCCCACAATTCTGCCGGGAGCTGAAATTCACCATCTGCCTCCTCCATGATAGACCAGTACCAAAAGGGCACCTCCTTACGTCCCATTTGTCTTTCTACCAGATGTTTCTCTAAGGGGCTATAGCTCCCGACCTGATCATTCCGTTTTAGCTGCTCTCGAGACCAGCTGGTCAATTGTAATTGTTTAAATCTAGATAATGCTGGGCCGACCTTCTCAAATAGCACTTCCCATTCCAATAGAGAACCTCCTGCCATCAACTCTCCCCATCTTAGAATCCCGGCTTCTCTTAGGGGGGTGGCAAGACTGTCTTTTAGGCATGGGGGGATCCCCGGGGAATCCCATATTGGGGCAAGATTGGAAAAATATGCCAACCCAACTCTAGACTTTATCTGAACCCATTCTCTTAGTAGTGATTGCAGGGTCTTTAATCTCACCTTCTTGAAAATTCTTTGATGACCAAACTTGAACAAGAAGCCCTCCAGTGGAAGATTAGATCCATTTAACATGGCCCTAAACATCATCCCATTTGAGTTATCTACAGGGGTCTTCAGCAACATCCTGGAGTAAGACAGCTGGAATGCCCAAGCATAATACTCCAGGTCCGGCAATGTAATCCCCCCTTCTCCCTCCTCCTCCTGAATTTCTTCCAAGCCAGTCTTACAGATTTATAGCTCCAGATAAAAGAGTTAATTTGCTGCTGGCATTTATAGAGCTGTTTGGAATCGAATGCAATTGGGATTGAGTTAAATATGAAAGTAAATCTCGGGAGGATCAACATTTTTACTAGGTTAGTTCTCCCATAGATCGTTAAAGGGAGAAAGGACCATGCTCTCATTAACGCCTTTGCCTCACGACATACCCGATCCAAATTGGTCTGAGCTAGAATGCCGATGTCATGGGTAATTCTAACTCCTAGATACCGGATTGAGGGGGTGACTATTAGAAGAGAGTTGTCTATATTCCAGGTCATAAGCTCTGTTTTCCCTGCATTGATTTCATACCCAGAGACCCGTCCAAATTCCTCCGCCCTCTTTACAACTACCGGGAAGGCCCGGGCCGGGTCTATTGTGTATATGAGAATATCATCAGCATTGAGTCCGACCTTCTTCTCCCAACCGCAGAATGTAAATGGTGGGATACTGCCTTTGTCTCTCAGGATTTGAACAAAGGGTTCCAGATAAATATTAAATAGGAGTGGAGAGAGCGGACAGCCCTGTCTGGTGCCCCTCATAATTCGGAAAGGATCGGTACGGGTGCCATTCACCAAAAGGCTGGCCCTGGGAGCACTATATAGAAGATTAATTGCCCGGCAGAACTTAGGCCCCAATTGAAACTTCTTCATTGTGGCATCCAGGTAGGGCCAGTTGACCCTATCGAAAGCCTTAGTGGCATCCAGGGTCATAACGGCCAGAGGAAGGGCAAAGGTTGTGGCGATATCGATAGCTCCTACCAGATCGTGGGTTAGATCTGCCAGCTGACGTCCCTGTATAAAGCCCTTTTGATCTTGATGTATAATCGTGCAGATCTCCCTCCCAAGCCGCGCTGACAAGATAGCGGCAAGGATCTTATAATCGTTGTTTAGGAGCGAGATCGGCCGGTAAGATCCACAATCGGCCGGGTTTTTACCAGGTTTTAAGATCAGGGCGATATTTGCGTCACCCCATGTCTCAGGTGGTGATGCTCCATTCAATAGAATGTCATTGAATAGATGAGTCAAGACTGGAACAATGACCGACCTGAGAGCGCGATATAGCTCACCGGGGATGCCGTTAGGCCCGGCGGCCTTCCCCTTTTTTGATTGTTTAATGGCATTACTGAACTCCAGTTCTGTTATTTCTTTATCCAACCGGTCCCTCTGCTCCCGATTAAGCACAGGAAGTCTGACCTTTTCTAGCCACGCATCCCTGGCCTCTGGATCATCGAGGGTTTCCTCTGTATAGATTTCCTGAAAGAACTCCTGAAAGGCTTTCCCTATGTATGAGTTAGAAGTCTTAGGGCAAGCTTCTCCCTCAACTCTCACTTCCCTGATGTAGTTTTTTGCCTGGTCTGATTTAATTTTCCAGGCTAGCACCTTCCCTGCAGCCTCACCATATTCAAATTGTGAGAGCTTGCTGGCCTCCCACCTCTTAGCCACCCTATCCTGCAGAATACTATCAAGTTTCCCTTTAACCGCTTCAGCGCGGCGCAGATTCCTGCGCTGTGCTGAACGTTCCATTGAGCCAATGGAACGATGACGGAACGGTTCTGTCATGAGCACAGCTCAACCGTCGCTCATGACGGAACCGTTCTGTCATAAGCATGGAAGGGGTTAAGTTCCTTCCACCTGTCTTGATGTATTAGGGGCATATTGTCAGAGCCTGGTTTCGAGTCTAGGAATGACAACTCTCACTCTATACTTGATATTGCCTCGTCATATTGTTTCTTTCTGTATGCAGCTCGGTTAGTGATACACCCTCTTAAATAGGCCTTAAGCGTCTCCCACACAGTTATCAATGAAGCCGAGTTTACATTACATTAAAAAAACAAGGTAGACTCTCCTACTAGGAAGTCCATCTCTACTTACTCTAGCAATATAGTCCGATCAAAAGACCAAGAGGTTCGTTTGGTTTGTTGACCCAGTGTTAGCGAGAAAGAAATTGCCGAGTGATCAGACAGGAGGGGGGGGGAGTTTTCCACACTCTTCAGAGCATCACTTAGTGTATAACTAAAAAAAAGCATAATCGATGCGAGATTTATGCTTATACTTTAGATTGTGAAATGACACCCCCATCTTAGTGCCGGCTCTCTCCCTCCATACATCCGCTAACCCCAGAGTTGCCATAGATGTTATAAGGGTTAACCTAGATTTGGCATGTGTAAGTGCTCTGGAATTGGGCGATTTATCCAACTTAAGATTTAGTACTATGATGAAATCTCCCATCCATATCACGGGGTTTTGTGAAGTGATCAGGTGGCCTTGAATTATGTCTAGGTAAGACGGGTCATCATGGTTGGGGCCATAATAACCCACTAAGGTGAAAGCCCTCCCTACCAACCGTACATTAACCAATAGCCATCTACTGCTGGGATCCTCCTTGTAGTCTATTACCTGAGCTTTAACATGTTTCTTAAAGAGCATCAGAATCCCCTGGATGTTGGCATTGTGATCTATACAAAGAAATGTTTCTAACCATTTAAAATTTTTCACCATATCCTTGACCTCCTGTTTTAAGAGATGTGTCTCCTGGATGACAATGACCCGCGCGGGGGAATCTCTAAGATATTGCAAGATTTTATGTCTCCTTCCCCTCACACGCAGGCCATTGACATTCCAGGATAGGGACTGTAGAGCCGTCATTTACTATCCTGTCCCCGCCCTCCCCGCCTACCCCTCAAAAACTCTTAGGGACCCATCGTAGCTACTCCTGTCCTGGATATTATTAGATTTACGGCAGTTGTGGTGCATACTAACGACTATATAGCAAAATGAGCCCGACAAATGAGAACTTTCTAATGCTTTTTCCCCCCGCCTCCCCACCACCCTGGAAAAAAAAACATACTTGACCTGGCCAGATGTGTTGCCAGATTGCGTCTTCCTCGCAACCCTGCCCTGGCCTCATCTGCTTTAATTAGACGGTTTAGGCCGGCCTATTAGTATATGTTACACCCCTAAAATCATGTGGATGACGGAGCGTCCCCCCCCAAAGTTGTGCCAAAAAACGGAGAAAAGAAAAGTGTTTTTCTAGGTGGGGTGTATCTTCCAGAAACGTCTTCTTTTTTTGTTTTGTTTTTTCCATTTGATCCCGTTTCTCCCCCATTTCACCCTCTTTCTTTTCCCCCTTTCTATTTTTTCCCCTTGACTGTGATTTTTTTTTTTAAAGTTTACTTTCCATCTTTTAACTTTCCCCATTTTTTTTTAATCTATTCTTTGTTATTCCCTCTATCCCGTCTCCCTCCTCTATATATTCCCCTGAAGCCTGAGTACTCCATTAGACTTTGGTGTTCATACCCTTGCATTGTGGAGTATCCGAATACAAGGGAGGGAAGGTATGGCTAGCATAGAGAATGACCTAAATGCCCCTCTCTGTATGGTTACTGATGGTTACTGATGGTGGCTAACAACTCGTCAGCATCGAGGGGTGAACGGATGTTATGCATCTTATTATTGAACATAACCCTTAGAAAAGCAGGGAACCTCATCTGCACGGTTGCTCTCAAGGCCCTGAACTTATACATTTTCTGGCCCAGCTCCCACTGCCTGTCTAGCGTAGTTTTAGACAGGTCTGACCGGACTTCAAAAGAGAAATCCGGGGCCTTCAATGAGTTGGCCTTGAGGGCAAGGTTCAAGATCTTCTCTTTAATAGAGTACGTCTGAAAGTTCACCATGATTTTCCTGGGTTTCACCATACCCGGATTCAGATGGAAGGGGTCCCGGTGTATCCTCTGGATGTCATTTTCTAGCTCTGCAGTGGTCTCCTCCAGATTGAGGGCGTTCTTTAGTAGGGAAATTACATACTGCTTGATGTCACCCCCTTCCTTTCCTTCAGGGATCTTTAAGAGTCTAAGGTTATTCCTCCTAGAGTAATTCTCAAGGGACTCAACCCTGTCTTTCACAGCATCCCCTTCTCTCCGCAGAGACTGGATCCTGTCCTCTGCATGCTCCAACTTTGCTTTAAGTTCCCCCACTACTCCCTCCAGGCTCTCCGTCCGCTCATAGAGACCGTCTACCTTCTTACCGAGAGTCTCACATACGGCCCTGATCTCAGCTTGGTTTTGTTTAGACTCCGCAAAACCACATTTGATCTCACTCCTCATTGCTGATATCATTGCCTCAAGGGTTTCACCCCCCTTGCTGCTCCCGGGCATTGCTTCACCGTTCTCCCTCGCCTCTCCACTCTCGATTTCGGCCTCCTCTGACATCTTTTCAGGGCCCTCAGGGTTTCTGTCTGGCTCAAATATGTCCAAGACCCTTGCGTCCGCGGGACCAGAGGGCGTGGGCCCCTGGAAGGTAGCGGCACTGCTAAGGCTAGTACTCGTACTATTAGAATAGGAGCCTTTCTCCCCCCTAAACTGAGTCCGATGTCTAACACTTGGGGTAAGGCCTTAAAGTAAGATCTAAGTGATGGCGTGATTCGGGGAGAGGTCTTACGTAGCCCCTTAGACTTGCTTTTCACTGCTGCCGGTTTTTTGGGGGTATTGCTTGGTTTTTTACTCACACCCCCCCTCCTGCTGCCCCCCCTGGGAGAGACTGCGAAATAACCAGACCGGTTTGGCCCTCCTCCAGTGCCTCTGCCTCTGCCCCGGGTAGTCCTTCCCCTCCCTTACACCCACTGGGAATCTCACTGTGGCACACTAATCTTTTACTTGGGCCCTTCCTCCACCTCCTACCTTTCACGGAACCTCGTTTTCCGAGGATGTTACCTTTCTCAGTGCTATCGGTAGAGTGCTCACCACCCTTCAAGATCTTTACTCCCTCTTCCACAGTGCTCCTGGAAACAATGCTGGAGGCAGCGTCAGCCGTGGTTAAATCGGGCACAATTGCAAGCACTTCGGAAAGCAAGCTCCCAAGAGGCAGTTTTTTCTCAGCCTTCGCTTCTATCCGCAGCTCTCTGCCCCCCAGGAGTCCGCGATATTTACCGTCAAATTTGCCTGGCTATGTTAAGAAGACATTTTTAAAGTTTAGAATGTTTTATATTACGATTTGTGAGTTCGAAGGGAAATGGAACCCAGCTTTTAAAGGTAAAGATGTTGTCTCTGTGGATTTGCTATTGAATCCCTTCTGCACATTTTATGTATTTGCATAAAGTGCATATTTAACAAAGAAAACATAGGATCAACTGTGGAAGCCCTCAGGTATTGTTTTAGAGTCATGGAAAAGAGTGAAATAATAACACTGACAAAATATCTAGATCAGGCTTACAATGCATTAGCTATATGATTTTATGCCCTAAACTGATGTATTTAAAGAAAAAGATTCATATAGCTTCATTCATGGTCTCTTGCAAATTTTGGCACATAAGCACTTCATTGGAGCTGGGAAGAAAAGTCAGTAGGCCATGTAAGATCCAAGGAAGAGGCTGAAACAGTTCTGGTCAACACTTCAAATAACAAGGCGATTTTTTGGTGTTATTGGTTGAAACTTAAAAATCCACTCTTGCACTTATGTAATTGTTAACACTACGCCGACTATGCATGGATAAAGTTGATTGGATATTGTACTTAAAATATGAGTATAAGTATATGTTTTAGGATGCTACTGGACTTTAGAAATGAACCCCTTCGGCGCGGGGGGGGGCTGATGGGGGGGGGGGTCCGGAGCCACAGTGCTCGTGACGAGCCCAGCTTGTCATGAGGCTCAGTGGAGCAGTGATCATGACGGGCTCGTCATAACTGCCGCTGCACGCCCACACGCATTCAATTCCCCAACTGTTGTGACGAGCCCAGCTCGTCATGAGCAAAGCTCTACTGTGACTCATGAGGGCTCGTCACGAACACCGTGGCACCGCACCCCCTCCCCTCCCCCCATGCCGTGGGGAAATTACCCCCGCGGCGAAGGTTTTCAGAAACATCACTTTTTTAAAGGAAATTTTTTAAGATTAGATGCACTAATTATTATTATTATTATTTTTTTTTTAAACCTTTATTTAGCAAGAAAGAGAATACAATTACAGGCCTACAACCCTCTGGGCCGGCCAGTGACATATCAGAAAAGTAGTATAGCATTACACAGCTCATCAGCCGACAACCAAGGGTCCGGCAGCAATGGTGCACGATATCAGTCAAATCTATAACGATAAGATATGGAAAGGTTTCATTTTTTAAAACAAGCAACCAAAAATATCAAAGAAAAAGAGGAAAACAAGGCTGTATCCTAAATTGTTGTGTCTGTTCCATACGATACTGGGAGAGGCAATCAAAAACAATATGGAAAAACAGTAGAACCTCCAGGAGATAAAGAAGGGTGTGGGGAAAGGGGGACCCAGAGCCAGAAAACATGTCAATTATGTGATACAGGAGGGAGCCGAAACGTATAGTCAAGGGGGACAAGGAGTGTCAGGGGGATAAATGAAGGGGGGATCACATATCTCCCCACGGTATGAGTTCCATTGGCCCCATATCCTACCCCATTTTTTGGACCTGCCACGGGAGACATAAACAATTTTCTCTCTGAACATGCACCAGTCCATATTTCCTTCCCATTTGGAAACTGATGGTGCCCTCTGAGATCCCCACAACTGTGCGATGTCCCTTTTTGCAACCATGTTTCCCAACGTAACCCACCGAGTCTGAGCAACAGTGCAATCGTTCGGTTCCCATATATTCAATAGACAGCGCCTGACTTCAGGTAGCAACTCAACACTCGTCACCTCACTTATCACCGCATGCACTCTAGTCCAGAAAGACACTATTTCCGGACATTCCCATATGATGTGGAGGAAGGTAGCAATCATACCACAGCCACGTCGACACAGTCCATCCTCAGAAAAACCCATATGCATCAGTCGCGGACCCGTGACATAGACTCGGTGCAGAATCTTCAGCTGAACGAGTCGCAGACGCGCCGGAATCGCGACCTCTTTGGGAGAGGATATCGCAGCCTGCCAATCCTCATCATCCAGTTCCAGCCCATCGTTAGTCCAGGCACCACGAAGCTGAACAAGCAAGTCTGATCGAGTATTGATAAGTTTTTTATAAATAAGGGAGATAGTGTTGTCTGGAATATGTCCATCCAGCACCCTGTCTTCCAGGGGGGAGCTCTCCGGAATATCAGAGCCGGCCGGTAAAACCGATCCAATGGCATGACGAACCTGGAGGTATCGAAAATATTCCGAGTCATTCAAACTGTATTCCTGTTTCAATTCAGCAAAGGTCTTAACTCTATTCTTAACCCAGAGGTCACCAACCTTGCTGATTCCGATGAAGTCCCACCTATCGAAGCCCTTTGACGTCCACAATTCACCAAGCCTCTCCGCGGCAAACAGAGGGGTCGCCCTAGTCAGCTTATCTACCCATCCAGTAGCAGCAGTCGCGCTGCCCCACACCCGCACAGCCACTTCAGTGGGTCCCGTCAAATTCTTTCTAGCGCCCCGAGAGTAGAGAGCCCTGTAGTAATCTCCCCCGGGTAACAGCCACCGGTCCATCTCGAATGCAGGGTTCGGGACTGGAGCGTACATGGCATGGTTCACAGCGCTCAGTTGAGACGCCCAGTAGTATCTTCTTATATCAGGAAACGCTATGCCCCCATCGTACCAGGGCAACGTAAGCTTAGCCAGCGCAATACGGGGACGGCCAGCCCAAACTAGCTTTCTCTGGAGGCACTCGATTTCACGAAAATAGCTAGCCGGCACTAGATCAAGTGTGTTTTGTACGGCATACAAAAAACGGGGGAGAGACATCATTTTGAACAGGGCCGCCCGTCCCAGGGGGGACAAGGGTAGACCACACCATGCAGCGACGTCCGACCGAAGCCGGGCGAGTGGAGGCAACAAGTTACGCTCATAGCGTAACACAGGGTCAAGCGAAATATAGATCCCTAAATACTTAAAGCCTGCACTGGAGACCGGGATCGGGCATACTCGGGGCAGAGAAAGAGGACCACCGGTCAGCAGGAAGATACACGACTTGGTCCAATTGATAACCAACCCGGAGTTACATCCAAAGGAACTCAAAACATCAAAGAGGACTCCTAGTGACTTACGGGGGGACGTCAGGTACAATAAAATATCATCGGCATACAATGATATACGATCTTCGAAGTCAGGGGACCACCGAATACCCTTTAGTGAAGGCTCCCAACGGAGCCAGGCGGCAAGGGGCTCGAGCCCAGGTGCAAATAAAAGCGGTGACAAAGGACATCCCTGCCTCGTGCCTCGCCCGAGAACAAAGGGCTCCGAGGCTCTACCGTTAACCACAACCTGCGCCAACGGCCGCGCATACAGTAGTTTAACCCATGCAATAAACTTCGGACCAAAACCGAATTTGGCAAAAGTAGCCCACAAATACGGCCACTCAACCGTATCAAAGGCCTTCGAGGCATCGAGAGAAACCAAGATGGCCGGCTCGCTGAGAGACCCTGCCCTCGCGATGACGCCGTGAAGACGACGAAGATTGAGGCCAGTATTACGTTGGGGAATAAAACCAGACTGATCAGGGTGAATCAACTCGCTAATCACCGTGACCAGCCGGTTTGCCAAAAGTTTCGCCAATATTTTGGGTTCAGCATTCAAAAGTGAGATCGGGCGATACGATGAACTGCGCTCGCGGGGTTTGCTATCTTTATGGATAACCACAATAGAGGCCAGCCTCTGGTCCCTGGGAAGGAATCCAAGGTCTCGCGATGCCGCAAACATACGAAGCAGATACGGCGCCATTTTATCCGGGCATAGCTTGTATAACTCAACCGGTATACCGTTGGGACCAGAGGCCTTCCCCGAGCGGAGGGAGCGTATAGCGAGCGTAACCTCATCAATGGAAAAATCAGCCTCCATTAACACCCCGTCCGACTCCGAGAGACTAGGCAACTCAAGATCGCGAAGCAGCAAGCGCGAGTCCTCCTCCGGCATGTTCGAAACCGGCGTGTATACAACCCGAAAGTGCTGGGCAAACACCTCAACTATCTCAACCGGGTCCACGACTCGCGTTCCATCAACTTTCTCAACTACAGGCACAACACGATTCATTCTGTCTCGCCTATCCAGCCAAGCAATCAACTTCCCCGCCTTATCACCCACATCATACAGACGCCCCTGCTGCACACGATTCATTGCCTCAGCCAAGTCAGTCACCAAGGCCCTGTAATCAGATTGCTTAAGAGCCAAGACATGCAATTTCTCGGGTGTAACCCCAGCTTCCAACCGTTCCTCCAATACGGCAATCTCAGACTCCAAGTTCACCACCTCCTCATTTTTGCGCCTCCTCTCACCAGCAACCAAAGACAGGGTCTGACCACGGATCACAGTTTTATAAGCCTCCCATAGGGAGACCGGGGAGGACACCGATCCCTCATTTTCAGTAAAGTAAAATTCCATACACTTGACCAACTCAGATCTGATTTTGGGGTTCTGGAAATGCCATGGATTGATCGGGGCAATCCGGCCACCCGCTCCCAGATGTATATCGATATGTAGCCATAGCGGGGAGTGATCCGAAATTCCTCTAGCCAAATGCTTGATTTCACGCACCGAGACCAACTGCACCACCGGCAAGAGGATATAATCAAGTTTCGAGAGACTTCCATGGGCTCCCGAGTGGAAAGTATACTGAAGCCGGCCAGGGTGCAGTTGTCTCCAACAGTCTGCCAACCCAAAGGCGTCCAAGAATTTCCCCAGCCATAGCTGCGATGTAGGGAGGAGCCTGGGAGGGCTACGATCACTCTCCCCATTCACCACAGAATTAAAGTCGCCACCCACCACTAGCAAGCCATCGGGCAAACCCAGAATTACCTCACCCAAAGTCGGTGAAGGTAGTAGACTGCAGGCCAGGCGGAACATAAATAGACAGTATGGAAATCAATTTCCCTTCCCATCTCCCCACAATAGCTGCGTACCGGCCTCTATCATCCAACACCGTGTCATCTATCTCCAGGGGGAGGGAGTTCCTAACCAGGATACCAACCCCCCTCAATCCAGAGGTGAAGCCAGAATGGGCCACCAAACGGTAACCTCGTCTGTTCAGTGCATGACAAGTATTGCCCACCAAGTGGGTCTCCTGGAGCAAGACCACATCCGGGGAACATCTCTTCAAGTATTGCAGTACAATCCCACGTTTTATCCCGTCCCCAAGACCATTAACATTCCAGCTCAACACCCTAAGCCCCCTACCCCCCATTCCAGAAGAAAACGGACCGCTCTCCCCACCTCGAAACAGCCACATGATAGCAAATGTAAAACAAAGCACAGCCTAGAAACAAACAAAGAGAAAGGAACCCCCCCACCACCCCCAATGAACCCATCAAACTCAAACCCCCCTCCCTGCACCCCTGCGGTAAACCTAAAAACCACCCCAACTTGCAGTGTGCCTGTCGCCCCATTAAACTAACCTACAAAAAGGAGAGAAAAGTCCCCAGAGGAGGAAGATCCCCCAAACCCCCCCACCCCCGGGCATGCACACCATAACAGCACATAGTCTCTGAGCCACTGCCATAGAATCAGGCTCGCCGATGTAGACTCACTGCTCCTGGTCCTCCAAACCTCCTTCAGCGCCTCTCGAGTTCTCCGGGCCCTCTTGGCGCGTCGATAAAGTGTCCAACCAGTCACTAACCACCTCAGGGCGGTCGAAGAAGAACGCACGCTCTTCATGCTCAATTCTCAGGCGGGCCGGGAAAAGCATAGCATATTTCAGTCCCAGTTCCCTGAGGCGCCTCTTCACACCCGTGAAGCCCAGACGTTGTTTCTGGACTGCCTGAGTAAAGTCCGGGTAAAAGCTAATCGATACGTTTTCAAATTTAGTGGGTCCATTCGTTCGTGAAGCTTGTAGGATAGCGTCTCTGTCCCGGAAATTGAAAAGCCTGGCAATTATGGGCCGCGGAGCGGCTCCCAACTTCGGCTTACCACCCGGGACACGATGAGCTCGCTCCACAGCAAAGAATTTACTTAGGCCTTTTGGTGCCAAATGTTTCAGTACAAGGTCCTCCACCAGGATATCAACAGGCAATTCAGCAGAGTTCTCCGGGACACCCACAATGCGGACGTTATTGCGTCTGGCCCGGCCCTCGAAATCTTCCAGCCGATTAGCGAACAGATCACATGTAGTCCGAAGATGGCGGACTGTGGTCTGGAGATTCGAGACATCCGAGGTCAAACTAGCAGTATTGATATCAATGGATTTGACACGCTCGTTGGTTTTCCCCAGGTCCGCTCTGATGAGGGTGACATCAATCGCCACCGTATCTATCTTGGCCGCCAAGGTTTCATATTGCTGGCCCATGGTGGATTGGACACTCGCAATAGCGCCCATAATGTCCTTCAGAGTTGGCTCCTCGCTTTCAGGAGTACCATCACCAGCTTCCTCTAGGGCACCACTCGACCCGCCCGGGGAGCCCCTAGGTCGAGTAAATCGAGCGATGGTCTGTGATTGGGCGACCCCCCTCGGGACGGGTCCTTAGCGGTGCGCCTCTCGATGACCGCCCTGCCCGCCATGACGGGCAATGAGCTCCAACGGAGTCTGTAGGATTTAGCCAAAACGATCTCCGTCTCGGCAAGCTCGGAACGGCGAGAGGATAGGGAAACAGCGCTGGCTGAAGGTTGGCAGCGAGAACAGAGCTGGAGTGCCGATCAGCGACTGGGCGTTCACAACAGTGACCAAAAACGAAACCGAAAGTACACCAGGGGCGGAGGGCGAGGCTCATCAGCCGCTGTTGTTCAATTGCCACCTGGGTACCTCGGGGACTCAAGCCCCCGGTTGGCATACGATGTAGGCCTCGAATTCCAGAGTGCAGTAAGTCCGATATCCGGCAGCCAAATCGATTTTTGAAAAAGATGTGGACATCAGCAGGGCATCAATAAAAAGTACCCGTCGTCATAATCAGGATCATTCGCAGGATAATCGCGGGAGGCGGAAAGGGTCTCGGGAGCCCTTAGCTCACGCGTCCATCTTGGAATCGCGCAAAGCTCCTCCGATGCACTAATTATTAACTTGTGATTTAAACATTGTGCTCATACTTGAAATTGTACACCAGGAGTCTAGATGCATGGAAACAGCTGTTTGTATGTTACGGTTTTACAATCCTAACATTTTCTGATATTTATACTATGTGTGATGTTTTATACCTATTATTGTAATCTTTGATTAATACAATAAACGTTATACTACTAATGTCATTGACGAATCTGCATTAAAATTTGACAGGGACGTGTTGTGTCAAGCCAAGACTGTTCAGGCCCGATTCACAGAACTAACTTAAGACAAAATCCTATACTTACTACCATTTTGGTATTCACAGAAGGCACTTACTCATTTTGGTATTCACAGAAGGCCCTTAGTCATTTCGGTATTCACAGAAGTTAGGAGTCCTAACTTTAGGACTCCTAAATGCCTTCTGTGAATACTGAAAGTCTTAAAGTTAGGATTTTTCTCAGTTTAGGAGTAGTAAAGTTAGGAATCTTAACTTTAGTACTCCTAAACGCCTTCTGTGAATACCAAAAGTCTTAAAGTTAGGAATTTTCTCAGTTTAGGAGTCCTAAAGTTAGGAGTCCTGACTTTACTACTTCAAGCCTGGTGATGCCCAAGGTGATAACGGGATCATCTGATGACATAATTTGAACTATACTACAGACTGGTCACGGGCTCGGGAAATAGTACCGTATTTCAACAATACCTTGAGTGTGGCAACCTGAGAAATTTACTGGGCCCTAGGTTCAGCTTGAAATGATTCTGCTGTAAGCTGGGTGGAAGATTTGTTGGCTGGGGGAGCTCAGTGACCACCCCCTTCACTTATAGATAGCGTGAAAAGACTTCCGCAGCTGGTTCTGTTTGGATGGGTGGTGTTGATCTACTTGTCCTGGGGAGAGGGAGTTAGGGTCTTAGGTATTGTTTTAACAGATGGGTGTTAATGAGTCGTACATTGCCACGCAATGGATCACTGAAATAATATCGACGGACAGAATATCGACCATCAAAAATATCGTTGAGAAAATATCGACAGTCAAAATATCGAGTTTCTATCTACAAACAGGTAAGTACAAAAATATCGAGTTAAAAATATCGTTTACAAAAATATAGTTGTAAAAAATATCGTATTTACTAAAAACAGTGTTAAATTACATTAATATTAATAATTAATTACTAAAATATACTTAAAATTACTTAAATTAACTTATAATAATTAAATAATTAATGAAAGTTAAATAAATATTTTTTTTATTTCATATTTATTAAACATATATATATAGTAATAAAATATAATAAAATAATACCCAAAAACTGAAAACTGACCCTGAACCTTAAAAATACCCCTTTACCCAAAAACTGAAAACTGACCCTGAACCCTAAAAATACCCCTTTACCCAAAAACCCAAAACTAACCCTGAACCCTAAAAATACCCCTTTACCCAAAAACTGAAAACTGACCCTGAACCCTAAAAATACCCCTTTACCTAAAAACTGAAAACTGACCCTGAACCCTAAAAATACCCCTTTACCCAAAAACTGAAAACTGACCCTGAACCCTAAAAATACCCCTTTACCCCAAAAACCCAAAACTGACCCTGAACCCTAAAAATAAAAACGATATTACTTCACTTACCTTAAAAACGATATTTTGGCTGTCTATATTCTGTCCTGTCGATATTTTGTCCAAACGATATTTTGGAGTCGATATTTTCTCCAAACGATATTTTGGAGTCGATATTATGTAATTAATCAACTGGGAGGGATGAGGAATATTGCGTGTCCGTTTCTTTCCCCAAAGTATTCACGTTAGCAATCAACAAAAAAGGGACACTTGTAACACTGTTCGACTTTCGGCTTAGTGCAAATAAGGAAACCCTCAGAGAGGTCAATGTTTACTTGCGAGTAGCGGTTTATTCGTTTCATCCGCCCCACATTGACACTCATGCAGTTATCATCGGGTTTTTCCTCTTGGTATGTACTGCTCGCCTCATCCAGAGGCACCTCAAGTCTCAAGTGTAGTGTCCAGAGACAAAAGGACTTTCCCAAAAGGATTAATAAAAAATGAAAAAGAGTACCCTTAAAAATTTTTAATAGTGGGTAAACTTACATTATTAAAAGGTTTTGAATACTCATTAGTAGACCAAGTTACGTGACTACATGGTATTGCTAGAGTGGTTTTGTCGACATGTTTCAGCTCTATTGGGCCGGGCGGTCTGTAGAGCTTTCGTCAGGACTAACAAGGGGTAATACAAACAAACATATATAAGACTACTCACACGGATTGTGCGGTAATTCCACAACTCAATACACTGATTTGAGTATTCTTTTCAATCTATGAAAAAATGTACACATAAAGCTATGTTATACTTCATACTGTGAGGCCTAGAGGGAGGTAAGTGCAGTAACATGTATAGTGCTTATATTAACACTCTTGTAGAAATCATGAGTTATTATCATGAAAAAGGGGGCGTTAAGGTTTCAGGTAAATATATTGCTTAACACTGAAAAACGCTTGTGTGCTATTAGGAAGGTAGGTGACTGTGGCTATAGATGCTATTGTAAAAATATAGATGCTATTGTAAAAAACAAGCGCTTGTTGATTTTGCGGCGTGATGTAGGCAAGCACTGGTGATCACAAATGCAAATAAACAAACCATGCATCATCTGTGCTGTTATTCATATACTCATAAAAGATGCCATTTCATTCGCTTCAATTATTTTAACTAGAAGTGCACACCATTGTTTACAGAACTCTCATCTGTGTGACGCATTGTTTACTTTTAATGTTACAAGATAGACGCTCTGCATTAGGGTCTAATAGGCGGCGAGGTTAAGGTAACCACAGGGCGGCTGACGCAACATTGCGGAGGGCTTACCTGTCGTTATTATGACTTCTGCTTCCTTCGGGGGTTCTTCAGACGCTACAGAGCTGAAGCGGAGAAGGAACCTCGGTCAGGGCCAGTTAGATTAGAAGGGCTTACCTAGGAAGGCGATCTCAAGACTCTAGCGCACTCCGCCATTACCCGCATGGAGTCCTCCTCCTGCCTTGTGCTGACTCTGCCCCCGGAGTGCTGGGTGCCAGATTGTAGTTTCTTTTTATAGGAAATAGGCACATCAGAGAAAGTACATTTTAGGCGCATTTTCATGGCTCGCTGTTGCAAGAGTTTTAAGAGTTTTAAATGCCGTTTTTTTAGTTCCAGGTAATTGCGTTTTTTTGTTATTATAAATGGACAATACATCACCCTGTGTGGAGGCATAGGTAATATCTGTAGGGTCCATTTCCAGGGTCAGTGCCACATGTCAATTATAGAGTCCATTGAAACCAAAAAAGGACATTATTGGGTGTCCAGGGTGGAGGATCTTAAATCTTATTAAACTGGTAGAGATTGTGGTGAATTACTTTGCAAAGTGATGCCAAACCACATTATCATTTAAACCAGTATCAAAAGTACGTAGACGGTCCACCCATCTTTGCTCTTTTTCATAGAGGGTCTTCTCAGCATTGCCAGATTTGTTAGTCAGCATTTCTATAACTGTCCATTGCATTTCTTCATGCGTGTGATTTTTTTCGATGAAATGAGCACAAAGTTTCGTGGTATTCTTTTTCAGTTTTATGTTACTCCTATGCTCTCCTATCCGGAGTTTTACCTTGCGGCAGGTCATCCCAATGTATCTCTTTTGACACGGGCACTGGATCATATAAATCACATGAGATGAATTGCAGTTGGTAAACTGTCTCTGGGTCCAAACAAAATCCTCTCCCAATTTCAGGCTTTTTGTTGCTGATGTAGTCTTACAGGCTACGCATGCTCCGCAGGGGAAATGTCCTGAGAGCGGGGTCATGTGAGCACTGTTGGTTACTGAGGTTGTAGCTACCTGCCTGGGACGTGTGTGTACCAGGGTGTCTTTAAGGTTCTTGGTCCTTCGGTTCGCAAATCTTGGTCTTGGCCAATCAAACTTGCCAGTATTGACTATGTGCCAGTTCTTCTTGATGAGCTTTTGAACAGCATATGTAGCTGGATTAAAAGTGGTCACACATGTGGTTAGGTCCTTTACTGGTTCCTTTGGGAACGTTTGTAAAAGGCACTCTCGCGGTTGATTATCGGCCCTCGTCGATATTATGTCTGTGCAACCCACGCAATGTATAACTACCGTGCATGCTGGAGCTGGGGGTCGGGGATCTGTGAGGAAGACTGCATGTCAGCATATTCCTAAAATATCACCCATGGCAGGGATGCTGGCATATAAAAATATGCAGTGTTACATCAAGGGAATGCATACCATGTCAAAACGTTACAGGGTGCCCTCTTCTTTGAATAGAAGAGGTTTCCAAATAGCACTTTTACAGGAGAAACAGTTGACAGCTAAAGAGGGGATTCTGTTGCAAAGGCGCTGGAGAGGCCAGGCATACTACACTAGATTTTCGGCTTATGCTAGGAGGGTCCTGCCATGGATTAGAGCATGGGTGCCCTTCCAACTCAGGGACAAAGTGGTGGACCCAGAGGGTATATTCATGGCAGTGAGGGGGTGACTGGATAGCTGAGGTATTACTATTGTGAATGTGTATGCCCCAAACATAGACCAGAGTGCATTCGTAGAGGGCCTATCTAGACAGTTAGCTCCATACTTCGAATTCGAGCGCTAGACGCTATTCTTTTTTAAATACCCCTCCCTTCCCGCCCTGCTGACTCCTCCCACCTCCCTCGTCACAGCCTATTTAGGCTCCGCCCACTTTTCCCCAGCACAGACAAGCAGCCCGGTGGCAGAGGGCTCGCACGCTGCGCGCTGGGAACACTTTTTAAATACCTTCATCTTCTCTGCTGAGTAATAGCAGACCCACTGCTTCGCCGTCGCGCTGAATTCGAGGGCTAGACGCTATTCTTTTTTAAATACCCCTCCCTTCCCGCCCTGCTGACTCCTCCCACCTCCCTCGTCACAGCCTATTTAGGCTCCGCCCACTTTTCCCCAGCACAGACAAGCAGCCCGGTGGCAGAGGGCTCGCACGCTGCGCGCTGGGAACACTTTTTAAATACCTTCATCTTCTCTGCTGAGTATTAGCAGACCCACTGCTTCGCCGTCGCGCTGAATTCGAGCGCTAGACGCTATTCTTTTTTAAATACCCCTCCCTTCCCGCCCTACTGACTCCTCCCACCTCCCTCGTCACAGCCTATTTAGGCTCCGCCCACTTTTCCCCAGCACAGACAAGCAGCCCGGTGGCAGAGGGCTCGCACGCTGCGCGCTGGGAACACTTTTTAAATACCTTCATCTTCTCTGCTGAGTAATAGCCGACCCACTGCTTCGCCGTCGCGCTGAATTCGAGCGCTAGACGCTATTCTTTTTTAAATACCCCTCCCTTCCCGCCCTGCTGACTCCTCCCACCTCCCTCGTCACAGCCTATTTAGGCTCCGCCCACTTTTCCCCAGCACAGACAAGCAGCCCGGTGGCAGAGGGCTCGCACGCTGCGCGCTGGGAACACTTTTTAAATACCTTCATCTTCTCTGCTGAGTAATAGCAGACCCACTGCTTCGCCGTCGCGCTGAATTCGAGCGCTAGACGCTATTCTTTTTTAAATACCCCTCCCTTCCCGCCCTGCTGACTCCTCCCACCTCCCTCGTCACAGCCTATTTAGGCTCCGCCCACTTTTCCCCAGCACAGACAAGGAGCCCGGTGGCAGAGGGCTCGCACGCTGCACGCTGGGAACACTTTTTAAATACCTTCATCTTCTCTGCTGAGTAATAGCAGACCCACTGCTTCGCCGTCGCGCTGAATTCGAGCGCTAGACGCTATTCTTTTTTAAATACCCCTCCCTTCCCGCCCTGCTGACTCCTCCCACCTCCCTCGTCACAGCCTATTTAGGCTCCGCCCACTTTCCCCCAGCACAGACAAGCAGCCCGGTGGCAGAGGGCTCGCACGCTGCGCGCTGGGAACACTTTTTAAATACCTTCATCTTCTCTGCTGAGCAATAGCAGACCCACTGCTTCGCCGTCGCGCTGAATTCGAGCGCTAGACGCTATTCTTTTTTAAATACCCCTCCCTTCCCGCCCTGCTGACTCCTCTCACCTCCCTCGTCACAGCCTACTTATACGGCCTCCATGCGTCAGCGCAGCGGACGAGCGCAGCGAGCGCAGCGGGCGCGCCGTAAACGCGCTAGAGTTGCGCCAGAGTTAAGCCCGTCTGCGCCCGTCCGCGGCCGGACGGGCCCAGGGGCCATACCTCCTGCTCCCTCTCTGGCATATACTTCTGGACAACTCCTTTCCTGCACTTCTGTTGTACCCCTTCCTCTTTCTCTTAGGCAGCACCTTGTCACCCTAGGTATCTACGCCTCTCACTTAGACCGTGTCACCCCTCGGCGCCCTGCACCCCCCTTGCCCTCCCTGGACATCAGACCTCCCCCCACCTCAACCCCATTACCCTCTCACACTGCCTCCGCCTACCTCCTTAATACCCGCTCGGCAGGCAACCATCATCTGGAATTGTTCAACCTTCTCACTACTGACTCCCCTGATATTCTACTCTTGACGGAAACTTGGTTCACTGACGCCTCTCTCCCTGACATTCTAGCCATCCTCCCCGACTCTTATTATGCCCTCCGGGCTGACCGCCCCGACGGCAAGACCGGGGGGGATGTCGCCTTGATTGCCCGATCCACCCTTCAATTCCAGCTCCTTCCTCAATCTCCTATAGCTGGGGTGGACCTTCTGGTCGCCCGCTCCACCAATCTTTCCGCACCTCTCACTGTCGTCCTTGTCTATCGCCCCCCCCTGAGCATGCCTACGTTTGTGGCCTCCCTGCAGGAGCTTCTTGCTACCCTTGTAGTTAACAACTCCTCTGTGCTCCTTCTAGGTGACTTTAACTACTGGCCAGGAGACCCCAGGGAGGACCTAGCGTCCAAGGACTTCACGGCCACTCTCTCTTGTCTTAATTTCAAGTCTCATGTAATGACCCCTACCCATAATCTCGGACACACCCTGGACCAAGTTTGGTCATCCTCGGATATAGTTTCTCCCCCTAGCATCCTCCCGTGTACCTGGTCCGATCATTTTCTCATTTCTTTCACTATTAATACTGGTTCCCCTCATAAACACCTCCGCCCCAAGAATGTTTATGCACGCAGTTGGAATCGTGCCGATCTGTCCTCCCTCTCTCATTCCCTTGCTTCTTCTTCCCCTGACCTCAATGGCATTTCCCTCGACTCACAGGCCGTTGCAGTTGGCAACTGGCTCTCGTCTGCCTGCGACTTAGTAGCCCCTCTCAAGCTAGTTAAGTCCATTCGCCCACACGAGGCCCATCGTTGGTTCAACCCTGAGCTCAAGGCCCTTAAATTAGAGCTCAGACGCTCTGAGCGCCTTTGGCGCCGTAGCTACTGCCCCGACCTCAAGGAAAAATATAAATCTCTTCTTAGAGAGTACAAGAAAGCTATTCTTGCGACTAAGTCTAAGTACTTTTCCGAACAAGTAACCCTTTCGGCTAATAAATCTAAAGAGATCTTCTCCTTGGTTAATAGCTTGGCTACTTCTGATCGTGCTTGCCCCAACTTCATTCCTTCTCAGGCCCTCTGCACCTCTCTAAACGACTTCTTCATCGAGAATGCGAAAACATAGGCTGACATATTCCGTGGGGGTGTACAGAGTCCGTTTGCCATCAAGCCCACAGTATATGTTATCCGTAAACAGTGTAGGTCCTGCATGAAAGGATACTATCGAAACTACACTACAGTTTGAGGTCTTCAGGGCAGAACTTAACCTACCCCAAGGATATTTTTTATTACATAGAGGGTTCATAACACCAATAAGGAAACACTGGGGCACAGGGACTACTGAACCACAAACATCACAGAGTTGTCAATATATGGCTCTCTCGGGGAGCTCAACAGCTGCCATTAGAGAAATTACGAACTAGGTGGGAGGTCGACCGGGGCATCCCTATCACTGCTAAAGATTGGGACAAAATCCGGTTCAGAAAACCTAAGGTTTCTCGAAACGCACGCTTAAAACTCATTAGTTATGACGTGCTACATAGATTATACATGACGCCCTGCATGCATAGGTAGATACTTTCAGATTGCTGATGCGTCATGCCCTAGATGAGGAAAAGAGAGAGCACATATCCTCTACATGTTCTGGTCATGTCCTGCTCTGAACATATTTTGGGAAGGGGCCATACACACGGTTATTGAGGTCATCAAGAGTGAGATCCTGCGCACCCTGGGTCACTGCTTATTAGGGTGGCTCCCTCACCCAGTGAAGACAAAGGTCACAAGTAGGTTCCAAGCTTTAGCATTTGTCATTGGCCAAGCGTGAGATTGCGAGAAACTGGAGGGCACCGGGGGTCCCTGGCGGTTAGTGTGGAAGAGAGAAATGATAAAACGGGAGAGGGGAGGATATTTCTGAAAGAAGCCGGTCATGGCGTAGGTAAGATTGACATTGTTGGAGCCTGAGGAACTATGGTGGATAGCTTATCTAACCCTGAGCCAGATACACCCACGGTGACTCCTGAGGGGTCACCTGGATTATTTCCACAATCCACTGTATTACACACCCTGTATGTGAGGCTCATTACACAACTTCTGAAATGGAACATCTTGATCCATCTCTTTAAATATGCTTCTCAATCCCAAAAAACAATCTCCTAATACTCCTAATACTCCTTTTTTCATGGCAGCGATTCCATTTCAAACGGACAAGGAAAGAACATTAAAAGCAGAAGGTTTGCACACATGTGTTTAAAGGATGGGCGTGTGGCCCAATCAAGACACGCGTGATATGGTCACTGTCAGTTTGCTAATGCAATCATATTGTTTTCCACTATATAGGCGAAAGTTCAGCATACAATACAGGCATTACTTCACATGATGTTGCTTTACCTCTACAGTTTCTTCCAGGGCTTGTGACTTCCAGATCTATGAAGCCTGCTTTGCACTCGCAGGTGTATGAGCCTTCTGTGTTGATGCAAAGGGCATCTGGTGAGCAGTCGTTCTCCAATGGTGACGCACATTCATCAAGATCTAAAACACACAGACCAAAAATGTCAACTTGGAGAAAGCCTGTTCAAATCACATTTCAAAGATACTATTTACAATAGTTTCGTTTTTCAAACACTAGCATTTTTCAAAGTGGGCATCACTACTCACTTCCAAAATTGGGGCAGTTGCACAAACTCTCTCACTTTGCACATGGTGTACCGTGTCATCCTGAAGGAAGTGACGTATATTTCAGACCACTCACCTCAACTGATTTGCTCTCGTTAGCAGAGACTGCACCTTGAACGATGGGAAATATCCTCTTTCAATTAGCCCAGTCATGTCGAAAGTCCCTGATGTTACTCCTTGCGCACCCCAACTCTCAAACATCTTGAACCCACTATACCCTCACCCACCTTGTTTGATAAAAATGTTACAATAAAACCAAAAAAAAATGAAACATTATGGTGGACACCAATCTCATCCTGAACTGACTGAGTGGAGTGCTTGTGTAGTTGGTTACTCTCTTTCTTGTGGATGTTCCGTCTAACTGCAGACTTCTCACTTTGAGAATATTCCCCAGGCGTCAGACTGGTTCCGGCAACTTAAAAGTAGCACTCATGCACCCCGGTAGGTGGTGTCATGCGGCTCCGTGCCAATGTTGGTTAAACAAAAGAATGGTTCTGTTGGGTAAGACACATTGCTTTAACACTGCTTATTAATGCACACAAAATTAGGTGCTCTCTGGTACACAAATAATTTGAGAAATGAATGCTCAAAAAAGGAAGAGGTCATGACATCAAGAGATTGTTTCATACAATTTATATCAGAATTCATTTATAGTTTGTCTGAATTGCTTCATTCAATGAACACATTTAATGCATGATAAGACCGTCAAAAGCAGGTGCAGTTAAGTGATATTAGGTGAATAGGCTCAATGAGTGAAAAAATATACAGTGAAAAGGAATTTCCTATATTCAAATATGTACAAGTCTTCCATTGGCCAGATGCTGATTGGCAACGAGGATTCTTAGAGTTCCTATTGGGATCCTGGTGATTCTGGACCTATGACCTGCGTCGACGTTTCGACCCTGATACCTGATACGCCACAGTCGGTGGTCGCGGCAGGTCTTTCTCAAGACAGGTGAGCGAATAATGTAGACAGTCTGAAAATGGGAATGAAGACTGTGCATCAGAGAGGTTGAGAGTGCAAAAAAAATTGTTGCACCTAGGGATTGGTAGTGAGATTAGAGATACTCACTTGTGTTTCAGACCGGCGATTCTCAGCCTGAATCAGCGTGGCACAATGGCCAATCGTATCTGTGGAGGACGGATTGGGAAATTCAATGCAGCGCACAATATATGGCAGGGGGCGCTGCGTGAAGGGATACCCTGACGTGCAGAAAATCACTTGTTGGACTGGCGTGTAGAACTGCCTTATGGTGAAAAAGTCATGCAGGGATACGCCCTATCATTAGGTGAGGGTGGTGATTTGCAGTGCGAGTGCCAGTTTGAATGAATCTAGGCACGGGCTGCTGGGGGGTACTATCCATGCTGCTAACCCTCTCAAAGAAAAAGTACGGGCAGTGTGAATCCGTAGATTGGATCAAGAGTGGCGTGAGTAACTCCACACGCCGCGAGAGCATAATTCCCTTAATGAAGCTAGTGCACAAGAGTCCACCACCCTCATTCTATGAGGCGAACATACTACGCGCAAGAACACCGCCCTCTGCATTAACTCGTGCCGAACGCCCGTGCCTTGAACTTGCGTTACTCACAGATACGATTGGCCATTGTTCCACGCTGATTCAGGCTGAGAATCGCCGGTCTGAAACACAAGTGAGTATCTCTAATCTCACTACCAATCCCTAGGTGCAACTATTTTTTGTGCACTCTCAGCCTCTCTGATACACAGTCTTCATTCCCATTTTCAGACTGTCGACATTATTCGCTCACCTGTCTTGAGAAAGACCCGCCGCGACCACCGACTTGGGCGTATCAGGGTCGAAACGTCGACGCATGTCATAGGTCCAGAATCACCAGGATCCCAATAGGAACTCTAGGAATCCTTGGTTGCCAATCAGCATCTGGCCAATGAAAGACTTGTACATATTTGTATATAGGAAATTCCTTTTCACTGTATATTTTTTCACTCATTGAGCACTATTCAACTAATGTCACTTAACTGCACCTGCTTTTGACCGTCTTTTCATGCATTAAATGTGTTCATTGAATGAAGCAATTCCGGCAAAATATAAATGAATTCTGATATAAATTGTATGAAACAATCTCTTGATCTCATGACCTTTCACCTTTTTTGAGCATTCATTTCTCAAATTATTTGTGTGCCAGAGAGCACCTAATTTTGTGTGCATTAATAAGCAGTGTTAAAGCAATGTGTCGTACCCAACAGAACCATTCTTTTGTTTAACCCTTAATTATCCAGTTCTGAGGGACACAGGGTTGCCCCTTTTCTTTAATTCCGTGTCAATGTTGTTCTGCTCCTGAAGTGGCGTGTGAAGCCGCTTATTTGCGCCACTCATGCTCACTGACGTCAGCTGCTTTCGTAGTCTTTTTCACGTCCTCAGATGCATAGCCTATTTGTAGATTTACATGACAAGTCTGCAGATATTCAAATTGGGACTTTTTTGATGCAAAAGTCTCAATTCATAGAATGATGCTTAGACATCCCTCCAGGTGATTCATAACCAGAAAAATGTCCAGGTGATTCAGCTACTAACAGTGACAATGGGAAACCTGGCACAGAACCCAAAACCCCATTCTGCCCTGCTTCTTTCAGTACCACATGGTGGCGGTGTTGTATGTGAACACCTGTGCCAGCCTTCTTTAAATGGTGGATAGGAAGGCCTTCAGCTCTGGGTGAGGTAAGGAAGAGAGGTCTTCCACTGACTCAATCTAGCAGACACCACTGCAGATATTTTGCAGTCTCCTCTGAAATCTGGATACAGTCCGACAGGACAGGTTCTTCTGGTCCTGTGTTCACTGGGCTTTTAGGTCACACTGTAGAGCCTATATGTGCCAGCTGGCATGGTTGACTAGCAGGAAACAGGAAGCCATCCTCACTGGGATCCAGGATATAGGCTGCCACATTGGGATCAGGGACCAAATATCGTGGGATGTTTGCTCCTGGTGGGACTTTGTTACAGCAAACAAGTATGGGTATGTCCAGATGTGGATTCCTTGCTCACTATGCTACTGGATTCAAGCTAGCCTGGCTGAAGAAGAGTGACATACCCTGAAACCAGTCCCAGGATGCTTGTTTCCGGTCCAGGGAGGACCTGGCCTGGCAGTTCGGTCTGGACTGTTCCCATGGGGCACAGGGTCAAGACTTATTTGCATATGGCTGGGTCCAAACTGGTGTAGCGTAGTGGGCAAAAGAACGATAGATTTAACCCAAATCGTTTGACTGGGAGATAATGTTTGCATTGTCAGCATTCCATCCATCATTTGTTTGCTGTAACACCTGGGGGAACTGCAGCATATGCAGGATGGGTACGATGAACAGGAGCATCTGCAAAGAAGTCAGATGTAATTTTGTCAATTTGATAGTGAACTACGATATTAGGAGGTTCACTGTCATCTGGGGGTGGTCTACGACTATCTCGTTCGAGGAAGCCTTCAACAGCCAGTCATCAAGGTAGGGGAAGGCTGGAACAACTGACCTCTGAAGGTGTGCTGCAACCACTGCCATCGCGGACATCTGAGGGATATATAATGGTGAGGTCAAAAGGGGGCACCATAAACTGAAAGTGCTTTTGGGACACTGTGAACTGCAGATAATGCCTGCGAGAATGCAGGACGGAGATATGAAAATAAGAAAGGCCAATGCTACCATCCGGCATCCAGGGCAGACCGGATCTGGGCTAGCATGAGCATCTTGAATGTTTCCTTAAGCAGGAAGAGAGGGTGAAGATCTCATATAGGAATAGGTTTCTGTCCTTCTGTGGCACAAGGAAATAGGGACAATAACACCCAGTTCCTACTTCCGAGGCCAGAAACCTCTCTATGGCCCCATTTGACCTAATGGACCTGCACTTCCTGCTGTAAAACGGATATGTTGTCCTCCATCAGCTCCCTGATGGCTGTGGAAAGTGTGCTGGAGTAGAAAGAAATGTGGAGGCATTGCACCAGTTGATAATTTAAAGGGACCCATTTCTCTGACGTGATAGCTTGGCACCTGTGAAGGAAATGTCACATCCTGCCTCCGACAGGGGACTGTGTGTCGGAAAGGGCACACTAAAGTGGTTTTCTGGATACAGTCGCAAGAGGGGATTGACTGAGCTGCACATTGTCCCTGATGCCCTTAAATTTGTTTCTGTGAGCCACAAGCTGAGCCACGAAAGGGCTGAGAAGCTTGTTCTGTGGACAGCGGAGTCCGGCGTCTGTGATATTGAAAACCCCTGGTGTATGTCTGAAGAGGGCAAAACTGTTGGTGGAACTGCATAATAGGGGCAGACAAACCCAATTAACTTGCTGTGGTCAGACTGTCTTTAATTCATTCCAGGGCTGAATCCGCCTTTTCACCGAAGAGGCAAAAGCCATTGAATAGTATATCCTTTAAGAATGCCTGGATATCATCCAAATGTGGCACTGGAGCACCATGCTTGTGACAATTGCCCAACCCAAGCAATCAGTTGTGCTCAAATCTGAACATATGACAAATTTTCCAGATCACACCCCCTCTGAATTGTTGGACAAAAGATGCTTGTAGGTCATCCTTAACTGCCGGTAGGATTTTTCCTACCATGTCCCACAATGCATGGGTGTAGCAGCCTGGAAGGCAGTGGGCACTGACAGAGCTCAGGGCAAATGCCTGCCAAAGGTATCTCTTCATTTGGATTAGCGGTCAGGAGCAGTCATAGGAAAGGTGCTAGGGTGTTCTTTACTGGTGGACTCCTGAACCTCCAAACTTTCTGGTGTTGAATGAAGAAATCAGAGTTGCATGGTGCTGGTCTGCGGTTACGAGTGGCCTGCCTAATAAACAGAGTTCCAGAACAGGGTTTGGACCATGTGCCCAGTAGGCTATTTGTAAGGTCTTCGTTAAAGGGCATTAGAAGTTTGGTAAGTGCCCGAGCAGGGCAGAGAACCTCTGTAAGGCATATGTCTATACTTCAATGGGAGGCAGTTGAAAATCAGGGACCTCCTCAGCCTTTCGCATAGCAACAGCAAAAGAGGCAGTATCCAGGGGAGAAACAAGTTCAGTGTCTAGGGAGGTATCTACATCATTGGCATTCTGTAGTTGGTCTTACAAATTGTCCTCATCACAGAGTGAGACAAATTCATTCCCCTCATTATCGTTGTGATTGCTGTCTGAATCAGGCCAAAACTGTGATGTAAGGTCTCAACTCTGCTGCTTGGTAAGGGCAATGTGTCAAAGTCAGAAAGGCTGGTGAGTGGCTGTACTCGAATAGGACTGGGACGGAGCCTTGGCCGAGGTTGAGATGAGTTTTGCTCACAGTCAAACTATATGGGTTGTAGATCCTCTTCCAGCGGCGGTAGCCCTGGCACTGCCATCGATTTCAAAGGAACCTGCACAGGGAGTAGTGCCGGAACTGGAGTCGACACAGAGGCTAATGCAGAACCTGGGAAAAGCGAGCTCAAACTCACTAAATATGCTACTGGGTAGGATTTTCCCCAACTGACTACCGGTGTTTAGCGCAAAATGCACCCTTGTGCCTAAAATGGACTCCAGGATGGATTTTGCACTACGAAACAACGCTAACACAAATAGCGAGCAGTCGCTCGTACCTGCTAAATGTACTCATGCTGGAGGACTTTTTCCCAAAGTTACTCCTAATTATTCAAGCATGAGTAATCGCATAATTATTGATAATTCCGCATCAAACATTAACACAAAATAACCGAAAATATTCTAATTACTCCGACATAATCGGTATTCTTCTGAGACCTAGGTTACACCCTGGCGCCCTCTCTGAAGAGCGAGATTGGCAGGAAGGGGCAGATGAGTGCTTGGACTTTTTATGCTTTTCTTTGACAGACCCAAAGACTTCAGCCATAGTGAAGATCTGCCATGGAAACCACTGCATAAAGGGGAATGGGACCTTCCTTTTGACTTCGACCAGTCACAGCGCAGAGACTTGACTAAGTAGAGTTTTGTCTTGCTGTCCTGTATGGTCTTCGGGTTCACCTGTGTGCAGTATTCAGAGGCCCTGGAGTCATGTACCACACAGCTCAAAGTACCACAGGCATACCTCCTAGGGGTCTATCATAGACATCTGTTTGCAACAATTCCTCAGTGTTATTCTCTGTTGTTTGGGGAGGTGTCACATTTCCCGTGCTCATAATTTTGAAGAATTTTTTTTACAAGTCAGCTTCTACCATAAATAATCACTCTGGAGCCCAGGGGTGGTAGGTACTGCTTTTATTCTACTGAGCGCCGGGGAGAGCGTCCAACGGGCTTGGGAGTCGCGGCTCTCTAAAATGGCCGCACTTCCGGTTTCGCCCGCGGCGCCCGCCCTGAGAACAACTAGAACGTCCCCACATATCTCCCCTCTAAACACCCTCACAAGGAATACATCATGAACATGATACTTCTCAGTCCAAGAGCAGTAGTCTAGGAAATGGGGAATAAAGGAACAGTCTTACTTGATCTCCATGCTAAAATCTTCGAATTTCTTGGGGGTCTTGACCCCCCTGCCCGACCTAGTTCTCATTGATACCCGGCCGGTGTTTTCGCCCTGGGTCTTGACAGGGCTTCCTTCCTCCTTAACCGTTGTCGTTCTTGGTTCTCGACTGAGTCTGTCACATCCTTGGCCTCCTGGCGTTGGGGGCTGGGCCCTTCCAACTTTTTCCTCCTTCTCACGGTAGTGCTGGTCTCCATTGCCTTCCCATCGCGGTTGATCTCCTGACCTGTCCAACTCAGCTGTCACTTTGAGTCTCTGTTCCTCCCCGTTCACTCCACTTGGAGGACTTGTCTCATCAGGAATTTCCCACTTTCGGATTTTGCTGCACCTCGCCATCCTGTCCGGCGACCATACCTTCCCATCGCTGAGCATGGCCGATCTGGCATACGGCTCTATCACTTGTAGTGGTGGTGTGAATTTACTGTCACCCTTTTTTTTATCACTGCCAGCTTTACTCTCACCCACTCGCCCCTTTCCAGGGCCACGTCCTCGACATTCCGCCTTTTGTTGTAATGTTCCGTGCACACGGCTTGAGCCCTTTCGATGTTTCGTCGCACCACTGCAGGGGACCATTTGCTCTGGATAATTAGATGTTTCCACGCCAGATTGTCCTTCCTGAAAGGGTCTCGTCCTCGCAGTATTCGGAAGGAGATCTCCCCGTGCTGTCTGGAGTGATGCGGTACGCCCACAGCATCTTCGGGAGCTCTCTTTCCCAGTCTTGTCCGGCGCTGATTGCAGCCTGCACCGACCCCATTATTACTCTGTTGAATCGTTCTGCCAATCCGTTCCCTGCTGGGTGGTAGATGGGGGTATTTTTTACTTCAATCCCGTTGCGGACCATGAATGCATCCCATTTCGCGGACACACACTGCGGTCCATTGTCACAGCTGATCACCTTGGGGATCTCTTCCCTCACGAAGGTAGAGGTCAAGAAGGAAAGCACTGCTTCTGTGTCCACTGTCTCTTGCACCTCCACTTCCGGCCATTTGGAATACCGGTCCACCATGACTATGGCATACTTCGGCACTCCATTGCTATTGAGGATGGGTCCTAAAATGTCCACATATAGCATTTCCCACGGGCTGGAGGGAACAGCGAATTTGCCTAGGGGTGGCCTCAACAGGACCTGTGTTTTGTCCGCTCTGCCACATGGATCACACGATCTTACATGTCTTTCAATTTGGCTGTCCATGGCAGGCCACTAGTAAGCTTGCTTCGCTCTGGCCTTTGTTTTCATTATGCCGAGGTGTCCCTCATGGAGGATGGTTAGAAGGTGTTCCACCAAAACCTGTGGGGGAACTACCTTGTCCCCTCTCAGTTGGAATGCTGGGTTGTCTCCAATCGACAATTCCTCTCGAACTTCCCAGAACTTCTTCATCTGGCTGTCGAGGTGTTTCTTATCCGGCCATCCATGCATCACGTAGCCTTTTACCGCTTCTAAGGCCTCAACTTGGGTGTGTGCCTCTTCCCATTCCTTTTCGCTGATCACCCTTTCATGATCTTGTGTTAACGCCACCATGTAGCTTTCCCATCCGGAGGGTTCTTGGTCTTCCGCCCGTTCCATAGCCGCTGCTCTGCTTAGGAAATCGGCTACTCTGTTTTTGTTTCCTGGAATGTATTCCACTTCATATAGATAGTCTAGTAATCTCAAGGTCATCTTGGCTATGCGAGGCGTCGCATGGGCATGTCCGCTGGAGGTGAGGACCTTCACTAGTGGTTTATGGTCCGTGTGAAGTAGGAAACTGGAGCCCCACAAGAACTGTCGGAACCGCTCCATGGCCCACACCACTGCTAGTATTTCTTTTTCGATTACGCTGAATTTCTCTTCGTTTGGCGCTAGCGACCTTGAGGCAAAGCTGACCGTGGAGACTTTTCTTCTTGTGACCTCTGCATCAATACAGCTCCTAAACCTTTGTCGCTAGCGTCAGTGGTCAGTATGGATAGGGCTGCTTGGTCGAATCCCTTGAGGGGTACTGCGTTGCAGATCTCTTGTTTGAGGGCATCAAACTCCTCTTGTTCCTCACTGGACCATTTGAACGTGTTCTTCTCCTTCAGAAGTTGCCTCAGGTGATGGGTCTTGGACACGAAATGCGGAATGAACTTGCTGTAGAATTCAGCCATTCCTAAAAATGAGCAAATGTCCTCCTTCCTCGTTGGTGTTGGTGCATCTAGGATGGCTGTTACGTTTGCTCTCCCAGGTTCTATTCCCTTCTCGCTGATCTCGTGACCCAGGTACGTCACTGATGTTACTCCAAATTTGCATTTCGCCCATTCCGCCGTGAGCCCATTTTTCTCCAGTATGGACAACACCGCGTGTAGCTTTGTGTTGTGGTCGCTTTTTGACTTCCCCATTATGAGGATGTCGTCCTGGAAGTATTGCACTCCTTCCACCTTCTGGAATAGTCTATGCATCAGTTTTTGGAATATTGCGGCTGCTGACGCCAGTCCGAACGGCATTCTTAGGAAATTATAACACCTGAACGGGGTTATGAACGATGTTAGGTGACTACAGGACGGATGTAATGCGAATTGATGATACGCGGAAGAGAGGTCCACTGTGGAGAACCACTTTATTCCCTTAGTCTTTGACAGCATTTCGTTGATCCTGGGTAGAGGGAACCTGTCTACCCATATGTTCTTGTTCAGTACCCTGAGGTCCACACACAGCACCTTCCCATTGGGCTTCTGCGCCACGGCGAGAAGTGCGAGCCATTCGGCACTCTCAATGGCCTCTACGATGCCGCTCTTTTCCAGGCACCTCAACTCCTCCTGTACCGCTTTCCTGCTTCGGAACGGTATGTTTCGGACCTTGTGGCTCACTGTACTGGATGTGCTCCTTCTTTTAAGCATATTTTGTGCGTGAACTTGGTCATCCGACCTATAGTTCCTTTGAAGACTTCCGGGTACTCTCTTTTCCACGCATCCTCTTCGTATCCATGCTCTGTGTCCGTCATTAATACTTTGTCGACTCCTCCTGGGTTGAGCTGAATACCCAAGACGCCTTGATCCATCCATCCCAATACCGACGGTCCTTTCTCGGCCACATACAGTTGCTGTCTGCCTTGCGTCCTTTGAATTCGAATGTGAGGGGGCAATACCCTACCATGGGTATAGGTTCGCCTGTATATGTGACAGGGCATATGTCCGGGGAAATTAGGCTTGCCTTCGTCTCATTCTGAAAGTTCCTTTCCCACACTGTTCGTTGCACTATCGTGTAAGGGGAACCCGAGTCCGCCACTATGTCTATCTCTACTCCTCCTATTCTCATTCTCAGTACTGGCTTTTTGGATCCTGTGCAGTTAATCCCCAGGAATTGGTTGTTTATGCACAAAACTTCCTCTTCTCTTGTGTTTCTTCTTCTTCCTCGCCATCTTGGGCTACATACTTCACTTCCGCCTTCCTGGGTCAGCGTCGGCACACTTTTACGTAGTGGCCCATGATGCCACAGTACGAGCATTTGGCCCTGAAGGCTGGACAAACTTTGTCGTTGCCGGCGTGCGTTGTGCCTCTGCACCGGTAGCAGTTTTCCTTGCTGTCCCATTTGGGCTTTTGCATTCCTCCCGCTCTCTGAGGGTATCTTTTCTGGGTCCGTGTCTTGAATGGTCCCGTCTGTTGGGTCTTGCCTGGTCTGTTCCCTTTCAGCACTTTGCATACTGTCGTTTTGCTGATCATGTCTTTCGTTGCTGCTTCTGCGCATCTCTTCGACAGTTCAGCCTTTTTCACCAGTGCCAATACTTCATTGAGTGGGGCATCTCTGTTTACCCACAACTTCTCTTGGATGGCCGTGTTGGACTTGTGCATTATCATTTGGTCTCTAATCAGTTCGTCATGCAACGTTCCAAATTTGCAGGTCACTGCTAGTTTCTGTAAGGCTGCTACATACTCGTCGATTGATTCTCCTCCGCCTTGCTTCCTCTGGAAGAAATTGCATCTGTCTATGGCTACACATACCACGGGTCGGTAGTGCGAGTCTAAATCTTCGATCGCATGTTGGAACTCATCTGTGTCCGTGGGAGGCCTGGTCTTCTTCACTAGGTTGTCATATACTCTGATTCCCTCCGGGCCTAGGTTGTGCAGAAGTATCTTCTTCCTCCTGGACCTCGAGTACACCCCTTCACTCGCTTCTTCCAGGGCTGAAGGATAATTCAGAAAATACCTCTTTCAGTCTTCCCATGGCATCGTCGGTTCGCCTTTATTGGGTAAGAACGGGACCAGGGTGGTGAGAGAGGATGACTGCGCACTCATTCTTCCCGCGTTGCGTTGGACTTGGTTTTGCAGCGCGACAACGCTTGACGGGCTTCCTGGCGCTTGCCTCTCGTCCTGTCTGCCTTCTTGCGTGGGCACTGGGCTACCTTCTTCGCTGCTGGACGTACTTGGGGAGTCCAGGGCTGCGTTTGGGACATGTGTGATGGGCTTCGGCTTGCCGCTTTCTTCAGTAGGTTTGGCCTGCGGCTGGAACTTTCTGGGGTATAGCTCAGCCCCCCCCCCCGTTCCAGCTTCTCCTATGTCCTTCTCTACTGTATTGCCGTGGACCGAGGTGTGTGTTCCTCCTATTCCTTTGCGGCCTATTCCACTGTCACTAGTGGAAACTTGCTCTCATCGCCCTCTAGGCCCTCCTCAGTGTCCCAGTATACTCTTTGCTGGGTGCCTTGGTTGATACTGTGCACTCACCAGCTGTTGTAGGGGTAGTGGGTTCTCTGGTGGCCTATTCCTGCACCCATGCCCCGCACTCTCTCCACTGGGGCCATGTCCTGTGGGTGCACTCCAATCCCTCTGCCACGCTCAGTTTTTTTTGGGCGTTGTAAAGGCTGTTTCCCCACCCACTGTGTCGAAATGCGTTGAAGAAACCATCACCATTTAATCCTCATTATTGATCAGGATATATGACTTGCGTATATTTTTGACATATTGCAAAGTGTTATTAATTTTAACCAATTTGATTTTTTATTGAAATTATTAAAATGTGTGAATTTTATTAAATCTTTTCATTCAGCTTCTTTTATCATTTGCTGGTCCACATTGCTTTTTTCATATTTTATATTGCCTAGGATTGTTATTTTTCATTATAGTAGCCCTAGATCCACATCAGAAGGCGAGGAAAGAAAGGAAATTACATCAGCACACATTGGTGGTGCTTATATCCATCTCTGTTCGTCATTTCCGGAGAGGAACGAGATTAGAACGGAGAATGAAGAGTACTGCTTTTGTTTACAGATCCAGTCTGACACGGAGGGAACAAGGTGAGAAATTTGCAATTAGAAGTATCATATCAGAAATATGCTGTACTTTATGCTATGGGCATTTATTAGCTTTGTCTTTCTTAATATCCTCTTCAGTGCTTACATAGACTAGGGCGAACTGGGAATAGAATAGTCCCTACTAACAAAATAAAAGTGACCCCTATTAGCGAATCAGATAGGTAAAACAGTGGCCAACATTTGCAAATCGGGGCAGCTTTCAAATTGTAAGTACACTCTGTTTAGATATGCTTGTTTATGATACTATCAGGGAAATCAACAGTATAACCCGGCCCACTAAACCATAAACCAGAAAAGTGGCCTACACCCTGACTGACCTGTCAGACCAGCCCTTATGGTAGTGCCATATGGCACGATAGGCCATTTATGCCCGCCCTGTACAGGCATCCAGGGAGCCCTGGGTGAAATGTATCCTACTGTTCTCACGAAAACAACACATAAACGCTTCGAAAGGGTCTGTTATAATATTTAACATTCACAACGCGGGGAAAAGAGAATTCCTCATATTTTTATTTTGTGAGAAAAGAAAAAAAATAGAGTTGCTCATCATTCTGGCATAGGTCAAGTCAGGACAAACAGACCCAGAGGTGGTATCACTAACATTTTCGAAGAAACCATTCAATACTCCACCACCTCGGAAAGCACCACCAGCAACATGGTACACTTGATCTTCAAACTCCTCTTCACCAACTACACCCAGAGCAGCACCATTGTTTACCAACCACCTCAGACATCACACCGACTTTGGCAGCACCCTTGCAGACTTTGGTGACTCCTGAACCTTACCAATACCAATCACCTGCTCCAACCATACTTTTTTTATCAATTTCAGCATACACATCCCACACCACCGCAGAAACACCTTGCAAATCTTCACAGTATAACTGGAACTGAAAGATACCATAAGCATCCTGGTCGTCCAAACTCCTACACCACTGACCTCGACACCAAGATCTCCCCAAATCCACCTCCAACTTCAAAGCCTGGAAAAATGCATGCACAGACAATCTGAGCGGGCAAATGGACAACGCAATAAATCCTTGGAGGCTTGGGTAACACAAACTCAATATCAGGTAACAGTGCCAACAAAGGATTCTTTTTAATGTAGAAAATCTTAAGTAATCTTCAAAAATTAATTGTTTTTAGCCCTATTTAATGGCTTGTAAATACATTTCAAAATGAATTATTTAATTTTAAAGCAAATCTATCGCAACACTGGTGCACAACAAAAATGAACAATGTAAAACGAGTGTATACTTTTCAAAACACAAATTTATGTAGAAAACTGTGTTGTTTAAAAGGGTACAAAATGCAGATGACATCCAGACAAAAGTGACTGAGATAAAATTCTTCACTATGGTTATTTTGTCTCGTGAGCACTTTTGACGGAGCTCCATGGCGGCCGCAGCAGGTGCCCAGCAGGGCTTTAGACCTTGATGAAAGTGTGACTAAAGGTCGGGCCCCCACATTGAACTCATGGGGCATTTCTCTACAATTATCTGAGATTGCACCGTTAAAGGAAAAAATACTCTAGACAATTAGCACACCTTAGCGCGTGTGTCACATATTGGTCTTCTGATAACACATTTTAGACCACTCACATTTCACCACACATAGGTCCTGAAGAATTAAGGGAGCATGGCTGAAACATGTTGACCGATTAGGATATTGGAGTCACCTTAAGATCTCCCACAATATCAGCCTCCCGTTTTTACTCACTGCCCAGGGCCCACATATTAAAATAGTCTTTTTTTGCTCAGCGGGACCCTTTGGACAGTTCTTTTTAACATTCACCCACCCACCATCACTGCACTCTCATGTTACAATACCCGCTCCGCTGTATTCAGGCGTCGTAGCACACCCAAGGTGCACTCAGCACCTTGGGTGGGGCCCAATGATGAAGCATGTTACCAACTAGGTTGGTGAGTGAGGGCTTTTTTTCAAAACACAATGTGTTTTCTCCTTTTACATACAAACACTAGGAGCAATCCAGAGCTTGTTCTTTTTGATACCAATACACTTTTGCCATAACCCATTTCAAACATTAGAAAACAGGCAAACCATCATTGATTATACAATTAACAATTCCTGAGATGATGGCTACAATGAAAATGGGGTCTCATGCTCAACACAGACAAGCAAGATGGAAGTAGTAATCTCTGGGAAAGGCACTTCATCTGGAACTTCAGCTGATGTCCTGCCCAACACGGCTACACACCCCTCTCCACAACCCAGTCAAAGTACCTTGGAAAAGACATTGACAACCAACTCATCGTGACCGGCCATTTGAACGCAGACTCCAGCTCCTCCTTCTACACACTCAAGGAGCTCAAGATCTTTAAATGGCTCCCCATCAAGACTCTCAAAACCATCACCCAATCCTTCACTACCAGCTGGACAACAGCAATGCACTCTATGCCAGAATCAATGCTCAGCTTGCCAGAAAACTCAAGACCATACAAAACTCAGCAGCCAAGCTCACCCTCAATCTCCCACCCACTCCGCCCCATTCACTCCACACTCACATCACCCCATACATTAAAGAGCACACACAAATATAAAGACTTACACAATACTGACCCCATATACCTCAACAACTACATGCATTTCTACAATTCCACCAACCAACTCAGCTCAGCTAGATTGCTACTAGCACACCACCTGCAAATACAGAACCAGATCCTGCAGTCATGCTTTCCCCACCTCGATCCTAAACACTGGAATAATCTGCCTATTCACATCCAAGCACCCCTCAGTTCTTGAATTCTGCAAGCAACTGCATATCTTGCTTTTCGACTAGCCTGAGCCCTGCCATACATTCTTGCTTCAGCATCATGATACCCTCTCGGGTGAGTTGTGCACTGTTCAAGTACACAAATAACATAGGATAACATACCATAACATAATATGACTACTGGACATGAAATGAGCATACATGTTTGGCAAGACTCCGAGTTCAAATTGTTAAAACATGCAGATTTTGCCAACAAACTACAAACACACTTCTTGCCAATCGCATGATAGGACCATGAATTGTGTATGCATCTTGCCAACACCAGCAGCAAAATAAGCAGCCAAACCACCAATTCTTCTCTGCAGCATTCGGTGGCATCCTCCACAAACCAATGGCAACAAGTACAAAATGACGCATTCTTCTACAGTGGCTGATCAGTGGCTCATGATCTTCAATCACAACACAGACTTCTTTCTCATCAATCACAGCTGCAAAATGTCTAACTCTTCAGTCCTCCTGTGGGCTGATCCATAAATGGGGACGATACCTTCGTCAGGAAGTGGCTGAACTGGGCTGACCCAAACAAACCAATGGGGAAGGGAGCTGACCAAAAGCTCACACTCTATGTATTTTTCACAAGAGGTTTTAAGCAACAGCAGACATACAAATTGGGTAAGTGATACTATGAGTCATAGTATCAAATGGTTTCTAAAATAAAAGAACATGTCTGGTTGAATATGACTGTGAGAAATTGGGTTGTTGGGTGACGTGGGTAAAACCATACTAAAGCAATAGCCACAATCCCATTCTTGTCCGGGTAAACCACGAAAAGTTTCTTAATTAGCCTGTGCTCAACCCTTTGGTAGCTTGGAACAAAAGCAGTCAGGCTTAAACTTAGAGGTAATGTGTAAAGTATTTATGCAGCACTCAAGCAGTAGTAAAGTGAAATTAAAACACAGGAAAAATCCCATACCAATTTAATAAATAAAATGACACCAAAACAACAAACATCCAATTGGTAGAACCAGAGTTATGCTCATTTAAATTCTTTGTGAAAATAGCACCAAAAAGCACAAAGCACCAACTGTGGTTATCTGGTCGCGCTGGACCAGGACAGAGTCATAGATTCAAGCCGACCAGAATGGAGCACGGGCCAGATAGAGGGACCAGGTTAGTCCCACTGAAAATTGTACCATATGTCATTAATGTGAGGAGTTGAGTCGCGCTCCATTGTTTTGATGAGGAGCTGCAAGGGCAGCAATGCAGGGAGACCTGCATTGGGTTGTGCCACTCTGCGTTGGTTCCGATGAGGAGCTGCGAGGGCTGCTATGAGAGGTTCCATGTTAAGCTGCATCATGCTGCGTCGGTTCTGAAGAGGATCTGTGAGGGCTGCGTCACACTGAGTCGAGTCTGTGGAGAAGCTGCGAGGTGCTGCATCATATGAAACGTTACGTGCCTCGTGGCCGTTTAGTGATTTGCGTACCATGCACATCCACACTCGCAACACAGTGATGGTTGTAAAGTGCGTGGGTAGCAGTTCCAACATAAATATCCGTTCCAACAGTTCATTCACTGTTGACAAAAACCCAAATCACGTGGTTTGCTGTCTCCCGCTCACGTGGAAACCGCGTTAGTGAAGGATCAGGGTGTAAAACGTGTCCATTATTCCATTCAATTGAGCACAAAGTGTGTGTGTCATGCACGATATCAGAGTAAGTCTATGTGCAGAATAAAAAGTCATGCAGCTCGTGAAAACCTCACTAATATCGATATTAGCCTACCTGGTATAAACCCAGGCTTCTATGGGTAGATGCGAAAATAAGTGCGAGTTGATCGATATATCTAAACATTTACAAAAAATACAAAATTCAAAAAATAAGAAAGGGAGAAAAATTAATGAAAGGCAAGCGGTATAGATAACAGGGTGCAATAAACCAGTGTTGGCTATGGCTTACCCTGTGTAAATATTGACGGATATGTCAATATGTTCTAAGCGCAGAGAACCCTGGTATCGGGTTGACAGATAAGTGTTCACACAGCTGTATTGGTAAGTTTAAATGTTGCTCGTTTGTTCCAAACAGAGACTGCACGAAAAGAAAAAGTCACAAAATAAATATAAAATCCGATGAGAACATCACAAGACAAACAAGTAATGGCCAAGACTCAGAAAACTGTCGATGCAGTTCAATGCATCTCTAGATCAAAGCGTACATACCTAAACACGTGTAGGTGTTTAGCCGTACCGGGAGGGGATCCGACTGGTCAAAGTGTTTTGAGGTTGATTTCTGGGTAAAGATCTCTGTCGGTAAGTGAACTAAGTGTAGAAAGACACAAAAGGGGAAACGATAGTGATAATGTTTCCAAAATTATGAGCCGGTATTGAAAGAAACGCAAGTACACCAGGTATTGTGTTCTTACCTCCAGACGATATCCCTCCTCTGTAGGTTCCCGGTCGCCGTGTTCCAGAGACGGACACGTGACCGGAAACCGGATGGTAATGATATAGTCTAAGTAGGTCAAAAGCTAGTGCGCGCCAGTCTGAATACCACGTCCAAAGCGAAACCGCCATATTGGATGTGAAAAAAGCTCGCTGCGAGTCACCTCATTGGCGAAACGAAATTGAAAACTACAAAATAAATAAAGGCACTATTTAATAAGAGGACACTGTCGGTTGGAGGCGAAAACTTAAATATTAGTATTCAAGGCGCTCATCTCAAGGCTCTTCTTTAATACGAAAACGATGAGAGAAAAGTGTAGATATGTAGATCCGTGAAGATCTGTTGGCATCATCTCCTATGTTACACTTGAAATTGTTGATATAAGGAACAGAACGGAGAATTGGCAAATCGAGTCGAGATGTCTGAGTAAGACAGTGAAACTTCACAAAAAGGGGCTTAGCTCGCGTAAAAACTAAGCCTCATGGTGAAAGTACCCCTACGTAAAAAAATCCGTGAATTGGGTAATCACGTGAGAATCGTGTGCGATGAAAAATAGGCGTCAATTGTTGCGTTATAATGGAAAACCTTGAATTAAGCACCCATAAGTGAAAAGTGAAGTCGCATGGTGATAGGTGACATGACAATCTGTACGTATACATTCCTAAACTCTGAATATAAATTTATAGAATTACAAATCATGATGGCAAGTCCTTTCTATTACATACGTCAGATATGAGTAAAAATTAACATTTTGGTATTCAGCACATGAAAGCCATACGGTAAATTCCCAAATGAATTCGTTCATGCAGTTCTCATTTCAGTCTAAACGATTTCATGTCTATTTGCAAATGTATTCACAATTTACAGTTTTATGACTAATGTGCAACATTTCATTAGATAAAGGGGCATCAGTCCCCTAAAAAGAATTGAAGCTCTGAGTCATAGTTCAGCCCGTGTTCCACGCATTGCAAACGCATGATCCAGGTGGCCTCCCTACGTCTCAGAGCGAGTTCTCTGTTGCCCCCCCTAATATTCAGGGGGATTACATCAATACCAAAGAAACGTACCTTCACCTCATCCTCAAGTGGCTGACACGCCGCAATATGCAGCGCAACCGGGTATTTGGGATCTCTCTTTTGAATAGCCCGCATATGTTCAGCTAGCCTTTCTTTAAGGGGTCTGATGGTACTGCCCACGTACATCTTGCCTCAATGGCATTCAATAACGTACACAACGTATTTAGTTAAACATGTGATATTGTGTCTAATTGTGTATCTGACACCATCATGACCTTTAAATGTTTTTGTCCCATGTTTGCCCCAAACACACAATGAACAGAAGCCACATTTGAAGAAACCTAAGCCATGTGTGGTAAGCCAATCTGCGGTTGAAGTGTTGTGTGGGACCGCAGGACTAAGTTTGTTTTTAAGTTTGCATCCCTTCCTGTATGTAATGGCTGGTCTTTCTGGTAGCCACTCTCTTAACGTTGAGTCTTGAGTTAGCAGTTTCCAATGTTTGTTAAAACTCTTAGAGACTGCATGATGTAGCGCATTAAACTCAGTAATGAGTCTAATTTTTTGGGTAGAGGATTCACTGGAGGCACGTTTCTTTAGACAATCTGGTCTTGAGGCACGACGAACCCTTTTCTCCGCTGTTTTCAGAGTTTGGAGGGGATAACCTCTATTCAGAAATCTGTTTCTCATATTAGTTAGACAGCTGTCAAATTCTCTAGGCTCACTGCAGTTCCGTTTAGCTCTCAGGTATTCACCATAAGGTATAGCCTGTATTTGGTGTGTAGGGTGAGAGCTGCAAGCGTGGAGAACAGAGTTACAGGAAGTAGGTTTCCTGTAAAGTTTACTGTGGAGTTTGTCATCTTTTATGTAAAATTCCAAGTCTAAGAATTCCATCTTTTCTTTGCTGAATTGCATGGTGAATTGTATACCCCATGTGTTGTCGTTTAGATGTTTGAAGAAAGTAGTCAAAGAGTCTATTGTACCAGACCAAAGCAGAAAGCAATCGTCAATGTAACGTCCCCAAAACAAAATGGAGTCAATATAGCTTGAACCTTTAGGGCCCCAGATGAGATCTGATTCGAGGGCCCCCATAAACAAATTGGCAAAGGAAGGGGAAAATTTCGAACCCATAGCTACCCCCTTTGTCTGTCTAAACCATTTACGGTCAAAGATGAAGTAGTTATTATCAAGAATGATTTCCATCATGCGTAGTAACATCTTCGTGTGAGCCCACAGCGAAGCTGGTCGGTTAGAAAGTGTTTTCTCCATAGCTTGCATCCCTAATTCAGGGTTGATGCTGGTGTATAGAGACACCACATCCATTGTCACTATTATGGTTTCAGGTTGCCAATCAATATCTGACATCATTCCTAGAATGTGTTTCAAATCTTGAATGTAAGATTGTAAGTTTTTCACCAAAGGGCCTATAAATAGGTCCACATACTCCGCAAGTCTCTCTGTAGGACCCCCAATGCCCGAGACAATGGGTCTGCCAGGCGGGAATGGTAGGTTTTTGTGTATTTTAGGAAGAGTATACAGCCAAGGAAAAGTAGGTCTGAACACCTTCAGATATAGGTATTCATCATTGTCCAGAAGACCAGATTGTTTCCATTCAAGTAACAGTTTGTTGAGTAAAATGGTTAGCGGACCCATAGGGTTTTGAAAGAGTGGTTCATAACAAGAAATGTCACTCAGTTGTGTAAAGATCTCGTTATTGTAATCCACGAGATCCATCACAACCACATTGCCCCCCTTATCAGCCTCCCTAATAACAATGTTAGAGTTATCACTAAGAATAGAGAGTGCAAGACGTTCGCCTTTTGTCAGGTTGTCCTTATATCTGAATTTGTCATTCAAGTTCTTTATGTTTATTTTGTTTATGTCGTCCAGGACATGCCTATGAAAATTATCTATAGCATTACCCCCCGATAGAGTGGGAGTCCACCTAGATTTATTTTTCAGACCACTGGTCTGCCCATAATCTGTTTCAATATCTAGTTCCTCTAGAAGCCTCTCCATGTCATAGGGGCTTTCTTCTCTATCCGTCAAAGAAAGAAGCAGATGAGTTGCTTGGACATCTTTAATAGTCAAAACTTCCTTGTCACAGACAATGGGAGAAGGTCTAGAATCACCAGTAACATTGGATTTACATGCAAAATGTTTTTTCAGTTTCACATTCCGTATAAATTTGAAAATGTCAATTTTACTCTGACAGATATCACCAGTATTGTACGGGTTAAAGTTCAGACCTTTGCCAAGTAAGGAAACCATATCAGTGGTTAAGGGAAAGGAGGAAAGATTGATTACTTGGACCGTCTCATCTGAGTTAATCAGTTCCTCTGTGTGCCCGACCTGAGTTTCCTTCGATATTCCTCGTTTGAGACTGCGCCTGCCCCTGTGGGTTTTGGGTCTGTGGCGCCCCTGGTTATAGTTGTTCTGTTGCCCTTTCTGATACGTTCCATTTCTAAAAAAAAGGGCATGTTAATAAGGTCAGTATTTTCGGTTCTTTCATCCTCAGATTCTGTGAGTCCAGCGGAGTTAAGTGAGGAGGTACTCGAAGTTACTGAGCTGGCTACAGTAGATCTACCCGTCTGGGAGCCTTGTCTAGATTTAGGAATCAAGGAGTCGTATTTCTGTTCATAAGTATATACCCTCCCATTTTTGTAGTCAGCCTCATCCCTCCTGATTTGTCGGGCTTTCCTGGTCTTGATATCTGCCTGATGTTTAAGTAGAATTTCATCCAAAATGGTATAATTCTTGACAGTGGATTCAGGTTTGTTAAGATCCTTGATCTCTTGTTCTAAGGTGGATATTTCTAATAAAAGTTTAGCAGACTTTCGTTCCGCACTCTCTATTAATATATCCATCAGAGTCATGGAATTTTGGTTTAAAGTTTCTTCCCACTTGACCATTAGGTCTACGTCAAGATTGTCGTATGTGGGAAAGGTCTGGGAACGTAAACCTCTAGGAATTTGTTTTACTCTTCTGTAATACTTCAGGGTGGTCCCATCCCACCACCGAGAATTTTCTTGTTTTTTTAGTCTTTCAAGTTTGAAAAACTTATCCCTGAGTCCCTCCACAGGTGCAGGACCTGTAGTGGCGGAGGCCTGGTGTGTAGGCATACCTTTCGCTAGATTGTCGAAGAGGTCTGCTGCCACCTTATCCCTATCCATAATGGGAAAAATTATAAAGAAAAAAGCTCCAGTAAAGGTAACGTGGAGGCGACCAATCTGAATAATAACAGAATAGACAGTTATTAGGGTTTGGAGAAATTTCAGATGATGGCGCTCTACCTGTAGTACACGTTACACCTGTAAGGAGACAAGTTCTAATGCGTGGTGCGTACTGAGCGAACGGAATAACCCTAAAACCGTCCCAAGACAATCAAAAGATTACCATAAGCAGAAAACAGCAAAGCTCTCGCAACCACAAAACAGTGTAAATGTTAAACAAATATGACAATAAAGTAGCAGAAAGCAGCAGAACTCTGAATTTGTGTTCTTTTTCAAACGGATGTTTTAATTTGATCCACAATCAGCCGACACGTGTTTCATCGTGTTGAAGTGGAGTCAACACGACTCTTCAGGGCTGAGGAAATAAAGTAAACATATGTATAGTACGTTTCACTATAACACTTTTAGTACACTTGTCAGTGAAAAAGACGTGCACGGAAGTGAAGGTGACGAAACGTTACGTGCCTCGTGGCCGTTTAGTGATTTGCGTACCATGCACATCCACACTCGCAACACAGTGATGGTTGTAAAGTGCGTGGGTAGCAGTTCCAACATAAATATCCGTTCCAACAGTTCATTCACTGTTGACAAAAACCCAAATCACGTGGTTTGCTGTCTCCCGCTCACGTGGAAACCGCGTTAGTGAAGGATCAGGGTGTAAAACGTGTCCATTATTCCATTCAATTGAGCACAAAGTGTGTGTGTCATGCACGATATCAGAGTAAGTCTATGTGCAGAATAAAAAGTCATGCAGCTCGTGAAAACCTCACTAATATCGATATTAGCCTACCTGGTATAAACCCAGGCTTCTATGGGTAGATGCGAAAATAAGTGCGAGTTTTCTAACCGACCAGCTTCGCTCTGGGCTCACACTAAGATGTTACTACGCATGATGGAAATCATTCTTGATAATAACTACTTCATCTTTGACCGTAAATGGTTTAGACAGACAAAGGGGGTAGCTATGGGTTCGAAATTTTCCCCTTCCTTTGCCAATTTGTTTATGGGGGCCCTCGAATCAGATCTCATCTGGGGCCCTAAAGGTTCAAGCTATATCGACTCCATTTTGTTTTGGGGACGTTACATTGACGATTGCTTTCTGCTTTGGTCTGGTACAATAGACTCTTTGACTACTTTCTTTAAACATCTAAACGACAATTCACCATGCAATTCAGCAAAGAAAAGATGGAATTCTTAGACTTGGAATTTTACATAAAAGATGACAAACTCCACAGTAAACTTTACAGGAAACCTACTTCCTGTAACTCTGTTCTCCACGCTTGCAGCTCTCACCCTACACACCAAATACAGGCTATACCTTATGGTGAATACCTGAGAGCTAAACGGAACTGCAGTGAGCCTAGAGAATTTGACAGCTGTCTAACTAATATGAGAAACAGATTTCTGAATAGAGGTTATCCCCTCCAAACTCTGAAAACAGCGGAGAAAAGGGTTCGTCGTGCCTCAAGACCAGATTGTCTAAAGAAACGTGCCTCCAGTGAATCCTCTACCCAAAAAATTAGACTCATTACTGAGTTTAATGCGCTACATCATGCAGTCTCTAAGAGTTTTAACAAACATTGGAAACTGCTAACTCAAGACTCAACGTTAAGAGAGTGGCTACCAGAAAGACCAGCCATTACATACAGGAAGGGATGCACACTTAAAAACAAACTTAGTCCTACGGTCCCACACAACACTTCAGCCGCAGATTGGCTTACCACACATGGCTTAGGTTTCTTCAAATGTGGCTTCTGTTCATTGTGTGTTTGGGGCAAACATGGGACAAAAACATTTAAAGGTCATGATGGTGTCAGATACACAATTAGACACAATATCACATGTTTAACTAAATACGTTGTGTACGTTATTGAATGCCATTGTGGCAAGATGTACGTGGGCAGTACCATCAGACCCCTTAAAGAAAGGCTAGCTGAACATATGCGGGCTATTCAAAAGAGAGATCCCAAATACCCGGTTGCGCTGCATATTGCGGCGTGTCAGCCACTTGAGGATGAGGTGAAGGTACGTTTCTTTGGTATTGATGTAATCCCCCTGAATATTAGGGGGGGCAACAGAGAACTCGCTCTGAGACGTAGGGAGGCCACCTGGATCATGCGTTTGCAATGCGTGGAACACGGGCTGAACTATGACTCAGAGCTTCAATTCTTTTTAGGGGACTGATGCCCCTTTATCTAATGAAATGTTGCACATTAGTCATAAAACTGTAAATTGTGAATACATTTGCAAATAGACATGAAATCGTTTAGACTGAAATGAGAACTGCATGAACGAATTCATTTGGGAATTTACCGTATGGCTTTCATGTGCTGAATACCACAATGTTAATTTTTACTCATATCTGACGTATGTAATAGAAAGGACTTGCCATCATGATTTGTAATTCTATAAATTTATATTCAGAGTTTAGGAATGTATACGTACAGATTGTCATGTCACCTATCACCATGCGACTTCACTTTTCACTTATGGGTGCTTAATTCAAGGTTTTCCATTATAACGCAACAATTGACGCCTATTTTTCATCGCACACGATTCTCACGTGATTACCCAATTCACGGATTTTTTTACGTAGGGGTAATTTCACCATGAGGCTTAGTTTTTACGCGAGCTAAGCCCCTTTTTGTGAAGTTTCACTGTCATACTCAGACATCTCGACTCGATTTGCCAATTCTCCGTTCTGTTCCTTATATCAACAATTTCAAGTGTAACATAGGAGATGATGCCAACAGATCTTCACGGATCTACATATCTACACTTTTCTCTCATCGTTTTCGTATTAAAGAAGAGCCTTGAGATGAGCGCCTTGAATACTAATATTTAAGTTTTCGCCTCCAACCGACAGTGTCCTCTTATTAAATAGTGCCTTTATTTATTTTGCAGTTTTCAATTTCGTTTCGCCAATGAGGTGACTCGCAGCGAGCTTTTTTCACATCCAATATGGCGGTTTCGCTTTGGACGTGGTATTCAGACTGGCGCGCACTAGCTTTTGACCTACTTAGACTATATCATTACCATCCGGTTTCCGGTCACGTGTCCGTCTCTGGAACACGGCGACCGGGAACCTACAGAGGAGGGATATCGTCTGGAGGTAAGAACACAATACCTGGTGTACTTGCGTATCTTTCAATACCGGCTCATAATTTTGGAAACATTATCACTATCGTTTCCCCTTTTGTGTCTTTCTACACTTAGTTCACTTACCGACAGAGATCTTTACCCAGAAATCAACCTCAAAACACTTTGCCCAGTCGGATCCCCTCCCGGTACGGCTAAACACCTACACGTGTTTAGGTATGTACGCTTTGATCTAGAGATGCATTGAACTGCATCGACAGTTTTCTGAGTCTTGGCCATTACTTGTTTGTCTTGTGATGTTCTCATCGGATTTTATATTTATTTTGTGACTTTTTCTTTTCGTGCAGTCTCTGTTTGGAACAAACGAGCAACATTTAAACTTACCAATACAGCTGTGTGAACACTTATCTGTCAACCCGATACCAGGGTTCTCTGCGCTTAGAACATATTGACATATCCGTCAATATTTACACAGGGTAAGCCATAGCCAACACTGGTTTATTGCACCCTGTTATCTATACCGCTTGCCTTTCATTAATTTTTCTCCCTTTCTTATTTTTTGAATTTTGTGTTTTTTGTAAATGTTTAGATATATCGATCAACTCGCACTTATTTTCGCATCTACCCATAGAAGCCTGGGTTTATACCAGGTAGGCTAATATCGATATTAGTGAGGTTTTCACGAGCTGCATGACTTTTTATTCTGCACATAGACTTACTCTGATATCGTGCATGACACACACACTTTGTGCTCAATTGAATGGAATAATGGACACGTTTTACACCCTGATCCTTCACTAACGCGGTTTCCACGTGAGCGGGAGACAGCAAACCACGTGATTTGGGTTTTTGTCAACAGTGAATGAACTGTTGGAACGGATATTTATGTTGGAACTGCTACCCACGCACTTTACAACCATCACTGTGTTGCGAGTGTGGATGTGCATGGTACGCAAATCACTAAACGGCCACGAGGCACGTAACGTTTCGTCACCTTCACTTCCGTGCACGTCTTTTTCACTGACAAGTGTACTAAAAGTGTTATAGTGAAACGTACTATACATATGTTTACTTTATTTCATCAGCCCTGAAGAGTCGTGTTGACTCCACTTCAACACGATGAAACACGTGTCGGCTGATTGTGGATCAAATTAAAACATCCGTTTGAAAAAGAACACGAATTCAGAGTTCTGCTGCTTTCTGCTACTTTATTGTCATATTTGTTTAACATTTACACTGTTTTGTGGTTGCGAGAGCTTTGATGTTTTCTGCTTATGGTAATCTTTTGATTGTCTTGGGACGGTTTTAGGGTTATTCCGTTCGCTCAGTACGCACCACGCATTAGAACTTGTCTCCTTACAGGTGTAACGTGTACTACAGGTAGAGCGCCATCATCTGAAATTTCTCCAAACCCTAATAACTGTCTATTCTGTTATTATTCAGATTGGTCGCCTCCACGTTACCTTTACTTGAGCTTTTTTCTTTATAATTTTTCCCATTATGGATAGGGATAAGGTGGCAGCAGACCTCTTCGACAATCTAGCGAAAGGTATGCCTACACACCAGGCCTCCGCCACTACAGGTCCTGCACCTGTGGAGGGACTCAGGGATAAGTTTTTCAAACTTGAAAGACTAAAAAAACAAGAAAATTCTCGGTGGTGGGATGGGACCACCCTGAAGTATTACAGAAGAGTAAAACAAATTCCTAGAGGTTTACGTTCCCAGACCTTTCCCACATACGACAATCTTGACGTAGACCTAATGGTCAAGTGGGAAGAAACTTTAAACCAAAATTCCATGACTCTGATGGATATATTAATAGAGAGTGCGGAACGAAAGTCTGCTAAACTTTTATTAGAAATATCCACCTTAGAACAAGAGATCAAGGATCTTAACAAACCTGAATCCACTGTCAAGAATTATACCATTTTGGATGAAATTCTACTTAAACATCAGGCAGATATCAAGACCAGGAAAGCCCGACAAATCAGGAGGGATGAGGCTGACTACAAAAATGGGAGGGTATATACTTATGAACAGGAATACGACTCCTTGATTCCTAAATCTAGACAAGGCTCCCAGACGGGTAGATCTACTGTAGCCAGCTCAGTAACTTCGAGTACCTCCTCACTTAACTCCGCTGGACTCACAGAATCTGAGGATGAAAGAACAGAAAATACTGACCTTATTAACATGCCCTTTTTTTTAGAAATGGAACGTATCAGAAAGGGCAACAGAACAACTATAACCAGGGGCGCCACAGACCCAAAACCCACAGGGGCAGGCGCAGTCTCAAACGAGGAATATCGAAGGAAACTCAGGTCGGGCACACAGAGGAACTGATTAACTCAGATGAGACGTTCCAAGTAATCAATCTTTCCTCCTTTCCCTTAACCACTGATATGGTTTCCTTACTTGGCAAAGGTCTGAACTTTAACCCGTACAATACTGGTGATATCTGTCAGAGTAAAATTGACATTTTCAAATTTATACGGAATGTGAAACTGAAAAAACATTTTGCATGTAAATCCAATGTTACTGGTGATTCTAGACCTTCTCCCATTGTCTGTGACAAGGAAGTTTTGACTATTAAAGATGTCCAAGCAACTCATCTGCTTCTTTCTTTGACGGATAGAGAAGAAAGCCCCTATGACATGGAGAGGCTTCTAGAGGAACTAGATATTGAAACAGATTATGGGCAGACCAGTGGTCTGAAAAATAAATCTAGGTGGACTCCCACTCTATTGGGGGGTAATGCTATAGATAATTTTCATAGGCATGTCCTGGACGACATAAACAAAATAAACATAAAGAACTTGAATGACAAATTCAGATATAAGGACAACCTGACAAAAGGCGAACGCCTTGCACTCTCTATTCTTAGTGATAACTCTAACATTGTTATTAGGGAGGCTGATAAGGGGGGCAATGTGGTTGTGATGGATCTCGTGGATTACAATAACGAGATTTTTACACAACTGAGTGACATTTCTTGTTATGAACCACTCTTTCAAAACCCTATGGGTCCGCTAACCATTTTAATTAACAAACTATTACTTGAATGGAAACAATCTGGTCTTCTGGACAATGATGAATACCTATATCTGAAGGTGTTCAGACCTACTTTTCCTTGGCTGTATATTCTTCCTAAAATACACAAAAACCTACCATTCCCGCCTGGCAGACCCATTGTCTCGGGCATTGGGGGTCCTACAGAGAGACTTGCGGAGTATGTGGACCTATTTATAGGCCCTTTGGTGAAAAACTTGCCATCTTACATTCAAGATTCGAAACACATTCTAGGAATGATGTCAGATATTGATTGGCAACCTGAAACCATAATAGTGACAATGGATGTGGTGTCTCTATACACCAGCATCAACCCTGAATTAGGGATGCAAGCTATGGAGAAAACACTTTCTAACCGACCAGCTTTGCTGTGGGCTCACACGAAGATGTTACCACGCATGATGGAAATCATTCTTGATAATAACTACTTCATCTTTGACCGTAAATGGTTTAGACAGACAAAGGGGGTAGCTATGGGTTCGAAATTTTCCCCTTCCTTTGCCAATTTGTTTATGGGGGCCCTCGAATCAGATCTCATCTGGGGCCCTAAAGGTTCAAGCTATATCGACTCCATTTTGTTTTGGGGACGTTACATTGACGATTGCTTTCTGCTTTGGTCTGGTACAATAGACTCTTTGACTACTTTCTTTAAACATCTAAACGACAACACATGGGGTATACAATTCACCATGCAATTCAGCAAAGAAAAGATGGAATTCTTAGACTTGGAATTTTACATAAAAGATGACAAACTCCACAGTAAACTTTACAGGAAACCTACTTCCTGTAACTCTGTTCTCCACGCTTGCAGCTCTCACCCTACACACCAAATACAGGCTATACCTTATGGTGAATACCTGAGAGCTAAACGGAACTGCAGTGAGCCTAGAGAATTTGACAGCTGTCTAACTAATATGAGAAACAGATTTCTGAATAGAGGTTATCCCCTCCAAACTCTGAAAACAGCGGAGAAAAGGGTTCGTCGTGCCTCAAGACCAGATTGTCTAAAGAAACGTGCCTCCAGTGAATCCTCTACCCAAAAAATTAGACTCATTACTGAGTTTAATGCGCTACATCATGCAGTCTCTAAGAGTTTTAACAAACATTGGAAACTGCTAACTCAAGACTCAACGTTAAGAGAGTGGCTACCAGAAAGACCAGCCATTACATACAGGAAGGGATGCACACTTAAAAACAAACTTAGTCCTACGGTCCCACACAACACTTCAGCCGCAGATTGGCTTACCACACATGGCTTAGGTTTCTTCAAATGTGGCTTCTGTTCATTGTGTGTTTGGGGCAAACATGGGACAAAAACATTTAAAGGTCATGATGGTGTCAGATACACAATTAGACACAATATCACATGTTTAACTAAATACGTTGTGTACGTTATTGAATGCCATTGTGGCAAGATGTACGTGGGCAGTACCATCAGACCCCTTAAAGAAAGGCTAGCTGAACATATGCGGGCTATTCAAAAGAGAGATCCCAAATACCCGGTTGCGCTGCATATTGCGGCGTGTCAGCCACTTGAGGATGAGGTGAAGGTACGTTTCTTTGGTATTGATGTAATCCCCCTGAATATTAGGGGGGGCAACAGAGAACTCGCTCTGAGACGTAGGGAGGCCACCTGGATCATGCGTTTGCAATGCATGGAACATGGGCTGAACTATGACTCAGAGCTTCAATTCTTTTTAGGGGACTGATGCCCCTTTATCTAATGAAATGTTGCACATTAGTCCTAAAACTGTAAATTGTGAATACATTTGCAAATAGACATGAAATCGTTTAGACTGAAATGAGAACTGCATGAACGAATTCATTTGGGAATTTACCGTATGGCTTTCATGTGCTGAATACCACAATGTTAATTTTTACTCATATCTGACGTATGTAATAGAAAGGACTTGCCATCATGATTTGTAATTCTATAAATTTATATTCAGAGTTTAGGAATGTATACGTACAGATTGTCATGTCACCTATCACCATGCGACTTCACTTTTCACTTATGGGTGCTTAATTCAAGGTTTTCCATTATAACGCAACAATTGACGCCTATTTTTCATCGCACACGATTCTCACGTGATTACCCAATTCACGGATTTTTTTACGTAGGGGTAATTTCACCATGAGGCTTAGTTTTTACGCAAACTAAGCCCCTTTTTGTGAAGTTTCACTGTCTTACTCAGACATCTCGACTCGATTTGCCAATTCTCCGTTCTGTTCCTTATATCAACAATTTCAAGTGTAACATAGGAGATGATGCCAACAGATCTTCACGGATCTACATATCTACACTTTTCTCTCATCGTTTTCGTATTAAAGAAGAGCCTTGAGATGAGCGCCTTGAATACTAATATTTAAGTTTTCGCCTCCAACCGACAGTGTCCTCTTATTAAATAGTGCCTTTATTTATTTTGCAGTTTTCAATTTCGTTTCGCCAATGAGGTGACTCGCAGCGAGCTTTTTTCACATCCAATATGGCGGTTTCGCTTTGGACGTGGTATTCAGACTGGCGCGCACTAGCTTTTGACCTACTTAGACTATATCATTACCATCCGGTTTCCGGTCACGTGTCCGTCTCTGGAACACAGCGACCGGGAACCTACAGAGGAGGGATATCGTCTGGAGGTAAGAACACAATACCTGGTGTACTTGCGTTTCTTTCAATACCGGCTCATAATTTTGGAAACATTATCACTATCGTTTCCCCTTTTGTGTCTTTCTACACTTAGTTCACTTACCGACAGAGATCTTTACCCAGAAATCAACCTCAAAACACTTTGACCAGTCGGATCCCCTCCCGGTACGGCTAAACACCTACACGTGTTTAGGTATGTACGGTTTGATCTAGAGATGCATTGAACTGCATCGACAGTTTTCTGAGTCTTGGCCATTACTTGTTTGTCTTGTGATGTTCTCATCGGATTTTATATTTATTTTGTGACTTTTTCTTTTCGTGCAGTCTCTGTTTGGAACAAACGAGCAACATTTAAACTTACCAATACAGCTGTGTGAACACTTATCTGTCAACCCGATACCAGGGTTCTCTGCGCTTAGAACATATTGACATATCCGTCAATATTTACACAGGGTAAGCCATAGCCAACACTGGTTTATTGCACCCTGTTATCTATACCGCTTGCCTTTCATTAATTTTTCTCCCTTTCTTATTTTTTGAATTTTGTGTTTTTTGTAAATGTTTAGATATATCGATCAACTCGCACTTATTTTCGCATCTACCCATAGAAGCCTGGGTTTATACCAGGTAGGCTAATATCGATATTAGTGAGGTTTTCACGAGCTGCATGACTTTTTATTCTGCACATAGACTTACTCTGATATCGTGCATGACACACACACTTTGTGCTCAATTGAATGGAATAATGGACACGTTTTACACCCTGATCCTTCACTAACGCGGTTTCCACGTGAGCGGGAGACAGCAAACCACGTGATTTGGGTTTTTGTCAACAGTGAATGAACTGTTGGAACGGATATTTATGTTGGAACTGCTACCCACGCACTTTACAACCATCACTGTGTTGCGAGTGTGGATGTGCATGGTACGCAAATCACTAAACGGCCACGAGGCACGTAACGTTTCGTCACCTTCACTTCCGTGCATGTCTTTTTCACTGACAAGTGTACTAAAAGTGTTATAGTGAAACGTACTATACATATGTTTACTTTATTTCATCAGCCCTGAAGAGTCGTGTTGACTCCACTTCAACACGATGAAACACGTGTCGGCTGATTGTGGATCAAATTAAAACATCCGTTTGAAAAAGAACACGAATTCAGAGTTCTGCTGCTTTCTGCTACTTTATTGTCATATTTGTTTAACATTTACACTGTTTTGTGGTTGCGAGAGCTTTGCTGTTTTCTGCTTATGGTAATCTTTTGATTGTCTTGGGACGGTTTTAGGGTTATTCCGTTCGCTCAGTACGCACCACGCATTAGAACTTGTCTCCTTACAGGTGTAACGTGTACTACAGGTAGAGCGCCATCATCTGAAATTTCTCCAAACCCTAATAACTGTCTATGCTGCATCATATGACATTGTTTTGCATTCTGTCCATCAATTGTTCTTTTTGCATTTGTCACCCCGAGTGGGACGGGTATGCCCAGACGTGGGTCCTGTGCTCTCCATGCCACTGGAGTCAAGCTATCCTGGCTGAAGAGGGCTGAAAGCCGAAACCCGTTCTAGGATGCTTGTTTCCAGTCCAGGGAGGACCTGGCTTGGCAGTTCGGGCTGGACTGTTCCCATGGGTCACAGGGTCAAGACTGATTTGCATATAGCTGGGACCAAACTGGAATGGCATGGTGAGCAAAAAACGATGGATTTAGGCCCAGATCTCTGTAATGGGGTGAATGTATGACATTGTTCTGCATTCTGTCCATCAACTGTTGTTTTTGCATTTGTCCCCCGAGTGGGACGGGTATGCTCAGATGTGAGCCCCGTGTTCTCCATGCCACTGGAGTCAAGCTATCCTGGCTGATGAGGGCTGAAAGCCTAAAACCGTTCCTAGGATGCTTGTTTCCAGTCCAGGGAGGACCTGGCCTGGCAGTTCCGGCTGGACTGTTCCCATTGGGGCGCAGGGTCAAGACAGATTTGCATATGGTTGGGTCCAAACTGGAATGTCATGGTGAGCAAACAAACAATGGATTGAGGCCTAGATCTCTGTATTGGTGTGAATGTATGACATTGTTCTGCATTCTGTCCATCAATTATTCTATTTGCATTTGTCACCCCGAGTGGGACAGGTATGCCCAGACATGGGGCCCATGCTCTCCATGCCACTGGAGTCAAGCTATCCTGGCTGATGAAGGCTATAAGCCCGAAATCGGTCCAAGGATGCTTGTTTCCTGTCCAGGGAGGACCTGGCCTGGCACTTTGGGCAGGACTGTTCCCATTGGGCGCAGTGTCAAAACTAATTTGCATATGGCTGGGTCCAAACTGGAATGGCATGGTGAGCAAAAAAAACTATGGATTTGGGCCCAGATCTCTGTACTGGGGTGAATGTATGACATTGTTTACTTGTTTACCTGATTGTATATTGATATGTCTTATATATGTTATTATTATCCTACCATGCTAGTGACTATTATACTGCTCCCACTACCTCTGTTCACTCCTACTGCCCCTGCCCTGTCTTTGTGAAGCGCTCTGATATCTGTAAGGATCTTGTTCGCGCTATATAAAACTTTGAATAAATAAATAAATTGTACTGCATTCTGTCCTTCAATTGTTCTTTTTTGCATCGCACTGCGGCCATTCTACGGAGACCCACAGTTGGGCCAGGAGCAGTACAATCCAATGCCAACCAAGGATCCAGAACCTCAGGGGCTACCTTTCGGTAGCAGGTCTCTCTCCAGCAGAGGCCAGTGGCAGGCTACAGCCAGGTCCAGTGGAGTCAGGACAGCTGGGCAGATGCAGGCCTAGTCTCTGGAACTTGTTGTGTCCATGTAGTTCCAGTTTTCCTTCCGCAGGCAGCAGGGCCATCTTTCTTGCAGCAGGGCAGTCCCTCCAGCAGCAGAGCAGTCCTTTTTCTGAGTCTTCCACATGTCCCGAAGTGATATGAAGAGTTCGATCTCAGGGTCCAATATTTATACCTAGTGCTAGCTTTTGAATGAGAAAAGCTTCTTGAATTTCCCCTGATAGAGGTGTCTGGAATTTCCTTCCTCCTTGCTCTATCCTCAGATTGTCTGGGGTCACAGTAGGCTACTTTGAAACCCTTTCTGAGTGTGCTGAGGCAGCCCCTTTGATAAGCAAGTGTAGTAGGTGACAGTTCCATCCCCCACTCTGCTAAAGTGGCCTAACACCTAGTCCCACTTCTAAAATGTGAGTGATACACAAAGGCCAACTGTGAGTTGAACCTAGTCACATGACCCACAATACAGGCTGCAGGCATCAATTGGTTATGGACAAGAAAATTCCAACTTTCTACAAGTTGTATTTTCAGAATGGTTACTTAAAATCCGAATTTCCAATTAAAGAGTGTTTTAAATAGTAATTCTTTACAGACCAAACTCAACATTCCTACCTACTCCCAATCAAACGTTATCACTTCACAAACGTAATAAGTTATCCCTTTTAATCTGATGGGAGTGGTAGGCCTTGCAGTAGTGAAAAACACACGTATGAATTATTCACTACCAGGACATGTAAAACTTTAATGTAGATGACCAACTTTTTAAATACACTGCACCTTGCCTTAGGGGCTGTTTAGGCATTACCATAGGTGTGACATATGAATGAATGAATGAATATGTCATCTATAAAGTGTGCAGCTGTCAATGGACTTCCGGTTCTCAGTAGAAGATAGAAGGAAAAAAGGGCTCTCAAGCGAGACTCAGTTGACTGAAATAAACAGGTTTTAAAACTTTTCTTACACAATGTCTCATCAGGCAAACCCCGAATAAAGAGACGCAGAGCATTGCAAAGTTTGGGGGCTAGGTAGGAGAACAAATGGCCTCCCAGACAAGCACACCTCACTGAAGGAGCCACAACTGGTTGTGGAATCTTAATGATCTAACAGGAACATACTGCTGAGTTCTCTCCCTGAGGTACATCGGACCTTTTTGATGAAAAGCACAAAAGGTGTGCAGAAAACATTTAAAAGAAATATGCTTGGGAACTGGAATCCAATGCAGAGATCTTAAGTGAGCGCCAATAGAGTCAAGTCTGGGGATATCAATAAGGAACCATGTAGCAGCATTCTGAACCAGCTGTAAGCTCTGAAGGAGGTTGTCAGGAAGGCCAAGGTAAAGAATGTTCACAAGTTTGTATCTGATAGTCATCCCATTCCGTAAGGAGTGATCTGTCATCCAATTCTCCTTCTTCTCTGTCATTGTCCGTGGTGTGATCTTCCTGAAGGTGATGTAACACCGAAGCCACCAGAGAAACTTGTTCTGGGCGACCTCAGCACTGATGAAGATTGAGGATTGGGTGTTGGTGGGACAGAAGAAGCCGATTTAGATGGAGGAAATCGGCGATAGTAGTCATCCAACATGTGCTGAAAGTTGTTTAGAAGAGACAGAGGCATTTGTGCAGTAGGGTTTGACTCTGGAGATGAAGCAGCAGTCTCAGGGTAATAGTCACCTTCTTAATTTTCATCTGGGTATTTAATGAAGAGCTCTGAAGGGCTCCTAGCAGTACGAAATCTATCATCCTCATCAGATTCTTCCTCATCAGCCCCATAATCTAATAACTGCTCGGGCAACGCAAGAGGAACTTTACTTGGGGAGATGTGAATCGGAGAGACCTCCAAGGAAGATTTGCGTCTTTGAAGCAAGGAAGGCCCTGTTGTCGACAGTGGTAAATGTGTAGACGGTACCATAGAAGACTTTGAGGATGCTGTGGCTGTAGACGAAGACCAAACCTGGGGATCAGTGCATGAAGATAGTTGCAGCATCAACGAAGCAGCCGTCGACGATTGCCTCGTCGAGGTGGCAGCCGATGAGGGAGTCTTCAACTTCTTCGTCGACGACAATGAGAAGGAAGTGATTGACGTGGTTGGTCTCACGGAGACGGACACCAGCGTTGACGGCAAGGAAGCCGGCGACAGTAGCATTTGAGGCTTTGGAGAAAGTTGCAGTTGTCATCACCGCGACAGCAGGCTTCGTCGATGAAAACATAGTCGTCAAGTTTGTCGACGAGGGACCCCGTTTCTGAGTAAATCTCTGTCAGAAATGGGTTTTGAAGCCTGAGATTTCACAGTCTTTCTTAAGGGTCTAGAGCACAGCTTTCCAAACTTTTCATGTTGGTGACACACTTTCTAGACATGCATCATTCCGCGACACGGTAAAGCAGTGTAGCGAGCAGAGCGAGCGAGCCCGATGCACCTCAGGAGGTTCAACGGGGGATTCTTAAAGTACAAATGTTACAGGTGAGGTACAGTCTAGTAAGGACTAAATCAGGCTACCCTTTTGCAAATGCTTGTTTCTAAAGCTAACATTTCAGGTAAAAAGCATCAGCCTCCAAGATCAGCACAGACTTCTAGCTGTGCCTTTTTTCTTATTTTTGTTTCCAAATATTTTATTTGCATTTTATAAACGAGAACCAAAAGTCTAGTGCAGAAAAGTTTAACAAGTACCGCAGAGGTGAATGGCCAGCAAAAATAGCAGAGGCTGTTGAAATGAGACCAACCAGCATACCGACTGGTAAGGCCTCAGACAAGCGCCACAGCCAGACAGAGGAGGAGAAAACAAAAGGTGGAGGAGCCAGAGGTCTGTGGACTTGGCAAACGGGACTCGGGCTGCAGAGAAAGCTTTGGGAATTGTCTCCTGCTCTTTAATGACAGCCCTGTAGGGATTTAAACGTCCCCCATTAGCATTTCTAAAGACAAAAAACACGCACCAGCATCACCATCAGCCGCACTTCAGAGGCTCCCGTGAAGTATTTACTGAATGCAGTGGAATCCTTTGTAGTGCGCACTGATTGTAGAGGGAACCATGATGGCAATCTGAAACCTTGGCAGCTATGCATCATCCAGCGACACACCCACACATGGCAGGTGACACAGTACTGTGTCCCGACACAGAGTTTGGAAAGCTCTGGTCTACAGGGTAGATTGTTACCCTTGAGAGGTGGAGGAGCCTTTTTTGATGTGGAAGGTAACTCAGCAATCTTTGAGGTGTGCTGTTTTTTTAACACCTTAGCCCCAGGAGAAGACACATCTGTGTTGTTAGCTCTCTTCCAAGAGGAAGTAGTCCTGACAGAGGAAACACACTCAATGTCAGATAAGGGGTTGTCCTGGTCCTTAATCTTCTGTAGCCACAGAAGTAGACATCCCTCTCTGTCCCTCAAAGTCTTTTGAGGGAAAGATCTGCAGATCTTGCAGTCTCTCACCTGGTGGTCAGGGTACAAGCAGTAAAAGCATTTCTTGTGTTTTTCAGAAAAACAGCCGGAGCTTAACACAAGACTCACAAGTTCTAAAGAGAGATTTCTTTGAAGAAGACATCATAAAATGAAGACATTCTGAAGAAAACAGAAGAAGTACAGAGCAGAGCTCAGGGAGACTCCCTTCACACGACGTGAAGTAGAAAATCTGAGAGCCTGAGCCTCTGGGGAGAACATTCTGGAGGGTGCTGTCACCTGATTGGCAGTAGTTTGGACTATATATAATGGCTTGGACGAATCATGAAAGTGAAAAACATCCCTCTCTGTCCCTCAAAGTCTTTTGAGGGAAAGTTGTGCAGATCTTGCAGTCTCTCACCTGGTGGTCACGGTATAAGCAGTAAATGCATTTCTTGTGTTTTTCAGAAAACAGCCGGAGCATAACACAAGACTCACAAGCTCTAATGAGAGATTTCTTTGAAGAAGACATCATAAAATGAAGACATTCTGAAGAAAACAGAAGAAGTACAGAGCAGAGCTCCGGGAGACTCCCTTCACACGACGTGAAGTAGAAAATCTGAGAGCCTGAGCCTCTGGGGAGAACATTCTGGAGGGTGCTGTCACCTGATTGGCTGTAGTTTGGACTATATATAATGGCTTGGACGAATCATGAAAGTGAAAAAAAAATTCCTATTAACTTCTATCTATTTCACTTCAGGGTTCTAATTTACCTATGATATGGCTATTTCATGCACATTTATTGCTATGTTTGTGTACCGTGGGACTCCCACTTCTGGAGAAAGAAACAGTATTAGGACAGGAAGGCTGGTTTCATACAATGGTGATACAGAATAAGGTAAAGATGTATATGTATTCAACACTGTTAGAAAAAGAGCTTTTCTAACAGTTTGAAAGCGGGCACCAAATTACTCCCGGCCTCCCTGTGAGATATTGTCTGTGGAGACAGATCATACAAAGCTTTCAGATGCATCCGGTTGGGGAAACATCCTTTATCACGCAGGTGCCTTTACCACGTATATGTATATATTCAATTAAAACAACAAAGGTTATTGATAAGTTATAGTTAGAAACCCCAACTTAAACTAGACAAACATTAGAAATTCTAAAGTTATAGTTATAACTTAAATGTATAATTTACATACCACATTCAAATTACTATAAGTCACACACCTCCGTATCCAATGTTGTCACATCACTCACCACATAAAATGAACAGTTTTTAAAATCTATTTATATAGCGCATCTTATCATCCGTGATGGTATCCAGGTGCAGTCCATGCGCACAGGATGATTGAGTGATTTGCCCGGAATCACAGGATATTGTGCCGATGCCAAGACTTGAACTTGGATCACCAGCACCCGAGTCTGCAGTTCTGGTGGTTATGCCACATCCTCTCCCCAGCTATAACCCGCACCTTCTCCATGCACTTTCTATTTACAAATGATGTTCTTTGAGATGCCATAAATGTTGTTATGAATGCTATAATTTCACATGATATAAGTGATGTAGTATGGATGTGTACAACCAGTGCAGTGAATAGCGCATGGTGGAGTAACACACAGTGGAGTGGCGTACAGTGGAGTAGTATACAGTGGAGTGGCATACACTGAGTAGGGTCGCGAAGAATATAATAAAGTGTACTGGAGTAGAGTGGACTGTTATCTAATGGAATAGCGTAGAACCAACTGTTACACAGTGGAGTGGGGAACAATGGAGTGGCATACAGTGAATAGTGAACACTGCACTGTAGTAGAATTGAGTGGCATATACTGGGATAGCGGAGTGTAGTAGTGTTCAGTGCAGTGGTGTACTTTGGAACAGCATACATTATAGTAGCAGACAGTGGAGTGGCTTACAGTGGAGTAACGTACACTGGAGTGGCGTGCAATGGAGTCAGGTAGAGTGGCATAGAGTGGAGTGTTGTTCAATGGAATAGTTTACAATGGAGTGCTGTACAGTGAAGTCGTGTACAATTGAGTGGTGTAGAGTGGAGTACTATCTAGCGTAGTGGCATACAGTGGAATAGCATACAGTGAAGTGTTGTAGAGTGGAGTGGCATACACTGGAATAGCGTAGAGTGGTGTGGCTTTCAGTGCAGTGGCGTAGAGTAGAATAGCGAATATTGGAGTAGTGTAGAGTGACATACACTTCAGTGCCATACAGTGGAGTGAGGTAGAGCGGAATAATACAAAGTGGAATGGCATAGAGTGTAGTTGCATACAGTGTAATAGCGTAGACTGGAGTGGCATAGCCTACAGTGGCATAAGTGAGGTGGAATGCAGTAGACTGCAACAGCATACAGTGGAGTTGCGCACAGTCTAATAGCAAAGAGTGGATGGTACAAAGTGGAGTGTGGTACAGTGGAATAGTTGTAGTGTAGTACAATGGACTAACATAAAGTGGAATAGAGTAGAGTGGAGTAACATAGAGTGGAGTGGCGTACAGTGGAGTGGAGTAGTCTGAAATGGCGTACAGTACAGTAGGGTAGAGTGAAAGCGCTTACAGAGGAGTGGCACAGAATGAAATGGCATGCAATGTGATAGCATGCAATGGAGTGGCATAGAGTGGAGTATCGTACAGTGGAGTAGCGTCCAGTGGAGGGCTATACAGTGGAACAGTGTTCGGAGGACAGTGCTACAATGGAGTGCCATATAATAGAATAGCCCAGATTGGAGTGGTCATACAGTGGTGCGGCATGGAGTGGAATAGTGCATACTGGAGTAGGGTACACTGGAGTGGCATACACTGGAGTGGCATAGGCTGGAGTGGCGTAAAGTGGAGGGGAGTACAGTGAAGTGGCATAGAGTGGAGTAGTGTAGAGTTGAGTGGCATACATTATAGTGGCTTACAGTGCCCTACCGTAGAGTGAAGTGGTGTACAGTGGAATGGCGTACACTCGAGCAGTGAACAGTGGAGTGGTGTACACTGGAGTGAGATATAGTGGAATACCTTACAGTGAAGTGGCATATAGTGGCGGTGTGTACAGTGGAATAGTGTAAAGGGGAGTGGCATACATAATGGCATAGAGTGTAATAGTGTATACTGTAGTGGCATTGAGGTAGAGTGAAGTGGTGTGCAGTTGAATGGTATACTGTGGAAGAGCGTAGAGTGGAGCAGCCTAGAGTGGAGTGACTTGGAATGTAGAGGTGTATGGATGTAGATGAAATTAGGTAAGAATGTAAAATATGGTGTGTAAATGACACAAGACAGACATTTGTACTGCCTTGTGTTTATCCAGATTTACTAACCAACGTAGGGCCATGCATGGTGGCCTTGGGTTGCTTTGTAAAAGTATTGCGTTGGCCATACGACACTATGTGTGATGCAAGGGTAACTGAATAGAATAATAAATCTAGGTGTTAGTAATACATTATGCCACGGTATACCGCAGTACTTTTGTGGTATACCGTGGTACATTGCGCTGGGTCGGCAATAGCTAATTTTTCCCACGCTTTGGCCACATTTTGGGTTAGGGCCTTATATATTAGCAACTGGTAGGTTTTCTTCTTTATAGGTATAGGAAATAATTTTAAATTTTCTCTATATTTTTAAAAAGATTGGGGTGTAGCGCACTCTTAGTTAGCAAGTAACTGTTTGTTTTTACCCAATTTACCTTTTTCCATTCATTTGTTGAACTTGAGCATTATTTTAGCGCACTTTGTGCTACACCCTAAATTTTCTTTTATTTCTTTAAATATTAAAAAATTAGAAAATGCACTGCAGTACACTATATTAATAAAATATAGTGCATTAGAGTGTTTTTTTAAAACATATATATATTAAGGGTGGGCGTAGTTGGCGGAGTACCACTACACAGAATTATGCAGAATTTATCAAAACACTGTGAATTCCGCTCCGCAACTACATTCCGTCTCACCACAATTAATACAACAGAAACCTTGCATACCCTTGGTAAAACAACAAATAACACTATTATTACATGCTAAAATGCATATAATCATCCCACAAGAGTGAAAATGGAATTACAGCAAGCAGTGAGAGAGATGATAATTTTGATGTCCTCTCTAACCTAGGGCGAGAACCAAGCAGATACCTTGAACACAAAGAGTACATCATGTTAAACGATTGGTGGTGGTCCCATCCTCCTAGGACCACCCCAAGCACAGTATGGGCAAACAATATAATCCCAACCAAAGGCCCTGCAAAGCATTATGGGACAATATTCTAGGGTGTGGTGAATATTATAGTATCCAATATCAAAACATTCCTCAAGGGGCAGGCTCTCGGGCTCAGCTGAGAGCTAATACTATAATATTAACTAAACTCTAGAATCTCGCCCCATAATGCTTTGCTGGGCCTTTGGTTGGAAATGTATTTTTGCCCATAACTTTGCTCAGGGTGGCCTAGGATGATGGGACCACCACCGAATCGATCACCATGATATGATCTTTGTGTTCAAGGCATCTGCTTGCTCTTCCCCTAGATAAGGGGTGACCCCAAAATCATCACATCTCTCATTGCCTGATGGTATTCAAAGTTCACTTTTGTGAATTTGTTATATGCATTTTAGCATGTAAAGGTAAAGTTCATTTACCAAAGGGTCGTGGGTACAGTAGGTAACTCTGTCGCGTAGCGGAGTGGGAATTCTTGCATGAATTCTGTGTTCTCAATGAAATGCATAGTTACCAAATCACTGCAACTTCTGCTAGCAGAGCTTAGTTCATTGCCCAGGTTTAATATATATATATATTTTTTTCCAATATCATGGTACCCCGAAGGCAGTACTATGGTACTTTGTAATTATTTTTTTTTAAGTATTAAACCTTATAATTATTTTCCCTACCTATTACTACTTTAGTTAAAGGGCAAAATACGAAAAGCTACTACTTACTTATATTGTAGGCCCTGACCCAGAACATAGCAAAATTGCACAAAAACCAACATGGCTGCTTGTAACGTTTGTAAAGGCACTCAATAGCCAATGATATAACGCAGTGTCATTGGCATGCACCGTAGTAGTTTAGCTAAAGTACTGCAAAACAACAGTGAAATAATATATCACTATGTTTTAATCCTTATAACTTGAAAAATACTTATCCTACTTACCACTAACCCTAAAAAGGGTAATCTGCACACCATAATGTATAGTCCTGCCATATTTCGTCCAAATCCGACTTGCTGTTTGACTGCTACGTCCAATACAAAATGTTGGTGGAAAATGCATTGGGGACAAAACACGTTTTGGGGCCCCTCCTGCCCCCCACCACCCTTTTCTTTGCTAAACTTTGCCTTAATTCTTGATTCTAAAGCTAGCCAAAGGGCTTTTAAGGTAGGGTTCCGGCAGTCCAGAGCCTTCCATCTTGTGACAGCTGAAATGCTCTCTGATGCTCTTGGCCAATACCCGTGCCAACTGACCGGGGATCTGGAAGCCGATTTAATCCTGGTCCAGAATTGGATGCAGGTAAGATTCGAGGAGCTGGCCCCTTTGAGGGCTGCTAAAACCGCCCCTGATTTTAACTCAGCCCCTTGGTTTTCCTCCACTCTTCGTATAATGCGTCAAGAATGTAAGAAGCTGGAAAGGCGCTGGCGGCGCAATTATGAGTCGGTGGAGAAAACGAAATACAGAGACGCGATAAAAGCGTATTATAAACAGATTGCCTCAGAAAAAAAGAGTTATCTTGAACAGAGAATCGACAAGGCTGATAATGTCAGCCGAGAACTCTTTAGAGTTGTGAAGGAGTTTGTGAACCCAGTGGTAGCCACTCCTGTTCACTCACATACGGAGGAATGGATTAAACAGTTGGCCGACTTTTTTGTGACCAAAATCCTAAAGATTCAGGCCACCTTTCCATCGGTGAACTCCCGTATGGCTGACGCCTTTTTAGACCCCTGTAGGGATGACTCTGGGCCCACATTATCTGTTTTTCCTCAGCTGTCCTGCGAAACGTCGCTGGAGTTGCTATCCCGACTGAAATCTGGCTCGCCACTGGACGCCTGTCCGGCGCAATGCCTGGGCAGGGTGGCCCCAGCGTTGAACAGCTTGCTGAACCCCCTGCTGAATCTTTCATTGAGCTCGGGGGTTGTCCCACGACAGTGGAAACATGCACTTATCCTGCCGTTGATTAAGAAGCCTCTGTTAGACCCCCTGCAATGGGCTAACTATCGTCCGATCTCCCTCCTCCCTGCTCTGGCGAAGGTGTTGGAAAAACATGTTCAGCTCACTCTTTCCACCTTTATTGAAAACAACAATTTGTTGCATGACTCCCAGTCCGGCTTTCGTGCAAATTATAGCACGGAGACCGCTCTGGTAGAGGTCACGGACACCATCAGGGAGATACTCGATCAGGGGGGACGGGCGATGTTGGTCATGTTGGACCTTTCGGCGGCGTTCGACACCGTCCCACACGCAGGCCTTCTCTCAAGACTCAGGGAGATTGGTCTGCGAGGGACGGTGTTGGACTGGTTTCAATCCTTTCTTGCCGACCGCCGACAGGTGATCTGGGCTCCGCCGTTCTCGGCGGAAATGCCTGCGCTGGAGGTGGGGGTGCCTCAAGGATCTATCTTGAGCCCCACCATTTTCAACATTTACATGGCCCCTCTAGCGGAGGTAGCGGAGGCGTTCGGGGCCCGGGTCATCTCATACGCTGATGACACCCAGCTTTTGTTCACTTGCAGCAAGGGTGAGGTCTTCGACGGCGGCAGAATTAAGGACTGTCTGAGCGCAGTCTTTGCGTGGTTCCAGCGGCACAGCCTGAAATGCAACTCAGACAAGTCTGAGCTGCTCTTCTTTGGCTGTGCCCCAGACTTGGACTGGAAGTCGTGGTGGCCCCAGGACATGTTCCCCCCTGAGGCTCCATCAGCTCAGGTAAAAAATCTCGGAGTGGTGTTCGACGTTGATCTGTCTTTTCGTCCCCACATTCTGGGACTTGCAGGGAAATGCTTCAGCATCCTTAAGATGCTTAGAAAATTTCTGCCCCTGCTCTCTTTGCAGTACCGCAGGAATATAGTTCAGGCGTTGGTGGGATCACGCCTGGACTATGCAAATGCGCTCTTCGCGGGCCTACCTAAATATTTGTTATCTAGGTTGCAGGTCATACAGAATTCGGCGGCCAGAGCCATCTATGGCCTGCCGAGGAGAGCAAGAGCCTCAGTGCTCCTAGCCAGGCTTCACTGGCTACCAATCGCGGAGAGAATTAAATTTAAACTCCTCACATTGGCGTTTAAAGCTCTCCATGCGACCGGCCCTTTCTACCTGAGGAAGCGCACTGCTTTCTATGTGCCACGGAGGTCTCTGCGGTCGGCGGACCTGGCCAAAATGGAGGTGCCTGTGGTCAAACGTGTGCGGATGGGAGGTCGCTCCTTCCAACACGTAACAGCTTGCCTGTGGAATGCACTCCCTCTTTCCCTCCGGAAAGCAAATAATCTCTTGGCCTTCAGGAAGGAGCTGAAGACTCTGTTCTTCACCTAGTAACCCGCGTTTCTGCAGTTTGTTTACCTTTTGGTTTTTCTGTTTTTAGGGGCATCTTTGCTAAAGCGCCGGGACACCCTCTGGGGTAGCCGTGCGCTCTAAAAGTGTGCTTAACATTAACATTAACATTAAACCAATCACTGCAAAACCTTCCATCATAGGCCAATGTGGACGAAAGAATAGATCTGGATAGTTTTTGGGCGATTCATCCTATAATGAATTTTAGGGTTTTTGGTTTGCAGTGTTACGGTTATTTTTCAGATTTAGGGGTGGGGATTGACAAAGGGAAAAAAGGGTAATTTTATGTTTAGGATATTTCAAGTTTGCTTTTGTTTATCTTCCTAAAGTGTGTACAGGAAGATAAGTTATGGCTTGCATTTATTTACTTCTTAAACATGTTGAGCTCGTGTGGGAGACGAGAATAAAGTGTGAGACATAAACAGAGCCTGAGAATTACTAGCACTATTAGTGTACCATCTTTATAAGACCTAGGAAACAATTGTGTGTTTAAGTTGTAAGTTCAAGACATAGGAAAAACTGAAGATCAAGCAAGGAAGGTAAGTGATTGGTACCATCTCTTTTTGACAGGCTACGGCATACAACCAGCATGAATTTCCAAAAGAAAAATGAAAGAAATTCACAATTAAAAGACCACTGTGTTAAAAACTGAAATACACCAAAGAACAAACAGTGCTTCTCAACTTTGGGCTACGGGTCCTATCACATCTGCAGTGTAAAAAAGGGTTACTTAGGGGCCTATTACGATCTCGCTCGTAAAACGTCCGACCATAGGTCAGAGGCTTTCCGACTGAGATCGTCAGTTCAAATTCCAACCACCCAATTACAATATAGGTCGTCGGAATTGAAACTGGCCGGTCATTCCGGCTGGATTCCGAGAGGCTCGAGGAGCCCGTCGGCCAGTCGGAGGCTGGCCCGTTATCCCAATGGACAGCATTTTCACCATTGGGATTTCGATGTTCGGTTTCCCACAGGCTTTCCAAACTGGGCTTTCAGATAGCAAATTTAGGGGCCCCTGTCAGGGCCCTCTTCCCTTTGCAGCCTTTGTTTGGGGTCCAAGGTGGCACCTATGGTGCCCCTCTCCCTCTGTTGATCCCTGAACTGCGTGGCATGCACTTTAAGGTGCCTGCCATGCACTGCAGGGATCAACACAATCTCTCCTTTCCCTATGGGAGCTTGGGCTACTGCTGGTTCACAGCCATAGCCAAACTCCCATAGGGAAATGGGAGTATGCAACCGCACCATGTGCGGTCGCATTGTAATTAAGCAGTCAGGACCGCCGACCGGAGGTCAGTTGGTTCCGATTCCATGATGATGTCAGTCGGAAGCAACTCCGACCGATATCATAATCAGGCCCTAAATACCCAATCACCAAAACGTAATGGGAACACAAACAGGACAGAGCCATGACCCTGAAGAACAGTCCATCCAAGCAATGCCAGGGAATGAAAACACATGCACGTCAATGGATGAGAACCAGAGATCACACTCTCAATGTGCGTTTTCTCATTTTGTACTTGTTCAAGATTTGGATACATGGGATATACAGGTACAGCTATCTGTAGCCAGTCTTAAAATGGAGACAGGCAGTCATAGTATCAGAATTAGATTGTCACTTGTTATAAATAATATTATGCTTAATTTCATGCACATTTCATGAATATTGTTGGTTCAATGTCTATAATAGCACAGTCAGCAAAAATGATGGAATGAAATGGACCCTTCAGTTGTCAGTTTTGATGTTCTCTCTGCATACTTAGACCCAAGATGTCCACTATAAATGTAATAAGACACTTATATTATATTATTGTCAGTCACTTGCATGGATATATACATTAACTCATCATGTAACAGTAACACCTATGCTGTTTTAAAATTATTCTTCTAACCTTATACTACATGGTTTTTACCTCGCAATGAAGAGCTGCTAGGATCAATCACCAAGGTTTTGCTTTGGTTGAGGTATGAGAGAGAATCACTCATTCTTGAAATATTCACAGCGATATCCGTATCCATTATGATCACTTTAAATTCAGCGATTATGCTTCCCGCTCTCAGAGAGATGATTTTCACTCTCAGCTTTTCTTTTGGAACTGTGTGTGACAATGCATCTAGGAGCTAGGAAAAAGTAACATTTTAAAACTGGACTAGAAGAAGGTTCAATATTCAATAACATTGCATCCACTGCATCGACATACCAATGTTTTGTAAGATAAGTATATCTTAACTATTCTTAAGCCGATCCGTACTTACAATAAGTGAAACTATGAGTATTAAATGCATACTTACCTTTGAATGTATTGTTTAGTCATCAATGTAATAAATGCATTATTATTGCCATATGGTTTTTGCCATGTAATATACTGCATGTGGTATGGCGAACCAGCACCTAAGCAATATTATATATTTTAGGCTTGAATTATTGGAGAAAACTCTGACTACACACAACAAGACAGGAACGTATTTATAAGACTGGAAATCTGAATGCATTAGAAAATATAATTCTACTAAACTTGATCCTCATAATGTAAATATGTTAATGCTCTAAAACAATTCAATAATTATAAAAAAAAAACAGCAGAGAAATATCCATACTAATATTATAAAGAGAGAGCCCAAACCTTTGAGGTGGGTAATCTCAGTAACCACAGCACCAATCACAACACCCAATACAGCGTTGGAAAGGACAGTTGCAGCAGAAGGATATAGGCTGTGCAGACGGCCACCATATATTTATTTTTTTGCAGAGTTTTATATAGCGCAAACTTGACCCGAACTGAATCAGGTATCAAAGCGTTTTACATAGCACCAGTTACGTTACATGAGGACACACATTCATTTTTGTTAGGCACGGGGAGATTAAGTGATTTGCCCAGAATCACAGGATGTTTGGCGTCGTTACCAAGACTCGAACCCAGATCCCCAGGTCCGAGGTCGAGCGCCTTAGCCGTTAGGCCAACTCCTCTATACATTTAAAAGGAAAAAGAACCGTTCCAGCAAAGTAGTCCCTTGTGGGCGTGTCTGCGTTGTGCTGGGGGCGTTGGCTGGGGGCATGACTAACACTGGGGGCGCGTGGTACGGCCATCACATCGTGGGCTGTGGGCGTGTGCTGGGGGTGTGACAAACGCTGGGGGCATGACAAACACTGGGGGCGTGACAAACGCTGGGGGCATGTGTCCGCACTTCATGCCATGTGAGTCGTACATACAAGCGCCAATTACGTTGCTGCGCAGCATCAAGGGGCACACTGGGGGCGTGCCACGCTGGGGGCGTGAGAAACGCTGGGGTGTGTGTGTCCGGCCTTCATGCCATGTGAACGCAATTGCGCCGCATCAAGGGGCACGCTTGGGACGTGTGCTACGTTCCGTCCTTCATGCCATGTGGGTCGTACATTAATCAGAAGATCGTCCGCTGTGGCCGTGTGCTGGGGGCGTGACAAACGCGTTCACCTGGAGGCCTGGTAAGTAACATTACTGCAGCCTCTCCTGCCTGCTGTTACTGAACTCTCTCATTCAACAACATTACACGCGCCTGCTAACATCAACCAGGGCTGTAGCCGGGCTCAGGCGGCGGATCACTACACCAATTACACGCGCCTGCTAACATCAACCAGGGCTGCACCTGGGCCTTCTCCGTCCCTATTCTAATGAAACAAAAAAAAATTCTACCGCAAGATTTTAAAATAAATTGCCCTTGCCAAATACACACATTACACGCATTCTATTTCATACCCGGACAACGTCGGGACGGGCTGCTAGTTGATTAATAAATTAAATACAAAAAAATCAATAAAATTTTTCATGAACTTTGCAAAAGTAAGAACACACAAGTAATTAAAAAGGTAACCAAATGGAAAAGCAGACATTAAAAATGTAAGACAAGGCTCTGCAGAGGCATGAGGATCTGCAGAGCTACCATGATTTAGCACCCTAAACTGAAAAGCTTCTAAAAGAATATGGGCATTCAAAATTGAGGTCCATCCCCCTGTTGAATACCTCTATCTGAAAATGAGAGAAGAGGATTCTTCAAAACACCAGGTTCTATGCTCAGGTATTATGGCTGCCCTATTGATGGGAAGACAGCGGAGGATCTTGTCAGTGTGGACTGAGAACAAGTACCTGAGGACTGCAGCAGCACTGTCGAACACAGTCAAAGGCTATCTCGGAAGAGACCATAGGCCGGTAAGGCTCAGAGGAGCAACTACATCCTATATCGGAGGCAGGACCAGGCTGAAGAATAGGACATGAGCAGGACTTGAGTGCTGTCACATAAGTAGACCCAGAGGAAGGAACTAATAGTGCATCTCAGCTGAGCTGAGGGCAACTGACAATGTAAGAGGGTAACTCACAAGACACAGCAACAAGTGTATGTGAAAATCCCACTAAGATAGAGACACAGAACTGAACTGAAGGTGATAGGACGAGGGTTCATACACATCAAGAAGCCTAATGTAATATTTTGTGAAAAGCAGAGACTTTATATATGGAGAAGGAGAGATCAACAAAACCTACAGCGATGACACAAATCTGTGACACACAGCTGCAAAAAAGATATCTGCAAACAGGTCGTTTGAACAAATTAAAACTGTGTATGCTGTAACAGAAGCCCTGACCCCTTCCCATCTGATTCCTCCAGTGAGGAAAGTAAAGCTCCTTGGCAAGTCAGACAGTTAAAAAACATAACCCAGGGCCAGGAAGCCACAAGGAACAAACAGTTTGACAATCATGTGCTAGAAGTACTATCAAAGAAAAGATTATGATGGAGTCACAGACCACATCTGCAACTATGTGGTGATGATCACGGGGGGGAAAGCCACGAATGCTGCGTCATGGAGACAACTGATATCAAACAATTTGTAATAGATGGCAATAAGAAGATCACTGAAAACATTGTTAATATGACCATTAATGTCACCCTGCTATGTCAAGATTTAAATAAGAGCATAGAGAAAGCAACAAATGTGGAACAGAAAACATCCAATTCTGACAATATTTATAACTCTAATGGAAGACATATAACTTACCAACAACAATTAGCAAAGAAACAGGAACATAAACATACAGATTAAGAGGACAGGTCACGGAAAAATATTGTGAGGCTCCTAGGTTTACCAGAAAGGACATGATTACATCCCTTTGAATCATTGTTCAAGAGGTCTTATTAAAGTATTCAAACAGACCGAGCACAGTGGTCCCCTACGAGGAGGCAAATGCCTTGGCCTCACATAAATGATAATGATTGACATGCAGCGATATAAAGACAAGGTTAAGATTGTCACAAAGGACAAGTGGCAACATACATGCCCTCATTAACACAGGACGGCAAATAACCAGGATCTATTACCCCTCAAATTTCGACTGGAATCGCAAGACTGTTGTTAGTTACAATAGGTATGCAACTTGAAACATAGTAAGGAGATTATGTGTTAGTGCCATTATGGACATTTGATGAGGAAAGGTGGCTTTGCAAACAGAGTTTCTAGCAGATAGAGTAAGCATGGTGCACCATGGATGCTTTTTGGCAAGTACAAATAAAGTGCGTGTTTTTTACTTAGTTTTCATGTTTAGCCTGTAAATGATGCAGTCAGATTGGAGAATCAACTGCATCGGTAGGATTTCGGGGGCAAAAGGGGTCTGAAGACTAGTCTAGTGAGACTGGTATTCACAACGAGATGGGAAAAATTAATTGGTGGTATGCTTAATATTCACAATTAGAAATGACAGGTGACTCCACCCTAATGTCTTGGAATGTGCAAGAGTGAATAGCGTGGCCAAGAGACATAGAATTAGGTTCTATCAATATAGGAGTAATGCTAAAATAACAATCTTCTAAGCAGCACATTTCACACAAGTGGTACATCTCAAATTAAGGTCCGAATCGGTTTTTGGATGAGGGTTTCATCTAAATCACCAGAGGAGTTCTACATTGGATCAGACCCCATTTTCCTCTAAAAGTGTACTCTTTATTGAAAGACTCTGTTAGGTGACACATAGAAAAATGGTTACATTATATAGCATGGAGGTGATGTTTGTGAAGGCATATTCTCAGATTGTAGATGATGAAACTTTCTTCGTACATGTCCCAGATTTGCCGACTCCCTCCGCAGACTATGCAATTTTGTAGACTGGAGATTTCCATTTTATTATGGACAGAATTTCAGGTTGCTCTAGAGTATTTGGAGGACCACTTGAAAGGGCCACCACTGCAATATCTAAAACAGTGAAAACCTCATTAAGTCTTAGAAAGTGTACTTGCACTTGTTACTCCGGATTTAACCATGACTACACAGGTGGAAAAAAGGCATTTGAAATAAATGCTAAATGCTGTCAAACTCGGAAAAATGTAAAAAATGTCTGGAGGAACTATTGTTGTTTTCATTGCAGTTTCTATGCACTATTTCCAATTAACACCAATTTAAACCTGCAGGCAGTTCTTGAGTTTTGCACAGAGAGCGTATTTATTTTCGGCAGCTTCAAGAATATGGTAGCCGGATTAAAATACACTGTTTTATACTTTAAATTGTGTGGGGAAATCCCAATGTTGCTGCATTTGAACGTGTACCTATAATGTTTCATGGAAGACCATCAAACAACTGAGCAATCATCACAGTTTACAAAAAAATGTGTGTGTTTCCCTCTCAACAACCTGCCCTACAAATAAGGGCAGTAAAGTCTTAAAGAGTTTGCAGATGCTTTATGTGATGCTGTTCTTCGGTTTGGCCTACAGATGGGATTTTGGAATGGACCAGCTTTATTTTATTTCCTCACAAGCACTCTCCATGATCAGGTTCCTATGAACCAGGTAGCAAGAGCATGTGCATCTCAAGCTTCCTCCCTCCTAACCATGTTGCTAAGCATATCTGAGTGGGACCTCTGATCCATAACAAAAGCCACTTGGCATACAAGGAATCTGGCCTTTTCTAAATATTATGCTACACATGACCTCCTCATTCAGGATCCAAAACAGTGAATGAGCAGATAATGTATAAAAAAATGGTTAACCACAGAGAGTTTAAAGGAGAGACTGGGTAAGTTAAATTTCAATGAACCATGGTGCAAGACCCATACAAATTCTAAAGGCTACTTGTATTTCTCACCCCACAAAATACCAATCATACATCACCAACCATTGGCCCATTCTCTCATTAATCCCATTACCCATTCACTCAACCACAGGCACAAACTTGTCAACCAACGAAGACGCACTTTCAGTAAACACTGTGAGCTACTGGCTTTGCCAATGCTTCATTTGTTTGTGAGCCAGTTCCTATGTGCCATAATGACTATAATTATATATTCACAGTCCAGAATGTCTACTGTTTAGTGCACATAATCTCTTTGCTGAGCCTTACGCGCTGTTCTGTCATTTTATTTTTAGGGTACCTAATGTAGATGAAAAACCTAGCACCTACACCTTTATCTGTTGTGTATTGTTAAACATGAAGGGTCAAAGCCTTTTAGTTTTACCTCTTTTTCCAGCATACTTGTAAAATTCTGGTATTCCAAGCTGCTTGTATCGTTGAATTTCTCAGTAAAAATGTAGTTTGTGATCCTCAATGAACCAGTCACTATTTCTGCATCTAAGAAAGCACAAACAAAAAAATGGTAAAACATAATTTCTACACAAGTTCACATTCTATGAAGCATTGTATTTAAACCTCGTTGCCTTTGTCACAAACAACACGGAATAATCACAAAAGCCAGGTTACAGCATGATGCACAGTTTTGCCAGTGCAAACATTTAAATGTAAGGTATTACCTTCCTTTCAGGTTTGTAGACACAACTTTTTATTGCCTTTAAAAACTGCTCACACAGTACTCATGATCGATAACAGACTGACCTTCTAAAACACTGACCATCCCTGCTTCAAATCTCTGCAATTAGATTGCACATATCTAGATGAAGTGTTACTTGGAGACATACAGGCTATTTGCCCGTATAATCTATCAAAAAGCCACATCATATTCAATATGCTGTCTCCATTGTTATAAAGTTAAGCCTGACTGTGATACCCTGATTGGAATATTCATGAACATGACAGTCCAGAAATATGACAGCTCTAAAAGTGACAGCCCAGTCTATGGTAACTGTAGCAGTAATAGTCTGGGCTTTCTTGTCCTATCAGTCATAGCACAGGGTACCATAGCCCTATCTGTGCAGATTACAGATAAATAATGCAGTGATAGCCCAAACCCTGACTGTACAGGCAACAACAGCCCTATCAGTTACTGCCCAGACAAGCAATGATAGCTGCACCAGTGAAAGCCCAAACTATGGTAGACCTAAACTCATGGGCGTCGATAAACCAGAATGCCTGGGGTAGCGGAAGTAACATCATACACCCCTTGGCCGTAATGATATCACAGGAAGTGACATTGATGTGCCTCCCTAAACCAGGAAGAATGCCAAGTCCAACAGTAGAGTTGCAAGTGTAATATAATATTTACACTCATGCTCACTCATTCACATTCACTCTCGCTCACTTATTCATTTGCCGTCATTTTAACCCTAGCTCACTCATGAACACTCTCTCACTCACTCTTACACTGACTCACTTATACTTTCCCACACTCACTTTCACACACTCATGATCTCACATACAGACATATATGTTCACACATACACACTCTCTCACCAATACTCCCTCTGTTCCACATGCATGCACACTACATACATTTAAAATAGTGTGATTTTACTTACCTAAGATGCCAGTGAAAGTCCGATTCCAGATGCTGGTATGCCACTTTGTATTACATCAATTGTGAATGATAGACTATTATTCACTATTAATATAATAGTCGCTATCAGGTTGGGTACGCCCACTTTGCATGTCATTAGCGATAAATATCGCTGACATGCAAAGCGGGCCCCAAACCGCTCGCTATCGCCTATAAACTGTCGCTAACTGCTGTTAGCGACAGCTTGCTAATAGGGTGAAGAAATTATTGCCGCTTCTTGTACGAAAACGGACGAAAAAGGGCGATAATTTCATATCGCCCACCTTGCTAATATGCCCCTTGGTTTTCTATCGTCAGGATACCCTGCTTTGGGGTAATCACATGCTTTATAAAATTCATATCAATCAAATCAAATTAATAATACCATGGAGGAGAAATTTTATTTCCAATTTGTAACAAGCAAAGCAGTATAGCAGAGCTGATACAGGAATTAAAAGCAGATAAGTGTTTGTAGAATTCAATAGTCAGGGAGAGTAGGATACACAGAGATAACCAACACTGGTTATTTGAACAAGCACAAATTGTAAACCGACTTCCGAATGAAAAGGAATTTTGCGAACCAACCTATGTACTAGTAGGTTGATTCACAAAATTCCGACTCAAAGTCAGACCAACCTTATGAATATTCACGAAATAGGTCAGAAGTTGTGTCTCACTACTATTGGATGCCATCAGATTGATGGTGGCCTGCTGGGGTCAGCAGACCAACTTATCTGTGATTGCATTTTAAATGTAGTATTTGTTTAAAATGCATCTTTTTTCCCTAAAAGACACAGGTCTGCATTGAAAAAGAAGAAGGTTTTTGTTTGTTTGCTTGAGAGTTGTCAAACCACTGCCTGCTCCCCAGCAACCATTTTTTTAACATTCACAGATGGGAAGGAAACCCTTCTCATTTGTGAAAGGATTATTACCTCTATTGAGGTGACAGTAAAAATGTTATGTTTGGGACTGGATTTCGCTCACAAAACACTGATTTATCCCGTAACAAATTGCTGTTTAGAAGGAGGAGCCCTGAAACTCTCCCTTCCAAATAGCGAATCTTCATAATGGGTTTCTTAACACATTTTGCGATTTCGTACACTGTCACTAACTCACAAAATGGGTTTAAACATTACAAATAGCTTTTTTGGAGTCTCAACCCATGTGAATCTGCGAATCGCAGGCTTTGTGACACCAAAATTGTTTTGTACCTCAGGCAAACAATTGTTTACGATACCTTCAACAGTTCCTTCTGAGCAGCCTATTGGCCTTAAAACAACCAAAAATGGGGAGCATGGCCAAGATGGCGACCTGAGCGGCAGCAAGACCTTGAGGCTCCCCGCTCCAAGTCCCCTTTTCTGGCCTTAATATCGCAACAACACTCCAGCTTGACAAGGTTCGAAGTCAAGAGCAATAAAGAAAAGAGGTGCCCGGCTGGGGAGCTGCCTGGGGCCCCGATAGACACTGTACGGCCGGGGCTAGGGTCTGCATCCGCGACATGGCGGCTGCATGAGCCAAGAGCGGTGCAGCGGGCACCCTGACCCCACAAGAGCCACCAGACCAAAAGCCGCTTTGCTGCAGCGGTCCGGTTCCCGCCCTGGAGGCGTGGCAGGCATGAAACCGGTGCACCGGTGAGATCGGCGGCAGGTGCCGGGAGTAACTGGCGGCAGCTGCGGGACCCCCTGGGGGTACCGTTATAGGGCCCCGGTTCCATCCCACCTGATATGCTGGAGGCTGATGTAATAGTGCTGCCTAAGCCGGGCAAGGACGCCACCCAGTGCTCCGCTTATCGGCCGATTACCCTACTTGATCTTGACCTCAAACTTTTTATGGGGGTGCTGGCCTCGAGGCTCGGACCTTGCCTCCCGGGGATCATAGATCCGGACCAATTGGGTTTTATCCCCGGCAGACAATGCAGTGACAACACCAAGCGCGTCCTCCACTTAATTGACAATCCCATTTCCAACAATCAAACTCGGTACTCTTAGCCATCGATGCTGAGAAGGCGTTTTATTGCATCAATTGGAGCTTTCTAGGGAAGGTTCTGATAAATCTGGGTGTGTGGGGAGCGCTTTCAAGCGTGGCTTGCAAGCTACTATCGTTACCCACAGGCGCTGATCCATCTCAACGGATTATGCTCCAGTCCCTTCGAAATCCAACACGGCACTAGGCATGGGTGCCTGCTTTTGCCCCTCCTGCTCGCGCAATATGTTGAGCCGCTAGCACAGAGAGTGCGCGACAACCCTGATATCTGAGGCATAATTTTCGGCAGGAAGCCACACCCAATCGGCCTATATGCCGACGATATTTTAGCGGCACTTGACAGTCCCGAGCGCTCGGTGCCGGCCTTCCTGGAGGAAATGGAGGCCTTCGGTAGGGTGTCAAGTCTCAAGATAAACAAAGGGAAGTCGCTGCTGTTACCACTGGGTAAAAACGCCCACACACAGCACGGAGCACCCGCGTATGGAGGGGGATTGCTAACTCAGATGCAGCTCTCCTACCTAGGCATTACCCTCACGCCATCGACAGACTGGACAGTAGCTTTGAATTATGCCAACATAATATCGCAGATCCATAACGATCTGGGGCACTGGAAGAAGCAACCACTGTCGCTGCTGGGGAGGATTGGGGCCGTGAAAATGTCGGCACTCCCCAAGATACTATATATCTGTCAGACCATTCCTGTGTTCCCCCCAGTTGGGACTATTAAAACACTGCAAGCAGCGATCCAGCACTTCATCTGGGGGGGGGGAAGAGACCGCGAATGAACAAACAGCTACATTTTTGAGGGATGGAGGAGGGGGTCTAGGGATTCCCAATCTACAACAATACTTTCAAGTGACGCAGCTGAGATATCTAGTGGAGTGGATCAGGCCAGAATCGGAGAAGAGGTGGCTCTTCCAAGATAGGGCTATGGCCCAAACCTCCTTGTGGAAAATACCATTCCTTCGCCGCGCACACAGACCGCGCTACCTTCAGAAATCACCCGTCACACAAACCATACTGGGAGTATGGAACTCGGTGGCTACTAAGCAAGAGCTCACATCTTTCCCATCGCAGCTAACTCCTTTGTTGAATAATCCTGATTTCCCCCCAGGTACTGACGACCGTTCGTTCCTTCAATGGCGAGGCTCCAGCTGTAGATCGGCAGGGCATCTTTTTGACTTAGAGGGCTTTATGCCGCACTCCACAGTGTCACAGGTCTACGACGTCAAATCGCCACAGCTTTTTCAATATTTTCAACTCAGACATTGGTTCACGCAAGCCGTAGTTAGTCCCTTAGTTGGTAGGCTCATGACGGGATTTTAGAAATGGCTAGTTACAAAAGACTCAGACCGTGGCCTGATTACAGATCTTTATAGGTTGCTCTCCCCTCCCTCTAAGACACATCGTTCCCCTGGACAGAGGCGCTGGGAAGGGGAGTTAGGGAGAACATTGACGCTTCGAGACTGCCAGTCAATACACTACAGGGCCAACCATACAGCTAGGAATACAGCGGGCAGAGAGACAGCCATGAAGATTGCCACGTATTGGTATCTCACCCCTGCTAGGCTGCATAAGGGAAATCCATCCCGGAGCACGTCCTGCTGGAGAGGGTGTGGTGAAGTAGGCACTTTGACGCACCTCCTATGGGAATGCACAGAAGTCAAAGCGTATTGGACAACTGCCCTTAACGACATAGACAATTCCCTAGAAACGGAAATCCCACGGTTCCCAGCCTACACAATTCTAGGACTCCCGAACACGCTCACTTTCCCTCTAAAATCCATTAGGGGGCAACAAATGGGTTTAGCACTGCAAGCACCCTCCCAACACATCCTAACTCTTTGGAGGACTAACACACGGCCCACTCACACGGGCTGGTTGCACAAACTTTGGTATACACTTGGGATGGAACGCATCCAAGCCACACTCATGCAGTCCACAGCCACATTCCACATGGTCTGGCAGCCACTGCTAACGCTTCTCTCCCACGAATTTAACGAAATAACGTGCCCAAGATACCTCCGCCTACTACGCCTGACAGATACAAACCAAGCCACCACAGCATCTGAGACAGAGGCGCCGTGAGCACGCCACACCCACGATACATCCCATTCACACTCATCGGCACACTGGTTGGGGAGGGGGTGGTTTCGGGGGCGGGAGGGGGGATTGTTAATTTTGTTATTGTTGACTTGGCTTCATGGAAGATCTTTGTCTAGAGCCACAAATTACTATGGTGGCACAACACGAGAACACTGGTGGGGCCAGACGACCTATGCAGGTTATTTGCAGTGCTATACAAAGAGGCTATGCCAGTTTATCCTCTCGTGGACTCATTACTGCACTGTACTGTATTTGTTTTTCTCTGAAACCAATCAAATAAATTTAAACAAAAAAAAAACAACCAAAAATGTAAAAAGGTCTTATAACGTGTGCTTAGTTACTGCCCCTGAAAGTGCACAATTCCCTAGTGTTTGCCGCATTAGTTGGAGAAACTCCGTGTTACGAATGTATTTAACTTCATTCAGGGAGAGGCTAAACATCTCCTAGTTAATGCATGGGCTGCAGACAGCAGAGTTCGTAAACACAGGTTAGTAATTGAGTATTCGCTGGACTCTGATGTTAACAGAGTATGCACTGAAGTGGGAAAAAGAAACACACAGACCCCCTACTGTGTCAGCGCTAATAAGGGGATCATGATCCCCCCCCCCCCCCCCCCAAATAAAACGTTCCTGTTTCTGGCAGATGCTCTTGAGTATTGGTACCCAGGTTTCAGCATGGTTTCCTTCCCCTTCCGTGTCCACATTTTGCATTTTGAGCAAGATTTCCTAATTGATACTACCCAATACAGGCTGGAGAAAGGCTGAGCAGTGAATGAACATACGCAATGGGTCAGCCTCAGGCATGGCATGGTTTAGCTATGAAGCTCTGATGACAGCACTTGTAATCTGCCGTATGTGTGTATTCAATTACTGCTGTGCCACACCAAAGCTAATGCAGAACTCAACAATCTGCCCAACAATGAGTAATGCTACCAGGTGACTCCCTGTCGGTGAGGACACCAAAGTCCAGTCAACTGTTTCCACCTACAAATCACTGTAATCTAGGACATGAGTTTAAGCGCGGTGATCCAGGACTAGAACCAGAATGCTGTAGACTGTAAAATATATGCCCATTCCTGCTAATTGGGTCTCTGATGGCATCTTTTTTAAGTCAGCCAGGACAGCAAGATCCATGTGGAACCCTCTGCTGTACTATCCTTTGCCATTCCAGTGTGTGGCCGACTGGTTGATTTACATTTTAAAACAGGATGTTCATCTGTGCCTAATCAGTTTAGCACTACCACTAAGTAACTGTGATGGAAGTCCAACTGGTAGGGTGCTAGGTAGGACTCCCCAGGTTTGACTCTTCTACTCAGGCTTAATTAATTGATCAGTGTTAGAAGGGGCCATACGCACTGATGCAAGTATTGCTCCTAGATTAGATGGAATATAGTATTCCAATCAAGATGTGTTAAAAGTTATTTTATTCTTCGTGATAATGTAGACTCCTGACAGGTGTTAAAGCTGTTGAGATTTAATAAGACTCCTACCTAATTCAGAGTAAAGTCTGTATGGAAGAGTGAAGAGAGTAGTGTATACTTTGAGAGCCATGAGCCCTCATATCATTTATCCATAATAAAAAGGTACAAAGAAAACAAGCATTTGCAATGCAATAGGTCTCGTATTTATGCAAGTTTAAGCTATTGACATTGTAAATGACAATGCCTTTTATTTATGCTTTAAACACCAAAACATAAATCAAAGGCATTGTCATTTGCATTGCCAATAGCTCAAACTCGCATAAATGCGAGACCTATTGCATTGTTAATGTTTGTTTTTACAGTGCCTACTTTATCTTATCCATTCTGTATGAAGGGAAGGAAAACAACAGCAGTGAGAAACTGGGATGAACTGATCCTGTAGTTGGCATGGCCGGAAACCCTATCCCAAGCTTCCAAGAAATCACTGTCTGCATGTCGTGCATCTTCTAAAGCTAAAAACTGTGGTCATTAATTTTGATTTGTAAGAGGAGGTTGGGAGGATGAGGCAGGAGGTAGCTAGCAGAGGAGGAAGGAGCAGGAGCCAAAGACAGGAAATCAAAAATATTGATTGAACTTAAACTTCAACCACATCACGATCCCCATTACGATCTCAGCCATATGTCAACCTCTAAAGGATACATTCATTTGTATTTATGAATACCCGTGAGCCTCTGTTTCCAGCAAGCCAGATGTTTACTAGGTTGGCAAAGGCAGACTGGCACATAATTGTATGCTTTGAGCCCTTGGAGAGTAAAGGAAGATGGGGCGAGGGGCCAAGGAGGGAGACAGAATGAGAGGGGATACAGCCGTCGGACGCATTCAATAACACAACAGTCCACATTTTCTGCACTTCTGTCGCAGGCACCGATGCTGCCTGCTTCCGAGGCGAGCTCCCTGTCCCTGTGGTTTTTAGGTCTCGCCTGAGCCAATGCGCTTGCGCATTGCTCCGGCGAGATTATAGTAAGTGGAAAAGAAAAGTCTACCAAAACGGCTGCGGATCGCATACAGTTCATGTGATCTATGCGCGTGCACAGAGCCAGCCACATAACACACCACCATTTGTGCCCCCCGCATCAGACTTGAAAGGAAGCCGCTCGCACACCACCATTTGTCTGAGCCTGGGCATCAGCCTTCAAAGGAAGCCGCCCCCCCACCCCCATCATACTTCAAAGGAATGGGCTCCTGCGCCACGCAATACAGAGAGCTTTTTTTTTATTTTTAGTTTCAGTCTCTGTGCTGCTGCACCACTCTCCGCCCCCACCCCACACTTTTTCTCTCTTTCATACTGACTAGCATATTACTTTGTTGCATTCCGCACGAAGGTTTCTGATTTTCAAACATGCCAACACCACAGTAATCTTGGGTGCGGGCACAATATCCTTACATCGCTTTCCGATGCGTTCTTTTCGTGTGCATTGCTTTATCCTTTAGTCTCTTTTTCATGCCCTGTATTTTGCCTGGGAGCCATGCCGACTGTGGAAGCCTCGCCGCATGAGGCCGTTTCCTACATTCCTGACGTTCCATCACACGCAGGATAACTAGCTGATAGCGATACCTTCCGAGGGATGAACGCCCCCTTGAGTCTCTCTTCCCACGTTCTGTTCGGTGCGCGCTCTTCACTTGTTTAAGCTTTTCGTCATCACTCGTGTTGTTTACTGATGAACGTGCACTTTGCTCCAGCAAACATCATGCATGTATCGTGTGTGGGTGCGGTTCTCCCTGTTTTGTGACATTTCACGCTGGACTAGTTGCTTCCACAGTTGCCTTGACGATTGCACACCTGTTGTTGCCCATATGCACTTAGCTTGTGGTACATACATAGCCGCCTGACTATAATACGCGTAACCTGGCGCACTGCACATCACTCAGGGACACCACCACATCACTCAGGGACACCACCACATCACTCAAGAACACCACCACATCACTCAGGGGTACCACTCAGGGGCACCATCACATCACCCAGGGACACCACCACATCACTCAGGAACACCACCACATCACTCAGGGGTACCACTCAGGGACACCACCACATCACTCAGGGACACCACCACATCATTTGGGGACACCACCACATCACTCTGGGACACCACCACATCACTCTGGGACACCACCACATCACTCTAATACACCACCACATCACTCAGCCCAACCACATCATCACTCAGCACCACAACAGCACTGTCCTTGCTTGCTACCAACAAGCATTGCCATAGCCAATAGGACTCGCATTAGGAAAGTGTAAGCTATTGGCTTTGTGAATAACAATGCTATTAATTTATATATTTTCAAAGCAAACACATATTAAAAAAAATTGTCATTTACAATACCAATACCTGACACTTTATTAATGCGAGACCTATTGCATTGCAAATGCTTGTTGCGCTTGTTGTGTTGCAGGGACAGTAGAGCCGACGCTATGCATGAAAGATAGGCCCAGCCAAGTGCATTCCGCTGGACCCCCTCGGAACACGATTCCGATTTCCTTCTGCGCTAATGATTTATTTTAAGGATCTGATGCTGATTTTTGAGCGTGCTAAATAAATTTGTGAGACCTAATCATGCCTGTGAATAGTCCATAATTACAATAAGCACAAGAGAGCTACTAATTTGTCATGACTGAGCTGAGCTCTACGGGTTTTCAACATCTGCGTAGCCAATAATAATAAACAAGCAGCTCAAGAGGAGTGGTGGGGACGGGCACTGGAATGCAGCTGCCGCCCTGCGTGCCGCTGCTCGCTCCCGAGAGCAAAACGCCGTTGTGGTTAACATTAAAAAAAAATGGTGAGACATGCACCCGCCTTTAGCCATTTGCGTACTTTCATTCTTGAAAGACACACGCAAAAGCCAATCCTATGCTTGGGGGGGAGTCAGACCCACCCGGAGAAGCCACAAGAAGCCTTGCAGAGTGCGGATGCGCACTGGCTCCGGCTCGACCACATAACATTTAGCACCATTATAATTGACATAAATTAGATTATTAAAGTAGGTGTAAATGATACTTCCATTGGCATGCGGGACCTCTTCAAAGGCTTGTCTAACTTTGTTCTGTGTTCCTAAAGTCCAAGTTCTTTGAGGCTTTGTTTTCAGGTTTCAGAACCTCCAGGGTATGCATATTAAGTGATTTATTTGATAGTTTAGGGTTTACTTTTCAATAGAATAGATGACGCTGATGTTCAGTGAATAATGAAGTTTCTTTTTTATCAAAGTGATGCAACCAATTCAGTCCTCGGCCAAGGGTCTCCAAATGTTTCCCAGACACACCTTATGGTTATTCGAGGTTTTCCTATAATACAATATTTTATAGCATGCAAAATATGCTTACCAGTTTTGACTTTTTCTGTCAAAGTGTGGCCATGCCCTGCGCAGTCCTGATAGGTTATCGACACATTGTAAAGCGTCCCTGCTTCAAGTCCACTGACTACCATGTGCATGGCGTTGGTGCTGACAGTCACTGGCGTTCCCGACATGCTGCGGAGCTCCACTTGAAACGTATGGTTCAGTGAGGAATTCATACTCCAAGACATTTGGAATCTGTCAGCAGCTACATTGAAGATGCTGAGGTCAGTCAATCTTGAGCAGTCTACAAATGCACAAGAAAAGAGTTTTGCAAAATCAGTGGATACATTCAATTGCATCTCTAATGTGTACAGAACAAATTAAAAGTTTCCGCGTTTGTTTTTTTCATCAAAACATAGAAATGATTTGTTATTAGTGATGACTGAACATTATATTGCATATGCACGCCAATGACATCAAAAACCCAAACAATGTAAAAACGTCTGTGACTGGTGAAGGTTTTTGAGAGACAACAGTTGCTGGCTGACGAAGTGACGATTAAGCTCTCACTATTATAAGGGATCTTCAGTACATAATTGGCTACCGTGGAAACTTTTTCAGGAGTCACCGGGCAATCAGGGCTCTAATGATACAATAGCAGCCTTTTTTCCTCTGTCCTGACACCAATTTTACTGTTGGACTCAAAAGCGAACACCAAATACGCCCCTTGTGATACTTGACTCTCAGGATAGCGAATCCGAGCAGTAAAAAACCCTTATTTGCAGAGGAGGTAGTAGACTCAGGTAAGCATATAATCAAAATTAATAACTCATTGCCCAGTAAGTTTTTACTTTAACCTGTAAAAGTACTTTCATTACGAGACATTGCTAAATACAACACATGGAAATACATATGGCAATAGGCGTACTCAATTATCAGTGGGGAAATGTAGGGGGTCCAACTTCAGACTGCACCCCACTACTTACAGGTAATATTACACGAATAATGCAAAACTACTCGAAGCAATCGCAAGGCTTGCTTGGTACAATCTCCATCCACTCTCCCAACACTGCAGTTACAATGATGTTGATCTAAGGTTGCCTTTATGCTGTTTATTTTTTAGGCTTCCCAGGTGCCTCTTACATTTATTGTGGGCCCCCATGAGCTTGTTTGAGCACAGTATACTTTTAATTCCTGAAATGCGAGTTATACCCGCTATTTGATGCGGGCAGAGACCAGAGAGCTTCTCCCATGTGCGCACGCGCGTTTTTCTTGGTCTCCACTGGATTGAGACCCCTTCAATTGGACAATGATTTTTCATTGTACAACGGAAGTGGCCTGAGACCAGTGAACAATGACTGGGGTTTCCTGCCCCGCACCAACACTTAGCAGATAGGAATTGTGGATTTCACACATGACCAGTTCTGGGAGTTTTCAGACAGTCCCTGTCTTACACATTGTTAATGCAAAGGTACTGTCTAAGTATCCTGCAAGAAAAGATGCATTATGGTTCTTTAGATGTGATCTGGGCCTTGGGAGTGAAAGGGCGAGATTTTGATCGATACCTTATATCTATTGATCTAAACCTCGATCTGGTCGACTGAACCTTTGTTGCCTGTCTTTGAGGAAGAAAGTACATCCATTTCCAAGTTAGTTCACCCAATAAAGGACTCTGCTCCCAAAGATCACAAACAACTTCTAGCTTTCAAAAGTTTATTGTAAGGATATGATAAGCTGCAAATACAGGCATCTCAGAATGAGATTCACGAGATACACAGGTCCAATTACATACATGTGCTCTCGGAAAGCCCTCAAACGAGCAACGGAAATCACTAACACAAGTTCTAAGAATAATAAAGCTATCAGCATTGACGCATATCTCTCCTTCATTTAAGTTGGAGGAAAACGCACAGGTTAGGCTGTCCCTACCCTGCTCTAGATGGTATCCCTACTTAACCAAGTCCCAACCTAACAAAGGTGTCAGCAGTGAATGACCCCCAAGGGAAGTCACTCACTCTAAGTCTCTTGGTGAAAACCTATAGTTCTCCAGTCATGACCCCTCTCTGCCTACCCATCCGCTCTCTAAAGGGTCCTCAGGTATCTGCTCTAACTCCACCCAGGGGTGCTGTCCCTAATACAAAACAGTCAACAACATTTGAGACGCCCCTTGCGAGACGCCCCTCACGTGGTGTAGCTTCTGGCTTTTTCCATGATGCTTTGTATTGGGCCTCATACGTTAGAGTTGACCTTGCTTCTCAGACTCTTCTCCGGCCCGCTGATACCCCTTAAACATTCCGGAACCCTCCTCCATGTCTGGGCCGTCTACTGAACAGACCTCTATTCATTCATTTATAATTGGATCCCCCCTTTCCTTGCAGACAGACATCTGCAGCCAAGAACCCAACTCTCATAGACCTCCAAAAAGGCTTGCAACATTTCTTGGCCCAGACATGTACGTGTAAATCAATGTTAAAACATTTCAGGCCTACAATATTTCTCATCATGATTATAGCATTCAACTTCTTCATTAATTAAAGCATGTTAATACTCTTATTCTATTATTCAATAAACATCTCTATAAATCATGGCCCATTTAATGCAATGACCAAAACATTAATACAATCTATGTCGTGAAAAGAAACACCTTCCCTTTTAGCTCTGGCCCTGAGGCCTACCACATTCTGCGTTTAACCACATACCATCTTACATTTTAACAGCTACACGACATGGATTCAGAAATAATCACATCTACTAAAATCATATAGTGTCACACATTTCTGTATTAGTTCCACTTCTACTTAAATCTCTACATTAGCTATACATTCAGAATATAATTACAGATACTATTAGCACTCATGGCATTTCTCCTCATGATTTGTGCTTACTACAGGTAAGTGTGATGCACTCATACATTTAGGTCAGTTTGCGCTCTCTCAGTTCCCCCCTTTGATGACCTCTCGGGGTCATCACTAACATTTAAACTGCAGTTATTGGTAGCATAACTTGTCTCTGCGCTTCCAGAGCCCTCAGACTCCTGTACTGATTATCTTGTATGGCAGCCAATCTCTGCAGCTGCTCTCTTTGGGCCCTTTCTGACCTTCTTGCTCTGTACCATTTGAATACCCTCACCAATCCCCACAATATGATCCCACAGATCAATATTATGATGACAGGTTTTAGTATATACCACACAAAGCTTTTGCCTAAGGTGGAAATCCACCCTCCAACTGCACTCATTCCGTGGCCCACCTTTTCCCAGACATTTTCTCTACTCAAATCTTCGATCTCCTTGTGAATATCAGTTATGTTCCTAATAACCTTCTCAAGGGGTTTTGAATTGTCTGGAATGTAAGTGCAGCATTCCTGGACCTTCAAAGCCTTACAGACTCCGCCCTCTTTTGCTAGTAGGACATCTAACGCAAGACGGTTCTGAAGAACCATAGCCCTTATCGATTGCATCTCTCCTTCTACCAGCATTAAGGACTGAGCAGTGCTGGCAGACAACCTGTCGACGACTGTTGCCAGCCGTCTAATTTTAACATCATTAAGGATTAGACCCAAAAGAGGGAACATAGCTCCAAAGACATCTCCAACCATTTCTGCATCTCCTACATCTCTCCTTCCCCTCGAAGATGTCTTGCCCTCAATGATCACTAAGTCTTGTGCATGATATATTTTGGGGAAGACAATTGCTAAGTAACATGATCCATACCAGTTGTCAGGTAGTCTCACGTAGGCATTTCTTCCACATACAAAATACACATTTGGAATCACTTGCATTCCCTTCAGGAAATCTTTAGTATAGTACTCTATATTGAAAGCATGTTCACAGTCGACTTCTCCCACGTATACATTTTCATAATACGTTTTGGCTCGGTGAAGACATAGCTTTCCTCTCTGCGTCTTATCTAAAGCTATTGGACCACTACTACCCTTTCTCTTGTGTGCCTTCTCTTCCTCGGTCCAATCTGTTTTCCATTGTCCTGATTTTTTCAAAATCTTTTGTCTCCTGTAACGATCATCCACCTGCCCTATGAACTTCTTCTCGACTTCTGACACCTTGCATGTCAGGTTATTTCTACGGGCATGTGAAGTATCTAAGGTAATCCAAGGAATGAAGAACTTGGCCAATCTGTCTTCACTCTTCCAATAATCCCATTTGTTCATCTGCTTATAATTTGGGACTTCTGGCAACACTGAATCATAATTGGAGAAATAGTATTCAAAACTATCTCTCTCATAAAATATACTAAGCAATAAGCTACATGTAATGCCATATGTCAGCGGGAGGTGATGATATCGAATGCCTTCATCTACAGACGCCGGCAACTGCATGCAGACGTAACAATCCTTAACCTCCATGGCATCCACGTATTCATATAAGAGTTTAGCATAAGCATTTGACCTAAAGTCTCCTTGGGACTCATCTACGTGTAACCTGCGGGCTTCTGCAGCTAATAACGCTTTCTCTTGAGTGTTTTCCCTTTTCTCACCAGCAACAGTAGGTGTAAGCGTTTCTACAGAATTCACATCAGTTACCTTTGCCTCTTCCTCATGTCCCTTTACATAAGAAATTGTTACCACTAAAGCTATTAATATTATCACTCCTACTATTAGTGTACCTATTATACATTTAGCTCTGCGGTTCTGGGTGCCGGCTTCCATTTCGTCAGACAATATGGCTCTCTCTTATCTTGGCAAAAAGTTCTTTTCTTCTCGTTCCTTTACAGTCTCTTTTTAATCCTTTTATCTTTAGAATCCACACAACTGGAAGCTGACAACCTTCTTCGCAAAAGTCCTTTAACAGTTCAATAAAGACAACCCTAGCCCTTCTCCATCAACTCAAGGGAAGTTCCCTAATATTCTCTGCTTCCTGGGCGCTAGGTAATCTTCTTTTTCTGCTTGCTTTATTTACAAAGTCCTTTAACAGTCTACTATCAGGTTTGTGCCTGTAGCTTCAATAGCATAGTTCAGTATTTCCAAACGAAGATTGTGCTCTTCATGTGCTGTTATCGTTGTACCAAAGTCGGGGAATTGCAATTCTGAGAGAAACATGTGTTTTAACTTGCTGAGGCGGGGAGGTCTGGGGAGCATGAATGTTAGTGACCCTTCTTGTTCGACTCCGGGTACCAACAGTCGTATTTCCACGGTGACAATGGGCTCAGAACTGGACACCACCACCGCTCGGATCCTCCCTGTCTCCGGTTTCACAGACATTTGTCGCCAGATATGTCCACTCAGGTGTGGAGTATCTTCTGTTAGGCACACGCACTCTTCTTGACCTTCTTCGGTCTGGTGCTTCAGCGCCCTGAGCACCTTCTTCCGGGTCTGAGTCTTCTGATATCGGAGGAAGGGTTACCTCTGGAGTTGACCTCAGGCTAGAGCTCCTTCTTTGCGGCCAATTAGCTTCTCCACGTGCCCTTCTACTCCTTCTCCTTCTTGTCTGTTCTCGCTCCCGGTCAGACCTGTCAGTGTCTGACTCGTACTCCCAGCTACTTTCTCCTTCTGTAGCGTCGTCTGTTTCGCTGTTGTACTGACCGTCCTCAGCTTGGTCAGACTCGTTCCCTGCTTCCGCTGGCACCTCTACAGCTTGGCTAGCCCCCTCTATGGCTTCTCGGTCCTCTGCTGGACGTCTATCCGAGAGAGGAGCTGTTTCTTCCCGAGGTGCTGGAACCCTTCGCGTATGTGACGCGTGGATCCAATTGGGCAGGCCTCCCACCTTCACAGCTGTGTTCGTGATCAGGATGATCTGGAAGGGCCCACGCCAACGAATATCCAAGCAGCTTCTTCTCACATGTTTTTTCACCAGGACCCAGTCCCCAGGGTACAGGTCATGGCACGGGCCCTGGCACGATGGAACCTCGGCAGCCTGCACCTGAAGGGACACAGAACGAATGGCGTCAGACAGCCCCTTACAATAGTCCAGGATCATATCATCTGTGATATTTAACAGTGCAGTAGTTGGGACAGATGGCAGCCTCATTGCTCTCCCCATTAACACCTCATGTGGTGATAACCCCGTTCTTCTGTCTGGGGTACTACGAAGGCTCATGAGAACCAATGGCAGGGCGTCAGGCCAACTCAGGGTCGTTGAGGAACAAACTTTGGCTATTCTGGCCTTGATCGTGCCATTGATCTGCTCCACAATTCCTGAGGCTTCTGGTCGGTAACTGCAATGCAACTTCTGATCGATATTCAGAGCTGCACAAATCATTTTCACAAGCTCGCTGTTAAAATGTGTTCCCCTATCTGATTCCAAAAAGGCCGGCACCCCGAAGCGCGGAATGAGTTCCCTAAGCAGTAACTTGGCCACTGTGAGGGTGTCGCACCTACGTGTAGGGTATGCCTCAACCCATCTGGAGAACACACAAACAACCACCAGGACATAGCGGAGGCGGTTGCACCTTGGCATTTCAATGAAATCTATCTGCATTCTATTGAATGGACCTCCAGACCTTCCTATGTGGCTCAGTGCAACTGGTGTTCTTTTTCCTACGTTCAGCTGCTGACAGGTCACACAACGCTGGCACACTGCTTCTGCTGCTATTCTAAACTTAGGATTGTACCAAGTCTGTCTAAACACTCTCAGCATAGCATCTCTCCCTAAGTGTACGGGACCATGTATGAGTCTGGCCATTGGACTCACCATCTCATTGGGCAACACTGCTCTGCCGTCTGCTGAGACCCAAAAATGGGACTCACCCATTACACATCCTGCCTTTTCCCATGTTTCTTTTTCAATATCAGGAGCATTTTCTTGCATGTTTGACAGTTCATCCCAAGTATCAACAGTTTCCAGTATCATGGCTAATTCAGTCCTTACATTTATTCCACCCACTTCCACCTCTGTGAAAGAGTACCCTTGTTCCGCGCAATACCGCGCAACTTCATCAGCATATCTATTGCCTTTCGAAACGAAGTCCTCATTTCTGGTATGTGCGGTGCACTTTACAACTGCGATACCTGCTGGGCATTGCAACGCCTCTAACAACAGGCGCACAAACTCTCCATTGCGAATGGGGGAGCCTGAAGAGGTCATGAACCCTCTTTGAGACCATAACTGCCCGTAATCATGAACTACCCCATAACCATATTGGCTGTCGGTGTATATGGTGACTCGAATTTGATTGCTTGCCAAGCAAGCACGTGTCAAGGCAACAATCTCGGCTACCTGAGCGGAGTGTACTCCTTCCAGGCACCCAGCTTCCACAACTCCAGCAATTGCACAAACAGCATAAGCTGCTCTCAACTGCCCAACTTCGTCTCTTACACATGAGCCATCGACAAAGAAAATTTCGTCTGGGTCGGTCAGTGGCTCATCTACGATGTCGGGTCTGGGTTTGGTGCATAGTTCAGTCACATCAAGGCAGTCATGGTCTGTACATTCATCATCATCCTCGATATCATTAGGGAGTGGCATCAAGGTAGCAGGGTTCAAAACAGAGCATCTCTTGAGGGTCACATTCTCTGCAGCAAGAATAACTTGCTCATATCGCGTGAGCCTGCTGTTGGTCAGATGCTGTGTTTTGGTCCTGGTCATCAACAGTTCAACAGAATGGGGCACGCACACCTCTAACGGGTGCCCCATGACGATATTTTCACATCTCTCAATGCTGACACCCGTTGCAGCAACGGATTTGAGACATCCGGGCAACGCTGCGGCTACTGGGTCTAAAGTAGCCGAGAAATAAGCAACTGGTCTACGGGCATTCCCATGGATTTGGACTAACACAGACAACGCGCAACCTTCTCTCTCACAACAGTAAAGAAAAAATGGTTTATTGTAATCAGGCATTCCCAATGCCGGAGCACGACACAGGTCCTCTCGCAGCTGTAGGAATGCCATCAAACAGTCTTTGTCCCATGGTACCGGATCGCTCACCTCCTTGTGCGTCAGTTTTTGCAAGGGCTTTGCTTTCAGTGAAAAGTTCACGATCCACTGTCGGCAATAACCCACCATCCCTAGGAACATCCTGACCTCTCTCTGTGTCTTAGGCGCATTCATTTTCATGATCGCCTCTATCCTGTCTGGTGACACCTTTCGTTTGCCTTTCTCTATTCTGTGTCCCAAGTACTGCACTTCTGTCAGGCAGTACTGCAATTTTCCCGGGGACACCTTGTGCCCATTGGCAGCTAGGTGATTTAACAAAGCAATGGAGTCCTCCCTGCAAGCTTCTTCTGTTTCTGACGCCACGAGGAGGTCGTCTATGTACTGGACCAGAACTGACTTCTGGGGCAGCACTAGACTTTCAAGATTTTTCTTCAAAAGCTGGTTAAAGATCGATGGGCTCTCTGTATACCCCTGAGGGATACGACACCATGTTAGGACGCGATTTTCCAGCTTAAATGCGAAAAGAAAATGGCTTTCTTCGTCCAGAGGGATCGAAAAGAAAGCCTGACAAAGATCGATCACAGTGAACCACTCAGCTTGGAATGGAATCTGAAACAGTATCACTGATGGATTCGGTACCACTGGACAACACGAAACGACTATGTTATTAATCTTTCGAAGGTCCTGTACTATCCGAAATTTCCCATTTGGTTTCTGCAGACCCATAATCGGGGAGTTGCATGGACTACCCACGATTTCTTTCAGTATTCCCTGTTTAATCATGGACTCGATCACGGGTTTTATGCCTGCAATCGTTTCTGGAGTCAATTTATATTGGGGTGTTCTTGGGAACTCAGCATGCGGTTTCACTACAATTTTCACTGGGTCCACCCCTTTGACCAATCCAATCTCTTCCCCAGTGAAATCCCATACTTCTGGTGCCACTGTCTCTCTCAAGTCCCAGGGGAGCTCATCTACTGTCAAAGTAGGGTACAGCTCCACGCATATTCTTGAGTTTGCAACTTTGAAATCTGCGTCATCATCATTGGTCAATACCTCCACTCCCTGAGGTGTACAGTATATAGTACAATTCAATTTACACAACAGGTCTCTCCCTAGCAGACACACAGGACTTGAATCGCAAACCACAAACTGGTGCTCATCGCTGTACTTCCCTATTTTCACCTGTACCGGTTCTGTCAATTGGCTGGTTATTCTCCTGTTTGCGACCCCCACCACCTGTATGGTCTCTCCAGACATGGGCAGGTCTGGAACTGCAGCTGATCTGATCGTGGATCTAGTGGCTCCTGTGTCCACCAGAAATGTCGTAGGGCACCCTGCTACTTCTGCTTCCACATAGGGTCCCCTCTGGTCCACCTCCAAGGCTGCCCCGAGGGTGCAGTCTTCTCTTTCCACTCTCTGTCCGGTTAATGGGTCCACATAATAGCACTCTTCCCCTTCTACAAACAGGGGCATTTGTCTATAGGTCTTACCCATAGTCCCTACTCGAGGAGGTTGCGGGAACTGGGCTCGGGGAGGAGCCCCCCCCCCTTTGAGCACCTTTCCTTGGTATGGCGTCACCCCTCTTGTAGGCGCGCTCTGGACCTCTTCCTCCTCTATCTCTTGTTCTCCTATCTCTACATTGTAGGGACACTCGCGTTTCCAATGCCCCACCTCGTTACACTGGTGGCACCTAGTCGTTTTCTTCAAGGCAGCTATATCTATTCTGGGTCTAAAGGTGGAACTCTCCTCATTGCCCTTGTTCTGACTGTACTGCTTCTTTCCTCCTGTACCTGTTCCTTGCTGCTGTTGCTGTTGTCCCCCCTTCCCTGCTGCCTGCATCTGTACCACCATCAACTTTTCTTTTAGTTTCTTAGCCTTGGAGTCTATCTCATCACAGCAGTACCTGGCATATCTCAGTATTTCGTCTAGGGGTTTACTTTGCCAACAAATCGAGTGTTGCTGAATCATTAAACTAATATCCGGTCTCAGTCCCAGGACGAACTTGGACACAAATTGCCCTATGTCTTTTGGATCCATTACATCCAAGCCGCTATACTGTTTAAACGCCTTCAGCAATCTCTCGTAATATTCGTGGACTGTCTCTTTGGGTTCCTGTCTTGTTCGGTCTATTCTGACCCAATCTATGTCTTGCATTGGCACTTTCTCTTTCAGCCAAGTCATCACTCTCTCGAATTTTGCCATCACAATCTCGGACGGCCCATTAGTCTTAGCATCTCTCTCTGGCTCCGTTGTGGGCCACTCAGCGCTAACCTTGCATGCTGTCCACAGATCTCCTGGTACTACAATGTCAAACAGCGTGTTCAGATCTATCCATAGGACCTTTGAGATTTTTACAAATCTCTCCACTTGCTTGTACCACTCCACTGGGTTTTCCCGCAATTTGGGGAAGGAGGTGGTAAAAGCAGCTAAATCTCCCCTACTCCAAGGGACATGTACATAGTTCCCATTTGCGACTTCACGCAAAGGGTAAGCTTCTATTCCCTGCTGTCCTCCTGGTGTCATACCAAGCGTGCTTCTCCTGCCGGTCCCTTTCTTGGACCACCTCTCTTCCCACTTATCTAGTGCCCTCCATGTCCTTATTCCAGCGATCAGTTCCCTTATGTGCGTTTTCAGCCCAATCGTTCTCCTCTCATCTAGGTCTCGATCTGTATAATGTAGCCTGTGGTTACCCTGTAATGCTTTGGTTCTTGACAAGTCCACCATATATTTGCCTGCTAGTTCGACTAACTTCTCATGGACTGCTCTCGCTTTTCGAGTAATGTCCTTTGCCATATACAGTATTTCATCCTGTTCATACATTTCCATTCTTTCTAAAGGCAGGGTACCATCTACCATGTCATCCAGGTCTGACCTTAAACTGGCGACATCGAGTCTCTTGGCTTTTATCTCAGCTCGCAATATGTCTTTCGAAGGGGGCTCACTGGTCTCCCTACCATCCCAACTTCGAGCTCTACGTTTGGGCTCGGGAGAGTTAATGGGTGCCCTCCCTTGCTCCCATCTCTCCAGGTCCCATGCTCGGCCATCCGATCTTGGAAGGTGATGGAACACGGGCCTGTTACCCCTACTCTTGCTCTGCCCACTCTCTTCTTCTTCTCTCCTCTCACCGCACACCTCTCTGTTATTTTCCCTCTGGTCTCTACTCTCCCTTTGCCTAGTATCGCTCAGTATCTGATACGATCCTTCCTGGTTCCCCATATTCCCTGGGCTGCGCTCATTTCCGTCATCACAGGGACTATGGTGCGACCTCTCACAACTCCCATTCAGTTCTCTGGTGCCGGGCACACAGTGTGGACACTTAAAGCTGTTTCTGTACTCTTGCGCTCTCCTCTCCCCTTCACTGAGTATTGGGCGCGCCACCCCTCCACTCCCGGGGCCCCCGTTTTCCAGGTCTGTTCTATCTCCTCTCCGGGCCCAATGGGTGACTCCCCTACTATCTCTCTCTCTACAGTCCCACTCCGGGCTGCTCTCCCCAGCCCCGCAGTGAGTCCGAGCTCGGCTGTCCTGACTTTCCCTTTCAGCTTCCGCAGCTATGATGCTCTTGTGAGCCTCCACTGCCTCATCCCACTGCTTCATGTACTCATTTAGCTCTTGAAAGGATTTTCGTCCAGATCCCCTCAGATCCACTGGCCATCTAGGGCCCCCGGGATCCCCTCCTGGATCCCCTGCTGTGTGCATCGGGGTGCTCCACTCTCTGGGTATCGGCATCTGACTTGGGGAATTAATCGTATCGTTCCTCCTTGCCGTCCCTGCTCTTTCTCTGTCTTTCCGTACCCGTTCTTCCCCTCTTGCTCTCTCTTGGTCATATATCGATATTATAGGACCTATGGTAACAGGTACCTGTAGTGCATCTGGTAATGCGTAGGATGTGGCGCTCTCCGTTTCCGGCGCTCTTTGTACCACAAACCTCCCGACTACCTGTTGCACCTGACTAGGCTAGGACAGCTCTTTCTTTGCCTCAGGATCCCACTCTGAACTGGGAAGCGGTCCATGCTCTCCTGCATTGCCCCCCTTTTCTCTTTCACTATGCTCGACCTCTCCCCCTGCCCTATTATACGGGGGTGGCCTGTCTGTCAATAATCTGTTTATCAGGCTATCCTCTGTTTCGCTCTCATCATCTTCTTCTAGGGGGCTTTTATTTACGGGCACCTCTAACACTGGGTACAGTTTATTTACTTCCATGTTATGCACTCTCCATCTTTTAGCATCCGCATCCCACCTGGCATCCTGCACTGCCCTTACCGATCGTTTCACCCTTTCTTGTCGTCTGTTCATATTCTTTTCATGCGCTGCCCTAATCCATGCATCAAGAGCTTCAAACTGGGTCGGTCTAGGCAAGGGTCTTATTGAGGTCATGACTGATTTTAATCGATGTAACACCTCTAATCTGAACGTCCCGTACTTCGGGAACGTCAGTTCCTCATTTCCTTCCGTAATCTTACTCCACTCTGAAATCCAAAGGATCGTATGCAGCCCAACATTCACTGCCATATAACGAGCCGGCGTACCCTCCGGCGGGGCTTCTTCCCCTTCATACGATCCCCGCTTCTCTTTTTTAAACACCGCTCTCAGCCATTTAAAACACTTCATAATTATGCGCACAATATCCAGCCTCGCTACTCTGTTTACTTCCTGATGACAATCCACCAATCCTGTCGCGGCTTTGCTAACTTGGCCTATCGCAGCGCGGTCTTTCTCCGGTCGGCCAATCACGTCGCGACCCTGTCTGACGTCTTTGCTAGCTGGCCTATCACAGCGCGGTCTTTCTCCGGTCGGCCAATCACGTCGCGACACTTTCTGACGTCACTTTTCTCCGCTTCGCAGCAGCACCCCTCCTTTCTCAACTCGTCTCCCGGTTATGCATGCGTCCCATTCATACACCGAAAAATGACTACTTCCGACCAAGCGGTCACTTCTCTCGACTGTACGTCCACAGTCTATATGTAATTGTCAACACAACTGACGAAATGTCTATCGTCTCTCTGATAGGTTGCTTACACACACAGTAACTTCCGACCAGCGTCCGTTACTCACGCACTCACTCTTACGGTCCCCCTATCTCGGTCTTTCGGGTGATCAATGGTACCTCATGACCCCCTTCACACTAGTTGACAATTACTCTGGGTGTCCGATACACCCGAACCACTTAAGCTCTCCTTGAACTTAAGATTTCCACCGGTTGCGCGCGCTCACAACCTGTTCCACAGTCACTCTACAGACATTCAACTCCGCCAGACATTACAACATAGATACAATACAAAACACCGCAATCTAACACGCATAACCCTTTATACTCACTCTCGACCGATACTGCTGCTTTTTCTGTCTCACGTCATCCGGATCTTCTTCAGCGGGCGGTTCTTCCGATCATCGATCTCTAGGGGCCTTGGGGTAAGCTAACCTGACCTAGGTCACCGTCCTCAAGAAGGCAACCATCCTCTGCTACCAACTGAAAGGGCGAGATTTTGATCGATACCTTATATCTATTGATCTAAACCTCGATCTGGTCGACTGAACCTTTGTTGCCTGTCTTTGAGGAAGAAAGTACATCCATTTCCAAGTTAGTTCACCCAATAAAGGACTCTGCTCCCAAAGATCACAAACAACTTCTAGCTTTCAAAAGTTTATTGTAAGGATATGATAAGCTGCAAATACAGGCATCTCAGAATGAGATTCACGAGATACACAGGTCCAATTACATACATGTGCTCTCGGAAAGCCCTCAAACGAGCAACGGAAATCACTAACACAAGTTCTAAGAATAATAAAGCTATCAGCATTGACGCATATCTCTCCTTCATTTAAGTTGGAGGAAAACGCACAGGTTAGGCTGTCCCTACCCTGCTCTAGATGGTATCCCTACTTAACCAAGTCCCAACCTAACAAAGGTGTCAGCAGTGAATGACCCCCAAGGGAAGTCACTCACTCTAAGTCTCTTGGTGAAAACCTATAGTTCTCCAGTCATGACCCCTCTCTGCCTACCCATCCGCTCTCTAAAGGGTCCTCAGGTATCTGCTCTAACTCCACCCAGGGGTGCTGTCCCTAATACAAAACAGTCAACAACATTTGAGACGCCCCTTGCGAGACGCCCCTCACGTGGTGTAGCTTCTGGCTTTTTCCATGATGCTTTGTATTGGGCCTCATACGTTAGAGTTGACCTTGCTTCTCAGACTCTTCTCCGGCCCGCTGATACCCCTTAAACATTCCGGAACCCTCCTCCATGTCTGGGCCGTCTACTGAACAGACCTCTATTCATTCATTTATAATTGGATCCCCCCTTTCCTTGCAGACAGACATCTGCAGCCAAGAACCCAACTCTCATAGACCTCCAAAAAGGCTTGCAACATTTCTTGGCCCAGACATGTACGTGTAAATCAATGTTAAAACATTTCAGGCCTACAATATTTCTCATCATGATTATAGCATTCAACTTCTTCATTAATTAAAGCATGTTAATACTCTTATTCTATTATTCAATAAACATCTCTATAAATCATGGCCCATTTAATGCAATGACCAAAACATTAATACAATCTATGTCGTGAAAAGAAACACCTTCCCTTTTAGCTCTGGCCCTGAGGCCTACCACATTCTGCGTTTAACCACATACCATCTTACATTTTAACAGCTACACGACATGGATTCAGAAATAATCACATCTACTAAAATCATATAGTGTCACACATTTCTGTATTAGTTCCACTTCTACTTAAATCTCTACATTAGCTATACATTCAGAATATAATTACAGATACTATTAGCACTCATGGCATTTCTCCTCATGATTTGTGCTTACTACAGGTAAGTGTGATGCACTCATACATTTAGGTCAGTTTGCGCTCTCTCAGGAGGAATAAAGATTGTTTATTCTTCATTATTCTTCATTTATATTAACTACACCTGGTTCGTGATGTGGCACGTTTTAATTCAGGAGAAGTGATCATTTTAACTTTCATTGAGAATAATTCTGACTATGGGTTGGAGAATACATTAAAGAACAGTTATATCATTGAAGTAAGATGAATGCAGAACTCTAAGATTTAGCAATCCAGGTTTGAGAATGATTGATAGGTGTGCTTCTGAGTACTGATTAACCAATCACATGACAAGGGGATAAAGCCAACATATTAATGTAAAATATATCACACCCATTAATCATTTTACCTACTTGTGGCTATCAAAAACTTTCATCAATTATGTGACTCTTTTAATGTTCATGCCTCAAGTAATGCAATTGCTATTCCTAGGTCTGGTACATACTATATGAACAGTAAATATAAAATAAGAAAAAATATTCTATGATAGATCATAATATTATGAAAGTGTGTCCTAATAAGGAAACAAACCAGAGGTAATATAACATTTACATAACCTATGTATTTATGAAGCGACTGTTCAACCAGAAGAGAATCATGGCGCTGAATAATAGATGTTTATTGTTAGGCAACTCATGGTACTCGTTTTATCAACCTCAGAAGGATGAAAGGCTGAATGGACATTCCAGCATTTGAACCAGTGACCATCAGGTCCCGCACATGCTCCTACGATGGGCGCATTAGTTCACTAAGCTTCCAGACCCATTCTGGGGTCATCCAATGAAAAGACACCACCTGTGACAAGAGCCATCATCAGTTGAAAGGAAGGCCATACTCTAGTGAGACAACCAAGGATCTATATGCTGCTTATCTTTTGTTGGTGATGCGGTTGTGAACATGTGCAGACGTATGATAGTGTGATTATGGATGTACCATGAGCTTCGAGAAAAAATGAAGGCGATTATCGACATACGGATGGAGGCACACCGTTACTGATGAAGAGAGTGTTTAGTGATAGGGAGCTATATCATGAAAAAGATCTCATATTGATGTCAGCATTGTAAGGATATAGGATATAGGATGCATCCTACTTATTCATCATGCACCGGGCATAGGATCTTTTGGTGTACAGTATTTTACAAACCCCATATTTCATAAAACGGCTTTATCTTGTGATCTTCTGTCTTTTCAACAGGATGGAGTACACCAAGGAAGCAGCTTCTAGACAACTTCTAGACCTTTGCATCTGTGATCAAGTCACTGCTTCCTAACAGAATAAAAAGCTTGTTCATCACTCCGCGCATTGCCTTAGGGCGGTTGTATGACACAACGCTCTAAGGCCCTGATGTAGCCTTGGATGGGAGAGGAGGTAGCCTTACGGCTAGAGTGGTCAACCTCGAAGCTGGGGAACCCGGTTCAAGTATCGGCAACAACGCTCAACATCCTGCGATTCTGGGCAAATCCCTTAATCTCCCAGTGCCTAACAAAAATGAATGTGTCCATCTGTAACAAAACTGGTCCTCATGTAAAGCGCTCTGATACCTGATATCCTCAAGTCTATTTTGCGTTATATAAAACAAAAACAAAACCAAATAAAATTAAAACCATGCATTCATTTTCCACATGTTCCTTAACAACGTGGGTAGAACAACAAATGCATCTGAACCACGCATTTCATTTATGTCGTGCCCACATGATGGCACTAGGACCCTGGAGCTCAGGGTCAGGGGACAGGGACACCGGACACCACATCCGGTCAAGGGGCGGGGGTCAGGGATCACTCGCGGGCAGGAACTGGACGTAGGAGGTCAGGGGTATACGAGCGCGCCATGCTGATGCCACATTAATGCATGTATGCCAATAAAGAAAGATGCAGACCACCCTACCGTCTCCTGAGTGTTCTTGAATACAACGACGCGACAATTTACAACGCAAGTCGTTTCAACCACTTACCTTAGGGGGTGCTGGACTTTAGACTAGTATAATTTACTATTCCAACTCCAGTCACTGTAGCAGTAGGGAAAGCGTTGGACTTTAAAGTTCAACACTGCTTGACCTGAGGCATGTCGTTGTAACAACTTGTGTTGTAAATGTAATGGGTGGCTCAGACACATTCGTTATTCTGCCCGAGTTGCAAAGGCAACGCGTTGGTCGGCGGTTGTTGTATTTGCTATTTCCCCCACAGGGCCATCAGTGGCACTTGACTGTTCTTCTTACAACTCAAACTTGAATAAAGGATTGAATGAAAGATTTCTAAAGCGCGCAGCTACACCATGGAGTTTTCCAGTGCTAGACCTGCAAAGGTACCCTCACTTGCCGACCTTCGAGACAGAAGTGAAAAGGTGGGGTTTAGGGCCTTTCTCAATATCAGTTCTTAAATGGCCCGGATTGACAGAGGAAGTGGATTCCATTCTTTGCTGGCAAGAACTTCACATGTATATTACTATTCCTATGATCAAAATGCCTCACATTGGTGGTCCATCATACAACGACGCGACAACTGGCGACGAAGGCGGCGGCATCGACCAGCGTGACGTTCGTGTGCATCTCGTCGAGATTTTGGTGTGCCCAGCAGGAGAAAGCACCGAGAAGACGAAGCGCAGCGACGCGGGAGCCCACCCCGGCCGCTGCGAGGAAAGACTGCCTGCCCGGGTAAGCGCTGTGCACGAAAGCGCGAAGTAAAGAGGAATCTGCCGCGAGCTCTCGCGAGAGTCTGAGAGCCTCGGCGGCCATCTTAGGGGCAGGAGAGAGAGCCAATAGGCGCGCGAGAAAGGCCCGGTGGCCATTTTGAGGTCAGGCAGCATTTCTATTGGCTGCGAAGCACCGCGTGACCATCGGCGGCCATTTTGAAAGCAGGCAAATAAGCCAATCAGAAGAGAGATTGGCTCGGCGGCCATTTTAAGGCCAGGATAAATCGCTCTGCCCAGGAAAGTGCAGATTTTCAAGGCAAAAGAAAAAAAAAAGGGCAGAAGTGCACAACAAGCATAGATAAAAGCAAAGAAAAGACAAGAGAAGAAAAGAATAAAGAATAAAGGCAAAAGAAAGACATAAAGACAATACAAGCCAAAGAACAAAGGGAACAAAGCAGAAAACAAAAGGGGCACAAATTAAAGGGAACTAAGAGCATAACTAAGTAGAAGACAATAAAGGAGAACGAGGAAAGAGACAAAAGGAACAGAGGATAAAGGCACAAAGAAAGAAACAAAGAAAATAAAAGAAAGTAAGGAGAAATGGCAGACCCAAAACCAAGTGCACAATACAGAAGACCACTGCCATTCAGCCTGTCTGAACCGCAAACAGGGATAAGATGGGAGAAATGGCTCCGGCGTTTTGAAAACTATGCTGACGCAACAGATGTCACAGCGGCCAAGAAACGAGGACTATTCCTGAACTATGTGGGCGATGAGGTCGAGGATCTGTTGGTGACACTGCCAGCTGCGGACATTGACACCTATGCCAAGTTAACAAAGTGCCTGACGGACAAGTTTGATCCGCAAAGAAATGTCGATTTCGAGAGGTATAGTTTCATGATCACCTTCCAACAAGCTGAGGAATCACTAGACGATTTCGCAACGAAGTTGAGGAAACTAGTGACTCACTGTGCCTTCGACAAGTTTGACAACGAGCAGGCCATAAGGCTACTGATCATCGCAGGCTGTCGGGACATAGAATTCCGAACCAGAATACTGAAAGAACCAATAACACTGGAGAATATCCTCGCACTAGGGAGGGCAGAGGCACGAGCAATAGCACACGCGAAAGAAATGGAACGTGGCAAAGGAAGAGGTGGAGAACAAATCCACAGGATGGCGAGCAACAACAACAAATCAGGAAACTGGAGACAAGACAGAGGCGGCCAGACGGGGAGGAAGCAACAAGAAGGAACGTGCTACAGATGCAGATTAGAGTTCCCACACTGAGGTGGCCCATGCCCAGCATTTGGCCAGACGTGCCGAAAATGCAACGGACGAGATCATTACGCAAGTGTATGTCAAGGGGCACAGTTTAGAAATGACCGCGGAAGAACAAGTAGAGGAAGGATGCCAATGCGCAGACACATCAGACATGTCGAGACAGGAGTGAGGAGTTCGTCCGCAGAATCAGGGGACGAGGAAGAAGAAGAGAAAACGGAGCGGCTATACCTCATGACAGAGGTTAACACAGACTCAGAAGAAGATGAAGAAGAGTGTGACGAAGTAATATGCCTGGTGGACAAAAAGAAAATAAAGAAAACGGAGTCCGTAACAATCAAAGTGGGGCCACACGATACCACGTTTGTGTTGAACAGTGGCGCAACGTGCAATATCATGTGCGTCTCTGAATATGAGAAGATGAAAGTGAAGCCAACTCTGAAGCCATCCCGAGTGAAAGTATTCACATGGGGGGCAAAGCGACCAGTGATCAACTTGGGGAAATTCAAGGAGGAATTAAGATACAAGGATCAAAGACTAACGGAACAGATACACGTGCTCAAAGGAGACATCCCAGCGCAATGCTTGTTGAGCAATGTCACGGCACAAGTAATGGGGCTGATGGAAATGACGTATCAGATGTCAGAAAGAAAAACAAACATTCTAAAAGAATATCCCAGACTGATAGAAGGCTTAGGAAAGCTGAAAGGACGGCAAATAACGCTGCACATAGATGAAACAATAAGACCAGTCGCGCAACATCACAGAAGGGTGCCCATACACCTACAGCCACAAGTCGAGGAAGAGCTGGAGGCCCTACTAAAACAGGACATCATCGAACGGGCAGATGGACCGACACCATGGGTGTCACCAATAGTGGCCGTCCCAAAAAAGGACAAATCGAAGATAAGAATATGCGTGGACATGAGGATCCCGAACAAGGCAATTGAACGTGAGCGACACCCTGGCCCACATCTAGATGACATGATTAGCTGTCTCACAGGCACGAGAAGATTCTCGAAACTGGATCTATGCAAGGGGTACCACCAACTTGAACTAGACCCCCAGTCGCGATACATCACGACGTTCTCCACCCACCTCGGACTATTCAGGTACAAACGTTTGAGTTTCGGGATCTCATCGGCTGCAGAAATATTTCAGGAGACAATTCGTCAAGTCATCAGGCCGGTCAAGAACAGCTTGAACTACAGTGACGATATCCTGGTGTTCGGCAAGTCGGACGAAGAACATGACACGGCCTTAAGGGAGGTATGCTCACACCAAGAAGAAGCAGGTCTAAGGCTAAATGAAGAAAAATGCGAACTGAGGCGGAACGAGCTAGTGTTCTTCGGTCACATATTTTCCAAAAAAGGAATGCGGCCAGACTGCAGCAAGGTAGAGACATTAGAAAAAGCAAAGAAGCCCACAGACGTGGCAGAAGTGAGATCGTTTCTAGGGCTGGCAAGCTACTGTGCACGCTACATTAAAGATTTCACCACCGTCAGCGCGCCACTGAGAGAGCTGACGAAACAAGGACAAAAGTTTCAGTGGACCAGCGAGTGTGACAAAGGGTTCGAAGAGATAAGAAGGGCGGTGACAGCAGTGGAGCATTTGGCCTACTTCGACCCGAAGTTATGCACAGAGCTGACAGTGGATGCAAGCCCCGTGGGGCTGGGAGCGATTTTAGCACAACATCAGCCCGGGAGAGATTCCCCAAGACACATCGTTGCATATGGGAGCAAGTGTCTGACAGACGTTGAAAAAGGATATTCACAACCCGAAAAAGAGAGCCTGGCAGTGGTGTGGGCCTGTGAACATTACCACATGTTCGTGTACGGGAAACCGTTCACGATCGTGACCGACCATCAGGCTTTGATAACAATCTATGGCAACCCGAACGCAAAGATACCGCCAATAATAGAAAGGTGGGGAATCAGGCTCATGGACTACAATTTCAAAATCATTCACAAGCCAGGAAAGGAACAAAACCCAGCAGACTATGTGTCAAGGCACCCCCTGCCGCAAAACTCACGAGCGACCACAATGGCAGAAGAGTACCTGAACTTCGCGCTGAAACTCAGTACACCGGCGACAATAACAGAGAGTGAACTAAACCAAGAAACAAAACAGGACGCCACCATGCAGGAGGCAATGAGGATCAACAGGGCGCAACGATGGAGACACGTAAACCACCACATGTGCGTAGGAAAGGGAATAGACAAAGAAGAACTGCTGGCCTTCAAAAGAATAAATGAGGAGCTGTCCGAATGCGAAAACGGGACAATAATGAGAGGCACGAGAATAGTGATGCCCCAAACGTTAAGAAGAAGAACAGTGGATTTGGCACACGAGTCACACCGAGGCATGGTGGCCACAAAAAAGATGCTGCGGGGAAAAGTGTGGTTCCCGGGACTTGACAGCATGGAGGAAGAGATGGTGACAAAGTGCCACGTATGTCAAATAACAGGACCACTGTCAAAACCAGAACCCCTGCAAATGTCCCCGCTACCACAGGCGGTGTGGACCGAGCTGGCCGCAGACTTCTACGGGCCGCTAGAAACAGGAAACTACTTCTTGGTTGTGATAGACGAGTACTCAAGATTTCCCCTAGTAAAGACAGTGTCGTCAACATCGGCGAACGCAACGCTACCGCTGCTAGATGACATTTTTGCAGCACGGGGCTCGCCACAGACATTGAAAACAGACAATGGCCCACCCTTCTCAGGCGAAGAATTCAAAAGATTCATGGCATACCTAGGCATACGTCACAGACGAATAACGCCACTGTGGCCACAAGCAAGCGGTTCATGGGGACCATCAAAAAGGCGGTACAAAGAGCAAAGCTGACCCAAATTTCGATCGGACAAGCCCTGTGCCAGGTACTCAGGGACTATCGGAACACACCACACAGTTCCACGAGGAAGTGCCCGGCTGAACTGGTACTAGGGCGAGTGAGCAGAACAAGACTACCGCAGATGTAGGAAGGAGAAAAAGCGGAACAGAAAGAAATCGCCATTAGAGACAAGGGACAGAAAGCAAAAATGAAAGAATACGCCGATCAAAAAAGGCATGCCACGCCTCACAAGTTAGAGGAAGGGGACATGGTGCTTATGAAACAGCGACAGGTGAGGAAGTCAGACAGCGCGTTCGCAAAGGATCCGCTAAAGGTGGTGAAAGTTAACAGGCCCATGATCACGGCTGCTGCTGGCCAACACCAGGTCACAAGAAACAGCTCCCACTTTAAAGAGGTGAAAACGGAAGAAGACGGAGACACGCCAAAGAACGAACCGACCAGAGAGATGTGGCAGGAAGATCCATCACCCGTCTCCGGAGAACAGCGACCAAGGCGAGAATGTAAAAAGATCATTCATTTATGTTGTGCCCACATGATGGCACTAGGACCCTGGAGCTCAGGGTCAGGGGACAGGGACACCGGACACCACATCCGGTCAAGGGGCGGGGGTCAGGGATCACTCGCGGGCAGGACCTGGACGTAGGAGGTCAGGGGTATACGAGCGTGCCATGCTGATGCCATATTAATGCATGTATGCCAATAAAGAAAGATGCAGACCACCCTACCGTCTCCTGAGTGTTCTTGAATACAACGACGCGACAATTTACAACGCAAGTCGTTTCAACCACTTACCTTAGGGGGTGTTGGACTTTAGACTAGTATAATTTACTATTCCAACTCCAGTCACTGTAGCAGTAGGGAAAGCGTTGGACTTTAAAGTTCAACACTGCTTGACCTGAGGCATGTCGTTGTAACAACTTGTGTTGTAAATGTAATGGGTGGCTCAGACACATTTGTTATTCTGCCCGAGTTGCAAAGGCAACGCGTTGGTCGGCGGTTGTTGTATTTGCTATTTCCCCCACAGGGCCATCAGTGGCACTTGACTGTTCTTCTTACAACTCAAACTTGAATAAAGGATTGAATGAAAGATTTCTAAAGCGCGCAGCTACACCATGGAGTTTTCCAGTGCTAGACCTGCAAAGGTACCCTCACTTGCCGACCTTCGAGACAGAAGTGAAAAGGTGGTGTTTAGGGCCTTTCTCAATGTCAGTTCTTAAATGGCCCGGATTGACAGAGGAAGTGGATTCCATTCTTTGCTGGCAAGAACTTCACATGTATATTACTATTCCTATGATCAAAATGCCTCACATTTGTGGTCCATCATACAACGACGCGACAACTGGCGACGAAGGCGGCGGCATCGACCAGCGTGACGTTCGTGTGCATCTCGTCGAGATTTTGGTGTGCCCAGCAGGAGAAAGCGCCGAGAAGACGAAGCGCAGCGACGCGGGAGCCCACCCCGGCCGCTGCGAGGAAAGACTGCCTGCCCGGGTAAGCGCTGTGCACGAAAGCGCGAAGTAAAGAGGAATCTGCCGCGAGCTCTCGCGAGAGTCTGAGAGCCTCGGCGGCCATCTTAGGGGCAGGAGAGAGAGCCAATAGGCGCGCGAGAAAGGCCCGGTGGCCATTTTGAGGTCAGGCAGCATTTCTATTGGCTGCGAAGCACCGCGTGACCATCGGCGGCCATTTTGAAAGCAGGCAAATAAGCCAATCAGAAGAGAGATTGGCTCGGCGGCCATTTTAAGGCCAGGATAAATCGTTCTGCCCAGGAAAGTGCAGATTTTCAAGGCAAAAGGAAAAAAAAGGGCAGAAGTGCACAACAAGCATAGATAAAAGCAAAGAAAAGACAAGAGAAGAAAAGAATAAAGAATAAAGGCAAAAGAAAGACATAAAGACAATACAAGCCAAAGAACAAAGGGAACAAAGCAGAAAACAAAAGGGGCACAAATTAAAGGGAACTAAGAGCATAACTAAGTAGAAGACAATAAAGGAGAACGAGGAAAGAGACAAAAGGAACAGAGAATAAAGGCACAAAGAAAGAAACAAAGAAAATAAAAGAAAGTAAGGAGAAATGGCAGACCCAAAACCAAGTGCACAATACAGAAGACCACTGCCATTCAGCCTGTCTGAACCGCAAACAGGGATAAGATGGGAGAAATGGCTCCGGCGTTTTGAAAACTATGCTGACGCAACAGATGTCACAGCGGCCAAGAAACGAGGACTATTCCTGAACTATGTGGGCGATGAGGTCGAGGATCTGTTGGTGACACTGCCAGCTGCGGACATTGACACCTATGCCAAGTTAACAAAGTGCCTGACGGACAAGTTTGATCCGCAAAGAAATGTCGATTTCGAGAGGTATAGTTTCATGATCACCTTCCAACAAGCTGAGGAATCACTAGACGATTTCGCAACGAAGTTGAGGAAACTAGTGACTCACTGTGCCTTTGACAAGTTTGACAACGAGCAGGCCATAAGGCTACTGATCATCGCAGGCTGTCGGGACATAGAATTCCGAACCAGAATACTGAAAGAACCAATAACACTGGAGAATATCCTCGCACTAGGGAGGGCAGAGGCACGAGCAATAGCACACGCGAAAGAAATGGAACGTGGCAAAGGAAGAGGTGGAGAACAAATCCACAGGATGGCGAGCAACAACAACAAATCAGGAAACTGGAGACAAGACAGAGGCGGCCAGACGGGGAGGAAGCAACAAGAAGGAACGTGCTACAGGTGCGGACTAGAGTTCCCACACCGAGGTGGCCCATGCCCAGCATTTGGCCAGACGTGCCGAAAATGCAACGGACGAGATCATTACGCAAGTGTATGTCAAGGGGCACAGTTTAGAAATGACCACGGAAGAACAAGTAGAGGAAGGATGCCAATGCGCAGACACATCAGACATGTCGAGACAGGAGTGAGGAGTTCGTCCGCAGAATCAGGGGACGAGGAAGAAGAAGAGAAAACGGAGCGGCTATACCTCATGACAGAGGTTAACACAGACTCAGAAGAAGATGAAGAAGAGTGTGACGAAGTAATATGCCTGGTGGACAAAAAGAAAATAAAGAAAACGGAGTCCGTAACAATCAAAGTGCGGCCACACGATACCACGTTTGTGTTGAACAGTGGCGCAACGTGCAATATCATGTGCGTCTCTGAATATGAGAAGATGAAAGTGAAGCCGACTCTGAAGCCATCCCGAGTGAAAGTATTCACATGGGGGGCAAAGCGACCAGTGATCAACTTGGGGATATTCAAGGAGGAATTAAGATACAAGGATCAAAGACTAACGGAACAGATACACGTGCTCAAAGGAGACATCCCAGCGCCATGCTTGTTGAGCAATGTCACGGCACAAGTAATGGGGCTGATGGAAATGACGTATCAGATGTCAGAAAGAAAAACAAACATTCTAAAAGAATATCCCAGACTGATAGAAGGCTTAGGAAAGCTGAAAGGACGGCAAATAACGCTGCACATAGATGAAACAATAAGACCAGTTGCGCAACATCACAGAAGGGTGCCCATACACCTACAGCCACAAGTCGAGGAAGAGCTGGAGGCCCTACTAAAACAGGACATCATCTAACGGGCAGATGGACCGACACCATGGGTGTCACCAATAGTGGCCGTCCCAAAAAAGGACAAATCGAAGATAAGAATATGCGTGGACATGAGGATCCCGAACAAGGCAATTGAATGTGAGCGACACCCTGGCCCACATCTAGATGACATGATTAGCTGTCTCACAGGCACGAGAAGATTCTCGAAACTGGATCTATGCAAGGGGTACCACCAACTTGAACTAGACCCCCAGTCGCGATACATCACGACGTTCTCCACCCACCTCGGACTATTCAGGTACAAACGTTTGAGTTTCGGGATCTCATCGGCTGCAGAAATATTTCAGGAGACAATTCGTCAAGTCATCAGGCCGGTCAAGAACAGCTTGAACTACAGTGACGATATCCTGGTGTTCGGCAAGTCGGACGAAGAACATGACACGGCCTTAAGGGAGGTATGCTCACACCAAGAAGAAGCAGGTCTAAGGCTAAATGAAGAAAAATGCGAACTGGGGCGGAACGAGCTAGTGTTCTTCGGTCACATATTTTCCAAAAAAGGAATGCGGCCAGACTGCAGCAAGGTAGAGACATTAGAAAAAGCAAAGAAGCCCACAGACGTGGCAGAAGTGAGATCGTTTCTAGGGCTGGCAAGCTACTGTGCACGCTACATTAAAGATTTCACCACCGTCAGCGCGCCACTGAGAGAGCTGACGAAACAAGGACAAAAGTTTCAGTGGACCAGCGAGTGTGACAAAGGGTTCGAAGAGATAAGAAGGGCGGTGACAGCAGTGGAGCATTTGGCCTACTTCGACCCGAAGTTATGCATAGAGCTGACAGTGGATGCAAGCCCCGTGGGCCTGGGAGCGATTTTAGCACAACATCAGCCCGGGAGAGATTCCCCAAGACACATCGTTGCATATGGGAGCAAGTGTCTGACAGACGTTGAAAAAGGATATTCACAACCCGAAAAAGAGAGCCTGGCAGTGGTGTGGGCCTGTGAACATTACCACATGTTCGTGTACGGAAAACCGTTCACGATCGTGACCGACCATCAGGCTTTGATAACAATCTATGGCAACCCGAACGCAAAGATACCGCCAATAATAGAAAGGTGGGGAATCAGGCTCATGGACTACAATTTCAAAATCATTCACAAGCCAGGAAAGGAACAAAACCCAGCAGACTATGTGTCAAGGCACCCCCTGCCGCAAAACTCACGAGCGACCACAATGGCAGAAGAGTACCTGAACTTCGCGCTGAAACTCAGTACACCGGCGACAATAACAGAGAGTGAACTAAACCAAGAAACAAAACAGGACGCCACCATGCAGGAGGCAATGAGGATCAACAGGGCGCAACGATGGAGACACGTAAACCACCACATGTGCGTAGGAAAGGGAATAGACAAAGAAGAACTGCTGGCCTTCAAAAGAATAAATGCGGATCTGTCCGAATGCGAAAACGGGACAATAATGAGAGGCACGAGAATAGTGATGCCCCAAACGTTAAGAAGAAGAACAGTGGATTTGGCACACGAGTCACACCGAGGCATGGTGGCCACAAAAAAGATGCTGCGGGAAAAAGTGTGGTTCCCGGGACTTGACAGCATGGAGGAAGAGATGGTGACAAAGTGCCACGTATGTCAAATAACAGGACCACTGTCAAAACCAGAACCCCTGCAAATGTCCCCGCTACCACAGGTGGTGTGGACCGAGCTGGCAGCAGACTTCTACGGGCCGATAGAAACAGGAAACTACTTCCTGGTTGTGATAGACGAGTACTCAAGATTTCCCCCAGTAAAGACAGTGTCGTCAACATCGGCGAACGCAACGCTACCGCTGCTAGATGACATTTTTGCAGCATGGGGCTCGCCACAGACATTGAAAACAGACAAGGGCCCACCCTTCTCAGGCGAAGAATTCAAAAGATTCATGGCATACCTAGGCATACGTCACAGACGAATAACACCACTGTGGCCACAAGCAAGCGGTTCATGGGGACCATCAAAAAGGCGGTACAAAGAGCAAAGCTGATCCAAATTTCGATCGGACAAGCCCTGTGCCAGGTACTCAGGGACTATCGGAACACACCACACAGTTCCACGGGGAAGTGCCCGGCTGAACTGGTACTAGGGCGAGTGAGCAGAACAAGACTACCGCAGATGAAGGAAGGAGAAAAAGCGGAACAGAAAGAAATCGCCATTAGAGACAAGGGACAGAAAGCAAAAATGAAAGAATACGCCGATCAAAAAAGGCATGCCACGCCTCACAAGTTAGAGGAAGGGGACATGGTGCTTATGAAACAGCGACAGGTGAGGAAGTCAGACAGCGCGTTCGCAAAGGATCCGCTAAAGGTGGTGAAAGTTAACGGGCCCATGATCACGGCTGCTGCTGGCCAACACCAGGTCACAAGAAACAGCTCCCACTTTAAAGAGGTGAAAACGGAAGAAAACTGAGACACGCCAAAGAAGGAACCGTCCAGAGAGATGTGGCAGGAAGATCCATCACCCTTCTCCGGAGAACAACGACCAAGGCGAGAATGTAAAAAGATCATTCATTTATGTTGTGCCCACATGATGGCACTAGGACCCTGGAGCTCAGGGTCAGGGGACAGGGACACCGGACACCACATCCGGTCAAGGGGCGGGGGTCAGGGATCACTCGCGGGCAGGACCTGGACGTAGGAGGTCAGGGGTATACGAGCGCGCCATGCTGATGCCACATTAATGCATGTATGCCAATAAAGAAAGATGCAGACCACCCTACCGTCTCCTGAGTGTTCTTGAATACAACGACGCGACAATTTACAACGCAAGTCGTTTCAACCACTTACCTTAGGGGGTGCTGGACTTTAGACTAGTATAATTTACTATTCCAACTCCAGTCACTGTAGCAGTAGGGAAAGCGTTGGACTTTAAAGTTCAACACTGCTTGACCTGAGGCATGTCGTTGTAACAACTTGTGTTGTAAATGTAATGGGTGGCTCAGACACATTCGTTATTCTGCCCGAGTTGCAAAGGCAACGCGTTGGTCGGCGGTTGTTGTATTTGCTATTTCCCCCACAGGGCCATCAGTGGCACTTAACTGTTCTTCTTACAACTCAAACTTGAATAAAGGATTGAATGAAAGATTTCTAAAGCGCGCAGCTACACCATGGAGTTTTCCAGTGCTAGACCTGCAAAGGTACCCTCACTTGCCGACCTTCGAGACAGAAGTGAAAAGGTGGGGTTTAGGGCCTTTCTCAATGTCAGTTCTTAAATGGCCCGGATTGACAGAGGAAGTGGATTCCATTCTTTGCTGGCAAGAACTTCACATGTATATTACTATTCCTATGATCAAAATGCCTCACATTGGTGGTTCATCATACATAATACAGACATCTAGGATCTACAAATCCATCCAATCATAATGGAGAAGCCTTCCAAACCACATGGAGTTCCGAACAGCAGTACAAACCTGGTGGTTCTCAAATACCTGGCTCATAACTCAGTTTGATACACAAGGTAAACCATCTGATTGATTGATTGACTGATTGACTGACTGACCATTTCTAAAGCACTCTGCTACCAAATCAAGATATCCTGGCGCTAGGAATATGAAAGTACAGAACCAACTAGAGGAAAAAGGACGAGCCATGGAATAGAGCAAGTAAAAGTGGGTTTTATTTTGGTTCCTAAAAGATGGATAGGAGGAAGTCATGCTCAGGAAGGATGGAAGTTGGTTCCAAGCATCTTGGCCATAATAGAAAACTCGGAATCCTATCTCACTTTTCTCATTTAAGGAATACATAAAAGATTAGCAGAGGCAGAATGTAGTGTACAAGGTGGCTTCTACTAATTGGCCAACTTATTGATCTAACTGGGACCCGTAGCATAGAGGAAACAAGAGAGCCTTGAAAAGGAATCTTTTATCAAAAGTAAACCTATACAGATTGAGCAGATGTGACAAATGGCAGAATTTTCTGATTTCAAGGAAGACATGCACTTTCTTTTTATTTTTCATTTCAAAATCCTATATAATGTGGGTGTGCGCCAAGGCTGCATTCTTGCCCCCGTGCTGTTCACTCTATATATAAATTCTCTGGAGAAAAAACTTTTAACTGCATCCTTGGATATCCCGCGTGCAGGAGATACTCCTATTCCTGTTCTCCTGTATGCGGACGACGCTGCATTAATAGCCCGGACTCACTTAGGTCTTCAAAGATTATTAAATACATTCAGTGAATTTATGGCCTCACTTGACCTAGTGGTAAATAATTCGAAATCACATGTTATGGCATTTGGGGCTGTTAAAAATAATACTAAGCCCTTTTTTTGTAACGGTGAAGCAATCACTAGTGTCAAAGGTTTTACATACCTTGGAATAATTTTTGATAACAAGGGGAGCTGGACTCCAAAAATAATAGCTAAAACTAAAGTGGTGAGGAGCTCGGCAAATGCAAACTTAAGCTTTTCGAGGAGACTTGGAGGGAAACCGAGCGGTGCACTAATAGCTTTGTACAAGGCAAAAACACTTGCAATAGCAAGGTATGGAGCAGGCCTATGGGGTTATGCTAAAAGTGATACTATCCAAAGGGAGGAAAATAAGTTCCTCCGGTCTATTTTAGGGCTCCCTCAGTCGACAGCCACTTTTTCAGTCCATCAGGAACTTGGACTGGGGTACATTACTGATATCCTGTCCATGGCACCTATTCTTTTATGGATTAGGGTTTGGATTAATAACAACCTAGGTCTGAACCATAAAATATTGATGGATTGTTTAAAACTCGATAAATTTAAAGATATTGACTGGCTGTCATATATTTACAAGTGCTCAATAGAACTTGGACGCCCTGAGATATTTTCCTGTCCTTTGGGATTAAAAAAAGCAGACCTAGAATGGGTCAAGCATAACTTCCCTAAATTGAAGAGTTTGGACCGGGAGGCAAATCAACTAACCAAACCCACGGTCAGAGCCCATTTTATGACGATCACTTGTTTAGCTATTCAACCGTACCTTGCTGTAGTAAACATCCCTTTTCACAGGTGGCTCCTGGTTAAATTTCGATTTAACCAGATCTATACGGTCCTCTGTGATAGTCATGGTTGGTATAAGCCTGAGGATGCACCTGTGTGCAAATGTGATAATTTTTAGGTCTCGCCTGTCGATGCGCATGCGCATCGAGCTTGCGAGCCTATTGCGGCGTAAACAACTTTTAACTAAGCAGCAAGGAATCGTGGCGATTCCTTGCAGTGCCCGTGACTTTTAAGCTCAATGCGCATGTGCATTGAGCTTAAAAGCGCGTGCACAGCCGCAATCACCGTCAGCCGCATTCCTCCGACACCTTTTGAAGTGAAGCTTAGCTTCACTTCAAAGGCCCGGCTTCTTAACACCCACATGCCGCTCTCCCCGCTCCGCCCCCTCCCCTGCCCGCCTTGTGCATTTCTTTCTCGGCCTTTAGTCGTCACTCTCCCTCAGAGCCTCCTCTCCACCCCCTCCCCTGCTGCTCTTTCACGCCCCCTCCCCTGCTGCTCTTTCACGCCCTCTCCCCTGCTGCTCTTTCACATCATTTTGAGCGCAAGTGAAAATAGGGCTGGAAATTTCGTTGCAGGGCTCGTTTTCATTGCTCATCATTGCGCACCTTTTTATTAGCTCAGCAACGAGCCCCACAGTTTCTTTTCAGCATTCAAGGACTCTGGCATGGGAAGCCTCAAGAACAGCGTGCGATGGCAACTCCTCCCGGTCTGGCCTTTGCACCCTATTGTGGAATTTGCGTCCCACCGAAGCCCGCCTCACCGGCTCTTCCAGCAGGCTGCTTCATGTAAAATCCCCCCCTTGCTCTACTTGTAATCACTTGACTGTAAGGGACGTCTGCAAATAGCAGTACACAACACAGTAAAACCAACATGCAGGGATTGGCAATTTAATTAAACTCACAATCTCGGATGTGCAGCTTGGGGCACTGCATGGTCTTTTGTTATGAGAAGCCTCGAGAACAGAACGCGGTAGCCCTTTCACCCAATCTGGGCATCGCAGCCTAGTCATGGAATTTGCGACCTGCTGAAGTTCCACCCAACGGCTCCTCATGCTGGCTGCTTCACAGGAACAAGCCTCTGCTCTATTTACAATCACTTGTTTATTTACATGACTGCCACGGGAAAATAAAGACGCCGATCAAAGGGGGTGAATAGAGAGGACCCTATTCCATTTACTGCTTGTTCTGAACGCCAGTTTCACTTTCGCGGTTGCGTCACTTTCACGGCCGCGCAGCCAATGCTTGTTTTTGTGAGCTTGGGAACTGAAGACACTGATTGCTTGGTATTTTGATTTTATTTGTATTATGTTATTTATAGTATGTGCCTTTCCTTCCAGCTATCCGCTGCAGAAAGCCTGCATTCTTCCTTGTTTTAGCATTCTCCATTGTGTATCTCTCCTCTCGTGCTGCTGCTTGTTCCCGTGTGCGCCTCCCCACCCCATTCCATGTTGCACTTGCCCGTATACTTCTCCATGTTGCTTCCACCCTCCCCTGTCGTTCTGTGCCCCCCTGCCCTCCCGTGTGTTGCTTCCTTGTGTCACCCTCCACTTGTTGAATCCATGTCCCCCGCCTTCCCTGTGCTACTTGCGTGCCCGTCTGCCCTGCCCATGTTGCTTCAGTGACCACACCAGCCCCCATATTGAGTCTGATCCCCCTGTTGCTTCACCCCATTACTTCTGCTCCTGTTGCTTCCTCTCCATTTACACCCAATTAAAAAAAGTGTTTTGTTTTTAGTTATTGATTTGAATTTCTACAGTAACTAAAAAAAAAATATTTTTGTAGAGAGGATGCAGACTGCTATGTAAAAGTTTTTTGTTTTACTTCAGCCATGCTGCACAGCTTCAATGATGCTGCACAGTGTGGTATTCAACCATTGCCAAAGCCAATAAGTCACAACGATGATACCTATTGACTTTGCCAGTGTTTGTTGCAGTTGCCTTTATACAATGTTTAGGTTACAGTGTAGCATTGTAACTTTGAACAAGGAGTGCTTGGTTAGGTTGTGATTTAACCTCGTCGCATTCAAAACACAATACTCCCAATAAAATTTGTGCGCTTTTAGTTAAAAGCATGAAAATGTAACCAGCCATAAAAGAGAAGGCTCCGAGATAGGTTAGCGAAATATCACAGGAACATCAAAAGTGCTGAGGGGGCCAACAAGCATATACATGCTCTACAGCACCCACCCAACGACCAGGAAAGCACTTTTTATACTTTAATTTTTAATATGCTGGTCCTTAGTACACAAGTGGCATACAATAGTTTACTTGCACCTGCATCCTTCAGACTACAACTCCCTTTCAGGACTAGTTACATTTGCGTCTCTAACTGGATCTGCCCTTAACAGTACCAGTGTATACTTTCTGTCCATCTGTGGATTCCTTTGGCGTTTTACACCCCAGCACACTGCCCTCCAAGAAGCCTCGCTCCTCAATGAAGGGCTGAATGCCAGGGGTTGTGGCAGTGGCGGCTGGTGGATTTTGAAAGTTGTTTTGCTGGGCATACAGTAGCAAACGCCTCAGAGTTCAAAAGCACTCCATAGCACCCAGCTTCAGGCTTTGCCAACCCCTGGGCCGTGTACCTTCACAGGCTTTCAAATCATCCGTGAGCACATACCCTTAAACACGAGCTCAGGCATGCAAGCTAACATACACAGACACAGTCGCAGGCACGCACCCACACAGAGACAGTCATACAGACATACTCGTGCACTCCCCAGCACACAGATAAATACACACGGGCTGTTAAACACAATACGCATTAGCATAGCCAATAGGTCTCGCCTTTGGGACCTTATAAGTGTTTAACCATGCAACAGTTAATGTTGTTGCACCAAGGATATTGTGCTGCATAGCTAAATACTTATAAGATCCCAAAAGCGAGACCTATTGGCTATGCCAATGCAACGCCACTCAGCCACGCAACGCCACTCAGCCACGCAACGCCACTCAGCCACGCAACGCCACACACACACGCAACGCCACTCAGCCACGCAACGCCACTCACACACGCAACGCCACTCACACACGCAACGCCACTCACACACGCAACGCCACTCATCCACGCAACGCCACTCATCCATTTGCAAAACGAAAAATGTCAAACTCTTCTATTGCGAGACCTATTGCATTTTCAATGCTTGTTCTTTACAAGATAATATGCACCTAATGTTGTTTTGTCTATTTTATAATATTCCAAGACAGAAGTATTTGGTGCCTATACTTAAAGGTAAAGCTTTTATACAGGCAAAACCAGCTCTCTTGTATCTACAAATGTTAGAATCACCCTTGGTTATGTTTAGTGTGGCTAATTATCTTGTTGCAGCTGTTAGGATCAGGAGGAGGAGAATGAAAATGTAGCATTAGGGTCTGCGATGGGTGACTGACTGTTTTTTAGATATGACAATTTTATCTTGTACTATTTAAATGTTTGTTTTTTAATCTTTGTATAAATCATGATATTGTATTGTATGAATTTTTTATGAATTTGAAATGCCCTTTTGATTGTAGCATGCTTTTATGATTTTTAACTAAATCGAATAAAGTGGGTTTTTTGACTTTGACTATATAATGAGGTTTTTATACAAGATGACGTATACAGATATAGTACACATAGAGAGGAACAAGTATTTGGTAAGGTATAAGGGATACAATTGAGCACATTAGCATATATATTGGTGAAGGAGTCTCATAGAAATGAGGTTTCTGGGTGTGGCTGTTTTTTATGTGATGGTATTAAAACAAGGTCTCTTGTTACTTATGAGGTGAAGAAGAATGAGATGTGTTGTGGAGGAATAGTGCAATAAAGATGAGATGGAATACCCATGCTAGTATCATAAGATGGGTGGACAGAGAGACTAAGAGGTGAGAGGATAGGTTAAAGGAGAATAGTAAAGAGAAAAAAGGGATAGAACAAGTGGTAGGAAGGGGGAATGGTATAAGGGTGGAAGGGGTGGATTGGGGAGAGAGGAAAATGGCATCTACTATGAAGCTATGATGGAGATGATTATGTCTAGTTTGGACTAGATTTTATCTTCTTTTCCCTGGTGTATTTTTAGGTATGTGTTTAGAGAATTGAACCCATTCCCATCAAGTATGGGTCGAAAGTTTGGATAGGTTTTTCCATTCAAAGAGAATGGCTTTAAGACTTGTTGAAACAAGGATATTCCATAAGATGTGGTCTTATCTGCTTAGCATAGAGTTTGTTTCTTGGGGAAAGAGTCCAAGGGCAATGGAGGTTAGGTTAAGTGTCCAGTTTATATGTAGAATTTATGAGATGGTTTCACTGAGTTTTGTCCAGAATTTCTTGGAGAAGGTGCAGTCAAGTATCATGTGTTTTAGGTCACCTGGTTCTCTCTCGCAGCTCCAGCAAGTGTCAGAGACCAAGTTTAAACAGTTTAGCAGGGGTCCAATGAGCCATATAAGCAGTCATGTATCCACTTTAAGTTAATGTTGGTGTAATTTTGTTTAGGTGAGGTTCGCCCAGAAGGCCAGCCAGTTCAGTGGCTTCACCTGAGTACTGAGCATTGTTTAAGAGAGATTCACATTTATGTTGTATCAAGTTAGTTAGAGTGGATGTTCTGGGGAGAAGAGAGAGAGAAAAGTTTGGAGGCTATGTGTCCTCCTCTGGTATACATGTGTAATGTGTTGGGAAGGTCGGGTGTCTGGGGTTTTTTGTCTGGATAAGATTCCTTTGATTTTTAAGAAGTGATAAAGTTCTATGTCATCTAGACCAAATTTAGAGTTGTGTTGAGAGAAGGGTATCGGATTGGTAGGAGCTCCCAGGTCTCCTACCAGCAGTATGCATTTTTGTGCCATTTCTCTAGAAAGAGTGTCTTGCCCTCTGATTCAGGTAATCATTGTGCCATAATGAAGCTAGGAGTGAATAGCACAATTTGTTTGAGAGTTTGTTAACAATTTTAAGAAAGGCCTGTGCAGTGGAGAGGAAGGTTGCAGAGTGTTCCATTTTTATTTTCCTAGTGGTAAAAAGAGAAGTGAGGGAGAGTGGTTTAGCAAGATCTTTTTCAATGGCAGGCCATGACGAGGGAATGGAGTTAGGTGGGGAGAGCCAGAGATTTTCCTGTCCACCTAGGAATGGATTTTGGTATCTCCTATAGCCTGGTAAGTGTGAGTCCTTTAGCACTCCCTGCCCCCCCCCCCCGAGGACATGCAGAAACATGAACAAGCATAACCACTGCCAACTGAGGATCCCTGCAGGCCCCTACCACACAACAGGCAGGATGATCACTTGTGGTGGTGGTGAGAAGAGGAATACCACTGTATACCCTCAGTGGGGAGCTTGGAGGTAACAGACCAGGGGGCATGGACCTAAACACAGATCTGTGTTCATACCACATTGGACTCTGGCACAGAATAGTTACTGAGGAGCACCTGGACTGGGCATGAGCTGAGACCCTCTTTCATTTCTCTGACCCTGCTTAAAGCCGAGGGAACACCCTGGAACCTAGATCGTCCCCTGTCCGTTCTAGGTGAGCACCGCCTTCCTTCTCACATACCGTAGGGGGGTCATGACTACAAGGAGGACCCACAAGGCCACACTGAGACATACTACCACCCAATGCCACGAAACCTGATCAAGGCCACAAAACGTGACAAACATCAACCTGAACAGAGCCCACCAATGGCAGATGACCCCCCCAACCCCCACGAGAACTGGGTGAACAGCCTTTACAACGAAACTTTTACAACGCACTACCTTTACAACACAACCATTACAACGCAAACTATTACAACGCATTGCTCTGGGGGGCGCTCTAGGATAGGGAATAGGTTAATTTACTATCCAATAACCTTCCCTAGTGTCCACGGGGACTGGAGTTGGAATAGTAAATTAAACTATTCACTATCCAGCACCCCAAAGCACTATGCGTTGTAATGGACTGCGTTGTAATACTTACGTTGTAAAGGCATGCAATGTAAATGCATGCGTTGTAATGTCATACATCCGAGAACTGCCATTCCCGAAAGCTGCCTTACAGAAATAAAGGACGAGACTGGATCAAATTTCATTGACCTTAAGGACTACCTGAGAAACATCCAGAAAGCTGCAACAGAGCTGGGCAACAGGTGGAGGATCTTGAGCAGACAGTGGATGATTGGGTAGAGGAGGTCCATGATGTAGGCCATGGTCCGGTCTTGTTGGAGGAATGCTACCTCGAATTGGAGCTGAAACAGGAAAACCTAGAATCCTGGTCGTAATGCAACAACATCAGAATTCGGGGACTCCCAGTGGGACCACAAGGCTCTGATGTTGAAACCTGCATGCAATGTCTGCTCCATCTCATATGATTCCCTCATATGCCAGACAGGACTCACAGAACAGACCCTATGGGCCAGCGAAGAGAAGCCCTGTCAGACATCCTCACGAGGGTGCACTTCTACGAGGAGAAGGAAGAAATCATGTTCATAATCCGCTCTATCACCTCGGTTCTCCTTGGGCCACAAGCTAACCCACCTATAATGAACTGATGGCAATTACGCTTTAATGGCAGCACCACTTGGAGCCATTCACTAGCTCCCCTTACACGATGTCCATTACCAATAGGGCCATCCATTTTGCGATATCTTTACATGAAAGGCCAAAAACATATAGTGTATTCGGCATTGGATGCCTGTGAAGTCTAGGTTCTTCTGGACAAGGACCCACCTGCTACAGTCAGCTCCCCACATAACGCAGCCTGGGTCAACCCCAATAAATGGACCTCAGTAAAAAGACACAAAAACTCACCTCTCCGCTGCATAGAGAGATTGAATCAGCTAAAAAGCCCTTAGGAAAAGGTTAGAAAATAAGAGCCAAGGTCAGTGCACCAACAGGCACTAGAAAACACCATCCCTAGGGGGAGATCCGGACCAGGAAATTATATGGGGACCCGCATGACACTGAGACAGATGTTTTTGCACTAGGGATGGGAGGGGAGGTGCATCTGACTCCTCACCTGTACTGAAATGACCATGGAGGGTATTGTCTTTGTTAACTCTAATCTTTTTCTTTGGTTACTGACTTATTTGTTTGTTGACGGTTTGCTTGGGGGGGAAGGGGAGATTGGGAGGGCCATCCAGGAAGTACAAGCACACATGGTATGGGCAGACAATAGAAATTACAGTACCATGCCAAGAGTTGTTTCACATACCCTTATTCCCAATCACCTATGGTCACAGATGGGCACTTGGTTCTTCTCACACCAATACTTTGCCTCCACATTCACAAAGAAAGATGGAGTGGCCATTCTGTGTACTAAATCATTTGCAGGGGAGATCTTAGAGATGCACCCAGATAAACTGGGATAATCCCTGGGAATGGTGGTTCAAATGGTTTCTCAGACTCTAACCATTCTGAATGTATAAGCACCCAATACCCAACAGCAAGCATTCATAAAGAAAGCTATTTTACTGTCACTCCAATACACAAAAGAGGATCTGATAGTAGGAGGTGATCTTAACTTAGTTTTGGACAATACGACTGATAGAACCCCAACCCTTTATGACGGGATAAGAAAAGGTTACCCCAGTGCTTAAAGACCGGTTAGGGGACATAGGTTTGAGAGATGGACAGAGGGACATTCATGACAGAGATAGAGATTATACCTTTTATTCCACTGCCCACAAATTATACACATGTTTAGACCACTTCCTCTGGGGGATAGTCCGATGAGTTTTGTTACTCCCTTAGACATAGAAAACATAACACTCTCTAACCACACCCCATTACTCTCATTATCCCAACACCATCAGGATACAATAGACCATCCATCTCGAGGCTGAAAAACTTCCTCTTGCATGACCCAGTTACTCAAACAGAAACTGTGGTCGAAATAGAGAACTTTCTACACAGTACCGACACGTCAACCACATCTGCCACCACCCTTTGGGACACTCTTAAAGCTTATTTGAAGGTCATATTCATCTCTAGAGCAGCACGGGGCAAAAAACGGCATCTCACAAATCGGCAAACACTAGAAGAGGCCATTTACATAAGACAGCCACTTCCAGCTGGAACTGCTGCAAGGTCACACCACTTAGAACGCAACTAAAAGCTTGGGGCAGGGATAAGGCAGAATATGGCTTAGTCCATACAAAACAAACACACTACTCCCAGGCCAACAAGGCAGGAAATTTACTCGCAGCACAGCTGCATGCCCAAACTATTAAAGGAAGGATTCAAAAGATAACATGCTCGACCACAGCAATTACCCAAGATGACCTAGCTGTAGCGGATGCTTTAATGGAGTTCTATCAGATTCTATATACTAAGGACCCTCGAACGCCCAAGTCGGTTACCTGCTACCTGGAGACCCACCTACAGTACTCCTTACCACGGTCCTAGCAGCATAATTTAGATGAGCCAATTCTGATGGAGTAAGTTATCCAACTAGCTTTTATAACCCTTTGGCATATCTGTGCTCCCCTTATCGTACACCTCTTCAATGAGGTGGGTGACAAGAGACCTCTCCCGGCAGTGATGTGAGAGGCAGTGGTTACTGTCATTCCGAAACCAGGTAAACACCCTACCCTAAGCACTTAATACAGGCTTATATGACTGCCAAACGTTGTGGTGAAATTACGGATGACAATCCTGACCACTAGACAGGGTCCTATGCTACACACCATAATTCATCCAGTCTTGCAAAAAGTTGATAACCTCACCCACCAACTCCCATCTGAGGAGAGCCATAGAGAACTTGGTGCAATTCATCTGGAGTTGTGTAGCACCTTAGCTGAGGTGCTGAACCCTGTGCAGAGGGTAAAGAAAGGGAAGGGGACGCGTGCCTCCTGGTATAACGCCGCCTGCAGGAAGGCTAAAGCCGACCTACTAGAGGCCATGAAGCAACATGATAATATTTCACTGGTTAGAGCTAAGAGGAAGGAATATAAATACCTTATTTGTAATGCCAAGACTGAATGGGATAATGACAACTGGACAGATATGACGGACGCTCTCAAGTTTCGAGATGCCCGGAAATTCTGTAAGATTGTCAAAAATAGCTCGGCCGATCCCACTCCGGCAGTAGAGGCTAATATTGCACCTAGTGCATGGAAGGATCACTTTAGACTTTGTATGTCCAAGCCAACGTAGATCTTTCCGGGGACCAAGAAGACCTGGTGGCAGGCCTGACCCCTGCGCCATTTCTGGAAACGGATACATTCACCTTGGCAGAAGTTGGGGCAGCTATTGCCAGACTTGCTGCAGAAAAAGCCCCAGGGTTGGACAAAGTCCCTGGTGACTTATTTAAAAATGAACCCACTGTCTGAGCTCCCTACCTACAGGTCCTATTTAATGCAATTCTAGGAGGGATGACGGTGCCTATTACTTGGCTGGGGGCGGAGATTGTTCCCATCTTTAAGAGGGGTTCACCCCTGCTCCCAGTCAACTATAGGCCCATCAGCTTAATTGACGTCCCCCAAAAGATTTTTGCTAGGCTGATCTTGGATCGCCTATTAGAATGGATGCTAGACCACTCAGTCCTGAGCCCTTATCAAGCTGGGTTCAGGAATAAAGTATCCACTATAGATCAAGTCTTTTGTCTTGCCATCTTATTTTGGAAAACGGTACAGTTGGAGGGTTGCATACTCTACACTGTATTCGTTGACCTACGAGCGGCTTTTGATCTTGTACCTTGTAGGAAACTTTGGTCCGTGCTTTCTGGCCTGGGAGTCCCGCAATATCTTCTAAACATGGTTGTCAGATTACACACTGATAACTATGCTCAGGTCAGATGTGGCAGGGTAGGGAACGTTGTCCAATAGATTCCCCGTTGGCAGGGGGGTAAGACAGGGCTGTGTGCTTGCACCGACCCTGTTTTGCCTCTACGTCAACGGGGTAATTGCCCACCTGAATGGGGTTGAAAACAGCGATGCCCCCAAACTTGGAGGCAGCAGGGTGCCGGCGATTAGGTTCGCAGACGACACCCTGCCGCTGTCCAAGTCGCCAATGGGGATTCAGCGAGTTCTCAATGGTTTCGAGGCATTTTGTAAAGACCATGGCCTCGAAATCAATGCTCTGAAGACAAAATATATGGTCTTCAACCCACCATCTAAAACTCGCCCTAATCCGTATATTGGTGCTAACAGACTAGAGAGGGTTCGAACCTTCGAGTACTTGGGGATTACCCTAAATGAAAAGATGTCCTGGGTGCACCAACGGGAGAAATCACAATTAAAGCTGGCCCAAATAGAAGGCTGAATTATTAAGCTTGTTACTAAAAATAAATCTTCTTCTAAGCCGGTCGGTCCCTCATAAGAGATCTACAGAGCACAGGCTAGGGGTGCGGTCATGTATGGAAGTGAACTCTGGGGCTACATGTGCAATCGCGATTTAGTAGCAATAGAGAATACATTTATTAGACAGCTTCTATCACTTCCCCCCAGCACCCCCCTGTTGCCCATGAGACTCGACTTGGGCTTGAGACCCCTCGATGAAGATATGGGACTACGGCCTTTAATATTTTGGCGCAAGATATGGTCGGTACCAGAGCTTGTCAACTATAGGCTAGAACTGCAGGAAATTCTTACTCTTCCAAATGTTGGTAAAATTCCCTGGCTAAATTACATAAAGAAAGAACTAGGGAAATTAGGGTTATCCACCTTATGGTCTGACCCATTGTCATCATGCTCCAGGGTCACACGGAGGCAGCTCATCACTCAGTATCAGGAAAGCAAACTAGCCACACACTTACAAAGAACAGACCTAGGCCCTCTAACGGTATCATTTTTAACAACTAAGGACATTTATAGGTTTGAAACTGTTTTAGATGTTATATTCCCAACTACTATCAGGTAACTGTATCTCCAATGGAGGTATGGCAGTTAGCCGATACGGGCCCATACTAGTAAATGGGCCGAATCTTCCCCGAGCCATTGCCCAGGGTGTAAATTCGAACAGGAAACTGATTTGCACATACTGTTTTTTTGTAATGCTTACGCGCAGGCGAGGAGGAAATGGATTGTCCCAGTGTGTAAAAACCTGGTGTTCTCTCACTGCTTGCAAGCATATAGGGTCTTTAAGACCGACCTATCTGGGCATATAGTTTTTGCACTAGCTAAATATTTGGGGATAGTCTGGCATAAGAGATGATATCTTTTAGTTGGGGATGTATGACAACTGTCAAACTATACATTTATTATATCAACATTATCTGTATGTTTAAGGCTGGCTTCTATTTCTGTACATTGGTTTTACATGTTTTAATATTTTAATGTTTTATCACTAGCTGTTTCTGATGCAATGTTCTTTGTACCTTTTATGGCATATGTTGCCGAAATAAAGATCATGATGATGACGATGAATTCATCCAGATAAATCGAGTTTTTACAAGGTAAGCAATGCGGAGATAACACCAAAAAACTCATTCATATCATAGAAAATGCTCATAGGAAGACTAAAAATGTCCTTATTCTATCTTTAGACATGGAGAAGGCATTTGAGTACTAGAAAAACTAGGGGTGGCCCCATGTTTTTTTCTGCTGGTCTACAGTCAACTACCAGCAACCCATGGCCAGAATCTAAGTACATGGCACGCTATCAGAAACCATCATCAATGAACAAGGAACCAGGCAGGGGTGCCCAATTTCATCATATTTGCTAATGCCATTTGAAGGCACGCAGGTATACATGGCACAAAAATCATCATTAATGTCTTTAAGCTAACCATGTTTGCAAACAACTTCATGCTTTCACTGTTGGAACCCGAACAGTCAGTGCCTTGGGTCCTAGAGGAACTCTGAGCATTTCAATCAGTCTACAATTTTAAAATCAACATTATTATGTCAAAAGGTCAGCTATCTTACCCCCCCAGGGTCAGCTGGAGACTCTAGATTGCCTTATCCCCATTAACTGGGAGACAGACCATGTAAAATACTTGGAAATCCTCATAGGCCCTACCCCTACTGAAGTGACCAACCTAAACTACACATGCTTAATTAAAAAACTCCAGCAAGAATTTCAGCACTGGTACACCAAACTGTTCGCCTGGATGGGGTGAATTGCAGTAATTAAAATGAAAATCTTGCAACAGACACTATCTTCTTCAATATATACCATTGCTACTACCTGTGCCTCTCCTTAAGCTCAGCTCCTACACCTGGCAAAATAAAGTTCCATGGAGTGCGAACCACATCCTCTCCAAATTGGTCATGAAGGTCCCTCATTAGGCAGCACAGCTTTGGTCCTGGTAGAATGGGGTATGATGGACCCACAGATGCAATGGTACTACATAGATCACTCAAATCAATACTCCCCTTTGGCAAGTATCATTCAAGAAAAAGTTGCAATGAAGCCGGGTGCTATACCCCTCACCGGTAACCAGAGCAACCCTGCGGGTATGGGACAGGGTAGCTCCCCGGCCCGGATTCACATCCTTCCCATCATGGTGTATGACCATCTCCTTCAACCGAGATTTCACCCCAGCACAATTGCCATCCCTGTTTAAAATTTGGGGAGAGAGCAAATGCCTCATTTTTTTGTTTTTGTAAATCAAGCAAATACTCACTTTTGAAGATGTCAAGCAACCATTTGGTCTCCCTGAGACCGAATGCTTCACATACACTCAGTTGCGCCACTGGGTCCTTCACCATACAATGAGAGAGGTAATAAGTAGGCCACTTACTTGACTAGACAAATGACCTAAATATGGGCTTCCCAGAGGACTCTGATGTCTACCTTTCTCCTAGACTCTCTCAGTGGCAAAAAAACACCAGAACAGCGATGCTGCGAGAGTAAACTAGGCTATAAACTTTCACACAAAGAATGGTATAAAATATTTGACAGAGAGCATAGATTTCCAACAGATGTATGCTAGCAGGAAACCCAATATAAACTCCTGACATATTGGTATAAGGCCCCAGAAGGAATGCACAGTAGATTATGATGAAATCTGCCAACCACTGGGGAGAATATGAAGTTCCAAGAACCCTGCTACACCTACTCTGACAATGCCACAAGATTCATACATACTGAACGGGGGTGCTCAAGGAAATCGATATCACGTATGACACTCAAATCCCTAGGCACCCTGGAAATCCATTAGAGGGAATCAGGTTGCTATGACCTTGGTTGCAGCACTTCAGAGTATCTTGAGACTCTTGGAGCCCACTACAGTTCCCACATTTCTTGATTGGACAACCCACCTCTGGGAGATATCGGCAATGGAAAACCTAGCAATGGCAATCCAACACAACCCAGCCTCATATGAAGTTACCTGTGACCCCTTCATACAAATACTATCCTGAGATTACCTGGAACAAACATGCCCCGGCTACCTGAAAGTGATCCGACTCATTCTTAGGGAGCAGTCATGGCTTCTCTCCCCACAAGATTAGGGAACCTTTTCCCATTTAGAAACCTACAAGAACTGACCTACAACTTCTTGACTTAAGAACACAGTACATGACACACCAGATGAGGTCAGGGACGGGAGCGGCAGAGTTTTCTGGAACACAGTTTATTCTACGGTCTTGCTCTATGACTAATTTCTATCCACTTCACCTTTAGGATGTAGACAACGGTATGTGTTCGGATTAAAATTCAATATAAACAGTTATACTTAAAAAAAATGGATTGAAAAGGTGCCAAGACAAACGATACTAACCAGTTAAGGGCACAGACTCTCGCTTCCTCTGCTTCTCTTAAATGAGAGAAGTAGGGATAGAGTGGGAGACCATGTCAAAGGATGCTGAAAGGTGAAACTAAATCGTAACAGTCAATTTCCAGAGTCCAACTACATTCATCATTCATAACTCATTGGACACACAATTCATAAATAACTCAGTACTGAAACCATATTTATTTATAGCATTTATTGAGCGCACTGTTACCCATGGGTGTCCTGGCGCTATGTGAAATCTATCCAAGGGTCCAGCCGATGTCATGATACTTAGTAAACTATTCCGTAAACAGCCATGTTTTTAAAGCCTTTCGAAAGGTAAGGAGTCTCTGTATACCTCTAAGCCAATGGGGAAGCTTGTTCCATGCTTTAGGTGCATTTGTCACAAAGCTTTTTCCACCCCAAGTGGCCTTTCTAACAAATGGCACATACACCAGTTTGGCAAATGATGAACGTAGTAATCTACTTGGCGTGTACCAATAAAGTTGTTCTTTTAAGTAGGCGGACCCTACTCCATAAAAAGCCTTATGGACCAAACACATCGCCTTGAACATAGTGTGCTTCCTGAGTGGCAGCCAGTGTAGTCTTTGAATCTCTTCCGCTATTGGGGCATATTTAGGAATGCCCAGCAGCAGTCTAGCAGCTGCATTCTGGAAGAGTTGCAACTTCTGCAATGAACCTTCCTGAATATTGAAGTACAAACTGTTACAGTAGTCCAGTCTCGACATAGTGAGAGCTGTGATCACGGTTTTATGACATTCGATCGGTAGGAGAGGCAGAATTTTGTTGCAAGACCTAAGGGCGAAAGCTGTGGCGGAAGCCACTGAATTAACCTGGTCTTTGAAATTTCTGATCTACCCACACCCCAAGATTTTTTACCTTCCTGTTGGGTGCGGGAAGAGTACCCAGAGTGTTTGGCCACCATTCCAGCATCCAGAAATTGGGATCATTCCCAAAACATACCACCTCCGTCTTACTGGAGTTTAACTTAAGGCAGTTTTGGGCCATCCATGTCCCCACTGCGTTCATACAATCTTTAAAATGGACTGCCGTACTTTTTAATTCAGCTGGAAGAAGAGACACCACTATTTGGGTATCATCTGCATAACTAGTCAGACTAAACCCAAAGGACTGAATAAGGGGTGCAAGGGAGGACACATAAATATTAAATAGTGTCGAACTCAGTGAGGACCCCTGAGGGACCCCACATGGTAATGAAAAAGGTTTAGATACAAATTCCCCCAACGCCACCTGCTGCGTTCGGTTAGACAAAAATTATCTTAAGAGTCTCCAGTCCGAGCCCTGTACCACGATCTCCTGCAGCCAGTCCATCAGCAAAACGTGATGGACCGTATCGAATGCTGCAGAGAGATCTAACAGGACCAGGGCCTCCTTACCACCACGATCCAGAATAGTCCTTATCTCTTCTGTAGATTTCAAAAGGGCAGCTTTGGTACTGTGGCCCCCTCGAAAGCCATATTTTGTTTGATCCAGGGCTTGAGTGGACTCCAGAAATTGGCTAAGCTGCATATTTAGATTTTTCTCAATAATTTTAGCAGGTACCGTAAGTCTAGATATAGTTCTATAATTGTTTGGGTCTTTTGTATCAAGATTAGGTTTCTTCAGGAGGGGCAAAATAGAGGGTTTTTTCCAATCTAACGGGAAGTATCCCTCTGAGTATATTAAATTAAAAATAGGTGTCAGAACTTGAGAAACTGGCTCAGCCGCTAGCTTTAATAAAGCAATCGGACAAGGGTCCGAAGGGGGTCCAGATATCACCTGACTGAGAAGTTTACAAGTTTCTATAGCTGATAGTGGAACAAATTTGTCCAAAACCCCCTTTATCTCTATCTGTCGATCAACAGTTTGATTTGCCATGTTCTTAGCTGTAGCATTGGAAAAGGTAGAAAAAATAGCATCCACTTTCTAAAAAAAGAATCTAGCCAGTTTTTCACATAATTCCTGACTAGGCATGGCTGTGATCGTCATTGGATTGGCCAGGCTAGTAACTATATTAAACAGTTCCCTTGCTGAATTCTTTGCTCTATTGATCCTCATGGAGAAAAATAGAAGTTTAGCCTGATGACCTGCTGTTTATAGGTGGAAAGAGCACATTTATACTTCTTCTTGTCGGTATCCTTATAGTCTATTCTCCACTTTCTCTCCAGATGTTTACATATCAATTTTTGTTCCCCGAGTACCTGTGAATACCATGGGGCGGATGGCTTCAGTCTGGTTGGATAGAATTTTTTTTTAGGGGCCAGCACATTCCCTGCTGTTTCTAACCAACTAGAGAAGAAGCGCGTTGCATCTTCAAGGTTAGGGGGGGCACGCCTATGGTCTTAATAAGGGTATCACACAGATCCTCAGCCATTACTTTATTCCATGCTCATTTCACCAGCTTCTTTTTTACAACTGGCTTCTGCGAAAGATGCTCTGGAACAGAGAGATTAAATAGCACCGCTTTGTGGTCTGACCACGGAAGTGCAGTAATCTTGGTGACTAATAACTGAGAATTATTAGAAAAAATACCATCAAGAGTGTGTCCTGCCTGATGAGTCGCCTCCATCACCAGTTGCTCTAGGTTGCTACATTTCATTACATCTAATAGTTTAGCTGAGTCAGGATATAAAAAAGCTTCCAGATGGAAACCTTCAAACATTTTGCTTCACTCCTCCTGTTTAACCCCATTTTTGTTAGCTTTTAGGATTCTGTGCACTTTACTAAAGTAATTGTGCCCTCTCCTTTAAATGTGGTAAAATTAGCTTACATCCAAATGTCACATTGACCTTTCTTGTAAATCCTTTGTAAAGGGATATACCATGTACCCGGGGTTGGTAAATGAAATGGTACTAGTAGGCCTTCAGCCCTTTAATAACCTGTCTCAGGCCTGTCATTTTAGCTTGCATACATATTTAAAATGCCAATTCGATTTGACATTTTGCCAGGCCTAAACGTTCCATTTTAATTCATATATGTCACCCTTAAGGTAGGCCCTAAATAGCCTATACGACAGGATAAGTTGTATTTAAAAAGTTAGATGTACTGTTAGGTGTTACATGTCCTGGTATTGAAAATTTTTCAATTTTGTTTTTCAGGATTGCAAGGAGTACCTCGCCCATAGGTTAAAATTGGGTTACCTTAGAACATTCAATAGGTGATTAATTTTTTTTGCGATCCTGTAGGAATGGCATGTTTGGTGTCTGCTTAATTGCAAATTAAAACCTCTTTAATGGTAAAATATGAGTTTAAGTTACAATTCTGAAAATGCCACTTTTAGAAAGTCGGTATTTTCTTTCCCTATTTGGTGCCTGCAGCCTGTTTCCTGGGTGACAAGACTAGGTGTACTTATCCTTTCTGTATTCCTTCCAGAGAGCCACACAATAGCAGGTCTGGGTGTTGGCAGAATGGGCCACCCAAGGCAGGATTGGGGGTGAGGCTATGCACATATTTACTTGCCCTTCTAAGATACTGTCTCAGCTCACAAGCAAAGAACTTCATGCTAGCTTATTGTGCCGGCAGACAGACTGGTGGTACCAGGAGAGGGAGGCAAGAAATTCCAAACAACGCTGTGAGGGAAAACTCCAGAAGATTCTCCCATTTCAAAGTTTGCACCAAGTATAAACATGGGGCCCTCAAACCCAGTTCACTTCTGGAACTGTGAAGGACTCTCAGAGGACTGCCCTGCTGTCTGTGACCTGCTATGTATTTCAGAGGACTGCCCTGCTGCGCCAAGGGGACTGTCCAGCTGTCTGAAGCCCACCCTGTTCCCTCAGAGGACAGCCCTGCTGTCTTATGAGTCATTTCATGCTTGAACCCAAGATTTCCAGAATAACTCAAAAGGCCAGTTGACTGGCTTCCTCATCAGAGTCAAAGGGACAGAAAAAGCTTTAACTATCTTGAACAAACACCTGAACCCAACCTGAGTGAGTCCAGACCCTTCAAGTTGTGCTCCTCCAACCTTGGACCCTTGAACGTAGTGCTAAAGACGCTCAGTTAGCTCAAATCCAAAACGTGGGACATAGAAACTTTTCTGCCAAAGAGTGTGCTGAGAACCAAGAGGAGACCGGGACCTACCTGCTCACCGATCTGCCCAAGGTGCATCACCGGTCAGCCTGACCGCACAGCAGTCCTACTACGTTCTTCTCCAAAGCAGGAAACCCTCTTCAGCGGCTCTACGCAGAAGGGGTATCTGGGCTTGTGAAGCCCTCATCGGATACAGCCTGCAGCTTTGTCCCATTGGAGATTTTCCAGTTCCATTAAAGAGACTTAGTACAAACATAGAAATATTCACCACTACTCCATTCAGCAGCTCCCCAACGATGATGCTCCTCCTCAAACACTGCCTCCTGCGTTACCCTGCGGAACTTTACTCTCTGAGACAGTTTTCTTCTAAAATATTTCTAAGTCTGAAGAAAAGCAGAGAGCAGTCCCAATCCACTTTGTGTATCTGACCCACACTTCATCGTGGTTGACCATAAATTGCAACTTTGCTCCTTGTCTCAAGCAACTAGATGTCCACGGTTGGTGCTTTGATATTTTAGGTGCTATTTTTCTTTTTAAACTTTAAAAATTCTAACTTCAATTCTATTGATTGGATTTTTGTTATTTTGGTGTCAAATAATGTTTTAAGATTTACTCAATTTTTCTAAATCAGTGTGGGATTTTCTTGTATTGTGTTGTAACTTTCTTTCTGTTTTAGTGCTGTTTAAATACTTTAGACATTGCCTCTAAGTTAAGCATGTCTGCTGCTGTGCCAAGCTACCACAGGTTAATTTAGTAACTTTTTGTGGCTCAAACTGACAGGGATTGTGGCTGTTGGTTGAGTAGGGTTTCACGCTCTCAACGAACAATCACATTTTTCACAGTGGCAGAAAGGATGGGGTGATGAGCGTCCGTATGGGCAGAGGCCATTTTCTCAACCGACACTTTGGACCGTTGTCTACTTCGGTGTGTTCCAGATGGAGTGAAAATTCTGGGCTGAGGGCAAGGGCAAAATGTATATCAAAAGATGCTTCCACACCAAAGTTCTTGCAGTTAGTTACGGGATGGGTAGGAGCAAAAAGCAAATTGGTTTGACGTTAAGAAAATAGAAGGCATGTTCAAGTGAAGCCCTACTCTGCTTCACACCCATCTGATTCACCACAGGCTTAAGGACAGCTACAATTCTGCAGTGACATGACTGAAGCACAAGAACACAGATCACACTATAAACAAACACTGTTCCACCTAAACACAACATACGGGACAGCCATCAAGCACAAGAACATAAATCACACTCTAAACACACAGCTGCCCAACCACACGTGACAGGCGGTGCAGCCCTCAAGCACAAGAACATAAACAGGACTTTAAACACACACTCCCCCAACTACACACAACATACGAGCTACCTCTTACCCGACAGCCTGTGAAATCTGACCAAGGACAAGACACTATGCAAATGCCACAAGAAAATACAATAACTAACATATCTTCTGTTTACGCTGGAACACACGCTTATGTGAAAGGATAATCTGTGCTCATATAATGCACACAGTTTTGACCAATATTTGGACACATTACTTTAAAAACTATCAAACTATCATTCTGCATCTTTGTCATAGAAACTGGGAAACACTCTACAACCTTCTTGCCCTACTGCGGACCCAACTGGTATTATAATTGTAAGAAACTAGGTTACTGGTTGGGGTAGGGTGAAATCCTACTCAAGCAGGAACCACAATCCTTCTCAGAGTAAAGTTACAAACGAACCCTAAACCTTCAGGTAGCGTGGCACAGAGCAGTCAGGCTGAATTCCGAGGCAATGAGTAAAATATTTGTGCAACACTTCAAACAGTAACACAGTAAAAACACACCACAAAACGATCCCACACCTGATTAGAAAATTAGAGTAACTTTTAATAAACAGAAAAAAAGTCAAAAATCCAATCAGTGGAACCGGAGGTATGCATGCTTAAAGATTTCAGTAAAAATATCCTGAAAAACACAAAGTGTCAACTACGGATATCTGGTCTGGTTGGTCAGGGACAAAGTCACAAGTTCAGGCTGACCGCGACGGAGTGCAGGCAAGCTACAGGGACCATGCTAGACCCACTGTACAAGAGTATCTTAAGTCCTAGTTGTGGAGTGTCGTAAGGTCCCACGTTGAAAATGCGTGGTGCAATCGGGGTGATGCATCGGTTCTGGGGAGTTGTGTAGATGCGACGCACAGTCCTGCGTCATTGTCGAGAATCCAGTTGACAAGAACTTTCGATGTGGTGTCTGGCATCGAGGATGTGTCGCAGCAGTTGAGGCGATACGTCGGCTACAAAAAGCTATGAGGCTGCGATGTGAGATCCTGCATCTTCATCAAAGCTGCAGTCGATGAGAGATTTTCGGTGCGATGGGCTGTATTGGGGAAGCTTCACACAGTGCTAGTTCTGATGCTAGCAGCGAAGTCGATGCAGAGCCCTTGCGCTGGAAGAACCCTCGCAGCAGAGGTGATACATCAGTTATGCTCAGGTTTATGCCACAAAGCAGGGAGATGTGTCAGTTCTGCTTGATCCACAGATGGGCTGACAGAGCACATTTAGGCCCACTTCCAAAGGTCTAGGACTAGGGTGGCACCACTTAGCAGGATAAGACTCACAGATGGCAGAGTGCAGGTGCTGGGTTTAAGGTTGCTGGAACCTTCTATCTTTGAGGCTCTAGTCAGGAGGCCTTGAAGTCACTGTCCTAGGTTTGTACAGATGATGGTCCACTCCTTCACACCCAGGCAAGAGGGTAGCAGGCAGCGGGTCATCAACCCAAGGCATCAGTTACTTCAGCGCAGCAGTCCAGCAGAGTGGTGGTCCTTTCAGCAGCAGTCATTCTTTCTGGTAGAGTGTCCACATGTCCAGAAATGTACTGAAGATCTGAGGTCCAGTGCTTATACCTAGTTCTGCCTTTAAAGAGAAATCTCTAGAATCTTCTCCCACTTCAAAGTCCCCAGGCATCCTGCTCTCCCTGTCCTAGCTCCAGACTAACTACAGTAGGTTTGCATCCCTTTGCGTGAAGGCAGGACACTGCCTATTCAAATGTAAGTAGGGCTGTGCCGAGCTCCACCCATGCATTCTGCCCGTAATGGCCCATCCGGGCACATCTAAACTCTCTATTGTGTGTGGTTGTCTAGGAGAATATACAAAGCTCCCTGTCAGCTACATCACAAAGCTCAACTGTCAGCTACATCTATTCATGTGACCTAGGGACAGGCTACAGGCCCAATTGGCTAAGGCAGAAAAATTGCAACTTTCTAAAAGTGAAAAGACAACAGAACAGCTGTATTGCACTCAATTTTCACAAAATAAACACTGTACACAATAGAAACAAACAGAACTCAATTGCAATGTGGACCCTCTGAGGTGGTTCTACCCGACCACCTGTTCAAAATGGAAGAGAAGAACTAGGACAAAAGTATTAGACAGGAAGTGCACTACTTCCTGCGCTCAAAAGAGTGTCTCGCACATGTTGTACTTCAACAAAACTAATTTGTAACTTTACGCAAAGCTTGAACTCCAACTCAAGCAACAAATTAATGAATCCAAAGTGTTCCAAATGATTGTCCATGACACAATCAATCTGCTACTTTCATGGATTTTAATTTATTCGAAATTGAATTTTTCAAAACAAAGTTCCTTTCAAATGTCGATCATACATGTCAGGCGTGGGTCACATAAATCCCAATGGATTTTGGTGTTAAGCCCACCCTTCCCAGGGGAATCTACAAACAAATAATAATACCAATTGATGTATAGCTTATAGAGTTGCATAGGTACTCAAGTTTACAACACATTACATTGTGGGTATTAGATTCTGTCATATTGTGGCAGACATATTGCTTTCACTTTAGACTGTCAAAGAACTGTTCTGACCTATTTCTATCTCCACCACAGGTGAAAGCATGTCACGTATTCACGGGAGGTGTTCGGAGGAATCAGGCGGGTTTACTCAAAAGTCACGGTTGAATTCGTATCACTTTTGAAGCACAGTGACTATACGACGGCAGTCTGAGCCACGTTTAAGAGTCATCTGGCAAGGAAGTGGGCCTTACGGTAGTTGGCGGTTTGCGTAGTTTGACACAGAAAATAACTCTCGTCATCCCATTTAATTTACAGCAGACAGTGGTCCAGTTGCATGGAAGAACCTCAGTTTGCGTTCTCTTCACAAGCATTAAAGTGGTGTGCAAGGCGCACAGGACACATTTGGCTAACAATGCACACTTAAAAATAGACATTTGGTGAGTGCTATTTGCTCTGGAACTATGTGTTGTGCAAAAATAAGGTTAAGACTGGAGATTAATAGTCATTGTTTTACTTACAGTGTAACATTGAAAGTAGCTCTTGTGAGTAGGCCACACAATTGGGATTTTTACGAGTGATCTAACTCCCTCTTGTGGTATAAGAACAGTCTCCAGCATCACTGCTTACCATTAAGATACATACAACAGACAATTCAGGACAGGATATCTGGCGTGGATGTATATATGCATATTTTGAGGAGACTTTCACGATGGGCGCATGTTGGATCACAGTAATGCATGAGTGCACAGTTATCCTTGAGGGTAACACTCACTGGGTTAGAGAACATTTGGAATACTGCAGTGTGGATTGTCTTGCACCGGGGTGAATTTGTTCATTGAGAGGGTGTCTCTTACATTTTCCTTTTGTTTTTACAAGTTGTGCATAAAAGTCCTATTAGGTTCACTTCTTTTCAGAGTTCTTTTTTTCTTTCCTTTTTCAGACCTTTTCTTTCTTGAGCTGTGTTTTGATGAAATTTGCCCAAAATGTTGGTGTTTTACTTGGGTTCTTCTCACTCGTTATACATTTCCTATTCATAACTACCTCACAGGACTGAGGACCTTTGATCTATTAAATGTATCTATGTGACTCTATTAGATATACATTAATTGGTATTATTATATGTTTGTAGATTCCCCTGAGGAAGGGTGGGCTTAACACCCGAAATGCATTGAGATTTATGTGACCCACGACTGATATGTATGATCGACATTTGAAAGGAACTTTGTTCGGAAAAATTCAATTTCGAATAAATTCATATCCATGAAGTAACGGATTGAGGGTGTCACAGACAATCATTTGGGACTCTTTTGATTCATTAACTTGTTGCTTGAGTTGGAGTTCAAGCTTGGCGTAAAGTTACAAATGAGTTTAGTTGAAGTTCAACATGTTCGAGACACTCTTTTGAGTGCAGGAAGTAGTGCACTTTCTGTCTAAGACTTTTGTCGTAGTTCTTCTCTTCAACTTTCTAAAAGTGGCATTTTCAAAATTGTAATTTAGAAAACTGACTTTACCATAAGAGAGGATTTTCATTACAATTCAAAGTAACAGGTTACCCTTTCACATTTGGAAGTTACAGCTTATTAAATGTAATAATGTAATCTCAATGTAATCCTATGGAAGAGGAATGCCTTGTAGTACTGAAAAACAAATGTAAGAATTTGTTACTACCAGGACATGTAAAACTTAAAAGTACATGTCCAAACTTTTAAATACACTGCACCCTACCATCTGGGTTGTCCAGGACCTACCTTAGGGATGACATATGTTTTAAAAAGGCAGGTTTGGGCATGGCAAAATGTTTACTTTGCCAGGTCGAAATGGCTGTTTAAAACTGCACACACATGCTGCAATGGCAGGCCTGAAATATATTTAAAGGGCTACTTAAGTTGATGGCACAATAAGTGATGCAGGCCCACTGGTATAATTTAATTTACAGGCCCTGGGTACATATAGTACCACTTTACTAGAGATGTATAAGTACAATAAATATGTTAACTAGGTGTAGTGCAATGGCACCATGTTTTACGGTGGAAGCACATGTACTTTAGCACTGGTTAGCAATGATAAAGTGCGCAGAGTCCTAAGGCCAGCGAAAACAAGATAAGCAAATACGGAGGAGGGAGGCAAACATTTTGGGAAAGACCACCCTAAGGTTGACAGGTCTAACAATAATGTGGCAAATGACTCCTCTAACTATGAGTACATGACCTCAAATGGTGCATACACTTGTATAGTTTGTGTTAATGAGCTACCAGTAACACGTCACTCAAATCAAGTGTCATTTCTTCAAATGTATTTCAGCTATAGAAGTCCTTGGGATGTGATCAGTATTTCTTTCCATATTCTAGCAACCTCCGAGTAAATAGGGTATTTTTTGATCCTCTTAAATTGGTCAGAAGCTATACTATATAACTGAATAGCATTGCAGAGTGACCGTTTTCTGAATTATAATTGTGACCTTATTTGCATGTTAACACAACTACTTCAACAGCTATTCCAAGGGGCTAAAAACACGAAAGAAAATAACAATACTTACAGCACCATGGATCGGTAAGACTGGAAGGCAAGATAGGTGTCGTGATCCCTTCATGGACCGACCTATTATTGGTTGTAAAAGGACTAAGTGCTGAATGTGGTGTGGAGTTCATCGTATCTGGATAGGTATGAAAAGGGGAAGATGCAAGAAAACATGATCAAACGGAAGAAAGAGAGAATGCAGAGAAAGTGCACAAAGGAAGAAGTGGGCAAATAAGACTAGGCAGATGGGTGTGTTTGGTTGAGATATTAGGCACAGGAGAAAATGGACGCACAGAGGTCGACAGGAAAAAGTGAAGAAGAGAGGATGTAAGGAAGTGTGGAAGATGTGAGCGAGGAAGGGAAAGCATGGAGGGAGCGAAGTAAAAGAGATACTAGAAGGTAAGAGAGAAAGAAAGTTACCATATCGTGGAAGAAACGAAAAATGGAAGTATGGTAGTGTGGGAAGAAAGTGCATAGAAAGGGTGGTGAAGTAAAACAAACGACAGAAGATTTGAAGGAAGGAGAAATAGAGCAGACAGAAATCAGGAGGAAGGGAGGGACGGCAGGAAATGGAAGGAAGGAATGGAGTGATAGAAGATAAGACCATTTGGTAAAAATTTGAAAAGGAGCAGATTGAAAGGGAATAGGTTCGTAGGTAGTGGAAATAAGACAGAAGACAAAGGAAGGTAGAACAACCGAAAGGAAAGTGGATAAAACAAAATAAAATGCAAAAAACATGAGGAAGGAGAATGAAAACCAAAAGAAAATGGAAGAAAGAAAAATAGCTCACTTTAAGAAATACAGAAACTATGAATGAGCTATACAGCTGGAACAAGAGTATCTTCCAAATGTAATTATTTACTCCTATTTATTAAAATGAGTAACACTTGATTGCCGCTTTATAACACCAAAAATTCAACAAATTATTATCAATTTCATGACATCATTCAAGAATTATTCAAGTAACAAAGTATAAAGTGTCTGAGTTTTAATGAATATTCTCTAAAGTTTTAATGGGGGAGCAGGGCCAGACGACCCTGGAGATAGCTCTTCTCTAAACATGTCTCTGCCCTATGCCCTATCTGTAGTAGATTTGGACAATGCACCCACTGTGGTGGGTGATGGTGCTGAAGCCACCATTTCCCAACCACAGGATATAGGCGGGTGCAACCTTTCATGCAGAAGAGTGGTACCCTACTTTGAATATTCAGGCGGGACAACCCTCACGGGTTTCCTTCCCTCATATTATTTTGGAAAAGACTGAACACTTGTTAGGCTTTTAAATATGTTCTAACTGTTCCCTGTTAAATTATTTTAACTCTGTGTGTTGTCTTCTTCAGCAACCCAAAATGTCTGTGTACGAGTGCTACGAAAGTAACTTATAACTTGTGCAGGGGATATGTTGTCATCTGCAAGATAAAGGAGGATGACTTCCCTTCAAAGATGGCTACTGGTAATGGTTCCCAAGGTGAGTTGCATCAGTGGCTGGTCATATAAGTTAACTAATCCTGCCAGCAGGTAGACACTTTGGTGGCTCCTGTTTGCCCATCGAGATGCTCTGAGAATCAAAAGTAAGAGGTACGATGAAGGAACCGACCTGCATTCTAGCTCCAGTGATCAACCTGTCATAGTAGGAAAGGGAAATATTAAAGAGCTGGTGTCCAAAGAGTAGAAGACCTAGGGTGTTAGGGTAAGTGTACTGGGTCTTAAACACTAGTATGGATATTATTTCTTGTGTGGCTCGGGGCAACGTGTATGTGCATCGCTGAGTCTCCCTGGCCTTCGTGCATCATCCCCTTCCTTCCCTCAGAAGAAGACCACAGCAATATTCTATTTTTACCTGGAGTAGGATTGGGGATATTTCCTTCTACGCTAGAACTCCAATGGAGGACCCTGGACCATACAGAATTAGTGTAGATCTAAGTCTGGATGAAGTCTAGGTCTAGTTGAGGATTCCCTCCTTGAGGAGAACTCGGATCAGTCTTCTTCTAACCGGAGCGTCTGTATTGAGCACTTCAAGATATAATGTGAAAATTATGACGCCCTTTCAAATGGAAGATTACTTTAGGGCCAGGCAGGAATAATTTTGCTCACTGTGCATTGGCAGCTGGTGAACTTTGAAAGAGATGAGGCATAATAATTGCACTGATTTCTGGTGAGTTTTCAAGAGAAGCGAAATAATGTACTTTTAAGCAAAAGTTCTATACAAATTGACTCTTCAAATATAGGCTCTGGAAGGGCACTTATTAAACATTGAAGTACTTTCTTAAAGCCTGCCGCTCCCTCCTAACCGGAGTTAACCATTTTAAAAAAAATGAAAAATATGAAGTTGGTGCCCACCTCACGTATATCAGTAATGAATACCTCCATTGCGCCTGTGCCAGCATGTTGTCATGCATGGCCTTTATATGCCATGGTTAGCCCCTTATGATAAGAACTACCTGCAGCAGAAAAGGGACTACTAAAGAGCTAGTGGCAAAATTGTGTCATTGACTGCCTCCATATACCGAGACTGATACAAATATCAAAGATTTGTCTAATAGAATGGGAAACATATGATCCTTTGTTTCTATCTCATGAGAGGCCTTCTTCAGGGCTCTGGGGTCTTGGTCTTGTAAATGGCCAATCAATGGTTTCTTGTGTCCTGTCACGTTTCTTCAGTTCTCACAACTGCAACTAAATCTTAACTCAACTGCTCCTTGCTGAAACTTGTCTTTCATGAGTAGCAACTCCTCCCAACATTAATCTTTCCCACAGAGCTCCAGCCTTAGTAACAGATTCTTACTGATTTACCGCAAGTACTCCAATCATACATTGAGCTACTTTAGTAGTGTGTTGTTAATCAGAATCTATAAAGGATCATAAACCAACTATCCATAACACAGTGATCTATATCACATGAGTACACCAGACAAACTCCTCATATTATCATAATGCACCCACCAATAAATAGCACACGCCAGTTGTCATGCTGGCTGCCATCTGCTTATTCCAGCTGGCACCAGAGGTTCATTGGCGTAAAGTAAAAGGAAGTTTTGTGACCTCTGACATATTTTGTGTACCTACCCTGGAGACTTCAATCAGTTAATCATTTGTAAAGCGTAGATCTGTCATCCTGGGGGTATCTGGGCACTGTTTCTCTGTCAAAGAGCCAGGTCTTGAGCCTCTCTGCCAGCGAGGAGGCTGTACATAGTTGGAGATGAATGCTGTTCCATGCTGCGGCTGTGACGGATGCGGATGTGTGCGCGAGAGCGACTGAAGAGGAGCGATGGTGTCTGGAGGGCTTGTGGAAGTTCAGTTAATGGTTGATGTAGGCAGGTCTTAGGTCATGGAGGGCTTTGCAGGTGTGTGAGGATCATGAACTGGCATCTCTTCTGGATGGTGAGCTAGTGAATATATCTTAGTGGCGGGTGATGTGGGTTTCTTTGGGGAGGTACAGAATGAGTCTGGCTGCATCATTCTGTATGGTAGGGAGTCTTCTTAGGAGCTGGGTTGAGATGCCTATGTAGAGGTCGTTGCGGTAGTCGAGGTGGCTGGGGATGATGGTCTGAGTGATGGTCTTTCTGGTGTTCTGGTGTTGGTTGGGATCCATCCAAAGATTCTGTGGACCATGCTAAGTGTTTCGAAGCAGGAGGAGGCGACTGCATTGACTTATCATTTCCTGGTGAGATAGCTGCTGAGGATGATGCAGACGTTGCGAGCATGGTCAGTCGGTGTGGGTCTGAGTTCTGCAGGCCACCAGCTGTGATCCCATGTTTAGGTGTTCTTCCCGTATATCAGTACATCAGTTTTGTTGGAGTTGAGTTGAAGGCAGTTGTTTCTCATCCATTTGGCAACGATAGTCATGGCATTGCAGAACATGGTTTTGGCATTGAAGGGGTCCTCAGTGAGCGAGAGTATCAGTTGAGTGTAATCTGCGTAGGCGTCTATGTTGAGCCAATGGAATCTGACAACATCTGCGAGGGGGGTCATGTAGATTTAGAACAGGGTGGGGCTGAGGGATGATCCTTGTGATACGCTACCTATGTCTTTAGGTGCAGAGGTGAAGAGAGTCAGTTGGATGCTCTGTGTGCATCATGTTAGGAAGGAGGCGATCCACTTGAGGGCATCTCGCTGTATGCCTATGTCATAGAGTCTGTTGATGAGGGTGTTGCGGGAGACAGTGTCGAGAGGTTGAGGAGGATCAGGGCCACAGTTTCTCTGTGGTCGAGGAGTGTCCTGATGTCATCCTTGGCAGCCATCAGTGCGGTCTCCGTGCTATAGTTGGCACGGAATTCAGATTGTGAGGCGTCCAGTAGCTGGATCTGTTCCAGGAATTCGGTGAGCTGCTGGTTGATGGCTTTCTCGAGTACTTTGACTGGATAGGGGAGCAGAGAGATCGGATGATCATTTTTTAACTTTAGTAGCAAGTACCCAAGTATCCCAAAGGCACTTACTGATCTAAACCCAGAAATTGTATTAGTGGACAAATGCTGCGTTATCTAAACTTCCCTTCAAAATCTTGCTACTCTATTAACCACGTTCTAGAAAATAATGTGAAAAGCACACTTTATTACCAAGAAGAAAATAAATAGATTCACATTTAAACCCAAGCTGAAAACGTACTACCTCTCAACAGCTTAGGCTTGCACTTATGAGGGATTTAGCTTCGGGCAAAGCAGAACAGATTTAATTTCATAAGAGCAACTATTGTGGTAAGTTTGAATTGCTATTTATTTTGCATTACCTTCGAAACCATGTACGCACAGATGGAGCATTTGGATTTGTTCAATGTGCTCAATAGTGAAGTCCATAAAAATGTTTGGCTCGTTAGTATTAGCCTGACCTGTTTTAAACATACATAAAAACCTCCTCTAGCATCACCATTCCAGTTGTGTGCCTGTGTCACCTTTCCTTAATGTGATGCCATGTGGCGTTGTCTTACCTGGGAATCTATCATCTGGTCGGCTGCTGTTCATGCCAGGAGGTTCATGGTGGCCATAGCAGTTATAGAAGCCTTCTAGATTCCTGCAGACCTCTTCTTTGGAGCAAAGATTGAGTTCAGGGTATGTGCATTCATTCACATCTGTGTAGGAAAAAATAACATTCACTACTGCTGTCTAGAGTTTGCTCATGAGAAGTTATGTGGAACAAGATATTGTGCAAAAGTCCCGGGAAAAGTACAAGCATTAGCTCCGCCCCCATCCTGCTTTTAAAATGAACAAGTCCCTAGTTCACCGAGTGTTCTTGAAAGCCAGGTTAGATAGCTTGGCGGTGGTGTGAGGAGAGAGTGTCTGCGTGTGTGTTCATGTGTGTGGTGAGTGTGTGGACCAAATTATGCTGAAGTATTCACTAAGGTAGTATTCACTAAGGTATCTGGCAATAAAAGGCAATAAAAGGCAAATTATGTGGTATAATGTAGTAACGCAGAACATTTTGTGGAAGAGTTACTTTAAATATTTTTGTTCAAGGTTTCAATTTATTAGTACCAGTTTACGACGAAAATATAGCAATATGAAACTGTCGGGTAACCAGTTAACCTTTGTAAAGGGCCAGCCATGCAGCAACATATATGGCAGTGGTTATAGTAACTTCTGATTGGTTTGAACTAGAAACTTTTTTTGTCAAATTATGCAATATGTGGGATTATAGGTTAGTCAGTCCAAACAATATAACATTAGTTTCATTTTTTTCAGCGAATCAATATTAGGAAACATTTATTTCACTTTTAATCGTATCTTGATTTTTCTTTATTATAATGGTTCTTAGAGTCGTCAATTTTGTGGAAAAGATCGTACAGAAAATGGAAATAAATGAAAGAGAAAGGCCAGCCAACATGTGTTTTGGCCCTTCTGACGTGCAGGGCTATGACTTTTTCAAGGTTGTATATCATAATCAACGTTATAAGAAAAACTGTAAATGATTGGCCAAGTTCATGAAAAATTAGCCAAAATAAAAAAATTGGGACCAACGTAGTACAATTTTTTAAGTCATACATGAAAATTAAAAAGACAAGAAACCGGTAAACAATAAGAAAGGAAACAGAAAATACAAACAATACAAAGAAAAAAAGCAATTTAAAAAAATGGTATTAACGTAGATTAAGTGGAAGACCAATTTGTCAATGTTGTGTAGTCACTGGAAACTGGTGCAAAACACTTCACACCTTGTACTGTTCTGCTTATTTGTTATATAAACTAATATAGTAATGTGCTGCTGTTGGGTGATGGTCAAGAGAAAGTCCAGCCCTATATCCAATAAAATGAAGCAGTCATGTGCCTAAGTAGGAGATAAGTGCATAACAGACATGAATGGATGAAAAGGCCTTGTACTTAGAAATTTGAGAGAGGCATTATGTATGAGCTCAAAACAGCAGGAGGCTGTCGAGAAAATATGCAGCCGAGAATCAAGGCGGTGGTCTCTAGTATTTAACAGTCCATTGCAGGGCCAGCTCCGTGCGATAATCATTTGTGACACCCTCACACCCCCACACCCCAGGACCACCTCCTCTGATCCTTTCACTACCACTGGGCAAAAGTGTTCCTCATCTCTCCAATCATAAGTTACTGCCAAACACATTCCCCCCTCCCGAGTTCATCGCCCCCTCCACAGGTCAGCACCCAGTGCGGCCACACCGGTCGCACACCCCTAAAGCCGGCCCTGAGGGATTTAACTGTGGCAGTCAACGGATCGATTAATAAATCTAGATGGACATAAGCTACGTAGACATAGTGAAAAGAAGGGAGAAAATATTATGGAAATCAGGTTGGGAAGTTTTTTGGTATAAAGAATGATATAATAAGAGGTCTTCAACAGGGAAATATACTTAGTGAGCATGGAATGAATTGCAGTGATCAGTTTTGTCATTAAATGGGCAGTAAACATGTCGACCTTCTTTTAAGCTATTACTTTCCAAGCTGGTATGGACCATGGTACCCATCTCTGGTTCACTATCATTTTTACCCTTAGCAAAGGAACCCACATATTAAAACACTAGGGTATACCTTAGTTACTTTTAACTTCGCATAACACCATTCTACTCACATTTGCACACATAAACACTGCACCTCATACTTCACATTGGCAAAAAACAAAAGAACTCTGGAAGAGAGCCCCCTTGCTGGGCCTGTTGGGCATTGCAGCGCCAGCCCAAAGAGGAGCTGCCCGATGATAAAGCATGGCACCCTTATGGGTGTGTGACGGCCCTTGCTACTGAGCAATAAGATCCCCCAATCTGGTGCTTCAGGCTACTCCCAACCTCCTATATTTCTCTGCATTCAGGAACTGTATACTCCTTTGACTTACATAGTCTCATAAAGGGACATGTATGCTGAACCTTTATTCGACCCTTTTCCCCCCTATCAGTTACTTTGATGATTACTTCTCGCCTTAAGGAGAAAAACCAACGTGATCTTATCGATGGACCAACATTGGATATAATCCTAAGAGTTCTTTGTTTAAGGTGCATGGTTCAACAAGCCATTAAAATATAATGAAGTTCACATCTAAGTCAAAATATTGTGTTGATGATTGTCTTCCATGAACATGGAAACGTGGTCCTATAAAAAGAATAATAATAATATGCTGAATTATATAGCCACACAAAGGGAGACAAGTTACTACCACAGCTTTTTTGTGATTGTTTATTTGAGTTGTTAACAGGAATTATGAAAGCCCAATTTGGGGGGTAAAACAAAAAATGTTATGTGCAATAAGTGTAACTTTGAGTTATGTGATTCCCCTAAAGAGGCGGGAACGGATCAGAGATGTCAGCTCCAATAACTGGATGTGATGATGTTCAATAAATACCAAATGTTTACCACAACAGGATTGACATGATCCATGTAATTTCATTTTTTTAAAAGAAAATCTTTGCACTTTTTACAGCTGTACCTAAAGGTTGATGCAACCAAAATTCGTTCAAAATTGTACTTACATGAAATCTTAAAATAAGAGAGAAATTCTCAAATCTAAGAGGTATATTATAGATCCAAGCATTGACAGCGGGACATGAGAAACGTGTTTCCATGTAGAAGAATTTTTCTGGTGTGAGAAATGTGGTCACGCTTTTCTAACCCATACATGAGACAGACCTCATTCTGAGACCAGTGTTATTTATGAAGTGGATGAGCAGACAGTACATAGCAGGAGTGCGGTGGGTGATCTGTGCTATGGTACATCTACAATTATTCTGCCAGAAAAGGAATAACAGGCTGAAACTACCCAGTTTAAAGAAATAGCTTTTTACTATGGCCAAAATGTGGATCTTAAGTTGTGCATCAAATTGATGCACAACTTAAGATCCGCATTTTTACAAAAGTGCCGATTTCGCGGCAAACTGCGAAATCGTGGAGAGTCTGATCAATGTCTAAAGTGACACAAGCATTTTATGACTAAAGGATAGTGAGTCATATGTGAGTCAAAGATGATTTTAAGAAGCTGTATGATTGTCCGCTTCCTAGATATAATGTTCTCCATGAGACATATGGAGGATCTTTGTTACTGTTCCTATCACTTCAAAGAGTTCAACAGCCAGAAGGAACTAAAGTGGAGATTGTAGTAATCAGGTGATTGGTAATACATGTGTCACTGACCTACTAGAGGTGAAGATTAGAATGGAACAGAAAATCGTGATTTTCTTGAGTAATTTGAGAGTAGAAGTTGTTAGGCAGGCTTGTTGTTTTTATTGTTATTCAAGCAGTCTTTGGTCTGCAAAAGTTCGATGTCTGAGATGTGATTTGGTAACTGTCAAGCCCATGAATTATATGTGCAGACCAATACTTTCCTTTGGATATGACCATCAAATTAAGAATTTTTTATGCGCTTGACACTTAAACTGTAGACTGTTTTTGCCTTCAGTTAGGGTGATTAGTAGCAAACTGCAGATAACACACAAAGCATACTTTATACTGCAAACAACTACAGGGCCGATATTATTATACACGCAGAAAGGAAGTGTTACCCGTGGAGTTTAAGTTCTGAATGTTACTGTGTATTATTTCCCATGAAGCGCCTTGACTCCCCAGATCATATGGCACACCATGTGTTAGATCTGGCTCCTTGCTGTGGTTTCCCCCATACCTTTTTGCTTGCTAACCAGTGCTGCAGTTATGCTATGTTATGGTAATATGTTAATATGATTTGTAAAGCACATGACTTTCCCAGCGATCGGGCTTCCCAGTGCTAATCACAGTAGACCGGCATTATGGAGCAAGAGAGGCGGGGAGACCACAGAAAGACCTAGGTAGCAAACAGCCATTTTGGGGTTTTTCATGAATTAAAGAAGATTCAGAGTATTCCATAGATCAGGGGGCATGCTGTTCCAGAGTGATTGTGTTCTCTCATTAAAGCACGGTAGAATTGGCTTATACCCAATTGGCATATTACATTTACTTCTAAGTATCAGTAAAGTGGCACTTCCTGTGTACTGGACCTGTACATTAAATGCTACTAGTGGGCCTGCAGAGCTGATTGTGCCACCCATCTAAGTAGAACTTTCAAACATGTCTCAAGCCTGCCATTGCAGACTGTGGGTGCAATTTTTTAAATTGACATTTCGACCTGGTAACATAACCCTTTTACCAGGCTCAAACATTCCTTTTTGATACATTTAAGTCATCCTATGTGTAGGTCCTGGACAGCTCTGAGGGCAGGGTGCGCTGCATTTAAAAATTAGAACATGTACTTTTTTAAGCTGTACATGTCCTAGTAGTGAACAACTCTAAAATTCTTATTTTGTTACTGGAAGGCCTACCTCTACCATAGCACAGTATTGGAGTTACCTTAACACATAAGCTGTAAAGTCACACAGAAACAGGTAACTCATTCATGTTTGGTGTCTTTAGAATTGACATGACAAATCCTAACATGATGAAGTAGGATTTTAAATTACAACTTTGAAAATGTCACTTTCAGAAAGTTGGCATTTTTCTGCCTCAGCCATTTAGTGCCTGCAGATTGTCTCTGGGTAACATGACTAGGTGTGGTTGAAAGTTGGCCTTTGTGTATTTCTTCTAGTCAGCCACACACAATAGGGAGCTTAGGTGTGCCAGGATCGGAGGGATCAGCTGAGCACAGCCCCACTTACACTTGAATAGGCTGTGTCCTGCCTCCACACAAAAGACTGCATACCACCTGGAGTTTGTCTAGAGCCAGGGCAAAGAAGACAGGGCACCTATGCACTCCAAAGACAAGCCTCTAGAAGCATTGGCCACCACAAAGGCAGAAATGCACACAGATATTGGACCTCAGACCCCAACTCTTGAGTACACTTCTGGACCTGTAGATACTCTGCTAGGAAGGAGGACTGCTGTGCTGCTGAAAGGACTGCCACTCTGCTGGACTATTGCTGTGAAGGACTTCTGCCCTGCTGTGCTGACCTGCTGCCCTCTTGCCTGGGTGAGAAGGACTTGAACTGCATCTGCTGAACCCTGGACCTCAGGGCTAGTTAGCCGGCCTCCTGACTTGAGCCTCAGGGACAGAAGGCTCCAACAACGTCGACCCTGCACCTGGATTCTGCCATCTGTGGGGCTACCCTGCCAAGTGGTGCCACCACAGTCCTGTACACTTGGAAGTGGCCTAAGGTGTTCTGCCAGCCTCTGAAGACCTCATAAAACTGCTGCATCCTCTGTGCTGCATGGCACAACCCCCATGCATCGTCGCCGCTGCATGGATCTTACCAATCACAAAGACTCGCATCACAGCCCGTGGCCTCAATGGAACTGCCACTGCGTGACACATCCTTGGTGTAGGATCTCGCATCCCTCATCGACGGTAGCCTCAATGACGACGCCAGACTCCATATGGCAGCCTCGCAGCATGTCGGAACCGACACATCACCCCGACTTCGTGATGCATCCTTGATGCCAGGCTTTGCATCGCAAACCCTCATCAACAAGAATCTAGATGACAAAGCAGGCCCTTTCACTGCAGCTTTGCTGCATCTCGGAACCAACGCATCGCCTCGGCTGTGCAACACATCTTCCACGCGGACCCTTGCACCTCTCCTCCAAACAGGATTTAAGGTACTTTGTATAGCGGGCCTAACAAGGTCTCTATAGCTGGCCCATGCTCCATCGCAGTCAGCCTGAACTTGTGACTTTGTCCTGGTTCGGCACAACCAGATATCCACAGTTGGTGCTTTGCACCGATTTTTTCACTGAAATCTTCAAACTTGCATATCTCCTTTTCTATTGATCAGATTTTTGTCGTTCTGGTCCTTTTTTATTTATTAAAAATTCCCTCTATTTTTCTAATCTGAGGTGGGATACTTGTTGTGTGGTGTCGCTTTATTATTGTTTGTACTGTTGCACAAATACTTTATACATTGCCTCTGAATTAAGCCTGACTGCTCTGTGCAAACTACCGGAGGGTTGAACACAAGTTAATTTAGGGTAGGCATGTGCCTCACCATTACAATGATTATGGTTGCAGCTTGGCCAATGCTCACAACCCAGTCAACCAGTAACCCATTTTCTCACAGTATGCGTTCATAGAGGCTTCTTAGAGTATATACCAATATGTGTCAGTCAGTCATGCAAATAAGCATGTAGAATAAATTACCTTTCACATTTATGTTGATAACTTCAGGTATACGCCTTACAATCTCTTGCAGCTTCTCAGATACCTCATTTAGGATTGCTGGCTCTTGAAAACCAATCAGAAGTTGAGATTCTACTGTGAAGGTCTCTGCTTGTACAGTGGTGATTGGATGAACAGAAACATTGAATGGCCAGAGTGCACCAGTAATCTGTGAGATGAAAATTAATGTGTTAATGAACCTTACTGCAACTGTCAAGCTCCAGACACGTTTTGCAAAAAAATCAACACACACATCATTTCTTAAAATTCAACTGGTAAGAAAACAGCCTACAAATACATTTTTTTGGCCAATGTGGAACTGCTCTAGAAACTCTGCCCTAACGTGGATAGCTTGCACTTTTTTTCTCATTGTGCATGTTTGTCATTTTATTCCCTCAAGCCTTCAAGGGCATTTTTTCTGTGTTATGATGAAGTCGTTTTTTGTCACCTTTCTTCAGTGGATTTATTTCCTCAATGACAGTCCACGGATGAGAACAGAGGTGTACATGTAATTGTCAGGAACAATAACAAACGTGATAGAGATGCAGTACATACAGTTCGATGTCCAGGGTTTCGACCCTCATATAAGTTCAGAGAGGGCAGCAGGAGTATATAAGCCTCTTAAACCACTAGGTAGGTGCCTGTCAATGTCCTTAGTTGTTTCCACCTTCTCTGCTTCTGCACCAGTCCATCACCCTGGTTAGAGTCGCAGTATTTTATTGTTTTCTTCCATTCTCATTTCCAATACCCACTGACCCTTCTCGTCCATCATGCTCTTAGTTTCCTCCTATTCCTGCACCTTGAGCCTACCATCTCACCAGCTCAGTTCTCCTGTTCTCAGTGTTGTCGGTTCTCGGCCTGTATCCTGGTAGGACCAGGGCTAGTCCTTCTACTTCCCAGCCAGCGAGTGGTGGTGAAAATGCATTTCTACTTGTGTGGTATATTGCTAATTGTTTGATCAAAAGAGTTCTAACAGTCAATTAATCAGGTGTCTTGTAAAGTGCGACTACTCACCCCTAAGGGTCTCAAGGCACTGGGACGGACTGCTTATCCGTCGAACGCACTCTGGATCAGTCAAAGATCCAGGTTTTGAGGTCCTTCCTGAATTGAGGCAGTGATGGTGATTGCCTGAGATGGAGAGGCAGGGTGTTCCAGGTCTTTTCTGCAAGGTAGGAGAAGGATCTTCCTCCGGCCGTCGTTTTGCGGATGCCTGGGATGGTCGCAGGGGCCAGTTGGGTGGACCGGATGTCTCTGGTGGATGCGTGGAATGAGAGGCGTTGGTTGAGGTACGCAGGTTCCGCGTCATATAGGGCTTTGTAGGTGTGTGTGAGGAGCTTGTAGGTTATTCCTTTGTTGACTGGGAGCCAGTGGAGGTCTTTCATGTGGCCGGCTATGTGGATGCGACAGGGGATGTTGAGGATGTGACTGGCAGAGGCGTTCTGAATATTTCTTGAGGAGTTTCTGGGTGATGTCAGTGTAGAGTGGGCTGCTGTAGTCGAATCTGCTGCTGATGAGTGCATGGGTGACCGTCCTTCTGGACTTGGTGGGGATCCACTTGAAGATATTTCGGTGCCGGCGTAGCATGTGGAAGCAGGATGATGAGACAGCGTTGATCTGGTGGTTCATGGTGAGCGAGGAGTCCAGGGTGATTCTGAGGTTTCGTGCGTGGTCTGTGGGTGTGGATTTCAAGTGCTTCGGGCAACCAGGAGTCATCCCAGGCAGAAGGTGTGGAGCCCAGAATGAGTACTTTGGTCTACTCTGAGTAGAGCTTGTGGCAGCTGTCCTTCAGCCAGGTTTCAACAGCCTTCATCCTGTCTTGAAAGTTGTTCTTGGTGACTGTGGGTTCGTTGGTGAGGCAGAGAATCAGCTGGGTGTCGTTGATGTAGGAATAGATGTTGAATCCAGGGTTTCTGATTGTGGCTGCGAGCGAGGACATGTAGATGTTGAAGAAAGTGGTGCTCAGGGAGCAGCACTTAGGCACTCCGCAGCTGATATCTGTGGTTTCAGAGTACAACGGTGGTAGTCTGACTCTGTGTTTGGCCGGTGAGTTAGGAGCTGATGCATTCCAGGGCTTTGTTGTGGATACTTGCATCGTGGAGTCTTGTGCTTAGGGAGCGTTGGGAGACAGTATTCAAGGTGACTGAGAGTTCTAGAAGGATGAGGGCTGCAGTTTTGCCTCGATCGAGAAGGGTGTGGACGTCGTCTGTGGCGGCGGGGAGGGTGGTATTGGTGCTGCGATTGCTTTAGAAGCCAGATTGGGAGATGTTCAGGATATGGTTTACTTCGATGAATTTGGAAAGTTGAGTGTTGGTCATTGTCTTGTTTTTTCTGTCAAGATTACCAAACAGTAGTGGGCGTAATTCGGAATTCTACAGAGTTACAGAAAAACGCTGCGAGATTCCATGGAATTCCGCCAACCTGCGGAACATATGCTGCTCACGCTGCAAGTTACCATTGGTACAGTGAAAATTACCTATGAATAACACCTTGCAATGTGCTACAGCACGTAGCCATTCGAGGTGATTTTGCTGCCTTTTTAAGTAGAAAGTCTATTTGAGCAGAGAATCTACTTGAGCGGGAGAATAGCTACTCGAATGGCAGCCCTCTCCGACCGCAAAAAGTCACGTCCGCCGGCATTATAAAATGGCACCATAAAGCTAGAAATCGTGGCAGGGTCCGGCAAATCTCGCCCGCTCTTGCAAGCACGTGTGTGGAGCCTCGCATTGGTTCTGTGAGAAGCGAAGAGCAGAATAATTCTGCCATGCACCAATTGGCAGAATTTGGCTGGTTACAAGAGTAACATGGAGTTACCCAAAATTCAGCCAATTCCAAGAGTGGAATTATAATTCTGCCCAGCCCTAAAGCAGATGTTCTGTGATATTCCAGGGCGTCTGTTGGCACTGTTCTGAACCAGTGTCTCGGGTGTCTTATCCCTTCCTCAATTTTTTCCTGGGTCACTAATCAATATATTATTATTTACCACTTCAGATGGGATAGGTGGACAGTTGGGGCAGACAACTATATCCTTTGCTTTTTGGGATTTAATCCTTAAACAAAACCATGACAGTACTGTAATTTCTGCCTAGCGTGGAATTATGCCAATTAAAGAAAGTACATCACCACAGTCATCAGTGCCAGGCACAAAGAACTCCCTGCGTAACCTAGCTGACCTCATGTGATGTAACTTTGGAACACCAGTTTTTTGTAGAAACTCTTGATTGAGCCATCTCTTGCATTCTGCTCACGCTGTGTTCCTCTGTATTTTTTAGGTGACTGTCCCCCTTTTCTGTTATTTTCCACAAAACTATTATTTTGTGTAAAAATAGAATTTCATCAGGTAACCGGATCACCAAAAAGCCCCCACAATGTACAGCTCATAACAATGCAGAAGACGTTGCAAATCAGAATTGCTAACGTCAATGGTGGCATCAAATATGACAGTACTAATGCCATAATCGATGGAATCACCCATGAAGCATACATTTGCACAGTATTGTACAGTTTCTGCATCCGATAGCATAGTCTAGGCAGTGCACTGAATATTTTATTGCATATGCTTCCAAACAAATGTCATTGCACGATTGCCAAGGCAGACCTATTGGCTTTGTCAATGCTTGTTATTAATGCAGTGCAAGGACTCGGTCTGTGCCAGACACCCCCACTGTGGGTGTATACTAACTAGCACAATCTATTTATGTTTACTCCATCTGTAATGCAGACCCGGGTGTCAGGAACAGGGACAGGTTTTTACTATATATTCAAATGCATGGGCACTTAAGACGGGTGCAGTGAATGTTTAGAAACACTTTCGGTCCAGTCTCAAAGTCAGAATTTTGAAGCTCCTTTTTTCTTTTTTGGTGCTTTTTGGCACTACGTTTCAGGAAGCATCCTTCGGTAACCTGAGTTACTGCTGGGATAGCCGTTGTGGTTTCTCGAAAAGGCTAACGGCGTCAGACTGTTTTATTACTGTCCATTTTTTATATATTGGTCTATTCATAGTTACAAGTTCAGGGAGGAAGTTGTTAATACATGTATTGATTGTACAGGCTACTATTCTTTCTCGCCTTGGCTATGCTAGCTCTCTCCTACTTGGGGCTAATAAGGCGGAAATGGTATACACCCGTTACAACGCATCTTTTACTCCGCACTACCATTACAACGCGACTTTTACTCCGCATACCATTACAACGCATTGCGCTGGGGGGCGCTCTAGGATAGGGAATAAGTATAATTTACTATCCAACACCTTCCCTAGGGTCCACGGGGACTGGAGTTAGAATAGTAAATTATACTTACCACTATCCAGCACCCCAAAGCGCTATGCGTTGTAATGGTATGCGTTGTAAAAGTCGCGTTGTAACGGTATGCGGAGTAAAAGTATGCGGAGTAACATGGTACATCCGGCGGATATATGCCGGCTTCAACGAGTCCAGAATGCTGCAGCTAGAGCGCTTGTAGGTCTTCCACACTTCTGTTCCGCTGCTGACACCATTCGGAAGCTGCATTGGCTCCCTATGGAGAGTAGGATCCAATTCAAAGTACTCTGCCTTTCGTTTAAAATCATGAAGTCCCCCCGCCCCAGCATACTGAGCAATTTGCTCACTTTATATGCTCCTAGCTGCAGGTTACGATCGGTGGACCGTCAGTTGGTCACGGTCCCTCTGGTAAAGCGCAGCCGGGCGGGAGGGCGTTCCTTCCGTTATCTGGCAGCCAGGCTATGGAACTCTTTGCCAGAGCAGATCCGAGGTATGGACTGTCTAATTACCTTTAGAAAAGCCATCAAGACGGGGGCGTGGTTTGGACGCCGAGGGAGATGGCGGCTCTCTAAGTCTCTCCGCCCGTGCCGAAGGACTTGACTGGATCTGGAGCGCAAATTTATTCCAGCGCTGACAACTACAGAAAAATCGGGCAGCGGAATGTAAGCGGAGCACACAGAGCGCTCAGCTGACGAGCTGCGTGAAGGAAAAGTCCGATTTTGTCGGACTCGAAGCTCCGCTCCGGGTGCTGCCGGGCTCTGGTGAAGGAAGGCGGGAGGAAGGCTACGTGACCAGCCCAGCAGCCCACCGAGGACGCCAGCAGACGGGAACCGAGGCTCCTGCTCGATATGGGAGCAGGTTATTAAAATTCCGGCGGCACACCGGACTATGAAGAGTGCAAAAGAGTAACCGGAGAAGAAGAACCGTGAGTAGATGGGACGCTTGGGGGCACAGTAAACAGCAAACAGCTCGAGCACAGCCACCGCTCACACCCTCATAAAATGGCGGCATAACGCATTTTTAAGGAACTGCAGGTCCACAACCAGACTCTGCCCATTTGCTTGCAGCGTTTATGATGGGAAAACATGCAAAATGAATGAGATTAAAAACAACTGAATATTTAAACCAGTAACTCAGAATAAGCGGAAAGGTACCTTTGGTGATGTTTTTGACCCCTGAGGATCTATAGTGTGTGATCCTGTGTGTAAAGACTGACCATGAACCCATGACCATGATCCCAAATCAAAGTAATTGCTTTTGATACTGCTTTTGATCTGCCTTGGATACTGCTAAGACATCTGGGCTGCCACATTTTTATATGCTGTAGTGGCTGAGTGCTGGCTCAACGTGAAGAAGTGATTAACTGATGTCTTGCAATGGGCAAAAGTTAGGAGCTACCACGGAGTGATAATAACTGGCAAAAGTCTGTAAAAAAGGTAGTGTCTGAATATATGCTTGGAGATTGCACCCACTGCAATGCGAATAAGTGCGAGTCCCATTCATCGCATATTACCTATTTAACGTGTGTGGTTGATCCCAAAATGGCGACGCAAGCTTTCACCCTGAGATGAGGAATTGCGCCCTCAGCACAGCGACTGAGCTAATCATATAATAGATCAGTTAAGTGATTGCCGGCTCCTGGGTGTCTCGACTTTTTGAGTGGTCATCTGGAAGTACAAATAAGATAAATAGGGACAATTACCGGAGACTGGAAAGGAAGTGCGCCACAGCGATCAGGCACGAATCAGGGGAACCACTATCCACTGTTCACGATCAGTCGGTCTATACCACGAATGAACATGTCTGACAAAGAGATTGCAAAAGGCCTGAAGAGGCTTAAGTCTGATCTGGCGTCACCTGGCAAGGGGAAGAAGGATAACCCGGATCCGATAGATTTAATACTTAGCAGACTTGATGAAGTCAGAGATCTGGCGAAAGCAACAAAGGAAGAGGTGGCAGCAATCAGACAAGATAACCGCGACACCAATGCGAAACTTTTAGAGGCGGAAACGAGGATTAGCAAACTTGAGGATATGGAAGTTAAGACCTGCAACGCAGTTAAACGCTTGTGCATAGCAGCAGATCAAACAACACGGAAACTGGCTGAATTGGAGGACCGGAATCGAAGGGGGAATCTACGCATTTTTGGCATTCCGGAAGGTTCAGAGGATCAACTGGGGAACTGCGTAGCTTTTCTTGAATCCTGGTTTACCCAAGCTACAAACATGACGTTTCTACACCCACTAGAATTTGACAGAGCCCATAGAGTCCCGGCCAGGATCTCCAAGGATCAAAAGGGTCCCAGAGCTATTGTTTGTAAACCGCTCCGATACCAGCATGTAGAACAGATTCTTGCCTTCATGCGGAAAAACAATCACATCCTGTGGAAATCTGCTAAGGTCTATATATCTCAAGACTATAGTAAGGAAACGGTGGACGTCAGGAAGGCATTCTTGGCGCTTAGACCGCAGTTGAAGAAAAGGGGTTTCCAATATGGATTCGTTGGTCCGGCAAGGTATCGAGTGATTATTCAAGGCACTCCACACATTTTTTCGGATCCATTGAAATTGAAACGTATGTTGGATGGCCCAGATGACTTGGACATGGAGACGAACAACTCTGGAAGCTCCGCTGATCAGGCTTCAGCTTCAGGCTATAAATGAAGGGCACCCTACTAAACGCACTTTCCAATGGTTTTCCATTCCTGGTTATTAAACGGAACAGAGAATTTGTTCAGTCTGTTATGTAACAAGAATATGGTACTTTTGATAGTCCGGATTAAGACCTATGAGTCAGAGTTCATGTTTCCATATATGTCTCCATATAGTTCACATTTCTCAGTATACTTTGAGGGCCTAGGTTAAGGCCCAGGTTTAAAGCGTTTAAAGCGTTTAAAGCGTTAACTATAGCACTTCAGTGTGAAACTATGGTATTCATGTCTGCACATTGACATTCTTCTACCTTGAGCTGTTTAATACGTTTAATGCATTTTTCGCATGCCTGTTTACATGACTTAATACCTTTATCAGCTGGTAATGTTGGGGGTTCTGTTACTCATTCAACGAAGGTAATACCTTGTTTTGCTTGTCTTTTATCCTGCAGTTTTTGAATTCTTTAATACAGGCAAGGTCGCTAGATACATGGCTTATTATAGCTGTGATAGTTAACAACGACTCACGAGTTTTTGCAGTAAATGTTAAGTCTTGTTTGCTCCAGATTAAAATTAATATGGATATGTTTTTTGGCGCGGGGAGGCTGCACCGTACTCTCTCTCCAATCGCCATGCCTACTGAATACAGGTGGGGTGGGGAGGGTGGAGGGTTGAGGGGATTGGGGGGTTGGGTATGTGTTACATGTCTTTTATGTTTGATTCTTCTTCTTCTTGCTTGCATTTTCACTATTGCGATGACACTTGATGGTGGTGTGGGTTATAGACTCTATGCTCACTCATATGTCGTTTCTAAGTCTCGGAGAGATGAAAGATTAACATTTTGTAGTTGGTCAAGTGAGGTGACTGTCTCTCTCTGGATGAAACACTGTTTACCTGTTCACAAATAATACTGTGAATACTCCGATGGGGGTATGTAATATGGACAAAATGAAGATATTGTCACTCAATGTTAAAGGTTTGAACCATCCTATCAAAAGACAAAAAATCTTAGACTATGTGCGTAGGTTAAAAGGTGATATTGTATTGCTACAAGAGACAAAGCTGGAAGCTAAGCTGTTTTTTCACATGCGGAATAAGTTTTACAGCGAGGTTGTGGGTGCAGAATCTGTACACAAGAAGAATGGGGTGTTGATCCTTGTTGCGAAGAAATCAAAGGTGGAGGTTTTATCTTCTGAGGCTAGTTTAGATGGGAGGTGGGTTACGGCCAAACTAAGTAAGGATAATACGGAGTTTTATGTTACGAACATATATGCTCCTAACATCAGTGACCTCAAGTTCTGGGAGGAGTTAAATAAACATATGGAAAATATCCCAGATAGTGCTGTTCACATAGTAGGTGGTGACTTTAATCTTCCCAAGGACGCAACTCTAGATAGGGACTCCCACTGCCCTTTCAAACCAAACAAATCTCACAGAGCCTTCAATAATCTGTGTGAACGCTTTCATTTAGTGGATGCTTGGAGGCTCCAGAACCCTACAGGGAGAGATTATACTTTTTATTCTACACCACACGACTCATATTCCAGGATTGACTACATCCTTATAACACAGAACGGGGTACCCAGAATAGAATCTACCACCATAGAACCTCGTGTGATGTCGGATCATTCTTGTATATCCCTGTCCATTGCAAATGCCAAATCATCTCCTCGTCAGACGTCTTGGCGCCTGAATGACGAGATTTTAAGCGATGCTCAACACAGATCCACAATACAAGCTGCCATTGAATCTTATCTGCAAATCAATAGAGAAGGGGACACATCTGATCTTATTAGATGGGATGCCATGAAAAGTACAATACGGGGAGTTTGTATCAAGATTAGGGCTGCCATGAATAAAAATTATAACGCGAAATTAGAATCCCTTGAAAGTGAAATTGGAGATCTTGAAAGTAAGCATCTGAGGCTAAGAGACGATATGACCCTCTATGCCCTGGCAAATAAAAAATATGAACACAATAAATTAATTAGTGAAAGGGCGGGAGTTTGGCTAGACAAAGGTAGGAGATTTAAGATTTGTGAATCCAATAAAGCGGGGAAGAGTCTCGCTTCATATTTGAAATTCAAAGTACAAAAGAACTGTATTAACATCCTTAAGGACGCCTCAGGGAACTCACACTCTGAGCCAGACAAGATAGCTGAGGTATTTAGGGTATTCTATGAGGATCTATATGCAAAAAATACGACGGTGGAGGAAGATAAAATTAAGAGCTACTTGGATGAGTGTGATCTTCCAAGACTGTCTGCTGAGGATCAGGTTGGTCTAAATGGCCCGATAAGTGCTGAGGAAGTGGAAGGTGCGATTAAAAAATTAAAAACAGGGAAGGCTCCAGGACCGGATGGCTTTACAGCAAGATTCTATAAAACATTCCCCACAATATTATCTGGGCCCTTGCTTAACCTGTTCCATGAAATAAATAGTTCTGGGGAAGTAAAAGGCACTCTGGCGGAGGCAACAATTGCAGTACTCCCTAAGGAAGGGAAAGACCCTTCGCTCCCAAAAAACTACAGGCCGATTTCGCTAATTAACATTGACTGTAAGATTCTAGCTATGATACTTTCAGCACGTCTCCAAAAAGTGCTCCCACAACTAGTCCATCCATCTCAAGCGGGCTTTTTAAAGCATAGGTTGTCCAGTGATAACACACGGATTTTAGCCCATGTGTTGGAAAAAGCTAAACTTCTAGAAACCCCTACAGTGGCAATAACGTTAGATGCAGAAAAAGCCTTCGATAAGGTTGACTGGGCCTTTCTGGAAGCAGTCCTCAATAAATTTAGCCTGGGGGAAACATTTACACGGCTAGTTATGTCACTTTATTGCTGCCCCTCGGCACGAGTCAGGGCAGGTGGAGCATTTTCATCTTCCTTTTGCTTAAAACAAGGTACGAGGCAGGGGTGCCCTCTATCACCCTCGTTATTTTTATTGGCAATCGAACCGTTCTTACATCATATAAGGAAAGACCCTAAAATTGCAGGTATACCGTTTGGGGACTGCACGGTCAAATTGACAGCGTATGCGGATGATGTACTTATCCTATCTGAAAAAGCGGATGAAGCAGTATCTGCACTCATGTCGGACATTGAAGAATTTTCGAAGGTATCGGGCTACAAGCTCAATAAAGACAAAACAGAGGTCAAACTGCTGAACAATAAAGGTGACAAGGGGATCTTGGGGGACTCTGGTCTTACATGGCAGCCCAAATGCTTCAAGTACCTAGGGTTGGACTTCGATAAGGATTTAATTTCCACCCTAAAAATAAATGAGGAATCGACGTTGAAAAAAATATCTACCCTTCTAGAAAGTTGGTCCCCTAAATTCCTTTCTTGGTGGGGCAGGGCTGAAACACTCAAAATGATGTCGACCCCCTTAGTTAACTACCTGGCCAGTATGCTCCCTATGACGTTCTCTGATACTTTTGTCTCGAAAATAGACCAGATGTTTGGTAACTTCCTGTGGCGGGGCAAGAAGGCCAGGATATCTCTGAAGAAGCTACAACTGGCGAAAGATAAAGGCGGCCTGGGTCTGCCATCGTTCAGGAACTACCAGACAGCCTTTCTTTGTAAGCAAGGTGCTCAATGGTTTATAAAAACATCAACTTACACTCCGGTGTGGATTGACATTGAGAGATCAATAGTGGGCAATGTTCCTCTTGAGTCTTTAATCACTATGGACCTGTCACACTTACCCCACTCAAAATATATAATGTTAAATACCAGAAGGGCCCTCCTTAGGCTCGATCAAACACACAAAACCAAATTGACATTTTCTAAATCATCATGTATGTCTCTATGGAGAAACCCCTACCTTAAACATGTAGGTGTGGAGCTCTTCTGGGAGTCATGGTCCGGAAAAGGTATTAATCTGGCAGGAGATTTGTATGACAATAACGAACCAATCCCGTTCTCAAACTTGCAGGCAAAGTTCGACCTATCACCAATAGACTTCTATAATTTCTTAAAAGTTAAGGCGACGCTAACTAGCCGTAACTTCTCACCCTACACTCCATGGCTGATAACACATCTCCCACGTATTATGCATACAGGTCACTTCGTCTCCAAGGTGTATAAACTGTTACTACCGTTGCCCAATAAATCTCACAGGACTGTTGAAGCGAAATGGGAAGCGGAATCAAACTCTACAGGTATAGAGTTCGATTGGGAATTAATTCATAAGTCAGCACTGACCCACAAAGTTTCACCCATCCTATTCCAGACAAAGTATATGCTCATAAATAGGTCGTTCTGGACCCCGGAAAGGCTGTTTAAATGTAATTTGCGTGACTCTCCGGAATGCTGGAATTGCCAATCAGGGACTGGGGATCTCCCTCACATGCTATTCAACTGTCCCCTACTGAAAGAATATTGGGAGAAAATATTTGTATGCATCCATCATGTATTTAAGATAATGCCAAAGAAGGAATTTGTATATGTCATTCTAGGGGGGCTGGAACCGCGATTAACTAATGAGCATGACCGCCAACTTTTGGACTTAATGTTGACATTGGCATGTAAGGTTGTTTTATGCAAGTGGAAATGTGCTAAGGAAGTAAATTTCAAGATTTGGCAGGAATGGCTGTCTTTCCTAAGGGGTGCCACGAATCAAGCATTACAGTCCTCTACGTGGTGTCCATCCCATAAGAAATTGTGGAAATCACTTGATAAATCATCCCTCCATTTTGACCCGCCTTGAAGCAAGACGCCCTTGCAATAATACCTTAGATATATGGGTGTGATCCTAGTCTGTATGTTAGAACTATTCCCATTGCATCCACACGTCAAGTGTTTAACACCTTAATCAACAACCTTGTGACAAGCAAGAGTGATTCTTCTCTTTATTTTTATCATTTGTAGTTTCTGTATTGGCCTGACAACATCTGTAACAATTCACTTTTTTGCTGGAAGATTTAATGTAATGTCTTTTGCTTTTGTTTTCTTACCTCAATAAAAATGACTTGAAATAAAAAGAAAAGCCATCAAGACCTTCCTCTTTCTGTTAGCCTAACCTTCTGTTTTATGCGTACCCCTTTGTCTGTGCGTTCCTTACCTTGTAGCTCTAAGCGCCAGTACGCCCCTTCGCTGGGGCAGCTGAGCGCTATATAAGCTTTGTTAACATAACATAACATAACATTAAATTCATCCTCTTTAATTGGATTATCTTGGAATTGTAATGGAGTCAAACTATTTCAATTTACTCAGAAGTCACCACCATGATGGTGCCTTGATGCTGTTCTGGTATCTTCCATTAAGGAAGAGCACATTTCAACCATTTTCAGTGGTTGCACTCAATCAATCAATCACTTATTTGTAGAGCGCACTAATCACATGTGAGGGTCTCAAGGCACTGAGCAGGGGTGGAGGGTGCAGCTACTGCTCGAGCAGCCAGGTCTTGAGAAGTCTCCTGAAGGTCAGCAGGTCCTGGGTCTGTCGCAGCTGTGTGGGAACGGTGTTCCATGTCCTGGCAGCGAGGTAGGAGAAGGATCTGCTGCCGGTGGAGGTCCTGTGGATGCGTGGGATGGTGGCGAGGGTGAGGTCAGCGGAATGAAGCTGGCGGTTTGGTGTGTTGAAGATGAGACCATTGTTGTGGTATGCTTGTCCGGCGTTGTGTAGCGCTTTATGTGCGTGGGTGAGGAGCTTGAAGGTGATCCTCTTGTTGACTGGAAGCCAGTGCAGGTCTTTCAGGTGGGCAGTGATGTGAGTGTGGCGGAGGATGTCGAGGATGAGGCGTGCGGAGGCGTTCTGTATGCGTTGAAGTCTTTTCTGGAGTTTGGCCATGGCTCCTGCATAGAGGGTTTTACCATTGTCCAATCTGCTGCTGACAAGGGCCTGTGTGACCGTCCTTCTGGTTCCGGTTGGGATCCATCTGTAGATCTTGCGGAGCATGCAGAGGGTGTTGAAGCAGGAGGAGGCGACGGTGTTGACTTGCTGGGTCATTGAGAGCGATGAGTCCAGGATGAACCCCAGGGTGCGTGCGTGGTCTGTGGGTGTGGGTGCCGATCCCAGGGTGGCTGGCCACCAGGAGTCATCCCAGACGGAGGGAGTGGATCCGAGGATAAGGACCTCTGTCTTGTCTGAGTTAAGTTTCAGGCAGCTGGTCTGCATCCAGCTGGTGACGGCCTTCATTCCTTCGTGGAGGTTGGTTTTGGCGGATGTGGGGTTTTTGGTGAGTGAGAGGATCAGTTGAGTGTCATCGGCGTAGGATACGATGTTGAGGTTGTGCGAGCGGACGATGTTGGCGAGCGGTGCCATGTAAATGTTGAAGAGGGTAGGGTGGAGGGATGATCATTGGAGCACACCGTAGATGATCTTGGTGGCTTCGGAACGGAAAGGTGGGAGGTGGACCCTCTGGGTTCTGTCGGTGAGGAATGAGGTGATCCAGTCCAGGGCTTTGATGCGTATTCCTGTGTCATGTAGGCATGTGCATAGGATGTGGTGGCAGACGGGGTTGAAGGTGGCCGAGAGGTCCAAGAGGGTGAGGGCGGCGGTTTCGCCGTAGTCCAGTAGGGTCCGGATGTCATCTGGGGCAGCGATGAGGGCGGTTTCGGTGCTGTGATTGCTTCAGAATCCAGATTCGGACGGCTCCAGGATGTTGTTCTCCTCGAGGAAGTGGGCCAGTTGCCTGTTGACGATCTTTTCGGTGACTTTTGCCAGGAATGGCAGAGGGGAGATGGGCCAGAAGTTCTTGAGGTCCTTTGGGTCTGCTGTGGGTTTCTTTTTTTTTTTTTTCTTTTTTTTTTTTTTTTTTGAAAACTTTTTATTAATATAACACAAGAGGAGAAATATACATAGACATATCGGGTGGCAATAGACGAACTAAAATATAGCCGTGGACGGGCAAAATAAGTGACGGAATAATGCACAGCCATAAGCCACAGAAATTCAAATGCAGCGTGAACCAAAAGCAAGCAATTAGATAGCAATGACAGCAATCACCTCCCACCAGACGTACAGGATATACGGAGCAAACATGGGCACCCGAATACGCTATAGATAAGAATCAGGAGAATACGCCACAGTTCTTGTGAAGAAGGAAAGGGGAAATAGAATGGTCATAGAAAATAACAAAGAAAAATAAAAAAAAAAACCCACCCCACACCCCTGCCGATGGCTACGACCTAACCCCACTAGCAGCGTGCCTGTCGCCCCCTAAACTACACCCCAAGGAAGGGAAAAAGATGGAGGAGGAGAATGCAACAAATCAATACGAGCTCCCCGACTCCCGGCCCCCCGGCAAGAGCAAACACCCCATAGCGGAACGTTAAGCAAGTGATAGCAGATCAAGATACATTTCGTAGGGGAATATCAAACAGAAAAAGGAACATCCCGCCCGATTCCCAGCACCACAGAAGCATCTAACCCGTCCCGCATACAGTAGCTCTCGCTCCCATAGATATAACCCAACAAAGACAAAGGAGACATTGCGTCAATGTCCGATCAAGTTCAGCTCAAAGCATCATGTTCCATCAGAAAGACCCCTTCAAGCACTAATGAGTTGTCGCGATTTTCCACACGGATCAAGCTCGGGAATAAGAAACAATTAATATATAGTAATGCAAGGCATATAATGCCACATGACGCTAGTCGTGATACCATTATAAATGTGTCCCCCAGTGTCACCGGTCAGACAAACACCAGAAAGCACCAAAGCGTCCTCGGCCCTGGCCCGCACGATCCATTGAAGATGAGAAGAAACCAACATCCGACTCCAAACGATGTCTCACTTGTCCCCCCAGTCCCAGCACTGTGAGCTTTAGCAATTCAGAAAGCATCCTCAACCCTGCCCCCTGCGATCAAGATGGTCGATGGAATCCGACAGTCCAGCCGCTATCAAGGACGGCAGAGGTGCCCGGTATGGCCAATACAAATTGGGAAGACGTCCACCAGAGTCCGCCCAGACCACCTCCGCGCGTCCGACAACAACGCAAAAGGGGTCAAGGTAGTGCAGAAGACCTCCGGAAGCAGCAGTCCCGAGCGATAGCACCAGCTCCAAAAAGGAAGAAAGAGCCACACCATCAGAACACAAAGGAGTTGGCAAACATGGCGTCCGGGGACGACCTCCCAACCACTGCACGAAACCACGAACACCAGCCCCCCTCCGGGCCACCGCGGTCAGAACATCGGCCGCCCCCGAACCACGATCCTCTACCGCTTCCGCAGGCACCTGGGTAAGCAGATCATCACGGTCCGGCGCAGGGTGTGGCGCAGTGCCCAGCACCGAAGGACAACCACGGCCAACTGGAGTAATGGCAGCAAGCCGACTCTCGAGATCCCGGGCATTGTCATGTAAGGCAGCACGAACAGTTTCTAGAGCACTCAGGATATCGCGGAGCCCCAGGGGTTCCCCAGGAAGAGAGGACGCAGCACTTCTCTTTGTCCAGGGCTCACGGACGCATATCAGCTCCGGAATCCGGTCGCCATCTTCACCCGTCAGCAGCTGACCACCCCGCCGGTAATCTGCAGGGTACAGCCGAGCCAGAGGCATAGGGGCAACGGACTGCATTGCGGCATCACACACAGGGCTGATAGGAAATCGGCAATGATCCGGACTCTCGGCCGTGGTCTAGGGTCTCCACCTACAAGCGCTGTATGTGCGGCGTATAAAATGGCTTCCACTACAGAGCAGGGGCAGACGAGGGAGCTGCACAGGTCGCTTCCAAGCCGGGAGACAATACAATGTGCGTCTCGTAGTTACCATGCGTCCAGGCGGGCAAGATCGCGGGGCGGGATGAAGCGCTACAGCGGGAGGCGCAGCGCGACAGTCTCCCACCGGCCGATCGACTCCGCCTCATCTACGATGTCCGCCGTCGTCGTGGACGGGTCCGGCCGTGCCGCATAAACAAAGACCCGGACCTTCCGCTGCGCAGGGCCTGGAAAGAAGCAAGGGTGTAACACCGCCGCTACCGCCTGGAACGAGCCGGGACACACACCCCGTTCCCCGTCTCAAAGCTGGGCTCAAGCTGGGCTCAGTTGCAGGATAATTTACAGGATCTCGGAGGAAAGCGTGAAGGTCGGCGGAGCCGAGAGTCTAGGCGGCCATCATGGTCGCAGGCGAAGCTCTTCCTCCTGCTGTGGGTTTCTTGAGTAGGGCGTTGATCTCGGCGTGCTTCCAGCTCTCCGGGGCAGTCTCGAAGGAGCTGTTGATGATCTTCTGAAGTTGGAGTGCGCTGACGTGGTTTGCTTTGTTGAAGATGTGGTGAGGGCAGGGGTCGGATGGTGAGCCAGAGTGGATGGTGTTCATGGTCTTGATGGTGTCATTGTTGTTGACGTGGGTCCAGGAGAGCAGGTGGTTGGTGAGGCTGGGGGCGGTGAGTCTGCAGTGTTGGTGGCTGTAGGGAGGGTCTGGGTGTTGAAGCTGTCTTGGATGTCTGCGAACTTGCGGTGAAAGAAGGTGGCTAGGGAGTTGCAAAGGTCTTGCGGCGGTGGGATATCGTTGGAGCTGGAGCTGGGGTTGGAGAGCTCCTTCATGATGTTGAAGAGCTCTGCTGTTGTGTGCGTGGTTGTCGATGCGTTCCTTGAAGGAGGTCCGTTGGTGGCTCAGATGAGTTGGTGGTGCTTGCGGCAGGCATTCTTTAGGGCTGGGTGGTTATCCGGTGCTTTTCGTGGTGCCACTTTTTATCGAGTCTTCGGCAAGACTGCTTGGATTCCTAGAGGTCGGTGGTGAACCAGCTGGCCTTTCTGTTGGTGCGTCAGTTTGAGGGTTTTTTGATCGGGCGATAGTGTTGGTGCAGTCGTTGATCCATTGCCTGAAGTTGCTGGTGGCTGTGTCGGTGTCGGTGGTGTTTGTCGTGGGTCTCGGGCGAGAGCGGTGATGAGCTGGTCTTCAGTGACCTTGTTCGAGCTGCGGTAGGGGATCCGTAGCGGGTGGTGGTGTGCGGTGGGTTTCTTGAAGGTGAAGTGGATGCAGCGGTGGTCAGTCCAGTGGAGTTCTGTGGTGTGGCTGAAGGCGACGTGGTTGCTGGCTGAGAGGATAGGGTCGAGACTGTGTCCGGCGGTGGGTATGGGGGTTGTGACGAGCTGTTTGAGTCCGAGATTGGTGAGGTTATCGAGCAGAGCGACGGAGTTGCAGTTGTCAGCGGTCTCGAGGTGGAAATGTAGGTCTCCGAGGAGGATGTTGTCTGTGGACGCAAGTGCGTGCGTGCTGACGATGTCGGAGATGGTGTTGATGAACTGTGGCCGAGGCCCGGGGGGTCTGTAGACGAGTGTTCCTCTGAGGGTGGTGTTGGGGTCGGTGTAGATCTGGAAGTGTAGGTGTTTGGTGGTGCTGGAGGTGTCTGTCGTGCATGTCGAGACTCTAAGGGTATTCCTGTAGACGATGGCGATTCCTCCTCCTGGTCTGTTGGTGCGGTCCCTTCTGGTGATCTTGCATCCATCTGAGATGGCTATTACATAACATAACATGTGTATTTGTAAAACGCACATTCACCCCTGACGGGGCATCTTGGAGCTGAATAACAGATGTTTATTGTTACCCAACTCAATGGTACTCATTTTATCGACCTGAGATGGATGAAAGGCTGAGTGGACCCGCCGGGATTTGAACCTGTGACCATGAGGTCGAACACAGGCCTCTGCAGTGGATGCATTAGTCCACTGAGCCAGCAGACCCGGCGTCAGGTGCGGAGGAGGGGTTCATCCTAGTCTCTCTTAGAAAGGCGACGTCCAGGGAGGCTGTGTCGAGTAGGTCCCAGAGTTCAACGGCGTGCTTGTGCACGAAGCGAGTGTTGAGTAGTATGCATCTGAGGTGGTTGCGTTCTGCTCTGACGGGTGGGGTAGGGAGTGCGGGCGTTTGACGGTTGGTGGAGCTGCAGCTATGGCAGGTGAAGGGTCAATGGGTGGGTATCAGGCTGGCCTGGAAGCAGTTTGATGATTGGCCGATATTAGGTCCGTGGAGGAAGCCGGCGTCATAGTGTTGTCGAGTGTCATGGCTCTTGAGAGTGCCAGCGGTTCTGGCGCTGGGTGTGGTCTAGGCGTGGACGGGCGCAGACCGGCTTGCCTTAGGCATGCCTTTAGCGCGCCACCGGCGCGACACCACAGCTGTCGCCATTTAAGTAGGGGAGGAGGGAGTGGCGTGCGGCTGGGAGGCGGGAGCGGGGTGGGTTGCGGCGAGAAAAATGAAATAAAGCAGTGGTAGGGTTTTGGGCATACAAGCCAAGGAGCAAGCAAAATAAAATACAAATGTGCAAAAGGGTTGTGGGCAACAAGTCAAAGAGCCAGGAATGAATCAAATACAATGCACAAACAGCGGGACCCAGCAGGGAGAGGTCTCGAACCCTGCCTGTGTGGGACTGCAGGGCAGAGCGCTGACGAGCAGAGCTGCGGGGAAAGACCTGATTACTGACCGAGGGTCAGGGGTCTAGCACTCACCAACAATCCTATGTGCTTGTATGTCATGTGGGGCACACCTGCCAGGATTTCTTTACCTCAGTACATTGAGCTGTTATGCTTACCTCTCTCTGGTACTCAATGGCGGGGCTTGTAGATCAGTACGCCTTACCTCTGCCTCTCGACAGTACTCAATGGCGAGCTTGTAGATCAGGAGGGGCACACCTGCCAGGACGTCTTTTCCCATGGCCCATTGAGATGTTATCCTTACCTCTATCTCTCTCCAGTACTAAATGCTGGGGCTTGTAGGTCAAGTGGGGCACACATTCCAGGATGTCTCCTCCCGCAGTACATTGGGCTGTTATCCTCACCTCTGCCTCTCTCCAGTACTCAATGGTGGGGCTTGTAGATCAGGTGGGGCGCACATTCCAGGACGTCTCCTCCCACAGCCCATTGAGGTGTTATCCTTACCTCTATCTCTCTCCAGCACTAAATGGTGGGACTTGTAGGTCAGGTGGGGCACACCTTCCAGGAAGTCTCCCCCCACAGTACATTGAGGTGCTATTCTTACCTCTGGCTCTCTCCAGTACTCAGAGGTGAGTGGAAACACATCATTAGCAGTCACATACATACCATGGAGTGCAAAAGGCGTGTGTGGTTCATAAACTGGGGATCCAGCCTCCTCAGTTCTACAAACTCCATTTTCACATCCACAGTGGCGTTGTACCAGTATTTTGTCCAGTTATTCACTGGAGCTGCAAAGGAAATATAGGAAGGGTTTTAGTGAACCTTTGTCATTATTCATGTGGCTGATGTGGCTGCTTCAATAGGGCTAAGCGAATAAGAGCGTTCAGGACGTAGAAAGTTACAAAAGAAATCATGTGTAAGTGTCAGGGTTTATTTAAGCAAAGCATACCAATAGAGATGGCGGATCTTAGGTGGATGAATAGATGTTTGTTTATATAATGTAAGTGTGAATAAAATCACAAAAATGACCCGAGAAGGTCAATACCACCAAATACAATTGACATATAGAGTAAAAAAGCAGACAGGAGAAACTAGTATGCTTTGATAATTAAATGACAGGAACAGTGCCATATGAATAGAAACAGAAAGTTTAAAAAACAAATGCGTAAATGGCAAGGAAAAACAGATTTTATTGTTGACAAAAACTGGCGATAATCCAGATGCATCTTCACTCTATTTTGCATCACACACACAGCCTTCCATTCAACCCTCCCCAGCCCCCACTCCCACCTCCCAGAATCCCTAGCACAAGAGATTCAGAACTCAGGAGACAAGAGCCTGTGAGGAGCACAAAGACCTCCTAGATGCACACCCCCATTTTCCACAGATAAAAGATGCTTTATGAACCATTGTCTGGCTGTGCTCCATGTGTACTCAACACTCTTTCACCCTGAGCTCCAACATGCTCATCCTTCGTTCGCTTCTAGCAAGAGTCAAACTGTTGCTGTTCTATAGGCATATGCAGGCAAAGGCTACCAAGTTAGTAATGTTAAGGTTTCGCCTGCACAGCGCATACGCTGTGTTTTTGAAATCTCTTGTATTTAATATATTTTAATATAACCCAATTGTTGAACAACTCAACTCAACACACAAAAAGGGAATTTTGAGTGTGCCGCACCTCTCTACTGGCCTTAGGCCCACCCGTCTCAGTTATATGTTGAATGCAGAGCTGTTAGCTCTTGTGGTGTGCACTACCACTACCCCTGTTGCTCCCAAGAGGCAATTGTTTAGAAAAAACAATGAAAATTCCACCCACTGTGGGTTGCACCACCAGAGATCATTAATACAAATATGGATGAAATCAATAAAGAATGTCAATGAATTGTTGTTTCATTTTTTGTCTCTTCTTTATTCAGTTTTCATTAAGCAGTCAACGCGTTTCGTTCAAAAGAACTTCATCAGGGCGTGTTGGCTGTGTCCAATGTGCACAGACATCACATCTTATTCCTCTGCGTTCTGCGTCCAAGTAGTAATAAACGGCTACCGTGCTGAGAAAAGTAGCGTGCTCTTCCGAAAAAAAGTATCCGTTTGATTTTATATTTTAAAAGGGGTGCTCTTATCAGTTCCCATAGCCAAATTACTGTGCTCATTCACTTTTGTGTGGAACTTTTCATTTTGTTAACTTCCCCTGGTTGCAAGTATTTACAATAAATATACTTAAGCTGTTGACACTGTTTAAGCCCCATTCACTATCAAGATAAGATCTCTTCCCACGAAAAAGGAAGAGAGCTTCTAACAGTATGCTGGAATGCTTGCTTTTTATTACTTGTTGTCTAAAGCAGATGCTTTCATCTTAGAACATTTGTAGCATTTCCTATTCATGCCTCAGTACCTTGCTTTGCACTTTGTAGGCATTATCAGATTCATTTTTTTTACCTTAATCTATTTGGTCATTACGATCAAATTCTCAATGTTGTGGGGGGCGTCGCTAAGGCGCCGAGGAGCCTCTTCAGGAATTTTAGCGAACCTCCAACCTTCAAGACCGCACAACTGGACGGCGGATTGCAAGCGGCACCGGGAAATGCTTCTTTGAGAGTGCGGGGTGAGACGCTCATCTTGTATTCGCCTATTCTTGTGTCAGCAGACCGCGCCTGAGGCGCATCCGCCATTTTGTAGCTTCTGCCGCTTCCAGCGCTACGATGCATCTCTCTGTTTCACATCGTGTCATGCAACAGCATATTTTACTTTAAAGACACCTTCTTACTAACAGAACTCTGGCCTTATATGTAGAAGGACTTACAAAGACACAGGGTGACAGAAACAGGGGAGTCGTACCGAGATGCGACCACCATTTTAAGAACCTCTTCAGCTCTCAGACATCGTGTCACCTACTTCTATCGCATGTTGCATTATGGAAGAGCACGTTTTCCTTTATAATATCTCATGCTTGTGCATTTTTCTTCTTTGAGCAATTGAGCGCTCCTCACTGCTACTTCAGGTTGACGTTTTAATCACCTGCCTCCTGGGTTACATTATAATAACATGCAGTTTTTTTTACACTCTTGCCACAAGCAGACAGCGCTTGAGATGCGAATCTCTTTTGGACGCCTTTTCCATCCTCTTACCTAATGTGATGTGATTAGAGGATTCCTCCAGTCTTTCATCCTATTGCAGTATATTGTTGTAATACAATTGCCACTTTGCAGTGATTTCTACAATACTGGTTTGCCACTTCCTCATCCTTTCCGGCTGCATTGTTTCGGAGGATAGTACTTTCAACATAACACGTCCCTTTTGTGCGTTTAAAAATTGCCATCTTCAGTTTATGAACTTATATTTACTGGATATTTCAAGCTCTCAATGGCGATGCCATGCACTAACCGGAATACTTCCCAGCTAAGGAATGTACCCAACATACCTTTGGAGGACGATGGGGTGCTAGAGGGCGCACAGCGGGATGGTTGACTCGTGAGTCAGCTCCGCCGGACGGGTGCCTAAAAAGCGTCATACACCCGTGAAAGCCACCGACCGAGCGCCGAAAATGTAGCCACAATATTTTGGAAAACGATATCTAAAGTCTGGTGCGGCCAAACCTGGAGAAAAGACAACGCCGGCGTACTTATCCCCGAAAAACCACACGGGAGAGGGGGGAGTAACAAGATGGCGGATACAGACACTCCGAACAACTGACCCCGGGACTAACGGAGGTAATAGCAAAGGTACGGACCCAAACCGCTAGCTGCCCCAAGGTATTAAGAACAATCTGAACCGTCTTAAGGCTGTGACGGCGAACCACGAACGCCGGACAAGCCGAAAATCGGTTTGCGTTCCAGGAACGACAAGATGGCGGCCACAGTGGAACGCACGAATAGACGGGCTTACGGGACCTAAAATCGGGACTGCACCGAGACACCACAATGCAGCGGACATCGAAAGCAGACACATGCGAACACTGCTGATGGGGAGGAAAGGACTGTCTAAATGGAGATTGCTTGAACGAGCACGGACAGTAGCGCCGATTTGAGCACATCGCGCTATTGCCGAGACACTGGTGGAGGGGGAGGGGCGGCCTTTACTGAACAACGAAGCGGCATAAAGACCAGCTACAAATGCCCCAAAACGAACAATCGGGAGACCGTAAGTGAAGCGCAGCGGGACCGGGTGCTAACGTCTGCGTGATAGACATGAGAGAGCTTCCAAACAGGCCCCTGAGCTGCACTGCATAACAGAGACAGTGTGCATATATCTAAGATTCCCACCCCAACGCAGCAAGCGCAGAAGGAAGACTACTAGTGAGGCAAGACTCCACTGAGGGGTATCTCGCAATTCTACTACTAGCCTGTCACATTACCCAAAGGCGCCTAATGCAAAGCAGATGAGCACCGCGGGCCCTCAACGGCTGAATACGCCGAGAAACCGTCAATCGCAAGCATCAAGAAACTTGGACAGTGTTCCTACGGAACAAGCGTGACGAAATGCCCCACCACGCTCCTGCGCCATGGGATAGCCAGAGAAGCAGCAAACTAAGCTGCAATTTGAAGCAAAAAAGCAACCGCACAGCGCCACAAGAACGTCGGACACGGAGGGAGACAGCGAGGCATGTGATGGCACAGGTATGGAGAAGATCCTGCGGGCAATCCAACAGAGCCTACATGACATGAGCAATAAATTGGATAATGTGGTGCTGCGCGTGGATAACATGGCCGCCAAACTTGATAAACATGGCGAGCGCCTGGTGGAAGCGGAGCAACGAATATCGAGGGTCGAAGACGAATCTGCAACCACTACAAAAGTATGTAGCGGACTGGAAAAGACAGTGGAGTTATTGCGTGCAAAGGTGGAGGATCAAGAAGCTAGGTCCAGGCGCAACAACGTCAGAATAGCGGGCCTGACGGAGTCCACAAACACAGGCAAAATGGAGGACTACGTCGAGAGGCTATTAAAGGAACTGTTCGGAGCGGAACAATTATCGTCAGTCTTCCTTGTGGAAAGAGCACATCGCTCATTAGCACCTACGCCAAAACCAGGGGCACAGCCACGTGTGATAATCGCCCGCATGCTCAATTACAGAGACAGAGACACAGCTCTTAGACTGGCCAGGGAAAGAGGTGAAATCACACATCAGGGCAACACCTTACAATTCTACCCTGATCACACCATGGCTGTACAATTGGCAAGGAAGAAATTCGCACCGATCAAGAAAAAATTGCGGGACCTAGGAATTGAATACGCGATGCTATACCCAGGAAGACTCAAGATCACCACTGCAGGTAAACCCATAGTCCTCCTGACTGTCCAAGCGGCGCATGAGTACATCAAGAAACTGGGGCGGCGACAAAAAACACAAGAACGTGAGGACCAAGGAAGTGATAACGATTGAATAGATGGAGATGTCGGTGTAACGTACATATGTAAGACTGCACCATATGGACCCAAACACCACCAGGACATAGAAGTGGATAGGGTCTAATCGTGACTACTGAGAAAAGAGGAACGAGACGAGAGGTGTGAGGTGATGAACTTACATGAACTGAGTGTAGTGGGGCCCACTATGCGGACCCCCGCTGGGCTCTAGCACCACCCACATGACTTAAACAGTGAGTAACTGAATGACTTCAGCAGGGCAAAAGAGAATGGAGGGAGGATGAGATCGGGGGGATCTCCATGAATGTGTACATTGAGACATACTGTGAATGTTCTGCACTAGACGGCTACATGATCTATGATACACCACAAGGTTATGGAGGGCGATGGGAGGTGACAGCACGGGTTAGACACACATGTACTCAAAGCACGATATATGCACCTGTCCACATCCACTATGTGGATGGAGAAGTGTGTTCCTGGCGACACCCCCAAGCGGGTGCGCCCCTGTTACAGTTCTATTTACTGTTTTGTTCTATTCCGAGGATGGCTTTGGCAAAGTTTGGGTGCTGAAGTGGGAGGGGGGAGGATGGGGGAATTATGGGATGTTCGACTTGTGTCACTGTGTCTGAGAAGCATTGCGAACTCCGTTGATATCAGGGAAACTGTGAAGCACTACACTCTACAAGCTAAACGTGAGCATTACCTAATCATTCCACCAGACACATCTTATCACACATAGCGCCAGGGCACCTTCCCAACGTACTAACGTGTCGAGATCTACCGCACTAAAATTCATCACATGGAATGTTCGGGGGCTGGGTAATCCAAAAAAGATACGTCAGATCTTTGCCTACTTTGATAGATTACACGTAGACATTGCATTTCTCCAAGAGACGCACCTGGCGACTACCGCAGGCAACACCCTGGGAGCAAGATGGGCGGAATCTGTTACCAGCTCAAATTACTCCACATACTCTCGAGGTGTCAGCATTCTAATACGTAAGGGAGTGCACTTTGAGATTTCAGCAGTGCATAGGGACACCGAAGGACGAAGCGTTATTATCATAGGAACGGTGAGGCATAGACAACTTGCATTGGTAAACACGTATGGCCCCAACACGGATGACCCGGGATTCTATGCACAACTCTGGCAGAACATAGCACAGCTTCAGATCGACCACATAATATGGGGAGGAGACTTCAACATCACACTACAAGATGGTTTGGATAGGTCACAGAACACATTAGAACCACATACGAAGGCGAGAAGGACACTACGTGATACACTCACTGACTTACAGATGACTGACATATGGAGAGATCGGCACCCAGGGGAGGTAGCTGCAACACATATCACTGCTGCACACAATAGTTGGTCACGACTGGATTACTGGTTGAGTACAAGTGAAGTAGCGACATGGACCGCCTCTATCAGTCATTTACCGAGAACGTTATCTGATCACAGTCCTGTACTCTTAGCGATACAAATACCACACTACGACCCTCCGCCCTTCACATGGTGATTTAGTGCGGGAGCTTTGCGAGATCCGATATATACTGACGCTATCCACAAGGCAATCATAGACTACTTTGACATAAATTGCCCCACGACAGACGATTCATGCCTACTATGGGAAGCTTTCAAGGCCACAATAAGGGGAGTGTGCATTAGTACCCACTACGGGCATCCTGAAAGACATACGACAACAATTGGCAACACATGAACAAGCTATACAGGCCCTAGAGCAGCAATATGCCCAGACGAGAGACATAACACTATTGGGGAATGTTAAAACGCTACTGCAGGAACATCAACAATTCGGGACAGATGAACTAAATTACATAACCAAGCGCAAAATGGCCAGAGTATATGGAGAGGGAGGGAGGCCGGGCAAGGCACTGGCTGAGAAAATATGCAAGGGTAGACCGCAACAACATATCACAGCGATAAAAACACGAGAGGAGACAGTAACGAGAGACATTAAAGGGATTCTGGGAGAATTCATGGCCTTCTATGGGCAACTGTATGAAGCGCGTCCAACACCGACACAGGAAGACATGCTGACATACATGGCAGATGTAGAAATCGCGTGGCTTTCAGATGCCCACAGGGAATATTTAGCTAGACCAGTCACAGTGGAAGACGTCGTAGACACCATCAAACATTTACCGAACGGCAAGGCACCAGGACCTGACGGATTCACGACAGAATTCTACAAGACTTTTGCAGATATACTAGCACCACATCTGGTCCGGTTATACGGAGCGGCACACGAGGCGCAAACTCTACCGGCGTCTATGAGGGAAGCTATGCTAATCGCCTTGCTCAAACCTGGAAAGGATGAGGAGCACTGCGACGCTTACCGCCCCTTGTCCCTCATAAACGTAGACACAACTATAATAGCAAGCCTACTGGCTGCGAGACTTAAACCGCTAATGCCATTGCTGGGGAGACCGGACCAATCCGGGTTTATACCGGACCAATCCGGGTTTATACCGGACAGATCGACCGCACATAACACTAGGACACTCCTTGCGCTGGCTCACTATCTGGCGCCGGACGTCAAAGCGGTGGCGGTGCTGCTGGACGCTGCAAAAGCGTTCGACACGATAGACTGGAAATTTTTACACACGGTACTGGTGCGGATGTGGTTTCCTCCTATATTCACACAGTGGATCTCAATGCTATACACAAACTTATCTGCCCGTATTCGGATTAACAAGCACGTTTCCGGACCGATAGCCATATGCCGAGGAACGAGGCAGGGATGCCCACTCTCGCCGATGCTTTTCGCTCTAGTGTTGGAGCCATTAGCTTGTAAAATTAGACAGCATCACCACAATTCGGCAATACAACTCCCGACACGCCCAATTCACATATCACTGTATGCGGATGATATGGTAGTTTATGTCAAACACCCAGAACAACACCTCAACCCATTAATACGCGAATACATTAAATACGGACACCACTCTGGCCTACAGATAAACTGGTCGAAATCCCTCGTTTTGGCGATGACTGACAGCACTGCCCCGTTCAAAATGGATTAACCCCTAGAATGGCAAGAAGAACCTACCAAATATTTAGGAGTGTGGTTTCACAGGGACCCAGAACAAGTAATAAGAACTAACTATGGCAGAGTGATAACGGTGGAATAGACTGCCACTGTCATTAGCGGACAGAGCAGCGATTGTGAAGATGGTAATACTACCTAAGCTCCTATACCTATTTACCAACATCCCCATTAGACCTCTGGCGGAGGTATTCCGCAACATTAATAGAGTAGTACTGAGGTTACTCTGGGCGGGTAGACACGCTAGAACAGAATTACAGACAATGACGCTACCATATGAGAAGGGAGGTTTTAAAGTCCAGAACATGTATCTGTATTATCTCTGCGCCCAGGCGCAATTCGCACATTACTGGTTTCACGAGATACCTTTTCTAACACATGTGGCGGTGGAAACAGGAGATACTGACCCGATCCCACTAGTTAACATACTACCACACAAGCGAACTAGGTTACATGACCGAGACATAAATCCAGTGAACACCACCATAGAAGCTTGGAGGCTGATGGGCAAGGCAGCTGGCAAATTGCCGATTTATGCACCGAAGCTTCCACTGGCAAATCACCCAGCACTGTCGGTCACACAGGAACCGGTAGGGTTGGACTTGCTGTGACATGCAGGCATTGACACATTGGGAGATCTATACAAAGACAGGGTGTTTCAAACACTTGACAAACTGCACTGCATAAGTCATCCAACACTGTTATTCAGCTTTAATTATTACAGACTGCAAAGAGCAGTGAGAGATCACTATCCCGATTTCCCGAAGGAACCTCACACACTGGACACACTGAAACTGCTACTAGCGGCTCCAGCAGCCACACACCTCGTATCCAGACTATACACAAGCTTGCAAAGAGATATAGGGGGAAACACAGAAAAGATGAGGGGTAAATGGAACGCACAACTAAATGACGAGCTGACTGAGGAGGACTGGGAGACAGCATGTTCTCTCACCAGTATGCTAACGCCTAATGGAAACCTTAGGATTATTCATTATAAATACATACACCAGGTGTACTACACGCCTGAACGGCTCCACAGATATGGTTTGCGGGACGATTCGAGATGTGTGAGATGCAGGCAAGAACAAGCAGACTTCATACATTTAGCCTGGCACTGCCATTTAGTGGCAAAGTACTGGGAGAGGGTGGTGCAAGAGATCGGTAAGATGCTTGGAGAGACACTGGAATGCACGATCCTGGTCTGTTTATTGGGTCTAGTCCCGCAGCTCAGAGCGAAAAAGCAAAAGTTCTGTGTGATAGCTCTTTTAATGGCTAAAAGAAGGGTGGCAATGCATTGGAATGTGAAAAAGGGACCGAAGGTGAAAGACTGGCTGACAGACTTGACATACTGTCGGGATACGCTAACTACTTATGAGGAGGGGTTACCGACTGGATCACGTCCCAAGGACTACTGGACGTATCTGAGGGATTACCTGCAGGCGCAAGCAGTGGCTGGATCCGAATGATATAAATGGAAGGATTTGTAATCTTATTGCCTTAGGAGTGTGTAGTTATTGACAACAATAGAATTAGGAGGGAGAATGCTGTGACACAGTGATAGTAGTTAAGAGGGTTTCTTGGTTTGTTTACTGTCCTTAAAGTTCCGAATAAGGGTAAAAAAGTAAAATGTAAGTGAAAATATATGCAATGAGAAACATGATGCACTGTATTAACATGTCCATATTGAATATTACTGCGCCGCCGGTCCTATGGATGTCGGCTAAATGGCTGTGTACACCAAATGGCACCATGCGATGGATACGTATGTACATGGCCGGCCTGTTGAGGTTGTAGGCGTGAACTGGTGTATTTACTTAAAAAATGTGCAATAAACGACTTACACAATTAAAAAAAAAAAACATACCTTTAGAGGACATTACCCTTTTAGTGTTCTGCAAGATACAATGGATGACACGACAAGCGATACAACTGCCGCCAAATGTACCTCTCCTCATTCTTCTCGTCCATCCTCAAAACCTTCTGCTGAAAATCCCTCTTCTTCTGCTTCTAACCCAGAGAAAAGAGTCAAAACAAATCCGCCATCTCCTACCAACTCACCATCCTCCATCTCTGTGGAACTTTTCACTCAAACCTTACATGACGGAAACGAATTCCCGTCTTCAAAGCCTCGAAGATAACTGGTCTCACACAAAGCAGGGAGTAGAGAATCTTGAAGGAAGATTTGCTTCAGTTCAAATAGTCATTGATCAAGTCCCCTCTATGCATAAGGAGATTGAAAATCTTAAGCAGCAAGTTGAAAATTTGGAAAATCGAAACAGGCGTAACAACTTACGCATTTATGGACTTGCAAGAAGGCCTTGAGGTGTCGAATCCCATCTCTTTTTTCCAATCATTCCTGCCTACTCTTCTTGGTCTCCCTACTTCTCCTCCTTTAAACATCCAACGAGCTCATCATTTAGGTTCAATTTCTCGCTCATCTGCTTCATCACCTTCTTCAGTAAAACCTAGAGGTGTTATCCTGTACTTTTTAGAATACACTGATCTACCTCGAATTCTTCATGCTACCAAGCAGAAAGGGAAAATTACTTGGAACAGTTCCAGCCTTTACTTTGCTCAAGATTACGCTAAAGTCACTGCGGATCGTCGCAAGAAGTTTTTGGAGATGAGACCTGCTCTACGTTCCTTGAATGCTCATTATGGCTTATTTCACCCTTGTCTCTTTAAAGTGACTTACAACAATAGGACGACGACTTATGAGGATCCGGCGCTTCTTCAACAATTTTTAGACTCTTGCAGAAATGATTCTATGGACATCCCTTGTGCATAATTACTGAACGCGTCTGTTTTGCTTATTATTGTAATGTTCTGTCAAGGTGTCTGTTCTTTTTATTTTCCCTGCTGTATAATGTATTTGAAATTCTGTTTTGTTGTTATTTTGGTTGTTAATTAATCACACTTTTTGGATTCTTTTAGATGCTGGTTTTGTGGTCCTTTGATAGATCTATGTGTCCTTCATGTTTTACTTGGAGGTTTTTATTCCTTTGCCGCGTTCTCATGGAGTCTTCAGTCCGATGTGCTACCTTCCTTATGTGGTTCCACCACCCCCAGTCTCCTTGTTGTTCTGTTGTATGTCTTTTTGACATCTTTTTTCGTTCTCATTTGTTCGATTTGTATTGTATTCTTGTCTTTTATTTCTCTCTTTTTCAGCTATTTCCCTTCCTGTCCCTCTCACTTCTCTCCTTTTTCTTCTATTCTTTTATACTTCACAGTACTTCTCTTCTACTTTTCTCTTTCCTCTCCTCACTCCTGAATCTTCCACGTTATTGTTTCTTCTTTATTTTCCTTCTCCTTAAGTAACAGAATCCTGAATTATTGTATTGTTTGCATAATGATTGTTCACGTTTTAATTGATTGATACTCTTTTTCCTGCTTTATTATAATTAAAATATGTTTGTTTTAATGGTTCACATTTAGAGTCGTAACCTGGAACGTTAAATGAGTTACCAACCCTATAAAAAGACAACGCTTATTAACCCACTTAGCTAGGTTGAACACTGATATTGCTTTTATCCAAAAAACTCATCTTTCAGAAGCTGAAGCAGCCAAATTGAAAAAAAGGTTGGGTAGTTCATGTTTTTTCTTCCCTTGCTTTAGGTAAGAAAAATGGCTCTTCTATATTGTGTCATAAAAAGCATCAGCCTTCAGTAGTATATCAAGAAAATGATCCTGGTGGCCGCTGCGTAATTGTTAAATTGCTTATTGATCGTATTCCCTTAGTATCGTTTAACGTTTATGCACCAGCTAATGTTGATAATCAGTTTTGGATTCAAATTTCTGACAAACTTCTTATGCTTGATGAGTATTATGTTGTTTTTGGAAGTGACTGTAATCAGATTTTGACCCTATTTTAGATAGAAAATCTTCTGTGAAATTCTCCAATAACAATATGCATTCACAATTTACCTCTGCCATTCGCCGCAAAGCTTTAATTGACATTTGGAGGCTTTGCAATCCAGATTTACAGGAATATACCTTCTATTCTCCCCCTCACAACTCACAATCCAGAATTGATTACCTTTTTCTCACTAAACCCTTGTCCCAACTTGTCTCACACGCCGAGATTGGCTCCATTCTAATATGAGATCATGCTCCAGTTTTTGTTGATTTTGATCTGCTACCTTTCTCCCCTCGCGCTAGTAGATGGCACTTTAACAATGCTTTACTATCAGATCCCAATTTCATAGGCCAATTCACCTCTTTTGCTTCTGAATTCTTTTCTATTAACTCCACCCCAGTCTCTTCCCCAGTAATGGTTTGGGATTCTTTTAAAGCAGCAGCCAGTGTTTTATTATAAATTTTGTTTCGCGGAAGAAGACGTTTTTTGAAGCTAAAAACGCTTAGGTATTGTCCAAAATTAAGGAACTTGAATATTGTTATTATCTCTCCAATTCTCATTCATCCTTAAAAAATCTTATTGAGGCAAAAATGTATTTTAATAAATCATCTACAGAAGCTGCATCCTCCTATCTCTTAAAAAGCAGTGCCCGATATTATGGTAGCCAGAATAAAATGAGTAAACTACTTGCAAATTATTTAAAAATTCGTCGGGAGCGGACTAAAATTGAATTTATACGTAATAATGCCAGTGATTCGCTATTCAAAGACAATGACATTCTAAATGAATCTGTTTCTTTTTATAAACATTTATACATGCCGGAACAACCATCTACTAATGAACTCCTCTCTTTCTTCCAATCAATACATTCTCCTCATACTCATGGCACGGATTTAGCCTCACTAGAATCGGACATCTCTTTATCTGGAATTAAACATGCTGTATCAGTTCCGAAAATGGGAAAAGCACCTGGTCCGGACGGCTTTACCATTGAATTCTATACCCACTTTGTGTCTTTATTACTTCCCCATCTACTATTACTTTATAAATATTTTATTAAAGAGGGTTCCTCCTCTGGATCTTTTCAAGAAGCAGTAATCTGTTTAATTCGCAAGGAGAATAAAGATCTTTCTTTTTGTAAAAATTACCGTCCAATCTCTTTAGTTAACTTAGATTATAAGATTTTTGCCAAGATCCTTGCTCTTCGTATTGATCCCATTTTACCCAATATTATCGGCTCGAACAATCAGGTTTTGACAAAGGTCGCTTATCTTCAGATAACTCCAGAGTTTTCTTTAATATTTTAAGTAAAGCTTCCTCTTTAGATTATCCCATTGCTGTGATAGCATTAGATGCTGAGAACCCATTTGACAGGATTGGATGGGATTTTATGTTTCAAGCACTTACATGGATTGGGTTCCCCACTAAATTAATTTCTCTTATTTCGTTATTATATTCTGGCCCTAAGGATTCTATCTTTGTTAATGGAAAATCATCTGATTATTTTCCTCTCTTTAGAGGAGTTCATCAGGGTTGCCCTTTATCTCCTCTTTTATTTATAATTGCATTTGAACCTTTTTTAACAAAAATTAGATTGGATGACAGAATTACTGGTTTTAACATTAACACTGCCCATGTTAAAATGTCTGTTTATGCTGATGACATTCTTCTATATTGTTCAAACCCCTCTACTTCTCTTCCAGCTTTCCTTTCTCAAGTTGATACTTTTCTCAGTTATCAGGATACAGACTCAATTTGGATAAGTGTGAAGTTCTCCCTTTAAATGTTCACTGTCTGAAACAAGATTTTATCTCTACTGTCTTCTCTTCGAAAAGGGTCGCCTGGACTTCATTAAGATGATGCTTTCTCCGCTAATTCTTTATCTTCTATCTATGATTCCAGTACACATCCCTAGTTTTTACTTAAAAAACATTGATTCTATATTAAACAAATTCCTTTGGAAAAATAAATCTCCTCGAATAGCTCTTAATGCGCTCAAAGCTGACAAAATTTCTGGTGGTCTCAAATTTCCTGATTTCAAATCGTATTATTATGCTTTTTCTCTGAGACAATCCTCTCGATGGCTTTCTCCAGATCAATGTGTTCATCCTCCTCTTTGGTTGACTATTGAAAAACACTCCTTAGCTCCTTTCCATTTTAATGAAGCTCTTGCATTTACTTATAATATTTCTTCTTCTTTTCGTCCCCTCGTGATCTCCCATACACGTAAAATACTGATACCTCTTCTTCCGACCACTTATCCTTCTTCTGTCTCGCTAGACCCACAACCTATCTGGCACAATCACTTATTGCGTATCAAAAGGCGTACTATTTATTGGAAAACTTGGAGGCTCAAGGGTTTATTCTGGATCTCACAACTGGTCTTTAATAATATTCCTTTATCCTTCTCTGACCTTCAATTGAAATTTTCTGTACCCTCTTCCTGTAAATCTCAGTATGACTCACTCCTTCCTCCTCTTTTACAATATCTTCTTTCTTTACCACCTAATGCCAATATTCCTACCAGATGCTCCAATCTTTTCCCTTTATTATCTATTGATACATCGGCTTCTTCTCTATAAAGAAATGTGTTTTTCTCCTCTGACAGGGTCAAGGGGAAGTTTGAATTGGCCTGGGAAAAAGATCTTGCAGAATGTTGGTCTACTCTATTTTGGGACAAGTTATGGTTAAAAGTTCATAAAACGTCAAGAGCAGCTTATACCTCTCAGACTCTTTACTCTACAAACGCCTCCTTTTCACCCCAGCGAAATTAGCCTCTTTCTCCACAGATCTCTCCTCAACCTGCTGGTCATGTAAAGGTCCCTCAGCTGATCTAAAACATATGCTTTTTGACTGCCCCTCTCTTTCTCGTTTTTGGTTATTAGTTTGGTGCCAAATTAATAAAATTTTCAACACCCAAATCCCTTTTTTCATTTCCAACATCTTTCCAACACGTTCTTGGCCACACCCAACTCCCATTCCCTCATTAATTGACTTCATTTAATAACTTCAAATTGGAAACAAGCTGATAAAGTTACTTTCAGAGCTTGGTGGAATGCTGTCTGTTCCCATCATAGATTAGACACGAACAATGTCACCCCTATATCCTTATCCATTGAAAGAGATCTTTTATGCCTCTCTTTATCCTCCCACCTAACGGATACTGCCTTTGCTTTAGCCACTTTAGTTACTACCCCAGATGAAGTTCAGAAACCTCTATAAATCCTCTGTTGTCTTTTTACTTTTATCTCCAGCTATATATTTTTTCATAATACTCCTTTTGCCTTTTCAATTATTACAGTTTTAGAGTTTATGCTTTACAGTTTACTCACTAATATTTCTTGTTGATGACTTAGTTATACAATTCAGGTACCTTTCTTACTCATACTGTTTATTATGATATTCCCCTTCCTTCCCTCTCCCTCTCTCCCCCTTCCCCTTTATATCAATAATAGATTATATTGTTGTTTATACTGTATAATATTATGTTCATTGTGATCTCTCTTATATGATATTTCTTCCCATGAATGCTATAATCTCTTCTTCAATAAACTTTAAACTTAAAAAAAACATTCTCAATGTTGTAATACACATTGTGCATTAAAAATAAAGTTAATATACAAGAGCTAAACTATATTTTACTACTAAACAGGCTGCCACAAGTGCAGTCACTTTGCAGACACCAGGGTCATGATTTGAATGGTGCAGCAGGTGCAGTAGCACAGGGCTCAAAAGTTGTCAGAACTCCTCTGAACACATAATATTGCTATATTTGACTACTAAACGGTCAGTCACAGTTACCTTGCAGTTAAAATTGACTTGAATGGAATAGTGCAGCAGGTCCAGTAGCACCAGAACCAAAAGTTCGAGGCACCCCTCTAAACACGTAATATTGCTATATTTTACAAGTAAACAGGCAGTCACAAGTGCAGACAACTGGGTCATGGTTTGAATAGGGCAGCAGGTGCTGTGGTGCTGGGCCCAAATGTTGTCAGAACTCTTCTAAACACCTAATATTGCTATATTTTACTACTATACAGGCAGACACAATTGCTGTTACCTTGTAGTTATGTGACTTGATTTGAATGGTGCAGCAGGTGCAGTGGCACCGAGGCTAAAAGCTTTAGGGACCCCCCTAAATGCAGAATATTGCAAAATGTTACTATTAAACAGGCAGTGCACTTATCTAGCAGGCACCAGGGACATGATTTCAAAGGTGCTGCAGGTGCAGTGCCACCGGGCCAAAAGTTGTCAGAACTCATCTAAACACCACATATTGTTAAATTTAACTACTAAATAAGCAGTCACAAGTGTAGTTACCTGGCAGGCACTAGGGTCATGATGTCAATGGTGCAGCAGATGTAATGACACCAGGGCCCAGAGCTCTAGGAACCCCTTTAAACACCAAACATTGCAATATTGTACTACTAAACAGGCAGTCATAAGTGCAGTTACCTTACAGGCAATAGGGTCATGATTTGAATGGAGCAGCAGGTGCAGTGGCACAGGGGCCAACGTTGTCATAACTCCACTAAACACCAAATATTGCTATATTTTACTACAGGCAGTCACAAATGCAGTTATCGTGCAGGTACAAGGGACATGATTTGAATGGTTCAGCAGGTACAGTGGAACAGTGCCCAAAAGTTGTCAGAACTCCTCTAAACACATAATATTGCTGTTACATCAATTAATTCTATTAGTTCCCTCTTTCATTTTTCAAGATTTTGCAATTACTTACCAGCATTATACCACTAGTAATAGCACAATATATTGCCTTTTTGTACATAAACATGTCATAACGCTTTAACAGACTTTCTGTTATATTGTAGAACTACTAAGCACTTACAACAAAAAACTGCTTATTATGAATCACATAGGCAAAACATAATGCATTTACCAATGCTTGTTTTCCTCCTTGTTTCACTAATCACCATTAAATATAGAACCTAGCTTCAGTCCATGCCTGATAAATGTAACGTTTTACTTTGTATTCCTGTTTTCGTATATGATTACATTGTAGGGATGGCACAACAGAGGAGCCTGTGGCACAGCGAGGGTGGGATGTATTGGAATGAGACCCTAGTGTTCGCCAGTGACTGAGATTAATTTAACAATTCCATCAATCACATTGTTGGCTGTTATATGTCCTTTTCTTTGTATATAATACACAGTGACAATTCTCTGCTTTATCATCGCTCCATGAAATTATACATATTTTCTACCACTTGCATAGAACAAAAAAGAACATTCTCTGCTCTATCGTGTATTGTTAACGATTTACTATGTAAAATGTAAGCATGGCACTAAGAGTAAAGTGATGTGATGGCCAGCTGGGATTGGAGTGCACTATATGAAACTCAAATATAAAACAAAAATAAATATATATAGCAAAGGAAAACAAGTTTGCTTCAACAGCAGAAACAGAAAGAGAAATATACACAGCAAAGTGGAAAAGTAAACGTTGGGACATCCTGAGTACCTGTAAAATACAGTAGGGACAAAAAAGGCCACGGTGCACTCTGTGGCACTTTGTTTCCTTAAGAAATGATGGCTGACAATCTAAAGGAGAGTGAAGTACACCAGTGAGCAGTTTCAACTCTATCCCCCTTTAGCTCCCACTTCTTTTAACCTACCCCCCACATGCTTGCACTCATCCTCTGCTCCAGGACTCTGCCTTACATGAAAAGCTCCACAGCAGTTTCCGGCACCTCTTCTCTCTGGCTGTTTGGGGGGCGTGGTGATGGTGGTCCACTGCAGTCTGTCCACCCAATTGCGAGTTGGGCAGTCAGAACACTATTGCACCTGCACAGCAACCAGGGAACCGCCGTTCTCTGACAGTGATGCAGCAGAGAGGGCCTCTGTAATATGCTGGTGGTGCCACTGCAGCACTGCCATGCATATTACAAGTTTCAGGACGGTCATGAAGGTCTTTCCTCCAAGAAAGGCTGGCGGTTTCAGAAACAAAGGAGGCCCCACAGGGCACCCTGTTGCTCATGTGCATGCACCCCAGTTCCTGCATGGGCAGGAACTTTTTTTGGCATTCGAATTGTGGTGCCCTTTTCAGAGGCACCGCCGTGGTGCTGCCAAAAAAAGCAGACCGGAAACGAGGAAACTCGTAATCTAGCGGGCGGTGGATCCACGGGTTTGGCAGTGCGTGAACGGGCTGCGGCATGGCAGTCCGCTCCCACACTGCCAAACTCGTAATCAGACCGTAAGCGTGCATGTGGAGCACAGTATTCTGCACTCACAGGCCAAATATGGGATGCAATGAGCTTGACTGAAGCAGCTGGCTCACGACCATGAGGAAACCATGTACTGTGCATGTGTCAAAGTGGAGGTACTCACACTTACATCAAGGAGTGCTACACAAGCACACTAGAAAAGCAGGAATACCCCAGCACGGCCCTCCACCACTGTCATCACCTACTCTGATGGAGGAGAGGTGACTTCGTGGGAAGGACAGCAGCAGTCAAAACAAAAGATAACATGATTACCACTGGGGAGAGACAGGGAACATGCCACAGTGGCTCGGCCACTTGTTTGTATTGCAAATTGCAGCACTCACTGGCCCACTCCATATTGCACCAAGTCATTACATTTCAGCACAGCAGCCACCTTAGGAATAGGGAAATGTCAGAGCATGGTGCCATGTTGTACAGGCCCAGTTTCTGCTGGCACATGGAGCTTGATGTGCATTTGTCTCTTTTGTCAGAGGTGCCACAACTGTTGTAGCTTGTGGTGCCACACAAGGAGATGCTGTGGGAGATAGAAGAAGGCAGGCTTCTTCAGGGGCAAGGGGCAATAACAATGCAACTCTATTGCAGGTCATCTGGGAAGGCGGGAACTGGTATTGGGAGGATCTTAGGAAATCAGGGTTTACTGGGTTCCAATTGTGACAACTAGAGTCTTTTACTTATGGTGTCCTCGGCCACTTTTCTATTGGATCCAATATGAGCACCAAGCAGGGCGGGTTTAGTGCTGGTGGCGCCCGGTGTGACAATCACTTTTGGCGCCCCCATGTCCCCTTACCGCCTCCTTGGATTCTCTCACTACCACATGCAACAGTGCCCCTCATCTCTCATATCATAAGATATTGCTAAACACAGCACCCCCCTGAGGTCACATGCCCCCCTACACAGGTCAGTGCCCAGTGCAGCCGCACTAGTCGCACTGCCCTAAAGCTGGCCCTGGCACCAAGTAACGCTTTAAGCACTTGACCCCCAGGGTAGTGAGACAGAACAGTCCTAGGGTTACTCAATGTAGTGATATAATGTAGATACTCAGTAAAGCACACAATAACACTTCATAAATCAATGTTGAGCCAGTGCTTTTACTTTTAAAAAGAAAAAGTACTTTAGATCCCCCACAACTGAATGTTAAACACAAAATTACAGATGCAGATAAGGAAACACTTCTGAACTAGAACTGCCCAGAACTAGAGATCTGTGTTAGAAGGTCTCTCAGTGTTAGACAGTTTAACACCCCTTCCTATAGTGTTGGTCATGGCAAACAACGTTTACATGACAGATTTTACTCCGCGATGCAAACACAACGCGGCTGTTACATTGGTCGCGTTGTCACAACGCACTACCTTTACAACAACTTGCGCAAGATGGTGCTCTAGGATAAGGAATAGTATGATTTACTATTCCAACACTTTCCCTAGTGTTCAACACACTGGAGTTGGAATAGTAAATCATACTATTCCAAAGTCCATCGCGCCATCTAGTGCAAGTTGTTGTATCGACTTGCATTGTAAAGGTAGTGCATTGTGACAACGCGGTCATTGTAACAACCGTGTTGTGTTTGCATCGCGTAGTAAAATCTGCGAAGTACAGAGATTTATTTGTTGGTCATGGAGTTCACAATGTGAAGCCCCTTGATACGGCATTTGTCGCACAGTTCATCTATTGCATTTTTCAGAGGGTTCATAATTAAAAACGTATCCTATTGATTTTGTCGGAGACTACAATGTAAACCCTTTCACTACTTTTGTTGCCACAGGTTTCAACATGCAAAGCCCTTTCCTACTGTATTCGACACAGGGTCTAAGTTAACATTATCTCAGTGATGAGCAAAGGAACAATTTATAGGTTAACACTCCGACTGCCCAATCAAATACCCGTAAAGAAGATGATCAACAAGGTGGCAAAACCAAAGTCCTGGGGCCACCTTACTACTGGATTCTAACTGAGAACCATGTAAACACCTTTAGGACGTAAGCAACAGGGTAGCGAGGAAGAGCAGTTCAAGGTGTACTCATGCAGGTTGTTGGGGGTAGAAAGACAAAACTGTGCAAAGTACACAATAACACTTCATAAATGAATGCCCAACCAGTGCTTGAAAACCAGTCCGCACTAGCTGTTCATGCACCACAATAATGTATATGAAGGCCCCTTCCTATTGGTTAACATGCAGTCTGTGTGAACCATGTCTCAATCCGTTAGAAGCAATGGATCTACTCTACAGGTGGGCTACCATAATTGCTTCCCAATCAAATGCCTGTAACGCGGAAGTTAAAAAGGGGGTGGTGTCAACATCCTCCTCTTTCTGTACTGGTTCTTTTAAATTATTTATTTTCTAATAACAGTCGCTCTGGTAATTTGCAAAACGTATTTCTAGCCAGACCTACAGGGCAGAGGGTTCCCAATACTGCTAATTTGGGTACCCTGTCAAAAGTGTTGGGGACAGACTTCTTTTAGAGTTAGCAATGAAAGAGTGCCACTTATGTTTGGCCTCAAACCAGGTGAAACAAAAGGTATGCATTAATGTTTGATATTATTAAGACTTACTAAGTCTCTAATGGACCATATTTCGTTATGGTTGGTGATGTTCCTAGCTGAAATCTCTTCCCCTTTTAGTCAGTGTCAACATTAAGAATCTGTATTAAGGAGAGTGGTTCCTACTGCTTACAAAATTGACTGGTGACCACTGCTGAGAGCAATAAGAGGCTGGCAAGTTAGCAATAAGGGCTTTCACCAAGATCGCGAGATAGAAGGTGCAGGGCTCTTTTCTGGGAGAAACTCCTCTGAATAATGGATGGAGGCTTCCAGTCAATCTTGGTGCTTTGGGAACTTTACACACCATGCGTTCAAGTGGCCCGTCCTGTTTTTTAAAATAGGCTGGCTTTGGTTGAGGGGGATTTGGCTTGGACCCTATAATTTTTCTGATGATGTCTTAAAGAAGTAGCCATGACTGTTTCATTGTTCAGAGCACCACAACAGGGCTCACACCTCTCTTGAGTCATTTTTTGGTTTTGACTTCCCCAACTGGTCTATTTCTCTCATGCCTATCTTTAAAAATGCTTCATGCATCAATGTCTAACTGCAATTTAATAGGCCTCCTTATCCTGCTATTCCACCCACTGGTGGTCTGCCTGCGTAAGAACTACAGCTGAACATAAGTAAGACCAGCATTCCCCCCCTCAGTGACTTCACAGGTACATCCAATCTGCCCAACTGATCCACCCTCTCGCCCTGTTAAAGGGCGAGGTTGGCCAATCTGCCAAGAAGGTATAGAATCATCTAGGCATTGTGCTTGACTACGACATGTCTTTTCAGTAACAGAGAAGCAAAGCATAAAGATGCCTATTTAAATGCATATTTTAAAGGTAGATCAAAACATTTTGTTTATACATATTTGATTATGGCCACCATCTTTGAAAAGACAGCTATTTAACCGCAACTGGAATACTGGCAATCCTTAGATACTAGGTTGCCAACAGACCAAGTTACTGAGATGCATATGGCTCAGAATGTGGAGTTCTATTTTATTTCAAGAAACTCTCATGGACCAATACATCTTGGGATAAAAATGGGAGAACAGAAACATTAAAGAAAACAATTCAGGAAGGAAGGCAAGTATTAGGGGTAATAGATGTTCTATGGTGTAGCATAATGAAGGGATTAATGAGAAAGGGAAAGTGTTACTTTAAGGAAAGAGGAAATATTGAGTCTCACCTCATGAATATGAAGGAAAAAAAAGGAACTAAACCTCTCACGACCAAAATAATCTGGGATATTTGACACAATAATAAATTAAATAGGAACTTGAGGTTAATCACACCCAAGAAACCCCCATGATTAATCTCAAAGTGATTATTCATCTCAAGAAAGATAAATAGAACACAGAATGCTGCAGTGAGATTGGCATAGTGCTTGGAAATATGGACTGTGGCTGTTAAAATCGCTACATTGACTCATCATGGCCGACAGAGTTAGGCAAAATATTGGATGTCTTGACTAAAAATGTGAGCATGCCCTGGTTCCAGACTGCCATCAGAAAAAGCTGAACCCTCCACGTCTTCAGTAGGCCAAATTTCTGACAATATCTAGGTTGGTATATGGCCCCTATAAGAGGAACAACATTTAGGTTCCAGGCTACGAATGTGTGAAGCGGCTTTCTCTCAATTTTGACAATGAGTGTCCTTATCAATGCATCAAAACCACCACTATGATGTGTGTGTGATCTGCAAGTCACAAATTTGAATTCTGTCAGGCTGACTCAGCCTTTCATTCTTCCGAGATCAGTAGAAAGAGGCCCACTAAGATGGGTAACAGTACCCGCTGTACCTTACAGTGATGTAAAACAGAAAAGCTAATGGGAGAAGCGCATTGAAGCAATGGCTATATTATCCACCCTGGAATGGCCCAGTGCCTAAAGTCCCCCTCAGGGAGTAAAGGGCTAAAAAGGTTCACTGGGTCTGTCCTTCAGTAAGATAAAGAAGGGAATTTTCAGGTGGAAACTACCCTCTATAGATCTAGTGGAAAGAACTACAATTCTAATAGAGGAATAAAAACACCAACTGAAAGCAATGAACACCACTAAACACCAAAAACGAGTGCCACAATGCAATTATAATCAGATTAAATATTTTCAGCAAGAACTAATTAAATGTAAAGAAAATATGCATATCCTTCTCTGTAGACAAGGCCAAACAAACTGTGGATTACCCTTTCACGCCTTCTACATGTTACTGAAAATCATCTTGCCTTCAGAAAGGCTCTAAAACCTGGGGGCATATTATCAAAAACAGGCGATAAAATCATTGCCGCTTTATCGGCAGGAAACCGCCGCTAAAGCGGCGATAATAGGCTTGATAATATGCCCTTGTGAATTCCCATAGCAGCCCAGGTTAGCACCAGAACCTGGGCTGCTATGGGAATTCACAAGGACATATTATCAAGCCCATTATCGCCGCTTTAGCGGCAGTTTCCTGCCTATAGAGCGGCGATAATTTTTTTGCCTCTTCTTGATAATATGCCCCATGGTTCTTTGATTCTGTTTCCCTTTGAACAATTCTAATCCCTAGCTTCTAGGTGATAAGAAGCCAATTGGTATTTGAGTGCCTTATAAATGTATTTTTATTTAATTTATTTTCCCTTCTGAGAAGATTCAGTAGAACCTGGGCAAACTGAATTTTCACCATAAAGTGTAAAGTTTCTGTGAAGTCTAACAGTTAATGTCCCCATCAGTAGAGCTTCAAATAACACTGAACCCAACAATTATTTTTTTTAAATTTACTTTTATGTTAGGTATTTATTTTGAGCAGGCCTAGCACGAATGGGCAGCGGAGCACTTTCCAGTTTACAACAATACAAGAAATGAGCAAGTGGTCATTGATAAAACATGGATTGGAAATGTAATAGGTCTCGCATTTGCTTGAGTTAGAGCAATTGGTGTTATAAATGACATTGTCTTTTACCCATGTGTTATGTGGTGTATGTATGTGGTGTGTAGTGGAATTATGTTGGTTCAATTGGAATTCCTAGTTGTGGCTTTGTGAGGCATGGGATTGTGTGTTGTGGAGTGGAGTGGATTTGTGGAGTGGAAGTATGTGGCATAGAATGCAGTGGAAATATGTGGATAGAAAGTATGTATTATTGAGTGTACTTGAATTATGTGGAGTGGGATTGTGTGTTATAGAGTGTAATTATGTGTGGAATGGTATTTTCTGTTGTGGAGTGGTATGCATTGGAGTTTAATTATGTGGTGTGCTGTAGAAATTTGTGGCATGATGTGTATTTCTGTGGTGTGGATTGTAAAGTAAAGTCCAAGTCTGAAGTCATGCTTCATGTGCCTATTTAGGTAGTATCTTTCAACTATGTACGACAAATGTGCCGATTCAGCTTTTAAGTGAAAGACATATACATCAGGTTGTGTACATGAGGAGGACCATATGGTGTAGTATCCAGCGGTGGCTACTCTGCTAAGGCGGGTGAGCGTCGCCCCACTGCTTTAAAGCAGTGCAATGAAAAAATAAATGATAATAACTGAACTTTATTATCATTTTATTTTTAGTGTTGCAGTTGCACTGCAGCCAGGTTAAGTTAGGGCGGGGCTGGGATCCTGTGACATCGAGGTAGGAGGAGTGGTGGCTGCACCTTAAGTGAGCATGACTTCTTGCACAATGGCCTCAAGGTCATAACGTAACAATTTTGAAAGTAGCCAAGTTCAATATCCCTTGAAGTGCCGGGGACATATATCTATATATCAATGTGCCCGTTATCAAACTAAATAGTCTCCAAGTAGCAGTAAGGTTAAAGTACACATCCTGCTACTAGGCTTACTGTTTGGGTGAATGATCGAGGTAGATAAGTCCAACTGCGTTCTGAACCTGCTGGTCGAAGAAGCTGACCACATCTATTTGGTGCAGCAATGAATGCTATAGAGGCGTGCCACCCTTATCAGGAAAAAAGAATGGACTACTGTGAGGAATGCGAGATGAGTGTTTCTCGCATGTACTGTCTCTAACAGTGGCCATCTAGGTACAGGCAGTAATCAAGTGTGAGATAGAGCTAAACAATAGAAACATAATAATTGTGAGGCTCCATGGGCATCAAAGGCAAAGAGTGATTCCATCCAAAGTAAAAAGCCAACCAAAGTAAAAAGGAGAAATTCACAGCATAGAGCGCATGCAAAATGTGGGGGCCATATTGGAAATGTGAGATAGTGGTGTAATATGAAGTACACCATCCATATCATGAGCAAAAAAGTATGTTGCAGAAAATCATTGAATACGACATATGATTCATATGCTAAGGACAATATATACAGGACAACAATTCATAAAAATGTCAATCAAGTGATTGTGGCGAATAACTTAACATTACTGTGCCTACTAAAAGCAGTTTTATTTTCAAGTTAGCAATGTGGCATAACAAAAAGAGCTGCAGACTTTGGCCCCTAGGCAACCTGGTTCGTGTCTCGGTGTCGGCTCTACAAAAAACATGCAGATAGTAGCAAATAAACTCATAACAAATATAATTAAACAATGGTTGAACAGTTACAGGATCGGGTGAACAAACAGGTGCAGGAGCAAAACAAGCGGGGGAGGTGCATGGAACACGCACCCCAAGAATGCGTTTGATGAGCAGGAAACAAAGAAATGCAAATTCCATGTGTGTTAGCTCGAAAGCAAAAAGTCAACTGTAAAAAAGTACCCACAAGGTGTCGTAAATAAAATGAAGAGTAGGAGCACAAGTAACATGGGCAGTCCTCTTGCGTGGTTACAAAAGTTCAAAAGGAGGGACTACTAAGTGTAGTCATCAATCAAAAGCTGGTATTTCCAAAGGACAGTAAAAGGAACCAATGGTATATTCTAGACACAGAATGTCTCAAAGAAACAGAGCATGAGCTGCCTAGGCGAGACCTAAAAAGATAGCAACAGTGGAAAGAAGAGGAAAATAGAAACAGGATAAATGCCTGATGCAGTGAGGGGAGAAATTGTCATGGGTTTATAACAAACATCAGCAGGTAGAGAGTAGTTTTAAAAAAACCATATACAAGAAGATAGGAGATTTTCCACATCGATCGACATATGTGAGCACAAGAACTATCTGATGTTTGGGAGAGAACACACAATACTGAGAATTTAGATGTTAGAGAAATAAACTGGATGCAGTAGCGGGAAGATCCACACGTTGGTTACTATGGGGGAGGGGTGAACTCCGAAAAGGGGACATTAGGGGTTACATTTGAAGGTAATAAAGGAATGTGTCATCCTTAGATGAATTTATTATGTCTGAGAGTGGCTACGAAATCAGAGAGGGGTTGCTATGTTGCTTTCAGTTGTTTTCCTTTGGTAATTTAGTGGATCATTTGGCTGAGCTTTCAGTTTTCAGAACACAAACAATCCACTAAGGCAGGTAATAGAGTAATACATTGTTGCTGTAATAAACCATAACTCACAGATGAAAGGAATTGTACACACTCTCCATCTAAAGATGGTCGACTTCAATGCATTTGCAGAAACTAAAACCTAAAAAAAAATGTAAGAAAATACAACTTTAAAGAAATGTCTCAAATCTAAGTGAAAGGAAAGATAATTCTACAGACAAATCAAACATTACATTAAATTTGGAAGAGGTTTAAGGGTAGTGGGAGGATTTTGGATTCAGGAATGGGTAATGTTTAGGGGTGATTAAAGGTTTTTAGAGGTCAGGGATGGACGCAGCTCAGGCAAGGAAAGGTGTGTTTAGAAATCAAGAAAGTGTGGCTTTTAGGGGGTAGTAAGGTTTTTTTAGGGATGAGGGGCATATTAGCAAGAACCTCGTTAAAATTATTGCCGTTTTAGCGGCAGGAAACTCCCGCTAAAACGGCGATAATGGGCTTGCTAATATGCGTTATAGAATTCCAATAGAAGCCCAGGTTAGATGTGCAGGACATCTAACATGGGCTTCTATTGGAATTCTATAACGCATATTAGCAAGCCCATTATCGCCATTTTAGCGATTTCATCAAGATTAAGCTTCATCAAGATCAAGCATCGCTCTGTATTTCAGACAGACTACATTTAAAATGGCACGCAGATTTTGGTGCAAGTGAAAACACATGGCACATGAAACATGAAAATGAGGCCTAGTCAAATTCTTTTTAAAAGTGGCACTTTTTGGTGCATGCAAAGTGAAAGACATGAAATGAGGCCTGGTCAAAATGCTTTCAGTCTGAAATGCTTTCATTTAAAACCATGCTCAACCTATAAAACAAGGGTGGTAAACATGTGTTTAGTTTAGATTTAACTTCACTATAAAATATACATTTAATTTAGAGAATGGTTTTTTAAAACTTTTTAAGTAGCACATAATTGCGCTGAATTAACATGTGTTTTTGCAGTGTAGAAAACTCGTGATTTTAGTTTCCTCTTTAGCTTTGAAGATAAGATTTATACTCCCTGTTCCCGTCTCAAAGGACTTTGGCTTTGTTGCATATTTAGACATTACAAATTCAGTTCCTACCACATCTTTTTATAATGTACTAATCAAACAACCATGCACCAACACTACACGCGGGGCATATGCATATTGCATGAAAAGCTATCTAAAATATTAGAGCATGTTGCTATGAGTATGTAATAATTGTTTGCACTTCGAAAATTTGCACTAGAGCATGTTCATGCTATGTTGTACATTGCATATTTTTGCATATTGTGCACAGATAATAGTAACGCTGCTTTAAACTAATAGCTTTTGCTAGGTAATAATGAATACAGGGTACTAGTATGGGAGAGGTAAACATAATGGGCTTTATTTCATAAATTAACCCCTTGCGTGCTGCCGTCGGCCAACGGCCGACGGAGCCCCGCCCACTCTCCAGAAGGCTCGCACCGCAGCGGAAAACCCCACGCGGTTAAGGAGTTAATATTCTTTTGTGTTTGTTTCGTTTTTGGGCTCAAAATAAAATGGATGCCTAAGAATCCAGCATGGCTGAGAATTGTTAGCAGTGTGCTGAATGAGAGACGCATGTGCAGAAGATTGTGCCAGCTTCTATGAACTGCCAAGAGCCTCAAGTGAAGGCACATGGGTCAAGGCCACAATGAACTGTACACTCCTGTCATTGTGCCAATGTACCAGTGTTTGTGGGAGAGTGTCATCCGGTATACAACCTTTACAGCGAAACTTTTACAACGAACTACCATTACAACGCAACATTTACAACGCAAACTATTACAACGCATTGCTCTGGGGGGCGCTCTAGGATAGAGAATAGGTTAATTTACTATCCAATAACCTTCCCTACTATCCACGGGGACTGGAGTTGGAATAGTAAATTAAACTATTCACTATCCAGCGCCCAAAAGCATTATGCGTTGTAATGGTATGCGTTGTAAAACGTACGATGTAAAGGTAGGCGTTGTAAAGGTAGGCGTTGTAACATCATACATCCGTGACATCCCTGAGTGCAATGTGAAAGCGAGAAGGTAATAAACTGATACATTTTTTCCTATCAAATGTTGCAATATTTGTATAATTATTGATGGTGAAACATATGACTGTATTAAGCCTTAAAGCTTCCTTTGTTAAAACTGGTATGAGTTGGATTTGCAATGAGAACAGGATGGTGAGACCTTCATGTCACCTATGCTAACCAATCACAGTGCAAGTTTCTACTGAAACTGCAACATTATTAGTATAGTCAGCCAAGAATTAGGGGGTGTTTCCGACTAAAAGGGACTAGAAGAGACAGGAGGAGATAGGAGAGGGAGCAGATGAGACCAGACATCATATGAGTTAGGTATGTGAACGTAGCGGGTGCAGCCTGGGAGGAGATTGCGTCCGAGAAGATCCAGAGGGAGGAGTGCTCATATTTTTTCAGAGAGACATAGGCTAGCCTTGCATGGCATGGCAGATCACATTCCTTTGTGGTCTTGTGAAGGGAGGGCAGCCTCTCTCTGTGAGAGATACAGAGAAAGAGAGATGAACAGACCAGGGCAGAGAGAGCAGTTGATGGAACAGGTTTAGATTTAGATGCTAAAACTCTAGGTTTATGCTTTGACTAATTAACTAGTTTTGAAAAGATGTATTTGCCTTATGCATTTAATTCTCTTTATGGAAGATTTTTGCCAATTATTAATTATTGATTAGCTTTGCAAAACTCACTCTTGAATTATATTTTTCCTGAACTCTTTAAATCATGTTGACTGACATTTGATGCCTCATTCGCTTTCTTTATGGAATGCCTTGTATTCAGTCTGTAATATATTCTGTATTAATTCTATTTTTCCTATTTTCAATTCCGTAACCTGATTGATATTTGACTAATAAATAAAGGGTAAGAGAACCTTAACTTTTAGCTAGAAAATAAAACCCTTTAAAAATACTCACAACTCTCTTTATTGGCTTAAATATTAATTGCATTTTGATATTCCTTGTTTATGTAAAGTCTCCTGAAGGTGATACACGGTGGCAAAGGTCCATCACCTTTAAAGCGATAAACTAGAGGTAAATTATGTTATGCATTTAGAAATTACCGTGAAATTACCGCTGGATTAGGGATGATGAGGGGTTTTAGGGTTCAGGGATGGGTGGAATTTATGGGCGGAAAGAGTTTAGGGTACAGGAATGAGTGGAGTTTAGGATGATGGGGGTTTTAAAGGTTCAGGGATGGGTTGAGTTTAGATGTAGAAAGGGATTTTTAGGGGTCACGGATAAGTTGATTTTAGGGGTGTTGATGGGTTTTTAGGGTTCAGGAATGGGTAGAGTTTAAGGGTAGTTAGGGTTTTTAGGGTTCAGTGATGGGAGGAGATTAGCAGTGATGCTGATGGGTTTTAGAGGTCTTCTTCAACAGTGTTTTGGGGTTGTGTTGGGTTTTTAGGGATCTGGGGTAGGTGCTGTTTAGGGTTGGTGAGAAAGTTTTTATGGGTCAGGGATGGGTGGTTTTTTGGGGTAGTGATAGATTTTAAGGGTTCAGGGCTGTGTGGGTTTTAGGCATAGAAAACATTTAGTAGGGTTTAAGAATGAGTGGTGTTTGGGACAGTATGTTTAGTTGTAGGATTAAATGATGATGGAGTTTAGCGTAGAAAGGGATTTTGCGGTTCAGGGGTGGGTGGAGTTTAGAGGTCAGGGATGGGTGTAGTTGAGGTGTGGTGAGGGGCTTATAGAGATCAGAGAAGGTTGTAGTTTAGTGGTAAAAAGAGCTGTTTGGTTTAAGGAATGGGTGGAGTTTAGATTTGAAAGATGGGTGGAGTTTTGGCATGGTGTGGGAAGAGGTGCTGGAATGATTTTTAGAGATGCTGTCCACATATAGATATAGATATTTGGCAGTGTTTCTAGTAAAGCAGAACAAATGCTGCCAGAAGATGAACCTTTGAAGGGCCCATTTATTGCTCATTCTCTATTTAAACACTTTCAGGTTTTATGAGTGGTACTGCACTCCTGTACTCCTAGTTCCTGTGAGTGGTTTTTATGGGCCACAGATGACTAATGTTTGGGGACTGTGAGAGAGTCAGGGATGAATGGGGTTTGGGGGTGTTGACAGGTCAACTAATTAAACACATCCAATGTAATTTCTGACAATGTCAAAGATATAAATACGAAGTAATGTTCCCTGAAGTAAGTCACTAAAATAAATAAACAAAAATGTTCTACATTGATACCTGCAATCATTCATTTACCCCTTAAAAAATAAACATGCAAAAGTCCAGAAAAGAAATTCTATCTAATGGTTATAAGTAATGGTATTCTGTGAAATTTATTTTTCTTTTAAATCACAAACATCTCATTATCAGGCATTGGCAAAGCCAAAAGATCATGAACTAATGGGCTAATGCATACAAACACAGACATGTACAATTGCTATTTGCACATGATAGTAGATTAAAACCATGCATATTGTCTTTGCCAGTACTATTTGTCTAGATAGTGAGAGGCATAAGATTGAAGGACCAAAGGCTGTTACTAGGTGTCTAGAGAGAGAGAGAGCAGCATGACTACAGTACCACGGGGTATCCCAGTATTAACCAAGAAAAAAAAGTCCCCCAAAGTACAGATAAACAACTATAGCGTAATGATACAGTACTTAGTTCCTACTCCGTGGGAGAAACAGAATAGCAAAACGAGGGACTGAGAGGCAAGACTGACTACTAGCTAGCAAGAATTTGTAAAGAACAATTCAATAGACAAATGAAAAGCAATGGCAAGCAATGGGCAGAGGTAACCCCCACAAAGCATATACAATAGGTCGCTATGCGACAGCGCAGGAACTGTCTAGGCCCGACCTAAATAAGAGCAGCTACAATTAATCTCAACTGCACTTCAAAATAAGTGTGACACAATTTTGAAAATATAAGGAAACGAGGCAGTAAGTATTTCAGCTACACTAGATACATTGCTTTTCTAAAAGTACTGTATTCAATTAGGGCCAAATTGGCCCATATAATTAACAATATTTAAGTATAACTAGAGTTACACATACAATTAGAAACATTGTAAAACACTGTAAGTGTAGAAACATCTAAAAACAGTGTTGCTACCCGAACACAGAATATTGAGGGGCCCACTCCATCCCAATCAGGGAATGTATTTTACCGACAAAGCAGAAAATGGTGGGCCCAAATTCCTTGCTCCCATTAGGGTCCTTGGTACCCTTGGAATGCCACTGAGCACGACAGTGGTACATTCAACTAGAAACATTGAAGTCGGACCAAAATGTCACATACAGTCATACAACTACAGACATAAAACAGGAACCGCAATGATACATAAAACGTTGTGAGGAACTCACTAATTATAAAAAGAAACTGGACAACTCAACATCAGGAATGAAGCAGAAGCCTGAGTAATGTAATGGCACATTGTCAAGAAAAGTATGAAAATGCTGGATAATTCACCGTTACTTTTAAAGAAAACAATTTTTATGTACTGTTCCCTCACACCAAGAAATGCTTTTCTTCAAAAGTAACACAACACATAACATAGAGCATTTGTTTACTATTCCTTATACCATGCTTCAAGTAAGCACGTGCTTATCATGCAGAGTAAGTTGATTTTAGACAGAAAATCCTTCTTTCCAAGAGGGTTTCTGCATTTTCCAAATAATTCCTGCCACATGCGGAAAACAAAGCATCTTATCCTTTGCAATGGAGGCACTTCTTAGGAAGCATAATGATACACCAAACAGCCAACTGCATGAGCTGAGAGATGTTCATCCCCCTGTCACCAAATGCATGTATATTTATTGACAAACGAACTGACAACGGCTCTGGCAGACAGCAGCACTGGCACATCAATGCTAGAAATGAAGCCTGACATTCTTAATTTGATGTTCTATGCATTCTCCTATCCCTACCGCCACTTTTGAATCTGATTCACCAAGAAATACAAATCTAAGTGAATAAAAATAAGTCCACTCTTGTCAGATTTACACTTTTTTGTTTTCACTAGCATTGATGAAGCTAAAAGGTGTGTTTTTTTTAATGAGGAAAGCTCCTTTTCATTAGTCATCCACCGTCTTGCACTAGCCGCTCAACTACGTTGCAAGTAAACCTGTAGACGAGAAATCTATTACTGTATGTGTTCATGCATGTGCTTAGTCTGTTCACATTTATCCAACTATGTAATTTGTTTGTGAATCGGTGTCTGTATGTTTGTTGGTTTGTGTGAACAAGTGCTTGTATGTGTGTTTGTTGTGTATCCATGAGTGCCTACATGTGAATAAGTGTCTCTACATAAATGTGCGTGGATGCCTTTGCGTAAGTTGTTCTTTGTATGTGTCGCACACATGCAGATATAAAAATATTATCAGCATTAATATTTAATATCTGTATGTGAGAGAGCTTACGAGAATTCATTTGTGTGTGTGTGTGTGTGTGTGTGTGTGTGTGTGTGTGTGTGTGGATTGCTGTAGGGATGTTGTATATCTCAATGTAAGGATGGATATTTGCTGTGTGTCTGGGGGTGCCTATATTGTGTGTGTCTTTTTATGCATGCACTAGATAACAGCCACACATATTCGTTTTCTCAATGCTTGTTTATTCAGGCAAGACAAGAAGCAGCACTCCAATTATGTTGCAACCTCACTTTACTATCTTATATTTTAACATTTCCTTTCCCTTTGCTCTTAGATGCAATATCTATAAGCTTCAGTTAAATCGAGAAAAAAACACCTGCTTCACACAGGTCTTTAAAAAGCCACATTCCAACTCCATAAAGTAAAACACATCAGGCATTCATTAGTGAGAAAGTGCACCTCAGTAGCACACAGAGATGTAGCCAGCATTGCTAGATTGGGGGGTTGAGAGGAAATTGTATAAAATAGTCTGGTGCTGCTGAGCAGTCTGGGTACTTGGCACTTCAGATATAGTAACGAATGACATGCATAGGTAAAACATGGAAGAGTTGATCAGCTAATTTAGGTCAGCTAATTATAAAAAGGGTTGTGTGCTCCAACAACATTAGGCTAATATGGTAAATACCACTTCACATTGGGGCTAAAGTTCTTCTAAAACAATTTATGAGAAATATACCAGAGAATATATCACACATGGGAACATACCACATCAAAAGTTCTGGTTTGCATGAAAACATCAAATGGGTTTATTTTGGCAACTTTCAGCTACATAATTAGTTTGAACAAATACATGCACACAAAAAGTAACCCTCATGGTACAGTAAATGTTGCATTAAATAGTTCCGCTTTAACTTTACAAAATGTTGTTTCATTGCCTACAGGAAGCACCTGATGCTTGCTCCAACAATCTAAACTTATTTCTATTATTGATCTTTCAAGATTTGGTTCACATTTTCAACTTCTCCTCGGCCACTGTTTGCTGCACAGGTTCCTAAGTCACTTTATTGACGTGGTTGGTTGAACTAGCTGCTATGTTATGTTTTCCAACACCTCTCTGACAATCAAGCTTGCCGTGTGTTGAAATAAACAAAGTATATATTGACATCCCTTCTTGTTAACTTTCTTTCAGGTGTTGGTGCGGCACATGTGTGTTGCTAATCCATCTCTCCTGACAGTTACAATATAGAAACACAATTTTCCCTCAAACGTGGCATCTCTCCAATATCCCTTGTGCCAAATTATCTACAGGCTGCTAAGTGTCTTCTACAGTCTTCCACACCTACCAAAGCCTAAAAATCTTAACGGTGGAAAAGCAATCTACAGACTGATGCAACACAAAATGAGAGGGGTGATGGAGCACATTCTGAATCTGTAATTAAAATAGGGGGATCCTGATATTTCAATAAACTGGCAGGTATCAAGAATACAGCACTTTTTCAGCAGTTTTCCTGTAATTCACTGCCACTTAGTGGGTGTCATAAGACCGCAACATTGCACAAACTTGAGGATGCACCAGACCTGAATCTGGCATCTTAAACTGCCAAGAAATCGAAGGGTATCCTGCAAGCAGTTTATGTTGAAGGCTCTACATTTATCGTTTATGATGTGCTGAAACTGGTTGTCAATAGTTGAATAAGGAAAGATTGTCTAACATTTCCATGTTGGCCACTGACAAGAAATAATAAAGCAAAGCTCACATTAGCAGCTGCAGATAAACAGTACCGTTGATGCATGGAGAAGGCAATGCTTTACCCTCAATCTGCCTCTCTACTCCCACAATCTCTATATATCTGCAACACATGACAACTGACATGTAAGATTCCATGAGCATGGCAAAGCGCATAACACAAAAACAAACTGATATGTCTCTAAGTGCAAAGGAAGTCTGTTGAGAAGATCCTCCAAAGACACGGTAACTACCATTTCAGTTAAACCTATACTGGTTTGTAGTCCACACAATGTGCTTTTCAAAACTTTTACTGCACTTTAAATGTTGTAAGCATGATCTGAAAAATTCATATCATGTAAAGTGCTATTGCCATAAACACGGTACCACACATGGAATGTGGACGCTTGGCAACAAGGATTGTATCCCATAAACATATATGCTTCTTCAGATCTTCGCCACACAGGTAAACGTCCCATACATATTTTTTAACATTGAAGAAGACAATTTGGTGAAAAAATAGGGGGATTCTATTTCCCATTAACTTGCTTTGGAACTGAGGTTTTAAGAGGCAGAAAACTTTGTAGCAGCATATTTAGCTTAAAGATAGGAAGTATCCCAGATAAATTGTCATGTATGATGAGCCATATCTATCTGTGCACCAGAAACCAGTAAAAAGAGAACTATGCGGGCAAAACAAGAAATTCAGACATATATTGGTATACAGGAGACTGAAAATGAACACAAAAAATCTAATTGAAATGCACAATGAACATATAGATGCAATCGCTGCGATTTCACTCATATATAAAACATATACAAAAAATAAACTAAAAACGCCCCTATAGTAAAGTAAACTAAGGAAATTGTGTGCATGAATGAAAAACACCAATGTATCTCAGTTTAGCTGTGACTCATCACGTAACTACGTAACATGGTTTGGAAAGTGAAACTGAAAGCATCCTGGATTCAGTAGAGCCCAGTAAAAAAGATTCATTTTAAGCAACATTTCTTTTTTAATGAACTATTGCTTGGACGACAGGACCAGGCTTGGAGAAAGGGCGGTTTTGTATTTTCTAACCTCTTGCTGTCCTTCTACATCTGGAAATTAATCACAGACCTTGTGCCTATAGAGGCCATGGGCATGCGATAACGTTCCTGCTGCCCTCCCCATTCCCAATCTTCTAATGGAACTGCTTCACACACCTCCATCAATGGTTTAACAAGGGAGGGTGCCAAGGGCCCTAATCCAAACAACTAAAATTAGCCCTTGTTTCAACAGGTAGGTATTATGAAACAGCCATATTTGTGGTGCATTGCGCTCATCAGACCACTGGGACCTGATCACGCTGCACCTACTGCACTAATGACAGCAGCACCTCAGACTTACATTTTGTTCTTAAACTTCATCAGTCTTCCCCTAGAGAGATTCAAAGATCCCAAATGGTTCTCAGTCACCTCCAGATATCGCTCAAAGACTGCCATCTCACCATTAGAGGCCCCTAGCTGTCTATTTGCAAACCGAGTTAGCACTTCAAAATCCCAGGTCACTTATACTTAGAGAGACCCTTGGCGTGGCTGTGGTCCTGAACAACAGAAGGCTTTTGGAAATATCACAGGTATATCCTATAAACCCTTTGTTTACCTTTAGATACCCCTTGCCAGCCGTCAAACACATCTGGTCAACCCAGAGATTCTGGGCTAGCTGTTTTAGATCCTCATTATGTTCTCAGGGTCCCTAACCTCTTCCAGGAGTCACGGTGGGCGTGTGCGCACAACGGCCGGGGGCCCTCCGAACCACGCCTACTGATTAGAATCTTCACACAGCGGCGGAATTCACGCCGCAGCGAAGAGGTTAAGTATCAACCGGCCTTCAAATAGCCAACTGAACATTAGATAACTTGATTAGCCTTCAACCCATTTACACACATCCGAGCTAATCACTGCCAGATGCCTCTCAGAAACTCTCTGCATACAGTCAGTCACTGCCACAATGCCCTCAGAGACCTACAATTGGCACCCTGACAACAAAATATATGTTATGGTATGTTAAGGAAATTTGTAAAGCGTACAATTACGCTTGGGTGTCTTGACGCTGACTGAAAGCTGAGCATGCTAAAAACTGACACATTAATTGTTGAAAAGCCAGGTCTTAATCTCCTTCCTAAATGCCAGCAAGGATGGAATGTCTCTAATATGTGCTGGGAGGTCGTTCCATAGTTTTGCTGTGCGGAATTGAATACTCCTACCTCCCCAGTTTGCCTTTTTGATCTTAGGAACTACTAAAGTTTTTGAATTTGTGGATCTCCTAGGAATGTACCATCTAAATGCCTTCCCAAGAAATTCTGGGCCTGCGTTAGTGAGTCCCTTATGTGCAAGACATAAGGCTTTAAATTTAGCAAGGTTACGTATCGGGAGCCAATGCAGCTCTCGAAGTCCCTGGGAGATAGGATGAAATGTAGGCAAATTCAGAATCATTATAACTACAACATTCTGCACAAGTTGCAACTTATTTACATGCTTTTTTTGCGCGGCCCAGTAAAGACTGTTGCAATAGTCCAATTTTGAAAGGACTAGTGAATTAATCACATTATTTCTGAGAATATTCAGAATATATGGCAGTATTTTTCGGATCATTTTGAGGGTGCCGTATGCTAATGAAACCACAGAGGACATTTGGCCACCCATGTTAAGTTTGTCATCAATGATGACTTCCAAGTTTTTAACATGAGGGACAGGAGTAGGAGGTTGACTCAGTCATTCTGGCCACCAGTTAGGGGACCAGCTTGGGGAGGGATTTCCAAATATAATGAACTCTGTTTTTCCCGAATTTAATTTCAAGCAGTGCCGGCTCATCTAGCTGCTGACTGCCTCTATACAGTTTTGACATCTATGCGGACCTGAGGAATCTTTATTTGAGGCAGTGACTACCAATTGGGTGTTGTCAGCATATGATGTTAGCTCTAAATTAAACTTTTTAATGAGTGGGGCCAATTTGGCGACATAAATATTGAAATGGGTTGGACTCAATGACGATCCCTGTGGCCATATCAATCAATACCCAAAGTTGTCCCTCTGCCACCTCCATATATCGCCAGATGGTCCTAAGACAAAACCAGAGACCCTGAACCTTTCTTCAGGCCCTTCTAAGTAGTGCTTAAACACCTCTCAGTGACTCTTAATGTATTGGTTTATTAAACACACACCTAGGCCTCTTGGGCCTTCGATGCAACAGCCTGGCAAACATCGAAAGAATATACATAGTGCAAAGTAAACATTTTAAACAAATTTGAATTGGAAAATCTAAATTATTTAGAAACGGTAAAGGACGTGTATTTATTAGAAGGATTAGTGGTCAAGAATAAAAGAAAAAATAGGCAGAGTAAAAAGCAAAGAAACATGATGAATGGTTATCCAACCTTACAGGACAGTCATAGTGCATTCAGTCCTCTTGGGTTATCCATTTCCTTTGAATTGCAAGTAGTTCAGTCGCTTTAGCCAAGTCTCAGCTTGGACATTATTGGCAGGGATGATAACAAGAAAACAAACCGTGCAATAAACAAAATGTCATTCCACCGTTGTGATTTGTTGGTTTTCTTTCTGTATTGTGTTGTCCCTTCCTGGAGTATTACTAGGTTTTGATTGGTCAGAGTGTTGTATGCTTACACAACTTACCTGTGCAGTTAGTGCTGTTTCGGTTGTGTGTACATATTTCTCCATTTAGTCTCAATGCTCAGTGGGACAGTGAGCCCAACAAGCGGCTCATGGCCGCTAATCAGGCCTGCACTGTCCCTCCATACATCGTGGTAATGCTGCATGTTCTAGTCGCAGTTTTAATGTTCATTACAAGATGGCCATTAGACATGTGCACTATGGTACGCGACCTCACACAGGTCTGATGGCCATATTTTGACACTTTCGGCCCCACATCAACTCTCAAGACATCAGCTTTCTGGATAAGGCAGTTGCAGAGCAGAATGGGTGTCAGCGCTGGTTACCAAGATTGTCCATGTCACCTCCTTGACTGTGGGGCCATGCCGAGGCAGCTCTGAGGCCTCATAGGGTCACCAGTTGCTGTCTGGAACCTTCACCTGTCGAATGTGAGTAGGACATAGGCTGCACTCTGGTAGGGTTGAAGAACCCCGTTGGGTAGCAACATGGGAATACATTCACTTCCAATGCATGCTAGTACTGCGTATGTCAGATGAGCGATTCAGTACCGCTTATCAGGCATTCAATGTCCTACCATGCATTGAGGCTGTGCTGCAGTTTCAGGCTGTTGCTTTAACAACAATTCCAACATGGAAGCCAGACATGCGCCTTAGTGAACGCCTGGTGGCATATGAGAATCTCTAGGCCCAACATCAACTCCCAGGACATGAGCTTCAAGCGAATGGGCCTCAGCCTCAATCATGTAGAGTCCATGTTCCTTCCTTGGACTGCTGGGCCAAACTGAGGCTGCAGAAGCTCTGAGGTGCATAGGGTGTCCAGATGCTTTCTCAAACTGTCACCTATTGCGAGTGTGGCAACAGTTTTTCTCTGGCAGGATTGAAGTCCCTTTTCGGTAGCCAGCATGAGCCTTCGTGAAAGCTGATGAGGTGCTTTTATCTGAAGTAAGCAAAGAAGTGATGGGTGGAATGCTTTTAATTAATCTCAGCTACTGGTCTCAGGGTGCATCCTGGCCCATCTGGCTGAGTCCAAACTGAGGTGCCAGGGTCTGCAAAATAACAATGAACCGCTCACAGCGTGTTGCTGACCGGGAGGACGACGTGGGATTTGTGCGCTCTGCTAGCGCTTCTGATTTTGTGTGGGGCTCCGTGAGGGGAAAGGACTGAGTCTGCACCACACGCCGAGGGACTGCGAGGACCAGCAGTCTCCCTGCTCCACAGCTGCTGCCTCTTCCCTCGGCGTTCCTGCCCCCCCGCCTGGACATTACATCAACCTATCGCGGCCCCCGCTCCGCGGGTGCCGCTCACAGCGTGTTGCTGACCGGGAGGACGACGTGGGATTTGTGCGCTCTGCTAGCGCTTCTGATTTTGTGTGGGGCTCCGTGAGGGGATAGGACTGAGTCTGCACCACATGCCGAGGGACTGCGAGGACCAGCAGTCTCCCTGCTCCACAGCTGCTGCCTCTTCCCTCGGCGTTCCCGCCCCCCCGCCTGGACATTACATCAACCTATCGCGGCCCCCGCTCCGCGGGTGCCGCTCACAGCGTGTTGCTGACCGGGAGGACGACGTGGGATTTGTGCGCTCTGCTAGCGCTTCTGATTTTGTGTGGGGCTCCGTGAGGGGAAAGGACTGAGTCTGCACCACACGCCAAGGGACTGCGAGGACCAGCAGTCTCCCTGCTCCACAGCTGCTGCCTCTTCCCTCGGCGTTCCCGCACCCCACCTGGACATTACATCAACCTATCGCGGCCCCCGCTCCGCGGGAGCCGCTCACAGCGTGTTGCTGACCGGGAGGACGACGTGGGATTTGTGCGCTCTGCTAGCGCTTCTGATTTTGTGTGGGGCTCCGTGAGGGGAATGGACTGAGTCTGCACCACACGCCGAGGGACTGCGAGGACCAGCAGTCTCCCTGCTCCACAGCTGCTGCCTCTTCCCTTGGCGTTCCCGCCCCCCCGCCTGGACATTACATCAACCTATCGCGGCCCCCGCTCCGCGGGAGCCACTCACAGCGTGTTGCTGACCGGGAGGACGACGTGGGATTTGTGCGCTCTGCTAGCGCTTCTGATTTTGTGTGGGGCTCCGTGAGGGGAAAGGACTGAGTCTGCACCACACGCCGAGGGACTGCGAGGACCAGCAGTCTCCCTGCTCCACAGCTGCTGCCTCTTCCCTCGGCGTTCCCGCCCCCCTGCCTGGACATTACATCAACCTATCGCGGCCCCCGCTCCGCGGGAGCCGCTCACAGCGTGTTGCTGACCGGGAGGACGACGTGGGATTTGTGCGCTCTGCTAGCGCTTCTGATTTTGTGTGGGGCTCCCTGAGGGGAAAGGACTGAGTCTGCACCACACGCCGAGGGACTGCGAGGACCAGCAGTCTCCCTGCTCCACAGCTGCTGCCTCTTCCCTCGGCGTTCCCGCCCCCCCGCCTGGACATTACATCAACCTATCGCGGCCCCCGCTCCGCGGGAGCCGCTCACAGCGTGTTGCTGACCGGGAGGACGACGTGAGATTGGTGCGCTCTGCTAGCGCTTCTGATTTTGTGTGGGGCTCCGTGAGGGGAAAGGACTGAGTCTGCACCACACGCCGAGGGACTGCGAGGACCAGCAGTCTCCCTGCTCCACAGCTGCTGCCTCTTCCCTCGGCGTTCCCGCCCCCCCCGCCTGTAGTGTATAAATCTCGCTCAAAATCCCGCAACGCGGGACGCGCGCGGGACATAGCCCGGGGCGAAGCCCGGGCAAAGGGCGGGCCCTCTCCGGCCCTCAAAGGCCGGATAAGGACGGGACGGGCCACCCCCCTTTCGGCTGACATATTGAAGGTATACCAGTCACAAGGTAAAGACCCCCTCTAATTGTTCCGTTTCCACATTTGTGGATTCCTGCATACTTTACGGCCTTATAGCCTATTCCCACCATGACTTCCAAGGGGGACCATACAACCGGCGAGGCTGGCACTGGGCAAACGTATACTTTGCTGGATGAGTTAAACCTTCTATGCAAAACCAAATATGCCACACTGGAAACTCCACCCATGACCAAAAGCGCTAGTACACCTTCAGATATGGCTACTCTTTTAGATCCCCTCATATTATCAAACAAATCCCGCAGCACGAACACGCAAAGTATTGAACTCCCCCAGGTCCAATCTGTGAAAAGGAAACATAACAATGTTAATCAAGGTGGAAATTATCCCATAACCCTTAAACGGTGCCGTACTCCATCCTCTGCTAATTCCCCAACGATCCCACCGATTGCTGAGGTCCCAGAAGCTATAACACCCCCTCCCCTCTTGCACATACTACCCCTCATCGAACAAATGGTTAGCGCTATGATAGCCCCACTGTTAGAAAAAATTACCATGTCAGGGGATAGGCTTTCTGGGATAGAGAAAGCCATTAAGTCAAACTCGCTGGTTGATAAATGCAGTGACGCATCTAATTGCCCTAAGACACCTCCTATCCACTTAGGTTTAAAATCACCTGTGCAGGAAAAAATCCGTCAAATACAACTTGCGGGCCCTAGCACTTCAGGGCAAAAAAGAGTTAAACACCCCGTAAAAGCTTCTCTTCCCCATCCGACCGCACCTAGAGTAGGCCTAAATAAAGTTAATTCTATCCATTTACCCCCGGAAGCGGCACCATACGTGTGCATCCTTGCGGGTGTACCTGCCCTTCCATCTGGCAAAATTGAGAGACAACATGACTTACTTAATAAAACCAAATTCTGGCTGTCCAAACATAGGCCACTGCCCCGTAATTTATACGGAGCAATAAGGAGCGTTAGAAGGGTGGGTTGGTTGGGCTCTCTTCCCAAAGATGTTGCCGGGGACCTGGTACTTGTGCGATTCAGAGATCGAAATATTGTCCCTTACTTGAAAACTCGGCCCCCTCAAGTAAGAGATGGTTCAATATCATTATGGGATCTACATGATTTCTACCCCATAAACCCGTGTTTCCCTCCCTGAATATCTGGACATGTAACGATGATCAACTATGAATTCCAACGATTAATTATACATTTTTCTGATATTGCCTTAAGCCGGGACTGGAAAAGAACTTTTATGTCTGGGACCCTATTTTACTGTACTTTGGTCTCTCAAAATGTATTTTAATAATTGGATTGTAAATTGTATTTACTGTGAACTTTTATGGTTTTTTATTTTCAAAAACCGAATAAAGTATTTGACTGACTAACAATGAACAATTATCAGTGGCTCATATTAATTCAAGCATTCCACTAGTCACTTTTTTTTTATAATTCAGTGTGATGCACTAAGTGCGACACTGAATGAATGAATGAATTTATTTTATTTATATTGCACAGTTACTTAAAACCATTTGCAATACAACTTACATACAATTAAAAAGAAACAGGGGGCTATTTATTGTGTACATATTATTGTTTTCAGAAAACGTTTGGTGGCTCTATGTGCTACGTTGGTTAGTGGAGAATAGTAACTCTAAGCTCAGAATGTATTGATTTGTATTTCGGTATGTTTGCTCTTTTTATGTTTTATGTCCACCTGTTGGAATGAGTTCTTATTGGAGGCCACCCGTCAAAGTCCCCAGCAGATTTTACTATGCATGGATGAAAGGCCAAGCTTCACGCTGTGGTAATGATCCTTCTAGCGGAGACCACGGCAGGGGACCACACAGCGTAGAGCAAGCCCCACCACGTTCCTAGCCGGGCCGCTTTCACTGGCCGCCTGCTCAACCCTTTGGACAGTGGTTCCCAAACTGTGTCCCGTGACTCCCTGGGAAGCCGTCAAACTTAGCCAGGGGAGCCGCGCACCAATCACTTTAATGCTAAAGGTCTGTTGGCTTCAGTTAAACTAATTAGACTTAACATGATGTCAATGTTTTGTAAGTGCTGTCTAGATTGACAGATAGGCCAGTCGCACTCTTTTGGGAGAGTAAACATCAGGACATCAGAACTGACCCTCCCAACACTTCAGCATCAACTACCTCAGAGAGGCCTTTTTTAGGGAGAGGCCAAAGCCAACACGTCGAACCAGGAGGAGCAAGAACACAAAGAGATCCAGGTCCGTCAATCGCCCAATCGACACGCAGCAAAACAACTTAGTGATTAACATTTCAAAAGAAAAGTTATCTAAGAATCAAGTTTCAGTTTTACAACGTGGTTTAACTTTTGTACCTACATACAAAGCAAATGAACTTGAAGTTGAAGTAAGCTTCTTTAAATTCATGAGGACCCTTCGGTTGAGACATTTTTTCACAAACGTGATAATTGAAAAAACACCTTCCACACAAACTGAAGACACATTACTAGGCCTAAGGAGCAAAAGTACGTTTCAGGCACCAGTGAGCCACAAAATTTTGGATTCTTACGAAACAATAACGTTGAATGAAATCAAAGAACTTTTCAAAAAATCCAGCACTAATCGCTCAAACCTGTCTGCACATGAAATCCGAGCGATAAACCAAATCTCTGAGAACTGCAAAATTAAATGCTGCAAAGCAGATAAAGGAGGTGCAATTGTTGTAATGGACATGGAGTACTACACTAACAGTGTCAAAGAACATGTGTACGACGAAAATCTTTACATGGCACTTCCCAATGACCCTACGAATGCCTTCAAAGAAACATTGACACGCATTATCGATCAAGCCGTTGAGATGGGTACTATAACTGAAAAGGACAGACGCTTTCTGATCCAAGAGTATCCTAAATGTCCTAGCATCCATATGCTTCCGAAGATACATAAAGACCTAATGAAACCCCCCTTTAGACCCATTGTGTCGACAAGGGGTTCAATCCACGAACCAATAGGGAAATATCTAGACCAACATTTCCAGCCACTAGTTCAAAAAATGACTACCTATTTGCGTGATACCACTGATTTTCTCAATAAACTTAAAGAGACAGAATTGGATGACACTATGGAAATAACTCTATGCACTATAGATGTATGTTCACTATACACCTCTATCCCCCATAATAGAGGCATTGAAGCTCTTGAGTCATTTTTACTCGACCACAACATCAAACAAGATCTAAAAATATTTTTGTTGGAATTACTTCACTTTACACTGTACCACAGTTATTTCTCATGGGATGACCACCATTTTCAACAGCTTGCCGGAACCTCAATGGGGAATTGCGCAGCGCCTAGCTACGCAAACCTCTTCATGCATCGACTAGAATTGGATTACATTCTTGGGAACCCAAGATGGCAACACAAAATCCATAAATATTGGAGATACATCGACGACATTTTTCTTATATGGAAAGGTCCGTCAACGGATATGGTAGAATTTATGGACGAAATCAATGGTATTGACGACCATATACAATTTACCCATACCATCAGCACTGGTTCTATCCCATACTTGGATGTTCTGGTCTCTGTACAAGACAATTGTTTTCAAACTGATGTTTATTCGAAAAAGACTGACAGAAACAATTTGTTGATTTTTGACAGCTGCCACCCGATGTCACTTAAACGTCACTTACCTTATTCTCAACTCTTGAGAATGAAACGAATATCATCAACCAATTTAACCTTTGAAAGAAATTTAGAATCAATGATTACTAAATTTCGAGAGAGAAAATACCCTGTGACCATCCTTGATGAAGCAAAAGCCAGAACACAAGCCATCCCGAGAGAGGAGCTGTTGAAAATCAAGCCTAAAGAAACAAACCTAAACAGACCCGTATTTGTATCAAAATTCTCAAGCTCAAGTAACCAAATTAAGAAAACCATTTTGAAAAATTGGGAGATGATTGAGAAGGAACCTGATTTTAAGGGAATTTTCAGTAAACCACTATTTGCCTACCAGAGATCAAGGAACCTTAAGGATCTTATTGAAACAGACAGACCCAACAAAAATGAGAAATATTCTGGCACAATCCCATGTGCCAATTGTGGACATTGCAACAACATTATCCGTGGCAACACAGTTAACCATCCAACCACAGGCAAGACCATAAACTTGTTTACCAACGCAACGTGTGACTCAAAAAAGGTGTTATATTTGCTAAAATGCCCATGTGGCCTTGCCTATGTGGGCAAAACGGAGAGAAAGATCAAAATCCGAATGACAGAACACAAGAGCACCATAAGAAACAAATCCATGAAAGCACCTGTAGCTGCACATTACATAACCAACAGTCACAATATCAGTCAGATACGTTTCATGGTTTTGGAGTGTGTTCCTGTTAAACAAGGCTGTGATAACAAGAAAAGATTGCTTCAACGCGAAATATTCTGGATAAAAAAGTTAAATTCCTGCAACCCGACTGGGCTCAATGAACGTCTTTAATACAGTTGTTTCCTTTAACCCTGAAGAGACAATGTGAACACTGACTTTGCAGTACCTGTTTTTCACTGTTTTTTACTTTTTCATTAAGTGTTTCACTTTTTCATTCAAATGTTTTGGATTTTTTTTGTTACTGTACTTTTTGTAATTTGTTTCATTTAGACGCTAAATTCACAGCATTTGGCGATAATCCTTGACAGTACCCAGTTTTTCTGGTTTTATATCATCGGTTATAGAAGCGCAGTTAACCGTTCCAAGATGGCCGCGAGTGTGCATTTACACACAGTGTACCTATATTACCGTTACACGTATTACTTTACATTTTGCACCCAATTGCATGATTAACTACGTTGAACACAGTTCACTTCACCCGTTGTTTATTTTTGGCGGAATTGGTTCACTTCTTGATCAGTGTCGCTTTACGTAGACAAGCACATATTACGCGAGTCATGCGCATGCGCTAATTTTCTCTAACCCGTCTGAGGCTGAGAGCGGCGTTTCGGTTTAAGCGTTCCCACCACCCGGTGACCGGTGAGTGTTATATGGTGATCTTTTTCTTAAGAGTGAGCACGCAGCACATAAACTTCAACTCTTAAAATGCTCACGATGTAATGAACTTAGTTCACTCGGACTGAATAACCACCACTCGTATTTAAAGATATGACATTCGAAGAGTTGCACATTATCCCCAGTAACGCACAAACTCACGGGGCTTCCGCTTCGCGTTTAACTCACATACTTTCACCTGGGTTAACGGGTGTATTATCCGATGTGGTTTCATTTTTCAACTTGATTTAAACATTTTCGATATTGTCTTGTTTTGCAAACTGTTTATATGTTTCTTTAGTTATCTCACGAGAATCATATTGTCTTTTTAAACGCAGACTGTGACCTGCTTCCCTCTTACCAATTTCCTCCTGTTTCATTTGACTTACAGAAATGTATTTCCCCTGATGAAGTGCTTCATAGCACGAAATGCATTGGGCATGTGGATGAACCAATAATTCATGTACATTTGCTAAAGGGGCATGTGGATGAACCAATAATTCATGTACATTTGCTAAAGGACAATTGATGAACTTTCACAAAGTTGTGACGTAACAACTTGACTTTGTATAAACTGAATTACAGCAAATAAAATCAATGCATTAATTGAACTACCTTGGAGTACTGTGCGATTTTCTGTTTTGCAAAAATCTTGATTAAATTAACTTGGACCGGTAAGGTGGTGACTCTCCCAAAAGAGTGCAACTGGCCTATCTGTCAATCTAGACAGCACCTACTTTGCATTTTACCGAACTCCCCATAGGGCAGAGGGAGCAGACCGGTCAGCACCTAAAAACCAAACATTCTGAACTTTTGAATACAATAAGAGTGCCACGCCACCCCTTATTTAATGTTTTGTAAGTGACATGCCTAAAGCTGTAAATGTAGTGCTTAATTAATGGCATGTTGAGGGAGATGACCTCCATATTTCAATGGATCCCCATGTCCAACACTCCCAAAGTAAGCAGTAGATGCCTGAATTATTTTGTTAGACTTGTTAATAGTTTAGTTTTTTTTCCAAATGCATTTGACACCAATGCAAGTTAACAGGAAAGTACAGTTGTCCTGTCTATTAAACACACCAAGTATTATTAAGTGTTGACATTTGTACTTGAATCATAGGTACTTCCTGTACACATTTCTTTCAGTACACACACATTTCCAGACAGGCCTGCTCTCTCGCTGAGCACAGGGAAGTAAAACACCATATGTGGCATAATGCCAACATTTGGAAGCAAGAAAGAGGGACGTTTAAAAAGAAATTGAGGAATTTATATTACTTGCATTGATTTGGAGGCAATTTTAGGGAGGAGACAGTAAAAATAAAGCTGCATGTGTTTTAAAAAATCGCGAGTCACCCTGCTGAGACAGGTGTGTTAGCACGTATGACTTGGGTAGAAATGGGAGTGCATGCAAATATTCTTCAAGCGGAGAAACACTTTGGCAATGGGGCCTATGGGCCCGATTCACAGAATGAACTTAAGACTAAATCCTAAACTTACTACTATTTGGTATTCACAGAATGCACTTACTACTTTCGGGATTCACAGGGTGAACTTACTACTTTCGGGATTCACAGAATGAACTTACTACTTTCGGTATTCACAGAATAGATTTAAGACTAGTAACTTCACGTCTGCACTCGGGCCGTAAATTCCGGCCCATAGGCGGAGTTTCCGGCCCGGAGGCGGAGCTTCCGGCTTGGGGGCGGACCTTGCAGCCCGGAGGCGGGGCTTGCGGCTTGGAGGCGGAGCTTGCGGCCCAGAGGTGGAGATTTCAGCCATGGCTAAATCTCCACCTCTGAGCCGGAAGCTCTGCCTCCAAGCCGCAAGTAGTAAGTTTAGGATTTAGTCTTAAATTCATTCTGTGAATCGGGCCCAGAGTACATAGGGGTGATAACTACCACTGGAAGTGGGATGAAAAGGGCAAAAATTGTAAGTACTCCCGAGGCCGGGCTTACATCCACCCCCACCATCCAAAAAAGTAACAGTGAGGAGGCATGGGCAGTGGCCAGTGGGTCATGGGAACCAAGGGTCAAAAAAGTTTGGGAACCACTGCCTTAGGAAGTGAGCTACCTGCGCAACTGGCCTAAGATCTGTACTATAGGGAGGTTAACTGCACCACTCTCCTCACATTGGTTGGATCGAGCTAGGCCACCCCTGACTCCAGCCCCTTTTATCTCTCCTCTCACCTCTAAATTCTCAACTTGCATGTTGTCTCCAAGCGCAGGTGCAGGCGGGGGTCTCAGTGACTCCGCAGCCCCAGGGGCGTCCACAATACCCCTGGTGTTGCTGCTGTTCTACAGGAGTTTTTCACAGGTTTTTCAGAGAACTTGGAACCTCAAGGGTTAAGGGCTGAGGCTCAGGGTCACTTCTGGACTAACCGCATCTGTGCGGCAATGCCCGGCCACGCCCACTGGACCTCCGAGCCGTCACGATGCCTAAGAGGCCAGGAGCAAGCCGAGTACAGTCCAAGGGGCGAAGCAGCACTTAATAATACCTGTGGCTCCCATGGAGCTAAGGGCTGGAGCTGGTGGCAGGGGCATAACATAGGCCCCCGCAGGCCCAACAGTGCGGTGGGGCAAAGCTCCAGGGGGCCCCTCGGCACTGTACTCTGGCCGAAGAGCTCTTGATTGAACCAGGAGGGAGCACCTCTTTGTACCGGGCGAAACAAGCGGGAGGAGGTGATGACCAAAGTTAACAGAGGCTATCAGGCCATGTGGCAGTACAGCCCGGCACGGCGTCAGCCTCCTCCGCATCTCAGGGTCCGGCGTCCAGAAGTGACATATCAGGCTTCACTGCAAGTAGCGCCTCCTCGTCTTGGCAACTCCTACATTCTATTCTCTGTAGGGCCACTGAAATTATGCGATTGTGCGGCCGCAGGGTTTTTCGCGGAAAAATATGGATTTGCCGCATTTGTCACATAATCCATCATCTACTGCATAATCTGCAGATTTTAACCACAAAAAACAAATTGTTTCTAGCTCAAACAGTTCAAAGGTTACTCAAAACGCAGGGAGACGTGTTGTTGCGGAGTGGAAGGCCCTCTGCAAACATTGACTGAGCACCTTTCTGTTGCTCATTGATATATTTGGGTGTTAAACTAGTATTTATAAACTGCAACCTAAAGTGTAAAAATGAAAAAATCGTGAAGTAATACTATCACAGAAAGTGCCACATTAAGCCACATAATTTGAATTTTCGTGCCGTATAATCACACCCAACAAACACTATATGGAAAACAATGATGAAATGCTCTCAGAATGCGCTCAAAAGAAGTAACAGCCACGTCATGCATCCTGCTTAGGGCAGCAGACACAAGGTTGCTCTGACTTTGGAAATCGGTGCTGCAACTTTAGTCCTGTGAGGGTATACATGGAATGATGACGTATTTCAGTGATCTGCAGCGCTGCGGAGTTGTATCATGTGAGTTAATATTAAACCAGAACAGAAGGATCCCGAGTGATGTATGTACTAATAAAATAGACCGCAAATGTCAAATGTGTTCTTCTCACTTACACAAGCAGTATATCCCTGGGCAGCTTTCGAACAAATATTTCCATGTGATCTGATCAAAGCACACGTCTATCAAACATACGACTAGAAGCATCAAAATATAGGAGTCTTATGAGCAAGAACAATGAAGCTAGAAATGTTGATATTTTATAAGTGGCAGTAGATATGTAAAGGCAGAGAACAAACAGCTGTCTTTCATAAGTAGGTGATGCCTTCACATGAAAAATTCAGCAGTATGTCACACGTCCTCACAGAAGAGTGACTTGAACACTGAGTTAAAGACAGAGCAACATTCGCTTTATTGTCCATTGATCGCTATATTCAATTTGCAACAGTGGTGTGGAGACTATACATACTGTTTATTTACTTTGATGTGTGCCTGGACTTGGATGTACTCACAGAAGAATGTTTGTGAATTGGGCTCAAAGTGCCAAGTGACACATGATAGGAGTTTCAAAGTGCTTGAAATTACAGATGTTACATTGGACAGAGGTGTTTGTTTCAGCTTTATATCATATTCTGGCTTATCACAGAAAGTGCATGGGTACTTGCATCTATTCATTCATTCATCATTGACGCATGTGGTACTCATTCTTGCACAAATGCATGCAGCCATTCACCCACTGACTTACTGGTAGTCACCCACTCGCCCATTCACAGTACCACACACACATTCGCCAATCAGCACACACTTTCACTTATAAACCAGGTTTATGCAGTGTATATACAGTAACTTACTATGTAATGTGCACATTGGTAAGAAATAAATACAAAAAGTTTGCACTATAGTCTGACGCCATTCCTTTCTTAAGAAGACAGGAGAGAGCGATAGGCATTGCCAATGCGGTGTGTAAGTGAGTAGCCTTGTTTTGCTCATGCAAAAATTGTATTTTCCAGAAATAGATGGTGCTTATATAGTTTCTGGTGCCTGTCCAAAATCTAACCTCCTCACACAGAGAACTGTGTTTATCTGGCTCTGCTGCCTGCTTGGGGCATGGAGAGGGTTGCATCAGATGCTGTTTACGTGTGACGGGCAAAAATGCTAATTGCTCTGCGTGGTGGTTCCCCTAGCAACGAAAACCAAACGAACCTTCTCGTCGCTCAGCACGAGCTGCTGCCAGCGGCAAATCACACGCAGCAGCTCGACAACGGCCAACGCAGTCTCCTACATTGTGAGAGACGATTGTGTTTTGGAGGGAAAAATTGGAAAGGCCTAAAAAAACATAACTTGTGACTGAAGGAACAAACATTGGCAATGCCAATCGGCCTGTCTTTTTAAAAGACTGCTGTATGGTAATGTGAATCCTTACAAGTGGATAGCGTGGAAATAGATATGTAGGTGTATGGAAGCAAAGAACTGCAGAATACTAGTATGCGTCAAAAGGTCATGTGGCAGTTGCACTGTCAAGTTAGACATAAAAATCCATGTAAGTTAATGACCTGCCCTCCTCCCGCCAGTGCTGCTGCCAGCGAAAAACATAATAAATTATCTAGTTATCTAAGACACTTTATTAATATTACAATGTCATGGTGAGCCCCTGAAAGTTCAACCTCATGCATCTGGATACATAAATAAAATGAACACCAGCGACCACTTACCTGACCGCCACGCCATCGGGCGGAGCCGTGAGGTGAACGGCAGTACAGCGGGAGGCGCGGGAGCCGGACCACATTGCCCAGCAGCCTCTGGGGCAAGCGCGCCCGTGACGCGACGGGAGCGCCAGGAGGCGTTTGAAAAGGGCTGACACCCCTCTCGCCACGCGAGTCGCGCGCGGGAGAAGCCCGGGACAAGGGCGGGGCCGTCTGTGGCCGTCCGGGGACGATCGAGGACGGGTCGGGCCACCCCCCTTGGCCTGATCATTGAGAAACCGTAGGTGATTACCATATATGAACCTTTGTGTTTTTATTGAATAAGGATTATTTGAGGCACCTGATTAACCCTAAAATGTCTGTCCAAACTACTTTACCCGATAATTATTTGCTGAAAGTAGTTTCCAGAATTAATTGTGACAGAAGGAAATCCTTGGGGAAAAGTACTGTTGTAGACCCTTCACCGATCCCATCTACAGATGTAAATATTGCAGAAACTGACATTGTTAGCGAGACTGTTGCGGAGCATGATAACATGGATGTTGATTTAACCACAACATTAGATAATTCAATCAGGGTGGAAGATGATTTAAATGAAAACCCCGAGGGTACACCACAGCCATCTGTTAGGGCTACCAAATTCATGCGAGCCTGAAAGAAAATGGCACCTAAACGGGGTAATCACTCTAGTAGAAAGAACAGAAAAGATGCCATACATAAGGAGAGTGCTGATGAAATAGGGTCATTATGAAATGACAACTTTGTTTCTATTATGCCTGACCAAATTGATCTGTTATTGAGTAGTATTTATGACAAATTTAATAGGGTTGTAGACCCCCTGTTAACTAAAATTGATGAACTACAGGCAGAAGTAGTAGGATTAAGGGCTGCGGTGGAGCAGCATGCCGGCAAATTGGAAAAATCTATATCTAATTTCAAGATGCCGGCATGTGCAACCACTGTATCTACTACTAACAGGGCGACACCACAACCACGATCTACTAACAGTGCCCCGTCCTCTAATGCTAGGAAACAACAGCCCAATGAGCCACCCATACCTAGCCATACGATAGCTCAGGAGGCAGGCCGATCTTTACAGCAATTAAGCGTAGGGTCGATAAGCTCAAGCTCAGTGTCGGGTACTATACAGAATGATGTTAGACCTATACCGGCCCCAAATAGTGTAAAGGCAGCCCCGGTATCAACTGGGTTATCTTTGCCTGCTGTAACAAGGGGAACGAATGGGGTACCCCTGCGGATATGTAGGCGCCCAGTTGACCTTCCACCTGAATGTGTACCTTATGTAGTGGTATTAACCAATGTTCCGATTCTAAACCAGGTCCCGATCACCCAGGAGACAGCGGAATCCTTGATGAATAAAACAATTTCTTGGTTAAACCGCCATTGTGGTTTTCCAGTTGGCTACTCTGATCAGATTGTTTCGATCAGAAGAGTCAATTGGATCGGTAATACCAGAAAAACATGTGGGGGGGACTGCGTGATTATTAATTTTAAACATCCGCAACACGTTACGACTGTTCTCCTTAGAGCAGCCTCACTCACGCAGTCAGAGACAGATGTAGTTGCTAGGCCCCTGGGCTACTTTTATAACCATCTCAGTAGGCCGCCCTCTGTTAATTGTGGGGAGGGGGTAACAAGTAACTTCACCTATCCACCCTTTGTAAATAGACCTGTGTTGCCTAATTCCCGCCCTGGTTTCTATGATGGTACATTCACCCCGCCGATGCATGCGATTAGTTCTGCGATAGGTGGGAATAATGTGGGGAACAAATTTGTAGCTTATACCCCCAATCCTTTTACCAACTATGGTATCATCTCTCCGCCTGTCAATGGGATGGTCTACCAAGTCCCTATCCAGAACAGATATCAGTCGTTGAGCTTTCTGGATCAGAATGATTGACATGAGACTGACCCCTTCCGGGGTGATGTTACCGGTAATAAATGCGGAAAAGTAGTTACGCTTGTGAATGAATCAGTTGATAAAGTGATTGTAGATTGTACGTTAGTAGGGGGAGATGTCTCAAATACAATGCATAACATAGAGCTTTTTAATCTAGAGGATAACATGCCCATATCCAGCGATGGACCGCTTATCATTAGCCACGAGAGTGATAGAGTAACTTGCCACATTGCCAGTTGGAATATTGCAGGTCTAGTGGCCAAGGAGGATATGTTGGGATGGAAAGATTTTGTGAATTTATTTGACATCATTTGCCTCCAGGAAACTTGGTGTAAAAACTATAGGGGCATTGAAGGCTTTGCATCCTACGAACTGCCTGCCTTAGCCTCAACCCACGGAAGAGCTAAAGGAGGGTTGTTGATGCTGATTTCAGTAAAGTTGCCTGTTCTGGTGAAAAAATATGTAAAAGTGGGAGTCCATTCACAAATCCTATGGCTAGCGCAAGAAGCGGGTAGAAATATACTTTTGATTAATTTCTACAATAATATATTTGATGGCACTAGACATGTTGCAATTAACGAGCTAGATAGGGCATTGACTAATTGTGTCAATAGTTTTAATGGTGTTTTTGAATTTATTTTTGTGGGGGATTTTAATGTCTCAGTATGCCCATTATCATCTCAGAAGTTATGTGGTGTGTATAACCGTTTGGGGGATGCTGAAGTACACTTTCCCCATCACCCCTATGGAGAAACCCTGAATAACTTCTTGATAGACCATGATATGGAAATCATGGATAATGCCAAAAATGATGAGGGCGAGAAAATACCGACTTTTATAGGAAGAGGCGCTAATACTATTATTGATTTTATATGCATGTCCTCAACTCTTATCCCGTTATGTTCTGCGATTAAGGTGGTTGATGTTATGCTAAGCGATCATAACTGTTTAACTACTGATGTAATAATAAGGGATTGTGTCCCTATATGTGAACAAAGTAGTGTTGTTAATATTGAACCTCATAGGCGGAATGGTTATAGGCTGAGGTGGAAGGGTGACAAAGCGGATATAACATCTGAGGCTATCATCACAAGTTGTCTAATAGATATCACGGCAATTCTAGAAAAGGATGACACCTCGGTCGACAGTATTGAACACTTTGATAGCATTAATTCAACCATCAACAAGAAGTTTACCAAAAAGGTTGGGCATAATGAAAAACACAAAAGGGGGTGGTTTGATCATGCGTGCACTATTGCCCGAAGGAATCTTAAAAATGCTTTGGCAGTTAAACCAAGAGATAGGAGCTTGGTGATTAATCTTAGGCAGGATTATAATTTGATCCTTAAACGTAGAAAAACTGAATTACAGCAGGAAGCGTGGGACAATTTAAACCAGGCAGCAGAATTGAAGAATTGTACTCTGTTTTGGTCTACGGTGAATAGCCAATTCCTAAAGGATGAAAAGGTTCCAGAACTCACATCTAATGTGAGCATGGAATCTTGGATCCAACATTTTACCATCATTTTTAATACAGGTAATAGACCGGTCCCCGATGGAGAAGGCTGGCCGATTATGGCCTTAAATATTACCATAGATGAGGTTATGGTCAGTATTAGAGCCAGTAAAGGAGGAAAGGCCCAGGGACCCGATGGAGTACCCATAGACGTGTATAAGACTGCACCGGAGATTTGGGGCCCACTGTTGGCGAAAATCTTCAATGCAGCTATTTGCTGTAAAATGCCGTCTACTTGGGAGGAATCAATAATTGTTCCTATTTATAAAAAAGGCGACCGGGCAGACGCCAAGAATTACCGACCAATATCTTTATTGGACTCTTCTGTCAAAATTATGAGTCGGGTCCTCTTAGTAAGATTAGAGGAATGGGCAGAAACAAATGAGATTTTAACTAATTGTCAGTAGGGGTTCAGAAAAGGGCGTGGCACCATTGAGCAGTGTCTGAATTTAGAGCTTTTGGTAGGGAAATACACCCAGGCCAAACAAGGGTCGCTTTACTTATGTTTTGCTGACCTAAGCAGCGCTTTTGATATGGTAGACCACGCTATACTATGGGCCAAACTGATAGAAATGGGGGCTCCGAAAGGTATTATTTACTTCCTAGCTCGCCTATATGAAAAGCTTAGTACCAGTGTCCGATACGGACCTAATGGGGAGTGTACAACTAAGTTCAGGATCGGGAGGGGAATTAGACAGGGGTGTGTTTTAGCACCCCTGCTTTTCACCCTCTTTATTAATGAGATGGATTCTGTCCTGCAGACAGTCGCGGCGGACACCCCTAGAGTTAACAATCTTAACATACCCGTGTTACTCTATGCGGATGACGCCGTGCTACTGTCTAGGACCCCCCTAGGTCTTCAACGTTTGATGGACGGCTTTGCGCAGTTCATCAAAGATAGGAAACTGGTGATTAATAAATCCAAAACATATGTAATGGAATGTGGGCTCGGTCGAGCTAAAATAAAAAACAAATCCCATTATTTTATCGATGGTGAACCGGTCCAAAAAGTAGAAAACTTCTGCTACCTGGGAATTAATTTTTCGAATAATGGCCGATGGGACATTGAACATAAATCTGCTAAAACAAAGATGATCAGGAGCGCTAATGGGGTTTTTGTATTTGCCAAGAAGCTGGGGAGTAGACGCATCAAAGACATGTTAAAAATCTATCAATCTAGATGTCTTTCTGTAGCCCTATATGGGGCAGGCGTATGGGGTGTGTCACCAGCGGGGAGCCTTCAGGTAGAAGAGAATAACTTCCTGAAAAGACTCCTGTGTTTACCCAAATCTACCTCCAACACCTTGGTTCATAAGGAAACAGGGTCTCAACCCTTATATGACAAGATTTCGTTGAGACCATTATTACTGTGGCGCTCTATTTGGTCGAGCGATGGCACCTCACTGAATAGAGCTATTATTGAGGATTGCCTTGCTTTGGACCAGCATCTTAAAATCCCGTGGATTAGATTTATCGTCGAATGCTTCCTAAAGATCTATGGACTTAATGTGATCAATGATCCATACAGTGCCTCCGATATCTCCAAATTAAATATGAAATTAATTTTCTTGAATTATTGTAATGAAAGGCATTGTCTTGAGGATTCTAAATTATCCACATGTGTACTGTACAATAGCATGAATGACTTTAGCGGATTTCATCCGTACTTGTCACAGGTAACCAGAGTTTCGCATCAGTTTGTACTAACCAGAATGAGGATGGGAATAGTACATTATCTTGTTGCGTGCCCAGATATTAAATTGCGTCCTATAGGACCCTGCGCTTGTGATAATAACTCGGAACAGAGCACTAAGCACTTTCTTTTATCGTGCACATTGTACAGTGAATTACGGAAACTTTATTTGAAGCCAATACTGAAAAAATCTGGAGTGAGAACAATCATGGACTCTATGAAACTGCTTTTTAATTTGCACAACGAGGACATTTGCTTTTTTACTGCTACATTTTTGCTTAAATCAATTAGCGCAAGGAAAAGTATGTGTTTTTAAGCTTTTTTAAAATATTTATTCCATCCCCCTCTGGATAATATATGTAATATGTGTTTTGTTTCTCTTTTTTAAAGAAATGCTTGTATCTGTAACAGTATGTGCTTTTATGGACATGTTTTTTAACGTTCCGAATAAAGCTTTATGAAATGAAATGATTACAGCTGTGTGGAAGGCAAGCACTTCATTGTGAAAGCACACAACTTCTACCCAATCAAAACATGTACTAGTGGTGCCCAAGTTGTAGGTGGAGTCAAAGCCCCTCTCCTGGTGAGTGTCACATAATTGTCTGGTGACAGCTCTGCTCTCATTAGTGCCACTAGTTAGCCCATTACTGCACTACAGAGAATGTTGCAGACTTAAATTCAATTTCTTTTGCATCTTTTGAGTGTGCATATCTTGGTGTGTGTTGTACTACTCAACACAGCCCTATGTAGGCTTAAAGAACTTGTCTGTGGGTAAGAAAGTCTAGACACAAGAATTGTTGAATCTTTCATTTCTATATTTGAGTGTTTTATTTGTAATCCATTCGCAGACATACATAAATCTCCATTATACTCAGAATTTATGCATAAATATATGTCCTTTTCTGAAGCTCAAATTTACTCAAAGGCATCTCATGTCACAAAACCCAATGTATTTCGGGTACAATGTTATGTTATGTTAATGTTATGTTAATTACCTCTTATAATGCGCATGACTCACCCAGGGGCATCTCAGCGCTTACTTAGGCGATAAACTGCGGAGGAAAAAACAGGTACCAGAGCTGAAGCAATATTTTAAAAAAGGAAAGCCTTCAGTAATTTCCTAAATACAAGATAGGAGGTGGACTTTCACAGAGCTTCTGGTAGGGAGTTCTTGTACTTGGGGGCGATGTATGAAAAGACTTTGACCCCGGAACGCGTCCGCCAGATACGCGGAGTCATCAGCAGGGCCTTTCCATTAGATCTCAAATTACGGCAGGAGGACGCTTGCAAAGTTTGTTTTGCAAGTATTCCGGGCCTGTTCCATTGATGGCTTTAAAGGTGAAACAGCAAATCTTAAAAAAAACCTCTTCTTCACTGGAAGCCAGTGGAGCTCTTTTAAAAAGGGGAGTGATGGCGAGCTCGGGGGATGGTTTAAAACAAACCCTTCATCAGGGATAACTGAAATGAAAGCAATAAACTTAGTGATAAAACTGGTAGTGGGAATCCTTTACAGCTCACCACATGTGCATGTGTTTAAAAAATTAGACACTAGCCCTTAAGTAGATGAAGCTGTGACGTACACCATGTGATGCCAAACGCGCCACGGGAAACCATCTCCGTGCTTACATGCACAACACAACTTTGTGCTGAGGTGTCCAAACTACTATAAATGAACCATTCAATATCACCAATGTCATACAGAAGTGAGTTTGAAAGCACAAGTAGACATTATCAATTCTAAAGCCTATATCTTCATATGAGCAGAGTTACCTTAAATGTGAGCCGAGAAGGCCTCAGCACTACGGCACCAGCGTGCTGACATACGCACTCTACGAAATTACTCTGCATGTGAGGTCGGAAGTGTTGTAAATGAGAGACAACCAAAAGTGTGTTCGCAATCAAACAGCGTGTGATTAAACCAAAAAGTATTAGTTATCACAAAAGAAACAAAAAAAGAAAATCTCAACGCGATCTGCAACCAGTTCCACGCTTATTAACAATAACAAAAAGAAACAAATCAACTGATGCAATGATAAATACAAATAAAAGGAGTGCTACAATTGTGAATGGTGTGGCTCATGTCGTGTTCCTAGAATCTCATAATTAAAAAAATACCAAAGGAAAAGAGAAAACGAGTCTAGTCATAGTAAAATCTGAAATAACATGTACCAAGTGACCATTGATAATGCTACGTGTTGCTAATCTGCATTTCGTAACCAAAACATATGTACAATATGAAATCAGTCAATTCACTCAAATTCAACTGAGATATTCATAATGGTGAAACCCAAAGAAAAATATGTAATCTGTGATACAAATGAATCATCGCAATAGAAATGTGTATAACTCTATGTTTGTAGAAGATACAACTGAATCGCTTAAGTATTAGCATAATGATAAACAAAACAGTAACCATAATATTCCACACATGAAACAAAATATTGCTATTATAAAAAAACATGCCAATTCATACTTATCGTACATGCCACTTGGTTGTAAAGTATCCAGTTTTTTAATCCAAAAAGTTTCTCTTTGTAACAGCCTTTTGTGGTTATCTGTGTCAGACATATGTTAAACCCCTTCTAGATTTTGAATATGCTTTTGAGAAATGTTGTGCTTTAGGTCAACCCAGAGTGCCACTAGACTGGAATTTTGTATTTGATTACTGAAGGTACTTTTGTGTTCTGTGTTCCTCATTTTCATTTTCATTTATGTTTGCCAACATTTAACAGACCACAAGAGCATTTTATACAGTACGCAACATTCTTAGTGTTGCAGTTTGCTGAATGCATTAGCATCATAGTGTATCCTCTTTTCGGGTGAACCACAGTGTTTCCTAAAAGCACATTATTTCAATTAATGCAATTGTGACATTTGTTAGTGCCAGTATAGATAACTGTGAAGGTAGGCTTTTTAGCAGCTAACAATTTGTTGATATTTTTGGAACGGTTGTACGCAAATATAGGCTTTGCAGTAAACAACTCTTGGAAATCAGGGACGACCTGCAATAGTTCTGATCATTTGTTAATGATCTTCTTAATTGCATACAATTTGGTTGAGAATTTAGAAACAAAAACTATCCTAATGGAATTATTATTTTCTGTTTTCTTAGCAATGTCTCCTTGTCAATAGTTTGCCCCTGTTGGATGGCATTATCAAATATTGAATCAAGATTTCCTCTGTTAGAGAATTTGGTTCTGTACGACTCTAGAGCAAGAGAACAATCTTCAGAGTTGAAAGTAATTTGTTTTATCCGCAAGAATTGGGAATATGGTTGGTGCTGTTTAAGAGTTGAGAATGAAATCCCTGGAATTGCAACCTGTTGTTTTTTTAAACATTTGAGTTAGAATACCCTTAGGTATTAAAACAACTAGTACATTCATAAAGGAAATCTCTTTATGGCTGATGTGATCAGTGAATTGGATACTTGGATTTTTTGAGTTGAGTATATATATATTATTCTTGAGAGTTTTTGATACCTTTCCAGATCAAACAAAATGTCATCTAGGTAGCATAAATAGATGAGAAGATGTTCTTGCCGTGAATGCTCTACAAAGATGTATTGGTTCTCAAATTTAGCCATGAAGATGTTTGCATAGCTACAGAAAAGCCTTCCCATTCTTTTGGAGGAAGGATTTATCTTTCGATTTAAAATAGTTATGGTATTGAGAAAAATGTAACAATTTAAATAATAGAATTTTGTTAACACCAACGTTATCCCTTTGCAGTGGAGCCCATTTACTGCTTCAATACCCTCAATGTGAGGAATAAAAGTATATAAGGAGTTAACATCAATGGCGCAAACCCAACAATCTTAAATACAGTCAAGTGGTACTTGGGCTAATCTATTGAGGAATGCTGTGGTGTCCTCAACGTCAATTTCACAATCTTGCAATATGCGTTGTAGAAAGGTATCCACATTTGTACCCACAGGTCCAGGTAAAGAGCTGCAAGCAGAAATAATAGGCCTAAATGATGGGTCAGTGGGATGCTTATGAATCTTTGGTGACATATAGATTTAAGGTCTGCAAGGAAATTATACGGTTAAAAATCATTTTGTGTTCTCAGTAATCCACTCCATTGCAAGAGCCTTATCCAAAATCTCCCTTGAAGTGGCTTGAAATTACCTAGTTGGGTCAGAGTCAATTTTGTAAGTAAATGCTTTCATCTGAAACATGAGCATTGACTTTTGCATCATAATATGTTTGTTTCATAACTACTAGTGACCCTCCTTTATCCGCCAATTGAAAAAGGATTTCTTGATTGTTAGCTAATGATCTTAATACGCCCCAACCTTTGTTGGTGATATTGTCTGCACAGTGTTGATTTTAGTTCAGACATTTTAGGTCATTCCTAACCAAAGTTTCAAACAAATCACAAAGTATCGGCAACATATTAAAGACGAAAATTGTGCATGAATTTAAACAGTGAGATTTTACTGTCCAAATCATTAGTTCTGTATGTTGGTATGAATGGTTTTCCTTTATTTAAAACTGTGATTTCTTGAGGTGTTAACGTTACAGATGAAATATTTATCACTAAGTTATCTATTGGCTGCAGAGGTTCCTTTCCTCTTTTTCTTCATCTTTGACTTTTCCTTGTTTTTCTGTGCCCAATTCAGGTATGTTGTTGATCAGTTCAGGTCTGTTGTTGGCTGCTGGACTTGTGGATGAAAAATGTGTTTTGGTTTGAGATTTGGTAGAAATGTTTAACGGTTGGTAATTAGGTAATATATCGCCCTCTGTGACTTGACTTTCTTTTAAAGAAACAATGGTTGGGGTTTTACATATCTGCCCAAGTGCATACCTCATCAAGTTTGTAATCAATGGTGTCTCCTTTAAATTTCTTTAGTTTCCTTTCATGAATTTCCATGGCACTTAAATATGGAATTGAAGGATTCAACAATTCTCTAGACCCTAGACTTTCTTACACACAAACAATTTTTTTAAACCTACAACTTGTTGAGTAGTGTGTCTTGGGACTGGAGAGCCTGTTGGCCGCCAGCGTTCTTTGAGCTCCGCTGTTAAGCCAGACCATAATCATGAGCATCCCGGCTTGTAAAGTGCCATTCATGTGATGCAGGACTGAAGGATGCTCTTGTCTAGGCCTAAATCTCATTCCCACACACACAAGAGAGGATTGTGCCTTTTGCGGTAAAATCATTGCTAAAATATTCGCAAATGGTTTCTGCTAGTGATTCTTTATTCAAACAAGTGAAAGACCACAAATAACTGGAATAAAAGGCCAGAGGACATGAAGAAGCATGTGACACAGAATTACTTAAGAAATTCTGCAAAATGTCTAAATCTGGGAAGCACAAATGGGTCGGACTGGCCTATACGGCAATCTGACAGTGCCATATGGCCCAGTATGACAGGTCAATGTGTGGGCCAGTTTGTGGCTGTGTGTGGGCTGGTATGTGCTGTCACAAGTTTTAATAATCATAAAACAACACAGGGTTGTTAATCTGCCTGCCGCAAAACACTGTGTGCGATCTTTTGATCGCATTTTTGAACACAGTAAAGCGGATGCTGTCACCTACAATGCTTTGCAGGACGGTAGAGGTGTCAAAGTGGGACAGGAAAAGAGAGGGACAGAAGGACAAGACTGAGGGAAAGTGGAAGGTTCATTGTGGATTTTGACACAGGGGCTAACAATTTTAGCAAAAATTCAAGGAAAGAGATTACCCAATGTTTGTGATAAATAAAGAAAAAAGCCTATAACAGGACAAGAAATAATAATTAAAGCTTTACTCTAAACACATAAAAAAAACTAAAGGAAGACAGATTGATCTGTTAAACCACATACTGCACAGCATTGAATTCCATTAAAAAGATGATCAACCATCGTTGTCAACCACCCTCTTCCTCAGCAGCAGTGGACCATTGACTCTGAGCCCACTGAAATCTTATTTATGACTGATTATGACTTTGATCTTTGACTCCAAAGTCTCACTCAGAAGCCAATAAATATATAATTACACAGTTGAGCTGTGGGTGTGGGCTGAGATTTGCAAGAGAAGTTATGCACAGAGAAGGGAGAATGAGAAGTTATAAAGCTGGCAAAGAAAAAATAAGAGGGGCAAATAAAGGGAATGCACAGCAGGAAGATTCAAAGAAAGACGGTGATGAAAACAACCTCCTCATAGACCTCTCCAAGGTACTACTGGCCCTTCCCGAGGGGCTGGTGGTGGTGGGGGTGACTTTAATGCAGTCTTGACCTCTGAAATAGATGCTACAGGCACTGCCTCTGCTTCATTTGAACTGAAGCCTGTTATCTCTCAGAGTGGACTTTGGCTCTCAGACTTTGTGACATGCGGAGGGTGTGACACCCTCGCCAATGTCAGTACACCTACACCTCCACAGCCCACCATACACTTTTTAGCATAGATCTTATCTTTATGCCCACACCAGACTGAAGTGAAGCGTCTCAGATCAGATCCTTACACATGATATATCGGGAAACATCCTTTACCACGCAACTTTTACCACGCAGTGCTTTTACAGCGCAGGTTTTACAACGAAAACCATTACAACGCATTGCACTGGGGGGCGCTCTAGGATAGGGAATAGTTTTAATTTACTATCCAACACCTTCCCTACTATCCACGGGGACTGGAGTTGGAATAGTAAATTAAACTATTCACTATCCAGCACCCCCCAAAGCAATGCGTTGTAAAGGCTTGCGTTGTAAAACTTGCGTTGTAACAGCATGCGTGGTAAAAGCATGCGTTGTAACAACGTAGATCCGATATATCAGACCATGCTCCACTTCTTCTCTGCTTCAGTTACCCCGCGGATGGGCCTTGTCCCATGTGGCGTCTTAATGCCTGATACCTTCAAGATTAATCATACACACAGGCCTTAGAAGGTTATGTGCAGACTTATTTCCAGACTAACGAGGGCACAGTCCGCTTAATCAGTACATTATGTGCTACCAGCAAAGCTACCTACGGAATCCTACATCAGGTTTTGGGATATCCTGTGCCCAGACTCCTAGCTCTCTATGAAGAGGTGACTAAGGCTGGTGCCTTTCCAACTGAAATAGACACAGCCACTATTGTGGTTTTTCTGAAGACACAGCCTCCATCACCCTCCTGTGCTGACCCTCATCCAATATCTCTTATTAATGGAAAGGTCAAGATTTACGCTACCATTCTGGCTAACAGACTCAAACTAGTCCTCTGCACTCTTGTGCACCCTGACCAGTGTGGCTTTATCCCAGCCAGAAGCATGTGGCACTGCCTTAGACTTCTCCACGTTGCTGTAGCTCATAGTCATTGGCTCCTACCCTGCCTAGCATTGCTTCTTATCGACTTTGAGGAAGCTCTGCTCAAGGTGGACTGGGCTTACTTGAAACACATGTTGATAAGTGCTGGCTTTGGCGCCCGTTTCCGAGAGTTTGTCCACATACTATACTCAAACCCCACAGCGCGTATTTTGATCAACATTGTGGTCTCTGATGCCTTCCCTGTTCGGCAGGGGACCCAACATGGATGTCCCCTGCCTCCCCTCCTGTTTGCTTAGGCAATTGAGCCACTCACGTGCCTCATCTGAGGTGATGCTCAGATATAGAGATGGCAGAGGGATGGGGAACATGAGGACCAAATTGGTCTTTATGCGGACAATGTCCTCCTTTTCCTGGCAGACCCTGTGGTGAGTGGCCCACAGTGCTTGCAGCTGCTTTGATTTCTGGCTCCAACTCGAGACTCTATAGACTGGCAGGATAATATCCCCATACACCGCCTCAGCTTCCGATCTCTGGAAATATGGGTAGCGCTCCACCCTGAACTCACCCAGTCTCTTAACCTCAGTCCCGTGGTGGTGGAGGGCCTACACAAATGGCAATCCCAACTGTTTGGTTGCATCCCCCTGTATGCACGCTCCTTAATGGTTCTCTTCAGAGAACTTTCAAATATTCTCCATATATTTAATGTACACGATTCTTCTGATTCTTATTTGCTTTTATTGATTATCATTTAAATGTCATCATGATATCCTTAGTTGCTTTAAACATTTTCATATTGTGTATGCATTTCCCACATTATTGTACTTCATAATGCTCCAATGCATTTCGAGCAATTGAGCTCTTCCTCAGGGAGCCGCTCTGTGTTGACAGAATAAATGCACATGTTGATATAGACATAGACATATTCAAAACAAGACTAAATAATGGATAACACATATACAACATAAAACAGAGACATGTGAAGTGAACCTAGTACCATTGCACACCTGGTTTATATCATGGATCTGATGTGTGTTTACGTTATATTGTTAAGAAAGCGAGTGTTCAAGCAATTAATTAAAAAATATTTAAAGAAACAAGTGTTCAAGCTATTATCAGAAAAACGAATGTTCAAGTGATTTAATTTTTAAAAAGTGTGGATACCCCGAGTGTGTACCACTGGTTAGAAAAACAAGCTACAGTGGACCCGGCAAGCGAACTGATTACTCATGAAATTTGACGGAGTAGTTGAGATTCTTTGTAGTATAGAAGAAGCTGTATAGAGACGATATAGTTTACTGTTTGCCGTTCTGTCTTTACGAACTTTACCGTAGCTACGGATTCTAATACGTGTCACATTCCTGTGACATCAAGAACTTACTTGTCGATCTATTCTGTGTTTCTCCCGAGGTTTGATGTCGATAAAGTTTCTCCAACCGGTAAGTCTCTGCATTTTGTGAGGACCGAACGCTACAAGTGAGCGTAATAATCGAAATAGGACTGAAGTTGAGGAGACTAGCAGATAACCCGGAAATTATATGTCAAAAAGCAGACAAAGGAGGGGCACTTGTAATAATCAATAGAGCTCAGAATGAGTCTCGAGTGGAAGAACACATTGCAGACAATACCACTTACATGAAGTTGAAGGGTAACGCATACCAAAGAATTTGCCACCTTACTAAAAGACCTGGTCACCAAAGCATATGAGATAGGAACTATTAAAGAAAAGACCAAGAATTTTCTTATCAAATCCAATCCTAAGAGCCCAGAACAATACATGGTTCCTAAGATTCACAAGAACGAGACGGATCCACCGTACAGACCTATTATTTCAACATGCGGGAGTGTCCACGAACCTGTAAGTCAATTTATTGACAAATACTTACAACCAAGTGTTAAAAAAATAGGTTCATATATCAAAGACACCACGGACTTTCTGTTGAAAATCAAAGAGATACACCTGGATACATGGGAAAGGGAAACATCCATAACAACGAGGGCATTACCCCGCACTGCTATTACAACGCTGCTATTACAACGCAAGTCGTTACAACGACTTGCGCTGGAGGGCGCTGTAGGATAGGGAATAGTTTAATTTTCTATCAAACACCTTCCCTACTGTCAACGTGGGCTGGAGTTGGAATAGAACACTCCACTCCATATGATGGAGGTCCAGGGATGACCAACCTTTACCTATACTACCTAGCATTCAACCTTTGGGGTGACTAAGGTGGTCTTCGACACATTAGGTGGGATACCAATCTCACACTCCACACCCCTTTGTGGCACAGAATGTGGTTGAGGGAAGTGTCCGCACTGACAGGATTAGAGAAATGGGAACTCATCGGCATATCACAACTAGGTGACATATGGTCCAGGACCCACTTAGACTATTTTTAGGAGTTTCGAATTCCTATGAACTCACCTATTCTCAATTCTACAAATACTTACTACCACGCAATGCATTACATGTTCACGTACCCTGTGCAATTTCTCTTCCTGAAAGCCAAACTCCTGGGTGCTCTAGGCAAAGGGAGCATCTAATAGATTTACTGCACCATTATCATCGATGGCCCTGACACGCTGGATCACCCTAGAACACGCTGGGAGAACTGGTTGTGGCCCCTCAAAGATGAAGACTGGCAGGACACCGTGAAGGCGCCTCCTGTCATAATGATCTTCTCCCAACTCCGTCTGATGGAAATCTATTATCTGTACTGTACCTATCTCACCCCGACCAGGTTACACCAGACAAGCCTTCTTCCTGCTCCCACCTGCCCCTGCTGTTCCAACACCCTGCTGATTTCTACCACATGGTATGGTTATGTCCGATGACCCAAAGATTCTGTAAGGCAGTGACCAGGGAACTTTCTGAGGTATTGGGCTGGGAGGTCCAACTCTCCCCATTGATGCTGCTGCTTAGGTTTATGAGGGTTCTGATGGCTGGAGAGCAGATTGGGCATTCTTGGGTACGGTTACCATGGTGGCTAATTGCAACATAGCTGCCCGATGGAAAAATTCAGCTTCCCCCACAGTGACACTGTGGGGGTTGGGAATGGACTGGTGTGCACAACAGGAGAAGCCCTCATATGACGCTAGGGGATGTCCCTCGGAACTCAGACTCATTTGGGGGAAGTGGCTGGGCCACTGGTACTGAGCCTTGGTCAATAATGCATTTGTTTGCCTTTGCGGCCTTGTCTCCTATATGGCTGTTTGCTTTGCAGTATTGTCTTCATTTGTGCATCTACCTCACAGTATACTTGACATGTACCCTTTTGTGTCATCTGAGTGGTGCATTACCACAGTGGTGAAACCTACTATACTGTGCATCTCAAAGAATCTGAAAAATCTATTGATGAAACGTGAACAATGTTAGATATGTAGACCGGGCATACACCTAACTGGTTTAAACAATGATTACAATGGCAATACATAAATACTGTATAGCACCAGTCACAAGTCCGGGATTCCTCTGTTATTTTTAAACGTAGGGAGTCTGCATAATCACTAAAAACAGCTATGTAAATTGCACCCCTATTTAGAGATTTATTTACCAGCATCCATGGGAGTGTACCACTAGGGATTTTTTCATGAGTATGGTTCCAATACCTAGGGACACATAAGGTGATATTTCCCATGGTGGAATTAAAGAATATATGAAAATATGATTTTGTTTTATATATACCCGTTTGGTATGTGGCTTTATGCATTACACAAAACAGCTTTATATGGACTATATATGGCCAGACCTGAATGTGGTTCATACATTCACTCACAGCAGAATGAAATCGTAGACTAATTGTCCAGATGAACGAGAGCAAAGGCATCATAATGTAGTGACATCCTCTATGCTGACTCCTCATAACTTAACTCTATTCTTAAGCTAAATCGAATGCAATAAATATACTGTTAGAGGGAAAGGATGGCTTTATGGTGGTTGTATGATGGAACAACGCAGGTAAAGACATTGCATGCCTTTACAGCGCATTTCTTACCTCACAATTATTTAACACTGACTGACTGACTGACAAGACCACTGACTCATTGTCAGTAAAATTGCTCTCCCTCCCTCGCAGCTCCACCATTAAGTGAGGCCTTCCCCGAGCCCCTGTACTCTCGAGTGTTGGTGCTCGAGGCCCACCTCCACCCGCAGGTTTCACCTGCACCTCATCCCTGCTGGTCCAGTGGACCTCTGTCTCCATTCTCTTGCTCTGCTTTTTTTCTCCTTTTTGACTCGTTTTTTCCCTCACTTCTATCTCCCCCGTCACTCTTCTTCTAAGTCTTAACCTCCATTTTCTGTTGTTTTCCCTCATTTCAAGGTCCCCCTTCACTCTCCTGTGTCTTTCCTCCGTTTTCACTCATTTTTTACCCTCATCTCAATCTCCCCCTTTCACTCTCCTGTGTCCTCTGTGTCATTCCTCCACTCTTTCTTGCACTTTTGCTGCCTTATTTGCACTTTTCTCTCTCTTTTTGCCTTTTTCCTTTTGCCTTTTTTAGCCCGTTATTCCCCGCTGCTGCTGCCGCCGCGGCCCCTCCAACCCAGCACGACCAGTGCGACCGGCCCAATCCAGCTCCCCTCCCCGCTCCCGCCTCCCTACTGTCCAGCCCTCCCAGACCCCTACTTAATGGCAGCCACTGCAGGGACAGGCGAGCAAGACCACTGACTCATTGTCAGTGAAATTGCTCTCCCTCCCTCTCAGCTCCACCATTAAGTGAGGCCTTCCCCCGAGCCCCTGCACTCTCGAGTGTTGATGTTCGAGGCCCTCCTCCACCTGCAGGTTTCACCTGCACCTCATCCTTGGAGGTCCAGTGGACCTCTGTCTCCATTCTCTTGCTCCGCTTTTATTCTCCATTTTTACTAGTTTTTTCCCTCACTTCTATCTTCCCCCTTCACTCTCCTTTTGGGTCTTAACCTCCATTTTCTGTCATTTTACCCTCATTTTAAGCTCCCCCTTCACTCTCCTTTGTCTTTCACTTGTTTTTTACCCTCACCTCAATCTCCCCCTTTCACTCTCCTGTGTCCTCTGTGTCTTTCCTCCACTCGTTCTTGCACTTTTGCTGCCTTATTTGCACTTTTCTCTCTTTTTGCTTTTTTCCTTTTGCCTTTTTTAGCCTGTTTTTCCCCGCCGCTGCTGCCCCCGCGGCCCCTCCCCTCCAGTGCGACTGGCCCAATCCAGCTCCCCTCCCCGCTCGCGCCTCCCAGCCCTCCCCAACCCCTACTTAATGGCGGCCACCGCCAGGGCGCCAAAGGCAAGCCCGTCTGCGCCCGTCCGCGACCCGACTGCGACCAGCGTCAGGAACCCTGGATCTCTGCACCGCCAACGCTACGACCCTGCGGCACTCCACGCTCTCAACCCAGGCCGCAATAACAACTGAAAGCTAGCATCACCAGTCGACACCCACAGACCCTTCAGCTGTCACTTCTGCCGGAACACCTGCAGCACCGCCAAGACCACTGACCCAGCATTCCGCTCGCAAGAACCTAACTGAACCGGAGACCCTGCAATGCATCCTCCTCAAATTCCGATCCCTCCACAAACACGCCACTGAAATCTGGGACCTCCTCGACAGCACTACCCCGGATGTAGCATTCTTTACCGAAACCTGGACCAAGACAACCTCGGGACAGGACATAGCCATCACCATTCCCTAAGGATACAAGATCTCAAGGAAGGACCGCCCCATCTGCCCTGGAGGAGGAATCGCTATTGTCCACAAATCCACCCTCCACCTGAGCACACTCCCAGACAAGCCCACAGACCTGATGGAACACCTTCACTTCAAGATACTGGCCAGCCCTACCTCCACCCTCCATGGAACCCTCATCTACCGACCCCCTGGACCCTGCGGACTGTTCGCCAACTCCATCACGGACATCACCTCCCCGCATGCCATCGCGTCCACCAACTACACCCTACTGGGAGACCTCAACTTCCACCTCGACAACCAACTGGACCCCAGCACCACATCCCTCCTGGACAACCTCCACAACATTGCACTCCACCAGATCGTGACCGAACCCACACACTCAGCAGGGCACAACCTTTGCCCCCCTCTTCACAACAGTAAAATCCATCACCTTCAGCCACACCACTGAACTCCCATGGACTGACCATCGATGCGTCCACTTTACCTTCAGAACACCCACCATCCACAGACACCAGCACCTGCTCCAACAATGAAACTGGACCAGAATCACCGACGACCAGCTAACCTCATCACTCAGCAACTCCACCCAAACCATCGTGGAAAAAGACGACGCCAACACCGCAGCCAGAACCCTGCACAGATGGATCTCCAACAGCGCCAACACCATAAGAAAAACAACAACATCCACGCCAAGAAAGCTAGATGGTTCACCACCGAACTTCGAAAGTCAAGACGCACTTGACGGCGCCTACATAAGGCCTGGAGGAACACCAAATCCACAGAAGCACACAACAACTTCAGAGCCACCTCCAACGCCTACCACAAACTCATCAGAAAAACGAGGAGAAAAGCGATTGAAGACAGAATCTCCACTCATGCACACAACAGCAAAGAACTCTTCAACATCATCCAGGAGTTCGTCCAACCCACCAGCGAGTCCCCCGACAGACCTCTGCGACAAAGTCAGCACCTTTTTCCACCACAAAATCAACGACAACTTCGACGAAGACAACCAACACACTGAACCCTCATCAACCACCCCCGACACCCTGAAGCCAGCTATCGACAACTGGACAGCCCTCACCACCGAAGACACACTGAAGACGATGAAGTCAATCCACTCCTCTCCCCAACACATTTTCAACAGAGCCGCCGACACCATCGCACCCATGCTCTGCCACACCATCAACCGCTCCCTGGCAACCGCCTCATTCCCTGACAACTGGAAACACGCTGCGATCATCCCCCTCCTGAAGAAACCCTTGGCAGACCCCACCGACCTCAAAAACTACAGACCCATCTCCCTGCACCCGTTCCCAGTGAAAGTCATTGAGAAAGCCATCAACAGCCAACTCGCCACATTCATCGAAGAGAACAACATCCTCGACTCCTCCCAATCCGGCTTCAGAAAAAACCACAGTACGGAAACCGCCCTCCTTGCCGCAACAGACGACATCCGTACCTTACTGGACAAAGGAGAAACAGCAGCCCTCATCCTCCTCGACCTCTCAGCGGTGTTCGACACCGCACCACAATACGCAGACTCCACGATTCAGGGATCCAAGAGAAGGCCCTCTACTGGATCCGCTCCTTCCTCTCCGGCAGAATGCAGAGGGTCAGACTCCCCCTTTCCACTCAGACCCTACACCTACCACCTGCAGAGTCCCCCAGGGGTCCTCCCTCGGCCCTACACTCTTCAATGTCTACATGGCTCTGCTCACCCCCATCGACAGAACCTACAGACTCAACATTGTGTCATACGCAGATGACACCCAACTCATCCTCTCCCTATCCAATGAACCCAACACCGCCAGACACAACTTTCGAGAAGGCATGGAATCCGTCGCCAAATGGATGAAAAACAGCTGCCTACAACTAAACACATACAAAACGGAAGTACTCATCATGGGCCCAAACCCAAATGCCTGGAACGGCACTTGGTGGCCCCCTGCCCTCCTGGTCCTAAACCTGCCAAGCCACTGCCACATCTCCCAGCACCTGTGCACACTCCACTGGCTCCCCATCGAAGCTAGAGTCACCTTCAAGATGCTAACCCACGCTCACATGGCCCTCCACGACACCGGACCAGCATACCTGAACAGCCGACCCAAATTCCACGCACCCCAAAGGACCCTACGATCAGCCCAGCTCTCCTACGCCGTGGTCCCCTGCACCCGAAAGATCAGATCGGGAGGCCGCTCCTTCTCCTAACGCACGGCCAGTGCCTGGAACGACCTTCGGCTCCACCTCAGACAGATAACATCGCTCCCCATCTTTGCAAGAAACCTCAAAACCTGGCTCTTTGGCAGACCCCTTCTTAATGGACTGGAAGCTGCAACCCCCCCACCCCCAGCGCCTTGAGACACTTACAGGTGAGTAGTCACGCTTAACGAACACCTGATTTGATTTTGATTTGATTTAACACGCATATGCTTTTACCTCACATGCCATTACCATGCATTATTAGTCTAACTAAGGAAAGTATTAGTAACCTTAGTTTAAATAATATATGTATATATCTATATTTAATTTTGATGTTATTGGAGGAGAGCCCCAAACCCCCATACTTACCTCAAATAAATGGTAACTTCATGTGTGGTTAAGGCCTATACATGGTAAAAATGTGCATGGTAATAAATGCATAAAAAGGCACTGCGATGTAAAAATTGTGTTGTAAGGACTGTTTCCCTTTACGGTGGCATTGAAACTCTTGGTGAAGTAGGTCAAGAGTTGGACAGGACGCCTTCCTGATCTTATGATCCCATGGGATTTTAACCCCAATATATTGTTTTGGTAGCAACTATGAAGGGTTATTTCCACCAGAGTGTTTATGCCTATACCAAAAGAAATAGGACTCTTTTATGATCACTGGCTTTTGGAACTGATTTTGTTTGCCAAATTAATGATGGTAATAATACACACCTACATTCTGGTTTTCTTTGGTAACATACAGGAATAAAACAGAGGGAATAACGATCTTTTGACCTAAATAACATGTTCTTTCCTCAATACTAGATCAAGACAACCTATTTCACATTGTGAGACTCGAGACTCACAACATTCTATTGAGTCACTAGTGGGTCGATTATTTCCACTGAACTACGATGCTTCTTAAATTACAAGAATTTGAGATCCTTGACAATCTCAGGTTTAGGTATTAATCTATCTATTTTCAGTGGCAGCCGGCACAGGTAAGAGCGGTGAAGCGGGGCGTGGCAGGGTGAGGGGGGGAGTCGACAACCGTCAGGATAGGTAAAATTAAATACAAAAATAAATAAAAACACTTACTCCGCACAAAGCCGCAACGTCGAGTCGGCAATGCGGCGAGCGCAAGTTAAGTGTTTTTACATTTTTTAAATTTAATTTAACCTATTCCGTCATCCTCGACTTCACCTATTCACCTTGCCCCAGCCCCCCTCACCTCCCACTGCTTTTCCTGTACCAGCCGCAACTGTCTATTTTATAATAGTGTGCAACTACAGGACCATGCTTTTGTGGTTACCTCAAGTTCAGAATGCCTAATGTGACAATTGGGTAAGGATGATGACAATATTTTTAATCAAGAAATTAACTTAAGAAATTACACTGTGTTCCTCACACCGTGTGCCGTGCATCACGTGCTTGCAATGTTTTCACGTTTTATAATTTTTACTAATCAATTTGGGTAGACAAAATTTGGCAATGAAGACTATTCACTAGTACATGTATTTTCTGACACCTTTTTTATTTTTAACTCTAGTGCTTATGATTCACCTGCAGAAAAATGTCCATCGTGCAAAGCAGATTGTGAGTATATTTTTTTAACTACTTGAAGTCACTAACACTACTTGACGATTACAATAAATATGTACTCCGTAGTGTGGACTGGGTACGAATCTTTGAGGCCTGAAGAAGGCTGTTGACCCGCTTGGGCATGAAAACAATTGTCGACACGTGTTGATAAAGACTAGGTGATGTATGGTGATAAAGGCCCTGTGACCATTTAACTTTGATATATTTTTAATTCTGTCAAAAAGAACCCACAAATAAAATCGGATTGTTTGGGTATCGCTTTATACAGTGTTGATTGCAAGGTTTTCTGAATCCCTAAATATCTATTAGAGCTTGCTACATGACTAAGCTCCACCACAGTACACAGATTTGTACAAGAGGTGTTGAAGCGTGCCCCATGATGAAGCATGCCATGACATGAGAGTGGAGGCACTGATTCCAAAAGAGGGGTACCCTTTTGAATGTACCTATACTTGTTGAGTCTTCATCTATCCTGGAGTACGAGATGTGATGGTTGGGAGGCTGATTGATAGTCTTTCATCTCTCTGCTTCATGGTTTGTTTAGTATTGTGAATGCCATCATCTTATTGAAGGCAGCATGAATGAACCAGTAGCTCTCCGTGGGGGGAAACACCCGTTACAGCGGAAGTACTGCATCGCGTGGCTATCACATCGCGACTATTACATCGCGGATGTCTGCACACCGCATGCTACCGCGCCGCATGCTAAGACGTCGCAATGACTTCTACATCGCTAGTCATTACATCGCCAGCGATGACATGGGCCATTACATCGACATCGCATCAGGATGGGGACCAGTGATGACATCGCATCGTGATGGGTAAAATGAAACCAAAATTGCTCTCAATCCTGCGAGGACCAGAAACGATCAACGATGTAATATAAAGTAAACAAAAATTCCTCTTAACCCTGCCAGGGCCAGAAACTGCAAAAGTGATGTAATATCGCCAGTGATGGGGAAAGTAAACAAAAGTGATGGATAAACGATGTAATATAAAGTAGACAAAAATTCCTCTAAAACCTGCGAGGGCCAGAAACTGCAAAAGTGATGTAATATCGCCAGTGCAAAAGTGATGTTTCACCACACGGAAAAATGCACGATATAATATTCAACAAAATGAAATGTAAACAAAAACGCTCACAAAATGTCTTAATTGAGCAGCGTGCGAGGCTCCAAATATATATACACTTACACATTTTAATGTGTTTTGTTGACACTACGAACGATCACACACTCTACAATGGGTGCGAGGCCCCCAAATACTACAAATGATTCACGAGCACATAACGGGAAACGATGTGGTCTGAGGCCAAAGCTGCCAACTTTAGTGCTGGGAACTAAGGTTCGAGCCTCCTGTCACGTCTCCCAAAACAAACGCTCACCATATATATTTTGTTTTTAAGGGAAACAATAATACAATATATTAATTTTTGGTATACTGCGTGCGAGAATCCCAAATATACACTTACTAAATTTTAAGTGTTTTTGTAACACTTACTGTGGATGGGTGGGTGGATGGAGGCGTGGATGCGTGGGTGGGTGGATGCGTGGGTGGGTGGATGCGTGGGTGTATGGGTTATTGGTGGATGGATGGGTGGGTGGGTGGATGGATGATGCGTGGATGGGTGGATGCGTGGATGGGTGGGTGGATGGATGGGTGGATGGATGGATGCGTGAATGGGTGGGTGGATGCGTGAATGGGTGCGTGGATGGATGCGTGAATGGGTGGGTGGGTGGGTGCATGGGTGGGTGGATGGATGGATGGGTGGGTGGATGGGTGGATGGGCGGATGGATGCATGATGGATGAGTGGAAAGACGATAAAACATCGGGAGCTTATCAGGGACAGATATCGAATCTTGATTCCCTTCGCAAAGCTTGAGAGAAAATAAAAAACAATAAATTATATACAATGCTAGGTACAAGAGTTGTTACCACATCTCATGCACACATGGCGAGTACGTGCAAATTGCAATTTAAAGGGGGCTGTAAATGGGCGCTCCCCCTTCTTTTCAATATGTAAGGCAATGTATCAATAGTCATTGAAAATGTAGTGACTGCCCTTGTCAGTTGATTAGTGTTTGCCAAGTGAAAACTTTCGGAGAAGGAAATCATCCGTCGTGCGGGTGACAGCTGTGGGCAGTGCTGTGGGCAGGAGCCCACAGCAGTCACACGGACCACTGCACGCTCTTTCAAAGGTACATTTCATGCTGTGGCACAGTTTTAACAGTGCAGTAGCAATGCCAGCACTTTGTGAAAACAAGTGCAAGCACGGAGGTTTGCACTTCCTTGCAGGCCTCCACCTCTGCATTAACAATCATTTCACAAAACGGTTCACGGCTGGACTGGGGGTCGGGGGGGGGTGGGGGGGGGGAGCAGCCCTGACAAAATGCTCACACCAGCCCTGTTCTCTCCTTTCCTCTGTGTATCTCTTTTCATCCATCCGTTCTCTCTCCCTTTCGCTCTCTCTTCTTCCTCTCTGTTCTCTGACTCCCTCTCCATGCCTCTCCCACTCTTTCCCTCTTGCTTGAAGTCCCCTGTACCTGCTGCAATTAATCTGGGTGATTTGGGGAGAGTGACAGCTACCAGTCGCCACCCTGGGCTCTTCAATCTGGCCTCCAGTAGTTACAGCCAACTGAGGAAATGCCTGACCAGTCCGGAATCACGCCCCATAAATATTAATTAGGCAGTACTTTGTCAGTGCTTGAGAATGGCCTCTTTGCACTGTCCTGGATGAATCCAGTGCACTGCAGCGACGTGCCTATTGACATTATAGATGCACTGCAATGCGACCCAGCCATTGACATCATCTGGGCCCCTGGTGGGACCCTCTTTGCAAAGTTCAGCGTCTTGGAAATGCCACACCAGCAACTCCACCGAAGGCGCAGAGATGCCGTCCTTCCTGGTGGTGCAACAGAATTTACTTATAGGTAACACTAAGGCTGAATGAGCATCAAACCATAAAATATTGGACCTTAGGACACGATTTAAAAGATGGATTTCCAAGCGCATCCAAAACGTTGTACTCTTTTTATGCCAACTGAACATGTTCGCATCCTTTGCGCCTGCAATGTTTTCATTCATCAAATCCCCACATTTATTCTTGATAAATTGTAGAAAATAATATACACGATAGCTTCCTTTCATTGAACGGGTGAAGGAGGGCTATATGCCATGGGCATGAAATTGAAACTGACTTTCAAAACGATAAAACAAATTGTGAATTTGTGACTGTCATGCAGGTTTTAACACATCATATATTGTGCACCTGTCTCTGTTTGTTTAAAACATGGCAAGGAAAGCGTTCGAAAAATACAGGCATTTCGATTATTAAATTTACAGAATGAATTTGCACACACAAAACACAATACACGTAATAAAAATAGAAGAATTTACGTCGGGGTAGGGGGTGGGGTGGGCAGTGGGGGCCAGGGGTTCACGCAACAGATAGCAAACACTGTTGTAGGACACCAACAAAACTCGTTGTTATGGCGTGCGAGGTCATGTTCTGCGGTGTGATGTTCTCCCCAATAGAAAGCAACGCATTCGCGTTGCAACAGCCATCGATGTAAAGGTAGACTAAGTAATGTTCTGTGCGAGGTAAAAGACGCGTGGTAAAGGCACGCGATGAGAATGTGCACGATGTATCGTCATACATCCCTCCGTGGGTAGAGGAGCAAGGAAGTGTTAATGCTTCAATCTTTTTTGACAGCGAAGGATCATAGTGAATTTCACTGCTGCCCTTCCCTAACATTGCCATACACATTTCCAGCTGGAAACACAAATTCCTGTAGGATTTAAAGGGAGGGTAGTTTTGACCTAATGTCATTGAGAAGCAGGTGAAACCCAACCAGATCCTAATTTATTAGAATTAGAGGCTCATTAGGATTGGGCTGAATCCCGTGTAAGTGATGCGTCCTGTTTGGGATATTACTTCATTCTCTAACCCAGGTATCTCAATGGCCTTGGTTATTACTGACAATATATATAGGTACCAAGTAAAGACATTTGTTTGTATATGTTGAAAATTCTGGGATGGGCCTGAAAAGGCCACATACATGCGCACACCACGTGATTTCACTGTAGTAATGACCGCCACTGAACTCAGGCCTGCCAGCCCACTCCTGCACACGCTGCTGCCACCCACTTACCAGTCACCAGTTACACCAAACAAGACAACGAGTGATGTTTAGTGCCTGCATATGTCACATATGTTCATATGCCTTTGGCTCACTGGGGACGTCCCTGAAGTTTGTGGACACACTCTGCGCCACATTACTCCCCTGATGCCACGCAGACAGCACTTCTGCAATGTGAGGAGCATTTCTGTCAGGCTTGGTATCTATCATCACTGCACTTGTGGGACACTATTAGATACAGGGGCAGATTTTTCTTTATTAAACATATTTTTATTTATTTAACAAAATAGCTTTCCATGTAGTGAGACAATATACATAGCTGTGGGTCAGCTGAATAACGGTATAGCGGAACACAGCGAATATCATATCCATTAGGCCAGCAGTGCTCCTAGGTGCAGCCTGCGTCCCTCCAATAACACCCCATCCGATGCCTCACCAAGCAGGCCCTTCAATCAATTATTAAATCCCCCCTCTGTAACCCATCCATGCCTCCCAGATCTTTTCCCATTTACTTAGGCACCCCATGCTCTGATACACCACGTGTTCAGCTCGCTGGCACCAATCAGGGTCCCTTTTCCAACCCTCTATCGACAGAGCCTCTGCGGCCCCCCATAGTCTAGCCGCATTTCGTTTGGCCACCTCCCCGGCCAGCGCCTGTCAAATCATCGCCCATTGCATGTGCATGTGCATGTAAGTTGAACTAACACGCAAATGGCTCGACCTGCAGGTGGGAGTGTACTTTTAGGATTCACAAATGTATATTTCCAATATTAAAGGGATTCACTCCTGCATGATACTGCCCCAGCTAAATGTGATATTACACAACAGTGAATCCTGTCCCAGTGATGATCAGCAAGGGCTGATGGGGCTTGGGACCGTCCTGAATACCTAGGAACTCACTAGGTTTCGAGTGTTCACAAACTTCCCCACGACCCATTCCTGCTCTGGAAAGAGTCTGTGGTTTACTCTTGTCAGTCGCAGGAGTAAATATGCTTCCAGGCTGGTAAATGAAAGGAAACACTCCCAAAACTGTTGGCGGTGCAGTCAAAGGTTTTTCCTCATGCGGTGCCGTCTTTGCTGTGACATAACTGGAAATTCACAAACCTTTTCCAGCAGTACTCCCAAACATTTTGTTATTTCTAATAATGGTAAATCTGCACCAAACCAAAGGAGTGCATGTCCAGGCACTAAAAACAGAGTTTTTCCATGATTAATCACTGCCAATTGATCATCCGTGCCTGGCAACAGGCAAAAGGCATGGATCTGTGAAGCGCCAAGAAGCCCTCTATAGGCAAACAAGAGCTACACTAAAGATGAATACTAAAAAAACATGAATGCTTGCAGAAACTCCTGAGCAATTATACACCCGACTACCTGCCCTCAGTAAGCAATGTTACTACATCACCATGGTTATCAAGTAGCTGCAAACGCTTCTGCTGTTACAAGCGTGGTCCTTCATTTCTGATTAGTTCCTGCAGGATCACTCATGTCATCAGGATCCCTAAATCTGTTCTTCATTTTACACTTTGCAAAAAAACTATGGGTTGTCTGTCCCTGCATCTGCTGGAAGCTACACCCTGGATCCTTGTGGTCCATCGAAAACCTTTATTTATGCTGACTAAAACCTTCTGCTGTGGAGGAGGACAGCACCAGGAGACCAGTGGTTTGGGTCTCACACATCTGCACTGTCTGGCGGAGGCGAGCCTCAGAGCATCCTTGGATGCTGTCACGTACCTTCTGGGATGGGCGTGGAGCAGGTGGATCTGTTCGCATGCCGGCAGCATTTCTGGAGCCCTGGACAGTCCAGATCAATCGTGCAGGAGATGTTAGATCGCATCATGTCATCTGCTGGGCATACCCCAGGCCTGGAGGTAAACTCGTTGGACCTGTTCAAAGCTAAAAAAAAAAATAACGTAATGTGTAAAATGCCTCATTATTGGATTTTCTTGTTGACCACACATCAAGTAGAATAAAATGGCAAGAAGAGCTACACATGCAGATAAAAAGAAACCATCAGTCCTGCTGACTCAGAGACAGTCTAAACCAAAACTCAATGCCCAGAAGTGACAATACAACCCTGTTCACTGTCACATCCCGGTACATGCATCTTCGGCGTGATTAGCAACACGCTGCAGAGAGATTTCCCCAGATACCAAAAACTGACACACTACTGACAAAATCAACAACTCGTCTTCAACTCCTCAAAAAACTCAGGTCACCCAACGGAGCCTAACAGACCACTGAATTAAGACCTCTGTTTCCCCTACCTTATTAATTGCAGGGACCGTTCATATAATTGTAATAAAACATGGAAAATGTTTGTTAAACTTTGCATTTCCCTGAAGATTTTATCAGCAAAAGTTAGACATTTTGCTGGAAGTGAATACAAACAATCAGAGCAGAACGGTCTCAAAAACATGGAGTGAGAAATGGATGCTTTAGAGTTTGGTGGACTGGAAGCACCATTGTACATTAGCGATCCCCTTTCCACCAACCTGGCAGCTCCCCCGCCGTATTTAAAGTCTGATGAAGGACCAGCAAAGCCTCAATGGCTCCTCCCTGACAACCCGTTCGCTATATGTCTGCCAAGTTTGAGTGACAGTTGTCTCATCCTCTTACAGCCTGGACAACCAACACTATATTTCCTTTTCCAGTTATGCTGCGCATTGTACATTTGCGAATATGTGATATTACAATGCGATCAAAATGATTGCGGTATGTAACATCTGTGTTTTTACAACGGAAGTCGTTACAACGACTTGCGCTGGAGGGCGCTGGGCTTAGGAGTAGTAAGATTTACTATTCCAACACCAGTCTACGTACAGTAGGGAAAGAGTTGGAATGGCAAATCTTACTGTTCCTTAGGTTATAGCGTCATCCAGGGCAAGTCGATGTAACGGCTGCGTTCTAAATGCATCGCAGTGTAATCACCGCAATGTAAAGGATGTTTCCCACATTTGCCCTTGTGCACAAAGAGATAACTCCCTACGCATGATGGGAATTGTTTTCTTTTTCTGTAGAGGCTCCAGCTTGAGGGTTTATTTTCAGAAAACAAAAGACTTGCTGAGTGGGCACCCCAAATATGGCACCTCTACTGAAGATACAGAAACTCTGGCATGTGTGGTGGGGAAGTCTGAATAAGGCAGGTGGTTCTCTCCTAGGGGAACTGCGGTGTAGGAAAGGGGTGCCGCCAATACAATCCCCCTGAATTCATCGCATTTGGATACCGGTTTTGGATTTTTACTGTGAGTGGGAGGCACTACATACGTCTTACTGTAAATGAATGGAGAGTGATAACCACCAGTATCTGCATTTTGGGATACAGCTGCTGCTGCACAGCTAGGGTAAGAGGCTATGGGCTGGCTACACATCAACAAGCGGGCATATGGGCGCGATGCGTGTTTCAGCTGTGCATGTGAGACTACCGCTTTGCGGAGCCCAGTATATGCTCACAGGTAGCTTGTCGCAGAAGCTCTTCAAGGACTGGAACTTACCTGGAACAGGTCTTATAATGTGAATGGACATTTCTAGTGTAGCTCTGTAGTGCTTACTGTAGGTCTCTGGTACTTGCACTTGATTGAAAATTATAGGCAAAACCTGCCCTAAAGTATAGTTTTGCCCCACAGAGGCCTACAGCGTCTGGCAAGGTATCAATCTAGGGGTAAACATGCACCACAAGTGTAGATTTGCAGTCCCTAACATTGTGCATACATATACTCCTTAAGGCACATTAAGAATTGTCATATTTCCCTGGCTCAGCTCATGGTCAGATTCCAGGCCTTTCTCCAGTGCTTAATTTGTAAAGGGATAAGGGCTAGGACCCTTGTGAGGAGGCTCCTGCAGCTTGCACCACCCATTGCCCCAGTAGCGTTGCCAATGACAGTACCAGTGTGACAATTCAGACTTTAAATATACATTAAAAATGACTATTACATGCCGCACAAGCCCAAGCAAGTCGCTTTGGGTGACAGGTATTAGTGATTTCAATGTATATTTAATTATTCAACAAATGTTGTTATGCTTCTCACAAAATTAGACATACAGCGCCACCATCTGGCAGGCTATCATAAGAACCCATGTTGACAATAAAGTGTTGGTGCCTGGCACTGGAAACCACTGGCTCAAATTAAGCACTACCTTTCTCCTTACTGGGACACGTTTAATTACTCTACTCTCCAGCAGGATGATCAAAGGCTTTCCAACGCAATGGAGCCATTAACACTTCCTGGGAAAGGAAGGGGTCGGGAAGAAATCTGCATGTTTTAATTAACTCCTCACACCGCACCAGGCCTGGGCAAGCCCACATAAACAAAGGAGTAGGGCCAGTCCTCTGGAGCCAACAAAGAAGGGGCTCACCTTTGAAGTTTTTTGCGGTTCAGGCAGCTGTGTGAGCTAAGGGCATAGCTGAGGCTCTGAGGGGAGCTCTTTCCACAGACAACTTGAATTGCCAAATTAGATAGTCTCAGAATGTTGTGTGGGAGGCTTAGGACAGCGGTGGAGTGTTGATGTGACACACTAGGATTGGCTAAGGGTCCCTCAATTCTAGAATTTTCCACCCCCACTTAAAAACCCCTGTATATGGGAGAGGCAGATGAGAAGGTACCGGACCTGGGAGCGACAAAGGCAAAAGGATGCCCAGATGGAAGGGGAAGTCACCTGATGCCCTGCAAGGATAGACTCGGGGATTTTTCCTCCAGCTAGCTGCCCAGTACTACGATTTGTCTCTCCAGGGCAAATGGCACTGCCTCCCTTATGCTGCCTGAGGAACAGTTGGGGGAATGGACCTAGTGGGAGACATTGGATGGTTACCCTGGACTTTCTGTGGACTGCCCCTTAACTCCACTGCTGAGACACAGGTGCTCTGAAAGATAGCTAGGAGGCCATGGGGCCTGTGAGGTCAGCATGTTCCACTTGCTGCTGAGGAGGGCCTGTGAAAGACACACCCAAGGTAGAATGACCCCCTAGAAGGGCAGGCAGAGGACAGGTTTGTTACAGAGTGCCAAAAAAACCGGCACCCCACATAAATAACCCTTTTTAAGGCCAGAGGGCATGAATGAAAGGCTCCTGGTGGCTAGGGATGGCCACCAGGATCGAACTGAGCTCTAAATTACGTGAATGTGCTCTAAGGGACACAAGATATTGAGATTCCTCGAAAATACCCCCAGTGTGGGCCAGGTAAGTAGGAGTAGCCACAATGTTCCTTTCTTTACCCTTTTTGGGAGGGTGACTGCATGGGCCCCCTACCCCCAAGCATAGTTTCCTCATGAAAACAGCATTGCACATAGCCATGTGCTGCTTACCAAAGGCTGCCACGCAGCTAGTGCCCAGCCCTGGGTTGGGTACTTATGACTCCCCCATGCCCATACTCCTAACGACAAGTCATGGAAACGGGAGTCTTGTGTGTATCGATGGCTGGCAGGAGACCATGTGTTGTTTGCTGCTTCTACAGCCAGTCCATAACTTCCACACAAAGGCACCTTGTAGGCTAGTATTTGAAAACCATAGTTTTGATGTTTTAGGGTTAAACTACAATCCCCAGAATGCAATGGCTGAAAAGTAGGTCCTAAGTGAAACAGGATCAGCACTCTGCCGTGCCACCTTCCTTTTCAGGGTTAAGTCTCTCTGTCGCTCTCTGAGAGACAGGAGAGAGAGAGAGTGGAGAGGGAGAGTGGAGGGAGAGAGGGAGTGAAGAGAGAGAGAGAGAGTGGAGAGAGAAAGAGAGAGAGTGGAGAGAGAGTAGAGAGAGAGAGACTGACTGACTGAGAGACTGACTGAGAGGGTGAGACTGACTGACAGAGAGAGAGAGACTGACTGACAGAGAGAGAGAGAGACTGACTGAGAGAGAGACTGACTGACTGAGAGAGAGAGAGAGACTGACTGACAGAGAGAGAGAGAGACTGACTGACAGAGAGACAGACTGACTGACAGAGAGACTGGCTGAGAGAGAAACTGGTTGACAGAGAGAGACTGACTGACTGACAGAGAGACTGACTGACCGACTGTGTTAGAGAGAGACTGACTGACTGAGGTAGAGAGACTGACTGAGAGAGAGAGAGAGAGAGAGACTGACTGAGAGAGATAGAGAGAGCGAGACTGACTCACAGAGAGAGCGAGAGACTGACTGAGAGAGAGACTGACAGGGAGAGACTGACAAACTCAGAGAGAGACTGACTGACTGAGAGAAAGACTGAATGACTAATAGAGAGACTGACAGAGAGAGAGAGACTTACTGACTGAGAGAGAGAGACTGACTAGGAGAGGCACTGACTGACAGAAAGAGAGAGACTGACTGAGAGAGAGAGAGAGACTGAGTGACTGAGAGAGACCGACTGACTGAGAGAGAGAGAGAGAGAGACTTGGAGAGAGACTGACAGAGAGAAAGAGAGAGAGACTGACTGACCGACTGAGAGAGCGAGACTGACTGAGAGAGACTGACTGACTGACTGAGAGAGAGACTAACTGATTAAGAGAGACTAACTGACTGACAGAGAGACTGACTGACTGACTGAGAGAGAGAGACTTACTGACTGAGGTAGAGAGACTGACTGAGAGCGAGAGAGAGAGAGAGAGAGAGAGAGAGAGAGAGAGAGAAAGAGAGAAAGAGAGAGAGAGAGAGAGAGAGACTGACTGAGAGAGACAGAGAGAGAGAGAGAGACTGACAGAGAGAGACTGACTCACAGAGAGAGCGAGCATAACATCTACATTTTGGACTGCACACAATATTCCTAATTTCACCGCTCGAGCACTCTGCCCACATCAATAAACCCTCATGGGCAGATGAGAGTGCATACACTACAAGACTGTTTTGGTCAAGCTTCTGATTTCGCATGCCTTATTCTGGTGTGCATTTGATAACGACCGGTATTCAGCCCTGCATCACAGATTTTACATTTCATGCATGGACAGAAAATTAAATGTGGCTCGTTACCGAAGCACTCATTAATTTAGTAAACACAAATATGTAAGTCCATAATGTAAGGTTAAGTAACACATTATAGTCGTATTTATTCCATTCAAAGCTTCCAACTGGTCCGATATTCTATTCGCATTTACAACACCAGGCAGTCAACACATGTATTGTCTATAGTGACTTTTTCGAAGCTGGAAAGCAAAAAGTGCTAAATATAGTAATTCTGCTCAAAAAGTGTCACTATAGTTGCATTAGAAACAATGGTGCCATCAATCCCTAACTGGAACCTTGCTTACTACGATCTCCTCTGATATAGCAGGAGTACCTTCTGGCAACATTATATCACTGCATGCTCTTTATTGGCGTATACGCTTGTCTCGCTCACACGTCTTTCATACGCGAGGTTCCATTGTTTCCAATGCAACCCAGAGATGTTATAAGGCATGGGCAAAGTGGGCTCTGGCCCAGGGCCCCGGCCTTTCAGGGGGCCCCCTCATAGAGCTAGCTCTTTTCTGCAGAGTCTTGTCCTGGTGACCTTGAGTAACGCTTAGACAGTTTGTTTTATATATCATTTTTCTTTAATATTATTTTAATGTGGGTGATGTGTGAAAGTCTTACAGACATTTTGCAGAGAAATGTGGGTGACACGGAGGTTATTTGCAGTAACATTAGTGAGCTGCTGCTGTGTTACAATATTGAAAACAAAAGTTGCTATCCCTTAATATTAGATGTAAACACATTTAGAATTTGCAATAGTGTGCTTGTGCACTGTCAGTGACCTGGCCAAAGGGTGCATAAAAGAGCTGAAATAGGATCATAAATTCAAAGATGTTCCAAACAGGAGACCCCAAAATAATTTGGCCCAGGGCCAGCAAAATCCTTAACCCCTTTGCCGCGGGGCTAATTTCCCCCGCAGTGCGGGGGGGGGGGAAGGGGGCCGCGCATGGCACCCCAGTGCTTGTGACGAGCTCGGCTCGTCACGCTGCACGGTGGCGCTGTGCTCATGACTAGCTGAGCTAGTCATCACCACGCCCATTTCCATGGAACGCTCAGCACAGCTGGGGAATTATCCCCGCGTGGGCGTTCCGCGGCAGTCATGACGAGCTGAGCTCGTCATGAGCACAGCACCACTGTGCCTCATGACGAGCTGCGCTCGTCATGAGCACCCAAGGTGTTAAAATGTCCCTGATGCAACCATACCGCAGCGCCCAGATTTTGATAATTGGCAAGGATGTTATGGAATGGGCGGTTGCTGAGGAGGCTCCCACAAGTCTCAGTAGGAGGGATGGAAAAGCAGAAAAGGAACTGGATATCGCTGTGTAGAGTGGCTTGTGTGCTGGGTTTTTGGATCCGGAAGTTGAGGGTATTTCAATCGATGGTGACTGAAAGTAAGTGATTGGTTGTGCGGCAGATATAGATTTTACATGATGGAAGACTTTGATACTGATAGGGGATTGCATGTGGGTTGAACAGTTCCCATTCCGGGAGATTGGAGAGCAATGGAATGATTATATTGATGTTTTTGCTTTGTTACACTGAAACACCTGAGATACATTATGACGTAGGAATTCTCTTCCTTTCCCAATGTGCTGCATTGTTGCTTGTTTTCAAAACATAAATCGAAAAGTTAAAAAAAGTAGGAATGAATAATTGCCAAGCATCTATCAATGCCCTTTGAGACCAAAATATATACTAAAAGTTAAATCACTCTATGTCCAGTTGGCGCAATCAAATTCTCTGACTGCTGTGCTAGCAAAAGCCATCATAATATTGCCCAGGATGCTTTTATCTAGCATCTGCTGCCCAGAATTGGTGGCTCATTGTCCCAGTTGGTGCTGGGAGTACTGCCTCAGAGGCACCCCATTCTTTGCTTCCTCCCATTCAAGCTGCAAATCCCAAATGCTGAAGAATGACAGAAATACCCAGGAAGCGCTGCACGCCTCTGCCTCAACACCAACATAATGGCTCGCCAAGTCTGAACGAAGACCACACAACCATCGTGGAGGTGGTCTCATAGTAGAGAGGATGTAAATTGGGCATGCCCCCAATGCATGAATGCCATCTGTGGGGCACATACAGGTAAAGTGGATCTGCCACACACAGAGATTGGTATGCAAGTAGCGTTCTACAACTGGAAATCATTTTACAACAACAAAAGGTTGACTCCTACTCCAAACTCAGATCAAATGCTATATCAAGTAATGACTGTACAATGGTGATGAGAAAAAACACCACAACAATGACAATTGACCAGTGACTGGAACGTGAGCATGTGTATAGTTTTTCCAAATAATGACTGAGAGGGTGGAGAAAGGGGCTGTATTGATACTAAGCTCCGCAAAACAACTAAACCTGTCTCTTCGCAGACTTAAAAAGCATTGGAGACCACCCCTGTAAGTATCCCCCATTCCACACAAACAACATCAAATTAGGCTGTAATTGTGATCGGTCGTCTAGACTTGTAATGTAACGGTCAGGGAGGTATAATGCCATGGAAACAATGATGCACTCATAATACAGCTCTCAGTAGTACTTTCAGGGAAGGATGTGCATTGTAGTTAATTAACTCGTGGGGCAGACAACCTATCATGGGAATGCTCGTTAAAGCAACCAATTCCATCCAGATAAACACAAGACAGTAAACTCTTTGGTTTTGAACAGAAACGTACACTCAAATACACCACCATGGACACATTTTTGTCCCTTAGTACTGAGGACAGAGCAGATGTATTCACATCCTCGAATTCTAAACTTACAGCAGAGTTCTTGGCAATAGAAGTCTATTTTCAGAATTAGTGACCTCTTGGGATGACCAGCTGTTACAAAGCACAATGGTGAAATCAGTTGCAGTTTTATCGTAGTAAAGAAGTTCCTTCCACTAGATACGTCACAGGGTACGCTAACTGTCCTTGAAACGTTCTATGGAGTACAAACTCCATACAGCATTTTGATGTTCAAGTGACATAACATCTAACATAAGAATGTTCCACATTACATAAACCCTTAAACAGAAAATAGTGCAGAATACAGATCACACCACGTCCCTGTCTAAAAACATATATATCCACACTGTCATAACCACACAACACAAATAGAACATCACATCACCTGCCAATAATCCTAGCACGCACACAATTTATACCCATACACAAGGTAATGAACTTAAACTGCAAGGTTACAATTTTTAACTACGTTTAGGACTCGGTCCTTGCTCCATCTTCCATCACCTTCTACAGTCACATATTTCAAAAACACCTCTAACACTGTCAGAGCACCAAATCACAGTGAGTTTCTGTTTTTCACAAAACAAGGTTTTTATACCTGAACCAATAACATAACCTCACTCTTCTTCAATCCATTATGCCACCCTTTGTACTCTTTTTCTGTCTAATAATCTTGCACATGCAAAAACAACAGGTGATGGACAGAATGCAGAACAATGTCATACATTCACCCCAGTACAGAGATCTGGGGCTAAATCCATCGTTTTTTTGCTCACCATGCCATTCCAGTTTGAACCCAGACATATGCAAATCAGTCTTGACCCTGTGCCCCATGGGAACAGTCATGTTTGATTGGTTCAGATGCTCCGTCCATCACCACCCCCTTTTGTACCACTTTGTTTGCCATAAATTGGCAGGGTATGCTCAGACGTGAGTCCCTTGCTCACTTTGCCACTGGATTCAAGCAAGCCGAAAGGCTGAAGACGGCTGAAATGCCAGAAACCGGTCCTCAGAAGCTTGTTTCCGGTCCAGGGAAGGCATGGCTTGGCAGTTCGGGCTGGACTGTTCCCATGAGGCCCAGGGTCAGACTGATTTGCATATGGCCATGTCTGAACTGGGGTGACAGAGTGGGCTAAAGAACGGTGATGGATTAAACCCAGATCTGTTGACTGGGTGTGAGTGTTTGATTGGTTCAGATGCTCCGTCCATCACCACCCCCTTTTGTACCATAATAATCTTGCACTTCATTTCATCCAAATCCATACACGTTTTTATATGCCTCATCCATGCCAGACACAATATTTTTTCTGCAGTTCTCTCTCTCATAGTGAAAGAGGCACAGTGTCACTCTATGGGGTTGTAGGAAAGTAGTATCTGCTTTAATGGTTAACCCCACTTTTTGCTGGTGTCATTCTGTTTTCTGACTAGTCTGACTGGGTTCCTGATTATCGGGACCCCAGTCTCTTTGGTTCCTCCTTAAATTAGACCATGGTGAGTACTTTGGCTACTGGTGTACCCTTTTAAGTCCCTAGTATATGGTACTAAGGTACCCAGCGCATAGGTACACCAGGGGTCCCCCATGGGCTGAAGCAGGTATTATGCCACCCATGGGAGACCACTCAAATTGTGACTACAGGCCTGCCATTGCAGCCTGTGTAGGCTGGTGCTAGCAACACTTACAACAGATATAAGTTTTATTATATGTGAGGTCACAAAACTTAAAACCTATTAGTCACCACTAAGGCAGGTCTTTAAATCTTGAAGGCAGGGTGCTTGGTTATAAGTGTGAGGGTGCCCTTGCATGAGCAGGACACCACTACAATCTCCGGAGTTAATTCTCCAGGCGTTGTAAGTGCATCAGCCATTACGATACATAGAGTGGCCATGCATCATTACGTGATGGCTAACTCTAAACTGGCTGTAACAAACCCTGGCAATCATACCCCAAAACAGTAAACAATGTTGTAGCTATGATTCCTTGCACTGTGGGGCTCCTCTGGGAAGCCCTCCGTGCTCCCGATACCAGTCTTCCAGAGTCTGACATCAAGATATGGCTGCTGCTGACCACAGACACGATTCTGCCCTCCTGCTGCTGAGCCAAGCTCAAGCAGGGGAAGGTGGGACAATAGCTTTCCTGTCCCAGGGAGGTGTGAGCACCTCCCAGACAGGACTTAGTGTATTGGGCCAAGGTGGTGGCGCTTGGTAGCACCACAAGACTGCTATGAAGGGCACATTTGGGGCCCTCATTGCATACTTCAGTTGGAACCAGTTCAGGAAGCCGTTGGCTTGCGCTCTGGCTCGAAACTGGACAAAGTACATGGGAGTGTCCTCCCCACTGTCCAGTCCCTCCTCTGGAAGGGACCCCCACATTGTCCCAACCCTTTCCTTAGAGTACTTAAGGGTTTACCTGTGAGTTGCTCTTCACATTCATCGTGGGACAAGATTCAGATCCGAAACCATTTCATCTTCAACCGTCTGGGCACTTTGGGCTTTGTTGGACATGGCTTTGGAAACCGAGACTGCATCCGGAAGACTCCGGCTGCTTCTGCTCTCGTCGTCCTGCCAGTCTTCTGCGTCGTCTGTGCATGTGCTCCATACAGGTTCTTCTACAGGCCTGTGGGTATCCAAGACACCAGAAACTCTCACTTGGAGTGAAGAAGTCACTCCCCTGCATCAGCAAGCACCACAACTAAGCTGATCGATCTGATGCTCCAGATGTCCCATTGACTCTGTAAGGCTCAGCAACACAGGTGTTGGCTCTGCAACTCCCTCAAGGCCTGCACTGTCTTCTCAGCAAGTTTGAAGCCAGTATCCCTCGCTGGAGCAGTACCCCATTGCACCACATCAACTTGCCATTGCCAAGGATTGTTGACTTGCTTCTTTGGGCTCCAAGAAGCTCCTGCCTCCAGCATCTCTTGCTACCAAGATCTTCGTCCTCACCGAATCTTCTGTACCGTGGGCCTGCATCATTGGTGAGCTGCTCGAGGTCCTCTTGCGACTCCTATGTCTTAGACCTGTGGGTCCTCTTGAGGGTCTTCTTTGGTTCGTGTGGGCTCCCCTGCTTTCTCGGGGCTTGGTCTGACTTATCTGCTCATGGTGAGTCCCTTAGACCTTGCTGGTCCCGACACTGCACCTTTTTCATCTGGCACATTTGGTGCCGCTGCCACGGCTTGGTGCTCCCGCTGGACTCCGACCCCCTGGCTTTTGACATCCAACGTAAGACTGCTTGTGAATGGCTCCTGGTCTTCCACAGCATTGCCGGGTCCGCACAGCTACAGAGCCAAGGTCACCGTCAACTCTCCAGCATCTTCCGACATCGGTCGGCATTCACCTTCCGGGCCTCCTGGTCACTCTTGAGTGGCATAGACTCTGTCCCCTCTGCTTGCAGGTATCTCTCTTCCTGGATCCACCCTTAGATTCTATCGGACACTTGCACCTTCTTTGCCAGTGGATTCTTTTCTGTTGTCCTACATTGTGGCCTACACAAGTTCCTGACTTCACTTTGCACCTATTCACCCGGCTTCCCTGGTGTAAGTATCCTGGTTCCCAGGGTATCCATGGGGGGGGTGACTCTCTAACCTTCCATCTTCCATGTAGTTTCTTCAGGGTCCTCTATGAAGGGTCCTTCTTCTTGAAAACTGCAACTGCGACTTCCCATGACTTGCATTGAGCACACAGTAGTGGTTCCACTCTGCACACGGCCTCAGTGGGGTTCCTGGGTACTTACCTTGGGTGGTTCCTTGGGTCCCCAGCTCTTCTAAGTCTTCTGGGTCCAGTCTCCACTTCGGTAGTGGGTCGCATACGTTATGGAAAACGCGCTGCCAATGCATAGTATATGGTTTGGTCTTCCCCTGGAGACCACTGTGTAATTGTGCTACTTACATGTTCTATTACTGAAGTATTGTGTGTATTGTGATTATATCTCCGGGTAGGAGATATTGCAATGTGTTAGTGAGTATTTATAATAAAATCTGAAAAAAGTAGAGAGAGACCCCTTGTATCCAAAGGAATAGGGTTCAAATATTCAATTGAAAACTAAATTCAAAGTATAAATCGTAACAACCACCCAAACACTTACTCTCTCACCATTTGTACAAAAGGAGCCTGATTGTATACTCAGGGCCAAAACACAAGGAATAGGAAATATATATTTATTTTATTCTTATTTTTGATTAAAAAAACAAATAAAAACATATGTGAATCAGTTACCAATTAAAACAACATCATAACAAGTTACATAGATATACAATTAATACATCAATAAATTGGAATTTTACTAAGTGTAACTAAAGAGAAACATTAGAGGTAGTGGAACAATATAATTATCTCGGCGTAACCTTCAACAAAAAGTTATCATGGTTAAACCATAAGGTTAGTAAGAGTTGGGGGGGGCTGGAGCTAGCCCCGGAGAGCGATGGCCGCATTCTAAGCGAGCTCCTCTCCAGACGCCGACAATATCCTGCAAAATCCTACATAAATGACATCTGGCAGCGAAATAAAATTAGGAGAGTGTAAGGGGAGTATCGGCACCCTCGAGAACTGCGACTACTGCCACCGGGGATCCAAAACTATTGTGGGAAGTGATCCGGAGTGAGGAGGCCTGGCGAAAGAAAACGAAACTGAAGCCTTGGACTGCAGTGCCAAGCGGTCAGAGAAGAACAGCACGTACGGCGGAGTTGGGACAGGTGCTCAGACCGCTATGATCACAACAAGCGGCCCGGAGATCAAAGGCGATGAGTGGCAGGCACGGTGACCAGTGGAGGAGACCCGCAGTAAGTGCTGTGGCATCGGGGGCAGTGTGCAGTCCTAAGGAGGGAGGCAAACGCAAGGAAGGAGCTGCGACGCGAGGAGCGGACAAAGGGCGCAGGGACGCAGGGACACCGGCCATTGATTAAAATAGTGTAAACCTGCATCGGAGGACACAACATCGCGTGAGGTGTGACGGCGGGGCTGGTGGAACCGGGCGGGGGTGCTGAGTGGATTTTCCCTAAGGTCTCTCTCCAGACTGGCACATACCGCGTCCCTCCCCTCCTCATGCTAAAATTGTACCAGCTGTGAGGCACGCGGGGTGACGCCTGAGAACACAGAACTGTCCGACCTCACCTGCTGTGGAGATTAATGACTGCCTGATGGTGCCAGGAAGAATGTGCTAGAGCCCACCTCGTGCTGTTTTTGGGACCTGGGCTTTGCATCTATACTGCCTCTCCCCCGCTGTACAGTGCGGTGGTACCCGCAGGAGAACTCCTGGTGCTCTCTTGGAGTTTGCGGCCTGTGTGCACAGAAGGGTGACACAATTTTCGTGAACGCGGGCTGAAAATGGGCAGATAAGCGTGCAGAGGGTCGCAAAGGGCTTGGTCCTCAGAGCGCGGGCTGGTTCTTCTGAGAGAGTGCGCACAAACAAGGGGCAGAAAATAGGGTGACCCACCGAACGGCCCCCGTCTGGACAGAAATTGAAGGCCACATCAGAGGACTGCACCTGATGGAGCGAGATAGAAAACAAAATTTTGTTTTAAACTCGCAAAGTCACATTTCCATAACATGAATAAAATTATTAATGATTTGTGATATGTCGTGCTAATACAACCTAGATTAAACTTTACACGTGGGGGGACTAACATGTGTGCTCATAAACGTGCATAAATGTTGCATCTTTTTGTTCGTGCAAAATAATAAAATAATTTATTGTTTTCGTTTTTGTCATTACTAACTGCTGCATATTTAAAATAAGCATGTGCTTGTTTTGCTTTTCCTTGTCTGTGTGATGTCATTTCTACTATTCTAGGTGCATATGGGTCTCATAGAATAACGGAGACTGGTAAATATAAACGCTGCTTTATTTGTTTGCAATGGCTAGGTAACATTTGATTAATCGGGTGGGTTAATTATTTAGTAAACCATGGGGTGGATACAGAATATACTTTATTTCTTACATTAATACTTTCTTGTGTTTGTTTTATACTAGAAATCATAAGTTGCCTGCTTTTGAGGCCTAACTATTTGAGCCGCACAAAAAGAGCTAATTCATATTTCTGCAGAAAGTCACGAGACGCCCATTCTGAATTAAAACGTTTATTGAAGCTGCATTCACAAAGCAAAAACTGATGAGCTGACATCATTCTGTCGGACATGGCCAAGGTCGAAAGTGAACTTTTTGTCAGTCCTTAACTTGGCATCCGCGGAAGTTGCACCGTAAGACTATGGAAACTGCGAGGATGACTTAAAACAAAGTTGCAATCGCAGGAAGCCTCTGGCTTCACGTGGAAGAGACAATGGTCTTTGTAAGACATGATTTTGTGGAACTTTTTAAGAATCGGGTGACATGTCACTTGTCACTCTCAGCCAATGAGATGTCGAGTATTTCTGAAAACTTTCCTTTGCTAGTTTAGTTAGCGTAGAAAGGTATAAAAAGTCATGCCCTTAGGGTCGGGCTGGCTGCTGCTTTCTGACTTTCCGATGAGGGTGATGTGCTGCTGGACTTTGCGTGGAGCACGTAAGAATCCTCAAAGATCTTTACTTTAATTTCTGTCTATTTAGCTCAGTTAGGGAAATAGGTTTTAGAAATGCTAAACTTTATATAATTTCTTTAAACTGATTCAATTGCTTAAATTGTATTTTTCCTTATTTTCTTACCATCATGCTTGCTTTATTGCAAATAAATTTCATTTATAAGACTTACAACATATATACCATAATTTAGAAAATAAAATCTTACTTTTGACAAACAAGCTGGTCTTGGTTATTTAGAAGTATAGGTTACCTTTAGCTAGATCACGTCGCCTATGGTGGTCGTTTAAATGGTTGGGTTTTATTCTAATGACAATATTCTTTCTGCAAATGTATAAAATTGTATATAGTGTGTAGATAATGTGTATATAGATTTATTCTGACCACCGGATTCAGTAGGCCCAAAAATATATCAAGTTCATAAATGGGTCCATGTATAGTTTAGAATTTGTTTATAGGTTATGAAATTGGGTAGCGTAGTTTATGATATATTTTCTATAGCCCGCTGGATCAATTATCTGGTAGCAGAAATTGATGGTTGCTAAGCGGTAACCAAGGTAACATGTTGGTTGCTAAGGATTGCGTCATGGTATGAAAATAGGATCAATGTTTTAACACTTGTTAAGTTCGTTTTTCGTGCCTATCTGTAAGCTATACCGGTATAGATTGTGTGGCGAGAAATTAGTCACGCAAGCCATCTGTTCGTTTGTAGTGATATCGCCGAGTATCACAAGAGGTATCGCCGTGTACCATAGTGTTGTCGCCGAGCAGCACAGTTTTAGGGCTAGGTCTGAATCTTGTATAGTGAGGATTTTCTAAGAAATCAAAACAGCATGAGAATAGGGACAAAGCGCCTTCCATAAAACTCACTGTGATGAGAGTATTAGTTATATCCAAGCTTGAGTGAAGGGTAAAATTTAACGTCGGTGCATGATTATCTATAAACAGGTTAGAGTCCTGTACGGGTACATGTTTCATATCTATAAACAGGTGAGAGCCCTGTACGGATAACGTCGTTATTTTGCTAACGGTGCATGATTTCTATAAACAGGTGAGAGTCCTGTACGGATTTCGTGTGTGTTTGAATTTAGGGAATTTTCCGTGTAAAAGTGCGAGTTTGAGTTGTATTTTAGGTTCAAGTGGAACTCTTAGAACTTTCACTTCGCGGTGGGTTCAGAGCAAAGCGAGTTCATAATTATACGTGTTAGAAGGGTGGGGTAAGGTTACTCTACTGACAATTGAATATTATCCTTAGTGTGAATAGCGCCGTCTATTCCGAAGTGTGGATACTTGAATGTATGTAAACTATCCTAATTAGTGAAACGAACAGATGTTGTCTTTATAAGTCATTGTTAAAAATTAATTTACACTGAAAAGTGTTCTTAAAATGGCGCTGTGAAAAGATTTTGTGAAGGAGGGGTAAGCGCCAGGAGTGAGAAGCGAGAAACCGCAGCTGCTGTGTACGTCACAGAGCCGCGCTGGGATTGGGTGACCTACGTCACAAGCTGTATTCTGATTGGCTCCTGAGTCTCTGACGGCCTGTGAACTGATTGGTCCTTAGGAAAATCTCCAAAATTATTGGTCGAGCTGAAAAGTGACGCAGCTCAACTGCCGTTGGCTTGTTGGTGTGTTTCGCGCACGGATTGGTTGTTTTGCGGAACATCCCGGAAATATTTTACGAACGATTTTGTGAAATAAATTTTACTTTTGAAAATGAGTTATCATTTTAAACATGTTGAGAAAAAGACGACATTATTTCAGAAATTTAAGAATTTATTTTCACCTGACAAGAAAATCGAAACGCGAGGTGGTAAACTACTTCATAAGTATAAAACACCTGCAGCGTACATGGAAGGTGAATACGGATATCATACTGTCTTATGGTTCGACAGTTGGAAACGTTATACTAAAAACGATGGTGTTTTGACTTGGCCTGATGATGGTTCATTTAATGTAAGAGTTTTAAGAAACTTACGAGAGAAAATGAATGCTCTTGTTCCAAAACCGAGACCAACTCAATTTGAAGCTTTAGTTGAGTGGGAAGATGAGATGTATCAGTTACAAAGAGAAGCTAGTGGAATTAAAAGACCTTCTAAAAATCCATCATGGAAAAGAGAAACTCATGAAGATAGATTACGAATGTGGAGACAGGGAAACATGAGTGAAGGATTGTATTTAATTCATGAAATGGTAATGGGTTCTCCTACAGGAAAATCTATGGAAAGTGAATCTGAGGATGCAATTATGGAAGAAATATATACAACTGCTAGAAATAAACAGCCTAATCAGCCTTTGAGACCTCCTAGATCATGGTCTACTCCGGTGGTTTCTACTGAAACTTCACCGAGTGCACCTCCAATTAATGAAGCTCCTAAACTTTATCCAAATAATTGTGAAATCACTGAAACTCCTAGAAGACCAGAATTTGAGAATGCTCGAAATGAGGGTAGACATTTTTCAATGACTCCAAGAGCAAGGGAACCTCCAAAAGATTATACAAGAGAAACAAGAAATGTTGAGGATGATGATTATAATGAATACTTAAGGTCTAAAGAAGAATTAATTAAAAGAATGACAAAAGGCATGGAAGCTGTCACAGTTCCAGTAACAATAGGTCCTGTTCAGCCTGTATTTGAACAAAGAAATACAAACAAAACTGGATTAACTATTCCTTTAAATACAGAAATTCAAAAGCCTGCTGAAAAATTTTATTCAGATTTGACAGAATTAAACACTTCTAGATCGAGAATGCCTGATTTAACTTTCAATGAGGATTTATCTCCAAAAACACCAATGGGTGCTATGTCAGATGTAGGAAGTCCTGAAGTCAGGGTAACCACACCAAAGCTTGATGTGGCCAAATTAAAAGCAAATATTGAAGAATTAATAATCGGAACAATTGGCCCAGATAGTTTAAATTACTATCGGGATGATGAACTATTATTCATTTGCAAAAGCATTCAGTGGAAAACGAAAAATAAATATGATCAATTAGAGGATCTAGCTGCAGAACTTGAAATCGATGTGAGTAAACAAAAGAATTTTGCAAAACATTACAGATTAGATTTTTCAGAAAGCGACATTGAGAGTTTGAACTCAATGGGAAGAATAGTTCACATTAAAGATTTAATTGTCTATATCAAAAAGCTAGGAGAACTGAACAAATGGAGAGTGAAATGGACTAAAAGGAAGGAAGATGAAAGATTAGAAAGAATGTCAAAACAATTTCCAATGAGAGAAGTTGCAGGTGGAGGATATGTTCATGTCCCATGGTCGAGACAGGACATTCTGTTATTCACAAATGACTTTCCTAAATTAAGAGAGAAACCTGTTGAGTGGTACAGGCAAGTCGATAGATTTATCAAAGTGTCAAAAGTTCTGTGGATTGATTTGGATGGATTTTTTGACATTGTTGTTCCATCTGATCTTTGGACAGAATGTAAAATTTCTATTAGTTGGCCAAAAACAGAACCTGAGCGAATTAAAGAAACAGGTGCCCCAAATCCACTTGTAATGGATTTTTATGAGAAAGTAATTGTTTGGATGAAAAACAAAATTCCACCCAAAGAAGTTGATTGGGTTAAAATAGAAAGAACAGAGCAGGAAACAAAAGAATCAGTTCATTCTTTTTATGAAAGACTACTGTTAATCTTTAAACAATACAGTGGTTATGAAAAATTAGATGAGAAAGACATGAGTCATTTTATCTATAGATTTGTTTATGGACTAAAGCCTGAAATTGGAGAAATGATCAGAACTAGTATTGTCGGATGGCAAGCACTATCTATAGATGATATTCTGAGAAAAGCAAAATATTGTAGCGATGAATTAGAAGTAAAACAGAAGAAGCTGAAGGAGAAAGCCATGTGGGCTCAGGTAAAAGTGGCTGAGCAACAGATTGCCAGCATGGGAAACAAGAACACTAATTTTGTTCAAACTGGAAATACGAACCAGATACAAGGAAAGTTTAAAGGTAATAATTTCCAAAAGAAATTTAGCCCAAAGATAGAAGAGCTGAAACAAAGATTACCTTGTTTTAATTGTGGCGAAATTGGACATTGGAGGGACGAGTGTCCTCATCCTCCTAGAAACTTAAAGAATCCCTTATTGAATCCACAGATGCAGAATGGTGTTAACGTGCAGCAACAGCTACAGATGCAACAGGGGTTAAATGAATTTAATATTCAGCGACAATTACAACAACAGCAACAACAACAGGTGAATAATCGTCAAGACCAGTTGCCACAACCACCTTTTCCGAATTGTGGGGGAGTTCAAAAATATAATCCAAACGTGGGATTTCAGGGATGTGAACAGGTAATAAAACCACAAAAACAGCAAAAACAGCAAAGGGTTCAAATGCAAAATGCTTCACAACAATTTTTATTGACAGAAAGCCAAGACAGTGATTCTGATGAATATTGCTGACGGTGCCCGAGAGAGGAGGAAGAGTGTGTTGTTGGAGCCACTCTTGAGGTTGACCAGTCTGGTCCTTATGTAAACGGGAAAGTTAATGATGTAGACATCACTTTTCTAGTGGACACTGGTGCTACCCGTTCTACTGTTAGATCAGTGGAAATTGAAAACCTACCTCTCTCTGGGGATACCATCCAAGTTGTCGGAGTAAGTAATCAGCAAATTAAAACAGATTTAACTGATCCAGTACCAGTTGAAATTGGAAATTACAGAGACAAACACAGATTTGTGGTTTGTAATAGTAGTCCAGTAAATCTATTAGGTAGGGACATTCTATGTAAAATGAATTGCAGAATATATTGTTCTCCTGAAGGAGTTGAATTACAAACAATGGAGGAAGATGGTTTGTACAGAATGACAATGATGATGATGGAAGCAGAAGAAACAAAATTGTTTCCTGCATTTGAAGAAAAAGATTTACCTGAAGAGCTAAAAGAAACAGTGAAATCTGAAATATGGGATTTTACTGGGAATGAGATGGGTCTGATGAAAAACGTAGATCCTGTTAAAATTGCATTAAAGCAGGGAATAGAATTTCCAAACACTCCACAATATAAAATGAAAACAGAGACAATTGAAGGTATTACACCTGTAATTAAAAAATTAATCAAGCAAGGTGTATTGGAAGAAATGAAGAGTAGCTCTTGTAATTCACCAATTATGGGAGTTAAAAAGGCTAACGGAACATTTAGGATCGTACAAGATTTGAGAAAGGTTAATCAAATTGTTATTCCATGTTGTCCTGTGGTTCCAAATCCAGCAGTAATTCTATTTCAGATTCCATATGATGCTGAATGGTACACAGTCATTGACCTTTGCAATGCATTCTTTACTGTTCCTCTACACCCAGACAGTTATGAAATCTTTGCTTTCAGATTCCAAGGTAAGACCCTTGGATGGACAAGAATCCCTCAGGGCTATACAGAAAGTCCTTCAATCTTTAACGAACTGTTAAAAAGATCATTAGAAGATTTAGACTTACCAGGTAGGTCTACGTTGGTGCAGTATATTGATGATTTGTTAATTGCTGCTAAGACAAGAGAAAATTGTGTAACAGACACAATAATTCTGTTAAATCGCCTTGCAGAAGAAGGACATAAAGTGTCCCCAGCAAAACTACAGTTTTGCAAACAGGAAGTGAAATATCTTGGTCACAGAATTGCAAAGGGAAAAAGACAAGTAACAATAGAGAGAATAAAAATGATTCAAGCAATGTTACCGCCAAGAACACAAAGACAGGTCAGAATGTTCTTGGGAATGGTAGGTTACTGTCGACAATGGATAAGTGGATTTTCAGTAATTGCGAAACCACTACAAAGACTGACCAAATCAGATGTAAAAGATCCAATTATTCTCAATGATGTTGAGATGGAATCTTTTGAGAACTTGAAAAAGAGCTTATGCCAAGCTCCTGCTTTGGGTATGCCAAATTATGAGAAAGATTTTGAACTGTATTGCAGTGAGAGAGAAGGATGTGCATTATCTGTGTTAATTCAGAGACATGGAAATCTAAAGAAACCTATTGCATACTTCTCTGCAGTTCTTGATCCAATTGCAAAAGCATTACCAGGTTGTTTAAAAGCAGTTGCAGCTACAAGTATCAGTCTTGAACAAAGTGAAGGAATCATTATGGGATTTCCTGTAAAAGTTTTTGTGCCTCATTCAGTTGAAATATTACTGACAAGAGGTAAGACTCAACATTTAACAAGTAGCAGATTGACAAAGTATGAGAAAATCATACTGGGAGCAGATAATGTTTCAATTTCAAGATGTTTGAATCTGAATCCTTCTACATTACTGCCTGATTCTGAAATTGTTAATGACATTGAGACAGAACATGAATGTTTAGATGTCATGGAATTCTGCACAAAACCAAGAAAAGACATCAAAGACAGACCTTTGCCTGAATCGGATTTTGTCTACTTTGTAGATGGCTCATGCTTAAGATCCGAAGGTGGTGTCTTGAAAGCTTCATACTCAGTTTGTACAGTTGAAGATATTAAAGAAGCATCATGTCTTGAAGGAGTTCGTTCAGCTCAAGTGGCTGAATTGATTGCTTTAATTCGTGCATGTGAAATATCAAAGGATATAAGAGTTACCATCATTACTGATAGTCAGTATGGGTACGGAGTTGTGCATGATTATGGACAACTCTGGTCACAGAGAGGATACATGACATCAACAGGGTCACCAATTAAAAATGCAGTTTTCATTAGAAGATTAATTGAAGCAATACAATTGCCAAAAGAAATTGCCATAGTCAAGTGTGCAGCACACACTAGAGGAACTGATTATATTTCCAAAGGAAATGCCTTCGCAGCTGAAACAGCAAAGTACTGCGCAAGGAAAAATTATTCTTACAATCGGAATAGAAGTACAGAAACTGATTCAAATTCATTAATGCTAACAACTATTGTAGAAACATGGAATGAGATTAGAGATTTACAAAACGAAGCAGATGATGAAGAAAAAGACCAGTGGTTAAGATCAGATTGTAGACAACGTGATGAAGATGGAGTGTGGGTTTACAAAGATGGCAGAGTAGTTTTACCAAATTGCATGATTTCTGACATGGCCAGATTATATCATGGTCCTGCACATTTAGGAAGAGATTCTATGGTCAGACTGTTTAAAGAAACATGGTTCAATACCAAATTTAGAACCATTGCAGAATCTTTTTGTCAAAGGTGTTTGTCATGCCAACAAATGAATCCTAACAGAAAATCAGTGGTGGGGACAGGAATAATTGGTCGAGAGGGTGGTCCCTTCACTAGGTTACAAATAGATTTCATTGAAATGCCATTACACAACTGTTTGAAATATGTACTTGTAATTGTATGCTTGTTCTCAAGGTGGGTAGAGGCTTTTCCTACAAGACATTGTGATTCAATTACAGTAGCAAAACTAATGCTCAGAGAAATCATCCCAAGGTACGGTTTTCCAGTCACTATTGAGAGTGATGGAGGAAGCCATTTTGATAACAAACTGTTGAAGTTAATTTGCGAAGCTATGAGTATTGAGCAGAAAATACACTGTGCATACAGACCAGAGGCATCAGGTGTAGTTGAACAAATAAACGGAACTATCAAAAACAGAATTGGAAAAATGTGTCTAGAGACAGGAGTTAAGTGGACTGATGCTCTTCCACTTGTTTTGATGTCAATAAGAAGTACACCAGATAAAAAGACAGGTTTGAGTCCTCATGAAATTTTGATGGGAAGAGTTATGAGGCAAGCTTTTGTACCTGTAGGTAAACTGTTGAGCATAAATGACAGTGCAATTTTGGATTACTGTAAAAGGTTATCTGATATGGTAACTTCTGTGTCTAATCAGGTTGGAACTGAAGCTCAATCAAATGACAAAGTTTTGACACATGATTTGAGACCTGGAGACTGGGTCAGAACGAAAGTACATCGGAGGAGGAATTGTCTATCTCCTAGATGGCAGAAACCTAGGCAGGTAATCTTGATCACTACTAATGCTGTAAAGTGCAGAGGATTGAAGCGTTGGATTCATCCAAGTCATACTATTCCAATACCAACTCCTGAGAATTCTGATGTTGAAAGTGATACCACAGATGACTCTGATTCTGAAGCAGAAGACAGAACAGAAGGTGAAGTAATTCCAGATTCTGAAGATCGACAAGAAAGTCGACATCTGGAAACTGTGCCAGTGAATGGAAATCTGACAAGAAAAGACTTAGAAATAATTGAAATAGATTCTGAAGGTGAAGAGAATCTGCTAAAAGGAAAGATAACTGAGGATTCGGTTGTCTATGTTGAAGACAGAGAAGCTGAACCAAAAGAAGTTTCAGACCAGGAGAGTATCGAAAGGCAGAGAACAAGCTCTGAAGTAAGGAACAAAAATCCGAAATCTGGGAAGCTAGAGGTAATTGAGGAAGAGGAGGAGAACGAATTACCGAGTACCAGTGATGGAAGACAAAGTGAAGTTCCTGAAGGAGTGAAATTGCCGTATAGAGAAGTTCCTGAGTCAATTGAAATTTCAGACTACGAAACTGAGGAAAGTGACGTGGAAGGTGGAAGTGAAAGCAGAAAGAAAAGGACTTGGAAATCAGAATCGAATAATTCTGAACCAAAGAAAAAGTACGTGAGAAAAGCAGACTACTGGCCTGGTGGAAGATTGAGAGTGAGATTAATCAAAAAGCCAATAGAACAAGTTGAAGAAATCAGTAGTCAAAAGAGTCCTGGAAAAGAGGTTGGAGTTGGAAGGAAAATAGAAGTGATATCAAGAAAAGGGGAGAGAATAATTAGACCAAACCAGAAATACAAGTCTCCTGAGTGGACTTACTTAGTAATTCCACCCGTTATTGACATATATGATAGTAGTGAAGAAGAAAACGAAATCCAAGAAATTAGTGACAATGATTGAAGTACAAATTTATTAAATTGGCATAAGGCTGAAGAAATCCTGTTAGTTGACACAAGGTCGAAGAAAAACTGTCTAGTAGAAGAAAAACTTATGTATGACATAAGGTCGAAGAAATCTTGTTTAGGGTTATAAAAAGAAAAATATTTTAAAAGGGGGTTGTATATAAATTTTAAAATTTATTTTTATTTTATTTTTGAGGCTAAAACTAACCTAAAAATGCCTTACATTAAGGAGAGCACTTCAAAATGCTCTGTTTTTAAAAGATGCTGTAAGATGACTCTGGTGTGTCTGCTCATTTTAGTTCTGCTCTGGTTGATACTAGCTGTGATTATACCTTTAGAAATGAATAGAGAATTACACAAAGTTAACATAACAAGCAAAGCTCTGGTTAGCCAAACTAAACATAGTGCATCTGCAAAAGTAATTGATCATCAGCCTAACATTCATCAAGATAAATCAATAGGTGATTTTTCAAGCAATACTTTCACAAAGCTTTTGAGTGAATATGTAAAGGTAATGGATGCAAAGGATTGTTATGTATGTGTTAAGTTACCCGCTTCTGTTTCTGAGGGAGTAACATATAATATGCTTCCTCTCACTTATGCTGTTACATGTAGTGTATTAACTAGTTTATTTTATCAAACTGGTCGTTTAGAATATTACTATTCAAATTATGATGAGATTTTTGCTAATATCAAGATTGATAATGCTTTAAATAAGCATAAGAAAGCTAAACAATTAAGAGAATATTTCCTTGTTACTAACGAACTCACTTATGAGTATGCTTACAAGAATAATCTAACATGTAAATTAAGTGCTGAAGGGAAGAAATTTCTGAATATGGTTGAGGAGAGAAGAGCAATTTATAAGAGAAATGAATTAGTCAAGCAGACTAAGTCATCATTCTGGCAAAAAGAGGATGAGAAATTAAATGGAAAAATGCTTGAAAATATTGCAATTCACATAGACAAACCTGTTAGTGGAAAGCTTTGCATTAGAAGAGATAACACACTTTTTGATAATTATTTTGTAGGTGCAAGTAACTGTGAAGATACTTATCAGATTTTGGGAGGTTGGGGATTTAAAGGTGGAAAAGATCCTATCTTTCCTGGAATTTATTTTGTTTGTGGTGACAAAGCCTACTACAACCTTCCAGACCATTGGTATGGAACTTGTTATGTGGGAATTGTTTTTCCTAAAGTGTTTCATGTTGACAGAGATTCAGAAGGATTATTTAAAATCCATAATTATGTAAATAGAGCTAAAAGAGAAACTTTTACTGAAGTTCTGGGAGATATTTTTCAAGCTGTAATACCTTTTGTTGGTATAACCCTAAATGCAGGGAGAATCAGAAAATTGTCCACTATAGTTGATAGATTATCAACTGACACTGCTGATGGGTTTCAATTAGTGAATGTTGAAGTTATTGCAATTAGATCCATGGTAATTCAAGACCGTCTTGCTTTAGACATACTCCTAGCAAAAGAGGGAGGAGTCTGTGGCATTTTACATGTCCAACATTGCTGTACATATATACCGGATGAAAGTAAAAATATTGAAATGTATATTAAGAATATTACACAAATGCATTCTGAAATAATTCCTTTAGAAGAAGAAGATTTTACTGGGAAACTTTCAAATAGGTTTCAAGCAATTAAAAACTGGTTTCATAATATCGGAAGTTCAATTCTTGGCAAGATTCTGGCACCCTTGATTATAATTATATTCATTTTTATTTTGACTAAAGTAGGTTGTCTGTTGCATAAAAGAAAGAAGCATTTGAGAGAAAAGAAGAGAATTTATAAACTCAGAAAAGAAGAGGAAAGGGAGATTGAGTTGCAGGAGTTACATAGAGAGCGTCATGTTAATTGCAAGGATTATGCTGAAACAGACTTTTAGGTTTACTAATACAATGAATTTGAATCGATTTCTTATAAATTTAATTTTACCAAAATTTTGAGTGCTGGTGTGGTGATTTGTTAATCACCAGATGAGGGAGTTGATGGAGCGAGATAGAAAACAAAATTTTGTTTTAAACTCGCAAAGTCACATTTCCATAACATGAATAAAATTATTAATGATTTGTGATATGTCGTGCTAATACAACCTAGATTAAACTTTACACGTGGGGGGACTAACATGTGTGCTCATAAACGTGCATAAATGTTGCATCTTTTTGTTCGTGCAAAATAATAAAATAATTTATTGTTTTCGTTTTTGTCATTACTAACTGCTGCATATTTAAAATAAGCATGTGCTTGTTTTGCTTTTCCTTGTCTGTGTGATGTCATTTCTACTATTCTAGGTGCATATGGGTCTCATAGAATAACGGAGACTGGTAAATATAAACGCTGCTTTATTTGTTTGCAATGGCTAGGTAACATTTGATTAATCGGGTGGGTTAATTATTTAGTAAACCATGGGGTGGATACAGAATATACTTTATTTCTTACATTAATACTTTCTTGTGTTTGTTTTATACTAGAAATCATAAGTTGCCTGCTTTTGAGGCCTAACTATTTGAGCCGCACAAAAAGAGCTAATTCATATTTCTGCAGAAAGTCACGAGACGCCCATTCTGAATTAAAACGTTTATTGAAGCTGCATTCACAAAGCAAAAACTGATGAGCTGACATCATTCTGTCGGACATGGCCAAGGTCGAAAGTGAACTTTTTGTCAGTCCTTAACTTGGCATCCGCGGAAGTTGCACCGTAAGACTATGGAAACTGCGAGGATGACTTAAAACAAAGTTGCAATCGCAGGAAGCCTCTGGCTTCACGTGGAAGAGACAATGGTCTTTGTAAGACATGATTTTGTGGAACTTTTTAAGAATCGGGTGACATGTCACTTGTCACTCTCAGCCAATGAGATGTCGAGTATTTCTGAAAACTTTCCTTTGCTAGTTTAGTTAGCGTAGAAAGGTATAAAAAGTCATGCCCTTAGGGTCGGGCTGGCTGCTGCTTTCTGACTTTCCGATGAGGGTGATGTGCTGCTGGACTTTGCGTGGAGCACGTAAGAATCCTCAAAGATCTTTACTTTAATTTCTGTCTATTTAGCTCAGTTAGGGAAATAGGTTTTAGAAATGCTAAACTTTATATAATTTCTTTAAACTGATTCAATTGCTTAAATTGTATTTTTCCTTATTTTCTTACCATCATGCTTGCTTTATTGCAAATAAATTTCATTTATAAGACTTACAACATATATACCATAATTTAGAAAATAAAATCTTACTTTTGACAAACAAGCTGGTCTTGGTTATTTAGAAGTATAGGTTACCTTTAGCTAGATCACGTCGCCTATGGTGGTCGTTTAAATGGTTGGGTTTTATTCTAATGACAATATTCTTTCTGCAAATGTATAAAATTGTATATAGTGTGTAGATAATGTGTATATAGATTTATTCTGACCACCGGATTCAGTAGGCCCAAAAATATATCAAGTTCATAAATGGGTCCATGTATAGTTTAGAATTTGTTTATAGGTTATGAAATTGGGTAGCGTAGTTTATGATATATTTTCTATAGCCCGCTGGATCACACCGCAAACAGGTTGCTACAAAACACAAAGCAATTGAGTGATAAAATACAGAGGTCACCACCAGCTTGCAAGCTATGTATCACTACGGGACAACTCATCGCTGAGGCGGACTGAAGGTCCAGGAACTATGGGAAAGACCGACCGCACTCAGCCCAAACTAACTTTTGACCAAACAAAAAAGCAGTCCGACCAGGGGCCAGAAAGCCAGCCATCGACGCAATCTACGCTGGGAGCAACGGATGGCGTAACGAACGACGATGTACAAGCCATGTTTGCCACGCTACAGACTGTGCTATCCAATATTGATGGAAAGATAGACTCACTGACATATAGAGTTGATAGGATGTCTGAGCGCATGGATAAACACACGGAGAGGATCGACATGGCGGAGTGCAGAATTTCAGAGGCTGAAGACAATCAAGTTCAGATGGACACAAAACAGAACAAGATGGACAGGCAGCTTCCAGCCATGGCAGCGAAGGCGGAAGATTTAGAGGCGCAGTCTCGGAGAAACAACATTCGCCTCAAGGGTGTATCGGAGATGACGAACACAGGTCCTATGGAGAAATTTGTTGAACAATTGCTCATATCCCTGCTAGGCCGCGAAACATTCTCTGATATTTTCATCGTGTAGAGAGCGTACAGATCGTTAGCGCCGAAACCACCGGCTGGCTCGAGACCAAGACCGATTATTGCGCGACTTTTGATTTATAGACACAGAGACGCGGTACTTAGGAAGGCAAGAGAAATGGGCAAACTAAACCACAAGGGTATGGATATAGCCCTCTACCCTGACTTCACAGCTTTGGTACAAGAAGCGAGGAAAAAGTTCAACACGGCGAAGCAGAAGCTAAGAGACTTGAACATACCACATGCCGTGTTGTATCCCACCAGACTTAGGGTTACGGATTAGGGGAAATCTAGGATCTACAGCTACCCTCAGGAAGTGTTAAACTTTCTGCAACAGAGAATTCAGAGGACCACGAGGAGGAGATCACCACGAGGAGACCCGGAGGACCAATCTACCACAGCAGATGTGGAATGAGAGGTTTTGGACACCTTCGCCGATGTGGACCTACAGGCACGGACACGCAAAAGGGAAAATGCTACAGAACTGTCCAGACAGCAATGGATAATGCCTTATTGCCGGTTCATCAGGCTTGCGGACTGGCCGACGCCAAGCCTACAGACTGCCCTACATGTTGCAAGGCAGGGACTGCTCCATACCAGCGTGAACTACTCTCATCACAGGAGGCTTGGTAGCTGGGTCCTGGAGACATGAATAACCAGATAAGTCGAACAATTTGAGAACGCTTGCATATTGACTCAAATGCTAATGTACATTTTTGTTGTTCTTTGGGGGGATACCGGATTAAGGAGTTGATGTTTGTTTTTGTTCTCTACCTCATCGCTCGTAAGATTTGGAAATATTATAAATGTCGGATGTCTAATATTTTAGCTGACGAGGCGTTTACCCATGTGGTTTCCCCACAGGAAAAGGTTGGCAGCTCCTACCCTTCAGTGTGAACCACAACTGTTCTTTATTGTTGTTTTCCCTTTTTATTGACTTTTATGTTTTTTGAGGGGGGATGGGTAGTATTTGAGGGATGGGCTGAGCAATGTTTTTTGGGAATGTCTCCGCTGCATGCGAGGGGGTGGAGTGGGTGGTGAGGGGATCGGGAATGTATGGAAAATTCTGGTTGACGGTAAGCTGAGATACATATGTTTATTTCTTCCTAACCAACACATGGATATCACAGTGAGAGAGGTCAGAGGTAGGGGCAGACATAGAAATGACTGACACAAACTTGAATACCCGTAAATTGGCGTTTCTGTCATGGAATGTTCAAGGATTTCATAATCCACATAAGATACGTAAAGTGCTGGCGTACTTGGATAGGCATAGTATAGATATAGCCTGTTTACAGGAAACACATCTTACATCTTACACGGGGGCTAGAGTGGGCATGAGGTGGGCGACGTATCGAATAGCGTCCTATTTCTCAACGTATGCACGGGGAGTTACGTTATGTTATTGGTTAGACGTGGCACTCCATTCCAACCTATAGCTACTGCTAAATAGGAACTTTGGGGGAACGATATTTACCATAATTATGTCATATGGCCCGAACACTGATGACCTAGCTTTTTATGAAGCAATATGGTCTAAACTTAGAGACATGCCCAGGGCAGCAGTTAAATGGGGAGGTGACTTCAACACATGCTTAGACCCGGCTGTGTATATGTCGACAGGTAATGAACGTTATGGAAAACACGCTGCCAATGCATTGAGGGAGGGCATGGACGCATGGGAAATGACGGACATTTGGAGGCTCAGACATGGTAGACGCAGAGAGGGAACCTGCACGTCGACGACACACAATACATGGTCCAGAATAGATTACTGGCTGCTTACACAGGATGCGTGCACATGGACGAAGGAAATAGAACACCTACCTAAAACATTATCTGACCATTCACCAGTTCGTCTTCAATTAGAAATCCATACCAACGTGCCTAGACAGTTTACTTGGAGGCTACAGGGGGGCGCTCTATTAAATCCTGTGTTTAACAGCGAACTATATCAAGCCATAACAGACTGTTTTGAATTCAATGAAGGATCGGTGGATGGTGCAGGAGTACTGTGGGAAGCGTTTAATGTCACGATAAGGGGGCACTCTATTAATAAGCATGCTGGCATACTGAAGGACATTCAGCAACAACTGAATTTGATAGAAAGGGACATTGTGTGATTCGAGGAAGAACACACACGGACGCATGACCCTACACTTCTAGCACAAATACGGGGGGAAATGGATGATTATCATTCACAAGCTGCAGATGAGGTAAAATACAAGTCACGTAGGTTCACAGCGCGCAACTTCGGTGAGGGCGGTAGACCGGGTGGGCTTTATCAAGCAAAATAAAACCGGTGCTGACGACGTCGTTCATTCCACACATACATTATGGACGAACACAACTGTGACTTGTATGACACTTCATCTATTTTGGATTGCTTTAAACGCTATTTCAGCCATCTCTACGACACAAACACGATGGTAATCCCATTAGACATGAATCAGTATCTGCAGGATATTGGTATAGCCTGGTTGTCAGACACACATAGGAAGTTTCTGAGTCATCATATTACTAAGGATGAAATTATAGACGCCATAAACTACCTCCCAAACAACAAAGCACCTGGCCTGGACGGGTTTCCTGGTGAATTTTATAAATGTACCGGGATTTGCTAATACCACACTTAGCTGAGATGTTCGAAGAAGCGTATGAGGAAGGTAAACTACCCACTTCATTGCGGTAGGCCCTATTGGTGGCTCTCCTTAACCAGATAAAGATCTTACAACATGTGACTCCTATCGGCCACTATACTTAATCAATATCGATGTTAAGACCTTAGCAAAAATCATCGCAACCAGGATACAGCTCCTATAGGAGAAACTGGTGCTGCCTGACCAGGCAGGTTTTGTACCACATAGATCCACATCTCCAAATCTCCGTACAATATTTGCATAATATCATCATTTAGACCCAGAAACACCAGCAGCGGCAGCGTTATTAGATGCGGCGAAAGCCTTTGATTCGATTGAATGGGGGTATATGTTTACAGTGCTACGTAGAATGGGCTTTCCGGAGAAGTTCCTGAAATGGATAGAAATATTATATAACAATGCCACTGCTAGAGTTCGCATAAACGGGTACACATCGGCTCCCATAGACAAATGAAGAGACACGAGGCAGGGCTGCCCGCTCTCCTGTCCTGTTCACGTTGGTCATAGAACCCTTGGCTTGCATGCTCAGACAACGGCACCCAGAGACAGCTCTACAATTCACTCTACGCCCTCTCAGAATATCTCTCTATGCTGATGACATGGTGCTTTTCGCTCGAAACCCTGATACGAATTTTTAACACGCTTATTAGGGAATATGTGCGCTTTGAACAATATTCAGGACTGCGTATTAATTGGGACAAGTCGGTGGTCATACCGCTGACATTGGTCACAACACAACCAAGTTTGGATTACCCTCTAAAGTGGCAAACGGACCCGGTGAAATACTTGGGTATATGGATTCACAGGGACCCGGAACAGGTAGTCAGGTACAACTACGACATGGCAATAACCAAACTAAGGGCCAGATGTTGGTGGCCAAATACCGGTCGGTAACGGCCGATTTTGGCCGTTACCAACCGGTATTTGGTGTTTGACATGTAGGGGGCCTTATATTTACAGAATCGGTATATTTACCGATTCTGTAAATTTACCGATTCTGTAAAATACCGAATCGGTAAATTTACCGAATCGGTAAATACAGATGTAGGTGGCACTTCAAACAGTGCCACAGGCCATTACCGAATCGTTATTTACCATGTAATACTATTGCATGGTAAATAACGAATTCCAGTGTACATACACATCTGTGCATGTACACCTGTGCCATGTGACACACATACATACATGCCCTTAGGGCATGTATGTGTGTCACATGGCACACAAGCCAGAAACAGGGGTGCAACAGGACAACAGGCAAAGTGACACCCTGTCCACCTTGGCAATTCGGTAATTTTACCGATTTGGTAATTACCGAATCGGTATTTGCCATTGATTCCGATGGGCTTCAAGGCCCATAGGAATCAATGACAAATACCGATTAGGTAATTACCGAATCGGTAAACTCCGAATCCTACCGATTCGGTATTTTTTACCGAATAATTACCTACATTAGATTTACCAATTCATGAATACCGAATCGGTAAAATTCGGTATTTAAGAATCGGTAAATCTAATTTACCTACATCTAGCCCAAGATGAGCAAATAGACAGATGGATAAAGAAGCCTCTTTCATTGGCAGATTGGATAGCTCTGCAAAACATGATTGTTCTACCTACATTTTGCCATTTCTTTAGTAATATACCTATCTGGCTAACGCAGGCAATGTTCTCAACGCTGAGTACTGCAATGCAGAAGCTGACATGGGCGGGGAAACAGGCCAGAGTGCGGTGGGATATACTGACAGAGCCATATCACAAGGGAGGTTTCGGTGTACCTGACCTTCAACTATATTACTATTGCGCACAGGCAGAATATGCTCATTACTGGCTACAACCACACAAGTTCATTTCTCATGTGGCGGTGGAAAAGGACAGTGTGGACATGACCCCGTTGACAGGCTATGTGGCAGGCCCGAGATCCTTTACCCATCATGACAGGATTCAGACTGTACAATGCCTCTCTAGAGCCTGGTACAAGCTGTCTCAGCGTGCGAACAAACTTCCCGTTTATGCACCAGCACTACCTATTGCATACCACCCGCGACTATCAGTTACGCAAGAAAAAGGTATGTCACGACTGTTTGGCGAAATGCAATTGACCACCATGGCAGATGTAATTCCGCAGGGGAGATTTATTGGGAGGGACAACCCAACACTGAGTACACACAACACCCCCATGAAGGTGTTTGCTCATATGTGGCTGCAGATGGCGATGAAGGAACTCTATGACTCATATCCAGAGAAACCGTCTACTTTACAGACAATACAGACCATGTTAGTTGCACCCAGTCGCCGTAAACTGGTTACACGCTTATACACTGCGGCACAAGCGGAACATATTGGAACTGCGAATAGATCGCCTAATAAATGGGAGACACTACTGGGGGACACAGTGAGTGTGCAGGACTGGGAATATAGTTGTACACAACTAAAATTGATGACGCCAAATAGTAACCTGCGTATAATACACTTCAAATTCTTGCACCAATTTAACTACACATCGACTCAGTTACACAGGTATGGACTGCGACAGGATGACAAATGCTATAGATGTGAGGCTTTGCATGCAGACTTCTTACATGTAGCGTGGGCCTGCCCGCAGCTCCATACATACTGGGAAGATATTACAGGAGCACTCACTAGAATGCTATTGGAAATGATACCTAATGCCCCATTACTATGCCTATTAGGGATTTATAGAATAACACCTGTAAAAAGGAGAACATTTCTGGTGGTGGCGCTTTTACTGGCAAAGCGCTGTGTCGCTATGAGATGGGGAAGGAGATGCCCCCCCAGATTTCAGGATTGGCTAAAGGATATGTCATACTGTAGAGACACATCGGAAGTCTATGCGGAGGAACTGCCGCGGTCATCCAGACCCAGGGACTACTGGGAACCTCTGGTACAATACCTACAGCGTGTGCAGGGGGAGGGGAGTGGTGTGGGACCTGATGAGACAGTTTAGGTATGGGATATCTATATTTCTATGCCGCCTTAGGGTTTAAAAAGGTATGAATTGATAGAATAAGAATATATAGAATCACTGCTCTTATTCCCGTGATGGGCAAAATGTTGTAACGCACTTGGGGCACACTTTGTCACAACAGATGAAAGATTGAGAAGGACACATGTCATGCACTTAGTGCTCCTAACCACGTCAGAGATTCATGAAAATGTTTGGAGGAAATGCAATTATTCCATCACTTAAAGTCCTACAAATGAAAATTATTCAGTATTTACTATATGCATCTCCAGTTATAAACAAGAGAGTCATCACTGAACTTGAAAAATGTTTTATGAAATGTGTACGCACCATACTTAATTTAAGACAGGCAACTCTGCATTGTACAATAAGATTGGAATTTGGTCTAAAATCTCTGGAAACGTTGCATAAGGGAAGTTGTGTTAACTATATTATTGATTGTGCAAAGGTTGATTCATGCACACTGAAATTTCTGATATTTGAAGAACTCCGGAGCAAAAAAGTCAGAGAGTTGCAACTATATAGTATAATGATGGAAATAGGATCTTATGACCTGCCTGATATACATGAGATGGGGCGTAATACGTTAATGACAAAGCAGTGGAATTTAGATCTTCTACAAGCTGGGAAATATAAAGATACAGACTTAATAATTGATACTTATACCTTACAGGCTCAAGGATACTTGGGATAGAATTTGTCCAGTTACATAAAATGGAAATACTTAAGGTTTAGACAATTTTACATTCCGATTGGGGAGTTTGAAGGGACTTGGAACCATGCACTTAAAGGTATACAAGTATATTGGCTTTGTGGAATCGGTAAAGAAACTCTTGAGCATTTATGGGTCGATTCCGATTCGGGAAAAATCGCTCCGAATAGCCGTACGGAGCATTTTTCCCGTACAAATCGTACCCTGCAACGTCCCCCGTACGTACGACGAAGTACGAATTGTACCAGGAGCTGGACTCCGTACGAATCGTACAGAGACCGTACGAATCTAATCCCCGTACGAATCTCCCTCGGAACCCGCTGTACGCGACATCCGTACGGTTCGCGGCTTGTTTTTCTGACCCAGCAAGTACGATTCATGTCGGGTACACATCGTACAACGCTTTTTCTACGGGAGCTGAAAACATCCAGAGAAGCAGAGTTCACCTCGAAACAGGTACGGAACGTCCCCTCCCCGGGTACGGTGCGTACACCCCATGATCGCTGGGGGACCATGGGGTGTATGCACCTCACCCCATGATCATAGGGTGTACGCACCGTACCCCATGTTCGCTGGGTGTATGGGGCGTACACCCTGCGATCGCGGGGTACGGTGCGTACACCCCATGATCGCAGGGGTACACACCGTAACCCTGCGATCATGGGGTGTACGGACCGTACGGTGTGTATGTGATTGTGTGCTTTTCCGTACGAATCGCCCTTACCTGACGTGGACCGTACGAATCGAGTCCACATACCCCGGTTTGGATCGTACTCGTCGGGTCGTACGGCATGTTTACGATTCGTATGGAGAGGGCTCCGGAGACGAATCGTACGGACGTTTTTTTTCTAGGATCGGAATTGACCCCTTAATGTGCATCTGCCCAAAGCTGTTGACCATATGAAGGATATACTTACGCCCCTTGTTTAATAATGCTAAAATAAGAACAACTGCAGAGGCTGCACGCTATTGTTTCAGGCTCAAAGAGGACAGTGCAATTATAAGGACGTTCCGTTTTTAGAACATGCCTATAAAACATGAATTGCTTAGACTGCTTTTAATATATGGATATATATATGGTATTATGAATTATGTATGTTCTTGTATCTGATATTTCATTATGGAAATTATGTTATCTCATTTTCGCTTTTATTGTAATCTAATGATTATTACAATAAAGTATTTTAAAACAACAAACAACAACTAAAGAGAAACAACCAAATTGTGGATATACATTTCAATAAAGCAACAAATTGTACAAACAACAAAACATATACACACAAACGACAACACAATATGCCATGGGGAGTACACAAAGAAAGACAGTACAGTTTGTCATATAAACCACACATACGTGTTAAAACGTTGGACCAGAAACCCGCTATATTGTGTCCGATACAATAACTGTAGTTCCAGCCAATCCACAGATTGTGCATTCAAGTTTCAATGGACAGATTCACTTTACACCATCTTTTTCAAGACCCAAAATATGACTCCCTTAACTTCTATTTGATGTCAATATTAGATTATGCACCTATATTATAAAAAAAATATTGAAATGTCCATACTAACATGAGTCCGCCCGCCATCGTATCAGGACTGCCCGCCTGCAATGCGGCGATCCCGCACCCCTAATTATGATGCGACTGCCACCGCTGCGGTCGCATCTGGCAATTTAGTATTGTGGTGGGTGCTGCTGGCTGCAGCACCCGCTGCATTGGTAAATGGACATGTCGTGCATTTCCCTGCACAACCTGGCAGGCACCGCGTAGTGCCGGCCACCTTGTGCATGGAAATATAGGGGGGTAGCATGGGTACCCCCCATGGTACAACTGCCCCCTGGGAAACCGTAACGGGCCACCTGAAGCTATCCTTTCCATGTGGTCTCTAGGGGTACCAGTAAGTGAATCACTGCCGAGGCGTGCTCAACACAAAGTGTGATTACGAGCCCCTCAACCCCTCCAGACCATGGGGCAAATCTGAACCTCATTTGAAATACTACGATCCATTGAATTAAAATTGTATGTATTACAGTGCGCACACAATAGGTGTGTACACATTACTTATCACTAATTATATATTTACCTCACTTTTTAGGTTACTTAGGAGTGGAACGCACAGGGCTGGCCCCTGTGTGGTCCTGAGGAAGAGCTGTGGGGAGGCTCGAAACATGTTGACCAACACTAGAGACTTTTTACTCATTATGGTTACATCGTTCTCTAGTACCCCTGTTTTTAATATACCGACTAGGAGCTAGAATAAAATGTTTCGCCCACTAGCCAGGTATTTTTAGATTTTCCATCCACTCCACTAACACTGCACTACAATACACTACACTGCACATAGTCGCCTATTAGTGGTCCTACGTAATCTCGCAAATCGCAGCACGCCTCAATCCGCAGCGGATTGAGAGGACCCCAATGATGAAGCATGTCACCAGTGGGAAACCCTGGTGAGTGAGGGGACTCAAGAAAGCAATTTTTCTTTCTTGTCTAAAAACCGGACCTTCTAATTCAAATTGACTTAGGGTCAAGCATCACCCTAGCTAGGTTCTTCATCTGGTATTCCGGTTTTTCTGTGTATATGACTGATAGGAGGGTGGATCTAGCCTAATACCCTCTACCTCCCCCTGTTTTCGAAGTGCAGATTCACTTTACACCATCTTTTTCAAGATCCAACATATGACTCCCTTAACTTCTATTTGATGACAATATTAGATTATGCACCTATATTATAAAAAAAAATGCACCTAACTATGGGGACGATTACGATGGCGGGCAGACTTGAGTCCGCCCGTCATCTTAGCGAATCGGGACTGCCCGCCTAAAATGCGGAGATCCGGCACCCCTAATTATGATGTGACCGCCACCTCTGCGGTCGCATTTGGCTATTTAACATTGTGGTGGGTGCAGCTGGCTGCAGCACCCGCCGCAATGGTAAATGGCCATGTTGTGCATTTCCCTGCACAACCTGGCAGGCATTGCGTGGTGCCTGCCACCTTGTGCATGGAAATGTAGGGGGGTACCACGGGTACCCCCACAGTGCACAACTGCCCCCCTGAGGGGAACCATAACGGGCCACCTGAAGCTAGCCTTCATCAAAAACCGCCATGGAAAAGCTGGCTGACGCCAGCCTTGTAATCTGGCGGGCGGTACCTTCGAGGCACCTCCCCCATATCCCTGGCCTTAACCGCTTCACCAGGCAATCGTTACAATTGCTTGTGGCAGAAGCGTGGCGGGCGTTCTTTGCACCCGCCACGCTTGTGGCATGATTGCCTTCACCATCCTAATGTGGCAGGGGTGAAATGCAAGCCAGATGGCGGAGTGACCTGCGGTGGCGGTCCCGCCGCCATCGTAATGAGCCCCCAAGTGATAACAAGTAAAAATATTACAATTTATTTCCACCTAATACCTAAAATTGCCTGCTCCCTGTGTCTATTTATCTAGGCCACTTAAAACAAATTTTGCAATTCCAACCAAATATTATCACAAATCAAAAAACATATCTATAGAGTTGTGTGGACCCATTAATTGAGCGAACGGACTTAGACTCCCCTTACTGGACAAAACACATTCAAGCAGTTACACCAACAACTTCAAATACTCTTATTCAAATTTATGGTTAACATGCAAGCATCTTTCTCCTAATAATATGTAGACCTCCATTCTATGGAAGGATAGGCAAAAGAGCATCCAAAGGATTATTAGGATTTTCTGCACAGCAATGGCTCACCTTATGTTCTACGCTCAGTTGTTATGCCTCTACCAGAAGTGAACACGATAGCATGGACTAAATGATTCTTATTTATAATAAAAACATATTTTTATAACTACACTGTGTGGTTCTTTTTCACTTAGCCTACACTATATGATAAGTTCTGGTGAAACAAGCGGCTTCACACTTCTTCTGGTATGAGCCTGAAGGCTGCTCTGAACAGCTACCACTTAGAGAGCTTTCTAAGGTTGTCTAAGACCACTAAAATCAACATAAGCGTTGTCTGGATTAGTGCAAGGTGCTCCACTCAAATAGGTGTGCACCATATTCTAAGCCAGTCTCCTACAGGGGTAAAGTACAGTATCCCCGTAATCACTTCTCCAATTTCTCACATCATGGCAACTGTTTTTTCACAGTGGATTTCACAGTATCCAGACTCATTTTATTAATGTCTGCCAGAAGTCCATTTTCGTTGGAGTAGCAGAGCAGCAGGGCAATGCATATTTTCTTGCCCAGACAAAATATTCAGTCATTCCCCTTGAACAAAACTGCAACCTATTATCCATTATGAACAACTGCAGTACTCCATCTGACAAAAATATTCTATACAACACTCTTTTCATGTCGCCTGAGGCCACTTTTTAAACAAATTCAACTTCAACTCATTTAGACAAATCATCATACAACCCCCACATACCTATTATTACCATCCAAATAATCTAATGGCCCAGGAATATCAACAGCTACCTGTTCCCACACTTTATTAGGATCAGATACTGGAGACAAAAAAGTACCAATCACTCACTTAAAACTCTTATCATTCTCAGCATACGTCACACACCTCTTTACTACATCCTGTGCCACTCTATCCATACTGGGAGACCGAAACGTTTCCCATACATAGCTCTTTTCTACACTCTGTCCCAAATGACCTTCATGTGCCATATCAATAATTCTTATCTTCAGTTCCACAAGTATAATGGCATTTGATTTCTCCAGGATTGGCATAACTGATTTACTGCTAAGTATCTAGTACAGTACACTACAGGTGCCGAGGGCCTATAAATCCAATGCTACTAGTAGGCCTGCAGCACTGCTTGGACAACCCACATGGGTAGCCCTTCAAACTTGTCTCAGGCTTGCCACTGCAGAGCCTGTGTACGCAGTTTTAAACAGCCATGATGACCTGGCAAGTCCACCTAAGTAGCTCCATAGACAGGGTGCAGTGTATTTAAATGTATGTTATGTAATTTGGAATTTTACATGTCCTAGTAGTTGAAAACTTGATAAATGTATTTTTCATTACAGCAAGGCCTAGCTCTCCCATAGGTCTGCATTGGAGCTGGCTTGTAGCACTTTACAAGTGTGATTTTCAATTGGGAAAAGATTGAAAGAGTAGGTTTGGCGTCTCTTGACTCACAATTTAAAAACACATATTTTTGTGAAATTTGTTTTTAAATTACAGGTCTGAAAATGCCACTTTTAGAAAGTTGCCATTGTCTTACTTTAACCATTCTGTGCCCCTGCCTGTCCCTAGAATACACGTCTGTGTCGGGTGACAGCTGGGCTTTGTGCATTCCCTCTAAACAGTTGGCACACAAAGGGAGCTGAGGTGTGCCCTGTATATCCTGAGGGCCCATCACCAGGCTGGTGGGTCTTCCTGCGTTAGAAAGAGAGGAAGAGCCTGACAATTGCTACACGGTGGGCCTGCTGAACTTATTGCATCATTGAACCCAATAGCCATCTAAAACATGTCCCAGGCCTGCCATCGCAGCCTGAATGCAGTGTTACACTGCCACTTTGACTTGGGATTTAAACCCCCTTGCCAAGCCTTAAACGGCCCTTTTATTGCATATCAGCCACCCCTAAGGTATGCCCTAGGTAGCCCATAGGGCAGGGTGCTGCGTAATTAAAAGGTCGGGCATGTACTTTTAAGTTTTACATGTCCTGATAGTGAAAGATTCACATATTTGTTTATCACTATTGTGAGGCCTACTCCACCCAGAGGTGAACATTGGGGATTCCTTATTAAGTTTAATAAGCTGTAATCCCTAATTGGGAGCAGGTGTATAAGTTATGTGTGGTACCTATGAATTTTTAATGATAAACACTTTTTAATGGTAGAGTCGGATATTTCATTACAATTTTGCAAAAATTTAACTTTTACAAAGTTTGCTTTATCCTGCCCTCAGCCACTTTGTGCCTGGAGCCTGACCTGGGTCACATGACTAGGTGTAACTGAGAGACATTGTGAATTTCTCTCAGAAAGTCATACAATAGAATGAGTAGGTGTGCCTGAATGGGCCAACACGCTGGCAAGATAGGGGCAGGGGGTGGAGCTGAGCAGAGCCCCACTTATAGCTATATTGCCTGTGCTCTGCCCTCACAGAAAGAGCTTAGCAACCCGGTATTGTCACTACATCCATCTAGGGGCCAGACGAGGGGAGTCAGGAAATTCATGCACTTCAAAGAAGCTTTGCAGAAGCTTCTCCTACCTTCCAGAAGAAAGGCACCAGGGTTTAAAAATAGGACCTTCAGACCCACTCTTCAGTTCACTACTGGGCCTGCGGAAGAATTCTCGGGGGACTTGCTGCTGCTGTGACCTGATGCACACTCTGTGAGACTGCTGCTATACCTGGAAGGACTGCTTTGCTTCCTGGTGCCTACCTTGAACCCTCAGAGGCAAGCCCTGTTGTTGAGCCCTGCATCTTCACCTTCACCCACGATTACCAGAAGTGACACCAAGGGCTAGTTTACCTCCTATTCAGATCCACAGAGACATAAAAGGCCCTCACCCTTTTAACTCGCACCTGGACACAGCCTGAGTGAATCCTGAACCCCCAAGAGGTGTCCCATCAGTCCAGGACCCTAGGTTGTGGTGCTCGAGTTGCCCATATGGCCAATTTCCAACACTGAGGACTTAAAAAAGTGCTCTGAGAACTAGGGGAAGACGGGACCAACCTGCCTGCCTAACCGCCCAATGTGCATCACCGGTCAGATTGACTTTGCAGCTTCTCCTGATACCTTCTTCTCCACGGCAGTCCTTTGCAAAAGTGGCATCTGACCTTGTGGAAGTGTCTTTAGTTACAGCCCTCTGCTTCGTACCACTGGTGTTTTATTACTTAAATTTCTGCAGTAAGTCGGAATGTAGAAATCTTCACCTCAGCTTTGACCCCAGGACATTCGACGACGATGCTCCCTCCTCGGACACATCCTGTAGCCTTGTCCCATTCAACTTTACCTTCTCAGACATTTTTTTTCAAGAATTTTTCGAAGTCCAAAGGTAAGCCCTAACTGGGCCCAATCCACTTCTTGTATCCTAACAATGCTCCATCACAATCAGCTCAAACCTTCGACTTTGACCTGGTCTCGCGCAACTGCATGTCTGTGGTTGGCGATATGATCTTTTAGGAGCTAGATTTCACTGAGAAGCCTAAAAATTCATAACTCCCGTCTGCTGATTGGATTTTTGTCATTTTGGTGTCAAATAATTTATTAAAGTGAATTTGTCTAAATTGGATTGGGATTTTCCTTGTGGTTGTGTTTTCACCTTATTACTGGTTGTGTGCTGCCTAAATACTTCACACATTGCATCTAAGTTAAGCCTGACTGCTTTTTGCGGCAAGCTATCCAGGGTTAAGCAAAGGTTAACTTTGTGACTTTTTGTAGTTCACATTGCTAGGCATAGTGTCTGTTGCTTGACTAGGGTTCGCAATCCAGTCAAACAACAACCTAATTTCTCACAGTCACATTCTCCACTACTTAATACACATAAATAAACTTCATTCATGTTAGTATCAGTTCTGGTTTCTGCAATGCCTCTCAAATAGTTATCATACTTAATCTCCTTATTACTCTCACTAATGAATACATTCTCCAAAGTCACATTAAAATCAGTCAGATATGGGGGTTGAAACTCCTTATAATTAAAGATAGCAACAAAGACACTACTAGAAAGTGAGTAAGAAAGCTTTTCTTGGACATAGGTAGCCCCTTCACCATCTGATGTAGGAAATAAAATGTGCATACGCAGCAATTACTAATTTTCATAAGCTCAATATATTCTTGCATATTATATCCAAACCACTCGCTAAATTCTTTACATGTAGAGGTATTCTTTGCTGATTTTCTTTATCATTAGACCTCATAGCCGTCTTGCTAGTTTTATGTTCTGAAACATTTCGCACAGGAGGCCTTAAGCACACCAACAGGCCAACTTATATCAATGTTTATAGCACCATCCTTACAATCTTACGGCATCTGCTGTGTCCTATCAATATGTTGGAGACCAAAAACAAAGATTTTGTGGCAAAATGAATTTCTTCTTTCAGTCTATTATAAAAATCTGTATTCACTTCTCAGTCCTTGTAAAAGGAAAAACATCAAAATCATCTCATCAAAAAATATCAGTCTCTATGTGCTCCTTTTTTTCTTCTCTTCAGTCTCTGGTTTTCATCAAAATTCTATTTTCTCATTATTTTGGATTTCATCAAAATTCAGTATTTCAAAGTCTCTTTTTTACCCTCAGGTGCTCCTGTTCAGAATCAGTCTCTAGATTTGCTCCTTTTTTCACTTTTTCACTTTTATTATCTGTTCTTGCCTCATCCGCTGTTTCGGCTACTCTCAACCTCTTTGTGTGAGCTGCCTGGATCCATTGAGGCACTCCAGCACATCTCACTGCATAGTCGGTGGTCAGGATCACTTGGAAAGGGCTGCTTCAGATCTCATCCAAGCAGCCTCTGTGGACATGTTTGCAAATAAAGCCCCAATCACCCTTATTCTAATCCTGGCATTGTGTATCATTGTAGTCTTCTGTGGCTGCATTTTCCTGGTAAGAGACAGATTTCACCAGACCAGCCAGACCTTTTCAATAATCCAGTATGTTGCCATCAGTTATGGAAACTAATGCAGCTGAAGGTGAATGTGCAAGTCTCATTACTCTACCCATGATAACTTCATGGGGTGATAGGCCTGTCTTTCAGTTTAGAGTTCTTTTCAAACTCATTCAACGGCTTCTTGGCGCTGAGGGAGACGTGAAGCAGCAGTACAGGGAGGAGACCTAGTTATCATTTGCCTGATGGAACAGCCATGTCTTCAGCTGCTTTCTGAACGGTGCATAGTAGGAGACCGACCTTAGCTCCATCGGAAGCGAGTTCCAAAACTGAGGGGCTAGGACTGCAAAACGAGAGCCTCCATGTTTCTTATGTTTAAAGATTGGGGTAACTAGCAGATCCAAGTGGGAAGATTGTAAATTTCGAGTGGGAATATAGCGTAATATTTTGGAAGAAATAAAAGCTGGACTCGTGCCCTGGAGAGCTTTAAAGATCGTGCATCCCATATCTACTGTGGAATCTTTGTTTGATTTTAAAAGCTGCACTAATAATCTGCAACACTTCATTTCTGAAGTGTGTGCCATGATCAGTCTCAATAAAAGTTGTGAGCCTGAACCTCAGTAGCAACTCCCTCAACAATAATTTGGCTACTGTAAGGCTATCTGCTCTCCAAGTCAGAAATGCTTTGACCCATTTGAGAACAGACAAACTAGTAAAAAGATATACTTTAGTCCATTGCAATGTAACATCTCACTAAAGTCTGCCTGTAATCTAGTAAATGTGCCTTCCGATTTGCCAATGTGATTCGTTCCTGCAAGGTGCAGTTCATCTCTATCTGATCAGCATATTTGTTCCTTAATGTAACTAAATCCTTGCCAGCCTTATATGTCTGACACTTTACAACTGCCACTTCCTTTGGTTTTTGAATTGCTTTCAAAAATCCTTTATGTATATGCTATTTTTTATTGGAGCACCTGAAACCTGAAGACGTCATGAATCTTCTTTGTCACTATAGTTGCCCATATCATGTATAACACCAAAACCATGCTCGCTATCATTATAAATCATTAGGTCCAAATTTGCTGACAAACTGCAAGCTCTTGTCAATGGAATCAGTTCTGCTACTTCGCTGATGTCACATCTTGTATGGACAAGGCCTTTAAAATCTCTTTAATAGAGTACAAGGCTTAAGCAGCTCTCAATCCTCCATATTGGTCTTAAAACCATCAGCAATGTCAAATCTGACAAGCCTAATGGAACTTCTTCTATGTCAGGTCTTGGTTTTGTGCATAATTCAGTCCCTTCAATGCAATTGTGCTCCAGTTCATCATTGATTTTACTATCCCTATCTTCACTTTTGTCTGAAGTAGTGTTTTTGGATTCAAAACATTGCCTCTTGGAATGAAAATATTCTCTGCTCCAGGAATTACTTGCTCATTTTGTGTCAACCTGCCATTTGTTAGGTGTTAGGTTTTTGCTCCTTTCAAAAGAATTTCACTTAATTTGGGAGATAGACAGTACAATTAAGGCCCATCACAATTCCTTCAATCTGTTCAATTGCCAGACAAACTACTGCAACTGATTTTAGACACGCAAGCAGATTACAGCAACTGGATCCACCATTTTCTGAAAAATACTACCACTAGGGAAATGAGTCCCCCAGGTTTCTGTGTAAGGATTAAAAGTGAACATCCACCTTTTTCATAGCAGAACAACAAGAGCATCATATTGTTTTCAGGTATCTTGAGTGTGGGTTCATTACACAAAATTATGGGACCCATGAATATTTTTGGAAACAGAAGAAAAACATATATTTTAAAACTTGTTTATACGTCATATGGAAAACCTGAACTTATATTGTATAAGTTCTTTTTTGGAATTATACTTTTGAAAATTGCTTTTTTATCCAATATGTATTTTGTTTTGAAAGAATGGACTGGTTGACATGGAGGGCCTTGGTGGGTAATGTCCTCTAGGAGAAAACTCCCAGCCCATCAAGGACATTTATTTTGAAGTTTGGTTTGTGGCGAGCTTTGTAAAACAAATAAAACAGCGGACAATCCGTCATGCTACTCAGAAGTTTAGATTTACATTTTAATACATTTGTATTGAATTTCTGCAGAACAAACCGCAAGTTTAAAAAAATTTGATGAAGAATAAATCACAGATATCAAACAATGTAACCAAGTTAATTGCATTTGGAAGTCCACTAACCTTTAGAGGACTTGCTCCCTTCACTGTGCAGCTCTGCATGGTAGCTGCTGCTGCCCCTCTTGCTGCTCCACCCACGGGCTGCTGCCTGTGCCTCATCCCTGGTGGTCTAGCAGCAGAGCGTCACTGCTCTACTGCTCGGATGCCCCTTTGTCTCTCTTTTCTGCTTTTTCAGTTTTTGTCTTGATTTCTGCTCTTTTTTATGCTTCCGCCTGTATTCTTGTTTTCCTCTGTTTTTTTCTTTTTTGCCGCCCCTGCCGCTGCGATCCACAGCCTCGCCCTCCTCCAGTGACCCTTCCTGCTCTCGCATTTCCTGCCTACCAGCCATCCAGCCTCCATCAGTACTACTTAATGGCGGCCTCGCCACTGGCCATCTGGGTCAGTTCGCTCTTGAACCGTACCCAGTGCCAGGGACCCTGGTTCTCGGACCTTCCACCGCTACATACCAGCACCCTCCTCACACTCAACTCTGGGAGCCACGCTGCATGTCACCTCGCTTCGCCAAAGGAGTCCTATGAACCCTTTGCCTGCCACAACTGCAGCCACACCTTCATCCATGCCAGCACGCCAGAGCCTCTCTCCGCCCAGGAAAAAACTGCGCACCTGACCGGCTCAACTACATCCTCCTCACCATGCGATCTCTCCACAAACATGCCAGAGAAATATAGGACCTCCTCACCGATGCCTCTCCTAATATCACCTTCTTCACGGAAACCTGGAACAACCCCTCTTCTGGATCAGACATTGCCATCGCCATCCCCAACTACTACAAAATCACTCGCAAGTACTGCACTGACTGACCAGGAGGAGGCATCGCCTCATCCACCAGAACACCCTCTGACTGACCATGCACTCAAATTACCCAACGACAACCATGGAACATCTCCACTTCCACATCCAGCCCAACTCAAACCACACCCTCCATGACACCCTCGTCTACAGGCCCCCGGCATCCGCCTGCCCTTCACTGACACCCTTGTAGACCTCATAGCACCCCAGGCTATCGCATCCACTGATGAAAACCTACTCGGAGACCTCAACTTCCACCTGGACAACCCCAGTAAGCAGAACACCATCTCTCTACTGGAGAACCTCACCAATATTGGACTCAATTAGCTATGCACCGCACCAATCTATGCAGCTGGACAAACCCTCAACCCTATTTTCTCCGCCAGCGACAGCATCACCTACAGCCACACCCCCAAACTTCTCCGGACCGACCACTACTGTGTGCATCTCACCTGTGCCACGCCCACCATGAACAACTGCCCTCATCATCCCCCCATCGCAGATGGAACAAGGTCACGGAAGAACTTCTCATTTACTTCCTCAGCACGACCATTGGCAGATGCCAACACCGCAGCTCCCAACCTTCACCGATGGATCTACAACTGCGCCGACACTCTGGCACCCCTCAAGAAGACACCAGCCAAGCAAAACTCCAAGAAAACCAGCTCGTTCACTCCCGTCCTCTACGAGTCTAGACGCACCTACAGATAACTTGAAAAAAGATGGAGGAACAACAAAACACAAGAAACCCACGCAACCTTCAAATACGCCATGAACGTGCACCATTTCTCTTCAAAACCACAAAGAAAACCGCCTTCCAAGACAGAATCAATGCCAACGCACACAACAGCAAAGAACTCCTTTCCATCGTCAAGGAGTTCGCCAAGTCCTACAGCAAGACCACAGATGTCCCCTTCCCAAGAACTCTGCAACAAACTAGGCACCTTCTTCCACCACAAGATCAGACAGATCTTTGACAGCTTTGACACCCATGACCCTACCACTTTGCCCGCCACCACCGCACGCACGTAACTATGCCACACTCCAACAGATCGTGCTCAACTAGATTCTGCTAACCACACATGACACACTCAAGGCCATCAAGAACATCCACTCAGGAGCCCCATTGGATCCTTGCCCATACCACATCTTCCATAGAGCAGCCGCCTCCATCCCTCTCCAGCTTCGCCCCACCATCACCTGATCCATTGAAACGGCCACCTTCCCCAATTACTGGATACACGCCAAGATCAACCACCTGCTGAAGAAACTGTCCGCGGATCCGACGGACCTCAAGAATTTCTGACTCATCTCCCTCTTACCCTTCCCAGCCAAGGTCTTGGAGAAGGCCATCAAAGCCCAACTTTCTGAGTTAATTAAAGAGAACCGCGTCCTGTACACCTCCCAATCTGGCTTCCGAAGCAACCACAGCACAGAGACCCCACTCCTCACCTCCACCAATCTGCTCCCTCCTCGACCGGGGCAAAACCAAAGCCCTAATCGTACTAGACCTCTCAGTCACCTCCTACATCGTCTCCCACCGCACCCTAATCATATGACTTTATGACGACAGCAACAGCGACAAGGTATTGCACTGGATCTATTCTTTCCTTACCGGCCAAACACAATGAGTCAGACTACCCCTGTTCCTCTCAGAATATCAGCTGTGGAGTGCCCCAGGGCTCCTCGTTGAGCCTCACCCTCTTCAACATCTACATGGCGCCCCTTAAAGCCATCGTCAGAAGCCATCACCGTCTCCTATGCTGACGACACCCAGCTGATCCTCTCCCTCACCAACAAACCTACAGACGCCAGAATCAAATTTCACAGTGGAATTCAGGCCGTTGCTTCCTGGATGCAAGACAGCTGCCTCAAGCTCAACTCGGAGAGGACCAAAGTGCTCATTCCAGGACCCACCCCTTCAGCCTGAGATGACTCCTGGTGGCCCACCGCACTAGGAACCACTCCCACCCCTACAGACCACGTACGCAACCTCTGCATCATACCAGACTCCTCACTCACAATGAACTGCCAAATCAAGGCAGTATCCTCATCCTGCTTCCATAAGCTCCGCCTGCTCTGAAAGACATTCAGATGGATCCCTACAGAGTCCAGAAAGACAGTCACCCACACACTCATCACCAGCAGACTTGAATACGGCAACGCCCTCTAAGCCGGATCACCCAGCTCAGGAAACTAAAGAACATCCAAAACGCCACAAAAAAGATTGGTCTTTGACATCCCCCACCACAGTCACATAACAACACCTCTGACAACTCCACTAGCTCCCAATCCACAAATGAATCACGGTATAATATACAAGTACCCCGGTACTCTAAAGTGATACCCCTTCTCATGTATAACCTTTAAGTATACTTCATCCGATTATATCAATATATCACTGGCAACAGACAGAGATGGATTTATGCAAAGGACGTTCCTTTTAATTGAAACAGATATTATAAAAGCATCACAATTTTTTATACCGTATCGCATAGTGACTGGTTCCAGGATCTGTGTATCTATGCACCTAAGGTAGTAGGGTGCATTTGTTACCCCGAGTGGCACCACTTGTGATCAAGAAAGTTAAGGATATTGTTTTGTACTGCCCAGTCTGATTACACACTTTTTCTGGGGTGCGATCCGTTAGACATTACTACCGCCTTTTGTATTTTAACAAATGAATCACCTTCAAGCTCCTCACACATGCCTAAAAAGCTCTCTACAATGCAGGACCAGAATATCTGAACCATCGCCTTGCATTCCACACACCCTCCAGTCAACTCCGCTCCGCCCAACTCGTGCTGGCCTCCTTCCCACAGATCCACAAGACCAGAACCGGAGGAAGAACCTTCTCCTACCTCGCCATCAAGACCTGGAACACCCTGCCCCTCAACCTCAGGCAAATAGCATCGTTGACCCAATTCAGGAAGGACCTCAAGACCTGGTTCTTTGACTTAATCTCCACACCCAGATAGATCAGCAGCCCTCCAACCCACCCTCCTCAGCACCTTGAGACCCTCATGGGTGAGTAGCTGCGCTATACATACTCCTGATTGATTGATTGATTACCTTTAAGATTATGACCTGCAGATGAAGTTATGGCATAGTTTGTTGTTTGACAACAATTTTAAGCACATTAAAGTAAGAAATAATCATGTGTGTGTACCTGTGGTGAAAACACAAGAATAAACATACATTGTCTGCATGAGAGACATAGGGGTAGCATGTGGAACTATGATAAAATAAGAAAAAGAAAAAAGAGGGGATTACATTGTCATCGACACCATTTAAGGTGAGTCGAGTACAGTGAGATGTGAATGGTGCGTAAATATGCAAATATAAAATGCTTCTTAATTTTCTTCTTGCCATCCATTACTGTATACATTGATTAAGGTGGTCAGATACTCACATAAGGCACAGTACTGGCCAAGTTGCTCATAGTCCTCACAGCAATCTGTCACCTGCATGGTCTCCGGGACTTCGATCGACCTGTAATCCGTTTGGTAGTGTGTTTTGGTGCACCACCTGAAAGGTATCCATCCACACAGAGCCCTTGTTTCAGACGTTTTTTGATAGGACACAAATTTAATCACGTTTTTCGTCTCTGTGCGGTTGCACAAATGGTAAGAGTCCAAATAGAGCTCTTTGACTGAAAGAGAAAAAATATCTATTTAATGACAAAGAAGAAATCAATGGTTGTTCAGTTTGACTCTTAAGAAATGCACTAGGATAAATTACAGAAATGATCACAAGTGGTAAATGAAATTCTATTACAGAAAGAGCAATACCGTCAAGCTAGCAAGAGGGATACAATTACTAATGTATTATTATTGCATGACTCTTTGAAATCCCTATAGCAATAGATTAGAACCATCAAATTAGATCGGATGAAAGCTGATCTTAAAATGTGAAGCATTTGTTATTAAACACTCAAGTTAATAGGTGGAAGTGTTTTGTTTTACAAAGACACTTTTACTGTCTCTGAAAGTAGAATACATTTCTTGCTGGATATGCTTTTACTAACCAGTAGTGAATTGTACCGCCTTCTGCATTTGTATAGCTGCTAAATTAATAGACATATGTACTCTCTATTGGTTGTATGTTTTATTTCTAATGGTAAAAACCCTAGGTGTTATAGTCATAGAGCCACACAGTGGTACAGTCATGAGAACCAGGTGTAATGCTTAATTGCAATATCACAGGCATCAACACTAAGGAGAACAGTGATCTTAGTAAAGCTATTATTTACCACTGGTAGTAACTTACATCATGAACCCAATTTTACACCAAGACAAACATAACAAAAGCTCCTCTCTCTTAATAAATTCTTTCAGTGTGTAATCATCTTGTGCAGTCATCGCCCCCTTGCTTAACGGTAATCTTCATTACTCCCAGTCCAAGTCTTCCTCATCTTGGTCCTACCTACCCCCTATCTTCCCTATATCAAGTTAGTAGAGTGCTATTGTACCAGGCGGCGAGGTGACCCCAAGGTGGGGAGACAAGGCATAAAATGAGCAAAACAATTGTCTCCAGCAGAGGTAGGACAGTTTTTCTTCAGTATCATGCTCTACAGGGTGCTTGTCTCTCTGAAGGAGTTCTCAAAGTGTGAGGGCTGGTAAGAACAAGGAGGGTATACAGTTAGCATCAGACATTGAAATGCTTTTAAAAAGCCAGAAACTATGTCAAAGTTTTCACCTTTATTGGCTGCTGATTGTATACTTGTATCACTTCTGCGGTTTCATAGTGAGAGTAGAGTTGAGTGGAAACTGAGAACAGGGCAGTGCCATGATTGAGTGGGTGAGGGGGGGTATGCTTGCAGACATAGAGGGGAGATACACAATCCAGTACGGCTGCTCAGGTGCGTCCTTAATTTTATTTGATAAAGACCAAAAGGTCGTTTTAAAAATTGTCACATTTGAGTGGTGAATTTGTGGCTTACAAATTATCAGCTACAATTTAAGAAGAACAAGGTGAGATGCATGTGAGCGTGGGAGTTTACCTGTGGGGCAGTACATGTGTATCCAGGTGTGCACGCAGTTAGTACTATGAAGGGCAATGTGTACTAGACAGAGGGTCTTGAATGTAAGCTGTGAGCCAAATATTACTTTAAGTGCCAGTTTGGAGTGATCAAAAGGTATAGGGTCACAAATTGAAGACAGGTATGGGTGCTTTACATTGAAAGGTTTGACGCTGGTTAATGATGGGATGAGGAATGGCCCAAAGCTCTTACTTGTGTTTCCCGGAATGTGTGCCTCCTCAGGCTCTTATTTCCTGCCAGGTGCAGTACTATAATTACATCTTTTTCACCAGTGATTACTATTGGTACTGAAAGACAATCAAAATGAATCTCCACCATGTAACATCCTAAAATGGTATGTTTTTCCATCAATGGTTTTACCTGTAGTGAAAGACAATCACAATGAATCTCCACCATGTAATATCCTATAATGATATCTTTTTTTCACCGGTGATCAATACTGCTGCTAAAAGACAATCACAATGAATCTCCACCAGGAAACATTCTATATTGGTATGTTTTTTCAGCAGTGATTTTTACTGGTGCTGAAAGACAATCACAATGAATCTTCACCATGTAACATCTTATAATTATATGTTATTTTCACAGGTGATTAATACTGGTGCTGACAGACAATCACAATGAATCTCCACCATGTAACATCCTATAATGATATGCTATTTTCACCAGTGATTAATACTGGTGCTGAAAGACAATCACAATAAATCTCCACCATGTAACATCCTATAATGATATTTATTTTCCCAAGTGCTCACTATTGGTGCTGAAAGACAATCACAATGAATCTCCACCATGTAACATCCTAAATTGATCCACAAGTGGTCACTATTGGTGCTGAAAGACAATAACAATGAATCTACACCATGAAACAACCTATAATGATATGTTTTTTCACCCGTGGTCACTATTGGTGCTGAAAGACAATCACAATGAATCTCCACCATGTAACATCCTATATTGATATTCATTTTCACAAGTGGTCACTATTGGTGCGGAAAGACAATCACAATGAATCTTCATCATGTAACATCTTATAATTATATGTTATTTTCACAGGTGATTATTACTGGTGCTGAATCACAATCATAATGAATCTCCACCATGTAACATCCTATAATTATATGCTATTTTCACCAGTGATTAATACTGGTGCTGAAAGACAATCACAATAAATCTCCACCATGTAACATCCTATAATGATATTTATTTTCACAAGTGTTCACTATTGATGCTGAAAGACAATCACAATGAATCTCCACCATGTAACATCCTAAATTGATATTTATTTTCACAAGTGGTCACTATTGGTGCTGAAAGACAATCACAAGGAATCTCCACCATGTAACATCCTATAATTATATATTTTTTCACCCTTGGTCACTATTGGTGCTGAAAGACAATCACAATGAATCTCCACCATGTAACACCTTATATTGATATTTATTTTCACAAGTGGTCACTATTGGTGCTGAAAGACAATCACAATGAATCTCCACCATGTAACATCCTATATTGATATTTTCTTTTCACCAGTGCTGAAAGACAATCACAATGAATCTCCACCATGTAACATCCTATAATGATATGTTTTTTCATCAATGATTTTTACTGGTGCTGAAAGAGAATCTCCACCATGTAACCTCCTATATTGGTATTTCTTTTCACCAGTGGTCGGTATTGGTGCTGAAAGACAATCACAATGAATCTCCACCATGTAACATCCTATATTGATATTTCTTTTCACCAGTGATCATTATTGGTGCTGAAAGACAATCACAACGAATCGCCACCATATAACATCCTATAATGATATGTTTTTTCATCAATGTTTTTTACTGGTGCTGAAAGACAATCACAATGAATCTCCACCATGTAACATCCTATAACGATATGCGTTTTCATCAATGATTTTTACTGGTGCTGAAAGACAATCACAATGAATCTCCACCATGTAACATGCTATAATGATATACTTTTTTACCTGTGATTATTACTGGTGCTGAATGACAATTATAATGAATCTCCACCATGTAACATCCTATAATTATATGCCATGTTCATCAGTGATTAATACTGGTGCTAAAAGACAATCACAATGAATCTCCACCATGTAACATCCTATAATTATATTTATTTTCACAAGTGGTCACTATTGGTGCTGAAAGACAATCACAATGAATTTCCTCCATGTAACATCCTATAATGATATATTTTTTCACCCGTGGTCACTATTGGTGCTGAAAGACAATCACAATGAATCTCCACCATGTAACATCCTATATTGACATTTCTTTTCACGAGTGATCAGTATTGGTGCTGAAAGACAATCACAATGAATCTCCACCATGTAACATCCTATAATTATATATGTTTTTCACCAGTGATCACTATTGGTGCTGAAAGACAATCACAATGAATCTCCACCATGTAACAGCACTAAACACTTTGCCAATTGAAAAGCTGTGCCCCAGAGAGCATAGGTGAGTACCTTGCAGAGCCTTGTCACTTCATAGCGCCCTCTGCTGCTCTCTTTGAAGCACTCCATCACCAACACCCAAACCCTCTGATTTCATTTTCCACCTGCACCCCGCTAAGCTCCACATACTTGTCCACCTCACCCCTCCCTGCCATCCCGGCACCTCCTTATAATGTAGAACTGTTCTACTACAGAACACTCCATGCTTTGTAGCTCAATCCATGCTTTACAATCTCAAAATATTCATGCACACATACAGTGCATCACTTGCAGCAAATACCGTAAGTTTATCCATAATGCACATCTTTCACAGATACACAGTCTGCCTCTGTCCATATTACCATATTACTGGGTGTTCAATGCTCCACTCGTTATGGCTCTCCTAGATAATTCTATCGAAGATCATGACAGTACCAGATGAAATGCGGTCTCTGCAAACAATGAAGTGATTGAGGCTTGTCATGACCTACATCTTATCCTGCCAGTAGATAACGCTGAGAGCGCAGAAGCCAGTATGGTAGTCTAGTCTCTGAGATCTCGCAAGGTTGGCCGTGTTTCCATGTTCAATGCCACCAACAGGGTCTAGCGCCCAAATTAGACTGTGGTTAGGATGTTCACCAACATTAACAAAATGAAGGAGTGACTAGTGCTAGAAGAGCCCATTTCGATCAGTATTATTTATTTTTAACTGTTCTGATTTAGTGCGTCATCTTAAGTACTTTAGAGTACTTACATATCTTCACTGTTAGAATTGGGGGTCTCTGGTTGGCGCAGGTTTGTACTTGGTACAAGCAGGGACCCTCTCCTCCAAGTCAGGGCAAAGGATTACTCCCAGAAATAACCCCTACTCGCCCTTTAGGTAGGGTGGCGCAAGCAGTCTAGGCTAAACTCTGGAGTACATAGGGTTAAACATTTGCAACATCACACACAATGACCATCAACCCACCACACAATGACACTAGACTGTATTTCTGTAAAAATATCTTCTTTATATATATCTTTAGATCAGGCTTGTAAATACAGTCTTTGCGTAGTTTAAGAAAATGGTTCCAGTTACTCTCTGATTATGCCACAGGTCTTTGTATCAGCGTTAAAAGAATTGTTCTGGTGCTTAAAAAGGGTTGCGGACTCTTCCCTAGTCCTGATACGTTCCTCCAGCAAGAATTTCAATCAGCCAGGGCCTCTCTGCGCCCACGATCGGACCCGGTCTGCCCAATCTCACGCCTCTAGCGGGATCGGCGGCCGGGGAGTCACTGGCAGCCTGACGAGCGCGCTGCACGGCTGTCAGGGGAGGGAGCGGGGGCCCGGGGAGCGCTCACTGCGCGGCTCCGGGGGCTCGGCTGAGGCAGATGGCGGTGCGAGCGAGGTGGGACAGGGGCTCGCACCGCGGGACGGGAAACAGTACCTTTGTCTTTTTGCAGGGGTCGGGTGCAGGCCGGCTCGGTGGTCCACGTCGCGGTGTCTTCCTCCCGAGGTTGGAGCGAGCGGCGGCTCGGCTCTGGCTCGGAGGTTGGCGTTGCGGCGCGGGTCGGGTAGACGGCGACACACCTCAGGTCCTGGAAAAGGGGGGCAGAGCCCCGGGTAGCAGCGTGAGGCGCACACAAGCCTCTCGGGTCACAGCAGATACTTGGCCAAGTCCGTTCTTGCGGTGCTTCGCAGTTAGGCAGGCGGTAGGGACGGTGATTAGGCCAGCGAGGCTGGGCCTTTCGGTGTCACCTGGTGCCGGCCAGTTAGCAGATGCGGTGCTCGGCGGGACGGGGTGCCAAGGGCCTCGTAGGAGGGGCGCAGGGATTCTTTCACGGCGCGCTCCTCTTTCCTTCAGCAGCTGTGTCGATCAGGTTGCTGGCTCACAGCAGCTCCTTCTTCCAGGGGGACAGGGTAGCGCCCACTGTTCCTGGGGCGCTGGTCAGGGGGCAAGTTCACAGCAAGCCCTTGGAGATCTTGGTAAAAGTTTTGGCACAAGGTGGATAAAAGCAAAGTCTTTCAGTCTTTCTTCTCCTGCTCTCCTTCAGCAGCAAGGCACCCACTACAGGCCAGTCTCTTGGGGTCAGAGTCAGTACTTCTCCTTGCAGCTTCCAGGGTCCTTCTCTTCAGGCAGAGCTTCTTCTTTGCGCAAACTGGATCTAATTTACAAGGAGCAGGGCTCCTTCTTTTATACCCAGTTTCTTTTGTTCTAGCAAGCCAGGGGGGCCTCTGCATAACTGCTCCAGTCTCTGAGTACTTGTTGTGGGTACTTCTGGCTTCTGTATTCAGTGTGAGGGCAGGCACATCAGCCGCTCCCCAGGGGGGCGGAGCCGGCATTGTGAGGACAGGGGCAGCCTGAGCACTTTGTTGACAAGCTTCGGTCCTTCCTGGGCCAGGTGCAGGCTGAGTCATCAGTCGCTCCCCAGGAGGGCGGAGCCAGCATTGTGGAGGCAGAGCACAGCCTGATGCATCATTCAGGGGAAACTCCCACCACCCATTAAGGGGTCCTCCTGCTAATCACTACCTGTCAACTCCCAGCCCTGTCACTCACACACACCAGACAGTCAGATCCACATCCAAGCAGAGGCGGGCTGAAATGGTTAGGCAAGCAAATGCTAACTTTCTAAAAGTAGCATTTGCAAACACAGGATATTAAAATAAACTTTACTAAAAGAAGTATTTTATTATTCTGAGTTCAGGCATACTAAACATGAATTTCTACCATGTTCCCTGAGCCTGCTGGGATTATAGAGTGTAATAATTCCAGCAGCCCATCTGGCCTAGAAGGGAACAGGTAGCCTTACAATAGTGAAAAACGAATTTGGCAGTAATTCACTATTAGAACATGCCCCACACATCAGGGCATGTTCTACCTTACACTTACAATGCACCCTGCCCTCAGGCCTACCATAGGGGTGACTAATATGAAGTTAAGGGAAGGTTCAGGGGCTGGCAAGTGTGTGCACTTGCCCAGCCAGCATGACAGTACCAGACTGCACGCAGGTTCTGCAATGGCAGACGCTAGACACATTTTAAGGCTGCTTCTGTGGGTGGCGCAACCAGCGCTGCAGGCCCACTAGCAGTATTGGCATTCACAAGCCCTGGCACTCCTGGTGCACTTTACTAGGGACTAACAGTAAATCCAATGAACCAATCATGGACATCAATCACATGTACACTTTTCAGTAGGGAGAGCATATGCACTTTAGCACTGGTCAGCAGTGGTAAAGTGCCCAGAGTCATTAATCCAACAAAAACAGGTCAGAGAGAGTATTGGAGGAAGGCAAAAAGTTTAGGGATGACCCTGCCAAGAGGCCCAGGTCCAACACAACCCCCTTCCAGCCAAAACGCAGGGTAGACCAATCACCACTGTGATGGGCTTCCCTGCTTAGGGCGATAGAACATGGACCTGGCCCGCAACAGCAGGGGCACACTCCAGTTCTACGCCAATCTGAACCTATTTCAAATCCTCTGTCCATACTCTCAGGGTCCACCCCGCTAATCCATGGGGCACCCTTCTCTTCTTCTGTGGACACCACCTGTGCAGCCTCTAACCTTAACTTGCTCACAGGTGTGTCCCAACAGACAGACATCAAGTCATAGCGGCCACTGACAATAGTCAGAGATGAGACCCAGGCCTCATGCCTCTCAGGGCTCTCAAACCTCTGTGGCATTAGAGAGTGGGGGGCAGTAGCCCCAGGTGCTTGGCACCCTTTGTCCACTCTCCCTCCTGTCAGGTCAGGTATGTCATCCTGGCACTGACCCACCAGCCCCAGGTCTGTACCAGGCGGCTGTACCAAAGACTGGGGTGGCCTTTCCCACACCCGGTCCTCCTCCTTGGGGCTCTGTACCCTCCCACCTGGAGTGGTACCCCCTTCCAGAATTGTCAGGGCACCTGTGGCATGTGACCTGCACAATTGGCCCACCAGTTCAGGGGTGCTATCCTGCAACTGGGGCACCAGGTCAGGGGGGACACCCTGCACCTGGCCCTTAAACCTAGGGTCTAAACCCTCAAGTTGACCCGGGGTCAGAGGCGAGGACTCCCTCCCTCTGCACCCCTTTCCAGAGTACTGCCCACTCCCAACCGGAGTGGTACCCCTAGAAGCGACATGGGCCAGGACACTGATTACAGTGGTCCTGCCCTCCAGGTCAGACAACACCTGACCCTGGCTTCTCAACTCAGGGACCCAACCCTGCAGTTGAACACTTGCCTGGTGCACCAGGACTTCCCGGGGAGCACGCCTGCCCCCCCTGAGGGTGGCACATAACTCATGTGTCGTGCGACAGTCTGCCTGGCACAGATCTCCCAACCCCTGTCCCTCTGACAGTGCGGGAAGATCCCCCAGGACAGAAGTGGTTTCACCCTGGTCATTCACTGGGGACGCAGCCCTGCTGGCTGGCCCCTGACCCACTGGTTCTTCCACTGGGGACTCTTTCCCCCTCTCTCCCCTCTTTCTGGACTTCTGCACCCTCCCAACTGGAGTGGTACTGCCAGTCACCAGAACTACTGGAGCTCTGTTTACAGAGCCTCCACGTTCTCTAGCCACTGGGGGATCTCCCTCAGAGGGGGACTCATCCGGACAGCCTAGGCTCCCCACCTGGTGTTCCCTTAAAGAACCATCCAGGCTCTGAGACTGAGGTTGGGCACTACCGGGACAACACCCATTCTCACTCCTTCCCCTTAAGGACAGGACGTGAGGCCCTACACCCCTCTCACTACTACAGGACCTAGCTGGGCTACTCTGCGCCACTTTCACCACTCTGGGCTGGAAGATACCTGAGCCACTCCCCACAGGATCACACCCCAATGCCTCTCCAGACCCTCTGGAATCCACCACAAGGTCTGCCTCCAATGTGAGCTCCCTGGGGTCAGAGAACTCACTCTCAAACAGGTGTTGGCATAGCTCTGGAAAACTGGGACTTACAATATGCTCTCCCACAATTGGATTACACACGCCCCTAGCAGGGTTAACCAAATTATCCTTCACCTCACCATCCAGCGCCTCACACACATACTCCACACCATTCTTCTGAGACTGGCCAGACAGTAGCGAACTGTCTCTGTCACACAACCCACACTCTTCTGGGTGGTCCTTACACTCACCCACCAGGACCTCAACCATGGGGGAATCCCTCCCACCACTAGGACCATGAACTCCTACGCCAGCTACCCTATTCCCTTCAGGGACGCTGCGCACTACTGGAGCTACCTCATGCCCTTGAACCTCCTGGTGTATGTTAACCCCCTCCAAGTCAGGTGCCATACCTCTAGGTGCGCGCGCTATGCTGTCTGCACTAGATACCTGAATGTTGCTGCCACCATCTGAGCTGGACTCCACCTCCAACTCAGCAAAGCTCAATCTCTGAGCTACACACATTTCTTGTTGCTGGGCTGAAGCCCTCCTGGCCTCAAGCCCCTCGAGCTCCAAGTCAAGTTTCCTCATTCTTAAGTCATGCGCAAGCTCCATTTTCATTTCTTCCAGGGCTAACTTCCTAGATTCTAGCTCCAGTTGGCACTTCAATTTCAGCTCCGCCAACTTCATTTCATGTATTCTGGCCTCCTTCCTGTCCGTCAACTCCTCTGGCGACAGGGCTCTACCAAAATCCATGATGCTTCCTGCTGATCCAGGCATGACTTCACAACAAATGGGGATTCTCTCAGTAAAACATAAAAAAAAAGTCTGTGGCTAAGTTACTGGACTGTCATCACTGTGCAATGGTCAATAGTCAATGTATGGACACTGCAAATGTAAATTCGAGATTCCCACCGCTGCCACCAATGTTAGAATTGGGGGTCTCTGGTTGGCGCAGGTTTGTACTTGGTACAAGCAGGGACCCTCTCCTCCAAGTCAGGGCAAAGGATTACTCCCAGAAATAACCCCTACTCGCCCTTTAGGTAGGGTGGCGCAAGCAGTCTAGGCTAAACTCTGGAGTACATAGGGTTAAACATTTGCAACATCACACACAATGACCATCAACCCACCACACAATGACACTAGACTGTATTTCTGTAAAAATATCTTCTTTATATATATCTTTAGATCAGGCTTGTAAATACAGTCTTTGCGTAGTTTAAGAAAATGGTTCCAGTTACTCTCTGATTATGCCACAGGTCTTTGTATCAGCGTTAAAAGAATTGTTCTGGTGCTTAAAAAGGGTTGCGGACTCTTCCCTAGTCCTGATACGTTCCTCCAGCAAGAATTTCAATCAGCCAGGGCCTCTCTGCGCCCACGATCGGACCCGGTCTGCCCAATCTCACGCCTCTAGCGGGATCGGCGGCCGGGGAGTCACTGGCAGCCTGACGAGCGCGCTGCACGGCTGTCAGGGGAGGGAGCGGGGGCCCGGGGAGCGCTCACTGCGCGGCTCCGGGGGCTCGGCTGAGGCAGATGGCGGTGCGAGCGAGGTGGGACAGGGGCTCGCACCGCGGGACGGGAAACAGTACCTTTGTCTTTTTGCAGGGGTCGGGTGCAGGCCGGCTCGGTGGTCCACGTCGCGGTGTCTTCCTCCCGAGGTTGGAGCGAGCGGCGGCTCGGCTCTGGCTCGGAGGTTGGCGTTGCGGCGCGGGTCGGGTAGACGGCGACACACCTCAGGTCCTGGAAAAGGGGGGCAGAGCCCCGGGTAGCAGCGTGAGGCGCACACAAGCCTCTCGGGTCACAGCAGATACTTGGCCAAGTCCGTTCTTGCGGTGCTTCGCAGTTAGGCAGGCGGTAGGGACGGTGATTAGGCCAGCGAGGCTGGGCCTTTCGGTGTCACCTGGTGCCGGCCAGTTAGCAGATGCGGTGCTCGGCGGGACGGGGTGCCAAGGGCCTCGTAGGAGGGGCGCAGGGATTCTTTCACGGCGCGCTCCTCTTTCCTTCAGCAGCTGTGTCGATCAGGTTGCTGGCTCACAGCAGCTCCTTCTTCCAGGGGGACAGGGTAGCGCCCACTGTTCCTGGGGCGCTGGTCAGGGGGCAAGTTCACAGCAAGCCCTTGGAGATCTTGGTAAAAGTTTTGGCACAAGGTGGATAAAAGCAAAGTCTTTCAGTCTTTCTTCTCCTGCTCTCCTTCAGCAGCAAGGCACCCACTACAGGCCAGTCTCTTGGGGTCAGAGTCAGTACTTCTCCTTGCAGCTTCCAGGGTCCTTCTCTTCAGGCAGAGCTTCTTCTTTGCGCAAACTGGATCTAATTTACAAGGAGCAGGGCTCCTTCTTTTATACCCAGTTTCTTTTGTTCTAGCAAGCCAGGGGGGCCTCTGCATAACTGCTCCAGTCTCTGAGTACTTGTTGTGGGTACTTCTGGCTTCTGTATTCAGTGTGAGGGCAGGCACATCAGCCGCTCCCCAGGGGGGCGGAGCCGGCATTGTGAGGACAGGGGCAGCCTGAGCACTTTGTTGACAAGCTTCGGTCCTTCCTGGGCCAGGTGCAGGCTGAGTCATCAGTCGCTCCCCAGGAGGGCGGAGCCAGCATTGTGGAGGCAGAGCACAGCCTGATGCATCATTCAGGGGAAACTCCCACCACCCATTAAGGGGTCCTCCTGCTAATCACTACCTGTCAACTCCCAGCCCTGTCACTCACACACACCAGACAGTCAGATCCACATCCAAGCAGAGGCGGGCTGAAATGGTTAGGCAAGCAAATGCTAACTTTCTAAAAGTAGCATTTGCAAACACAGGATATTAAAATAAACTTTACTAAAAGAAGTATTTTATTATTCTGAGTTCAGGCATACTAAACATGAATTTCTACCATGTTCCCTGAGCCTGCTGGGATTATAGAGTGTAATAATTCCAGCAGCCCATCTGGCCTAGAAGGGAACAGGTAGCCTTACAATAGTGAAAAACGAATTTGGCAGTAATTCACTATTAGAACATGCCCCACACATCAGGGCATGTTCTACCTTACACTTACAATGCACCCTGCCCTCAGGCCTACCATAGGGGTGACTAATATGAAGTTAAGGGAAGGTTCAGGGGCTGGCAAGTGTGTGCACTTGCCCAGCCAGCATGACAGTACCAGACTGCACGCAGGTTCTGCAATGGCAGACGCTAGACACATTTTAAGGCTGCTTCTGTGGGTGGCGCAACCAGCGCTGCAGGCCCACTAGCAGTATTGGCATTCACAAGCCCTGGCACTCCTGGTGCACTTTACTAGGGACTAACAGTAAATCCAATGAACCAATCATGGACATCAATCACATGTACACTTTTCAGTAGGGAGAGCATATGCACTTTAGCACTGGTCAGCAGTGGTAAAGTGCCCAGAGTCATTAATCCAACAAAAACAGGTCAGAGAGAGTATTGGAGGAAGGCAAAAAGTTTAGGGATGACCCTGCCAAGAGGCCCAGGTCCAACACTCACTGAGAGACAGAGTTCTAGTCATTCTCTTTTTTTTTATTGAGAGTTCATAAAAATAGAATATACATTACAAGACACATTTGAAAATAGAGTTAATACAGTACAGAACACATTGAGACAAAAACGTGTTCAAATTTCATCGTTCAGAAACTTACTTATAAAGTGCAATGTGAATAAATACAGACAATCTGGTCAGGCTGATATTAAAAAGATGTGATTACAGTTAGATGTCGACAGAGAATACACTAGGATTCAATAATGCTCCATAACTTTTCATATTTCTTAAGGGCTCCTGATCTCAATGCATATTTTCTTTACCTGCCCTGGATTCGTAGTAATTTTACCTTCCATGCCTGAAAGGTTGGAACATGATCTGTTTTCCAGGACTGCAAAATAAGGGATTTAGCTATTAAAGAGGCAAAAAAAGGGACTCATCGTATGGAGTATGACTCCAGGAACAGCCTAGGACAGGAATTAAATCATCGAATATTATAGTGGCGTTGAGCTCAATGGAGAGGTATTTTTCTATTTCCTTCCATAATAGCTGAATTTTTGGGCACTCCCAGACAATATGTTTCCAGGTGCCTTTTTCTTCACATCGAAAACATTTGTCGGCGACATGGGGAAAGTTACTGTGAAGGAAAGAGGGGGTTCTGTAAATTAACCACTTATTATAAAATTGCATACGTTTGAAATTAGCGCCGCGGAAAATGGTTTTATTAAATGTATTTATCTTATCCCATATCTGCTGGCTAATTTCAATGTCTTCCCTCTTTTTCCACCTCTCAGTGATCTTACTGGAGGATTCCTGCCCTTTGTTTTCTTTTAGTATTTTAATCCAAATACTCATCTTCTTTTGTATTTGATTATTCAGAGCTGTAGAGATATTTTCTTTATGGAATAGATTTCCTATATCGAGCTCTCTGAGTTTTGGATTGAGCATAAGAAATGACCAGTTCAAAATTGTGTGGGAGTGCTGTATATGTCTAGAAATTTCATCCCAGGACTTCCACCTCTTACCCATAAAGAAGTCTTCGATTTTCTCAAAGCCATTCTCCTTCCAGAGATTTATTATATTATTGTCCTTGCAGCCCTCTTCTCCTAAACTAAGGTTGATTAAATACGTTGTATTGCCTATTTTGGGGATACAATAAAAATTCAGAAACTGAGTTTTCTGTTTAAAAATCCACTGGAGGCACTTATAACGAACTTTCTTTGGATCTTTCGTAATTCTAACCGGGTCAGTGATTTTTGATTCTGACAACATCTTCTTCATAAAACAATTGTCTGCCTCGTGGGTTTCTGAAAAAAACAAACTAAAACTATGATGTGCAAAAGACGCAAAATAATATTCTCTAATATTTGGAAGGGACAACCCTCCTTGTGCAGATGGGAGATATAAAGTGCTGAGTGCGAGTCTAGGAGATTTTTTTGCCCAGAGGAAAGAAGAGATCAAAGCATCTACTTTTTTAAACAAGCATTAGAAATGCAATCGGGCTCGGATTTATTTGAGTTTGAGCTAATGGCATTGTAAATGCCAATGTATTGTTGCTATGTGTTATGGAGTGTGTTCATGTGGTGTGTACTGCTAGTGATCTCCTTGTGAATGTGCGAATATTGCACCACTTGCCTGTGATGTCCTTCTTATGCACCGCCACTCTGCACCGCCACTCTGCACCGCCACTCTGCACCGCCACTCTGCACTGCCACTCTGCACCACCGCACTGCCACTCTGCACCGCCACTCTGCACCGCCACTCTGCACCGCCACTCTGCACCGCCACTCTGCACTCTGCACCGCCACTCTGCACTCTGCACCGCCACTCTGCACCGCCACTCTGCACCGCCACTCTGCACCGCCACTCTGCACCGCCACTCTGCACCACCGCACTGCCACTCTGCACCGCCACTCTGCACCGCCACTCTGCACCGGCACTCTGCACCGCCACTCTGCACCGCCACTCTGCACCGCCACTCTGCACCACCGCTCTGCCACTCTGCACTGCCACTCTGCACCACCGCACCGCCACTCTGCACCGCCACTCTGCACCGCCACTCTGCACCGCCACTCTGCACCACCACTCTGCACCACAACTCTGCACTCTGCACCGCCACTATGCACCGCCACTCTGCACCGCCACTCTGCACCGCCACTGTGCACCGCCACTCTGCACCGCCACTCTGCACCGCCACTCTGCACCGCCACTCTGCACCACTGCACCGCCACTCTGCACCGCCACTCTGCACCGCCACTCTGCACCACCGCACTGCCACTCTGCACTGCCACTCTGCACCGCCACTCTGCACCGCCACTCTGCACCGCCACTCTGCACCGCCACTCTGCACCGCCACTCTGCACCGCCACTCTGCACTCTGCACTGCCACTCTGCACCGCCACTCTGCACCGCCACTCTGCACTGCCACTCTGCACCGCCACTCTGCACCGCCACTCTGCACCGCCACTCTGCACCGCCACTCTGCACCGCCACTCTGCACCGCCACTCTGCACTCTGCGCTGCCACTCTGCACCGCCACTCTGCACCGCCACTCTGCACCGCCACTCTGCACCGCCACTCTGCACCGCCGCACTGCCACTCTGCACCGCCACTCTGCACTGCCACTCTGCACCGCCACTCTGCACCGCCACTCTGCATCGCCACTCTGCACCGCCACTCTGCACCGCCACTCTGCACTCTGCACCGCCACTCTGCACCGCCACTCTGCACCGCCACTCTGCACTCTGCACTGCCACTCTGTACCGCCACTCTGCACTGCCACTCTGCACTCTGCACTGCCACTCTGCACCGCCACTCTGCACCGCCACTCTGCACTCTGCGCTGCCACTCTGCACCGCCACTCTGCACTCTGCACTCTGCACTGCCACTCTGCACCGCCACTCTGCACCGCCACTCTGCACCGCCACTCTGCACCGCCACTCTGCACCGCCGCACTGCCACTCTGCACTGCCACTCTGCACTGCCACTCTGCACTTCTGCACCGCCACTCTGCACTGCCACTCTGCACTTCTGCACCGCCACTCTGCACCTCTGCACCGCCACTCTGCACCGCCACTCTGCACCGCCACTCTGCACCGCCACTCTGCACCGCCACTCTGCACCACTGCACAGCCACTCTGCACCACTGCACCGCCACTCTGCACCGCCACTCTGCACCGCCAATCTGCACCGCCACTCTGCACCGCCACTCTGCACCGCCACTCTGCACCGCCACTCTGCACCGCCACTCTGCACCACTGCGCCGCCACTCTGCACCGCCACTCTGCACCGCCACTCTGCACTCTGCACTCTGCACCGCCACTCTGCACCGCCACTCTGCACCGCCATTCTGCACCACCGCACCGCCACTCTGCACCACCGCACCGCCACTCTGCACCACCACTCTGCACTCTGCACCGCCACTCTGCACCGCCACTCTGCACCGCCACTCTGCACCACCGCACTGCCACTCTGCACTGCCACTCTGCACCACCGCACCGCCACTCTGCACCGCCACTCTGCACCGCCACTCTGCACCGCCACTCTGCACCGCCACTCTGCACTCTGCACCGCCACTCTGCACCGCCACTCTGCACTCTGCACCGCCACTCTGCACCGCCACTCTGCACCACTGCACCGCCACTCTGCACCGCCACTCTGCACTGCCACTCTGCACCGCCACTCAGCACTCTGCACTGCCACTCTGCACCGCCACTCTGCACTGCCACTCTGCACCGCCACTCTGCACCGCCACTCTGCACCGCCACTCTGCACCGCCACTCTGCACTCTGCACCGCCACTCTGCACCGCCACTCTGCACTCTGCACCGCCACTCTGCACTCTGCACCGCCACTCTGCACCGCCACTCTGCACCGCCACTCTGCACCGCCACTCTGCACCACCACTCTGCACCACCACTCTGCACTCTGCACCACCACTCTGCACTCTGCACCGCCACTCTGCACCGCCACTCTGCACCGCCACTCTGCACCACCGCACTGCACCACCGCACTGCCACTCTGCACTGCCACTCTGCACCACCGCACCGCCACTCTGCACCGCCACTCTGCACCGCCACTCTGCACCGCCACTCTGCACCACCGCTCTGCCACTCTGCACTGCCACTCTGCACCACCGCACCGCCACTCTGCACCGCCACTCTGCACCGCCACTCTGCACCGCCACTCTGCACCACCACTCTGCACCACAACTCTGCACTCTGCACCGCCACTATGCACCGCCACTCTGCACCGCCACTCTGCACCGCCACTCTGCACCGCCACTCTGCACCACTGCACCGCCACTCTGCACCGCCACTCTGCACCGCCACTCTGCACCACCGCACTGCCACTCTGCACTGCCACTCTGCACCGCCACTCTGCACCGCCACTCTGCACCGCCACTCTGCACCGCCACTCTGCACCGCCACTCTGCACCGCCACTCTGCACCGCCACTCTGCACTCTGCACTGCCACTCTGCACCGCCACTCTGCACCGCCACTCTGCACTGCCACTCTGCACCGCCACTCTGCACCGCCACTCTGCACCGCCACTCTGCACCGCCACTCTGCACCGCCACTCTGCATTGCCACTCTGCACCGCCACTCTGCACTCTGCGCTGCCACTCTGCACCGCCACTCTGCACCGCCACTCTGCACCGCCACTCTGCACCGCCACTCTGCACCGCCACTCTGCACCGCCGCACTGCCACTCTGCACCGCCACTCTGCACTGCCACTCTGCACCGCCACTCTGCACCGCCACTCTGCATCGCCACTCTGCACCGCCACTCTGCACCGCCACTCTGCACTCTGCACCGCCACTCTGCACCGCCACTCTGCACCGCCACTCTGCACTCTGCACTGCCACTCTGTACCGCCACTCTGCACTGCCACTCTGCACTCTGCACTGCCACTCTGCACCGCCACTCTGCACCGCCACTCTGCACTCTGCGCTGCCACTCTGCACCGCCACTCTGCACTCTGCACTCTGCACTGCCACTCTGCACCGCCACTCTGCACCGCCACTCTGCACCGCCACTCTGCACCGCCACTCTGCACCGCCGCACTGCCACTCTGCACTGCCACTCTGCACTGCCACTCTGCACTTCTGCACCGCCACTCTGCACTGCCACTCTGCACTTCTGCACCGCCACTCTGCACCTCTGCACCGCCACTCTGCACCGCCACTCTGCACCGCCACTCTGCACCGCCACTCTGCACCGCCACTCTGCACCGCCACTCTGCACCACTGCACAGCCACTCTGCACCACTGCACCGCCACTCTGCACCGCCACTCTGCACCGCCAATCTGCACCGCCACTCTGCACCGCCACTCTGCACCACCACTCTGCACCGCCACTCTGCACCGCCACTCTGCACCACTGCACCGCCACTCTGCACCGCCACTCTGCACCGCCACTCTGCACTCTGCACTCTGCACCGCCACTCTGCACCGCCACTCTGCACCGCCATTCTGCACCACCGCACCGCCACTCTGCACCACCGCACCGCCACTCTGCACCACCACTCTGCACTCTGCACCGCCACTCTGCACCGCCACTCTGCACCGCCACTCTGCACCACCGCACTGCCACTCTGCACTGCCACTCTGCACCACCGCACCGCCACTCTGCACCGCCACTCTGCACCGCCACTCTGCACCGCCACTCTGCACCGCCACTCTGCACTCTGCACCGCCACTCTGCACCGCCACTCTGCACTCTGCACCGCCACTCTGCACCGCCACTCTGCACCACTGCACCGCCACTCTGCACCGCCACTCTGCACTGCCACTCTGCACCGCCACTCAGCACTCTGCACTGCCACTCTGCACCGCCACTCTGCACTGCCACTCTGCACCGCCACTCTGCACCGCCACTCTGCACCGCCACTCTGCACCGCCACTCTGCACTCTGCACCGCCACTCTGCACCGCCACTCTGCACTCTGCACCGCCACTCTGCACTCTGCACCGCCACTCTGCACCGCCACTCTGCACCGCCACTCTGCACCGCCACTCTGCACCACCACTCTGCACCACCACTCTGCACTCTGCACCACCACTCTGCACTCTGCACCGCCACTCTGCACCGCCACTCTGCACCGCCACTCTGCACCACCGCACTGCACCACCGCACTGCCACTCTGCACTGCCACTCTGCACCACCGCACCGCCACTCTGCACCGCCACTCTGCACCGCCACTCTGCACCGCCACTCTGCACCGCCACTCTGCACTCTGCACCGCCACTCTGCACCGCCACTCTGCACCACCGCACCGCCACTCTGCACCGCCACTCTGCACCGCCACTCTGCACCGCCACTCTGCACCGCCACTCTGCACCACCGCACCGCCACTCTGCACCGCCACTCTGCACCGCCACTCTGCACCGCCACTCTGCACCGCCACTCTGCACCGCCACTCTGCACTCTGCACCGCCACTCTGCACCACCGCACCGCCACTCTGCACCGCCACTCTGCACCGCCACTCTGCACCGCCACTCTGCACTCTGCACCGCCACTCTGCACCGCCACTCTGCACCGCCACTCTGCACTCTGCACTGCCACTCTGCACCGCCACTCTGCACCGCCACTCTGCACCGCCACTCTGCACCACCGCACCGCCACTCTGCACTCTGCACCGCCACTCTGCACCGCCACTCTGCACTCTGCACCGCCACTCTGCACTCTGCACCGCCACTCTGCACCGCCACTCTGCACCGCCACTCTGCACCGCCACTCTGCACCACCACTCTGCACCACCACTCTGCACTCTGCACCACCACTCTGCACTCTGCACCGCCACTCTGCACCGCCACTCTGCACCGCCACTCTGCACCACCGCACTGCACCACCGCACTGCCACTCTGCACTGCCACTCTGCACCACCGCACCGCCACTCTGCACCGCCACTCTGCACCGCCACTCTGCACCGCCACTCTGCACCGCCACTCTGCACTCTGCACCGCCACTCTGCACCGCCACTCTGCACCACCGCACCGCCACTCTGCACCGCCACTCTGCACCGCCACTCTGCACCGCCACTCTGCACCGCCACTCTGCACCACCGCACCGCCACTCTGCACCGCCACTCTGCACCGCCACTCTGCACCGCCACTCTGCACCGCCACTCTGCACCGCCACTCTGCACTCTGCACCGCCACTCTGCACCACCGCACCGCCACTCTGCACCGCCACTCTGCACCGCCACTCTGCACCGCCACTCTGCACTCTGCACCGCCACTCTGCACCGCCACTCTGCACCGCCACTCTGCACTCTGCACTGCCACTCTGCACCGCCACTCTGCACCGCCACTCTGCACCGCCACTCTGCACCACCGCACCGCCACTCTGCACCGCCACTCTGCACCGCCACTCTGCACTACCGCACGGCCACTCTGCACCGCCACTCTGCACCGCCACTCGGCACCGCCACTCGGCACCGCCACTCTGCACCGCCACTCGGCCACTCTGCACCACCACTCGGCCACTCTGCACTGCCACTCGGCACCGCCACTCTGCACCGCCACTCTGCACCGCCACTCTGCACTGCCACTCTGCACCGCCACTCTGCACCACCGCACCGCCACTCTGCACCGCCACTCTGCACCACCGCACCGCCACTCTGCACCGCCACTCTGCACCGCCACTCTGCACTCTGCACCGCCACTCTGCACCACCGCACTGCACCACCGCACTGCACCACCGCACTGCCACTCTGCACCGCCACTCTGCACCGCCACTCTGCACCGCCACTCTGCACCGCCACTCTGCACCGCCACTCTGCACTCTGCACCGCCACTATGCACCGCCACTCTGCACCGCCACTCTGCACCGCCACTCTGCACCGCCACTCTGCACCACTGCACCGCCACTCTGCACCGCCACTCTGCACCGCCACTCTGCACCGCCACTCTGCACCGCCACTCTGCACTCCGCACTGCCACTCTGCACCGCCACTCTGCACCGCCACTCTGCACCGCCACTCTGCACTCTGCACCGCCACTCTGCACCGCCACTCTGCACTCTGCACTGCCACTCTGCACCGCCACTCTGCACCGCCACTCTGCACTCTGCACCGCCACTCTGCACTCTGCACCGCCACTCTGCACCGCCACTCTGCACCGCCACTCTGCACTCTGCACTGCCACTCTGCACCGCCACTCTGCACCGCCACTCTGCACCATCGCCGCACCGCCACTCTGCACCACCACTCTGCACCACCACTCTGCACCACCACTCTGCACCGCCACTCTGCACCGCCACTCTGCACTCTGCACTGCCACTCTGCACCGCCACTCTGCACTGCCACTCTGCACCGCCACTCTGCACCGCCACTCTGCATCGCCACTCTGCACCGCCACTCTGCACCGCCACTCTGCACTCTGCACCGCCACTCTGCACCGCCACTCTGCACCGCCACTCTGCACTCTGCACTGCCACTCTGTACCGCCACTCTGCACTGCCACTCTGCACTCTGCACTGCCACTCTGCACCGCCACTCTGCACCGCCACTCTGCACTCTGCGCTGCCACTCTGCACCGCCACTCTGCACTCTGCACTCTGCACTGCCACTCTGCACCGCCACTCTGCACCGCCACTCTGCACCGCCACTCTGCACCGCCACTCTGCACCGCCGCACTGCCACTCTGCACTGCCACTCTGCACTGCCACTCTGCACTTCTGCACCGCCACTCTGCACTGCCACTCTGCACTTCTGCACCGCCACTCTGCACCTCTGCACCGCCACTCTGCACCGCCACTCTGCACCGCCACTCTGCACCGCCACTCTGCACCGCCACTCTGCACCGCCACTCTGCACCACTGCACAGCCACTCTGCACCACTGCACCGCCACTCTGCACCGCCACTCTGCACCGCCAATCTGCACCGCCACTCTGCACCGCCACTCTGCACCACCACTCTGCACCGCCACTCTGCACCGCCACTCTGCACCACTGCACCGCCACTCTGCACCGCCACTCTGCACCGCCACTCTGCACTCTGCACTCTGCACCGCCACTCTGCACCGCCACTCTGCACCGCCATTCTGCACCACCGCACCGCCACTCTGCACCACCGCACCGCCACTCTGCACCACCACTCTGCACTCTGCACCGCCACTCTGCACCGCCACTCTGCACCGCCACTCTGCACCACCGCACTGCCACTCTGCACTGCCACTCTGCACCACCGCACCGCCACTCTGCACCGCCACTCTGCACCGCCACTCTGCACCGCCACTCTGCACCGCCACTCTGCACTCTGCACCGCCACTCTGCACCGCCACTCTGCACTCTGCACCGCCACTCTGCACCGCCACTCTGCACCACTGCACCGCCACTCTGCACCGCCACTCTGCACTGCCACTCTGCACCGCCACTCAGCACTCTGCACTGCCACTCTGCACCGCCACTCTGCACTGCCACTCTGCACCGCCACTCTGCACCGCCACTCTGCACCGCCACTCTGCACCGCCACTCTGCACTCTGCACCGCCACTCTGCACCGCCACTCTGCACTCTGCACCGCCACTCTGCACTCTGCACCGCCACTCTGCACCGCCACTCTGCACCGCCACTCTGCACCGCCACTCTGCACCACCACTCTGCACCACCACTCTGCACTCTGCACCACCACTCTGCACTCTGCACCGCCACTCTGCACCGCCACTCTGCACCGCCACTCTGCACCACCGCACTGCACCACCGCACTGCCACTCTGCACTGCCACTCTGCACCACCGCACCGCCACTCTGCACCGCCACTCTGCACCGCCACTCTGCACCGCCACTCTGCACCGCCACTCTGCACTCTGCACCGCCACTCTGCACCGCCACTCTGCACCACCGCACCGCCACTCTGCACCGCCACTCTGCACCGCCACTCTGCACCGCCACTCTGCACCGCCACTCTGCACCACCGCACCGCCACTCTGCACCGCCACTCTGCACCGCCACTCTGCACCGCCACTCTGCACCGCCACTCTGCACCGCCACTCTGCACTCTGCACCGCCACTCTGCACCACCGCACCGCCACTCTGCACCGCCACTCTGCACCGCCACTCTGCACCGCCACTCTGCACTCTGCACCGCCACTCTGCACCGCCACTCTGCACCGCCACTCTGCACTCTGCACTGCCACTCTGCACCGCCACTCTGCACCGCCACTCTGCACCGCCACTCTGCACCACCGCACCGCCACTCTGCACCGCCACTCTGCACCGCCACTCTGCACTACCGCACGGCCACTCTGCACCGCCACTCTGCACCGCCACTCGGCACCGCCACTCGGCACCGCCACTCTGCACCGCCACTCGGCCACTCTGCACCACCACTCGGCCACTCTGCACTGCCACTCGGCACCGCCACTCTGCACCGCCACTCTGCACCGCCACTCTGCACTGCCACTCTGCACCGCCACTCTGCACCACCGCACCGCCACTCTGCACCGCCACTCTGCACCACCGCACCGCCACTCTGCACCGCCACTCTGCACCGCCACTCTGCACTCTGCACCGCCACTCTGCACCACCGCACTGCACCACCGCACTGCACCACCGCACTGCCACTCTGCACCGCCACTCTGCACCGCCACTCTGCACCGCCACTCTGCACCGCCACTCTGCACCGCCACTCTGCACTCTGCACCGCCACTATGCACCGCCACTCTGCACCGCCACTCTGCACCGCCACTCTGCACCGCCACTCTGCACCACTGCACCGCCACTCTGCACCGCCACTCTGCACCGCCACTCTGCACCGCCACTCTGCACCGCCACTCTGCACTCCGCACTGCCACTCTGCACCGCCACTCTGCACCGCCACTCTGCACCGCCACTCTGCACTCTGCACCGCCACTCTGCACCGCCACTCTGCACTCTGCACTGCCACTCTGCACCGCCACTCTGCACCGCCACTCTGCACTCTGCACCGCCACTCTGCACTCTGCACCGCCACTCTGCACCGCCACTCTGCACCGCCACTCTGCACTCTGCACTGCCACTCTGCACCGCCACTCTGCACCGCCACTCTGCACCATCGCCGCACCGCCACTCTGCACCACCACTCTGCACCACCACTCTGCACCACCACTCTGCACCGCCACTCTGCACCGCCACTCTGCACTCTGCACCGCCACTCTGCACCGCCACTCTGCACCGCCACTCTGCACTCTGCACTGCCACTCTGCACCGCCACTCTGCACCGCCACTCTGCACTCTGCACCGCCACTCTGCACCGCCACTCTGCACTCTGCACCGCCACTCTGCACCGCCACTCTGCACTCTGCACTGCCACTCTGCACCGCCACTCTGCACCGCCACTCTGCACCGCCACTCTGCACCATCGCCGCACCGCCACTCTGCACCACCACTCTGCACCACCACTCTGCACCACCACTCTGCACCACCACTCTGCACCGCCACTCTGCACCGCCACTCTGCACCGCCACAAAACCAACAGATTTTGTATAGGAGAGTCCTATTTGCTTTGCCAATGCTTGTTTAGCCTACCTCAGTCAAAGAGCAGGCGTGGGTTTGCCGGCGCGCACACAGAGCTCAAGGGAAAAAAAACACATCAGTGCACACGCTCCCAGCACCATCTGCCTTCAATTACCGGCACCTCGGACAGCTGGTAATTGAGGATTTATGTATTCTTCTGCGCGTGTCCGAACACTTTATGCAGGAAGTGGACATTGCAAAAATTCCAAAGCCCTATGGCGTGCTGCCTTACTTAAACACAGCCTTGCCTGGACCAATTACCATTCACATGCCAGATTACCACACGCAAAAACCGCGCGCTTTCTGGAATGCGGCAGCCCACAGCCCTTTCTGAACTTTTTTTTTTTATAACATTAGAGCTCGGAAGCCCCGCCCCACTTCGTGTGACGTAGGCCCGAGCCCTAAAAAGGAGGCTGAATTGCACAGGGTACGGGGCTGAAAAGAAAATTGAAAAGAGGTAAGATTGACATACGTACTAACGCTGCCCGTCCCATTAAAGACAAGGGTAATAAATTCCAGCGATCTAACAGAGACCCAGCCTTTTTTAACAGAGGTAAAAAATTCTGCGAATGCAGGTCTTCCAGATTGTCCGATATGAATATTCCCAGATATCTCTTTGGGTATGTGTTGTATATCTGCCTGAATTCCGGTACTAAGGTGTCTATAGTGAAGTTGGTTAAAATAATTTCCGTTTTGGTAACATTAATCTTATAGCCCCCTCATTTTTGGAAATCAGAGCCAATTTTTCAAATTTTCAATTGACTTGAGGGTTTAGAATCTAAAAAAAGAGCAATATCATCCGCGTATAATTTTATATTTGTCATTCCAACTACTGGGGAAGTATCGGTCCTTGTATCCCTAATTGCAATCGCCAACGGTTCAATAAATAACGCGAACAAAATTGGCGAGAGGGGACATCCTTGTCGCGTGCCCCTAGTGACCTGACACGTCCCAATATTGGTATTATTAATGATAATCTGTGCTCTAGAATTCATATAGAGTTGTTTTAAAAGAGAAATAAAAACAATCTGGAAATTAAAACTGTGCAAAATAGCAAAAAGGCAACTAGATCGAAGGCTTTCTCCGTGTCTAAAAGCCAAATTTGAGCCTTCACTTTATTGGTCTTAAAATAATCTAGTGCCTCCAATAAAAATTTTGTATTTGAATAAAGATGCCTACCTGCAATAAAACCACACTGATCATGGGCTACCAGAGACCCCACTATTTTATTTAATCTGTTTGCTAAAAGTTTTGTAAAAATTTTATAATCTGTATTTAAAAGGCTTATGGGTCTGTACGAATTTAAATTTTCCTTGTCCTTTCCTTTTTTTTAAAATGCTAACCACCACCGCAGAATGAAAAGTGTCCGGAGGAGGACCACTAAAGTGCCCTAACTGGACAGATACACCAGAACTTAACATCACTCTTGAGGCTCTGGGTGGCTTCCTCTATGTGATATTCTTCACATTTATAAGTAAGAGTTGTCACCAGACGTCACTATTTACTCAATCCTCTCCACACCCGCCCCCTCCCCAGTTAGCCTCAGCAGCTAAGGGGGTTTCTTTTTAAGAACTGAAAGACTTGTGAATTGGGTTTTCTTATGTGCAGTTAAAATTATCTCAAATGAAGTTGTTTCAACTTCTGGATTACACATCTACATCAGAGTGAGTGTGTAAAGTACCCATAATATGAAGTGATAATCCCAGTTATTATTGTGGATCAAAATTATTAGTCTTTACTTTGTAAGTTACAAGTGCAAAATGAAAATGTTCAGTATTTATTAGTTTTTTCTCTGTACTCATTCACAGGGAACTCTGCTTTGATAACTGGTTATACAGGTTTGCAATTATCCTTATTTCGGTGAATCAGCCAATACATATTTCAGGCTGAGAGGCTAGAAAGGCTCGGACTTTTTCAGGGCTTTATATGGCATATGGGGTAAACATTAGAAACTATTAAAAAGATTATTGAACAATATAGATATCAAAAGAAGAACACATATTTTATTTTGTGGAAAACACAGATGAGGCACAACAAACGCGAGGCACACAAGGATAGGTGATGAGATAAGCAGTGCTTGTGAACTCATTGTCAGAAATCACTATCGTAGATGCAGGTAGGTATAGATCTCTGTAGGAAAAAGTAGTTAAATCACACAAATATGAAACAATTTAGAACACCTATAGGCAGGTTGGTGAGAAAAAAAGGGATAAATGGTATATGTCTGATTGGGCTTGAGAGTAGAAGAGAGCTTCAAATGAAGGGACAAGATAATTGTAAAATAGAAATAGTGGGAAATTGGTCAATTAATGATCAAGATGAAAGGTCCAAATTCTGTTAAAGAGGAGAGAAAGTGGATTTAAGGAGGGCAAAACATGTCTACGTGCCCTGATGGGAAGTGTGGGTTCAAAGCTTACCCAGCAGGTGCCTGAGAGAAGTAATCGGAGTTTCGGCAGTATCTCAAAACATCACTGGAGATAGAGGAGGTGGGGAAAGGGCCATGAGTCAGGTGGTGGCATATGCGGGATTGGGCATATATGCCTGTATGAGGTGGTAACATGGGGAAAGAGGTGTGCCATATAGTCAACGATCAAACAAATTCAATTGCAGTCTGGGTATAGGATGAAAGATGTAGTTTGGTCTAAACAAATTCAGAGAGCCGGTAAGGCGCGTTCAAGTAGTGAACGCAGTCGGAAAATTTGACATGTGTTGCAATGTTGTTGGGAGCAATCTTTGAGAAAGGCACAGAAAGCTTATTTATTGTCTTACAAATACATTGTGCTTAGTGCTGCTGACTGAAACAGAAGGATTGGACTTGGGTTGGCTGACAGCATTACATAGACTGATCTTACAAGCATATTTATAGCCCGTGGCTGCAAATATCAGACATTCCAACATGGGTCTATACTCCACATGCCTTTATTCTATGAACATTACAAGGCGTTGACCTTTATAACAAGTTGTAACATCCCACAGAACTTTACAACTATGCACTGTGCTCAAGACCTCAACAGGTCGAAAGGCATCATGTTCTCCGCCTAACAATAAAAGAACTTGGCAAAGCATGTCTCTGTGGCTCACCCTATTTTTGTCTCCGTGGAGGAGAGTGGGAAGTTTTGGATGTATCTATTGGTGGAGTGTTGCCACTGGATAGTTATAGTTAGGACCACGTTTCCATTGAAATAGCATTTTTCGGTTTGCTAATACTTTAGGGGTCATTTGCCAGATCTTCACAAAACTTTTCAATAAAAGTTTAATCCTCTGCAGCTCTTTCCTGGAACATTTCGGGGTGATCGGTCAAGTAGGGGCCGATAAAAGTGGGATGGGGCTGTATTTTCCCCATTCATTTTTCCATGAGAAAATTGGACACAGCTACAGCCTAAACCACTAAATGGTATTTCAACAAATTTGACAGAAACTAGGTCTTTGTCCAGAAAGCAAGGTTATGATGTTCGTTTTTTTGGTGTAACTCCGCTCATAGTTTTGGAGAAATTAAGGCTTAGAAACTTTGCATATTTCATGCAACAGATCTCAAGATTAAATCTAATTGGCTGCCAGCACATCAAGAAAGACTCAGTCGCCTGTCCTAGATTAAGTTTTAAAAAAAATATATATTGTGGGTGAGATAGTGAAACCCTGGTGGAGGGTCCCAGAGAGTCTCCCGGGGATCAAAAACAGAAAAATGAATTATCGGTGCCACAGAACAGCAGTCTCTGGCTTTTCATTAAAACGCTCCTGGGGGGGGGGGGCTAGGACCCGGGGGATGGGGCATATGTATTTTTGGGGATGGAGGGCACATGACCCACCTCTCCAAGCCTCAGAGAGGCGCCAGGAGCTGTATATAATATAAAAATGGAAGGGGCATGAGGCTCCCTCTCAGAGCCACTCTAGGGGCCCAAGAACCCTATCCCTGGGGCCGAAAGCGAAATAAAGGGAAGGGGTCACTAGGCCTCCCTTCCCTCACCACTGCTGGGGCAAGGGAATCCCATCTCTTAGACTTTTTCTAAAATAAAAAAGAGCAAAGGCCATGCGGCCCCCCTCACTGCGTCACTGTTGGGCTTCGGTGACCCCAGACCCCAGGGCTGTTTCATTTTTGGGGAGGTGGGGGGGTGTGCAGCCGACCTCCTCAAACTGTACACCAGCTCAGGGAACCCCATTCCCCAGACCCTTGTTCAGCAGTGTTCCGGGGACCCCTCCCCCTAGGACTCTGCAATTCCCTGCCTGGGAGAGTAGAGCCATAACATGCTTGCATTCACCTGGGCAGGGAACCCAAGATTGCTCTTGTCCAGGCCAGAGCACAATAATGGAACTGGCTACCACCAGCACACACAATGGTTTTGGCAGATAAACTGGCAGGGGGTTTAGGGGCCTTGGGGCTCCTCCCACTGCCTCCAATCAAACCGGCACTGAGGGTGCCTCAGGTGGGTGCCTTGGCACCCATTTTTCTTAAAAGAAAAAAAGGTTTTATTCCACCATGGAGATGCCTGGGGAGCCGGCAAGGGCAGCTGGGGCCTTGGGGATCCCCCCATGCCCCCCAACGAAAGTACAATTGTGGATGACCCGCATGGGCATCAGGGCACCCACGTTGCTTTAAAAAGAAAAGAAAACATGCCAGCTCCCCTCATGGAAGTGGCTAGAGAGCTCCAGGGGTCGACTTGAGTGCAATGCTGTCTTGTGTTTTGGTTGCATGTTGTGGGCTGTCAAATGTTTAAAGAAACTCTCTAATAAAAGAGAGGGACCCCAACAACCAAAGGGATGGAGTACCACATAGACTTGTTTAAAGAAAGACTTCAAGGCATGTTGGGTTTTTATTTTATAAAAAGTTATTAAAAACCTTTTAGGAAAATCACTGTTGTTAACATTTCAATGTGTGAATTTATTAAATGTGCATTTGATTACTGTTGCTACTAAAAAGTCCTCCACATAGTAAAAGACATGATCACTGCCTTGAGTGCCCAATTATACTGTTGTCTGGATCTTTAATGCTGATATTGTTGTCACAGGCGTACATAGTTCATCCATATGCGCCATGACATAGTATGGCGCATAGGAGGGCCGCCCAAAGAGCTATCCTCATAGTGATGGAAGGTTACCACCTTTACCAAGAGTTAAACTAACAAATGGCCTCACCTGTTGGCTTATGTACTGAATTACAAAAGATTTGAGGCCAACCACAAGTGGCAGTCAGTTCTCATAACTTATTTGAGCAAACATTGTTTCCCATACCTTGATATTTGTACATTAGAAATTACAAACATCTCAAACATCAGCAATGATTCAAATTTTAATGTCAGGATACATATTTGTGTTTGCTCCTAATATTTACCCACTTGAAGAAGTGAAGAAATCCTGAAACTGCAAACACAATCTAAGTCTGTTAGCCTGAAACGTTGAAAGCGCTTCAACCTCTATCCTTTCACGGTCTCCTCAGGACCAAGGTTGGTGTTCTAATCCCAAAAAATATTTTAAATTTATGATGTACATACATCAGTGGAAGGGAAACAATGTGTGTTCAAATAAATTGTGAGGACTGAATGACACTTGAAGTTTGACTCATTGCCTTTTGTAATTCTGTGCATAAACCAGTGGGTAAGGACTATGTTTGTGTTTCTCTTGGAACGGCCCAGCCTCCTGGCACTTTGCATGGGCCCAACCCTATTCTGGTGATTTATTCACCAAGAGTTATGCAGCATGAGGTCGAGGTGGCAGCGTACCGTGTAGTGATCAGTAGGAGTGAACAGGTTCTTTTTACCCTGTCTCACTGGAGTGTGGCCTACAAGCTAACTCATCTTTTCAAACTTCTGCTTTGTGCATAACCCACCCTTGGCCTACATTAAATGGATGTGTAGTGCTGCACAGCACAGGAGTAGTGACTTTGCGCTGAATGTATGTGTACCTGGGAAACCATAAAGTACAGACTTAGAGCAGTACTGTGTAGTACACATGGGTTTAGTGCATGTGCTGAGTGTATGTATGCCTTCAAGGAAAACATTACATGAAAGATATGGTGAGTGAGCAAGGAAACACATTTCTGGGTGTATATCTGCTTTCGAGAAGTAGAATACATAAAGGGTGAAGTGTTGTGCAGCGTGCATATGGTGAGTGTGTGTGCTTGCAGTGTTTTTGTTTGCAAATAGCACACCCTTGTACAATATAGAAATGTTACAGTACTGAACAGTTCGTGCAGATTGAATGTGTGTGCTGAATGTAAGTGTGTCAGTAGTGGCACAATACATGGAGATAACAGTGCTTGGCACTATGGGGCCCATTATGATGTTGGGCGGATTGCCCCCGCCAGGCTGGCGGTAGCCACCGCCAGCCTGGCGAGGGCAATCTGCCCGACATCCGCATTTGTTTCCCCCCCCCGCCATATTAGTATGGCGGGGGGGACCTTGGCGGACGGAAAGACCATCCACCGCTTTTCCACCCCGGTCGCCTTGCGGCCGGGGCGGAACAGGAATAATATGGTGGCGGTGTCTATCAGACACCGCCAGCCATATTACGATGGGCAATTGTGGATGCCTTTCCATGGCGGCAATGCCGCCACGGAAAGGCATGCAGAGAATCCCTGCGGGGGCCCGTTGCTGAACATTTCACTTAACTATAACGTTACTCTAACCTTTAGTATTTTCAGTGGATTTCAAATTTATTTTTACATTTCAAGTAATATTTTATTACTATAACTAAAGCCAACACCTGCTTGGCCTGTGGGCAGGCCCTGCTTTAACCCCACTCAGACAAACAACCCCTCTGCAGGCAACCAACATCACGCTGCGGCCAGGCCCTGTGGCCAACCCCTCCCCACCACAGGCAGACTACGGCCAAGTCCTGTAGCCAACTGACCCGAAGGCAGCATCCCCAGCCCCCCACCAACCTCTGTAGGTAGCCAACCCCCTGCCATGCATAGTCTTTATAACTAAGTTGTGACACAGGAGAAAATATATTTTTTTACTATTTAGCACTTCTTCTACTACTACTTCGAGCGCGGCTCCCCCACTTGGACAACCAAGTATTGATAATAAAGCTGTCGTTGCCATAGAAATGGTTAAAAATGGAATGCAACAATTCAAAAGTGACATCAAAATTTAGATAACTTAGTATCTCACTTAAATAGTGAACAACTACAAATTTACAAATACATCACAGAATCAGTTGATCATGGAGGTCAACATGAAAAATGAAATATGAGTGTATTACTTATGAACCTACATTGATATACGCAAATTGAGAAGCAGGCACAGGGAAAAGTTTTCTGATTAAACTAATTACAGTGAATGTGCATAAAGTTGCTAGCTCTAATTTATCTTATGAAGTTACTGCTCCTACTGGCTTAGCACCACATAACATCAAAGGAATTATCTGACATTGTCTTCTCTTTCTACCCGTGGAGCTTGATAACAAACTGAAATACTTAAAACTAAATGCTGATAATGCCAAGAACTTGATAGAGTCTTTAACAAATTAAACATTTTAATTACCGATGAAGTTGGTATGGCGTCTAACTTAATGTTGGCATTTTTCCATCTTCATATGTATGAATTACTCAAAATACTTTGTGTGTTGTTTGGAGGCAACTATGTGTTTGAAGACTTATTACAACTAACACCTGTAAAAGGTAAACCGATTTTCAACAAACCTTTGATAGAACAAAGTCAGAACTCTTTGGGAAGTATAGGCAATGTCAATATTTGGTTACATTTCACATATACAGAATTAATGCAAAGTATGAGGAAAACTAATGAAAATTGTGCACAATTAAACTCCGAAATACTTCATCTGGAAAAAAGAAACATCCAGAACCATCTCTTCTACATCTTCCTTCTAAAGATAAAGTGGGAAATCACAGAGTAAATATCCCCATAAGAAGAATGCTAGGTACTAAATTACAAAGGATGGAAAAATCTGTTTCAGATACAGTGAGATTGGAGAAAGATTTATAGCTATGTCAAATTTGGCAGGTACTTTTACGTCGAAATTTAAATGTAGAAGAAGTACAAGCAAATGGGACCATAGGATTTGCAGGGGACTATGTTACATCTGTAGCAAATCAAGACATTATATTTATTGTGTTAAAATGTGACCACATTTAACAGCAAAATCACATTTCAATGTGTAGCAAGATTCTTACTTTTGAAAGATTTTTCTATTCATGCACAAACGTTTCCTCTGTATTTGGCTTATGCTGTAACAATACACAAATGACAACAAGGTCTATGCTTAGATTATGCACTCATTAGGTCAACAGAATTCAAAGAGGGTATGGCATATGTTGCTCTATCTCAAAGTAAAAAAACTTACAGAATTGTATATTACTGATTTTGATGATACACAAATTAATGCAGACAGCAGCTGTGTAGCACAATATAATCATTTGCGAAACAGATATGCTGCTCATCTTCATCAATATCCCATGTTGTTAAAACCTAAATTGCTTTTTAAAAGAAAAATGAAAACAAACGACAATGACAAAAAAGAATTGTAAACCTAAAAAATAAACCTGAAAACAAAACACACAGATATGACAAGACATCAGTTTCAAAATCAGATTGATGGGGTTTAAAGGGCCTAATGAGGCTCAGGAAGGGGGGGTCCCTGTTAAAGTATATACAGCCCTGGGGTCCCCAAGGCCTAATGTGGCTCAGGGAGGAGGGCCACGCAGGCCCCCATCCCCTTTAAAAAACATAAAGTCCACAGAGCTCGCTTTTCATTTCTGCTGAGTATGCAAAGATGCCAAATCACCTACATGCTTTACCCATTTGGCCCCGCCCCTTCCATGTTAGTAGTATGCAACTGTATTCATGCCATTTTCCAAGCAGATGAGCAGTGTGTTTTTTTTTACAGTTTCACGTTGAAAAACGATCTGAAAACTTTGATGAAGGTGAATGTATCATTGAATTATTGAAGCTCAATCTCTTCTGTAGAAACTGTCCATGGTCGAGTGGGTTCTTTCTTGTCATCTTATAGTGCGAGAGCAGAGTCAAGGGTTCTCCCTTTTAATTGCTGCTGAGTATGCAAACTGAGGGTGAGAAGTTGGAAAGTTTCAGCACTCCGTCCATCATCTTGTTGTGTTTGCTCTGTACGCCATAGGTGGCCAAGGGAATGCCCAGAAGTGAGTACTGTGCTCGCTATTCCACTGGATTCAAGCTAGCCTGGGTGATACACCAAAACCTGTCCCAGGATGCTTGTTCTGGTCAAGGGAGGACCTGGCCTGGCAGTTCAGGCTGTACTGCATTTGGTTGGGTCCAAACTGCGGTGGCTTAGTGAGCAGCAGAACAATGTATTAAACCGAGATCTCTTGACTGGGAGTAAGTGGTTAAAACGTTTCTGCACTCCGTCCATCATCTTGTGTTTGCTATGAGTATGCAAAGGAGGCACATCACCTACAAGCTCTGCCCATTTGGCCCCACCCCTTCCACATTAGTAGTAACATAACATAAAATGTGTATTTCTAAAGCACACATTTTCACAAAAGGGTACCTTGGCGCTGAATAACAGATGCTTATTGTTACCCAACTCAATTGTAATCATTTTATTGACTTCAGAAGGAGGAAAGGCTGAGAGGACCCACCTGAACTTGAACCTGTGACCATGAGGTCAAGCACAGGCCGCTACAGTGGATGCATTGGTCCACTAAGCCACCAGACCTGACTATGGTAAGCAACGTGCTGAATCCGGGTTGGTTGGCTACAGGGCCTGGCCGCAGACCAGGCCCTGTTGTTAACTCCCTGCTGTGCACGGGCAAAGGCCCTGCGCAGTGTGACAATGGCTGCTTGTGAGGGACTAGCTATAGGGCCTGGCCACAAGCCAGGCGCTGTCGACAACCTCCCACCACGCATTCAGGAATGTCAGTTTTCAGATATAATAGTGTATCATCAGCAAAATGGTGGAACAAAATTTGACATCTCTGAATAGGTTCCCTAGTGGTTACGCACAAGAACTGAACACATTGGACATCAGAATAGAACCCTGCCGTACACTACTAGACATAGGTATGGATTGTGATAGGCATGATGACGCAGCCGGCCACGTCATTTTGCAAGGAAACACATGCATCCCATGCAAGCACACCTACAAAATTACGAAGATGCCATTTTTGTTTATTTACCGATTCCAGATGCATAAATAAAAAACAAATATGAAATCGAAGTTCCGCAAAAGCGCTATTTTTCAAGTGGAAGGGCTGGTTTCAGCTTGCTTTATGGCCATCACAAAAACATTTTTTTAAAGAACTGAGCTGGTAGGGGCCTGGGAAACAACAGGGAGGGAAGCGGAGTGGGAAGCAACATAAAGTGAGTGAGTGAGGCAGCACAAGGAATAAGTAACACACAGGGAAGAAGCAAACGAGGGAAAAGACAACAGATACAGAGCACATGGCAGTTTGGTGAGGGGAAGATGCACATGAGACAGAACTTGTAGCACAGTTGGGAGACAACAGCACAGAGGGCAGGTATTTGGGAGGTCTGAATACAGCGCTGGAGAAAACAGGCACTCTCATGCAGAGCTAAGCCAAAAGGAATAAAGCAGTAGGCTAAAAGTGAGCAGCGAAAGGATAGAAGCTAGCCAATCAGAAAACATTCATCACCTGTTATCACAAAAACGTATTCAGTTTCTTCCTAATCGCAAGCCATCCGGAAACAGTTAAGGAGGAAATTTCTCTTTAACAGACCCTAATTTTGTATGGTTTCCTGCTTGCTGAAACAATTTATGCTGATGAAGAAAATAGGATTTTTGTCAAAAGATAGCTGTGTACAAGCAAGGCGGGTAAGGTTTTTAGAGGGGTGGGACATATGGAGTTGAAGATAATGATGAAACTAAACTGGACTCTAAAAATGTGTCAATCTCCAATAATAACTAGGTATTTACAAAGTGGCAAAAAGATCCACTGGAAATCAGCACTGATAAGGGCCATCGAACAGGCTGAGTCACAGAGGAAGAAGAGGCCAGGTTATGTTAGTGTATGAAGGGAGGAAGGAAATCAGAAGTATGATTAATAGTGAATTGCCATCTGTTATAAGAAAGTAAATAAGGTGCTATTTGTGCTTTTGGGATTGATATAGCCTTTTTTTAGGGCTGGCCTAGAAACAGATTTAGCTGTCAAACCATCCACCTGACAACACAAAGGGGCCTATTCACACACTACGTTTGGTAGTACATTTGGTAGTATAACAATAGTACATCTCATGTACTACAAAATGCTATTCACAAACCTATGAGCAGAGGTTTCGCCCTCCGCCTCTCTTATCGTTTTCTGCGTGGAAATTACCACCCTGACTGTAGCGTCTCAGTAGTACATGCAGAAAGGACAGAGGGGAGTGCCTTGGATAATGAGATATACTTTTACAAAATAGGATAAATTAAGGGAAATACAAGGATGGGTACGGTATCCATGCACAAAAGAGTAAACCATTCCCGTTCGCAAACTGCACTTTTAAAGTTACTACATCCGAAAAGGACCCAAAGCTGTTGTACATTTATTCCAGCTCAGAGCTAGAGTAAATTCAGCACCACACATATCCATGCACTAATCGTGCAATACCCTCCCACGGAAAATAATGAAGCTAGGGACTAGGGAAAACATATTAAATTAAATTCAATTATTTAAATATCTAAAATATATTTTTAAATTAAATGTTGAAAAAGTATCTATATATAAAATGTTTTCTATTTTAATTAAACATATGTAAATAATCTTTTTTTATTTAAATATTAATGCTAAATTAATTGTTATTATAATATAATTACATTCATTTTAACTAGTTCTATAATCACTTTACATTTTTCTTCATGCATAATAAAAATATATATTATTTTACTTTAAGTAAGAATATTTGTATTAAATGTAGAAATATATAGAAAAATAATTTAATAAATAGAAAAAGATGGATTTAAAATTTTAATTAAGTTATGTATGCTGTTTTTTTATTGTATTGCAATTTAAATATATATAATATTTCATATTAAAGTATGTTTTCATTTTTTAAAACCTTTAATAAAATTGTAATATGTTTTACACTATTCCCACTAGTGGCAGAATCTTCAGCCTACATGGGAACATTTACTAGCAGTAATATTAAACTGTTAACTTATTTTTTAAATAAATATTACATTAATTGAAATGTATGAAATCATTCAAGATGCATTAAAAAAGCAATTAAAAAGCAATTAAAGTAAATACTTGTATTCACTTACAAAAAATCTGTAGATAACTGAATTATTTACATTATAAAATGAAGTTAGATTTACTTTTGCATGTTTATAAATTGAAAAACATCTATTAAACAATGTTATCAATAAATCATAGTTATTTTTCAAAACATATATATGATATTTAACATTCAATGTGTGTGGGTGTGTGTGCATGCATAAATATATGTGGATAAGCATTGCCATGTTGTGGATTTTATCCAAATGTCAATAGATTGTTATGTCTGATTCGCAGAGCACTGGGTAGTGCTTTTTTCATAGCTTACTTTGAACTGCTTAAAGACTACACAGCTATACCTATAAGCGAAGCTGTCCTAAATAAACACGCTTTTGATTCAACTGTGGCCCGGACAATCCTTTCTTTATGTGAAAGCGGAGTGGTGGATATATATATCAGTGACAATGTACACGTTTTGAAGAAAAAACATAGAAATTCAGCCGTTACAGTTACTAGCACTAACTATAACTTGCGCCCCCACCATGCACTGCTTATGACCTCGCATATGACATCACTCATGATATGCTCTATGACATCATTTATGACATCACTCATGAAATCTCAAATGACATCATTGATTAAATTGCTGATGACATAATCCAACCATCTTTTTTCCGCATATTGCTGTTTAAATTGCTATGGCTTTACACATGGCATAGTTCACATTAACAATCAACCACAGAGACATGTCAAAACCTCATTGAGTACGTGTTCATCCTGTATACAACTGTTCAGCGAAAGCCAAAATAGTTAATATCGGTTCAAAAACAAATGCCCTAGCTTTTATCTGTATTAAACCCCTGACACGCACCGACACACAGCAAACCTATATTAGGAAAGGAATTTGATATGAGTAAAGAACTGAGTACTGAAAACAGCATTTACTCTATGGAGAGAGTTCATTCTATACCACACTGTTTCCAAACAGTGAACATCTCATGAGAAATACAACAGAGTATTCAAACTAATCTACTAAATAAAGTGACATTCTATGCAACAGTTGTAAAAACAACCCTAATTGCTACAAATAACCGAAATCTGAAAGCTTCAAAGATTGCTCTACCTGCACTCTCTATTATGTTGTGAAAACTTTACAGATAGCCCTTCTTCTGAAGCAAAATAAGCACACGTACATAGGTTACTACGCGGTGCACACAATGCTTCATGCTAAGTATAAATTATCATGCTGACACAACTCTCTCCGATAACTCAAGGCTGTATACAAAAGCTAGTGTATATTATGTAATCTTTCTTCTGTTGGAAACTTTTTCTGTAGGTCCAAAAGGTTATGTGGAGCATAATGAATACAAGTCAACTATCACTTGCACACAGGGTTACTATTGAATGCAAACATTTATAACATGTTCAATAGCTCTACACAGCTATGGTGCATTAGTAGCACATGTGTTTTTTATAAACACTTACACCCATTAGCTGCACCCAAGCTGTACAAAATTACGTAGAAGTACTATGGTAGTTTCCCGCCACTAGGTAAACTATAAACAAACTAGCACAATCATTGGATAAAGTCATCAATGATTTTATCAATGATGTCATTTGAGATGTCATCAGTGATGTCATAAATTATGTCATAGAACATGTCCTAAGTGACATCATATGTTAGGTTGTAAGCAGTGCATGGCAGGGGCGCAAGTTATAGATAATGTTACTACCTATCTTTTTTTTTAGTTCAAAACATTAGCATCGCCACTGAGAAAGTCACCTAGCTATTACGTCAGTGAAATTCTATGGTATTGTTAAATGAAAACAGATAATTTTATTATACCTAACTATACCGTTACTTTAACCTTTGTTTTCTAGAGTTTTTTTTCAAGTAAATTATTTTTTAAATATATGTATGGTAGAATAACTGAATGGATTTGTATTGTAACACAATGTGTGTGTGTAGTAGGGTGTGGGGATGAACTGGACTATCTTTTCAGACATCTCTCTCAGATGACGGGTGTGCATAGTAATGTGTGTGGATGGACTGGCCTCTCTTTTCAGACCACTTTCTCAAATGATGGGTGTGTGTGGTAGAGTGTAAGGATGGACTGGCCTGTCCTTTCAGACCTCTCTCTCAGATGACAGATGTGCATAGAATGGTGTGTGGATGGACTTGTCTCTCATTTCAGACCTCTCTGCCAGATGACAGGTGTGTGCAGTAGGGTGTATGGGGAGCCACAGACCTCTGCTTTCTGACCTGTATCTCGGATGACAGGTGTGCAAGTAGGGTGTGGAGTGGGACCGGCCTCTCCTTTCAGACCTTTCTCTCACATGAAGGGTGTAAGTAGTAGGGTGTGTGAAGGGTCTGACCTCTCTGCTGAGACCTCACTCTGTAATAAGTGTGCCTAGTAGGGTGTGGGGGAGGGAATGGCCTCTCCTTTCCGACCTGTCTCTCAGATGACGAGTGTGCGTAGAAGGGTGTGTGGAGGGACTGGCCTCTCTGGTGAGACCTCTCTCTGTCATGATAGGTGTGGGTAGTAGGGTGTGGAGAGGGACTGGCCTCATCACAGTACTTATCTCTGGCACACTTCCTCTCATAAACAACGACCACAACATGCATTCCTACTAATGGAGTGTATTGAGATCTCATCTACTCTTTTTTACTATTTGTGATCCCACAAGAGTCGAGCGAGGTTGTAAAAACCATATACGTTTATTATCTTCACTGTACTTGTCGCTTAGACACCCCCTCTCTAAATCTAGGGGACAGCATGCCTCTCTGCTGCCCATTTATATAGCTTTTTTATTTAATTTCCACATCACCACAATAGAAGCCATTTCATTTCTAATATTCCAACAGCAAGCCAGTCAGAGCATTCGCATGAAGTCGCACGTGAAAAATGGCCCTTTCAACCAATCACAGGGCTCCATTTTTGTTTTGCTGCTCTCACTGCAGGCTTTCGGGCCTCTCCTGAGCCCAACTGCCAAAATATACAATTGTTTTTTTACCCTTAATATCTCAAAAACTACTGAATGGATTTGCACCAAATTACAATAAGCACAATCTATGGACCAAGATCTATCTTCCTGCCGTATTTGGTCTAATTCCGTTCAGAAGTTTTTGCTTAAACCTGTCTTAAAGAAGTCTATGGAAAATGCATGGGGATTTTACGTTTTGGGACCCCACTATTTTCTCGGCTCCTGCTGGATGGATCACCTCCAAACTTTCCAGGTTAGAGCGCTGAAGTACTTCAACTTTTCTTTTAGAAAATGTTCGGGACGATTTGTTAAATGGGGCCAGAGTTATTAGCAAACCAATTTTGCCTTGAGGACCCCATTACCTGGGACCCTGGCCACATCTGTATAGGGGAGGGGACACGCGGCCCCCTCAACTTGACCGTTTTTAGCGCCCAGGGAGCTTGGGGAGGAGCCACCCAGTCCCCTAAACGGGACTATTTGGGTCCTGGGCACCCCATCCCCCGGGGCCCAGCCACATCTGTAAAGAGGAGGGGGGCCATGCGTTTACTCTTGCTTGGCGGGAGCAATTTGAACTCTCCTGTCAAGCGGAAGCAAATACCAAGTCCTCTCCCAATGGGTGGGAGCTTGAAAGTTTCTCCAGTCCACTGGAAGCAGCCTTTTCAACGGTTACTCTGCCCGCAGTAAAGCGGGCAGAGAAACAGATGAAAAGATTGCTCCCTCCCACAGGGAGCAGCCACATGCCACCCTCCCCCACAAAAAGTTGCCGGGCCACAGGGGCTGGGGTCTACAGGATTGAAATCGGCCCGGGGAACAGGGCCACATGCCCACTCCCCTTAATTTTAATTCATTGCCCTGGGTGATGGGGTCCCCAGGGCCTTGCAAGGCTTGGGGAGGGGCCATGCGGCCCTCTCCTCTTTCATTTTAATAGTGGCCCTGCAGTTCCCAGGTCTTAACAAGTCTAGGGCAGGGGGACAACATCCCCCCTTTAATTTTAATATTGGTCCTGGGGGTTGGGGCCCTTTTTGCAGGGTTATCCCCAAACGTTGCCTTCCTTCTCCTATTTTTCTGACCTTCTTTTTGTTGGCCTTAGGACTTTACCACTGCTAATGAGAGCTAAAGGGCATGTTCTCTCTCCCCTAAAACATGGTATGATTGATTTACACCTGTTTGGAGAAGAGGTGTGGCTCCGCGGCTAGGGCGACTGACTCCGGATTCTGGGGATCATGGTTCGATCCCCGGCACCGGCGGCAGATTAGCCCAGCACCATGTGACTCTGGGCAATAGCTTGCTTAATCTTCCCGACGGCCCCCAGCGCCTAGAGACCCTTGCGGGTGATTGTGCGCTTTACAAATGTGGATTTATTATCATTATTATTATTATTATTTGGCATATCTGATTTACTTGTAAGTCCCTTGTAAAGTGGTATCCCAAATACCCATGGCTTGTAAATTAAATGCTACTCGTGGGCTTACAGCATTGCTTGTACCACCCACAGATGTAGCATTTTAAAACTTGTCTCAGGCCTTCCACTGCAGGGCCTGTGTGCACAGTTTAGTACCACTTTAACTTGGCAAATAAAAACTACTTACCAAGTCTTAAACTCTCCTTTTATTTTACATAGGGCACCTCTAAGGTAGACCCTAGGTAGCCTTACAGCCAGGGTGCTGTTTACGTAAAAGGTAGAACATGTGCCTTTATGTGTGGCATATCCTGGTAGTGACAAACAGCTTATTTTGTTTCTCAGTACTGTGGGGCCTACTCCTCTCATAGTCTAGCAGTGGGAATTCCGTTATATATTTTTAAGTGCTAACTCCTGATCAGAAAAGAGTGGTGCTGCCATGTTTGGTATGTTTAGGATAGTGGTTGTTAAACCTACTTAATAATGTAGTGGGATTTACAGTACTATTTTAGAAATGTCACTTTTAGAAAGTGGGCGTTTCTCTGTGTTTATGACTCTTGTGCTTTGCAGCCTGACTCCAATACATGTCAAGGGCTGGATGACAGCTGCACTTGCTGCATACTTTCCAGACAGCCACAACACAGAAAGGGCTGGGTGTGGCAGGGGTTACATCTGCATTTGTCTACATACTGGAGGTCTTCCTGGGCTGGGAGTGGCAGAGGGCATTCACATTTTACCTTTTTTATAGGTTCTGCCCTGCCCTCACACAAAGGGCTGTTCTACCCTCTACTGATTGTCTGGAGCCAGGGCTGGGTTGAACGGGATTGTTGCACACCTGCAAGGGGTCCTTTTGAAGTCACCCCTTCATCAAAGACATTTATGAGTATAAGTGCAGGGCCTCGGACTCCATGTTTTTAGACACTGCGTTCCCTACGGACTGCACATTGTCAGAGGACTGCTGTGCTGCCAGGAGGGACCGCCATTTCGACTACCTGCATTGTTGTGTTGGCCGGCTGACTGCTGGGCTGCAGAAAGAACTGCCACCTTGCATCTTGCCTTATATGCCGACCTGCTGTCTGCCTGCTTTGTGTGCCCCCAGTGCTCTCCAGGGGCATCCTGGTTTGCCTCTCCCTGGTCACAGAATCCAAGGGCCATCAACGATTCCCCTTGACTGCCCTTCCTTGGATCTCAGCAACGGAAGAGTCCGGATCGGGGCTTTTGTGATAAAAACCAGCATGTGGCTAATCACCTTGTGACAAGAAGCATTCCAACCCTACGCTGACAGCATCACAGGATCAAGTGCATTCTGAGCATCCAGCACTTGCAGTGCCTGATCAGCAATTTTCTTTTCTGCCACCCTTTGTGGGACAGAGTACCGTGGGTGATCAAGCAATGCTTTACTCTGCACAGTGAAAGACTTTGCCAGCTAGCCATTACTTTGCGGAGATCAGGGTTGCCATGGTAACAGCTAGCCCAATCCCCAGTGTTGCTTCGAGAGGCCGCCGCACTCATTAGAAGGAAATCCCGACTGGGCAAGTACAGTGCAGTGCCGCCATCACCACTCCTTCTTCTCTCTGGGGGAAACCTTGAAGGTCTTGGATCACAACTCCTGCAATCTCCAGGATCAGAGGTACAGTGGGCGAGGGTAGCTGCAGTGGCCCCTCTCGCTGCACCCCATCCGTAACAGGGAGGAGGCTCAGTCCACCCCTTCACTTCCACCAAGCTGGGCCCCGCTTTTATACTTGGAATTTACTTCTCGTCTCAATAGAGGGTCCTGGGGGAGTTATCCAGCCACCCTGTGTTGCTGACGCTGGCGGCTTAGTTCTTTTTCGGCACCTGCCTTTTCCCAACTCTACCTGTAATGCAACAAGCTGCCAAGTGCAAGTGACCCTGGTATGGCCCAACAGGGATGGCACACACTGTGGCACCCAGTTGGGAGACCTTGCTTGGTGCCCCCACTGGGTGCCACAGTGTGTGCCTCCCCTGTTGGGCCGTACTGGGGGAACTTGCGCTTGCTAGCGTGTGCCATTATCGGGTGAGTCCTCAATAGAGGCCCCAATCAGGAACTTGCCACAGGCAAGAACACTTTGCCAGGGATATCACTAGTAGGCAGCTAGTAGGCAGTGGCTCCTGTGTCCTGCGGGTGATATCTAAGGATGTATGTCAGTACAACGCGATCTTTTAGATCGCGGTACTTAACAACGTGGTTATTACAACGCAAGTCGTTACAACGACTTGCGTTGGAGGGCGCGGATTGAGGAATATTATAATTTTATATTCCAACACCAGTACACGTAACAGTAGGGAAGGTGTTGGAATATAAAATTACAATATTCCTTAACCAACAGCACCATCCAGCGCAAGTTGTAATAACGACTTGCGTTGTAATGGCAGCATGGTAAAGGTCGTGCGGTGTAAACACCGCGTTGTAAACGACGTTTACCCTAATAACCATATATAGCTTAAAAGGAAGTGCAGGTACACTGCACCCTATATGTTAATGGTGTTATTATGTGACTTGGGTACTACTGGTGATAATTGGTGACTTCAGTATTTCATTTAACCTAACTGCTGAGTTTCTTGTACTGATGTCATAATGTATGTCGTTTTGATTCTTGCATTCATTCAATCAATCAATCAATCATATCATTTGTAGAGCGCACTACATACCTGTGAGGGTCTCAAGGACCTGGGGGTGGGGAGTGCTGCTACTGCTCGAAGAGCAAGGCTTTGTGGAGTCTACTGAAGGTCAGCAGGTCTTGGGTCTGCCGTAGGTGGATGGCGAGGGTGTTCCAGGTCTTGGCGGCGAGGTGGGAGAAAGATCTGCCACCTGAGGTCGATCTTTGGATGCGGGGGACTGTGGTAAGGGTCAGGCCGATGGAGTGCAGCTGGCGGTCCAATGTCAGGATAACGAGTACTATCTCGGGATTTGCATAGTATGCAACAGTATTGATGATTCATGTTGTTTTGGTCTTGTCTTACGTATAATATATCATAATACCATAAATACTTTCATATAATCCTGTGTGGAGTCTTTTTTTTGTGTATTCACTGTGTTATTATACGAGTGTGTTACATAGACATTTTACACATTACCTCTGATGATAAGCCTGACAGCTCTGCGCCAAGCTAACAGAGGGTGAGCACAAGTTATCTTTGGTGTGCAACTGACTTGCCCTGGCAAGAGTGGTGGTTTCTGTCTGGCATAGGTGCATACCCCATTTCTAACATTGGTGATCAGCAATGAGGATAGGACTTGCATTTGCATGATTTGCAATACAACACTGCATTTAGACCATTATGTGTTTTTCTCCTTGTTCTCTCACATTAGTCAACTTTACTGTTTACTCCTGCTTCATCTCTTAGGCCTGAGATTCTTATTGGTGCACTTGTGTTTTTGTACCTTTCCATAATGAGGTTAATCTTTGCACTCCTAGAGGGCAGTGGCTCTTAAGAGACTGAGGAGGAGGGAGAGAATGACTGGGCAGGGACGTCAGTAGAGAGAGAGGACCCTATAGACAAGAAGTCCCTTGCTGCGTCCAGTGCCAAGAACAGGGTCACCTCCCACACCCTGAGGAACTCAAGAATAGACAGACTGAAAGGAACCCGAGCTTGCAGCTGGCTGTAGAAGAGAGAAGGGCAATGGCTGAAGGAGGCTTAGCTGAGGATAGGATGGCAGAGGCTGAAAGGGCCTTTGCCAGGGAAAACTTGCTCTGGTGGAAAGGAATTTGGCCCATGAGCATAGTTTGAGAGTTCTAGACTTAACACAAGTAGAGTACAGTGGTGGCAGCAATAGTAAGTCTAGTGTTAGAAATACTATCCACATACCCACAGACTTGGTACCTAGCTTCAAGGAGGGGGATGACATATGTCAGTGGTTGCAGGAGTAGGAGAGAGCTCTGGCAGTGGGCAGGAACCAAGAGGAGGATTGTGGAACTGTCCTGGGGAGTTATATTCCGGAGGATGGGAGGTATGCCCTACTGGCCCTTGAAGGGAGTGACATGCAGAAGTACACCACCATGATGGAGACCCTGATAAGTTAGTATGGATTCCCCCCTGAAAAGTATTGACAGAGGGATCCAACTGGTTTCAGAGGGCCGCATAGCTGGTGTGTGCCCTTGACCCCATTTCTAACTATGTCTGAATAATATTGGCATTGAACATTGATGAAATAAGGTGTTGGCACCTAAGTGGGGGAACCCTCTAGGGAATTTCTGATGCTGTCACTGACACTCTGTAAGTAAATTCAGGGAAGTGCACATGCAGGAGAGTAGTCAGTGGAGACTCCTGCCTAGTGATCAGTGAGCTTCTTTTACTAGGTGAGTGATCTTTTGTTGAGGGTGACAAATATGGGGGTGCGTAAAAATGAAAATCCTCCTTTGAGGTTATAAATGAAAGCACAACACTAAATATATGTATAAAAAAGAATATACGGTTTTCTGAACCCACCCTCAGTGAGTGGGAGGCTGGGCATGTGCTTTCATCACAGAGTATTTTGGGTGCGTAACAGCATCGATGTTGTCATTCTCATTTGCTTGGTTGAAGAAAGTAAATACAAGCTCATCCATCTGTGGGAATATTTTTAGCCCAGGGAAACTTAGGGAAATGGGCATTTTGGAAGAAAGGGGTTTAGGTCTCATTTACAGACACCTTTAGCTGTCTGCTGAACAAGCCATATATTCACAAAGGTTGGAAGATTTAAGACAAATTTGTATAGTGATAAACATGCTGCAACTGGGGATTGTTTTACATGAACAGTGAGACAGAAGAGATGAGTTGCACTTGTGGCAAAATAAAACAAAGCAAAACAATCAGCAGTATCCATGGAGTATAAATGAGGAAGGGGTTTGGAAGTGGGGAGGAGCCTGGCAACAACTGAGCAGTGGAGGATGAGGTGAAATACATTTTTTTTAAACACACAAGCAGGATGGGAAGTGGAAAGGGAAGCAATGGATGAACAGGGAAGGGAGGGTTTGTGGAAGCAACACAGGGTTTTAGGAATGTCAAAAGGGCAGCTGTGCACAGTGGAGTGAGAAAGAAAACACATGCACGTTCACGCAGTGCTTACAGTAAAAGAAGAAACTAGTTCCCTGAATGTAAGCAATGACAGCAGTGGAAAGATGAATGTAATTCAGTAAGAACACTGCGAGACCAGAATGCTCCTGTCCAGAAAAGGGATGAAAGCTACTAATTTAGAGCAGGGACGAGAGGCAGGCTACAAAGCCATCTAATCTTGAGCAAGATGCTGACCCAAAGACTCAGCTACGTATTTTAAAGCAATAAGTCTGGCCAACAAACAGCTAAAGCGGTCTGTAGCCAAGATCTAAAAAAACTAGATAAAACACCAATGAATGCGACTTATATGGCAATATAATCAAAGTAACTATGCAAGTATAAAATGGCCAACAAGATCAAAGTGAAATACACGTCTGAAGCAAGGATGCTTATAAGCACTTTGCTAAACTTCAAAAGTAACTATATTTACGATGATAGCCTGATAAGAGACAAAAGCAAATAGCCAGCAACTTTGATACTCCAGGTTGGATTCAGCAAGAATATTTTTGTCTCATCACATTGTTTAAAATTGCCCTTTAGCAAAGGTGGGTTGTTGGCACATATTCAAAACCACTCTTCCAAATCTCACACTAAAGACTTTGAAATGTGTGCCCTTCTACATCTGACACAAAAATGGTCTTCGCCTCAAAAGAGTTTTTTGAAGTAGTTTTATTTTGGAGCATTCTGGAGCCTCACTTTGAATGCGAGGTTCTGATGCCTTAGATCACTGAATTATTAATTAAAACATCGTTCCAAAGATAAATAAGGAACGGTACACGAGGTTCCACCCTTGGGATAGGTTTACAATACACGATGCAGTGCTGTATAAATTGATCAATGTTTCATCCTAAATGTTCATCTATAGGGCCGGACTGGACATTTATTCAGTCAGGGATTTCCCCTGGGAACTCTGGGCTTACGGGTTGTGTTTGAAAAGCCAGGGCAGCTGCTGACCCCTGTGTCTTTTTCTCCACCCCTCCCCCTCACCCCTATGATACCTGCAGCACAGTGTGGGGACCTCAGGAGATGGAGAGAAGCAGAGATTGGATGTGTGAAATGAGAGAGATACAGAGAGGGGAGAAAAGGAAGCGGGCTGGTTTGAACATTTTTACCATGTGTGCGTTTGATGCTCAGTCCAACCACGGCTTTGGGGTCCATCGGGAGAAGGGGGAGACTGCACCGACCACAGACACATTATGAGGTGTAACAAAGGCCGCTTTATTGGAAGCAGGTGCACCTTACAAAAACACCAAAACCCTTGGCCTGTGCCGTACAAAACTAAACCTCACTAAATATGAGCAACCTAACAGCCCCCCACCCCCTCCCCTAAATGATTCCCCAAATAACAACATAAACCCAACTGCCCAACTGCACAATGCCTGCCTGACTAAATAACTTGTTATATGCACCCCTTCCCCCCCCCCTTTCTGTCAAAACACATCTCAGACCTCCTAACATGACCCCCCAATACTAGGCAGAAACGCTCCTAGATAACAATCACACCAGCACCTGTTCCAGCGACACGATACCCTCACAAAAACAGCTCCCCTAATGCACCTGCTCCCAACAAAACCCCTCCAGGAGACCCCCTGAACCACCTGCCAGCCACCACTATCCACCCCCCGATCCACTACCTAACCCCTGGGGCGGGAGGGCGGAAAAGCTCGAAACCAGCCCCCCCCACCCACTCCCCCCCCCCCCGGCTGCCAGTGTCACTCTCCCACAAAATGGTGCCCCTGTCCCCAAAATGTCTGAACATAACCCCTACCCAGCCCAAAACAAGCCCCAAGGAGCCCAATAGCAGCCCACCCCGCGCCACAAGCCCAAAGGCCAACCAACCCCTTCCGGTGCAGCTATCTCTAGAATGACCTATGAGGAGATGTCCAAGAAGGTAAACATGCTAACAGCAGGAAAGGAGTGATGGGAGAGAAAACTGTGCCCAATAGATGTTTGCATCCTTATAAAATCTCCAAAACCAGTCTTACTGCTCCATATTCAGGCCCTCAGACCAAGACTTTACACTTATCTCAAGTGAACTTAAGATGACACCTCACATAATACTTGTCTGTTTTATTTTTCATAATCCAAGTTACTTTTCCATTTTTGTGAAGAGCTCAATCATACAACTTATTTTTCTATGGCTATCATTGCAGACTTCATCTCTCCTTGTTCTTAACCCAATGTATCAAGCTGCCACACTTCACCATTACAGTATTTAGTCTACAGTTCACAACATGTGCTCACTATCCTGTATTACTATAACCTGAACTAAGTATAATGTAAGCAGATGCCTGCAACAAGCACACAGTGCACCACGACTAATTTTGATTGACACCTTATAACCATCTCAACTCCAAAATGAGTTTACTCTAACAATGTTACACCTTAAGGATCTAGTCGACAAAACATTTTGACGTTCTCATTTCCACTTAAAAGTGTGCAAAGTTGACTTTAGGATCTGTGATATCCCTTTTCATAAATTCAAGAGCTGAAGCATTTCTTGGCCATACTCCCATGCTGTCATGCTATCATGCTGCATGGTTCCCTGCTCTCGTTGGTATAAGGTATATTGGAATTCCCAACGGAGGCCCAGGAAGATGGCCACAAGTAAAGAATTAAGTCAGAACTTGGTTCTCCCACCTCGCCGCCAAGACATGGAACACAATCCCACTGAGCATACGACAGACCCAAGACCTGCTGACCTTCAGGAGGATACTCAAGACCTGGCTGTTCGATCAGTAGCGCCCCCCCTCACCTGCGCCTTGAGACCCTCGCGGGTATGTAGTGCGCTTTACAAATGATTGATTGATTTTTTGATTGATTGTGTATAGGTGCAAACATTCCCAATAAATTGTCCCACAGTGAATGTACAGGTTAACGTACTCCAAAAAAAAGGTTGATGCAAGCGTGCCCTGCATTTAGAATGGGAAACTTCCTTAGTTGCTTCCATATGTTCATGTCTAGCTGGAGAGATTTCTCTATGTCGCAAAATATTTTCAATGTGGATAAAAAAGCAAAGGAAAAACTTGCAAAGACACAGTTCCCTATCCATAATTTTGTGGATTGTTAGTTAAAATAGGATGAAACGAAGCACAAGATCTCTTCACGGCCATGAATTGGTCACGTGCATATTCATGAAAGTATCTGCGTGGCCATATCAGAGAAAACATGAAAACGACTGTCCTGCTCCACACATAATCAACACCGCTGTCACTAATGGCAGCCATCTTATGTCACACGGGTAACAATTAGCAACCAGCCCATAGAGAGTGCGAAAACGCTTTGTCATTGTTGTGATTAAATATTGGCAGGTGTTTTGTGGACTCAAGAGGAGATGGACATCAGGTATTCCCAAATAAAGCTTTCTTGAATGTTCTGGCTCTGTACCTCGTAATTCTCTTTAAAATTAATAATCAAATCTTAGAATCTATAATTATTTTCCTTACCCAAGCATGGCAAGATTTTGCTTTTTTTGTAGTCAGTTAAGCCTATATTGTACAGAGATACTGTCTGTTGTCTGTTTCACTTGTCAGGTGTTGTATAAAACGTACACTAACAGTTAACACACCACTCAAACAATATGCATTAACGGATCAGAGATGAGAACGCTCAGCCATTACATGATGTACATTTAGGCTTAACTAGATGAAATTTCCCAAAATTACGAGACATATCCCAGAGCATACAGAAGTCGCAGCTGTTCCATCCTTACTCGGAAGAATAAAGCATGTCACAAATTTATGCAGAATAAAAAACACAAATAGAAAAAGCGATAATTGTTAATTGCTTACCTGGGCTCATTCCTGTCAACCCAAATCCAACGGCCATACTAAGAATTAACACTGAAAAATACAGCAGCACATCCATCTTTAAATATATATGTTTTTCTGCTTTCCTGCAGACTTGCATCTTATTTTTCTAGCAGAGGAGAGCCGCTGCACCTTGAACACTCTGTCGCTCTGCTCTGTCCTTCTACGGTAGCTAGGTTGGTTCAAATTGTCCCCAGTGGGTATTACACCTGGTACATGCAGGCTCATTAACGCCTCGTGCTGCACCCAGCCCCGCCCCCCAAGAACACCTGCGTCTCGAGCGGCAAGCTAACACAGTAAGGCACAGTACACTTTGTATGAACATTGGGCCCAGTTCACAAAGCCACTTGCACCTGTAGGATCAATATATATATATATATATATATATATATATATATATATATATATATATATATATATATATATATATATATATTTATTATGCAATATTAGCCGACGATGGTGTAATATTGTGCAATGGTAAATCGTACCCCTGCAGCAGACAGTCTGCATTCCAAGACGGACATGTCCTGGAAAGCTTGAGAATATGCACAAATTTGAGAGTTTTGTGGTATTTACAAACTTGTTTTTTAACTAATTCCAACTATAGAAAGGGTTGGATATATACTCCTGTCAAGAGGATGAGAAAATGTTTTTCTAGGGTTGTAATCGAAATATAACATTTCCAAAATTGGTGGAGTTGTAGGGGAACAGGTTTCACAATGGGTAAAGTGTTTTCCTTATAGAGAAATAACTATGCAATTGCACAAATCGGACGCTAGTTCCATAAAGACAATTAAAGATGTAGAAAAGCTTCCACATGGGCACAATGTGGAACTCTCAAACGTTTCCCAAGAGCATTCCTCTACTCTTGAGACGGTCACCAGTTTGCAGATGTGCTCTTAAAAACCTTTGGAAATGTCTGATCTTCTTACATTTTCACCCCACCAAAGTGTTTGTTTAAGATAACTTAAAGTGCTGACAACTGAAAGAAGTGGAGCTTCTTAGGACTGCATAAGGAGACCTTTGAACAGAATTTGATAACAGAGTGGCTAAAAGGGGGTTAGCTAGATAGAGGGAGTAGAACTCTGAGGGACGGAGGGAGAGAACCAGGGGGGGGGGGGGGGGTATTAGTTTCTGAATAGGAATGTTTTTAACTCTTTACGGAAGGACGAGAGGATGGGGTTGGATCTTAGGGGGAGGGGAAGGGAGTTCCATAGTTTAGCAGCATTGAGCGTAAAGGACCTGCCTCCTGCTCTGGATCTTTTGATTCTAGGAACTGCAGCGAGGAATGCGTTCGTAGATCGAAGTAGCTTGCCGGAGCAGTAGGGGGTAAGAAGTGTGTGGTTGATCTCAGGGCTAGCTCTATGGAAGGCTTGATGCGATATGCACAGGGTTTTGAATTTTATTCTTTCCCTGACAGGGAGCCAGTGGAGTTACCTGATCCCTGACTTAGCCGATTCTCTGCGGGGAATCTGGAGTAGCGTACGAGCTGCACAGTTCTGAATATGCTGAAGTTTCTGCAGCACGTATTCAGGGGCTCCCAAGTAGAGGGCGTTGTTAAAGTCAAGTCGGGACTGGATGAGGCCCTGAATGACAACCTGCCTAGCTTCCAAGGGCAGAATTGGAAGGATCTTTCTCAGCATTCGGATGATCCCGAAGCAGGTTGCTGCTGTTTTAGTTGCCTGAGTATTAAAAGTAAGGGTTTTGTCCCGCCAAACTCCCAGACTTTTAATGTCCTCCTTCGGGGTTGGGGGTGGGCCTAAACTGGAGGGCCATAACTGATCGATGGGGGTGGGAGTGGGGGGACCAAGGATCATGATCTCGGTTTTGTCACCGTTGAGTTTTAGTGAGGATGCTGTCACCCATCTCCTAAAATCCTCCATGCAGGCTGCCAGGTTGGATTGGGGGAGCCCGCTGTTCTTCTGTGCCAGGGAGACCACCAGCTGAGTATCGTCCGCATATGAGATGATCTTAATACCATATTGGCGGACCACCTCAGCCAGCGGTCTCATGTACACATTGAACAGCGTGGGGCTCAGGGAAGAACCCTGGGGTACCCCGCAGTTTAAGGGTCTGCTGGTGGAACAGGAGTCACCGTCGAAGACCTGAAAGGTCCTTCCGCTCAGAAAGGAACCCAACCAGTCAAGAGCGCCTCCGGAGACTCCCAGATTGAATAGTCGACACAGCAGGGTTTTATGGCAAACCGTGTCAAACGCGGCGCTCAGGTCGAGGAGGACCACTGCCACTGACCCCCCTCAGTCCAAGATTCTCCTGGATTCTTCCGTCACGGCTAGAAGAGTCGTTTCCGTGCCATGTTTAGGACGGAATACTGTTTGGGTGGAGTCCAGTAGATGATTCTCTTCGAGGAATTTAGTGAGGTGGAGATTAATATGCTTCTCCAGAATTTTGCTTGCCCAAGGCAACAGGGAGATTGGACGGTAGTTGTTAGGGTCCGTAGGATTGAGATTGGGCTTCTTAAGTAATGCTCTCACCATTGCCTGTTTCCAAGAAGGGGGAACCACTCCTGTTTGCATGGAGCTATTAAGTAGCTCCATGAGGGTGGGGAGGATGACTTGGTTGGCCATGTTCATCATCCGTGGGGGTGCTGGGTCACGGGGAGAGCCTGATTTTATCTGTTGTGCAAGGCATTTGAGTGATTCCAGGTCTAGTGGTGGAAATTCATTCAGGGAAGCTCGCGGAGGGTGTTCTATAGCGCTTGGAGATGGTGGTTTAGCGGTGATAATCTCTGGGCCGGGGGCTGCGAAGGATACATATATTTTATTAATCTTTTGAAAGAAAAATTCAGCCAGTTCGTTGCATCGAGCTATGGGATTGTCAATTGGGGCTGTGGGGGGGGAATCTTAGAAAGGTTTTTAACTACTTGGTATATTTCTCTTGGCTTAGATCTAGCTGCCATGATTTTCTCTTTGTAGTAAATGGTTTGAGCTGTATTTATTTCGAGTTTGTATGCCCTAATAGCTTCCCTATACCTGTTTTTTCATTGATGGCGTATCCTAGGCGCCACTTCCTTTCCAGCTTTCTGCACTGACGATTTAACTCCCTGAGCTCCTCCGAGTACCAGGGGGCAGTTTCTCGTGCTCTTTTTAACATGGTGTTCCTGGTAGGGAGGATGGAATCGATGGAGTCCTCGATCCATTTATTGAATTTCCTGCTATCAGGTATGGGGCTCTGGGAGAGAGAGGGCTTTGAGGTGGATAGGAGGGTCGACCACTGCTCTGGCGGGAGTCTAGACCAGTTTCTCATCTTTCGTGAAGTAGGGGTGGAGGGAGTGAATCTGTGGGTGGACCAGTAAAGGGGAATGAGAAAATGATCAGTCCAGGGGAGGTGTGTGATAGTGCCAACCGTGAGGTTGGGGCAATTGCTAAAGACCGGGTCAAGCAGGTGACCTTTGTTATGAGTGGGGGACCGAATTAGTTGTTCTAGTTGGATAGCGGCTAAGCTGGCAGCTAGCTCATTGGCGGTGCTATCAGTGCTGTTGTCGAAGTGAATATTGAAGTCACCCAGCAACGTGAAGTTGGAGGAGGACATAGCAGTTTCGGCCACTAACGAGGGGAGTGAGGAATGGAAGTTGCTCAGTGGGCCTTGGGGGCGATACACAAGTGCCCCTGTTAGACAGTCGTTGGGAGTGAGTTTGAGGCAGAAAGACAGGCTTTTGCAGCTTGGGATTGGATCCAGGATGCAGTGACACTGGTATATAGATTTATGGATAATTGCAAGGCCTCCTCCTTTTCCGCTTGTGCGGTCCCTGCGAGAAATCTGGTAACCCGGGGGAAGTGCTTGAATCACATCTGGGTCACAGTCTGGGGTTAGCCAGGTTTCGGTTAAGAAGACGGCGTCAGGAGTCCGCTCGTCTAAAAGCAGGAAGATTTCTGTGCTATGTTTTGGCATAGACCTGCAATTTAGAAGCAATAAGGTGTAATTTTACATAGTGTTGTTATATCACCCTATGGCAGAATGACACGAAGGGCCTCATTTAGACTCTAGCAATGGTGCTAAAACGGGCACAAGCCTAAATCATGCCAGCTTTTCAGCGCTTGTGTGGAGTAACTGCAATTAGACTGATGGACTAACACACCTGGTTATGGTTTGTTTTAAGAAAGCCTATGCCTACAAATGTGGCACCAGAATTATATATACATTTGGGAATCTGTGTACACAGACTTAGTACCTCAAATAGATACAGATATCTAAATTTTAGGGCCAGATGTATGAAATTGTTTGTTTGTAATTTCCTAATAGCGAATTTTAGCAATTCGCTGTTAGGAAATCGCAAACTGGGATTAACAACAATGTGTTTGATACTGTTATTGAGTCCCAGTAGGTCACAAATTAACCTCCCTCATCAATATTCATAAGGCAGGTCGCAATGTGCAACCCATTGTGAATCAGTGGCGTAACGAAACTTGAGGGGGTCCCCCTGCAAGGTACGTGGAGAGGCCCCCTCTGAATTCAATCAGGAGCTGTCCTGCCGGGGTACCTTGCTGAGGGAGGCCCCTCACAGCGAGGGCTGCGGGGTCCTATATTACGCCACTGGACGGGCCCTTCAAGGAATTGTGGCCACCCTGTGCGGCAGGGGCCTGCATTAAGTCCCTTGTTGGGGGGCGTGAATGCCAGTGCTTTATAATCTTGATTCTAACCCCATGCCTCTTTCATTCACCCCCAGAAACTCCCTGCCCATGTATCTCACTCTTTCAGGTTCTTTTTCCGTAACTGCTTTCTATTATGTCACTGTTTTTTTGTCTTTTTCCTTTCTCCTTCTTTCCCCCTTTTGTGTTTTTCTCTCTTTTGCTCTGGATCAAAGACTGATGGAGAAAAATAAGTGCTGGTCCCTAAATATTAGGAACTAGAAATACACTTCTATTTTTCTATCCCTTTTAGGTGACATTTAGGCACCGATATGTCTTATATTTGTACCTAAAATTAGCATTTAGCACTTGTACACTTGCATTGATTTCTTTTAAGTATCTTGGAAAATCCTTTTATAGCCTTCTCTTCTTTGGGGTCGATTTTTATCTCGGGCTGCGAGAATATAGCAAAGCTGCTATCCAGAATAAGTACCTCTTTCAAATTAGATTTAGTTTTTTATTCAATTTAGAGAGATCTGATAATTTGTAACGAGACAAAAAAACAATGACAAAAAAGAAAGTAGATACGGAAAAAGAACCTGAAAGAGTGAGATACATGGGCAGGGAGTTTCTGGGGGTGAATGAAAGAGGCATGGGTTTGGAATCAAGATTATAAAGCACTGGCATTCACGCCCCCAACAAGGGACTTAATGCAGGCCCCTGCGGCACAGGGTGGCCACAAAACCTTGAAGGGTCCGTCCAGTGGCGTAACATAGGACCCCGCAGCCCTCGCTGTGAGGGGGCCTCCCTCAGCACAGTACCCTGGCCGGAGAGCTCCAGATTTAGTTTGAAGGGGTCCCTTCAACGTACCTTGCAGTGGGGGCCCCCTCAAGTTTCGTTAAGCCACTGGTTAACACCAACTTGAAGGTGGTAACTGCAAATGTTTTGCGACCACATTCAAGGTCGCAAAACATTTATACATACCAGTGCTAAACACGCCTCTTCCTAATACTTAATCGCAAAATGCAATTCAGTAACAAGTTACATAGTCATATTTTGTCTTCTGTACATAACAAAATGCATTTCTTCCAGTCGCAAACTGCTCGAAGGCCCTTAGTTAATTACAAATGTTTCCAGAAGTACTCCTGGGCCCTCGCAACAGTTGTGGGTCTCCAAGATCACTCCTGGAAAACTGTTGTAAAACTACCTTTGTTCGTGCAAAGCAGAATTGTAAATGGGGTGCAATTGGGCAAGATAAATTTCCTCTGTATGAGCACATAATCTATTTCTCTTTGTCCTTTTCACTCCACAGTAGAAATATATGCTCCTGGGGAGACACCCTTTTCGCTAAACCCCACACTAATTTTGGATGTATTCCCTTCTCATTCTCACACTGGTATAAAATGTACACCTTGGCATTGACAGGAGTAAATATCAGACACTTTACAGGCTGGAAATGGATTGAAAAAAACACATTAACATGTATGTTTGCAGGTGTGTGCAAAAGGGCAGGGCATTTGGCTCACTCTTCCCTCCGGGAGTAAATTTACTCGCATAAAAATCTGTGTGTAAATCCAAATTTAGGACATCTTTTGTGAATGTCAGATGTGGTTTCACATGCATACAAAGGTTATTTATTAAAAAAACAGTTAATAGTGATGCACTCAAGGTAGACAGGATATGATACACTAAAAATGTGGCTTTTGTTGAAAATCTTAAACGTACTTCATGTGCCCTTAGCGAGCAAGGCTCCACCCTAGCCCCAAAGTATAAGTACCAAGGAAAACAGAACAGTTGTTCTAGACTCTGAGTGCACGTTCATGCCCAAAGGCTGCAGTGTAATCAATGCAAACTAGTTGAACACCAAAATATAAACACTTCATCAAGAAATACATTTTTGAAGAAATGAACAATCAATAAACACCAAAAGCGAAACTTTCGTCCAGAGTTCTGTATTTGGTTAAATCGCGAAATCGTTCACAAATGTTGTGTTGACATATTCATAACGTTCAGTAGCAAATTCAATGTGTCTTGTATTCTTCCTTATACAAACAAAACCCAATGCATTTCGGGTCAAAAGACCCTTCTTCAGGGAAATTCTGAAGCAGGGACATCAGAATGTTAGCTTAAAGCTGTATTGCCAACAACAATGTCAAGCTCAAAGAACACTTGTTAGTTTTCACCGATACAAATTTGTCTCGGTGGAAGTTTTACATCTTCACACTTTTTAGACAGGAACGCTTTCTAGACGGGAACAAGGGGGACTACTTCCCATTTAATATTCAGTGTGGTGTTGATTATTTTCTTCTAATACACACAAAGAGGAGTTGAGAATAATGCAATAGGTGGTGGTATGTGCTCGGTCAGAAAATACTGCCCCCACTCACAAGATTTGCCAAACCCCACACTAATTCATCATTGGGCTTGCTTCAATACACCCCCGCGCAGACCAATGCCTGGGGTGGAGCAAAAGGGAGGGGAAGACAATACAAACATGTAAGATGTACAAATATTTCTTGCCAAAGTATATTGGGATCACCAAAAGAAAAGTGCAGTGGAAATTAAAACGAGCTAACTAATTTCCACTGCACTTTTCTTTCGGTGATCCCAATATACTTTGGCAAGAAATATTTGTACATCTTACATGTTTGTATTGCCTTCCCCTCCCTTTTGCTTCACCCCAGGCGTTGGTCTGCGCGGGGTTGTATTGAAGCAAGCCCAATGATGAAGCATGTCCCAATCTTGTGAGTGAGGGCAGTAATATCATTATTATCTACTCCTCTTTGTGTGTATTAGTCTGTGGTCAGGGAGGCCTGAGTAGAGTAGTTAGCCTTCTCCCCTTCTGTATGTGTTAGAGATTATTTTCTTCTACTTGGTGTTCTTCGAGCTTGACATTGTTGTTGGCAATGCATCAATATGACAACCCTAGCCTGCAGATTATTGAACAGTCAAATGTTAGCTTTAGACAGTTTTCTTTAGAAGTTTTAAAGGTGAGGAAGTCCAAAAGGCAATGCAGTTCATGGTAGAGTTGAGTTCTTGGTGGCTGAAATTAGCTCCTTCCAGCTGCTGTTTCTTACTTTTCACAATGTAAGGTTTGATTTGGGGTTTGATTTGGGATTTGATTTGGGATTTGTAAAGCGCACAGATACTCCTTTGAGTATCCCAGCGCTGTGTCCAAGGCTACCTGCAAAAACCGACAGTAGAATTACTCTTGTTGGCACAGCCAACTTTTTAGTGTTTTCTTAAAAATGGCTATCTCAGCTATAGGACGAAGCTCAAAAGTTGGATCTGATTTCTGCAGGGATCTGACAGCTTGAGGCGATGATCAAAGTAGAGCATGTATTGGGGAGAGCCTTTCTGGAAGAATATGAGTCTTAGGTGATTCAAATTTATAATTACCAAAAGAAAAAATAATGAGTTCGATTTAATCACGTAGTCACTTAGCTTTTTTATGGCTTTTTCCAGATGATGTTTTACTCCCATGCGTTTTTAGTGTGCTTCTGGGTGTTGGTCATTTTTTTCTTGCCCTTTTCAATGCCCTATTTAGTTAGTCGCTACCACTGCAATGTGTCTAAGCATCCCCCTTTGAACGACTTGTCACCAATCCTTTCCTTGATTTGTGGACACCCTCTGCTGCCTGTCCACTCAGGCATCTCCACTGACTGCCACTGTCCCTTTACTTTCTTTCCCTTTAAATCTTGTGGGGAATCAGCCCCAAAATTTTCTGAATCCCTTCTCTTCTGACAGGCCTCTTTCTACCATCAAATACCTTCCCTTTCTCTTTTTTTAATGGCTTCCAATGGTTGTCTTCCTTGTGCTTCCTTTTGTCATTTTAAAAATCAAAACTCGAACCACAGTAACTCTTTTTTTATCTTGAAATCTTTTATAAATGTGTACATGTTGAAATAAGTACTTACATGGTATTGCATTTGTTATTAAAGAGGTTACATGTGTTGGCACAGCTGGAGCCTTTCGGACAAGTTAAGAGTGATGATGTAGGAATAGAGAAGTCAGCTGATGTAGGCGCATTATTGAGTGTATTAGGTGAGTTGAACAGTGGAGAGTAAGCTAAAGAGTGCCTCATATGTGTTGTGAATTTAAAGGGATTTATTATAATGAAATGTCTCTCATGACCATGCTTAAAGCATCTTGGTATCTATAGGGATCTTGTACAAAAGGCGATGACAGATCATCAGAGCAAGTTGCCTGTGGTAATTTTGCTTCCAATTCCAGAGGTTGACTTCAGCGTGATGAAGACTCGATTAGCCGCATAATCAACTGCACAGGAGAGAAGTACCTGGGAGAGGAGTGCAGGAGAAAGGAGTGTAGCAAATGACAGGAGACTAGGAATGGGAATGGAGCTAAGAATACACACAGCACAGCAGATGAGGCAAAACATGTACATAGACATCTCAGGCAAGCCAAAAGGAGGTACAGCCAAGGATGAGTAAATTGTGGCAAGAGTAGAAGTAAGAGGAAGAGAATAACTCAGAGGATTGGGAGTAAGAGTAGGGACTGGAGCTAGGGTAAGGTTAGGAATCATGGTGAGAGAAGAGATAGGTTTAAGAGTAGGTGCAGGAGTGAGAGAAAGGGTATTCCCTTCGACAGGTGTACGGTGAAAAAAGGCTTGTAGGGTATGGATGCTTCGCTATCTATAAATTGCAAGGGAAGTACCAATTGGGTGGTCTAATGCACTTATAACAACCAATTGCATGATGTTAAAGAGAAAATACTCTATGAGGGAGGCTGAACCAAAATGTGAATGTCACTTTCATTAAGGAATGTCAGACGGGGACTGAGTCAAAGCAACCGCCACTTGACGTGAGCTCAGGCAAATATCTAAAACCATCTCTAGGTCACACTCAAAAAGATAGTTAGCTCTCAGGAATGTAGATGAAATGCATTTTAAGCTTAGTTCTTATTGATTCATTGTATGGCTGCTTTCTGGCTGAGTCTGAGTGCTCCACCTATGTGGTTCAGCCCACATATGTCCATATCCAATGTGTCATTTATGTCAATCAATTGTCTTCTTCTATCGATTATTTGTAACTTTTCTCTTGGACATAAGATTGATTTAACATAAAGTATTACTCAAGGAACCTTGCATCCTTCCTCCAGAGGCTTTTTGTAGTGTCTTCTCCTTGCGCATCTCCCTGCGCGAGGACACTGTTGTGCTCTGTGTCTCGCACTGCCCGTTGGCACGCGAGAACCCGTTGTATTTTGACAGTTGATTTCTGAGAAGCAGTTGATTCCACCACTCTGGTGTGCGTGCACGCGCGCCTGAACTCGTCTGTGGGAACTTTATTTATTACAATAAAACACGTTGTAATTACATTGTCTGCTGTGTCACTACACTTTTCCATTACCACCCAACTTTAAATCATGCTCAACCAGATTATTAGTAGATCCTCTGTTCAGAAGAATCTAGTCCTGACCTAATATGAGCAATGATTAAAGGTCTGATGAACTAAGTTTTTTCACTGAGTAGTTTTATCTTATTCCTGACTCGCTCTGACAAACTTTCTCAAGGACAAGGAGGATATGTTTCCATTGGGTTTTATGTAAGGAATTTAATACAACCGATGGGGGCCAACCCCATATCTTACCTATCTCATTGCTATCTGTGAAATAATGGAGCATTATACTGAAAAAACATTTCTGTACAAAATTGTAAATAATAAAATGGCAATAGAAAGGGAAACACCTCCTCTCCACAATACTATTTAAATAATAATAACGCTTAATTTTTATATGCCATAAACCTTTGAGAAATTACCAAACATAAATATGTCATATTACATTATTTGTTTTAATTTGGAAGCATGCTGTTTTCCCTTATGTTTTTTAGAGTGAAATACATGCAGTGTGGGATAAGGCCCCACACGCCTATACAGAAATTTGAACATTATTGACTATATGGACAACATAGCCTAGACAAAACATAAAATGGGCACTCATACTGTTTTCACACATGGGGGTCGATTAAGATGGCGGACGGACCTGCACCCCCGAGGTGGAGGGACCGTCCGCAGGGGCAGCGGCGGTCCCTCCGTTGCAATTAGAATGTGACCGCCACCCTGGCGGTCACATCCCGTATAGTTAACATTGCGGCGGGTGCTGCTTTAAGCAGCACCCGCCGCAAAGTTCAAAATGCATGTTGTGCATTTGCATGCACAAAGCGGCAGGCACCACTCGGTGCCTGCCGCATTGAGCATGCAAATGCAGGAGGGTACCATAGGTACCCCCCATGTGCAGTCCCCACCCCACAACACCCTGGGGGCCCGCAAGAGGCCCCCAGAAGCAAAGGACCACATGCTTTTCCATGGCGGAAAAGCCGCCGCGGAAAAGCATGTTTCCGCACACATCCTAATGTGGCTGCCAGTGTCTTGCAGACACCGCCACCTTATTGCGGTCCACACCCGCGGATCTGCGGCGGACGGGCCTGCTGTCCGCCGCTGATCACACCGCCATCATAATCAGGCGGTGGGTGTTTTCTATGCCGTGGCGGTGAATATGCATCCTCCGGGCCGGCAGTGGCTTCCACCGGCCCGGAGGATGCGGATTCACCGCCATCGTAATCGACCCCATGGTACGAAAAGTATTTCTAAAATAATGATTAAAATAAAGATTAGCCCGTAAATGATCTTGTAAAGCACCACAACCCATATTTTTATTCTACCTTTATTTTTCTTATCAAAATGTGTGTATTAGAAAAAACTTTAGTTCAAATTTGTTCATTATAATTGAAGATTGTTTCAGATTTCTATACTTTTCGTTATTTTCTTATTTGGTTACATTTTCTTTTGGGGTATTATGAGCGTGTATAATCGATTTACTAGAGCAGTATTTCTTCTCACTTTCACTTCACAATTGTGGATTGCCACCATTGCACTGATGCACACGACCCAGGTGCATTAATAATTACTTTTTTCCTAACTCAGATGTTACTAATTTAAAATAAGGAAAATGCAGCTTAATGTAACATTGTTCTAGATTGAAGTCCCTCTTTAAGGCTAAATCTCAATCAAATCTGATTCAAGGTACAGATGATCTGTGTAAGAAACAGCAGCAACTGGGAAATATCAAATACACTGGGGAGCTCATTTAAATGTAACAGAAACACTACAAGGCCTTAAAGAGCATAGTTGGAACTCCCCAGCTGAGGGATCCCTGGTCTTGGCATTTTCAATGCCACTTTCTGTTCTATTTCTTAGTGCAAAACAGAATCGGTGGAAACTATCTCAATACTATGGTAGAGACTTATTTTTGCTTTGTGTTATAATTAAAGGGCAGGGAAAAAAATTATTTCAAAAACTGTCCTCGTCTCTTGGGTAAATAGTTCCATGTATTTAAATTGATCTCCATCACAGCATAGCCTTCGTTGTTATCACCGTGTTTGTGTGATAGCAAAACTAAGATGCAATTTGCTGTAATGAGAGGAGAGAGAGTAAAGGGGAGTAGAAGCTGGCAGAGGAAGGAAGGGGAAAATAGGGGAGGGGTAAGAGAGGAGGACACGGCGTGTATGACTTGGAGCATGGAGGTGGTAAGGAGAAGTATGATGAAAGGAGGTGAGAAGAGATAAAAAAGAAGGGATGGGAAAGGAGATACGAGTAGGAGACGGGAGGGGAGGGGAGGAGAGGAGATGAGAGGGAGACTAGGAGAGTAGGAGAGTAGATTCTAGGGGAGAGAAGAGGAGGGGAGGGGAGGGGAGGGAAGGGGAGTGGAGAGGAGAAGAGGGGAGGGCAGGAGAGGAGAGGTGAGAGAGAGATTAGGAGAGTAGATTCTAGGGGAGAGGGGAGGGGAAAAGGGACGGGACGGGACGGGAGAGGAGAGGAGAGGAGGAGAGGAGAGGAGCAGAGGAGAGGAGAGGAGAGGAGAGGAGAGGAGGGGAGTGGAGGGCAGGTGAGGGGAGGAGAGGAGAGGACAGGAGAGGTGAGCGAGAGATTAGGAGAGTAGATTCTAGGGGAGAGGAGAGGGGAGGGGAAAAGGGAGGGGTTGGGACGGGAGAGGAGCAGTGGAGAGGAGAGGTGCGGAAGAGAGGAGAGGAGAGGAGAGAGATATTAGGAGAGTAGATTCTAGGGGAGGGGAAAAGGGACGGAATGGGACGGGAGAGGAGAAGAGGTGTGGAGGAGAGGGGAGGAGAGGGGAGGGAAGGGGAGGGAAGGGGAGGGGAGAGAAGAGGAAAGGAGAGGCGAGGAGAGGAGAGGAGAGAGATAGGGATAGGGAGAGGGAGAGGAGAGGAAAGGAGAGGAGAGGAGAGGAGAGGAGAGGAGAGGAGAGGAGAGGAGAGGAGAGGAGAGGAGAGGAGAGGAGAGGAGAGGAGAGGAGAGGGGAGGAGAGGACAGGAGAGAGATATTAGGAGAGTAGATTCTAGGGGAGGGGAAAAGGGACGGAATGGGACGGGAGAGGAGCAGAGGTGTGGAGGAGAGGGGAGGAGAGGGGAGGGGAGGGAAGGGGAGGGAAGGGGAGGAGAGGGGAGGGGAGGGGAGATGGGGAGGGGAGAGGAGAGGAAAGGAGAGGCGAGGAGAGGAGAGGAGAGAGATAGGGAGAGGGAGAGGGAGAGGAGAGGAAAGGAGAGGAGAGGAGAGGAGAGGAGAGGAGAGAAGAGAAGAGAAGAGAAGAGAAGAGAAGAGAAGAGAAGAGAAGAGAAGAGAAGAGAAGAGAAGAGAAGAGAAGAGAGGAGAAGAGAAGAGAAGAGAGGAGAGGAGTGGAGAGGAGAGGAGAGGAGTGGAGAGGTTAGGTTGGGAGGGGTTATATCAAAGCACGCCTGGTCCTATTTAGGCATGTCTCAAAAGTGAAGTTACAGTTTAGGATGGAGGGGTCCTATGAGAGAGTTTATTTTTATGAAAAGCAAACGCAGTGTTGTACGTGCACCCTGAGCACCGGCAGTCAGATTTCCATACCTTTACTCTGCCACTGCAATGCGAGCCAGGGTTTTGGAACTAAACTGAGCCTGCGCTGCTTCTGAAAGGGCATTTCACAAATCAGAGTGTGTGTTTATTCCTTGTGTAGTAATCAATTGGCTCGCACAGCAGTGAACGTGAGAAGGGCACAACTCCCCTGGGTTTTAGGACAATAATTGTTGGAAATACAGCAATCCTTCTGGGAAATAGCCGCTCGCACAATTCTCCAGAGGACCTGAGGGAAAAAATAGGTTCCAATGCAAGAAGGCTAGCATACCTCCTGGATAACATTTATTAAATATGGACGGCAGCTAGCACTGAAGCGATGGAAAAAACAGCAGAGAACACACAATTGTATCCATACTGTGATCTATGGCTGCAGTGGCACTGAGAAACAAAAAGGTACATATCATCTAACATATATCTTCAATGATTCTGCTTGCACCTCCAGCTGCGTGAGTGCATGTGTAACCCTAGCTTCTTTTTCTGATGCGCTGAGCTGGTTTTGTAGAAAGTCTTGGCTAGTGAACGTTCTTTCTGAATACCTAGTGCCATAACGATTGCTTGCTGTGCCAGTCAAAGGTAGTTTAGTTTTCAGCCTTGGGAAGAGATCCTTCAATCTCTTTGGTACCCTTCCTGGTCACATCGATCAACCTTTAGTATCAAGAGATGCGCTGTCAAGCGGTTCCTTTCAATGTACATAAAGTCAGATAGACTACAGCTGTGGGGTTTGACTTCCATCTACCAAACGTATACAAACATTTTGTTTTTGAGAAAGTAAACTTCCAAAGTGGAAGTTTGTTTCTAAAAACAAAAAAACAAATGACCCACACACAATATTGGGACGTGGGGGCCATTATTGTTTGTTTTTTTTGTAAAATTTTTATTTTCATTTTTTAGGAAGCAAAACACTCAGGGAAACAATACAACGAGCGACACTACCAAAGCACAGCCTACACATGGGCAACGGATTATAGGAAACTGAGTCCAACGGCAGAACAGCACAGATAGTCCATAGGCAAAGTCCAAAATCCAAGCAGGAAGGACAGCCGGAGCCGAGGTCAGCCGTCTTGTGCCCCTAGTGCAGAGCTTGATGAAAAAATGCCATGATTGTCGCCTAACAGGAACAACCCACAACGAACCCCCCCTCCCACACCTCCCCCCCCCCCGTGGTGATGACAACCATTCATACATACAGACATACCACTCTCAGTTAAAGTTGAAATAGGTGGAGCGCGCGCACCGAGGAAGGGCAGACTGCCGAGGGCAATCCTCGTGAAAGGAAGCGGACCAAAGGACCCCAGCGAAAGATGAAGTTCTTAAAATTCCCCAGAACGATGTCCGCCACTCTCTCCACACTCAGAAGTCTCCACAGCCTCGCGTGCCAGAGGGAGATCGCTGGAGCGGCCGGTGACTTCCATGCTGCCGCAAGGGTGATTTTAGCCGCCCCAAGGCAGAGCCAGAGAATTTGCTTATCGGCTCTCGTTTGGTGCTCAAGATCTGGATCCCGCAGCCCGAGCAGGACATGTTCTAGTGAGGTCGATATCGGATAGCCCAGGATGTCCTTAATGTGGGACAAGATCTCCTCCCAGTAAGGGCGGATGATCGGGCAGTCCCACCAGATATGGCGGAAATCCCCCAGAAGCCCACAACCTCTCCAACAACGGTCGGACGCGGATGGAAAGATGCGTCGCAGTTTGGCCGGGCAGAGGTACCAGTCCATCATTGTTTTGAAGTGTGCTTCCCACAGCGCCACCGAACGATTGTGCGCCGAGACGTCCCGCCAGAGGCCTGCCCATTCGGCCTCTGAGATGTCTCTCCCGATCGTTTCCTCCCAATGTCCCATATAGCGGGGGCGGGGTGTTGCCGCCGTGGTAAGCAACAATTTATAGAGAAAGGAGATGGCCCCCTTCATGGAGGTAGTGCGCAGAAGGAAGGCCTCGAAGGTGGAAGGCGGTCTCGTGGCAGCATCCCCCGTCCCTGGGGAGGTAGCCCAGTGGAGCAGCTGGAGATGGCGAAATTGTTCCGAGGGGGGAACCCCATAGTCTCTCATGCAATTGGCGAAGGTGAGCGGTACGGTGCCATGAAAAAGGTGAGTAAGTGCTCGACAGCCTCCTTCGCGCCACAAACGAAAGGGGCCCTCCTGCATCGCGGGAGGGAAGGCCGGGTTGAAATGAATGGGGGTAAAGGGCGACGGGAACGTCGTCCAGTGTTCGTCGCCCGAAACCGTGTCCCACACCTTCAGCACCGTGCTGGTGGGGGTACTGATATAGGCATTCCTAGGCCGATCACTCTTGGGCTTCCAAGCTAGATCCCATACTGAACGACCTGCGACACTCCTGTCCATATGCAGCCAGTGTTTCTCTGAAAGCTGCTGGGACCATTCCACAAGAACACGCAGTTGCGCCGCTTTATAATACAGGTGCATATCGGGAAGACCCACTCCTCCATCCGACTGCAAACGGCGCAACGCAAAGAAGGAGAAGCGGGCACGGCCGTCCTGCCAGATGAAGCGAAGCATCAGGGTTTTGAGGCGTCTAAAAAAATCTAAGTCAAGCGGAATGGGAAGGGCCTGGAAAAGATAGAGGAACTTGGGGAGGAGAACCATCTTAATGGCATGTATCCTACCTAGCCAAGAGATGTATTTGGGTTTCCAGCGGGCTAAGTCAGCCCGGATGGACGCCATCAGCTGAGGGAAGTTTGCTGCAAACAAGCCCCCTACAGTGGGCGTTAAGCGGACCCCCAGATACAAGAGGGAGCCGGTCGCCCATGACAAGGGGGTCAAAGGCCGCACCCGCTCCACCTCAGCCGGCGAGAGTGTGAGGTTCAGGATGTACGACTTCCCAAAGTTCACCTTAAAGCCGGCTACCTTCTCAAATTCGGATAGGACCGTCTGGACGTGCGGAAGCGAGCGAGCAGGATCTCCTATGGATAGGAGAACGTCATCAGCGAAGAGTGAGATTTTGTGCTGCTCTCCCGTAAAGGGAAGGCCCCGAATCCCCTCGTGTTGCCGTACCACCATCGCCAGCGGTTCGATGCTAAGCGCAAAGAGCAGAGGGGAGAGAGGACATCCCTGTCTAGTTCCGCGTGAGTGGGAGAAGAAGGGCGACAGATGGCCATTAACGGAAACTCTGGAGCGGGGAGCACTGTAGTTCGCCCGGATCATCGCGATGAATTTGTCCGAAAACCTGAAGGCCGTCAGAGTGCTAAACAAAAACCCCCAATCCACCCGGTCGAAGGCCTTCTCCGCGTCCAGACCCACTAGTACCGCAGGTATACGGAATCTATCGGCCTTCTCGATCAGATGGATCACCCGGCGTAAGTTATCGTGGGTCTGGCGTCCCGTAATAAAGCCCGACTGGTCTGGGTGGATGAGGACCGGCATCAGCTCCTGGAGGCGTCGTGCGATAATAGCCGAGTACAGTTTCGCGTCGATGTTCAAAAGGGCAATCGGCCGGTAGGCAGAGCAATGAGCGGGATCCTTCCCGGGCTTAGGAATGACCGAGATCACCGCCTCAGCCATGGAGCCAGAGCTGCAGCCATTCTCCGCCATCGCAGTGAAGAGATCCGTTAGGTAGTCACAGATCTCAGTGGCAAAAGTCTGATAGAAAAGGGCGGTATAGCCATCAGGCCCCGGCGCCTTGTGAGGCTTCAGGGCCTTGATGGCGTCCAGTATTTCCTCCCCGGAGAAGGGGGCCGTTAAGCGTTCGTTCCGATCAGTGGAGACTTGAGGTAGTGCCAAGTCAGCCAGATATCGTCGTTGCATATCGGGATCGTGAGCATCGCTGCTATAGAGATCAGCGTAAAAGCGGCCAAACAGGGCAGCCTTTTCCTCATCACGGTGAAGGGGGTCCCCCGCTCCGTCCCGCAAGCTTCCAATGTATTCTCGTTCCCGTTTATCTCGGAGCTGCCGGGCCAAATGCTTCCCCACCTTGTTACCCTGCGCGTACGATGCGTGACGAAGCCGCAGTAGCGTAAATTCTGCCCGATTGTTATAGTGGGCCCTCAGTTTCCCCTGCACCGCAGTAAGAGGCCGAAGGGTGAGCCGGGAAGGGTTCATCTTATGCGCTGCTTCCAAGTCGGCCAGTTCTGCCTCCAGCTTCTCACGCTCCGCTCTCCGCAACTTGTTGATGTTGGCGTTGAGAGCGAGGCACGTGCCTCTCAGGGAAGCCTTACAGGCATCCCAGGTAGTAAAGATAAAGGTGTCCGAGACCGGATTCAGGGCCCAGAAATCTCGAATTGCCATCCGCAATGCCTTGCAAGAAGCGTCATCTCGGACCAAGGCAGCAGGGAAGTACCATTTGCGCGATCCGTCGCCCTTCGCCGACCAGCGCAACCCAAGGACCAGCAGACTGTGGTCCGAGACAGAGAGTGGAAAGATGCTGGAGTCACGAACATCGCCCCGAAGGGCTTGACTAATAAAAACATGGTCTAATCTGGAATAAGAGCGATGAACAGCCGAAAAGAAAGTGTAGTCCCGGGTGTGGGGGTGCAAAGCGCGCCAACTATCAAGCAATCCCATTTCACTTATCTTACGCTGCGTGGCAGAGGAGAACGTGCCGGCGTCGGCTCTAAGGGTGCCAGAACTATCCAGGGTTTTGTCCCACACCATGTTAAAATCACCAAGGAGTATCAAATGACCCTCAACAAAGTTCTCAAGTTTTCGCAGCAGCTCTTGGAGAAAACTATTCTGCCCCGAGTTAGGAGCATATGCCACCACAAATGTGCAATTTCTCTCATACAGCAGCCCCTTCACCATCAGCCAATTGCCCTCCCTATCACCCTGCATCCCTAGAGGCTGAAAATGAAGAGCCGCCCGGAACAGAAGGGCCACCCCTCTATGTTTGGTGGAAGCCGAGGACCTATAGATAAGCGGGAAATGCCTATGTCTAAGGCGGAGCTCATCCTTACGCGCCAAGTGGGTTTCCTGCAGACCCACCACGTCAAGCTGATGGTCAATCAAGTATTTCCATATTTTTTGGCGCTTTTGTGGCGAATTCAAGCCCTTCACATTCCACGTAGCTATGTTAAGTGACATACAGATAAAGGAAAGAAATCCGCTCTGCAGGCCCCACTACCCCCCGCCACCCCGAACCAGTCAGTACCTCAGCCTCACTACCCCTGGCTCTAAAGCTAACGGCAGCCCAAATACTAACAACAGCACACCAAGCTATCCACGCATTCCTGTCATCACCACCCCGCCGATCAACCCACCCCAACTTCCCAACCCCCCGTCCCTCCCTCCCCCAACTCTCCCCCCCATCACCCAACCCCATCCCAAAAAGGGGAACAGAAAAAATGTACTTAGCAGTCCCATCGAGGAGAAGATGTAGTGGTCCTCCTGGGCTGGGGGGTGTGGTGTCCTGAGAGGACCCCACAGGCCACGGTACGGGGTGTCTTCTCCAAAAGTACACTAAACCCTCGGTACCTGGCAGGACGTGCCCCTCCGGCAACAACCAGTTTGCGGCCCAAAGGGTCAAGCAGCTCCGGAGCTTTGTTGTGAAGGCGCCAGAGTCGTGGAGGCCACCGAAGCCACCGCACTCCCTCTCTCCTGTAAGCTAGCCACTCGGTCAGGCCGCCCATGCTCCGCGGCCCGGCCCACTCTCTGCCACGAGGAAGAACGCCTTCGTCGCCGCCTCGGTGATCCGCCAGTCTCCTGCGAGGGGGGCCCCTCCTCCAGCCCCAACAAATCTTTGGCTGCCTGGAGAGACCGAATCTGCACAAGCCTGTTCTCCCACCGGAAGATGATGCGGAAGGGATGTCCCCACGAATAGGAGATGTCGCGCTCCCGAAGGAAGGCTGTCACCGGGCGGAACTCCCGCCGCTTCTGAAGGGTCGACGCCGCCAAATCCTGGTACAGCTGCGGGCGGTGCTCCCTAAATTGCAAGGAAGGGATATCTCGCGCCTTCCGTAGGATCCTCTCCTTGAGCTGAAAATCGTGCACACAGACGAGGATGTCCGGGGGGGCCCTCCCCCCCCGCCTAGGAAGACCGACCCTGTGCACCCTATCCATTCTGACTTCCTGGACATCTGCGTCGTCCAACACTTGCAAGAAGAGGGCCTGGACATAACCCCGCAGATCGCCCGCTTCTCCATCCCAGGGCACAGCCTGAATACGGATGTTGTTCCGGCGGGAACGATTTTCCAGATCCTCCGCGTGGGCCTGAAGATCCAGGTTTTGCTCCGTGAGCCTAAGAACGTCCTGCTGTAGCTGATGGACATCGTTCGCAACATTCAGGTCATGGTCCTCCAGAGTGGCCACTCTTTCGCCTATGCCATCCACGTCTCGCCGCACCTCCCGGAGTTCTGACGCCAGTTGGGCACGAAGTTCAGAAATGTCCTCTTTGATGGAGGCAAAAAGTTCCGTCATGAAGGCCTTGGTTGCAGGGGCCTCATCATCTGAAGTCTTGGGCGACACGCTAGGCCCGGGCGACGGCGGGTGCTGAGAATTCTTCGCCGCGCCATCCCCCCCTGGCTTCCCCTTGCGTAGGGCGGAGGACATCGTAGAGTCCTTGGAGGACGGAGCAGACCCCCCTCGGTATGTACAAGGCACTGCAGGCGCGATGTCGGTGGTGCAAGTCTGCTGCCGGACCTGCAAACTCAGGGGCCACAGTCCGTATTTCAGGCGCTCACGTCTAGCAAACCACCTCTGGGGGGCGTTTCGTCACCGCCGCCGTGAGCTGCCCCAGGGCAGGGAACCCTCCGCGGTTAAGGCCTACTACCAGCCTCGTCATAGCCAGGTACGCCACACGGTCCGTTCGGTAGTCGAGGCGCACAGCTCAACTGGCAGCGCACAGGGAGGGAACCCCCCATGAAGGGTCGGCACCACAGTCCCAAACCAGCCAAGGGACCGCGTCACCGCAGCATCTTCTCCTCCACCCGGAGACTTCAGGGACGCAGTGGGGGAAGGGAGGCGCCGCAGCGAGCGCAGAGCGCCTGTTGGGCGGCCCCCCCGATTCCCCCCTCCCCTGGTCACGGTGCGCGACCACTGCCCCTCGAGAGAGTCCCTCAAAGCTGCAGGGTAGGGCGGTCGGTAGTCCAAGTGCCTGAGGACCCCGCTGTTGTAGCGTCTCCCGCCCTCCTCGTGGTGAGCTGGGGGCCCGAGCCCGTCCGGCTCCCAGGGCCCGGTGTCACAAGCTCCCCGTCCGCAGAGAAAGCACTACTTCAGCCCTCCACACAGCCCCTCCACCGGATGGCCAGACAGCCGACTGGGCAGAACAGCAAGGGAGCGGGTAGCCGGGGCTCCTCCCTCTGGATTCGCTCCACTCCAATAGGTAGGCCAGGCCGGGGATCGCTAGGCCTCAGGCCGCCAATGCTCCGCAAATGTCCACAAGACCGTCGGGAAACCCCAGCCCACGACTGCTGCAGGGGCCCACGGCAGAGCCCAGGCCCGCGAGCACACCCGGCCGGGCGGCTCCTGCGCGTCAGGGTCAGGCAATGGCAGCCCCTGCTTCGGCCGATCTCCGACGGCCCCGCTCCCGGCACTCGTCCGCTGTCTTCCACGGGACCACCAGGGCGGCCCCCCTCTCCAGGCGCGGGAGCAGCAACAGCGTGCGATGGGTCAGGGGTAAGGCTCTCCGAGGCAGTCGCGGCTCCGCGTCTCGGTCCGGTCCTCGCAGCCGCCGAACAGGAAGGCCAGCTCCTCCCCTCACGCAAGGCCGAGGCTTGCAGGGCCGCAGTCCGCCGCCGCAACCCACGCCGCCTCCAGGCCGCCTTCGCTAGTTGCTACGGGGCCGGACCGCACTCCACCAGTACGGGGGACCTCCGCTGGTCACCGACAGGCGCTCAGCACGCCGCTGGGAATGCTGGACAATGCTATGCTAGGTTGGGCGCCGGAGGGACACGAAAGTGCGTCTTACTCCGTCGCCATCTTGGCCACGCCCCCCATTATTGTTTTTTACTCTTCATCACTGTTAGGTTTTTCCTGGCAGTGACAGACAGGAAAAAGCATTACACCATCCACCCTACATCTGGCAGATTGCGTAATGTCCTTCCTCCGATGGCACCTACTCTGTCGCGCCGTCAAAGTAAGTTTTTGGTCAGCGGAGCCAATGCGGGCTCCATCAACAGACAACGTAAGGTTCATCCATCTCTGAAGGAGGTGGGCGGATGGAAGATTTTGGCAGACATGGGTCCAGTCACTCACAGCACACGCCTGCAGTAGGATCTCTGTCCTCCTTTCAAATGCAGACTGGGTTGCCGCCTGCACTCTGTAAGGCAGACCAGTGGCTTAACACAACTGGTCCACATTTCATGTAAAACATGAAACATTACAGCTGCAATGGGCTTCTATTCTCCATTCTATTAGACAGAAGGAACTTGAGTATACTATAAGTATACTATAAACAGTGTGTCTGTCTCAGAGGTTGAGTCCCCTCATGATAAGTAACGGAGATACATAAATCTAGATGTAATTCTTTGTGGAAACAATATATGTACAGCTCTGAGATCTAAGTAAACTAAGACATACAAAATAACTATTGTAATTTGTATGAAGGATCTTACCGCGGCAACAAGGAAGAGAACTAAATACACAATATGGGATATTAGAAAAGAAAATTAGAATAAATATATTTCAACTGGTATTAAATATAGCTTAATGAAAGAATGAGAAAATAATTTATCACAAAGAGAAACATTTAAAAGTGAGTTGTGAAGAGTTCAGAGAAAGACAACAGTCTCCGTCAGCCAAACTCAAAATCAACAGAATGGTTTAGAGAGGACTCATGTAGGTTGGCCGTGGCTCTTTCAGCCACCAAGTTGCTCAGTTGGTTGCTAGCAGACCGATATGCTCAAGGTTTCTTTTCAGAAAAGAGGACAGTCATCATACAAAGGCAATGCAATTGAATATGGCCAATGAAATAAAAGAGGAGACAGATAAAAGTATATTAGAAAACAGGCATTGACAAATCAAATTGTTCTGGCTTTAATGTGCAAACACATGCAAACACAGGCATGCACAAATGCAGTCACTACATGTGCCATATCTCTGCGAATCATGCCTTTTTCTGTGGCTCCTCTGCTGGTGCCCCATTGTATTATCCTCACGTTGGTGTACTGCATTGTACTAGCAAGGAAAGCCTAAGGAATAAAAACAACACGATAAATAAAAAGAATGGTGTATCAGCCAAGAAGGCATTTCCTTGGTAAAAGAGCAGGCCCGTTTTAATAGAGCCCAGTCTGAGACGTTAAGGAGAACAGTGTCCAAACAGGTATAACTTGCAATACATAATTTAAAACATTTGTTCGACACAGAAGCGTATCATTAAAACAATAACTGTAAAGAGAATAACACATACACAAAATAAAACAGGGGAACATCACTTACAACGCAACTTTTACCACGCAGTGCTTTTACATCGTAGCTTTTACAACGCAAACCATTACAACGCATTGCGCTGGGGGGCTCTCTAGGATAGGGAATATATTTAATTTACTATTCAACACCTTCCCTACTATCCACGGGGACTGGAGTTGGAATAGTAAATTAAATAAATCACTACCCAGCGCCCCAAAGCACTATGCGTTGTAACGGTATGCATTGTAAAACTCGCGTTGTAAAAGGATGCGATGTAAAAGCATGCGTTGTAATGTCGTACATCCAATAAAACAACCTAACCGTATTCTAAATATTATAAATAATCTAATTTATGTACAGAATAAGTACAGGACATCTTATAATAAATGGTTGGCCATTTATAAGAACTAAGGGCCAGATGTATGAAAGCATTTTGCATTAGCAAATGGTGCGAAACGCAAAATTCAGCTGTTTGCGAATGCAAAGTGTCCTTTCTGTATGTATAAAAGGCTTTGGCATTCACAATTTAGGTAATCACAATCTTATGCAATTATCAAATAGGGAATCTCAATTTGCAATTCCCTAATGCACATGTAAGAAGCTTTCCTAAATGTTAACTATGCATTTAGGAAATGCTAATTGCCATCTAATTCAAGTTGTTAGTAACCTTGTGCAAACTTAGAAAAATGCTCAATAATGCATTTTTCAATGTACCATGTAGCGCACACATGCCCCTAGGGCATGTGTGCGCTTTACATGTGCATACTTTCTTTTTTTGGGGTGATTCGGGGAGGCCTTAGTCCCCAGGGCACCCTTGGCCTTGCATTTGCTAATTTGCGATTACCAATTAGGCAATCACAAATTAGCCAATGCAAAACCATTCACACCTATGGGCATGTAGGCCCATAGGAATGAATGGAGTCATATTCGCTATTTACCAAATCACTATTAGATATTATTAAGGAATCCCAATATATTTTGCGATTCCTACATACATATCATTTTGCGATTCCCAATTAGTGGTTCAGTAAAAATCACTATTTTAGAACCACTAAATGCTATGTAGATACATCTGGCACTAATTGAATAAAGCGTGTGATCAGTGAATGTAGTGAACACACGGAACTTGTGATAGAAGTGGGCAGCAAATGTGATTACACATATGAAAAAGCAGTAGATTATGTACAGTTCAATTTGTAGAAAATTCATAGAAAAATATCGTTCACAAAAATGTTTGTCTACTAAGAAAAATAAGCAGGTCCTCATCAAGACTGCAAACGATTGGCTGAGCATAGTGAGTAGTCAATGTCAAAATCGATAAGGTGATGAATATGTGGAGCTGACTCGAAGCACTCGTCTATAGAAGGTATGCAGTACTGTAAGTAGTGACAGAATAATCCTCAAGTTTCTGGTGCTAATCAGAAAGAAATGCATCCAGGACAAAATCCAATGGTCATGTGTGGCGTGTTTCTCACGGGGTCCAAAAAGGCCGCAGTTTGGTCCCAGAAGGCAATTACAAAATTTGTGGGTTAAGGAATGCAATACAATTGCAAAACCGTTAAGACACGCATTAGTGGTACTGGCCTGAGGAATTAATTAGTGTTAGAAACTTGCCCTTTCTGCAGGATCACCACTGATTTTTGCTTTCGGTAGGTGAGTCCGTTTATTCGGTATTAGGACTCTAAGCACTTTACTCCTGCTAACCAGTGGTAAAGTGTGTGCACTGTCCCTTCCAAGCATGGTAAAGTTTTGTATGAAATTGTGTTGCTGGTTGAGGGGGGGTGAAACCCTACTCAAGCAGAAACTACAATCCTTCTCAGGGTGAAGACACAAGCAAACTTTAAATCAACCTGTGCTCAACCCACTGATAGCTTAGCACAGAACAAATTTGCTTAACTTAGATGCAATGTATAAGTATTTATGCAGTGCTTCAAACGGAACTAAAATCAAACACTACACAAGAAAAATTCAACCCTAATTTAGAACAATAGTGTACATTTTAATAGATAATGCAAAACAAAATGACAAAAATCCGATTAGTAGAACCAAAGATATGCAATTTTAAATATTTATGTGAAAATAAAAAGTAAAACGTGCGAACTGTGGATATGTGGTCGCGCTAGACTGGGACAAAGTCACAAGTTCAGGCAGACCATGGTGGAGCACGGGGCGGCGACAGGGACCCAGTTAGGCCCACTGGACAACAGTACCTTGAATCCTGGTTGCGTCACGCAGCCAAGGCGGGTTGAGGTCCAGGTCGGAGATGCTTTTTGAAGCATCAGTTTTGAGGAGCTGTGAGGCTGCAATACAGGGTCCTGCATTTTCATCAAGGAGGCCAGCCATGGGGGGGTGTTTGCGGTGTGAAGTCATGTGTCTAGGACACATAACACATTGGCTGGTACCGAATAAGCTGCAGGCTTGCAATGTGGAGTCCTACACCATCGTCGAGGTTGCCGTCAACAAGGGGCTTCCTATGTGGGGTCCTCTGTATAGGATGCATCACACAGCAGAGGTCCTGATGAATCCATGGCCTGCAAGGGCGGTGAGAAGTCCTTGCACTGGGAAAGCCCACTCAGCAGAGGCCATACATCAGTTCTGCCTGGGATTGTGTCATTCAGCAGAGAAGATGAGTCTATTCTGCTGGTTCCACAGATGGAGCAGCAGAGTAAATTCAGGCCCACTTCCATGGGTCCTAGACTGGGGTAGCACCACTTGCCATGGTAGGACTCACATATGGCAGGTGCAGGGTTCAAGGATGTTGAAAGCCTGTTATATTTCTGAGGCTTCTGATCAGGAGGCCAGACAGCTAGCACATGAAGTCACTCTGGGGTCCAGGGTTCAGAGTTGCAGGTCCAGTCTTTCTTACTCAGGCAAGAGCACAGCACAACAGCAGGTCAGACAGCAGGGGAGCGGTCCTTCAGAGCAGCAATCCAGCAGAGTGGCAGTCCTTTCAGCAGCACAGCAGTCCTTCTTCCTGTCAGAGTCCACAGGCCCAGAAGTGTATGGAAGAGTTGGTGTATTTAGTCCATAAACTATACCTGGTGCTCACTTTGAAGTGGAACACAATTCCACAGGATTCCACCCCCTAGTGGTACTTGGAATTTCCTGCCTCTGTGCGTGGCACCAGTGAGTCTGAGGTCACAATGGACTAGTGTCCAAAGCTTTTTGAGAGGGCCCAGGTAGGGCCTTTGTGATGTGCAAGTGTGGTTGGTGACAGCTCCTGCCCCGCATTACCTCAGAGTGGCCCCTCCTGCCAACACCTATGTTAGACTTGAGAGCCTAGGTCCTCGATTTAACTTACCTCAATTTTGCTGGCTTTAGGACTCTGTGCACTTTACCACTGCTAACCAGTGGTACAGTGCTTGTATTCTCTCCCCTAAACATGGTAATATTGCCTCATTCCTAATTGGCATATTTAATTTATTATAAGTCCCTAATAAAGTGCACAACATGTACCCAGGGCCTGTACATTAAATGCTACTACTGGGCCTGCAGCTCTCATTGTGACACCTACTTAAGTAGCCATCTAACCATGACTCAGTCCAGCAATTGCATAGCCTGTCTGTGCAGTTTACACTGCCTTTTTGACCTGGTAGGATAAACCACTTGCCATGCCTGAACCTTCTCTTTTTATACATATAATGTCATCCCTAAGCTAGGCCGTGGGTAACCAAGAGGGCACGGTACAATGTATCTAAAAGGCAGAACATGAACTTTTGAGTTTGACATGCCTTGGTAGTGAGAAATTCCCCGACTACTGCAAGGCCTATCTCTCCCATAGGATAACATTGGGATTACCTTAGTATATCTTTTAAGTGTAATTTCAAATTGTGAAGAGATAGGCCTTTCAATTGTGGTGTCCCTTGATTTACAATTTAAAATCACAACTTATGGTGAAGCAGGATTTTAAATCTCAGTTCTGAAAATGCCACTTTTAGAAAGATGGTTCAATGAACAAGGCAAACCTACGGATCATAAGGGACCAGAGAAGTGATTTTTTTTTTGGAACAGGGGTCTCTTAGTGAAGATAAAAAAGTGATTAGCATGGACACATTAATAAGTTCTATGAATAGCTCTGATAAACAAAATCTGAAGTATTTATTTACAACACATGAATTCATCAAGGCAACATATATAGAAATTACCTCCCCCCTCCCCGGAGTAAAGTCAAGGAACAAAAATACATTAAACAGAAAAAAAAAAAAAAAACAGGTGTGAAATAATGACAAAACATAAAACAAATACAGGCAAAAAAATCAAAAGAGCGTTACTAACATTTATATATAATAATCAAGTCGCTTTATAGCATAACGCACTACTGCACCCAAAAAGGACATTATTTTGAACATAGTTTTAATGGGTCAGAGTGGGTAAACAGTCTAAATATCGACTTTTTTATTTTGACAGAAAATAATATCGAGTACAAAGGGACAGAATATCGAAATCAATAATATAGACGACCAGAATATCGACCTGAAGGTAAGAAATATAGTTTTTGTTAATATCAAAGTTAGTAATATCGATAGCAAAAATATTAATGTTACTAATATCGATAATAATATTAGTGTTATGTATTTTATTATGTGTTTTATATGTTTGTTTTTTATAATTTTGTTAATTATTGTACTCGTTTTAAAATATATGTATTACATTTTTAGACGTTAGTAATACTTTATTTAAGTAAAATATGCACCGTAGCGGGATGTGGGTTTATAGTGGAATAGGGTGGGATTTTTTTTTATTGTATTTAAGTAAATATTCAATTTTTATTTATTGGTATTGATAAATATTTTTATGTTAAATAATTATTAATTGGTCATTATATTTTATTAATTGGTGATTCATTTTTATTAATTTATTATTTGGTAATTATATTAAGTGTATTAATGTGTTATTGAAGTGTGTTGTGAGGTTATAGGGTAATAGGGTGGGAAGTCATTTAGTTGTAATTAAGTAAATATTTAATTTCTATTTATTGGTATAAATATTGTTATGTTAATTAATTATTAATTGGTAAATAATTTGTATTAGTTGCTTAATTGGTAATAATATATATTAAGTGTATTAATGTATTATATAATTGTGTTGTGAGGTTATAGGGGAATAGGGTGGGAAGTAATTTTACTGTTGCACCCTCTGGAGTTGGAATAGTAATTTTTACCCCTAAGCTACCCAACACTTTCCCTACTGTTTCACTCTGTGGAGTAGGAATAGTAATTTTTACCCCTACGCTATCCAATATTTACTGTTTTAGTTAATGTAGTGTCTAATTTATTTAAAATAATTTGTTTTAATTTGCAATATATCGTTTTTATATTTTTATTTATATTCTTTTACGTGTATGTATGTATTCATAATTTATAGAAATGTTTTTAACAATTTATGAGTTACTAGAGTAATTAATTGAAAATATTATTAAGTATATATATTATTATTTTATATGTATATATTTAGTTTATTTTTACATTATGGGGTCAATTCCGATCCTGGAAAAAAACGTCCGTACGATTCGTATCCGGAGCCCTCTCCGTACGAATCGTAAACATGCCGTACTACCCGACGAGTACGATCCGGACCGGGGTATGAGGACGCGATTCGTACGGTCCACGTCAGGTAAGGGCGATTCGTACGGAAAAGCACACAATCACATACACACCATATGGTCCGTACACCCCATGATTGCAGGGGTACGGTGCGTACCCCTGCGATCATGGGGTGTACGCACCGTACCCCGCGATCGCAGGGTGTACACACCGTACACCCAGCGAACTTGGGGTACGGTGCGTACACCCCATGATCAAGGGGTACGGTGCGTACACCCCATGATCGCAGGGGTTCGCACCGTACCCCTGCGATCATGGGGTGTATGGACCGTACCCGGGGGTGGGGCGTTCCGTACCTGTTTCTAGGCAAACTCTGCTTCTCCGGATGTTTTCGGCTCCAGTAGAAAAAGCCTCGTACGGTGCGTACCCGACACGAATCGTACTTGCTGGGTCGGAAAAACCAGCCGCGAACCGTGCTCTGTACGATTCGTACGGAGTCCAGCTCCTGGTACGAATCTTACTTCATCGTACGTACGGGAGACGTTGCAGGGTACGATTCGTATGGGAAAAACGCTCCGTACAGCTATTCGGAGCGGTTTTTCCCGAATCGGAATCAACCCCCAAATATATTACTTATAATTTTTAATATATGTTTAACTATGTTTATTATAATTATATGTATTATTTATTTCATTTTATATTATTTGTAAGCATTAAAAAAACAATATTTTTAACAACGATATTTTTTACAATATTTTTTTTCTGAATATATTTGTACTTACCTTAATGTAGAAAGGACTTCGATATTCTTGATGTCGATATTTCGCCTCCAATATTTTTTATGTTGATATTTTCGTTGTCGATATTCTGTCAGTGATTCATCAGCGTGCATGTAAACGGCGTTTCGATCCCTTGAAGCTATAGATTAATCATCAGGACTGTAATTCAGTTGCCTGACAAAACAACAATGGTGTGTTTGAAATAAACACATGCATTTACAATAATCTGTAATAACACACACAAGGTCACATAGAATTCGTGCCTGTGATAACTTAAATATGAACCACCTTGGTCACAATAAAAGTTTTGTGCACGCAGGTGTGGCATTATACAACGAATCCAGGATATCAGACCATATGGAAAGGAAGCCACTGGGTTACGAAGGAGACAGCGATTACTGAAATGTGAATCATATTGCGATTCAACCTTCTAAAAATTAGAATAGCCAAACAAGGAAGCAATCTCCGAGTCAACCGCGCATTCCCGATCGAGGACACATAAGAGGCGTGCTGTGTCACAGAAATGTGCAGTTTCCTGCTAGACAGCCACACACAATGGGAGTTTATGTGTGACTTGATGGGCCATCCTGGGAGATGTGAGGAGGAGCTGGGGACAGCCTTACACTTACCCCTGAATAAGCTATGTCCTGTCCACACACAAAGGGATGCATACCCCACTGTAGTGAGTCTGAAGCCAAGGAAGGAAAGGCAGACTTCAGTGTACTTCAAAAGAACCTGGTCCTATATCCACTTGAAAGGCTCAACTGCGTATAATTACTGGACCTCTGACACCACCACATTAGTACACCTTTGGACCTGTGAAAACTTTGCTGTGCTGCTGAAGACCCGCCACTCTGCTGAATTGGGTAGTTGCTGGACTACTGACTTGCTGTGCTGCCCTGCTGCCTGATGTTCCCAGCCTGGGTGAGAAGGACTAGACCTGCATCACCTGAACCCAGAGTGATTCCAAGGACTTGCTGGCTTGCCTCCTGATTTGAAGTTACTGAGACATAAAAGACCTGCATCCTTCCTGTTCCTTCACCTGAACTCTGCAATCTGTTTGCTCCAGCAGAACCAAAGCATCCTCAGCAGCGTGAGCACAATTGACGATTTGTCGCTGCTGCAGGAACAGGACCTGCGCCTCACACACGGAACCAGTGCATTGCCTTCGTAACCGCTGCTGCGGAACCAATGCATTGCCGCCGCTGCGCGGAGAAGATTGACACATCACTGCTATTGCGTGGAGAAGACAAGCACATTGCCTTCGGAACTGTCGCATATTGGAAACCAGTGCATCGATTTCGGAACCGACACATTACCGCTGCTGCCTGGAGAAAATCGACAATTCACCCCTGCTGGTTGAGGAACACTGACGCATCGCTCAGCTGCAGCCCGCATTTTCGTCAACGCAACCCAACTCAAGGTACTTTTATTAAGTGGGCCTAATTGGGACCCTGTAACCAGCCCCCGCACCGTCACAGTCGGCCTGAACCTTCGACTTTTCCCTGGTCCAGGATGACCAGCTATCCTAAATACGTATTTGTTTATGGTTGGAACAACAAAATGTCATCTTTCTAAAAGTAGCATCTTCGGGACTGTGATTAACAATTTAACTTCACTAGTAAAGAGGGCTTTTAATTACAATTCTTTTGACATCAAACTCAATCTATCTACCTGCTCCAAATTGTAAAATACAGCTTACTAAATGTAGTAAGAAAACTCCAATGTTATCCTATGGGGGCCTTGCAGTAGTGAAAAATTAATATGGGAGTTTTTCACCACCAGGACATGTAAAACTTTTTTTTTAATTAAGTTTTCAATATAAATTGCCATACATAGTGACAGACACGTTACACATCCACATTTGCAGCATATTATAAAACATGTTGTAAGTCGCACGTGAAAACACACAACTGCAATCCCTCAAATCAAGAGATGATCACAGGCTAGACAATGCAAGAAAGCTACATCACGGCTCCCATAATGAACATAGCATATGTGGACCCATACCTGAGGCAATGAAAAACAAGCCCCCCATTGAACAATGGAAAAGAAAAGAAAAAACATAAAACAAACCCCATTTCAATCCTAGCACAATAATAATAGACAGATCAATCCAAATACTATCCAAGTGTCTGAACATAAATCTGGAACTGCTCCATTGTCACTGAAAGGGTCCCACCTCCGACATCTCAATCTGTGCTCCCCTCAGAGTGTGCAAGCAAATATAGGCGCAGTGGCTCCCAGATGTCTCTCGGTCTGGACCGAAGGGGCAGTTCCTCCGCATACACACTTAGGCTATCTCTACAATACACCAAGTCAGCCAGCCAGTCCTTCAAACCCGGGCGCCTACCCCTCCCCCACCCCATCGCCACCCTCCTCGCAGCCATAAGCAGCGCCAAACGCACCAGCCTGCCTTTCACACCATTATTGTGTGGGACACAACAAAGAAGGCACACCAGTGGCGTACAGGGGATATCCGCAGCAACCATTTCACACAGACTACTCACTACTGCCCCCCAAAAGTCAGCAACCGGTCGGCAGTTCCACGCCAGGTGCATAAAATCCACATCGTCCTGACCACACCTTTCACATCTCGCCGTGTCTCGCAGGCCATATTTATACAGACGTGCCGGAGTATGATATACTTGATGTAAATACTTGAAATGAATAATTCTAAGGTTACCATTCATACTCAACGACCCAGTCAGCCCACACACGTGCCGCCAATTGTCTTCCGAAATATCAGTGTCCAGACATGCATTCCACTTGGCCCAACTTGTATCGTCACCCACCACTGATTCATCTTTAATTAGCTTATCAGGACATGTAAAACTTAAAAGTACATGTCCAACTTTTAAATACTCTGCACCCTGCCCTCTGGGCTGTGTAGAACCTACGTTAGGTGTGACTTATATCTATTAAAAAAGACGGTTTGAGCATGGAAAGAGGGTTCTCTTGCCATGTCAAAATGGAAGTTTAAACTGCACACACAGGCTGCAATGCCAGGCCAGGGACATATTTAGAAGGGCTACTTAAGTGGGTGGCACAATCAGTGCTATAGGCCCACTACTAGAATTTAATTTATAGGCCCCGTGTAGGGTATATGTGGTTTCACTCTACTAGATACTTATAAGGAAATGTAATGCACCAATTGGATATAAGCCAATTCCATCATGTTTTAAAGAGAGAGCACAAGCACATTAGCACCCGTTAGCAGTGGTAAAGTGTGAAGAGTCCTTAGGCCAGCAAAAACGAGATCAGCAAAAATAGGAGATGTAAAGGCAAACCGTTTGGGGGAAGTCTACTCTAAGGATGACAGGTCTAACTAGTTGCTTTACCCCTAAGTGGTGGTTTTAATGTACTCATAAGTCCCTAGTACAGGGCAGTACATGTACATAGGGCCTGCAAATTAAATACAACTAGTGGGTTGTAGCACTTATTGTGCCACCCACTAAAGTAGCACTGCAAAACATGTCTCAGGTCTGCAATTGCAGTCTGTAATGCAGTTTAAAATTGCTATTTTGACCTGTCAAAATAAACCTTTTACAAGCCCAAACCTTTATTTAATACTCATATGTCACCCCAAAAGTTAGGCCCTAAATGCCCATAGTGCATGGTGTATAGTCATTAAAAAGTAGGGAAATGTGTACTTACGTTTTACATGTCCTGGAATGAAAATCCTCCAAAGTCGTTGTTTACTGCAGCAAGGCTGGCTCTCTTATGGAAAACCACTGGGTTTCATTATAAATCCTTATAATTCATAACTTCAGTTTGGCACTAGCTTGAAGAAATACTATTTGTAATTTGAATTTAAAATCAAATCTAACGGTAAAGTCAGATTTCAAATTGCTATTTTGAAAATGTCCCTTTTAGAAAGTTGGCCTTTTTCTGCCTAAACCTAAAATGGTCTTTCCACCAGTGTATACATGTTACCTGTCCCCTTCTGGCTCACTGGAGGGAGATGTGTATTCCTCTCAGACAGTGGACAAAGGGCCTGTAGGTGGGTAGGTGAGGGTCTTCCTGACAGGATGGCTGGATTAAGAGCAGTGCCCCTTCCAGGATTACACTTCAAAGGGGCCTGCCGTGATCCGCACAGAGGAACCTGATACCAGGCCTGCCTCTGCATTTGATTCACTGGCCAGGCTGAAACCAAATGCCAAGTAAATGGAAGAGACTGACCACAACCAGTTAGAAAAGGGAGTGTCCCCCAGTCACAGGCTGACACTGGGCATAAAAGTGGCATCTGTATATCCTGAAATCAAAATACTCCTGATCTGTGTAGACTCAGAAAAAGGATTGCCCTTCTTCAAGGAAGAATGAACCTGCTTGTCTGGAACCCAGGACCCCAGAAGTGACTTCCAGGGTCGGTTGGCTGTTCTCTGTCCTGACCCCCAAGTGTTGTCCCTGAGGTTCTGGAGCCTTGGCTGAATCCTGAGTGCACGTCACCCTGCCTTTCTTCAGGTTTCACCAGATCTGAGTTGGAGCAATGCAGAGTACCACAGAATCACGTAGCTACTCACCGAAGATGCAATCGGGTCTAAAACAGAGTGATCCAGAGATGGACACAGCCACACCACATCACTTCCAAGTGAAGTCCTCACCAAATTCAATGCCATGTGACACAGAGCCCCAGAGAGCTTTGCCACGCAGCTCCTCACCGAAGGCTTCACCAGATCCTGCGCCACACAATGCAGAGGCTCACAGAGCTGTGCAGCTTCCAACTGAAAGCCTCACCAGATCCAAGGCAGAGCAACGTGGAGCAATACAGAGCCCCGCAGAGCTGTGCCACACCATCCCCGCATCAATGTCAAAAGGTAAAACTCCGAGCAGGATGAGCTCCTGATTTAAGGTGCCATCGAATCCAAAGCTGATCGATGCAGATCCCCGCAGAACAGCACTACCCAGCTACTCACTGAAGGCTTCACAAAATTCTGCACCAAGTAACGCTCAGGCCTGCAAATCCAAGAAGCCCCCAACTGAAAGCCTCACTAGATCCAATGCAGCATGATGTAGAGCAACGCAGAGCAAATCAGAGACCCGCAGAGCCGCTTCAAATCGTCCTCACATCAAAGTCAATGGGTAAAATCCCCAGCACGATGAGCCTGGTCCTATATCCAGCCAGTGCTCTATTGAGGTTGGCCTGAACTTATGACTTTGTCCCGGTTCGGTGTGACCAGATACCTGCAGTTGGTGCTATGCACTTTTTGGTGCTATTTTGAACCTTTCATTAAAAAAAATCATATCTCCAGTTCTACTGGTTGGATTTCTGTTATATTGGTGTCATTTTATTTTGTAGAATTTTTTTTTCTAGATAGGTTTGGGAGTTTCCTTGTGTTGTGTTAAAGTACTGCATATATATTTTACACCAGTGGTCCAAGGAACCACTGCCTACTCAAAAAACCAACATTTCTAAGTATTTTTTTCTTTTGAAATGCATGCCAGAAAAAGGGCTGTGTTAAAAACAAGACTGCTCTATTTAAAAGCAAACAAAGACATGGTGGTCTCCTGCCCCATTATTATTCATGAGGTAGGTCTATTTGCGTCCCACTAGAATATACATTCGGAATAGCGATTTCCTAATTGTGATTTGCAAAAAATCACAATTAGCTAATCGGCATTCCTATTTTTGTACATCAAGCCCTAACACCCTTTATGCATGCTTGGGGGAAAACTGTAACCCTACACCCAGAATTACCAATACTACGGGGTGCAGTAAATTCGAAATTTAGATTTATCTCAGATTTATCCTTGAGGAATGTGGGATAACTGCTGGAATATGCGTTTCCTCATCCATCCCCTATTCCATGCCTATTACACCAGATTTTGCCTGGTAAAATGGGTGCTTGGGGAGAAAGTCGGCACTGCGGTCCAGTGTTCCTGCCCAATCTGTAATCCCTATTCGGCCAATAACTGTCATTGCCAGCTGAATCAGCATTTGCCTGATTCTTTTAACAAGGACCTTCCTAACTGAAAGTACAGGTTTCAGTTCAGAATAATTTACTCTACAAAGGCAAGAAGGCCTTAAAGAGAAGTGAAGATTAGGTTCAAATAAATACAGAAGACCACAGCAATGCCATCTGTTAAAGAGTTTTGCCAAGTGCAACACATTTGATACCTTATATCATAATTAGTCACTCAGATCATTAGCCAGGACATCCACAATGTACAAAGCAGCCATGTGGCTTGCTTCCCAAGCTGACTTACAAACAACATGCAGCTTATTCTTTGGCAGTGATGATTGCCAAGGGAACTATGGGCATTGAAAGCTAAGCTGAGGACAACTTTCTTCCTTCAATGTCATGGTTTCAGGTCCCAAAGGGGAGACTATGCAGTGCCAAGGTTAAGATCAACATCACTTGAAAACAAAAGACGGCTTGATTCATCACTATTTCTTTGAGGCTTTAGAATGTAATATGCCTGTTGTTAACCAAAGGCATGGCATTGCCAATCACAGCTGGTGAGACATATAAGTATCAACAGGGTATACAAGTTAGGGTAAAGAGAACATGGTGGAGGGTACGAAAATATAACCATCACGGCAACAATAGGGAGTGCCAACCAGGGTTATGGCGATAGAGTTAACAAGAATGAAAAGGCACTGGCACGCCAACAGAGAAGTGGAAAAGTTAAGTGACCATATACATGGCGGGCCTGGTTGTACTTTACTTGCAGTTTTTTTTTCTCAGGTGTCTGTGTAGTGGTCTGGTCTGTCACCTAAGAAGGCTTTGAATTGGGTTTACTTATGTTTTGAATCATTTATTACTTCTGACCGACAAGTGGTTGCAATTACAATCTTACAACCTGTATAGAACACAAATGTCCCGACGCCACTATGATGGTGATGCAAACAGACGGCACAGAACATACAATAGATCCTCAAGGATACAATCCTACTGGGGACAAATATGGAGCACCATCAACAGAGCAAGACACTGAACCATCGCTCCCTCACTGGAACTTGCATTCCTACATGATACCCAAGGCGTCCTAGGAATGACCCTGCAAAAGAAAAGATGGACAACTTTGGCCCTTGCAATAGGGAAACTATGTGCCGTCAGGAAATGAAATACTGCTCCCTACCAACACATGAAGAGAGGATTGTCTCTATGACACTACAGCAGCACACAAAAGGCTCGTCTATAGGATCAAAGACCATTTACATTTGTTCTATGAGATCTAGGGACCCTTCATCTCAATGTGACCAACACGGCTGGCTGTTGGAATCATTAACACCATCCCAGACTGAAGACTGGCCCTATGGGCTCTGATATGGACAGTATGCAAATCAGTCTTGACCATGTGCCTCCTGGGAACAGTCCAGCCTGAACTGCCCAGCCAGGTCTTCTCTGGCCGGAAACAGGCATTCTGGGACAGGATACCCCTCTTCAGCCACACTAGCTTAAATCCAGTGGCAAAGTGAGCAAGGGACCCATGTCTGGGCGTACCCCGCCTGCATAGAGCGTACAAAGCAAACACAAGGAGATGATGGATGGAGCGCTGAAACCAGACCCAGCCATATGAAAATCACCATATCTTTTATAGGTAGGTAGTGGTTGTTTTTGTTCTGTGTCTGTTATGTTCCCTTTTCATTCAGAGAAATAAAACTATTTGAAATAAAAAGAAGTGGAATGTTGGCTAAGCGGTGATTATTGTTGGGCCCGTGGGGTCAGAAAAGATTTTTTAGTTAGAAGGCTCACCAATTTTCCTGCCACGTGGTCCTAGTGGCTGCCAAAAGTGATGATAGGCTACTTAGAGAGCTGATTATATTGTCTCCGATGTATGTACCTAGAGGGATGCTGTCCTCTAGTAGGATGTTGCTCAGGTTACTGGATGCCACCCCTGATTTATTATCACATAGCAGTATTAACTTGGGCAATTAAAACATAGTGGGGCATGTGTATATATGTTTCTAAGATAAGCAACAACATGATACATTTCAGGATATCCTTGGGAAATGGTGCATAAATCATTGGTGAAGTGGAGTAGAACAGATGGTCTTTAATTGGGGTTTGACATCTTTTCGTTTTATGAGTTGATTTGGTGTTATATATTTTATGTTATATGTTACAGTGTTCGTTATTAGTCATTACGGTTTGCTCTGATACAATACTGTTCCCTGACAGCTACCAAAAAAGGTCACAACATCTGTCTTAATGATACGCTTCTGTATTGGACAAATGTTTTAAATTATGTATTGCAAGTTATACCTGCTTGGACACTGTTCTCCTTTACTGAGTCTCAGACTGGACTCTGTTAAAATGGACCAACTCTTTTACCAAGGACATGGCCTCTTGGCTGATACACCATTCTTTTTATTCATTCTGCTGTTTTTAATCCCCAATCTTTCAGTGCTGGTGCAATGCAGCACACCAAGCTTGAGGAATACATATGGGGCACCAGCAGAGCAGCCACAGAAAAAGACCTGATTCACAGAGATATGCATTTGTGCATGCCTGTGTTTGCATGTGTTAGCACATTAAAGCCAGCCAATTTGATTTGTCAATGCCTGTTTTGTAATATATGTTTGTCTGTCTCTTTTATTTCGTTGGCCGCATTTAATTGCATTAACTTTTTAAGCTGGCTGTCCTCTCTTCTGAAAAGAAACATTGAGCAGATCGGTCTGCTAACAACTAACTGGATTTCAAACATAAAACTCTAATAAAGAGAAATCTAAAAAAAGAAAGGGTAACTAACGGAGGCTTCGAAGAGTCCTAACATGGAATCATTTGCTGAACAGATTTTAGAAATCCACATATCAAGGGATGAAAATCAGTAGAAACCTATAATGATTTCTTGATCTCAACAATTGATCCTCTCCACTCCACACCACCATAGAAGGAGGAAATCGAGTTAGCAGGATTTACAGTGAGCAGTGCAGAAGTCACAAGTGCTCAAAGTTCTGGTGATGGAGAATCAGAATCTCACCCAAAAGGCTCGTGTTCCATTTCAGTGGGCAGCGGCCCCATACTTGAGAGCTAGCATTACTCTCATGTTGGAAAGGTTATTCCCAGCAAATTATCGGTCATTCTTGCAGGTGTTGAAAAAGATCTACAGAAGTGGCATGCAGGGGTGCTTAGGGTTCAGAGATCAAGATGGCCACTCTACCTAAGATTTTGTTTTTATTCCAAACACTCTCCATACCTGTATCCATGAGTAAACACATTTCAAAAAGGGATAGATGATTTTATAGGGCGGGAGAAGCCCAGAGCAACTGCTTTGTAAGTCACCAAAGAAAGGAAGATGGGCTGGACTTCCCAGATTTTGTGAAGAGCTACACAGCAGCATAACACTTTCATTGGTGAATGGGAAAGGGAGAAATCAGATAAAATAGGGGTGCTTCATAGATCAGACCATAGCAGGATGCACATAGGGAATGTACCATAGCTTGATAAACAGCAACATAGCTCGAGCCTATACCCCTCATCCGTCACATTTCAGATAAGGTGACCCCTAAACTGGGTCTCATGTCGTTCCATTCGCCATTATCACCAATAGTGGATAACTCCAGCTCTCCGCAAGCTTTGCGAGGAAATGTGGCAAGCATTTGGTCTATCCACAGCTGTAACAGACTGGAGACCGATTTGAGCACTCTGGTGAGACATCATTCAGGGGTCTCAAGAGCACATTCAATTTACTAAAGTTCGAAGATATCTATATGTTGAGATCCTGATGTCTGCTCTAAACCCAGTCAGGAACATTTGTTTTCCAAGCCTCTTTATTCATAGACTTTGAAACAAGATGTGTTCACAAAAGAGCAATATTGATTCGCTTAAGAACAATGTCAGAAACCTAGGAGCATCACAGCTGACCTGAAATTGGAACATTATCCTCATGTATGCAATGCGTACTTAATGTCAGACGGTCTGTTGTAGCAGAGCTGCCTCTACACCCTTACATTGTGAATTTGATGCTGCCTCGAAAATGAATCGCCATATTTGCATTTATGCGGATGGAAGCATTCGAGACTACCATTGTCCTAAAAAGAAGCCCCATTAAGGTGGAAAAAATAGATATTAACTTTCCGAAAGAGCTGGCATTTGAGAGATGGGCACAAGCTTATCTACTGGAGCACTGTACAAGTGGTCCTACCAACATCCTGTATGGAAGGCAGTGCAGATGAAGAAAGGGGTGCAGATGAAGAAAGGGGGTGCCACTGAAAAGGATGCGTGATCCCCTACAGAAATCAAGAATCAAGCGTTGCCTGCACATAATCACAGAAAAAACAAACCTCTAATTCTCGATACACTTTTTTAAAAGTACATTTTAATTCTAAAACATGTTCATCAAACTGGCAAAGTGTGTACCAATCGTCATCACCGACTATTCACCAATCATTTTTGTGAAAAAGATGCTCTTCATTTCGCTTCAGAATAAAGGTAGAGTATTGGGGCATGTTTCTGGAGTCACTGGAGTGTTCACACAGTACCACGGTTCTCTCTCCCTCTTTTTCTCTCTCATCTCTCTCTGTCTCTATCTCTCTCTGTTTCAGGTGTCTCTTTCTCATCAGTCGCTGCCTAATCATCTTTCTCTGTTTCTCATATGTCTCCCATCTTCTCACAGTTGTCTGTTTCTCACCTGTCTCTGTTTTATCACAATCTTTTCTTTCTGCCTCTAATGTATTTCAGTTTCTCCTGTCTTCCTTTCTGCCTATCAGTTCTTTTTCACATCTGTCTCTTTATCAGTTCTAACAGCTGTCTGTCCCACCTTCTTCTGTATCACCTTCTCTCACATGTTTGACACCTCCATTGCACACTCCTTACGTGCGTACCGAGCGAGCGCAGCGAGCGAGCCCGAACCCCAAATGGGGGTTTGGGGGGATAACCCCCCCCAAGAACATTTTGAAAAAAGGAAGGAAAATCGTGCATTTTCAAGCAAATTTGAGAAAGCAGGAAGGTTAATAAAGCAATTGTGAAAGTGCAGTTATTACATTAATAGATGGCATAACATAGGTAGCTGCTTATTCAGTATAACCACAGAGCTTCATACATTCCGTCCTATTACGCTCAGGTGCTGAATTCAGACTATAAGACTTTCATGAAAATCTCAGCTCTAAGAGTAGAAGAAGTTGCACAGCAGTTGGGAAACAGGCTTCACAAGGCATTGGTGACGGACAAGTGCTGACAAGCCAACTGCATTTTCCTGAACAGTCCTGAATGGTACTGCCTGTTACCCCATTACCAATAAACAGTTTTTGATGTGGAGTAAATAGATTCCTTGTGTTTTCACAGCTTTAAATTAGAATATTTAGCAACTAGAATGGGATGTCAATGACCCATGACTGATGCCAAGCAAGCAACAATGGCACATGCAGAGGAGTAAAATGTTTCGAACCGTTCTCAGACCATCCACAAGGATCGCTTATAGACTAGCATCTGTCCCACCTATTAGTCATGAGCTACCCAATTATGAAAACTTTGCCCACAACCACAACAGGAGGTGAGTAGTAGAGGCTACATTTAAGGTGAGCATTACATAACAGAGACACATTTCAGACTCAGATACTGCTGGAAGGGGATCCAGTTGTCTTTTGGCTGGGAAGTCAGGGGAAGCAATGAGGAATATATGTGTGACATGTCACTTTATTTTACCAGGTCTTTGACTTTGCTATATCTAAGCACCCTGCTCGCACACAAACTGCACATGTACCTCTGCACTCCATACAGTGGACACTATCTCCCCCATGCTTCACTTCACGTACAGCAGACTACGTGCAGCACTCTGCACACTATGCCTACAATTCCCAACTGAGCCGAGGGCCCTGGCAGTTCTCCAACTGCTATTTACAACAAATATACGGACCTATTTATTTCATTTGCGAATGCTTGAATGGCTACCTGTTGATGCAGTGTTTCTTTACTTACAATCTTAAAAGCCTATGAGTCCTCCCAATGACATACTTGTACGGGTGATTGATTCGGCTCCTAATTGTTGCATCGGAGAGAGGTTTGGTACGACACAAGTTGGAGTGCTTCTTGGAATACGTTTTCACAAGAATGCACAAACAATAGATACAGTTACATGGCTGCTCTTCATTAAATGATTCCACGGGCAAAAGGCACCTAAGGAGGATTCTACTCTGGTGATACTATGGTTTAGGAAGACCTCAAAGGGCCTGTCTCAAACACATGACTTTTTATCAGCCCTATGAATGTTGGGTATTGTGGCACGAAGATTCAGGCATTTTAACTCAATTTAAAACTTGAATTTTGTAAGTGGTGTAAAGATTCCGAAAGGACTTCTGGATTTCGAAATTTGATCCTGTTGAGGTCAGGTACATCATATACGTGAATATGGCCTATATATTTCATTTTGTTGTTTTGAATCATTCTAATAGTACTAGTTAGATGCTTCTATGCACAATCAGAATTGGGATAGGGTGTGGGTTGGTGTTGCCAGCGTTTTATTCTTTTTTTTTATCAGGTTGTATTTGTGTTGGCAGAAGGTTTTCAGCTGAATTGATTTTTCCTCTCAGTTTCAAGCAGTGGAGGCTGCCTGCCAAGCCTCCATGGCATTCTCTACTTCCCATAAAGTCAGGTTTAATAGTAGCCCCAAATCTGGATCCCAAAATGAGCCAATGTTTGCTACATGCTGTGGCCAGCAGCAGAGGACAGGCATGTGACCTGTGTGCAGTGTGTGTGGTGCATGGAGATATGTGATCCATGAGTAGTGTGAGTAAGTGATGGAGATCAGAATACATATGCAGTATGTGGGCAATGTGTGATCAATTTCTTCAAACATGTGCAGGGTGCTGGGGAGATCATCTATGAGCACATGTGCTGTGTTACTATGGCTCATGGAGAAGTGTGATGCCATGTGTAGTGCGTGGGTTCTGCAACCCTGAGCAGTGAGCACATGTCTAGTGTCCGGGGGTTCAAGATATGTCAGCCTGTGCACGGTAGGTGTACATTTTACATCTCTGGGAACATACACACTGTGTGGACTTTGGAAATGTGCAGGATGTGGGGACGCAGAGAGCGTGTGTATTGGTAACACATAACAGCCTTATCTGAATGCTCCTAGCACCCAGTCAGTAATATTAGTAATACATCTACCCAACACCGTTTGATTTCTAATACTCAAATATCAGCATGGAAAATATATTGGAAAGAGAACCATTTTTCCCCAAACATCAACATCAACTTATTATTTCTGATTTTCATCTTGAATATGTTTTTCAGTTTTGGCATACATATATTATTTCAACCAAGCAGAAGTGTCTAATTTTGTTCTCTGGCTGCGCACAGGATAGTTACTGGTAGTTAGAGAGCTACCATTAGCTTGTGAGCTACTTGTTGGAAAAGCCTGATGCATAGGAGATATTTAGGCATATACGCCGTGTGTGGGGGTGGAAGCTCTGTTTGGATATATGCAGGGCCTGGGGTTCCATATCAAACCGCACATGCGGAGTGTGGGTGATGAAGGTCTATGAGATGTGGAGAGCTCTGTGGACATGTGTATGTAAATTAACACTCCCAGGCATAAACTTAAACGGTAACACAATAGAGTGAACAAACAAACTACTAGGGTTTCAAAAAATATACATTTTTAATTCAATTAAAAAGACAATTAATAACAATTGGTGCAATGATCAAAGTTCATAAAAGAGTCCTAGACTAATACATATGGATTCACAAAACAATTTTTTTTTAAATATTAAAAGGAGGTTAGATGGTCCGGTCGACGCGTTTCAACATAAAATTATGTCTTCATCAGGACATTTACCATCCAATTTCTGTAAAAAAGATTATAACAGATTTTTAATAATTTATCATCCTATCGTGAGATGGTAATACTCTAGTAGTTAAAGATTTGTTACAGGTTTCTATTGGTTTTACACATGTTTGATATAATATATGATATACCGCTCCTTATATACATGTCTTACACCTATGCATATGTCGGTTGATAGTCTGTACATGCCAACAACGAAGTACAATATATGAAGTTTATGCATTACCAAAGGCATATGATCGAGCCTAATTGGCTGACTTTATTCTAGGATATATTTCTGTTTCTTAAAACGTCAGAAAAAGGCGAAAAATTCCCCATGCTTTTGAATACAATGATTTTAGCCACTGGTTTAGCTAACTGTTTGTTCTCCATTTCATATATTACATATAATCAGCTCAATTGTCTTCCTTTGCGCATGACTTTTTGGCTCAAGAATGAGCCCCGATACACTTAAATTTTAAAAGGATAGAAAAATAGAAAGAAAAAGATGAAAAAGAATCAAAGCAATTTATGCATTACTGCATTTTCTAAAATAAGGATGCCTCTCCTGTTCGTGGAATCTCAGCTGATATCCTGAAAATGGTGCAGTACCTAAAAATATTTACTGCACTCATGGTGCCCACAAGTATCTAGAACATGAATAGATTCTATACATCTAGTTGTCTTACCTAGAGATAGATTCACGTGCAGGGTACACCCTCTTCTCTATTTTTCTAGCTGTATTTTAGCTGTGTCAACAGACTCCACACTGGGTATTTATTTAACAGTTATCTAAAAAAGACAAATTGACAAACGGGTGAGTCCTGCATCAACATGGTGGTTTCATTTCAAACTATTTAAGAATCCAATCAAGGATTTTTCCACTAAGGAAGTTCCAGCTAAACACTAACCTTAGAGGTATATTATTGCTTTCATTAGGTCATCCATAACCTGAGTGTCTAATTTTCAAACGAATGATTTTAACCTATAGGTGAGAAACATATGTTAAAATGTATTACAAGATTGATACGGGCTTTTTTTCTTCCTCAAGTGAAAGCATATTTATAACTGTCTTACCACTGAGAGAATTCGTTCAAAACCTTCTCCCTCTGGGGTCCTTTATATCAATCAGGTGACACGACTTTAAAATGATATGTTGATTACAATCCTAACAGTAGGAAACACAGGACTTATTAGCGCAATTTATATAAGCCTACTGATCCAGATACAATACCTACTGCCTAATTCTAGAAGTCACTTACCGAGATTAACCCGAGCGGTGTTAAATCTAGATGCCGATTATATCCGGTAGTTAAGTTAAAAGGTCTGTTCAGCGTGGGCGTGAGATATTCTACTGCCGTACTCACAGATCCTGTTAGGAAGGGAGGAGCAGCCCGTTAGTGACTATTGTACCATTCATTTTCTCAGGTTCATTTAAGGCGTGGGGGAGTAGACCTGAACAAAAATTCTTGTCAATTAGCGTTATCAAGTGCCGGATTTAGGTCACCAAAAAGGCGAATATACGAAGGGCCAGATGTATTTACATTTAGCTTTTACTCATACCGCTTACCTATTTTTTATTTTTTATTTTTTATTTGCGCGCTGTTCCCAGGCACGGCCGTTTACCAATCGTGGTCCAATCTTAAGTGTACGGCGGTAGGGTGCTGATACTTGTATATTATATATATATTAACAAGCGCTCGTCACTCCTGTAGGTAAAAGCGGAGATTCTTAGTAATTGCAAAAAAAAGGAATCTCAAGTCAAGCCGATTTTAAACTAACCCATCCACGCAGACGCTTACCTGGATGCTTGCATGCGGGTACGAATCGTGCCGGAACCTGCCGGTCGGTCAGGTGTTCAAGAAAGAGCAGCCCTGATTTGCAGTTGGAACATTCTTTTATAAGGGAGATTTTCATTGGTTTTCATCGCGTCTGCATTCTTAAAGGGGAAGGCCCTATTTACAGAAAGCATATTGTGCGAGTGATCAATGGTATTTATCATAGAATTGCATTCTGCCAAGGCAAATCATTGTTAAGGCCATGGCTGAATGTCTTTAGAGAAAATATCCAAAAAACTTCGCGTTTTTTTCTTATTTTCTCTCCTCCCTTCGTATTTGGTGTCTGGATCTTTTCCAAAATGCGCCACCGTATTCTTGATGGAGCATGTTTGAATTCTATGAAATGCGAGACAAGTGGGGCAGTCAGTTTCTGAGTATTTATCGCTGACCTATGTTCAGTTAGCCGGGTTTTAATTTTTCTTTAAATCTCGCCCACATATCCTAAATTGCAGGGGCATACGAGCAAATAAACAACATTGCTAGTATTACATGTCCACAGATCATTAGCTGTGATGTTATATCCGTTCAATTGAAAATTCTGTCCTGGTATGATGCCCTCACATGATTGACAGGAGCCACATCTTGAAGTACCCTTTACATGTATGTATGTATGTATGTATGTATGTATGTATAGGCATTTATATAGCGCACTACTTACCCGTAGGGTCCCAAGGCGCTTCGACCGCTGCGAAACCCTTCCTGGCTTCCCTGAGAGATGGTCCCTTAATGGGTATCTCCAGGGTGAGACCAGGCATCCGCGGCGGTCTGGTGGGGCCGTTAGTGAAGATGAGGCAAGCTAATGCCCAGAGTTGCCGAGTGTGATCGCTGATCAGAGTGGGCACCGAGGCGAGAGAATTATCGAGTCCGCTGACCCTGGTCCAGAAACCTGCCGCGCCGGGAATCGAACCCTGGTCCCGGGCCGTCCTCTGCTCTCGGGTCTGCCGCCTCTAACCAGTGAGCCACACTACTTCACAGGGTTGGCACCCTGTATAGATTTTTGTACAAAAGGGGGTCTATCAAGGGTACCAGAATACCTGGATCTCACCACCAGATCTTTTAGATTCTTGTTCCTCCGGTGTGCATACATCGGTTTCTTGAGCTTGGGTGCAGCTGACTCAAGATTCAGTAAATGCCAATTGGCATTCACTATCTGTCTAATAGTTGCATTTAGTGTTGAGTGCCGCGTGACACACACTAATTTTGGTTCTTGGACTGCATTTTTTGGTCTTAAGAGCGCCTCCCGATCATAATATCTGGCCCTTTTGTATGCCTCCCGTACTAGTCGGCGGGGGTACCCTCTGTCCAGGAATTTTTGCTTCATCTTTTCCGATTGCCTATCATAGTCTTTGATATCAGTGCAATTTCGTCTCACCCTCAGGAACTGGGAGAATGGAATCCCATCCTTCTGACTCTTAGGGTGATAACTCGAAAAATGGAGCAAGGTGTTTCTTGATGTGGGCTTCGAATATAGGTCCACTTCCAGTGCATTATTTTTGTTCTGAATATATATATCCAGGAATTCAACCTTGGTGGTGTCAACGTGGGCAGTAAAACGAAGATTTTCGTCTGCAAGATTGAGCCACTCCAAGAATTCTCCCAAGGTCTGTTCCCCACTGGTCCAGATGAAGAAGATATCATCAATAAACCTAGACCAATGGGAAACAGACTCATGAAAGGGGGCTATCTCATTATAAATATTACGTGCCTCAAACAAAGCCATATATATATTTGCTATGGAAGGGGCCATGGCTGCCCCCATGCTTACGCCCTTGATTTGTTGATACATCCGGTCTCCAAATTGGAAGACGTTTTCCTTCAATACTATTGCAAGACAATCATAGACAAACTGCTTGTCGCATGGAATTTGGTGAAGATCTATGAACCACATGGTGGCATCTAGTGCCCCTTTCTGTGGGATGTTACTATATAATGCTTCTACATCAAGCGTGACTAATAAATCCCTATTTCCAATGAATGTGAGACTTTCGACCTTCGCAATCATTTCTCCCGTATCTTTGATATACGATGGGGAGAGTGAAACATAGGGTCTCAGTATGTTATCTACATATTTAGAGAGCGCTTCCGTTGGAGTGCCAATTGTGGAGACTATAGGTCTATAGGGTGGATTCTGTTGATCTTTGTGCATTTTAGGAAGGCCATAAATGCATGCTAGTTTCCCTTGTGACTTGTTTAAAAATTCATACTCTCTCTTATTTATTATTTTCTCCTCCAAAGCTCTCTTTGTTATTTGCTGAATCTTTCTCACTACCCTGTCTACCGGATTTGTTTTAACTTCTCTATAGAACAAGGAGTCATTCAGCATATTAAACATATTCTCCTCATATGTAATGGAATCAATGAGGACAATGCCCCCTCCCTTGTCACTGCCTTTTATTATCAGTGATTTATTGTTCTTTAAATTAAGCAAGGAATCATGTTCATCTTTAGAGATATTATATTTTGATTTAGGAACATACCTAAGGGCTGAATCTAGTTTTGCTAAAACGACTTTTTCAAACATTGCCACCTCCGGGCCAAGTTGGTCCAGTGATGGTGTGAAGGTAGAAGGCAGGGCTACAATGTTATTAGTAGTATTATCATAATCTACTTCTGTTCTGTCCATAAAGAATTTATTCAATCTTATTTTTCTGAAAAAAGAGTGTATATCTTGATATAATTCAAATAAGTCAACATTCGCATGAGGGACAAATGTTAGACCTTTTGAAAGTAAAGATATATCTGGTGGTTCCAACTGATATTTTGAGAGATTGAAAATCGGTATTACATCCACTGTCTCTGATATTGCCTGCTGCGGGTTTCCAGATAATGCTGGGGCTGTGCTTCCATGGGGTGTTGATAAGTTTGATGTGCACGGGATGACGGTTGAAAGCGCACTCTCTGCCGTCCCCGTTTCGCTCCTCGGTACCCTAAAAAAGGTTGGCGTAAATTTCTTCGGCCATTTTGGGGATTCTGAGGATTATAATGTTCATCCTCATGATAGTTTAGTTCGTTTTCAGATTCCGGGTCAGAGGAGTCAGAGAAATTGTTTATTCTCTGTTGATTGTAATTTCCTTCCCCTTGCTGATTTTCCGGTTTATAGAAGCTATCTCCTAAATATGGATATGCTCGTTCTAAAGTATAAAATCTCTTATCCTTTGTGAATTTGTCTTGTTTTCTCTTAGTGAGATATTCAGCAAAGGATAGGATGTCTTTATTCAGGGATTCAAGTTGTTTCTCAGCATCTGTTATTACTGAAGAGGTTTTTATCTTATTTTCTAGTTCCTCTATTTCTTTTTTTATATCTGAAGCTAGCTCTTTCGAGGTAGAAATAATCAGAATCATTAGGTCCCTAGAGCACCTACTAGCTATCATGCTCCACTTGTGTAGAAATGATTTTATATCCACAAATAGACCCGGGATATTCCTAACCCGTAATCCTAACGGAATGATAGCAGCTTTTAAATAGTTCAACATGAATTCTCCATGTGCTTCAATTCTTATTAATTTCTTTTTCAGATTAGATAGTTTCACTAGATCACTATTGCTTTGTGGTTTTGACATAAAGTTCGAGCCAGTTGGTACAGTGTTACCGACCAAAAAGGCAAAATCCTCATCCGTGAACCCAAATGTTTCCATGTGAGCCATTCGGATTCAAAGGGTGAGGATGAAGACAGGGACAGTGGAAAGATATAGACAGAGCGATAGAGGGAATTAATTCACATGTACATAGGTGTATATCTAGCGGTAAATTAATACACGAAAGAACAGAACGGTCCCACACGGATAACCGTGGGTAATACTATGTTAACAACAAGGACCCCCTGGTACAAATACGTATCCTGGGACAGGGTAAACAATGTATGTAAATTAACACTCCCAGGCATAAACTTAAACGGTAACACAATAGAGTGAACAAACAAACTACTAGGGTTTCAAAAAATATACATTTTTAATTCAATTAAAAAGACAATTAATAACAATTGGTGCAATGATCAAAGTTCATAAAAGAGTCCTAGACTAATACATATGGATTCACAAAACAATTTTTTTTAAATATTAAAAGGAGGTTAGATGGTATCCGGTCGACGCGTTTCAACATAAAATTATGTCTTCATCAGGACATTTACCATCCAATTTCTGTAAAAAAGATTATAACAGATTTTTAATAATTTATCATCCTATCGTGAGATGGTAATACTCTAGTAGTTAAAGATTTGTTACAGGTTTCTATTGGTTTTACACATGTTTGATATAATATATGATATACCGCTCCTTATATACATGTCTTACACCTATGCATATGTCGGTTGATAGTCTGTACATGCCAACAACGAAGTACAATATATGAAGTTTATGCATTACCAAAGGCATATGATCGAGCCTAATTGGCTGACTTTATTCTAGGATATATTTCTGTTTCTTAAAACGTCAGAAAAAGGCGAAAAATTCCCCATGCTTTTGAATACAATGATTTTAGCCACTGGTTTAGCTAACTGTTTGTTCTCCATTTCATATATTACATATAATCAGCTCAATTGTCTTCCTTTGCGCATGACTTTTTGGCTCAAGAATGAGCCCCGATACACTTAAATTTTAAAAGGATAGAAAAATAGAAAGAAAAAGATGAAAAAGAATCAAAGCAATTTATGCATTACTGCATTTTCTAAAATAAGGATGCCTCTCCTGTTCGTGGAATCTCAGCTGATATCCTGAAAATGGTGCAGTACCTAAAAATATTTACTGCACTCATGGTGCCCACAAGTATCTAGAACATGAATAGATTCTATACATCTAGTTGTCTTACCTAGAGATAGATTCACGTGCAGGGTACACCCTCTTCTCTATTTTTCTAGCTGTATTTTAGCTGTGTCAACAGACTCCACACTGGGTATTTATTTAACAGTTATCTAAAAAAGACAAATTGACAAACGGGTGAGTCCTGCATCAACATGGTGGTTTCATTTCAAACTATTTAAGAATCCAATCAAGGATTTTTCCACTAAGGAAGTTCCAGCTAAACACTAACCTTAGAGGTATATTATTGCTTTCATTAGGTCATCCATAACCTGAGTGTCTAATTTTCAAACAAATGATTTTAACCTATAGGTGAGAAACATATGTTAAAATGTATTACAAGATTGATACGGGCTTTTTTTCTTCCTCAAGTGAAAGCATATTTATAACTGTCTTACCACTGAGAGAATTCGTTCAAAACCTTCTCCCTCTGGACACGACTTTAAAATGATATGTTGATTACAATCCTAACAGTAGGAAACACAGGACTTATTAGCGCAATTTATATAAGCCTACTGATCTAGATACAATACCTACTGCCTAATTCTAGAAGTCACTTACCGAGATTAACCCGAGCGGTGTTAATTCTAGATGCCGATTATATCCGGTAGTTAAGTTAAAAGGTCTGTTCAGCGTGGGCGTGAGATATTCTACTGCCGTACTCACAGATCCTGTTAGGAAGGGAGGAGCAGCCCGTTAGTGACTATTGTACCATTCATTTTCTCAGGTTCATTTAAGGCGTGGGGGAGTAGACCTGAACAAAAATTCTTGTCAATTAGCGTTATCAAGTGCCGGATTTAGGTCACCAAAAAGGCGAATATACGAAGGGCCAGATGTATTTACATTTAGCTTTTACTCATACCGCTTACCTATTTTTTATTTTTTATTTTTTATTTGCGCGCTGTTCCCAGGCACGGCCGTTTACCAATCGTGGTCCAATCTTACGTGTACGGCGGTAGGGTGCTGATACTTGTATATTATATATATATTAACAAGCGCTCGTCACTCCTGTAGGTAAAAGCGGAGATTCTTAGTAATTGCAAAAAAAAGGAATCTCAAGTCAAGCCGATTTTAAACTAACCCATCCACGCAGACGCTTACCTGGATGCTTGCATGCGGGTACGAATCGTGCCGGAACCTGCCGGTCTGTGGACATGTGCAGTGTGGGGGAGAGCTCTGTGGACATGTGCAGTGTGGTGGAAACTCTGTGGACATGTGCAGTGTGGGGGAGAGTTCTGTGACATGTGCAGTGTGTGTGAGATGGAGAGTTCTGTGGATACGTGCAATGTTTAGGGGTGGGTAGTTCTGCTGACACGTGGAGAGCTCTGTGGTCCTGTGTAGTATGTGATGGTTGGAGAGGTTTGTGATCATGTGAAAAAAAAAATGTGCAATGTATGATGGATGGAGAGCTCTATGAACACGTGCAGTGTCTAGGGAATGGAGTGCTCTGTTAACATGTGTGCTCTGTGGAGTATGGAGAGCTCTTTGAACATGTGCAGTGTGTGGGAGATAAAGAGCTTCGTGATCACGTGCTAATTTGAGGAATTCGTCGTAGTATGTGTTTGTTTAGCAGTGCCACGGTGCGTCCAGGGCTTAATGGGGCTACGCCCCTACGCCCCAATGGACGCACCGCTGCTGTTACCAAGGTAAACATAGGAGTGCATTATAGAGAAAAACACAATATTGAAACAACTCAAGACAGCTCTATGCATAAAAAAGCCAGTCAAGCTGATCCTCGACTACACAAAAAGGCAACACGTCTCCCGGCGTAGCAAGGCAATTTTTATGTGACCAGCCTCCTTTGCATTCTTCATATACTCCTAAACCTTACCTACTTGATTGAGTATGCGTCTTTTTTATTGTTCTATCACATAACCCTCCATTTATCACACTGCCAATCTCTTGGTAACGTGGGTTTGCCAATTTACCACTGTTGTTTAAATAATGAGCTATAGTTCCTAACATAGAACTCAGAATATTTTTCTAAAACAAACAGGGTGATTCTAATCTAAATGTCCACATAGTGAACACAATCTGTAATAAAAATATACATGGTATTAGTGGCATCAAATGTGATCTAAATGACGATATAATGAGCATTTAAAATGCCATGAGTGGTGTGATCAGAAAATATTTGTATGGGGAGTTAGGTTGCCTTTCAGTAACATTGCTTGACCTTTGTGCAATTTGGTGAACTCCGTTCTAACCACCTTAAATAGTATTTTCAATAAATGCAAATATGTTTTTATGACAAATTCTAGAAAAGTGAGTTCAAAACTTAGCATTCATCTAAGGATTTTCAATTTGAATCGTATACATCCAAATCGATGTTTCGATTATTTTATTACTTTATAATTAATTGAAAGTGTACAGTAGAAAAAGTAGAAAACAAAAAGTCCCTGATTACGAGCGACCTGGTTAATTGTGATATACGTGGTTGGAGTTTTATTATAAATATCGGTAGATCAGACCAGGCTCCATTTTATCGCAGGAGAAATGCACAATCTTGGCTAAACCACAGATGATGGTGTCCCCCCCGCAAAACTCGAAATTGTGTGGCATTTATAGCGCCTGATAAAGCAAGACTCGGCGGAGATGGACTTTATCAGGCGCAATAAATATGACATCATTTAATGAGGGCATTGGTGCAACATACTACCCTTGATGATGCTGTATGAATACACGTGCTTGCCAGGGCTATATAGCAATGATGTGATAGAGAAAAGTAAAAATAAAACCACTTTATTGCAAGTACGGCTCAGAAAGCATTCTCTCCCTTGTGTTCTCATGCACATTAGGCGCACAATCTATATATGATAGAACAAGCATACAAAAAGGGATCACTTTAACCCCTTGCTGTAACTTTGGATCAAAGTGTTTACCCTATAATGAGACACTAGTAACTTTATTACGATGAAGCGCACTTACCCCTTTTGGGTCCGGTGTTAAGTTTGAGGAGTCCTTTGCGCCGCGCTTCACTGGAGGCATGTTTCCTATGACTGAACCAACCACGCCGCAGAATGCGCTCAAAACACAACTTAAAAATACTCTCAGACGTAGCACTTCACACTTGAACTTCATGTGTTTACTACACTAGCTGCTAGTCATGAACCTAGTTTTAATAACTCAATCACAGAGAAATGACAACAGGAGAGCAGCGAGGCTGAGTGCACATTATCTGCAGAAGAAGCGGCGTGTTCAGTCGGTTTTAAAAACACGGAGTCCTCCAGATGCCAGACATGTCTGTGCAGCCCGCCTCTCCCGCCTCCTCGAGTTACTGAGAGCCCAAGGAATATTGCCACCGCCCTAGGTGAAGTGACACTCCTTCCCACCGCCTCCACCATGCAGGGAGGTAACATGTGCTACTTGCAGAGGTAGGTTAATAAATAATCTGCATGACCTTACCTTACCATGGACCAGGACCACATGAGGGGCTCTCATCTCACCGCCGTCTGCTTCTGCTCCTGCCCGGGGTCGCGCCACTCTGCCCCCACCCACGCCGCGCCCCCCTAGCCAATCCTGGTGCTGCATGCAGCGCCAGGATTGGCTGATTCACCGCGCAACATCCATTATTGGATGCACGGTGGACCAGCCAATCCTGGCGCTGCATGCAGCACCAGGATTGGCTAGGGGGTCACCCTGTGTACTCGCCCTGGGCAGCCTTGGAGACCCGGCCGGGCTGAAGCCGCACCCCCGGCCCCTTATCTATGGAAAAGTGTTTTTCGCGCAAAGGCGCATGCGCGGGCAAGTCTCAGCCCGGGATCCTCATGCGCAGCTGCAGCAGACCAGCAGACCCGCACCCACCACCCCCTGCGCACTCCGGACCACCCAATTACAGGCATCAACATGACCATCTGTGATCCCTCCCGTGCTGCGCTAATTTGAGGAATTCGTCGTGGTATGTGTTTGTTTAGCAGTGCCACGGTGCGTCCAGGGCTTAGTGGGGCTACGCCCCTACGCCCCAATGGATGCACCGCTGCTGTTTATGACCCATCACTAACCTGTCTCCGGCTTTACCTCCATCTCTCTGGTGTCTGTCCCTTTATCACTACACTAACTTTTCTTACCTGCCGCCTTTCTCTTTCAACCGTCTCTTTCTAGTCCGTTTGTCTCTTAGTTTCATCTCTCTCCACTTTCTCCCTTCCTGAGCTATCTCTACATCTCAACTATTTCTCACCTCTTCATCTTCACCTCTTTCAGATGTTTCTTTTAAACCCGCCTATCTTTTTATCACCCATTCGCACCTGTATTCCCCTCTTTGAGCTAACTCCCTCACCAATCTGTCTGATTCTTATCGCTCTCTGTCACACACCTGTCTCTCTCTCCCTCTCTCGCTCTCCCCCTCCTCTCACTGTCGCTCTGAACTATCTCCCTCATCTGCCTCCCAGGCATGTCTTCCCATTTCTGGGCTGTCTCTTTTTCAGTTGCCCACTCTCAGCTGCTTTTCTAATAGGTCTCTTTACCACCTTTTTCTCTTTTGTCCATATGCCTCTGTCTCTTCGCTGTCTCTCTATCTCTATCAAATACTGGACATTATATCTCCACATCTGTCTCTGTATCACATCCTACTCACACACATCTCTTACCTTCCAGTTCTACCCATTTTCCTCTGTCTCTCCCCTGTCTCTTTCTCCACATATGTTGCTGTATCACTTCCTACACACACCTCTGTCCTTCTAGTTCTACCCATCTGCCTATGTCTCTCCACTGTCTCTTTATCTCCACAACTGTCTCTGTATCACCTCCTACTCACACCTCTTACCTTCCAGTTCTACCCATCTGCCTCTGTCTCTCCACTGTCTCTTTATCGCCACATCTGTTTCTGTATCCCCACCTACTCACACCTCTTACCTTTCAGTTCTACCCATCTGCCTCTCCACTGTCTCTCGCCACATCTGTCTCTGTATCACCTCCTACTCACACCTCTTACCTTTCAGTTCTACCCATCTGCCTCTGTCTCTCAGTTGTCTCTCTAGCTCCACATCTGTCTCTGTATCACCTCCTTCTCACACCTCTTACCTTTCAGTTCTACCCATGTGCCTCTGTCTCTCCAATGTCTCTCTCTCTCCACATCTGTCTCAGTATCACCTTCTACGCACACCTCTTACCTTTTAGGTCTACCAATCTGCCTATGTTTCTCCACTGTCTCTATATCTCCACATCTGCCTCTGTATCACCTCTTACTCACACATCTTACCTTCCAGTTCTACCCATCATCCTCTGTCTCTCAGTTGTCTCTGTCTCCACATCTGTCTCTGTATCACCTCCTACTCACAACTCTTTCCTTCTAGTTCTACCCATCTGCCTCCGTCTCTTCTCTATCTGTCTCTCTCTCTCCACATCTGCCTCTGTATCACCTACTACTCACACCTCTTTCCTTCCAGTTCTACCCATCTGCCTCAGTCTCTCCACTGACTCTCTCCACATCTGTCTCTGTATCACCTCCTGCTCACACCTCTTACCTTCCAGTTCTACCCATCTGCCTCTGTCTCTCTGCTGTGTCTCTATCTCCACATCTGTTTCTGTATCATCTCCGACTCACACCTCTTACCTTCCAGTTCTACCCATGTGCCTCTGCCTCTCCACTGTCTCTCTATATCCACATCTGTCTCTGTATCACCTCCTACTTACACCTCTTACCTTCCAATTCAACCCATCTGCCTCTGTCTCTCAGTTATTTCTATAGCTCCACACTGTCTCTGTACCACCTCCTACTCACACCTCTTTCCTTCCAGTTCTACCCATCTGCCTCTGTCTCTCCACTGTCTCTTTATCTCCACATCTGTTTCAACTGCTTCCCACACCTCTTACTATCCAGTCCTACCCATCTGCCTCTGTCTCCTCGCTGTCTGCAGTAACTTTCTGGACCTTCTCCATGCAGGCAGTAATGCAGCCTGTGTGGAGAACATGTGAAGTGCCCATGACTGTTTGGTCGGCCTGAGAGGGCTGGCCAAACAGTCATTGCACACTTAGGAGGGTGCTACCACAATTACCCAGCCCTGCTCTATAAGCAGAGCAGCCCCTCCCCGCCACCCAAAGGTGCTGCAGCAGGACAAAATAAAATGATAATAATAACATTGACTTATTATCATTTTATTTATCCTTTCATTCACTGCTTCTAAGCAGTGAGGCGAAGCTCCTCCGCCTTAGCAGAGGAGCAGCCAATAACTAATCACATGCACCAAAGATGCTATTAGAACCTGTTGGTGAGAAGGATCTTCTGTTTCTTGGACTCACGAAGGGCATCTTTAATGTTAATATTCAATACATTTTCTTCTTTCAAAATCAACTAAAGCATTAATTTATGTATACTTTTGTAAATAAAAGTCAATTTGTTTATAAAAAAAAGATTCTGTCTTTATGTCAATGGTGTTTTCTTCTCGTGTGTGTGTTTTTCTCTTTATGCTCATCTCTCCTTCTTGTCATTATGAACCAAAATTTGATTGTTATAGAAGGTGGTCTCCTATTATTAGCACGACCTGCAGTAATCACTCATACTGAGTGTAATCCTGCCTGCTTCTTGCCATTGGATCACTTGCACATCACTTTTATTTCCTGGCTCTTCATTGGCCGGTGCTCCAGATACATCACTTCCGTTTTTAGACCAGGAGCACCGGCCAACTACAGTTTCCTTACACTTAAGGACTACTTATTTATAAATTCAATTTCAATATAAAACAAAACAAAATCTGGCAGAGGTGGGTTTCAAAGGGCAGGATTTTATTTACATCTGGACAAACAGGCCCAAGATCAAGTTTTAGGGAATCAAAGGCACTTCATGAGTGCAGTTAATGCCCGCTCCAACTGCAGCTACAGGAAGGCTGCTCGTTATGGACCTCTTCCAGCAAGCATGAAGCTGGAGGCAGACTTACAACAGTAACCTAATAACTTTCGGATTATGAACTAGACCCATCCCTGAAAGAACCCCTTCCATCCACCACCTTACTAGCCATGCTTTCCTACTTGATGCCTAAAGGAGCTTGGAGACTTTCCATATGTTTCAGTAGTCTATTCTGTAAGTCTTGTCATTAGCTTTTTAACCACTTGGCTGCTATGCGTTTTCCCCCCCGGTGCTGGGATTGCCCATTTTCCATTATTCATGACGAGCTGGGCTCGTCATGAGCGTGCGAGGAGGCTACACCATGACGAGCCCAGCTCGTCATGAGCGTGGAAGGGGTTAAATAGGCAATTATTGCAGATGTCTGACATGACATGCGCATGCGCACAAGCATAAAGCTCTGTTTAAAAACAAGCCCTCAATACTTTATCATTATAGAGGAATGTCGGGCATCGAATCGCATTTGAAGCCTGTGCTTTCCTTTTCTTCACCAAGCTGGCATTTCACAATTGGTTTCGCTGTAACCCTTTCATAAGCCCACTTCCACCACAGTGTTCCTCATACCCATGGTGCATATGTTTTAACATGGCGCCTGCTTCATCCACAGCCACGCAATACCTTTAATGTACCCAACTGCCAAATACTTATATATTAACATGGCGCCCGCTAGCCACGCACATCCAGGGGGCCTATTATGATGGGCGCATCGGAGCACAGGACTGACTGCCGATGTTGCAGCGGTCCCGCCATTCAAATTAGGATGCGCCCGCCAGTGTGGCTCTTTTACATTGCGGGTGGATCATCTGGCTGCAGACCTGCTCACAATGAAAAAGTAGTCTGCACAATATTGCCATGCACAACATGGCAGGCACCACGTGGTGCCTGCCACGTAGTGCATTACAATGGGAGGGGGTACCATTTGTACCCCCCATGTGCACCCCACACCCCACAAACACCCTGGGGGCCTGCATCGAGCCCCCAAAAACAAGGACCGCATGCTGCTATGGAAAGGCTAATTCCCGCCATCATCATAATATGGATGGCGGTATCTTGCAGACACCGCCACCACATTGTGACCCGTTTCTGCCCGGTCTAATACTAATATGGCGGGGGGTCAATCAGGCATAGATGGTGGGCGGATCGCCCCCGCCGGGCCAGCGGTGGCTACTGCCGGCCAGGCGGGGGTGATCCGCCCACTATCGAAATGGGCCCATTAGAGTTTGCATTTGCAAGTAATGAATCCTCCACTAAATCTAAGTTACGTGTCTTATAATTGGTGGCACATAAAAACTGGTACGCTCTATATCAAGACCAAATAACTTGATAAATGCGCTTGTCAGGGTAGAATCTAAACACAGATCTTTGCTCATGTCAGCTGCTTTCGAGCCTAGTGAAGAGTGTCATGCAGAGAAGGAACGCCCCTGGTTGCTGCCTGCTTGCATAGGTCACAACACAAGGTAAGGACCGGTTTATCTTTTACTGCTGCAGGTACTCGGAATTCAGGTGAAATGTGTGGTTTGTTTTTACATTGTAATGATATATATTTACACCGCAATGCCCGCATTCGTAAGTCACTTCGTTAAACCATCCGTCTTACTCAGCCAAAGATAACACAGTGCCCCTAACAACTGCCAGTCACGGCAGACACAACAGCTCCTTAAACACCCCTATTGCTACACAGAGCTTAGGCTATCAAATCATAAAGATTCGCTCGGGCTTTGCTGTACCTTTAATGCAATACCTTTTGCTTACAGTTCAGCAATCTTCTCACCTAGGGGAAACAACCATTACAACGCAGTCAGTACAACGCACTACCTTTAAAATGCAGTCATTACAACCCAACATCCTTTACATCGCATGCCATTACAACGCATTTCACTACAAATCATGCAGCTACAACGGATTGGTGTCACTATAACGCTGATTTTTACAACGCATTCCGTTACATCGGAATTTTTACAACGCAGGATCCATTACATCGGATGCCATTACAACGCATGGCATTACATCGCAGATGCTATTACAACGCATGGCATTACATCGTAAGTATAGGTAAGTATACTTTTAAAAAAAATGTAATTAAGTTAATTTAATTAATTTAATTTATTTAATTTAATTAAAATACATTTTAAAATAGTAATTAATTTAATTTAATAAATTTAAATCTATTTATTTAATTTAATTTTAATAAAAATTGTAATTAATTTTAATTAATTAATATAATGAAATTATTTTAATTTAAATATGTTTAAAATTGTGATGAAATTAAATTAATTAAAATAATGTATTTAATTTAATTAATTTAATTAAAAATGTAATTAATATAATTTAATTAATTTAATTTAATAAATATATTTTAATTAATTTATAAATGGTAAATATAATTTAATTAGCCCTAAGCACAAACCCAACCCTGAACCCTAAAAACACCCCTATACCCCAAAACCCAAACCCTACCCTGAAACCTAAAAACACCCCTGTACCCCAAACACCCCTGTACCCCAAAACCCAAACCCTACCCTGAAACCTAAAAACACCCCTGTACCCCAAAACCCAAACCCTACCCTGAAACCTAAAAACACCCCTGTACCCCAAAACCCAAACCCTACCCTGAAACCTAAAAACACCCCTGTACCCCAAAACCCAAACCCTACCCTGAAACCTAAAAACACCCATGTACCCCAAAACCCAAACCCTACCCTGAAACCTAAAAACACCCCTGTACCCCAAAACCCAAACCCTACCCTGACCCCTGTACCCCAAAACCCAAACCCTACCCTGAAACCTAAAAACACCCCTGTACCCCAAAACCCAAACCCTACCCTGAAACCTAAAAACACCCATGTACCCCAAAACCCAAACCCTACCCTGAAACCTAAAAACACCCCTGTACCCCAAAACCCAAACCCTACCCTGAAACCTAAAAACACCCCTGTACCCCAAAACCCAAACCCTACCCTGAAACCTAAAAACACCCCTGTACCCCAAAACCCAAACCCTACCCTGAAACCTAAAAACACCCCTGTACCCCAAAACCCAAACCTAGCCCTGAAACCTAAAAACACCCCTGTACCCCAAAACCCAAACCCTGCCCTAAAACATAAAAATACCCAAACACCCCAAAACATATACCTCAGTACACCAAAACATATACTCCTATACTCATACTTATTAAAAAAATTACTTAAATTAATAAATTTAATTTATAATATTTAAAAACATAAATAAATATTTTTATTTATTTTTATTTATAATTAATAATAATTAAATCAATTATATAATATTAAATAAAATAAAAAAAAATTATATACTTACCAATACTTACAATGTAATGGTATGCGTTGTAATAGCATCTGCGATGTAATGCCATGCGTTGTAATGGCATCCGATGTAATGGATCCTGCGTTGTAATAGCTGCGTTGTAACACCATTACGACGTAAAAGTTGCGTTGTAAGTGATACACACCAGCTACAACGCATGCCACTACAACGCATGCTGCTACAAAGCATTATAAGGTAAGTAATGGGAAATAGTCATCTCTACCCCTACACTGTCCAACACTTACCCTACCGTTGCGCTCACTGGAGTGGGAATAGTAATGTTTACCCTTACACTATTCAACACTTACCCTACTGTTGCACTCACTGGAGTGGGAATAGTAATTTTGACCCCTACACTATCCAACACTTGCACTACTGTTGCCCTAAAAGTATTATGAGTTGTAATGGTATGCGTTATAATGGAATGCGTTGTAAGAGTAGTTTCTAAAAATGCATTGTGATAGCATGCGTTGTAAAATCATGCATGGTAATCGATGTTGCAATGCAAAAACCTCGTGGTGAATGCATGAGTTGTAAAAGTTTGCCTTGTAACGTGTCCTATTTGTCACCTAAGCACATTGCCTGTGTATACAGGAAATGAGTAAAACACGTGCCACATATCTGTCCCTCTATTAAGTCAGATGGTGCACACAGATTAGGGTTCCTTTTTTATCTGCCCTTGTGTTTCTTTCGCTTTAATTGTCTTTTGCCCTTTTTATCCATCTTTGGTTGACAATTCGCCATGAAATGAAATTAAATGAAAAGGGCATTTATGAAGCGCGGGGCTTCCCGGGGGGGGGCCTCCCAGCGCTAGGCAGAACTACTGAGCAAGTGGACAAGGCGGAATGATTGATTTAAGGGAATAAAAAGGTTTTGAGCTGTTTCCTGAAGGAGCAGTGACGAGGTTCATTTTGGAGATGGAGAGGCAGAGCGTTCCAAAGTCTACCTGCGTTCAAAGAAAAAAGTCTGCCGCCACTTCTAGATCATTTTATTCTGGGGGTTGCGATGAGATGGAGGTCATCCAAGCAAAGCTTTCTCCTAGCTTTGTATGGCTGAATTATGGCTGAAATCAGGGGTGGGCCTACCCCTGAAGTGATTTATGAACAATGCAGAGTGATTTAAAACTGATTCGCTCTTTCACTGGCAGCCAGTGAAGGAGGCGGAGGGCGGGTTTTGCAGAAAGCAATTTGAAAGTTCCCGTCAACAGTCTGGCTGCTTAGTTCTGGATGACCTGCAGTCTGTTGATTACAGAGGTAGGGGCTCCCAGATAGAGCACATTACCATAGTCCGGTCTGGAGAGCAGGATAGACTGGGCCATGGTTTTCTTGGCTTGGCGAGGGGGGAGCAGGGGGAGCACTTTCCCTGCCATTCTGATCAGGCCAAAGCAGGTTGCCACTGTCTTGCTGGCTTGCACTTGGACAATTCGCCATGTGCAAAGTTCCCCATGTAATTCGGCTGTACTCAAACCTGCACATTGAGTTTGTTTTGGTTCTTTTATGAAGGTACCTCTATTTAATTTGCCGAAATTGTTAATGTTACTATCTGATCTTAATGTAGCAGAGTAGAAGCTCAGGGCGAAGCTGACTACATAGTTTTAGTTACACTTAAATCCCTTCAGTACTTCCAACAACAAGCATTTGCAATGCAATAGGTCTCGCATTGGTGAGAGTTTGATCTATTCTCGTTGTAAATAACAGTGCCTTTTATCTATGTGCTTTAAAAACCTGCAAATGACGCATAAACATGCACTTTGTACTTAAGTACTTGCTTATAAGAATCAAGGCTGCCAGCAAATGTGCTTTTTTATTGTCAGCCTCGCTTCTTGTAAACAAGGACCATAAGTACAAATTGTGTGTTTACACACCATTTTCAGATTTTCAAAACACATATAAAAGGCATTGTCATTTACAATGCCAATAGCTCAAAGTCTTGCAAATACGAGGCCTATTGCATTGCAAATGCTTGTTTGTAAATTACCACTCTCTGTATAGATCAGGGTGGCCAGCAATAATCTTTGTGAGCCAGAAGGGTGCAAGATTTTCAGAATATCCATAGAGGATAAATTATCATACAATTACCTGTGTATGTGGCAACTTGGGATGCTGTTAGGTTGTTGGTCAAGACCAACGTGGACAAGTAAAAGCTCCCCAGCCTGTCCTGTTGGTAGAAGTGTGAACTGTGAGCTGTAGTTTTTGGAGTGTGGCAGGGTAGATTATTTCCTCCAGCCCAGTACTGCAGGAGGCGAGGTTAGCTGAGGTGGAAGGATGGCGGTGAAGAAGGTCCAGTGAGAGGTGTTTTACATCATTTACTGTTGTGAATAATACGATGGCCACATAAGGTGCTAATTCAGGCCTGTAAAAAAAGGTGCTGAGCGAATAAGATAGTAACTTCAGCATCATTGTACAAATACCTTACAAGTCGCCCTCCTGCATGGCACCATAAATTCCTCATACACTACAGGGGACACTCATTCTCTCAACCATATACAACGAGCGTCTTCCATGCCAGTACAGAACAGGGCTTCAGAGCCAGGACTGTGGTGCGAAGGGTTACACAAATGTTACGTTACGGGGATGTGGCCTAACGGCCACAGCCGCCAATTTAGGAGCTTGGAAACCAGGTTCGAGTCTCCACGTCGGCTCAATATCCGCTGATTCTCGGCAAATCACTCAATCTCCTCATGCCTACCAAAAATGAATGTGTCCTTGTGCATAACTGCTGCTCATGTAAAGCGCTCTAATATCAACAGATGCTTCACATTGCCTACTAGGGCATTTATCCTTGTATCAAATAGCACTCGAGCGCCGCCTTGTGGTAACAAAAATATCAACAGAATCGAGCCAAAGATGTACTGCTTTAACAATAAAGAAATACCTGGCAAAATCTTAGGGGAAGTCAAATTTTACAGTAAAATAAATGCCCGGTAGCTCTTTAGGGGAGGTTAGATAAAAAAGGCCATGCAATAGAGTCACTTACAGTCAAACATAACTCCCCTCTTAGCTTCCTATTTTTCTCATTCGTCGTCTTTTCCTTTTTGAGAATTGAGAAATGTTAATTTCTGTGTTTTGTTAGGTCGGAGTTTGTTGGATTGCTTAACGTATCCAAGAAATTCTAGGCTTACAAGTCTTTCTGCGATTTAGCTAAAACTCAGTGCGCCATGATGTTGGGACCGAAAAGTCCTCCGAATGGTAATGGGCTGCCCTGAGTGCCTCAACTGAACTGATGATGTCTGGATCCCTAACAGACACGGCTGGCACTGCTCCTGGGTGGGGAGCAGGGGCCAGGGGTGTGTGAGTTGTTTTAAAATAAATAAATAAATAAAACTTACCTGGCTGCAGCCGGGTACCACGTCTTCTCTCCTGCTTGCCAGTGTCCGACTACAGGTAAAAATAGGAAGCAGGCAGCCAGGCTCCCACCCCTAAGCCAATCACAACGTTCCAATGGAGTGTTGTGATTGGTCCGAGCGCCAGGGGCCGGAGTAGGGGGCATGTTCTCCATGCAGGCTGTAATGCAGCCTGCATGGAGAACAGGCTAGTGCACATGACTGTTTTGGGCAGCCCGAGAGGGCCGACCAAGCAGTCATTGCACACAGGAGTGTTCTACCACTCCTCCCCTGCTGCTCTGCCCGCCCCCTCACGCACTGCCACAGCAGGAGACAAAAATAAACTCATAATAACATTTGTTATTATCATTTCGTTTTTTCCTTTCTTTGCTGCTCCTGCCAGTGGGACAATGCTCCTCCTGAACCAGCGCGGCTCCCCAGCAACCCTCAAATCTCATCCCACTCAACCCAGGAGCAACTTACTTTACTCATTGGTGGGGCCCATAGAACCACGAGTCAAACATCCACACATCACACTACTCCTGAATCAGTGGAAAAGGCGAGATGCTGGGTAGCGGGGTACCTCATTAACCTAGACTCTAAATTTTATACATTATATACATATATGTACATATCAAATTTTCTCAGCAGACATGAGGAAATAAACATCTAGGTACTCCGCTATTTAGTTGATGGACCAACTAGTAGGAGTCGGTTGATGGTGATTAAGACCAGCTCAATCACAATTTTCCCATTATTTATTGTTTAATTGTCATGATTTTTATTCTAAATAACAACAGACTTGAGCTTAGATTTTACAAAATTTATATAAATTCATTAAGAAAGGTAAATAGCATTTTCTCTAGACAACCAAAATTTTAAGCATTTATTAAATACATTCAAGAAGTAAAAATTTGAAAGCATATTACCAATCTGCCATAGGAAGATAAAGCAGGTTCCCAAGGTGACTGTCTTTCTAACCTCCTCGATGTCTCCCTCTCGACATAGATCTCCGCATTCGATCTCTTTGCCCCATCAAAATGTAACGTCCAAAAATAATTTAAAGTCTTTTTGCACCATATAATTGTTCAGACCGACAGCATGTCGTGGTGGGAAATAAAATCCACGGAACCAACCTTTTTTCCCTCTTACGCACAAGCTCTTTTATACCCTTTTCACTAACTATCTAACCCGAAATTGAAACTTTTAGGGTTCGCACTCATTTCTCATTGGTCCATTAGAGGGGTGGTGATGATTACCTCATGTCCTCCTTGTCCAAACCAGTTCTCGATTTTGCCTTGTCGTTCCCAATGCTTTCTCATGACTTAATTGTCCACGTTTGCAATTGTCGTTCAGTCCTTGTATCTTTTATTCATAATTAGGTTACAGCGTCTTCTTTTGCCAGGCTTTTAAATACAAGCATCCTTTGGCACATCTCCCAGTCATAGGCCAAGCCGACCTTGACATCTCTCGCTCGGAGCACAGGCCATTCACTCATTTCTAGCATACTCCACGCATGCGTGGGGGCAATCTTCCCCGAGTCAATTTCATTCTTTCGTTTAAACAGCCATTTTCAAACTAGGCCGCACGGGCCTCAATGGGAACTAATATGAAAACAAACACAACAGACGTTGGATATAGAATTTTAATCCTTCTGTTTACCACCCACCCTTCTCATTTTTCCCTGTTAGTAGTTACCTAGCAAAAGCACACGAATATGCGTCATTTACTTACCATCTGCACTCTTTTTGCCACAAAACTTCTAACATAAGCACAAATACACAAGTTTTATTTGATTATATCTACATTATCACATCTCTGTATTAATATGACTCTTTGATTTATTAGCAAATTCATTTTTAGCACAATAGCAATTAGTGTTCCCACATGTGGTGTCTATTCAATGTGCACTTGGTTGATTAGTTTTCATGCTTCACACAATTAATAAATGTTACAGTTATGAAAGAATGAGGGGTACACAAAAACATGTTTGTCTTTCCCCTGCTCCATAAACTCCCCCCTTTGGTGATTTTATCACGTCCAATCACCCCAACTAAATTTCTGTAAAAAAACATGTTGCAGGTTCTTTTCATTTGTTTTAGCTTAAACTTTAGAATCTTCTACACTTTGCCTTTTTGTATCTTTATACATTTTCTCTTTAAATTCTTCCAACTCTATTTCTCCCATTTCCCGTCCCTTTCCTAAATTTTTTCAATTTTCTCCATTATCAGTTTTTCAGTTTTCCTTTTCTAACACATTTACACACTAATCTTAGTATTATTACTACTATTGAACTACCTATTTCTGCAAACCACTTGTTTACAGCAGAAAACTCTTACCAAGTTTCTCTAGAACACCATCAACCTCCAGTGGAGTAATTTCTTTATGTAATTCAGTAATATTCTTAATATATCTTTGAATGTTCTGACTTTTGTCAGGTATATACGTACAACAGGGTTGCATTTTTAAAACTCCACAAACTCTTCCTTCTTTTGCCAATAAAATATAAAGACCAAGTTGATTTTGCATCACCATAGCTCTCATAGCACCCATTTCAGTATTTACCATTAAAAATCCTCCGGCAGTATTTGTTGATATCGATCTACTACCGTTGATAATTTCTGAATTTTATTTGCATTAAATGATATACCCACTGCTGGTATCAATGCTCCAAAAATGTCACCTATTATTTCTAAAAAACATTCCCTTCTTTTACCTTAATGGATAACTTATCTCATGAATTCTGTTAGTTCCCCTATCTACATGAAATATTTTTGAAAAGACCAGACCTACATCGCACGTCCCATACCAATGATATGGTAACCTATAATAAGCTTTGCTCCCACATTTAAAGTAAATTCCAGGAAAAACAGGATCATTGCCACCTTTAAATCCCCATCCCCCTTTGATTAGGTACGTGTCTTTACATTCACTCGCACCTACAAAATAATTGTCATACATAGTATTATCACTACGAATACATAATTTCCCTTGTTGTGGCATATCTAAACCTATTGCTACATTAACATTACTTTTATCAAGGTTTTCATCTTCAAAATTCCACATTGTTGATTTCGATTTACTTTCAGTTGCTTTTCTTTGATATCTAATTTTACTCTCCTCAACCATATCCAGGAATACTTTTTCTTCCTTGCGCATTCGACATGTTAAATTATATTTAAAAGCGTACTCTAAAGTCATTTCTTTTGTTTCCAGAAAATATTCACCAAAAACTTTACCCATTTTCATTTTGTTCAATCTATGTGTTATCGACAGAGTTGCAAAAGTGTCATCTGAATCAGAATAATAATTTTCTAATTTACCTGTTTTGTAAAATAAACTAGCTAATACACTACAAGTTATTCCATAGGTCAAAGGAAGGTGATGATATGTTACTCCCTCTGATACAGATGCTGTTAACTGCATGCAGACATAGCAGTCACAGATATTCATAGTTGGATGTATGACATTACAACGCATGCTTTTACCACGCATGCCGTTACAACGCAGTTTTTACAACGCATGCTGTTACAACGCATATCGCTTAGGGGTGCTGGATAGTGAATAGTTTGATTTACTATTCCAACTCCAGTCCCCTGGGATAGTAGGGAAGGTGTTGGATAGTAAATTAAATCCATTCCCTATCCTAGAGCGCCCCCCAGCGCAATGCATTGTAATGACATGCGTTGTAATAGTTGCGTCGTAAAGGCACTGCGTGGTAAAAGTTGCGTTGTAAAGGATGTTTCCCTTCATAGTTTCAACAAACTCGTATAACAACCTAGTAAAACGTTCTTTGAAAAATCATTAATTGATCTATCTCAAGGGGAAACAACCTGAACAACGACTCCGGAACAACGAGTTCCGGAGTCACGAAAGCGGAAGAACAATTTGCCTGAACAACGACTCAGCCTTAACCACGCATGTGCGTGGTTAAGGCAGGTTCGGTCTAGTGTTCAGACGAGACGGAGTTCCGCTTCCGTCGTTGTTCAGGATGAACCTGCCTGCTCTATTTCCGTGTCATGAGAACTACCCCGTTTTGTGTTAACCTTCCAAAAGTAAACGATTTGAATCACCAAACACTGTTGCCCTATTGGTCACACTGCACCGTCTCGTATGAACATGGCTGCTCTATTAACATGTGGACTAACTTACATGCACGACAGTTATATATCCATCTGCACTACCCCCAAAACACTACCTGATGAGAAGCGTCCTGCTATGCACGCATATGAACACCACTGTGCCAAACAGATCAGCCAGTTACATCCGACATCAATGGCTGGTGAAAACACTGTACAAAGCAGAAAGACACAGCCGCTGCGCAATTTTGAATACTGATCTTTCCTCCCAATCGCGAGTTCGGAGTAGCGTCGCAGAGGAACAGGTAAGAAAGGTTAATTTTCAGTTGGTGGGGGGTTTTGGGTTAGATTTTAGGGGTTGGGGTTTAGTTAATAAAGTTTGAGGGTAATCATGTTTATTTTTAGAATAACGGAATTCGTTTTTAGAGGGCATAGTGTTAGGAGTTAATATACAGGGGTTGGGAGGCTTCGGGATTCGTTGTAGGGGTTGGGGTTAGTTTATAGGGTGTGTGGGTGATCGTGTTTGCTTTTAGGGTGTGGGAAATTCGATTTAAAGGTGTGGGGGGATCAGGATACTAGTTAGAAAGCATTTTTTTAAACGCATTCCTTTACCAAAAAAAAAGAGGTAAAGGAATGCATGGTAAAAAAATCGTGGTTTAGACTAGGGTGTGGTTTAAACCTCGTTGTTAGAGAAGTCGCTGTTGGGGAACTCGTAGTAACGACATACAATCATCTCTATGTAATTTAGTGTTATCCACAAGTTTAACATCATTCTTTAAATCATGTATCTTCTCATATTTACTGTTATTTTGTTCTCCATGTTCAAAACTCGGTCTAAAGGGAATCACTATTGCTAAAATAAGCCATATAAGCATTAATAAACCTGTACAGATCAACCACATTCTACATCATTTGCAAAAAATAGCACATTTAGATCTTCTAATATCATTTTAGACATGTTTTTCACTAAAATAAATGTCATTTAATCCTTTTCGTTATAATGTCTCTTTTACCACAAGTAATAATGGGACTATTTTAGGTAGGTCAGTAAGGTTTCAGTAATTTAAACCGATGCTCAATCTCTGGTAGTTATGGAAGAGAACAGACACGCTTCATTTAAGACAATGTGTAAAGCATTTGGGAGTATCAAAACAATTAAGAGAACAAAATCACAACACAATAAAATCCCAGAGAGAATAATTTAATTAACAAAATGACAAAAATCCAATAAGGGGAACAGGAGAAATGAACTTTTGAAGTTTTAAATAAAAATAGCACCAAAAAGCATGAAGCGCCAACCAGGGTCATCTTGGTCGGTATCTAGGCAAAATTTAAGGCCGACCACGATGGAGCGTGGGACGATACAGAAAACTGTCTCATTCAATTCTGAAGTTTTACCTTCTGACTTAGTCTTGGAAATGGAAGCCAAAAATCCTTGGCAGGGCAAGGCAGAAGGCTGGGGCTGAAATGGGCTCCATTAGCCTCTCTGCAACGTCCCACTGAAACAGATTTGCTGTTGCGGAAAGGCTCAGATTGGGATAAACTTGAATCTTTGGCCCACTGGCAACAAAGCTTCATCAGATTCCCTTGGCAGGTTTGTCTCAGTCCTCTGGAGATGTTTGGAGCTAAAAGGTTTCAAAGGCCCAGGTTTGTCAGGATATTAGGAGGAGCACTCTTTGATACTGCCAAGGGTCCCATGGCTTCGGAAACAGCACATGGGGGTTAAGACTCACTCTAGCAGAAGCCACCAACAGGGTCCAGGACAGGGCCAGTTAGAACTTGTCAGCTATGCTCTTCAGGAAAAGTGGGCTTCTGGCAGCTTTTTTGGCCCAGTAGCCCAGAGAAGATCAACCAACTGACCGCTGGAGTTCACATGTGTATCCTGGGTACAAGTAGGAGCATGTTCAGCCCTTAAGATTCTCCTCACTGGTCTCAACTGCAGATGCAGTCCTTCCTCTGACTTCATCAGGTCCAGTAGTGTCCAGTAGTGTCCTGAAGATGGTGCCTGGGGTTCTACATTTAAGTCTGGCAGTAGTCTGATGGCGAGAATGACTCCTGGCCTCTCCCTAACCAATAGGAAAAAAGTTCATCCGGGGTAACCCTACCCCCTTTTGTAGCAGTTCATGCATGGCCTACTGCAAACGATCACACAGTGTCCTTCTCTACCTAAATCCAACATGGCAGAACCTTCTTTCATCTGTAAAGAGCTTCTGTACCCACTCGAGAGGCATGGCCCAGGAAATTAGTAACCCTTTCTCTGTGGTCCCTCAAAGACTGTTCTGGGGGCAGCTATAATCCCACAAGGATTGGTGCCTGGTTAGAGGGACAAAGGGGGGTACATGCCCATATTTTAGCTACATAGGCCTCTTTGAAATTAAACAAGCTCATGAGCACAGGCCAGGTGGTAATCCTGTCAGAGGAACCGAGAACCTTTCTACACCCATGGCCTTTATCTCAGCTCTGGGAGCAATTTCACACATTATCAAAGGGGCTATACAGCACCTGGGATACAGTTGGAAATTCATGCAAGTAGGCTTCTAGATGCTCCAGGCAGATAAAAGGTGACTTTTCAAAAGAACCTTTTTAAAAAAAATGATTGGTACAAATCCAACTTTATCAATATATTGGTCTTGCAATAAATATTTTAGAAAAGTTGGAGAATTGTTTGTCACTATTAGGACATTTATTTATTTATTTATGTAAGTTTTAGATAGTGCTGGCTAGACCCAAGGGTATCTGAGTGCTTTACATGTTTTGAGAATATTTACAAGAAGTACATGACGCAAGTTAGATTGATTAAAACAGTCAAGTAGAAAAATGTAGGGCAATAGAGCAGTAAGGTAGTACATGAAGGATGTAGTCATGTATAACAATCAAGCAATTGGGTAATTGGGATGGAGATGGATTAGAGGCTGCATAGCCAGTTTGTCAGGGGTGCCTCCCTTGCAGAAATTGACAAAGCGGTTGGATCATTGGGAGATTTAGATCATCAGGTGTTCTTGTTGAGGTAGTTGTTGAGTAGTAGTGATCTGAGGTCTCGTTTGAAGCAAGAAAAGGAGGGGTTGTGGCATAGTTCCTCAGGGAGTGAGTTCCAAATCTTTGGGGTGTTTCCAGAGAAGGGAGCATGCCTGCGATGATTTTTTTTCAAGTTTGAGAGGAATGAGAAGAAGAGAGTCGGAGCTTCCCAGAGCCTGGCCTTTTCCTACTCTCGATAGTTTGGGTTTTTTTTGTATGTAGAACTTTGTGGGTGATACAAGCTGTTTCATGGATGCACCTACCTTCAATGGCAAGTCAAGTGAGACTTTTAAGGGCAGGTGAGATGTGGTCAAATTTTTGATTCCTGTGACGAGTCTAGCAGTCGCATTGAGAATTGTTCTTAGGGGTGCAAGGTGGCTTTTTGGGGTTCCTCTAAGGATGGCCTTGCCATTGTCAAGTTTCAGGAGGAATAGGGATTGTATTGTTATCTTAAGATCATCAGGGGGAATAAACGGTTTGATCTTCTTGAAATGGTTTAGTGTGTAGAGTGCTCCTTTGGCTGTATTTTGATGTGCTCCTTCATTGACAAGTTTATGTCTAGTGTGATATCCAGGGACTTCAAAGAGTTGACCACTGTGGGAGGGCAGTTTAGTGCGTCCACATTTTATAGCCATTCTTGGATAGGTAGGGATTTGTTTTTAGGGGAGAAGAGTAGCAGTTCAGACTTGTTGGGGTTCAGTTTCAGGTGGTTGCTATTTTGCCAAGTTTGTATCTTAATTAGTGTGGCATTAAGATGTCGGATGTCTCTGGGTGATTTTGTTTTGTAGTAGAGTTGTGTGTCGTAAGCATACAGGTGATATTTTATTCCAACTTGCTTCAGGATAACTGTGAGAGGTTCCATGAAAAGATTGAATAGGGTTAGTGAAAGGATGGCGCCTTGAGGTACACCTTGTGGTACTGGAGCAGGCTTGGAGAGACAGCTGTGGATTTTTATTTGCTGGGAGCAATGTTGAAGATAGGACGTGAACCATCTAAGGACTATGCCGTTGATACCAGTGAATTTCTTTAGTGTCTCAAGTAAAGCTGGGTGATGAAGTGTATCATATGCTGCACATAGGTCGAGTAGGATTAGCAAACAATAGTCACCTTCATCTAAGGATCAGTGAATGTTGCCTAATTTATCGAGCATAGCCGTTTCAGTGCTACAGCCTTTCTTGAATCTTTAGTGAAAAGTGTTGTAGAGGTTACATTAATTTGTCTATATGTTGGTTGAGTTGAATTAGGACACAATTCTCCAACATTATAGCTAGGAAAGGAAGGTTGGTGATGGGTCTGAAATTGTTGAAATCATTGGTGTCAGCACCTATTTTTTTTAGAATGGGGGGGCTTGGCCAAGTTGGAGGGAGTCAAGTAAGCAGCCAGATGAGAGGGAGGCATTGATGATTTTGGTCCTGAACAGGGCAATTGAATTGGTTGAGGTTCTGTACTAACGTGGAGGGGAAGGGGTCAGAGATGTGCGATCTGGGCTTCATGTTAGCAATATTTAGAAAATTTCTCCTTCTGTCACAGGTTTGAAGTCTGTCCATTTAGCATTGTTTTTCAGTTGAAGGAATTTTTATTTGCTATATTTTGCTTTTTTTTGGGACATTCCAGTCTTTAGTCTTGGAAAGGAGTTTGCTAGTTGTCCTGTGTGTCACTGTGGCTGGCGGGTTGGGATGTTAGACTGTTGGCAAGGGTCAGAGATCATTAAATTTTTTCAACTTTGTCAGCGAGGAGGTTAGCTATTTCTTCACATCGTTCATTGGTGGTTATTCTTTCATGTAGTGCGTTGTTCCCATATCTGAGTGCCCGGGAATCCATATAACCTCCAAAGTTTGCTTGCAGAATCGCCACTGTTTAAAATGCCGGACAGGGCTATAACTGGCCCCTCACATTGGCACCAGTCGTCTGTAAAAGTGGGCTCCCAATTTCGTAAACAACAAAGGATCCTTTGCTGATTACGGAATTGGGAGCCCACTGTTACGGATTCCTGGGCACTCAAATATGAGAAGTATGATTACTTTACTAGGACTATGACATCCTTGAAATTATATCGGGATTTCAGTAAATACTACGGATAAGACGACTGTTAAAAATACTGTACATCTTGATCTGACTTATATTGGACCTATGGCAAACTAATCGGTGATAACACCTGAATCTGATCTCTTGGACTTTTATCTGACTAACAGAGTGTAAATCGTATGGACACTACACATAATTTTCAGAACATTGTTGGATTTTGATGTTATAATCGCGTCCTGCACAGTCTATGAAGAAGCAGGGTTGGTCACTATTTCGACTATCGAATGAATTTTTGAGAGCCTTGAAGAAGTCACTGGATGTGACAAAACACGTATCGGCTGTTCTCGTGTACACCGATCAGGACCGTGTAGTTTATGATTCTTGTACAACATCTTCCCATGTGTATTTGTTTAGAAATAGGGGTATACACAGACCTGATGGAAATTGTTTAATTTTAAAAAATACCTGCATCAATTAAAGAAAATAATTTTTTTCTACAAACTCATCTTTGTTCTTTTCTTTGTGAAATATTGAATATTTGTTTTCGTGAAACTAACTTATCAAGGTTCTATATTTGGGTCTATATAACATTTAGAGTGCCGGGGTATAATGATGTTGTAACGTATCTCACAGTGACTGTGGTTGGTCCCTGTGTATTTGTGCACCCCAGGTAGTAGGGTACATCTTTACCCTTAGTGGCACTGTTATATTTTCTCAACTGTTGGATATATTTGGAGAATTTACCATACATCTGGTTGCCCAGTCTATTTGTACATTTTCTGAGGTGCGACCCCTTAGCCACTACTACCGATTCTTGCATGATAAAACTGTCTTTAGCTCCACCCTGTCAGGCTCACATGTTGAAAGATGCGGGTCACCTGAATCACTTCTATACACCACATGTTTAGATTGTGCACGCCCACAAGGGAAATCTTGTATGAAGCACTCTTGGCAACGCAGAACAGACTGGACCTACTTATATAATAGGCTGAAACGTTCTAGGTGGGAGAGAGAGAGAGCGTGTGTGTGTGTGAGAGAGAGTGTATGTGAGAGAGAGAGAGACAGAGAGATAACATATGTGAAAGGGAAAGAGAGAGACAGATATAGAGATAGAGAGTGTGTGTGTTGAGATGCTTTGAGGGAGGGTATATATAAGAGGAAGAGACAAGTCTGCAGATGTGCGAGTAAGAGGGTGCTAATCTGTGAAGTTTTATCTGATAAAAGATATTGACAGTGAATAAATACTCTGTCTAATATTTAGAGATATTTGCACAAGTAGGTTTCACATACATGCGCAAATAGCAATTTTTTATAAATTTAAAGCCACGCGTGCCTTTCACAAAACATTGCTTGCCACCTGTAAAAACAAATTGCTAACACTTAGATGTTCATGAGATACATCTCCTAGGTAGTGAAGGTGCACTTGTCAGGTCAAGAATGCTTAAGTATTCTTTAACTTTTTTCCTCTGCTCCATCCTACCCTGGAAATGGTTAGAGATTTGAGGTGGGAACCATAGCTGGTGGGATGCTCCTCCCAGAAAGCAACTTCCCAACTGCCCTTCAGTCCCTCATATTCTCGCACCAGGAAAGCAATGCCCAACTCCATGTCTTTGAAGACCCCACAAATATCCTACACACCACAGCATGACTCATCAAGGACCTGAGGAAATATAGCTACATCACCTCCACCCAGAAGAAACTCCACAGGCTCTCTTTGCCTGCCCCCACCATCTTGAAAACTAGCTGCAATATTTACAAAGCCATCATGACTGGTACCCTGTGTGGCTAACACGCTTACCACCTTTTGTGGCTCTCAAAACAGCTCTAGACTAGACGCTTTTAGACTGAAAATGAAGAAGTGCAAAAAAAAAAAAACAAGGCAACAGAACTTCTTAATCTATGTTTACAGGATATGGAAGAATATATCTGTATTCATCAAACCAGTCCCAATCCCACTCCAATTTGGGGTAGAGCTGAAGACACATCTCTTTAAAGAACACTACATCAAGGTGCAGTAGAAGTCCTCTTGTTTCACTCAGAGGAAAGCAACTCTCAACCACTCAATGACGGTATACTCAGTTACTGGAAATTATCTAATATAACACCTGATTACTGTAACAGCAGTAGCAGCCCATCCCTGCCAAAGTGGGGGGGGGGGGAGGAGGGGAGACAGGGAGAGAGCAGGGAGGTGGGGACAGTTGGGGGCAACATTTAATAAAATAAAATAAACTTACCTTGCCGCCTCCGCCGCTGCCGTCTCCCGCGCTTCACCTTGTCCTTCTTCTGATCGTGGGCACAGGTTCCCAGCCTCCCTGCGGCCAATCCCGAAGCTGCTCTTTCATGAGAGCAGCTTCAGGATTGGCTGGAGCGCTGGCAACCAACGCTCTTAGGCAGACTGGGAGCATGTGCCTGCTCTCTCCAGCCCCAGCAACACAGCTGAGGCTGGAGAGAGCTTCACTACGCATGAGGTGTTTGGCCGGCCTGAGACAGCTGGCCAAACTCCTCATGCATAGTGAAATGAGTGCCCATCAAGCCCCACCAGCAGTGTCATCCCTCCTCCGCTCTAATGGAGCAGCCGCCCCTGTTTAACAGCCATACTTTCTTGCTAACATTAAACCCTGTGGCCAGATATGGCTGTCTCTGAATTTAAACACAAGGGCTCTTGGCACACAAAATGCTGTTTTAGTCGAAACTATTCTAGTCTGTTGATACTTTCGAAGGTTGTATGCTTCTGCTCTCATGGACTCACCCCTCACCTGCTAAGGTTAGTATAGAAACCCCTTAGACATGTGACCAATTCAAGAAACGTCTGTGTTAGGGAATAAATGTGTGCTTTCTTTGGCTGCATTCCTTAGAGAACGCAGGGGGACCCCTGCTCCACTTCTTTCCCGTGACTCTCAGCTCTTTTTAATAAATGCATTTTCAAAATCAACCAAAACTTGAAGGTGGAGTTTTCTTCCACAATGATGGTGTGTTGGGAATTGCCATAACTTGACCCAAAGAGACAACTGGGGGTGGAGTTCCTCTGTATGACCTGAGGCATGACAAAGATAAGGTGGAGACTTCTCCGAGTGGGGCTTGGATGGAAACAGCTCATTGCTCTACTCATCAACCAGCTTTTTTTGTGAATTAAAGTCTTTTTTTTCATTATTGATCCAATATAATTAAATTAAATAGTTGGGTAAGAACAGGGGAAATCCGGGCTATTAGAAGACCCGAACCCGCCATTTTGTCTGACCTTTGTCCCATTCCTTTTTCCCTCACGACTCCTCCTGATGACCCTTGATCGTTTTTCTCTTTTTGCTGGACTGCCTTAAATATATATATATGTAAATATGTATATATTTGTTCAAGCCTAATTGCTGTTAAAATGTAATCCTTTGTGAATTTACTATTTGTATATATAGAACTCTAACCACTAGTATATGTAGTAGACCTTTGTACTTACTACCATTCCTATGTGACTTTAGAGTTTTTCTGTTTGTATCTCTTCCTTGAGTGACTCTACAACTTGTACATGTGCAATTTTTTCCTGTTTTTATCTCTACCTTGAGTGACTTTACACCTTGTACATTTGCAATTTGTTTCTGTTTGTATCTCTCATGCAACTCATGTAATCCAAAGTCCTTATGTAACGCAACTGGTTCTTTTGTAAAGCACTCTGACACTTTCGGGTAATGTTTGCGCTATATAAAATCGCAATAAATAAATAAATGCAAGATTATACCTTATAGAATGACTGCTGCTGATCACCAGATGCTGGTTGATCTACCTTGTGCCCTCTGTGAACACTTCTTGTCATTACTTGTGACCCAAGGTATCCCAAATGGAAGGGGGACAGTGAACTTGATGGTTCATAGGCATGCGTGAACACTTTCTGTCCTATCTCCTGGCATAATCACTCAAAGTAGCAGATAGGCCGCCTATTCAATTGCCCCATGTTGCCTTTCCATGTTTTTTTGTCGTTGCAGATTTATATAGCGCAAATTCGACTCAAAGGTATTGAAGCACTTTACATGAGCACAAGTTACATTACACAAGGACACATTCATTTTTTGTAGGCACAGGGAGATTAAGTGATTTGCCCAGAAACACCGTATGTTGAGCCGACGACCAGACGCAAATCTGGTTCCCCAGCTCCATAGTCGGCAGCTCTGGCCGTAACGCCATTTCCTTTTCCTCCAGGGGTATGTGTGTGTTGGACAGCAGATTACCTATACCAATTTCCTTGTACAAGTGAGAGTAATGTCAGGAGAAAGTGGGAATTTGTAAATCTGAAACTGCCAAGATTCCACAGAAGGAGTCTTCGGCCTGCATCATGCATACCCGGTACAGTACAAGCATGTGAGTATAAGTGCCATGAGGAAACCAGAAACACTGACTTCCAGAGGAAGGTACCTTCAATACTGAACAAATAACTTACCTCAAAAAAGAAACTGAAGGAAGCTAAAAATAATGTTCCAAAAGAACAATAGTACGTTTTGGTAACTTGGCACAATGAAGCCCTGAAGCGCTGGCAAGAATCTCTAATTAGGGGTCTTTTGTACACCCAAGAAAGTTGAGATATAGAATCAGTTACAAGAAGAGTAGACTTAGCACTTACTCCATGACTTCACGGCCTCCCCCTTACCTATAAATTAACGATGAGGCCAAGGAAGTAGAGATATTCTGACCTTTGACAATCCAATAGACAGTAGGAGTCTTGGAAGTTGTGCATGTGGTGCAACATCAGTCGTAGAGCTGGGGAACAGGGCACAAGCAAGTGCAGCACAAAAAGATGGAGCAGAGGCAAGCATAGCGGGTTCCGCGAGCACAGCAATTCCCCACAGCTAGCAGCAATGCTGCAAGCGAAGGATAACACCAGAGGATGGCACAAAACAATAGAATTACAGCCTTCTGCAAAGTTGTGCTTAGTAAATCCTGTGCTGAGATGAAGCTTAGAGTAGACAAGCACAGTGTCACCTGGAATAGCCTTTTACTAACAGCTGAATGCAGAGATAGACGTTTAGAATAAATATATTGTGTAAGTAGTTGAAGGACACCTTCCCCAAGGGTTGAATAATCATCATAATGCCAGGAGAGAGTACCTAGGTCTAGGTGGTATGACAAGGTTACTCTTCGTGTACACTGGTCCCCATTTGATCTCCCTAATATCACTAAAATGTTTGCAAAGAAAACTCCAAATGATTAGGGAAACTTTAAAATCTCCAAATTAAGCTATCATTCAGTTGTTGAGAGTCATACTGTCGAGTGAGGTCTGAGATAGATCAACATCCAAAGCTAACTAGCCGCAGCAATCAACCATGGACAAAGACACACTGGCCGCAGCTAGGGATGCACTACTTAATGCACAACTGAGATGTGTCCCACTAGAAGAGAATGGAGAAACATTTAAAAATGTAAACAAAACAAAAGTGATTTGCAGGCAGGTAATTGAGATTGCAAGACATTTTGACAGTCATTCTGGTCTCGGAATCCACGGGGGCTGCTTTTGTTCAAGAGCTGTTACTAAAGCTACATGAATAACAGCTTAATGTTTGTGTGGGTCAACAAAATAAGATTTTATAAGAGTTTGCTTCAGTACCTAATCATTGCTTAGCCATCAAAGAAAAAAAGATTGTACAGTAACAAAACGAATGTCTCTTTAGATACAATTCTTCCAGCAGGAGACCAGCAGATAAGACCTATAAAGGCTGGGAGGCAGAAGTGTTGGTTAGGGCGAGTGGAAGAAATGTAGAGTTTACTCCGCCTGGAAAAAAAATCCTGTTTTAACTGAGAGCAGCAGGGGCATTGAAAAAGGGAATGTCCATACCAACGTCAGGGACCCCAAAACCAACATGAACAATCTAGTTATCCTCCTTCTCCTCTCCTCCCCTGCAACATCAATACCCTAACTAATATTTCAGCCTGAGAGAGGCTGACTGCCCCATGCACATCTTGATTTCATTAAATCAGAAAGGGCTGCATAATCAATGTATTGTTAATGGTAGACTCACTGTTGGTAATGGCCCTTTCTACAGGGTCACCTCCAAATTAATTTCCTTCCTCCTCCTAATTTTTGCTGAATGTCTTTTTGTTGGCTTTAGTTCTCTGTGCACTTCACCACTGCTAACCAGTGCTAAAATGCGTGTGCTCTTTATACCCCAGGCCTGTAAATTAAAAGCTACCAGTGGGCCTGAAACCTTATTGTGCCACCCAATTAAAGAGCTCTCTGAAACATGTTCCAGGCCTGCCATTGCAGCCTGAAAGCAGTCACACTGCCATGTCGACTTGGCATTTGAAACACCTTGCCAAGCATTAGACTCCCCTTTTATTTCATATAGGTAACCCCTAAGGTAGGTCATAGGTAGCCCATTGAGCAGGGTGCTGTGTAAGTAAAAGGAAGGACATGTACTTTTAAATGTTATGTCCCGGTAGTGAAAAACTCCCAAATTAGTTTTGTACTAGTGTGAGACCTACCCCTCACCTAGAATAACATTGGGGATTCCTTATTACATTTAATATGCTGTAATTCCTAATTGATAGGGAGTAAATCTTTCATGTTTGGTACCTGTAGACTTGAAATGACAAAACCTCTTTAATAGCAAAGTTGGATTTATTTTTACAACTTTGAAAATGTCACTTTTAGAAAGTTTCCATTTTCCTACTCAAATCAAATCAAATCATTAATCTTTATTCGGTACTTAAAAAGACACCATAAAAGCTCATACACAATATACACTTTAAAAAAATATAAATTTCCATTAGTTTTAAAAGCACGTATTTCATTAATTTAACGAACGGAGTTACCTATAAAATGTAAAATTTTTTACAGTTAGTTATCTTCTCTTGTATTCCTTAACCGTAGTGCAACTCTAATAAAATTCACAATACAAAACAGTGTGTGGGCATCCGGGGCTTCTTGTAAAAATCTCAAGGCCTTTTTAGCTTGTCTAAGTTTTGTTTCTTTCAGGATCCCTACTAAAAACTTACGCCTTGGGGCGGAGTAAAAAGGGCATAATAAAACAAAGTGAAGGGTATCCTGCGGAGACCTAAAGTCGCAGCCGCAGGTACCCTTCTCCTCCACTGTGAGACTAAACTCAGAGGGGACAGAAAACAGGTGGTGAAGCATATTCAGTCTGAAGCGGGTCATAATGTAGCGATCCTGGGCATTGTGCATGACCCTCAGATATGGTTCCAGTCCCTGCTTCACTGTTAGTTGGTAATAAGATAAAACAGTGGTCTTTCGTTTTTCCCTCTCTGCCCTAGTCGCACCTAAGTGTTCTAAAAAAAGTCTTTTAACCATTATTTTATTCTCAATGTTAAGGGATTCTGGGTCTGCAAAGAAATTTATACAATCAATGTCCTCCATCGAGTCCTTAATGTACTTCAACCAAGGTATATAGGACCATTTATCCCGTGTAAGGCAGTCTTTTATAATTTGTCTTGTAAAAGTTGTATTCGGATTGGTCCAGATTTTGACCCAGGCTAAGAGTGGTTTGCTTCTGATCCGATCCTCAATATACAACTCTCCAACTTCCTCATGTATAATGATAGCCGGTACACTTTGGGGGACTTTTAGCATTCTTCTAAAAAATTTATTTTCTTCCACCTGTATTGGTTGTAGTTTTTTTTCCGTGAAGCCCCAGACTTCTGCACCATAAGTGACCTTGGCGCTACATATTGATCTATAGAGATTTAATATCTGCTCTGGGGACCATCTGCCCAGTCTCCTCCCGTATCCCATAATTGCACCAGTTGACGCCGCCAGTTTGATTGCGTGTTTCTCCACCAGGGGTTTAAAGGTCAACTGATTGTCAAAAAGTACCCCTAGGTAAGAAAAAGTCCTCACCTGTTCAATTTCGTGTAAACCAATGTGATAGGTAGTTTTCCCTTTTTTCTTGGGTCCTATTGCCATGATGTAAGATTTTTCCAGATTAGTTGATAGGTCAAGTTGGGCCATAAAATTAACAAAGCCGTCAATCAACTTCTGCAATCCCCGGGGGGTTCTGGCTAGCAATACTGCGTCATCGGCATATAATAAGACCGGCACCGCACGATGGCCAATTTGGGGCGAGTCTATCTGTAGCTTGAGAAGTTCCTTTTCCAGGCGGTTTATATATATGGAGAACAAGAATGGAGCTAGGATGCAGCCCTGCCTCACTCCACTGGTGCATACAAAGGGATCAGTTTTACTTCCCTCCTGGTTGTATCTAACACTTGCAGATGTATTCCAGTGTAGATTTTTTAACACATCTACAAGGGGTGGGTCCACTCCTAGGTGTAACAGTAATGACCAAAGTTTCCCTCTGTTTACGCGATCAAAGGCCGCGGAGAGGTCCATAAAACCCATATATATATTCCCACTGCCAGCGATGGTATATTTTGCTGTCAGTAGGTACAGATTTAAACATTGATCAGTTGTGGATCTACCCTCCCTGAAGCCATATTGGACGTCTGATAGAACCTGGTGCAACTCTGCCCAATCCTGCAACCGGCGTAAGATGACACGTCCTAGCACTTTCGCCTTCACATCTATAAGTGATATGGGGCGATAGCATTTTGGGTCGTCCCGGTTCCCCTTTTTGTAGATCGGCACAATGGTTGCTGTTGACCAAGAGCGAGGCAGTCCTGCCACCACTGCCTCGTTCAGAACCCTCGTGAGCAGCAGTGCCCAGAGATCTATATTGCTCAAAAAAAGATCGGGGGTATTCCATCAGGGCCGGGTGCTTTGTTCTTACTGAGCCCAGCTATAGCAGATGTGACTTCTTCCAGGGAAAAGTCCAATTTTGTATATTTTACTAGCCTTAGTCTTGCTCCTTCCCCTTCAGTTGAATGCCCTATATAATTGTAAAGGCTCTGGAAGTGAGTTTGCCATTGTTCAGGTAGGATATTGTTCGTAATTTTCGGTGCTCCTGGGTCCTTAAAACAAGGAGTATTGATAACTTTCCAGAAGGCTGCGGTATCCCGCCTTTCAGCGGCTTCCCTTAGTTCTTCCCAGGCTTGGATTTGTAGACTCTTTTTCCGTTTATTCAGTATATTTTTGTACTCTATTCTGTTTTGTACTATTGTCTGCTTGTTTCTGGGTCTAGTGTTCAGGCTGAGTTTCAATTTCTTTAGTGCCTTGGTGCAAGCAGAATCAAACCAGCGTGGAGTTGATAGTACTATATTATTTTTAGAAGTCCTAAGGAGTTTATCTACCTGGCAGGCAATCTCTTCAAATGCACTAACCACTAGTGCGCCTTCCACAAGAGGATCGAGGCATACATTTATGGCGTTCAAACCCTTCGTTATCAGTTGTTTATAAAACCTATCTCCGTCAATCTTGGCCCATTTAATCCTTCTGCCCTGATCCACTGCTTTTTCCATAATATCTAATCTATTAGTAGATTTTTTTTAAACTGGCCCTCTTAATGCAATAAACAGAGGGTTATGGTCACTGAAGATACTTGTGTCTATAACCATGTTACTGATATTTCCCTTTAATGGGGTTGAAACTAAAATAAAATCAATATACGACTTGCAACCTCTGCCTCTAAAGGTTGGGGTAAGATCTCCCTTTTCACCCAACATGGCGAGGTCCAGGGTATGATCCTATTCATATCCTTTCAGAATTTTCTCCATCTCCCATCCCTCCGCTACATGGGCAAAATGTGGCCCTTTCAAGATAGTACATCTTGACCAATCTCTGTTGAACGGTTTTAAATTATCACAGAGATGGCAATTAAAATCCCCAAGGAGTATTATATTTGGGGGGTTTGGTGTCTTTTTTCCGCAACTCAACTTTTCTAAACAGGAGTCCAGTTCCTTAACCACGGACCCCTTTCCCGTTGTACCAACGGCATTATACCAATTTATGAAAATAAGATTAAGATTTTTAGATTGGAATCTCACAACTTGAATGTTATGTGAGTCCCACTTATACCTCGACCATACACCCTGAATTTGAAGGTTAACATACATTATTAATCCACCCCTTGCTCTCCCCGATGGTGAATTTAAGGCCGGGACAGCGAAGCATTTGTACCCTTCTAAACTATATAGATTGGGATCAACCGCCCATGTTTCTTGTAAACATATGACTTGGAAATTGGTGATGTAATTATGCCAATCCTGAGAAACAAATTTAATTGCTAGTCCAGCAATATTCCAGGATAGAATTCCAATGTATTCATTATTTGCCCCTGTACATTGTTTATTTGGGCCGTTTAAGTCTTGGTCTACCTCCCTATTGGGTTTGTGGGTGTCGATTTCTGGTCTGATATGGCTACCATATCTGTTCGGTATTGGGGTTTTTTGCAGGGTTAGCTGTTCCTTACTTTTTTCCCTTCCTTTTTGTGAGTTACAACTCATTTCATTGGGTCCCTTTACATTATTGTGTCCTGTCGTGCCAAGTATTCCAAGATCTATTACTAGGTCTATTGCACTTGATCCCTTCTTCACTGATCCTATAGGGATCTCAAGAGTGTGACATTTGTCCTGTGTTTGTCAATCAACATCTTCAAGTGCACTGAACCTATTCCAGTGCGCATACTGGGACAGGGGATGGTTATAATAGGTTGGGGTTGCTACTTGGTGAGGCATTTGCCATTGGGCGGGTCTATGCGGATGTTCCATCTGTCGAGCCCTATTATCTGGGATTCTAAATCTCTGTGGGGGTCTTAGTTGCGTATATGGATAAAAGTATGATAAATGAACGGGGTGGATTTGGGTTTGAGATTTACTTGGGGATGCATTGCATATGTAATTGACTGCTGCAATGTCTCTAAAATTAATAGTTATTATATCCCCTCCTATTGTTTTAGTTCCTTTCCCTATCCAATCCCCCCTCCTTACTGTAAGGATTTCACCACGTATGTTATGGGGTAGGGGTCGATTTAACTGCAGCCATTGAGCACATTTATTTTTTAGTTCGAAATGTGTTTCCCTTTTACCTTCTTTAAGTGGTGGTACTCCTGTTAAGACTACTACAAAAGGCGAAGCTTCAGGGGGGAGATTAAATGTCCTAAAATGGGTCAGAGTGGATTTATTTTCCCCAGCATTCGTTCGCGTAACAGAATTTATTTTATCATTTGAATGTTGAGTTTTATTTACATTTGATGTCTGAACGGTACCTTGACATTGTTGTTTTGTTGGATCCTTTGTTACCTCGTTAATACTGACAGAATTCAAGGGTTGTGGTAAATTTTGTACAACTTGAACATTCATTTGTTTTTCTCCCGTTGTTTCATTTGGTGGCAGTTCAGTTGTTGATGTAACCTTTTCCTGTGATTGCGTTTTAAGCAGACCCCTTTCCTGTATTACTTTTGGAGTATTACCCTCCTGTGTTACTGTTTGTCTAACTATTGTAAGTCCTTTATTGTTTACCAAGGAAGTTAATCTGTCTATTTTTGATATAAGGGGTTTAATTAGCGCTGTAATAGTATCTTCTAGGTCGGCTATCAAATCAGCCACCATATTAGTAATCCAACAAGGTATTCCTGGTGTAGGCGGATTTATGGGTGACACCAAATTATGATTTATGGTCTTACTTTGATCCTTTTTCCCCTCCTGGTTTGAGTGATATTTAGGTCCTTTTGCCCTTGTGTTATTTAATGTGGCTCTTCTTATGTTTGTATTTGATGTATCCTTTTTCTTTTCGGTGGCAACCTGAGCACACGGGAGATCCACGAAGGAGGATGAAGTAGCGCCTAGACTAATATCTGGCCCATCTAAAGCATCCTGCGTGACTACAGACATATCCGTGTCCCCCTCCTGTGTGTCTTGAATAATAATAGCGGTAGTGGTGGGTGGTAGGGACATCCTTCTCTCTGTATTAGCTATGGCGTCAGTTACAGCCCCTATTGTCTGCTGTAACATTATATCAATGGCAGTTAATGTAGGAGCCGGTTGGGAGTTATCCTTTTGTTGTTGTTTGGAATTTGACCTTAGTGTGGGCATCCTTGTATTTTTAGCCACCTTCCTCATGCTGGATCGCACTCCCACTGGTGTGGACACGACTTCAATATTTAAGTCTACTTGGTCTCATATACTGGGAGCACCAATACCTTTTCTCTTGATGACTTGGAAGAGGGGAGTGCCCCACCCCAGCCTCCTCTGGCCGCTGAGGGCCGTAGAGGGCCCGCCCTTTGCCCGGGCTTCGCCCCAGGCGCTCCTGCGCGCTCCCGCGACGCGGGGGCTGACGTTTAATTTATGCGCCTCCTGGCGCGCGTTGGAAGTGGCAGCGCCGCAAGGGAGCTTGGGAGTTGTAATTTCCCTGCTCCCCTCGGTCCTCCCACACAGCGGCCGTGCAGTGGTAGAGCAGCAACGGCGGCCGAGAAGGACCGGGTGATGGCTGCGCTGCTGCAGATGTTTTTCCGCCTCCTCCTTCTCCCTGGTACAATTACGGACAGCTCCTCAGCCCAGCAGGTCGGCACTCAAGAATTGCGGTGAGCGCTGATAGGTTTCCCCCTTTTAGAAAGTTTCCATTTTCCTACTCTTAGTCCTGTGCTGTGTCTCTGATACACCTCTGGGAAGGGTGACAGCTGGACTTTGTGAATTCCCTCTAGACAGCCACACAATGGGAGTGTAGGTGTGACTTGATTTTTTTTTTTTTTTATATTTTTATTCAAGATTTTTTACAACATTTATTCCCCTTAACCCCCCCCCCCCCCCCCCCCACCTCCCCTCTGCACAGGACATAAGACAGTAAAAAGGAAAGCAAAAACAAAAAGGAAAAAAAACCCACCAAGAACGCAAAATACAATCCAATTTCCAACCTTCTAGTACATTTCTATATGTCCGTTACGTTATCAAGACCTGATAAAAGGACAAAAAATCATAAAGAAGAACATTCCTAGCATCTCTAGAGTGGTTCTATATTTCCTGCAACCCTATTCTTCCAATCTGCTATTGGTTTCCATATTTGAAGACCAAGTGCTCTACCCTTCTTCCCTTTCCTAGCGTATAATGCTTTTTCCATATTATATATGTGTAACAGGCTAGCCAGCCATTGCTGTATAGTGGGGGAGAGCTTATCTCGCCATGCCGAGGCTATGCATAATCGGAATACTGCCATGGCTACAAACACAAATTTCACCATCTGTGATTCCTCACCAGTTCCATCCAATCCCAGCAATATTACTTCATGTGTCATTTTTAACTTATAATTCAATGATTTATCTAAAAACTCTTCAATTCCCTTTTTCAGGGATATCAAGTTGGAACATTCAGCAAACATATGCACTATATTTCCCTCCTGGCTATCACATCTTGGGCATGTTATCCCTTGTGTACATCCCCACTGCGCAACCCTAGCAGGGGTATAATATAGCTTATATAGGGTCTTATAATGTTGAGCTTGCAAAGATGAAGAGCGAAGTACTTCCTGTGCCATCTGTAGTGATTTCTCAAAAAAAAACCACATTAATCCCTAACATATCTATCCATTTTGTTTCGAATTTGCTTATATCATCTCCCCTATGTGCTATAAGTTCAGCATAAAACTTCCTAATCGAGCAACCATGTCCCCCTTCTATTATTTGTAATATTGCATTATTACCAAATCCCGCCGGGCCCCCTCTTTTTTCCGCCAATAAGCTTCTTGTTTGCAGATACTTGAAAAATTTCTTTGTACTGACCCCGAATAATCTTTGTATCTCTGAGAATTGGCGCATTCCTAGCGGGCCTATCAGATCCCCCATTTTTTCACTCCTAGCCGGGCCCATTCCTTAAAAACAGTATCAGCAAAAATCTCCGGGGGTAGTGTGGGATCGTTCCCTAACCTGGTACAGGCATGATATCTCCCCAGTCCAAAACTCCTTTTAAATGCTTTCCAAACCTTGTGGGCTGCCTCCAGTGTCTTAAATCTAGTCCTCTTAAAATAGCTTGGTTCGGTGTATCTTAGAAATACATTTTGTGCCTCTTTACCTAAAATGCACCCAAAAATCTCTAATGATCCAGTGTGTAGTTCTTTTTCCATCTCAGCTCCCCCTATCAGACCCGTTATTTGTTGTAACATTGCTGCCCAATAATAAAGCCTTAGATCAGGTAATGCCCACCCCCCCCTTTCTCTTGGTAATGCCATATATTTTAATGCTCTTCTTGTTTTGCCTTGTGACCAAATAAACCGATTTAATATGAGCTCTACTCTATTAAACAGGAGTGAATTAAAAAATAGGGGGATAGTTCTAAATAAATATAGAAATTTCTGGAGGATGTTCATTTTAATGTAGTTAACCCTGCCAACTATGGACATATGTAAATTGTGTACCCTATCCAGATCTTTCTTCACTTTCGATATAATCGGAGAGATGTTTAAATCAACTAGATTGTCCAAATCAGCAGTGTTAGTTATCCCTAAGTAGACCCCCTTAACCACTACCCGTGAATCTGTGCATGTTGCGTGTGCATTTTTTATAATTTGTGTTTTAGCCTTATTTAATGCATAACCCGCAACCATCCCAAATTGCTCTGCCTCCTGCTCTATTATACTAATAGCTTCTGCCGGAGAGGGCGTAATAATCGCTAGATCAACTGCGTAGGCTAAAACCTTTATAGGTCCTGTTTTAGTAACTAGCGGCCTAATTTGTTCATTTAATTCCAATTTTTTAAGAAACGGGTCTATATATAACACAAATAGCAGAGGTGAACACGGGCACCCTTGTCGTGTACCCCTCATTATCCCAAACGGTACAGTGCGGCCGGTATTCACCCTTACACACGCGGTAGGTCCTATATATAGAGATTGCAATGCTTTTATAAATCCTACTCCTATATTTCCTTTCCTTAGGACTTCCCACAAAAATTCCCACGTTACCGGTCAAGGGCCTTTTCGGCATCTAATAACATGGCTGCCATTGGTTTCGCCTCCACCCCTTGTACGTCAAGTAGCGTAATCATCTTTCTGACATGAATTGTAGTGCCTCTTTGTGGAATAAATCCGTGCTGATTACTATTTACTAATTGCGGTATTACCCTAGCGAGTCTATTTGCTAGTGTTTTGGAGAAAATTTTAACATCAGCGTTGATCAGTGTTATAGGGCGGTATGACCCAGGTTCTGTAGCAGATTTCCCTTTTTTAAGAATATTAACAATTTCTGCCCCTGCCCAGCTAGGTGGAATAGAGTCCCCTGTTTGTGCCTCCCTAAGTGTTCTGACTAAATCTGCAATAATTGAGGCATAAAATACTTTATAAAATTCCCCAGGTATCAGGTCCGGCCCTGCAGCTTTACCAGTGGGCAGGCTAAGCATAGCTCCTTTTATCTCATCTACGTCTAATTGCGTTTCTAAAGAATCCCTATCTATATCCTGTAGAACCTTACTTGGTAATTCGTGTAAATATCTCTGTATGTCAGCCAACTCCCTATCCTGCTCCTCCTCATACAATTTACTATAGAACTCCCTAAAGACCTCTACAATACCTTCCTTATCTGTAACCATGTAACCCCCTATCTCTTATCTCCTTAATCTCACCTTTTGCCAATGTCTGTCTTGTACGCACCGCCAATGTCCGCCCTACCATTTCACTATATTCATAGGTTTTTTCTCTCTTGCTATTATATATTTTGGCTGATTTTATTGCTATGTTCTCCTCTGCGTCCGCTTTAGCCGCCATGACCTCCATTAGATATTGTTCTAAGTCCAACCCATCAGCAATAGCCTGTTCAAGTTTTTGCTCGGCAGACATCAAATTACTGTTTTCCTGATCCACCTTGACTTTCCCTTTTTTTTGCTTGGCTAGACTATAACTCAATGTTTCACCGCGTATCCCGGCTTTGAATGTATCCCATTCATTTCCTGGATTGGTGCTCCCTCTATTAATGTCCCAGAAACCCTTTATCCAAGCATGCATATGTGCAATATAATCTGCATCCGACAAAAGTTCTCTTTCAAAAGTCCATGATTTAATCTGTCTTTTAAACCCACTGCCTGTTATTGTCAATAATAGAGGGTTATGGTCGGACAAAATGCGAGGTAATCTTGCTATCATAAGGGTATTTATAGGTAATCCAGAGGTAAAAAAATAATCCAGGCGAACACACTTCTTATGAGGGGCCGAATAATAAGTAAATCCATCCTCACCCGCTTTAAGCTTTTCCCAGACATCTATCAGGGCATAATTTCTGGCCATACTTAGAATTGCTCTGCACACCCTCTTTTTCCTCCCTAGGTAAGTACCCCTATTATTTAATCCCAAACCTGTTGCCCCATTGATGTTAAGGTCCCCTGCGAGGATCACTTTTGGTGCCCAGGTGGCCACCTCTGTATCCAGGAATTCCAAAATTTCAGGATCATCCTCTGTTGACCCATATATTGATCCAATTGTAACCCATTCCTCTCCAACTAGGCATTCAATAAGGGCCCACCTACCCCAAGGATCTAATTTTTTCCTGGTGCTAATATTAAATATTTTAGTTAAAATGGCCACCCCCCTAACTTTAGCCCCTTGTTTGGAGTATGCCAGCACCCGCAGCCCCAACTGTTCTAGTAAAAAGGATTTATTTCCTTCTATATGAGTCTCTTGTAGACATATAAATTCTTCTTGAGTGTTTTTTAGTAGCAGAGCTACTTTTTGTCTTTTCAACCTATCATTCAGCCCACATACGTTCATTTTTAACCCCTTCACCTTTGTACTCATCCTAGATCTTTATTATTTCTACACCTCTCAATTGTTGCACATTCATTTGTTTTTATTTTTAAATGTTCAACTGCTTTTCTTACCCCATTTACCTCTGTAAGCATATGTGTAACCCTTGTGTTCCTTGCATGTGTTCTATATTCCCTTTCGTTTTGGTGTGTCCTGTTTCCCTTCCCTGTCCTCTGTCCTGTGTGTAGCCCCCCCAACACCCACCCCCCTGTACAGGCATTTAGGTCAATCGTGACCTAAGTGTGACTGCCTCCTGGTCTCTTGAGTGTCGCTTCCCGCTCTCTCCCTTACTGCCCAAAAAAAGAGAAAAAAAATTCCAAAATCCCACTAGCCAAATTAATCAATCAAAACCCCCATATAGCAACATGTATATACCATACATATACCAGGTACCGCAATAATTCTGGATAATAAGGTGGATCTATCTTATCTCAGACTGCCTGTATATAATATATCATCAAATTACAACCACTTGATATATTGTTAATATACTACCTGGTAAGTTATTCATTTAAACAGTTCAATCTCTTAATCATTTAGCGACAGATGTCCCAACCTCCCCGTCGTTTCTCTTTTCCTTTTCTTTTAGCTCTGTCAAAAACCCCTGTGCTTTTATTTCAGAAAAAAACATTATAGTTCGCCCGTTCAAGATGACTTTCAGTCTGGCTGGAAACAGAAGATAAGCTTCGCAACCTATCTTCTGAAAAGAATCAATTAGTTGCCTTAACCTCCATCTTCTTTCTATCGTCACATGGCAAAAGTCGGGTCGTGCAAAAAAAGTTATTCCCTTGAAGAATCTTTTATCCTGTGGTCTGGCCTTGTCCATAATTGCTTGCCTTGCCAGCTAATTCCCCACATAAATCAGCAAGGCCCTAGGCCTTTCGTTTCGGGAATCACCATATGTTCTCTTTTGGATCAAGGGAAACCTGTGTGCCCTCTGGACCTCGACCTTCCAGTCCCAGCCAGTAATTTCAGGAAAAGCCTCCTTCAGTAAAGTGGCGACGTAGGCTCTAGGGTCCTGTTCCTCAACCTCTTCAGGAATACCCAGCAGTCTGATGTTGTTGCGCCTCTGCCTATTCTCAAAATCCTCGAGTTTCCACTGCGTGTCCTCGTTGAATTTTTCCTGCGCTGTCCTGAACTCTTGCCACCGAGTCACCTCGTCTTCAAGCTTCCCCGTTCTCTCCTCTACCTCCGTCACTCGGCCCGCCATTTCAGCATATAGCTTGTTCATCTTACTGAGGGAGCCCTCGATCTTTTTGTTAATCTGTTTTGAACGCTTGGACTCTGATCTTGCCTCTCTTTGCATTTGTTTCAGCGTTGTGTATAGTAAATCCATAGTAGTATTTTGGCCCTGGGTCTGGACCTGAGGTTGAGCTAGCGTTTGTCGTCTCATATGCTCGCCTTGTCCCCCCTCGTCCTCCTGATACACATTAGATGTGGCTGAGTAATCCCATACCAGTTTCTTTGCCATCTCCATCTGTGATGGACTAACCGGGTTCCGCAAACTGCGTCCTGTACGACTCCTATGTGATTTCCTCTTCTGAGTCAACACATGTCGCTGAGTTGGACTACCAGAGGAAGACTGTGTATATACATGGTCATACTCTGATTTCGAGTCTGCACTTGTGGCCGAGTTTTCATCTGTCCCTGTCATTACTGATGCAGCGCCTTCGCTTTCGGAAGATGTACCTGACTCATCATTTACCGAGTAAAATCGCTCTTCGTTAGATGTGCCAGAATCAACGATTTCTCTTCCCCCCCCCGTGGTTGGTCTTCCAAGTTTTTAATGCCTTCCTCAATATCCTCCTCCCCCTGGATGACTCCTCTGCCTAAATTGCCTTTTATCAGTTCAGTTTCATTCACTGTATTTCTCCCGCTTTCCTCATTAAGCAATATGGCCTCTCGATTTCTGTCTCCCCGTGATTCTGGGAGATCGGAGTTCATGACTTTATCAATATTTTTCAATTGTCTATCAGGGCGCTGATTTTTTGGCAAAACCTCCTGACTGCTAGCTCCCTCTGTAAGGTCGCTTACCTCTTCAATCTGTGCAGTCTCTATCTGTGTTGAAGGCACCGCCGGGAGTGCCGAGAGCGCCGCAGCACCGTCCGCAGCCTGACCTCCACTCGTCAGTTCTGCTCCAGTTCCAACGACCTCACGTTGTTCTGCAGAATCCGTAACATTTGCGATATCCGCGGCATCTGTGTTCAACCCATCCGGAGTCTTCCTGCTCTGTGCTCCGGGCTCGCCGATCATCACCACGCTATGCTCCGCTCTCTGTAAGGGTGAGGACGCTGAAGCTGCCGCCCCTGCTCCCACCACCGCCGATGCCATTTGAATCGCTTCTAGCTCCACAACCGAGTTAGCTGCCCGGTTACCGGTAAACGCCTCTGGTAATGTAGGCTGTCTCAAAATGCCCCCTCGAACGTTGGATGCTATCCTCTTCGTAGCACAAGCTGCAGCCTCCTTCTGTGCTTTTTTTTCCGCTGCTGCTGCAGCTATCGCTTTTCGTTCAGCTCTAGCCTCAGCCTTAGCCTCCATGTCCTTTTTTTTCTCCTTCTTCCTCAATTCCCTATTTTTCGAAGCTGATTCCATATCGTTTCTAGCTGCCGCTTGCTGCCTTGTGACCGTCTGTGATTCTATACTTTTTGCAGCCTCCTCAGTGTCTTTTTGATTGGCACCACGCGTAGGCATCCTTCGTTGCTCCTTTCCAGCCAGCCTGTATATCGGGATCACAGCGCCTCTGCACCAAGTATTTCGTCGCAACAGGCGCAGAATCCGTATTAGGAGGTTTTTAATCTTTAAGCCATTAAGATGCCTCATCGCCTCGCTGGGTTATGATCATCCTGTTCTTCATCTTCTTTTTTTTCCAAAAAACGGGAGAGAGAGCTCATGGCGACTTACTCCCTCGACTGCTCAGCGGCCATCTTGCCGTAGGTAGGTGTGACTTGAAATGTAATAAGGTACACATAATGTTAGCCAATGGGAGAGGCAAGCCTTGCCGTAGTGAAAAATCAATTTAAGAGTTTTTTGCTGCCTGGCTGCCAGGAAATGTAAAAATTAAAAGTCAACCAAGTGCTGGCGCAGCTCTGTAAAACAAGTATGCGTTCTCTCAAGATTAGATTGTACAGCCCAACATAATCATCTACTTTGCTGCCTGGCACCCATCCACTCTGTGTCTTACTGGAAAGAGCAAGGACATCCACCCAAGAATGGTTTGGCAGTTCTTAAATGTCCCTAAATCTCATTCATTAGGTATTTCTCTGGGATGAGTCCAAGCTTGGCAAAAAGGATAGCTTTCACAAGGGCACACTTCATCTGGTCCCCTATCTCTAAGGAGAGTAGGGGGTCCCTCCCCACTTTAGACATATGCTACCAGAGACTCACCCCACCAATACTCCTCTGAGACCCTGTGCATTCTAAGGGCTACTCATAAGTAGAGAGCCACTTGTCAATGTCCTCCCCCACCATACCTAGGCCCCAGGTGATATGGAACTTTTTGTCTCCATTGGACACTTGAATCATTGCCACCATTTCTGCTGAAATATGCCTGCCTGGCTCTAAATTCCAGCACTCTGAGACTACGCTCATGAGCCCTTTTCCTCTCTTCGATGGATGGTTTCTTTTCCTACAGAACTAGCTCTTTCTCCATTTTTAGTTTTGTCATTCGCAGCTGAAACTCCCTATTAGCTTTCCTGTCTGCCAGCTCCTCTGGGGACAGGCCTTGGGAGGCAACAACACTCACTGCCCGGGCAGGGAGCTTCGTTCCCCACTCGTGGGGACAAGTTGTCCTCCCTCTCTGGGGTTCATAGCTCAAGACTTGTGCCAAGGTCCTCCTCTTGTTCCACCATACCCTTCTCTTCATCCTGGTCCTTTGCTGTTGTCACCAAATGGTGGGCCTCCATCTGAAGCTCCAGCTTCTTGGTGCCTTTCTTGGTTGGAAGTCCCCTTTCCTTACAGAACGCATTGCGCTCAACCACTGTGCAGCTCTCCAAGTTGATGAGCTCACATTTCATTCTTGCAGTATGGTCACAGGTCCAGTCAGTTTGGTAGGATGAGAGTACATTTGGAAAAAGCAAAAAGAGCCAAGAAGGAGAATTAAAGACAAAAACTCAAAATGGTATAACATGATTTAGCTAGGATTTTAGTATTACACAAAATCACTGTAGGAATTGCACAAACACAAGTCGTCTGTATCCCACCACTGAACACTAATGTGAAAAATTGTGTTACGGAATGAGGGTGTGAACCCCTCCTGAAACAGCAACCACAATTCCTGTCAGGTTGAAACACAAGCAAACCCCAAATTAACCTGTGCTTAACACTATGGTAGCTTTGCTCAAAAGCAGATAAGCTTAACTTAGAGGCAATGTGTAAAGTAGTTATGCAGCACTTCAAACAGTACTAAAGTGAAAACATAAGGAAAATCCCACACCAACTTAGAAAACTAGAGAAGTTAATAAATTATTTGACACCAAAGAAACAACAATCCATTCAGTAAAACTAGAGATATGCAAGTTTAACGATTTCAATAGAAATAGTACTTATAAGCTACAATACGCCAACTATGGTCATCTGGTTGCGCCAGACCGGGTCAAAGTCACAAGTTCAAGTTGATTACAATGGGGCATGGGCAGGATACAGGGACTAAGTTAGTCCCACTGAAACAACTACCTTAAATCCTGGTTGCCGAGTGTTGCGAGATCCCGCATTGAGAATACACCATGCAGCGGCAGATCTGATGCTCCAGGCTGCGATGTGAGGTACTGTGTTAAGGATGTGTGGCAGAGCGGTGGTTCAGAGGAGCTGCAGGGCTTTGAATCGAGGTCCTGCGTAGAAGAGGCGTCATGCAGTCCTGTATTGGAGATGCGCTGCACAGTGGTGGTTTCTATGGTAAGCTGTAAGGAGATGTGCCTTGCTGCATCAGTTGTGCCAAAAAGACCACAGCTGGTCTGGCAGAGCACCTTTAGACCCACTTCCATAGTTCCAGAACTGGGGTGGCATCTCTTGGGGGTGGGCAAGACTCACTGCAGGCAGAGCCCAGGTGCAGGGTTCAAGGAGGTTGGAGCCTTTACTGTCCCTGGTGCTCTGATCAGGAGGCTAACAAACTAGCCCTTGGAGTCACTCTGGTGTTGCTGAGTTCAAGATGCAGATCCAGTCCTTCTTACTCAGGCAGCAGAGTAGTAGTCATTCTTATAGCACACAAACCTGAGGACCGGAGCTGGTTTATGGAGGACCTGGCCTGGGAGTTCAGGCTGGACTGTAAATGGGAGCAGGGCCAAGATTGATTTGCATATGGTTGGATCCAAACCGAGGAGCAAGATGAGCAAAAGAGCGATGGGTTGGAATACTACTCTGAGCGATTGCCAGTGGTTAGACTTATTGCAAGCTTTCCTCCCATTTTGGGTGTTTGATGCTGTAGAGTAATGGCTTCATTCAGGGTCTGGACACAAATGTAGCAGAGTACCATGTCTGGGAAATTGAGGGTGGGCTCACTCTTATTTTGAATCGGGCAGACCATCATGTTTTCACCAGGGGCCTTTTCTGAGTCTGCCGGCAGAAACTTTACACTGATGGCCCACCATATGTGAGCCATTGATGTAAGTACCCCAGACTGTCCACCCTATCTAATGTGAAAATTCTGATTAACTTTTTCTTTTTTTCAGGACCCCCAGGAAAAGCCTTTTGGTCCCAAACACAAAAAAAAATGACACGACACATTAGAAGTAAACTATCAGATTGTGAGGGTCATTATCATTTTGTTTTTTTAAAACAAAAGTTCACTGAGCAACAGTGTGAACCGTGGCAGTCGCTAAAAAACCTTCAATGCCTTCAGAGAAGCCTTCAGTTCCTTTGTAGGTAAAAGAGATCTCCCCAGGAAGTCAAAAACCTCTAAAAATGGCAGACGGTAATCTGTCAAAGTGACAGATGTTATGACATTCCCCCTTCTGCTGGAAGGTAGGCCGTCCGCCTCAACTCTAAATGAGACCCTGAGAGTTGTGTACGGGGAGCACAAGTTTATCGCACATTATCTACTTCAGAACTGCTTTAAAATCTGGTTTCTAACCTATACATTTCGGAAATTGTGCTCCAAAAAGCAACATCTGGCATAAATTTTCCAAATGTTATCTTCCAAGCCCTTTTGAATGAGTGGAGTCAACGCTCTAGGCTCACTCAATAGCTGCAACTTGGGGATGCTACTATCAATTTCCCATTGACTGCTTTTGGCTTCCAATCCCACCCAGTGTCTTAAAAAAAAATCACACAGAGATTTTCAACTTTCAGGCCATTCACAAAAATCCAGAAATATTCATGAATATCTCAGCAAACCATACATTTTCATGAATACCCTTTCTTCTCCCTATATATCTTTATTTATTACGAAACTTTGTAAGGACAAGAAGTATCTCGTTTTAATTGCCTCATAAACGTGTAAACTATACTTACCTATTATAATGGCAGTTTCAAGCTTCTGGGGTCTATGCATGAGTAGCTCACCCAAGCCAGGTTTTTTCTTTGCATTCTAGCTCTTGTAGTTCTGTTTAATACCGGACCAGGAGTAGCATGATATAAATAAAAAAAACTGCAATGGACGAGTGACAGACATCTGATAACGGGAAAAGTCAGAACACTGGAATGGACAACTTGCAGTTGACTATGTGGTTTTATAAGGTTTTCTGCAACCGGAAAATGTTTTTCCAAGTGGAGAAATTACATTTTCCCTGCCACTCCCAAAATATAGGCAAGGTGTTTTCCACACACATGACGCACGTACTTTTTCGTAGTAAGTGTAGGTGGGCAAATGGGTGTCCATCGGCTGTGGTAGCCTTCACCATGAAGCAGGCGCTTGTGTTAGCGAGGAGAGTGGGCAGTAGAGTCCTAGGCGGTGGGGGTGTAGTTCGTATAAGGATTGCTGGGTTTGCCTCTAAGAGTATAGATAATTTGAGTTATACGCATTAAGAGAACATTTCTTGGCGAGCACTGTTTGTACAGGTAAAAGCTAATTTGTACCGTACATTGATCATCCTTTAAAGCACTTCTTTGAGAGTACAGATTATGTCATAGATTCAGGTCATCTGTTTTTCTTCAGATACAGGTTCTTCTAACCCACACACTTTGGTGACTCACCTTTTCCATCCCTCATGACTAACCGGTGAGCACAAAGAATGTTTCATTTAGTAGGATTTGGGCTGTGGTGCCAGTTGCCACAGTTTTCTGGTTCAGTCCATTACTGTTTCTACCCTTTATGGCCTGGAAACATTTTCTCATGCATTTTTACAGCAGCTCGATTCATCAGAAGGACGGATTCTGAGGACTTCAGCATTCCATAGTCCCAATAAAAAATTAATTTAACTATACATTTTTTTATGTACGTACGCTGTACCAGCTTAACAGCAAATTGCACTCCATGCCTAGTGAAGGCAAGCTGCTGGTCTGTGGATGTGTTTGCAAATACTTGTGTCCAGCCCATAGGGAGAGAATGTCTGTGCTGATGCTGCAGCGGACTGACCATAAACCACAGTGGCCAAGTGTATTTGTCAGCAGTCTGATGTGTGCTTGAGGGAAGGTCACTGGATGGCACAGATAAACAGGTCAAGGGCTTGCCCAGGGCCAGCAGCTGACAGGCTTGAATCCTGCAGACCCTATGGGGCCCCTGCTCCAGGGATGGACAGGACAGCGAGCTACCCTGGCATTTTCAAGGGGGGGAGTCAGATTAGGAGCTGAAAGCATAGTGATAGTTGTGTCTGCCAGCGTTTATTTAAAAACCACACCAGCTGGAGAATAGACTCACCTCTTTTTGTAGCCAGACTATTAGGTATTTAAAACCCCACCAGCCTCAGCCCTTCCTTTCAGAATGTTAAATGAGCAGGACCACAGAGAAGGCTTGAGATGCTGGGGACGCTATCCTAAATGATATCGCAGAGCTGCCTTCACCAGCATGTATGTGAGATGTCAGGTAAAGTATACAGAGAATGAATGCAGAAGTTAGGCACACTCCCTTACAATTGACGTAATTAAAGACTAAACTACTTAGGATATTCAGGAATAAACACTACACAGGATGATGTAATCAGGTATGTGTTGGAACAAGTCTAGAGTGACTGTGCCTGCAGTGAAGCGATCAGTATGTTCCTGCAAGGGAGATGCCAATGAGTGAATGCATGAATGCTGTGGAAGTTTTCAGTGAATCAGTTAGACGCAGACTGGCGCGCTGAGAAGAAGTTTCTAGGCACACTGCTATTGAAATCAATTTGTTTGTTTGAATATGTTTATTGCATTTTGTCATTATACAACAGTACACATATGCAGTTATAGCGAATAAAAGGCGCTGTTACTTAAGGTTTGGAGTCCCAGGTTTTGTGGACCATCTCACCCTCGTGGAGGTATGGCAGGAAGGAGCAAACTAAACGGGTGCACAGTGAAACAGCATGACAAATTTGTATAGCACCAGCTGTTGTGTGATACATTTATGTTCAGTAGTAGCAGTGCCCAATGTTGGTGCAAAGAACTTCTGTATTGCGACTGCATATCCTAGACTCATTCCATATAGCGCTCAAAGTATACCATGACCGGAGAAACAGATCAGTTGTTCACATTGGCAACATATTACACATTCAAAATTGCATTTGAAAAACTACTAACTATAAAGAACAATTCCAGATATATAGGAAACCATAAACCAGGTGGTGTCTAACAGTGTTCATGTGTGTATGTGTGGAGCTGGTGGTGCGGAGAAGAGTGTAATCCAAATGTGACATGTTGTCGGCAATGTAGTAATCGTAGGAGTCTTCACGTGTGCAGTAGGGTGTAAGGGAAGCCCCGTGGAGGGGGGGGGCAGGGAGGGAGGGAGAAAGGGAGGAGGAGAGGGGGGAGGTTGGGAGCAAGAAGAATGCTAGGAGTGTCACTGGAGAGTATGGGGTAAACGCTCACATAATACTATTCTGTAGACACACCTGGTGGTAGGCCGCCAGGGTACCATCCCACTCCAGTGCAATAGGGTACATCCGGAGCCCCGGCGTCTCCTCCCGGTGCAGTGCTACACTCTCAGCTCTCACCCAAGCATCCAATGAGCGACGCCACTGCACCGTTTGGGGGGGCAGACTATGTTTCCAACGCCTTGTAATGAGACATTTCGCCGTAATCAGTCCTAGATCCCAGAATCTCGCTTGGACTTTCGTCTGCTTCGTCCTTTTAAATAACCCCAACAGACAAGCTTCCCAAGTATATGGTAAGGTGCCCCCTGTCGCTTTCGCCAAGGCAGTCGACACTGCGGTCCAATAGGGCTGCAGCAAAGTGCAGGACCAGAGGACATGTAGGAACTGTGCGTCCACAAGTCCACATTTAGGGCACTCTGTCGTAGTGAGTCCAAAGTAACGATTAATTTTGTCAGGGGACAGATACGCTCGATGGATCACATAGTACTGTATGATCTTAAAGCGTGCATTGCGTGGTACATTTAGAGCTCCAGCCAGCACCCTCGCCCACTCCTTGTCAGTCCAGTCCCGTCCTCTATCAGTCGTCCATTTGTCTCGTAAGCGCTGAGGGGAGAATTGTGTGTGTGTGTGCAACGCTTGGGCAACGCTTGGGCAATCCAATGTACGAGGTGAGAGCCATGTCCCATCACATGTAAGTATTGAATAAGCAGGTGCGTTGGTGGTTCCTCCGCCAGTGGTCCCCAGGCTCTCGTTAGTGTGTGTATCAGTTTCGCATGTGTCAGGAATTGTCCCACCGGTAATCCTGTGCTGTCTGCTAGTGTCTCGAAAGGGAGCAGTGCGCCCTCCTCAAACAGGTCGCCCAAGCTTTCTAAGTCCGCCGCTCCCCAGCTTTCCAGTAGTGGCGCCGTGAGTATCCCGGATCCCCAGGGCGTGCCCAGCAGTGGTAGGTTAGGTGCGTATGGTTTCACCGCTGCAGTGAGTTTCAGGCTTCTCAAGAAGCACTTTCTCGCCACCTCAAGGTGGAGTTGGTTCTGAACATGTGACTTAGTCAAAGGATGAAACAACGCATGTACCTGTGGGACCGACAGGATCATCGCAGTTACGCCCACTCAGCCAGTAAGCCACCCAGCCGGGTAATACAACTCGTGGTTCGGGACCGACAGCCCACCACTATCGGTCGCAGCATAAAGGGTTTTCAAAGCCACTCTGGGACGGCCTTTGTTCCAAATCAGTCGCCTATGTATAGTTTCTAGCTCGCGAAAGGTGCGAACCGGCACATATACCGGCAGGTTTGCATAACAATACAGCAGCCTAGGCAAGACGATCGCTTTTGCCAAGGCTATACGGCTGGGCACATTCAGCGGGAGAGTGTTCCAGAAGGAAACTTGCGCTGTAAGCGAAGAAATCGCTCTTGTGAGGTTGCCTTCCAGGAGGTCCGTGGGGTCGCGGTACACATGGACTCCCAGATAACGGAACACTGTGGGGTACCAGAGGAGCGCTCGCCCATTACCGTGACGTCGCACTCAGGGACGTCCGCTGCAAAAGAGTACACCCCCGACTTCGCCCAATTGACGCGCAACCCCGACATTTCGCCAAAGCTACTGAAAATATCTATGAGTGCGCGGGGGAAGCAGGTCAGGTCCCTGACATAGAGCAATAAGTCATCGGCATAGAGCGACACCGAATGCATCCCCTCCATCAACGGGTTCCCCCAATTCTCGCCAGAGGCACGTAGTTGTGCCGCCAGTGGCTCCATCATGAGCGCAAAAATCAGGGGGGAGAGGGGACATCCCTGTCTCGTGCCCCTGCGGACACGAATCGGATCTGAGAAAAGCTTGTTTGTTCGAACCCGCACTACGGGTTCAGAGTAGAGGAGTTCCACCATGCGGAGGTAGGCCGCTCCCAGCCCAAATTTCTCCAGCACCAGCGCTAGGTAGGGCCACTCCACTGAATCGAACGCTTTTTCAAGATCGAGGACCACGCACCCGAGTGGGGCCACCGGGTCACTGCCAGACTCTGCACCCGAAATAGCCGTCTAATGTTGTAAGACGTGCTGCGGGTGGGGACAAATCCGTTTTGGTCTGCGTGCACTAGTGCAGGGACCAAAGGTGCCAATCTCTGGGCCAACGCAGATGCCAGGATCTTATAGTCCGTGTTAAGGAGGGCAAGTGGCCTGTAGGACCCCACATTCAATGCATCCTTGCCAGGTTTCAAGAGTGAGATCACATTGGCCTCGTTCAGGGACAGAGGAAGTACTGCATCCCGTATCGCCGCCGCGTACACCCGCAGCAATTCGGGAATGAGAATGGTGGAATACGCCTTATAAAACTCCGCCGGCAGACCATCGGGCCCGGGGGACTTGCCGTTCGAAAGAGAGTATATCACAGCTCGGAGTTCTTCTGCAGTGAACGGCGCACCCAGTTCCTCACACTGCGCATTAGTGATCGTCGGCAGTGGGAGGTCTGATAAGTACTCAGCAATCTCTACTGCAGTAGCTCTCAGGCGGGTACAGTACAAGGTCCTGTAGTGGCTCGAAAATGCCTCATGGATGGCCCTCTGGGTGTAGACCACATCACCCTGCGCAGTGCGGATCGACATCACCGGCAACGTTTGGGTGTCTCTCCTGACCAGCCAAGTCAAAAGTTTGCCAGCTTTATCTCCAGCATGATGCACGCGCGCAGAGTGTGCTGCATAATTCATGTTCTTCAACCTGTCAAGGAGCTGCGCGTGTTTTCCGCGAGCATCTAGTAATTTCGAGTCGTCCCCCTCCACTGCCTCCCGTTCGCCCGATAGTAGTGTCGTCTCTAATTGTGTCAGTTCCCTATCCACCTGGCGTCTTAATCCCGCCGGTGCTCCCAAACAATGACCCCTCACGACCACTTTGAATGCATCCCATTCAACCTGCGGGGTGGATGCGGTATCAGTATTGTCCTCAAAGTACTGTAAGACACGGTTCGAGAGCAGTTCCCTAAAGGGAGCGTCCAGCAAGATATCAGGCTGGAGGCGCCACGTGGGTACCGGCGGGTGCGGGCGCACCCAGGCAAAGTCATGTGTGTGTGGATTGTGGTCCGAATGAGTGTGACCCAGGTACTGGGAGTCAGTGACTAAGGGTAAGAGATCGCTGGTTAGCATGAATCTATCGAGTCTGACATGCAATGCGTGAGCGCCCGAATAGTACGAGTAAGTCCGTGTGGTAGGGTTGCGGCTGTGCCAAGCGTCAGTGAGATCCCATTGTGTTGCCCAGTCAGCAAATGTGCGCGACGTGCCGTGCGTCGTCGCATTCGCCAAAGGAGGGGTGGACCTATCTAACACAACATCAAGGACACAATTATAGTCGCCTCCTAGCAGAAGCGGTACCCCTGGCCATGCTGCAATTGCGTCGATAAGTGTGTGAGGAAGCGTCCATGGTCGACGTTGGGAGCGTAAACAGATGCTAGAGCTATGTGCTGGCCGTCTAGGTTGCCCTGAAGTAACACATATCTACCTTCCTTATCTATGTCACTATGCGTCATGGCAAAGGGGACCCCCGGGCGAATCCATATGAGAGCCCCACGCGCGAAAGCCGAGTAGCCTGTAGCATATATCTGCCCCCTCCAGCGGCGGCGCAGTGTGTTTGTCTCCGGTTCCGTCAGGTGCGTCTCTTGTAAGAGCGCTATCTGTACCTGGTGCCGCTTGAGGTACGAGTACACCTGATAGCGATGTGAGGGGGTGTGCATCCCGCGTACATTCCAGTCTCCTCTCGCAATGGTGATAATTCCATGGACTCGGCCCTGCGCCTCGGCACTAGTAGGTCTGTGGGGGGGGCATGTTGGTATGCCCCACCTTGTTTCAATCAATCAATCAATCAATCAACGACATTTATAGAGCGCACTACTCACCCGTAGGGTTTCAAGGCGCTTGGGGGGGGTGCCTTTACTGCTCGAACAGCCAGGTCTTGAGCTTCTTCCTGAAGGAGAGGTGGTCTTGGGTCAGGCGCAGGTCGGTCGGGAGGGAGTTCCAGGTCTTGGCGGCCAGGTAGGAGAAGAACCTTCCTCCTGTGGTCGCTCTACGGATGCGTGGGACGGCGGCGAGGGCGTGGCTGGTTGATCGGAGGTGGCGTTTGGGAGCGTAGAAGTTGATTCGGTTGTTGAGGTAGCTCGGGCCTTGATCGTGTAGGGCTTTGTGTGCGTGGGTGAGGAGACGGAAGGTGATTCTTTTGTTGACGGGGAGCCAGTGCAGGTCTCTTAGGTGTCCGGAGATGTGGCTGTTGCGTGGGATGTCGAGGATGAGTCTGGCTGAGGCGTTCTGGATCCGCTGAAGTCTCTTCTGGAGCTTGGCGGTGGTTCCGGCGTAGAGGGCGTTGCCGTAGTCCAGTCGGCTGGTGACGAGGGCCTGGGTGACGGTCTTCCTGGTCTCCGTGGGGATCCACCAGAAGATCTTCCGTAGCATGCGCAGGATGTTGAAGCACGCCGAGGAGACGGCGTTGACTTGCTTGGTCATGGAGAGGGAGGAGTCCAGGATGAAACCCAGGTTGCGTGCATGGTTAGTCGGTTTGGGTGCGGTGCCTAGGGCGGGGGGCCACCAGGAGTCGTCCCAGGCGGTGGGCGTGGAGCCCAGGATGAGGACCTCCGTCTTGTCTGAGTTCAGTTTCAGGCGGCTGGTCGTCATCCACTCGGCTACCTCCTTCATCCCTTCGTGCAGGTTGGCTCTGGCGGCGGTGGGGTCGTTGGTCAGGGAGAGGATCAGCTGGGTGTCGTCGGCGTAGGAGATTATGTTGAGGTTGTGTTGGCGTGCGATGGCCGCGAGGGGGTTCATGTAGACGTTGAAGAGGGTAGGGCTCAGCGAGGATCCTTGAGGGACGCCGCAGATGACTTCGGTGGCTTCTGACTTGTACGGTGGTAGGCGGACTCTCTGTGTTCTTCCGTCGAGGAAGGAGACGATCCATTCCAGTGCCTTCTCCTGGATTCCGACGTTGCTGAGGCGTTGCACTAGGGTGCGGTGGCAGACAGTGTCGAAGGCCGCGGAGAGGTCTAGGAGGATGAGGGCCGCTGTTTCTCCGTTGTCCATCAGGGCTCTGATGTCGTCGGTGGCGGCGATGAGGGCGGTCTCGGTGCTGTGGTTGGCTCGGAAGCCGGACTGCGAGGGGTCGAGGGATCCGTTCGTCTCGAGGAAGGCGGCCAGCTGTTTGTTGACGGTCTTCTCGATGACTTTGGCAGGAAACGGGAGGAGCGAGATTGGGCGGTAATTCTTGAGTTCGGTGGGGTCTGCTGTAGGTTTCTTGAGAAGAGCGCTGAGTTCGGCGTGCTTCCAGCTCTCGGGGAAGGTGGCGGTGTCGAAGGAGGTGTTGATGATGTCCCGCAGGTGGGGTGCGATGACAGCATCGGCCTTGTTGAAGACGTGGTGAGGGCAGGGGTCGGTCGGCGATCCGGAGTGGACGGAGTTCATCATGCGGACGGTGTCTTCGGTGCTGATCGGAGTCCAGGTTCGGAGGGCGGCGGTGGGCGGCGTGGCTGTGGTCGTGGCGTGCGTCGGTTGGGTGCTGAAGCTGTTGTGTATGTCCGCGATCTTGTTGTGGAAGTAGGAGGCGAGGGAGTTGCAGAGGTCTTGCGAAGGGGTGATGTCGTTGTTTCCGGCGTTGGGGTTGGAGAGCTCTTTCACGATGTTGAAGAGTTCCTTGCAGTTGTGTGCGTTGTTGTCCAGCCAGTCTTTGAATGCAGTTTTCTTGGCGGTGCGGATCAGTTGGTGGTGCTTCCGGGTGGCGAGTTTGAGGGTGGTCTTGTTGCCCGGTGTAGGTTCCTTTCTCCCACCTCGCCTGATGCAAACGACCGCTGCCCTCAGCTCCGGGCCTGTGCAGTAGGCCGCATCCCCAGGCTCGGGTAGGCCCAAATGTCCGGCACCGGGGGCCCCCGGTCAGTGAGTCCGCAGATGAATCCTCGGGACGGCCAGCACCCGGGTGGCCGGGAAGGCACTCCAAAAAACCCTCAGGAAAGCCACCGGACGTACCGCTTGGTTGCTGCAGCGGGGGGGCACTCCCACGCCGATCCGGGCACCCAGGCTCCACCGCCACGTGAGCCAGCAGGGGCCGGTTTCGCTCCGCTACGCCGATCACTGGGGCGGCCCCTCTAGGGAAGATGGAGGGAAGTTCCGACGGCGCCCAATCACTGTCAGGGGGCGCAAGGCAGCTGTCCGCTCCGGTGGGCCCAGAATGCCGGCTGGATCCCCGGCCTCGCCTAACTTCTCACGCCGTTCCGCTAGGAGCGCTGATCAGGCAGGGAGCGCTCGTCACCACCGGAGTGGCCGTCCCAAACTTCGGCAGCTGGCGGTAGAGTGCTCAGCAGTCACCCGGTGGCAGTTTCAGATTATTGCGGGCAAAAAAGACGGAGAAATGGCCTGTGGCAGGGGAGTCTCTCACGGAGCTCTACCCAGGCACGTCTGCTGCCATTGCGTGCTTAGCCACCACTGCTATTGAAATCCATACCATGGGTAAGTGCAAAAATATAAATTTATTGATGGCAGCATAGTGCAGAGCAACTGCTCAAGACAAGCACTGCTGAAAAAACCATTATAAAAATTACAGAACTTTGGAACCATGACATGAAATACACAATGCTGACACCAAACATATGAGAGCAATGTAACAACTGCCTATGGGGCTTCCTCTCTGCCCAGTCCAGCAAGGACTGGGGGAGGAGCCAAAAATTCCCAATCAGGATAACTGTGCTGTAAAACAGATAACGCTTCATAAAGTGGAAGGCTGCCAGGTTTGACCTGGTGATAGGCAAATGCTAATAACGTAGCTCTGTTGTGTGGTTGGCCTCCTTAATAGTGTAGGACTGGAACTTTTGATAGTCTGGCAGTGCCAGATGGGACAGCTTGTAGGAAGATGTTTAGGTTTCGCCTGCACAGCGTTTGCGCTGGGCTTGTGAAATCTATTGTTTTGAATATATCTTAAAAGGGACTTGCCTTCACTTTTTATTGGTCCATATGCTTGCCGGTTTACTTTCCTCTGTTTCTATTGACTGTAGCCTGTTCTTCCTTCTGTGTCTCTCTTATCAGTTTCCCGTGGCCTAACTACTCATTCCCATCCAGGTTGGTGGTTCAAACTTTTTTCTTTTGGTTAATGATGCATAACGTTTACTGTCTACATTTTGTTCTCTTTCCCTCTAACGACCTAATATTGATTTATTTTACTACTAAACAGGCAGTCACAATTGCAGTTAAAAGGTGCTTGTTTTAAATGGTGTAGCGGGTGCAGTGGCACCAGGGTCAAAAGCTCTAGGGACCCCACTAAACACTGATCATTGCTATATTTTATAACTAAACAGGCAGTCACAAGTGCAGTTATCTTGCAGGTACTATAGTCATGATTTGAATGGTGCAGGAGGCGCAATGGCACTGGGCCCAAAAGTTGTAGAACTTTTTTCCTTACGTTAAGGCTGCACAGCGTTTACTGTTTACCAATACTTATCTTCCCCTGGTTGCATGCATTTAAAACTTGCTTGTTTAACTCTGCTTTAGTGGGTGGAACTTTTAACTAATGTTCACATTCTTTATAATATTGTTCCGATAATGCAATTGCATTTTTTTTCTGTGTCATGTGTTTGTTGTTGGTACATTCTGTAGTGTAAATCCGAACGAGGTGATTGAAGTGCATAACAGGAGCATGCTCCGTGGTGCTCTGAAGGGAAGTTTTTACCTCCTTTATCTGCTGGGAGAGTTTCTGTATAACATTACGTTGTGATTGCAGCCTGTTCCTTCCACTGGCCGTGTAGAGAGGCTGTATAGTTTCAAGAACAGTGAATTTGAAAAATCCAGCTGCTGGGCATTGTTGTCGCATTACTTAAAGCTTGTCTTTATGAGCAAGCATGTTTGGTGACTATATGGGATTTGTGCTGCTGTTCCTGTTTTTTTTAGAAGGTATCTATTATTTTGGAATACTTTTTATTAACAAAAACCGTTTTTTCTTCTTTGGTGTGCATTCTCCAAATTATTAACACTGAGTATTTAGCTTAATAAGCAGGTAGATAGCAAGATGGGCTTTCTTTAGGACTAGCCTTTACTGTGCAGATTGTATTATTTTAGAACCAAAAACATGTTCTATCATTTGCTGTATTTTCCGCTGCCCATATGAATAATCAACTTGGTAATTGAGCGATGCTCTGTAAACTGAAGCAGGAGTTATTTCCTAATAGTGAGAATTTTGCTGTTCATCTTCCATAGATGTAAAATGTATTCCTATTTATTTGAATACTTTTAAGGCTTGGTATTTTAGTTTAATAATTGCTAAAAGCGTTTGGGTTCTCCAAAGTAATCTAAACAGCTTCCTGTATTTTCATTGTTATATAATATAAAGAAAATCAACTACACATTCTTAAAATAGGCAAATGACTTGACTAGTTTAGCTCACTTTCCACCTGGCTTTTTAGCTTAATAATTGCTAAAAGGGTTTGAGCTGTCCAAAGTAAATTAAACAGCCTCCAGTATATTCATTGTTATATAAAATAAAGAACAGCAATTTTACATTATTAAAACAGGCAAACTGCAGTTATCTAGCAGGCACTAGGGTCTTGATTTCAATGGTGCAGCAGGTGCAGTGGCACCGGGACTTATTATAACAAATGCCGTGCAAGAAATACAGTATTTTTTACAACATACAAACTTCAAAGTATATAGCACAATAATTGAAAATGTCAGTGTACTCTTTATATAAAGAAATACTGTAAACACAAGTAACACAAAGCCAATGACAATGGAAGTGCAAATATTGAATGTATGCTCATTATTGTGTCAGAGTTTATATTCAAGTTTTTTTTTTGCAATAATAAAAAAAAATGTGCAGTACAAAATAAAAAAAAACGTAAAATAAATTTGTAATAAAAAAAACGTGCTATCTCAATAAAACAATAATCTCACTTTCAGTGGGTTCTTTCACTTACATTGCGCAACAGCTAAAAATGATCATTTAAAAACTTTAAAGTTAACTTTCATTTCTTTATCTTAACAATGGACAATAATCAAACAACACCTTTTTGTTTCATTTTCGGGATCTTGTTTTTTTGGATTTGCAAAACAGCTCCTACGCTGTACTTTTATGGTTTTCATCCACCCTTTACCTATTCTCTCCATAGCTGCACCACTTTCAGACTACTTATCAGGTAAGACATTTTTATCTTTTTCCTTCACCATTTACCTAATCTCCCTACTTTATAATACCACTAGTAACAGCACAATATATTGCCTTATTGTACATAAACAAGTCATAGCATGTTTACAGACTTTCTGTAAATTATATTGTACAACTACTCAGCTAGTTACAATTTACAACAAAAAAAGGTTATTATTAATCACATAGACAGGACCTAATGCATTTACTAATGCTTGTTTGTCCTGTATGCTGTGGTAAGACCAAACAATACACCCTACATACTTGCTCCTTCAAGCTAGACAATACTGCAGTTTGTGTCACCCCCCTCTGCACCACTGTATTCTATGCCACTGCACTCTGCGCCACTGTACTGTACTCTCCCCACTCTACTCTGCGCCACTCAATTTGATAATGCGCCATTGTTCTTTACACAACTGCAATCTATGCCACTACATTGTACGCTACTGCAGACTGTGCACTCCACACTGCTCCACTGTAACCTACACCACTGTACTCCACACCACTCTACGCCACTGCACTCTATGTCACTGCAGTCTACTCTAGGCCATTGCACTCTACCTTGCACCACTCTACTGTAGGCTGCCGCACTCAATGCCACTGTACTGTATGCCTTACCACTCCACTCCATGCCACTCTACCCCACTCAATGCAACTGTACTGTACGCCACTCTACTCTATGCTACTGCACTCTACGCCACTACACTGTACTCTGCATCACTGCACTGTATGCAACTTTACTAAACTCTGCCCCACTGTAGTCTATGCCACTGCACTCTATGCTACTGCTACTGCAGTCTGCGCCACTCCACTCTGCACCACTGTACTCTATGCCACCCTACCTTACAGTACTGCACTCCATGTCACTCTATTCCCCTTCACTCTACGCCACTGCACTCAATCTGCACCAATGTACTCTACTTTGCACCACTGCACTGTACCCCATTTCACTCTATGTAAATCTTCTCTACTCCACTTCATTGTACCCCACTTCACTCTATGGTACACCACTCTACTCTACCCCACTTCAGTCTAGCCTACTTGACTCTACCCCACCCCACTGTACACCGCTCTACTCTACACCGCTCTACTCTACACCACTCTACTCTACTGTTTTCCAACCCTATTCACTCTACATCACTCTACTGTACGCCACTGTACTGTTTGCCACTATGCTGTACGCTACTCCAAGCCACTGTGCTCCTCTCAGTTCTACTGCATTCTACTCCACTGTACTCTACACCACTCAACGGCATGTTTTTTCCACACTCTGCACCCCTCTAATCTATCCCACGGCACTCTGTCGCACTTCACTGTATGCAACTCTATTCTGCACCACTGTACTATATACCAGTGCACTCCACTCTGCACTTCTCTACTCTATGCAACTGCAATCTAGGCCCCTGTACTCTACGTTACTCAACTGTACCACACTCCACTCTATCCAACTGTACTGTACGCCACTCTCCACTATCCTATTTTACTCTACACCACTCTACTGTATGCCATTCTGCTCTAACCCACGTCACTCTACGCCACTCTACTGTATGCCACTCTACTCACCTCTACTTATGCCACTCTACTCACCTCTACTTACGCCACTGCACTTTACTCTACTCTGCTGTATGCCACTCTAAGCCACTTTACTCCACCCCACCGCACGCCACTCTGCTCCACTGTGCGCCATGTCACTCAACGATAAATTATCAAGAAAGCAACAGAGTAATATTATAATAATGTAAAAAAATATATATATGAAAGCTTTAATACCAAATTAAACAATATATAATAATAAAACAATTTATCCAAACAAAAAAAAACATACAAAGTCAATGAGAAAACCAAAGGTTGAAGATAAGTTGTAGTTAAGGAACACTTCATTATTTCTATAGAAAAACAACTTTAACTACACAAACCTTAGAAATAAAAAGTTATATTCATAACTTAAAGTTATCATTTCAACCCCAACCGAAACTTTCTATACCTCACATACCTTCGTACATAGGGTTGGAGGAAGGAGGAGCACCTCTGGATATGGGCTAGTGCCCCTCCCCCCCACACCTCCCACCCACATAGCCACAAAAGTCTTTCCGCCCCAAACCTGGCACATAGGAGGTAGGTGGAGGCAAAAAACCCACTAGACACGAGGGACTATTGGTCTTTCACAATGAAAATGGGTGGGGTAGCCCTCCCAGTCATCGGGCGGGTCCTCCACCCCAACAAATATGTCAACTGTCTTCTGACTCCCCCTCCCACCACCCATGCTGGGGAGCAAGATACCTCCAATCTGCCCATGGTGGAGGGCAGAAAGCTCATTAGACACCACTGAGATTAATCTAATCTTTCATACATCTTTATTCAGTTTTAGCATGCCAAGCTGTAAAATATAAAAATGGAATGTAATACAATACATTACAGCATAAATACCCCAAAAATATAAAAATTGCATATAAACACGTAATGATCTCAATAACCAACACCCCACCGACTAAAACATAGTTAATTTCCTGACACCACTTGATTATTACATATGAGACAGCAGTGGTGGCTCCTCTGCTAAGGTGGAGGAGCGCTGCCCCACTGCTTTTAAGCAGTGTAAATAAAGGAAAAATAAAATGATAATAACTCAATATTATTATCATTTTATTTGTTCCTGCTGCGGCAGTGAGGCAGCTTGGCAGGGCGGGCTGCTCTGCTCTTAGAGCAAAGGCGGATGAGTGGGAACTCTGTAAAGTGCACATGAATGTTTAGCTGGCCATCTCGGGCCGGCCAAACATTCAAGGGCATTTTGCATGTTCTCCACCAAGGCTGCATTATGTCCTGGGTTGAGAACATGCCCAGGGCCAAAGTCCCCGTCTGAGCGCAGAACCACGGCACTCAGACCAATCACAAAGCTGCATTGCAGCATTGTGATTTGCTATGGGGAGCCTGGAAGCCTGGGTGCTTCCTGTTCTGGCGGAGGGAGGAACAAGGAGGAGAGAGGCCGCGAGAAGCAGTGAAAAGCTAAGTGGTATTTACGCCCCCCCATCTGGCCACCCACCACGCCACTCCCCCACCCCACCACTCCTGATCTGAGCCAGCCGCTGCTGCAAACACTAGATGATGGCCTACAGCAGAAGACAAAACCATTAACATTTCAAAAACAATAAAATGGCTATACGCTGAACTAGTCTCATTAGATCAAGATTCAATAAAAATGTTTACAGCCATTGCAGAAGATAACAAATGGGCAACCATGTAACAGGTTAGCTCGTTATTTAACAATTACAAAAACAGTATATCTAGGTGTACCTATTTAAAATTCATCCTTTTTTGAGGGGGGTATTAAAAATCCTATGTTGGTTGGTGTAAAAACCACAGAACTTACAAAATGTATCAGATCTTGTGGGGACTCTTTGTTACAATAGCAGGAACTTACGCATTTCCCACTGGACCCAACCATTTGGAACTGACAAAGACAGTCGTATTAAGTCAACCTCAAAAGTGTAAATAAAAAACTATGTCTAGATTCAGTGGCCAAAGATAAATAGAGCTCAGTATGGGGTGCAATCTTAAGAAGCAATTATGCTCTACCCAAAGGCTTTGAGAATTCTAAGTCTACCCTATCGGCCTGGTGACTCAAAAAAGGTTTTTCAACTCCAAACTAGGTCAGATTGAATGATTTTCTCGGGGTTAACAAATAAGTACGGACGAAACCGTTGGGTAAACCTTTTGTCCAACTATTTTAACCAGGGAATATAATCTACTTTGTCTAAGGAACGACAATCTCATATTATCACTTCGTTAAATTTTGTCTCTTAGTTTAGCCAAATAATAAGCAAACGTAGAAGAGGGCGCAATGCCAAATTATCTCGAACCAGAGTTTTATATAGAGCGAACTAGACCCAAAGATTTCAGGTATCAGAGCGCTTCACATGAGCACCAGTTTCTTTACAGATTGACACATTACAATTTTTTTGTGGTTTGGCACGGGGCAGATGAAGTGATTTGTCCAGAATCACAGGATGTTGAGCGTTGTTGCCGAGACTCGAACCCGGTTCGCAAGCTTCGAGTTCGATTGCTCTAACCGTAAGGCTACATCCTCTCCCAAAAAATCCTATGAAGGCAGGGGTTGAGTGCAGAACATATAATAGCCACCTGCCAGATGTATTTTCCACAACCTTGAAAGAAGAAAATGCTGGTACTATAAACCAATGTGGAGACCCTTTTCACCTGATAAATCGCTGTCACAGATTTTTTCCCCTTCTCTAGATGCGAAATTAAAAACAGAGCCGTTCACACATACAAATACACTATTTTAACATGTTTTTAAAAAGTCTATAAGTATTAAATATATATACCAAAGTGTATTAGTGAATCAGAGGGTGTAGGAGTGTCTGTATGGACGACTAAGTGGATGCGTGACTGACTGTATAAGTGAGTGATGAGGTGTTTCATTGAATGCATGGGTGAGTGACTGGTTGTGTGAATTTCTGTATATGTCTGTCAGTTGGTGTCTAAGTGGCTGCATGGATGTATGAGTGGGTATGTGAGTGGCTGTATTGGTGAGTAATTGGTTGTCTGAGTACCTGTATGGTTGTCTGAGTACCTGTATGGTTGTCTGAATGGATGTGTTGGTGGGTGAGAGGGTGTGTGACTGCCTGTATGGCTGAGTGAGTGGGTGAGTCAATGTATGGGCTAGTGAGGTGTGTGTGAGGGGCTGTATGAGTGAGTGTGTGTGGCTGTGTTGGGAAGTGTCAGTGGTATACGGATGAGTAACTGGGTATGTGAATAGCAGTGTAGGTGAGTGATGGGATATATGAGTGACTGTATGAATGAGTGAGTGAATGGTTGTATGTGTACTTGTGTCAATGACTGTATAGGTGAGTATGTGTTAGTATTGTATGCGTAAGCAAGTATGTGTATCTAGATGGGTGAGTAAGTGGTTGTGTGATTGAATGTATGGGTGAGTGACTAGGTGTGAGAGTAGCTGTATGGGTGACTGACACACTGCAGTGTCCTGGGGGTGGGCACATAGCTGGAGCCGGCCCTGGGGGTGTGGCAGTCCCCTGGGACATCTAGGGCTCCAGGAGAAGGGTGCGCGTGCCCCCTCCTTTTTTTGTATTTGACCCTGGTGCTGGTCCCCGGGGCTGCAGGAGAATCCAAGCAGCCCCCCACATTTCATTAAATTAAAGACCAGGGGAGCTGGCGACCCCGGGGATGTGGGCGGGTCCATGCGGCCCCCTGCAATAACTTACAATAAAGCCCTAGGGAGGTGGATGTCACCGGGGTTGGGGGGATCTGATAGGCCCTCCCCATTTAAAGATATGCAAGTCCCGGTGACATGGTGGTCCTCGGGGCAGAGGGGGAGGCCATACAGGCCTCCCAGCATTCATATTTAGAGAATACCCAGGGAGGTAGTGGTCCCCGGGCATAGTAAGCCGAAGGAGGGGGATGCACGGGCGCCCATGCGCCCCTCCTCCTTTTTTGTAAAATGCCCCAGGACCTGGCCCACCAAGGGCAGATAATAAACAAAGTGCGGGAGGCCAAGCTTCATTTTTTTAAAACAATTTGTCCGGATCCATGGATCCGGTTGAAATTCTTTCTAAAAATGCTTTTTCTGGCCCCCCAAGAGGCCTAGGAGGTCAGGGTGTTTCTACCCTGCCCCCTTATCTTTGTTTTGTTTTTACATGTTTTGGCTGCCAACACTTCCTAGTTAAAGTGTTGGCAGCCAATCAAATTTCAGTAGGGTTTCAGTAGGCTGCTGGGCTCCCAGAATCTCACATTTTTTAAGCTTAGATATCTCAGAAACCCTTGAACGGATTTACACCAAATCTCAAAAAGCACACTTTCTGGACAAACGTCCAGCTTTCTTCCAAATTTGGTGTAATTCCATTCAATAGCTCAGGCTGTAGTCGTGTTCAACAAATGAAAAATCCCCATAGACATAACAATGGGGAAACACATTTTGGGACCTCCCTTTTTTCCTCGGCCCCAGCTTGATGGATCACCCCAAAACTTTCAGCACAGCAGCTGAGCTAAAAAGAGGAAGTTTTGTGAAAAATGTGTGAAGATTTGTCAAGCTGTGCCAAAGTTATTGGCAAAACAAAAAACGCTTTTCCAATGAAAACTTTGGTCGTAAAAGTAAAAATAAGAAAATTAAATTAAATTAAAATGCAGCTGACACGGGCGGGAGCGGGCTGAGGGGAGGCTCGAACCCTGATGCAGAGGGTTGGCTGGCAGAAGGCAGAGCAGATCGCCGAAGCGCTGTGGGGAAAGTGACGACCGTAGACCAAGGTCTGTGGTCTCACGCACGCTCCGCCGCAGCGTCCAGCATATGTAGGTGAGGGACGATCGGCTGAGAGGCAGGAGCGGGGCGGGACGCGGGATGGGAGAGGGAAGAAACTGCAGGAAAGTAGGCAGGGAATGCGGGCAGACAGTAACTAGCGAAAACACAGGCAGAATCAATTGAAAATAACAGAGCAGACTGAGAGGAGGATAAAATAAGAAAATAAAATTAAATAAAAATGCAGCTGACACGGGCAGGCTGAGGGGAGGCTTGAACCCTGAAGCAGGGGGTTGGCTAGCAGAAGGCAGCGCAGATCGCCGCAGCGCTGTGGGGAAAGTGACGACCGTAGACCAAGGTCTGTGGTCTCACCCCAAGGTCTGTAGTCTCACAGACCTTGGGATGTATTGATGAATCAGTGGGTGTATGAGTGCCTGTATGGATGAATTAGCGGGTGTGTGTCTGACTGTATAAGTGAGTGATTATACATTTCTCAGTGAATGTAAGGGTGAACGAATAATCTGTGTGAATGTCTGTATCAGTGTTTGTTGGTGTATAAGTGGCTGCATGGGTTGGTGAGTAGGTACATGAGTGGCTATATGGGTTACTGATTGGTTGTCTTTGTACCTGTATAGGTGTATGAGTGTATGTGTGGGTGAGTGAGGAGGAGGTGTGTGACTCCCTGCATGGATGAGTAAATGGGTGAATTCCTGGCTATATGGGTTCATGAGTGCGTCTGAGTGGGGCTGTATGAGTGAGTGAGTATGCATATGGCTGTGTTGGTGAGTTAATCGATGTGTCAGTGGTATATGGTTGAGTAACTGCAAATGTGAAAGGCAGTATAGGTGAGTGTTGGAGTATATGAGTGACTATATGTGTGACTGAGTGATTGCGAGAGTCACTGTATGGGTGTGTGCTTGTATCACTGACTGTACTGGTAAGTATGTGTTAATATCTGTATGAATAAATGAGTTGGTGTGTGTATAAATGTATAGGTGAGTAAATGGCTGTGTGATTCACTCTATAGGTGAGTGAGTAAATGTATGAATAGCTATATGGGTGACAGTGGGTGAGTGACTCTATGGGTCTCTGAGTGGATATATCAGTGCTTGCATTAGTGAGTGAGTTGGTGTATGTGTGGCTGTATGGGTGACTGGGTGTATGTGTGTGTAGTACTATGAATCAGTGATTGGGTGTGTAAGTATGGGTTCAGTGGCTGGGTGTGTAAGTAGAGGTATGGGTGTGTCAATGATTTGGAGAATGCCAATGTATAAGTTGGAGTGGGTGTATGAAAGGTTATATTGGGGTATGAGTGGGTACATCAGAGTTTCTGTGGATGATGTCATCAGTGATGTCACTGACCATGTCAAGAGTGATGTAATCAGCAGTGCACTGCGGGGGCACGAGTTATAGTTAGCTCAGCTAACTATAACTGCTGAATTTCTCTGGTTTTGTACGAGTGAAGTGTCAGCCAACTATAACGTCCATGTAATCTTTGTTTTTTTCAGTGAATTTCGAATGATTTTTAAATTCTATTTCCTAACTATAACGTCCCTGTAACCTTTGGTTTTTTAGTGAATTTCTAAGGTTTCTTGAATTTTATTTTCTAACTATAACACCCCTGTAACCTTTGGGTATTTTTCAATTAATTTCTAAGGTTTTTTAAATGCTAAATATTCACTATAACATCCCTGAAACCTTTGGTTTTTTTTCAGTGAGTTTCTACGGGTTTTCAAATTCTATTTCCCAACTATAACGTCCAGGTAACCTATGATTTTTTGATTTAATTTTTAAGGTTTTTAAATTGTATTTTCAATCTAAAATGGCTCTTTATTTTCTCCAGTGGATTAATAAGCATTTTTCTTTAAATTTTTTATATTCGCAACGACGTCGCAATCCCCCTGGACACGTCCCAAAAACGGAAAACGAAAGCAGACATTCAATGGCCACCAACACATCCAAACATAATATGTTCAAAAATTCATTCCGAACATTGCTCTACACAGATTACTATATACTTACTTCTTTCAAAGCATGTTTAAACTCATGTTTTTGTACTAAGTTTCTTTAAAAAACATATTTCAGACCGCTTTTCCGTTTTTGCGGTTATTTGAAACGTCGCAATGACGTTGTTAACAGCGACAATCGAGCCTTTTACATAAAGTGTAAAACACATATATCCACACATATTGCAGTACTTTACAAACTAGGGGTTTCTTGCAATATTCTCTCAAGTCATGTTTTTCTAGGGAGTTTATATAAAAAACATTTCTAAAACGTATTTTCCGTATCGGTGGTGACTTCGAAGAGTGCAATGACGTTGGTAATCGCAATCCCGGCGGACACGTCGTGAAAATGCAAAACAAAAGCATATATATTCAACGGCCACCAACACATCCAAAAATAATATGTAAAAAAATCCATTCTGAACATTGCCCTACACAAGTTATTATTTACATACTTCTATATTTCATATTTTTGTTTCTTTATAAACAATCTTTCAGACCTATTTTCTGTTTCACAGTTATTAGGGACGTCACGATGACATTGTTAACCGCAACTATCCCGCCTTTTCCATAAAGTGAAAACACATATATGCACACATATTACAGTATTTTACACACATGGGGTTTATTCCTGTATACTTCAAACTCATGTTTTTCTTGTGTATTTCTAGAACAACCTTCTCTAAAACCTATTTTCTGTTTTCGCGGTGAGGCCGGAGATCAAGATGACGTTGGTCACTGTGATCCTCATGGTTACACTGCGAAAGCAGAAAGCAAAAGCAGGGATTCAATAGACACCACCACATAAAAAAATGATAACTATATAATTAATTCTAATCATCACAGTAGATAACACTCTGTATAAATAACTCTATAAAAACATTTAGCAATATCTCTATAACAATTCATAATAATGATTCATTTAAAAAAAAATATTATCACCAATATTCCCAACGACGCTGATAGTCGTGATGTCCCAGCGATGGTACAAGGGGGGGGGGGGGGCGCTGGCGATCTTGGCATCTCCCTGAATGTCACACGTGATTAAAAAAAATCATTGTGGATACATAACTTGTGTTACTAACACCCTTATTTCTCAACCATGGGGTCAGAGTATCTCCACCCTAACCCCTTATGTGGGCTATCACACAGATTTTCAGCCCCGGGAACTGTTCCAGATACATAAAATGTCAGACACAACTTTCTACTTAGATTACATCCAGCCAATCAGAGCATTCCTGTTGGCATGTGCATTCGCGATTCATCGCTAAACCTTCGCAAAATATTCGCGGCCAGTGACATCACTATTATTTTAAACGTACATTTATCAACAACTACTGAATTGATTTACACCAAATAAGCAAAAGGCACTTCCTTGAATCGCCATCTACCTCCCTGCCAAATTTGGTGAAAGTCTGTTCAGAGGTTCGGGCTACAGGTGTGGCTAAAGTTCCTACTGGAATTAACATTATAAACGCCACCTTATTTTGCACCCCAAATTCTAGGTCCCCACTGCACAGATCACCCCCAAACTTTCAATAACAATAGTACCCACTGTGACACTTTTTGGAAAAATGTCATGCAGATAAGTCAAACGACTCCAAAGCTATATCCAAGTCAAAAAATGCTTTTCCGACGGAAACTACGTCCTAACTATAACTACCTCCTGACAACCGCCAGTAGGTAATATATATACATTTATTAGGGTAAGGAAAGGTTTTCTTTTTTATAGAGTTTAGGGTGGGTAGGAGTATATGGGTTTTGGGTCGTAGAATTTTTAGGGTGGGTGGGTTTGGGTAATTTTAGGGTTTAGAGTGGGTATGGGTTTTTGGGTGGCAAGGGTATTTTTAGGGTTTAGAGTAGGTATGTGTTTTTGGATGCTAAGAGGTTTTTAGAGTTTAGGGTAGGTATGGGTTTTGAGGAGGCAAGGGTAATTTTAGCGTTTAGAGTGGTAATGGGTTTTTGGGTGGCAAGGGTATTTTTAGGGTTTAGGGCTGGTATGGGTTTTGGGTGATAAGAGATTTTAAGGGTTAGGGTGGGTCTCCGTTTTGGGATGGCAAGGTTATTTTTAGGGTTTAGGATGGGATAGGGATTTTTGAGTGGTAAGGGTATTTTTAGGGTTTAGGGTCGGTATGGGCTTTTTGGTGGCAAGGCTATTTTTAGGGTGTTGGGTGGGTATGGGTTTTTGGATGGTAAGGGGTTTTTAGGGTTTAGGGTGGATATGGGTTTTTGGGTGGCAAGGGAAGTTTTTAGGATTTAGGGCTTAGGGTGGTTATGGGTCTTTGGGTTTAGGGTGGGTATGGGTTTTTGGGTGGTAAGGGGAGTTTAGGGTAGGTATAGGTTTTGTGTGTATATATAGATATGATATAAAGGCTTTTATAGCGCACTCTACTACTAAAAAAGTATCCTGGCGCGAGAGACGAAGGAGTTCAGAAAGCAAGGGAAAGTTTGGCAATTAAAAAGTGATGCTGAATAGGTGAGTTTTCAGCCCTTTCTTAAAAACCGTAATGGTCGGGGCAGCCCTAAGCTGGAAAGGGAGGGCATTCCAAGCTATAGCGGCCCTAACCGAAATGGACTGTCCTCCTAATCGAGAGTACTTAAATCTGGGCACAATCATTTGAAGCTGGTTAGCCGAGCGGAGGCAGCGATTAGGAATGTACAGGGCAAACCTTTTCCTCAGGTAAGCAGGGCCAATCTGATGGAGCGCACGAAAGGCGAGAACAAGTGTTTTGAACAGGATCCGGTGGGCAACCGGGAGCCAATGAAGGCTGCGCAGAAAAGGGCGTACGCTAGATCTTCTGGGCAAGTTGAACAGAAGTCTTGCGGCCGATTTTGGATGACCTGAAGACGTTGGATCAAATAAGCCGGTAGCCCGGTAAACAGACCGTTCGCGTAATCAAGCCTAGAAAGTATTAGAGCACGCGACACCGTCTCTTTAGCCTCTCTCGGAAGGAGGGGAAAGAACCTACGTAAGGCTTTAAGAGTTGCAAAGCAAATCCCCGTAAGTTTTTTAATATGGTCCTCAAACTTGAGGTCTTTCCCGAACCAAACCCCAAGGTTATTCGCTGGGCCACCCATGGATTTGGGACATGGCAAATCACGTGGCCATAAAAGGTCACTAAATTTATCCAGAAAGGAACCATAAAAAAGAACCTCGGACTTGTCTTCATTGCACTTTAGCTGGGCAAGTGCTAACCAGCGAAAGACTGATGAGAGGTAGAGTTGAACCGCCGACGTATCCAATGTGTCCTTTGGCCAGGTGAACAACAGTTGGGTATCGTCGGCGTAAGCCATTATTTTGGCTCCCAAATGTTCCGCCAAATAAACCAAAGGAGTTAAATAAATGTTAAAAAGCAGGGGACTCAACGTAGACCCCTGGGGAACTCCAGTGGTGAGTTTTTTTGGTAAAGAGGCAAATGGCGACATCCAGACCTGTTGCGTCCTATTGTCTAAAAAAGACGTCAGCCAGTCAAGTGCAAGTCCAGAAATGCCAACGGCCGCTAGTCTAGTAAGAAGGAGAGAATGGGGCACCGTATAGAAGGCGGCAGAGAGGTCTAGTAAAATCAGAACCGCTCTGCCACCTCCATCAAGGCACTCCCGGATAGCTTCCGACACCTCGACTAGCGCGGTTTCGGAGCTGTAGGCAGCCCGAAACCCTGACTGAGCTGGATGCAATTATTTACAACAAGGGGTGGTGATGGACAGAGTCTCTGAATTAAGCAGAGTACTCTCACCCAGTCAAGAGATCAGGGCTAGATCCAACACCGTTTTTTAGCTCATTGCACCATCCCAGTTTCAGAACCTGGCTGTATGCAAATTAGTCTGTCCCTGGCCCAGTGCATCATGGGAACAGGGCAGACCAGACTACAAAAGCCAATTCTTACACTGGGAAGGAAACAAGCTTCCGGGGACCGGTTTCTGGCATTTCAGCCGTCTTCGGCCCGGCTTGCTTGAATCCTGATGGTGCAATGAGCAAGGGACTCATGTCTGAGTATACCCTTCCACGCTTAGGGTGGACAAAATTATTTACAACAAGGGGTGGTGATGGACAGAGTCTCTGAATTAAGCAGAGTACTCTCACCCAGTCAAGAGATCAGGGTTAGATCCAACACCGTTTTTTAGCTCATTGCACCATCCCAGTTTCAGAACCTGGCTGTATGCAAATTAGTCTGTCCCTGGCCCAGTGCATCATGGGAACAGGGCAGACCAGACTACAAAAGCCAATTCTTACACTGGGAAGGAAACAAGCTTCCGGGGACCGGTTTCTGGCATTTCAGCCGTCTTCGGCCCGGCTTGCTTGAATCCTGATGGTGCAATGAGCAAGGGACTCATGTCTGAGTATACCCTTCCACGCTTAGGGTGGACAAAATTATTTACAACAAGGGGTGGTGATGGACAGAGTCTCTGAATTAAGCAGAGTACTCTCACCCAGTCAAGAGATCAGGGCTAGATCCAACACCGTTTTTTAGCTCATTGCACCATCCCAGTTTCAGAACCTGGCTGTATGCAAATTAGTCTGTCCCTGGCCCAGTGCATCATGGGAACAGGGCAGACCAGACTACAAAAGCCAATTCTTACACTGGGAAGGAAACAAGCTTCCGGGGACCGGTTTCTGGCATTTCAGCCGTCTTCGGCCCGGCTTGCTTGAATCCTGATGGTGCAATGAGCAAGGGACTCATGTCTGAGTATACCCTTCCACGCTTAGGGTGGACAAAATTATTTACAACAAGGGGTGGTGATGGACAGAGTCTCTGAATTAAGCAGAGTACTCTCACCCAGTCAAGAGATCAGGGCTAGATCCAACACCGTTTTTTAGCTCATTGCACCATCCCAGTTTCAGAACCTGGCTGTATGCAAATTAGTCTGTCCCTGGCCCAGTGCATCATGGGAACAGGGCAGACCAGACTACAAAAGCCAATTCTTACACTGGGAAGGAAACAAGCTTCCGGGGACCGGTTTCTGGCATTTCAGCCGTCTTCGGCCCGGCTTGCTTGAATCCTGATGGTGCAATGAGCAAGGGACTCATGTCTGAGTATACCCTTCCACGCTTAGGGTGGACAAAATTATTTACAACAAGGGGTGGTGATGGACAGAGTCTCTGAATTAAGCAGAGTACTCTCACCCAGTCAAGAGATCAGGGCTAGATCCAACACCGTTTTTTAGCTCATTGCACCATCCCAGTTTCAGAACCTGGCTGTATGCAAATTAGTCTGTCCCTGGCCCAGTGCATCATGGGAACAGGGCAGACCAGACTACAAAAGCCAATTCTTACACTGGCATGAGAAGATTCAATTAAACAGTCCAACTGTCTAAAAGCAATCTTCTCACAGACCTTAGCCAAGGCTGGCAGTAATGAAATGGGCCGGTAATTGGAAGGCACAGCCGGATCCAGCCCAGTCTTTTTTTAAAGCGGCAGCAATTTGGCTTGCTTCCAACTGAGTGGGACAGTTGCAGAGGAAAAGGAAAGATTAACAATCTGGGTAACCTCTTTGCTTACTATTTCAGCCACCCCCCCAAGAACTCTGGCTGGGTAGGGGTCAGAGGGAGACCCTGACTTCAAGGCCTCAAGTACTGCAGAAATGTCAGACTCAGTAGAAGGAGAAAAGGTAACAAACTGCTCAGCAGACTTAGGAACGGGAAAGGGAGGTAGTGCTGAGGAGGACAAATAACCGTCACAGGCAGTGTGCAGGTTATCTTGGATCTTGGCAATTTTATCTATGAAAAAAGAAGAAAGTTCTTCGCACCAGTGATCAGATGAGGGCAACAAAGGTTGCGCAGCACATGGTGAAAGAAAGATTTTAACAATAGAAAAGATCTCCTTGCTATTATTGTTAGCTTTTTCAATTCTCCCTGCATAGTAGATGCCCTTAGCGGTTCTGATAGCGGCATAGTAGTCTTTTTGAGCTGCTCGCAGAACCCTCTTTGCCTCAGGCCGGTAGGCTTGTCTCCACACCCGTTCGAGTTTTTTGCATCCCAATTTCAGATCTCGTAGGGTGTGGGTAAACCATGGTTTGGAGGGGGTAGCCCGCATCCTACGGATACAGCCTTTATTGGTGGAGGCAGCGGACCCATGTTCCACCCATGTGTTAAAAGTACTAACCGCCACTTCCACCTCCGAGGTCAAAATTGGACGGGTTTGAGACAGAGATTCAGACAGAGTGACTAAATTAATCCTCTGTAAATGAGCAAGTGGGGGGGTACTCTCAGTCTCCATGGCTCTATCCAGAGACCAGGAAAACCTGATCAGCTCATGATCCGACCATGTCACGCTCTCAGAGCGGGCCATGACAATATCGAAATTGGAGCAGACCAGGTCTAGGAGGTGGCCCCGCACATGGGTTGGAAAGTCAACCCATTGTTTGAGGTGGGCCATAGATAGGGCTTCACCTAACCGAGTGGCCTCAATGGAGTCTGAGGCATCAACATGGATGTTAAAGTCCCCCAGCAGGAGGTACCTTGCGAATCTCAAGGCCCGCGGAATTATGACCTCTTCCAGTGCCCCCACAAAATTCCCAACATATCCCGGAGGCCGATACACCAATGTACCTCCTAAGGTGAAGTGTGAGTTAAGCACAATAGAGAAGTGGAGCACCTCCGCATCCCCCAGCCCGTCATGGGTCTCACAAGAAAAGACCCAATGGTCCCTATAAATCACGGCGACGCCGCCCCCTCTACCGAGCGGGGGCTATTTTATAAATATTTAGAATATATATTTATAAAAAATTATTAACTATATATACAAAGACAAAGGGATTTTGGAATGGGAGGAGTTCTTCTAACTCAAAAAAGACTATCCCAAACTACTGTTATTATACCTTCTGCCGAAGATACACAAAGATCCCATTAGACCACCAGGGCGGTCTATTGTGTCCTCTAGGGGCAATGTTGCGGGACATATATCCAAGTATGTGGATCATTTTCTAAGAGACTTTGTGGTGAAACTCCCTAGCTACATCAGGGACACCAAGGACTTTTTGAACAGAATACAGGACATCCAGTGGGACGATGATTCCATGTTCATTACTCTTCATCAATCACCAACAAGGCTTTGAGGCTTGTTCTCACTATCTCAACATGAGACCAGTCAGATTTTGGGATCACAGTCAAATGCTTCTTGACATGACGGAATATTGTCTAACAATATTTTTATGTTTAATGGTGCCCTCTACAGGCGAACGACTGGGACAGGGACAGCGATGGGATCATGCTTTGCTCCCAGCTTGGCTAACCTATTTATGGGACGCTAGGAGGAGAGCATATTTGCTAATCCAGAACTCACAGTGTACCTGGGACATGTATCGATGTGGCTCAGGTACATCGATGACCTGTTCATCGTTTTGGGGGGTTCTGAACATGATGCAAGTGTTTATCAAAAAAACTCAATGACAATGAGTGTAATATTTTACTCACAGGCAACATTGGCAGATCCAATGCCGAATACCTTGATGTGAGCCTTGCAATAAGGGACAATCAAGTGCACTGTGCCGTGTTCAGAAAATCGACCACAGGTAACAGCATTCTTCATGCCCTCAGCAGCCACCCGGAGGCTCTCAAGTGGAGCATCCGCTACGGAGAGCTGTTGAGGGCGAAAAGGAACTGTAATACCAAGAAAGCATATCAAGAGGAAAGCAAGGTCATGATTGAGCGCTTCAAAGCTAGGGGTTACCTCAACTGGGTGATCAAGAAAGCCAAAGCTAGAGTGGCTGGGGTAGACAGAGCCCTTATCATATCTGAAACCACCACATCTACACTGACACAGGAGAAGAGAGTACGAGAATCATCATAACGTACAATTCAGATTCCAAAGACATCAGACACATTCTGGCCAGAAATTGGGATATTCTCAAATGTGACAACACTATTGGTGATACCACCCCCGATAGACCTAACATCACATATAGACGAGGTAGAAGCATGAGGAACATGTTAGTGCATAGTGACATCACCATCTATCCCAATAGATATGAACATGGTCTCATTGGTTTCTTTCCTTGGGGTTTTTGCAAGGCCTGCAAGAATAGTAGTTCCGGAACAAAGTAGTATACAGTAATGTGAGCAAGACCATAACACAGTTTCTCACCTGTAGCAGAGAGGCAACAAGACACCCACACACTACATATTGAAGAACCGGAATAACCCACTTACAGGGTCTCGGCAGCGGGGGAACCGCTCAATCCTCCCATACCCTTCATACGTAGTAAAAGGGAACACAGGAGCCTTCATCTGCAGGAGGAACCCAGATTTATTTCAATAGCCCGGGCTATGGAACAGAGTCCAAAGCCAGTCAAAGACAAGACAGAGGAGGCTGCTACTTAAATCCGTAGCTAACAAGCCTTTTATACATTTCATACTCCAGCCTTTTGGCTGCAAGACCATTTTCCAATCAGAGCAGTGTTTATTGTTGATTAGCCGGATCCAGGTGGTGTTTGCAGCTAGCGACCTGATCAAGGTAAAGCACACAGTCAAATGTTGATTCTGCTTTGATCAGGGCTTGGTTTCCTCATGTTTCTTTGCCCATTCTCCGATTGTTCTGGATGAGAATGCGGCAATCAGACCATTGTCCAGATAACCTGACCATGGTGTCAGGGATGTTTGTCAGGCTGGGAGCAGGAACAGGGAAATGGATCATTTACTCGGGGTGAAGGCCATGTTGCTCTTTGACGGACTGCAGAGAACGGGGGTTGGGTGGGCGACAGTCTCTGGGCAGAAATGCAGGCCTGCAAGAAATGGGTGTTTATCGTGGTGGTGGAATTTCTTTTGCATATCAAGGAAAAAACAACCAAGTGGGCCCTGTGAAATTGTTTGCCACGAGATGGCAAGGCAAAAAATCTGTGGAGTCCTGTAAGAATGATTGCCGTTCAAAAATACATTTCCTCAGACCCTCCTTTTGCCATAGAGTGGCAAATACTTTTTGAAATGTCAATGTTCATAAGCCCATCTGTTTCTTGCTGGACCATTACCATCATATTGGTGCTGTGAATGCTTGATGGCGGAGGCTTGATGGTCTGGGCACACACAGTACAGAGCACTGGCAGGCACTGAAAACACAGACAGCAGGAGACCAGGACAGCTACTCCTAGGGCAAGGAAGATGAGGACCCTCCAACCCCACTGGGAAAGAAGGCCCCAGATCCAGCTGGTGAGGGACCAATTGCCTTCATCCAGATTCACTTCGGAAGAGAGACGATGCAGACGTTGGATGGCATCGTACACTGTAGGTGCGTTGTCCGGGATATACACGCAGCAGCTGGAGCCGATCAATTTACATACGTCCCCTTGATCAGCCAGGATGACGTCCAGGACCATGCGATTTTGGAGCGTTATGAGGCGGTCCGCCTGCAGCTCCGCAGTGATGTTGGAGAGGGCACCAGCTGTTACTGTGATGGTGGCCTCAAGGACCCTGGTTAGTCCTCGGATAGCTCGACTGTTTGCCATGGGGCCCCAGAATGGAAGCATACCTTTGAAAAAATCCTCAGCTTCCTGGCCTGCTGTATCTTCTGCTGATATGACACCCCTACGTGAGCGGTGCAGGGCGCCCTTCATTGTCAGATGGTAACCTCCATGGGTGGAATATGTTGGTGGAAGGAGGAAGGCCAGATAGCAGGTACCAGAACAGTTACGGGGGAGCCAAGTGTAGGTGGCAGTTCCACAGATAAAGTAGGTGTTGGGGGATGCCACCAACTTCGGAGGAGATGTGGAGTTTAGTGTCTTAGTGATGTCACATATACTGGTGCCAACTTTCTTAGTCCCTAGGCCATGGATGCAGACACCGCCTTGTACATTTATGACGTTCAAAGTTTCTCTTTCATTGGGCAGTATCTTTCTTGTGTGGAACCTTGAAAATGTTTGTCGAGTGGTGGAATTGAATACTACCATTTGGTGATAGTAGCAATGTGGAAGAGCTGGTCGGGCAAAAAGGAGCACTGGAATTGCCAGATCTGTTCCGCCAGAAGTCATCACGGAATGTTCCAAGGACAGGATGGGCAGTGCCATTGACAGTGAAGGCCGCCTGCATCAACATCCACCATGCAAGGCAAGACCCAGAGATGGAAAATGGATAAAGAAAGAAAGGGGCAGGATGTAGCAAGGAATGTGGTATCAGTCCGCACACCCAGCAGTTGGAAGTATTCATGATCAGTTGGTGGTGATGCAACATTTGGATAAAGGTGTTATTGAAAAAATCTGCACGGCGGGGTAATTCGTGGGCTGGCAAGGAATAGTACTGATGTTCTGCAGGAGTCGGGATAGGAGTCGGTGATGTAGCAGGATGGAAGATCAGTAAGAGCCAACCAAGGATAGATAGGAGGAGGGAGACAAACAGCGTCACCACGGTGACCAGGAAACTTCTGCTATGTCGGAGACTAGCATCTCGTTTCTGGATACGGGTGTTTGGGAAGGCGGCCATTGTGCTAAGCCAGGGACCCCTAGTGGCTGTCTGTGATTGGTGGTTCCTTCACCAGAATGCAGAGGGCCGAGGGCCCTTGTGGTTTACCCCAGTCTTACAAACAGCACTACTCTCAGCCTGGGAGGATCACAGCCCTACAGCCTTTGGCACCTGGCGAAGTCAAGGGCAAGCCTTCCCTCTGGAACATAGATTATACCTGTCGGAAGCAGGGACAGTATGATCAGGAAACAGTTGTTCTTGATGCTGAGCAGTGTTAAGGGAGGGTTCCACCCTTCCTCTTAGGATGTTGTCACTTTCCGCTTTAGTGGACGTGGAATGCAGCCTGGCGTCGCTGAATGGGATAAAGGTTGGAACTTTCTCTGTCTCTGTGTCTCCCGGTCCTTCCCTCACCCACTGATCATAGGGGAGAGGCAGAGGGACACGCCGGCAGTGGGTAGAGTGGACCCAGTTTTTTTTGACCATCCACTTTCACAGCGGTGCGGGTGGCCAATAGGACTTGGCGTGATTGTGTCCAGCGGGGCTCGAGGCTCTTAGTCCGTTGAAAATTTCAGATCAGGACCCAGTTGCCAGGTTGGATGACGTGTCCTCGGCCCTCGCTTCTGTCCGGTATGGCCTCGTGCACCTGGTGATAAAGAGTACGAAGGTCGAGGGACACCCCAGACATTGGCAGGCCTCCCGAATACAATTTCGTGTGGAGATAACCCTATCCTGTTGTGGGTCGTTGTTCTTGTGGACAGTAGGGCCAAGGGCAGAGCATCAACCCAAGTGACACCTGTCTCAGCTACTATTTTGGCCATTTTAGTTTTTAGGATGCCATTGTATACCTCTACTAGACCTGCTGACTGGGGGTGGTTAGCGGCGTGAAATTTTTGCTTTATGCCTAGTGCTGTACAGACATGATCCATGATTTGAGCTGTAAAGTGTGTCCCGTTGTCGCTCCAGACCAAGCGGGGCAAAGCAAAACGTGGGAAGGACTCCTTGAGTAGTACTTTGGTGGTAGTGATAGCAGTGCAGTCTTTGACGGGGTAGGCTTCCACCCATAGACTGAATGCACAGACCACCACCAGGACATATTTTAAGTTAACGCACCTGTCCATCTGGATGTAGTCCATTTGGAGGACTTCAAACGGGAAGGTAGGAGGAGAGAATCCTCCCTTAGGAGTAACGGTGCCTTTTCCGGGGTTGTACATTTGGCAAACCATACATGTTTTAACCAGCTTTTCAGCATATGCTGGTATTTTGGAGTTGTACCATGTAGGTTCCAACAGTTTGCAAATTCCTTTCGTGCTAATGTGGGCGGGACCATGGGCCATTGTAACTACTGCCAGCACGTGACTGTCAGGCAACATCCATTGTCTCTCCGTGGTTGTACGGACCCAGCAACCATCACTTCCCTCCTTTGCTAAGTGATATTCCCACACTCTTAGGCCAGATGTAGGTCGGCAATTACCGGTCGATAACTGCCGATTTTGGCCGTTACCGACCGGTATTTGCAAATGGAGATGTAGGGGACTTCAAATTTACCGATTCTGTAAATTTACCTATTCGGTAAAATACCGAATCTGTAAATTTACCAAATCGGTAAAGCCAGAAGTAGGTGGCACTTCAAACAGTGCCACAGGCCATTACCGATTCATTATTTACCATGTAATACAATTGCATGGTAAATAACGAATTCCTGTGTACATGCACATCTGTGCATGTACACCTGTGCCATGTGGCACACATACATGCCCTAAGGGCCTGTATGTGTGCCACATGGCACACAAGCCTAAATCAGGGGTGCAACAGGGTGTCAAAGTGACACCCTGTTCCCCTTGGAAAATCGGTAATTTTACCGATTCGGTAATTGACATTGATTCCTATGGGCCTGTAGGCCCATAGGAATCAATGGCAATTACCGAATCGGTAAATACAGTTTCGGTAATTACCGAATCATACAGATTTGGTAAAAATTACCAAATTTTTACCTACATCTGATTTACAGAATCTAGAATACCGAATCGGTAAAATTCGGTATTCTAGAGTCGGTAAATCAGATTTACCCACATCTGGGCCCTAGTTCTTCAGGAGTAGTATGGGACTGAATGTCAAGCACACTTAGTACTGTATTTTCAACCATGCCCCCTTCTGTCACCCACCTAGCGGGACCTCCTACATACATTCCTTCCCTCTTCTTCAGCGCTGTTTGTCTAGCCGTCTGATCAGCCAGAGCATTGCCTTTCCCAACATCGTCTGTCACTTTCTTATAGGCTTGATATTTCATAATGGCCACCTTTTGGGGAGTGACAGAGAGTCTAACAGTCGGTGTATTAGGAGGCCATGTTGGATCTTGGTCCCATGGAAAGTAAGGAAATTCCTTTCTTTCCATAACCTCCCGAAGTTGTGGGCCACCCCGAAGGCATACTGGCTGTCGGTGTAGATATTTACCGTTATACCCTTGCTTAACTCACAGGCTCTAGTGAGGGCTACTAGTTCTGCTGCCTGGGCAGAGCACTGGGGAATCTGAGCTGTTTCGACTACCTTTTCTAATGTTGTGAGTGCGTAGGCAGCTGAGGTGTTACCATCTGGCCTCCTGAGACATGATCCGTCTACATATAGTGTACTTTCTGGGTCCTCTATCGGGGTATTCTGTAAGTCAACCCGTCCCTTTGTCTCGTCCTCTGTCCTTAATATGCAGTCATGTGGGTCTACGCGGGCATCTGGAGTGTCCAGTGGGAGTAATGTAGCGGGGTTTAGTGCAGTGCATCTTTTGATGTTCATGTGGCTGCCAAAGAGTGTTAGTTCGTTCCCTGTAAGTCGTGCGCTAGTGAGGTACTGTGTCTTGGTGTTGTTAAGGAGGGTGTCTACAGAATAGGGAACCATCAGGGTCAGAGGGGAGTTCATGACGATTACGGCACTCTGACAGACCATGAGGGCGGCCGCAGCTGTCGCCCTTAGGCATCCTGGGAGAGCCCTCGCAACAGGATCTAAGGTGTCTGAAAAATAGGCACATGGCCGTTGGTGACCTCCAAACATCTGGGTCAGGACTGCGCATGCACAGCCATCTGTCTCATGTACAAAAAGAAAAAAATGTTTGCTATAGTCAGGGGTACCGAGGACTGGAGCAGTACACAGGGCCCTCTTCAAATCTTCGAAGGCCTGCGCATGCTCTGTAGTCCATGGAAAAGAACTGTCTGATACATCCTTGGTGGTGAGGGCGAGAAGGGGTTTGACCATGGCCGAAAAATTTGAAATCCACGGTCTACAGTATGAGGTTAGGCCTATGAAAGCTCGTACCTGCCTTTGTGTTCGTGGGGCCGTCAAAGCATTGATAATGGCTACACGATCAGCGGTGAGCTGCCTTCCCTCCTTCGAGAGGAGATGACCTAAATAGGTCACCTTCTCTTGACAAAACTGAAGCTTTTTTAAAGAGACTTTGTGGTTGTGGAGGGCAAGGTGCGTAACAAACAGAGAGTAGCTTCTTTACATGTTGGGGCAGAATTTGCAGCAATGAGGAGGTCGTCTACATACTGTAATAGTGTTGAATTGTCAGGAGGTTCCAAGGAATCTAGTTGACTTTTTAGGGCTTGGCTGTAGATACTGGGGCTCTCGGTAAATCCTTGGGGGGCGCGGCAGAATCTGAAACTCCGCCCACCAAGGGAGAAACTAAAAAATTGTCTGCTGTCAGGATGTATGGGTATGCTGAAGAAGGCGTTCTTCAGGTCAATGACAGAGAAGTGTGTGGCGTCAGAGGGAACCATGGTCAAGAGGGCAGTGATGTCGGGGACAACAGGATATTGGGATATTGTTATTTTGTTAAGGGCTCTCAGGTCAATCACAAATCTGTATATTTTAGGGGAGAGAGCATCTCCATTAGTCTTTTTAAGAACGGGAATAATGGGACTGTTACAGATATTGCCACGTGTCTCCTCTACTGTGCCTTTGTCCATCAATTCAGATATTATTGTCAACAGGGCCATTTCTCCTTCCGCGGGCAGTCGATACTGCCGGATGCGGGGGAGAAGTGCACCTGGCTGGATGCGTACCACATGAGGGGAAATGTTGAGACACCCTACATCAGTGTCTGATGATGCCCAGAGGGAGGAAGGTAAAGACTGCAACTCTGTTGTGAGAGGACCAGACAGATACATGTAGGAAGCTGCAGTCAGGAAGATTGTTAGGGATACACCTTGGGGACTACATGATATGGTCGCTTACAGAGCTTTTACTAAATCCAAACCTAAAAAGTTCTCCCTGCAACCTGTAGTGAGGACCAAGGGAGCGTCAACATGTGCAGGGCCAATGTCGAGAGGGAGGGGTTCAGAGACAGGACTGGTCACGGGCGTCCCTGCAAAACCCACAGAGACATTCATATTGCCAGAAAGGGGTGCCTCCGGGACTGACAGACGTGCAATAGAAGACCTGGTGGCCCCAGTATCCAAAAGAAAATTCTTATCATTCCCCACAACTGACATTTTAACATACGGGCCCTTTTGATCCACTGGAATTTGCACTCTGGTAATACCCCTTTCCTGGCTGTCCTATGCTTGGTAGGATCCTGTCTCACCAACTTCATCTTAATCATCATTGTAATAAGTGCGTGTTGCTTCGTACCCATCAAACCTGTTGGTCGGGCACTGCCGGATGGGGGCGTCATCCCTGGGCCTACGTTCTTTATCCTGTGGATGGGGCGGGCCATGATCCCGAGTTGGCCTTGCTTCCCTGGGAGCGCGAGGCTGAGTCCTCCCTGTTCTTACGTTTTCTGCTAATACAGGACACTCGTCTATCCAATGGCCGTACCCCTTACAATAAGCACACTGATCTGTTTGGAGGGCTCCCGTACCTTGAGTACTGGAGGGGGTGGACTGGCGAGCCCTTGGAGGGGGTTGGGATTGTGGTCTAAAATTTCCGCAGGCATCGGGACCTCGGGGAGGATAAGCTTGCTGTAAACGTGCCTTAGTCTTAAGATCCCTAACCTTTTTACTTTCCTTATCTTTATCTTCGTTCTCCCTATTCTCATGATATTGAGCCATAGCCAAGATACCGGTCATAGTTTGGGCAGACCATGTACTCTCAACCTTCTTAAGCCTGGCAGAGATCTCAGGAAGTAAGTTGCTGACAATTTTGTCGACAAACACTAGGCCAGAACCTGGGGTCCGGGGATCCAAACCACTATGCCCCTTGTATTCAGTCTCAAAACGGGTGAAGAAATCAGCCACATTTTCATCTTTTCGCTGTCTACAGGCGTTTATTTTATCCCAATTGATGACAGTTTCCGGTAAAAGTGTCTTCATAAATGTCATTATTTTACCGGGCAAAGTCAGGATGGCAGCTTCTGGTTTAGCCCCTCCTACCCTTGCTTCTTCCATAGCCTCTAGGTCAGCCCATTTACCTCCCAATGCCACTTCATGATCAGTATGCCGAATCTTATCCCAAATCTCAGTGGGTACAACCGTACCAAAAAGTAAATCTATATCCTCCAGAACAAGAGTACCTGCGGATATAATCTGGCCTAACTCTCGGTAAAAGGCAGCCGGATTCTTCCGGGGATCTGGTAACTGACCTTTTAATTGCATTACTTCTGACCTTTTCCAAGGGACATGAACCCAAAGCCTGCGCCAGTGTGCTTCGACAGCCCCTCAGCCATTATTTTGGGCGTCTGTAAGTGCACTAACAAAGACAGGGGCCACCTCTCTCATTGGCATAGCTGTTTCTAAAGGGGCATTTGAAAAGGTAGTCATGTCACGGTAAGCTACTAAAACACATATAGCACTAAACATCCCCTCTCCCTGAACATCACCCCTTTTTACTTGAGACCTAAGGTCCATCAATCCGGTAGGTATCTGAACAGACACATTTTCAAATGTTTGCATGATCAAAACACACATGTATTCAGCCCAGGTGGTTTGTTCCATAATTGTCCATTGTGAAAAGGTGGACCATATTTCCTTAAAAGAATAAATATTTTTGTTATTCATCCAACATTCACACTGTTGCCTCTGTAGGTCTTTCTCTTGAAGGGACGAAAAGCTGACTGCTGAGCGTAAGGAGGCTAATCGGGGGAATTAAATAATTTACATAAGTCTTGTTTGACTGTGGACCACGGGAAGCAGGAGAAGGACGGGTAGGGGTAAAGCCGCTTGGGTTGGACTGATGGTGACTTGTTGTCATTCCCTCGGCGAGGACAGAGTTAATGGGTGTGGTCGAAGTCATGGGAAAACTCGGGAGGACTGGTGTGACAGGGGAAACGGTAGGAGGGGCAGTGGGGGCTGGAGCGGGTGGTGGTAGGGGGACAAGCGGGGTGTGAGGCGTCAGGGCAGGGTACATTGGGGAATATGCAGGAGGGCAGCAAGCAAGGAATCACTTTCTTCTTCCCCCTCTACATGGACCTTCACTTTTTTCTCACGGACTGGATAACACTTCTGTACTCGGGCCCCGTGCTCCCTATCGGCTATTTCTACCGGTTTGGTCATTCTATTTTGCAAATTTTCTCTGGCGTGGTCGGCCATAGACATTCGTTCTTGTTTTCTTTCTTGCGCCTTTTGTTTCCTAGTTCTCTGTTCTACCTCTTTCCTCCAAAATCGAACAGACTCAAACATGGACGGGCACGTTTTTCTTTTAATTAATTTTCCTCTAAGTTTGCGAGGACTTGGGAATCAAAGGAGCCAAAAAAAGGCCACTGTAACTCCGCGCTACTTTTCTTGGTGTATTTCACCCACAACGAGGAAAACATTATGACAGCAGGGCCATATTTAATATACATAGTATGGCCAGGAGTTCCTTCTGGAGGAAGAGAGCAGGCCTCCTCCAGCTGGGAGTCCTGGGTACACATACAACAACATAACCTCTTGAATTTACTACTGACCGGCATGCTTAAAAACAGATAACGGACACCAGCGGGTTCCTAAAACTCACCTCGCTTGCTTGTCTTTTGCAAAGGACAATTAAATAGCGGAATCATACAGAACAGACACCAGCGGGTAAAAAATTCACCTCGCTTGCTTGGCTTTGGCAAAGTCAATTATTCATACATATTTCATACAGAACAGACACCAGCGGGTTTTAAAAAAATTGACCTCGCTTACTTGGCTTTGGCAAAAGTCAATAAGAAATTGGCTTTTGCGAAAGTCAATAACAGACAGACTTGGTGGATGATCAGTCCACCCTTACCTTACAGGGGTAGTTCTCTTCTGCAGACGTAGGGCTGTGTCCTGCTCCAGAAATTATTTGCCAGGGGACTCCAGCGAGAAGGCGGTCAAGTGGCCCAGACCGGGTGGGGAGGAACACCGGGTGAGTCGTTCGGTCTACTGGAATATAACAAGAATCTTTGGGTAGGGCGCCTCCATCAGAGTCTATCCTTGCACCTCCTCACGTCCACCGGGCCTGACCTCCGTACTCGTGGAGTCCCTATTCGGGCGCCATTTGAAGAACCGGATTAACCCACTTACAGGGTCTCGGCAGCGGGGGAACCGCTCAAATCTACCATACCCTTCATACGTAGTAAAAGGAGACACAGGAGCCTTCGTCTGCTGGAGGAACCCAGATTTATTTCGATAGCCCGGGCTATGGAACAGAGTCCAAAGCCAGTCAAAGACAAGACAGAGGAGGCTACTACTTAAATCCGTAGCTAACAAGCCTTTTATACATTTCATACTCCAGCCTTTTGGCTGCAAGACCATTGTCCAATCAGAGCAGTGTTTATTGTTGATTAGCCGGATCCAGGTGGTGTTTGCAGCTAGTGACCTGATCATGGTAAAGCACACAGTCAAATGTTGGTTCTGCTTTGATCAGCGCTTGGTTTCCTCATGTTTCTTTGCCCAGTCGCCTTGATCAAAAGCCCCGGCTTTACGAGCCATTCTCTGATTGTTCTGGATGAGAATGCGGCAATCATACCATTGTCCAGATAACCTGACCATGGTGTCAGGGATGTTTGTCAGGCTGGGAGCAGGATCAGGGAAATGGATTATTTACTCGGGGTGAGGGCCATGTTGCTCTTTGACGGACTGCAGAGAACGGGGTTGGGTGGGCGGCAGTCTCTGGGCAGAAATGCAGGCCTGCAAGAAATGGGGTTTTATCGTGTTGGAGGAATTTCTTTCGTATATCAAGGAAAAAACCATCAGGTGGGTCCTGTGGAAGTGTTTGCCACGAGATGGCAAGGCAAAAAATCAGTGGAGTCCTGTAAAAATGATTGTCATTCAAAAATACATTTCCTCAATATCATACAATGGATTTTAGCCAAACAGTACTATTTCTTTTTCTCTTTGCTTTGTAAAATACTGGGGCAACATGAATTAAAATAAAATGCTAATCAGAATATTTAAAAAAACTATCCAGATAGCCCTCGGCAGAGGGCTATAAGGCTATAATAAAATCGATCCAAAAGGGGTCTGATCTCTTGATGTTTAGACCAGCGATGAACTGAGGTTATTTATTTTATTAGTATCGGGGATGGGAGCGGCCTGCTCAGACATCAGACCGAGCCCTCACCACCAATATGAACCCAACAGTCTTTCTGCCCCTTGGCGGCAACTACGATGTTGTTACCTCCAATCTGCACCAACCAACACCCAATAGACACCAAGGAGACCCACAGTCCTTCTGCCCCCCCCGGGCAGATAGGAAATCTTTACCTCCTATAGGTGGCCTTTTTTTATTGCTACTAGTGATGAGAGCGGCCTGCTCAGACATCAGGCCATACCCCACCCCCAAAATGATCTCAACACCATTTCTGCAACCCTCCATCATTGGTAGCAGAAAGGAGGTTTTACCTCCAACATGTGCCCCATGGCGTTTTTTCTTTGCCACATAAAAAAAGGGGTTGGAGGGTGTTTAACCATAATCTGCCTCAGGGGGGGGTCAGAAAAACTGATGTTCCCATTCTGGACTAGCAGCAAAGCATAATGCCTGAGTGAGCCGCCCGCACCCCTTTTCATTTTTAGGCCTAATTTTTACCTAGTGCCGAATGGCCTTTCTGTTCCCCGGAGGTAGATTTTCAGAGATCACCCTCACTACACCCCGAGGGGGCAGAAAGACTGAAGCACCTGTTCTGGGATTGGAGCAAAGCATGATGCTTGGGGAGTCGCACTCACCACCTTTTTTATGTTTCTTGCTGTCTCAAACTGTTGTGTTCTCTCTGTGGGCTTACAGGCTGCTCATCCCCTACCATTGGTAACCTTCAGCGTTGCTCTCATTTTCTTTGATGTCCTTTGTCATGGTATGCAGGCGTCATGCCTTTTGAAGAGAAGAAACTCACACAGTTGTTAAAGTAGGAGTTGGTTTATTGTTCAAAAGCAGGGACCTCTGGGACACAGCTCCTGTTTCCAGCATATGCTCTGTAACAGTTCTACCCACCCTCCAGCTCTGTATCTTAGTAACGCCAAAGTTCCACAATTCATAGGAAAGCAAATAAGTATGAGATATAATATATCTCCTTTCTTAAACTAAATAAAGGAAAATAATATATATATCAAATACAAGGAGGAGAAAGATAATGAGAAACAAATTACAATGAAGAAAATTCCATCAACATATAACTTTGGTCTTAAATAAAAAAACTATTTACAATGAAGAAAACAATTCTATTCACACACATAGTCATCAAATCTTTTTGGTCTTACATGACTCCGTTCCGAAGATCTTCTAGACATGGAGTTGGAAACATTATGAGTCTGAAGAGATGAATCCTTTTTTTTAGGCAAACTATCAGAATTTGAACTCACTCCTTGACGAGACCCAGTCAATACCTTTAATTCAGTATTAGAACATAATGAAATCTTTCTTGTATTCCACCAATTTCCATCCTCTAACATAACACTATTTCACTTAACACAAACCACTTTTTTTGGAGAGGACCACTTTGACCATCCCTTCTTGGATTTGTCACCTATATATACCCTGACAAACATACCCTGAGAAAAAACACGCTTGGGCATGACAATGTTCTTATTGTAACGATCACAATAATTCTTTTGATATTTCTGTACTCTCCCTTGTAACTTATCAAAATTTATTTCATGTTTACCAGCTCTGTTCATCCATGCTGGCACTGCTTGAGAACACGGAACCCTTCCCTTTAGAAGAGAAAAAGGTGTTTCATTAGTTACAGAATGTGGAGTTGTACGATATGACCATAACATGTTCTTGACATGTTCCCTCCATTGTTTCCCATTGGCACATGCTAACTGAACACCTTCCACCAACACTCTATTAAAGCGTTCAATAAGGCCATTACCCCTTGGATGATACAAAGGAGTGGTGCTGTGCTTTATAGCCCAACTACTCAAAAAGGACTCAAACTCGTCTGAAATAAATTGTGGGCCATTATCTGTGATGATTTCTGCTGGACACCCTTCTCTTCTAAATATGTCTTCACAAAAAGAAATCACATTACCAGATTTAATTTCTTTCACAAAAGCAACCTCAGGTCAATTAGAAAAGTAGTCGATCATGACTATTGCAAATTTCTCTGAAACTCCAAGAAGAAATTTGTTGAGACTTCGAAAACGAGGGGGTAGGAAAAAAAAAATTCTTCAATGAAGGAGTTCTCTATAGTAAATAAACGATCCCATCCTCTGTCGCCAATTTTGAAGAGAAGAAACTCACACAGTTGTTAAAGTAGGAGTTGGTTTATTGTTCAAAAGCAGGGACCTCTGGGACACAGCTTCTGCTTCCAGCATATGCTCAGTAACAGTTCTACCCACCCTCCAGCTCTGTATCTTAGTAACGCCAAAGTTCCACAATTCATAGGAAAGCAAATAAGTATGAGATATAACAATGCCCTCTTCTTGTGTTTGGCCCTCCCATAGCACATGGGCCAAGTGATTGTCTCCTTACACTGTTCTCGGTTTGCGGAGAAATGTTTTACTTTGTTTTCAAGTACTTCATCAATCAATCAATCGGCATTTGTAAAGCAACACTGTCACCCCTAGGGGCAACTGGGCAATGTATCTCTGTCGAAGAACCAGATCTTGAGTCTCTTTCTGAAGTCAGCCTGCAAGAGGGCTGTACAGAGCTGGAGGGGGAGGTTATTCCAGGTCTTGGTAGCAATTCAGAAGAAGCTGCCACCGCTCCGGCTGCAACAGCTGCGGGGGGTGTGCGAGGGCGAGTGAAGAGTAGCGCAGGTGTCTAGTGGGATGGTAGAAGTTCAATCGATCGTTGAGGTAGGCAGGTCCTTGGTCATGAAGGGCATTGTAGGCGTGCGTGAGGATCTTAAACTGGCATCTCTTCTGGATGGGGAGCCAGTGGTGGTCTCTCAGGTGGGGGCCATGTGATTTTGTTTTGGGAGGTCCAGAATGAGTCTGGCTGACGCGTTGTGTATGGTCGGGAGTCTTCTGAGGAGCTGGGTGGAGATGCCGGCATAGAGGGCTTTGTTGTAGTCAAGGTGGCTGTTGACAAGAGCCTGGGTGACAGTCCTTCTGGTGTTGGTTGGGATCCATTTGAATATTCTGAAAAGCATGCAAAGTGTGTGGAAGCAGGGGGAGGCGACTGTGTTGACTTGTCTCTTCATGGTCATTTGGCTGTTGAGGACGATGCCAAGGTTGTGAGGATGTTCGGTCGGTGTGGGTCCATGTTCTGAAGGCCACCAGCTATTGCCCAATGTTGAGGTGTTCTTCCCAAAGATCAGTACTTCAGTTTTGTAAAAGTTGAGTTGATCTCTCATCCATTTGGCAACCATGGTCATGGCGTTGCAGATGCTGGTTTTAGTGTTGGAGGGGTACGCAGTGAGCAAGAGAATCAGTTGAGTGTTGTCTGCGTAGGAGCTGTTGAGTCCTTGGAATCTGGCATTTGCCAGGGGGTGTCATGTAGATGTTGAACAGGGTGCGGCTGAGTGATGATCCTTGTGGCATTCCGCATATGATGTCTTAGGGTGCTAAGGTGAAAGGAGGCAGTCGGATCATTTGTGTGCGTCCTGTAAGGAAGGAGGTGATCTATTTGAGGGTGTCATGCTCTTGCTCTATGCCTATGAGGGTGTTGATGAGTATGCTGTGGGAGACTATGTCAAATGCCGCAGAGAGGTTGAGGAGGATCAGGACCACATTCTCCCCAAAGTCGAGGAGTTTTCTGATGTCTGTGGCGACAATAAGCACTGTCTCAGTGCTGTGGTTGGCACATAATCCTGACTGAGAGGCATCCAGTAGGTGGTTCCGTTCCAGGAAGAGCTGCTGGTTGATGGTTTTCTTGAGTACTTTGGCAGGTAGGGGAGCGGGAAGATCGAACATTAGTTTTTGAGATCATTGGGGTCGGCAGAGGATTTTTTTAGTAGGGGTCTGATGTCTGTGTGTTTCCATTCGCCCGGGATGGTTGCTGTAGAGATGGAGGAGTTGAAGATGCTGGTGAGTTGTGTGCTGATAGGGTTCATTGTGAGGTTGAAAAGGTGATCTGGGGAGGTGTCGGTGGGCAACCAGGAGTTGATGGAAGACATGACGGCTGGGCTGGTCAGGACAGTGAGCGGTGACCTGGTGGTAATGGTTTGGCTGGTGTGAGCTGGTTGCTTGAGGTCGTTGCGGTTGAGAGTAGCAGGTTAGATGTTGAAGTTGCTGTAGATGTTGGTGATCTTGCTGTGGAAGTAGTGTGAGAGGGTGTTTCAGAGGTCTTGGGAGGGATGGATGGAGTTCTCTATGGTGGTAGGGTTGGGGAATTCTTTGATGTGCCGATGATAGTTGCTGTGGGCTGTTTTGTTGTTAAGCGGTAAAAAATTGTATTTTGTTAAATTAGCCTCTGCTCTCATGCCATTTTGTTTACCAGCCTCATTTTGTGTTTCTGCTGGGACTCTGGTGAAGTTAGAAGTTATGTATCCACTGAAAGCTGGCTGTATTGATAAGGCGTGCATGTCAGAGTCAGCAGCCTTGCCCTGCCGAAGGGCCTGCGAGCAAAGATGTCTAATCTGTTAGCCCGCCAACGCCTGTAACCTCCCATGCCTATCTACAAAACTGACGTGGGTAGGGGTTTATCAGGATTCTACAGTACAGCATGTAGGCGTTGTGTAACGGTTGTGTAAGCGTTATGTAAAAATTTCCATAATAGGGTTATAAGTAAAATGTGATGTAACCATGACTAAGGGGTTTTCTAGTGAATTCTATGGTACCCAAATTGTATAAAAAGGAGACCCTCAACCGTTCTAGTTCGTTCCCTCTCAGGCACTTGTAGTGTCTGTATGACGGAGCCCTCTCATGAGATATAATAAACTTGTGTTTTGTCCCACTCCAGTGTCAATCCTCATTTATTGAACCCGTAGACAAGAGGGTTTCCCTGCACAAGTGAGATTGTTAAGACTCTCGCTTCTACAATTGGCACCCAGCTGGACCAGGAGGTCGTTTCGACAGGACAGAAACACTAAGAGGCGCCCGCAGACTGAGACTTGTTCTCGTGGCCAAGGTGGTTTTCAGCTTAACGACCTGACCTTTGTGGCGGCTGTGCGACTCAACTGGGGCTTTTCGGCTGTCATTTTTGGAGGTGATCTGTTGTTTCCTTCTTGATGATGCAAACTCCCAACTCCCTTGTGGATCTACCGGGTAGCAAGGATGAGAATGCTTGCCTACCCTGATATATCCCCAAGGGAAAGGGGAAGTGGAGAGAGAACCAAGACAAAACACTGGTCCTTCTTCTTGAGGATCTCAGATGAAGTTTCTCTGGATGAAGTGTTCTGGGCCTCTTATTGATTCTGCCAGCCGGCAAACTCCTTTCTAAACAACAATTACCCTTGATAAATATCAATGTACTTGTGCCTTGACGTGTACAATTAACTCTCACATGAACATTACATACCACATTACTTTAGGGCCCATACCAACACTTCTACAGTTGTGATGCGACTCTTGATTGGTTCATTCTTCTACCTTGAGTGCCTCTAAGGATATTAAAACAAGCATGTAACCATAATCACTGAAACAATTGCCAAAAGCTGAGGAATTAACTGGTTAGTGTGTTAGCTCTGGTTATTTAGAGTACACTCTAAAAATCTGTAGTTCTACCTTACAGCTGTATGATGAATCCTAAAATTGGGGTTCTGAAATGAAATATAGAAAGAACAACAACAAAAATATCCGACAATGACAGTGGGGTTTTACCCTTATTGCTCAACAAAGATTACATCCTTTATATGTTACAATTGGTGATTCACCCCAAACTCACTGCCTCTTGGATCAAACAATGTTCTCGAGACTTTGTCTCTGCCAAAGGTTTTCTGCTAAACAATTTTCCTTCCTTAATTTACATACAGAATGCTCAATTTACATACAGAATGCTCATTACAAATGTTTATTTCAACACGTATTATTTATCTTTGCCAATGCTTGATAATTGTCTTTTATCAAAGCCTTGAACGATTGTCTTTACCAATGCTTGGTTGTTACTTTTACCGAAGCCTTGAATGACTGTTTTTGCCGGTACTTGTATTTGCCTTTACCAATGCTTGGCTATATTAGAAACATGACTCGTATCTTATTAACTAAACACTCTTACTTTCTATTTGCAAGGACAGGAAACGGAAGTCTCTGGAGCCGATCCGAGCTGACTGTCCGGCAGTGGAGAAGAGACGATCAGGAGGCTTCTGGAATCCGGGGAGGAGATGAGACGATCAGGAGGCTTCTGGAGTACGGAGATTTCAGGTAAGTGAAAGAGAAGGGAAAGGGAGCGCGTCGTCGCTGAAGAGCTGGAGCGGAAAGCAAACCAGTGCACCCAGGACTCGAGACTCTTGACTGAAGCGGGCAGTACCCCAAGCGCACTCAGGAACCGGGACTGTTAACAGGAACGCTCGTGATGACGCCTTAGCATGAAGCAAAGCGTTGTCGTGTTCCACAGCGGGGTTTTTATAGGGTTATCATGCAATGTGCTTGGGCGTAGCCTCACGTGGAATCCTGCAACCGTTTTAACGATTTATTCATGTGAGGCAACGCTGGGGAAACAAATGTCTGTGACACTTCCAACAACAAGCATTGCTAGCTACAAACAACAAGCATTGCTAGCTACAAGGGACCAATGCAATGCAATTCAGGTGCTCAATGTTAACAATGCAATAAGGTACAATTAAAGAAAACATAACCATGTTACAATTACCAATACAAGATACATCATTGCTAAAGCTGCATGCTGCAGTATATTAGTGTTAGATGACTGCATCATATGATCCCATGACAGTTCTCCCCCACAGAGGACGTCTTAGAGGTCGAGGTTTGTCTGGATGAAGGGCATGAAATGATCTAATTAACCGGGGAGCATGAACATTGTTTTCTGGTTCCCAAGATCTCTCAGATGGGTCGTACCCTTTCCAATCAATTAAGTAATAAAGACGGCCTCGTATGCGTTTGGCATCCAAAATCTTTTTTACCTCATATTCTGAATGGTCTCCAACCGTAATAGGGGAGGAGGGTTATCAGGTCATGTGGATGGGTCATAGGGTTTTAAGAGCAAAACATGAAAAACTGGATGGATTGAATAGTCCTTAGGAAGAATCACTTTGATGGAATCTGGATTTAAAATGTTATCTATGGGAAATGGTCCAATAAATCGTGGTTTTAATTTCTTTGAACCTTCGATTTGGATATTTTTAGTTGACAGCCAAACCTAGGGGTCGATTAGGATCGCGGACGGACTTCAGTCCGTCCGCGACCCCTGAGGAGGAGGGAACGTCCGCATGGGCTGCGGCGTTCCCTCCGATCAAATTAGGATGTGACCGCCAGGGTGGCGGTCACATCCTCTACCTCTAACATTGCGGCGGGTGCAGCTTCAAGCTGCACCCGCCGCAATGTAAAAAATCCATGCACAGCATTTGCGTGCACAAAGCGGCAGGCACCGCGCGGTGCCTGCTGCATTGTGCACGCAAATGCAGGGGGGTACCATAGGTACCCCCCATGTGCACCCCCCACCCCACCTTCACCCAGGGGGCCCGCAACGGGCCCCCGAAGTGAAGGTCCGTATGCTTTTCCACGGCGGTAAAGCCGCCGCGGAAAAGCATATATTTTCAGACATCCTAATATGCCTGGCGGTGTCTGATAGACACCACCAGACATGTTAGTGCTTTTCCGCCGCGGTCGCCTTCCGACCGCGGCGGAAAAGCGGCGGACAGATTATCAGACCCACCAGCCATCCTAATTTGGCGGTGGGTCTTTGGAGTCTCCGCCGCGGTTTTTCCGCATCCTCCAGGCCGGCGGACACTTCCGCCGGCCCGGAGGATGCGGAAAAACCGCCATCCTAATCGGCCCCCAAATCTCCTTCTTTGTAAGGTGGAGTTAGTAACCTATGTTTATCAGCTGATTTTTTCATCTTAATTTTATTCTTGGCTAAGGTCTTTTTAATTTTTTCCTGAAATGTAAGTAATCTGGCCAGTCGTTCTGCAACAGCAGGAATCTTTTGTTCATTGTCTGGAAATGCTACTGGTAGAGAACGTGGGTGTTGACCTGTTAGGAAGTAGAAGGGCGAACAGCCTAAAGCTGAGTGTACTGTGTTATTATAAGAGAACTCAGCTAAGGGCAGCACTTCATCCCAGTTGGATGACATTGTGGTTGTTAGACATTGTAAGCTTTGTTCTAGGTACTGATTAACTTTCTCGGTTTGAACATCAGTTTGAGGATAAAAGCTGATGATAAAGCTATTTCGATCCCCAACTGACTCCTGAGCTGTTTCCAAAAATGTTAAATGAATTGGGGGACCCTGTCTGAAACGATTTTATGTGGCAGTCCACGCAGTTTAACTATATTGGTCAGAAATATACCACTAAACTCTATTGCTGATGGAAGTTTAGGTAATGGAATGAAATGCTCCATCTTTGATAGCAAGTCTACTACTACTAATATAGTAGTTAAACCATTGGACTTAGGTAAATCAGTGACAAAGTCTAAACTGATTGTGTGCTAGGGAAATGGGGGAATGGCCATTGGTTGTAATAGCCCATTGGCGCGGTGTGCAATGCTTTCTTACGTGCGCATATTGGGCAAGGTCTGACATAGTGTTGCACGTCCGAACTCATGTCTTTTCACCAAAAATGTCTTTAACACAGTTCTAAAGTTTTGTTAATCCCAGGGTGAGCTGCTGTGGCTAGATCATGATTCCACTTCATAATTTGTAAACGTAATTCTTTTTCTGGGATGAATATTTTGTTTTTGTGAAGGAAAAATCCTTAGTGAATTGAATTTTGTTTTTGAGAGAGCCATTGTTGTTTATCTAATGGTTCTATTTTTTCTTTAATCAACTTAATGAAATCCCCAGAAGTGGTTACTGCACACACTTTTTCAGCAAGGATGATACTTTGTATTGTATTGTATTGTATTTATACGTATAAAGCCCATCATTCATCCTAGATGGATATCACGGCGCTAAGATTGCTGGGGTCTGCGGCGAGCTGGTCCAGGAGTTTAGAAGGGTTTGTCGGATGTGGGAAAAAGTAGGGTTTTCAGTTTTTTCCTGAAAGTGAGGTGGCAGTCTGTAAGCCTGAGCTCTGTAGGCAAGTCATTCCAGATGTTCGCGGCCAGGTGGGAGAAGGAGCGACCGCCCATCCTGGTTCTCTTTACTCGTGAGGTGGAAGCTCTTGCAGTGTATTGTGAGCGAAGATTCCGATTGGGTGCATAAAACTTGATCCTGTTTTTTAGGATATTTGGGCCCGTGTTATGCAATGCCCTATGTGTGATGCATAGCATTTTAAAAGAGGCTCTTTGCCTCATTGGGAGCCAATGTAGGGCTCTCATACAACTTTTAGCTGAGTCGTACTTTTTCCTGTTGCACACTGCCTTTGCTGCCGCGTTCTGAACCAGCTGCAGTTTTGTGAACAGGTAGTCTGCCATGCCGACAAATAGGGAGTTCCCGTAGTCAAGTTTGCTTACCAGCAGTGACTGGACTAGTATTTTTCTACATTCTACGGGAATCCATGGGAAGACTCGTCTTAGCATTTTAAGTAATGCAAAACTTTTGCAGCATAAGATTGTGACGTGGTTTTTCATGGAAAGGGCATTGTCAATATGGACTCCTAGGTTCCTAGCCGTCTGTGTTGGAATAGGGGGCATGCCTAAGGCGGCTGGCCACCAGGTATTGTCCCAGAGCTGTTGGGATCCACCGAACAGGAGGATTTCCGACTTGTCAGCGTTTAGCTTTAAACAGTGACTATGCATCCAGTTGGCCAAGTCGGTTAGGCAGTGGAGCAGCCTGTTTTTAGAATCATCCTTGCCATTTAGGGCTACCATTAGTTGAGTATCATCTGCGTAGGAGCAGATGCTGATGCCCCACTTTTTGCCAATGGCTGCCAGAGATGACATATAGACATTGAATAATGTCGGGCTCAGTGAAGCCCCCTGTGGGACCCCGCATTTGATCATCCGAGGGGTAAATGAAAAATTGCCTAAGCGTACCGATTGCGATCTATCTAGTAGGAAAGATTCGAGCCAGCGTAGAGCTTTTGCCTGTATGCCCTTCGAGGCAAGAGTTTTTAATAGGGAGTTATGTGACACGGTGTCAAACGCCGCCGATAAGTCCAATATTATCAAGGCGACCGTTTTACCCTGATCTACCTGTGTTCTGATGTCATCAAGCACTGCTAGGAGGGTTGTCTCTGTGCTGTTATTGGCCCTAAAGCCTGTCTGTGAAACGTCCAGCAGGTTATTGGTTTCCAGGTAATTTGACAACTGTTTGTTTACCAGTTTTTCCAGGACTTTTGATAAATATGGTAACTGTGAAATAGGTCGGTAGTTCGCAGGGTTGTTTATGTCCGCCCCGGCTTTTTTTAATAGTGGGGTGACCACTGCATTTTTCCAGTATGTTGGAAATTCTGCTTGGTCAAGTGAATGATTTAGTGCTTGTGTCACTGCCTGGCAGATTACAGGGGTTAGTTGTGAAAAAATATGATGTGGTCATGGATCCAAAGGGGAGCCTGATTTAATCTCCCGCATGACCTTGCTCACTTCCTCTTCAGAATAGGGGCCGAAAGTTGAGCAAAATACCGATGGAGTGGGATATATATGTTGCTCAGCTTTTTCCTGGGTATTATTAGAGAAGGAGGTGTACATTTTTTCTATTTTTTCACAAAAATAACTACTTGTTTTGTTTGTCACACCCCTCTTGTGAGGGGGTCAGGTTTAGCATAAGGCTTGGAGGGCTGCAAAGCTCCTTGACTATTTTAAAGAGCTCTTTAGAGGAGTTTCTGTTTTCAGAAATCCGTAACGAAAAATAGTCTGTTTTTGCTTTCTTTATGGCTACATTGTAGGTTTTAAGTTCGTTTTTAAAAGTGAATCTGTCACCAGGTGCTTTGGTTAACCTCCATTTGTGTTCTAGTGAGATGCATTTTCTTTTTAGAATCTTTAGCTCCAGGCTGTTCCATTTTTCTGAGAACGTTCATCTGGGTTTGCTATTTTTAAATGGCATTGAACAGTTTTCTAGTGCAATCAAGATGCTGTCCTGCAGATATTGAATTCCATGATCATTAGAGGAGACAGGGACATTTTAATTATGAAAGTGATGTTGGAATTTCTCCACCGAGAAATTCTTCCAGCATCTAGTTTTCCCTGAGGTCTGGATTGGCGGTCTCATATGCTTTATGGGTAGGTTCATGGTAAATTCAATCATGTGATGGTCAGTCCATGTCAGTGGCTTTATGTCTTTAATGGTGGTGCTTTCTATGTTGGTAAAAATAAGGTCCAATATATGTCCTGCTCTGTGTGTAGGTAGTTCAATTTTCTGTGTCAGTTGCAGAATTCTCATGTCATCTGCTAAGCGTTTGGTTAGGGGGTTGTTGTTATTGTTGTAATGGACATTGAAGTCACCTAAAATTAGAACATTTTTAGTTTTGAGACAGCTGGGAAGAACTTGAGAAAGGAGCTGGGTGCTGAATTCTGCTGTGCTCCCCGGGGAATTGTACACGATTGCACCGCCGAATATTGCTTGTGTGTTTATGTTGACTGTAAATATCAGGACTTCATGTTTGCCAATTTGTACGGTTACTTCTTGGAGACAGGTGAAAGTTTCTTTAAATAATATGGCCACCCCTCCCCCTCTCTTATTTGATCTATTCAGGTTTAAGATTGTATACCCAGTAGGGAGTGCAGTTGCAATATCCAGAGTGCTGTGATGATCCAACAACGTTTCGGTAAGAAAAACTAGGTCTGGCTTGATTTCGTTTATGGTATCCCATATTTCAATGGAGTGTTTAGGGAGAGATCTCGCATTGAGATAAATGCAATTGATGTCATGATTTGAGGGGTTTCTTTGCATAGGACGGTACGTGGGATTACTATCCCATCTGCAATTTCGACAGCAAAAGGGGCCCATAGTTTTTGGAGGTCCAACTTTGGCACTCTTGGGCTTGTATGTTGAGTCTCAAGAGGTCCCCTCTGAAATACGTAAGTCTAGGTGTACCGGCCAGTTCGATGGCAGGAGGGACAGGGGTTGTGGCCCCATGTCCCGGCCGGTTGCGGACAGGCTTGCCTTTGGCATGCCCGCTGCGCCCATCCGCTGCGCTTCCGGGGTGGGGGAACCATTTTATGCCGGCGAGGGCGGGAGGGGCCGAGCACTGGTCCGCTCGCCCTGCTCCTCACCCAAGATGGCGGCTAGTGGGCAGGACCCCAGGCAGCACCTAATCGGCTGCGTTGGGGGCGATCAGGCAAAAGGCCAAGAGGGCAGTTGGAACAATTTGAGCAGGTCAGTGCCCGCAGTTACAACGAAATATCAAAATTGTTAAAACAAAGTGAGTGACAAAAATACGGTCGCAAAGTGAAGTTTAAAATATTAGCAGTCACTAAGCAAACGCTCACACAAAGTCCCGGCTTTCCGCCTCAGGACCACACTCGTGCACACCCTGTCAATCGGGGGAGCAAGCGTTAACAAGGTTTTTATGCCGGCGAGGGCGGGAGGGGCCGAGCACTGGTCCGCTCGCCCTGCTCCTCACCCAAGATGCCGGCTAGTGGGCAGGACCCCAGGCAGCACCTAATCGGCTGCGGTGGGGGCGATCAGGCAAAAGGCCAAGAGGGCAGTTGGAACAATTTGAGCAGGTCAGTGCCCGCAGTTACAACGAAATATCAAAATTGTTAAAACAAAGTGAGTGACAAAAATACGGTCGCAAAGTGCAGTTTGAAATATTAGCAGTCACTAAGCAAACGCTCACACAAAGTCCCGGCTTTCCGCCTCAGGACCACACTCGTGCACACCCTGTCAATCGGGGGCGCAAGCGTTAACGAGGTTTTTATGCCGGCGAGGGCGGGAGGGGCCGAGCACTGGTCCGCTCGCCCTGCTCCTCACCCAAGATGGCGGCTAGTGGGCAGGACCCCAGGCAGCACCTAATCGGCTGCGGTGGGGGCGATCAGGCAAAAGGCCAAAGACTTTGCGATTTCTTTCTTTGATCATTATGTTTTTCACAGACTAAGCGTGAAAGAGTGTCAGACAATAATTGCTTTGCCCCTGGACGATAAGTGATCCGAAAATCGAACTCACTAAAGAATTATAACCAGCGCATTTGTCTGGGGGTGAACGCGTTTACTGTAGAATAGAATTGTAAATTTTTATGATCAGAAAAGATGGTTATGGTGTGTTTTGCTCCTAGGAGGTGATGCCTCCATTCCTGGAAAACTGCCTTAATTGCTAGCTCACGTTCAGCAATGGTGTAGTTTTGCTCTGCAGATAAAAGTTTTCGAGAAAAAAAAGCTATAGGATGTAGGTACCCTGTACTTACCTCTTTTTGCATTAGGACCCCTCCAATAGCAGTTTGCGAGGCGTCCGCTTCTACAAAAAACGGTCTATCAGGATCCGGGTGGACTAAGATAGGTGCCGAGGTGAAAGCCTTTTTCAAGGTTGTGAAAGCTAGTTCAGCCTCTGAAGTCCAATGGAACTTTTTTCCTTTTTGCAGCAATTGTGTGATTGGCACGACAATTTCAGAGAATTTAGAGATAAAGCGTCTGTAGAAGTTCGCAAAGCCCAGAATCCTTTGTATATCTTTGACTGAAGTTGGCGCAGGCCAATTCAATATTGCTTCCACATTTTTAGAGTCCATTGCAATTCCCTCAGGAGATAACCAGTATCCTAAGAATTCCCCCTTGGAGGAATTGAAAACACATTTTTCTAATTTCACAAACAATTAATTATCTCTGAGTCTTTGTAGGACAGATCGAACATGTTCTACATGATCGTCCGGATTCTTAGAATAGATTAAGATGTCATTTATGTATACTATGACGCACATGTCTAGCAGGTCGTGCAATACTTCATTAATGAAGTATTGAAACGCAGCTGGGGCGTTACAAAGACCAAACGGCATCACAATATACTCAAATAAGCAAAATTTAGTGCGGAAGGCGATTTTCCATTCATCACCTTCTTTCATACGGATTAGGTGATACGCTCCGCGTAGATCTAGTTTTGTGTAGATGCTGGAACCTTTTACTTGATTTAGTAATACAGGAATCAAGGGCAATGGATACCTGTTTTTGATTGTTGCCTTATTTACCATGCGGTAGTCGATGCAGGTTCTCAAATCTTCCGTCTTTTTAGCCACGAAAAAGAGTGGAGACAAGACTGGCGAGGTGGAATGACGAATGAAACCTATTTCTAATAACTCATCCAAGTATGAACTTAAATATTGGTTTTCAGGTTCTGATAATGCATACATTCTACTACAAGGTAGTACTGCTCCGGGAGTTAGGTCAATTCTACAATCGTAGATTCTGTGAGGTGGTAACCTAGTTGATTTAACTGGGTCAAACACATCTGAGAAATCCCGATACTCAATAGGGATGTTAGAGAGTTCTGGGCTTAATATTGCACAAAAAAGTGGCATGACCGGGTCTTTAGTCTCTGAATAACAATGGAGTTTGCAATGAGATGAATCTAAAGTCACTGTACGTTTAACCCAATCAATTTTTGGGTTATGAAGCTCAAGCCATGGGATTCCTAGAATTACTCCAAAAGTTGGTGTATCAATGAGGTCAAATACAGTATTTTCAGTGTGGCCATTATCAGACTAAAATCAAAGGTGTAGTGGTAAATCTGATTAAACCGGAGGAGAGAGCCGAACCATAAACAGCCCGCACAGGCTCAGGCTCCTTCTTGGGTACTTGGGTCAAATGTAGTTTCCGAGCTAATTCTAAATCAATAAAATTACCAGTAGCTCCAGAATCACTCTCACTGTGAATTACTCTCACTGTGAAGTGTCTGAGTATATGATTAGTTACATTAGTTGCAAAATGAGAGATCTTTGGAATGATACGTCCCGAAGAATCGATCTCCTAATTCCCCGAGGACATTAGTTTTCCGAAATCTGAGAGGAATCAGTAGCTATAACTAAAGCCTTCTTTTTGACTGGTTTTACAGGACAATCTCTGGCAAAATGACCAGATTTTCCATAATACAGACATAGATTCTCTTTTCACCTTCGTTCTTTTTCTTCTTGTGAAGAAGGACCTTTAACTCTTCCTATCTGCATTGGTTCTACACTGGAACTTTTATCTTCTATCTCTTTTCAATCAATTTTAAAATGTAGGTTCCTAATATCACCTCTTGGTCTTTCGCTTTTACGTTCCCCTAACCTATGGTCCAGCTTAACCACTAGATCTTGGAACTCAGTAAATTCTTCGGGTAAGTTAACTATATGAGCGAGAGAATCCTTTAAGTCATCTCTAAGGCCTCGATAAAACAAGGAAACTCTTTTTTCATCTGGCCAATGAGTTTCCGCAAGCAGTCTATTGAAATTGGTGACATAAGTTATCAAATCCTTAGAGCCTTGAAGCAGGTTCAGAAGCTCATTATCTGATGCTTGTAGGAAAACATGTTTGGCAAAAAGACTAGACATAGCTGCCTTGAAATTAGTTAAATTATGCATAACAGGGTTGTTGTTTTCTACAAGAGGCATAGCCCAGTTTCCAGCCACTCCTCCTAGATAAGAAATAATAAAGGCCACTTTAGAGGTATCAGAGGTGAAGATCTGTGGTTTACACATAAAGTGTAATTGGCATTGGCTCATGAATGTTGTGTAACAATTACTATCACCTGTAAATCTCTCTGGATTTGCCAAAGGTATAGGACTAGGGGTTACAACTGTAACCTGTACGGGTTGGTCAGAAGAGTACCAGGAGGTGGTCTGAGATTGAAAAGCAGAAACACCAAATTTAGGTGGCGTTAAAATAGGTCGTCCTTCCTCTGATGACTCCCTCCAGGTAGTAAACCCCAATCTAGTTTTATCTAACTCCTGCCTGAGTGACTGGTTCTCTAGACGTAAGCCCTGCATTTCTTCATTTAACTTGCGCACTATTTGAGTTAACTGATTGATATCCATCTTAGAGATATTCTGAACTTTACACCATCAAAAGGGAAACAAGGAAGTGTTTGGCTTTGCTTTCTATTGCGCGTTCACTCACAAGGTTCCTGTTCTTTCCTTCTTGATGATGCAAACTCCCAACTCCCTTGTGGATCTACCGGGTAGCAAGGATGAGAATGCTTGCCTACCCTGATATATCCCCAAGGGAAAGGGGAAGTGGGGAGAGAAACAAGACAAAACACTGGTCCTTCTTATTGAGGAACTCAGATGAAGTAACTCTCTGGATGAAGTGCTCTGGGCCTCTTATTGATTCTGCCAGCCGGCAAACTCCTTTCTAAACAACAAGTACCCTTGATAAATATCAATGTACTTGTGCCTTGACGTGTACAATTAACTCTCACATGAAAATTACATACCACATTACTTTAGGGCCCATACCAACACTTCTACAGTTGTTAGGCGACTCTTGATTGGTTAATTCTTCTACCTTGAGTGCCTCTAAGGATATTAAAACAAACATGTAACCAGAATCATTGAAACCATTGCCAAAAGCTGAGCAATTAACTGGTTAGTGTGTTAGCTCTGGTTATTTAGAGTACACTCTAAAAATCTGTAGTCCTACCTTACAGCTGTATGATGAATCCTAAAATTGGGGTTCTGAAATGAAATATAGAAAAAACAACAACAAAAATATCTGACAATGACAGTGGGGTTTTACCCTTATTGCTCAACAAAGATTATATCCTTTAAATGTTACAATTGGTGATTCACCCCAAACTCACTGCCTCTTGGACCAATGTTCTCGAGACTTTGTCTCTGCCAAAGGTTTTCTGATAAACAATTGTCCTTCCTTAATTTACATACAGAATGCTCAATTTACATACAGAATGCTCATTAAAAATGTTTATTCCAACACGTATTATTTATCTTTGCCAATGCTTGATTATTGTCTTTTATCAAAGCCTGGAAACATTGTCTTTACCAATGCTTGGTTGTTACTTTTACCGAAGCCTAGAATGACTGTTTTTGCCGGTACTTGTATTTGCCTTTACCAATGCTTGGCTATATTAGAAACATGACTCATATCTTATCAACTAAACACTCTTACTTTCCATTTGCAGGGACAGGAAACTGACGTCTCTGGAGCCGATCCGAGCTGACTGTCCGGCAGTGGAGAAGAGACGATCAGGAGGCTTCTGGAATCCGGGGAGGAGATGAGACGATCAGGAGGCTTCTGGAGTCCGGGGATTTCAGGTAAGTGAAAGAGAAGGGAAAGGGAGGTCGTCGTCGCTGAAGAGCTGGAGCGGAAAGCAAACCAGTGCACCCAGGACTCGGGACTCTTGACTGAAGCGGGCAGTACCCCAAGCGCACTCAGGAACCGGGACTGTTAACAGGAACGCTCGTGATAACGCCTTAGCATGAAGCGAAGCGTCGTCGTGTTCCACAGCGGGGTTTTTATAGGGTTGTCATGCAATGTGCTTGGGCGTAGCCTCAGGTGGAATTCTATTGCAGGACCGGAGGCTTCAGATTATGCTTCTCAATCTTTATTGAAGCTCACAGCAGCCAATGAAAATGCTTGCTTTTCATTAATAAAACGTTAAACAACTACACATCCCATCATGCCTAGCACATAGGCACGCCCCCCTAGTCCATAAGAGGCCTCTGCCTGCCGCCATCTTCCTCTTTCTTTGCTGCTCACAGCAAGAGTTAAGTGCACGTTGTTTCCTCCCTCTGCTGTTGGCAGATGTTACTTGAGTGTGGCTTATGCTAAAGGCTATTTAGTACAATGCTAAATTTTATTTAGTAATAGTGCTGATTAGACAAGATTTGTACTGGGCAAAATATTGTTCATCGATATTACCTGTTTGCGGGGTCAATCGGAGTATCAGGGGGTGTTGTGCACGAGCGCTAGCGTCGCAGCGCCTAGCGATTTGATTTCATTCCTCGGTGGCTTTTGAGAGCGCCTAGCGGCGCCAGGTAGCAACGGTCGCTGACCGGGAGCAGACAGGCACCGCGTTACACACTGTGAGCCTTCTATCATTGTTCCGGCTGTTCTCCCAGTAGAGCGCGTCTCGCGCATGCGCATACGGCATCCCTGATAGGCCGATGACGCGAGTAGGGTCCGGGTGGCTCTCGGCCGCGGCGTGCGCCTAAACGCACTGAAATTGGGCTACCTTTTAGTAGGTTTTCAGTCGCGTTTGGGCTGCACGTCACGGCGCGAATCCCCAACTGACAGTCATAGCGTTTTTGATGCAAATACATACCGGTGGTCCCTCTGCTCTAGTGACACGCCTGGAAAGGTTGTAAAATATTGTGGCCAGTGTTTGGAGTGCGCACAAGCTCTGTGTATATTGATTTTGGCCTGGGTCTTTGACCCCTGTGACTACAGCTTTGCTGAGGGGATTTGAACTTGTTAACTTGAGTGTGCTTACGGGGTTGATGTGGAAAATTAGTACGGTTTGGTGAACATTATCTGCGCCATCTTGCCTTTTCCCCTGATGCCACACTTTTTGTCGTGCGCGCCCCGCCATTTTAGGTGCCTTGAACAGAACAGCCCTTTCTGCATGCCACCGGCCCCCCAGCATAGCCCTTCGCCCTCACCAAGCCTGCACGCTGACCCACCCCCCCGCACGCACATGCTTTGAGTCATAAACCCCTCTTCAGCGCAGCCCCGACTCAGAACCCCATCCTGTTCCCAGCGCGACACCTCCCTTCATTCCTTTCATAGTCCCCGGCCCTTTTGATGCAAAACCCCCTTTTTTCCTGTGCCCGTTTGCCTCCCTCGTTCCCAGGCCGACACCTAGCTCTGCCGATACTGTTTATTGCCCTTCCCCGTACAGTAGGAAGCTTCCCCCCATCAAAGGACCCCCGAATTGATCAAAGCACCCACCCTATGAGATCCGATCAAACCCCCCCCACATTCCGTGAACAGGCGGAATATCCAGCTGCGCGATACTCATCACCTGTTGTGACTAGGGTGGGGACTTCAACTGTAAATGTGTGTGGGAACGGGCCCAAAGGGGAGATTCCGAGAATGTCTTTCCGTACATCAAAGCACTGCCATGAATATGTAATCTGCAATAAAGTCATAAAACAGTGTATAAGAGGCCAGGCCTCAGAAATGTAGTTAGAGCACCTCAGAACGATACCTGCTGTCTGTTTTGCTGTGTTTCTCCTCCGGAGAGAATAAAACCTTGTTTCCTGCTTTCCAGTCTCCAGCGCCTGCCTCTTCATTGATTAATATTTCGTGGGTTAAAGAGGCGATACTGCCGGGCAATAATCGACTGTCCCCCACCCTAGTTTTTACACTTGGCGCCCAACGTGGGGCCCATCAGCGACTCGTGGATCCAGTGGGAGAGGTCCCGACGACAGAGTGAACGACTGCAATGATCGGGAGAGCTCTTGCCCAATAGACTCTCGTCTGGCAGCCGATCATCCGAACTTCACTAGTTCCGAACAGACCTCTCTCGAGTGATCTACGGTCCTGACTGGGAACCATTAGGAGTGCCGCGAGGAATACGAGAAAAAGAGGACGAACGGGCGCTGGATTCGGAAGACAAGAAACCGTCCACGCGGTCCGGGTAAGGTCGTGTAAACACGACGGATTGCGAAAATAATTGATTGCTTGATTGTTTACAAAAAATATACTAGTATTACTCTTTGTTAACTTATTTGGAGATTCACTGTCTGCACGCGGAGAAACAGTAGGCTCTTTCCCTTCTGCAAACAGTGAAGGATAGGTAACGCAACCGTCGCGCCTATCTTTCTCCCCCACTGACTCTATTATTTCTTAAACGGTTTTTGGGAGACTCCCTCTCCCTCACTGATTAACTGGGTTCTTTGACCCCGAACTACTGTTCACAGATTGTCTTCTGGAGATTCTCTGTCGGCAAACCGGAAACAACAGATTCCTCTTTGCGGATAGTGAAAGGGTAGAGGACGCAGACTTTTGCGCCCTACTTACTCTCCCCATTGATCCTACTCTATCTTATTTATTTATTGATTGTTTGATTGTTCCTCGTTATTGGTTACTTTTTGTTCATGAGGTATTCACTGCCTGCAAACAACGTAGAATAGGAATATTCTGTCTAGTCTTTGCACCTAGTGATAAGATAGGCAGTGCTGACTTTTTAGTCCCTCGTTACGAGCCGTCATGTCTGTCTTCTCCCCACTGATTGATAATTGGTTCAGCCCGGACCGTGTATTAGAGGTGGACCATATAGCTCCACTAGAAGGCACCCCTAATAAGGACATGTTCATAAACTATGGATTAGTTACCATAGCCTATAATAAATTGTGGCACAGGTATACCAAAGAAAGTCAAGACAAACAGTGGCCACTGGCAGGATCCTTTGACCTTGATAAAATAGAAACGTTGGAAATAGCCCTTCGCAATAATAAGACAACGCCTATTATGCTCGACAGTCTCGGTATGTGGCGCAGAGAGGCTATGCAACGACAGAGAAAAGACGAGGACAAACCAGGTAGAGAAATATACCGACAGGACAACCCCGGGACACCACGACCCAAAGGTTATCCCCCGACACTACGAAAAAGACGGCCAGACTTAGGGCAAGACCAATGCGCTTTTTGTAGATATGTCGGACACTGGAAAGCCCAATGCCCGACTCTACTGAGCGTGTGTAAGGGCAAAGGGCCGACAGGAATGACAGGCCGGCAGAATGAGAAAAAGCGCGAGACAAAGAAAAATCCGACTCGCACGGACAGACCAGATAGAACCACCACGTTTGATTATGCCCGATGGCACAGGTTCCGCCAGAACGATTTCAGCGACATGTTCGAGTTTTCCTAGGTCGGACAATATAAAAACGGGAACCCAGCCTAGCTCTAAATTGACAGATGGAAAAAGATAATTTTGGCCAAATAATCACTGTTTTATAGTTGTCTTGGGTCTTTGTATGTCGTACTTGTACTGCCCCCCGTCTGAGTTTGTGTGTACGTGATGTATGAATCTATGTCATTCCCCTATATGTGTTTCCGTGTTACTTAAACTCTGTTAGTAGAAATTTTAGCATGAAATGACCTGGAAAGAAAGAAATAGGAAACGTAATCAGTAAACCACTGATAAACACGAACTTTTATTTTAACATAACAAACCAGGAACAATAATGCTAAGAACAAGAACGGTAAAAATGTAGAAAAATGAAAGTCAACAGAACATTCGCCCCCCCCCCCCACATTCTGGAACCTTCCAAAGTAGGGCAGGGTTACGGCTACGCCCAACCAGCGACAACCCATATAAGGCGGGCCCCGCTGCCAACTCTCGGTCAGGAAATCTTAACATATGGGGAAGCCGGAGGAGAGGCAGGAGCCCGCGGAGTCCGGCCGCAGCGGCCCTGGATAGTTGCAGGCAGTCCCGCCACATGCCTTCCCCGGCCTGGCCTTGGTGGCGCATGGGAGTTTCAGGCAGTCCCGCCACATGTCCCCCGGCCCGGCCGCCAAATGGCCAGGGACCGGGGCCAACAGAGTCCGGCTGCAGCCGATAACCTAAGGAGGCCCGGCCCAGAGAAGGACGGGACACCCTTTTCTTTTCCCTCCCGTGACAGCCGCAGCAACTCTGGGCGGCGGAATGTCCTGTTCATACCTCCATGGGATTTAGTCCAAGCGGGGCTGGGAGGGAGAGGCGACGCGGACGTGCCTCTCCCACCTCCACAGATAGGAGGCTTCCCAGCCCCAGCCCAACACCGAACTCCTCCAGCCAGGCGATGGTGCCCCAATACTTGCGCAGCACCGAACGTGCAATGGTGCCCATATTTTCGGAGCACCGAATATGCAATGACTGCACCGATACTTGCGCAGCACCGAGTGTGCGCCACAGATGGCCATACTCCCACAGCACTGAGCACAAGACTTGGGGAACACCGGATGTGGAGAGACCTTCATGCGGGCCGATGAAAAAGAGCAGCCTGGAGTGCACCGGGAGAAGGAGACGGCGCGAACGAGTCTCCCTCGCCCCCCAGGTGGGGGCATCACAGCTGCACCCCAGCCGAACGTCCCGCTTTCACAAAACAGAGCCCTTTTCCTTTCACTCCGAAGGGCCTCTTCCACTCTTACAGACTCGGCGAAGGGTGACTGCTGCAGGACCTCAAAATGGCGTCTGGGCCTGCTGGAAGGCGGGTCTCGGCCGCTAGAGTAACTTTGAACAGCAATGTAACTCGGTCGCTCGCCCACCGGAGCACGAGCCCCCATCTCCGACAGCATCTCCACAGCCTTGAAGATTCTACAAAAGTCCCCGGTGGAGCCTTCGGCCCCTGCAGGCTTCCGGTAAGGAACGACTGCCTTGATCCCTAACGAAACAGGCATGACATTGCCACTCCTTCTGTTAGCATGAATTCTTGAACTGCCGAAAAGGACTCTGGTCCAACTGCCAGTATAGGAAACATTTCCCCCTGATGCTACTTCCGGACTGAACCGGCCCCGCCCAAAATGGCGCTGGTATCAATAGGAACTTACGAACACCTCGTGGTGTTCCTTCGCACTAACACAAACTTGATGTTCTGAGACATATATGATCCTTTGTACACTTGGCTAGAAAAGACAAGGAGAGCTCACTCGACGAACATTGTAAAAAGATCCCGTTAAAAATGTTGATTACAAATGCACGGTGTATTATATTTTTATAGCTGATGTATAACCTCATTTATGACGCACGCATACGGTATGCATATAGGAAATCTGATTGCAACTATTCTGACTATGCTTCTAAATTATGAAATAAATGCCCCCGAACCCCCGGCCAATTAATAGACGTTTTAGTTTCTTACAAATGAATGAATAAAACTTTCTAATGTTTTTATTGCTGCAAAACGACCCCCCCCCCCCACTGTACGCACTTTAGCCATTGCCGTGTCCGGACAAATATGACCGCACCCTCATAATCCACGTGCTGAAATGATTTTGCAAAATAAAGGTTTTCGAAACTATGAACGGGTATTGCATGCTTTACTTTAAGAAAATGTGGGATCGGCGGGAGAATTCTTTTCTGTGCACCCTACTCTGCTCTCTCTTTAAGGTTGAAAGAAGATGGTTGCCCAGCCCCGGATGGAGGATCAAATCTGAGACACGACACTCCGCCGTCAAAAATGCGACTGACTCCGGGACTCGCGCATGGAGAAAGACCCCGACTTCTGGGGATGAAAGAAAAAAAAAAAAAAAAAACGAAATGGCGTAGTGTAAACGATGGGTAATATGAAACGATGTAAATGTTATGAAGTACAACACTCGAAGATACTAGGGAACAGAGTTGATCGAAGAACTAATGAACCTTAGAATGTCACAGCGTTAAGGGAGATTTAAGGACCCCGATAGCTAGATACACCTACCAACTAGATACCTCGCACTAAGTATCTTTGGTTTTCTTCTTAACGTTTTTCCTACTCACAGCCTATAAGGGCACACTGCCCCTCCCCCCCCGCCGATCCCAGAAACCATACCCCCAGGATTCTATCCCAAGGAGATAAGACGAGTATGAGGTAAGTAAAAAGCTTTCGTATCTATGCTTTTAATATGCCCGTATGTTGTCCCCTTCCCCTCTTTTCCCTCCCTCTGCAGGTTACATCAGAGATCACAGCTAAGGCGTGGCGAAGTCCTGAAGCCTTGCCATGTCTGGTGCACGAAGCAGACTAGCGTCGCAAGGTGGCACCTAAGCACACCCACGAACTACTAATGTAACAGACAAACCAGCAAATGGGATGACTCGATGAATAATGATCACCCTTAACCCATGATGCGTGAATGGACACAAGTCGCGTGTGAATGAAACTATATGAGAACGTTTGTGTGTAACTGAGGCGCTGACTCAACTGGTCAAAGGACCAAGAGTGCAAGGAGGGCGACACGATGGTGCCCCCTTTTCCTTTTTGTCAATGCATGCCCCCCGTACCCGACCTAATACTCGCCCGTCCTGTACCGCATGCTTACAAAATACTAACACAGACCCGCAATGTCTTGTATCGAGTAATGCGCTGAATAAAATCTACCTTAAATACATGGCCGCTCCCTATGTTGCACGTGTACTGTCTAAACCTATTGTTACTCTCTCTCTCTCTCTCTCTCTCTCTCTCTCTCTCTCTCTCTCTCTCTCTCTCTCCCCTCCACACTCTCACTCTCCTAACGGACTAGCACCAAAATTGGCAAACCGCCACCCCTAGCACACCACCCAATTGGCTTCAAATACCGCCAGTATTTGCACAAAACTTGTCTTTAACACAATCACCCTGAGACCGTGTCATTACCTCTCCTTTTCTGCTAAAAAGTCGATGAAACCGAGGTTGGACCGTAAGGGAAAGGACAGGTAAGACGACTGAGGTTCCCTAATCTGACCCGTAATAAGGGAACTACATGTCAGCGGCTCCTATGTTATAAAAAGATGCCTCAGATAAACGCGACCTTCCCCGACCCGAATTGTTGCAACACCCTAACAGTAAAGGTGATCGAAACATCCTCATGGTCCATGAACGCCCCTGTCCCCGTATCAGCTGCTCCAGACGGGAATTATGAAACTGTCCCACGTTCCCGGTTGTGAGAGATGGGTCAATTTGCGCCCTTGCCACAAGTTTTCTATGTCCATAGTTGTTTAATTAAGTAATCAGGCCGTAGGAGGCTACGTAGGAACCAGAATGATGTTTTACAAAGTTAAAAGACTAGACAAAGGTGAAGAAATCATTGCAATAAACCCTAGTGAAGAACTGAACCATGTCGAAAGCGAAAATGTTTAGTTGAAAAGCAGGAGGCATTGATAGAAAATAAATGTTTAGCCTATGTTCGTCCCTCAGCAAAATACCTGTTTAGTACCATGTTGATAGCTCACAGTACCCTTGGTAAATATAGAACCCTAGAGAACGGCATATCTTTGTCAAGCTCATCTTACGAAGGTGGGTCTCCATCAGATGAACTGTCGTAACTGTAATAAATAATTGTGAAGGAAAGTCATAGTAAATCCAACAGGCCCGTCATCGGTCATTCATATGTCAGTTGTGAACACTAATATAACGGACGTTTTCATTTTTGCCTGGAGCTGGGAGAGAAATAGACTTTTGTGATTACCTTCCTCTGCTAATTCTCTAAAGACTGTCTTTTCAAACTCGTTTAAGGGTATGGCTGTCGGGAGAGAGAAGGACCGGATGTGGGAGCACGAGGCCTGACTGCAGACTATGGAACACCTGCGACATTGGCCAAGGCGAGACCGCGACAGAAAAGAGCTGCAGGACGAGGCACTGTTTTCGACAAAATGAGAAGAAAGGGCCGACCTGATGCCCCTGCTCGAAGTCCAGTGTTTGCCGACAAGTCCCCGCTCTCTGAATTCGGTCATGAGCCTGCCTATCTGAAATTCTCCGTCCCCCTAGTCTGTACCCGATCTGGCCCTGCTCCATCCCCCTTCTTTCTCCGACCTACCCAAAAGGACTGCTCACACGCACCCTTCTTCCATCTGAACTTTTTGACAATCACCTCAAAGGACACAGGGCAAAAAGGACCTTTCCGACCAGGAATGCGAGGGAAAGATCGTGCCCTGCAACGCGAGACCTAGAATAGAGCTGGACCCGTAGCTCCACCGCCGGTGCTCCACAGCGCCAACGAAAGACAACAAAGAATACTGAGAACTTCCAACATTTGACATCCTCAAACACCGTTTCTGCTACGCCTCATTTCTCTCCCAGCCACCATTGTATCGATTATGCTCCAATCCAAATCTGATATATGTAATAACCTATTTTATATTGCATTTCTATGACTTTCCTGCAAACAAGTTTATCAAAGTTTATCAATAGGCCCGCCTCCTAAGACTAGAAATCTTAAATGTTTACGACCCCTTCATCTGGGTTCCTACTGCTTTCCCTCTGCCCACCATAATAGACCCGAATAGAAAATGAACCAGCAAGATGTCTTGAATATGTTAAAGGGAGGACTGTGGAAAATTAGTACGGTTTGGTGAACATTATCTGCGCCATCTTGCCTTTTCCCCTGATGCCACACTTTTTGTCGTGCGCGCCCCGCCATTTTAGGTGCCTTGAACAGAACAGCCCTTTCTGCATGCCACCGGCCCCCCAGCATAGCCCTTCGCCCTCACCAAGCCTGCACGCTGACCCACCCCCCCCGCACGCACATGCTTTGAGTCATAAACCCCTCTTCAGCGCAGCCCCGACTCAGAACCCCATCCTGTTCCCAGCGCGACACCTCCCTTCATTCCTTTCATAGTCCCCGGCCCTTTTGATGCAAAACCCCCTTTTTTCCTGTGCCCGTTTGCCTCCCTCGTTCCCAGGCCGACACCTAGCTCTGCCGATACTGTTTATTGCCCTTCCCCGTACAGTAGGAAGCTTGCCCCCATCAAAGGACCCCCGAATTGATCAAAGCACCCACCCTATGAGATCCGATCAAACCCCCCCCACATTCCGTGAACAGGCGGAATATCCAGCTGCGCGATACTGATCACCTGTTGTGACTAGGGTGGGGACTTCAACTGTAAATGTGTGTGGGAACGGGCCCAAAGGGGAGATTCCGAGAATGTCTTTCCGTACATCAAAGCACTGCCATGAATATGTAATCTGCAATAAAGTCATAAAACAGTGTATAAGAGGCCAGGCCTCAGAAATGTAGTTAGAGCACCTCAGAACGATACCTGCTGTCTGTTTTGCTGTGTTTCTCCTCCGGAGAGAATAAAACCTTGTTTCCTGCTTTCCAGTCTCCAGCGCCTGCCTCTTCATTGATTAATATTTCGTGGGTTAAAGAGGCGATACTGCCGGGCAATAATCGACTGTCCCCCACCCTAGTTTTTACATTGACCCCCCCCCTGACCCTCCTGGTGGCTGGACAGATTTCAGTGAGTAACTTCATTGAGGTGCAGTTTAAACCAACCACCCCTGCAATGTCGGAGTGGGAGCAGTACAATGAAGAGTATGCGGAGGAGGAGGTGTATGATGGACGGCAAGAAGCTGTCCTTGAGGACAATTTAGTCAACGCTTTGGACGCATCTGTACAGTCGTCCGTCAATAGGGCTATGGAGACTACAGTCCACAGACAGTGCAGCAAGCCCTAGCTACAGCCCTTCGCCCAATCAGAAAACAATTGGAGGGCTTTGCCAAGAGGCATGGCTATGATAAGCCACAAAAGAAGAAAGCGGACGCATCCACTTCCGGTCAACCGTCGGTTGACGCTGCCACATGGCCTCATGCACAGGCCCTAGCTACCCTACCAGACACGGCGGAACATTCCTATTCTGGCAGCAAGGCCAAGTCAAAACGTAAGGTCCATGCAGATATGGACACTGACACTGACACAAACACTACCACAGACACGGATACCTCAGAGGAGCATCCTCCTCCAAAGATGGCGAAGACGGTGCAGGTCAATATTCCTAAGGTAAATACACCTTTTACCTTCGATCCATCTGACATCATGCACCCCAGGTCACAAGACTGGGTGCCACCTCCGGCGGTGGCGGCATATATCCACGACAACCTTAGGCGGAGCTTCCCCAGGGAAGTGAGGAATCGTCTTAAGTCGGAATGCCCTCGCCCGGACATCCCGGACAAAGTAGCGGAGACACCAGAAATTGACGCAAGTCTTTTGACCTTCTTGAGGAAGTTCTCGAAGGACCCCAAACGAGGTATGGATAGGGCATGGTCAGGATGCCAAGACAAAATGTTGGACGCAATCGGACCTTTGGCCAAAATTCTGGAGATGGCTCTAGCGGCCAAAGAGGGTTCCTCTCCTGTGGACCCGGACGTGCTGGCTGGTTGGACCCAGCGAGCCATCTGCTTGCTGGGCATCGCGAATTGTGCCATTTCATCAGAAAGGAGGAAATCGCTACTCATGAAAATGGATAGTAATTTGACAGAGCTAGCGGATGCTGAGCCGGGACCCCTAGCAGCGGGTCAATTATTTGGGGACAAATTTGTCAAGGACGTCTCCAAATATGTGGGGACCTTTACGGCGCTGGACAAGGCGCAGTCAGGCATTAAGAGAGCTCTCAGCCAGAGAGTTTTTAACAGGGCCGGACGAGCGGCGGCCGCTCGTCGGGCCGTGGAGGTCCACAAGGTTCCCAAAGAGGCGACTTCGGCAGGGGCAGGAACGAGTACGACTCCACCCATGGTGGAACCTTCTATCCCTCCCGCAGGCGGTTCGACAGGAGCCGTTATCAATCGAATACCAACAGGGGGACCTTCAAACACCAGCAGAACTCAGGTGAGAGTAGCAGAGGTTTATCTTCTTCCTTTGGGGGGACGGACTCAACACTGCCTAGCGCAGTGGCGGGAGCTTACACAGGACGCATGGGTGTTACAAACAGTTCAAGGTTTTCACTTGGAGTTCTATTCTCGTCCTGTTCAATCGGGGCTTCCTACAGATCTCCATTTTTCCCAACAAGATCTCAGTTTTATAGACGAAGAGATCACAGAGTTGCTGCAGAAACACGCGATAGCACCGGTCCACCAAGGTCCTCGCGGTTTCTGCAGCAATATCTTTGTTATACAGAAAAAGGGAGGCGGAAACAGATTGGTTCTGAACCTCAGGAATTTCAACCAGTTTCTAACATACAATCACTTGAAGATGGAGGGCATCCATCTTTTGACAGATCTGCTGCAGGTAGGAGACTGGATGGTCCGGCTGGACCTGAAGGACGCTTATCTTTCTGTACCAATTTTTCCCCCGCATCGCAGATATCTCCAATTCCGGTGGAAAGACCGATGGTACGAATATTTGGTTCTGCCTTTCGGGCTCTCCTCGGCTCCTTGGTGCTTCACCAAGGTGATGAAACCAGTGGTGGCATACCTCAGAGAACGAGGTATACGCCTCATAATCTATCTGGACGACATCCTGATAGTGGATCAGTGTCAGCAGACACTCTTGCGACACCTCACTCTAACGACAAAGTTGCTTCAAAACCTGGGCTTTGTAATCAACACCAGGAAATCAGTCATGGTACCCACTCAAGTGATAGACTTCCTGGGTTTCACGATCGACTCCATCACAGCGCAGCTATGCCTCCCGAAGGACAAGCTGAAGGACCTGAAGAAGGAAATCAGGAGACTGTTGAACAGTCAGACAGTTTCACTCAGGGCGATTGCCAGAGTGGTAGGAGTATTGGCGTCATCAGTACAAGCGATATTCCCGGGCCCTCTGCATTACAGGGCTCTGCAACAGTTGAAGATCAGACACCTACAGAAGGGACTGTCATATTCGGACAGCATCCCTCTCACACAAGAGGTGAGAACCGAACTGCAATGGTGGCTAGGTCATGTAGACGCCTGGAACGGTCGAGCTATCTTCGGCTCTCTTCCAGAGATAACAATAGAGTCGGACGCCAGCCGTTGGGGCTGGGGAGCTCGTTGCGGAGACATCTCCACAGGTGGCAGATGGTCTCCGGAGGAGCTTGCGCTTCACATAAATTGTCTAGAGCTGCTCGCGGGGTCGTTCGCGGTGCGGACGTTGTCCCCGAGTCAGACATCTTGTTGTATCCTCCTGCGCTTGGACAATGTGTCAGCAGTGAGGTACATCAACAAGTTGGGCGGCACGAGGTCGTCAATGCTTGCGCAAATAGCCAAGGACTTTTGGCATTACTGTCTAGAGAATCAGATATCGATAATTGCGGAATATCTACCGGGTCAGTCCAACCAGGTGGCGGACTGGAACTCGAGATACCTCAGGGACTACAGCGACTGGAAGTTGCTCCCGAAGGTGTTTCAATGGCTACTGAGAATTTGGGGTCCGTTCAGGACGGACTTATTTGCCTCCAGACTAACGTATCAGATAGCCAATTTCTTCAGCTGGAGACCGGATCTGATGGTGCAAACGACAGATGCATTTCTCCAGGATTGGTCGGAGGGGATGCAGTATGCCTTTCCCCCCTTCCTGCTGATCCCCAGAGCGATGTCTCAAGTGATCAGGCAGCGGTCGGAAGTAGTCATGGTGACCCCTTGGTGGACGTCACAATCATGGTTCCCCAAACTAATGCAGTGGAGCTGCGATCTCCCCAGGCTCCTCCCGGAATCGGAGACGCTATTGCTGGGCCCTCATCAGGAACGGCATCCCTTGATAATGGCAGGCAGACTGCAGCTGATGGCTTGGAGGCTTTCAGGGAACAGTGGCAGTTGCCAGGCGTTTCGAGCAGGACTTGCGCTTTCATCAAGCAGGCCTGGGCACCATCCACACGGAAAAGATACTCCTCAGCCTGGAAGAACTGGGTGGATTGGTGCATGGAACGACATCTGGATCCCGTGGGGGCAGATTTACCCCACGTGCTGAATTTCTTATCGGATAAGGCTTCCGAGGGTTTGGCTTATAGATCGGTCAATAATTTTAGGTCAGCCATATCAGCTGCCCATGCTCAGCTAGATGGAAAACCAATAGGCATGCACCCAGTGGTGTGCAAATTGTTTAAGGGAATTAGGGTGGCTAACCCACCGAAGCCCAAATACACCGGGTTGTGGGATGTGTCTTTGGTCTTGGAGTTATTTGACAAATGGCCGGCAAACCATCTTTTATCCAGGAAGCAGTTGTCAGCTAAGTTAGCCATGTTACTCTGCCTCTCGGCATGCAGTAGGTCGTCGGACGTGCGGGCGCTGGAGGTTACAGGTAGAGTATTTACTCCGGAAGGAGTTTCTTTTTCCATTTCAGGACGCATCAAGACGTTATCTCGTCATATTTCATATAATGCTTTTCAAGAGAATGACAAGTTATGTGTTGTTAAATGTTTGAAAACTTATGAGGAATGTACAGCGGCTAATAGGCCGCAGGGCTGTTCTCAACTATTGATTGCCATACAAAAGCGTTTTAAAGCGGTGGCAGCTGCCACCATTGCCAGATGGCTTCGTTACGTCATGAAGGAAGCTGGTGTTGACGTCACCATTTTTGGTGCTCATTCAGTCAGGGGAGCCATGGCGTCAAAGTCATTTATGTTGGGTTCCAGTATACAAGATATCATGCGTAGCGCAGATTGGTCATCAGAATCGACTTTTAAAACGTATTATTATAAGCCGGTGGGGGGATATTACCTCTGTTGTATTTAATAAGCGTTAAACAAGCATAATCTGAAGCCTCCGGTCCTGCAATAGAATCACAAATTTGCTAGCATTCGCGACAAGAATTTGCAATTCTATTAAGGACACGGAGGCGAGGATCATCCCACCGGGCATGTTATGTATAACTGCTTGCCCACCCAGTGGTTATGGTGGTTACGGTCTCATATCCTTTATTGCAGGTTCAGATAAGAAAAACGACTGAACGACGACGACTGCCAGGATATTACGCCTGAAAGGTTTATGTTCTTCCATGTTGGAGGAGTTACCAAGTTATCCAAGTTGTTGTTGGAGCTGTTCGCCCTAAAGAAAGAGGAAGATGGCGGCAGGCAGAGGCCTCTTATGGACTAGGGGGACGTGCCTATGTGCTAGGCATGATGGGATGTGTAGTTGTTTAACGTTTTATTAATGAAAAGCAAGCATTTTCATTGGCTGCTGTGAGCTTCAATAAAGATTGAGAAGCATAATCCTCGCCTCCGTGTCCTTAATAGAATTGCAAATTCTTGTCGCGAATGCTAGCAAATTTGTGATCCTGCAACCGTTTTAACGATTTATTCACGTGAGGCAACGCTGGGGAAACAAATGTCTGTGACACTTCCAACAACAAGCATTGCTAGCTACAAACAACAAGCATTGCTAGCTACAAGGGGCCAATGCAATGCAATTCAGGTGCTCAATGTTAACAATGCAATATGGTACAATTAAAGAAAACAGAACCATGTTACAATTACCAATACAAGATACATCATTGCTAAAGCTGCATGCTGCAGTATATTAGTGTTAGATGACTGCAGCATATGATCCCATGACACCAGAGCCTTTAGAAGGCACTCTGAATCATGAAATGTACATTAAATATGGTATTTCTTCCATACTGTTTAGTGCATTATGGAATAAATATACAAAAGCAGATGCTAGTTTACAGTGGCCACTTCAAGGTTCCTTTCATTCAAATAAATTGCAATATATAGAAGAGCAACTTTTTAAAAAGAAAATTGGCAGAGTAAGTTTGATGCTTTAGCATTATGGAAAAAATATATTAAATAGAAACAGATTAAAGAAGACAAAGAGAGGAAGAAAGCTGAAGAGCAGACTATTGTGCAAAAATTGAAAGAGTTACAATTAAAAATGCAAGAAGAAAGTGTAGAAAGTGATCAGAGACGATTTAAACTTTAATTGCAGAAAGCATATGTAACTAAGGAAGAATCAGTGTCTAAGGGTTTAGAGGAGGAGTAGACAGAACTAGAAGAAATGCTTTGCAGGCCAGCCCTGCCTCCTTATGCACCGAACCTTGTCGGGAATAATGCAGTCCCAACGGCGCCTCCCACGTTACCTCCAGTAGTTCAAATGTATCCTCCATTGCCTGCTGTCTCTGCTGCAACTCCTATCCTTGATAGAAAGACTGAAGCTCGTACACCTACAATTTCTAAACGGCATCATAGCTCTACTCTTATTAAAGATGACAAAGTGGTATTATTGGTTAGGGCTTGTGAATGGGTTGGGATGATGATATACGATTGGATGAGGTTTTCACGACTTTAACACAATAGCCACAAATGTCTCAGCAGTATGTTGTAGGGGAAATGGCTAATGCACTGATATAGGACTGGAGAACTAATATGGATGAGGAAGCTCCTCGTGAATTAATTAGGATATTTAGAAGGACAAATGAAGGAGCGCTGACCAGTGCTCCTTTAAAACTAGCGGTAGAAGAGATAATTATTCCTCGAGAATTAATTAGGATATTTAAAAGGACAAATGAAGGAGCGCTGACCACTTCTCCTTTAAAACTAGCGGCAGAAGAGATATTTACTCAGAAAAGAAAACTTAACAGGCTCCTGTCGCCCTCAGCCAAAGCTTTTCCTATGCGAGAAGCGACCCCTGTGTTTCAAGCAGCCGTAGGTGACGGTTTGGGTGTTAACACGGCTGGGTTCCGGTTCCAATGGATTTATTCCCCTTGGAAGCGATCGGACATCTTGGTCCTTATAAATTCTTTACCTGACCCTAGAAAAAAAAAAACGAGTGCATTTTATGAGGAATTGAATGCTGCTGTGACTTCTTGTGTTATGACTTTAGTTGATATTTATATATTTTTGGATTGATATTGCTCCCTGACCATTGGCGTATGGTCCGCAAACAGGACCATGCGGCTTTTGGTGGTACTTGGGTGCAATTACAAGCAGCGGATATTGATAGGAAACCGGGGGAGAAACCACCCCAGCTTATATTAGATTTACTTGGTCATATCATTACTTATTTGAAAGACATACTGCCACCAAAGAAAATATCATGGGCAAAATTGGTAGCTTGCAAACAAAGGAAAGATGAGTCGGTCCCCGATTTCTTCACAAGGTTTGAAACGACATTTCATGATTACAGTGGTCAAGACACAACTTCTGATGCAGGTCAACATTTATTTGTGGACAAATTTGTAGCTAACTTGTTACCTGAGATTTCACCGAAAGTACGAATAGCTGAAAGTACGTGGGCTTCCTGTACTCCGCCAAAGATTTTGGACATGGCCCAGTATTATGAGAATCAAGTAAATGATGAAAAAGAAAAGAAAGAGGGTACAACTAAGGAATTAAAAACTAAAATGTTGTTGCAACAGGTTTATGGGCCACAGAGAGGTAGAGGTTGTGGAGTATTTAGAGCTGACCTCCCAAGTAGGACTAATCAAGACTCTAGGACGTTTGGTTTGTTGGGTTGGAATCAATGTGCATATTGTAAACAGGAAGGACATTGGCGATCCGACTGCCCATTGCGTCACGAACAAGGTAGAGGTATGGGACGGGGAGTGACCAGGGGCCCTCAGCAGCGTTCTGGTCATGGTAATAGACAGAAGTAGTTTGACAATCCTGCCCTGACGAAAACCTATTATGCAGATGATTTTAGTGCATCTAATATCACAGGTGTGCATTTTAACTAGGACAGCGTAGGACGAGGGGAGGGATCAGTTTCCATACCAATAGATCAGACAGGCCCATATGTTACTGCTGAAATATTGGGTACTGCGCAGAAGTTTCTAGTGGATACTCGGGCTACACGAAGTGCGCTTTCTAAAAAACAGATCCCCGGGACTACCTCGTCTGGCCATAATAACCTGTCCATAGGCTTTGCTGGAAATCCTATTCTTAGTCCCGTGTCTAAACCTCTGGTCTTACTATTGGACCGTTTACTGTTAGTTCACCGTTCCTTCTTGCAACAAATTATCCTGATAATTTGCTGGGTCTCGACTTACTCAAACATTTTCATGCACGCATCTATTGTTCACCGGATGGTGAATATGTTACGCTTAGTAACCTGATGCGTCATAAGCAGTATGTTATTGATGAAGTCTCACATGCATTATCCACTGTCCCGCCTCCTGTGTTGTAGTGTAGTTCCTATATTCCCAATAGGCTCTGCGCATTGGAATAATAGATCCTATAGATTTGACATAGGACTGAGGTCAACTAGGTCTCTATCGAATATACTAAACTTAATTGTGTGTGTGTGTGCCTGCTAACTCAGAGGTCACTAGAAACGTTCTCGAATACACAAGAAGGGATTCGTTTCTGACAACCGCAAAAACATGACAACTTTGTTTCCCAAGAATATGAATATATCTCTGAGTCGCGGAAACAATAGATAAGTATTTCACTCAGTCAATCGTGCATGCTTCGTTTCTACAGAGTTGCAGAGAAATAGAAAGACGGGTGTTTTCAATAAAAGGTTTATTGAACAGTCCTCTTTCTCATGCAAGAGAGGTGAACTGCTACAATCGTTATGCAGACTGCAAAGTATAATGCGTACAGCGTAAACAGTAATATGAAATAACACTGTAAGAGCATTGTATGGTTTCTAAGCCATATAAAAATACATACATAAATAACGTAGACTAAAAATACCCAACTGGTGCTTCTAAAATACGCCTACTCCAATGTACCTAACCTAAGTCTAGTACGAGGAAAGAAGTAAGTGTTGTTAGCATAGGTTTTGTTTTTGCCAAGAATCTACCAAAGGTTTCTCTAGGTTCTAATCAGCTCCATACCTTAGAATGAAGGAGGTCTGATATCTCTGTCTCAGGACTCAATTTTCCAACACCCCGCAAGGGGAGCCGGAAACACTGGAGCTGGATTCTCGGCAGGAGAAAGGCAGCTTCCTGATCAGTGCGTCAGCTGGAGAGTCGGCTTCCTTCGGCACTTGCTGTAGCGAGCTGCGTCTGGCAAGTAGGCTGTCGATCTGTTCCGAACCACCGTAGTTTGCCATTGCAAGTGAAGGTATATTTATACCTTGAAGGTGTTTAAAAATGCCATAGTTTGACGTAAAGTCGGGCATATGAACGTCATGAATGAACCCCTAAGGAATAGTTGTTCATCGTAAAACTAACTGAGTTCTTAAAGAAATCAATATTCAAGCAAGGGGAAGTCCCTAACGGCTTAAGCTGGGTTTCCAAGAAATCGTTGTGACGTTTGGTATGGGTGGAAATAGCCATGCCAGTATTAGTGTAGCATGGGCTACGCCTAAATAAGGGCTTCATTTTTATGCCTATATAAGGGCAATGTGAATTGTACCTATATAAGGTCATGAATCTTGAAAATTCACTCGGAGCCTTAAACGCCACACAACAGTGTGGGCGGAGGGCGATGCTAACGTGGGTTTACTAACTATTGAACCGGTGCATATTCAGGTTAAACAGAGTGATGTCTTGCCCCACATACCTCAGTATAAAATATCGCAGGAAGGTGAAAGCGCCTTAGTTCAGATTATAGAGGATCTTATTGTAAAAGGAGACGTGGAGGAGACTGATAGCAATGATTGTAACAGCCCTATCTTGCCTGTGTTGAAGCGTTCCATTTCTGAGGATTAAAAAAAGTGTATTGCTTTGTAATCGATTTGCGTGAAATTAATAAAATCGTAGTGCCACAGTTTCCCGTAGTTCCAGATATTACTACTTTATTGACAATGATTCCAGCCACGGCTTTTGTTTTTTCAGTAATTGACCTCAATAATGTGTTCTTTTCCATTCTCATTGCTGCCTCTAGCAGGTATTTGTTTGGTTTCTCTATTAAGGGGCGCTCATTACAATTTTGTCGTTCTCCCCAGGGGTATACAGAAAGTCAGAGCATTTATAGTCAGGCCCTTAAACAACAACTTGATACCTTGCAGTTACCTCCGGGCACTTCATTGTTGCAATCTGTGGATGATCTGCTGATAGCAGCCGACACCACTGAGCTTTTTTTTAGGCTACATTGCTATTACTGACTCACCTTGCGAAATTGGGCCACAAAGTATCGAGAAAGAAGTTGCAGTTTTGGCGACCCGAGGTTACCTATTTAGGTCACCTCTTTTTGAAGGAGGGAAGGACGCTGACCAAAGACAGAATTCAGGCTATTATACACACATCTATTCCTCAAATGCAAAAGGACATTAGGGCATTGATTGGCATGGCGTCCTATTGTTGTCATTGGATCCCTAATTTTTCACTCATTTATAAATCTCTCCCCCTACAACAAAAGATACCCCATTTCCTTTGCATTAGTCTTTTGAGTGTCAGGATGCATATCAACAACTTCCAGCAGTGTTATGTTCTGCACCTGTATTGGGAACACCTGATTACACGAAACCATTTTCTCTTCATGTACACGAACAAAAAGGTTCTGCATTGTCTGTCCTAACACAGTCACACGTGGACAAACAACGCCCATGTGTATACTTTTCTGCAGTTCTGGACCCTGTGGCCACGGCACTCCCTGGTTGCCTGAAAGCTGTGGCAGGAACTGCCATTTCGGTCAGACAATCAGCAGGACTTGTATTGGACCACAAATTGATAGTTTTTGTTCCCCACTCAGTCGATGTATTATTGAATCAAACTAAGACACAACATTTGACGAGTGCTCGTCTTACCGGGTACAAACTCACTCTGTTAGCACCACATATTACTCTTAAACGATGTTTGACCCTAAATCCAGCCACTTTGTTGCCATTGCCTTCTGAACAGCATAGTGATATACACGATTGTATTTTCACCACTAAAGCACAAACTAAAGGTCGAGTGGACCTTACCGATACTCCTTTGACTGATGCCCAGGGCGATTTGTACATAGATGGGTCATGTTTTAAATTGCCTGATGGCACCACGACTGCAGCTTATGCTATTACTACGCTGCACACAATTGTGGAGACAGCTCGAATCCCCTATAAGTCTGCACAAGCTGCCGAACTTATTGCACTCCTGAGAGCTTGTGAGCTTAGCCAAGGACTGCCTGTAAATCTCTATACAGACAGTCAGTCTTTGGAATTGCACATAACTTTGGACGCTTGTGGCAGGAAAAGGGGTTTCTGACGTCACACGGTCAAAAATCCAACATGGAGAATTAATTCAGTATTTGTTGACTGCGTTAACGTTACCAAAGCAGGTGGCTATTGTTACGTTTAGCGCATATCAGAAAGTAGTTAATGATGTGGGAAGAGGCAATGCTTTTGCAGACAGTACTGTGAAAGAAACAGCACAAAGCCAACAAGGAAAAATGCAGGTAATGTATTCCTCAGCAGAAAAGAATTGGGATATCAATGAAGAGATTTGAGAGATTCAACAGATGGCAACAAAGGAGAAAAAAGAACAATGGGAAAAGAGGAATATTAGATGGTGAAAATTGTTGGAGAAGAGGGCCAGATGGGGACAGATGGAAATTGCCAGGTTCTTATGTATTACAGTTTGTCACTATGGCACATGGCCTAGCATATGTTAGCGCAAAAAGTATAACCACACAGTTAGAGCAAATATGGGAAGATCCAGATATAAGAAAAACAGCTGAGCATCATGTTAGACACTGTATTATCTGTTTGCAACACAATCCGGGGAAGGGAGTGGGTACCCCAAAATGGGGGTTCTCTCCACCTAGTGCGCCATTTGAAGTCCTGCAGATGGATTTCATAGAACTAGAAAGGTGCAATAACCTTAGGTATGCCCTGGTTATCGTATGTGCCTTCAGTAAGTGGGTGGAGGCATATCCTACGAAAGATAATACTGCACTCACTACAGCTAAGATTATTTTAAAAGAGTATTTCCCTAGGTTTGGGATTTATAGAATTTTATGGAGTGATAATGGACCTCATTTTATTACACATTATTAAATTAATTACTGAGAGTTTGTGCATATGTCAGAAATTTCATGCTGCTAATCATCCACAATCTGCTGGGTTGGTGAAACGTTATAATGAGACTTTGAAGCTTAAATTAGCTAAAGTGCAGGTCTTGACGGGGCTTCAGTGGCATGACACGCTGCCAGTTGGGCCCTCATGTCCACACGAGCAGTGGCACATAGCAAGTCCGGCCTTACACCTTATGAAGTGGTATTTGGAAGGCCAATGAATGTATGGGGTCCCCCACGTCCTAAAAAAAATTAGAGAACTTGAATATCCTATTTTCCTAGATTACATGAAGTAACTTACAGACAATCTCTCTTTGATTCATCAACAGATGCGAGACTCACTTCCTGACAATACTGAAGGTCGTGGGCACTTGTTACAACCCAGTGATTGGGTCCTGACCCGCAATTTCCAGCGTTCGATGGACTTGGAACCTCGATGGAGGGGGCCGGAGCAGGTCCTCTTGGCAACATGAACAGCAGTCCGAGTTACGAACAGAAAGAGTTGGATCCACGGCACGCACTGCAAAAAAGTGCCAGCCGATCTGAAATTGCACACAATATTCTCAGCAACGAAGAAAAGATGGATCATTACTTTACCACACCTGAATAATTGCTTTACACTGCTCCAACGATAAGTGGAAGAGAGAGGTACAATCTGAGACCTCGTGTTACCCACTGAACCTGAACGGGGTGCTTTCAAAAAAAGGGTGCAGCAAGTCTGGTCCGGTTATAGGGCCTACTTGGCAGGAGACTCTGTGCTGCAGAGGTGGCCGAACTAGGTCTGGTGCGGTTTGTGGTGTGCATATTCTGAATCCAAATGAATTGAGTTGTGGCAAAATCATCAGCCTTACAGTATTCGAATGGAGAGAATTCAAGGGTTTTTGGTGCAGAAAACCCCTGACACTATTCAAGTGATTATCGATCTGCTATGCCCAGGACTGGAAGTAGAGTCAGAACTTTCCACTTCTTGGCCAAGGAATCCGGTCATGAGTAAAATAGCTGTTCTTTGCCTTGGCCGAGAGCTTCAGTTCCCTGACTTATAGGGGGCCTGAATTGCATCCTTTGAAAGAGGCAGAATATCTAACGATCCTTGAAGCTATAGGGGATGAATTAGTGGACGATTTGTCTTGTGTACTTGCAATATTGGCTTTCTTTTTTACTATTATTGAACTGCAAGCCTTCAACTAAAAAATAATGTTTGCTTTATTTTTTAGTTTGGAATTTGTTGAGGTGAATAAGTGTTGTTTAATTCAATTGTTTGCTTAGCCTCTAAAATGCCCTATTGACTGGTACATGCATTGCACATAAACCATAGGCTCTTTTTTCAGACGAAGTAAGAACATTTTGTGCAGCATTTTAAAGAGACAATACAGTTAAAGACATTGTTGGATTTTGGTCGCTAAAAATGGAGGAAGAACACCAGGATACTCAACACCTCACGTCGAGGGAGAAAAAACAAAAAAACGGATGTTCATTTGTTTAGCAGCAAGTTTAATTAGTATAATAAGATTGTGTGCAATAGCTTGGTTTGTACATGTGAAATTCCCTTTGCATAGACTTCCCAACATCCACACCGTCTGAACATTACCATTTCACACTGTCACCGATAGATGAAAAACAGACTCTCCTACAAGAATAATTTATTTATTCGAATGTTGCATTACACTCATAGCATTACTAACATTTCTAATTGTTGGGTTTGCAGATAGTTACCTGCACACCAGGGTGCAGGGGAAACTCCTCTCATCCCGCTCCCATTCTCTCACAATGGTTCTTGTTGAGCGTGGTTTCGCACTTTTGTGGGCGACAGAAGTTAGAGGACTTTCTAGAGCTGATGTAGGGAGTCTTAATAAGAAACTGAATACAGTATGTTATCCAGACAATGATGGTAATCCGCAAGCAAAGGGATCGGATTGGGAAACTGAGGAATATGCTAGAGGTACCGCTGCCACAATGTCTTCACAAGAACACAAACCAAATTAGAGAAAGGATTCCCTATTATAACAGTAACACAAGCGCCCCTATGTGTAAAACGTTTCGGTGCCATTTTTGTAGGTAATAGTGATTGTAACACTGCATTGACTATAAAAGGTCCGACACTTAGTAGTTTTTTTAGCATCCCATAATACATATTTTATTTTTGGGAATAAGGGTTATTTTTATTTACCCCCAGGATGGGCAGGAATATGTTACGTCTCTTTGCTCCTCCCCTCTGTTTATTTGGCTCCAGCTTCTTATCATAAGACTGGATTATCGCCTCTCAATCCTTTATAAACTCGGACCAGGAGAATGTTCGACATCAAAGCAGTAACTCAGACGGACACCTCATTGCAAGAATATGTTGACGTAAACTTGGGTATGTTTTTCTTCGTTGGGCCATCCCTTAACAGTAGGAACATATGAAGACTCACTAGGGTAGTTGAGGCAGTACGTAATCAAATATGACAGCTCTAGGTAACATCACTGAGGAACTCCAATCGGCAAGGCTTGTAGTTTTACAGACCCGTATGGTTCTAGATGTTATTCTTGCAGGTCGTGGGGGTGCATGCCAAATTATCGGTTCCAGTTGCTGTGTATATATGTATATGTATATGTATATATATATATATATATATATATATATATACACACACACCAGAAATCGCACCATCCGTATATCAGGCCATTTCTAAATTACATAAAATAGCGGCCGAGATACACCAAAACACTGGAACATGGACCTGGTCTAGTTGGTTTTGGGGTATTGTTATGTAGTGGGGATGGAAATTACTTATTATTGCAGCTTGTATAGCAGGCACTATTCTAGGATGTTGCCTTAGTATTCAATGCATGCTTATTATATGTATGCCCCCTCTGTACTACTTTATGCCTGTCCTGTATCCCTAAAGAAAGTGGATATTCATGATGCTAACAAGCAGCTTATGCTTCAAGAACAAGTAGATACATTTATGAAAATATAGAAAGCTTGAATGATGTAGATAGAACACCTTCGACTGTTGCACTATAATGTTGATTTGTTTTTCTATTCTTCATGTAGTCTGTATTCGCTTATATGTGGTTAAAATATACTCTCGATTGGACAAAATGTATTTAGCAGAGGCTAAAAGGAGGAACTGTTAAGCGGTAAAAATTGTATTTTGTTAAATTAGCCTATGCTCTCAAGCCATTTTGTTTACCAGTCCCATTTTGTGTTTCTGCTGGGACTCTGGTGAAGTTAGAAGTTACGTGTTCACTGAAAGCTGGTTGTATTGATAAGGCTCACGTGTCAGTCAGCAGCCCTGCCCTGCCGAAGGGCCTACGTGCACAGATGTCCAATCTGTTAGCCCGCCAACATCTGTAACCTCCCTTGCCTATCTACAAAAATGACGCGGGTAGGAGTTTATCAGGATTCTACAGTACAGCATGTAGGGGTTATGTAAGCGTTATGTAAAAATTCCATAAGAGGGTTATGTAAAATGTGATGTAACCATGACTAAGGGAATTTCTAGCGAACTCCTATGGTACCCGAATTTTATAAAAAAGGAGACCCTCAACCGTTCTAGTTCGTTCACTCACAGGCACTTGTAGTGTCTGTATGACTGAGCCATCTCATGAGATAGAATAAACTTGTGTGTTTTGTCCCACTCCCTTGTCAATCCTCCTTTATTGAACCCTTAGACAAGAGGGTGTCCCTGCACCAGTGAGATTTTATAAGAATCTCGCTTCTACATTATGAGCAGCTCTGTTGCTGGAGTTCTTGGTGGCGCGCCATGGGAGTAATTGCGTTTTCAAGCTGACTCTCTTGTACACATACCACTAAAATGCATGTGCTTGTACTTAAACTAATGCATTTCTGAAAAAGTTGTAAAAATGCAAACAGCACTTCTTTATATTTTTTTGCCAGGATCCGATGGTATTGGAACGCTCGCTCCGTCATCTGTCTTGCCATAGTGCGAACACAAGCCAATGGTATTGAAGCGCTTTAAGTGCTCACCAGTTACATTACACAATGACACATTCATTTTTGTCACTGATCCTGCTTTAATTAGGGTTTTTTATTTCACATCATTGATTGCCCATCTCCCCAACTGCTCCAGCTTGACAAGTCCTCCCACTACCTCCTATGTTGCTGCTGCTTAGTTTTTATTGCACGATCTGATGGTATTGGAGCATTTGCCCGTCCTACATCTTGCCATAGTACGAGCACCAGTCAATGGTATTTGAGCGCTTTAAGTGCTCATCAGTTGCATTGCACAATGACACATTCATTGTTGCACACAGGAGGAAGTGGAAGTAATTTGCCCAGAACCATAAACTATCCAGCCGACCCAGAGATTCAAACCTGGTTCCCTGTTTCCCTTTCTGCAACCACGCTTCACTTCAAAGCTCCTCAGCGGTTCTTCACTATAATTTTCACATTTGCTCAGCAAGACCCCGTCACCACCAAACAAGCATGGGCAAAGCCAATTGATCTCAGCATGGCCAAGTTATTGGCCTTGTCAATGTGAATGTCTTTTAACTAAGTTTTATTAAATCACAACAGGGTTTCAAAAATGGAGTATTTTAGCCATCCATGGTACCGCTCCAACTTATCTTACTCACAAAAGGTAACCAGATGGAAAAGAAATGGAAAGAAAAATGCACCATAAACAAAAACCAAAAGAACCAAGAGAGGCAACGGGCATTTGTGTTTTAAAGAAGAGAACCCTCACTCACCCATAGGGTGACATGCTTCATCATTGAGTCCCCTCTTGCACACAGTGCCCGCAAGGTGCACAGTGTGGGCTACAACTCTCCCAAGGAGAGGAGCATGAGGTGTTGTCTTCTCCAATGTGACGTGTGAGTGAAGTGCAGAGTGCTCAATAATAAGTGTGTATTAAAACCACATAATCTGGGGGGAAAAAACTTTATTTGGTATCCCAATTGATGGACTTTAAAACAGTGTAACTATAGGGATAAAAATATCCCCTAATTGACTAGGTCAACATGTTTCTGCTTATTGATGTAAATTCTAGCATTCTTCAGGACCAATGTCTCGTCACTACAACAATCGTGAATGAAAATTAAAAAACCTTAGTTAATTATTGGTATGGAAGGTTACAAAGCCAGCTTCAATATGGCCCGCCTTCATTAGCAGGACAAATCTCTGCTTTCTACCATCAACTCAGATCCTCTTACCATAACACTGGGAGTCTACTCTCGCAGTATTGCGGTCCAACAGTAAGAGGTCTCCCTTCCTGACCTCTTACTGGGATTGGACAAGCGCCCAGACTAGCAGGCCACCACTTAGGAGACCATAAATCTACATCTGATCCTAGCAGCATCACTTCGGTTTTATCACCGTTCAGTTTCTAGCAGTTAAGCTGCATCCATTGATTAACCTGCACCATGCAGTCATTAAATCGGTCGGCTGTTTCATCGACCTTGCTAGACACCGACACCACTATTTGGGTGTCGTCAGCATATGAAACCGAAAAAAACAAACACTGCTTAACAATCGATGCCAAGGGAGCAACATAAATATTTAAAAGTGTGGGGCTCAAGGAGGATCCCTGAGGCACTCCACATGGTGACCTGAAGGATTTGGATGCAAAATCTCCCAATTTAACTGAAAATGTTCTGTCCTTTTTTATAAAAAAAAGCCAATAACGTGAGTGCAGGGTCTTAGAACCCCAGTTCTACTAGACGGGCGTAAAGTATTTTGTGATTCACTGTGTCGAAGGCCGCCGATAGATCCAATAGGATCAGGGTGGCCTTCCCACCTGCATCTAGTATACTCCTGAGTCCCTCTGCTGTCATGACCAAAGTGGTCTCTGTTCCATGCTCCTCCCTGAACCCGTACTGTAATTGGTCCAGAATGTTCCTGGAGGCTATGAACTCCGACAGTTGTTTACTAAGCAGTTTTTCCAACACCTTGGCTGGGAAAGGAATTCGAGATTGGACGGTAACTGCTAGGTTCTTTTGGGTCCAAGTTAGACAAGTTTTATAAGTGGGAAGATTGATGCTGTTTTCCAGGCGTCCGGAAAGAGGCCTGACTGGATTATCTCAGAGAACACAAGGTTTAATTGTGTACTTAATATTTCTGGAAACGTGCATTACCTTGGGTGGGCATGGGTCTGTTGGGTCCCTGGATCTAATGGTCTTTACTAACTGGCTGATCTGTTCTACTGAAGGGGACGTGAAGCAAAAATCAGTTTTTGGGTTAGAGGTATCCATGTCCTGTTTAGGGTGCTTAGTTAAGGCAGTGATGTTATTAATAGTCTTAAAAGATTTGTACACTTAAGTGACTTTATCTACAAAGAACTGTCCAAGTGTTTTACAGAGTTCTGTGCTACTTTCCATCTGTTTTACAGTGGGGAGATTCGCTAGTTTTTTAACTGTCGCAAAGAGCTCCCTACTAGAGTTCTTGGCCTCACTTATTTTTCTTGTAAAGTAATGGCTTTTTTTCCCCTTTAACCAGTTTTTTGTAGTCTGCCAAAGTTTGTGCATATTCAATTTTCATACTTTGGTCATAGTTGATTCTCCATTTTCTTTCTGCCCTTCTGCACACTTGTTTTTGTGTCCTAAGTTTATCCATGAACCACAGTTCTGATGGCTTTTTTCTCCTGTGAATGAAACTTTTAGTCGGGGTACAATGTTGGCCGCTGATTTAATCCAAGAGGATAACCTATCAATGGCTAAATTGCTATCTGGCGTTGATTCAGCTTTAGTTCTGAGTAGTAATTCCTGCCACAGGTTCCAAAATCTTTTTTTACTGAATTGTGAGGAAAATTGGTGTTTAGCCAAAGTTTGCATGGGCTTCTGTGTGGAAACAAAACCCTAGAGATACCCTTGAAAGTTACACCAACTTTGACTCCCCTGGGTGTCTAGTTTTCAAACGTGTCTTAGTATGGTAGATATATCTCGGTGGCATCTGGGCTAGTGCCCAAAATCTGCAACTTCCCATATTGTTAAAAAAGCATGGATTATGAAATATGATGCTTCCAGCTCACATTTTGGAGTGTACTGTGTTGCAGGTGCTATGCCCAACCACACAAGTGGAGTACCATCTTCATCAGTAGACATGTGAGAACATAGAATAGTAAAAAAAATATGTTATTACCAACTGTATTTCTCTGCACTTTTGCCTTTCAATTGTAAGCCACTGTGAAAATATATTTTGCAAAATGCGATCTAAATCACATGCTAGTATGGGTAAGCAAAAATTCAGAGATATACAAATAACTACCTCTCCTAAACTCAGCATCTGGTGCACATTTCAGAAATACATAGATTTTACTCATAACCATTTTTCACTTTTTATATTTTTCTATAGGAATTGCTCTAAACTCTGTATACAATACAAAACCAATGTATGGTGCAGCTCAATTGTTGGCTCTGGGCACCTCAGGTTCTTGAAGACTCTATAAACCCTATATAGCCCCAGAATTAGAAGGGCCTGGAGGAGTGATACTTAATGTGTGGCCAGGGTGGGGGTATTGGGCTTGTCTAAGCAACAGGCCGACAGGATGTGAGCTTTCCAGCTCCAGCCTGGCCTGTTGTATAATCCTATCACCCGGACTCGACACACAGCCCGGAACACCGTAAATCACCGAGCAAACCGTGGTGCTTTATACCTACTTCCTATCCGCTTGATAGTCCCCGGAACAAGTACATTAAGTGCCGGGCGCAAAACGAGGCTAGCATGCGGAGCGGCGTGGCTTGCGGAGGAGAGCACGACAGAGGCCCAAAGCTCGTCTGATTTCCCCTGTGGACTGCAGTACCTGGGCCACAAGCTGGCGGTCCTTCCTCCTGCATAGTGAGAAGGACACCAGCTGATCCAGAAAATGGGCTCCGGCAAAGGGGGTGGGAGGGACGGGACCTTAGTGATGACTTGGGAGCCGCATCCTTAGCGCCAGGTTGGCAAGTGGAGCATTATCGCTCATGGACGTGCCCGCTATCTTCGGGAGGCCAGCAGGGGAGGAGGTGCAGACGAATGGTTGGGAGGGCCTGGTGCCAGGGTCCAGGCCTGCTACAACTGCAATGTGGGACCAGGGCATTGGCCTTCACAGGCCGAGAGGCGGCAAAGAAAGCACAACAAAACAAGCGAGCAGCGTCGAGACCTGTGTTAACTGGGCTTCCGGCTCTGGGGAGAACGGCTCCGCGCTTGGGGACGCATGGTTTGGGCACACCTGCCCCCGGGACCAAACTCGCAAGCCTAAGGTCCGGGCCTGGCGAGTCGGAGGGGCCCGGTCTGGGGGGGATGCCTGGAGGTAGGGGTCTCCGGTGATCGGGCCTGCTGGTTGACTGGAGGCATCAGCGAGCTGGGAGCTGCAGTGGGACGGATTGCCACCCCCTGTGACTGAATCATTATGAACTCGAGGTGGTGGCGATGGCTACAGCATATTGAAGCACCCCCCTGCTGTCTGCAGGATAGCCGGGACTGTGCACTGATCGGCAGAAGGAGTGGGACAAGGCGAAGCATAGCGAGCAACTGGCAGATGGAGGGCGCGCTCGCTGGGATCTTGAAGGCTCACCCTCCTCGCTTTGGGGCAGAATAAAGGCACACAGCTGGGAGTTAAGTCGTCAGCAGCTGGTGACGGTCTTCCCAATTTAGGGGCAGCTGGGCTGGCCTGGAGCCAGACTGCTTGTGGAGGGGGACACGGCCCTGACCCTTGCCACTGGGACCAGCAGCGCCACTGATCCTGAGAAAGCCTAGAGGGGAGCAAATGGGGCTCTGACACAGCGGGCCCGTTGTGACTGTATCAAGGAACTCCACTGCATAGAAGAGGTGAGCCTGGGCTGTCTTGCTGACCGCTGGGTTATTGGGCCTGGGGGTACTGTCCTGAGCCTAGGCCATTCCACTCACCTATAATAGTACCTCCCTGCGTCTTGCCGTCATACCCAGCCCACCTCCAACAGTACTAAGGAGTGGGGAGACCGCGAGCTATGTCCCTTAACATTGGCCAGCGAAAGTAACTGAGACACGGAACCAAGGGCAACTGGGTCCCAACATGTTGAGATTTGACTTAACGGGAGGACCCAGGTGCGCTAAGGCAAAAGAGCGAATGCACGGCCCATTATCAGGCGGCCTAAACCAGAAATCAACATGGGTAAGGACGAAGGCACTCGCACAGTCGCCCCTAACACCAACACCCAGTACACCACACCACGCCACCCCCACACAGCGAAACATGCGCCAAACAACTGGACCGACGAGGAGGATGAGGGGGGGCGACACGGAGCCGTCGCAGGCGGAGTTGCTGCCCGCCAGCCAGGGTTCGCAAAAAGCACTAGAGGCCAATCCGCCAAAGAGCAAAGTTCAAGTTACTGTGCCATGCGCACAAAGCATTTCATAAAACTGGCTCTATAATCTTGCAAAATAGAGTAGAATTATATTTGCCTTCACACAAGCTGAGATACCGTAATCTTGCATTAGCAAAAACTACACGAATAAATTAAGTTAGAGCAGGAGGTCGCTCTTTTTCATATCAGGCTGCCATACAGTGGAACAAATTACCACTAAACTTACGCCTCAAAGATCACCTGGGGTTCAGGAAAAAACATGCCATAATGCTTTTGGGGACCAAACTAATTAATACCTTCAGAAACATCAGGGAGTGATATTAGCACTGCGATATACCACTGGGGTGCGTGTTGCACTTCATAAAAAACTGTAAATAAATAAATAAACAAGTACAAAATCTACTCGTGCTCAAAAAGCATGTAGCGAGGTAAACAACATGGTGAAGTTACATTGGTTTGGGTAATGTATTCATTCCACAATGGCCGGAGCACAGCAGCTTATCAGTACGAAGCATAAATAGCACATTTTTTACGAGTATTATATTACCGGGTCTGAAGAATCACATATAAAAGAAGTGCCATGGGAGAGGTAATGTCATAAACGGTCAACTAAACTGGTGCTTACCATGCTTTTTATTGCTTATGACTCAGGAAAACTTAGCCAATTAAATGTTAAATAAATATGTTGTTACCTTGCGAATTCCGTTATTCTCTGTCAAGTAGCACTCTATATATGAACTTGTCATGAACTCCCTTTCCCCCCTTGGTAATCCTTTCCATTTCCCTCCCTCGGGTCCAGCAGTACCACTTCCTTTCCCCAACTTCCCTTTCTCTCAACCCCCCCACTCTGCCAGATGCCCGTTCCCTCACAGCCACCTCTCCTAGCTGACATGCCCTCCACAACCACCTCACCTCTTTTCCTCCCAAACCTCCTACATTCCCATGACTCCACACAGTCCTCCCCTCTCCTTCTACCCTACCGCTGTGTTCTGCACCCTTCTCCCCCTAAATTTGTCCTTAATTACTCTCCTTCTTGCAACACCAACAAAGACAACTCTCCCTTAACCTCTGATTCACTAACTCCCGCTCTCAACCTCCACCTTTCCCAACTTGTGAACCCTACACCCCAACTCACCTCCTGTCCCCCCACCTCTCCCTGCCTTTCACCACCAATTCCGCCCCCCCCCTGTTTCCATCGAGCCACCCAACCTTCCGTGCTCTGCCTTACTCTCTCTGGAAAATAAGCTGGGTTCTCTTATCACCTCCATCTCCCAGCTTACAGCTGCCATTTCACTTTTAAGCTCTAAGATTTCCACCTTTCCTTGCACCTCTACTCCTTCCCAACTTCCCACGAGATGCACCTCGCCCCCTCACCCCAATATAGCCAAGCTCAACCTGTCATCTGCAAACTTCGTTAACTCACACAAGCCCTTGAACGCCGCCCTTCTTCAACCTGCATACCCTAGCAACCCTACTATCTACACTATTCCAACCATCTCCTCTGTCAGAACCAAGCATCCACCTAAACCCTCCCGAGCACCCCCGCATAAGTACAACATCCCGATCACCCTTCAGAGCCCAAGTGCCCCGTCACCAAAACAGTCTTGACAGAGCTGCGCTGTCTGCTCCACAACTGCAGATCTACAGTAAAACACAAACTTGAAATCTCCGATACCATCACCCATCACAATATTGACATGCTCTTCCTCACAGAGACCTGGTTCAAAAATACCTCTCACTCTATGTTTGATCTCCTATTACCCACAGGCTATTCTATATTTAGGAATGATAAAACTGACAGCACGGGGGGAGGTGTTGCAGTCATCTTTATAAACTCCTTCAACTTAAGGCTTCTCCTATCAGCTCTTCCCACACCTTTGAATGCCTTTCTCTTGAGCTACAATTGCACCACCGTTCACCCCTCAGATTCCATGTCATTTACAGCCCACCTCGTAGTGGCCCTTCGTTTTTGGAGGAACTCACTGACTTCATCAGTGACCAATACTCGCAAAGTGACAATCAGACTTTCGTGGGTGACTTCAATATCCACTGGGGCCTACCCCAAGACTCTTCTGCAAACTCCTTGGCCACCTTCCTCTCTGCAAACGATCTTATCCAACACTGCACAGAATCAACACACTCTAAAGGCTCAATCTTGGACCTCGTTATTTCTAAAGCAGGCATGCTTTCTATCACTAGCCCTATTCATGTAGATTGATCTGACCACCTCCTCATCCCATTCTCCCTTCAACTATCACACTCTATAACTCTTGGCCAACCCAAGAGGGCTATCTCCTGGTTCCGTGATGCAAAAAATATTGATGTCGGTCCCCTCTGTGAATCAGCTTTGTTATCACTTCCAAGGCTAGACCCGAACCTAGATGTTGACGATCTCACCTCCCAATGCCTCACAGTTCTTGCAGCCCACTCCCTCAGCACCTTGGTTCAACAAATCCCTCTATGAAGAAAGGAAGCAGCTAAGAGTCCTGGAGAAACAATGGAGGCAAGTGCCCTCCACTGATAACTTGGCCACGCTTCGCTCAGCAAGATCAAGATCCAAGTACCACAAGCACATCTTCCTTGGGAAAGCGGCGCACTTCAAACCCCTCCTTGACTCAGTCAAAAATAGACCCAAAATACTATTCGATCTCATCAAGATTCCTAACTACTCTCCCCCAACCTCCAAGTTGGAGGATTCTGCAAAGGGAGCAGCGGATTTCGCTATTTTCTTCGATGAAAAAGTGAAATCACTTGTGGATCAGGTCGATCATCCTACCCCTCCAGAGGAGTGCAAATCCTTAGCCATTTGGCAGATCTTTGACCCCATATCTGAAGTGATTAGAGGAAGGGATGAATTTCCATCTGATCATGATTTTTGGATCTACTTGATTCCGCTCCCTTCCAGACAATCCCCCTTCTTTGTTATTATAACTTGATCCATCTTAGTTATACCAATTGGCATTGATGTACTGTAGAATGAAATGTATGATTGTTTGTTACATGGGAGGAATGGGACTTGATTGTAGATAGGTATGATGTGTGCGGGACTTTTAGTGTGATTTATCTAATTGTTTTCACCTATATATGTAATATGTTTTATCTTAATGAGACTATAGCTTTATACAAAAATGAATAAACATTTAATAAAATAAAATGAAATTTTGAGAATATATACTAGTTTTGTGTATGTGTGGCTCCATTTCCTGATAGGTAGTTGCTTCTAAAAAAGCAGGATCCCCCTGTGGGACCTATATATAGTGCTGGGGCAGGGTTGTTGTTTTCTTTTTCGTCCCATATCTGAAGATGCCCTCCTCAAGTGCATCTGCGAAAACAAAGCCCTCCAGCCATTATCTGGACCCCCATCCCCAATGCCACTGACTTCTATACCCTTTCCCTATTGGACCACTCTGGTTAACCTCTCCCTCTATCAAGGCTCCCTTCCTGTCTCCTTCAAAACTGGGCAGGTCACCCCTCTGCTTAAAAAACCAACTGCTGATGCGACTGACCGTAACAACTTCCGCCACATCACTAACTTACCCTTTCTTGCGAAGATCACAGAAAGATGTGTAGCGAAACAACTCTCTCGTCATATCAAGGACAATGATCTTCTTGACAATTTCCAGTCTGGCTTAATTCAAAACTGCAGCACTGAAACAGCCCTACTGCAAGTGGTTGATGACGCGCTGAGGTTTCTCGACTCGGGGGGGGCCAAAATAGCGAACAGTCTTTCATCTCCTGTGGCGGTAGGTAAAGGTGTTCCTCAAGGCTCTACACTTGCACCCACATTGTTCAATCTCTATTTAGAACCACTGGAAAATCTCCTAAGTAAATCCGGGATCCACTATCATCTCTATGCAGACGACACTCAAATCTACCTCAAGGTTGCCTCCACTCACGATCTCTCTATCCTAAGCTCTACTCTCGACTCCCTTCAAAACTGGATGTCAACGGATTCTGAATCCCTCCAAAACTGAATTCCTCCTCTCCTCCTCCTCACTGGTGCAATCATGGATGGATCAGATGAATCTACTTAACAATAAACCCATAATTCTCTTCTTACTGGCCTCCCCAAATCCCACTTGTCCCCCCTTAAATCTGTTTTCCATTCAGCAGCTCGTTTTATTTATGGGGCCAAAAGAAGCGACCACACCACCCTCCGCTGGCTTCCCATCTAGGCTAGAGCTATCTACAAGACTGCTTGTATCACCCACAAAGCCTTGCACTCCTCCTCTCCTCGCTACCTGCCGAATAAACTGAAACTCTCTGGTGGCTCTAGACCATCACGTAATGCGGAAAATCTACTGCTTGAACCTCCCACTTTCAAGAAGGAAAGAACGATGGCCCAATCCTTTTCAGGTAACACAGTGAGAATTTGGAACTCCTTTCTGCTTCAGCTCCGGACCACCGCCTCCTCCCAGGCCTTCAAAAGGGACCTCAAAGTTCTCCTCCTCCAAAGACACCTCCAAAAGTAATTCACGTCCTCTCTATTATCTGAAGGAAGACCTCCCATTACTGAAAATTCTACTCTCCAGGACTATGGAAGTGCCTTCCCAGTGTGTTCTTGTGGTTGGAGTGTTTGCCATTTATTGCAGTATTATCCTTGTACTTGTGTTTGGTACTCTTTTGTAACATGCACACACCACTTTTCCCTTGTAACACACGGTTTGCTACCTCTCACATATTGTTTGCCTTTGGTACTTGCACAAGTGCCACCATTGCCTACGCAACGTTTGTTCTTGTGCCTGAATGTCTGGCATATATTGCAGTATTATACCTCTAATTGTACTTTGTTTTCTCTTGTAACCTGCACACTTGTCACTTTTTCCTCCTGTGCACTTTTTGCTACCTCATGTATTTTGTTGCTCACAATTGTCACTTTACCTTGTGTAACTTAACGTCTGCTTTTGTAATCTGTTCACGTGTAATGTGCTCCTTATGTATCAGTTCTGTTCCTATTGTGAAGCGCTGTGATGCCTTCGGGTAAAGTCTGCGCTATATAAAAATGCATAAATAAAATAAAATTGTCAAGCACAGGATTTCTAATGTACATGTATTAGGCCATGCCTCCTTTACAGCCCCTAGCCACCATTATCATTCCACTTAAAGCACTGCCATAAAGGCTAGGAGACATTTTCTGCACCTCACACAAAGCTGAATTTTAGTCCCCCCCCCACCCACCCACCCATCACCCCCAATTGGTTTCAGGATGCCATTAAGTTCTCAACAACAGGTTGCAAACGGGGGCGGTGTCCGTCTCAAAATCTGCATGCCTGGTTATGGGCATGGCTAGAAAACAGGCATCACACAATCAAACGTGGTTTTAAGGGAATCAAGACAATACAAGAAATGACAAACTAACTGGAAACCCAACAGGTTTAGATCCCGAAACCATCGTCACTGCTGAACAGCAAGCAACGTATTTGAGAATACATTTTAAACGAGAATGTGTATGTTTTATATGCACATGTATACTAGCTGTACGATAAACCATCATAGGAAGTAAAGTATAATGAAGTACAGACTTTGTGATACATATTTATTTATTCATACTGGATATGAAATATTCAATTACGAACCTCATATGTTGTAAGTAATTGCCAAAGTTTCCTAAAATAGCTGAGTTAACCTAATCGTCTCTCCCAATCCATGCATACAGACCTAAACGCTTTCCTGACTGACATGCATGCACACGTGCTACTAATGTGTCCAAACGCACCTTATTAACGTGTTTCTCCAAGTCTGCTCAGGTCCTTCTTCTACAATGCTCCCTTTATAAGATGTCCCCACTACATAAACAGGCTAACACCCTGTTAAGCAAAACACATTTCTAGGCAGTCTTTTAAATTTCTTGAAATGTATAGTTTGTTACAACCTAATGTATTTTAGAGGACCAGAATAATCCTGTACATTAACAAACTGTAGGTACCTACAAAACAACTAATATGAAGCACTTTAGTCTTTAATCGCTCGTTACTTTAATGGTCTTCTGATGAATGGTAATGCTTCTCTACATGCACAAGGCACTTTACTAAGTGCCTAACTTTTATTTTTTTATACCAGACATCTCATAAGTAGATGGCCAGACCTCAGAACCCAAACTGAGAACCCTTTGTCGCACTTAATTTTATTATAGTCACTCCAGTGGGCAGTCACTTTGTAAGCCTAAAAAAGGTCTGCTATAGATGGCTGCTGTGTTTGTTCTATGCAGGCCCGGTTCTAGCGGGTGGGCCAGGCCCACCCAAACATGAGCCTGGCCCACCCAAACAGGAGCCTTGGCCCTCTGCAGTGAGGGCTGGAAGGCAGGCGCACAACGCGCAGGTCGTGTGTGTCAGCCCGGGCCGAGACAGCTTTCCCGGGCACACACACACAGACAGTTTTAGAGATTATCGCAGCCCCACACCCGAGTACTTCACAGGTCTTTAAAGACCATTAACATGTTAACGAGGCTTTGTTTACTTTTTTCACCCCTTCATCTCGGCGTGGCGAAAGGTTACAAATCCTTTTTGACAATGGCAACCTTTGGTAACCTTTGCCTGCTGTCCTGCTGCGTTGATATTTCTTTTTCTATGCAGATCAGGTGAAAATAAGTTTGTTTATTCTTAGTCACCTTTCCTAACCCCTGCAGTGGCTTATCACATCAGGCTGTGACACAAAGTTTGACTAACGGAGTAGGTAAGAGAATGTGTTACTACATTTTTTTCTTTTTAAAATCTGCACAGGCCCAACAGGACACATACTTCGTGTGAGCTTCATTTAAACAGTTTTTATCTTTATCATGGCCGATGCAGGACAGCAATAAGACCATACAAAATGCCCAGATAACGCTGGTGATTAATGATCCTTCTGGAGAGCAATCATTTGTTTGTTAGTAGTTTTTAAATGCAGATGAACGGTATTGTATCTGGATAGCTCAGTGGGTTATTGCCTTTGTCACAGAGATCCTTGTGTTACTTGGAGTTCAGAAGTTACAATCTTATCATAGGACCTATGAACTGTCATCTAAGAGCTGCCTACAAACATGAATGGTATAGTTAGAACGTTGCTTTTTTTGTTTTGTGATCTAGTTAGAACTTCCCCAGTCTTTCATTATTCTAATGTTGCTAAAATTAGTATGTTTGGACAGATATACATTTTTATCAGTAAAGCTGACCCCCATGGAATAGTCTTTAAAACCTAAGGTTGTGTTTCCCTGTACCAAACCCTTTTAAAATATACTGCCCACCAGTATGGATGACGTGATTCATACACCTTGTAATCCTCATTGGCTTATGTGACATTCCCTATAGACTGATGTACATACTTGTATGATTCATTGTCTCTGTACAATGTGTGTGGGATGTAAAGTACTTCAAAAAATAAATGATGCGCAAATCGATGCTGTGCGTCCGGATTGGGGCGTCAATACGCCCCAGTGTTTGAAGGGATGTAAAGTACTGACACACACTACATTGATATGAGTAGCGCTATACAACAAATGACATGCATATGAGAGAGGGGCTACGTAAAGATGAGGGGCACTGTTGGAGGGTTGCGTGATGGAATCCGAGGAGGAGTTAGTGGGAGGGGTTAAGGAGCGATGAGGGGCACTGGTGGAGGATGACAGTGAGGGAATCCGAGGAAGAGGTCATGGGGTGGAGAGGGAGCTCGGGAGAGATGAGGGGCACTGGTGTAGGGTGGTAGTGAAGGAGTCAGAGGAGGAGGTCTTGAGTGGGAGGGGCTACAGAGAGATAAGGAGTACTGGTCTCCAAGGAGGAGGTCATGAGGGGGAGGGGATATGAGGGGCACTTGTGGCGTGAGTCAGTGAGGAAATCTGAGGAGGAGGTCAATAGGGTAGGGTCATTGAGGGATGAGTGGCACTGTTGGAAGGTGGTAGTAAAGGTATTTACGGAGAAAGAGGTTATTGGTGTGGCACCAAAAAAGACTTTCGCATCAGCGATAAAGCTGGCATTGTCATGGCCTTTCTGTTTTTGTTTATTTGATTAGCAGTCGGGTCATAAGGGCTACTGTGGAACATACTTTAAATTGCGTGCTAATTACATGTACTGCTATATTCAATGTTTTAAGTTTGAAGGTGATTTTTCTAATGTTTTCACAAGGCAAAATGAAAGTCGAGCCCGATGGTGCCTGATATGGGGCTGGGGCCCAAGGTCAGCTGTGACATAAGGTGCACTGGAGAGGAGTAGTGGATATTCAAGCCTGTAAGGGAGTGTGTTGCAGAGTCTGGGGTCAGGTGGAGGTAGTAATGAAGAGGGATTCTCCCTGAAAGCTTGCATAGAGGGAGCCCAAGAAGTGTCATTTGCCTGATACCCCCACCTCAGAAACCTCCTCTTCCCATCAAAGGAACATTACAAGGAAAAAGCACTTTTTGAGATTAATAACATTTAGAAAGAGATTTGGAAAAGAGTGCGATTTACTGGGCCTTGCAAGAGTAAGAAGCAGGACTCCCCAGAAATATATGCGACAAATGGAGTCCCAGTGGCCCACCCAAATGCACCCTTGGCCCACCCAAATAAAAATTCCTGGAGCCGGGCCTGGTTCTATGACGAGATGTAACAGCGTATGCTGCGGCGCGCAACTGATATCTATCTCGTAAAGTATAGAAAATGTTGGATATTTTAAAAGTGTCTGGCATTAGCAAAAGCAGCTATCGCCCTGACTTGGAAGATTAGCAACAGGAGAGGGAGATACGTATTTAAAAAAATGGCATCTGCATTAGAAGGATAAGCTAGATACTCGGGCATAAAGCATTGCATACGTGTGGTAGAAACGCGGAATAGAGAGGAAAGCAGCACATCCTCAGAATACCATCAAAACAGACAATACGACTATCCCACAGAACAGTCCAAAGTAATCGCAAAGCATGAGATACAACGCTACCTGCAACAGTCAGCAAAAAGCACCCGTAACGAGACAGGACACACAGCCAAGAAACAAACATAACTAATGACGCAGTTTTCATAGCTTTTATTTAATATTATTATGTTTAAAAAAAAAAGTTTGCAAGTCACACAATCCACCAATTAAACACAAAATACGCATAACTGATGCCGCCGTTTTCATAGCTTTTATTTAATATTATATTTTTTTTTTAAAGTTTGCAAGTCACACAATTCACCAAGTAAACACAAAATACGCAGACACTATGCACGTACCACAATCCCCGATAGGATTAGTATGCAGACACGTCAGTCCTGTGTTAGAAGTGATATTTCCACTGACCCCTGCAGCTACATTCCAACTGATACCTAGAACTAATCGGCGACCTCAAGCCGGAGCAGGGCACAGCCTCACGTAGGCGCCAATCCCCGCTGCACCCTAGGACTATGTATTCACTCCTCCCGTGGACTGCCCCGCCTAGAACCCCTGGCAGTTCTAGATGCCCCTTATTTACACCCTCTGCGTCGATGTTCTGCCTCCATACAGTACTTTTTCTAGCTGGAGATATTGTCCACGTTCAATTAACTGCGGCCAGCAGCACCGGCCTTGCAGCTCCGCTGACACAACTCGGCATCCTCTGAGTTCACGCCGAGGAGGGTCTCCGATCTGTGATGAGGAAACACAAAAAAAAGGTCATACTTGCTTCCCGCCCTCAGTCCAGCCCCTCGGCCCTTCTGGCCAATCACAGCACTGCGCACGTGACGAGGGCTCAGTGCGATGACCTCATCCCTCAGTGTGGGATGACGTCAAATTCAAGATGGATGGAATCACGGCAGCACCGCGCGCTAGCCAATTCTGACGATTAAAAGGGCGGATAGTGGCAGACCGCCGATTCCGCGGCGCACGGACGGTAAGTGTGTGTTGTACGGTGCCCTGAGTCGGAGACAACGGGCGGGGAACCCCAATATCAGCTGTACGGTAAAGGCGTCCTTTCCTGACGTAACTCAGGTGATTTTTCCCATCTCCGCGTACTGTTCTGCGGCCCCAGTTCCACCTACTGCGCACGCGCGCTGTAGAAGGCGGGTGTGAAGAAACGGCTCCGAAGCACTTGCCTTGGATAGCTTCTGGTGTCGAACATGAAGTGCGCATGCGCTACCCTCACAATGGCCACTTGGGGTGTTATTGCGCATGAACAACTCAAACGTCGGTTTTATGAGGACGCCGTCACGTGACGAATTGGGACAGACAGACAACGTTTTCTAATGTGTTCGTCTTGATAGAGACGCATGGGAACAGTTTACGTGGTGCGCGTGCACGGCTTTTTTGTTTTTTTATTCTTCACATCTTGTGCTTTCTATTTATTCTCTTTTTTTAGTTTGCACATGACGTCATTGATATGCATACTGGGCTATCTTCTGCATCCCTCCCTCTCCCTAATCGTTATCGAAGGGTAGGCGCTGTCGGGAGTGGTGCACACACACGCGGGTATAGTTGGAGTGTATCCAGCCTCGCTCCCTTAGCCCACCAAGCAACCTAGAATCATTGGGCCTGAAAGATGGTCCTAGAAAGTACACCGGCCACGAATTTAGCTTAACGTTTCTTCCTCCCAACCTTTTCAGATTTCTGGTATAGATTGGATGGAACCGTAGAAATTTAAGTCTAATCCTTACTTTCCTACTGTTCGGTGTTGTTGAGAGCGTCTTATAGCTGGAACTCCATATTTTGGCGGGAGATTTGCCTTCTTATGCAAAATTCAATTCTACAAGCGTAGTTGCAGAAGTGGATACTCCGCGCGGGATAATCAACCTCTTTGTACCTGCATTTGTTATATTTATCAATTTCTTTATTGATCCCTTGACCTTGTTAACATGGCATTCCTATAGCCTGTTAACCTGTGTGATCAAAGGCCTTTATGATACAGTCAATGCTGAGTGCACTTGGATTTCCAGAAAAAATAAACCAGAAATAATTTTTCGCACTTTTGTTTAATTATATTAAATGGTTGTTTTTGTTATGCAGTCCAGTTCCATTTTAAGTGAGGAATATTACAAGGGCATACATTGCTTCCTGTGATGGCACTTATTGTGACATCACTACCTGTGACATCATTGTAAATTACATATGTTAATTACTGCCCCCACTATTTTTCGTATGACTTGTGCCCTGCTCCCAAATTAAACCCTTGCTCTCAATTCATCTCATTTTTACACTTACAAAAATCTCATTCCCCTATTCTGCCATATCCATCTGATCACAAGTGACGTGTCAAAAATATTTATAGATTTGTTTTACTTTATATAAAGCACATTACAAAACATGGTATATATTTGTTTAATAACACATCATTTTACATTAATATCATTCTAAGACTAGTATTTAGTGATACAGCACACGTTTTCTGCATAGCAGTGTGTAATTGAGCTCAGAAATGGCTGGAAGCGACATTGTTTTTTTTTTACCTTTGTTTAGAGCGGAAACAGAATATACTGGGTGTTTTTTGTGAATGGTGAAATTTTCTGTTAACGCAGGTTTATCTGCTGGTATTCTTCTTATCCAGCTTCAAAGTACAAATGGAAAATTTGCAGTTAATTTGTCAGCAGAAGGTTAAATGAATTGAACAATTTTTTTCCCTCAGATAAGAGATTTCAAAATTGCCCCCTGCTGAGCCTTTCTCACAAATGAATAGGCTGTTGCCAGTTAGAGGGGGTTTTAAAAATACCCTGCGGCCAGGTTATACATATACACTGTTTGCAGGTGCAAGTAGTCAGCATGGCTGGGGCAGAAGGTGTCACCTCTTAACTTCCTTTTAGCTCAGAAAAGGGAAATGGCAGGTACCTCTCTAAAAACCGGTAGACAGGACTCCATACACCTGCGTCCACCAAATACTTAACATATGATTAAATGCTACTACACTGTGGTGGATGCATTACTGAAAATTATGTTTTCAAGGCCATACTGAATGGGTAAAGTTGCAGAGATTATCTGCATAGAATTTCATAGAAAAAAAGGTGTGATAGGCTGTACCACATACTTTCAGATTTTAGTGGTATCAGTAAATTCTCGTTAGCTGATAGAAGAGCAACAGTCCGAAAGAATGGCTTGTATCGTACCATAGAGAGCTAATCAGCGATTATTAGAGTTTTAAATTGAATGCTAGCAGGTATTGAAAGCCTCTGAATCTTTCTTGCAGCAGCTGAAACCTGTCACGATTTGGGAAGTTGTATCCACTCCAGCGGCTAAATTTTGCAGAGTTGGCAAATTCTTAGTGTCGGATTTCAATATGCTTGGCAGGAGAGCATTCTGATTATAGATTTTAGAGACAATTACAGTTCTAGCAATAGTAGCCCTTTCCTCTTCAAAAACAGTTGTCAAATATTAGTAGAAGCGTACTATTCTGATTTGAGGTAGAAATCGCATTAACATCTTTTTCTTATCTAAGCAGGGATTTGGGAATGCTCTTAGAAATGTGAACCTATCTTTAACTAGAGTCTCAGCTCCTCCAACCTGGAATAAGCAATAACTGCGGTCATGTTTTTATAGCCAATGGTAGGTGCTTGTGTGTAAAAACTAGGTGGGTGGACAACATTAAAAGCAATCAATGACTTCTGAAAGGTCTATCAAAACAAAAACTTTGAATCAGTCATAATGAGCTAGTTAAGAACATATAAGCTATAAAATAGAATGCAAATCAAGATGTTGGCAAGCAGTCTCCAACCCGAAGAACCAAAAAGCATTCAAGAGGAATAATGTCAGAAGGAATGTTGCAGAAGAACATCAGCATGTTCAAAGGGGTGAGTAGAGAGCAATAGGACGACATGGAAGGCAGATGCGAGGGTGCAAGGAAGACGAGGGGGCTAGAAAAGAAGTGGAAGAGGTATAATTATTATGACGGCGAGGGATTGAAAGGTAGAGAAAAGATTGGTGAAAAGATAACAATGGACTGATGGTAGGTGAGATGGGTGACAGTTTGGGAGGCGAGGAGGGAGACAGTTTAGGAGGGAGGGACAATAATGAAAGGGTATAGCAGTGAGGTAGAAGATGTATGATGGGGGTAAGAAGGTCTGCAGCTACCATGAGGTAACATGCAATAACAATACAAACCCATTTCCCCAGCAATGAGATGTGGTTCTCTGTTGCGTAGAGAGCCCCTGAGCATCCCTCAAAGGTGGAATTAATACTTGCACTCAAGATTGTCAATTGCATTTTTGATTAAACTTTTTATTATCATCTTTAGAAACAGAGCAGACAATGGCGCAGAGAGCACCAAATACTCATAATCCAAACAGGTAGTCCGTTTCACAAACCTGCAAAAGTAAAGCAAATAATAACTTTAAAAGTGAGTTGTTGAAGCTGCAGACTGAAAAGTAGAAAAAGTGGGCAAGAAAGTATAACGGTATCAAAAAAAGAAAGGGGAAAAGGCAATAAATAAAAAAGCACGCACAGAGACCCCAAAATTAGACTAGCACTACAGTGTATAAGAGTTCAGAGGGCCCCACTGCTTACTCAGTGGGAACACCTGGACATAAAGTACGAGGTGCAAGTCAGTACGCAAAAGTAAGTCAAGCAGGCATGCACATCACAAGAACATGGTCTCTAGTCTGGATTGTCGGGTAGTGGCAGGATGATGAGCATCCAACACTTCACCCGACCGGAGGAAAGCTTCCCAAATATCTTTGAAAATATATTCTTGGTCATTCGAACTGTATATCAGACCTTTGTCGGCAGCTGTCATGACCACATCCATGAGCCAATCCTCCAAAGTATATGGATCGGGATGCCCTGCCTACTGCATTTTGGTAACAAGGCTGACAATTGGAACTCCATTATAGCCACAGTGCAACATGGGGGATCGCAAAATAAGGATATGAAAAATTGTTTCTTTAGCTCTAAAGTTTGGCTTTGAATGGTTAATAATTGGGTGGTGTGCACAGTTTTTGTTACATGACTAATGTCTAGTTTGGATCCCACTTACATGAGTATGTGTAGTTCTCAGTTTTCTTGTTTTTTGTTTTTTCTCAATTTAACCCCTTGCGCGCTACATGTAACCAGGGATTGTATATTAAATGTTAATATTGGGCCTCCAGCACTTATTGTGCCACCCACTTGTGCCACGCCCCTTTACACATGTCTCAAGTCTGCCTCTGAAGCCTGTGTGTGCAGTTTTAAACTGCCACTTCCATAGGGAAGCCAAAATGTAGGACATGTACTCTTAGGTTTCACATTTGGTTTTTTACTATTGCAAGGTGTTGGACTTGGCCTTTTTTGGCTAAAGTTTCCTAAACATTTTGCCTTCCCCCTAGGCCTTTTTCTGACATGATGTTGTCAGCCTAGATGCTTTGGGCACTTTGCTACTGCTGATCAGTGTCAAAGTGTAAGTGCTCCCTGTATAAAGTGTAATGGTAATTGGTTGTCCATGATTGGTATGTTTGCCTTACTAGTAAAATCCCTAGTAAAGTACACTATGTGTGCCCAAACCATGGTACTTCATAGGGCCTTACTTACCCCTCATAGGTTAGACAAAATGTTCCCGCAAACACAACACCATTGTCCTAGATGCTACGCAGTAGGTGCCGATTTAGCTCATATGTTGTGGTCATGTCCTCACCTAGGGGGATTTTGGGACTCGGTCAGACAACATATATCTATCTGCAGCCATACAGAGGGACATAACCAACACTATGGAGGAATGTATCCTGGGCCTTCATAAGTCCCCCTCGAAACACAAGGTACAATATAGATTTGCAAACCTGTCATTAATCCTATCAATACACCCACCATGTGCTGGAAGTCCAAGAAACCACCCCCACTCATATGTGGCATAGCGAATTGATTAGGTGGGGTAGTGCAGAAAGTGCGGCCCTAAGACGGGAGGAGGCCAGAGGATTCCGTAAAACCCCGATAGCACTGGAGTGGGATGCAATGTTAGAAACTCTTAAAACGCAGGAGGTGGACGTAGTGGAATATCGTAATGTAAGTGGATCCCAAAATCCATCCCGAACATGTAACTAGTGCTAGCAAGACTACAAATCACTGACTAGGGTCGGTTAGTGCAATACTTTGCATTAGAACTGTTGTTGGTTTGAAAGTGAGGATGCCTGCCGGGCTCTGAGCACACAACTTCCCTAAAATGTTACTTTTATGGAGATAAAGGACTGGAGGGAGGTGAATCTAGTTGAAGAAGTTACGTTTATTATCGCAGACTATGACATGCTGGGATGAGAGATGCACACCGACTGGGTAGTCATGAATAACTTGGTACTGTTATGGGTACATTTGATATTGCTAGTGCAAATTATTCACGTGATGTGGGGATAATATGTACCGACGCTAATGGCATTATATTGAATTGCTCGACAGATTTATTAAAATGTCATGAATACTATAACAATAATGCAGACTGTACCATCCCAACGGTCTGAGAAATAGTAGAAGCCGTATTGTGTATAATGAAAAAATGCTAATAAAACTTTGTTTAAAAAAAAAAAGTGCACTATGTGTGCCAGGGCTGGTAATGCAAAAGCTACTAGTGGGCCTGCAGCAATAATTGTGCCACCCACACAAGTAGCCTTAAAAGAAAGAACTGCGGCCTGCCACTTCAGTGCCTGCGCTCAGTTTGTTAAACTGCCATGTTGTCCTGACAAGTGCACCCACTTGCCAAGCCTAACCTTTCCCTTAATATGCACATCAGACACCCCTATGGTAGGTTCAAGGAAGTCCCCTGGGCAGGGTGCAGTGCATGTGAAAGGTAGGACATGTACTGAGGTGTGTACAATGTCCTGACACTTAAATAATCTCCATTTCGTTTTTCACTGTTGAAAGGCCATCTTGCCCATAGGATAGAATGGGGAGGCTGTGTAATACGTTTCCAAACTATCTTCCCAAAGGCTCTAGATGGAGAGGTGAAGTTTAGTATGCCTGAACTCACAATTTAATAACACATCTTTTTGTGAAGGTGGTTTTTGCATTGTGTGATTAGAAACCACTCTTTTAGAAGTGGCTAGGTTTTTGTGCTCTAACATTTCTGTGTGTCTCTGCCTGGTTGTGGATTGACTGTCTGGATCTGAAAGTGATAGGATCTGGGAAATGTCTTGATCCAGGGGAGGAGGTGAGACCGCAACAGGCTGACCTGCATCTGGAGTGTAGGGGGAGGAGTAGCCCCTAGAGGTGAAGAGGCCTGGGCTGCCGCCATAAAACAATGGCTCCATCTCCTGCTGAGTGATTAAGGATCCAGACCCCCACTATCAAAGGAAGAAGGTGTCACCGACAAGGAGACACCCAGAACTGGTTTGGAAAGGGGTTAGTCCCCCCCTGAACACAAAGACTTCAAAGACATTTAGGGGTACAACTTTGAGAGCTGAAACCCCTGAACGTTAGATTGCTCAAGACTGAAAAGGACTTAAACGACTTCGTGGTCAAGAGGAACCTCTGCAAAAGGAAGAACCAGCAGAAGAGACTGAAGGAAAGGACTGACTCTTGCTGTGTGTTCTGGGGCTGGCCTGCAGTTTGCTGATTTAATCAAGGAGAGGCTAAAGGTACTTTGCTGTGTCCCCTTGCTTCAAAGGACTTTGCTGTGTCCTGAAGTAACTGAACCCTATCCCTGTTGTGGAAACTCAGGAACACAAACGTTTTCAGGAGAGTCTCAGCGACTCTGTGTGCATGTGCTTTTTGCAGCCTGAGACCCTTGTAAGAATTACCCTGTGATCGTGGGCGCCAGGAGTCCAAGCGAGTCTCAGCGACGCTGTGTGAGTGTGCTTTGTGCAGCCTGAGACCTTCGTGAGGATTGCCCTGTTATTGTGCACACCCGGAGTCCAAGTGAGTCTCAGCGATGCTGTGTGCTTTGTGCAGCCTGAGACCTTCGTGAGAATTGCCCTGTTAGCGTGCACACCTGGAGTCCAAGTGAGTCACAGCGACACTGTGAGCGTGTGCTTCTTGCAGCCTGAGACCTTCGTGAAGATTGCCCTGTGATCGTGTGCACCCGGAACTCAAGTGAGTTTCAGCGACGCTGTGTGTGTGTGCTTCTTGCAGCCTGAGATCTTCGTTATCGCCAACAGCCCGGAATCCACAAAGTCGCATCGGAGGCCCAAGTCGCGAGAGGAGAGTGAAGTCGCACCCCCAAGGTAACGTGTGTCGCCGGCTGGAGCGGGGTGCGGGCTCGTAGAGGGACGCTCTCGGCCTCTCCCCTTTTTGCAGCGCGAGCCTCTGCTTCAGCTCGTATCGTGGTCCGTACTTGCCGAGAAGTGGCAGTACCAGGGCCGGAGTCGGAGCTGCACTTTGGTTTACACCATACTCGTGTTGGGGGCATCTGTTGGCGGAAGCTGACCGCGAGTCCGTACGAGTGGCTGAGAGACCATTTAAAGCACCGTGATCGGTGCTGGAGTGTATTACGCATTGCATTATTTCTGCATTACAAACTACCTGATCAGTGTATTATGCATTGCATTATTTCTGCATTACAAAGTGCCTGATTGTTGCATTACGCATTGCACTATTTTTGGATATCGAAGTACATGATTGTTGCATTACGCATTGCACTATTTTTGCATAACGAACTGCATAGCATTGCATTAGGACAGCATTGGATCATTTAGAATTACTCATAATACCGCGAGAACCTACAAGGGCTGGCTGGCCTAATAACCGGCCAGGAGGAACATTACAAATAAAGCAAAACCAAAGGTGGTGATGGACGGAGCGTTGACTATACAAGCACTCACCCCCAGTCAACTGATCTGGGTTTAATCCATCACCGTTCTTTAGCCCACTCTGCCACCCCAGTTCAGACATGGCCATATGCAAATCAGTCTGACCCTGTGCCTCATGGGAACAGTCCAGCCCGAACTGCCAAGCCATGCCTTCCCTGGACCGGAAACAAGCTTCCGAGGACCGGTTTCTGGCATTACAGCCCACTTCAGCCCGGCTTGCTTGAATCCAGTGGCAAAGTGAGCAAGGGACTCGCGTCTGAGCATACCCTGCCAACTTATGGCGAACAAAGCAAAACCAAAGGTGGTGATGGACGTAGCGTTGACAATACAAGCACTCACCCCCAGTCAACTGATCTGGGTTTAATCCATCACCGTTCTTTAGCCCACTCTGCCAGAGGTCATGAGAGCACAAATGTAATAGGAGAAAATTACACACAGGAAAGGGTTCCAGTGGACTAAAGAGCCTGCAAGATTTTGACAGCTAGAATTTGACCTGTGTTCAGATGTATCCACTGCATGTAGGAAATTTGGTCATGCATTGCTAATCCATTGTAGCAGAAAGATGCCACGAGGGACTCCCAGGTGAGTTAGCAACGGCAACAACTGCAAGTGCATCAGCAACCACACTTTAATAACAATAATGACCACAGCATCAACAAGAGCTGCCACCAGCGGGACATAGCCAAACACTGGCTAAGATGACTGCCTAGGCAGGGACCCAACCCACTAAATATCCTTTATTATATTAGTTACTTGTTTTTCTCCCCTGAGGCGGAAGCCGGGGGCATCTACTCTTTACCTTTTTACTACGGAAAGCATTCTTCTGTGTGTGAGATAATTTAGACTGTCTGCATAGTGAATTACAACTTGTGCGCAGGGCTTACATCAGTGCTGTCATCGAGTGCATTTTTAAAATTGTATATATTTTAATTGATACGTTTTAAAGGAAAATGCTCACATCTCCGACTTGACCCGACTTGACGAGATTTGTTTCGTCACAGGGGTCCTGTTAGCGCTCTCTCTCCCCCGGTGCAGCCGAGCACAGCGCTTTCGCCGGCTGGGAGAACGCAACACCACCATCTTGGGGGGAGGCAGGGTAGCGCTCCAGCTCCTGGACGCCTCCCGCCCTCCCTCACTATTTAAGGTGTGTGGTTTATACGTGGCATAGATTGCTTGTTTTTCTCCCCTGAGGCGGAAGCCGGGGGCATCTACTCTTTACCTTTTTACTACGGAAAGCATTCTTCTGTGTGTGAGATAATTTAGACTGTCTGCATAGTGAATTACAACTTGTGCGCAGGGCTTACATCAGTGCTGTCATCGAGTGCATTTTTAAAATTGTATATATTTTAATTGATACGTTTTAAAGGAAAATGCTCACATCTCCGACTTGACCCGACTTGACGAGATTTGCTTCGTCACAGGGGTCCTGTTAGCGCTCTCTCTCCCCCGGTGCAGCCGAGCACAGCGCTTTCGCCGGCTGGGAGAACGCGACACCACCATCTTGGGGGGAGGCAGGGTAGCGCTCCAGCTCCTGGACGCCTCCCGCCCTCTTCCCATCTTCCTCCGGATATGGATAAAAGAAAGCAGTTATCCCGCCCGCGCAGCGGGCGGGCGCAGCGGGCGCGCCGATGGCGTGCCGAAGGCAAGCCCGTCTGCGCCCGTCCGCGCCGGGCCCGCGCCTAGCGCCAGTCCCCCTGCCTCTCGTCCCCAAAAAATCATCTGGTCCAGCAGCCAGCTTGTCACATTAAGACATGGCGTCTGTACCCCCACTGCTTGCTGTAATCTCCTGGACTTGGAGAAGTCTACCTTCACCTGCACTCGGTGCAATTATTCCATTCCCCTTATGCGAAAACGATACCTTCAAACTCAGATAGCTGCTAAACCGCAGCCCATATGCAAACTTAAGGCTGCCTTAATAAATTGCCGATCTTTGCCTGCGCACGCTTCTGAGATTTGGCTTTTGCTGGATATACATAAATGGGACATACTATTCCTAACGGAAACGTGGCTTAAAGACTCGTCTAAACCAGACATACATTTGGCTATTCCCCCTGGCTATCGACTGTCAGGAGTCAATCGAGACAACTCCAAATCTGGGGGTGGGCTCGCTGTCATTGCCAAATCCCATCTCATCATGAACATAAAAAAAATATCTAACCTAGGGCTTATTGAAGCCATGTATCTTACGATAATGGATTCTGCCATCACGATTTTTGCTGGCGTCCTGGTCTATAATCCCCCTACTGCCACTTCTGCCTCTCTCTACTCTTTGCTACATTCAATCGCGGATCTCTCCCTTAAACATTCTTATTTCACAGTGCTGGGAGACTTTAATCTTCATGTGGACAATTCCGCCTGTCCCCAAGCATCATTGTTGCTCGAAACTTTACAAGGATTAACCTTGTCCCAATTAATTAAGGGCCCTACCCACAAAGCTGGACATACGCTCGATCTTATTTTCACGAATCACCCTGGCATCACCTCTCTTCCTTCCCTACCCCTCACGTGGTCAGACCACTTCCTCCTTCCTTTTGATATCACTATTCCTCCCCTGCCCCCATCAACAGAGATATAGGTCGTAAATGGTCTAAAGTTACCTATGAGGCCATTGATCCCTGTTTTCACTATCACTTTAACTCATCGGAAGACCTCAACAAGGAAACAGTGAGATATAACTCTGCTCTTACCACTGCATTAGATATTATTTCTCCTCTAGTCCCTATGACTTCCTCTAGGTCGCGCCCATCTGCTCCTTGGTTCTCCCCCATGCTGAGAGAGGAAAAAAGCAGGTGCAAACAGTTGGAACGCAAATGGCGCCAATCCTATGACCCAACTCTTAAACTAGCTTATAAAGCGGCCTTAAACAAATTTCAAAAAATTAAGCGGGCCACTATGAGAGCCTATTTTTCTAAACTCATTCAACTGGCTCAGAATTCTTCTAAAACTCTCTACACAATTGTGAAGGATTTTGTGAATCCGCCTGTCTTAAAAGCCCTGTCTGCCCCCACTCAAGCCCTCTGTGATGGACTATCTGATTTTTTTCCAGGAAAAGATTATCAAACTATCATCGTCCTTTGATCCCGTATTTTTCAGTCCCCGGCCAGGAGTATTGGACATCCAGCATTGCCCATTCAATTCCTTTGATGGCCTGACCCCAGATGCAGCTCTATCACTGTTAAATCAAGTCAAGTCAGGATCTCCGCTGGACCCAGTTCCCGCTAAAGTGATGGGTAATCTTGCCCCTGTCTTAATCAACCCTCTCCTCTCAATATGGAATGCCTCCCTGACCCAGGGCCTATTCCCTCCAGTTTGGAAACAAGCTAGGCTGCTCCCCATTTTAAAAAAAACCTGATGCGGATCCATCCCTATTTAGTAACTACCGTCCCATCTCCCTTTTGCCTAAACCTGCTAAAATTCTGGAGAAAGTGGTCCAGAAACAATTGGCGTCGTACTTAGAATCCAACCAGCTGCTGCACGATTCACAGTCCGGTTTTAGAACTGGCTATAGCACCGAGACCGCATTGCTGGAGGTATCGGAGACAATTCGCGAGTCGGTGGACAGGGGCGAGGAGGCCATGCTGGTTCTCCTCGACCTGTCCGCCGCATTCGATACTGTGTCTCATGATATTCTTGTGACTAGGCTGCAGCAGCTGGCAATTGGAGGTACAGCTCTGGCTTGGATTAAATCGTTCCTTTCAGGGAGATCCCAAAGAGTATCTTTGCCTCCTTTCGAATCAGATGACAAACCCCTTGTCTGCGGTGTGCCCCAGGGCTCCGCCTTAAGCCCTCTTTTATTTAATGTGTATTTGGGCCCTCTTGCCAAGGTAGTAGAATCGTGGGGAGTCAGGGTGGTCTCATACGCTGATGACACTCAGCTTGTCTTTTCTTTTAGAGACCACTCGGACTCACACTTTTCTAACTTTCGTAACTGCCTTGGCAACATCTGTTCTTGGATGGCTTCCAATCACCTGGCCCTAAATACAGACAAAACTGAGGTACTCTTTTTCAGCCAGAAATCAACTCCTCCTGCCGCCTTGTGGTGGCCTACGGTTTTGAATCCCCCCCCTAACCCTGTACAGTCTGCCCGCAATCTCGGCTTCCTTTTTGACAGCACCATGTCCTGTAAAGCTCAGGTCAATAAAGTCACTGCGGCTTGCTTTGGCAAGTTGCGCATGATTAGGAAGATTTTTCCCTACCTTCCTCAGACGTCTCGTAAAACGATTGTCCATGCCCTTATTACGACACATCTGGATTACGCCAACAGCTTGTATGCCGGAGCTCCCCTTTATCTCATTGATCGATTGCAAATCGTCCAAAATGCGGCAGCTAGGCTGATTGGAAACATCCCCACCTGCAAATCAGTCAAAGCATATCGCAATGAACTACACTGGCTCCCTATCGCCCGCCGGGTTCAGTTTAAAATCCTGACCCTTGCCTTTCGGGCTATCCATGGAATTGGCCCAGCTTACCTGAGGAGTAAAAGACTCAAATTATCCTGGTCAGAAAGAAACCTAAGATCCAACAGCCTTCGTGTACTGACTGTTCCTAGATTTAGGCTTGCCCGGAGCGGTGGTAGAACATTCAGTGTGACGGCTGCTAAATACTGGAATGGTCTCCCTTTGGGCCTCAGGTTCATTGAGTCTGAGCAGACCTTCCGTCGCAAATTAAAAACCTGGCTGTTTTCCCAACTCTAATCAGGTGTTCCTTGGTTCCTTGGGTTGGAGGGTAGGACCCTGGCTGCCCCCTCGAGTGATTAACTTGTTCTCTCAGCGCCGGGACACCCCCGACGGGGGTAGCTGCGCGCTTTATAAGCTTCTTAAAAAATAATAATAATAATTATCCGCCCTTGACATTGAGCTTCAGGAGTGGCAGGCATGCTACCCATGACTAGTGGGTAACCGGCAACCCAGCACTTCGAGAAAAAAAATCTGGCTCAAACCTTTCATGAATCGTGTTCTGGAGGGCCTATCGTGCATCCTCTAGATATTGGGCTACAACTATGTGCAGCAGCAGAGAATTCAGATCTTACGCTAGTGAAGTGCAACCTGCCTTTTACAGTGTCCAACACTGAGCGATCTCTGTCTTTCCCCTCTCCAAAACCCCTCCCCCTTCATCCCCCTCCCCCATGCTCACATTTGAGGGTCGAACTGATTCTAGGATGTGCATGGGCCCTGACTGGGATCTCCTTCGCAGGTGGCCGAACCGTCAGTTGAAAACGAGGAGATAGGCATTGGTAATTTTCCCATTCAAATGCTCCAGCCTCCATCAGATCTATGGGAAGCTTGATTCTCTCATGTTGTGCTGTGACCATATGAAAGTTCGATTACCAAGCACAACCACCAATTCAAGGAGATAGAATGCAGAAAATCTACTGTTAAAGATGATGCCATTGACTTTTAGGCTATATTAATGAAGTGGGTCGCCAACATTTCAAAAGTTACTGACAAAAATTAGTATTTAGAATTGTGCTCCTTGTGTAATACCATATGTATTATCAGCCTTGTGGAATCTACAAACACAGGTAGAATTGAAATATTCATTGAACAACCACTGGTACAGATCCTGGGAAGAGGCCAATTCTCCAGCTGTTTCATTGTCAAGAGGGCTCAGAACATTGGGTCCAAGAACTCCTCATGCTGCCACTCGCGCCCTGTTATCACCAGGCTGTCGAATTATACAGATTTAAGTCATGCTAGACAGAGGGCGACCTGACCTACCAGGGGACGGACATCAACAGCTAACCAGAATTCACCATGGCAGTGCTGGGGGCCTGGTGATCTTTTAACAAAGTTAAATAACTACTTGGGACTATTGAGATAACATACGTAATGATCTACACCACCAATCTGCATCTAGACAATTTGAAGTCAGGTTCTCCCCTTGACCCCTGCCCTCTAAAAATCTTTAAGGAATGCAGGGATGTCCTACTTCCTCCTTTCCTAGAGGTGATTAATCAGGCTATCCGTGAGGGAGTTTACCCAAAACCCTGGAAACTGGCCATTGTTAAGCCCCTCCTTAAGAAACCCACGTTAGACCCTGGCATTCTTAAGAATTTTCGCCCTATCTCCCTGCTCCTGGCCCCTGCGAAAATACTCAAGACCCACTTAAATTTCCATCTGAGTGCCTTTTTAGATCACACCGGCCTTGACTCGTCCCAACACGGCTTCCGCAAAGCCCATATCACCGAGTCCGCCCTAACAGCTGTCTCTAATAACATACGGGCTAAGGTCGACAGTGGCCAGGCCACCTTGCTGGTCCTGCTCAACCTTACAGCCGCATTCGACACGCTGTCCCCTGCCATTCTGGCTGGACGTCTGGGGGAGATAGGAGTGGATGGTTCTGCGCTCAGCCTTTTAACATCTTTTCTGACTCAGCGCGAGCAGAGGGTCAAGTTGGGTGACTACCTCTCCTCCGTCAAGCCTGTGCAGTGTGGGGTCCCTCAGGGCTCGTCCCTGAGCCCCACGCTTTTTAATATATATGTAACACCTTTGGCCAGGCTTGTCAGATCCTTTGGTCTGGAAGTCGTATCCTACGCTGACGACACCCAGATCATGGTCTCCATATCACATACAGCTGACATCACCGCCCTGAATTTTAAAGCTTGTATGGAGGCAGTTGCAGAGTGGATGGTAAGAAATTACCTTAAGCTTAACGGGGAGAAAACGGACGTGATTATTTTCGGAGGTAAGCAAGAGATCTGGTCAGCGGACTGGTGGCCCTCTGCTCTCGGTGCTTGCCCCACGCCCACTCAGTCAGCTCGGAATTTGGGCGTTATTTTCGACTCCTCGCTTTCCTTCGACAAGCAGGTCAGCAGGACGGCCTCAACTTGCTGTGGGGTTTTGCGAATTTTGAGGAAAATCGTACATTACCTGTCGATCGAAGCCCTTAAACAGGTTACGGTAGCCCTCATAGCCTCCCGTCTGGACTATTGCAATGTACTCTATCTGAGAATCACCAAAAAACTTGTCCAGCGTCTCCAAATTGTGCAAAACGCGGCTGCAAGGTTCGTGGTTGATGCTCCTAGGCGTTCATCGGCCTCAGCCATTAGCAGGGATCTGCACTGTATCCCCTTGCAAGCCAGAATTAATTTTAAGGCCCTGTGCCTCACCCATCGTGCACTTCATGGGCTTGGGGCAGAGGACATCAGCTCCCTTGTGTCCCTCTATGTCCCTGGTAGGGACTTTCGCTCAGCGAACAAAAACCTTCTGATAGTTCCCAGAATTCTGAAGGCAAGATGGGGCGGGAGAGCTTTCTTCTCCCTTGTCCTAAGGATGTGGCTTTTCAGGGAAGCCTACCTCTAGCCGACACTCTGCTTCTTTTACACGCAGCTTGTTTCTTTTAATCTCCAGCGCCTTGACGCCTTTGGGCAAAGTCGCGCAATACAAGACCCTATCATCATCATCATTTTCAGATTAATGTTCATGCTATGTTTTTCACTTCCCCAAAGGATGCTTTCAAGTGCGTTAGGGCCAATTTAAAATCTCAAAAAAATGAAACTACAAAATACCCTTGAATAACTTCAGACACTGACTCCACTTCTAGATATCTCTTTAGTGACATTGTGTAGTGGTAGTTCATCTTCATAGATTGAAATATTTACTTTTATACTCTAATGCACATCCGGTGATGGGAATTCCTGTTTTTTAGCGAGATATTTTATGACCAATGAATGTAATCTCCCAGTGTTTGGACTTTTGGCATACCTTTTCTGTTTGAAGGTTACCACTCAGTATGACCACACTCTTTTGTGATTCCTAGGGATCGTTCACTGATGGTTGTGGTGTTCAGTGTGGGTGTGGCTATAGTTTAACATGTGTCGTTACAGTTTGTTCTGAGCTTATTTTGTTAATCATTATGACGTTCTCAATGATCTGGCATGGCATAGATACTTTGTGACCCGAGATACCCTTGCTAGTTAGAATCTTTATTCACATGCAGTGGCACCTGTTGTTAAGTTACTGACCTGGAATGTCTGTGGTCTTTGGAACCTTGAAAGTATTGAATAATTTTAACATATCTAGATACAGACGGAATTAAGATTGCTTTCATTCAGGAAACACATATGGCCTCTGGAGAAACTCACAAATGGGGGGGGGGCTATTAACTGGTGTTGTGATACTGATTAGAAGGTCCTTCCCCTCGACTTTTGTGTATGAACAGGTGTGCTATATTTAACTTTCAGGTATTCTTCATGTCCCCCCCCCCCTCCAACCCCCCCTTGTTAAACTCATCCCTTATGACGCTCTGAAGACTGATGTCCATGAATTCTTTGAGAACATGGTTCAACTCTACCGTATCCGAGGTGATACTAACATCATTTGTGACAGGGACCTCAATCTTAAACTAAACCCTCTTCTGAATTCAACCAATCCACGCAGAGCTAACAGTTCCATTGCCATTCGCACACTACTACATTTAATGGGCTTTGATGACAGGAGTTGAGGGATGATGTCGCTGTGTACTCCTCTGTACATGACTCTTGCTCTCAGATAGGGTTATGACTCCACTTCTCCGAAGATGTGGGGCGGATAAATAATATTGTATATTTACGCAGGTCCCTTTTCCACCACTCTCCACTTATTTTGATAGTGCACATGCCTGACTCTCTGGACGCCCACAGACAATGGTGTTTTACCTCTGTCGCACTGATACATCCGGTCTTTTAAGCTGACATGGCTAAAGCAATCTTTGACGCAAACATTGGGACTGTTTCCTTCCTCCTTAATGATTTGGAAATCATTTAAATTATATATCTGGGGTCTCTCTACTTCTAAATAATCTGGCGTTCTTAGGGCTCTGCAGACTCAGCTTCATTATTGGAGACCAATCTTTCTGTCGTACAACAATGCTGTGAGTCTTTTTGGGATGCAACCTCATTAGAAGTTCTTGAAGGCCTCCAGGCACAATACAGAGGCGGCGCAGATCTTGAGGCTATATATCTAGGTAAACATTCTCAGGCTCATGTTTATGGGTTGGGGGGGGGCGACCCAGTAGGACTCTTGCGTGGCTCTAGAGGGGAACATGGCCCAGAACAATAGTGACATCCTTGCACAAGCACATTTATAGACTAGGCATGCATACTACAGGGATCTTTAGTCCTCCAAATTATTACCGGATGATCAGATCAAAACCTTTTTGGATGATGTCACGCTGGCTTGGGTGGAAGGCAGAGTTCATGAATTCTTGCTTACGCTTATTACACTACTCGAAATACAGCAAGCCATGAATGGCTACCCTGGTGGAAAAGCACCCTGGATGGATGGCCTAACAATAGAATTCTTTAAGGAATTTAAGGAGCACCTTGCTCTCAGACTGCTATAGCTATATCAGGTGGCCCTTAAATCTGGGGCACTTCCCCCTACCAGAAGAGACACCCTAATCTCCATAATTTTGAAACCTGGAAAGGACCCTACGGAATGCTGGTAATAGGATTGTGGCGTGCGTCTTGCCAATAGGCTAAACGTGTTAATGACAGCACTTGTCCTGCTGTATCAATCCAATTAATTTTTGGTATGGCCACCTCTGAATAAACCTCTGTACACTGTTTTTATTAATCCCTGTAAAAGACCAGAGGCCCAGGTGTTTTTAGTGTTTCTTGACGCTGAGAAAGACTGTGTGTGACTCACTGGAGTGGCCTTTTCTTTTTGCGCAGGATGGCCTTCGGACATTATTTCACTGAAGGGGGGTTGGGAGCACAGTGCCTCACATCCCAGCACACTTCGTTCTATTGCATTGTGGTAAATGTAGTCCACAATTAGTGCTTACTTCAATAGTAACAGTAGTTTTCACCAAGCAATTTCATCTGGGATTGCTGAAAATGCTGCCTAAGACTTCACTTTGTGTGTGCCCCCCCCCCTGTGTTTAAAAGGCTCCCTCGAGCCAATGAGCAGACAAGCTTACCTGGGATGCACCTGTGTGTTTGTGGAGTTGTACTACGGCCTGTGAAGTCTTGGGCAGCATTTCCTCAACCTAGATGACTTTTCTCTGCTCATTATTACTTCTGCTCTTTTCTGGTGAAGGACAAAACCAAGAAACGCGTGTCTAGAGATAACAGCACTACCTGTACCAACTTTGGTGAAAAAATACCAACATTTGAAGCAAGTGTACTGCATTTACCATAATATAATGGGGTGAACTCTGCTTGGATGAGAGGCAGTGTGCTACCTCCACCTTGTGTTTAAAGGGCTCCCTTGAGTGCACCTTTGTGCCTGTGGAGTGGGACTGTGACCTGAGAAGACATGAGCAGTATTTCAGCAACCCCAGATTACTTTTCTCTAGTTACTACTTCTGCTCTCAACTGATGTAGGGCTGAGCCCAGAAACACATGTCTAGAGATATACAGCAATGTCTGCACCAACTTTGGTAAAAGACTACAGAAATGTGATTTAAGCATACTGCATTTACCAGTATGCAATGGTGTGAACTGTACTGGAATAAGAGACAGTGTTATCTATCGCCCCTTGTGTTTCAAAGACTCCCTTGAGCAGACAAGCTCACCTGGGATTCACCTGTGCACCTCTGGAGTGCACAGGGACCTGTGACGACTTGGGCAGCATTTCAGCAGCCCCAGTTGACTTATTATTACTTCTGCCCTCTACTGATAAAGGGCTAAACACAGAAACACCTGTCTAGAAAGAACAGCACTACCTGCACCAACTTTGGTGAAAAACAACAGAAATTTAAAGTAAGCATACTACATTTACCAGAATACAGTGGGGTGAACTGCGCTGGGATGAGAGGCAGTGTGCCCCCCGACCCCCTTTCTTGATGTTCTTTCATTGGCCTAGCTAAACTGCTGTATACTGACGGTAAGACCAGAATTGGAGTTAATGAATATCGGACACTGACATTTGCGATGGGCAAAGATAGGAGACAGGGTTGTCCTCTGTCACCGTAGCTTTGCAACCTGGCCTTAGAGCCTTTGGCTTCCTGAACTTCGCTAGAGGCATATACACAGGGGACTGAAATGTTGTACGTGTAGGGTTCTATTATCGCTCTACTTGATTGTCATTATTGATTGTGAGAGACCCAGGGAAAATCTAAACCCAATTATTCAGGATATTTTTCATTTTGGAAACTACGAAGGTTTAATCCTGAATTGGAGAACAGTAGAAATGTTCCCACTCACAGACAATACTATGCAGACCACTCTAGATTTTCCGCTTATACTGTGGGAAGACTGTACAATATCTTGGTATACAAGTCAGCAAAAGTATAGATACAGTTCTCCGGGATATTTATGAGTTGATTATGAACTACCTGTGGACACAAATCGAACGTTGGATTGCTCTCCCCCTTGCTCTGGCAGGCAGGATTGCTCTGGTGAAGACAATTGTCCTTCCTAAGTTTTGATAACTCTTCATAAATATTCCTTTTACCCCGGTAACCAAATGTTTGCACGGCTTCGAGCGTCGCTTACATGACTCATATGGGGTGGGGAGTCCCATTTGATGAGCTAGGAAAAAGTCTCACAAGCTTATGAGGTGGAGGGTTAGTTGTCCCAGATCTTAAGAGCTATTTTATTGCAGCACAAACACACTATGCTATATAGGCTAAGCCAAAATGTGCCCCCCTCCATATCTTCCAAATAAGAGGGACCAACTTCAGGTAGGCAGGCTAGGTATGACACTAGAAACTAATAATCCTAGACCTCGCAAATATATTGAAACCGTCCGATGCACTAATTAGTCGATGTGGACACTGGCTAAATAGATGGAGCTACCCATGATCTACTCCAACAACATCAGTCCTTGAAAACCCAGCCCAACCCCTACATTATTTATATATTTATTTATTTTGGATTTATAATGCGCATAGCTGCCTCAGCGACGAGGCGTCCCAGCGCAACCAGAAACCCAAAAACCCAGGGCCGACAGGGGAGCAGCATGGCAATTAGACTGCTGGCAGAGGATAGAGCCACGTCTTTAAGGCTTTTTGGTAAAGCCAGGTGGTTCGGCATAGCTCTCATAGAGAGAGGAAGCGAATTCCAAAGCTTCTCCGCCAGGTAACCGAAGGAACGACCTCCGGCCCTCGCTCTCCAAACGCGAGGGACACGAACCAGCACAAGGTCGGCAGATCGCAGCAAGCGTCCGGCACGTAGGACTCCAGCAGGTTAAGTAACCCTGATGGGGCCTGATGTGTCAAGATCTTATGCGAGTAACACAGTGCTTTAAACTTAATGCGCGGGTCAACTGGCAGCCAATGGAGCTTGGGGAGCACCTGCGCCACCGAGTAAGATCTGGGCAGTGCAACCAAAATCCGAGCAGCCGCGTTCTGGACCCTCTGCAGGCGCTTAATGCTCGCCTTGTTTGCGCCCAAATAAAGAGAGTTTGCGTAGTCCAATCTGGACAAGATGGACGCCTGGACAATAGTCTGGCGCACTCTGGGGGGAAAAATCGAGCAATGGTCTTAGGCCACGCAATAGCCCAAAGCAAGTCCCAGCGACGACTTTCGTTTGTTTATCGAAAGTCAAGTCGCTATCGAACCACACACTCGGATTTTTCACAGCCTCTTTAGGGCAAGGGGCGGGCTTGAGGCAATCCGAACAGCACTGCTCAGACCATAGCTCCCGGTCCTTGCCAAACAGCAGAATCTCCGACTTACTGGCGTTTAACTGTAAGCAGTAAGCAGTTAGCCCCCATCCAGTCAGAGACAGCCAAGAGGTAGTCCTTGAACTTGCCCACATTGATATTGTATTTCTTCGAGAAAGCAATTACCAATTGGGTGCCGTCGGCGTAAGACACCAGGGACAACCCCCTGCTCTTAGCCACCTCTGCCAAGGGTCTGACATACAGGTTGAACAAGAGAGGGCTTAAAACAGAGCCCTGCAGGACCCCCCCCGATGCAGAGTGAACTCTTGCAAGGAGGAACAGAGACGTAGAAGGACCTGTCCTCCAGAATGGACCAAAACCAAGCCAAAGCACATCTCTCACCCCCACTTCCCAAAGGCGTTTCAGAAGTATTTAATGGGAAACAGTATCAAAAGCGGCATTTAAGTCCAAATGGCCCAAGACGACAATACAGACCATTACAAGATGACATTTTCCATACACTGACTAGATCCCTTTTGGTGAGGTTAATGCTTTTGATAATTTTGTTTACCATCGAGTTTGCCAAGTTGCTGCAACATGTTGGAGTTGTTTCCCTCTGGAGCCACTGGAGTGCATCACCCTCACACAGAGGCATCACTCCATGGGTACAAGGTGCTGGGTCTCACAACTATATAGGATAACTGAGAGCTTACTCCCTGCCGCTTCAGACACTGCCAGGGAGTGAAAGAAATTTGTCCGGGGGATCCCTCTATCTCAGAAGGTGTAGAGTTACTATCGTGAACAGATAAAACTTGTTTCCATTAAACAAAGACATAAATTAATATATTTGAACTTTATGACCCGTTTACAGCACGGACTCCATCAGATGAACCCATTCTGGACTTAAGTTGTACTCTGACTCTGCAGATTTTTTACACTTAGCTTGGGCATGCCCCCCAATTTAGGCCTTTTGATTTAAGGTTGGTTTCACAATTGGAGAAATAACATTTGTTCTGCTTCTGTGTACTCCACTTACCCTGCTTCTCGTCTATATTGTTGATATCCCTCACCTAAAGAGAAAATGGGTAGCCTTTTTTTTGGTCCTCGGCATAAGGTTTCCAGGCTCCATGACTCGTTGCAGGCTTTTACATCTGTAATAAACAGATAAACATATACACCATTACAGGCCCTCTTAGTAGGGGATAGTGCTGAGGTCCCGTTAGCTAACAGACCGACTATTTATGAAATAGGTCTGGGGAGGCGGCAAAGAGCATTCTAGTTCGGATATGGGAACCGAGTTATTTTAGGAAAACGAGGTTTAAAGTAATCGGCGCTGCAAACTAGATTTGGCTGAAAATTCAGCCTAAATGGAAAATTCCAACTTATCAATGCTTATACGCCGTTTTCGACTGCTGGTATTTTGCCATCGATTTTTCAGGATCAGGTTATTATTAGATGGCAGCGGTTTGGGTCTGAAGGCTATTGGTGATTTGTGTCAGGAAGGGCAAATGGCATCCTTTTCTTTTCTAAGGGAGAAGTTTCATCTAAATAACCACGACTTTTTAAAATATCTTCGGATTAGGAGTTTTTTTCATAGACCTCGAAGTGGGGCTACTTCTGTGTTTGAAAAGATTTCTATAGTTGAATCGGGTCGAAGGAAAGTGAGAATAGGCACAATTTATCAATATCTTCTATCTCGTTTCCCGGATGATATTGATGATAAGAATATCAAGTGGGAGAGAAAACTTGGTAAGAAGGGGGTCGATATTGGTTACACCTCAGAACTGGCAAGCCAGATCTTAATCTCTGGCAGCCTTTGGACTCAATGTTATAGGGCCGTGTTTGATTTGTACTACATACCTGCGAAGATTGCTAAGTGGAGGTGGGGGAAAGGGCAATAGATGTGGCAGGTGTGGGTTTCAAGCCGCTGATGCGATCCATATGTTTTATCTGTGCCCAAGCCTGGGAGAAAAATATTTCATGAAATTGAGTATTTCTTATAAATACAGCTCTAAAAATCCCGGTCATAATTTCTCCAGAGTTGGTCATAAGGGGATATGAGGATACCGGGATAGTCGGAAGACCTAGATATACTGTCGACTTTTTTTGTTTATAGCAATGACGATGGCTCGGTTGTGCATCACGTCACAATGGATAGGCCCGGAAGCTCCTACTTTTTTTAATTGGCGATCTAGGATGTTGTCACTGTATAATATGGAGTCGTCTGTGTACCTCTTAAGGGGGAAAAGGAGGCGGGAGATGGGTACTAAAATGTGGGCCCCTATCAAGGAATGGTCTCAGTGATAACTTACAGATGGGATCAGCTGATTGCTGCATAGGTATATAGGTATACCTCCTATCACGCTCTTCATTTCTGTTTTTTGTTTTTGTTTATTTATGTTATGTTTTTGTATTACTGCCTTTTTCCCTAATGTATCTCTGTGTATGTTATTTGCCATGACATTTGTCTACGATCAAATAAATAAAAAGATTTTTTTTAAAACGGGCACAAGTACTGGACCTAAAGATATATGGGGCCAATACCAAGAAAGTAAACACAAGGAGAGTATATGTGCGGTAGATTGATATTGGGGGAGAGGGGCCTCGAGCTTTGCTCACTCATGTGAACAAGTGCCTAGTTCATGATTTTGTGTAAAGTTTATTGTTGCCATGTTCTCGTTACTATTATTCCCCTTGATATCAGATTGGTCTCTAACCGTGTACTCTATTTTCCATTTTTGTCGCTGCCAGTGCCAGAACTACATTTTTTAAAGGTTCAAAATAAGCTTTATTCGATATTTAAACAAATATCATATAAGCATACCTTAATATACATAGTTAAAAAAGAAAAGGAAAAAAATAATAAATGCATTATGCCAGAACTACATTATATTATATTGTTGTATTTCTGTTAAAACAATGAACAGATCATAGAAAAATTATAGCAGAACTGCCGCCATAGCAAAAGTGACGCTATTCCACCGCAGCAGCACAGTTGTGAGCACAGCCATCACCATAGTAGCAACAACAGCTACAATTGTATCTGCCACACAAAAGGGAGCACAGTTGTGAGAGCAGCTTTGTCTACAGCTGTAACCACACCAGGGACCACATTAGTGACCACAACTGCCACTCTTATGAGAATAATAGGGCAGACCACAGTTGGAACTACAGCCGAGACAACAGTTGCCACCACAGGAGGGGCATGACAACTGCTTTCATCACAACAGGAAATGCAGTAGCAATAACGGCACCGCTGTGGCAATAGCTGCCACAGCACCACGAACCACTGCAGCAACCACAGCTTTTTTTTTTTAACAGTTTTTATAATAAAACAAGAGCAGCAATAAAGACATTACATCGACAGCCTAGGCAAAGATGTTCAAGAGATTACAACAGTATCTTCATTATTTTAATCTGGCAGAAACCCGGGGCAGCATATTCTAATAGTTACAGAACTATCCAGGGTGGGTCACTTGTATGTACTCGGGTCAGGAAACTTCACCAATATCTAGCTAACACTGAATGTCATACTCTCATCCATGTCTTCTTCCAACACCAGGAGTCTTTCCCTTCTTAGTTCTACTGTCGGAGAGACACATATCTCCCCCCTATATTTATTCCAGCACCCCCACTTGTGATTCCATTTACATGGACATCACCTGTCTTTATAAACTGTTTTTTCGGCGATCATGGCTTGATCCATATCTTTTGCCCAATCTCACAGCAACGACTTTCACAGCAGAGGTATACACAGTTATTGTATCCACGCAAGGGACCACCATTGACCATAACTGCCACCAAGACAGGGTCAACCACTGTAACGGCTGCTACCAATTCAGTAACCACGGCATTGCTTGCAGTTGCAAGCTGGGCAGAGGCAGCAGATGCAGCGACAACTATTATGATAACAGCTGCTAGCAAACTAGGTACAATCTTAGCAGCCAGATTTGAACCCAGTAAAAAAAGTGATGAGTGAAATGCTTGAATGAATCTCTTACGCTGGTAATTAGCCTCTACCACATTTACTTACTGTACCTCTAAAGACAGGAGCCAACCTTAAGCAAGTTAGGCTTGGTCAGGTCCAGAGGAAATGTTTTGTGTGAATTTTTAAGCCGTGTTTCCTCTGAACATTTGTGGAAAGATAACATAATCTTGGTTTAAATGAACCTTGAGATTACAGTAGCCAGATTAGGGCATACTGGAAAGGTTGCACAAGTTACTCTCACACCCTTATGTTCAGTGAATGTAATCTCTTAATGTATTCTTTAAAATCCTGCCCAGTTTAGTATAGAGTCTCTTCCAAAATTCAAATGATTGGCGCGGATCACAGCATTTACATACCTGGGTGAGAATTTCTTTTCCCCTTGTTTTTTATTGGAATCGTTCCACGAGCAAAATTTTCACTATTATTCTTCTGTTCCCCGACCCAACACACCTCTAACGTTTCTGAGTTTCCACAGATCTCAAAGCTACCTATTATATAGACGTTAAATTGCTTTACGAATGGCATTATAAAAAACATGCATAGAAGAGACCGGATCAGAAGTGCCTTTGACCTCCGGATGGTTAGATTAATATACAAAAGCACTTTCTTTAAAACACCATATACACAGCAAGTGCTTTATTACAGTATTCATTGCATGCACCCCTAATTCATGATAACTTTGTTTCCTGAATTTTATTTTATTACTAATGGCAGCAAGATACAAGCTTTAAGGAGGAATCCACACATAACACAGTCGTCCTGGCATATCTATGACACGTGGCATATTGGAAGGATAATAATCAAAGTGTAAATAGTCATATACAGATTACAACGAAAGAACCCAATCACATGCATTAAAAAAAGATGCAGTCGGGTGTAGGCATTTTTACCTTTGAACTTTACAGTATACAACCCATTCAAAGCCTAGGAAGCTGGAAGAATGTAATTACACCCCACCTTGCCCCAGGGTGCAGCTTTGGACTTTGATCACAGTTTTTTTCCTGCCTCCCCCGATAGGCAGGAAAAGAACTGTGATCAAAGGGCCCAACAACCCTGTCGCAGGCCCTGCTGAGATTTAGGCTTAGTTGACAATAACTATACTAATGTACACAGCTTACACATTCCTTGTTGTGAACAGCAGCAAGATGGGAAGTGGATTACTTTATCTACTCTGTCATAGTGCATCTGTCACATGAGGCAGCTTAAAAAGAGGTGAACTGACTACTGAAAATGTACGGTAAAACAATAGAGCAAAAACATCTTACCATCAAGACCAGGTGCCTAATTATGTGGTGGAGAATGATGTTGATAAGCTCTTTGCAGCTTATGATATGGCCATACGGAAGCACTAGGTCCCAAAGGAGGGCTGGAGGTGGTAGCATGTGGAAGCACATGCCCATTATTGACATGGGTTCACTATTGGCCATAGATGCAGCTGACCTGGTTAGGTATGCCTAAATAAAGGTGACCATGCTGTACAAATTTAGTTTAAAACTAGGAAAGTATCACCTGAAGTTCCGGATAGCCAGAAGCAGTCACACCAGTCTTGGAAGGATTCATCTAGCAAGGCATTAGATGGTTGGGCGAAGGGCAGTAAGGTGAAGGATTATGAAGAACTGTGTAATTTGATTGTGCAGGAGAACAGTTTGAGTAATTGCTTTACAGAGTTACGTCAGCACCTAATAGATTGCCAGCTGACTCTGCCCAGACAGCTTGGGAAAGAAACTAATCTCTGACTCTGTAGCCAAGTGTCCAAGAAAGTACCCGGGAGTGATCACAGAAATGGTGGTTGGTCTCCGCAGATGGAAGTAGAAGGCCAGGATAATACAGAAAAGTTTTCTACACCGTCCCAAAAATGTTTTTGAGGAGGGGGATTCCCAGACCACATCTGAGCAGGAGATAGGAGGGGGGATTTTGGGGAGAAGCCTGAGGGTGGTAGACTTCACTTCCAAGAGTTGGCTGTAAAAGGGGCCCCTGTCACTCCTGTGAGGGGCCACTGTCACTCCTGTGCGGGATACCTGTGCCAACCAGAACAGTATCTGCCTGGTCAGGTCAGGAGGGTAACACAGGCACATGCGAGGGAGCATATCTGCCCTATGGCCTTCTTAGAATGGGAGGGGACACTTGCTTAGAGGAGTGTTATAATAACAATCCAATTACTTACACTGATCCTCCATAAAGATGGGTAATTTGCTCTGGTTTTAAATTAACTTTTTTCTGAGTACTTCTCGGGCCGATCCCTTAAAGCTTCCACCAGTAGGTTTGTGGTTTAATTAATTTCTTCTGCCTGACGTGGATCTGAGAGTGAATGAGATCAGTGACTGTAGACACTGCCTTCCTGATTGAGCTTTACAGTGAGGCATCATCTCTTGCCTAAAATTCTTAAGACCTGAGTGGTCTATCTCAAGTTTTCTCAGTTTACCCTCTCTCTTACCTACAGCTTGAAAATTCTCCCAAAAGGGCAACTTCTCTGAACAGATTACGACTGACTGCTTCTTGACCTAACTAGTTTTCCATGCTATATATTAAGCACCCTCATTTGTAATCTGTGGCAGTCAGGTTTGATAAATACGTTCTAGGTCATTTATATTTATTAATCTGGAAATCAGGGAGAAGAAATGATAAATTATTTTCTCCTGGGACATGGCTTGTTATGTTCCAGAGCTTGCTTGATGAAATTGAGTTCCTCATTAAATTAGAAAAGTGTTCAATTTGTGAAAACAAGCAAGTGCACAATTTAGCTTAATCCATAAAACCTAATATTTTATGTTATGTTAAAATTGTATAAAGTGCAACAATCACCTTAAAGCATCTTAGTGATGGGGTATGGTTACGCGGTCAAGTGTGGGTATCAGAGTAGTCTGTTAAAAGCGGAGTTTTACATTGGTTTGCCTAGTTCCTCATATCTCCGTTTCTTTTTTTTTTTTTTTTTTTTTTACAGTTTTACTGGTGAGTAGAAGAAGGAACATTTTCTATATTGTATTTAGGATTAGTAAAGCAGGGATTATGAAATCCAGTTTTTGAAAAAATCTTCACTTTTACAAATTTTTTCTGAAGTTGATTGAAACCAATATTGGGGGAATCAAGGGCCAGATCATGTAAAGAAGCTCTAAATTTTTTAAAGGCTCTACTAAACCAAAAATACCGTTTTTATTTCCATACTGTGCATGCGGATCTTGGAGGTCTTGGAAATGAATGGCTGTTTTGTTGCAACCTGCTAGGTTGAGGTGCACTTTTGGTAGAAGCAAACATAACTGGTTTTAAGTTTACTGTAAACTTCTGATTCGTTTTATAAAAGCATTTAGACCATACACTTTTTGGTATTTTATATAATGTTGACTGCTTAATTGCAATAAAATGTACTTCTGCAAAGCTTTAAGGAGGAATCCAAAATAAATATTTTAAATAAAAAGTATATATAAAGAATTTTTCATGACAGACATTCTTCTGTTAATTAGTAGACTGCCTCCAATTCTACTGTTTGCCTTCTTAGTTAGGCCTTTGTATCCGTTTGCTTTAATTGGTATTTGGAAGGGAAATAAACATGAGGACGAGTATAAGAAGGAAGGCTGGTGAGATGTGTGTGTATATGTATGTATGTATATATATATATATATATATATATATATATATATATATATATATATATATATATATATATATATATATTTATATCCCAACACTAAAGTTGAGCCCTCTGTGGGAAAAAGCAACAATGTCGGAAATTTGGATCCATTTCATTCAGGATCAGATGCAGCATGAGACGCACTCCGGCACAGGCATCTCTCTTGTTCGTTGCCAAACCGGTTTCGGGATCGTCCTCCCTGTTCACTCAGAGAGCCTAGCGTGCACTTTCATACTCAAGAGCCCGCCCATGTGGGCATGTCCAAACGGAATTGGGGTTCTTGTAGTGCTTGCGATATGCCTCAAGTGAGTAGGTTCTGCGTGGCAGCAAAGTCGAATAAAAGTTATAAAGCCCTTGTGGGCTGATGCTTTGTGGCGTTGGGCATCCTGCTGTGTTTTATCATCTGGTCACAGGACTCCGACCTCCCGCAGAGATGACACCGCTTGGCGCCATCACGGGTCCGCCCTCGAGCGGCATACTTCATTCCCGCGGCTGGACTCAGGCCGCAAAACATCCCAACACTAAAGTTGAGCCCTCTGTGGGAAAAAGCAACAAGGTCGGAAATTTGGATCCATTTCATTCAGGATCAGATGCAGCATGAGACGCACTCCGGCACAGGCATCTCTCTTGTTCCTTGCCAAACCGGTTTCGGGATCATCCTCCCTTTGTCAATGGCAGCTGTTCACTCTGAGAGCCTAGCGTGCACTTTCATACTCAAGAGCCCGCCCATGTGGGCATGTCCAAACGGAATTGTGGTTCTTGTAGTGCTTGCGATATGCCTCAAGTGAGTAGGTTCTGCGTGGCAGCAGAGTCGAATAAAAGTTATAAAGCCCTTGTGGGCTGATGCTTTGTGGCGTTGGGCATCCTGCTGTGTTTTATCATCTGGTCACAGGACTCCGACCTCCCGCAGAGATGACACCACTTGGCGCCATCACGGGTCCGCCCTCGAGCGGCATACTTCATTCCCGCGGCTGGACTCAGGCCGCAAAACATCCCAACACTAAAGTTGAGCCCTCTGTGGGAAAAAGCAACAAGGTCGGAAATTTGGATCCATTTCATTCAGGATCAGATGCAGCATGAGACGCACTCCGGCACAGGCATCTCTCTTGTTCTGTATATATATCTCAAAATGTGCCACCGCTTTACACATCAGAGAGGCAAGGAAAGTCTGCACTCAGCGCTTCACATAAGGATGTCGTTTATTTGGAAACGCGTTTCAACCTAAACAGGTCTTCGTCACGGTCACATTTCCGCATTTGCCCGAACGCCCTTAAAAAGAATCTAGCAAGTTTGTGAAACATAGCAAACATCCTTTCACCAGTTGTATCTCGTGAGAGAGGAAATAACATGATTTTCCTTCATTAATGTAATACAATTCTGAACAAATGCTAAACTGTTATGGGGATACATTTTCTTAGGGTTTTGAAGAAAAACTTTCTTAAGTTTTAATTTTCTTACAAACAAAAATAAGTAAATTCTAGTTCTGCAAAAGGTTCGCAGTAGGGCAACAGGTCTGTTTGACCTCTTCTTCATATCTTCCCAGTCTGGTTTCCATCTGGGTGACATCGTTTTTGACTTCTTCCTAATCTGGGTGTTTTTCAAGGATTATTTTCGATTTAGCGATTTCTTCTATTGCTTGGTCCAATGTGGTGTATTTGGCTAGCAAGCCCATCATATTTTTGCACTTGGCTGCCATTAGTGTTGACCATTCCTCCAGGAACTTGGGATTAGGGGTCTGATAAGTGGGGGTGAGCCCTCGTGGGACCCTTCCCACATCCATATAATTTTTTTATGACATCACTGCCCAAGTTGTGTTAATTGTCTTTTTCAACAATTTCCTTTATAAATTCAGTTGTTGGGCCAAGGATTTAGCTGTCCCAGAGATCTCACATTTCCGCATTGTGCCCAGATGCCCTTAAAAATAATCTAGCATGTTTGTGAAACATTTAAAAATACTTTGACCAGTTATTTTTCGTGAGAGCGGAAAAGATCATGATTTTACGTCATTACTTCATTAATGTAATAAAATTCTAAAAGATGATAATACATGTCTAAACAATACAGTAAGTTGTTTTCAACAACACGCCCGACCTTCTCTTCCTAACTGAAACATGGCTAGACCCAGCCTCTAACCCGTACATCACCGCAGCCATCCCAACTGCCTACAAAATCATACTTCAGGACTATGGACGTTGTGAAAATCTAGCTTTAGCAGCTTCAGTGGGGGTTGGAATTTTATGGGCCTCTTATCTGCAATTTGGCAGATAAAACCTCATAATTAACATAAGAATGATGGGATTTTTGAAAAGGGAAAGAAGGATGACTGAGTGGATGCATGACTGGGTGAAAGTATGGATGGATTATTAGGTGAAATGATGTGTGGGTGAAAGGATGGATGGATGAGTGAGTGAAATGATGGGTTAATGAAAGGATGAATGAGTGTGAAAGGTAGGGTGAAAGAATGGATAGGTGAATTAAATGATGGGTGGATGAAAGTATGGATAGGTGGGTGAAAGGATGGATGGGTGGGTGAAAAGATGGGTGGGTAAAAGGGTGGAGGGGCAGGTAAGAGGATGAATGGTAATCGGATTTATGAGTTGAAAGGATGGGAGAGTGAAAGGATAATGATGAATTGGTAAAAAGATGGGTGGATGAGTGAATGAAAAGATGGCAGAACTAATGGAAATCTGAGACAATGGATGGATGGCTATGGGTGAAAGTTGGAATAGTAAATGTAACATTGAGAGGATGAGTGGGTATTCGGTGAAAAAGTAGCAGAGTACATGGGAATCTAAGGAGATGGATAGATGGGTAGGTGAAAGGATGTGAGAGTAAATGGAAAACTCAAAGGATGGACGGAAGGATGGATGGCTGTTTGGTAGCAGAGTAAATGGAAATCTGAGAGGATGCATGGCAAAGTAAATTGAAATCTGACAGGATGGATGGATGATAGGACGGCACAGCAGATAAAAATCAGAAACGCTGAATGGATGGATGAGAGGATGGGAGAGTAAATGGAAATTGGAAAGGGTAGCTGGATCAGAGGGAGAAATGATAGAGTAAAAAGAAATCTGAGTGGATGGATGGGTGGGTCAAAGGGCAGCAGAGCAAATGCAAATCTGAGAGGATGGGTGGGTAAAAGGATGGCAGAGTAAATGAAAATTTAAGATTATGGATTGATGGATGGATGACAAAGTAAATGGAAATGAGAGATTGATCGATGAATGGATAGACAAGAGGATCAATTGATGGATGGAAGGTGTTATTCATAGATGGTTAAGTCAAATGACAATGTATGGGGAAATGGTGGATGTATGGATGCATGCATAGATGATGGATGTGTAAAAGGATGGATGGATGAATTGGCCTATGGCTGGAATGGTGAAAGATTGAATGATGGTTCGCAGAATGAATGGATGACAGAATGTAAAGGTGAAATGGTGAATATCAACTTGTAGATGGAAAGGTGAAAGAATGAATGCATAAATGCTTGAGTGGAAGAGAAAAGGGCGCTCTTGTAGAGAGGTTGAGGCTCAAATGCCTCGCTTGCTTGCTGCCATCAGACCTTTGGTTCCAAGTGGGGGTATTTTAATTCTCTGGCTACTCCCTTGACCAGGATCATACCCACAAATCAGACGGAGGATTTGCGATCATCTACAAAAACACGATTGGCTGCACCACCTCCGTGGACTCCGCCACCAATCTCATGGAACGCCTCTACTTCAAAATATGAACTAACTTCAATGCCACCCTTAAGGGAACCCTCACGTACAGTCCTTTTGGCCCCCGAATGGAATTCTGCAATCATATAACAGACTTCAAAGCTCCCCTCTCCATCAGAATACATCTTCTTCTGGGACCTCAATTTCCACTTGGAAGACACCACAGACCCTACACATCGACCACCCACATGTCCCTGCTCATATCATACTTTTCAAGATACCCACCCACCAAGCCACCCCGCCAGAAAAACCCAAAGCTCCATCAAGACACTGGGGAAGTATTCAGGCCCCGAACTGCAGCGGGCTCCCTCAGGACAGTACTTGGGTCTGAGCGCTCCAGATTAAATTTAGAGCATGGGCCCCTCTGTCTACAGTGCAGTGGGCCCCTTAAACTTTTGTTACGCCACTGGGCAAAATATCAGAAGAAAACGGGACCAAGACCCTGCAGGAAAGCCGACCTAACCACACTGGGAACTTCTTTCGACACCAAGCTCTTCAATAAATGGCTCACCAATTTCACCAACCACACCTCTCCGACCAGAAACAAGAACTACAAAAACAATAATCGACCCAGCTTGTCGGAGTGGTGCATACAGAGTCCAAGCGCCACTGGAAACAACTTGAGAGAAAATGGAGACTCGGCAAAAACACTGTCGGGCTCCTCGGGATGCGCTGATTGCATCGGCGCCCGTTCCCGTGTTCGAGCGTGGAAACTTGAGCCAAGCCCAACGTTCTCTCTCAGTGGGCAAGGGCGGCGCTTAATTGGTATTTAAAGAAGGGATCCGTGCTGGCAACGAGCTTCGCGTTACAGCACAGATCCCACCAGGCTTCCCACTGTTATTGTTCCCCGATTTACCTGATTCCGATTTTGACCGCAGTTCTTTCCGCAGCCTCTCACTCTTGTTGCTGGGCTCCTGGTGTGTCCTTCTGCTTCCTGGGTCCTCTGGTGTTCTTCCGGAGCTTGTCGACACGCTGCTCCTTCCCGGCTGGTAACTTTGTTGCAAAGGAGCTTCTGTTTCCTTTAACCCTTCACTTTCTGGTAATTTGTCTCTGAAAGACAAGAAAATAGGCAAAGGCTATAAAGGATCATAGTATCTTTGTTGTCGGTTGTTTTCAGAACTGCTTTTTAGGTCTCGCCTAGTAGTGCGCATGTGCTGCGTAGGAAAAAGACCTTAAGCTATCGTTGCCAGATGCTTGGTCGGGCCGGACCGGTTTACAGCAGCACTTTGTAAACACTTCACACGGGTTCAAAGGCACAGCACTAACAAACATGTCTGCCTGCGAGTGTCTCTGTAATAAGTCTCTTTGCAAAGCAGACACTGTTGATGGAATCTGTCTGCAACATGACTTAATGAGGTAACTTAAAGAGAAAGCAGGCTTTTTCGTATTAAATCACTTTTTTATGTTGCTGAGGCATGAAGTGTGGAGAGGAAACGTTAATCACTGGTCCCCTAACTACAGCAAAAGGTTGTCGGGAAACAAATAACCTTCAGTCACTCTCCCATTACATATACAGTGAGCAATGCTGGCATCACATGGTGACTCCGCACATAACAGTAAAACAACGCCTTAATAACTGTTACAACAGCAATGTCGCCGTTTCGTAGTCCTGTAAATTGAAGATGTTTCTGTTACCACATGTATTAGTAGTTCGTCTATAAACCCCAGGTGGGGTGGGTGAAAGCGTGAGTTTGCCGTGCCTAGATTTGAGGTTGTGAACTGCATGCCACACACAGACGTCAGAGGTGAAAGTTTTACCCACTGAGGTATCTGGCCATAAAAATGTGTTTCCGAGGGTGTTGCGATACCAAAACTGCATCAACACGTGGGTGCACGAGGTGAAAGCACCACAGGACTTGTCACAAGCTTGGTCCGTCTTTAAATCTCAGTGTTTGTGAGCCATGTAAATAAAAAATGAAGAAAGTAAAAACAACTTTGTTAAACAAGCTGCCTGCACAGGAAGTGAGGTCCCTGGTCGTTAGAAGTGGCGCGGGATTCGAGAGAGACAGACAAGTGAGTTGAGTGCCTGCTGCCTCTCAGCCTGCGCATACATTTAAATATTATTACTGCCTGGTCGTGACCCTCACTGTGACTGTCACTACAGTCTCAGCAATGGGCCCACGCATCAGGCATCGTGATCCTCCAGATGATTGAGGGAGAGTCTGGAGTCCCCGTTTTGCTCAACGCCGAACCGCCGGCAGTGTGACTGTCAGACAGAGAGATAGAAGTAAGTAATAAATGGCCAAGCAGCCGCCAATGACATACATGTAGTAATGTGTTGTGAAGTTGCTGAGCACAGAGGAGCACACCGGCCTCTTCACGAAGCTGCTGAGCCTCAGAATCATTGCGGAGTGCTGAGGCCATGATGGGGCGGCCTGTGCAAATAATTGATGCTCGCCTCCAAGCAAAGTGAGTGCAGCCTGAAGTGTGAACTCTCTCTCACTTTGCTTGACCTACAGATGTGCTTTCACTGGATAGCGCTAGCGCAGGATGACAATACTCCAAAAACAAGTCCAGACGGTATCCGCAGCCTGCTTTGCCAAGATCAGGATGGTGAAAAAGTTCATCAACTTTCTTCCGAGCCATACCAGGAAAACAATTGTTCAGGCATTGATCACCTCCCATCTGGACTATGCCAAAGGCCTGTACCTAGATCTATCCCTGGGTCTTCACCGGCGTCTCCAGACAGTCCAGAATGCTGCTGTCTGTCTGGTCTGCGGCCTCCCCCTTCGTGAACTTATCACACCTTATAGGCTAAAGCTTCATTGGCTTCCCGTCCATAAAAGGGCGGAATTTAAAGCGCTCACTATGGCCCATCGGGCAGTCAGGGGAAAGGGTTCTGCATACCTCTCCTCCTGCCTCCGTCCCTACAGCAACACCAGACTCCTTTGTTCCAGTTCTAAACACCTTCTCTCCACCCCCAGATTAAAAAAAGTACGTTCTGGGGGAAAAACATTCCAAGTCTGTGCCTCCACTCACTGGAACAAGTTTCCCTTGCCCATTCGGTCCATACAGGAAGAACTCCCCTTCCGGAGAGCTTTAAAAACTTTTCTCTTCTGTTAAGCTCCATCTGAGTCAGACATAGCTTTAGTACTCACAGGAGCGCCGGGACACCCCGTCGGGGTATCTGTGCGCTATATAAGATGCCCTAAATAAATAAATAAATAAAATAAATACTGGTGCCATCCAACAAAAAACTTTCACCGCCGCAGTTAAGTTAAGTATTAATTCACTCTGTGACAGTCTGTTCATGTAATCTGGGGCTAGGCGGGTTGCGGCGCGCCGGCCAGGGCAGACACCACTCACGGCTCGCTAATGATTTGTATTAGGCTTGAGCAGTGCATTGTGGAAGTCTACCGTATTCAGATAGTTACATCATCCTAATTGCACTAGTGCGCCATACTCACTCTCCTGAGGCTTGCCAATGGCAGTAAATCATAATGTACTTAACAACAAGGAATAATGTAAGCCAATAGCACAGTTTAAATTCAGTTGATGGAGGCCGATTTACAAAAAGAGTAGTAGTACGTACATTCGAGTGGGACATTTTACTACTTGTTGGATTTACAAAAACTGGCTGGGATAATCATGGAAAGCTGTGCTTGGCAAAGGTTTCCTTGCGGATTCTATAGGAAATCGCAAGATTCCCATGTTTGGAATCCATTTCATCTGTGCAGAGGTGTCTGTGGTAGAGAACTCCACATAGCTTGAGTGGATTTCTCTCTGTAAATGCACTTTGCACCCAGCCAAACCTGCAGCAAAATGTGACCCTTTCCAGGCTGGAAAAAAGAATTGTAGGAGTTTGTGAATGCAAGAAGTTCGTAAATGCCCAAAATCAAAAGGTGTGGGCGCTTACAAACGTCAAGGCAAACCACGCCTTGAACCACACAGGACGGCCCCCGTTAATCCTCCCACCCCACTTTTATATGAAAAGAGATTAGTGTGGCGGAATCTGCGATCCCGTCAAAGGGCTTAGGTCTGCCAGGAATCCTTTTGTGAATTCCTGGCATGCATAAGTGAGATAAATGCACTCGTAAACTTACATTTACGAATTAATTTAGCTTTGTAAATAGGTTGTGGTCAATATCAATTAATTCAGTGAATATAACAATGTTTGAATTTCTTTTTTGTATGTCCCTATGATTTGTCAATATATTTCACATTGAAAGATAAACTACTGGAACCATTACATCATGACAGTTTGTGGTATACATAATTTAATTTCATAACGTTGATCTGTGTATTGTGGCACTACAACCTCCTCATCAAAAGAACACATATTTCCTATAAGACAAAATAGAAAAGAGTAATGCTCCCTTTGCGTATCATGTCAGCACCCGTATTAAAACATAGTGCCACCTCTGTGCCTGTTTAGGCAAACGCTATTGGCACGAGGGGGGGTCCCGCTTTGATTTTTGTGCCTCTTTTTTGACTCGCCTGATAATTTCAACTGGGTTGAAAACTGGCCTCTCGAACAACCACTTCAACTTCAGGAAAGTGACCGGTAACAAGCTTTTGATGTGAACCGCAACTTAAAGTGGGCCGATGAGGTGCCTTTTTGTGCTTGACGATATAAAGCTTCACCTTCAGTCCCTGATGGACTTGGGGTTCATCAAGGCGCAGTCGCAGCAATCCTTGGAGACGTGACTCAACCCCAGACATTACAGGCACAACTGGAGGGGACCTGTCAAAGACATTTGTTTGCGACAGTCCCTACAGGACATAAAACCTGTCGTTGTTGGTGGTGGCATCCCTGGCAGACTTGAAGAAAATGTCGAGGTGACTATATCTGGAAGATATGCAGGGATCTCAGAATCCGCGTCTGGTAGTACAGAAAGAAAAAAAGCATTGGCATAGACAATAGGTCTCGCCTTTGGGACCTTGTAAGTGTTTAGCCATGCAACAGTTGATGTTGTTGCACCAAGGATATTGTGCTGGATAACTAAACACTCCTAAGGTCCCAAAGGCGAGACCTATTGGCTATGCCAACGCTTGTTTGAATAGGAAAAGGCACTGATCTGATGGTTCTGTGCTCTTGATGGGTACTTCTTGAGGCTTTCTTTATTTCTGGTAAACTTCTTTCTGGCTGCAATAAAGAAAGAAAAAACACTATTGCAAACATCCAAAACCCCACTATTGTGTTAGTTTTTACACCTGCTTTTTTTGCCTTTTTTTTTGTCCCGTGCTTGCTCCTGACTAGGGAAATTATTTTGGGGGGTTTTCTCTAACTGCAGGAGTAACGGGTACATTATTCTTTTTTGACTAAGGGTCCTATCAACTCCTATGGTGCCTCTAACCTAGGTTTGTATTTTATTGTTCCTTTCTTATTTCAAATGCAAACTTACACAGTCCTATTACATATTGAACCTTGTTCTTCCTTGTAGACCATAGGAGTGTTCTCTCGTCCCTGGGAGTCATTTCTTCGCACGCACTTGGCATATTCCATTCAAGGTATCTCATTAGAAATAGGGTGGGGGGTAACTTATAGCCAGCTCCTTTTACCCATGTTTAGTACTCACCGTGTGCTTTCTCCTTCAAGGTTCTAGAAGACTTTTCCCACAGAAGATCCAGCGGACGTCCACCCCTTCGTCCTTCCCTTATTTTGTTTCCCTCCTACCCCCCTTCCCTCTTTTGCTTTAACTAAGTTGGGCGAAGGAGGTAGGTGAGGGAAGTTGGGATTTAGCTTCCCTTCCATACATGTTGTCCCTGCAGTAAATCCAGGTATGCCATTACAAAACGGGAAACCCACGTTTTACTTTGCTGCCCGGGCATCGTGGAGGAACATCCGGTGACATTAGCAGATGTGGCGAGGATGATAGGGAACCTACAGAAAGAAACCCAGGCCCTGTCTCTTAGAGTTGATTCCCTACAGCAAGCCTCTCGGACTGTGCACCCTTCTGACTGGCCTTCAGGCTCTTATGCTACCACGTTTGTGTTGCCTCCTTTCCCATCTAGCACTACTCCGCCAGTGTATGACATCACAACACCCTCTTCTATCCCTTTAGCACCCCCAGAAAGATTCATGGGTGACCCAGCTAAGTTTGCAACGTTTATTAATCACTTTATTTGCAAAGCTTCCTGCTTTCCCACTGAACAATCCAAGGTGGCTTTTTTCTTATCATAATTAGGTGGTACAGCCACCCCATGTTCAACCCCCTTAGTGGATAGAAACGATCCTCTGTTATATGATTATAAAGCCTTCAAAGAGGAGCTAAGGCGTTTATTCGACAGGCATTCATTCATGCACTCTGTGGACACTGAGTTGTTAAACCTTAAAAAAGGATTTTATGACTTACATCTCCTGCTTTAACAGATTGGTAGCCGGTTGGCCGGAAGCCAAACAAGGTGCTCTTTTTTTTATAAAGGCTTAAGAGACAAACTAAAAGATATGTTACCACAAGTGGTCGATCCTCCAGAAACCTGTGATGCATTAATCAATTAAGTTGTAAATTTGGATCACCGTTTGCATGAGAGAAAAAGGGAGAAAGGACATACTGAAACCAGGTATCTTACTGTTAGAGAAAGGAAACCAGAAACGGACAAACCAGTCGAGGAACCATAATCCATGCAAATAGGCAGTATTAAAGGGCCCCTGATCCAGGAAGAAAGGCAGAGACGACCGGCTAACAATTTGTGTCTCTATTGTGGCAAATCAGGTCACTTTCTGAGGGATTGCCGAGTTAAACCCCAAATACGCACTGAGTCGGGAAACAGATTCTCCTGAGCATGGTGGAGACTAATCGCTTGGTGGAACAGGCCTACTGGTCTACCACTTGGTAGGGATTAAAACCTACTTCTTATCCTCTACATCATTTTTTTCTATCAGCCCAGCTCAGTTGGGGTTATCCACGCATAGATGCACAACTCATGCTTGACTCAGGTGCCACTGGGAACTTTATTGGTTCAGCCTGGGTAGAGAACATGCATATTCCTATGAAACCATAAAGTACTGTGGACATAGTTAAGACTATTGACAGAAGTCATATAAAGTCTGGGCCTGTTACTCATACCACCAAACAGTTAGATGTGCTCCTTCTAGACAAACACCGTGAAACAATTTGTTTTGATGTTATATCCTCGCCACAGTTCCAGCCATCATTGGTCTTCCTTGGTTAATGAAACACAACCCTGACATTAATTGGGAAGACCATACCATAGTTTTTGCTGCTGGGTATTGTAAGAACCACTGTCTGGAGTCTTCTACAACACTGCAACATGTGGCAGGTAGTACTGATTGTACATTACCCATATTACCTGGTTGTTATGAAGAGTTCAGGGAAGTGTTTGACGAAGAGAAGGCTTCTGCTCTACTTCCCCATCGGCCTTATGACTGTCATATAGACCTGGTACCCGGAGCCAAAATACTGTGTAGTCGCATATATGCATTGACTGAAAAAGAAAACACGTATTTGAGGGAGAACTTAGATGACATGTTGCATAAAGGATTCATTCGCCCTTCCTGATCTACAGCGTCCTCCCCTCCTTTTTTTTTTTTTTTTTTAAATACCAAAACGGGAACGGGCTCTTAGGTGCTGCATTGACTACAGAGCCCTTAATTGCATGACTATTAAGAATCTGTATCCTTTGCCTCTGATACAAACACTGCTCGACCATGTGAAAAAAGCCTCTATATTCACCAAGTGTAATTTAAGGGGTGCGTATCACTTGGTTCGAGTAAAAGCAGGGGATGAGTGGAAGACTGCCTTTCGTACAAAGTTTGGACTGTATGAGTATTCCGTGATGCCCTTTGGGCTGTGTAATGCTCCCGCGGCTTTCCAATTCTTTATTGATGACGTAATAAGAGAGACCCTGGATATAAGCACCATTGCTTATATTGATGATATCCTGATCTACTCTTCATCTGTGGAAGAACATGTCAGACATGTAAAGAGTGTCCTAACACGTCTCAGAGATAAACACCTTTACGAGAAAATAGATAAATGTGAATTTCATGTTCCTGAAGTCACCTTCTAAGGCTTTGGTTTGTCAGCAAAAGAAGTGACTATGAACCCCCAAAAGGTTGCTCCCATCACTAAGTGGCCCGCTCCTTGTTCAGTAGGGGAAGTACAGAGCTTTCTGGGCTTCGCCAATTTTTATAGACGATTCATACAAGGATTTGCAACTCTTACAACTCTCATCACCAGACTCCTGAAAAAGGGGATGTTGTCCAACTGGACACCAGAAGCTAAAAAAGCTTTTTCCTGATTAAAAGAGGCTTTTGTCACAGCCCCTGTTTTGATCCAGCCATTCCTTTTGGGAACAGATGCATCCCAGGTTTCTATAAGAGGAGTGCTGTCTCCGAGATATAGACAGACATCAAATCTACATCCTGTTTCTTACTATGCTCATAAGCTAACACCTGCTGATGTGAATTACTCTTTAGGGGATAGGGAGTTATTGGCAATAAAAGGTCCTTCGAAAAATGGCATTAGTACCTGCTCTGAGCTTTGCACACTGTTACCGTAATCACCAATCACAGATATCTGCACTTCTTGAAAGCAGCTAGGGCCTTATCCATGAGACAGCTGAGATGGATCCATTTTCTTTTAGTGATTTTGACTACGCTATTCAGTTTCAGGCACTAAGCACACCAAGGCTGATGCCCTATCCCGCTTTGGCTATGAATTCCCTGACGAGCAGAGCACACAAGACCCACTTTTAATTCTAAGCCCTGATAGTGTTTTAGGAGGTACTTTCTCAGTGGAATCATTTCTGAAAGAAGGGGATAATGCACACGAATCAGAGAAACTCGGGAACCAATGGGGACGTGGCTTGGCGAGCCATCATGGCGGACGTTTGCTAAGTGAGCTCCGTCCAGCCCGCTAATTATCCTGTATTTATCCTTGCTCCCCTGACTTTCCAGAAATATTGGGGGCGACCCAGCAGCTCGGCAAGTTCTCGGGGTCACTTGATGCGACTTTGAGGCATCTAGAGCACCGGCGAGCAGAGCGGGCGGGGCCCGAGTGGAGTGCGGCCTACAGCGCGGTGGAGGAGCCGGGAGATCGTGCCTGGGGAACCGGAGGTCGGAGGCTGCCACGATCGGCTGCTGGTGGCTGCTGGTTATTGAGGCTGGCCCGGCAGCGCGGTGAGGCGGAGACGGCAGTCGGGAGCGTGGCTGCGGCTGGAGGACCCTGTGGCATAGCCTGTGCCAGGAGCGGAGGAGGGGAAGCGGCGGTCGACATAGGCTGCGCAGGTGAGGAATGGCCGGGATAGGCCAAAGCGAGGACCTGCGCCCGATTCCACCGGGCCGTTGGGGTGTCACCTGGAGACTAGCGCCTCGGCGGAGGCAGCGGCTTTTGACGTGACATTGTGGTGCTTCCCCCCCACGTCTGGGGTGTCTGGGCAGCTCGGCGGCAGTATCGAACCGCGTGGTGTGGAGCAGTGGGGCCCCTCGTCGGCCTGGTTTACCCCGCTTAACACCTTCCTGCATTCCCCGTGGATGCCTACAGCGTCGGGGGTCCAGGAGCCTGTTGAGCCTCTCACGCCTGGGGATTCCGGTGGCAGCTGGAGGAGGCTATTGACTATTCCGCTTGGTGACTTGGCGTTGTGGAGCCGGGGGGGGGGGGGGATACCCCTCTAACTGTCGGAATTTCCCCTTGGTGTTTGGAACTTCAGCGGTAAGTGGAGATGGCGACTGTGGGTGGCAGTGCCGGGAGCTGTTGCGGGGGATTGGCGGCACAACCGAGCCCCATGGGGTGAGGATCGGGGATCTGCTACCGGGCCCACCCTCCGCCGCTCCTGTCTTTTCTCCTCCCCCCCGGACCCCCCTTGTCGGCGGTCGGTCGGGCTGCAGGGCCCAAGGAGTGTTGCCTGCTGCGGATTACACGGCCCCTGACGAGGGTCCCTGGCCCTTGCTTGGGGGCGCCTCCCCTCCATAGATAGATCAGGGCCTGTACTGATAGGTATGTGTCTGCGCTGTGGGGGTAGCAGATTTGACGTCTAGTTGAGCATCGTTTGTGCCTGTGGGCCAGCCGCAGGGGGCAGACATGACGAGGGACAAGGGCAGCGGGGGCTCGACTAAACAGGGGCCCATAGACAAGTTCACTGGCCCGGAAGCGGCGGCGGGGGCTACTGGGGGCCAACAGAAGGCCATCCCGGATAATGCGGCACTGATGGCGGCGAGAACTAAATGCAGAGACATGTTGGACCCTAGGATTAGGGCAGTGGGCTCGGACGTTCAGCTGCTGCGACAGGACCTGTGGAACGCAGTGCCTCGCATCACGGAGGCTGAGAACCGCATTTGAGGAGTGGAGGATGATGTTGCGACCTTGAAGCAAAAGGTGGCGAACATGGAGAATATTCAGAAGGGTCTGGCGCTCCGGGTTGAGGATGCCGAAGGACGGGCCCGGCGGAACAACCTGAGATTCGTGGGCTTTCCGGAGGGATGCAAAAATGGCAACATGGAACGATTTCTTACCTAGTGGCTAGAGAGCTGGCTGCCTTTTGAGGCCCTGTACTGGTGCTTCGTTGTGGAGCGGGCCCATAGAGCGCTAATCCAGAAACCCCCGGTGGAAGCCCGCCCACGGCCAGTGATCGCCAAACTCCTAAATTACCTCGATCGCGACCCCATACTGAAACAGGCCCGGGCCAAAGAACACCTGCTACGAGATCTCAAGCTGCTGTACGCCCTCTTGTTTCCAGCTCGCCTGCGGGTGGTGTTCCGCTCCTGCACCCACTTCTTTGACACACCAGAGGAAGTCTTCAGATGGACAGATGAAATGGATCAAGTGAGGGTGCATAGGCCGCTGAGGCTGAAGTCGGATTCCTCTGCAAGTGAAGTCACGCCCAAGGGACTCCGAGGACAGCAGAGAAGGGGCGATAGAAGATCCAGATACCAGAGACGCTCCAAGTAGGGGGATGGGTAGGGGGTGGCATCCATTCCGTTGGCGCCTTTCGGTGTGGCACCTGCAGCAGGAGTACTACGGGAAAAACTTGAATGAGGCTAATGCTAACTATCTCGTTGTGAATGAGGGTTCTGTCTCCAGCGCCTGGACCTTGTGGGAAGCTTTGAAGCCCACCCTGCGTGGGGTGTATATTGCCTGGTGTGCGGCTGCTCGTAAGCGACGCAGGGCAGAGTTGGTGCGGGCCGAGGCTGAGATAGAGGCGCTTGAGCGCCAGAGTCGGGGGGCGGGCGAGGGACAGGCGTTGGGGCAGTTGCTCCTGGCGCTCCTCTTCTGTTGGATGAGGCACAACAGGTTTGGTTGGCAATACGTAGTAGAATATGTCAGTGGGGGGACAAGTCCGGCAAGATGTTACATCGGCTCTGTTGGATTTGGGGGTCTCTGGTTGGCACAGGAAGGTACTTGTGACAAATAGGGACCCTCCTCTAGTCAGGCAAAGGGGATTACACACCTAAAATAACCCCTGCTCACCCTCTAGGTTGAGTGGTGCGAGCAGTCAAGGCTTATTTCAGAGGCGTTGTAAGTTAAGCAGTTGTGACCACATACAGTAACCCAGTGACAACACTACAAAAGGACACCACGCAGACTTAATATCAAAAATAAGTAAACTTTATATAGAGTTACCACAAGACCATAAACGACAAAAATACACACTATGATTACTTTAAGATGGTAGATTTAAGCTTAATTCAGTTTAGTTCTTCGATGCGACACTGCGTCAATGTACCTTAAGTTGTGTTGCGCTTCCACGACAATCAATGTCGCAGCGATGGGAAATGCGGCAAAGTTCAGATACAAAGAAATAAAGACGTGAAGATCTTCCAGATGTGGAACACTTCTAGGGGATGCGAGAAGTTGTGGGTTCGATGCGTGGACTGCAGCGGCGACACCCTTACGATGCGACGGCAACAGCTCCAGCGGTGACGCTCTTCTCCCACGATGCGTGAAGCTTCTGCTTGATGCGACAAGTACAGCGGCGACATCCAAGATGCACCGGCAGCAGCTCCGACGGCGGCGCGCTTCTCGGGGATGCGAGGTGCTCTTGGTCAATGCGGTGCAATGCGACAGTTCCAGCGGCGACACCCTCCTTTCTCCGGAGTTGCGACGGCAGGTACAGCGATGGCGACACGCTCTGACCATGTTGCGAGATTCTTCTCCTGATGCGGTGCAGTGCGACAGCTCCAGCGGTGACACCCTCCTTCTTCGGAGTTGCGAGGGCAGCGACATGCTTCTTCTTCGTTGCAGCACGCTTCTCTCCGATGAGGTGCAGTGCGACAGTTCCAGCGGCGACACCCTCCTTTCTCCGGAGTTGCGACGACAGGCACAGCGACGATGACATGCTTCTTCTCATTGAGTCGCGCTTCCACCTCCTTGCGACACACAGCTCCTCAGAAGGCCCAAAACAGCAGCAGGTACTTCCACAAGAACTCTGGGAAGCTGGGGGGTGAAGTCTGTTGTCCCTGAGACTTCAGCAGGAGGCAAGCTCTTGTCCCAGCCCTTGGAGATCCTTCACAAGTTGAAAGCAAAGTACACAAATTTCCTTTTTCCTACCTTTGGCAGTAAGGCAACCACTGCAGGCCAATCCCCCAAGCAGCACTTCAGCTTGGGAATAGTCTTTCCTCAGTTTCTTCAGGTTCCTCCCCTCTGTAAAGGTTTCTTCTTGTAGTCCAAAGTGATCTAATTTCATGGGATCAGGGTCCCAATATTTATACCCAGAAATTTGTTGTTCTCTGAGGGGAGAGTGGCCTTTGCCCAGTCCAAACCAGTTCTGAAGCACTTTGTTTACCAGGCTTCTCCTTTCCTTTCACAGTGTAGGGCATGCACATCAGACGCCCCACAGGAGGTGGAGCCAGCATTGTGGAAGGCAAGTACAGTCCTGGCGCACTTTGTTTACAGGACTCCTTCTCTTCTTTCAGTGTGCAGGGCAGGGACATCAGCCGCTCCCCGGGGGGTGGAGCCAGCATTGTGGAAGGCAGGCACAGCTCTATTCAGAGTTCAGGTGCACTCCTCCCTCCCATCAAGATGCAATTCTCTCTATTCACCCCTGGGTGACTCAGCCTGTCTCCTGGAATTCCCCAGCCCTGTCACTCACAGAAACCAGAAATAGGAATACACAACATAGCAGAGGCAGGTTTGAATGGTTAGACAAGCAAAGACCTACTTTCTAAAAGTGGTATTTGCTAACACAGAATATTAAAATAAACTTTACTAAAAGATGTATTTTATTATTCTGAGTTCAGGCATACTAAACTCGAAGTTCCACCATGGTCTCTGAGACAGTTAGGATTATAAAATGTAATAACTCTAACAGCCCATTCTGGCCTATGGAGAACAGGTAGCCTGTGGAAAAGTAAATTTTGCCATGTTATATGTGCCTACGTGTTCCCCATCCTATGTTATATGTGCATGATTAGATATGCATATATCCCCCTATGATCGATTAAAGACGCAATTACAGTTGTGTCCAACTCTAGTATGTCAGTTTCCAGTTCTCGTGAAAGCAACAAGTATTAGGCTCATGTTGCCACGATTTACAGTGTACACGTTAATTCACCGCCTTGTCCCCGTTTCTAGGCCTCAAAAGGGCCCGGACACCAGATTCAAGCTCCAGTCTTCTGAACCCGCTCCGAGGAGCGATGCAGCCCCCACCTGCATCCCTGACCCTTCACTTACTTCCTGCCGCACGGTGCCCGGCCCGGCCTGGCTCTGCCTCCCAGTCTGCCAAGAGTATGTTATGCTTTTAGTTATCAGTTCAGCCCTCCTTCTCTGCATTCCTAAGCTACTGAATCGCATCAATAGTTTCAGCCATGGTCTAGTCTTTCTGTCTCCATGTAAGAGAAATACTGTATTAATATTCATAGAATATTCCTAGCTCATGCAATACATGTAGAATTATGCATGCACCAGTCTTAGAGTCAAGTAGCCTCTGCCCTGATAACTTTTAGTTTCTATCAACATGTACTCCAAACACAAGATACCAGATATGCCATAGGTACATGTCGTCCTGACACCGCAGACTTTAGTCTCCTCTTCTAGTGCAGAAGTCATAGCCCCCAGTTCTCCCTGGTAACACGTCATTGTCCGTTTGCGCGCACTACTAGGTTAAAGGTCCCAGCTGCTCTCAGGCAGCCCCCTCCATGTTTCCGCCCACTCATGACATTTCTGTGACGTTTCATACCACATGTCTATGTATACGCTCTGTACACGCCTTCTTGTTACACCCATCTTGTCCTTATCTTTCGCGACTGCTACGAGTTACGCCTACTGCTACGCCTACTGTATTGAATGTAATGTAATTGTTTTAGTATATATATATATACTGTGTACTGTTACTGAAACCCCCCCCCCCCATGCCATTCCCATTCCCTGGCAGCTGCCATCCATTCTATTTCCGTGCAGGCTATCCCGTTCCTGTCCCTTCCCTTATGCCTGATTAAAGCCTGAAAGACTCAAGATACCTCGAATCCTGTCTCTTATTTATTGAGCTATCTGTTTTATTCACTGTATTCAAAAATAGTACCGGTAATTAATTATTTATTTACCACATAATGGCGCCCGAACAGGGACTTGCCCTTTCCCCACGCGCCGGCGAAGCCACGCAGGCCCCCTGACCCTCTGCAGCCGTGACGGAACTATACCGTGCACGTGCAGATATTTCTGCTTCAAGTATCCCTCAGGCCCACGGACGAGACGGAGGTTGCGGTCCAGCATCCAGACGAGGCGGTGAGGAATGCGGCGAGTCCCGACCAGAGCCCAAGCCGAGAGTACAAGGTCCGAGGTATCCGGAGGCCCACCTGTAACTGAAGTCCGAAGTTCGTAGTCCGACGTCGTAGCAGTCCAGTCCAGTCCGAGGCCTTCCGTTCTTGCTGCCCGGTGAGTACCGTTGCTGGGGTAGTATCTAGACAGGGTCAATTAATTTGTCTCTGGTCCGTTGGGTTTGGGTACACAGATCCAGTCCGAAGTATTCACCTAGGTGGATACGGGTCCGACGTGTCTCTTTATGGGACCGGTATGTTCTGTACTGTTTTAGCAGTGCATCCAGTAATTCTAGTAAGTCTGTTCTCGAGAAATTCATGTGTTAGGTAATATTCTGTTCGAACTGTTATTAATGTATTTTAATGTCGTGGTATGAGTGATTTGTTTTGCTATTCATTACTGTGTTTATCGTGTATCGTATTGTGTTTGGATTCAAGTCTAGAATGCCTCTGTTTTCCAAGTTACGCCAGATAGGAACCCGGAAAGGGTTACTCAAAGAATCAGTTCCTGTCCCGCCTAGGGACAGTCCAGGACATTTTATGTATCATAAGCATGGCTTAAGTGCCATATTGTATTTAGATTTATGGGTCGACTATACCAAGGATCTAGAAGAGAAATATAGATGGCCTGTATCAGGTACATGGGATGCCGAGTGCATCATGCGAGTAGAAGAAGCATTATGGAAAAAGAAAGCCAGACAGTCCCAGAAAGATGCCATCGAGTTATGGCGTAAAGAATCTCATAAAAGAACCGAAAAAGAATTCAGAAAAACAGAATTAAGTAGGGAGTCCGCAGAAAAAGCCCAAGAAAGGGAATTAATCGAAGAAGGTGAACGAGTTAGAGCAGAACAGTCAGACAGACAGAGAAATGCTCTTATAAGGGGCATGTATCCTCTTCTTGCCGAGGGCTTGCCGAAGGCAACCCCGGAAGCATCCAGTAATTTTCCGCCACCATTAGTCCCGACTAAGCTACGTCATAAACCGACCGCAGCTGAAATTTTTCTTTCGTCCTATTTGGACGATACAGTCCCAGAATATGCAAATCATATTCCACCTGTTCAACCTCAGCACCCTGTTAATAATGTAATCCCTGTTCCTCCAGCCACTGGTCCCGGGGACCAAGTTAATGTACCCCCGGCCCAGCCTACAGTAAATGCACCCGTTTTACCAGTCACGTTACCAGCACCCGTACGTCCGGTATTACCTGACGACTCTAGCCCAGGAGGGGCGGCGGGAGGCGCTCCTACCACCCCGCCTCAAACGAAACGAATGACGCTGAGGGAAGCAGCGTTACAACGTACACCGAAAGTCTCTACTTACGCAGCCCTCAAGAAATACCTTACTGATTGCGTATATGATTCAGTACCAGGTGAAAATTACATGATACTGTATTCAGTACGTTTACGACGAGTTACCACCTTTTTGGTTACTCTGCCAGACATGAAGGACCATCTAGATAGAATATATCGTTTTATCCGTACAGGGGAGGATCCAGAAAGTATTCACGAAGCTATGGCACACAGAAAAGTCGAGACTCAACATCTGATTTTACAGTTTTTGATTAACTGTTTAATAAGAGAACAAGACTATCCTGAGAAAGATAAAGATAAGATGAAAGTCCTGACAAAGTGGAGTGATAATATAGCCGAGGGAAAACACAAGACACAGAATTGTATAGACGCTATGTGCAGGAAAATCCGTAAGGAAATTCTAGACATACACGAAAAAGAGAAAGCAAGGAAAATAGCCGAGAAAGAGAATGACTCTTCAAGTGAAGAGGTAGACAGCGAGAATCCCGACAGAATAGCGTATGTAGGTAGAACTAGACTTTCCGACAGACATTCACGTCCAGATTACAAGAAAAGTGTTTCTCCTCCAGTACCAGAACCGTGTTCTCTTGAGCAAGTGTTCCAAGCTACCGATAAAATTCTGAAATCACGAATAGGTTATAGTGAGCTCAGTACAATGCATGAACAAGAACTAGCTCGATCAGCAGTCCGGTGGACTACTGATTCTACCACTTTTCCAGACGAAATAGTGGCACAAATGTTCCTGAAACTGCCCCCAGCCGAGCAGCGACTGGTGGGTATGTATATGATCCAGCACCTCATTACCCTGTATGAGGAACAGCATTCTGATCCAGGTCCACTACATGATGTAGTAAACGAGTTACTCCAGTACAGATGGAAAGGTCTAGGTACCGATTTAATTAATGTCATTCTAGAACAACGCCACAAATACCGAACTTTTCTGAATCCGCATTTTGTTCCCGTTCCACCCCCAGTAAGGAAGTCATTCTACATAGATAGACAGAATCCGTTACGAGAAGTACATCCAGTTAGGACAACGGGGGGTGCTCTAGAACGAGTATTTGTTTACACCCCCATCACAAAAATAGAACTTTTGGAGATAAAAAAGTTAATTCCCTGTCATGATAAAGATCCAGCAGGGTTCCACCGTGAATTAAAGGACATGCTCCGTATGGGAGAATACACGTACCCTGATATCATTAAAATGTTAAAGGTCCTGTTGCCTGCGGGCATATATGAAAAACTAAAAGAAAAAGAATGGGAGGTGGGAGAGAAAAAGATAGATTGGACAGCTGTAGAAGCTGAAGATAATACACGAGTACCAGGTACCGGTCTTGGGGATAAAGCTAAAGAATTGCCCGAGTTATTAATACAAGTCTTGCCAAGATTACTAGCCATGAAAAAGGAAGACTGGGATGCCATCTCAGCCTGTAAACAGAAACAAGATGAAGATACTAGTGATTTTTATTCTAGATTTGAGAAATGTTTTATTATTAATAGTGGTCTGAAAACAAGTAGTGAATCGTACCCTCATCTTTTTGTTACCAAACTAGTCGAGAATTCAAGTCCACAAGTTAAAAATCGAGTCCTGAAAGTCGAAAGTACTTGGCAAGCTAATACTCCGTCACAGATGCTCCAGATGCTCCAGTATCACCAGAACAGAATCAGGGAAGAGCAGGAACATGAAAGAAGACGTATGAAAGACACGAAAATGAAAGTATTAGTTGCACAATCTGTTCCACAAGACAGTCAAAAGAGGGGTCCGAATCAAGCCAGTCATCCTACAGCTCCCGTTAAAGGGACATGCAATTACTGTAAACAGCCAGGTCATTTTATAAACGAGTGTGCAGTTCTGAAACACAACATAGCTACTGGTAAGACTAAAGAAAGACCACGTCCGCCTAGACAAGAACACGTTTTACAGACTTCCCAGCCACCGCAGAACGCACAACAGACAGTTACAGTACCGCAGCCTATCGCTGCAACACAGCACGTTACACAGCAGATGTACCAGTATGCACAGTCAGAGTATCCAGATTATCAACCATATTCATGAAACAGCCTAGAGAGGGAGGTTGGCTTGCCTCTCATCGAGATTCCTGTAGATCAAGAGGGTCCCTATGTACATAGTCAAGTATTAGGGAAAGACAGAAAGTTTCTGATTGACACAGGGGCAAGTAGGACTACCATCAGTCATGACGAGGTTCCAGGGGCTCCGCTCTCAGGCTCAAGAAATGTTTCCCTTGGATTTTCAGGAAAGCCTATTGTTAATGAAATATCGAAACCAGTTACTCTAGAAGTTGGTCCACTGTCCCGAACTACTGATTTGTTACTTACGAAGTCATGTCCAGAAAATTTATTAGGCATTAAGACACTGAAAGAATTAGGTGCCATAATTTGTTGCTCCCCAGAGGGAGTAAGACTGTTCCTGCAAAATTTTAAAGGTCATTATGTATTACGTGATTTTGATCCAAGATTATTGAATGTACCACAGCATTTATGGGCGCAAGGTCCAACTGATGTAGGTTGTATGCACATTACACCCCATCGTGTGACTCTAAAGCAAGGTGTTGTATTACCACGAATCAGACAGTACAAATTGCCACCTGAGGCTGTAGCAGCCTTATCCAAAATTATTGACGAGCTTATTGCTCAAGGAGTAGTTGTAGAAACTGACTCCAATGTATGTAATTCTCCTATCATTCCAGTCCTGAAACGTACTGATCCAAATGCACCTCCAGTTTATCGATTAGTGATCGACCTTCGAGAACTTAATAAGTGTATCATACCCCAGTAGTCCCTGATATTTCATCACTCTTGACAGCTATTGATTCTGAAGCCACATTCTTTTCAGTTATCGATCTCAAGAACGCATTCTTTAGTGTCCCCATTCATCCAGACAGCCAATTCCTTTTCGGTTTCTGTTTAAATGGAAGAAGCTATAAATTTACACGAGCACCTCAAGGTTTCACAGAAAGTCCTAGCATTTACAGTCAAGCACTTAAAAGACAACTAGACAATATTCACATGCCAACTGACACTGCCCTACTCCAGTATGTCGATGATCTGTTAATTACAGCCCGTTCTGAACGTGACTGCGAGCATGCGTCGCTTACGGTTCTGTATTTCCTGGCCGAGATGGGGCACAAGGTGTCCCCTTCCAAATTACAATTCTGTGTCCAGCAAGTGGTCTACTTGGGACACTTACTGTCCAAGAGGGGTAGGCAGTTGACACCTGACCGTATCCAGTTAATAGCACATCTTCCACAGCCCAAGACTCAGAAGGAGGTACGAGCTTTTATCGGCCTCACTTCTTACTGTAGACAATGGATTCCTCAGTACGCATATCTAGCCAAACCACTGATACAGTTAACGACACAGGAGGCAGCCGTATCGACTGTCCTCCCTTGGACCCAGGAACATACACTTGTTTTTAATGAGTTAAAGAAAGCTTTATGCCAAGCATCTGTTCTAGCAACACCGAACTACAGTAAGTCTTTTACACTTTTTGTCACAGAACGTGATGGTACTGCATTATCTGTTCTCACACAAGATCAAGCAGGACAATACAAGCCCTGTGCTTATTTTTCTAGCACATTAGATCCAGTAGCCCAGGCTCTGCCTGCGTGCCTCAAGTCAGTTGCAGCCACAGCTCTAGCTATCAGACAAAGTGATTCCATAGTGTTAGGACATTCCCTGACAGTACAAGTTCCACACTCCGTGGAAGTTCTTTTAAACCGAACTCAGACTCAGCACTTGACAATTGCACGTTTAACAGGTTATGAACTGACACTGTTTCAGCCACACATAGAAATCAGACGCTGCAACGTTTTAAATCCCGCTACACTGTTACCGTCAGTTACTTCAAATCCTGCCACACATGACTGTGTGGAAGTCGTTAACACCATGACAAAGCCAAGACAAGACTTGACAGATATTGCATTACCTGATCCTGACCTGACACTTTATGTGGATGGTTCATGTATGAGAACAAGTACAGGAGAACTAGTAGCCGCGTATGCAGTGACTACAGACACTGAAGTTATAGAAACACACCGTATTGATACCCTGTCTGCTCAAGCAGCAGAGCTAGTCGCTCTGACCCAAGCCTGTATACGTGCCAAGAACCTGAAAGTTAACATATATACAGATTCACGTTATGCATTCGGAGTCGTACACGACTTTGGAATGCTCTGGCAAGAGAGAGGTTTCATGACTTCTCATGGAACTAAGATTCAGCATGGTCTCCTCATTCAAGCCCTGTTAGAGGCAATACATTTGCCGACAGCTATTGCCATTATGAAGTGCAAGGCACATACGAAAGTTACTGACATCATTTCCCAGGGTAACGACCTGGCAGATCGAACAGCCAAGCTTACAGCTCAGACTCCAGACATTCCAGTTAACACGACACCGACACTCATTCCAGATCAGACTACTTGTATGACAGTTAAGGACCCTTCACAAGATGTAATAGATATACAGTCACATGCCACTCCAGATGAAATCAAGAAATGGTCCGAACAAGGAGGGGTCCAGACAGATCAGGGATGGTTGACGAAGGGAAAAGCCACATGGTTTCTCCCCGACTCAATGGTTCAAGTCATTATTAATACCGCACATAGTCCAGTACACCTAGGAGAAAAGGCCATGTTAGACAGTATCCAGAACATATGGTTCAACAAGCATTTACGAGCAGCAGCCAAACAGAAAGTGCGTACCTGCATGATCTGTTGTCAGTTCAATCCAGGTAAAAGTGTCCCGGTGGAACAAGGTGGATTCCAACCTCCTGACCACCCTTTTGAAGTCCTCCAAATGGATTATATTCAGATGGAGAGATGTCGAGGTTTCAAGTATGTCCTCGTAGTTGTATGTGCTTTGTCCAGATGGACAGAAGCGTATCCGGTTCCAGATTACACAGCCGCGACCACTGCCAGGCAGTTGGTTCGTGAGTATTTTCCCCGCTATGGATTACCTAGGGTCGTGTATTCAGATAACGGCCAGCCATTCTCATCTGAGCTCATGAAACAAGTTTCCCTTCTGTTAGGGTACCAGTGGAAGTTCCATTGTGTACGCCATCCTGAAGCAGCCGGTCTCGTGGAGAGACATAATCAGACATTGAAAATCCGCATTGCAAAAGTATGCGCAGAAAAAGGTGTAGATTGGTTGGTAGCACTGCCAGTTGCCCTTTTTTATATGAGAATGGTTGCACACTCTAGATCAGGTCTGTCCCCGTACGAGGTCGTATTCGGCCGTCCTCCTAATATGTGGGGTACACCTATGCCCCGAAAGATTACAGACGTTTCCAGTAATATGCTGACAGATTACCTAGCTTCCTTGATGTCTGCCCTACACTCTTGTCGTTCACAGGTTGCCGCTGCTTTTCCAGACAACACTGAGGTGAAACCGCATGAAGTCGTTCCGGGAGAATTCGTCCTGGTGCGCAATTTTGATCGTTCAAGTCCGTTGGAGCCCCGTTGGAAGGAGCCCCAGCTGGTGTTATTAACAACTAGGACCGCCGTCAAGCTCGAGGGACGCAAAGGCTGGGTGCATACCAGCCATATCAAGAAATTCCATGGATTGCGGCCAAAGACATTTATCAAAGACTGCCCTATTCTTAAGGACTGTCCAGACACAGACTCTAAACTTCCCCTGTTAGAGAAAACTCCGCAGCAGGAGTATAAAGCAAAACTCCGGTCTAGTAAAATAAGTCAGACAGTTTAATTGTTTAAGTCCCTCTTGGGTGAAGCGGTTAGACAGGTTCCTGACATGTATGACCCACATAGTGAGAGAGTTAGTCAAAACTCTAAAAGATGTATTATCGTTCTATTCTTTTTATTGTTTTTGAGTCTTATGGTTACATGTATAAGTTATGCTTTACATTTATGTTTTCCTATTTCACATGTACATATGTATTCTAATGCTACAGTAGAGCACTCATTTAGTGATCTGCCTCCTCACGAGTTATCCTATCGTCTTGCTATGCGTAATAACACATTTATCAGAATGTTACACTATTCACACCAGACCAGCAATGCCACTAATTGTTGGGTGTGTGGTCGACTCCCCCCTTTCCAGACACCGAAGGGAGTTCTGCCACTCTTTCCTTATCCGTTTTCACACAATGGTTCGTGTGGAGCATGGTCCACGTTAACGTCATCCTCAACTGATGTGTCCCTTTTGAATCGAACATGTTTCCCAGACAAGCAAGGTCTTCCCCACAGAACAGGTTTAGATCTAGAAAATGAAGTATATGATTTAGGTAATTATTCCTCGAATTTCATGGTTCTGAATGTTCAGTCCGATACTACTCCAGATTTGCCTGCTATTTCAGTACTACCAGTCAAAGGCGAATTATGTGTCAGAAAGAATGGTTCCGCACATATAGGACATAGTGATTGTACTACTGTGGTCGAGTATAGTGACAGTGGGAAATCTATTTTCAAAGCCTCACGTCATTCTTATTTTGTTTGTGGTCAGACCGCATATGTTCGTCTGCCCCTCGATTGGGATGGAACATGTTACATTGCCTTCCTACTGCCACCAGTTTTTCTAGCCCCATCCGAGAAACACACATCTAGTACACGTTAGACATAGAAGGGAGACTGAGTCCCCAATTGTCGATCAAACTGAAACTACTCTAGAACAATATCAAGACTTCAATAAAGGTTTCTTTTTCTTTATAGGCCCTGTCCAGAATAGTAAGTTAATACGTAGGTTAACCAGAACCCTTGAAGCAGTAGTGAATGAGACTACTTCCGCTCTAGGTAACTTAACCGAAGAGCAATCTGCCATTAGATTTGTCGTGCTCCAAAATCGTCTCGTTCTTGACGTCATATTGGCCGATAGAGGAGGAGCTTGTAGAGTCATCGGATCTAGTTGCTGCATTTTCATTCCTAATAACGCGCCGTCTGTTTATTCAGCTATAACCAGACTTCATAAAATTGCCCATCAGTTACACCAAGATCCAGGCACCTGGACATGGTCCGGTTGGCTCTGGAGTATCATATCTGCCTGGGGATGGAAAGTATTGTCATTCCTAGGTATAGCAGTAATGATCATATTCAGTTGCTGCCTCTGTTTACAATGTGGCCCTGCGATTTGCGGCTTGTGCGCTACATCCTGTATTCCTAGTCCTAAGTCCCGTTCCAAGACAATTCGAGACGAGCAAATGATGCTATATGAACAGATAGATGGTATCATGAATATTGATGTTTCCTGATGGAAACGTAGGGCACAAGGAGGGAATGTGGAAAAGTAAATTTTGCCATGTTATATGTGCCTACGTGTTCCCCATCCTATGTTATATGTGCATGATTAGATATGCATATATCCCCCTATGATCGATTAAAGACGCAATTACAGTTGTGTCCAACTCTAGTATGTCAGTTTCCAGTTCTCGTGAAAGCAACAAGTATTAGGCTCATGTTGCCACGATTTACAGTGTACACGTTAATTCACCGCATTGTCCCCGTTTCTAGGCCTCAAAAGGGCCCGGACACCAGATTCAAGCTCCAGTCTTCTGAACCCGCTCCGAGGAGCGATGCAGCCCCCACCTGCATCCCTGACCCTTCACTTACTTCCTGCCGCACGGTGCCCGGCCCGGCCTGGCTCTGCCTCCCAGTCTGCCAAGAGTATGTTATGCTTTTAGTTATCAGTTCAGCCCTCCTTCTCTGCATTTCTAAGCTACTGAATCGCATCAATAGTTTCAGCCATGGTCTAGTCTTTCTGTCTCCATGTAAGAGAAATACTGTATTAATATTCATAGAATATTCCTAGCTCATGCAATACATGTAGAATTATGCATGCACCAGTCTTAGAGTCAAGTAGCCTCTGCCCTGATAACTTTTAGTTTCTATCAACATGTACTCCAAACACAAGATACCAGATATGCCATAGGTACATGTCGTCCTGACACCGCAGACTTTAGTCTCCTCTTCTAGTGCAGAAGTCATAGCCCCCAGTTCTCCCTGGTAACACGTCATTGTCCGTTTGCGCGCACTACTAGGTTAAAGGTCCCAGCTGCTCTCAGGCAGCCCCCTCCATGTTTCCGCCCACTCATGACATTTCTGTGACGTTTCATACCACATGTCTATGTATACGCTCTGTACACGCCTTCTTGTTACACCCATCTTGTCCTTATCTTTCGCGACTGCTACGAGTTACGCCTACTGCTACGCCTACTGTATTGAATGTAATGTAATTGTTTTAGTATATATATATACTGTGTACTGTTACTGAAACCCCCCCCCCATGCCATTCCCATTCCCTGGCAGCTGCCATCCATTCTATTTCCGTGCAGGCTATCCCGTTCCTGTCCCTTCCCTTATGCCTGATTAAAGCCTGAAAGACTCAAGATACCTCGAATCCTGTCTCTTATTTATTGAGCTATCTGTTTTATTCACTGTATTCAAAAATAGTACCGGTAATTAATTATTTATTTACCACAAGCCCTGCAATATTGAAAAATGAAAATGGCTGTAATTCACTATTAGGACATGCCACACACATCAGGGCTTGTCCTACTTTATCCTTACAATGCACCCTGCCCTTGGGCCTACCATAGGGATGACTGATATGAAGAAAATGGAAGGTTTAGGGACTGGGAAGTGAGTGCACTTGCCCAGTCAGCAGACAGTACCAGACTGCATGCAGGCTCTGCAATGGCAGACCTTAGACACATTTTACAATGTGGTTGTGGTTGTCGCAACCAGTGCTGCAGGCCCACCAGCAGCATTTGGATTACACGCCCTGGCACACTCAGTGCACTAGACTAGGGTCTGACAAGTAAACCAAAATAGCCAAACATGGAATCACTAATCCATACATCAATTTACAATAGGGAGCACTGGCACTGGATAGCAGTGAGTGGCACAGTGCTCAAAGCATACAACACCAGCAAAAACACATGAGGCAACAGCAAAAAATGGAAGGGAGACCCACGCCAATGGTGCCAGGTCTAACCCATGTCCCCTCCAGCTGAAAAGTGGGGAGAACTACCCTAACTCCTGGGAGTTCCCTTAACTAAGGCGGAAAAATCTGGACAGACCATCAGCGTTGGCGTGTTCTGTACCAGGGCGGTGTACCACCGTAAAGTCCATACCTTGTAGGGAAATAGACCACCTCAACAGCTTTGGGTTCTCACCCCTCATCTGCATCAACCATCTGAGGGGCCTGTGGTCTGTCTGAACCCGGACGTGAGTCCCAAACAGGTATGGTCTCAGCTTCTTCAGAGCCCAGACCACAGCAAATGCCTCACGCTCAATAGCACTCCACCTCTGTTCCCGTGGAAGTAACCTTCTACTGATAAAGGCTACAGGTTGATCTAGGCCCTCCTCATTCATCTGTGACAAAACAGCCCCCACACCATGCTCTGAAGTGTCTGTCTGGACAATGAACTCTCTTGAGAAGTTGGGTAACAGGAGCACGGGCGCCGTGCACATGGCAGCTTTCAGGGCCTCAAAAGGCTTTGACAGGTGTCAGTCCAAATCACTTTCTTGGGCTGCTTCCTGGAAGTCCGCTCTGTCAAGGGTGCAACAATGTTGCCATATCCTTTGACAAACCTCCTTTAGTACCCTGTGAGACCTAAGAAGGCTCTCACCTCTGTCTGGGTTTTGGGTGACCCCCAAGCCAGGATGGTTTCAATCTTGGGTTGTAGGGGAGCCACCTGGCTGCTCCCAACTTCGTGCCCCAAGTACACCACAGTACCCTGCCTTGATCGTGAGGCCTGCTTTCAGCAGCGCCATTAACACTTCCCAGAGGTGGCGCAGATGTGCCTCCCAACTGACACTGAACACTGCGATATCATCCAGGTAGGCGGCACTGAATTCCTCCAGTGCAACCAACACCTGGTTGACCAACCTCTGAAAGGTGGCAGGGGCATTCTTCATCCCAAAAGGCATAACACAGACCTGGAAATGCCCATCTGGTGTGGAGAATGCTGACCTCTCCTTTGCCCCATCAGTCAAGGCGATCTGCCAGTACCCAGACGTAAACGTGCTGAGGTACCGTGCAGCCCCTAGCCGATCAATGAGCTCATCAGCTATGGGGATGGGGTGCGCGTCAGTCTTCATGACTGAATTGAGCCCTCTGTAGTCCACACAGAACCGGAGTTCGGGTGTGGCACCCTGCACTGCAGCCTTTGGGACCAAGACCACTGGGCTGGCCCAAGGACTGCTAGATGACTCAATCACCCCAAGTGCAAGCACCTTTGAGACCTCCTCTTTAATGCAAGCCCTTACCTTGTCAGTTACCCTGTAAGACTTGTGCTTCACAGGTAAGCTGTCTCCTGTGTCCACATCATGGACGCACCAATCTGTGACACCAGGAACCAGGGAGAACAGATCAGGAAACTGTCCCAGCAATTGGCGGCAGTCATTCTGTTGCTCAGGGGTCAGGGTGGAAGAGAGGTTAACACCATCTACTGACCCATCTTGCTCTGAGGCTGACAGGAGGTCAGGAAGAGGCTCAGTCTCCTCCTCCATCCCAGCATCTGTTGCCAAGAGCATGCCCACTTCAGACCTCTCTAAGTGGGGCTTAAGGCGGTTGACATGTAGGACCCTCAAGTGGTTCCTAGGAGACCGCAAGTCCACCAAGTAGGTAACAGGACTCTTGCGCTCCACAACCTCACATGGTCCGGTCCACTTATCTTGGAGCGCACAGGGCTCTACTGGGGCCATGACCCACACATTCTGTCCAGGCTGAAGCTCTACCAGAGTGGCATTCTAGTCATACCAGCGCTTCATCTCCTCCTGGCTGGCCTCCAGATTCACCTGAGCGAGTTCACTGAAGCGCCTGGTCTGGTTCCTGAAGGCCAGCATGTAGCTATATACATCCTGGGGAGGTTTCCTGGGAGATTGCTCCCAGCCTTCCTTAACCAGAGTCAGAGGTCCTCTGACTGGGTGTCCATAGAGAAGCTCAAAGGGACTGAACCCTAGAGATTTCTGTGGCACCTTACGTAATGCAAAGAGTAGGCACGGTAAGAGGACATCCCACTTAAGCCTCAGGGGTTCCTCCAGACCCATTATCATGTCCTTCAGGGTCCGGTTGAACCGTTCAACCAGCCCATTTCCTTGGGGGTGGTAAGGAGTGGTGAACTTGTAAGTTACACCGCACTCCTGCCACAGGGACTTCATATACTTGGAAATGAAGTTGGTCCCCCGGTCAGTCACTACCTCGCGAGGGAATCCACCTCGGGAGAAAATTCCCATCAGTGCTCGTCCCACCACGGGGGCCTTCACTGTCCTCAGAGGTATGGCTTCCGGGTACCGGGTGGCATGGTCCACCAAGACCAGGATGAACCTGTTGCCCATGGCTGTCTTGGGGTCCAGTGGCCCCACAATGTCAATCCCCACCCGCTCAAAGGGGGTACTGACCACAGGGAATGGCTGGAGAGGAGCTTTGTGCTTCCTCCCACTCTTTCCACTTGCCTGGCAAGTCTGACAAGTCCTGCAATGAGTATCAGAACTCTTGCGCATTTGGGGCCAATGAAAGTGGGTGACAAGCCTCTCAAAGGTCTTGTCCTGCCCCAAATGTCCTGCTAATGGCACATCATGAGCCAGCCCTGGTAGGAAGGCTCTGAACGTCTGGGGTACCACCAGCACATGGGGCTAACTCAGGTTCAGCAACCTTAGGCTCACTATACAGGAGACCATTCTCCCAGTAGATCTAATGTGATCCTGACTGATCACCTGCTGCCTGGTTTACAGCCTGTTGCCGCAAGCCCACGAGAGAAGGGAATTTTTTTATGCTCCTTGCAAAAGTCTTTCCTGGAGGGACCTCCTTCTTGCTGCCAATGGGTCAGCTCAGGCAGGTCTCCCAGTTCAGCTATCTGCTCCCCGGTAGGCTCCAGGGCATCCCCCTCAGGGTCTACCTCCTCCTGGGCCGTGGGAACTTCAGGGCCGGTTTCCCGCGCCCCTCGCCACTTATCTCTTCGGCAGGTTCCTGGGCCTCCCTCTCAGGCTCCAGTTCCTCTTGAGAACCCCTACTGGCAGACATTGACCGGGTGGTCACGCACGCCCAATCAGGCAGTCCAACCATCTTCAAGTGAGTTGTTTTCTCCACGTTATCCCAAGGGGAGCTCTCCAAATCATTTCCTAACAAACAGTCAACAGGCATGGCGGGCCTCACAGCTACCTGAAGAGTACCAGAGACCCCCCACCCCACTCAAAGGGAACCTGAGCCATTGGGCAATGACTCTGTGTTGTCGGCGTTAACAGCTCGGCAAAATGCATGAGGAACAATCTGCTCTTGAGTCACCAGGTGACACCTGACAGCTGTCACACTGGCTCCTGTGTCTCTTAAGAGCCTTCACCTTTTGGCCATTGACGGTCACTCGCTGCCCATATTTCTTAGTGTTCCTGGGTAGCTGAGCTTCTGAGACCGTCTCACAGTCTCCTAAAGCGACAAGGGTCATCTGTGCGGGACCCCACCCACCTTGGACATCCATCTCCTCCCCAAGGCTACACTAGCCATCTGCGGGGGCGGAGCACCAGTGGGTGCTTGTTTACTAAACAGGCGGCACCTGGGATCATTCGCCTTGTGACCCAGATCACCACACTTGTAACATTTCAGGGGTCCCTGGGAACAGGACTACCTGTCGGCGCCCCTTGCTTTCTCTCAGGGGGAGGCTGGGAACCACGGGGTTCCCTTGCAGACTACTTTGGGGCCCTCTGCGCAACTCCTTCTGTTTACCCTTGTCCCCCCACTCTTCTGCTGGCTGAGTCGCCCATGTGACCGTTGTGGACCCTGGTACTGACCCAGCGGTCCGCCTCCTCAGCAAGCTTCCTAGGGTTAGTCAGCTTGCTATCTATCAGATGCTGGCGCAGCTCTGGAAAAAAATTATCAAACAAGTGCTCCCATGCAATCAAATCAAAGAGACCTTAAAAATCAATAACCTTGCTGCCCTTCACCCAACCATCCAATGCTCTGCAAAAGAAAGTGACATATTCAACCCAAGTACTGTTTTCTAACTATTTGCATTTCCTGAACCTCTGCCTATAGAGCTCAGGTGTCAAACCATATCTATATAATCAACAAGGAGCATAGAGGGAATGGTATGCATGTGTAGCAGCCAGCCTTGTTTTTAATGTGATAGGTCCCACGAAGTCAGGAATAAAGTAATAGTATCGTGTTACCTATCATTTTTATTACACTTCTTGATACTTTGCACTTTTTCCACTGCACGTTTTTTTGTTTGGAAACATACATTTATTTTGGGAGTCATGACTGCCGATGATGATAACAATGGGCTGTCCTGGTCAGTCCCTGCCAGGTATCCCGATGGTTCGGCCGTGAGGGGTCATTTCTCCTACTCACAATTTTTTTCACGTGTCACTTGTGAGTGCTGTGAGCTGAATGTACTTCGAGTTTGTCAGTTCCAGTTTCTTTTGAGCATTCAGAAAGACTGAATTTTGGTTTTTGGCATGATGACTTTTTATTTATAAGGCAAGAGAAACGTGTGACTTGCTATCCCAAATATATAGGGGAGAAATCTGTTTATACAAAAAACAATTGTAACATATAGTCCACGTTTACGTTAAAAATAATTGCCACAGGGAACTTTGGTCAATTTGTTGTTGATGATTATATGAGGGGAGGGCGACCATGTTTTCCTAAATTTTCCCTCTATGCTCCTTGTTGATTATATGTTTTGGACGGCGGCTCAGCCGTGAGAGCACTTCTAGTCAATTTCCCATTTTTACTGTTACAATACACACTCTGTCAAAACACGCTGCACTTATTGTGGTATTAAATAAGGATTTTTGTAAATAAAAGATTTTTATAACCTGTGATTCGCTCTCTATAAAACTTATAGATAACGATAAGAGAGGCGAGTCTATAAAGTATGGATAAAAATTGCCTAGCCTTCACGGATGAACAAATAGCTGCTATCCTATCTGGTCCCTCCCTGTTTCCAGATACCCCCCTCCTGAGTAATACCTCAGCTAGGGAAGAATGGGAAAAACTGAGTTCCTTGAAGAAAAAGCAAGTCAGGATTGCTCTTCATGGACCTCTCATGACCGAGTATTATAGAGCTGGTGCTGCCCCCGCTAGTCTCCTGGTTAGGATTGAACCTAGAATTTTCCTCGACGATAGTAAATTTAGATTAGACTGGAGCTATATCTCGAATAAGTGCACGCGAGATTGACTTATTTTAATTATAAGTACCGCCAAAAGATTAAGTGAGGAGTTGTTAAAAGAAATTCTTGAGTTAGAAGAGAGCATAAAACGTGACACTATCCTCACCAACACCAAAGAACACCATAGTAAGATCCAAGAAGATTTAAGTAAGTACAAGAACTACATGGTCAATCAAAAGATCAAAGGTTTACAATGCAACCTTGAAAGATATACCCATGAGTGGGCGTTTCCGTACATAAGCGATAGTTACTACCAGTCAGGACCAGAACAGCAGAACCTGGGAGGTGTATGCAGAGGTAGAGGAGGAAGACAACATCAAAGACGCACCCCCAGTAACTGGACGTTCGATAATACATCTAGTGAGGACGAACAGGAGGGGCTCCAAGGGAACAGAGTGAGGTTCAACCAACAGGAGCACAGTAACGAGGACCTGGGAGTCCTATTGAGATCTTTTTTAGGACCGGGTCAGCAAAACACCAGAGTGGGAGGACAAACGGGAAGAGGACGAGGGCGGGGCAATCAACCACCCCAATGGCAAACGTACTCCCCGAGAGTGGCTCGCAGCCGAGTACAACAACTATGAGTAACATTGTAGTGAATCTATCAGATTACACCCTTACTAGTAGTGAAGACAGAGTTTTAAATAAAGGTCTTGGGTTAGTTCCCATGCCCACTCACGATACCTTCAAATGTAGGGTGGAATTTTATGAAACCATGCGGAGAATAAAACTCAAAAAGTTTTTTGCAAATAAAAAACAGGAGAGTCCAGGTATATATAATACTAATTTGAGAAGGCCATCGCAATTTGTTCCTCCATCTAGTGCTGTAGGACCTGAAGTGGCAGTATTCAAATCTAAGGTCCTTCAGGACATTACTAATTTTGAGTTGAACGATACCAATTCAAAATATAAGAATATGACGAAAGATGACTGGAATGCTGTAAAAAATCGGCAAAGTAACCACTCGCTCACTATAAAGTCTGCGGATAAGGGTGGGGCGGTTGTTGTGCTAAACACTACAGATTATGATATAGAGGTCAAAAGACTTCTTGATGTACGCACTAATTACCAGCCCTTTAAACAAGACCCTACACAAGAACTTTTGAAGACTATACGAGAGATGGTGAGCGTGGCGAAAGAGAGGAAGTGGATCACAGTAAGGGAGGCGGAGTTCCTGGTGAATGACAACCCCAGTATTCCGGCGTTCTATATACTTCCCAAAATACATAAACATGCACGGACTCCTCCTGGACGCCCGATTGTTTCGGGAATCCAGTCTGTGTTGGAACCTCTATCGCAATTTGCGGATTTCTTTTTGCGCGAATCTGTCGTAAATCAAAAATCCTTTGTGAAGGATACCACTGAGATTCTTAACATTGTGAGTGACATGGAATTTAATCGAGAACATGAGTTCCTTGTCACTATTTACATTGAATCCCTCTACTCCTGTATCCCTCAAAATGCCACGTTGGTGGCAGCAGCACGAGCTCTCGGGGAACAGGAGTGGTTTTATGATGTGCCACAAACTTTCGTTTTACAATGTGTAGAACTTGCTTTGACTCAGAACTTTTTTTGTTATAAGCACCAATTGTTCCTTCATACCACGGGACATCCATGGGCGCGACCATGGCGCCTAGCCTGGCGTGCATTTATGTCGGCCAGTTCGAGGAGCACGTCGTCTACCATTCCACCAATCCCTTCCAGAGGTACTTGCGCCTCTGGAAGAGATATATAGACGACGTGCTCTGTGTCTGGACCGGGGAGGAAGAGCCCCTGTTGGAATTTCAGAATTGGTTAAATCATAAAGACCCTAGTCTTCGTTTCACGTGGTCATACAGTCATACCACTGCAGTTTACTTAGACCTAGACATAGAAGCTAGTGGGGGTGTTTTATGCACCAGAGTCCATTAAAAACCAACAGATAGGAACTCCCTCCTTTTATACGATTCATACCACCCTAGGGCATTGAGAGATAATCTCCCTGTGGGACAGTTCCTGAGATATCGCAGGAACTGTTCATCCACTGATGTCTATATGGAGCAAGCACAAGAACTAAGTAGTAGACTACAGGAGAGAAAATATCCAGTTAAAACCATCACACATGCTAAAAAGAGGGCATTAAATACACCTAGGAGTGTGCTCCTTGAGAAAAACATAAAGAAAAAAGATGAATGCGTCCCAGTTGTCATGACTTATGACCCGTTAGCTACAAAGATTAGACAGTCAATCCGAAGACACTGGTCCCTACTGTCCAATAATGATTTCAAAATGCCATCTCCTAGGTTTGCGTTTAAAAGATCCAGCAACCTTAAAGATAAACTGGTCCATACATGCACTCCAACCACTAGAAGTGTGAGAGAGAGCACGATTCCCAAGGGACATTACCCATGTGGGTCGTGCTCTGTGTGTTCGCTAACACAAAAGACAACGAGTGTGTTGTCACAGTCTGGAAAAGAGTGGTTCTTGGGTCATTTTAGCAATTGTTACACCACAAATGTGGTTTACAGGTTGCAATGTGAGTGCGGCTTGTTTTATATAGGTCTCACTTCAAGGAAAATTAAAACAAGAATTCAGGAACATCTCAGCACAGAGCTCGACAAATCTGAAAAATTGTACTAGTCCTGCAGGTCTAGTATCTTGGAAAATCCCCTCGACCCAACTGCAACCTACTTGACCTCTGTCTCTGAAAATGGAGCAAAAGTGACAAGTTAACAAGATTTAAAGGCATCTTTATTGCTCAGTCCCTTTGTGAGCAATAAAAATGCCTTTAAATCTTGTTATCTTGTCACTTTTGCTCCATTTTCAAAGACAGAGGACAAAAGTGAGTTTGTCTTCCTACTCGCCAGAAAGGGCGAGTAGGACCTAAAAATAGCTCGTCCTCATCCATTCTCCCTCGCAAATGCGAGCAGGCGTGTGGATTTGTCGAGCCCTGCAGCACTATTAAGGCTGGCAAGCTAACAACTAGGCTGGTACAACACTGCCACACAAAGTGGACAGTGCTTGAGAAGGTGATCGGTGGCTCCCAAAATATCGAAAGGTTGCTAGCATCCAGGGAAGCACGGTGGATTTTCCAAGAAAAAAGCGAACAACACTGGCTAAATTAACTTATAGAGTGGAATAGAGTGACATGTGTTCTTTGTTAAAACTTCCGTCTTACATGGGGTTAACCATCGTTATGTGACCCAGTATATGTTCACAGGTTGCAATTTCTGCAATCTTTTGCTTCTGGATGTTGGTGAGAGGAGTGCCATGACACCGGTGATGTTGCCCCGAAGTTATAACCTTCTTCGTTTGAGAATCGCAACAATTAAATTATAAATCACAAAAAACAATTGGTGGGTTCTAATCAAATTTATAAAAACTACCCATGTTGCATCTGAAAATATATCCAGATTAATGTATGAAATAAGGTTACAAATAGCATGGAAATCTTTTTAAAGAAAAACTGTACATAAACGCTTTATTTAGGGCAACAATGGAACTATGACCCACTGAGAAAAACGATTTATTGAGGGCATCATTCATATAATATTTGAGTGATAATCGACACAAGTCAAGGACATGGGTTTCCGATTTGATGTAGACCACGATATACATAAAGTTGGCTTTTTTCAAAATTGGGAAGTTTCCTGATTCAAAATGGCCGCCGCAATGACGCTAGAACGTCATCTGATCACGTGGTACTCGACGCGTTTGTAAATATACGCAGCACGAGTCCACCGGAACCTGAGGCGGAGACAACACGCTCCGAGTAGTTCTGACGGGTAAGGATAGGGGTGGGTTTCTGCTACTCCAGTGGGAGGGATGTCGCTTGAAGGCCTGGGTGATTAAACATACTAATGCTGACTTAGCAGAACAATAGAGAGTGGGAGCACGAAAATGAGCATAATAAATGAGTGCGAAGAGGTATGCTCGTAATTACCAAACATGTGCTGAGTATATTATGTTTGTTCATTTACTTCCCACGTTGGGTTTAGATTCAGATATTGACTGAACAAAGGGGAACCGTTTTTGAAAAGGCAGACTCACACAAGGGGTTTCCTGTTTTTTAATTGGACCTTACAGCCGGTAGGAGACGCCGTGGCTGAATAAGGGTAAATACGACATATTGAAGGAATATAAAGGTGCAGTGATGTCTTGACATTGTGTGCATGCATACGAGCTAATCTAACAGTATATTGTTATTTTTATTGACAGTCTATATGAATGGTGTGTCCATCTCTGAAGCAGTGGCAAAAACACTTGGCCCTGTAGAAATTGCCTAAAGTGTTTCGGGCAATGAAACATGTTGGCGTATAGGTAATGGTATGCATGTGTAGCAGCCAGCCTTGTTTTTAATGTGATATGTCCCACGAAGTCCGGAATAAAAGTAGCAGTAGCGTGTTACCTATCATTTTATTTACACTTCTTGATACTTTGCACTTTTTCCACTGCACATTTTTTTGTTTGGACACATACATTTATTTTGGGAGTCATGACCTCTGATGATGATAACAATGGGCTGTCCTGGTGAGTACCTGCCAGGTATCCCAATGGTGGTTCGCCCGTGAGGAGTCATTTCTCCTGCTCACAATTTTTTTCACGTGTCACTTGTGAGTGCTTTGAGCTGAATGTACTACGAGTTTGTCAGTTCCAGTTTCTTTTGAGCATTCAGATAGACTGTCTTTTGGTTTTTGGGATGAAGACATTTTATTTAACAGGCAAGAGAAACGTGTGACTTGCTATCCCAAATATATAGGGGAGAAATCTGTTTATACAAAAAACGATTGTAACATATAGTCCACGTTTACGTTAAAAATAATTCCCACAGGGAACTTGGTCAATTTGTTGTTGATGGTCAAACCATATCTAGACATCAATGCATCTTTCATGTGGCTGTATAAATTGTGGACATCAGAAGGCAAGTCTAACAATGTATCCCGCTCTTCACTAAGGAACCTTCCCCACAACCCCGCTCCCCAATCTCTCTCAGGGACCCGGTGGGAAGACATGGCTACCTCAGAGGCTTTTAGCTTTTAACTCCAACTCCCTCAAAACTTTTTCCTGCTCAAACTGTATTTTCTTTTCCTCAAGATCTAATCTTCTATTTTCTATATCTAGCTGCCTATTCACCTTGAACTTGGTTATCTCCATTTCATGCCTTCTTGATCTCTCTCTGTCTTCCAACTCTTCTTGGGACAGACTTTTGTTAGAGCCAATGCTACCTGCGCTGGAAGGTACCTTCCTTCCCCCTGAGCCCAATGGCTCTTCCTGTTGCACAATTGCATCATCATCCTCCTCCTCAATCACAGGAGTTTTCCTTGCTTCTACCCAGGCCCTCAGCGCCTTGTAGAATTCTTCCTTCACTTTAAATCCAGAAGTGGAAACATTGAATATCTGAAAGAAACACGTTAGTTAGATTCCTTACCTTAGAATAACCCCCATGCGCCAGACTAGATCCGGAAAATTTTGCGTAGCAGTACCCTTGCGCGTCGCCTACGGCTCCGCGTCCGTCGTCGGCGTCTTTGGCGCCAGGATGACGTCGTCGGAGTACTTAGACGCCGCCCTCACGCGCTGACGTCAGTTCTTCTTTTTTCCGCGCCAGCTAAGCGCAGGTCTGGAGAAAGCAGTCACAACTGCAAAAATGACCTAGACCAAAGGCAATCAATTTATTTTGTAAGACTTGGGTATCTCATGTCACATTCTTTTACAACAACCACCCGTTTCCTAGTATACAGGGTTGGGGATACACCAGTCAATAGCCCATCTTAAAAAGCACGTCTCCTTCTATACAACAGTACTACTACCCGCACCGACATGTGCAGAAAAAATGTGAACAAGCACGATAGCACCTCACGGGCGCACCACCAATAGGACCCCTGGTAGGTACTCACCAGGACGGCCCTGTTATCATCATCGGTGCTATCGCGCTAAACGGAAACGTGTCCAACCAAAAACAATTGTGTTAATAGTGATGAGTGCAGTGGAACAATACAGACAACACAAACATTTAGTGAAATGATACCACATATATAACATAAAAACGCATAAAGCATGAACAGACAACTTTATTCTTGTTCTCATATGCTTAATGCTCTCAATTAAAAAAGTGAATGTGGCTACTCCTTATAGAGCCACTATCTACTTGCCAACATGTTTCATTGCCTTAGTATTTATCAGGCAATTTCTTCAGGGCATATCTTTATTCGCCACTGCTTAGGACACCAGGGTTGCAGGTACTGTTGTAAAAAACACAAAACACGTGTTTCACTCATCTATCCTTCACGTGTATAGTCATACTGGAGAAAGCAGTACCTTAGTCATTTTTTGACTAAAACTTTTTGATCTTTTTGATCTCTTCTCGAGTCTTCACGACTCTCGGTGCTGGTAGGGAAGGCCCGGGTTCAAGCCCTGTACCGACTGTAACCGACTAATGTCGGTTACCGATCCCCACCGCCGGTGCCTGTATTGCCTTGGGACCGACCACGACGACCGGTCGTGCCCCGACTGCCGGGCCTTGATGTCGAAGGCTAGGCGGGAGCGGTCCCGTAAGCGCCTCGAACTCCGGCAGTCGGCCCTGCACCGCTCAAGGTCCCAGTCCAGGAGGGGGTTGAGGGACCGGTCGCAGGACCACAGTCATCGAAGCTCGACGAGTCGACACCATTCGTCGGGCCCCAAGTCCTCAGATAAGAGGCACAAGAAGTCGAAGAGACGCCATCGCTCTTCTGACTCCCCCCGACGAGCACGACGCGGCTGGGGGTTCGGGCGACACCGCCGGGTGCCGCAGGCGCCGCAGCCAGCTCCATACCCGCCGGTCCCTGAGATGAACGCGACACCGGAGGAGATCGAGGCCTTCCTCATGGCTATGAGGTCCCTCTCTCCTCCGTCGGGTCCCGCGGTGCATCCGAGACCCGCGGCCCCGACTGCGAGTCCAAGCGGGCCGGGTGCTCCGGCGCCTTCAGGTGCTTCTGCCACCCCCCACCCCCGAGAGCCTGGTTATCCAGGCCTCTCTTCCCAATCCGCATTCCCGACTGCACCCCCAGATCGGGAATCCAAAAGGTATGAACAGTGTGGTAAGATTTCATCCCTCAGCTGTGGATTGCGGTCAGTAAACACCACTTGCCTTTTGGGCCGTTATACCCACTCTCTGTGGGATACGGTTGCAGCCGTGCTGCCAGAGTGTCCGGAGGGGGCCCGGGCAAAACTCGCTCAAGCCCTCGCGGAGGACCCATGGAACGTCAACGGCTTCCTCCGGAAGGAGAAGTTCAAGATGCTGACTCTGGCTCAGGTCTTAGCTGCCCTGGACCCCGGAGACTGGATGGTAGCGTTGGACTTGCAGGACGCGTATTTCCACATCCCTGTCCCTCCTGCGTTACCTGCGGTTCATGGTAGGCCACGGGCACTTCCAGTTCACCGTGCTCCCCTTTGGCCTTACCAGCGCCCTACAGGTGTTCACGAAAGTGATGGCGGTGGTCGCAGCTCATCTGCGCAGGTTAGGGGTGTCAGTCTTCCCCTACCTCGACGACTGGTTGTTGAAGGCGGGCTCGCCCCAGACAGTCGTCAGCCACCTTCAGACTACGGCCGACCTCCTGCCTCCTCCTGGTTTTCCATCAATGTGCCGAAGTCACGCCTGTGTCCCTCTCAAAGGCTCCTCTTCATCGGAGCGGTTCTGGATTCGGCGCAGTTTCGGGTTTATCCTCCCGAACAGCGGGTTCGGGATATTCAGGCTCTGATTCCGATCTTTCAGCCTTCATCCCGGGTCTCGGTCAGGTTGACTCTGGGGCTGATGGCCTCCTGCATCCTTCTGGTGCATCACGCCAGGTGGCGGATGTGGGCTCTGCAGTGGGACCTGAAGTTTCAGTGGGCCCAGCATCAGGGCAACCTGTCCGACCATGTCCGGATCTCGGATGGCACTGCGAGACAGTTGCAGTGGTGGCTCACGGACCGCGATTGGGTCAGCAGCAGATCCCTCTCTCTTCCCCAACCGGAGCATGTTGTTGTGACGGATGCGTCCCTCCTGGGCTGGGGGGCCACATGGGAGAGGCGGAGATCAGAGGCCTCTGGTCTCCGGCGGAGTCCCGGCTCCACATCAACCTTCTGGAGCTGTGGGCGATCCAGCTTGCACTGAAGGCATTCCTTCCCTCTGTCCGGAGAAGTGTAGTGCAGGTGTTCACGGACAACACCACTGCCATGTGGTACTCTAACAAACAGGTCGGGTTGGGGTCGTGGACCCTATGCCAGGAGTCTCTGCACCTCTGGCAGTGGCTGGAATATCAGGGCGTGACCCTGGTGGTTCAACACCTGGCAGGTTCCCTGAATGCCAGGGCGGACAAACTCAGCCGTCGGTGCATGATGGCACGAATGGCGTCTGAACTCGGACGTGGCGCAAGGTCTCTTTCATCAGTGGGGAGAGCCTTGGTTAGATCTATTCGCCACAGAAGAGAACGCGCAATGTCATCAGTTCTGCGAAATTCCAACGTGGCACTCGCTCAGAGACGCTTTTCGTCGCGAGTGGAGTTGCGGTCTGTTGTACGCCTTTCCGCATATACCACTTCTGCCCAGAGTGCTGAAGATCAGGCGCGACCGTGCCCAAGTCCTCCTTGTGGCTCCGGAATGGGCACGAAGATACTGGTATCCCGAGCTACTCAGCATGTCAGTCGATACCCTGATTCGTCTGCCTCTTCAGGAGAACCTTCTGTCGCAGCAGCAGGGGACGGTGCTCCACCCGAACCTGTCCAGTCTCCACCTCCATGCGTGGAGATTGAGCGGCGACAGTTGAGGCCATTTGACTTGCCTCCTGAAGTCTGCGATGTCATTCTGGCAGCCAGGCGTCCCTCCACAAAATCGGTATACGCCTGCAGGTGGAACAAATTTGTGGCATGGTGCACAGCAAAGACTGTGGATCCACTCTCTGCCCCTCTTTCTGAGGTTCTCCTCTTCCTTCTTTCTCTTGCCCCGCAGGGCTCTGCTCTGGGCACTATTAAGGGCTACCTCTCTGCCATTTCCGCTTTCTTAAGGCTACCTGATCAGCCCTCTTTGTTCAAGTCCCCCGTTGTAAATAGGTTCTTAAAGGGCATCACTCATCTGTTTCCTCCTGTTCCTTTCGTGATGCCGCAGTGGGACTTGAACCTTGTTCTAACTTATCTGATGTGCGCTCCTTTTGAGCCACTTCATAACTGTTCTCTTCGTCTTCTCACTCTTAAAACTGCATTCCTTGTTGCCATCACCTTTACCAGGAGAGTGAGTGAGCTCCAGGCCCTTTCTTCACAACCTCCCTCCCTTTCTGTCCGTCCGGACATCTTTCCTGCCCAAGGTAGTCACAGCCTTCCACATCGGGTAGTCCATCACCTTGCCCACCTTCTTTCTGCCTCCGCATCCCTCGAAAGAGGAAGAGAGGCTCCAACGTCTGGACCCAAAATGTGCGCTCTCATTCTATCTGGATCGCACAAGCCAGTTCCGGGTGATTGACCAACTCTTTGTTGGTTACGTGGGCGCTAAGAAGGGACGGGCGGTGCACAAACGAACCATCTCTCGGTGGGTCGTCTTGTGCATCAAGATTTTCTACTCTTTGGCGAGGAAGGAGCCTCCTGTTGGGCTGAGGGCCCATTCCACTCGGGCCACGGCGGCTACTACTGCCCTGGGCCGGGGAGTCCCCTTGCAGGACATCTGTCAGGCAGAGACGTGGGCCTCGCTGCACACGTTTGCAAGACACTACTGCCTAGACAGCCAAGTCCGGAGAGATGGCTTCTTTGGCCGTTCCGTTCTCCGGGGCTTTCTGGTGTGATCGTGGTTCGCAGACCCACCACCGGGGTTGGTATTGCTGGGGTATCTATTCTAAGGTAAGGAATCTAACTAACGTGTTTCTTTCAGATGAACAAGTTACTTACCTTTGGTAACGATATATCTGTAAGAAACATTAGTTAGTTAGATTCCTTACCGCCCCACCCATCCTCCCCATTCTGCGAACCGATATCTAGGTTTAAGGTCATCCCTTTCAGGGCTCTAGTTTCATGGCACCAGTGTCGGTTTTTATCATGGCTCTGCATTTCTGGCGCGGAAAAGATGTGTACAAGAACTGACGTCAGCGTGCGAGGGCGGCGTCTAAGTACTCCGACGTCATCCCGGCACCAACGACGACGAACGCGGAGTCGCAGACGACGCCTACCGACGTGCAAGGGTACTGCTATGCAAAATTTTCCGGATCCAGTCTGACGCCTAGGGGTTCTTCTAAGGTAAGGAATCTAACTAACTAATGTTTCTTACAGATATATTGCTACCGAAGGTAAGTAACTTGTTCTTCTTGCAAAAGTACTTCATCTGCTTTACTGTGTAGCATTCCAGCCTATCTTCTTCCCATTCACAATTAAGGGAGGCTACAGATTCTGCTCTCTCTACTACAACGGATCCCGGCATCTTTCAAAAATAGGCAATCCAAATATTCAAAAAGGAATCTACCAAAAAGTATGCGGTATCGTTATGGTCTGCACTCACTAAGCAGTGTTCACCAGTCACTGTACATGAGTCACAAATGCAAATTCGGAATCCCCTCCACTGCCTATCAATGTTTGATTTGGGGGTCTCTAGTTGGCACAAATAGGGACCCTCTCCTCTAGTCAGGGAAAGGGGATTACACACCTAAAATAACCCCTGCTCACCCTCTGGGGTGCGTGGTGCGAGCAGTCAAGGCTTATTTCAGAGGCGTTGTAAGTTAAGCGGTTGCGACCACATACAGTAACCCAGTGACAACACTACAGATGGACAACACACAGGTTTTATATAAAAAATAAGTCAAATTTATATAGATTTACCACAAGACCATAAACGACAAAAATACACACTATGATTACTTTAAGATGGTAGATTTAAGCTTAGTTCAGTTCAGTTCTTAGATGCGACACTGCGTCAATGTACCTTAAGTTAGGTGCGCTTCCACAACAAGCAATGTCGCAGCGATGGGAAATGCGGCAAAGTTCAGATACAAAGAAATAAAGACGTGAAGATCTTCCAGATGCGGCACGCTTCTCAGGGATGCGAGAAGTTCTCGGTTCGATGCGTGGACGGCAGCGGTGACACCCTTACGATGCAACGGCAACAGCTCCAGCGGCGACGCTCTTCTCCCACGATGCGGGAAGCTTCCGCTCGATGCGACAACTACATCGGCGACATCCAAGATGCGACGGCAGCAGCTCTGACGGCGGCGGGCTTCTCGGGGATGCGAGGTGCTCTTGGTCGATGCGGTGCAATGCGACAGTTCCAGTGGCGACACCCTCCTTTCTCCCGAGTTGCGACGGCAGATACACTGACGGCGACACGCTGCGACCTCGTTGCGAGATTCTTTTTCTGATGCGGTGCAGTGCGACAGCTTCAGCGGCGACACCCTCCTTCTTCGGAGTTGCGACGGCAGCAACAGCGACACGATTACTCTTCGTTGCGGCACGCTTCTCTCCGATGCGGTGCAGTGCGACAGTTCCAGCGGCGACTACCCTCCTTTCTCCGGAGTTGCGACGGCAGGCACTGCGACGGCAACTCGCTTCTTCTTGTTGATTCGCGCTTCCAGCTCCTTGCGACACGCAGTTCCTCAGAAGGCCCAAAACAGCAGCAGGCACTTCCACAAGAACTCTGGGGAGCTGGGGGGTGATGTCTGTTGTCCCTAAGACTTCAGCAGGAGGCAAGCTCTTGTCCAAGCCCATGGAGATCCTTCACAAGTTGAAAGCAAAGTACATAAAGTTCCTTTCTCCTTCCTTTGACAGTAAGGCAACCACTGCAGGCCAATCCCCCAAGCAGCACTTCAGCTTGGGAATAGTCTTTCCTCTCCTCAGTAAAGGTTTCTTATTGTAGTCCAAAGTGATCTAATTTCATGGGATCAGGGTCCCAATATTTATACCCAGAAATCCTTTGTTCTCTGAGGGGAGAGGGGCCTTTGCCCAGTCCAAACTAGTTCTGAAGCACTCTGTTTACCAGACTTCTCCTTTCCTTTCACAGTACAGGGCATGCACATCAGACACCCCACAGGAGGTAGATCCAGCATCGTGGAAGGCAAGTACAGTCCTGGAGCACTCTGTTTACAGGACTCCTTCTCTTCTTTCAGTGTGCAGGGCAGGGACATCAACCGCTCCCCAGGGAGTGGAGCCAGCATTGTGGAAGGCAGGCACAGCCCTATTCAGAGTTCAGGTGCACTCCTCCCTCCCATCAAGATGCAGATCTCTCTAATCACCACTGGGTGACTTAGCCTGTCTCCTGGGATTCCCCAGCCCTGTCACTCACAGAAACCAGACATAGGAATACACAACCTAGCAGAGGCAGGTTTGAATGGTTAGACAAGCAAAGACTTACTTTCTAAAAGTGGTATTTTCAAACACAGAATATTAAAATAAACTTTACTAAAAGATGTATTTTATTATTCTGAGTTCAGGCATGCTAAACTCGAATTTCTACCATGTTCTCTGAGACAGTTAGGATTATTAAATGTAATAACTCTAACCGCCCATTCTGGCCTATGGAGAACAGGTAGCCCTGCAATAGTGAAATACGAAAATGGCTGTAATTCACTATTAGGACATGCCACACACATCAGGGCTTGTCCTACCTTATACTTGCAATGCACCCTGTCCTTAGGCTTACCATAGGGGTGACTGATAAGAAGAAAAGGGAAGGTTTAGGGACTGGGAAGTGGGTGCACTTGCCCAGTCAGCATGACAGTACCAGACTGCACGCAGGCTGTGCAATGGCAGACCTTAGACACATTTCACAAGGCTGCTTCTGTGGGTGGCACAACCAGTGCTGCAGGCCCACCAGCAGCATTTGGATTACCCGCCCTGGCACACTCAGTGCACTAGGCTAGGGTCTGACAAGTAAACTAAAATAGCCAAACATGGAATCACTAATCCATACATCAATTTACAATAGGGAGCACTGGCACTGTGGCACTGGATAGCAATGGCACAGTGCTCATAGCATACAACACCAGCAAAAACACATGAGGCAACAGCATAAAATGGAAGGGAGACCCACGCCAATGGTGCCAGGTCTAACAGGCTCTGTCAGGGCACCTTCCATGGCCAGACCCGTCCGGGTATTTTAGACGAGGCGGGAGCTCCGATTACAGGCCCGGTGGCTTTGGCGGACCTCTATGCACCACGGTAGTGCCTGGCTGAGTACATGGTGGACAAGTTCATAGCAGACTTGCCACCGAAGGCGGTGTTTGATGAGGTGCGCAACCGGGTGGAACTCCCTCTGACTGATGAGGAACTGGGCACCGCCCTGGGCAAGCTCAATTCTGGGAAGGCTCCTGGACCCAATGGGTTCCCGAGCTAATTCTTCAAACGGTACAATGTGCAGCTGGCTCCTCACTACCGGGCGGCCTTGGAGGAGGCCAGGGAACAAGGTAGGCTTCCCTCAGATTGGAGGCATGCGGAAGTGGTGGTGTTTCATAAGCCCCCGGAGCAACATGCCTCCTACCTTCCCATTTCTCTTCTGAACGTGGAGGCCAAAGTCCTGGCCAAAGCGTTGGCTAATCGGCTATTACCGCATATCTCAGCACTTGTACACCTGGATCAAGCCGGATTCATGCCCCAGGGGGCGACCAGGCACAATATACGGCAGGCACCGGTGGCGATGGCGGCTGTCCGACAGACCGGGGAGCAGGCGGCATTCCTCTTGGCTGACATGGACAGGGCATTCGCCTCTCTTAGCTGGGTCTATTTGTTCGCGCTGCTGCCCCGGCTTAATCTCTGCCCCCATTTCATGTCATACCTGGCACTCCTATATACAGACCTGACTGCATCGGTTCGGGTGGCGGGAGCGGTCTCTTCCAGTTTCTCTATCAGGTGCAACACCAGGCAGAGATGCCCCTTCTCGCCATATTTATTTGCCCTGGCTATTGGAGCCGTTAGCGGCGTGGAGGCGCATGGATGCACAGCTAAGGGGCTTTGAGTGTGCTCCGGTGCTATCCGACAGGATTGCCATTTGCGGACTATGTCCTTTTTTTCCGGACGTATCTGGATAGAACGGGGCCACGCCAACTGCGGATCATGCAGATCTACGGGGAATCATCGAGTCTATACATGAACCCCCGCAAATCCACGCTGTGGGTTCTGGGGGAGCAGACGAAGGTAGGTAATTGGGCGTCCACGCTTCAGGTGGCGGTGGGGGGCCTCAAATATCTAGGTGTGTTCCTCGGAGGTGCCAGCCATCTCCTGGGAGCGGAATCTGGTGCCGGTATGGAAGCGAGTATGTGCGGATATGAAGACCTGGTCGCATATGCCTCTGACACTCTATGGCAGAGTAGCAATCTTTATGATGGTAGCACTTCCTCGGTTGCTTTACCAGCTACAGAATCATCCGTACCCGATCCTGCCTAAATGGTTCCGTCTGGTGAATTCTGTGCTTAGACAGTTTTTGTGGGAGGGTGGAGCTGTGCGTGTAGCGCTGCACACATGCTTCCTTCCCACCTACTGCGGAGGGTTGGCGACCTCGGATATCCTCTCGTACTACCAGACCTCACACTTACTGTCCTGAATGAGTGGTGGTATGGCGACAGGGGGGACCCGGCGTATGCATTGGAACGCTATCTTATGGGGTCCCACACATTGCACACTATTCTGTACTCTGCTTTGCTGAGGGGAGCGCTGCCATCGGTCAGACGGGTGGTGTTTCAACTTTGGAGGCAAGCACTGCGCTTGGGGTGGTGGAATACTCTGACCGGGGAAACCCCACTGTGGAATAACCGGCGTCTGCCCTTGGAGTCTCGACCCTGGGGGATGTTTTGAGGGGCACGGCACTCGCGTCCTTTCAAGATTTACAAACAGAATTTGGCATGCCCCGGTCCCAGTTCTACCGGTACCTCCAATTCTGCCATGCACTGTCCCCTAGCCTAGAGGGATTAGAGTCTCTCCCTGGGTTTAGTCCTCTGGAAGCAAAAGTGTTTATGGGGGATTTGGAGACAAAGAATATATCCCAAATCTATCAGTCCCTGGTTACCCATTGCTCCCCTACGCTGCAGAGGCTCCGGGAGACATGGGAGGAGGACGTGGGCACGCTTTTGGAGGAGGATTGGAGGGTGGCTCTGGCCGCCCCCAGGGGTGCGGCCATAGCATTGCCTCATTCAATTTAAATATCTACACAGGTTCTACTTCACCCGGGTTCGGTTGTGGCGGGCGGGACTGATTGCCTCCCCGGAGTGCCTCCGGTGTGGCCGGGAGGAGGGCACGTTTCTGCATACCATCTGGTGCTGTGGCTCCCTAACCCAGTTTTGGAGGGGGGTCTTTGCCTGTTTGTCTGCTATAGGTTATGGAAGGGGTAGGGGGCAATGTTTATAAAAGACACCTGATGCAGCTTGGCCTCACAGTGGCAAAACCGGATATAGCCAGGGCGTGGAAGGATCCACAGGCCCAGTCTGTGGTGGCATGGAAAAATGGTCTAGACTTCTGTATGGGATTGGAACAGCCAATCTTTGTTGCCAGGGGATGCCCACGAAAGCACTATAAAATATTGAAGCGTTGGGCTGAATACCGTTGCCTGAGGCTAGAGCCTCCTGTCGTAACAGAGGATCTTCCGGGGGAGTGACTGATGGGACGTATGAGTCTGTCTTGGTGTGGGGTGAGGGGCTCGGGGGGCGTGTGTACGTATGCAGATATTCTTCTGTGCAGTGCAGGTTGTTTGTAGATTGGACTCTGTGGACCTTGTGCGACTTTGGGGGAGGCTGTGAGGGAGGGGCGGAGTTAAGGGGCGCGGGTCTGTTGTAATGTTTGATACTGTAGTTGTCTCTGGAGTGCAGAGCCCTGCATCATATGTGCAGTCTGACAATAAAATATATTTTTTTTTAAATAAATAAATAATACAATGGAGCCCGGATTAACAATTTAATCTTTTTTCGAGGTGGCTTAGTACTCCCTATTCAATCTCTTCAGGCACAAGCACTGGGCTGGTGTCATACACACACTCTGGCGGGCCATCCTGGACACAAGAAAACCCTTGCCCTGCTTAAAAGACATTTTTGGTGGCCATCCATGAATCAAGATGCCCGTTTGTATGTAGAAAATTGTTGTGTCTGCGCACAAAGCAAAAGTACCCACCAAATCCCAGTCGGTCTCTTAACTCCTCTGTCTACACCCCCTATACCATGGCATCCATTATTATAGACTTTATTGTAGAACTGCCTCCTACTAAGCAAGGGCATACTGTCATATTCGTCGTTGTTGACATGCTATCCAAACTGACCCATTTTATACCCTTGAAGAAACTGTCTACTTCTAAAGAACTAGCTTGTGTGTTTCTCCAACAGATGGTGCAGCATTATTGTATCAGACAGGGGCCCTCAGTTCGGGTGCCATTTCTGGAAAGGGTTGAATAACATGATGGAGATAGATGTACGACTCTCATACTGCTCATCACCCTCAGACAGAAAGGGTCAACCAGTGTATTGAGCAATACCAACAGTGTCGCCTCCTACAGGTAGATAAGGATTGGGACTCGGTTCTGTTGTCTGCGGAGTTTGCATATAACAGCGAACATGTATGTATTGGGGTATCGCCTTTTTCTGTAACTATGGGTTCCACCCTCGCTGTGGTTTGGGTTCACCTTTAGTACCTACTAATTCTCCGACCGCTTTGGATTTGGTATCTCGTCTCCAGGATATTCATGCTTCCGCCAAGAAATCTTTAGACGAGACCAAGAGCAGGTATAAGGAAAGAGCTGATCTGCATCGTCGACGACCACCTGCTTATGCTGTAGGAGACAGCGTATGGTTGTCCACTCGGAATATGCAGATTAAGGGTTCAATTAAGTTTAAGCCCCGCTTTATTGGTCCTTGTGTTGTTTCTAAAGTGGTGCATTCTGTCGCCCTGAAGCTCGACTTGCCTGACTCATTACATGACCAGCCTGTCTTCCATGTGTCCTTATTGAAACCTGTCGCCCCTGGTACTGTTGTTCCTGCACAACTTCCCCCCTGTTTTGATGGATGATACAGAGACGAGGTGGAGTAGATTGTGGACACCTGCAGGGTGCTTCGTCGATTGCAGTACCTGATCCACTGGAAGGGTTATGGGCCTGATGAACGGACGTGAGAACCGGCCTCTGATGTGCATGCTCCCCATTTGCTTTGCTTGTTTCATCGACGTTATCCACCCAAACCCATTAGAGGTGGGGTCTGGGGGAGGAAGGGGGTGTACTATCTGGCTCCTCGGGACACACTTATTACAGCAGCGCCTGTTCCTGCATTCATTTTTTTTCAACTACACATAAATGTGTCACAAATGCAACCATACAAATACAAAAAAAGAAAATGTAACAATAAAAAGACAATGAATCTTTCAAAACACAGTTGCTATATACAGGAAAAATACACATTTAGTTGTACACAAATTCAACAACTCAAAGGTCTCCTAAACTTAGATTTTTTTTTTTCCCCGTTTACCTGGGCAATCAATTTTGCCTGTTTTAATTTTAATTTTTACTCTTTGAAATTTCAGACAAAAAAGAACACATCATCAACTAAACAGATAGTCTCCTTTTTACAAAAACATCAAACATGATACATCAAAAACTACACATAAATGTGTCACAAATGCAACCATACGAATACAAAAAAAGAAAATGTAACAATAAAAAGACAATGAATCTGTCAAAACACAGTTGATATATACAGGAAAAATACACATTTAGTTGTACACAAATTCAACAACTCAAAGGTCTCCTAAACTTAGAGAACGATTTTGATACTATGAGTGTCCCAGAGTTTTTTGAACTACCACTTATATCAAAAGCCTGTATCAAAGCCGACGCGTTTCGAGTCCTGGTTTTTTGAATTGCCGGACTCTCATCAGGGCAGGATAAATCCTTTCTAAATGATCGACTGTTTATGACAAAAACATAAAACAAAAGTGAATTTTAGTGTGTTTCCCACAGTTTTTAAAAAAAGCTCTTTTTTCTCTATTAAGCTAAAGGTCTGCCCACATACCTGCATTGTGCCAAACTTGGTTTATAGGCTTTGCTTCAAACTTTTTTTACTCGGTCAGTAGATGCCACTCTGCAACAGAATATCAAGTTCTGAGTACTAATTTATTTGAGATATAATTCTCCCATTGTATATAGAAATTGCGTGGAACAAGGGGTTACCTTTATTTCTGTTATTATGTGGCACAGCTTTACAGTCCGCTGGTGCTCGCTACTTGTCTGGTCAGGGTGCAAAGGTCTTTACAGTCTGAAAAAAGGGGATGAAATCAACTATTTCTAACCATACGGCTATATATTTCAGAAGGACTTATTTTGCATCCCATGCTCAAGCTACTTACTCGTGAATCAGTCACGAATCCGCTGCCGGTCATACGTATCGCCATTACCAGTCTGTTCTATTCTTAATCTGAAATACAACCGGGGCGGAATATTACTTCATGCGAGGGCGGAATAGTACTTCACGCGAACAAGGCGAAGCCTCGTGTGTCACGCACTAGAAGATTTCATTCAGCGCACGGCTCACCTTTTAGGAGAAGTAATGATTTACAATTTTCACCAGTTCCGCGAAGGAAGACAAACCCTCAACGACGTCTTCCTCCCAGGATACCGGGTTGTATGAACACGTGGCGCCACAAGGGGCGGAGCATGAAGGAACGACCTGGCTGCTTACAACCATAGTGCATTATGGATGTTGTATTTCAATCGGAAGGCGACCGAATGAATAATGAAATTAAATTTGCCTAAAATCAAGAGATTTATGAAAAATTTTAGAAAATCAGCATGAAAAGTTTATTGTGAGGATACAGCTTAATTGATTAGACCAAGTCCTTAAGCAGTTTCCACAACATTATACTCTATTCAGTTCACTCATACAGTTAAGTCCTCTGTTAATGCTGTCAAATTTCATGATCAGATAAGCCTCTTTGCGTAGCAGTGCACTTTCAATACAGGGAGAGCGATGCCTAGGGTCAATCGCAGACAGGATGGTCCATTTGAAGTCATTCTCGCTATGATTTACAGACAAGAAGTGTTCAACCATAGGGGCGGACAGGACCTTTCTCCTGATCCTTGATCTGTGTTGTGTTATTCTCATATTTACTTGTTGGCATGTTTTGCCAATGTATATTCTGTTGCATGGGCATAGAACTGCGTAAACAACATTTTTTGTTTTACAATTTGTAAAATTGTTGTGTCTCCATGTCACCCCATTATGGCTAAAAACATCCCCCTCCAAAGACGAAGGACAGGTAACACAATTGCCACATTTGTGATGTCCCACAATGGGTTTTAAATTCCATTGTGTTATAAGGTCACTCTTAGGTTTTGGGATGTAACTATCAGCTCTGATTAGCTGTTGGCCAAGACTTAAGTCCTTTTTCATTGCAAAAATCGGTTTGGACATTGGATGTTCTGCATTCAAGCGCGGAGACAAGAGCCCCGCCCGCCGTTCTTTGCCAGTAGGCAAGGGCGGCGCTTAATTGGTATTTAAAGAAGGGATCCGCGCTGGCAAGGCGCTTCGCGTTTCAGCACAGATCCCGCCATGTTTCCCGACTTACCTGACTCCATTTTTTACCACAGTTTCTTCCGCAGTCTCTCGCTCGTGTTGCTGGGCTCCCGGGGTGTCCTTCTGCTTCCTGGGTCCTCTGGTGTTCTTCCGGGGCTTGTCGACATGCTGCTCCTTCCCAGCTGGTAAATGATGCAAAGGAGCTTCTGTTTCTTTTAACCCTTCGCATTCTGGTAATTTGTCTCTGAAAGACAAAGTAGGCAAGGGCTATAAAAGACCATAGTATCTTTGTTTTCGGTTGTTTTCAGAACTGCTTTTTTGAGTAGGAACAGGCACTTATCTGATGGTTCTGCGTTCTTGGCGGGTACTTCTTGAGGTTCTCTTTATTTCTGGTAAACTTCTTTCTGGATGCAAATAAAGAAAGAAAAAACACTATTTTGCTTAGTTTTGACCCCTGCTTTTTTGCCATTTTTTTGTCCTGTGCTTGCTCCTGACTAGGGAAATTAGTTTTTTGGTTTTTCCTTAATTGGAGGAGTAACGGGTGCATTATTATTTTTTGACTAAGGTTCCTATCCAGTCCTATGGTGTCTCTAACCTAGGTTTGTATTTTATTGTTCCTTTCTTGTTTCAAATTGAAACTTCCACAGTCCTATTACATACTGAACCTTGTCCTTCCTTGTAGACCGTGTGAGTGTTCTATCGTCCTGTGAGTCGTTTCCTCACACACACTTGGCATATTCCATTCAAGGTATCTCATTAGAAATAGGAGAGGGGTAACTTATAGCCAGCTCTTTTTACCCATGTTTAGTACTCACCTTGTGCTTTCTCCTTCAGGGTTCTAGAAGACTATCCCCACAGAAGATCCAGCTGACGTCTACCCCCTTCTTCCTTCCCTTGTTTTGTTTACTTACTTCCCCACCTTCCCTCTTTTGTTTTGACTAAGTTGGGCGAAGGAGGTAGGTGAGGGAAGTTGGGGTTTAGCTTCACTTCCATCCATGTCGTCCCTGCAGTAAATCCAGATGAGCCATTATAGACACCACCGCAAGATCCTTATACAAAACTGCCCTTAACCTCTACCACCACCAACCATGGTACGCAAAAAAAGGCACTAACTTTCAGACTCAAGCGAGCTCCAACAACGGCAAAGATCTCTTCACCATCTTCAAGGAGTTCTCCAAACCCGCAGCTCCCAACATCATCCCATCCCAAGCACTCTGCAACGACCTCTCAAACTTCTTCAAACAGAAGATTATCAAGATCTACAACACATTCGACCCACAGCATACCGATACAAACTCCCCCGACCAGCCGGACACCTCCTTCATCGCCAAACAGCAGTTAAGCAACTGGAAGGCCCCGCTTGAATTGAGAAACGACCGCCCTGATGACTACTCTCCACTCTGGAGCCCCCTCAGACCCATGCCCCCTTTTCATATATAACCTTGGAAGAACCATCATCTCCCCCACGCTCACAGCTATCGTCAGCACCTTCCTGTCTTGCTGCACAAAATGTAGAAGTCCACGCCCGACTGAAGAAACCAATAGAGGACGCAAACACTCATCAGCTACAGACCCATCTCACTCCTGCCTTTTCTAGCTAAAATCATGGAGAAAGCCATCAATATCCAACTCGCAAACCACCAGGAACTCCATCAACTACTAGACAGCTGTCAATCAGGCTTTCGCACCACCCAGAGCACAGAGACAGCATCAGTTGTGGCCACCGAAGACATCAGAAGCATCCATGACCTCAATGCAGCTTTCGATATTGTCTCTCACAAGTCACTCATCAGAAAGCTTCAGCACCTGGGTATCTGCAGACCGGCCCTCAACTGGATATCCTCCTTACAGACCGAACTCAACAAGTTACACTTCCCAACCTACAACTCAGAACACAATGAACCTATCTGCGGAGTCCCTCAGGTATCGTCACCCATCAACATTGTAGCCTATGCCAACGACACACAGCATACCCTCTCCCTTACTGTCTCAACCTGCACTGCCAAGGCAAACTTCAACAACTGCTTGGGCAACATCGCTGCTTGGATGAAAGTCCTAAATCTGCGGCAACAACCTCTCTCCATGGGATGCCTCCTGGTAGCCCTCTGAACTTGGCCCCACAGCCACTGCTGCGGACCATGCCAAGAACCTTCAGCTCATCCTGGACACCAACCTCTCCATGAACAGACAGATCAATGCTGTCTCCTCATCATGCTTCCACATCCTGCGAATGCTACACTCGGGGGCTGATTTGGATGTCAGTCGGAAAGCTTCCAACCGTAGGTCAGAGGCTTTCCAACCGACATCCAAGGTTTCAAATCCGAGAGCCTTATTACAAGGAAGGCTGTCTGATTTGAAACAGCCGGTTATTCCTGCTTTCTTCCGACTGGCTCAATGAGCCCTTTAGCCAGTCGAGACCGGCATGTAATCCCTTGAGTACTGCGTTTCTGCTGTCTGGATTACGATGTCGGTTTCCCACAGGCTTTTCATGTCAGGCTTTCTGACATGAAACACCTAGCATGAAAACACCACATCTCTCCACACCTAAACAGTCTTCACTGGCTTCCAATCAAGGAAAGATGGAAGTTCAAGCTACTCACCTACGCTTCTACCAACTTGCCAGATACCTTGACCTGCATCCGAGGCAAGAGCACACCTCCCTCGCAGCAAGAAGACAAGCAGCAGAGGATGCTTCTTCTAATCCCATGCCGCCAAGACCTGAACCGGCCTCCCGAAACACGTGAGAACCTCCCCATCCCTCATGGACTTCCGAAGGAACCTCAAGACATGGCTCTTCCTGATGAAATGGGCACATCTCCTCCTCCCCCCTCAGGCCTGCCCTACTCAGTGCCTGGATACCTTCACAGGTGATAAGCTGCACTCTACAAATTCACATAACATAACATAAGTCTATGGTTCCTCGGACAACGCTCTGCTTGGACAATCACCATTACAAGTAAATATTTTTTCTTTATGATTATTGATGCACCCTGGGCTATCCTACAGTCGTAAGATATAAACTATACACATTGTAGGTGCTAGTATTAGAAGGAATGTGACTGTAAAGGTTTTTCATTGGATCAAAAATCATGTTACTGCATAAAAACTCATAGGTGGTACATAATTAGATAAACACACCCTAATGGCCTTGTTTCATTATAACTTGTATTTGGTGTCTATTCAAATTAAAATGTTTTAGTTCGGTAATCGGTACAGCACTTACACTGTGACATGCCAGCGGGAACAAGTACCACGAAATGTTGAAAAATAAATACATTTAATCACTTTCATGTTTTGTTTGTCTGAAATGTAGGTTAGCAATTGGCCACTGTAGTATCGTAAAGCAGCGGTTCTTAACCTTTGGTCCAGGGACCCTTGGGGGTCTGCTACGGCTAATCAGGGGGTCCTCGCCAGCTTATAAAATTAAATAATATTAGCAGTAATGACTCAGTGGGGGTCCCTGGATTCTAATAATGATTCAGTGGGGGTCCCTGGTTTCCAGTAATGATTAAACGGGGGCCCACAAAAGTCAAATGGTTAATAACCACTGGCTTAAAACACAAATATATATTTTTAAAGAAGCCATTTTAAATGTTTGAAGGATTTCAGTGTACTGTTTTTTTAATTACTAATACTCAAAGATCTACTTTATATTCTGTATGACAGTAATTTAAGAAATATTAATAGTTTTTCATAAGAAAAGTAAACTTAAGAAAATTTTGTTTTTCCTTGCAGACTTTTGCAAATCATGGAGAGTCTGGTGCATTACATAAATCCAGCACATGCAATTTCTCTGCTAAGTGCTTTGAATGAGGAACGACTGAAAGGACAGCTCTGCGATGTACATCTTATTGTTGGAGACCAGAAATTTCGAGCCCATAAAAATGTATTGGCAGCCAGTAGTGAATACTTTCATGCTTTATTCACAAATAAGGACAATGAGGTTCAGACTGTTTTTCAGCTCGACTTCTGTGAACCAGATGCATTCGATAACGTTTTGAACTACATTTATTCTTCATCTTTGTTTGTGGAGAAAAGTAGCCTTGCAGCTGTGCAAGAACTAGGCTACAGCCTAGGTATTTCCTTTCTCACTAACATACTATCAAAGACACCACAAGCCCCATTTCTGTGTTCAAATAGGAAGAAATTTTTTCAAGATGATGATGAAAGCAGTTCTCAGCAAAGAAGTGTAATTGTCCGCCAAAGCCGGAATGAAATACTGGAGAAACATTTAAATAATACTCAAAATGACATTGGTTGTTCTTCTAAACTATCACCCACTTTTACAGTCAAATCAAATACCAATAGACCGCATGCAACCAGAACAATGGAACCTCTGCTCAGTTCACCATCTGTTGAACGAAGAGAGCTACAAGAGAATAGTTCTGCTGGCTACACTAAACTTCTTGACCCCCTTAGATCAATAGACAACCATAACAAGAGCTGCTGGGTGAGAGGGGATGACACTATGGAACCCAGGTCTCAGAAAGATAAAGAAACACCGGATGAAAAAGGTAGTCCGTATTTAAAGGGAAAAACAATGGACAATCCTTCAAAAAGGCAGGACTCCGCTTCTACTGCATCTCTCCGTGGTTCTATGGAATCCCCATATTTATTCCGTCACACAGGAAAAGAAACCCATTTGGATCAAAAAGATGATAGGAACCTCCTGTATTTCTCAAAATTGGGACTTGCTGTTCCAGCAGGTGGGTCTGTGTCAGATAACCAAAATGTTGACAGAAGTGGTCCACTTGTTAAGAGCCTCCTGCGAAGATCATTGTCTATGGATAGTCAAGTTCCAACTTATTTATCTTCTATTGATTTTCAGCCTTTGAGTGATTCACTGCCTGATAATCGTTCAGCAGAGTCCTTCCGTGATGAAAGAAAGCTGTCTACCAGTGACAACATAGAGAAATTGAGTATTATGGATAAAGCACAAGTAAGGCAGCCCCATCGTCTCAGGTCCTTCAGTGCTTCTCACTCAACCAATGAGGAAGATGCCTCACCTGTTACGGAAGTACAAATAAAAACTGAGCCAAACAGCCCACTCTCAGAGCCTTCTGATCCTTCAGAAATATTAAGAGTCACTGTGGGTGATTCTTCAACATCTACTACTAGGGATTTTCTTTTGAAAACAGAAGACAGCCATAGGAACCTTGGTAAATTTTCATTGAAGCGAAGGTTTCAAGCAGACATCAGAAGACAAGTATCTAAAAGGTTCAAGATCAAAGAAAGCAGCCTTATGATGTCACAAGGACATATTGCAGAAGGTTCAAGCCCTTCCCATCCAAATGTTGATTTTGCAGAGTCCGATGATGATAAAGAGGATTTTATTGAGCTGGAAGATATGAGACCAAATAAAAAATTTAAATGCAAACATTGCCTTAAAATCTTTAGATCTACTGCAGGTCTTCATCGGCATATGAATATGTATCATAACCCAGAAAAACCATATGCATGTGATATTTGCCATAAGAGATTTCACACAAACTTCAAAGTATGGACTCATTGCCAGACACAGCATGGCATTGTAAAGAACCCATCACCTGCAACAAGCTCTCATGCTGTCTTGGATGAAAAGTTCCAAAGAAAATTGATTGACATTGTGAGAGAGCGTGAAATAAAAAAAGCAAGAGAGAGAGAAATTAAGAAAGCACTGATTGGTAAATTACGGCGTGGCAAGCAAGGCTTCCCAGGACCATCAAATTCCCAAGTACAAGTCATGAAAAGGAACTTTAGATCAAGAAACAAGGGATCTTACATTTGTTCCTACTGTGGCAAAGCATATAGATTTCTTTCACAGTTTAAACAACATATCAAGATGCACCCAGGGGAAAAACCAAATGGGAACAAACCTATTAAACCGAAAGACCTTGCTCATAACGAGACCCCTTTTCAAAACAAGGAAACATACCAGTGTCGCCATTGCAACGCTAAGCTCTACTCACTAATAGAACTGGGTAATCATGAACGACTTTGTAGAAATATCACTGTTTGTCCATACTGCAGTCTTAGATTCTCTTCCCCAGATATGAAGCATGACCATGAAAACCGCTGTGAGTACAAGAAGCTAACATGCCTTGAGTGCATGCGTACTTTTAAATCCTCCTTCAGTATTTGGCGCCACCAGGTTGAAGTTCATAATCAGAACACAATGGCACCAACTGAAAATTTTTCTTTACCAGGTCTTGATCATAATGGTGAAATAAGTAGCTCTGTGACATCATATATTCCCAGAGCGCAGTCCCTACCTGAGTCTATCAAAATGAATAACTATGCTTCTATAAAAGATGATAGTACTTTCAGTGACTCTTCAGAGCAATTAAATTTTGACTCTGAGGATTCGTCATACCTTCCTGAAGATTTAAGTATTTCTAAACACTTTAACATCAAAATTAAAGAAGAACCTCCTGATGATATTCCAGATGATTTAGAAGATGAAATGTGTGAAAGCAGTTTGGAGCCTAAGGAGGAAATCTCTGACAAAGAAAGTGGTATATGGTCATGTGAAAAATGTGGGAAAATGTTTACAGTGCACAAGCAGTTAGAACGTCACCAGGAGCTTTTGTGTTCTGTAAAACCTTTCATTTGTCATGTTTGCAACAAAGCTTTCCGCACAAACTTTCGCCTTTGGAGCCACTTTCAGTCACACATGCCTCATGCTGAGGAAGAAGCACCATGTAATGAGCCTGAGCCATGTCTTCCAGCAAAGTCTCCATCACCCCCTCCTCTTCCACCACCACCTCCTCCACCACCCCCACCATTGATGCCCAAAATTCAGACTGTCAAGCCTGAGAGTCCTACATCTTTCCCTGAAAGTCCAAATACTTCTGAGAAGTTATTTGTGCCACAAGAATCAGACACACTCTTTTATCATGCACCTCCACTTTCAGCAATTACCTTTAAACGACAATATATGTGCAAACTTTGCCATAGGACATTCAAAACTGCTTTTAGTTTGTGGAGTCATGAACAAACTCATAATTAGAAACTTTGAGTCTTAGTGACTTTCAGCACATGGTTTAAATGGTAACAAAAATGTAAACAATTGACAAGAAATGTACATTTATATAAATATCATGTTGAACACTTTCATAAGAAGCCTTGGATACAAAGACAACACACCTCGCAAGCGTTTTTGATAGGAACAGTGATGTTTAGATTTGAAGATTAATATAAATGAACTATCGTGTCATCAGATGGAACTGTAACAACTTTAAACAATTTGGAGTTGCATGTTCTAGGACGTAATAGTAGTTTCATTGATGTTTGAAGTAGAGCGCATCTTAGAGAAATGCATGTATGTTCATCCCATGGTGTCGGTAAAAGTATGAATTGATGCCTTTAAATTAGTGAAATAACTTAATAAACTTCTTGTTTGGAATACCATGAGCTCTATCTTAAATGTTCCATTTAAGTCAACTGATCAGTTAAAGAAGTAGGGGATGTATATTGTTGTATTTATTTAGATTTTAGTATTCTTTAGCAATAATGAATGAACACGAACCTCAACTAAGTATTAACCTGACACATGTTGATGAACTGTTAAGAAGAAAGAAGTTATTTTATCCTTTTTCCGGACCGAACTGGAAATGAAAACGAGAGCAGCAATATTTGTTGTTTTTTATACAGAGTACAGCACTGAGGGATTGTATGCATCTGGTGATTATGCTGACTCCTTGGTTAATATCTCTGAAGTCTAATTTACTGCATTTGTAAATAGCAGGGTTGAATTATGGGATAATGTAAACTACAACACTGTTAAAAACTTCATTGCGCAGAACGTGTGTTCAATGGTGCACTTTTTTCTTGTATCTTTTGGCTTCCTATTGATCTGTAAGTAGCTGTATTTAAGTGAATATATGAAAATGTGTATGTAAAAAACAAGACCATAGGAATTAAGAAGAAGTTGGTAGCACAGGGTTTCCATTTTAAACTTAATTGCACTAGTAACTCATTTGATCCAAGTTTGGGTGCAATTATTGTTGGTAGAGGTATATTTCATGAACAAAATTCAACTTTACTTTGAACATTTTGAAATTAGTGTACGGACCTCAGAAATGAGTTGGTGGGGAGCACCTAACCTAATTTTTGTTTTCATTTTTGCAGTTAAATACATGCACATTTTCTGCAGATTCTGGCCACATTCAAATTATTTTTATTTTTTGATTCTTAAAATGGTGTATGCTTCTACTTTCCAAATCAGATTGTATTGTTGTTTTAGAGTACGTGGTAAACTGTAAAATTTGGGTCCAAAAGAACAATCTACTTTTTAAGGTAAATGGGTTTTGAACTGAATTTCTTTTCAACACATTAAAGTAGTGACATGAATATATAGATACGCAGGAATTGGTACAGCCATGTCAGGTCAACTGGTAAAAATTAAATCTTTCAATTTTTGTCATTCAGAAGCTGCAAAAAGAAGGCATTATTTATAATTACACTCAATCATTTTGCAGCTAGTGCTAAATGGAAATATATATATTAAACCCTTTTTTCTATATTAACAAATGGTGCAGAAACATCATATTCTTGCCTGTATTTTCAGGAATTACCAACTTCTTGAGGAGAAATGCATTTGCCTTTGTGTAACGTACTTATTTTACATTCTATTTTCAATGATTATTTTATGACCTGGAAAAAGACTTTGTGCACTTACAAACATTTACTTTTTTCTATTTGTGTTATGGTTTTAACGAATGCCGGCAGATTTTCAAGTTTATTTTGAGTTTGAAAGGATAACCTAAAACAAATGTGTAGGCGTTCTGTTTTTTATGGGTTAAGCCATGTGCTATTAAACTGATTTTGTGGTTTATAATAAGTGCTTCCTTTGAAGATGAATATAAACTTCTACAATAGTTGTTAGAATTTGGGAAGCCAACACATACAGTAAAGATCTTGTTTTGGACAAGAGTAATTAATATTGGTATGTGTTCAGGATCATTTTACAAAGTATTAGACGTTGACTATATACAGCATTTACGATTAGAAGATTGGAAGCCCTGAGTTTTTAGTTCACTACCTTTGCATTTATATGCTGTCAGTGATTCCTTTCTTGTGCTTTCTTTTGCATTTCTAAGAGCTATACGTGAGCTAGTACACTAAATATAATGGCACTACTGAACCTACACATTTTAATTGGATTATAAAATAAACTGCTGAGATATTTTTGTCCAGGTACGTATTATAAACCCATTTTGCCCCATGTTGTGGTTATTTGGATTTGTTTGTTTTTCTACAGTGTTGTTATTGAAATAAAATATGTTTTCTTTATTGATTTAGTTGCGTTTCATCTTCTACTCGTCAGTGCTACTAATTCAAACACAAGGTGACGTTACCCCATTTTATAATGAATAAAGTGATATAATTGGAGAGTATAGGGCACCAACAAAAGAGGGAAAGTAGTCTTATATTTTAGAGGAAATGTTTCTATTTTGTTTAATGAAAACACAATAACCAGTTTCAGGTAAAAAATTAAATGAGCGTCTCATTTACAGTATGAAAAACTTTAACAAATGATATATATAGTTTTGCTTGTACGTATACCAAAAAAAAATAGTTTTAAGAATTGGTTGGGTGTAAAAACAGGCTTAAATGCAATTACACACACTGAACTGGGTGCTTAAAAAACAACTATCATACAAAATAAGGACTGTCTACTCTTCCTTAAAATGTATTAATGACATCACATTTTATTTTTGGTAAATCCAGCCAGTGCTTCATTTTCACCTGCTTTATTCAGATTTGGTTATTTGGTGAGAATTAGTTTCTTTCCAAAACAAAATGCATTGTGAATAAATGAATATTAAAAACTGCCTTTTTAAGTGTTTTTTCCTGCACATCTTTTTATAAATTGAAGCTACAGTTTGCCAAATTGTTTTGTCGATTTTTGTGTTTTCCTTCCTTTCATGTAAATTATACCAAATATTGGGAACTTACTTTGCTGCACAGAATATCCTTAATAAAGTTCTAGGCTGTTACATTGTATGCAACGAATATTGTACTTCTATAATATTGTCTGCAATTAAAACGCTGTATATTTGTAGGTCTTTAGGAACAGTTAGGACTAAGAAGAGTCCTTATTGTTCAGAAATGGTTTGTTTTATGATTTTAAGGAAAAGTTGAAAAGTATTTATATGTTGGCTACAAAGATATTTACAGCAATGGCAACCCATGCTTTAGGCGATAATTTGCATGTCACATAATTGTGTCCAGTAGGTTTTTCATAGCTAAAAACACCTAAGTCACAAATTAAGTCTCCCCGATTTCAACATGACCAGACTTAACTCTTTTCTGTGAAATCTAGCACGAATGAGAACACGGTGTATCAAATTTCAAAATTGGTATTGATAGTTTTTAAGTTTAATGGGGTAATTGAGGGTCTTCAATGAACTTGTATGTCTTACTACTTTACACTTCACTTTCGCACATGTGTAAATGAATTAGAATAGGACAGTTTAAATGCAACAATGAAAATACATGACTTATGGACTACATGCATATTCCTGCCACCTGTTCATACCATAGATACACCCCAAATCCTCTCCATGTTTTGCTTGTACTCACCAGAGTGTAATCATTGGTGCAGTTAAGTTACCATTTCCAGCTATGAATTTGTTTGATGCTTCCTCGTTTTCTTAATCCTAATATATCTCCACAAAGAGCACAGTTTGTAGATAGTAATTTTCTTTAGTTCATGGTCTTCATAGTTCAGAACAACTCTGCTACTGCTATAATTGTCAGGAAATAACATTCCATTATTTTCAAACTCATTGCAGCAAATCGAAGAGTCCTTTTCCTTAAATTAAAGCAGTATATCATGCTTTCAAGCATTATAACATGTTTTCCTGAGACTTAAGTAGGTCTAATAATTTTACCTGTTGTGAGGATACAGCCATTAGTTTGCAAAAGCAATGGCCATCAGTCTTAAACTTAATCATGCATTTTATCACTTTATAGAGTGATTTAGGACAGAGCAAGCAAAACAGGAAGAGAGCTAAAAGAAGAATATAAATCCAGCTGCTCTTGAAATCATAAGATTCCCTTCTACTGGACACCACCGCTCTAATGCTGGAGTAATTTGGCAATATTCAGTCTAACAATGCTACCATCCAAAAGTTCACCATCCCTACTCTAGAGGACACTGGAATCTTCATAGTCACAAAAGTCCAATTTTCAACAGTTGTTGATAGTGTCTGCTTGCCTTTTGGACCGCACAATCACATGGAGCCAAGTGATAAGAGAAATGACGTTTATAATATTGAGTCTGCTGAACAAACATCTTTCCTTACCTTTTTTTAGTGTAGGACATTGTATATACTCCGGCTATTTGCCATTTTACAACCATGTGTAATATAGCGGCGCTTAGGTACACTCGCGCCGACCTCTTTTCCATCAGAGACGGCATTGTGGCGTGTAGTCATGATCCGTTACCTCCTTTGTCGGGACCTTTTGACTGTGTGTGTGGCAGTCTTTCCTTGGCCTCCCCTATTGGGGTGTGCTCTACTGAAAGGACTGCCCAAAGTACACAGATAGACTGTACTGAGCATGCACTCAGTATATGGAGCTTGAATGTAAGATCTTTGGTCAAGAATCATCAGTCCTTTCGGGACATGATAGACAAGGACTCTCCTGACATCATTTTTCTTACCGAAACTTGGTTGCAGGACGCCGACACTGCCATAATAAATCTGGCGTTTCCCGCCACCTATACGGTGTTCACTCTGAACCGCACGTCTAGGGGAGGCGGCATAGCCTTGGCAGCCAAATCCTGTTTTCCGGTGGATTGGAAAGCTTTAGATCTACCGATATGCGAGAGCGCCTCTTTTAAGGTTACTGTCAGTCATCAATTCACCCTCAGTGGTGTGCTTATCTATCGTCCACCAGGGAATGACACTGTCTTCAAGGCCGCCCTTGCTGACATGGTCAGTTTGCTTGCTTCTAGATGCGCTAATTTTAACATCGTAGGTGATCTTAATATACATTTTGATCAGACGTCATCTTTACCTATCAGCTCTTTCTTGGCGGACCTTGAAGCCATGCAACTGAACCAACTAGTTACCTCCCCTACCCACTCAGGAGGTCACATACTTGATCCTTTCTTTACCACCTTGGTTAGGGCCAAGACATCTGACCCGATGGTGGTTGGATGGACTGACCATCTGTTGGTTAAAGTGTCATGTCCCTTAGATGACTCGCAATTCAAATCTGCGGATAGACTGCTCCTTAGAAGGAATTGGCGTAAACTCAAACTAGAGGAGTTTGTTAAGATACTGGAGGCACAGCCCTTGGGTACTCTGCTGAACGTGGGACAGGGATATGAGCAGTTCTGTCACTGGGTTCTTACTGCCCTGGATTCTCTAATACCTCTGCGTTGGTCGAAATGCCACGCCAAAACGCGAAGTCCTTGGTATAATGATGCCCTTGCCGAGCTTAAGAGAACATGCCGGCAAGCTGAGAGGGCCTGGCGGAAATCCTTTGATCCCGCGTTAAAATTGGCTTACTTTGCCCAGCTTAAAATCTATCACAGAGCTATTTGCCAAACCCGGGCCTCATATTACGCCTCTGAGTTTTCCAACAGCCCCAACCCATCTAAATTAATCTTTAAGGTGCTTAAAGATTTGATGGGGAAACGGGCAACCTCGCCGGAAATCTGCACGGACTCTCACTGCGAAAGCTTGGCATCCTTTTTCGTGGAGAAGGTGCAGGATATCTATCGAGGATTTATACCATCTGCACTCAGGGATGAACCTAGCGATGCGAAGGTCTCGGTTTCCGAACCTCTATCCTCCTTGCCTGCCATGTCGGTCGAGGTCTTTGATACTCTGAGCCTTAAAATTAAATCTGGCTCTCCCCTAGATCCGCTGAAGCCGGAGCTTATTGCTCTTCTCCCGCCCCTCTGCCGCGAGCCCATGTTGGACCTGATCAATCTTTCGCTGAGCGAGGGCGTGGTCCCTTCCCCCTGGAAGCAGGCAGTGGTCAGTCCCATCTTGAAGAAGCCCACTCTTGATCCCCTGCTTCCTGAGAACTATCGGCCCATCTCTCTCCTGCCGTGGACCGCTAAGGTTACTGAGGCACACGTGAACTCCATTTTGTCTGCCCATCTCTCTCGTAACAATATTCTTGACGAGAGTCAAAATGGTTTCCGCGCACAACACAGCACTGAAACTGCTTTGCTCTTTATGACCGAGCATTTGCGTTCAGTGCTGGATGCGGGGCAGACAGCGGCGCTCCTCTTGTTAGATCTGAGCGCCGCGTTTGACACGGTGTCTCATGTCATTCTGTTGCGGCGTTTAGAGGAAGTGGGTATTGAGGGGAAGGCTTTCCAATGGTTCCGCTCTTTCCTGTCGGACCGGTTTTTCAAAGTGGCCATTCCACCTGGTCAGTCCTCTTTTCATCCTTTGGGACTGGGTGTCCCTCAGGGCTCTGCGTTGAGCCCCACTTTGTTCAACCTGTATGTGAAACCGCTGGCTGCTGTCGTCAGACAATATGGCTTAACCATGACATCGTATGCCGACGACACGCAGCTGGCGGTGACACTCAGTGGGGACCCTGAGGTGATGGCGCCCAGATTCCGTACAGGACTAATAGCTGTGGCAAACTGGATGCGCAGTAATTGCTTACAGCTAAATGCCAAGAAAACCGAGGTCCTGATTCTAGGGAAGCATGCAGAACTTTGGGGGGATCAGTGGTGGCCTCCAGAGCTGGGGGTATCCCCCGTTCCAGCGGCCGAAGTTAAGAACTTGGGGGTCTGGCTGGATTCTAACCTCTCTTTTACCAGCCATACTAGGAGGATCGCAGCTACCTGCTATGGTATTCTGCGAGGACTGCGTCCAGTCCTCAAATTTTTCGACCCTCCTACTCGGCAACTGGTGGTCCAGGCCTCCATTCTATCTCGGCTGGATTACAGGAGTGCCCTGTTGCTTGGAGTAAATCAGGCTGAGGCCACTAGGCTACAGAGGGTGCAAAATGCCGCTGCGCGGGCCATTGTTGGTCTCCCGAGATGTTGTTCTGTCTCTGCAGTTTTGACATCCCTTCATTGGCTGCCAGTCAGACAGAGACTCAAATTTAAGGCTCTCTGTCTTACATTTAAGATTCTAAAACTCTGTTCACCTCCTGCCCTTGTGGGCCTTGTCTCTTTCTACGCTCCCACGCGGTCTCTTAGGTCGGAATCTCTTTTTTTGGCAATCAAACCTAGGTTCAGACTGAGCAGGATGGGAGGCCGCTCCTTTTGTGTCTTGGCAGCTGGACTGTGGAATTCCCTTCCTGTCCATATTCGCGCCCTAAATAGCCTGACCCTTTTTAGACATGCTATAAAAACTCACCTGTTTGTCTCTGCTGACTGATTCTTCTTCTTTTCAGTATCAACTTGTTGTGTTGTGGCACTTGATCAGGCGCCAGGACGCCCCTTCGCTGGGGCAGCTGTGCGCCCAATAAAAGTTATTAACATAACATAACATATAAAGAGTGCCATCATTGTTCTAGAAAACATGCTGCAAGTGGTTTGAGTGATGAATGAAGGACTAAAATCATTTCTCGCATAGTCCTAGAAATGTGTGATCTATAAAGAAGGGCAAACATTGGCCCAATTATTCCTAACCTTAAAGATTATACTTCTAACTGTTGTAATCTTTCTTCAACTCTCTATATGCCAGTACAATCGCTGATGTTCAGTAAGGCTAATATTATAGTAGTAGTGCAAGCTATAATCTGATGGCAGATCAGGTCCAGAAGGCCAATTCTGCTCAATATTTCCATACATGCAGGAGCAATGCATCCTTGCCTTATCCCTGTACCCCCTTTTTTTTTTTGCTTGATCCCTTATTTTGATCTGTCTTGTTCAACTTCCTAAATTTCTCCCTCACAGTAACTTTTTTCAGGTTGTCCCCTTTATCTGGTCAGCATTGGCTCTAGGGTTCTGCCCTGGGAACATGTTTATTCATCTATCCGCACATTTTCATAACTCAGGTTTGTCCTAAGGAGGTATGCACGTGTATCCATACCATACTTTTTTTAATGGCTTTGGAGCATATCTCACAAATTACAAGTATTAGGTAACTTCAAGCACCCTAAGCTTAAACTCTTCTAAAGTTAGCAACTTTTTTAACATCACAATTTAAAATCTCAAACAACCTGTGTTGTCTTTCATTTGCAGAAATGGTAGTATTTATTTGATGCCTATTTCTCTGCGAATGGAACATTCACGCAGGATGATAAATGTAATAATGAGATAAAATATTTACCAAAGTATCTAAATATTAACCAATTTTAATAAATATTTAAACACTGTTTTCATAAAATATAACATTTTTGATTTTGACAAACATTGATAAGTGGGACATGTTTTTAGCACTTGATTTAAATTATTGTTCTTTAGCATAAGCTGTATCCCTTTTTTGGGAAACACTGAGGTTTTACTAATTATTTGTGCTACTACCTTTGCTCTACATTGGATTTAATTGATTTTGTTTGTGTTTTTTTCTTTTATGTAACTTTGGTAGCACACCAGAGTAGCAAGTTAACTTTTTTGCATTCCATACTTAATAGATTGATTGTGAACCAAAACAGGATTGCATGTGAGTGCATCATGTTTACGAATCCCTGAGCCAGAGGGTGAGTATATTTCATCAAGACTGCAACAAAGTAATCTTTGCAATTGATATTTTATGTACATAGTATTTTATTACTGAATGCATTGATTACATTTTGTTGGTGGCAACTAGTGTGAACTGCATTCATAGCCAAATGCAATAAAATTGAAAGGTAGATTTTGTATTTGCTTGATTCTAAGTCTTTTTTTTCGTATGGATAGAGGACATTCAGAGATATTTTAAAATAATCTTTTGTAAAATTAACTCGGCATATTTTCTAAACGGACAACAAAAGTGTGTACAACTCCTATGTATGTTAATAGTTTAAGGTTAACAAAACATTATTGAACAGTTATGTAATTAACTTAAATGGTAAAACAGATGCATGTAATTTCATGTGTTCAATATGTTCAATATGCGTTTACAATCAATCAACAACATTTATATAGCGCACTACTCACCCGGAGGGTCTCAAGGCGCTTGGGGGAGGGGGGTCTGCTACTGCTCGAACAGCCAGGTCTTGAGCTGCTTCCTGAAGGCGAGGTGGTCTTGGGTCAGGCGGAGGTTGGTCGGGAGGGAGTTCCAGGTCTTGGCGGCCAGGAAGGAGAAGGATCTTCCTCCTGTGGTGGCTCTTCGGATGCGGGGGACGGCGGCGAGGGCGAGGCTGGTCGATCGAAGCTGGCGAGTGGGAGTGTAGAAGTTGAGGCGGCTGTTGAGGTATCTTGGGCCTTGGTTGTGCAGGGCTTTGTGTGCGTGGGCGAGGAGACGGAAGGTGATTCTCTTGTTGACCGGGAGCCAGTGCAGGTCTCTCAGGTGTCCGGTGATGTGGCTGTGTCGGGGGATGCCAAGGATGAGTCTTGCTGAGGCGTTCTGGATCCGTTGGAGTCTCTTCTGGAGCTTGGCGGTGGTTCCGGCGTAGAGGGCGTTGCCGTAGTCCAGTCGGCTGGTGACGAGGGCTTGGGTGACCGTCTTTCTGGTCTCGGTGGGGATCCACCGGAAGATCTTACGTAGCATGCGTAGGATGTTGAAGCAAGACGAGGAGACGGCGTTGACTTGTCTGGTCATGGAGAGGGAGGAGTCCAGGATGAATCCCAGGTTGCGTGCGTGGTCTGTTGGTTTGGGCGCGCAGCCCAGGGCAGGGGGCCACCAGGAGTCGTCCCAGGCGGAGGGCGAGGAGCCCAGGATGAGAACTTCCGTCTTGTCTGAGTTCAGTTTCAGGCGGCTGTTCATCATCCACTCGGCTACGTCTTTCATCCATTTGTGTAGGTTGGTTCTGGCGGTGGCGGGGTCGTTGGTGAGGGAGAGGATCAGCTGGGTGTCGTCGGCGTAGGAGATGATGTTGAGGTTGTGTTGTCGTGCGATGGCCGCCAGGGGGCTCATGTAGACATTGAAGAGGGTGGGGCTGAGCGATGAGCCTTGAGGAACGCCGCAGATGATTTCGGTGGCTTCTGATTTGAACGGGGGTAGGCGGACTCTCTGTGTCCTTCCGGCGAGGAAGGAGATGATCCATTCTAGTGCCTTCTCCTGGATTCCGACGTTGCTGAGGCGCTGCACTAGGGTGCGGTGGCAGACGGTGTCGAATGCCGCGGAGAGGTCCAGGAGGATGAGGGCCGCTGTTTCCCCATTGTCCAGTAGGGCTCGGATGTCGTCCGTGGCTGCGATGAGGGCGGTCTCGGTGCTGTGGTTGGCCCGGAAGCCAGACTGCGAGAGGTCGAGGGATCCGTTCGTCTCGAGAAAGGCGACCAGCTGCTTGTTGGCGGTCTTCTCGATGACTTTGGCCGGAAATGGGAGGAGCGAGATGGGGCGGTAGTTTTTGAGTTCGGTGGGGTCCGCTGATGGTTTCTTCAGTAGAGCGATGAGTTCGGCGTGATTCCAGCTCTCTGGGAAGGTGGAGGTGTCAAAGGAGGTGTTGATGATGTCCCGTAGATGGGGTGCGATGACAGCGTCAGCTTTGTTGAAGACGTGGTGAGGGCAGGGGTCGTTTGGAGATCCGGAGTGGATGGAGTTCATCATACGGATGGTGTCTTCGGTGCTGATCGGGGTCCAGGCGCAGACGGTGGTGGTGGGGGGTGTTGGTGCGGTCGTGGGGAGCGTCGGTTGAGTGCTGAAGCTGTTGTGTATGTCTGCGATCTTGTTGTCGAAGTAGGAGGCGAGAGAGTTGCAGAGGTCTTGAGATGGGGTGATGTCGTTGATTCCGGCGTTGGGGTTGGAGAGCTCTTTGACGATGTTGAAGATTTCCTTGCTGTTGTGTGCGTTGTTGTCCAGTCGTGCCTTGAATGCAGTTTTCTTGGTGGCGTGGTTCATAGGTGGTGTTTTCGGGTGGCGAGCTTGAGGGTGGTCATGTTGTCTGGTGTCGGGTCTTTGCGCCATGCTTTCTCGAGGGCACGGCAGTTCTTCTTGGAGCTCTTTAGTTCGTCGGTGAACCAGGATGCTTTCTTGCTGCCGGGTCTGCTGGGAGGGGTCCTCAGTGGGGCGAGGTCGTCTGCGCAGTTGCTGATCCACTTCGTGAGGTTGTTGGCTGCCTGGCTGGGGTTCGCTGAGCTGGTGGGTGGGTGCTAGCTCAGGGATGCGGTGAGCTGGTCGGCTGTGATCTTGTTCCAGCTTCTGCATGCAACCTGTTGCTGGTGGTGGTGGATCGTGGTTCTTCTGAAGCTGAAGTGGACGCAACTGTGGTCCGTCCAGTGGAGTCCGGTGGCGTGGCTGAAGACGATGTCCTTGCTGGATGAGAAGACGGCGTTGTTGGACCCGGCCTCGTGGCGTGGTTCGCCTCTGTCCCTCCACACCCTGGGAGCGTAGGCCTGTGCTCCGAGTCCCCTGCGCAGCCTCACCGTTAGTGTAGCCTGCACCCCGAGCCTGGTCGTCCTACTCCAGTTAAACCTAGATCCCCCTAGAACCTCAACCAGGCCTGCCTTTCCCGCTCCACGCCCGGCTCCGAGCGCCTAACCTTGCATGCCCCACAAGGCCCGGACGCCATCTTCCCTTCCCGACGTCCCTGTCTCCCTGGGCCGAGCGTGACCCCGGCCCCAGCAAAACCCAGACTCCAAAGGCGCGCCAGTCCCGGCTGGGGGGTAAAGGGCTCCCCGAGTGAGATAAGCCAGGGAGTTTCGATGGCACCTCCGGCCTCCCCTGAGGGGCTGGTTTCTGTCACACCTTTGGCCCTCCCCCGTGGGCCAGTTTCGATCACCCCTCTGGCCTCCCCGAGGGCTGGCTCCAGACCCGCTGGGCGTCTGGGAATTCCCAGACCCATCTTTCAAAGGGATCAAAGAGCCAACCGCCGGACCTCACCTATGACCAGCCCCCCCCCGGGCAGGAGACCTTTGCCTGCGAGGGTCCGGAGATCAAAGAGCCAAGGGACTATAACTGGGCCCGCCCGACAACTAGCGGGCAGTTGTATCTTGGACCTAGAGCCCTGCTGACGCTGTCGCGGCTCAAGCTGAAACTGCAACCCTCGGAGCCCTGCTGACGCTGTCGCGGCTCAAGCTGAACCTGCAACCATCGGAGCCCTGCTGACGCTGTTGCGGCTCAAGCTGAACCTGCAACCCTCGGAGCCCTGCTGACGCTGTCGCGGCTCAAGCTGAACCTGCAACCATCGGAGCCCTGCTGACGCTGTCGCGGCTCAAGCTGAACCTGCAACCATCGGAGCCTTGCTGACGCTGTCGCGGCTCAAGCTGAACCTGCAACCATCGGAGCCCTGCTGACGCTGTCGCGGCTCAAGCTGAACCTGCAACCATCAGAGCCCTGCTGACGCTGTCGCGGCTCGACCTCTAAGACCATCGGAGCCCGGCTGACGCGGTCGCGGCTCTCACGAACCTCTCCAGATCGAGCCCTGCTGACCTCGTCGCGGCTCGAGGAGTACTCTGGTCCGGCCGGACCATCGAGACCACCATTACGACCGAGCCGACTCGACGGAGGTGAGGCAGCCAGTACGACCATCATCCCGTACCCCCCGGCTCGAGGATTGAGGGCTGTGCGTAGGGTACGCCGTGTACTGACCCAGAGACTACAAGACTGTCCCGCTTCCCCCTTCCCGAATTCTCCAAGACTTTGTGGTCCCTTGACCACTGTGTATACAAGAGTGCTTCCTTCGTTATTTGCTATATAAAGAACTTGTTACTAGAATCCAACGGTGTGGTGTCTGTTCGTAGTGTGGTGTGAGCTCAGTGTGTACGATCCTAGACCCGAAGTCCTCCCCGGTGGGGACCTCCCAATAAAGACTCGGCAAGTTCTGTGGGAGAGGTGGATCTTGGGGTGACCGGGGGAGCACAACCCGGCCCTCGGAGATGGCCCCTTCCAACATTGGTGGCAGCGTCGCGATAAGAACCTACGTCTAGGGATCGTACAGCACTGACACACTACCCGAACGAAGAGCAACCATGAGCCTCACGAGTGATAAGACCACCTTCCAGATGGAGCTGCTGGGAGACTATTCGCACCGTGAGCTCAAGCAATTCTGCAAAGATCTCCGTATCCCGTCAACGGGATTAAACACCAAAGAGGACTTTCAACAAGCTCTAACAGCCTGGGTAGAGACCGGAGCCCAACCTCCAGCACCGACAGAAGCCGATGGAGGGGGAGCACCACTGATCGAAACCCACGCCCCAGAGCAAGAAAGAGCAGAGTCCCCGACGCGGACTCACAGCACGGAGAAAGGTCTATCTCGAGAAGAGATGATCGACCGAGAACGCAACCGAAGCCACGAGCTAGAACTAGCCCGTTTAAAGATGGAGGTAGAACTCAAGCTGGCCGAGAAAAAACTAGCCATCGAGCAGCTACGGCTGCAAGGAGAACTGGAGGAGAAGAAACTTCAACGAGAACATGACGGAAAGAAGCTCCAGCTGGAGCACGAGCGCAGCGTATTGGAAATAGAACTCAAGGCCCGGAACGAAGGCAACAAAACAGCAGCGACCCGAGAGTCTGTTCCCCCAGTGGAACCCAAGGTCCACATCCCCAAGGATGTGGTCAAAGAATATTATAAAAACGATGACATCCAGCAATGGTTCAAGGCCTACGAGGTAGCTATGACCTCCCACCGAGTTCCGCAGAAAGATTGGGGAGCCGGGCTGTGGGGTCGATTCCTGAGTGAGGGGAGAGACACCCTTCTCGACCTACCGTCTGCCGAACAGACCTCCTACAGCCACATGAAAGAGGCCCTCCTCATAAGGTACGGGCTCACCCCAGAAATGTACCGCCAACGCTTCCGAGAATGCAGGAAGATCCCCGGCACCACGTGGGTAGAATATGTCAATTTCTACAGCCGGGCCCTGGAAGGGTGGATCAAGGGCAGCAAAGTATCCACCTTCGAGGGGCTCATCGACCTCATTGCCTACGAACATTTGTCCCTGAATTGCTTTGTGGAACTCCGACAGCACCTCCTGGACAGCAAGTTGGCTGACACCCGGAAGCTGGCCGTCGAGGCCGATCGCTGGGTGAGCACCAGAGTCCCCCGGGGGCCCGGGGGAGATTCTGGCCGAAATGAACAGGGATCGTCCCGCCAGAGGGGAGGGGGGAATCAGAATAGACAGAGGGGTTCCCAGGTAGGGTCCCGGCGTAGTCTCCCCAGAAACCAGCCCGGCACCTCGCCTCCCACAGCGCGCGCAGGGTTTCCCCCAGCTAAGCCATGGCCCCGAGTCAGCCAAGCCTGCTACCATTGCCAGAAACCCGGGCACTATGCCAATGACCCCCGCTGCCCCTTGTTCCAGAAGCCTGCCGCTGCAGGGCTCCCAGTGCGCCACATTACCTCAGTAGCTCTAGAAGAGGAGGGGGAGGAAGAGTTCGAGGGAGCAGACCCCGCAGCTATGATGTTAGTCTCCCTGGGTGATAGGGAGATGGTCCCCGGAGCCCCCCTACCCGACAACACAGAGAAATACCGACAGCAGGTGACTGTCAATGGCCATCACATAGGGGCGCTCCGAGACAACGGGGCCAGTATCACCGCCGTCAAACGGCACCTCGTCACCGAAGCCCAGATTGTTCCCCACATCTCCTGCAGGGTGATCGCAGCTGATAACTCCGTCCGCACCTGCCGGATAGCTCAAGTCCCGTTCGAATGGGGGGGCGTCTCGGGGGAGTTACGAGTGGCAGTCCGCTCCGACATGCCTGTGGACTGCCTGCTCGGCAACGATCTAGAGAGCTCCCCATGGCAGCGGGTTGAGAAAAGGACCCACTTAGAGATGGTGGGCCTACCCGAGTGGGCCTGTGTGAGTACCCGGTCGATGACCGCCCGAAGGACCACCCCCGAAAGGGTGACCTTCGAGGCGGCACCGGCGACCCCCGAGGACCCAGAGGTCCCTGAATGCTTTGAGACCCCTGAGCTGTTCCCCAGGGAGAGCTTCCCCCCCGACGCAGGTCCCCTCGGCCCTGGTGTCGAACCGACCCCGAGCTTGGATGACCTTCCTGAGCTGGCCCAATGGCGCCAGGAAGGGGGACCGTCCCGAGAAGAATTCTGCCTAGAGCAGACAGCCTGTCCATCCTTGGTGGGGCCGCGGCAGCAGGCCGCCGCCCAGGCCGCCGGTGACCAGTCTGGCTCCCACTTTGTCTATTGGGAAAACGGCCTCTTATACAGCGAGCAAAAGTCTGCCGAACTAGGGTCCGGCCGAGTGCTGGTGGTCCCCCTACGCTTCCGCGGCTTTCTCCTGAACCTGGCCCATGACGTGCCCCTGGCGGGACACTTGGGACAAGACAAAACGTACCAGCGCCTGGTCACCCACTTCTACTGGCCGGGCATGCGCTCCGATGTGGAGACCCACTGTAAGTCCTGCCCCACGTGTCAGTCCAGCGGAAAGAGCGGAGGGAAGCGCAAGGCTCCGCTCCAACCCTTCCCCGTGGTCAGTACCCCCTTTGAGAGGGTGGGGATCGATATTGTGGGCCCCCTCGACCCCCGGACCTCCTTGGGGCACCGCTTTATCCTTGTCTTGGTAGACCATGCCACCCGATACCCCGAAGCCATTCCTCTCCGAACGGTGACCGCCCCCGTAGTGGGGCGGGCCCTCATGGCCATCTTCTCCCGGGTGGGATTCCCCCGAGAAGTCGTCAGCGACCGAGGGACCAACTTCATCTCGAAATACATGAAGTCCCTTTGGCAACAATGTGGGGTGACGTACAAGTTCACCACCCCATATCACCCCCAGGGTAACGGTCTGGTGGAACGCTTCAACCGGACCCTCAAAGGAATGATCATGGGACTCGAAGAGCCCCTGAGGCGTAAGTGGGACGTCCTCCTTCCCTGTCTCCTCTTCGCATACCGCGAAGTCCCCCAGAAGTCCCTGGGGTTCAGCCCCTTCGAGCTGCTCTACGGGCACCCCGTCCGGGGGCCCCTCACCCTGGTCACGGAAGGGTGGGAGACGGCGGCCCCAGAGCCCCCTCCCGATGTGTTTCGATACATTTTGGCCCTCCGGAACCAGACGAGGAAGTTCCGAGAGCTGGCCGAGGCAAACCTCGAGGCCAGCCAAGAAGAAATGAAACGGTGGTATGACCAAAATGCCACTCTGGTCGAGTTTCAGCCCGGACAGCGAGTCTGGGTGATGGCCCCCGTGGAGCCCTGTGCCCTGCAAGACAAGTGGACAGGGCCCTTCAAGGTGGTAGAATGCAAGAGTCAGGTGACTTATCTCATCGACGTGGAGTCCCCCCGGAACCCCTTGCGGGTCCTTCACGTAAACCGCCTCAAACCCCACTTCGCCCGATCCGAGTTGAGCTTACTCCTCGCCACGGACGATGGGGAAGAAGAAGAAACGGAGCCTCTCCCCGATCTCCTGTCCACAAAAGAAAAAGATGGCTCCGTAGAAGGGGTGAGTCTCTCCTCCTCCCTCTCTCCCGAGCAGCGAGAGGACTGTCGCCAGTTACTGGGACAATTCTCAGACCTTTTCTCCCTCACCCCCAGCATCACCAACTGGTGCGTCCACGACGTGGACACCGGGGACAGCCCACCGGTACGGCACCGAGCCTACCCCGTCCCTGACCGAGTCCGGGCCTGCATCAAGGCCGAGGTATCGAAGATGCTAGCTCTCGGGGTGGTCAAAGCCTCTGACAGCCCATGGGCTAGCCCCGTGGTCCTGGTTCCGAAGGCAGCCGCCCCCGGTGCTGTTCCCGAGCTGAGGTTCTGCATTGACTACCGCGGGCTCAACGCAGTCACCAGAACCGATGCTCATCCCATCCCCCGAGCCGACGAGCTTATCGATCGCCTCGGGCTGCTCGTTTCCTCAGCACATTCGACCTGACCAGTGGGTACTGGCAGATCGCCCTCACCGAGGGAGCAAAGGAAAGATCCGCTTTCTCCACCCCGGATGGTCACTACCATTTCCGGGTGATGCCCTTCGGAATGAAGAACGCCCCCGCCACCTTCCAGCGACTGGTGAACCAGGTCCTGGCGGGGTTGGAAGAGTTCAGCGCTGCGTATCTGGACGATATCGCAGTCTACAGTTCCCACTGGCCTGAGCACCGACAGCACCTCTGGGCGGTGCTGACCGCCCTGAGGAGGGCGGGTCTCACCATTAAGGCAAGCAAGTGCCAGATCGGACAAGGGTCCGTAATCTACCTCGGGCACCAGGTCGGAAGCGGCCTCGTAGCCCCCCTCCTGCCCAAGATCGATGCCATCGTGGCCTGGGAGGCTCCCACGACCCAGACGGAAGTGCGGGCGTTTCTATGGCTCACGGGGTACTACCGCCGGTTCATCAAGAGTTACGGCAGCATCGTAGCCCCCCTCACGGAGTTAACCTCCAAAAACCAGCCGAAGAAAGTCAGCTGGACCTCCGCCTGCCAAGAGGCGTTCGAAACGTTGAAAGACGCCATGTGCACCACCCCCATCCTACAGGCCCCCGACTACTCACGAGAGTTTGTAGTCCAGACGGACGCGTCCGAGCATGGCATCAGAGCTGTCCTGTCCCAGGTGAACGAGAACGGCCTAGACCAACCAGTGGCATTCATTAGCCGGAGGCTACTCCCCCGAGAACAAAGGTGGAGCACCATCGAGCGGGAGGCCTTCGCGGTGGTTTGGGCCCTGAAGAAGCTGAGGCCCTACCTGTTCGGTACTCACTTCCGGGTCCAGACCAACCACCGACCCCTCCGGTGGCTAATGCAGATGAGAGGGGAGAACCCCAAATTGCTGCGCTGGTCCATCTCCCTCCAGGGGATGGACTTCACTGTTGAACACCGGCCTGGCTCTGACCACGCCAATGCAGACGGCCTGTCCAGATTCTTCCGCCTCAGCGAAGAGAACCCCCAAGAGGATGGGTAGTTCTCCCCGCCTTCAGCTGGGGGGGACGCGTGTTGGACCCGGCCTCGTGGCGTGGTTCGCCTCTGTCCCTCCACACCCTGGGAGCGTAGGCCTGTGCTCCGAGTCCCCTGCGCAGCCTCACCGTTAGTGTAGCCTGCACCCCGAGCCTGGTCGTCCTACTCCAGTTAAACCTAGATCCCCCTAGAACCTCAACCAGGCCTGCCTTTCCCGCTCCACGCCCGGCTCCGAGTGCCTAACCTTGCATGCCCCACAAGGCCCGGACGCCATCTTCCCTTCCCGACATCCCTGTCTCCCTGGGCCGAGCGTGACCCCGGCCCCCGCGAAACCCAGACTCCAAAGGCGCGCCAGTCCCGGCTGGGGGGTAAAGGGCTCCCCGAGTGAGATAAGCCAGGGAGTTTTGATGGCACCTCCGGCCTCCCCTGAGGGGCTGGTTTCTGTCACACCTTTGGCCCTCCCCCGTGGGCCAGTTTCGATCACCCCTCTGGCCTCCCCGAGGGCTGGCTTCAGACCCGCTGGGCGTCTGGGAATTCCCAGACCCATCTTTCAAAGGGATCAAAGAGCCAACCGCCGGACCTCACCTATGACCAGCCCCCCCCGGGCAGGAGACCTTTGCCTGCGAGGGTCCGGAGATCAAAGAGCCAAGGGACTATAACTGGGCCCGCCCGACAACTAGCGGGCAGTTGTATCTTGGACCTAGAGCCCTGCTGACGCTGTCGCGGCTCAAGCTGAACCTGCAACCCTCGGAGCCCTGCTGACGCTGTCGCGGCTCAAGCTGAACCTGCAACCCTCGGAGCCCTGCTGACGCTGTCGCGGCTCAAGCTGAACCTGCAACCCTCGGAGCCCTGCTGACGCTGTCGCGGCTCAAGCTGAACCTGCAACCATCGGAGCTCTGCTGACGCTGACGCGGCTCAAGCTGAACCTGCAACCATCGGAGCCCTGCTGACGCTGTCGCGGCTCAAGCTGAACCTGCAACCATCGGAGCCCTGCTGACGCTGTCGCGGCTCAAGCTGAACCTGCAACCATCAGAGCCCTGCTGACGCTGTCGCGGCTCGACCTCTAAGACCATCGGAGCCCTGCTGACGCGGTCGCGGCTCTCACGAACCTCTCCAGATCGAGCCCTGCTGACCTCGTCGCGGCTCGAGGAGTACTCTGGTCCGGCCGGACCATCGAGACCACCATTACGACCGAGCCGACTCGACCGAGGTGAGGCAGCCAGTACGACCATCATATCGTACCCCCCGGCTCGAGGATTGAGGGCTGTGCGTAGGGTACGCCGCGTACTGACCCAGAGACTACAAGACTGTCCCGCTTCCCCCTTCCCGAATTCTCCAAGACTTTGTGGTCCCTTGACCACTGTGTATACAAGAGTGCTTCCTTCGTTATTTGCTATATAAAGAACTTGTTACTAGAATCCAACGGTGTGGTGTCTGTTCGTAGTGTGGTGTGAGCTCAGTATGTACGATCCTAGACCCGAAGTCCTCCCCGGTGGGGACCTCCCAATAAAGACTCGGCAAGTTCTGTGGGAGAGGTGGATCTTGGGGTGACCGGGGGAGCACAACCCGGCCCTCGGAGATCGCCCCTTCCAACAGGCGTCAAGTGTGTGTCCGGCGTGGTGGGTGGGGGTGGTCACCAGCTGCTTGAGCCCGAGGTTGGTGCGGTTGTCCAGCAGGGTGGCGGTGTTGCGGTCGTTGTTGTTCTCCAAGTGGAAGTTGAGGTCCCCGAGGAGAATGTAGTCAGCGGAGGGGAGGGCGTGCGGGCTGATGAAGTCGGCGATGTCTTCGCTGCATTGTGTTCGAGGTCCCGGGGGTCTGTAGATGAGGGTGCCTCTGAGGGTGGTCTTGGGGTCGTTGTGGATCTGGAAGTGCAGGTGTTCGGCGGATGTGAGGGTGTCGTCGGTGTTGGTCGTGATGCGGATGGTGTTCTTGTGGATGATGGCGATGCCTCCTCCCGTCTGGTTGGCGCGGTCCCTCCGGGTGATCTTGTATCCGTTCGGGATGGCGATGGCGATGTCGGGTGCTGAGGAGGCGTACATCCAGGTTTCCGTGAGGAAGGCAACGTCTGGAGATGTAGTGTCGAGGAGGTTCCAGAGTTCGATGGTGTGTCTGTGGACGGAGCGGGTGTTGAGCAGGATGCACTTCAGGTGGTTGCTGCTGGTGTTCGGCTTGTTGGGTGGTGGTGTGGTGCAGGTCCGGTTGCAGGTGAACTTGCACGAGTGGCAGCTGAAGGGTCCGTGGGTGCGTCTTGGGGTGGCTCGGTAGCATCCTGGGGATCGGCCGGTGTTGAGTGCGTTAAGTTCGGTGGCGTCGTAGGTCCGGCGGGTGGGCTGGTGTCTGCGGGGGCCAGGGGTCCTGGCACTGGGCGCGGTCCAGGCGCGGACGGGCGCAGACGGGCTTACCTTTGACGCACCTTCGGCGCTCATTCGGTGCTCCCGCTGCGCACGTCCGCTGCGCGGTCGCTCAGGGGGCGTCATAAGTAAGGAACCGGGAGGGCGGGTCAGCTGGGTGGCGGCCAATGGGCAGGAGGGGGGCGGAGTCGCTGGAGGTCTGTGGCGGGAAGGAGGTCCGCAGGCGGCTCAGCGGCGGCTGGGTCGCCGGCTGAGGAGAACAGCACACAGGTAGGGGGAGGGCAGCAGAAGGGGGAAAGGAAAGCACAGAGGGAAAAACGAGGCAGCAGGTGGGGGACAGGAATACCCAGAAGGAAAAAACGAAGGCAGCAGATGGGGGGGAAAGGAATACCCAGAAGGAAAAAAAACGAAGGCAGCAGATGGGGGAAAGGAATACCCAGAAGGAAAAAAACGAAGGCAGCAGATGGGGAAAGGGATACACAGAGGGAAAAAAAATGAAGGCAGCAGATGGGGGAGGAGGGATTAGCACTGGGGCACAGGAGGCAAAACGAAGGCAGCAGAGCAGAGCACCGGCAGTCAGCGGGCAGTAGCAGCAGTGTGTGGGGGCGACCTCGCCTGAAGCAGGCTCAGCGGTCACAATTGTATGGTGTACATGTGGTACATCTTTTTCCATTTGTTTTACCTTAATAGCACAGCCAGTTGATATTCTGTGTTAAAAATGGAGAACAACTGGTGCGTCCTTATATGCAAAATGGGATCATTCTCTACCTGGTACAGCCAAACATTAATTTTTGAGCAACCTCAAGAAAGGCTAAGATTGGCACAGCCATTTGGCAGGATTATGCTGACACAAATACTACTGTTTGCCTGCATTGTAGGATTAAAAACGTGGCACAGGGACATGATGCGGACTAAGGGTTTGATTTAGAGTTGAATGTCATTAGAAAATCTTCAATTTATGGAGGATGTGCTAAATCCAGAAGATAATCCAACTGTGCGATTTTCTGTAGTACATGACTGTGTATTGGGGAACATTCCACCAATGTTTTCTCTTTTAGATTTAGCCCTCACTCAAGAATTCAGGGAATTCGCTGTTACCAACCAAGTCCTAAAATAGTGGGTGTCTGGCAGCTGTGCACTCAAAGCCTTATTGCGGCACATGCGTTGTTGTGAGTTCCCCTTTCCCCTTGTTGTGGGTCCTTTAGACTTAGATCTCAACTTGTGTGGTGGGCACTTAATATCTCTTGATGTTAGCAAAGGGCGATAATGTTTAATTGGAGAATAAACATGACCTCCATATGTACCTATTGAACATAAAATGATTTTAAAAAAACTGCCAAAACGGCCGCCAATTTTAATTTACAAATGGGTTATGTTTTTTTAGAGGCTGTTAAGTATTTAATATGGTTCTGTTTAATGGGGTTTTTTCCTTAAAAAATTTCTTGTTTGATGTAAGTGCAGTTTTAGGTTACATACTGTGCCATTCGGCACTACTGTTTTATTTTTCAAGATGACAAAGGATCAAATGATGGGATGATTTAGAAATTAATACTAAAAAGTTTGACTGATGCATTGGTAATGCCTACTAATTATACTTACATTTATTATGTTGATGTGAATGCTTTTTACAACCTTTTGGTGCATGACTTACAATTGGAAACTGAGAATACTAGTCTTCTGTTTTTTTAAAACATATTCTCAAAATATAAACAGTATGGGAAAATATTCTCTGTTTATAAGGCAATCTTACATCAACCATACATGTAAAATAAAACACTATTCCAACACACCAATGCTTGTTCTCTTAAATATTGAACTTGCTTGGAATTATTTCATTTCCCAACCGTTTCACATACAAAATTAGGAAAAATGTAAATTTTTACACCAATAATGAATATATTATAACTTAAGTATATTTCTTGTTATAGTACATCAGTCTTAAGTTTCAATTTCTTATTCAGTATTACTTTTTTAACACTGAAATTCCAATCTAGAAGAAACACATTATACATTTGTGTAATGTTACTCTGTATCTTTTTGTAGTAAGCTTTTTATTACTCGGGTCGTGGATTCTTTTTGGGACACCACCACGCTGAACGGAGCGTTGATTTACAATGCACAGCTAACAAGCATTACTTTGAAGTATTTCCACTTGTGTTAATACCTGTTTTTAAATCGCCGACGGACTCGTACTTAAAAGCGCCCTAGCGGTTTTTAACAAAGTCACATTTATTTTGCCATGTCACTAAAGTATTTTGATTTGAGAACTTACTTTGTGCTCTGATAGGCGTGTTCCCCGGTCCACCACTGATCATTCAGATAGTGTGGAGGGATAGATCGCCGAACAGGAAGTGTGAAAACTACACTTCCGTTTTGCGCCGAGGTTAGCAGTCTAGCTGCTCACCACCACTGGCATAAACACCGGATGCCCCCTAGGACGCGCAGCGGGCGCGCCTAAGGCAAGCCCGTCTGCGCCCGTCCACGCCTGTACTGGGCCTATGGCCATACCCCCGGTCCTGGGACTACTCACACTACTGGCACTCAACTGCGCTACTCCTCGAAACACCTAAGGGATCTTAACACTGGTAAGAATACTCAACGGTGTAAAACACTACCACTCCCTACTCTCTGCACGTCAGCCCCCAAAATTTGCCCAGGCTGTGGTTTTACAATCCACTCTCCCCTCTCACTCACCAGTCCCCCTCCTAAGACCCAGGAGCACAGACCACCTTACCGCATGGCACTGATCAATGCTCGCTCCCTTCCCAAACACCATCTGGAAATCAGGGAGTGCATCATGGACCAGGAACTAGATATTCTTTTCATCACAGAATCATGGGGGGACGCGGCCTCAGGCCCAGATTTTTGCGCGGCCACCCCTGATGGTTTCTGTGTGGCCAGATTTGACAGACTGGTAGGCAGGGGAGGCGGCCTAGCCATCATTTATAAAGCCATATACCCTGTTACAATAGAACCTATCCTGCACGCTGACTGTGAGGCTCTGGCTTATTCTATATCCCTTAACCATAATCAAGCCTTTAAAGGCATTTTGCTATATCGCCCCCCTGGTCCTCGCACACACTTTCTTGCTTCTTTAGACCATTTTACTGAGCTATCTCTAGAACCCAGTGACTTTACCATTCTCGGAGATTTTAACTTTCACCTAGAAGCTATAGGTGATAAAGATACTACCCACTTAATTGCCGATCTCCAGTCAGTGGGACTTCGACAATTAGTCAGCTGCCCCACCCATCAAGCAGGACACACTCTTGACGGAGTATTCACCAACAACCAGGACATCTCGCTGCTCACTGTTCTCCCGCTAGCATGGTCAGACCACTTCGCAGTTGTCTTTACCATACCAGTTCATAACCCTAACCCTCTTCAGCCTAAAACACACGTTCCCAAAAATACCAGAGTTTGGAAGAACCTTGATATCCCACTTCTCTCTGCCACCCTCAATAACGCCCCCTATCAGGCCTCTCCCGACCCAAGTTTAGGCTCCATAAGGTATCAAGAATGGATCCTGGAGGCGGCCAATCAGTTAGTCATGACCAAACGTATCTCTCCCAATTGCGCAGTGCCATCTGCGCCATGGTTCACCGAGGACCTCAGACTTCATAGACAGTACTGTAGGAACCTCGAGAGACACTGGCGAAAACATTATTGCCCTATAGCGAAGCTCACTTATAAAAACGCCTTGGCAATATACAAAAGATCTATTGTTACACATGTGCGCCTATTTTTCATCTCAAATTGAGTCTGCCCAGAATTCAGCCAGGAAGTTGTTCCAAGTTGTTAACTCCCTCTCTAATCCCCCCACAGGCCCTTCCATTGAGGCAACACAAGATCTTTGTAATTCTGTAGCCACCTTCTTCGCATCCAAGGTTACTAAAATATACTCCACCGTCTCCCCCCCCAAAGGTCCTGAAATTTCCTATGCCCATTCCTTGTCTCCTTCACCAAAATCCACCTTCTCTGTCTTCCAAGCGGTCTCAGCACAAGAAATTAGTAAACTCGCCACTGCCATCAGGTCAGGCTCCCCCCTGGACCCATGTCCATCCTCAATATCCAACTCCATATCAGAGGTCATCACGCCTCCTCTGACTGATATCTGTAATTCCATCTTCCAGACCAGGATCTGCCCAGATATATGGAAAAAAGCAGTTATCAGACCACTGTTAAAAAACTCTCTCTTGACCCGGGAGAGTCAGCCAATTATAGACCTATTGCCTGTCTCGCCTTCCCTGCCAAAATCTTTGAATCTCTGATGAATCAGCAGCTCTCAGAGTTCATCGACAGGCATCAACTCCTGGATGACACGCAATTTGGTTTCAGGAAGGGCCACAGCACAGAAACCGCCCTGATAAAAGCCTCTGATGAAATTAGGGCCATCTTAGACCAAGGTGGGGCGGCAGTCTTTATACTTCTAGATCTGTCTGCCGCCTTCGACACGGTCGATCATTCCATACTGATCGACCGTGTCGCATCTCTGGGGGTTAACCATCTGGCCAAAAACCTTCTCACATCCTTCCTGGCCAACCGCACGCAGGCGGTCAGGTTGGGGGAGTTTTACTCACCCTTCTTCACCTTACCCTGCGGGGTGCCCCAAGGCTCCTCGTTAAGCCCTACATTATTTAATATATATGTAGCGGACTTGGCAAGGGTCATAAAGGCACACGGGCTGTCTCTAACCACCTATGCAGACGACACTCAGTTGGTGCTGGCCGTACATAAGAATGGACCAGCAGTTGCCTCGAGATTCCAGGAGGGGATGCTTGCCATCTGCTCCTGGATGTCGGGGAACTGCTTGAAACTTAATTCGGATAAGACCGAGGTGATGACTGTGAGAAGTTGGCCTGATATATAGTGCTCACTATTCTAGTGATCACTTTGTATCATACCAAACAACCCTTATTGATGATTGGTTGTAAGTCAACCTTTCAGACCAGCTATCCTAGTAGCATGGACACGAGCAGTCTTCAGGCTAAACTCTAGAGGGCGTGTTAAGCCAGCTGTTTTACCATCACATATACCCCTTGAACACCAAGTGAAAGGACACCACACAAGTTGTTATGAAAATAAAGGATATTTATTTATAACAAGTCTACCCTGAACTCTTTTTGAGTCAGGGAGCTAAGCACAATACAAAACTCTTACGAAAATACTTTAAGTTGCACAATCTACACAAATGCCCGAGGGGCACGAAAAACCATATACACAAAAAGTGGAATGCGAAATACTAGCAGGTAAGTAACAAGATCCAGAGGCTTCAGGATCGCTAGGACTACACTACTGAACCTTAAGATTACGAGCAGGAGGCCTAGGGAGATCGGGTGCAGAGTGTGCACTCTCACGCGGGATGCGGGAAGAAGTCTATGGATGCTAGCGTTTCTAATGTTACTGTTTCCGGACGAATCCGACTAGATAGACTGAAAACGAAAAAGGATCTGGACACTTGGATAGTGAACCTGTGCTGGAGTACCGAAATACTCAAGTTACCTAGCCCAGGGGCCGCGGCTGCATAGGGTTCAAAAGACGTCGGGAATCCTCGTTACAGTCTATGGAGCCTGAAAGAAGAAGTTGCTGGCAGGCGACCAGTGATGAAGTTCGATGGGATCCAAGCCTGGATCGGAGTTGAAGATGACCTGAAAGCAGAGGGGACTCAGTTCTTGATCACTAGCCAGTGATCAGATGGGCACCAAGATGGCACCGGATGAAGTCACCTCGACCAGGGGAGTGGGCGACGCTGGGCTCTGCAGTCTCTCGGACCAGGAGGCGTTGTCGGCGACCAGGATGGAGGGGCGAGCTGTCCCACGAAGGTGTCTGCTGTCAGCGCTGCTGAAACCAGGATTGGAGCAACAAGCCTTGGCAAAGGCAAGCCCACGCGGTGGACTCAAGATGGCATCTGGAGTGGACCAGGAGGGTCCGGGGTGCTCCTCTGTTGGAGGGGAGCTAGGGCCAGTCTGGAGCAACCAGACCAGGGATGGAAGTGTTGTGGTTCGTCGTCAGGAGGGCTACAAGCCAGCAGGCAAGTGGCCGGACAACGCGGTGAGCAGCAAAGAGCAGAAGGGCCCCACGCAGATCTCGTGGATGCTGGGGGGCTGGACTTCGGTGCTGGAGCTGCTCAGGGTTAGGGCTTCTCAAACCCCAATGCACTTACTCGAGGGTCTCTCGGGGGTCGTGCTGGTGAAGCGTTGTGCAGGTCTTGAAGATGGCCGGCCCCACGGGTCTCGTCACACCCACGAATCTCAGCTGGGCTGGATGATGTAGGTAGAGGTCAGAGATGGCAGGGAATCTGGGTCTCGTCGAGCTGGGCAGCCTTGATCCGGAGGATGGACTTACAGCAAACCGCAAGAGCTTCGATGGTGTCTGCTGGTGCAGGGTGGCTACTCCTTAGCCACAAGGGAGAGTCTTCAGAAGAGTCAAGAGTTCCTTTCGTGGAAAGTAGTTTCAAGATTCAAGATTATCTAATTTGGGAAGGGGGCCTGCTCCTACCTTTATCCTAAGAAAAGGGGCTGGCACGCGACTAAGTCCTGCCCTATGGGTGGGACCAGGAGGGGGGGTGGTTACACCCCTCTCCTTTGTCCGGTCTCTCCCCAGCTCAGGGGCTGATGTGCCCCAGGAACTGGTTTGAGCCGGCATATGCACAGTGAGCACCGGGGTGCCACTTGCAGTCACCTTCCTTTCAGCCCTGCCTACCTGGGATACACAAAATCCTGTCTGGGATGGTGCTAGCACCGCCCCTGACAGGAAACCCTTTGTCCAGGCCTCCGTTGCTGGAATGACTCCCAGCAGCAGGAGGGCAGACTTGTGTCTCGGTGGCAGCATCCATTTTGTGGAGCTGAGGCTGTGTCTGACTTTTAACCGGGGTTCACAGTTACATACATGTCGTGTCCCTCTAGAAGGGTGGAATGCTAACCCCGTCGCCAGAATTGGCGAGGGGTTAGTATTCCAATTCGTATGACACCTTACTCGACATGTTTTGATAATGCTATACCAAAGTTAGCATTTAACCGCGAGGATTATAATGCACTTAAGAGTATATGGTATAGCGTTATCATGGAACAGCTATTTGGACTTGGTTCCGCAAGCTGCAAACGAACTCAGCTCATGCCAGAGCACCATCTCACATAATTCCAAGCACTCTGCTTTCAGGATTGAAAAGGCCTGCCATAGGAGTGACGGATAGGAATATATGTGTCCATTTTAGGGTTAGATATAGGTATACTATATCTAAAGCAAAGGGTGTTTACACCACCTTGCCCCAGCTGTCTTGCAGCCAGTTGTGTCAGTTTTGGATGGCCAGCCAGGGGTGGCATAATACATGCTTCAGCCCCTGGTAGGCCCTGGGTACACCTATGCCCTGGATACCTAAGGTATACTATACAGGGACTGATAAGGTGACTCAGTATCCAATTAGATATGTACCTAGGGTACATGGAGTCCATTTTAACAGAGAGAGCAGGAAGGCTGGGTTCCTGGATAGCAAGATCCCAGGCTAACTAAGTCAGAAACCAGCAAAACACTAGGCAAAAAGTTGGGGGCAACCATAGTCCGGTATCCACCTTCCTACATAACCCCCCCCCCAAACGAAAGGAGATAAGGCTATCCTTGACCAGGTAAGCCTATATTGCCTGAGTGGCCATATGAGGAGGTGCATGCACTGGCATGGTTACCCCCTATCTCATGGTCCACTAAGCAATCCCTCACCCTAAGGGTATCTGAGGGTCTCCACCATAGGGAATCTCTACCTGTGGTGTGTTTTGGTAAAGAAAAAGGCTGGTGCTGATATGGAGTACTGAAGTGAGGCTCCACTAATTTTGGGCTCAGCTTCCTCCAATCACTATCCACCATACATGCCTTTCTTTCCAGGACTGAGTTGCTGTATGCTCTCAGGGTCAGGCTCTGGCTACCTAAAGCTGGAACGATTCAAAAGGGGGTGGTGATGGACAGAGTATCTGAATTAAGCAGAACACTCCTATCCAGTCAAAAGATCAGGGCTTGATCCATCACCGTTTTTTAGCTCACTGCACCATCCCAGTTCAGAACTTGGCTACATGCAAATTAGTCTGACCCTGGCCCAGTGCATCATGGGAACAGGGCAGACCAAACTACCAAGCCAATTCTTTACTGGAAAGGAAACAAGCTTCCGGGGACCGGTTTCTGGCATTACAGCCGTCTTCGGCCCGGCTTGCTTGAATCCTGATGGTGCAGTGAGCAAGGGACTCACATCTGAGCATACCCTTCCACACTTGTGGTGGCCAAAACGATTCAAAAGGGGGTGGTGATGGACAGAGTATCTGAATTAAGCAGAACACTCCTACCCAGTCAAAAGATCAGGGCTTGATCCATCACCGTTTTTTAGCTCACTGCACCATCCCAGTTCAGAACCTGGCTACATGCAAATTAGTCTGACCCTGGCCCAGTGCATCATGGGAACAGGGCAGACCAAACTACCAAGCCAATTCTTTACTGGAAAGAAAACAAGCTTCCAGTGACCGGTTTCTGGCATTACAGCCGTCTTCGGCCCGGCTTGCTTGAATCCTGATGGTGCAGTGAGCAAGGGACTCACATCTGAGCATACCCTTCCACACTTGTGGTGGCCAAAACGATTCAAAAGGGGGTGGTGATGGACAGAGTATCTGAATTAAGCAGAACACTCCTACCCAGTCAAAAGATCAGGGCTTGATCCATCACCGTTTTTTTAGCTCACTGCACCATCCCAGTTCAGAACCTGGCTACATGCAAATTAGTCTGACCCTGGCCCAGTGCATCATGGGAACAGGGCAGACCAAACTACCAAGCCAATTCTTTACTGGAAAGGAAACAAGCTTCCGGGGACCGGTTTCTGGCATTACAGCCGTCTTCGGCCCGGCTTGCTTGAATCCTGATGGTGCAGTGAGCAAGGGACTCGCATCTGAGCATACCCTTCCACACTTGTGGTGGCCAAAACGATTCAAAAGGGGGTGGTGATGGACAGAGTATCTGAATTAAGCAGAACACTCCTACCCAGTCAAAAGATCAGGGCTTGATCCATCACCGTTTTTTAGCTCACTGCACCATCCCAGTTCAGAACCTGGCTACATGCAAATTAGTCTTACCCTGGCCCAGTACATCATGGGAACAGGGCAGACCAAACTACCAAGCCAATTCTTTACTGGAAAGGAAACAAGCTTCCGGGGACCGGTTTCTGGCATTACAGCCGTCTTCGGCCCGGCTTGCTTGAATCCTGATGGTGCAGTGAGCAAGGGACTCACATCTGAGCATACCCTTCCACACTTGTGGACATGAGTCCCTTGCTCACTGCACCATCAGGATTCAAGCAAGCTGGGCCGAAGACGGCTGTAATGCCAGAAACCGGTCCCCGGAAGCTTGTTTCCTTTCCAGTTTGGTCTGCTCTGTTCCCATGATGCACTGGGCCAGGGACAGACTAATTTGCATATAGCCAGGTTCTGAACTGGGATGGTGCAGTGAGCTAAAAAAAACGGTGATGGATCAAGCCCTGATCTGTTGACTGGGTAGGAGTGTTCTGATTAACTTAGATACTCTGTCCATCACCATCCCTTTTTGAAATTACCTAAAGCTGGAGGCTGGGTCCCTCTGGTTGGCTTACTGGAGGGACAGGTCAGGTTTGGGGCCCTTAGGTCCCAGGTTTGGCTGTGCCCAACAGTGTCCATCTGTGGGAGGTCCCTAACTAATTTTAAGGGGGATCCCTCAGGAGTTTGTTTTATTTTCACTTGGCTAGGACTACTAGCTTCAGTGCCCTTAATCTGCTGATTGGGGAGTTCTTTTGGACAGGGGGCTCTTTGGGGTCCACCACTGGCCTCCCTGACCTCCACAGCCCTGGGCTGACTGAGACAGGGTAGAGAGGGGCAGGTTACCTTCTCCAGACTGGGTCCCACCTTGGAAGGGTCCACTGACATCAGGGGCTCTGCCAGGCTAGGCCTGACTACCTCTGGGGCAGCTCCTTCACAATGGGCAAGATCAGTTCCCTGAGGAGGCTGATCCTTTCCTAAAGTCTGGTGGGAGGTAGATTTCTCTTCCTCCTCAATGCTCTCTGTTTGAGTGGAGTGATCCATAGTTTCAGGCTTTACAACACTATTATCAGTCTGAGTTTGGGCTGTGGCCATCACAACCCCACCAACCTTTTCAGGAAGGGACTCAATTTGGGTATGGGCTGTTACCATCACAGCCCTGCTAACCTTTTCAGGGAGGGAATCTACTTGAGATTGGGCTGAGACTGGCACAGCCGTCCTAATCTGTTCAGGAAGATTTACCATTTTAGAATGGGTTTATTGTTCTACCTCAGCCCAGGCTGAGATCTCTAAATCATTCCCCAGTAGGCAATCTACAGGCAAGTTTGATGACACTGCCACTCTCTTGGGGCCAGTGACACCTCCCCAGCTGAGATTTACCACTGCTATGGGATGACTCTTCTGCACTCCATCAATGTTTGTCACCTGGTATGTGGCACCAGGTATAAGTTGCCTTGAGGGGACTAGGCTCTCAGTCACCATAGTGATGCTAGCCCCTGTGTCTCTATAGGCCTCAACTTTTGAACCATTGATGAGGGGCTCCTGTCTGTATTTGCCCAAAGTGTTGGGACAATCAGTGAAATTGGCAAACCCCATGCCATCCTCACAGACCAGAGTATCTAGGTTAGGGGACCTGGTTAGGCCAGAGTCCACAGGAACTCCCAAAGTAAAACCACCCAAATTCGTGGGGGCACTCCCACCACCTGGGGGATTACTACCAGTAGTAACAGGGGGCTTGGGAATGTTACTTGGGGGTATGTTCTCCTTATTGGGGTTCTTTGGGCAACTGCTGTCAGTTTTCCAATGACCCACCTGCTTGCAGGTTTGGCAATAAGGTTTCTTCTGGGTATTGGAAGGATTCTGGGACCCACCCCCCTCAGAGGATTTTTGGGGCCCTGATGTGGTTTGATCTGTAGATTTATTCCCGCCCTTCTCTTGAGGCTTGGTTGATTCCTTCTTCTGGTCACCACCTTGGTTTTTAGGCCTAATCCTGGTTCTGACCCATTTGTCTGCCCTCTTACCCAATTCTTGTGGAGAGGTCAGATCAGAGTCTACCAGGTGCTGGTGTAATAACTGGTTCTGACAATTATTTAAGACTTGCTCTCTCATAATAAGATTATACAATCCTGTGAAGTCAGTAACTTTACTACCCAGTAGCCAGCCTTCCAGAGCCTTAGTGGCACAATCAACAAAGTCAGCCCAATCCTGAGACTGAATTTTCTGGGTGTCTCTGAACAGCAACCTGTACTGTTCAGTGGTTAAGCCAAACCCATCAATCAGTGTATTTTTCAAGACTTGGTAATTGTTAGCATCCTCAGCTCTAGTAGTGAGGAGCTTATCTCTACCTTTACCTTCAAAGGAGAGCCACAAAATAGCTGCCCACTGACTCTGGGGGATGCACTGGACAGTGCAGGCCCTCTCCAAAGCAGTCATCCATTTGTGGATGTCATCCCCTTGTTTAAAGGGGGGCACTATTTTACTCAGGTGTCTAGTATCAAAACTCCTGTCTTTATCCTTAGGGATATTGCTGCCACCAGTGGGGACTACCCCACTTAACTGTTGCTCTCTAGCAAAGGCAAGCTTCTACTTGGCAAGGGCAAGTTCTTCCCTCTGAATCCTCAGATTAGCCTGTTTCATCCTTGCTTCATGTTCTCTCCTCTGAGGGGAAGTTATTCTCCTCTGAGCAGAGCCATGAGAGTGCACAGATCTATTGGAGTCCCTAGAATGAGACCTATCTCTTCTAACTCCAAAGTTAGGCCTGCTTAGGGTCAGTACTGGGGGTCCCCCAGATCCTTCCCTATGTAGGTCTAAGTTGGCCCTAGTAAGTCTGACTAGCTCAGGACCATTGTCTGCCTCATCCCCAGAGACTTCCTCTTCCTCCTCCTCTTCTACATCTTCTGTTTCTGGGAGGTTGGAGTCTGGGTCACCACGAGTACCTTCTAAGGGGGGCATGCTCCCATCTGTCTGAGAAGCTTTTCTAGCATCATAAGTCTCTAAGAGACCTAACAGGAAAGGAGTGGTAGGGTTAGAACCCTGTTTTAGTTTCCTGGAGGTACACAATTGTCTCATCTCCTGGAAGCTAAGGCCTGCATATCTGGAAGTGACCTGTGGAGGGTCAACAGCCACAAGGGGAGTCTCTGAAGACTCTCCATGGGTAGACATGCTTCTAGTGTGGTGTAAGTGATGCACCTACCTACACTATGGGTTTACCTACTGATCCCTTGCTAAGAGTTGTAGTCAGGGTGTGCTAAGCCCTGTTACACTACAACAGCTGGTTCAGTAGAACTCAGAGTATTCTAAGTTAAGTTATATGTACCTGGGTACTTATGTGATCTTTCAATTGATATTCTTAGGATACGTGCGAGGTAAAACAGCAAGCTCAAATCCCAACCGCTGCACACCAATGTGAGAAGTTGGCCTGATATATAGTGCTCACTATTCTAGTGATCACTTTGTATCATACCAAACAACCCTTATTGATGATTGGTTGTAAGTCAACCTTTCAGACCAGCTATCCTAGTAGCATGGACACGAGCAGTCTTCAGGCTAAACTCTAGAGGGCGTGTTAAGCCAGCTGTTTTACCATCACATATACCCCTTGAACACCAAGTGAAAGGACACCACACAAGTTGTTATGAAAATAAAGGATATTTATTTATAACAAGTCTACCCTGAACTCTTTTTGAGTCAGGGAGCTAAGCACAATACAAAACTCTTACGAAAATACTTTAAGTTGCACAATCTACACAAATGCCCGAGGGGCACGAAAAACCATATACACAAAAAGTGGAATGCGAAATACTAGCAGGGAAGTAACAAGATCCAGAGGCTTCAGGATCGCTAGGACTACACTACTGAACCTTAAGAATACGAGCAGGAGGCCTAGGGAGATCGGGTGCAGAGTGTGCACTCTCACGCGGGATGCCGGAAGAAGTCTATGGATGCTAGCGTTTCTAAAGTTACTGTTTCCGGACGAATCCGACTAGATAGACTGAAAACGAAAAAGGATCTGGACACTTGGATAGTGAACCTGTGCTGGAGTACCGAAATACTCAAGTTACCTAGCCCAGGGGCCGCGGCTGCATAGGGTTCAAAAGACGTCGGGAATCCTCGTTACAGTCTATGGAGCCTGAAAGAAGAAGTTGCTGGCAGGCGACCAGTGATGAAGTTCGATGGGATCCAAGCCTGGATCGGAGTTGAAGATGACCTGAAAGCAGAGGGGACTCAGTTCTTGATCACTAGCCAGTGATCAGATGGGCACCAAGATGGCACCGGATGAAGTCACCTCGACCAGGTGAGTGGGCGACGCTGGGCTCTGCAGTCTCTCGGACCTGGAGGCGTTGTCGGCGACCAGGATGGAGGGGCGAGCTGTCCCACGAAGGTGTCTGCTGTCGGCGCTGCTGAAACCAGGATTGGAGCAACAAGCCTTGGCAAAGGCAAGCCCACGCGGTGGACTCAAGATGGCGTCTGGAGTGGACCAGGAGGGTCCGGGGTGTTCCTCTGTTGGAGGGGAGCTAGGGCCAGTCTGGAGCAACCAGACCAGTGATGGAAGTGTCGTGGTTCGTCGTCAGGAGGGCTACAAGCCAGCAGGCAAGTGGCCGGACAACGCGGTGAGCAGCAAAGAGCAGAAGGGCCCCACGCAGATCTCGTGGATGCTGGGGGGCTGGACTTCGGTGCTGGAGCTGCTCAGGGTTAGGGCTTCTCAAACCCCAATGCACTTTCTCGGGGGTCGTGCTGGTGAAGCGTCATGCAGGTCTTGAAGATGGCCGGTCCCACGGGTCTCGTCACACCCACGAATCTCAGCTGGGCTGGATGATGTAGGTAGAGGTCAGAGATGGCAGGGAATCCTGGTCTCATCGAGCTGGGCAGTCTTGATCCGGAGGATGGACTTACAGCAAACCGCAAGAGCTTCGATGGTGCCTGCTGGTGCAGGGTGGCTACTCCTTAGGCACAAGGGAGAGTCTTCAGAAGAGTCAGGAGTTCCTTTCGTGGAAAGTAGTTTCAAGATTCAAGATTATCTAATTTGGGAAGGGGGCCTGCTCCTACCTTTATCCTAAGAAAAGGGGCTGGCACGCGACTAAGTCCTGCCCTATGGGTGGGACCAGGAGGGGGGTGGTTACACCCCTCTCCTTTGTCCGGTCTCTCCCCAGCTCACGGGCTGGTGTGCCCCAGGAACTGGTTTGAGCCGGCATATGCACAGTGAGCACCGGGGTGCCACTTGCAGTCACCTTCCTTTCAGCCCTGCCTACCTGGGATACACAAAATTCTGTCTGGGATGGTGCTAGCACCGCCCCTGACAGGAAACCCTTTGTCCAGGCCTCCGTTGCTGGAAGGACTCCCAGCAGCAGGAGGGCAGACTTGTGTCTCGGTGGCAGCATCCATTTTGTGGAGCTGAGGCTGTGTCTGACTTTAAACCGGGGTTCTCAGTTACATACATGTCGTGTCCCTCTAGAAGGGTGGAATGCTAACCCCGTTGCCAGAATTGGCGAGGGGTTAGTATTCCAATTCGTATGACACCTTACTCGACATGTTTTGATAATGCTATACCAAAGTTAGCATTTAACCGCGAGGATTATAATGCACTTAAGAGTATATGGTATAGCTTTATCATGGAACAGCTATTTGGACTTGGTTCCGCAAGCTGCAAACGGCACTCTGCCTTCAGGATGGATAAGGCCTGCCATAGGAGTGACTGATAGGAATATATGTGTCCATTTTAGGGTTAGATATAGGTATACTATATCTAAAGCAAAGGGTGTTTACACCACCTTGCCCCAGCTGTCTTGCAGCCAGTTGTGTCAGTTTTGGATGGCCAGCCAGGGGTGGCATAATACATGCTTCAGCCTCTGGTAGGCCCTGGGTACACCTATGCCCTGGATACCTAAGGTATACTATACAGGGACTGATAAGGTGACTCAGTATCCAATTAGATATGTACCTAGGGTACATGGAGTCCATTTTAACAGAGAGAGCAGGAAGCCTGGGGTCCTGGATAGCAAGATCCCAGGCTAACTAAGTCAGAAACCAGCAAAACACTAGGCAAAAAGTTGGGGGCAACCATAGTCAGGTATCCACCTTCCTACAATGACCTTTGGCAATCTCTGTCCCGACTGGTCTCCCACTTGGTGGCCAAAGCAAATGGGGACCTCCCCCAGTCCCGGTTGCCAAGGTCAGAAACCTGGGAGTCATGTTTGACAACAAGTTATCTTTTAAATATCATGTCAACACAGTGGTCTCATCCGCTTTTTTCATGCTGAGGAAAATTAAAAAACTACTTCCATACCTCCCAGCCTCAGCAGGGAAAACATTGGTTACCACCCTAGTCTTCTCCAAAATGGATTACAGCAACGCCCTCTTCCTTAATTCACAAGAACAAACCCTAAATAAATTGCAGTTGGCTCAAAACACGGCAACAAGGGTCCGTCTTGGTATCCCTAAACATCACTCAACCTCCTTGGCCATACGCCATCTCCACTGGCTACGAGTCAGGAGCAGAATTAAGTTCAAGGCACTCTGTATCGCCTACAAGGCCATATATGAGAATGGGCCTTGTTTCCTCAGAGACGCCTTTAGGATCTATGCCCCCAAAAGATCGCTGCGATCAGCCTCCGCCTTCGTACTACCTGTTCCCCGTACTGGGGAGACAGACGTTTCCTGGTGGCAACTCCCAGACTCTGGACTCTCTACCCATAGCTATCAAAACCTGTCCCACTCTCATGGCCTTCCGCAGATCCTTGAAGACCTGGTTGTTTGATCAATAATTCCACCAGATGGCCCTTGCCCCATGAAGTTTTAAATGCGCCGAGACACCTCTGGGTATTTGTCGCGCAATATAAATCACGAAAATAAATAAATAAATTACGCGGGATTGCCTTTATTTTATTGTTGACTATGAATTTGTGTAATTTAAGAAATTTACATTTGTTTCTTTTGAATCTATTGTTTCTTATGTTGGAATAGTTATGCAAATGCATTTACACTGCTTAATAGTAGCCCACTTTTGAACAATACAGCTGTAGCCAGAAAGCGATTTATTTATTTGTTTTTTCACGTTTTTGTGAAGTGCACTGTGCAGAGGGACGCAAGGCGCGTTTACGTAGAGTTGAATGGTAAAGTGGTGACTAAATGGCTTGATAACTGCAGAAAATTGGTAAATTCTGCCAAATGTGCAAAGACCAGAACTGCCGGAAGGCCAGAGTAAGAGAAAAGCAAAACTTGGAGCGCCACATTATAAGGTAGTTGGAACAACTGCAAATCTTAGAGTGGGGTTAAAACAGGGAAACGAGGGGCAATGGCATTTAGGGTTTGAGAAAGCGAGCTTAGGTTCTTCGTAATATGAGTGCAGCGGGTGGGGGGAGTAGGAAGGATGCAAAGATGAAGGCTAAATATATAGCAGTAGATTAAAGAGTGCTAAAAGACGAGATGTAAAGAGGGAAAAGAAATGGGGAAGAGAAGATGAGCCCTTGGGGCCAGTGGCTCGCAGGGGAAACAGCCTTAATCAACTCTCCAAGGACTTTACTAAAAACTTGCCACTATGCAATCCAATATTTGTAAACGTATACAGATTTTTTCTTCTTCAAAACAGGCGAGAGTTTAAATAAATTATGCTGAAAGTGAAGTAATAAAAATGCTTTGCAAAATAAAATAAATAAACATCTGGGACTAGACCTCAAGACAGGGTGGCGAAAGTCATCCTGCCTGTTCTCACTATTATAATTGTTCACTTCCTGGAACGGTTACGAAACCAGGCAAGCCGCTTCTAGGAGAGTCATTTAGGGGAATAAGCAAGCAACAAGCATGTAAAAGGAGGGTAGGAAATAAATGCAGAGGAAAAGGGAACCTGCAAGCGATAACGACGGGTGCGAGAATTTAGGGCAGAGCGGAAGGGAATTTCCTGGCTGGGCACTCAAGCACACGGCCACGCGCAGCCCTCGCACCGGCAGAAAGGGATCGTTTGGGAGACCACCTGCGGAGTTGTGTGCAGTGCAAGCGAGTTTTGTTACTGGGGCGGTCGGCAGGCCACAGAGCCCTGGGCGCACCGTTTGTCAAGAAGGGGCGTGCAGAGGCATGCCTTAGACGATCCTGGTGGCACTGCCCCTCCCCCCTCAAGCACTGCCTGCCTCCTGTTCTTCCAACATGGCGGAGGCCGCCCATCCTGCATGGCCACAATCCCCACAGCTAAAGATACCAGCGCTGCGTGGCTGGAGTCCCAAACAAGGGTAGCGGGGACAGGGTGAGCGCCCAACCGCATGCAGTGCACAACGCTGCACAAAGCCCTCGTGGCTGCTTCGTGTGAACAGCAACACTGTGCAGCGCCTTTTTAAATCTCCCTCACTGACACCCAGAGCAGTAGTGAGGAGGAGGCGCCATGTGCTAAAACACACACCACACCTCTACCACCCATCAACCTCTTGCACAACCTGCAACAGGACTACCCATCTATTCGCTCACTGGCAGCAAACACCACAATCACACACCGCCAGGAACAAAAAATCTCCAGTGATAGACACGTGCGCCACAGCGAAGCACACTACAGTGTAAATACACACTGCGACCTCGCAAAACCAACACGTCGCCTTCACCAAAAGACCTAGGAGAGTGACCAGCACAAGCAAATGCCTGAAAGAGGCATCACAAAAACATACACACTTTTGCACTCAACACAAGCCCCCGCCCTTAACAAGCGCGGCTGCGAAAGTGAAAGCGACATACAACAGATAGCACCCTGTGCGCCGCTGCTCGCTCACAACAGCAAAACGCCATGGGAGTGAAAATTTTAAGAGAGGTTGGACAAGCACCCGCCTTTGGCCAATTGCGTGCTTTCATTTTTTGAAAGCCACACGCAAAGGCCAATTGAATTTCACAACCAGACGCTCAAGTATTCAGAAAGCTTTCTGAATGTCTGGAGTGATTACAATGCATGTGCGATGCACTAGGCGAGACCTAAAAAGGGAGCGTGGAATGCGCTAAACTGAACAAAGAACAATAAAGACTAGTTCGGAGATAGTCTAAATCGGTATTGCTTTATTCCTTATTTCAGAATTGAGGGCATTTCAAGCAGCTTAGTTCAGTTGAGCGAAAGTTCCAAATTAAAGGGTCTGCTCCTTAAAATGTGATTCATCGAGAACGATGCACCTTCTCGTAATCCTTGCCTCGATTTAGCAAAACCACAACCCTGAGGGGAGGAGTAAGGGGAAAATGGGGAAGGAAGACCGTACCGAATACGGGCTACAGTGGCTTCCATGGTGCTTCAGGTCTCAAAGTCTTATGCTTGTATTTTAAAGGAGACATTATGACCGAATATGCAACTGATTTTTCAAAATAATATTATTCATATGTTCAAAACTCCCCAATCATTGCACAGATACATGTGAGCAGTATTATTTGTCCCGCATATGTTTAAACAGAAGAAAGGAAAACAAGGCTTCACAGTCTAGCTTCCCATTAAGTGGCGACCCCGCTAACACCTCTGCTTCTCGACAGATAACCCCCGAGGTATTTACAAAACAATAACATATGGGCACTAAATACAGAGATCTTGGGACAGAACCCCACAATTTAAAATACTTCAAACAGGTAATAAGACACAGACACCATGTATCGCATAGAAATATGTCTATTCCTCATGGGCCCTAGAGCTTCGATCCGGTCTCCAGCTCAGCTGTTTACAGTGTACTGAAGAGGGGTCGAGTCCAATGACCTGTCTGCCAAGTACGTTCCTAGAAAGTCCCACTCCTCTCTTGATTTAGATAGATATGGTTGTAATGATGCTTATATTTCAGGTCTTTTGTTTCACACAGCCGTGTCTTTAATCCAGTGCTCTGTAGTGGCATGGCCATTTATAATATGACATGGCCAACCTGTGCATGGCCAGCAATAGGGCCAGTGTAGTAGATCTCACAGTATATAATGGAGACACCTGTACATACCTCAGAAGAGTGATCCATGGCGAGAACTCAATCATTCCGTAACATATATGAACCACCTGCATCCAGTAGTTATGTACTGATGGGCAGGGTCACGCCAACTGTATAAAATCTCATAATGCTTGGACATCTCTTTTGCAGCCTCTCTGACATTTGATATATATATGGTGCAATGAAAATATGCAGGCATATATGGAGTATGGTAATCTAACATACTCCTACGATGCAGACCCTACTCTAAGTGTACCTAGAGAGTATGTACTTGTAGAACCAAGAATCCCTTCAAGGGACTATCCAATTCCATTACCTGAGCGGGTAGAGCGAAGGACCCAGTCTTGGCCTCGAGTTGGACACACCTCATGGAATGTCCGACTGGTGCGTGGTGATTTCTTAGCATGCAAGGACCTTCGTGTCAGTGGAAGTGCCTCCTCTACCAATCTATTGGTATGCCTATTTATAATAGAAAGCAACTATTGCAATGCACACGCGAGATTAGTGATGTTAAGGATATGTGGATAGCGCTGTCGTCTCGTGGATGAAGATAAGATGACTTTGTACCTAGTGTGGAGAGAAGCCTAATACATGATGTTCAAGGCATCGTGATAATGTTGTGAAAAGCAGTATGTCAAAACAAAGTAGTTTCAGAGAAACTAATCCAACATTGTCGTGCATTCAAATGTGCAAAAAGGTGACCCCCGAAATGGTTTTTTCTAGGTCAATGTAGGTCCTAGAATAAGCAGGCTCGCTACATTGGCCTAACTTGGGAATATAACACTATGGCACCAACTCCCTTTGAAGTGCTGGTGGTAATGAGTCCGAGGCAATGCAGCACAATAGGGTGAAGAAGCCCTGGGTAAACACAGCAGCTGAAAATTCAGTGCCTGCTGGAGCAGAGGAATAATATAGATTCTCCGATAGCGTCCATAATACATGTTTAAAGTAACCAAAAGAGATTGAATTTCCAACTGGCGGCAACTAAGGACAAGACTGCAAAAGGTCTTATCTTCCACCCGAGTTATACCTAACAGAGCCCCTCTGAGGTCCTCAACAGGGGCAATATAGTAAAGATATGCAACACAATCCAGGGCTTAGAGCATATAAAGAGCAATGATCTTGAATATATATAGCCTCATACCACCCTTAAATGGCAATTCAAATGAGTGCACAGAGGTGTGTTTCTGCAATGCTGAAATGAAAAATTGTAAAATATCCATCACTTTTAGGCTCGCTAGGGAGAAAGGAAAAGGATGGAAGGGGCTCTCCTGCAGACAATTGGCTGAAAACAAGTGCTCAGTCCTTCGCCATGCTAAGGGCGTGACACCCAACTTTTCCAGATTCTCAAACCAGTTGGCCATCGCATTTGCCCCCTGGCCATCCAGGTACATGGCGCTGCAGGAACCCCACCCCACGATGCAAGAGGATAAACCGTCCAGAAGATTGCCAACTAAAACCCTGACAGTCGATAGAAAAGTGGCTGAATTCCAAGTATCAATTTTGAGAAGAACTCAGAAAAGTCAGCCAATTCCAAGCAACATCAAATCAATGACTTCAATTACTAAGTTGATTTTGTGGAATATAGCAAGGGCCAGCAAATTGGCCCAAAACCTGAGCTTGGAAAAATTAACATATTAAATATTATCCTTTAATACCTGCTTTGTAGACCTTACTAAACCATTCTATTTAGTCAACAGAAGCCGCTTCTGGAAAATAAGAGTCAAATGGAACATCCCTCCAAACTTGTTAAGAAGAATACAACTCATACTCAGACAACTGGGCCAGGGTCACCCATGGTTGTAATAAGGGTTTAATATCTAGAATTCAGATAGATAGAAGTATAAAAGAAGAATGTGTGTTGGCCTCAACTTTATTCAATTTATACTTCGCAGATTTCAGTGCCCAACTAGATTCCTCCTGCTCCCATCCCCAAAAGTTAGAAACGACCAATAACTGCATTATTATACTCGAACAATATTGTAGTATTAATTCTTTCTGGCATAGTTTTGCAAACTTTGCTAATCTCCTTACATCAATACTGCTCATATAAGGAGTTGACTATAGACTTGAAGAAAACAAAGCAAAACGTTTTGCAAACAGATTATTATGAAGACCTGGTACTGTGCGGGAAGTCCGGTGGGTATGAGCAAAAACTATAAGTATCTAGGTATATGGTTGCAAGAACTCTGGTCCTACCGCCTGCACCTAAACACACTGAAAGCGAGTGTGGCATCACAAATTTTAGCACTTCAGTGCCTGGCAACTAAATTGCTCCAACTTGGCAGCCGCTGTTAACAGCAATAAAGGCAAAGTTTCTACCAATTCTGATATACAGCCTGGAAATCTTTTACAGTAAAACTAGCTTCTTGAATATGGCACAGAACAAAGTTTTCTGCCTCATTTTCCACCTGCCGCAATCTGCCTCGCTGGCACAAATTAGAGTAGAATTTGGCCTCCGGGCCCGAGAACTGATACAAGTACGGTCTTTCTTCCAATATTCTATGTTACTTATGCAGGGAAAAGCTAACACACTAAGAACATTATTATTATACCAAGAAATAGTCCCATATGTGCCCTCGAATGCAAACATATGGTTGGGGAAATAGCTGCGTCAATTAAACATCTGGAAGTGGAACCGCTCCAGCATACTAACTTACCTCACCAGTCGTTCAAGCAGATGTTGAATAAACAAATTAAGCAGATTTCCTGGTGTGATACAAAGCCAAATTCGGGTTGTGCAGTCATGCATGGATGACCATTAACACCTACACGGCACCAATCGTGCAAACTTATATGAACACCGTGTGGCATCCTGGCCATTGGTGACATGTAGAACCATTGGCCAGGCTTCTACATGACTCAGATTCCATATTGAGTCAGTTGGCCCAGGCTCGGTTTAGAAGATAGTTCATAGTATTTATGCTAATAAATACTCATTACAAATCACCTCGTTTGGACCTTGTTTTGGATTTTACACACCACTTTAAGAAATTATAATAAAAAAGCGCTCCAAGCCAGACTTGTGTTTCTACCCTCAAACGATGCTCATCCAAAATGGCACCAACCAATGGCAAACAAGGATTGCAGGCTTTGTCAATTTCCACAGGAAGATTTTCTCCATATTCTATGTATTAGCCCAGTTTTACTTCCTTGGCGCAAAATCTAGCTCTGAAACATCTTGAATTCAAATGGCATTATTTTATTTATTTATTTACTGACATTTGTAAAAGCGCGAACGAATACCCGTAGGCGTCTCGGCGCTAGACTGCATTGATGTCCCTCCTCAGGGAAAAAGTCGCTGACAGAGTGCTATATTATTGGTTGAAAAGCCACGTCTTCAACTTTTTCCGAAACTGTAACAGAGAGGGGCAGGTTTTTATATGGTGTGGCAGAGTATTCCAGATTTTGGGGGCCGCAACTAGAAAGCGGCGGTCGCCCCAAGACCTTGACCTTGACCATTAGACCTTGTCGCCAAGCTTACTGTTCTGGATGAAAAGTTTGAAAGGGAGAAAACCAAGCTAGATCCAAGTATACAATGTTCAAAAGACTATTAATCTATCAGGACAACATACAATTAATCAAATAACAATGTGAGTGTATATTATCAAAAATCTTTTTATTTTCATGATATTTATCGTTTTTTAAGTATCAAATAATTACCATTTCATTAAAATCATCAATTCGTCAAACAGATTATGACGTATGAAACATGATCATATTGTTAAAACGTTCATACAGTACAGTAGGATTGTATATATGGTACAACACTTTGTCACACATGTTTGAAACAGGGTCCAGATGGTTCATGGACAGAAAGGAGGGTTGGCGGTGGATGGATGCTATGCGCGTTTCGGCAGGTTGCCTTCGTCAGAGAACCATCTCAACTTTCTCTATTTCTGTATATATTCATTAATTTATTGGCAATTCTGCTTTCTGAAATTCCTTGCCATTCATTCGGAAAGTCAAAAGTCAAAAAGCTTTATTTCGATAAAAGTCATTATCATAAAAGCAGATCAATTGTATAAAAAATTACAGTTAAGTACAATTTTAAAAAGATTCTATATCTCTGTTTCAAACAATAATTTCAAAAAATGTATGTTCAATTAAACATAATCAGCTAGTTTGTTTATAAAGGTAAAACAATTATAGCAGCATTTCCAGTTTAAGAAATTTTTCTAAAAAGGAATTAAACAAATTATTTTAGCTTTTTGGCTCGAATAGCCCAGGCCCAGGATAGAAATTTGGCTAGGGCACAAGCATAAGGTACATTACTGTCCGAAATAAGTATCCTGATTGCCACAACATGACTCCTAGTCCCCAGCTGCCGGCATAGGTTTTTGAGCCAGACCCTCCTTGGAGTAGCATACTCGCCGCAGACAAACAAAAAATGTGCTAATGTCTCCGGTTTAGCAAGACACGATGGGCATAAATCAGACATTTCTATACAAGATTTCCAGCTTTTAGTGAAAGTGTTAAGTGGTAAAGTTCCCGTTCTAAATCTGAAATACAAGGCCCTATCAAAGGGTTTTCCAATTGTATCCAGGTATAGTTCCCGCCTGGGACAGACTTTGAACATCAAAAAGTTCTCTGTTAACCTACCTAGGGATGTGCTAGAGTGTCTTTGAGAACAAATCCAGTCCCAATAAAGCTTTTTAAGTGTTTGCTTTGGGGGTGAAGTTCTACTTAGCCATGATTCAAGTTGGCCCACCTTAGTTAATAGGCTTTTCATGTCTTTTAGCCATTTGATTTTATGCCAGCTTGGTGATGACATAATTTCTTTAAGGCCTCTGGCATATCCACTCAGTTCTTCTACCCGCCAAATACGGGCCCATAGTAGTAACGGGCGAAATTTCGCAATTTCGCCAATCTGGGTACAGCCAAGGTCCATGAATAAAGGAAGTGTCGGGGTGCCTTGTGGAAGGGACATTATTTCTCTGCAAAATTTGTTCTCAGATCTTTGCAGAGCGTCGATGGACGAAAAGCCCCAAAGTTCCGCTCCATAAAGGGCAGAGCTAACACCTTTAGCTGTATAAATCTCAAGGGCTGTTCCTATAGGTCTTGTTGTACTGGAACGTTGCTCTCTCAAAATGGCGCCTGTAATCCTTTTGTGGCTCAACAGCATTTTGTCTAGGTGTGGCAACCAATCCATTTTGTCCGAAAGGCGTATCCCAAGGTAATCGAAGACTTTCACCCTTTCCAGGAGCTCAGCATTTAGGGTGGGGGAACGCACATGTTGTTTCGGTGGATTGAGGACAAGGTACTTCGTTTTGTTTGTATTTATGACCAAGCCTCGAACGGTACAAAATGATTGAAAATTGTCCAAAAGTCTCTGGAGTCCCATTGGGGTTTTGGAGATTAAAAGCGTATCATCCGCGAAGAGGAGGGTTGGTATACGTTTGCCAGCCAGGGATGGCTCATCAGATGGATGTTTAAGGAGATGCTCGACCACCCCATTGATGTAAAGAGAGAAAAGGGTGGGAGCCAGAACACATCCCTGGCGGACTCCTCTCTCGACCGGAATACTGCCCGTTTTCTCCCCTCCAGGGCCCCACCTGACTTGGGCAAAGCTGTCCTGGTGTAGTCTGACTAGTAGAGATAATAGATAATGTGGCAGCCCCATGTCAGCCAGTACTTTCCATAATAGGTCCCTAGGTACGAGGTCAAAGGCAGTCTTTAAATCGATAAATGCGAGATAAAGACTGCCCTTGCCTATCACCACAACCTTCCAATATACCATCGTGAGCCTGAATGCTTGCTCAATCGTTCCAGTGCCCACTCTGAAACCCGCCTGAAAGTCGGAAAGGATTTTATTTTCTTCTACCCAGTTAAGAATTCTGAGTAACAGGACTTTGCCGACGACTTTTTGGCTGGTATCTAGCAAGCTGATCGGCCTATAGTTAGATGGGTCATCCCTCTAACCTTTCTTATGGATGGGGACCACCTCCGCCCCCTTCCACGATGAGGGAATAGGGGCACCCCTACAGATGGCAGCAAGGAGGGAGTGAATCAATTTACCCCATTTGGCGCTATCGGATTTTAGCAGATCCCCGGGAATCCCATCAGGTCCGGCCGCTTTTTGTGGAATAATAGAGCTTATTGCATATTCCACTTCCTTTAGCGTAAAGTCGAAGTCACTGGGGCAAGATACATAGTTAGTGGTAAACGGAAATATGACAGACCCTCTCCCGTTGGAGCCGCCGTGACAGGAGTAGAGTTTAGAGAAGTGATCCTCCCACACCTGGCTTGGGATGTTACAGGTTAACAGATCACTGTCTGGTCTGTTACGTGCCCTTATAGTGTCCCAAAAACATTTAGAGTCTTTTTTCAAGCTGGCTTCTTTAAGGGTTAGTCAGTAGGCATTTTCCCACTCCCTTTTGGCTAACCACAAAACCTTTTTATGATCCCTTCTAGCTTTTTGGATTGATAAGGGGGACTTCCCTTTAACTGCCTCAATTAGACGTGCCTTGGCCTTTCTGCATGATGCAGAGTACCAGTCATGTCTGCCTTTGGGTTTGGTTAGAGGTTTGGATTTCCCTATAGTCCCTTTTACCCAAAAAGGGTCCCCTATAGTTTTTATGGCTACTTCATAGATAGTTGTTACCTTATCTACTGCCATACATGGATCTATGAAGCTAATTTCATCCTGTGTGCCTTTAATTACCTCTTCTATAGTGGACAATTTATCAGTATTACACAAGATTTTATTCCACTTAAGGCGTCTTCCACAAGAGGAGACAGTAATCTCCTGTGGACAGCTCGGTGGTGCTAGCGGCGCTCCAGTGGACCAAAAATTCATTAGGGTTAAGGTAAGTGAGTTATGATCACTCTCTAGGGTAGGAATAACAACCATATCGATGACCAAACTCCAGAGCCCCCGGTCCAACAGAATATAGTCTATCCTTGTGGAGTGACCAACTCTGTTGAACGTTGGGGCACCCATCTGGTCAGAACGTGTACGGCCATTGGCTGCTCTTAATCCAAACTCTAAGGTAAGTGCATTAAGCTGCATTGCACTGCGAGTCCATCGCTTGATAGGTGGAATAGAGAGGATGGGAATACCCCACCTACTGTCCTCTTCTCCTAAATCAGGTATTCCTTCTAAAGGGAGTGGTTCATATGTGCAGTTAAAATCTCCTGCTATTATGATATGGCCAGGTTCGCTCTGGTCCCCTAATTGAGCCTCAAGCTCCTCTACTGTTGGTGAGATACACCCATTTTTAGAACCTCTAGCGTAGACATCATAGAGATCTACAAGTAGTCCCCCACGTTGGCTTGATAGAGAGATACCAAGGATATCTGGGTTTCCTGCCTTCTTTATAGTTATCCGACAGTTGAGCGAAATGCTTACCCAGATAATGAGCCCCCCTGATGGCCCCCCCTTCCCTGCAATAGGTTTTACAGCTGGTGTGAAAAATGTGACAAACCCGACACGGTGCAATGGCTCGGTGATCCAGGTCTCTTGGAATACACAAATCTTGTGGGCGTCAATCAGGACATTCCACTCCGGGAGGCCTAATTTCCTAGAGATCCCCGCAAGGTTCCAACTAAGGATTTTTATCTCACCATGTGTTGGATCACCGTCGGGGATAACAATAATTTTAGAATTTGGTGGGTCTACACTGTCCTTAGTTAATGCGTGAGGGAGTGATATTAGAGGTGTCACTGTTGGAAATTCGAGGCATATGGGGAGGGATGTGGCTGGCGAAACATCCTCCATGTCGTTATTAGTGGTAGCAAGATTTGTATCTGGACCTTCCATAAAATTAAGTCAATCTACCTCATCTAACACACAGTACCTATTTGGATGGACGAATTGTGAAAATGAGGGGTCAAAAGAAGAGGGCAAATCCTGCCATGGCTGTTGCCATTGATGGTTAGCAGATAGTGGGGACTGAAGGGATTGCTGCCACTGCTGAGCAGACTGATATAGGGGTGGTGGATGCTGGAAAGGTTGTTGCCACTGAAAGCTAGCATGGTGTGGAAATAAAGATGAGAAATGTGCTGGCTGTTGCCAGTGTTTAGTGGTATGTTGAGGGGGATACACAGGCCCTCTATTATTTAGAGGAGGAAGCCGATGGAGATTTGATCTTGGCGGCATGGGGAGGAAGTAAGACAAGGGGAGTGGGTTAATTTGGGTAGTAGAACCACTGTTGGGTGTGTTACATATGTAACTGGCTACCCCTATATCCCTAAAGTTAACTGTGATTACATCCCCTGATATTGTTTTCTTACTCCTGCCCACCCAGTCCCCTCTACGCACAGTAAGAATTTCACCACTCATATTATTAGGTAAAGGTTTGTGTAGTTGAAGCCACTGGGCACATTTGTTTCTTAACTCTACAAACGTTTCTTTTACTCCCTCCTTCAGTGGGGGAACAGCTGTCAGTACAACCACAAAAGGGGAGACTTCCGGTGGCAGGCTAATTGACTTAAAACGTGCCTGCTTTTGCTTAGAGCCTTCAGGCTTGTTTGTAGAGTGAAGGACTGCAGGATTAGTAGGCTTTCCTGCGAGATCTTTCGCTTGTAAGGTGGTAGTTTTATTTCCACCAGCTGATTGTTGCAAGGTCGAAATAAGACCCACCGCCTTCGGAGTAGATAGAGGTGGGGGTTGAGCAGAATTATTCCCTGCTTGGGACAAGTGTAGTGCAGCTAAATCCTTGGTGACTGATGATATTATTGCTTTGTTAGATGCATCTTTAGGCAGCTTGGCACAAGGTGAAGGCTTGGGAAGCGTTTCTTTAATTCCTTGTAACTGGGCAGACCCAGGCCCATTCATCTTATTGGGCCACTTCGAATTTATTAGCGACGTGAGTCTGTCGAGTTTAGAGACTAGAGGCTTTATTTGTGCTGCTATTGTGGCCTCAAGGTCCTGTTTAAGATCTGTTACCATGTTTTCAACCCAACAGGGTATGCCTGGCGCCAGGTGCGGAGTAGGCGATATCAAGTTGTGGTTCCTGGCTTTAGCTTTGGGTTTTTCCTTAGACTTCGTCTTGGACGCTACCTTTGTAGGGATAATAACCCTTCCCCCAGAATCGATAGGTACATGAGGTGTTACTTTATCCATTTGCCCATCTAGGCTTGGCTCCGTCTCTTCAGATGTCTGACAGGCTTCTAGATCTGGGGTAGCCTCAAGATCAACAAAGGATGGATCCGAGTCAGATTGGGTGACTGACAAATCAACAGCATTCGGTACTGTGACTGTGCCAGCAGTAGTCAAGGGTAGGGATAGGGAACAATTGTTCAAAGCTTGTTGGGAAGGTGAATTTGCATTTGCGAGAGAGCCCAAGGAAGAGCGCCTAGCGTTCATAAGGTCCAGGGAGACTCTTTTTTCCAGCAATACAATACTTTTATCGATGGTCTCATTCACTCGTGAGATAAAAAGATCTATAGGACCAGTCACTTGTGCTACCCCCATGGCTTTTTTGGTACAGCTTCTAGTTCTATTGCGCATAGCTGACATCTGTGGTACTGGGCCAGATGCAAAATGGGGTCTCAAGAAGGCGGTAAGTGATAGGGCTAGGAGGCGGCCACTATATGTTTAGAGAAAAGTTGGTAATCAGTGCCGCCTACCTTACTGATGGATTTAGGGCGAAGATGGAGGGGTTCAGGGCCAGGGCCGTCCTTGAACGTCCTTAAACGGCCCGCTCTTTGCCCGGTCTTCGCCCCGGCCTTAGCCCCGCGTGCGCGTTGTTGCCACTGCTTATCTAAGGAGAGGTCAGGAGGAGGGGGCGGGAAGAGGACCAGCTGCGGCCAATCCACGCCGCTAGGCACGCTGGTCCTCGCAGTCCCGCCTCTGCCCTTGGTGGTCAGCTGTTGGTTCCTAAAGGCGCGTTGGTGCTCAATGCACGTCGAGGGACAGGAGGCTAAGTCCACAAATGCCAAAGTCTTTGCCTACGAGCGGCACCCGCGGAGCGGGGGCCGCGAGGCGTGGCGAAGTGGCCGGAGAAGAACAAAAAGCAGGAGCAGCACTCCAAGCAGGTAGGGACCCAAGGCGCACTCACTCCGTTAAGATTTTATTGGGAGGAGGGGGCGGGAAGAGGACCAGCTGCGGCCAATCCACGCCGCTAGGCACGCTGGTCCTCGCAGTCCCGCCTCTGCCCTTGGTGGTCAGCTGTTGGTTCCTGAAGGCGCGTTGGTGCTCAATGCACGTCGAGGGACAGGAGGCTAAGTCCACAAATGCCAAAGTCTTTGCCTACGAGCGGCACCCGCGGAGCGGAGCGGGGGCCGCGAGGCGTGGCGTAGTGGCCGGAGAAGAACAAAAAGCAGGAGCAGCACTCCAAGCAGGTAGAGACCCAAGGCGCACTCACTCCGTTAAGATTTTATTGGGAGGAGGGGGCGGGAAGAGGACCAGCTGCGGCCAATCCACGCCGCTAGGCACGCTGGTCCTCGCAGTCCCGCCTCTGCCCTTGGTGGTCAGCTGTTGGTTCCTAAAGGCGCGTTGGTGCTCAATGCACGTCGAGGGACAGGAGGCTAAGTCCACAAATGCCAAAGTCTTTGCCTACGAGCGGCTCCCGCGGAGCGGGGGCCGCGAGGCATGGCGAAGTGGCCGGAGAAGAACAAAAAGCAGGAGCAGCACTCCAAGCAGGTAGGGAAAGTGCACTTGGGCCTTTTAGGCAGGACGCAAAGGGATAAGGAAGATTTGGTGATCCACACTCCTTAATTGGACTTCCAATATTAAATCTATATTTTTTGACTTGTGTGTATCACAAGGTTCCTGTATGGGTACCTGTATAGGGTCCCAATCTCGTAAAAAGTGGGATCCTTTTGTTATATTATTTTACTTCTCCCCGTGAGGGGCGGAATGGTTCTCACCAGTTCTATATCATAGACATTAATGCAGCTTCAAAGTAATGTTTTCGAAATATCCTGGCTCATATTCTTTTGCATAGGATAATATTCCCTCAATTTTCAGGGTCGATTATATTATTTCTCTTTAAATAGCCGGCATGTCCTTCATAGTGGCGGGAGCCCCTCCGTGAAAGGTTTGACACCACAAACCATAGCGTGTTTTGCTAAATTTCTTTTAAAGAAACGCACGCCAACACAACCTTAACATCATCTCCTACGCCGACGACACGCAGCTGATCCTCTCCCTCACCGACGCACCCACCACCGGCAGAACCAGCCTACACGAAGGGATGAAAGACGTCGCCGAATGGATGAAGAACAGCTGCCTGAAACTGTACTCAGACAAGATGGAAGTCCTCATCCTGGGATCATCGCCCTCCGCCTGGGACGACTCCTGGTGGCCCCTGCCCTGGGCTCCACTCCCAAGCCAATGGACCACGCACGCAACCTGGGCTTCATCCTGGACTCCTCTCTCTCGATGACCAGACAAGTCAACGCCGTCTCCTCATCGTGTTTCAGCACCCTGCGCATGCTCCGTAAGATCTTCCGCTGGATCCCCACCGAGACCAGGAAGACGGTCACCCAGGCACTCGCCACCAGCCGACTGGACTATGGGAACACCCTCTATGCCGGAACCACAGCCAACCTGCAGAAAAGACTCCAAGGCATCCAGAACGTCTCCGCACGACTCGTCCTGGACATCCCCCGACACGGCGACATCTCCGGCCACCTGAGAGACCTGCACTGGCTTCCCGTCAGCAAGAGGATCACGTTCAGGCTCCTCACCCACGCACTCAAGGCTCTCCACGACCTGGGCCCCAAGTACCTCAACGACCGCCTGACCTTCTACACGCCCACCCGCCAGCTGCGATCGACCAGCCTCGCCCTCGCCGCCATCCCACGCATCCGCAGAGCCACCGCCGGAGGAAGATCCTTCTCCTACCTGGCAGCCAAGACCTGGAACTCCCTCCCCATCCACCTTCGGCTGACCCAGGACCACCTTTCCTTCAGGAAGCAACTCAAGACCTGGCTGTTCGTGCAGTAACGTATCCCCCCCCCCTAGCGCCTTGAGACCCTCCCGGGTGAGTAGCGCGCTATACAAATGCCATGATTGATTGGTTGATTGAAAGAAGGAGTTGCTCATTAAATAGACTACAACTAAAATTTGAGGAACCACAATGGAGTTAGCATTCTAGCTGCCTTCATAATTGGTTACCCAATTCAGGGCCGAATGGCCAGGACTGTCAAAATTGAAAGATTTAACGCACATCATCCAATTTGCACAACCTGTGAAAGACGCGGAACTTGAGTTGGTTGAAGACTACTAGGCCTTTGAATGTGCATAAAGTCTTCCGTTCGAAACTGCTTAATCGATCTGAAAAATGGAAACATGCATTTTTGACTGTTTTAGCCGCTTAGCTGCACCCGTGATCAAACCAACAGCCTGCAGCCATCTCACTTCCAACTTATGTTGCACGAGATATAGCCCCCTTCACATGGAGGACCAGAACTTTGATAATGCTGAATGAACTGCACCGCCGTGTCATAATGATCGATGTTGTAATGCACTTCAGCTTTTGTATTACAATGAAGGTATGATTTCAGAATGCATGTTTAATACTCCCGGTGCTCGGATTGGCATATTTTTGTTGCAGTCCAGATTGCCCTAAATGGAAACATGGCACTTAGGCACTTTACCTTTTGCTGGACCTGGATTCAGACAATCACTGATTAATTCTATTTTTGCTTTTTATTGTCCTTTTAATTAACGCTGGTGCATGGCATTTTACGTCCTGGTGTTTTTTAGGCCGTAGCAAGGATTTTAATTTCTTTCCTGTTTTCTTTTACTCTGTGTTTTCTTTGTTGTTGCAACAGATGCACTGGTTTCGCTTCTTATTATTAATTTGCATGCCCATTATTATTTTTGCAAATAACATTTATTATTAGTTAAACACATAAAATATTAGAGGGATTTGAAAAAATACAGGAACAAGTGAAAGAAGAAAGCTCGTTCCAAAAAGAAACGGTTGACACAGAAAAGAAACAAGTGTGGTCAGGGGGTGATCCAGAACTAGAGTCAGTGATAGAATTTCTTTTATGGGAAACACATGGAGGTAATTATGTGCATGTTCCTTGATGACGTCTATGCTTTTACAATACATTTCCAAAAATTGAGAGAGCGGATTTGTTTCAGCTTTTGTTTTGGGTTTGCATCCGGAGCCTGGTTCTCATATCCAGAAGAGTGTAGTGTGCTGGCAGGCTGAGTATAGCTGAGATGCTGAAGAATATTATGGATTGCAGTGTCTGTTTTGATTCATAGCAGAAAAAGTACAAAGAGAAGTTGATTATTTCCCAGAAGACACACATTCAGAGAAATAATAGAAATCAGATAATGAGTTCTGATTTAGATTTTGTACAGCGTAAGATTTCTGTATGAATTGGAATGCAAGGAAAAGTAACACAAGTAATGTGGTGCAAATGTAGGCTCAGGGTTGAGGTAGAGTGTTCATGAACAATTCTGGCATAACTGTGAATGTCAGTCATCTGAAGGAGAACACTGCGTGTCACATCTGCGTGCAATTTGGTCACTTGAAGCGTGAGTGTAGACGGGACCTAGATCAAATCCAAAGTTACGTTGTTCCCTAGAAGCAGTTAAATGCAAATCAGATACATATGCAGCTTGCTATTCAAAGCATAACAGACTCGAATGCAGAATGTGCAAAATAAGGGCCAGTTCCATACAAATATACACATAGCTCTAGTGTTGCAGCAAAACATGACAAACATGATGCCATACAATCCAAGGTACTAACACAATCAATTGATTCTGAGCAATGATTTTCCTCAGTGCTCACCCAATGCAATATGTTTGCAATGACTGTGCCTGAATGGGGAGGATAATTGCATGCTTGGTGCAGTCCTATCAGTAGACCAGCCAGGGCAATATGTAGTTGCGGATGTGAAGGACAATCCTATATCATTCCTAATTGATACTGGTGCTATCAACTCCACAGTGTGTTCCATGGAGGTTCCAAACCTACCCCTCTCTGGATAAGAAAATACCAAATTGTAGGAATCACCTCTACAGATTAGTAATTGGCTCACAGCAGATGTCCCAGTTAAAATTGGTTCAATGGATAACGGACATAAAGATATAAGGCCAGATTCTATTTTAGGTATACCAGAACTTCTTTTTCTGTATTTCTGCAGAATCATCAACATATCTGCCTTTGACGCATCTTTTCAAGAACTGTGTAAGTGTCAAGTCATTTAGATATAGACATAAAGAAAACATCTGATGCGACATCAGTCTGGAACAAGAACCTTGTTATTTGGATTTCAAGGTCAAACGAAGAATTGTACTTTTACAGTATATGTTTAAAGGAATGCACTTTAGACTAGCATCTTGATGCTTATTCTTTAAATCAAACATTCCTAAGGTGGCATATTGGATAAGATACAGTATAGTATATAAGGACTGCCACTTGATCACCTGCCATCAGAGGTCCTTCAAACCAGATTATCGGGAGCAAGATACTGCCAGACCAGAGGACGATCCTGTTTAAAAACAGTTCCTTGATGTCAATAGTTCCAAACGGTGCTATCCCGGCGCTGTGAGCAAACAAATCCAAACAGTTCTGGCTGACCGCGGCATCGCGGGCCAGCTACGGTGTCGGGAAGACCCCAAACAGTACCTTTTAGAAATCCAGGGCGCCAGCGACCTTTTGTGGAGTTTTTGAAAACACGGCATTCGCAAGTGTCGGTTCCGGAGGTCGGTGCAGGAGTCGTCGGGGCCCTCGAAGTCAAAAGCGTTGCTTGGTCGATCTACTTTCTGTTGAAGGGAGTGCTGGCGTCGGCAGGCGTCGGGTGCTGCGGTGCAAAGTGCAGCAGTGCGGCGTGCGGTGCCCTCAGGTTGCGGTGTGAGCAGTGGCTCATGGGCAGCGTCAGATGGTGTTGTCGGTGAGACCAGGGTCACGGTGCGAGATGAAGGCGGTGCTCGTCGCGGTGCTAGCAGGTCACGGTGAAAGCTGCGGCGGCGTAGTTGCTGAAGGGCTGTAGTCGGCTGACGAACTTGAGTCTATGGTGCCAGCGTCGGTAGGCCAAGGCTGCGGTGCGGGATGAGGGCGGTGCATCATAACTTTACAAGCGGTGCCCTCGAACCACGGTGCAAGCAGCGACGTCGATTTCGGTGTGGAATAGTGTCGTCGTGAAGCAAGGCGGTGCGGAGTGCAATGCCGACAGGTCGCTGTGCGAGCAATGGCTCGGTAGTGGCGTCAGCAGGTGTCGCTGGTGAGACCAGGGTCGCGGTGCGGCATTGCGGCGGTGCCCTCTGTGGTGCCCAGGCGTCATCGTGAAGCTGTGCAGAGTGCGGTGCCCACAGGTCGTGGTGCGAGCAGCAGCTCGGTAGTGGCATCAGCAGGCATCGTCGGTGAGACCAGGGTTGCGATGCGTTGGTGCCCTCTGCGATGCCGTCAGGACACGGAGTCGGCAGCAGCGTCGTAGACGTCATCGAGTTGCTTTTACTCGTTTGCAGCACAAAACACACAGCCCTCAGTGCTGCGGGCAGAAGAACTTGAAGTCTTTGTTCTTCCTGAGACTTCTTGAACAGGGGGCATGCTCTATCTCAAGCCCTTGGAGAAACTCACAAAGCAGATTGCAGAAAGTTCTGTCCAGTCCTTTCACTGCCCAAGACAGAAGCAGCCACTGCAGGCCAACACAGCAAAGTGGTAGGTCCTCCTCACAGCTTCTCCAGCTCTTCTTCTTGTCAGTCTTCTTCATCCAAAAGAGTTCTGAAGTTCAGTGGTCTAGGCACCCTTATTTGTACACAAAAATCCTTTGATCTGGCAGGCAGAGGGTGTTTGTGCCCGGCGAGAACCAGTTTGTCCATCTCTGGCGTGATTCCCTGGCAGGAGGTGGAGACGGCATTGTCAGAGGCAGGCCAGGCCCTTTGAGGTGCAAGGAAATCTCCTTCCCCTTCCCCCATCGAAGCCCAGGTCTATTCTGCCCTTTCCTGACCTACCTAGACTATCTGAAGCCCCTCTGGCTCACCTGCCTTCTGTCACCCAAACCCCAGACAGGCAATCCACAATCCAGCAGAGGAACACAGGATGACTGAGCAAGAAAATACCTACTTTCTAAAAGTGGTATTTTCAAACCCTGAATGTGAAAATCACCTTCACTAAAAGATGCATCTTTAGTTCAGGCATACTATACTTCATTTTCCTACTGAATTCCCTGGGCCAGTTACGTTTATAAGATGTTATAAACAAACCTCCCATTCTCTCCCATGGGGGACCGGTAGCCTTGTAATAGTGAAAAACTAAATGGGCTGTAATTCACTATCAGGACGTGCCACCCACACCAGGGCATGTCCTACCTTTCACATACACTGCACCCTGCCCACAGGGGTACCTTGGGCCTTCCTTAGGGGTGACTAACATGTAGAAAATGAATGTTTCGGGCCTGGCAAGTGGGTGCACTTGCTTAGTCGACATGGCAGTTGCAAACTGCGCGCAGACTCTGCAATGGCAGGTCTGAGTCACCATTTTAAGGCTACTTACATGTGGGGCAGGCCCACTAATAGCAGTTGATTTACAGGCCCTGGCACACTCAGTGCACTTTACTAGGCACTAACAAGTAAATCAAATACCCAATCATGGAAACACCAATCCATAACACAATTTACCACAGGAGCACTTGCACTTTACCACTGATCAGCAGTGAGAAAGGTGCGCAGAAACACTATGCCAGCAAAAACAGTAAAAACCGGGAGGGCAGAAAGCAAGAACTCAGGGGAAACACGCCAAAAGATGCCAAGTCTAACACATGTCCCCTCCAACTGAAAGTAGGGAGAACTACCCAACCTCCTGGGAGTTCTCTTTACTAAGGCTGAAGAACCTGGACAGACCATCTGCATTGACGTGTTCTGTGCCAGGTCGGAGTTCCACCGTAAAGTCCATTCCCTGTAGGGAGATGGACCACCTCAGCAGTTTTGGATTCTCACCCCTCATTTGCATTAACCACCTGAGGGGCCAGTGGTCTGTCGGAACCCGGAAGTGAGTCCCAAACAGGTAGGGCCTCCGCTTCTTCAGTGCCAGACCACAGCGAAAGCTTCCCTTTCTACGGCACTCCACCTCTGTTCCCTCGGTAGAAGTCTCCTGCTAAGGAAGACTACTGGCTAGTGTAGGCCCTCTTTGTTCAGCTGGGAGAGCACCGCTTCCACACCACGCTCTGAAGCGTCAGTCTGCGCAACAAATTCCTCAATGCACGTCGAGGGACAGGAGGCTAAGTCCACAAATGCCAAAGTCTTTGCCTACGAGCGGCACCCGCGGAGCGGAGCGGGGGCCGCGAGGCGTGGCGTAGTGGCCGGAGAAGAACAAAAAGCAGGAGCAGCACTCCAAGCAGGTAGAGACCCAAGGCGCACTCACTCCGTTAAGATTTTATTGGGAGGAGGGGGCGGGAAGAGGACCAGCTGCGGCCAATCCACGCCGCTAGGCACGCTGGTCCTCGCAGTCCCGCCTCTGCCCTTGGTGGTCAGCTGTTGGTTCCTAAAGGCGCGTTGGTGCTCAATGCACGTCGAGGGACAGGAGGCTAAGTCCACAAATGCCAAAGTCTTTGCCTACGAGCGGCTCCCGCGGAGCGGGGGCCGCGAGGCATGGCGAAGTGGCCGGAGAAGAACAAAAAGCAGGAGCAGCACTCCAAGCAGGTAGGGAAAGTGCACTTGGGCCTTTTAGGCAGGACGCAAAGGGATAAGGAAGATTTGGTGATCCACACTCCTTAATTGGACTTCCAATATTAAATCTATATTTTTTGACTTGTGTGTAACACAAGGTTCCTGTATGGGTACCTGTATAGGGTCCCAATCTCGTAAAAAGTGGGATCCTTTTGTTATATTATTTTACTTCTCCCCGTGAGGGGCGGAATGGTTCTCACCAGTTCTATATCATAGACATTAATGCAGCTTCAAAGTAATGTTTTCGAAATATCCTGGCTCATATTCTTTTGCATAGGATAATATTCCCTCAATTTTCAGGGTCGATTATATTATTTCTCTTTAAATAGCCGGCATGTCCTTCATAGTGGCGGGAGCCCCTCCGTGAAAGGTTTGACACCACAAACCATAGCGTGTTTTGCTAAATTTCTTTTAAAGAAACGCACGCCAACACAACCTTAACATCATCTCCTACGCCGACGACACGCAGCTGATCCTCTCCCTCACCGACGCACCCACCACCGGCAGAACCAGCCTACACGAAGGGATGAAAGACGTCGCCGAATGGATGAAGAACAGCTGCCTGAAACTGTACTCAGACAAGATGGAAGTCCTCATCCTGGGATCATCGCCCTCCGCCTGGGACGACTCCTGGTGGCCCCTGCCCTGGGCTCCACTCCCAAGCCAATGGACCACGCACGCAACCTGGGCTTCATCCTGGACTCCTCTCTCTCGATGACCAGACAAGTCAACGCCGTCTCCTCATCGTGTTTCAGCACCCTGCGCATGCTCCGTAAGATCTTCCGCTGGATCCCCACCGAGACCAGGAAGACGGTCACCCAGGCACTCGCCACCAGCCGACTGGACTATGGGAACACCCTCTATGCCGGAACCACAGCCAACCTGCAGAAAAGACTCCAAAGCATCCAGAACGTCTCCGCACGACTCGTCCTGGACATCCCCCGACACGGCGACATCTCCGGCCACCTGAGAGACCTGCACTGGCTTCCCGTCAGCAAGAGGATCATGTTCAGGCTCCTCACCCACGCACTCAAGGCTCTCCACGACCTGGGCCCCAAGTACCTCAACGACCGCCTGACCTTCTACACGCCCACCCGCCAGCTGCGATCGACCAGCCTCGCCCTCGCCGCCATCCCACGCATCCGCAGAGCCACCGCCGGAGGAAGATCCTTCTCCTACCTGGCAGCCAAGACCTGGAACTCCCTCCCCATCCACCTTCGGCTGACCCAGGACCACCTTTCCTTCAGGAAGCAACTCAAGACCTGGCTGTTCGTGCAATAACGTATCCCCCCCCCTAGCGCCTTGAGACCCTCCCGGGTGAGTAGCGCGCTATACAAATGCCATGATTGATTGGTTGATTGAAAGAAGGAGTTGCTCATTAAATAGACTACAACTAAAATTTGAGGAACCACAATGGAGTTAGCATTCTAGCTGCCTTCATAATTGGTTACCCAATTCAGGGCCGAATGGCCAGGACTGTCAAAATTGAAAGATTTAACGCACATCATCCAATTTGCACAACCTGTGAAAGACGCGGAACTTGAGTTGGTTGAAGACTACTAGGCCTTTGAATGTGCATAAAGTCTTCCGTTCGAAACTGCTTAATCGATCTGAAAAATGGAAACATGCATTTTTGACTGTTTTAGCCGCTTAGCTGCACCAGTGATCAAACCAACAGCCTGCAGCCATCTCACTTCCAACTTATGTTGCACGAGATATAGCCCCCTTCACATGGAGGACCAGAACTTTGATAATGCTGAATGAACTGCACCGCCGTGTCATAATGATCGATGTTGTAATGCACTTCAGCTTTTGTATTACAATGAAGGTATGATTTCAGAATGCATGTTTAATACTCCCGGTGCTCGGATTGGCATATTTTTGTTGCAGTCCAGATTGCCCTAAATGGAAACATGGCACTTAGGCACTTTACCTTTTGCTGGACCTGGATTCAGACAATCACTGATTAATTCTATTTTTGCTTTTTATTGTCCTTTTAATTAACGCTGGTGCATGGCATTTTACGTCCTGGTGTTTTTTAGGCCGTAGCAAGGATTTTAATTTCTTTCCTGTTTTCTTTTACTCTGTGTTTTCTTTGTTGTTGCAACAGATGCACTGGTTTCGCTTCTTATTATTAATTTGCATGCCCATTATTATTTTTGCAAATAACATTTATTATTAGTTAAACACATAAAATATTAGAGGGATTTGAAAAAATACAGGAACAAGTGAAAGAAGAAAGCTCGTTCCAAAAAGAAACGGTTGACACAGAAAAGAAACAAGTGTGGTCAGGGGGTGATCCAGAACTAGAGTCAGTGATAGAATTTCTTTTATGGGAAACACATGGAGGTAATTATGTGCATGTTCCTTGATGACGTCTATGCTTTTACAATACATTTCCAAAAATTGAGAGAGCGGATTTGTTTCAGCTTTTGTTTTGGGTTTGCATCCGGAGCCTGGTTCTCATATCCAGAAGAGTGTAGTGTGCTGGCAGGCTGAGTATAGCTGAGATGCTGAAGAATATTATGGATTGCAGTGTCTGTTTTGATTCATAGCAGAAAAAGTACAAAGAGAAGTTGATTATTTCCCAGAAGACACACATTCAGAGAAATAATAGAAATCAGATAATGAGTTCTGATTTAGATTTTGTACAGCGTAAGATTTCTGTATGAATTGGAATGCAAGGAAAAGTAACACAAGTAATGTGGTGCAAATGTAGGCTCAGGGTTGAGGTAGAGTGTTCATGAACAATTCTGGCATAACTGTGAATGTCAGTCATCTGAAGGAGAACACTGCGTGTCACATCTGCGTGCAATTTGGTCACTTGAAGCGTGAGTGTAGACGGGACCTAGATCAAATCCAAAGTTACGTTGTTCCCTAGAAGCAGTTAAATGCAAATCAGATACATATGCAGCTTGCTATTCAAAGCATAACAGACTCGAATGCAGAATGTGCAAAATAAGGGCCAGTTCCATACAAATATACACATAGCTCTAGTGTTGCAGCAAAACATGACAAACATGATGCCATACAATCCAAGGTACTAACACAATCAATTGATTCTGAGCAATGATTTTCCTCAGTGCTCACCCAATGCAATATGTTTGCAATGACTGTGCCTGAATGGGGAGGATAATTGCATGCTTGGTGCAGTCCTATCAGTAGACCAGCCAGGGCAATATGTAGTTGCGGATGTGAAGGACAATCCTATATCATTCCTAATTGATACTGGTGCTATCAACTCCACAGTGTGTTCCATGGAGGTTCCAAACCTACCCCTCTCTGGATAAGAAAATACCAAGTTGTAGGAATCACCTCTACAGATTAGTAATTGGCTCACAGCAGATGTCCCAGTTAAAATTGGTTCAATGGATAACGGACATAAAGATATAAGGCCAGATTCTATTTTAGGTATACCAGAACTTCTTTTTCTGTATTTCTGCAGAATCATCAACATATCTGCCTTTGACGCATCTTTTCAAGAACTGTGTAAGTGTCAAGTCATTTAGATATAGACATAAAGAAAACATCTGATGCGACATCAGTCTGGAACAAGAACCTTGTTATTTGGATTTCAAGGTCAAACGAAGAATTGTACTTTTACAGTATATGTTTAAAGGAATGCACTTTAGACTAGCATCTTGATGCTTATTCTTTAAATCAAACATTCCTAAGGTGGCATATTGGATAAGATACAGTATAGTATATAAGGACTGCCACTTGATCACCTGCCATCAGAGGTCCTTCAAACCAGATTATCGGGAGCAAGATACTGCCAGACCAGAGGACGATCCTGTTTAAAAACAGTTCCTTGATGTCAATAGTTCCAAACGGTGCTATCCCGGCGCTGTGAGCAAACAAATCCAAACAGTTCTGGCTGACCGCGGCATCGCGGGCCAGCTACGGTGTCGGGAAGACCCCAAACAGTACCTTTTAGAAATCCAGGGCGCCAGCGACCTTTTGTGGAGTTTTTGAAAACACGGCATTCGCAAGTGTCGGTTCCGGAGGTCGGTGCAGGAGTCGTCGGGGCCCTCGAAGTCAAAAGCGTTGCTTGGTCGATCTACTTTCTGTTGAAGGGAGTGCTGGCGTCGGCAGGCGTCGGGTGCTGCGGTGCAAAGTGCAGCAGTGCGGCGTGCGGTGCCCTCAGGTTGCGGTGTGAGCAGTGGCTCATGGGCAGCGTCAGATGGTGTTGTCGGTGAGACCAGGGTCACGGTGCGAGATGAAGGCGGTGCTCGTCGCGGTGCTAGCAGGTCACGGTGAAAGCTGCGGCGGCGTAGTTGCTGAAGGGCTGTAGTCGGCTGACGAACTTGAGTCTATGGTGCCAGCGTCGGTAGGCCAAGGCTGCGGTGCGGGATGAGGGCGGTGCATCATAACTTTACAAGCGGTGCCCTCGAACCACGGTGCAAGCAGCGACGTCGATTTCGGTGTGGAATAGTGTCGTCGTGAAGCAAGGCGGTGCGGAGTGCAATGCCGACAGGTCGCTGTGCGAGCAATGGCTCGGTAGTGGCGTCAGCAGGTGTCGCTGGTGAGACCAGGGTCGCGGTGCGGCATTGCGGCGGTGCCCTCTGTGGTGCCCAGGCGTCATCGTGAAGCTGTGCAGAGTGCGGTGCCCACAGGTCGTGGTGCGAGCAGCAGCTCGGTAGTGGCATCAGCAGGCATCGTCGGTGAGACCAGGGTTGCGATGCGTTGGTGCCCTCTGCGATGCCGTCAGGACACGGAGTCGGCAGCAGCGTCGTAGACGTCATCGAGTTGCTTTTACTCGTTTGCAGCACAAAACACACAGCCCTCAGTGCTGCGGGCAGAAGAACTTGAAGTCTTTGTTCTTCCTGAGACTTCTTGAACAGGGGGCATGCTCTATCTCAAGCCCTTGGAGAAACTCACAAAGCAGATTGCAGAAAGTTCTGTCCAGTCCTTTCACTGCCCAAGACAGAAGCAGCCACTGCAGGCCAACACAGCAAAGTGGTAGGTCCTCCTCACAGCTTCTCCAGCTCTTCTTCTTGTCAGTCTTCTTCATCCAAAAGAGTTCTGAAGTTCAGTGGTCTAGGCACCCTTATTTGTACACAAAAATCCTTTGATCTGGCAGGCAGAGGGTGTTTGTGCCCGGCGAGAACCAGTTTGTCCATCTCTGGCGTGATTCCCTGGCAGGAGGTGGAGACGGCATTGTCAGAGGCAGGCCAGGCCCTTTGAGGTGCAAGGAAATCTCCTTCCCCTTCCCCCATCGAAGCCCAGGTCTATTCTGCCCTTTCCTGACCTACCTAGACTATCTGAAGCCCCTCTGGCTCACCTGCCTTCTGTCACCCAAACCCCAGACAGGCAATCCACAATCCAGCAGAGGAACACAGGATGACTGAGCAAGAAAATACCTACTTTCTAAAAGTGGTATTTTCAAACCCTGAATGTGAAAATCACCTTCACTAAAAGATGCATCTTTAGTTCAGGCATACTATACTTCATTTTCCTACTGAATTCCCTGGGCCAGTTACGTTTATAAGATGTTATAAACAAACCTCCCATTCTCTCCCATGGGGGACCGGTAGCCTTGTAATAGTGAAAAACTAAATGGGCTGTAATTCACTATCAGGACGTGCCACCCACACCAGGGCATGTCCTACCTTTCACATACACTGCACCCTGCCCACAGGGGTACCTTGGGCCTTCCTTAGGGGTGACTAACATGTAGAAAATGAATGTTTCGGGCCTGGCAAGTGGGTGCACTTGCTTAGTCGACATGGCAGTTGCAAACTGCGCGCAGACTCTGCAATGGCAGGTCTGAGTCACCATTTTAAGGCTACTTACATGTGGGGCAGGCCCACTAATAGCAGTTGATTTACAGGCCCTGGCACACTCAGTGCACTTTACTAGGCACTAACAAGTAAATCAAATACCCAATCATGGAAACACCAATCCATAACACAATTTACCACAGGAGCACTTGCACTTTACCACTGATCAGCAGTGAGAAAGGTGCGCAGAAACACTATGCCAGCAAAAACAGTAAAAACCGGGAGGGCAGAAAGCAAGAACTCAGGGGAAACACGCCAAAAGATGCCAAGTCTAACACATGTCCCCTCCAACTGAAAGTAGGGAGAACTACCCAACCTCCTGGGAGTTCTCTTTACTAAGGCTGAAGAACCTGGACAGACCATCTGCATTGACGTGTTCTGTGCCAGGTCGGAGTTCCACCGTAAAGTCCATTCCCTGTAGGGAGATGGACCACCTCAGCAGTTTTGGATTCTCACCCCTCATTTGCATTAACCACCTGAGGGGCCAGTGGTCTGTCGGAACCCGGAAGTGAGTCCCAAACAGGTAGGGCCTCCGCTTCTTCAGTGCCAGACCACAGCGAAAGCTTCCCTTTCTACGGCACTCCACCTCTGTTCCCTCGGTAGAAGTCTCCTGCTAAGGAAGACTACTGGCTAGTGTAGGCCCTCTTTGTTCAGCTGGGAGAGCACCGCTTCCACACCACGCTCTGAAGCGTCAGTCTGCGCAACAAATTCCTTGGAGAAGTTGGATGCCTTGAGCACTGGTGCCGTGCACATGGCGCCCTTCAGGGCATCAAAAGCCATGTGGCAGGACTCAGTCCAGATCACCTTCTTGGGCTTCTTCCAGCTCGTTTAAGGGGGCAACAGTGGTTCCATAACCCTTAACGAATCTCCAGTAGTACCCGGTGAGCCCTAAAAAGGCCCTCACCTCTGTCTGGGTCTTGAGAGCTACCAAGTCAGAATGGTGTCAATCTTGGGTTTTAGGGGCACCACCTAGCCGCTTCCTACCTGGTGTCCCAAGTACACCACAGAACCCTGCCAGATCTGGCACTTACTGGCCTTGATCATGAGGCCTGCTCTCTGCAGCTCCTTCAACACTTCACCGAGATGCTGCAAGTGTTCTTCCCAGCTGGAACAGAACACTGCAATGTCATCCAGGTAGGTGCCACTGAAATCCTCCTGCCCCGCCAACACCTGGTTGACCAACCTCTGAAAGGTGGTAGGGGCATTCTTCAACCCAAAGGGCTTCACCCGGAACCGGTAATGTCCTTCTGGGGTTGAAAATGCTGACCTCTCCTTGGCCCCATCGATTAAGGCAATCTTCCAGTACCCAGACGTTAAATCAAACGTGCTGAGGAATTTGACACCTCCCAACCGATCAATGAGCTCATCAACTCTGGGGATGAGGTGTGCGTCAGTCCTGATGACGGCATTGAGTCCACGGTAGTCCACACAAAACCCCCAATCCGGAGTGGCACCAGGTGCAGCAGCCTTTGGGACTAAGACTACTGGACTGGCCCAAGGACTGCTGGAAGGCCCGAGCCCTTCATGTGGCCAAAACCATCAATACTGCGCCAAACAAAGCGAAAATGCTATTCAACACGGTAAAGAACCTCGCAGGGGAAAAAACGGCTGCATCGGCTCGCCCTTTAGACAAAAAACAATGCCAAGACCTTGCCTCCTTTTTTAATGAGAAAATTGAGAATATCATCTCTGGCATTAGGAGTAACCTCCCTACCCGTGACCCTGGTGAATCAACTCCCTCCTGGCCAAATGACATTAACATCATTGAATCTTGGCCTCCTTTTACCATAGAATCACTTGTTTCCACCCTAAAAACTGTTAAATCAGGTTCCCCTCGTGATCCGGTACCCGCTTCCGTTCTTAAAAATCTGGACGTTCCTGCCCTGTCCATCATTGCTGAAACTTTAAACTCTTCCCTTCAGCTCGCCGCTGTGCCCTCAATATGGAAACACGCCATGGTAAGTCCACTTTTAAAAAAACCCACGGCAAATCCGGAGCTCTCCTCAAATTACCGGCCGATCTCACTCCTCCCTATTTTTTCAAAATTATTGGAAAGACATATTCACTCTGCCCTCACCCTCTTCACCGAAGAAAACTGTCTTCTCCATCCATCTCAATCTGGGTTCAGGGCCGGCTTCTCTACTGAAACTGCCCTACTAGGAGTTACCGAAAACATCAGGAAACTCCTAGACGATGGTCAGACAGTCGCACTCATTTTACTAGACTTGAGCGCGGCTTTCGACACCATCTCCCACTCCAACCTCCTGGCCACCCTGGGGAGAAATGGCATCAGGGGGGATGCACTAAAATGGATTGAGTCCTTCTTGTCACAGAGAACCTTCCAAATTACATCCTCAATAGCCTGCTCCGATACAATGAGCGCCCCCCATGGAGTACCACAGGGCTCCATCCTAAGCCCCCTGTTTTTCAATCTCTACCTCCGGCCCTTGGCTGATTTAGCTGACGAATCTGGCCTCACCCTCATGACATACGCTGATGATTCTCAAATCATCTTCTCCCTGTCAGAAGCAAACCCACTTATCCCATCTCGTCTCAAACAAGGTCTCCAAAACATCTTCAGTTGGATGTCCGCACACCAGCTGAAACTCAATGGAGACAAGACCGAGGTCCTCCTTCTGGGGAAAAACAAAGACCTCTGGAACGCATCTCACTGGCCCTCTGAGCTCGGTTCCATCCCCACTCCCGCTACTCAAGTTAGGAATCTGGGAGTCATCATCGACAACACCCTGTCCATGAAGCAGCAGGCTAACAGAGTGGTTGGCCTCTGCTTCACCATCCTGAAATGGTTAAGGAAGATCCTTTGGATGCTGCCCCTTGACACCCAAAAGTCCGTAGTCAATGCACTTATTACATCTAGGATTGACTACGGCAACATTCTCTACCTAGGCTCAAACAAAGCTGTCATTAACCGACTACAAGTGGTCCAGAACTCAGCGGCTAGGCTACTCTGTAATATCCCAAAAACCTCCAGAGTGTCCAGCCACCTAAAAGATCTACATTGGCTCAGGGTGGAAAGCCGCATCAGGTTCAAAGCCCTGAGCTATATGTTTAGGATCAAATCTGGTACCGCCCCTAAATATCTCCAAACCCTCGCCACTCCCTATACCCCGGCTAGAGTACTACGTTCTCAAAATGCTGCAAACTTTTCCACCCCGAAGTTTAGACTTGCAAGAATGGGAGGAAGATCTTTCGCTGTCATGGGGCCCACACTCTGGAACAAACTCCCCCCCCATATCCGTAAAGAAGACAGGTACAACATCTTCAGAAAACAGCTAAAGACCTGGCTCTTCCAGAAATAATCCACCGTCATTTAACATCCTCCTAAAAAAATTGCTTCAATTCTGTCATCGGCGCCGGGAAACCCTTGTTGGGTAGCTGCGCGCCATACAAATGGAAAAAATAAAATAAAATAAATAAATAAATAAAGGCTCGACTACCCCTAACGCCAACATCTTCGAGACCTTCTCTTTTATGGTGGCCTTGACCCTGTGTGTGCTTCACAGGCGGGCTGTCACCAGTGTCCACGTCATGGGTACACCAGTGAGTAACACCGGGGATCAGGGAGAACAGTGGGGCAAACTGTCCCAACAACCGGTGACAGTCGCTCTGCTGCTCTGCGGTCAGTGTAGGGGAGAGGATCACACCTTCAACTGATCCATCACCTTCCTTGGCAGATAGGAGGTCAGGGAGAGGCTCACTCTTCTCCTCCACCCCGTCATCTGTCGCCAAGTGCATGCTCACTTTGGACCTGGGGTGTGAGGCGATTCACGTGGAGGACCCTGAAAGGGTTCCTGGGAGCCTGGAATTCCACCAGTTAGGTGACATCACTTTTGCACTCCACCACCTCAAATGGCCCAGTCCACTTGTCCTGCAAGGCACAAGGTTCCACTGGGGCCATGACCCATACTTTTTGCCCAGGTTGAAATTTGACCAGAGTGGCATTCTGGTGATACCACTTCTTCATTTCTTCCTGGCTTGCTTCCTGGTTCACCTGAGCGAGATTCCTGAAGCGGGCAGTTTGGTTTCAGAAGGCCAGCAGGTAACTAAACACATCCTGGGGAGTTTTCCTGGGAGCTGCCTCCCAGCCTTATTTCACCAAACCTAGAGGTCCGCTCACAGGGTGATGATACAGGAGCTCAAAGGGGCTATACCCAAGAGACTTCAGTGGTACCTCCCTGTATGCAAAGAGAAGGCGCAGCAAGAGGACGTCCCACTTACGCCTCATGGGTTCTGTTAGACCCTTGATCATGCCCTTCAAGGTCTGGTTGAATCTCTCTACCAGACCGTTACCTTGTGGGTGGTAAGGAGTGGTGGACTTGTAAGTCACATCACGCTCCTTCCACAGGGATGTCATATACTTAGATATGAAGTTGGTCCCCCTGTCAGAAACCACCTCTCTGGGGAACCCCACTCTGGAAAAGATCCCCATTAACGCTCGGCCCACCACTGGCGCCGTCATTGTCCTGAGTGGCATGGTTCACCAAGACCAGGATGTACCTGTTGGCCATGGCAGTCTTGGGGTCCAGTGACCATCCCTACCCTTTCAAAGAGTGTTCCAACAAATGGAAACGTTTGGAGAGGAGCTTTGACCTTCCTCCCACTCTTACCACTTGCCTGGCAAGTTTTGCAAGACCGGCAATGTCCATCTGACTGCCTTCGCATTTGGGGCCAGAAGAAGTGGATGACAAGCCTGTCAAATGTCTTGTTCTGCCCCAAATGTCCTGCCAAAGGCACATCGTGTGCCAGGCCCAGTAGGAAGGTCCTGAAACCCTGGGGTACCACCAGCACACGGACTGACACAGGCTCAGCGACCTTAGGCTCACTATACAGGAGATCATTCTCCCAGTAGATTCAATGTGATCCGGACGGTTTACCAGCTGCCTGGTCTGCAGCCTGCCGCCGCAGACCCTCTAGAGAAGGGCACTCTTTCTGCTCCTTGCAGAATTCCTCCTTGGTGGGACCCCCTTCTTGCTGCCAATGGCTCAGAGATGACCCCCAGTTCAGCTACCTGCTCTCCTGTAGGCACCGGGGCGTCCCCTTCAAGGTCTGCCTCCTTCTGGTCCGTGGGAACTTCAGGGGCCGGTTTCCCGTGCCCCTTGCCCTTTCTCTTGGCAGGGACTTGGGCCACTGTTTCAGGCTCCAAGTCCTCTTAACCACCCTCTCTGGCAACCGTTGACCGAGTGGACACGCATGCCCACTCTGGCAACCCAAGCATCCCCAAGTCAGACCTGAGCTCAACATCCTTCCACACGGACTGCTCCAGGTCGTTACCTAGCAGACAATCTACAGGCATGGAAGGGCTCATGACCACCCTCAAGGGACCCGAGACCCCCCCCTCCCCCACTCGAAGGGAACCTGCGCCACTAAACACTGGTGCTCTGAATTGTCTACTGCAATTGCTTGGTGGAATGCCCCTGGGACTACCTGCTCCTCAGAGACCAGGTGACACCAGACTGAGGTCACACTGGCTCCTGTATCTCTAAGAGCCTCTACCCTTTTCCCATTGATGGCCACGCAAGTGCTGTATTTCTTTGTGTTAAGGGGCACCTGGTTTCCTGGGCCCATCTCACTGTCCTGTGGAAAAGTAAATTTTGTCATGTTCTATGTCCCTACGTGTCATCCATCATATGTTATGTGTGCATGATTAAATATGCATATGTATTCCCCATGTCCGATTCAAGACGCAATTATAGTTGTGTCCACCTCTGGTATGTCATTTCCCAGTTCTCATGAGTAATATGAGTATCAGGCCTATGTAAAGTTATGTTGCCACGTTTCTCAGTGTGCACGTTAATTCATTGAAAGTCCCCGTTTCTAGGCCTCAACAGGGCCCGGACACCAGATTCAGCTCCTGTCTCCTGAACCCTCGCTGAGGAGCGATCCAGCCCCCACCTGTATCCTCGACCTTTCACTTACTTCCTGCCTCGCAGTGCCCGGTGCAGCTTGGCTCTGCCTCTGAGTCTGCCAAGACTATGTTATGATTCCAGCTATCAGTTTAGCCCTCCTTCTCTGCATTCCCAAGCTACTGAACTGCATCAATAGTTTCCGTCATTGTCTAGCCTATTCGGCCCCATGTTAAGAGAAATACTGTATTTAATGGTCATTTAATATTCTTCATCACGCACTACATGTAGAATAAATGCATGCTCTAGCCTTAGAGTCTGTTAGCTTTTCCCCTCATGACTTCTAGTTTATATCAACATGTTCCCTAAACATTAGATACCAGATAGGGTTTAGGTACATGTCGCTCCGACCCTCCAGACTTTAGTCTCTGCTCCTAGCACAGAGTTCATAGCCCCCAGCTTCTCCTAGTGATACGTCATTGCCAGTTTGCGCGCACCATCAGGTTAGAGGTCCCGGCTCCTTAGGTAGCCCCCTCCAATGTTTCCGCCCATTCATGACATATTCTGTTACATTTGCATCACATGTCTATGTGCACACCCAGTTACACCCTCTTTAGCCCTTATCTTTCGCGACTGTTTCGCGTCATGCCTCTTGCTCCACCCACTGCTACGCCCATTGCAATGTAATGCTATGTGTTGGCGTTATGTATATATGCTCATGTATTGTTATTAAAAAGTGTTCCCAGTCCCGATCCTGTTGGTGAGCCATTCTAGACCCTGACCACGGCAGCGCTGCCAGGCTTGCCATCCTATTCCGTGCAGGTTGTCCTGTTCCTGTCCTTATGCTGTAATAAACCTGCAAAACTCCTACTACCTCGAATTTTGACTCTTATTTATTGAGCTATCTGTTATTCATTCATTCATTCAAAAATAGATCCGGTATTATTTATTTATATACCACATAATGGCGCCCGAATAGGGACTTGCCCTTTCCCCACGCGTCGGTGAAGCCACGCCGACCCCCTGACCCTCTGCAGTCGTGACGGAACTCTTCTGCGCAGTGGCAGATATTTCTGCTCAAGTATCCCTCAGACCCACGGAGAAGACGGAGGAGGCGGTCCAGCATCCAAACGAGACGGTGGAGGAACGCGGCGAGTCCCGACCAGAGCCCAAGCCAAGAGTACAAGGTCCGAGGTATCCGGAGGTCCACCCGTAACTGAAGTCCGAAGTTCGTCGTCATCGTCGTAGCAGTGCAGTCCAGTCCGAGGCCTTCCGTTCTTGCTGCCCGGTGAGTACCGTTACTGGGGTGGTATCTAGACAGGGTCAATTTAAATTGACTCTGGTCTGTGGGTTGGTGGTACACAGTCCCACAAACGAAGTGTCCACTTCGGTGGATGCGGGTCCTGACGTGTCTCTTTAAGAGACCGGTAAGTTTCGTACTGTTTCAGCAGTGCATCTAGTTTCTGTTCTAGTCAGTTCTGTTCTCGAGAAATTTCAAGTGTTCTGTTCGCAATATTTCCAGGTAGTATTCTGTTCGAACTGTTATTTTAAATGTTTTTCATGTATTTTAATGTCGTGGTAGGAATGGGGAATAAGTATCGTGTTTATTGTGTATTGTATTGTGTCTAGATTACAGTTCAGTCATGCCCATATTTTCAAAGTTACGTCAGTTGAAAACTAGAAAGGGTCTGCTGGAAGCAGCAGTTCCCGTCCCGCCTAGGGACAGTCCAGGTCACTTTATGTATCAGAAACATGGCATAAGCGCCATATTATATTTAGATTTATGGGTAGAGTATACAAAGGAGCTAGAAGAGAAGTATAGATGGCCCGTATCGGGTACATGGGATGCCGAGTGCATCATGCGAGTAGAAGAGGCATTATGGAAAAAGAAAGCCAGACAATCACAGAAAGATGCCATCGAGCTATGGCGCAAAGAAGCTCATAAAAGAACCGAAAAAGAAATCAGAAAGTCAGAACTAAGTAGAGAATCCCAAGAACGAGCCCAAGAAAGGGAATTAATCGAGATAGGTGAACGAGTTAGAACTGAGCAATCAGACAGACAGAGGCATGCCCTTATTAAGGGTATGTATCCTCTTCTTGCCGAGGGCTTGCCAAAAGCGACCCCGGAGGCATCTAGTAATTTCCCGCCACCGTTAGTTCCGACCAAGCTACGTCACAAACCGACCGCAGCTGATATTTTCATCTCGTCCTATTTGGACGACACAATCCCTGAATATGTAAATCCTGTCCGCGCTCCGCCAGTCCCTGTAAATCAGGTAATTCCTACTCCCCCAGACACCGGGGTGCCCTTAACAGCCCCCCCGGGTCAGCCCGCCATACAAGTCCAGCCCACGTTACAATTACCCACCCTGCCAGGACGAAAAGCATCAGTTGATGGTTCTAGTTTAGGGGCTGCAGGAGGAGGTCTTCCTCAAACCCCGCAGCCATACAAGCGTTTATCAGCACTCGAATTACATGCTCAAGCATCACAGCGTACTCCTAAAAATAATAAGTCTGTTGCAGAGATCAGGCAAACCCTTGGCGAATGTGTCTATGACCCAGTTCCAGGCGAGTTTAATATGGTTTTATATTCCGTACGCGTAAGGAGAGTGACCGAGTATCTAGTCACCCTGCCGAATATGAAAGAAGATCTAGACAGGATATATCGTTTCATCCGTACAGGGGATGACCCACAAAGTATTAGTGATGCCATGTCTCAAAGGAAAGCCGAGATTCAGCGCATGATATTAAAGTTCTTAATTAACTGTCTAATAAGAGAACAGGATCATCCGTCTAAAGACCCGGAAGAAATGAAAACTCTAACAAAGTGGAGTGATAATATAGCCGAAGGAAAGCACAATACCATTGGTGCCATGGAAAGTATGTACAAGAAAATCCGTAGAGAGATAATAAAGATACACGAACAGCGTAAAGCAGCACAAGTAAGCGAGAAAGAAAGTACCTCTGATCCTGAAGAAGAAGACGATGAGAATACCGCCAGAATAGCGTATGTAGGAAAACCTAGATTTCCAGATCGCCATTTATGTCTAGAACACAAGCCAATTTCCCATCATTCAGCACCAGAACAAGGTTCCCTAGAACAAGTATTCCAAGCTACCGATCACATTCTGAAATCACGAATCGGTTATAGTGAGTTAAGTACTATGCATGAACAAGAAATAGTTCGGTCAGCAGTCCGATGGATTACTGATTCTACCACTTTTCCAGACGAAATAGTGGCACAAATGTTTCTGAAAATGCCCCCAGCCGAGCAGCGACTGGTGGGTATGTATATGATTCAGCACCTCATTACTCTGTATGAGGGTCAACATTCTGATCCAGGCCCGTTACATGATATCCTGAACGAGTTACTCCAGTACAGATGGAGAGGTCTAGGTACCGATTTAATTAGTGTCATTCTAGAACAACGCCATAAATATAGAATGTTCTTGAACCCGCATTTCGTTCATGTCTCACCCCCAGAAAGTAAATCATTCTACATAGACAGACAGAATCCGTTACGAGAAGTCCACCCAGTCAGAGGAGCGGGTGGCGAAATGCAGCGAGTGTTTGTATACACTCCGATTACAAAGATGGAACTCCTCGAAATGAAGAAATTAATACCCTGTCATGACAAAGATCCAGCAGGGTTCCATAGAGAATTAAAAGACATGCTCCGTATGGGAGAATACACTTACCCGGATATAATTAAAATGTTAAAGGTTCTGTTGCCCGCAGGGGTGTATGAAAAGCTCAAAGAGAAAGAATGGGAGGTGGGAGAGAAAAAGATAGATTGGGCAGTCCTAGAAGCAGAAGATAAGATACGTGTACCAGGTACTGGTCTAGGAGAGAAATGTAAAGAATTACCAGAATTATTGATTCAAGTTTTACCCAGATTATTGACAACTAGAAAAGAAGACTGGGATGCAATCTCAGCCTGTAAACAGAAACAAGATGAAGATATTAGTGATTTTTATTCTAGGTTTGAAAAGTGCTTTAGTATCAACAGTGGTCTCAAGACAAGTAGTGAGTCGTACCCTCACCTTTTCGTTACTAAATTAGTCGAGAATTCAAGTCCACCAATTAAAAACCGAGTTCTGAAAGTCGAAAGTACCTGGCAAGCTAATACTCCGTCCCAGATGCTCCAGATGCTCCAGTATCACCAGAATAGAATCAGAGAAGAACAAGAACACGAAAGAAAACGTATGAAAGACACAAAAATGAAAGTGCTAGTTGCACAATCTGTTCCTCACGACAGTCAGAAGAGGGGTCCGAATCAAGCCAGTCATCCTGCAGCACCCGTTAAAGGGAACTGCAATTATTGTAAACAGCCAGGTCATTTCATAAACGAGTGTACAGTTCTGAAACATAACATAGCTACTGGTAAGACTAAAGAAAGACCACGTCCGCCTAGACAAGAACAAGTTTCACAGACTCCTCAGTCACAGAATGCACCACAGACAGTTACAGCGCCGCAGCCTATTGCTGCAACACAGCATGTTACATCGCAGATGTACCAGTATGCACAGTCTGAGTATCCAGAGTACCAGCAGTATTCATGAAACAGCCTAGAGAGGGAGGTAGGCTTGCCTCTCATCGAGATACCTGTAGATCAAGAGGGTCCCTATGTTCACAGTCAAGTATTAGGGAAAGACAGAAAGTTTTTGATTGATACAGGGGCAAGTAGGACCACAATTAGTCACGCCGAAGTTCCAGGGGCTCCGCTCTCAGGCTCTAGAAATGTTTCCCTTGGATTTTCAGGAAAGCCTATCGTAAATGAGATTTCAAAGCCAGTTACTCTAGAAGTAGGTCCATTGTCCCGCACTACTGATCTGTTACTTACTAAGTCATGTCCAGAAAACCTATTAGGCATTAAAACACTGAAAGAGTTAGGTGCAGTTATATGTTGTTCCCCCGAGGGAATACGATTGTTCCTACGTGACTTTAAGGGTCACTATGTATTACGAGATTTTGATCCGAGATTGTCTAATGTTCCGCAGCATTTATGGGCGCAAGGTCCAACTGATGTAGGTTACATGCAAATCACACCCCATCGTGTGACTCTCAAACCAGGTGTAGTGTTACCACGAATCAGGCAGTATAGATTGCCACCTGAGGCTGTAGCAGCCTTATCCAAAATTATAGACGAGCTCATGGCTCAAGGAGTAGTTGTAGAAACTGACTCCAATGTATGTAACTCTCCGATCATTCCAGTCATGAAACGTACTGATCCAAATGCACCCCCAGTATATCGATTAGTGATTGATTTACGAGAACTTAACAAATGTATTATTCCTCAGTACCCAGTTGTCCCAGATATCTCTTCCCTATTGACAGCCATTGATTCCGAAGCCATGTTCTTTACAGTAATCGATCTTAAGAATGCATTTTTTAGTGTTCCCATCCATCCAGACAGCCAGTTTCTTTTCGGATTTTGTTTAAATGGAAGGAGCTATATGTTTACACGAGCTCCTCAAGGTTTCACAGAAAGTCCTAGTATTTACAGTCAAGCACTTAAGAGACAACTAGACAATATTCACATGCCAACTGACACTGCCCTGCTCCAGTATGTCGATGATCTATTGATCACAGCCCGTTCTGAACGTGACTGCGAGCGAGCGTCACTGACGGTTCTGTATTTCCTAGCCGAGATGGGGCACAAGGTGTCCCCTTCGAAGCTTCAATTCTGTGTCCAGCAAGTGGTTTACTTAGGACACTTGCTGTCCAAGAGGGGTAGGCAGTTGACACCCGATCGCATCCAGTTGATAGCGAGTCTTCCTCAGCCCAGGACCCAGAAGGAGGTACGTGCCTTTATTGGCCTTACTTCTTACTGCAGACAATGGATTCCTCAGTATGCGTTTCTAGCCAAGCCACTGATACAGTTAACGACACAGGAGACAGCCGCACCGACTGTCCTCCCTTGGACATCTGAACATACACTTAGTTTCAACGAGTTAAAGAAAGCTTTATGTCAAGCTCCAGTTCTAGCTACACCGAACTACAGTAAGCCTTTTACACTTTTCGTCACTGAACGCGAAGGTACAGCATTATCTGTTCTCACACAAGATCAAGCAGGACAATACAAGCCGTGTGCTTATTTTTCTAGCACATTAGATCCAGTCGCCCAGGCTTTGCCCGCGTGCCTCAAGTCAGTTGCAGCCACAGCACTAGCTATCAGACAAAGTGATTCCATAGTTTTAGGACACTCCCTGACAGTACAAGTTCCACACTCCGTGGAAGTTCTTTTAAATAGAACACAAACACAGCACTTGACAATTGCACGTTTAACGGGTTATGAATTGACACTGTTCCAGCCACACATAGAAATCAGACGCTGCAACGTCCTGAACCCTGCTACACTGTTGCCATCAGCTAGTTCAAATTCTGCCGCACACAATTGTGTGGAAGTAGTCAACATTACGACAAAGCCAAGACAAGACCTGACAGACATTCCGTTACTAGATCCCGACCTGACACTTTATGTGGATGGGTCATGTATGAGAACTAGTACAGGAGATTTAGTTGCCGCGTATGCAGTGACTACTGACACTGAAGTTATTGAGACACACCGCATTGACACTCTGTCCGCTCAAGCAGCAGAGCTAGTTGCTCTGACACAAGCTTGTATACACGCCAAGGAAAAGAAAGTTAATATTTACACAGATTCACGCTACGCATTTGGAGTCGTTCACGACTTTGGAGTGCTCTGGCAGGAGAGAGGTTTCATGACTTCTCATGGAACCAAAATTCAGCATGGTTTCCTTATCCAAGCTCTGTTAGATGCAATACATTTACCGACATCCATTGCTATTATGAAATGCAAAGCACATACGAAAGTTACTGACATTATTTCCCAAGGTAATGATCTAGCAGATCGCACGGCCAAGCTTACAGCACAGACTCCAGACATTCAAGTTAATCCGACACAGACACAAACTCCAGATCCGATTACATGTATGACAGTTAAGGACCCCACCCAGGATGTCATAGATATCCAGTTACATGCTACTCCCGATGAAATCAAGAAATGGTCTGAACAAGGAGGGGTCCAGACAGATCAAGGATGGGTGACGAAGGGAAGAACCACATGGTTTCTCCCCGACTCTATGGTTCAAGTTATCATTAATACCGCACATAGTCCAGCACATTTAGGAGAAAAAGCAATGTTAGACAGTATCCAGAACATTTGGTTCAACAAGCATTTACGAGCTGCAGCCAAGCAGAAAGTCCGTACCTGTATGATATGTTGTCAGTTTAATCCAGGTAAAAGTGTCCCGGTGGAACAAGGGGGATTCCAGCCTCCTGACCACCCTTTTGAGGTCCTCCAGATGGATTATATTCAGATGGAGCGATGTCGAGGTTTCAAGTATGTTCTTGTAGTTGTATGCGCTTTGTCCAGATGGACAGAAGCATATCCAGTCCCAGATTACACAGCCGCGACCACTGCCAAGCAGTTGGTTCGTGAGTTTTTCCCTCGATATGGACTCCCTAGAGTCGTATATTCTGATAACGGTCAGCCATTCTCATCTGAACTCATGAAGCACGTTTCCCTGTTGTTAGGGTACCAGTGGAAGTTTCATTGTGTACGCCATCCTGAAGCAGCTGGTCTGGTCGAGAGACATAATCAGACTCTGAAAATCCGAATTGCCAAAATATGTAAAGAGAAAGGTGTGGACTGGCTAGTAGCTCTGCCAGTTGCTTTGTTTTATATGCGCATGGTCGCACATTCCAGATCAGGTCTGTCCCCGTATGAGGTCGTATTCGGCCGCCCCCCTAACATGTGGGGTACTCCTAGACCCCGAAGTATTACTGATGTTTCATGTAATATGCTGACAGATTACCTAGCTTCCTTGATGTCTGCCCTCAACTCATGTCGTTCACAGGTTGCCGCCGCATTTCCAGACAATACCGAGGTGGCCCCGCATGAAATCGTTCCAGGTTCAATGGTCCTCGTACGTAACTTCGACAGATCAAGTCCGCTGGCGCCACGTTGGAAGGAGCCCCGTCAGGTCCTCCTCACCACCCGTACAGCCGTGAAATTGGAAGGACGCCGCGGCTGGGTACACCTTTCGCACGTCAAGAAATTCTACGGATTAAAGCCGGTCTCCAAGAACATTTCCCAGGATTTAAAAACTTGTCAAAACATTGTTCCTAAGGACTGTCCCGCAAATGACATTGACACAACCCCTCCCCTGTTAGAGAAAACTCCGCAGCAGGAGTATAAGCAAAAGCTACGGTCTAGTAAAATAAGTCAGCCAGTTTGATTGTCTAAGTCCTCCCCTAGGTGAAACGGTTAGACTGTTTCTGACATGTATAAAATAGACCCCCATAGTGAGAGAGTCAGTCAAAACTCAATCCGATGTATCGTTTTTCTAAGTTTCATATTATTTCTCAGCCTTTTGACTTCCTGCACCAGTTATGCATTTTACCTGTGTTTCCCAGTTTCACATGTAAATAAGTCTGCTAATGCTACAGTAGAGCACACGTTTAGTGATCTGCCCCCTCATGAATATTCATACCGCCTCGCTATGCGTAACAATACTTTTATCCGCATGTTGCATTATTCACACCAGACCAGCAATGCCACTAATTGTTGGGTGTGTGGTCGACTCCCCCCTTTCCAGACGTCAAAGGGAGTTCTGCCACTTTTTCCTTATCCTTTTTCCCATAATGGTTCGTGTGGAGCATGGTCCACGTTAACGTCATCCTCAACAGATATGTCTTTTCTTAACAGCACATGTTTCCCAGACAAGCAAGGTTTCCCTCACAGAACAGGTTTAGATCTAGAAAATGAAGTGTACAATTTAGGTAACTATTCGTCGAATTTCATGGTCCTGAATGTTCAGTCTGATACTACTCCAGACTCACCTGCTATTTCAGTGTTACCAGTCAAAGGCGAATTATGTGTTCGTAATTATGGTTCTGTACATGTAGGACATAGTGATTGTACTACTATTGTCAAGTATAGTGACAGTGGGAAATCTATTTTTAAAGCTTCACGTCATTCTTATTTTGTTTGTGGTCAAACTGCATATGTTCGTCTGCCCCTCGATTGGGAGGGAACCTGTTACATTGCCTTCCTACTGCCACCTGTTTTTCTAGCCCCACCTGACTACCATAGGAATTCCTACCTAGTACATACTAGACACAAGAGAAATCTCCCGATTGTCGACTATACTGAAACTGCTGCAGAGCAATTCATTGATATTGATAAAGGTGTTTTCCCTTATTTAGGTACAGTTGTAAATAGTAAGCTAATCCGTAGGTTAACAAGAACCCTTGAAGCTGTAGTAGATGAGACTGCCTCCGCTCTAGGTAACTTAACCGAAGAGCAATCCTTTATGAGAATTGTTGTGCTCCAGAATCGTCTCGTCCTTGACGTCATACTGGCCGATAGGGGCGGGGCCTGTAGACTCATCGGATCTAGTTGCTGCATTTTCATTCCAAATAACGCGCCGTCTGTTTATTCAGCTATAACCAGACTTCATAAAATTGCCCATCTGTTACACCAAGATCCAGGCACCTGGACATGGTCCGGTTGGTTCTGGAATATAATTTCCGCCTGGGGATGGAAAGTCTTGTCCTTTCTAGGTATCGCAGTAGCGATCATATTCAGCTGCTGCCTCTGTATACAATGTGGCCCTGCGATTTGCGGCATGTGTGCTACCTCTTGTATTCCTAGTCCCAAGCCCCGTTCTAAATCTCGTTCCAAGACAATTCGAGATGAACAAATGGTACTGTATGAAATGATAGATGGCATCATGAATATTGATGTTTCCTGATGGAAACGTAGTGACAAGGAGGGAATGTGGAAAAGTAAATTTTGTCATGTTCTATGTCCCTACGTGTCATCCATCATATGTTATGTGTGCATGATTAAATATGCATATGTATTCCCCATGTCCGATTCAAGACGCAATTATAGTTGTGTCCACCTCTGGTATGTCATTTCCCAGTTCTCATGAGTAATATGAGTATCAGGCCTATGTAAAGTTATGTTGCCACGTTTCTCAGTGTGCACGTTAATTCATTGAAAGTCCCCGTTTCTAGGCCTCAACAGGGCCCGGACACCAGATTCAGCTCCTGTCTCCTGAACCCTCGCTGAGGAGCGATCCAGCCCCCACCTGTATCCTCGACCTTTCACTTACTTCCTGCCTCGCAGTGCCCGGTGCAGCTTGGCTCTGCCTCTGAGTCTGCCAAGACTATGTTATGATTCCAGCTATCAGTTTAGCCCTCCTTCTCTGCATTCCCAAGCTACTGAACTGCATCAATAGTTTCCGTCATTGTCTAGCCTATTCGGCCCCATGTTAAGAGAAATACTGTATTTAATGGTCATTTAATATTCTTCATCACGCACTACATGTAGAATAAATGCATGCTCTAGCCTTAGAGTCTGTTAGCTTTTCCCCTCATGACTTCTAGTTTATATCAACATGTTCCCTAAACATTAGATACCAGATAGGGTTTAGGTACATGTCGCTCCGACCCTCCAGACTTTAGTCTCTGCTCCTAGCACAGAGTTCATAGCCCCCAGCTTCTCCTAGTGATACGTCATTGCCAGTTTGCGCGCACCATCAGGTTAGAGGTCCCGGCTCCTTAGGTAGCCCCCTCCAATGTTTCCGCCCATTCATGACATATTCTGTTACATTTGCATCACATGTCTATGTGCACACCCAGTTACACCCTCTTTAGCCCTTATCTTTCGCGACTGTTTCGCGTCATGCCTCTTGCTCCACCCACTGCTACGCCCATTGCAATGTAATGCTATGTGTTGGCGTTATGTATATATGCTCATGTATTGTTATTAAAAAGTGTTCCCAGTCCCGATCCTGTTGGTGAGCCATTCTAGACCCTGACCACGGCAGCGCTGCCAGGCTTGCCATCCTATTCCGTGCAGGTTGTCCTGTTCCTGTCCTTATGCTGTAATAAACCTGCAAAACTCCTACTACCTCGAATTTTGACTCTTATTTATTGAGCTATCTGTTATTCATTCATTCATTCAAAAATAGATCCGGTATTATTTATTTATATACCACAGTCCCCTAGTGAGACAAAGGTCATTTCTGCGGGGTCCCCACTCTCCTGTGGGTACTCCTCCTCCTCCCCAAGCGCTAGACTAGCCAACACTTTGGACTGCCCACTGATGGGTGGCTGAGTCCCCTTTGAGCATCTAGGGTCCCCCCTCATGTGCCCTACCTGGTCACATGCAAAACACTTATGGGGGCCGGTCTCAGCAGGCTTTCCTGACGAGACCCCTTATTTCTTATCTCCGGGGGGATGGGAACGTTTACCCTGGGTATTAGTTTGGGCCCCTTCAGAGAACTCCTGTGCTTTACCCTTGTCCCACTACTTTTTTGCTGGGGACCCTGCCCACCTTTGGCTGAGTCTCCCCCAAAACTTTCTTGTGGACCCTGGTACTCACGCAGCGGTCCGCCTCCATAGCAATCTTCCTAGGGTCGGTCAGCTTACTATCAACTAGGTGCTGGCGCAGATCTGCAAAACATAGACTAGACAAGTGCTCCCATGCAATGAAATTGCAGAGCCCCTGAAAATCTGTCACATTATTGCCCTTCACCCAGCCATCCAGTGCCCGGCAAAACACATCCACACATTCAGTGTTGGCATCCGACTTCTTACTGGACCTGAACTGATCCCTGTACTTTTCAGGAGTAAGACCATACATAGTGAGAAGGGCGTCCTTCATATCTGGATAGGTGAGGTGATACCCCTTACCCAAAGCTATTAAAGTATCCCTTGCTTCTTCTGGGAATAGAGGCCACAATCCTGCTCCCCAATTCTCCTCAGGGACCCCATTCATCTGGATTGCTGCCTCGTACCCCTGAAACCACCTTTGTTTGTCATCCCCCTTCTTGAATTCCTTGCCTACATTCTTAGGGATGTGAACAATTCTGTCTGCCTGTCTTGACGGGTTGCTGCCACCATCTGAGCTGGCTCTACTCCTCTGATCCAGCTCCTTTATCCTGATCTTGTGATCTAACATCATCCTTTTCTCTTCCATGGCTAACTTAAGCTTCTCCAGTTCTACTGCCACTCTCCTTGCTTCCCGCCTGTCCTCCAGCTCCTCTGGTGACATGCCAATGCTGCCTTGCCTGGAGGGTTCTCCCCCCCCCCACCAAAAAAGCACATCCACCCTAGAAATAGGCTACTCCGCCTCTCCACTGAGATCACCAGACTGCTCGCTGGCATGTCTGGCTGCTACCCAGGCCCTCATCGCCTTTCGTAGCTCATCCTTCCTAGTGAGGCCTCTGCACTTGACTTTTAGGTTTTTTCAAATTGATTTCAATTCCCTAAAATTGTAGGCAAGGAATTCAAGAAGGGGGATGACATATAAAGGTGGTTTCAGGGGAACGAGGCAGCAAGGAAAAGCAACTCAACGACATCTACGATGCCGTTTCCGACTCCGTGTCATGACCGCACCGTAGAGGGCACTGCCGCAACGCTGCACCGCGACCCTAGTAGGTTTTTGAGTGAGGCAAGGATCCTTGATGACATGAGTAACCCCAAACGGATTGTGTATTAATGCGTGTTTTTTTACTTTGCGCTGGTTATTTCCTGGAATGATCTAAGCAGTGCTTTAAATGGAAAAAAATAAGTGCAGGTACTCACCAAAAGGAGCAGTGGGCGGAGTTTTAGGGCGGGGCTAAGGGGGAACAAGGGGCGGGGTTAGCTTTTTGACCGTGCCAAGGTTGTATGCACGAAATCTGCATGCATTTTATCAACCGCCTAAGGATTGCATGCTGCTTCAGCCTGCCTTAAATCGAACCGGTGGCCTACAGCCCACTGAGCCATCTGTCCAGTACTGGTACTCTTTTGTAATATGCACACGTCACTTTTCTCTTGTAACATACTGTTTGCTACCTCTTACATTTTGTTTGCTTTCGATACTTGCGCAAGTGCCACCATTGCCTCATGTAACGTTTGTTCTTGTGCTGGAGTGTCTGTCATTTATTGCAGTACTATACCTCTACTTGTACTTTTGTATGCTTTTGTAACCTGCACACATATCACTTTTTCCTCCTGTAATGTATCGTTTGCTACCTGTTGTATTTTGTTTGCTCACAATTGTCACTTTTGCCTCATGTAACTTAACGTTTGCTTTTGTAATTTGTTCACTTGTAATTTTCTCCTCATGTATCATTACTGTTCCTATTGTGAAGCGCTCTGACACCTTCGGCTAAAGTCCGCGCTATATAAAAACGCATAAAATAAATAAACAAGTCTCTCCTGGAACATTTGTAAACCGGAGTTAGGGCCAGAGCTGACAACGACTGTACTGGGGAACCAGGAGCCAATCTCCACATTTTTGATTGGTCTTAAGGTCTGTCCAAGGTCGATGAAATAGGAATCAGCGAGTGTGGAAGTGGAAGTGTGCAAGAAAGCAATTCAGATGCGTGGCGACTGTAAAAGCCTTCCCATACGTTCTTTTGTTATGTCCTGAATAGTGCCTCCCACCACCACCAATTAGATTTTACAGCCCCCTCTTAGCGCCCACTGTGAAAGATCTTTGGATAAGCAAATGACTCAGCAGACACACCTCTGCTCTGATTTACAAAGCAGCTCACGCTGGGTCCTGGTGACGAGCTCCTGTGATTGATTCCGTGCAGTGCTTGAAAGGTGCTGCCGTAGTATAACTTGAGGGATAAAGGGAGCGCGCTGCCTCGGTTAAAGTCAGATCCCCATGAGTTTTCTTCTAGAAAAAAGTGCCGGTACTCAAGGGGAGAAAATGAAGAAGTGCCGGTACTCAGTACCGGTGAGTACCGGCCCATTTAAAGCACTGGATCTAAGGTTTAAACGTCTGATTCTCTTGTTTCCTCCGATCTGCCCGATCAAACATCACAGTGTTTGACTACAGACTCTGTCTCATTTCGCATCCCTGCGACAGACACTTTGTCTTCCCTAGTTGGGTAAGAAACGCAGTATATTCATTTAACCACAGCCGGCGATAATCCGGTTTCACTTTGGGCATACTTCACGGCGATTTGGCCTTTTTCCGTTCAATGTATTTGGATGTTTTTATAATTTTATATGTGCTTATGGTGCATGGTCGCGCGACTGCGGGAGGATGATCAAAGGATCACACCCCTGATTGAAGTTTCAGGACGGTAGATGTCTACTTCACGTTTACCGAAGTTATAGTGGTACGGGGTGGACTTTCTGTTTTTTCCGCAGTTATCACTATATGTTCCAATCATGATGCATGTGACCTAGTGCACAGATGCGCGCAGTTCCTTAACATTGCCTGTAGGGGTTAGCAAGCGCCGTGCAATTTGGATACATAAATCACTGTGAGTCCCTATTTCTCTCTTGTTTCAGGTTGGACACTTCGGACTGACTTTCCGGATACAAGATAAGTATATCTCAGGGCAGGAAATATAGGTGCGGCTACCTGCACCACATAAGTAACTTACTTCAAACCAGGGATGGAATTTTCTAATTTCTTGCCCTGAAGAAAGCCTAGGACCCATTGAGGCCATAGTCAAAAGGCTGAAACATGTTGGCAATGTAACTAGGGTCATAGGACCATTAAATCCTCACGACCCCATTGTTCCTACCTATAATATCCCCTGATACTCCACATTAAAGGGATACCTGGAGTTTCTGAAAGATTTTTACTCTTTAAAACCCCCTGGCCTATTCATCTAAGTGCTACCTGGAATATGCTCCAGCCCAGCCTGACCTTTTGCAGTCAGGGTACACCCGCTGATGAAGCATGACGCTACTAGAGTGTGTGAGGGTTACTAAACAAATTGGAATTGCTCCCATTCATGCTGATTAATTAAAGATATCTCTATAGAAGAGGATAGTGCCCAATATATAGTGCAATTAGGGGGTATGCTTTTTCGTGATTGTTAGTATTTAGTTGGGAGGACGTATGCCTCCGTTGTCTTTTCCAGCACTGTGGAAGACCCTCTCTACCCTTCCGGCCTTGGGCCATATGTTTGTAGCACCAGAAAAATTAAACATCATTACTTTAGCACCTAAACACTAACTTATTTTGTTGAATAATTATTCAAAACCCTCTTTTCTAATGTCATCCGGAGATGTTCAAACAAACAAGGAACACTGACAATAAGACCATCTTCCAATAAGTAGACCCAGTGAAGAAACAGAGAATGTAGTTACATGCAACAATTTTGCATCTGAACTGTGGAAGGTTCCCTGTGAGCAGGACAATAACAACAGTGAAAATAAACTATTATGACTTCAGCTTGACTGTATTCTGCGAAGCATTAGGGGAGAGGATGTGTGTGTGGTGAAGCACACGTGAGTGACAGAAAAGACTTCCATCTTGGACAATATGGCCGTTTACAAAGAAATGTGGCCTAACTAAAACACATTAATAAATACACTTCTACACATCGTCAGAATTGTGTTTCTAAAGCAATTGTATTAATTTAGTCTGTAGATATAAAATCGGGTATGAAAATGTATATTGCACTTTGATAACAATGCACAAAAATGCAAATCCATAAAATTCTTCTGCACTACGGACACTTTTCATTTTCGCTTGAAAACAAGTACTAAGCACTCGTGTTTGCTTGGCGTCTATTCTTTAGGAAGACTGCATTCTGCCTTTGTCTTAGGTTAGTATGTTTTACCCATCCAATACTCACTAGAAATGAAAGGCTGCCATCTTTCATGAGACAAAAAAACACACCCCTAGCATCTAAACTGCCAGACTGCTCTGCCTGTGAGCATACACCTGTTTAGAGACATTGATTAGCCAGTCAATGAGGATTATCTTACTACGTTTGTGGTTAAGAAAGCATAAGTATGTACGAGTACACAACCTAGAGATTTAGACAAGAAAACGACTTGGTGGTGGTTGAGCTGGGAGGAAAATGTGCTATTCTGCTGTTTACTAATGTTTTACATAGACTTTTATATAGAACATTTTTAAATATTAGGAACATTTATTTTACGCAGTGAATGGTAATACCCAACGAATCTTAAACTCACTGAGCTATCATACCCAGCATTATTCTTTCAAATAAACTATTGAGGATTCCCAAATGTTGGAGACACCCAAATAATATAAGGGAGTTCTCACTTTTAAACTTCTTCCAATTACATGCACTAGATTGCTGGTTGGCGATCAACAAGGGGCACCACCTAAAGATATATCCCGCTCCAAGAGCTGGAGTTTTCTAGTTATGGCATTCATAATGATACGGCTTTCTCCAGCCACTGAAAGTAAGTTAAGGGATACATTTTGGCAACCCCACCCTTTCCCCCACCCCCTTCTTTCATTTTAATTTCCCATATATACATAAGCTACTGGTCACTTGCTCTTTTGCACATGTATTTTTGAGTCTAGCCCTTTTCATAATAGCAGGTTCTGCCAATTAAATATTCCAAGTGTGAGGTGTCCTCTATGGTTATCATCTTCTTACGAAATCCACCTGCCGGCTCTGGCATGTTTTAAATGTGTGAATTTTGTACTGATGTATGTTCGTTTTTATGCTTCTATTTTATGTAATATTGTATGGCTTAAAGTTGATAAGCTGGAACAATAAAGATTTTTGATATCTTCCATGTAACAGATCTTATTTGAACTTGAAAGGATTCAAACTCTTCATCCACCTCACAAATAAATATTTGTGTTACCTTCCATGCAACAGATCTTATTTGAAATTGCAAGGATTCAAACTCTTTATCCACCTCACAACGCCCCAAAAAAACAGATATCAGTTTTTGGACTTGGCCCTCTCTGCAGGTTCCCTGCCAAACGTTTTGCCCTCACCTCGACTGCATTCTTAACACATTTTTGTTGGCCTTTAGGACTGTGCACTTGCTAACCAGTGCTAAATGCGTGCGCTCTCTCCCTAAACATGGAAAACTTGTCTTACACTCAACTAGCACAATTAATGTACTTATAAATCCTTCCTACAGTGATACTACATGAGCCCAGGGATGTAAGTTAAATGCTGATGGCCAGCCTACCGCACTAATTGTGGCATCCACTTAAGTAGCCCTTTAAAACATGTTTCAGGACTACCATTGCAGTCTTTGTGAAGTTTTAAACTGCCATTTAACTTTGCAAAAATAAACTTTTAGTCAGGTCCAACACTTCCTTTCTAATCCATATGTCATCCTTAGGGTAGGCCCTAAGCAGCCGATAGGGCCGGGTGCCTTGTATTTAAAAAGTTGGACATGTACTTTTAAGTTTTACATGTCCTGATAGTGAAAAACTCCTACATTTGTTTTTCACTAATGTGAGGCCTGTCTCTCCCATTGATAACATTGGGTTACCTTATTACATTTAATAAGTGATAACGTTTGATTGGACGAAGTTAGGAATATCATGCTTACACTCAAATTAATTGTAATTAAAAAAAAACTTTAATGGTAAAGTAGGGTTTTAAGTCACAATTCTAAAAATGCCACTTTTAGAAAGTTAACACAATGAGAATGATGGATGGAGCGCTGAAACTGTTCCGACACTCACCCCAGTCACAGATCTGGGTTGAATCCATCATCATTCTTTAGCTCACTTCACCACCTCAGTTCAAACCCAGTTATATGCAAATCATTCTTGATACTGTGCCTCATGGGAACAGTCCAGCCCGAACTGCCAATCCAGGTCTTCCCTGAACTGGAAACAAGCATCCTGGGAGCGGATTCTGGGTAACACCATTCATCAGCCAGGCTATCTTGAATCCAGTGGCAAAGTGAGCAAGGGACCCATGTCTGGGCATACCCTGCCAAATTAGGGTGAACAAAGCAAACACAAGGAAATGATGTACGGAGGATAAAACTTTTCAGACACTCGCCCCAGTCACAGATCTGGGTTGAATCCATTATCGTTCATTAGCTCACTTCGCCACCTCAGTTCAGTCCCAGCTATATGCAAATCAGGATTTTTTCAAAGAAAGCGGAAGGTGCACATGTTGCAAGGTCAAGATGCAGCAGTCAAAATCATTTCCAAATCAATTCTTTTTATTTGAACAAATCTTTAAAACTGGCACACAGCCAACGCGTTTCGTTCCCTTTTTTGCAAGTGGGAACTTCGTCAGGGCTTTTTAATATGGTCTTGAAAGAAGAAAGTAGCAGGTAAGTGGGTTCGAGTATCACCGCAAATGTAAAAGGAAGTGTCAATAGCAGTCTATTTTCAAAACTCTAATGTATGAGCGATCAGGAGCGGAGGAGATTTCAGAGAGGCGCAATAATGTAAAAGCGACCAAACTCAAATGATGAAATGCCGCATGTGTTCCGTAGAAGCAAAGTCTCCTCCTGCGAACGGCGTGGTAACTGACAGGTGATTGACGGAGCGCTGAAACTTTTCCAACACTCACCTCAGTCACAGATCTGGGTTGAATCCATCATCATTCTTTAGCTCACTTTGCCACCTCAGTTCAGACCCAGCTATATGCAAATCAGTCATGACCCTGTGCCTCATGGGAACAGTCCAGCCTGAACTGCCAAGGCACATCTTCCCTGAACCGGAAACAAGCATTCTGGGACCGGTTTCTGGGTAACACCCTTCATCAGCCAGGCTACCTTGAATCCAGTGGCAAAGTGAGCAAGGGACCCACGTCTGGGCATACCCTGCCAACTTAGGGCGAATGAAGCAAATACAAGGAGATGATGGACAGAGCGCTGAAACTTTTCAGACACTCACCCCAGTCACAGATCTGAGTTTAATCCATCATCATTCCTTAGCTTACTTTCCCACCTTGGATTCAGACCCAGCTATATGCAAATCAGTCATGACCCTGTGCCTCATGGGAACAGTCCAGCCTGAACTGCCAAGGCACATCTTCCCTGAACCGAAACAAGCATTCTGGGACCGGTTTCTGGGTAACACCCTTCATCAGCCAGGCTACCTTTAATCCAGTGGCAAAGTGATCAAGGGACCCATGTCTGGGCAGACCCTGCTAAATTAGGACGAACAAAGCAAACATCAGGAGATGATGTACTGAGCGCTGAAACTTTTCAGACACTCACCCCCAGCCACAGATCTGGGTTGAATTCATCATCATTCTTTAACTCACTTTGCCACCTCAGTTCAGACCCAGCTGTATACAAATCAGTCTTGACCCTGTGCCTCATGGGAACAGTCCAGCCCGAACTGCCAAGGCAGATCTTCCCTGAACCGGAAACAAGCATTCTGGGACTGGTTTCTAGGTAACACCTTTAATCAGCTAGGCTAGCTTGAATCCAGTGGCAAAGTGAGCAAGGGACCCACGTCTGGGCATACCCTGCCAACATAGGGTGAAGAAAGCAAACAGAAGGAGATGATGGACAGAGCGCTGAAACTTTTTAGACACTCACTCCCAGTCATAGAACTGGGTTGAATCCATCATCATTCTTTAGCTCACTTCGCCACCTCAGCTCAGACCCAGCTATATGCAAATCAGTCTTAACCCTGTGCCTCATGGGAACAGTCAAGCTCGAAATGCCAAGACACATCTTCCCTGAACCGGAAACAAGCATTCTGGGACCGGTTTCTGGGTAACACCCTTCATCAGTCAGGCTACCTTTAATCCAGTGGCAAAGTGAGCAAAGGACCCACGTCTGGGCATGCCCTGCCAACTTAGGGCAAACAAAGCAAACACAAGGAGATGATGGACAGAGTGCTGAAACTTTTCATACTCACCCCCAGCCACAGATCTGGGTTGAATCCATCGTCGTTCTTTAACTCACTTCGCCACCTCAGTTCAGACCCAGCTATATGCCAATCAGTCTTGACCTTGTGCCTCATGGGAACAGTCCAGCCCAAACTGCCAAGCCAGATCTTCCCTGAACCGGTAACAAGCATTCTGGGACCGGTTTCTAGGTAACACCTTTCATCAGCTAGACTAGCTTGAATCCAGTGGCAAAGTGAGCAAGGGACCCACGTCTGGGCATACCCTGCCAACTTAGGGCGAAGAAAGCAAACACAAGGAGATGATGGACAGAGCGCTGAAACTTTTTAGACACTCACCCCCAGTCATAGATCTGGGTTGAATCCATCCTCATTCTTTAGCTCACTTCGCCATCTCAGTTCAGACCCAGCTATATGCCAATCAGTCTTGACCTTGTGCCTCATGGGAACAGTCCAGCCTGAACTGTCAAGTCAGGTTTTCCCTGAACTGGAAACAAGCATCCTGGGACCGGTTTCTGGGTAACACCTTTCATCAGCTAGACTAGCTTGAATCCAGTGGCAAAGTGAGCAAGGGACCCACGTCTGGGCATACCCTGCCAACTTAGGGCGAAGAAAGCAAACACAAGGAGATGATGGACAGAGCGCTGAAACTTTTCAGACACTCACCCCAAGCCACAGATCTGCGTTGAATCCATTATCATTCCTTAGCTCACTTTCCCACCTTGGTTCAGACCCAGCTATATGGAAATCAGTCATGACTCTGTGCCTGATGGGAACAGTCCAGCCTGAACTGCCAAGGCACATCTTCCCTGAACCGGAAACAAGCATTCTGGGACCGGTTTCTGGGTAACACCCTTCATCAGCCAGGCTACCTTGAATCCATTGGCAAAGTGAGCAAGGGGCCCACGTCTGGGCATACCCTGCCAACTTAGGGCCAACAAAGCAAACACAAGGAGATGATGGACAGAGCGCTGAAACTTTTCAGACATTCACCCCCAGTCATAGATCTGGGTTGAATCCATCATCATTCTTTAGCTCACTTCGCCATCTCAGTTCAGACCCAGCTATATGCAAATCAGTCTTGACCCTGTGCCTCATGGGAACAGCCCAGCCTGAACTGTCATGTCAGGTTTTCCCTGAACCGGAAACAAGCATCCTGGGACCGGTTTCTGGGTAACAACCTTCCTCAGTCAGGCTAGCTTGAATCCAGTGGAAAAGTGAAGAAGGGACCCACGTCTGGCCATACCCTGCCAACTTAGGGCGAACAAACCAAACACGAGGAGTTGATGGAGGGCGCGCTGAAACTTTTCACACACTCACCCCAGTCCCAGATCTGGGTTGCATTCATCATCATTCTTTAGCACACTTCGCCACCTTAGTTCAGAGCCAGCTATATGCAAATCATTCTTGACCCTGTGCCTCATGGGAACAGTCCAGCCCGAACTGACAAGCCAGGTCTTCCCTGTACTGGAAACGAGCATCCTGGGAACGGTTTCTGGGTACCACCCTTCATCAGCCAGGCTTGCTTGAATCCAATGGCAAAGTGAGCAAGGGACCCACGTCTGGGCATACCGTGCCAACATAGGGCGAACAAAGCAAACACAAGGAGATGATAGACAGAGCGCTGAAACTTTTCAAACACTCAACCGCAGTCACAGATCTGGGTTGAATCCATCATCATTCTTTAGCTCACTTCGCCACCTCAGTTCAGACCCAGCTATATGCAAATCAGTCTTGACCATGTGCCTCATGGGAACTGTCAAGCCAGGTCTTCCCTGAACCGGAAACAAGTATACTGGGACCAGTTTCTGGGTAATACCCTTCATCAGCCAGGTTACCTTGAATCCAGTGGCAAAGTGAGCAAGGGACCCACGTCTGGGCATACCCTGCCAAATTAGGGGGAACAAAGCAAACACCAGGAGATGATGTACGGAGTGCTGACACTTTTCAGACACTCACCCCCAGCCACAGATCTGGGTTGAATCCATCATCATTCTTTAACTCACTTTGCCACCTCAGTTCAGACCCAGCTATATGCAAATCAGTCTTGACCCTGTGCCTCATAGGAACAGTCCAGCCCAAACTGCCAAGGCACATCTTCCCTGAACCGGAAACAAGCATTCTGGGACTGGTTTCTGGGTAACACCCTTCATCAGTCAGGCTACCTTTAATCCAGTGGCAAACTGAGCAAAGGACCCACGTCTGGGCATACCCTGCCAACTTAGGGCAAACAAAGCAAACACAAGGAGATGATGGACGGAGTGCTGAAACTTTTCAGACTCACCCCCAGCCACAGATCTGGGTTGAATCCATCATCAACCTTTAACTCACTTTCCCACCTTAGTTCAGACCTAGCTATATGCAAATCAGTCTTGACCCTGAGCCTCATGGGAACAGTCCAGCCCGAACTGCCGAGCCAGGTCTTCGCTGAAACAGAAACAAGCATCCTGGGACCGGTTTCTGAGTAACACCCTTCATCAGCCAGTCTACCTTGAATCAAGTGGCAAAGTGAGCAAGGGACCCACATCTGGGCATAACCTGCCAAATTAGGACGAACAAAGCAAACACCAGGAGATGATGTACGGAGCGCTGAAACTTTTCAGACAATGACCCTCATCCACAGATCTGGGTTGAATCCATCATCATTCTTTAACTCACTTTGCCACCTCAGTTCAGACCCAGCTGTATGCAAATCAGTCTTGACTCTGTGCCTCATGGGAACAGTTCAGCCCAAACTGTCAAGACAGATCTTCCCTGAACCGGAAACAAGCATTCTGGGACTGGTTTCTAGGTAACACCTTTAATCAGCTAGGCTAGCTTGAATCCAGTGGCAAAGTGAGCAAGGGACCCACGTCTGGGCCAACTTAGGGCGAAGAAAGCAGACAGAAGGGGATGATGGACTGAGCGCTGAAACTTTTTAGACACTCACCCTCAGTCATAGATCTGGGTTGAATCCATCATCATTCTTTAGCTCACTTCGCCACCTCAGTTCAGACCCAGCTATATGCAAATCAGTCTTGACCCTGTGCCTCATGGGAACAGTCAAGCCCGAACTGCCAAGCCAGGTCTTCCCTGAACCAGAAACAAGCATACTGGGACCGGTTTCTGGGTAATACCCTTCATCAGCCAGGCTACCTTTAATCCAGTGGCAAAGTGAGCAAGGGACCCACGTCTGGTCTGTAGCTCACTTCGCCACCTCAGTTCAGACCAAGCTATATGCAAATCAGTCTTGACCCTGTGCCTCATGGGAACAGTCAAGCCGGAACTGCCAAGCCAGGTCTTCCCTGAACCGGAAACAAGCATACTGGGACCGGTTTCTGGGTAATACCCTTCATCAGCCAGGCTACCTTGAATCCAGTGGCAAAGTGAGCAAGAGACCCACGTCTGGGCATACTCTGCCAAATTAGAACGAACAAAGCAAACACCAGGAGATGATGTACAGAGCGCTGAAACTTTTCAGACACTCACCCCTAGCCACAGATCTGGGTTGAATCCATCATCATTCTTTAACTCACTTCGCCACCGCAGTTCAGACCCAGCTATATGCCAATTAGTCTTGACCTTGTGCCTCATGGGAACAGTCCAGCCTAAACGTCCAAGCCAGATCTTCCCTGAACCTGAAACAAGCATTCTGGGACCGGATTCTAGGTAACACCTTTCATCAGCTAGGCTAGCTTGAATCCAGTGGCAAAGTGAGCAAGGAACCCACGCCCGGGCATACCCTGCCAACTTAGGGCAAACAAAGCAAACGCAAGGAGATGATGGACAGAGCCCTGACACTTTTCAGACAATCACCCCCCAGTCACAGATCAAGCTTGAATCCATCATCTTTCTTTAGATCACTTTGCCACCTCAGTTCAGACCCAGCTATGTGCAAATTAGTCTTGACTGTGTGCCTCATGGGAAAAGTCCAGCCCGACCTGCCTAGCCATATCTTCCCTGGACCGGAATCAAGCACCCTGGGAACAGTTTTGGGTTACCAAAACTCATCAGCCAGGCTAGCTTGAATCCAGTGGCAAAGTGAGCAAGGGATCCATGCCCTGCCAACTTAGGGCGATCCAAGCAAACACAAGGAGATGACGGACGGAACGCGGAATCTTTTCAGACACTCACCCCCAGTCAGAGATCTGGGTTGAATCCATCATCATTCTTTAACTCACTTCGCCACCCCAGTTCAAACACAGCTAAATGAACAAAGTCTTGACCATGTGCCTCATGAGAGCAGTCCAGACCGAACCGCCAAGCCATGTCTTCCCTGGACCGAAACAAGCATCCTGGGACCTGTTTCGGGCTAATAACACTCATCAGCCAGGCTAGCTTGAATCCAGTGGCAAAGTGAGCAAGTGACCCATGTCTGGGCATGCTTTGCCAACTTAGGGTGAACAAAGCAAAGACAAGGAGATGATGGACAGAGCGCTGAAACTTTTCAGGTACTCACCCCCAGTCACAGATCTGGGTTGAATCCATCATCGTTTTCTTCAGCTCACTAAAGAGTGGTGGAGCCGGGTTGGGGGAGTGTGTTTCGACAGATGACAACTACGGAAAATGAATGATTTATTTAATTTTCCCTTGTGGTCGTCTGTCGAATGCCCCCCGCCCCTCAATTCCGCCCCACCACTCTTGCCTGCATGGGCCGCGGCTGTCCAGAGGGCGACTTCTGACACTCGATGAACTTTGCTTGGGTGCTTGCATTGTCCTTTGAGAGGGAGAGGATGAGTTGTGTATTGTTGGCATATTGTTGGCGTATGAGATGAAGTTGATACCACAGGTTCACACAATGTTGGCGAGAGGGGCCATGTAGAGTTGAGCTGAGTAATGACCCCTGGCGGACTCAGCTCTTTGAGTTTGGGGAGGGGTGGGGGCTGACTTTCTGTGTGCATCCTGTAAGGTAGAAGCAGATCCATTGAAGGGTCATTCCATGGATTACTGACTTGTGGTTGCATTGCATGAGGATCAATTGGGAGATAGCATTGAAAGTGTGGAGAGGTTGAGGAGGATGCGAGCCATGGTGTCACTGGTCCATGATAGTCCCGATGTTGGTAGTTTTGATGATGAGGGTGGGTTTGATGCTGTGTTTAGGTCTTAAGCCTGATTGGGATGGAGCCCATAGATGGTTGTCATCCACGTGGTTTTCTAGTCTCTTGTTGATGAGTTTCTCCGAAACATTCACTGGGTAGTGTAGCAGACAGATGATCCACTAGTTAGTTGGTGAGGATGGGTCTTCAGTAGTGGCAGGATGATGGCATGTTTTCAGGCACCCGGGAAGGTAGCTGTACACAGTAGTATCTAGGTGTTTTTGATGGTGTTCCCTTCAGGTAGTATATTGTGTTCTCATATGTTCCTCACATGTACTCATATATTACATATGAGTGTATGTGTAACGTGGTCATCAGTACTGACGTGCTGTGCACTGTAGCAATTTGTATTCTGGAACATGTAGTTTCACTTTTTTCAGTTGTAAGTTTATGCCTCCAAGCATGCATGGCACTGAAAGTTCTAGAAAGGACAGGAAGAAGACTGCTGGCAAGGCATGGGGCCACTTCGCTGACTTGTGGATCTATGTTATTAACCAACTCTGCATTTCTCAGTTTGGGTGATAATCACCTTCGCTGCAATGATTCGTTTTTTAAAGTATCTTTTTTTATTGATTTTTGACATCAGACTGAAAGACATGGATACATAATACATGAAAAATGTGCAATCATAGAAACCGCTCACGAATGCTAAAAATAATGCTCATCCGTAATATTGACACCAGTCTGGTATGAGGATCAGTGTCCAACCAATTGACAGTATTTTTAAACAGTGCAATTTGAATACTACATACATATAGGAATCAGTCGTAGGAAACAAGAGTAGGCACCATGACATAGCAATACTCTCATGCGACACGTCAGTCACGTATGATGGATATGTATTCCTATGCATGTTAAAAACCCAGCAAATGGGGAAACCAGAGTCTCGGAAGAAAAGGACATAAACCTTGCAATCTATATACTAGAGTCCGGTAACTAAGTGCATCAATCCGTTCTGTCCCTGCTGACAAGAGATCGAAGCGTGCAGGAGTATTAAGGAATGAAGGCTCCCCATATGGTGTCAAAATTTGCGTATCTAATCCGTGAACCTATAGATCACCCATGCACTCAAGACGGATTCTGCTATCGCTCTCACCCATTCTTTCACCACTGGAGGCATCCTCTTCTTCCAGTGTCTCTGTGTGCACACCCTTGCCACTGCCAGTGAGGAGTCTAGCCACCGTTCCTCTTGGTCAGTGAGAGCATCAACATTGTGTGTTGCATCTAAATTGAAAGCTCTAAGGAAGGCTGCAAGCCGCGGTCCGTGGCAAGAATTGACCAGATTAAATCTCACTGTTTGGCAGTCCCGTGGTTTGTGTACTGTGCCCCCTCTGGCGTGCCCACAACGCCAGCACTGCGCAATAGTGGATAAGAATTCTCTATGTAGCTTAAAGGGAGACCAGTGCAAACCACCCAGAATTTTAAAATAAGTTAACTTTAGTCTCGCCATCTTCAAGCTGTTGTCATGCGTAAGTATGATATCACACCACTCAGGTCCTTCAACTGAGGCTGGAAGGTATGGTGACCTCTGAAACTAATAGGCTAGTTTAGGTTTCGAGTAGAGTATCAATGAAGTTTTCATAGAGACCTGATATCAGTCTTTTGCAGGTCTCCCACTTGGACAGATAAGTATGAAGTGTAGAGTCGCCTAAAGGTTCTGAGTGGCCTACCATTTTATAGAGTAAACTGTATTTCAACTGTTGCCAATGTAGAAAATGTGCCGACTGCAAATGATATTCCATCTGAAACTCCTAGAAAGGTATAATCGTTCCTTCTGGTATAATCTGGCTCAGAGAAATAGTGACCTTCTGGACCCAGTATGGTCAGTGGGGAGGCTTATTATCCACCGTAATGTATGTATTATGCCTTATTGGAGCAGCCATGTCCACATATCCATGTTATTTCAGGAGTTTGTGGCTGTCTTTCCAGACGTTCAGAGACCCTGCCAGCATTGGTCTGGTGCTTAATGGCAGTGGTAGGTGGCCTCTATATATGATTGAGAGACCCATAAGGCCTACCTGAATATGTTTCTCTGAAATCGCTGTCAGATGTCTCTAATGTGGGCTGAAAGTGGTTAGCGAGTTATGAGAGGTGAATAGCCATATGATATAGTTAATGCTCGGTAGACAGAGGCCTCCCGCCATTGTGGCCAAGTGCATTTTTGCCTTAGAGAGCCTGGGTGTTTCTCCTTGTCATATATATCTCCTGATTTGAGTGTCAATGAGGCGAAGCTGTGATGCTGGAGCAGGTATCGGAATAATTCCAATAACGTAGTTAAAACACGGGGTTACCACCATTTTAAAAATCTGCACCCTTCCCCATAGGGAAATCTGTTAGTGACACCATTTTGCAAAATCCTTGTATGTTTCTTCGGTAAGAACTGTCACAGTGCCTTTCAGTGTAGAATGGAACATACCACAGAGAAATATGCACTTCCGTCTTTGTAGGCTGCCACTGGATATTCACGTAATTAAATTTAGTTGTGACCGGTGACATTGGCATTGCTTCACTCTTTAACAGTTGATCCCACACCCGATAAAACCAGAGAAGCAGTTGATAATCCGAATCATCGAAGGACTAGAAGTCGCTAGAGATGTAAATGTCAGGAATATATTGTCTGCATTCAACATTAATTTAAATGCTCTAGCCAGGGTAGTGATACCTGTCGAACGGCTTTCTTATAGCTACAGCATGTGGTTCCAGTGCAATTAAAAACAGTGGGCAGCCCTGCCTCTTTTCCCTGTGAATAGCCTGATGGTTAGAAAGGAAGTCATTGCTATGGATTCTTGCCATTGGAGCATGATAGAGCCACTGGATAAAATGCTGAATTTTGGGACTTATGCCCATTCATCTCATTATCCGGAGCAGATAGCCCCATTCTACAAGATCAAGGGCCTTTTTGGCATTGAGTGAGTGAGCCAGTTGCTCACCGGGGTTTCTAGTCTTCCGAAGGAGATGAAAGAATGTTTGTAGGTGGTTGCAAAAGGATTGTACAGTCTGAACCCCGCATGATTTTTGCAGATCACCAGCGGGTACATATTTCTACAGCCTGTTAACTAGAACCTACCTTGGCCAGGACCTTCACATCTGAGTTTATCAAAGAGATTGGTCTAGTTTTCTTCATCTTGTGTGGTCTGTCCCTGGCTTAGGGATCAAAGAGATATACGCTTCACCATCTCCCATCAATCTGGCTTCCCATAACCCTTTTCCAAAAAAAGGGATTGAGTACCTTGCAGTGATTCTGTAAAATTTCAATCAAAGGAAGCCATCCGGGTCTAACACTGTAGGAAAGTGCCCCTTTTTGCATGGTTGCCCCCCACTTTTTGCCTAATGTTGATATACTTTGACTGAGTGTGCCCTGCGTTCTTGCCAACCAGGTATCCAGGGCCTATGTTCTTTCCCCAAACTGTACTGTTGCAGAACCCAATCGGCAACTCTCTGGCCACAGGTAAGTCCCTTGCAAAAGGTACCATAGGTACCAAGGATACTGTGAGCAAAGAAGGCTTCCAAGGGCTGCAGCACTTACTGTGCCACCCTTAGAGGTCCTGTTATGTTTCATACAGGTCCCAGATGTAGGCTCACGTAGGGAATACACTTTTCACCTACATTTACCCTGCCATTACACTACATAACGGTTCTTAGTACTGACCTTTTACCTAGTTAGAGTAATGCCTACATGACATGGGGGTTTCCCTGAAAACTAGCCTTATTCATTATGCATGAGGATTCTTAGAATCTCAGCAGGGCTACCATCTCCTGCATAATAACTATGTATAAGGGTCATTCCTTTCGTCATCCCAGCTCAGCATGACACAGCAAGGTATATTCCCTGAGGGTACCGCTTTGGGTATATAAACACCATATCTCTGCTGAGAAAGGCAGAGGAGAAAAGGACTTCTATGCTGACAAACTGATGCCAGACGCTGAGGCTGGGAAGGGAACTAACCGCCACAGCTGAGTAGACATATCCTATGTATTGGCTGTAGTTTGAAGGACAAACAGTCCCCTGTTGTGCATAAAACCTTATCTCAGTTTCCTGGAAACTTCTTCTTTTCCAAAATTATGGCTGACGAAGATGCCGCTGCGCCAGCAAAACGTGCGTCTGCAGCAACGGATGAAGAACAGGTAGAGGAAATAAACATTTCAGACAATGTCAGAACTGCCCTTACTTTAAAACTAGCAGAATATTGAGTCACAGCTAGGGGTGGGACAGTAACTTTTGTGATTGATGCACACGAGTCATACAGAACAGAGGTATTCTATTCATGGGTTAAATTCCCACCAGCAGATGCACGCACAAATACATTTCATTCTTACACTGAAGATGAAACACTAAATGAATACTGTCTGTATGAGGACATTGAAGTTCCGCTCAGCTACCAGGAGCACATAAACTGCTTTAAAGGTGCCCTACCAATTACTCGGTCCACTCGGAAGAGACGGAGCCAATTGGCCAGTCCTAGCCGCTTACACACCGCATCCAGACATCGACTCAATGCCAGTAGCAGACTTACGTCCACTTCATAAAGAAATAATAAAACTTTATAGCAACTTTACGCAATTTATGATGAGAACACTTATACTTCAGATAGCAAGAGCTACACAGGCAGGACCAATTCAGAGATTTGTAACAAAGAATACTCCACAAACTCTACACACAGTTATGGGTAAAATGCCCACTAGACATGAGCAAATGCCATTCTGGGTGGCTCAAAAATAACACAGTTAGAGGCAGTATTTCCACACACAAGCCCTCAAGAAAAAGACAGAATGCTAACAATCTGCTATCAATGGGGATAGAGCCCAGATAGAGGATTGTACCTGTTGGGGTACAGTCTTCGCTGCCATATATACCAGAACTCCTGGTATTCCCTCAATATCAGTAATACCAGATATTAAGACAAATACAGAATGAGTATGGAGCAGAACCTTTTCTGAACTTAGAGATGAAATTGTTAGGAAATTGTGCCCAGGTATCAACTATTATATTAGCAAATATAAAGGGGAAGGCAACAGCAGTGGCAATACGCCAACGCATGAGGAATTTCACCTCTTTACAACAGGAACAGGAATTACCTGAATTTATCGAAGACAACTATGCTGAATTAGGTAGAGATAATTTGGGACAACACAACCTCAACTCATGGGTGGTCCTGAAAAGGATAACACCAAGCAAGCACCTGATTCTTCCAAGAAGAAATGAAATAATAACAATAAAAAAACTAAAGAATAGACAGCATAGATCTCAACCAAGGAGTGGGTCTCCTCAACCTGAGCCCTTCGAAAGGAGATACAACCTTAGGAATGGAGATAACATTAACAACCTGACAGGTATAAGGATACTGATACACGTTCCTGTTCTTCCTTTTAATGTTGACCAAGAAACTCTGAGAGGGAAGGACAGTCAGAACACAAACAAGAAGAGCGCACAAAGTCCAGAGACACGCAACTCACTTCAGACTATAGTTCCAAAAAAGAAGAGAAACCAAAATCAAAACCTCAATTTAAATAGAAGAAAGTAGCACTCTTAAAGTTAGACATGCCTAGAATTCTGCGGACTCAACTTCTGAACGGAGAATGGGCTCTGACGATGCTAGACAGCACAGCAGAAGTAACATGGCTTGCCCGAACCTGATGGAATTTCTGGTAACAGCAGAGTTGAATGAACATATCAAGGTGGAGACACCAGATACAAGGATAAGTGTCCCACATAAGTTACACAAAATATCACTCCGTATGGAGGGGGTAAACCCCAGAAAAATTAAAGGTTTATTTTGGGAGAACCTGACTCACGGATATGACATACTTTTGGCTGAAAAAGATTGGCCGCCTCAAACAGTTATGGATTGCCCAAAAGCAGAAACGTTAATTGTACCTGCCTTTCCCAACCTCGTTCCTATATACTTAAAACATACATACGCACAAGAGTGGGCAGTAACACTCGCTCCTGCACTATATCGCAACCATGTCTGGTGGGATGCTGAGTCAACTAACCATGTAATCCCAGTAAAAACTATTCCAACTCCATAGAGACAGTACCCAATAAAACAAAAAGCGAAAAAAAAGGTCAGGGAGATCTTAGATCCACTTGAATACCAGGGTGTAATAGAAACTTGCATCTCTTCAATGAATAATCCTTTGTTTCCTGTGATGAAACCTAATAATTCATACCGTCTAGTTTTAGACTACAGACACCTGAACACATACACTAAAACATTTGTAGTACAGAATGCACACAGTGCTGCATTGATGAATAATATTGTGCGGAAAAAATACAAAACAACTCTAGATATCTCAAATGGATTTTTCTGCCAAAATATAGGGCCTGAGAGCAGGTATTTGACAGCGTTCTCAGCACACGGTTCACAGCATCAATTTTGTTGACTACCCCAAGGGTATAAGAATAGCCCTGGGTTTTTCTCACCTAGGGTAACAGAATTACTTCAGAATTTGGATGAAGAGGCATATACTATGTAGATAATAAATATCTGGCGGATGATGATTTAAAGGATCACTTGACCAGGGTGAGCAACATAATTTTGGGGTTCGCCTCTGAGGGCTCTAAATTCAACTTTAACAAATCAAAGATAGCCCACCTCAATGTCCTGTTCTTGGGAAATGAGCTTTCAAGTGAAGGAAAGAGCCTGACGGCTCACTTTTAGAAAAGTGTGCACTGCTCCAACCTCTTAAATCTTCGAAGAATTTACAATCCATATTGGGATTTTCTAATTTTGGCAGAACATACATTTTGGATTCAGCAGAAAAAGTAAAACCTTTCTATGACTTATTAAGACGTGATTTTTCAGTTAGGCATTGGACACAGGAGCACACAGATATTCTTCATTCTGTACAAGCTGACATGATAGCTTCAAAACACGTACGCACACGTGTAAACACCACAAATTTGTTGATCCGTGTTATTGCAGGTAAATCTGGGTACACTTACCTATCCTTCGATTAAGGCGAAACTGTACCAATAGCATATAAATTACACTTGTACACAAACGCAGAAATGCGTTTTGCTTCTATCGAAAAAATTCTGACGGCGGTACAGACTGCTGTAGTGAGAGAAAGAGCACTGGCTCAGGGGAAACAAATAATTGTTGTAACTCCAGTACCGGCCTTTGAGGCTGTCACAAAGGAAAGAGTTCCAAATGCTAAAGCTTTACATCCAAGATGGATACAATGGGCTAATTCTCTCACTGCAACAGATGTAGATTACAAATTTGACTCTACACTTAAAACGCAAGCATTCCTGTAATACGAACAAGAATATCTTCTCCCGAATTAAATAATGCCTCTAGATCAGTATGAATACATTATTTACACTGACGGATCTGCTCAGCTGGCCGTAGGAAGTAAACAACAATACAGCGCCGCATGTGCGATTGTGAAGGGTTGTATGCAGGAAGGTAAGTTCCATCCTAGCAGTACGAAGACACAGTCTGTTGGAGACTGCACGGCACAGCTGGCAGAATTAAAAGCACTGTTACTGGCACTAATAAATACAGATTGAGAATTCCCCACACTGATAGGTTGCGATTCTTTTTACTGTGTCCAGTCATACAATGAATATCTTTACTACTGGGGTCAGAATGGGTTTAAAGACTCAAAAGGTTGCACAATCAAGCATAAAATGCTATGGGAACAGTGAGCTGAGTTAAAAAATGAACTACCAACAGCTCACGTGATACACACGATGAGTCATCAACGTGATAGTGTTCACGTTGAAGGGAATTCATTGGCTGATGAAGCCGCAAAAGGGGTATTACGCACTGTTGCCGTAGCTGCAATCACCCGTTCGAAAATGAGAATAGACGGACAGATAATGGTAGCTGTCATTGCCTCAGGCAAAAACAGCACAGCCTTACTGACAGGGTATCCACTCAAGTACTCCTACAAGTTAGATGCAAAAAATATTCTGTATGCTCCAATTCCAGGATTGGGGGATAGAGTAATACAAAACATGGATCACATATTAGGCTTAATACTAGCTGCAAACGAGAATCTAGGTTCTACACATGCAGGAGTCACCGCAACAGTTTCTTTACTGAAACAATACTATTGGTGACCGGGATTAACTAAACAGTCAAATCATTTTTTCTTAAAGTGCAACATCTGTCAGCAGATGAAGGGTTCCACCGTTGCACCCACCCTGCGCCCACCATAACCGATATCAGACGGACCTCTCGCTGGTGACACTCAAACTGTTACAAAAGATTTGCGAGTCTTCATAAGGACACACACATTTGGCACATTACATTCTGACCGTGGCCCCGCGTTTAGCTCTAGGTCTTACAAGGAAGCCATGGGAAGTATGGGTGTAGATCTGCGTTACTCTTCTCCAGACCATCCAGAAGGAAATTTGGTTGCGGAGAGGAAGAACCCGGACATAAAGCAATCCTTAACAGCAAGAGTTTTAGGTTTGGGTGATAGTTGGGTTAATCACTTATATGGGGTCCAAAGGGCTCTTAACAATATGCCAAGAAATTCCCTAGGAGGTATCCCTCCTTACGAAGTCCTGTTTGGGATGAGAATGTGGGTACCTGATCTCGACTATGAAAGCCCAGTGGCAGATGAAAAACCATTTGACATCAATAAACGTTTGGCTGTGTTACAGGATCTCAATGAATTCCGGGCACTACAAAGCAACGTGCAAGTAAAACGCACCACCACTGGGGAAGTCAAATCAGTCACTGCAAGACCTGCCTGGATCCCAAAAGTTGGGGATCTGGTCAGAGAAAAGATTGTGGACAAGAAAGAATTTGGGCCATCATACAGAAAGCTTGTTCCTGTCTTGGCTGTCGAAGGAACAGAACAGTACTTCTTCTGCCCCTTGCCGGCAAGAAAGGAAAGAGATTTGTCTCCATTGATCTGATCAAACTACACTATGTGGCCGATACTAAATAGCAGGCCGCGTGGGCTCCTGGGTATCCACCGCTCTCCTCTCGCTACCATACAGGAAGTTCAGACAGAAAGACTCCTAACATTCGAAGAGTCAACAATGCAAAGTAATGGACTTTCCATCAATGAAATGGAACTCCTCCCTGTTCAAATTGAACATCAAAATACAAATGAAACACTAATATCAATTTGACCAAACACTGAGATCTACATCAATATGCCTCTAAAAGAGACGTCTGCTGGTTCAACACAACCTGCTGAGCTACCACAGATAGATTGAACTGCATCTGGCTACTTCAACGATTTTGATACCTTCTCTCTTGATCCCAGTGAACCTGAATCAATGCCAGCTCCAGTTTCCTGTAAACAACAGGTTCATGATTTCTAAATTTTTCTGAAAAAGACTTACCTAGTCTCACCATTTCTACAGCTCTAGATAATAACTGGAATATTGTTTTTCTATTTTGGATTGGCCTAGTGATTGTCTTTTGCTTGCTCATGAATGGAAACTATCTCCAAGAATGCAGTTTCAAATGTGAACTTGGTCCTGAAACCTCATACCTCATCTCATCATATACAAAGTAACCTGTCCTTCTTGAACATTACAGCTGTTCCAATTCCTGATGGTATAGTTTGGGACAGGGTTAATTATGATGTGTTTAGTCCCACAGAATCTTTGAAAATGACTCATGTATTTAAAATTTCTTTAAATGATATCATTACCTCCAGTACATTTTCTGCCGATTGGGATTTTGAAACTGTAAATAACATGTTGTCTGATTTAGAACAATCCGCTGCATTTTCAGGCATTGAGATGTTAGAGGACACAACTGATTTTAACAGTATGTACTGTTACCAATATTATGGTCATCTCGTTTTACATAAATCCAGTATGCCAAATAATGTTTTTACATATCACCAACGGGAACATTGCACAACACCACCAAAAGGTTGTTCCCAAATGTTTACACAGACTTTTCCCTATTTTTCAGTGTTTAACACTTCAGACCAGACCTCACATTATTATGATGTTACAACTACAACTGCACAGAAAAATATGCTGACAAGCACCAAACAGATATATTCTGCATCCTTTATTTCCCAACTGTCTGAACAGGGTTTCGACTTATGGAAGGACATTATAGACATAAAATCAGTCTGAGGTTCAAAAGAATGACAAGTGCAGAGAACAGAGGCACGATTTAGAGCATGCCTCCCCCCGCTGCAAATCATCTTTCTGAATGACACTGTGCAACAGACTTCTTGCCTTGGATTAGACAAGAACAAAGATTTGAACACACCCCGGATACCCTCACCTACACTCTTTGAGGGGTGGCAAAACCATACTACACACAGCGGGGATACAATAGATGCACTAATACATAGAGTTTCATACAATTCATTGTTTCGCGAATGGAAGGAATGGTTAGTTTGGCCTACAGACACAAATAGATGTTAATCAAGGTTCAGGGGTACCACCGAAGGGTTTAGTATCCATAGGCCGGACCAAAGCAATGTACAAAGAGAACATCCGGGGGTGGGACATCATACAGTGTTGGGAAATTATGCCTAGATTGGCTAAAAACGTCAACACTTTCCCATGTGAAACAGCACTTATCCTTACTGTCAGAAGACATGGATTTAAGGATTTTTTTACTAGGTCCCTGAAAACCATGTCAGAAACGTTTCTTATACGCTGTTTATAATGAAATTTAGAAAATCTCTCCACAGGAAGCTGCAGAGAGACTAGATGAAATTGACAGAATTAACTTAGAAAAGGCCTTTGCGGTGGTCGATAATGGTATGACCACATTAACACCCAGGATTCATTCACTGGGCAACATTGTATCTTCTGCTATAGGTATACGAGAACAGGATGTGTCCATATTACAGCACGGACAGTCTCAGTCACATTCAATTATATTGCTGAGCTGGACGCTTCAATCATTACGTTCAGGTTATGTGCCTTGGCCATTTATCAACAGTACGTCCCTGTATTCTGCATATAATATGACTAACAAGCAGATACCAATGGCACAAAGAGGAGCAAAGTATACAATGATGTGTATTGAAAAACTAGACAAATTACCTTTCACTGTGGCAGAGTTACCATCCACAGAATTATTTCATGGCCATATAGCATTATCGGTCACAACTTTCTAGTGTCAGTATTGCCTAGAACAACAACAGGCAGGCAGATATGAAGAAATAGGTAAGGAATTCATCAAGTAATCTTGGGATTTTCCTTATAGATTTTGATGCAGGAGTGGGGACATGGAAGTGTTTCTAAGCTGTACAGACTGCGAAAACTCCTTAAGCGGATCACTCATCACTCATATCATGTTTCACGGAGCCTGTAACGGTTCCATTGCAAACTCATCCAGACATTTGAAGGGGTCTCCAGCTGCTGTGATTAGTCCGGTTTTCAAGCTACTCTCGAATGGGAGTTACTTGATGTTGAATGATCAAGGTTGTTGTGGAATGCTTCTGGGCATTGCATATCTTGTCCCTGTAGACTCCGGGGTTACTTTCTGTATGCAAGTATTGTTTCCACCGACCTACACAGTCAGGGAGGCACCAAATCCGCCAATCTGGCCTTCATTGAATGTTTCCTTTATACGGTTTGATAATCTGAGCAGAATGAAAGCCAAGCTTCTAAAGAAAATGGTGCCCTTAACCTACGGCCAAGAGACTTTTGATCTCCAGGTCGCAAAATCCTCAGCTGAGATACAGGCACTTGTATGGGCAAACTGCCCTTTCCATGTCACAGAAACGGTACAATGTATCTTTAAACATGTCTAAAACGAAGGGTATAGTACACCTATTTAAGACCAAAGGTTCTGGACTGTTAAGCACCTTTCAGACAGCCTTCGGAGTGATTTCAGCCTTCATACACTCCGTATACGGAAGCATTTTTGGAGGACTTCCGCTGATCCTGTTTCTAATAGTAGGTTTCCTGATTGTTATTTTTCTGCTACGCAATGGACATCCCAGTGACCAAGGAGATAGAAAAAATGCTCTTGGAGTGCCAATACTGTGATCGCATGGTACTCCATTTTGGCACACCTCGCCTTCGGGAACTGAGCGAGTCTTGGTTCCTATCATTTCGACCAGTCTGGATTGACTGTGTTCTGCCTGTCCTCTGATGCCTATTCTGCAGACAAGAATGAGTGTTGGATCTCTGTCTAACACTTCCATCTGTTCCGCCACCGGACGTGGATGCTTTACTGGACCCGTTAAAGGCTCATGTACAGCTGTGTCCTCAGCGTATTCCTATGTTGATGTTGGCATTCTTAGAGGCATCACAGAATGCTTCAGCTCCTGTTGGAAAAGAGAGCGGCTCATCTATAGGCACACAAGTCAAGGATACCATACAGGCTTCCCAGCATCGGTTGTGGGCACATCAGAAGATCATCTGTGCTCGATTGACCTGATCTGTGAGGTGTTGCAGGGATCGTAGTCTGTGATAGCAAGCAGCAGTGATATTGCGTCTCCCACATAGGACAAACAAACATTCATTTGGCTCATCGTGTGCTGGGACATTTGCCCTTTTTCAAAACAACCAAAACTTGGAATTTTTAAACAAAAACACCTCTTATCTTTTCTTGCTGAATAGCATGGCTTTCAAGCACTCATAGTTGTTCGGACCTTATATACGAACATATTTTAATAGACTTCTACAGCTTATACTGGAATTTTAGAATTGTTTGGCACCTTTTTTATGGACTTATTAGTTGTCTGTGTATTTTGTTTTAGAAAATATATACATTTATAGACCGTTTTAGTATGTCGTCCAGTCGGGTGAGGAGATATATCTTTAGATATATTTGACGGTTTGATAGGGGACTGTAGCATGTTCTGGGTCTAATTGTATTGACATAAGTGTCATTGCTGGATCTTTCAAAAAGTCAAATTTCTGTGGGATTTTTGTAGACCTTTCAAACATCCTCGCTATAGGTGAAATTAGTGTCCCCCTCAGGTCTGCTTTAGCTCTAGATTTCTTTAGTACCTTTGTCGCTTGGTTTTTCCGGATAAGTTTCTTTGGACTACCCACAGATCTTTCTTTGCCTGATCGCATTTCTGTTTGATACCACTTATGTCAATCTGTGTAACCTGTGTTGTAGTGGTGTTTAGCTGTGCTTACTGTGTGCAGGCAGAGCACCCGTGGAAGATAGTACTAATCTCCTGCTTCCTGCTCCCCTCCTTCCTGGTCTTGTGCTCTCAATCTCCACAGCCAACCAACAGATTCCGTAGCTTCTTCCCCTCATATTAAAACTCCGGGTATTTCGATCTGCCTCCTCAGCCTGGTTGTGTGACAACCCAGTAAATCTTGCGCAGGCTCAGCGTCCCTCTGTGGCTTCGCAATCTCGTATACCCACTGGTGACCGTTCTACCTCCCCAGCCTGTCTGCTCGCTGCCGTGCACCCCGCCCTCAATCGCCAGAAAAGTACCACCAAGCTGTAAGGGCACTGGCAACCTCTCAGCGAAACACAACACAGCTAGTTGGCGGGACGCAGTGGCAGTAGGCAGGTACTAACAGGCAGCAAGGAGCAACTGCCGTCGGGGAAGAGAATGGTACTAGCAGTGGGTGAGTCAGTAACCCCTGGAAGTATGGAAAGTCTTCAGTAACAGGGGCACATCTCTGGGTGCGGTGAGGTGATATAGGTGTTTTGGCTGTGGCGTGAAGCTTATTTTATTAAGTTTAACTACTACTTAGTGGCTGTTTGTTTTTTCATTAGGCTTCCAGGTCTAGAGTTCAGGACAACATCGCGACTCCTAAAACAAGGATTAAGGTTATTAAGGCAATTGTTAGGTGGTTGGTTAGTAATCCCGCAGGCTCCTGCAGCAGCAGCACGCCACAGAAGCTGGGTGCTCTTACGTCACAGAATTTGCAGAACTTGACAATCCCTACTAAAACAGTTCCTACAGAGCACCGTGCACCCACGGGTTTTGCAGTTTTTTTTTTTTTTCCTCGATGCTCAGTGTTCAGTGCACAATGGGGTTTGGCGCTCAATGCAGGATCGCTGACCCCTCCACCCGAGGTAGGGGTATCGCGGTGGCTTCGCTTATCAGCCCATCCGCTTATCCGCTTGTAAGCACTTTCTCCCGTAGTGCCTCGGGCCGCCTCTCACCTCTTCTTTCACTCCTTTCTGAGCCGTACCGTCTCTAGGCTCTGCCCTGACTCTCCCGGTCCCGCTCCCGCATCCGCTGCGGATCTGCTAAAGTCAGGTCAGGTGAGGCGCCGCCGTAGCTCTCCCTCCTTGCTGCTACTCGGCGTGGCGGCTCCGGCGTCTTTGGTGTTCGGCATTCGGCGTTCTCGGTGTTCACAGCTCTCTGCTGCACTCCCCTAAAACAAACCTTTCTAAACTCTTCCCTCTGAGTCCTCCCCTCCAAAACTCCTTTTTACTCATCCAAAAGCCTCTTCCTACTGCTAAGTCCTAAAAAAAAAATCCTTCACTCTTTTATCCCTCCACTATCCTTTTCAATCGAAATTAACAGACTAACATGTTCGCTTCTCAAATTCAAATTCCATATTAAACTATACTAATATACTACCCAAATAACTGAATAACATATCCACTACTCAAATTACTTCATATATTTTTACTATACTAATTTTCAACAGTAATCCTTTATGGTTTACGGAGTGGCATGCTACTCGCCAGCAAAAGCGCTTCAACACCCATCTATATGAATGCAAATCTTTCTGCCCCTTTTATTCCTCCGCTATCCTTCTCACTCCAAGTAACTGACTAATATCCACCACTGAAATTACTTTGTATTTCACCATATTAATTCACCACTAATCCTTTGTAGGCTTCCTGAATAGCGTGTGTCAACAAGCGCTATATAAATACAAACCTTTGTCCTCTATCATTCTGCTATCATTCCAAATCCAATTAACTGACTAACCTATCCACCACTTAAAATGTACTTGCATGTTTCACTATACAAATTCAACACTAATCCTCTATGGGTCCCGGAGTAGCGTGCTACTCGCCAAAAAAGCGACGCCTCGTCAGGGGTAGTAAGCGCTATATAAATGCAATTACAATACAATACATGCAGCTGCAGCCAAAGTGATTCTGGCGCCTTTAATATTGCATGATTTCAGGCATTTGGAAGAAACACGTTTTTCCAGAGAGACAGAGAGCTTTTGCAGATCCTGATGTGATCCATTACTGCTGATCTTGGAGGTAGGGGGTCCCCCACACAAGCCTAAGAGACCTTCTATATTTTATAAAACATAGTTCCTACCTAAGGAGGGTGATTTACTAGGCGCTATAGGACCTGTTTTCACCATCATTGTAATATGATTTCTCCTTTTGTGTTTTATGGAATTGTAACAATGCTGATCATATTATTTCTAATCATATGTCTTCTTATATTAACAAAGCTACTGCATCATAGAGCATGTCGTAAAAACAAATATTTTAACCTTTCCCTTGTCTCTTTTTACTCCTATTGTGGACTGGTTTGAGAGTTCCTGCTTCCCACCATTCCTGAGTATAACCTAAGTCGCATGTTCTGAGTTGTCTAATAATTGGTTCCTTTGCTATAGGACGAAGAGCTAATGTGACACTGATGCTAGCTGGTTAGGGTTTCTAGATATTGAGGTGAGTTTTTTGGTCCACCGCAATTCACTGAGGTCCTGTGTCTCTGTGCACAGTTCTGTGTAGGAGCAGAATCCCTGCAACATGGTGCACCCAACTTAGTGGTCTTATTTTGAGACTCTCGGGTAGCGCTTATATCAGTCCACGACGCCCTCACTATTGTTTCCGGTTGACAGTGGTGACGGATAAACCTACCTATATTTACATAGGTCTTTTCAAGCTTGATACATTTATAAACTGTTTCTATTGGATTACTACCCAGTTGTGCTACATTACTTTGCATTGTTCTTGTTCTTTTCCGTGTCCTTATGGCTGAGGTTGAAATCCCACAGCATAGTAGCATGGCGGTCCGCAATCATTTGCAGACTTATAACGTCCCTTAGAGGGCATGGCAGTTGTTTTTGTAGTGTGCGCGGACGCGTGTTACCCGTTTGAGCTTTACTACTCATGGGTTACGTTTCCTGCAGTGAATGCAGATACCAATTTGTTTCATGTTTACACACCCACTGTTGTGCCTATTGAGTACACTCCATATAGGACACTGGAAATTCAGATTACTGCTTGGCAGCACCGTATTTGGTTTAATGGCGCCCTCCCCCACTCCTTAACGGTGGTGAGATTAGGTCCTTTGTCCATCCCACGCGCTTCTTGGCCTGTTTTGGATGGATTTACCCCGCACCCCCATGCTGGAATGGTTCCCATTGGTGAATTAAGGCTACTTTATATCTCTGCTGTTGGGGTTATAAGGGCCCTAGTTCAATACATATCCCGCAACATCACAGGCGGGGTACCTGGTGTGGCGGGGCGTTCAGTTGGACCGGGCGAGATGAAGCTAAGCTAAGTCCCGTCATGGTTAATGCAGTTATGGGCAAGCGTCTCCAGGATAAGGATGATATGCCTTATTGGCTTGCCGAGAAATTTGACCAACTGGAGGCAGTATTTCCTAATACGACGCCTGTGGAAAAACACAGGATTCTTACTATTAGTTTGCCCTAAGACTTAGTGCCGGAAGTGACTGATTATGCTACATGGAGTATGGTTTTTGCTGCAGTCTATGCTAAGTGCTTCGGCACTCCGTCCATGGCTGTCCAGCCCTCCGTAATTAAGTGTGTTCAAGATGAGGACGGACCAGAGGCAGCGGTTGAATTGGGGCTGAGACTCGTTGTAGTGTTTGACGTAGTTTCCTATCTCGTCCTTGCTAATGTTAAGGGGGATGTGGTGCGCTTCCAGGTGTCTAATGCTTTGCGGCGCGATGTCTACGATGCTGGAGATTACCATAGCTCTGGAAGCATTGCGTCCACTTCTGAAGGTGACAGCAATTGACACGTTCATTGTTGTTGAGACAGCTGACACTAGAGTGGCTACACCTGAAAGATTTTTTTAAATCGTCCCTTTAATTGAAGGTGACATACAACGTACTATTAAAGGGGTATTTTGGGAGAATCTTTCTACAACCTATGACATTTTGTTGTCGGAGGCCGATTGGCCCCCACCTTTCATGTCAGCAGCTCCACAGGGGGAGGAGGTAATCCTCCCTAGTTTCGCGCACACTGTGCCAAAGGAGCAGGCTCTGCAATTTGCAGAAGATTGGGCTAAGGTGCTTGCACCGGCTTTGTATCGTACTCACTGTGGTTGGGACAAATTTTCCCCCGCACATGAGATACCATTGCGGTCTATGCCACAGCCTCAACCCCAATACCCCATGCGGCGTGAAGCGAAAGCTCCTATGGCAGAAATCCTTGAACAATTGTAATATCAAGGTGTGATTGAAACATGTGTGTCTCCTATGAATAACCCTCTTTTTACTGTTACCAAGCCTGATGGCTCGTACAATTTGGTATTGGATTACCAGCACTTAAATTCTCATTGTCGGACCTTTGCGGTACAGAACACTCACAGTTCTGCCCGTGTGGATAGTCTTGTGCGTAAAAGGTTTGAGACCACACTTGACATTTCCAATGGTTTTTTCAGCCATAACCTGTCCTCTCTTAATAGTCAATGGAAAGCTTTTACCTGCGGCAAACAACACCAATTCAGACGGTTGGCTGTGGGCTATAAGAACAGTCCAGGCATCTTTGCCGCTCGCATAGTCTCTCTTTTGGAGAGACTTGACCCAGATGCATGTTCGATGACATTTATCTCACAGACGACGAATTATTGCCGCATCTGTGTAGCGTTGACAGCATAATTTGTCAGTTTGCGGACTTCGGTTACAAGTTCACCTTTGCAAAATCTCACATTGCAGAGTACACAGTGTTGTTCCTGGGCTATGAGCTCAACAATAAAGGTCGAGGTTTGGCACCTCACTTCCTGGAGAAATGCGCCCAGTTGCGCGCTCCTACAACACCGAAAAAATTACAGTCTTTACTGGGCTTTTTGAATTTCGGGCATACTTACATCCCCGAATATGCCCCGCGTTTCAAGCCTCTTTACGCTTTGGTACAACCTACTTTTTCCAAATCATGCTGGCTGCCTGTTCATTTAAATGTCTCAAGAATCTTACAACGAGTAAGAATAACCCGGGGCACTCTTGGGCACAACTAGTGCTATTGTCATTAAACACAAGTAGTCCGAAATAGAATTAATTTTTTTCTCAAATGAATTCTGTAAGTTCTTCAATAATTTTCCAATATTCCATCATATTAACTTCATATGGTGAAATCATGAAGGCATATCCATCATTAATTATCCATAGTGGGTATATGAATCAACATCCACAATATGTTCAATCCCCGATGCATTTCGCGCTGGAAAGCGCTTCTTCAGGGGGTCTGAAAGTTAAACAGGAAGTATATGTAACGATACTGATACTCAGGAGCGGGAAAATGCAAAGGATATTCGTGATGAAAGTGATAAACATGCGTGAGGTAATGACGTGGCTAGCCAAAAGTGCATATCCAAGATAAAAATCAGGAGTAAAATTGACCTTCAAAGAACAACCGTGAAAACAGTGTCTAGGTTTATTCGTGCCGGTTAGAAAGCAAACGAAAGTGCAAAGGATAATACAAGTGTTCATTTAGCCATCTTGCAATCTTTGCAGGCTGATCTTCTAGAATCTAAATTCTTATTGACTCGTGATAACCACACCAACCTAGTGATAAGAATCGTGCCTGGGGCGGTGGGTTTCACGTACCTGACTTTTAATGAGGGTGACACAGTCCCTATAGCTTGTACACTTCGGCTGAGTTGCGTTTTTCCACTGTGAAAAAAGTTTTGACTGCAGTGCAAATGGCGATTCTGAAGGAACGCGCACTGTCGCAGGGAAAACGCATTTTGGTTGTTACTCCGTATCCTGCCCTAGAGGCAGTGACGAAAGCCAGTGTACCAAATTCAAAAGCTTTGCACCCATGGTGGATACAATGGGTCACGTCGTTGACATCTCCGGATGTCACGTTAATTTTCGACTCCTCTATGCAGACTCAGGAGTATTTGTAGTATGAATTAGTTCATCCGGTTCCTCGGACCATGCACCCGCTGGAGGATTTACATTGCATCATTTACACTGACGGTTCGGCGCAACCGGTGACAGTTTCAAAACACGCCTATTCTTTGGCCTGCGGTATAGTGGTTGGTACCATGGTGAATGGTGAATTCAAGTCCGATGTGCATACACAGACATTAGGGGACTGTACGGCCCAATTGGCAGAGTTACGTGCTCTACTGCTTGCATTGGAGTACGCCGATCCTAGTGTGACTATTCTTATCGTAAGTGACTCTTACTACTGTGTTCAGTCTTACAATGACAATTTATTCTTTTGGACTCAAAATGAATATCGTGATTCCAAGGCTAGCACAATAAAACACAAGATGATCTGGGTTCGAGTGGCTGAGCTTAAAGAACAGCTTCCATTTGTGTTTGTAATTCATACACTTGGTCACCAGCGTGTTGGAGTCCATGCTGTTGGCAACAGTCTCGCTGGCGAGGCAGCGAAGACCGCAGTAGCAACATTTGTAGTTGCAGCAGTTACACGTTCCAAAAGTAAGATTGATGATGACATCTTGGCAGGTATTGCCGCAACAGAGAAGGGAAGTAATTACCCTAGAGGTTTCCCTTCAAAATACTCTTATCACTTAAGTCCTGATAAAGTTCCTTATGTGAGAATTAACGAAGTTGGTGACAGATTGATTCCCAACGCAGACCACTGGTCCACACTGATTACAGCGGCTCACGAGGACATGGCCTTAGCCCATGCCGGCGTCTCTGCCACTGTATCACTGTTTCAACAGCATTACTGGTGGTGCGGATTGTACAAACGCGTGATTATGTCCTTCATTGTGACATTTGCCAGCAGATTAAACCTTCAAGTGCTGCACGCCCGCCCCAGACACAGTTGTATATCTCTAATAAACCACTGGGTTGTGTTTATTTAGATCACTGCGGTCCTTTCTCCTCTGATACTGCGTATAAGTACATCTTAGTTGCAGTTGATTCTTGCACGCGCTTTGTGTGGGTGTGGTCCCAAAGGAGTGCTGAATCTCGAAATGTCATAAGGGATTTGAGTGTCTTTGTGGGAATTTTTGCATGTGGTACCTTCCACTCGGACCGGGGTCCAGCGTTTGCCTCTAAGGCGTACAAGGATGCCATGCGTTCATTCAGGGTCCAGGTCAAATTTTCGTCTCCATACCGTCCTGAGGGCAATAGTGTTGTGGAGCGGATGAACCGTGACTTAAAGCAATCCTTGACAACTAGAGTTTTAGGTACAGGCCGGAACTGGCTAGGCCACCTCAATAGCGTTCACCGTGCACTTAATAATCTCCCTGGAAGGTCTCTGGGTGGGCGGACCCCTTAGGAAATGCTCTTTGGTATCAAAATGTTTGTTCCGGACCTTGAGGGTCTAGACCTGACGGCGTCTGCCACTCCATTTGACGTAGATGAACATTGTACTGTTTTCCAGAATCTACAAAAGACAAGAGACAGTCTTGCAAAGGAACATTTGTCCTCCACATCTGATGCTCCATTGCAGATTCCGGTAGTTGGCTGGCTACCCCGAAGTTGGTAAGCTGGTCAGAGAGAAGGTCGAGAACAAGAAGGCCCCTCATATCGTGCTCCAGTTCCTGTACTTGGCGTGCAGGGCACAAGAACAGTCATTTTACCTCCACTTCCTAGTCGTAAGGAAAACAGGTACATCTCCATTGACAATGTCAAACTACACATTGTGGCCGATTCTTCTTAGTATGACACCTGCGGTCTCTTGTCCAGCAATGCTGCGAAACTCAGTTTTGGCTCCGGCACCTACCACCAGGCCTGATGTTGCCATTGAGATGGATACAGTTACGAATCCTTTATTGAATCCACCAGCTGGTGATCCTCTTGATGATACTGAGTACACTTATCCCACACATTTATAGATGCCCAATTTGCAGACCTGTGTGGCTAATCATTCACGTTTTTCATTTCGCACTGACTCTAACACATCAAAGCCACCCTCTAAAGTTTCAATTTTTGCTGTTTTGTTTAAAAAACATTTTTTGATTCCCCCCTGGACTTACATTTGGCTGGTACTATTTTCGATTTTTTTATTCATGTCAATTGGATTTGTGGTATTTTTTTTCATCATGTGAATGGACACAATGTTAAAGAAAGATCTACAATTTGAATGATTGATGGAACTTTAGCACCCCACTCCTCATCACACATCATGAAGAGGGACCAGACTTTTGTGAATATCACTGCTTGGCCTGTCTTCGATGGGATTGTATGGGATGCTGTCAAATTCCAGATTCATGGTCCCACAGAGGTCATTAATGTCCCTAATGTACTTCGTATTTCAATGGGGGACGTTGTTAAACAAAATATACGCTCGGATGACTGGGACATCCAAGCTGCAGAGGCTCTGTTTTCTGAATTAAAATATTATGCTGCCTTTGATGCTGAAGATTTATATTTAGACTCTGCGAATTATGGTGATTTGTTTTGTTACCAACACTATGGCAATCACTTTCTGCACAAAGCAAACACATTTAGCATTTGTGGTTAATTATACACAGTGGGAACATTGTCCCGCTCCTGTTGAAAGCAGCTCCAAAACTCTTTTAAAAAAGTTTTCCTACTGTACTGATTTTAATCAATCCCACCCTGATGCATTTTATTTTAGGATGACTCGGAAGTCCTCTTCCAAAGTTAGACTTACCCACACTAAATTATTATATTCAGAGTCCTGTATCGACCAATTGGCAATAGGAGGCTATGAGCTGTGGAAAGATACGATTGATCTTAAATCTGTTTGGGGTTCTAAAAATTGGCAAGTGCAAGGCACTGAGGCTTTGCATCGTGCATGTCTCATCCCGAACCATATGTTGTTTCTGAACTCGACTATTTCACAAAACCACCTGCTTTGGCTTGGCTACGTCTAAAAAATTAAATGCTCCCTCTATTCCTGTTTTGGGGTGGGGGAATACCCCAATTGGAACAATCACACCAGTAGATCCCTTAGTGACTTACAGACTCTGCTACTAAATTCGTCCTTTAACATTTCCAGTTTGGATTCCCAAGGCTGGTTATTATGGCAAAAAAGTGCAGATTCATGCCAGCATCGTTTTCTGGGTTTGGGCCCTGGCTATACACAGGTTCGAGTAGATCCACGTTTTGAGAGTGGCTATTCTGTCACTACCTATTCTGTAGGCAAGCTATGTCAGAACTGGCTCAAACACTGCACTTTAGTGTCAGTTAAGCTTAATTTGTCTAAATTGACTGACGATGTTGATTTGAATGACTTTGTGAAAGGTCCTGCAGCAGGCAGGTCCAAAAGATGGATTCATACTCTGTACAACGAAGTTTGGAAACTGTCCCAAATTGAAGCTGCTTCTAGGTTAAGAGCTATTGATCAAGCTAATTTAGAAAATGTGCTTGCAGTTGTAGATAATAGCATTAACACACTTTCTTCCCGAATTTACACATTAGATAATATTGTTTCTTCTGTTGTTGATACTATGCAAGATGAAGTCTCAGTTTTATACCATGGTCAAAATCAATTGCGTTCTATTATGCAGTTTGCATGGACTTTACAAACTTTGAAGGCTGGGAAAGTGCCTTGGGACTATATGAACACTTCTTCGCTGTTTTTACCATTTAATCTTACTGTTAAACAACAATTTATGTCAATGAAAGATGCTACAGTTTCACTTTTGCATATTGAAAAGTTAGAACCTTCACCATTTTCTGTGGCCAAGACAAATTCGGCAGTTTGGCTTGTTCACGGGTTAGTAACGCAACCTTTACCGCTGTTTAAATTTGAAGCATGTATGAAACACTATGCCATAGGCCGATATGAACCATTGGGTAGCGCGTATCTCCATGAGGTTTGGTCTCTTCCATTGTCTGAGGGAGGGAAAAGAAGTTTACTTGAAAGGTAAAGATTGCACTTCCACACCCGATCACTCATTGGTCTGTAGAAATATACAACTGCACGGCTCGTGTAATCTTGAAGCACTGCATTTGGCCTGCATTTTAAAAGGTACACCAGCCCCGGCTTTTACACCTACTTTCACGTTGTCAGTAAACTGTAGTTATTTATTATTAAATAATGAAGATTGCTGTGGTATGCTGGCAGGGATACCGTACATAGTGACTGTATCCCAACGTGTAGTCTGTTATAAAAAATTTACTGTTTCCTCTTCCACATGGAAAGCTCGATATATCCATCTGGCCTTCCATTCCGACCTTGAAAGCAGAGTTCAACAAGATGAGTCGAATAAGGGCTCCTTTGTCTCAAAAAGAAGTCGCCCTTACATCTGCGCGTGAAACATTTGTCCTATACGTGGCTAATACTCGTACTGAGGTACATGCCTTATAATATCCACATTTGTAAAATGCACAATCACCCGTTAGGGTCTCTAGGCGCTGGGGGCCGTCGGGAAGATTAAGCAAGCTATTGCCCAGAGTCACATGGTGCTGGGCTAATCTGCCGCCGGTGCCGGGGATCGAACCGTGATCCCCAGATTCCGGAGTCAGTCGCCCTGGCCGCGGCGCCACACCTCTTCCTCTTCATGCCTTGCTCAACACAGATCTCCCCCTCCATATGGGAGCGTTGATTCACACTATCTTTAATGCCTCTTCGACCACAGGCTTGGCACACTTTTTTAAAGTAGTAAATTCTGGTCTTGTGACTTCATTCCAAACTATATTTGGTGTGTTACCAACATTTTTTCATTCTATTTTCTCCAGCGTCTTTGGCGGTTTCCCGTTAATTCTCGCCTTGGCTGCCAGTGTACTGCTGTTAATTTGCTTGCTGCAAAATGGTTGCACATTCTGTGCCCCACGACGGTCTGCCCCGGCTGCTCCATCTTCGTAACCGGATGCTTGAATACTATGGATTGCTACCTCTGGTTACTTTGAGTGTGGCGTATGGTTTATCTTTCCGGTTTTCATACTTTACATGCGTGCAGCCAGTTTTCCGCTGCATGGATTGTGATTTTGAGTGGGCTCTGGATTTGTGTCTCTGCAATACGGTTTTTCCTAACCCGGATTAGGATCTACTAATGAGCCCCTTAGTTGCTCATGAACTAGACTGTTCTGGAGTCGGGATTATGGCCTGCGCAGCAGCACATGGGGTCCTAGGCATTCGGAATATGTGGACTGCAGCCCATGACTTTCTGGCACGCAGTTATCTCGAAGAACAACCAAGTTGTTCTCTGAAGGTGCTAGAGGCTCCGGCTGTTGAAGAACATGTGTGTTCTTTCCCATTATTGAACTGGATGGCAGAAATGTTCACTGACGAGAACGACGACTTCCTATTGGAGGCTCTTGCAACGTACTGTGCCTATACGCTGTTGGATTGAAGTTATGAAAAAAAGTCCTGCTTCATAGACCCGTAATGGACTGATTCTTTTTTTTCTCCCTTTCACTTTTTTGCTCGGCACTATACATTACATGTGTTTTGACACTATACACCCCTGTTGAGTTTTACATTTTTATGGTTATTAATTCGGATTTTACTCCCAATTGTCCAGTTTGGCGAAATTTTTAACTTGGTTTTGTCTCATTCGAACTTGAACTCTGCGTTCTAAAAATTGCCCCCGCTATTGTGCGTTCTCCGATCAAGGGAGGGTGTAGTGAGGGGTGGGCGTTGTTGCGCACATTGCTATGTTAGCATAGGCTTATTAGAAGTTTAAACCCCATTTTACCTTTTTGCTGCTTTTGCACACGACATTGCATATAACTGTTGTTTTAAGTTAGGCTGCGTGAAATGCTTCACATGAGAATGGTTTGTTTTCGGCATCCCTAGATTTACATTGCGACTCTAGGCTGCACACTGAGTGCTAAAGCCTCCAAGGTTATCATGACAAGGTAGCTGTTGTTCGGGCTATCGGCTCACGTTTTAGCCATAACATACATCTAGCTGCAGCCAACGTGATTCTGGCGCCTTTAATATTGCACTGTAAGCATGATTTCAGGCACTTGGAAGAATCCTGTTTTTCCAGAGAGACAGAGAGCTTTTGCAGATCCTGATGTGATCCATTCCTGTTGATCTTGGAGGTAAGGGGTCCCCACACAAGCCTAAAAGACTTTCTATATTTTATAAAAAAAGATCCTACCTAGGGAGGGTGATTTACTAGGCGCTATAGGACCTGTTTCCACCATCATTGCAATATGATTTCTCCTTTTGTGTTTATGGAATTGTAACAATGCTGATCATATTATTTCTAATCATATGTCTGCATATGTTACCTAAGATACTGCATCTTAGAGCACGTCGTTAAAATAAATATTTGAACCTTTCCCGTGTCTCTTTTCAGGTCTCGTCTGGCGACCGCAGCGCGAAATTGCTGTCGCCTGCGAGATCTCTTGTCACTGACTTGCCTCGGAAGGGAGACAGGAGATGGTCACGCGCAGGACTGACTGGAAATGTGAACGTGCATGTGAACACGCACGTACAGTCACCCGATGTGTGCATCTCCTGTCCCCCTTCCGTCCGCACGGCGTGAAATACACAAAATGCCCAAGAAGTGGCAGCGTATTGACTTTTAAAATAAAATAAGCCCCTGGTGGAGTGGCGCGCAATGGCGGGATCGCTCAGGACAGGCACTCGCGAGTGCCAGCATGCAGCCCCACTCACCGGGCTGCTGTGCAGAGACTCTGTTTCCTCTCGCCTCGGCGGCCTGCGCGGGGTTCCCATGCGATGCCCTGCAGGGGCTCCCTCAGCATACGGGAGCCCTGCAGAAACAGACCCCGCCTCTCCACTTCACCCGGGCCCCCTCCTGGGACCCGGGACTTCTCAGGACTTCGACCGCTACCGCGGGGCTCTCCCTTCCTTATGGGAGCCCCGCATCAATGAGCCACACCAGCCTCTTCCAGCCGCGTCGCAGGCCCCGTCCATGTCACGGGCAAGGATGCCTGACTTTCTGGTTTCGCCCCCCCCATCCCTCGTGTCATGCGCGCTTTAGCTTTCATTTTGTGAGCCCCGGGAGGCATTCCGGCTGTGAAGCGCGATATTCTACAATGGCAACAACTTGTTGTCTTTTTCACCATGGCACCCTTTACGGACCGCACCACTCATTGCACATGCACCATATACAGCATTCAAACCAGCCAGAGACAGCTACGGGGCACGGGCGGAAGGAGGCGATTTTTCCTCTCCACTCCGGTGTCGATTGCTTGTTGCATTTATTACCTGCACTCCATACGTTTCAATCCGTATTTCGCCTGTTGGTTAGGTTTTTTTTGTTTTGAAATTTAACAGGTATCGGAGCACTTTACATTACACAGAAACTCAGGATGTTGAGTCTCCGAGACTCGAATTCTGTTTGCCATCCTGAAAGTCGGCCACTGTAGCACTTACGCCCCCTTAAGATTAGCATATAAGATGGCTGGCACTGCTTTGGAACGCACAATTTTAATGCATTTCGATTAGGCGTTCCAAAGAATCACCGGACATCTTTTTTTCCCACTGCTTGTTTTAATGTGTCTGTGTGTTCTTGGCACTCCGAAGTAACTGAATGGCCCCGCATAGCGCTTTACAAAAACTACAAATAACTTATCTTCCACCCGAATGAGGCGAGCTCTTCGGCTCCCAATCCCCACAAAGCCCTATGGCTGTTTTCGAATGCGACGTTTATTAGTTATTTAGTTAACTTTTCCCGCTATGGGATGCGGCTAATCTATATTTTTCGGTCTTAAAATATATAGATGTCCAAAGCAAGTTTTATCAAAAACGGCGACTCCTTTAAACATTTAACTGCTTGCTTGCTTTGCTTCCTTTTTTCCAATAAGTCCCATAACTGATCCTGCTTCATCCATAATCCCAGTCATTAAAATACCGAAAATCCTTTATTATTACCGCTCATCAGTGAAGTGTGTGGGCACATTTCCAACAGATTGGGGTTTATAGTCCTGTAAAAACCGGTCGTGCTTTATACCACCACTTTCCTCACCTGTTTTAAAATAACTTATTTATCTAGCACTTCACACTGCACAAGTGCAGCGTCAAAGCCCTATGTTCCTTTAAGCGCTGCAAGGCCATATCACTGGCAGAATGTATGCTATAGAAGCACTTGTATTCTAACACTACCGATTATAATAAAAAATTTAATTGACCCCTTGTTTCATTTTATGAATCGATGCGTTCAAGGAGATATTTTTTAAACCGCCAGATCCCCTAATGTCACTAGCAGACGAGTTGTACGTTTATTTTGAATTCCTGTGTATGTTCAACTTCACATAGCGCCAAGATAACGGCCAAGGTGAGGGTGGTGCTCTATAGTAAGTAACTAACATAACTCGTGACTTGTTTAATCATCCCGTGCAATCTCAAAAATACGGGTGATTTATTGTGGAAAATGAGCTTCACGCCCAGCTGCACCGAAAAACACCTTTCATATTACAAACCAGCTACAAATACGCACCCTGGTCCTTTCCCATTGTGGGATCCGTGCGCGTTTGCAGGAAGAGTCACTTCCCATTCTTTTTCCTTTCTACAACCCCCGCCCCACCCCTCCCAAAGTGACATCTTTCAGGATTCTGGGGGCCCGGGGACAAATGTATTTTTAGGGCCCCTGCTCAGAGCAGCTTTGAGTTTATGATCCAATTTCAGCCCTTTTAGGCCCTCTTTGTCCAGATCACTTTGGGTGCGCAATGCAATAGGTCTCGCATTTGCAACAATTTGAGCTCTTGGCATTGTAAATGACAATGCCTTTTATTTATGTGTTGGTTTTTAAAACCTAAATAAAAGGCATTATGATTTACAATGCCAATAGCTTAAACTCTCGCAAATGCGAGACCTATTGCATTGCAAATGCTTGTTACTCCTGTTGTGGACTGGTATGAGAGTATAACGAAAGAGTGTTCTTGCTTCCCACCATTCCTGAGTATAACCTAAGTCGCATGTTCTGAGTTGTCTAATAATTGGTTCTTTTGCTATAGGACGAAGAGCTAATGTGATACTGATGCTAGCTGGTTAGGGTTTTTAGGTACTGAGGTGAGTTTTTTGGTCCACCACAATTCACTGAGGTCCTGAGTCTCTGTGCACAGTTCTGTGCAGGAGCAGAATCCCTGCAACATTATCAACACCAATTTTTTTACGTCCTACATCCTTGAATAATATTTACTCCTTTCCTAGCAATATTTATAACTAAATCAAATATTGCAATGTTAGCCTATTGAGCTAAGAATCTACAATTGGGGAAAATATAATGGGCAGTTTTTCCCTTACCAGGGCATATAAGACATATTTTATAAGGCCCCTGCTTATAGTTGCATGCCTCCCTCCTTACCCCCCCCCCCCCCCCCCCAACCCTGAGACACCTAGGAGAGACACTGGGGTACTTAAAATGTACAAATAAGGTTGATTATCACTTTTAAAGTGCCGATAGCAACAAAGTCGATTTTACACACAATTTTACTTTTAAAGGCAGTCAGCAAGGCCAGGCTGCCTTTAAAAGGACAGCAAGCACTCAGCAGTGCGCACATGCAAGTGCAGGAAATCTGCTGGCCTCTAAACTTTCATGCCTCATTATATACTAGGATTCAGAAAAGGGGGTGGTGATGGACAGAGCATCTGAATTAAGCAGAACACTCATACCCAGTCAAAAGATCAGGGCTTGATCCATCACCGTTTTTTAGCTCACTGCACCATCCCAGTTCAGAACCTGGCTACATGCAAATTAGTCTGTCCCTGGCCCAGTGCATCATGGGAACAGGGCAGACCAAACTACCAAGCCAATTCTTTACTGGAAAGGAAACAAGCTTCCGGGGACCGGTTTCTGGCATTACAGCCGTCTTCGGCCCGGCTTGCTTGAATCCTGATGATGCAGTGAGCAAGGGACTCATGTCTGAGCATACCCTTCCACTCCTATAGTGGCCAAAACGATTCAGAAAAGGGGGTGGTGATGAACAGAGCATCTGAATTAAGCAGAACACTCATACCCAGTCAAAAGATCAGGGCTTGATCCATCACCGTCTTTTTAGCTCACTGCACCATCCCAGTTCAGAACCTGGCTACATGCAAATTAGTCTGTCCCTGGCCCAGTGCATCATGGGAACAGGGCAGACCAAACTACCAAGCCAATTCTTTACTGGAAAGGAAACAAGCTTCCGGGGACCGGTTTCTGGCATTACAGCCGTCTTCGGCCCGGCTTGCTTGAATCCTGATGATGCAGTGAGCAAGGGACTCATGTCTGAGCATACCCTTCCACTCCTATAGTGGCCAAAACGATTCAGAAAAGGGGGTGGTGATGGACAGAGCATCTGAATTAAGCAGAACACTCATACCCAGTCAAAAGATCAGGGCTTGATCCATCACCGTTTTTTAGCTCACTGCACCATCCCAGTTCAGAACCTGGCTACATGCAAATTAGTCTGTCCCTGGCCCAGTGCATCATGGGAACAGGGCAGACCAAACTACCAAGCCAATTCTTTACTGGAAAGGAAACAAGCTTCCGGGGACCGGTTTCTGGCATTACAGCCGTCTTCGGCCCGGCTTGCTTGAATCCTGATGATGCAGTGAGCAAGGGACTCATGTCTGAGCATACCCTTCCACTCCTATAGTGGCCAAAACGATTCAGAAAAGGGGGTGGTGATGGACAGAGCATCTGAATTAAGCAGAACACTCATACCCAGTCAAAAGATCAGGGCTTGATCCATCACCGTTTTTTAGCTCACTGCACCATCCCAGTTCAGAACCTGGCTACATGCAAATTAGTCTGTCCCTGGCCCAGTGCATCATGGGAACAGGGCAGACCAAACTACCAAGCCAATTCTTTACTGGAAAGGAAACAAGCTTCCGGGGACCGGTTTCTGGCATTACAGCCGTCTTCGGCCCGGCTTGCTTGCTTAATTCAGATACTCTGTCCATCACCACCTCCTTTTGAATCGTTTTGGCCACCACAAGTGTGGAAGGGTATGCTCAGATGTGAGTCCCTTGCTCACTGCACCATCAGGATTCAAGCAAGCCGGGCCGAAAACGGCTGTAATGCCAGAAACCGGTCCCCGGAAGCTTGTTTCCTTTCTAGTAAAGAATTGGCTTGGTAGTTTGGTCTGCCCTGTTCCCATGATGCACTGGGCCAGGGTCAGACTAATTTGCATGTAGCCAGGCTCTGAACTGGGATGGTGCAGTGAGCTAAAAAACGGTGATGGATCAAGCCCTGATCTTTTGACTGGGTAGAAGTGTTCTGCTTAATTCAGATACTCTGTCCATCACCACCCCCTTTTGAATCATTATATACTAGGGTATACATAGTTTGAACCCCCCAGCCCTATTATATACTAGGGACTTATAGGGTCTGTCAATACCAATTGTGAGAATTTACTTTTGAAGACAAGCTGCAAGGCAGGACTGCCTTTTAAAGGATAGCAGGTACACAGAAGCACACACATGCAATTGCAGGAAATCTGTTGGGTTTCTAACCCTCCATGTCCCATTATACACTAGGGTCTTAAAGTAGATTGCAACCCCTGGTCCTATTATCTACTAGGGAGTCATAGAATCTGTCATTGTCAATTGTAAGTGTACCCTATTACATGCACCTTTTTACACAAAGCACTAGCCGTGGGCCTAGTTAGCAGAGCCACGGTACAGTCAGAGTCAGTTGCCACCAGTCTCATTCATCAAGGCAAAAGGATAATTTTCTAACACCCCTCCCCCCCCCAGCTTGTCTGTTGCTTCACTGTGCAGCAAATCAGAGGAGTCTTTGACGCATATGATTTGCATCTACAAGAGTTTACTTCCACTAAGGAAGTTCTGGATGCGACCAATGTTTCGCATTTTAAGCATTCGATCATGTAGGAGTGCTATCATCTACTGTCTAAAAGGTGCATTGAGTCTTCTCAAGCAGCCTTATATGGTATATGAGAGTAGTGTCAGACACGCACAAACTCGTGGGGCATACGGGCACTGAACCCTCACAGAAGGAACCGGAATAAAGAGAAGGCTCGTAACTTGATCATGTCAGAATATCCCCAGAAAGTGAAGAAAATTAGTATAGATCATGAGTCATATTGACATAGAACCCTCAAAGAAGGAACTGGAATAAGAGAAGCTTTTTTTCCTGAATATTCATCTAAAATGTTGGTAGGGGTTTATAAGGGAGCAGTACAATAATGGGAACAGTGCTCTATCTTGGGAAGGCTGATTTTAGGCTAGTGAATAATCCAGGAAACGTTTGTGGTATACGCGTATATAAAACGGGAGGATATCAACACTTAATATCGGTTGACTTGATGTTGGGCACATGTGAGGCAGGACAGGTGCTCCAGGGTGAAGCAAAAAAAGCTTGGAGCAATAATGGGAATGGCGCAATCCTTATTGAAGATTCCTTCTTTGGGCATTGAAATTGTGAGGAAATGTTTGTACCTTACCAAGCTGATGACGATGTGTATGGGTATGGGCAAGGAATGGAAAATGCCCTTAGCTGCCATATAAAGTATTGTACAATAACAGGATTTGTGCAATACTTACTGGAAGCTCACTTTTTGGTAACATTAAGTGCAATAATGAGATTAGTGCAATTATCACCAATGGCTTATGTATGACATTACTGAGGTAAGATGAAATAGAGGTTGTAAAAGAAATATGGAAAAATGCATCATAATGCTTTCAGGTGTGTGCTTCATTGAGCTTTGTTTTTTGCCCATGCTATTCTCATTTGCAAACAACATTTTTTCAACCTATTTTTTTCTTTTTTATGATGCAGAACAGCACTGATAAAGCCAAAAGGCGGGTTAACACCGTTAAAGCGAGCTTACTGGTCGCTTTGCCAATACTTTTTTTCTTTCATTAGAGGGGTTTTCATTATATTGTATATGCGGTTACCTGAAGGTGAAGGGCCAACAAAATAGTGATACAAAATATTTTGTTCTTTTTAGGTACGTCTGTTACTCTACCCTCACGCTCTCTGACCTTCACTCAGGTTCAAACGTCACATACTTGTTTAAGTACTTTGACAGCTGGTCGGAAACTGTTGAGGCTCACCACACTCACGGTCCTGGAATATTCTTTTTCACGTCCTAAACACTTTTTATGCTGAGATATTCTTGGGTCATTTATGGGAAGCAGGACTCAATAAATCTACATGAAGTACTTCTCGGTTACTGGACTCAATTACTACAGACTTATTGGGTTTAATTGCTACCAAGAGGCTCACTTCCTCAAGAGTGTAGAGAGCCACACGGGCTCTCCCATACAATGTTGCAGCCACCAACACGCATCCATACATACCCCGGGGCGGGCTCGCACCGGGGTATAAATAAACAAGGCGGAAGACCGCTCGGGGTCTTTCCGGCTAACTAGCACACCAGTGTCCGTGTCCCTTATTTGCAATACCCTGCCACGTGTTGGGCCCTGACCCGACACACAACACTGGCGACGAGGCCGGCCTACCTGCACGCGTGCCTGGCTGCCTCTGTGCTCCGCTCCTCAGCGTGTCTGCTGCCTGCCAAGGAGCCCACCCGCTTGTGCTCCGACATCGGCCCCGGCTCGGAGGCCCGCCCACGCGTCTCCCCGTCGGGAGCGCCTTCAGCTGGCGGGACTCGCCAGAGGGTCGTTTCGTGGCCGGCTGGCCCCGAGAGGTGCAGGTGAGTCTGCTTTGCCCGCCCGCGCGCCTCTGCCAACACACCCCCGGTGCGCTTCCTCCACGGCGCGGAGTCTTCGGCTGCGCGGAGGCCGGCGAGTGGTAGCGCACCCGGCCGACGAGGGGAGGAGCATCGCGCTACTCGAGCGCGGGGACACACGTGGTCGCTGGGAGGCCCAGGGCTCGCCCCCAGCTGCGCGACGACCGCGCTTCCCACCGGCAAGAGGGAACACTGCCCCCTGGCTCCCGCAGGACGACGCTGCAGCGGCACACAGCTTAACAAGCACAGGCAAAGCCAAGAAAAAAAAAAGAATAAAGAAATAAATCTGGGCACTCCTGGCCTCACTCCTGCAGCGCCCCAGAGCCACAATCATATCAAGGCAAGAACAGGACCCTCAACACAAAGGAGGGAGAGGATCAGCCGCCTTAGCGTAGAACAGACAGACTTGGCCAGCTCAGTCCCCCGCGCAAGAGGGTTTAGCGCGCAGAGGCCACGCGAGTGAGCACCAGAAGGCCGGAAAGAGACGGAAGCATGTCCAACACAGCGCCAGGCGCAGGCCAAGATGGCGCAGGGCAAAATGTACCAGCAGTGGTCGCCCTACCACCACCTGCGATAGTCGCACCGCCACCACCAGCCCTGAACCAGGCTGGAGCACCAGCACCGATTCCACCCGGCCACCTCCACTCAGGCGCGGCGCCCATTCCCCCATTTAGCGAGGCGGCGGACCGTGCCACGGCGGCGCCAAGATGAAAGGCGTGGGTCGGAAGGCTAAACCTATACTTTAAAGGTACCAGGGAGACCGACGGGACAGTCAAGAGGTCGCTCCTCATCCTGTATGGTGGTCCAGAGATATACGATCTGTTTGAGACGCACCCCAACACTGGACCTGAGCACGACTACGACGCCGCGGTCGCGGCACTTAACACGCATTTTGATCCTCAATTCAATAATGACTTTGAGAAGTTTAAGTTCAAAAGAGCATGGCAGACTGAGTCTGAATCGGTGGACATGTACTACGCTAGGCTGCGCCGGCTGGCCAGCACCTGCCCATTCACCAACCAGCGGGAAGAAATACGTGACCAAATCATAGTGGGCTGCAGATCAAAGCTATTGCGGAAACTCATTCTCCGTCAACCGGGCATATCGTTAGATGAGATACTAGTGCTGGCCAGGTCACATGAGCTGTCGGACGCGAGAGCGGAAGAGATGGAGGCTGCGTTACGCACACCGATAATCGCCCTAGCCACAGCTAGGACAACGCCAATCAAGGAGGAGAAGATAGACGCTATCCAGAGGAGACCCCCGGCAGCCCGCCCACGAGCCACAACCTCCCGAGGGAGTCAATGTGGATACTGCGGTGAGGACCACCCAGCAACAGCGACGTGTGGCGCAAAAGGGAAGACGTGTCTGAAATGTGGGCGGCTAAACCACTTTGCCGCGGTATGCAGAGGAGGAAAGTATAGACCGGCCGGTCCGAGGCCCAGAGCAATGACGCAACGCATTCGGAGGTTGTCGCTTGGCCAAGAACTACCACCCCCCGGATAGCCAAGCCCAAGAAAGACGACCTCGATATGAAGATGACGAGGACGATGAGGTATATGACGTCAGCCGAGCGTCCACAAAGAGAAGGCCACCACCCATGTGCTCAATAGCTGTATAAGGTACCGAGATAAAAGCCCTCATCGACACGGGGGCCTCAGTGAACGTCATGGACTCAGACCAATACGAGAAGATGTCTCCCAAGCCCCCTCTTGCACCTTCAAATGCCAGGATCTACACCTACATATTTACAACAAGGGGTGGTGAGGGACAGAGTCTCTGAATTAAGCAGAATACTCTCACCCAGTCAAGAGATCAGGGCTAGATCCAACACCGTTTTTTAGCTCACTGCACCATCCCAGTTTCAGAACCTGGCTGTATGCAAATTAGTCTGTTCCTGTCCCAGTGCATGATGGGAACAGGGCAAACCAAACTACAAAAGCCAATTCTTACACTGGGAAGGAAACAAGCTTCCGGGGACCGGTTTCTGGCATTACAGCCGTCTTCGGCCCGGCTTGCTTGAATCCTGATGGTGCAATGAGCAAGGGACTCATGTCTGAGTATACCCTTCCACGCTTAGGGTGGACAAAAATATTTACAACAAGGGGTGGTGAGGGACAGAGTCTCTGAATTAAGCAGAATACTCTCACCCAGTCAAGAGATCAGGGCTAGATCCAACACCGTTTTTTAGCTCACTGCACCATCCCAGTTTCAGAACCTGGCTGTATGCAAATTAGTCTGTTCCTGTCCCAGTGCATGATGGGAACAGGGCAAACCAAACTACAAAAGCCAATTCTTACACTGGGAAGGAAACAAGCTTCCGGGGACCGGTTTCTGGCATTACAGCCGTCTTCGGCCCGGCTTGCTTGAATCCTGATGGTGCAATGAGCAAGGGACTCATGTCTGAGTATACCCTTCCACGCTTAGGGTGGACAAAAATATTTACAACAAGGGGTGGTGAGGGACAGAGTCTCTGAATTAAGCAGAATACTCTCACCCAGTCAAGAGATCAGGGCTAGATCCAACACCGTTTTTTAGCTCACTGCACCATCCCAGTTTCAGAACCTGGCTGTATGCAAATTAGTCTGTTCCTGTCTCTTGACTGGGTGAGAGTACTCTGCTTAATTCAGAGACTCTGTCCATCACCACCCCTTGTTGTAAATAATTTTGTCCACCCTAAGCGTGGAAGGGTATACTCAGATGTGAGTCCCTTGCTCATTGCACCATCAGGATTCAAGCAAGCCGGGCCGAAGACGCCTGAAATGGCAGAAACCGGTCCCCGGAAGCTTGTTTTCTTCCCAGTGTAAGAATTGGCTTTTGTAGTCTGGTCTGCCCTGTTCCCATGATGCACTGGGCCAGGGACAGACTAATTTGCATACAGCCAGGTTCTGAAACTGGGATGGTGCAATGAGCTAAAAAACGGTGTTGGATCTAGCCCTGATCTCTTGACTGGGTGAGAGTACTCTGCTTAATTCAGAGACTCTGTCCATCACCACCCCTTGTTGTAAATAATTTTGTCCACCCTAAGCGTGGAAGGGTATACTCAGATGTGAGTCCCTTGCTCATTGCACCATCAGGATTCAAGCAAGCCGGGCCGAAGACGCCTGAAATGGCAGAAACCGGTCCCCGGAAGCTTGTTTTCTTCCCAGTGTAAGAATTGGCTTTTGTAGTCTGGTCTGCCCTGTTCCCATGATGCACTGGGCCAGGGACAGACTAATTTGCATACAGCCAGGTTCTGAAACTGGGATGGTGCAATGAGCTAAAAAACGGTGTTGGATCTAGCCCTGATCTCTTGACTGGGTGAGAGTACTCTGCTTAATTCAGAGACTCTGTCCATCACCACCCCTTGTTGTAAATAAGGATCTACACCTACGGCGGCACTGAGCCACTACCACTGAGAGGAGTAATTCAGACGACCGTCGTGAATGGGGATTACTCTACCGAAACACACTTCCACATCACGGAAGGAAAAAAGGGCACCCTTCTGAGCTGCCACACAGCAGAAGACCTTGGGCTCGTGTTCTTTGCGAACCAGGTGCACCAGGCGCATGCAGACATCCTGTTGAAAGACTTCCCTGAGTTGTTCCAAGGCCTTGGGAAGCTCAAAGGGCGAAAGTTCAAACTGCATATTGACACATCTATACGGCCGGTAGCCCTCCGACACAGACGGGTGCCATTCAACCTGAGACCGCAGGTCGAGGAGGAACTCCGGAAATTGGAAGACCTCGGCGTGTTAGAAAAGGTGTCAGGCCCGACACCCTGGGTTTCCCCATTGGTGGTCGCGCCCAAACCAAAACAACCTAGGGCGATCAGGTTGTGTGTGGACATGAGGTTGCCCAATGCGGCCGTCAAACGGGAGAGGCACATCACCCCCACTATGGACGACATAGTGGCTGACCTGAACGGGCCAAAATGGTTCTCGAAACTGGACCTCAATTCGGGATACCATCAACTCGAGCTAGAACCGGCGAGTAGATACATCACGACCTTCTCAACCCATGTAGGGCTTCGTCGCTACAAACGGCTGAGTTTTGGTGTCTCCTCCGCCGCAGAGGTGTTTCAGAACGCCATACATGAAGTCCTATCCGGACTCAGCGGAGTGATTAACCTCAGTGTCGACATCCTGGTATACTCGGCGACACTGGAGGAACACCATGCACATCTGAGGGCAACCCTCCAAAGGCTCGTGGACAGCGGACTGACCCTACACCGGTCGAAATGCTCCTTCTATCAAGAATCGATAGACTTCTTTGGGTATACTTTCACAAGGGAAGGACTAAAGGTTGACCCCAAGAAGGCAGAAACGATCAAGGCAGCAAGTACCCCGAGAAATCCTACCGAAGTGCGCTGCTTCCTAGGCATGGCCACTTACTGTGGCCGGTTTATACCCAACCTGGCTGCTTTGGCGGAGCCTCTCAGAGCCCTCACGCGGCTAGACCACAAGTGGGAATGGACAGTAGCCGCCAACAATGCTTTTCAAAACATCAAAGCCAATCTCCTAGACACAACTGTGATGGCCTACTTCCAACCCCGCCGCAAAACGGAGCTGATCGTTGATGCCAGCCCAGTGGGCCTAGGTGCGGTACTCCTGCAAGAACATGGACCAGAGGTGTGGAAGCCTATCGCATACGCCATCAAAGCATTGTCTGACACCGAGACTCGGTATGCGCAAATTGAAAGGGAAGCCCTGGCCATAAAATGGGCGTGTCAACATTTTCACCTCTACCTGTGCGGCCAGGAGTTTACCGTGGTGACAGACCACAAGCCGCTACTACCGTTATTTGCGGGGTCCTCCAGGCTAGCACCCCCACGGATCGAACGTTGGGCGGTTCAGCTACAAGGCTACAATTCCAAGATCGTGTACCGACCCGGAGCGCACAACCCCGCTGATTATCTGTCCCGCCATCCTGATGTCACCAGCCAACGTCCACAGCCAGAAGAAGGGACTGAAGCAGAACAATTCGTCCATATGATCTCGCAAGCAGCATGTCCAGAAAACATGATGCTGAAGAAGATCAGGGAAGTGATTGCAACGGATGAGACGCTGACCAGAGTGCGCCAGGCTGTGGAAGAAAATCGCTGGGCCCATTTCCTGGACGGAGCGCAGAGCCTTCGACTGGAAGTGAGCCACTCTCGCCAACAGCTGTGGCAAATTCGAAGCGAGCTAAGCGTGGGAGACGAAGGGGTCATCCTACGAGGGCATCTAATAGTAATACCTGAGAGCCTCCAGCAGAGGGTGCTGGCGCTGGCGTACATAGGTCACCAAGGATTGGCCAAGACAAAAGCACGCCTGAGAAGCAAAGTATGGTTTCCAGCCATGGACAGTCGAGTTGACGAAATGGTACGCTCATGCCATGCCTGCACCATCACCGGCAGTGACCCAGCCCCTGCACCGGTGATCACGAGGATGCTCCACAGACGCCATGGACACACCTCAGCATAGATTTTGGGAGTTTCCCCGATGGCCGACACACATTGGTCATTGTTGATTCGTTCTCCAAATTCCCGGTAGTGGAGGTCATCTCCTCAACGGCGTTTCCACAGGTCGAGAAGGCCCTGAATCGCATCTTTGCCATCCTGGGACTCCCAGACGAAATCAAATCAGACAACGGACCCCCCTTTCAGGGGAGAGAATTTAAGAACTATCTCGAGAGCCTCCGGATCAAACATCGGAAGATCACCGCGTTTTGGCCCCAAGCGAACGGGGAGGTTGAAAGACTAATGAGGACCCTCAATCGAGCCCTGAGGATAGCCGTAGACAATGGAGAGGATCCCGAACTGGCCCTTGATCAGTTCCTAGGGGCCTATTGGCAGACGCCTCATAGAACCACCAAATGCGCTCCTGCACATGCACTGTTCAAGAGAGCACCTCGCGACTGCATCCCGACAGATAGCACGTGGGTGCCCGAGGATAGAAATGACGAAGCCATTCAGCCTTGGAGGCGAATCACCAATCAGAAGGTGAGTGAGAGTCGCCATGCCAAAGAGCTAACTCTACAGGAGGGAGACATCGTAATAGTGCGAGATCGGCACCCGGGATGGAAATTCCGAACACCCTATGAGCCGGAGGCGTGGGTCGTAGACAAGATCCAGGGAACCATGGTCACCGCCAGGCGAAATGGACAAGTGGTGACACGCAACGTATCGTGCTTCAAGAGAACGAGAGCACCCGCTGGGACACACGACACAACGGAATGTCAGGAGGTGGGAGATTATGGAGGTCTGGATCTCGGAGGATCATCGCCAGGGTCACCTGTGGCCAGGCAGAGTGGAGAGAACTCACCCAGCGGGATGCCACAAAACATCACCGTCGCGCACAGTCGACCGTGTAGGATCCTCAGCGGTGAGAGTGAAAGGACAACCCCGGCTGGGGTTGCGGCATCTCCATGTGCCCGAAGCCAACACTACAACCTGCGATCCAACCCGAGACCCAGCCAGAGGCTGAGAGACTTTGCTTGGACATCTCCCTGAGGCAGAGAGTTTTTGATCCACGTAAGGACAGACTAAAATGAAGGAGGGATGTAGAGAGCCACACGGGCTCTCCCATACAATGTTGCAGCCACCAACACGCATCCATACATACCCCGGGGCAGGCTCGCACCGGGGTATAAACAAACAAGGCGGAAGACTGCTCGGGGTCTTTCCGGCTAACTAGCAAAGCAGTGTCCGTGTCCCTTAAAGCAGACTCCATCATAGCACCACACCTTCGAGACGTCATCAACTGCTCCCTCAACTCCGCAACCTTCCCGGAAAGCTGGGAAACATGCCGAACTCAACGCCCTCCTGAAGAAACCCACAGCTGACCCCACCGAACTCAAAAACTACCGCCCTATCTCACTCCTTCCATTCCCGGCCAAAGTCATCGAGAAAGCGGTCAACAATCAGCTCACCGCATTCCTCTAAACCAACAAATCCCTCGACTCCTCTCAATCCGGCTTCCGAGCCAAGCACAGCACTGAAACCGCCCTCATCGCAGCAACAGACGACATTCGAACTCTACTGGACAATGGAGACACAGTCGCCCTCATCCTCCTTGACCTCTCCGCAGCCTTCGACACGGTCTGTCATAGCACCCTTTTACAACGCCTTAGAAACGTCGGAATCCAAGGAAAAGCACTGGAATGGATCACCTCGTTCCTCACTGGAAGAACCCAGAGAGTCCGCCTTCCACCATTCAAGTCAGAGGCCACTGAAGTCATCTGCGGCGTACCACAAGGATCTTCACTCAGCCCCACCCTCTTCAACGTATACATGAGCCCCCTCGCGGTCATCGCACGCCAACACAACCTCAACATCATCTCCTACGCCGACGACACTCAACTGATCCTATCACTCACCAGAGACCCCAACACTGCCAAAACCAACCTGCATGAAGGAATGAAAGAAGTAGCCGAATGGATGAAGCACAGCCGTCTGAAACTGAACTCAGACAAAACAGAAGTCCTCATCCTAGGCACCTCCCCCTCCGCCTGGGATGACTCTTGGTGGCCTGAGGCCCTTGGAAAAGCACCCATCCCGACGGACCACGCACGGAACCTGGGCGTCATCCTGGATTCCTCACTCTCGATGAACAGACAAGTCAACGCCGTTTCTTCATCTTGCTTCAACATTCTTCGCATGCTCAAAAAAACATTTCGCTGGATCCCCACCGAAACTAGAAAAACAGTCACCCACGCTCTGGTCACGAGCCGACTGGACTACGGAAACACCCTCTATGCCGGTACCACCGCAAAACTCCAGAAAAAACTCCAACGCATCCAGAACGCTTCAGCCAGGCTCATATTAGACATCCAGCGTAAAGAACACATTTCTGGTCACCTGAAAAGCCTCCACTGGCTCCCCGTCAATAAGAGGATTACTTTCCGGCTCCTAACCCACGCACACAGAGCACTCTACGAAATTGGACCCGAATGCCTCAACACACGACTGTCCTTCTACACCCCCTCCCGCCAGCTACAATCCTCCAACCAGGCCCTTGCCACTGTACCTCGCATCAACAAAACCACCATGGGAGGTAGATCCTTCTCCTACCTGGCAGCTAAAACCTGGAACTCACTTCCCACTCACCTTCGCCTTACTCAGAACCACCTAGCATTCAGAAAGCAACTTAAAACGTGGATATTTGACAAGTAAGTCCCCACCCCTCTACAAGCGCCTTGAGACCCTCTGGGTATGTAGCGCGCTATATAAATTTATTGACTTGACTTGACTTGACTTATTTGCAATACCCTGCCACGTGTTGGGCCCTGACCCGACACACAACAAAGAGGAAAAAAACTTAGACACACAACAAAGAGGACATCGATATAGATACTGCATAGTTAAAGGAGCATCAGTTTGTACCATACATGCCAATAGACCCGATTCAGGCGGGAGTCTACCGATTTTTCAAGCCAAAAATTGCTCTATTTGAGCTGTCTCCCGCCTGAAATTGCATTATTTATAATAGAAGTCAATGGGGAATTTTCATTCTCCCGATTTTTTATTGTAAATCTCCCACGTCCCTGTCCTAAAATGTTGGCATGTATGGTTTGTACACATATTAGTACCTTTGAAACGGCCACAATATGTGCTGTTTTAAAAATCTATGGAAAATACTTTGTTTCAATATCGTCCTCGTTTGGAGATGTACTCTCTCAATATGACTGCAGAGATACATTTAATAGAAGACAGCTCTCGTCTGAAGGCGTAATGATTTCGTAATAAGGAAGGCTTCAACCGCTTATTCAAAATTAAGCCCTGTATCACAGGTTTTCGGCAACACTCCAAATACAATAGCGATTCCCAGTACTGTTCTAGAAGATTGAAAATAGTAAATTGTTAGAAAGTATATTAAAGAACGTGTTTATTACAAACTTCAAATAATAAAAAATAATACATTTAAAATTGAAGTATTACATACATCTCCACAATTGCCAACATGGCATAGTCTAACCATGACACATTTATTTTTTATAATACCGTTATGATAAATACGAAATACATCTTTTCAAGATGGCCGAAATAATGTGGCGGGGCGCAGCAGAGAATGCTCATAGAGATGAAAGAGTGAGTGTAAGCCGTCCCCTTTCTATGTTTACGAATGCACGCTAACCTTTCATTGGCCCCAGCCTGCTGAGTCACGCACACCTCACTGGTAAGAGGACGTTCCAGATACCGCTTCGGCAATGTTCTTTAAAGTGCATTGTAATGGAAGACCGGGGAGTGAATGTAGCCTGATCATATTCATCTGCGGGAGTCTGTATTGAGTTGTGATGGACTGGGCTAAAGGGCTGCTCGGGCGTGAGCTAGGAGTGATGTTTACTTCCTGGTGCAGCCCACATGAACCTACTTATGTTTATAAAATTAAAACGTACATTGAATTTACATTTGATTTATACCCATTAGTAAATCAAATAGCCTGATTACTTATCGGTAGACTTAGGTACTCTTAGCTCTGCTCGTCCTCGCCCCAGTCATTATTTGTGAGGTTGGGATCTCACAATTAATGACTAGGACGAGGATGACTGTGAACATTTATATATAGCGTGTTGTAGGAGAATTCATGTGTGGATTCTCCATGAATTATTTAATGGTACCTTAATTATTTTACTGGATATTCAAGGTAATTATACATTTAGATGACTCCATGACGTCTATTTGTGAACACATTAAGAGTATGAAAAGAATTGTGTATTTATTTCACCCAGTATTTGAAAATTAAATCTCAATGAGCTGCAGTTTCATGGGGTGCGATGGTAGAGTAGATATAATCTTTTGTGAAATGCGTGTGCAACCGTGAGAATCCCTCTATAGCGCCCATGCTGTGCTCGGGTATGCGGTGCATGAAGCGCTGTGCTGTCTTTACTCACTCGCTCCGCCCCTTCTCTTTGCAGGGTGCTGCGCCTTTAAGAGTCCGGGAGCGGAGCGGCGCCCGCCAGAGTATCAGCAGAAGGTGGCTTGTGTGTCCCTGCCGTCCATCGCTTGGAGCCAGTGGATGTCTCATCGGCGAGTCTCCAGGGCGTCCAGTAAGAGGGAGCAGGTCCACCGGGGGCGAGAGAGTGTCAGTGCTGGAGCAGCGTGTTTCCCCTTCCAGAAGATATGAAGCCGGGCACTTCCTCAGTCTGAGTCTTGGCACACTACTGCTGGATCTTCACAAACACTGTATGTGCTGAGGAGTTTTACTGTCCTGGACTCTCTCCAAACTGCTCCCCATGCAGGTGGCGGGTGTGATCCTCGGCTGTTATTCTCTGCACCTCACACAAGCCCTCTTTAAGCACTGAAAGGAGTGCCTACTCCTCCTGAGACCTTAAACTATAAACAAGTTCCTGTTTCATGCATCAACGTATCAGAACCATCGAAAACTCGCATTGTTGTCATTTTTTACATGCCTTTATTGTGATTGTTTTTTTAAAAAAAGCTGATGGGGTGGAATGTTTTGCTTAGCTGACCCCACCCACCTGGGTCTTCAACTTATTTTATTTCTCATGAGGTCAGCGATGGAAAACTCGTTTTAAAAGGCGTTGGTGGCCCATCGTATAAATGAATCCGTTTTTACCACCCTTTTTTTGACCATCCGCAGAGAGGAATGCTCCACAACCTGGCTTGAAGGAGGACAGGAGATTGTTATGCTTCGCCATGTCTTGGGTGGGCGAGGTCCAGTGGTTTGTGCTGGTGTCTTTATTTGTAGTAGCCTTGGTAACTTTGGCCGTGTATCTGGTGCAATATGCCCCGGGCATTTTGTGGAGACCACGGGGCAGTGGTCCATCCCCGGATCTGCTCCATGAGACTGACTCATTGCTCACCTGGGTGCTCTCCCTCAACAGCTGGAGGAGCCAGTGGTTGACCGCCTGGATATCTGCCTTGAATATCGAAGCCAAAAAGTGGGGGGTAAGTAGTCGCCCACTGGCCCGTTATGGGTTACAAACGTGTTCGCTGGTGACACTAAAGAATGCTGTTCTGTGCATCGTGCAAACTATTTTACGTTTATTGTTCACGAGGGTTGTTGCAGTTTGCATGCTTGTTTTAAAACGCAGTCTCATATATTAATGTGTTGTCTTTGCAATTTGAATACTATTATCTCTTTCAGCTTTCATAATGCAATGGCTTTAATATTTATTCTGTTATTGCTGTCTGTTGAAAAATGAAGCGAATTAATCTTCTTTGACCTTGACAGTATGTGTTTGGAAAACGACTATAATAGAATTCTCTGACATAGATGTCTTGTAAATGTTGCCATTTTTCTTATTTCTAAGTTCACGATAGAATGGTCTTCCTTTAAAAGTACAAGGGTGGTCCCACAGCTTATTTGAGTTTCAGAGTGTGTTTGTTTAGTTTGAGTAAACCACACTAACAAACATAAATGTCGCATTACTGCATGACTTTGCATTTTAAAACCCGGCTAATTTCTGTTGTAATACAGTGTTTTTGTTTTATTTGACTAGTGATTTAGTTATCAATACAATAAATGTACATCAAGGTCTTGCCTACTAGACATACATACATACATGCGATGTCCATTGCAAGCCATATTACCAGATTACAGTGGGGTTAGAGCCTGCACATTGGGTACCATTGGCGTTTGTATTGCCACTCTCATTGGCTTATTTGTTAGCTTCTGTGGGCTTTACTTTCTCTTCTTGCATCTGGCCCTCCCCTGGAGCATGGACGCATAATTTATGCTCTTCCACTGCTCACTAATCGGGCACTATGTTTTAGGTCTCGCCTGAGACAGCACATTTACTGGCAGTTTCGAGGCCTTTTTACTTACATTTGCCCTAGACCATATACCAATGGTTGGCTTCATAGTCACTCTCATTTGCTTGCTTTTCATAAGTTGAAATATGCAGCATTCGCTTCTTGTGTTTGTCCCAGGGGCCCTAGAGCATGGACAGAGTACTTATGGCATTCCACTGCTCCCGGAATCGGGTTCTACTTTTATCTTTTTCTCTAAGCACTCAGAGTGCGTGTCTTTTTCAGCCATCTCCCTCTTGTACTTGTCAACAGTGTTGCTTCGGACCTCCGCCCCATGTTGCTTTGCCCTCTGTGTTACTTGTCAAACCCTACTGTTTGTGTTGATGCTTGCCCACTCCCCCTGTAAATATAGTTGCTCCCCCTCTAACCCCACCCTAGTCTGTGTTGTTGCTCTCCCCCCAACCACAGTTTTTGCTCCCACCCAGGGCACAAGTCCTAAGAAAAGTGGGGGGGACTCTCCAAGTTACGTGGTATCACAGGAAGTGACATCACTGCACATGACTGGTTCCTTTACCCAAGGATTGACAAACTAACTCTGCTGCCAGCCTACCCCACCAGGCGTAATATTCTATGTGCAGCACATTTTCATGTAGATGTGATTGCTTTAGCTGCCTGGTGGTTAACACATTTGATTGAAAGATCTGTTTTTGTCTAGACCTAGTTTTGACTTAAAGTAGCCTACAGGGTTAATGCTCCTCCTGCAAAGCACGTCATGTAACATGCAGATGACAGATCTTATTTTATGTAAATAGGTAAGTGGGTTACTGCTTTGAACGCAAATATCCTTTTTGTTACACGCAGTTGCATTGTAATCCTTCTAGTATTAGCACAGTGAGCTATGAAGGATGATATGTGACCCCTACACCCAGTAACCCTCACCATCTTATGTACAATGATTTACAAACTTGTGTGATTTATTGACAATATAATGTGTATGTTTGCTGTAAAGTGATCTGACACCCTATAGTGGGATGAATAGTGCTGTAAAACAAATACAAAATACTGGTATTTAAATTGTTATTTTGCACTGGGACAAAGTAACACATCTGACATTCTCACAGTGCATGAACATATATATAAATGGGGGTCCAAACAGAGTCCACATTGTGCCTTTCTTAAGTACCTGTGAAGTGCTAAAAAGCTGCCTGCTTTTGTTTCCCTTCCACTTCATTTACATCTAGGTGTGAGGCTACAGGCAGGCCCCAGTCTGGATACTCAGACTCCGCCTTTTGTTATGGCGCAGCTGGAAGCTAAAACGACAAACCCTCTTCCCCGCCTGCACGGTGCTGCTCGGAAGGAAAGCAGACACCGAGCAGGCGCTGCTGAATGTGTCCCGGTGTCTCAAATGATACTGGTACCAGTTCGGCATATTTTAGAGTGGGGCTCAACTTCTTAGCAGGGTGGACTGTGTCCACCCTGTGAAAAGAGTGGGTGGACCCCGTCCACCCGCGTGTACCCCCTACTCGAGCCCTGCTCCCACCCAACCATAAACCCCACCACCCCCCTAAAAAAAAAAAGCTCTCCGATGACATGGGCAACAGTGATCACGCCATAGTGTTTTTTCCGCCGCTTTGTTAATGTTTCTGGCCATGTTGTACAGTGCTGGTAGTTTACGAAAACAAGCATTGAAAATGCAATAGGTCTCGCAGCATTAGAGTTAGTGCTTTTAGAATTGTTTATGGTTTTTTTTTGTAAATCTTTAGCATTTTTGTTTCCTGTAGCCAATGCTAAAGAATTTCAAAAAAAAAAAGCCATAAACATTTCTAAAAGCTCTGAAATGCAGTCTGAAATGCTGGATATATATTCAGTACAGATACACTATATTGTTAATGAAGACATAGGATATAATATGTTGTACTGTATACACACAATTAGATGGGAACGTGCTGTGTGTGTCAGCGATTGAAAGAGACTGCACTCAGAGTTGCTGTGCGCATCAGCGAAAAGATTGCAGAGTAGACACGCAATACTTGTACTAAAGTGTTGTGCGATTGTACTGTAGGCACGCAATTTAAAATCCAGCTAAACGCGTCAGCAGAGTTGCTGTGCGCATCAGCGAGTGAACTGTAAACTAGACACGCAGTTTTAAAATCAAGATGTGCGTATCAGCGAAAAGATTGCAGGGTAGACGACCAAATACTTGTACAAAAGTGCTCTGCGTGTCAGCGAAAGAACGTAAAAGTCTGCACTGGGCACTGCTGTGCGAGTCTGCAAGAAAGCATGGAGCTGCTGTGCGCATCAGTGAGTAAACTGTAAAGTAGGCACGCAATTTAAAATCCAACTGTGCGCGTCAGCGCCGCGGAGTTGCTGTGTGCATCAGCGAGTGAACTGTAACTTATACACACAATTTTAAAATCAAGCTGTGCGTATCAGCGAAAGGATTGCAGGGTAGACATGCAAATACTTGCACAAATGTGCTGTGCGTGCCAGCGAATGAGCATTAAAGTGCACACAGCGTCGCTGTGCGCGTGAGCGATAGAGCATGGAGCTGCTGTGTACATAAAATGGACACAAAGCTGGTGTGCACGTTAGTATTGGCACAAAGCTGTTGTACACGCTGTTGTCCGTCTGTAAAGGCTGCTGGGTGTGTCAGCCAAGGAGAATGAAGCTGGTTTGCGCGTCAAGGTTTCTAGGTGCGCAATCAAAGAGCAACGTCGGGTCAATGCGTTGCACGTTGCGTTCCAATGACGAATTTCTGCAATGCCACAGTTATATGGAGAAGTCCTAAAGTTCACAGAGGAAAGCACAGTGCCAGCACGAGGACGGGCAGTCACGAGCAGGTAGTTAAAGAAATAACATGGAACCACCCGGACAGCGGTAAAGTTAACAAGTGAAAGCGGGATGTAAGTAGGGGGGAGGAGAAGTCTGGGCAGGCAGGATGACTCAGGGGAGGGGGCGGAGCGGGGCAGAGCGGCATGTGGGTGTGAAGAAGCCGGGCCTTTGAAGTGAAGCTAAGCTTCACTTCAAAGGTGTCGGAGGAATGCGGGCGGCTGTGCACGCGCTTTTAAGCTCAATGCACATGCGCATTGAGCTTAAAAGTCACGGGCACTGCAAGGAATCGCCACGATTCCTTGCAAGTTGGATAAAGAGTGGATAAGCCCCCATAGTCTCGCAAGCTCGATGCGCATGCGCATCGACAGGCGAGACCTAAAAACTCGCTGTGATGCTGCAGATGCATTTATTTTGGGTTCCTTTTGTTTTCAGCCATGCTGCGCTGCTGTGTAACATGGCTAAAACATTGAGAAAGTCATTAGCTCTCAAAGGTGAGACCCATTGGCTTTTCCAATGCTTGATTTTTTATTTTTGTAAAAAAAAAATTAAGTACCCCACAAGAGTGCTTGTGTTTTCCAGTCATCCTCCATGTGTATTCCCTCTGGCACGCTCATGTTGCTTTTTATCTGCCCATGTTCTTCTCCCCACCACCCTTTTGTGATGCCCTCGCGTGGCTCTCCGCGACATTGCTATTTCACCTGTGTGCTTCTCTCCTTTCCGCTCCACACTGCTTGCTCTCTCGCCCATATGCTCCCCCCTGCTCCATATTCCTCTCTGTTTGCTTCTGTTCCTGCGGCCTCTGAGTTACTTCCTGCGCTCCAGTGCATCTCTATGTTGCTTCTTCTGCCCTTTTATTGTTTCCCCCTCCTCCTCTCGGAGATTCCTACCCTCCAGTTTTGCTCCCCTCTCCCCACTCGTGTAGTTACCCCAACCCATTGTGATACTTTTTTTTCTTTTTATTACCAGTGCAACTTGAAGCACTTGCGTCATTTAGTAGGCGTGCAAGTTAGGTGCGCGCACCTACAAAATTACATTTTTAGGTTTTGCCTCGTCGAAAGCTGCGCCGCGCAGCTTTTTGGCGCAGGCGAAAACTTTTGAGAAGAGTATGTGGCTTGGTCACGCCTCTCACTTCCATTGGCTAGCTCCATAAATGGAGGCTAGCCATTGGAAGTGAGATCTGTCCGTCACGGTCCGAGGCGATTCGTGGGCGTTCCTGCGATGTTTTTCTCATCCTGCCCCTTTTCTCACGTCATGCGGCTGTGCGGCTGTGGGCGTGTGTTTTTTTTTTTTTTTTTTTGTAAAGCTTTGATTTCGCCATTTCGTAAGTGTCCTTTGCAGGGGTGGGTTGCGCGATGTCCCGCTGCCCGTTCCCGCCCCCTGTCCCTGTGCCCATTCCTGCCCCCCCTCCTGCTGTTCGTGTGCCCGTGCGCTCCATCCAGACCGCAACGTTATAACTTACTAAAAATGTTCCCCATGCTTTAAATGGGCCCACAATATGCCCTATGCCTCTCAGGTCTCCGTTGCATGTATATGGTGAAGGGGGTAATCCAGTGTTAAGCTCCAGGGCCCCTTATGCCAGCGTGCGCTATCGTGGGCAGGGTGTTACCACTATATGCACACCACGGACGGTCCATCCGGGACCCCGGTCTGACACGGTCCAATGTGTGGTATTGGTGCTCCCTCCGTGATTAGAGAGGTGCTGGGCGCCTGGTTAGGTGGGGGCCCGGCAGCCTGCCTGTTCTTCAGCCGTTCTGCCTGTTGCTGGCCACGAAATGCATGGCAGTCCCAAAGAAAATGGAGTACGGACGGCCTTTCTATGTCCAAGGCCAGGCCCGTCTCCAACCTGTTACTGCAGCGCTCCCCCGATGTCGTCTGTTATATGGACTAGCCACACGTTGATTTCTACAGGTAAACAGGCGTAGAGAAGTGTGCTTTTTTATATGCAATGTTGAAACATTCGAGATGGGGAGGTATTATTATATGGATAATGTACACATGAGGGCACGATGCACGGATTGTAGAGTTCAATGATTTATTGCTCAGCTTATTGTATGTGAAACAGGATACAGATGGTTTACGATGACGCTTTACATGTGCCAGTTGGGCTGATATAATTGCGGTCTTAGTATTTTAAGAAAAATGTAGTAGTAAAAATAAGTGACAAATTAAACTGGTTGCAAAATATATATATATATATATATATATATATATATATATATATATATATATATATACACATATTATGCGGAATGAGATGCTTGATCCAGTCGGCACAGGATGGCTCTTGTGGTGGACGGTGCAACTTGCATATAAGCTTCAAATACGGTACAACGTGGAGGAGGTTATGTTTCCTAAAACTGCACCCTCAGATTCTATTTCTTGACCACTTTGATGAACACAATTTGTAAAGTAGAGGAGATCTGACTGTCATAGAGCAATTTTATCTTTTTTCTTTTTTCAACAGGAGACAATGAGGTGCAGTTATTATCTTATAGTGTACCTTCGGTGTTTTTTAATTTACGATATGAATGGAAATCAGATTATGAAATTTCTATTGAAGTATACAAGTACGACAGACTTTACCCACCACATTTTTACAGGCATTGCTTGAAAACAGACTTATCAGTTTAACAAACAAATCACTATAGATAGTCTCAGTCTGGATCATTTTAAATAACACTTCTGCATAATGGCCCATAAGTTGCAGTTGGATTGTCAAAATAATCTCAGTTGTTCCCAAGTTTGATGTCAGATCCAAATCAATACATGTGTTCAGGGCCATATAACATTGATTATTATTTGAGTACTTGTAGGAGTATATCGAAGGACTTTATGTATTTATTTTATAGATGAAATATGAAAATAAGGATGGAGAATCCAAAAAAGCAATGTTGATGTTTGCAGAGTGAGTGCAGAGTGACTAGGGAGTGCAGAGTGACTAGGGAGTGCAGAGTGACTAGGGAGTGCAGAGTGACTAGGGAGTGCAGAGTGACTGCAGAGTGCTAGGGAGTGCAGAGTGACTGCAGAGTGCTAGGGAGTGCAGAGTGACTGCAGAGTGCTAGGGAGTGACTAGGGAGTGCAGAGTGACTAGGGAGTGCAGAGTGACTAGGGAGTGCAGAATGACTGCAGAGTGCTAGGGAGTGCAGAATGACTGCAGAGTGCTAGGGAGTGCAGCGTGACTGCAGAGTGCTAGGGAGTGCAGAGTGGCTAGGGGGTGCTAGGGAGTGCAGAGTGACTAGGGAGTGCAGAGTGACTAGGGAGTGCAGAGTGACTAGGGAGTGCAGAGTGACTAGGGAGTGCAGAGTGACTAGGGAGTGCAGAGTGACTAGGGAGTGCAGAGTGACTAGGGAGTGCAGAGTGACTAGGGAGTGCAGAGTGACTGCAGAGTGCTAGGGAGTGCAGAGTGACTGCAGAGTGCTAGGGAGTGCAGAGTGACTGCAGAGTGCTAGGGAGTGACTAGGGAGTGCAGAGTGACTAGGGAGTGCAGAGTGACTAGGGAGTGCAGAATGACTGCAGAGTGCTAGGGAGTGCAGAATGACTGCAGAGTGCTAGGGAGTGCAGCGTGACTGCAGAGTGCTAGGGAGTGCAGAGTGGCTAGGGGGTGCTAGGGAGTGCAGAGTGACTAGGGAGTGCAGAGTGACTAGGGAGTGCAGAGTGACTAGGGAGTGCAGAGTGACTAGGGAGTGCAGAGTGACTAGGGAGTGCAGAGTGACTAGGGAGTGCAGAGTGACTAGGGAGTGCAGAGTGACTAGGGAGTGCAGAGTGACTAGGGAGTGCAGAGTGACTAGGGAGTGCAGAGTGACTAGGGAGTGCAGAGTGACTGCAGAGTGACTGCAGAGTGCTAGGGAGTGCAGAGTGACTGCAGAGTGCTAGGGAGTGCAGAGTGAGTGCAGAGTGACTAGGGAGTGCAGAGTGAGTGCAGAGTGACTAGGGAGTGACTAGGGAGTGCAGAGTGACTAGGGAGTGCTAGGGAGTGCAGAATGACTGCAGAGTGCTAGGGAGTGCAGCGTGACTGCAGAGTGCTAGGGAGTGCAGAGTGGCTAGGGGGTGCTAGGGAGTGCAGAGTGACTAGGGAGTGCAGAGTGACTAGGGAGTGCAGAGTGACTAGGGAGTGCAGAGTGACTAGGGAGTGCAGAGTGACTAGGGAGTGCAGAGTGACTAGGGAGTGCAGAGTGACTAGGGAGTGCAGAGTGACTAGGGAGTGCAGAGTGACTAGGGAGTGCAGAGTGACTGCAGAGTGACTGCAGAGTGCTAGGGAGTGCAGAATGACTGCAGAGTGCTAGGGAGTGCAGAGTGGCTAGGGGGTGCTAGGGAGTGCAGAGTGACTAGGGGGTGCTAGGGAGTGCAGAGTGACTAGGGAGTGCAGAGTGACTGCAGGGTGCTAGGGAGAGCTAGGGAGTGCAGAGTGACTAGGGAGTGCAGAGTGACTAGGGAGTAATAGGGAGTACTAGGGAGTGCTAGGGAGTGCGGAGTGCTAGGGAGTGCAGAGTGACTAGGGAGTGCAGAGTGACTGCAGAGATTAAGCTAATGGCAATGTAAATGACAATGCCATTTATTTATCTGTTTTCAAAACCAACACATAAATACAAATTTTGAAACCATTGCATTGTAAATGCTTGTTTCTCTTTTCAAGCCATGTCGCACAGCATTAGGGATACTGTACAACACAGCTAAAATCACTGGCAAAAGCCAGTAGGTTTGAGAGGCGAGATCTACTGGCTTTGCCAATCAATACTTGTTACTTTTAGAAAACAATTCTTTGGCTGTGGTAGCTTACAGAGTCGTACCTATTTCTTAAAATATAAAACTGCAACTCCCAGAACAGAAAGTGATGCTTGTTCAAATTATAAGGGCTGGATGAAAGTCTCGCACATATTATGGAGCACACACCAGCAATGATAACCCATGTCCCAACATGAATGCTCCTAAAATTCTAATACTTCACATTCTCAAAATCCTAGTTGGTGTGCATCTTAGAGAATGTTGTTTGCTTGTTCAGTATTTTGAAACTTTAACCTCTTACATGCTGGACCATTTCCCCCTCAGTGCTGAGCCATTTTTTGGCTATTTGAATTAATTTGTGTTGAGGGCTCCATATTTTTTTTCTACTTGAGGTATTGCCTTCAAATTTGCCTCCTTTTTTCAACATTCTCGGGATCCCAAAGGTGCACAGGGATTGTGAATCCCTCTTAAGGGAACAGAAAAATTAGGCAATATATAGCAACATTTTGAAGTTTTTTTGGGGAAAAATAGGAACAAAGTGCTCCGGATAAGTGTTCATTTTGCCCCCCTCAAAAAGCTTCAACAAATGATTTGCTGTGCTAATGTCACCATCTTCCCAACTTTCAGGAATATGCAGAGCTGAATCCCCCAAACTGTTTATTTTTAAAACCAGTTTTATCATTTTTCAGAGAGAACTAATTTTCCTATTTTGTGCTCTTAACCTACTTCCAGTTAGTGGTGGAAACCAGTATGAAACCCATGGGAAACCATGGAAAGTAGACAACATTCAAAATTCAGAAAGGGTTCAATTGTGTAGATCCCTGAAGCTTTTCCCAAATAAGCTAACTGTTGAAATAAAGAAATCTTGAAAATGAGTAGGAAAAAACAGCCATTTGTGACATTTTCATCTGTAACTTTTTCTCACAACGGCTGATTTACGGAAGCGATATACCATTATGTCCACTAGATCTTTCTGGTTGCGGGGATATATAAGGTTTTAGGTTCTCCAAGAACCCAAGGTACCTACCCTGAGCCAACAACGGAGCTGCACAATACAATGATTTTTTTTATTTGCACAGGCTGTAGACTGATTAATATGGTGAAATATGTAGTGGAAAATGGGTATCAAGGAAGCCTATGTAATTCTGAAATGGGCACACTACATGGGGTTTAGGGGCTGTGGTTATTAGTAAAACTCTGAATTCATGAGTACCCATATTAGCATATGATTTGAGGGGTATTTTTCAAAATGTCGTCTTACACATTGGTTTACATTTGGAAGGCACAAATGCAGCAAAATCCAATTGGTAATAACAAATGTTCTACTAGTCTATTCTCCCACATGTCTTCTGATTAAAAGTGTACCTCACTTGTGTAGGTAGGCCTAGTCCCTACGAAAGGAAATGGGTCAATACACGCATTACATTTTTCCACTGAAAACTGATTTTTTTTTTCAATGTGGGTAGTTGTGGATTTTGGACCCTAGCATATCTGGCACTTGGGGAAATCCATCAAACCTGTACTTAAAAAAACAAAAATGGAACAACAAGGGAATCCAGGCTGGGGGGACTTGCGTGGCTTTCACCGGCATTTTTTTTTTTTACTTAAAATCCCTTGCAAACCTAAAACTTTGACCTAAACACATTTTTGTGATGGAAAATTCTGCAATCTGCGGGGAGTCACAAACTCTCTTCCACCTAGCATTCCCACTAAGTGACTGGTTGCAAATGGTACCTCGCTTATATGGGTAGGCCTAGTGCCTGCAACAAGAAACCGCTCAAAACGCAACATGGGTACAGCACATTCTACACTCAAAATTGATCCCTTTTTGTGCAAAGTGGGAAGCTGTGGATTTTGAGCCTTAGCTCAGCCATACCTTGGAGATCTTATCAAACTTGCACATTTTGGTAAAACTAGACAACCAGAGGAGTATAGGGAGGGGGCTGTGGCTCTGACTAGGATAATTTTATCCAGCAGCCCTTACAAACGTCACATTTTGTGATGGAAATTTCTGGCATCTGCTGGGAGCCACATATTTACCACCACCACGAGTTCCTACTTGTCCACTGATATGAGCAATACCCCACTTGTATGGGTGGACCACTAGACCATGATACAAAAGGCCTGAAAGTAGTACATTGAGAGATCAACAATTGGGGTAGCTACATTATTTGGGGCTGTGCTGTGGTGCCAGCCCTTTAAACCTATGAAAAATAGACAACCAGGGGATTCCAGGGTGCTGTGCCTTGCATGAATACCATGAAGCTTCTTATCTACGATGCTCTACAAACCTCTAACTTTGGTTGAATGACACATTTTACTTATATCTCTGTGATGGAAACTTCCGGAATCCACCGAATTCCTACCACTAAGCGTTACCCCACTTGTGCCGATACAAAACACTGCCACTTGTGTGGCTAATACTAGTGCCCACGACCTGAACAGATCAAACCAAGTCCAATGGGTGCTCTTACGAGGGGACTCGCAGAGTGCAACACCTGTACCACTTTCTTTTGCCACAAAGGCAAAATCCCTGCTGTCATGTGGGCTTTCTACCCCCATATGGGGGGCATATTTGGGGCAGGCTCCCTGATTGGGACACATCATCTACCTGCCTTTAGGGTGGCAGAAAGACACTACTGTCCCTTCTGCTGACAGGGTATGGCTTGATGCCGGGGTAGATCACACTCTCCTTTTTTGTTTTGCCTCCATTTTCTAATGCCTGGTGTTTAGTAGACTTTGTACCCCCCAGCCCCCGGAGGCAGATTGAGGGCAGAAATTCAATTGGGCCACATCGTGAGGGAGAGCACGGGCCCATGCATGGGGGGTGTACCCCGACCCAAAAAAAATTACTGCATAAATGCAGTCCCTGGTGTCTGGTGGGCTTTCTCCCTCCAAGGGGAGGAAAATTGGGGCAACAGTGCCCTTTTGGGTAGTGGGTATGCCATGGTGGGCAACCCCTACCCCTATGTTTTTTTAAAGATGTGCCCTGGTTTTTAGTGGGCTTTCTGCCCTCCGGGAGGGGCGCATATTAGGGGCATCCACCAGCTTGGGGGGGGAAGGGGCTGAAAGACTGCCTACTTGTTGGGGTTGGTGTATGTATATATGATATGATATGATGTGTGTGTGTGTGTGTGTGTGTGTGTATATATATATGTATATATGTATATATGTATATGTATATATATATATATATATATATATATATATATATATATGTGTATATGTGTTTGTATGTATGTTGTAACAAGGTATTAACGATTTCTCAATACCAGACGGAAAGCACTCACGGGAGCAATTCTTAAAGTATAAAATACTGTATATATATATGTGACATTATCTAAGTGCTTGGGGGCAGGCTACTCACTCGAGTAAGACAGGTGACTACCAAGACCACAAGGCCATCTGATTGGCAACGCCCACTGAGGCGGGAAGTATGTTGCTGCCTGATAAAAATGCTTGCCTCCGAGTACAAGCCCAAGCCTCTGATGAAGTAAGGCTACGAAACGCGTCAGGCTGGACTTTGATGCTTGTTGCTGGAAATTTGCATCCATTTCACTGCTGCTCCCAACAGGAATAAAAAGCCGTGATTTCACCTTGCTTGTGGACTCCTTCCTTTTTGCAGGCAAACTTCGTGTTTATGTTTGAGCGGTGAGCCTGAGCCGCGGAGGGAGGCCCTGGGGCTTGCTGGCCCCCCATGGAGACGCTTAAAAACGCCACCGGTATGGAAGCAATGGGCACTTGTTGGCAGACTATGGACAGCTTTGTATTGAGAAGCATAACAGCACATCCCACTCGGGTTTTATTGTGACATTATCTAAGTGCTTGGGGGCAGGCTACTCACTCGAGTAAGACAGGTGACTACCAAGACCACAAGGCCATCTGATTGGCAACGCCTACTGAGGCGGGAAGTATGTTGCTGCCTGATAAAAATGCTTGCCTCCGAGTACAAGCCCAAGCCTCTGATGAAGTAAGGCTACGAAACGCGTCAGGCTGGACTTTGATGCTTGCTGCTGGAAATTTGCATCCATTTCACTGCTGCTCCCAACAGGAATAAAAAGCCGTGATTTCACCTTGCTTGTGGACTCCTTCCTTTTTGCAGGCAAACTTCGTGTTTATATATATATATATATATTATTGTGATTCGGAACGCCCGCTGCCTTCAGACCAAAGGGCGCGTCGACACACTGGACCTCCCAATCGCAGTCCAGATCAATTCACCATCACTCTCCAAACAAAAGCAGTCGACGCCATGTCTGTGCGCTAAACTTTTAGTTTAATGTCCGCTGAATACTGCTAGACGCGTTTCGCCTGTCCTGCAGGAGATATATATATATACAATGAACTTGCTAAATTACAACAAAGCACCGCAATGTAATGCACCAACATACATTGACGAAAGTACTAAACTTAATATATCATGTAATAATGCAAAATTCATACATTTAACAATTTTTAAATGACGATGCTCATGCTTCTAAAGGGTAATATACCATTGAAGAGACACAGACAAATTTAGTTTAAGGAATTCCTTGTGAAATAATACCCTGATTACACAAAATGTCCTTTTGTAAATATGTATAACGTTAGTTGATTAAAAAAAGCACTACAAATCCCATAATGCCTCATTGTGGCAGAAATGGGTATTTAATGTGAAAGCAAAAAAGGACTCACTAACCGTAATTAAGGCTATCCAGGCTGAAACGCGTTGGTTGAGGGGTTTGTGGTGAAATAAAATACCACTTAGTATCCTGCTTTGGAGTGTCGCGTCATTTGTTGAAAGATAATTGCCCATCCTTTTTGTACGCAGTCCTTGTCACTATATTAAAAAAAAATTACATGGTCCCTAGCGGGCTTTTTGCCCCCCCCTTACGGGCACAGATTGGGAGTAATCACTCTCCATCCACCCTCCGAGGGGAGAGGGAGGAAAGATGGGGGCATAGCCATGCCCTAGTCGGCAGCATCCAGCACTGTATTAAAAAAAATCCCTGCTAACTAGTGGGCTTTCTGCCTCCTGGGAGGGGGGGGAGCACAAGCCCATGCTGAAGGGGCCACTCCCTCTATCCCAGGTGCCTAGTGGGGGGTTCCTGATTGTGGATCGCTCTCCTGTGGCGACCCTCAAGCAGAGATGCATTGAACAGAGGTACCATTAGAAAGGGGAGATTCTCTTAGATGAGGTATCCGTGGAAAGGGGATAATCAGTACTCAGGGGGCTTAATTGTACTCCGAGCACTGATTCAGTAAAAGGGAAATTAGCCCATTGTCCCGTTTTCCTTTGACTTTTAGAAGTAATGACATTGCGCGCCTTGCGTGCTGATCGTCATTACGATCGGCAGACACTGAGGCTGAAAACTGTCTGCCTTTTTAAATTCTTTTTGTGGGCAGCCCTCGCTGCTATATTTTAATAATAAAATAACCTGGTCTCTCGCTGGCTTTCTGCCAGCTAGAGACCAAGTTGTACAAAATTCACTGGTGCAGTTGTTGTAGTCGAACCTTCTTAGAATGTGCCTGTTGCAGGCACATTCTAAGATGTTTAAAAGCATTGACATAAGATTTTATGTGTGTTTCTCTTTCTTGGGACTAATGGCACTCAGATGGTAGCTTAATATTTTCTGAAATAGATGGAAACAGTCCCTTCTGCAGTGCCTGCCTGGCCAAGGGTGGCTAGATAATGCAGAAAAGCTAAAAAATTATGATTTTGTTTTCCTTCAGTGTCTGGTACAGGAAATGCTGCAGCTTGTAGATAATAATAAAGGCATAATAATAAAGGCATTTATTATGCGCCTGGCTACGCCATCCCGGCGTGTCCCCGCGCTGTGGAGAAAGGACTATCATAGACAAGCACAGACCCTACAGTGACACAGGAAACTAATTACTAAACAGATGAGTTTTCAATAGTCGCCTAAAGTTAGTTTCCGACTTCTCCAGCCTGAGGCCGACCGGAAGTTTGTTCCAGTTTTGTGCGGCTAGGAAGCGGAATGAGCGACCGCCCATTCTCGCTTTCCTTATCTTGGGGACTGCCACCTGCCCAGTACCACAAGATCTCAGAGCCCTTCCTGGTAGATACCTGGTGACCAGACTCCCCAGATATGCCGGCGCCTTTTGCCAGAGAATACGGTGGCAGATGAGAAGAGATTTAAACAACACCCTTTTTAGGTTTCGCCTGGCGTCCACTGCGCAGCAGTGTTCGCGCAGGCGAAATCTTATGTTAGACAGTACGGGGCTTTGTCCCGCCTCTCTCTTCCATTGGCTAGCTTCATAAATGAAGGCTAGCCATTGGAAGAGAGATCTGTCCGTCATTGCCCGAGCAGATTCGTGGGCGTTCCGGCGATTTTTACTCATCCCGCCCCTTTAACAACGTGATGCGGCGGTGGGCGGATGTTATGTTAATTTTTTTTTTTGTCTAGGCATGTTTTGGTCATTTTCAACGTGTGTTTTGCAGGGGTGGGTTGCAGTCACCGGATCGCAATTCGACACCACGTTTTTGAACGTTTTCTCAGAATCCGCTTTTGCCCCGTATGCTGCATGCACTGTGGAAGTGATATTTTAAATGATGCCACATTTTTGAGCGTCATTTCACACAAGGGTTCCACTACATGTATCAAACAGTAATCATGAGCAACCACACAAAAGGCTGTATTAGGGGATTCTAGTTTCTAGACTGAGTGAACTAAACAGAGGCTCAGGAACTTGGTCGGGTCTCTCCACTTTCGTTTCTACTGTTCTTGGTGCATTACGATGTGTGACACTTACTTTTTGAGACAACCCGTAGATAGGCACGCATATGACCACACTGTCGCTTGATGTGATTTCACGTTATATCTATTCAGATTTATTAAGAGTGAAGTATAGATGTTTGCTAACATTGTTCACCTCATCCGTTTCCGCCGAGTTCGAGCGCTCATTGCGGAAGTTGAATTTACGGTCTAGTTGAAATCTGTGTCCATGTGCATATAACGCATGCGCGGTATACACACTTCCGCAATAGCATTCAGGAGTGAAGGACGACGCCGGATTCGCGGCTGGGGCACACAGGAGGTACGTGCATGCAGGTCTAAGCCAGCATAGTAGCGTTCATTCGCAGTTTCATGGGTAGTGCAGATTACTGATTTTATCATTTGGACATTACAGGCAATTACAGCGGATTTAACGATTAAATAGAACCAGAATAATGACGGAACTGATTGCCTAAAGACTGAGTAAGTGTCTGGGATAAGAGGGCGGTATACGGTGATGGAGGCACGCGAGATATGTAGTTGATTGGGTTTTTGATTGTAATTATAGCCACACAAATTGGTAGAGAATACGTGACTCCTGCTCTGCCCCAGACTATTCTAAGGCCAGGCCTAAGTCCTGTTATTATACAGGTGAGGAATGTTTCTTTGGGAATATAATGTGTCTAGTACACGGACCGTATATTCGCATTTGTAAATGGGTATTGTTGTTATGTGTTCGGCTCCCAGTGGACGTTAGCACCTGTGTGAAAGATTTTCATTTAATTGCAGATAGCGCACGACCAGTGAGGGTGCCCAGAATTGCTAGGCAGAGTATGATTTCGAGTGTTCTACATTCAGCGGGCCCCATTCCCTAAAACCTTCCACCCAATATGATAGTCAAAGAGTGGCCCTGCAGCAGCAGTCTTGTGTCTCATTATAAAAAGCGGTGTGTTAACGTGACGGGAGCAGTGGAAACGTAGGGTTCCGGGTTTGCGCGGCTCCCATAAGGTGAAAGGAGTAGTGGAGATGTCCTGATTGGGAAAGCGCCTGCATGCCTGTCATCCTTCACAGCAGCACTTACAACCACGTCTGCCTCAGCGGAGGAAGGTTTTGAATATCAAATTAAATTGCAAATTGAGGTGCGGGTGTGCTGCTGATTGTGAAATGCCAGACCGCAGTTTAAATTACCCTTCTCGCTACTTTTGCATGTTCGTGATTTGAGGCTCAGCCGCCGTCTCTGGAAGACGCTCTGCCGGGGGGGGCAGCTTTAGACCCTATTGAGTGAAAGATGGGAAGCTGTGTGAACCCTCGCAGTGAGAGATGGGGGAGCTATTTGACCCCTCACAGTGAGAGATGAGGAGTGATGTGAACCCTCGCAGTGAGAGATGGGGGGTGATGTGAACCCTCACACTGAGAGATCAGAAGTGATGTGAACCACCACACACACACCACATCTACCACCACCACATCCACCACATCCACCACATCATCAACCACAGCCACATCCACCACATCAACCACAGCCACATTCACCACCACCATATCCACCACCACCACCACATCCACCACCAGATCCACCACATCCATGTGTGTGTGTGGCTCTCTGTGTGTGGGTGCAAATGCAATAGGTCTCGCATTTGCGAGAGATTAAGCTATTGGCATAGTAAATGACAATGCCATTTATTTATCTGTTCTCAAATCCAACACATTAAAAAAAAATTGTCATCTACAATGCCAATAGCTCTAACTTTTGCAAAAGCGAGACCGTTGCATTGTAAATGCTTGATTTAATTGGTAGCCAATGAAGAGCATCAAGGGCAGGCTTCGACGCCGCCCTTCTTGGCAGCCTCATAACCAACCGTGCTGTCGCATTCTGTAGGACCTGTAGTCGTCCCAGATTCTTTGCAGATGCTCCCAAATATAATACATTCCCGTAATCAATACGGGAAGTAATGAGGGCATGGGTCATTGTCTGTCTGGTTTCCAATGGGAGTAGGCCTAGAGGTTTGCGTAAGATTTTCAAACACCAAAGCATTTTCCCACTACGCGACGGATATGACCATCATAGGAGAGGGTGGGGTCCATCCAAACCCCAAGATTCTTTGCCTCTGTACAGGGTATAGGGGTAGGGCCCAGACACTGTGGCCACCAGTCTGAGGTCCAGCTGGATCTGTCTCCCCCCTACCACCAGCACCTCTGTCTTGTCACCATTCAGCTTTAACCCCTTCCATGCTAATGACAAACCCCAGCCGTCATGCTCCGCGGCGCTCGTGTGCGGATGATGGCTGGGGTTCGTCCCGGTCCTGCCCTGTTAGTTTGTTTAACGCAATGCGGCGGAAACGGGCCAGCATCGAAGGGGTTAAGCAGTACTTGTTCATCCAGGAGCCAAGCTCCGGCATACATGCCTTAAATTGGATGCCTCGACCGAGGGTGCCTGGGACAAGGAGATCAGCAGCTGGGTGTCGTCTGCATAGGAGACTAACTCCACCCCAAATGCCTGTACTACCTCTGCCAGTGGAGACATATACAGGTTGAACAGAGTGGGGCTCAGAGCAGAGCCCTGAGGCACCCCCTGTTCCAGTGCAACATCCTTGGACCGAAAAGTTCCTCTTTGGACCTGGAAATTGCGCCCTGTCAAGAAAGATTTCAGCCAGCCTAGAGCAGGACCCGAGACACCACCTTTGTTCAAACACTGCAGCAAGGTGTAGTGCGCTACAGTGTCGAACGCTGCGCTTAGATCTAACATTATCAGTGCCATGGTGTGTCCCGCGTCCACCCCCTGCCTAATGGTCTCTGTGGCCCTTAGTAGGGCGGTTTCCGTAGAGTATCCCGGCCGAAAACCTGATTGAGAGGGGTGTAAAAGATTGGCCACCCCCAGATACGCCGTCAATTGCTTATTGACCACCTTCTCTGCTACCATGGCCATATAAGGCAGAAGTGAAATAGGTCTCAGGTTTTCGAGAATATCATGGCTGATGGTAGGTTTCTTCTTAATAGGCAGGACCACAGCTCTCTTCCAATTCACTGGCAGCGTATGCGATGAAAAGGAGATATCCAGAACGTGCCTAATGTAGGGCTCCAAACTCTCCCCTAACACCTTAGGAGGAGCAGGGTCTCTAGGGGAGCCCGACTTGACACTGAGACAGATGCTTTTTAAAATCTCAGGAGGGGGGACAGAAAAACATGTCAGACTCCGCCCCGCTTTACTGTCTCACTCCAGTTCCTCAAAATCCAATCCACTACCTGGACTGCCCGTAAAAGTAGAGTAGATGTTTCTCACCTTCTGAGAGAAGAATTCTGCCACCCTATTACATTCAACTTCTGAATCGTCACTGGGTGCATTTAAGCTGGCCACAGAGGAGATCTCCTTGTAGATTTTAAACAACTCCTTAGAGGAGTTCTCCGCATTTCCAATTCTAACTTTGTAATGTGCGGCCTTGGCTCCTCTCAGTAAGACTTGATATTTCCTCTTTCCTTCCCTGTAAAGTAGCCTATCTTCTTCTCCAAAACCCCTTCTCCAACACCTTTCCAAACGCTTGCATCTTGCCTTGGCTTGCTGCAAGGAGGGGGTAAACCAAGGGGCAGATTTCCTAGCTCTGATTCCCGATTTATTCATACTTAGCGGCGCCACTTTATCAAGAGCATTGAGAATGCGCCTGTTCAAATTTTCAATTGCGCTCTCACTGTTAGACCCTCCAGGGGGGCCCCCTTCACTCAGTTCTTTATTAAAATTATCCAGAGTGAAGCTGTTCCACTTCCTACAGGGATACCTATTCGTTACCCCCTTCTGTGTCTCCTCTGCGGTTATATCTATGCTGAACGGCACCAAAAAGTGGTCCGACCAGGGAACTGGTTTTGGAGTCCCCACCACCACACTCTCCCAACTGGCGAACACAGGATCTAACAAATGGCCTAATTCATGTGTAGTGGAGCAAGGTTTTAGATCCAGTCGCATAGACTGCAGGTCCTGACGCAGCTCAGCCGCCTCCCTGTGCAAAGGGTCTTCAAAATGCACATTGAGGTCACCTAGCACCAGATATTTATTTCGCCTAATCGCCACTTGGGCAATGCCCTCTTGAAGACTAGCCCTGAAATTGCCAAATGCTCCAGGTGGTCTATAAATAAGGATCCCAGTTATTGAGGACTTTGGATCTAGTTTTAGTAAAAAACTACCAGCCTTACTGTTACTCACCAATAAAGGGTTCACGATGCATTCATAGGGAGCCTTAATAATGACTGCTATCCCACCCCCTTCCTATTCCTCTATCAATTCTTGCTATGTTGTAGCCAGGGGGGAGAGCCTCAATTATGTCAGGGTCCGAGTTTGCCCCAGCCAGGTTTCCGTAAGGAACTGCACGTCGAGCTTCTCATCTATGAGAATCTACGATATCTCCACGCTGTGCTTGCTAAGAGACTTACAGTTCAATAATCCACCCACGAGCATCTTTCTGCCCACCAGGCTGAATTGCTCCCGCTTTCCCTTAAAGGGGCAGTGTTGGCAGCTACTAGGTTGGGGCACTGCCATGGCATGTCTACAAGCCTTCATTACGGAGGGGCACAGCTGCAATAATTCCTCTCTCCCATACTTTATTGGTATGTGCTTGAATTGAGGAGGGGGGCTGGCCCTGGTCCCCGTACGGCCGCGGACGGGCGCAGACGGGTGCGCCAACGGCTCGTCCGCTGCGCGGCCGCTGTCTACCCTGCATTATATAGGAAGTGGGACTGGGAGACTAGAGTGCTGCCCTCCTTCCTGTGGACCCGGAAGTGCTGGGCGCCTCACCCTCCGCAGCAAACACCCACAATGGACGCGGCGGAAAGGGGCGGGCAAGACAGATAAGTGAGCAAAACAGGACTAATTATTCTAGCCCCTGTAATGTCCCCCAGAACAAATTATGCAGCAAACATAAAAATGATTAAAAATTTTTTTTTTAAACAAATCAACAAGTATTAACAATTGTCTCCAGCGCTCTAGCTCAGCGCCTGAGACTCCAAATTAAATGCGAGCAAAGTAGATGTTTGCCTGTCGCTGCCACCGACAGACCCGTCTCCACCGCTGTTTGCTAATACACCCAATACCCATCTTTCACTGAAGTGAAAGTTGAGTGTTCTATTTATTTATATATTTGTTTATTTTTAATGATGGTAGAGCATGCACATTCTTTATTTTTGACAATACAGTAGTAATGAGACATTTCCCCTTCATTCCTACCTCACAACTGTCAGGACACATCTGTATTTAGCAAACTGCGTGACTAGAGCTGCACTAAAAGTATGGCAATGCAGAGGTATTGTGGCCTGTACTTGTAGTCTCTGCTCTTTGTATAGTGGACAGCATATGCCAGGCCAACTTCTCACAGGCAATACATCCTAAGACTATATATGATGGTTTTGAGGAAAGGAGTATATTATATGGTGTGGTTGTGTTACCTCACCATGTAATAAACTCATAAATTCGTCTTTGGTCCAGTTAGGCTCACTTGTAAAACCTTAGCTCAACCCTGGGTAGCTGTGGCTTTGAGCAGTTAGGCTTGAACAAAGGAACACGTGTTAAGCATTTAGAAGTATGAAAATAATGTAATATGAAAGAAATGTGACTCAAGGGAAATGTGACACCAAAATGACTTTTTAGACCTCAAAATTAACAAAATCCACCGGAGGGTTTCAGAGGTATAAATTATTAAGTAAATTGTAAATCACTGCTTTCCACTCAAAATACAGCAAGCATTGACAAATTAAGTGGTTACTTTGATAACTTAAAAAAAACTTTTCATAGAGTTCTGCTCAGGTACTCCGGCCTACTTTGGATAACCAATTCCCGCATGGAGCCAGTCACATGGGCCATTAAGGCGTAGCAGGATAGTAACCTACAGTCCTAGCAGTCTAGTTCAGAGCTCTGTGGACGAACCCCCATGGACATCAGTGGGATGGTCTGATGCAAGGGATAGAGGATGCTGATCTGGTCGATGCGGATCTCCCTAGGGCCACCCCTCGGTCTACAACCACAGTGGGGCGGCTTTGGCCACAGAGGTCAATGTCCTTCGAAGTCCAGCTAAAAACCAGTTGCCACTTGTCTACTGGTCTCCATTCACAGCAAAACCAGCGGCTCCCTTTAATTGTGGCTAGTGTCAGTCTTGAGCGACCAAACTGCACTTTGATAATTCTTCCGGGTCCAGCAGACTTGGGTGCTAGTTTTGAGTGTAGGGGCTCGGTCTCCCGGGCTGTGCTTCGGTAATCCGTTGCCACACAGTAGTTGTGGCTACCAACATGCCAAGGCTGCTTCTTCAGCTTCTGTGGCCTGTAGGTGTAACAGGAAGGAAGTCAGCCATCTGCTTCTTGGAGTTCACCTCTTCTTTCTGGGGCTTAGGGACGATTGTCCTTAAGCAGTGCAACACAGTGCTAACTTTGTTAGCCTATGGATCAGCAGGTGCAGTCCAGTCTTTTGTGCAGGCCTTCTTTGCTGGGTCTAGGGAACAGCAGGGCAGCCCTTCTTCGGTTCACTCCCAAGTGTAGACATGATGTGACGTCTGGGTGTCAGGGGTGCCACTTTTATACTTGTGATTTGCCCTCTGGAAATGTTGGAACTACCAGCCAATGCACCACCAGATCCCCTACCACCTGATGACTTCCTGCAATATGTGGCTTTAAGCTAGCCTAGAGTGCAATATTCTGCCCGCTCCCTAGATGGCAGAATCCTTCTCTGTGTGTGACACTTAGTAACCCACTCTAGAGGTGTATTTACTTGAGGGCTACATGCCCATGGGAACACTGGTTTGGCAACTGTCCACCCCCCCCTTCTGTCACTAACACCAATGTGTCAACCCGAACAAAAGAGCAGTCCCTCGAGTGTGTGACCACCATTTGCCCTTCAAAGGCAGCTTCCCCTTTGAAGCTCGCCTTTTGAGCTCATAACCTGTTTGGGCTTCTTGTCCAGGAGTGGTGACACCAAGTCCAACAGCAGATCTCTATTGTGTCCTTCCCTGAGAGTCGTTCACACCTCACCCCAGTAGTGCAGAAGGTGGTCTTGTGCCAGCATCTGGAAATGGCCACTGGAAAACTTGGGCAACAGAATGATAACTTTGGAAAGTCCCTTTTACTTAAAGGTGACATTAAATTCAACTTGGGCATCTAGTCTGGTTTAATGCAACAGTTTTTTTGATACCTTGAAGTGCCAACTATAGTAGTCCCATTCAAGAGTTAGCACAGCTGAGTTGTCTGCATGTAACCCTGTACTTGCCTATGGGGCTACTAGCCCTTCCAAAGTAAAAACAATTAGTGTTTTTTTTTTTACTGTTCTTACATATAAAAACGCATGTCCTGCTTTTTGATACAATCCACCCTGCCATAGTCCTTGACACGCTAGGGGTGACTTATATATATTAAAAAGGAAGATATGGACTTTGTCATTAGTTAGCATTTTTAAAACTGCTCTACCAGTTTACAGTGGCAGGCTGGAAGACATGTTTTATTCTGTCACTCTCATGGTGGCACAATAAGTGCTGCAGCCCTGGGGGATATGTTAACTGACATGCCCTGGGTATCCCTGGTACCATATACTAGGGACCTATAAGTAAGTTAACGTATGCCAGTTGGGTATAAGCTAACCAAACATACACTTTTAAGGATCAGAGCTAACGCACTGAGGTCTGGTTAGCAGACCTCGCTGCACTCCGAATGGAAAAACCAGTAGTATCAGCCCAAAACTTGGAGGGTGATCCTGCAAAAAAGAGGCATTTCCTTACAATTGGAAATTTATTATGAAGATGCATTTAACAAGTATTATCAAAACCAACAGGCAAGGCTTTGATGTGCTTATGCATGCCAGAAATACATACACCCTATTTAAGCATCTGCTGTCTCTGTGCAATATGTGTCTCTGTGTATCTTCTATATCGGTGCACAATTTTTTTTTGTTTACTATAGGGTCTCCGCAGGACAAGCGTGGCGATTAAAATTTTTTAAAAAGAAATAAACAAACAAACTGGGAACAGACATAAGGAGGCAAAAAGGGACCAGTCACACACAGCAGACACTGCTTCAGTAGTCTGTGTGTATTTGTTAATTCATGAGTACAGTAAAGTTGAATTTGTTTGGCTTTGACAGTGCTTGCAATCACTGTGCTTGTCTCTAGCTTTTACTATTTTAGTGTTCGGTTTGCAGGTGGGGAGGGTGAATTAAGTTCCAGAATATGAAAGGAATGCAGAAATTGCCTGCCCAGATCCCATTTGTGAGCATTAACATACTCGTGCAGTGTTTCTTTTATGAAAGTCAAATGCAAGGTATAGCTATTACTGTGGGCATGGAAGACGGACTGTTGTTTTCTGCTATGGATTTGATAAGGGACATGTGGATAGGTCACTTTGTCTTGTGCCTAGTTGAGACTAGCATCTCCCATGAACATCCAATCACAAATAGTGGTTTGAGCATCATTCTATTCAAGGAAACAATCAATGAGCTCTATTTGTTACTAGGACGGCGGTACAAGGTATTCAGCCTCCGTGATCTAGTTGTTGTGCTTGTTATCTCCATAGTAGGGGGTGTGTGTGTGTGTGTGTGTGTGTGTGTGTGTGTGTGTGTGTTTTTTTGTTTTTGTTGTACATGGAGTAATGTGAAATAAGTTGGGTCCCAAGTTCTTTATTAGCATGTAGAGAACCAACACCTTCAGCTTGCCAGTGCCTCTGAAGCTCTATCTGAGAGAACTCCAACTTTCTAAACCGCCACCACCAGAGGATTCTAAGATGGAACCAAAGAGATGGGATGGGTAGGGGAGGACCGGAGGAAACCAACGGGGAAAGATAGAACACATCTCCATCCCGAAGGGACAAGAGAGCGGGATGTAAATAAAGGGACCGACAGACTAGAGCAATAAGATGAAACCATCTGTGAACCTAGTACCTGAGAAACAGTTACATTTAGCAGCCCCCCCACCCCACAGGACAATAAAGAAAATGCAGTACACATTGCACCTGAAAGTAAGTTACGACATTTTGTAATCTTTGTGCCAGAAAGAGGGGTGCTTGAGTCTTCCCCCCCCCCCCCCCACCACACACACACCCCCCGCTACCCCATTTACCAAGCTCTGGATCAACCGGAGTATTTCTGGTACCCTCCTCCCTTCCTTCACTCAGACTCAAGATAGCAGGACCTGTGGTTATACGGTCCATGCTTCACATTTTTCCATTTTCAAGAATAGCCACATTTTTCTTAACTTCCTTGATCTTCTCCGGGAGCATAGAATTTGTCCCCTTTGCAACTTGCCACATAAGGTTTTCTGACAAGAACCCATTGACCCTGATTCCAGAACTAGTCTTTAGTACCTCATTTTTTGTCATACAAGTCTTTGTACACTTTTTGTTTTCTCCTCACCCCCACCTCTTCAGGGTCAATGATTATCTCTTTGTTCTGGAAAAGCCAATTAGGAGTCCATTTGGATCCTGCCTTCCTCCCCCTCAACAATTCAAAGGGAGAGAGACCTGTGGTGATATTGGGTGTGGTATGGTACGACCATAGCATTTCTCTTAGGTTTCCGCGATGCCACAGCCAATTGTTTTGACACTTTTAACAATCTGTTTGTTCTTTCCACTTTACAGCTGGCTTTGGGGCAGCATAATAGAACAAACATGTCAGATGACATGTCTGCTAAAAAATTATTCATTTCCTCCCAAACAAACTGGACCCCATTGTCTGTTATCAGCGTGGATGGCATACCCTCCTTGGAAAACACCTCACTTAAAAAGTTTGTAAGAGACTTTGTGTTGATCGTGTTAACAAACTTGTGCGTGATCCAGTCGGAATAGTAGTCAATGAGGACAAATAGGTATTTGTCCTGTGGACCCATGGCCTGGATGGGTCCCGCAATGTCAAGTCCCAACTTGTTCAACTTAACCGTGGGAACTTCAACGGGAATGAGAGGGATGCGCCTCAGGCTTTTAGTTTTGTCACTCAGGCTACAGGCATGGCAATTGTTCTTGTTCTACAGCAGGCAGGGTAGCTTCCAAAATCGCATCATTTGGATGTGCAGTACCACCGTCTCCCTCTACTGGTGCCCTGGATAAGAATTCAGCTACACAGTTCTTTGACCCTGGAACACAGACCATTTTGAAATTAAAACCTTGAAGACCCAATACCCATTTGGCTATGCGGGGTGTCGTGTTCTCCATGTCTTTTTTTGAAAACAAGGATAGTAAAAGCATGTGATCATTGCACAGTTCAAACGGCATGCCCCACACATAAAACTTGAAATGTTTAATTGCCCAATAAATAGCCAATGCCTCCTCTACTGTTGAATAATTGACCTCTGCCCCAGTTAACGTTCTGGAGGCAAATGCAACCACTTTCTCTTTGTTGTTTACTCTCTGGGAAAGTGTGGCACCAATACCCTTGCTGCTAGCATCTGTGGTTATAATAGTTTCTCTTTCTACATTAAAATTTCCAATTTGGGGAGCAGTGATAATGGTCTTTTTTTATGTCTTCAAATGCCCTCCCCACTCAAATGTAGAACATTTTTTAGCAAGTTTCTCAAAGGTTGCGTAAAAATGGAGAAATTCATAATGTATTTGGCCATATACTCTGCCAAAAATAACAATATCTCCTCTTTACTAGTTGTGGAGGGAGCTTTCCATACAGCTTCAACCAAATCAGACTTGGGTTTGAGGCCTTCCACTGAAATTGTGTGACCCAGATAGTCTACAGAAGTCACTCCCAATTTACATTCCTTAGTTGTAAATCCTGAATCTTTTAGTTTGCTCAACACATTAGTAATATTAGAATTGTGTTCACTTTCACAGGCACCATATATTATTATATCATCCTGAAAACACAATGTCTTGACACATTCCCTGAGTATGTGTTGCATTATTCTTTGAAAGGCTGAGGCAGCTTAAGCCAGTCCAAACAGTAATTTCTAACAACTTAAAATTGCCATAAGGTGTAGTGAAGGCCGTTAACAGCTGGGACTCAGGATGCAGATTGACCTGGTGGTACGCTGAGGACAAATCGAGAACGCTGAAATACTTTGCCTCTTGAATAGTACTTAGCATCTTGACTATCCTTGGTAGGGGATGCCTGTCCACCATGATGCTTGTGTTGAGATCCCTTAAGTCCACATGTAAACAAATGTTCTTACTGTTGTCCTTGGTTGTGAGAACAATGGGCGCCAAACATGCAGAACGCTCAAATTCCTGTATCACACCCTGATTTACCAGTTTCTCAAGTTCTAACCTTAAAGTTCCCTCATAAGTAGTGGTACAGAATGAGTTTTATGTACTACTGGGTGTGCTCCATCTTTAAGTACAATCCTGTGCATGTATTGTTTTAACCTTCCTAATTTCTCAGTGAAAACCTCAGGAAACACTTTAATGAGGTTGCCACCTACCACTGGAGGTTCCACTAATAGCACCTGGCCTACCTTGTTGGGATCAAGGGTGATGCCCAATTCCTTCTGGTGTTTCCACCCCAATAAGCTTGATCCTTCTTCGTGAAATAAACCTTTCCCACTGTGTGCCTGTCCTTAGAGATTCTCATTCTCGCCATACCCTCCAAGGGAATGGGTTCTTTGTTGTATCCACATGGACGTATATCCGCAGTTTCCAAAAGAAGATTATGTTTACCAAACTTTTCGTCAAAAAGTTTTTTTTCAATCATGGTGTAAGGAGAACACGAATCTGCATAAAGTTGCATGTTTTCTCCATCTAGACTTGCTACAAGTGGGATATTGTATTTTTTCCTCAACTTCCGCTTGATCTATTTGAAAGACTTACCCTTTGTTCTCCTCACTCTCAACTTCTAACCCATTTACCAAGTGTACCTTTCCACTAGCAGCTTTGCACACCTTCGAAAAATGTCCTTTCTTACTACATTTCCTGCAAACGGCACTTTTTGCTGGGCATTTCTAATTATTAGCTAGATGGTTAGAACTACCACATCTAAAACAGCAAAAATTCTGTCTTATTGCGGGAACCCTCTTTACTCTTCTTTCTATTTTTATACACCGTCTCTTCACTGACTATGTTCTTAGATTCTCCCTTCTCTTTGTTAAACCCTGCAGCATTTCTCATCTCTTTTACGCACAATGCTGTAAGCCCTTAGCAATGTTGATGGCAATGTTGATGGCTTCTGACAGGTCTGGTTTTCTGGTGAGCAGTTCCTCCTGTACTTTCTGATCATTGGTGCAGCTAACCTAACTAACTGGTCCCTAATAAGGGAATCTGTAAGTGTGGCAAATTCCCATGTAGATGACAAGCCTCTTAAAGCTGCCACAGAAGTTGAAAACTTCTCTTCCTTTTTCTGAACTCTATTGAAAAATGTGTGCCTCTCTAAGTCCACATTAATCTTTTCTCGGAAATGGGACTCTAACTTCCTCAAAGTGAAATCATAAGCATCAACACCTGCTTCTTCCTCATATTGTTCCTCATTAGCATGTCTACCAGTAATATCCTCTATACTTTCCTTCCTTGAATGCCCAAATTGTGTAGAAGAATATGCTGTTTTCTTACAGATGAGAAATTACCCCCTCCCCCAATTGCTATGAGATATGATTTAAAAAATGGCCACCCACCTGCCCCAAGGTATATCTGGTTCACCTAGCTCAGGGCGGGGGTTGAATCATGCCAGCAGCTGACCTAGTGAAGAAGATCGCAAAGTACCTTTAAAATAAAAATGCAATCTTAAAATATCCCTCTTTCTAAGATGAGCTAAAAGCGGCTTGGAAAATACCCAAAGTTCCAGGAGGACTGGAGAGCAAAAGTATAAATGCCCAATAACCTTGTTAAAAAGTTAGGTTAATGACATGTATGCCATGTACTGGGCACCAACCATCAGTCACAACGCACTGAAACTGACCTAAGCTTCGTCCTGTTTCTACGGCAATGTTTGAAACTACAAACTCAGGCTGGTGTTGGCCAGAAGCAATTAGGCTAATAGCTAGCATGGCATACGTTGACTAAATCCCCACAGAACGAGTAAACCTGAGCATTCATAAGCTTTGTCCCGTTTCTATGCTGGCTTTAGGAAACAGGAAAACAGTCAGGAACTCGCAGGAGGAGCGACAACAGAAAATCCTGTGAGGCTCACTGAGGAGAATGCTTATGCTCAGAGGAGAATCCTGCGTGTCTGGAAATGGCACAAGGAAACTCCGACTGGTGACAATGAGGAGGACCACAACAGCAGAACTGCAATACCACTCATAACGTAGGAACAACTCCACTGCCCCCCGGGCGCTCTGACAGCCCACAGCAAAAAGCGTCAAGAAACGAGGAAAACTCAGCTCCAGCAAACACACCCTGCGTAGGGATTACAGCAGCCAAGAAGGCAGAGGGGATACCGGGGAGGGAGCACCTGAAAATATGCCTCCACGGAAAGTCCGTCACCACAGCCCAGGCCGGAGCAGCGCAGTTGCACTTAAAGCTTCCTAGCGAGAAAACCACACAGCGGAACACTGGGCACGAAACAGAGCGTCTCAGAAATGCTACTAAAGACTCTTCCTTAAGCTTCCTTCCCCTGAAGTGTGGCAGTCCATGGGCTATGAGGACCCCAATTTTACACAAGTGGTGCCCAAAAACAAAGCAACAACTATATTATAACAAGCGGGAGCCAGGAGAGCGGGGATGCTGGTGGTGTACGACAGATACTAATGTCCCATATAACCGTTCACCGCAAACATAGGAAGACGTCACTGGATTGGCCTGATGAGATCCACTCGCCACATTAAGACAACGGTTAGCAGGCAAGAAGTGCACGTCAGCAGATCACAGGATCCATGCAGCAGTTTTGAGGCTGTTCCCGGTGTCAGAACAACTCACATGACGTAAATCAACAGGGTGGAGGTGAGGCACTGTCCCTGTCTCAGCATCCTGTAACTCGTCGCCAAAATGAAGTGAGGATGGACACAGTAAGTTGGGTCCCAAGTTCTTTATTAACATGTAGACAACCAACACCTTCAGCTTGCCAGTGCCTCTCAAGCGCTCTCTGAGAGAACTCCACCATTCTAAACGGCCTCCACCGGAGGATTTTAAGATGGAACCAAAGAGGTGGGGTGGGTAGGGGAGGACAGGAGTAAACCAATGGGTTAAGATCTAACCTAATGCTCTAAAGCCCTGGGTTTATTGTATGTGTTGTGCTGTTTAGCAGTCTGTTTCAAGTGAGGTGTGACTGGGTGTAGAGAGAGCAGTACCTGCCAGGAGAATACTGCCTGTGGAAGTGAGATGGTAAATTGTTTGCAGACTTGTATATCTCGTGCGAGTGCTCTAGCTTCAATTTGGGTGACTTAATTCAGTTTATTTTGTGGGAGTGGATAAGAATGTTGTGCTCTGATATGTAGGGAGTGGCTACAGCGAAGTTTAAGGTGAGTAATGGCATCTCTCATGTGACGCATGATTGAGTACGGTTGAGTCAGTCAATGGAGAGCCAGTTTGTACACTGCTGTTTTGTGTAGCTGGGTTGGACTGGGAAGTTGGTTACCACTAGAAGACATGTTTTGAGAGACATGTGTTGGTCCTTTACAGCATTTTGGTTTTAGGAGTGTGTTTCAGATTGTGGTCCCAACTACCTTGATTTATGGTCACATTTTGCTGTCTAGTGGCTTTCTTTGAGGAGGGTTTGGATGATAGTAGGGAGTGGGGGCAGAGGACAGCAGTGATCTAGTAGTGTCCTTTGCTGTAGAGATGATAGGCATAGAATCATTGTTGGGTCTCCTACCCATGATTCAAGTGTTTAGAGCCGTCAGGGTAATGAACAACTTGGTGAAGATGTACTGGTTGATATTCAAGGCTTGGAGGAGGACTTTCTCATTTTCACACACCGTGCTATGTAGCTCACATTTCTGGTTATGGATACCGTTCTTCCTGTCTCGGATTTTTGTGTTCTTTGACACCAAGAAGAAAATGCATAATGTATTGGTCCAGCAGGGTTTGTTCTTAATAAAAATGTTTTTTTTTAAAGTTGACCAGTTTTAGTGAAGCCCAACTGGAGACTACAGCATTTGTCACGGATTAATACTTTGTTTGATTGGCTGCTGAGTTTTAACATTTGAGGTATTTGAGAGGAGTAGTTCCGGATAGGCCAGCGGGGAATATGATCTCTGAGGCATTGCAGTATGCATCCTGGAGATTGTAGTTTAGGTTAGTTGCCGTAATAAAGACTCTCCGATAGGTGCTGACGAAAACCGAGAACACCGTTATCGGTTGGTTCTTCCCTGTCCCTGACTCTTAGAGCATCTTAAGTGTTCCGATTACTGCAAAATTGTTCAAAATTTGAGAACCAGTGCAGGTCAAGAGCCAATACATTCCAAACCTGGGATCCCAAAATACAGAATCCAATACTACTAGATCGGTCTGCTTGAATAGTAGGACTTAAAGCAAAAATTGAGCCTCTGACCTTAAGGATCTATTTGCAACATATAATATTCCTAATCTGCCAGGTGCTCAATTTAGAACTTGTCTAGAAAAAGAGCAAACCAGTATTGCTTTGCGAGCTTGGTTAATTATTCTGCAAAAAGGTTAAGGGCCAACCAGGGAATAATTTGTGGAAAAAGTATTTAGAAATTATTTGCTTGAATTATCTGTCTTAACAGTGACGATAGGGACTAAATCACAACAAAACGTTACATGTAACTAATAAAGGAAATAATCTTGAAGGATAAGGCGCACAGAATTTAGATTGGCGAGAAATCCTTATATTCAAGACCTCCGTGTATGATTTAGAGGTACAAATTGCAAAATTTTCATTAAACGTAAACCTTGCAAATCAGAACAGATTCGAAGACTGAATGGTGGGGCCAAAGATTAATGTATATAAAAGTCCATTCTGATTGATATTAGTTTCTTCACACTATAAAGATCGAACAGTTAAAATGTGAAGATTCTGTATATTCAAGTGGAAGGGGTTGGACTTGGCTTTGACATTTCGGCCTCTATTGCTCAGTCTGCAAGATCATTGTCGGGCCCACCACAATAGATTGAAAATACAGTATGTATACTAGTGAGAATACCCACGTACTAATTCATTTGTTGTAGCTACACTCAAAAATTGTCCTCCTAATTTACTTTTGGTGAATCTTTGACTTTACAATTGATTCACTCAGGGTATAGACAGCATCGGCCCTATTTATTTATTTTTTACTTAGGGGGGTATCATGACTATTTCATAAATTCAGAAGGGGTCACCTTTGTATTTCTAATCTATTGCGGTGGTCTTGAGGATTTCGTGGACCATGAACAAAAGAGACCAAAATGTTAATGCAAAGTCCCAACTCAATCCACGTGAATCTACTCTGTCTTCCCCATTGAATTATTCTATCTTTATGGTGGGAAGATATTATTGTTTAGCAGAGTGGACTTTTAGACCTTAATCTTTGACCCCTCTATTCAGACATAGAATTTGATCTGATTTGCAAGGTTAATGTTTATTTGGAATTTTGTGATTTGTACCTCTAAATCATACATATTAAATATAATGATATCCAATCTAAATTATACGTGTGCCTTTTTCATCAATATTAATTCCTTCAATTAATTACATGTAAAGTTTAGTTGTGATTCAGTCCTCTTTGTCACTTTTAGACATTCTGGAATTCAGCACTTCAACTGAGCTCACCTTCTCCTCTCCATGAACAAAAGTCTACTCTAATGTTGAGAAGATTCCATTAGGAAAAGCTACCTGGCACCCTGATCCAAAGGGTAACTTCTGGCGAATCTTTTTTGTAAATGTCCATTTTCCATTCCAGGTGTTGCAGGATTTCTTTTTTACTTGGGTTCTCCACAAAGCCAGGTCTTCAATTTCGTTTTCAAACCCTCCAGAGAGTTATAATCTGAGCCCTCAGATCAATAACATTAAAACAAAAGTCCATGGGCATGGTCCAAATTTCTGGTACAGCGAGTAAGGCCGAAATCCATCATGCTCAAACCAGAAAGGAAGTAGCCCACAGTACATGGTAAGGGCAACAGCCTAGCAATACTGGCCCACCAAAAGCTGGGTTCTGAAACTGGGATGGTGCAATGAGCTAAAAAACGGTGTTGGATCTAGCCCTGATCTCTTGACTGGGTGAGAGTACTCTGCTTAATTCAGAGACTCTGTCCATCACCACCCCTTGTTGTAAATTATTTTGTCCACCCTAAGCGTGGAAGGGTATACTCAGATGTGAGTCCCTTGCTCATTGCACCATCAGGATTCAAGCAAGCCGGGCCGAAGACGCCTGAAATGGCAGAAACCGGTCCCCGGAAGCTTGTTTCCTTCCCAGTGTAAGAATTGGCTTTTGTAGTCTGGTCTGCCCTGTTCCCATGATGCACTGGGCCAGGGACAGACTAATTTGCATACAGCCAGGTTCTGAAACTGGGATGGTGCAATGAGCTAAAAACGGTGTTGGATCTAGCCCTGATCTCTTGACTGGGTGAGAGTACTCTGCTTAATTCAGAGACTCTGTCCAACACCACCCCTTGTTGTAAATTATTTTGTCCACCCTAAGCGTGGAAGGGTATACTCAGATGTGAGTCCCTTGCTCATTGCACCATCAGGATTCAAGCAAGCCGGGCCGAAGACGCCTGAAATGGCAGAAACCGGTCCCCGGAAGCTTGTTTCCTTCCCAGTGTAAGAATTGGCTTTTGTAGTCTGGTCTGCCCTGTTCCCATGATGCACTGGGCCAGGGACAGACTAATTTGCATACAGCCAGGTTCTGAAACTGGGATGGTGCAATGAGCTAAAAAACGGTGTTGGATCTAGCCCTGATCTCTTGACTGGGTGAGAGTACTCTGCTTAATTCAGAGACTCTGTCCATCACCACCCCTTGTTGTAAATTACCACCAAAAGCTGGGGGCATTGGTCTAAGAGTAGTTCTTTGAAACTGTGATGTCTCCTGACCAGGTCCACTGCTACCCCAGAATGGGCCACCCTTAACACAGTAGTTGACTGGGGCTAGTTTTTTTTCTCACTTCATTTCGCAGACACAATCTACTCTCTTACTTGCTTATCTTAAAGCTAATGTGGAGTTGCATGTTTGTAAGTGCAAAACCTGGTTAATCTTGGTATGCTTTGACCGATAATTAATACTATTATTACAGTTGCACGCTTGCCAGTTGTTCTAACATTACCTTGCAGCAATAAAAACCTTCCCTATCTTAGCCTAACATCTGTTTGATACTACGTATATTTTGTCTTTGTTCTCCTCCTTTTCCGCTCCAAGCATCTTTATGATCCTTGATTGAAGATAGTTTCTGCGATGTTTAGTTATCCTTATGAGAATTGAGATACTTCTGTTATCGTACCAGTGTGGACTTTTTGTTTGCATCGAGTAAAGAAACTGTGTATTCAGGGTTATGAACTGAATCATTCTCCTTCACTTGCAGTGCTTGACTAAGCCATAATGCTTTATTTGTGGGTAATGTTCTCCATTGTATAACCACAGGCGTTACCAACTTAAAAATGGCAACAGCTTAATGAGCACATGACCAGAGTAGTAATTCATCCTTTATTAATAAATATCTGTGTTTCAGGGAATACGTTCTAGGCAGCTAAAAGTAGGTGTGAGGTAAAAAGCTTTACACATGGTACATCGAAGGTAGTAAATTGATCCCACTACACTAATGTAGCATTTGCTGAAATGATGATTTCTGATTAAGATAAGGAGAAAAACTATTATTTACAGGTTAAATGAATATTTGTTAAAATGTTTGTGTTCCAATTAAGTTGATATTAATTGCATATAAAATTCATACAATGTAATTAAATTCAAGCTTAGTACTAGAGTTAAGGTAAGGGTGATCTTATATTTACATTAATCATTAAGGTTTAGATTGTTTTAGGTTTTAATGTAAATAAAAGCATTTTTAATTAAATGTAATGTCATTTCAAATTTGGGGTGAGGGTTACTGTTAAGTGAATTATTTTTTACATGTAAGGGATATGGTACTTATTGGGTTGTGGATATTTGTTAATGAATTATAGACTAGTGTTATGCTTTCAGTTGGTTGTAGGGGTATGATAGTGGCTTTGAGGTAGTAGTAAAATGCATTTGAAATTTCTCTTAGCGATGTAATGACTGTAAATGTTGTGACTAATTGATGTATTACCCTCAATGTAGTCAATGAAATGCTTGACATAAGCCAGGAGAAGGCCACAAGTTTAATGAATTGTATACTTATCTACATAGGATAAACTACCTGTAGCTTTACGAGGCCCAGTGTGATGCTACTGATCTTTGGCCCAGCTTATAACAGCCCAGTCTTGCAAATTTAAAGATGTTCTCCTTTATAAAATCAGAAATCACAGTAGTTGTTTTTTTGGAGTTTTCTGTGTCTACCATTAATTAGTTTCTCTGGAAAAAAAAATATAGGGCTTCATTTTATTAATTTATTTATTGTTTCTATACCATAGTGGTGGTTGGGGTTTGCACACCCTGATTGAAAAATAAATCTAATACTCAGAGATTTCTATTTTAATCAGGCCTATCCACTACCTCCATCACCTACAGCTCATCCCAGCAGCACTCTAAAGAGTCTGAAGAGAAGTAGTTTTTAAATCTGAGTTACTGTTTCTATTTTATTTTGTTCACGCTCTTAGTCCAACCTATTACAAGCCTTTAAACAGCTGCATGACCTTACCCTCTGCAATTCATTACCAGTGGCCTTAAGCTGCAATGTCAAATATTTTTTATAAAATCTAATTTTTTCTCCCTGCCATTTCTTAAAATTATTTTCAATACGTTTTTTGTGGGTTTTGCAAGAAATCCGGATAAATCTATCAAATATGTAGTGTCTGTTTACATGACCAGTATATAGCTAATCTGCAACGCTGGGCCTTGATGATGCATACAAATTCAGGAAAGCATAAGATTTTGAATTTATTGAATCCAGTTGACGAACTGCACATCACTGGTTATATGAGGAAGGAAGAGATATGTCAAATATAAATTGTGATAACTAAAAGAACATAAGATTGAATAATATAAGCAAGACTAAAGCAGAGTGGAAAAAAAGAAGTGCGGTATCCTCCTCCTTTGTTGACATTTTTATTGCAGGCCACACAAAAGATCGTACCCCTTATTCCATTAGTCCTGCACAGTGAACAGCATTTGACATTGGTGGATGGGCCGGTACTATGCTTTATTTTTCAAATATTTGTATTTCTTTTCCTCATCATCGTAGAGTCTTTATTTCGATTATAAAACCATAATAGACAATACAATTAATTAAAAGTTACTAGATAAAATATACTTTGTTAAGAAATAATTGAGTCATGACATTAATGAAACAGACACAATAATATGGTTAAAATAAGTATTAAACTCCAATCCAGCGACTCTTGTGTTATAAAACAGTAGATATACAAAAAATATAAAAATTTAAGATAGGATAAGCCATATGGCATCTACCCCGTTGTACAAAAATAAGACTGAATCATACTACCCACACCCACAAACAATTTATCAGTGTGCCCTAAGTTTATTAGCCCGAATCATCCATATCCAACTCAGGAATTTAGCAATAACAATAGATTCCTGGGTACATGTCTGTAAAATCCTCTAGGCTTCGATGGCAACTCTCGTGCCAAGATTAGTGCAGGTGGGTTTGAGCCATTTCCTCCTTGGTGAGGTGGGGGCCGGGGAGACAAATAATATATGGGGGATGGATTCTGGCTGAGCCAAGCATGAGGGGCACAGATCTGTCGTGGGCTTTTGCCATCTGCTAGTAAAAGCTTTAATCGGAAGAGAACCTACCCTAAACTGGTGGAAGAGCTTCCTATCCAATGGTTTTGAAATTAAGTCCCAGTTGGGGTCAAACCCTGGCTCGTGCTTTATCAATAGGAAGTCTCTGGTCAGGGTAGGTCCTGTAATGGTAGAGAAGCGCTTCATCTTCACCAGATCCATATAAACAGTCTTAAGATCTTTTTTTGAAGGGAAGGTGGTCGATTCAGGGTTCTCCCACAAATTACCCATCCCCATCTCTGTCAGGGTTTCTTTTATATACTGCAGCCATCTGATCTTACTTAGGGTCCCAACCCCCCTGAAATCCAATAGGGCTTTAGCATTTAGTGAAAGCTCAGGGGTGGCCCATAGCCTTCTCCAAAGGGCTGTAGGCCTAAATCGAACTAGGTCCTCAATATGATGACATCCCAGATCCAAAAATAAGAGCACCAGTGGAGTAGATTGCGGCAAACCTGTTAACGCCCTCATGAATTTATTTTGAGCATTAACCAGTGGTGTGGTGTGCTCATGGCCCCATATTTCCGCGCCATATAGGATAGCGCTTAAATTTATTGTTGTAAATTTTAAGGGCAGGGGCTATAGGTTTGGTGAGTGAAAGCCTGTGTTCTTTTAGGAGGGCCCCAGCCAGCTGGGCATGCTTCAGGGCAAGCATGTCGATCTGTGGCTTCCAATTCAGCTTCCTGTGTAAGGTTATCCCCAGGTAGGTAAACATGTTAGTCTGCTCCAGAGCAACATCATTCATATAGACTTTTTCCTTAGTTGCTTTGGATTTGTGGAGAACCATAAATTTTGTCTTGTCCACATTAACCACCAACTATTTCTTTTCCACATACTTAAAATAACCAGCTAATGGTATTCATTCAAAATGTTCAGGTGCTAGTCTGCACTGGCTTATTCAACTTTTATCATTCAGGATTGTGATGGCTCGGTTTGTGCCGTGATACTTCTTACAGTGTACCTCCAGTTTAGCTGAATGTCAAATGTGTGGAGTTGCCTCTATTTTAGGTCTTCTGCATTTCCCTTCTCTTTTGCAATTCTTTTTTGTTGCTCGTTTCCTGCTGTCTAGAAGGTCCCTTTGGCATGTGGATCTGTGATACCCAGTCGAAATGATACTGATCGGTCAGTCTTCTGGTGCTGTTTACATCCAATGAAAACAATGTTTTTTTCCCTACTGCTGAAAAGCCCCAAGTCCAGTCCAAACTATCTGACATATTAAAGCCATAATCCTAGTATCTGCTACATGCCAAATTTGTCTTGCTAGGTTCATGACTAAACCTCTTGAGGGATTAATGTTTAACCCTTTGGGCGCGGCCGCGATTCTGCGCCTGTGCGGCCGTTTTAATGAGTGGGCGGGTTCATGACGGCCCCCAGCCGTCATCAGCACACGCCCACCGTGATGCATGACGGACGGGGGCCGTCATCCGTATGGAAGGGGTTAAGCATCCATTCGAAGGCACAAAGTCTGTAACAGTTTCAACTATGAACAACCTGAGCCAGGCGCTGAATTTGGGTGGAGCTGGTGCACTTGTCATGCGCATCCTCTCACCTGCTCTTGTACTCTGGACTACGGTATAATGCGATATAGTCTTAGCAGTCGACGTTCAATATTCAGCACTGTGGTGGGGGTCATTCCTGTCAGACATGGTGCAGGGAGTAGCGCTACCACCTTTTCTGTCTTCATCCGGGAAATCTGGATCTGATATCCCACATGGATCTGGGTTGTTGCTGTTCTAAGCATTTATCTCTTGACTGTAGTTAAATGTTAATATGAAAATTGTTCTGAATCAGTGTAGTCTAGGTAAAGACTGCTGAGTGTTACAGTGGTTAACAATTGAATGGCATTGAATGAACGGAGTCACTTGGCTCCAAGAAACAGATACTTGTGGCAGAAGGAACAAATGCTGAATGGCGTAGATAGATCTGGTTGGAAAATAGAATGGGCCCATGTTCAGCTCCATTAGGAGTAGGTAAACATTGACTTTTTTGGTTTGCCTGATACTTTTTGTGGCCCTCCAGATAGGCTATATGGTCTAACTTGGCTTTTTTCATCTGTGAATTAGGGGGAAGTTTCTACCACTGTTGTCATACACAACTCAAACAATTTTAGCATTGGTGCTAATGTACATTGATTAGCACAACAGTCTCGCAACAGTCTCTCTCACCTATTTATAACACAGTATCAAGCATTTACAAAATGCTGTAGCCCTGGCTGTTCTCCAGCTACACAGTTTGGAACCTGCCACTTTGGCTATATTGTGGTTAGGCCTACCCCTAGTGTTCGCATGCAAGTTCCGTTTATATTAATGTGTGTGCGACGCCCCAAGCTGCTATCAGACTGGGGCCACTTAGTTTGTTTAGAAGCTTGGTGCTCCACATAATACATATTCTCTTTACTGCCCGAGTTTGATTTCCCTGCACTGTCTCACGTACACTATTAGCGACTACCCAAGATCAGGAAAAAAAATAGTTTTTTTCTCACCACATTGCAGCCTTGTGGATCACTGTGGTCTTTCTTTGGAAAAAGTTACGCACCCTTTTATTTTCAAGAAAGTTTAAAATATTTTTTTTTCCATTCCTAAGCCAAGTCAGTAATTTCTTTAGCCCAACTGTATCGCTTAAAATAAAAAATCCCTAATCGGTGTGTACTTAACAAATTCTTATAAGATAACAACATTGAGGTGGGTGTTGAACAAACCGGGCGAACGTCAATCTCTGTTTGTGTGAGGGTACCAGAGATATAAACAAGAATATCTACACTTATAGATTTCCACTTCTGAGTGAAATTGTGTTTGTTATTAGAGGAGCTACAGTACTTTGTAACCAGTGTCCACGCTTTTCACAGCTTTCACAGCTTTCATTACTTCATTGGGGTGTTACCAATTTCAAAAATGTCCATGTAGCCTCGCCGTGGTGGCAGCAGTGTTTCAATGGATCATGCAGGTGAGGAAGGCATTGGGTACTTTCAAGATGTTTTCATGATTGTTGCCAATCCGGTGAAGTGTAAGAAGTTTTAGAATCGTGCTAGAGGCTCCAATGGAGTCACTGGGGTCTTTGAGTTTCAAAAAGGAGAATTGGCGGTAACATACATATGGCAGGCGAGTTTGGGGTATGTGAAGTTAGACCTAGATGCACTCTGGGGAGGGTATTACTGAGAGCGTATTAGTGAGAGCCTTATTGCCCTCAAGTAAGAATGGCTTAAGTTTGTGTTATGGCAGCATTCTAATTTGAATATGTCCATCATTTCTTTCCTAAACTCATCTGGTGCGTTGGTGCTTTATATGAATGTATAGTTAAGAGAGATGTCTGCTATTAAGAAGTGCTCAAGTTACCTAGGTGGTCCTTTTTTGCCACACATCCAAACTCAAGTGCTAGAGAGAGCGATTACTACAGACCGTGGTTACCCAGGCCACGCAACAGTGCTTTCACGAAGGAAATCGAGGAAGCAAAATATAATGGCCTGTGCATGAAGATGACTTATTGATCAGAACATATGTAGTGGCGAATCATGAGAGACTGACCTGTGTTCTGGGGGCAAACCTTTTAAAGAACTTATCTATGGATCTGTGAGTGACTATGATTAACTTCACTCTTACTGTGTGAAGGAAATATTAAAATATTTAGCTGTAGAACATAAATTTAATTCCTTGCACTATCCAGGAAGAAATTATATACGGAAGAGATTCGGTAATATCTAACAAACCTTACGGTGCCAATAGGTCAGCTTAAATGTGCTGCCCCCTGCACTCAAAAAGGCATGCCGCTCTCCATGCACACACAGGTATCCCTCTCACCCTGAACTCGTGGAGGTACATGGATCTCCCTACAATTACAAGTGTGTGAGACAAGCACACCACTCTCTTAATATCACACAGGCACACCATGCCATTGCTTTCACAAAAGAAATCTCTTCCCGCACTTACACATGCGCTGCACTTGAACAAGCATAACTCACTCCAAGTCAAAGTATAACATGCTCAATGTCTCGCCAACCTCAGAATGCGGCTTAGAGTGTGAGTAGGAGGATACAAACATTTGTTGGCACAGATGAGTCATAGTAGTCGTCTTAAGTGGTCAGACAAATTGTTGGACTCGTCACCACCTTTTGCCCCCAAGGATTCAGAAACTACCCTCTGGCTGACCAGCACTATAGCCATGAACCAACGTAAATGTTTATCAAAAGTCTCCAAATGAGGACACTTGTTGGTTTTTGCCTGTGCTTTACCTCAGGAAAGCACAGATGAACCATCCTGGCTGAGAAACCCTCTCAAACAGTAGCAAATGCACCATTTAACATTTAAAGTGCACAGTGAAGGGTTGAAGTACAACCCTAAAGCAGTGTTAATAGACAGTTGCATAGACTTATCAACAGCCTCGCAACACATCCCGATACCTTTCAAATATGGACCTCATCCAGCGTCATAGAAATAGACAAGCATTGGCATAGCCAATAGGTCTCGCCTTTGGGACTTTATAACTGTTTAGCCATGCAGCACACTATCCTGGAACATGTGCTGCTATGGATTGAATACAATTACTACATACTGGGCCTTGCAGTGTGGTTCAAGAATACATGTTTGCCTCTGCTGCACGCTTCTTCTTCCTGGGTGGCATTTGGAAATTAAAAGCAACGATGGGAGGGTGGGGGTGAATCGAAAGCAATGACAGGAGGCTGGTAGAGAACTGAAAGCAACAGTGGGAGGATAAGAGGAATTCAAAGCAACGATGTGAGGTTAGGGGGATTAAAAACGATGGGACAGTGAGAAGTTTTGAAAACATGGTTGCCAAAACTAATACAAGTTTTATTTTCTGGAATCTTCGTGGTGATAGAATCCGTGGCTGTGCGAGCTCTGCACCGGATCTATCGCAAAATATTCACTCCCTGTACATTAAGGAGTCGGCAGGTTTTGAAGGTTTTTTGTGTAACATACATAAAATAGTATTTGCTTTCACTCTGGTAACAGAACGTTGACCAATGTTAAAGAAAAAGCAGGGGCTCGCTTCCCCCGTCCACCTGGCCTTCCTCCTCCCCTCTCCCCTCCACCCCCAGCATGTGCTTTTGATTAATTGTGTCCGTTAAAGAAGGGCCCGCATCACCTTGATGTTGGCCGTAAAATGACTAATTTACACTACTGACATTCATTTTCATTGCTGTACATAGCGAGTGGATAATATGTGAAATGAGCTAATTGTGTGTGCAAAGAGGACTTTTGGCAGTAAAAACTCACTGTGAACTCCAGCGCAAATGAAATTTACACTAGAGACGTTTGCCACATGATAATACCAATGGTGTGCAAATGAACATATTGGAGTTGTATCAGACACGCCTCGCACAAATACTAGTAAATGTATGTGTCTAGCGCTTAGTGGAATAAAGATTGTTTTTAAGCACTCCGTAACTGGATGTGGATTGACATAAAGGTTATTATGAACACAGCCAAATACGAGCAGAATAAAGTACGGAAACCTTACTATCGTAAATGTGTTACTCATTAGCACAGTAAAGTTATGGCTACCTCAGAGCCTTAGCTCATAATTTAGCTGCACTTTTAGACGAGTGCGTCAGTGCTGACATCACGATGATGTCACACTCTGTACCAGACTTTGGTTACAGGAAGACAAATATGCACAAATTAGCTTCCTTATTACATAAAACTCTCAAAACTACTCGGGGCCCTAGACAGCACTACAAGATGCAAACCAGCGTTTATCGATTTAAATATCAAACGGCCTAATTATGCACACGTGGACACTGACACATCCGCAAACAGACAATACGATTTTATAACTGCGAAACATGCATGCTCTTGTTAAACTTCCGCCATCGAGATAGCTGGAGGCAGCCGACCGTTATCTCTTATTTAAAACACAAGCAATAGCCGAAATTCATTAGTCATTTATTTTCCAATCATATAAAAGGAGGAAGGGGAGGGGGCGCGTTTACTGTATTGAATCCTTGTAGCAGTTTGCGCGGCTGGTGAGAGGCGCTCTTGGTGTTTTCCAGGGAGCTGTAGGGAAGGTCCGGAGGGAACACGCTTAATCGAGTAAGCTAATCTTTGCTATGGAGATTAACTGGATGGCTACAGCAGCAGAGAGCAAAGTATCCGCAAGGCCCACGTCGCAAATCCAAGAAGAAACCAGCGCATGCCTCGCGGGCAGCAGGGGGAGGGGGCCTGCCGATTGCCTCGCGGGAGCCAGAGGCGATAATTAATACCATATGGCGCTGCCGCTCGCAGCACCATATGGTATTAATTACCGCCGCTCGCTCCCGCGAGGCAATCCCCCCACGTGCACGCATTGCCATTGAAGGCAATGGAACGCGTGCACGAGTTTGCCTCAAAGGGAATCAACGGCTTTAGGTCTCTTTCCTATGCAGCGCATGCGCGCTGCGTAGGCGAGACCTAAAAAGGACCACGTTCAAACCGAACACGGTCCAAAGATGTACATGTCTTTTATCCGCCTTGCACACCGGAGAGAGAGCCTGCCTGGATTAAACAAACGTAAGGCAATGAAAGAGGATAAGAATCATTTTAATAGTCTGAGCATTTAAGAATACACAACTGCACTAAAAAGCAATAAAGAGCATTAGTGATTTAACTCTTGGCTGCCGCAGCAAAGAAGGAGTAGGGATTATGTTGTGTCTAACAGATGTTGGGCCATTTGTTCCTGATTGGTTGAAGGTTTAAATGGGAAGTGTAGTTTTGATGTGTTTAACTGTTTTCATTGGCTTCTGCATTTTTAGCAGTAAAGATTGAGAAGCCTAGTCTTACCCTCTAGTCCTGACAGAATTGTGTGCTACAAGAGGTGCTTGTCGAGGCTGTTTACAAAATCCTGGACATATGCCTTATGTGCACTGCGCTTAAAATAATCAGAAGGGTTCTAGGATGGTATGGATGGATGGATGGAACTGCATTGTAATACCGAATTACAGTGCGGGGGATAGAGCAGAGAGTGGAGGACTGGGAGATAGAGAAAATAATCAAGAAAGAGTCTGGTAATGCGTCCCTTTTAATAAAAAAAAAGCATTGACAAAGCCAATAGGTTTCGCCGATGCGAGACATGTTAGCGTTGTAAGTTTTAAAACTATTTTTTCATACATGATGCACAGCAGTACAGGCTGCTGTGCAACATGCATCACTACAATCTACCCCTCCCCCTCTACTTACGGTAGTGACAAGATCCATGACCATTTTGATGTTCCTTGGTGGAAGAATGTTGGTAAAAGTATAAACCGACAGGGTTGTAACAAAATATTTTTAGGTCTCGCCTGTCGATGCGCATGCGCATCGAGCTTGCGAGACTATTGGGGCTTAAACAGTCTTTAACCAACTTGCAAGGAATCGTGGCGATTCCTTGCAGTGCCCGTGAAATTCAAGCTTAATGCGCATGTGCATTGAGCTTAAAAGCGCGTGCACATGCCCCCAGCCGCCTGCTTGCATGTATTTTCCCTCAGCCGCACTCCTCCCACACCCCCGCTCCGCCCCCTCCCCTGCCTGCCGTGTCGCGTTTCTTCAGTTCCCTTAGCCGCACTCCAGGCCCCTGCTGCTTTCACACCCTCATGCCGCTCTCCCCGCTCCGCCCCCTCCCCTGCCCGCCGTGTCGCATTTCTCCTCCCCCCTCCCCACAGCAATGCCCTCCGTCTTGTTTTACCCGTTTCTTCTTTTCTCTATCTGTCCCGCGTCCCTTTCTCTCTTTGCCTCGCAGCGTCTTTTTTTTGCTTCTGATGCCCGTATTTTTGTGCAGGCAACCGAGGGGTTCATTCATGGCTGGCCGGTGGCCGGCCGTACTTTCAGTTTCCTGCTTCTCCAGCTCCTTCCTCTCTGCTGGAAACAGACAAAAGGCGCCAGTGGTGCACAACATAGACGGAGCCATCCGGCTTAATGATTGCTTTGGAATTCCATGTGTTAACAGTAAACAGACCAGAGGCGCCAGGAGAGCACAAGCCACACAGAGTTGCACCCCCACCTCCCCCTCTCGCCTTAGTCAAACGAGGTGTTTGTAACCAAGGCTGTGTCTTCTTTGGTGCGTTTATAATGTACATGGGATGTTTGGGTTCATGCTGGGTAGCGCTGCAGCCATTGACTCTCCCCCAGCCCTACCCTCCTTTGGCTTCTATAACGCACTGTTGTAGTACTGTTAAGGTGGGCTAAAATACAGGCACTTTATTCTAAACTAAACATATGTTTGTCGTAATCTCTTTGTTTTAAAGTGCAAACAATGTTTTAAAATGCTGCCGCTGTTAGTTACACGAGGTGTTTGTAACCGAGGACGCTTCTCCACATGATCGCCTGCCTCTCGCACACATGTGAGTGCGTTTCAACTATGTTTTATTAGTACCGTGCTGTGTGTTGGCTTTTTCATATGTTGTCATGGGTCTATATTTTTATAATAATGGCAGCGCTTTAGGCAACGCCACCTGCAGATAATTACCCGGACGTCTGCTGAGGCAATCAGCAGCGCTGCTCTCGAAGAATAACACGGGGGTCCATAGCAGTGCCACGCGACCGGTCCGGCGCGCTCTCCTCCCTGCTACCGGGGGCCAAGACAGGCAGGGATATCCTTAAATTGCACAGCCAACGAAACTCCAGGGCAAATGTGGTAAGGGGATAAACAAGGGCACGGCGAAAACATGGCAACAGTCACCGCATGCAAAACTCGATTTGCTATTTAATTTCCTACCCCACCACCATACACGCATACAACCACTCACACATACAACCACTCACACATACAACCACTCACACATACAACCACTCACACATACAACCACTCACACATACAACCACTCACACATACAACCACTCACACATACAACCACTCACACATACAACCACTCACACATACAACCACTCACACATACAACCACTCACACATACAACCACTCACACATACAACCACTCACACATACAACCACTCACACATACAACCACCCACACATACAACCACCCACACATACAACCACCCACACAACCACCCACACAACAACCACTCACACATACAACCACTCAAACAACTACACACACAACCGCACACACAAACACACACATCTGTCGCACACACATCTCACACACGCAACGCCACTCACACACGCAACGCCACTCACACACGCAACGCCACTCACACACGCAACGCCACTCATCCACGCAACGCCACTCATCCACGCAACGCCACTCATCCACGCAACGCCACTCATCCACGCAACGCCACTCATCCACGCAACGCCACTCATCCACGCAACGCCACTCATCCACGCAACGCCACTCATCCACGCAACGCCACTCATCCATTTGAAAAACGAAAAATTTCAAACTCTTCTATTGCGAGACCTATTGCATTTTCAATGCTTGTTGTGTAGTTGTCAACGTCTTTAAAAAAAAAAAAAAAAATTTAAGTTAAGTAGTGCCTCTACTTTTTTTTCAAAGATGTGACCGGTCTAGTGCTTAGACACCAGAGCCGTTACAGCACTCTTGCACCCCATGGAGCATATGCTTTCAAGGAGTGGTGGATTATTTGAGTAATTTATTGCACAATTCCACTTGGGAAGATGACACATGCTTCCGCCAACAGAGACAAAAAAAGATGGGAGGGGACTTTTGGGACGAACCAAGAAAAAATGGAAGGGGGGGAAGTGGGTAGGGGGGAATCAAAAATATGGGCATGCAGGGATGGGTCAACTAACAGAAGTGTGGGGGCAGCAAGACAACTGAGGGTGAGAAGGGACGTGGCAAACTACAGTGCTGAGAGGGAAGACCGACTGCAAGCCCAAGCGCTCGTATGGAGTGCTCGGAAGAAAGTAAAACAAAAGTACCTTCACAAATGCCCAGCAAGTAGAAGTACATTGGCAAAGACCGGGAGCGGTACTTGGTCCATGGCATGGAGTGAGACACAACAGAGTAAAACCGGGAGGTGACTGTGTGGCACTGACCAATGGGAGGCAAGGAAATGAGATGGACGTTGTAGGCAACAAATAGTAAGTAATGCGTGGGCTGTACGCCACTTTTAAGATTATTATTATTATTATTATTATTATTATTATTATTATACTGTGCTGGCGAAGCCTAAACATCATCCATGAAGCACAGCATTGGGAGGTTAGTGTCCCGGTATATAAAGAGGCTAATCTGGCCCCGGCACTTATGTCTCGAACAAACTCTGTGGTACAAGATTGAGAACCGGTGAAGGGCTTCTGAAAGAGGACGTGTGGTTATCCATTCTGCTCATTTGGAATTCAATATACTAGCTGCTTCTGCACTTCACAAGCAAAAGCATGGGCAGCTAGGGTATTCGATAAGAGATGCACACTGCACTGCTCTATTAACCCCATAGGTATTAAAGCACCCTCAGCCCTGCACACTCCTCAGTGCAATGCTGTTGCTGGTTGTGCCCTGATTCACTGGGATAGTAAGGCAGAAATGAGACCGTGATTTAACTGCATTACTCGCAGAACTGCTGTGCTGCCAAGACTCAAGGCTACCAGTAGTGTAACCAACAACGGAGGGACCCACAGTATGGATAGTGGATGCATGAATAGTGGGAGTTGTCCCTTCCCTCTCCCCACTCCGTGTCTCTGCTCTCTCGAATAATAAACATATAGAAATGGGACACTTTCACCATCTTTAATCCTTACCACAGTGCCTCTGCTGCAGTCCTCCCAATACATTTTTTGTAACTGCCTCAGGGTAAACAGACCCCACACACTCTCACAGCCCCCAGATCTTTTTTACTCCAGATTGTGATCAGTTAAGTAGTGCACAGCTGAAGCATGGACATCTGCTTCACGCGCTGGACTCCGTGAGAGACTGTCGGCGACGTCTGGTCACACCCTGACACCCAAGCAGCATAAGCAAAAGGACCTCACAGCACCAAGGAGTCCAGCACTTAAAAGGCCACGATGGCATGAGTGCTAGAGATAAGCTCATGCTTATTGATCGCTTTGCATGCCACCAGGTACCACTGGCAGTGACCAGTCTCTGGCCACTGCCTGGTCAGGGAGACTGTATTCACCTACGAAAAAATTGAGTAAGCACATTTGGGTGCGCCCATACCATCCTACACAGTCTAGAACCTAGATGGGGAACAAAAGTCAAACAGATCAATCGTCGGTGGACTTGTGACATGAGTCCTTTCTAGAGAAAAATCAGAATAGGGTAATGAGAAGTAGGGTGGAACTTGACTGTTCAAGAAACCTCAACAAGTGCATTAAATGAGAAGGTTCATTTCTGTGCTTGACACCAGCAAAGCTGAAGAACAGATGCTGAATCAGCCCACAATAGGCACCTTTTTTATGGACTTACTGCCTCCCTAGCTTAAAGATTGGTACAAAATACACGAGAGGGAACTAGCAGGATCATCAGCACAAGGAACACTAGTGCAGAGTTATGACTAAGATGGCCAGGTACATCAGGACAAAGATGTCTTCGAGTATCAGGAGGGCTAGGAAGAGCAGACAGAAGCCCAGGAATAGGGGGAGCTTACCCATATGTTAAGGAGAACGAGGCCAGAAAAACTAGTAGCAGGAGGAGCAGAAATAGAATTACCCGGACTGTGGGGAGTACCTGGACCAACAGGACCAGGAATAGAAAGACAAAGGGTGGGATACCAAGAGGCTTAGGACCAATGAGGGTAGAAGGAAGCACAGGGACCAGCTAGGAGGCCAAGAACAGAGTACCTAGAATACTGGGATCAGGAGGCGGAGTGGGAAGACCACGAGAAGGGGGTAGAAAGAGTAGGAAAAACAGGAAGAGAATGATAAAAAAGAGAACTGAGGGGACCAAGGCTACTAGTAGAAACACAACCTCCAAGAGGACAACTAGGCCGAAAGGGAAGCACCAGAGAAGGTGGTTCAAACCGACTGGGGGGAAAAAGGCCGGAACCATTGGGTACAGGTTCAGGGATCAGTACCAGGAAGAAAAATGAAGATGAAAAGAATGGTCAAGAAGAGTAGGTGAGGTATTGGGATGAGGAGGGGTAGGGGGCTCAGGAACACCGGGACTAAAAACACCAATACCAGGACCACCAAGTTCACCAGGAAGTGGAGTGAGTTGACCAGTAGGAGGACCAGGAAGGTGCGTAGGACAATAAACAGGAGTAATTGGAAACTACCATGAGCTACCTGGAGGACTAAGACTGAAACAATTGAAGGATGATGAAAAGAAGAACGGAGGAAGGATGAGAAGGAGGAACAGGAGGCTGAAAAGAAGGAAAGGCTGAAGAAGAGTGAGAGGAGGAGAACTGGAAGGACAAGGAAGAGGGCCAGCAGGTATAACCCTCCAGGGGAACCTGGCCATATATTGAGTTCATTCCTCTACAAGCAAGGTCTTCATTGTGCATGTTGGGAGTCACCCTCATTAGGGAAGCCCACACCTTTTTCATCCCACTGTAAGCAATGCTTTCAGCTCTGTTGCTGATTTTGGAGAGATGGGATTCAGCACTTTGATCTCTTTGGCTTTAGCACGCTTTATAAAATTAATTTCATGGGGTGTGTAGGAAATCGGGTTACTGGTTGAGTGAGGTGAAACTGTACTCCAGCAACAACCACACTTTTTGTCAGGGTAAAACCCAAGCAAACCCCAAATTAACCTGTGTTTAAACCTCTGGTAACTTGGCACAAAAGCAGTCCGGTTTAACTTGGAGGCAATGTGTAAAGTTTTTATGCAGTACTTCAAAGAGTAATAAAGTGAAAACACAACACAAGAAAAAACCTGCATCAATTTAGAAAAATAGTGTAAAATGTAATAAATTATTTGAGACTAAATGTCTAGTAGGACTAGAGATACGCAATTTTAAACACTTAAGTGAAAAACGGTGCTTAGAAGTGCAAAGTTCCAACTCTGGTTATCTGGTTGCGCTGGACCGGGACAAAGTCATAAGTTCAGGCCATCTGTGTTGGAGGATGGGTCAGGTACATGGACCAAGTTAAGCCAGCACAATCCTGTTTGTGGAGGGTTGCAAAATCCTGTGTCAAGCATTTGTTGTACAGCGGTGGTTCGGAAAGGCTGCGGGCGGCAATGCAAGGTCCTGTGTCGGAGATGCGTTGCGCAGTGTCACTTCAGTGGAGCTAATCGGCAGGACTTGCAATGTGAGGTCTGCATCATTGTTGAGGATGACCTCGATTAGGGTTTGCGATGGGAAGTCCTGTGTTGGGGATGCCTTGCACAGTGGCAGTTCCAAGAAGCGGCGGGCTGCGTTGCGAGATCCTGCCCGGCAGATGCATTGTGCTGCGGCGGTTCCGGTGCAGACTTGCAGGAAATGCGTGGCTTCATCGGTTCTGCCCAAGAGACAACCGCTGGGCTGGCAGAGCACCTTCAGGGCCACTTCCAAGGGTCCAGGACTGGAGTGCCACCAGTTGGGGAGGGGCAGCCAAAACTCACAGCAGTCAGATTCCAGGTTCTGGGTTCAAGATGGTTGGTGCTTTTTCTGACTCTTAAGCTCTGATCAGGAGGCCATTCAACATCCCTTGAATTTACACTGGTGGTCCTGGGTCCAAGATGCAAGTCCAGTCCTTCTCATTCAGGCAGCAGAGTACCACTTCTTCTTTCAGAGCAGCACAATGGTCCTGAGTCTTCTATGGGGTCAGAGGTGAACTGAAGAGTTTGTTCTGAGGGTGCAGAATTCATACCTGGTGTGAGCTTTGTGGTAGGAGAAGGTTCTAGAGGTGTGCTTGGAAGTTCCTGCCTCCCTGCCCTCAGCTTGTCTGAGGACACAAAAGACTAATGTTAAACCCTCAGTGAGTGTGCTGAGGCAGAGCCTTTGTGATGTGCAAGTATGGCAGGTGACAGCTCTGCCCCGATCAAGTCGGAGATGCCCCATACTGCTAACACATTTCCCCATTGTTTCACTGTCTAGAAGCAAAACACAAAGACCTACTGTCAGCAATGCTGAGTCATGTGACCAGGATACAGGCTGCAGATGGTTGGAACAGGAAAATGCCAACTGTCTAAAAGTGGCATTTTAATAGTTGTGGTTAAATTGGACTTTATCAATAAACAGGGTTTTAACGTACAATTCTTGAGACTCCAAATCTTACTTTTCCTACCTGCTCCCAAATTTAAAGTTATCACTTAATAAATATACTAAGGTAAACCAGTGTTATCCCGTGGGAGGCCTTGCATTTGTGAAAAATTAATGAAATGTTTTTCACTACAGGGACATGAAAGTTAAAAGTACATGGCCAACTTTTTAAATACACTGCACTCTGCCCTCTGGAGTATGTAGGGCCTACCCTAAGAATGACTTACATGTAATAAAAAAAAGGTTTAGGCCTGGCAAAAGGCTTTTTTTCCAGGTCGAAATGGCAGTTTTTATGTTTTATGTATTTATTTATGATATTGGAACTCAAATGAGATCCACATAGAAGAAAAGCAGAGATAAAATATACATTTTCATACAATCGAATAAAGGATACAGGGATAACATTTTAAGAACATCAAATAAAATCTCTAAAAGGATCGAGACATCTCTTTCTCTTCTCTTTCCTTAATATAAATCTAAAAAACTTTTTAAAAAGTTAAAAATTATGTGGCAGAACATTTCATTAGGTGGATTATAAATGGCGTCTATAAATGCGGTGGCAGACAAAATAGTTAATTGTTGGCAAATTGGTCTCATCCACTTACGCCGATGTAAAAGTAGAGCCGGGCAGACAAAAAGCACATGAGTGACATCCTGAATTGAATTATTACAAAGATTACACATAGCTGAGGAACCATACCATCTTGACAATACATTATTCAGAGGAAGAAGATCCAGCCTCAATAAGAGCCAAAAACGGCGTACTCCCATGAGGGAGATTCCAGGTGATATAAGGTTGTACTTTTCTTATCAGACAAGAATCAATAGCCAGAACGACACCTTTCTTTGAAATACGGGCTTCCCTATCCATATTGAAGCCAGTTTCAAGGTGGCCTTTAGCTGATATGGAGATAGAGTAAAAAGTACAGATTCATCTAATTGAAGAAGATCAACCGCAATTCTAAAATGTTTTACAATTAAAGAATGCTCTTTTAGAGTTCCTAATATTTCTTTCTGAATAAGATATCTTAGTGTACCGGGTTCTCCCTTTGCGAGGCTTGAAACCCATCGCACTATCCCTGCAAGGCCCTGAACCCAACTACTACGCAGACCAAATTCCAACCTAAGGGCGGCCAAAGAACAAGCAGTAGTAACTGTGGTTAAATACCGCAAGATTTTGCCTTCTGTTGTATTTAAAAAAAACATTTTCCTAGGTCAAGTAATTCGATGCCGTACAGTAAGGAGGCTGGGATTTTAGCACGGAAAACCTCTAGTAAAAAGGCAAAGTGTCTTCTGCCTGTAGATCTATAGAGGGAGATTAAACGTTTGCCTTGTGCCATTGCTTTCCGAGTATTATTTGCTATGTGAGCCTTATCACTTAAATTTCCAACTATTGTTTTTCCCAGGAAAACATAAGATTTTACCACTTCCAATTTTTGTCCACCTACAGACCAGGCAAAACTCCCATATTTCAGCTTTTTCCTTCCTGTCATGCACATTACTTTACTTTTTGACACATTTATCTTTAAGTGGTGGGCCTCTGCGTATTCATGTAATGCCTGCAGACGATTATTTAATCCCCTCGGTGTTAAGTCCAGTATTAATATATCGTCTGCATAAAGCAGACAGACAATCGATTCACCCCCCCAATACAGGGGCAATACCTTCACATAAAGACAGGGCATAGGGGAGGTCGGATATGTACAGGGAAAATGATAAAGGGGCCAATAAACAACCTTGTTTTAAACCATTTGCTGCAGTTTAAAACGGCAAACACAGACTGGAATGACAGGCCTGTGACATGTTTAAAAGTGATGTATGAGAATTAATGGAAAAACAAAACTGAGAAACCATATTGGAGGAAACCAAATCATGGATTAAACTTGGGGGGGGGGAAGCAGAACTAGTGAGGGGTTTTTGGGTTCAGGGATGGCTAATGTTTAGCGGTGGTCAGGGGTTTTTAGGTGTCAAAAATTGGTGGAGTTCAAGCACAGAAACAGATTTTTAGGGATGGGTTCAGTTTAGGAGTGGTGAGGGTTTTGTTGGGTATCAGGAATCAGTGGAATTTAGAGATGATGGGGTTTTAGGGTTCACGGATCAGTGGATTAAGCATGTGAGGCGTTTTTAGGGCTCGGGTGGATGTTGAAGAGTGTTAGCTCACTGTGCTACATTACAATGGAAGCTTATAAACTGCACAGTAACAAAAGAATCTGACAAAAGCAGTAACCCTCTGAGCTATGCACATAAAATACTGGTTCGAGGCATGTGGGCTGCTGAATTTATATCTATGCATAGATCGCCGCCTAGTGTTGGGTCCGGATGATTGCACATTGTTGTCCTGGAAGATTCTTCGAAGTATCACGAGATAGGTGGCTCCTCCCTGGACTACAGTGCGCATGGGCTTCCCCTCCATGCTCAGATTGTTTTTTTCCGCCATTGGGTTCGGATGTACTTCTTAGCTCAAGTTCGGAAATTGTAATAGTTACTCTTTTTTCAGGGCCAAAAGGCCTTAGAGGCGTCGGTATTGTCTTTCGTTCGGTGCCCTTTAGCTTTCCTGTTCTTTGAACTCGACTTCGGAAGACTTTTTGTCTTCGACGCCAAGGCCCGTCGACGATCGGCAATGGAACGGAGCCCGTTCAAGCGATGCCCCGTCTGTAACTCGAAATATCCCCACATCGACGTGCAACAAATGTCTTTCACCGGATCACGACGAGGCCAGCTGCATGGCCTGTTCGAAGTTCAGGTCGAACAAAACTCTCTGTCTTCGACGCGCTGCACGACAGTCGGCGCGTGAATCGGCGCCAGACCCGGAAAACATCTTTGGTGGTGATGACACAGACATAGTACACGACGACGAACCTGAACAATCAGACCACGCGTCGGAACAAGACTCTACCTATAACGAGGACGAGGAACAACTCTATGTCCATGATGAAGACCTCATCGTGGTAGGAGACGACGCACAACCTCTTGGAGCCGTCGACGACGACTCAAGCGAGGAGCTAGGCCCAACCGCAGTAGCAGGGCCTCATATAGACTCTTCCACGGCTCAGGTCGAGGCATCGCCAGAAGGCCTTAGCCAAGATCTTCAACACCGTTCTCTAGTCTCGCTTCCAGGCCCGACTAAGAACATTTCTGATGAGCCATCGGTCGATCGACCACTCCTAGTGGAGAAATCGAAACCAAAATCAAAAGAGCCAAAAACGAATTCGAAACTGTTGGAAACAGCCTTCGGCTCGAAGACTTCGGAACCATCCAAGTCAAAACAGGGGCGCAACCCCTCGGAGTCGACAGGGGGCGTCGACCCGAAGATCGGAGCGACAAAGACTGTGTCTGCCGTTAAACACGTCACGCTCATGTCGGCGTTGACGTCGGCGTCGAAGCCCAGCTCCCAGACTCTTCTCGGGGGCTCAAGGCCCAAAAGACCGTCGATCCGAAGGTCCAAAAGACGCATCTACTCAAGGCCTTCGAGCCGAGAACCACCATCGGCTCGAAGGAACACACCTCCGCCACCAGCACAAGCGTCCCCACTCCGCAGCTCGAGTCGACGAAAAAGCACAAGCACGCAGACCAGCCGGAGTCCGGCGGATCGGAGGCAAAGTCTTCGAAGTAAGTCGATCCGTCACCGACGCCTTTGGCGCCTATCAAATACGGGCTCCCACCAACGGCAAGACCTAAAGCTGTGCAAGTCCAGAAAGCTACGGACTCATCCAAGTCCACGTCAGTAGCTGCGCCCGACAAGCCTCGGACGGAAACCGTTCAGTTCCAGCCACCGAGCTACGACGAACAGTCAAAGTTGTACATTGACTCAGACTCAGGCAGGCTCACCGTTTACAAACGGAAAATCAGGCCTGAAACACCTACAGAGCCTTACAAAATACCACTCAAGAAAAAGAGAGACTCCACTACCTCTCCAATTCTTTTTGAGCCTATACACACATATGGGCAAGGCTATTCCTACTCACCTACAGCAGTCACTGAGGACGTGGAGGAAGGGGACAATGAGGACCAGTTTAACTACCCTATGGACGCCGATCAAAATGAGTCACAGCCATGGGCTGACACTGTTGACCCCGATGAGCCTCACACCACCCCTGACACTCAGTCATATGCTGTCAAAACTTCCCCTGCTGAGGACACTGCTGCGTTCAACGCGCTCATTGAAAGGGCGGCACATAACCATGACGTAGATATGCACACTGACCCTGTGGAAGAGGACTTCCTTTTTGATACTTTCTCAACATCTGAAAGATCAGTGAAAACTCTACCTCTGCTCAAGGGTGTGCTCAAACATGCCAGTGACATTTTTAAAGAGCCCACTAAAGCAAGGGTGGTGAACCCAAGAATCGAACGGAAGTACCGGCCTGCGCCCGTGGACCCTACCTACATCAAGGGCCAACTCCCCCTGGACTCCCTAGTGGTGGCTAATGCTCGCAAGAGGGCTAACTCGCAAACAACGGGTGATGCTCCTTCCCCAGACAAAGAATCCAAGATCTTCGAAGCCTCTGGGAAACGTGTGGCTGCTCAAGCTGCTAATATTTGGAGGATCTCCAATACACAGGCCCTGTTAGCAAGATATGACAGGACACACTACGACACTTTAGAGCAGCTCCTTCAACACCTACCGGATACTTGTAAGGAGGGAGCAGAAATGCTTATACAGAAGGGAACGCTAATTTCCAATGCGTCCATTAAGTGCGCGTTAGATGCAGCAGACACAGCAGCTAGGGCCATTAACACTAGCGTTATGCTACGGAGGCATGCCTGGCTCCGCATCTCTGGTTTTAAATCAGAAATCCAGACTAACCTGCTCAATCAGCCAGTAAACCCTGACTTCCTCTTCGGCCCAGAAGTAGACACCACTCTTGAGAAGATTAAAAAGGACACTGAAACTGCGAAATCCATGGGGGCTCTGCAGTCTCAGCAGTTCAGGGGCAGTTCCTTTCGTCGCTCTGGTAACAGGGGAGCCTCAAGAGGACAAGCGTCGCAACAAGCACAGTACAACAAAGGAGGCTCGCAGACCACCTATAACAAAAACAATAGGGGTGGATACCGTGGTAACAGCACCAAAGGCAGAGGACGTGGAAATAATAGCACCAGGTCCTCCCCCACTAACAAACCGTGACGTCTTGTCACTGCCCCCCGCCCATATAACACCGGTCGGGGGGAGACTTCAGCAGTTCCTGCCAGTCTGGGAGAGCATAACCACGGACAAGTGGGTGAGACAACTCATTCAACACGGCTATTGTCTAGAGCTCACTTCCACTCCACCCAACATACCATCACGGCACCGTCCTATGTCCGCAGAGCCCATGCACTTATTGCAGCAAGAAGTCATCTCCATGCTGCAAAAAGCGGCCATAGAGCTCGTGCCTGTGGAACAACAAGGAACAGGAGTGTACTCTCTGTACTTTTTAATCCCAAAAAAGGACGGTTCCCTCAGGCCCATCCTAGACCTCAGGCCCCTAAACCACCATATCCTATCAGAACACTTTCACATGCTCACATTACAGCAAGTTCTGCCGTTGCTCAGGCAAGGAGATTTCCTAGCAACCCTAGATCTAAAGGATGCCTATTTCCACATTCCCATTCACACCAGTTACAGGAAATATTTCAGGTTCACCATCAACAATCAGCATTACCAGTTCAAGGTCCTGCCTTTCGGGGTCACTACAGCCCCCAGAGTGTTTACAAAGTGTCTAGCGACAGTGGCCGCGCATCTTCGGAGACAGCACATCCACGTCTATCCGTATCTAGACGACTGGCTAGTGCAAGCACAGTCAGCCCAGCAGTGTGCCAACCACATGTCACGCACAATCCACCTCCTACACAGTCTGGGATTTTCGCTCAACTACCAAAAGTCCCATTTACAGCCCGCACAAGTACAGCAGTACCTAGGAGCAGAAATAAACACGCTCGCTGCCACAGCGCGCCCCAACTTGGCGAGAGTCAACAGCATGCAAGTGCTGATTCAGAGATTCAGGCCACAACACTACCTCACAGCGCAAGTGTTCATGCAGCTGATAGGCATGATGGCCTCTTGCATCTTTATAGTCCCGCACTCCAGGCTACACATGCGTCCGCTCCAGGAATGCTTAGCGTGTCAGTGGAACCAGGCTCAAGGACAACTAAAAGACCTAGTGTTGGTGACCGGTCGTGCATACAACTCTCTGCATTGGTGGAACACACAAAACCTTTGTAGGGGACGACCGTTCCAAGAGCCTGTACCACAAATAGTACTAACGACGGACGCATCCCTCCAGGGCTGGGGAGCGCATGTCCTCCATTATACAGTGCAGGGACTATGGACACCGCAACAGCAGAAGATGCACATCAACCTGCTAGAACTGATGGCAATCTTCATGGCTATGAAGGCGTTCAAATTGCATCTCTGCAACAAAGTTGTGTTAATCCGGACGGACAACATGACCGCGATGTACTACATCCAGAAGCAAGAGGGGACACACTCTCCACAATTGTCACACCTAGCGCAATGCATATGGAAGTGGGCCATTCAAAGGAACATGTTCCTCATGGTGGAACACCTCCCAGGGCAGGACAACCAGATAGCGGACTTGCTCAGCAGGCACAGCCATCAGATGCACGAGTGGGAAATGCACCCATCGGTGCTCCAGCCTTACTTCCAACGGTGGGGTCATCCAGAGATAGACCTCTTCGCCACACATGAAAACGCAAAATGCCGTACCTTCGCCGCCAGGTTCCCACACCCGCAGTCTCAGGGCAATGCGATATGGATGAACTGGTCGAACAGATTTGCGTACGCCTTTCCTCCAGCTCCACTCATACCGCTAGTGGCACGCAAACTGAGGCAACACTCCATGACACTCATCCTGGTTGCTCCAACGTGGGCGAGGCAAGCGTGGTACACCACGTTCCTCGAACTCTCCGTGGTTCCCCACGAGCGCCTCAGACTCACTCCCAGTCTCTTCACTCAGAGCCATGGAGACATTCAGCACCCAGATCCGCAGCAGTTGAGCCTTGCAATATGGCTCCTGAAGTCATAGTTTGGCTACTTAAACCTGCCTCCTGACTGCATGGACATCATAAAGGAGGCTAGGCGACCTACCACCAGGGCATGCTACGCAGCAAAATGGAAGCGCTTTGTTATCTATTGCTCCAATAATAACATAAATCCACTTGATGTTCCACGCAAGACATCATAGGTTACTTGCTGCACCTATACAAGTGTAATCTAGCGTATAGTTCCATCAGGATACATTTGGCAGCAATGGCAGCTTATCTTCAGAATAGACAGCATCTATCCCTTTTCAGAGTGCCTGCCATTAAAGCTTTTATGGAGGGACTTAAAAGGGTTATTCCTCCAAGACACACGCCTTCGCCTGTCTGGAACCTAAACATAGTCCTCACCAGGCTCATGGGCCCACCATTTGAGCCTCTTCACTCTTGTGAGATACAATTTCTTACATGGAAGGAGGCTTTCCTGGTGGCAATTACATTGCTAAGACGAGTTAGCGAGCTGCAAGCCCTCACTATTCAGGAACCTTTCATTCAGATACATGCTAATAGGGTTGTGCTGCGCACCAACCCTAAATTTATGCCCAAGGTAGTGTCACAGTTCCACATCAACCAAACTATTGAACTACCTGTATTCTTCCCAAATCCTGATTCAGTGGCAGACAGAGCACTGCACACACTTGATGTCAAAAGGGCTCTCCTGTATTACATAGACAGGACTAAGGATTTCAGAAAAACGAAACAACTGTTCGTTGCCTTCTCTCCACAGCACAAGGGCAACCCAATTTCTAAAACAGGCATAGCCAGGTGGATTGTTAAATGCATCCAAATCTGTTATCAAAAGGCTAAACGCACGTTAACAGTTTCCCCAAGAGCGCATTCCACACGCAAGTTGGGGGCATCCATGGCTTTCCTAGGTAACATCCCTCTAGAGGACATATGTAGAGCAGCCACATGGACCACCATACACACATTCACCAAACACTACTGCGTGGATGTACACTCCAAACAGAAAGCTGCTGTAGGTCAGGCTGTTCTCAGAACTCTTTTTCAGACTGCTGCAGCTGGCACGGGCAACCGCCGCTAAGGAGGGTACTACTATTTATTCTATGCATAGATATAAATTCAGCAGCCCACATGCCTCGAACGGAATATGCTACTTACCAGTATGCATCTGTTCTGGGCATGTAGGGCTGCTGACATTTATATCGCCCGCCCTCCTCCCCGGTGCCTGTCGCAGCTGTAGCATTCTAAATTTACATACTTATTCTCACGCATGGCCATCTCTCACTATATCACACTCCATCTCTGCCACAATGGCGAAAAACAATCTGAGCATGGAGGGGATGCCCATGCGCACTGTAGTCCAGGGAGGAGCCACCTATCTCGTGATACTTTGAAGACTCTTCCAGGAAAACAATGTGCAATCATCCGGACCCAACACTAGGCGGCGATCTATGCATAGATATAAATGTCAGCAGCCCTACATGCCAAGAACAGATGCATACTGGTAAGTAGCTGTAACGGGGAGGACCCGGATCCGCCAGGCTTACCTGTTTCACCTCTTTCTAACCAGCACACAGGGGCCTGGAGAAACACGGATGTCCTCGGCGACAAGGAGCCCGAAGAGAGTGGTGAGCCCTGTTTCTTTAATTGGGCGGAGCTGGACCGGGACTACGTCAACTGGCACGCCCCCGGACCACAGGTAAAGACAGCCCCAGAAAGCACACAGGTGTGTTTTACACCCGGAGGCGACGGAGGTGAGAGCGACGGAAGGCGAGGCGGAGAAGAGGAAGAGTGCGGAGCAGAGCGGAGATCAGAGGAGAAAGAGGAGGAGAGGCGGGAGCAGACGGGAGGAGACGAAAGCGGAGTGGAGACCAGAGGAGGAGAGAGACCATCGGAGGAAGGAGGCGACGGCCGGAGAAGGGGACGTAGAGAAGGGCGGCGGAATCGGAAATCCGGAAGAGGCGAACCCGACAAGCCAGGAGGCCAACTGGAAGGCGCTTCGCCCAGCCACACTTCTTGGGAAGTGTGGCTACCAGAGGTACGATCAAGGCTTTCAGGTTGGGCGGGATTCAAGTGGGCTAAACCCCCGTAGAGGCACCAGAGACGCTTCCTCTGCACTACCCCTCCTTCACTACCCCGGCACTGTGGACCATAGCGGATTTTTGTGCACGTGTGTTCCCTCACTCCCTTCCCTGTGCCTTTCGGCAGTACACCCGTCTAAAGCTGTGTTATCCTTTCTTCCATTCGGATTGGCGAGACTTCACGACAACGTGGAGTAAGAGGCACGGACCACAAGTCCCAGAAGACACCGGGACGACCGCCGGACCGCTGTGGAGAAGCGCCAGCAAAGACTGACTGAGGAGACCGAAAGCCCCCTGCCCTACTACAGAAAGACGTTACACAGGAAAAGGACATTCAAGTTAATAAAGCCTGCGTTACCTAAAGTTCCTGTGTCCGTAAGTCTATTTGAGGGGCAAGTGGCATCGCGTACACCGACCCCATTGAGCAGGGGCGAACCCGAAGCGCCACAGTAGCATATTCCTTTTTTTAAATGCATAGTACACATTCTTTGCAGCAGGCATATTAACCATCTGTGATACCTTAGATGAGTCAAAGCTGCCATGTGCCAGTGCTGCTTTGATTTCCCAGTACGGCCCTGGCAGGGTCAGGAGCCTCATATACCGTGAAGTAAACCTCAGGTATTAAAAGGGTGGGTTCCACTGCATTAAACAGTTTGTGAAATGATTTCTCAGTAATGGTATTCCATGAAAGTGTTTGTATATGAAATCAAAACACAATCGTTTAGAAGGCTACTTGAATGGGTGGCACAATAAGGGCCGAAGGCCCACTAGTAGCATTTAATTTACATGCCCTAGGTACTTATAGTACCACTTTACTAGGGATTTACATGTAAATTAAATGTGCCAATATGGTGTAAATCAGTTTTGCCATGTTTAAAGGTCAATGACACGTAAAGTATGCACGGTCTTATTGCCAGCAAGAATGAAGTCCGCAAAAAAACAGGAGGATTGAATCAAAAAATTTGGGGAAAACCACACGAAGGATACCATGTCCAATAGGGTTGTTTCAGGGGTGGGGTGGTGGGGTGGGGGGCAATGAATGGCTTTGTTATTGGCAAGTGGCGGCCCTTTGGAATACTCTTCAGGAACCCAATGCATGCTCTTTGACAAATGGACGGATGGACAGACCTGGTGAGGCCTCAACGTGCTTGATCTTGGCAAAAGCCCAAACGCCGAATAAACCTTTTGAGGCCTACTTGGTGACATGTGGTACAACACATAGACTTGTTGAGCCTAAACTAGGATATTGAGCAAGAATATGTTGAACATGTATAGTTACGGACAGCAGAGATATATAATAGCTTGAAAGAATTCGTTAAAATCCCCTCTGGCTCTATGAGGCCTTTTTGTTTTCACAACAGCTGTGAACTAACTTTGGAATGTTGGAGCTCCGGGCTTCTACCTGCCATTAGAAGCCAGGGGCACTGCATTGTTCTTTCAATGGAGCTTCCAACATTTCATTGTTCTAATATGTATGACGCTAAAATAAAAATAAATATATGTGTGTGTATATATATATATATATATATATTCACTGAAAAAACCATAGGTTATAGACCATATATAGTTAGAAATTAGCATTTAAAAAACCTTATTTTACTCACACAAAACCATTGAAATTCCACATATAGTTAGTTGCACTAACTATATATCGCGCACCCGCAATCCACTGCTGATCATGTCACATATTACATCATTCATGACATGGTCAGTGACATCACTGATGACATCTCAAATGACATCACTGATGAGATCACTGATGACATCATCCAGTGACTGTGTGTTTCTGTAAAGTTTAAATATGTTTTACATATTGAAGAATGAGTAGATGTATAAGTGTCTGGACGAAGGATTTAGTAGGTGCATGACTGAATGTATGAGTGAGTGATTAAATGTGTCTCACTGAGTGCATGGGTTAGTGACTAAACTGTCTTAATTTGTGCATCATTATGTCTGTTGTTCTGTAAACTGCTGCATGTGTTGATCAGTAGCTATATGATTAACTATATGGGTTATTGATTGATTGTCTAAGTATTTGTATGGGAGACTGAGTGTGTGTGTGGCTGGCTGGGAGGTGTGTCACTCTGTGCAGATCAATGTGTACTTGTATCAATGATTGTATAAGAAAGTAAGTATGTGTTAGTATATGTTTGAAAATGTAAGGTGCTCTATGTTTAACTGTATAGACAAGAAAATGGAAGTGTGATTGATTCTTTACAGGACTGACTAGGTGTGTGAGTAACTCCATGGATGAGTGGTAGAGTGTGAGTGTCTGTATAGGTGTATGAGTGCATATGATAGTGTTGTAAAGATGAGTGATTGTATGTATGAATGATTGTATGGGTGAATGAGTGAATGTGTGTGTAGACGTAGGAATCAGTGAGTACGTATGTAGTAACTAGTATTGGTGTGTCAATGGTTTCAAAAATTATACTCTGTATTTAACACTGGGTGAAACAGAGGTTATATTAAAATGTGAGGAGATGCATTGTATTGTCACATGAATGATATCATCAGTGATGTGGTCATTGATGTCAAATGAGATGTCATCAGTGATCTCATCAGTGATGTCATTTGAGATGTCATCAGTGATGTCATCAGTGATGTCACTGACCATGTCATGAATGATGTAATATGTGACATGATCAGCAGTGGATTGCGGGTGCGCGATATATAGTTAGTGCAACTAACTATATATGGAATTTCAATGGTTTTGTGTGAGTAAAATAAGGTTTTTTAAATGCTAATTTCTAACTATATATGGTCTATAACCTATGGTTTTTTCAGTGAATTTTCAAGGTTTTGTAAATGCTAATTCCTAACTATATATGGTCTATAACCTATGGTTTTTTCAGTGAATTTCAATGGTTTTTTAATAGCAAATATCAAAATCTTTACAATGTATTCTTCTTGAAATCGAAAAATATTTTTTACATGTTTTTAATACAATTTTTTTTAAATTATTTTTATTGTTTCGCTCCCGGTACGCGAACCGGTTAGCTTCCCGTTAGCTCAATTCGGAGCCGCGACCCGGTCCGCGAACCGGTAAACGTTCCGTTTGCGCAACTGTCGCGTTAGAAAACAACATTGTGACGCGTCGCGTCAGCATGACGTGTCGCGTGATACGTCATATGACGTGCTACGTTACGCTGCCCAGAACGCTTCCCGGTTCGCGGACCGGGCGCTAACCACGCAAAAAAAACAAAAAAAAAATTGTTTTTTTTTCCCCGCGGGGCCCTTTTAAAACCTCCACATTAAACCTAGGGGGTCAGGGAGGAGCTAGTATGCCCCCTTATGGTTATTTCCCCCTTTGTTTTGGCCTCCTCTTGTCTCTCAATCCTACCGAGAGACAAGATGGCGGCCGCTCCGGACTGTTTAGAATGTTGACAGACACAGGAGAACCAATCAGCTTCGCTACGCGAAGTTCCGATACGCGTAAGGTCCGCGAACCGGGGCGCTGCCTGGTCCGCGCTTACAGATATATATCTTTTTTTAAACGTTAATTTCTCAAAATCCACTGGAGCACATATATTGAGACCTACAAAAGGCACATCGGGCTACCAGTCCCTACAATTTTGCCAAGTTTCGTGCAAATCCATTCAGCCGTTCGGGCTAAAAGTGAGGCCAACCGCCCTATGGAAAACTCAATGTTAAAAACACATTTTGGGACCCCCTTTTTTTCTCGACCCCCCCCCCTGGACGAACCCCCCCCAAATTTCCAGGGGCTGCTCAGAAACAAAATGTTCCATTTTCCTGAAAATTTCAGCCAATTCCGTCCACAAACGCCAAAGTTATTAGACATAGAATTTTCAAAAATCCCATAGAGAAAAAATCCTAACTATATATACCTACTGGCGACCGCCAGTAGGTAATATATATATATATATATATATATATATATATATATATATATATATTCCTGTATGAAAAACAGTAATCATTTAGAGACAACACTGAGGTTTAAAGTATGGTCACAAAGTCTTCTTGTACATATTGCAGCTTGCCAATAGTGCAGCCTAGTCATCTCTTCTACCTCCCCTTCATGCAAAGTGCTCTGATAACCTCTAGGGTCATATTTGCGCTATATAATTCTTTATGAATAAATGTGTTGCAAAGAAATGTAGTCTTTAAAAACATTATTCTTCTCATCCGTTTTATCGTGAGTCCTCCCATTATGCCGCAGCTCGCCCCTTTCCCTCATCTGCTCCCACACAAATAACACATTTCACCTTTCATTACAGAAATGCAATTTTCTGAATTATTCCTTATTCCACAGAGTTGCATTGAAATCCGCACATCTCGCATTACCAACCCCTTAACTGTATTTTATGTAATTCACGTAGAATCTTAGGTAATTTCCAAACTGAAAAGTGGCTGCACCCGTGGGAATTTACCGTTTTCAACAATACCTTTATTATTCATCCAGACACTGTGTAAATACTGCTCGAAACCCACATCCTTTTCCTCTTACCTCTTGTCCCTTAACTCCACCGGACTCCTCAAACGTGCACGAGGCAGCGAGAAAGTCCCAGAAACCTCAACCTGTTGACGTCGCAGCGCTTGACCTGGGTTTTTCCAAAACTCCGCCATAGATTGTTCAAACGCTTTCTGTTTTTTGCACCCACAAAACGCAAGTATTTCTGTCTGGTACTTTCAGGGCTGCTATTGTCGTCTGTCTGTGTAAATATTAGTTATAAGAAACTGGTATTGTGGTGAGGATGTGTTTTATTTTTTTAATTTTTTAAAAAACATTGTTCAGTACTTTGTTGAGCTTCCTAAGCAAGCACATTCCAAATCACAAACCGGAGTGTGGCAAAAGCTAATACACTTTGAATTGTGTATTGATTGTGATCTGCTAGTGCCCAAATCTAATACTTGCTCTCAGGAAAGATTGTGGAGGAATAGGAGGGTATGGTGTATTACTCATTCAACGAGATATAAACTGTAGGGCTAACGAGAAACACAGAGAAACAGGATATAAATGTGTTTACCTTATGGAATATTTCAGAGGGCAGGAAACCTCCATTGCCATTACTGTCTTTTCCAGAAAGCAAGTGGAACAGTTGTATTTTATTTATTTCATTACATTTCAAAGACGATTTTTATATTGTAGGCCCTTTCGAACCTCCCCATTGGAAAGGCTACGCATTATTCCGGATGTGAGCATATGAGTCATGTAAGGGTTTATAATGTGTTTAAAGTATCTAGAGGCCTTAAATGAAACGTGGTGTCAGTGGGCAGCTTTCCCAAAGGAGTCCAGCAGAAATGCTAGTTTTGGGGCTCCTGTTCTTTGTTGACAGCTGTCAACCCATAGGCAGTAGAGAAACCTAAAGGAAACCATGTTTACTCATTCTGCACGTCCTAGGGAATTTAAATGGTTTGATATCACATCTTGTTTGGTTGGCCAGCCGGGAGACCGCACAGGTCAGGTTCTGCACAGGTTGGGAATCTTGGTGGCATAGACCACATTGCACCTTATTGGCTAGCTGGAGACTGTTCTAGTGTTCTAATGGATTTTCCGACACCTTGCATTATCTTCAGCTCCCCAGCATACAAAAGTCATTGGGAGTGATGGCACAATTAGTTTTCCTAAGTGTCCTCGGTACTTTTATGCCTTAATAATTTGGTAACTTGTTTCTGTGTCTGTAGCGAGGTGAACCACTTTCCTATTTCAACAGTCGAATGCACAATCCTAAAATGGCCTTTTTAAAGATGCAGCTGTGACTTGGAAGCGGTCTCTGGGGATGCCCACCTGGCATCACTTTCCTCTTCTCCCTCCCCCACCTCCCACCCCCCAACAATAAAATAAGTCCGCAGCTCACCTGACAATATGTACTCCAACTTTTGATCAAACACAAAAAAATGTGCATCTGAGGTAGCTTGACGTGGCATTGTGGATGTAGCTTCAGAGATACAGTTGCTTTGACGTATCTACGAAGCCCAGGTTACATTTGGTGCTATCACAGAATTTTGTGGTGAGCTCCTTAGCCCATTAACCTTTTAGATCATATTGTGTGGGATTTAGCTTTAATGCTCTGTGGCGGCTACCATCTCAAAAATACATTTATTCCATAGGCTTCTTCAAGGTGCCTTGTGTGGCTATGCCCAGATGCAATTTGGGTTTGACCTGTGGATGTGCTGGGTGGCTACATCTTTACTAGCCTCTTAGGCATTGAGGCTCTGGAAGGTGGAGTAAACTGAGATTAGAAGGCATACGAGTGACTGTGTTTATGCTACTGGCAGTGACGGACTTAATAGTGTTGTTAGCTTATCAGTGTGTTTAGCACTGGGTGTTTTGACACTGCTTCTTTTCTTTGCTGATGCAGGAAGCAGTAATTACAACAGTTTATCTTCTTAGTGGAATCCCTGCAGCCGTTGCAGTCGACAGCACGGTCTACAAGCAGTGGCAAATCCAATAGATCTCAACATTAGAAAGCAAGTGCCGACCTGTTGGCTTTCCAAATTGCAGAGGCCACTGGGTGGGAGGGGGTACTGGGCCACAACCATGGGGGTCGAGGCCTTTTGTAACTGCTGTCCCAGGTCATTACAATGGCTATGCAAACTGTGTCACATACAACCCGTTCCGCACTTGACTCTCGGTAGTAGTGCGTGGCTAGCAGCCACAGGCTTCTCAAGGAGGTTAGTGTGGGGATACTTGCGCTCAGTAATCTGCAGCTCCCTCTCCTGCCCCCTCCCCACCAGCAGTGCAATGAGATCAACGTCCAAACCAGTGCTACTCTTTGTATAAAAGACAAGTACTTTATTCAACGGAAAGCCTAGAACTCTACTATACATACCCAATGCAAGAATACCCCGTTTACAGATGTTATCCTTTATGCTTCCAGGGGCCTTTTCCAGCTAGCTGAGCTACTCCACCACCTTGTGGGTTCCCCCCAGGTCCAGAGTTCGAGGTGCTGCCTAGAAGTGCAGCTAGTGCTTCCCCCTGTTTGGTCTTTGCACTCAGTCTTTCAGGCCTGAGCCCTTTTATCCTCTCACTCAGTTTGTAGGAGCAGCTCTGGGTGGCGTTCAGTCCTCCTGAAGCAGCTGGACCTCAGGAGTACCAGGGAGCTTCCAGGCCGCACACCGGAGTACCAGGGAGCTTCCAGGCCGCACACCGGAGTACCAGGGAGCTTCCAGGCCGCACACCGGAGTACCAGGGAGCTTCCAGGCCGCACACCGGAGTACCAGGGAGCTTCCAGGCCGCACACCGAAGTACCAGGGAGCTTCCAGGCCGCACACCGGAGTACCAGGGAGCTTCCAGGCCGCACACCGGAGTACCAGGGAGCTTCCAGGCCGCACACCGAACTACCAGGGAGCTTCCAGGCCACACACCGCAGTTGTCAATGTAGCTGCGCTGCTGTCAGTCATGCAGCGCATACCTCGGAGGGTTTCAGCAGAAGCAAAGGCTTCTCTCGGTGGCACTCTTCCGGGTTATGGTGATAGACCTATGCACGGCGCACTCCGGCACTCACCCACAGGTGATTGTTATTCGGTTAAGTGGTCACCATGTGTAGTTTTCGGCATGTAGTGCCTTGAGGCACGACTTTGATTCTTCACAGGGCACTCCAGGAGCACCTCTCAGATCACTTGGTCTTCAGGACTGGTCCTGACCCAACAGCTGAAATTGTCTGCTTATCTGGTACACATGCCAGCAATAAGCACTTATCCAGGCTTCAGTTGGGCACACAGCTCCTGGTGCCTTGGTAACTACAACGGGATAAATGCTGAAGATTGCACTGCCCGCTCTGGCAGTGCCACAATTCCTGTTACTCAGCCGCTTAGCATGTCTCTGTTGGACAGACCGTATGCCAGGGTAAATTATGGCAGTCCCTTCTACGATCAGCTCCTCCTGCACAGTTGGCACATCTGTCCCTTGCTCGCAGACAGTTTACAGGTTATCATGGCATACAGGACAGCCCAGTAGTTCCCTACTCCGATCTGACTCCAGACTATGTTTCTTTGACCCTTTGGGCATGCATGGCAGTGCAACACCAACCCTTGGCGGCTTAGTAGTCCCTGAGTACTGTGCAGAGTACCACAACCTCGCTAGAAAAGACCACAACAACAATGGAGTTTTGGGTTCCCATCTTTATACTGATTTTGCAAACTGAAGATGTGTACTCCAAGACTGCTTTCTTGGTTTGGGCTGGCTCTGCATCCTACCCATGCCACCTTCTAGTGCCCACCATAGAAGTATAAAAAGGTGTGAGAAGGGTGCACCCAGCTATTTACGATCCCTCCTCGCACATCGCGAAGAGAGACTAAAGATATGGGCCTCTTCAATGAATTCCTTTCCCTTACAACAGATACTGTAGCCCTCACCCTGCATTCCCTGCCATCTACCGAACGGCAGCTATAGTCTGAATCATTTACAGCCAAATGTATCGGGACAGGCACCTCAAAAGAAAGTCTCTTTCCTCCAAATAGCATCTGGTGTAACCCCTCTTCCCATCTAGTAGATGACAGCAATATACATATGCTATTAGGGTTAGCAACATCTCCTCCATCTTGTACTCTGGGCCAGGCATTGGACTTCCACTCGTGCCGGCCTGTATCACTCGTGCACAGCGTTTTATCAGTCCTAATGCACATGTACTATGTATGGATGTCAGCTTCAGGATTCTGAGTTCACCGTGATCAGCAGAAGTTTAGATGAACGGGCCTGTAAGTGCACATTCATATCTCATGGGTAAAAAAGCCTGTTACTATAATTCCACGACCATGATATGCTTCCCGACCGCACTCCACTCATGAAATCTGTGACAGATAGTAGTTGTCGGTCACTATGAGGGTGCGCTAGGGGCAAGGACCAGAACTTATCACAGACCAGGGTTTAGGTCATCACACGTACGAGAATAGTGTGTGGTACAATCAAAAAATATGAATATATGTAGTTCAGGCATGCAGTGCAGAAGGACATACCCTTAAATCATGTAGGGGACGTTCCTGTTCCAACACCAATGCTTGTTTCCACTGCATGTTCTAGTGCTTCTCAGGGCATACAGGCATCTGCATTGCAACGCGTGCATTTGCATATGTATACATGGTGGCTATCTTATTCGCCATTCCAAGATGGCCTACATGTGTGCATGGGGACAATGTAGGGTAAGGGGAGTAACAGAACAGGTAGGAGGACTGGTGGGCTAGCACAGAGAAAATGAGCGCGGAGGCAGGAGAAGAAGAGAATAAAACATTTCCTAGCTATCATAATAATTATTATTATTATTATTATTATTAAATGCTTTTATAGCGCGCTCAATTACTAAAAAAATAGTATCCTGGCGCGATGAAGGCACAGCAGAAATGACAGAAGGCAGATAACTGCAAACACTCAATGGGGAAGAGTTAAACTATGGTGTTAAAGAGGTGGGTTTTTAGACCCTTCTTAAACGCACTGAGAGTAGATGCAGTTTTCAGATGGAGGGGTAAGGTATTCCAAGATTTAGCCGCTCTGACTGAGATTGATTGTCCGCCAAGTCTACAGTATTTAAATTTAGGAATGGACATTTGGCACAGGTTGGCCGATCGCAGCGAGCGGCTAGGGACATATAGGCAAAACCTTTTTCTCAGATAGACCGGGCCAGTTAGATGGATAGCTCGGTAGGCAAGCACAAGAATTTTGAACAGGATCCTATGTGCAACTGGAAGCCAATGAAGAGCGTGGAGAAGCGGGCGAGCACTGGAACGCCTGGGGACATTAAACAGGAGTCTGGCAGCGGCATTCTGAATAACCTGAAGGCGGTGGATCAGATATGCCGGCAATCCACAGAACAGCCCATTCGCATAGTCTAACCTAGACAAAATTAAGGCACGAATGACAGTCTCTTTTGCTTCTTTTGGAAGGAGAGGAAAAAACCTGCGCAAAGTTTTTAAGGTGGAAAAACAGACGCCAGTGAGCTTATTTAAATGGTCCTCAAACTTAAGGTTCTTGCCGAACCAAACGCCCAAATTTTTCACCGGGCCAGATGTGGCTTTTGGTGGGGGTAGGTCCGTGGGCCAAAAACGTTCACTGAAATCCTCTGGAAAAGAGCCATACAATAAAATCTCGGATTTGCTTTCGTTACATTTTAACTGGGCCCTTGCTAACCATTGGAAAACAGAGGACAAACAGAATTGGGCCGCCGACGTGTCTAAATTATCTTTTGACCAGGTAAACAAGAGTTGTGTGTCGTCGGCGTACGCCATAATTTTAGCCCCCAGCTGTTCTGCTAGATAGACCAAAGGGGTAAGATAAATATTAAAAAGCAGTGGGCTTAAAGTTGATCCCTGCGGGACACCAGTAGAGAGTAATTTAGGGGTAGAGGCAAAAGGAGGTAGCCAGACTTGTTGAGTGCGATGACTCAAAAATGAAGAAAGCCAGTCAAAGGCATGTCCGACAATGCCTATATCGGCCAGTCTGGAGAGCAAGAGGGAGTGGGGGACCGTATCGAAGGCAGCAGAGAGGTCTAGTAAAATCAGAGCCGCTCTGCCACCTTCGTCCAAACACTCCCGAATTGCCTCTGATACTTCGACTAAGGCCGTCTCAGTGCTGAAGGAGGCCCTAAAACCGGACTGAGCTGGATGCAGAGCTTCGGTGGATTCAACGAATTTATCCAACTGCTTAAAAACAACCTTTTCGCATATCTTTGCTACTGCAGGAAGCAAAGATATTGGGCGAAAATTAGACGGAATGCCTGGATCTAATCCATTTTTTTTTAGTAATGGGAGCAGTTTTGCTTGCTTCCAACAGGCGGGAACAGTGGCCGTAGAAAGTGAGAGGTTAATAATCTGAGTTACCTCATTTCCCACTGTTTCCGCTAGGCTCGCAAAAACTCTAGCCGGGCATGGGTCAGAGGGAGAACCAGATTTTAAGGCAGCAACAATAGCAATAATGTCAGAGTTTGATTGAGGGGTGAAGGCGGTCAATTTCTCAATGCATGAGGGCATAAGAGGGAGCAGAGTTGTTTGGGACGATGAGAGACCATTACAAACATTTTGCAGATCCATCTGAATTTTAACAATTTTATCAGTAAAAAATTCAGATAGCTCTTCACACCATTCCTCAGATGCAAGCGGTAACGGTTGTAATGCACAAGGAGATAAACTTTTAACAATCGTAAAAATGTCCTTGCTGTTGTTGTTTGCCTTATTAATACGCCCAGCAAAATAACTACTTTTGGCAGATCTGATGGCTGCATAATACTTTTTTTGCGCAGTCCGCAGATCCTTTTTTGCTTCAGGGAGATAGGCTTGCCTCCAGACCCTCTCAAGCTTTTTACAGCCGGATTTAAGGTCACGGAGGGAATGAGAAAACCAGGGTTTAGAAGGGGTAGCACGGAGTCTACAGACTCGGCTGCTTTTAATTGATGTCGTAGTCGCACTTTCCACCCATAGATTAAATGTGCTGGCTGCGGCCTCAATATCAGGAGGAAACAATGGGCGAGAAGCAGCCAAGCCATCAGAGAGAATATCTAAATTAATTTTCTGCTTATGGGCAGTATGAGGATGGGGTACAGCAGAAATCAATGAGGGCCAAAAAAATCTGATAAGCTTATGGTCTGACCAGATCACAGGCTCAGGATCGGTCACAGTAATATCAAAGTTTGAGCATACCAAATCTAAGATATGACCTCCGTGATGGGTTGGGGCAACCACCCATTGTTTTAGCTGGGCCATAGAAAGAGCTTCAGCCAGGCGGACCGCCTCTGGTAGATCCGGACTATCCACATGGATATTAAAGTCACCCAGTAAAAGATACCGGGAGTGACGTAAAATCCGGGGGACTATAGTTTCTTCTAGGACCTGCGCAAAGTTGCCAATATGACCTGGGGGACGATAAACCAGCGTGCCACCTATAGATGAATGTGCGTTGAATATTAAAGAGAAGTGGAGCATCTCAGCTTCAGCCAGCTGTTTTTGGGAATCATATGAAAAGGTCCACTGCTCTCTAAAAACAACCGCAATCCCCCCTCCTCTGCCCACAGGGCGGTCAGATCTAAATATTTTAAATCCACGGGGAATGGCAAGTTCAACAGAGGGGGCACAGGTTTCATTTAGCCAGGTTTCTGTGATAAAAAGTAGATCCAGCCGATTTTCATTCAACAATTCAAAGATGTCAGCAGCGTGTTTGACCAAAGACCTAGCATTGATCAGACCGGCTTTGACTAGTGAGAAATCAGCAGGATAGGAAGGTGACTGGGTGCAAATAGGTTGGAAACGAAATTTACACACCTGGCAGACCCGGGACGTGCTGTTTGCCACCTCCCATGCATCTATGCATGTACAGGAGTTGGCTCTCAGCGACATGAGGTGTCCTCGCGAATACCGCATAATATTGCTAAAAGGTCGCCGAGGAGTGATGGCATGGTGGGTGGCCCTGGGCCCGTCCGAGGCACGGACGGGCACAGACGGGCCCTCCTTTGGCGCTCCTTCGGCGCGCAGACGGCGCGCCCGCTGCGCGTGGCCGCTGCGCGTCTTGGAGAGCATTCCTATTTGTAGCCACAGCCCCTCCCTCCGCTGGACCGCTAACTCGGGTTCAGCCGGGTCCGAGCCTGACTCAAGATGGCGCCCGTCTAGCCCTCCACATCAATCGGCACCTGGGAGCCGCGGTGGACCGGGGCACAGGGTGACCAGCTCTTAAGCGCTGTATGAGGTAACAGTTTTTTTAAAAAGTTATTTTAAAAAGCACAGAGAATTATTACACACAAATCTAAAATCGAAATGCAGGTAATTTAAAAAGACTTGGCAATTCAGTGGGAACCAGAGGTGAGCAGAGGAGAGCCCTCGCAATCTGCTCGCCTTCACTGAGCGAAATAACGGGGTGCTGCCACCACCTCCAACAAACCAACAAACAAATAGAAAGTTTCAATTATATTAAGGACACAGAGGTGAGGATTATGCTTTACTTTCTTCACTTCATTTGTAACCAGCAGCCATTACCAAACATCAATAAACTACATTTCCTATGAACCACTGGGAAGAAAACCGAAACATTAGTCCAGCCAATCAGCCCACCGCATCTCTTCATAAAGTCCCATCTTTCTTGGTGCAACAGGAGCTAGTTAGTAATCATCCTTCCTATTTCTGTTTACAGGAGTCTAAACCTATTGGAGAAAGGTACAGTTGTCAAGACGTTGTACAAAAAACCAGTGTTGACCTAACAATAGCCATTTGGCAATCATCACGTTTACATGTCAACCAACATAAGTCCACATAATGTTTGCACAACATAGATGCATCGAATTGAAAATGGCACGCTTACTGACAAGACACTGAATGTCACTCTCCACAGGGCAGGACAAATGATAATCAGCCAGTGGGTGGGCTACTCCTCGCCTCTTAGTCCTTAATAGAATTGAAGCGTTCAGTTGCAAGTGCTAGGAGATTGATTTTATTCAATGTCCAGACCGGAGGCAAGGAGTATGCTAGTTTAAAGCTTGCTGACTACCAGGGTTGCTATTGAGGAGCCTGGTTTAAAGTAGAACCTTTTAAAAGTTGAATCTGAGGATCCGTCTGCTGTGATAAGGATATCCTTTAGGTGCACCCCCTGCCCCAAGGCCGAATGCCTTAGAAGCCACCCCTGTTGGAACGTGCCCTACTTTTGTGTTAATACCAGCCTCCTGCTTGCCCATCTTGCCCACATTGCAATTGACGGGGACAATACTGCCTTATGCGTTTTTTTTTTTTTATTGTAATGAGGACCTGTTGTCCCCAAGGTGGACTGAGATCCTCTGTCACTGCTTTGTATGCCTTAATACAACGAAGTCTGCGTATCTTGGGGGATTACGCAAAAACGAGGTATGAAACCATGCAAGAGATACACTTGGTCCATCTAGGTATGTGGAAGGTAACCCCATCCGGGGTGAAAATTCTACTCTTTCTGTCCAGAGCCCTGACATCAGAAACTCACCTGCAGGAACCAGGCATAACGGAGTAGCCACCTTTGCTGATATCTTATTCCTGGAAAGGAATTTATTGCTGGGCCAAGATAGACACAAGTTTGGTACCTTATTTACATCCAAGAGGTCGGAGTATCTCTGTTCCGGAGGCAAGGGCAGTCTACTGCCTCTAAGCAATTTTTGGACTAACGGGTGTTCCCCTTTAGGATGGTCACCACCATGGGAGTTTGCTGCTGATGTAACTGAACGAAAGGTATTGACTGATCTATAAGCCTTGCGATCCGAGGCTAGGGAAGCAAGGAAGTTTAGAATATGGGCAACGTTTGTCAGTACAGGATCCAGATATCTCTGCTGACACCAATCCATCCATTGAGACTAGGCCGACTGGTATCGTTTGATTGTGCTATCGGCCCATGCTCTGGAGAGGTCTACAGCTTCTTGCAAAAGGCCCGGCACATTCCATTGTTCCCTGTAATCCTCCATACCATAAGTTGTAGTATGCCTTCCAAAACCAGATGGTGAGGATTCCCGGAAGGATCCCTGAGGAGACCCAGGAACAGGGGTGAACTGATTGGAGAATCCCAAGAAAGTTCCATCAAAAGCAGAAACCAGACTTGAAATCTCCAGATTGGGGTCAACACCATCAGATCTGCTTGTTGCCTTCAAACTTGAGCCGAGAGCCTCATGACCAAGGAAGGTGGGGTTGATGCATAAACGCCTGATTCCTGCAGAAAGGAAACGATTGCCACTGCATTGGGGTCCGGTCTCCAGCTGAAGCACCTGGAGGGCAGGTGGTCCAATCAAGATGCAAACAGATCCACCATGAAAGGGCCCCATCTGGTCTAGTTGGCATGAAACCCCACCTGACCCAGTTTCCAAGGGCTTCAGTCTTGCAAGTAACGTGACTGCCAATCTGCCACTTGATTGGCAATCCCCGGGAGATATTCTGCGATCCCGAGATGCAATTCTCGATGCCATAATCCCAGAAGCTTGGAGCCAGATCCAAGAGAGCCCTAGATTTTGTTCTGCCCTGTAGATTGATGTAACTTACTGCCGACACATTGTCCATTGTTATGAACCCCAATCTGCCCCAATATAGCCCTAGGTAGTTACATGACCTTTTACCTATATTCGTCCTACCACCGTTATACATTACGGGTTTTGTGCTGACCTTTTACCTAGTTAGGTACTGCATAAATGTTGTGATGTTTTCTCTGAAAACTAGCCTCATTTATTATGCATGAGGATTCTCAGTATCACAGCAGGATTACCAGCTTCTGAATAATAACTCTGTATAAGGGTCACCACTATAGTCATCATTGGCTGACCTGCCCACAGTATTATTATACATCTAGGTAGAACCCTTGAGGGTAACTTTTGGGGGTTATAAGCACCACAAAAAGAGAGGATAAGAAACTTCCATGCTGACAAAATACGCTGAACCCTTCATGCAGACACTCCAGCACACAGTGGTCTGACATCCCTCGCGGGGTATTCAACTCTAGACCAAGACTGATTCCTTTGCTCTTCTATCAGGTAATGGGGTTGGCTCTTGCCTAGCGGGATTCTTGGCTATACACCTACATACATGCTAGGTACGCTTGGGTACATCTAGTTCGGGTTTGCATTGTAGGAGTACGCATTATTACTGTCAGGTACGTACATGCCTGCATATATTCACTGTTTTAGCACTAAGGTACATTTCTACCTTTTATTTATTCTATTGGTGCTTGTAATCGTATATATCAGTTTCTGTCTCATGGTTATTGCAGCACACATTTTATACTAGAATGACACTGGTTGAATAAATACTTATTGAAAACGTCCCCACTGTTTATTCTGTATATCTCTCAGAGACTAGTGAGCACGAGTGACTGAGAGAAACGTACTCTACTGTTTCCACGATCCCTGAGAGATCAGGGTTGTCGTGTTTGAAAGTTGCCAGAATTATTAGCTCCAGGGTAAGGTTGTGGGGCTTATAGTGCCACTGCTAACTACCTGATCTTCAGAATAACATATCCTGTGAGGGTGTCTGGCATTAGTCTGAACACCAATCCCTTAGTTTATGTTGTCTAAATGCGCATATCCTATATAGATTTGTAGGAACTACACAGCACCACTTTTTTTTTTTTTTTGAAAACCTTTATTGTGCATGAATAAAAGAACAAATACGGGCCCACAACCGTCAGGCCGGCCACAATACTGTTAAAGCACAAGTGCAAGCAAAGTAGTTCCTCAGCGGCATCATGTGACATAGCAACAATCAATGGATGTTACACTGAATAGAATCATGTCGCCTAGGAAAAGGAGCATTGAAGGTTAATTTTTAAAGTTTTTTCGGTCAAAATATAAATCAATAAAGAATAAGAGCTAAGGAGAATTGAGTCCGTACAATAGCGGCACGACATGGGTAGGCGGCATCATCACAGGAAACAACAATGGAAATTAACACCCCGGGCAATATGGCGGTACAAAGTAAAACAACAGGATCATCAGCAGTATTCACGCCCCACATACAGCTCCACTCCCTACCTACTAACCCCTATCGCGGACCCAGAACAGAAACAGGTTAAGAAAGCGCAGAAGGATAGGAAAAATAAGGCCCATAGAAACTAAATAAGAAAACTAAATCCCTCCCCCCACCCTACACCAATGCGGAGGCTACGGCCTACCCCCCCCCCAACAGAGTGTCTGTCGCCCAATAAAGAACCCGAAATATAGACCAAGAAAAGAAGGAAGGAAAAAGAAAAATGGAAAGAAAAAGGAAAGAAAAACCCCTAACACTTGAGATATAGGGAGTAAGAGAAGAGTAAACTAATCCCTTACTCCCAGAAAAAAGAAAGGTGGGGAGGAGCCCACCCAATATCAAATCTCCCGGACTCCCCAGCCATATACAACTACTACGCCGTGTACAACAATAAATTCGGAAGACATAGAACCAAAAGAGGGTCAGAATCAGTTACACCCAGATCCCCGGGCCAGCACAAAACCCGCCGCCCCATCGGCAAGAGTAAAGAACAGGACGTAGCAATTACAAACTGAAGTGGGGAAAATCAGCACATGAAACGCAATCAACATAGCAAAATGCGGTTCAGTCCGGGACTCCGCCAGCCGATCAAGCAAAACCAACGAGGAAAACACCTTCAGCCCTGGCCTGAACGACAAAATCCCTTCAGACATGGCCATCGCTGCGAGCAATCCTCAGGCAGAACAAAGGAGCAAGATGGCCGCTCTCGAGAAGGAAGAAGCAGCGGAGGAGGAAATGAGCGTCCCCAGTCCATTACAAGTTCAGCGTCCGAACAGATGAACTCTACTTCCATCGCGGGATGACACACACTCCACCATTGTAGGAAAGAGGCTCCAGAGGCAAAAACAACAAGGGGGGTCATCAACTGGAAGGTCGATAAGCGGAGCCTCTGTAGCAATTGCGCAGGCAGAGTCACAGTTCTCAAAGTGGAGGGAAACCTTGTATCCATAGCCTCACCGATAAGGAAACTCTCAACATGGCCGTCAGGGACACATCGCTCCTCCGCCTTCTCATGCTGCAACATTGTATCCGTTTCAGAAGTAGTTAGTGGCAGTCGGGGGCCAGCCAGCCCCGGTCGCTTTATGCCAGATGAAGCCCCCTCAATCTTCCAGATCAGATCTCGGATGGTTCGCCGCCATGTTGCCCCTAGGTCTGTAAGGGCAACCAGGATATCTCCACAAGTCAGGTCGCTCTGCGATATCAGCCGGCCCGCACTGCGCAGCGATGCCCTCGGAGAAGCCTCCATCTCGGGGACAGGCAGGACAGCACATATTAGGGATAGGGGAGCAGCCATCTTTCCGTCGTGAAAGGCAGGCGCCATTATCACCCTTTCAGTGAGTCCACAATAGAGGGAGGGGGGCGATTTCGTTACCAAGAAAGACAAGCGTGCGAACCACCGATGGAAACGCGGCCCACAGCAGGGGGGCCGCGCAGAACGAGAGTCACCTCGCCTTTTATGAATGCGGGCGGTCCACGGCTGAGAAGGCGCCCCAAGATGGAGTCCGTCCAGTGAGCGAGTAGCGTAGCGGAGGGAAGCGCCGCGTGAAGGGCTCCCGACTCGCAAATACACACTCCGTAGTCAGAGAGAGTCCCACTACACTGGAAAGGGTCTACTCCGTCCACTGCCGTAATCGGACACGCTCCCCCAGCCAACGGCACCTCCCCAGCTCGCCCTACCGGCTCCGTCCCGTAGTGTCCAGCGGAGGCGATCAGCACAGGTCTCATGAGCAGCATCGGAGGTCGGCAAACGCTGCGAGGTCTGCACCAAAACAGCCGGCGGAGACTTCAAAAGAACGCAATCGGCAACAGCGCGTTCATGTCTCCGGTTCAGCACGGTATAGGCGAGGATGAAAGTCAGGATATCGATGGGAAAGCAGACGGTTTGCGGAGCCGGGAGCCTACACGTCCGTCCCGGCAGCCATCTTGGCTCCTCCCCAGCACCACTTTTAAAAGGACGTAGCAGTGTTCTTTCTTTGGTCCAGCATTTCACTGCAACAGAACCAGCCATCACCTCGGGACAATTGATATGTAAGGTTTGTTCTGGGCCATCTGCCACCGGTGGGAAAATTTCCACCACCTGGCCCCCCAGCCTATGCCACGATCATCTGACGCGATCACGAAGTCTGGTTGGCACGCCCATTCCAGGAGTCCATGTGTGTGAGCCACTAGCGTAACTCGTCCTTGGTGTTTTCTGAGAAATGGACCCTTAGAGAGTGCGTGAGGGCTCTGCGAAAGTGAGAAGCCTTCCGATGTTGGGGGGCCCAATAGTACAGGGGTCCTCGGAATATGGCCTATATTGAGGAAGAGAGAAGTCCCACTATCCTGATGATGTGTCTGAACTCTCTGAGGGATGTGGTTGGTTGGCCAGGGTTCTGCATAGTTCGTGTCTGCTTTGAAGATCTTTCTGGAGGAGAGGTTCAAAGTTTTGATTGAGTCCACTACGGAACCGTAAGAATGTGAAGGTCTGTATCAGTTGGGATGGATTTTGCCCCGTTGATAATAAACCCTAGCGACTCCAGGAGGTTGACTGTCCTGTGCAGATTTGCTGACAATGTTGTCGAGCATTGGTCCAAGAGGAGGATGTCTTCTAGATATACAATAAGGAGCATACCCCTGCCCTGAGATGTTCGACCACTGGTTTTAGAACCATGGTGAAACGAAACGGAGCTGAGGATAGTCAGAAAGGGAGCGTTGTGAATTCGAAGGTCTGGTGTCTCCATTGGAACTGCAAGAATAGACTATGTGACGGGTAGATCGGAATAGTAAGGTAAGCCTCCTTGAGATCCAGACCTACCAACCAATAGTTGAGTCTCAGGATGTCCTGAAGGAGGTGAATTCTCTCCATTTTGAAGTGACAGAAAACCAGTCACTTGTTGAACTCTCAGAGATTGATGACAGGGTGTTGACCTCATCTCACTTCTCCACCAGGAACACGTTGCTGAGGAAACCAATGGGGTGCATGGTCGTCTGGGCTATAGCTCCTTTGGAGAGCAGGTCCTCTTTCTCAGCATCGATCAGGCTGGCTTCCACATCTGCAAAGAGTAAGGGGCGTGGAGGGGAGGGTTGAAACTTGGATCCGTGGAACTCTACGTGGAGTCCTTCAACTGTTTCGAGTACCCACAAGTCCTTTGTCAGCACCCGCCAATTGTGAACGCAAATTGCCAGTCTTCCCCCAGCTTTTTCTGGTAAAAAAAGTTGTACACTCATTATGGAATGTGCCCTGGTTTATGCCACCTTTGAAGCCTCCGTGGCGAGTTTAGCATCTGGTGGGATTCAAGCCCCCAAACCTGGAGGGATATTGCCATTTGCCCAGCTTGACAGTCTGGCCTCGGGAGGGGGCTTGGTTTGGAGCCGGCTGGCCAAGCACCCCCTGCTATGGCCAGCCCTTTTGAAAACCCAGGGTGTAAAGATTCTTTGGATGGATGATTGGGCTTTATCTAAGGAGTTAAAGGTGGAGACAAATGTACTTAGCTTCTTTATAAATGGATCATCAAAAAGTCCCCTTTGTGCGACTTGGCCCCCCTCTGAGGTTGCCAGGTCCACCAACTTCGGATCGATCTTCATTAGGAGGGACCTGAAGACCTGTACTTCAAAATCAGCCACAAACCATGGAGAACCCTGGGCAACCTAACCACAACCCTCAGAGGTCAGTCACATCAACCAGATAATGGGACTTCTCTTTTCCTCAATACTGGCCATATTCCCAGGACCCCTGCAAAATTGGGCACTCCAGTGTCGGAAGGCTTCTCACTTTCGCAGGGGCCACACGTACTCCCAAAGGGTCTCTCTCTCTGACAACACCAAGGACGAGTTACGCTAGTGGCTCACACACATTGAGTCCTGGAGTAGGCATGATACTTTCAGATCCCAACCAGACTTTGTGATCGAGTCACATGACCGCGGCACAGGCTGGGGGGCCTGGTGTGGGAAATGTTCCCACCAGTGGCAGATGGTCCGCCCTCGAACAAACCATACATATCAATAGAGATGGCGCAATTAGGGTTCCCCAAGAAAATGGCTCATTTGGCCCACCCTGATAGGAACTCCGGGGATATGAGTGATTCTGTTGCTTTGGCGTCTTCAGCCATGTCGAGGTTCTTCATTAGAGGGTCCAATACGTTGAGGAGTTTATCCTGACACGACTGCCAGGAACGTTTGATCCCCTTTTTAGGGTCTCGGACATATTTGGCCAAGAAGTTGGACATCTTGGAGTTGATCTCTGGCATTAGCAGCACTTTGCCTTCCAGCGACGGACAAGGGCACTCTCCCCGCATGCAGTTGCTGATCTTTGACCAGTGGTTTTCTCAACTTCCCTGCCACGTAGGTGGCTACTTTTGCTGCTGGGGCCCACTCGGAGGATCAAGTGAGTAGGATATCTTCCAGGTCTTTATATCCGGCTCTTTGTCACGATTGATAGTATCACTTGGGAGGGACACCACTGGGTTTGTCTGAGTATGTTGGCCCTGGCCTGTCAGGCTAGGCATCCCCGTCAGACCCTGCTGGGGAGTCACCACTATGTGGAGGCATGAGGATGTGGGGGCTCGGCCCCTTCTGAAGCAGAGTGAATTGGGCCCCCAATGCTCAGTGAGGGGGTAGTGGCTTCCATCAGTGAACTTGGCTATTGAACACTTTTTTAAATCTGTTGAAAGCATCTAAATTGACCCATGGGTCATGTGCACTTTGCGTTTGGTTTCAAGGGATCACGCGCCAGGCTGCCCTATGGTTGGGGGACCAGAGGTCCAGGAAGATCTTCTCTCAGGTTTGGTTGAAAGCATTTTTCTGCCATCTGCAGAAGTTTCTGCTCTATAGGCACCACCGCATCCGAGACCGCTCTGTGAATGGAGGCATCTTTCGTGTCATAAAATTCAATAATGGGGAAGCAGGAGAGGGACTCCTCTTCCATGTATGAGTCCTCCGACTCCTGTATAATGTGAGGGCAAATGATAAGAAACTGGGGCATTGGCACCCAGTTTAGTGTCTGGTCCAGAGGGCTGGTCCGGGCCCTAGGGACACCACATGCCTGTTAAATTAGAAGGGGTCAACTTTATGCCTGCCTGGGTTGGTGTCCTGGCAGCTAGTGAGGTGCTATGCCCCAACTACAGTATGTATACAACAACAAAAACGGATTACCAGATAGAGGACCTAGTTAGGGTGAAGTTTGACCCCATGTCAAATTGAAATGGAAGGTCAGGTATTTATGACAAGAAAGAACAAATGCTTTCTTGAGTCCCCTCACTCACCGGGGTTTCCCACTGGTGACATGCTTCATCGATGGGGTTCTCTCAAATCCGCTGCGGATTGAGGCATGCTTCGACTTGCGAAATTACGTAGGAGCACTAATAGGCGACTATGTGTGGGGCAGTATTTGGTGGAGTAAATAGAAAATCTAAAAATACCTGGCTAGTGGACGAAACACTTTATTCTAGCTCCTAGTCTGTATATTAAAAACAGGGGTACTAGACAACGATGTAACCATAATGAGTTAAAAGTCTCTAGTGTTGGCCTTCCTCAGGCCCTGTGCGTTCCACTCCTAAGTGATCTAAAAAGTGAGGTAAATAAATAGTTAAGTGAGAAGTGATGTGTACACACCTACTGTGTGTGCACTATAATACATATACGATTTTAATTCAATTGATCATAGTATCTGTTGGAGATAAAGCTGAACAATGTTAGCCATACATCAGCCTGCCAGGGCACTGGCAGGTATTGAACTGCATGCAGCACACAGCGTCTAGAACACACTTAATATAGTTTGTTATGCGTGAAATAACATCATAGTCTTCACTTCCATCGTGCCTTATCGGTGGAATTAAACGTGCATGTGTCGTCTCCTAGGGAGATCCTAAATGAAGATCTGTGGTTTAAAAAAACAACAAAAAAAAGACATAGACACCACGTAACAACACCTACATAAACCACAAAGAATACTTTGCATATTGCTCCATTACATACTTCAAATGAGGTTCAGATTAGCCCCATGGTCTGGAGGAGTTGAGGGACTCGTATTCATACTCTGAAGGAGGGTAATGAAGGATTAGATATAATGACAGCAGCGAGTCTCTGACAAAAATGAGAGAGCAAGTGCTGCTGTATCGTGTTTGTCCCTTGTTGCAGTTTTTGCTGCCAAACACGATCTGGAGTGGCTGCGCTGTTAGGGAGGAAAACGGGACACTTATTTGAGTGGAGCTCGCCTCTGCAGTAATTCACCTACTCGTACCCCTGGAGACCGCATATTAATGCGTCTCTCCCCGGGTTAAATACTGTTAGTTCCGCCTAGTCATCGGATTGATGCTAGAGCGGTAACTGTACCAGGAAATGGCTGCCCGAGTGTGGGAAAACTGCAGCCATGTTGGGGGAATGAAGGGGGAAAGAACTGTAATAAATGACCGTAAATACAGGGAATTTTTTTTACAAGTGTGTTATAGCCCCCAAGGTCATGATTATTTTCGTGAGGTAGTGTTGTAGTGCGGTCTTCTTCAATCAATCAATCACTGTATTTGTAAAGCACGCTACATACCTGCGAGGGTCTCAAGGCATTGAAGGGGGGGGGGGGGAGCGGCTGCTACTGATCGAAGAGCCAGGTCTTGAGAAGTCTTCTGTAGGTCGGCAGGTCCTGGGTCTGTCGTAGGCTCGTAGGGAGAGCGTTCCAGGTCTTAGCAGCGAGGTAGGAGAAGGATCTGCCGCCGGCGGTGGTTTTCCAGATACGAGGAACTGTGGCGAGGGCGAGGTTGGCGGAGCGGAGGCTGTGGGTGGGGGTGTGGAAGCTGAGTCGGTCGTTGAGGTATGTGGGTCCGGTGTTGTGTAGTGCTTTGTGTGCATGGATGAGGAGCTTGAAGGTGATCCTCCTGTTGATGGGGAGCCAGTGTAGGCCTCTCAAGTGGGGTGTGATGTGGCTGCGTCGGGGGACGTTGAGGATCAGTCGTGCCGAGGCGTTCTGGATTCGTTGTAGTTGTTTCAGGAGCTTGGTTGTTGTTCCTGAGTAGAGGGCGCCGTGCTCAGAGACCGCCGTGTTGGATGAAGTTGGTTTATGTTATTCGTATGGTTTTACTTCGAGAGTAAAGTTACTTTTTTGGTCATGTTAACCCCCTGGGCTAGCATTTACTTCCGCGGGGGCTCATGGTGCAGCGAATAACGAGTGATTGGGTACAATGGAGGTTTTACTATTCGAATGCTTTTCTTTGGACTTTCATGTGTACATAAAAAAGGTCCATGTTGTTGTGGTAAATCTTATTCCTATTTTGTGAATTGCCCCCAGGGGATATTATCATTCAAACCCCTGGTGTCTGTGCGTAGTTTAAACACCCAACGTTGCTCCTTTGCCAGGAGTTTTTGTTCTAGGTTCTCAGTAGGTTTTATGTGTTCCAGCACCACCCATTGGAGGTCGTTAGGGGTGTGTTGTTTTTCAATAAAATGTGTGGTCATCTTTGTGGTTGCTCGCCTGCATCTGATGTTACTACGATGCTCAACTATCCTTTTGCTAACCTTCCTGGTCGTCGTGCCTACGTAGTGAAGGTTGCATGTGCAGATTATTAGGTAGACCACCCCTGCAGTGTTGCAATTTGTGATTTTACGCAATTCCCACACCATATTGTTTAGTGTCACGCTCTTGGTAGGTGACGTCAGGTGACACACACTGCAGTTGTTGCATGGGTAATGTCCGTTGGGTAAGGGCTGCAAGACTCTTTGGTTATCCCCACTGGGAGTTGTAATTTTTGGGCGTGTGTGCACCAGAATGTCTTTCAGATTTTTCCCTTTCCTATGGGAAAACATAGGTCTTGGAATGTCCAAACTTCCACTATTCAAGATGCGCCAATGTTTCTTCACAATCATGGCCACCTTGTCCGATGCTACATTAATCTGTAATGCAGATTGGTCTCTTTTCACTCTCGGGTTTTTCTTCTCGTTGGACCTCCAGGAGTGATTCTCTTATTGTTACCCGCTCTTTTCTTAGCTTGATTCACTAGGTGTGGTGGGGTATTTTCTTGTGATCAGTTTTCTGGACAGTTCTCTTGCTTGTTGCTTGTAATCCTCTTTCTCCATGCAGTTACTCCGCAGGAACTGTGCAAAAGGGAGATTCTCTTTGAGTTGTCTCGGTGAAAGCTGCCATACAGCAGGAGGCAGTTTTTCGCTGTCGGTTTGAAGTGTGTTGTGGTTCTCAGTGAGTCTCCTGTTGCAAAAATGTTCAGATCCAGGAACACTAATTGTGGCCTGCTCATAGTATGGGTAAATTTGAGAAAATGATCCTGTAAATTCAGCCAAGCCATGAAGTCAGTGGCTTTAGACTCATTTCTTGCCCAAATGAGTAGCACATCATCGATGTATCTGTTCCATAACACTATGTGGTCAGTATAAGGGTTTGTATCGTTTAGTATCTTATGTTTCTCCAGGTGGTGAACATAGAGCCCTGACACACTCCGGGTGAATGTGCTCCCCATGCTGGTACCATGCTGTTGGCGGAATAGGGTCTCTTCAAAACGAAATAAATTCTCCGTGAGGGCCATCCTGCGGCATTCCTATGCATGTCTGGGGTGTGAGATCGCCATTCTTGTTCAAAAAGCACTTCCTCTATGATGAGGGTCTTTCTATGGGGTAAACTGGTGTAGAGACTTTCTACATCCAGCCCAATGAGTATGCATGTTGTGGGGTTAAAGTTGAGGTCCTGGAGGAGGCATAGTTACGCCTTGGTATCCTGTAGGTAGGTTCCTGTACCTTGTATCAGCTGGCGAAGGAATGCGTCCGCGATCTTCGAGAGCGGTTCCAGGATGGTCCCAATACCCGAAACTATGGGAACTTTCAAGTTGAACCATGGCAGGCTGGTGGTGCCAGGCTTTCAATTGTAGTATCTGTAGTTATAGAATCAGTGCTACTAGTTGTCACAGAGGAGCTTGAAAAGGTCCTTGACCATGTTGGGTCTGCTGATTTCATCCTGTTCAACATGAGTACAGCATTTAATAAGGTCTTCTCCGAAACCCTACTGAGGAGGGTGAAAGAGGAAGGGATCACAAGTGCTCCACAATGACTTTCATCTTTTCTAAACAACAGAAGCTTTCCAGTTAGCGAGAGGTCATTCCTTTGTCACACATTAAAAAGTGTGGTGTTCCCCAGGGGTGTTCCTAGAGCCACATGCTCTTTTAATGTCTGTCTGTCCACTTCAGACCTCATTTGCTCTCTAGGTTTTTCTGTGATGTCTTATATAGACAATACACAGATAATTGTCTCCCTCACTCCTAATACAGGATTTATTTCACAGCAACTTAACTCCTGCCTAAAGCAAGCCACCGATTGTATGGCTGACGGAAGTAAATAGAGATAAACCTGAGGTTTTGGTGGTCTGGAACAGCCTGCTACTTTGGAACCAGATAAGCTGGACCTACTCCCTTGGTGATCGTCCATGAAAAGCCTGCGCGTTACACTGGACAGTAAATTAACTATGAGAGTCTAAGACAAAAAGCTGACATCCAGCTGTTTTGGCCTCTTATTAGCCCTCAGGAAGGCACTTATCGGGTTATCGGTTGTTATCCGAAGAGCAGTGGTTCACGCTCTTATTCTATCCCACCTTGAATTCTGTGTTTCTGGGCAGTCCACTTTCTGTTACAAAAAACCTTTAGATTAAAGGAATGCTGCTGCGTGAATCCTTACGGCCATTCCCAAACTTCAGACTGCCTCCCCTGCGCTTTCACTTTACTCTGGCTGCCCATAGTCAAGAGGATTCAGTTTAAAGCTCTTTGCATGGTTTACAGTGGAAAGTACAAGGAAGGGCCTCGTATTCTTCATCACCTGGTCAGCCTTTACTTCCCCAAAGGAGAGCTAAGATCTAGCAGCCTGAGTCTTCTCTCCTCCCTATGGTGAAATAAGCCAGGTGCGGTGGGCGTTCTTTTGCCTACCTTGCCCCCAAACTATGGAACACCTTACCTCTCCCTCTTAGAATGAAAGATAGTTTAGTCTGCTTTAGGCAACAACTTACGACTGATCTGTTCACCTTAAGATCATGATACTGAGCCTCGCCGGCAGCCGCGGTCGTTAGGGGAGTACCTGCCGGGGCGGTGACGTGGGGAGGGGGAGGGGCAGGATCGGGGTTAGTAATGTATGGATAAAGGAGGTTTGTAAGTAAACATTTAAATAAATCAAACGATATTTGTTGCGCGCACTGCATCCCCAAATGCAATGCAGTGTGCGCAACGAAATTCGTTTGATTTATTTAAATGTTTACTTACCTGCAAACCTCCATTAACCATACATTACTAACCCCCACCCTGCCCCTCCCCTCCCCACATCACCGTCTGGCAGGTACTCCCCTACCGACCGCGGCTGCTGGCCGGCCTCGGCACTGGGAAGCGCGTTCTGGGTAGGTATGCGCTCGATAAATCCTTTTGAATTGAATTGCATTAAATGAATTCTGGATGAAAACGAAAATGCCAAGGGGAAAAAATAACCCTGCAGCAACTACTCTAATCAAACATTTAACTGCTTATTAGTAACCCGTCTCTTCATAATCTGGAATGATGATTATATAGAACAAATTGTAAAAAGCAAATTATGTGTTGTAATTTCAAAAGTGGTGCACAAACTTAAGTGGAGATCAGTGAAACGTGGCACATTGCAATAAGGTTGACACAGGATCCATCTCAGGGAAAAGGCAGGAATAATATAGGTGGTTGTGGAAGCTCCAGAGGCTTTCTCCTAAATCTTTGGGCAGTGGTGTTTTTTTCTCTTTCCCACAAAAACTGATAGGGTAACCTTAATACATTTCTTTTCACCCATGTTTCAGAGATGCCTCATGTATGTCCGTAACTCTCCTTTTGATCCCCTTGTTATTTTGACAGTACGCAAAGTGACTGTACAAGCTTTCGATTAAGGGGTCATTTTGTTATTTAGTCGCTTTCTATATTTGTAAAACTCTAATTGAGTAAATGGCATGGCCCAGGGAGGGGTAATTTTTATCACTTCCGTTAGTTGTTTAATATGTAATCACTGCACCATTCATGAGAACAAAAATACACAATAACAAGAGAGTAACGAACCTTGGCAAAGCTAATGGGTCTCAGCTCAGCTATTGGCTTTGCCAATGCTTTTTGATGACTGCCAAACTGGAACGCAGGAAAAGGGGCATCCGGGAGTGTTGAAGTGGAAAGTGAGCCCCGGGGGATGGGAAAAAGGGGGTAAATGTATGATCTCTGATGAAGTGCTGAAAATGAAATTGAAAATGACCCCTAAGTAAGCAGTAAAAGGATAGAAGTTGTCAATTCTGTACGCTGTGAGACCGAAATGCTCCTTGGTTGGATAAACATAAGAATAGGGTGGAAATTAGTTTAATCATGATGACATTAGGAGATAGCCAATTAAACCATTCAGTCATTCGTAAAGGGCTCACCCAAAGCCTGCTTGTAAAGTATATGTTATGTAGTGAAATAATAGGTGTGCCTATGTCCTAATAAGCATATAAGGTGATTTTATAGACCTTTATGTAATATATATGTGGGTCTGCACCTTACTAGCTTTCCAACAATTGAGTTTATTAAAAGATGTTGGGTGGTTGTGTAAGATAGGATTTGAATACCCCACGATACACTCGACAGATTTGGGGGGGTTTCTGTGAATCCAGAGTTGGCACTAAATTAAATTATATATTTCATAATGAGCTTAGATTCTAGAATTTATTGGGTCTACATTGGTTTTGTCTTCTCAGTAAAAACTGTTTTTACATTTGAAAAACTTTTAATATATGGTAGTTTGTCCTGAAGAAGGGGGGGGGGGTGAACTCCTAGCACCGCCATAACGATGCATCAGCACGGTTTTTAATTAAGGGTTTTTTAAGGGACAGCCCTCTGATGTACAACAATGGTCAGCTTTACTTAATTATGTTTGTTTATGTATGGTTTATACAGTGTATCCATAAGGAACAGACGATTTGTTTTAGAAATTGACCTATGATTGCTGGGATTAGGCATTTATGATGTTGGGCAATTGATTTAGGGATGCCATGGTTTTAAACGTGTTTGTATTGTATATTACAATATATACTGTAGACCTAAAATTCATTATAATAAATATTTTATATAATGAGGCAGATATAATTGGTGATATAAAAAAAAGAATTTAATTCAGTGCATTCAAATTGATCTAAGATTCATGAGATCTATGAATATATAGTAACTACAAAACAGAATCTGTTTTTACTTGTTCTACCTACCCGATCGGCTTGAAAGAGTGACTCTTTGGAATTGAGAGTTTAAACTATTGCACAGTGTACTTTAATAGAACAGGGCATAGAGACTTATGTATGTATGGTTTCTGTATTTAGATGGCCAGCACCAACAATCTTTTTTTTTTTTTATATATCCTAAATGATCTCAGTGGTACCAACATTACAGGTTAGCAATGTGTAACTACAGCATAACAATACACATATAGGTATACATACATGTATATGGTATTTTTATAGCATGAACCTAGCTAAAGGGCAGTGGGTGACATTAGAGCAAACTGGCTTGGGGATGGTTAATGCATTGGGATGTGTTCCTTACAGATGTAAGTCTTTAACTCTTCTAAATTGGATTACCATTAGAGCAATCCTGATGGGTAAGGGGATGGTGTTCCAGCTCCAGGGTGCATAGATGCAAAAATCATGTTGTCTTCTTTTTAGGTCTCGCTAGACGTACGCAAAAGCAAAGCTTTTGCGTGCAAAAGCGAAGCTTTTGCGTCTAGCGAGACCACTAATGTCATCACTTTCAGGGGAATGTAGACAGCAGACTGTCACGAGCGTCTCCTGCCGGAGATTCTACCTCGTGAGCGCGCACGTCGCCGTGCCTCATTTTCCCATTCTGAAACCAAGCCACACTCACGCATGCGCACATACACACACTGCATACACACACACACACACCCCCCCTTAAGCAGACACACGCACGCACATACACACTCAGACACACGCGCGTACACCCCCACCCTCAACCCCACTCACCGGGCTCCTCTCCCCTTACGCATGGGAAGGCACTGTGGAGCTCTGTGCAAGAAGGAGCGCTGTTTAAAATCACCGCCGCCTCCCACAGCGGCATTGTAGGGAAATTCTAAGTAAGTTGCCTCAGCGTAAACACCGCCGCAGCCCGGGAAGGTCGGGAGCCTCAGAAATCCCCGAGCGCAGCTCCTCTGACGTCAGACGAGGAGCCGCGCTGGGATTGGTGCCGGTGGAAGTCAAGGTTTCTGATTGGTTGGTTTCTGATAGGTTTCTGATTGGTTTCTGACTGATAGCCAACCAACCAAGAAGCCTTGAAACGGAAGACTCGTCGACGCCAGGCGGGAGGGGCTTCTTCGCTCCTCACCCGGGCAGCGCCTGCTTTTCACGGCGTGTCTATCAGCTTGGTTCACGACAGCACATGTGCATGCGCACGGCTTGTCTTTCAGCTCGCGCCTGGATCTTGCCCTCGGACAGCAGATGAGCACGCGCAGGGGCCTCTTAACTTTCAAGCGCTCCCACCCACCACGCGCTCGCCTGGACAGCCCCATCAGCCTGAGTTGTCAGCGGGTCGGCGCTTTGTGCAAGGCTGAGGAGAAGCGCTGTTTGTCATTCAGGAGGGACTCCACTTGCGCTGTCCCTGCCGGCATCATCCCAATGCGCTCGAGGTTGAAGGCGGGAGCCTTCTGCGGCCCCCGTGCCTGCGGCGGTTCTCCGTGTAAGACGTACTTACGAGGCTGTCAGGAACAAGAGGCGCAGACTGGTGTTGGGAGAACACAAGGAGGCGAGATGGAGACCAGGCTGATGCTGGTGGCCGCCCTGTGCTGCAACATGAGACCCAACGGTGAGACGCGCTCTACGGTTCCCTGCGCACTAGGCATTCCGGCGGTTCCTTTTTTTCTTATCTCTGCAACTTGCTGTGTTTATGTCACATCCCCACCCACAGGCTTGTCATTTTAGTATTCTCCACCTTGTTTTTAGTTTGCCTTCTCCCGTTTAGTCATGTAAAATGATGTGTCCTTTCTGTGCGAGACAGACGAAGCGATCATTACTAAATAAAGGTTGTACCGTCAACAGACGATAGGATGTGGCACAGTGGTCAAAACTGTCAACTCGGGAGCTGGGGATCTGGGTTCGAGCCTCGGCGGCACTCTTCCTCCGTGCCTATGGACAGATTCCTGGATAAGCTTCCCTATATAAATCTACGAACTTAGCTTAACCTAACAATATCCCAAACCCCTTATTTTGAGTGCAGAAATAAAAAAAGAACATTTTATCTAACATTAACCAACAACTGATCATGCGGGTCACAGACTTCACTTTGCGGGAGTCTCTCCTCACGCTGGTTTACTGTCGTTATGAAGCAGGCCTGCCGCACATCTGAAGGTAGAATTAGTTTTGTGCGCCCCAAAAAGCCTTTGATGTACCAGGATTCTGGCTGTCTCCAAACTTTCGCGACTCCCCAAATTTACCCTGAATGGCTCTGCTTCCGGGGTGAGGGCAGGCGCATGCGGTCTGTGTCGCGTTATTTTCTGCGCATTCGGGTATGTTTGCCGGATGTCGTTCTGTGTAGGGGTTGTCTATTTGTCTGGCCTGCCTGCTTCTGTCTGCCTGTCTGCTGCCACCCTGTCTGGGTGCTCTGCATCTAGAGTCTCTGCCTGACTGCTTTTCTGTCACCCCGTCTTTCTGGGAAACAGATTGTATGTGACCCTGTCTGTAACTCTGTGACCCTTCCACTGCCAGTCTGTGTGTCTGTCTGCGAGTGTTTCCTAGTGTGGGCCTGTGGACCTGTCACTGTGCCTGCTTGCTTGGCAACAAGTCTGTCTGCCTGTAAAGGTGCTTGTGACCCGACCTGCCTCTCTAAGACGCCGTAAATGTGTATGGGTGCTTGCAGTGAGTGTGCCTGACTGCCTCAGTGTTTCGCCGTGAGTCCGCCTCTGTCTGTTTGTGTGTGCGTCTACGCACTGTTTGTATCCGCTTGTGTCTGTCTGTGAGGCTCTCTGCTATAAGCCTGTCTCGGAACAGGCATGTTCACCACCAGTGCTTGTTTGATTCGTGTCCGGGGCACAATCTGTCCGCCTTCGGGTTCCGTGGAAGTACGCCGCCGTGTTCAGCTGTGAGTCTGTGTGTCTTTGGACCCTGGTGTGCCACTCACGCCGAGGTGTGTGTTTATTTAGGGCTGTCTTGTTTGTGTCTGTGCGCGTGTTTACATCCACCCCTGAACATGTATGTGCGTATCATACCTTCCAGTGTGCGTCCTTGCACTGATCCCCCATATCTTGCAGTGTTGCTGTCACGCCTAGCAGTATGTGCGTCTGTTTGTGTATGTTTGTGTGTGCATGTGCTTATGTGCACGTGTTCAGATCCCCCTGGCCCGTTAGTTTATGTCATGACTTCCAGTGTGCATGTATTTACACCCCTTAACCGCCGCGTGCGAGTCTGTGCAGATGTGTGTGTGTGTGTGTGTGTGTGCGCCTACAGCAATCCGATGGCGTCATACTCCGCATATCCCATGCCATACAGAGAGAGAGAGAGAGTGTGTGTGCGTGAGTGGGACAATGTGTGTAGCAAGGTGTGCACTGCCCGAAGTGTACACGTACAGCTCTCCCAGGGCCTTGTTTTTCCTTTGTGGTCTTCTAAACGTTGTCTGGCTATTAACTCAAGTAGAGAGAGAAATATGTGTGGAATCTGCAGAGTCTTGGGGACTCCTCGCCCAGGAGTTCGATTCCCAGAGAGCCAATGTGTCCTAACCCCAAGCTGTGCCGCTTTCACCAACAGGTGTCCTTCCCAGCTGTGCCAGTTGTGCACCCTCACTCACTTCTCCTCGGCACTGGCAGTCTCAAACACCAGTGTGCCAATCTTACCCCAGCTCCCAGGGTATCCCCGCTCTCTGGCCTTTCCCTAAGCAGCCTCCCTGCAACTGTCATGCTGATCACCAGCCCTGGCTCTATTGCACCCAGTACCACGGCCCTGAGTCACTCAACTTCTTCACTACTGGACGACACCCCCACCGACCCCCAAACTCCGTCCTGCAAACTCAATGTAACTGTTCCTTTGAAATACCCCTGTGTGGTTTTTTCTCAGCACCACACTTTAATTTTTCACTTCAGAAATACCACCCCGTTTACTCCTGTGCCCCAGCAACACCAGCCCGTTTACTCCTGTGACACAGCAATGCCACCCAGTTTACTTCTGTGCCCCAGCAATACCACCTGTTTACTCCTCTGCCACAGCAATACCACCCGTTTACTCCTGGCCACAGCAATACCACCCAGTTTAGTCCTGTGTCCCAGCAATACCAGCTCTTTTATACTTGTAGCAACACCAGCCCGTTTACTCGTGTAGCAACACCAGCCCGTTTACTCCTGTAGCAACACCATCCCGTTTACTCCTGTGCCCCAGCAACACCAGCCCATTTACTCCTGTGCCTAAGCAACACCAGCACGTTTACTCCTGTACCACGGAAATACTACCCGGTTTACTTCTGTGCCCCAGCAATCCCAGCCCGTTTACTCCTGTACCAACACCAGCCCGTTTACTCCTGTGACACAGCAATGCCACCCAGTTTACTCGGTGCGTAAACAAGCATTTTGTACTTATAGTCCATGCTTATGAGAAGCAAGGCTGGCAGTCTCTTTTACTGCCAGCCTTGCTCATCGTAAGCACGGACTGTACGTGTACCGATTGCAGGTTTTAAAAAAAATGAATAAAAGACATTGTCATTTACAATGCCGATAGCTCAAACTTTAATAATGCGAGACCTATTGCATTGTAAATGCTTGTTTTTTGTGGTTTACGCTTCATAGTCTGCAGTCTGATTGTGTCCTGGCAGCAGGTATGCTGAAAACCACCTGAGATGGTTAGCTTGTCTGCAAGTTAAGATGAGGTGCTGGTTGTGATGGCTTTGTAAATGATGCAGCTGGTTTGAAGATGGTGTGGGCCAGAAGGGGAGACAATGAAGTACCATTAGAATGGGGTGATGTGTTCTTATTTCTGCCTGGTCTGGATAGACTTGCTACGGAGTAAGATGTTCCTAAGGGGTTGTCATTGTGGAGTCTGTGAGGCAATGGAGTGTAGTACCTTATCACCATTTAGATGTGAGATGTAAGAGTGTGAGGGTTTGAACTAGTCTTATAAACAATTCGGATCAATTTGATAGTCTATAATGACTTCCTCTCAAATGGGAGATTGCCTCTCGAAGGTGCTTGGGCACACCAGGGTTGGTAATCTGTTAGGATGTTGAGTGGTGCTGTTAGGCTTTTTTGATCGGTTGCAGATCTCTTCATTTGTAGAAGCCGTTGCTTGATTTGAATCCAACTCTGCATCACTTACATTCACTTTTGTTGTCAATTGCCCACTTAAATAGAAAAGAACGTATTAAAAATTCAGGAAATTTCCCTTTTATGGTAATTATGGACCGCTAATGATCGCCGACCTTAAGCTCGAAAAACTGTAATAGCTCGAAATGTTATGCCTTTTTGTTATTTAAATTTAAGACTGTGGCGTTGGACTTGGCCTTGGTCTAATAATCCCAAGTCTTGGCTTCCTACATGTATTGTGACTATTACAACGTGATCAGTGATCCTAATGTAGTTATTTTGCACCCAAAAATATCCATACCGCAAGGGACCAGAAATTCTGGGAGGCAGAATTAACCAGAGAACCTATCGAATTTCCCGTGGAACGGGGAGTGATCGTGCAAGTTCATGTTACGGCTGCGATTTCCAGGCCGCTGTATGGGGTGAAACCTTTTCCGAGCTGATATCGCCAATATGTCTCTGTAAAAAGTCAGTGGGCGCAATAGTAAGTAACACATGCAGTAATAGGGAATCGCTCTTCATCTGAGTCTACGGTAATGAACCTGTATTTCCCCTTGTCTTGGAATGATGGGCGTGAAAACAATGTTCATATTCGTTGTGCAGGCGCCTCTGGTCTTCAGCTGACAGCACAGATCTGTTTACTTGGACGAGCTGCATATATCATATGGCCTCCTCGTCCATTAGAAGTAATTTGCATAGGGGCATCTCCATTACTCCACTCTTAGCTGAGCGTGCAGTACATTAGTGGATAATAACGCGCCCTGGATGGGTCGAGTTAGTGGTATTTGGCGAGATCTAAAACTCCCGCATTAAATGTCTTAAGTACACGGGAGCTGGTGCCGGGCGCTCTTTTTGAGACCGGTGATTACTCCTTTACATCCTCCCATGGGTCCCTTTGCTTCACTTGTGGATGCTTTCCATCATACAGCCTCCTCTCTGTTGTTGCCGAGTCACGGGAGCGCACCCTCCACGTAACCCCTGGAAACGACGTCATGACGCCACGTGAGAACCTTCCAGCGTGATCACTATAGCAACTCGCTGCTCCCCTCACTAATGCACCGAAACCAGCGCTTTCGCGTGACTTTATCATTTCCGGAGCTTCCCCGTACTGTTTGTTTACCAGGACAACGACCCCAAATACCCTCAGTTGCTGAGTCCACAACGAAAATAAACATGTTTCCGACAAACTCTCTATTTCAATAAGTAATTTGATTTCCAAATATGTATTTTACAAACCCACTCATTGAGGCACGACCTGAGATGCGCTTTTCTTGGTTTTTTTACCACCAAATGTGATGACGGAATATTTTTATTATATTGTCCTTTTTCACTGCTGGGTATTGGTGTGAACTTGAATGCTGCTGTTTGACTAATCGAGCCGCTCTATGTTCTAGCCGCTGTTTCAGGCAGCGTCTAGGATTAATCCCACTGGGTCTCCGCAGCCAGTGGCTTATCCCCATTTTTAGCTTCCTCTTGTGCTCAGTGGCTTATTCCTGTTTTTAGCTTCCTCTTATGTCTGGTAGTCCTGCTGGTTTCATAAACACTACCACCCCTCCGACATGTGGGCCTTTGTAATTCTGGGGCGTGTGGGGGTAGATAGGCTTGTGGATGCATACACATTAAAAGCTCTGTATTCTTATTTGGCGTGGATGGGCAGAAGCATTAGATCATTGGGTTATGTTATTTTAAGTTATAACCTGTTTTATTTGATTAAAACATCCACTAAGAACAGTAACGCAATGCAAGTATAATGTTCGAAATAGTTGAATAAAGTTTTTTATATGAATTAAAGTGCAATATTTAGATTAGACTTGTTCTATAGACTGTGTGAGATTTGATCGAGTACATAGTGAAATAGTCATAAAGTTTAAAAAAAACACAAGCACAACTACGAACTGAAAAATGCTTTGTACCCTACATTTTTGTAAAATACAAAGAAGAGATAGCAGACTGTTACACCCAACTTTATAATTGGTAAAGCCAAGGGTTAATTTAACATGGAGAAAAGCTTAATAAATTGGTGGTCTGTCGTATTGTGCTTCACCAATCTCAGCCAGGCTGAAAATGACGTGACACGAGAGCATTCCATATATTACATACTATAGTTCAAGGTTTTGTCACTGTCTGTTGGAACTGTGCCTGGCTGTGATAGAGCTGGGTGTCTATACCACGACATGGTCATTTGAAGGATTATCGAGAAATGGATTGAGGATAGTGGAGGCTGAGGAACAACAGCGGTGTCTTTATAGGGCGTGAGGGCTTTGCCCCCCTGTTTTTTTTTTTGGTTTTCCCCTGCCCCATAAATCCTATTTATTGTGTTACCTTAATCTGGATACCATTTCTTTTTTTTCTTTTTTTTTTTTGCCGCAGTGTGTGGCATGACCCGGGAAAAGTTGAGTGAATGAGGGTGAAGTCTCCGAGCCTGCTTGAATAGCTGTCTGGCCTCCTTTGGGTGAAGTGCACATATCTGGTTGGACGGGTGTCTCGCTCTGTGCAGCCTGACATGCACCCTTGATCCATCGCCTACCTGCACAATGTAAGAGGCTGGATTGCTGCCACAAGCCCCAAGTCTCCTTAGGAGTGTAGGCAGCGCATGACCAAGCCAATAATTGTGCTGCTGTCATGCTGTTTATTAACATAAAAAGCAAGGGAGCAGTGCCTAGATTGGATCAGGAGTCGCTGGGTGGGACAGGGACTGGAGGGAAGCTACAACTTCCATGCTTGCGGCACACCTGGAGGCAAAGTCACAAGTGTTTGGGGTCGAACGGTTCTGAGACTAGAGACCTGATGGGGACCTTATAGTCACCCTTGGTGAAGTAGGGCCTTTGAATCAAGATTGTGCCCTCTGACAACAGGCTCATCAATAACTACTTGGCATTCAGAGAAAAGAATGTTTCTTTCACATATTTACAGCCACACAACGAAGGATCCATGGGCCGTGTGATGCTGATATCAGATCTTAGCAATCAAACAAAAAAGGACACTTGTAACACTGCTCGACTTTCGGTTCAGTGCAAATAAGGAAACCCTCAGAGAGGTCAATGTATACTTGCGAGTAGCGGTATATTAGCTTCATCCGCCCCACATTGACACTCATGCAGTTATCATCGGGTTTTTCCTCTTGGTGTGTACTGCTAGCCTCATCCAGAGGCACCTCAAGTCTCGAGTGTAGTGTCCAGAGACAATAGGACTTTCCCAAAAGGATTGAATAAAAATGAAAGAGTACCCAGAATTTTTTTTAATATTGGGTAAACTTACATTATTAAAAAATTGTGAATACTCATTGGTAGACCAAGTTACGTGACTACATGGTATTACTAAAGTGGTTTTGTCGACATGTTTCAGCTCTATTGGGCCAGGCGGTCTGTAGAGCTTTCGTCAGGACTAACAGGGGATAATACAAACAAACATATATAAAACTACTCACACGAATTGTGCGGTAATCCCACAACTCAATACATTGATTTGAGTATTCTTCTCAATCTATGAAGAAAAGTACACATAGAGCTATGTTATACTTAATGCTGTGAGGCCTAGAGGGAGGTAAGTGCAGTAACATGCATAGTGCTAATATTAACACTCCTACAGGAATCATGAGATATTATCATGAAGTAGAGCGTTAATGTTTCAGGTAATAAATTGCTTTACACTGAAAAGCGCTCGTGAACAAATGGAAAGGTAAGTGGCTTGGGCTATAGATGCTTTTTTCAGGATGAGAACAAGCGCTAATAGATTTGGTGGCTTGATGGAGTCTAATACTGGTTATCACAAGTGCTCTCGCAACCACGCATCGTTTGTCATATTAACTGGTCATTCATACAGTCACAAGGCTGCCGTTTCATTCGCTTTCATTATTTACTTAGAAATACAAATCAATATTAACATAGCTCTCGCCAAAGTTGCGCCTTGTTTACATTAATGTTATGATTTCGAGAGGTTCGCTCTCCGTCTAAGTCTAATAGGCGGCGGGGTTTAAGGAAACATAGAGCGGCTGTCGCAGCGTTGCAAAGTTCTTACCTGTCGTTATTACGACTTCTACTTCCTGCGGGGGTCCTTCAGACGCTACAGAGCTGGAGCGGAGATAGGGACCTCGATCAGGGCCAGATAGATTAGAAAGGCTTACCTAGAAAGGAGGTCTCGAGAATGTAATACACTCCGCCATTACCCGCATGGAGTCCTTCCTCCTGCCTTGTGCTGACTCTGCCCCCGGAGTGCTGGGAGCCGGATTGTAGTTTCTTTTTATGGGAAATAGGCACCTCAGGATACATGCATTATAGACGCGTTATGGTGGCTCACTGCTGAAGGGATTGTAAATGCCGTTTTTTTGTTGTTAAGGCAATTGCGTCTTAGTTGTTGTAAAAGTACAAATAGTGGGATACACCTCACCATGTGTAGAGGCATCGGTAATATCTGCTGGGTTAATGCCACATTCGATTGTAGAGTCCATTAAACCTGAAAAACAGACATTCTTGGGTAGCAGAGAGGGGGATGTTAAATCTTGTTGCACTGGTAGAAATTTAGGTAATTTTTACTTCGCAAAGTGATGCCAAGCCACATTATCATTTAATCCAGTGTCAAAGGTGCGTAAACGGTCCACCCATCTTTGCTCCTTTTCATAAAGGATCTTTTCAGCATTGCCGGATCTGTTGGTCAGCATTTCTATAACTGTCCATTGCATTTCTTCATGTGTGTGACTCTTTTCAGTGAAATGAGCACACAGCTTAGTAGTATTCCTTTTCAATTTTATGTTGCTCCTGTGCTCTCCTATCCGGAGTTTAACCTTGCGGCAGGTCATCCCGATGTATCTCTTTTGACACGGGCACTGGATCATGTAAATCACATGAGATGAATTACAGTTAGTAAACTGTTTTTGGGTCCAAACAAAATCCTCTCCCATTTTCAGGCTTTTTGTAGCTGTTGTTGTTTTGCAGGCTACGCACGTTCCGCAGGGGAAGTGTCCTGAGAGCGGGGTCATGTGAACGCTGTTGGTTATAGGTGTTGTAGCTACAGACCTGGGGCGTGTGTGTACCAGGGTATCTTTAAGATTCTTAATCCTTCTATTCGCGAATCTTGGTCTGGGCCAGTCGAACTTTCCAGTGTTAACTATATGCCAGTTTTTCTTAATAAGTTTTTGGACAGCATATGTAGCTGGGTTATAAGTGGTCACACATGTAGTTAGATCCTTTACTGGTTCCTTTGGGAACGTTTGCAAAAGGCACTCTCGTGGTTGGTTATCAGCCCTCTTCTTACATCTTTTGATGACTTTCTCAGTGTAGTCTCGCATTTTCAGTTTCTTGCTCAATTCAACTGCTTGTGTTTGATAATCGCAATTTTTGCTGCAATTCCTCTTCAAGCGTAGGAATTGGCTAAAAGGCAAATTGTCTCGTAGAGGTTTGGGGTGGTGACTCTTGTGGGACAACAAACTATTTTTCGCAGTTGGCTTCGTGAAAGTTTTGGTTTGCAGGGTACTGTTGTCATCGAAAATTGTTAGGTCCAGAAAATCAAGATGGCTATTGCTGGAGGTATATGTAAATTTCAGCCATGGGTCCAAAGAATTAAGCCATGTCATGAATCCAGGGAGGTCTTGTTGGGTGTTCCATATTAGGAAAATATCGTCAATGTATCTCTTCCAGTATATTATACTGGAAGAGAAAGTGTTATTTTCATTGAAAACCAACTCTGATTCGAAATGGCTGACGTATAGTCCTGCCACCGAGGGCGCGAAGGCGCTGCCCATGGAGGTACCATGGCATTGTAGGTACAGTTGGTCGTTGTACCTGAAGAAATTTTCTTTTAGTGCCAATTTGCAACACTCCAGTACGAAGTGTCTGGGCGTATTGTACTGCCATGTTGATGAATAAAGGACATCCTCTAACATCTGTAGAGTGGAGTCTTGGGGTAGGCTGGTGAAGAGGGATTCAACATCCAGACCTACTAGAAGCATTGTGGCGGAGTTGAAGGGCATATTTTCAATTTGTATCAAGAGGTCCTTCGTGTCTTTCAGATAAGAGCTTGTCTTCTGCACCAGGGGTTTTAAAAATTCGTCTGCGAATTTCGACAGGGGCTCTAGCACCGATCCGATTCCGGACACTATCGGGCGTCCCGAAGGCGGTATTCTGTTCTTGTGAGTTTTTGGGAGTGAGTAGAAGTAAGGGGTGACTGGCTCCCTAGCCATTAGAAATTCTGCCTCTTTTTTGGAGACCCAACCTTTGGTTTCAGCCTCATATACCATGATCGCTATGGTGTTCTGTAGTCTTTCGGTGGGGTCCAATAGGATTCTTTGGTAGAATCTGGTGTCGGAGAGAACTTGTGATAAAACCTGCGGATAAGGGGGGAGGCACAGTAATCCTCTCAAAAGCAGGATACAATCAACAATGCCTAGCCCTCCTCTCCGACACCAGATTCTACCAAAGAATCCTATTGGACCCCACCGAAAGACTACAGAACACCATAGCGATCATGGTATATGAGGCTGAAACCAAAGGTTGGGTCTCCAAAAAAGAGGCAGAATTTCTAATGGCTAGGGAGCCAGTCACCCCTTACTTCTACTCACTCCCAAAAACTCACAAGAACAGAATACCGCCTTCGGGACGCCCGATAGTGTCCGGAATCGGATCGGTGCTAGAGCCCCTGTCGAAATTCGCAGACGAATTTTTAAAACCCCTGGTGCAGAAGACAAGCTCTTATCTGAAAGACACGAAGGACCTCTTGATACAAATTGAAAATATGCCCTTCAACTCCGCCACAATGCTTCTAGTAGGTCTGGATGTTGAATCCCTCTTCACCAGCCTACCCCAAGACTCCACTCTACAGATGTTAGAGGATGTCCTTTATTCATCAACATGGCAGTACAATACGCCCAGACACTTCGTACTGGAGTGTTGCAAATTGGCACTAAAAGAAAATTTCTTCAGGTACAACGACCAACTGTACCTACAATGCCATGGTACCTCCATGGGCAGCGCCTTCGCGCCCTCGGTGGCAGGACTATACGTCAGCCATTTCGAATCAGAGTTGGTTTTCAATGAAAATAACACTTTCTCTTCCAGTATAATATACTGGAAGAGATACATTGACGATATTTTCCTAATATGGAACACCCAACAAGACCTCCCTGGATTCATGACATGGCTTAATTCTTTGGACCCATGGCTGAAATTTACATATACCTCCAGCAATAGCCATCTTGATTTTCTGGACCTAACAATTTTCGATGACAACAGTACCCTGCAAACCAAAACTTTCACGAAGCCAACTGCGAAAAATAGTTTGTTGTCCCACAAGAGTCACCACCCCAAACCTCTACGAGACAATTTGCCTTTTAGCCAATTCCTACGCTTGAAGAGGAATTGCAGCAAAAATTGCGATTATCAAACACAAGCAGTTGAATTGAGCAAGAAACTGAAAATGCGAGACTACACTGAGAAAGTCATCAAAAGATGTAAGAAGAGGGCTGATAACCAACCACGAGAGTGCCTTTTGCAAACGTTCCCAAAGGAACCAGTAAAGGATCTAACTACATGTGTGACCACTTATAACCCAGCTACATATGCTGTCCAAAAACTTATTAAGAAAAACTGGCATATAGTTAACACTGGAAAGTTCGACTGGCCCAGACCAAGATTCGCGAATAGAAGGATTAAGAATCTTAAAGATACCCTGGTACACACACGCCCCAGGTCTGTAGCTACAACACCTATAACCAACAGCGTTCACATGACCCCGCTCTCAGGACACTTCCCCTGCGGAACGTGCGTAGCCTGCAAAACAACAACAGCTACAAAAAGCCTGAAAATGGGAGAGGATTTTGTTTGGACCCAAAAACAGTTTACTAACTGTAATTCATCTCATGTGATTTACATGATCCAGTGCCCGTGTCAAAAGAGATACATCGGGATGACCTGCCGCAAGGTTAAACTCCGGATAGGAGAGCACAGGAGCAACATAAAATTGAAAAGGAATACTACTAAGCTGTGTGCTCATTTCACTGAAAAGAGTCACACACATGAAGAAATGCAATGGACAGTTATAGAAATGCTGACCAACAGATCCGGCAATGCTGAAAAGATCCTTTATGAAAAGGAGCAAAGATGGGTGGACCGTTTACGCACCTTTGACACTGGATTAAATGATAATGTGGCTTGGCATCACTTTGCGAAGTAAAAATTACCTAAATTTCTACCAGTGCAACAAGATTTAACATCCCCCTCTCTGCTACCCAAGAATGTCTGTTTTTCAGGTTTAATGGACTCTACAATCGAATGTGGCATTAACCCAGCAGATATTACCGATGCCTCTACACATGGTGAGGTGTATCCCACTATTTGTACTTTTACAACAACTAAGACGCAATTGCCTTAACAACAAAAAAACGGCATTTACAATCCCTTCAGCAGCGAGCCACCATAACGCGTCTATAATGCATGTATCCTGAGGTGCCTATTTCCCATAAAAAGAAACTACAATCCGGCTCCCAGCACTCCGGGGGCAGAGTCAGCACAAGGCAGGAGGAAGGACTCCATGCGGGTAATGGCGGAGTGTATTACATTCTCGAGACCTCCTTTCTAGGTAAGCCTTTCTAATCTATCTGGCCCTGATCGAGGTCCCTATCTCCGCTCCAGCTCTGTAGCGTCTGAAGGACCCCCGCAGGAAGTAGAAGTCGTAATAACGACAGGTAAGAACTTTGCAACGCTGCGACAGCCGCTCTATGTTTCCTTAAACCCCGCCGCCTATTAGACTTAGACGGAGAGCGAACCTCTCGAAATCATAACATTAATGTAAACAAGGCGCAACTTTGGCGAGAGCTATGTTAATATTGATTTGTATTTCTAAGTAAATAATGAAAGCGAATGAAACGGCAGCCTTGTGACTGTATGAATGACCAGTTAATATGACAAACGATGCGTGGTTGCGAGAGCACTTGTGATAACCAGTATTAGACTCCATCAAGCCACCAAATCTATTAGCGCTTGTTCTCATCCTGAAAAAAGCATCTATAGCCCAAGCCACTTACCTTTCCATTTGTTCACGAGCGCTTTTCAGTGTAAAGCAATTTATTACCTGAAACATTAACGCTCTACTTCATGATAATATCTCATGATTCCTGTAGGAGTGTTAATATTAGCACTATGCATGTTACTGCACTTACCTCCCTCTAGGCCTCACAGCATTAAGTATAACATAGCTCTATGTGTACTTTTCTTCATAGATTGAGAAGAATACTCAAATCAATGTATTGAGTTGTGGGATTACCGCACAATTCGTGTGAGTAGTTTTATATATGTTTGTTTGTATTATCCCCTGTTAGTCCTGACGAAAGCTCTACAGACCGCCTGGCCCAATAGAGCTGAAACATGTCGACAAAACCACTTTAGTAATACCATGTAGTCACGTAACTTGGTCTACCAATGAGTATTCACAATTTTTTAATAATGTAAGTTTACCCAATATTAAAAAAATTTCTGGGTACTCTTTTTCATTTTTATTCAATCCTTTTGGGAAAGTCCTATTGTCTCTGGACACTACACTCGAGACTTGAGGTGCCTCTGGATGAGGCTAGCAGTACACACCAAGAGGAAAAACCCGATGATAACTGCATGAGTGTCAATGTGGGGCGGATGAAGCTAATATACCGCTACTCGCAAGTATACATTGACCTCTCTGAGGGTTTCCTTATTTGCACTGAACCGAAAGTCGAGCAGTGTTACAAGTGTCCTTTTTTGTTGATTGCTAAGCGAATACTTTGGGGAAAGAAACGGACACGCAAATTCCTCATCCCTCCCAGTTGATTAATTACGCTGATATCAGATCTTCAGACTGACAATTCCTCTCACATCTAGTCATCCAGACAGGGAAAGGCATACAGCTAAAGTTGCCTTTAGTATGAACACAGGTGCAAAATAGTGTCTGAAACTGCCGTATACCACAATGGAGGACTCAGAAAAGGTGCTGCTGGTGAAGAATGTGAAAGTGTCCAGTGGAACCCAAAGGTGGATTCAAGATGAGATGTACCTGCAAGCAGAGTGGACAGAGTCTATGCCACTCAGGAGTTACTGGGAGGCACGGAAGACTAATGCCCACTGATGTCCGGGATGCAGGAGAGTTGACAGTGCCCTTGAAGTTGCAGCTGTATAGACCAGGCGTTGGAGAGGAAGACCATGAGCCATGCACAAGCAGTTCCACGTCTGATGTCGAGAGCCTAGAGGTCAGTGTCGGGCAGGGGCACCAACAAGCCTTGGCAGCGGCAAACAACGTAGTCATCGAGAAAGGTGCTGTGTCTGGACCAGTAAGGTCCAAGTGACTCAGCACGAGACGGTAAGTCGGAGCAGGGGTGCCCACTGGAGCCAAAGAAGACCGCCAAGAGGAAATACGGGCCAAAGGCACAGGAGTCTCAAGAGGACCTTGAGCAGCTCACCAAAGGATGAAGGCAAACGGTGCAAAGGAAGCGGTGCAGGCGAAGATCTTGGTTGCAGGAGATGGTTAAGGTTGGAGCTTCTTGGAGCTAGAAGATCTCTGGAGGAGAGTCAACAAGCTTTGGCAATGGCAAGTCAGCGTGGTGCACAAAGGTACTGCTCCAGCGGTTCCGACTAGGGATACTGGCTTCAAACTTGCTATGAAGACAGTGCAGGCTTCGAGGGAGTTGCAGAACCACCCCCATGTGGTGCTGAAGCTCTTGGAGTCCGTAGAAGCTCAGGAACAGCAGACCGGTCCGCTTCGTTGCGGTACCTGCAGATGCAGGAAATTAACTCCTTCACTCCAAGGGAGATTCCTTCAGGTGTCTTGAATGTCCACAGGCCTTGTGAAGAACCTGTATGGAGTACAGAGGATGCAGCAGACTTGCAGGATGACGAGACTAGGGCAGCAGGAGTCTTTCCAGTTGCAGTCTCTATTCCCAAAATGAAGTCCAGAGTGCCCAGACGGTTGAAGTAGAAGTGGTATTGTATCTGAATCTTGTCCCACAACAAATCTAGGGTCCCACCCACAGGTAAGCCCTTAAGTACCCTAAGGAAAGGGTTGGGACGATTCGGGGGTTCCTCCCACAGTAGGGGCTGGACAGTGGGGAGAATACTCCCATGTCCTCTGTCCAGTTTCGCACCAGAGCGGGAGCCACCATCTCTCTGAACTGATTTCAACTGGAGTATGCAAGGAGGGCACCAAACGTGCCCTTCAAAGCAGTCTAGTGACCCTGGCAAGCGCCCCCACCATGTACCAATACACTAGGCCCTGTCTGGGAGGTAGTCACACCTCCCTGTGACAGGAAACCTATTGTTCTGCCTTACCCTGTTCAAGCTTGGCTCAGCAACAGAAGGGCAGAATCATGTCTCTGGCCGACTGGAAACGGGAGCACTGAGGGCCTCCTGGAGGAGCTTTACAGTGCATGGAATCATACCTCCCACACAGTTTAAGGTGTTTGGGTATGAGTCCAACATGTTTGATACCAAACACAACAGGTTTGTTACAGCCAGTTTAGAGAGAGCCACCACGTAGTGACGCGTGGCCGCTCTAGTATCTTAAGGGCTGATGCACTTACAACCTGGGAGAATGGACTCCGAAGGTTGACGGGTGTCCTGCTCATGCAGGGGCCCCCTCAAGCTTAGAACTGAGCACCCTGCCTTCAGGATTGAAAGGCCTGCCTATGGGGTGACTTATAGGTTTTATGTACAGTGACCTTGGATATAAGTAAACTTATATCTGTCGTAAGGGTTTCTAGCACCAGTTAACACAGGCTGCAATGCCAGGCCTGTAGTCACAATTTGAGTGGTCTCTCATGGGTGGCATAATACATGCTTCATCCCATGGGAGACCCCTGGTGTACCTATGCCCTGGTTACCTTAGTACCGTATACTAGGGACTTACAAGGGTACATCTGTAGCCGATCTGGAGTGTGCCTAAGTACTCACAATGTCTAATTTAGGGATGAAGGACAGAGACTGGGGTCTGACTAGCAGGATCCCAGTCAGTAAAACATAATGACCCCAGCAAAACGTGGGGGTGACCATGAAAGCAGATCCCACTTTCCCTCAGATGCCATATTATGGTGTCTAGCATTCTGCGGGATATAGTGGCACTTAATCTCTAGGGGGTTGGGGGTTGTAATTACAGGCGGACCTGTGTATGTGGTGGAGCGGTCTGTGGTTTTAAATGTTCTATGTGGGCAGATGTTGGTGTCACAAGTGTGTTCATAAACCATGGTCTGGTTCGTTGTGGCAAAAGTGTGGCTGTCAGCATGCACGTGACAATTTTTTATAAAAATGTATTAAAAAAGCTTTGATCTGGGACATACACCGTCCATTTCATATGCACAGCTTTTGTTGTATGTGTAGTGCGTTTGTTATTTGAATTCTTGTCACTCAGAGTATTGCAAACTATACTCGCACCCTGGCAAACATGTCACAAACTGATTTAACTGTAGGTTTGCTGTGTTTACATAAATAATAAGGAACAGAGGAAATATATTTTCCACTTTTAAAAATGGAAAGAATTGGACTGTTTGATTCAATGTTGTTTTTCTTGAATGAGCAGTTGAACATGGTGCAAAAAATTTTTAATAAAGAGGTATTGTGGGTTAGTGTTTCTTTGCTAAATTTTGTTACCCATTCAACTTCTTTCTAGAAACAAATGTGTTAATTGTGTTTCAGAATCGGTTTCCTCTGTTTTTGCTTGAACAGTGTTTTTCTGTGTTGTAAACCAAGCCAATTTTGTTTTATATTCTGTTTGCACCAGCTTAAAAATGTGAGTATATGTGTATATATGTGTATATATATATATATATATATATATATATATATATATATATATATATATATATATATATATATATATATATATATATATATATATATATGGCGTAGCTTGTCACACCGAACCAAAGAAGTCCAAGTAGTAGCAACAAAGAGCCGACCCATAAAATGCTGGTGAACAGTGATTTATTCTTTGGAAGCCAGCGCTGCCGCCATGACGCGTTTCGCCTCCCAAGGAGGCTTGATCACATGACAAAGCAGCGAGCATTGAACTCAACCTTTTAAAGTGACAGTGCATAGAATTGTGTCATAGAAATGAAGAAAATACTTCAAAGTCAAACTGCTGTACACATAGGTAAATCTAGTGGGAAAATGCATTGAGCCCAAGTGGGCCATCAAGAGTCAAGATTAAGTAATATACATATTTACAACCAATGACATCTTTCTGGAAAAATAACCGTAAGACTGTAAAAATATGTAGTAATTACAAAACTAGATCTATAAGCCAACAAACACTATCAGAGCAATATCCATGATAAATAATTTCATCTATGTATATTCAGAAGTGTATTGAACCCACATTGTTGTAAAAAGTATCTAATATTTGCAAGTAGTGCAAATAATAGAACGTTTCAAATAGCAGCACATGGATGACACAATACAATTGTATTCTTTTTTTCTTATTTTCACAAAATAAAGCCACAGTGGGCAAGTCACTTGAATGGTCATAGGCAAGTCTAGTGCAAAGTTTTAAGTGCAAAATTTGAAAGTGCATAGTGCTAATCAATTGGTGATTCCAAGATTAAAATCAAAAGCAAATATGCTAAGGATAAAAAAGAGAATTCATCATATATACAACAGGAAACAGGTTTTCAGTTTGTAAGGGAAATAAATCCATAATCATTAAAATATCCGGACAGGCAATTTACAGTCATAACCATGAAAAGTAGAAATATTTTAAAGATTTTAAAGGCAAGTGTAAAGGTCTTCCCTGTCATTAAGGCCATTTGGATTTTTAGTATTCAATTCCAATATGTAGCGGGTCTCAAGGAGACGGAGCTTGGCCTCACGGTCACCTCCTCTCCTTGAAGCCTCAACACAGTCAATGAGGAAGAATGTTAATGAATCAGGGACACCAAGGTGTTTATTCTGAAAATGCCTGGCAACCGGATAATTCTGGTCATGTCCAGAGATTGCTCGTATGTGTTGGAGTATCCTCTTGTGGGCGGGCAGCTTAGTGCTGCCCACATATTGAAGCCCACAAGGACACTCCAACACATAAACAACATACTCTGTTTTGCATGTCAGCCATTTTGAGATGGCAATAGGACTTTCACAGAAAGGACTTTTGAAGTGTGTCCTATTGGAGCCAAACCGACAGGCTTTACACTGGGGGCAAGTCTTGAAACCTTTTCTCAGTGCTGACCAAGTTGTAGAACTCTTCGGTTCTAGGGTGTTGTTAACTAAGGCCTTTGACATTGAGGGTGATCTTCTAAAAGTCAGAATCGGTTTGGTGTCCACCATGTGACCAATCACCGGGTCACTGCGGACCAAATTCCAATTCTTGGTAAATATCTTTCGAAGAGCCCCATGTTGCCTATTGTATGTTAAGATGGCTCTAGGAGAACTTTTCTGGACGTCCTTGGTTGCCTCGCTATTCAGTTGCACATCTTTCTTTTTGGTCATGAGAGCTTCCTGCCTGCTCACCGAATTAGAACGTGAAATAGCCTTAGTGAGGATTTCAATAGAATAGCCTCTAGCCAGGAAGCGTAATCTGCAAGCCTCTTGCGCAGCCGCGCATTCGGCATCCGTGCTGCAGATTCTCCTAATTCGGAGCATTTCCCCAAAGGGAATGCTCCGAATTAGATGTGCTGGGTGTTGACTATTGTAGTGTAAGATGGTATTCCCAGCACTCGGCTTCCTGTACAACCTGGTATTGAGGCCATTACCCTCCACGAAAACCTCCACATCCAAGAAACAAATGGACTCAGAACTAAAGTTAGCTGTGAAAATCAGATTAACAGTGTTTAAATTAATCAAATTCACAAAACTCCTGGCCTCTGACTCACCTCCCCTCCAAATCAAGAACACATCATCAATGTAGCGTAAGTACAAAACAATATTGTGCAGAAAATAATCATGGTGTTGGCCGACTAGGACCTGTTCCTCCCACAGCCCAACGTGAAGACACGCGTAGCTGGGTGAGAAACAGGCCCCCATCGCCACACCTCTGACTTGATGATAAACTACGCCATTGAAAATAAAGAAGTTTTGTTCTAAGCACATTTTGGTCATGTCGACCAGCATTCTATTATGTGCTGTCGGGAGGGGTAAGTCTTTGTTTAGGTAGTGGTCTAAGGCCCTGAGTCCATCCTCATGTCTGATTGAGGTGTAGAGGGATGAAACATCCAAAGTTACAAGTATCATGTTGTCCTCCCAAATGAACTGTTCAATTTTCGCAAGAAAATCAAAAGAGTCCTTGACATATGATGGAAGATTTTTTACATGACCTTGCAAAAAAAAGTCGATGTACTTGGACACGTTTTCAAGAGAGCTGTCAATGGCCGAAATGATCGGACGGCCTGGTGGTATTAGAGGGTCTTTATGAATCTTGGGAAGTAAATACCATGAGGGAATAACCGGATAATCCTTCTTTAGGTATTGAAATTCCTCATGTGTAAGTAACCCCGCACTTCTCCACACTTGTAGTTTTTGACGTTGTTCGGTCCATGTATTTTTGATAATCTGAATGTTACTTCTTCGGTAGCAGGAAATATCGTTAAGTTGTGCATCCGCCTCTTGTAAATACAGGGCCCTGGGCCACAGGACAACGTTGCCGCCCTTGTCGGCCTGCTTCACAATTACATCATTGTTGTTCCTAAGTTTCACCACTAATTGATTGTAGCAATGATTTTGTTTTGAGATGTGAAACTTTTTCCTGTTGGTTGCACAGTACAGGTGTTTGATGTCGCGGACCACACTTTCCTGGAACGTATCTAGATTATCATGAACCATAATTGGTTGAAAGGTGGACTTCGGTTTGAAGGGGGTAACTCGTTGTTCGTTTGATTCAAGAGGAACATCACTGGAGTTTCCCTGATTCTGTAGATCCCAAATTGCATTGAAATTGGCTTGACTCTGACTGCTGGAAAAAGTGGGACTGGATGGAATTATTGGTCCACTGATCTTTTTCGGATGTAGCTCAAAAAATTTCTTGAGTTTGAGCTTACGTGTGAACCTGTAGATATCCATGCGGGTATCAGCATAATTCATATTACATGGAGGGCAATATGAGAGTCCCAAATTCAATACAGCAATTTCAGCAGAGGTAAGTATGGCATCGGAAAGATTGACTACTGATTTTGTTTTTGCTTTCGCGCCTTCCGTTGGTTGCGCCAGCGTCCCGTTTTGCCCGGATTGTTGTCGTTTGAATTGCCGGGCCCTGCATTTTATATATATATATAGCACAGTATATTATGCTATTATTACCATATAACACTGTGCAAGATGTATATCTTTCACAATGTAATATGCTAATTATTACTTTTGAGGATTTGGAGAGACCTTGGCTCAATCGACGTAAAGCTCACTCAACAATGACTCTTCTATCTTATCTGTGTGTGTGTGTGTGTATATAATAAAAATGTAGGTAATTCAAGTTATTTAATTTGTGTAGCAACGTAAAACACTGATTATTTAGTAGAGATGTATCCTCGTGCAATGTCTTTATAAAGTACAATCCCTGAGGCAGTTAACAGTGTAAGGTACATTTCACTGTATTGTCTTCTTGGAATTTAAACTTTGCACTATAGTAATGTGTGATTTTGTGTTTATTAGTGCAGTAGCCATAAATAATGTTATTGGGCCATATTTACTTCCACTGGCATGGCATAAATATATTTATTTGAATGCAGTACACATAAAGGGCTTTTATAATCTTTGTAAACCAAAATTATTAGTCTGCATAGGAATAGAAGGAGGTGCTGGAGTTCTCATTGTGTCTCAGAGAACAGATAATCTTAAAATCCCCCTTGGCTCAACCACACAAGACCGCTCACGCGTTAGACTTTTATATATTCGCACCACTTACTTTACAATACGGTTAGCACTAATAAAAACATTCAAAGTCGCTGAACATATGTTCCATAAAAGGTAAGTACCTTAATTTTAAAACAAGTGGAGGTTAAACTGGCACGGTTTCGTTCACCTATTCACATATCAGATTAACCTCTTCTTATAATGACACAGGTGCAGTGTTGACCAAAAAAGTTAAATATTTCTGTCTTCTTCCCCTGCCAGTATGACAGTTTGACATTGTAGGAATAATTTAATGCCCCTTAGTTCCCCAGAGCCTTCAGAGTCAATGCATGAAGTCTGCACCATGGACAATTAAAACAGGGAGAAACCTCCACATCTTTAAACCATTGCAGAAAGCTTGATGTATCATTGATCTGTTGTTGAAAGTTTTTATCCGTGTATATATATATATGACCGTCCTCCTTGTTTGCACAAAATGGTGTTGTAAAAAAGAAATTATTTTTTGGATTCAGTTTGTGCTGTGGTGTATCTGGACTGCTTGGCTACGATCTGGAGCTCGGCTGGGTCCGTTCTTTGTCTGAGGAATATATATATATATATAGATATATATATATATATATCTATATATATATCTATATATATATATATATATATCTGATCATAACTGATACAGATGAGATCATAACTGATACAGAATTCAGAGTGTCGCTGGTGTTGAGAGTGCTCTATTCAGGAGCTACTTTCCACCTAAACTTGAGAACTACCCAGAGTTCTCTGCTTCTTTTTTGATATATAGATATATATATATATATATATATATATATATATATATACTCACTGTGTATATCAATGGTGCATTTTGGGACTTGTATGCAGATATTGCAGGAAAGTCACGTGATGGCAAGCCCTTAAAGGAAGCACGCAGCCGCCTAATGACAAACTGCCCCACGTGTGAGCAAGGCTCAATGGAGCCGAAACGTTAGGGAAATGGGAGCAGGGTGTGTTCTGAAAATAAATGCAGTTGCTTTCACGAACTGGGCCCTGGCATCTGTTTTGTGTGATGGATTAATATACAGGATGCTCCGTGCCTGTCAACGCCGGGCTGCCCTGCAGGGATGGATTCTTTTTGGAAGATTAAATTGAGAGCATGACCCGCTCGCTGTGATGCCGCAAAAGGATTTACGCTATGACGATAGCAACGGTGAGAAAGGGCACACTTTTCTTCTCTGGACTTTCGTGTTGCATTGTGCATTGCACTATTGAGGAAGCATTCTAAGGAATATGTTCAAGGCTGTGCTCCGAATCACCATCAGGCTTGCCAGAGTGTGTTATAATAGCACGAGGCTTCTTCCATTTTCACATCATTATTGCCCCAAATGCATCAGGTAGAATTCGACAGTATATAACACAATTCCCCATATTTTTTTTTTCTCCAGAAAATCCCATTATCTCAAAAAACATTCAGTGCTCCGGTTATGTTATGTTTTTACTTGTTTACAAACTAATCATCAAAGATTATCCTAAAAGTGAAGATAATGAGTAGTAAGCAGATCGGTTTGGGAAATGGAAAAACACATGGAATGGATTGATCATTTGGGAACATTGCCCAGTTTTCATGATGAGTGATTTTAAAACCAGATATTCTAGGATTGGTGCAAGATGAAACATTTAAAATCTAATTAGAAACAAGGGGAAATCCCCTGTTGAAGGCAGGCTAACTGCAGTCGGTGGTAGACCACCTCCAGAATTTAGCAAAAGTACTTACATTGTTGGGGTTCACTATAAACTAGCTGAAGTCCCACCTGCTTCCTCACAGAGACTGTCTTTCATTGGGGAGGTTCTGGACTTGGTGGTGTTCACAGCTTTTTCTCCACCTCCGCAAGACTGATGCGTTCTGGCTATGATCCCTATATTTCAGACTCAATCTTGGATTCCACGGAGGGTGGGTCTGAGGCTCCTTGGCGGCTTTGTGCATCCTTTTTGTCAGCTAATCTAGTTGGCCCTACCATGGAACATGGAATCTCAGTGGGACCAGCATCAAGGCCATCTCTCTGACCCTATCAGGTTCTCGAATGAGACGGCCCAAGATCTGCATTGATGGCTGACCAATCACAATTTGTCCAACAGCAAGTTGCTCCTACTTTCCAACACAGAGCTGACGGAGGTGACAGATGCATTATTAATGGGTTTGGGTAGAGCATCTGAGGAGTTGTGGAGATCAAGATGCTTGTGACATTAACTTGCTGATTCTACAGGCTAGCCGTTTGGCTCTGAAACCTTTCATGCTATTCATCAAGGGTAGGCTTGTGCAGATTCTCATGGCCGACACTACCACCATGTGGTACTACAAGGAGCAGCGCAGTGTGGGATCCTAGCGCTTGTGCAAAGAGGATTCACTTCTTGGAGGTGGGTAGGTTGGGAATGCCAGAGCCGACCAATTAAGCAAGCATTGTCAGCATCGACATACTGAAGTGGCATAGGGTGTATTTGAACAATGGGGAGAGCCTTGACTGGGTCTATTTACCACTGTCGAGAGCATGCAGCGTCATCAGTTTTGTGGATTGGAGGTTCCTTGACCGCACTTTTTAGAAGTCGCATTTCGGCTGGAATGGACAAAGGGGCTGGTGTACACCTTACCGCTGCCATGTTTCCTGCCTCACATTCCGAAAAAGATAAAGAATGGCCGTGCCCATATCATCCTATTTGCCCAAGGCCTGGCCAGGAGACTGTAGTACCCAGGACTCCTGAGCGAAAGCATCTGCCTTCCGATCAAGCTATCACTTTGAAATGATCTCCTGTCTCAGCAGCAGGGATGAGTCCTTCATCGAAACCTCAGCTACAGTTGACTGTGTTTGCCTTACATCAGAAGTGGCAGATGTCAACCTTGCCACCAGATACCCTTCATGAAATCCATCTATGCTGAGACACATTTGTAACCTGCTGTGGTGCCGGAGACACTGAATTCTTACAGGCAAAGCAGCTGGATGCTACTTTGTTTGTTCTATTTTTAACACCTCGTGGCCTTGCAGTGAGCACTGTAAAAGTCTGTCAGCCCTTTTGGCCTTTGTTCATTCGTCAGACCAACTATCTTTTGTTAAAATAGCCAATTGTATTGCATTATTTTTTTAAACGAAGATTTCACACACATGTTCCCTCCCAAACTGTTTGTGATACTCCAGTAGGACTTTAACTTGGGCTTGACCTTTCTCCTGTGTACACACCCTTCAAGCTTGCCCATGGTTGCTTGCTAGGTCTCTTGACACTAAAAACTGTATTCCACATTGCAATTATTTAATCTCATTGTTTGAGTGTATTGGAGGTGCTTTCAGTGAAACTGATCTACACCTCCACATTTCCAGACAAAATGGTACTGAGGACTCGTTAGGACGTTTTGCCTAAGGTTGTGACTCCTTTACACGTTGGGCTGTCAAATACTCTACCAGTGTTTTTGTGTCCCCATTACCCTCCGAAAGTGGAGGAGAGGCTCCATCAGTTGAACCCCAAAACGGCTTTGAGTTTTTACATTGATCATACTAAGGCCCATCAAATGGACAATCCTTTCTTTGTGGAGTTTTGTGGAACATAAAAAGGGAAGGCTATGCAGAAGAGAACCATGTTGAATTGCATAGCATTACTTTTGACAGCCAGGTCTGCTAGGAAGGACACGGAAGGTGAGGAACTGTGGTTATAAGTATTCATCAGATGAGCAAGTTACTTGGCTTCTTTTATACTCTTTCTGGTGGCTACTCTACTTAACTGCAGATTTTTCACTGCCCTCCCGCCTCACATCCTACACAATGGACTCTTTTTGGCATCTAGGAAGGTCCTAAGTTGGAGATCCCCACACTGTTAACAAAAATTGTTTTGTGCTCCGCTACTGAGGGCATGGAAAGGGAAAACCCAAGAAACTGGCGTCAATGTGCAGGGTGGTCCTTGTATGCAGCTCTGCTGTGTCACTTAAGCATTACTGAAGGTAAGTAACCTGTTACTCTACAACATGGCCAGCTATGACCTGGAGAATCCGATACCGATCTCAATAGTGAAAGGTTAGACCAAAGACTAGTAAAACCAGTTATGGTTGCATAGCCTGCCCCCCAGCTGCCCCTTATGTTGGGAAGTTGTACAATTGCCAGAATGCACAACTTAATTGTTTATGCCAAAACTCTAAGGTTGCAACACGAGCATAACTAGTTTTTTTTGTTGTTTTTTTTGCTTACATGCCAGTAAGCAGGGTACATGTTGCTCTTGCTTATCATAAAATGCTTGAGTCCCTTCAAAATGATCATCCTCACTTCCTGGCCTGGAATATCTCACTCAATTGGAGACAGTTTCCACTCCTTAGACAAGAGAATTGAGAGCCTGTCAAATGTTTATTCACAATAAACATTATAGCCAAATACATAGACATTAGTGGTCAAATATTTTTTATTTCTTTTTATCTGATAAATTTGAATTGGGCCTAGGTCATGTGTACCAAAAAATTATTTATAAATTGGATAACGAATATTCGAGCTCTTTGTCGACAAGTGCCCTCCAAGCTAAGAAACGGAACTGTTTAAAGCCCTTTATTCACATGGCCATTTCCACCCTTCATGCTCCCTGATTAGCCATGTTACCATGGCTTTGGAAACACCTGGTGCCTCGACCTTCATCTGTCCCTTCCTGCTTGGTTTGGAAGCAGAAAATCAAATGTTGTTATGCTTTGATGTTCCTAAACTCTTGTCCAGATTCCGAGGTAGACCTACCCTGGCATCTTTAACCCAATATTGAAGAAGACAAAATATGTGAACGAGTGACTATTACTTGCTTGATCCACTTTTACTTGGCACCATAAACCGAAGTCTCTGCCCACTATAAACATTGTGTAGGTTCTGGATCCATAGGGACCCCTTAATTCCCTCAGACGTTGTAATACTGGCCAGGTATTTATTTTTATCCTTCATCTCTGCTGATTTTAGAAAGTTCCACGGAACTCCTCCCATCACAGTCATGGCTTAATGATTCTCCCAGCACAAAAGGGGTTTATTCCTTCTGTGCTTGACACTGCAGCTTACTTTTCCAGTTACTTTGGTGAACGCAGAAAACAAACCACGTATTTCAATTCAAAAAGTTCTCCCTCGAATCCACTGTTAAGCATGAATAATAATTGGAATAACAATCGAACACCAAACGAGTGGCTGAACCACTGTTGACTCTGAAGGGAAGGATGTTTTCATAAAACAGTAGCTGTATTCTTCTTTTGTTTTATGTAAGACAGAAGTGCATTTATCTGCATGCTTGCTGTCCTTGCCTACTTAGAATTCACGTACCCTGCTGCAGAGTAAGTGACTTTATAGCTGTGCACTCTGTGTTGCCAGTTTTGCGTGATGCTGAGGACTATCCGTTTCACACAGGACACTTACAAAATATGGGTTTCCGAGTTGCCCAAATGTTGTTCCTGTTCATTGGATTACTCGAGCAGGAATGTTCTTGGAGATCATGTGGTTTGTAGAGTGCAGGAGCAAAATCACATGGCCGGCACCAGCAGCGTGTACCTCTGCGCTAGGCTGATGGGCGCGTAGTTCGATATAGGCCGGACTGAGTGTGTATGGATGTTTCAGGCCACACTCCCCACTGAGGGAGATGCTAGTCTGCAGCCGTGGCCCACACAGCCACCTAAAGGTCGAACTGTATGTTTCCTTTTGAAGGAATGGAGCAAACATGTCTTTCATATTTTGAATTTTCTGCAGAGGCGACACTATTTATCTGAGCAGTCCAGGGTCAATTTCGTCTGATTTAAGCCTCAATTGTTACATTTATCCTGAAAAAGCGGTGTATGCAGAGCCTGCACTGAATGGAAAGCTGAAGCAGCCCATATTTCCTGGTGTGGTTCCCTCTTGAGCCTTCATAATCCAGTTCTAGGCCTCGGTCCAGGATCCTGTAATTGAAAAGGCGGTATTTGTTTCCAAGGACCCTGACCTCTGCTCTGGCTATTCGGCTTATACATTTGTTCTCAAACTTGATTGGAACTCCTTCCAGTTTAGTGGTGAGCACTTAACTTGCTACACACCCAGCCTGAAATAAAACATGGCTGATAGCATGAAAGTATCTGAAAAAGATTGTTAAATAAATATTAAATAACCATGGGAACGTCGGCAGCACGACCTGTTTTTCTTTGATCTCCTTTTATTAAGAAAGAAGGCAGGTATTGCCAGAATTAACCTTTTGTTCCCATTCTGAGGTCCGTGTATTGGTTCTTGGTATCAAAGGTTGATGACCGATTTAATGGGAGTTGGAGGAAATAGTTTCCTATAGATACTGCTTGCCTCACTCGCAGAGAAGCGGGTTGTCCTCCATCCGTTAAAACCATTGCTACTTAAGTGGAAGCTATATGATCACATATATACCTTGTAGTCAAAAGGCTTTCATTATTGGATGAAGAATGGGTTTGAAAATGCATAATGACCAATGCAGCATTTTGTTATGGGTAGTGTCCAGAATGTGAAGAAAAGAAGTACTAGTGCAAGGCCTGAATCCAGACTAGAAGTTATTCCTTTGGTTCTGCGTACTAAGATTCTTGCAGCTCTGCAGTAACCAGCTGTATTCTTGCAACTCTGCAGTAACGGTCCCCTTTCTCTCAACATCCTTTGGATAAAAGATATTCGCAATCCGCATTTGAGCACCCATTAATCTTCGGCCAAGACCTGCTCTTGCAGCAGAGTGGTCCAGTTCTCCACACCTACCCCTAAATACTTACGGCTGCATGTGTGTAGATTGAGATGTGTCAGTCCTTTTGTATTCCAGGTCATGTATCTTCCTGATCAGCCATCTTTTGTTTTGTTTGCCACTTGTGGCACATTTTCTGAAAGGTTTGCTTTATCGGTTTCCTTCTTCCAGGTTCATTGTTCCTCATTGTGTTTTAAATCTCGTGCTGATTTCCTTGATGACTTCCCCTTTCGAACAGATGCACAGTTGGCTAGTTTGCCTTCTAATTATAAAGACAGTATTGCTTGTAGCATTAACCTCAGCTCACAGAGTTGGAGGACTGGAGGCGTTTTCGGTTTGACAAGTTGGTCCTCCTCACCTGCCCAGGGTTTTTGCCCATGGTTATTTTGGCTTTTTTTTGTTTTTTTATGTGGCCCAGCCTATCATCCTTCCATCTTTCTTCTGATCCCACTGAGGATAAGAAGTGTTTGCATAGATTAGACCCCTAGGATGTGATCTACTACAGCAACTCCACCTGACAGGCGGGATGTTCTGCTCTTTGTGGACATTACTAGAGCCAAAAAAAGCAAGGTGGTGTCCAAATGCAACGTTTTGTATTGGTCATCTCATGTATCAAAATCTGTTTAACTTTTGGAAAAATTTAATTTAAAAAATCCTTCTAAAGGGCATTCGTGCTCCCTCTATTAGGACCACGTCTGCTTCCAGGGCTCTGACCAGAGGTGTTCCAGTGGCTGACATCTGCTGGGTAGTCATCACTGCCTACATTTGCTGACCCACAACTTTCCGCAGCACCAAATTGTTAAGTTAAGCGTGACCCACGTATACTCCAAACCAAAGCTTTCATGCCTCATTCTATTCTCACAGTTTGGAAAAGGTGTGACTTTTAGCCAAGCTGCTATGGTCCTGCTTGCGCTTCATATTTTTTGGTTGCTTTGGTATAAAAGTTATAATGTTGCTAAAGTGGCAATCTAGCACCACTAGATGAGATCTGTTGTTTTGCTATTAAAAGTTTTATGACATGAGCATGTATGTGTATGCTGGTCACCCCTCTCCACATTCAGGTAAACTTACATTATGTCCTTTATTTTAGTGCAAGGAAGGCGCACTGATCTCACTTTACGACGATTGGCGCTGGCCTCCTGTAATGGACCACAAATTAAGGAGGATTTTTTTATGAGTGTACCTGCAAGTAGGTCTGTGTAGTAAAGTAGAGGAAAGGGCGCGCCAAAAACACTTCCCCACTGCTGGCATTAGCAGGGTTGGTACCGGTTCATCTCCGCATATGACAAACAACCGCATTCTGCAGATGTGGCAGTATCGAACAGCAGTAGGCTTCAGACATGAGAATGGATCGCCTTGACATCCTGCAAACATTGTGACGCCTCTCATTGGCTTAATACAAAAGTGGGAATGCCACTCTTTTACTGGCATGCGGTAGACATACTGATGCGTGGGAATAGCAAGCAACTGAACACTGTAAACATGGGAGTGTCCTGTTAGTATAGGACAAATATGGGGCTGCACCATGTCAGAATACTAAAACTTTGTAAATACCACTCACCAGCCTACTACAACCGAGGCAGCTCTTCCTAAAGTCCAGTGTGGATTAACAGGGCGCCCACCAGAGCGGTGACCAAGCAGGATGATCTGCTCTGACTGCAAGAATACACTAAAGCCTTGCCACCTACTCCCCAGAACTGGAGGGATGTAGGATATGTCTGGCCAAAAGGAGAGCGAGCAGGAGATAAAATAAGTTACTTACCTATAACTGATGTTCTCCAGTATTGACTTATTTTATAGACACATGCTTGAATCAGAATAACTAGCAGTAACAAAAATAGCATCATAATTATGAATGCAATATATAGGGGACAGTGGGATAATAAAAGAAATGAAGGCTTATCGGAATGAACTTGGAGTCGGTTTGTAATATCTCCCTATCATATTTCAGTTGTAAAAAGGTTTCTTTAACTGTGAACGCTTGAAATTCACTTATTCCCCTTGCAGACGTTAAGGCTAGTAATAATTCCACCTTCCATGAGAGAAATTTTAGATCCGCTTTGTGAGTGGGCTCGAATGGTGCCTTCATCGACTATGAAAGGATCAAATTTAGCTGCCAAGATGAAGGAGGTTGCTTTATCAGCGGAAAGACTCGGAATAGTATTTTAAGAAACTCTTTGAGTCTATTTGACCACAGTGAAGATGAACCGGATGATCTCCTAAATCTGGATATAGCTGATAAGTGCACTTTAATTAAAGTATGAGCCATGCTCGATTTAGCTGGACCTAGAAAACATGAAGGATATTTCCTGATGGAGCTGAAAGAGGATGTTAAGCATGGTAAACATTTTCCTTTGTAACTGTGCAAGATGGAGAGAGGAATGACCCTGTCGAAGGTGTTCGAGGTGGACGCTTTGTAAATTCCAGTGTACGGCCTTTGAAGACGAGATCTAAAACCCATTTGTCCACTGTGATTAACCTCCAGTGAGACATCTAGTTTCTTATGCGGCCCCCAATTGTTTCTGGTACATACTTGTGAGTAACTGGCAAGTTTGTCCTGTCCCTGTTTCCTACTGGTGTCTCTTCCCTGAGAATATTCTTGCCTCCTTGTAGTTTGCTTGCTGTAAGCTGATGATGATGATGGTGGTTGTCTGTACTGTTGTTGAGGGTATAGCGGTCTGTATTGTTGCTGAAAGGGCTGGTACTATTGTGATCGATAAGGTTGATATCCTCCAATATATAAGAACATACCCCTGCCTCCTGCCCCACGAGAAGGCATTCTCCTCATTTGTAGCAAAACCATGATTTTGCAATGTCCATTTCTGTTGTTATGGATTGTAGCACCTTATTAATGGGTCTTCCAAATAATGCCTCTCCATCAAAGGGCATGTCTAGAATTTTACTCTGGAATTCAGGTCTGAAGGACGTAGCTTTAAGCCATGCCTGCCTTTGAAGGACATCAGCACCTGCCAATTTCAAAAACCTGTGGAGGAGATATTCATTGCACAGACTATATTTTCTGAAGTGGTTAGTTTGCCTTCTTTGAGGAATTTCCTTGCCTCTCTTCTTACATCCTCTGGTAACCGATCTGTATAAGGAGTTATATAAGACCACATTTGCCAGTTGTATCTGTCATGAGTTGCTTGAGAATTGGCCGCTCTAATAGTTATTGCTGGCACTGACAAATCTATTTCCTATGTTATCAAGATGTCTACCCCAACCCGGTCGCATTGATCTGGTTGTAGAGGGGTTTCTTGGAACGGCTCTGAGCTGCTTGCATTATAATATCCGGTTTAGGATGGGGAATTTTCTTGCGTCTTATATTTTTTTATCCAACCTGGGTAGGACAGCAGAGACTGTTGCTGGATTCTTCATGATTTTTACACCTTCTTCCCAGATTGTTTACAATAGGGATAGCTCGAACGGATTTTCTAGCCAGCTGTTCAAAATCATAAAGAAAGCAATCTAATTGTTTTACTGGCATTGGCAAATCAAATCGTTTTGCCGCTCGCTCCATCAGAGTATGGGATCTCCCAATATCATCAGTAGTGGTGTCCACAGGTTAGGGAGCTGGCGGTGAAGAAACCAGTAGCAATTAATCATCCCAATCATTAGTCGTACTGCAATCATCTGATACTTGGCCCTCTTCTCTGTCATCTGAGGACGGCAATCATCCGCAGGTGGAACCGCCGTTCTTATAGCCGGTGTTCTTTTTTGGTGTGTGCACTGCTGCTGAATTATCCTTATATGAAGGAGACTTAACCATAATTTGTGTTCCTTATGAATGATAATGTTCCTCACAATATCCCTCACTCTCCACAAGGTTTTTGACATGAAGTTCTGAAGGACTATGCTCTGTTCCATAAGGACCATCATTCTCTGAATCCTCAACATCTTATAAGAGAGTTGGTGCAAGAGGCGAAACCTCGCTCGGAGATGTATGGTCAGGCATTATTGGAATTAGTGAAGAATGAAGTGATTCTCTCGTCCACTGTATCGTCAACAGTGGCTTCGACTATGTCCTTATTGACACTATTGGTGTCTTCACCGTCAAGGGCATTACTTATTTTGCCATTGATGGAATTGTTGACCGTTTCTTCAAGGACGCCCAATAGGTGAGATCATAGGTGCCTTGACAAATGACGTTGTCGGAGTCCTCTACAAAGATAATTTCCTGCTGCAGAGGTGAACCTGGAAGGACTCCTCTCTGCACAGAGCTGTTCAATTGCATTACTCATCACACAGCTGCTTGCATCAGCTCTGCAATCAGATTTAAGCTTTCTTTACCCAGGTTGACAAACTGAGGAGTGAATCATTTGCATGATTATTTCTAAAAACATGCAGTGCTTCAAAATAAAGGTCGTTATGAGGAGTGACGATGTCTTATGTTTGAAAAAGTAGACACTCGTGGTCACTATATGCAGGGCTGACTTTTGGTGTGAGCGATCTGGGCCCAAGGCGCCAATCTCCAAAGGGGCTTACTGAGCTCTCTGCATTAAGGTTCTGAGCACAGCAATATCTATCTACCTTGGCTTAAGAGATTCATTTTAAAGTTGTTCTAATCATTTTTAATGGGTGACAATCTCTGTATTTCAGATCCTATCAGCCCCCTTCCTTGCACTCCCATCTACCTTTGAGCCCCTGCCGCAACACACCAACACTTGCTATGCACTCCAACAAACAACTCGCCACCAGAGTCATCAACCTAAACTATGGGCAATTCTGGTTGAGCTGGGGGAAGGTGCGGAAATGTGTTCAGAAGCAAGTCACTGCTTTAATTTTGCCAGCCAGGGAGTGACCTGTGCAAGGGACGCCCTGTTGGCTCATTTTACTCGCCAACAGAAGCGCCGGTGGCAGATTTCTTTCCATCCAGGACGCTCCAATTAAGGGCCGGCTCAAACTATATTTAATTTCCAAATGGAGTGATGTGGAGGCTGTGACATGTGTAAACAGCACTAAACTATTTGTAGGAACGTTTTTCATATGCTCAGTCCAGATATGCTTTATAGCTAGTTTTCAATAATCTTGCAGGAGACTGTTGTACATAAATTAAGTAAACAGCAAGACACGTCTTCCAATAGTTAAGTTGGATTTATTAAGTTACAAGATAAGATAAGACAGCAGAGCAGTAAAACCTCACAGCTGACCAGACCAACTGCCAGGGCTAGAATCCCAACACACCAGATAGAACACAGCTAACAGAGACCTTCGCTCTATTGTACAAAAACACAGTCTCCTAAGGGGTTGGTTAGAGTGAGCTGTCTGCATACAGCAGAGATTACCATACAGCACTGCCACCATGATATACCCCCGATAGACTTGACTCATGACGCACAACTCCAAATCCGCCTATAATGCCCTCATTCTGAGAGGTTGGTAGTGGCATTGTACCCCAGCACCAGGATTTTCTGGTCCCTCTCGAATAAAACGTTTGGAAGGAATTCCGCAAGCTCAGGTTTTTCACCTTGAGGCTTAACCTGCTAAAAGCAGCAAAAGCTTTGTATACAATATTGGGGAAAAAACACGTGGGAATTGGCATGGAAAGTCTACTTAAGGCTTGGTATTGTTGATTCTGAAGGAGAGTGAGAAATGGGGAACTCGTGTGACAAATTCCAGGCCTCTCCTAATGAGGGCCAAATTTGTCCTCCAAGAACTCCCCAACTTCTGTCCTCCAAGAACTCCCCAACTACAGGTCGTTCTATGTGGGCAAACCAGTGCATAATGTGTACAAAATAAACCGTGCTAACCTACCTGATGTAACCTAAATCGCAGTTTTATTATGCATCAGAAGTGCTGGATTCGGTCTTTAATATGTTTCTAAATGTTTTAATAGCAGCTGCAGATGGCCGCAGAACAATATATGTATACGTTTTAATAGTCTAGGAAACAAAAGCCTCCATTGTGTGCAACTGTGCTAAGCAGTATCCCTGGGTTTCATAACCGAAGACAAACTTGCTAAGAGAACACATAAACAACATTATTAAAGATGTCACCTGGCAACGCCATATTATTCCTTTTATGAACACTCTGGTTTCGGATCAGAACCTCCAAGCTCAGCCTGTCCTTAGTTCTTAAAAGAGTATAGTGCCAATATCGGCACACTCCCCATCCCTCCCACAGCAATACTTCAGAGAAATAATCAGACACAACACATTTTTTAGTGGAGAAAATTGCTGCAGGTTTATTTGCATAACAAATATGCCAACATGGTGGGTTATCTTACGGGCGATCCCAGGGCAGGCAGCCCCTCGCCACCGGCCCACCTGATGAGCCAACCTACCCGGTGGCCCTCGCCAACCGGGTAGGTTGGGCGAGGGTATATCCCCACCCACCGGCAGACTGCCAGTCCGCCCCTTACTCACGCCCCTCCCAGCTCAGGGGGGCGGAGAGTTGCAGGCAACCCCCGGTTGCTTAGGTCTACAACCGCCCGAAGGACTAACGGGGTGCCGTCGCTCCTCCAGGATCCAACGTGAGGACCTCCCTGGGGATTTTTGGCTTTCGCACCCTTACTGTGCTCCTGCAGAGGGTACCCTTACTGTACCTTACAGCCTCTGAATCGCCCTATAACTCCGCCTGCAACACAAAATAATAAGTTGGTAAAACACCCCCTCTCCCTTGCCTGTACGCCGGGTACGCGGTGGGGAGGGAAACGGCGTCAGGGCAGCAAGAGAAAGAGGGTACTCAGTGCGCGGGAGAGGTATAAGTACCTCTCCCCCCGCCCTCTCCTGCCTGAAAGTGATGCATACCTGGAGAACCTTTGAGGGTCCCAAACACTGGAAGGCTGGCATGTCGTGTGCCATTAAGTGGGGCCGCCCTCCTAGGTGGGCCCCCTGCGTGGGCCCGGGGCAGCCCTGCAAACTGCGGAATCACCCTACTCACTGGTCTCTTGAACCACTGCCTGGCGCGGTTGCTAAAATCGTCAGCAAGACTCCTTTCCAACCCTATAAAGGCAGACCACATCTGAAAACTTCAGATCGACTCTTTGGATACCCGCTGCCTGCTTCCAACTCCATGCCCAACATACAAAGCTGTGCGCCGCAACTAGTCATAAAATTCTAGAAATTGACCAAGTAGAAAGGAGGCTAAATTCTTCTCTGGAGCAGCATCTAAAATATGGACCATCCCTCTTATAAAGCGAATGTCTCGTTCATACGTTTCTTCCAAAAGATCTGAAATAATTCTTAAATCGAGGACAATGATCATGCCCACTTGTCCTAAGTGACTCTTCTTCCAGCCAGCCTACAGACTTCTCACAAGAATCCTCTTTGTGCGAGCCCTAATGGAGCATTTGCCCTGCAATAGAGCACGGAGACCTGTTTGACACTATTCACCAATGTGTTTGAAAGTGTGCCATGGAAGCACATTGCTTCTCCCATTTCTAAAGCACTTTGACGTCATCGGGGACTTTGTGTCCGATATAGGAATCCAAACAAAGTAAATAAATGTAAAGGTCATTTATGGACGCGAATGTTGCGGTCCTGCTGCGGGGTTTCCTATAGCTCGAGTCTCAGCACTGGTTGGCTGGTTTGTGGCTTTATGTTTACCCCTAGTGCAGCTGTTTTAGTGTCGATGGTTTCTCCTCTCCCCGAGGTTACAGATTGCGCGTCTTTCTGTCTTGTGCTGTGCGTACACGTTTCTCGTGAATCGGCAATACTGCTGACTCCAGGGGGTGTGCGGTTCCGTGAATTTGACTCGACAGATTGCTTCGGGCTGGCAGGACACCGTGCTGTCTGTCCCAGGCTTTCATTTCACAAGCATGCTAATTAAGCGCATCCTGCGGGTTGTCTTTATTTCCTCTTGGTGAAAGAGTTCGACTAAACCGCTCATAACAAGGAGTGTAAAAAGAAAAGTCCAGTGCAGTAAATATGGTCCAATATTATGAAAGGGGCACCGCAGGCTAGGTTTGCACCTCGGCACAGCCGAACCTAGGGTGCCTGGTTTTAAACGGACACTGCGACCAACTAATAAAGGGCAGTGTGGTATTTCCCACTCGCTTTCTTCCCCCCTCCCTGGCAGCTCTGCATGTAAAGCAACTGCTCGTGGTGACATCACTTAGAATGTCGCCACGACCAAGACAGTCTGCTCTGAATCTGAAACAGACCGTTCACAGAGGATAAACAGCTCACCAGCTGCTCCATTTTGATTGGGCGGGCCTTTAGGAGCCCACTCGAGAGCGAGGGTACAGCATGTCAGGTGGGCCACCCACACACACTGATGGGCCTTCGTATCCTACTCAAGGGCCCGCGTATAGGATCTCCGCTTGGACCACGCGCCCACACTCATGGGCCTTCGGGACCCCACTCGAGGCTGCTGTGCAGATTGTTAGTGTGGACCCATGCCACATTGCCACTACATGTGCAGTATCACCCATGTGGAACGACTAGCTTCACCCCACAGGGCTTTACCGTCAGCCATTGTTTCCAAAGAGGGGCACAGTGACCCTTCCTGCAATACCACAATGAATCCCCTGCATGCAGAACATGCAGGGATGCAGATTTTGGGATCCGGGCACGGCGTTCTGACGGCAAGAGGCGTTCTGGCTAACGTGAGCGCGTGCTTTACTGTGCAGTTTTGCGCGTGATGTTTTTACTGCTGCAGAATGTGCTGAAACTGCGAGCCTCTGTTGTGGAGAATTGTGGGCACTCAAATCTATAACATGGAAAGCCCTGTTTCCCTGTCAGTGCTCGTCATGTCGTTTAAAGCATATCGAGATGGCCAGGGCCTGTGTTGTTTCCCAGCAGCGTTTGGTAGAAACAACGTCATCATGGTGGTTTCATTTGCTTTCTATATTTACGTAACTTCCGCACCCTTCCCGCTCCCCCCCCCGCACCCTCCCTTCCAAGCCGCGGGTGATTTCCTTGAATGCAGCAGCGTGTCGCCCTGAGGGACTGCGCTTTCTTGGTAGCATTCCAGAACATTCTATTCTCACGCGTCCCTGTGCACAACTGCAGCTCCCGGCTCCTTCCCACACCGAAAATACAATGACCTTCACATGACCTTTTGTCCAGCTCGTGCTGACTAGTTATTCTTGTAGGGACGCTGTAATGTATTGTATACATTGAGAAAGTGTCGTGGTAAATAAACGGATTACACATGCACGGTATTATATTCTTGTCCGTGTTGGAGGTTTGGACCCATTTTACAAGCACCCGTTGTGCTTATTGTCGGACTTCAGTGATTTTTGCCGTGCACGTTTAAGTTTCTGTTTCGTCGCCACTGATGTTGGTCCACAAGCCATTCCTTTCCAGCCCCCGCATGTGGCTCCTTCCTGGTCTCTGCTGCCTGTTTGTCATTCTTTTTGAGCAGGTGCTCCGATGTGCAGCGTCCTCTTATGTCGTGAACACAGCCCCTGCTGTGCACGCGTGTACTTGCCGGGGGCTTTCCAACCCCTACACACATCTTCATGTGGAGAAACAGGCACGCCTGGGCAGTCGCGAACAAGCTTCACACACTTGTGTATATCTGCCAGGTGTGGACACGCCCAGGAATGTACACAAAGACGAGACAAATGTTGCTGACTTCAAGGGAAAAAATCTGCAAACTGCAACTGAAGTGTTCTTTCTTAGACACGGCCTTTCCCAAGCGACCTAGCCATGAATGACGGTGAACCTGGGACTGTGTTTGGGTAAAAGATCATCGGAGAATGTCGTTGTTATGGTGATGGGACCCTCGACAATCCGTCAGAGGGATCAAGGTCAAAGAGGTAGATCAGTGTTGAATCTAAGCTTTCAGCAGGCAAGACATTAACAGGTTAGACGCCTAAACTACAATCTGCAATCCTTCTCGGTCATCCCCATGGCTATTAACTCTTCCCAAGGCTTAATTCTCCAGGTCCGTTACCATGGTTACTGGTTCTTCTTGTCACCCATCGCACCTATTAGCGCATTACCTGCCACTGTATCCGGCCTCAAGGCGCTCTGAGGCTACATGGCGTTGGTTAGTAGTGCTTTACAGTAACTTCCAATAAAACACATACTCGAGATTCGGTAAAACGCACGGTTTGGAACGTCAGTAAATAGAATGATCGTTGTTGAGTTAAGTACATGCAGTAACTGCACGATTATTTTGAGCGCAAGTAATAAATACTAAAATACTGTAATTAGGCGTTAGAAAAAAGCAGGCTGCCTGCAAAGGAAAGCAAGAGGCAATGAGTGCGGGGTGCACATGGCGAATACGAAAAAACAGCACTAAAGTACCATTTTTGTTATGATCACAAAATGTCTTCGATTAAAATATTAGTTTTAGTCGAATATTTTAACCCGGCTCGCAGGCAGGTCGCCCCCACGCCGCTGCTACTCACCTGACTGCCTTGGTTCCTGCCTCCTTGCTGCCTGAGTTTCTCCTCCCCTTCAGCCCTTGTTGGCTGGGTTTCTCCTTCCCATCTGCGCCGATTCTCCGCCCCCCTGCCCCCCCGCCACTTCCATCCCGGCCCTTTCCCGCCACTGCCTCCCTGCGGTCCCGCCTCCCAGCTGCTGCTCCCTCCCAAGCCACCTCATATGCAGGCCGCAATGCGGCCGTGGCAAAGGCGCGCCTAAGGCAAGCACATCCGCGCCTATACCCAGAACCCCTGGACCCCACGAACGCCACAACCCCAGAATCCACTACGACGCCAGCCACCTCCACGCACGCAACGCCGGCCGAAACGACACCTGCTTCCGGGCCGCCCCGAAACGGACCCACGGACCCTTCTCCTGCCACACCTGCAGCTTCACCTGCGACAGAACCACCAATCCTCCAAGGACTGGACCCAACCACCTCCGCTGCATACTCCTCCGCACGCAAACACGCTGTCGAGCTCTGGGATCTGCTTGACACTTCCGCCCCAGACGTGGCCTTCCTGACCGAGACCTGGTGGAACGACACCTCAGCGCCCAACATCGCCAAAGCCATCCCGGACAGCTACAAGATCACCCGCAGGGATCGCGCCAACTGAATCGGAGGAGGAATAACCACCGCGTACAAGTCCACCCTCAAGGTCGCCACCCACGCAGACGACACCTTCAACATTGCCGTACACCTGCACTTTCAGATCCACACCGACCCCAACACCACCTTCAGAGGAACACTCATCTACAGACCCCCCAGACCACAGGCTCAGTTCAGCGACTCCATCGCCGACCTCTCCAGCACCCACGCACTTGCCTCCACGGACTACATCCTCCTCGGGCACCTGAACTTCCACTTCGAGAACAACAACAACACCAACTCCGCCACCCTGATCGCCAACCTGGGCCTCAGACAACTAGTCACTGCACCCACCCACGCTGATGGCCACACCCTGGACCCCGTCTTCTCCACAGGCCCCCACGTTACCTTCGACCACACCACCGAACTCCACTGGACCGACCACCGCTGCATCCATTTCACCTTCAAGAAACCAACCACGCACCACCGCACCCAACAGCTGCCTCGCCGCTGCTGGAGCAAAGTCACCGAAGACCAGCTGATCACCTCCCTTACCAAGAACCCACCCACCGACCCCACCAACCCAGACGCCACAGCCCTCAAACTCAGACAGTGGATCGACGACTGCACCAACACACTCGCCCTGCTCAAGAAACCCTCCAACAGCCACGCCAAGAAGAGCCACCTGGTTCACCGACTAGCTCCAGACCTCCAAACCCACATGCCGGAAACTGGAGAAGACATGGCTCCACGAACGCACACCGGACAACCACGCAGCCCACAAGGACGCCACCAGCAGACATCACCACCTCATCAGATTAGCCAAGAGATCCTCCTTCAAAGACAGCTTGAATAACACGCACACGACAACAAAGAGCTCTTCAGCATCGTAAAGGAACTATCCAACGCAAACGACATCCCGCCCTCACAAGAACTGTGCGACTCACTAGCCATCTTCTTCCACCTCAAGATCGCTGACATCCACGACAGTTTCAACACCACGACCGCCCGACCACACCAAACTCCACCTCCCCTGTGAACAGCGCCAACCGCCTGACCTCCTGGTCCAACATCTACGACGAGACGTGCAAGGTGATGAACTCCATCCACTCAGGATCTCCGTCAGACCCGTGCCCATACCAGGTATTCAACAAAGCAGATGCAGCCATCGCACCCCAATAACGGAAGGTCATCAACATCTCCTTCGAAACAGCGACATTCCTGGAAAGCTGGAAGCACGCCGAAATCAACGCCCTCCTCAAAAAGCCCAAAGCGGACCCCAAGGACCTCAAAAACTTCCGGCTCATCTCCCTGCTCCCGTTCCCGGCAAAGGTCATTGAGAAAATCGTCGACATGCAATTGGCCCGCCACCTGGAAGACAACATCCTGGACCCGTCCCAGTCCGGATTCAGACGAAACCACAGCACCGAGACAGCCATCATAGCCGCCACAGACGACCTCAGACGCCAACTAGACAATGGCGAAATATCAGCCCTCCTCCTCCTGGACCTGTCAGTCGCCTTTGACGCGGTCTGTCAACGCCGTCTCCTCCTGCTACAACACCGTCCGCAGGATCTACAAGTGGATCCCAACCGAAACAAGAAGAACGGTGACACAGGCCCTGGTCAGCAGCAGACTGGACTACGGCAACACACTCTGCGCAGGTATCCCAGCCAAACACCTACGACGACTACAACGCATCCAAAACGCCTCCGCCCGACTGATCGTCAACGTCCCCCGCCGCAGCCACATCACCCCCCACCTGAGATACCTACACTGGCTCCCTGTCAACAAGCGGATCACCTTCAAACTCCTCACCCACGCACACAAAGCCACGCACGGACAGCAGACTCTGCTTTGACACCCCCACCCGCCAGCTCCACTCTGCCAGTCTCGCCCTCCCCGCTGTCCTCTGCATCCAACGAACGACCTCCGGCGGCAGATCCTTCTCCTACCTCGCCGCCAAGACCTGGAACACCCTCCCTACCCACATACAACAGACTCAAGACCTACTCGCCTTCAGAAGACTCCTCAAGACCTGGCTCTTCGAGCAGTAGCAGCATTCCCCCCCCCCCCCCCCCCCCCCGTGCCTTGGGACCCTCACAGGTAAGTAGCGCGCTTTACAAGTACTCTTGATTGATTGAAAAAAATACCCGTACGTGAATTTCTGAAAATGGAGAGGACATCACACCCCCTTTAACAACTGGTGACATAATAGGAATGGCAAATTGCTGCACTCTTAGATAAGAGGCTTTCGATTCATGTTTTTATTTTATTACTTGGGCAGCCATCTAGGAATAACTATGGCAAATGCAGTAGCCAAGGTATAAGCCAGGGGTAGCTCATGCTACCCCAGCTGCCACAACTTAAGTCCACAGGCATTTGTTTGCAACCACTTGCCCTCAGTGGATGGCTCCAGAGGGCACCAGTGTCCGGCAGAAATGTAAATGGAGCAGTGGAGTTCTGCTTACAGTTCACTAGAGTCCGATTCTGTCACCTGGATTCTGCGCTGAATTGTGGAGTGGAAAGACTCTTAGGGGCTAATTACGATGGCGGTGAAACCTCCACAGGCAGCCTGCCGATGTGAAGCACTTCTCCGCCCCCCAAATTACGATGGCTGGGTGGGGTGCTGGCACACGCAAAGTCGGCCTGCCACAGGCAATGGTTACGATTGCCTGGCAGACCCACCCGCATCTACTATATGCTGGCGGTACCTAGCAGGCACCGTCCGCCATATTACGATGCTGCATCCCTGCCAGCCGGTGTATGGTGGTGAAACCGTCATACACAGGCCTGCGTGGATTGCATTTGGGGACCGTTTGCGGGCCCCCTTGTTTTGGGGGAGGTGGGTGTGCACTGGGTGGGTACCTAGAGTACCCCTACATTTCCCTGCACCAGGTGGCAGGCACCATCTAGTAGTGCAGGGTAACGCACAACATACATTTTCAGTATTGCAGCGGGTGCTGCAGCCAGCAGCACCCGTGGCAATGTTAAAAATGCACAATGCGACCGCCACTGTGGCGGTCGCATCGTAATCACATTGGCAGGACCATCGCATTGCAGGAGCCCGGTCTCAGTACCCGCATGGATGGCGGACGAACTCAAGTCCGTCCGCCATCGTAATGATGCCTTTCGTGATTTAGAAACAGGTGGTTTACTAAGAAAAGATTGGCCCTTGATGATGGGCATAATTTGTGAGCTGCCCCAAGAGAATGATCAGAGACTCTTTGAACATTAAAAATAATAATAATAAAAGATTGCCCTGCTTCTTTTGACCAGACCAGGCACGGTGGGCTTCCTATAGACCTCCGTGCTAATGCAACTTTGCTGGATACTAGTGGCTACTGGTTGCTATTGAGGCTCTGTTTTTTTTGCAGCAAGTGCTGGTTTTAATTTTTTTATCGGAGCTTAGAAACTATCATGCGTCTGCGACCAGAGCTAAAAGAGCATTTTAATTGACTCCTAGCCCAGCCCAGGTTTGCTACTGAAATAGAAGATCAGCATTACGGCTAAAGGCCTGATCACTAGTCCGATTGAGTAATATGTCTATGGGAGGTACTGCATTGCCCGAATCCCCTTCTGGGGTCAACCTATGCTATTCCCATGCCCAGATTCCTCTTCAGAATTAATCAAAAGCCTACATGAATGTGCCAAGTGAATATATATTTCAAATCTATATCCTTTGAGGCTTAGAGTGCTGAATACATTATGTGGAAAAGAAGCCGAGAACTCTGGATAGTTCCCACCTTAACTTGGGAACTACGTACGCATAGTTCTCTCCTTTTTTTTTGGTATAATTTATGCGGCACTCTAAGCCTCAAAAGGGTATTGTTTTGACTTGTACTGGGTGCTCCCTTTTTGTCTGTTTAAAGCGAAAACTCTCTGAAGAGCCATAATGATAGTGAAACGCGTGTCCGGGGTTGCTTTTCTTCATTCCAGGTTGGCTTGGATGGTATTATACCAATCCAAAACTATAGTACTGTGCCTGGAGTGGTAAAAAGCTTTTGTTATTTTTGATACCATTGATACCAGCGTGTTATTTTCCTGAGGCGAAAAGCCGGGAAACATTACTATTTGCACATCTTATTTGCGTGTTAAAAGTGTGACTTTATTTTATAACTGTGTTCTTACTTTTAAACTTTTAAATTTTGCCAATTTGCACATACTTAAATCGTGATACTGTTCACACTGTTTCCGCTCCCTCCTCGGACCGCACAGCAGATTGAACGCTGTGGCGGCTCGAATCGGGGGTCAGCCGCCATCTTAGGGAGGTGCAGGGATCGCGGTCTAGGCTTTCAGACCCTCCCACCCTCCTCCTGTATAAATGTGTATCATTTCCCGTCCCCGCAGCGGGCGGGCGCAGCGGGTGCGCCGATGGCGCGCCGAAGGCGCGCCAAAGGCGTGCCCGTCTGCGCCCGTCCGCGCCCAACCGGGCCCCGGGGCCATAACCCCTGGTTCTTTTCCTTCAGCTTCGCGCCCATACTCTAGAAAACAATTACTTGATTTAAGACCTGTCACTACGCATATAACGCACTCCTTTGATCTGCTGGGAAATTTTCCTTTGCACTGGCCTGATTGCCCTTTCCTATTGAATACTCCTGATTTATGTAAAAGTCAACAACATTTAGTCACTAATTCTTCTCCTCCTGGCTTTACCTTCATCAGCCATAACTGTCGCTCTCTACCCAAACATAGACGCAATCTTTTTGACTTGCTTACCGATGAGGCGCCTGATGCACTATTCATTACTGAATCTTGGCTCAACGACAACTCTGGCCCTGATATCGCCGAAGCACTGCCCAGTGGCTATGCCATCGTCCGATGTGACCGTCCTGTAAGGACAGGAGGCGGTGTGGCAATTTTTAATAAAAAATACCAATGCCATGCTGATTCCATTACTCTGAGCAAATGTGATGCTCTTCACTTCAAGCTCACTCTAAACCCCAATTCTACTATTACTGGACTTTTAATGTATTGCCCTCCTGGCACTACTAATTCTTGGTACACCCAATTTTTGGATTACATAGCTTCTGTGCTCGTATCTTCCAGTAACTTTTTTGTCATTGGTGATTTAAATTTACATTTGGACAACCCCAATGATAAGGCTGCTGATAGCTGCATCACCGATCTTGCTGCTATGAATTTAACTTTACATAATACTGGCCCCACCCATAGGGATGGACATCTTTTAGATCCCATCTTTTCAAACTCCTCACTAATAACATGTCTTCCTGCCCTACCTGTCCCTTGGTCAGATCATTATTTAGTTAAATTCACTGTAGCTATTAATAAGACTCAGACCACATCCAATTCCTCTCTCAATTTTAAAAGGAGAATCTGGAAGAATTTGGATACTACAGCTTTTAACTCAAAACTGCTTGATCTTTTACCTAAATATCAACTTAACTTAGATAATATGAACTCAGCTGCTAATTTGGTGAACTCTTGGCTCTCTGATGCTATAAATATCTGTCTTCCTCTTACAGACAAAAAAAATGTTGTCCATAATTCTCCCGCCCCATGGTATAATGAAACTCTTCGTCTTCACAAATCCCAATGTAAGAGACTAGAACGGGCCTGGAGAAAAGATTACTCTACTGCTGCCGGGCTTACGTATAAAGCCGAATTGAAACGATACCACAAGGCCTGTGTTCATACCAGAGCCACCTATGCCACAAATCTGATTACAGAAGCCATGAATAAATCTAATGTTTTATTTAAAGTGGTAAAAGACCTTGCTGGTTCACAGACCGTCGCTATACCTCCTCCTCTTTCGAGTAAGAAATGTGACGAACTTGCTCAGTATTTTACATCTAAAATTGATACAATCTATAGAGATATCAAATCTCTTGATGAATCCACTGCCTGCCCTTGGTCACCCCCTATTACCACTTGCCCTCTCCTGGCCTCTCTGCAGACTTGGCCTGACCTTGTACCTGCCACTCTCTTAGAAATTCTAAACAATATCAAATCTGGTTCACCCATGGATCCGGTACCTATTTCGGTTTTACGCCAGCTTGAATCTTCCCAACTTGAAGTGATCTGTTCTCTACTTAACGCTTCCCTTGCTTCGGCTACGGTCCCCCATTGCTGGAAGCATGCAATGGGTACCCCACTACTCAAGAAACCCACTGCCGATCCTAATGTTGCTGCTAATTTCCGGCCTATTTCATTGCTGCCAGCCTTTTCAAAAATTTTGGAAAGACACATTCATCTTCATCTCTCACGTTTTGTCACTTCCAATAATCTTCTTCACTCATCCCAATCTGGCTTTCGCCAAGGCTTCTCCACAGAAACCACCCTATTAGGTGTTACTGAGAACATTCGCCAATTACTGGATCAGGGTCAAACAGCTGCACTGATTTTGCTTGATCTCAGTGCAGCTTTCGATACTGTCTCCCACAGTATTCTTCTCGATAGCCTTGCCTCTTTTGGCATTTGTGACAAAGCCTTACTCTGGTTTTCGTCCTTTCTTTCTGATAGGACTTTCCAAATCTTCTCCAATACTTCCACTTCCAACATTCACAATTCCCCTCACGGTGTTCCCCAGGGTTCTATCCTTAGCCCTCTCCTCTTTAATCTTTATGTTGTTCCGTTAGCGCATGTTGCACAGCTTTCTGGCCTTAATCTTTTCACTTATGCTGACGACTCTCAGATCGTTTTTTCCTTATCTCAAGCTGACCCTTCTTCACCATCTTCTCTGCAATCCGGTCTTAGTGACATTTCTCGCTGGATGAGCCGTAATTTTCTAAAGCTTAACAGCGAAAAGACGGAGGTGCTTGTCTTCGGCAACAAGCCTGACCTTTGGAGTCCGAGACACTGGCCGTCAACCATGGGCGTTCTACCTATTCCATCTGAACGTGCTAGGAACCTCGGTGTTCTCATTGACAGGGATCTGTCGATGAAAGACCAAGTCAATAAAGTCTCAGCCACCTGTTTTACTATTCTCAGATGGCTGAGAAAGATCTTCTGGATTCTGCCATCTGACACCCAAAGATCTGTTGTGACGGCACTGGTGACCTCTAGATTAGATTACAGTAATGTGCTCTATCTAGGGGTTACCAAGGCGATCTTGCGTCGTCTCCAATTGGTTCAGAATGCTGCTGCCCGGCTCCTGTGTGGATGCCGGAAATATGATCCAATCACAAAACGCATTAAGCAACTTCACTGGCTTAATATTGAAAATCGTGTAAAATTTAAGGCACTGTGCTTTATGCATAAGATTAAAATTGATGTTGCTCCCATTTACCTTCGAGCACTCGTCAAGCCTTATTTACCCACACGCTCACTCCGCTCTTCTTCCCAACATTTGTTCTGCGTACCTAGGTTCAGGCTTTCCAGAGTGGGAGCCCGTTCCTTTGCTGTACTGGGACCCAAACTGTGGAACTCTCTTCCCATGGATTTACGAATGGAGCAGTGCCATCTCCGTTTTCGAAAAGCTTTAAAGACCTGGCTGTTTGCCCAATAATCCTTCTTTTTTCAGGATCAATCATGTTGTCACTGTCAGTCAGCGCCGGGAAACCCTTACGGGTAGCTGTCGCGCTTTACAAGATTAATAAATAAATAAATAAATAAATAAATATTTTTACAGTTCGGGGTAAATGGCACTGTGCTAATCCTATGCTTTAAAGTCATGGAGAAGGGGGCGTGGCCAAGATGGCGGCGTGAGCAGATGTGCTGCTCCGGAGCGCCCGCCGACGGCCTTCACCAGCAACTGCTTGCGGGCCGTCACAGCTACCATCTGTCCCAATCCCAGTGCAGAACTGGTGCCGGAATCGAGGGAGGCGGCTGAGACCCGAAAAGCGGCTTCTGAGAGGAGAGTTTTCGCTGAGTGGCGACTGGCGCCTGGACGGCCCAGGAGGCCTGTGAGGCTGGAATTGCCACGGGCGGCTGTAGGCCCGGCCGGGCTGTGGAGCACTTACTGGACCGGAGAGCTGATGTGCTACGGACAGAGTGGCGGACCGGACTGCGGCGCTCTCCGGTGGAGACTGCTGGTGACCCCCTCTGGCGCTGAAGGTCTGACGACCCTCGTTGGGGTCGGGCATAGCCGCCATCTTGTGAGGGTCCTGGAGCGGCGAGGCAGTGACTGCCGAGGTACTGGGAGGCTGCTCCCCCCTGCAGGGGACTGACGGAGTGCCAAGCCTGGGACGGCTCCCCTGCTCCTTCCCCCACGGAGCCCAGGAGGGAAGTGGAGTCCGGACGGTAGACGCCGGCGCCGTGCGGTGGGGGCCGCCATCTTCAGACGAGCCCACGGTGGCTGGACAGTGGCAGGGTCGAGTGCGGGCCCGGCGGGGCTGCTATCAGGCGTCCAGACTGAGCTTGCTGTGCCTGGGGGGCGGTCCGTCTCCGCGGAGTCGGAGACCGAGACAACCGGAGTTGGAGGTGTTGCCCTCCAGAGGCCCACAGCATGGACTGGCTGGCGGGGCCCGGGATCAGGGGAGACGTCGGTCTGAAGGAGTTAGCGGCGACACCGGTGAGTGGTCTGGAGCGTGGCTGGACGCATTGAGTAGCGACAGAGACTGAGGAGCAAGAGTGGGCCCATCAGGGCCTAACGGAGGTGTTCCGAGCAGCGGACAGGGTGGTCGCGCTGGAGGCCAGGCCCGGGAATATACCTTCTGTGAGGCGATTGCGGTTGGCGGCCTCAGGAGAGGAGATTGAAGACGCCGCTGGCGAAAGTGAGGGGACAAGGCAAGACACTTCTAGAGCAGTGGGGAAGTACTGGGTGTGCCTAGTGGTGGTGCTTCCTACTGCGAGGCGCCTTGTGCCACAGATCATAGACCCCGGCGCCCCTGGGGGAGAGTGGCCTGGTGGAAAGGGCAGTAGAGGGCACAGAGGGGCCGCCATCTTGCGTGAAGACTTGCAGCCGGACGACCAAGGTCTGTTGCGTGGATCCGGCGATACAGTTGGTGAGTGGAGCGCCTTGTGCTGCAGACTTGCGAGTTGCACAGCTGACACTGCTGGGGGCTTCGTGGATTTGGGGACATTGGTCAGCAGAGCGGAGAGAAGATTGGGTGTAGTGGCTGACTAGGCTCGCCATCGGGGCACTGTTGCGAGAGGGCTTGGTGAGCAGGTCAGATGGGGCGAGGGCCTGAACCGGAACAGAGCGAAGGGCAGTGGGGTTGCCTTGCCTGGCATAGCACATTAATTCTTCACTGCCGGACGCGCAAACAGCAACACAAAAGCGCTAATTGAACACTGCCGCTTTGGGGGGGTGCCGGCTGTGCTGACACCTAGTGCCTGGTTAACAACTCAGGAGGAGGGCTACCGGTGAGCAGCATAGGTATCATGTCCGGCACGTGCGTAAAGACAAAACTGTTAAAGACCTGATTGCTAAGGCCCAGATAACCCAATCACCTAAAGACATGGTTACAACTGCTGCCCGTACGCCCGCGGGCTCCGCGGACGGCTCCGAGCCCATCACGAAGGTCGTCCTAGAATCACTCTTCACGGCACTGAGAGATGACATCAACACTTTTAAAAAGGAATTCACTGAGGAGCTCAAGGAGGTACGCAGGGATGTCGACGGCATAGGTGAGCGAGTGATGGTACTGGAGAACAAGAGTGACGGACATGACACTGACATCGAAACCCTACAGCAGGAGATTCTGCGGCTCCACGATCAGCAGGTAGATTTGCAATCCCATATAGAGGACTTAGAAAACCGGTCTCGTCGCCACAACGTGCGAATCCAGGGAGTAACATCAACTGAGGATACCAAGGATCTGTTTAGATTTGCCAGAGAACTTTTTAATCACATCTTGGGACGCCCACCAGAGTCAGAACTTAGACTAGATAGAGCACATAGAGTGGGTCCTCCGAGGGCCATGTCGGCTCCGCCACAGGATATCTTGGTATGTTTGCAGGACTACCGCACAAAAGAGGACATTCTACAGAAAGCCCGGCAGCTGCACCCCATATCCTTCAGGAATCAATCACCGGTCTTGTTCCAAGATCTGTCGGCGCTTACATTGCAGAAGAGACGGACCTTTAAGCCTGTCACAACCCACCTCCAGCAGCTCCAGATTCCTTACAGCTCGGGCCACCCATTTCGCATTGTATTTAAACTCGACATCAAGCTCTATCAGCTCCGTTCACTGCAGGAGGCCTGTCGTCTGCTGGGGATAGATCCACCTACGGAGGAGGACGGCCCGTCGGTCCGCCCTGGAGGGGCTGCGGCTCCGGACTCCCAGTGGCGTCAGCAAGGCAGTAGACGCCGTGTCAAGACACCCCCTGCGACCGAGATCAAAGATGGCCAACGGGCTGCAGTGGAGGCAGTTGCCTCGGACCTGACCTCATCTCACCCCAGTTGACTTTGCTGGTTTAGACATTTGCAGTAGCGGGCTGTTTATTTTCTTGCCGGTCGTCGGCGGGAGGGGGGAGTGTTCTGAACTGACCGTATTACCCCAGTGTTAACACGTTTCTGATTGCCTATGAAGGTGATGGACTATGGACTCTTGATTTTTTGGTTCTTGTGGGTGAGGGAGGCGGGACGTGGTGGGGGGCTTGCTTCAAGTTGAGGGGGGAGTTGGTTTTTTTCTTTGGAGGGGGGGTAGAGTGGAGGGAGGGTTGTTGTGTTCCTTGTCCACCGTAGGATTGGGGCTTTTTGCTTGGCACCCAGTTCCTGGTCCTTTCAGAACAACTGCAGTCCTTGTTTTTCTGTGGTTTGGTTGTGCCAGTGTGATGTTTTCGCATTCTGCCCATTGGGTGGAGTAGATGTTGTCCACGGATCTTAAGGTCTTCACATTGAATGTGAGGGGACTGAATAACCCAGTGAAACGCAAGGCAGTCTTCTCCTGCCTAGAGCACTCACAGGTAGATATCTGTCTCCTACAGGAGATGCACTTTTTGCAGAAGGACTGTACCCACCTCCGGTCCTGAAAGTTCCCACACCAGTTTTTTTCCTCAGCAGCTAAAGAGACAGCGGGAGTAGCCATTCTAGTGGCCCAGAGGTTTAAGGGAAAGATCTTACAGAAGGAGGCTGAGATAAAGGGCAGGTTGTTTGCACTGGGGGACCACACGTTTACTGTTGGCTCTATATATGCCCCGAACGAAGGTCAGGAGAAGTTCTTTCATTCAGCTCTTAGTGAAGCCACTGCCACCCCGGATCATCATATACTGTTGGGAGGGGACCTGAATTTAGTGTTCGACAACATTCTAGATAGGTCATGTCAGCGCTCTTCGCAGACCGGTGCGCTCTCGGCAGAGGGACTAGCCCGGCTTGGTACTCTTGGTTTTAGTGACCTATGGACGCTCATACTCTTACTACTCCAATGCCCACAAAACATACGCCCGATTGGATTATTTGCTAGCGTCGACCTCCCTTCGGGCATTGGCAACGGAGGTGGAGATCGGGGTTGCTTCCCTCTCGGATCACGCCCCAGTGACCGTAGTGCTGGCCTTCCCCCCCACTAAGCGCGCGCAGTGAACATGGCGGCTTAGAAAGACTTTACTACACAGGGCAGACTTAGTCAAGAGAATACAGCATGTTATAGTAGATTACCTTTCTCATAATAGCACTGAGGACACCACACTGGCCACACAATGGGCAGCATTGAAAGCCATTCTGAGAGGGGAATTTATTGCAATCTCGGCGGCAGATAATGTTGAACGTAGCCGCAAAAGGGAGGAACTCAGCCAGCGCACGAGGGAACTAGAGCAAATGCACCAGCGCACGGGGGCCCCGCGCATCTGGAGGCAACTTAAGGCAGTGAGGCAGTAGTTAGCAGCTATCGATCAAGATAGGGCGGAATTTGCAGCATTGAGACTCCGACATGCCTACTACACAGGTGGGGGATCGGTGTGGGAGACTGTTGGCTCATAAATTGCGTGAGGCTCGCCAGCACCACATGGTACGGGAAATACTCCGACCGGATGGCAGCTGCGTGTCTGATGACCCTGGCATTGCGGCGGCTTTTAGCGACTTCTATACTGATCTCTACACCACCTCCACTTTGAGAGAATCAGATACGGAAGCCTTCCTTGCCTCTGTCCCGCTACCTGCCCTTGCGGCAGAGCAGGTTGAACATCTTGAGCGTGATATCCGACCAGAAGAGGTTATTGCGGCCATATCGCGCCTTAAAGTGGCCAAAGCACCGGGCATGGACGGGTTTCCGGCAATATTCTACAAGACCTTCTGCGCGCAGGTCGCCCCTCTCCTTACGCACCTTTTTAATACCTTCTCGGAGCCTGGGGCGATACCGGGAGATCTACTGCAGGCATCTATAGCGGTAATTCCCAAACAGGGGAAGGATAAGTCGCAATGTGGCGCCTACCGCCCCATCTCGCTTCTTAATGTGCATCTCAAATTATATACAGGGATATTGGCAGCCCGACAGGAGCCTCATATGGGTGGCTTGATTGACCTAGATCAGGCAGGATTTATTCCGGATCGGCAAACTTCCAACAACACTAAGCGGGCTATGCACCTTATTGAGAAAGCGACTCGTATGAGTGGAGAGTTTTTAATGTTGACTATTGACGCTGAAAAAGCATTCAATAGGGTGCACTGGCCCTACCTGGAGAGAGTTTTAGAGAAGGCGGGCTTAGGTGTAAAGTTCTGCACGTATGTGCTGAATTTCTACAGGTTTCCGACAGCGGTGGTTGGAGTTAATGGACTCGCGTCCCCTCGATTTCCTATCGAGAGGGGCACCCGGCAGGGGTGCCCTCTGTCACCCCTCCTATTCTCTCTGTATATGGAGCCCCTAGCGCAGAAACTGCGGCTTAACCCGCAGGTGGCGGGGATTACATTTGGGGCTATGTCCACACAATCAGTCTTTACGCCTACGATGTCTTGATCTCATTGTCTAACCCACGAGACTCCCTGCCGGCCTGTTTTGCAGATCTGGATCTCTTTGCGCGATGCTCTGACTTCAAAATTAATATGAGCAAGTCGGAGGCCCTGGACATATCTTTGGATGCGTCCACCCGAGAACATCTGCAACGCTCCTTCCCCATACACTGAGCAACAGGGGCTATCCCGTATCTGGGTATTCAACTGGCCCCCTCCCTTGTTGATATGGTCACCATTAACTATACTACGCTGCAACAGAAGATTCGGCGGGAACTGGGGCGGTGGAAACACTATCCGCTGTCATGGTTGGGCAAAGTAGCTGCGATCAAAATGACCATTCTTCCCCAAATGTTGTACTTGTTCTGTACGATTCCTCTCAGACCTCCCCCAGGCTGGATAAAGCGGACACAAGCGGAATTGGCCCAATTCATTTGGAATGGGCGTAAACCGCGACTCAAGCTGAGGCTGGCAATGCTACCGCCGAAGAGCGGGGGGCTTGGGGTACCGGACCTTCTGCTTTACTTCCAGGCTGCCCAATTGAGTCTTAGTGGAGTGGAGTAGGTAGGAATCTGAGAAACACTGGTTGTTTCAAGACCAGGCTGTGGCCGGCCGGCCTCTACAGGAAATTCTGTTTCTCAGGAAGCAGCACCGTCCCCCCAACCTTTACGCGTCTCATATTACGCAGGTTCCCCTGGAAATTTGGGACCAAACTAATGTTAAGCATGGTTTTACCACTTTTCCGTCCCCACTCACTCCCTTGATGGACAACCCTGACTTTACGCCAGGTACTGATGCCCTGGCCTATTCGAGATGGTGACCGGCTGGTTGTCCATTCCTCTTCCATATGTACTCACTGGAGGGAGTGATTCCTTTTACGCAGTTTCGGCAAACTCACGGACTGCCAGAGACGGAGAGGCTGCGTTACCTCCAGGTGCGACACTGGGCACTTAGTGAACAGGTGCGCCCAGTGGCCGATAGACTCCTCTTGCCCTATGAGCGTTGGTTGATCACCCGCACGTCGGACAAAAAATTAATCTCCGACATATAAAAAATGCTAATGGTTCGGTATATACACACATAGAGTGCTGGTAAGGCGCGTTGGGAAAGAGAGTTGGGTAGGACTCTTAGTCATAAGGAATGGGAGGGGATTTTTACAGAGCGCAACATTCCGCATACCACATGGGGCTCACTGACACTCTCACTAAAATTGCAACTTACTGGTATTATACACCAGAGCGTCTCCATGCAATGGATAATACCAAAGAAGCGACTTGCTGGCGAGGCTGCGGGCAGGTGGGCACGCTGGTCCACATCTTATGGGATTGTGTGCACCTTCAAGCTTACTGGAAGCAAGTGTTGGATGCGGTGGATGCGCATTTTGAGACCGAAATCCCGCGTCTCCCCTCATATGATCTTCTGGGCCTCCCAAATCCCTTAACATACCCTCTCCGCTCTCGTAGAGGCCGACTCATTGCTACAGTACTGGGCTAAGCTATGCAAAACATCCTTGCACACTGGCGTACCACCAATATTCCTGCATTTAATAGCTGGCTTCACCGACTGTGGCATGTACTTGGGATGGAAAAGCTTTCCTTAACCTTAGCCGGGGAGGGATCCAAATACGCAGAGTTATGGCAGCCTTTCTTATCCCTGCTGGCCTCGGAATTACACGAGGTCATGTGTCCTCGATACCTCCGGCTGCTTCGTCTCTCTGACATTGAACATCCAAAGGCGGACTGAGGGTTGCAAAGTTATGAATGGTATGAGTGGTGGACTTGGAACACGGTTGGGGGCGGGTGAAGGGTTGTGGGGGGGGGGGGTTTGGTGTTGTTTCTTGTATTTTTTTCTCTTTTGATAAAACTTTGATGTCGGCACAATTTCCCTTGATGCAGACCAGACTGCAATGGCACAGTTAATCCTCTTGACTCCACTAGCCATCCTTTTCTTGTCATGGTAGAGGCATTGCGTTGATGGTGATTGTTGATTGTTTTCTATGTGCTGCAATCTTTCAATAAAAAAAGATTTAATACTAAAGTCATGGAGAAGGCCAAGTTATAGTTAATGTAGTGTGGCGAGGAAGGTGACATCTGTGTATGGAGGTGTGTGACTTGCAGTAAATTAAAGGTGGAGTGTAAATAATACATTTAAGCTGGAACTAGAACTTAAGAATTTCTAATGTTTGTATAGTTTAGTGGCATAACGTTAAGTACAGCACATTAAGGTGTAGTACAGTTGAGTGGAGTGTTGTCTAGTAGAGTAGCGGAGTGTTGTCTAGTAGAGTAGCAGAGTGTATCGTACCATGTAGTGTCATACACTGGAGTTTCGTAGAGTGGTGTGTCGTACAGTGTAGGAGAGTGTCATATAGTGGAGTAGCCCGTCATATAGTAAGGGGCGTGTGCTGGAGTGTTGTACATTGTAGAATATTGGCGTAGAATGGAAGGGTATAGAGTAGAGTAAAGTGTCCTATAGTGTCGGGGAGTGTAGTAGAGTGGAGTTTCAAAGAGAAATGTAGAGTGTCATACAGAGGACCGGTGTAGAGTGGAGGTTTGAACAGTGGCGTGAATTGGGCTGAAGTATTGTACAGAGGAGTGGAGTAGAGTAGAGTGTAGTGGAGTTCAGTGCAGTCATGTAGGATACAGTGTAGTGAACTGAAACTCAGTTGAGTGTTCTGTTGTGGAGTAGAGTGGCCTGGCGTATCATACAGTGTATGTAGTAAAGTGTGATACAGTGTAGTAAAATGTTGGAAAGTGTCATACAGTAGAGTACAGTCAAGTGGAGTAGATTGTTGTACAGTGTAGTGGCTTACTGGACAGTGTTGTAGAGTGTTTTAGACTGTAGTGGTCGGGGGAGTATTTGAGTCAAGTGGCATGGTCGGATTGGTAGTGTGGAGTAGTGTGTTATAAAGTAGAGTGGTGTAGAGGTATCTGCGTAATGTGTTTTCGAGTTGAGTAGAGCGTCGTACAGTGGCAAAGAGTGAATTAGAGTGTTGTACAGTGGCGCAGCATACACTGGTGTAGTATGGGTTAAACTGTCCTTCAGTTGAAATGAGGAGTGGTATTCCGTACAATGCACTAAAGTGTCAGATAGTGGAATAGCGCCTTGTATAGTACTGAGTTGCTGGATGGAGTACAGTGTAGTGGCGTAGCAAAGAGTGGAGTAAGTGTCATAGAGTGGAGTGGTATTCAATACCGTTAAATATGGGAAACTGTTATAGAGTGGAGAAGAATGGAGTGGCATAGAGTGGAGTACAGTGTTGTGAAGTAGTGTGTGGCGCTGTGGAGTGGGATAGAGCTGTAGATTCAAGTGGCATACAGTGCCATTGAGCGGAATGGCGTGGAGTAGTCCTAGAGTAGAGTGAATTCTGGTGCAGTGGTATAGGGGGAGTTGCATGGAGTGAATTGCAGCTTGGTATAGTGGCATACAGTGAAATACAGTGTTGTACAGTGATATAGACTGGAGTACAGTGTTTTACACGGGAATGGTTTTACAGGGGAATGGAATAGAATGCAGTAGTTTTGTTGAATGGAGGGGCATAGTGTTGTACAGTGGAGAAGATTTTCATAGAGCAGAGTAGACTAGTGTCATAGACTGGAGTGGGGCAGTGAGGTAGTGTCATATCGTAGAGTAATGTGGCATACAGTAAATAGATAATCAAGTTGCATCTTCAGCAAGACACACTCTGCCGAATTCAAACGCTTCATCACTCGCAAGCGGATACTGTTATTTAGCAGTTACACACAGTTTCATCGAAATGGTTGCATGTTATCCCCTGACGAAGGGAACTGAGTTGCCCGAAATGCATCGGGAGAGATGCATATTATTGAATAAATCATTTGAATGAAAATTGTCTTGCTGAAGCATGGAACGTGATATGAAATAATATCAGATGTTGATACAAATAAATATCACAATGAAGAATTAACTTGTTCAACTGAAGGACTTTACAATTTGTGTGGAAATGTTTACCTGATTCTTTTGGAAACCAATGGTTGTGCACAGGGGGACATCTCCTAATTAGGAGATGCAACTTGATTATCTATCAATTGTTTCACTTTTGCCTCTTCCCGCCCCTCCTCCCTGCCAAGCTTAAATACAACTCGCGGCCCCCGCTCCGCGGGAGCTGCTCGCAGTCGTGGACTCTGTACTTCTACAATCTGGTGTTCTCATTTTTAAAGCCCTCGCTCTTGTTGGGTCCGTGCTGGGACCGGAACCGGGACTGCTGATTTACAAGTCGTCACTGCACTGGGGGACCTGGAGCTGCTGTTGCTTCTTTTAACTACCTTTGTACTTGGGCGTTCACGGGGGTGCGGGACTGCGATGCCCAGAGGTCTCTGCGCTGTTGTAATCTTGCGCACCTGGTGCCTCTTCCCGCCCCTCCTCCCTGCCAAGCTCGCATACGACTCGCGGCCCCCGCTCCGCGGGAGCCGCTCGCAGTCGTGGACTCTGTACTTCTACAATCTGGTGTTCTCATTTTTAAAGCCCTTGCTCTTGTTGGGTCCGTGCTGGGACCGGAACCGGGACTGCTGATTTACAAGTCGTCACTGCACTGGGGGACCTGGAGCTGCTGTTGCTTCTTTTAACTACCTTTGTACTTGGGCGTTCACGGGGGTGCAGGACTGCGAGGCCCAGAGGTCTCTGCGCTGTTGTAATCTTGCGCACCTGGTGCCTCTTCCCGCCCACTCCTCCTCCTATTTGAGGTACGCCCATTACGCCACCGCGGGAAGAAGCGCGGGGTGAAGCCCGGGCAAAGGGCGGGCCGTCTAAGGCCGTCCAAGGACGATTAAGGCCGGGCTGGGCCACCCCTCTTACCCCCGGCTTTTGTGACTGGTATTGGTAGTCAATTACGTGTATGAAAGACTGTGAAGGAGTACATCTTTGATTGTGATTGCTGCTTATAATTGTGGGTTTGTTATTGTCACCTGTAGTATGTCGCTGCGGTCTGGGAAAAATCGCCATGTTGCAATCCCCACTTCTGGCGGGGTGGTCACGGGTACTCTGGACCACTTCTTCAAAAGAGCCACCAACATACTGGAAAAGGAGATTGCTTTTGTAGAAAAACGACTCTCCTTGGATTTAATAACGGGGAAACGGTCCTCTTTAGGTCGCATAGCCACGATGGCTTCCCCCCGTGCCGATTAACACCGCAGGGGATGAAATTAGGCTGGTGGATGTTGATGATGCATCCAACAGTTCGAGCCTAAATTTATCTTGCCTGAGCCTGGCTCCCAGCAGCGATGCTGCTGGCTTGCATAACTCTACTACAAAGCTCCCCCCATTGGAGGAAGACTCCTGGAGCACAGCAATGAAGAGTCTGTAGTTATATATTCAGTTCATCACAAGTTAAATCACCAAACGATAAAGAAGTTCCTCAGTTCTTTATTCCATGTTCAAAGAGTTCCAAAAGATAATTAATCAATGCTTCACGGTGCATGAAAACAATATAATCCAGATACGATATCATCCAATCATCAAAAATCCCAATGCATTTCGGGCGGAAATAAAGCCCTTCCTCAGGGGATAGCTCTACAAACGTAAAGAAAAAACATCCATCAGTCAATACTGTTGCCCCCAAACTTCATGCTCAACTCACAAAACATATAATAAAGTGCTAGATAGACATCACCCTATGTGCTTCTGAGTACACACAAAAATTAAATGCCCTGCCAAAGTGTCGATAGAATGACCGAGAACACGCTACCAGTAAAACTAAAAACACGCTGTCAGAAAAACCAAAGAGTGTCAGAAAACGCTAATAAAAAGTGCTCAAGGATAACATGCCCATGCTGTAATGTGCCACATTCACGAAAACATGCTGAGTACTCACTGAACAGATAACATCAGTGTACAACAAAGGATTACAGCCTGAAAAACCACACGCGATCAACTGACCAAATTGACCAAAAAATCAAGGTAGTTACAGTCGTCCTCGCAGGAGGTACTCACATATAGAGAAGTCCGGGGACTCCCTCGATATACAACCACCAAGTACGAAGTGTCCGTGGGGGTTAGTAAACGCGAGGTGTGTGTGTTGAAGATAGAAAACGGACTAAACGAAGTTTATCGGCGCCATCTTAGAGTGGTGTTAGAAACAGAATGTACACAAACTCGATCACAGTGTGCTGAAACTTAAAAACCCAAGTGAAAACATACTGTGTGCACGAGATACATAGCAAAAAATCTGCTCTCCCAATAGCAATGGAAATAAAAATTAATAAAAATGATGAAAATACACAAGTTATTAAGGGCATGAATAAAGACATGGTGTTAAGCAAACAATGTACAGTTCAAAGATAACACAGGAATTCCATCCTGTCGTTCAATCCGTATGGCTGCATCGTCGCCAGGAAGCGGATCCAAAAGTTCTCTCTTTTGAGTTAAGTGTTTTTGTTATTGTGAGTTGGTTTTACTTGCTCCAATATAAGAAATTTCAACTGGGCTACAGTATGTTTTTGTTCAAGGAAATGAGCTGCCACAGAGGACTTGGTGTTGCCAGTTCTGATATTGCTCTTGTGTTCCAACAACCGTGTTCTGATTTTTCTTTCCGTGTGACCGACATAACACTTCCCACAGGGACACTTTAACAAGTAAATCACGTTAGCCGAATTGCAGGTGGCATTCACTCGTAACTTGATGGGATGACCTTTCATGGGATGGTTTGTGACATTCCCTAGAATACAGTTATTACAATTGCTACAGTTGTAGCACGGTCTGAGTCCCTTGTAGGTTGCCAGCTGATCCTGCTCCCTAGGTTTTGACAACATCTCCTTCAGGTTGCGTCCCCTAGTGTATGCAAATAATGGTGGCAGTGCGAAGGCTCCCTGGAAATCAGGTTCCAGACTCAGTAAGGACCAATGATTTGAAATGATTTTTCGAAACTGGTTGCTCATGACAGAGTACTTGGAAACCACTACCATCCAGGGGTTCTCCAATTTCGGTCTGACCTGTAAAAGGTCAACACGATTCATGTTGCCACAACGGGTCATTGCTTTATCCAGTATCGGTTGAGGGTACCCACGAATTTTGAACCTGTCTACCATGTTAAGCATTTCCTGTTGACACACGTTCTCTGAAGACACTATGCGTTTAACACGCATCAGTTGAGAGAGAGGTAAATTTTGTTTCAATCCGGGTCGGTGAAGACTTTGGTGATGTAAGATGGAGTTGCGATCAGTGGGTTTACGAAAAATGGTGGTGGTCACTTTGCCAGCACGTCGTTCTACTTTAACATCCAAGAAATGAATGCACTCTCTGTCGTAGTTCCAAGTGAACTGAACTCGATCGTTAACCAAATTCTAGGATTTGAGAAAATCCAAGAGCTCATATTCTGTTCCAGCCCATAGCATGAAGATGTCATCTATGAATCTCAAATAGAGCTTCCCATTGTTAAGCCAAGCTGGTTGATTCAAAATGTGAGATTCTTCAAAGAGTTTCATGAAGATATTTGCGTATGACGGAGCTGCACAATTGCCCATGGCGGTCCCGCATAGCTGGTGAAACCATTCATCAAGTACTATAAAGTAACTGTGGTATAAGGTGAATACCATCAGTTCCAAAAGTAGTACCTTCAAGTCAGCGTCCAGATCAGAGTTAACCAATTCATGTTCCACAGCAGATATTCCAAGGTCATGAGGTATAGAAGTGTACAGTGAACACACGTCCACTGTACACAGTATCAACTTCTGATCTTCCAGAGGTTCAACGATTTGTTGTAGTTTGATAAGAAAGTCAGTAGTATCTCTAACATGTGATCTCGTCTTCTGAACAAATGGTTGGAGATATTTGTCCAAAAACTTGCCAGTGGTTTCATGAATGCTTCCTTTGGTCGAGACAATGGGTCTCATCGGTGGTCTAGTGGGGTGCTAGTGGGGTGCTTGTGCACCTTTGGCAGCATGTAAAGTGTTGGTGGTCTGGGATTCATGGGGGTCAGGTAACGTCTTACTCGATCATTAATGGTACCGTTTTCAAAAGCCTGGTTGATGATCTCAGTAAGGATAGAAGCAAACTCCTTGGTGGGATCCATGACTAAAGGTGCATAGGTGTTTAAATCCGAAGTGTGGGCCTGAACTTGTTCATTGTAATAAGTGGCATCCATGATCACAAGAGCGCCACCCTTGTCGGCCGTTTGACATACAATCGAGGCATTGTTGGCAATTTTTCGCAAAATGTTCCTCTCCCTCTTGGTTAGATTATCATGTTTGATCCTGGATTGAAAGGGCAATCGTGCAATGTCTCTCCTCACTACATTTTCGAACATATCGATGATTTTGTGACTCACAGGAGCCATGAAAGTGCTGTGTGGACGTAGCCCACGCAACATATCATCCTCCTGCAAAGGTGTAGTTACCAAATTGTCAATTGTTCATTTTTTGTCGGCTTGCATAACTCCCCAGGGTCTGTTAACCAATCTGTTCGTATTTCGCCCCAGGGCTCCCCAGTCAGGGTGAAAATCAATAGCAGGAAAAGAAGGGGCAGCTCTCTGATGGGCCATCTTGCTAAGCAACAAAAGAAGTCGCTAGATCTAGCCCCGAAAGCTGTTCCTCAACCCCCTACACCCCCAAGGACTGGCACAGAAGCCATTACCCCCTCTGCCTGCCCTACAGTCCCTGATGGCGATCTCCTGGGGAAAATTGAGTTTCTGATGAAATCCCTTATGTTGCCACTCTTAGAGAGAACCAGGATGATCCACTCTAAGCTAGATCAGATTGAAAAGCAGGTTGGAGAAAATTCACTCCTCTTAGCTGATCTGGCTAAGGGTAATGTTCACTCTAGATCATCAGGGATTAGTATAAAGAACCCGGCCCCCTGTATTGTACCTGCTGGGGTGGTAGTTGAGGAATCCCAAAAAAAAACAGAAAAAAAACCCTAAATACGCCCACCCCAAAACCTCAACCGAAGAAACACGTAGGCATATCAAGCCAGGGTGGGAAGGCAATGGACCCGGGACGTGCATCTTAGCTCTTATTTAGCAGCTTACCAGTAGATAGAAGGCCAAATAGGCAACTTCAGCAGGATAAGGAAGCTTGTAAAGACCAACTCCCCACCCTAAACCTTCCGCCAGAGGCCACACCTTATACAATAGTTCTAGTGGAGGTGCGATCCCTGGGGGCAGGAAAAATAGAATCGTATAGGGATCTCAAGAACAAGGTGGTCTTTTGGCTAGATAGGAATAGGACCCTTCCCCCATCCTCGAGAACAGAGATTCTGGGTGTCAGAAGGGTGCACTGGGTGGGTAACAACCCTAAAGATCTCGAAGGGGATTGCATCCTAGTTAATTTTAGAGACACTTGGGTTGTAGACCACATTCGGAGAGAACCCAGATTCGGCCGAGAGGGCGATATTCAATCTCTGGACCTAGAATACTTTTACCCAAGGGTTAGGAACAATGGACGCCAAAATTCTTTTTCCATTTTTCGCCAGAGAGGATTCTATGGAGAAAACCCACACAATAGGTTATTGCACCCCTTACCACTTTATAACAGGTTTGATCCCCTAAAAGATCTGGAGGGCGTAGATTGACTTCTCAAACCACATGGCGTGATTAATGAACTTGAAAGCCAAACGGGTCCTACGGTTTCCCCCCCCTGATAAGAATAGCGAGGACACGAAACTCCCAAATGGACTCAGTAGCCCTATTCTAACGCAGGCACTACCATCTCAGGCTGTAAATGGGCCCATGAACTCTAGAACAAGAGCAAGCATGGAACATGGCTCCCTGTCAATGGTTTCCTGGAATCTGGCAGGAATATCGAATAAACTTGACCTGCCAGACTGGGGATCATTTATTGACTCACAAGCGGTCTGCCTATTTCAGAAAACCTGGGCCAGGGAAGAGTATCACCGCATTGGTTTTGCCTCATTTTCTACCCTGGCAAAATGGGGTGGGAAGGGACGCCCGTCTGGTGGACTACTTATTTGGGTGGGCTCACACTTGGGTTGTTCTGCAAGGAAACTGGAGACAAATTCTGCGGATATCCAAAGTGTGGCACTGGAATGGCCCAATGCGGCTAAACTAATATTAGTTAACGTATATTCAAGACCAACGGGCGTGACCAGAGTATCAGGTACAATAGAGGACCTATCCCTCTTCCTCAGTTCTATCCCCCAAGGCACCCCATATCTGGTAGGGGGTGACTTTAATTGTCAATTTGAGCCACTGCCAACCTTTCTGGAAGGCACCACATTGGAGGAGGATGATCAATGGGATATTCCATCTGTTGGGGGTCTTCCAGTTACGTCCTGGACACCGCTTGCTACTCAAATCATGGGCCTGACTCTTAATAATTCTATAAGGGCCTGCAATGGGCGGGTCAGTGGGGACATCCCCCCGAAACCCACCTATAATAAACCAGGGTCTGAGTCGCGGATAGACTATATTTTCGTGGAAACCCGCAATTGGGCAATTGTAAGGAGTTTCCAGGTAACCCCTCGTGATGAAAGCGACCACAATGCATTGATCTTGAATTTTCAGGTCCCTGGTATTATCATTGAGAACCAGATCCCTAATACCACCCTGGACCATAGCGCGATCCTATCTAGCGATAGACGCAGAATAAGATGGGCAAAAGCCATAGGGAACCCAGGATCTATTTCCCGGCTCTATGCTACAATTGTACCGGTCCTTCAAAGTGTAGAGGTAATAATTTTATTAAGCCCCTCTGCGGAGGAATACAATGCACTTGGTGATTCCCACTTGCAGCTCACAAATGCAATTGCAGATGTGTTGAACCCGCAAGCAAAGAAAAAGCTCAGCAAATCAATAAAGGCCTCATGGTATAACACAGCCTGCAGGAAGGCCAAAGGCGATCTCTTTGAGGCTTTGAAGCAAAGGGCTAGCACTGTGTTGATTAGGGCAAGAAGGACAGAATACAGACAACAAATCCAGATTGCCAAGATTGAGTGGGATAACGATAATTGGTCTGAAATGGTGGGTGCTCTCAATCTCAGAGACGCCCGGAAATTCTGGCAGATCGTTAAAAACGGTTCTGTGGACCCAATTCCAGCAGTAGAAGCCACCATTGCTCCTAGTGTCTGGGAGGCTCACTTTCGCACCTTATATTCGCTAGCTAATACAGATCAGCCAGATGACATATCTAATTCATTAAGGGGCTTTAGCTCTGAACTGACCCAGGAGGAATTCACTGTCGAGGAGGTTGCTGTTGCAATTGATAAACTAAGAGCGGAGAAAGCTCCGGGCTTGGACAGGCTCCCTGGAGACCTGTTGAAGCATGAACCAATTGTATGGGCTCCATACTTACAGGTCCTTTTTAATTCAATTTTGGGCGGGATGGAGGTACCTAGTACTTGGCTGGGGGCAGAGATTGTACCAATCTTCAAGAAGGGCTCTCCTCTGCTCCCAGCCAACTACAGGTCTATTAGCCTCATAGATGTCCCCCAAAAGGTCTTTGCAAGGCTCATACTTGACCGCTTATTGGAGTGGATGCTTGAACACTCAGTATTGAGCCCTTACCAAGCGGGGTTCAGAAAGAAAGTCTCCACTATAGACCACATTTTCCGCTTGGCTCTCTTACATTGGAAAATGGCTAAAATGGAGGGTGGCAGCCTCTATACCGTCTTCGTAGATCTACGGGCGGCATTTGATCTCGTACCCCGTAGAAAACTTTGGTCTGTTTTATCTAACATGGGGGTTCCACAACATCTCCTAAACATGATTATCCGCCTTCACACAAACAACTATGCGCAGGTTAGATGTGGCTGGGATGGTTCTCTATCCCATAGATTCCCTGTTGACAGGGGGATAAGACAGGGCTGTGTGCTAGCACCGACCCTGTTCTGCCCCTATGTCAACGGGGTAATCTCCCATCTAAACGGGGTAGAGGATGGCGATGTCCCCAGACTCGCCGGAAGCAGGGTGCCGGCGATTATGTTCGCTGACGACACCCTGCTTCTGTCTAAGTCACCTATGGGGATTCAACGAGTCCTTAAGGGCTTTGAGGAATTTTGTGGATCCCATGGTCTTGAGATTAATGCCCTCAAGACCAAATATATGATCTTTAATCCCCCATCAAAAACACACCCTAACCCATGCATTGGCGGAAATAGGCTGGAGAGGGTTCGTACCTTTGAATATTTAGGGGTGACACTAAATGAGCATTTGTCTTGGCGACATCACCGAACAAAAATACAACTCAAACTGGCCCAAATGGCGGGAGGAGTCATTGCCCTCATTAACAAAAACAAATCTTCCATCAAGGCAATTGGTCCCCCGCTAGAGATATATAGAGCGCAGGCTAGGGGCGCGGTTATGTATGGCAGTGAACTCTGGGGCCATATGTGTAATCGCGAGCTAGTGGTAACGGAGAATAAATTTATCAGGCAGCTCCTATCTCTCCCCCCTAGTACCCCCCTTTTGCCAATGAGGCTTGATTTGGGACTAAGGCCACTTGACGAAGATTTGGGAGTTAGACCCCTAATTTTCTGGCGTAGAGTTTGGACCACTCCGGAGTTGGCAAGCTATAGGTCTGAGCTTCAAGAAATCGTGAACTATTCGATCGCAGGGAATATTCCCTGGTTCCAGCACATAAAAAACGAGTTTATGCGCTTGGGATTATCTAATCTGTGGCTTGACCCTGCGGCCGCCTGTTTCACGGTTTCAAGGAAACAGCTTCTTTCACTTTATCAAGAAAGTAAAATTGTGGCACAGAGACAGGGCACCCAGTTAGGTACTCTGACCGACTCCTTCCTAATGACTAAGGATACTTACAAGCTGGAGGGATTCCTAGATGTTATATTTCCATCAAATACTAGGAAACTGTACTTACAGTGGAGATACGGAAGTCTCCCAATCCGAGCCTTCACTAGTAAGTGAACTCAACCCCCACTGAGTCACTGCCCTGGGTGCACCCACGATCAGGAAACTGAGTTGCACATACTCTTTTTCTGTCTAACCTATGGGCAGGCGAGAAGGAAGTGGATAGTCCCGGCCTGCAAAAATCTAGGCTTTACTCACTGCCTGCAGGCATATAGGGTTCTTAAAACGGACCTTTCTAGCATGACAGTGTTTGCTGTAGCCAAATACCTGGAAACCTTCTGGCAGAAGAGAAGAGGTTTGCTACCCAGGGCTGTAGACTAACTGTATAATTTTAAACATCATCAACATGCAATTACTTTCCAAGAGTTTTAAAGTTTTAATGAACTAATTATAGCCTTTTCTAGGATGTTATATATCCAGGATTAGGCCACCGATTTTACAACAAATTTTCCTTTGATTGACTCTTTGGGATGTATTTGTGTGTTTTATCTGTATTACCGTTGTGTACTGTCTTTTATGGCAATTTTGCCGAAATAAAGATGTTGATGATGAGAAAGTAAATCCCCAGTAGCACACTACACCTCTTCAAATTTTGAGTACTTGGTAGTGCGTTTCCCACCGTATTTTGGTGCGTACAGTGATATGGCATAAAGTGGTGTGTTCTATAGTGAAGTAGCGTATAATCGAATATTGTAGACTGGATTGGCGTACAGTGCAGTGGAGTGGTTTTGAGTGGTGTAGAGTGGACTGGCGTAGAGTGGAGCGAGGTACAGTGTAGTGAGTGGCGTACAGTGGAATACCATAGCGTGGAGTGGCGTACATTGGAATTCCATACAGTATTGTATAGTGAAATACCATGTATTGTTGTGGAGTGGAGGGGGTTGAAGCGTAGTGGAGTAGTTTCCAGTGGAAACTGAAGTGGAGTGGTATGACGTTGAGTGTACTGGCGTATTGTAAAGTGACGTAGAATGGAGTGGCATATAGTGGAAAAGCGTAGAGTAGAGCGAAGTTAGTACAGTGGAATAACATAGAGTGTAGTAGTGTTGAGTGTCATAAAGTGGAGTGGCATAGAATGGATTGTCTTAGTGGCGTGATGTACATTGGAATAGTGTGCACTGGAATAGCGTTCAGTGGTGTACTCTGAAGTGTTGTGCATTGTAATGGTATTCAGTGGAATAGCATTGAGTGTAGTGTCGTATAGTGGAGTTGCTTAAAGTGGAGTGGCGTAGACTGGAGTGTCATAGAATGGAGTGACATAGAGTGTAATAGTGTACAGTGGAGTGGGGAAGAGTGCCACACAGGGGATTAGCATAGAGTGGACTGGTGTTGAGTAGAATAATGTTGAGTGTACTGGGGTACATTCTAGTGACGTAAAGTGGAATGGCGTATAGTGGAGTGTCGTACAGTGGAATAGCGTGGAGTGGGGTAGAATGGCATGGTGTATAGTGTTATACCTTGGAGTGGTGTAGAGTGCAGTGACATAGTGGAATAGCATAGAGTGTAGAGTCGTACATTTGAGATGCCTACAGTGGAGTAGAGTAAAGTGGAGAGGCATGAGTGGAGTGATGTAGAGTGCAATAGTGTACAGCGTGGTGGCGTGTGGAAATTGAAACTGATGTAGCAGAAGTGTTTTTACGGATGTAGATATAATGTGGCAGGAATATAGATTATGAAGTGTAAATTGTAATTTTTGGTAGTATGTGTGAATAGTGCAAGTAGTGTTAAAGTTATACATTTTAAAATACTTAGTTATATATTGTGATGCGATAAGTCCACAGTATAATGCTGTGCAAGCTGATCAGAAGGCAGTATGTGATTAGCTAATGGTTACATTTACCAGATATTAAAGGCCGCCATGTAGTTTTCAGCACAATTGCATTCTGGCTTTTGCTGTGTTCTGGGTTAGGGTCTAAAATGAAGATAAGTAGTAGGTTATTGTTCCCTACCGTTCGCTACTTTATTAAAGTGATAATGGGTAGAAAAATGTGTTTTTAAGGAGCACAGTAATTTGTAGATATTACTGACTTACTCCATAGAATTTTTCGTGAAGATTTACTTGTTAAAAATAGTTGTCGTAAAGTCGTCTTTTTTTTTTTAAGTTCACTTTAAGTACCGTGTTATTTCCTAGGAAGTACTGCGTACATTTTTGTATAAAATATATAGAAACTTATAAATAATTTTCCGTACCTATTACCACTTAGATTAATTGACAGTAGGTAGGAAAACATTATCAAACCAAATGCTTAACTATATCGAAGGGCGTAATCCAGAAGACAGCCAAGTGTACCTAAAACATGGCTGCCTTTAACTTTTGTAAAGGCAGTCATTGGCCAATCACATAATGTCTTGTCATCTCTAAGTACTATGGTACTTACACTAAATACTGCAAAAGTTTGTGAAATATACCTCAACAATAGATATCCATAAGCTTAAATGCCAGATAAGGTAAACCAATAAAAGCCCTACTTATCTGTAACACCATCCTCTATAATCCTGCTAAATTTCATGGACTGTATGTTTGGCCACTACGCGTGAGTACAAAGTCTATGGAAAAAAATTCATTACTGCCTAAATGTGTTTTGGGACCCACTCCCCCTTTATCTGTGCTCCTCCGTATCCAATCACCACAAAACCTTTCATTCTCCACCAGTGTAGGAAACGGTCTGGAAAGTATATATACTTATAAAGGACCTCGGCCTTCTTCTACATTCCTCTGTATGGCCATGGAAATGTTCTGTGCATCTTAAGATCCTTACAATGTAGAACAGGAAAATAAGTATATATTTAGGATCATGAAAGAATGTTAAGTACCTAAAAGAGGTGGGTGAGTACACTGTGAAGGTGGCTTGAAGATATAGGCCCCTATATTTTGATTACTCAGTTTGTGGTGTTAGGTGGATTCATTGAAGAGAAAAGGAGGGAGGTACTAAAAAATCTTGCTGCACCCCAAAAATATTACTGCAATTGGGTACCAGCTTAAACGTTCTCCATTGTTTCCCTATGTTGAATACAACGTGCATTGAGTCCTACCAATGTCTAAAGAATTTGCATTTTCAGTTCATATCTCACAGGATAAACATGAAGCTTTTTGGCCACATGTTTCATAGTCTTTTCTAGTTGGTCTGTAATTTCTGCATAAACCTTTTTCTATGTCATGTGACTACTTAAAATGTGTGGAGAACAGATCTTATCTGGGTGGCTGTTTACTTGGGGTGCATTCAAAAAGTGGTCCCCCTCTCCTGGCAACGGACTTTGAGAGTGCACTTTGATGTTTTGATGGTGCAGTTAAACCTATGCCTTTCAGTCCATATTGAAGAATTGATGGTACTTGTATGCCAGCATACCTCCAAATTAGGACGGACAGTCCTTCCTCTTAAGGCGTTGAGGTTTAGGAGTACACTAAGATTTTAGAAGGGGCACAGAGCAGCATACGCCTCATTTTGCCTTTCTATTTTCAGTGGTATTTTTGTAGTCCTCAAGCTGTATGGCGAGCCCTAAATTTATAACATTAAAGACTGATATTATGTTGTCTTTTCAGCTCTTTGATATCTTTTTGTTGATCATGTGCGTATTCATAAAGTGTGTTAGGCTGATATAATGCATTGTCCACGTACGCATTAATGAATAAACTTCTTTCTCTGATTCCAGAGCTCATTGAAGGTAACTTTTGAGGAAGATGGCACCAGTCAGCCCCTGGACCTGCGAGTCAAACAGACTGTTAGTGTTGTGAAGTCGGCCCAAGAAAAAGTAAGTCATCTCTTTTTAGTTATCTGCTCTGTTTTATGGCCCTTTAATTATATGGTATATTAAATCAATTAAGTCTAAGCTTTCAACTTAAAATTTATAGATAGACATGGTTTTGCAAATATTAATGACCTGTGTGGCCGGTGGTCATGATTCACAGTCCAGTTGAGCCATCGTTTTACTCCTTATGGTTTTGAAGGGATCATGGTCTAAGGGTTCAAGAGGGAACTGTTGGGTGGCCGTGCCACTCAGTAGATGTAGGCCACTAAAGTTTGGTAGTCCTGAAGTTACCCTCTTAGTGCCAATTCCCATTCCCGTACCAGTAGGTACCCTGGTTGAATATTGAGGAGTTCGAACCCTAACTGAACCCTTACTGAAGTCCCATTGACTAGCAGGTTACCCGATCCCAGTTGCCTTATTAATGAGGATACTTTAACTATGAGCTCAGTCTTATTTTATCAGCTGGTAAGCTCCTTTTCCAGCAGATTCAGAACCCTAGTTTTCTTTTTTGGGGGGTGGGTGGGGGGGGGATTTTAAAAAAATGTTTTTTTTTACACCTTGTCCATTACTTTGTTCCAACCAACCAACTAAGCTTTTCTTTATGGCACTGAGGGCAGCTGAAAAACTAGGACACAATTCCTATTGCGTACACGTTGCTTTTGTAGCAGTTCGCCTAGCACCTTTGACCACTGGTAAGCAGCCGGTTCATAAAATAACGGGGACCAGAAAAGAGATTGCTGAAGAGTTGTGAAAGAATACCGTTGACCATAGTCCTCATGTTTTTTGTGTTGTAGCACATTATAGCGTTAGCGCTGTAAAATATTTGTAGTCAAACCCTGGGCCTTTGTAGTCAAACTCTGAGTCCCAGAAGGCGCTAACACATTCAAGTTTGTTGTGCATCATTTTAGTTCCCTCCTTTACCTTTTGTTTGAGAAGCAATAGCTCTGTCTAGACACAAGCATGTGCCACTACCATGTCCTATTGTATGAGATCCAGGCCTATCTGGCCTCCTCCTAGAGAAGACTTTATTTATTCAACCTAGTTACCCCTGGAAGAGGCAAGTTTACCAAGAGAGTAACTTTGTTATGTAGTTGGATTGCAGAAGTGCATGAGAACTTGAAACACCAGTGGCACATAGAAGTACCCCGTCTCGATATTATGTAGTAACCGCTGCCTGATCTAGTACCCACAGAAAAGGGCTCAAAGTGGTGCATTTTATGTCTCGGGTAAGCTTTTCTTAATAATGTGCCAACAAAATTACTAGTGACAACCACGAAGATGGCCCATGTGTTACAGGCTTCATCTTTCCCCTGAGCAACTATATTATGAGCAAAACATGGGATGATATATTTACGCAAAACCTTTTCAGAAATGGCAGGTAAAAATTGATTCTTTCCGCACTCTGTACAGGACATATTCAGCACCAGTAGTGTTTCACAATAAAAACTCCTTCATCCTAGAGTGGTGCCCGAGGAGCAGCATAAGGTCTGTTATACAGTAGTGTCATGCAGATGTTTTTGTTCACTCTGTGTTAAAGAAAATATCAATTTAATGAGATTTGCTGTTGTGAACACAAGGCTGGCGTGCTTTCCACCTTCCGTTCTTGTCTCAAGATCAAAGAGAAAACGTATAGATCCAGCAATGATGCTGACTACAAGTGCCATAACGTGAAAGGCCAAATCTACAGTCTTGGAGACTGTCCTAAGGTGGCACAGCTGAAGCCTCAATGACAGACTAGCAAGTACCACCATATTGTATTCTTCTGATTGATTCTTGAACAGTCTCTATTCCACTGATAACTGGTTAGAGGCAGTTGACTAGAGGTCAGCGTCGCCATGCTCCATTTAACTCTCTAAAGTTAAATGTATTAATTGTATCAATCAATCCGGGAATCCTGAAGCGCGCTACTCACTCATGAGGGTCTCAAGGGGCTGGGGGGGGGGGTGCAGCTCTGAGTCATCCGAAGAGCCAGTTCTTGAGGCTCTTCCTGAAGGTGTGCAGAGTCGGGGGAGCGTCTGATGTCGATTGGGAGCTCGTTCCAGGTCTTTGCCGCGATGTAGGAGAAGGCTCTTCCACCCGCTCTAGCTCTGTGGCTGCGTGGGGTTTCAGCAAAGGTCGGCGGAGCAGAGATTTCTCTTGGGTACATGGAAGGAGACTCTTTCGTTGAGGTAATGAGGTCTCGTGTTGTGGAGGGCTTTGTAGGCGTGTGTGAGATGCTTGAAGGTTTTTCTCTTCTCGACGGGGAGCCAGTGGAGGTCTCGCTGGTGTTGGATGATGTGTTCATGTCGTGGGATGCAGATAACGAATCTGGCCGCAGTGTTCTTGATAGTCTGGCGTTTGCTGAGCAGGGATTTATTGATTCCGGCGTAGAGGGCGTTTCAATAGTCCACTCTTCTTGTTATGATTGTGTGGGTGACGGTCTTTCTGGATTCGGAGGGGGTTGGATCCATTTGAAGGTCTTGTGGAGGCTGCTGAGGTCAATTTACTGTGTGAGAAAGTGGTCTTCCCTCCTGGACTATTCCTGAAAAGAAGTGTGTGGTGATGCTTGTTGTTTCAGTTGACACCTGCTCTGACTATGCTGTCTTGCCATTCTCCAGGCACCTGACAGACTTAGACATAGAAGTAGACACTTGAAAAAACGGTTTGGTGTGATTGACTTCTAGAGGTTTAGGCCAAGGAATAATTTTCCATCTTGAATGAGGCCATCAGTCTTCAAGCTATTGTTTAGTTGTACTTATTCCCCCCGGTCAGAATGTCTATGACCAGATGGATGCTCTCCCATCATGGCTGTTGGATCGGATGGCCTCTTGTACCCAGAGGCTGCCATTTAAAAGACACCATTTCTTGCCACCGTTAGTCCCATGAGATGGTTTCATGAGCTCCTTAGTACCATACCATGTCTTCCATCCTCACATGGTGATGAAGCAAAATCTTCTTTTCTGTCTACTCTCTGTGCTCTGGCTCTTCCTTGACCAAGGAGGTGTTGCATTACCTTGTATCGTACACTCTGATTTTATCGATGCAGGACCAGACAACTTTTCTTCTGGCTAACGTTTTGTCATAAATGGTGGTGCTAATGTGACAAAGACTGCCTATAGGGCCAACATTGCCAGTACCTTTTTCTTTACATTACTCTCTGTACCTCTTCTATCAATCTTGTGCAGATTTCAGCAGGGTCAGGGTGACTTCCAGTTGGGCTCTTCAGATGTGTACCTGTCCGGTAGCACAGTGGTTAGGTGGGCACCCATGCATTCTGAAAGCACTTCACACTCAAAGCGTTACCAAGAGGCGATTCTTAATTAACAAAAAGGTCCACAAAACCGATTTGCTTACATCCGGTCAACCCACTCATGCTTATTCTCCACCTTGTATTCTCTCTGGCTATGGAAGGATTATGCACACTTGTTGAATAGGAAAGGTTTAGGGCTTAGCATGGAGTAAGGTTACCTATATGAGGACTTGGCTACTTCTACTCAGTAGGATGCGTCCTACTCCAGACACCCTCCCAGCTACACCTCCTCCAAGAATCCAACCAATCACAGACTGTCCTTTATCGTAAGAGAGCTGGTGATGGTAATCACCCACAGGATGGTAACGTATTTGGGCGAGTGCTGCACTCCTGGTACCGCCTGGCATAAAGGAATCTTTACTCTTTCAGGTTTGGTTAACATCTGTTCCTTTATTGCTTGCCAGCAAGACACTGAATTACACGAACCTCTCTTGTCTTGTGTTGTCGAGGAATGCTGGTGTAAACCATTGGATAAGTAGTTGTTTTTAAAGGCATTACAAACAATTCATTTTACATTTAAAATGTCAACATTTTTAATATATTCTTGCGGAAGATCGCACTAAGCACCTGACACGTATATATTGCATGAAATAAAAACAAATCATAATTGTTTTTGCTATTCTAGTATGCACTTAGAAATATTCTTGTAAAGAAAAAGTCGGCGCCTGAAATGAAGTACCCAAAATACCAGAAGCAGAAAGAATGAAAAATATTACTGAAAGAAAAACAGTTCTCCTTTAACAAACGTTTATTTTAGATCCTATTTTTTCCAAACGCTTGTGCAGAGAAGAGCGAGCTGATCTTTACTCTCGTGTGCCCGCAGCTTTCCTTTTGCGATTGAAAAGACAACCCTGTTCTGCCCTAAAGGGCACTAAAAATAAGTGGTTTCTTTAATAGCGTCAACATGGTATTCATGACCCCTCCCTGGGCCATGCCATTCTGATCAGGGAAATGGTTCTGAGTGGGAGCCTGGCAAGACCTCTTCTGCCTTGGGGTACACATCACAGGGGCCCAGAGGCGGGATGGATGCTGTTCTCGCCACCGTACGTTTTGAAAATGTGCCCTGGTCCAGAAGCTCTATAAGCCTCCCTGTAATGCCTCCAGGAAGTGGAGATAGCCTGCAAGAAATGCGCCTGCCCTCACGGCCTACTTGTGTGGTCGGCTCTTGCTTTGCCAACCTCCACAGTCTATCATGTGCCTGTTGATGCCACTGTGCTAAAATGTCAGAGGTCCATCCTTAAATGCAACCAGGTTATGCAAACTATATTATAATAACACATAATCGTTTCTTTATTTTTTACTGCGTTTTAAAGACTTTTTATTTGTGATTTCACTATGCGTCCGGCTACACACACTGAAAAATAAATCCTCCTATTTGATCACCCTTCATTTTGTACTTTTATGTTCATTTTATCGAAATGCTAGGCGTTTATTTTTGGTTGACATCTTAAGGAAACAGAAATTTCGCCACGCAAGAGCCGCACGGTTTTTCTTACAGAAAGCTAGTGATACCCATACTTTATGTGCCATTTTAAGTTTTTTTTAAAAGTAGCCGTAAGACTGAGAAATACAAGAAACTAACTAATCTTTGTAAATAATTATGTCTCCTTATGAATTGTATCCTCTCCTCCCTATAGTTTTAATTTACTAAAAGTTCAGAAATGTAATTTAATGACATTTTTACTGTGTAATGTATTTTTATGAGGATTTTTTATTCTTCGAAATAAAGATTTACTGAACTGAACAGTCTGATAGTCAGAGGTATTGTATGTGCGAATACAGTATCTATCGGTAGATATCCTGTTCCACTTTGCAGGACAGTGAATGTTTTTTGCCATAGGCAAGCTTAGCCACTTACGTCCTCTGCTTGATTCTCCATCACTTGCGCATGCATGCACAATTTCCTTTTATTTTTGTCCTTGAAAGCAGTGCAAGTTGGGAAAGCCATCGCTAACAATCTACTCGGAAAAGAAGCGGTGGGTTTTTGAATTCATCTCAGCCAATAATAATTGCGCTAGACTGCCGTTCCTTTAATCGTTTTAATGCTCGCAGGGTCACTCCGGAGAAGACCCAACTTACTCGAACATGATTGACCCCTCTGGAAGGGGAGCAGCTCAGCTTAAACTGCTAGCCCCCCCCGACCCCCACCCCACCCCTCCTCAACGAGCAACCAAAAACCTATTTCATCCTTCTTGGGCCTCCTAAATTATGCCAGGAATATATATTGAGGGGCTGTGTATCTATTTGAAACCCTTTTTCTCTCAACCATCGCTTTTCTCTTCTTTTCCCCCCCCTACTGTTTATAAGATAAAATGTGTATTCGTAATGCGCACGTTCAACCGTAGGCATGTTGGCGCTGAATAACAGATGTTCATTGTTACTCAACTCAATGGTACTCATTTTATCGACCTCCGATGGATTTGCTGTCTACTTCCCTGCTCCTACCCCCTCTCCCCTGAATCTCTCCCCTTCCCTGCTTTTTCCCTTACCCATATTTCCTTATTGTTTGTCTCGACCTAACATGTAACTATGTAGCTATGCTCTAACTACTGTGTAACCTTTGTAACGATGTAACCTGTAACTATGATCTGGTACTCATGTAAAGCGCTCTGATACCTCCGGGTCTAGCCAGCGCTATATAAAACCTTTCAAATAAAGACTAAGTGGACCTGCCAGGATTTGAATCTGTGACCATGAGGTCAAACACAGGCCCCTGCAGTGGACGCATTAGTCCACTGAGCCACCAGACCCAGCTTTATTGTAGCGCACATCCTTAAAGTAGGTATTACTTTTTTTTTTTTGATGGGTAACTTAATCCTGAAGGCAATGATTTGGTTGCTTCAGATTTATGGACTCACTAAGGCATGCCCCAGGTGTTTAATTACAATGTCCACCGTGTTTCCAGTGGAGTCAGTTGACCAGAAGCAATTTGTTGGAGGCTTAAGGCCTCAAGTTTGGATGTGATGGCAGTGGTTGTATGTACTTAGATTGTTCTTGTCAAACCCGATGTTGAGACCTCCTAGAATGTGTAGTTTAAGGTGATACATAGTCTTGTATCCATCAAGACATATATTAAAAGTTTGCATTGCTGGTGGTAGTCTATATTTTAAGAGACCGAAGAGTCGGATTGAAGTGACATGTTACCAGCAAGGATTTGAACTTGTTCATGCGGAAGATTTCAGTGTGTTATTTTTAATGCTCTTCTATGGATGACTGCTGGCCCGCTCCAGTTTTCCTAGTGAGATTTTGTTGATGCCATGTTCAAGTGGGATGACTTTGTGGCATGTGGTTGGTTGTGAACCCTTTGCTGAAACAAGTTTCTGTAATGAAGATGAGGTCTGGTGTGGTTTCTGAGAGCAGATCAAATATATTGAAATTATTTTTACTCATGGATTTTGGGTTGAAGATTAAAATTTTTATTTGTTGTGTATGTCCTCTTGGCATGATGGTGCTTTGGGGAGGTGTGTCGTAATATGGGAGGAGGAACATGGGCATAGGTGATGTGGGTGGGGATGAGTTGACCGTAGTCTAGCTGTGACTTGAGGTGAAATGCAAGTCAAGTTGTTGGGTTCGAGAATTAAGTTGTTTGATCGGTGGGTGTGGGTTATTTGGTTGGAAGTCAGATTATTAAAATCAGAGCCTGATGGCTTGCACTTCAGGGTCCCAAGCTGTGGAGCGCCTTCTGACTCCTCTCTAATAACTTACAGTTCACAATAAGTGTGAAAAGTGAACCTTTCAAAGCTGCATTTTATTGAACTAACAGACTGCTGGGCAAGATTGACGAATTTGGAAAGGCTTGTCGACGTCAGCGTTTGGACTTTCCAGAATTCCAGTCTGTCTTTATGCATTCCAGAGTTACCGAAAATGAACACGCAATAGTTGCAAAGCTCGTACATAAATGTTACTGCTAGTGATTTTCTGCATAAGTACTGTGTATCCATTTCAGTGTAAAACATAGAACCACCAGGTCTAGAAGACCAGGGAAAGTATAAAGCATATTGCTGTACTTTATGAGAAAAAGTATTGATTTATTTTCAGAGCTATTCTGTGTTTCTTCCCAGGTTATTTGCTGCAATGTGATGGGAGATTCCATACAATTTTCAGTTCATGTGATTCATCTTTCATCTGCTACCTCGGGATTCCCATCGTACACAGTGAAGGTTTCCCCCCTCTATTTACAGGTAAGATTAATAGATCACCTTTTACATCCTTATTTTTGTGGTTACTCGGATTTCTGTAATTTCCTTTGCATGTGGACCGTGTACCACAGTTAACTAGTATCTACTGGCCCTGAAATGCCTTTTGGCACCTCAGCACTGACTTTGCTTCTTCTGGAATGTCTTAGGAACAAAAACCAGATCTTCTTTATGTAGTTTCGATTCTTTGAAAGCCTATGATATTGTGAGGCAAGGCATAACCTTTTTTTGTTGGTGGTGGTTAAAAAGGTGCATTATGTCATTTCCTCTACTCCTGTTATAGTTAAGCCTTCATTGCACTGGCATGAGGTTGTACAACCATATATTGCTGTTGTCCCTTCTGATATCTTAGTCCTTCCGTAACTTCTAACTTGCGTTTTTAGGTGGAGCCTAGTAGACAGAGCATGTGCCGAAGAGACAGTGCATGCGCTGATGTTGTGAGCCATATTGTGGCTTAGCAAGTGCATAGAAGGGCTCGGAACCTGCCCTTTGCTTACCATTGGTTTGTTTCCCTGTCACTAATGTGCCTGTTTCTTTTTCACATCTCAGCTCGTCAATTTTGTGGTTGTCCCTCCCATTAAGAATTGCGTCTTTACCTTTGCTGTGATTAGCTGGCTTTCTACTTCCACTACTTCCACTGCTTACTTTTCAAGCACTACTTTTTACTTTTCTGTTAAGCACTCAATGAGAGTGCATGTGTTTTTAAATTGTCTAGCTCGTGTACTTCTCTCCCCTGCACTCCATGTGCTTCTCCCCATCTCTCCCTTTTGCGCTTGTCCATGTGCTTCTCCTTGTTTTGCCCCACGCCCTCCTAGTTGTCCCCCTGTACCCTCTGTGTTGCTTTCCCATCCCTATAAACTATCCCTTGTGTTGCTTTGGCTTCCTCCACCCACCTTCCGCTGTGTTGCTTTGGCTCCACTATCATGTGTTGCTTTAGCCTCCCGCCCTGCCCGTGTTGCTTTGGCTCTCTTGTTGCTTCTGTTCTCAACTCCCCATCCCCTTTGCTTTCAATTAAAAAAACACACTTTGCACAATTTCTTTTCTTTTTAGTTACAGATCCAACTTGGATCAGTAAATACAAAAAAGAAAGCACCTGTGTCATTTGGTAGATATGCGCATGCATGCCGAGTGCACCTACAAAATGGCGCTGTGTTTGTGTCAAAGGCTTTCTTTTTCTGTTATTTTTTAAGTTTAATTCAAAGATGTGCAGCATGGCTAAAAACCATCGGCAGTGACAGTAGATCACAAAGGTGAGGTCAGTTGGCTTTGCCAATGCTTGTTATTTATTATAACTGGTTTTTAACAATTGAATGAAACGTTTATTGTGGAATACCAATGCTCAGTAAACTCTTGCTAGCAGTTTAAGAAAATACTTCATGGATTCAATCTATGTGAAATCTTTCCTGCTTACATTCCCCAACACATTTGGAAGTATGTTAACAAATAGCATGTGTGAGTGGCTGAAATTCCTGGTACTTTCCATAGTTGCTGATGCATATTGGAATTTCAATCCATGACTGCTTAATCATTCTTCTGAAAACAACCCATTTTTCATTGTTACACAGACAGGAAATCCTGGCAAATAATGCATTGGTTGACCCACGTCCGCTTGTAAAAATCTATCTCTCTCTCTATCTCTCTATCTCTCTATCTATCTCTCTATCTCTCTATCTCTCTCTCTATCTCTCTATCTCTCTATCTCTCTATCTCTCTATCTCTCTATCTCTCTATCTCTCTATCTCTCTATCTCTCTATCTCCCTATCTCCCTATCTCTCTCTCTATCTCTCATGAACTTGGCCTTGATAACTCAACATTTTATATGAGAATCAGTTGTTACACTTTTTAGGTCTCGCCCGAGCGAGCATGCATTCGCTGCTCAGCGAGGCTTTAGTAAGGACTTCCGAGTGTGACCACACGCTCATGCGTGTATTTTTTTTTGTTGCTGCCAGCCTATTGGCCTTTGCATGCATCTTTCTTAGAAAGACAGCACGCAATTGGGCGAAGGCGGGTTTTTGTCCCACATTTTCTTAGAATGTTGACGCCCACGGCCTAGAACTTGCGGTTACGTGCAGAGATACGCAGTGTGCCATCTGCTTCGGGTCACATTTCAAAGCTTGGTTTTCGTCGCTTTCACTTTCGCAGCCGCATTCTTACAGCGCACACACCACTCGCGGGACGCTGCAGCTGCATTCCTCGCATCCCACTGTGTTATGCCTGCGGGAGCGAGCAGCTGCAGTGCCTCCTTGTCTGCATGGTATTTGGGAAAACTGGTCTTTACATCGCTGTGGGTGCTAGTCTGTGTTAGTTTTCATCTATTGTAGTCTCCTACGAAGGAGAGCTTACTGGTACGCGCCCGTTAAGGTCTTCAATGGACTAAAGTAGGTTAGATAAACCTTCACTGTGGGACGAACTTGAAGCGTTGATGCCCAGCACACTGAACAAGGGCTACGAGATGACTGTGAAGGTCCAAGGTTTGCTGTGACTTAAGTTTACATGCACTTATTTTGTCTGAAAGGGCTAGTATTGCACCTAATATCTGGTTGCAATATTTAAAATGGGACAGTACGGACACGTCTTCATACTAAGTATTCTGTGATACCTGCAGTTAGTAAGTACCTGCGCTTTTTATTTCCATTTCAAGCAATGATTGTATGAACACACGGTGCCTGCGAAGGAATAGATGCAGCAGATATGACCCCACGCCCGCCTCCCAAACACACACAGCTTTATAGACGCGCATTTTACCTTTCCAGGAGCTAATCGGAAAGAATATAAGAACCTGCAGTGAAGCAGTATTAAACGACCATTGGTAGACTTTAATACAACTCTGCACCTCAGTCATTAATCATAAAAAGTGAATGGTCGTCTACTTCTGCCCACGGTGTCCCTTGATTTTGGCTAAAGGCTACGATTTATTTTTTGGGTTCTTCAACTCCGCAAATTCATACTGAAATGCAGAGTCATAAGCCAATTCAGTAGATCAATAAGTTTCTATACTGTTGCGCCCCGCATTCCGATGTATAGCTCGGAGAGCTGATACAACGCCGCTTTCACTGTCAAGATATTGAACCTTCACGTGTTTCGGTTTTCACGAGGGCTCAGGAGGTGAGAGTCTTTGAGAGACATCCTAACGTCACTGCGGTGCCCACAACTGTCTTAGAGTTGTCGGGCGACGGACATTGGCACTTGCGTCTTTACCCACTTGATCCCCTCGCGCATGCTTAATACTTTAGATGCCTCATCGGATTTTACAGTCGGTCGAATCCAGCACACACGTGAGGTGATCACCTGCTAATGGCACAACATGCTTCTCGCGAGAACTCCGTGAGTCCCTACTCTGTGACGTTCAAAATCTAGTTCTCTCGCGAGATCTGTGTCATGTGGTATTTGAGAAGATTTTTATTCCGATTGCCTCGCAGAGGTAGTTATAACTCAGTTGAGGTGAGAAAAATCCCCTTCGTTCCAGAATACCCAATGCCACAGTCCCCATGATCGTGGGCGTACTATTTTATTTAATCTTGTCTCCTTTATTTAGTAAAATATGTTTTAAAATTAAGCCCTTCAGGGCCACTGAAAGCTCAAGCCTGAAGCTTGGCTATGTTCGAGGTCCATTTAGAACATCGAGCCCAAAACCTGCGTACCCCCTGGTTAACTGGATGTGACCTATGGTCAAAGCTGTCGACTCTGGCGCTAAGGAACCAAGTTTGAGTTGGCCCTTGTGATTCTGGACAAATCACTTATTTACCCTGATTTTACAAACCGGTGTTCTGTAATGTAACTGGTGCTTCGGATCAAGTCTGCGCTTTTCAAAAATTGGAGAAAAACGCACAAAGAGGTGGAAATAAAGCCTTAACATAAGAATAGACAAATATTAATTTAGTGACTGAAAATGTACAAAGTGAAACCTGGACAAATAGCAGCTTCCCCCTCTTAAACTGATCTTAGGGAAATATTTTCTTTCACAAAACCTTTTTTTCATTATCATGTATTTTTTTTAAATTTTGTAGAGACTTTATCATATTTCATGTGATGTTTGTTGTATGATTTACATAGGAAACAGTTTCAGGTCTCAGCTCATGCACAGACTCTAAAATCCAAGACAGACCCTTGGCACGGCTATCCCTGTTAATTTATTGGCTTGCTCACCTTTACTTCTATGTTCTTTATTGAGAATTGAATAATAAAAGACATCACTGGGCGTGGTTTCTGGGATACATGATCAGAATTACACCAAGAGGTTGCTTAACGAGATCGACGGTGGATGGTCTTGGGGAGCCCTCAGTCTCACTGCATTGCCGAGATAGATCCTACTAAGGTTGATACCTTAGATGTCTCTTGGGAATTTGCTCTTTCTGTAGGGTCACCCCCGATTTTTTAGGTCTCGCCTACACAGCGTGCAAGCGCTGCTTAGCGGGACCTCTTGGACTCCCTCAGCACTTTTGTTAAAACTTGTGCATGTTTTGCACTGCTCTCTATGGGCACTCGTGGACGTTTGGCATCTCCCTTGCGGGAGCGAGCAGCGGCGCAATCTGTGTGCAATTATCGCGAAACAGATGGGGCCCCTGCTCGCTCCTGCAAGTTAAGCGATGTGTGAGTCTCGCCTCCGTTTAAAACCTGAGCACTCTTCTGCTGCAGCTAAGACCCACGCGCAGCTCCCTGTATGTTGAGGGGGTGGAGGTAAACAACCGGCCGTGCGGCTCAAAGGGGGAGTAAAGACCATGATCCCTCGCTCTTCGGTGAGTGATAGAAAGCTCGGGCTGTGGGCACACGCGTGGTGGTGAACTACAGGAGTGAAAACCCCAGGGAGCGGAGTTAGTTCTCGTGGAAGGTGCACGGGTGCTGCTCCAGTATAAGGAGGCAATCTAGGCCGCATGCTGCAGCGCTGCTTGGTCAGCACTATCCTAACCCACCTTATCCTGCCCTTTCTCTCCCCGGGCTCACCCGCCGTTGCTGCCTGCTCTTGCCGCACTCTGGTCCTGGTGATGAAAAGCAGCGAGACTCCCAAGACTTTCGATGCCGCTTGGTGCAAACCACCTCTAATTCACCGTAAGATTAGTGATCAAAATAACGAGGCAGGCGCTGGAAATTGGGAGGCAAAGAACAGGTTTATTTCTCCAGAGGAGAACACATCACATCAGACACCGGGGCTATCGTCAGGAGGTGCTCTAACTGCATCTCTGTGGCATGGCCTTTTATATGCTTTTTAGTCGGTTTATTACATGGTCAAACATTCCTGGCATCAGTTTATTGCATACTCAAACATCCTTGGAATCCCCGCCTCAAGCTAGTTCCCACACAGACCCGGCAGCAATCTTCCCTCCACCCAGATCTAACAGATGATCTCTATCTCGCAGCTAGACATTCCGACAGGATCTAAAAGTACGTGGGATAAGTCGGATCTAAGGGTTTGTGTCTTTGATTAGATCAGGCCCCTTTGTTGGTGAAACAAGCCCTGCCGTGTGCGGGTAATAAACTATGTCCACAGGGGTTGGTTAGTGCCTGGGACTGAATTGAGTGGCCAGGTGCAGGTTAGTGACTCCGGGGCATTGTCATGCTGACAAGGTTTTACGACCCTGGTACATGTGTTCAGGCTTGGTCAGAGTGCAGGTGGATGATAGCGAGGTCGGGGTGACTCACAGGTGACCAGCAGAGTATGAAATGGCCGCGATGTCTAAAATGGTTGCTGCTAACGCGGACGTAAATGCCCTCACTAAGCAAGATGGCGCCGGCAATGTTCATATTTGTCGTTTTATTTTCTACACTGGCCTTGATCACTCTGGCTCCCCCGCGCCGACCACCGGCCGTTGCTGCCCGCTCCTGCCGCACTTTGTCCCTTGTAATCCTGCCCTTGATCCCTCGGGCTCACCCGTACCGACCACCCACCGGTGCTGCCTGCTCCTGCCGTACTCTAGTCCTGGTCTTGATCCCTCGGACTCAGCCGCGCTGACCACACTCCCATTACTTGCGGCTACATCCCGCACCCCCAAGTCCCCGGGTAAACCCATGTACAACACCTGGGTCAGCGAAAAGCCACTTCATCGAGCCAAGGACAGAAAAGTCAACGTTTATTAAAGAGTTCAGAGATCCCCCAGGCCAGGAGGGACTGTAAAGGGACTTCGGAAGGCAGAATAAGCGGTAAGAGGAGACACATGGTTCAATCCACACAGAGCAGTTTGCACAAGTATATAAATAATACATCTCGGGGTTAAACTAGCTTACCTGCACGACCTGGGAGACACAAACTGCAAAAATTAGATCGACAACACATAAAACATTCAATAAAAAAATCAAAGAACGACAAGACCAATTAAACAAGATACAAGTAGAGCAGTAAGAAATGTTCATTGTTGTTTTAGCTTCAGAGTTGCTTTGTGCGTAGGCTACATTCACAAGGCTAAAGAACACTTCTAGCTGCTTGTGAGTTCAGAAAGTACTTCCTAAATCCAGAAGTTCACAAACCGAAGCCCCGAGGCGGACGGCTTCATCATGAACCTAAACACAGCCTAGAAACAGTCTGGAGGTGGCGCTCCCAACTCGCAGCCGAGCACCGCTGTGCGAGTTCAACGAGTTCATGTACACATCGTGTCTGCTCACCGACCTATTGTCCATAGGCACCCTCCCCCCCCCCCCACCCCTCCCCAGCATTAAACACACATACTTTGTAAGGAGATGATCGCAGAAACGAGGAGGGCGGGAACAACTCTTTAACCCATCTGAAGTTTGCTGTTGTAAACGTTCTGCACGGGGCCTAAGCAGCAGCGCCCCCTCAAATGCCTCGCTTCTCCTGTGCCAATCACTCACGGGTTGGAAGTAGGAAGCGAGAGGGGGTCGAGGACAGCTAGAGGGGTGGCCTTCAGAAAGGAGGAGGACCGTGTGTTTCCGATGCGTGTCATGCACTCCCCGCCCCCTTGCATAAAAATCCAATAAAAGCTTACAGTAAGCGCAGCTGGGGATGGTACAGCGCATGGTTGGATTGGGATTAGAAATCGTCCTGGGCATGCTAAACAAGCATTGGCATAGCCAATAGGTCTCGCCTTTGGGACCTTATAAGTGTTTAGCCATGCAACAGTTGATGTTGTTGCACCAGGGATATTGTGCTGTATAACTGAACACTTATAAGGTCCCAAAGGCGAGACCTATTGGCAATGCCAATGCTTGTTTTATCTTAGGCACAGATGGGTTAAGTAATTTCTCAGAATCATAGGGCGTTAAACGGAGGCCAGAAAGTCAGCAGCTTTAGCTGCTAATTACATCTCCTCCCACAGTGGTAATTTCTTTGCTCTATATCCACTATGTCCTTCCCTGGTGTCTGAACAACTGAGGAATCGCAGATCATTAGGGCTAGATTCAGAAAAAGGGTAATGTGTAATGCAATCTAAACTTGTATAATTATACAATATAATTTAATATGTGACCGTCTCGTGTAAAGTATCCAATATTGTACGTGCTCTTGCTGCAATAAAAATCTGCTCTGTGAACGAACTTGTCTGCTCAATGGGACTGGGCTGGTGTACTCCATTCCAAAGTTTGACAGTCTCTAAGCACCTCAGTTCATAACAGATGTCCACAGCCAGGGTTTAACTCACCGGCGGAAGTTGTTTTTAAGACAACATCATTAGTCATACCACACTCATCTAGGTGAGTTCAGGTTTCCTCTTTCCACTCTGTTCCTTCCTCTACAATCCTTAAATGTTCTTCCTGCTGTCTCCCATTATGAGAGCATGATCTTTTACATTGCTTCTGATGACATTATTGCAACACAATGAAAAATAACATATTCCCAGAACTCCCTCTAAACATCAGAAATCATTTGTTTCATTATGCAAGTAGATTAATGATGTTCAACTTCATTACAGAGGAGTCTATCATGAAGGACCGAACCAGCCTGACCGTGAACCAGGGACAAATCTGTTGTAGTGCTATTGAGCCTTTTTGACACCGCTGGCACAGTGGCTAATGGGGCTCAACTAAACCTGCACCAGCTTTGAGCAGAATAAGCCCTCGCTTGGAACAATTCCAATACTTGACATTCTTTAGAACCTGAATAGTCAAGTTAACGTCTTAGAAGTCCCAGAGGGCTGTTCTTTCCCGATAAGTTATTCAGGTATTGTTTTTCAGTGATTGTGGCTGGGAATTTTGAATCCAGAATATCGACGGGAGAGAATATCATTTATTTTATTTAAGGATTTATAGAGCGCGTAGCTACCCTTGGGCGTCCCAGCGCTATCGTAACAGCTTGACAGTGCTCCTGGGATGGATTATTGGGGGAACAACCAGGTTTTCAGCAGTCTACGGAATGAGAGAAGGTTGTTTTCTTTGCGGATGTTGAGGGGTAGGCTGTTCCAGAGCTTGGCAGCGTTGTAAGAAAAGAGACGGCCGCCCGAGCGTGCTTTCCTTATTCTGGGGACGCTCGCCAGAAACAAGGTGTCCGACCTGAGCTGTCGGATTGATTTGTGAAGCTTGATGAGAGGTCTCAATATTGGTGGGCCTTTGCCTTGTAAGATTTTATGGGTGATGCATAAGGCCTTGAAGGTAATACGCTCTTGGATGGGAAGCCAGTGAAGCGCCTTGAGGGATGGTTTAGCCGAGCATCTGGATTTCGTTCCCGTGAGTAGTCTTGCTGCAGCGTTCTGGACGTGCTGAAGTTTTTTTGTGACAGCTGTTGGTGCGCCTAGGTAGAGGGCGTTTCCATAGTCTAATCTCGATATGATGAGGCCCTGGATCAGAATTTTCCTAGACTGGAGGGGGGGGATAAGAGGAAGGATCTTACGGGCTGCTCGCATGAGCCCAAAGCAAGTGCCGGCTGTTTTTCTTGCTTGGGCTCTGAAGCTAAAGTCCTGGTCTAGCCAGAAGCTTAAGCTTTTAATTTCTTGTTTTGGTGTGGGGGGGTGCCCATGCTAGGTGGCCAGGCAAGGGTTTTGGGGAGTTTGTTTGGGTCGCCAAGTATCATAATTTCGGATTTCTCTCTGTTGAGTTTGAGTCTGGAGTCGCCCATCCATATAGATATATTGTGCAGGCAGGTGACTAGGTTCTCCATTGATCGGCCTGGTTGATGGAGACGACTAATTGTGTGTCGTCGGCGTACATGACCACCTTTATGCCGAATGGTGCGGCGATGTCGTCCAGGGGGGCCATGTAAACATTAAAAAGTGTGGGGCTCAGGGAGGAGCCCTGAGGGACTCCACAGTTCAGGGGGCGAGGTTCGGAGTGTCCGTGGTTGTCGGCAACTTGGAAGGTTCTGTGTTCCAAGAATGATTTTAGCCATGCCAGGGCGGTCCCCGAAATGCCAGTTTTCCGGAGGCGGTGAAGGAGGATGGTGTGGTCCACCGTGTCGAAGGCGGCACTCAAGTCCAGGAGGATCACTGCCACTGATCCTCCTGCGTCCAGGATGGACCTTGTCTCCTCTGTTACGGCCAGAAGGGCAGTGTCAGTCCCCTGTCCAGGTCTGAACCCTGTCTGAGAGTGGCGAAGGAGGTTGTTAGTCTCAAGAAATGTTGAGAGCTGTTCATTTACAATTCTCTCTGCCACTTTACTGATGCCTGGGAGGAGAGAGATGGGTCTGAAGTTTGAAGGGTCCAAGGGGTCTAGATGAGGTTTATTTATGAGTGCCTGAACTGTCGCGCTTTTCCAGTTGACGGGGACTATCCCGCTGGACAGAGAGGCATTTATCAGCCTTGTAAGAAGGGGGGAGATAGTGGGGGCTACTAGATGGAGTTTGCTCATGGGGGCTGGGTCGTCCGGGGAGCCACTCTTCACCCGCTTGAGAATGTCCAACAGTCTCTCGATGGAGACGGGGAGGAAGGCTTTCAGGGCTGGTGCATCTGGGTCGATGGGCCCAGCTGGGAGGTCGGTTAGGGGGGAGGTATTGGGGAAAGTCATTGTGATTTTGAGGATTTTGGAAGAGAAGAACTCAGCGAGTTGGGTACATCTGGCACCGGTGGGGATCAGCAGCCGGCTGCAGTTCAGGTAATTTCATGAGAGATTTTACTATACAACAGTATCATGGGTCACAAAATCGAAAGGTAAGTGCACAGAAGGAGGTAAGGATTTACTATTCTTAACTCAACTTGTTCATACCTTGTAGATATATACATCACCAAGGTATGTATATGTTGAGTTGGGTATAGCAAGTATTTAGAAATGTACCTTTCGATATTTTGTCCCTCAATATTGTTGTAATTATAATCAGTCCCGTCGATTATTGGAGATTTGATATTCCTGCCCACACCTTTTTAAACATAGTTATATGGGGCCTTCACTAATTCTCCTGCATGACTATCTGTTCAGTTTTTTCCGGATTGGGTAATAAAACACGTCTGTGCCTGCACGTCTAACACTCTGGGTGCTCTTAAGCTGCTCTTAAGCTGCTCGTCAACGCCCTAATGGTCATACAGAACTGAAACCGGACCACTTGGCCCCAACATAGTTTTAAGAAAAAAACTGTGATGGTAATACTATTTGACCTCATAGGCCGGACAATCCTGTCAGGATCTCTCTCTGTTCTCTTTAGCCCAATTCCTGCTCATCACAACCAAAGGCGGTAGTCTAAGGATTCCTCTTAAATCCAACATGTCAGTGGCAACCCATGTGGTCTTGAAATACCTGGTGAATATCATACGTAATGAGTGCCTTTATCAACAGAGCTGGGGTCCGGTCTTTTATTTACAAATCCAGCAGAGTTGTCAAAGCCATTGGCTCTACTGAAGCCTTTTCAATTATTTGTATGCTGGATGACCTGAAAATGTCATCCTAAAGCACTCAAGATGTTGCAGTCCATAATATTTATGTCCGAAAACAAGAGCCTGCGTTAGTCAAGATACATTCCTGTATAGATGTGCCTTCGCTCAGAGAATTAAGTTCATAATAGCATGACTAGTATATACATTTTTTCATTCCCCACCTGGAATATCTGAAAATAAAAAAATCACCTTACTATCCTGCCACCGATTGAGAGCAAACAATCTCTGTCTTAAAAATCCATTTAAATCCATTCGCACATCGAAGTGGGAAGAGCTTTTTTTAATTAGAGAATACTCCTGTTGGATATCTGATATGCCCTCCTTGTTCCCCTTCAGACGGATGGTTGAGTCTTTTCTGTTCTGGCCTGATTAAGTTCCGGCAGTTGTATCCTTTTGAGATCATATTGAATTCTTCTGTGCCTGTCTGCACATTGTAGACTGTTATTATCCCCCTGATGTAGTTCCAACAGGATGTGTGCTTGCTCCTATGTCAAATTAATTAGAGTTGGTCATAATCCAGATCTTCCTGCAACCTTCATGTGAACATTACGTTTCCATTGGGTTGGAAGGAGCCAATGGTGAAGTAGCGGTACTTTAGGAAAACAACAAACCATATTCAGATCCTCAGAGAAATGCCCCAAGATGACCAGCTTCAATTTCGGTCTTCATTGCCTAGATAAATTGGATAATAAAGATAGCCCCAGACTTGGGGCAAAGATCTGGTTATCACAATAGCAATCCACACCCTCCTTCCTAACATTAAGCTTTTGTATGACTTGGCAAAGTTTGTTGTGATCGCTTCATTCACCAATGATACAACGTTTTAGAGAATTGGTCTGAAAAGTGTTTTGACTTTGATCCGTGGAGTAGGCCCCCGAAAAACGGTTAGACGAGATGACTAGTAACATCGAAGTTTTAGAAATAGAAACCATTATACTAAGACTTAATCATTGGTGTAAGGTTGAGAGTGATGTAAGCCTATTTAGGTAGTACTTGGTTAGTGGACAGCATTGCGTTATTTCTGCAGTGTCATAGCAAAGTTAATGCAAAATATCTTTCACAGCATTAAGTAGGAGTTGTTTTTGCACGGTAACCAGGGGATGCAAAAATGTAATGTCTAATCTGACCACCTAAATACCACAACGTTTATCATTTGGGCACTGGTTTACACAATCCTGGCTCATGTGGCGAATGAAGTAGACTGACGAAAATCTTCTCTTGCCTTGAAGCTGTTTCTCCAGAATTGGTACGAGCTATCCTCCAGTAAGAATATGAGGGTGGCATAAGGGGAAAGAAGAATGCTTCGAGATGCGACTTAACCACAGGAGGCAGGATATTGACAGGGAGGCAATGAGATGCTGCTGCAGAGAGTGGAACATACGTTCAAAATGCCAGAGCATTGAGAACCTTCTGAAGGAGACCAGCCTTAGGTGGCTGCTGAGTCCTGGTCTCTGGCATTCTTTTCTCCTGCTGTGCTGGAATTCATTCCAGCTGATGAGGCTGTTACAGGCTGCCGCATGTGCCATGTTGGGAGTTTCCAGGCATCTGGAAGGTGAACAGCAACCGTGTCCCCTGGGAAGTCCATGGTAGCATCACTCACCATGCAGGAGAGAAAGTGGGCGTCACTTCTGCCTTATGTTCACCCTCTTTTTATAGGTGGAGTGGTAGAGCACTGCCAGTAAAAGGGAGATGTGTCACTATTTTACAAACCAGGTTGGCAGTTATAGGATGTATACAGTTATAAAAATTGGTAAAATCACAAAACAGGAAGGCACAGTATACTAAGGTAAAGCTGCTTTGCCTCCCCGGCAAAACAGCACCCACCAAGTTCTATGCTATCACATAACATTCACATTGCTTACTGTACTGACCGCACACGAAAACCAACCTATTCGGATTCCACGTTGTGAAGGGATACTTGGAACCATTTGGAAAGTCTACCCTGGGCTACTGACTGAACAGGGATGCCATGTTAATGTTTGAATGAGCCGCCTCATAGGTGCCACGTAACAAATGTTTTCCTATTAAAATTTGTTTTTTTTAAATGGGAAGAAATCACTTAAAGTATGACAGCCTAAATGATTATAAAAGCAAACTAATGCTGAATGGTGTTATTAAGAGTATTTTACTCATTATTTTATATCGGTTCCTGGCTCCTCCAGGATATCAAAACTTTAGGAAGCGGCCAGCATTTACCGCGGAGGTATGCTTGAGATCTAGTTCTGTTTGTAGAGCATGCCATACACGTGTTCTAATTATCATAAAGTAGTATTTTCCACACCGCTTGATTCATTCCACAACCGAAACTCAATTAGCTTGTCAACGTCATCCTGTAGGAAATACAGAATTGCCTAAGCAGTGAGAAGAAATGCCAAATGTAACCTTCCAAACCTGCAGGAGATGATTGCCCAATTTTTTTTAATTATACCTTTAATCTATTAATGTCCTGGTAATTGACCAACTTATGACTATTGAGGTCTGATCTACCATTTTATTCATTTAAATATAGAGCCACATGCAGTAGCGTTACCGATTCCATCTTAAGCACGTAAATGAGAGCGGGGAAGTGTAGCAATTGAGAAAAGATCATGCAGCAACAGAGAGGGGAAGCAGGAAGTTGATTGTTCCAATAGGAGCTCAGATAAGGCAGTGGTGAGACTGGCACTTTCAGTGGAGTCATTCTCTGAACAGATCAGTCTTTAAGGAATGCACAGCACTTGTGTAACGTAGGTAAAGTTAACTGTGTAAAGTACTCAGTCGAGAAACAAATTATATTGTTAATACATGGGCTGTAAGTTCTGCTGATGGCATTTCCTGGGTCCTGACCTGCACAGATCTTGTTTTTCATTTCTATAACATCTAGATCAGATTGGCTATATTGAGAACTTAATAATGATCCCCCGTTGTGATTTAGTGTTCGAGGCATGTGGGCTGCTAAATTCATATCTTAGCATTAGATCGCCGCCTAGTGTTGGGTCCGGATGATCGCACATTGTTGTCCTGGAAGAGTCTTCGAAGTATCCTGAGATAGGTGGCTCCTCCCCTGGACTACAGTGCGCATGGGCATCGGCTCCATCCCCAGATTGTTTTTTTCCGCCATTGGGTTCGGATGCGGTCTCGACCTCTCTCTGTCGGAACCGAGAAAAACTAACTTTTTAAGGCCAAAAGGCCTTGGTTTCATAGCGTCGGTATTGTTTGCGCACGGTCTCGAGTTCTTCCGTCTCTTGGAGTCGGATTCAGCGGAGTTTTTTCACTCTTCGGACATCGAGGCCTTCTCATCGCGACACGACTGCAACTTTCCAGCATGGAGCGGAGTCCGTTTAAGTACTGTCCGCTCTGTGGGTCCAAATACCCACATATAGATTTGCACCCCGTCTGTAACAAATGCCTTTCACCAGACCATGACGACGGAAAGTGCAAGGCCTGCGCACAATTCAGGTCTAAGAAGACTCTCAAGCTTCGGCGCGCGGTGCGCCTGGAGGCCAGACAAGCGGCCCCAGATCCGGAAAACATTTTCGGCGACCATGAAGAGGAGGACCAGAGTCATCATCTCCAAATCTCCCCGCCCGAGACGGAGGTCGAGGCGGATCCGGTAGACGACGACGGAGTCGTGGGTCAAGGCCTTGAATACGTCGACGAGGTAGGGGACGTCGAAGAGATTTATGGGGCCGCGGAAGATAGCTCAGGGGACGAGCTATGCCCGAAGGTTACGAAGATCACGATCGGGTCACGGGATCGCCTGTTGGCCTTACCCAAGACCCCGTACCGCAAGCCACGGCCCCGCCTTCAGGCCCGGCCACGGACACACTTGCGGCGCAGCACGTTTCGAAACCGAAACCGAAACCTACGGTATCGACAACACCTAAAATGGCCGACACGAAAACGAAACCGAAACTTATGGACTCGAGCGTCCCTAAAATGGCGGCCGTACCTATGAAAGCTACCGCACCGGCTACTTCATCGACTCCGTCGGCCTCCGGTCCACAGAAGTCGAAGAAATCGGTCGATTCCACAGGGTCGAAGACGGCGCCAGAGGAGGGATCCTCTAAGAAGGGTGGTCGGCATGGGTCAACCGCTGCGACACCGTCCAAGCACGCCAAAGCCAGCGGCACGGCTCCGGTTCCGACTGGGACTTCGTTAGTCGGACGCGTGGTGGACACGGAGGCGACACTGTGGAAAAGTAAATTTTGCCATGTTCTGTGTCCCTACGCCTCATCCATCATATGTTATGTGTGCATGATCAATATGCATATGTTATTCCCCATTTCTGATTAAAGACGCAATTACAGTTGTGTCCACCTCTAGTATGTTAGTTTCCAGTCCTCGTGAATACTACGAATATCAGGCCTATGTAAGCTACGTTGCCACGTTTCTCAGTGTGCACGTTATTCCATTATAAAGTCCCCGTTTCTAGGCCTCAAAAGGGCCCGGACCACAGATTCAGCTCCTGTCTCCTGAAAGTCTCGCTGAGGAGCGATACAGCCCCCACCTGTATCCTCGACCCTTCACTTACTTCCTGCCTCGCAGTGCCCGGTGCACCCCGGCTCTGCCTCTGAGTCTGCCAAAAGTATGTTATAGTTCCTGCTATCAGTTCAGTCCTCCTCCTCTGCATTCCTAAGCTACTGAACTGCATCAATAGTTTCCGTCATTGTCTAGCCTTCTCGTCTCCACGTTAGAGAAATACTGTATTTAATGGTCATTTAATATTCTTCACGCACTACATATAGAATAATGTATGGTCCAGTCTTAGAATCAGGTTAGCCTCTCCCCTCATGACTTCTAGTTCATATCAACATGTTCCCTAAACATTAGATACCAGATAGGGTTTAGGTACATGTCGCTCCAACCCTCCAGACTCTAGTCTCTGCTCCTAGCACAGAGTTCGTAGCCCCCAGCTTCTCCTAGTAACACGTCATTGCTAGTTTTCGCGCACCATTAGGTTAGAGGTCCCGGCTCCTTAGGTAGCCCCCTCCTATGTTTCCGCCCATTTATGACATATTCTGTTACGTTCGCATCACATGTCTATGTATACTCCCAGTTACACCTCTTTTTACTGTTATCTCTCGCGACTGCTACGCGTCACGCCTTCTACTCCACCCACTGTTACGCCCACTGCAATGTAATGCTATGTGTTTGCGCTATGTATATATATCAATGTTATGTTATTAAATGTTAGCGCGCTCATCCCAGACCTAGCCCCAGCAGCTGCTGGGCCTCTTTTCCCCTGCTGGGTCCCAGTTGTCCTGCTGGGCCCTGTCATTCTGTTCCTATGCAGGTTGTCTTGATCCTGTCCTTATGCTGTAATAAACCTGCAGAAACTCCTACTACCTCGAATCTTGACTCTTATTTATTGAGCTATCTGTTATTCATTCATTCATCCAAAAATAGGGTATTATTTATTTATTTACCACATAATGGCGCCCGAATAGGGACTTGCCCTTTCCCCACGCGTCGGTGAAGCCACGCCGACCCCCTGACCCTCTGCAGTCGTGACGGAACCATACCGTGCACTGGCAGATATTTCTGCTCCAAGTATCCCTCAGGCCCACGGAGGAGACGGAGGAGGCGGTCCAGCATCCGAACGAGACGGTGGAGGAACGCGGCGAGTCCCGACCAGAGCCCAAGCCGAGAGTCCAAGGTCCGAGGTATCCGGAGGTCCACCCGTAATTGAAGTCCGAAGTCCGAAGTTCGTCGTCGTAGTCCAGTCCCGTCCGAGGCTTTCCGTTCCGTGCTGCCCGGTGAGTACCATTGCTGGGGTAGTGTCTAGACAGGGTCAGTCTAAATTGACTCCTGGTCCGTGGGTTGGTGGTACCCAAGCTCACAAACGAAGTGTTCACCTAGGTGGATACGGGTCTTGATGTGTTCCTTTATGGGACCGGTATGTTCCGTACTGTTATAGCAGTGCATCCAGTAACTCTAGTCTGTTCCGTTCTCGAGAAATACTGTTCTGTTTCTGTTTTCAGTTTTTCAGGTAGTATTCTGTTCGAACTGTTATGTTATGATATTGTTTAATGTATTTCCAATGTCGTGGTATGCCTGAATTGTTTTCCCAATTGTTATTGTTTTTCGTGTATTGTATTGTGTTCCGATTCAAGTTTAGAATGCCGCTCTTTTCAAAGTTACGTCAGTTAAAAACTAGAAAGGGTCTGCTGGAAGCAGCAGTTCCTGTTCCGCCTAGGGACAGTCCAGGTCACTTTATGTATCAGAAACATGGCATAAGCGCCATATTGTATCTAGATTTATGGGTAGAGTATACCAAACAGTTAGAAGAAAAGTATAGATGGCCCGTATCGGGTACATGGGATGCCGAATGTATCATGCGAGTAGAAGAAGCATTATGGAAAAAGAAAGCCAGACAGTCACAGAAAGATGCCATCGAGTTATGGCGTAAGGAAGCGCATAGAAGAACGGAAAAGGAAGTCAGAAAGTCAGAGTCAAGTAGAGAATCCCAAGAACGAGCTCAAGAAAGAGAATTAATCGAGATAGGTGAACAAGTCAAAGCCGAACAGTCAGACAGACAGAGGCATGCCCTTATTAAGGGTATGTATCCTCTCCTTGCCGAAGGCTTGCCAAAGGCGACCCCAGAGGCACCCAGTAATTTCCCGCCACCACTAGTTCCGACCAAGCTACGTCACAAACCGACCGCAGCTGATATTTTTATTTCGTCCTATCTGGACGACACAGTTCCAGAATATGCAAATCCAGTTCGCGCTCCACCAGTCCCTGTAAATCAGGCACTTCCCGTTCCTCCAGACACCGGAGTACCTGTGACGGTACCCCCGGTCCAGCCTATAGTTCCACTTCCCACTCTGCCAGGACGTAGAGCCTCAGTCGACGATTCTAGTCTAGGGGCCGCAGGAGGAGCTACTCCTCAAACCCCGCCGCCACACAAGCGTTTATCAGCACTCGAATTACATGCTCAAGCATCACAGCGTACTCCTAAAAGTAATAAGTCTGTTACAGAAATCAGGCAAGCCCTTAACGAATGCGTTTATGATCCAGTTCCAGGCGAATATACTATGGTTTTATATTCCTTACGTGTAAGGAGAGTGACCGAGTATCTAGTCACCTTGCCGAATATGAAAGAAGATCTAGACAGAATATATCGTTTCATCCGTACAGGGGATGATCCAGAAAGTATTGGCGAGATTATGTCTCAAAGGAAAGCCGAGATTCAGCTCATGATATTAAAGTTCCTGATCAATTGTCTAATAAGAGAACAAGATTACCCGTCTAAAGATCCCGCCGAAATGAGAATCCTGACAAGGTGGAGTGATAATATAGCCGAGGGTAAGCACAAGACCGTCAGTGCCATGGAAAGTATGTACAAGAAAATTCGTAAAGAAATAATAAGGTTACATGAACAGCGTAAAGCAGCACAAGTAAGCGAGAAAGAAAGTATCTCTGATCCTGAAGAGGAAGAGAACGAGAATCCCGCCAGAATAGCGTATGTAGGAAAATCCAGATTTCCAGATCACCATTTACGCCTAGAACCCAAGTCTGTTTTTCATCATCCAACACCAGAACAAGGTTCTTTAGAACAAGTATTTCAAGCTACCGATCACATTCTGAAATCACGAGTCGGTTATAGTAAGTTAAGTACCATGCATGAACAAGAACTAGCCCGATCAGCAGTCCGATGGATTACTGATTCTACCACTTTTCCAGACGAAATAGTGGCACAAATGTTTCTGAAACTGCCCCCAGCCGAGCAACGACTGGTGGGTATATATATGATCCAGCACCTCATTACTCTGTATGAGGGTCAACATTCTGATCCAGGCCCGTTACACGATATCCTGAACGAGTTACTCCAGTATAAATGGAGAGGTCTAGGTACCGATTTAATTATTGTCATTCTGGAACAGCGCCACAAATATAGAACGTTTTTGAACCCGCATTTTGTTCATGTCTCACCCCCAGAAAGTAAATCGTTTTACATAGACAGACAGAATCCGTTACGAGAAGTCCACCCAGTCCAAGGGGCGGGTGGCGTAATGCAACGAGTGTTTGTATACACTCCGATTTCAAAGATGGAACTCCTCGAGATGAAGAAATTAATTCCCTGTCATGACAAAGATCCAGCAGGGTTCCATAGAGAATTAAAAGACATGCTCCGTATGGGAGAATACACTTACCCAGATATCATTAAAATGTTAAAGGTCCTGCTACCCGCAGGGGTGTACGAAAAGTTAAAGGAAAAAGAATGGGAGGTGGGAGAGAAAAAGATCGATTGGACAGCTCTAGAAGCTGAAGACAAGGCACGAGTACCAGGTACCGGTCTTGGAGATAAATGTAAAGAATTACCAGAATTATTGATTCAAGTTTTACCCAGATTATTGACAACTAGGAAAGAAGACTGGGATGCAATCTCAGCCTGTAAACAGAAACAAGATGAAGACATTAGTGATTTTTATTCTAGATTTGAGAAATGTTTCAGTATTAACAGTGGTCTCAAGACAAGTAGTGAGTCATACCCTCATCTTTTCGTTACCAAATTAGTCGAGAATTCAAGTCCACAAATTAAAAACCGAGTTTTGAAAGTCGAAAGCACCTGGCAAGCGAATACTCCGTCCCAGATGCTCCAGATGCTCCAGTATCACCAGAATAGAATTAGAGAAGAGCAAGAACACGAAAGAAAACGTATGAAAGACACGAAAATGAAAGTACTAGTTGCACAATCTATTCCTCAAGACAGTCAGAAGAGGGGTCCGAATCAAGCCAGTCATCCTGCAGCTCCCGTTAAAGGGAACTGCAATTATTGTAAACAGCCAGGTCATTTTATAAACGAGTGTGCAGTTCTGAAACACAATATAGCTACTGGTAAGACTAAAGAAAGACCACGTCCGCCTAGACAAGAACAAGTCCCACAGATTCCTCAGTCACAGAATGCACAACAGACAGTTACAGTACCGCAGCCTATTGCTGCAACACAGCATGTTACATCACAGATGTACCAGTATGCACAGTCTGAGTATCCAGAGTACCAGTCATATTCATGAAACAGCCTAGAGAGGGAGGTAGGCTTGCCTCTCATCGAGATACCTGTAGACCAAGAAGGTCCCTATGTTCATAGTCAAGTATTAGGGAAAGACAGAAAGTTTTTGATCGATACAGGGGCAAGTAGGACCACAATTAGTCACGCCGAAGTTCCAGGGGCTCCGCTCTCAGGCTCAAGAAATGTTTCCCTTGGATTTTCAGGAAAACCCATAGTTAATGAGATATCAAAGCCAGTTACTCTAGAAGTAGGTCCATTGTCCCGTACTACTGATCTGTTACTTACTAAGTCATGTCCAGAAAATCTATTAGGCATTAAGACACTGAAAGAATTAGGTGCAGTTATTTGCTGTTCCCCAGAGGGAATACGTCTGTTCCTACGTGACTTTAAGGGTCACTATGTGTTACGAGATTTTGATTCAAGATTGTCTAATGTTCCGCAGCATTTATGGGCGCAAGGTCCAACTGATGTAGGTTACATGCAAATCACACCCCATCGTGTGACTCTCAAGCCAGGTGTAGTGTTACCCCGAATCAGACAGTACAGATTGCCACCTGAGGCTGTAACAGCCTTATCCAAAATTATTGACGAGCTCATGGCTCAAGGAGTAGTTGTAGAAACTGACTCCAATGTATGCAATTCTCCGATCATTCCAGTCATGAAACGTACTGATCCAAATGCACCCCCAGTATATCGATTAGTGATTGATTTACGAGAGCTTAATAAATGTATTATTCCTCAGTATCCAGTTGTCCCAGATATTTCTTCCCTGTTAACAGCCATTGATTCCGAAGCCATGTTTTTCACTGTTATTGACCTCAAGAATGCATTTTTTAGTGTTCCAATTCATCCAGACAGCCAGTTTCTTTTCGGATTTTGTTTAAATGGAAGGAGCTATATGTTTACACGCGCTCCTCAAGGTTTCACAGAAAGCCCTAGTATTTACAGTCAAGCACTCAAGAGACAACTAGACAACATTCACATGCCAACTGACACTGCCCTGCTCCAGTATGTCGATGATCTACTGATCACAGCCCGTTCTGAACGTGACTGCGAGCGAGCATCACTTACAGTTCTGTATTTTCTAGCCGAGATGGGGCACAAGGTGTCACCTTCGAAGCTCCAATTCTGTGTCCAGCAAGTGGTATACTTAGGACACTTGCTGTCCAAGAGGGGTAGGCAGTTGACACCCGACCGTATCCAGTTAATAGCGAGTCTTCCCCAGCCCAGAACCCAGAAGGAGGTACGTGCTTTTATCGGCCTTACTTCTTATTGTAGACAATGGATTCCCCAGTATGCATTCCTAGCCAAGCCACTGATACAGTTAACGACACAGGAGGCAGCCGTATCGACTGTCCTCCCTTGGACATCTGACCATACACTTAGTTTTAACGAGTTAAAGAAAGCCCTATGTCAAGCTCCAGTTCTAGCTACACCGAACTACAGTAAGCCTTTTACACTTTTTGTTACTGAACGCGAAGGTACAGCATTATCTGTTCTCACACAAGATCAAGCAGGTCAATACAAGCCCTGTGCTTATTTTTCGAGCACATTAGATCCAGTCGCCCAGGCGTTGCCTGCGTGCCTCAAGTCAGTTGCAGCCACAGCACTAGCTATCAGACAAAGTGATTCCATAGTTTTAGGACATTCCCTGACAGTACAAGTTCCACATTCAGTAGAAGTTCTTTTAAACCGAACACAAACTCAGCACTTGACAATTGCACGTTTAACAGGTTATGAATTGACACTGTTCCAGCCACACATAGAAATTAGACGCTGCAACGTCCTGAATCCTGCTACACTGTTACCATCAGTTAGTTCAAATCCAGACCCACATGATTGTGTGGAAGTAGTTAACATTACGACTAAGCCAAGACAAGACCTGACAGACATTCCGTTATCAGATCCTGACCTGACACTTTATGTGGATGGTTCATGTATGAGAACTAGTACAGGAGAACTAGTAGCCGCGTATGCAGTGACTACTGACACTGAAGTTATTGAAACACACCGTATTGATACTCTGTCCGCTCAAGCAGCAGAGCTAGTCGCTCTGACACAAGCCTGTATACATGCCAAAAACCTGAAGGTTAATGTTTACACAGATTCACGTTACGCATTCGGAGTTGTACACGACTTCGGAGTGCTCTGGCAGGAGAGAGGTTTCATGACTTCTCATGGAACCAAGATTCAGCATGGTCTCCTTATTCAAGCCCTGTTAGATGCCATACATTTACCGACATCTATTGCTATCATGAAGTGCAAAGCACATACGAAAGATACTGACATTATTTCCCAAGGTAATGATTTAGCAGACCGCACAGCCAAGCTTACAGCACAGACTCCAGACATTCCAGTTAACATGACACATACTCCAGATCTGACTACATGCATGACAGTTAAGGACCCTACACAAGATGTCATAGATATTCAGTCACATGCTACTCCCGATGAAATCAAGAAATGGTCTGTACAAGGAGGGGTCCAGACAGATCAAGGATGGTTAACGAAGGGTAGAGCCATATGGTTTCTCCCCGATTCTATGGTTCAAGTCATTATCAATACCGCACATAGTCCAGCACATTTAGGAGAAAAAGCTATGTTAGACAGTATCCAGAACATTTGGTTCAACAAGCATTTACGAGCTGCAGCCAAGCAGAAAGTCCGTACCTGTATGATATGTTGTCAGTTTAATCCAGGTAAAAGTGTCCCGGTGGAACAAGGTGGTTTCCAGCCCCCTGACCACCCTTTTGAGGTCCTCCAGATGGATTATATTCAAATGGAGCGATGTCGAGGTTTCAAGTATGTCCTTGTAGTAGTATGTGCCTTGTCCAGGTGGACAGAAGCATATCCAGTCCCAGATTACACAGCCGCGACCACTGCCAAGCAGTTGGTTCGTGAATTTTTCCCTAGATATGGACTCCCTAGAGTCGTATATTCTGACAACGGTCAGCCATTCTCATCCGAACTCATGAAACACGTTTCCCTTTTGTTAGGGTACCAGTGGAAGTTCCATTGTGTACGCCATCCAGAAGCAGCTGGACTAGTCGAGAGACATAATCAGACTCTGAAGATCCGTATAGCAAAGGTCTGTAAAGATAAGGGTGTGGACTGGTTAGTAGCTTTGCCAGTCGCTCTGTTTTACATGCGTATGGTCGCACATTCCAGATCAGGTCTGTCCCCGTATGAGGTCGTTTTCGGCCGCCCCCCTAACATGTGGGGTACTCCTAGACCCCGAAGTATTACCGATGTTTCATGTAATATGCTGACAGATTACCTAGCTTCCTTGATGTCTGCCCTCAACTCATGTCGTTCACAGGTTGCCGCCGCATTTCCAGACAATACCGAGGTGGCACCGCACGAGATCGTTCCAGGTTCCTTGGTGATGATCAGAAATTTTGACAGATCAAGTCCGCTGGAACCACGTTGGAAGGAGCCACGTCAGGTCCTCTTGACCACCCGAACTGCCGTCAAGTTGGAAGGCAGGAAGGGGTGGGTCCACCTTTCTCATGTAAAACTTTTCCAAGGACCAAAACCAGTCTTCAAAGACATTGCCAAGAACATTTCCCAGGATTCAAAGGATTGCCAGAACATTGTTTTAAAGGACTGTCCCGCACCGGACCCTATTACAACCCCTCCCTTGTTAGAGAAAACTCCGCAACAGGAGTATAAGTTAAAGCTCAGGTCTAATAAGTCAGCCAGTTTGATTGTATAAGTCCTCCCCTAGGTGAAACGGTTAAATTGTTTCTGACATGTATAAAATAGACCCCCATAGTGAGAGAGTCAGTCGAAGTTCGCTTCAATGTATCGTTTTTCTGAGTTTCATATTATTTCTCAGCATAATGATTTCCTGCACCAGCTATGCTTTCTATCTGTGTTTTTCAGTTCCTCATGTAAATATGTCTGCTCATGCTACAGTAGAGCACACGTTTAGTGATCTGCCTCCTCACGAATATTCATACCGCCTCGCAATGCGTAATAACACATTCATCCGTATGTTACATTATTCACACCAGACCAGCAATGCCACTAATTGTTGGGTGTGTGGTCGACTCCCCCCTTTTCAGACACCGAAGGGAGTTCTGCCACTGTTTCCTTATCCATTCTCACACAATGGTTCGTGTGGAGCATGGTCCACGTTAACGTCATCCTCAACAGATATGTCTTTTCTTAACAGTACATGTTTCCCAGACAAGCAAGGTTTCCCCCACAGAACAGGTTTAGATCTAGAAAACGAAGTATATAATATAGGAAATTATTCGTCGAATTTCATGGTCCTGAATGTTCAGTCTGATACTACTCCAGACTCACCCGCTATTTCAGTACTACCAGTCAAAGGCGAATTATGTGTCCAAAGTTATGGTTCTGTACATATAGGTCATAGTGAATGTACTACTGTTATCCAGTATAGTGACAGTAGGAAATCTATTTTTAAAGCTTCACGTCATTCTTATTTTATTTGTGGTCAAACTGCATATGTCCGTCTGCCCCTCGATTGGGAGGGAACCTGTTACATTGCTTTCCTACTGCCACCTGTTTTTCTAGCCCCACCTGACTATCATAGGAATTCTTTCTTAGTACACACTAGACACAAGAGAAATCTCCCGATTGTCGATTATACTGAAACAGCCGCAGAGCAATTCATTGATATAGATAAAGGTGTTTTCCCTTATTTAGGTACAGTTGTAAATAGTAAGCTAATTCGTAGGTTAACCAGAACCCTCGAAGCAGTAGTAGATGAGACTGCCTCCGCTCTAGGTAACTTAACTGAAGAGCAATCCTTTATGAGAATTGTCGTTTTACAGAATCGTCTCGTTCTTGACGTCATACTGGCCGATAGGGGCGGGGCCTGTAGAATTCTCGGATCCAGTTGTTGCATTTTCATTCCAAATAACGCGCCGTCTGTTTATTCAGCTATAACCAGACTCCATAAAATTGCCCATCTGTTACATCAAGATCCAGGCACCTGGACATGGTCCGGTTGGTTCTGGAATATAATTTCCGCATGGGGATGGAAAGTCCTGTCCTTTCTAGGTATTGCAGTAGCGATCATATTCAGCTGCTGCCTCTGTATACAATGTGGCCCTGCGATTTGCAGCATGTGTGCTACCTCTTGTATTCCTAGTCCCAAGCCCCGTTCTAAATCCCGTTCCAAGACAATTCGAGACGAGCAAATGGTACTGTATGAAATGATAGACGGTATCATGAATATTGATGTTTCCTGATGGAAACGTAGTGACAAGGAGGGAATGTGGAAAAGTAAATTTTGCCATGTTCTGTGTCCCTACGCCTCATCCATCATATGTTATGTGTGCATGATCAATATGCATATGTTATTCCCCATTTCTGATTAAAGACGCAATTACAGTTGTGTCCACCTCTAGTATGTTAGTTTCCAGTCCTCGTGAATACTACGAATATCAGGCCTATGTAAGCTACGTTGCCACGTTTCTCAGTGTGCACGTTATTCCATTATAAAGTCCCCGTTTCTAGGCCTCAAAAGGGCCCGGACCACAGATTCAGCTCCTGTCTCCTGAAAGTCTCGCTGAGGAGCGATACAGCCCCCACCTGTATCCTCGACCCTTCACTTACTTCCTGCCTCGCAGTGCCCGGTGCACCCCGGCTCTGCCTCTGAGTCTGCCAAAAGTATGTTATAGTTCCTGCTATCAGTTCAGTCCTCCTCCTCTGCATTCCTAAGCTACTGAACTGCATCAATAGTTTCCGTCATTGTCTAGCCTTCTCGTCTCCACGTTAGAGAAATACTGTATTTAATGGTCATTTAATATTCTTCACGCACTACATATAGAATAATGTATGGTCCAGTCTTAGAATCAGGTTAGCCTCTCCCCTCATGACTTCTAGTTCATATCAACATGTTCCCTAAACATTAGATACCAGATAGGGTTTAGGTACATGTCGCTCCAACCCTCCAGACTCTAGTCTCTGCTCCTAGCACAGAGTTCGTAGCCCCCAGCTTCTCCTAGTAACACGTCATTGCTAGTTTTCGCGCACCATTAGGTTAGAGGTCCCGGCTCCTTAGGTAGCCCCCTCCTATGTTTCCGCCCATTTATGACATATTCTGTTACGTTCGCATCACATGTCTATGTATACTCCCAGTTACACCTCTTTTTACTGTTATCTCTCGCGACTGCTACGCGTCACGCCTTCTACTCCACCCACTGTTACGCCCACTGCAATGTAATGCTATGTGTTTGCGCTATGTATATATATCAATGTTATGTTATTAAATGTTAGCGCGCTCATCCCAGACCTAGCCCCAGCAGCTGCTGGGCCTCTTTTCCCCTGCTGGGTCCCAGTTGTCCTGCTGGGCCCTGTCATTCTGTTCCTATGCAGGTTGTCTTGATCCTGTCCTTATGCTGTAATAAACCTGCAGAAACTCCTACTACCTCGAATCTTGACTCTTATTTATTGAGCTATCTGTTATTCATTCATTCATCCAAAAATAGGGTATTATTTATTTATTTACCACGGATCGAAGGCTGGCACATCTGCGCATCGGTCCAAGGACTCTGGGTCGGCGGCGGCAGCATCTTCGTCAAAGACTCAAAAGGGCCAAGACGTCGGATCCGAGGGGAAAGTCAAGCCATCCTCGTCGGCGCAAAAGGCCACTGCATGTGAAGCGTCCCTCATCGCCTCTTCACTACAGAGAATCAGGGAGAAGGCCGCTGCTACGTCTGCTCCGATGCCATCGCCACACACTCCGGCAAAGCCTGCGAGTAAACTTCTTTTCCTTCTGCCACCAAAGGAGGCGCCGAAGGCCTTTTCAACGACATCGACGCCAAGGAAGTCGGATTCTTCGGGGGCACTTTCAAGTCGGGTACTCGACTCAGAAGAGGATTCTGAGCGTTTTATCGACGCCGACACAGGCAAATTGACCCTTTACAAAAGGAGGATCACTTCAGAGCCAGTGGACTCCTATGTCATCCCCCTGAAGAAGAAAAGGCTTCCTCAAGACGCTTCAAGCCTCATAGAACCTATCCAGCCTCCTCCAAGGAGGAGCCCTACACCCTCACCAGATCACTCTGAGGGTGAGGGATATGATGAGGATGACCAATACACCTTCCCCATCAATGAACCAGATGCACAGCCAGATTCATATGATGACATTGGTGACCAAGGCACCCAAAGTGTGGGGCAAGACCCACAGCCTTTCAGTGCACGTGCATCCCCAACAGAGGACTCTGCAGGTTTTCATGCACTCATTGAGAGGGCAGCTGCTAATCATGATGTGGACATGCATGCTGACCCAGTTGAAGAAGACTTTCTATTTGACACTTTTTCAGTCTCTGAAAGATCAGTGAAGACGCTGCCTATGCTCAAAGGGGTCCTCAAGCATGCTGCGGACATCTTTAAAGAGCCTACCAGAGCGAGAGTGGTCAATCCACGTATCGAAAAAAAGTACAGACCAGCACCTGCAGACCCTGCATACATTCGGGGACAGTTGCCACTGGACTCTCTTGTGGTCGCAAGTGCCAGGAAACGGGCCAACTCCCAGACGACGGGTGAAGCTCCTCCCCCGGACAAAGAGTCCAAGGTGCTAGAGGCAGGAGGCAAAAGAGTAGCTGCACAAGCTGCCAATTTTTGGCGTATTGCAAATACACAAGCACTCTTAGCATGTTACGATAGGGCGCATTACGACACCCTAGAGCAGATTATACAACACCTGCCTCCGCAGTTTCAAGAGGGCACCAAACTGCTTATAGAGGAGGGAAAACTGATCTCCAACGCAGCCATCAAGTGTGCACTTGACGCCGCAGACACAGCGGCTAGGGCTATCAACACTAGCGTCATGCTAAGACGACAAGCTTGGCTCCGCATATCAGGGTTTAAACCAGATATCCAGACAACCATACTTAATCAGCCAGTCAATCCTGATAGACTGTTTGGTCCAGATGTTGACACCACCCTAGAAAAAATAAAAAAAGACACCGAAACTGCTAAGTCAATGGGGGCCCTACAGTCACAACAGTTTCGTGGCAATAATTTTCGTCGCTCAGGTGCGCGTGGAGTCACCAGAGGACAGATGGGTCAACAATCGCAATTCTCGAGAGGTGGAGCACAATCCCCGTACACCAAACAGAACAAGGGGGGTTACCGAGGAAACAGCACCAGAGGACGCGGCAGAGGGAACAACAACTCCCGCTCCTCTACCCCAAGCAAACAGTGACTCTCTGTCACTACCCCCCGACCACTTGACACCTGTCGGGGAGAGGCTGCAGCAGTTCCTGCCCGTCTGGAGAAACATCACCACAGACAGGTGGGTGCGACAACTAGTCCAGTACGGTTATTGTCTAGAGTTGAAATCCACTCCACCCAACATTCCACCAAGGCAAAGGCCTATGTCCGCAGAGCACTTGCACTTATTGCAGCAGGAAGTAGTGGCGATGCTGCAAAAAGGCGCAATCGAGCTCGTGCCAGTGGGACAGGAAGGCACAGGGGTATATTCCCTGTACTTCCTTATTCCAAAGAAGGACGGATCTCTCAGACCCATTCTAGATCTACGTCCCCTCAACCTGTATATACTGTCAGAACATTTCCATATGCTTACACTGCAACAGATTCTTCCCTTGTTAAACCAAGGGGACTTCTTAGCAACCTTAGATCTCAAGGATGCTTATTTCCACATTCCACTACACCCGTCCCACAGGAAATACCTCAGGTTCACTATCCAAGGCAAGCATTACCAGTTCAAGGTCCTACCCTTCGGAGTCACCACAGCCCCAAGGGTGTTTACCAAGTGTCTGGCGACAGTAGCAGCGCACCTCAGGAGGCAGAACATCCATGTCTACCCCTACCTGGACGACTGGCTCGTTCAAGCCAAGTCGGAACAACAGTGCGCCGCGGACATGTCGACTACCATTCACCTCCTTCACAATCTAGGTTTCTCGTTGAACTACCCAAAGTCGCATCTTCAGCCGGCACATGTCCGGCAGTTTCTAGGTGCGACGATCAATACCCTGACGGCCATGGCTCAACCAAACAAAGTCAGGATAGACAGCATGCAGTCTCTAATCCAGAAATTCAGACCACAACACTCGCTTCCAGCGAGAGTGTTCATGCAGTTGATAGGCATGATGGCCTCCTGCATCTTCATAGTCCCTCACGCACGGTTACATATGCGCCCGCTCCAGGAGTGCTTAGCAAATCAGTGGACACAGGCTCAAGGACAATTAACAGACCTAGTGTTGGTTACCAGTCGGGCATACGACTCTGCATTGGTGGACTCCACACAACCTTTGCAAGGGCCGACTGTTCCAGGAGCCAGTGCCACAGATTATCCTGACAACGGACGCATCTCTCCAGGGATGGGGAGCTCATCTGCTCACTTACACAGTGCAGGGACTATGGACGACGCAGCAACAGAAGATGCACATCAACTATCTGGAACTGATGGCAATCTTCATGGCGCTCAAGTCCTTCATTGTACATCTGTGCAACAAGGTAGTGTTAGTCCGGACGGACAACATGACCGCGATGTACTACATTCAAAAACAGGGGGGCACCCACTCGCCACAGCTGTCTCATCTGGCTCAGGGCATGTGGCGGTGGGCCATTCAGAGGAACATCTTCCTCATGGCAGAACACCTCCCGGGCAAGGACAATCAGATGGCGGATCTGCTCAGCAGATACAGCCATCAAATGCACGAGTGGGAGTTACACCCATCTGTACTCCACCCGTACTTCCAGCAGTGGGGTCATCCGGAGATAGACCTGTTTGCCACAAAAGAAAACGCAAAATGCCAACACTTTGCCGCCAGGTTTCCTCACCCACAGTCGCAGGGGAATGCGATATGGATGAACTGGTCAGGCAAATTTGCGTACGCTTTTCCGCCAGCCCCTCTGATACCGCTGGTGGCAAGAAAACTAAGGCAGCACGCGATGACTCTCATCCTGGTTGCTCCAACGTGGGCGCGCCAAGCGTGGTACACCACGTTCCTCGAACTCTCAGTGGTGCCGCATCAGAGACTGCGCCTCACGCCCAGGCTTTTGACGCAGAACCATGGAGAAATTCAGCATCCAGATCCGCAACAGCTCAACCTGGCGATCTGGCTCCTGAAGTCCTAGAGTTTGGATACCTTAACCTGCCTCCAGAATGCATGAACATCATCAAGGAGGCAAGGAGGCCAACTACCAGAGCATGCTATGCTGCAAAATGGAAGCGCTTTGTCATTTATTGTACAGCCAATGACATCAACCCGCTAGATGCATCTATCCCTAACATCATTTGCTATCTGTTGCATCTTTACAAGTGCAATCTAGCGTACACTTCCATTCGGATACATCTATCCGCCATAGCAGCTTATCTTCAGAACAGGCAGCATCTCTCTGTCTTCAGGGTGCCTGCCATTAAAGCTTTCCTTGAAGGTCTGAAACGAGTCATTCCCCCAAGAACGCCACCAGCTCCGGTGTGGAACCTCAATGTGGTCCTCACCAGGCTGATGGGACCACCATTTGAGCCACTGCACTCGTGTGAACTCCAATTCCTAACGTGGAAAGTAGCTTTCCTGATAGCTATTACGTCACTGAGGCGGGTTAGTGAGCTACAAGCGCTCACAATCGAAGAGCCTTTCATTCAAATTCATCCAAATAGGGTAGTGCTACGCACTAACCCCAAATTCCTTCCGAAGGTGGTGTCACAGTTTCATCTCAACCAAACTATTGACTTGCCGGCATTCTTCCAAAACCCACAAACGGTGGCGGAAAGAATGCTCCATACCTTAGATGTACGGAGGGCGTTGATGTACTACATAGACAGGACACAACCCTTTAGGAGAACAAAACAACCCTATTTCCAAAGCAGGAATAGCCAGGTGGATTGTTAAGTGCATCCAAATCTGTTATCAAAAGGCCAAGCGCACTTTAACGATACCCCCAAGGGCGCACTCCACACGCAAATTGGGGGCATCCATGGCTTTCCTAGGGAACATTCCTTTAGAGGACATTTGCAGAGCAGCCACGTGGGTTACACCACATACCTTTACAAAACACTACTGTGTTGATGTGCATTCCAAGCAGCAAGCTGCTGTAGGGCAGGCTGTTCTCAAGACACTTTTTCAGGTTTCTGCAGCTGGCACGGGCAACCGCCGCTGATGGAGGGACTGCTATGTATTCTATGCTAAGATATGAATTTAGCAGCCCACATGCCTCGAACTGAATATGCTACTTACCAGTATGCATCTGTTCTTGGCATGTAGGGCTGCTAACATTCATATCGCCCACCCTCCTCCCCGGTGCCTGTCGCAGCTGCAGATGTACTATTGTATTCAATCATTAGCATGGACATCCTTTACACTTTTCACTCCATCTTCTGCCACAATGGCGAAAAACAATCTGGGGATGGAGCCGATGCCCATGCGCACTGTAGTCCAGGGGAGGAGCCACCTATCTCAGGATACTTCGAAGACTCTTCCAGGACAACAATGTGCGATCATCCGGACCCAACACTAGGCGGCGATCTAATGCTAAGATATGAATGTTAGCAGCCCTACATGCCAAGAACAGATGCATACTGGTAAGTAGCATATTCATATTGTGGCACTGAGGAACTCCTATCAAATAAAAAAGAACACCTGCAAGAAGGATGCTTTAATGAGTTAAGTTAGATGGGGAACAAGCATTCCTGTAGTATTCGCTTTAGGATGTCTACAATTCTTTAAAAATGGGAGAATTGTAATTGAAGTATGACTTTGGATCGTGTCGTGGAGGCAGGTCTTTTTCAAACAAATTAAAAGTATACCTAGACCTTTTTGTTTTTTGATGAAAAAGGTGACTAAGGTGGGGATATAATATTTACCATGCAAGGTGAAGTATAGGGGGCAAGAGACGCTGATTTCCTGTGATTCTGATTCTTGAGTTTACCGCAGAGGATGTCACTCCTCAGATACCATAGCAGTACCCTGATTGGAGCAAAGCAGCAGCTGCTGTGATTTAAGCAGTACTAGGAGTGCTTACTGAACCCATAGTCTTAAACAAAGTCTCAGACCTCAACTTACTCTGTATTGATGAAAGCTTGCCTGGGACTTGAGAATTGTGGGGAATATAAGCGATCCACACATACGTGTCTTATTTCTACAGAATGGAGTCTGTTTCTTATAGAGCCTTTGGAAAGTCCCGAGGACAAAACGTATATTAGCTGAGGTTAAAGTATTAGAGTGTTACCCAAAATGAATTGTATTCTAAGAGAATGTGTAATTGAGCCTTTCTTGTGTAGCACATATAACCGAGGGGGTGCAACCCAGCATTCGTATTCTCTGTTCTATAAGGTGATATCACAGTCACTCTAAGCCCACCCTCACTCGTCTCTGCAACTTTTTCAAGAGAGCAGGACCCGTGTTTCATGTGAAATTTACCATATTCTAAAACCAAACCAAGATGAAACAGATTGCGTTTCATGCTGATACACGACTCTTAACAACATTGACACCTAGTTGTACGCGAAGGTCGTAGCAAGTATGATGAAGAATGTATTGCCTTTCCTTTTAAATACGCGAGAAGCAGGAAGGAAGGAAGTTGTTAAGTAAGATCTTTGCCTAGGAGATGTAGCCAGGCTTAGAAAACTCCTCTCAGTCATGGTGCCTATGTAGGATGGACATTCATTTGAAATCTGAATTTGATCCAGCATCATTGATACACTTCTGGCAGCATATTAAAAACACTAGGTCAACGATCCATATTCTTATTGGACGCGATCAAATTAGAAGCTTCTACCTGACAAAGATGGCTGATGTATCCTCTATTCCCCCACTCTTGGTTAAGTTTCTTGTGTAGGTAACCCAGAGAGATGGATGAAATTCGGGGACCCTATGGAAGGCTCGAGGACAGCATATACGATTCTAATAAGGTGCACTTGGTTATTCACCCTCTGTTTAAAGAGCAGCTGCCCATTGCATCTCTTTAGAGGCAGCCTTTATCACTGTTCTGGTGTTTCACAATATGGGGTATCTTTTCGTCTTATTAAAAATTACCTATGACTTCAACCGTATCAAAGTGAAGTATGTGGCACCCTTTCTTGGCTACTTCATCTTTGCATCGTAAAGAGTATTTTCGACTTGCTCTTAAGGAAACGTTTCAATGGCTATGTCACATAAATACGAAGGGCAAAACAAATATTGATGTAGATTTATTAGTTTTGCTAAAGTGAGTAAAAATGGTGTATCTCGCTTACATTAAAAAAATAATATATATTTTTATTTGTTATAGTGTTAATTTCATACATTTCAAGTGCGGCCTTGCTTAAAAGATTCAGCATGTCATCTGTCCACACAGGCATAATTTTCATATTTCTTTTTCTATTCTGATTACAGACTACCTCTAGCGATGTGAGCAATAGTACTTTTCAGCATTTGCTATTTGAATTTTCCTTTTGGCAGTCTGGCATCTAAATCCGCTAATTAGACTCATTTTCATTTTCTGATGCGTTGAGTTCAATAATTGTCTCCGGGTAGTTAGGTTTTCATCCATTGAATGGTCCATGCAGGCTAATTTCTTTCAAAGTTCTTCTGCAATCATCAGTTCTGTCATGTCCTTTATCCATAGCGTGTGCTTTGCATCCTTTTCATGCATACTGGGGACATACAACTGAGTCGCAAATAAACCTGTGCTGTTCTAATAGATATTTTGCATGTTGCTCTCAATTTGCTGGGAGACCGCTATGAACCTTCTGAATTTCAATTTAACTAGAATCCGTGCTCAGAGTACTTTTCGAGGTGTGCAAAAAGTGCGTAATTAATATTGCGTAATTTGTTTGTGTAAAAATGCATTTTGAAAATTACGAGAAATTGCGCATAAATATGCGAAATGGCAAACTGACATTGGTGCTATATTGTAGTAAACGTATCCTTGCATCAGTTGTCGACACAAGGATGCATGTGGTGCTAAAATAATAACACAAAGCCACAAACAGCAGCTTATGGCGTTCTGGTTGTTCATGTTGTTCCTGCGCCCTTATGCTAAGTTTGTGTCGCGAATGGTGTGTGATTATGCGAGGAGGTGTAATAGTGTGATTTCGGGAAATTAATGTAACAAACACAATGCAAAATTCCTTAAATTCTGCGAGATTACGCTGGTATAATGGAAATTCCACCTGGGCCTGCATACTTTCGATTTTGGGAGTAATGCCTTGATAGTAAAACAATGTGATGGCTTGATATAAATTGATTTAAAAAAAAAAAAAGTAGTTTAGAAAAAGGACTAGTTTGTTAATTGAAGGGCTGCGTCTAAGTAGGCCTGGTCGCAGTTGCAAAGTAACAAAAAAACTCTGCAAAGTTCCTCTAGGGGCAGAGTGCAGTGCGAACTGCCATTTGCGCTGTTCTTCCTGCCATTCGAGTAGAAATTCTGCCCAAGCACCAGCTTGCGATCCACAACGTACCGTTTGCGAGCCAGGAAAAAAACTCCACCTCACTATGCGGAGCAGAGTTTTTTCTGCACTCCACGAGTTCCGCGGAATACAAAGTGCAGAAAAAGCTGCAAGCTAACGGAGCGGAGTTCACCGCCAAGGCCTACTTCTAAGTACACTGTACTTCCTCAAAGCTTTGGGCCAAGGTTTTGGCCAAGCATTTACCAGTTCTATTGCCACTCAGCCTGCCGGGCATTATTGTGCACATAGTTAAAAAATGTTGTTCATAATGGCCAGTGACTGAGACAGTAAAGGTTACCAGTCATTAAACTACTCGATCATGACTTTGTTCCTGGGTGCTACCCCAGAAAGAGTAACAGACTGGTGTAGCATTTGTTACAAACCATTATGAAACATGATTCAGCATGCCATCCAGGATATCCGGGCCCACATTCTCAGCTGCAGCCAAAAAAGGTGCAGAACCGTGCAAAAACATTCTTAGGGAACCAGTCTTGGCAGAGTCCTGATGGTTGTCTGCATTCCCTTAAATGAACCGCAGCATGAATTCCCATCAGACGTATGATCAAATCTCGTTCTTCCAAAATATTTGCATATTTCTATATTGTGTACTTGCTATCTATGAAATTGAAAACCTGTTTTACATTTTTTATTTGCTTAACATGTTTATCATTTTCACAACATAAATCTAAAAGCCACTGCTTTAGCTCAATGGGATTGTGGTAGTTGTATTAGCACACTTTGAAAATCTGTGCCATAGCACAAATGTGTAGTCATTTAAAATTATTTTTATGGTTTTAAGACTCCATGGTTCTATTTCAGTATCTGCCTGTTGCTTGTTAGCACGGCTACCATTGGTAATACATTACCCCTTAAATGCTTAAGGTACTGTGATAAGCATCTGTAGTAAAATGTGTTGTTTTGTGTTAATAATCATGTGGTGTTGCAAATGCAGGAGGAATAAAGGAGAGTTGTGCTTTATCTTTTATTATTTGATGTTTACTCCGCTTAATATTTTTGTATTTTACCAGCTGGAGCTGCACATGAAAGAGGACGGAGGAGAAATCCAGGTTATTTGGTCGCTGATAAATTTTCAAGATGCAAATCTTCATATCCAGCCAAAGGCAGCACAGGAGGTCAGTGAGTAAGTTTCATCACTCAGTCTTGTTCAGGTCTGGATAGCATGAGGGTGCAAAGGATGATCTAAAGCATCCCCACAGCTTTGTTCACCTACAAGTGTAGAAGAAAGGTAGGCGTTACATTTAACAATGAGACTTTCGTTTTTCTGTTTTTCAAATGTTTTCATTGTCATTTTAATTGTACTTTACTATCTGTGTTTATTGGTAACTTACAGTGCCGTCCTAAATTCGTGATAAATTGCCCCAAGAAGCACAAGGAAATTAATGGTATTAAAAAGCCTGTAAATCTGACCAATAATGCTTGTTGTAAAGTGTTCTACTTAGTGATCATCTATTTCTTCCAAATAAGCGCTTTGCGGCCTGTCATATTAATATTGAGAGTATTTTAGATGGCAGCATCTGATTTGCCACATTTTCTTTTCCTCTGTGCCTTTCAGCGGGCCCATTCTAAATTTGCTACAATGCACCCATGAATTGCACTGGTATAAATGCAGCCACTAGCCGTATGCGCAACAGCTTGTAATACATTTTTATATTGCACAAGAAAAACAACTACAAGATGGCTGCCTTGCATCCGGATGCAAGCTAAGCAGCCATCTTGGATTTTTTTTTTTTAAAGCTTTTTGAAAAGTCATTATAAAAAGGCCACAGTGCATGTGCCTATAAAGCATAAGAAAAAACGTTACAAGATGGCAACCATGCATGTCCACAAATGCATGGCGACCATCTTGCAATGGATTTTTTCATTCCAGGTGGTCGGATGGCACTATTGGTTTCACCAGAGCTGGAGGTGCATAGCTAAAAGCACGGCCAGCAGCAGGGCACCTTCCTGTACCTGTAGGTGGAGAGTATGGGGGACAGAGCGCTATTGATCTGGTAAACAGGGAAGAGTTTAAAACCGGGTACCCTCTTAAAGTACCAAGTGCCTTTCCCGGAAATGCCATGGTGTGAAAGCCTACCCAACCGCTAGCCACTCTTAAAACAGCTATTGGATGAGGGAGGCTGATAAAACTCCACTCTCTCTGCATTGTATGCGTATGTATCAAATAGTATATTGGCAACACCTATTTGTAGGTGAAAAAGGGGAAATGTATTTCGAGCTTACGATCCGTATCGTGTGGTTGCCATGCCAAACACTCAGCTGCAGAAGTGACCATCGCATTTTTAAAAACTTATGAATTTGAGTAATGCTTTGTTCAGTAAGTTTCTTTGTTAACTTATGCAGGTATGTGACCAGATCAAAACTGACCGCCAAGGTTTATAGCAACCCTTGTTAATTAACAATTCAGTTCTCTTTGTTAAAAAACACAACCGTCCATGAAGGGGAAGGTCAAATGTGAGGTGCCTATGGCTGTGATGTGCGGCCATGAGAAATAGAGAGAGAGAAGTAAAGAAGAAACGCGGCCTCTCATCAGGGTGGCAGAAAGAAAAGTGAATGTGTACACTTGGTTAATCAGCAAATGTAAAAGCTGCTTGGGAGGCAGTATAAGCTTTCTTTGAAATCACTGGAAGCTTCATGGTGACACATTTTTATTATTTTTAATGTAGTTCTGAAGGGCGTCCTATTAATGGAGACTTATACTAAATATTTGCCCTAGGTACAATCTGATTGCTACTATCTGCAAACTATATATTGTGAAAGCACTTTTTTTTATATTAGACACCAAATCTTTTTGCACCTTTTGTGGCACCCTTTCTTATATTGTGTGCATTCAAATTTTCAAGTAATGACTTCTATAAATACACAAATCACTATTCCCCACTGCATCAAGCAGGATTCAATTCTGTCTCTTCCCGGACGGATGGGAGAAAGGAAGGAAGGAAGGACAGACTAACGAGCACACACATGTTAAACTTGTATTTATTTTTCATTTAAGGTGTGTGCATTATTTTATATGTAATTGCCTGAAGATGAAAAACCAATAAAAACAGTTTCTTTGTAGAGCAATCTTTGACTCCTCACTCAGGAACACAGTCCCATTCTTTTTTTATGCACTTTAGCCACTGATTAATAGTATGAAATAGTGAGACCACCATTTGTATATTATGCAGTACTCCAGATATGGTAATACCGCACCAGGAAATTCCATTTCCATGAGGGTCTACTAATTACCATGTGCAGTATTCCCTCATCATGTTTTATCGCCTGAGGAGTAACGGAATCAGTGTTTGGCTGTATTTTGCCAGATTAAACCAGTTGGGTTGGTTGTGTTCCCACATAGCCTGATACCGCCGCGACCTCCTGCGCTTAAAGTGAGACCTTCATGTCCAAGGGCGTCGCTGATTTTCCGAAGGGAACACAGTTTGGCCTTCAGTGGCGGTGGTCGGAAGGTGCACTACTGTTCTAAATACCTTTTGTAATGATGCAAGCCCAGCCTGGGGGTTTTGTGATGTCTTCCTTAGTAAGCAGTTGTTTGGCCTACATTGGATTAAGAGTGATCTATGACCTGCAGGTTTGTACAGGGGAAGGGAATACAAGAGTCGCATCAGTGCCTCGTGCATGCTTCTGTGATTGGGGGGGGGGGTTGCCTTTTTCTGCACCCACCACACCTTTCACAAACTGTGTACGCCGCCAGTGGCGCGTGCCCACAATTTGTGCACACAAATTCACTTTGTGACTACTGCCAGGCACGTAATGCACTTTTCCAGCATTTATAAAAGCAGACTGGAGGAAGCAAACTTTTTGACCGTGGCTCGATGGTTGTTGCCCACAGGCTGAGGTAGAATTAGACGCCTTTCTGTTCTAGCCCGAAACGGTAATTGGTCCAATTATCCGAGATAGATTTAACGTATTATGGATTGATTGAAGGGTCTTCCATCATTAATAGTTTTTGTCCAAAATAGGTTTGACCCCTATATCTGTCCTTCTTCCCATCGGCTCCGACAGTCAATGTTTTATTTTTTAATTTTACTTTTGTTAGCAACAATATGGACTTACTCAATGTTAATACTTTAGAGCTCCTGAAAAGTTCCCACCTACTCACAACCCCACGCTTCCACGTCAGTCACCTCGCTGCTGGGGCCACCCTGTAGTGTAGTTCCTATGTTCCCAATAGGCTCTGCACATTGGAATAATAAATCCTATAGATTTGACGTAAGACTTAGGTCAGTAGGTCTCTATCGAATATACTAAACTTAATTGTGAGTGCCAGCTAGCTCAGAGGTCACTAGAAACTTTCTCGAATTCACAAAAAGGGATTCGTTTCTGAAAAAAACGCATAAACATGACAACTTTGTTTCCCCAAAAAGAAGAACATTTCTCTGAGTCATGGAAACAATAGATACGTATTTCACTCAGTCAATCGTGCATACTTAGTTTCTACAGAATTGCAGAGAAATAGAGAGACGGCGTTTCCAATAAGAAGTTTATTGAACAGTCTTCTTTCTCATGCAAGAGAGGTGATCTGCTACAATCGTTAGACAGAATGCAAAGTATAATGCGTACAGCAAGAATAGTATTATGAAATAATACTGTAATAGCATACTATGGTTTCTAAGCCATAAAAATACATACATACATAAATAGCATAGCATAAAATACTCAACTGGTGCTTCTAAAATACGCCTACCCCAATGTACCTAACCTAGGTCTAGTACAAGGGAAGAAGTAAGTTTGTTTAGCATAGGTTGTAGTTCTTGCTAAGAATCTACCAAAGGTTTCTCTAGGTTCTAATACGCTCCATACCTTAGAATGAAGGAGGTCTGCTATCTCTGTCTTGGGACTCGATTTCCCAACACCCCGCAAGGGGAGTTAGAAATACTGGAGCTGGATTTCTCAGCAGAGGAGGGCAGCTTCCTGATCAGTGCGTCAACTGGAGAGTCGGCTTCCTTCGGCACTTGCTGTAGCGAGCTGCGTCGGGCAAGTAGGTCGTCGATCTGCTTCGAACCACCGTACTTTGCCATAGCAAGTGAAGGTATATTTATTCCTTGAAGGTATTTAGGAATGCCATGTTTGACGGGCATATGAACGTCATGAATGTACCCCTAAGGAATAGATGTTCATTGTAAAACTGAGTTCTGGGAAAAGTCAATATTCAAGCAAGGGGAAGTCCCTGACAGCTTAAGCTGGTTTTCCAAGAATTCGTTGTGACGTTTGGTGAATGGATGGAAATAGCCATGCCTGTATTTGGGTTGCATGGGCTAAGCCTAAATAAGGGCTTGATTTATATGCCTATATAAGGGCAACGTGAATTGTACCTATATATGGGCATGAATCGGGAAAATTCAATTGGAACCTGAAACGCCACACAACAACCCCTCATGGCATTACCTGAGCTCCCTTCCCCTCTCCGCTGTAAACCACCGCCATTGAATCTGTATCATGGTCTACCTCTCCCCCCTTTCTTATGCACCCCCTGTAAGGCCCTCATCGTGCAGACATGTACAGTTCTCCACTGCTGTCCACCTGCACGTGAGCTGTGTGCAACATACGCACGTGCAGTGACGGTGTCGGTCTGTTCTGAGGGGCAGAACGAGTGTTTGTGTTTCTGCAAAGCTTCCTAGACCTTCCTGCTGCCGTCTTTAAGTTCATTAGATACTTAAGTAACCTCTGAAGTAAAATGTACTACTCAGACGAAAAGTTAAATTGAGGTTACTATCTTTGTTATAAATCCGAAAATGGGTTTATAGTTTTTACTTGCACCCTCAAACCATATTCCATTATTTCTTAAACTACAAATTTGCCACAGACTGCCCAATGTCGTGCTTCCTTGTGATATCATGCCATGACAAGCTGGCACAGGCTTGGCGTACTCATGATTCGGCGTGTTGTAAGACCATGAACATGTCTGTAAGTACATGTTACATTTTATTTAAGCTAACATCCGCTTTTTTGTTACACCTTGCTTCCTACAAAGATATCATTGTAGTTTTAGCTCCCGCAGCTGCAGGCATAACAACTGTTAATTATCCGCACTTGCGATTATGGGCCACAGCTGAAGGTGAGAACCCACAAGCGGGAAGCAGTAGGTATATTATGTTCTTGCCCTGACACTAATGGCAATAGGGCTGTAACGTTCTGTGACCTGGAGGGTCTGAAGGGGCTTCTGTCATTGCATGCATATGCTGCCATGTTTTGTTGCTGTGCAGTTGATTGCAGTGGGCCTCTCCACTACTGGCAGACCCTTCTTTTTAGGTCTGGATTTGACATCACAGTTGTTAAAACTACCAGTTGTTTCTAATAAACCTACAGTGGGTTTTGGGGCCACCTCCTTAAACCATTGGTTTCTCTTTCATCTTTTCAGCCATTAACTTGACACTTTGTCATTCAAAGGTTGACTCAACCCTGCTGTGTATTTCTTTTTCACCTCATACTTTTGGCTAATAGATGTATTCTTCCTCCTGCAATTGACGGCCTGCATTGTAAAGCATCAGGAACTATTTAATCTCTCCACTGGTCTGCTCCTCCTTGCTTCTTCCTTTTGGTGGGTCCTCTCTTAGTTTGTCCCTGTGTGCTGACATCCCTAAAACAACCTTCTTAGAACCATGTTACAATTGCTGTCCGGCTGCTTGTGTATATCTCTCTGTCTGCTCCTCTTTGCTTCCTCCTACCTTCCACTGGTGCGTTCTCTCCTCTTCTTTTCCTTGTGTGCCCTCGAAACCCTCGCATACCTCCATGCCAGGCTGCCCCTCCATCTAGGCTTAACTTCTGTACCATATTACATTTCATATTTAACTTCACAAAAAAAGGCCCATTGACTGTCATACAAGGTAACTGAGCATACACCCATTGTAAAATGGCTGCACTCGCTATGTGCACCCAGTCACTTCTAGCTTAGCTACTACCATTCCTGGTTGGTGCCTTCTTGGAGCAACAGAGGGCAGAAGAGAAGCAACTGCAGGAGTGACATCTGTACTTTGCTGTTTCCAGTTGTGTTTTCAAGAGTTATTGCTTCCACTCCACACAAGTCCTAGCCCATCACATCTGCCTCCCTGCTCTGCTGCCATTCCTCTCCCCTGCCATCACTTTTCACGCACCCCTTCTTTTTCCAGGATATCTCTAGCTGTAATATGCCAGTGCTATGTTTTCCTATGCTTGCCCGTTAAGCCCGCTCCTATTCGTTTTGCCGGTGCCTGAGTGATAAATGTGATGCAGGAAATTCAAACACACGTCGTCCTCCGTGCCATCATGTCCCTAGAGGGATTATCAGTTTACGGTCACCGATACTGTTCCACTCTTCTGAGGATGCATAAATGGATACCCTACTGAGTAATTAGCCGCGCTTTATAAATCTGAGTTGATTGATGGATAGTGGCATATGGGAACATTTCTCCACCCATCTCTGAGGGAATAAAGTGCCCAGCTACTCTTAAAACAAAGAATAGATAAACTGAGAGGCTGTACAGAGGATAGTGGTAGAGATGGGTCCGTGTACAAGGAGAAGGTGAAAGAGAAAGGAGAAGTGGAACTGCCATACAAACTGTAATCTTACAGCTTCAGAATGCTTCCTGAGCAGACCTCTGTAGTATTTATTGCCCATAAACAAAGAAATCTGATAGCCTTCCTGAGTGAAACACTCTAATCCAGCACTCCTGAATCCCTGCCCCTCTTAGCCCATTGTCTGTGTTATGACAGCAGTCCGAATCAGTAGTTTTTAATAAGTCTTTGTTAACATATAAGTATAAATGAGGCCCACAAGCAGGTGATGGCAAGCCTATCTGCTCCTCATGAAAGCACAGGCTTATCAAATACCAACATTCTGTGACATCACACTTATATCAATTAAACATTCCACACACATTACATCACAGTACAGGTAAGTTCTTATTGGTTAATAACACCAGTATTTACAGCCCAGTTAAAGTGTACGGTGTGTAAGTGAATGAAAAATGATATACCTTAAAATACTTAACTTACTTTGTACAACATCTCCTTTAAAACTAAAAGCTCAATATAAAACAAAATCCTCAATTCTGTGTTTGTTTCAATATCCTGCCAGCAGTCAAGTCTTTCATCCTTTACCTTATTTGAAACAACATTTTCATTAGGTATGACTTCACTCCTGTCTAAGTTGTGACTACCACAAATCAACATTTTCTTGTGAAACAAGTACTGGTTATTTGGATGAGTTGATACTCTTGTTGGTTTTGTATTTGTCAGAAACGTCAGAATGACTTATATGTGCATTGCTAAACCCCTCATCTCTCCCAGCACTACTTCTGTTTCTCACTATTGATATTTCACTAGTTGTCTTACTTCTTGCACAACAATCCTGTTCTGTAGTAGGGGATCTCTGTGTATAGTCATAATCTAGTGAATAGTCCCGCCCATGTGCGTGGACCCCGGAGCAATCAAAAATAATCTCTTAAGTTGTCAAAAAATGCAGAACTGCACAGACACTTAAGAGAGAATTTAAAGACAGATAATGCAGCCTATATCTACAGGCTACACTGTCCAGCACTTCAACTAGAAATTCCACCAAAAATCCACAAACCGCACAGCCTGTCCAGTTTTCTCCACATAGAAACCCTTGCTTTTACCAGCAAAACCCTCAGGAATGATAGAGAGGAAGGAGTGGACAGACAAGCCCCATAGGCTGCCATTATGTGGCTCAGAAGAGGATACTGTGCCTTTAAGAGAACCTTCCAGAACTCTCTCAGTATCCCAGAATGCACAGCAGGCCCCTTTTACTTTCAGTTCTTTTTTCCGGCTCCTGCTAGCAGGACCCTGGAGCATTGAGCTCTCCCTTTTAAGGGTTTATTTGGTGATTTTTTTCACTTTTTCTAGTATTTAGTGCTTTCATTTGAAGTACTTTGGTGCTTTCTTCCTTGTGTGTGTTTCTGAGCACTCTTTTATTTGTCAAAATGCCTGCTTTGTTTGACAAATGCCCAGAGTGTTCGAGGAAGAAGGCCAAGTCGGACCCACACGAGGTGTGCATCATCTGCCTTCCCTCATCTCATGTCCCGGAGGAGTGTGACATTTGCCAGGGCTTCTCCAGCAGGACCCTGAGAGATAGGATGAAGATCAGGCTCCAAGGCCTGGAAGACAGAAGATTGAAGGCACAAGGTTGGTCTGGGCAGACTTCCTCTACCCATGCTGAGGCCTCTGGGGGGCTCCCCAGGGGCAGGAAGCCCAGCAAGCATCCCTATTCTCCGTCAGCGTCAATAGCACTGCTGACGGCGTCGAGAGGGATGACTACAGTCTGTTCCCCGTCTCCCCAGGGCTCTGGGTCGAAGCGGCGTCGACGCTCAGCGTCGAGGGAACTGAATAGACCGCCGTCGAGATCACCGGTGACCGTCTCATCGTCGTCGTCATCTAGTAATCGACGTAGAGAGGTGGCCCGGCGTCGGCGCTCGCCGTCGAGGTGACACCGCCGTTCGCCGTCGGCGAAGAAGAGGAGGTCGGCGTCGAGGGGATCCTTGACGTAGAGGATGACGTTTAAGTCTCGCAGACGTTCGGCGTCGAGGCGAAGGCGGTCGCCGTCGAGGCGAAGGTGGTCGCCGTCGAGGCGAAGGTCTCTGTCAAGGCGAAGGTCTCTGTCAAGGCGAAGGTCTCTGTCAAGGCGAAGGTCGACGTCTAGGCGAAGGTCGCCGTCGAGGAGAAGGCGTTTGCCGTCGAGAGTGGCGTTCGCCGTCAAGAAGGAGGTGCTCGCCGTCGAAGAGGGGGTGGTCGACGTTGAGGGACCGACAGTCAAAGAGGCGCAGAAGGAGTTCTGGCACCAGGAGTCATTCTAGTCGGCGTCATGGGCCGATAGGTGACTCTCCATCGCCTGAGAAGAAGGGAAAGTCACCGGGCTCGGTATACTCTGAGGTTTATACACCCCCTAAGACGAGGTCGACTCCACCTCCTCCTCCCTTGCCCAAGGATCCGCCGCCGCGGACTCCCACCCCGCCTCCGCTTCCACCTCCTCATCATCCTAATTCTCATCCTCAGCCTCAGCCTCTTCCTCGGCTTCCAACTGGCGGACCGCCTGTTCCTCCGAGGACAGCTTCACTGCCACGATACCCGACTCCACCTAAGGGGACCCCTCAGCCGAGGCCCCCAGTCAGGCCACGGTCGCCTACTCCTGTGAGGCCTGTGGCGCGCCCGAAGCCAAGGAGATCGCGCTCTCACTCCTGTCGGAGGGGGAGATCGCGGAGTCGTCACAGGTCGTCACCGAGATCAAGACGACGCCACAGGAGGCGCAGATCACGGTCCCGCACGGACTCTACTGGGATCAGAGATTACTCACCGACTTTGTCGGAATCCCCAGGAACGAGGGTGTCGCCTGTAGACCACATCGTCACTTTCCAGGATGTTCTGCTGCGGGGTGCAGCTAAGTTGGGCATCACGGTGACGGTGCCTACACCCACGACGTCTGTGATTTTCGAGACGCTCCATAAAAAGCACCTGTCTCGACCATTGCTGCTTCTAGTACCAGGCTTGGTAGAGCCCACCGAGGAGTTGTTTCTCACTCCCGCGGTGACGAAGGCTGCTCCCTCCAGGCTCCTTAAGAAGTACCGGGCCCCGGATTCTGACCCGGCTTTTCTTCGGATGGATCCGACACCGGACTCTGTCATAGTGACGGCGGCTAGGAAGCAACATGCCACCACCCGGTCATCTACGGTACCTCCTGATAAGGAGAGCCGCTGGATAGACTCTGCAGGTAGAAAGGTCTGTGAGACGGCATCTACTGCGATGAAGGCGGCTAGTGCCGCTGCTTTGTTAGGGTGATACGATCGTGTCCTATGGGAGTCCCTCCAGCAATTCGCTGAGCTCCTTCCTCGAGAGAAGAAAGAGGACTTTCAAGAAATTCTGAAGGAGGGGATGCTGGTGTCGAACCAACTCATCAGCGCGGCTGCTGATGTCTCTTCTGGCGGCACATGGGTACTGTCATGGTGTCAACCAACGACGCCACGCTTGGCTTCGACTTACATCGCTCAAGTCAGAGGCTCAGCAGCGGGTGGCCAATCTGCATTTCTCGGGGGAAACCCTGTTTGGCAAGCATGCAGATGACGAGATGGCCCGCGCGGAGGCCGAGACCCTGACGGCTGTCTGGTTGGAGAAGCCTAAGGAGAAGAAGGCCTACCGCCCATTCCTGAGACGGTTTGGGGCGCAGGGCAGAGGGCGTGGGCAGACCTCAGGACAGCAGCAACAACAGCAGCAGCAGTTCCGGAGTCCCTTCCAGAAGCGCCAGAAGGGATGGGGCGGCCAGCAGTCCGCAGCAGCGAACAAAGGCCTGGCTGGGTCTCGGCCCTGAGCGGTTACTTCCCCTACATCCGTTACCCGCTCCGGTGGGGGGAAGCGGTCAATTTTTTCTGGCAGAGTGGAGAAAAAATTACTCAGGACAAGTGGGTGCTGAATATTGTTTGCAATGGATACAGTCTTCGGTTCACCAGCCCACCTCCAGCAATTCCACCGGTCAGCTCGCAGTTTCAGCTACGCGAGCTCCAGGCGGAGGCCGATACCCTGTTAAGGAAAAGGGCGATAGAAGACTTACCTCTGTCTCAAAGGGGAAGAGGTCTGTACTCACAATTCTTTCTGGTTCGCAAGAAGGACAAGAACGAGTTCAGGCCCACTCTGGATTTGCGACAAGCAAACAAGTGGATTCGCAGAGAGAAATTTTGCATGCTGTCGTTGGATCAGATTTACCCTCAGCTGCAACAGGGAGACTGGCTATGTGCTATAGACCTACAAACACAGGAAGTTCCTGCGATTCCAAGTGGGTGCCAATCATTATCAGTACACAGTACTGCCATTCGGGCTGAAGTCTGCGCCCAAGACATTCTCGAAGTGCATGGCAGTGGTAGCTGCACACCTGAGAAAGAACAAGGTGTTTGTCTACCCGTATCTGGACGATTGGTTGATCAAGGCCTCCTCCTTCTCGGAAGCTCAAGCGCACTTCCAGAAGACATGCGTTCTCTTGAACAAGCTGGGGTTGCACATCAACATGTCCAAGTCTGTCCCAACTCCGGTCCAGTGCATCCATCCATCAATACGCTGTCAGCAAGCGTGTCTCCTTCGGAGTAGAGACGATTATCACTCCTTCGGAAGGCTCAGGCTCTTATGACCGCTCCATCTACAACAGTGAGGACGGTGTCTTCTCTACTGGGGTAGATGGCCTCTTGTATCTTCCTCACACCTCACGCACGACTACACATTAGACTATTGCAGGAGTGCTTGGAGGATCAGTGGGATCAGAGGAAAGGGTCTTGGGACGACCAGATTCGACTGTCTCTGCGTGCTCTTCAGTCTCTGAAGTGGTGGTGTTCAGTGGAGAATCTCCTCAGAGGGGTTCCCTCCCACAAGGACATTCCCACACAGACTATCGTGACGGATACGTCTCTCCGCGGCTGGGGGACGCACTCCGGAGACTTACAGATACAAGGAACGTGGTCCCAGGCGGAGTCCACGTACCACATCAACTTCCTGGAACTCAGAGCTGTTCACTTGTCACTGAAGGCCTTTCATCCATCCTTCCAGACCAACTCGCTGCTTGTACAGACGGACAATACGATCGCAATGTATTACCTCAACAAGCAGGGGGGCTCGAGATTACGCACTCTGTCACTTGAGGCGCAAACGATCTGGCGTTGGCTTCTAGCCAGAGGACTGACGATAACGGCTACCCATCTGCCAGGTGTGCAGAATGTTCAGCCGGCGCACTGAGCAGACTGATTCAGGAAAACCACGAATGGGTTCTAAACAACGAAGTACTAGGAGAAGTCTTCGCAAGGTTGGGGACTCCAGACGTAGATGTGTTCGCCACCGCCGAAAACAGCAAATGCCGAGACTTCGCCTCCAGGTACTACCAGCAGGGGACGCTGGGGAATGCGTTATGGATCAACTGGTCGAACAGCTTTCTGTACGCTTTTCCACCCATTCCCCTGATTCCGGCGGTGCTCATCAAGCTGTCCCAATCCAGGGCACGGATGATTATGATTGCCCCAGAATGGCCCAGGCAGTGGTGGTTCACGGACCTGCTTCACCGGTCTCTCCTTCCTCTCATACGGCTGCCGGACCTTCTCACGAAGTTCGGGGGGCAGATGGTGCACCCCAACCTCTCGTCTTTGAGTTTGGCGGCATGGCTTCTGACATAGTGCAATATGGCCATTTGAATCTACCAGAAGATTGTATGGACATACTGAAGGAGGCTGAGTGACCTTCCACTCGGACTTCCTATGCTTACAAGTGGAAGCGATTTTGCATCTGGTGCAAGTCCAAGAACTATGACCCAACGACATGTAAGGAAGATGTCATCCTTCCGTATGTTCTACATTTGGCGCAGTCTGGCCTTAATGTCCATTCCATTAAGGTTAATCTCGCTGCGCTGACTGCCTACAGGAAGTGCCCTTCACAGACTTCCTTCTTCCAGATCCCTGTGATCAAGGATTTTTTGGAAGGCTTGAAGAAAGTATTCCCTCCTGTCCGGCTTCCTTCGCCTTCATGGGAATTGAACGTGGTGCTGTCCAGATTGATGACGGAGCCTTTTGAACCTATCCATAAGGCTTCGCTGCAGCACCTGTCCTGGAAGGCGGCGTTCCTCGTGGCCATTACATCGGCCCGCAGGGTGAGTGAAATTCAGGCGTTGTGTTGCCAAGAACCTTATACTGTATTTCATGCTGCTAAGGTTGTTATGCGTACTCACCCTAAATTTCTTCCAAAGGTTATATCTGATTTCCATGTTAACCAGACCATAACTTTACCTATGTTTTTTCAGAATCCTTCATCTCCAGCGGAAAGGTCTCTGCATTCCCTGGATGTTAGGAGGGTGTTGAAATTTTATCTGGATAAAACCAAAGATATTCGTAGGTCAGACCAATTGTTTGTCAATTATGGATCAGTCAGGACCGGTCTTACTACCTCAAAACAGTCCATCTCCAGGTGGATTGTGTCCTGTATACAATTGTGTTACCAGAAGGCTAATAAGACCTTAGGGGGTAAGCCTAAGGCTCATTCCACCAGGGGCAAAGCTGCCACGACTGCTTTTCTACGTAATGTTCCAATTGCAGAAATCTGCAAGGCGGCCACTTGGAAGTCGGTCCATACCTTTGCTAAGCATTACTGTCTGGACACTGATGCCAGGACAGACGCTCAGGTTGGGCAGGCTTCGCTGCGAAATCTGTTCGCACAGTAGTGGTGTTATTTCTCTTTTCTCCACCGCCACTTTGGTGTGGGGATGGGCTTGCCATTCTATTCACTAGATTATGACTATACACAGAGATCCCCTACTACAGAAGGAGTAGTTTCTGTCCTGTAACTCTAGTTCTGTAGTAGGGGTATCTCTGTTATAGTCATAAGCGCCCGCCCTCCTCCCCGGTGGAGAGAGATATTCTTGTAAGGAATGCTACAGGTCTGGCGTGTTACGCCTTCAAAAAGAACTGAAAGTAAAAGCGACCTGCTGTGCATTCTGGGATACTGAGAGAGTTCTGGAAGGTTCTCTTAAAGGTACACTATCCTGTTCTGAGCCACATAATGGCAGCCTATGGGGCTTGTCTGTCCACTCCTTCCTCGCTATCATTCCTGAGGGTTTTGCTGGTAAAAGCAAGGGTTTCTATGTGGAGAAACCTGGACAGGCTTTGCTGTTTGTGGATTTCTGGTGGAATTTCTAGTTGAAGTACTGGACAGGGTAGCCTGTGGATATAGGCTGCATTATCTGTCTTTAAATTCTCTCTTAAGTGTCTGTGCAGTTCTGCATTTTTTGACAATTTAAGAGATTATTTTTGATTGCTCCGGGGTCCACGCACATGGGCGGCCTATTCACTAGATTATGACTATAACAGAGATACCCCTACTACAGAACTGGAGTTACAGGACAGAAACTACTCCTTCTATGCCATCCCACAAGAAGTGATCCCTTCTACAAAAATTGCTAGATTCTTTATGCATTAGAAGTTCCCTTTTTTGCACTTTCACAGGTTTTTTTGATAATAACACTGTCGTCTTTTTCAATTACTTAGTTTTTTTGTTCTTTAAACCCCATCATGACAATTCCTGGTTAACTTCTGTTCATCAACATTTCTTTTTCTGAACCTTTACTTGCCTATCATCAATTTTCTCACATTGTTTTTTAGTGTTAAGCAAGTTACCTAATTTTTGGGAGAGAACGGTATTATCTCTTCTCCCCCTCATTAAATACAATGGTGAAAAGCCAGTTGTTTCATTAACTGCATTATTGTAACTGTAAGAGAATATATTCATGACAAAGTAAACTGATAAATGTGAGGCAAAAGCTAACGGTACACCTTCCTTTAAACATCTATTTACACTAATCCATTGGGAGATGGACCATTTTGGAGTTTTTTCCTGTTTTATTCCAAGCTGTTTTTTAAAAAAATGGTAATTTTAGTAGATGCAAGTTGTGTCCCATTATCAGATACTAATATATTTGGCTAAACTTCCAGTGCAAAATTTGTTTTTTTTAATTCAATACCTTTGTAGGAATATTCGGAATAAATTCTTAATGAATCCATTTGGTGTAGTAATCTTATAGGACCACAAGATACCCCTTTGGGTCCCGCAGGCCTGACTGGGTGTCCTGCCCTTCCATCGCCGGTGGCTTCGGCCCCGGCGTCGGCTTCTGCCCTGGCGCCGCAGGACCACCCTGGATCCGGGCTCGGATCCCGGGCGACATTGGTTGACCTCATAACACCTCCAACGATGTCGACCCCGGTTTCAGCCCCAGACGCGGTGCCGGATCGGCGTCGTTCGATGCAGATTCCGACGCCGATGGGGCATTTCTACACCTACGTTCGTCATTTTCAGCATGTTTCACAGACTTTGGAGGAAGGGGAGGACTGCGAGGGGTCTGAGGACCCTCTCACACAACAGTGTGACTAGGATCCAGACTGGGCAGAGGATTTGGGGGATGCCAGCGGTCTCGACACCTCACCTGACCTTAGCATGCTGTCTCCTGGCTATGGAGGAGGGAGCAAGTTACGCAGTGATGTTGAGTAGGGCGGCCGAGGCCCTTCACCTTGAACTTCCTTCTGTGGCTGTCAGGACTAACTTCCTGACAGAAGTGCTTTAGCCGGCGGCAACCTCTTCGGAGCCCTTGCTGCCTTTAAAGACACGCTTTCGAACGTTCTTTTGAGCACTTGGTGCAGGCCAAACACAGAGGCTCCTGTGGACCGGAACGTGGCCCAAAGCCATCACCCGGCTCCGGGCGACCCCTTCTTCCTCTCCCAACACCCCACTCCTGAGAGCTTTGTTGTTCAAGCCTCTGCTTCCCAGAGCGTGTTCCCTTTCGCACCTCCGGATATGGAATCCAAGAAACTGGACCAGCTTGGCACGAAGCTGTTTTCATCTGCCAGCTTAGAGCTGCGGTCGGTTAACACCTCATGCCTCTTGGGCCATTATTCCCACTCTGTGTGAGACATGGTTGGGCAGGTGCTGCCCCACTGTCCCAGACAGTACTCTCCAAAGCTATAGCAGCTGGGAGAGGTGCAGCTAAGTTAACCATTCGTTGTGGGCTTGACCCCGCCGACTCACTGGACAGGGCAATTTCCATGATGGTGGCGCTTCGGCGCCACGCCTGGCTGAGGACAACTGGCTTCTCAGGGGATGTCCAGAACACTCTGATGGACATGCCCTTTGATGGCATTCACCTTTTTGGCCATAAGGCAGATAGTGCGTTGGAGCGCTTTAAGGACTCACGGGCTACGGCCAAGTCTTTGGGCCTGTCGGCCACTCGGCCTCATCTGTCTTCTGCTTTTCGCTCCTTTTGCGGCCGCGGAAGGGGTGCCCCAACACGTTCATTTCAGAGCCACAGGCCCGTTCAACAACAACCTCAGTGCGGCCGAGGACGTGGGAACCGCCGAATCGGTTCTGGGGGCGGGTCAGTCCACCTCCACCCCGCAGCATCCACTTCCAAGCCTTCCTAGTCCATCCTTTCAGGCCCATCAGACTTCAGTGGGCGGCAGGATTTGCCATCATCTCCCCCACCGGCGCAACATCACTAAGTGGGTGCTGCAAATAGTCCGAAGGGGCTACCCCCTCCCCTTCGAGACTACTCCTCCAGTCATGCGACCTCAATACGTGGAGAAGTGTGGCTCAGGGGTTAGAGGCAGCAGACCCGGAAGCTGAGATCGGTCCTGGACCAGGGTTCAATTCCCCGCCTCGGCGGGGTCTTGGGCTAAAAATTCCACGGACTCGATAATTCTCGCCCCGGTGCCTCCTTGACTCACGGGTTCACACTCTGCGACTCTGGGCAATAGCTTGCTTAATCTCCACAACGGCCCCTCGCGGCGGGATGCCTGACTTTCACCTTGTGGATACCCTGTTATCTCACAGGGGAATACCAGGAAGGGTTCCCTAAGCAAGCGCCGGGAAACCCACTGCGGGTAGCTGTGCGCTATATAAGCTCAACTACATTTACATTTACATTTACATTTACAATACCACCACATGTCGGGGGACCGTCTTGCGCTTTTTCAGCAGGAAGTTTGACCCTCTTGGCCAAGGGGGCCATCGAGCACGTTCCTGGGCCAGAAGTAAGTTGTGGTTATTATTCCCACTACTTTTTGGTCCCCAAGAAGGACAAGGGCCTGCGTCCTATCTTGGACCTCAGGAACGTCAACCGCTTCACCCAGAAGGCAAAGTTCAAGATGTTGATGTTAGCTCAGGTCTAGTCTGTCCTCGACCCTGGAGACTGGATAGTAGTGTTGGACTTGCAGGACGCATATTTCCACATCCCCGTACTGCCGGCCCACCGGTGGTACCTGCTGTTCACGGTAGGCCATGAGCACTTTCAGTTTACTGTGCTCCCCTTTGGCCTTACCAGCGCCCCTCAGGTGTTCACGAAGGTGATGGCGGTGGTCGCAGCTCATCTGCGCAGATCAGGGGTTCCAGTCTTCCCCTAGCTCGACGACTGGTTGTTGAAGGCGAGCTCGCCCTAAGCTGTCGTCTCCCACCTCCAGACTACGGTCGACCTCCTGCATTTGCTGGGGTTCTCCATCAATGTGCCGAAGTCGCACCGGATTCCCTCTCAGAAGCTCCTCTTCATTTGAGCGGTTCTGGACTTGGTGCAGTTTTGGGTTTATCCTCCCTAGCAGCGAGATATTCAGGCTATGATTCCGATCTTTCAGCCTCTATCCCGGGTTTTGGTCAGGATGACTCTCTGGCTCCTGGGCCTGTTGGCCTCCTGCATCCTGCTAGTGGATCATGCCAGATGGCATATGCGGGCTCTGCAGTGGGACTTGAAGTTCCAGTGTGCACAGGGCAACCTGTCCGACCACGTCCAGATCTCGGAGAGCACTGCACGACAATTGCAGTGGTGGCTCACGAATCGGAATCGGGTCAATGGCAGATCCCTCTCCCTTCTCCATCCGGAGCATAAAGTTGTGACGGACACGTACCTCCTGGGATGGGGCGGCCACATGGGAGAGGCGGAGATCAGAGGTCTCTGGTCTCTGGCAGAGTCCGGGCTCCACATCAATCTTCTGGAGTTTCGAGCGATCCGGCTTGCACTGAAGGTATTCCTGCCATCTGGCCAGGGAAGAGTGGTGCAGGTGTTCACGGAAAACACCACCGCCATGTGGTACTACAACAAACAGGGTGGGGTGGGGTCATGGACCCTATGTCAGGAGGCTCTGTGTCTACGGACCTGGCTGGAACACCAGGGCGTTTCCCTGGTTCCCTGAACGCCAGGGCGGACAAACTCAGCCGCCGATGCATGATGGATCACGAATGGCGTCTGAACTCGGCCATGGCACAAGGTCTCTTTCTGCAGTGTAGAGACCCTTGGTTAGATCTATTCGCCACCGAAGAGAATGCGCAATGTTATCAGTTCTGCGCGTTGGAATTTACAAGGTGGCACTCGCTAGACACCGCTTTTCTTCGCAAGTGGAGTTGCGGTCTATTATACGCCTTTCCACCTATACCACTTCTACCCAGAGTGCTGAAGAAGATCAAACGCGAGTCATTCTTGTGGCTCTGGATTGGGCTCGAAGAGTATGGTATCCCGAGCTACTTAGCATGGCCATCGATCCCCTGATCAGACTGCCTCTTCGGGAGGATCTTCTGTCGCAGCACCAGGGGACGGTCCTCCACCCGAACCTGTCCAGCCTCCACCTCCTTGTGTGGAGATTGAGAGGGGGCAGTTGACGTCTTTTGACCTGTCTCCCGAAGTTTGTAATGTAATCTTGGCAGCCAGGCGTCCCTACACTAAGACGGTATTCGCCTGCAGGTGGAATACGTTTTTGGCATGGTGCACAGCAAGGGCTGTGGATCCCCTTTCTGCCCCTCTTTCAGAGGTCCTTATATTCCTACACTCTTTGACTCAGCAGGGCTCTGCTCTGGGCACTATCAAGGGCTATCTCTCGGCCATTTCAGCCTTTTTACGGCTTCCAGATCAGCCTTCCCTTTTCAAGTCCCCTGTTGTAAGTAGATTCTTAAAAGGCATTACTCATCTTTTCCCTCCTGTTCCTTTCATAATCCCTCAGTGGGACTTGAACCTGGTTCTGACATATGTGATGTGTGCTCCCTTTGAGCCACTTCACAACTGTCCTCTTCGTCTTCTCACTTTAAAGACTGCTTTCCTGGTTGCCATCACCTCTGCCAGAAGAGTGAGTGAGCTCCAGGCTCTTTCTTCTAAACCTCCTTTTCTCTCTGTCCATCCGTTCAAAGTTGTTCTAAGGACTCTTCCATCTTTTCTGACAAAGGTTGTCACTGCCTTTCACATCCGGCACACTATAACTTTGCCCACTGTGTTTCCGCCTCCGCATCACTCGAAAGGGGAAGAGAGGCTCCCCCGTCTGAACCCAAAACGTGCGCTCTCATTCTACCAGAACCGCACACAACAGTTCCGGGTGGATGACCAGCTCTTTGTTGGCTACGTGAGCGCCAAGAAAGGTCGGGCCATTCACAAGTGGACCATCTCTCGGTGGGTCGTTCTGTGCATAAAGGCTTGTTACTCTTTGGCTAAAAAGGAGCCTCCGGTGGGGCTATGCGCCCATTCTACCAGGGCGACGGCAGCCACTACTGCTTTGGGACGGGGAGTTCCATTGTATGACATCTGTCGGGCAGCTATGTGGGCCTCCCTGCACACGTTTACCAAGCATTATTGCCTGGACAGCCAAGTCCGGAGAGACGGCTTCTTTGGCTGTTCTGTCCTCCAGGACTTTCTGGTGTGATATTGGTTCGCAGACCCAAAACCGGGGTTGGTATTGCTGGGGTATCTATTCTAAGGTAAGGAATCTATCACTACGTGTTTCTTTCAGATGCACAAGTTACTTACCTTCGGTAAAGATATATCTATAAGAAACATTAGTAGTGATAGATTCGTTACCGCCCCACCCAGCCTCCCCGTTCTGCGAACTAATTTCTAGTTTTAAGGCCACCCCTTTCAGGGCCCTAGTTTCAAGGCACCAGTGGTCAGTATCTTGCATGCTCTGCGTTCCTGGTGTGGAAAGTAGTGTACAGAACTGAAGTCAGCGCGCGAGGGCGCCGTCTAAGTAGCTGCTGCGACGTCATCCCGGAGATCACGACGCCTACGACGGACGCGGAGTCACACGACACGCATAGGTACTGCTGACGAAAACCTTCCGGATCCAGTCTAATGCCTGGGGGTAATTCTAATGTAAACTTGTGCATTTGGTCCTGTAAAAACTTACATTTTGTTTTTGAGACATTCATGGCTCTTTTGTTAAGGATAGATGGCACTGTTTTCAAAATGTTGTTGTTCTCTTTTATCATACTTGCATGTACAAAGAGATCATCCTGGAATTTTCCCATTCCTTTTACTCCCTTAAAAATGATGTCCATTAATTTCTGAAAAACATTAGCAGCGGAGGCTAGCCCAAAAGAAAACATCACATATCTGTAGGCTACAAAAGGAGTGACAAATGTTGTATAGTCTTTGGATCCATTCAATAATTTCACTTGACGATATGCTGACTTGAGATCTATGAATGAATACTATTTCGAACCACAAGTGGCAGCAGGCATTTCTTGAATTTTGGGTAGTGGATGGCAGTGCACTATTAAAACTCCTCAGACACCCAGTATAAAGTTTCACAAGTCAGCTGTGGCTCCTTTAATTATATTTGTCTCACCGCAGTTTTTTTTGTTTGATTGAATGCCTGGATGCGCTTAAGGTCATGGACTGCCGGAGGACCCCCACCCTTCCGTTAACCAACATAACATTATTAACAGGACATGAGAGGGCTTTCTTTGGAAGGCGGGGATCTTTCGACCCCCCCCGGCCGTATTTATTAAAATATACAAAATAAATAAAAATTGAAATAAACAGTATTACAATTACGCAGAAAATGTTAAATTGATATATACAGGTATTCAGATGGCTAACCTTAACATATTTCTAGTACATGGTATTTCCTATCCGAAACTAACATATCAATTCACATTATACATTTTTTACTTTTCTGCGTACCTATTTGGGCCTACGGCAAGGTCAATAACTGGTGTCGGATCCTTATCATTAAACCACGCCCTCCCGTAGAGGTGCGCGTGCGCAGGAGGCCCCGTTTACCGTGGGGGCACATCCCCTCCCCGGTTGCCCCCGTACGCCCAATTTAACCACGCCCTCCTGTAGAGATGCGCGTGCGCAGAGGGCCCGCCTACCGTGAGGGTACTTTGGTCCCCCGGTTACCCCGTACGCTCCATTAACTCCATTAAAGGGGCCCTTACATCTCTGCGCCATTTACTGGCGTCATTGTGCACGTGCGGGTGGCCAAAGAGCCTAGAGAAAGCGTGACTGTCTCCCCCGCACCCATGTACCCAACAGGCTGTACCGGCCCCTGGAGTTCTATGAGAGACCTATTGTCTCTCCCTTTGGGCGACCCCATTCGAGAATGGCGCCGCCCCCCTAAGGACCTTAAATTAACTGCTCACCAATCATGACCTTACCGCCACAGGCCAGCGTAGTTGACCGACTATCTGGCCCCCCCACTACCCTCCTACACTAGAAGGTCATGCCCTAACTCTAAATCTTCACACCTAGCCCTCATATGTTTAGTCCCACTATTGAACCCTACCAACTCGTTGCAAGATCATATCTTCTCCCTATACTCCCTTTCGTTTGGCAAGAAATTCTCTGTAATGGTTTCAACCCCAGACATGTACACACGGACGCAGTCTGTCAAGAAACAGGACTCCCCACAGATGCACCCCTGGGCTGCTGTCTACAATTCGCAAGCCTCACTACTGTTGTTACTAGGTATTTGCTTCCATGGGCACGATATGGCCCCACAGACTCGTTTCCCCCCTTCGGGAGATCTGAAATGTCCGTGCCAGGGTGTACCCAGAGTACGGACATGTCGACCCATGGCCTTTTAACCCATCGCCGGCCAGGCCAGATCTAACCGGCCTGGCCTTTGTGACCCGGAAGTGACTCAATCGCTTCCGGGTCACCAGCGAACCCGGGGGCGAGTGGGGGCCGGTGCGCCCTGCCGTAAGTGCGGCGGGGCTGATGTCGGCCCCGCCTTTCCATTCATACGCTACTGTTCCTATTTTCCTCAGACCCAAATCAAGATGGCTGCACGTCATGTCACTCTAACGTGGCGTGTGATGTTTACAAAGCGACGCTCTTGAAGAATTTCCTCGTAAAGCAGTGCACATGTCACGTCACAGCAGTCATGTTCAAAGTCTGCTGCGTTTTCAGTTGCTACTGACAACAATGCAGGACGCTTCTGAATCGTCCATGGAAACGGCCACGCTTCTAGTCAACCGCCACTCTGAACAACAACAAGTATGCCTTAATGAATTTCACAGTTAAAATACGCCAAATGCCGCAGGCAATTAAATAATACTTGCGCCTCAGCGAGGCTTCTTCTCGACCTTTCGCATCCGACTTGTGTCCGTTGCACATCGTCTGTCGTTAAGTTGTCGAGGACAGAACCTCACCCTCCTACTGACTGACTTTCAATGGCACCCGTGCTGTATACAGACATGCCTGGTATCGCTAAATCACCGTCATATACTGCTGCACTTTAAGTTTCTATGGCAGGCATATGTTACACCGACTAAAGTACATTGGATGGACCCTCCGTTCCCATGCATGTCCCAAATGTCATTCACTATCCGCCACTCCGCTCACATGACGTGGGCCTGCGAAAAGGTGGCTAAGTATTGGCGGATTATTTGCGGAATTGTCACACATGACTCTCACTCGCACCCGCCACATTACTGGCACTTCTGGAGTTTGTGCATGACGTCCCTGAAGCATTGCGCTACTTCATAGCCATTACACTCTTGCTCGCTAAGGGGGAGGTGGCCATACGCTGGGGGAGTAGGCATGGCTCCACAGCTTAATATATAGCAATAAGAATAGTGAACTCTACGCACATTTACAGCCACCAGCATTCCGACTGAGCGACATATGGCAGCCGTTGGGGAAACATCATTTACAACGATGTCTTTTCCACGATTGACGTTTTAAACGATCCACTTACCCCGCAAACGTCTCTTCAACGAGGGAGCCTTCAACGACCGTCTTGACCACGAAAAAACGTTCAGCGTGGCTTGGGGGGAGACGTGGTATTCCGTCCAGTCGTGATGGGGGGGCTGGGGGAGGGTTGGGAGGGGGCTGGGGGGGCTGGGGGGGTCTCCCCCCCAAAAAATAACAAGCGAGCGAGCGAGTTAGATAAAAAAAAAAACGCTCTGTGGTATTGATGAAGAAAAAGGAATGACCCTCCCTCAAAGACGTGCAGTGTACGTAAAAAAAAACAGTCCTTTATTTATTTTAGAAGACGTGTTTTGACGCTTGTTTCCATGGTAGATGGAAGTAAGGGGCTGCAGGAGAAAGACGTGCAGGTAAGACGTTCCTACCGTGGTACAATCCTTCGTTGTCAATTCCAGCGTGGTAAAGCCACTTGCGAGGTAAAATTCGCGTGGTAAAGCCATGCGTGGTAACTGAAATCGTGGTATAATCATATATTCCAGCCGTTGCACACATCTCCTAGTGCTTGAGGAGTCAATCAATTCACAATCTGAACAACAATGATTGCTTGTTGTGCCCAGTGTGGTGTAGTGGGGACATTACTTACACTGACGAATAAATAGCAAACCCACCTGAACTTAGGGGGGCTGATCTTTAACACAGTCTCTAGCGGGCGCTTTAAAGTACAACTGTATGTAAATGGGGATGGAATGCAACAACTACCATGGGAATATTGATGAGTATGTACGGCACGTTTTTTGCAAACATGGAAAAAAAAGTTGCATAGACTTCCTTCTATATTAAAGTGCAGTACTTTCTCTGCTGCGGGCCTCCTTCCATTCAACTCCTCGCCAAATCGTTATGACAGCAGTCCGAATCAGTAGAGGTGTATAATTCATTATTGACATATGTATAAATGAGGACCACCTGCAGTTAATGGCAGGGTGATCTGCCCCTCATGACAGTACAGGCTTATCTAATACTAATATTCTAATATTCTATATATCAATTAAACATTCCACATGTTACATCACAGTACAGGCTAGCTCTTATTGGTTAATAAAGCCAGTATTCACAACCCAGTTAACGTGTACTGTGTGCAAGTGAGTGAAAAATGATATACCTTAAAATACTTAACTTACTATGTACAACAGTGTGCCTTAAAAATAATGTGCATATCTTTGTCTGTTTTGTTATATTATGTGGTGGAAATTTTTGTCTTTGTTTCCGTGAGAATGAGTCAATGCTGCTGTGCTCTTTTGTACAGTGATGTTCTGAGTGTTCTAGTAATAGTCTAGGAGTTATATGGAGAAGTAAGAGTAACTGGGGCACTGAGCTTCTTAATATCCATGCCTGGTCTTTTAACAGTCTACTTTTTTTTTGTTTTAAAGTTGTTTTATTGGTATTTACAGATTACATATAATGACAAACATAGAGATTCAAACTGGAAGAAACAGACTGCCTGGATGCAGCATGTGTGCCAGTCTGCTTTGTTACAAGCAGCCTGCATCGAGAGTGTTTAACAGACTCCTGTTATTCTGCAGACAATGCTTGAATTGACCTGGTAATGCTCAATAAAAACCTGACATCTGGGGGCAAATCCTATAGTCTCAGGAGGAGGCACCATTCCACCCAGTAGAATATTGTCCTCTTCTGACCCATGCACCCACTGAGGCCTGAAATACTAGGTAGCTGGCTCCCTCATTAGAACAGGCCTTTCTTTCCAGCCTTCCCGAATGGAAGTGGTGGATTCTTTAAACACATCTGTTCCAGTGGGTTATTCCAGAGCCTGCAGGCCTGCGATAGAAATGCTTGACCACCATCATAGTGATGTTGATCGTTGTCCTCTATTGGGCCGTTTCTGTTAGGGTGAATATATTGCTGTCACATGAATTACCAGGGCGGATTTGGAAAGGGCTGCAGTTGATTGTCTATTTAACGTCTTTGTACTTCAGTAGACATTAAAGCGATATCCCTATGTGACGCCCAGGTGCATCTTTTTTCTTAAACGCTGTTCTATGCAAGCTGTTTTGTGTGCATTGGGTTTACTTATCCAGAGCTGTGGTTGTTGTCTGTCTGCTTTCCGAGGCCACTCTAAGCTTTCACAAAATACCATCGTAATCTTTTAAACCCACTGAGGTCAGTGTGGTGATGACTCGTGTTGCGTTGTACGGTTATGAATAGCTCTGTACTATTGTGAACATTTGTCTGGAATTGGTTCTTAAAAGCAGCTTAAAAATGTCACCGCCAGATAATGTACTAGGTACCTGCAAACCCTCCCTGTTCCTGATCACTTGGTCTACTTCCACGTGTTGGCAAAAACCAGACGCCACTCTGAGTACTTTTCAATCTGCTCGACTGCTTGTTTTTTCCCCCATGGAGTGTATGATTTTCTTCCTGTTATGTAATATACCTTAAGACTGGATTTGTGGCCGTGCATGCTTTCGTCCTAATGTATGCTTTAGGACGATTACTCCCATTGAGGCAAAAAAAAATCCCCAGCAGGTTGCTTGGCAAAACACTGCTTAAAGTGACGTGGGCCCTTAATATAATGCTTCTGAGAAGTTTTTTTTTTTTTGCAGTATTTTTTTGTATACATGCGGATGTTTTTTCACAACTTGCTGTTCCAAAACTGTGTTTATTCTTGATTTTGAGTTCTTAAAACTGTGCTGAATCCTTTTTGTCAATGGCTTAATTGAAAAAGCTGTTGTGCTCTCTATAGCTCTCTATTCACAAAACCTCCCTTACTCGTAAGTAGGCTTCTTCTCCCCCTTCCCAAAGACATGGTGCGCCCTGCAATGCATTTCGGTTTTCTAGGTTTCAGTTGCTCATTTTCAAGAAGTGTTCTGTCTGTGGGCAACAGACCTTGCTGGCTGACCCTTTCTGACCTGCCTGTGGGGAAACATCAACTTGTTTACTGTTGCCTGCTCTGCATACAGCCAGTGGGGCTGTCCCAACGCATCAAGTGCTGATGCTGAAACCGGTCAGATGTCTTTGCTGACATATCAAACCGCATTATTCTGCCGACTCTACCCTCCTTTTCAGATTCATATTTTAGTAATTTAGTCTCCAGCTTACAAGTGTGCAGTTATTCCTTCTGGAGGCCAAACGCTAATTCCACTCAAATAGTTTGCTTCAGCTCTTTTTTTTTTCTCGTACTTGTAAGAACTGCTCTGATGAAGTGTTGATATAACAACGCTGCCAGAGTTGTCCAACTTTCCTTCATAAATTGGTAGAGGTAAAGGTAAATCCAGTAAATGTGCCATTAAGAGTTTGGACAACTTCTATGAACTTGAGTTTAGATAATCCAAATCCTTAAAGGGAGCAAAAGAAAAACAAGCATTTTCAATGGCAACAGGTCTCACATTTCCGAGAGTTGGAGCTATTGGCTTTGTAGATGACAAGGCCTTTTACCCATGTGTTTTGGTTTGGAGAGGATGTATGTGGTGTCGAGTGGAAATATGTGGGTTGGATTGGAATTGTTAGTTGTGGAATTGTGTGGAGTGGAATTGTGTAGTGGGATTATGTGGCATGGTGATTAGATAGAGGTGAGAGCTGCACAGAATAGATGGACAGGAAGAGAGAGAGGGATATGTAGTTTGTTCAGAAAGTAGTTTCTTTTTTATTTTTTACCTCTAGTGAACCATTTGCCCTCCTCCACCTTCCACTCTCACACAGAAACTCACACCAAAGGGCATGAGTCAGAGCACATTTTATAGGCAAAATGCAGAGCGTTACCAAATGTAGGAAATTAGACCTCTTTCCGTCAATAAACAATCAAACTGACAGAAAATTGCAATTACAACTGTCTGCAGCTCTATGAAATGCTTGCTTGTCCTTGCACAAAGCACATGGAAATGGTAGCTTATTTAAAATGCGTGACCATTACATAAAAGATAAAAGATAATAATCTTTATTTAGATAAAGAACAAATATCTTTAAAGGAGAAATTTCCAGTTCATGGTGTTTACAAATGTTAAAAACAATGCAGACAGTCAAATACACAGCAGAAATATGCGTGACCATTACCATGCTGCATTTTTTTGTTCCTGAATGTTTCTTGTAGTTATAACATTTCCCGCAAAACTGCTTTAACAATGACCATTTGTTTAAGTATTGACACAGCTTAAGAGGTTTGTTTTTTGTATGCTGTGTGCACTGAGACACACACCATACTGCCATTTATAAAACATGAGCACTGGCACGCATAAGTATACTGATTTTCACAAAAACTAGCACCACTGGAGGAGTGGTGTTGACGAAGACTAAAGAGAGTGGCGGAAGGAAGGTAACAGAGGGCAAGGGAGAGATAAGGAGAGGGAAAAGATAGAGAGAGGGAAATAGAGGCAAAGACGGAGGAAGGGGGATGAGTTGAAGGGACAAGAAAAAAAAAGGCAAGGCTGGAAGGGGACGGAAGAGGCGTTCAGCAAATGTGACGAATGCAGCGCTATGAACTACATGCAATATAAACAAGAAGAATTTGGAGCATTGCGACCTAGGGAGGATGAACGGCAGACCACAGGGCTTTCAGCAATATATTGGTTTTAGTGGTTTGCTGTGGGACCCCAAGGTGGTAGTTCCTTCCTCTTTATGAGCTTCTATGTGCCCCAAAGCTGCAGGCGTGCAGTAGGCATGAGACATTTATGAAATGGGAATGTCAAACCAGGACTCTTGCATACCTGAATCCTCCCAATCCCCTTCGAAGTGGCTTTTGTTTAGCTCAAATTACTTTGGCACCGTCAAATTGGCAGAGCATATGGCATAACGGCTAGAGAGGCTGACCTTGAAGCTGGGTAACCGGGTTCGAGCTTTGGCAGGAGCCTCAACATCCTAAGATTAACAAATCACGTAATCTCTATGTGCCCAAAAAAGTCAATATGTCAGTCGTTATGCAACTAGTGTTCCTCTAAAGCGCTTAAATACCTTCGGGTGGAGTCCGCGCCATATAAAAATGCCCAAAACAGGGGGTTTCGTGCCTCGCCTCTTGCATTGTTTTTAGTTTTGGGGAGAGGGGTGTGTCTTGAGTGGTGTGTCTTGTTCTTTGAAGTGGGAAGGTTTACCTCCAGACTGTATACGACTGAGGGCATATCCCCTGTCTGAGAAGTACATCACAGGGTAGAACTACCAAAACAGTGAAAAGATTAAAGTACGAATTGCAGGAAAAGATATATGGAAGCAGACAAATAGTGGGAGACCACAAAAGTTTAACTGCAAATCGGCTTTTGCCAGTGTACTTGGCAAATGTCCCTTTAAAGGAAGAACTAAACATCAGTGCAACGTTAAATATATTATTTTAGGAAAAGTACACAGCCACATCATTTTTGTAATGTCTTGCATGATCTATTCTCCCCACTGCCGAACATTCAATACATTTTGCAGTATGTTAATAAATTTAACATTAGGCTTTACAGCGCGAAAAAATAGATGCACACTGTATGGAGAGGTGTGGTGCAGCGGCCAGGGCAGCTGCAATTTCCACGACGGCCCCCAGCGCCTGAGACCCGTAAGGGTGAGTAGTTTGTGCTTTACAAAATAAGGATATTTTTATAGTTACAGGGATCATCTCACATGGTGTGCTTCCCTCCCCCGCATTTTGCTAATATATATGGAGTCCGATAAAATAATAAACACTTAAATACAGTGCATTAGGTGGCTGACAAAATGTAACCTGTGACTTCTATGTGCAAGAACATATTTTTACTTTAAAGGAGGGGAGTCTATGAAATTAATGTAAGGGGGGTGCACATAAAATGTTTGCAAGACCACTGGTGTAGGAACATGTGAGGGCCACAGCATGAACAGGCTGGACTCATGATTGAATGTGTTCAATGGGGGAAGTGAGGGATGCTAGACAGTCACAATGAACATACCTGCTAAACTAACATGCCCGCGAAACACAAACAACAAGGTGCAGAATGTGTGTCTCCAGAACCTGGTTCTGAGATGGAACAGGAGTGGAAGGAAAGCAAACTATTGTCTATAGGGTTACAAAAGTGCAGCAGAGGATAAGCTGCATAAACACACGACAATCCCCCCACGCCACACCAAAGAACACCTAGTGTCTATACCAGTGGCGTAACACAGTCCCCCTCAGCACGGTACTGTGGTCCGAGAGCTCCTGATAAAATCCGGAGCGGGGGCCTCTCCGTGCACCTTGCAGGGGGGGTCCTCTCAAATTTCATTACGCCACTGGTCTATACAAATGTGCTCCCGAGCTACCAGGCATTGGGCATCAGAAAGTCCACCAGTACAGTAAGAAAACGGGAGTGGGGCACGAGAGGGGGTGGGGAGTAAAGATAACACGGACAACGGGAGGGGGACGGGAGTAAAGACAAAATAGACAGTAGGAGTGGGGCGGGAGTAAAGACAACACAGACAGCGTGAGGGAGGCCGAGGAAAGACAACACGGACAAATGGAGGGGGCGGGAGTAAAGACAATTCAGACAACGGGAGGGGGTGATAGGAAAGACAACATGGACAGCAGGAAGGGGGGACAAGAAAGGTAACACAAACTACGGCGGGAGGGCGGGAGCAAGGTAAACCGGGACAGCTAGCAGCAGAGCTGTGAACACAAACAGGAAAACCAGCGGGGGCAAAAGAAAAAGTAGTGCGCATACCTAAACATATGGTCCATATCGAAAGGATCCATGTAGCCATGGCAGTCCGCAGGGCGGGAACAAAACAGACACAAGGTGAGTCAAATGTACTCTATTCACCAAGGGAAAATATGGAATTTGTAAAGGTGGACCAAGCAACCAATGAAAAGCGGTGGGCGTGTGTTGAAACTCTACAGACTGATTACAGCATGCCTCGCAGGGCAGCGCATGCGCGCTGCTACCTCTAGGCTCGACCTAACAAGGTAATTCTCGGGACAAGGTTTCCCTGGAGTCCTTGCTGCTAATGGAGATACTGTTCCATCTGTCATCTTTGACTAGTATATTTTCCAGGACTCATCCAGTACCATGCATGTCACGGGTAAGGATCATAGGTATGACCTGCAGCATAATTACACTAGTACTGGTCATTTTAAACACCATTACTGTACTTCGCTATTTGCACTGGAGCATCAAGGACAAGATGCAACAGCAATTTACTGTTCTGCTTACCTCGCATAATCTAACCCTAGAGACATTAGCCCAACGGCTTCATTATTTTTAACGCTCTCCATCTCTGAATCAACTGCCCTATTGGTGAGGTAGCAGTACCAGAGTCCATCCAGTACTCTAATCTTTATAACCAGTGGTTCTTTCGTGATTGGTAGAAAGAACAAGCATTTGCAATGTAATAGGTCTTGCATTTATTAGAGTTTGAGCTATTGGCATTGTAAATGACAATCGCTTAAATTCTTGCAAATGTGAGACCTATTGCATTGCAAATATTTTTTGTATACAATCGCCCCATGCCACACTTTAACGTTGATAGAGGCTGCGCCCCTTTAGATGAGCCGTGTCTAAAGAAAGGTCCGCGGTCGCCATTAAAGTGAAAGCGCTGTATGGGGCGCTTTTACCCATAAAAGCATTGTTTGTCAAGTTGACAAATAAATGCTTTCTTTGTAGAAGCGCCCCATGCCGCGGTTTCACTTTAGTAGCGGCTGCTGACCTTTCATTAGACGCAGCTGGTATAAAGAAAGCGACATGGCCTCTATTAACGTGAAAGTGCAGCATGGGGCGCTTGAAAACAACAAAAAACAAGTAATGCATGTATGCAGTACGTAAACAGGAAATGCTTGTATGCAATCATGTCAACATGTAAGTTCTCGGAGACTGGTTGGCCTGAGTTTGGAACAACTGAAAAACATTTTCTTCCCCCGTGATCTAAGGTGTACTTTTGGGAAATGTTCATTTGTTTGTGCAGCCGGCGACGGGGGGCGTATTTAACATTTATAGCTTGACGCTCTGGTTAAACAAAAACAGATACACAAAGGGAGTTGATGGGGACGGAGGGGGAACAAAGGAAGAAGCGTCCTAGCAGACTTGCGTGCAGTGGGCGTGTTTAAAAGAAATACGAAGTAGCAGCCGCCATTACTGAAGCTGGCGTCCTGTGCATGCTGTGTACATTAATTTAGTAAATAGTTCTCAAAACTGCCAATGAAAGCTCCTGAGTAGACACATGTGACAGGGCCAGTCCTCATATCGGATCATATTTCAATTACATGCGGCACTCGTCAGGGATGCCCATTATCCCCTCTATTGTTTGCCAACGCCACGGAGCCGCTGGCAGCTAGATTAAGACCGCATCATGCGAATAGGGTTATTGGGTTTACCACCAGGGGCCTGATCGTATCCATGTACGCAGATGATCTCACTTTTTACGTTCTAGACCCAGCGGTTAACTTTGCACCTCTTACTAGGGAATTGGTGCGGTATGGAGCTATTTCTGGGATCCACATTAACCGCTTCAGCGCGGCGCGAATTTTCGCGCTGTGCTGAACGTTCCATTGGGCTTATGGAACCATGACGGAACGGTTCCGTCATGAGCACAGCTCAACCGACGCTCATGACGGAACCGTTCCATCATGAGCATGGAAGGGGTTAACTGGGCAAAGTCCACGCTTCTCCCGCTGACGCACTGTACAGCTGCCCTTGACACTGAGTTCCCGATAGCTTGGTGTGTGGATTAGAAGTGATATTCAGGAGGTCTGGACTGCCAACTATGGCAAAGTGATAGCATGGATAGAGGAGAGGGTCCAAAGGTGGAAACATTTGCCTCTGTCCCTCATAGGTCGCATATCTATTACAAAAATGATAATCCTCCCTAAATTACTACATCTATTTGTAAATAACCCCATTCCCTTAACCTCCAGATTCTTCAAACATCTCAAATCAAACCTCATCGAGCTGGTCTGGGCAAGCAGACAGCCTAGGGCATCCTGGAAACTCCTTACACTGCCACTAATACAGGGCGGTTTGGAAGCCCATGATTTTGAATTATATACATACTTTGCCCAGACCCAATATCTTCATTTTTGGCAACACACGACGCCTTTACAACAACACTTAGCCATCCAAATAGATAGTGTCCCCCTTATCTATCTCAACATTACTCTACCAAGACTACAAACGTCCCAGACAAAATACTGATACCACAGAGACCCAGCGCTGGGCTCGGAAGGGAATCTGCGGGAGGGCCAAACTAGACGTGCTATATGCACCATCCATACCGCTTGATAATAACCCACGGATTCCACCACTATTGGAGCGCAGCACATGGGAAAGCACACACCAGAATGGGCTAACTACATTCAATGACCTATACCCTGATGGACAATTCCTTACACTACATCACCTATGCGGCTCATCACAACCATTGCCACTGGACACGCTGCTGTACTTCCAGCTCAGAGCAGCATGCCGGGTATGCTTTATCACGTTCCCTACTGTGCCGCCGTCACTTTCAGCATTGGAGAACGTCCTAAAGGAGCCTTCGGCCTGTAAGCTGGTCACCCGTATATACACTATCACACATTGCGACTATCCGATTACCGCACAGTAATGAAATTGACCCGTAAACCAGTTTCAAATTGTGTGATCCTAGTCAAATATTTTATTTTTATTGAGCTGCCTTCTCCTTCGTTCTCACATGAGGGCACCTTGAAAAATGCGAGTTCAGCATATCTGATGTACAAAACAACTCTTTGATTTAATAGACTAAACATTTGCTCCGTGTATAATTGGAGCGAGTTTGGAGACAAGCTTACCTGCCAGCCGATAAGAAGTCCTTACGTGCAGCCCAAAAGGACTATTACGCTGCGATTAAGACAGCTAAAAGCAGGTATTATTCGGACAGAATTGAGAGGGCGGATAACAACAGTAAAGAGATTTTCTCAATTGTCCAAAATTTCTTATCTCCATGCGCTGCTCAACCCCGGCTCCCGTCTTCCGCTCAATGGTGTGAAGAATTGTCTTGTTATTTTACGGACAAAATTGCAAAAATTCAATTGGACTTAGAAGTGGCTCAAAAGTCCTCTATGACTCCACCAGCCCATTTATTATCGGATAGCCGATGTTCAGAAGATCAGTTTGTTGCTTTCCGGCCGGCCTCGGAATTGGACATACGGCAAATCCTGGCAGCGTTGAAGTCCGGATCTCCTTCGGACCCCTGCCCAGCCAGGGTTTTGGGAGGGATAGTGGATATTATTAACCAAGAGGTGACTCAAATCATTAACCTCTCCCTTTCCATGGCCTTGATTCCGAGAAGTTGGAAGGAAGCAAAACTGCTCCCACTGTTAAAAAAGGCTGGTCTTGATCCAGCAATGCCATCGAGCTATCGGCCCTTCTCACTGCTGCCAGCTTTGGCAAAGGTGTGTGAGAAGGTGGCTTTTAAACAGCTGGATAGTTTCATTGAGTCCTCCCACGCTCTACATCCTGCTCAGTCAGGGTTCAGAGCGGCTTATAGTACCGAGACAGCTCTAGTCGAGGTTTCGGAGGCAGTTCGAGAGTGCCTGGACGGGGGCGGCAGAGCGGTCCTGATTTTACTGGACCTCTCTGCCGCCTTCGATACGGTGCCTCATGCCTTGCTTATTGCAAGATTGCGAGCCATCGGCATTTCAGGGTTGGCTCTCGACTGGCTGTCATCGTTTTTGAACGATAGAACTCAGCAGGTCTGGATGCCCCCTTACTCTTCGGCCCCGAAAAGACTGACAACTGGAGTTCCGCAGGGTTCTACGTTAAGCCCTTTATTGTTTAACGTTTATATGACCCCTTTACTATATCTGGCGGAACAGCTGGGAGCCAAGATAATGGCCTACGCAGATGACACACAGTTGTTATTCACCTGGCCTAAGGGTGTGTCTGATTCATCAGCAGTCCAGCATTGTTTGTCGGAAGTATTTTGGTGGCTTGCACAAGTCCAACTTAAGTGCAACGAAGATAAGTCCGAAGTTCTGTTCTTCGGCTCTTTTCCCGACAACTTCAAGGATCAGATTTGGCCTCCTGACCTGCCCTGCCCTAGTACGACTGGAGGCCCAGCTAAGAACTTGGGGGTCTGGTTCGGTCAGGATCTGAAGTTTTCGGACCATATAAAAAAACTGACCGGCATCTGTTTTGGTACCTTGCGATCCTTGAGAAGATTTTTCGCTCTTCTGCCCAGGGCAGCTAAGGAGACTGTTCTTCGAGCCCTGATTTTATCTCGGCTCGATTACGCTAATGCCTTATTTAGCGGCCTACCTGCGTACATGGTTCATCGCCTTCAGGTATTACAAAACGCGGCAGTACGTCTGCTTTTTTCTCTTCCCAGGAGGTCGAGCGTGCGGAGCCATCTACGAAGCTTGCATTGGCTTCCAGTACCACACCGAATCCTGTATAAAATTCTTGTGTTGGCATTTAGAGCTGCTCATGGTCTGGGACCGACGTATTTACAGAAACGGTTTTCCTTCTACACTCCTAACCGTGCTTTACGATCGGCCAGCCAATGCCTACTGGCCATTCCCAAATACAAATACGCACGTTTGGGCGGCCAATCAATCTCAGTTAAGGCAGCTTCTGCGTGGAATGCCCTCCCCTTGTTCCTTAGAGCCTCGCCGACCATCACTGTTTTTAAAAAGGAACTTAAGACTCATTTGTTTAATGCTCCACTCTAATAGTCCATTCTGGTGCTGATCCATCACTCCTGTTGTCAATTCACTCACCGCGCCAGGATACCCTGTGGTAATTGAGCGCGCTATAAAAGTTTTAATAAACATTAAACATTAAACATTAAACATTAATGCACATCTGGCTCCCGTATAGGGTAAACTTGACCCCGACTTGCCTTTTAGTTCACTAATACCATTGTCATCAGGTCGGGGGCAGGAATCTTTCTCAGTCCATGTTTTAAAACTTGCTTTTAGTAAATATATTGCTAAAGCATGATGTGGTAGTGCACGGTCATAAACAGACAGCATGTTTCCCATTGAAATGACCAAAAACCCTCCCACTAACATGCAGTTTTGCTGATCAATCTATATAGCGCATAAACAATGTTTGGAAATTGGGTTCCAGCAAAAATATTTATCATGTGCACATTACCAAGTAAAGTGTTCTGATTTGTTTTCATCCATCACATTTTTTTTTATCACACAGAATTACAGAAATGTGCTTTAATAACTGCTGGAATGTTCTGAAATGTTTGTGCAATTTGCTTTTTAACTATTTGAATGTGGTGTTAAAAAAGCCTTGCATCTTACAGCCTTTCATTTCACATGTTTTGCACAGCACGATTGTCACAGTTCACTTTACAAAATCCTTTAATTTTGCAGTCCGAGAAAGAAAAGTAAATGAAAGAAGACAAACTAACTTTTGACCTCTGTCTCTGAATGCGGAGCAAATGTAACAAGATGAAACAAGATTTAAAGGCATCGTTATTGCTCATTCACTTGTGGTTGAACAGAGCACCAGTTATTTGTCAGCTCTCCAGGATGGGCCAGTAGGCCCTAAAAATAGCTTGCCCTGAGGAAATCTGGCTCGCCATAGCGAGTGGGCGAATAGAATGCTTGTGGCCTTGTCTAGCCTCACCTACATCCTAGAGGGCCTATTCGAAAAGCCATGTCTTTAACTCCTTGTGGAATTGAAGAGCTTAGGAGGAGGCGCTTGTGTGTGGTGGCATGTTGTTACACGCTTTAGGAGTGATGGACCGCCAGGTCTAGTTTTCTGTATGTGTGGGATGTGTGCAAATAAGGAGTCCGAATGAGCACATATTTCTGGAAAGTTTGTTAAAGGAGATGCAATTGTTAAGGCATGCTGGCCCACTGTTGTGTAGGGCCTTGAAAGTGTGGGTGAGGAGTTTGAATTGTGCTAGTGACTGTGTATAGGGAGCCAGTGGAGCGTCTTCAGATGTGGTCTAAAGAGAGTCCAGCTTGGGAGGCTCAGAGTGATTCTGGCTGCCGAGTTGTGAATGGTCTTCAGCCTTCGGGTGAGTTTTTATGTAGATCTTGGCATAGAAGGTGTTCCTGTAGTCCAGCTTGCCTGTGAGGAGGGGATGCGTGATGGCTTTCCAGGTGCTGAACAGGAAACATTTTTAAATCCTCCTCAGCATCTTCAGGGTATGGAAGCATGAGGCAGTGACTGCGTTGTCTAGGGTTGTCCGGTCAAGCACTAGAGCCATTCCCCATGGCAAGTGAGAAGAAATTGGAATTTTTTTGGGCATCGTTTTGATATATGGGCTGGAAGAGAGAGGGCATAGGCTTGTGAATGCTGTCTGGTTCCCGGGCATGAGGCCCGATTCCAAAAAGATCCAGCACCCTACCCCATTACTTTCCTCATTTTGTTAATGATAGTCTGGCAGGCTTTAATCTCCAATGGGTAGGCAGATTGAGGTGTTTATCACCTATGTACCCATCCGAGGGTGGATAGGAGGGATAGCAGAAAGCATACCAAACCTTAGGGGAAAAAAAAAGAATTGAGTGCGGAGCTTGCAGACCTTGAAACTTGATTGTAGTCTCCATCCTAGGCACCAGATAGTCTTTCTGCCCACTTAGAGGGATGATAGTAAAGTTCACCTTCTATCATCCAGTCCCAAGGGTTGGTGTCCAAAAAAGGAATGGTATGGGGCGCCAGACCATCTTGGCATCAGATCCTTCTACTTGGCGCTAGATAGTTTATCTGCCATTCAAGGGAGGTTTGATGGGGGTAGTCATCCTGATCTCCTCGTCCTTATGTAAAAACTATGCCAAAAGGAATGCAAATTAGTTTGCATTCCTTGAGGGACTGGTACAGTATTCAGGCTCTAAACCTTGGGGGCAGGCCCAAGGTAGACTGTTTAGTCTGTAGGAGCGGAGAGAGTAACAGCCTGATGCTAAGACAGGCTGCACCACCCCGATCTTCTTTTTCTATAAATTAAATAAATGTGGTGGCTAGTGGGCTTTCTGTCTTCTGCTCTCCTACACACAGTCTTCTCCAGTTGGGTTTGGGGCAAAAAGACTGGCCTTCAGTTGTAGGGGTATGGCCAATGCAAGAATGTGACCGCCTCCATCGTAGACTTTTTTTTCTTTTTTAAATAATTAAATAACTCTTGGTTGTTTGTGGGCTGTCCAGATGTTCCCTCTCCCCGGGAGAAGACATTTGCAGGTCAGAAAGGCTGTTTGGTCTTTAGGGCTGGCTAATCCCTTTTGAAAATACATTGGTGATGTGGAAGCTCAATACAAGTCGGCATTAATTGATGCTCTATTTGTTACAGATTTTCATTTTAAACCTGGATTGCATCATCCTGTTAGTCCACAGAAATTAGTTTTGAGGTATATTTAGAAAGATGTCTGCCATAAAAGCCTCAGTTTGCATCTCCGGTGGATATAGAACAGACACTGCCAACCCCTTTTCATTTAAACTTGGATGAGAATGTTTGGGAAATTAAGTGATTCATCCAGTATTATGGCTGCCAGTAATGACCTCTGTTGGGTCTGCCTTTTCTCTCTTGTTCTTTGGACAGACTGGAGCAGATGCAATCTCCGCAACGCTAAGGAACCTTTTACAGAGTCTGCTGACTACAGTTCGTCCATCCGTGGTTTTAAGTACAAAGCCTACAGATGGAAGGGACTCCCAGGTGAGCCTTCATTTTTTTGTTGATATTGCATAGTAGTAATGGGCGTGATGTAGTCTTGCTCCCATGCTTTCCGTACATTTCTGACGTTCATAGAGTTCACAAAGAAATCCCAAAGTTCTGGGAATCTACAACTGTCGGAAATTCCCAGGAGTGCATCTAGTTGCACCTGTTTGTGCATGTGGAAATGTGGCGCTAAACTGCACTTGCTTGTGTAACTTTTAATGTTGTTTCTTATTGGAGGAAACCTTGTTTTTGAGGAGTAACTCCTGCCCTACCAATTTTGGACCTTGTAAACTCCACATTATCGCCCTCAAAACTGTTTTTGTTTTCCTTTTCCTGCTCTCGACAGGGATACATTTTGACTGAAAAGCGTCACCTTCCATTGTTCTGCAGGTCATGACGAGATCGCCTCATAAATGATGCGATTTGCTCACCTAAATAGTGCTCCGGTGTCAAAATAGCTTTGTGAAACGTGTCCATATGGCGCTGTTGGATTTTTTCAAGAGTTATTTATGGCTGGGGTACCCCAGACCTTCCCATTTCTATTTCTGCCCAAGGGCCCTTGTTTTTCACTTTGGCTGTGAAAAACTAATGTGACATATTGACCAACAAACCAAATAAGACCCATAAATTCGGTCTTTGTTCATAAAGCTTTGAAGGAAAGATTGTCCTTTGGGATCCCTCAATGAGATGCCTCATGTTTTTACATGAGCACTTTTTTCTTTCTTCTCTCTTACGTTGTACAAATGTAGTGCACAGCTTTTTAAAATCCTTTAAAATAAATAAAACTAGTATAAGGATGATTTATTTATAATCCCTGTTCTGTGCAATCATTGAAACATTTGAATCGAATGGAGCACATTTATCAAACAGCACAGTGTAGAGGGCACAATAAACTGTTTGTACATTTATAGAAGAAACCGGCCTATTTTAGGGGTGCAGGCCATACTGTGCAGCTGGATTGCCTTTACCCAACTCCCTGATTAAGGTACGTGTGCATGAGGCTGGTACCCAGTGTGTGCTTATGCCTGCTACTTGAGGTTGCCCTTTGAAGTCTGCACGTGACAGCAGGAACAGTTTTTACAGAAGGGTCACAGGATAACTGTAGGCATTTCTACCTGCTGTTTTCCAGAAGTAGCTGCAGAAGATTGCACAATCCGTTCGATAATTCCCAAGGTGTTGCGCATTTTAGAATGGCACATTGTGAAGTAGTCAATCCCTCATTCGAGAGTGTGCGTGCAAATCGCAATTGAGGGTATGCTGTTGTCTGCACCTGATCCATAGTGTATACACAGGCATGGCTGAGTGCCCCGTTCTGTAAAATGCCCACAGACCTCCTTACCTAATTTGGCTGTACATTGAAATATAAGGGAGCACTATAAACGTGCCATCTTAATAAGACCTTTATACTTTTTTTTAATAATTATTGAATAAATATCTGTAGTCTATCATGCGGTATTAGCTCTGCTGACCTACACCACAGTTTAAAAGATCTATGCATAAAAGCGTAGGGTGGGTGTTGGGGAGACAGACCCCTGTTTGCATGCCCTTCTACACATGTTCTTGCCCATTCCATGAGTTTTCAGAATAAACTGCAGCGCCCTTATTACGGCTGACCCTGCACAATGCACACCTCTGTCTTTTGGAGTTTCACTTGATTCATTTTTTTGGCCTGCATGATGAAAATGTGGACATTCTTGGTGATTTTGCAGACTTAAAAAGTACTGACCATTACTTTGTCCTGCAAGTATTTTTAGTGCAGCGATGGATTATGAAAGGCTGACTGATTCACACAACCAGTGGCTAATAGTGTTGTTTGTGTGTGAATACCTCATAATAGTGACGGTCTTAAACTAGGTCAGATCACCCCCTTGCTGAAAAAAAAATAGAAAAACAGGTGCAGACCAATATGACCCAAACAACTTCAGGCCCATCTCCAACCTTTCCATCTTGGCAAAAGTTCTTGAAAAATGCATTCTCTCCCAACTCGACCAACACATTGATTCCAACAATCTTCTTGAATCATTGCAATCAGATTTCAGGAAGGGATTGCAGCACAGAAACAGTTATACTGAATATAGCAGATGCCCTACTCAAATCACTGGATGCGGATAGATGCTGTCAACTCCTCCTAGACTTTCCAGCGACCTTTGACACATTCAACCACTAGCTGCTTCTAGAATGCCTCCATAAACAGTTTGGATCAGCTGGCTTGGTTTTGAAATGGTTCGCCTCATATCTACATAACTACTCCCAACGAAGAAAAATAGACAGCACAACCTTGGATACCTCCGCCATAACCAGGGGTGCCTCAAGGCTCAATGCTTTCACATACACGTTTCAATATTTACATGGAACCCCTCCGCACCATACTCATACAAGCAAACATCCCATACCACCTCTCTGCAGACAACACCAAGCTCTGCTTAAAAATAGCCTCTCTTGAGGACTTAAGACGGCTATAAACTACGCTCCTAAAAGTCCAAAGCTGGCTATCACACCACCACCTGAAACTCTACCAAGCCAAGACTGAAATCTTCCCCCTATCAAACATTGGACAGACCACCCAAATCCAAGAGTGGATCAACACCATTGACGCTTTTAATTGCAATTCGACTCTGGCTAATTCCATCAAATCCCTTGGGATCACCCTGGCCCCAAGTCTGAGCTTGAACCCACACACAAAGAAAACTGTGAAGAATACATTCTTCAACCATCATCTCCTCCATAAAATCAAGCCCTTCCTCCCACTGAATGATCTAATTACCGCCACACAAGCTATGTTTCTATCAAGACTGGACTACGGAAATGCCACCCTCACTGGCACCGCGAAATCTCACGTAGCCCCCTTAAAAGCCACACAAAATGCAGTAGCAAGGATAGTCACAGGAATCAAATATTACAATTAGGCCTTGGCGGTAAACTCCGTTCCGCTTGTGGAATTTGCGTAATTTCACGTTCTGCAGAGAACGCGAAATTGCCCAAATTTCTGCGTTCCACAGCTTCGCGTAATTTTTTGCTTGTTCACGTTCTCAAAATGTGTGTTCGCAGGATGTTTCTGCCCGAGCACGCAAACCGACATCGCGAACAGGAAAAAAGCATCGCGAACAAGCAATTCCGTGTGTTCGCGGAATTTCTGCGTGTTTGCGGAGATTTTTTACCGTTTCGCGGAGCTTTGCGTAGTGCGACTACGCAAATTCCGCCCACCCCTAATCACAATAACATCTCACCCTCCCTAAAAAAAAAAATCTAAGGTGGCTCCCAATTGAAGCGCGTTGCTTCTTCAAAATGGCATGTCTCACTCACAAAATCCTTCACACAGGAAAAGCCTACCTTATCTCCAAACTTACTAAGACAGGACAGACGTGAAATTTAAGGAGCTCCTACACGCTGCTTCTCATCCCCCTAAAAAGCCCTCGCTCTCTCCTTCTCAGGCAGTGCCCCCAAAATCCTTCCCAGTACATATCAGGACAAACCCCTCCTCCGCGAGCTTCAAAAGACAATTAAAAGATCTTCCCATCAGTCAACACCTCGGGTTCTAAAGCCTAGTATGCAACTTGAATTCCAACTGGAACCTCCTACGCGAACTGTATATTGTTTGTTCCTCCCCAGGAATTGCTTTGATTGGACTCCAACTAGACCTTATTGTGTAACTTGTATTAGCCAACTCTACCTTTGACAATGTTTGTAAAGCGCTCCGATACCCTCGGGTCTTGCCAGCACTATATACAACTCTTTTATTAAATAAAGCTACTGAAACTACATGCAGCAGCCAAGAGCAGGCCACAGACTACTGAGAGTTATAAGACATGCTGTCTTCTGATAAACCAAAAGGGTTTCCGGGTCTTTCATTCCTCTCCACTGCTGTGGACATTCTTGTTTGCAATTTAATACAAGTCTGCTTCCTATGATGGAGGAAATAAGGTACCAGACACCTCTTTATTTCTGCCACATTGCTGCTCCTCTAGACGTCTATGGAATCTTCAGCTTCGTAATGCCTTGCCGCTGTGTCACAGCTCAGGCCACTCCCTACTTTATCTTCACAAGCTACTCTGATCGTTTTTGGGCGACTATAGGCCTTTGCCAAGGCAGCCTGCATCATTCCTGATTTATAAACACCCTGTGAATGGCAGTGTTTCCTAGGCCCTCAGCCAAATGTCAACCGTTCTCCTCTCCAGTCTCTCTCTGTCTAGCAATGGAAGCCTTCTCTTGCTAACCAGCTCATAACAGCAACCAAAAGGATATCTATGCTATAGCAACGAGATCCCTTAGACTGTTGAGAAGAAAATGACTGGGTACTGTGCCTCCTTTCACTAGAAAGATTATCAAGTTTTCAAGTCTAAAGCGCCATGTTCCATAGTGTTGCAATTCGCTTATTCCCGTGTCGGTATTCCATCAGAGACCATAGTACATCGAGCAATCCACAGCACTAAACCACAGTTCAGCATAAACTGCACACTTACACCGAATAAGTACGCTGCTTTCTAACCTGACCCACTGTTGACCATCCCTCCCTTCAGGAAGTATTAAGATGGCGTGAGTTAATTCTCTCTTCATATAGCTATGGAGTGGAACATGATTTCTGCAAGAGTAAAAAGATCTGACAGTCGCTGAGCACCTAGCAGTTGACATCTACATATGTGCATGCTACACTCCATTCCAATTGAAAAACAAAATCATGGGTACACACATGCACTACAGCATCTATTCTCACACTATTCTGCAACATGTTTATGGACAGCTATCAGTTCACTGAAAAGTATGTGGAGCTGGTCTTTGAACCTCGCACATCTCAGCCAACTCCTACCATATAGGCTAACCTAGAGGCCGGGTCCTTCCAGCCAAACACCATGAAACTATTGTGAATTAAGTGCTTTTTGGCCTTATCATAAGATATGAAGTGTATGTGATACAATCCAATACCATCTACCAGCACACACCTCGGGTGCAAGGATATTGTACGCATCACCTCCAGGTGATGGTGATACATGCTTTTGTGTAATCTAGTCTCAATTTTTGTATCTGAGCCTTCTTGTGCTCTTTTGCTGAGCTTTTAACTTTATGATCTTATTTCTCTAGCAGTTCACCAGCAGCACTAGTTGCTAGTGGAACATGTCACGGTCATGTATGATCCGCAAAGCTGCTTGGAATAGAGATCCTGATTTCATACACGTCGAACTGAAATGTTAGATATGAAATTGTGCCCTTCATTCTGGGGATCTCGACTCTACGTGCAAAGAAAGACGTTGCTTCTCCCGCATGGCATAGAACTAATGGAACCTTCTCTCTCTGGCAATTCAATCTACCGAAGATCATTAATGGTTCAGGAATTTAATGAAAACTTGCCATTCCCCCCTCCTTATGTTGTCACCCAAGTTCACTGACATCTCCTGTAGTTTTAATGCCAATATGCCCTCATGAATGCATTTGTAGAAGAAAAATAACTCCGTACTCTACAATATACGTTGACCATAAATGTATGCATATATGTGTGATCTCAAAATGAGGAGCCCTACAGAAAGGGTCACCACTACCAGTTGCCATAAATTGGAGTTTTCAAAGTCCTATATGGTGGGCGCACCTACAAAAGAAAAGGTTTGTTAGAGAAATGCGTAGTGGAAACTACTGTTCTCACTGAAGCTATGCTGCGGTTAGTGGGGGTCTTCCTTCCATTGCTTTCTCTGAGCCTTCTGTTCACCAGCTCAGCACTTTTGTACCCGCTTTCCTTTTGTCAAATGCAGTCCTTTATCTTTTGCCCTCGCCTTTTGATGGTAGCCATGATGGGCCTAGTTGTTTTCTCTGTCATCATGCCAGGCCACTGAAATAGCATAGAACACAAAACAGTGGCCTTATTACAAATGGACATCAAATGTACCACCGAAGTTAAGATCTGTTAGTGGAGAATGAAGGTCGATTACTTAAAGAAATTCAGAATCGCAGGTCAGGATCTGCAGCAGACATTATATAGTTTCATGTGTGTGTTGAAATGTTATTGCATTATTTAATTGCAAGACCTAAGATCTGGAATATTTTACATATAAATGTACACTCTTATCTGGTTTGAGTAATAGGTTCTCGCACTTCACAGTTCATGATATTTCTGGATACAAGGGTGGAGAACGTGACTGTCGGCACAGTGTGTGCCTGTAACACTAAGCCTTTCTTACTAGTTCACAGCAGGCACCCTTTTTTGGCAGAATTTGCATGGGAGCCAAATGCTCGTCTATCTCAATCTTGGTTCAAAAACATTCAAGTGTAGTGGAGACGTTTGCATTTGCTCTGTCAGTGTGTGCATCCTTCCCTATAGCCACAGGAATTCAATTCCAGACTCTACAAACTCAGGATTTTACACAAACACTAGATATACAAATACCAAGATGGAAGATTAGGATCTCTTGCGATGTATGCCTGTGGCACAGAACCATTTATTTAAAAAGATAATTGTATTGTAAAAGATTATATTTTTCCTAGGGCGGTGATTTGTCTCAATGTCTTTTCCCCTATATTTCATTTCCAGAACATACAAAGCTTAGGAAACTCCTTTCTGACAGCGAGTCCGCCTAAACCTCCCAGAGCGCATGAACTAAAACTGCAAGTGAAAAGCATCAGAGCTACCCTGACTGGTCAGAATGCTGCAGGTAAGAAATTCCTCCGAACACTGAACAGAGACTTATATGGACTCACGCCTTCATATTAAAGTGTCATTGATTGAGAATATTAGGGAGTGTGCGTTCCATTTTGGCCATGTGTGACATAAATGGTGCATGAAAAAAAAATGCTATCTTGCTAAGGCTGATTAAAAAGTATATATTTGCAAATAGTTGCTTCTTTAAGCCCTTACAGGTGAAGTTCCACCGAACACGTTTTTTTGCATTTAACGAGGCTCACAATGCTAAAATCCCAGAATCCTTCTATCTTTTAAATAAAAAGTGAAGACTTTTAGCAGCTGCCATCTTTCTCATTCCTTGCCACTCTCCAGCACATTTGAAAGGGATGAGAGGCTCATGTTACTTTTTTTTTATTTTATATGGACTGCTCGTGCAATCCATATCGAGCAACAAATTAACCTGGTTTCAATAGTTGTCACTTTCAGCTGGGAACGTGAGAAACAAGTGATAGACGTTACTTCAAAAAACAAAAAAAATAACTGGATGGCTCTGGATTGTGAATTGTGGCCCATTCGGTGCCCAGAAATGTGTTGGATGTAACCCCCACCCCCTTTAAGGAAGCGGCTGAAATGTTCGCACTGTAGACCTCGGAATGTCTGTTGCCGGTGGTTGGTAGAGGAAAGATTCTGTTACTAAGCCAAGCAAAGCCTTACCGCCGCACCCCCAAGACACTGAAGTATTGGGCCTGTCCGGGCAGGACGTAAGCATCTCAGGAAGTCCTAGGGTATGCGGTGACTGCACCTGTGTTTTGTACGGCCTCATTTGGGGGATTGTTTGGCACTTCCAGGTCACACAGGGCACTTCCAGGTCACACAGGTGGAGTTCTCTGTGTGAAGCGGATGGAGGTGAAGAGTTATTTTTTGTTTGCATACGGTTGTCAACATCCTGTTGGTTGGGCGTGTGCTAAGGTGTCAAGACTCGTGTCACAAATTTGCGTGCATTTAGTTTTATGTTCAGGGACAGCTTGCAATCCTGACTCTCTAATCAGCCTCCTTTCTCCAGTGTTCTTCCTCATTCCTTGCTATGGCTGTTCTACTTCGTGTTTTCTTTCTTAGCCTTCCTATTTCTACTTCCTCCTCTTTCTTAAACTTTTTTTCCCCGTACATCCTTCTTCCTCTTCCCCATTTTCTCTCCTTACACTTCTTTCATCCTAGCAATTGATGAAAGATAGTGCGATAGTGCTGCAGTTTTACAAGTTTCTTAAGAATAACATGAGTTTGTGTAAAAAAATAAATAAAATAAAAAGATTCTCAATGGTCCTGCATTGGTAAGGCAACAATGTTAAAACAACAAAAACCGCTCAGTTGTTTTACAGTGATTAGGCAACCATGGTAAACCAACCAATCACACAGAGGCAACATTTGCATCTGATAGAAGAATACTATGCGTACACTGATGTGCACAGGCATTATTTCCTCTTTGAGGGCAGGCAAAATACAAAGTGTATGGCATGACCAGGGCACGCAAACGTGGTTATGCAGTATAGTGTTTTTTAGGTTCAAATATAGGCTTTATGCTGCTAACTCAAGCATCTGATTTAATAATTTTCATTTTATAAAAAAATCTATTTTCATCTGGAACGGACGAAAAGTTATTAAAACTTGCTGCATGCCTGACACCCTGCAGAAGTTAACTGGCCGCCTTTTATCTGTATATCTGTAACTGTATTTATGCATTTTATGTGGTGTCTCCGATCAGACAACAAGTGGCAAGGGTTGTTGTCTCCTGCAGGCACCAATGAGAAAAACGTAATTCAAACGGGGTGGAAAAATTAACCTTCTTTTTCATGACAAGATTTTTATGTCGCTTTTCACTGAAATTCACATTTAAATCATACGCTGTTTCCAGAGCAGCAATTCTTTCAAAGGAACACTTGGATGGTCTAAGAATTTCAAACAAGCTTCATCACGTTTCTTGTCAACATGCCTCCAAGAGAAAAAACACCATCTATAATTAATATGGAAAGTACTAGATTGGTCCTCAGAACTTTAATAATAAGAGGGGAGTCAAGGCTCTTAAGTGCGAGCCCAAAAATTAACCTGAAGCTGCAGAAAGGTTTTTAAACATAACCTGCGGCACCTTTTATTACAAGGTGTGTGTACTGAACATTTCTTTCCTCTGCTTTTTTACTAGGTTAAATCATTACTTATTGGTGTAGGACATTTGAATAGTAAAATCTGAATTTGTATTGTGTTCTTTCTTTAGACCTCTGTGTACTTTTGTGCATTTGGATCTCTTTTACATCAATGCATGTTAAATGTCAGAATAACTGGATGATAATGCCACTGGGTGTGCTGAATAACTTGATTGTGTGCAGAATATAGAGCATAATTTCCCCATTATTGCCGATTAAATAAGTCAACCCGTCTGCCTAATTAAGTTCTCCATTGAAGCATGTTTCCAATAGGTCTTCCTATAGCTCACGAGTAAATACCAGTGTTATTGATTGCCATATCCTAAAACTACACATGGGATGTTGGAGTAGGTGAGGTTGCAGGGGATCTTAATCTTTATCTAAGGTTTGTGTAACAGCTGTTAAGAGCACATTAGCCAAAAGGTTCACAAGGAAATACTTCTAATGTGTAAGGAAACGCCACCATACTCCTGTGGTCAGTCGATCTCTCTCCCTGCTGAATCACTGTATAGTCTATCTTCACTCTTTACCGCAAGCTTTGTATTTACGTTTCTCTTTATTTTACAGTAGTGCCTCATAAAACGTCGTACTGAGCTGCGGTTAGATCTTTGCAGTTTCTCTGCTCATGACTATTTACCGCAACAAAGTGATGAAGACAATTGCTTGAAATAAACCCAACCTCTGGCGATTGCTCAGGCTTCATTCCAGTATACATCTTTTTTTCACCCTCCGCGTCTTGTTTAGACAGAGATCGGTATTCTACAAATCAGCATTGGTCCTTCTCAAATAAGAACTGTCAAACCTGAACTGCCAGGCAGGGTCCCCTCCAGATGGCAAAGCAAGCAGCTCCTGACTGGTATCGGCCCACTTGTGCCTTATCGATGAGGTGCAACGTGAGTCCTATGGCACAGTGAGCAGGAGACATGCACCTGGGCATACTTGTTGCGCTTAAAGCATCTATTTCAATCTCCCAGGTACTGAGTGACTTTACGTGCTATCTTCTGCTTCTATTCATCTCTAACATTCTAGAAAGGCGGTTAATGGCCAATTGTCCTTGTTACCAGAGGACAATCAATTGCTTGACCAAGTGCAGTCTGTGTTCTATCCTTGTTAGGGAACTGAAGCAGCTTTGCACCCGGTGACTGCAGACATTTAGATCTGAGGGCTGCAATCATTAATTTCTCACACAAGGTCTTGATCTACTGTTTTTCACAATTCAGTATTTGAGACCGAGTTCTTGCATGATTTGTCTTTTGTACTGATCAGTGAGAAGCTGTCTATTTTTAGTTCTTCTTTCAAGTCTCTACTCTGCGGGGTTCGCCAAGGAATCCCACTTACTCCTACTATATTTAATCTATAGGTCAATCCTTTCGCTTCCCTTATTACATTTTTTTGTTTTGCCAATATTTTATGCTGATGATACTTGGGTTATTGTATGTTTTTTAACGATAACCAGTGCAGTGCCCAATCCAAATTTAGAACTTGACAGGAGCTGCTGCCAGTACGGAGCGCAATTCTTTGAAGTTGTAGCAGCGATAAAACTGGTCCTATTTCCGGTATTCCCCTTTCAGAGTAGTCCTCTCTCTGGTGGCCTTTGGAATCTGGTACACACTCCAATACCCGCACCATCTGCTCGTAGTCTGCAGGTGGCCTGCAACAACTCACTTTCCATCACTGGATATGTCACTAAGATGGTTGCCTCTTGTTTTTAGTACTTGCATGTCCTGTTCAAGAAAGTACCTTTTCTTCTTTGGAAAGCCTTAAAACTGTTATTCGCTTTTATCCTTTCCTGGATTGACTATTATAATTATCTGTATCTTGGCCTTCTTGTATATTTGATACAGCATTTGCAGTTGGTTCAGAACACTGCAGCTTGACTTATGTTGGCCTTGTTCTGCCATTTGTACAGCGCATAATCACAGAATTGCTGTTACTGGTTGCCAACACCCAAGCAATGTATTTTTCAAGTCCTCTGTTTGCAACACAGGACTGTTGACAACCAGTGTTCCACTCTGTCTTTGTGCCCTTTTTAGGCAGTATATTCCTACCAGAACTCTGCATTTGGCCTCGTGGAGTTGTCTTCAGATCACCAAGATCAAAAGGGCTAGACTAAGTGGCTGATGGCTACCACTTTTAAGTTGCTAAACGCTAGAACTCTGTTCTCATGGGTATTTGAGTCTTGCCAATTCATGTATCATGATGGGGAAAACACTTAAAATCAAGCTCTTTTTCCCACTTTTAAGTTCAAAAGAGAATTGTATTGGCAGGAAAGAAAATAGCAATACAGAATACAAGAATCATACATGGTGAATAAAAAGGGGGAAAGGGAGAAAGGAAAACAAAAAATATAAGCAATGCAAAGGATTCTTGAGCATAAACAACTATCAGAGGCAGTACAATAAAATGGAAGGGATACAATGGTTCGAAATAAAGTTAGGTACGAGAAAATACACAGCTGATTAATAATGCAGTAAAAGGGAATGCGAAGAGGGCGATCAAGGGAGTTTAGAAACCTCCTGCTGGGCAGGATGCAAGCCAGAGGAACGAGCGGCACAAGTATCCAGGTACAACGTGAGTGGAAGCCACAAATCAGCACTTTTCATAGCCATTTGTATTGGAAAAACCAAAGCAGTGTCCAGTCTATGATTGTGGCAAACGTTATAACACCATGACTTCAATGAGATGTCAGAAGAGGCTTTCCAATTGACAGTAATCTGTTGATATGCGACAGCTAACAACAAGTCAATAAGACGAACGTTAATATCAATTCCTTCCCAGCAAGGCGAAAGGCTCCACAGAAAGAGATGAACATATGAGAAAGGTACATGGGTATGAAATATGACATTAACTTGTGCCCAAACTTTTCCCACTTGATCAGCCTTACTGCCAATCCTAGGTTTTGACCTATGACATCTTATTTTTGGGTAACACGCTGTATAAGTGTATAAGGTTTCATTTATTTACCATTTCATTCATTCACTGCAACAAACACGAAGATTGAAGAATACTTTAATTAATCTCCGTGACTGACAGTCATTCAGGCTTAATTCCATTCCACTGTTTATCGCCCACTATACCACTCTAGACAGAGACCAGCCATATGCAAATCAATCTCCTATGGTTCCTTTCATTTTACGAACAATCCCTTCAACAATCCTGTTTGAAAACAACTACATAACTGCCAAGTCCCTTTAGTCTGTGCTAGCGTTTTAATCAACAGCAGTTTGCATGCTGCTAAAAACGAACATTTTTAATGTTTAAACGAATCTACCAGTCAAAGAACGCATTGTGCGTTTGACTGAAAAACTAGGACTTGCGGAAGGAGTGACGCAGGTGAGGTTTCCAACTTTGTCCTGGAACCACACATTCTTGTTTTGGGATTCTGAAGTAATCAGGAGCTGGTACTTGCATAAGAATTGCTGTATAAAGTTGCTTTCTTTTTAACATGGCAGTTCTGCTTATTTAGTTTAATAGTTCTTTAGAAAAGCGATTTAGATACCTTTTAAAAAGTTATTTCTTATTGTGTTTTGCTATATAAAGTGGATATTTCAAAGTGGGAAAATTACATCTTGCTGAGGTTACCATTTTTTTCTCTGGCATGGGCATTGAAAATACATCCACGTCGGTAAACAATGACAACTCTGGGTGACGGTGGGACACTTAACACTTCTGCAGATACCTTACACTGCCAGCATCAAGTGACACGGATGAAATACAGGCTCGGCTCACAAACGTAATTCACTAGAAACCCAGTAAACCCAGCCAATGCTCGTCTTGCAGTGCACACCAAGCGTGCAGTTGGTATGCAGTGTGTAGCCTCTCTCAGGTACAGATTGTCGACGCTTCCGCCTTCGTTGCATTGACGGCTTCTTATCTCCCACGGTGTCTCCGGGTTGCAGCCGGGCGCACGTGCGCATGCGCACTGAGCGCGCGGGCCGCCTGCATTCCTGAGATAAGAGGAGCATCTGGGACGCCTGGCGCACGTGAGCGCTTCAGAAGAAATGGAAACAGCTCATTACTTGTTGGCAGGAAACGTCTGCCAGACTGAACACAAGCGAACGGCATGGCAGCCGAATATCGGATGCAGTTTAGAATGGACTGCAGACATCCAGCACGCGTCCTCGGGTTTCCTTCCGATAATCGGGAAAGGTCAAAATGAAACCTAATGTTCTGCATTTCATAATTCTGAAACCAATGACTGAGCAGCTAGCAAGGTGACATGGCATTATTTAGAGCTTTGCCCTGAATCACTGAAACTCCCTACAGGAGACGCTCACTGCTCATGCCTGTTTTTTTTCCCCGGTTCAGTTTTGGGGGTGGGGGAGCTTTACCGTGACAGAGGCTCATATTTGCATATAACACCTAGTAGCTGCCAAGGTTACCAGATCCATGTGTGACAGCTGGACCAGTCTTTTTTTTTGTGTGCATATTTTATATAGCGCGAACTCGACCCGAAGGTATTGGAGCGCTTTACATGAGCACCGTATTTACATTGCACATTCAGGCACGGAGAGATTAAGTGATTTGCCCAGAATCATAGGATGTGGACCCGACCTTGAGGCTCGGTCCCCGATTTCCGGCACCAGCGTCGGGCGTTTATGCCGACGGACCACATCCCCCTTCCTTTATCTTTGCTTTCTGGGATGAGTAGTCTTGCTTATGGACCTGAGAAACTAGGCATAGCTGCGTTGACGTTTCTCAGGGCTGTAAATACAGTCCTGTCAAGCGTCACGCAACAGGTGTGACGCTCACGCATTTCAGTGCGGTGATCCGCATCACCGCACTGAAATGCATTGTCACGCATTTTGCCACCTTGCAGGCGCGCCTCCAGTGGCGCCTGTGTACGGGCTCTCTGCTGCTCCGAGGAACATGCTGCTTACTGGGCTGAGTTCGTAAATAGTTAAACCATGTGCTCTCAGCTCTGTGAAGTGGCTGAGAGCGCTCCAATGTATCTTCACTCTGCCCGTGCCTGCTGTGTCACTTGGAAACAATGCGGCAATAGCAGCTGCGGCGCCAGCGCGGCGCGCCTTACACAGTCAGACTCACACTGCTCCAATTAGGGGGGAGGGAGGGGCTGTCGGCCTCTCAGCAGTCAATACTGCTGTCAGTCACTGTGGCCCACCATGGGGGCTGGGATTACTTATCCGGAAGAAGTAGGAAGAAGCGACGTCCGGGGGACTCATCTGAGTCAGTGGAGTGCAGCACGAGACTCGAGTATTTCATGGCCGCCCGTCGTGGAAGAGGCATCAATGATCGATTGGGACGGGCGGCCGGGCCAGCCACTCCGCGCAAAACACTGCAGGCACCTGGCAGCTGAGCCAGCCACAGTCAGCTGGCCAGCGACTGTGAGCGGCCGGGGAGACCGGGACGAGTCGACTCGAGTGGTCAGCAGCCTGGGTGAAGACAGGCAGTACCAATCCATGAAGGCTGGGCAGCAGTGCAGTGACCAGTCGGGCCGTCACTCTCTCGAAGTATTAAGATTTAGGGTGGCACAGTGTACTGTGATACTATTCCAGACTTTTTATTTAACAATAAAACTTTTAACAAAGTCACTGGTTATGCTATGGTGAGCCAGGTGTCGTTTTGGCAATGACATTGATCAATTGCTGTTGTGGTGCCGTTTTGTCAATGACGTCGTTAATGGATGCTGTTCAGCGGGCGGCACGGCTTCGCAGACAGTTTCTGCTCCCACCGGGCCTGCCGTGATTGGACTACCACGTCACCCACGACCCGTCCGCCAAACTGATTTCGCAAACAGCTAAAGACGTGGTTATTTGACCAATAACCGTTTTTTCTTCATTACCCAAGTATGCTGATCTATGCCCTTAATTAGCGCCGAGACGCCCACGGGTATTCGCCGCGCTGTATAAATGTCAATAATAAATAAATAAATAAATAAATAAATAAATGGTGCCTCAACAGGCACTGAAGCCTGTAGCGCTGCAGTGAGTGCAGCAGAACTAGGCGCATATTAAAATGCAGGGTCTGCGCCAATCCTGTCACTCGAGGCCTAGGCCGTGGCCTCAGCACGGTGCAGGAGGAAGTTGAGGAGGCTGGCTGGCTCGTACTGTGACAGTACTGCAGTGTTCCCCACGCCACAAGTAAGTGTCTCACACTGACTAACCTTTTAAGTAGCAAGCAGTCAGTTGTTTCAGACCATAGTTGTTTGTATTACGGTCTAACTCCTACTCGCCGTTTGGCTTTGCAAGATACCAGCTCCTCTTCAGTGCGTGCCGCTCACAAATATCACTGGCTTACTGTTGTACAAAGCATTGTTTCACTAATGGACATTCTTACTGTACAACCTATTTCTTTTGTTAATGTTTGAATTCTAGCATTGTTACTGTTTATAATAATCCTAAAACATGTACATAAATGTGCGCGCCATACAATACACATAAATAAATAAAACATGTATTCCCTCCTTCTTCCTCCCACCCCCCTGACCTAAGCCTCCATATCTGTATCGTCGGCCCATCTCCCGTATTATAGGCACTATCTCTGCTGGAGGGCGGCTAGAGTACTGCAGGGGAAGCCTGAATACTTTCACCATCTGAGTCGTGTTCTGTCTGCAGAGCAGATGGGGATTTTCGTACGTTTACACCCGAGTATTGGCACAGGCAGCCAGGGCCCATATGAACTCCTGGAGCTAAGTTAGGGCACAGGCAGCGAGGGCTTCCAGGTAGGCACACTGTTAGAACTGAGTTTGGGTACAAGACTGATAGCAAATAAACAGAAAAATTTAAGATAAACAACCACAGGCAGGCCTGTATCTGCATACATTACAATTTTCAAACAACGCTATTGTTATCCAGATCTGTAGTGTTACTTTTTAAATAAAAAGATTGTTTTATTTGATTATTGTATTTAACATCGCTTCTCTGCTTATAATATTCTAGTTATTACTCGCCATATATGACTAAGCAAAACGTTTGCATTCTGGCACCTGTGCATGTAGATGACTCTGAAGTTCTATGTCTGCGAATAGAGATTATTCTAAGTATATGCTATTTTAATAGCACAAACCAAGACAAGTGGAGTGATGTACAGGGTCAAGGCAAGAGTATAGTCAGCGAGTGATGGGAGAAGTACCTGGGTTCTGTGAGGAGACGTGTAATATTACTGCATTGTGGTGTCCTGCTCTTTAAAACGGTGCATCTGCAACTCTTTCATCAGTTTGAGCAGTGTTGAGGCAGTCCTGATGGATACAGGGATGTTTTTCCAGATCCTTCATCCATAGATGGAGAAAGTCAATTGCCTATTTTAGAACTCTTTAGAGTTTTTGGTCAGAACTCTTTTAGCTCAACTATGTGTGTTTGAACACATGATCCTGAAGCCGATCTCATTGCTCAAATAGATGTAATTTCTGATATTTATACGTTTCCCCTCATCTTCATTTTGCGCGCGAGGAAGTGTCACTCATAATCAGTGAAATGTCACTCATAATTACACTGAAATTATGAAAATGTCACACATAGCAATCTGAAACCTTGGCAGCTATGTAAATATCCGATATTACTGTTACCCTTTTTTTAGGTCTTGCCTAAGGCAGCGCGTGTCCTGCCTGCTGCGAGACATTTTGCTTCCTTACAATGAGCTTAGTGCCCATCGCTTATCAGTAGTTGGCATTGTCGCTTTCCATTGCCAGCTTCTAATTCATGAGCTCCTGTCAACATCACTTCCTCTTCTTGGGTGTCTTTCCCCTGGAGCATGGACCCATTACTTGTGTCCAGCCACTGCTCCTGGTTCCTGTGCCAATAGGTATCATAAGCGAGACCGATTGCCTATGCCACATTGTGGCAGAAATTGAGATGCTAATTTCCAAATAAAAAGAACAGCGAGGGTACTGCTATCGGCATCTATTCACACACCAGGTATTTGCACACTCCATTATCGCATAGGTAGAGGCAGCGAGCGGTCTGGCACTAGTCAGGCAGGACAAAATAAGCATTTTGACTTCATAAACAACAGCTATAATAGTTTATGTTGTAATGATTTGTAATATATCTCAGATGGATAACTTGTAGGTTTCCAATTTAACTGCATATCGGGTCCGCTTAGCTGTGCATCTTCTTAAAGTAAAAAACAAAACATTTAGTTGAGTAATAATGACTTAAAGACTGATTACTAATGCGACATGAGCAAATTCATTTTGTGGCATACACTATATCAAAGTTAAAAATTCATAGTATTACTGATAATCATAATACTATTTAGAACAGTTGTCATCAATTCATTTTGGAAAGTTGAAAAGCTATGTCAATGGGCTGAGATTCAATCCCGCTACCTGTAAAATGCACATTGATATGTATTGCAGGTGCCTTAACCTACTGAGCTATCTTTATTGAAGCTCAATGATGCCAACAGCTGGAAAGGTGCGCAAGCATCCATGCATGTCCATTTTTCATAATGCGGCACATTACATGGGCTATGATATGTGCATTCACGTTTTCGTATCTTATTTTCAATCTCTGTTGAAAAGATGGTAGGAAAGCAGAGTTGATATTGCCGCTCACCACCACAGTCGGGCCCGCCCCTCCACCCGTCCATGGTATTATTTAGAGGCGGGCGAGCCAACAAATTAACAGGGAGAGTCAAGCTAAGGGTTGGTTCTGGCTGTAAGAACCTGTTCACAAGCCGAGCCTGAAAATATTGGCTTGTACATCATTTTAAAATATGGCGAGATGTCTTCAAAATGCAAAAAAGCATATTTATCATGTGAAAGTGTTTAACCAACTGTGCATCAGATCGTTCCTGCATGGAATAGTATTAAGTGATCGTTTTAGTTTTTAAACCGAAACTGAGAAACATTGACAATGCTGTTAGTGACGAACGCTCAACTCAGTTGTCGTGTGTATCCTATATGTGGCCTAGATTCTTATACACAGACCAAAATGAAAGTTTATTAAATCAAACACATGAGAGGATTTTGTACAGGGCACCTCCTGAACTCCCTTATTTGAAGGTGCTCTGTTGTGATAATGAACAGATAGGCTTGGTGACAAAGTATTTGCCTAGGGTCACACAACTTTGGTCACGCAGGGAAGCCAGGATTGATCCCAAATTTTCCAGCTTCGCACTATGCATTCAGCCACTAGATGGATAGCTTTCAGTGGCTCCCACATATGCAGGTGTTATCAACGGCAGCTCTCAGTATCCAGCACTTCATCTTTTAGAAATATATTAAAAAGTGCTTCCTCCTCTTCCATGGCACATAATGCACGTGAAAGTGTAACCTTCAGTGCAGCTGAGTTCTTTACAAAACAAACAGTGAAAAGAGCGTCAGCTTTTAACAATCGCTCTACAGCCCTCACGCCTCCTGGAATTAATAATAATCGGCTTCACCAGTGGGAAGGTAGAGGGTTGAGGTGCGTCACCTCCTGTGCACACATCACCCACAGCTTGCACCAATTCTTACATTCATGAATGTTTCCAACACCACAGGGCAGATATCACGGCACACAAAGCCTAACAAAACCTACGAGCTCCAGCGCTACTGCTAAGAAGATTGCAAAATAACTCATGTTAAAATAGTTATTAAAAATGGCAGTATGTTTCTACAAAGGATGTCTTTTTGTAAATGTTGAGCTGCAATTGTCTACTTAATTGATCTCCAAAAATGTTCTTCACTAAAACGCCTTTTCATTTCTCTTTATAATTATTTTTGACGGTGCTAAACCGCATCGGCAAACGCATCGTACTTTTAACCGATACTGTTCAGGAACGTCACAAAACATTGGCAAAGCCAGCAGGTCCCAAAGACGCAGCCTTTTGTCTTTGTCAATGCCTGTTTTATATATGCATCTCAGACAGATAAAGGACTGAGTTCCACTCATTGGGTTTTGAACTGTTATTCTGAGGGCCCCATTCAGAATTTAGCAGAGAACATAGAACTAATTGTGCCTCCTGACCAACTGTTGTAGGTTTTGGGGTAGGGGAATTGAGGCGCTGTAATGAAGTGCTGTAGCGGATGATTTTGGGTATCTTATTTTTCAGCATATTTTAGATGATTGGCTCTCTCAATTTTCTTTCACAACACATATTGAAAGCCACTCATCGTTTGTTTTGAATTATGGTATAGTGCAGGAGAAAATGGCCCAGCACTGGTGCTCGTACATCCCACCAGTTACCCACTTGATGTTGTAGGTTCTATGTTAATCCATCTTGTGCAGGCACCTTGCACAGTTCTACCCTACAAAGGACCACTGTGAGAATTCAAAATAGTCTACACAGAGTTGCTGTATGAAAAAAGTCATATACTGAATGGTAAAGTCTGTTTTGAATTCACACAGTGGTCATTTGCATTGTAACACTGAGTAAGGTGTTGCTGCAAACTGTTTTAAAATAGTTTGTTTTTAGTATTTTCAGATACTTGGAACCCAAAACGTCTGCAGTCGAGCTTGTGTGCCTCCACTACGTACAAGAGCAAGTGCACATTTGTAACTCACAAAACATGAATACTTAGCTGTAAGATAATTATTAGAAATGCATGGGTGTTCTCAAACTTATCATTTTACCTTCATGGAAACAGTTCTATATGTTTTCATTTGAAGACCGTAGTAATCCCTTAGATAGGTGAGAAAGGATAGGGAACAGTCCTAAACCCAAAAAGGGGATGCGGGGAGGGCGGTGGGGTAATGTTAGGGAGGAGTAAGGGTTATCTCCTCCCCCTCCACCCCGAACAGCATCCTCCCTCACAGAATTCAGGAAGGGACTTGAGACCTGGCTCTTCGACTGATTGCAGCAGAATCAAAGCGCCTGGATGCATTCACAGGTGATTAGCCGCGCTCTACAAATCCCGACTGATTGGTCTCCTTAGGTAAACACATTTTCCCCTTGGAGAAAATAGTGAAGTTGCACTAATGCAAATGCATTTTTCCATGCATAAACACAGCTGTAGGCTATGCACATGTATGGATGCAACCACTGCCACCCGCCTAGAAATTGTAAGGGATTCTCAGTAGTTTTCCAGCTGCACTCTCGGAAACCTTTGTGAATTCTAATAAAAAAAAAATCCTACATTTTCTTCTAATATGAAAAGCAAAGTAATAAATGGAGATTTCTTTTTTATTAATTTTATTTTGTAAAACTTTTAATAATTCTAAAGACTTGAGTTTCTGCTAAGCATTCCTTGATACTTAGTGTTCAGACTTTAAAATACCTAACGTGTACGTAGCGTTGATGTAGTTGTGTTTGCAAACATAAATAGGAACGTACAGATACAACTGAGACTCTCGAGGTGTTTTCTGTCAAATAAACATTTGATTCATTTTTGTCAACTCCTAAAAGTTACATGTTCTTTCTCTGCTATGTTAATGATTCTTTTATGTTCAACATAGATCAATTTGCTGTTACTCCCAATATCTACTATACAGGGCAGTTACATCGCTGGGCTGTGACGGGTCCTTACATTTACTGCAACTCTGCGGTGGAAGCATGTAATCATCTGGGTAGCTCCTCCTAGTTGCATCTGACACACAAGCATCCTTACGAGCCACATTTCACCAAAAACAGAACGAGGATATCCGGACAAGGACGAGACCAAGTGAGAGAAACAACAGAAAGCACATCTCCATTCTTCAACAAAAAACAGAATGCACCCCTCTCTGTGACACCATGATCTACCACAAGTCAAACAAATATACAGTTAATGCAGTCCAAACACCAGACTCCCACAATCAAAAACCTTCTCAAGCAACAGCCTTACCCTGCATGGCACTTTTAAATGGGTGCATATTCGCTTTGCTGCGGAGTGCCGTAGACCCAAGCAGAGAGCCTCCCCCTCCCTACCGAGCCTCACTCGAATCCGCACAACCACAGCTCACCGTATCCTCAACCAACAAATGCCACCCTGGAAGAAATGCCACTGCAGGATGGAAGACACATCCAGCTTTTAGTTCTCCCCCAGGCCACCCGCCACCACTCCCTGCACCCAGGAAATATAGTAGAAAATGACCCTAACTAATGATGACCAGCACCCAACCAGCCAAACGGAAAGAAAGAATCCGGCAGCACTTCATACGAAGACCAATTAATAGTAATTGTCACAACTAAACGCTCTTGGCGATGCAATGCACACAGCTTCAAACTAGGGGAAAATCAAACCTCGACTACCAAAATACCTACAGTCATACTCGTTTTACTTCTTGTCAACGTCTATATAGACACAAGTGTGCACCTACTGGAAGCATATTCTCACAACTCAGGCTGCCTAAACACAGACACACAGCAAACGTCATTCACTATCAGCATCAGCCAGAATTCACAGGAAACGATGCAAAACCCAAAGTACAAATGTACATTGACAATAAAGTGATGAGGACCACATTTCTCAACGAAATAGGCACAATAAAGGCATCTTCACAGGAACATTCTGCACAATAAAAATGTACAAGAAAACCAAAGCAGAGTATTTATTGGCAGTAATAATCTTAGTAAACTTTGCATAACCTCATCGTGCTATTCTTATGAATTATGAAACATGACAGTCCCAGTAAACAACTTCTCCCATGAAAAAGTAACAGGTGGATACAACCAATTAGTGGCTTTGCATCGCACAACGTTAAATACAATTTCTTTCCTCAGATTGACATTACCCAGCGTTGGTATCAATGCCGAAGATGGCAGTGGCTAAAAGTCCTCACAACACAAATTACACTCGCATTTCTCTTCTTTATTCTTCCTTGGGCTGTATGATGAACACACTTTTCCACATCATTGAAAATTATTTTGTCATTGAGCAAAGTGATGAAACCCCCATAGTTCGAGGCATGTGGGCTGCTAAATTCATATCTTAGCATTAGATCGCCGCCTAGTGTTGGGTCCGGATGATCGCACATTGTTGTCCTGGAAGAGTCTTCGAAGTATCCTGAGATAGGTGGCTCCTCCCCTGGACTACAGTGCGCATGGGCATCAGCTCCATCCCCAGATTGTTTTTTTCCGCCATTGGGTTCGGATGTGGTCTCGACGTCTTTCTGTCGAAACCGAGAAAAACTAACTCTTAGCGGCCAAAAGGCCTCGCTTTTTTTGCGTCGGTATTGTCTGCGCACGGTCTCGAGTCTTCCGTCTCTTGGAGCCGGAATAAGCGGAGGTTTCTTTCGCTCTTCGGACTTTGAGGCCTTCTCATCGCGACACGACTGCAAAACTTTTCTGAACATGGAGCGGAGCCCGTTTAAGTACTGCCCGCTCTGTGGGTCCAAGTACCCACACATCGATCTACACCCCGTCTGTAACAAATGCCTTTCGCCTGACCACGACGACGGCAAGTGCAAAGCCTGTGCACAGTTCCGGTCTAAGAAGACTCTCAAGCTTCGGCGCGCGGTGCGCATGGAAGCTAGACAAGCGGCCCCGGATCCGGAAAACATCTTCGGCGACCAAGATGAAGAGGACCAGGGTCATCATCTTCAAATCTCCCCACCCGAGACGGAGGTCGAGGCGGATCCGGTAGACGACGACGGAGTCGTGGGTCAAGGCCTTGAATACGTCGACGAGGTAGGAGACGACGAAGAGATTTATGGGGCCGCGGCGGATAGCTCGGGGGACGAGCTCTGCCCCGAAGGTTTCGAGGATACCGACCGGGTCACGGGATCGCCTGTAGGCCTTACCCAAGACCCAATGCCGCAAGCCACAGCCCCGCCTTCTGGCCCGGCCACGGACTTACTTGCTGAGCAGACTGTATCGAAACCGAAACCAAAAGCATCGGGATCGACTACATCTAAGATGGCCGACCCGAAAACGAAACCGAAACTTAAGGACTCGAGTGTCCCTAAGATGGCTGCCGTGCGGCGAAAACGACTGTACCCGCTACTCCATCGACTCCGTCGACCTCCGGTCTGCAGAAGTCGAAGAAGTCCGTCGATTCCGCTGCTGCACATTCAAAATCGACGCCAGAGGAGGGGTCCTCTAAGAAAGATGGTCGGCACGGGTCAACAGCGGCGCCGCCGTCCAAGCACGCCAAAGCCGGCTCCACGGAGGCTACGCAGGCGCACGGATCGAAGACTGGCACGTCTGCGCACCGGTCCCAGGACTCGGGGTCGGTGACAGCGGGATCCGCGTCGAAAGCCCACAAGGCCCACAAAGACGTCGGATCCGAGGGAAAGGTCAAACCATCCTCGTCGGCGCCAAAACCCACTGAGAGTGAGACGTCCCTCATCGCCGAATCACTACAGAGAATCAGGGAGAAGGCCTCTGCTCCGTCGGCTCCGATATCATCGCCGCAGGCGCAAAAGGACAATCCAGCAAAGCCTTCTGGCAAACTTCTCTTTATTTTGCCGCCAAAGGAGGCGCCGAAAGCCTTTTCCACCAAATCGGCACCGAAGAAGACGGTTTCTTCAACGGCTGGCCCACTTCCACGTCGGGTACTCGAATCAGAGGATGATTCAGAGCATTTCATCGACGCTGACACAGGCAAATTGACCCTCTATAAGAGAAAAATCACTTCAGAGTCAGTGGACTCATATGTCATCCCACTGAAAAAGAAAAGGGTGCCCCTTGACGCTTCAGGCCTCATGGAACCAATCCAGCCTCCTCCGAGACGAAGCCCTACTCCCTCACCAGAACACTCTGCGGGTGAGGGGTATGATGAGGACGAGCAATACAATTTCCCTATCAATGAACCAGATGCACAACCGGATTCATATGATGACACTGGTGACCAGGGCACCCAAAGTGTGGGGCAGGACCCGCAGCTTTTTAATGCACGTGCATCCCCAACTGAGGATTCAGCAGGTTTTCATGCGCTAATTGAGAGGGCAGCAGCCAATCATGATGTGGACATGCATGCTGACCCGATAGAGGAAGACTTCCTTTTCGACACATTTTCAGTCTCTGAAAGGACAGTAAAGACGCTGCCTATGCTTAAAGGAGTCCTCAAGCATGCTGGGGATATATTTAAGGAGCCTACCAGAGCACGAGTGGTCAATCCACGCATTGAAAAGAAGTACAGACCTGCACCTGCAGACCCCGCATACATTCGGGGACAGTTGCCACTGGACTCTCTTGTGGTCGCCAATGCCAGGAAACGTGCCAACTCCCAGACGACGGGTGAAGCTCCTCCCCCGGATAAGGAGTCCAAAGTGCTAGAGGCAGGGGGCAAAAGAGTAGCTGCACAGGCCGCAAACTTTTGGCGCATTGCCAATACACAAGCACTCTTAGCACGTTACGATAGGGCGCATTACGACACCCTAGAACAGGTTATACAACACCTGCCTCCAAAGTTCCAAGAAGGCACCAAACTGCTTATTGAGGAAGGGAAGCTAATCTCAAACGCAGCCATCAAGTGTGCACTTGACGCCGCAGACACAGCTGCTAGAGCTATCAACACTAGCGTTATGCTGAGACGACAGGCGTGGCTCCGCATCTCGGGGTTTAAACCAGATATTCAGACAACCATTCTTAATCAGCCAGTCAATCCTGATAGTCTGTTTGGTCCAGATGTTGACACCACCCTAGAAAAAATAAAAAAAGACACAGAAACTGCTAAATCCATGGGGGCCCTACAGTCACAACAGTTTCGTGGCAGCAATTTTCGTCGCTCAGGTGTACGTGGAGTCACCAGAGGACAAATGGGTCAACAATCTCAGTTCTCAAAAGGTGGAGCACAATCCTCGTTCACAAAACAGAACAAGGGAGGTTACAGGAATAACAGCAACAGAGGTCGCGGCAGAGGACACAACAGCTCCCGCTCCTCTACCCCAAGCAAACAGTGACTCTCTGTCGCTGCCCCCCGACCACTTAACACCTGTCGGGGGGGAGACTGCAGCAATTCCTGCCCGTCTGGAGAAACATCACCACAGACAGGTGGGTGCGACAACTAGTCCAGTATGGTTATTGCCTAGAGTTGAAATCCACTCCACCCAACATCCCGCCAAGGCAAAGGCCTATGTCCGCAGAGCACTTGCTCTTATTGCAGCAGGAAGTAGTGGTGATGCTGCAAAAAGGCGCAATCGAGCTCGTGCCGGTGGGAGAGGAAGGCACAGGGGTGTATTCCCTGTACTTCCTTATTCCAAAGAAGGACGGATCTCTCAGACCCATTCTGGATCTACGTCCCCTCAACCTGTACATACTATCAGAACACTTCCATATGCTTACACTGCAACAAATTCTTCCCTTGTTAAACCAAGGGGACTTCTTAGCAACCTTAGATCTCAAGGATGCTTATTTCCACATTCCACTACACCCGTCCCACAGGAAATACCTCAGATTCACTATCCAAGGCAAGCATTATCAGTTCAAGGTCCTACCCTTCGGAGTGACCACAGCCCCAAGAGTGTTTACCAAGTGTCTGGCGACAGTAGCAGCGCACCTCAGGAGGCAGAACATTCATGTCTACCCCTACCTAGACGACTGGCTCGTTCAGGCCAAGTCGGAACAACAGTGCGCCGCGGACATGTCTACTACCATTCACCTCCTTCACGATCTGGGCTTCTCGTTGAACTACCCAAAGTCGCATCTTCAGCCGGCACATGTCCGGCAGTTTCTAGGGGCGACGATCAATACCCTGACGGCCATGGCTCAGCCAAACCAAGTCAGGATAGACAGCATGCAGTCTCTAATCCAAAGGTTCAGACCACAACACTCACTCCCAGCGAGAGTGTTCATGCAGTTGATTGGCATGATGGCCTCCTGCATCTTCATAGTCCCTCACGCACGGTTGCATATGCGTCCGCTCCAGGAATGCTTAGCAAATCAGTGGACACAGGCTCAGGGACAATTGACAGACCTAGTGTTGGTTACCAGTCGGGCATACGACTCTCTGCATTGGTGGACTCCACACAACCTTTGCAAGGGCCGACTGTTCCAGGAGCCAGTGCCACAAATTATCCTGACAACGGACGCATCTCTCCAGGGATGGGGAGCTCATCTGCTCACTTACACAGTGCAGGGACTATGGACGACGCAGCAACAGAAGATGCACATCAACTATCTGGAACTGATGGCAATCTTCATGGCGCTCAAGTCCTTCATTGTACATCTGTGCAACAAGGTAGTGTTAGTCCGGACGGACAACATGACCGCGATGTACTACATTCAAAAACAGGGGGGCACCCACTCGCCACAGCTGTCTCATCTGGCTCAGGGCATGTGGAAGTGGGCCATTCAGAGGAACATTTTCCTCATGGCGGAACACCTCCCGGGCAAGGACAATCAGATGGCGGATCTGCTCAGCAGGTACAGCCATCAAATGCACGAGTGGGAGTTACACCCATCTGTACTCCACCCGTACTTCCAGCAGTGGGGTCATCCAGAGATAGACCTGTTTGCCACAAAAGAAAACGCAAAATGCCAACACTTTGCCGCCAGGTTCCCTCACCCACAGTCGCAGGGCAATGCGATATGGATGAACTGGTCAGGCAAATTTGCGTACGCTTTTCCACCAGCCCCTCTGATACCGCTGGTCGCGAGAAAGCTAAGGCAGCACGCGATGACTCTCATCCTAGTTGCTCCAACGTGGGCGCGCCAAGCATGGTACACCACGTTCCTCGAACTCTCAGTGGTGCCGCATCAAAGACTACGCCTCACGCCCAGTCTTTTGACGCAGAACCATGGAGAAATTCAGCATCCAGATCCGCAACAGCTCAACCTGGCAATCTGGCTCCTGAAGTCCTAGAGTTTGGCTACCTTAACCTACCTCCGGAATGCATGGACATCATCAAGGAGGCTAGGAAGCCAACTACCAGAGCATGCTATGCTGCGAAATGGAAGCGTTTTGTCATTTACTGTACAGCCAATGACATCAACCCGCTTGATGCATCTATCCCTAACATCATTTGCTATCTGTTGCATCTGTACAAGTGCAATCTAGCGTACACTTCCATTCGGATACATCTATCCGCCATAGCGGCTTATCTTCAGAACAGGCAGCATCTCTCTGTCTTCAGAGTGCCTGCCATTAAGGCTTTCCTTGAAGGTCTGAAGCGAGTCATTCCCCCAAGAACACCACCAGCTCCGGTGTGGAACCTCAATGTGGTCCTCACCAGACTAATGGGACCACCTTTTGAGCCACTGCACTCGTGTGAACTCCAGTTCCTAACGTGGAAAGTAGCTTTCCTAATCGCTATCACGTCGCTACGGCGTGTTAGTGAGCTGCAAGCACTCACAATCCAAGAGCCATTCATTCAGATTCATCCAAATAGGGTAGTGCTACGTACTAACCCCAAATTCCTTCCGAAGGTGGTGTCACAGTTTCATATCAACCAAACTATTGACTTACCGGCATTCTTCCAAAACCCACAAACGGTGGCGGAAAGAATGCTCCATACGTTAGACGTACGGAGGGCGTTGATGTACTACATGGACAGGACACAACCCTTTAGAAAGACAAAACAACTTTTTGTTGCCTTCGCACCACAACACAAAGGCAACCCTATTTCCAAAGCAGGAATAGCCAGGTGGATTGTTAAGTGCATCCAAATATGTTATCAAAAGGCCAAGCGCACTTTAACGATACCCCCAAGGGCGCACTCCACACGCAAACTGGGGGCATCCATGGCTTTCCTAGGGAACATTCCTTTAGAGGATATTTGCAGAGCAGCCACGTGGGTCACACCACATACCTTTACAAAACACTACTGTGTTGACGTACATTCCAAGCAGCAAGCTGCTGTAGGACAGGCTGTTCTCAAGACACTCTTTCAGGTTTCTGCAGCTGGCACGGGCAACCGCCGCTAATGGAGGGACTGCTATGTATTCTATGCTAAGATATGAATTTAGCAGCCCACATGCCTCGAACTGAATATGCTACTTACCAGTATGCATCTGTTCTTGGCATGTAGGGCTGCTAACATTCATATCGCCCACCCTCCTCCCCGGTGCCTGTCGCAGCTGCAGATATACTATTGTATTCGCTTATTAGCATGGACATCCTTTACACTTTTCACTCCATCTTCTGCCACAATGGCGAAAAACAATCTGGGGATGGAGCCGATGCCCATGCGCACTGTAGTCCAGGGGAGGAGCCACCTATCTCAGGATACTTCGAAGACTCTTCCAGGACAACAATGTGCGATCATCCGGACCCAACACTAGGCGGCGATCTAATGCTAAGATATGAATGTTAGCAGCCCTACATGCCAAGAACAGATGCATACTGGTAAGTAGCATATTCATTCTCTAACATGAATATGGGACCCCCTCTAAATATACTTTCAAGGTCCGGGAAAGAGGGGAAAACAACAACAAGAAATACAATTTCCCTCACGACCTCTTAAGGTTTTTTACCAAACCACTTTGTATCTACTTATTTTAAACACAAGGTGACTCCATATACAATTATTTTTAGACTTTTTTATTTATTTATTCATTTTTTGTCATTTCTTTATATTCTTCATTCATTTCATAGAAAAAGATTTGTTATACAAAAAAACATTTAAAATTTATAAAGCAATTCATCACTAGACATCGTACAGACAAAAAAAACGAAATATTCATTTGTTATAAACTCATACAACCATTATCATACATACTCCATTCACTCTACATTCTTTGTCGGAGGGATCATGTGTAGTTGTGTGATCTAATACGCAAGGTCGACGCATTTCGGTGGGTTACGACCACCTTCCTCAGGACCTCTTTGCAGAATAGTCGTTCACTCCGAAAAACATTAAACGTTCTGTATCGACATCTGTAATAATAAATAACATTCAATACATCTATTGCATCCTGTGATATTTTTGCTTAATTCAAATCACAATGTCTATACAATTTCTATGATTGAAACTCCTATTGTTTAAATACACCTTGTGAAACTGTCATAGCTACTTAGTATCAAATACACTTCATTTCTTTCTAGTTTTTGTGAAAAAGCTCCAACACTGCAAAAAAGCACCTTAATTTAACTCATAGGACCAAATGAGGGTTTGCAAGCAAAGATGAGGTAGAAAAGAGAGGTGATCGGAGAACCCAAAGTCATTCCAAAAAAGAGGAAGAAAATAATTTGAGAACTTTGAGATTTATCGATAATACCTAAGTCTAAATTGAGTGAGCGTCAGTAAAAGAAATCAAATATAAATTCCTTACCTAAAGAACTACGGTAATGTAGTTCAGCTATTATATTCTGGTTTGACTTGTAGCGATTTATATGCCAACTTCTGTTCCAATAAGTATCTGCATAAGATGAAGGTATTACATTACATGAGGTCTGATATAATCATGATTGACTTAGGATAGGCCCTCCACCACATTATTAATTGTCTGCATGGATTTAGTCTGATTTTATGACTAAGTTTTGTTCTTATTATGATCAGCGTATATCTTAAGGTGATCACAGATCTTACCTTCAAGTTAAAACATGTAGTTCATAACTTCAAGTACCCGCGGACATGAGGAACGTCAAGGAATAGGTATATCTACTGTAAAAGATATATATATCTGTATTTAAAGAATGGCCTTTATACTAGATAAAGTTCTTCACATCACTCCTAATAAATGACTGACCCCCGCAGAAATCGTACACCAACCTGTTTCGTGTAGTTTAATTCATATGTGTTCTTAGTTTCAATGGGATATATCCTTATCGTCCTGTTTTTATCCCAAGCGTGTCTGTTTGTCTAAAATTGAGATTGAAACCAAAGACTGTGAAAGACTGCCACGTTAGGTTGTCACTGACTGTTAGTCTACATTATGCTTAAAAACGATTTAAACTTACAAGTTGCGACTTCACGTGAGTAAAGTCGGTATTGTATATATCAATACGCCATATGGGCCATGGAGGTCACCAGCCGATTTACCTCGGTTTTCTAATTTCTAACCCTTCCCAACAGATGTCTATGTCCACTCTAACGTGCCAGTTATTATTGTGTGAGAACGCTCACATTTAACTTAGTTTACCCAAGGTAACGTAGTCACACCCAACAGCATTGGTAATGATGCAGGCGCCCTCAATCGTAGTAAGGTCACGGCGTCTATCCCACATTCCCTGATATTATGCTCACCTTAGTTAGAATATCGTGCCGCCATGTATCGCGTCCTCATGTGCGTCTCCGTAGGTAGAAACCACGGATCTACTTCTTGCGTTTAAATACAAGTCTGTGCGCGCCAAATACGTTAATTGGCCTGCCTCTAATTGGCAAATGGTGTAAACCGAATCCGCGCCATTTCTAAATGATGAAAAAAGGAAGAATCGCGCCATTTCTAAATGGTATGCGAGTGGTTGAATAATGCGCCATTACTAAATGGTGAAAAAAGGGGGGGGGAAGGGTTGCGCCATTTCTGAATGGTGGGTGAGTGGTTGAATTGCACGCCATTACTTAGTGGTCAAACTAAATTGTGTTGCATGCGCCAGTTATCGATGATCTATAACATTTGATAGTCATCGCAAATATGCAAAGAATGTTAGATGGAATATATACGGTAGGTCATTTCTATACCTCGCATTAGTTTGGGAATATTGGCTGTAGCGTCGCGCCATATTTCGATGGTATGTAAATGATTTCAAAAACCGAGAACAGTGAGTAAGTGCCCCCTCTCTGTGGTATGCATTCCTCGAAGGTCCCCGCAGCTGTCCAGCAGCCAAAGGTACCTACACAACAATAGGACTCTGCATCCAACTAGGTGCGAAACCTACCAGGATAGACATGTCTTTTATATTAGGACTTAGAACAATGAAGCCGTGTCACATTAGCCCAAGATTCCAACTTATAATAAATGCTATTTGCGATAGTTCTAATTTACTCACCGAATATCGAGTGGGTGCAAAAATCGAGATCTATCTATCAGTCACACTTACAAGTATATGTGTATTTTCTTTGTTTTAAAGGTAAATCCTTTCCTGAAAATATATAAAGATTTAGGATTTACACATCCACGACTATTACAGATCAATCAATATGCATGGTTAATTGGAATTCGAAGTATGCCGTGAGTGGGCATTAAAGAGATCCCACCTTAATAGCATCAGACTTTCACAGAACCTAAAGTACTATTCATGTGTGTTCCTCATGTTTAGCGTCCTGTGCGTCACCCAATGGTATATATATGTCTAAGACTCAGTTTGATATTCTACCTATTTGTGAGACGCCGAACACTATCAGTATGTAGAGGAAAATTAACCTGTTATGTACCAATAAATATTTTCATTTAAACCTATTTTGACTGTGTGCAAATGAAAAATCCAAAAACATTCACGTTTTTTCCTCGTCCTTTCCATAGTTTCACCGTTTTTATACAGGACTTTTTCTAAAATGCACCATTTAAGGTCAGATTCACTGTGGTTCAGATCAAGACAATGTTGGGTCATGGGTGCTGTCAGTTTCCTAGTTCTTACAGCTGACTTGTGTTCGCTGAATCTGAGACGGAACTCTCTCCCTGTCTCACCAATGTATGCAAGTCCACATGGACATACAATATAGTATATAACATTTTTGCTTCTGCAATTGGTAAACGATTTTAATGTTATATTAATATTGTTATGTCGAATGGTGTCACTTGTTATAGCAGAGTCACAGGCATGACAATTGCCACATCTGTGATTTCCACGGATTGCATCCAGACCTGTCAGAGTTGTTTGAGTTTCACGTATCTTGCTTTTGTTCCTTGTGTGGACCAATCGGTCTCTCAGGTTCCTATTTCGTCTGTAAGCTATCAAAGGTCTTTCCAAAGCTGTCTCATTCTCGACCTCAAGAATTCTCCAATTCTTATTGATAACATTTTTTATCTTATAGTTTAGGGTGGAATGATTAATCACACATGTTATCTTTTCCTGTGATTTCGTATTTTCACGGTTGAGTAAGGCATCCCTATCATAGTATTTAGCTCTTTTGAGAGCTTGGCGTACCAGGCGATGTGGATAACCTCTATCGACTAATCGTTTTTTCAAAGCTAGACTATGAATATTATAGTCCGATAAAGAAGTACAATTCCGACGGATACGCAAAAATTCTCCAAAGGGAATCGAATCTTTCTGACAATGGGGATGAAAACTATTAAATTCCAGGATGGTGTTTTTGGCAGTTGGTTTGCGAAAAAGACACACATTCAACATACCCTCCTTTCCTTCAATCACAATGTCCAAATATTCCACTCTACTATGGCTGTAATTTGAAGTAAACTTCAGGTTACTGTCACTCGCATTGAGCCATAAAATATATTCGTCGATTTGTGCTATGTCACCATGCCAAATGAAAAAAATGTCGTCAATAAATCGTCGCCAAACTGAAATATTCTCAAAAAAAGGGGCAGCTGTATTATAAATGTTCTTCCTCTCCCACTCTCCCATGTATGTGTTGGCCACACTAGGGGCACAAGATGCTCCCATACTTGCGCCCTTTATCTGCTTATAAAGGGTTCCTTCAAATTCGAAATAATTGTTCAAGAGAACTACCTCCAAACATTGAATGATAAATTGATCTGGTCTGTTATCTGGGTATCTCTGTAGAAGTGCGGTGACAGCCTGCAACGCTTGACACTGAGGGATGTTGGTGTACAACGCCTCAATGTCAAGCGTTACCAAAACGTCACTCCTAGGGTCAAATGCCATGCCCTCAATCTTCCTAATCATGTCTCCTGTATCTCGGACAAAAGACTCATACTTATGTGTCAGTGGGCACAAAAATGTGTCAACGTACTTGGAAAGGGGCTCGGTGTTAGAGCCTATAGTTGAGATAATCGGACGCATAGGTGGGTCACTCTCATTTTTATGTGTTTTCGGAAGGCCATACATAGCTGGTGTGACCGGACACGATTTATTTAAAAATAGATATTCTTCCTCACATATGTATCCATCTTCCAAGGCAGCATGTGTCATTTCATTTATAGACACTCCGAGTCTTTGTATTTCTCTCATGTTAGCAGGTCTATAATGCTCCGAGTTACTTAACATGATTTTCATTTTGTTGTCGTAATCTGATTTATTAAAAACAGAGATACCCCCTCCTTTGTCACATGGTTTGATTATCACCTCAGAGTTATTTTCAAGGTCTGTCAACGCTAAATTCTCTTCTTTGGTCAAATTGAAGTTCTATTTTTGCGGTTTGGATAATCTGTTGACCTCCGAAAGTATCTGTCGTTCAAAGATTTGAACTTCTGGTCCCAACCATGTCAAGGGTCGGAGTAAAAGTCGAAGGTGGCCTACATTTTGACAAGTTATCAATTTCATCCCGTGTATCTCTACCTTCGAAGAATTTTTTTAATCTTACCTTCCTAAAAAAGGCATGGAGGTCCGTGTGTAATTTGAATTTGTCAATAGTTGTAAAAGGGACAAAGGACAGTCCCTTGCTTAATACTGATGACTCTTCGGATTTAAGTGCAATAGATGACAGATTGTAAATAGGGAGTAGGTCTCTACATCTGTTGGCATTTTCTCCTACTTCTACCACCAATATTGCTGGTTCCTCGTTCTGACATACTGTTGCTGTGGTTGGGGACTCGACATTTGAGGGCCACCTCTGTTTTGTTGCCAATGGACTTGTTTGCCCCTGTAGGGGCCTCTCGACAAAAAACCTCTATTTTGATAGTTGAGTTGACCCTGTCTTCCTCTAAATGATCCTGAATTAAAACGCCCTCCACTTGGACCTGGATGTCCGTAGTTGTCATTTTCCGAATCAGATGAACCAGTGTCAGAGAAATTGGTATAATTTCTTCTCTGATTAGAGTTAGATGTATAATCGCCCTGATTTCCTGATTGATAATAGTTCGGATTGAGGTAGGGGTAGATCTTTTCTTTCGAGAACCAACGAACATCATTTTTCAGTTTCTCAGTCTTTTTATTTGTAAGATAAATTTCAAAATCTTTCATTTCAGTCTGAATTTTATCCAATTTGTTCTTAGCATCTTCAACGGCATTGGATGAGTTAAGTTTCTCTTCCAATCTCAAAATCTCCTCATTGACGGATATCAGAATGTCCCTGGCTGTCTCTATTATCAGTAACATCCAATCCATCCCTGGAACATCGATTAGAAATTAATGACCAACGCTCCAGGAATTTTCTAATCTCTATGAAGAGTGCCGGTGCATTTCTCACTCTGAGGCCAATGGGTATAACGCCAGCTATCTAATATTCCCGCATATAATGTGCATGGGATTCAATGCGTTTAGCCCTTTTTCTCAGGTTTAATAGATTTTGCCATTCACCATTATCGCCTGCTAATGTATCAGTGGTGCTGTTAGTATCAACCACGTGACCTAGTAATGAGCTAAATTCTGCATCTGAGAAACCAAACGTTTCCAATCTATCCATGGTTTATCTTTGGTACTGTTGGGAAGTCGAGTGAATTAGTTTCTTGATACTTAATAACAAAGAGAAAAGAAAAAAGAGAGGATAAGATGATAAAAGGTAAAGATTATAAGGAGGTACTAACAAAGCCCAGTCACCATGCGAAAAGGAAGAAACCACTTGTTCACCCCTAATAAACCCAAAACGTGCTAAATTACTAGAAAGGAGCTGTCCACAAAAACTACTTCTATCTACGTCAGTTGATCTTCCAACTGAATCCCACAGTTAAAAAACCGCGAATGCATTAACATGAATATGGGACCCCCTCTAAATATACTTTCAAGGTCAGGGAAAGAGGGGAAAACAACAACAAGAAATACAATTTCCCTCACGACCTCTTAAGGTTTTTTACCAAACCACTTTGTATCTACTTATTTTAAACACAAGGTGACTCCATATACAATTATTTTTAGACTTTTTTACTTATTTATTCATTTTTTGTCATTTCTTTATATTCTTCATTCATTTCATAGAAAAAGATTTGTTATACAAAAAAACATTTAAAATTTATAAAGCAATTCATCACTAGACATCGTACAGACAAAAAAAACTAAATATTCATTTGTTATAAACTCATACAACCATTATCATACATACTCCATTCACTCTACATTCTGTGTCGGAGGGATCACGTGTAGTTGTGTGATCTAATACGCAAGGTCGACGCGTTTCGGTGGGTTACGACCACCTTCCTCAGGACCTCTTTGCAGAATAGTCGTTCACTCCGAAAAACATTAAACGTTCTGTATCGACATCTGTAATAATAAATAACATTCAATACATCTATTGCATCCTGTGATATTTTTGCTTAATTCAAATCACAATGTCTATACAATTTCTATGATTGAAACTCCTATTGTTTAAATACACCTTGTGAAACTGTCATAGCTACTTAGTATCAAATACACTTCATTTCTTTCTAGTTTTTGTGAAAAAGCTCCAACACTGCAAAAAAGCACCTTAATTTAACTCATAGGACCAAATGAGGGTTTGCAAGCAAAGATGAGGTGGAAAAGAGAGGTGATCGGAGAACCCAAAGTCATTCCAAAAAAGAGGAAGAAAATAATTTGAGAACTTTGAGATTTATCGATAATACCTAAGTCTAAATTGAGTGAGCGTCAGTAAAAGAAATCAAATATAAATTCCTTACCTAAAGAACTACGGTAATGTAGTTCAGCTATTATATTCTGGTTTGACTTGTAGCGATTTATATGCCAACTTCTGTTCCAATAAGTATCTGCATAAGATGAAGGTATTACATTACATGAGGTCTGATATAATCATGATTGACTTAGGATAGGCTCTCCACCACATTATTAATTGTCTGCATGGATTTAGTCTGATTTTATGACTAAGTTTTGTTCTTATTATGATCAGCGTATATCTTAAGGTGATCACAGATCTTACCTTCAAGTTAAAACATGTAGTTCATAACTTCAAGTACCCGCGGACATGAGGAACGTCAAGGAATAGGTATATCTACTGTAAAAGATATATATATCTGTATTTAAAGAATGGCCTTTATACTAGATAAAGTTCTTCACATCACTCCTAATAAATGACTGACCCCCGCAGAAATCGTACACCAACCTGTTTCGTGTAGTTTAATTCATATGTGTTCTTAGTTTCAATGGGATATATCCTTATCGTCCTGTTTTTATCCCAAGCGTGTCTGTTTGTCTAAAATTGAGATTGAAACCAAAGACTGTGAAAGACTGCCACGTTAGGTTGTCACTGACTGTTAGTCTACATTATGCTTAAAAACGATTTAAACTTACAAGGTGCGACTTCACGTGAGTAAAGTCGGTATTGTATATATCAATACGCCATATGGGCCATGGAGGTCACCAGCCGATTTACCTCGGTTTTCTAATTTCTAACCCTTCCCAACAGATGTCTATGTCCACTCTAACGTGCCAGTTATTATTGTGTGAGAACGCTCACATTTAACTTAGTTTACCCAAGGTAACGTAGTCACACCCAACAGCATTGGTAATGATGCAGGCGCCCTCAATCGTAGTAAGGCCACGGCGTCTATCCCACATTCCCTGATATTATGCTCACCTCAGTTAGAATATCGTGCCGCCATGTATCGCGTCCTCATGTGCGTCTCCGTAGGTAGAAACCACGGATCTACTTCTTGCGTTTAAATACAAGTCTGTGCGCGCCAAATACGTTAATTGGCCTGCCTCTAATTGGCAAATGGTGTAAACCAAATCCGCGCCATTTCTAAATGATGAAAAAAGGAAGAATCGCGCCATTTCTAAATGGTATGCGAGTGGTTGAATAATGCGCCATTACTAAATGGTGAAAAAAGGGGGGGGGGGAAGGGTTGCGCCATTTCTGAATGGTGGGTGAGTGGTTGAATTGCACGCCATTACTTCGTGGTCAAACTAAATTGTGTTGCATGCGACAGTTATCGATGATCTATAACATTTGATAGTCATCGCAAGTATGCAAAGAATGTTAGATGGAATATATACGGTAGGTCATTTCTATACCTCGCATTAGTTTGGGCATATTCTCTACAAAACCCCATCCCAAACACACAGATGGAAGTATTTCTTTGCATTCAAGCACCTGTAAAGATTACAACATTTACATTCGAACAGGTCCTTTTTCTATTGCTATACATCTTGTATCCTCAGCCCTCCTCTTCAAACCATCCTTTTATTTGAAAGGCTGTGTCGCCAGCCTTGAATGGAAAGTTCGTTTCCCATTCCACACTCCTTCATGGGACCTGCCCCGGCCTCAAGCAAAGTTCTGAGCAGAACTGCTGAAAACGATAAGTGAGATTATGAAACTCGTCAGAGGGTGAGTAAAATACAATGTACTGCAGACACATGCCACGCAGGCAGTGCTACCGTCTCCATGCTGCTCTCTGTGTGTCATGTTGGACGTGAGGCAGAATGTGCACAAGGCTCTGCGAACAGGGCACTTGAGGGAGCAAACGCTCGCTACACAATTGTGCGCTTGTCTAAGGGTCATTTTGAAGTGCACACCTCCCGGAAGTATCTTTTTGTGGACACTATCACAACAATCTATTTTAGCATTAATCATATATTTTCTCTGTAAACCAGAGTAGTTCTAGGCCAGATCCCCAGATCACACTCAGTGTACATTATCACACACGCCAATGTTGTTAAACTGCATCCTGAATGTATATCTGCTCCCAGCAGTCAAGTGAAAAAGTCCTAACCTCCTGTATTTATAATACAACAAGACAGTCCACAATGTCAGACTAACTAAGCATCCATTGCATTATGCCTCGTCTTTGTAACTTCTGACCCTTATGCCCTTTCTAGTGGACTCAGCGTCTTCACACTATGTCTTCCTCAACCTAGACAACATTACATCCCAGAACAATTCTCAAATGGGCAGAGTCTCTCCACATTGTGCCTTCCTCAGGTAGGACTGCTCCCTCAGTGCCCCGCCAGGAACTTGATGTTATCATCTAGGTGCCTGGATAACATTTCCTGATTCAGACAGACACAGGATCTTGAGGAACCCCATGGCATCTCACACAGAAGAATGACAAGACATGATTCCAGAACAAGGAAGGAACCAGGTGACCCACAAAGTACAACACCTGTTCACCTCTTTTCCAGTACCAGCAGTGTAAGCGATGAATGTAACACTGTACAAAAGCTGCAAAGCTTAACAAAACCAAGGACATGCATATAAAGCCCTCGCAGAGCACTTTTTTAAAGAATATATATATATATATAACGATGCTTTTTAATTATTCCCTAGTCTCATGTCAACCTGGTTCTATTACAAGAGTATGAGTCACAGAGACAAAGTTCTGCCTGCAGTTGATTTTCAAATGCTTGGAACAGACCTGTCAAGTTACCAAAGTCCTTGCATGAATACTCGTCCAGTCCAGGTTTTTGTTTTGCTTTGTTTATTCTATTATAAAATCAAGACTACAACTCCCAGAGTACAAAGCAAAACACCTGGATTGAATACGATACTCAACATTTGATCTTACAAACTTGAAAGCGCTTTGGGAGGTGGCACATTGTCAGTGTGCAGTTTGTCTTCTGGATGTGCTCTTATTAATATACTTTGTATTTTGTTATTTTATTCTTTGTATTTTGCATAACAAGACACGCCAGTGCCTACGAAGGTGCTCATCAGTTTCAGAAATTAGAACCATGTAATGTATTTTCTTATAGCTCCAGTTATATGCAGTGGCATCACCACTTTCCACGTTGACTGGATGAGTACATCATTGTTGCTCTTCGACTGCTTAAGAATTTCTAGGTTTTTTTTCCTGGGAGATAACCGTTTCTTAGCAAGCTAGTCTTCTTAAGATTGATGCGAATTCACTGCAGTTACTGATCCTTATGAATGTTGTTTTCTACAATGGGATGTATTCTTGGTGGTCCCATTTCACTGTGTTTACTCTTCTTTTTCTTCTTGCTTTCTCCATACAGGCAGCGTTAGTACAGTCTGTGTAGCGCAGCTGAACAACCCCTTGCAGAAGTTTTCAACGCCAGTAGCACAAAACACTACAAATCTTTCATGGGAAGAGGAGTTCACCTTGTAAGTATAAAGTAGACTACTTAGATGTACCTTTTCGCCCTCTTTGCATCTGTGAATAGTTTATCCTATCATAGTGAGGCACTACAGGCGAACCTCCCCACATGTCGATTGGGCGCAGTCTTCGCAACTGCAACGTCTGTACAAGCACCGTAGCAATATAATTGATCTCCATACTCCTCCTTTTAGAAGACCGGCCTCCTCCTCTAGTAGGTATTTGCATCACAGCATAGATTTTATTTGACACGGCTAAGACTAATTCACCATTCAGTTGCCGTCCCTTTGGCCGGCTCCTGAGTTAACGTGGGCTTGAAGTGTTCCTGTGACGCTGGTTCCACTCAATGCACTACGTTCTTTATGCTCTTTTGCACATTGTACGGCTCCATAAGAGCTCTATTTGTGCACCCAGTTCTTTTGCACATTCACTTTACCTCGTACAAAGAGGGATTACGATCTTTACAATCCTTGGTCACCCAGAAATCTGCCATGCGTCACTTAGTTATATTGAAGCTGCTATGAAAATTAGGAAATCATATGCAATGTAAAGCATTGTTATTGTGATTTTAGATTTTTAGAAACACATTTTTTTCAAATGACTGTACCTGTCGCTTTCTTATATAACTGATTATGACTTTTGTTATTCTTATGTGCTTTTATAATCTGTACATGGTCGAATAAAGATGTTCTTGACATCACGGGTACACTAGGGATCTAAATACAGAACATTGGTGCCCACACAGGCAGAAAGGAAATGGTGTCTGTCATTCTGAAGGCAAGCTTTTCCAAAATAAGACACAGATCATGTACTGTAAAATCTACCTAGGAGTGGCCGAAGTCACATTTCTCATCTTGCAACACTTCTGCCAATACTGCATATTCTTTTTAACACGTGTGTTCTCCGCTAACAGCAGGTCTAGTATTCTCAAGGTCTTTGTGATGGTTTCGATATTCTGTTTTCGAAATAGTTTGCAAACATTTATGAATCTTTACAAAATGATGCTCCTATAGCGTTCAGATCCAGGGTTCCAGACAGGGTGTGAGTTTGTTAGATATTTAAGTCCTTCTGCTAAGATGGTTCCGGAGGTTAGCCTGGATATTTCTTGTTTAAAAACATGGGTCCCCGAATGAGCCATGCCTGACTGACATTTGGCTGGCATTGGACCCTACCATCCCTTCTTCTGTATGTGATATTTATAAATCTGTCTTTTTCTTAAAGCCATGTATCCGAGACTTTCGAAAAGGGCCTTTCTGCTGATATATTCAGGGTGTCAACATCAAAATGGAAAAATGAAGACGTATTGCAGACTCCAAGATGAGTGAGAATCACGACTAAATGGCTCAGCAGCGTGCTCGACACTCACAATGTCCTTGACGGGTCACAAGTTGGCTTTTGTTCCAAACATGGCACAGAATCTCCCTTAAGGCTACTCTGGATAAGCAGTGTGCGATTAGACGAGTGTGTGTGGCTCCTGTTATTCGAACTGTCTGCTATGTTCTTGGTTAGCTAAACTATTCTGATACACAGGCTCACCGGGACTGGCTTGGGTCACCCTGTCCTGGAGTGATTCAGGTCATTTTGTATGAGCGTCTCATCCAGTTAGTCTCTTGGCCTCCTTCATATTCAGCATAATGGTCTGTCACCTGTTGGGTTCCTCATTGATCCACTTATTTTCCCAATCTTTTGAGTCTGTATGTTTAACACCTGGAGGAGTTAATTCACTCGCTTGGCATTGTGGTTCACTCTTCTTTTCACTCATCCTGTGCTGAGATTATGTCTGCTGCCGTCCAGTTGCATCTGTCATCTATTTATTTATTTATTTATTTATTTAAAGAATTTCTATAGCGCACTATCACCTGACAGGCATCTTGGCGCTAGTAACACAACGACCATAACGACAGGGAAGGAGGCATAGAATACAGGCCTAGTTCTTAGGGAATAACCATGTTTTTAGTTTCTTTCTGAAGGCAAGAAGATCATCATGTTGTCTGAGTGCAATAGGTAGAGTATTCCACAACCTGGCCACAGCGACCCCAAATGATCTACCCCCTGCTCTAGCTTTTTTGAAACGGGGGACTTTTATAAGCTTGCCCCCAGAGGAGCGAAGCATTCTATTAGGAACGTACCATTCGAATTTTTTCTGGAGAGAGACAGGTCCTGTCCCTTGTAGAGCCTTAAACACTAGGCACAGGGATTTAAATTTAATTCTCTGTCTCACGGGGAGCCAGTGCAGCTCCGCCAGTGCTCCAGAGGCAGAAGACCTCCTCGGCCAGCCTAGTACCAGTTTGGCCGTGGCAGATTGCATCCTCTGTAACCTGTCTAAAAGGAATGAGGGGGATTCAAGGAGCAAGGCATTACAGTAGTCCGCCCGACTAAGGATCGTGCTGTGAGCTATCAGGACGCGGGCTTGGTGGGGTAAAAGAGGAAAGATCTTCCTCAGCGAATGAATAATAGCCAGGCAGCAACTCACCACCTTCGCCACATGTGCCTCCAAGGAGAGGTTGCAATCAAATGTTACCCCCAGGTTGCACACTGTCTTGACCGGCTGGCCAGGATTGGGGAACTCTGCGGGCCAAAAGTTCCTGGGCGGCCCTGCTGTGTGCCTGCGCACCTCAAAATGCATCATCTCTGTTTTGGCTATATTAAACTGTAATGAATTCTCCCTCAACCACTGTGACATGTCTTCTAAACATCCATGAAACCCTTCTACTGAGATGGACTGGTCTCTCTCCAGGGAGAGAATGAGTTGCGTATCATCAGCGTAGTTGATGACCTTGATGTTAAATCGCTTGATGATCGCCAGCAAGGGTCTCAAGTAGACATTAAAAAGAATAGGGCTGATGGCCGAGCCCTGAGGTACTCCATGCAGAACCTGAGTGGAGACAGACTGGTAAGGGGGAAGAGAGACCGCCTGCTGTCTCCCTGAGAGAAAAGAGTGAAACCACCTAAGGGCCACTCCAGTCACTCCCACCTCTCTCAGCCGGCTAAGAAGGATGTTGTGGCTTACCGTATCGAAGGCGGCAGACAGGTCCAGCAGTATCAACACTGCTGCCTGACCCCTGTCTGCCCGCCCCCGAAGTTCATCCATTACGGTCACCAATGCCGTCTCAGTACCATGAGCCGGTCGGAACCCAAACTGCTCCTCCTCCAGATGTTTAGCCTGTTCTAAATGTGCGGACAGTGTGCCGCTTACTACCCGCTCAACTATTTTAGCCGGTAAGGGGAGAAGAGATATTGGTCTAAAGTTTTTTAGGCATTCTGAATCAAGGGAGTTTTTTTTTAGCAGTGGCGTTACCAACGCCTGCTTCCATTGGCTTGGCACCACCCCATCTGCAAGAGACTGGTTACAGATCTTACACAGTAGTGGAAAGAGTTCTGCCCCGAACTCCTTCCAGATTTTACAAGGCAGTGGGTCCAGGGGAGAGCCAGACACAATACTGTCTGCTATCTTGTAAAAATCCTCAATCTGTAGAAGGGGAAATTCCGAAAGTGCCCCCAGGGCAACCTCCACCGTATTGTCACTCTCTGCCACCTCACCCATGTCTTTAGTGAGGGATAGCTGCTCGTTCACTACTTTCGACAGAGAGGATGTCTTCTCCAGCTCCTCAATGATATTAGCGACTTTATCGCGGAAAAAGTCGGCGAGACTATCGCAGAGCCTCTGGGATGGCAGGAATTCATTTTTACAGCATTCAGGTTTAGTCAGGCTGTTAAGGATTTTAAAAATGCAACAAGAGCTATTCGAAGCCCTGAGTATCTTAGAAGCAAAGAAATCAGCCTTCGCTCTCTTGATGACCTTTCTATAGTCCACAATCTTTGCTCTCCAAGCCTTTTTATCCTCCACTAGATATTTCCGCCTCCAAGTTCTCTCAGCCCGGTTACACTCAAGCTTTAGTTTTTTCAACTCCTCCCCAAACCAGGGGGCAGATGGCCTCCCCCTGCTCTGAAAGGACTTGAGGGGCACAATGGAGTCCAGGGTTAAAGTGATCTCTTTACAGAGAGCGGTGTAGTTCTCCTCCACCTGGGCCTCCGACAGGAGGCAGTCTTCCAATGAGAACACTTCCCCAAGACCTTTCATCTGTGTCAGGGCCCTCCAGTCCCTGCCCACAAAGTTCGTCCTTTGCTTGCCTTCCCTTATTTTCCAGCTGGCCATATTCAAAAATAATTTATCCAAGAAGTGGTCAGTCCAGTCCATCGGGAGAACATCCCCATATATAGCTGCTCATCTACTGCAAATATGAGATCTAGCATATGTCCCCCCCGAGTGGGTGGCTCCAAAGACCTGTTGACGCAGTTCCAGCACTTCACATGATTGGATAATATTGGCCAGACCTATGTCAAGGGAGCCATTCGGCCAGAGGTTAAAATCACCCAGAATTAATACTCTCCGGTGAGTAGCCGCCATATTAGTAAAAGTTTCCAGCAAGAGTTGCTACTGCACCAAACTAAAAAAGCCTGGTGGGCTATAGCAAATGATCCCTGTCAGAGACTGACCCAGCTCACTCCTAAAGGTGAACCCAAGGAGTACAACCCCCGCGACCAGGTCAATGTGAAGGATCTTTAAGTAATATTGCATAAGCCTAGGCTGGAGGGGAAAGGGGGAGGGATGGGGCTAATTTACTGAATGGCCTCTAGTGATCTAATGTCGAATAGTGACAATGACAGAGTTTGGCTGAAGGTTTAATAATAGGTTGGAAAAAGACTAGGTTGCATGTTTCTTGGATGCTTTACCTGCTAACAAATATCAACATTTCTTCATCATTATCAAACCTTTGGCTTACTTGAGTCAGTCGTTCTTCGTTGTTACCTAGCCGGTATTCTCCCATCTTCCTTGATTGACGACTTGCATACCTTCATCATTAGTGACCCAAGGCAGGCATGTCCTCACTTCGTCCTGGAATAATGGCATGCATGCCCTTGCATCTTCCTTGAACCATAGCATGCATATCTTCCTGAACCATGGCATATGTGCTCACCTAGTCTTCGAAGTAAAGCATGCATATCTTCCTTAGGGAAAGGAATGCAGACCTTTACCTTTTGCTGGAACCAGGAGTTGCATATCTTCACCTGTATTACACCAGTTCAGTTTGTGATTTCACCTTCTAGCTTTATTCTGGTGCTCATATTCCTCATAGGGCCCCTATTCAATCTCAAATGTTCTTATGGTTTGAAACACTTAATTCTTAAAGCCGTCTTCTTGCCATTTTTCAATTTAGGAGGGATATTGGAGAAAGATTCTTGCACTTACACCTTGTCCACACTTCGCTGCTTTAAGAAGAGCAGAGGGACTCCGAGATGAAATGCTCCTTCCTACCTACGTTCATTGTTGATTCCAACTCTTTAAAACAGTGTATTTGCCTTTTCCCAAATCCCTTTTACGTTCTATCCACTCTATTACCGCTCTACTAGCCAAAAACTCTGCCTTGTCCATCAGTTGACCAGTACATTGAATTTCTGCCCTCCTTCACTACCTTGGCTGTCCAAAGCAAAGTCCCCCTCCTTTCCTTGACCTCGGATAGAATGCCTACTCATAGACCTAGCAATACTTGTCATGTTTGAGCCCATTATCACTGAGGTCATAACATGTTTATTGAATACCTCAAACCCTCCAAGTATCATTTAAACTTCTTACTAGTAAACATTGTAAATCCAGATTCGAACTGTTTGGCAGTAGAACACATTAATAAATACTTCTTTTCTAGCCTGCTGAAAGTGTACTAAACATGAAAAAAAATCTTGATCCCATTCTTTCAAATTATGGATACGTGTCTAACCTGCCTTGGTTTAGCAAAGGAGAGAGTTGCTTGTCCATCAAACTCCATCTACCTTAATCGAGAGCAGATTTACTTGATCATCAGTCTGGTTTTCAAGCTGGCTTCTATACTGATATGCAAAGACGTTGTTATGAAAGGTAGTAGTTTAGTTTATATGATATATCTTATCAAGTGTTTTGTTTTTGATAGTTTCTTTTTGTTTCCAAGTTTTACATTTGTTATTTACAGTGGATGTTTTTTTTTTAAATTATTGTATGAGGAGGAGGTGTGTGCGGAACTTTATATTACTGGTTTGATAAAATGCGGAGTATATTGTGCTGGGGACTGGAATGTGTACCTTTGAATAAGGAGCAGGCATTTGATGTGAGCCTGCATTTCTGCCAGTCCATATTGTAAGAGCCATGAGACCCTCATTGATGATGCAGCCGCTCTTTACAAATCCTGATTGATTGATTGATAAGAGGCTCTTGAATGAGTACTTATCTTAAGCATTACTTGCGCGTATTGGCATCTTTATACATCATATACATGAGTCAGCCTTATGTTTGGCCAGTTTACTCTGTTTCTTTAGTGGACAATGAGTACTAAAAAGTTTGAACTCTATATTCCTAGAACTGCCTGACTACAGACAACTAGCAGGATATGTTGCAACATCTGCTTTCGCCTGAGATGTTCTAGTGATTTGTCAGGCTCCTGCCTTGCCGCCACTGCAGTCTTTCACAAAATACTACTGTTTGAACTTCGAAGTCTCAGTAGGATCTCAGTTTGCCAGGGCTTATCCTCAGGAGCTCACTGGAACAAGCTTAATTAACAACACACTTTCTGCCCCCCTCCCCCCCCCCCTCCAGTTAGAGACTGCTTTGCTAGTGGCTTTTATAAGAAATTTATGAGAAGTGTCAACCACCAGACGGTTTAATTACCTTTACTATTTTTCTTTCTGATCACTATGTAGCTTGCCGTAGATTTCTTGTTGCCCTCTCACATCCCCTCAATGGAGTGTGCTAATTGGTATGAGTTTTTGTTATGTTTCAAGTTGATCTCTGAGCTTTCGCTGGCTTAGCCATATTGCGTCCTTGGCTTCTTTGTCCTAATGGATCAGTTGGCAGAGACAATGTCATCAGCTTCTCTGGGAGACTTTATCGGTCCACCAGCTCACTTCTTGTGATGCCTCGTAAATACATGAGACATAGTCGGAGGATCGAAGCATCTTTAAAAGACATTTGGTGACTGTGGCATATAGGAAGATTTTCAAATAAGGAATCTGAGGAAAGCTACACAAGCATAAGAAGGAACCAAATATAAGTATCTAATTTTTCACTTTGTTCTAAACCATTATCCTATCCAATTTTGCACTTTACCCTTTAGTTTGCAGTCCACTTCTTGAATGTATGCTTGTGCGTTGACTGATTATGACTTCCTTCTACAACTAAAGTTTTATCTCCATTCAGGTACATGGTTGACCAACAAGTTTAGGAAAATAGCACAGATGTTTCGCTGTGACTTTCATATTAACTTTGACAGAAATCCATCTTCATCCTTACCAGATGCTCCAATTTATCAAAGAGATGCTCCACATTGGAATATGTGTGCCTCAGTAAACACAACGTTTTTGTTTGTGCCCATGTTTGGCTTTACATTGACAGAGATAAGGACTCTAACTTTGCTTGTTGCTGTGACTTTATCACAAACGTCTGACTCCATTGAAGGTTAAGATCTTGGGGCATTTTTTTATTTCACACGCATACGTTCATGTCTCACACTATGTATTGATTGCTGCATTGGCATTTGGCATGAAAACGAGCTTACCCTTGCACAACACTTCCTATTTTGCATTGTGGTCTGAGCTGAGGCACATGCTCAGTCAGTGTGATTTCCATGCTGGCATAGCACAAGCTTAATTATGCCTGGTGGCCTGTACCTTCTTTTCATGTGGTGTTCTTACTCTTGTTCATCCTTGTCTCTGCCTGCATTGTAATGCAAGCTGGCATTACACACCCTACAGCAGCAGTGAGAAAACCCCTCAAAAGATGCTCTATTTGCTAGTTTGGAGATGGCTAAAGTGTACCAGTGGGACTCCCAGGGATCTTCCAGAGTGGGGTCCACCACCTTGGGAAGATGACAAGTACTACAAGGTACCGTTGCCCAACTTTATTTTTGACTGGGTGTCTGCTGTGAGTAAAAATACCTGAGTCACATGCAATGAGCAGGATAATTGTCTTCCCCAGAACTGCATCGTTTTCTTACCTAATTATATTCCTCTCTCCCTTTAACACCTGTGCAAATACTATTGTCTAGTAAAAATCGTTTTATGAAGACCAAACTCGTTCAAGGCTACATGACTAGACATATGTCCCTTCATTCAATTCAATTATAAATCTTTATTCGGCACTTAAAAAGACACCATAAAAGCACATACACAATATACACATATTATAAATACAATATTTTAAAAAAAGATATAAGTTTTAAAAATTGATGGCAAAAAACGCATTTCATGAATAAGGGGAAAGAGGCATTTACATTACGCAATTAAATAGCATTAGAGTCAGTTATTTCTCTGGTGTTCCTTAGCTGCAATGCAACCCGGATAAAATTTATGATGCAAAACAACGTGTGGGCATCTGCAGCCTCCTGAAGAAACCTCAGGGCCTTTTTTGCTTGTCTGAGTTTTACTTCTTTCAGAATCCCTACCAAAAACTTGCGTCTTGGGGCAGAATAATAGGGGCATAACAAAACAAAGTGAAGGGTATCCTGCGGCGACCTAGCGTCGCAGCCGCAGGTACCCTTCGCCTCCACTGTCAAAGTAAACCCAGAAGGAACCGCAAATAAATGATGGAGCATATTTAGTCTGAATCGGGTCATATGATATTGGTCCTGAGCGTTATGCATGGCCCTCAGATATGGTTCCATTCCTTGCTTAACTGTTAGTTCGCAGTAAGATGAAACAGTGGGTTTACATCTTTCCATCTCGGCCCTCATCGTAAGTGACCAATCTGAAAAAAGTTTTTTAACCATTATTTTATTCTGACCAATTAAGGATTCTGGGTCTGTAAAGAAATTTTTGCAGCCAATTGCCTCCATAGTATCCTTTATATACTTTAGCCAGGGAATGTGGCCCCCTTTGTCACGTTTCAAACAGTCTTTTAGGATTTGTCTTGTGCGGCCCGCTTCTGGGTTAATCCAAATTTTGACCCAAGCAAGAAGGGGTTTAATTTTAATCCTGTCTTCAATATAGGGTTCTCCCACTTCCTCATGAATAATGAAGGCCGGGGTACTCTGCGGTAGTTTCAATATTCTCCTGAGGAATTTATTTTCTTCCACCTGGATCGGTTGTAATTATTTTTTTCCTAAAAAGCCCCATACCTCTGCTCCATAGGTAACTTTAGCACAACATATCGATCTATACAAATTTAATATCTGTTCTGGGGACCATCTACCCAGTCTTTTCCCATACCCCATGATGGCCCCTGATGACGCTGCCAGCTTCGTTGCATGTTTCTCTGCTAGGGGGATGAAGTTCAGTTGATTGTCAAACAGTACACCAAGATATGAAAAGATCTTAACCTGGCCAATCTTGTGTGACCCAATTTTGTATATGAATTTTCCTTTTCCTTTTGGTTTAACTCCTGTTGACATAATATAGGATTTTTCCAAGTTTGTTGATAAGTCGAGTTTGGCCATAAAATCTACAAAACCATCGATCAACTTCTGTAGCCCCAATGGAGTTCTGGCTAGCAATACCGCGTCATCGGCATAGAGTAATACCGGCACCACTCGATGTCCAATTTGGGGTGAGTCCACGTGTAATTTGAGTAGTTCTTTATCCAAGAGATTGATATATATATAGAGAACAGGAAGGGCGCTAAAATGCAGCCCTGCCTCACTCCACTGGTACATAGGAAGGGCTCAGTCCTACTTCCCTCTTGATTATATCTCACACTTGCAGACGTATTCCAGTGTAAGGCTTTTAGGACATCTCCAAGGGGTTGATCCACTCCTAAGTTTAGCAGTAACGACCAAAGTTTTTCTCTATTTACACGGTCGAAAGCCGCGGAGAGGTCCATAAAACCCATGTATATAGTCCCACTGCTGGCAACGGTGTATTTTGCTGTTAAGAGGTACAGGTTTAAACATTGATCGGTGGTGGATCTGCCCTCCCTGAAACCGTATTGGACATCTGTCAGAAACTGGTGTTCCTCTGCCCACTCCTGCAGACGATGTAAGATAACACGGCCCAATACTTTAGCTGACACATCTATGAGGGATATAGGGCGATAACATTGGGGGTCATCGCGATTCCCCTTTTTGTAGATCGAGACTATGGTTGCTGTGGCCCAGGAGCGAGGCAGTCCTGCCACCACTGCCTCGTTCAGGACCCTCGTAAGGAGTGGGGCCCAAAGCTCTGTGTTACTCAGGAAAAGGTCGGGGGTATACCATCAGGACCCGGCGCTTTGTTCTTGCTAAGCCCTACTATTGCTAATTCCACTTCTTCTAGGCCCTTCATTCATTTGTTGAAGGTCATTGCGATTAGTAACCTTCCTCTTCAGTCAGTGGATGGAATGATAAAGGGATGCCTGATCGCCAGAATAGAACTCACAACAACATAAGTTGTTAATTGCTTCCAGGAGTAACCTTTTATTTTTATTTTCTTATCTGCCCAGCCACAAAGCTCTTCTTCAGGAGACATGTATTCTTTTTCTAAAGGATGATGTGTGGCCTTGTGGCTACTGCAATCATCTTTGGAATAAGGGGAACCAGGTTTGATTCCAGATTTTGCTCAACATCTTGTGACTCTGAGCAAATCGCGTAATCTCTCCAGGCCTTAAAAAAATGTGTAACATATTCTGTTGCTTGTGTAGAGTGCTGTATTCCCCCCCTGGCCAGATTTACTATATATAGAACTACAAAATAAATAAAAATGCAAAGGGAGCTACCATACCATCATAATGTACTTACATAATTGTTTTTGCAATAAAATAACCACACCTCCAGTAAACAACTGCAGGGCTGATATATGATGAAAAGTTTCTCAAGAGGTATCAAAAGATGGGCCCAATTCAAACATTCAGAAAAAAGGCCTGTCTGTATTTTCCACTGATATTGGGATGGCAGAGAAGCGTAAAGATGTCCATTTAACTTTTTAAAGAAATATTTCAATGATGTAGTCCTTGGAGTGCCCAAGAGTCTAGATGAGCAGCATGCTATTTCCACAGCATTCGAAGTTTGGAACTTGAAAACCAGCTAGCCTGCCTGGTTGCTCCTGATCTGTTTTGCTACATTGGAACCTACGTGCATAATTCTGTTGCATTGCATGCAAAATATTATCTTAACAGAACTCTTCCTACACTAATCACACTCTTTTATGAAGATCTGATCCTTCGAGCCAGGGGCTCTCTCAGTGGTTCTCTTTGTTCCATTCGGGGTTCTCCATTATGCAGATCTTTAGCTGAGGCGTGCTGAGCAGTATTCTGCAGCTTGCAAAGGTATTATCCAGCTCTTATGCCAAGTTGGATGTTTCTGAACAAAAACTCATCCCAAAGACCAACATCCATAGAAAGAGGGAAATCTGCTGCCTCACAGCTCCTGAAATTACTACTTCACAATATGATTTTTTTGCTTTGGCTAGTGTACTTCGATTGATTAGATGTGGAAATTCTACTTGATTGTTTTATATCTACCTAACTCGAAGTAGCGTATCGAAATTCAGGACGATGACCTAATGGTACAGTGCAGCTGGTATACCAATCCATGACCCTTAAAGATTGGGAAAGATGTGGTGGATGGAGCTGCTGCATGTGTGGCACTGCTGGTGTCTGGAGAAACCAAATCTATTCTCTTTTCCTTTCCTGTTCCATTTTGGGATATCGAGGCTTGCAGAAGTGAGCAGGGAGGGGGTGGGAGGAGAGGCAAGAGAGGTGTGCTCTGCTCATGTGATGGATGAGCCTTTACCAGTCTCATTGTCTCTACACACAAAGCAAGCCTTACAATGAAAAGGGGCTTGCTTATAAGTTGCAGCCATTATCGAATTGTTTACCCATATATTCCCTAAAAGATAAATGACAAAATAGTAACCACATTTTCCACTTAGCACACTGGTAAGTTCCAGGGGCATCAAGTTAGCTGAGGATAATTTCCTCCTTTGCCATGAGGTGACGTGCCCCAGTAAAGGGTTGCATCCATGGAGATTTACTGTTTCTCTGATCTGTGCTGTGTATACATGTCACTTTCACGCTACTCAGATTTATTAAGGTTGCGCAGGTCTGTCTATAGATGTGTCCTTACACCAGAGGTCTTCAAACGGAGGCCCCCTGGGGGCCCTTCATTGATCCTAGGAGGGGGAGTAATCCACTGTGTAAGGAGCCATTTCTAACATCTTTTGTGTATTTCCTTTCTGGGAGTAGGTGTATTTGATTGCCATAAAGTTCTGTTATCCCTTTTAAAAATGCAATGTGTTTAGACATATTTAAATATTGATAATTTAGGAGAATAATTGTGAATAATTTGGAGGAGAGGTGTGCTTTAAAAGAAATTTTTAACGGGGTTTCCGGCATTAAAGTTTGAAGACCACAGAATTATACACTATTAAAATGTAATAATGTAGCTCGGGTCTTTGTATAGATGTGCACTTACACACTATCCAGATGTACTTGTGTAGCTCAGGTTTATATATAACTCCTGGTTTAGTAGGTCTGTTTAGAAGACTCTAGTCCAGATGTATCAAATCGAAGTATAGAAACAAAAGCCCTCCCCTATCCCAGACTGCATGAACAGCTTGGGATAATTGTTATGAAGCTCTACAATATAAGAAGCGAAACTCTGCAGCACTCTCCACATTATTCTGATGTCAGGCTTGCTTAGATGAGGCGAGTACGCAGGGATATAGATCGGAGATGCTAGCTATAAACATACGTTGTGTGGAGAAAGCGACCTGTCCTCCATCTTGTACTCAGGCTGTGGGCTTCCAAAATGGAACCTACTGACCTGTATCGGGTGCTTGGCACAGTAATAATACTATCACACACATACACGTACAGCACACAGGATTTGGGTTCATCATGAGCAGCTGAATTTGTACTGATGGGCCTGTAAGTGCCACCTCTGCTCGTCCACTCATGTACACGTTGCAGGCACCATGGGCACCACTCACTATGAGGATGTGCTCCTCTCGGTTCAGGACGATGTCCAGAATCTATCATGTTCAAAGACTATGCCTACCTAGGTCAATGCGCATGCTCAGGATTAGTAAGCATCATGACCAAAAATCAATGAATCCGGATCACAGCTATGCAGTCTGGGCACGCAGGGGGACATAACTGTACATCAACCAGTGGTCATTTCTGTCCCTCTAAACAGCTTCAACAGAGGAACTCGTTAAAATGTGGGACTGTTGGGAATATTGTTCATGTGGTGTTGATTTGGTGCTGTGAGACCAAAAGGTTAAATATTGGCACAAAGAATCTTATTTTGAAATGAGTCTGTGGATTGACATTCCTACATTACTGCACAACGTTAGGGCTTGCTGTGCCAGACATTACAGGTCTTTCTACATGAATTTTGCCCCTTTTCTGTGGAAGTTTGAGTAACGCAGGTGTGTTGAAGTGTGGTGTTCTGATCCCAGCTTGCCTCTCAAAGAAACCGGACGCAATTCTCTATAGTGCAGTAACCCTTGAGACTTGGCACCTCTTGAAACAACAAAATGCGAGCTAAGAATCCCTGAATCATTACTATGTACGCCTGATCGAGGCTTTGTGGTGTGCACTGGATTAAGAAGTACGCTTAAAAGTGGTGGTGAGGACGCAACACTGGAGGGTTAGAAATTCTGAATCCTATGTTCCTATACCTATTGTTATGGGAGATCATATCTCCATTTGTGCATCTAGACTCAGGAAGCTGCCCTTAATCCTTTAAGTACCACCATCATTTGCTCTTAAACCCATTTACTGCACAAAGATCTTCTCAAGGACTGCCTCTGTGAAATATATTACTCCTCTGTATCTAGAAAAGCATTGCAGAATGATTGTGCTTTCACCATACCCACAAATGCGCAGTTCTCCTGCAGCAAAGAAGACAATAACTTATTTCATACAGGAGGTATCCACTGCCTAGGCTGTAGAAGCAGGTTTAGCATTACTGCAGCAAGTCCAAGCTGAACAATTTCTATTTCTGCAGTTGGATCTTTATGGTGCCAAAAATCCAAACCGGACGACTTCGAGAGCGGAGACATGCTGCTCAAGATAACTTCTGGTTCACATCTGGGGACTACTGCATTATTCTACTGGTTTGTGCCGGAGTATGCAGAGGCAGTCTGAAAATATTTCTCTCCAAAGTCTGAATTTTACCTAAATGTGTGGGCCGGTAAACACATATCTGTTTTCCCACAACCCACCATCCCAGGAAGTGTTTATCTTTTCCTGTGAGTCAGATGGCACAGAACCCAAATGCTCCCACTTCTCTCTCTGTATGATGTCAAACATGTTTTTTTTCAGCCAGCCAAGTGGCAAAGGGCCTTTGTGCTTCATGTGCATTATATTTGAAGATGTGACTATGAGTAAGCTCTGTTTTATTTTTTCATCTGGTCACCAGGCACAGGGCTCACCTGTTGCTAGTCTTTTAAAAAATATTTTCCATTAGCATTTATCAATTCAACTCCTTATTTTTAACACGTACCCACCTCCCTGAGATCTACTTTCCAGAACTCTTCTCTCTTTTTGATGCTGTGAGCACTTTTTAGGTCTCGCCTATTCTATCTCGCAGGCATTGAATAGGCGAGATTATAGTAAGCGGTCCGAAAAGTCTACCTAGCTGCGGATCGCGTACAGTTCATGTGATCCAGGCGGGTGCACATCATCCCCAGCCACATCCCACACCATGTCTCGGCATCAGACTTCAAAGGAAGACGCTCGCACACCACTATTTGTCTGAGCCTCGGCATCAGACTTCAAAGTAATCTGCTCCCAAGCCGCTCCCCCGCACCCCCTTCAAAGGAATGCGCCCCCTCAGTCTTACCACCCGCCCACATGCCCAGTTCTTCCATCACCGCTGCAGTCCATAGGCATCTGCCTCGCGCTCTCTCCATTTCCGGAATCCCTTCCCTCCAGCTCCGCTTTTCTACATTCTTGCCACCCTACCACCCGGGCCGGACATCTATCACTGTCTTCTCCCTTCGCCCTGAGACTCCGACCCTCCTTCCTTTCTTGCACAAACATCGTGCTCCCAACCTCTGACCTCCCCCCCCCCCCCCCCCCCCCCATCCCTTTGCCTCCGTTGAGCCTCCCGCGGTCCTGGAAAATTCCCCTTTAAAGGCCTCCCCTTGAGCCCATCCCTCTTGCGCCTCCTCACCTGCCATGCGACCATTGCCTATGCAACGTTTGTTCTTGTTTTTTCTTGTATTTGAACAGCAAGGTCGCCTCTGAGTGCTGACTACCAGTCAGCCATTTTCAACAGTAAGCTTAAATACAGCAGGCTGCTAAGGGGAAGAATTAACCAGTGCCCAAGGTGGTTTCAATGTATTTTAGGGCTTTAATGGAATTACAGTTTACCCTGACCCTGCACTCATTTCTATATGCATTCAAATCCCACTCAGCGCTCTCCCCTCTAGTGACCGTCGTCCATTCAGTTGAGGTGCTGGTCGATGGAATGGATGCTTCAATGAATACATGTTTTATAATGAATGACCTGTGAGTCAGTCGCTTGCTGCTGACGTTTGTTTGTGTTACTTCCAGGCAATAACTATCATTCCCAGCACGGCCAAATCAGCATTTCATCCTTTCAGAGTCGATAAACTGAGTGCCACCAAATTTGATAAAAGTACCACCAGTTTACGTGGGAGAACAGAACACCTCTTTCACACATGCATGCAACTCACAGAAGCAGGCTTGTTCGATACATCACACGCAAAAAGAAAAATTGGGCAGCTTTCAAAAAAATTCACAGGGCTGAGATTACTTCCCATGCAGGATTGGACTGGCCTACTGGACAGTTCCAGAAGGGCTGGTCTGACAGGTCGGTGTTTTGGCCCTCACTCTACCGCCCTCACTCACTTTATCGCCCTCCCTCCCTCACTCTATCGCCCTCCCTCCCTCACTCTATCTATCGCCCTTCCTCACTCTATCTATCGCCCTCCCTCCCTCCCTCCCTCTATCTATCGCCCGCCCTCCCTCTATCTATCGCTCGCCCTCACTCTATCTATCGCATCAACACAGCATCAATCAGCACCACCACAGCATCACTCAGGGGCACAACATCACTATGCGCTACCACAGCATCATTCGTCGCCACCACAACATCCCTTCAGCTCCACCACAGCATCAATCTGTGCAACCATTCAACAACAACTGGTTCAAATATGTTCTCTCAATGTTTCAAGCTTTATTACAAATGTCACAAAAAGATGTTAATATTTCACTTCTGTTCTTGGATTTTCGTCACAATAAAATACACTGAACATAATCTTCACAAAAGTTATTTACAAAAGTTTAAGCTATTGTCATTATAAATTACAATAACTTTTATTTAAGTATTAATTATTTAAAAAAATTAAAAGCCATTGTTATTTGTAATATCAATACATGTAAGTCACATTAATACAACACATATTGCATTACTAATGCTATATGTGTCACATATGCGCAAGTTAAAACTATTGGAATTGTAAATGACAGCTATTAATTTAGCTATTTTCAAAACCAACACATAAATACAAAATGTGTCATTTACAATACCAATAGCTCAAACTTTCCTAATGCGAGACCTATTGCATTGTAAATGCTTGTTCTAGCTAGTCACCTGGCACAGGACAACCCTTGTGCGGTCTCCTTGTTTTGATGACATGAGCAGGTTTTGTTCCCCTGATGGTCACCTGGCACAGACACGTTCTGCAAAAAAGTAAGATCAGAATAGCAAAAGGACTGTCCTGTGTGTGTTTTACACAAGTTCAGCCCTACAAAAAGTAGCTTTGTGAAATGATAGTTTGCACACTGGATTCGCCCACATGCTATGAGCAAGCTAAATAAAGAGGTATAATCTCCTTTGAGATGCACTGTGATAGTTAAAAAAAAATGTAATATACATTCAAATAGTATTGATACTATTTCAACCACTTCAGCAAAGGGAGTATGACTTTAGAGAGAGAGTTTGGTTGTATTCCTTGGTGTAAACCTCTGCGGATTCAGAACAAGAAAAATGGATGAATTTCTGTTATAGGCATACGACATTTTCAGGAATCATTAAACTAAAACATGCAGATATGTTTTTAATTGTTTTCAATGGCATTCATAGGCAGTGCTTTTCTCTGATCTTTTACAAACATGATACAAAATGTATTATGATACAAAATGCATGTTTATTTTGATGTCTACTTCTACCTGGAGATTCCTCACCTTAGAATATTCCCAGGCTGGAATGATATTCTAGCAGTGCTCCCACGAATATATGATGATACAACGAATTCCGTTGCAACGCATGCCTTTACCACGCATGCGTTACAACGGAATTCGTTTAGCACGCATAAACCTTTCACCGACTATTTGCGTGGTGACGTCATACGTCGTTAAGAGAAAACGGCATTTTTTTACCGATTTCTCTTAATCGACTCTGATGCCGACGTGAATTATGGTGAGTTGTTTTATTTGGGGGGGAGACCCCCCCAAGCCCCCCCTTTTTTTTTTTTTTACTTTTACCACATATGCCTTTACTACAAACATCGTAGTAAAGGCATGCGTGGTAAAGGCATTAGTTGTAACCACGCATGCGTTGTACTGCATGCGTGGTTAAAGATTTCGTGGAAACGGCTTCGTTGTAAAAGCCGTTTCCCTGCTCCCACGTGCCACTAGGTGGCATCATGCAGCTCCACATTGGCTCCATACCCGCCCAGACGTGACAGAACAGAGCTGCATATAAGCATCACCCTTGTGTGATGACGTCCGTTACTTTTTTTCTGTGCCTTTCGACTCTGATCCAGAACTCTTTTGATTGGACTATTTGCTCCATTGGATGAAGGATAAATTCCTATGTATGACATAGGCGAAAACTGAGATCCCTTAAATGGGAGTAACTCAGTCTGTCTCACTACCCTTCAGCTGGCCCCAGGATCGACAAAGCGTGGAACCTGTAGTCACTGTTTGACTCAAACCCTTGTTTTGCCAGCAAAGTGTTCAAAGGCATCAGTTTCAAGCTCCATGTATGTTGAAAAATCTTTCCACTTCTTTAAATTTCAAGTGGGCAGAGCTATGAAGAGACCTTGTTATGGTAGGCCTCGCCAACTTCAGCATTGCTATACTGGCCTCCTGAAGAAACTAATTTGCAGGCTACAGAACCACTCAGCAATACTGTTCCTAAGCCTCCTCAGGTATGACCTCATAAAGCCAGCCCAAAATACTCTCCAGTCCAGGATTACATTCAAGGTTCCCTGCTCTGTCCACAAACCTTATTGGGGTAGAGGTCCGAAACACTCACAGAACCAAGCTTCACGCTACTCCTCAAATCCTCCAATCATCATCGGATGACCTGATCCATTAACATTCATTCAAGAGGATGAAACACATTGGTAGATCCCTGGGAGTATGGAACGTCTTCATGTGGTTGGTGTTCCTGCTGGTTTTTGCGTTTTCTTGCTCTTTACCTGGCCATATATTAGCTACTCTTCTTTTCCTCCCATGTTTTGTCTGTACTCATCCCCTCCTCAGTCTGTGCTCTCTGTTCGTATCAGTCTTTTGTCCATCTCCTGCATTTATAGGTGTAGATAAAGCTGTTTGTGACCTCATGTTGGCTAGACCTCCCTCTATTTTATGAGATCGTTGTTGTGTTCTATGTGAGCGTGGCTGTGCATACTTGATGATAGGCCTGAAAGATGACTGATGCTCACCCATCTTTGTTGTTCTTGAAAAGCAGAAAAGCGGTTCTCTCATTTCGAAAAGGGACCTAGGATGCAAACATATTGACATTGCAAGTTGAGAATTTGTGTGCACATTTCAGTGCTCTCTGCCTTCAATTTAAGGAACCAAAACAGCCCTCAAACAGGCTGTTGGATTGGTAATCTTTGCAACAAAATGGCAGGAATTTGTAGTTTTTTTTATGTTTGCTCAGAAAATTAAACAGATGTTTTTTTCTGCCCTGCAGCGACTTGAATGTTAAATCGAAGGAGTTGCATCTGCAGATCTTAGAAGCTGGGAAATCCTCTGAGAGTAAGTGCCTTACTTTTACATCCGTGTTCTGAGCTGTAGACAGTTGTATAATGAGGCACAGTGATTAACTGGGACTATTCTTTTAAATCCAATTAATTTGTTATGGTCAAAAAGACTTTCTTCTCAAGTCGCATTCTGTTTATTTCCGGAGCGTACTCCAGCAGTTGTGCATACCTGCATGTTTTATTTTTATAGGATATTTCATTTTTTGACATTGAAAGCGGTCATCTGTAGGACGTTTGTCCTAATACTTCTATGTCGATTGAGGATGAGTTGTTTTGTTCAAAACTTCAAAAGCTAGTGAATGGTGCACAGAAAAAATGCAACACATCTAAGAAGGTTGACATTATTTGCTACAGTTACTGTTCTGAAACTATATGAAGCCTGTTTGCGAGTTGAGATGTTGGTTTAAACCTTTCAGTATGAAAGTAAAGGATTTTTTTTGTTCATATATATAAATGTTATTCACTGTGGTTACACTTGTTCATCTTCTCCTTCTTGAAGTTCTCGGAGTGTAGGTCTCCAACCAGTAGCTCGGGAGCTACTGGTAGCTCACCAGCACCCTCAAAGTAGCTCTCACAGGTGAAGCCATGCCAAGCCAATCTCAGAGATTCTGTGTATATTAAAGAAGGCAGCAATGCTCATTTCACTACCCTTAACAGTTACAGACGGCCAAACCAATGGCAGGGCCTGTGATAACACTCAAACACACACTGTGATGGCCTATCAATCAATAAATCAGGGATTTATAAAGCACACTAGTCACCTGTGAGGGTCTCTAGGCACTGGGGGAGTGTGTGGGGGGATTTGGGCAGCTCAGGTCTATCGAAAAGCCAGGTCTTGAGGCTCTTCCTGAATGCTTTCAGTGTGGGGCTTCATCTGATGCTGAGGGGGAGTTCGTTCCAGGCCTTGGCCATGATGTAGGAGAAGGGTGTGCCTCCTGTTCTAGTTCTGTGGATGCGGGGTATTTTGGCCCAAGGCCTGGTCAGCGGAGCGGAGGTTTCTTTTGGGGGTGTAGAAGGAGATTCATTCGTTGAGGTATTGGGGTCCAGTGTTGTGGAGGGCTTTCTAGGTGTGTGTGAACAGCTTGAAGGTCATTTTTTTTTTTGACGGGGAGCCAGTGGAGTGCTCATATATGCTGGGTAATGTGGTCTTGTTGTGGGATGCGGAGGATGAGTCTGGCGACAGTCTGAAGTTTTTTGGAGTAGAGATTTGTTGATTCCGGCATAGAGGGCGTTCCCGTAGTCCAGCCTGTGGGTTATGAGTGCATGGGTGACGGTCTTCCTGGATTCGGGGGGGGTGGGTCAATTTGAAGGTCTTGAGTGTATGGGGGTGGGTATTGAAGCATGTGGAAGCTGCAGTGTTGGCCTAGGGGTCTGCCACATGAACCATCTTTATCCACTTTAAATCTGCCTAAGAAGGAGATTGGCCATGTTGTCCGCCCTGCTCGATCAGTCGCAATGTGTGTGACATCAAAGAATAGTAGCAGCAGTAACCAGGGCTGACCCACCAAAGGGTGTGACTGCAAGAACTAGAGTGAAAATATGTTAGTTGGGAGCATGATCAACCAAAGAGCTGAGGAAAAGAGAGTATGCATCCAGGGCAGAAAAAATTAAAAGCATCACATTCATTTTTGTGTGGGTGTGTGACATAGTGTCCTTCCCGAATAAACAGTGTTGATTCCTTAAAGCTACTCCTAGTGTCAATGAACGGCAAAAATATGTATGCTGGTCTCCATCATAAGAGTATTATCTCTGACGCAATTGTGCCAATTCATGGTATAATTGTGCCATAGGAAAACAAAAGGAGAGGTAGGGAGGGTCAGGAAACACTCTTAGTCCCCGGTTATATTTGTTTAAACAAAGCAAGAGTGTCCAAGAATGCAACTAGAGTACAAATGGAGCAGGAACAAGTATATGACCCCTCTCGGGTCAGTATAGAAAGCCCTCACTCACCAACCTGGTTGGTGACATGCTCCATCATCGGGCTCCACTGAAGAGGCAGAGTGCCTCTCCAGTGTGCTATAACGCCAGGACTACTGCGGAGCGGGTTTTTGTGAAGATAGACGTGTAGTGGGTGATTAAGAGGTGATAGTGATGGTTAAGAAATGTATTCAGTGTTTCAAAAAAAGTTTATTACTTGATCACTGGGACAGACTTAAAATCATGTAGGAAAAAGGTCCAAATACATTGTTTGGTTATTTCCAGTAAGTTAAGAATCAGTCAACATGTTTCTGCCTTGAAACGGTGTAAATTTACCAGGCATTCATCAGGACAAAAGTGTACTAAACCCTGGCGGTATGAGCACTCTAAGGCCCACCCTAACCTAGGGACGTGAAAGTGAAAATCGCGTGTAAAAAGTGCATGGAAAAGGAGCGAACTCCTCCTGAGGTTCTTCCAATTAGGAGACCTCACAGTGAGTGAAAAAATGCACCTGTGGAAAAAAGGGGACAGAGACATACACATAAGAGACAAGACAAACAATTAAGATTGCTATGCTCGTAGGTATATCTGCAGTGCTCCAGTTGTGATGAAAGGACAGTGGATGGCGGCATAACTGTATTGTGAACACCATACTATGTCCCAGGAGAGATTGCACTATACTTTTAGGGGTGCAGTGGGCTACAAGTGATTCTCAGATTTAAAGTAGCCCTTGCTTGGATGCCAGCACGTGTAAAATGTAGGATCAATGGACCTCAATGGCCGGTGACCCCACCTGTAAAAAACATATAAATAAAATGTCTCACTTTGATGGTGAATCGGGTATACACCATGGATCTCGGGAGGGGGGTGGAGGCGTAATTGGCACACCCTATAGGGAAAAATAACATGAACCGAACAATAAATAAGCTGAGATGAAGATACTCTACTTAGCTCAATAGCGTCGATCCAGGAAGGGCTATCGGTCCAGATAGCTAACATATGCCCTCGACGCCAGGCACCCGTTTGGAACCTGCTTACACCCTCGTTACCGGATCCCGTAGATAAGTGTGGGCTCCGGTGCAGCGGAATAAATGCCTGAATGTTTTCGCGCCACACTTCCGTGATGGGCGTGGCTTACTGGAGGGGTAGGCATAGGCTTGGTTTCGTCACGCGATAGGCATTACATGATTGGTAGGCGTCACACTCGCACGGTGCTCAAGGGGGTGTTGCCAAACTCGTGTCATAGAGGGTTTTAGACCAATGAGTAAAGGAGGCAGCGCGGGTGTGCACGCGTCTCCATGGTTGCAATTGAAACCCATTACGCCTCCGAGTGGAGGGGGCGAGGACATAATGGTATGCTTCTGTCTCCATGGTAGCAGTTGGATTTGAAACTTTATTGGAAAAGAATCACTCACAGGGCGACAGGAGGAAGGGCACTTGTACTCGTGTATAGGTGATCATGCTCCTTAGGAATTTAGAGAGGAGATGGAACAAGTGACTTTGGTGTATGAAAATGTCAGTCGTGTTCATTCTAAGACGTAACTGTTCCTATATTCCCAGCCATCATTAGAACAATAAAGTACGAGACTGGTGAATCACCTCATAGGTGGTGTCACCGGAATTAGTGACACTGCTTTGAAAGTGTTAGCGAGTGGTGGCAGCTTAGATGGGGGTGGGAGGTGGTTGATAACACAGTTACAGTGAGCTGCTATTCTCGGTTAAAACCCCAGTAAGATTGCGAGATGTGGGGCGTACGTAGGCAGCCAGGTCAATTAAGTACCAAGGTACAGGGATACAGTAGGGGCATGTAAGATAAGTTATTTAAGGACTGAGTTCCAAGCGATGTCATCATTGAGTCCCCTGAGGTGGGTTCCCAATCTGTAAACCCATCTTTGTTCTTTTTCAAAAAGTCTATTAGAGATGTTACTACCCCCATTGATCTGTTCGATTATTGTCCAGCGTAGATCGTTGGTGGTGTGGTTGTGCTGTAAGAAGTGACTGCTCATTTTTGTGGTTGCTTTCGGACACCTGATGTTACTCCTGTGCTCACATATTCTTTGCTTGGTCTTCCTGGTGGTCATTCCTAAATATCGCAGTCCACAAGGGCAGGTGATTAGATAGATTACATGAAGGTTTACCCCTGCCACGTGTCCAGGAAGCCCGCTACCCTTATCAATAGAATTTAGAACACTCTGACATGAGTGCTTGCACCTGAGAGTTCCTGTGCATCGATTACAAGTTTGTAATTCCCCTTTTTTCCATCTACCTGGTTTCAAGTAGACGCCTTAGTGTGCACCTCCTTACAGGTAAGAATATACATTGGTCCTGAGGAATGCTGAGCCGAGTTTGGGCTCAATAGCTGAAACATGTCGACCTTTTTCTAGGACATTTGGTTCAAATTTACGCGACCTTATGTATGTCCGATTGTTCACTTTGTTTTTAATTGGGTTAGAACTACCCTTTTATTAATAAGTTTTTTGTTTAGGGAATAGTCAATACTCATTTTAACATGCACTTATTTCTGGTCTGGTACTATGCACGTACTAACAACAGGAACCTGATGAAGACAATTGGCTACCTGCCCTGTGTGGGTGCCTGAGGGTTCTTTTTTCCTCCCTACGTGCGCATTACAGTACACACTCCCTGTTTTTTTGTGCACTCACGGGTGGTGGTGGTAAAATAAGTCTTTCTACCCCCCTCTTCGTCTGTGCAGTTTTGTGTTATTAAGGTACTCTTCTGTTGTTTTGTTACATTAATCCCTAGGGGTAGGAGAGTAATCTACTTTACCCTTCCTCTTTCGTTGTTTAAATATACATAATTGTGCCATAGTCATAATATTTTCGTCCTTGACTATTTTGGGCATACAAGTCTAGTAATTAAATACTTGCTGCCATCAATGACATATTAAGAGCAAGACTGGCCTGCTTTTAGCCATTCCTGACAGAGTGGCAACAGCTTCTCCCATAACAATGGCAATAACTTATATATGTTGGGCATCCAGCTGTGGCACAGTAATAACCCTGGTTTAATACTGGGCATTATTGGCATAACAGAGGCATTCTTAGTGTTATGGTGAGGAAGCATGGCCTATGATTCCAATACCTGGGTATTTGAAGCATAATTTGTCCATGAGAGGCATTTTTACATGGCCGTACTCAATGAAAACTAAAAGCTGATGTTTAGGGACTGTGTATTTTCTAACGATGAAAACTGATTTGATTTTTAAAGGAAAAAATTATGCTTTTTCAGAATAGGTTTTTCTTCTGGAAAATTGAGTTTGATTGCTCAAAGTGGAAAGGGATTTTGATAGAAAAGTATGTGTATTTTCAAAAACGAATATGCTAATAATGACAAAATATTGCAATCCTAAAACACATTTAAAGTTGTTAGCTGAATGATAATTCAATTGGAGTTGGGGAGACTTACTGCTGTTGTAATACCTTTTGTGGCACTTAGCATGTGATGATTTGAATTTTACTTTATTACAAGCATTTAATATTGATAAATGTTTTCCTAGCATTCTGCTGATAACTTCCCCTGAAATTTTTGTGAGGTTACTACTGATAATTGTGCTTAGGGTGGTCATAGTGTAATGTTAATGCATATCATCAGCATTTTGCAGTGATAAAATATGCTAGTAGCTCAGCAGGACTTTCCTTGAGCAGAATTAGCTCTCACTACAGAAAAGGTTGGAGACCCCTTAGATGATAGATGGCAAGTTTGGGTGGCAGAAGTTGTTGGGTCTGTAAATCCACATATAGCCCTAAACTATCTTCCTCCTAGCCTTTACATTAGTAGACTGACTTGTCCGTATGTTAAGAATTCTGCACACATGCATGCAGTCTATCCTTTATTTCCAGGGAATCACATCTTTCTAATGTGTGGACATGCTGCCAGTTTTCAGCTGATCAGAGAGAAAGCTGCTCCTGATGAGGCATTCTACTTGGTATCATAAAGCCGGTTTAGTGCAATACATAACTACATGTTCTGATTACCTGGGTTCTGTTTACTGAGAGATGTCTTCATTGGTAGCAGCAGCCTTAGCTGAAGCTTCTAGATCCCAGCTATAGTACATTGTTGTGCTGGATAAATCTTCCCATAGATGCTGTCTAGTGCGCTCAGGTGGTATCTTGCGGTTCAGCCACTCCAGACAGGACAACAGTGAAGTATATTAAGCACTAAATAACTTGCTGTCATCGGTTCCTGTTTTTATGTGCCTCATTGATGTGGCTTGGAAGCTCTCCGTGTGTCTCCCTCAGAAAATTCTTCAGCTTTAGACAGCGATCAAGTCAAATGTATCATAAAGCTTTCAGGTTTCAAGCCTTGTTGCAGATGCCTCATGAAGATGCCCCTTTTGGGTCCACATGACAACTGCATGTGGTACCTCAGACTGGAGCACAGCGATGCCACCTGCGATCCTAGGGGCTCCATGCATACAAAGGCGAGCAGGAGGCAAAGTTGTTTCTACTAAAGTGGCGCTAAGAGATGCCTAAGTGAACTCTTTTACCCACAGGCAGATCACCGCCACAGAGTTGAGCATGGCATGCCCTTGATGCCATTTATGTTGCAAGAAGTTGTCACTCTGATGAAAGTAAAGGATACCTCCCTAGGGACTGGTATGAGGGAATTTTCAGCTCAGACAGCCTACAAAGCCCTCACAATGCCTGTTAAAGATTATGGTTGTGCACAGGATGATGGTTCGAAGGCCGATTCCTTCAGTAGCCTGGACACTTAACCACATAATTATTTACCTCTTTTGCCCTGCTTTAGTGGAATTTTCTTTGTTTACTACTGAAATACATACAGCAGCTGACTCTTTGGTTGGTGTCCTCTCTGAAGGCAAAGTCTAACACTCTGAAATATTAAAACTTCTCCTCAGTAGCTTAGCGAGCTCGTGTTTATATCTAATGACGCCCTTTGCATCCTGTCATGGCTGCCTTGGAGAAACTATTTTTGGCACTGTATTCGCATAGAGATTGCCAAACGTCACAGGTCTCCTCTTGGTGATCCCCACGTTTTGTTCTTTCACCCTCCACCTGAATGTCTGGTCATCCAAACGTATCCCTGAATCCAAATGCCTGCCCTGTGGCCCCTCCTGATAAGGAGTATAAGAAAATTGATCCTATGGCTGTGAAGTCTTTGATTCTGGTAGCAATAACCTCACACTTTTCCTACTACCTGCCCTCTTGATCGATATGTACATACCTTGTGGGACTTGGCATATGTTGCTCCGCTTACCAGACCACATACTATCATGCTGCTTACAGACTTGGTCAATGACAGTTTGAAATTATGCAGACAGATCTTGTGGTGCAGACTGGACTCTGAACACTGTTGGTTGATGTGTGGGATTAGCTATTATGCAAAATAAGCCTGCTTGGACGCTTTCCACTGGATTCTCGAGAGACTGAGTGGTCCAAGCTGTACTCTCAGATATCCCCTTCGTTTGTTATCAGCTGTTTATGGAGAAGCAGACTTCTCCCTGGAGCTCTTCAAAAACAGAACAACTACAGCTGTCGCCTAGATCTGAACTCCACGGTGTGACAGTTCCACCAACACTATAGGAGGTTTTGTGACTACTCTAGGACATTGCAGCCGTGAAAGAGACAGCCTTCTGAGCCTGTTCAGACAGCCCAGCAGTTAAATTGCTCCTTTCAGGCCAACATTACATGTAGGGGACGATAACAGCAGTAGCACTAGAGCCAGTCTGTGCACTCTTCTGCCAGCTCTGCAACCTGAAACTCTGTCCCTCCCTCCTCACATTATGATCTTAAACTTGGAGCGGGTTTAGGAGCTTACACCCTCCATTTTTTACCAACTGAGAGGCAATCAATTCTGGATTGCTGGGGCATCCAACTAATTTGCAAGGGCTAAGTCTTAACCATTCTGTCCCTTCTACCAGGACTTTCTTTCGGGCATGCTCAATTTTGGAGATGGAAAGTCTTGCTCTCTTAACCGAAGGCCCCACAGACAGAGTGCCTCTGGAAGAAAGGGGCACAAGAATCTATTTATTTTACATCTCTTCCCGGCAACAAGCATTTCTTAATGTTCTCTAGTGGGATGCCAGCATCATGAGCTAAGGTTTCCTCCTTTATGACTAATGACCAGCTCATGTGTCTTTATGAAAGGGATCGTTGTTGTGGCAGCTTATGTTCAGGAGTCCATGTATTTTCATACGTGGATAACTGGCTATTGAAAGAGAAGTCTCCTGTGTTGGTAATGGAATACCTTCAGGGATTGATGGCTTCTCTCATTCATTTAGGCTTTACCATCAATGCTGAAAAAATCCCACCTCAGCCACAGAGGATGGCCTTTATAGATGCAGTACGGATACAGCCCACATGAAGGGCTTTCTTCCTCAGATGATGGTGTATATTCAGGTGATGAGTCCTTCATTTTTTACACCAACTTGGATCCCAGTTCTGCAAGTCTTGAGCTTCCTTACCCTCATGGCATTGTAAATCCTTTTAGTGTAAGACACCAAATAACAGATGAGGAACCTTCAGTGAGCTGCAGCATCAGGAGAGATGAGGTCTCCCACTTTATTCATATGGATCTGCAGTGGTGGATGGATCACTCCAAACTTTTTTTGAATGGGGCATTGCCCTTTCAGCCTTTTGCAGGCTCAGGTTGCCATGGTCATGGGTGCTTCCTTGCTAGGCTTGGGCGCCCACCTGGGTGACTTGATTATGTAGGGGCTTCGGTCCACATCAGATCAGCGGCAGCACCTAAATGTGCTTGTACTGCCTCGTGCAGGGAAGGCATTTCTTCCTTCCATATCAGGCAGTAACATTCAGAATCTGTTGAACTCCGCCACTACTGTCCGTGATAGCAGGGCTATGTGGGGTCATGCACCCTATGATGATAGGCCTGTTGTGAGTGGGTAGACACTTAGCAGGATCCCTCCAGATGAAGTTGGATGATCTGCCATCTCACTGGAAGAGCACGAGTAGGAGCTGCATCCAGAAATAACTGAGGTGATGTTGTCTAGACTGGGGTTTCCATTTGTAGATTGCCACAGCCCAGAACAGGAAGCTTCCTAAGCACTGTTCCATGCATTTCTTTCTGAATGGTTCCCTGGGAAAATTCCATCTTGTTCGACTGGTCTCAGTGCCTGCTGTATGCTTTTCTACCAATCCTGCTTCTGATAAAGTGCTGCAGAAGGATTGAACACAGCTGATTCTAACCCTCACAGAGGGCAGGAAGATCTGGTTTGCCTAATGGTTGCCACCCAATGTCCTCTTCTCTCTTAATGCTATAGCTGCACACATGCAAACTGAACAGTGCCAACTAGGTTCCATTTACTACTTCTGCTTATACCTGGCCACGTCTACAGTGTCTACTTATGACACCTGAACATGTGGGACCAGCTACATCGTCTTCGCCATAAATGTAGTAAGCTGGTCCCAATTGTTCAGGTAGTAGACGCTGTAGACGTGGCCAGGTAAAAGTAGATGATATTTATTAATGCCACCCCATACCCCAGGCCTATATGGCACGATGGCAGGCTGGAAAATAAGGTAGTCAAGAGGTGTGCCCGAGGCTAGTACAACCCCTGAGGTGGGCTACTTGAAGTGGTCACAACTTTAGAATTCCACCATCTCCTTTTGTTATACCCCAATGGGACTTTAATCTTGTGGGCTCCTTCACAGTTGCCAGTTGCACTTGTTAACAATCAAAACTGTTCTGGGTTTTGATCCCCTTGACGAGTTGGGTCAGTGAGTTGCAGGCTTTGAGCTCCGACCCGTTGTTAGTTTTTAGGTCTCGCTACCGATGCAGCGCATGCACTGCTCGCGTAGCGAGACTTATAGTCGCCGGGTAGCTAGCAAAGTGAGACAGGAGAGGTGCACGAGCTTGCCAAACACATGAGAGACAATGGCTGTGCCCGCACGCTTTAGGAGACATGCGCTGTGAACGTGCGCGTCTCTTCTCGCGCTCCACCACGCTTTCACTTTCGCGAGCGAGAGCGCCTTTCTTTGTCTGTGTCCCTGGACTCCGATAACACCCCCTGACCCCGCCCCCACTACTCGGCGGCAGAAGCAGCAGTGTCACAGTTAACTTCCAGTGGCATCGTTCACCTCTATTCTGCATCTTGCACATTGACAATCGGCCTCTTTTTCTCTCTCCCAACGCACCGATTTTGGGCGCCATGCGGCTGTTTCCTGCTCTAGTGATTTCCCATGGCCGCGTAGCTCGCCGCATGGGGCAGGGGCCCCGCTCGTGCCTGGACCTGCTGTGGAAGTTGCTGACTACTGCGGAAGTTGCTAAAGGCATTGGTGCGGCACGAGCGCCTACAGACAACCTGGGCTCACGCCGATTAGCTGCGCTTCTACGCCGAGCGGGTGAGCACGAGACTGGGGCCAACGGATGGAAGCTGCAGGCTAGTTTGGGGGCGGGGGTTAATGAGGAATCGGTAACATTAGTGATTGGTGCACAAGCGGGTGCAGGGGATCATCTACCGAGATTGGAGCAGAGAGGCATTTGTAAAAGGCGTTTCAGCGTGATGCATGTGTTTGAGCGGTATGTTATGGCTTGCTTCTCGTGGCCTTGTTTAGTTTTCTGACGTCACAGTGCAGGGCTGGCTTTCACGCTTGCAGTGCTTGGTGTAACAATCATTTTTTGGGCTCTCCCCTGCCCCTCCCCTTCTTTTTCTAAATGTGTTTTTCATTTCTGCTGTCCTGTGCCCGACCTATTTGGGCACCACACGGCAAGCTGACATGACTGTGCCAGGCGGACTGCAATAGGCAGCATAACCTTACTGCCCAAACAAGTGGAGCCACGCAACCCAGCACTTTCAAGACATGCCAGCCCAACGGTGACAGAAGAGTATTTTTTTTGCCTGGCCGCAGTGCTAAGTTTCACCGGTGCCCTCCTGATTGCAGCCTCCATTGGCACCCAATGCTCTAAAATCGGTGCGCAGCTGGTCAACGCCACGGTGGAAATGCTCAAAGTTCATCAGTAAGATCCTCTGGGGCCTGGCTGCAGTGACGCTCAGCCTCCGGGCAGCAGCCAAGGTGAGTGCCCTTGCATTTCTGGTGCTTGCTTACAGCAGTTTTAATATCTTTGAGTTTCTTGGTGCTCAAATAGGTGTAATTTCTTGGTGCTCAAATAGGTGTAATTTCTATTATTTATATATGTTTCTGTTGTCTATATTGCTTGATTTTGCTCGTAGGATAGTGTCACTCATAATCTTTCATGCTTGCCCATTTAAAGTTGGTGCTATATAAAAATGCACACATTCTACTTCCCACAGCTTGAGGAGCAGTGGTTGTGTACAATGGGACAGTGTACTTCAGCTGTATCCACACATATAAATTACAGGACATTTAAAGGAGCACTTGTTTAGTGACCTACCTAATCCAGTGAGATATTTCACTGAGCAGTTCAAAGCCGCAGCAGACATCACAAAATACTTCTACTATGTCGGTTGTTCGTGCTTGTTCCCTGATTAGTTGGTGTTGAGAACTAGAGCTGCTTTCCATATAAAGTGGTGACTCCCTTTCATCTAGGCCAGGCCACCACCCAACCAACCTTTTTCCTCCTGCCCCACCATACAAATGAGGATGAGCAATTTCACGGGTTGAATACTAGGCAGTCCGCTTCTACCTAGTCCACACCAAAAACAAGTGACTGGCCAGCTCTTAATTGGGTACTGTGGTTCCAAGAAGGCAAAGTGGTCCTGAAGTGGATGCTGTCCAGATGGATCATTTTGTGCATCAGGACTTGCTATGCTTGGCCCAAGAAAGAAAGAACTGGAAGAAATGGGGGCCCATTCTGCCAAATCATCATCCATTTCCTAAGGTGTTCTAGTCACAGAGATCTGCAAGGCAGCTACGTGTGCATCCCTACACACTTTTGATAAGCATTACTGCCTGGATTCCAAAGTGCACAGCGATGGTCACTTTGACAGATGTGGCTTGCGTGGCTCCTTTTATTTAACCATCCATCAACCTTCCTCCAAAGAAGGGTTCTGCTTGGAAATATATTGTAGGAATCTATAGGTACTAGTATCAATCCGAAGCAAAAGTTACTTATCTGCAAATACAGTATTTGTGGTGGATACTCTATCTACCTTCAGATTCGTCATCCATCCCGCCCACCTCCCCGTTTGATCAGTGTATTATAGTGAAGGTTTATTAACGTCACTCTTCAAGTTTGCTGCTGCATTACTCAATATTAATGCCATTCCAACTACTCGCCTCAAATGCTGGGGAAATAAATAGTTGAAAACTGACTTTGTTGCAGTGGGGTCAGAGCTATATGAGTTTGATGAAGTTATCCGATGTCCCTACCAGCATTGATAGAGAGCCAGCGCCCACTACTGGCAACTTTAGAGCTTTGAAGTTTTCGGTTCCAGTCTGATGCCTGCGGTTATTATACAGGTGAGGATTCTGCAGGTAGATAAAGTATCTACCAGAAAGATAGTCACAGGTAAGTCACTTTTCTTCAGTGTGATAATACAGTGCACTGAATTGATGACACTGAATTTAGTATTTAGTACAAGCGTGTTTGTATAATATATATATATATATATATATATATATATATATATATATCTATATATCAGCGTGAACAAGGGCTCGTGTAGCCTGAAACGCGTAGCTGTTTTTCCTGTGCTGAATAAAATCGTTGCACCCGATCCTGTGGTCCGTCTCCTTTCTCGCTGGTTTTGCTGGATAGCTTGCCGGAGGTGTTGTGGAGCTTTTCTTGGGGATATATATATATATATATATATAGATATAGATATAGATATATATATATATATAGATATATATATATATATATATTCAAAAACGCTCGACACTGGAGGGCACTTCCACAAACTCCTGGACGCCGCAGCAGCAAGGAACACGAGACCCAAGGTTCAGGTGAGTAGATTATTTAATCGGCACCTTCGTCAACATAACGTTTCGTCCTTCACAGAGGACTTGGTCATATATATAAATCACATTTAGAGTGTGATAGCCCACTGGGGCGTTATGGATTAATAGTATTCTGATGCACCGTCATCTAGAATGAATTATCAAGTTCACACTCAGTTCATTAACAGCGTTACATGAAATGTTATGTCGCTTCAATTTTAAGTTCACACTTTAAATACTTGAGTTGTTCTTAAATCACTGTGGTAACTGGGTTACATACTTGTCTGTTCAAACAAACCTATTCAAATATGGCCGCCGTAATGTGGATTAACAAACTTCTGTGAGGACGAGTAGTCCTACCTTTATGTTATGTTATTTTGCTGTTTACTTTAAAACGCGTGAAAGAAAAAAACACTGTTACCCGTGACCAAGGTGCGGCTGCACCGAAACGCGTCGGGTGTTTTCTGGCATCCTGTGTGATTAAATAAACTTCACGCTTTATGGACTTGGGCTCGAGCTGACTTCTTTCCTAACCGACTGAGCAGCAGTGAAATTAATAGGGGGTCGCCTCCCCGCTCGAGCTCGCCGCCGCAAGCAGGCTGGGGGACTGGCGAACTTTGTTGACACACATATATATATATATATATATATATATATATATATATATATATATATATATATATATATATATATATATATATATATATATTTTTTATTATTTTTTTACAGCTCCAACAACACAAGCCTGCCACACTCGCAAGCGGGTGCCTGCTAGACGGGGGTGTACCCGTCACATACACTCGGCTCCAATCATCCTCCAGGACTCCACCTGTACAGATACGCCGCACTCACGGGGATGGTTTCTCAAGAGTTTTATTTAAAAAAAAACCTCTAGCACATCAAAGACGCGTTTCGGCGTTTAGCCTTTGTCAATTTGCTCAACCTGCGGCGTATCTGTACAGGTGGAGTCCTGGAGGATGATTGGAGCCGAATATATATATATATTACCTACTGGCGGTCGCCAGTAGGTATATATAGTTAGGATTTTTTCTCTATGGGTTTTTTGAAAATTCTATGTCTAATAACTTTGGCGTTTGTGGACGGAATCGGCTGAAATTTTCAGGAAAATGGCACATTTTGTTTCTGAGCAGCCCTTGAAAATTTGGGGGGGGTTCGTCCAGTGGGGGCCGAGAAAAAAGGGGGGTCCCAAAACGTGTTTTTAACATTGAGTTTTCCATAGGGCGGTTGGCCTCACTTTTAGCCCGAACGGCTGAATGGATTTGCACGAAACTTGGCAAAATTGTAGGGACTGGTAGCCCGATGTGCCTTTTGTAGGTCTCAATATATGTGCTCCAGTGGATTTTGAGAAATTAACGTTTAAAAAAAGATATATATCTGTAACAGCGGACCGGGCAGCGGCCCAGGACGCGTACTTTTCGCGCAACGGAGCTTTGTGAAGCGAAGCTGATTGGTTCTCTGGCGTCTGTCAACATTCCAAACAGTCCGTAGCGGCCGCCATCTTGTCTCTCGGTAGGATCGAGAGACAAGAGGAGGCCAAAGCGAAGGGGCAAATGACCATAAGGGGGAATAGTAGATCCTCGCTGACCCCCTAGGTTTGATGTGGAGGTTTTAAAAGGGCCCCGCGGGGCAAAAAAAATAAATAATAATAATCGAACGGCTGAATGGATTTGCACGAAACTTGGCAAAATTGTAGGGACTGGTAGCCCGATGTGCCTTTGCTAGGTCTCAATATATGTGCTTCAGTGGATTCTGAGAAATTAACGTTCAAAAAAAGATATATATCTGTAACAGCGCACCGCTTCGCATACTTTTCGCGTTACGGAGCTTTGCGAAGCGAAGCTGATTGGCTCTCCGGTGTCTGTAAACATTCCAAACAGTACGTAGCGGCCGCCATCTTGTCTCTCGGTAGGATCGAGAGACAAGAGGAGGCCAAAGCGAAGGGGCAAATGACCATAAGGGGGCATAGTAGATCCTCGCTGACCCCCTAGGTTTGATGTGGAGGTTTTAAAAGGGCCCCGCGGGGCAAAAAAAAATAATAATAATCGAACGGCTGAATGGATTTGCACGAAACTTGGTAAAATATTAGGGACTGGTAGCCCGATGTGCCTTTGCTATGTCTCAATATATGTGCTTCAGTGCATTTTGAGAAATTAACGTTCAAAAACAAGATATATATCTGTAACAGCGCTCCGCTTCGCGGAGATAAAATTATATCTGTATTACCTAGCTGTTGCTAACACCAGTTAGCGACGGCTAGTAGGAGATAGCGACCATCTTGGGTCCCACTTTGCATGTGAGTGATATTTATCACTAATGACATGCAAAGTGGGCATGCCAAGATGTTAGCGACTGGAAACAGTCGCTAACATCGCTATCTCCTATTATCAACTTTTGGAAATATTCGAGATAAGCGCGAATATCTCCAAAAAGTAACAGCTGCCCTGAGCAGTTCTTAGCCATGTTATCCAATGGGAGGTGGATAACATGGCTAAGAGCATTAGCTCGGTAATGCATGAATATCGCTGAGTTTTCAGCGATATTAATGCATTGCGGTCGTTTTTTATCGTATTTGCGATAAACCTTGATAATAGCAAGGTTTATCTGCGATAATTTCTGACGGTAAAAAAATCTTTGCAATGCATCGTTAGGGATAAATATCGCTTAACTTTGGTAATATGCCCCAACGTCTGTTAACGTTCGATTCGAAGGAAATCAGGAATTGTTGAAAAACATTGTGTGCGCCATCTTGTCTTTTTTCAAATGCCACACTTTTGTCGTGCACGGCAGCCATTTTAGATGCCTTGACCAGACCCACTCTGTGCACGCTGTCGATCCTTAGCATGGCTCCCCACCCTCGCAAGCATCTCACCCAGGCAGTGGTCACCCCCGCTCTCTGTCTTATGCATGGGTAATAAACCTCCCCCCATCTGCGCTGCTCTTCCCTGAGAATCACACCCTGTGCCCGCCCGACACCTCCCTTTCGCCCTATTCACTACCGCACCCTCTGACACTCCTTTTCCTCTGTGTCCGATTGTCCAGGCCGGTCCTAGGCTATCAGCTAGCCCTGCAGATGTAGTTTATGGCCACAGCTGTAAAGAATCACCCCTCTTCAAAGGAGTTATAGTAGATCAAGGCCCACACTCGATGAGATCCGTCACAGCAGAAGCGTTGCTATTATCTGAAAACCATCCTGTATTGTGATTGGGGAGGGGACCGAGCGTGAAGCGGAAGATTCCAGGGATGACTCTTTGTACATCAAAGTTTTTACAATTATGTGTCACATTAAAAATATATAGCACTCCGACAAAGTAGTAAGATTATAAAACTTTAATAATTTATAAATATATACAAGAAAACAAAAATAGTAATAACATATAAACATTTTTAGGGAAAAACAACGAAGTAGCGGTCGGCTGTGCGAATAGTCCCAACGCAGCACAACGTCCAGATTTCCGGCGTGGGGCGTCGCGGGGGGTGGGTCATCAGTAGCAAACTGTTGTGCGAATAGTTCCAAGGCAGCAGAACGCGCCGAAATCTAGATGACACGAAAGTGATGTCTAGTAAGTTGCCACCCAGCAAATAACGGCGTGGGGCGTCGCGGGGGGTGGGTCATCAGTAGCAAACTGTTGTGCGAATAGTTCCAAGGCAGCAGAACGATGGCACCAAGGTGATGTCCAGTAAGTTGCCGCACTGGTTTTGGTATCCTACAATGCTGCTCCGAATAACGGCGTGGGGCGCCCCGGGGGAGGCGGCGTGAACGGGCCTCTCCAGGTGGAGTCTCATCTGTTTTAGTGGGGCGCCCCTTTACCGTTTCAGTTGCCATTCCGTCCGCTTTTGGTCCACTGTGTCAAAATCCGCCATTCAGCTGAGTTGCGCCCACTCTTGCGGTGCAGCGATAGGCGGCTGCCACAGGACTCTCAAAATGGCGGCAGGCTCTTTCCTTTTTGGGCGTGGTCCACTGAAATGGCCCTGGGACACCTTGGAAATCGGACGCTTGTCTGCTAGGTCTTGGACCCCATTCTCGAAAGCGTCCCCTCCGCCTTGAGAATTCATCAAAAGTTTTGGGGGCCCCGACTCCTGCAGGCTTCTGGTGGGGAGCGGCTGCCATGATTGCTCGCGGAATGACCACGACGGAGCTACGAGATGGTGGTGCTCTCATGCTGACGCCAGTTTAGTCTGAAACATCCAGAAACAAGGTGGGGCTTTCATCCTTTGGGGGAAAAAAAAAGTTTTCATCCAATGAAAAGTGTTGTTTTTAGGTCATATGATCAAGCCTTCCATCATTAGGAAACCAAAAGTAAAATGAACCAATGAAAAGTTTTATAAACAAGTCACATGACCTGTTATGCGGCATAGGGTATAAAATGCGGAGAAAATACGTTGGCACGTGAGGCGGCGTCAGTAGCGGACCGATGTGCGAATAGGCCGAAGGCAATACAACGCGCCAAGATCCGGATGGCACCGAGGTGGTGTCCAGCAAGTTGCAGCACTGGTGTGGCCATCCTACAATGCTGAAAGTCGGCGTGGGGCGCCCCGTTGGCCTGTGAGTTTGCGTCAGTAGCGGACCGATGTGCGAATAGGCCGAAGGCAGCACAACGCGCCAAGATCCGGATGGCACCGAGGTGGTGTCTAGTAAGTTGTCGCACTTCTGTGGCCATCCTACAATGTTGAAAGTCGGCGTGGGGCGCCCCGTTGGCCTGTGAGATGGCGTCAGTAGCGGACCGATGTGCGAATGGGGCCAAAGGCAGCGCAACAATATTTTCTGACTGACACCACAAGGCGCTGAGATGCCAAGATCCGGATGGCACCGAGGTGATGTCTAAGTTGCGGACTGATGTGCGAATGGGGCCAAAGGCAGCGTAACAATATTTTTTGTATGGAAGATACCACTAGGCGTTGAGATGCCAAGATTCGGATGGCACTGAGGTGATGTCTAGCAAGTTGCTGTACTGGTGTGGTCATCCTACAATGCTGAAACTCGGCGTGGGTCGCCCCATTAGCCTGTGAGATGGCGTCAGTAGCGGACCGATGTGCGAATAGGCCGAAGGCAGCACAACGCGCCAAGATCCGGATGTCACCGTGGTGGTTTCATAGTTGAGAGGCACTTCATCTGCAGTGGGGCGCCGAGATCCGGATGGCACCGAGGTGATGTCTAGCAAGTTGCTGTACTGGTGTGGTCATCCTACAATGCTGAAACTCGGCGTGGGTCGCCCCATTAGCCTGTGAGATGGCGTCAGTAGCGGACCGATGTGCGAATAGGCCGAAGGCAGCACAACGCGCCAAGATCCGGATGTCACCGTGGTGGTTTCATAGTTGAGAGGCACTTCATCTGCAGTGGGGCGCCGAGATCCGGATGGCACCGAGGTGATGTCTAGCAAGTTGCTGTACTGGTGTGGTTATTCTACAATGCTGAAACTCGGCGTGGGGCGCCCCATTAGCCTGTGAGATGGCGTCAGTAGCGGACCGATGTGCGAATGGGGCCAAAGGCAGCGCAACAATATTTTCTGAAGAGAAGACACCAAAAGGTGCTGACATTCCAAGATCCGGATGGCACCGAGGTGGTGTCTAGCAAGCTATGCAGTTGAGTTGTGTGCGCACTTGCGGCGAATAGGTCGAAGGCAGCATAACAATGTTTTCTGAATAGGAGACACCACAAGGCGTTGAGATTCGGTTACCACCGAGGTGATGTCTAGCAAGTTGCCGCACTGGTGTGGCCATCCTACAATACTGCTCCGAATAACGGCGTGGGGTGGCCGAAGGGGGGGGGGAGCCGGCGTGAATGGGCCTTCCTAGGTGGAGGCTCGTCTGCTGTAGTGGGGCGCCCCTTTACCGTTTCAGTTGCCATTCAGCTGAGTTTCGGCTGCTCTTGATGCTACAGCGACAGGCGGCTGCAAGAGGACTCTCAAAATGGCGGCCTGTTCTTTGGATTTGGGCCTGGTCCACTAAAATGGCCCTGGGACACCTTAGAACTCGGACGCTCGATTTTTTTTTCCTTTCCTGTACATGCAAAAAAAGGTAAATGCCCGGTACGTTACACGCTTCATCTGCCACGATGAACTCTCCAGAGGAACCGAAAAAAAATATAGTTGTGGTAACTATACCATGCATCGTCATATGGAGAGGTGGCACCAATTAATTATAGTGCTGCATAAAAGAGAGATTTGGAGGAGAACCCCTGACCTGCTAGTACATTCATCAAAGAAGTGGCACTGAGAGCTTCAGAGGCAAGGGAAACGGTCCCAAATATTTAGAAGAACTTTGGAAAGATTAAAATGACATGTTTAGATTGTGGCAAATTAATTTCATGTGGACAGATGAGTGTTACTCTAATAAATACAGCATATGAACATCATCATAGTCGATGGTTGGTAGAGACATTTTGACTATATCCTGGACCTGCCCGTCCTCGCCCAAAATGGCGCCGGAATAAATGGGACTCGTAACTCCTTGTTGTGTACTGGTTGCAGAACCTTGAAATCACGAGATACGTATGCAGTTTTGAAGCACATGGCGGGCGGGGACGAGAATTGATTGAATATTTCGACATCCCTATTGATATTAAGTTCTGATGTGTTATTGATTACTGTACTGTTGAAAGTTCGAATTAACGTCACCCATGGTACTTGCCCGCAAATGTATATCTAGATAATTTTATTGTAACTGGCCCTGTCGTATTTTAATTATAAAATGTACGTCCACCGATTCCGTAACTGTTAGACACCTTAGTTCTTGCAACCTAATGGCCCGCCCGTTACGTTCCTCTACAGTGTAAATGTCTATTCATCATATACGATTACAGTTTGCTCTGTGGCAGGCCCACGTGGTTATAGGCTCGTATTTGTATAATGACATTTTCACAATAAAGGTTTTTAAAAGAAAACATGGTAGTAGTATATACATTGGTAAAGTTTTTAATAATAGTGACTGTTTTAGAATCATTAAAAGGCAAGTGAAATAAAGCAGACCAATTACATGAAGGGTAAAAGGTATAATACGAAGGAACGCAGTAAAGATAAATGGTCAAGGGCTGTTGTGTTTTCTATTCCTGCAACATAAAGTGATCGATAAGAATCTCATATTCAGGCGTATCGGCGACTAAGACAGCAGGTCGACCCTCTTTTGCTCAACGGCTCCGTCATGGGACGAAGAAACGCTCTTTTTCTCGAAAAAAGAATATATTTTACTTGCAGGACAGTTGTAAAATTTCCGGGAAAGTACATTAGCCTGGAACATTATAACATATATTTAAGAAAAAATAATGTTCGGAAGTAATGAAAAGCGTAATTTTTAGGTCATATGACCAAGCCTTTCATCATTACAATAAGAAAAGTAAAATGAACCAATGAAAAGTTTTATTAACAAGTCACATGACTTGTTATGCTTACGTTACGCGCTGCGCGCCCCGGATGACTTCCGGATGCGCTAACGCGGCGCGTCATATGACGCATTACGCGACAACGCAGGTACAGAATATAGTCAAAATGTCTCCACCAACCAGCGGTCGGAACACAACCCCTTTCAGCAGGCTAAATAGTTCTGTTAAATGACAACAGAAGGGACAGGCAACAAGAACCATCAGTCAAAGAGGGGAGGGCTAGTTCTTCTCTACCGGGTTACATTGGGGCGCTACCGGAACTGATCGAATTGGTAGTCTACAGTGTTTCTGGATGTTTCAGACTGAAGCTGGGGTTAGCATGAGAGCAGCACCATTTCGTAGCTCCGTCGTGGTCATTCCGCAACCAATCATGGCAGCCGTTCTTTATCGTTATTTTGGGCGGGGTGGGTGGCGGAGCCGAGCTGTTTTGCAGCCATCATTGTGTGGAGTTCAGTTCATCTCACTAGTTTTGTATTTGTCATGAGGGGTTGTTCCTAATGTTTCTATTTTAGCGAGGTCAAAAAGAGATCCCATTAGTGGCCTACTGATTTTGCTCGATTCCTTTTCTTTTTTTTTACACGATTTTTCGTTATCTGCAAAGACTAAACAGAGTATTGCGACTCTGTGTTTGTTTGTAAATAGAGAATGAACCAAAGAGAACTAATTCTAAAACAGTAAATACTTGGATAACAATCAATCAAATGGAGAGAGAAGCAGGCACGACGGATTACAATGGGGGCAAAGGCCTGCGTTAACTACCTTTCACTATCTGCAAAGAGAGAGTACTCCTAATAGAAATGAGGGGGGGGGGGCACCATTCAAAGCAGATCAGTGTGCATAAACACGAAAATGTTTTCACTTACCACGCACTTGACATTCGACAGCTTATGATATTTGCTATTAAAAAACCATTGAAATTCACTGAAAAAACCATAGGTTATAGACCATATATAGTTAGGAATTAGCATTTACAAAACCTTGAAATTTCACTGAAAAAACCATAGGTTATAGACCATATATAGTTAGGAATTAGCATTTAAAAAACCTTATTTTACTCACACAAAACCATTGAAATTCCATATATAGTTAGTTGCACTAACTATATATCGCGCACCCGCAATCCACTGCTGATCATGTCACATATTACATCATTCATGACATGGTCAGTGACATCACTGATGACATCACTGATGACATCTCAAATGACATCACTGATGACATCACTGATGACATCTCATTTGACATCATTCTTGTGCTAATACGATAAACCTCTTCAGACTCTAATATAACCTTAGATACACTCAGTGTATACAGACACTCACACACTGCCACTCATCCATGGAGTTACTCACACACCCAGTCAGTCATGCAAAGAAACAATCTCACCTCCATTTCTTCAACTATACAGTTAAACACACCTTACTTATTGAAACATATACTAACACATATTTACTCTCTTATACAATCCCTGATACAAGTTCACAATGATCGATACAACTACTCACTCATTCAGTGGCTCTCATGCACAGTTATTTATATATGCCAACTCTCACATGTACTGTGTTTTACATATGTACTTACTATGACATGTAGCATTGAGATATCCATTCACTCATCAATACACTCATGCACACAGTCAACTGCCCATGTAGCTGTTTCCACATGCACTCTTGAACTCATACACCTAGTGAATAAACTGCTCACACATCTATGCATAGAGTCACACACCTTCCAGCCACCCCTACACAAACTCAATCTCCCATAGAAATACTTGGGCAACCAATTAATAACACATATAGCCTCTCGTATAGCTAATGATCAACACATGCAGCAGTTTACAGAACAACAGACATAATGATGCACAAATTAAGACAGTTTAGTCACTAACCCATGCATTCAGTGAGACACATTTAATCACTCACTCATACAGTCAGTCACGCACCTACTAAATCCTTCATCCAGACACTTATACATCCACTCATTCTTCAATATGTAAAACATATTTAAACTTTACAAAAACACACAGACACTAGATGATGTCATCAGTGATATCATTTGAGATGTCATCAGTGATGTCATCAGTGATGTCACTGACCATGTCATGAATGATGTAATATGTGACATGATCAGCAGTGGATTGCGGGTGCGCGATATATAGTTAGTGCAACTAACTATATATGGAATTTCAATGGTTTTGTGTGAGTAAAATAAGGTTTTTTAAATGCTAATTCCTAACTATATATGGTCTATAACCTATGGTTTTTTCAGTGAATTTTCAAGGTTTTGTAAATGCTAATTCCTAACTATATATGGTCTATAACCTATGGTTTTTTCAGTGAATATATATATATATATATATATATATATATATATATATATATTCACTGAAAAAACCATAGGTTATAGACCATATATAGTTAGGAATTAGCATTTAAAAAACCTTATTTTACTCACACAAAACCATTGAAATTCCATATATAGTTAGTTGCACTAACTATATATCGCGCACCTGCAATCCACTGCTGATGATGTCACATATTACATCATTCATGACATGGTCAGTGACATCACTGATGACATCACTGATGACATCACTGATGACATCTCATTTGACATCAATGACCACATCACTGATGATATCATTCATGTGACAATACAATGCATCTCCTCACATTTTAATATAACCTCTGTTTCACCCAGTGTTAAATACAGAATATAATTTTTGAAACCATTGACACACCAATACTAGTTACTACATACGCACTCACTGATTCCTACGTCTACACACACCTTCACTCATTCACCCATACTATCATTCATACATACAATCACTCATCTTTACAACACTATCATATGCACTCATACACCTATACAGACACTCACAGTCTGCCACTCATCCATGGAGTTACTCACACACCTAGTCAGTCCTGTAAAGAATCAATGACACTTCCATTTTCTTGTCTATACAGTTAAACATAGAGCACCTTACATTTTCAAACATATACTAACACATACTTACCTTGTTATACAATCATTGATACAAGTACACATTGATCTGCACAGAGTCACACACCTCCCAGCCAGCCACACACACACTCAGTCTCCCATACAAATACTTGGACAATCAATCAGTAACCCATATAGTTAATTATATAGCTACTGATCAAAACATGCAGCAGTTTACAGAACAACAGACATAATGATGCACAAATTAAGACACTTTAGTCACTAACCCATGCACTCAGTGAGACACATTTAATCACTCACTCATGCATTCAGTCATGCACCTACTAAATCCTTTGTCCAGACACTTATACTTCCACTCATTCTTCAATATGTAAGACACATTTTAACTTTACAGAAACATACAGTCACTGGATGTTGTCATCAGTGATGTCATCAGTGATGTCATTTGAGATGTCATCAGTGATGTCATCAGTGATGTCACTGACCATGTCATAAATGATGTAATATGTGACATCATCAGCAGTGGATTGCAGGTGCGCGATATATAGTTAGTGCAACTAACTATATATGGAATTTCAATGGTTTTGTGTGAGTAAAATAAGGTTTTTTAAATGCTAATTCCTAACTATATATGGTCTATAACCTATGGTTTTTTCAGTGAATTTTCAAGGTTTTGTAAATGCTAATTCCTAACTATATATGGTCTATAACCTATGGTTTTTTCAGTGAATTTCAATGGTTTTTTAATAGCAAATATCATAAGCTGTCGAATGTCAAGTACGTGGTAAGTGAAAACATTTTCGTGTTTATGCACACTGATCTGCTTTGAATGGTGCCCCCCCCCCCCTCATTTCTATTAGGAGTACTCTCTCTTTGCAGATAGTGAAAGGTAGTTAACGCAGGTCTTTGCCCCCATTGTAATCCGTCGTGCCTGCTTCTCTCTCCATTTGATTCATTGTTATCCAAGTATTTACTGTTTTAGAATTAGTTCTCTTTGGTTCATTCTCTATTTACAAACAAACACAGAGTCGCAATACTCTGTTTAGTCTTTGCAGATAACGAAAAATCGTGTAAAAAAAAAGAAAAGGAATCGAGCAAAATCAGTAGGCCACTAATAGGATCTCTTTTTGACCTCGCTAAAATAGAAACATTAGGAACAACCCCTCATGACAAATACAAAACTAGTGAGATGAACTGAACTCCACACAATGATGGCTGCAAAACAGCTCGGCTCCGCCACCCACCCCGCCCAAAATAACGATAAAGAACGGCTGCCATGATTGGTTGCGGAATGACCACGACGGAGCTACGAAATGGTGCTGCTCTCATGCTAACCCCAGCTTCAGTCTGAAACATCCAGAAACACTGTAGACTACCAATTCGATCAGTTCCGGTAGCGCCCCAATGTAACCCGGTAGAGAAGAACTAGCCCTCCCCTCTTTGACTGATGGTTCTTGTTGCCTGTCCCTTCTGTTGTCATTTAACAGAACTATTTAGCCTGCTGAAAGGGGTTGTGTTCCGACCGCTGGTTGGTGGAGACATTTTGACTATATTCTGTACCTGCGTTGTCGCGTAATGCGTCATATGACGCGCCGCGTTAGCGCATCCGGAAGTCATCCGGGGCGCGCAGCGCGTAACGTAAGCATAACAAGTCATGTGACTTGTTAATAAAACTTTTCATTGGTTCATTTTACTTTTCTTATTGTAATGATGAAAGGCTTGGTCATATGACCTAAAAATTACGCTTTTCATTACTTCCGAACATTATTTTTTCTTAAATATATGTTATAATGTTCCAGGCTAATGTACTTTCCCGGAAATTTTACAACTGTCCTGCAAGTAAAATATATTCTTTTTTCGAGAAAAAGAGCGTTTCTTCGTCCCATGACGGAGCCGTTGAGCAAAAGAGGGTCGACCTGCTGTCTTAGTCGCCGATACGCCTGAATATGAGATTCTTATCGATCACTTTATGTTGCAGGAATAGAAAACACAACAGCCCTTGACCATTTATCTTTACTGCGTTCCTTCGTATTATACCTTTTACCCTTCATGTAATTGGTCTGCTTTATTTCACTTGCCTTTTAATGATTCTAAAACAGTGACTATTATTAAAAACTTTACCAATGTATATACTACTACCATGTTTTCTTTTAAAAACCTTTATTGTGAAAATTTCATTATACAAATACGAGCCTATAACCACGTGGGCCGGCCACGGAGCAAACTGTAATCGTATATGATGAATAGACATTTACACTGTAGAGGAACGTAACGGGCGGGCCATTAGGTTGCAAGAACTAAGGTGTCTAACAGTTACGGAATCGGTGGACGTACATTTTATAATTAAAATACGACAGGGCCAGTTACAATAAAATTATCTAGATATACATTTGCGGGCAAGTACCATGGGTGACGTTAATTCGAACTTTCAACAGTACAGTAATCAATAACACATCAGAACTTAATATCAATAGGGATGTCGAAATATTCAATCAATTCTCGTCCCCGCCCGCCATGTGCTTCAAAACTGCATACGTATCTCGTGATTTCAAGGTTCTGCAACCAGTACACAACAAGGAGTTACGAGTCCCATTTATTCTGGCGCCATTTTGGGTGAGGACGGGCAGGTCCAGGATATAGTCAAAATGTCTCTACCAACCATCGACTATGATGATGTTCATATGCTGTATTTATTAGAGTAACACTCATCTGTCCACATGAAATTAATTTGCCACAATCTAAACATGTCATTTTAATCTTTCCAAAGTTCTTCTAAATATTTGGGACCGTTTCCCTTGCCTCTGAAGCTCTCAGTGCCACTTCTTTGATGAATGTACTAGCAGGTCACGGGTTCTCCTCCAAATCTCTCTTTTATGCAGCACTATAATTAATTGGTGCCACCTCTCCATATGACGATGCATGGTATAGTTACCACAACTATATTTTTTTTCGGTTCCTCTGGAGAGTTCATCGTGGCAGATGAAGCGTGTAACGTACCGGGCATTTACCTTTTTTTGCATGTACAGGAAAGGAAAAAAAAATCGAGCGTCCGAGTTCTAAGGTGTCCCAGGGCCATTTTAGTGGACCAGGCCCAAATCCAAAGAACAGGCCGCCATTTTGAGAGTCCTGTTGCAGCCGCCTGTCGCTGTAGCATCAAGAGCAGCCGAAACTCAGCTGAATGGCAACTGAAACGGTAAAGGGGCGCCCCACTACAGCAGACGAGCCAGGCCCAAATCCAAAGAACAGCTATCTCACAGGCTAATGGGGCGACCCACGCCGAGTTTCAGCATTGTAGGATGACCACACAAGTACAGCAACTTGCTAGACATCACCTCGGTGCCATCCGGATCTCGGCGCCCCACTGCAGATGAAGTGCCTCTCAACTATGAAACCACCACGGTGACATCCGGATCTTGGCGCGTTGTGCTGCCTTCGGCCTATTCGCACATCGGTCCGCTACTGACGCCATCTCACAGGCTAATGGGGCGACCCACGCCGAGTTTCAGCATTGTAGGATGACCACACCAGTACAGCAACTTGCTAGACATCACCTCGGTGCCATCCGGATCTCGGCGCCCCACTGCAGATGAAGTGCCTCTCAACTATGAAACCACCACGGTGACATCCGGATCTTGGCGCGTTGTGCTGCCTTCGGCCTATTCGCACATCGGTCCGCTACTGACGCCATCTCACAGGCTAATGGGGCGACCCACGCCGAGTTTCAGCATTGTAGGATGACCACACCAGTACAGCAACTTGCTAGACATCACCTCGGTGCCATCCGGATCTCGGCGCCCCACTGCAGATGAAGTGCCTCTCAACTATGAAACCACCACGGTGACATCCGGATCTTGGCGCGTTGTGCTGCCTTCGGCCTATTCGCACATCGGTCCGCTACTGACGCCATCTCACAGGCTAATGGGGTGACCCACGCCGAGTTTCAGCATTGTAGGATGACCACACCAACTTGCTAGACATCACCTCAGTGCCATCCGAATCTTGGCATCTCAACGCCTAGTGGTATCTTCCATACAAAAAATATTGTTACGCTGCCTTTGGCCCCATTCGCACATCAGTCCGCAACTTAGACATCACCTCGGTGCCATCCGGATCTTGGCATCTCAGCGCCTTGTGGTGTCAGTCAGAAAATATTGTTGTGCTGCCTTCGGCCTATTCGCACATCGGTCCGCTACTGACGCCATCTCACAGGCCAACGGGGCGCCCCACGCCGACTTTCAGCATTGTAGGATGGCCACACCAGTGCGGCAACTTGCTACACACCACCTCGGTGCCATCCGGATCTTGGCATCTCAGCGCCTTGTGGTGTCTTCTACACCGGAAATATAGTAGAAAATATTGTTGCGCTGCCTTTGGTCCCATTCACACATCAGTCCGCTACTGACACCATCTCACAGGCCAACGGGGCGCCCCACGCCGACTTTCAACATTGTAGGATGGCCACAGAAGTGCGACAACTTACTAGACACCACCTCGGTGCCATCCGGATCTTGGCGCGTTGTGCTGCCTTCGGCCTATTCGCACATCGGTCCGCTACTGACGCAAACTCACAGGCCAACGGGGCGCCCCACGCCGACTTTCAGCATTGTAGGATGGCCACACCAGTGCGGCAACTTCCTACACACCACCTCGGTGCCATCCGGATCTTGGCGCGTAGTGAAGCTGCAGCAGCTGCAAATAAGCTTCAGACAGTGTTACAACCGCTGCTCAGAACTCTCAACTATGACACCACCTCGGTGCCATCCGGATCTTGGCGCGTTGTATTGCCTTCGGCCTATTCGCACATCGGTCCGCTACTGACGCCGCCTCACGTGCCAACGTATTTTCTCCGCATTTTATACCCTATGCCGCATAACAGGTCATGTGACTTGTTTATAAAACTTTTCATTGGTTCATTTTACTTTTGGTTTCCTAATGATGGAAGGCTTGATCATATGACCTAAAAACAACACTTTTCATTGGATGAAAACTTTTTTTTTCCCCCAAACGATGAAAGCCCCACCTTGTTTCTGGATGTTTCAGACTGAAGCTGGCGTCAGCATGAAAGCACCACCATCTCGTAGCTCAGTCGTGGTCATTCCGCGAGCAATCATGGCAGCCGCTCCCCACCAGAAGCCTGCAGGAGTCGGAGCCCCCAAAACTTTTGATGAATTCTCAAGGCGGAGGGGACGCTTTCGAGAATGGGGTCCAAGACCTAGCAGACAAGCGTCCGATTTCCAAGGTGTCCCAGGGCCATTTCAGTGGACCAGGCCCAAAAAGGAAACAGCCTGCCGCCATTTTGAGAGTCCTGTGACAGCCGCCTATCGCTGCACCGCAAGAGTGGGCGCAACTCAGCTGAATGGCGGATTTTGACACAGTGGACCAAAAGCGGACGGAATGGCAACTGAAACGGTAAAGGGGCGCCCCACTAAAACAGATGAGACTCCACCTGGAGAGGCCCGTTCACGCCGCCTCCCCCGGGGCGCTCCACGCCGTTATTCGGAGCAGCATTGTAGGATACCAAAACCAGTGCGGCAACTTACTGGACATCACCTTGGTGCCATCGTTCTGCTGCCTTGGAACTATTCGCACAACAGTTTGCTACTGATGACCCACCCCCCGCGACGCCCCACGCCGTTATTTGCTGGGTGGCAACTTACTAGACATCACTTTCGTGTCATCTAGATTTCGGCGCGTTCTGCTGCCTTGGAACTATTCGCACAACAGTTTGCTACTGATCACCCACCCCCCGCGACGCCCCACGCCGGAAATCTGGACGTTGTGCTGCGTTGAGACTATTCGCACAGCCGACCGCTACTTCGTTGTTTTTCTCTAAAAATGTTTATGTTATTACTATTTTTGTTTTCTTGTATATATTTATAAATTATTAAAGTTTTATAATCTTACTACTTTGTCGGAGTGCTATATATTTTTAATGTGACACATAATTGTAAAAACTTTGATGTACAAAGAGTCATCCCTGGAATCTTCCGCTTCACGCTCGGTCCCCTCCCCAATCACAATACAGGATGGTTTTCAGATAATAGCAACGCTTCTGCTGTGACGGATCTCATCGAGTGTGGGCCTTGATCTACTATAACTCCTTTGAAGACGGGTGATTCTTTACAGCTGTGGCCATAAACTACATCTGCAGGGCTAGCTGATAGCCTAGGACCGGCCTGGACAATCGGACACAGAGGAAAAGGAGTGTCAGAGGGTGCGGTAGTGAATAGGGCGAAAGGGAGGTGTCGGGCGGGCACAGGGTGTGATTCTCAGGGAAGAACAGCGCAGATGGGGGAGGTTTATTACCCATGCATAAAACAGAGAGCGGGGGTGACCACTGCCTGGGGGAGATGCTTGCGAGGGTGGGGAGCCATGCTAAGGATCGACAGCGTGCACAGAGTGGATCTGGTCAAGGCATCTAAAATGGCTGCCGTGCACGACAAAAGTGTGGCATTTGAAAAAAGACAAGATGGCGCACACAATGTTTTTCAACAATTCCTGATTTCCTTCGAATCGAACGTTAACAGACGTTGGGGCATATTACCAAAGTTAAGCGATATTTATCCCTAACGATGCATTGCAAAGATTTTTTTACCGTCAGAAATTATCGCAGATAAACCTTGCTATTATCAAGGTTTATCGCAAATACGATAAAAAACGAGCGCAATGCATTAATATCGCTGAAAACTCCGCGATATTCATGCATTACCGAGCTAATGCTCTTAGCCATGTTATCCACCTCCCATTGGATAACATGGCTAAGAACTGCTCAGGGCAGCTGTTACTTTTTGGAGATATTCGCGCTTATCTCGAATATTTCCAAAAGTTGATAATAGGAGATAGCGATGTTAGCGACTGTTTCCAGTCGCTAACATCTTGGCATGCCCACTTTGCATGTCATTAGTGATAAATATCACTCACATGCAAAGTGGGACCCAAGATGGTCGCTATCTCCTACTAGCCGTCGCTAACTGGTGTTAGCAACAGCTAGGTAATACACATATAATTTTATCTCCGCGAAGCGGAGCGCTGTTACAGATATATATCTTGTTTTTGAACGTTAATTTCTCAAAATGCACTGAAGCACATATATTGAGACATAGCAAAGGCACATCGGGCTACCAGTCCCTAATATTTTACCAAGTTTCGTGCAAATCCATTCAGCCGTTTTATTATTATTATTTTTTTTTTTTGCCCCGCGGGGCCCTTTTAAAACCTCCACATCAAACCTAGGGGGTCAGCGAGGATCTACTATGCCCCCTTATGGTCATCAGCCGTTCGATTATTATTATTATTTTTTTTTTTTGCCCCGCGGGGCCCTTTTAAAACCTCCACATCAAACCTAGGGGGTCAGCGAGGATCTACTATGCCCCCCTATGGTCATTTGCCCCTTCGCTTTGGCCTCCTCTTGTCTCTCGATCCTACCGAGAGACAAGATGGCGGCCGCTACGTACTGTTTGGAATGTTTACAGACACCGGAGAGCCAATCAGCTTCGCTTCGCAAAGCTCCGTAACGCGAAAAGTACGCGAAGCGGTGCGCTGTTACAGATATATATCTTTTTTTGAACGTTAATTTCTCAAAATCCACTGAAGCACATATATTGAGACCTAGCAAAGGCACATCGGGCTACCAGTCCCTACAATTTTGCCAAGTTTCGTGCAAATCCATTCAGCCGTTCGATTATTATTATTATTTTTTTTTTTTGCCCCGCGGGGCCCTTTTAAAACCTCCACATCAAACCTAGGGGGTCAGCGAGGATCTACTATGCCCCCTTATAGTTATTTCCCCCTTTGTTTTGACCTCCTCTTGTCTCTCGATCCTACCGAGAGACAAGATGGCGGCCGCTACGGACTGTTTGGAATGTTGACAGACGCCGGAGAACCAATCAGCTTCGCTTCACAAAGCTCCGTTGCGCGAAAAGTCCGCGAACCAGAGCGCTAACCGGTCCGCTGTTACAGATATATATCTTTTTTTAAACGTTAATTTCTCAAAATCCACTGGAGCACATATATTGAGACCTACAAAAGGCACATCGGGCTACCAGTCCCTACAATTTTGCCAAGTTTCGTGCAAATCCATTCAGCCGTTCGGGCTAAAAGTGAGGCCAACCGCCCTATGGAAAACTCAATGTTAAAAACACGTTTTGGGACCCCCCTTTTTTCTCGGCCCCCACTGGACGAACCCCCCCCAAATTTTCAAGGGCTGCTCAGAAACAAAATGTGCCATTTTCCTGAAAATTTCAGCCGATTCCGTCCACAAACGCCAAAGTTATTAGACATAGAATTTTCAAAAAACCCATAGAGAAAAAATCCTAACTATATATACCTACTGGCGACCGCCAGTAGGTAATATATTTTATATATATGTGTATTTAAGAAATTGTTTAAAATATTCAATCACACTACCAACGCGTTTCGACTAATATATATATAACATTTGTTGTAGGAGTATTTCACAACTGTATGTCAACTTCACACGTTAGTCAACGCATCACTTCTTGGCATATCTGTGACGATTAAAGAATTTGTTTAAGGGCTATGTGTTATTTACCTTCAACAGCAGACTTTTGAGACAAGTTTGCTTCCCTAAACCAATACAACTCTTGCAGAGAGTATAGTTTGGGCAAGGGCCCCAGATTTACCTGGACTAACCTGGTTTTCAACAACTACCTATACTAATTTTATTTATTTATTTTATTTATTTCCATTTATATAGCGCATTATCACCCCGAGGTCTCTAAGCGCTTGTACATAAAAGGAAACCAGTGCTACCGAAACCAGATGTCTAACTTATAACACTCCCCATGCTTCCCGAAAAAGTATTGTTTTTAATGTTCGGCGAAAGAGCAATAGATTGGACTCCTTGCGGAGACTAATTGGCAATTTATTCCACGCTGCTGGAAGCAAAGTGGAAAAAGCACGCCCGCCCATAGTGGACAGGCGAAAACGTGGATTGGCCAAAAGAGTAGCTTCAGAGGACCGTAGCGCCCTGCCAGGGGTATAACCCGTAAGTCTGGTCTTGATGTAACTAGGCGCATTACCATAGAGTGCCTTGTGTGAAATACACAATCCTTTGAACAGCGCCCTCTGTCTAACTGGGAGCCAATGTAACTGATGCAGGAGAGGGATAGCACGCCTTTTCCTTGGCATCTTAAAAATTAATCTCGCGGCATCATTCATTACGATCTGCAGCCTCGCAAGTTGCCGCTGGGGGAGCCCTAAGTATAACACATTGCCATAGTCCAGACGGCCCAGGATCATAGCTGACACAGCACTTCTTAAGGTGGAAAAAGACAGCAATTGAGAAATCTTGCGAAGCTGTCTCAGAAGACCAACACATGTGCCAACCACTACAGACACCTGTTTGTTCATGGACAGGTTACTGTCAATGTGAATTCCCAAGCTTTTCACCACGGTTGCTGGTTCCGGTGCCCTACCCAACTCCTTGGGCCAAAAACCGTCATTCCAGGGGCTGCCCGAGGTGACTATGGGCAGCACCTCAGTTTTGTCCGGATTGATCTTCAAGGAGTTGGCGGACATCCAATTTACTGTGTACCTTAAGATGTTATGCAACCTGGTTTATACCCCTGGAGAATCCCCTAATTGGATAATAATCTGCGTGTCATCAGCATAGTTAAAGATCTGACACTCCATCTGATTCAGAGCAGAAATCAGTGGCTGCAAATAGATGTTAAAAAGGAGTGGTGAGAGGGCAGAGCCTTGCGGTACTCCACAGGTGATGGCAGAAGATGTTGAAACTAGGTCAGACAGCTGCACCTTCTGCGATCTATTTTGCAGAAAGGATGCAAGCCAGCCCAGTACGGGGCCCCCTATGCCCAGATCTCTCACGCGTGCCAGCAGTTGACTATGACAAACAGTGTCGAAAGCCGCGGAGAGATCAAGTAGCACCAGGGCCCCCGGGAGCCTCTTATCAGCTCTGCACCTCAATTCGTCCAAAATAGACGCCATAACCAACTCCGTGCTATGACATGGCCGGAAACCAGCCTGATTTTGCTCTAGCAGATCATTAGTCTCCAGATGCTTAGAAAGATGGGATAGCACGTGTTGTTCCAAGACCTTTGCTAAAAAAGGTAATTGGGAGATAGGCCTAAAATTTTTTAGAATTTTCATATCCGCCCCTGGCTTCTTTAGCAGCGGAATCAACCGGGCCTCCTTAAACATAGCTGGAACTTGTCCAGTTTCAAGAGATTTGTTGAGGAGGTGGAGGACATCCTCCTCCAACCCTGGCATGGCTAGCTTAAAGACTTTCGGGGGGCAAGGATCTCCTTGGGAACCTGACTTTACCCTCCCCACCAGGCTTGCTAGCAGCTCTTTCGTAATCAAAGAGAAGCTATTCAGAGGAAAATCCACTTTGGGGGTAAGGGGCTTCACTTGAAGCGGGCATTCCAGCACAGGGGTGCAAGAAATTTCTGACAGGAGATCTTCAATTTTATTAACAAAAAAGTCCTGGAAGCTTTGACAGTCCTTCTGTGCAAAGTCAGGCCTCTGCTCCTTATTTTTTCTCAGTTCCGAGAGCACCTTGAAAATTTCTTTCTGGGGATTTTGGGCAGTTGCAATCCTTGTCTCAAAAAACTCGGATTTGCGGGCTACAATAGCCTTTTTATACGAGGCCAACTCCTGCTGATATAGACTCCGTGCCCTCGTATTATAATCCTGCCTCCAGGCTCTCTCAGCCTTCCGCAGGGCCTGTTTCTTTGACCTCAAGAGATCATTATACCAGGGTGCTCCTGCACCTTTGTCCACTATTTTCATCCTTTTGGCCGGTGCCACTAAATCAATGGACGATTTTAATTTGTCCACTACCCTCTGACATGTGACCTCTATGTTATCGTCACATGTAGTTGGTACGGCGGAGTTCAGTAAGTTTCCCACTAGATCTTTCTCATTGATGGAATTCCATCGCCTCACTGTTCTCCATGATGGCCTAGCTTTCCCTCCATGTTTTAGTGCTGCCTTCTGTCCCCTAATCAAATAATGGTCTGACCATGCACATGGACTGCCAGCCAATGGCCCAACTCCGGGGTCGGTCGACCACACCAGGTCTAACGTGTGGCCCTTATCATGCGTGGGACCTACTACATGTTGAGTTAGTCCAAGCGTTGTTAAGGCTTCCTCTATATGACTTGCCTGCCCTTCTTTGGGGAATAGCTCCCAATGGAAGTTAAAATCTCCCATGACCAATAGGTCCTTGTAACGAGAGCTTAAGTCGTGGACCAGCTCTGTAAAGCCTTCTACAAAATCGGGGGTAGCCCTGGGGGGGCGGTACACCAGTAGAATGACAAAACAGACCTTATTCGCCCCAAATTTGACCCCCAAAATATCTGCCCCTCCCAGGCATTCAACACATACTGTTTCCACCTTCCAACAGCTCTTATATAAAAGAGCGACACCCCCTCCTCTCTTGTCATTAGCTCGATTCAGACAGATGGACAAATAGTTAGGGGGTAGGGCGGCCACCACATCTTGTGTGGAGGAATCTTCCAACCATGTCTCTGTGACCCCTAAGAAGTCAAACTCCCCACCTTGTAATAGTGTGAATATTTCAAGGTTGTGTTTCTGAAGTGATCTGGTATTTAAAAGCCCATACCTCAAAAGCTTTCCAACTGCCCTGACCTTCTGGCTCTTCTGCTCCCACACAGCTTTGAGTAGTCCCTCCCTCCGTAATAGAGTGAGACAGTCTACACTGAGCTCAGGTATCCGCTGCTGATAAGCCATCAGCTCCAATCTACTGTACCTAATAAATGGGCCAGGATTTATGGCCCCGGGTCCCGGTAGGTCTCCGGCGCGCCCATGGCGCGCTCGCTGCGCGTAAACGCTGCGCGTCAACATGAGGCTGGTTTAAATAGGCGTCTTAGAAGAGCGCCTGACAACTCTGATGTTGTCCCAAAATGGCGCCCGCCAGGCGTCCAACCTCTCCCAATCAAAAATGGCATCCAAGATGTATCTGGTGGTGTTGAGGACCCGCTAAGCAGCGGTGGAGAACCTATTATCGTGCAAGTAAGGGGGCATTACTATTTAAAACACTAACCTCTATTTAAACGATATTTTTAACTAAGTAAAAAAACGAGTCCCTATATTAAAACTCAATGCCTTTCATTGACACAAATATACAGCGCAGGTCGCATTAAGCGCTTTCAAGTCACAGCCTTAATCGTGCAGTAGTAGCGCTTTTAAGTCACAGCCTTGTTCGTGCAGTAATTACCTTGTACAGACCGGCGCCGCCAAAGAGCCCGTCTTAAATAGGCGTCTTAGAAGAATACATTTAGCAGATGTTACGTATCTAAAGGGTAGTCGGCTGAACCCCAACCAAAAGCAATTTAATAAACTTGAATATTTGTGTGAAAGTTACATTAAGTTCTCCTTTGTGTCTCATTGGCTGTTGTCTTTGTTGGTGAATGCTGTCAGTGAAGTCATTCTCTGCCCCTAGATTGATGAAATATTTCTGCCTTGCATTTTATTTTTGTGAAATGTCCTGGTTTTTGTTTTTCGATATTTGGTCACCGTAAGAGTACCTATTAATTTAGCTTTGCATTTAAATCATAAAGAAGAGCTGACATCCATTGTTATTTAATGTGCCTTGCATTTCTCTGTGTAATGTGTTAGGTGGCTTGCACCTAGTGCATGGCCTTTTAGTTCCTTTGTAATGCGTTCCTTTCTTCTTTATTGTTTCTTGCTTTTTGACATAATTTTGATCTGTATAATGTTGCAGCCAGTTCAGTTCATTTTGTTTCATAAAGGTTCCTTCAATGCCTGGGTTGCTGTCCCATTGGATCTGTTCAAGAAACAGCCGTCTGGAAAACAAAGCTTTCCACTGAGCAGCAGGCCAAGCAGCAATAACCCTGTCTCGGGTACTGTAACAGCAGAGGTATGTTATTCACACGAATTTGGTAAAAACATCCCACATCAGGAAAGAGCGGATTAGTAAGAGCAGTTATTTTATTTGTATTATTACTGTCCAAATGAGCATTGCTGTCTGCATACAATAAAGAGTAAATATTTATAGTGTGCTTTAATATCAACAAACTGCCATAATATTTACTTCAGTGTTGCTGAACTACGTAGTCCTCCATGCTAGCAGTGCAAAATCTGCCACATTTGGAATTGTCTGCCGTTGTGGCAGGAGAATGCTCCATTGAAGTGACTGTCACTGCTGTGTAAAGTATCATTTTTGGAGGGAAATCTGTCAGAAATCCACCAACTACCATATTGGATAGAAAAGTCTCCACCATCTACTATGGACAAATGAAGTGGACCATCAAAATGGAGATAAATTGTCAATGACCACATATTGTGCAGTCTCCTACCCATGCTAAAAATGTTTCTCATTGTGTTAACACGTACAAATGTTTTCATCAAAATAGCAAAGTGGTCTTTCCTGGTGCTAACTTCACCTAACGTGGTAGGTTGATCTGTCACTGTGAAAGGAGCTGGTGAACAGTCACCATGTTTAATGGTGTTAACACCGTGCTTTGACTTACCCAATGACGTAGACAGAGTTTTCGCCATCGGTAGGACATCCACCATGAACAGAGATCTAAATTGGGTGGCTAAATCATAGTTTTTTTTACGGATCCTCTATTAACCCCTCCACCTCCCTTAAATCAGGCTGCATGTTTCCTTTAATAGCAGAACAAATGATCTTGATAGGAAGCTAGAATGGACGTCGGATATAGGTGCGTAATGGCCCATTCAGCACAACATCTACATTTTATGCAGCAGCATGGGTGATCTATTTAACACAAAATGTTATGACCTTGCTTGCGATGTCCATAAAATGTGTAAAATGTTAAAATCCATAGTGCAAATAGTGTTGCATCATTGTCAAGACTGTAAGTGTTTTCTTTATTTTATAAGCCAAATTATCTCCTTTTCAGCGGTCATTGCTAGTTAATTACTGACTAAGCTACGAACTGATAACATACTACAGTAAGAATGGTACTAATAGCACTTCTGAAGTATGCAACACATTATATTCATACTCACTTTCTTCACTAGAATATTCATTTTGTATGTAATTTCAAGGAGGTGTATTTGCCACTTCCCTTTGGGATGTTTCCCAATTAATTTGTGTCCAATTTATGTTACACACTTTTTCATGCAGTATCCTGACATTCCTTTCCTGTTGTCTGGCTTGGACAAATGCTCAGCAGATGCGAAACTAAATTCTTGTTGAATTCTTCTGGTGTTGATTAATTACATAGCGAAGCCAATCTCTGGGCCGTCTCATTTGTTGTCTGAATTGACATTTACATGGCCTGATAGCGCAATGCATTGAGCCTAGGCATCCAACATAAACATGGCTGTAGCGTGCACTACATGCATTATATCACATTATCAATAGTATAGGAAGTCAAAGAAAATAAGCTAAATGACTGGAATTGCAATTGGGGTTTTGTGTATTTTGTGCTTAATGCTTAGCCATTCCCTGTGATTAGTAGTAAACTGGCTTTTTTAAATTTACTGCACTGTAGTGTTTGTCCAATTCTTTATTAAAATGTGCTTTTCTTCATTCAAGTTTTCCTACGTGGAACCCACAGAGCTAAAGTCCTGGCAAGTTACTGCCCCTCCTACTGCTACAAAAGTGGAGAAAGATCGGACGGTGATGCCCTGTGGTACTGTCGTCACTACTGTAACAGCTGTAAAAACCAAACAGCGAGCAGAAGGGAGGACCTCTGCTGTGAACTTAGGTTAGCAGTAAATATGTAAAAGAAATATTGCTTTTTTAATGTCAGATTTGTTGTGTACAAATCCACACTGTTCCAAACGATGTTTGTGTAGCCACATATTAGCTGTCTAAAAAGTGCTATTGCTTTCATAAGCCTCAACCCCTCTTAAGTGCCTAAAAGGGTGACACTATTGAAAACCTTTCTTCTGGAGCATTTGTCCTATTTTTCTGGAATAATGAAAGATCCACAGATTCACCCAGAATTGCTAAAGAATGAATACTATTTCACAGAATTCCACTTTTAATATGTTCTATTCAAACACTAAGTTTATATTGGAAGTGCAGAATTGTAGTATTCAGCAACATGACTTTATGCCACAGAGGTATTATCCACCCTGTTCTGCCCATGAAATGGGAAGACTACTGTGTATCTGGATTAAGCTGAGTAGTAGAGTATTCTCATTTATCTATTTTATGAATACTTGTTCTTCAAAATCCTATTGTCATGTAAGTTGTGAAGTTCTACTCTCAAACTGACCTATAAGGGATACATTTCAACAAGCAATAGTGTACATCTTTACAGCTCTTGGACTTGAGCAGCATGCCTTTGTAAACAATAAGCAAGTAAGGATTAGCAGTAATTTAAAGAAGAGCTTTACAAAGAAGGGAGTAAATATGTGTAACTAAACTAAGGTTGAGCAGCTGGTAAATCATGTTTTTCAATTTTCATTATTTGGTTCAATCTTTTCAAATGCCATCCTCACTTTTTAAATACATAATTTCATCCTATGTGATCTGATGATATAGATTGCATCCAGAATTTGCTGTCACTGAATATGTGTTTACACCTACAAATTTGTTGCAGGATTAACTCTGTATGCCGGCTCTTACTGCAATTTTGGAAGCACTACAGCTTTCATTCCTCGCTTGATGGAATGGGAAAAAGATTTGGACTAGTGCATGGTGGTGGAAACCGTAACATATGAGCTGGGGCTGCCCAAAAAAATGAGGGAAATGGAACATCTATAGAGGGAAACCATGTGCGGGTCCTGTAGTACTAGTTCCTAACATTGCAGACAAGGAACGTATTACCATGGAATAACATTGTTAACATTGGAATAATTGACGATATGCATCTTCATGATGTGCAAGTTTGTGTAACTGTAATTATAATTACTGTATGTAGTTGTGATGGTGTCAATGCTATATATCATTCTGTTAAAGTGACGAATAAAAAGATGTTCCCAAAAAAAATTGGCAGGAGAAATAATTATGAAAATATATACCTACCTCTTATTGCTAGACCCTAATCCCTTGCTTAATTAATTGTAGCTGACATCCTTTCACTTCCATTGATGTTTTCGGACTGCATCTGTGATCTTCGGTAAACTCTATATACTGTATCATCGTCTCACTGTTGTTTTTCTGCTTTAAAGACAATATTTTAACTTCATCTCTTTAGTGTTCGGGTTACTGACCGGCCAAAGACATGACATAATGACCTATAGAACACAAATTTTGATTTAGCCAGTTGGAAAGAAAATGAGGTATTAAAAGTTTGTACATATTTTCCATTGATAATTAAGTTCACCACATGGTCTATTTTTGGAATCTTAGATTCACCTACAAAGACCCCACCAAAAGTAAAGGTGATCGAAAAGGATTTGTGTGTTCAGTCCCTTCCTTCCCTTGGGGCTCCTGTCAGCAAAGCATTGTCTTCCTCAGACACAGGTAAGAGCAAGAATCCAAAATCTTCCTTATGATACTCTTTTCACATTTTGTGTAAATGTAGACTATTCTTCCTTGCCTATGAATGACAAATGTATAATATATTCACTAAATTAGTAATGTTATTAATGGATGAGCTTTCTATTCTTCTAAAACTCATGTTTTTCACTGCCATATTTTTGTGATTTTTGTTTAATAGCCCAAATATAATTGTCATTATCAATAGATGTGTTGCACACCGTCCGTGATTATTTAACAACTTTATCTTGGATTATTGACCGAAAGGAAACTAGCTTTTTAAAGGTTTTCAGACAAACAATGGGAAGATTATCTATAGCAAGCATAGCAAAATGAAAGTTAATAATAGAAATATAACCTTTCAATAACCTTTGGCCCACATGAAAATGATTGTTTTAAAGCTGCAGTGGTTGCCATAGTTGAATCTCTTAATGTTTTTGACTATCACATCAGACTTTCATTGCTTTGTGTCAGCCTGAAAGTGACCTTTCAAAGAGGTTCTTTTGTAGATTGTATTATGGGCATCTTAATTGAGTAACGTTTTGAGAACCTGAGTGTTAATTAATTTTTCCTCCAATTTAGTCCACCTAGATGTTTCACTTTTCGATCACCCGGTGTTTGGCCTTTTACGGGTGGGTGAGTCAATCTCCTCCAGTCTCACCTACGGTAATCACATGGTAATTGGACTGCATGTGTTTTCCATCTCTGTTCGCCTTTTAAAATAAAGCTGCTGTGACATAGCTAGGTTAAGGGGCACTGGGCAAGTTAAATGTGAGCTTATGTGCATACTTGTGGGCTACTCGTGTGGGTCTACTATCATGTGCAGCCCAGTAATTGTGCATGGGGAACCTGACGCAGAAAGTACTCTGCAGGGATGGATGTTGACCTAGGGTAGGCCTTATAATATTATTAGTGGGCACTCCTAGAAAGGCCAGTAAGGTTTATGGGATTATATGCAGCATCACTATATTATACACATACAGGGAAATCTGCCTTAAATTGCAATTTCGCTCAACTTGGGCCTACACAGTGCAATGAGGTATCAAACTGGGATGAAAGTTGTACGCCAAGTTTGAATATGCAGGTTCCAACAACCTACATGTATAGCTTATTGGTCATCCAGAATTGTATTTCTTTTGTCACCCTGCTGGGCCAAGTTAATTACTCAGAGGGAGAAAAGGCCTCCCAAATCAAAGGGAAAAATTATCAGTGCTTCACTTAGCCCCTGAGAAGGAAAGGGTGGGGAGGAAAATATGTTAGGGTATTTAGCTGCTACACTGTAGCGGGGTTGGGACAGCCCAGGACCACTGAACAAAGAACGAAGCCCAGACATTTGAGCCATCACAAGATGTTCTCCCCTTTGAAGTTTTGGTAGGAAAGTCCCTGGCAGTGATGTGAGCTATGGGTAGAACAAAGACCCCAGAGGAGCTGTGCCCATAGGCCGCATGACCTCAACATATTGGATTGACCCGGCATGCTGTGCAGGAGGTTTGAGAATAGGATAGAAGGGTGATATGGTATCCTAAGATTGGCCAAGGGTGCCCAATATCTAGAACTTTCCTTCCCCACTGTTAAACTCTTGCACAAGGGTGAAAAAAGAGCTAAACCCTAGAATTGGACCATGACGGCAGCAACACCATGGACAGCTAGAAAGCAAGCCACCTGATGAACTACGGCCTCCAGCTGCAGCTGAGCCAAGAACCAGTTGGCTCTCCAGAGCCAGTGAGGCTCCCCCCTTTGACCTCCTTAGGACCAGTTGAGGGTGGGAGGGGGTGGGGGGGTAGAGATGCTCTGGACTTCTGTGACCCAGCAAGAGGAGAGGCTTATTGGGGACCAGGAAAAGGAGAAAAGCTGGCACATGGAGCTTGTGAAGGAAGCTACATCTTTTGGATGCCGGGAGCCCTGATGCAACTGCTCCTTGTGGCTAGAGCCCACCACCGGTAGTAAAATGAGCCAAAGAGCAAGGAAATCGGTACGGCGGGGCTTGAGATATGCACTTTCAAGGTTTTCCATTTTAACATGTCCAAAGTAGACTTGCCATGTGTGTGGGCTCCGCTGTTCATTCAGAGCTTTCCTAACAACCAGTTATTATAACTTTCCCGGACCTTGGATGGACATCTGCTAAATTATTAATGGTTGAAAAGATTGCTCAGCGATACTGACATGCTCTAACAATAATTCAGTGCTGCATTTGATTCACATGTACTGTCAACCCTGACACGCTTTCAGCTTGCCTCCAGTTTTTCATGTAGAGGCGCATTCTGTTCTCAAGTTTCTAGTTCAGGCTAAATGATCGAATATTCAGGGTCTCTCAAGTTATCGTATTCAACCACAATGTGTTTTTTTCCCTAGGAAACTACAACTATGCTTTTGTATGAATATTCTTGATTGCAGCAGTCCGCTTTCGGTGATTTTCACACATTTACAGTTTGATTGTCGCAGTGAGTTGCAGCTACAAGCAGATCTCAACATTCTTCAGCGATCTGTAGATTGTGGATTCTGATTAAGAATGTTTCAGATCTCTCCATGTATGTTAATGTTCACTGGCACAAAATAGCTTGCCAGCAATGCTTCTCAGGCAGAGGTTCTAGCATACAAGCAAAATGTTGAAATGTTGTGGTTTTTTCTTCCTCATCACCACCATTCTCCAGGGCCTGTAGGTGCCTGACTTAGGTATATCGAGAGTCCACATTACACCGATTTATAAGCGGAGACCCTTTACTGTTCCTAAATTGATGAGCGGTATGATGGAATAATCAGCTGACTTTACCTATTACTCTAGCCATTCAGTTAGCTGTTGCCAAGACTGTGTTCATCTACTTTGAAAAACTGTCCTGGTACAAAATAATAATTCTCTATACCTCCTTTGACCAGTCGTTAACGTCCGACATGGCCACCTCCACCCACTTCCTACATATAGGCCTGGCAATCACCATTAAATGAAATATTAGCCTCCTCTCATTAGCTTTCAGCTTCCCCATAATCTCAATACCCACACCAGACACAGTAGCTGGGCTTACCTCCAGGCATTTGGCTAAACATGTCAGATATGTTATGTTATGTTATGTTATGTGGGGGTTTTCTATAGCACTCGGCTACTCCGAAGAGTGTCCCGGCGCTTAAGATCCATCACTAGACATCGGTGTGGAAGGGCTGGGTAACTTTATTGGGTGAACAACAAGGTCTTTAAACACTTCCTGAAAGCGAGCAGATTACCCGTGGTTCTGAGGGACACAGGAAGGGTATTCCAAATCTGAGGGGCGAGGAGTTTAAAAGAGCGACCGCCACACCTAGCCCGCCTTGTGGTAGGAACCACGGCCAAGGCTAGGGAGGCCGATCTGAGTGATCTGGAAGGCAGGTAAAAGTTCACCCGTTTCCGGAGATAGAAGGCTCCCAGGCCGTGCAATGCCTTGAAAGCCAACGTCATTGTTTTAAAGATGATCTGTTTTTTTATCGGAAGCCAGTGAAGGGTGGTGAGAAGAGCACTGGCACAGGCCCTCCTAGTCAGACCAAAGATGGCACGTGCTGCCGAGTTTTGAACAACTTGGAGGCGTGATAGGAGGAAGTCAGGGAGACCCAGGTAAAGTGCATTAGCATAGTCTAGGCGAGAACCGATCAATGCCTGTAACTCTTCTATGGTCAACTGAGAGAAGGGGCAAAAATTTCCGAAACATCTTTAAGATGGCGAAACATTTGCCCACCAAGCCCGATATCTGGGATTTGAACGAAAGGCCATTATCAATAAGCATCCCGAGATTTTTGGCGACAACCGAGTCACTCGCCGGAGGGAACATGGCGGAAGGCCACCAGGCCTTCCAACTGGGATCAGGGGGGCCGCCAAAAAAGAGTATTTCCGACTTGGCAGAGTTGCACTTGAGGCAGTTCAGCTGAAACCAGCCGAAAACTGCCTCAAGGCAATCTCTGATGTTCTTACCATTGAAGTCGGCGCCTTTGTCGCACGTGAAAAGAAGCTGAGTATCATCAGCGTACGACACGATCTGAGCTCCGAAAGTCTCTGCCAGAGCCGCCAGTGGGGACATATAGATGTTAAAAAGCGTGGGGCTTAATATAGAGCCCTGAGGCACTCCCTCTTCTAGAGGCGGCATCATGGCAGAGAAAGGGGGAGCCCTGACCGTTTGTTGGCGATCGGAAGGATTTAAACCAACCGAACACCGACCCCCTTAGACCGATCTCCCAGAGTCTAAGAAGGAGACGGTCGTGAGGGACGGTGTCGAAGGCCGCCAATAGGTCAAGCATCACCAACATGGCTCTTCCCCCAGCGTCCAGAGTTTCTCTTATGACCTCAGTGACTTCATGCAACGCAGTCTCGGTGCCCATGTTGGATCGAAACCCAGACTGTGATGGATGCAGGATATTGTTGGATTCAAGAAAATTGGCCAGAGTGAGATGCACATGCATCTGAAAGAGACACGTTAGTATTAGATTCCTTACCTTAGAATATCCCCAGGCGTCAGACTGGATCCGGAAATTTTTGCGTAGCAGTACCCTTGCGCGTCGGTAGGCGTCGTCTGCGGCTCCGCATCCGTCGTCGGCGTCGTGGGCGCGTGATGACGTCGTCGGAGTACTTAGACGCCGCCTCCGCGTGCTGACGTCAGTTCTTCTTTTTTCCGCGCCAGCAAGCGCAGATCTGGAAAAAGCAGTAACCCTAGTCATTTCTTTACTAACTTTTTTGATCATTTTTGATTGCTTTTCGAAGTCTCTCGCATCCGAACGGTGCCGTAGGGATGCCCGGCTTCAAGCACTGTGACGATTGCGACCGTCTGATGTCGGTCACGGATCCTCACCGCGTGTGTATCTTGATGACAAGGCCTGCTCCGACTGCCGGGCCCTCTCCTCTAAAGCCAGGCGGGAGCGGTCCCGTAGGCGCCTCGAACTCCGGCAGTCGGTCCCGCGCCGTGAGAGGTCCCGATCCCATGGGAGGTCGAGGGACAGGTCGCGGGCTCGGAGCCACCACAGCTCCGAGAGTAGGCCGCACTCCTCCGGGTCGAAGTCGTCGTCAGGTAAGAGGCACAAGAAGTCCAAGCAGCATCATCGCTCCTCGGACTCCCCCCCCGACGCTCGCGCGATGCGGCCGGGGGTTCGGGTGACACCGCCCACGCGGCTCCGTCGGAGTCGCGGGCGCCGCGTGCAGCTCCACACCCTCCGGTCCCTGGGCTGAACGCGTCGCAGGAGGAGATCGAGCGCTTCCTCATGGCCATGAGGAAACTCTCTCCTCCGACGGGCTCCGCGGCGCCTCCGGGCCCAGCGGACCTGTCTGGGGCCCTAGCGGGTCGGCGGCTCCGGCCCCGACGCCGTCGGGTGCTTTGGCCCCGACGCCGCCGACGCCTTCGGGCCCGGCGCCGCAGGCCCCCATTATCCCGACGACGCCAGCGCCGAGGGGTCCGGTTGTTCCGACGCCGCCGGCGCTTTCGGGCCCGGCGCCGCAGGACGCCGCTGGTCCTCCTTTGGGATCTGGTTCGTCGCCGGTGGATCTGACGACCTCCGAGGACGGCGCCGGCCCCGGTCCTACCTTCGTTCCTGTTCAGCCGTCGGGACGGCCCCGATGGGCGCCGCTCCAGACGTCGTTTGGTGAATTTCACTTTTATGAACAGGCCCCATTGGTTGAGAACCCTGAATTTCAGGAGATGGGTGATGAAGAGGACTGGGAGGGGTCTGAAGACCCTCTGACCAGAGAGTGTCAGTCTCATGAGGACTGGACAGGACACCTGGGGGAGGCCAGTGGCCTGGACACCTCTCCAGACACTGGTTTTGTCTCTCCTCCTACCGTGGCTTCGGAGGAGGGGGCAACATATAGTGTAGTGCTGATGAGGGCTGCCAAGGCCTTGGGCCTTGAGCTCCCCGTCGTGGCCGTGAGGACTAACCTCCTCACTGAGGTCCTTAAACCGCAGTCAAGCTCAGCCGAGCCTCTGCTGCCCTTTAATGAGGCCTTGATCGACGTTCTTCTGGGCACTTGGTCCAAGCCCGCTACGGGTTCGCCCGTAGATAGGAACGTGGCCAGACGCCACCGCCCAGCCCCGGGCGACCCATGTTTCCTGTCCTCCCACCCTACCCCCGAGAGCCTGGTCATCCAGGCCTCCAATTCCCAGACCGCATTCCCGTCGGCCCCGCCGGACAGGGAATCCAAGAGGTATGACCAGTATGGGAAGAAGATCTTCTCATCCCTTAGTCTAGGCCTGCGGTCTTCCAACACCGCCTGCCTCTTGGGACGTTACACCCACTCTGTGTGGGATAAGGTCGCGAAAGTGCTGCCAGAGTGTCCATTGGAGGTACGGGCCAAACTCGGCCAAGCCCTTGTGGAGGGCCGGGATGCAGCCAAGTATTCCATCAGGTGTGGGCTGGATACCACCGACTCGCTAGGTAGAGCGATGGCAACGACGGTGGCGGTCAGACGCCACGCCTGGCTGAGGTCCGCCGAGCACACTCATGGACATGCCGTTCGATGGCCGTCGCCTCTTTGGCGACAAGGCAGACCATGCGCTTGAGCGCTTTAAGGACTCCAGGGCTACGGCCAAGTCCTTGGGCCTCTCGGGCCAGCGCCAGCAATCGGCTGCCTTTCACTCCTTTCGTGGCCACGGAAGGGGTGCGCCCACACGCGCCGCCAGCCACGCTCCGCAGGGCAATACCCAACGCGGTGGCGGCAGTGGGAACCGCCGTCCGGGCGGTCGGGGGCAGCGGCGAGGTCAGTCCACACCTTCCCCCGCAGCATCCGCCTCAAAACCCTCCTAGTCCGTGCTTTCGGGCCCATGTGTCGCCAGTGGGGGGCAGGGTTCGCCATCACCACTTCCACTGGCGCACTGTCACGTCGGACAGGTGGGTGCTGCGAATCGTCCGAAGGGGCTACTCCCTCCCCTTCGAGGCGACTCCTCCAGCCATGCCACCGCAGAACCACCGTGTATCGGGGGATCATTTGCGACTTCTGCAGGAGGAAGTTACGGCCCTCTTGGCCAAGGGGGCCATCGAGCGCGTTCCTGGGCCAGAAGTAGGGTGTGGTTGCTACTCCCACTACTTTCTGGTACCCAAGAAGGGCAAAGGGGGCCTACGCCCTATCTTGGACCTAAGGAACGTCAACGGCTTCCTCCGGAAGGAGAAGTTCAAGATGCTGACACTGGCTCAGGTCCTGGCTGCCCTGGACCCAGGAGACTGGATGGTAGCGTTGGACTTGCAGGACGCTTACTTTCATATCCCCGTCCTGCCTGCCCACCGGCGCTACCTGCGGTTCATGGTTGGCCACGAGCACTTTCAATTTACCGTGCTCCCCTTCGGCCTTACCAGCGCCCCACGGGTGTTCACAAAGGTGATGGCGGTGGTCGCAGCTCATCTGCGCAGGTTAGGGGTTTCAGTCTTCCCCTACCTCGACGACTGGTTGTTGAAGGCGGGCTCGCCCCAGGCAGTCGTCAGCCACCTCCAGACGACGGCAGACCTCCTGCACCAGCTGGGGTTCTCCATCAATGTGCCGAAGTCACACCTGTGCCCCTCTCAGAAGCTCCTCTTCATCGGAGCGGTTCTGGACTCGGCGCGGTTTCGGGTTTATCCGCCCGAACAGCGGGTCCGGGATATTCAGGCTCTGATTCCCATCTTTCAGCCGTTATCCCGGGTTTCGGTCAGGTTAACGCTGCGGCTTCTGGGGCTGATGGCCTCCTGCATCCTACTGGTGCATCACGCCAGGTGGCGGATGCGGGCTCTGCAGTGGGACCTGAAGTTTCAGTGGGCCCAGCATCAGGGCAACCTATCCGACCACGTCCTGATCTCGGCGGGCACTGCGAGACAGCTGCAGTGGTGGCTTACGGACCGCGATTGGGTCAACGGCAAATCCCTCTCCCTTCCCCAACCGGAGCACGTAGTTGTGACGGACGCGTCCCTCCAGGGCTGGGGAGGCCACATGGGCGAGGCGGAGATCAGAGGCCTCTGGTCTCCGGCGGAGACCCGGCTCCACATCAACCTGTTGGAGCTCAGGGCGATTCGTCTGGCACTGAAGGCATTCCTCCCCTCTGTCCGGGGTAGTGTAGTGCAGGTGTTCACGGACAACACCACCGCCATGTGGTACTGCAACAAACAAGGCGGGGTGGGGTCGTGGATCCTTTGTCAAGAGGCTCTTCGCCTTTGGCAATGGCTGGAACGCCAGGGCGTGACCCTGGTGGCTCAACACCTGGCAGGTTCTCTGAACGCCAGGGCGGACGAGCTCAGCCGTCGGTGCATGATGGATCACGAATGGCGTCTGAACTCGGACGTGGCGCAAGGCTTCTTTCAGCGATGGGGAGAGCCTTGGTTAGATCTATTCGCCACCGAAGAGAACACGCAATGTCATCAGTTCTGCGCGTTGGAATTTCCAAGGCGGCACTCACTCGGAGACGCTTTTCGTCGCGAGTGGAGTTGCGGTCTGTTGTACGCCTTTCCGCCTATACCACTTCTGCCCAGAGTGCTGAAGAAGATCAAGCGCGACCGGGCCCAAGTCATCCTTGTGGCTCCGGACTGGGCGAGAAGGTACTGGTATCCAAAGCTACTCAGTCTGTCAGTCGATCCCCCGGTTCGTCTGCCTCTTCAGGAGGACCTTCTGTCGCAGCAGCAGGGGACGGTCCTCCACCCGAACCTGTCCAGTCTCCACCTCCATGCTTGGAGATTGAGCGGCGACAGTTGAGGCCATTTGACTTGGCTCCTGAAGTTTGTAACATCATTCTGGCAGCCAGGCGGCCCTCACACAGTCGGTATACGCCTGCAGGTGGAACAGATTTGTGGCATGGTGCACAGCAAAGGGTGTGGATCCCCTCAATGCCCCTCTTTCTGAGGTCCTTCTCTTCCTTCTTTCTCTTGCCCAGCAGGGCTCTGCTCTGGGCACTATCAAGGGCTACCTTTCTGCCCTTTCAGCCTTTCTCAGGCTGCCTGATCAACCTTCTTTGTTCCCCTATTGTTAATAGATTTCTTAAGGGCATCACACACACGTTTCCTCCTGTTCCGTTTGTGATGCCTCAGTGGGACTTGAACCTGGTTCTTACATTTCTGATGTGCGCTCCCTTTGAGCCACTTCACAACTGTCCTCTTCGCCTTCTGACTTTGAAGACTGCTTTCCTGGTTGCCATCACCTCTACCAGGAGAGTGAGTGAGCTCCAGGCCCTTTCTTGTACTCCACCTTTCCTTTCTGTCCATCCGGACAAAGTGGTGCTGCCTACCAAACCTTCTTTCCTGCCCAAGGTTGTCACGGCCTTCCACATCGTGCAGTCTATCACCTTGCCAACCTTCTTCCCGCCACCGCACCCCTCTAAAGAGGAAGAGCGGCTCCACCGTCTGGACCCAAAACGTACGCTCTCATTCTACTTGGATCGCACACGCCAGTTCCGGGTGGATGACCAACTCTTTGTTGGTTACGTGGGCGCGAAGAAGGAGAAAGCGGTGCACAAGAGGACCATCTCCCGGTGGATCATCTTGTGTTTTCAGGCATGCTACTCCTTGGCTAGGAAGGAGCCCCCTGTTGGATTACGGGCTCATTCCACCCGAGCCACGGCGACTACAACTGCCCTGGCCGGGGTGTGCCCTTACAGGATATCTGTCAGGCAGCTACGTGGGCATCGCTGCACACGTTTGCAAGACACTACTGCCTGGACAGTCAAGTCCGGAGGGATGGCTTCTTTGGCCGTTCTGTCCTCCAGGACTTTCTGGTGTGATTATTGGTTCGCAGACCCACCACCGGGGTTGGTATTGCTGGGGTATCTATTCTAAGGTAAGGAATCTAATACTAACGTGTCTCTTTCAGATGCACAAGTTACTACTTGTGTAACGATATATCTGTAAGAGACATTAGTTAGTATTAGATTCCTTACCGACCCACCCATCCTCCCCGTTCTGCGGACCAATATCTAGGGTTAGGGTTGTCCCCTTTCAGGGCCCTAGTTTCAATGGCACCAGTGTTGGTTTTTAACATGGCTCTGCATTTCTGGCGCGGAAAAGCTGTGTCTAAGAACTGACGTCAGCACGCGGAGGCGGCGTCTAAGTACTCCGACGACGTCATCACGGCGCCGACGACGGACGCGGAGCCGCAGACGACGCCTGCCGACGCGCAAGGGTACTGCTACGCAAAAATTTCCGGATCCAGTCTGACGCCTGGGGATATTCTAAGGTAAGGAATGTAATACTAACTAATGTCTCTTACAGATATATCGTTACACAAGTAGTAACTTGTGCTTCTCAACTCCTTTCGCTAGGGCAGGCAAAAGCGAAATAGGTCTGTAATTTGCGTGTACTTTAGGATCGAGATTGTTTTTTTTTTAAAAGAGGTAGTATCAGGGCTTGTTTCCACCGCAAAGGGATATAAGTTTACTTACTGCTTTCTAAAAGGAAGAAAGGTCAGTGGAAGTGGTGAACATACACACATGGTCGACCACTGGAGCAACACATTTCTTACAGCTCTGCAGAGAGTAGATGGGATAACTGTAGTATAAAGTGTGTTTACAGATACTTGTAATAACAATTTCAGCTCAGTATCTGGCAAGTATCCGTCACATGCTCGATACATAGCAGGTCTCTCTTTATCTACTGCATCGCACAGATAGCCGTACCATCTTACCCACCTCCACCTTAAGATTTACTGAGTGAGTGAAGCTCTTCCAAGAGAGCCCTATTTTCATACTTAACCCTTTTTGTGTGGGTTCCAAAAGGAGATTTGATTATATTTACACCTGGAAAGGTTCCCCTTTAGATGCTGTGTGTAATATATCCCAGGATATTTAGCTATCAACTCTAATTATATTTCCCCATTGATTGATATAAGCCATAGCATCTTACAGGCACTGTGAGGTGCCAGGTGAGTCCCAAATTGGAGCAGACTCATTATAATGAGTCCTACAACTGAGCTGCACACATGCCTATAGTCTAACGGCGGACTCCAATAACTTAGTCTTATTTTCTTTAAGAACTTGGGAGATCTGAACTTATGGAGCAAACCACTATTTACCATCAATGAGGATGCCATTTCCATCGCCAGCCTTCCTCTATCCGATTCATCTGAATTTGCCCATTAGCATCTTAAATGTCTTTAGTTGATATGCCAAGCAATATCTTTGCAACTCCTAGCGCTGAAGCCCTACTTTCTCTAATTTACACCTTAATTTCTTCCAAGCAATTCTTGGAGCTTTAAAAGCCAAAACAAAGTTGTTAATGCTCAATTGCAACTTCTGAAGCCCATTGGAATTGAAACTCTAGCTGCACATTTTACCTCCACTAAGATGGTGTACCCTGGAAGGTGGAACAGACTTGTCACATGATGTCACGCTCCAGCTTTCCCCGACCAATTCTCTGTCAGGCCTTCTGGTCTATCGGCCCCCAGGGCATTTCGGCCCCTTCTCTGCCGCTTTTCTGGAAACCGTCTCTTCCCTGGCCCTCCTTACATCTAACTTCCTGATTACAGGTGACCTCAACATTCATTTCGATGATCCATTAGACACAGGATCATCTAACTTAATTTGTGATCTGGGCGCCCTTGGCCTCTTCCTTGCTAATTCAGGAGCCACGCATTCGAAAGGTCATCTGCTCGACCCTGTCTTCTCGAACATTCCTTCCCTTCAGTTCATGAATTCCCTCCCCCTCCCGTGGTCGGATCACTTCTTGGTCTCGGTCCTCCTCCCAGGCTCTTTTAAGAAACCCTATAAACCCTCAACCTTCATCAAGGATAGATCTTGGGCCAGACTCTCGGTGGAAAACTGGGCCCTGGCCCTGGACGCTACCACCCCCAGTCTCTCAGTTGACCCCGCCATTGCGGACACCCAGTTCAGAGACTGGATTTCCTCTTCCCTGGACAGCCTCATCCCCATCAAAAACCGAGAGGTAAAAAATAAGATTAAGGGCCATGCACCATGGTATAATTCCGAACTCAGAGCACTCCGTAAAGAGTGTAAAAAGACCGAGAGAGTGTGGAGGAAAGACTGGCTCCATAGTAACAAAGACCTATGTCATAACGCGGTAAGACGTTACAAAACAGCCTTGAAGCTAGTCAAAGCGACATTTTATGACAACAGAATTAAAACCGCGACAAACTCCTCAAAAGAATCATACCGAATAGTCAAAGAACTATTAAACATTCCAACAGCACCCTCTTCTCACTCCCCCTCCCCAGACAGAAGTAAGGATCTGGCCAACTTTTTCGACTCTAAAATCTTGCGGATACTGGACTCCCTTCCCACCATTAGCCCCCCTCCCATTCCGGATATAGCGGACGGCAACAACAGTCCACAGCTGGACACCTTCAGAGCAGTCTCCCTCACTGAGGTATCTGCCACGCTGGAGAAAATGAAAAGTGGTTCTCCCCTTGACCCAGCCCCGGCTAGATTCCTAAAGAAGGTCTCCCACAACATAGCCCCTATCATCAAGGACCTTATCAACACCTCCCTCTCGGAAGGTACGGTGCCCCCCAACTGGAAGAATGCAGTCGTTAAGGCCCTGCTGAAAAAGCCCCTACTCAACCCGGACGACATGGCTAACTACAGACCTATCTCGCTGCTCCCTTGTATCAGTAAGATGGCGGAAAAGTTAGTCAACTCGCAACTGTCCCAATTCCTCGAGACTAACCATCTCTTGCGCCAATCCCAAACTGGTTTCCGACCCGGCCATGGCACGGACACTGCCCTCCTCTCTGTCATCGAGGAGGCAAGGTGCATTCTGGACTCGGGAGGATCAGTGGCAGTGATCCTCCTGGACCTCAGTGCCGCCTTTGATACGGTGGATCACCGTGTCCTATTACATCGCCTGGCCAAGGCAGGAATTGTGGGTACGGCGCGAGCATGGATTGAATCTTTTCTTTCCAACCGTTCCTTTCAGGTGTGGGACTGCAACTCACGGTCAGAACCACTTCTCCTTAAGAACGGAGTTCCCCAGGGGTCGTCACTCAGCCCCACCCTGTTTAATGTTTATATGGCCCCCCTGGAAGACGTAGTGGCCCCCTATGGTATAAAAATAATAAACTACGCAGACGACACTCAACTAGTCGTCTCCCTGTCCCACCTGGATAACCATCCTGACAGCCTGCTTAACTGTCTCCAGGACATCCATTCCTGGATGTGTGACTCGGCCTTGAAGCTGAATGGTGCAAAGACCGAGATCATGCTCCTGGGCAACAAATGGACATCCATCCCACCAACTGTTTGGCCTGACACCTTTGGTGAAATCCCCTCCCCAAAAAAGGAGATCAAAACATTAGGAGTATGGCTGGAACCCAACTTAACCATGAAGACGCAGGCGGCCAAGACTGCAGGTACCTGCTTTGGTCTCCTGCGATCCGTGCGCAAGATCCTATCCCTTCTCCCCCCGCTATCCAGGAAACTACTGGTCCAGGGACTTGTCTTAGCCCGGCTCGACTACAGTAACGCCATCTACCTTGGGGCTCCGGAATACACCCTGGCCAAACTCCAACGTATCCAGAATGCGGCGGCCAGGCTTATTATGAACCTCCCCCCCAGAGTTTCAGCCAAGCCTGCCCTCAAAGCCCTACACTGGCTCCCTGTCCGCCATAGAGTGGAGTTCAAAGCCCTGTGCACCACCCACAAGCTTATCAATGGAGTTGGCCCTGCCGCTCTGAGACACATGGTCACCCCTTATAAAGCCCCCAGATCCCTCCGCTCTGACGCCGAACATCTGGCCACTGTACCAAAATTCAGGAAGGCTCGCACCGGCGGTCGTCGCTTTGCGGTCAAAGCCTCCATAGGTTGGAACTCACTCCCTCGCAGTCTACGTCTGGAACCCTCGCACACTCTGTTCCGTAAGAAACTCAAAACTCTTCTGTTTCCCAAATAATTCCCTCCCTCTGCCCCTCTCCTGGTCTTTTCAGATTTACAGCGCGGGGATGCCTACGGGTCACCAGGCGCTTTAGAAATCGCAAAATAAATAAATAAATAAATAAATGTGCTGATAACAATATATATCCTTTGTTGGAAGTCCTTTGTGTTGCATTCTTGCTACCACAACATGGTTGCATGGTGGTCACCATTAAGGGATACTTAGTGGCCTTTTCTCCATTTCTCTTGCTTCCAGACAAGCCTTTGCTGTTTAAATTTCCCTTTGTCTGTAGGAATTTATTTCCTACTACCCTATTTGTTATTCCGTAATTGGAGCTGAACATGGTTCGACGTTTTTGTTGGTGTCTTCTTTTGTATCCCTTCACAGCTGGAAGTTGTTATTGTTGATATTGGAAATTATTTTTCTTGGGTAGCAGTTACCTCGGCCAGACATGTCCATGAGTTACAACACTTGGCATCTAAATCCCCCTCCAACCCTTCACCCCTGCCCAATCTACATGCTTTTACTTAAACAAGTTGGCCCACCAACCAGAGCAGCTTCCCTGGCAACGCCTTTCTATTTAGGGCAGTCCATTACGTTTACTTCTTTTTATTCCCTGCAACATCTCACTAAGGAGAAGGAGCTTCACAGTCTGGTCATCTACTGCATATACCACAACAAAGAGATTAGATCTGACAGACATCTCTTCATAGGTTACACGGGTATAGGAAGGTCAAGCGGTCCAAAAGACAACTTTGTCTCAGTGGATTATCTGCTAAGCACTTGCTCTGAAAGAACGGACAGCTGGAATCTGGGTCTTTTCCACCAGGACAAAACCTTCAACTTCAGCCTTGGCAAGGGGTATCACAGTGACTGAGATTTGTTGGACAGCGACTTGGGCTTTCCATAACACATTACTAAGCATTATTGCTTCGACACACAGGTGAAGAGGAGTGGCTGCTTTGCTTGTTCAGTAATACACAATTTCCTTCTCTGATTATTCCGTCTGACCCGCCACCTGGTAGGGTACTGCTTAGAAATCCATTTGAAAGGTGAGAAATCTGAAGGTTGAAGAAAGTTACTTCCCATTGGTGGAAACTTGATTTATATGCAGATTCCTTACCGGTACCACCCGCCTTCCTGTTTGAAGAATGGCCATAGACCAGAATTTGTTATTTAAAAAGGTTCCAAGTTGAAATTTCGCACTGCACCTTCGCCATTTGATGTCCTTCTCATCCTTTTGTCGCCTAATGAGCATGGGAAGAAATGGATGGGAAATAGACGTCCGTAAACCGGAATGGGAGCTTTAGACCTCCAATGATGTCATGATGCTGTTGCTTCTGGTGCCGACGCAGTGCCAGCACCCTCCTAGCAGGGTGGAAGCGTTTCAAACTTTCTATGTTCAGTCAGGCCCCTGGGATATTTGAAAGGCGATCTATTTCCAGGTAGATACAGTATCCACTGGATAGATCATTTGGAAGGCAATTAACTTTTTTATATGGATAAATAACAGGCACAGTAGGAAAGAAACATTTTGTCTGCCACTGGGTATCGCCACTAAACCATTTGAGGGATGCAAGATAGACCTTTGCATTTATACTCAGAAATTGTGTTTTGTACATTAAAGTGAAAAGGAAAGTTGATGTTGCCAAATAGGAATTTGTGTCCTGGGTTGGTTGACTCCAAGCTGGTTTTGACATGGTAAAGAGACAAGATAAAGATTTACATGTGTCTTCATTGGAGAATGGTTCTTCTTGTGCTGATAAATGTACAGAACCATGGGCAACTCGCATCTATTAATTTACAACATGTTATATTTAAAACCCACAAAAAAGGGTCAACCTGCATATGAAACCAATTACGAAAGTTTGTATTCAAATATATTAATGAAATCCGTACAATGTAAAGAAAGCTGCATGTTGAATCACACACATACAATCATGTCCACAGGCGCACTCGATTCAAACACATGCTAAAAGCAAGGTACACAGACAAAAACAAAATGGAAACATGTATCAAAAGAAACCATTAAAATTGCACTTATGTCACATGATACAATAATATTATGTTCGAGGCATATGAGCTGCAGATTGTACACTATGCATAGATCGCCATCTGGTGTTGGGCTCGGATGTTTGCATGTTGTTTTTGTCTTCGAAGAAGTCTTGTAGTCACGAGGTTGGGGACTCCTCCTTCAGTTGACAGTGCGCATGGGCATCGACTCCATTGTTAGATTGTTTTTGACTTGCTGCGCTCCGGGTCGGTGTCGTTATCAAACCCCCTTTCGACATGCAATCACAGTTAACAGACAGTATTGTCTTGATCGTGTACCTTTCAACGTGCATCCTCGACGACGATCACTTTCGAAAAACTTCGACACCTGTAAACTTCGACGTGGGCCGCTGGGCCTACCCGCGCCGGTATCAACGGACATCGATGGAATGGACTGCTTTTAAGAAATGTCCCCAGTGTGGTGCTAAATTCCCACACTCTGACCTCCATCCCATTTGTAATCTGTGCCTCTCTCCAGAACATCGAGAGGACGACTGTGAGGCTTGTCTATCCTTCAAGTCCAAGAAGACCCTCCGGGATCGTCTAGCTTGGCGCCACGAGATGTCCCAAGGCACAGGTTCCATTCCCGACTTCTTCCATTCAGGTCCCGATAGCTTTCCGGAACCAGAACAGGAGAAACAGGTCCCAGACTCCGAAGTAGAGGACTCTGATGCTGAAGATGACGTCACCCCGGCTCAGAGGGACGTGAGTACCTAGACCCCTGTCCCACCCTAGCCCATAACAAAGGCTCCGGTCCTTCGGCAACCAAGACCAGTTTCCAAAGACCATTCTTCCACGCCGAAGAAAACTTCCAATTCCAAAGAACTTTTTCTCCCGGATCCAAAGCAAACCACCCAAAGACTGGTCATATACTTACTTCACCACCTACAAAGAGAAAACCAGAATATTTACCACATGCACCGGTTCCTATAAAGAAAATACACATGGCCACTAATACTTCACCACCACCTTCACCCCCCCACCCCCCCACCAATTAACCCTAACCTACTAATTTTTCCAGCACATTCTCCACAACCAGAGGATAGTGACGATTCACATGGGGATGGGCAAGTAGATGATAGTATAATACCATTACATACTGACGATCCAAATGAGTTGCGTGCGTAATCAAGAGAGAGAGGTAGGACCAGAAAGCTAGTCCTTGTCCCCGGGTATTATATGGATTAATCAAAAAGAGACTAGCTCATGTTTGTTTTAATTTATAAAAGTACAATGGAGAAGACTCTGGTATGTTTTGTCACGGAGTGGGAACACCTGGCAGGTGTGTTCATAAAGCCCTCACCCACCAACCTAGTTGGTGGCATGCTTCATCATCGGGCCCACCCAGTAGCACCTAGCGTGCCCCGGGTGTGCTTCGACGCCTGACTACAGCGGAGCTAGTATATTGCTGAGTGTGCAGTGAAGAAAGTGATGAAGGTGATGTTAAAACGGCCGAACGGTGGTCCCAGTACCCGAAGGTGAAATTAGACTTTAATACCTGGGCCTCCGTCAGCGGTTAAAAATAAGGCAGTGGGATGTAAGAGGCGAGTTACGACCTCTCACATCCAGTGGGTCAACATGTTTCAGCCAGTGCCTTATGACTAAGCTGGCTTTCGTCAGGACCTAAATAAAATAGTGAGTGTAAGGAACTAGTGGGAGTGTGGATTAGACTATGTGTCTACACGCCCTAAAGTGTATCTATGTGTGAGAGGGGGATTCCCTTCTCAAGACCACCTGTACACGTAACATTTAAGACAAAAGACAAAACATACATGGGAAAAATAGAGTCATTTGGATGTACAGACATACGTACGTCAGTTTGCCGTCACTATAGCGGGTTCAAGTGGGCTATAGGCGACTAGGGTGTGATGGTATGGGTGATACCAACACAGTGAGAATCGCACTTGTAACTCGAGGGTGAGGTGATTAAGAGACGGAGAAAAACATTGTGCATGAGTGTAGAGCGGCGCATGATGGCACTCTTACGCTAGTTTTTGCTCAGTCTGACCTCAAGGTTGGGAGGTGGCAAGGGCTTGGCCCTAGGGGGACAAACATATGCCATACTGATTAGGGAGACCTGTAAGGGAGAAAGAGAGAGCACTTACCGGGAGTCGTGGTGGTTGTTTCTCATACTCACAGCATTTCTGGGCAGAGCCTGCTCTGGACCTGTAGTGCCTCCTTCGCATACCGGTGAGGAATGGTCGTTTCCCCAGGGTTTATATAGTCCGGTTAATTGGGTAACACAGTGCACCTGTGGGATTTTAGGAGGCAATGGAAAAGAGACTCGGATGTCCGAGTTATGGTGCCTGGCGAGCGCTTGGGCGCTTTAGAAATGCGTGCGCGTTAGTGTGGAGTCGCGTTAGAGAGCCTGCATAATAGGGGGCGTTTCCCCGGTGGGGAGCCGCCTAGGGAGCTAGCGCGCGGTGTTCGCGCCTGCGTGTAGCATCCAGGAGCGGTGGGGGCCTCGGGAGCTAGCATGTAGTGTTCGCGCATGCGTGTAAAGACCGGGGGCGGTCTGCGCATGTGCGGGGTTTAGTGTCTGTGACCGTGCATATGCGGTGCACCGTTTTGTGGGCACATTCCATTGATCATGCCGAGAAAACAAGCGAAAAGCTTATTTGAGTTACAAATAATGCTATGGGGCTGAGATTACTGTACAGTATGGGACAATCTATATATTTATAAGGAACCAAACGGCAGTGTGTACTCATGATCTTGAGACAGGGAGTCAAGGTACATTGAATACAAGGGGACATCAGGGGCAATTCATGATGGGTGCTCCTAATCTTAGAACTTTCAGTCAAAACACAGTTAAATCATATGGGACATCAGGGGCAGTTACTGATGGGTCAGCGAATTCCAAGGGATGGCATCGTTCAATCCCTGGGAGGCTGTGGAAAGGCGGTAGATCCACCGTTGTTCTGCATACAGCAGTTTTTTATCATTGTCCATTGTGCCTTCAGGGACCTGTTCTATCACTGTCCAAGTTAGGTCATTGGGTGTGTGACCTTCAGTGATAAAGTGGTTGGTCATTTTACTTATGTTCTTTTTGCATCTGATGGTGCTTCGATGTTCAGTTATACGTGTCTTTATTTTTCGTGTGGTCATTCCGATGTACCGGAGCCCACATCTGCACGTGATCAAATACACCAGGTTGCGTGAGTTGCAATTTGTGTGGCTGCGTTGGGTCCACACCTTGTTTGGTTCCAGGTCCAGAGTTTTGGTATGGGTGGTGAGGTGACACACACTGCAGTCATTGCAAGGGTAATGTCCGCTGACTTTGGGAAGGCCCCATATATTGAGAAGAGTGTTGGTTACTGGTTGTGGTGGGGGTCTTGGGCGGGTGCTGACCAGACGGTCCTTGAGATTGCTGCTTCGCTTATATGCGAATCTGGGGGTGTCCCATTTCCTTTGTCCTGAATTGATTATTCTCCAATGTTTTTTTATTATTCTCGACACTTCATTTGATGCTGTGTTATAGGTTGTTACGCAGGTGATGGGTTGAGTGTCTTGGTCCTTGGTGACAGTTTCAAGGAGAGCTTCACGGTTCTGGTTTCGCGCCCTCTTCTGGGTTTTGTTAACGATGGACTTGGGGTAACACTATTTTATTTAGGTCCTGACGAAAGCCAGCTTAGTCATAAGGCACTGGCTGAAACATGTTGACCCACTGGATGTGAGAGGTCGTAACTCGCCTCTTACATCCCACTGCCTTATTTTTAACCGCTGACGGAGGCCCAGGTATTAAAGTCTAATTTCACCTTCGGGTACTGGGACCACCGTTCGGCCGTTTTAACATCACCTTCATCACTTTCTTCACTGCACACTCAGCAATATACCAGCTCCGCTGTAGTCAGGCGTCGAAGCACACCCGGGGCACGCCAGGTGCTACTGGGTGGGCCCGATGATGAAGCATGCCACCAACTAGGTTGGTGGGTGAGGGCTTTATGAACACACCTGCCAGGTGTTCCCACTCCGTGACGAAACATACCAGAGTCTTCTCCATTGTACTTTTATAAATTAAAACAAATATGAGCTAGTCTCTTTTTGATTAATCGATCCAAATGAGTTACCACAGAATCCAGACCCATGGCATGACTATAGTACCAATCGGGATTTACATAATGATCCGGATTTCTACCCCTTAAAACCATCTCCACCAGAAGACAATGTGGGTTTTGCCCAATTAATAAATAAGGCCGTAACATACCATGGAGTCAAACTACACTCAGACCCTGTGGAAGAGGATTTCCTTCTAGAAACCTTTGACCAGCCACAAATATCATCCGATGTCCTACCAATGCTAAAAGGTCTTCTTAGACACGCTCTTGAGGTGTTCAAAGACCAAGTTAGAGCTATGGTCCTTAACCACAAAGTAGATAAAAAATACAAAGCAGCTCCCGCTGACCCCTTATACATTAAGGGTCAACTTCCTTTAGACTCCCTAGTCGTAGTCCAGGCACACAAAAGGGCAAATTCTCAGGGGTCAGGTGACACTCCACCCCCTGACAAAGAAACTAAGTTGTTAGATGCATCGGGTACACGAATGGCGTCTCAAACTGCTAACTATTGGAAAATAGCCAACACTCTAGTCCTTTTGGCAAGGTATGACAGGGCTCACTATGATGAACTGGAAAAGCTCATTCAACACTTACCTCAACAATATAAGGATAACGCCAATGGCCTTATACAGGAAGGCAAACTAATCACTAATCCATCCATCAAATGAGCACTCGACGCAGCAGACATTGCGTCCCATGCAGTAAATACTAGTGTTTTGCTACGCAGACATGCCTGACTCAGGATATCTGGCTTTAAACAAGAAGTACAAAACAGTATCCTTAATCAGCCCTCTGACCAGGAGCACCTCCTTGCCCCTGCAATGGACACATCTTTAGAAAATATAAAAAAGGACAGACTCCCAAGTCCATGGGAGCCCTGCAGTCACCCTCTACTAGAGGCTCCTTTCGTCGCTCATTTTACAGAGCAGGCTCCAAAACAAATACATCAGAGCACCAGTCCTCATCCTACAAAAGTCCCACCAGGGCTCTTTCTCCAGAGGTTATTCTAGAGGAGGCTATAGGAGTAACAACAACAGCTCCCCTAACACCAAACCGTGACTTCCCTGCGCTTCCCCCTGATCATCCCACTCCTGTCGGGGTACGCCTCTCACAGTTCCTGCCTGTGTGGGATTCCACCACAACAGACAAGTGGGTAAGGCAAATTATCGGGTATGGTTATTGCCTGGAACTCACTTCTACCCCTCCCAACATTTCTCCCAAACCGCGTCCAATGTCATCAGAACACCTGACGCTTCTCAAACAAGAGGTTCTTGCACTATTACAAAAACATGCGATAGAGCAAGTTCCCTTGCCTCATCAAGGTACGGGGATCTATTCCCTTTACTTTCGAATTCCCTAAAAGGACGGCTCTCTCGGGCCAATACTGGACCTCAGACCACTCAACCTCTACATCCAATCGGACCACTTTCACATGGTCACTTTACAGCAAGTACTTCCACTACTTCAGCAAGGCTACTTTCTCTCCACCCAATATTTAAATGACGCCTACTTCCACATTCCCAATTATCCCGCTCACAGAAAATATCTCCTGTGTGTGGTAGATGGTCAACACTACCAATTCAAGGTTCTACCATTCGGGGTCACCACGGCACCCTGAGTTTTCACCAAGTGCCTCCCAGTGGAGGCAGCCCATTTTGAGAAGACAAAACATTCATGTCTTCCCCTACCTGGACGACTGGCTTATAAAAGCAAAGTCGCACAGCACCTGTGTTCAACAGACCCTCAACACAATACAACTGCTTCACAGTCTGGGATTTAGCATAAATCTGCGCAAATCCCACCTCAAGCCGTCCACAGTACAACAATACCTAGGAACTACAATAAACACTTTCACAGCCCTAGCATATCCCAACCCAGTCAGGATAAGTGCTATACAAGCGCTAGTCCTAAAATTGAGTAAATGGTTCTGAGGGGAGCAGTTGTAGGGTCCCCAGCATTAAGTCCTTCATCAATAAGCCAAAGGGCAAAGAAGAAAGCTTTGCAAACACGCATTCTTGCAGGAAAGAGGGACAATAATTCTGTAAAAAAGGGTGGTATAGCAGATAAATCGATGGAGCAGCTACCCCCAGTTTCTCAGCGCCGTGATAACAGGATGCGGACGCTGGTGATGACGGAGTCGGTGCGAGCGCTGTGTTTGGGAATGCTGTTAACTGCATGCATCACTAGGCATCGAAGGGCATCGGAGCTGCGGTGCAGGCACGAGTGGTGCCCCTTGCCTCAGTGCAGGTTGCAGCATCACAGCAGCGGCATTGACTGCGTAGGAGATTGCTTTTCTTACTTCTTAGGTTTCTTCCAGCTTCCATTAGCAGGAACAATCTCCAGAGGCCCAAAACTGGAACGAGCACCTCCTGGCAGGTCAGAACTCTCTGCAGTAGAGTTCAGGGGAGCAGAGGATGAAGTCTTTGTGTCCCTGAGACTTCAGAACAGGATGCCAGCACACACAAGCCATTGGAAATTCTTCTTCAAGCAGGTTTCTCAGCAAATTCCAGTCTTTGGTTTTTTTCTTGGCAGAAGCAGCAACTGTAGGTAAACCCCCCAAAGTACACAGAAAAGGGACAGTACTCTTCCTCACAGCTCTCCAGCTCTTCTCCTTGGCAAAGGTTCCTCATGAGTCCAGAAGTGATCTAAAGTTCTGAGGTGTAAGGTCCACTACTTCTACCCCATTTTGTCTTTGTTCAAGGGTCTCCGAGCCCAGAGATATCATTGTGCAAGGGAAACAGGCCCTATTCAGGTGCAAGGAAAACTCCTCCTGCTACTCTAAGTGCAGCCAAGGTCTATTCAGCTCTGCTCCACTGAGTCATCCAGGAAGGACCAGGCGCACCTCCACCCCCCAGTGGCTGTCTACAATGAATGCACATCCCCAGCCCCTGTCACTCCAAAACCAGACCGTTTACTAAAAAATGTGTTATTAAATTCTGAGTTCAGAGAGCCTAAACCTGATTCCTCTATCTTGTCCCAATGGGAAGTTACACTTATAAGATGTTTAAAAGTTTCTCCCATGCTATCCTATGGGACAGATAGCCCTTCAATTGTGAAAAACAAATTTGGCAGTATTTCACTATCAAGACATGTCACACACACCAGTACATGTCCTACCTCTCACATACACCATACCCTGCCCATGGGAGTACCTGAGAGGTGCCTTACATGTAAGAAAAGGGAATGTTAGGGCCTGGCAAGTGGGTGTACTTTAATCAACAACAAAGGGGGGAACCATATTGGACTATTGTTAACGGGGTCCAGTGTACAAGTCCAACCAACTAGTAACACAAAGAGGGTACAAAGTTCTCCAGTATGAAACAAAGGAATAGAATAGAGTGAGTGTGCAAAGTAAGGGGTGGAAGAGGAAGAAAAAAGGGGGGGAAACCCTTTTTGGAACTAGAACCCTCACATACCCAGCAAGCTAGGTGTCATGCTTCATCATATGGGTTCTGCTCCTCGTCAGACTGGCGCTGCAATGTCTGACGGGCACCAGTAAAGGGGCTCTTTATCGGAGATCTTTTGTTCCAGCCATATGGTGCATGCGTGTGAGAGGGCAAGGGAAGTGTAGTCGTGATGTGAAGGTAAGTTGAAAAAGGTAAGTCAATCCACAATATGCTTTATTGAGGTGGTAGACTCCCTTGATTAAAAGGGGTGGGAGGGGAGATATAAACTAGAAGGTTCTCAGTGAACTATCTACAACCCTCTGGTCAGGTCGACATGTTTCTTGCCATCATGGCAATTCTTCAGGACCTCGGTGTAACGTACTACACAATGTGAAAAAAGTGGGTGTACTTGCCAGGTCGACATGGCAGTGTAAAACTGTGCGCAGACACTGCAAGGGCAGGTCTGAGATACCTTTTCAGGGCTACTCATGTGGGTGGCACAACCAGTACTGCAGGCCCACTGGTATCATTTGATTTACAGGCTCTGGCACACTGTGCACTTTACTAGAGGCTTACCAGTAAAATATGCCAATCGTGGATAGCCAATCAAAACAGTAAGTTATACAGGGAGCGCTTTCACTTTGACACTGGCCAGCAATGGCAAAGGGTCCAAAGCATCTAAGCCAACAAAAGCAAAATCCAGTACAGCATCAAAAATACAGGAAGTAGAGGCAAAAAGTCAGGGGAAACCGCGCCAAAGATGACAAGTCTAACACGTGTCCCCTTCAGCTGAAAAGTGGGGAGAAATACCCACCCTCCTGGGAGTTCTCATCACAATGGTTATCCGAGTGGCTTGCGGGCCGACATATCCAGGAAATAGGCTATACAGCTTTGCTTCTTCTCCAGGGCACCCTGCACAATCTACTTCTGCCGACTGTTAAGATCCCACCCATGGTTCCCCCCTTGCTTAAAATAGCATTATTGTATTGGAGGAAGACTCTACAATATACTAGAAGGGTATCTTCATACTCTCCCAACATCCCCTTATTTGGGACTCCTACCGCAAATGGCATAATCTCCAAAAGGATGATATCCTTATGGACTCAGGAGGGGGTGTCAACGCTTGAAGCACTGTTGAAAGAGGGCACACTAGCAGATCATGACAACTTTCTCCGTGCTCATGGGGTCCCCCCAAAGCTATTTCTCCTCCCACCACTGTCACCCATTACATCAAACTTCATTGGGTCCCCGATGGGATTGAACCTCCCACACATGAGTTAGTCCATGCCATACACCCAATGGGAGAGGGGCGTCATCTTATTCGTTGGCTGCATAGGGGTATTCGGGCGCACTCCGTTACACTGTTAACTCCACTCTGTGCTAAGTGGTCATTAGAGACGGAGAAGGAATTTACTGATAAAGAGTGGGCCTCGAGTTTAGAAATTCCTGAGAGTTTCCAGCAACGCCAAATTCAAATATATACAGTACATGATCTTGAATAGAGCATATCTCGCACCGCATCGCCTCAACAGCATATACCCCAATGCACAGCTTTCCTGTCCCCGGTATCAAGAGGCAGATGCAGACCTACTCCATATGCTATGGGGATGCCCGCATCTGCAAGTGTTCTGGCAAAAAGTCGTTTATGCGGTGCAGAGGGTCACCGGTATGGATGTGGGGTCTTTGCCGGACAGTTGCCTATTGGGCCTGTATAAATGCCCTAAGAAACATAAAGGTCCAATGTAGATTTGCGGATTTAGCTGTGCTCATAGCCAAATGTACCCTTACAATGAGGTGGAAATCCACTTCCCCTCCTAAAGCACTTACTTGGCAGACAGAGATGATCAAATGGGGTACTACGGAGAGTGCAATTATTAGGCAGGAAGAACTCCGGGGTCTGCGTAGAATGCCTATCTCACTGGAATGGGATCAAATGTTAGAAGCCTTTAAAGCCATGGAGTCGTTCACTCCCCTGACATTTATTTATTTATTTATTTATTTATTTATTCAATTTATATAGCGCATTATCACCGATTGGTCTCTAAGCGCTTGTACTTGGAAAGACTAAACATTACAGAAAGCAGGCAACCAAATTATATCATACCCACGCATCTCGGAAGAGTACCGTTTTTAACATTCGCCTAAAAGGCAGTAGATTCGGTTCCTTCCGTAGGCAGAGTGGTAGTTTGTTCCAAGCTGCCGGTAGGGTAGTCAAGCCAGGCCTATGCCACCTACTTCTCCTACATTCTCATTGGCTCACCTTACCGTATCTGTATAACCATGTACTATCACACCTTTCTTATCGCCCACGGTGGGTAGGCTTGTGTGGGTGTGGGGATGTGTTTGTGTATGTATGTATAGGCGTTCTTATAAAGCGCTATCACTGTCACCCACCGGGCATCCTGGCGCTACGACTGTTTCTGACACAGAGCGAGATATTACCAGCTTCTACTCTTACTACATTGTCCTAGGAAACAGGTGAGTTTTTAACTCCTTTTTAAAGATGGAAAAGGCTTCCAGGCTCCTAAGGCTCAATGGTAAGGAGTTCCATAGTCGCGCCGCAGCCGTCCTGAAGGAACGACCTCCCATCCTGGTCCTCCGAAACCTAGGTACCACCACCAGAAAGGCCGAGGCCGACCGAAGAGATCTTACGGGGGTATACCAAGAGAATAGATCTTGTAAAGGGGCCGGGCCTTGAAGATGCAGAGCCTTAAAAACAATACAGAGAGCCTTGAAGTTCACTCGCTGGAAAATTGGGAGCCAGTGAAGGTCCCTGAGTGCCTTAGTAGAGGAGTCCGAGCGGCGCCGTGAGAGCGCTAACTTAGCGGCACAGTTCTGAATCCGCTGAAGTTTCCCGAGCACGGTAGTTGGAGCCCCCAGAAGCAGTGCGTTGCAATAGTCCAAACGACTGAGGATAATGCTCCGCACTACTTCTGGTCTAACCGGTGCTGGAAGTAAAGGTAAGATCTTTCTCAGGGATCCAAGTAGACCCATGCACGTAGCCACAGTCTTGTTTACTGCGGTGCCCAGTTGTAAATCGGAGCTGAATATCACCCCCAGATTCCGAACTGAATCAGTCGGCAGATTTGCGCCCCGGAAGTCAGGCGGCCAGAAACCATGGGGAAGGGGTCTGGGAGCCCGATCCAAGGAGCAGTGTAGGACCTCTGTTTTCGAGCAGTTAAATTGAAGAGAATTATTTCCTAACCAGACTGCCGTGGCCCTCATGCAATTATGGAACAGCTCCTGTGACACCCCCCCCTTACCCTCGAGCGAGAAGATAAGCTGGGTGTCGTCAGCATAATTAGTGACCGTGATGCCAAAGGACTTGATCAGTGTGATTAACGGCCAGAGGTACAGGTTGAAAAGAATGGGGCTGATGGCCGAGCCCTGGGGAACTCCCTGGCCTACCCTCTTGATGTTAGATTGGTAGGGTGGTAGTGCAACTACCTGGTGTCTTTGCTCAAGATAAGATACCAACCATTCAAGGGCCGAGCCAGACACCCCCGCCTCTGACAGTCTCCTGATCAAAGTCACATGGTTGACCGTGTCGAACGCGGCCGACATGTCAAGCAGTACTAGAAAGGTTGCCTGGCCCATGTCGGCCCGCGTCCGAAGATCGTCTAGAACGGACACCAAAGCTGACTCTGTCCCTTGTGCCGGTCGAAACCCAAACTGAGCCACATCCAAGCGGTCGTTCTGCTCGAGAAAGTTGGATAGGTGTTTTGTGGCCAGTTTCTCTAGGATCTTGATCGGAAGTGGCAGGAGGGAGATGGGCCTAAAATTAGCTGGACATGTGGGATCCAGGTTCTCCTTTTTTAGCAGTGGGGAAACCACCGCCAATTTCCAACAGTCTGGTACCCGTGCCGTGGTGAGCGACTGACAGCATGTAAGAAACAGTGGTGGAAACAGCTCATCACGACAGTGTTTCCAGAATCTGGGTGGTAAAGGGTCCAAAGGAGAACCAGAGGACACCCCGTCAGCCAATGAACAAAAGTCCTCAAACGATGGAAGCGGGAACGTGTTTAGCTCTGCCGATGTAGTGCGCTCCTTCTCATTCTCGGGCAAGATGGAATCATGTGAAGTACTCCCAGTTGAAGAAGGGAGGTTGTTTAAAATGCTGGTGATCTTCTCCTCAAAGGCTAGTGCTAGTTGATCGCAAAGATCTTGTGAGGCCGGAATGGTGTTTTTAGTACATCCGGGGTGAGCCAGGTCCTTTACGATCTTAAATAAGGCCTGGGATTTATTGCCCGCTGCCAGCAGGGAGCTTTCTAGAAAGCTGGCTTTGGCCTGCTTGATCTTGGTCTTATAACGTGCCAAAACTTGCCTAAAGAGGACCCTGTGCGATTCCAGGTACTGTTTCCTCCAGGTACGCTCAGCCCGTTTGCATTGTAGCTTGAGCTGCCTGAGATCTTCCGAGTACCATGGCATAACAAGATTGGGTCTATCTTTAATTTTCCTTTTCGGGGCCACGGCGTCCAGTGATGTGGAGATTTTCTGGCAGAGAGTCTCATAACTCTCGTCCACACTCGCTCCCAACACAAAGCCATCAGGCAACAAAGAGGGCGGGACGGCTTGTCTAAGGAGCCTAGACCACAGTCTCCCCGTTCTCGTGCCCGTAGCACTCACTCTTTCCAGCGGGATGCTAGTGCACACATGGGAGAACTGAACAAGAGCATGGTCCGTCCAGCACTGCGGTAGAACATCCCGGATGGAGGTCGTCCCGGGCTCCGCAAAAAGAAGGTCAAGTATATGGCCCTTTGCATGGGTTTTAGATAGTACTAATTGATGTAACTCGATGTTAATACAGGCTTCTACGAGATCTTCGTGGGCCGATTTAGTTGAGCCCTCTGAGTACAGATTGAAGTCCCCCAACACCATCATTTTTGTGTGGGAATGGGCGAGATCGTATATCAAATCAATGAGCTCAGGAGTGGGCCAGCCGGAGGTCTATAACATAACAGGCCTGTGAGTATCACCCCACCTGAATCCTTAATGGAGAAGGCCAGTGTTTCACACCCAGCAATGGCTTTCACGTTGTGCTGAACAAGATGTAAAGTCTGTCTAAATATAATGCCAAATCCGCCTCCTCTACCTCCCTCTCTAGGAGTATGCACTATTTTAAAGCCCGGGGGGCACACAAACCCCAATTCCACAGAGCTGGAGGATGATGTCCAAGTCTCTGTCATGAACAATATGTCCATATTCTGGGACTCTATAAGTAGGGCGATTTCGTCGCAATGTTTAACGAGCGAGCGCACGTTCAGCAAGCTGCAGGAAACGGCTGCGGGATGCTTGGTAGAGGCGTTGTCCTTCAGAGTGCTGGCATAGCCCGAGTTAAGACTCAGAAGCTCCTCGCGGGTGTACAAATGAGAGGGGGCACCAGTGTGTCCAGAGGCGGCCCGTCCGGCCCCCGGCGCGTCCCGTGCGCGAACGGGCGCAAACGGGCTTACCTCTGGCGCACCTCCGGCGCTCCACCTGCGCTCCACCTGCGCTCCCGCTGCGCAACCACGCTGCGCGCCTGTATGGAGGCCATATTAAATAGCCGTAGGCTCTGCAGTCCTGTAGTGCGAGCACTAGACCCCCCAGCCAAAGTGTATAGATATGTATCAAAATAAATGTACATATGACTGTGTATGCTTGGTATTAATTTGTTGCTTGTGGGACCACAATCTCATAAAACGTTACTGTGTAAACTAATGGATCAGAGAACCGGAGGGAGGGGGTGTTCTTATTTTTGTTGTAGAATTGTAGTTAGAAGACTAACAGAAAATCACAAGTTTGTTTTATTTTTATACTATTCGATTGTTTGCCTAGGCAATTGATCTGAATTCTTTATTTCCTTTTTTGGTACTCGCTCTGCTTATTTTATAGGCAAATCAATATTTGCGATTTCTGTATGCATATATATGGCCACCGGTTAGTTGGTGGAAACTTATTTTGACAAGAATGTCATTCTTTTCCTTAGTCTTACTGATGATTCACTCAGTGTAATATGTATAATACCAATTAAAAAATCAATAGTTATGTTTAAAAAAAATTATCTATAGAAATACCCCTAGAAAATGGAAACCGTACATTTGATACCATTGTCTTGAAACTGGGCTCCCCGGTTTTCCTCGATTTCTGATCCCTAACGTGTTTTCTGTCATAATGCATGCCGATTTGTGTTGTTGCATTGATGCAGCTTTGCTATGAAAACTGCATTGAGGACAGCACTTCCAGCTAATTTCACAGCACCAATAAACAGCCCCACCAAGTACCACACATCTGGTTTAGACTAACAAATTTTAATGCAGGTGACCGCAACACCGCATTGAAATGCATTAGGCACTCTTAATTGGAACTCCTCCAACTTTATGAAATCATGAGGCACAGAGTTTATTTGAACAAAATAAAGGCAGAACGCTCGGCCATCCGAGCCTGAGGCTCATTTGTTCTGCTATGGTCACAATTAACTAGTTGACATCCTAGATGAAAATAAAGTAACCCTGGTGTGGCCAAGATGCGGATGTCATGTTAATAAAAAATAAAGAAAATTGGAGCTGAGCTCATGCCAGTCCTCCCTGTGCCACATAAATCCACTTACTAGTGGTGTCGTCAATAAACTGAAAGCAGGTTCAACCCAGCATCCCATGAATTTCGGTGCCTTCTGATGTGTTTCCGGGGTGGGGCACGAATGCAAGCCTGGCCGGGCGGCTGTACCGTCACCTTGGGTCACCAGTGTTACACTGCAAGCACCCTTTGCTGGCAAGGCGCAAACTGCGTGCCGTCTAAGGTGAACAAATGTTTGGATTTGTAGAATATATGCAGTCGATTCTTATGAGGTTATCCCTCCGAATGTGCTGCGCTGTGACAACAGGGGAGGAGAAGCAAGTTTGTAATTGAAAGCCCACTTGTTAACCCCTTCGACGCTCATGACGAGCTCAGCTCGTCATGAGGTACACCTCTCGTACGCTCATGACGAGCTGAGCCCTTTTTAAAGCTTTTCAAGCTTTGCTCTTTTCTTTTAGTTTGGTGGCTGTGGAAGAACAGCCACCAAAATCGGGAACATTCCTGAAATAACTGAAAAGGCTCAAGTCTGAGCAGCTATATATACATATTGCAATGTTCTGTTTTTTCCCAGCTGAGTCTTGTTATCATTCTTTTGCTGAAAGGGGTTAGTTTGGGTTGAAATGCAATCTTATTTGTAAAGCCAACCCCAACCACTGTGGTACGTTTTAAATCCTGAGTTTGTCCTCCTCTAGACCAGACAGTGTTAACATATACTGCCTATTAGTACGGGTGACTTGTGATACTCATTCCCACGCCTCGCAATACTCATTGTGCTATATAACATTTCCTAGAATTAATTACCCACAAAAGACTCACTGTCTTTCTATAATGTGTGTGATGTACAGTGCTCTGACACTCCGTGAAAATTGGAGGTCCAGGTAGGAGCCAAAAATCATTGTTGCACTAATACCAGCTCTGAAATAGTGAGTCAGTGATGTCTGTCATTCTGATGTTTGACGTTGATAGTTTTATCTAGTTAGGAAGGTGTTGTACTTGGTCTTGACTGTAGGTACATATGTACTTTAATAATACATTGCATATTTTATAACTGAAGTGAAACTCTCTGGGTTAGGGGCATTCCATTTCTGGCTCCTTAGCAGCAGTTTCAAGGTCTTAGTGTCTTGTTGCTCAAATCAATGTAAAAATTTTTTTTTTAAATATTTTTCTTTTTTTCTGCACATATACACATAAACAAAACACATATACATGAAACGTATAGCTTTCACAGGTTATCTTTTTGTTACAAGGCGCCCAGCCTCTGTTAGGTGGCTGCTTGAGGGTCAGTACATATTTATACATTACGTTACATTTATTTCCTTGTTTCTATCTGTTGTAACATATAACACTAAACAAATAGTGTGATGGTCTTCATAGGATTAGATGATGCGTAGGTGCTCTGTGTCTTTCTCTGTCTTTCCACCTTTTTTTTTTAAATTTTCACCTCTAGTTCATGGGGGTTCGTATTGGTCTAGGGCTCTGTCCAGATTTGTCCACATCTCTCTGATGGGGTTCCTCCAAGGCGTGTTTCTTAGCGCTTGCATGTCAGCCCCTCTTAAGTATGTCACCCATTTCATCCAGCCTTTGAATGTGACTTTGGCTGTATCTTTCCAGTTTGAGAGTACCAGTTTCGTAGCTGCTGTTAGTAGGAAGTCAATGAGGTATTTGTCATGTTTTGATTTTACATTAGCTGTTATAATTGCCGTGGTGCTTGTGGCGAACTCCTCTTTGAGTGTGCATCCTAGTGTCTTATTAATGAAGGCTACTACATTTTTCCAATTTTTTTTAACTTTAGTGCAGTGGAAGATAAGGTGTGCCTGGTCTCCTTTTCCTATGCCACAGTTCCAACAGCGGTCTGATATTTAACTATTTCCATGGAAATTATTGCTCGATTTTGCCCGTGAGAGTGTCACTCAGTCGTTGAATGTCACTCATAAGTACACTGAAACTATGAAAATGTCACATAAGCAATCTGAAATCTTGGCAGCTATTATGTTTTCTAGTAAGGAAGTACAGATCATTTTGCAGTGCCTTAACTGAACTAAGAGATTGTGTGTTTTCATTCTTAGAGCTTTTGATGTTAAATGGCACAGACCCCGTTGCAGAAGTCGCTATTAGACAGTTGCGTGAATCTGCCAAGCAGTCGCTCAAGTCTCCAAGAAAGAAGAGCACCATCATCATATCAGGGATTTCAAAGGTATTTTTGCAGATGTGCATACTTTGAGTGTGAATATCGTACACATTTTCTCGCTTTTTAAGGAACAAATGTTCATTGTAGAGTTAGTTATGTCTTTTAGCAATATATTTCAATGTATCTTTACACATCTAACCTCAAATCAATGAGGAAAATGAGACGTTCATTGCATGATGCAAATTGGGTTCTAAAGGGATTTTAGTGAGCTGCTGTAGTGAAAAATCAGAGACTCGGATAATGACAAACCTTGACTTGTATGCAGAGTGAAAATCATCCTCCAGATGTTTAGCTGAAAGAGGAGTTTTAGGTCAAGTGCTGGCTCTCAAAAACCAAGCACCTCTTGTATCCAGCAAGGTCTTCCACCTAAAGGTTTTCTTATGAAGCTCTCTCACTGGCCGGCTGCACCATTGGCTAGGCACAGGTTTATCAACACTTTTTCCCAGTTTCAGGTGTCTTATTTCATCCAGATCTGTGTGCTAATGTCATTGAAAAGAGCAGAAGGCCTTTCAGGAACACTTTCCTCTTCTTCCTAATCTTTTAGTTTGTTAGGTCAAGTTCATCTCTCCACCTAGGTATGAGTTCTCCAGTTTCTCCAATCAGAAAAAGTTCTGTTCTCTTCTCAAGTGTTTTTGGTGAGCAAGTTTCAGAAGGCCGGGGTGACTGATGGGGACTGTTGCAACACTGAGTAAAGAGTACCTATTTCTGAAAAATCCTGCTTGTTGAGTTTGAGCCTGACAAGTGATGGAGTCTCATTCCTATTAAATGTATGAGTCCGTTGAGAGGATAAAGCTGTCATGCTTGCAAGAAGTGCAAGTGGGATGTCTGCCTCTGCCTACAGCTAACCAACTATATTAGTCTGTATGGGATATTATAATAATTATTATTATAAAGGCTTTTGTAGCGCGCTCTATTACTAAAAAATAGTATCCTGGCGCGGAAAAGTGAAGGCAGAGCAAAGGAGTTCCTGGAATGAATAACAGAGAAAGGAAAGAGACCTACAGAGTATTGTTAAAAAGATGGGGCTTCAGTGCTTTCTTAAAAACAATGATGGTAGGCGCTGTTTTAATGTGAAGGGGGAGATCATTCCAGGCTTTCGCGGCTCTGACTGCGATGGATTGGCCGCCTAGTCTGCAATACTTAAATTTAGGCACGGACATTTGGCACAAATTGGCCGACCGGAGGGAGCGGTTAGGGACATAGAGGGAAAACCTTTTCCTCGGGTAAACTGGGCCAATTTGATGAACCGCACGATAAGAAAGGACAAGAATTTTAAACCTAATCCTATGGGCAACTGGGAGCCAATGGAGGTCACGAAGTAGAAGGCGAACACTGGAGCATCTAGGTATGTTGAACAGGAGTCTCACAGCGGCATTTTGTATGACCTAAAGACGGTGGATCAGATAGGCCGGTAGTCCACAGAACAGGCCGTTCGCGTAATCCAACCTGGAGAGTATCAGAGCGCGAATAACAGTCTCTTTGGCCTCTCTCGGGAGGAGGGGAAAAAACCTATGTAGAGTTTTCAAAGTGGAGAAACAGACCCCGTAAGTTTTTTAAAATGATCCTCGAATTTGAGGTCATTTCCGAACCAGACTCCTACATTTTTTGCAGGGCCGCCAATGGATTTAGGGCAGGGCAGGTCAGCAGGCCAGAGGAGGTCACTAAAATTGTCAGGAAAGGAGCCATGCAGCAAAATCTCAGACTTACTTTCGTTACACTTTAGCTGGGCGAGTGCTAACCATTGGAAAACAGAAGATAGGCAAAGTTGGGCCGCCGACGTGTCTAAATTATTCTTAGGCCAAGTGAACAAAAGTTGGGTATCGTCGGCGTAGGCCATAATTTTTGCCCCTAACTGTTCTGAAAGGTAAATTAAAGGGGTAAGATAAATGTTAAAAAGCAGGGGGCTCAGAGTGGAACCCTGTGGGACTCCCGTAGTAAGTTTCTTAGGGGAAGAACCAAAGGGAGGCATCCAGACTTGTTGCGACCTGTTATCTAGAAATGATGTCAACCAGTCAAATGCAGGACCAGTGATGCCAATAGCGGCTAGTCTAGAAAGCAGAAGGGAGTGGGGTACCGTATCGAAGGCAGCAGAGAGGTCTAATAAAATCAGAGCCGCTCTGCCACCTCCGTCCAAACATTCCCGGATAGCCTCGGATATTTCAACTAAGGCAGTCTCGGTGCTATAGGCCGCTCTGAAACCAGATTGAGCTGGATGAAGTGCCTGAGTGGTTTCAACAAACTTATCCAGTTGATTGAAAGCAATCTTTTCGCAGATTTTGGCAAGAGCTGGCAGCAATGATATCGGCCGGAAATTGGAGGGGACGGCAGGGTCCAGTCCGGTTTTTTTCAGGAGTGGAAGCAATTTTGCTTGCTTCCAACAGGCCGGGACGGTTGCAGTGTGAAAAGAAAGGTTAATAATCTGAGTAACCTCGTTTCCAACTATTTCCGCTAGTCCCACAAGGACTCTAGCAGGACAGGGGTCAGAGGGGGATCCTGATTTTAAGGCCGCAAGGACAGCGACGATGTCCAGTTTCGATGACAGAGCAAAGTTAGCAAACTGCTCTGTGGGTTCTGGCATCATAGGGGGGGGAGCCGCCAGGAGAGAGGGGAAGCCATTACAAACAATTAGCAAGTCATCTTGAATTTTGACAATTTTTTCAACAAAAAACACAGAGAGCTCTTCACACCGTTTCTCCGATGAGGGCAGCAGGGGTTGAGCCGCACAGGGTGAAACTAAGCTTTTTACAATGGTAAAAATGTCCTTACTGTTATTAGCTTTATTATTCGCCCTGCATAATAGCAGCTTTTGGCAGATCTGATGGCCGCATAATACTTTTTTTGCGCCACCCGCAGATCCTTCTTTGCCTCAGGCAGATATGCTTGTCTCCAGATCCGTTCAAGTTTCTTACAACCCGATTTGAGATCGCGGAGAGAATGAGAAAACCAGGGGTGGTACGTAGTCTACAAACCCGGTCTTTATTAATAGAGGCAGCGGTCTCATGTTCCACCCATGAGTAAAACGAACTGACTGCCGCCTCAATTTCTAAAGGAAGTAGTGGGCGGGAGGCGGCTAGACAATCTGACAGGATGTCTAGATTAATCTTCTGTGCGTGAGCAACTTGAGGACTGTTCTCAGCAGAAATAGTCAGAGACCAAGCAAACCTAATCAGCTTATGATCTGACCAGGTCACTATCTCAGGGCAGGCCATAGATTAATCTTCTGTGCGTGAGCAACTTGAGGACTGTTCACAGCAGAAATAGTCAGAGACCAAGCAAACCTAATCAGCTTATGATCTGACCAGGTCACTATCTCAGGGCAGGCCATGTCAATGTCGAAGTTGGAGCATACCAGAGCATGGACATGTCCACCCGAGTGAGTGGGAGCCATAACCCATTGTTTTAGCTGGGCCATGGAGAGAGCCTCGTTTAAGCGGGCAGCCTCCGGAGAGTCCAAACTATCAACATGGATGTTAAAATCCCCCAAGAGGAGATATCTAGAGTATCTTAGAGCCCGTGGGATTATAACCTCTTCCAGTGCCCCCACAAAGTTTCCAGCGTAACCCGGAGGCCGGTAAACCAGTGTAAAATGAGAATTAAATGCTAAAGAAAAATGGAGCACCTCGGCGTCAGCCAGCTGATCTTGAGGGTCATGGGAAAAGGCCCATTGTTCCCTATAGACAGCAGCAATACCGCCTCCTCTACCCAGTGGACGATCATTCCTAGAAATTTTGTAACCCCATGGAATAGCAAGTTCAACCGATGGGGCGCAAGTCTCATTAAGCCAGGTTTCAGTAATTAAAAGTAGGTCCAGCTGATTCTCACTCAACAGTTCAAAAATATCTGCTGCATGCTTGACCAGTGACCTTGCATTAATCAAACCTGCTCTAATGAGTGAGGAATCAGCAAGACTTCGAGCAGGATGATTTAGAATGGGTTGGAAGCGAAAATTACACGCATGACAAACCCGAGATGCACTGTCTGCCACCTCCCATATAGCATTGCACATACAGGTCCTGACTTTCAGTGCCATGAGGTAATCACGGGAGTATCGGGCGGTGGTCCTATAGGGCATCCGTGAGGCACCGGCAGGGGGGCTGGCACTGGGCACGTCCGGGACACGGACGGGCACAGACGGGCCCTCCTTTGGCTCTCCTTCGGCGCGCCCGCTGCGCGTCTTAAAGTGCATGACTATTTGTAGACCAAGCCCCTCCCCTGGACCGCTAACTCGGGTCCCGCAGGGTCCGGGCCTCACTCAAGATGGCGCCCGACCTAGCCCTCCACAACAATCGGCACCTGGAAGCCGCGGTGGAACGGGGCACAGGGGGACCAGATCTCGAAGCACAATAGTTTGTAAAAGTATTTAAAAGACACAGAATTATTACACCACAATTATTAAAATCAATTGCATGTAGTAAAAAATGACTCGGTAATGCAGTGGGATGCAGGAAAGAGCAGATGAGAACCCTCGCAATCTGCTCGCCTTCACAAGCGGAATATCGAGGTGCTGCCACCACCCCAAACAAACGCTCAGACCCACAAGCACCAGATCTATTTGTAGACCAAACCCCTCCCTCCGCTGGACCGCTAACTCGGGTCCCGCAGGGTCCGGGCCTCACTCAAGATGGCGCCCGACCTAGCCCTCCAAAACAATCGGCACCTGGAAGCCGCGGTGGAACGGGGCACAGGGGGACCAGATCTCGAAGCGCAATAGTTTGTAAAAGTATTTAAAAGACACAGAATTATTACACCACAATTATTAAAATCAATTGCATGTAGTAAAAAATGACTCGGTAATGCAGTGGGATGCAGGAAAGAGCAGAGGAGAACCTTCGCAATCTGCTCGCCTTCACAAGCGGAATATCGAGGTGCTGCCACCACCCCAGTCTGACTCAATAAGTGGATCCACCTCCTCTCATGGGGTGTGAAAATGGTATTTTAATGATTACTCTCTCTCGAAATTCTTTGATCCCTCCATTCACCTTCCTCCGCAAGACTCCTATCCAGACATGCAAAGGCTGGTGGAACTAGGCAGTGACTTTACTAACATATTTTCCATGGCAGCACCATATCCAGCCACTTCACCATCGGCATACATGCAACTCTTAGAGACAGAGATGGTGGTGGTTGAGAAGGTTCAGGATTTTCATCTACTACCACCAATGACCCCAAATCATCTTCAGCTCCTGGATCCCCTTTATGGTTTATATAAGCTTTGCTCTAAAACTACTCCAGCCACCCCCCATCAAGGTCTCTTGTTCCTTAAAAGGTCACCACACAGTGTCCGTAGGAAGTTTAGAGGTAGCTCTTTATTAGACATATTGAATTTACATTCCTTTTGCCTGTCTTAAGTTTTAGGTACCACATATGAGAATTCGTACAGCGAAGGGTCCTAGTGCAGAGGCCTGTCCATCAGTGCACTTTGGGAAGTATTAAGTTCATCACTTTGCCTTAACATGTTAAAGGGAAAGGTATCTTCCTGGCCGGACAACTCTTCCTTGCTGTTCAGTGATTATGGAGGTGTTGATGAACACCGAAAACTAAAAGAGGACATAGCCTAACGGCTAGGGCGGTCGACCTCCAATCTGGGGAATCTGGTTCGAGTCTCGTCAACGACGCTAAACATCCTGTGATTCTGGGCAAATCACTTAACCAACCTGTGCCTAACCCAAAAACAAAATGAATGTGTCCTGGTGTAACACAACTGGTGCTCATGTAAAGCGCTCTGATACCTTCGGGTCAAGTTTGCGCTATATAATTCTCCGGTAAAAAAAGATATGAGGGTCATTGTATAACAATGATGGTTTCCGCCTAAGTCTAGCGAAGGTGCCACTCTCCACTTGTTCCCCATGATCTATAAATATTCACAACTTAGTAGAAGTGACCATGGCCCTTCAGTGGACTGGAGTTACAGTACATTGTCCTTGTACATTGCAATTATCAAAGCACTTATCTCCAAGTCTAGATTGATAACAATAGACAAACAAATTTATTAGAGATGCGTTTCTTTGTATGACTTGTAATAAGTCGAATAAAGATATTCTGACTGACAAACAAATTTACAACTGAAAAAGAACGCTCACATTTTTGGTTTTCTGGTCTGCTTGAAGAGTAATCGTATATGCTTGCAGGAGCCCAAAAGATTGCTGCTCTTAAAACAGCTATGACCACTCACCACTTTGTGAAATATCTTACCTGCTGACTCTCCTAATTGACCTGTCTGCATGTATTGACACTCTCCTGGTGTTGTTGGGTGGTCTTGGAAACACATTACATTCAAGCCAAGCTGATAATGTGGCAAGAGAATTGGATCTTGTACTAGCAACTTCCATTGTGTCCTGTTGACCCCACCTCTAACCTGGTAGTCGCTGCAGTACTGACAACAGTGATAGTGTGCCATGCCCCAGCCCAGCCAGTGAATCGGTATAGTCTCACCACAGAGGGCCCAACTCCCACCATACAGAGATGTGCTGGCTACAGGTGCCTGATGTGGGAATAAGAAAGGGAGGCTTTCACTGCTGGGTTCGAGCTCAGTGAGAACCATTCTATGCCTCCTTTTGATCACAGTCCTACCCACCTCTGCTTTTCTCCCCACCTCTTCTGATGGAGACCGACTTCTATCCATCTCTAGGACATGCTCTTCCAGGCCAGAGGGGGCTGGCAAGAGCAGCTCAGAAAAACACTGAATATTGCTCCACGAAGCTAGTATTCCGTTATAGGAGGGAGTCTACAGCCTACATCTAACGTGAGGACGACTGGAGGGGTCAGGCTCCTTCTGCAACTTTGGGCCTAAATGGCCATCTGAATGTCACATGCTGATGTCCAAGACCTCTGTGTCCTGAATTACTAGAAAAGACAGATACTGCCAAACTACTGTCTAAAGTTATAAGAAACTTTGTGAATCTCAAAATAGGTGTCCATCTGCATCCTAGAGCACAACTCATCTATTCTGCCAAACTCTGCCATGTAAAGAGGGATGTCGCACCACTGAGCTGTATCTCTAAGAATCCTCCATAAACTCCTGGCAAGCTCATGTGCAGTCTAAAATGTATACTAACCATTTAAAGCTTGACAGTGTGAAAGATTCTGTGAAAAAGGTTATCAGGGCAATGCATCTACTCTGCATGAGATTTAGAAATTGCATCCAGGTCACTAGAAGCACTTTGAGTGTAAAATCACACACATCTCATATGTTCTGAAAGAGTCAGAGAACTGAGTTGGTGAACTTTTAAAGATGGAAGTGCAGAAATGATATAAAATGGTGCCTCTTGCAGGCATATTTTATATATCTTTTAGTTAAAAAATAGGTTGTAAAATGGAGAGCCCACTTACATATCCCAACCTGTAAATGGGTACTCCATTTTACAACCTATTTTTTATTCTTTGTGGCTTCAGAGAGAATACTCTTGAGGCCTGTGTGCTGTAGATATACCTGCTTTGCCTACTCCTGCTATCTAGTGTTGGGTCCGGATGTTGGCAAGTAGTGTTTCTTCAAAGAAGTCTTTCTTAGTCATAAGTTAAGATGACTCTTCCTTTGGGTCATAGTGCGCATGGGCATCGTCTCAATTGTTAGATTTCTTTTCAGCATTGGGTTCGGACATCTATTGCTGCACTCTAAGTCGAAACCGTCCTTCGGGTTCCCCTTGGTGCGCAATCCACTCTACCCTCAACAGTTTTGTTATCGTACACGTTTCCCTCTCTCCCCGTATCTATTCGTTCGTAATTGATCAACCTCAGTCAAAAACATCATAGGCGGCCTTCGGGCCTAGCCACGTTGATCCATCCCTCTGCCGATGAAACTGACTCCGTTTCATTTCTGTGCTTGGTGCCGCTCTAATTACTCTCGCACCGATCTACACCAGGTCTGCAACTTGTGGTTATCACAGGAGCACAAATAAGACTGAGGCCTCTTGCTCGTTCAAGTCGAAAAAGACTCTTCAAGATCGTTGGGCGCGACTACGAGAAATGCAGCACCAAAGCACTCAACAGACTCCGGACAAGAAGCTGCAGCATCTGTGGGAGAAGAGGAGGCCTTCTCTGTCCCAGAATCGGATTCTGACCTCGAAATTAAGTAGGAGTCAGAAGACATTCCAAAAACCCTGTACCCCAAAACCTATCTTTTACCAAACCATAAGGCTTCGGTACCACCTCTGCCTTTGGGCCTTGGTCGGCTCCGAGACAATATTTCTAACACCCCGCCCTTGGGCACCAGAACAAGTGGTCAAGCCTTCTGGCTCTGGATCGAGCCGAGACAGATCATCTTTGGACCCATAACATTCCGCTCCAAAAGACCAATCTGGTTCGGGGCCAAAACCATCCGCTTCCAAGGACAAGTCCGGTTTGGCAACGAAACTTTCGGCGCCGAATTTGAAAGAAGATATTTCAGAATCCCCGGAACCAATCTTCGACATTATGAAGGACAGATTAGATCCAAAGCAGAAAAAGCTTTATATCAATCCAGACACTGGATACATATTAACCAAAACTCTTTCCAAAAGGAAAGTCCGTTCAGAGGATACTGGATACAAGATCTCCCTTAGGAAGGATATTGCTACTAGTCATATCCATCCTACTTTGCCTTCCCCTCCACCATCTTCACCAATATTGCCAGGCTCAGATGCATTGCATATAACACCACAAGGATCAGAGTCACAGGCTCTGCTTGCTGGAAACTTTCTGAAATATACAGATTGTGGCGACAAACTTCAGTGGTGTCTGCTGGCTAGCTACAAAGTGCCCCCCGTACAGCAGCACTGGCTGACAACATTTGACCCTAAGACTGAGAGTGGATTGCGGGATCAGAAGAGGAGGAGTAAGGTGCGAGAGCGAAGCGGAGCGAGGGTGCAGCTGAGCTACGGAGCCGCAGGAGCTGCAGGGACTGCCGAGAGCCGAGAAAGTCGAAAAACCGCAGTGGAGAGAAGGAGGGCATCGGTTTCACCGACCTTACTACACCAGCGCCGGCAGGCGGCATGAGGAGCGCGAGCTTGGATTTCGGAGCTCGGACCTTGGCATTGGAGGAACGGCACCTGGAGGAGCACGGCGGAGAGCGTAGCATCCGGACGGCATTTCGTGTGAGGTGCCAAAAGGCTGAGAGCCGCTGCGCTGGTGTGTCCTCCAGACGAGCAAGCAACCGAGGTGAGCCACCCCACCACATTGCCTCCCTCGCCTCCCCCCAGCTGCACTATCCCCTCACCAAACAGAAGCGCAGAAAGCGCGCCCGCCGCTCAGAAGCATAGAAGCATAGCAGCAACTCCTCCCGACGCCGCTGCTTGACCTCTCGATCATAGGGGAAAGCGTGGGCGAATGCGGAGGGGGGGGGGGCGGTGATCAACGAGCTGTGAGCTGCGAGAAGCAAAAAGAGCTATAACAAGGAACATTAGCGACTGCTCAAAAACAGATTTTCCTCCACTTTAATCCAGCTCATTAGCGCACCATCTAACTACACCAAACACACCGCATTCTGCATTAACCCTCCCACCATTGCTAGGATGGGTCGAACAGTTGTGCAGCAGCAGCAGTAGTTGACCAGGAGAGGCGGCTGGGCGTTTGCACCCCATGAGTCCCATCGTGTCAAACAACAGGAAGAGCTTCTCGCAGCAGAGCCTCAGCGGAGACAACACGCCATCTCATTCCACTTTAAAAGCTGCGACCTCACCTCAGGAAACCCTAGGTCCAGGAATTAGCTTGTGCTCGCATAGCCAGCAAACAGGACCAACCGGACCAATCGCAACCATTCAATCTATCATCTATATAAAAAAAAAAAAAAGGTTTTACTTTGACATCCAAGGCTTATCCAAGTTTTATCAAACCTAACCCTCCTGCCTCCATACTAACCTCTCTTCTTACGAACCCAGTGCATATACAATCATGAGGACTAGAAACTCAAACCTGGTCCAACACCAAGAGAAGTCTCGCCCTCATAAATCAGCAAGGAGGCAAAAGGCAAAGTTACTTTACCCCCCAGGAAGAGGGAGCTCCAATTTAGGGCCAGCTCCCAAGGTGGGTCAACAAACAGGAGTCTTCGCAATTTCACCGGCATCACCGGCACCACCGGCATCAGCACCCCCACTAGGAAAGGCTCCTAGCCCAGACAATCCTATGGCCAACAGGCCTTGTCTCAGTGCCACAAAGATAACAACTGGGCCCACTGGGAACAGAGATATAAGAGAATTGATGTGCCTCACGGCACCCACATCTAACGACCTTAGAGGGGTTACGAGTCCCCCACCCACTCCACGCTCGGGAAAAGCTCCCAGACCCATCGACACGTTAATAGACGTTGAAAAAATACCAAGCCCCGCCCTACCTTGGCGGCCAGTCATCCCACTTTCGCCTAAAATAACTACCCTTCAAGGGGGCAGACCACCCGAAACACTGACATCAAACATGGACTCAATAATGTTTACCTACACAAGTCCAACCAGCTCAGCCCCTCAACAGCAGGAGGATTCTAAACCGAGCCCTGCAATAAATGGAATCATTGGGGCCTACGAAGCCAAGGGAGCCAAAACACACATAATTAGTGACATATCACAAACCCAGATCATGAATTCGTTAAAACCCCGTGGCCCGGCACAAGACAAAGATTCGTTGCTTCTCAGCCCCGTGAATGGAGGAGCGGACACGGTCAAGAAGCCACCATTAATTTTAAACCACTTAACACTAATCAACGAGGCTCTTATCTCAATGGCAAATGCGGCAATAATGCACGCAGACAAACTTGATGCTCAAATAAAATTTTTACAAGCAGTTGCTGGGCTGATCTCTGGGATAGATTCCAAACTGGACCACCTGAATTCACTAATACATAGAGCCCAGGCCAACACCACCTCAACAACCAAACCAGAGTGCTGCGGTTGCAACCCCATACTGCTTAATTTAGAAAAACCACCAGACATAATGAACACGCTAATTGATTATCTTAAGAACGAAGCTAGCAGGCAACGGATCAACTCACCCGCACAGCAAAACACCAACGTGCCCTGTAACATAAAAGACTCCCAAACCAGTGACACAGAACCTCCGCAAGACGTGAAAAGTTCGGGCATTGAGCCTACAGCCATGGTCGACGAGACCGGAACAAAACTTAGTTCCAACCGTGACAATAATCACGAACACCATAACACCCTAAAGCTGGTAAACCCAGACACCCATCATCTCTCTCGAAAAAATAGGAAAAAACTAAAAAAGCTCAACAAGCAGAGAAAACACAAATTTCTCACCAACGGCTGCCCGAAAACACAAATCTCTCACCAACGGCTGCCCGAAAACCAGATGCCCACCGCTCACACCGACGCCCAACATGCGACCAGTCCTTTAAGCACTACTAAAATAACAGGAAAAAACCCGGTATGCTCAGAAGCTCCAGGTGAAACTAACCCTGAATTCAACCTGAGCATAGCGGATCACTCCTCAGCCCGTCAGTTAGCCCCTTCGGCCACGAGCGAACAAAAACATGCCCTCGATCCGCATGGAGAACAAGTCGGGGACGGAATCCAGGACCCACAAAGATATCGCAAAGCCAACCCCAAAAGCCCTCTGCTTTGCAAGCAACTGAACATAAGAACGAGTGTAATGACCCAAGATATCCAAAAAACAAACAATCCGATTACTGAGACAGCCCGAGCACATAGGGTACCCCAAGGCAACTTCGAGTCTAACTTTGAGCCCACTGAGAACTGGGACACGAACCTCAGGCCATCTAGACCACCCCCGAGACGATAGTACAGCAGACTACGGCCTTATCAAATCAGGGGCAAGTTTGCCCAGACACCGTGGCACAGGTAACTTCTATTCCCACGCAGCCAACGACCTAAAGGATGTATATTCCGTTCACAATCCGACCCTCATAAACCATCCGGATCGGAAAATACTGCTGTACCCCGAATACGTCTCATAGGGCAAGTGGGACATTCTCAACCGCAGTAACCTTTTCAAACTCTGCGCAAACTTCCCAGGTCTAGAAAGGATAAAAACAACGGACATTGAGAGCGTTTCCTTCCTCACTCCAGGCTCCAACGAGATAAATGAGACCACAGAGCTAACTTTCACTAGTCTATCTACGGCAGAGGCCCTGAAAAGAAACCATATGTTACTGGAAAGCCGGGGTATAAAAATAAAGATCCAGCCCGCATAAAATATCCATCGATCTTAAAAACCCGCGACTCGAAGAACTGTCCGGACATCCAGGAACAGAACACAGAGAGGAAGTCAGGCAGGAATACTCCGCTCAACAGAGCGCTACATGTGAGGTCCATCCTCCAGGGGACCAAAGGCGGTACGAGTATAAGTTTCACCAACGAAAGCCTCATCAAAATAACAACAAACTTGGGTCAGGGCAAACGCTTTTGCTCAATCAAGGGGAGCGCCAGCAAAGACTAGTCCTGGCTGCCGCAAGCTTTAAATCCCAGCACCTAACATCTGTCTTCCCGAAAGCAAGGAGCGCAACCAGCAACGGTCGACAAATGGCAAAGAAAAGCACACCAACCGAACGTCGACCGCCAGCAGACTGAACATCATGACCTGGAACGTTGCAGGGATCACAAAGCTCGTTCAAAATCAAGCTGCAGTGGCATTCTTGGAAGGGGCGGACATAATTTGTACCCAAGAAACCTGGGCAACAAAACCCATATCAATAAGAGGGTACGCAAAATATTGCAAACCAGCCATTAAGGACAACATATTTGGAAGACACTCAGGTGGGATATCCATCTACATTAAGCACTCGCTGAAACTTGAATTTATAGAAAAAAAAAGCCAATCAAATATGTTCCTGGCGGGCATCTTGAAAGGCCTCCACTTGACCAACGGCCCACATTCAATACTTCTAATTAACGTTTATTACAACTTTCATGGGCCGGGGGCCAAAGACAATTTGACTTTGCTAACAAGTCAGTTAGAAGCTCTGCTTTTACAACACCCATTACTGGACTCCATTATCCTCGGCGACCTCAATATACATAACATAGGGGCCACGGTCACACAAAGCCACCACCCTGGGGCTAGCAACGCTTTGAATACCCTAATAAAATCCTACAACCTGGCAAGAGCCCACTCTGTCCTTTTAAAGAACAACCCTGGGCTCTTGTTGCCCCCACTTACAATAATCAAACAACGATTGATTATATCCTATTAAGTGCAAAATTACAACATTCGATGTCAAATTACACAGTGCATCCACGAAATGAAAGCGATCACGCCACCTTAACACTTACACTGAATCTCACAGCAGAAACTCGCCATAGGACACACTGCATTGGGGCTCCAAACGGTGAAGAACTGTACAAGCTACCGAGAAGAATCAAATGGGGGCCGTCGCCTATCACTAAGTTCAACTAATGGATAAACACATGGGCAGGCTGGCCATCAAGCGCCAATAACACGGGCGCTATAGAAGAATGGGACAGATCCGCCTGGAACTTAGCGTCCTTGCTTCAAGGAGACACAGCAAGCACAAATCGATGGAATTCACCACACATACTTGGAATTATCCCAGCAATCAAAGAAAGCGCCAGACAACTAAATGCCAAACGTAGAGCATACTGGAAAAACGGCACAGCATCGGACAAAATGCTACTAAAAGAAGCAGCAAAAAGTCATTCAAATAAGGTGTGGGCCGCGAAACGCGAACACTCCGAGGCACAATGGCTGAAGATCTTTGATTTGCTGAGACCCTGTAAATCCCAAGAGTTTTGGAGTTATTTAAACACCCTAACTCAAGGAAACAATCACAGAGAGAACTCCCTCGACGCACGTATCTGGGTCGGCCACGTTAAAACATTATACAAAGACGATCGAAGTAGACCTCACCTAAATAAAGCCCTCGCTGGGAGTGAAGAAATAGATACCACAGCCCACACAACGGCCGTTCCAGAAAAATCCTTAGTCTCCAAGATTCTAAAAAAAAATCTGACAAAACTGGGCACCGGGCCCCAATGGCCTTCCTGGCTCCCTATTCAGGGCAAACATAGAATTCTGGTCTGAGAATTTGACCCAACTGTACACAGAATGTCGGATTTTGGGAGACGTTCCAGACTCCTGGAGAGGGTCGCTCCTGCACCCAATACACAAGAAAGGGCCAAAATCCTACCTGAACAATTACCGCATGATCGCTCTGCTGGACATCGAGGGCAAGGCCTACGCGAGTACCATTCTGGCGGAACTAGCAAGCTGGGTGAGTACAGAAGGCCTCCTGCCCTTCTTTCAAACAGGGTTTAGATCCGGGGCATCAACTGTGGACAACATAACAGCTCTCTCATATCTAGTCCATCAAGCAGTGTCTCGCAAAAGCCTCCCTCTCTTCGCCCGCTTCATTGACTATTCTGCAGCGTTCGACGGGGTAGACCGCTCAACTCTTTGGAAGAAGCTGGCACTTTGGAACATCAACCCAGCACTATTGAAAGCAATTCAATCTCTGTACCAAAGAACGTGGGTCAGAATTAAACTCTCGAGTGACTCCGTTACAGAGAAAATTGAAACAGACCGCGGCCTAAAGCAAGGGTGCGTCTTAGCACCGCTGTTGTTTAATTTATACACAGCAGACATGGGCCAAGCTCTGACCAGAGCCGCCCTAGCTACACCGAGGATTGGGGGCACTAAAATACAGCTCATGCGATACGCCGACGACTTGGTACTTTTAGATCACACCAAAATAGGCTTACAAAAGGTACTGTCGGCCCTGGCAATCTACAATGATAAAAATAAGTTGGTGGCCAACCCATCTGAATCCAAAACTGTAATCTTTGGGCACTATCATAAAAAAAAATTCGCAAAATGGAGCCTGGCCAGCTGACCCTGGAATGCACACAGCAATGTAACTACTTGGGCGTTTGGTTCAACGAATCGGGGCGCCCTGGAGTTAATTTAAGGAAAATTCAAACCAAAGGGAAAGCCATTATCTATGCCCTCTGCAAACTACACGCCACTCTACACAGCCCCACAACGATGGCCATCCAAAGAGGTTTAAGGGCAAAACTAATGCCAGCCCTTAACTACGCCCAACAAGCATTTCCTGGACAACTAATCAAAGACCTGGAACAAATCCATTGCAGTGCATACAAAAGGTTATTCCACCTACCCGCGTGCACCAGAAATACTCTTGTGCGATTAGAATTTTCCTTGAATCAACAAAAGCTTGAAGAGATGGCTGCCCTGAGCAAATACTTTTATCTTACAACAGCGGCACAAGAGAAAACAATGAAGGCAGTCCTAAAAAACATCTTTTTGGAATCAGGGAACCCCTGGTCAGCGACCCTCGCCGCGGCCACTGATCTTCTTAATTTAGCTCTAGAGAACTGGGGCCCTGAGTTAATCAAGTACTCTGTCGTAAAAAAACAAGTCCGTATCTGCTCTCGTGCCTCAGACTTGGAATTGCTGGCCAAAAGAGGCTTCCACGAGTCCCAAAGTCTCCCACACACAGTGCATAACTCTAAACACCACCTCACGCAGGCTGTGGGCCGTGCAGCCTTACACAGGATTTTAGCATTCATATTACACCCCCTGCCCCTCAAAGAATTATACACCACCGAGCCGAGAGGAACAGCGATCAAGGAATGTCAGCTCTGTGAATACAAACGCGAGTCCTTGGCTCACCTCCTACTTTGCTGCCCGGCCCTGCGCGCAGCTCGCAGCCTTTATCTCAGGCCCATTCTTCTACAACTGGGCACGCGCACTGCAAAGGAGGCAGTCCATCTACTTTACACACTGAACACAGTAAAACAGATGGCCACGTTTGGTAAATTCATCCAACAGACCCGCACAAAGTTGATGGCCATCTCGGGCTAAGTGACCAGAGAACTAGATCACGCACGTCGGGCCGAAAGTCTACGGACATTATTCCCTCAGACACCAAGCATCCTGATCCCATTTATACAGACTTCCTTTTAACATGATGATTCTTTTAACTTTTGTATCTTGTTTTTAATGCAATGGTTTTGAGTAACCAAGCAATACAATTATTCATTCACAAGGATCTCCACACACAGCTTATTTAGGAGATGGGGATGATGACAATGTTACCCTCCCCCCCACCCCCATGGATACTGATCCAGACCTATACCCTGCAAAACCCTCACCTCCAGATGATAACATATCCTATCTGGAGTTAATTTCCAGGGCAGCAGCATGTTATGTTAAGAGATATTTATAAAGCGTGCGTACACCACATGGTTTATTTGGCCCTAGGGTCAAGGGAGCACTGCTGCTAAGCAGCATATCATGGGGCTACACTGCATAAAGAGGCCTTAGATGACAATGTTTTATTTGAGACCCTAGTGTCTTTACACGGAGTTAGTCAAAGTCTCCCTATGTTAAAAGGCATGATGAGACATGCAGATGACATTTTTAAGGACCCGGCTTGTGCACAAGTTTTTACACTTAGTGTTGATTAATAAAAACCAGATCAGAGGGTGTTGGTTTATATTTTTTTAAAGAACAGCTCCCTCTAGATTCCCTGGTAGTTTCCAACGCTCGTAAAAGAGCGAACCCAACAGACATCTTGGGATGCACCTCCCCCAGGTAAAGAATCCAAGCATATTGACATATCTGGTAAAGGGGTAGCTGCTCAAGCTGCTAATCACTATAGCATTGCCAACACGCAGGGCTTATTAGCTAGGTATGGCAGAGCACACTGGGATGAGATGGAAGGCCTTCCAGGAGAGCACAAGAAAAAGGCACAAGAGCTAGTTCAAGAAGGTAAGCTCATGTTCGAGGCTTATGAGCTGCAGATAATATACTTGTGCATAGATCGCAATCTGGTGTTGGGCTTGGGTGTTTGCACTTTGTTTTTGTCTTTGGAAGAAGTCTTTGTAGTCACGAGATAGGTGACTCCACCCTAGGGTGATAGTGCGCATGGGCATCGACTCCATCTTCAGATTGTTTTTTTTCCGCAATCTGGTTCGGATGTGATTTGCTGCGCTCCGGGTCGGTGTAGTCTTCGAACCCCCTTCGACGCGCACCTATCACCACTCGACGGTATTATCTTGATCACGTTTCCCTTTTGATGTGTATCTTCCAAAAACTATATTATCCTCGACTTCGAACTTCGACACGGGCCGTTGGGCCTGTCTGCACTAACTACGCCAGCAGTCAATGGAAAGGACTCCTTTAAAAAAATGCCCTGTGTGTGGTGCCCAGTTCCCACACATGGACTTACACGAGGTTTGTAACCTCTGCCTCTCCCCGGATCATGAAGACAAGAACTGCGAGGTCTGCTCATCGTTCAGGTCAAAGAAAACCATCTGTGACCGTCGGGCTCGACGTCACAAAATGTTCTGCAGAAGCATCTCGGTTCCAGACATTTTCAAAGCAAATCCCGATGTCCATACAGAACAGGAAGCTGATGGAGAGGCCTCCGTCTCCGAAACCGACGACTCCGACATCGAAGACGAGGCAGTCACTCGGGCCCAGCGGTCTCTGAGTACCGAGACCCCACTCCCAACCAACCCCAAACAAAAGGCTCTGATAATACCTTCGCTCTCCGGCTCAGGTCGGCACCCACAGCACATTTCAGATGCCTTGCCCTTGGGCCCGGCTATGAAACCAAAAGAAAAGCCTCCCGGCTTGGGCTGAAGTCAACCCCATTCAGGCGCCGACAAGTCACCTTTGGCACTGTAGCCCAAAACCAAACCTGTGCCACACTCTTCGTTGGCACCGAAAACCGCATCGGCGCCGAACTTGAGAACTTCATCCTCGAGTTCTTCTTCCGTTCTTTTGCATGTGGGGACACCCAGAAACATATCTGTGCGCCACACAGCTACACGCAAAATGCTCAAGCTTTGCGTCCAGGCATCCACACCCATTGTCCAAAGGCAATGCGCTATGGATGAACTGGTCAGGCAAATTTGCTTATGCTTTTCCGCCTCTCCCGCGCATTCCGTTAGTGGTTCGGAAAATCAAACAGCATTCCCTCACAATGATCCTGGTTGCTCCAACATGGGCCCGACAACCATGGCTCACAACCCTCTTGGAAGTATCAGTAGTTCCACATCAAAAGCTACGCCTCTCACCCAAGCTTCTTACTCAGAACCATGGAGAGATCAGGCATCCAGATCCCAACCAACTCAACTTTGCGATCTGGTACCTGAAGTCTTAGTTTGGCTACCTCAATCTCCCGCCAGACTGCATGAACGTCATTAAAAAAGCTAGACGTCCTACCACCAGAGCATGCTATGCAGCAAAGTGGAAACAATTTGTGTTTTATTGCACAAATAACAAAATTGATCCACTAGATGCTTCGATTCAGAACATTATCTGTTATCTCTTGCACCTACAACGATGTAACCTAGCATATACATCTATCCGACTACATCTCGCTGCAATAGCAGCTTATCTCCAAAACAGACATTTGTTTTTATTTTAAGTACCAGCTATTAAGGCATTTATGGAAGGACTTAAAAGAATAATTCCACCCACCGTTCCACCCTCTCCAGTGTGGAACCTGAATGTAGTCCTTACCAGATTCATGGGTCCCCCATTTGTACCTCTTCATAAATGCAAATTACAGTTCCTCACTTGAAAAGTAGCCTTACTGGTTGCTGTCACATCTCTTAGAGTTAGTGAACTCCAGGCATTAACCATACAAGAACCATTTTTACAAGATACATCATAACGAAGTGGTTCTTAGAACTAACCCTAACTTTTTCCCCAATGCCATGTCTGCCTCTCACCTTAACCAGTCTGTTGAACTCCCGTTTTTTTCCCTCAACCAGACTCAGTGGCAGAAAGGGCTCTTCACACATTAGACGGTAAAAGAGCAATACTCTACTATATTGAAAGAACAAAATCCTTTAGAAAGACTACACAACTCTTTGTGGCTTTCTTCCCATCTCATAAGGGCAATCCCATTTCAGAAGCAGGAATTGCAAGGTGGATTGTTAAATGCATCCAAATATGCTATATCAAAGCCAAACGCACATTAACCATTCCCCCTAGAGCTCATTCAACACACAAACTAGGGGCTTCTATGGCATTCTTAGGGAACATTCCCCTAGATGACATCTGCAAAGCAGCAACTTGGTCTACAAAACACACTTTCACAAAACCCTATAATGTAGATGTGCAAGAAAAACAACAAGCTAGTGTGGGCCAGGCTATACTAAGAAAACTTTTCAGACCACTGTAATAGCTACAGGTAGCCACAGCTAAGAAGGTAACTGCTGTTCAGTGTATGCAGAAGTATATGATCTGCAGCCCATATGCCTCGAACGGAAAATGTTACTTACCAGTATGCACCTGTTCTTGGCATGTAGAGCTGCAGATTCATATATGGCCTCCCACCTCCCCGGATACCTCGATCTGTTCTAGTACTATCTTACTTGGATACATCACACATGGACAACCTTTTTTCTATTTCTTACTAACTCCATCATAACCCTTTATGGCGAAAACAATCTGAATCTGGAGTCGATGCCCATGCGCACTATCACCCTAGGGAGGAGTCACCTATCTCGTGACTACAAAGATTTCTTCCAAAAACAAAAAAAAGTGCAAACATCCGAGCCCAACACCAGATGGTGATCTGTTCACAAGTATATGAATCTGCAGCTCTACATGCCAAGAACAGATGCATACTGGTAAGTAGCATTTTCCTTCTAACTTAAATGTGGTCTTCATTCTGCTGACTCTGGAAGTTAACACCAGTATTTTCTTATGTCGGCATGCCTGGCTCAGAATTTTCAGGCTTTAAACCAGAAGTCCAACTGTCTATTTTAAATACTCCTTTTGACAAACAACATCTTTTCGGACCTCAGGTTGATGAGGCTTTAAAAAAGATGAAAAAAGACACTGACGTAGCAAAACCCATGGGAGCACTTCAGACTCCTTCAAGCAGAGGATCATTTAGTCACTCATTCTATAGAGCAAGGTCTAAAAGTAGATCCTCAGACCCTAACACTTCCTCGTACACATCCAACACGCAATCCTCTTCCGGTAGAGGCTTCTTTTGAGGAGGTTACAGAGGAAACCATTTTAAAGGTGGGGCTAAAGACACGTCAACGCCAAACTCCCTTTCTCCCAATAAGCAGTGACTTGCCTAAAGTTCCCCTGTTCATTTAACACCTGTCGGGGGCAAGGCTTTTTTTTTTTTTTTTTTGAGTTTTTTTATATAGCGCAAACTTGACCCTAGGTATCTGATATCCGAGCGCCTTACACAATCACCGGTTGCGTTACATGAGGATACATTTATTTTTGGTAGGCACAGGGCGATTAAGTGATTTTCCCAGAATCACAGGATGTTGCACGTTCTTGCTGAGACTCAAACCCAGTTCCCCAGATTTGAGGTTGACCGTCCTAGCCGTTAGGCCAACTCCATTCCTTCAACAATTTCTCCCCTTTTCGGCAATCCATAACATCAGACAAATGGGTGTTCGAAATTATCCTTCATGGTCATTTGCCTGGAGCTCACCAGAAATCCTTCCAACATTCCACCCCGCACTCACAAACTCGTCAGAGCACTGGCAACTCCTCAACAAAAGGAGCTATAGAACCATTTCCACTACAGTACCAAGGTTCAGGGGTGAACTCTGTACTTTCTAGTCCCCTAGAAGGATGGCTCCTTAAGACCAATTTTAGCTCTAAAGACATTGAATCTGTACATACTTTCAGAACATTTTCACATGGTGACGCTTCAACAGGTCCTTCCACTGCTACAGCAAGGCGACTTTGTCTACACTAGACTTAAAAGATGCCTACTTTCATATTCTGGTTCTCCCAGCTCATCGCAAATACCTCAGATTCGTAATGGGGGGGAAAACATGATCAGTTCAAGGAAAACACTATTCCCTTGCACACGCTGAGAGTATATACACAATTGGCAATAATATAGATAATTGTTTTGAGTATACTGCACTCTCATTGAAACGCATTAATTTTTCTTTCAGCCTACAGGAATCAACAAGACGAGAATAGGTACCGTATCCCTCAACTATTGTGTTCACCCCTATTATCGCTTTGGGGGAGCATGACGTGCATGTTCTATAGGGTTACAGCTTTGGCAACGTGAGGGCTAACTGTCCCAGTATATGAGACAATTGAGTGTACACTGTGTTTATGCTCACAATGCACCCTGTTACTTCACGCATAATTTTAATAGTAAACTGTTCTGCCAGAAGAAGAGTTTGGAATACTTGTATAAGGGAGATTACGTTCTGTTCTGGAATCACCATTGTTTACACACAATACAGTTTAAATATCATGACAAAAGTACGCATGGGTTTCCACAAAGTACACTATGAGTGTAATACGGATTTTTCATGACACCACTTCACTTGGGCATACGCACATATTTGCATTCTTATTCATGCATACCACAACCTTTGTATTTGTATACTTCCTTAGCCCTGAAGAAGTTGCGGGTTCATCCCTTGTACAGCGATGAAACACATCTTGGCTAGGAACTCAAGGAACTGACTGGGGTGTACAAGACACCATCCACAGAAGAGGTAGAAATAGAATAACCACGGAACTAAAGAAAACAATTGATCTCTATATTATTGCCAATTGTGTATATACTCTCAGCGTTTGCAGGGGAATAGTGTTTTCTATGAATGTGGTCTTTTGACCTCACATCAGGGAATTTGGTGATTTTCCCTACCTTTTTGCACAGCGCCTAACTTCTGCTGCCATAAAATCTCTACGCGAAATGTCTTGGAGTGCCACACACCTATTTTATATCACCGAGCTTGCAGCACTTATGATCCATTGAAGGTACTCCCGTATGGAGTAACTATTGCTCCTAGAGTATTCACATAATGTCTGGCAGTAGTAGCGGAACATCTCAGAAGACAACAGATTCATATCTTCCCATATCTGGACGACTGACTCCTCAAAGCCAGCACACACCAAAAGTGTTAACACCGCACTCATAATACATTTAGACCTACTCTACCAATTGGGTTTCACGGTCAGTGCTCAGAAGTCTCACCTTCAGCCTTCACAAATGCAGTCTTATCTGGGAGCGACTCTAGCACAGCTCTAGCCTCACCCAAATGCAGCCAGAATTCGAAATATTACAACTCTGCTACTACAATTTCAAACCAATCATTATTTAACAGTCAGGACTTTCTTGCAACTGTTAGGAATGATGTCATCATGCTTTGCAATAGTGCCTCATGCAAGGTTACGCATGCATCTTCTACAAGAGTGTTTAGCACATCTGTGGAATCCGTCTCGGGGTCAATTAACAGATCAAGAGTTGGTAGACAGCTGCACCCATCACTTTCTGCAGTGGTGGAACACCCCAAACTTCTCAAAAGGGCAGCCCTTCATTGACCCTGATCCACAGATCGTGCAAACAGCAGACTCATCTCTCACAGGTTGGGGTGCCCATCGTCACAACTTGACATTTCAGGGTCTATGGGACAAGAAGTATAGAGCTCTGCACATCAACTATGTAGAGCTTTTAGCTGTATATCTAACACTGAAAGATTTTTAGTCTCACCTCATAGGGAAAGTTGTCCTAGTCCCCACCGACAACATGACAGCAATGTACTATGTACAAAACAGGGGGGGGCCACATTCTCTGCAACTGTCACGCGTCTCTCAGACAATATGGCGTTGGGCTATTCATCCCAGAGTCCCATCTTCTGTCAGAGCACCTCCCAGGAGTGAACAATCAGATTGCCGACCTCCTAAGCAGAAGGCGGCAACAAATTCACGAGTGGGAACTTTATCCCCAGATTCTTCTTCCATACTTTCAAGAATGGTGATTCCCACAAATAGATCTTTTTGCCACAGTGGAGAACTCAAAATGCCCAAACTTTGCCTCCAGGTTTCCACACGAGGGTGCCTTTGGATAGAGGTATCCAAAGGCAATCCTCTATGGATGAATTAGTCAGGGAAATTTGCCTAAGCTTTTCCACCTCTCCCTATGCTTCCATTTCTGGTTCGGAAGCTCAGGCAAACATCTCTCGCACTGATTCTAGTAGCTCCTACTTGGGCCCGTCAACCATGGTTCATGACACTTTCAGAACTGTCAGTGGTTCCACATCAAAACTTACATCGCGTGCAGAACCATGGAGAAATCAGACATCCAAATCCCAAGGAGCTCAATCTAGCGATTTGGCTCCTGAAGTCGTAGTATGGATATCTTAACTTGCCACCAGAATGTATGGCCATTCTTAAAGAAGCAAGAAAGCCTACTACCAGAGCATGCTATGCATCTAAATGGAAAAGATTTGTTATATATTATACTAATAACGATAGTGATCCACTCGCAGCATCTACTCAAAATATCATTTGTTACCTTCTGCATTTACAGCGCACTGGTCTAGCCTACACTGTATTCGACTGCATCTTGCGGTCGCGGTCACGATCAACATCTATCTTTGTTCAAGGTTGCAGTAATTAAAGCCTTTATGGAGGGCCTTAAGAGTAATACCACCCCGGGTGCCTCCAGAACCAGTTTGGAAGCTGAACATTGTGCTTAAACGGGTCATGGGTCCACCTTGTGAGCCATTACACAACTGTCCACTACAGTTTCTTTCATGGAAAGTGGCCTCCTCATTGCGATAACCTCATAAAGACAAAGTAGTTCTTCGCACCAACCGAAAATTCCTTTTCACAGTCTGCTTTTTATATAAACCAATCCATTGAGTTGCCTGTGTTCTTTCCTCAACCTAATTCTGTAGAAGAAAGAGCTCTTCATACTCTTGATGTCAGAAGAATTTTTTTGCACTACATAAAAAAAATAAGGTTTTCGTAAAACAAAACAATTTGTTTGTTGCATTTACTCCACCTCACAAAGGCAATCCAATTTCTAAATTTAGTTTTGCAAGATGGATTGTTAAATGCATTCAAACCTACTACGCTAAACCTAAACAAACTTTAGCTATACCTACTATAGCGCATTCCACTCGTAAAATAGGAGCATCTATGCCCTTTTTCGGTAACATCCCTATAGCTGACATTTGTAAAGCAGCAACATGGGCCACAACACACACTTTTACCAAACATTACTGTGTGGACGTGTTAGCATGTCAACAAGCCAGCGTAGTGCAATCAGTGCTAAAAACACTTTTTCAAACCGCTGCAACATCTACTGGTTATCCACCGCATTGGGAGAATACGAGTTGATGCCCATGCTCACTATCACCCAAAGGAGGAGTCACCTTACCTTGTGACTAAGAAAGACTTCTTCGAAGAAAAAAAAACTTGCAAACATCCGGACCCAACACTAGATGCCAGGAGTAAGCAAAGCATACGACTCTACAGCTCTGCATGCCAAGAACAGATGCTTACTGGGTAAGTAGCATATACCTTATGGAGCACTAGAATGATGTGTAATTAACATAGTGGGAACAGTGAGAGGCACATTTCTTGTATCTCTGGTATAGATGATTTACAAAGCTTTCTTCCTAAACTCGGTGTGCAATCAATGTATTTGGTGCATATACTCCATGGAGAAGCGTGGCTCAGTGGTTAGAGGCGGCAGACCCGGAAGCTGAGATCGACCGTGGACCAGGGTTCGATTCCCCGCCTCGGCGGGTTTCGGCTCAAAAATTCCACAGACTCGACAATTCTCGCTCTGGTGTCTACTCAACTCACGGGGTCACACTCTGCGACTCTGGGCAATAGCTTGCTTAATCTCCACTACGGCCCCTCGCGGCGGGATGCCTGGCTTTCACCTTGTGGACACCCTGCTGGGGTTTCTCACAGGGGAATAACAGGACGGGTTCCCTAAGCAAGCGCCGGGACGCTCACGGGCAGCCGTGCGCTTTACAAATCCAGCACATTTACACATTTACATGCTGGGTAGGAGCTATGAAGATGTGTGTAGTCCAAAAACAGCTGACAGTGATGAGAATAATTTTAACGCCCTCAGTCTGATCTTCTGTTTATTGAGGAGTGGGATGCTTTTTTAAATCTCGAACTGTTTCATTTCTGTGGCCCGTGTTTTGCATTTTTAGGTCTGCAAGAGAATGTTCACACACATTTAGTGCATTTTTCACTTTGTGTATCAGCCAACCGGAGTATTTTGCATTTATACGTCCAGCAATTGTGGTTTTGCATTGGTAATTGGCCAGAGGTTCCACAATTCACTTCCTCAGTTTTGGCTTTGATTCAAAGAGCATTTTGTAACTTGAACTGGAGAAAAGCTTCTTAGCTCCATTCCATGTAATGCTAGCAGCATAAAAGTGCATAATGGGTTTGCCATGTTTATTGCACCAGTGTGAAAATGTTTGTAATGTGACAGTTAGTATAAAATATCAAAACAATGGTTTAAGTGAGATAGTGGAGTATTGATGCGTCTTTCGGGGAACATTTTTTTTTTCTATTTTTTAAGTGGTCGCACGCACGCATTAGTTTGGAGGTGAGAAGTACTGATACTCGAACAACTTCACAAAATTTGTCAGATAGAATGTGTGCACAGACCTGCACAATATTGAGAACAAGTGAGTTTTAGAGAACCTTATGCATGACATACCACAAAAGCGTATAGAATAAACGTGAAAAAGAAACAATGTCACATTTGTTACTATCATTTTTTTCTTGTTTCATCAGACAGCTTTATCTCAGGATCAGGAAGCCTCGCTTATGTTTGATTATGCAGCAGCCATGGATGGTGCACTTAGCAATCAAGAATCTTCTGCCACTGAAAGTGCGGCCTCTAATGCACTTGTAGGTGAACAGATGGCCTTGCCATCTTCACAGACACTACCTGCCCAGGACCTGGACCTAGACCTGGAGGAAGACCATCTACAGGACACGTGGGCATTTGCAGGAGGCCATAGTAATGGTCCTTCAGGGGATTGGAACCTTCAGGTGCCAGAGGACAAGGACTGTGAGCAGGTCTCCATCAACAGTCTGAGTGTCTCGGAACTGGGAAATGTTAAGAAATCCAAAGGTAATTCTCATTTTATGATTTGTTCAGTAAGTCTCTTTGTTTTGTTACCACAACATTGGGGTCAATTTACAAACTCATTTAGGAATAGAGGAAATACTACTTTCCTGGTCAAATTAATGCCTTTGTGTGTTGGCCAAAATGTCTAACTTCTTGTTAGTGGACGCGCAAAGAGGGCGCAGTAGTTTTTGTTTGTACTAATTATATATGGGTATTCCGGGGGTATTACCATTTAACTTTTTTGGGGGGCAATCCCCAAATCCATTTAAGAGCAGAACTACTATTCCTGTTGTGCTCCTCCACTCTTAATGGCTGTGACAATTGGCCCCATAATGTGAAGGGTGTTTTACAATGGTAATTGGAATATTAATGCTATTGCGGCAGACTAATTAGCTCCTAATGATTACCTTAAATCCCTCCTTGAAAGTGCTGCTGCGACCTAGTCCGTAATCTGTCTCCAAAACATGTGAATATATTACTGAAACCCGTAAACAAATTTTGCTCTGAACAAAAACACATACAACTTATGTCTCTAAAACATCACTCAGTGTAATCCATTTCCGCATTTAGATCATCACACAAAGTTGGGTTTAGGAGTAATAATTAATTACATACAGTTTAAAAAAAAGAAAGTCCTGAAAATGTACTCTTGGGTTCAATCTTTGTAATGTGATGGCAATTTCTATGGCTTATTGTTACCAAAAATGGTAGTCTGTCTCGAACTGGAGCACAATCGTATATTTCTAAAAACTTAGCCGCTAATTTCATTGGACTAGACCGTAAAAAGTTTGGAAGACCAGCCACAACAACTTGCACTGATCCTGTCTGTCATGAGACACTAGCGCAGTTTCCTTGGTGCTGTAGAAGTGGGCCCTTCCCAAGGGAGTTGGAGAGCCAATTTGGCGGCCATTTTCTGAATTCTTTGTAGTGTGGGGAATACAAAGATGGGCACTTCCAAAAAATAACGAATTGCAGTAGTCCTGTCTACTTAAAATAGTATTTATTACTATTAAAAGACGAGTGTGTGCTGGTAAAACAGGCAAAATATTGCATACAAGACTCCTCAATAGAAAACAATTGGAGGAAAGGTGGCTCACATGACTAGTGAGAGTCATTTTATCATCAAGAAAAGCACCTGGGTTACAATCTGAGGTGTGCAAAGTTTCTCTGGCCAACACTTGGAACTAGGGTAAGTGGCTGTGGGTTTACTGGAATTCGGGCGACTCTCCCTCTTTTCCAGATTAAATTTTAAGGAGTTGTTCTCAGGCCACTTCACCATTCCCCGCATGCAATTTTAGAAATTCTCCTGGGGACACTTGTATCAGAGCCTGATAGTTTTAACCAAAGAAGTAACTGTGTATTATCTGCATAGCTCATAAGACCAAATAATGGAATAACTAGTGGACATAAAGAACACCCAATGATGGAATAAGGAGGGGCAGTGGCTGGACCTAGAGATTTAAAGCAGGGGCTTAAAGAAGAACCCTGCCGTGCATGCTGTTTTCAAATTTTAAACTTGAATTGGCTATAAATGGCTGTAGAGACACTGCTTGCTGGCGTTGTGAAGGATATGATCTAATCCACTCCAGAGCTCCATCTTGTACTCGAGTCTCTCTCAGCCTGAAAAGCGAATGCTCATGGGAGACCATATCAAATGCCGCGGACAATTCAACAGCACTAAGGTCGACGAATTACGTTAGTCACTTGAGTCCGCAGCTCATCTACCATAGTTACCATTGCTATCTGTATGCTATGACCTGGTCTGAAACCAGATGTGGGTTCATCTGGAATCTTGTTGTACTCCAAATACCTCGACAATTGCTTGTTCACCCTTTTTCCAAGATATTGGGGAGCAGCGAAATCAGGTGATAATTACTCTGCCTGTTGTGTATTTTTTTAGTAGTTGTACCAATATGGCTTTTTTCCCCAAGCCTGAAGAATAACTGCTGGATATAGAGATAAATTGCAAATCCGATATTAAGGGTGTGCCACCTTTGGTTAAAACTGATAAAAAATGTTGGGAGAGATTGGATCAAGAGGAGAGCCAGAAGATGTGGTATTACAGATGTTTACAAATGTCATTGGAGTATTCAATTGGTTTAGAAGAGTCGGAGCCAAGCTCCAATGTCTTTGTATCCAATAGTCCCAACAGCCGCCTTCGGCAATTCAACAAGGAAGCTGCAATGTGAGATATTTTTTCTCTTCAAAATAAGTTGACAGTTTATTACAGAGAAACTGTGAGTAATCCAAGCGGTGCAGTCAGGTGCAGCTAAGGAGTTAGGTACCCAAAAAGCTCTCTAGCAGCATGACAGACTTTTAGTATTTTCTATGCTAAATATTTGCTTTAGCAGCTAAAATCTGTGTTCTAAAAGATATTAATGCTGCTCAAAGTTAGAGTTTAAACTCTGTATCATAAGCTTAATGTCATCTCCGTTCTATAAGTTTGCAGGCTAGCTTAGCTGATTTTAGGAAGTTGTTATACCAAAGAGCGGAGGGCATGGCTCAGCAATTTTCAGCTAAACCGGTAGCAGAATCCTATCAGTAACCCTCTCTCACAATCCTTATCCAAAGAGGAGCCAGGCCCAGTAAATCATAGCTTTCTCCTAAACGTCTCCAAGTTATTCTTGGCCCAGGCCCATGTTACCTTCTTAGTCCTTTGGTATTGTTTATCCATACTATTCTTTTAGCAGGATATGAAATTCAATTAAATAATGGTCGATCCACATCATTGGCAGGATCTGCTACTGAGTTAGTCAGGGAGAAGATTGCAGAATATTCTGAGGCTTCATCCCAAAAATGTAAGTCTTAAATGTACAAACCTGCAATATGTTTCAACCAGAGGGGCTAAACAGTCAAAGAGGTCTAATTCAAAACAAGGACGGGCCAGGAGATAAACAAATATAAAAGCCCAGCCTGACTGTCTGAAAGATTTATGAAAAAGTCTGCTAGCTCTCCTTCTTGAAGATCTCCCCGCTCTACTGTAGGGAGCTGAACTGCATCACAGTTTAACAAAAAGAAAAAGTGGCAAAGCTAGTAGCCTTTAATGTCCAAAAACATGTAAACGCAGGTACTCACAGATGCTGTTTAGCACTTTAAAGCAAATCCTATTGGCTTGCAAGTGTTTGGTTAAAAAGTAGCTCAAAGGGATGTTTTTTGTGTACAATGCATATAGGAGGTGAAGAACGGAATGTGCCAATCGTTGATGATTGAGCTTACTTTTCAGATCTAAAATAGTTCCAGGGGAAGCACCAGTGGGAGTGGGGTGGCGGGATTAAAAAGAATAAAAATAAATAAACTTTCCTTCTCCGCCACCCCAGGTATCTCCTCCGTCCTGTAAGGAAGGTCTGCTGGAAGCACCAAAAGTACCCAGGCTTTCCGGACTCTCCCACAAGATCGGCTGGCAGGGGACGGTGTTGGAGGGGTAGGGGGAATTAAAAAAAATTGTAAAAAAAATGTGCACTTAGAGGAGTGCAAACCACTCCTTCCCTGATCTGGCGTCGGAGCCCAGCCCTGTCCAACTTGTGCATAGAAAAAGAAAATGATAATAACGTCCTGTTATCATTTTCTTTTTTGTACTGCTGAAATAGGAGCTAGGCGATGCTCCTCTGTCTTAGCGGAGGAGCCGCCACTGGGAAGTACTTTCTCAGATGTGGAGTTATATTCCAAGCAGCCAATAGCATTGTGAGAGAAAGTTACTTCTCTAGGATGAGCCAAGGCCCACTATATGAATATTTTAAAGAATGGTTAACAGTTGGTGTAGCAGTCAGCTTCGCTCTCATGTCGGACCTAAAAATTGAATCCAATGGGTTTGTAAGATTTCAGTGACCTGCATACAATACTTTCGACTGAATGTTCTGTATGAAAATGAGTGTTTTAATCATGGGATATGAAAATGGGAAAGCAATAGAAATAGAACATACGAGATATGAGTAGTTTGTATAGGCTTTTAGCTAAGTTATTGACTGAAGTGGCTTACCACGCATATCTTTTATTTAAACCATGATGGTGTGAAGCTTTGGAAGGGAAAATACAGTAGTTGTAAGATTTGTCCTTTATTTCCGACTTGGTTGTAAAACCAACCTTGTAGTAGCCCTATTCCTCACCCTCAGAATAAAGACACAGCTGCAGGTTTTAGACTATAGGAAAATTTATAAAAATGCCCCTGCTAATCCAGATAAATTGAAATACAGTCAAAACTTTTTAGTCATGAAAAAGTGTGCATATGAAAGGAATTACCAGTAATTGTTAAAATATAAATTATGATTTGATTCCTGAGGTTTTTGGGCTTATGGAACCCCTAGGTAGTACAGTTCAAAAATCTTCAGGCTTTGCCTAAGGTCTGCCCCAAGGTCACTGATAGAATGATGAAATGGAAATCGTCCTTCTCTCTCCTGTGGTGAATTGTGTTACAGACTTCTGTGGTTCTGTTTGCTCCGCTGCATCAAGTACTCGTGAAGTGTGAACGGATCTGTGATATGTTTTTTAGATTACGTAATTCCCTGTATCCTTTTAACTTCAGTTTATATATTTTTTGCATTTTCTTTCCTTAAACCAAAACAAATATCCCTTCTATTTTGATTGGCTCAAGTAAACAAAGGGTGAACTTCCCCTGACATGCCTTTCTGTTTCCTGACCTCCACCTTTCACCTCAACTTTTTTTTCTTGTGACCATATTCTTTGCAATGGCAGAACAATTACATTAAATTAGTAGTTGGGCACTCTGAAGTTCTACTCTTCTAAATTCCTGGAATCCCACCAAATTTCACAAATGTCCCTCTGCTTGGAGATTTGGGTGCTTCAACCTTTATGTAGATCTTTTTAGGCGTGCTATATACACAATGTTGAAATGGCTTGTACGTACCATAGATTTTGGAGTCCTATTTTCACCCATTACCTTCTGCAAGTATCGTAAGGCCAATACTGCTGTCGTTTTCCACCCCAAACAGCAGGTATTTGGGATTCGGATTGTGTTTTTTCACATTATTCTCTGTGAAATTGGTTATCTTTAATGTCATCTGGGTTTCCTGGCTTCAAGAAATAAGACCCACCATTAGAAACCAGAGAAAAGTATCTTCTCTACTTAGGCCGTGTACGAAGGCTATCACTAATACGATTGAGTGACTTTCAAGATCCAAGAGTGACTCTAAAGGACTTGACCATTTCAAGGACGACCTGCTTTCACCTCTGCAATATTTGTAATATATATGCAGGTATCCTGGTACTACTGTAAATGTATCTTCTTGGCATATGTAGCTGTGCATGCTCCTGCCATCTAGTGTTGGGCTTGGACGTGGGAAAGTTGTTCCTGTTTGAATAAGTCTTTTGAGTCACGAGGTTCTCTGACTCCAACTATTGCTGGTAAGGTGCAGGGGCATAGATTCCAAAAGTAGATTGTTTTTTCTTGTTATTGTTATTGTTATCGTTATTTTTGATTTATAGCGCGCCCAATCACCTACAGGTCTCTAGGCGCTCGGAAATCACAAGAACAACAACTTAGCAAAAGCAGAGAAGCAACCATTAGTCTATATTGCGCTCATGGATCTTCTAAACAGCAGTGTTTTTAACACCCGTCTAAAGCGTAGGAGATTCTCTTCCCTGCGCAGCGGCTCGGGTAGTGCATTCCACAGCTGCGGGACTAGCACGGAGAAGGCTCTCCCTCCTTTGGTTACCAGTTTGTACCGAGGACAAACCAGTCGTTGAGAATTCGAAGATCTTGGAGATCTCAATGGGATGTACACCGCCAGGCGATCCTTGATGTAGGCAGGTGCCAGGCCATAGATTGCCTTATGAGCTATGCACAGATTTTTAAATTCTGCTCGCTCTTTAATGGGGAGCCAGTGCAGGCTCTGTAGCAGGGGAGATGCTTTCGATCGTCTTGGTAGTCTAAAAATAAGACGTGCAGCATCGTTCATAACAACCTGTAGCCTGTATATCAAAGTTTTTGGCAGGCCAAGATAGAGGGCATTTCCGTAATCTATCCTCGAGATCACGGTGGCTGCTACGATTGAGCGCATCATGGATTGGGAGAGAACGGGGGCTAGCTTACGTAGCTGCCGGATGATGTTGGTGCAACTTCCCACCACCGATGAGATCTGACTGACCATCGATAAATCACAGTCCAGTTTGATCCCCAAACTCTTTACGTTCAGGCTAGGTTTTGGAGCGGGGCCTAACTCCGCGGGCCAATAGAGGTCTCCCCATGGGGAGGTGGCAGATGGAATAATCAATACCTCGGTCTTGTCTGGGTTGATTTTCAAGAGATTTCCCGTCATCCATTGGACCGTGTACCTCAAGATGTTCTGGGTTTGGAGTTGTGCGGCACTTGTGTTATCGACACTCAGCAACAGCTGAGTGTCGTCCGCATAGTTGAATACTGTGCAGCCCATGCTCGCCAAAGAGGCAATCAGAGGTTGCAGGTAGAGATTAAATAGAAGTGGGGACAGGGCCGAGCCCTGAGGTACCCCACATTCTAACGTCCCCACCTCACTGTTGAGTTCAGTGTGTCACCACCAAGCTCCGGGTCAATACCTAAAGGTGATCGTCTTCGGGCATGTTCAGATGCTCCATACCCATTGGTAAATCAATTGTCGGGTGTACTGCCTTTTCAGAGTCCTCGTGCTACCCGGTCCATCTCAATGACGGGACCTGTTGGCTCCCCGTACAGGGCCTTGCCCCTTTAGGGCCTACTCCGTTCTCTTCTGCACAGAGAATGACAAATCTGTGATGGAAAAGACTCCATTCCAGAACTGTGTAGAGGTAAATATCCCTGGACAGGCTTCCACCAGGTGTGTAACGTCTGTCTGCCCGGGCCAGAACGAGGCTGCCTGCTCCAGCTGCCTTGCCTTCCTTTAGAAAAAGAATCAGCGTTATCAACTCCTCGCTTGATGACCCAACATACCTCCTGTTTTTTGAGGGGCTCAAACAGTTTATCCCACCAAGGGTCTCTCCGGTCCATGTTTGGAACCTCAGCGTTGTACTAAGCTGGCTTATGGGACCTCCCTTTAAGCCACTACACGCACGTCCCAAACAGTTCTGTCTTGTAAGGTAGCTTTCCTAGTAGTTATCACTTCTCTCAGACCAGTCTGTGACAACTAGATCTCATCCTAGAAGAACCCTTTTTCTCCGTCTACTCAGACAGGATAGTCACTAGAACAAATCCCTAGGTGGCTTAGCTTCCACCTGAATCTAGCCATTGAGCTATCAGTGTTCTTCCCACAGCCTGAGCACTTGGCGGAATGAGCTCTTCATACTCTGGGTATCAAAAGAGCACTTCTGTATTACGTTGATAGGTCTAAGCCATTCCAAAAGACACACCAGCTCTTTGTTTCTTTGTCCAAACCCCACAAAGGCTGCTCTCTCTCCAAATCCAGTATTGCATTTTGGCAAGCCAAATGTGTACAGACCTGTTGCGCCTAAGCCAAAAGCCCTTTGCCTGTCCCTCTCAGACCACACTGAACCCGTAAAAAGGGACTTTTATGACTTTCCTAGGCAACATCCCTATACATCTGCAAAGCAGCTACCTGCTTTCCGCCCCCCCCCCCCACCCGCACACACACTTTCACTAAACATTACTCTGTGATTGTTTTAACCTCCAACCAGCAAGAGTTGATCAGGCTGTCTTACTTAAACTTTTTCAGTCTTCTGCACCATCCTAGTGCTAGCCACTGCTTATTGGAAGACTGATTTATAGTCTATGTACAGCATGTGCATCTACAGCTACATGCCTCCAACAGAAAATGTTATCCTGTAAGCATGACATGTAATGCTGTAGATCCACATGATTCCACCCTCCTCCCCGGAAGCCCTTGGATGCTGCAGTCTCCTTGCTACTTTTTGCATTTCCTGTTCCTTGCCATGGTCCTCTTTTTTTGTACCCTTCTTCTCCATCTATGTTCTCTATTTTTGGGTTGAAAAACCAATCTGACAGTGGAGCTGATGCCACATAACAGTGTAAATGGTGTGATTTTTAAGTGAGGCAGACGTACTGGCTTTGACAAAGGGTCAAAATATTAAAAGCAGTGGGGGCCTATTTGCTTTATCAAGGGGTCACCACATAAACATATGTAAAGCAGATCTGATGACTTTACAAAACCAATAACTATATTCAAATGTATATTTAATAAATTCTCACATCGCAATATTTAATAGTGATTCTCACGCAATGTTTTAAATAAAGCATTATCGTAAAAAAATTAAACATATCTTAGTCTTTTTTCTTTCTTCATATTGCAGCCTTAGGTCCAACTACGAAGGGTCTCTGCACTCCAGCTGAAGAGCAAACCGCTCCAGCTTCAGAGTGCTTTAAGAAAATATAGTAAACTCTCCTGGGATCATGGAATCAGTGACCCAGGAGGCTTAATACACTACATTCTGTGCCAGCATTACCTTGAGCCATTTAAGCTAGACACAGCATTTTTGTTTGTTTGTTACTGTGGTGGCAGCTGCGCTTCTTGCAGCCCTCTACAACATTACAAAATGGTTATATGTGCTGCTACCCCTTCTAGGTGTCCACCAGGTACAAACAAATCTAATCTTGCAGGGCATTAGGGGGACGCTCCTTTCACTGGAGCAGTAAATAAGGGGTGGCTCATGTCGCTTATTTATAATTCTTTTATTTGCTTTTCGTGGGGGGTGAGGAAGGTGGGGTGAGTTATTAACGTTGGAGCCACAGGGAGATCCCTCATGGCCCCTGCATGCTCCCAAGCCAACACCAATGGTGGGGCTGACCAGAGCCGGACATTATTTTTAAACTGGGTGCGCACCTGGGGGCACCCACAACCTTTCCAATCTTTGAGGGCCACGGAGGGAGAAGCTTTTTTCTGTGCTCTCACCTGGCAGGAGCCAAGTTGGATTCCCTGCCCTAGAGAGTGTGGGCAGAGATTAACATTTCTATTCTCTGCCCGCACTCTCCGGGACAGAGAACAGCAGTGTCCAATGGGATGGGGTCCCTAGCATACGGCACTCGTCAGGCCTCGGGAGATGAGGTCCCCAAGGCCGGTGTACAGTTTAGGTAGGTGTGCCGCACACCCCTCCTCTGCCAAAATAACAATCTACTGGACCCCTTGGGACCGAGTCTCAGGGAGAGGGGGCACACCCCCCTTTAAAAAAAACTGTGATGGGTGATGGGGTTCTCAGGGTCGAAGACGTGGGGGTACACTCTCTTCTCCCCATAAATAATGAATCAGCCCTGGGAAATGTCCCCTCTGAGCCCCCAAATGCACTTTGAGTAGTGAGCTGACATCCATTCCTCAGTGTCAGTCAGCACTGACTTTAGGTGGTAGATGCTTTAAATATATGAATGATCTCTGCAGTACAGATGCTTATAAACAGCCAAATCATCAGTACCCACAGCAACTTCATGTCAAGCCTGTCAACATGGCAGGCCTGATAAATGTTTGTGGCCCTGCTTATTAAGGAACCTTTGAGTGAAATCCCTAATGTTGTTGCCTGTTTACCTTTTTTGATGAAAAGGGAGCTTCTCTTTTTTTACTTGCTGTTCTGAAACAGAGTAGGAGGATAATAAGAGAAACCGCACAGTCTAACTTGTGGTTAGCTACACATGAGCACATACACCACCTATGCAACATGGCATCAATGACGGCTTGGACATTTCAGAAAAAAAAAATTTGAAAGCTGGGAAATAAACATTTTAAAGAAATATATTTGACAAAATTAAATTTTTGTAATCAAATGTCTTGTATGTTGTGCTTGCAGGTTTCAGTTCTGTCTTTAATTCCTCTGTACTGTTTGCAATGTCTGATTTGTTTTACCTCTGGTCTCTACGATCTGTTCATTTTTCTTGTCCATTCCCTCTAAACATAAAGAGGACTGCTTTGCCACCAAGAGTTAATTGTCTGCACAGTAAGTTCAATAGTCTTATTTTCTCCTTAAGCTACCCCGGTCTCATTGTGATGCAAGCACTGCATATTCCTCCTACCATCACCAACAGGATTCCCTCTCAAAATGTTAATATGGACTTGAGCAAAGCAAATTGGACGGACCATGCCATTCTTCCTATGTGTTGTTGCACACATCCGCATTATACAAACTGAGAATTCTGCATATTTAGAAAATGTAGAATTTTGAACAACTATTTTTCAAAAGCTGGAGCCTAATTTTAAGATTTACAGTAAAGTAAAATCCAACTATTCCTGGCAGACCCAGTACGTTTGCAATTGCTTAGATTATCTCTGATGGAAATCATGCAGCAATATTTCCATCTCCCTAGTGTAGCATTGGGGCCATGGTCTCTCCGGTGCTAATTTTGCTAATGGCAGATTTACAGTATTTACCTTAAATCAGGAGATTTATATAACTGCTCTAAATCCAGCCCATAGCCATTTAATTTTGACGGCTTTATATCGCATTGTAATTTAATTAAACCAGATACGTTAGGAAAGGGACAAGTTGTCGTGTATTTGAAGTCGGAGTGTAGCATGATTGTTAGTTTACAGAGAGGAACAAGTTACTTGAAAGAATACACATTTATTTTTGGGTAAGAAAGTGTTCGTGGCATGTGTAGCTGTAGATACACATGCTGTTCATACACCTGCTATGTTGTTTTTCTTCGAAGAAGTCTTTTCGTGTCACGAGGTACTGTGTCTCAACCTAATACTGGTAATGCACCTGGGGATCAGCTCTATTGTTCGATTGTTTTTTCTCCACTGTCGGGTACATACATATTCCTTTGAGTTCTGGTTTTACGCCACGTGGTGTTCGATGGGATCTGTTACTCACCGGAAGAGTCTGCGATCGCACGTCTGGTTTCTCCTATTGCGGACTCCCTTTGGCTTGTTTTTTCTGAGGTTTGGACATTTTTTGACCCCCATCCCCTGACCTCTGGCACTACCTCTGCCCCACGAGAATGTTCTCATGATGGAAAGGACCGTTTTTGACCCAGGTGTCACTTGAAGTACCGGAGTACAGACCTCCATCTAGTCGGTAACCTCTGTTCGTCTCCCTGTCTCTCTTTCCATAATAAAAAGACCCTTTGGGATTGTTGAAGCAGTCATATCGCCTCGGCGGTGCACTGACAGCAGGAAGACACTCAACATCTTAGGCGTCTGAGGCAACCGAGAATGACCAGCAGCAGGATGCCACTGGTGGAGAGGTTGAGGAGAGTTAGTGTTCCAACGTCCTTAACATCATTTATCTCCCCGGGAGGCTACAGCCTTAAGCAATTGAGTCACTCATGAAGCCTCTGGGTTACCACTGCTGCATGGCTGTGGTCATGACCAAATAGAGGGTTCAGACTCGACGCATGCACACACGTGAGCACCAAGTCTGCCCTCAAACCTTGTCCACATCCACCTCGACTGCTGTATCGGCTCTAGCCCCGAGAACGGCTTTGAGACCTGTTTTGGAGCAGAGGGCTCTGGATTTGAAAGCTAGCTCTATGCAGCATCTGCCTCAAAATCTATCACTCCAAAGAGGGTGCCGCCCTTGCCTGCCTCTTCCACTGCCTCCACGGACTTAGAACAGCCAATCCCTCTGTTCCTCCATGAGGCCTCAACGCCAGACCGCATCGCACCCACATCCAACCTGGCACAGGTTGGACCTTGGCTACACCTCTGGGCAAGTCCAAGAGGAAATTAACTTTTGAAGAAGCTCTAAACCGTCCTTCGGAGCAGACACCCCGGGAGGGCACCTCACCTCCACTATTGCCTTCTCCCACCTGCTTCTTCTCCTCCTCTTTCTTTGATTCCTACACCACTCCCTTCTATCCCTCCTCTCCACTACCACCAGTGGACCGTAAGCCACACACTCCACAGGGATCTTTTCCTTCGGGTGTGAGGGGGCGTCCAGGGTCTCCCTGTGACCCATAAGACCTGATCTATGGTACCCACATGGACGCATGGGATGACTACGATGTAGAAGCCCCAGCTGATACAGACCTGGATCTTTATCTGGCTAAGCCATCACCCCCATAGGACACCACTTCATATCATGAAGGCCTCCGTCGTGCAGCCACCCTTCACAAGGTGTAAATGCACAAGCAACTTGAAGAGGTGGTCTTCCATATGAAAACCCTTTCCTCCACACATCAGCCTATGCTGAAGGGTATTCATCGACCTGTACGTAAAATCTTTAAGGCGCTAGTAAAGGTGCATTCTGTCACCCTCAAAGTGAATAGAAAATATAAAGGGCATTCCCCAGCCCAGCAAGGGTGCAAGCAGTCCAAACGATGCTACCTCTTTTCAGCCAGATCTCCGGGTAACGGTCAGGATGATCCTGCACCTCCCATGCATGATGGCCTCTTGTATAGCCTTACTCCCACATGCCAGGTTACACATGTGTCTGTTTCATAAGTGCCTAGCAACAAAATGGTCCCAAGCGGAGGGTCAGTGGAATGCCAGCGACCGGTTGCAGAGACGGCCCTTCCTGGACCCAATTCCCCAAGTGACCATCACCACGGACGCTTCACTGCCTGGTTGGGGGCATACTTGCTAGACCTAACCAATCAACGGGATCTCAACATCAATCATCTGGAGTGGTTAGCGATCCATTTAGCCCTCGGGCCTTCCTACCCCTTCTTCAACATAAGGCAATTCTACTCCGAGCGGACAACAAAAACTGCCATGTTTTACGTCCAGAAACAGGGCAGCACACACACTCCCTTCAGTTGTCAGTCTGAGCCCAGGGCAATTTGCTTTGGGTGATTCATCTCCTCATACAATACATACCTGGAATGGGCAACGACTTTGCAGGCCTGCTCAGCAGGATGCATCAACAAGTCCACGAGTGGAAACTTCACCTCCCACTGCTTCTCCTGGACTTGTGCTGTTGGGGGTTACCCCACACAGACCTGTTAACCACCACTGAAAACGCATCATACCCAAACTGCGCCTCCAGGTTTCCACACCCAGAGTCCATGAGCAATGCATTATGGATGAATTGGTCAGGGATATTTGCCTACACTTTTTGGCCTCTCCCACGTCTTACATTCGTGATTTGGAGACTCTGGCAAAAGTGCCTCACCCTCATGCTCATTCATTAAGCTCCTGCTGTTGCTCATCTCCTAAACGGACCACACACTTAGCTTTTCAGGGTGCCTGTTATAAAAGCCTTCATGGAAGGGCTCAAAAGGATTATCCAACCACAGGTGTCACTCACTCCTGTGTGGAACCTAAACATTGTTCTGCCTAGCCTAATGGGCCTCCTTTTAAGCTGCACCATCGTTGTCCTTATAGTTCCTTTCCTGGGAATTGGCTTTTCTGGTAGCCATCACTTCCCTTCAGTGAGTTGGTGAGATACAAGAGCTTACCCTGGAAGATCCTTTCTTCCAGGTACAATGCAATAGCGTGGTTTTCAGAACAAACCCTAAATTCCTACCCTAGGTGGGCTCTAGCTTCCATTTCACTCAAACCATTGAGCTCCCAGTGTTGTTCTCAGATATAGAATCTGTAGCAGAACGAGATCCCCACACATTGTATGCCAAAAAGAGTGCTCATGTATTACATTGACAGAACTAAATACTTCAGCGAGACAAAGCTACATTTTGTGGCATTATGGCCACAGAGGAATTAAGGGCATCGCTCGATGGTGGGAACTCTGTAGTGCTTATCCTTCTTGACTTTTCAGTGGCATTCCACACGGTCAGTCATAAGGTTCTGATTGACCGCATCGAATATTTGGGTATTCGTAGCTCGGTTCTATCACTACTAGCTTCCTTTCTCACAGACCGAGTTCAGTCAGTGTCTTTGGATGGCTATTGCTCAGACTCTTTTTCTCTCCCATGTGGAGTTCCTCAGGGATCATCGCTGAGCCCTACCTTGTATAATCTTTGTGGCTCCGTTGGCCACATTGATTAGAAGTTTGGGTTTTCGGTAGTCTGTTATGCCGACGACACGCAAATGATCGTCTGCAACTGCATGCTACAAATCAACAACTGGATGTTGTTGAACTGTCTGAAATTGAATACTGATAAAACCGAAGTGCTACTATTGGGAAATAATATCTCATTCTGGTCACCAGACTGGTGGTCTGAGGAGCTCAGGTCCCTTTCAACCCCAGTTACCAAGGTGAAAAGTCTGGGGGTGATCTTTGATAGCCAGCTGGTTTTTGACAAACAGGTGAATGCTATTACTCCAAGCACTTTTCTCACGCTAAAAATTCTGAGAAAGATCTTACCTTTAATCCCTTTGGAGTTGAAGAAACTAGTGGTAACTGCCCTTACTTTATCTAAAATAGACTATTGTACTGGCCTATTTATTATTATACAGAAACGACTCTTGAGCAAGCTACACATTCTGCAGAATTCGGCAGCACGCCTATTGCTGGGAGAACCTAGACAAAGCTCAGCAGTTAAGGCTCTTGAACTTCATTGGCTGCCAGTTGTCAAGAGGATAGTCTTTAAGGCGTTGTGTATCGCCTTTAAGGCCCTACATGGAGAAGTCCCAGACTATTACATTTTTTTTTGTTTTTCTTAATACCAGAATATTACCGCTAGGCCACTCCAATCATCCTCAGCAGTTTACATGAAAGTGCCCAAGTTCAAAAGAATTCGCTTCGTGGGTAGAAGTTTCATATATGGCACAGCCTAACGGTGGAATGCCCTACCCACCACATTAAAGACCAGTTCTCCCTTGTTGGCTTTTAGAAAGAATTTTAAGACCTTGCTTTTTAACTCCTAGCTTCATAATTCTGTTGTGCTACCAGTTCCAAGACGCCCCTGGGTATTCGAGCGCTTTATAAAACACAGTTTCATTTTATTTTATTTTGTCTTTCTCCAGGCTGCACAAGGGGCGTGCACTGTCTAAACTCCCTATGCAATTCCCTCCCAAACACCACTCAATCTGCCAAAATGGGAGCTTCTATGGCTTTCTTGGGTAATATTGCTATACTTGACATTTGCAAAACAGCTACTTGCCACGCCCCCACCCCTCCCCCACACACACATGAAACATTCACGCAGTAATGTTTTGTAAATAACGCCAACAAGCAAACTTTGGTCAGGCAATCCTTCGCACACTTTTTGCCTAGCTTCTTCAGCACCCTTTGGCAAGCCACCACTTCTGGGAGGATTGCTTTACAGTCAATGCACAGCATGTGTATCTCCAGCTACACATGGCACAAATGGAAAATGTTATTTATCCTGTAAGCATCTGTTCGTGGCATGTAGTGCTGTAGATTCACATGCGGCCACCCACCACCCTAGATGCCTTCAGATGTTGCAGACTTTCTTGACTTTAATCCTTAATCTTTCCTACGCATGATCATCTTTTCTGTGTCTCTGTGCTTCACCTAAGTGCTCACCCTTCATGCAGAATAACAATCCAACAATGAGGCTGATGCCAGGTGCATTACTAGTAACATGTTGAGTCACAGTACCTCGTGACTTGAAAAGATTTCTTGGAAGAAAAACAATATGCACACGTCCGCGCCCGACACTAGACGGAAGGAGTATGCAGAGCGTATGAATCTGCACTACTCCATGCCACAAACAGATGTTTTCAGGGTAGGTAACATATTGCTTCCCAGTTCACGGAATTTCTCAGTGATATGTTAATAGCAACATTTAGGAGATTAGACAAAGTGCACTGTTTTTCACGGCAGACTGGCCTGAGATGTTCAACCAGTGTGCAGGACCTCTGCTGTAGAGGGTTCACCTGTGGTTAATGAACGAATACGTCAAGACCAGTGTATTAAGTCATTTTCCCACGCCTTTAGTGTACACACTGTCTTAATGATGTTCTTAAACTGGAAAAGCGTCAATCATGCACTCGACAGAGGCCACATGCTTCTCGTATAGTAAATGATCTAAATCTAGGTTTGTTGATTTTTTTTTTATACAGGATTGGAACTAAACACTATAAATCACAGTATTGTTCAGTAAGTAGAGCATTCAGCATACATATGTTGTCATGTGGTTTAAGAGAAAATCTAATGATAAGAATTCAGCATTAAAGAACCCCAAAACAAATTTGTGAGAAATCTTATTTATGAAATTTCATAAAAATTAGGAAGAATGAACAGAAACTTTCTAACATAGCATAAAAACCCAGGCCTGGAAACTGACAAAAATGATTATATATATCAGTTCCCCAAAGAGTCCCGGTAGTTGTTTTCCTTAATATACTGTAACCTAAAAATACAGTGATTGTAGATGGCAGACAGCAACACAGGGTATAACAAGTACTAAGAAGGGGAAGGTAAACAGTTGCGGAAGTGGGTGAAAGTGAGGCAAAACAGTTTAGGCATAGGGAAGGGTTTCCATTTTGTTAAAAAGAAAAATTTGTTGGGTAGGTGGGGGGCTTTGGCGAGAGTGAGAAAAGGTGTTAAGAGAGGAGAAAAACAAAAGCAGTGAACTGGAGTGTGGTCTATCTTCCTGAAGAATTAAACAAAAAGGGGGTAGCAGAGCAGCGGAAGAGGCAGGTGGTAGGCAAAATTGTAATGATATCCTTTCAGAAAAACAAATGTGGCGAATGTAATTTTGAGAAGTAGGGTAGTCACTGAATAATATTCTGTTATATGATGAATGCTATTTACCATGTATATTTCATAGAACAGGGTAGATGAAATGGATTCTCAAAACTTCTATTCTACAAGTTTGTCCAGAGATCACCTACAGCCTACAAAGATATCGACACAGTAACCTGCTCACATCTGGATGATGCTTGCCCTTCTACAAGTGAATACATATGCCACATAGTGGAAAGGTCATTGGCAGCTAACAGCCATCCCAACTAAGAATTGAAAGGCTGTGTGCAATAACACTGGTGGTGCAGCATGGTTATACTGGAGTCCTGGTGGTTAATACATACCATATCCCTGACCCACCACTTGTGCTTTCATAGACCCTTGTGCCCTCCTCTCTTTTTTGTCCTCTTGCTTTGTCTGCTTTTTCTGTGTGTCTCCTACTTAATTGCCAATCACTTTCTTTAAAGCTGCTACTGGTTTGTGGTTTCAGTTTACAGACAAGTGGGATATACTATTTCTCTTAAAACATGATACATATGGTTTGGTCAGCATGTAACACATATTCAGGTTACATTAGGAATCAAAATCCAGGCAGAATCAGCATGGTGGACATATAATTATTATTTCTAGTGTGGTATTTTCTGTTGTCGCTGGCTTTTTTGTCTTGCTCTTGGTAAGCGCCATACAGCACAATCCAAGCTTACATCTTGGCCTTGCTCAGGGATTCATATGCCACTCTTGTTAAGCTTTGCACCCCTAAGGGAGAACAATAAACTGGCTATTGACCCTCTATTCCTACTGCATCAAAGCACAAAATTAGAAGAGATGCTTTAGATAGCAGTCATATGATATACTTGTTTGTAGCGTGTAACTACTTGTGAATGGAAATCGCATCTCCAGGGAATGATGAGCAAAGCTACATTATTGGAGAAATACTATCCATGCATTGTAAATTGTCTGTGTGTATGTGTGTGTGTGTGTGTGTGTATTTATATATATATATAATATATATATATATACACATATATATATATATATGATATGATATATTTTTATTGTTCTGTGAAATATGCATTTCACCATCAAAATGAGAACCCTCACCCAAACCATTTGAGATGTAACCAGTGATGCCAGTGAACAGGTCAAGAGTGATGTAGAATGTGAGGTCATAAGTAGTGCATGGCAGGGGCGCATGTTATAGTTGGCTCACTAAACTAGAACTTTTTTTTTGTTCTGTTTAGAATGTTACGTTATAACTGACATTTTCACCGAACAAGAATTCTGAACTTATTTTAGAATATATAATATATATATGTGTGTGTGTGTGTGATTTTGGCTATACAGTTGATAATCACTGCAATACCAACTGCCTACTGCTTTTCTCAAGAGATTTGAGAACTGCATTGATTTTCTATTCCAAATCCAATCTTCACTCATGATGCTCTTTGAAACTCTAACAGTGGCATCTGAGTAGTCACTGAGCAATCAGTCTTATACACACACGCGCGTACACACAAGAGAATTCAAGGGGTTACATTTATGCAGCGTTTTAAAATTTATGAAAGAGATCTTGTCTATTAGCAGTGTTATTTCTTTGTCCAAAGCCTTTGTAACATGACATCTGTGAGGCTTTTCCCATTTCATTTTCACTGTATCTTTATAATTGGGTGGAATTTTACCTTTCAACTTTGGTAATAAGTGTGTGAATGTGCATTTATTAGTAAACTTTTCTAAATTGTGTTGGGAACATTATTTATATATAACATACTAGTGCATAGAATGATAATTATACTTTATTGGATTGCAGCATATATATTAGATCACTACCTTCTGCATTTTGTATATTATTCCGTCGTCTATGTACACATCCTGCGTAATTTGGATAAGTGTCATAAGAGTTTGTAATTTGCTGTAGTATTTGATCAAGAGAGGGGTGTGCGTACATACATTCACGCTGATCTTCATATTTGTGAAGGGGGCATGAGTCTGTTTGGCCACAGTGCCTTTGAGCAGATTGTTTGTGACTGTCACGTCCAAACCTTTTCAGAGTAATGCTTTTAGTGGTGTGTATGCTTATTACCAATTTATTGAACAGGCCTGTGATTAATCCATGTATCTTTTTGTGTAGAAGATCCCTTCCTGTACAGTACGGCCATATGTTGTTGTGCCTTTGTGCTGCTTCTCTTAGCCACCTCTTCCTGGTTTAACTTTTTATTTTTGTGGGGTTATATGGTATGAAGTGCATATAGGTCATTTCCCTTTTAGTGTCCGGATTCCCAGAGAAGTTCTTCAAGCCCATCAATGAAATTTCATAGAAGTCACATGTTTAACCCGTGATAAAGAAAAAAAACAACATTCTTGTACCACCTAAAGGAGAAAAACATATTTTTATGGTATGTAATAAGGCGGGCTTACCCTAGTCTGCTCCGCTCTAGACAGAAGATGTGGGGCACATTTTATATGTAGAGGCAGCAAGCGTAGTCTACAATATCCACTACTGGAACGGCTCTGCCAAAGTCCCTGCCGCTTGCCAGCCTGTTCTCACTCCCTTTTAGCAATCTCCCCAAGACTCAGACTTCATACGCCATGATGCAAGCTATGACCCTCGTGCCTCTTCATTTACTTTGCTGTAACCCTCTACTGCAGGTTGGTTTATACTCCATAGAGCACTTTGAACTGGTCAAAAGCCATCATTTAATATTGCGGATAAGAACTGTTTTATATTGGACTTTTTACTGCAGTTCTCTGCTTTGAATCTGAGCAACTGATCATTGATTATGAAAAAAGCAAAATGAATTAAGTTTCATTGGGAGCCAGTCAGATATGCAGATCCTTTTATAGAACCAATTAAAAAAAGTCTTACATTGGGGCCCATAAAACATCCAACAACAATGCTGAAAAATAAAAATAGGATAAAACGTTAATGGCCGATGTTGAAATAATCAGCGCACCACAGATGAAAGCGCAAATAGATGGTGAGAAGATGCCAGTCAGTATGCTGAATGACAGAACTTCAGTAAAGCTGAGTACCTAGATAGAGTAACAGCTAAGTGTACTATTAAAAGACCAGGATTACTTTTGGTCTGCAACAGGCCCTAAAGGGACACTGCAGAACGAACCTTTACAGTGTTCTGCCAAATGAGCAGTGTGGAAGTCTGCGAGGAGCCCTGTTAAAGTTGTGGCTAAGGATTTGCAGTATGATGCATGCTCCTTCTCCAAGCAAAAGGAAAGATGTAACTAGATTAACTTGCAAAATGTATGTACAGACATTGGGAAATAAAATAATGATCCCTAAACTACAGACTTTGTAGAACCGTGAGTCTTTCTTCCATAGACTTTAAGTAAAGGCTACAAACCTATACCATACGGGGTAGTGTAGTATGATTGTCAATAAAACTAGACTTTAAATCTTACTGTGAATTGTACAAGAAATGTGTCTTGCAACCAAAGTTCATATATCGACAATCATCAGCAGCTTGAGATTGTCTGTCTGGTTTGGAATTGCCAGCGTGAACAAGGTGGTATTTTACGTTGTGACTCCTCTTATGAGCAAATAAGGTTGGATCTGTTGTTGGACAGTGTCTCTAATATGTGCCAGCTACATTGATGGCTGTTGCTGCCTAAATAGCTGGTAACCAGATACACAGACTTATTTGTTGCAGTTCTGTTCTTTGGAGCACTGAGCATCTCATATTCGACATTTGGTATCAATAAACTTTGTGATTAAATGATATAGGAAGACCCAGCAGAAGGCCAACTTTTCATTTTCCCCCCAAAAATTGTCATATGACGGGTGCAGTGGTGAGGCAGCTTGCTCCCTTCCTCGCTCCACTTAATTTTCTTTTTTTTTTTAAGTTTTATACAAAATTCATTCATAATATAAAATACACAGAAGAATAAAAGCAAAAAAGGAATTACAGGAATAAGAAAATAGAGAATAAATAAATCAACATGTCATTGTAGGTGCTCATAACAAAAAAAAAAACCACAAAATCGTGTTATTACACATTGGATGTATATCATCATCTAAACCCCCAATTCTCCCTGAATCGATTGCTGGATTGGAGCCCATATTTTTCCCCCCGCTAATCTTCTAGCATGGCCTTTTACAGCATAAATAGCATGTTCTACATTGTATTTAGCTAACAGCCGAGCCCTCCAGGAATGAAATAATGGCGGGTCTGGGCTTATCCATTCCTGAGTAACACAGGCACGAAACACAGACATGCATATAAATATCAGCTTTTTTTTATCCTCCGCAATGTTATCAGAAGTTGTACCTAACAAAACCATCTCTGCTGTTATGGTAACAGTACACCCAAGTATTAATGTCAAAAAAGTCTGTATTTCAGTAAATACTGTTGATAACTGCGGACATAGAAAAAACATATGGACTGCGTCCGCGGCCTCCACTAAACATCTCATACAGGTAGTACCTGATGAAGAGTCCCATTTAGCAATTTTTTCCGGAGTATGATATAAATCAAAGAGGACCATATAGTACTGAGTACGAGCTCGTCCCGTTAATAAAATGGAGTTAGCCATCGATATAGAATCTTCTATCGATATATTTGCCTTCCTCAACTTCGTTACCCATCGCTCTTGTACTAATGATAGATCATCTGGTTAGGATGAGATCAATAAATTATAGAAAAAAACAATCCTTCTTTTAGAGTATAAAGATTCAATCAAAGGTACTTTCAAGAGTCCTAAACGTTGATCAAGTGATAAAGTATTAAAATAGCTATGTAATTGAAAATATTTAAAATAATCTAAAGTTGAAATATTAAACTTAGTCTGAAGAGACCGAAAGGAAATCATTTCACCATTATTCCAGAGGTCACCAATACAATTAATTCCTTGTTTACTCCATTTTATCCTAGTATGGTCCCTACAAATAACAGGGAGAATGTATTTAGTTGACAAGGGGGTATATCTTAACATTTTTGGAATCCTCATATGTCGTTTGATAATCTTCCATGCTCTGTATGCTGCTATTACAATCTTAAATTAAATTTTCTTGTAGTAGCTCGGTTCTATATTTTTTAGAAAACATCCACGAGGCTTTACCCCTAAAGAAAATTGATAAATGGAAGGGGAGTGTGGTTCATATATTGGGGCTTTGATACCAATGATACCAATAATTAAGGGATTGATAAACTGCAGTATTGATGCTAAGTAATAAAACAGAAAATGTGGTGTACTCCAACCTCCTCTATCCTTTGGGAGCGTTAGCTTTTTAAAAGCTCTGCGGTGGCGTTTGTATCCCAATAAAAAATTTCCGGCCATTCTCTCCAGTTGTTTAAAAAATTCTACTGGGAATTCAAGTTGAATGGTACGAAAAAGATACAGAAATCGCGGAACTATAAGCATTTTTAGTATGTCATTTCTACCGTATAAAGACAAATGCAAATGATTAATGCATTCCAAAGTAGAGTTTGCTTTCTTAAGTATGGGGATAAAATTAAGTTTGGGAATATCAGAAATCGGGGTTGTAATTTTGATTCCCAAATATGTTGCTGTAGAGACTATATTCAGATGTGTGGGTGGATTTAGACCTACAAATAGGATTTGAGTTTTTGAAGAATTTAGTTTATACCCTGAAAAGGCACCAAAGTCCTCTGCTACCACTTCAATCTTTGGCATTGCCCTTATAATATCTGTGGTAACAACCACCACATCATCAGCGTACGCCAATGCCCTGTATGAGAACCACGCAAGCTCCACCGGGTTTATTTCCTCCTCTCTATTTAGTTGATTTAGATAAATATCTATATATATAGAGAAGAGCAGTGGAGATGACGGGCACCCTTGACGGGTACCCCGAAAGATAGAAAACGGGTTAAAGTTGCAGGCTCCAAGTTTGATAGATGATGTTGGTGATTGGTAAAGGGCTTTCAATGCAACAATCATTTTTGGTCCGAAACCTTTCATAGCCAATACATCCCAAAGATAAGGCCATGCCACCTTGTCGAATGCCTTCTCTGCATCCATCAGGGTGATTCCGATGGGTGGATTAGTAGCCTGCGCCCAGTCCATCATAGCAATAACTCTTCGAACATGATCAGCAGTATCCCTGTTCGGTATAAACCCATGTTGCCATCTTGACACAATAGAGGATATTACTGTTGACATGCGGGTAACAAGTATTTTTGAAAATACCTTGCTATCGGCATTTATCAAGGATATTGGTCTGAATGACGCCGGGTTTAAAGGGGGCTTATCCTTTTTAAGAAACGCCATCAGTATAGATTGGCTCCATGATACTGGTGGGAACCCTCACTGAGCTTCCTGGAATGTAATTAGTAAGTCTTGCTTCATAGCATTTATAAAAATCCTGAAAAACTCAAGAGGGATGCCATCAGGACCCATAGCTTTCCCCGCAGCCAGTGAAAGCAAGGCTGATTCAATCTCCTCCCAAGTAATATCAGCTTCCAAAGAGTATGATTGTAAATCATTCAGTTTTGTAAAATTATTTTCTCCAATGAAGTTTAACAGCATATCCGAAGAATAAGCCTTGCTATCATTTTTATAAAGGTGGCAGTAGAATTGCCGAAATACCTCCAAAATTTGGTTTGGCTGATTATAAACCTGACCTGCCTCATCTTGTATCTCGTTTATAGAATTTAGAGTTTCTTTCTCTCTAGTTCTTTTTGCTAATATCTTTCCTGAATTTTCTCCCATTTCATAGAACTGAGATCTATATGTCGCAAGTTGTTCTGCAAGTTTAATTGCGAATCTCTCGTAGATATCCAGTGTAGTCTTAATTTGTTCAGTATCTTGGTGTTTAGAGATAGCTGTAGCTAGGTTTTTCTCCCATTCAAGTACTAAGTTAAAGTTATGATCTATTTTCACTTTAATATTTTTTTGTTTCTTAATTGAGTAGGAAAGTGTTTCCCCCCGGATCCCAGCTTTAAAAGCATCCCACACATTTTGAATAGATGTAGTACTCCTATTAAAGAAAAAAAACTCTTTAATCCATTTCGACATGGTTTCTATATACAAAGGGTCTGCTTGTAATTTCCGATCAAATGACCAGGATCTTAGCAATGGGGCAGAGCCGTTTTCTGTCGTTACCTCTATTACTATTGGATTATGGTCAGAGATTATACGGGGGAAAATTTCAAATACAATACTGTTGATTAATCCAGAATTCACAAAAAAATAATCTAATTGTACACATTTCTGATGGGGATTTGAAAAGAAGGTAAAACCAGGTGAAAGCGGGTTTTTTGCATAGCCCACATCTCTTAAACCATATTCAGTTACTAAGCCTATAACTGCATTATATGTCTTATTTTTTTTACCTGGATATATATTATCGCTGGATATATCTATCCCCCCCCTTCAAGATGTATGTTCAAATCTCCACAGAGAACAGGGGACGGCCAGTCCGCTAATTCTAAACTGAAGTAATTCATAATCTCGGGATCATCTGAGTTTGGAACATAAACTGCACATATTGTCCATAGCTTTGTATCTATCTGAAGCTCGATTATTGCCCATCTTCCATATTGATCAACCTTAGTGCGTTTTAACCGTCCCCGTCCATATCTCATAAGAATAGCCACCCCTTTTGTAGTGGTCCCTTGTCGTGTGCAGGCTAATAGTTTTTGCATGCACCCTCCCTCCCCCATCTCTTGACCCCAACCCTGGTCGGGCATAAGGACTAGTAGTCCCTAGTATGGATGATATGAGAAGCATCCAGTGTCTCACTGCCTTCTCCCTCCATAATTGGTCTGTTGTCAAGCAACCACTATGAATCCTTTTTTAAGTCTAATTCAAGATGCCAAGGCAAATTTGTTTTAATCGTCTGGTACCAAATCTCACCAAATCTTAATAAACCATTGTGTCCTCATAGCACATAAAAAGAGAAACAATCAGAATGAGGCCAAGAGCTCTTTACCTGCACCCTCTGAAATAAGAAAATATGATTTCTCTTTAAAGATTACTTTAAGTTTAGAGGGGTTCAGGAGAAAGGCCTGAGCTCCTTTAGCCTGAAAAGCAGGAATAAGCTGTCGAAACTGCTAGCGTTATTCCACTGTGGCGTGACAGTAGTCAGGGCGGACGAAGAAATCCACGCCTTCCCCCCTTCTTTTCCGATCTGGTCTGGCCAGATCATAAAGAGTCTCTCTTGCCAAAAAATTGTTTAGACAAATTAAAATTGCCCTAGGTTCAGCATTGGTATTCTGTCTGGTGTTTTTTTTAAATGGGAATCTGTGTACCCGTTGAAGTTCCACATCCCATTTCCAGTGCGTGAGCTCTGGAAAAGCTTCCGAGAAAAGTTCAATTACAAATTGTTTTATATTCCCGCCTTCATTACCCTCTGGAATACCTAAAATTCGTAAGTTATTCCGGCGAGACCTGTTCTCCAAGTCCACAAGTTTCCAATTTATCTCATCTCGGAGTCCTACTGATATTTGGGTTTGTTGGTTTGTCACTGTGTCTTCAATTGCTGAGATTCTCCCCTCAGCCTCTGTCACTCTGGCAGAAGTTTCATTACAAGATTTGGCAACCTTTCTAAGATTATTTTGAAGCCGGCGAATTGCTCCATGCGTGCGAAGATTTTCTGCCCTTGTCTCCTCTCGATGCTGAATCATGAGCTGGCAGAGTGTATCTAAGGTAGTGGCAGTTGGTTGCATATTATCCTGTGTCCGTGAATCCTGTGGTGTACCCGAAATCGACAAATTAAGGAGAGTATCTCCAGATAATGTAAGTACTGTATTATCCTCAGCACCCCGTTCCGGGGTCTTTTGAAGGCCATCCTCGTCCTCCTCATCCTCCTCCTGTCCCCCTGAGCCATGCGAATCATGTTGTGAGTCCAGGCTCTTACTGCTTAGGTCGTCTCTCCATCCCCCGTCAGCCTCAAGAGTTTCAGAGTCTAAAGCCACCGATAGGTCAGTCATGGAGTAAAAATTCCCCGCAGAATCAATTGACTCAGTATCCTCCACAGTTAATAATGTCTCTGATGTTTCCTGTACTGCTTTAGGCAATTTTACATCCATTGATTTACCAGAGGTTTGTAGGGGTGGGAGAGTATTAGTCTGTAAAGAAACTAGATTTTGGCTCACTATCGGTTATTCTCTACCATTAACAGTATCTGTATTCAAGCCAGCTGATATATTTCCAGTATTGTCATTTTGGCAGAAATTCTCCATTCCTGACGCTTTGCCAGTTTTTTTTTATGCAAACATGTCTGGAATTTTGGGAATAGCTCCCAGCCTACATCTCCCAGAATCCCCCACTACCGGGCAAGTTGTAACAGTAGCGCTAGTAATTTCGGCCGAAGCCACAGCCAAGGGAGTCTAAGAAACAGTCAGTATTGAGGTTTACCTGCTGAGGATTCGGAGAGGTATCCTGCAATGTGACACAGCCGCTGTTTTCGCTGTTTCCGCTGTTATGAGCATTTTGAGCACCTTCTTGTGCAGCCGTAGTCGCAGCCGTGGTCGCCCTTGTTTTTGGTTTATTTTGAGGCTTTAAAGCCCCCGTTGGGTTCTTCGGTGCCATTGCTTCTTTATTATCCACCCCTTGCCGCCGGCAGAAATCGATTTCCTCCAAAGAGCTGAGTTTCGCTCCGGTCCGCAGGTTTGTTCCCGCCCCCGACCGCAGGAGAAGCGGGCGCCGCCACGCAGGTTGGAGTGACTGGCGGAACCAGCACCAAAGATCCAGCCGCATCCCAGGTAAGACAGCGGTAAAAGATCCCTGCAAACTTCGGATGTCTCCCAGGAAAACAGCAGTTTTCCATTTTTTTCTCCTTTAATCGCCGCATCTGCCGTATCAGAAGAATCCACAGGGAAGGTTCAGGCAGCGAGATCACTGGCGGTGCTGCTCACTCGGACGCCAGCGCGTCCGCCATCTTGCCGTGGTTAAACAACCCTTCCTCGCTCCACTTCAAGGGTCATTTGGGTCTTGTAGTTTGCATATTCTGCTCCATGATCACCCTGAAGACATTCAACAGCTAGGTGGTTATCCAGCATTTCAAGATGTAGATCATGTTCCTCCTTCAAAATATGTTATGACTACTGTAGTGTTGTTGGCTAGCCTGGATGAACTTTAAAGACTCCTATCTCAGAGTATGTATTTTTCCCCTTTACCACAAAATTCCTATAAGTTGCTTGGATGTGACTGATATGAAAGTCTTCCATTTTGCGCTCTTTACTATCCTCCACCAAACTACTATGTTCTGTGGTAACATTCCTCTAGAACTAAGGGTTTGAAGAGAATTATTAGGAGAACTTGTTTTGCAGGTTACAAAACTTTATGATGGTCATTTTGTTAAGGCCCAGTGAAAAGAGTGTGTTTTGCTTGACAGTTTGTTGTCTGAATAGTCACAGCCCATAAGTTTGTCCGCACCAGTTTAAAAATACCTACATTTAAAGTCATAAAGGACTGCTTGTGGGAGTAGAGATAGTATAACTATCAGGGACTTCATGATCCAGTTATAGATTTTTATTTTGTAGTCTACTGCATTAGGAGAGTGTAGCCATGGTTTGCTTCCATTGAGCATTTGGGGTATAGGTAGCATGGACTCGTCTGGTAGATGTATACCTATGGTGGAAATACCTTAGGACATTTTCACAGATGCTATAAGTCTTGTACAATTGGAAGTATTTGTGCTCCCTCTGCCTCTACCATAAATGTCTCCTGGGGAAATAACTTAAAATTAGATTTTTAGGGATGGCTTGAAAGAGGTGTGGGTTTTATTTTTTTGAATTTGTTTTTGTGTTACTCAAACGAGTTGGAGCTTGAAGTAAAAGCCAAAGAATTCAACAAATCTAATGCACAGCTTCTTGGATTCTCTTCATGAACGTTGACTTTCAGTTGCCAATTAGACATTTAAGACTGGCGTATCAATTATAAACCTTAAATGAGTTTTTACATGTAATCATTCTTCTGTCATGTATCAAAGGATGCGCAATGTGTTTCTGGTTCGATTTGTAACCCATGTGGGGGGTACTAGGTCCAGAGTCCTGGTGGAGCTGGCAAAATATGTATGCCTGGACGAACAGATCACCATTTACTTGAATATCTACATAGTCTGGAGAGTATTATTATTATTATTATTATTATTTGGAATTTTATATAGCGCGTAGTTACCCTCGGGCATCCCAGCGCTTGTCCACAGAACGAGATCAGTCACATCCGATGGGGAATAAATGTGTCTTCAGCAGCTTCCGAAAACGAAGAGTACAAGTCTCTAAGCGCATTCTCAACGGAAGCGCGTTCCAAAGAGTGGCCGTGTGAACCGAAAATCTTCTACCGCCAGTGCGCGCCTTCTTAACTCTATGAACCTGAAGCAGATGTTTCTGGTCAGAGCGCAAAGCCCTGTTCGCTTTATAGGGCACCACTAACTTCCTTAGGATAGGGGGTCCCTTCCCCTGGAGGATTTTATGTGCTGTGCAGAGAGCTTTAAATGTAACCCTCTCTCGCACTGGAAGCCAATGTAATATCTTCAAGGCGGGTGTAGCTGACTACCTCCTTGGCACATTCGTCAGAATCCTGGCTGCGGCGTTATGAACCTGCTGGAGCTTGCTAAACGTTGCCTCAGGGGCGCCAAGGAAAATAGCGTTGCAATAATCAAGCCTTGAGATGATCAACCCCTGAATGAGTAGCTTCCTCGATGTCAAAGAGAGGAGAGGCAAAACTTTGCGAGCTGAACGGAGGAGCCCGAAACAGACCCCTGCCGTTTTCTTGGCCTGGGTCAAGAGTATTGTGTATAATTGAATCTCAGGTCACCTTGGGGTCTTGAGGTTGGATCTAAAGGTTACAGTAGACATGGGTTCTTTGCTCTATGCACCAGTTTGCATCCAGGAATGACCAACTGGAGACCAAATCCAAACACAGCAGGCACAGGAGCATTCTGCAAGGAATATGGCAGTATTTCTACTTAAGCGTTTCTTTTCCATTGTTTCCGGTTTTTGCCACGAGATGAGTGCAAGGTTTTTCCTGATCACAGCTGTGATATTGCCTTATGGTGACTCCAATGAAGGTCCCTTGTGCTAAACAAAGGCAAGTTTATTCCAGGAAAAGGAACTTCATCCATCTTGTAGCAGTGGCCATCTCGACCTCTTGTGGAATCTTTCCACTTTCATAAACGGCCATTCTCACTAAGAATTTATTGAGGAGTTCTAAAAGAAATATTAGGATGCTAAATGCAGTACACATACCCCAACACGGTTCCACAGCATCCTTAGTTGGCACAAGCCTGGTTTCCCTTAGCATTAATTAAACAAAAAGAATCCACATCTAGATGTTGTTTTGGTGGTCCCTACAATGGTGGGGAGCACACTGTGTTCTTTAAATACACCTCACACACCAAAAGGACCCTTGGTGTCATGCTTCATCAATGGGGTCTTCGCACCCCTCTACAGGATTTGGCGTGCTGCTAACCGGCGACTACGCTGGAGCACTTATATATTTTGGCTTTGTGTGGTGCGTGTGAGGTTTCAGTGTGTTTAAGTGAGTGGTGGGTTCTGAAAATGTGACAAAGTGAGGTTAAAAAGTACCTGGCACGTGAGGTCTACAAAAAACCCGCCCCCCGTACTGGTACTGTTAAAAGGGTGATTGTGAGGTATTTTGTATGATAATGTACAACACCTCGTGTGTGCGTCGTCGACATGTTTCGAAGCTAGGCTTCTTCTTCAGGACGGGGTGCACAGATCCCCACCTTACTCACGTCCTTCGAAAATTTTGGTTTGATTACAGAAAAGTGATATTAAACTGAAAAGGATAGTATGTGCCGATTTGTCTGTTCTAAAGTATCTACATTGAGAACCTGAAAAGAAGAAAAAAGAACACAAAAAGTAGACTATTTTGGTATTATCTTTGTAATATCCATGAATGCTGGTTCAGTGACCTAAAAAATTGAGGGCTGTACTTAAAGCTCAGTTAACGGGCTCTTTTCACTACCAACGGAGCCACGGACGGGGGAAGTAAGGCGCAGAGACTGTCGTGTAGCCGTGAGTACAACTGACTACTATAGCAACCTCGTTTGCTACCACCTGAAGTGAGTGAATTCTAGGCGCTTCATGCAAATTGAGCACTATACCGTAATTTTTCTAGGGTGCAATTAGCACTTCAACCCCACCGTTTGGAGGCTCATGCTGCCAACCAGTTATTTAGCAGCAAGTTTGCTTACAATTGTTTTCTTTCCCAAGATGGCTTACAAATTTAGATTCCTTTCATAAAAACCTTACAGGTCAATGAACTAGAGCGTGTGCTTTATGTGTTGTGTATGTCTTGTATGTGTTCTTCTTTTTTACAGGACACACCATCACAATAGGATGACATATTCGTGTCTAGCAGTTGTTGCCCTCACAATTTTTTAGGTCACTGAACCAGCATTCATGGATATTACAACGATAATACCAAAATATTCTACTTTTTGTGTTCTTTTTTTTTTCTTCTTTTCAGGTTCTCAATGTAGATACTTTAGTACAGACAAATAGGCACATACAAGCCTTTTCAGTTTAATATCACTTTTCTGTAATCAAACCGAAATTTTCGAAGGACGTGAGTAAGGTGGGGATCTGTGCACCCCGTCCTGAAGAAGCCTAGCTTCTAAACATGTCGACGACACACACATGAGGTGTTGTACATTAAGATACAAAATACCTCACAATCACCCTTTTAACATTACCAGTACAGGGGCCCATTAAAGTTTTTTGTAGACCTCACGTGCCAGGTAATTTTTAACCTCACTTTGTCACATTTTCAGAACCCATCACTCACTTAAACGCACTGAAACCTCACACGCACCACACATAGCCAAAATATAAAAGTGCTCCCGCGTAGTCGATCTGACTTTTCCAGTCTATCTTGCATTCAAGGAGGATCTCTTTAGTAGCCCTTATCTGCTGATGCTGAACAACCTTCACTGTTGAATTTTAAAGATTTACAGGCACTCTTGAAATCCCAGACCTTTAATGAGACTGCAGTTTTAATCAGAAAATCCTGAGCCCAAGAGTAATGAATGTGGTTCCCAACCTGCTTCAGTAGATGTAGTTCTTGACTTACATTTTTATTTCCAGAGCTGGCCCAGTTTTTTACTGTGGACATGACTGCAGCTTTCTGCCAGCTATTTCCTCTGAGTATGTATATGATATGGTTATGGAGAGGATGTCCTTGTTGGAGATGCTCATATTGGCGTGAATGCTGTTGCGGGCATTTGTGAAAAGAGCAGGTGCTCAAAAGTATTTATTTTTAAAGTGCAATTGCTATTTTTGCAAGCTTTCTTAACACTCTACAGAAGGTGGTGGAAACCTAAAAAGTATATCAGGAGTATTTAGAAGGAGAGATGCGTTTTTTGAGCCCACCTAAATAGGGTAGTCTGAAATTTGACATAGCTAGACAGTTTTGGACCAAGAATGCAGAAAGCTAAACACTCACTCCTATGAAACAAAGTATCTTTGGATGAAGGGGCCTGGATCTGAAATCTTGTACACAGTCAGAAGGCATCAGATGGGCAGAGAAAAGCTGGTCCGGATTGATATTCGGTCTTCTGTATAAAGAAGAGCACAAAGAGCTGGATGTGTTCCTTAACAAGTACATTGCCAATATTTAGGGAGTGTGCCTGCTAGTCTCACCTCTGTATTCAGCAATCTTTTTTGTGTGTGTAAAATATGCGTTTGTTTTATTCCAAGATAGACTCTCGCTTGTCGTGATATATTAGCATCAATTTTTACATTAGCAGATGCCATTGCTTGTTTTAATTTGACTATTATCAGTCCCAACGATGTTCAGAAGCATTTTCATACTTTTCTTCACATCTTCTTGTAGAATAAGACATTCTGTTTCTTCTCCGCTTTCATCTTCCGTTTATATATCGTAACTTCGAAATAGACTTGCACTTATTATTTCTACAGAGTGCTTGCTTCTTCAATTCTACTAATTTGAATATCCGTTAGGGAGTGCATACACCTCAATGATGTACCCTATGAAGGTAGTTTCCTCTTAGGGTTGGATGGTTACATAGTCTTCCTTCCCAACACTAGTTCACCTTATTGGAAGCTCTGCTCTGATCTGCCGCAAAGGGTATTGGAAAATAGAAAAGTCCGTAGTGCTTTTGTTTTTAGCCACAAAACAGACCGCAACCATAATAATTTTCTGAAAGTGACAATTGATGAGAAATATTGAAACGAATTAAGAAAACAGGGTAGGAAAATGAATGATCATGATTGAGTGAAACCCAGTATCTGCTCAGCTTTTTGTTCAACAGTGTGTGCTCCACAAACGAGCAATGTCAATCAGGTGTATTTTACTTTCAGACATTGGTGTCGTAAGATTATAATTGTAGACATTCTACAATTAGTGCATTTTTTCATTTTTAAAAAATGTTTTTGTATTTTATGTGAAGACTGATCAAAGAATATTTTAGAGTAAATAGTAATCCCATATGCAGAGCTGCCTCGTATTTACGACTGTCACTTTAGAGATTTTATTTATAACCTAATTCTTTTGATAAACAAGTATAAGCATATACACACGATCCCAAGCTGACAGATTGGTTACCACTATAATTTTAATCTATCTGGTTTGGAAAGCCCAATAAAAACAGCTCAACAACTGTGTGCATTGTCCTTGTTGTAATTTTAGAGAGAAAATGATATACCAAATTAAAAAAATTTGTATTGAAAAAATATAACCGTATCTGGTCACTTTTGGCTATAATTTTCCTCCATGTGTTTCTCATTTACACCATGCTTCAGATGAAAAGCCAGGATTCCTTATTTTAAGAGTTTGTGGTTATTTTCATTATTTGGTTCTAATAGCTAATCTGTTTTGCCTCTAGTTATCTTTAAATGCTACTTCATTACTTCTTTGCAGAGGATCTTTACTAATTTTAAAGAATTTTGTACTACAAGTTTGTCTTTTTTGATTTGGGACACCTCTTGCAGTTTTGTTTCTTTCACAATAATAGGAAAACGCAACCACCCGCAGCCTGCCAACCCTGAACATAAATGTTGCAAAACTGAAGATCCCAGTGGATTAAAATAACAGGACTATTCTAAATTTATGGCTACATATTTAGTGCTCCAACATCCTTGCTGTCTCCTAATCCCACCCTATGTGCGTCATCCCAACAGTTATAATGACCGAAATGGCTTCTCAAAGAATTTAATAACAAGCTATATGTTGCTGTACTATGCATCCACAAGGACCCTCATTGTTTTTCCCCCTCTGATCGATATGATCTGAAACCTGCATTTCCCATACTTTGCGATTTCACACCACAGGTCCACTGGCTTTGCATCCTCTTAAAATTTCCCCCTGCCTTATCTCATATTGACTTCTTGACAGATATCATTTGCCTTAATGTCTATGGTTTCAGATTTGTGACTGTGCCAAAAACAATTTACAGAGTTGACTTGCATTCCTTCACACGTCTTGCCTTGAGGACAACCATCTGGGGCATACCTGCACTTATTGTAAACCGATTGTGACATTTAGCCTTATTTAGAGTTTGTCTGATGAATACTCCTTCACAATGCATTAGGTGGATGGAATATTTGTCAGGTTTATGCCGGAGTATCCATCCACCAAATTCTAATCCAGGCCCAAAGTCTCTAAAGAACTGTTCATAGTCTCTACAGCAGATATTTGATTTAAGTTTTAAAAATGGGAGCCAAGAGTAAATTATGAGGGCCCAAGCATTCTTTGGTGTACTAAGCTGCTCTTCATTCAGTTTCTAAGAGTTTCCTTCTCCCACACAAAGGTCACCAACAATAATCAAGTGTACTAAAGTAGGACGAAGACTCTAGGTTTCACAATGAGTAATCTTTGGACAAAGAGGGAAAAAGGCAAGTACTTCACAAAGTCTCTAAGCTATGGTAGGGGACCAAAGGGGCAAGCAAAGTAGGTGCATTGGGTTTGAGCCATTGAAGGAACTGGTCATTAGCAGTAAGCCACACAACATACAACTTGTCTGTGTGACAACCAAAAAAGAGGATGTGCTTCATTGGTGACCTTGAAGTCCTACGTCCTTCAACTGGAAGCACCCGCTACCTCCTCTGCGCGCTAGCCCTTCCAGGCTACTCTTCTGCAACCGGAAAGCCAAGAGGAAGAAAAGGCTTCCGGAGGAATCGCACTGTAGCTATTGTGCATACATGAAACCCTTGAATGGCTCATGATGCTGGCTCACTCAGAAACCAATGTCACGAGTCCCCATGAGCTTACATATTACTAACAAAAAGTACTTTTCAGTCTTGTCGAAAAGTGCTTAAGGTACTCACTGTCTCCCTTACTGGCAAATAAATGCATGTAGGTTCTCGTGGTTGCTTTGACATCTAAACCAAACTTATTGCTTCCCCATTTATGGACAGCTATTTCAGCGAGTATCGCAATTAAAAATATATAGTTCAAAGACAACTGTCTTTCTCACAGGAAACTCAGCAGCTCAGTCTGTGGTTGGATTGGCAGCCTCGAAAAAGGCAAAAGCTGTATCTTCCTACATGGATAGTCAAGTTGAAGTATTAGACTCAAAACAGGAGGAGTAATTCAGCTGACATTTGATGGGGAAAAAAATCCTCAACAGGCATGGTTTTATAGCAGCACATTAGCATGATCCGAGTAAATTCTTAGTGCCTCTTTTACACTGTACTGAGTGGACACTAGTTCTTCCATCTGGACAACACCACCCCCTTTTGTACAACTTTTTTAGATCAGCAAGGCATGAGCTGCTGTTCATTTTAAGCCTTTGGCCAGCACCATCCATGCCCTATGCCTCAACCCCACAGTTCACTTCAGGTGTAAACCTAACTATCTCTACAGTCCTCAAGAAAGGACTGGAAGTCTAGTACTTTGGTTGTCTTTCTCATAGGACTTATTCCACTCTAGTGGAGCTGGGCTCAACTTCCCATCTTCTACATTCGCTGGTCCCAGATCACTAGTGACTCTTGGATCCTTTGCTGTTCAGAACCAACTGGGCTGTTAAACTTCCCCATCCCCCAACATCAAGGCAACCCCTGCCTCATTCAGAGTCAAAGAATTTCTGGATCAGATGAAGAGGCTTTTCTCTTTAGTGAAAATAGAAGCGAGATTGGTCAAACCCAAGACCTAATTTATAGAATACATTTTAGTTCCTCTTCCCTCCAAGCGTGAGAGATGCTGACTTTACGCTAGCTCAGAGCCGTAATAAAGAACCTCACCTGTTATGGTCTGGGGATCTACAGAACACATACTTTCTTATGCCCATCCAACTGGATTACAGAAAGCCCCTGTGGTTGAGTTGGAGAATTCTGAAGGCTGCGTTACAGAACACTCCAGTTTGTCCTAATGTCCTTATTTTTTTGGGGGGGGGCAGCCAAAACTTGGAGTCAACTTCCGCTGTCACGCCGCCTCATTCGCAAAGAGGCACGCTTTAGGTAACTCCTAAAACGTGGTTGTTCTCGCGCTATTAACTCTGGTTTGCTTGTGCCAACACTGCCATGTGGTATTTTTGGAGCCGGGAGGCTCCTTTGGAACAGCTGTCACTTTCTATAAACTGCATTAGTTATTCATTCAAGGTGATACTGTGGCACAATGTTTCTTTATCCCAAAGCTGATGAATGAATTTCACTTAAATGAGAGATTTTTTGCGTATTGTTTTTCCGCAAACTCGGGTCGTCTTGGAAAAAGCTGATTCACAATATCCCGTTAAGATTTCTTACAAAATACATCTCTTACTTGGAAAGAATGTGCCTATCTCACCAGAGCCAAGGCGGCACCCATCGCCTTGTCCAAGTAGGTTTCTGTTGGGGAGATGGGCACGATAGCAGCATTAGCCCCCCAATATGTCCATTCCATATATGCCACTCTGTGCTTGAGCCTGAGATAATGCGCAGGCTGAAAGGTAGAAACTTATTTGCCTACGTTTTTGCTGCTTTTAGCTTATTCTCCTTCTTTTATTCTGTATGTTGAACCTACCTTTGGATAGGGAATAAGAGCCAGCATTTAGAAGTAAGATAAAATTGCGGTTTTGAAATTGTATTCCAATTCAATGTGCTCGTTGCGAATTCCAGCAATGTCCACTAAACCTTCTGTTATTGGTCATTGCCTTTATACCCTTCAATTGGGAAATGGCCAATGAGCGCATCTGCACGGGGGAGGAACATGCAACCCTATGTGTTCTCATGTATGCCTGGTGAAATCTACTAATTGCCAGCTATTAGACGCAGTTTTCGCCCTTTGCTACTCATAAGGAAAATGCAGCAATCAATAATAGATCTATGTATACTATGACTAGTGGGGCAGAAGAATAGAGCTAGAGAGGACCTACAAGTTCTTGGGTTAATTAACAGACAGCAGAAGGTTGTAGGATGAACAATAGTACCCTGTAGAACGTATGAAACAATCTCAATAAAAGAGCAGTAAATGTATTAAACAGCCTCCAAGCAAGCAGAACCTTTGGCAGAACTAGAAACTGAATTAAGGAAATGTAGAACTGTCACTGGGGATTAACATTACTTATTAAAGCAGGCTGTGTCCAGTATAAATGGAGATGTAGTCTGTGTTCATTACATTCTATCAAAGGTCTTGCGATGATATATAGAGGTCTTCAGACTCAATCTTCCACTTGCTATTAGTCTGCTCTAATGTTTCACCTCTTTTACTTTTGCAGGAGGATTTTTGCGAAAAGGCGCCAAGCTTTTCTTCCGTCGGAGGCACCATCAGAAAGAGCCTGGCATGAGTCAGTCACATAATGACCTGGTTTACCTGCAGCAGCCTACAGCGGAGGAAACCCGCAAAAAAGGATCAACACTAACGCGCATGTTTCACAAGAAACTCCACCCAAAGAGCAAGAGTAAAAACAAGCTGAATGTACCAACCCTGGAGCAGCCATACACTTAACGACCCCACTGTCTGAACACACAACTTATATTATTCACGAAAGGGCCAGCCACTGCCAGAGCACTCCAGGACACAAACGGGCACCATGAGCCAGTCTGCATTACCTAGAGATTAACAAGAACACGAGGATCCTGGATGTTCTACTTGTTGGTTTCATTCCTACCATTAAATAGCAAAAAACATTGAGACCGTCAGCCACAAATGTGCTGTTCGGTGAAGCCATAGGAACCCTTTTCAGTATAACTCTCCACACAACACTGTGAGATTTTATAAGCAAGAGGCTTTTTATTTCTAAATACAGAACTCTGATGCAGCCATTAAGCAGCAAGGGGATGGCATCTGGTCCAGTGTATAGACATGAGGAATTTCTCCTGATTGACTGACCGACCGATTTATCGGATTCTCACCAGTAGAACTAGATGAAAACGGCAAGATCCGTCTTTAGTGTGCAGTCGGAATGGTAGATTTGCATTAATGTGATAATCCTGTACGGACACAGCATGCACACTCCTGCTTGCTCTGAAGTCAATGCTCTTCTCAGGTCTCAAGTTTGTTAGATTTTTCGTGGTGTTAATAATCCCTATGTCTACAAATATTCTCGGTTACAGGGTAGGGCATTCGTTTCTTGCTTGGGAGCCAGGAGCCACTTGACTTTTAAAGTTGACTAGAAACTTTTACTTTTTTTCTGTTCCGTTAAAACAAATCCTTCAGATTCCAGTATACTACTGAGATGCAAGTTACCAAGCAGCACCACTTCTGTTCAGTGGCTGGATACTTCCCTTTCCCCCTCTAAGAACTGGAGATGCACTCCCCAGCAAAGGTTGACTCAATAAAGTCATGGTTCTTTAGTAGGTTCTTTGAAGGGAGGTGTTGGCAACACCTCAATCAGGCCAGTAGCAGATTTCCTAAAGGCATGTGTGAGACTGACAGGTACATTCAGGGGTACCTATACCAAACATGGTTGCAAACTTGGAAAATGTGCTAGCAACCTATAGTTTACTAGCCATTTGACCACAATGTTGTTAGTCTAACCTTAAGGACTTCAAAAGAGTTGCCAGGCTCCTAATTGCCGAATATCCGAATCTGAAAGGGATACTCAATCCACTTGTGTATTTTCCAGAGCCTTGATAGACTCTGGGGTTAACAGGAAGTTGAGAACCTTGTAATGCCACTTTTACAGCATACTGGTACATAATGCAAGACGCTTGTTGATCAGTGGAAGGTAACGCAGCTGACAGTCATCTCCTGGTCACCAGAGTGGTCATCAGTGCTTACAGGATTTTTGTATTGTACTGGAAAAACCGCCGTCCCTTAAAAACTGAAAATTTGCGACTGTTCCTCAGAATTATCCTTTTAGGACTGAACTATTAAGTCTATAGGAAGTCTACTACAATTTCTAGAATTTCCGTGTGACATTAACCCTGATAATTTGTGACTTGTGAATCCTACCCAATAAATGTTGCTCTTATTAGAGTATAGATCTTAAAACTATATTTATCTTGCTTTGTGATAGCTTCAGTAACTAACTATTTATTTGAACAGTGGACTTGGAGTACTTCCGGTCTTACTGTGTTGAACTCTGCCCGAATCTTGGCAAATGCACTACGCCAAGTTGTAGGAAATGTGGCATAATGCATAGCGTTGCATGCAGCATATATCCCTTTATTGAATAAATCTTCCACTTGGATATAGTCCAGTGGTTTATAATCCAACAAGTCCCCTTATTTGCCCAAACACAAAATGGGTATTCTGCTCAGCATAGTTCCAAGATGCTGCTTGCACGCTGACCCACCCGCACCCAAAACCACCCAGCGATGTTGCACTTCTTTCTGATGACCTCGGACATCACAATTCAGAAGTCGGGGCATCACTACCCTAACTATGCATCTGCTTGAACAAAAAATCAAAATACCCCGCACTAAATATTAATACACAGCACTTAAACAAGTAACAAAATCGAATGATGAGGTTTCAGCAAAGCAAGCAACGTTCAGGGACAGGGGTCACTTTTTGGATTGTGTGTCATGGGGCTGTGTTTAAGCTTTTGTATACTTGGTTGCTCCATTTTTCCTAGCATGAATGGAAAAACCAGACAAATTACTATCCGAGTTTGCTTTTTTTAATAAGCTGGATAGAATTTGTATTTTCCAAAACAGACACCGATTAATTAGTTGGCTGTACAAATGGCAAGCTGTGTATGCAAACGGAACATGCCTTCCATATCTGCCATCAGAGTACATATGCAAATAAACAGCGCAAGAACTACTGAATGCCATAAACTTAATATAATGCTAAAGCCATGTCAATAAGTGTACTTCTTACAGTCAGAGAAGCAAAAAATGCAGACCCATTTCCTAATGGTTACTAGAATATTCAGCTTTGATACAATGACATCGGTTATGGCAATGTCAGCAATTTGCTTTCCACCATTCGCAGCAGCCACAAGCAATGCTTTCACTGCTGACATTAAAAGCTGTGTATCATTCGTGTATTGGTCGATTTAAGGAGCGTTCCACGTTCATTGTGTCTATAAACCTTGGATGAAGTAATATGTCTTCATGCTTAAAAGTTTTTTTGTAGCTTTTTTAAATTGTGCAAATATGGAGGATTGGGGAGAAGATAAGAACATTGATTCACTAGTAGTTCATTGCGTGTCTTGAAACTGATGAAGTCAAAAAGTTGGGTTACCAGCCGACAATTTGCCTAGTCCATTTATACATGTGTTCTGAAATGAAAAAGTGGGTTTTGATGGGAGGGAGATGAAGTAGTGATATGCACACATTCTCATAAACATCGCCACCTATGATTACTCCATTGAGGAGCCTAGCTTGGACATCATTCTGTTACAAAGAGTTGTGTAACTTGATATATAGATATTTCATCTTTCAGATTAAAACAGTACATTCTTGATAAACATGATAGAAAATTAAGGAAAACTAGTTTGCCTTTAACAAATTATTATACAATCAACCAGCAGATATTTTTTCCAAATCCGTTATAATATTCTTCAATTAGGTAAGGGATATATCCAAAGCTCGAATAAAAGGACTCGTTAACAGTAAAGAACTTCAAAACATTGCCCATGATTGGGTATTTTTTTGTGTTGGCAAGAACAAGTGCACACAGCTGTACCTGAGTCGCATTGCAATACAAACAACCCTCAACACAGGCATGACCAGGCCTTCCTCTCACGTCCCTTCTCCTTTCGAGGATTCTCTACAGCTCTTTTCAGGGTAGAACTGGTGAAATACTAAAAACAGGTAAAGGCAAAAGAAATTAAATACATTCCTCACCACATATCCTTATTTCATTTTCCTTGAGCAACGTTACTTCAGAATCCCAAAAAATTACAGATTCCTTACCAGCCATCCTTTATTTGAGTGTGCTTCAAACAAAATTTTTTCAGAATTCCAATAAATTTCATAAAGATTTTGGAATAAAAAACGTCTTACACCTATTTTTTTTTATCTTCACCAAGCTGAAGCCACACTTTCTTCCCAAACGTACCTTAAGTACGCGTCTGGAAATTAAAACACTCATTTTACAGTAGCGTGTGGATTTGTGATGGAATATGATGACTGGTCTATGATTCCATAGTTTTCGGTCTGGAATAAAGGGTACTTCAAAGTCTTATAGTTTTGATGCATTGTAATAATCGTAGTTGCCAAAGGCCAATATTTACGTTTAATATCTTATTGTTTTTTATTGGTTTATTGCTACTCCTTTACCACCAAGAGCAGTACCAACTCGGGCTCCAATTAATGGATTCATAAAAGGGATCTATAGTGAGGGAGGAAAGGCAAGAGTTCTACATTTCATGGTCGTAGATGGAGAGCTGGTCATTATTAACAGTAAATCTAAATGAGCTTAGTTATTCTCTATTGTCATTACGACTCTAAAAGGCCCTAAAAATTCCATTTAAACCAAGACGTGTGAATATCAAAATGCAGAAGGCCAGTGTTACGTTGTCTCAACGAAGGTTATATTGGAGCCCCGTCACTTTGGGTTTCAACACAATTATTATTGTTGAGGTTAAAGCATCTTGAAGTACGTTTCTTCTCTCGATAGAATCAGTTTGAGGGAACTGTGGTAAATGCACTTATGTGTTGTGGAACGGCTGAAAATTAAATACATTCTCGCCCATAGGTTTACATTCAGTGTTCTTGCTCCGTATCTGGAAACACTTGGTAATTTGAGTTTGCTTTTTTAGGTCATTTGGTGTGGTTGTGGGTTAGTCTTTTGAGGGAAGTAAAGCCCTGCAGGTGATGGAATTTATTATTTTTTTCTATTCTGAATATGCTGTCTAGTTTCACTTTAGACTAGAGATATGATTGGAAGAAGAGGAAGGTTATAATGGTGGTGTAAACATACCTGTTTTATGTCATGTGAACAGAACCCACATATCCAACAGTGGCAGTCACAAAAAAAGAAAGTTCTCATATCCTTTGAATAGGAAGTTGGCTCAGACAGCAGGTGCACTGGTGCTTTAATAGAGCACAAATACCAGGAGGAAATGTTTTAGTGAGTGCTGGATGGGGTCATGCAGAATACACATTCCTACCTGAGCCTTTGAACATGAACATGTCCACAAAGTATTTTAGTGCTTTGACTTTTATAAGCCAGTCATTTAACCTGCGGTGTACCTTATTTGGATCCTACACTGCAAGTAACCAGTTTGCTGTGCCCAACAATTGCCCTCACATCAGGTTCGTACGTCTCTTTACCATATTCCATTTTCTTCCTTTCCTTTCAATTATTTTATAATAACTTAAACATTTTAGTACAAATCAAATGTTGTCTCCACTCCACACAGATAATATACTTTGATTCTCTTTATTGTGTCTGAGCCTCGTTCCTGTAATTTTATAATACCCTGCTCTTCTCTATGTAGGCATGTTGGTTGCCTGCCCTTCTCAATAGTGTGTCAAGGCCCAACTTCCTCTTTATCCTTGTGTTAGGCTGACAGGACATGACTTTGACTCTCAGGGCTGCAGCCTTTAATTTAGTTATCTGTGCTAGGCAACATAGAGATGGGCATACACTGACCTATTTGCTTGAGAAAGTTGATTGACAACCACCGTCAGCCCTGTCCCTCATTACTAATGTGATTTATTGTCAGGAAGGGCAAGTTTTACAGAAATAATAGTCCTATGATACCAACCTTAAAATATCTTCTAGTAACTCCACATTCCTCTGATCAGTTATCATGAGCAGCAATCTCACATTGGGCAACATTTTACATTCCTGGGTAATGCTTTACCTTTATCCATTTTAAACGACCATGATTATCATGCTTCATAAATAAACAATGTTGTTAAAATATAGATCAGCTACAGCTATTCATACAAATTAACTTCTGATAAGCCTTACCATTAAAAGGTAAGTGGCAGAATTGCAGTCGTTATATTGCCATTCTAGACATGGGTTCCATGTTTTAGAATGTAAAAAAAGTCACTTTCAGTCTTATTTTTTTTGATGTGGCATTTTACTTGCTTTGTTTCACCCATTATGCAGACAGTACCAATAAGACATGAGCATGTAACTTTATAAAAGTATTCATTTTAAACTGATAGCAGTGGGAGTTGGGGGGATTGGTAGTGCCTCTGATAGATAGGTCTGGAAACGACATCTTAATTCCACTTGAAAATGTGGTCATTGTGTCTTGTGTAAGGATGTCCCACCCCCTCTCACGTGTGACCCATAAGATCCCCACACTCCTTAACTGAGAACCCATGCTCATTTAATTGGAATCTACTGTAGGAGAGCACAGAAGATCTCCGTGCTGGTGGCATGCGGGAGGTACTGTGAATGATTTCCTGTATTTATTTTTTGCATGTGGACGCTTCTTTTTAGGACAGCCTTTGAAAGAGTGTGTAGTGGATGATATTTGACAGCACTGGAAAACAAAGATGTGAATTGATATATGCAAATGTAAACTTAAACATGTGAATAAAGGTATACAAATTTTTATTATGTGAATAAAATATACATATCCTGTTTAAGGACTATACACACAACCTGGTGAGTGACTCTGTGTATTTTCAATTATTTTGGCTTGTATGTGTATCATTCAGTTGCAGGGCGATTGTCTTTAGTCTGAGTGTAGAATCCTATGATGTTCAACCTGGTTTGCATTGTAGATGGTGCTTCACAATATTTCTAAATAAAATAAGTTACAGAGGGCCAATTTGGCACACTTCTCACCATTTCATAATAGGGAATAAATGAACATATATGATATTTTACCTTATGCTTCATAAAACATTAATTCATAGAATTTTAATAATAGGTCAAAAAAATCGAATCCATATAGTATAAAGAGCTCTCAAGTAAAAGAGCATAGATTCCAAACAAAATTATCACTTTAGGACTTTATAATCTCAAACTATGGACCATAGTTTTCAACAAAAACTGACTAGAAGGGCAGTGAAAGGGAAGGAACAATGGATAAGCACAATATCTGCAAGAACCTCTGTGAATATCCTTAATCCGAGAAGTATATACCACTATTCTGCCCAGAACGCCCAAGCCATGCAGGAAATGTCAAACACCTGTCAGGACTTAACAATTAGAAGATAGGTTACATTAGCAGACAGAGGGTATAATTACAGAGCTATGAAAGTAAGACTAACCAGTTTTAACAAAAGATAGGAAAATTAGGTGCGAAATAGAGGACATGGAGAGAGAGCTGGGTTGGAAGCCTGAGGACTCCGAGAGATAGCAGTGTAGTTTAAAAGTTCCTGAGTGGGATAGCCAACTAATGGGTTGTATTTGTTAGAGTTTGAGAGAAGCGTTTCATGTGTTTTTTTATGAGATCATGTCTATTATATTTAGAATCTTGTAGACGGCATTGAACAATGAATTCCATTTGTACAGTTGAGAGGGAGGCTCTTAGAGTACAGATGTGGAATTAGACTATTTTAAGTAAATCCGAATGTAATCTGAGTATTGGTATATATAACCCATACCTGCCCCATCAAGATTCTTAGTGTGATTCGTGTTGGGTTATGTTCAGAGGATCACCCAACCTAATCCGCTCCTTGCAATTGACTTTTGAAGCAAGTAAGGAGAACTTCTCCTTTGAAGAATTCTGCTCTCGAGGACATTGATAAGCCAATGATGATCAACCGTATTGAATGCCATTGATAAATCTAGAAAGTCCATTATGCAGTGAATATGCTCCAGAATTTTAATACTGGCCTTTATGCAGTGCTACAGCCTTTGCAAAAACATTATTGTTAAGTTACTGAACACTTGTCATGTTCAATGTTTAAGAGTTGGTTGGACATATAACTCACAATGTCTTTTCCCAACAAAGGCGGATCGGTTAATGTCCAAAAGTTGGGAATTTGGTTGGAGTAGAGCCACACATTCTTTAACAAGGGAGATCACTTTGAGATTTTTCAGCAAAGGTATCTTCTTTTATTGAGTTGCATATTAGTTGCAGCCACAGTTTGCTCAGTAGTTGAAATGTGTTTTATCATGTAAACTGGTATGATGTCTTCACGGTGGATAATGGCTTAAATCTGTAAAGGGGTTGAGGTGGTGTTCAGATAAAAGAATAAGTTTAGATGAACATGCGTTATACAGTGTTGGCAGAGTCTTCATACTCATTAACTGCAGTTGTGTGATGGAATGTAATGCCAATTAGGTTGCCCAGTTGGAAGTCTCCCAAGATAAATATTGTATTCATTCATTGTTTGTTCTTAGAAGGTCATTGAAGTCCTCAATAGGATTTTGTGCTTTCTCGAAGCATGATACATGATAGGTAGCTACATAGTTATGTTGGCAGAGGGGTTCCATGAAACTTTCAAGAATGAAAATGAACTATGGAATGTCTCTTTGTTTTAATAGGGAAAATAAGTTGATGTGTTAATGCTACACATCCTATAAACACTTCCAGACAAACAGTGACCCTCAAAGGCTAACTAATTTTAGAGCCATTCCAATTGCATAAATTTAGTGCAACTCCCTTTGCATTCCAGTCTTTATTAATGGAAATATTTGTTATGGATGAACTGGAAGTGAATTTACCATGTTTGGCATTGATTGTCTTGCTGCAATGACAGCTGCACTTTCACAACCAAAACAATTCTTCATTGCACACAAGTGATGCTCTATAATTGCAGATGTAACAAGCCATCTCCTACATTTCACCTGGAGTGGTCTACCAAAACATTCCAATCAACTTGAATTCCCTCAATCTCATTCTCTTGTCTTCTTCGGACGACAACATTTTGTCATTAACAAAAATATCTTTCAGATTCCGTTACATCGTTTTAGATCCAGCTAATATATTCTTGAAATATTTATTAATACCACTTGTAAACCATTTTAAAAAGGTTCACCACTGCACTTAATTATTCTGATCAATACTTCTAACCGCAGATTCATTACATAGAGAATATTCCTCAGGCACAATACTGTATCTGGAAACTTTTCATAACAAGGCTCTTGTGCCCTGCTAGGTGGTGTCATGTGGCTCCACATTTACTTTGTTCTACTTGAGAAGTGACAGAGCACAGCTGCATGTAAGCACCACCCTGCGTGCTAATGCCATTTTGTTTGTCTGTGCCTTTGAGTGGGTATCCAGAGCTGTGGTCCCTCTTTCAGCGGTTTTCAACGATTTTTCAAATCCAGTATGCAAGTGGAAGATGTTCCCAACTACAGGGATCAAGCCATGCAGTGACTATCAAAAAGCGATATCTGAAAGGACCCGCATGAGGTTTGTCTTTTGTGTTTGTGCTTGGGTCACAGTTCCAAGTCATGCAATGAGACCCCTCATGCACTCAAAGGCAATCTGGGACCATGAAACAAAGTTTTTTGTTGCAGATCATAAAAAGTAGGACCTTGCATAAGTCCCACTCACAGTTGAGAGTTCAGACCTGCTCCTGCACTCTAGGTTGATCCTGTGGCAGATCTTTGCAGTCGAAGTCATGCGGTAAGTCAAAGTCCAAATTGAAGAGGAAACCTTGGAAGGCGAAGCAGGCCTCAACCCAAACCACCATTCTCTGTCTAAAGTGAAGTTTCAACGGCGTCAAGGTGTCACTTGATCTCGCTCCCAATCCCAGATTGAGAAGCAGATTTCACAACCTGTTCTGATGTGTGCCGAGTTCCCCAGGCCATCAGTGACACCACAACAGGTTGAGGCGTACGTGCTGCATTTTTGTGTACTCTTCTGGCTCCCTCTGACATGCCTTCAGGCCTTAGAGATTCACTGTGGCCTCCAGTCGGGTTACCGCCAGTTGATCTGTCAACAACACTGAGCTCCTAGAACCTGTCTCGGGTTGTGCATCAACTCTGGTGCTGACTACCATTCCAGCTCCAATACCTGCGCCATGCCCTTATTCATCGATGCCGCTCCCATCAACGCTGACTCCAAAGAGCGATCTATTGCTGATGCCAATGTCTGATCTCCAGCCGAATTCCTCTCAACCTCTACTGAGGTGACGCTCTGACTTTACCCCTTCATTCCCGGTTCCCGTACACCCTAATTCAGACATTATACCTCTACTACTGCAGAGCTGCCCTCTGAGGTTCTATCACCTTTTTGGTTCTGATTCTGCGTTTACCACCATCCGAAGGTGATGATGGGGATGATTTAACCCCACATTATTATGATTTTATACTTGGACTTACAGGAGACCAGTGGGCCTGAAATGTTCCCTAGTACAGAGTTGACCCCTTCCCAGGCTGCAAACAGAACAGACTTTGTCCTTTGATGTGTTATTTCGACATGCTGATGAGGTCCAGGAGCTACAACGGTTTTTGTTGGAAGTTAAGACACATTTCCTAATGGACGTTCTGCAGGTTTGGGCCTACTTCCTCTGAGCCCTTAATCACATTCAACAAGGTCTGAACTGAACCGTTATGGGCAGTTGGTCTCCGCCTTACTCTTGCCCACAAGTGAACAAGTAGGTTGTCGGACTGTTGCCCAGCAACCCTGATTTTCCTATGCAGAATTCTACTCCCGAGAGTTGGATGGTCCACGCTTCCACTGAATAGGGAGTCCAAAAGAATTGCTGCGTTTGGAAAACCAATGTTTTCTTTGGCCAGCCTAGATTTGAGGTCTGTCAACGCAGTTTGCCTACTAGACCAACATATGCACACTGTCTGGGACATGGCCAACAAGATGTTGTTGGCAGTCCCGAAAGAATTTGGGGCCTCCATGTCTCAAACCATTCAAGATGGACAGGATGCAGCCAAATAAGTCATTTTGTGCTGGCCCAGATTGCTTGGAGTGAGCAGACAGCACTTGTGTGGTATCCGTTGTTGTGCTTGGGCTTTTTTTAGGGGATGTGCCGGTATCCCTTGTGGATATGCCTTGCGATGGGACCCACCTTTTTGAGGAAAAACAATTGAGTCTGCCTTGGAATGCTGTAAGGAAAGCTAGGTCACAGCGCGTTCTTTGGGCCTCTCGACCTCTGCCAGACTGTTTTCTTAACAGTTTCGGCCACTCTGAGGTTACCCCAGAGGGATGGTGAACAGGCAGTGCCAGGACCCCTTTAGTAACCCCAGACCTTTCGTGTCCAGCGGCGGTGATCAGGCAGGTACCGCACAGGTCCCCGGGGCATCAATCTTCCTAGTCACCCTCCTCTGTGGCATCAGCCTCCGTGCAACTTTAGTTTGCCCTTACTAGTTCACAACCCCTCTGTGGGAGGCAGGATCTAACACTTGCTTCCAGGGTGAAAATCCATCTCATGCAACAGATGGGTCCTCCAGATTGTGCGGCAGGGCTCCATTTTGTTCCTTTCTGACGCGCTACAACTTCTGCCTACTTCCATTTTATTACAAGAGGTGCAAGCTCTGCATTCCAAAGCGGTTATCAATAGGGCTTCCAGACCCAGAAATAGGTATAGGTTGTTAATCCTACTATTTCCTTTTACAAAAGAAGGCTTGCGGCATTCATTCTATTTTAGATCTTCTGAACGCACCCTGATGAAGGCCCAATTCAAATGCTTACACTGGCTGAAGTTCTGTCTGTCTAATCCAGACTACTGGGTGGTACCCTTTGGACCTGTAGGACACATACTATAATGAGCCCATCCTGCAGTCCAGCAGACTTTACATGCCATTCTATGGTGGTCAAGAGCATTTTCAGTTTGCTGTGCTCCCCTTTCGCCTTACCAGCGCCCCTCGGTGTTCATGAAAATTATGGTAGTGGTTGCCAGCCATCTCCGGAGGTTGGGAATACCAGTTTTCTCTACTTCAACAACTTGCTTATGAAGTCATAAACCTTCGCCAGATGACACCGAATCTCCTGACATTGGTGGGGTTCTCGCTCAACGAGCCCAAGTCACACCTGACTTCTTCAGAGACTGCCTTTTATAGGAGCTGTCTAGAACACTATGCAATTCTTGGTCTTTCCACCATCACGATGAGTCCAGGACATTTGGGTCATGATCACAATGTTTCAGCATCAGACCTGGATCTCCATATAAGAAGGTCTGAGGCTTCTTGGCATTTTTGTCTCATACGTTCTGTTGTCTCAGTGGGCCCAGCACAAAGAAAGCGGTCTGATATCGTCCAGGTTTCGGTGCAGACTGCACCCGATCTGCAGAAGTGGCTGCTAAACCGCAACCTGACCAGCGAGTGACCCCGCTCCCTTGACAACTTAGAGCTGATGGTGATGAGGGATGCGTCACTGTTGGATTAGGGTGGTCATCCTAATGAGGTGGAGATCAGAGGACTCTGATCTCCTGTGGAAACCTGGCTTCATCTCAATCTTTTGGAGTTTTGATCACACCAAAGGCCATATAGTGATCGATCAGTTTTTCCTGGGGTCCTCGTGGACAAAGGAAGGAAAGGCTGTGCAAAAAGACTCTCTCAAGGTAGACAGTCATTTGCATTAAGATTAGCTATGCAATTGGCACAAATTGGCCTCTGGATGCACCAAGGGCCCATTTCACCAGGGCCAAGTCTCTCACCACTGCATTTGCACGTGGAGTTCCAGTTCTTGACATCTGCCAGGCTGCCACGTGGGCATTGGTCACACATTCACCAAGCACTACTGCACAAGTAGCACTACAGACAAGCAGGTCTACTGGTAAGTGCACTTCACCTATTCGGTTCTGCAGGAGGTTTTAGTCTGCGCCCATGTCACCGACCAGCCACAGTGGGGAGGTACTGCTTTTGTATCTATTGTAGAGGTGAGGAACCTGAAGTATCCATGAGTACAACATGTTCATTACCTTCAGTAACGCTCATTCTTGTGAATACTTTAACCTCACTGCCCTTCTATCTCCCCTTCTGTCAAGTGGTTTTGTTTTACCATCTAAAAAGCTCCCAAATAAGAGCTCTTCATACTGGTACTGACTATTGTTTTGTGCTCTGCATCTGAGGGTGCAGAAAGTGTCAGGAAAAACTGATGTTGATGCGCAAGGGTGTCACTTTTTTTTTTATTTCAAAAAATCTTTATTGTGCACACTAGTGATAACACAGCAATGAGCCTACAACCCTGGGGCCGGCTGCGTTAAACATAGTCAGCTTATCATGTCAAGAATAATACAGCTCTTCAGCCAACAACCCAGGGGTCCGGCGGCGTGGCAAATGGGGGTGTCCGCAGGTCGGACACCGCATGTATAGGATAAGCAGGTATTGTATTGTAGCAATTATGTAGTAAACCTACACACAATCCCCAATACCCACCGTCTCGCCCTGGGGTGTCACTTATATGCGGCTCCGCTCTGTCACTTCCAACAAAGTCCATGTGGAGCTGCACGGTACCACCTATCAGCACCCAGGTGCATTGCTATGAAAACTTTCAGAATCCAATCTGGCACCTTGGAATATTCTAAAGGTGAGGAATCAGCGGTTTTGAAGATAAGTAACTTGAATTAATGTCCGGTTCATCTGTCTACCTCTGCTTAGCTGTGATAAGACTGACACTATGCTGTGTTTGGATGTGTCTGTCACTGTAGGATCGAGCATAGCCCTGCATTCTGGGTGTTTGAGGTATTTGCACATAAATGAGTCCAATTCACAATCTTTGATTGTTCTCTAATTCAGTTAAGGGTGTCACAAGGCTCCGGTAACCCTTTACTGGAGAAATAACTCTAGAAATAAAGGTTGAACATCAACTCTGTGTTACTTTTACAAATGTACATTTGCCTATAGTTGTGTCTGTCTGTCGTTCGACTCATGGCATGGTTATCTTTAGAAGTCCTATGAGCCAGCCTCAAAGGTGGGGAAAAAAGATTGAGGGGTTGATTCACAGAGATCCCTTGTAAAAATCTTAAATATATGCTTTGCTGGTCTCCTACGATTTGCATAGATGTCTTGACAGAAAGGGAAGATCCAAGCAAATTACTTGCTTGCCTGCTTTCTCCTGTTTTGTGTTTCCTCGGTTTCTAGAGGTAGTGACGTCCACCCTGGACAGGTGGGGAGGAGCTCTCCTTGGACCGTGTAGCATTAGTGACCAGGGGCTCCTCTGTGGGGTGCAGTGAGGAGTGCTTCTGTATTCTCTGAGAAACTCATGGAGTCGCTTCTCTGGGTCGACCTGTTCTACCACCGCTATGTGAAGCATCTTGTTTAGAGTACGCATAAAACTTTCGATGTCGCAGTTTGCTTGTGGCCATTGAGGCGTGACTCGGCTGTGGTGTATTCCTCGTTGTTTTAGAAATGTGGCAAATTCTGCTCCTTGGAACGGCGGCTGGTAGTCACTGCGGAACTCGTGGGGAAAACCAATCATGGGGAATATCCTTTCCAGGGCAGGGCCTACGTGGCTGAATGCAGTTGATACTATGGGTTCTACCAGGGGGTGCTTTGAGAAGGCAACGACAAGCACCAGAGTGTGTTTCCCTCCGGGAAAACTGCCGAAGTCTATGCTCACTTTAGACAATGGGGCGGTGCATGCTTATTTGGTAATCACCGGGGTCGGCCTTTCTGGAGCGCTTGTCAGTTGGCACGGCGAGCAGCATCGGACTAAGTTGTCGACCATTTTCTCTAGCTCCGGGAACCAAACCTTTACTCTCATCCGTGCTATTATTTTTGTTGTCCCTTGATGGCCTCCGTGCACTAGGTGAGTTGCTCGGTACTTCAGTGCTTCGGATATTACTAGCCTCGATCCTCTTAGCAGGACTCCGTCCTCCGTAGAGCTGAGTTCATTCCTTATCCGCCATACCTTTGTGAGATTTTCTCTGTCTCCCGGGGCCCAGGAGTTAGCTTGTCGTAGGTAGTCTGTCCATGATCCTTCCTGGACAGCTCGGAGGGTTCGCATGCACACGGCGTCCTTTCTGGCTGCCTCCTTGATGTAGCCAAGAGTCATGTTCTGAGGGCATGCAGCTGTCGACACCATGCGGACGTACTGTTCGGTCCCTTCTGTGTCCTCATGTGGCTCCTGCGGTATCGGGTGTCTTGACAGGAAGTCAGCTGGATTTTTGGCCCCGGGCCTGTAGATTACCTCCATCTTGTAGGACTGCAGCTGAATTGCCCACCGCTCAATTCTTGGAGGGGGGTGAGGCGCAGTCCCTTTGAAGAGAGGAATGAGGGGCTGATGGTGGGTGACCATGGTAAAAGGCGAACCTTTTATTTATTTATTTATTTTATTTATTTATTTAAGAAGTTTTATATAGCGCTAGCCTGACCATGGATATCGGAGCGCTTCACAACAGTTACAGAGCAGAGCAAAAGAGAGCAGAACATAGTACAATAAAGCGATACACTCCGGATAAGAGTAATTAGTAAAGGCAAAGATGAAGAGTTCCTTTTCAGGGCCTTGTTAACCCGCATCCGAGAGAGGAGAAGTTTCACTTTCAGCACTCCACCTGCTTCTATCTATTCGCTAGAGATCAATCGAGGAAAAGGATTTTAAGCTGACTTTTGAATTTAGCGAAGGAGAGAATAGTTCTGATGTGGGGGGGGTAGAGTTCCATGTTTTGGGCGCATTTCCAGTGAAGGATCTGGTCGCGTTTTTTTGTTTTCGTGATTTTAGAGGGATAAGAAGTAGGGTGTTGGAACTTCTGAGGTTCCTGTTCTGACCTGCTTTTCTGAGTTTGGCTGCCAGATATTCGGGTTTGCCTATGTGAAGGGCTTTGTGGGTGAGGCAGGCTGTTTTGAAGTTCGCCCGCATTTCTATTGGTAGCCAGTTGAGTTCTTTGAGTGCAGGAGAAATGTGATCAAATTTCTTTATTCCAGTGACCATTCTGGCAGCCGCATTGAGAATGGTTTTCAGAGGAGCAAGATGAGTTTTAGCTATTCCCGATAGAACTGCGTTTCCATAGTCCAGTCTTGACAGCACCAGGCTTGAGTGGCTTGTTTGAGATCTTTGGGTGGAATGAAAGGTTTTATTTTGTTTAGTAGGCTTCAGGTTGAGGAAGGCGCTCTTCGCCGAGATCTTAATATGTTTGGTCATGTCCAGTTTAGAGTCTAGCGTGATGCCTAATGATTTAACAGAGTCGGCCAGGGAGAGGTTCCCATTGAGCGCATCGATAGTTTTTAACCACTCAAGTTGCACTTCCCTTAGTTTGAGTCTTTGGATGTCTTTAGCAGAGGAGAATTCCAAGTAAATTTGAGTATCATCAGCATATAGGTGGAAGGGGATGTTAGCTTTTCTGAGTAGGGTGGCGAGGGGTTCCATGTAGATGTTAAAGAGCTGAGGGGAGAGCACTGAACCTTAGGGGACTCCCCTCTTGATTGGGTGAAGGTCGGATTCAAAGCTTTTGATTTTGATTCTCTGGGAGCGGTTGTAGAGGAATGAGGAGAACCATTTGCGCACCACCTCGTCTAGCCCGGCCCTTTCTTCGAGAGCCTTGAGGAGAAGTTTGTGATCTACTGTGTCGAATGCTGCCGAAAGGTCTAGGAGAATGAGAAGGCAGCATTGGTATGAGTCAAGTGTCAGTCAGTCAAAATACTTTATTGCGATAACTTAATATCATATAAAGACAATGGCAAAATACAAATTGATTAAAATACATATACAGAAAGTACATACTTAAAAACAGTTAAAATACAATAAGAATAAAAACCATACCGCATGTTACAATTCATATCAGTATGAAGTACAAAGTGCAAGGCGCTAAAAAGCTAAAAACAAATACTAAAAAAAAACCCCAGCAGGACGAACATAACAAGGACCAAAGGTGCCCTAATTACAAGCCATGATATAATTACAAGGTGCCTTTTTAAGGTACATGGTCTGTATTACTTAGGGAGGTAGCCACATTTTTTAATCTAATATTCCTGCTCCTAATGGCACTCACCAGGAAACTAGCCACATGAAACATAATCCTGGGAGTCTGTAGAAGCTGTAAATAAATAAGAGCAGGTTTAACTTGAATAAATCCCTCCTCCCTAAGAATAGGCACAAGGAACTTTCTCCTAGCATCAATGTAATGACTACAGAACATTACAAGGTGCATTGTGTTTTGTTCGGAGAAATAATCACAAGAACATGGTAACGCCTTTTTTGGGGTACTCCAAACGGGATAAAAGCCAAGATTAAAATGTATCAAATTAAAACGAAAACGAGTTAAAATAAACCTGTGCTAAGGGTGAGTCACCATGTTCAAGTAGTTTTCTGGACCGTCAGGTATAGATAATATTAGACTGGCCCTAACACTAGATTTTTTCAGCTCACACTCTTCTCTCTCCAGAGATAAAAGCTCTCTCATTGCGCATTTTGTGAGCGCAATATCTTTAGATGTTATAGAATCTATTTCAAAATATAACTCTGGCCTCCCCATCCTGGAAAAATTTTCCTTGATGTATGTCAGCCACTTAATATTGTTAGCTTTGTCCAAACACAAACAATCTCTCATGATGATATGGTTTAAAGGGATTTCTTTGTTAAGCCACAACCTCAGCCATGCTACTAAAGGTGCTGTTTTTATCAGGTCTGTGATGTAGCCTTCCCCTAATTCCATATGGACAGTGTAGGACGGGGTCGATTGTGGAACACCAAGGACAGATCTAAAAAATTTATTTTCCATGATTTGTAGAGAATCCAGTCCCCTATATCCCCATATTGAACTACCATAGGTTGCCACCGAGATACATTTAGCCTTATAGATTTTCAATATGGCTACGATTGGCCTAGCCCCAAGTTTCTTGGAGAACCCCTGAAGGGCTGCAGATGTTCTTGCTAATGCAATTACTCTATTCTTGACCTGGGGTCCCCAGTTTCCCTTCTCGTCAAATGTAATTCCTAAATAGGGGAAGGGGGTTACTCGAGCAAGCTTCTCCTGCCCGCAAAGAAAAGTTTTATGACAATTTTTTCTTGCTACTCTGCCCATGAGCATAACTTGAGATTTCTTTGCGTTTATTTTCAAATCTAGTGAGCCCATGAAAATTTCAAAGGCGTCCAGAAGACGTTGGAGCCCCACCCCGGTACGCGCAAGAAGGACCGCGTCATCCGCGTAGAGGAGGACAGGAATCCCCTGTTCCCCTGCACGCGGAATATCAGGGGTCACGTCCCTAAGAGCAGGCTCCAAGGCATTCACATGTAGAGTGAACAATAGTGGTGCCAAAATGCACCCCTGTCTGTCCCCTTTTTCAGAAGCAATGGCGTCAGTGCACCTCCCTCTCGAGGTAACTCTAATTTTTGCAGTAAGGCCCGAGTGCAGGTCAGCCAATAGATTGACTATGGTCCTATCCAGGCCCATTTCCAGCAATTTTACCCAGAGCTTCGATCTATTAACCAGGTCAAAGGCGGAGGAGAGGTCCATGAAACCAAGGTACATGGACCCCTCCTTTGCCCTGGTGTATTTCTCTATCAACAAGTGGAGATTAAGACATTGGTCCTGGGTACTTCTTTTTGGTCTAACACCATATTGCACATTTGTAAGAATACTGTTCTCAGTAGCCCACTCATTTAATTTCACTAAGATGACTCTTCCTAGGATCTTAACTGATGAGTCAATCAATGAGATTGGTCTATAACATGCAGGATCCTGCCTGTTTCCCTTTTTAAACACAGGGATAATTATAGAGGTTTTCCATGATTTAGGAATATTATCATGGCTTAATGCATTAAAGACCCTGCAAAGTATTCTAGACCAAAAATTAGGGAAACATTTAAAGGCGTCCGCAGGTACACCGTCGGGTCCTGGCGCCTTTTTCTTCAGAGTACAGTCTATGGCATATAGAACTTCCGATGTCTCAAAGTGCAATTGATTCCCAATGGCTTTAATATCCTCCTGAGCCCCAGGATCTCCACTGGTATGACTAGAATATATGTCACTAAAGTGTTTAATCCAACCTTCATCAGATATATTTGTTTCAAGGGGGGAATTCTCCTCTCCTGTAAATAGGGGTTGGTTGACAATCTTCCAGAATTCTCCACTGTTTTTCAATATTGCTGGATCTAGGAGCTGGGTCCAGGCTTCATCTTTAATCTCTTTTTTCCTGACTGCTATGGCTTTTTTATACTGAGCTCTGCAGATAGTGATAAGTTCACGGTCTTTTGGGACAGCCTTTAAAGCATTTAGTAGTGCAGAATGTGTTTTTGAACATTTATGATCAAACCATCTTTTGATGGGCACTGTCTTAGGTTTAGAGCCAATAGACAGTCTGCAGTTAATCTTACTACAAATGCTACCAAAGGCAAGTATCACTTCCCTGTTTTCAGCCTCGCTAGATAGGCACACACCAACCTCGTCCTCCGCATCAGCGAGTACCTCTTGTATGAAGGATTCAGGGGTTATACTATCCCATTTCAATCTACGTCCCTGGTCTTTAACTTTGAATGCTTGTTTATTATTGCAGGGACCATATTTACGCCCTATGAGACCAGTAGTTACTAAGTCCAAGGAGACAGGATTGTGATCACTGAAAACAGAAACCACAGTTTTATACATTAAAACCTTATCTAAAAAACACAATGAAATAAATATATAATCAATAATAGAGCCATTGTCTGTTCCCTTAAATGTAGGGACCCTCACCCCCCCTTCCCCGCACCCAGACTCATATAAGTTCCATCTTGCTAAAAAGTTCTCTAAACATTCCCCCTGTTTGTTATGTTCAAGATGGATAGGTGAACAATTTGGGGGGGATTCTACTTCATCGCAAACACACATTAATGAACACGGGTGTATGTTGAAATCACCCAAGAAAATGATTTCAAAAGAATTAACATTTTCACTATAGACTGACAAAAACTGGTCCAATCTATCTAGACTATATAAAGTACAGTCAGACGCGTTGAAATTATAAAAATTTATAAATAAGATATTGGGAGATTCTGCCGAGGAAAGTTCAACTGTTAGACATTGCTCGGAGCCCGAATCACATTTCTTTAGGCGACCATTAATATCTATTTTAAAAAGGCTTAACAGGCCTCCCTTGGCTCTTCCTGCAACGCTAGACACTGCAGGAATACAAAAATGACTATAGCCATCTAAAGAAAAACTGTTATTTGTATCCCATGTTTCCTGCAATGCAATTATGTCGAACCTTGTCATAAAATCTGTCCATGCCACGTTTCCTACTTTAGCCTTATTTCCTGCAATATTCCAGGTAAGCATACTAAATACTGGTTCATATTTCTCTTCATGGCTTATGTGTACAGGCGAAAGTCAATCATTTTGATCCAAAAAGGATAGAGGAGCATAACGGTTAGACAGCAAAAGGGGTTGTGCAAAAGGATTGTGATAAACTGGATGAGGTGGGTGGTATTCAGTATTTCGATGATGATCTTGGCCCCATCTGTTATTTATGTCCCTGTTATTGTCCCACCCGAATGCAGGGGTCCTGGGGTAGGTGACGTTCTGTTGTTCTCCATAAAAAAAATGTAAGGTTAGTGGGACAACAGTACCCTGCCTACGTTGGGGCGGAAGTAAGTTAGTGAGGATGTTTGGTAAGACGCCTGCATGTGAAAAACTCACTGCCCCACAATCCCCTTTAAATTTTTTGGGACGATTTCCTAACCAGGAACCCCTTTTTGCGGTCTTAATCTCCTGAGCCAATTGCTGCCCCCCCCCCCCCCGAGCTAGCCTCACATTATTTGTAAACCATTGCAATGCCTTGTTTGACAAAGAAGTGGAAGATTCTACTATGCCCGCTTCTAGGGGGGGAACATTAGCTAGTACTAGTACAACAGGTGAAGCTTCAACTATAAATTGTAAAGGGTCCGTTATCTGGGCTTGTACTAGGGGGATTTCAACTGTTAAAGGACCATCCCCTTTACCAGCTGTTTCGTTAGCATTTAATAGCGATAACTGTGTTGGAGGATTATTAGGCAACAGATCATCTATTCCTTCTCCATCAGCATCTGCATGCTCTCCAATGTCATTGCCCATGTTAACAACCAGCGTGGTAATATTTTCAACTCCCTCCACTAACTTATTCTGCTGCCCTCCTAACTTTTTAACCTCAGTTTGTAGTTTGTCTATCTTGGCTACTAGAGGTTTAATAATAGCTTTAATTTTACTTTCAATCAGCTCAGCAATTTTTACAAACAAGTCATCATCAACATTAAGTTTTACTCTCCCCTCTCCATTTTCCTTTAATTTATCCTTTGGAGTATTTGCCCTCTTCCTCCTTGTCCCCGACCTTAACCCTCCCCGTTTTGGCTGAGTTTTAACACCAGAACGTTCTGTCCGAGGGGCATGGTCAGATAAGGACTGATCTTCATCTGAAGGACAAGCCTGTATCTCCTGATCCGAGTCACTGTCTATATTGTTCACCGGGTCCGCAATGAGTACCTCGGGGGCTGGCACTATATTCTCAATTAAATTGCAGCTGCCCTGGTTAATAGAAAAAAACAAACGAACCTCAGGATCAGTCTCCAGGGATATGAGATCATCAGTGGGAAGAAGTATACCAGGGGTCAAGCATTGTAGGTCTGGTGATTGACTCAACCCCAAAGATTCTCTTCTCTGTATGTTAATGTTTTGCACAGTTTGGACCAGATAGTTTTCCATAGTGTTTGTAGCAGTAACCGCGCCTCTTTTTGGCATCCTGCCACTGAAGCCAGAAGACTATCTCCACAATCTTACGTGTAGGTGAAAATACAACAATGCCTTACTTGGATATTCCTGTTTTCCTCGAGCATCCAACAGCGTTTCTGGCCCTGTCCCTGTCACTTCCTGCCGCTGAGGGCCGTAGAGGGCCCGCCCTTTGCCCGGGCTTAGCCCCGGGGAGTCCCACTCGCGTCCCGCGTCACGGGGGTGTCTGCAGATTTATCGCGCCTTCTGGCGCTCTCTCGCCGCGTCTGTTGCGTCAGTTGCGTCAGTTGCGCGCCGCCGCGAGGCCTGCCGGGTGTTGTAGTCCCCGGAGCGGCGGCGCGAGGTTTGGAAGCTGAGTGACTCTCGGCGGTGGCGGCTTGGTATCCTGGCTACTCTGTGGACTCCTGGCAGTGGCGGCGTGGTAAGTGTATCTCCCCCGCTCTGCCGGGGTGTCTGCAGATTTATCGCGCCTTCTGGCGCTCTCTCGCCGCGTCTGTTGCGTCAGTTGCGCGCCGCCGCGAGGCCTGCCGGGTGTTGTAGTCCCCGGAGCGGCGGCGCGAGGTTTGGAAGCTGAGTGACTCTCGGCGGTGGCGGCTTGGTATCCTGGCTACTCTGTGGACTCCTGGCAGTGGCGGCGTGGTAAGTGTATCTCCCCCGCTCTGCCGGGGTGTCTGCAGATTTATCGCGCCTTCTGGCGCTCTCTCGCCGCGTCTGTTGCGTCAGTTGCGCGCCGCCGCGAGGCCTGCCGGGTGTTGTAGTCCCCGGAGCGGCGGCGCGAGGTTTGGAAGCTGAGTGTCTCTCGGCGGTGGCGGCTTGGTATCCTGGCTACTCTGTGGACTCCTGGCAGTGGCGGCGTGGTAAGTGTATCTCCCCCGCTCTGCCGGGGTGTCTGCAGATTTATCGCGCCTTCTGGCGCTCTCTCGCCGCGTCTGTTGCGTCAGTTGCGCGCCGCCGCGAGGCCTGCCGGGTGTTGTAGTCCCCGGAGCGGCGGCGCGAGGTTTGGAAGCTGAGTGACTCTCGGCGGTGGCGGCTTGGTATCCTGGCTACTCTGTGGACTCCTGGCAGTGGCGGCGTGGTAAGTGTATCTCCCCCGCTCTGCCGGGGTGTCTGCAGATTTATCGCGCCTTCTGGCGCTCTCTCGCCGCGTCTGTTGCGTCAGTTGCGCGCCGCCGCGAGGCCTGCCGGGTGTTGTAGTCCCCGGAGCGGCGGCGCGAGGTTTGGAAGCTGAGTGACTCTCGGCGGTGGCGGCTTGGTATCCTGGCTACTCTGCGAGTCAAGTGATTTGTGGATATCATCAATTATGTTGAGGATTGCGGTTTCTGTGCTGCACCCTTTCCTGAATCCTGACTGATGGGAATCGAGGAGGTTGGTATTGTCCAAGTTTTGAGTTGAGTTTCTAGGGTTTTGGAAAGAAGAGGGAGGTTAGAGACGGGTCTGAAGTTGTTTGTCATTTAAGTCCAGGCCTGGTTTTTTCAGCAGTGGGGTGACTTGTCCCACTTTTAGACAATCTGGAATGGTTCTGATTTCTAGGGAGCTGTTTATAATCCTGCACCAGAGTGGGGCTAGGGAGAGTTTCAGTGTTTTGGTGAGTTGAGCAGGAAGAGGGTCTAGGGCGTGAGAAGGTTTAGAGGTGGAGATAAGTTTGACTATCTCTTCTTCTTGAATAGGCTGGCAGAGTGACCAGGGTTTAGTGATGGCGCTACCAAGCACCCTAACTGGGCTGCTATGGAGAAGGGAGATGCAGTTGATGTCCAGAGAGCGCTCGATCTTGGAGATCTTATCATTGAAGAAGTTGTCACACCGTTCTTTGGATGCCTGCCCCAGGGACGTATCAGGTTTGGAGGTTTGTTGTCTGATGATATTGAAGAGCTCCTTGGGTCTGTTTTTTGCGCTATCCAGTGCGGAGCGGAAATACAGATTTTTTTGTTCTTGATATGACTGTTGTATTTCTTCTGGACAGTTTGAGTTGATCACGATGGAGGGAAGTAGGCATGATCGTCCATCGTCTTTCTGTGGCTCTTAGTTGTCTCCTTTCTTCATTGATGTCCGAGTCAAACCATGATCTAGACGGAATGGCTCGATTTTTTTCTTAGTTTCAGGGGTGCTAGTTGGTCAAGCAGGATTACCATATTCGTGTTATAGAGCGAGATGAGATCTGTTGTGGAGAGATCCTTGCCGCTGGGAAGGAGCAAATTTAGCCTTTCTTCCATGACGCCCAGCGGAATCTGGGTGAGATTTCCGGACCATTTTGGGGGGTCTTGAGCAGGAGGCAGGGATATAACTCTTTGGTTAATGTGGAATAAAATCATGTGGTGATCCGACCAGTCCACTGGAAGAATGTTGTCGATCGTAATTATGTCTTGATGGGCAATGATGGCATCCAAGGTTGCTCCTTTGTTGTGAGTTTCTTCAGAGCAGTGTTGGGACAGGTTATTGTCGCAGAGGAGATTGAGAGATTGAATTAGTGTGTTGTTGGCTTCGTTCCAGCGTAGGTTGAGATCACCCAGGATTAAGTAGTTAGTGTCTTTGAGTGCACAATGGTCAAGCAGGTCGGATAAGTGTTCCCCGAATGTGGGGGTATTACATGGTGGGTGATAGAGAAGGTGACTGACTAAAGGTTTGTTATCCTTCATCTTGATGCTGACAGACATTCAAAGGAACTATACTTGCAAGAGTCCATTACAGCGATGTCTGTCGTCCTTATGGATGATGGCTACACCTCCGCCTCGTTGATCTTTTCTGTCTTCGTTGATGATGGTGAAGCCTGGGGGCACCAGCATATCTAAACAAGGTGGGGAGACCTCATTTAGCCATGTCTCTGAGGTGAACGCAATGTCTAAATCATGAGAGAGGATGGCTTCTGCTAATTCTGTTGCATACTTGGGGGCTGATCTACAGTTAACAAGCATGCATGCAGTTTGTGGATAGTTTCTTTTCTGATGGGGCCCTCGGTATAGAGGAGAGGGAGTGCGGGGGTCTTGTGATTTTCACGGGGGTTGTCTCTTCTGAAGCCTGTGATCACTTGAATATTGGATTTAGGGGAGGTTGTGAGTGGAGAGTCCTATGTAGAGGCTAGGCTTCTTCAGCGGACATTGCTGCTTTCGTTCTGGAAGGTCTTTGAGCCTGGAACTCGGTATCCTTACTTGATGGCCTTTGTACCCCACACGTGGGGGCTTTGATTCGTGAGAGAGTCTGTAACGGAATCTCAGGGTCAGTTCTGGTGGGCTTCTGCGGCCGGTTCTCGGGGGCGGATGAGGACCCGAAATGAGGTTTTAGAAGGTTAGAGTCAATCAGTGAAGAGGCTCTGGGTTGGGATTGCTGGGGCTTTCGAGCCTTGTCTAGGTTGGTTAGGATTTCATCCAGGCCCCTGAATATTATTGCTAACTGACTTTCTAATAGGGCCAGCCGGAGCGCCATATTTTCCGCGGTTGGGGGCATGCAGTTTTGGACATCTCGCGGGTGGGGGGGCAGGGTCAAATAATGTGGTCTAATGCTAGATAGGTCGGCCAAGTTGCCTCTGTTAGCGACAGGGGGTCGAGTTGTGCGCTCTTCCTCAATGTTTCTAGGGGAGTGAAAAAGGGGTCCATAGACCGAGCCCGAGGGATGGTGGTGTAATGTTAAAGAAGATGAGTTTGTGGGGGCAGTGGGGACTGATCTTCCTCGGGGGAATGAGGGGCGAGAATAGTGGGAACGGAGGAGTGGGAGGAGTGGGAGGTGGCTGCAGGCCCACTTTATGGCTAGCGCCTCCCGCTCAATCTGAGCATATCTTGACTCAGTGGGAGTGAGTAACTTGCTAGCAAACGCCAAGGCTGCTCATCGGCAGGGTTCGTATTCCTGAGCTAGTACCGCTCCTAATCCTACCGGGCTAGCATCGACAAGTACTTCAGTTTTCTTGGCCGGATCGAAGTATGCCAATGTGGCTTCTTCCAGTAGTGCGTCTTTTATCCCTCATGCTCTTTCTGACCACATTGCCATTTGGTGTCCGTCCGGGTAGGGCCCCAGAGTGGTTCTGCTTGGGTTGCTAGTCCTGGGATTAATCTCCCGCAGTATGTGGCCATGCCTAGGAAACTACTCACTTCGGTGGGCATAGTCGGAGCAGGGGAGTTCTTGATGGCGTGTGATTTCCTCGGGTCTACTTGGATGCCTTATTGGTTGAACACATACCTGAAAAATTCAAGAGATGGCTGCAAGAACTGACGTTTATCTTTGTGAAGCATTGCTCTGTGTTTGCTTAGGCGTTTTAAGGTGTTGCGGAGGTGCTTGTGGTGATCGGCTCCGGTTGCTGAATGAATCAGGATATCGTTGCTGACGTTTAATACCCCTGACAGTCCTGACAGCATTTCACGTATCGTGTTCTGGAACACCTCCGCCGCTGAGGATATTCCGAAGTTGAGTCGTTAGTACCTCCTCACCCCTAGGTGGGTGCTGAAAGTGGTGATGTAGCGGCTTTCTTCTGATAGTGGCAGCTAGTGGTATCCCGCATTTAGATCGATTTTAGAGAACCACTTTGACCTGTTGACGTCTGCAATGATATCGTCCCTCGATGGTGTGATGTGATGTTTGTGTTTAATGTCTTTGTTGGGTAGTATCATATCGATGCAGAGTTGTATGACCCCTGGTTGCTTCGGTTTTTCCGTGATGACTATCGGGGATACCCACCACGTCTGCCCTGAGACTTTTTCGATGACGCCTTGCTTTTCCAGGGTCTCTAATTCTTTCTACACCAGTGGTCTTAGATAGAATGGTATTCTTCTGTGTCGTAGGGCAACCGGGGCGACTGTCTTGTTGATGTGTAGCTTGATGGGGTCACAATTGATGCACCCTAGCCCTTGGAATAGTTCAGGAAATTGGTTGAGCAGTTCCTCTACTTGATGTGTTTGGATTCGCCTAGCAAACGAGACGAGTCCCAGGTCTTCTGCCATGTGGCTTCTCAGTAGGGTGTCTACCTCTCTGTCGATCACATGGATCACTGCCGTGACTTTCCAGGTCATCCGCTTTGATGGGGACCGATATTTTCTCTTTCAACGGGAGAGGGGTGTCGGCTCCATATGCATATATCTTGGTTTTTGACGGGGTTACTGGCGGGCACGGTCGCAAACATCGATATTGTTGGAGGCCCATTACATTAACCGTTGCTCCAGTGTCAATGACTGCCTTTACCTGGCTATGGCCTTCGGCGTTGCTTGAGCTCATGTGCAAATTATATATGGTATACCTTTTCATCACCCTCTTCTGACGATTTCTCAATTGACCCTTGGTATCGCCGGCCACTCCTTGCGGCCTCCTCGGATGGGGCTGCCTCTGTTACCGACAGTTGTCTTACCGACCGTGATGGGGGTCTTTCGTTCCTGTAATCTCGGCCTCTGTTCCTTCTTCGGCACACTGTGGCAAAGTGGTTGGGTATCCCGCAGTTGGTACATGTGTCCCCCAGCACAGGACAATCTTTTGCTGCAAGCGGTTCATGTCCGCAATATCCACACCTCGGTCTGGATGCTTTCGGGATTTGATTTCCGAAATGGCTCTCCCTTGGACTTGGTTCTGAGGGCGTCAGCCCATTCCATCTTGATGGCGACAGTCCGCCCCTGGGGTTTGGTGAGTGCTTGGTCCATCTCGTTCGCTCTGGCCGCGGATAGGTCATGGGACTTTGCCAGTATTAAGAAGTCTTCAAGTGTGATTTTCGGTTGGCATAGAATGAGGCCTCTCAGGGTCTTGGCACGACATCCCTGGATGAGCTGCACCCTAATTTATTTTGGTTGATCATCTACAGTGCACGTGCTGGCGAGTTTGCGTAGCCGGGCATAGAACATGTCCATCGACTCACCCTCCCTCAGGCGGGCTTGACGCAGCTTAAAGCGTTCAAAATCAGAGTTGAGGTAGGGGGTCAAAATGGGCATCTAACGCAGTTACCGCCGCTTTGTAGTCTGTATTCGGCAAATGCTTGAATAGTTTAAAGATTTCATCCCCCGCATAGTGCAGCAGCAACAACCTCTTTAGCGCTTCGTCAGTTTCTCGGGCGCTTCGTCAGTTTCTCGGGTGGCGCTCAATCCAGATTTTCTACCTAGGGGATGCAGTCTTCTAGTTCACTAAAAGGCGGCAATACCCCTGAGGCTGCGTGCTGAAATGGGGGGTGGGCAGGCGCTGCGGCTTGATTGTTGTCCCCCATGACTCAAGCGATTGGAGTGGTCAGATGAGGAAACTTGCAGTACACTCCAGGCTGGTTGAGGTGAGCATGCAGTGGCAGCACTGAAAGATGAGCAAGTGTAGAGGCTGAACTAGCTAGGTACACTGCAGGCTGGTTGAGGTGAGCAGGCAGTGGCAGCAATTAAAGATGAGCAAAGGTAGAGGCAGGACTAAGTAGGCAGGGCTGAGGCCGGCAAAAACCACCAGTAGGCAGTGCAGGATATTTAGTTGCTGTGCAGATTGTGCGGTTCCAGGTGGGGGCGTGGCTTATGCACGTTGGATGCGCTGTAGACACTGAGGCAGGGAAGCCATGTGGCAGCGCAATGTGTTCCTCCCTGGGTCTGAGGACAGCGAGGCGGCAGGGTGCACATGTGCGCAATGGTATGCGGCTCGCAGAGTCGTGGCCTCAGCTGATACGCCCGGCTGCAGAGGGCGGAGCAGTTGGTGGAAGGAGAGGGCACGGCCCCCCTCGTCGCCAGTGTGATGGCACGCCTCTACAATGACGGGGCCTGCGGCTGTCAGCGGGCGTGAGCGCTGGCACGATATCACCCACTCGACACAGCGTACTGGTGACAGAAGTACCGCCCCCGAGCAAGCGCTTCCATTTATTTTACCGCGCAGGCCACGCCTGGCCTGCGAATGACGTGCGGGCTCCATGAACAACTGGAGCGTTAACCATTACATCACACAGTCACAGCAGGATAAATTACTTCTTGCATAGGCAATGGGCTGACTTCTACGAATAAGCAGGTGAGGCAGAGATAAAAAATCTGAATGATGTGCTCTGAGGCCCTGAAATGCTGACGGAGGAGCAATACCATTGCAGATTTGTGACAATTCAAAATCTCCTCTCTAGTTCTTTGGCACTCTGGAAATGATTGGCAATTGATTCCAAAAACGTGGAAGTAAATTGCCTTTCACACTGGATACGTAAGGGAATGCCTGCAAACTTTAGGTGCAGAGGAAGAGATTTTCTCCATTGGTAAAATGTTTCCCATGAAGGAAAAACAAGAACATGAAAAAGTATGTGTTTGCAGAACAGGCTTCATTTCCACGTGCAGTATTTTTCAGCACGTATAGCTCTGAACTGGGTAAATACCAACTCAGAAAAATATCACATAATAGTTGCATTATACAAAATATACTTCTATGTCTAAATAGTTAACTGTAGTATCGCTAATGGATCCTGAGACTGTTAGATTCAAATTGTTACTGTTTAGCGAGGCAATGTGCTCCTCAGCCGAGGACCGATTGCCTCGCCAAACAATAAAAAGGTTGTCTATGTATCTTGCCCTTAGTGCCACCTTGACAATCCATTGATCATGTGTTTCACCCCAGGCGTCTCCCACCAGCCAACAAAAAGATTTGCATAGCTGGGCGCGAAGCACGTGCCCATCGCTGTACCTACTTGTTGTCTGTACAGTTGTCCTGCAAACATAAAAATATTATTTTCCAGACAGAAAATGATCATTTGTTGAAGCATTAGTGTTTTTGAAAAAAAAAATGTGAACGGCCGTCCTTAATAATTTTTAGGCGAGCCGGCTCCTGTAAAAAAAAACGGTTAGCACACCGCTTTCAAAGGATCCATAAGTTGGCGAAGCTGCCATCGCTTGTCCAAAGTCGATTTGCACAGGTCTGAACGCCCAAAAATAGACAGTGTCCACTTTGACAGGAGCCGATGGACGATCCTTAAAATAAATTGGTTGACGCCGGAGGAAGTTGCCCAAAAACACAAGTATAGGTCTTACAAAATTAGATCTGGCTTGGCTACTTTGTGAGAGAAATAACGGTAATCGATGCGCTCGCTGAACCTGTGTGTCCATATCCCAGTCTGCTAAATCAGGGAAAGCTTTCTGTAGAAGATTTACGATGAATGTCCGTGGGTCAGAGCCTTCCCTGCCTTCTGGAATTCCAAAAATCCTCAGGTTCTGACGCCGCTGTCGGTTTTCAAGATCTTCTATCTTTAGTTACATAGTAGACAACTGGGTGTCTTGTGATTTTACCATGTTCACAGTTAGAGTATTGACCTCCTCTGCGGCTACCACCCGTTGTTGAAGATCAGAAACCTCAGATGATAGGTGAGAGACCTTGACGGTCACTTCTGACAGCTTGCTTGATCTCAGGACTGTCAGCCTTAGCCTGCTGATAATAATCTTGAGCTTCAGCTCTCTGAATGGAGAGTGCTGGCATAATTCTGGAAAGTGAAGGTTCCTTATCCTCGTGATCACTAGCAGCGAGCTGGGTATGCTTGGCTTTGATTGCACTTACTGTTTCTTTTATAGGCGTTGATGAGGGAAATGCTGTCAAGGGTATGGGGAGAGAGTGTAGGAGAGATTGTAAGAGTAGGAGATGTGATCTCTGTAGCTTGTACTGTCTCTGTAACTGTTGGCATTTGAGAAGAACCTTGACCCCCATCATTAAACCCGTTTTGAAAGCTGCCCTGTCCATCCAGGTCCTCAATGCCCATACAGGCAGCTAAAGGAGCTTCAGAAATATTTGCTGCCGGTTCTAGGCGTTCTTTGTCTATTGTAGTAGAATATTATCAGGATTCCCCTGATTAGATAGCCTAGAAATAATGGATTTTACTTCGCCTTTTGAAGAAACCCATTTCCGCAGTGGGCTCACCCCTGAACCGGCCTTTGCAGAACTCGCCGTTCCCTTAAGACGTCCCAGCACCTCGGTCAGCTGTGTCTTTGCTCCAACGCTCCAACCTTTACCGCCTTTGCCTGCCCAGACTGTTTTGGGCCCTTTTTCATTTGGCAGCTCTTTCCTTCTATGGGATACTGTTTTTGGACTATTAGGTGTCCCTACTTCACAGCTGGAACTAGACATATTATGCCCCGTGCAGCAACATTGAAGGGATGATCTGAGCATTCGGGCTGTCCAGTTTTTAAAGCACTATTGACCCCATTGCCGTTTAGAACACTGGTCATTTCCTTGTAAATCCCATTCTCACAATACTCGCCATTCTCCCCCAACATGCTGATGCTCAGTGAGTTGACATTCAAGTGCTTCCAATTTGCCATAGAGTCCCTTGTCATCGACCCATTGGGCTGTGAAATCTGAACTATATTAGCCATAAAAGTGTCAACAAGGCAGGGAGCTGGGTCAAGGGCTTTCTCAAAAACAGGTTCTGCTGCAGTTAACTCTGGCCACAATTTCTCAAAGCGGCCAAAATTGGAGAGCACACAAGGGAAGGATGTTTAAGCAAAATGCTTTATTGTGCAGACCCCCTGGGCCGACAGACTCGTTCGGCTTGCGCCTTCTTCTGTGTCAGGTACACCCTGGAAACACGGAAGATTTCAGGGCTTAATAATAAAGATATGCAGGAGGAAGCTCAGATGAAATTTCATATCAATATATATTCAAAGGACGACACTGTTGTTATTGTCATCATATTGAATGTCCATGGATTATTGATTGCATTTATTGTGGCTAGGAACCGATATGCTTTCTCGCTGCTGATTCTCTTGTTTTATCAATCACTTGGTACTAGTCAGAAACAGAGGAGTATTCAGTTATTACACTGCTTTATGTTTATAACCACTTTCTAGGATTGCCGCAATGAAATCATGTATTTTACACCATGTTTGGTCCATCTTCTCCTTTCACAAATGACACGATGCATTTTCAGACATTAAGCTTCCGTGTTTCCTGGACTGACCCAAAAAAAGACGCAAGCCGAAATGCGTCTGTCGGTACAGGGGGTCTGCACAATAAAGCATTTTGCTTAAACATCCTTCCCGTGTGTGCTCTCCAATTTAGGGCGCTTTGAGAAATTGTAGCCAAGGTTTTTGCAAATTATGCGACTCATCACCACTGGAGATACAGCACCCGGGGTATAACGGAGCGGCGGTGAACTTTGGTGTTCGTTCTATATATATGCTTCCCCATGGACGCCTGGCCACCCTGTCTAGGTCCTCCCCCTGACCCAAAACAAGAAGTAAAAAGCCTGGGAGTATGGATCGAAATTGATCTTTCATTCACCACGCAGGCAAAAAAAGTAGCCGGTACCTGCTTCGGACTACTGAAATCTATGAGAAAGATCCTGCCCCTACTTCTACCGATATCCCAAAGACTTCTTGTTCAAGGCCTCATACTCTCCAGGCTCGACTACAGTAATGCAGTCTACCTGGGGGCACCTGAGGCAACCCTAAGTAAACTTCAGAAAATCCAGAATGCGGCGGCCTGGATCCTCACCGACACCCCGGCCAGAGCTTCAGCCAAACCTGCTCTGAAGCTCCTTCACTGGCTGCCAGTAAGGGAACGTGTGATTTTCAAAGTCCTCTGCCTAGCGCATAAGCTACTGCAGAATCAAGGCCCTCCTATTCTGAGGAAATTCATAAAGCCCTACAAAGCCTCCAGATCCCTGCGATCAGACACGGAATCCCTTATCATCCTGCCCAGATTCAAGAAAGCCCGCTCGGGTGGAAGGCGCTTCTCGGTCCATACCGCACGCCTCTGGAATGCTCTTCCCCGAGACTTGAGAAAAGAACCCAATTACCTACGATTCAGGAAACGGCTCAAAGCCCATCTGTTTCCGTAATTCTTAACCCTCCCCTGCTGAATTTTGTCCTCCCCCCCCCCCCTCCGACGCTGAACCCACAGAAGTAGGGATCTTCAGCGCTGGGATACCTCAGGGTGACTACGCGCTCTATAAAAATTTTTTATAATAATAATATATATATATACATATATATATATATATATATATACACACACACCCACAGCAAGAAATCCTAACTTAGTATACATCACAGATGGAGAGTCCTTCAACATTCTGCCCAGCACGACTGGGAAGACCTCACAGTCAGGCAGAAGTCTCGATCCGGATCACAAAAAGTCTATCCTACACCGGTATCAGTGTGAGTTTACTGAGAGTAGTAGTTTGATACCAAACACTCCTGTTTTCATAGAAGCCATCATGGTTCTGTGGATCTCGAATTGTTCAGTTTCCAGCCCATGTACTCTCTATGCCTTCCCTGGCACTTATAATACTAGGTAATAGACCCAAATATTGAAGGAACATATCAGATCAAGCAGATATGCCCACACATGAGATATAGTGGACCCTGTTTTAGGGCTTGTAAGCCCTGCTAGAGGGGTGACTTATCTATTCCTTATGCAGTGCTGGTTGGCTCAGCACGCAGGCACTGTGCCATGTCGACTTTGTCATTTTTGTCTACACCAGGGCATGCATGCCACAGTGGCAGTCTGCATGGCCTAGGTGAAGGGTCCCTAGGGGACCTTCTTCAGTCCCGGTGCCCTAGATACCAAGGGTACCATTTACTAGGGACTTACAGGTAGCTAAAGTTGCCAATTGTGGAGCAGTTTCAGAGAAGAAGCCAATTGTGGAGCAGTTTCAGGGAAGAAGCACTGGCCCAGGATATGTGGTTGGCAGGGACCGTGTGCACTACAATTAGGCTTTCCTGTTTTCAGTTTCTATTCTTGGTAAATTCTGGTGGTGCTTTTTCAGTGTTTTCCAGTGACTTCCATACCTTAAAAAAACAGTGCTTTTCAGTGGTTACTCATTTTCGCGCCCAAAAAATCAACTGAAACAGTGTTTTACCAGTGTTTGTGGAACGCTTCACTTTTATTATTACTTTTTCGGTTTTCTTCAGAAATGGTATACTGCTCTACATTTTAGAAGTTAATACAGTCGTGAAATACTTCCATTGTCCTTTGATTCTGCAGCTCAGATTTAACAAGCATTTATAATACAATAGGTCTCGCATTTAAGCGAGTTTAAGCTATTGGCATTGTAAATGACAAAGCTTTCTATTTATGTTTTAAAAACAAAAATAAAAGGCATTGTTATTTGCAATGTCAACAGCTCAAACTTGCGTAAATGCGAGACCTATTGCATTGCAAATGTTTGTATTAAATGTAAGCGTGAATTGGTCACTCAGCGTTTGTCAATAAATATACGTAGAGAATTTATTTAAATGCTATGAGGAAATTGCAGTGTGGCCGAAGGGGCATATGCAAGTCAAAAAAATGGGGTAAAGAAAAAGACGTCCTCTAGCAAAAAATAATAAGTATGTGGGGCTTTGTTTTTGCACTTGATTTTTTTTGGCCAACAGTGATGGTAGCTTTTGCTTTTTTGACTGCTTTCCAACAAGATTGTGTAGTAAGTGCTGAAATGCAATAAGGTACTGTTAGGTGCACCATGCCAATAGGTCTCACCTTTGGGACCTTATTATTTAGTTATGCAGCACAATATCCTTGGTGCAACAACATTAACTGTTGCATGGCTAAACACTTATAAGGTCCCAAAGGCCAGACCTATTGGCTATGCCAATGTTGGTTTTTAAATCCATGTTCTTGTTGCTTGCCCAGTCGTTTTCTGGCTGCCGATATACGCTGAGTGTTATACATGGAGATGTTACTTTTGAGCCAAAGTCAAATGTGATGTAACACAACATACGTATACAATCCCGCTGCCTACCTCATTTGATCCCAACACTAATCAATAACACATTAATTTGTGAATCTCAGAAAGAAAACCCCCCAAATAATTTATAATTGTACACAATTAAAACTACTTGAATGTTAAAAAAACAGCAGCACATTGCAATTTACGTGGTGCTTGTTTGTGTAATTAGCCATATTTTTAAAGCGGAAAGTAGCCAATGTAATCACATCGGCCCAACTCAACAGTGCTCATTTTTATCGACTTCAGAGGGATGAAGGGTGGAATCCGCCTTGTGCTGGTTGCTGCTGTGGCCTGTAGGCTAACTCCGGAACCCGCGTGGGAGCGTTTAACTGGGCTTTCTTTCTTGCCTTGTGGGGCAGTTTGCATTCCTATCAATAACAATTACAATCCCTTAAACGTTAGTTACATTTAAAAACTCACACTTAGTTGTAGGAGCACTGTTCATTTGATTCCAAATGTGACCATTTCTGTTCAATCATAAAGCAAACCCTCTTTATTTTTAAGTCCTCTGCCCCATGGTCCCAAGACGGGAAGGAGGAAGGGAAGTTGGTAGAAAATGTAATTTCCTTTCATTAAGGTTAGCGGTGCCACACATCGAAAGGGGCGCGCTTTTGTTCCTGCCTCTGATAGTTCTGCGCAAATACTTCTCCTTAATAGCCCCCTGCCAGGAAGTGTTAAACCTGCCAAATGCAGACAATTAGAGGCTGGCTCACCAGCGAAATGCAGTCAGGGCGACGACTGATGCAAGGCCTCCGAGCTAAAGGTGAAGTGTTTGCATTACTTTTGTTCTTTTGGCTTGCAAATGTTTTGTGTTTCGTTTAAATGCAATGGGGGGGGGTCTTAAATCCACTGGTCAGGCAATTGCTAAATATTTCAGCAGATAATCCTTCCAACATACAGAGAGTGCTGAGCCTGCCAGGCAGAAGGCAACTCTCTCCTCACACCAGGGGGACAAAGCAGGGCCCTGTAGCCCCCGCAGTGCCTGTGGAGGGGGGGCAGGCAGTCTTCCCTATGGTGGACGGGGCACTCACACACACCTTGTGACAGTATAATCTGTCTAGATAGGAAAAGGTAATTCTGCCGTCTGTCTGTAGCCTATGTGTGGAAAATGGCAGGAAACAAAAAAAACTGCACAATTGAAATTTAATATTGCAATCTACGAGACCAGAAGAGAAGGTGACCCTGAGTCTCAGTCTCCCTGAGCATATAAGGAGGGAGAAAACCAGAAAGTGAACTGGTGGGGACAACAGGGGAAGGGAAACGAAAGACTATAAGGAAACAACAACAGAGCACAGAAAAGGAGAGAGGTATAGTGTCTGGTGTGCATGTAAGCGAAAGAGGGACTGGTACCGTAAATCCGTGTCCAGGAAAGCCTTCCAGCCGGTATAGATCTTAAATCAATGTCAATAGACACTGTCTGTTAAACTTCTGTCAGCCCCCCCACCATCTGCAGTCATTACCAACAATATCTCTGTTTTAGCTCAATAGAACAGAACAAACGTTCTGTAGTAGGGGATCTCTGTGTATAGTCATAATCTAGTGAATAGTCCCGCTCATGTGCGTGGACCCCAGCAATCAAAAATAATCTCTTAAGCTGTCAAAAAATTGCAGAACTGCAAAGACACTTAAGAGATAATTTAAAGACAAATAATGCAGCCTATATCCACAGGCTACACTGTCCAGTACTTCAACTAGAAATTCCACCAAAAACACACACAACAGCACAGCCTGCCCAGTTTCTTCCATAGAGAAACTTGCCTCTACCAGTAAAAGCCTCTGGAATGATAGAGAGGAAGGCATGGACAGACAAGCCCCATAGGCTGCCATTATGTGGCTTAAATAGGATACTGTGCCTTTAAGAGAACTTTCCAGAACTTCTCCCAGTATCCCAGAATGCACAGCAGATCCCACTTACTTTCAGTTCTTTTTTCCGGCTCCTGCTAACAGGACCCTGGTGCATTGAGCTCTCCCTTTTTCAAGGGTTTATTGGATTTTGTGCACTTTTTGACTTAAAAGTGTTTTCCTTCTCTTCATTCCTGGTTATTTGTTCACGCTTTTTAGGGCTCTAAAATGCCTGGTCTGTTCGACAAGTGCCCTGCATGTGGAAGGAAGAAGGCCAAGTCTGATCCACACGACGTCTGCATACTCTGCCTCCCTGAAGCACATGTTCCTGAAGGATGTGACATTTGTCAGACCTTTACAACAAGGACCCTGAGGGACAGGCTGAAGATTAGGCTCCAAGGCCTAGAGGAGAGACGACTGCAGGCTGCAGGTGGGTCTGGGTAGGCTGGGAAGGATCCCTCGGCCTCTGGGGGGCTCCCCAGAGGCAGGAAGTCCAGCAAACGATCCCGGTCTCCGTCGACGTCGATTGCATCGACGACGACGTCGAGAGGGATGACGACGGTGTGTTCCCCTTCTCCCCGGGGCTCCGGGTCGAGCCAGCGTGGAAGGTCGACGTCGAAAGGCCTGGGTAGGCCGCGGTCGAAATCACCGTCGACGGCGTCTTCGTCGTCGAGCCATCGACGTCGAAGAAGGACCAGCAGGCATCGGTGCTCGCCGTCGAGGCGACACCGCCGTTCGCCGTCGAGCACTGCGAGGAAGCGGTCGACGAGGAAAAGTCGACGCTCATCGTCGAGAACTGACCGCTCGTCGTCGAGGTGGCGACGCTCGGCGACGAAGAAGAAACACTCGACGTCGAGGAGACGGCGTTCGACGCCAGAGTCCCGGGGTCGACGTTCGACGCCAGAAAAACAACGCTCGACGTCGAGAAGGAAGAGATCGGCGTCTGGGAGCCGTTCTGCCTCCCCAAAACGGCACAGAAGGAGTTCTGGCGCCAGAAGTCAAGCGGGGTCTGGTAAAGGACGCCGGAGGCGGCGCTCACATTCTGGAGGGGCTGGTTCGCAGTGCCCTCCTCCGAAGAAGTCACCGGGCTCGGTGTAATCGGTGGTTTATACACCGCCTCGGCCTAAATCGCCTCCTCCTCTCCTCCTCTACCTCAGGAGGATCCGCCCATTAAACCCCCGCCACCACGTCCGCCACGTGGGCCTACCCCTCGATCGGAGAGTCCTCCGGTTCCTACGCCACGGTCGGTGTCACTGCCTCGGCTACCTACACCACCTAAGGGGACCCCAAAACCTAGAACTCAGGATAAACCACGGAAGACGCCTCCGCGGAAACCTACAGAGCGTCCACGTACTGGGAGATCGCGATCACGTTCCAGGAGGAGGGAAAGATCGCGCCACCGGTCTTCCACACGGTCGAGACGGCGCCACAGGAGGCACAGGTCTCGTTCACAGACAAGGTCCTCAGGGACCAGGGACTATTCTCCGACGTTGTCGGAATCACTAGAGACAAGGGTTTCACCAATTGATGATCTGGTGTCTTTTCAGGATGTCCTTTTAAGAGGTGCAGCTAAACTGGGCATCTCGTTGACGGTGCCCACGCCCAAGACGTCGGTGATCTTTGAGACGCTGAAATGAAATGAAATGAAAAATTGCATTTGTATAGCGCATAACTGCCCTAGGGCCTCGCAGCGCTTGAAGATAAAATGGTTTAGCGCAGGCTCGGGGCAGATCAGCAGGATTTAGCAAACAAATGCGTTTTCAAGGCCTTTCTGAATGAGAGGAGGTTGCTATTTCCTCGGATGGCAAAGGGGAGGGCATTCCAAAGTCTGGTCGCCGAATGGGAAAAAGAGCGGCCACCCCAACGGGCTTTGTTAATTTTAGAGGAGGTGGCCAGCTGCAAGGTACCAGACCGAAGGGGGCGTGCTGGGACATAAGGCGTGACCAAAGGGTGCAGAATCGCTGGGCCTACACGGTGAAAGGATTTGTGCATAATGCACAAAGCTTTAAACTGCACTCTGGCAGCCATTGGGAGCCAGTGGAGGTCTTTCAGAGCCTTCCTCGCCGACTGCCGACGGGAGAGATTGAACAGTAGGCGGGCCGCACTGTTTTGTGTGACCTGAAGCCTCTGCAGTACCGAAGCCGGTGCTCCTAGGTAGAGAGCATTCCCATAATCCAGGCGAGAGAGAATCAGGGCATGGACCATGGTCCTCCTCGCCTGGAAAGGGAGCAAAGGGAGCACCCGCCGGAGCATCCTCATTAGTCCAAAGCAAGTGGCGGCAGTCTTAGTAGCCTGGACCGAGAAATCAAGGGCGGTGTCAAGCCAGATCCCGAGGCTCTTTATCTGGGACTTGGGGGCAGGAGGAGCGCCAAGACATGGTGGCCAGACGGGTGCAAGAGCAGACGGGGAGGGATTTCCGAGTAGAATGATGTCTGTCTTCTCCCCGTTAAGCTTCAAACAGGAGGCTTGCATCCATCTGGCAACAGCCTCTAGACAGGGGCCTAAGGTGTCGGATGATCCATCTGCGTGGTCTAACGAGACCACAAGCTGCGTGTCATCCGCGTAGGTGACTATACGCACACCAAAGGGATGGACTATCCTGTCCAGAGGTTCCATGTAGGCGTTAAAGAGGGTCGGGCTCAGGGAGGAGCCCTGAGGGACCCCACACCTGAGAGGGTGTTTGGGAGAGACTATCTCACCCTCGAAGACCTGGAAAAAGCGCTCACTCAGAAAGGAGGTAAGCCAGTCTAGAGCCGCGCCCGACACGCCCATGCCCGCCAGTCGGTGTAATAGCGTGGCATGGTTCACCGTGTCGAACGCGGCGCTAAGGTCTAACAGGATAATGGCCACCTTTCCTCCCCGATCCAAAGTCGTTCTTGCTTCCTCTGTAACCGCTAACATAGCGGTTTCTGTGCCATGTTGAGGGCGAAAACCTGTCTGGGAGGCACGCAACAGACAGTTGGACTCCAAATAGTCTGTTAAGATATTGTTGGCGTGCCTCTCCAGCAGTTTACTCAGCCAGGGGAGCAACGAAATGGGGCGATAGTTGGACAAGTTGCTCTGGTCCAGGGAGGGCTTCTTGAGAAGCGCCCTCACCATGGCGCACTTCCAGGGGAGTGGGACCGACCTGGCCACGATGGAGGTGTTTAAGGCTTCCAGGATGACAGGACGAATAACGTCCAGTGCCTTGACAAGGATCCGGGGGGGTGCCGGGTCATTGGGAGACCCGGAAGAAACTTTAGAAATTAATCTATCCAGGCTGCCGGCATCAAGAAGCGGAATTATATCCAGTTTGCAGAGAGCCGGAGAATCAGCTGGCTTAGATGGGACGGAGGGGGCGTTGACCGTAGGATTACTAAAAGAAGAGTATATGGTCGAAATTTTCTTGGAGAAGAAGGCAGCTAGCTCATTACAGCGGTCTTGTGCCCCTTCAGCAGTAGGACGCTCAGCCGGGGGTGAAATAAGGGACTTGGCTATCCTAAAGATTTCCCTAGGCGCGTTGGCTGCAGCACTAATTTTCCCTTCGTAGAAGGAGGTTTGCGCCAATTTAATCTCTGATTTATAGAGCCTTATTGCGGACCTATAATCATCTTTCCTAGACAGAGAATGGTCCTTCCTCCACGCTCTCTCTAGTTTGCGGCAGTCAAGCTTTAATAACCTCAGAGCAGGAGTGTACCAGGGTGCAACTTTAGGTCTTCTGATGAGTTTACAGGGGCGTTTGGGAAGAACTCGGTCTAGGGTGCTGGAGATCCAGTGATCAAAGTTGCTAGAAGCAGAGGCAGGGGTCAAGGCCCTTCTCGGGGGGTCTTGAGTGAGAGCCAATGTCCAGTCGGTGAGGGGAAGTGAGGACCATTTCCTGCCCATGTACTTGGTAGAGGCCTCACGGGGGGAACAGGAGTTAGAAAGCCAGGTGAACGGTATCAAAAAATGATCAGTCCAAGGCAGTGGAACAGGGGACTCTACATTAAGGTTGGTATTACTGTATATGTGATCAAGGAGATGTCCCTTCTTGTGGGTCGCCTGATGGCCTCTCTGGCAGAGGTCTAACGCTTGCATGTTGGCACGCAAGTTATTAGCTGCCATATCCTGGGGGTCATCTGAATGGATGTTAAAATCCCCAAGCAGGGTGAGGTTAGATGAGGTCAAGACTGCGTTGGCAGTGAGATCAGTAATTTGAGTGATAAAATTATTCAGGGAACCCGGTGGGCGGTAGAGTAAAATACCAGAAAAAGTGGTGGTAGGGGAGAGATCAAGTGCAAAGTGTAAGCTCTCGCAAGTCAGCAGGGAATTAGGAGTGACCCGACACTTAAAGCTGTCCCTGTATATAATTGCTAGGCCTCCGCCTCTCCCCGATTGGCGGTCGAGGCGCTTAAGTGTGTAGCCTGGAGGTGTGGCCCATGTTAAGGACGGGTCGTTGTCAATCTGAAGCCAAGTTTCCGCTGCACCAGAAGCATCTGTCCCGGCCATTGTTACCTCTGGTACCAGGCCTGGAAGCCATGGACCTTTTTCTAACCCCGGCGGTGACCAAGGCGGCCCCCTCGAGGCTACAGAAAAAATACCGGGCTCCCGACTCGGATCCGGCCTTCCTGTGGATGGAACCTCCTCCGGATTCTGTGATTGTGACGGCAGCGCGCAAACAGCATGCCACCACTTCATCGTCCACAGTTCCGCCAGATAAAGAATCTAGGTGACTGGATTCGTCTGGAAGAAAGGTTTGTGGGACATCGGCAACTTCCATGAAGGATGCGCGTGCCACGGCCTTGTTGGGGCGATATGATCGAGCCCTCTGGGAATCCCTCCAGCATTTTGTGGAACATCTGCCGCGTGAGAAGAGGGAAGATTTCCAGGAAGTGTTGAACGAGGGGATGTTGGTGGCGAATCAGGTCATCAGTGCCGCAGCCGATTCTTCCCTGCTGGCGGCGCATGGTTTCTGCCATGGGATTAACCAGCGAAGACACGCCTGGCTCCGCCTCACGTCGCTAAAACCTGACGCACAACAAAGGGTTGCCAATCTCCCATTCTCTGGCGAAACCCTATTTGGGAAACATGCGGATGACGAAATGGCCCGCATGAAGGCGGAGGCTGAGACGCTCATGGCTGTGGGTTTGGAAAAACCCAAGGATAGTAGAAGTTATACCGCCCGTTCCAGAGACGGTTTGGTGGACAGGGCACAGGGCGTGGTCAGTCTTCGGGACAACAACAGCAGCAGCAACAACAGCAGCAGTTCCGAAGGCCGTTCCAGAAGCGCCAGAAAGGCAGAGGAGGCCACCAGTCGGCAACAGCGACTAAAGGCCCGGCTGGGTCTAGGCCCTGAGCGCTTACTTCCCCTACATCCGTTACCCACTCCGGTGGGGGGGAAGCGTTCAATTTTTTCTGGCAGAATGGAGAAAAATTACGCCGGACAAGTGGGTGCTGAATATTGTTTGCAATGGATACAGTCTTCGGTTCACCAGCCCGCCTCCATCGATCCCTCCGGTCAGCTCGCAGTATCAATTGCGCGAGCTCCAGGCGGAGGCCGATATCCTGTTAAGGAAAAGGGCGATATAAGACGTACCTCTGTCTCAAAGAGGAAGAGGTCTGTACTCCAGGTTCTTCCTGGTTCGCAAGAAGGACAAGAACGAGTTCAGGCCCATTCTGGACTTGCGACAGGCAAACAAGTGGATTCGCATGGAAAAGTTTCGCATGCTGTCGTTGCATCAGATTTATCCTCAGTTGCAACAGGGGGACTGGCTGTGTGCTATAGATCTACAGGATGTGTACTTCTATGTGCCCATTGCACACAAACACAGGAAGTTCCTGCGGTTCCAAGTCGGCGCCAATCACTATCAATACACAGTACTCCCATTCGGACTGAAGTCTGCGCCGAGAACATTCTCGAAGTGCATGGCGGTGGTAGCAGCGCACCTGAGAAAGAACAAGGTACCGTACCTGGACGATTGGTTGATCAAGGCCTCCTCCTTCTCGGAAGCACAAGCGGACTTCCAGAAGATGTGAGTTCTCTTGAACAAGCTGGGGTTGCACATCAACATGTCCAAGTCTGTCCCGACTCCAGTCCAGTGCATACAGTACTTGGGAGCCTCCATCAATACGCTGTCAGCAAGCGTGTCTCCTTCGGAGGAGCGACGGTTATCACTCCTTCGGAAGGCTCAGGCTCTTATGACCACTCCATCTACAACAGTGAGGACGGTGTCTTCTCTACTGGGATCGATGGCCTCTTGTATCTTCCTGACGCCACACGCGCGTCTGCACATGAGACCGTTGCAGGAGTGCTTGGAGGACCAGTGGGATCAGAGGAAAGGATCTTGGGACGACAGGATACGACTGTCTCTGCATGCTCTTCAGTCTCTGAAGTGGTGGTGTTCAGCGGAGAATCACCTGAGAGGGGTTCTCTTCCACAAGGACATTCCCACACAGACTGTCGTGACGGATGCTTCTCTCCACGGTTGGGGGGCGCACTCCGGAGACCTACAGATTCAAGGGACGTGGTCCCCGACGGAGTCCACGTACCACATCAATTTCCTGGAACTCAGAGCTGTTCACTTGGCGCTGAAGGCCTTTCATCCGTCCTTCCAGACCAACTCGCTTTGTGTACAGACGGACAATACGACCACGATGTATTACCTCAACAAGCAGGGGGTCTCGAGATCGCGCACTCTGTCGCAGGAGGCGCAGGCGATCTGGCGCTGGCTTCTGGCCAGAGGACTGACGTGAACGGCTACCCATCTGCCAGGTGTGCAGAATGTTCAGGCGGACGCACTGAGCAGACTGATTCAGGAAAACCACGAATGGGTCATAAATTACGAAGTACTAGGAGAAGTCTTCGCAAGGTGGGGAACTCCAGACGTAGATCTGTTCGCCACCACCGAAAACAGCAAATGCCGAGACTTCGCCTCCAGGTACTACCAGCGGGTGACGCTGGGGAATGCGCTATGGATCAACTGGTCGAACAGCTTTCTGTACGCTTTCCCACCCATTCCCCTAATTCCGGCAGTGCTCATCAAGCTGGCCCGGTCCAGGGCGCGGATGATACTTATTGCTCCGGAATGGCCCAGGCAGTGGTGGTTCACGGACCTGCTTCACCGGTCTCTCCTTCCGCACATACGGCTGCCGTGCAGGCCGGACCTTCTCACGAAGTTCGGGGGACAGATGTTACACCCCAACCTCTCGTCTTTGAGTTTGGCGGCATGGCTCCTGAGATAGTGCAATATGGCCATTTGAATCTACCCGAAGATTGCATGGACATTCTGAAGGAGTCTAAGCGACCTTCCACTCGCACTTCCTATGCTTACAAGTGGAAGAGGTTCTGTATCTGGTGCAAGTCTAAGAACTTTGGCCCGACGACGTGCAAGGAAGATGTCATCCTTCCTTACCTTCTACATTTGGCGCAGTCTGGCCTTAATGTTCATTCCATTAAGGTCCATCTCGCTGCATTGACTGCCTACAGGAAATGCCCTTCACAGACTTCCTTCTTCCAGATCCCTGTGATCAAAGATTTTCTGGAAGGCTTGAAGAAAGTATTCCCTCCTGTTAGGCTTCCTTCGTCTTCATGGGAATTGAATGTGGTGCTGTCCAGGTTGATGAAGGAGCCTTTTGAACCTATTCATAAGGCTTCGTTGCAGCATCTGTCCTGGAAGGTGGCCATTACATCGGCCCGCAGGGTGAGTGAAATTCAGGCGTTGTGTTACCAAGAACCTTATACTGTATTTCATACTGCTAAGGTTGTTATGCGTACTCACCCTAAATTTCTTCCCAAGGTTATTTCTGATTATCATGTCAACCAGAACATAACTTTGCCTACGTTTTTTCAGAATCCTTCATCTCCAGCGGAAAGGTCTTTACCTTCCCTGGATGTCAGGAGGGTGTTGAAATTCTATCTGGATAAAACCAAAGATATTCGTAGGTCAGACCAATTGTTTATCAATTATGGATCAGTCCGGACGGGTCATGCGACCTCTAAGCAGTCCATCTCTAGGTGGATTGTGTCCTGCATACAGTTGTGTTACCAAAAAGCTAATAAGACCTTAGGGGGTAAACCTAAGGCTTATTCGACCAGGGGCAAAGCTGCCACGACAGCCTTGCTCCGTAATGTTCCAATTGCAGAAATCTGCAAGAAGGCCACTTGGAAGTCGGTTCATACCTTTGCTAAGCATTACTGCCTGGACACTGATGCCAGGGCAGACGCTCAGGTTGGGCAGGCTTCGCTGTGAAATCTGTTTGCACAATAAGTGGTTATTTCTCTTTTCTCCACCGCCGCTTTGGTGTGGGGATGGGCTTGCCATCCTATTCACTAGATTATGACTATACACAGAGATCCCCTACTACAGAAGGAGTAGTTTCTGTCCTGTAACTCCAGTTCTGAAGTAGGGGTATCTCTGTTATAGTCATAAGCGCCCGCCCTCCTCCCCGGTGGAGAGATATTCATGTAAGGAATGCTGCAGGTCTGGTGTGTTATGCCTTCAAAAAGAACTGAAAGTAAGTGGGACCTGCTGTGCATTCTGGGATACTGGGAGAAGTTCTGGAAAGTTCTCTTAAAGGCACGGTATCCTATTTAAGCCACATAAAGGCAGCCTATGGGGCTTGTCTGTCCATGCCTTCCTCTCTATCATTCCAGAGGCTTTTACTGGTAGAGGCAAGTTTCTCTATGGAAGAAACTGGGCAGGCTGTGCTGTTGTGTGTGTTTTTGGTGGACTTTCTAGTTGAAGTACTGGACAGTGTAGCCTGTGGATATAGGCTGCATTATTTGTCTTTAAATTATCTCTTAAGTGTCTTTGCAGTTCTGCAATTTTTTGACAGCTTAAGAGATTATTTTTGATTGCCGGGGTCCACGCACATGAGCGGGACTATTCACTAGATTATGACTATAACAGAGATACCCCTACTACAGAACTGGAGTTACAGGACAGAAACTACTCCTTATTAAGATAAGACAGCAGTCTGTAAATAACTTCAGAGATCCCAGCCCAGCCCCTCCCCAGGACGGAGGCAGTTACTCCTTGAACCCGGGAGCAAAAACCACTTGAAGTTTCACATCAGTCAAGATGGGGAACTGCAGCCTGGGCGAAACCAAAACGTGTTTTGAAAATGTTTCCATTGCTGCTCACTGCCTAAGGCAATCTGGCCCAACACCTCCAATGACAGGATGTAATAAATGTGTATGAACCGGAAGTGAAGGATTCCTGGAAGGTTTCCGGCACTTCATGTGTAAATGCTTCAGTTACTGTGATTACATGGAATAATGCCACACACACACTAAAAAGACCCAGAAAAGGCAATCAAACTCTCTCACACACTACACAGGGGATTTTGTTTGCAGGAAACATCTCCTTCACTGCTCCCTGTACTCCATAACATTCTCACAGACAGCACCCACACGCACACTCCTGCCACATCTGCACCTCCAGTGGCCTCACGAGGAGTTGTCCAATAGCAAAGGGAGAGAGCGCACATCAGGGGAGAGAAGTCCTAAAGCTGTAGGCGAGGAAAAAGCTGTGCCAGGAGATGAGAGAGAGATCAGATATAGCCCGGGAGTGGTGCAAGAAACGTAAACGTGCCATCTCTTTCCCCGGTGCCCACCCCTTTCGCCCACTTCTTTGGTAACAACATCAAAGCCCTGCTAAGTAAATGGACTTTTTAAAGACCTGTGAAGTACTCGGGTGCGGCTGGCCGCAGTAAGACAGCCGAGCACAACAGCTCCTCTCCCAAGTGAGCCAGGCAGGGGGCCTGGTGTTGCTCTGGCCCTTTGGCCATTCACACCACGGGGCATTCACACCACGGCTCCCCATGTGTGGACCGGCCCAGAAGCACTGTTTTCCCCGACACCTCCTCGCCAGGCACCACAGTTTATATTGCTTTGGCTCCCTCAAGTGGCCAAGTGCTGCAACAGCATGAAAATCAGTGACACTCGGTTTAAACCGGGTTAGCTGATTTTCATCCTGTAGGGTACTGTCGTTTAGAGTCGGTTTAAACCGAATTCCGGACAGCCTAACTACAATCGAAACCACATCAAATACCAGGTAAAAAGTTGGAGGCTAACCATGTCAAAAGAGGCACTTTCTCACAGAGGGGTAGGCCTCACAGTAGTGAAAAATAAAATAGGCTGTTTGTCACTACCAGGACGTGCAAAACATAACTGTACATGTCCTACATTTTACTTGTGTAGCACCCTGCTCTAAGGGCTAAGAAGGGCCTACCTTAGGGGTAACATATGTAATAAAAAGGAAGTTTAAGGTTTGACAAGTCGTTTTAAATGCCAAGTTGAAGTGGCAGTAAACTGCACACACAGGCCCTGCAGTGGCAGGGCTTAGACAGATTGGAAAGGCTTCTTCTGTGGATTGCACAATCACTGCTACAGACCCACTAGCTGTCGGCTTTTGAATCCTGGATGTGACTTCTGTCGGCATGCTGTGGGGACTGGGTGACTGAAATGCGCATCTAAATGAGAAATTGTAACGGGTTCCTTGCACCAGCATGACTATTGTGTATTAATTTACTGGTTTCATGACTAGCAGCATCTGTAAAGAAAATCTTTCTATTCTGCTAATCAGTGGTATTTGATATCCTACACTTTAAATGATCACTTAGTTTTTATCTTACCTGTCATTTCTGACAAAAATTCCAATGTGAATACCTGAGCAAGTTACTGCTCTTGGATATTCCAATTTGAATGCGACGACTTCTTTATGCAGTGAAGTTTTATACCCTCTGCGTTTCTTACCATTTATTGTAGAGAAACTCGCTTGATACAGATATTTTATTGAAAATCTGTGGACGCTCTCATGTTTGATATACTGTCGTGATGAGGACCTGAAAATTTTGGTTTGGCCGAAACGCCATTGACGATAAGATGTGGCTCTAATTGAAGAGGACGCACATTTATTGCTGTGTTGTTTCTGTTTTGTCCAGAACCTTGCTTTTGTATCATTTTCCCTCAGCCACTTTGTTTGTTTACACATTGTATTGTCTGTATTTCCTCCACTGTTTGTGTAACCCCATGAGAGCCATTACTGTTATGTAGTTTTGACTGCTGACTTTGGATAATATATTTTTTAATTGAAGAAACTGCCTGTATATGGGTATGTTGTGCCTTCTTGGCCTGTTACCACTTGTCCTTTCTTCTTTTAGTGCACATTTTCTATTAGGCTTATGTTCTATTTCTTTACTTCTCTCTAAGACCTATTTCCATTTTAAATTGTTTTACTTGAACCATTCTTTGGATTCTAGTGTTATTTAGTCCCAGGTTCAGGTCTTAGGGTTGCGCCTGTTGTTCATAACAGCAGACCCACTAGTGGCATTTAATGTACAGGCACTGGGTATATGGTCTACCACTTTACAAAGGACTTAAAAGTGAATCAAATATGCCTAACAGGTGTAAACCAATTATACATTTGTTTAGGGGAGAGAGCACATGCACTGTAGCACTGGTTAGCAGTGGTAGAGCGCACTAAACCAACAAAAAGGTAAAAAAAAAAAGAGGAGGAAAACAAAAGGTTTTGGGTAACCCAATAAGAAGGGCCGTTTCCAACAACCACGTATTAAATCATGCATTCTATGGGCAGTTAAAACAACAAAGCAATTGACAGAATTGTTGTCAAGACATCATTAATGATCAGAACTGTGTTGTGCGACTCCAAATTTGTGGTGCTACCACAAAAGCTACATTATTTTCTGTTAATTCCAATATACCTTGAACTCAGACTCTTCAGGAGGATTGGACAAAATATAGTGCAAGTTAACAGGATAGGGGACTAGAAAACAAAAACAGCATTAAACATTACGAATACCAGAGGGATGGGAGGGCTCAAAATGTCCACAACATATATAATTAGCAATTGCCAATAGAAGAAAGTATGCAAGCCCTTAAAACGAGATTGTGGAGAAAACTATTAACTGGATTAACAAAATCATACATTTGGGGAGACCGGTCACTCCACAAATATAAAATGTTACTTTGCAACACTGGACTTGCTGTAGCCCATGGGTACTCTCAAACATTTACCCAGTGGACACAAAGGGGCACATTAGGATGGCGGGCGGGCTTTGCCCGCCTGCCACCCTATCGGAAAACGGGACCGCCCGCCTTAAGGGCGGGGGTCCCGGGGGTGCCATTAGGATGTGCCCGCCACAGTGTCGGGCACATCCTGTATTTTCAGCATTGTGGCGGGCGGCGCTCTCTGCACCGCCCGCCACAATGCTGACAATACATCACAGCATTTTCATTTGCAAAGCGGCAGGCACCGCGCGGTGCCTGCCGCTTTGGAAATGAAAATGAAGGGGGGTACCACAGGTACCCCCCCGTGTGCACCCCCCAACTCACCTTCACTCTGGGGGCCCGCAGAGTGAAGACCATTGCACTCTTGCCATCGTAATATGGCACCATATTAAACATTTTCCACCCCGGCCGCAAGTCGACCGGGGCAGAAAAGTGCCGGGCGGTGTTTTCTTCCGCCGTGGCCCCCCCCCCCCCCCGCCATACTAATATGGCAGGGGGGAATACAGCGAAGGATGGCGGGCGGATTGCCCCCGCCAGGCTGGCGGTGGCTACCGCCAGCCTGGCGGGGGCAATCCGCCCGCCATCCTAATGGACCCCAAAGTTTGGTCTTTAATGTGACTGAGGGTATTGGTGCAAGAAGGGTGGAGGTCGGGTTGCTGGTAAACAGTGCTTAATTTGAGCTGGTGGTTTCTGGTGCTGGACACAAGCACCTAATTGTCCACACCTGAAGTTGTTGCAGTCCACTACATGGTGGAGCGGTTTGTCTGCATTTTGAAATGAGCAAAACAACAGCTGTTTTAAAAATGAGCAATACCTTACACCTAAGCCATTCTTATAGATTTGGGTTATCTTGAATAGTCTGAATGGTGACACGTTTAATAATGTGATGGTTAGTAGTTGTGTTGGAACTGTCATTGACAGCGCTAGCAAGTTGCAGCGGCCTCCTGACGAGGGCCCCGGCCCTTATGTTTTTTTTATACCAATTAAGCACTGCTAGTAAGGCAAGTGTATGGGAAGTGAAGAATTTGCATCTAGTGTCTGAATTGCACAAGAAACTAAAAACTTGGGAACAATCGCTGCTTCTCCATTTAACCAAATTGCATGAATCTGGGCAATTGTTTTATTTCACTTTACCTTCTATTTCTTCATTATCATAAGAGGACCTCTAAATACATGACTTCAGAATATGTGCTGTACAAAACATTCTGTGTTTTAATACACTATAATGTTATTCATGTATAATAGAAACACAGGCCACTCATAGATCACGACAACGGACTTGCCTCTTAGTTCACGATTGGTATTGTTGTTTAGGTCGATGGGAAGCATAAGTGTGTCTAAATTAACGTCGGAAAACTATCACTTTATAATAAATAAAAATCTAAATGCAATGATATAATCGGATGTGCTAAGGTGAAACAGTACTGGATGTTAATGAAATGCACCTTTTTAATTCTTTTAAGAGGTTATGATACTTTTACTGCAAGATTTCGTTAAAAATTAAGGTGTTCCTAAAGTAATGCGGCGCAGGACACCCTAGTCACTTCCTTTCTTTAACTTCAAATAACCTTTAAATAAATACTTGCCCATTTTTAGGTCTCGCCTGGCGCTGCGTGCTGCTCTCCCCATTGCGAGTGCCTTTTGGAATCGATACGATTCCACAAGTACACTTGAAGCCCCGCCCCTCTTTCCATTGGCACGCATCAGCGTTTATGTTAAACGATGGCACGTGATTGGAAAATGGGCTTTGGAGTTACCGATATATACCGAATATATATATTATTGTCCACTTTTAGGACGGCCCACGTGGCCAGCCCAACACCATCTTTGTTCCTGACGTCTGAGGGTATGCTTTCCAGAGCGTTTTGCTGTTGTGAGCCAGCAGCGGCGCTCATATAACATCTGTTTTGGCTCAGGTTTCCGACCTTGCCGCTTTCATTACAAAGGCACTTTGTATGTAATGGCTGAGAATGGTGCACAAGAGTTCACACACTAACGATCTATTCAGAAACCTGATTTGCATACTTCACCTAAATAGCATTTTGACTGCAGCAAATTGCGAAAAATCCGAATGACATCATGTTTAGAACATCTAATATATGAAGTTATTTTTATCACGCGATTGAACTTACATTTTGCACGTCATCACAGTGCCTTAATTGAGAGGCGTTGTTACTCTTAACCAATCTGATGGTAACTCGGTGTGATGGTGTGGGCCAAGCTGCCGTTGGCCCACTAGTAACTAACGAGTGCTAAGAAAACATTAGCTGGGGGTATGGGCACTATGTGAGTCGTCCCTGTTAAACAGTGAATACATCCGTCCTCCCCAAGACTGTGTCGGGGAAATGCAGGCATTTCCGGTGACCGCTTTGGTGATCCCCATGGAACTCTAACAAAAGAGAAGGACCCAAAAATCCAAAGGGGTAGGGTTCCATAAGACACATTAAGTTTCCCCTTTGGGTGAACTTATAAGCTAGCCAGAGCCTAGACCCACATTATTCCATACACAACCAACACTTTGTAACACACAAGGAGCAAAAAATGATATGAATGATATGATCATACAGAAATGTACATTTTATTTTGACATATAAAAAAGACACAATATAAAATAGAGCACCAATAAAATTTGTTACGATGATACACAGCAAATAATCACAAACAGTGGGAAAAATTACAAGAAAAATAATTCCAGTTAAAAATGAGATGAACACACTAGTCAAAGGGGATTAAATCACACTCCAAATTGTAAATCTATCATGATTGGAGGAGTTTTTGTCCAGCGACTTAACGTGTTTCAACTCAACATGGCATCGACGCGTTTCGGTTTGGCAACTATCAATTAAGGCCAACACCTTCTTCAGGATAAAAAATATTCCCACTTTTTACAATGTATCTGAAATAAAAAATATATATACAACATAAGATATACAATATATGACCAATCAAAGTTCTCACATCATTATAAACAGCAAAGCTCCTATACATTACAAAAATGTACAACATACAATTCCTTACATTCTACATCATTTTGCATTGTTAAAGAGTTACCCGTTAACATTAGAATAGCAACATGAAAAATATCTACCTCCATCAAGTATTGGCTTTTCATTTCCCTTAATATTGGACAAGTCCAAAGGAGAAATGACGGCTCACCCAGGGTATATCTTTTAAATGTATTTCTTAACTCGGGGGTAAAATCCTTGTTTGACTAAATTCATGACAAGGTTGCCATAATATCAGCGTACTACTGCTACCCGTTCCTGATATCGGGGCCTGCCTGTTATATAGATAGTGTAAATATCATCCAGTTACCCTCAATGGTCGTCTAAATGTGCAGATCGGCACATTTAGACGACCATTGAGGGTAACTGGATATAGCACTGAAAGGTCGTAGAGGTCCATGTGTGACCCATAACAAGGTAAATGATATTTACACTATCTATATAACAGGCAGGCCCCGATATCAGGAACGGGTAGCAGTAGTACGCTGATAGTATGGCAACCTTGTCATGAATTTAGTCAAACAAGAATTTTACCTGAGTTAAGAAATACATTTAAAAGATATACCCTGGGTGAGCCGACATTTCTCCTTTGGACTTGTCCAATATTAAGGGAAATGAAAAGCCAATACTTGATGGAGGTAGACATTTTTCATGTTGCCATTCTAATGTTAACGGGTAACTCTTTAACAATGCAAACCGATGTAGAATGTAAGGAATTGTATGCTGTAAATTTGTGTAATGTATAGGAGCTTTGCTGTTTATAATGATGTGAGAACTTTGATTGGTCATATATTGTACATCTTATGTTGTATATATATTTTTTATTTCAGATACATTGTAAAAAGTGGGAATATATTTTTTATCCTGAAGGTGTTGGCCTTAATTGATAGTTGCCAAACCGAAACGCGTCGATGCCATGTTGAGTTGAAACACGTTAAGTCGCTGGACAAAAACTCCTCCTATCAGGATAGATTTACAATTTGGAGTGTGATATAATCCCCTTTGACTAGTGTGTTCATCTCATTTTTAACTAGAATTCTTTTTCTTGTAATTTTTCCCACTGTTTGTTATTATTTGCTGTGTATCATCGGAACAAATTTTATTGGTGCTCTATTTTATATTGTGTCTTTTTTATATATGTCAAAATAAAATGTTCATTTCTGTATGATCATATCATTTTTAGCTCCTTGTGTGTCACATAGTGTTGGTTGTGTATGGAATAATGTGGGTCTAAGCTCTGGCTAGCTTATAAGATCACCCAAAGGGGAAACTTTTCTGACAATTTGACCCCCATTGAACACCAATGACTATTTTCAAACGTTGACCCAAGGCAGTGTTCTAGGCTGGCATTCCATTTTACCTTCTTCTAGACAATGAGGTAAACGCAAGTACGCAGATTTATCAGTTTCCACCAATTATTGAATTCCATTATTGTTGAAGGCAATGAGGTGATTTAAATTACACACCCGGTGCATTTCGGAGAGGATGCCTTCTTCAGTAGGCAATGGTTAAATTGATAATTAAACATGCTCAAAGAAAAATCCGAAGTTTGAATGCAAGACTTGAGATCGGCTGGGAGCTGGGAACCTCGAACACTGTGATCAAAGTTTGAAATATATCGCTGTGCACTGGGAATCATGCAGGATAGTGGACGAAAGCTGTTTGGCGCCCCCTGGCTGTTGCGCCATTTCTAGCAGCAGGCACGTGAAGTGACAAGTCAGGGTGTCTGTGACTTAATGTGGGCACGCTCGATGTTTGTAAATCAGTGCTTTAATTGGGCCGGTACTGAGTACTGGAACTTTTTTATTTTGCGAGGGAGAAACCGGTACTTCAAGAGAAATGTAATACTTTTAATTGGAGAGCACCGGCACTTCTCGGAAACAAGCAGGTACTCTGGTACAGAATACATGCACTTCTATTTCAAGCACTGTTTGTAATTGAGGGGCCTCTTGACAGGCAAGGGTTGTCTGCGAGTGGGCATTTCTGGTAGTTCGGTGGACTCCTGAACCCATCGGAGGCATCTCTGTTTAACCATGTAATAACAGGTTTAAATCCTTGGGGGGGCTCGGCCAGTCGTTCATCCTTCCAGGATCAATACAAAGTGCACCATTGACAAGGTACTGATAAACACCAGATAACGGCACCAACAATCTCTTTCGTGGTGAATGCGTGCTTCACAAATTGAGTGCTCCATTATGCTGTGTGTGCGGGTCCACTCAGCCTCTCATCCTTCTGAGGTCGATAAAATGAGTACCACTGAAATGGGTAACAATACATATCTGTTGTTCGGCACCTAGATGCCTCTTTTGGGGTGAATGAGCGCTTTACAATGCATGTTATGTTTTAGGTAATGCCTGAAGATGTACAGCTGGAAAAACACCTCTTTTGATGCCAAACATGAGGCGCACGGGCGCAGCCGGGCCCTTTCCTTGAAGGGAAGCCAATGCAAACGGGATCAGCACGGTCAGCTCTCCTCGTGCTCTAACTCTCGCTAATAAGGGGGCTACGCCCTCGGGGGGGGGGGGGGGGCGCATCGTGGCCGAGGGTCCTATGGGTCAGCACGGAGTGTGCTGATCTCACCTGTGCCAGAGGACAAGAGCAGATTAGGTCAGGTCTCTGCTGAGGAACAGAGTGTCTGAGACAAGGTTCTGGCCCTCCCACTGCCGGGGGTTTCTAGGAACGGACTGCGAGATCAGCAGGTGTTCTCAACATGACGCCCTACCCCACAGGCTTGGCCACCCAAGCCTCTGGAGGAAGGGGGCCTCGCTTCTCGAGGGATGTTGGTTATTTCAAGGCGCCGGACCCGGATCACAAAGGTCCTGCGGAATTCACTAATCTTTGCTAATTCACAATACATTTTCTTGAGCTGTGTGCCTAAATTGGTTTTAATGCTGATGGAAATGTATATGTTTCACAGAAACAAAAAGCCACACCGCAAGTCCGCAACAAGGAATTTGCACATTCCTAGGAAAACCAACATAACTTTTTTTATTTGTTTCTTTCTCTGGACACACTTTTTCCACCCATTGAAAAAGTTCACTTTTGCAATAGTAGGGACAGTATTACCTTTCCCCCCTTGTGAAGAGCAAACTAAACAAGCATTGAAAATGCAATAGCTCTCTCCTTTAAGTTAAACCCATTTGCTTTGCGAACGGTATTGTATAGCAAAGCAAATGGCTTTAACTTAATAAAAGGCGAGACCTATTGCATTTTTAATGCTTGTTTTATGTTAGTGCTGAGTCGAGTAAACACCAGCCCGGAGCTGCTGTTGGCCAGGGGTCCGCATGTAAATGTCAGGAAGGCTGCGTGCAGCCCCCCAGGCTGTAATAATCGTAATCATACGCTCTTGTATAGCGCCTTATCTCCGTAAGGTCTCAAGGCGCTTTCTTTGGGAACCCGTCCTGGTATTTCCCTGCGAGATTACCCCTACTGGGCATCCCCAAGGTGAAGACCAGGCATCCCATCGCGGTGGGGCCGTAGTGGAGATTAAGCAAGCTATTGCCCAGAGTTGCAGAGTGTGAACCCACGATTCGAGTAGGCACCGAGGCGAGAATTATCGAGTCCGTGGACATTATGAGCTCAAGACCCTGCCGCGTCGGGAATTGAACCCTGGTCCCGGGTCTGACCTCTGCATCAGGGTCTGCCTCCTCTAACCGGTGAGCCACACTTCTCCACCCCAGTAGGCTGTAGTTTGAGCATCACTGCAGTAACCTGACAAAACACAGCACAGCTATGGGGTGAGAAGGAGACTCTGAAATAAGACTGGCTATCAGATATTAATTGGTGCAATCCAGCAGTACGTGTTGGATACAAAAATGGAGGGTACCTACGAAGATTTCAAAAGACCTGGGGAAATTGGGGTGGGATAAACATGGATTAACAGATATGTACCTAAGTAATACTGTTGACTAGATCATGTGATGGAACATGGTATGATGATAATAATAAATAAAAATCATCTTTGGTCTACATGTACATACTTCCATTGTGCATCTATGTACCTTCCATGTACTTGGATCTGTGTGTCTGTTACTTTTCTCCTGAAAAAGCATATTCAATGCACTACCCTATTTCTCATCCTGTACCTCCATCAATATCTTTAATCTACATATACTTACCTCTTTTATGTACCTTTATACTTTCAATGTACTTATGGATCTATACATTTATCAATCAATCAATAATCTTTATTTCGTTGCAATTGCATCATAAAAGATATACAAAATATACATGACCACATTATTATCAATAGATGTACAAAAATATACAATCAAGGCATAACTCTTCACAGCTAATTCATGAGTTGGGGCATTAATCACACATCACTAAAAATAGATAAAAAAATGTTAAAATATTTACAAGGTTTAAAAAAAGCATTAAATTGGGTTATAACTGCCAGTTAACAATTCTCACTATATACGCTTAAAATGGCAGAGACAGTTTTTGTCGAATGAATTTTACAGCCAAGAGGAATCTACTAATGCCAAATACAATTACTTGACTAGTGTCTGTGATTAATATTCTACCGGCTTCCTTATACGAGGTTAGACCGATATTACGACACAATGGCACTATCCATTTCCTTCTTGTTTCTACATAGCTTGAACAGAAAAATAAAATGTGGAAAATGTCTTCTCTTACATTATTTGTGCATAGGGTACATTTATCGTTGGTTATTTTCCCCCATTTTGTCTCAGTTTCCCGGGTTCTTAAAATACCATACCTATATTTTAGATACAGGGTTTTCGCCAATGGTGGCTGAATCTCATCAAGAAATATTTCAAACAGGGCCACGTTTTTTGCATGTAAAATTTTTTCAGTTATGGGGCCATGTACTCCAACGTATACTGCGTCATGGCTCACAAGGGCCCAAAAAGAAAGTTTGACTATTTTCTTTGATGACATGGACAAAGATTCTGGTTGGCTCCAAAAATGGGATAATCCCAGTTTTGTTAACCAAGTTTTAACATGTTTGAACCAAGATATCTTACTAGTAGTATCTAGTTCCAAAACTTCAACCAATCCATTTTTTTATTCAGTTAACTCAGGGGTGGTCCACAACCGGACCCATAGCAATAGTGGTCTTAATGTTGCATGTAGGTCGGTGCGTCGTATATTCATATCGAGGAGTAGGGGTAGTAATGGAGTATTAGTAGGGACCTTTAATAATCCCCTTATAAATTTATTCTCCAAGATTTCGAAGTTCTTTTTGCACACAGGACCCCAGAGTTCTGCCCCATACAGAGCTGCTGACTGTACCTTGCATCTAAAAAGCTCTAGTGCCGGGGAAACTGCCTTATTTACACATTTGTTATGTCTTTTCAATATCGGTAGACAGTTTTGTACACATTTATCACTTTCTTCTAATTTAGTATTTCCAATGCACTACCCTATTTCTCAGCCTATACTTCGCTCAATATATCTTCTAGCCCAACCTTCCGACTCATCTCAAACTTTTCTACTACTCTTTCCAATGCAATACTGTTACATCCTGCATACTTCCTTTATCTTTTATTACTTCTCCTTTAAGTGCATGAGCCTTTCTGCACAGTGTTCTGGTTCTCAGAACTTTCCTAATGATGCATTCTGTGTCTCAATGTCAGTTGTTATTAGACTTGTAACTTACTACATGATGCTGTGCTGCTGAATAAACCTACTTGGATTTTAACCTGTTTCCTGGATTACTACAAAATTTGGCGACGAGGACTCCAGCCATCTACAGCCCAGGAGCGGAGTGAACCTGTTTTTATTTCTTTTGGACCATTCTTATGACTTTCTAAAACATTTTGTTTTTTTTGGTCCTCTTAAAAATTTTGAATTCCGACTTGAGGCTTATTGGATTTATGCCTTTGCCTTCCCTACCTTTTGGAAGGTTTCCGGTTTAATTTTATGGTAATTTCGACCATTTTCCAGTCTGTGCATCTTTTAATAATTCCCAGCGCACAGTTTACTGAAGATTCTAATCTGGCACCGAGCTGTAGAACTCGCTTTCTAGCGAAGATTCCAGCACCTGCCTGCATTCCTGAACGCGCTGAGGAAAACGCTTCGTGTATTGCTCAGCAACCACCGTAATCGTCATTCCACAAACGAAGCGTCAATACGTCAGCGATTGTCTTCGCGATCAAGCTACCAGACGTCGGACGTTTCCAAGCAACCAACTCCAAGTTTGTCAACACGCCTGGCAACACGCGTCATTTCCTATTACACGCACCGTGAGCAGCGTCTCACGTCATTCTGCGTGCAACGTGCGGCCATTTTGTTTGTTATCAAACTTCCAATATCCTAGCAACGATCAGATTACTTTCAACTTGACGATTGAAGACGAAGCATTTACATTTTACCAGCTAATATCACCGATCGTGTGCTGAGAAACTTACTTCTTCCAGACAACCACTGTTTTGTGGTATTTACACTGTTTTCTTCATCGTTTTTTTTTCTCAACAAATAATTAACTATTTCATCTCCTTTATGCTGGGCACTGTATTACTTTATTTACGAAATTTCAACACCTATTACTTTATATTTACTTTTATATATCATTCATTTTACGAGTGTGTTGCCCATATTTGTGCTATTTATTCACAATACTGTTACATATAATATTCCTGTGTTTTATAGTATGTAGTATAGTTTTTACTGCATCTCTCTTTAAACATATTTCATTGTCATTGAGTTATTGAATATGCAATTTGACCCTCCTGCTAAATTTCTCCAAGTTAAAGGTGATCCTCCCTTGCCTTGGGCAAGATGGAAAGAAGAGTTCTTCAATTATATGAAGGCTATTGATGGAGAGCGAATGGGGGCAGAGAGAAAGAAAAGTATATTACATTGTTTGGGCTCAGAAGGGCAAGACATTTTTAGAACCTTGCCCCTCATTGTACTACCCTCTGGAAGTGGTGATAATCTTAATGTATATTCTGAAGCACTTGCCAGACTAGAGAAAAGATTTAAACCCACTGCAAATATTGCTCTTAATCGTTTCAAATTTTATACCAGAGCACAAGGACAGAATGAATCGTTTGATGATTTTCTCACTGCCCTGAGAGCATTAACTTTACGTTGTAATTTTGGTACAATGGCCGATGAGATGATAAGGGACCAAATTATTGTTCATGTTAAAAACAAAAAGGTCCAAGATAAGTTGTGGTGCTTAGGTGATCCTACCCTTGAGGAAAGTATTGCCATTGCTAAGTCTACAGAAATGTCTGAAAAATGGATGAACATTGTAGAGAAACAAAATACCAGTTCTAGTAAAACCAATGTTGAGGAAGAAGTATGCCTTGTTAAGTCCAAAAATGAAGGAAGAGATTGGACTACTACACATGGGGGTATCAAGAATGCGTCAAATAACAGATTTAAAAAACCTGATTATAACAGTAATTCAGTTTCTTGTTTCAGATGTGGAAACAGATCCCATATTGCCTCTTTCCAGGGTTGTCCTGCCCTAAATAGAACCTGTACTGTATGTGGAAAAATGGGTCATTTTGCAAATGTCTGTAGAGAAAAACGTTTCAATACACAGGGGCGAGCAGGGTTTCCACGTACCTTTTCTAATTTTCCCACTTCCGCCAAAGTTTCTTCTATTAACACTCCTGAAACCACAACACAAGAACTGGATACAGGATATGTGGTCTCTATCATCCAAAAAGGCACTGTTGTGTCAATTAGTAGGAGATCACCTAAGTGTATGTTTAACATTTTGGGTATTGAAGTGGAACTGATGGTAGATTCGGGTTCCCCATGGACCATTATTACTAAGCAATATTTTAATGAAATATTACAAGGAATATGTGATTTTTCCAAACTACAACCATCTGATATTCTAGCAGGAGTTTTAATGGAGGCGACATTTCTATTGAAGGATTTTTATGTGTCCCTCTAACTTTCAGGGGTAGGTTGGCTCACATCAAACTATACATTGCTATCAAAGGTATAAATGTTTTAGGGTGGCAAGATCAATGGGAGCTTGGCATCAAGTTAAATCCACGTGCTAAAGATCCTATTGAACTTTGTAGCGACCAAGAAATGGTTAACACAATTAGTGATGGGGGAGAGGATGTCACCTCATTGTGGAGCAGTAAATTTAATAAAGTATTTTGTGATCAACTAGGGAAGTTGAAAGGGTTTGCACACAAAATAGTATTAAAAGATGGAGCCATTCCGGTTAAGCAGAAATTAAGAGGTGTACCTCTAAATGTCAGGTCTGAGTTAAAGGATATGTTGGATGACCTATTAAAAGATAACATCATTGAACCTATAGAATCCTCAGAATGGGTTTCGCCCATAGTTCTTGTACGCAAACCGGATCAAAAGTTGAGAGTCTGTATTGATTTGAGAGCTCTCAATTCCAATATTGTTATAGACTGCCATCCGCTCCCAAATATTAATGAACTTGTTTCTCTGTTTGATGGTGCGCAGATTTTCTCTACTTTAGATCTTAGATCAGCGTACCATCAAATAGAGCTGACAGAAGATTCCAGGAAATTCACTGCTTTTATTACACCCCTGGGTTTATTTCAATACAGAAGGATGCCATTCGGTTTAGCTTCGGCTGCTTCTGTTTTCCAGCGGGTAATGTTTCAGATATTTAGGGATCTTGATACTTTTGTTAAGTGCTTTCAAGATGATATTTTGATTTTTTCTAAAAATACTTATGAACACTCTGCACATCTTGAGGAAGTTTGTTCCAGATTACAAAGGCATGGTCTCACACTCAAAGCACATAAATGCAATCTGTTTCAAAAATCTGTTGAGTATCTGGGACATACAATGTCAGGGAAAGGTTTGATACCAAAAAAATCTAATGTTGAGGCCATTCTCAATGCCCCAGCTCCTAGTACTAAGGAACAACTTCTATCCTTTTCAGGAATGTGCGAGTACTACAGCAAGTTTGTTGCTAACTTTGCCACTAAAATGGAGCCTTTAAGGAAATTGTTAAGACAAAAGAATGAGCTTGTTTGGGACTCAGAGCAAGAAAAGGCTTTTACTGAGATAAAAAGAGATATTGTAAATTCACCAACTTTGGGACCTTTTAGGATGGGCAAAGAGTGTATTATCACTACGGATGCGAGTTTATATGGTTTGGGGTGTGTTTTGTCTCAGACTGATGGTGTGTCAGAGTGGAATGTTGCTTTCTCTTCCAGGACCTTGAATGAAACGGAACGCAGATATGCAGTTATCGAGCGAGAGCTACTATCATGTGTGTGGGCAATTGAACACTATAGGATTTATATTTGGGGGAGCAAGTTTATATTAAGAACTGACCACAAGCCCCTTATTCACATTCTTTCAGTAGGTGGAGGATGGAACTCTACAGCGAGAATTGCACGGTTAACATCAAGACTACAGGAGTATAGTTTCACAGTTGAATATATACCAGGAAAGAAAAATGTCACAGCTGATTGCCTTTCGCGTCTTCCATGTCTTAGTGTGGTTGATGGTATTTCTGGGTGTAAGGATGTGGAGTTTAGTTCTGGTTTGCAAGATTTTATTGGTACACAATATCAAGAAATTACTGAACAATTTTGGTTCAAATGTCAGGAGAAGGATGATGGACTGAATACTTTAAGGAAATATTTGTTGGAAGGTTGGCCCAATAAAGCTAATGTCAGAGAAGATATTATGCCATTCTTTAATGCGGCTTATTAGATTGAACTTTTGGTGGCCAGGCTTAGACAGGTTTGTGGATCGTGTGGTTAGAGAATGCAGTGAGTGTTGTGACAAAGATAAAATGTTGAAGGTCTTTGTTCCTCCTCTTAAATCTGTAACGTGGCCTGAATGTCCGTGGAAAAAAATTGCTTTTGATATTTCTGGTCCTTTCAATATTTTAGTCCTCTCGTTTTGCTCTCGTAATTATAGATTACCATTCCAAATGGCCAGAAGTGAAATTTGTATCTAGGATTACTTCTGAGATCATGGTTGTCCTTCTGTTTTAGTGTCAGACAACGGAGTTCAATTAGTCTCGTCAGAGATGCAGTCATTTTTACGGTCCTGTAATATCAAACATGTCAGAACTTCCCTATATGAACCGCACGAAAATGGGCAGGTTGAGCGCTTTAATCGAGTTTTGAAAAACTTTGTCGTTGATTCTATCAAGGAAAAAGGTAACTGGTTGAATGCTCTTAGGGAGAAACTTTGGAACTACCGAATAACTCCTCATACTACCACTGAAGTGAGTCCTTTCAAACTATTAAAGGGCAGGAATCCAGCATCTGTCATCTGTCCTTGGTGGTTCAAGGAGAAGTGTAAGGGTTTTGGTAAAGATACTGTGGATGTTAAGTGTCTAGCAGACAGGGTTTCTTGTAAACAAAAGAAATCAGCTGAATGGTATAACAAGAGGTGGAAAGTAAGAGAACATGGCTTAGCTGTGGGTGATTGGGTCAAGATTTTGAAACCTTCTTTTGTCAATAAGGGAATGAGCAAATATGGCAGACCTATCCAGATCAAAAATGTTTTTAATAACTCGGTTATCACACAAGATGGAAAAGTCTGGAATGTAAGCAAAGTTGCAAAGTGCCCTGCCCAAATTGATGTAAATACCCATGATGTGAATTCTCATTCTGGTTCTCATAATTGTCATAGTTCTGCACCAGATGTGTGTTCTAAACTTCATCCTGATTCTATTGCCTCTAGGATTAAGGAGAATTCTCGCACTAGAAAGACACCCATGTCTTTACGAGACTATGTATAAAATATTGCCTTGACTGTTTCATTATTTTGTATATATGTTTCATTGTTTTATTATTATGTACATAAGTTTCAATTTTAGTTTTTAAAGGGGAGATGTGTTACATCCTGCATACTTCCTTTATCTTTTATTACTTCTCCTTTAAGTGCATGAGCCTTTCTGCACAGTGTTCTGGTTCTCAGAACTTTCCTAATGATGCATTCTGTGTCTCAATGTCAGTTGTTATTGGACTTGTAACTTACTACATGATGCTGTGCTGCTGAATAAACCTACTTGGATTTTAACCTGTTTCCTGGATTACTACAAATACCCTATCTCTCGTCCTCTACAGCCACTCTCTCATTTATCCCAAACCCCATATCACTACTATGATCGCCAAAATAACCCTTTCTAGACTCTCTCCTCTACCCCTCCTTGCATCAACAGACACCTCTTTTTACTATATCGATCCCCTAAAACAAACCCTGCTAAACTCTACCCTCTGACTACTCCCCTCCAAAACTCCTTTTTACTCATCCAAAAGCCTCCTCCTACTGCTAAGACCAAATTTTTTTTTTTATTAAATCCTTCACTCTTATCCCACCACTATATTTTTCAATCAAAATTAACAGACTAACATGTTCACTTCTCAAATTTCATATTCAACTATACTAATTCACCACTAATCCTTTATTGGGTTCCAGAGTAGCGTGCTACTCGCCAATAAAGAGTCTCAACACCCCATTAGGGTTACAAGTGCTATATAAATGCAAACCTTTTTCCTTTTCTACCCCTCCCCAACCCTTCTCAATCCAAATAACTGACTAACATATCCACCACTAACATTACTCTCATGTTTCACCATACTAATTCAACACTAATCCTGATGGGTTCCAGAGTAGCATGCTACTTGCGCTTTAAAACCCCATCAGGGGTAGCAAGCGCTATATAAATACAAACCTCTTTCCCTAGTCTATCCTGCCACCTACCCTTCTCTACCCAAATAACAGAATAACATATCCACTACTCAAATGACTTCATATTTTACCATACTAATTTTCAACACTAATCCTTTATGGGTTCCAGAGTGGCGTGCTACTCGCCAGAAAAGCGATTCAACACCCATCGGGGGTAACAAGTGCTAAATGAACGCAAACCTTTCTTCCCTACGCTATCCTTCTCACTCCAAATAACAGACTAATATCCACCACTGAAACTACTTCATATTTCACCATATTAATTCACCACTAATCCTTTATGGGCTTCCTGAATAGCGTGCATCAACAAGCGCTATATACATACTAACCTTTATCCTCCTGCTATCATTCCAAATCACTGACTAACCTATCCACCACTTAAAATGTACTTGCATGTTTCACTATACTAATTCAACACTAATCCTCTATGGGTCCCGGAGTAGCGTGCTACTCGCCGAAAAAGCGCTTTGATGCCTCGTCAGGGGTAGTAAGCGCTATAAAAATGCAATTACAATCCAATGTAATCGGTCTAATGCAGGGGCATGGTAGTGGCAACGAGATGGACCCCAATACTATATATTTTAAGTCTAATAAATGCCCAAATTGTAAGACATATAATCTGTACTGATCTGTTTTCATACAAGTGTGTTTAATTACGAGCGATTTGCTTATTGTTGAAAATAAAAATATATACTTAGAAAAACAACCTATTTATGCCTAAGCGTGCTGTGCTACCTTGTGCACGACTGCACTTTGGTGCCTTACCTAGGTTTGAGGTGCTATAAAAATACACATACGCCACGAGGCAATAGCTCGAGAGTGTGTTGTTGTCCTATGTCCCGAGTAGCGGACAAATTAATGTAGTAGTTCTAGCAATGCAACTAGTTCCGGATGTTTGCTAGAGGGCCCTATGGTGTGCCTTTTACGACATGCCAAACAACCATATCCTTCCAGCTCACTCAACACCTTCCCTGGCAGCTCGCAAGCTGCTCCTTGTGGTGTCCGTCAAGCCAGACACTGGTTGCACAACATCATGGTGTGCGACAGATATTGTCTGGTCCCTGCAGTGCCGCACTCCCTAAACCTAACTTTCGCTGGCGCAGTCAGCAGTGGGAGATAAATGGCTACTGCCGAACAATAATGTGCCTCAAACTTCCATTAGTTGGCAGAGAGACGCAAACTCTCGCACACAGTCTCGGTCAAAGGGTGCGCGTGTCTTGCTGGTTGAGCCTTCGCCCAGCAAGCGCGGCTCATTTTCCGCGCGAGAGTCCGGTTCTCCTCGTGTGAGTATTTCTATAGATACTCCATCAGCCACAGGCGCAAGCGGGTACCCGAGCGTAATAAGTATCCATCCACCTACGTCGCCAACCGCCGACCCACTGACAACTAGTGGATGTATTCCGCTACAGTGAAAATAACTTCCGGGGCAACCTCCGGGAATTCTGTTCCGGAGCAGAGTCAGATACTTCCGGTGCAGCAGCAGGAATAGGTTTCAATAGAGATGGGTGGGCCTTCTTTTTTCGAGGCGGGACATTTTTCTAACCAATCGTGGGATTTACTGCGTAATACAACCACAAAGACCCTGTTGGAACCGCCCCTTAACATGTCAATCAGTTTAAAAACCTGCTTTCTGATTACCACCCCTCGCTTTCGTCTATAGAAGTTGAGTAGACTCGCGATAAAGATAATCAATTGGTTGGGATCTTCTTTCGGGAGGTAAGGTTCGCCGTGAGTGAGCCTCTTGCTATTTATAAGGTTAGACGTCCTGGGGGTAGAGTGTGGGTTTGACAGCGGCCTGGGAACAGGCATGAGCACTTGGGGTCAAGTCAGTGTTGGCTTCTGTCATCTGGTTGAAACAATGTAGCTTACTGTAATACAGGTGAGGAAAATTCGTCCTCACATCATTTGAGTTTGTCTTTTCTATATTTTACACAATGAAGGAGAGAGAGCATAGATAATGCTTGTGAGTATTCTTGAGATGGAATGTGCTGCTAAGTTTAAAGCATCTGGAATGTACCCCTTTCCAACTGTTGGTTAAGGGTAGGTTCTCTGTAACAGAAGACCCTGTATTAAGAACACAGGGATATACCTCTATATTGTCCTAGCTATGCACCCTATTAGGCACCCAAATGTAATTGTCTCCATCACAAAAGGACCTGGTGGAGCCAGAGGCTCAGATATTGTGCTACAAGGGCTCATGTGGTTCGTTAGTGTGGTGACTTATCTGTGTTAAGTTCCCATCACTATATCCTATTGTTTCCATGAATCCCTCTACCTCTAGGTTCACCCACTTTCGGTATTGCCTTCGTAATATGAGCATCCAATAAACCCGATGTTTTCAACACTAATGTTAATATAGTGGCAGCACCCTTAAAGTACTGTTTTCGTATAGTTATAACAATATTGAAGCAGAATCAGGTCTGGTGGCTCAGTGGACTAATGCATGCGCTGCAGGAACCTGTGTTTGACCTCAGTGACACTGACTGACATCCCCATGGGTTCGCTCATCCTTTCATCTTTTCAAGGTCTATAAAATGCGTACCATTGAGATGGGTAACAATAAACATCTGTTATTGGGCACCAAGATACCCTTCTGAGTGAACGTGCTGTACTAATGCTTATAATGTGTTATGTTAAGCTGTAAGCATAATCTGTTGTGTTCCGCTGTTAGGCACATTTGTGTTTTTAAATGTTTATTTTTCAAATTGTATAGTGCATCATGCTGCTGTCTGCTGCCTCAAAATGTACTTTGGGGTGTTATAAAGAACATGGCTCTGAAATGGTGGCTTTTGGGCATCTCTTGTGAAGCGCAGATGCATATCAAGTGTACAAAGTCCTCTCCTGGTGATGTGAGACCCCTTTATCATTATAAAGTTCCCGAAAAAGCTACATTATAAGTTGGAAGATGAATAAACAGGCATTTTATTTTGCCCACAAATTGTTAATGTGATTCAGTTTGTTTAGTTTGCATATGGTTGGATTAGAAGTGTACCTAGTTCATAGTGTAGTAACTATAATACATGTCTTGGTGACAGACTGTCGCTATAACAGTGCTTAAGACACACTTTACACAGGACTACATACACTGAAAGAGGGGTAGTTTCCAGCCTGAAACCCAGAACTCCAAACACCCAAGTACTCAAATAGGTACTTGACCTTGCAATTTCTAGCTTTCCCACAGTGAAAGGGATTTCTGAAGAGGACACACAGTACCTCAAAGCCTAATCCCTGAAGCTCCATTGCGATGAAAACTGAAAACCAAACCTCTGGTGAGGAACTCTTCCATCTCAGTTTTTAAAGAGTGGAGAATTACTTAAGTGTATTCATAAGAGACATTCAGGTGCAGTTCCTCCAAATTCAGTCATGCAAGATTCTGTCAAAGTGTGAAAGGTAGTTACGGCTATTTGCAGAGAGTTTTTCTGGAAATTCTATGCTGGCTGAAATGTAAATTGATACTTGTATAGCGCACTACTCACCCGCAAGGGTCTCAAGGCGCTTGTACGAATACCGCTGTGGAACCCACTGAAGAGTAATGTACTCATTATTTGGGTGAATTCTGGGATTCCACATTTAGCTATGAAGCCGAGAGCCATAACACTGAGTAGGAGGTCCCCAAGGAGCCATTGATTGTGTAAAGAAAAGTTAAGCCTCCTGGTGTTTGACAACTGTGGTAGTAGCAATTAAACCCAATTGCCAGATTCGATGACGCCTTGGTGTTAGGTATGTTCAACAAAAGGAGGGACTGGAGGCCAGTTTAACGAGGTCCAGTGTATGTGCCCCAGGAGGCTATATTTGGAAAAATGGTACACAGTTCCTCTCTGATGGTTTAAAAGAAATAATAGAAACTCGTGGTAAGGTCACAAATAGACCACTAGTGTATTCAAGAAGGAAGGAGGAAGGAGGGGGAATTCTCCTTTTGGAACTAGGGCTCTCACACACCCAGCAAGCTAGGTGTCATGCTTCATCATTTGAGGCTGCCCCTCGTCAAGTCGGCGCTGCAATACCTGACGGGCACCCGAAACCGGGGCTCTTTATCGGGGATCTTTTGTTCCTGCCGGTTGGTGCAGTGGGGGTGAGAGGCCAAGTTTGTGTAGATGTAGTGAAAAGGTGAGTTTAAAATAGGTCGGTCAGTCCCATCCCAACTTTTTTCTGTAGGTAAACTGCCTAGTTAAAAGGTGGAGAGGGGCCTAACCTAGTCGTGAGGTGTCTAGATGTAAGGGCCTTACTCTCAGATGATCGACATGTTTCGTGTCTCTGGAGTCAATGAAGTACAGGACACTTCTTCAGGATTGTGTGTCATACTATCTACAGCAGAAGGTAAGTGTAAAACTACATACCCCAAGTTTCCATAGTAGACCTAAGCTGTATGCTCATTGGCATGGAACAGTGGTCGGCAGTTGAAAGGACACTGATTGGGTCCGACGACGAGAGTCGTATCTGCCTTCTGACCTGTTCAGTCATGCAAGATTCTGTCAAAGTGTGAAAGGTAGTTACGGCTATTTGCAGAGAGTTTTTCTGGAAATTCTATGCTGGCTGAAGAGTAATGTACTCATTATTTGGGTGAATTCTGGGATTCCACATTTAGCTATGAAGCCGAGAGCCATAACACTGAGTAGGAGGTCTCCAAGGAGCCATTGATTGTGTAAAGAAAAGTTAAGCCTCCTGGTATTTGACAACTTGTGGTAGTAGCAATTAAACCCAATTGTCAGATTCGTTGACGCCTTGGTGTTAGGTGCCAGGCTGTTATACATCTGGCATCCTGATATTGATAGCTACTGTTTGCCAGTAAGCAGTAGTTACTCATGGCTGATAGTCTTTCAACATGTTTTGATGTTTGGGATTTGTTTTTAAGAGGTAAATTGGTGACAGCAAGAATTTAACAAACAAAGTTAACACAAAGGATTAAAACAGGGGTGAGTATTGGCCCCCATGCCTGTTTTAATATATATCTAGCACAAACCATACCGAACATCAACGCTCGCCGCCAATACTGGCTCAAGAGGAAACGGAATATCTACAGTACGCCGATGATATTGTTTATTGAGTCAAACACCAATAGGACTTCAGCAAAGTATGGACGTCTTAAAAACATACATAGATCGAAATGGTCTAGAGCTAAATCTGAAGAAAACCAAAGTGGTTCGGTTGGTAGCCTAGAAGGGAAGCGAACAAAGTTGAGGAAGACCTAAAAATACTTAGGATTCATCGTGGAGCATCAAATGAAAGGCAAACAACACATAGAAACCATGCAGGCGAAAGCGCAATCCTTAAACTACGGCTTCAGACGTTAAAAATGAAACTGAACTGCCCTTCATTTGATCATCTTTTAACAGTGATGAGTGCTCAGTTAATGCCAGCAGTGATGTATGGTATGGAAACATTGAAAGGATGTGCAGAAGGCATCTTAAACAAAATCCAAACAAGAGTATATACATTTGTGTTCAGCATCGCAAAAACTGAATCTCCAGCACAGGTGCGTTTGGGTTGCTGAATCAAAAATACCAATGTAAAGGAGCCTTTATAAAACTATGCTGGAGATTACGCGCGTCAGAAAAAGGGTCAATTAACCATATGTGCTGGAAGGAAATAGAGGAGCAATTACAACAAAATAAAAAAGATTCTTGGGGTCTATAACTAAAATAGGCTATTGAGGAGCTTGGAATAGAAGATGCCTGGAGTCGAAGTATTGGAAAACAGTCTTTTTATAAAGTGATAAAAGCTACTAAAAGCATCTTTCATATTTAACAGACAAGACAAGCCTTGCACTCAGACGTCCTGCTCAGACAGTGATTCATTCCTATAAAAAACTACAGCACCAGGATTACTTTACAGCACACTTTTCACTGAAAATAAAACTCCAGTTTATGCAGTACCATTTTCGAAAACGGGAAACAAAAGATCTAATGCCATCCTAGAAGAATCAGACATCGAATAAAGAATGTTGTTTATGCAAATATAAGGAAGAAACTCTTGCACACATATTCTGCGTTTGCCCGAGTCACCTGACAGAAAGAAAGATAATGCTGAAAAGAATCTTCAGAGAACTAGAAATACGAACAAGCAGGCAAGCTGTAACCCATTGGCTGGGTGGCTACTCTATACCGCTTACATGCCAGGGAGTAAAATTTATAAAAGTAAACATGAAAGCATTAGAGCAAGTAATGTAGGGCATTAGCACCTTGATAAAGAGCTTTAGCTGGGAAGTATATTGAATCTGCACCTTAACAAAGGGTTTACGTAATGTACAAGGGAAGAACAATAATTTAGCTGAGCTGAAGAACTGAAGGTGAAATCTAGAGAAATCAGTGTTAAAGGAGCAATTAAAACAAAAGAACAAGGACAATGCACTTTAAAATCCAGGACAACAAGAAAGAAGACACTTGAATTAAAATGTACCTCCACACAGTAACACTTTAAACAATAGATCGTGCACATTGAAAAACGTAATCGCATAAAGCCCTGTGAAAAACTGTCATGCACCGAGTGGCGAGTTTTTCATGTTGAGGCCACACAAGAACTGAATTAATGTAACTTTTAAATTAGTTTTTAATTTGGAGTTACATGACCGTTTTTAAAAAAGATTTGTTGAAAATATAAGTTTATAATCACATTTTAAGAAATGTAATGAATGAATAATTGTGTACCAGTTTTTATTGACCTAAAACTTAAATACTTTTTTTTTTTAAAAAGAGGTAAATTCCTTCTGTGAATTTAGCTGAAAGGAATTCTGCTTTTAAGCAAGGGAAAATACAAGGTATTGAGCATCTAGGAAACTTGGTTAGTGGTGAAGGAGTCTGACCCAAGGAATATTTGTTTCATGGGATTGAGACGAGTACAGTAAATAAGGATAATTTGCTCTTCATTTTAACAATCATGTTTAAGTGGCACAAGAAGCATACATAAGAGTTCATTTGATTAAGGATGGTCATCAATATGGTGCTGAAGGTAGAACGTTTTAATCCAGCATGTACTTTGAGTAGAACTACTTCCAAGGCACACATAAGTAGAATGGCACCACCTTGGTCTGTGTGCAGATTCGTAAGCTACAGTTAGAAAGTAGGGGTTTAGTTGTGCTATTGCTCCTAAATATAATGCATTTTCTTTTGACACTTCCAGGCCATTTTGTTCTCCTAAGATATCCCCCCACCACTACTCCACCAAGGCTATGATTATGTTTCTTCAACTGTTTTACGCGAAGGAGCATTTCCCAAACGTTCTAGTCCTATGCAATGGAGTTCAATTTGCGTTCCCTGCATTAGAGCAATATCTTAGCACTTGTGGGAAAGAAGACAAGAAATGAAAATGTGTATCCCCTAAAGTCCATATAGGTTTCTTTGTCTTATTATTGATGTTTCAAAAGCATGTTATGTTATAAACATTTATATCGCGCACCGATACTCAAGAGTGTCCTGGCACGGTTGGTGAACATAACAGCAAAGAGTCAAAGATTAGGTGGCTCGATTAAAGAGAAAAGTCTTCAACTGTTTCTTAAACAGCATAGTATCCTGAATGTTACACAGCTCCAGAGGGAGGGAGTTCCAGGCCTTTGGTGCTTCAACAGAGAGAGAACTGCCTCCCTAACGGACCCTGCTGAAGCGGGGGACAACTGCCAGGCTCTGTATAGTAGAACGAAGACTTCTGAGAGGGACGTAGAAGGCAAAGCGCCTCCAGAGGTAGGCCGGGCCTAATCCATGCAAGGCTTTATGAGCCAGAGTAAGGACCTTAAACTGGACTCGATGAACCACAGAGAGCCAGTGAAGGTCCCGTAGATGCTGTTTCATACTTGATCTCCCAGGCATTTAAGGCAAAACCCAAGCTGCCGCATTCTGTATAGTTTGTAATTTTTTTATCTGCTACCCTGGAAGGCCAATGTAGAAGCCGTTAGCATAATCAATGCGGGACAAGATGAGAGACTGAGTCACCATTTCCCTAGCTGGCCTAGGCAGCAAAGGGAAAAACTTTCGGAGTGATTTTAAAATACCAAAGCACGCCCTCGCAAGTCTCTATGTCTGCGTGGTAAACCTAAGGTCCTCCCCTACCAGATTTCCAGGTTTTTTACAGGGTTGCCAGATGAATTAGGCCAGGAGTACTCTGAGGGCCACAGAGTCTCCCTAAAAGAAGGAGGTAAGGGACCATAGAGAAGGACCTCAGACTTGTCCTCATTACACTTCAGCTGCGCCCTAGCCAGCCATTTGATAACGGCCGAGAGACAGCTCTGGGCTACAGTCTGGGACAGATCGCTTTTCCTCCAAGTGAAGAGGAGCTGGGTATCATCCGCATAAGCTATGACTTTCGCTCCCAGCTCCTCTGCAAGAAAGATCAAGGGTGTGATATAGATATTAAAAAGCAGAGGGCTCAGAGTCAAGCCCTGCGGAACTCCAGTAGACACCCTCCTAAGAGTCGAGGAAAAAGGTGACATCCAAACTTGCTGGGTGCGATCTTCTCGGAAGGATTTAAACCAATCCCAGACCTGGCCAGACACGCCAATGCTAGAAAGCCGGGTGAGAAGTTGTTGATGGGGGACCATATCAAAGGCCGCAGAGAGGTTTAATAAAATCAAGGTCGCTCTGCCGCCCTTGTCTGCCGCCCGAATGCAAACCCCTTCCGAAGCTGTTGAGATGGAAATGGTCCGGGGAGGCGAATCAACCAGATCAGTGCTAAAACTAAAATTGCACTTGGCACATCTCCTGGCCAGATTATTAAGTACCTCCCAATGGCAATCACACTTACCCTTAAAAAGGTCTAAGCCCAGTAAATCATTGCGGCTAAAGCACCTGCGACCCTCCAGCGGCTCAATAGGAAAACGGGCATTATTGCTGGCACTGGTCGCCTCCCGGGCGCAGACTGGCTTGCCTTTGGAGCGCCCGCTGCACAAGTCCGCTGCGCGTCCTATTAGGCATGCGCCTTAAGTGAAAAATTCCCTCCCTCAGCTAGAGAGCCAACTCCAGACCGGGAACCAGAAGTGTGACAGAGCAAGCACTACCCTCCGCAGAAACGGCACAGAAAAGCCACGGCAGAACAGGGCAGGCAAGATGAGGTACAGAGAGCCAAAATTACATTAACAGTATTCACACAGCTTTAAAATAAATGTGCTATCCTCAATGATTTAGGAAGGTTTAAAATTGCTGCAATGCTGACCGGAGCACCAAATGGGTCAAGCAGAAGCTGCCACTTTCCTGCTATCACCGCTGACACAGACCAGTCAATACCCTGAATCTAATATTTTTATGATTGGTAATCAATAATAATAAACTTTATTCGGATTATTACAATCCATAAAAGCAATACAATTTAAAAAATCTTCAAAGAGATCTAGTTATCAGTTACTTAAAATGATTGCAGAAAGAAATTTCATTAGTGTATACAGTACAGATATATTTTCTTAAAGGTTTTTCCTATGTCTGTATATACATTTCAAAAAATTAAGGACATGGTAACATGTGGCTTCAGTATCCAAGAGCTGCAGGCTCAACATGGCCACTCTACATTGTCTGAGACCCCACGATTTTAAAAGGGTCAGTAGCCAGAGTTTGCGGTGTTCCTGATAAAATTTACAGAACAGAACTGTATGAAGCGTGGATTGACCTGATATCCCATCACATGGGCATGGAGGTGAATTTAGGTCCCACACGTTTGGTGTTGGGAAAACCACCAGTTTGTGAAATAAGTTCAGTCTGAATCTTATCAGGAGGAATCGTTCAAAGGTACCAATGTCAAGATTTAAATAAGGCTGCATCGAAAGAGTAGATTGAACCAACATGGCGTGCTGCGTCGATTGTTTCCCGGCCTCGACCTGAAGTCTTAATTTGATCAGATGGTCCAACGCTCGCTGTTTTAAATTCTCCTTTGCGAGTTCTCCAATTTTTTCGGGATTAAAATAATATTTTTCCATTCCAAGATCTCGAAGAAAGGTCCGAATGTAGGCCAGCCATTTAATTCTCAAAACATAATCCAGGGACATTGCGTCCGCCACTATCATTTTTGTGAGGGCGTTTTTGTCCGATGTCCAGATACGTCGCCAAAGTAAAATTGGTTGTAACTTGGCAAGGTCTTCAATATATGGTGCCCCTAGTTCCAAGTGGCAGGCGTAAGTGGAGGAAGTTTTGGGGGCGGATAGGATAAATCTAAAGAATTTATTTTCTGCAGTTTGCAGAGACGTGACGTCCATATGTCCCCATAGTCCTGCACCATATAAAGCTGTGGATTGGCATTTGGCTTTATATATAGTTATCAGTTCTCTAGGTGGACGTTTTCCTAGTTTTTGAGAGAACGATACCAAAGCGGCTAGTGCTCTTTTGAAACAATGGCTTCTGGCTTCTATTGCTGGTTTCCAGGAGAGTTTATTGTCTATCATGACCCCCAGATAAGAGTATTCTTTGGTTGAGTCAATTTTTTGGCTATCAAGGTAAATAGAGTTTTGGTGTTTTTTCCCAACCCCAGCATTCATTACAAAAGTTTTTTTCACATTTATGTGGAGGTCAAGAGTTCTCATAAACTGGGAATAACTATTAAGGGACCTTTGGAGTTCACGGGGAGTTTGTGCGAGAAGGACGGCGTCATCCGCATACAGCAGGGCGGGGATCGGGCGATGTTTTGCCAAGGGGAGATCACGGGCACCCTTTAGTAGCTCAACCTCCAAGTTGTTGGTATAGAGGGAGAAAAGGAAGGGTGCCAGGACACAGCCTTGTCTGACCCCACGCTCTACTGCGAAGGACTCCGTCAGTTCTCCCTTTGTTCCATAACGAACTCTTGCAGATGGATAGGAATAGAGTTCCCTTAGAAAATTCAGGAGTGGAGGATCAACCCCCATCTGTGCCAAGAGGGACCACAATTTTGTATGGGCGACGCAGTCGAACGCCGCCGACAAATCTACGTAGGTCATGTAAAGTTTTGCTTTCTTTGCATGCACATATTTTCCAAAAATTAATGATAAATTTAGGGCTTGTTCCACGGTACCTAATCCTTTTCTAAATCCGAATTGAAGGTCGGATAAGATACCTCTTTCTTCTGCCCAGTCCTGAAGTCTTTCTAAAATCACTCGTCCTGCTATTTTTCCCAATGAGTCCAACAAGGAGATTGGGCGATAGCAGGCGGGGTCCATGCGATTACCTTTTTTAAAAATCGGCACCATAATGGACCTGGTCCAAGACTCCAAGATTCCTATTTTTGCTGTAGCGGTGCAGACTCTTGTTAAAATTGGTGCCCAGAGATCTATTTGATGTTTGAAAAGATCTGCCGGGACACCGTCCGGCCCTGGGGCTTTCCCTTTTTTGGTGGAGTTCAGTGCCACGAGAATTTCGGGAATATCAAAGCTTATATCTATTGGGTATGGTGAGGGTATTTTTTCCTCTTCTTCCAGGTCTTGATCGTGGGTTGGTTTTCGGAAGATGCTGGTGAAATGTGACACCCAAGTTACAGCGTCTATGGCAGCTTCGATTTTTGGGCAAATGTCGTCTGCCAAAAAAGGAGTTCTTATAATTTTCCAGAAAGCTTTAGAGTTTTTTTCCTGGGCACTGGTGTGAAGTTCGTTCCACAGCTCTCGCTTCAGTTCCTCTTTCCTCCTTTTTCTTATTTTTAGATATTCGCTTCTGAGAGTGGCTATTGTTCTAGGATCCCTTTCTTTTTTATTTAGGGCTTGCTTTAGATTTGTATGAGCCTTGGTGCACTCTTGATTGAACCAGCCATTAGGCTTGGATGAGGTAGGTTTTTGTTTTTTTGTTAATAACACCTTAATTTTTCCCATGATTTGGGCGAAGTTGGTTAAAAGATCCGTATCGTTGGTGGCTGTATCCAAACAAATTTCAATTTGGGGATGGACTAATCTTATTAGCTCTTTAGTGAGTTCCTCTGGATTTGTCCTCTCCCATTTTATAGAATACCCATTTACTTTATCCATGTTAATATCTTCCTGAGTCAGTGCGTTAGCTATTATTTCAGGAGAACATTTCTGGTTAATTAATGAGACTTCCAGAGTTAGAATTGCATGGTCGCTTTGGGAATTTGGTATTACTTCAAAGTTCTTTACTCTTAGTTGTAAGGACGCTGATATAATTATAAAGTCTACCGTAGTTTGGTAGCCTCTTCCAATGTAGGTAGGTGCAAGTGAGTTTTCCCCATAATCCGAGGTGTTTGCTATCTGGAGATCCAGATCGGATAGGAGATCATTCATTTGCCTTCCCATTTTATTATGGGAAAAATGAGTGAGTAAGAGGCCTTCTTCCGTCACCATGCCGGGACATTTTCTTTTTGGTTTGGTACAGGCGTGTAGGTTGAAATCGCCTGCCCATAATATGTTTACCGGGGCTCCTTCTCTTTGTTTCATTCTTAAATTAATTAGTTTCTCGTGAAGGTGGGCCAAGACTTTCTCGAAGTCCAATTCATCCAGATTGTTATAAAAATTGATAATAATCATCGACTCTCTTTTCTGGAAGTAAAGACCAAGGATCTGCAAATTTTGTGCCAATTCGATAACCTTTATTTTAACGTTTTGGATAGTGTTGGCTATAAAAATACAGAGACCTCCCTTTGGTCTACCTGTATGTCCCGACTGCGCAAGGGACGAGTACGTTTTAAATCCTTGCAGGTGGTATTCTTGTAGGGACCATGTCTCCTGTAAGCATAGTACTTGGTGATTAAGCGTATGATACAGGATTGTCCCATCCTCTATTTTTGTCTTTAATCCCGCAGTGTTCCACGAGATCAAGCTCAGGATTATTACGCTATCCCTTGAGCTTTTTGTGCTTTTTAATTCATTTCGGATCTCAGGAACTGGTAGAGTCTCTGAGACTGGGGAGACTAACGGGCTTTCTGTTTGAGGTTGGGAGTCTTCCTGAGGTTGTGATTGTGGTAGTCAATCAACACATTCCAGGGGGCTGTATCTATTTTCTAATTGGGGGCCATTCCAGCTATCCCAACGTGTGGAATCGTTGCACTTTGTCCGGTGGTCCTGGCCTCTCCATTCGTCCCTATTTCTGCCATGATGATTTGGGCCTAGTGGGTTGAATGGGGGAAGCCATCCTTGCCGCGGCTGTTGCCAAGGATGGATACTAAAATGCGTTGTTTGCTGAGGTTGGTGAGGTTGCCACCCTTGTTGGGAGGTGTGATGTGAATATTGTGGTAGGTTGATGGGGTGTTGGGTTGCATGGTGTGCGAATTGGGAAAATAAGGCCGGTGATTGCCACTGAAAAACTGAATGTTGTAAGTTTTGTGGGAAATTAGGCCTATCTAAGTAGTGTTGGGGATGATATATGTTATTTTCAGGGGGATTTGCAGGGCCGGGGTTTGGTGGATATGCATAAAAGGGAAAATTCTGCCTTGAAGGTGAAGATAAAAAATAAGACAAGGGAAGGGGATTTATTTTTGTAGCAGGACCTCTATTGGGCGAGTTACAGATATAATTTGACGCCCCGATCTCCCTGAATTTGATACTGATGACATCCCCCGCTATTGCCTTCGGGGTTCTACCAACCCAGTCTCCTCTACGTACAGAGAAGATGTCACCCCTAATATGTGCGGGTAATGGTCTGTGGAGTTGGAGCCATTGGGCACATTTGTTCCTCAGCTCTGCAAAAGTTTCTCTCGTACCCTCCTTCAGTGGGGGCACCGCTGTTAGCACCACCACGAGGGGAGAGGCTTCCGGGGGTAAGTTAATAATTTTGGGCCGAGGTTGCTTTGTCTTCAGATCTGATGGATTTTCCTGAGAGGGGGTCTCTGGTGGGATAGTGAGATTCCCTTTTGCTTGTCTATTATTTGTTTTTAATTGACCTACTAAACCTGTTTGTGTGGCAGAAGGAAGAACTACCACCTCCGGAGTATTTTGGGAGACTTCCAAATTGCTCCCTTTTTTTGCTAAAGGAAGTGTTTCTGCCGCTTTTTTAATTTGTGAAATATTGGGATTAACTGTTTTACCTGTTATTTGTTTGGTGCTAGGTGATTTTTGAGGTGTTTCCTTTGCTCCCTGTGTTGGGGCAGGACCGTTTCTACTTAATTTACAACTGCATTTAGTGTTAATTAATGACGTAAGTCTGTCCAGCTTTGATATGAGTGGTTTGATCTGTGCTGTAATTTTAGCTTCAAGGTCAGATTTTAGATCCATAACCATGTTTTCCACCCAACAGGGGATACCTGCCGAGGGATTTGGGGTAGGAGTAATTAAATTATGGTTCTTTATTTTTGATTTTCCCTTGATGATTGGCATTTCCTTTGAGAAAGTAGTGATGATTTCCTTTGTTTTTGTTGGTTCTACATACGTTTCTGGCTCAGGTGGTAAGGAATTACAAATGGGACTTTGGACTAATTTCTCATCCGGTGATTGGCAAGCTTCTAGATCAGGAGTTGCGTCGAGATCAACATATGATTGATCGGAGTCCGATTGGGTTACGGATAAGTCTACTGAGTTTGGAACAGTCACCATTGGAACGATGGTTAGTGGCAGGGGTAAGGAGCAATTATTATTGTTTGCCCCCTGATGGACAGGAGAATTTGCGGTAGCAATTGAGCCGAGCGAAGATCGTTTTGCCTGTATGAGGTCTAAGGAGACTCTTTTCTCCAGTAAGATGATGCTTTTGTCAATGGTGTCATTTACCCTGGATATAAACAGGTCTATAGGGCCGGTCACTTGCGTCACCAGTGTTGCTTTCTTGGACGTGCTTCTTGTTTTGGGACGCATCCTGATCCCCAATAATGTACGTTAAATAATTCAAGGGGGCCCAGAGGGGTTGTCGTGGGGTGCAGGGTGACAGGGCCCGGGCCGTCCTCTGCCGTCCTCGAACGGCCTCAAACGGCCCTGTCTTTGCCCTGTCTTCGCCCGAGCTGCGTCCCGCGCTGCGGGAGGGAAGTGTTGTTTTGTAGGAGGTGCAAAAGGGCGGGGGGCGGGCCAGCAGGGAGAGCGGACCGGAAGCTCTTCCTTGGTCTTGCAGGGACTTCTGGGAAATGAAGTCCCCGCACGCTCGCAGCCCCGCTGGTCCCTCGCGCCCCTTACCGCCTTGGAGTCTTGCTGCCGGTATCCTCGCCTCAATCCTACACGAAGGTGCCTCTACCAGCACCCACCGGCGAAGCGGCACCCGCGAAGCGGGTGCGGCGAGAGGTGGGCTCGGGAGGCTGGGAAACTGATGCGCTGCTTGACTGGTGCGTGGAGCTGATACCTTCCGCTTGGCTACAAGTAGGTAAATGTCCCACGAGGTGGAGAGAGAGAGACGCTTTTAGCTGGCTCAGGTGGGCGGGGGGCGGGCCAGCAGGGAGAGCGGACCGGAAGCTCTTCCTTGGTCTTGCAGGGACTTCTGGGAAATGAAGTCCCCGCACGCTCGCAGCCCCGCTGGTCCCTCGCGCCCCTTACCGCCTTGGAGTCTTGCTGCCGGTATCCTCGCCTCAATCCTACACGAAGGTGCCTCTACCAGCACCCACCGGCGAAGCGGCACCCGCGAAGCGGGTGCGGCGAGAGGTGGGCTCGGGAGGCTGGGAAACTGATGCGCTGCTTGACTGGTGCGTGGAGCTGATACCTTCCGCTTGGCTACAAGTAGGTAAATGTCCCACGAGGTGGAGAGAGAGAGACGCTTTTAGCTGGCTCAGGTGGGCGGGGGGCGGGCCAGCAGGGAGAGCGGACCGGAAGCTCTTCCTTGGTCTTGCAGGGACTTCTGGGAAATGAAGTCCCCGCACGCTCGCAGCCCCGCTGGTCCCTCGCGCCCCTTACCGCCTTGGAGTCTTGCTGCCGGTATCCTCGCCTCAATCCTACACGAAGGTGCCTCTACCAGCACCCACCGGCGAAGCGGCACCCGCGAAGCGGGTGCGGCGAGAGGTGGGCTCGGGAGGCTGGGAAACTGATGCGCTGCTTGACTGGTGCGTGGAGCTGATACCTTCCGCTTGGTAATCATAAAGTTGCTATTACATAATACTTTTCTTTTTTATATTTATTTATAACGATGCAAATCAGTTGTTCGATAAACGTTCATATATGGTATACAAAGTTAAAAACACAAAGAGAAAAGACAAAAAAAACCCGAATAACTAGGTACAAAAAGCTTAGCATAACACAAATATACCGTGCAAAATTGGCCCACATGATCTATCACCCCCTTTCCGTATTCTGCTCTCAACCCTCTTTTACTAAGGATGTTGGTGCCTCCCATGTCTTGTAAGGATCCTGTACATTTACCTTACAGCACTTTGTAGGTATGTAATTTGTGCATCCTATTCGTCCACTGAAGGAAAGTGGGGATCTTATCTGATTTCCAGTTTGCTAAGATCAGCGATCTAGCCACCAGCAATGAAATGAAGAATGGCTGTTGCTGTCTAATAGGTAGGTCTCCTTTCCGAACTGCTAGCCCAAAAAGAGCTCATATGGATTTGGCACAATATTCACCCCTAATTTAGTGCTAGTTTTCGCAAAAATATCTTCCCAATAATCCCATAGATGACTACAGGTGAATATAGTGTGTAGCCAGTCACCATTGTGATCATTACACCTAAAAGAATTTGGCGCCACCTCAGGATAGAATTTATGCAGTTTTGCTGGGATACGATATAGCAGCCATTTGCTATAGAAACATATTCTTCTTAGATTGGCGGCTCTAACCGCCTTCGCGCTAATGTGATTAAAGAACTTCCACTGTGAGATATCTACTTTGCACCCGGTGGAGGATTCAATCCGATGTAATACCTCAGATATCGTACTGCTTTGCCATTGAAATGCAGTAATCTGTACTAATTTCCTATGCCTACTAATTTGGATACAAAATACGCCAAACTGACAGTTTCTATAAGGACCCCCTCCTCCATAATACAGCCCTTGCCAAAGAGCGAAGGGCTGATGCCGAGATTTGAGTTACACAATTGCTGCCAGGTCGTGAATTTATTATTAGAAAAGAAATTTCGAATCCTCCTATATCCCGCTGTATACTAGTTACTACACATATCCATATACAAGTGCAATCCTAAAAGCCTACATTCGGCTATATTCAGAGACTGATGAAGCCTCTGTATTGCCCAACTTTCCCATATCCTTTTAAATCTCTCAACAATTAAAAGAGGTGTCTTATATCTTGTTATTTTTGGGAGTCTCGTCAGGAAGGGGGTGGGGCCGAGGTTGATTTCTGATGTCTTCACCATTTGTTCTAGATAAGTTAGCGTAGTTAGGAACGTTAGGGTAAGACCTCACTAACCAATTCATGAAGGCCCCTGATAGTAGCACTTTATTTTAGGTAGTGCTAGTCCTCCGTCTTCATAGTCCAGCCCAATAGCCTCTAATTTTAATCTTGTTTTTTTTGCCCTGCCCATTCAAATGACGGATAGCCGAATTAAATGACCGAAAAAAAGACTAAGGGACTACGGCAACCTATTGTACCTGGGAGCAACCTGTAAGGCAATAAATCGCCTTCAGGTGTTACAGAATGCGGCAGCCCGCCTCATCTTAAAATTCCCCAAAAGATTGGCCTCCAAAGCTGCCCTTCAGACCCTCCATTGGTTGCCAGTGAGGAGCAGAGTTGAATTTAAAGCCCTCTGTACTTGTTATCGCATCCTTACTGGGAAGGCGCCAACACCACTTCAGAACCTAGTCACCAGGTATGTACCATCACGCGCTTTGCGCTCCTCACATGGAGGCCTATTAAAGGTCCCTAGGGTGAGAAGGGCCCGCATGGGAGGAAGATCCTTTCGCTACTTGGTGGCGAAGAGCTGGAATGCTCTACCTCTTAACCTTCGCCTGGATCCATCTGAATCTAGCTTCCGGAAGAAACTAAAAACACATCTATTCTCTAGATAACCGGGCCCACTCCTTACTTCTGTTCTGAGTTTTTCAGTTTCAGCGCGGGGACACGCTTCCGAGCGTAACCAAGCGCTATACAAAATTCCCTTATTATTATTATTATTATTATTATGGTCTGTACATTATTAAACCTGAGCAGCAGCAATAGTAAAATACTCCTTTTTACCAGAGCTACCCCCCCCATAATCGTCATGGGCCCATTTTGCCACCTGTTAAGCAAACTACGAATCTTGTCGAGCGTGGATAAATAATTTTGCCTAAAATGATCTCCTATGTCAGCGACGAAGAACCCCATATATCATAGGAATCGATTCGGCGAGGAGTACAATTGCATCATATTGGGTAATACATCTGCCGTTAAAAAGGAGAGCTTTGGATTTTGCATAATTTATTTTATATCCTCCCAGGTTGGAGAAGACTTCTATCTTTTTCATTACATTTGAGAGATTAGCTTTCTCCACCTTTAAATACACCACCATATTATCCGCAAATAAGTTTAATTTCGAGGCCTCTGGAACAGGAGGCCTAATATTGGGATCTTGACGTATGGCACATGCAAGAGTTTCAATAAACGACGCGAAAAGGATTGGCGACATGGCGCATCCCTGATGGGTCCCGCACCTTATAATGATATTTCCTGCTGTTTTTCCATTAATAATTATATTGGCTTTTGCTCCTGTGTATAAATGACTTACAACTGAAATGAATGCAGCTGGGAACTCCAGTCTTTCCAGAATCATGAACAGGACATTCCCCTGGACGCAATTGAATGCTTTCTCCACATCCAGGATTATCACTGCGGCATCAATGTCCTGGGAGGAGAAATAATCTATTGCTTGTGTTAGATAGTGTGTGTTGTTTGCCATCTCTCTGTCCAAGATGAAACCATTTTGGTTCCCATGGATAACTAACGGTGCAATTGAAGCCAAACGCTTAGCGAGACTCTTGGTGAATAATTTATAGTCCTGATTCAAGAGACTTATTGGGCGATCCGAATTTACATCCTGATCTGGTCCTTTTTTATAAAACTGACAATTGCCACTTCAGTGAAGGAAATGGGGACAGCCACGCTCCTCTTAATACCATTGAACAGTCTTACTAAAAAGTGATTACGTTCGGTAGCGAACACTTTGTAGTCTTCGGCAGGAAGCCCATTGTTCCCACAGGCTTTTGTGTTTTGGGCAGAATGGACTACTGGTGTCACCTCTTCTAAGCTGATTGCAGCAAGAAGTGCTTCTGCCCACTCTGTTGGTAAGGTTGGTGTATCTAACCCATCCATCCAATTAATCACTGCTTTTGGAGATATTTAATTTGCGTCTGAGTATATATTTTCGTAATGCTGAAGAAACACCTCTGCTATCCCTTGTGTCTCAGTTCATGTACTATGTTTTAGAGTTTTTTGTCTGCATACAATTCATATTGGATCGCCGCTTGACCTCCCATGCCAAATAGTTCACAATTTGTTAGTTTTCTTTGTACCTCTGTTGTAAGAATGTATTATAATTTAGAATCTCCCTAGTTCAGAAGTGGTCCTTTATCTGATTCTGTGCCTGTATTACAAGGAGCTTAGTCTGACTTAAAGGGAGCTTGATTAAAATGTGTTTAAAGTTGCTGTATCCTTTCCCTCTCCTCATTGAATCTCCCTTTACTATTGTTATTGCTTTAACTGTGTAATACCCATTTTTCCAGTTGCATCTTTTTTCCTCTTTTTATTTTGAGGGGAGCACAATAGCTTGAGCCACCAAGCCTTGCCATTTCTCCTGATATTTCCCCCCCAGCCTTCCTCCCACCCCTTTCCTAGAGCACTCCCTGCCTCAGGCTCCCCTCCCAACATGCCCTCCACCCTTTGTGCCACCCCTACCCCACTCACCCTTCCCCTATTTGAGTACTTTGGTATGGTACTCTCTAAGTCACCACCAGAGAGTGACTGCTGAATAGTAAACCTTTATGCTGGAGGGTGCTGCATACATGTTACCCTGTTAAATCAGATTTCGTGCCCCCTATCATTCCAATTGCCTAGTACTGAACATTGACTAGCTCATCATCTCATGCCCTCCACTCCCTTCTATCTCTTTTTTTTCTTTTATCTAACGCCATTGCTTTTTCTGTGGCCACCTTCTTTTCTTAATAAAGCCAAAAGTCCTTTGTACGATTTACTGACCCTTATTAAGTACTTTAAGTTTGGTCATTTGGATGATTCCTGCAGGGGCTCTGAAGCATTTAAACTCATCGATCAGTCCAATGATTTCCCTTCGTCGTCTTGCCGCCCTCCTTTTACTCGTTTTTGCTCCTCTCAACGTGAAGAGGGGACACAACAGTTTATCCATCTCCCACCGAACTTCCGTGGTACCTAACCCTCTGGCCGAGGTGGTGGCGGCGTGGAGGGAGGTTTCGGAACTGGATGCAGAGTCCATTGTGTCCCCTGTTTGATGCGCGCAGTTTTAATTGGTTCTGCAGGCAATGTATCTCCTTTTTTTAGGTCGAGGACCTAAAGGCTGCGCTTGTGCAGTCTTTGGTCGGAGATTTAATGTTTTTGAGACAGGGCTTGGAATCCGCCTCTCTCCTCCATTGGCTGGCTTCCTAAACGGAGGCTAGCCATTGGAGGAGAGGGGAGTCACTCCAATGAAGCCCAGTCTCTTTCGGATTCGGGGGCGTGGTTTTGGCGTTCTTTCGCCATGTGACGTCACACGTCACTCAGAAGCCTAAACACGCCCCCGAATCTGAAAATGTTCGATGCTTGCGGCCTCCATTTTGGTTAAATCCCGGGTACTGCGTGTCTGCTGCTGTTGCGCTCTGCCTATTTTTCTTGTTTTTATTTGCCGTTGCTCCTTCTGACAATATGAGAGGCTTTTGCCCCCTTGGCCATCTTCTGAAGCCCCTCCAAGAAGCATTGATGGTGCAGGAGAGATCGGGGAGGGATGGCTGGCCTCCCCGGAGTTTCTTTGCGTGACTTAATATTTGCATATTCAGCCGGTGTAAAATTCCTCCCAGGACACGTGTGATCACAGCGCCCTGTTTGTACTGTGGTCGGTGCGTGGAGCGTGGCCGATGGCTTCAGTCCGCAGTGGGGTTTAGCGGTCCCATGTCTGCCTCTCCTGTGCCGGTGCACCGCTCCCCCGGCTGGCAGCAGAGGCGGCTCTCTCAACCCTCCAGCCCATCATGGGTTAACCCTGCCTGGGAGGGGGAGGGGTGTGCTCGGCACTGCCCCCCTGCTCCTCTCCCAGTGCACAGTGTGGCACAGCGCACTCGGGGCTGCTGAGTGAGAGGTCCCAGCAGTGCCCGGCGAGCAGCCCCACACGGGCATGGCAGAGGAGCGATGAAGGTGTCCGCATGCAACGTGACCCTCTGCCCCCTCCCCAAGACCCCCCGGGAGTTCCCGACCTAGGAAGTCGCTGGCCCGGAGACGGCGCAAGGTAGGCAGGCATCAGCCACTTAGAGAACGACGTGTTTGACTTTTTGTGTGGATAGCGCTCCGTCTTACCTTGCATGGGTCGGCCATTCGGTGGTCCCGTGACATGATGGCCCCTCTTTTCTTGAACCAGCACAGCACCAGGACGAGGCTCCCAACCAGTGAGATAAGGTGGCACTCTCAGGTATTTGAAGAGATTTTCTGCACTTTTGGTGGGCACTGGCGCAATACCTTTAATGGGAAATTACCTGCACTGCTGAGCAGCAAACACTCTCTCCGGGGTAGTGAGTATACGCACTTCTAAATTCCCGTTAAAAACACTACTCGCGGGAGGAGCTTCGCGAGCATCCGAGATGGCCGCGTGAGCACAGGGCTCAGGAGACCCTCGCCACCCTCCGCACATATCCTGAAAGATATCCTGATTCTGAACATGGGTTATTGGAGATGAACTACGGCTGACACTTTTGCTTTTTCAAAAATTTAATTTGGACTTCGGAAACCGCCGGCACGTTGATCTGAACTTTTGGGGCCCACCCCATGGCGAAGCCGGGGGCTTGACAAGCTTGGACGCCGTGAAGTAGTTGAACAACAACGGCCAGAGGGGCTCCCCCCAGTAGCCTCGGACCAACTTTCAGTTTCGTTTTTGGGTCCTGGCACTATCAGATCGCAAGACGGCTCCCGTTTGCCCGAGGTCCGGCCTGGTTCTGCCTCTTCATTGTGTGCCAGCGGTCGTGAGTGCTTTTGTATTGAGCTCCGTTGTTACCTAAGCCACTTTAGCCTACTTTTTAAGACTCTGGTGGTCTGCCCGCGAGCGGCCATTTTCACCAGGTCTCACGGGCCCCTTCGGGGCACACTTTCCAAGATGGCTAACAGGGCTGACAACGAGAAGCGGAAAACCAAGACGCCTCTACGCGGGGGACCGATCCAAACTAACGTCATGGACCGCTATACCCAGCCTAAGGGGTCCCCGGTGCTACCAGCCGTACTTTGCCATGGAGGACCCGGCTGCTTCTACCGAATTGACTCTCCAGGATGTCATGGGCGCCATCGCCAGTATGAAGGCTTCCATTGGGCAGCAGTATGAAGCTCTCGCTCTCAAAATCGACATGGTAGCCATCGATGTTACCCTGATCAGAGCTGACTTGTCTAAGACCAATGAAAAGGTCAAGTCACTGGATGTAAAGACCTCTAGCCTTACGACCGATGTGTCAGACCTACAGACTGAAATCGGTAATCTGCGATCCTCCAACGACCTCATGACGCATCGACTGGAGGACTTTGAAAACAGGGCCCGACGCAACAACATACGCATTATTGGTGTCCCTGAAACCTCCGAAAATTCTGCAACTGATCTCCTGGTGGAAGACCTTGTCCTAAATCACCTCGCCCCTACAGGTCTGAGCAAATTCTTCGCCGTGGAGCGTGCCCACCGAGTGCCGGGTGGGAAACCAAAGCCGGGAGCCCCTCCGAGGCCTATCATTGCCAGGCTCTTTCATTTCAGAGACAGAGACGCTATCCTGCAGGCCTCGCGGGTGGGCGGCCCTGTAAAGTTCGAAAACACAACCGTGAGCTTCTACCCGGACTTCACCCAGCTTGTTCAAAGGCAAAGGATGGGATTTCAAGGAGTGAAGCGAAAACTGCGAGACGTGGGCCTGAAATATGCGATGCTATTTCCAACTAGGCTTCGTGTCGAGTACGAGGACCGGACGTTTTTCTTTGACCGTCCCGAGAGTGTTAGTGACTGGCTGGATGCTCTACCTAAGCAGAACGATCGACCTGAACACCCTGGTGTTGCTGAGGGTGGTGGGCCGGAGCAGGAGTGACACTGTGGTTCCCGACTTCCGAACATTTATTATACAGTTGGGTTCGATGATCCTAATACTACTGTGTTTTATTGATGTATGCCCGAGGGTGGCGGGGGGATTGGGACTCTTTCCTCCTCCGGGTTTCTTTTCGTAGATTAGTTTAATGTCAGGGCGACAGGCACACTGCAAGTTGGGGTAGCTTTTGAGTCGTACGCAGGGGTGCAGGGTGGGGGGTGTTGTAACGGGTTCAAGTTGGGGGGTGGAGGGGGGAGTTTGTGTGTTTATTTTCTATCAAGGCAACGTATTGTTTTCCTCTATGATCCGGTCATTGTGTTCTTTATGGGGTGGATTCTGCTTTCCTCACCGGGATGGGGGGGTAGTGGGTTGAGGCTAATGTCTTGGAATGTCAATGGGTTGGGTGATAGGATAAAGCGGGGAGTGGTGTTACAGTTCTTGCGACGCCTTTCCCCCGATGTCGTTCTTCTGCAGGAAACGCATTTGATTGGGAATGCGTGTCATGCTATGAACAGGCGAGGGTATCGTCTTGTTGCGCACTCTGGATTTACTTCCGGCTCTAGGGGCGTGGGCATCCTTGTCCGGTCCTCTCTCCCTTTGGAAATCCTTGACGATAGGGGGCGCTACGCTGCTCTCACTGGCAGATGGGAGGGGAGAACGGTTTCACTGATCACTGTATATGTCCCGCCGGGTCTACAGACCTCTACTTTTGCGGATATTGGGCGTGTAGTACTGGGGCTTCCTGATGGTATCCAGAATATGGGGGGAGACTTCAACTCGGTTGTTTCCGGTAGCGTAGATCGCTACCCCCCCAGGGATCTTACCAAGTCTCAATCATGGCTGAGTGGGTTTTTGGAGACTTTTGGTCTGGTAGACAGTTGGAGATTGATGCACCCTGTGCAGTCACAATACACTTTCCATTCCGGGGCCCATGGCAGTCTCTTCAGACTTGACTATGTTCTGATGCCGGCAGCGCAATCCTCCTCTGTTAGAGAAATTAGACACCTTGCACGGGGTATATCAGACCATTCCCCCTTGTGGCTTTGTATTGATGCTAAAGTGTGTAGAGAAGGACGGGTCGCTCCCATAAACCCATGGTATCTTCGCAATCCTAAGACCCGCTCCGAGTTGGTAAAGTCCCTTGATCGCTACTTTCTTGAAAATGTGGGGTCTGTGTCCTCATCTGTGTCATTGTGGGAGGCTTTCAAGACTGTTGTTCGTGGGAAGGCTTTGTCACTAATCGCTGGGGCTAAGTAAACTAAACATGAAGAAATGGTTCGTATCGAGACTGATATAGCCGAGCTAGAGAGTGACCTCGAGGTTGGCGTGACTCGTGCTAAACTTCATTCCCTCAGCCTGAAGCAGCTAGATTACAGAGTCCTGGTGACTGACGCTGCCAAAGTAATGAATAGAGAGCAACAGGGCAGATTGTATGATGTTGGTGACAAGGCTGGTAAATTGATCGCGTGGCTTGATAAGAAAGAAAGAGCGAATCGTGTTGTTCCCGTGATTGAGAAACTTGATGGAGTGTGTGTGACGGAACCGGCTGAGATTGTTGAGTGTTTTTTGGAACATTTTCGAACGGTATATTCTCCGGTTTCTGGTAGGGCAGAGGAAGACTTATCTGTTGTTGCGCGACATTGCATTGCCGCGCCTATCGGAGGTCAACAGAGACCTAATGGATGCACCACTTTCGGCGGATGAGATTGCTACCGCTATTCGTTCTGTTCGCTCCGGCAAGGCTATGGGACCCAATGGTCTGCCCATTGAACTATACAAACTGCGTCCTGACAAAATGGCGCCGTATCTCCGGGATATGTTCCTGGAGTCGCGAGACTTTGGCTCCCTTCCTCGTGATCAGCGTCTCGCTACGATCGTGGTTATCCACAAGGAGGGGAAGCAGCGGAATCGCTGTGCTTCCTATAGGCCCATTTCGCTCTTAAATGCCGAACCCAAAATTCTGGCCAAATTGTTAGCCAACCGACTGATCAACGTAATTAGTGACCTGATCCACCCGGATCAGTCTGGTTTTATTCCGCATCGTAGCACGGCGCTTAACCTGCGGCGTTTAAATGGCGTCCTCGCGAGGGCGGCGTCTCTTCATGAGCCAGCCATTTTGGCTTCCTTGGACGCCACAATGGCCTTTGACACAATAGAATGGCCGTATCTCTGGTCCGCTCTCACGAAATTTGGTTTCGGTCCCGGGTTCATCGGGTGGGTGAAACTTTTATATGAGAAGCCTCTGGCTCAGGTAGTCGTTGATGGCCGAGTATCAGATTCCTTTACCCTCGGGAGGGGCACAAGGCAGGGCTGCCCGTTGTCTCCCCTACTTTTTGCCCTCGCTCTGGAACCACTGGCTGCTTGCCTGCGATGGGAGCCCTCGATAAAGGGTATCCGGTGGACCCCGGATTTCGAGGATCGTATATCGCTTTACGCGGATGATAACCTGTTGTATCTCGCGTCCCCTCGAAAATCGCTGAATGTGTTGTTTGACGTGCTTACTTCGTTTGGAAAGAACTCAGGTCTCGTTATCAACTGGACCAAGTCCTGTGTCTATGTGCTTTCGGGTGGTCTCCCTCGTAGATTTCCTATCCAGGTCTCGCAGACGGGATTTAAATATTTAGGGACCTACATATCCCTAGACCCCGCTGTTCGCTACGAGCGCAATCTACTCCCCCCTCTTCAGAGGCTGAAACTGGATGTTATGCGCTGGCGTAGGTTGCCATTGTCGCCGCTCGGGCGCGCTGCCCTTTTCAAAATGATGTCCCTGCCACGATTTTTGTACACGCTCCAGAACACGTTCGATATTATTCCGGCGAGTTATTTTCGAGAGATGGAAAGCCTACAGAGGCGGCTGGTCTGGGACGGACGTGCGCGTATCGCCCTTGCTAAGCTCACGCTCCCTTGGTACGACGGAGGTATAGCGCTTCCGGATATCAGGCGTTATTATTGGGCCTCTCAGCTGAGTGCGATTAACCACGCAACGTACGCACCCGGTCATAACCCGGCGTTCGAGATGGACAAGTATCTGTTGCCAGGTGGGAACTACAATAGGGCGCTCTATTCTACGGTAGCAGGGAAGAAATTATCTGGACCCACCAAGATTGCTGTAAGAGTCTGGCATGATGCGAATGCGGCTCTGGGATGGAAGGGTCGAATCACCCGTGCAACCCCGTTGTATGCGTCTGAAAGATTGGGATGTCTCTGGAAAACGAAAGGTTTTGAGAAATGGGACACGATTGGCATTAGCAGGGTGGGCGACCTTTGGGCCAAGGGCAAAATTAAGACATTTGGAGCATTAAAAATAGAACACGAGTTGAGTGACAGGGAATCTTTCAGTTATGCGCAGATTCACCATGCTTTGACCTCGGTTTTCACTACGGGCGCCGTTATCCCTGAGTCCTCCCCGCTCGAAGATCGGGTGCTTGATGGTCATGTGCCTGATAGCACGATTTCATTAATATACAAGAAGTTGATCAACAATCGGGCTGGTCTACTTGTACGTCTCAGGGAGGTTTGGACTGGTGACGGTTTGGAGCTGAATGACAAGGACTGGCAATCTGCTTTGTCCTCGCCCAAGGAGGTGGCTATACCTGCCCGTCTCCGCCTTGTCCAACTTAAGATCCTCCATCGTGTGTATGTTACTGGCCCGAGTTTGGTTCGTATGGGTTATTCCCCTGATGGTTTATGTAAGCGTGGCTGTGGGATGGTTGGAACCTTCCTTCATATAATTTGGGAGTGTCCTGAGGTGGTTGCGTTCTGAAACCGTGTGCATGCAGTGATGGAAAGGGTCACTGGAGTGGTATTGTTGCCTGAGGCCAGGCGTTGCCTGTTGAATGTGTGGGAACCGAATGATTATAATGTTGCTCGGACCCAGTGGGCGACCCTTGGGAACATGATTGCCAAGAGAGACATCGCACAATTGTGGGGCTCCCAGCGGCCGCCCACGGTATCGGTATGGAAGGAAAACATGGATTGGTGTATGTTTAGAGAGCAGACGGTGTATGTGGCAAGGGGTAGACCTAGGCAATGGAGCAGGATCTGGAGTCAGTGGAACGCCTACCGTGGAAACATATGTACTCCCCCATTCGTTGAGATTCCAGATGTCTCTCTCTCCCCCCCTTATCCGACATTCCATGTATTTTCACTTTTTGTCACTAATTACTTGCTTCCCCACTGACCCCCCTATTCCCTGTTTTAATTATATGCTATATAACACTGTACTCAGAAGTCCTTCCTTTGTGAACACATGCTCCATGAGTATTGTATTATTGCCTTGTGTATTGTTTCTTTCTTTTTCTTAATAAAAACTTTAAAAAAATAATAAAACACTACTCGCGTGAGTACTTGTGGAGCAGTGGCTCTGTGGCTGTCGCAAACCGTGTGCTCCTGAGCAAGATACCCACGTGACCCACTCTTTTCTCTGGACGGTTTAGTAAGCAAGCTGTTTCCGTATACTGAACTGTGAGGTTGACGACCTGTGCGCAGTTCATATGTTAGTGAATTGCAATGAGTGCACAATTGGGTGTGGGTTGGGCCAGAACCCTCACGGGGTGCACCAGGAGGGAAACAGGGCTTTGAAAGAGCGTGCATGGTTCACCCCGCATCCCCGTCTGTGGCAGCAGCCCACAGGCTGCCCCTCGCACTACACTCTCTCACACCGTAATCCTCACTGCGGATGGCCTCCGAGTAAGAGGTTTCTGCCCCCCCTGGCTGTGCTTGCTTCCCTGCCCCCTGGCTGCGCTGGCTCCCCTGCCCCCTGGCTGCGCTGGCTCCCCTGGCTGCGCTGGCTCCCCTGCCCCCTGGCTGCGCTGGCTCCCCTGCCCCCTGGCTGCGCTGGCTTCCCTGCCCCCTGGCTGCGCTGGCTTCCCTGCCCCCTGGCTGTGCTGGCTTCCCTGCCCCCTGGCTGTGCTGGCTTCCCTGCCCCCTGGCTGTGCTGGCTTCCCTGCCCCCTGGCTGTGCTGGCTTCCCTGGCTGTACTGGCTTCCCTGCCCCCTGGCTGTGCTGCCTTCCCTGCCCCCTGGCTGTGCTGGCTTCCCTGCCCCCTGGCTGTGCTGGCTTCCCTGCCCCCTGGCTGTGCTGGCTTCCCTGCCCCCTGGCTGTGCTGGCTTCCCTGCCCCCTGGCTGTGCTGGCTTCCCTGCCCCCTGGCTGTGCTGGCTTCCCTGCCCCCTGGCTGTGCTGGCTTCCCTGCCCCCTGGCTGTGCTGGCTTCCCTGCCCCCTGGCTGTGCTGGCTTCCCTGCCCCCTGGCTGTGCTGGCTTCCCTGCCCCCTGGCTGTGCTGGCTTCCCTGCCCCCTGGCTGTGCTGGCTTCCCTGCCCCCTGGCTGTGCTGGCTTCCCTGCCCCCTGGCTGTGCTGGCTTCCCTGCCCCCTGGCCGTGCTGGCTTCCCTGCCCCCTGGCTGTGCTTGCTTCCCTGGCTGTGCTTGCTTCCCTGCCCCCTGGCTGTGCTTGCTTCCCTGCCCCCTGGCTGTGCTTGCTTCCCCGCCCCCTGGCTGTGCTTGCTTCCCCGCCCCCTGGCTGTGCTTGCTCCCCTGCCCCCTGGCTGTGCTTGCTCCCCTGCCCCCTGGCTGTGCTTGCTTCCCTGGCTGTGCTTGCTTCCCTGGCTGTGCTTGCTTCCCTGCCCCCTCGCTGTGCTTGCTCTCCTGTGTGTGTATGTGGCTCTGGGTGTATATGTGGCTCTGGGTGTATATGTGGCTCTGTGTGTGTGTGTGTGGGGGGGGCTCTGTGTGTGGGGGGGCTCTGTGTGTGTGTGTGTGGGGGGGCTCTGTGTGTGTGTGTGGGGGGGGGCTTTGTGGGTGGGTGTGTGTGGGGCTCTGTGTGTGTGTGGGGGGGCTCTGTGTGTGTGTGGGGCTCTGTGTGTGTGTGTGTGTGTGTGTGGGGATCTGTGTGTGGGGGGCTCTGTGGGTGGCTCTGTATGTGTGTGTGTGTGGCTTTGTGTGTGTGGCTCTGTGTGGGTGTAAATGCAATAGGTCATGCATTTGCGAGCGATTAACATATTGGCATTGTAAATGACAATGGCATTTATTTAACGATTAAGCTATTGGCAATGTAAATGACAATGCCATTTAAGATTTAAAAAAAAAAAAAAATGTCATGAGCAATGCCAATAGCTCTTCCTTTAATAATGCCGAGACCATTGCATTGTAAATGCTTGTTTTTCTTTTCACCTCACGGTAACCTAAACTGAAACCGTTTCAGCTAGCTGCACTGTACACAGTGCCCACACAGCCCGCGTCTGAGCGAGTCCGGGCCACGTGTTCCCATCCAGCAGCCTCGCTCTCTGGTTCTGGCTTCAGCCACGGAGCATGGCAGGAGCTCACGTGACCCTCTCCCAAGCATGGATGACCGCTATTATATAATCTTTCTGTATTATAAGATGTCATACAAGATGCTTAGGTTATAACCACGCAAAACGTTTTCCTTTCAATAGTTCAGCATGTTTCAGTTCTTCAATTACATTAGAGCTGTTCCTTTGGAGAAAGAGAAACTTGTAAAAAGACTTTGGATGGAAACTTGCAAATGTAACAAGGTATTTCAAAGTTTAGGTTTTGTATACCATTTGACCTGAAGACTCTGAAGGCTGTTAATAATCCAAATATCTAGACATTCCACTTTACTTGTGTCTCTATGAATCTTATTACATTGATTCAAGCATAAAAGGAATTCCTTAAGTAGTTACCCTCCCCATATGATTAAAATATTGTTAATATATAATCACAAGTATATCATTCTTAGAAAAAGAAGCAATTTCCATGTAAATTAGCTTTAAATTCCGGAAGAGAGGGAGAGGTCTAGCGGTGAAGGGGGTGGGGGGTGGAGAGAGGGGTCATTCCTGGACTTCGCAGCGAGGTAGGAGCAGAAACATCCTCCATTGTTGCTTCGGTGGATACGGGGGTGTGAGCAAGGTAGGGATTCAGAGCACACATGTCTGGAGGATTAGTGAAAGTTTAGGCAGTGGTTGAAGTTTGTTGGTTGTGTATGGCCTTGTAGGTGTGGATCAGCATCTTGAATTGACATCTCTTCTAAATGTGCAGCTTGTGGAGCATCTTGAGTTCGGGAGGGGGGTGAAGGGAGTGATGTGGATCCATTTCTGTAGGTCGAGGATGAGTCTGGTCTCTGAATTTTGTATGGTCTGCAGTCTCTTCAGGAGGTGTGAGGTGATTTTTGCATAGAGTGCATCCAACAAGCTGGTGACTAGGGCTTGCGTGACGGTTCATCTGGTGTTGACAGGGAGCCCTTTGAAGATTTTATGGACCATGCAAGGAGTGCGGAAGCAGGCGGAGGAGACCGCGTTGATCTGGCTTTTCATGGTGAGCATGTGATGCCAAGATTATGGGAATTGTCTTTCAGAGTGTGGGAGGGTCTTAGTTCGGAAGGCCACCAGGAATCGGTCCATGGGGAGGTATTGTCTCCGAAGATCAGCACTTCTGTTTTGTCTGTATTGAGTTTTAGGCTGTTGTGTTTCATCCAGTCAGAGATGCTTGTCATGCACCTGCGACAGTTGGCTATCGCGGTGGAGGGGTCTTCTGAAAGCAAGAGGATGAGCTGGGTGTCGTCTGGATAGGATATGATATTTAGTCAATGGATAATGACTATGTTGGCCAAGGGGGTCATGTAAGTGTTGAACAGTGTAGGGCTGAGGCACAAGCCTTGAGGGCCTCCGCAGATAATGTTATAAATAGGAAATAAAATTTAAAATACTATAGAAGTTCTCTAAAAAAAAATCCAAAGGTTACAGGGGCGTTATAGCTAGGTTCAGATTTTACACCCACAAAACAATAGACCTTCAGCAGTTCTAGTTTATCTCGTGTAACTGTAGCTCGTGCCCTAAGGTGACTATAACTCGTGACTTTGCCATGCAGCGTTTTCTCATCAATAATTTCATTGCAGATGTTGCCTTGATATTATCAATGATGCCATAGATGATGTCATGAGTGATGTAATATGTGGGGTAATTAGCAGAGCATGGTGAGGGCACTTATATAGTTACCTTAGGGCATGAGTTATAGTTATTATAACTGCTGAATTTCTATAGCTTTGCGGGTGTAAAATCTGAACCTAAACATAACATCCCTGTAACCTATGGATTTTTTTGTTTTTGTGGAATTTTTAATTCTATTTCCTAACTATAACGTCCCTGTAATCCATCTTTTTTTTTTTTCCACTGAACTTCTAATTTCTAAGTTTTTTTTTGTGTGCTTGTTCCTAACTATAACATCCCTGTAACGTTGGTGTGTAAGTGGGTGTGTCAGTGCATGCGTGTCTGTTTGTGTGGGCCTATGAGTGTCTGTATGGGTGGTTCTCTGGGTCTCTGGGTGGGTGTGTGTGTTTAAGTGGCTGTTTGTGAAGTTTTCTGGATCTCTGATTGGGTGTGTCAGTGGTTAAGTGGATGTCTGAGTGGGTGTGCACACGTGTGAGTGTGTCTGTGTGAGTGATTTTCTGGGTGTCTGACTGGCTGTACATGTTTGTGAGTGGTTGCGTGGGTGTGTGAGTGGGTGTATGAGTACCTGTGTGAATCTGAGTGGGTGTTTGGGTGTGTAAGTGGGTGTGTGTGTTCTGGGTCTCTGAGAGGGTGTAAAGTAAAGTAAAGTCCACATTTGTAAAGCGCACAATCACCCGTAAGGGTCTCTAGGCGCTGGGGGCCGTCGGGAAGATTAAGCGAGCTATTGCCCAGAGTCACATGGTGCTGGGCTAACCTGCCGCCGGAGCTGGGGATCGAACCGTGGGCCATTGCTTACCATTGGCTTTGTGGTTTTTTATTTTTTATTTAAGGCTGTCCAGGATGTCTTTGTCCCTCCCGTGGATTATAGCCTATTTAGTGTATTCTTCCACAAGTGCTCGCTTTCTGTTAACAGGCAGTCACATTTTATTCTTAGCTTATCTGTGCATTCAAAGAAAAAGGTAAAATGTGAGGCCCTGTTTTCCGAGTGAGTTTAGTGTTTACTTTTCTTTCTCTGACTTCAAAATGATAGGATTTTTGCAACAATCTGAGGGTCTGAACGCCCATTCACTCTATGTCCCTGTACTCTGCTCTACGCCACTCCACTCAATGACTCTCTACGCTGCTTCACTCCAGGCCACTCTACCCCAGTGTACTCCATTCAATGCCACTCCCCTCTACTACACTTCACAACACTCAACGGTACGCCTCTCCACTCTGGCACTTTACTCCACTCTACGCCATGCCTCTCCAATCTGCTCCTCTCAATGCCCTTCCACTCTACGCCCCTCTGTGCCCCTCCACTCCACTCTCAGCAGCTCCCTCTATGCCACTCCACACCACTTTACACTCTACACTTTACCACTCGACTCTACTCGACACACTACGCCACTCCACTCAATGCCACTCCTTCTATGTCGTCTGCTTTACTCCACTGTATGACACTCTATGCCACTCCACTGTAAGACACTCTACTCCACTCTGCAACTCCCTCTGTGCCACTCCGACACCTTATCCACTCTACGACACACTACACCACTCAGCTCTACGACTCTATGCCACTCCCTCGATGCCACTCTACTTCACTCCATTGTACGACACTCTATGCCACTCCACTGTAAGACATTCTACAACACTCTATGCTACTCCATGCCACTTTACTCCACTCGAAACAAATCCACTCTGACACACTTTATGGCACTTAAACATCTCCACATACACCCCTCCCCTCTGCACCATTCCATTTCACTCTGACACTCCCTCTATGCCACTTTACTCCACGATGATTCATTGTACTCCACTCCACGACAGCCTTCTCCACACTACACCACTCCCTTCGACGCTCCACCCCTTGACTCTAAACCCCTCCCCTCCAGCTAGGCCCCTCCATGCCACTTTACACCCCTTTACGCCACTCCTTTAAGCTCTATAGCACTCCCGGCCATTTTACTGAACTCTATACCAATTCACTGTACTATACTATAATCCACTCTACTCCACTTTAAACCACTCCACTCTACAACACTATATGCCACCTACCTCCCCTCCACTCTGTAGCCCTCACCTCCATGCCCTTCACTACCTCTCTATGCCGTGCCCCTCTGCCACACCCCTCTACTACTCTGCCTCTCTATGCCGTGCCCCTCTGTTCCACTCCCTCTACGCCACTCTACTCTGCTCCACTGTACTTCACTCTATGCCACTCCATGACACCTTACTCTATGCCCCTACACTCTACGCCCCCTCGGAAACTCTATGCCCCTCTACTGTACTCCGCTCTTCAACACTCTACTCTGCACCCCCTTTGCTCCACAGCAATTTACTGCACTCTTCAACACTTTACTCCACTCTACGTCCCTCCACTCTGCGCCATACCTCTACACGGCCCTTCACTCTGTGTCTCTACACTGTACGACTCACTACACCACTCTACTCTGGGCCACTTCACTCTACTCCCCTCCCGTCTACTCTACACCACTGCCAACCCTTCACTCCTCTCAGTGTCCCTCCCTCCACTCATCTCTGCGTCCTTTCGCTCTGCTCCACTCTACAACACTTTACACCACTCTGTGCCCCTTCGCTCTACGTCCCTCCCAACCTCTCTATGCCATGCCCCTCTGCCATGCCCCTCTACTCCTCTGTACTTCACTCTATGCCACTCCTTAATACCTTACTCTGTGCCTCTCCACTCTATGCCCCCTCCAACATGCTATGCCCTTCTACTGTACTCCACTCTACAACACTCTGCTCTGCGCCCCCTTTGCTTTGCAGCCCTTTCCCCCCCTTGCTCTGCACCCCCTTTGCTCCACGGCACTTTACTCCACTCTTCAACTCCTTACTCCACTCTAAGTCTCTGCACTCTACTCCACGCCCCTCTTTTCTGCACCACACCCCTCCACTGCCCTCCACTCTGTGCCCCTCCACTGTCAGACCCACTACACCACTCTACTCTGGGCTACTTCACTCTACTTCTCCTGTCTACTGTACACTACTGCCTCTTCCTCCACTCCTCTCTGCGCCCCTTCACTCCGCTCCACTCTATGACACTTTACACCGCTCTGTGCCCCTTCTCTCTACTAGAGTTTATCTGCTTTATGCCCTTTTACTCTATGCCACGATACTGTACGGCCCTCCACTCCACTCTGTCACTTTCTGCTACTCTGCCACTCCACTCTACTTCACTATGATGCTCTACTCCACTCTAAGCCACTCCACTTCAAGCCACTCTACTCCATTCTCTTGCACTCCCTTTATGCCATTACACGCCACTTTACTTTACACCACTTCACTCTACTCATGACACACTACTACACTCTACCTCACTACACCTCTGCACAACTCCCCTCTAAACCACTCCACAACTCCCCTCTAAACCACTCCACAACTCCTCTCTAAACCACTCCACAACTCTGTACTCCACTCTATGCCACTCCCTCTATGCCGTTGTACTCTTCCATTCTATACCACTCTCTCTACACCACGCCACACAACAATACTCTATGCCACTCTAACCTCTGATACTGTACTCTACGCCACTTCCTCTACGCTACTCCATGTCCCTTTGTCCCTCTTACACTCTTCGCCTTTCCACTTTATGCCTCTGCACTTTACGCCCCTCCATGCTGCACTCTAGTCCATTCCACTTTACAACACTGTAGTCCATTCCTCTGAACGGCAGTCCACTCCACTCTGCTGTACATCACTCCACACTACTTTTCTCTACGCCACTAACCTTTAGCCATACTGAACAGCAGCCATTCTGGTGCACAACATGGCTAAAACACATTGGCAAAACCAATAGCTCTTGCATAGGCGAGACCTATTGGCTTTTCCAATGCTTGTTTTTCTTCAGTCTGTTGGGAGAGAGGAGAAGAAATAGGCATGGGCAGAAGGGATGGTGAAAGAAACGGTGACAGGCAGGTAGGTACAGATAAAATTGGGAGAGAGCGTGTGGGCGGATGAAGTAGCAACACAGGTGCGAGGGGAAAAAAAGCAACATCGACCAGGGCAGGGGGGCTGTTGGAAGGGAAAAGAAAGAAACAAGAACTGTCAGTGGAGCGTGAACGATGCTATGTCTCTGCACCAGGAAAATAAAATTATCCACTTCATTTGATGCCAAAATGCAGGGGTGCCTCTGGCCAGTCCTCTGTGCACTGCTACAGCCAGTACTGAGGCCCATAGGCTGTACGTTCGCAAGGTAATGGAGTTACTTGATGATGACTGCAGTTGGTTTTGTAACTGGAGCAGCACGGCTACTGAAGCAGTCATTGCATCAAAGATGATGACAGGGTGAAAGAGGGAAATGAGCAAGAGGCACAACGAGTGAGAGGGAGTGAAATAAGCCTCATGGGGTGGCAGGGTATAAGCAACACGGTGGGGTGAGGAATAAGCAACACAGATGGGGTTGGAATGGGAATAAGGACAGGAGATGGGGAAGAAGCAAAAAGGATGGCAGTACTGATGGACCTTCTGCTGCTGTGCTGTGATGCCCCAATCAGGCCGCCAGCACAGATGGACCCTAATCAAGATAAAGGAACCAGTACTTGTTCCATGTTACAACCGAAAGAATTGAAAGTGAAGCTAGCGCGCTCTTTCCAATTAGAAGGCAGCATATAAGAGCGACAATGCAGCCCACTAATGGTAAGCAATGGGTGGGCTCCATGCGTTTTATTAAACACTATCTCTCGCAAGCGCGAGCGCATTCGCTAGCACATGCTCACACAGGCAAAACCTAAAAATGAGTATCTGAAAGCATAATGGGAGAACAAACTATTACTTTTGTACTTGTTTTCTTCTTTAAACAGTTTGCCAGGTAGCACCCCTTATTTGCAGAAACGCAGGTGTACAGATGTATAAAGAGTAGACCTTACTCAAACTACCATTGTTAAATACTAATGAGGTAGAGCAGTATAAAGTGCAGTTAATGAGTGTTGGTCTTAGAATGCTCTCCATGTAGACACATGCGCAGTTTCACATTTCTAAAGTAAGATTGCAGGTTTTCCCACTACAAACAGTCCTGGCCTATCTCAAATAAGGCATTGTGAAGAGCGAGGCCATGTAGAGTACAATCCAATTGCCAGAGTTGCAATAAAGAAAGAATGTGGAACCACAATCGTTGTTTCCTATAAAAGAACAGCACTTTAATAATACCTTAGATATGTAAATATAGAAACTATGCAAAATAAAATAACCATACCAAGTATATCACACTAATTGAATAACAAAACCGAATAAGCAGTGAAATGTAGTACCAATACTGGGAGCCTGATTTAAATGCAATGTAGGTGATTTGTAATTAGTAATTGACTGTAAATGCTAGCATGACCATCTATAAGAGAACACCAAATATTGCAGCTCTCTAGCTAAAACAGCAGCTGTTAAAACTCTATGCTTAGTAACTGATCATGAATAAAAGAGGTTATAAGACGGCATTGAATATAAAAGATATATCCTATAAATGAAGTAACACTAATCGCAAAGTGGAATTATCCATTTGTGTTCGTAAGCAAGAATTCTGGAGCTGGGAAATCAGTTTATATTCTGTTTCAGGGCTGGGGTTTGTACATTGATTATGAACATAGGCTCCATGTGCTTCAATATAGGCTTCAGCTTGATATTTCCACTGTAAACCATTGTTTTTTAGTATACTTTATCCTTTCACCCTGATGCCATTTGTATTTCAGCGTAAAGAAGGAGATAAGCTACCCTTTTATATAAAAAGATATAATCAATGAACCAGCCAAAACAGCGAGCACAGTTATGTGCTGAACTCTTTCAAGAGCTCCTGCCTCACCTCTCCTTCCAGTCTGCAAGTAAACAGACATCATTCCTCTCAATAAGAAGTAAAAGCAGGAGGTATGCTTTTAATTTGTTATTAGTATTTTTAATAACTGTTCGCCCTGTGTTCCAAAATGCATGTGCCTGTGTTTCCAGCGGGCGTAAAGTACCTTTCATCCTGTGCAGATTTCTCATCTCGTGGTTTAAGTTTAAATTTGACATCATACTACACCTGAGGCTACAGTCCTGTCTGTTGTCATACCACTAAGTCAGGCAAATATCCTTCATGCAGGTATATTTATCTGACCAATTTTCACCAAGTTAAAACTGGAATAATTTACGCATATACTCTACGTGCATCCCATGACTGGGGAGTAACCTGCAGTACCTCTGGCTGAATACCTCGCTGCTGCTACTGCTAGCGCTGGGATGCCTCCGGGTAGACATGCGCTATATAAATGTCAATATAAATGTCCATCAATGTCAATGTTATTTATTTTATTTATGTTATTTTCCATTCTGACATGTATACTCAGGAATCTGGTCAAACTGAGCACTTGGTAATACCGGATCCCTCTAGAATAGGCAATTCTTGATTGTTCAGTTTCCACCCAAGAGGGTGTCCACTATGTAGACGGTGCCATTGCCCATAAAACATTATGGAAATAACAAATTATACTTTTATTACGAATATTTTTTGTATTTGAATTACTCTAAATTTCTAGTAGCAAGCGTTCAATTGTTCTGATTCATACTTGCCCATGATGAAAAGTGGGAATAACCCTATTCCTTAGATATTCAAGGTGAAAACTGGAAGTAATCTAGTAATTTGCCATCGAATTAGCATATAATTAATCTGAATGTTGTGTCGTGCATATGGAGGATGCTCAGCCTTGGTGGATAAAATTGATCTATTCAGTTTGCCTTTTGTCCTGTTTATTATCAATAGTGTTGCATTAGGAAGTAATGAAGCCACATGCCCCTTCTTTCTATTTCTTATCCTCCCTTTAGTCAAGTAATTGCTATTATTCTTATATGGAGCAAACTCTAGATAATGGACCCAAACCTCTGAGCCATTACTGGATCCTTATTTTGTTACTCGGTATAATGCGTTTCTATTAATTCGATGCTAAAATTATAATAAAGATTGGCACATAGATTTAGCATTCCTTCCCGTATTCACAAAATATAATTTACTTCTGTAGGTGTAACTAATTAAATAACTTAACAGTATTATAGAGCGTGTATTTGACCCAGTGGTACCAGAGTGCTTTGCAATACATTATTTGGAGAGCTATTGGTCAGCCATGAAGACCAAGAGAGAACTTTAGCTGCATGTGTAGCATAAGGGAGGGAAATTGAAATGTAACCAGAAAGTGACAGAGCTAAAAAGCTAAAAGGCGTTAATAGAAAACAAAAAGACTTTAAGTAGGTATTTCTTGGCCAGAAATATTTTTAAGTTCTTTTTGAAGGATGGAATTCTATATTTTGGGTGCAATTCCAGTGTAAGATCTGGAGATGGTTTGCTCTTTCTTGAATTTCTATGGTTTTAGAAGTAGGTTCTAGAAGCAGGTACTCTTAAAATTTTCTGGTTTCAGACATTTGCAAGATTGCTGTCACACGATCTATAAATACATTTGCAAGAAAGTTCTACATGGATTAGTACGCCAAAGCATATAGCCTCCTGTTTTTATTTGCCACTTTTCAGGGAGTCGGCTTGCTAGCCTTCTGAGTATACCACTATCAGTGAAGATCCCTTGATGGAGATGGAAAAGTTACTCATTTATACTAGTTTTCCATTATAAAAAATGTGCATCGAAGTCTGAAATACCCACCCAGCTCCCCAGTGGATACAGCAGGATGGTATTTTTTGTGTCAGGAACAGGAGGTCCAGTCATGGTGAACTGAATTAATTGCCAGTGCAGGGAATTTGGGATAGTGGTGGAATTAGATCCTTTAAAGGGGAACTGTCGTAGTTCATTTTTGTGAAGCTGCTTAATATATAGTTCTATTGTCTTCATTTTCCTTCGCTACAGGTAACTTGCATCTTCAGTGGTCTGTAAAACGTCTTATTATCAATACCTGAATTAAAATGAGATGTACAGAGAAAGAGTGGACATTGGGTCGGCCCACTTTAGTCATTTACTTTTATGTGTCTGTCAAGAACATAATAATAGTATATTCTAAAAAATATTAGCTTGGGCCAGTGCACTTAAAACCAAGGACCAAGTAAGCTTTTGTTACCCTCCTCTGAAAGCATTCTACTCAGTTAAAACTCTGCAGAGGACATTAACCACTGTTTATTGCCTTAAGTACAGTTATTAGCCAAAGGCAACAATGAATAATGAGGAAAGGGCCATTACCAGCTGTTAGCACCTAACAGCATGAAAACAATAAAGCAATTCAGACCCATTATCATACTCTCAGCCAGCACAGGCTGAATATAACGCCAAATTACAATGTTCTCCGAGCACACAACGTTTTGACGTCTAAGTCGTGGTATCAACAGTTATGTATTCCAATATACAATTCTGCCCTTATGCTTGGACTTTCCACTTCCCAACACGTGTTTCGTCTTTACACTGAAGGCGTAACAGCAGAATTCCTCAGGGCTAGTTGCGTGTGTGTATAGCTATGGTATCGCTTTGAGCTGGTGGCTAGGGTGAGCTCCATCCGTGTGCAATACTGCATTGCATGACTTTTCTTTTCTGACCATTCTACTCATTAGTTTAGGCTCATGTATATATAGTTCCACATCTAAGAACTGAATCCTGTGGTGGTCGAAATTCATTGTGAATGGCATATTGCACATATCTTCCAAATAACTCTTAAAATGATGCTGTTCTTCTATAGGGCCTGTCCAGATCAGCAGGATGTGGTCTATGTATCTACCCCAGTAGTGTAGGTATTCGATCTAATGTGATCCTTTGGGGCCCACACCTGCTCCTCCTCAAACCAACCCATGAAGAGGTTGGCGTAGGAAGAACGAACTTAGAGCTCATCGCAGTCCTGCTGATCTGGTGGTATGACTTGCCCTCGAATAAGAAGGTGTTATTGTCTAGAATCAACGTATCGTTTTCAAAATAATCTCAGTATGTGATAATAGTTCAGCCGGTCTTTTGTTCAGAAAATGTGTAATGGCTAGTACTCCAAATTCCGGTAGTATATTCATGAAAAGCGATACAACATCTAGAGTCACCAAAATCATTTCTTCCTCCCAGAGTATATCGCTCAACAAATGGAGAACATGCTTTGTATTTCTAATGAAGGAGGGTAACTTGGAAACTAATGGTTGCAGAAATATGTTCACATATTCTGACAGATGTTCCGTGGGTACCCCTATCCCTGAGACAATCGGTCTGCTGGGGGAAAGGTGGTAGTTCCGTGTAGTTTAGGTAGTGTGTACAAATGTGGGTATCTGGGTTTGTCTATCTTGAGATATGTATTCTCCTCGAAGGTCAGTAACCTTTTCTTGTGCCAGGTTTTCAGATCCGTGTTGATAACATTTGTAATGCCTGAGATAGGGTTTGTGTCCAATGTGATATAGCAGTTAGAGTTGCTGAGCTGTGATCTATTCTATTCTATTTTGTTCATTGGTAGGACACAATGTTATGCTATGTTAATACGTTTTGTATAGCACACAGCTGCCCAGCAAAGAGGCGTCCCAGCGCTGAAGCAGAACATAGAGGCTGGAAGTCAGAGAAAGCACTAGGCTATAGGGAAGAGATGGGTTTTATTAGCTTTGCGAAAGGCCAAGTAATTCTCCATGGCACAAATGGAGTAAGGTAGAGCATTCCAAACCTCCTTTATCCGCTTCTCATATTTCCTCAGTGTCTTCAGCGTTTTCCTTTCCCCCTGGTGTGAGATTGTTAGTACACAACAGTTTCTTAGACCTAAGTCTCTTAGAGATAGTATCCAAGTCTTTACATACGTTTTTGAAAAACATGTCACAGCAGTTATCTGGGGGAAGCTTAGGAGTCCATGTGGATTTAGGTTTTAGCCCACTATCACTGCTATGTCCTGTGTCAATCCCTAGGCGTGATAGTAGTTCCCTGACATTCATTGTATCGTCCGCCTCAGCGGTGAGGGAAAGTAATGAGGTCGTGTCTCTATGTGGTGTTTAGTAGCTGGTGCATGTGTGGCAAATGTTTTTTCAGTTTGTCTACATACAAATTTGTAGATATCAGTCTTGACTAGATCTAAGTTCAGATTGGCAGATTGACAACACCCAAGGCCCTTTTTGAACATTTTGATCATATCCTGTGTCTGTACTAGATTCACAACATTAACATCGATGTTTATATCTCATGAACCAGAAGTATTTACTTCTTCCTGGTCCAGGACTTCGTATGCATTCCTGTCCTATCTCCTGACTAATCTCTTGGGTCTTCTGCCTCATGCTCTTCCTGGGCGTGTTTTGACCTTCTGATTCCCTATCCTGATTCTCTGAATTGCTTATTAAAAAAAAGGGGTTTTCCAAGTTCTGAGGTAGCCTCCCCCAAGTCTGGATTGCTCTCACTGTCACTTGATGGTAGGCTAGATGAGTGACTGCTAGCGGTCTTTGCTGGAGTCTCTGTATTGCCTGTAGCTTTCTTGTTTACTGGGTAATCAAACCTACTTGCAAATGTGAAAACTCTACCCCCTAGAAAGTAATTTTCATCTCTTTTTAATTTTCTGTCCTTTTGCGTTTTAATCTCTTCTTGGTGTTTTTTTAGTACCTCCTTTAGTATCTCAAAGTTCTTTTCTATCAGGTCTGGCAAAGTCATCTCTCTAATTTCCTTTTCTACATCATTGATCTCTTTATGTAGTTTGGTAACTTTCCTTTCTGTGTTTATAATCCGTATTTCCATTAGGTTCATGGAATTATTCGTTCGTTCCTTCTCCCTTCTAAGCAGATCTTACTCCACATCATCATGTGTGAGGACGATTTAGGCTTGTTATCACCTTGTCATTCTATTTAGGTTCATATATTGTTTTAATTTATAGGCTGCTATTTCACATTCTTAATCCTTTTTATGATGCAACTGATCTTAACTATGAACTGTGATGTTTTTACTTTGTTATGGTCATACAAATGATCGAATACATTTTACTACTACTAGCTCAAAATTAGATAAAATGAACATATTGTTTTAATGTAAAGGCATCCCATCATTTTTATTTTTCATTTTTATTTTTTTTTATTTTTTATTTCTCTTTAAGTCCCTCGTTCTTAGTTGCCCTACTGGTGTAGACATACCTGCGCTTAAGTTATTAAAGAGTTCCTCTGCTATTGTCTCTCTATCTTGTAGTTCTGTAAGAAGATGTTGGCAAAGGTCCTTCCTACGCCAACCTCTTCATGGGGTAGCTTGAGGAAGAGCGGGTCTGGGGCCCAAAAGATCACATTGGATCGAATACATACGTTACAGGTGTAGATACATAGACAAACATCCTGCTGATCTGGACAGGCCCTGTAGAAGACCTGCATACTTTTAAGCGTTAATTGGATGATAATATGTGTAATATGTTACTCACAATGAATTTCGACCACCACAAGATTTGGCTCTTCGATGTGCATCTATACATAAATGGCCGCCAACTAATGAGTAGAATGTTCAGAAAAGAAATGTTGTACAATGCAATATTGCACTCTGATAGTGCTCACCCTAGCCACCAGCTCTAAGCAATACCATAGAAATACACACAAGTAACTAGCCTTGATAAAGTCTACTGTTACGCCTACAGTGTAAAGACGAAACACGTGTTGGCAAGTGGGAAGCCTAATCATAAGGGAGGAATTGGATTTTGGAATAAAGAACTGTCGATACCTCAAGGTCAAAACCTTTTGTGTGCTCGGAGAATATTGTCATTCGGTTTGGATTTCCTCCGGTTGATGAAGAACAGGTGGCTCCTCCAGAGCATCAAATGATACATGAACACTTATTGTACTGAATGATTTGTGTATTCACTCTTCATATGGAATAAGTTGTGTGCCCACATTCCCAACCACCATTCTGGTTTTGTTGCAGAATGTGATAGCAATTATCCTAGTCTTTTTATGGCCCTGCTCTAGACTCTTGCTGAAGTATTCTCACGCTGTGCTGAAGCACATAAGGATAGTTAAAGTTGTTTATTGATTGTGTGCAATTAAGTTCCAACTTACAGAGGGGGACCTGAAAGACATTGAGGACAAGAGAAGATAGGGTTAGTAGGGAAGGATAATAAAGGCACATTGTTCTGTCTGTCAATTTATTACAGTTTATGATATTTAATCCACCATTGATGCAGAACCACATGATGTCTGTGCATACATATTTGTCAAAACATAGTTCTTAAAATTCTAGTAAATACTGACGTGATAAAATCATTATTATGACTTTTTCGCCCTTTGTTTAGGGACAAGAAATGGAACAGGATAGCTGTGATCAATCTGTGTTTATTTGTAAGTATTCTAATTCAGTGGCACGGGGAATAATTCTTGTGGAAGGATGTGGAGAGATATTTAAACTTTTGGAAGTGCTGTTGATTTCTTTACTACTAAATAAATTTTGCTTTAGCTTTTTTAAGCTTCTCATGTAATGCATAACACTTATATTATTGATTCATTGACACAGCGTTAGCTTGTGGAGAATCGTAGTATGCATACAGTGCCTTCACTTGCATTTTGAGAGAATGAAACCTTAGCAAATTCTCAAAAAGTTTGAGCTGCTCAGTGTGTGAGGAAACTCTTCACATGACTACTTGTTCTCCCTGTTGACCACAAATCTCTTGGGAGGAAGGGGTGGCATAGTGAGAGCTGTTCATACTGATGACATTGGAGTCAGAGGAGTGAGCCACCATTGCAGAAAATATATTGTGGACTACCAAGAGGTGCAAACAGACATTCACAGTGTAGTAAACAAAACCTAGGACCGAGGTGTGTGACACTCCATCGGTGCATTCAAGCATGCATGTAACTGGTGTGATAGTGAGCACAGCCAATCAATTGAGTCAGGCCTGCAACACTTCTAGAATCACCCTCGAAACTTAAGTTTGTGTAGCGGGCAGTAGGAACAGAATGCGACTTTCCACCTGCCTTTCATATTGATATGATGGTGGCTTTAGATGAGGATGGGAGGTGAGTTGATTAGGTGAGTAGGAATAACCCTTTCTGTCTGTACTGTGGTTTCTCTTTATAATCTCAGGGTGTGACGATTGTGGGCAGTATCATGATTCAGAGTGTCCTGACCTGGGCCCAGTGGTGACTGTGCATGATTCCTTTGTACAGAGCAGAGCAAGGTAAATGCATTTCAAGTACTACTTATGAAATCTTTATTAACTAGCAGTCAATCATAGCTGTTTACCATTGACCTTCTTGTGCTTGTTTTGTGAAATGGGTCCATAGTCTTATGACCTTTGATCTCATGAGTGTATGACCATTCACCTTTTGCTTGCTTTGGGAGAAACGTTTGTAGCATAAACCTCAATTTTAAAGAGATCACTGTTCTCCTGAAATAATGTATGTAGCTCGCTTAATAAAGCACTTCGCATCGTTTGTGTTTCATGTTTTATTGAGGTTAGTTACATTACACATTTTGTGCTCTTCTGTGTCACAATGCTGTTTGTTCAATTTTAGTTGCAAAGTAATATCACTGTTCATGTAATTCCTTTTATAATGTGGATACACTGTGCGCAGTAGAACATAAAAATGCATCTTTTATTTCAGTCCAATGAAATGTCCCTTTAACCATTAGCACTTTGCAACCCTAGGTCATCCCTCCCCTCGAATCTGGAGATCAAATTCCTGGAAGATGGAATGGAAGGTGTATTTGCAGTGACTCAGCTCATTAAGCGCACTCAGTTTGGGCCTTTTGAATCTAAAAAAGTCTCAAAACTAGAGATGGAGGTGCCTTTCCCACTGAAGGTATGTTATGATTTGTTTTGAGCATCCCCTAAAGTTATGTCGCTAGCACAAGATCTGCCCGGTGTACGTTACATGCGAAAACCATTAATGGGTGTAATGTGTTATTTTGAGCGGTCCTCTGATTTTGCCCAGAGTCAGGAGTGATTTCTAAATGTAATTTTGGCTGTTTAGATATCTCATCACTGCAGGGTCAGAAACAGATCATGCTTGTTTCTCCAACACTCTACATAAACAAGGTCATTTGGCGTGTGGCTCCTTACTCAACTGTAAATTGTGTAGAAAGGCAGAGTGTAAAACCTGTGTCCGAGCAATGAGCTTCACCAGTTCTGTTTCAGCAGCTGGGAAGAGATGACTGGTCAAATCATAAGGGCAGCTGAAGCCAGATATATTCTATAATCTTTCATGACCCCCTTCCTGTTTGACTGTAGGCTCATTGTTACTACTGAGGAGATGCATATAGGCAAGTATGATGAACTGAAAGCAGCTGCATAAGAGATGAGGGACAAACTTAAATAGATCATTATATATATATATATATATATATATATATATATATATATATATATATATATCTATGAAAAAAACATGGGTTATAGACCATATATAGTTAGGAATTAGCATTTACAAAACCTTATTTTACTCACATAAAACCATTGAAATTCCATATATAGTTAGTTGCATTAACTATATATCGCGCACCCGCAATCCACTGCTGATGATGTCACATATTACATCATTCATGACATGGTCAGTGACATCACTGATGACATCATCCAGTGAATGTGTGTTTCTGTAAAGTTTAAATATGTTTTACATATTGAAGAATGAGTAGATGTAGAAGTGTCTGGATGAAGGATTTAGTAGGTGCGTGATTGACTGTATGAGTGAGTGATTAAATGTGTCTCACTGAATGCATGGGTTAGTGACTAAACTGTCTTAATTTGTGCATCATTATGTCTGTTGTTCTGTAAACTGCTGCATGTGTTGATCAGTAGGTATATGAGTAACTATATGGGTTATTGATTGATTGTCCAAGTATTTGTATGGGAGACTGAGTGTGTGTGTGTGGCTGGCTGGGAGATGTGTGACTCTGTGCAGATCAATGTGTTCTTGTATCAATGATTGTATAAGAGAGTAAGTATGTGTTAGTATATGTTTGAAAATGTAAGGTACTCTATGTTTAACTGTATAGATTAGAAAATGGAAGTGTGATTGATTCTTTACAGGACTGACTAGGTGTGTGAGTAACTCCATGGATGAGTGGCAGAATGTGAGTGTCTGTATAGGTGTATGAGTGCATATGATAGTGTTGTAAAGATGAGTGATTGTATGTATGAATGATTGTATGGGTGAATGAGTGAATGTGTGTGTAGACGTAGGAATCAGTGAGTGCGTATGTAGTAACTAGTATTGGTGTGTCAATGGTTTAAAAAATTATATTCTGTATTTAACACTGGGTGTAACAGAGGTTATATTAAAGTGTGAGGAGATGCATTGTATTGTCACATGAATGATATCATCAGTGATGTGACCATTGATGTCAAATGAGATGTCATCAGTGATGTCATTTGAGATGTCATCAGTGATGTCATCAGTGATGTCATTTGAGATGTTATCAGTGATGTCATTTGAGATGTCATCAGTGATGTCATCAGTGATGTCATTTGAGATGTCATCAGTGATGTCATCAGTGATGTCACTGACCATGTCATGAATGATGTAATATGTGACATCATCAGCAGTGGATTGCGGGTGCGCGATATATAGTTAGTGCAACTAACTATATATGGAATTTCAATGGTTTTGTGTGAGTAAAATAAGGTTTTGTAAATGCTAATTCCTAACTATATATGGTCTATAACCCATGGTTTTTTCAGTGAATTTTCAAGGTTTTGTAAATGCTAATTCCTAACTATATATGGTCTATAACCTATGGTTTTTTCAGTGAATTTCAATGGTTTTTTATTAGCAAATATCAAAAGCTTTAAAATGTCCAGTACGTGGTAGGTAAAAACATTTTCGTGTTTATGCACGCTGATGTGCTTTAAACGCTGCCCCCCCCCCTCTTTTCTTTTAGGAGTATTCTCTCTTTGCAGATAGTGAAGGGTAGGTAACGCAGGCCTTTGCCCCCGTTGTAATCCATCGTGCCTGCTTCCCTCTCCATTTGATTGATTGTTATCCAAGCATTTACTGTTTTGGAATTGCTTCTCTTTGGTTCATTCTCTATTTACAAACAAGCACAGAGTCGCAATACTCTGTTTAGTCTTTGCAGATAGTGAAAAATCGTTAGAAAAAACAAAAGGAATCAAGCAAAATCAGTAGGCCACTAATGGGATCTCTTTTTGACCTTAAAATAGAAACATTAGGAACAACCCCTCATGAGAAATATGAAACTAGTGAGAGGAACCGAGCTCGACGCCATGATGGCTGCAAGACAGCTCGGCTCCGCCGCCCACCCCGCCCAAAATAACGACAAACCCTATGCAAATATTATAAATATATACAACACACCAGCAAAGTAACAGGGTAAAACATTTTATTAAATAACTATTTACATGGCAGCCTGCTGCAACATCGATCCAAATACATGCCGCCGTTCCCGGGATTTCTCCCCGACTACTCTGCGGCCTACGAGATGGAGAGGCCGGGGCGTTGACTAGGCGGGGCCTCCGGCCGCAACCACAGCGCCAACGATCGCTGCTGACGGAGGGGAGCCTTGCCGGTGAGACCACTGATCTGAAGAACCGCTGCCTGCGGTGCCTCCCTGAGCCGCTTGACGGAGGCCCCCGAGGGGCGGTGTGGTGGCGCGGACTCGGAGGGGGCGCTTGGCTCCTGCCCCCTCCCAAAGTCTTGTTGCCCTGGTGTGGCCTGAGATCGCCCCCGATATAGGCGGCCGGCTCCCGGGGTCCGGCGGAACTTTTTGCCTTTTGGTGACTCTTCCATTCTGGACCTTGTCCCACAATCCGTTTGACCTGAAGACACGTCCTGCGGTGCCCTGGTCCGACCATCACATATACCTGCGCCAGGAGATGGCGTGGGGTGCACTGGAAGGGAGAGGCGGCGCGAACGAGCCTCCCCCACCTCCCCAGGTGGAGGTTTCTCAGCTGCACCCCAGTGCTTCACTCGGCCAGCTGAATTGCGCCCGCTCTTGCGGCACAGTGCCTCGCTCGGCCACCTGAGTTTCGCCTGCTCTTGCTATTACAGCGTCTCACCCGCCATCCGGCTGAATTGCACCCACTCTTGTGGTACAGCGACAGGCGGCTGCCACGGAGCTCACGAAATGGCGGTCGGCTCCACAGACTTGGGCCTGGCCTGCAAGGATGGCTCTGGGCAACCCTGGAACTCGGACGCTTGACTGCTAGGGCATGGGCCCCATTCCCAAAAGCGTCCCCTCAGCCTTGAAGATTCTACAAGAGTCACCGGGGCCCCCATCTCCCGCAGACTTCCGGTGGGGAGCAACTGCCATGATTGCTCGCGGAATGGCCACGACGTAGCCACGGGGTGCTCTCATGCTGACGCCAGCTTCAGTCTGAAACATCCAGAAACACTGTAGACTACCAATTCGATCAGTTCCGGTGGAGCCCCAACGTGACCCGGTAGAGAAGAACTTGCCCTCCCCTCTTTGACTGATGGTTCTTGTTGCCTGTCCCTTCTGTTGTCATTTAACGGAACTTTTTGGACTGCTGAAAGGGGTTCTGTTCCGACCGCTGGTTGGTGGAGACATGTTGACTATATTCTGGACCTGCCCGGCCTCGCCCAAAATGGCGTCGGTATAAATGAGACTCGCAACTCCTTGATGTGTACTGGTTGCTCAGCCTTGATATCACGAGATATGTATGTAGTTTTGGAGCACATGGCGGGCGGGGACGGGTACTGATTGAACATTTGCACATCCCTATTGATATTAAGTTCTGATGTATTATTCATTACTGTACTATTGAAAGTTCGAATTAACGTTACTCATGGTACTTGCCCGCAAATGTATATCTAGATAATTTCATTGTAACTGGTCCTGTCGTACTTTCATTATAAAATTAACGTCCACCGATTCCGCAACTGTTAGACACCTTAATTCCTGCAACCTAATGGCCCGCCCGTTACGTTTTTCTACAGTGTAAAGGTCCCCTCATCATATACGATTCCAGTTTGCTCCGTGGCCGGCCCACGTGGTTGTAGGCCCGTATTTGTATACTGACATTTTTGCAAAAAAAAAAGTTTTCGAAGGAAGTATGGAATCAGCGTCATAACAATCGTCTAGGTTGGTAGGATTTTAGAATAATGGCTGTTATTCCCAAACAATAGAAGACAGATAATGCAGACCCTTTGCCTGAATTTTGGATTGATTGAAATTTGTATCCGTCACACCTGCCCTTTTTCCAGAATTGTTAGAAAATGGTCGACCGTAGCTTAAGGTATCTGCCGAATGTAAGGTGTGGTATTTTGTCCCATAAAATAAGACTAATTGAGAAACAAATACACGAAGAGGGAACTCGAATTTAGAGACAAACAAAATGAAACATTTTTTGGCATCATAAGAAGGGGAGGATATGTTACACAGAAAAATAATGCGAAAGGGATAGCCAAGATCTGTTGTATCACACGTTCCTGCAGCTAGTCTGATACATGGTAAGTAGAAGCTTTTTCGTGTTTGCGTGCGCTGACATCCTCTGAATGCTGTATCCCCCTCCTTTCTTTTCTCCTCTGTAGGTTACATCGGAGTTCCGACCGAAGAATGGAGTGGACATGGACCGCACCGTGCTCCATGTAGGGAAAGACATAGACAAGCGCTGTGAGATATTGCATGGAGTGCAGACCATCACTGTGAACGTGAAAAATTGTATGGTGTGACTGAGCGTACATGCCCTGATTGTATGGTATGAATGTGTATGTATTCCATATGCCCGGCCGATAAACGTTCTGTTTGCGCAACTGCCGCGTTAGAAAACCACATCGTGACGCGTCGCGTAACCGCGACATATCGCGTTGTCGCGTAATGCGTCATATGACGAGCCGCGTTAGCGCACCCGGAAGTGCTCCGGTGCGCGAGGCGCGAAGCGCAGCTTCCCGGAAGCGATCCGGGGCGCGGCGCGGAGCGCGTAACGTAAGCATAACAGGTCATGTGACTTGTTAATAAAACTTTTCATTGGTTCATTTCACTTTTGGGTTCCTAATGATGTAAGGCTAGGTCATGTGACCTAAAAATAACACTTTTCATTGGTTTAGAACTATTTTTTGTCCCAAATGATGAAAACCCCTCCTTGTTTCCTCACTCTGACTTTCATCTTTGTGAGAGGAAGACCTTTTTTCATCACTTAGCAATGGCAAGTGTTGTAGCTTCAGCTGGTGCATCCCCACCACCACCACCTCCTAGGAAGAGAGTACCACCTCCTTGTTGCCTGATTCGGCCAGCTCAATCGATCGAGCATGAGACTCTGTTGTGATCTGAAGAACCGCTGCCTGCGGTGCCTCCCTGAACCGCTTGACGGAGGCCCCCGAGGGGCGGTGTGGTGGCGCGGACTGGGAGGGGGCGCTTGGCTCCTGCCCCCTCCCCAAGTCTCGCTCGGCCAGCTGAGTTCCGCCCGCTCTTGCGGCACAGTGCCTCACTCGGCCGGTTGAGTTTCGCCTACTCTTGCGGCTACAGCGGCCTACGACATGGAGAGGCCGGGGCGTTGACTAGGCGGTGCCTCCGGCCGCAACCACAGCGCCAACGATTGCTGCTGACGGAGGGGAGCCTTGCCGGTGAGAGCCACTGATCTGAAGAATCGCTGCCTGCGGTGCCTCCCTGAACCGCTTGACGGAGGCCCCCGAGGGGCGGTGTGGTGGCGCGGACTGGGAGGGGGCGCTTGGCTCCTGCCCCCTCCCCAAGTCTTGTTGCCCTGGTGTGGCCTGAGATCGCCCCCGACATAGGCGGCCGGCTCCCGGGGTCCGGCGGATCTTTTTGCCTTTTGGTGACTCATTCATTCTGGACCTTGTCCCACAATCCGTTTGACCTGAAGACACGTCTTGCGGTGCCCTCGCAATGCGGCCTGGTCCCTGAATGTGTGCAGGGGGACGGTATTGATTGGATCAAGATGGCGGCTTCACACAAAGCTGACTCAAGTGTTGCTGCTGATGCTATGCAGACAAAAACTGGTTTTCAGTTTGTACATTCTTCAGGATTTTTCCATCCAAGGCTGGTTGAGAGTTTGTAGAACGATGGCTTCAGATTTTCAACATACTACTCTTCAACATTCTTCATAAATGTAACAATGTGAGACTCACTAGGAGAACGGCCGTTTATCTTTCCTTTCAAAATGCTGCCAACAATATTTTCTGAATGGAAGACACCATCTTGTAGCATAAAGGGCTGCGTCAAGGGTGGTATTGCCCAGAATGTCTTGTTTTCTAGTACTCGTAATGACGAAGCCAGAACTGCCGAAAGGGATTCTGGTCCTGCCGCTACTTATTTGAGACATTGAACTATACTCTGGACCTACCTGGCCTCGACCAAAATGGCGCCAGTATGGGAGCGACTTGCAACTCCTTATGACGTTCTAGTTACTTAGCCTTGACGTTATGGGGGATGTATGCTGTCTTTGTGCACATGGCGGGCGGGGAAGGGTACTGACTGGGAATACGAACAACCCTATTGATGTCGATTTTTTCATTATTGATTATTGTATTAATAAAGCTTCGAAGTAATGTTACCCATGATACTCGCCCATGGTGTGCGTATGGACGATTTTATTGTAACTGATCCTGTTATACTTTCAATTAAAAAATCAACCTTCACTGATTCTGCAACCGTTTGTCACGTTTAGTTTTTTCAATTAAATGGCTCGCTTGTTACATACTCCTATACCCCTGGCTTTTGAAAGACACCATCTTGTAGAATAAAGGGCTGCGTCAAGGGTGGTATTGCCCAGAATGTCTTGTTTTCTAGTGCTCGTAATGACGAAGCCAGAACTGCCGAAAGGGATTCTGGTCCTGCTGCTACTTATTGGAGACATTGAACTATACTCTGGACCTGCCTGGCCTCGACCAAAATGGCGCCAGTATGGGAGCGAATTGCAACTCCTTATGACGTTCTAGTTACTTAGCCTTGACGTTATGGGGGATGTATGCGGTCTTTGTGCACATGGCGGGCGGGGAAGGGTACTGACTGGGAATACGGACAACCCTATTGATGTCGATTTTTCATTATTGATTATTGTATTAATAAAGCTTCGAAGTAATGTTACCCATGATACTCGCCCATGGTGTGCGTATGGACGATTTTATTGTAACTGATCCTGTTATACTTTCAATTATAAAATCAACCTTCACTGATCCTGCAACCGTTTGTCACGTTTAGTTTTTTCAATTAAATGGCTCGCTTGTTACATACTCCTATACCCCTGGCTTTTGACCCTTTCCTACGCGCGGTCTGTACTACCGCCCTCGGGCGATCTATGTAATGAACAGACTACCATTGCCGAAACACAAGGGAATGCATCTCAGAGAGATAAGTCAAGTACGTGGTAGATAAAAACATTTTCGTGTTTATGCACGCTGATGTGCTTTGAACGCTGCCCCCCCTCCTCATCATTTAGATTACCACCGCCCATTGCACAAAAGCGTACCGGGCGCTCCCCACGCAAAAAAACGATTTTTTATTTTTTTTTGCCCCGCGGGGCCCTTTTGAAGCCTCCACATCAAACCTAGGGGGTCAGGGAGGATCTACTATGCCCCCTTATGGTCATTTCCCCCTTTGTTTTGGCCTCCTCTTGTCTCTCGATCCTACCGAGAGACAAGATGGCGGCCGCTCCGGACTGTTTAGAATGTTGACAGACACCGGAGAGCCAATCAGCTTCCCTTCGCGAAGTTCCGTTACGCGTCAAGTACGCGAACCGGAGCGCTACCCGGAGCGCTGTTACAGATATATATATTTTTTTGAACGTTAATTTATCAAAATCCACTGGAGCACATATATTGAGACCTAGCAAAGGCACATCGGGCTACCAGTCCCTACAATTTTGCCAAGTTTCGTGCAAATCCATTCAGCCGTTCGAGCTAAAAGTGAGGCCAACCGCCCTATGGAAATTAACATGGGAAAAACGCGTTTTGGGACCCCCCTTTTTTCTCGGCCCCCCCCTTGACGAAACCCCCCCAATTTTTCAGGGGCTGCTCAGAAACAAAATGTTCCATTTTCCTGGTAATTTCAGCCAATTCCGTCCACAAACGCATTATTAGACCTAGAATTTTAGGTAGGTAATATATATATATATATATATATATATATATATATATATATATATATATATATATATATATATATATATATATATATATACACATACATACACATCAAAGGCCTAAACATAAACAAAGGACACCCTGCAACTTATTTCAAAGGTGTCGGCCATTACTAAACATGCAAAATAAAGCATTAAAGTAAATGTTCATACATAGCCTACATCAGCTATCGTAATTCTAGGCAATTTATAAAATAAAATGCAATATACTTTTCGTAGGCTGGTGGGAGGAGCAGGTGGCCTGGGAGGGTGGCAATATAGAATGGACCAATAAGGTCATCAGTTGGACAAGATACATAGACGATTTATTTATTGTCTATAGAGGTACCGAAGAATCAGCCAGGGCATACATACAGGTTCTTAATAACAACAATTTGAACCTCAAATTCTCTGGGGAGGTCAGCCCGAATTTGGTTAATTTCCTCGACCTAAAGGTTTTCCCTGCGGGGGGCAGACTGTGCACTTCACTGCACAGAAAACCAACCACAGGGAATTCCATTCTACACGCCAAAAGTTGCCATCCTGAAACAACTGTGGGGAGCATACCATTTGGCAAAGTCTTGCGTATCAAGAGGAACTGTACCAGGGCGTGTGACTTTCGGTCAGCCTCTAAAGAATGTATAAGAAGGTTCGAGGCCAGAGGATATAACAAGTTCATTCTTGATTTGGCTGAATCCAAAGTAAACAAGATTAAAAGGGAGGATTTGATAGGGTCTGATGACCTGAAAAAAAGAAAGGGGAACAAAGATTGTAAGGGTAAGGGCGACACATTGAGGATAATAACTAACTATTCAAGTGATGCCATGGATATCAGACGCATCTTTGCCAAAAATTGGCACATCCTCAAATCAGACCAAACAATAGGTAAAGATTTACCCAGGGCGCCACTTATCACCGTCAGAGGAGCAAGATTCCCTTCGTGCAAGTTTGGTACAGAGCCATTGTGAGAGAGACAGTAGAGTGTCACCATTTGGCAAACTGGCAGGGTTCTACCCATGTTTCAAGTGTAGGGCCTGTAAATTCAGCCATAAAGTTTTGCAGTATTCGATACCAGGCAAAGAGGAACCGATGAAGATCAGTAGCCTGATGAATTGTAACACAAGCCACACGGTGTACTGTTTGGTGTGTCCGTGTGGCTTGCGTTACATAGGAAGCACAATTCATCCCACCAAAATTAGAATTTTGGAACACATGCGGGCCATTCAGAATAGGGATCCATCATACCCAGTGGCCAGGCACTTCGAAAAATTCCATGAAAGCAATAGAGATCTCTTGTGTTTTTTCTGTATAGATCAAGTGCCCCCAGATGTCAGAGGTGTGAATAGACTTCAACGTCTGCACAGGCTTGAGTCGCGGCACATTATCGAAAATTAGACCAAAAGGCCAGGTGGCCTGAATGGTGGTGAAGAAATGGCCGTACACTTATAATGTTCCTCCTGAATTTGTTCTCCTAAATCTGTTCTCCTAATGAGCTGTGTATTGCCCATTCTGGGCTAAAGTGTGAAGTGTTGTAACGTAGCCGGTTACTTAGCCCATCCAGGGCATCATCATTTGTATATTGCATTTTATTTTATAAATTGCCTAGAATTACGATAGCTGATGTAGGCTATGTATGAACATTTACTTTAATGCTTTATTTTGCATGTTTTGTAATGGCCGACACCTTTGAAATAAGTTGCAGGGTGTCCTTTGTTTATGTTTAGGCCTTTGATGTATGTGTACACTTTAAATACCTGCCTCAGTTCGGCGCCGACGACTATTGACAAAGGCGGCAAGCCGAAACGCGTCTTGTGATGCAGTATTAACCCAATAAACTTACCGGGTTAACAAAGTTCCTGCGAGTGCTGTGCATTTTTGCGAGTGAGCATTGGAGTTTAATCCCACGCAGAGTCTGTCACTGCAAAGCAGCAACCAGCCGTGAGTGAAGGGAGGTATGCCGGACATCAGAGCTTTGTCTTTGTATATGTTTCTATATTTATATCTTTGGTTGTGTGTTTGTGTGTGTATACAGTGCTTGAAATGGAAAAATAGAAGTGCAGGTACTCCAACGCAGAGTACCTGCTTGTTTCTGAGAAGTGCCAGTACTCTCCAATTAAAAGTATAGCATTTGTCTTGAGAAGTGCCGGTACTCTCCCTCGCAAAATAAAGTGCCGGTACTCCATACTGGACAGTGCTGGCCCATTTAAAGCAGAAACTGCATTAACAGTCATGAATAGCCAGAACAATCTGGCCTTGCTGATTACGTTTGAGTGCTTTTCACTTTTGTAAGTCTGCAGAAGGGCTGTTTATAAGGAGATACTTTGGGAAACAGAAGTCCTAGCATGTCTTGGAATAACTGTTATTCCTTTCCCATTCATCTTTCCGGCCTGCCTTATTTTATCCACCCTATGGTGTCTACATTCTTGTGAGTCTGCTTGAGGTAATCCCCAATTTTACGTGGTATTCAACAGAAGACCGTATGGTCCACTTATGTAGAAGGCCATCAAAGTGTATTGTCACTAGTAGTCTATGGGTGCTCCTGTCATCTCGCGTCAGACAGTGGGCCAGCTGGTGGCAACAGGCAGTCACAGGCGCACCTGCCTTTTAACCTCTACACCCCGAGATGGAAGAGGTGATGAAATACAAAAGTTTGCCTTCTAAATTTATTTTCCTCTTCTGTAATTAAACCCGCTCTATTTCCTATGCTGGGTTGTATTGTGCTGAGAGTAGCTTAGCAACCTATAAACAGGGCAAATATGAATTAAATCCTATGTGCAAATAGCCTTGACTGGGGCCAGACTACTCTACTCCTTCTGGTCTGTAGAAAAGACCAGGACAAAGCAAGTCACACACTTTCTCCTGATTGGAATAAGATTTTAAAGACATGTGTATGTTACTTTTTACCCTGCAGGTGCATATAGTAGGATGAATGCTGGCCACATTGACCTATTAGTTAGTTTTTATCTCAAACCCTTGAAGGAGGCTCTGCCTACAACTCCACAGAGAGATGTTTTTATCCGGGCCAAGCCCTGCTTCCTACCTTGGGGCTGTGTGGTAGGTTCTCTGCATGTTATTTGGAAAAAAAGCAAATTAACCCGGTGATGTGCAAGAAGAAGACATTTACGGAGAGGAGAGCGAGTATATTCCAGCTAATTGTAGCCTGCCCACAAGATGCCTCCAGAGATTGTGCAAACCAGGAACCATGAAGACCTTTCAGACCATTTGGCCTTTAGAAGCAAACTATGACATAAGAAGTTGTGAAGTGGTAGAAGCACTTCCCATGACTGCAGATTGGTTTAGCATCTGTAACTCGACGGCTACAGTTTTGTAGATGTTGTGAGTTCATTGCTTTTTAAATCCATCCCCAATGGTACTTTGTGTTTTATCAACACTGTTCCACGGTGTCTTCAATGACACTTACAGCCTCCTGTTGAGGGATATTCTTGTATAGTTACTGCCGGCCCATGGTTTCTAGGAGACTGGAACAGGTGTCGAAATCCATATCTTCAATGGTAGCTTTTAACAAGTATCTTTTATCTATTCCTCAGCAAAGAGATTGGAAGTTGTTGACAAGTCTTTTGCATCTCTTCAGTTATTCTGCTATTTTTTATTCTATTATTTAAACAGCTGTAATATACTGAAAAGATGCAAAATAAGGCTTTCTCCCACAAGTACTAAGCATTAGCAATATCAATTCTATTTTAGAAAGCTTACACTCGTTAGGGGAATTTGAAGGCCTTGAACAAGTGAAAAGGCTGAAGTGAAATCAAGTCATTTATTACTATGAAGACGAGAAACATTCTTTAGTTTCAATTCAAATTGGATCTACTCTAATTGAGCATGATTTGATAACTGTCTGGGAGTTATTCCATAAGCAGTTGTTTGACAGATTACATTTACATTTCGACAGTCAAGGTATGTGCCTAACCCTGTGAAAGTGACATCGACTTGACATTCAAAAACCTTGCAAAATATAACCTACAATAAAATAGGGAAATTAAAATCCAGCCCAGATTTCCTAACCTCGTAACACAGAGACAGAAGTTAGGCGACCTTACAATTTGTTTTAAAAATAATATGGAAACCAAAATCGGGCACAAAAAGAAAGACTGGATATAATTGTTTGAGGCATACCATAGAAAAACCAAAGGACATTTTGGGTCAATAATAATAGAAATGAAAATGCAAGGGGAAATAATGTTGCTCATAATATATGGGTAGCCCATATTATTGGGTACATCTGTCCCCAATCCTAGATGTATGTCTAGCAAACAATAGAAATTTTAAAAAGCACTATAACTTGTCAGTTCCGGCTAGCCAAGGAAACAATTTATACGACTGTGCACCCTCCCAAACTGCCCCACCTTCTGTCTTCTTCAAATACCACATCGCTTGTTGAACAGTCTTTCAACCTCTCTCTTCTTACATTGTTTGCCAACAAAGGTTCTATCTGATTCTTAGCGCGGTTCGATATTACAGCAATTATATTAAAAGAAGAACTGACATCGGATCTAGGCAGATACAGATTCATCACCCTATTATATGTTGAGGCAACTTTTCTGCATAAGCACCTGGGTTAAGGTCACTCTAGTTACAAACAATAACGTCTCCTTAAAGATTTAAATGAATGGAGGCCTCCAGCAAGGGTGTGTACTACTCCCTTTGCTTTTTAACTTGAGTGTCTATATATATATATATATATATTCACTGAAAAAACCATAGGTTATAGACCATATATAGTTAGGAATTAGCATTTACAAAACCTTGAAAATTCACTGAAAAAACCATAGGTTATAGACCATATATAGTTAGGAATTAGCATTTACAAAACCTTATTTTACTCACACAAAACCATTGAAATTCCATATATAGTTAGTTGCACTAACTATATATCGCGCACCCGCAATCCACTGCTGATGATGTCACATATTACATCATTCATGACATGGTCAGTGACATCACTGATGACATCTCAAATGACATCACTGATGACCTCACTGATGACAACATCCAGTGACTGTATGTTTCTGTAAAGTTAAAATATGTCTTACATATTGAAGAATGAGTGGATGTATAAGTGTCTGGATGAAGGATTTAGTAGGTGCATGACTGACTGTATAAGTGAGTGATTAAATGTGTCTCACTGAGTGCATGGGTTAGTGACTAAACTGTTTTAAATTGTGCATCATTGTGTCTGTTGTTTTGTAAACTGATGTATGTGTTGATCATTAGCTATATGACTAACTATATGGGTTATTGATTAGTTGCCCAAGTATTTGTATGGGAGACTGAGTGTGTGTGTGGGTGTCTGGGAGGTGTATGACTCTGTGCATAGATGTGTGAGCAGTTGATTCACTAGATGTATGGGTTCAAAAGTGCATGTGGAAACAGCTGTATGGGCGGTTGACTGTGTGCATGAGTGTATTGGTGAGTGAATGGATATCTCAGTGCTACATGTCAAAGTAAGTACATATGTAAAACACAGTACATGTGATAGTTGACATAATGTGCATAAGAGCCAGTGAATGTGTGAGTGGCTGTATGGATTATTGTGAACTTGTATCAGGGATTGTATAACAGAGTAAATATGTGTTATTATATGTTTCAATAAGTAAGGTGTGGAAATGGAGGTGTGATTGATTCTTTGCAAGACTGACTAGGTGTGTGAGTAACTCCATGGATGAGTGACAGTCTGTGAGTGTCTGTTTACACTGAGTGTATCTAAGGTTATATTAGAGTCTGAAGAGGTTCATCGTATCATCACATGAATGATGTCATCAGTGATGTGATCAGTAATGTCAAATGAGATGTCATCAGTGATGTCATCAGTGATGTCATTTGAGATGTCATCAGTGATGTCATCAGTGATGTCACTGACCATGTCATGAATGATGTAATATGTGACATCATCAGCAGTGGATTGCGGGTGCGCGATATATAGTTAGTGCAACTAACTATATATGGAATTTCAATGGTTTTGTGTGAGTAAAATAAGGTTTTGTAAATGCTAATTCCTAACTATATATGGTCTATAACCTATGGTTTTTTCAGTGAATTTTCAAGGTTTTGTAAATGCTAATTCCTAACTATATATGGTCTATAACCTATGGTTTTTTCAGTGAATTTCATAGGTTTTTTAATAGCAAATCTTTATAGTTTTAAAAAATAATACATTTTAAATCGAATTTTATATTATATAATTATGTCATTTTTTTTTTTTAATTCTTTTTGGTGCGCTCCCGGGGCGCGGACCGGTGAACGCACGGGTAAGCGCAATCTTGCGGCGTGCCCGGGGCGCGTACTGATGAGCGTCCCGATAGCGCTATTGCCGCGAACCAAAACAACATCGTGACGTATTGCGTAGCCGCCACGCCTTGCGTCATAAGACACGTATCGCGTAGCCGCGAGATGCGTCTTACGACGCACCGCGTAAGCGCACCCGGAAGCGCATACGATCGCGCAACATAAACGCCCTGATGCGCTTACGAAACACGCCCCGGGACGCGCCCGGGGGCGCGTAGCGTAAGCGCGTCAAACCATGTGACTTTAAAATAACACTTTTCATTGGTTCAGAACTTTTTTTTTTCCAAAATGTGTGAAACCCACCCATTTCTCTCACTATTGCTTTGTACTTGGAGAGAGCAAGAGCTGTTCTGTGTACTGTGTTCATCTCCTACTTTTCTGATCTACAGCAATGGCTGCAAGAGAGTCATCCAGCAGTGATTCAGACAGATTTTTAGATGAGGACCCTAGTCAGCAGAAGAAAAAAAAACATTTCATCTGGAAATTCTATGACATCCCTGAAGGACAAAAAAAAGTCAACGCTCCAAAAGTAACCTGCAAAATATGTGGTAGTAGTTTATCCAGAGGCAATCCTCTGAAAAAATATAGTTTTGGAAATGCTAATTTAATCAGGCATGTGAAAAGAAGACACCCTAACAACTTTGCCAGGGAGAGTGTCAGAGAGCTGGCACGGAATTTACCCACAGATGGCGGCAGCACCTCCACTGGTGGAGCAACACCTTCGGGACCACCCCGTGGAAGAATGGTCCCTAACATTCAGCCGGTGTTTGCAGGCATCAAATTTCTGTGCACGGAGTGTGACGAACTGCTCTGCTATGGGGAGCAGAGTGTTGAACTCATTGCCATAAAGAAACAGCAACACCGCTGCCCTGCCAGTCCCTAAATTTTCAAATTTTTTTGCTCCTGTTGAGCAGTTTTGGAATCCCTGTTTTTGTTTTTCCCCTGACAAAAATCCCCTAAAAATATAAAATCGTTTTAAAAAGTCTAAAAAAAAAATATAAAACAACAAAAACAAAAAAAAGTTCTTTTCAAAACTACCTCCAATTTATAAAAAAATGCTTTTTTTTTTTTTTTTTTTAAAAGTGTCATTTTTTTATCTCCATGGTACGCTCCCCCGTACGCTCCCCGGTGCGCGTACCTGGCGCTCCCCCCGCGAAAATCGAATTTTTTAATTATTTTTTTTTTTTTACCCGCGGGACCCTTTTATGGCCCCCACATCAAAACTAGGGGGTCAGGGGGGTGTACCCTGCCCCCTTTTGCTCATTTCCCCCTTTGATTTTTGCCACCTCTTGTGTCTCAATCCTACCGAGACACAAGATGGCGGCCGCTGCGGACTGTTTCGAATGTTTACAGACACCCGAGAACCAATCAGCTTGCCGTGCGCAAGTCGCGTGGCGCGCCCGGAGCGCTCCCCGGTACGCGCACCGGGGCGCGGCTCTAGATATACATCCTTTTTTTAAACCTAATTTACTCAAAATTCACAGGAGCACATATCTTGAGACCTAGCAAAGGCACATCGGGCAAACAATATCTACAATTTTGCCAAGTTTCGTGGAAATCCATTCAGCCGTTCGGGCTAAAAGTGAGGCCAACCGCCCTATGGAAATTAACATGGGAAAAACACGTTTTGGGACCCCCCTTTTTTCTCAGCCCCCCCCTTGACAAACCCCCCCCAAATTTTCAGTTGCTGCTCAGAAACAAAATGTTCCATTTTCCTGAAAATTTCAGCCAATTCCGTCCACAAACGCCAAAGTTATTAGACATAGAATTTTCAAAAATCCCTTAGAGAAAAAATCCTAACCGCCAGTAGGTAATATATATATATATATATATATATATATATATATATATATATATATATATATATATATATAATCTCACTTTAATTGCAAACTTGAAATTATGAACTCTCACCTTCCCAAAATTAGTATTCAGCATCTAACCTCTTTGCAGCATGGCGCTGGCATAATCCTCTTTAATCACCCTGCAGTGAGCTTCCAAAGACTAATACCATTTTTACAGTCTTTGCCAAATGGGTCATATGATTGTTACTCTCTAAAAAAAGAAAAGGCTTCATTTTTGGCAGGAAACTCCATAAGCCTAGCTCCTACACTTAGGCAAAACTTCAGTTGACAGAGCAACTAATTATAAATATCTAGGCTTTTGGTTTGATGGAAAAGGCAGTTGTTTTCAACATTGTTCCTCACTAACCACCAAAAGCAAATTTACTACTGTTTGCACTTAGCTGTTAGCAGGGTCAGTTTAAAATCCTGTTTAAGCTTCCACGTGGCACATACTAGAATGCAGTCTTGTATACTCAATCATATGTGGCGGAATCTGCTTTTCTAAAGACCCATAGCAGACTTAAGACTGCCCAAAAATTCAGTTTGAAGTATTACATTTGGGAAGAGGTCTATAAAGACACTAGTTGAAAGGGAGGCTCCCTGAGTCGATACTTCAACTCAACCTTAGTGTCTCTAGAAGGTAGCCTTGAAAACCACTATTCTCATTTACAACATTTAAGTCCATGACAAAGCCTCAAAATCAATCTCTTTCCAGAAAGGTAAAACAGCATTTGGGAAATGAGGACAAAATTGGAAGGTTATTTATTTCCACCAACAGGCACACCCACCGATGCAAATTGAATTACACTGCAAACAAAAATTAATGTAGTTGAAGTTTGATCTTCATCCAAGTGTAGATTCTTTTCCAAAATAAGCTTCACCCCAAGTATAAAAAGTTGAACACTGTGTGAATACAAATTAGACACTTTTACTCGCATATTATGTACCTGCCCAGTTCTTAACACAGAGTCCAAGAAATGGTTTCTAGGCCAGTTTAACCAATTAATTATTAGGAGATGTCGACAAGCCATCATATTCTGCCTAAAGGACGAACATCAACATTTATGAACACTGTAGCAACATTACCACAACACTCCGACAATTAACAGTTCATGCTTCCTGTGAAAAAACATTTGTGTCCTTCTATATTGCAGGGTGTGTTGGGCTATTGCTGTATTCTATTTTATCTTATTTAACCCTGTAAACCAAATCTACAAAATGAAAGTGCTCACGAACGCCCCCTAAATATAGTTAACAGTGTTTGTTTTTCCTTGCCACCTGTGATTTAACAAAACGAAATCTTTTTTTATTAATTGGTATGTGGAGGCACTGTTGTACATAGAATCAATTGTGACTTATATGAATTATTCACATACACAAATCTATATTGGAGCGTCTCTTTGAGATTAGAGGTGTTTATAGATTATTAAATATGAATTGTTTCAACATTTTCTTTTATATACAATTATTACTTTGTACGGATTTTAATTTACTGTACAAATAAAATGCTAAAATGTGTGTGGATGTTATTAAACAGGGCTTTGCTTTACCGTATTTTCTTGCTATGCAGAATTTTTATTTGCTTTTCCATCATTTTAGAGGACCAACCTTGGGCTTGTTGAATTGCTAGTAATGAATTTCATAACTATTCTTCCCTGTTAATGGGGGAAATGTTGGTTGGAAATCTGCCTCCTTCATGTAATTTTGCTCATTTTTGTTGACCTCTTTCAGTAAATGAACACTCTAAATGAGTTGATAAAATATTTAGGTTTGTGTAGTGCCAAATCTGTCTTTTACATGCACTGTGGAAGAATGTTGTACACATTCAGGCCATCTTCAACGTTGGGATTAGAGCTGTGAAACAAAATACTGGTTTGTTCTGAATTATTTGCCAAAATGTTATCACAAATGTTTGAGGCTTTTTTAGATATCTTTCAAGGCTGCTTCCCAGATGTGGCTTGTGGGGTTTAAAACCACTTGCATGCTAATGACAAGGTGAACTCGTCATGAGGCACACTGGAGCTGTGCTCATGACAAGGTCAACTCGTCATGTATAATGGGATTCATAAATATGCCGCACAGGACGGGAAAACCCCTTAGCAGCCAAGTGGTTAAGTAGGAGTTGAAAAATATTGTTAGATATTTTCATTCCAGAATTTAGGCTTATTTAAACCTTGTGAAGCGATTTTACTATCAGATATGCCTATTTGGCTTATTATATCACTCGTATGCCTCATCATAGCTGTTTTAGGTAGATTTGGTCAATAGTTTATATAAAAAAAGAACTTTGCAATTCTTATGGTAATTGAGAATACAAGTATTAATTTGTAATTGATTGTTTTTAAACTTGGTTTACATAGAATATGTAAATGTACCCTTTTGCCCCACTGTCAATTTAGGAACAAATGGACCTTGTTTTTTGCCCCTGGATACTCAGTCTTCCGACCTGAGGGCACAGCATTAAGTTCACATACTGCACAACTTTTCTTGAGCTACTCTTGACTCTTTGAAGATTATCAACTGTTTCTTGTGCAGGATGTAGGACACAATTTGACGCTACCCGATGTTACTCTACATGTCACTGTGCATATTTTCACAAAATACTCGTGCATGAGAGAGAATTGGTGCTATAGAAGAGATGGGAAGATGGAAGAATTGCACACACTATGTGATTGAGCTACACTAAGTGTTAAGTGTGTTGGTTCCCGGCAATAGAAAATTCTTTAATAAGTTTGTAGTAACCGTTATGTCCGTTTCTCTACTGAGTTTTAATCTAAGAGTTATTGGGACCACAACATCCAATGTGTGGAAGGATAGCACATTTAAAAAATCCACTGGGAATGTTTGCACACTGATGGCAATAACGGGCAAAAAAATAGCGTGTTCATACCACACATCCAAAGTGGGGTTCAGGTAGTACAGTTTAATAAAGGTGCCACATCGAGATAAATACTCTATCAATTTTTCTAAAATCCTTAAAGTTTGAGCTTGATTATTCAGCTGCATCCAGGGGCAAGAGGAGTAAGGCACACATGGGTGGCTCCAGGGCACACTTTTGGAAAGACTGGCTTTAGCTAAAGTGTGTGATTTTGGGATGCAGGGTTTAGCTGGCCTTCCTGGCACAGTAATGTCGTCCTGATCTTCTCAGTTCCCTGAAAGGTGATCCAAATGGAGCAAGTATGTATCCTGCAGATAAAGCTGTCAATATTAAACCACTTGAGCGCAAAATGCTTCAAGCTGTCATCAAAGTACCGGTTGAGGGCGAATGTATGAAATATAACGCAGTGTGAAAATCTTGTAAGATTGCTCGAAATTACCATTTTCTTCTGCACACCATCCAGTAAATTGTTTGTCTTCTGTTGTTCAGATCTTCAAGAAAGATGGGCTTGTGGTTTCGTTGGATACCACCAATGAGGATGACTGCAACTGGATGATGATGGTGCGGTCAGCCACAGATTACAAGCACCAGAACCTGACTGCCTTCCAGCATGATGATGACATCTACTTTACTACATCACGTGACATTCCTGCAGGCACTGAGCTCCGTGTATGGTATGCAGCATTTTATGCCAAAAAAATGGAAAAACCACTTTTGAAGCAGCTTGGGAATTCACAACCTGGTAGGTTAGTTTTTGTCGTGTCTTAAGCCATCCGTTTGTATAAGTATTTTGATCCTTTTATTTCAGTATATCCATCACTAAAGATAATGACCTAATAATGTATTTCTATGTATGCATGCCTGGTGCCTGGGATATGTTTCTGTGACAGGTCAAGATGTAATATTCCCATTCATGAGATCTTCTTTAATCCCTTAAGTATTGGCCTTCCATCCCCTACTGCGGAACCCTTCATAGGCCTTGTGAAAAAGATCTCTTGTAGATCATACAAAACAATACGTTTGGCTTACAACCCCCCTATTGCTTTATTGTCTCACTCATTTGTTTTCCTATTTTTCAGTGGCTTGCCTGCCTCTTCATGTATTTGTTCTTTCCCCTGAGCATAGGCTGTTTACCATCCTTTAGATTACATGACTTTTATTTTTCCACTGCTCAAATTCAGTGGACTATTTTTGTTTCTTTCATTTCTCCATGAGACTGTATGATTTTCTTTCTAGCTTTTCCCGCCTGTGTGCTGCTTACCCCCCTCAAACACCCTCACCCCACGCTTTTAGTGTTCCCCACCCTTCTCAGTTTATCTGTAAAAGTACAGCAATATGTATGTTTTTGTCAGGGTACAACTAAAGAGTAGATTTTAAGGGTTGCTTTTGTTTTATCTTCTGATATTCACACAATGCATGAAAACACATGCTTTGGTGCATCAAGGGTTTTATGGAGCTGCGGAAGGACTGGCTGATTCACTCACAGTTGGGGTTTGAGACACCAGTTATACGTCTCCCTGAAAAGGAGATATCTCTTCTGGAGTCCCATACATCTGGTCCCTGAGCAACTGCAGAGGATCAAATGGTGACATTTGTTTCAATTCTGAGCCTGGTTGAAAGTAAATTAGCTCATAGCAAGTGTTTGGGCTCGAAAAATCCGAAAAATTGTACTAGTCCTGCAGGTCTAGTACCTTGGATAATCCCCTCGACCCAATTGCAACCTACTTGACCTCCGTCTCTGAAAACAGAGCAAAAGTCACAAGTTAACAAGATTTAAAGGCATCTTTATTGCTCATTCCCTTTGTGAGCAATAAAAATACCTTTAAATCTTGTTATCTTGTCACTTTTGCTCCGTTTTCAAAGACAGAGGGCAAAAGTTAGTTTGTCTTCCTACTCGCCAGAAAGGGCGAGTAGGACCTAAAAATAGCTCGTCCTCATCCATTCTCCCTCGCAAATGCGAGCGGGCGAGTGGATTTGTCGAGCCCTCTGATACTTATTATTTTTCAAGTCCGCTCAGAGCTTCCTGAGTGAAAAGTATTTAAAAAATAAACTATACATTTTATAAAGATTGAATATATTGCCGTAAATGTGCAGTTCAGAGATACCCTAAGATGTGTTTGCTTTTCTGCAGTATTTTTCTTTTTTTTTTCTTTCAGTTTTCAACATATATCTAGTTTCGCTTTTTCACAAGATAAAGATCTTCGGGACAAAAATATTTATTTTAGTTTTAGCCAATTTCTTAACATTGGTGAGCACTCTGAAATGTCATAGTCTACAATTGCAAAAATCATGGCAGAACAAAAACATTGACAAATCAGAAAGGAGGACAGCCAACATGTTACCTTTTGGCTTTGCCAGTGGTGGTTGATATCTGGGGCAGTTTACTCTTAAACTGCCATAACTTTATTTTCCACAAAAAATATCCAGGGAAAATGTACTTCCGTATTCCTTCCCCACATGTTGGAGATTCTAAAGGTGATCTGCGTTCTGAGTTCCCCCGTAGGGACCCAGGCTCAGGGACCTTAGGCTCACTATGCAGGAGACCACTCTTCAGTAAATGTAGTGATCACCAGAGGTGTTGTCATTTGCCGGGCTCTCTGCCTGTTGCTTAGGCTCTCAAGAGTGGGGCACCCCTTCTGTGCCTTGCAGAACTCTGCCTGGGATAGTCCTCCTGCGGCTTGCCACCACACCAGCTTAGGCAGAACTCCCAGGGCAGCAATGCCTTCCCTCTAGGTTCTAGGCGTCACCCTCCGGCCCAGCTTCATCATAAGCCATGGAAATGTCAGAGGTGGGTTTCCTGTGCCCCTTGCATTCTTCATCCTGGAAGGAACATAGGCCACTTTTCAAACTCTAGGTTCTTCTGACTCCCCTACTGGGCTGCCATGGGCCAGCTGGTCATGAGTACTCACTCAGGCAATCCCAAAATCCGTATGGGACTTGCGCTCCACTTCTTTTCAGATAGTGTGCTAAAAGTCTCAGACATTCAACAGGCACTGCTGGACTCACTGATACTCTTAGAGAGCCTGAGACCCCTTCCCTACTCTAAGGAAACATAATCCACAGAGTAGTGTCTTACCTGATTGTCAGCTGTAACAACCTGATGAAGTGCATCAAAGAAAACCTGCTCTGAATGACACCAGAAGACACCTCACAGTAGTTATAGTGGCTCTTGTATCCCTGAGCTTCCAACCTCTGCCCATTGATGGCAAGTCACGGCCTTTACTTTTTAGTGTTCATATGCATATGAGATATAGGCCCAATCTCTCTGTCACCCGGGGGCACTAGGGTACCTTCTGCACTCCAGTCCCTCCCCCTTCTCCCCTCCCAAAAAAGACAAAAAAAACTTGGGTGACCTCTTTATCTAGCACTTCACTGGTAATACCCAGCTAGGCCCACCAGGGGGTTGGGGGGACTGGGGCTGTTTCCTGTAGGGGAAGGCAACATTCCCTTTTTTGTGCCATGACTGGTAATACTGGTAGCATTTGGGCTGGAGAAAGCCTGTGGGTTATGTCCTAGTAAACCCTCTTCTCTTATGGTCTGGATTAGTTTGAGGTTCCTAAAACATTTTGGGAATCTTTAGCGAACTCCTTTTGTTTTTCCCTATTGCCGCCCAACCCCCATAATTTTGTGGGTAGCGACCCTGTGCACCCTTCTTGGGCAGTGGTGTTGGGGGAGGTAGGGGGAGAGGTGGGGGGTCATCCCAGTTACCTTCTTAGACACTCTGGTACTGATCCAGAGGTCAGCTCTCTTCCCAAGCTCTCAAGAGACCGTGAGTTTAAATCAATAAGGTGGTGGTGCAACTCTGCAAAATAATTACTCAACATGTGCTCCCTCATTATCAAATTATAAAGCCCATTATAAATGTTTACTTTGCTGCCCTTCATGCAACCAGCTAGTGCCTCATTGTAGTGACCCCCAAAATCAATCCATGACTGGTAGGGGTGCTTCTGGCTACCCATAAACATCAGGTGATACTGTCCTGATGTCAAACTAAGCTTCACAGCAAGAGCTTTCTTCATGGGGACATGTCTCATCCTGTCCACTTTATCAAAGGTCTTATGATGTCCCTCTCCTTAGGAGCATATGCGTCCACAGGCTAACCACCCTGTACAACACAAATCTTGGATCCCACCGCTGAACACCAATGTAACCAATTGGATTATTAGTTGAGGGGATTGAGAACCCACCCCCAATAATGATCACAATCCTTGTCTGGTGAACCACAAGAGTCACTAAATGAACCTGAGCTCCAGCTCCTGATAGCTATAGAACAGACCCGACAGGCTTAACTGAGAGACATTGTTCATAGTGTTTATGCAGCACTTAAACATAAATAAAGTTAAAGCACAACACAAGAAAAACCCCAAACCAATTTTAAACAATTGAGTAAATTGTAATAAATAAAATAAAAAAAATTTAAAAAATGCAGTACGTAGAACCACAGTTATGAACGTTTAAAGATTCTATTTAAAAATAGCGCCAAAAAGCACGGACTGCCACCCACTGGTTGCTTTGTACAAAGGTAAGATTTACATCCAGCCGTGATGGAGTGTGGATCAGGCACTAGGGCCAGGTTTGTCCCATTTGTAAAGTTACAATCTCACTTAGAAACTTTCATGGAGGTAGAAAGCCGTCCGCCATGGCAGACAGCTGACTGGATCCGAGGAAGAGCTAGATGATGCAGAGGAGCCACTGGGCAAGGTCTCTGCCTCTATTGGGTGCTGCTTAGCGTCTCGTCCAGTGAAGCCATCGACTGGGCGCTTCTCCGCACAGAGTCCAGTAAGCAGACAATTTAGTGTTGCTCAACGTAAAATCCGGTGAAGGCGGCAAAGGTTGTTGGTGTTGTCCATTAAAGCTTTCAGTTAGGCAGGGAGGAGTACACTCGGATGACAAACAAGGGTTCAGGGCTTTGGTGACAGTACATGGGGGCCGGGGGGTTAAGGACTCACTCCCACAGAGGCTAGCAGAGAGAACCAGGTCAGGTCCAGCTGGATCTGATCACCTGAGAAGAAGCAGGAAAGGTCCTTATGAAACTTGTTTTGACCTTGTAGCTCAATCAGGTGGTCAGCCTTCTGACCCTTGGAGTCACTTTTTAGGGCCTGGATACAAGTGAAGCAGTCCAGCCTTATGTCTTCAAACAGCAGGGCAATCCTCTTGTATTTTTAGGAGGGTACTTTAGATCCCACATTTATGCCTAGTGTCAACCTGTGGGTGGGTGGAACTCCTGGCTACTACCTAACTAGTGGGGAGAAAGTTTCCAGGGATGGCCCTACCCACATTTGCTCTACTTCTGTGAGTTTTACTGCAAACAATCCTACAGGACCCTTCTCTGCACAAAACCAACAATGCAGAACCTTTCTTACGTGGTGCTGAACTCCTCTATCCACTCTAGATGTGTGGCCGGGGAAATGAGCAATCTCTCCTTTGTGGTCACTCAAAATCAGTTCTGTGGGATATGCCGCTCCCACTGGGCCTGAATTCAGGCTGGCTAGGTGGAACAAAGGAAGGAGGCAGATATCTGTCTGTGACAGTGTAGGCCCCTTTTTGTGATAATCAAGTTACTTGGCACAGCTCCTTGGCCATCCTGTCCAGGGAAGGACAACACCTTCCCCTACACCCAAAGCTCTTTATCCCTGTCTGGGTTACAGTTCACACCTCACCATGGCATGCTAGAGGACAGAAAGAATACTTCAAGAAAGGCCTTTTACCCCTTCGCTGCTAGGCCTTTTCCCCTCCTGTGCTAAGCCTTTTTTTGGCTATTTGGGGTAGTGCGCGCTTAGGCTCCTGTAACTTTTTGACCACATAAGGTATCCACTCAAATTTTGCGTCCTTTTCTTCCAACATCTTGGGGATTGTAAGGGTATCCATGGTTTGTGTAATCCCGTGGAGGGGTCTCAGAAATTAAGCAAAATACAGTGAAATGTTTATTTTTTTCAGAAAAATGGGTAAAACGGGCTGCAAATGAAAGACTCTGGGTTTTTCCCTGCAAATGTTATGAAAAAAGGGTTTGTGGGGCTGAAATCACCATTTTCCCAGCTTTTAGGGAATTACAGTCTTTTGTCAGAGAACCAACATTTTTCACAGTTTTGGCATTTTTTTGTACATAGCCTATTTTTGCTATTTTTAGTCCTTTCAACCTCCTTCCAGTTAATGTTAAATATTAGTATGAAAGCAATAATGGATCCTGGAAAGCCAAACATTTTAGAAAAGTAGACAAAATTCTGAATTTAGAAAGGGATCATTTGTCTAAATCCACGAAGGTTTCTTTATAGAAACTAACAGTTAAATATTGGAAATATTGAAAATTAGTTGAAAAAAAACAGCCTTTTGTCTCAACGTTCTCACCTGTAACTTCTTGTAACTATGACAGCTCTTTGAAAACAATATACCGTTACATCCGCTGGGTCTTCCAGGTTGTGGAGATATATAAGACTTGTAGGTTCACCAAGAACCCGACGAACCCAGAGCCTAAAAACTGAGCAGCAACTTGCAATGGTATTTTATTATGTACCGGGTATAGAGCAATTATTCTGGGGAAAATGTAAACATGGAAAAATCGATATGAAAGACACCTATGTATTTCTGAATTGGGTACAAATTATATTTATTATTGCGACAGGCAAGGGCCAAAACATTTTGAGGCAACATCGACATTTCCTATCAAAAAATGTTTTGGGCCCTTTCCTGTCGCGGGTACTTGGGCCTCCCACACAAGTGAGGCACCATTTTTATTGGGAGAACTAGGGGAACGCTGGGTGGTAGGAAAATTGTGTGAGCCCAGTGATGCCACGCTTTCCCACACAAAAATGTGTGAAAAAACAATTTATTTTCAGCTAAAATTGAGGTTTGCAAGGGATTCTGGGTAAGGGAACGTTGGGGGTACTATGCAAGCCATACCTCCTTGGAAGCCCCCGGGTGTCTACTTTTCAGAAATGTGTGGGTTTGGTAGGTTTCCCTAGATGGCCGTCTAGCACGGGGCCAAAAACACAGGTGACCCCCCTTGCAAAAGCAGGTGGTTTTGACACCGGCAATTTTGAAGTCGCCTCACTACGTATTGGACCCTTGCCTGTCGCGGGTACTTGGGCCTTCCACACAAGTGAGGCACCATTTGTATCGGGAGACCTGGGGGATCGCTGGGTGGTAGGAACTTTGTGTGAGCCCAGTGATGGTACGCTTTCCCACACAAAAATGTGTGAAAAAACTAGTTTTTTCGTCTAAAATTGAAGTTTGCAAAGGATTATGGGTAAGGGAACTTTGGGGGAATCCATGCAAGCCATACCTCCTTGAAAGCCCCCTGGTGTCTAGTTTTCAGAAGTGTGTGGGTTTGATAGGTTTCCCTAGATGGCCGCCGAGCACAGGACCAAAAACCCAGGTGACCTCCCTTGCAAATCCAAATTGTTTTGACTTAATTATGTGTTCAGTTCTACAGCGTGAGATTTTTGGGACAACATTGCATGGTCATCGTGACAGACCTTTTCAAGTTTGCAGGACATTGTGGATAAAAAAATAACTTGGAATTCACAAGATAGACATCACCATATACTCCCATGGTTTAACAATAATATCCACATTTAGTAGGTTATTCTTAGCTGGAATGTACCCCTTAACAGAGACACTCAAGTCAAACATTCCAGCACAGCTATCTATCTATTCATCAAACACATACTGATTGGATTTGGCACGAGGGCGAGTGATGGTTCAGTACATAAAATTTTATTAACGAGAGATATCACACAAATGAAATGCTCTGTCAAGAATTAAATGCACAAAAACCGAACCAGTGACACTCAACTCGTGAGCTGTAAAGCCACGACAAGGCACCAACCGTTTTACAGGCCATTCACGCACCTTTCATACCTGATGCACACAAGACCATTCACACCATCTGGGAGCAAAAGCAATACATTACAACATTCACAAAAAGGGACAAGGTACACCCTGCTTCAGAAAGAGAAAAAAGACAAATATTACTGCACAGCCATCTAATCCTCAAGCGCACATATTGGTTGGATTTGGCACAAGGGTGAGTGATGATTCAGTATGTATAATTGTATTAGCAAGTAATTTCACAAAAATGAAATGGACTGTTAATAATTGAAAAGATGAGAAACTGAACCATTGACTCACAGCTCGTGAGCTGTAAAGCCACGTCAAGGCACCAACTTCTTTACAGGCCATTCATACACCTTTCATACGTGTGACACATACAAAACATTCACACGGCCAGCCGCTAACCCATCACATCACATTACAACACTCACACCAGCAGACAGCGCTATTCAAGGGCCCATCACTTTCACACGCTCACATTCCTGACACAGCAACTACACAAAGTGATGGACTGCGTGGAGTGGCACTCAGCTAGCAGTGTGTGTAGTGACAAATGGAGAGTAACTACTCACACACCGCCAGCCGAGCGCCAGTCCACCCACACCACCATCCAAGCACCAGGCCATGCACATCGCCAGCCTAGCGCCAATCCACGCACTCTGCCAGCCAAGCGCCACTCCACGCACTCTGCCAGCCAAGCACCACTCCACGCACACCGCCAGCCAAGCGCCACTCCGCGCACACCGCCAGCCAAGCGCCGCTCCGCGCACACCGCCAGCCAAGCGCCGCTCCACGCACACCGCCAGCCAAGCGCCGCTCCACACACACCGCCAGCCAAGCGCCACTCCACGCGCACCGCCAGCCAAGCGCCACTCCACGCGCACCGCCAGCCAAGCGCCACTCCACGCGCACCGCCAGCCAAGCGCCAATCTACACGCACTGCCAGCCAATCGCCAGTCCACGCACACCGCCAGCCAAGCCCCAGCCTACACACACCGCCATCACATTTTGAATTTTCTGTACAAAACAAACAAATTGCAAATAGACAAATAGATACAAATCTAGTAACACAAAATCTGAAACTAAATACATTACACTAATGCCAACCTTAAAACAGAATACAAATTTTAAAAAATACAGACCAGGCAGTTCATTTTACCACTCATGGATACTCTCAAAAATTATTTTGGGTGTGGTAAGCTCTATAACAAGCAGGCACACACAGCCCAGGGTTAGAAGGACACCCAGGGCAGAAAAGATGAGTCTCCCGCAAACCTCTTCGCCAATAGACTCTACATCTCCTATTGGGAAAGTCTTTTGTAGATGTGGGAGGAATGTTATCAGGAAAGTGGCAATCTTTCAATCGAGCCACATCCTCTACCACTTCAAATCTAGGAACACTTACTTGTTCCACAACAACAAGGCTAGAAATCACAGAGTGCTGAAACTAAAGAAATGTCAACTTGGACGCAGGAGAACACTCCTTGAACACAATAAAAGCATTGAAAGTTGCTAAGTTGCAAAAATGGATGGCCAACTTCTTATACCAAACATAAGCCTTCCGATATGCAGTGTAAGGTTCCAACCTCTGATCTACTATGTCAACACCACCCATGTGCTTATTGTAGTCCACAATGCACACAGGTTTGTGCACATCAGCAACCTGACCCCAAACATGCATTGGTGAAGTACTCTCATCATGGATGGTAGTCAGCATGTACACATCCCTCCTGTACACAAATTTCACAGCTAGTAGTTCTTCACTACGCAAGGAACTGCACTGACCCCTCTGAAGTTTTTTGCAAACAAGCTCTTTCAGAAAACCTTTGCGGTTAGAGCGGATTGTGCCACATGCAAACGTGTACACTCTAAACAATTCCTTAAACAATTGCACAGCAGTGCAGAAGTTATCAAGGTACAAATGGTGGCCTCTGAACAGTCTTCTAGCAAGAACCCACACAATTTTCTCTGAAACTCCCAAAGTGGACGGACAACCAGGGAAGTCAATAGTGGAATCTCTACCAGTGTACACACGAAAATTAAATACATATCCTGTCTTACTCTCAGACAACATATACAGTTTAATTTCATAGCGTGCCCTCTTGCTAGGGATGTACTGCCTAAAAACCAAACGACCCTTGAACAAAACCAAAGACTCCTCAATAGATATTTCTTTCCCTGGAATGTAAATCTCTGAAAATCGATCAACAAAGTGATCAAGAACAGGCCGAATCTTAAAAAGACGGTCCCAGTCAGGGTGACTACGTGGCAACGCCAAAGAATTATCCACAAAATGCAACATGCATAGCAAAAGTAAATACCGATCACGAGTCATAACCGCTGGAAATATGGCTGTTGCCATCAAGGGACTGGAAGACCAATATGAAGCAAGGTTTGGCTTCCTTACCAAACCATCAAAAAAGTCAAACCCAAAAACTTCTTTAGCTCTTTCAGATTTGTGGGAGTCCACCGGGTAGCTCTAGAGTGGGGCCTAAGTTTGTCACTGTTGTCCCTCAAAAACTGTTCAGCATACCAATTAGTCTGCTCAACAATCTCACCCAAAAATATATCATCCACAAATAACTGGAAATACTGTATAGGCAAAAAATGTTCACAATCCATTCTACACCCTGCATCACCGTTAAAGGCAGGCAACACCGGCTGCACCATGTTAGGATCAACCCAGAGACCAGCACTTCCAGTAGGAAGACAAGCAGCCTCAGGCTGCAATCCAGATGCCTCTTGCACCATCGGCACAGCAGTATCCTCCTCTAAAACAGGCCCTTCATCTGCACTGAGAGAACCTTCATCATCCGATGATTCCATGTGGAGAGAGAACTCCCTGCCAGAATCTTCCCCTCCCTCCTCTCCCTCAGACGCACTGTCAGTGTCATAATCCAGACCAGAGGAAGATTCAAGAAGCATACCAACCACTTGCTGAGCAGTCCTTCTACGGCTAGCCATAATGATTACTAATAAAGGTAACTTGTCACACAAGTCAACAACAACAAACACTATGTAAAATAAGCAATTAACAAAATTCTCCTTTTTCAAAAATACCTATACACTGCAAAACAATACCACTCACTTGCAAGAAGCAGTTACACCACGTACTCTGCACAGACACAGTATGGATCAACAATAACCAAAGAAAAAAGAGAAAACAAATGACATATTAGACAATGCAAAACACTAACTAAATATGCTGCCACTATGAGACACATGAGTACTCACTCAGGCAATCCCAAAATCCGTATGGGACTTGCGCTCCACTTCTTTTCAGATAGTGTGCTAAAAGTCTCAGACATTCAACAGGCACTGCTGGACTCACTGATACTCTTAGAGAGCCTGAGACCCCTCCCCTACTCTAAGGAAACATAAGCCACAGAGTAGTGTCTTACCTGATTGTCAGCTGTAACAACCTGATGAAGTGCATCAAAGAAAACCTGCTCTGAATGACACCAGAAGACACCTCACAGTAGTTATAGTGGCTCTTGTATCCCTGAGCTTCCAACCTCTGCCCATTGATGGCAAGTCACGGCCTGTACTTTTTAGTGTTCACATGCATGTGAGATATAGGCCCAATCTCTCTGTCACCCGGGGGCACTAGGGTACCTTCTGCACTCCAGTCCCTCCCCCTTCTCCCCTCCCAAAAAAGAAAAAAAAACTTGGGTGACCTCTTTATCTAGCACTTCACTGGTAATACCCAGCTAGGCCCACCAAGGGGTTGGGGGACTGGGGCTGTTTCCTGTAGGGGAAGGCAACATTCCCTTTTTTGTGCCATGACTGGTAATACTGCTAGCATTTGGGCTGGAGAAAGCCTGTGGGTTATGTCCTAGTAAACCCTCTTCTCTTATGGTCTGGATTAGTTTGAGGTTCCTAAAACGTTTTGGGAATCTTTTGCGAACTCCTTTTGTTTTTCCCTATTGCCGCCCAACCCCCATAATTTTGTGGGTAGAGACCCTGTGCACCCTTCTTGGGCAGTGGTGTTGGGGGAGGTAGGGGGAGAGGTGGGGGGTCATCCCAGTTACCTTCTTAGACACTCTGGTACTGATCCAGAGGTCAGCTCTCTTCCCAAGCTCTCAAGAGACCGTGAGTTTAAATCAATAAGGTGGTGGTGCAACTCTGCAAAATAATTACTCAACATGTGCTCCCTCATTATCAAATTATAAAGCCCATTATAAATGTTTACTTTGCTGCCCTTCATGCAACCAGCTAGTGCCTCATTGTAGTGACCCCCAAAATCAATCCATGACTGGTAGGGGTGCTTCTGGCTACCCATAAACATCAGGTGATACTGTCCTGATGTCAAACTAAGCTTCACAGCAAGAGCTTTCTTCATGGGGACATGTCTCATCCTGTCCACTTTATCAAAGGTCTTATGATGTCCCTCTCCTTAGGAGCATATGCTTCCACAGGCTAACCACCCTGTACAACACAAATCTTGGATCCCACCGCTGAACATCAATGTAACCAATTGGATTATTAGTTGAGGGGATTGAGAACCCACCTCCAATAATGATTACAATCCTTGTCTGGTGAACCACAAGAGTCACTAAATGAACCTGAGCTCCAGCTCCTGATAGCTATAGCACAGACCCGACAGGCTTAACTGAGAGACATTGTTCATAGTGTTTATGCAGCACTTAAACATAAATAAAGTTAAAGCACAACACAAGAAAAACCCCAAACCAATTTTAAACAATTGACTAAATTGTAATAAATAAAATACAAAAACAACAAAAATGCAGTACGTAGAACCACAGTTATGAACTTTTAAAGATTCTATTTAAAAACAGCGCCAAAAAGCACGGACTGCCACCCACTGGTTGCTTTGTACAAAGGTAAGATTTACATCCATGCGTGATGGAGTGTGGATCAGGCACTAGGGCAGGTTTGTCCCATTTGTAAAGTTACAATCTCACTTAGAAACTTTCATGGAGGTAGAAAGCCGTCCGCCATGGCAGACAGCTGACTGGATCCGAGGAAGAGCTAGATGATGCAGAGGAGCCACTGGGCAAGGTCTCTGCCTCCATCGGGTGCTGCTTAGCGTCTCGTCTAGTGAAGCCATCGACTGGGTGCTTCTCCGCACAGAGTCCAGTAAGCAGACAATTTAGTGTTGCTCAGCGTAAAATCCGGTGAAGGTGGCAAAGGTTGTTGGTGTTGTCCATTAAAGCTTTCAGTTAGGCAGGGAGGAGTACACACGGATGACAAACAAGGGTCCAGGGCTTTGGTGACAGTACATGGGGGCATGGGGGTTAAGGACTCACTCCCACAGAGGCTAGCAGAGAGAACAAGGTCAGGTCCAGCTGGGTCTGATCACCTGAGAAGAAGCAGGAAAGGTCCAAATGAAACTTGTTTTGACCTTGTAGCTCAATCAGGTGGTCAGCCTTCTGACCCTTGGAGTCACTTTCTAGGGCCTGGGTACAAGTGAAGTAGTCCAGCCCTTTGTCTTCAAACAGCAGGGCAATCCTCTTGTATTTTTAGGAGGGTACTTTAGATCCCACATTTATGCCTAGTGTCAACCTGTGGGTGGGTGGAACTCCTGGCTACTACCCAACTAGTGGGGAGAAAGTTTCCAGGGATGGCCCTACCCACATTTGCTCTACTTCTGTGAGTTTTACTGCAAACAATCCTACAGGACCCTTCTCTGCACAAAACCAACAATGCAGAACCTTTCTTACGTGGTGCTGAACTCCTCTGTCCACTCTAGATGTGTGGCCAGGGAAATGAGCAATCTCTCCTTTGTGGTCACTCAAAATCAGTTCTGTGGGATATGCCGCTCCCACTGGGCCTGAATTAAGGCTGGCTAGGTGGAGCAAAGGAAGGAGGCAGATATCTGTCTGTGACAGTTTAGGCCCCTTTTTGTGATAATCAAGTTACTTGGCACAGCTCCTTGGCCATCCTGTCCAGGGAAGGACAACACCTTCCCCTACACCCAAAGCTCTTTATCCCTGTCTGGGTTACAGTTCACACCTCACCCTGGCCTGCCAGGGGACAGAAAGAATACTTCAAGAAAGGCCTTTAACCCCTTCGCTGCTAGGCCTTTTCCCCTCCTGTGCTCAGCCTTTTTTTGGCTATTTGGGGTAGTGCGCGCTTAGGCTCCTGTAACTTTTTGACCACATAAGGTATCCACTCAAATTTTGCGTCCTTTTCTTCCAACATCTTGAGGATTGTAAGGGTATCCATGGTTTGTGGAATCCCTTGGAGGGGTCCCAGAAATTAAGCAAAATACAGTGAAATGTTTTGTTTTTTTCAGAAAAATGGGTAAAACGGGCTGCAAATGAAAGACTCTGGGTTTTTCCCTGCAAATGTTATGAACAAAGGGTTTGTGGGGCTGAAATCACCATTTTCCCAGCTTTTAGGGAATGACCGTCTTTTGTCAGAGAACCAACATTTTTCACAGTTTTGGCATTTTTCTGGGACATAGCCTATTTTTGCTATTTTTAGTCCTTTCAACCTCCTTCCAGTTAATGTTAGAAATTAGTATGAAAGCAATAATGGATCCTGGAAAGCCAAACATTTTAGAAAAGTAGACAAAATTCTGAATTTAGAAAGGGATCATTTGTCTAAATCCATGAAGGGTTCTTTATAGAAACTAACAGTTAAATATTGGAAACATTGAAAATTAGTTGGAAAAAAACCAGCCTTTTGCCTCAACGTTTTCACCTGTAACGTCTTGTAATTATGACAGCTCTTTGAAAACAATATACCGTTACATCCGCTAGGTCTTCCAGGTTGTGGAGATATATAGGACTTGTAGGTTCACCAAGAACCCGACGAACCCAGAGCCAAAAAACCGAGCAGCAACTTGCAATGGTATTTTATTATGTACCGGGTATAGAGCAATTATTCTGGGAAAATGTAAACATGGAAAAATCGATATGAAAGACACCTATGTATTTCTGAATTGGGTACAAATTATATTTATTATTGCGACAGGCAAGGGCCAAAACATTTTGAGGCAACATCGACATTGCCTATCAAAAAATTTTTTGGGCCCTTGCCTGTCGCGGGTACTTGGGCCTCCCACACAAGTGAGGCACCATTTTTATTGGGAGAACTAGGGGAACGCTGGGTGGTAGGAAAATTGTGTGAGCCCAGTGATGCCACGCTTTCCCACACAAAAATGTGTGAAAGAACACATTTTTTCAGCTAAAATTGAGGTTTGCAAGGGATTCTGGGTAAGGGAACGTTGGGGGTACCATGCAAGCCATACCTCCTTGGAAGCCCCCGGGTGTCTACCTTTCAGAAATGTGTGGGTTTGGTAGGTTTCCCTAGATGGCCGTCTAGTACGGGGCCAAACACACAGGTGACCCCCCTTGCAAAAGCAGGTGGTTTTGACACCGGCAATTTTGAAGTCGCCTCACTACGTATTGGACCCTTGCCTGTCGCGGGTACTTGGGCCTTCCACACAAGTGAGGCACCATTTGTATTGGGAGACCTGGGGGATCGCTGGGTGGTAGGAACTTTGTGTGAGTCCAGTGATGGCACGCTTTCCCACACAAAAATGTGTGAAAAAACTAGTTTTTTTCCTCTAAAATTGAAGTTTGCAAAGGATTATGGGTAAGGGAACTTTGGGGGAATCCATGAAAGCCATACCTCCTTGAAAGCCCCCTGGTGTCTAGTTTTCAGAAGTGTGTGGGTTTGATAGGTTTCCCAAGATGGCCGCCGAGCACAGGACCAAAAACCCAGGTGACCTCCCTTGCAAAACCAAATTGTTTTGACTTAATTATGTGTTCAGTTCTACAGCGTGAGATTTTTGGGACAACATTGCATGGTCATCGTGACAGACCTTTTCAAGTTTGCAGGACATTGTGGATAAAAAAATAACTTGGAATTCACAAGAGAGACATCACCATATACTCCCATGGTTTAACAATAATATCTACATTTAGTAGGTTATTCTTAGCTGGAATGTACACCTTAACAGAGGCACTCAAGTCAAACATTCCAGCACAGCTATCTATCTATTCCTCAAACACATACTGATTGGATTTGGCACGAGGGCGAGTGATGGTTCAGTACATAAAATTTTATTAACGAGAGATATCACACAAATGAAATGCTCTGTCAAGAATTAAATGCACAAAAACCGAACCAGTGACACTCCACTCGTGAGCTGTAAAGCCTCGACAAGGCACCAACCGTTTTACAGGCCATTCACGCACCTTTCATACCTGATAAACACAAGACCATTCACACCATCCGGGAGCAAAAGCAATACATTACAACATTCACAAAAAGGGACAAGGTACACCCTGCTTCAGAAAGAGAAAAAAGACAAATATTACTGCACAGCCATCTAATCCTCAAGCACACATATTGGTTGAATTTGGCACGAGGGTGAGTGATGATTCAGTATGTACAATTGTATTAGCAAGTCATTTCACAAAAATGAAATGGTCTGTTAATAATTGAAAAGATGAGAAACTGAACCATTGACTCACAGCTCGTGAGCTGTAAAGCCACATCAAGGCACCAACTTCTTTACAGGCCATTCATACACCTTTCATACGTGTGACACATACAAAACATTCACACTGCCAGCCGCTGGCCCATCACATCACATCACAACACTCACACCAGCAGACAGCGCTATTCAAGGGCCCATCACTTTCACACGCCCACATTCCTGACACAGCAACTACACAAAGTGATGGACTGCGTGGAGTGGCACTCAGCTAGCAGTGTGTGTAGTGACAAATGGAGAGTAACTACTCACACACCGCCAGCCGAGCGCCAGTCCACCCACACCACCATCCAAGCACCAGGCCATGCACATCGCCAGCCTAGCGCCAATCCACGCACTCTGCCAGCCAAGCGCCACTCCACGCACTCTGCCAGCCAAGCACCACTCCACGCACACCGCCAGCCAAGCGCCACTCCGCGCACACCGCCAGCCAAGCGCCGCTCCGCGCACACCGCCAGCCAAGCGCCGCTCCACGCACACCGCCAGCCAAGCGCCGCTCCACACACACCGCCAGCCAAGCGCCACTCCACGCGCACCGCCAGCCACGCGCCACTCCACATGCACCGCCAGCCAAGCGCCAATCTACACGCACTGCCAGCCAATCGCCAGTCCACGCACACCGCCAGCCAAGCCCCAGCCTACACACACCGCCATCACATTTTGAATTTTCTGTACAAAACAAACAAATTGCAAATAGACAAATAGATACAAATCTAGTAACACAAAATCTGAAACTAAATACATTACACTAATGCCAACCTTAAAACAGAATACAAATTTTAAAAAATACAGACCAGGCAGTTCATTTTACCACTCATGGATACTCTCAAAAATTATTTTGGGTGTGGTAAGCTCTATAACAAGCAGGCACACACAGCCCAGGGTTAGAAGGACACCCAGGGCAGAAAAGATGAGTCTCCCGCAAACCTCTTCGCCAATAGACTCTACATCTCCTATTGGGAAAGTCTTTTGTAGATGTGGGAGGAATGTTATCAGGAAAGTGGCAATCTTTCAATCGAGCCACATCCTCTACCACTTCAAATCTAGGAACACTTACTTGTTCCACAACAACAAGGCTAGAAATCACAGAGTGCTGAAACTGAAGAAATGTCAACTTGGACGCAGGAGAACACTCCTTGAACACAATAAAAGCATTGAAAGTTGCTAAGTTGCAAAAATGGATGGCCAACTTCTTATACCAAACATAAGCCTTCCGATATGCAGTGTAAGGTTCCAACCTCTGATCTACTATGTCAACACCACCCATGTGCTTATTGTAGTCCACAATGCACACAGGTTTGTGCACATCAGCAACCTGACCCCAAACATGCATTGGTGAAGTACTCTCATCATGGATGGTAGTCAGCATGTACACATCCCTCCTGTCCACAAATTTCACAGCTAGTAGTTCTTCACTACGCAAGGAACTGCACTGACCCCTCAGAAGTTTTTTGCAAACAAGCTCTTTCAGAAAACCTTTGCGGTTAGAGCGGATTGTGCCACATGCAAACGTGTACACTCTAAACAATTGCACAGCAGTGCAGAAGTTATCAAGGTACAAATGGTGGCCTCTGAACAGTCTTCTAGCAAGAACCCACACAATTTTCTCTGAAACTCCAAAAGTGGACGGACAACCAGGGAAGTCAATAGTGGAATCTCTACCAGTGTACACACGAAAATTAAATACATATCCTGTCTTACTCTCAGACAACATATACAGTTTAATTTCATAGCGTGCCCTCTTGCTAGGGATGTACTGCCTAAAAACCAAACGACCCTTGAACAAAACCAAAGACTCCTCAATAGATATTTCTTTCCCTGGAATGTAAATCTCTGAAAATCGATCAACAAAGTGATCAAGAACAGGCCGAATCTTAAAAAGACGGTCCCAGTCAGGGTGACTACGTGGCAACGCCAAAGAATTATCCACAAAATGCAACATGCATAGCAAAAGTAAATACCGATCACGAGTCATAACAGCTGGAAATATGGCTGTTGCCATCAAGGGACTGGAAGACCAATATGAAGCAAGGTTTGGCTTCCTTACCAAACCATCAAAAAAGTCAAACCCAAAAACTTCTTTAGCTCTTTCAGATTTGTGGGAGTCCACCGGGTAGCTCTAGAGTGGGGCCTAAGTTTGTCACTGTTGTCCCTCAAAAACTGTTCAGCATACCAATTAGTCTGCTCAACAATCTCACCCAAAAATATATCATCCACAAATAACTGGAAATACTGTATAGGCAAAAAATGTTCACAATCCATTCTACACCCTGCATCACCGTTAAAGGCAGGCAACACCGGCTGCACCATGTTAGGATCAACCCAGAGACCAGCACTTCCAGTAGGAAGACAAGCAGCCTCAGGCTGCAATCCAGATGCCTCTTGCACCATCGGCACAGCAGTATCCTCCTCTAAAACAGGCCCTTCATCTGCACTGAGAGAACCTTCATCATCCGATGATTCCATGTGGAGAGAGAACTCCCTGCCAGAATCTTCCCCTCCCTCCTCTCCCTCAGACGCACTGTCAGTTTCATAATCCAGATCAGAGGAAGATTCAAGAAGCATACCAACCACTTGCTGAGCAGTCATTCTACGGCTAGCCATAATGATTACTAATAAAGGTAACTTGTCACACAAGTCAATAACAACAAACACTATGTAAAATAAGCAATTAACAAAATTCTCCTTTTTCAAAAATACCTATACACTGCAAAACGATACCACTCACTTGCAAGAAGCAGTTACACCACGTACTCTGCACAGACACAGTATGGATCAACAATAACCAACCAAAAAAAAGAGAAAACAAATGACATATTAGACAATGCAAAACACTAACTAAATATGCTGCCACTATGAGACCACTTACAAAAAAATGCATTCCTACATTACAATATTACTCATTTGGAGTAAATACAACACGAATATTTTAATTACCCAAAAACTGCAAGTACGCAAAACTGCACAACAACCACTGTCGAAACCACAAACAGAAATCAAAAGCTTTACACTAGAATAAAAAGGAGAAAAAAACATTACAATCACATATGCAAACAATGCACCAAACCTCCATCCAAGCTAAGGGGTAGGTGGGCCTAAGAGTATAAATTAAATATTCACCCGCGTAAAAGAGGAGCAACCCTTGCCCTTAAGGCCACCCCCCAAAACAAAAATTTCAAAAAAACTCTGGTGTCTTATGGCTACTGCCCCCCTTGGGAGCAAATGGGCCTAAAAACGTAATGCTACTCTGCCACCCAAAGAGGGCTGATATAGTCACAATCATCCTCCCATAAAGAGGAGTAACCCATGTCCAAAGGCGGCACCCCGCCATTAAAAAAAAATGTTGGTGGGCTACTGGCCCTACAAAAAAAAATAAAAAGAGAATATGCCGAACTGCCCCTCAGGGTGATATCAAAAGGGATGATGGACGGAGCGCTTCAGCAAATCTAACTCTCACCCCCATCAACTAATCTGGGTTTAATCCATCATCATTCTTTAGCTCACTCCACCACTTGACTTCAAATCATTTAAATCCGCCCCCCCGGGGGGGGCAAACAAAGAAAAATTATAGGCCCCCAAAAGGGGAGCAACCCTTGCAAAAGGGGTCGCTCCCCAAAACTACATTTTATAAACTGGGCTCCCTAAAATGGCCCGCATGGAAGCGACTCTTGCCCAAGGGGCCACTCCCCAGCACATTGGCCCAATAATAAAAATGTAACTCTGCCCCCCCAGGGGGGCAGACAAAGCAAACTATAATGCCCCCAAAACTACATATTAAAATATAGGCAAGCTAAAATGGCCCCCATGGGAGTGACCCTTGCCCAACACAATAGCAAAATGTATAAACTACAATTAAAATTCTGCCCTCCCAGGGAGGCAAACAAAGTGAAAAACATTGCCCCCAAAAGGGGAGCGACCCTTGCCTAAGGGGTCACTCCCCAAGACTAAATATTTCCAAAAGGCATGCCTAAAATGGCCCCCATGGGAGTGGCCCTTGCCCAAGGGGCCACTCCCCAAAACAATGCCCGATTTTGCGCCGTTTAAAAAAAATATATATATATTTTCTGCCCCCTCCCGGGTGGCAGACATCTAGGAATTAAGTGCCCCCTAAAGAGGAGCGACCCTTGCCCAAGGGGCCGCTCCCCAAAGTTAAAACATTGCCCAAAAAGTTTTAAAAACTAAATAAATCCCTGGCATCTAGTGGGCATTCCTGCTGCACGATCGCACGATCGTGCAGCAGGAATGCTCAGAAGAGGCATCGAGGGAAAGGAAAACCCTTTCCTTACCCCGGATGCCTCTTTTGTTTAAATCCCCCTCCCTCCCCAGCCCCAAAACGTACCTGTTTCTCCTCCGAAACGCATGAAGCAAATGGCTTCTCTGTGCATCAGAGGAGAAAGGGAACCTCCAATGACGTCATTGATGACGCGGGCGGGGGGGAGGGGGGAACGGGGGGAGGCAGGGGAAGGTCTTCCCCTGCCTTCCCCGTAAAAAATAATTAGATCGGGCACCCACGGGGGGAGCGCCAGGTCATGTCAGTTTAACACTGCAATGTCAGGCTGCAGTGGCTGGCCTGGCGACCTCTACAGTGCTACAGTAGTGGGTGGCCCAAGGAGTGCTGCGGACCACTAGCAGCATGTAATTTACAGGCCCTGGGAATATGTAGCACTGTATACTAGGGATTTATAAGTAAATTAAATGTGCTGATCAGGTGTATGCCAATTTCGGTGCATTTTGAGGGAGAGCAAGGCACTTTACTACTGGTTAGCAATAATAAGGTGTGCAGAGTCCTAAAGCCAACAAAAATAACAAAAATAGTTCAGGCAGAGATCCAGGGGAATACCATGCAAAAAGCGGTAATTTCCAACACCAGCTTACCAAAACACAATCAGAAAGCAAGAGATACACAGGTATGTGGCTGAAAATGCAGGGATGGCCTACTGAACCCATTGATCTAATAGAAGGCCTTCAAAGTTGTAATTAGAGGAAAATACATTGGCGCTACATACAGGACCAGAAAAGTGTTCGAGTAAGCTAAAACAGCATCATAATGATGATTGAAGCACAAATAACTCAAGGGAGTAGGGATATTAGTAGGCTAAGGGATTAAAGCAAAACGATGCTAGTAAATACTGGAAAAAGGCTGCTGCATGGACTATGAAACATATATCTCTAAAATGCACGATGAAGTGGATAAACCTGGAAGGTTATTGGCATGGCAGTGAAAACCTGATGTTAGACCTGCACCAATTGCTATTATATAATCCCAATACAGGGAAAGAAATATATACACACACACAAAATCAACCAAGGCTTTAACACAAATTTCTCTAAGCTATAAACAGACAAAAATGAGGACGATTCTAAATTCCTGCAATTTTTTTTAATTGTTGTAGTAACCCCACTCGGGGGCAGTAAAGATTTATTAGAAGCCTTATTAACCGTAAAAGAGATCAGAAAAATTATCAAGAAATTATCTGGCAGTATGCCTCCTTAGTCAAACGGTTTCCACATAGAATTCTGTGGTAGTAATGCAGATATATTGGCTCCGCGACTGCAAGATGCATACATACACAGCAGCAGTATTTAGATAAGGGTCCATTACCTTCTACCACTAATAACATCACTTACAATTAAAAGAGAAGAAGGTGATCTAGAATATTACTGATCATTGTCCTTCTTAAACTTGGATTACAAAATACTTAGTAAGCATATAGCAAATAGACGGACCTGGACAGATCAAAGTGGATTTTTATCGGCATTTCACTCCTCCCCAAACATTAGGATGTTATTTTATGTGTTAGACCAAGCATCAGCCACCACAGATAAACCAGTGGTGATCAGTTGTCCTTGAAGACTTTTGATCCTGTGCACTGGAGATACATGAAGCAGGTGTTCCAAAAACTGCAAACGGGACAAATATTATTTAGTGACTAATCCTATGATACAGTGAAAAACAGCCTGAGTAAGAACATGTGAAGTGTTTTCAGTTACCCAGTACAGTGACTCACATTACAAGGAGGAGCCACATAGCCTAAATATTTGCATTACTGATGGAACCATTGCCAAACCTAGTGAAACTGATGAGAATCTAGGTTGGCATCACCATAGCTGAGTAAACGCACAGTGTATTATTATATTCAGAGGACTTTCTCATGTACATAGAGTGTAAACTGAGAAATTCCCATTTTGTGCAAAGTTGTAGAACTATTTACCAGAATCTGTGGTATAGGTGTTAATCAGGAGAAATAATGTTTACATCCTATAAACGAGCATTAGAAAGGCACTTCCTTCAAAGTGCTGTTAAATGTCACAATGGTAAAAGAATAACTTTCAGTATCTGGGCATACAGGTTTAACGGTTGGCTCTGGATTTAATTGAGGAGAATATTGTAAAAACCAATTCCGCAGTGAGGGGGCATTCTGGGTCTCAAAGCTATGATAAAAATAGTGATACTGCCTGATTTCTTATACTCTTATGCTACCATACTAGTAGAAACATCTCCAAATTATTTAAAGAGATAGACATTGTGATCAGAACACAGGAGGCATAGACTAGTGCTCAACACCCTCTGACGATGGAAGAGTTGGACTCCCAGATCTAGAAAAAACGTCCTCAGCTGCACAATTACAGTAGCTGGGCAAATGGTTGGTGGATCCTCCTAGATCCGATGCAGTAAAGGCAGTGCACCTGATGCATAAAGGGGAAATGATCACTACCTTAATAGATGAAACTGCAAACTCCCCAAAAAATCTTACTAAATGTAGCAAGATATTGATTGGATAGACCCAATAAAAACGATGATTGTAAGCAGGCATCAGAATACAAGATGTGCCATGAGTACTCCAAATAACGAGATGTGATATACTAAAATGGAAAGAGCAGTGCTTAATTTGTGCCAGTGGTTTCCGGTGCTTAGCACAGGCAGTTATTTATCAGGGCAGGGTCTCCCGGGTCTAGAAAACTGAGTGCCAACTCGCATCAACTACAACTGCACAAAGTGTGTCGGTGTCACCCAATAATATGTGCTTATGATCACATTCACAGTCACTCACTCGGTCTCCTTCTCTCCGATTCCCCAGTGAGGAGTGGACAGCCAATGATAAATGCATGCCTCTTCAGTCAGTGTTTCTGGGTGGGCCACTGATTGGGCTGGATTTGGTCTTGCGGCAGCTATGCCAACGTGCGTGCCGTGACCTTTTTAAAACTCCATTCCGTCGGCCCTGTCTTTACTATCACGATGGAACACACACACGACTCACCGGCAGTCCCATCAGACCGGCACTATTTGAAGCAGTGTGTTGTGTGCTGAGTGCAGCAGCAGGCCTGGCCTCCTATAATAAAGGCAGTAAACTTAACATTACTTAACGTGGCTCAGTAAGTAACGCTGCTTTTTGGTCGAGCATTCAACACCTTTTGTATATACTTTAGTATATACTTATATGTGTATGTACTTTGTGGGGTCTGGAGATCAGCCCTAGGACTTTTCTGCTTCCGCTTAGGGACTCTTTTCCTGTTCAACTGCCTCTATTTAACTTGTTTTAATAGAAAATGACCAGTAGAGGTCAGTAAAATACCAGAATTGCTTTCTGCTGAGGGACTTTCTTTTTTTTAAATTTTCTGGCAACTGACTTTATTTAACTTTCTTGATAGAACGCGACTAGCAGAGGTCAATAAATACCAGAATCACTTAAGCATTCTCAAGATTCTAGTCCCTAGAAATTGTCTTTCACGAGCAACCCATAGACAATAATATTTTTTTTAAATCTTGTTTTTTCAGTGATCTGACAACCGAAGGCCCTAATTTTATATTAAAAACATAGCTTTGGACTATACCATATCCTTTCCAGCTGAAAGGCAATATTTCTCTCCATGTGTTCCCATACCTGCCGTGTCACGCAGTTTGGTGCTTACTTGACCTCCATGTTCAAGAACAGTAGACCCAGGCTAATAAGCTGCATAGCTAAATACATATAAGGTCCCAAAGGCGAGAACGATTGCATTGCAACCACCAAATTCTGTTGGTGGTTGGTATGTTACTGTTCGGTGAGTGATGACTGGCTCTGAGCTATCATTCACCAGGGCACCACTTGCAATTCCCCCAGGCCGCGAAGCTGGAAGGGTGGGGGCCGGGCCAGTTTTGAAACGGGGTGCAGGACTGGTTTTGTAAAGCCTTTCTTCCCCTATTGCGTAGCACTTTCAGATTCCTGTCCTCTAAAGTCTGGGTCAGTGAATCAATCTCTATGGCCACTCTGTGGTAGTCGCTGATTGTCTTTTAGGCAGCAACAGCGAGACATTTAATTTCTCAGAGGGAAAGGTTTGGTGATGGTGAAGGGGCCTGCTACACTTTGTTGCTCCTTTCCTTTATGTACTTTTCCACTGTAATTTTCGCTGGATGATTTCCTAGACTGGGTTGCCCACTTTCCATGTCTGCTTTGTCCAGGCCAGTCTCAACCTTGTAGCAAATCCTAGCTTGCCAGATGCTGGCAATTTAGCATCAACTAAGCCCTTCCTGGCTTTCCTGTGCACATCTTGCTGCTCTGTGCTTAGTTGTCTTGTGGCTTCAATTATGCTCCTAACTGCCCCCCTATCAAATTGGGTTTCCTACAGTAGTTATGACCCCTCAAAAATCTCCTTCCCCCCATACTGCACTCCTGCCAAAATATATGCAGCAAGTGAACCCCTCTCCGAACTCCACGCAGGTTCCATCAAGTGAACAGAAGCACACTAAGTAATGGCTGTCTCAGAGTAAGATGGCCCATTGTTTCTTTCCACAGCTTTGAGAACGTGTGCCGATAACTGTCCGTCGGCTTTATTGCTCTATCATGTGCCTTGTTTTCACACCTCATTCTAATTTTGAAATTAACACACAGCGTTATATCCCAACATATCGTGTCAGCAATATTTTCATTTGACAGCGTCATTGGTCCTCAATCATACATGCCGGCGCTTTTATTTAAGGACGCATTCATTATAGGAGGCCCAGGGAGATTAAGAGATTTGCCCAGAATAACAGGATGTTGGAATGCCGAGATTCTAACCTGGCTCCCCAGTTCCGAAGTCGGCAGCTCTAGCCATTACCCACAACCTCTCACCCCTAACCATTTTCATAGTTAGTAGTTGGTTCTTTTTTAGGTGGTGCAAACCAGGGACATGGGCTGATGCAAGCTGCATGCTGACGAGAGTCCCGGCATTTATTTATTTATTTACAAATTAATTGTGATGGAAAATCTAGGCACTACATATAACTAAGGGGCAATGTACTCCGATATAGATGTGGTTGATATATTCAGTTTATGACAATGGTAATTACTGTGCCCTATTATATTTTGGCAGATTGAGTAATCTCCATTGGGCTGGCAAAGGACTTTACGTCTGCCAGGCTGAGAACACTCTGCCCGCCAAATCTCCTATGGCTAATTGAGCCATTAGCAATTTTCACTGCCCCTTACCCCCAGGGTTTTCCTAATGGTGACCATCAGTGAAAACTGATATGATATACTATTTATATTGCGCACAGTTACTCCTAGGAGTGCCCTTCTGCAGGAAAAGCTGAAGATCGGAGAGGAAAAAGTTAGGCCAGTCAAAAAAAAAAACAGTTTTTCAGTTTAAAAAAAAGAAAAAGCCCTGGATCACTTATGGAGCGTAATTCCAAGGGGAGTTTATTCCAGACCGCTGCACCCAAAAAAGTGAGTGATCTACCTCCTGCTCTCTGTCTCCGTATCCTGGGTGTGCATGCCAGAAATTTACTAGTAGATAAAAGCTGAATCTGGTACTTGGATAGGTAGGTCCTTTGCCATAGAGGGCTGCATGAACCAACACCATAGACTCGGATTTCACTCTCTCCCTGATGGACAGCGAATGGAGATACCAAAGATGAGACCTGATGCGCATCAGCCTTGGGAGATTAAGCAAAAGTCGAGCTGCTTAGTTCTGGATCACCTGAAGTTTATCCAAGTGATATTCCGGAAGGCCCAAATAAAGGGCTTTGCTGTAGTTTTTTCGAGACGTAATCCATCCCTGGATAACTGTTTTCTTTGCATGTGAAGGCAGAAGAGGCAGAAATGTCTTTAGAGATCTCATGTCCCCAAAGCAGAGTCCAGTCATCCTATTAATTTGGGGACCAAATGACAACCTATTATCAAACAAAATCCCCAGATTTTTTACAGAATCTCTTTGGGGATCAAGCGAGGGTGTATCGTCTGGCCAGAATGTTATCCAGAACTTTGAGCAAAACTCCCCAAAGAGGTGAATTTCAGTTTTATCCTCGTTACATTTCAATTTCACCTTTGCTAGCGAATAACAGACTGCAGTGAGAAAGAATTTAAAACGAGAGCTATTCTATCATGTTTCCTTTTTCCAGGAGAAGAGCAACTCTGTGTCATCCACATAAGAGATCACTTTTGCTCCAAATTGTTCTACTAACTGGATCAAAGGGGTAAGATGAATGTTGAAAAATGTGGGACTCTATAACGATCTCTGAGGGACCCCTGTATTCACCTTTTGGGGACTTGCAGAACAGGGGGGGAATCCAAATTTGTTGGCTTCTATTTTCTAAGAAGAATTTTAACCAGCTCCAGGCTTGCCCTGTCACTCATATCTCTTGAAGCCGATCTAAAAGCAGAGCATGTGGGACTGTGTCAAACGCTGCCGACAGGTCAAATAAGATCAGTGCAGCTATGCCCCCCAGTGTCCAAGGTACCCCTAATGAATTACGATACCTCTATCGGACGTGTCTGTACTGTGCTGAGCTCTAAAGCCCGATTGACTTAGGTGGAAAAGCCTGTTAGCCTCCACAAAATTAGACAGTTGTCTACTCATCTGCTTCTCTTAATGTTTTAGAGAAAGACAGTAAACGGGAGATAGGCCTTTATTTAGATAGGTCAGCTGGATCTGCTGTTAGGCAATGATTCTACCCCCTCATAAAAAAAGCTGTTTCAAAATGCTGGGAATGGTTGTTGTTCTTAATGATGTATTCAGAATCTCATTGATCACTGGATTGATTACATCTGCCCTGGCAACTAGAAGTTTAGGGGGACATGGGTCATTTGGGGGAGCCTGATTTTTTTTTTCTTTCTTTTTTTTTTATAGTTTTGAGAGCCATAAGAGAACACTCCGGAGAGATAGCTTCTAAGGAGCTCCGCTTTAAATTACTTTCAGATATCTCATTCCTTGGAGTTATAGGTCCTGATTCTACAGCTGGTGTTTCGCCTACTCCTAGGCTAGCCTGAATACTTAAGATCTTTGAGGAAAAAACCTGCCAGATTTTCACACCATTTGACTGAGGCCTCTTGGAAGTGTTTGCAGGCTGATGGAGCCATAAAGCTCTTAACTATCGTTAAAATCTCTTCAGAGCTATTACCTGACTTTCCGGTTCGCTCCTCAAAGTAGATTTGTTTAGCTTTAGTTATGGCCACAAAATAATCCTTTTGTGCTTTTTTTTTTTTTTTTTGGGATAATCAATTTTTTAATGAGTAAATACAACAAGAACAAGAAAAAATTCTTTGGTTGCAGTCCATCAATCAGCTTAAACAGTGGGTTCAAAGCAACAAAGGTTCTGTGCAGGGTCAGTCCAATCGACTATAACTACCCCATGCGCTCCACATTGGCAACATAATAAGAGATATAGGGTACATTAGGGATCATGGCGGGATCAAGTTGAACCATTTCCCCATATTTTGTGGAACAAATCCGGCGAGCCCCGGGATTCAAACACTGCCTCCTCTTGGACGCCACACCAGTCTACCCCCCTTCTCCACCCCCTGACAGTAGGAGCAGCGGTGCGCATCCAGTATGTCGCTATGTCCCTTTTAGCCACCGCCACCGCTGTTCCCAGTAATCTTTTATTAGGTCTCGCGACCTATCAATGCGCGCAAGCGCATTGAGGGAGCGAGAATTCAAGTGCTCAAAATACTCGTGAAACCACGGGTTTTTCCATGCGGTTTTCTTCGAGTTCACGTGGCCACAGGCACGCGCTTTTGGGCCATAAACTTTCCCCCTCCCCAGCCAGCTTTGCCAGCAGCATTTGCCTCATCAAAGGCTTCCGCTGCCCCGCCCCCCGCCCTCACTTATTCACGGCCGCAGGCCGTGACTTCAAAGGGTGCCCCCTGCTTCACGGCCATCTGTTCCCCAGCACCTCCCCTCTCTCTCCCCTAATTATTCACTGCTGGCCGGCCCGCACATCTAGTTTTCCACGCCGTAGGACAAGCTTCTTTGCTGTTTACAGCGTTTTTTACTTTCAAAATATACGGAATGCTCTCTACATGTGTTTAGCACTCTGCTTATCAACAATCTCTCGTTTTCACTGTTAACTTTCACTCCTACTTTGGGCAATGCTATATTTTCCTTGTGGCTGGAGTCGACAATTAATAAAAAAAAAATGAAGCTACGTAATGAAATATCAAAACGAGCCTTGAGTTTCTTCATGGTGCAGGGTTAGTCCATTATAATTCATGTCTTCATTATTTTGTTTTATGTGCTCCGTCCTTCAGGTAGTTCTTCTCTATTTTGTTTACTTATTTCTTTTCAAGTTTTACATTTGTAGATTAAGAGGAGGACATTTTAGAGACTAACACCAGTCTTAAATCTACCGGCAGGAGGCGCTCTTGCCACATGGCTCATGTTTATAATCTGAATAATTCATTAGGAAAGTGTAAGCTATTGGCTTTGTAAATAACAATGCTATTAATTTATATATTTTCAGTGCCAACACATATTAAAAAAATTATTGTCATTTACAATACCAATAGCCCACACTTTCCTAATGCGATACCTATTGGCAACGCCAGTGCTTGTCCATCCTGGAGCCATCCAGACCATCAAAAATTCCCAGCAGCATTCTGAGTGGGTCATGAGGAACCTCCCAACCCAGGGCTAATGTAAGCTCCCGCTCCACCCCCCCTCCAGAACCTCTCTAACGCTGGGCAGAGCCACATCATGTGGTAGAAATCAGCAGGTGAAGAGCCGCATTTCGGGCAGTCTGGGGAAGGTCGCAAGTGGGCACGGAAGAGTCGCGCAGGGGTAAGGTAGACCGTGTGCAGGTAGTATATCTGCACCAGGCGCAGCCTGGAGGACGTGGTCAGGGTTTTAGGTGCCATCAGAGCATTCCTCTGCCTCCTCCAGGGGCCCACCCATCCCTCCCATCGGGCACGGACTCCATCTAAGGACGCCGGGCCATTATTTATTAGGGATCGATAGATACGGGACACTCCCCCCTTGCCTAGGTTCCCCATCATGACCTGGGCTTCCAGCGGGCTGAACTCTGGGAGGGAAATTGGTGAGCGGAGGTGTACAAGAACAGCGTGTCGCAGTTGCAGGTAGCGGAAGTGTTGGGTATGGGGAAGGGCATGTCGCTGCTGAAGGTCCGCAAAGGCGCGAATATGGTCCCCCACCCAAATATCCCCAAGAACCGAGAGGCCAATTAAATCCCAAAAGCGGAATCCATTCAGGGACGAGACCTCTCGGAGCCAGTTGCCATGCCAGAGCGGCATCTGACGAGTCAGTTTACGATCCCACCCTACGTGGCGCAGGGCGGCTCGCCAGGCCAGGAGGACCGAACGAGTGATCGGTGCCATGGTCTGCGGAACAGGGCAGCCGTAGAGAAACGCCTGGATCTGCGGAAAATCCGTAGAGTCCAGCTCCACGCGGTAAGCTGGGTTGGACCAGCCACCTGCAGACCATTCGTGGATAACTGTCAATTTGGTGGCCAGGTAGTAGAGATGAAGGTGGGTGACTCCCATACCCCCATCAAAGGGAGAGATGCGGGTGTGCGCCAGGGACATTCGCGGACGCCCGCCACTCCAGAGAAAGCGTGACAAGAGCCCATCAAGTTCGCGGAACTAATTACGGGAGAGGAGGATGGAGATGTTTAGGAGGACATATAGGAAACGGGGGAGGACCATCATTTTGAAGAGGGCACTTCTCCCCAAGGGGTTGAGGGGAAGAGCCTGCCATTTCTTGAGGTCCGCCTTCGTCCGGGCCATCAGGGGGGCAAGATTCAGTGCCCATTCAAGATCTGGCAAGAGGGTTACCCATATCTCGAGGTATTTCACCGAGTGGCGCCTTAGGGGGATTGACGACTGCCAATCAAAGCACTCCCTGGAGGAATGTAGCGGGACCAACGTTGATTTAGCCGCATTAAGTTGGAGTCCGGAGGCCTTCTCAAAGTTGGCGAGGATGCGCAAGCACCTCGGGCCCCTAGCTCGCCGGGTCCTCCAAATAGAGGAGTACGTCGTCACCGTACAGGGCTATTTTGTCCTCGCGACTCCTGTCCCAGGTCCATCCCCTGACAAGGGGGTCCCGCTGGATGAGCAGCGCCAGGGGCTCCATTGCCAGCGCGAATAGGAGCGGGGAGAGGGGGCAACCCTGGCGCGTGCCCCTACCAATCGGAAAGGCCTCGGAAAGCATTCCGTTGACAAGTACACAAGTCCTGGGATTGGCATAGAGGACCTTGACAAGGTGGCGAAACAACGGCCCAAAGCCCATTGCCTCCAGCACATCCTGAAGGTAGTCCCAGTTCACCGCGTCGATGGCCTTCTCGAAGTCAAGGAAGAGGAGGGCCAGGTATGGGGAGAGGCGGGCACGGTGGGCCAAGGCCAGATGAAGGCGACGGATGCAGTGACGGGTACCCCTGGAAGGCATGAGTCCACATTGGTCGGGGTGAACCAGGTCTTGCAGTTGGGGCTTAAGCCTCTGGGCCAATATTGTGGCGAAGAGCTTGATCTCGGTGTTAATGAGGGAGATTGGGTGGTAGTCTGCGCAGTTAGTTGAGGACGGTTGGGTCTTAGGGATGACCACAATCGTAGCCAAGTCCGATTCGGGGGGGAAAGGAGCCAGTCTCCGCCACCTGCTGGAAGAGGGACAGCAACCGGGGAGCTAAGATATCTCGAAAGGCAGCATAGTACTCCTGCGGGTATCCGTTGGGGCCAGGTGTTTTGCCTGGATGGAGAAGTGGGACGGCCTCCAGGACTTCTTCGAGGGCAATGGGGCGCTCCAGGGCGTCCGTGGACTTGGGGGTGAGAGTTGGGAGTCGGGCATCAGCCCCACTCAACAAGGAGGTTAGGGGCGTATCTGGCGAGCGCGCCGCGTAGAGGCGCGTATAGAAAGTCGCAAAGGTTCCGGCTATGGCCGCAGAGGTGACCCGAAGGGTACCGTCCTGCGCACAGACCTCCGGGATGATACGGTGGACTCTGGGATAGGAGACCAGATTATGGAGGGGTTTGCCATTCTGGTCTCCCCACCCATAGACCCGCGCCACCGAGGAACGCCAGAGCATCTGGGCCGAGTCCAGTGAGATCTGTCGGATTTCCTCCCGAATCAACGCGAGTTGCCGGGAGGGGTCCGCATGCCCAGCGGAGGCGTGCTCCTCCTCCAGTCGCGCAGCCCGGAGTTCCAGCTCCGCGAGCCGGGTCAACTGACCCGCCCTTTTGGCATGTACAAGCCCTCTCGCCACCCTGCGAATCACGGCCTTGCCCGCCTCCCACACAATTCCAAGTGAGGGAACCGAGTCTTCATTAGTTTCAAAGTAGTGGCCCAGCTCCTGTCTCAGTGTGTCGACAAGTTCGGGGTCTTTCAGGAACCAAGCGTTGAGGCGCCAAGTCGCGCACGGGCCCGTCAATGAAGAGCCGAGCCGGAGAGATACAAGGGAGTGGTCGGACAGGCCTCTGGGCAATATGGCCACCCCAGAAACTAAGTGTCAGTCCGTGGCCGGAAGCAGGATAAGGTCGATCCGGGAGTGGGTGTGTTGTGAGGCTGATGTGTGGGTGAATTGTGCTTTGCGGGGGTTGCAGACCTTCCAAGTATCAGAGTGCCCCAGCGCCGAGGTCCAACGGACAGAGCAACGGACGAGGAGATCCGCGATTCCGACGGAGTCCCAGTCGAATCGTGTTGGGGCTGCAAGACGGCATTGAAGTCGCCTCCTATCACCGCGAGGCCGTGCGGAAGAAAGGAAAAGATCTGCATAAGACAGTGGAGCGTTGGGGACAGGAGGGCGGGTGGAATGTAGATATTCAGGAGATTCAGAGGACAGCCCTCCACGTGCCTGATATCGCCACATAACGCCCCTGCGGGTTGTTGGAGACCTTGGTCAGGGTAAAGGTTAGGCCTCTCCGAAGCAGGATGGCCACTCCTCGGGACCCGCGCACGAACCCAGAGTGCCAGACCATCACCAACCCATAACGGGCCAGGAAGTTACATTGTGTGCCTAGGAGATGAGCTTCCTGAAGGAGGAGAACATCCGCTGCATGCCGGTGGGCCGCCCCAAGAACGGCCGCGTGCTTGATACGGTCCAATAGACTGCTTACATTCCATGAAAGAACATGGAGGGGTTTAGTCAGCGAGTACGCCATCTGGGAAGGGGAGGATAGTTGCGGGACTGAAGTGCCGAGAAGCTCACCTACAGGGAGGGAACCAGCACGCTGCGCATAGGCAAGAGGAACCCTACAAGGATAAGGGGTGGATCAGGATCATAGAAGGCCCAATGAAGGAGCCAGAGGGGAGGTGGATCGACTGCACGCGGTCGTTCCTCCAGGCGGCCCATAGGCGGCCAAAAATAACAAAGTAGTAAGGAAGAGGAGATGCATATCAAGCGTGAACCCACTCGCAACATGTCGTCAAGAAAGAGAGCTGCAACCAGCCACCCATAGGTAGCACCAACAATGGCCGAGGAGCGGCTAAACAGAGCTGAACTAAAAGGCGGCCCGTAGGCAGCCAAAAACAACAAACCAGAAGGCGTTAACGGACTCTTCCCCCCCACCCCCCCATACCCCTCAACTCCCCCCACCCTACACTTCAAAACAGGAAGCATCTGTCGCCCTGAAATCAGAACCCCCAACCCCCCTACCCAGGGGAATGTGCTAAAGTAAAACGGTTAGCAGGAACCGGTGGCACCAGACAAGAGTATGCTAAGGAGGACCCCCCTCCATATCACAGGATTCATGGTAACAGCTTTAACACTAACATTCAAGGATGGTCAGAACAGCGGACAACAGCAGTAGATCCACCAATGATAGAGAGGATGTGAAACAAGCAGGAGAAGGTGGACAAGGTCAAGGCATGGCTACGAGGGCCTTGACAAATTGCGCTTGTTTCTCCCAGGAGTACATCATGGACAGTCAGTTCCACGATCGACAGGTCGGTCCCTGAGGACCCGTCTGAGCGGGAGCGGTGCACCAGGCCCATCCAGTAGAGAGCAGACATCAGGCGAGGATGGTTCAAACCTCCACATCCTCCAAAGAGCCACGGATCACAGGGCTGCTCGATAAGTCTGAAGCCGACCTTGCTTTCCGCAAGCCCATATTCAGCTCAGGGGTCCCTTCAATGACAACCAAGGATGGGGAGGGGGGAGCAGAGGGGAGAGCACTTTCCCCGCAGGCGGGGTCGAGGGCCGGCGGGATCCCTCCCCCGGCGACTGGGAGCCACATCTGTAGTGCTATTACTATCAGGTATGGGCTTTGGAATAGACGGTTTGTTTAAGTCTTTTATCTTGGCTAGGCCAAGACAGGTTGTTTGTTGAATGGTGTCATTCAGGAATATTATCTGTTCTGGGATCATGCAGGCTCTGAATAATGATTCTAGACCTTCTACCTGCCAGTCTTTTGTACCCCAGATGGTTTTTGTCTCAATGTTGTTTTTCCAAAATTCAAGACCAAATGTAGACATTTTTTCATAACATTTTTCAGAATAAATCAATTTAGTATTTGTCAACATGTTTATCATTCCTGTCTTATTTAACATTTTAAAATAAAACGTTTCTGCATCAGTGTTAAACCCTGAGAAGTATGGGAATTTCTCATAAAATGTTTTCGAGCTACCTTTTGGCGGTGTTGGACAATGTTCCCATTGATTATAAGTAAAAACATTTCTAGGATTAGCAGATTTATGCAAATAGTGATGCCCATAATGATTAAAACAGTACATTTCTTCATAATTTGATGAACCCTGTAAATAATCATGTTCTGTGAATTTTGCTCACATTTCTAAATCTGACATCATATTATTAATATTTTCAAAGTCCCAATCATCAGAGAAAGTACTAGGTGATACAAAGTCACTTAAGGAAACCTTGAATTGATGTGGATATTTCAAGAGTTCAACCGGGCCATAGATTCGTAATCCGTTGTGTCCCATGCTACCCCACCAGGTATTGAAATGGCTGTGATGTTCGCTGATGACAGTTATCTTTTTTCGATGTGTGACGATCTGTGTGGTTTTAGAGCCAAATTGATGTTCTGACTTGCTGTGTCCATTGTACTATATTTTCCATCAATAAATCTACCCAAACTTAAAACCAAAATCAGCCAGAGCAGGAGGAAAAGTACACCTAACACAATCCATAATTCAATCCATGGTGAAATCAAATAAGTTTCTTTGAGTTGATGAAAGAGTTCTGTAATTTTGTCTTTGAAAGTTTTTGTTGCTGGCTTATCTTCATGTTCACTTGGATCATCAGAAAAGTCATCGAAATTGATGAAGTAGCCAGATGCAGTTCTGTCGATTGTTGGAATTGCTTCCAGACTTTCATTTGTCTTTGGATCTTTCTTTGTTTCATTAGTATAGTCTGAGGCTACATCATTGTAGACAGGTGTTTCATGACGAACTGTTGCAATTTGGGTTTCAAGAGGCACAAGTTCCATGGCTTTGTTGCATAGTCCTTTTTTATTCACTGCAGGTTTATCAAATGTGATTAGTCTCTCAGTTTGAACCTCTTGGATTGTAGCAAGGTTTGGTCTTCTGCTACTTCTTGGGAGTCCACTGGGCCTACTACTTATTATTGGCCACATGATTGTGGTTTTACCAGGTTGATTGATACAACTCTGTTCTCCTTTTTACCAGCAAGGGGCGGTAGTACTACTGATCCGCTGGCAGCTAAGACAGGTACTGCTTTTCTGTAAGAAGGCCCAAATTCCTTCTTCACTGCGATCTTTTCTCTGACCAGATCCCCAATCTTTGGAATCCAGACAGGTCTTGCTGGGACAGGTGGTTTTTCTTCAGTGGCCGTTGGCTTTAGCTTTGTGTTACTTAGACTTCTTCTTGTTTCATTTAAGTCCTTTAAAACAGCCAAACGATCTTTGATATCAAAGGTTTTTTATTTCACCACTGAAGTCTGACAATCGAGATCATGAATGAACATTCTAGTACCAAACAAAAGTTCGTACGGAGTGATACCTCCTAGAGAATTTCTTGGCAGATTATTAAGACTACGTTGGACACTTATTAGATGTTTGACCCACCCGTCACCCGAACCTAATACCCTCGCTGTTATAGATTGCTTTATGTCACGGGTTTTTCTCTCCACTACCGCATTTCCCTCGGGATGGAATGGACTAGAGTACCGCAATGCAATGCCCAAGCTGGCCATGGCCTCCTTGTAAGCTCGAGAGCTAAACGCAGGACCCTGGTCAGAATGTAGCATGCCAATTGCGTATGTGCCGATAAAGACTCGCAAATCTTTTATACCCGTTTTGGCGTCAGCCGAGCGCTGGGGCCTCATCTAAATGAATCTCGTCTTAATAATTATCGGATCGCATTTTTCCGTCTGGATGTCTGCGTATAGATAGCCTAATGCTGTCTAATAGAGGTGTCCGGGCAGGTGTCTGGTCCGGTTCACAACTGAGATCTCTATTGCAGTTCTGACAATTTATTGCAAAGTTATAAATCGGCACGCTCATCCCCGGCCACCAGTATTGTGATTGCAATTCTATTAGAGATTTCAAGATCTCTTGGTGCCTCAGACCCATTCCCATGTGTGCTTCTTGAATCAAGTAAGCTCTCCGGTTCGTGTTTGGAATTACTTTGTCCCCCACTCCAGGGATTCGAGCAAAAGGAACGGTGTTTGCATCAATTATGTATGTATTATTGAGTGGATAGTTGAAAGGTAATGCTGCATAGTCGCCTTTTAGTGAGGCTTTTACTGCCAGCATGGTTTCTCCATCTATTTGTTTTTTAGATCGCTTTTTTGTGGCTACGGAAGCCGGTTGAACAGCTGCCGCTGAGGCTGTGTAAGCCAATGAATTCCCTGCAACGTGAACGCCATCACGTCGATGACTCAGTGTATGTATCACGTGAGTCTTTTTAAAAGAACTACTTGTTCCCAGAGCTTTTTATGCTTTATTGTGGCACCTGTCTCATCTTTGTAACCGTTTTTAATCCAGGTCTGCATGTTATTATTGTAAGACTGGACGCAGTAATGCGAATCGCACACTATTAGTGTGGGGAATTCGCGATCGGCATTTTCAAGCGCCATCTTTAAAGATCTTATTTCAGCCCGCTGAGCTGTACAGTTTGAGTGATTCAGTTTTAGTGACGATCGGTCAGAATTTACCTAAGCGCCAGCGACCTTTGACAATCGCGCACGCAGCATTGTAAATTTGTTTTTCCACAACGTAGTGTTGTGCAAATCTGTCCGTGTAGATTACACAGGTGTATTGTTCTAGAGGCAGAATTTCGATCGGCAGAGGATATTCATGTTCGTATTCTAGATCTTCTAGCTTTTTCATTTTGGGATCAAATGCGTGTTTCACGTCTGTTGCAGCAAGAGAATTTTCCCATTGTATCCATTTTGGATTTAAAGCCATAGCATTTGGAATGCCTGGTCTTGTTACTGCCTCAAGGGCTGATACTGCTGTTAAAACAGATATGCTCTTACCTTTGGCTAGGGCTCTTTCTTTTGCTACAGCAGTTTGAACCACAGTCCGAATTTTTTCTGTAGAACTGAATTTCATTTCAGCTTGTGTGTACAAGTGTGATTTATAAGCTATTGGTACCGTTTCTCCCTCATTAGAGGTCCGGTATGTGAATCCGCATCTTCCTGGGATGACTCTGATTACAAGGTTGCGTTCTTTTGCGCGTGTTTGCAGTTTTGTTTTAGTTAACATGTCTGTTTGTAATGAACGTAAAATTTCTGTGTGTTTGAGTCCAATTAATTGGTTTGAAATCAGGTTTTATTAATTCGTAGAGAGGTTTAACCCTCTCTGCATAATTTAGAATATAAGTTCTTCCGAAATTCAGGAAACCTAGAATTGATTGTAAGTTTTTCAGCGTTTTTGGAGCTTGGAGTACTGCACACTTCTCTAAGAAGTTGTCTGCTAGGCTTTTGCCTTCACTTCATAATTCATATCCTAAAAACAGGACAGTTAGATGGGCAATTCGTGACTTTTTAAAGTTGAATTTGTACACTTCAGCTCCGAACCCAAGTATGATGGTGTTCACTCTTTTCAAGTGTGTCTCCAGGTCGTCGTCTGTAAGATAGATGTCATCGACATAAGATAATGCCTCAACATCATACATTTGTAGTAACTCTGTTACCCTGGCTGAGAATAATCCTGGGCTGTTCTTGAATCCCCGTGGGAGACGACAAAATTGTCCCCATACTGGAGAAAGCGGTCAAATACCTGCTTTCTAGTGCTATGTTTTGACAGAAGAAACCATTTGAAATATCTAATGCAAATGTTTTGCAACAAGAGTTTAGGTGTCTGTAGTCCAAAACTAGACGATATGAATTGTCTGGTTTGGAGACAGGAAACAAAGGATTGTTCATTTGTGAGGTGCATGTTTCAATCACCCCCTGGTATTCAAGTTGATCTAAGATCTCCCTGACTTGTTTTTTAGCTTCTTGCTTAACAGGATACTGCCTTGTGCAGTGGGTTGATTTTTTTAACTGAATTTTATGGGGAGGAGAATCCTCATCCCATCCTACATGATTTTTATATAATGCAGGGGCTTGGGCTACTGCCCATTTTCTATCATATGTGTATTTTTGATGAATTGGAATGTGATTTAAGAAGGCAGGCATAATCATTTATTCGCCATCTGGGCTCTCCCTGACAAACTCTGGTGGCCAGTCTTTCTCTGCTAGCAGGATATCATAGCCTTTAGATAGGTTATCCCAAAAGAGACCCCTTATTTTCCTAATTTTGTCCCCCTCTATACGTAATGTTATTTCATATAATTTATGGGGCACGCTAACTCTGGTGTCTGCAGTTTCCACTTGAATGTATTCATTCGTGTCCACTGTCTCCAGAAGATTCATCAGGATCTTGCGAGCTATGGTCACTTCTGCTGCGCTGTCTAGCATTGTCTGGGCCCATTCCCCGTTTTTCAGTTGTGTCCTCAGAATCCTCTGCATGTTTTATTTTAATACTAGCTACCTTCTTTTTTCGAAATTGTAATTTTTAACTTTGATGAGCAGGTTCCTTGTCTTTGGACTTGACGTGCTCTTCTTTGTGTTCTGACCGTCCTCTTTCCGATTTCTGTGAGGAAGTCTGAAAAGATCGAGAGGGACGTGTATCAATATCTTTATCTGTCAGGTTTTCTCAAATTGTCCCTATTTCTAAGGTTGTATCTTTTTTCAGAGGGCTCCCTGTGTGGAGACTTGCCTCCTCTTTCTGGAGATCTATCTCTCCGTTGAGGAGACCTTCCTCTGGAATGAAACTGTTTTTCTCTGGTAGTCGTTTGTTTATTAGCCTCCAACCTCTTTTTTGGAGTATTGAGATTATTCTTGATAAATGTTTTTTCAGGATTTTCAGTTAGTTGTGGTTGTAGTGGTTTCCCACCCAAACTATCTCTTCCTAGTTCTTCATAGGATTTTTCAATTAATCTGGCAAGTTCAAAAGGTTGTTCTGCTATATTTGTTTCTTTCAATTTTTGGCGGCAGGTTGTACCGTCAATTGTCAATTGAACTAATTCTCTATAAGCTTTTGTTAATTCCTTTAGTTTAACTAAAAGTTCCTGGTCTGACATTTTTTCAATGTCGGGATGTGGTGTATAGCTGGCAAGAACCGGCCATGTGGCTCCTGGTCTACCTAGTGGACCGAGCCTGGTGATGTGATTTTGATGTTTTAGGGCGCCTTTAAACCAGAGCTCGTGCTCTTGGTATGTTAGTGGAATTTCAACATCCTCGAAAGGGGTGTATTCCTCTGGATATTCATCTATTTTGTAATAGTGAAACTCGTGTGTTACAGCATGTGCTGCTGGAAAGCGTATCCAGGAATAGAATACCTCTGTCTGCCGATATTCATGGGCCTCTACCACAAATATGACTGTACCACCTCTTGATGATACTCCATTTTTTATGAGTTTCATAGTTATAGTTTTTCTTAAATTGACCGGGATGATTATAGCATTCGGGTCATCATTTTCGATAGTTGTGTCATCCACTAAGAGTTGAGCTGCTAATTTAGCTCTCTCCCTTTCGTCTTCACTATCCGACATTTTTACTGACAGTAAGTTTCAAGGAAACAAAGATTAGGTGCACAATATTTTGGAACACTGTATCCTTCAACGTTGACTAAACCAAAAACTAATACATAGGAATCTCTTCCTACTAAGTTCCGGCAGATATTAACCTTTTACCCACTCTAGACGTCTATTGGAGTTTTTACGGGAAAAAGTGGTCTGTGTGAAAAGCATGACTGAGTTACTCTAGTATCTAGCGTTAGATTATCGCCTTACCAAACGTTGGGCGCCATGTAGTGTAGTACCTATATTCCCAATAGGCTATGTAAATGTAGGTGTACTTATATAGCGCAAACCTGTCACCCAAAGGGCATCCTGGCGCTTGCTTAGGGAACCCGTCCTGGTATTCCCCTGTGAGAAACCCCGGCAAGGTGTCCACAAGGTGAAAGCCAGGCATCCCGCCGCGAGGGGCCGTAGTGGAGATTAAGCAAGCTATTGCCCAGAGTTGCAGAGTGTAACCCCGTGATTCGAGTAGGCACCGGAGCGAGAATTGTCGAGTCCGTGGAATTTTGAGCCCGAGACCTGCCGAGGCGGGGAATCGAACCCTGGTCCACGGTCGATCTCAGCTTCCGGGTCTGCCGCCTCTAACCACTGAGCCACGCTTCTCCACTATGCGCATTGGAATAACATAAACGATAGTTTAGACGTAGGACTGAGGTCGACTAGGTCTCTATTGAATATGTTAGACTTAATTATGAATGCCAGCTAGCTCAGAGGTCACTAGAAACTTTCTCGAGTGAACAGGAAGGAGTTAACTTTCCTGAATAGACAAGAAGGGATTAGTTTCTCACAACCGCATAAACATGACAACTTTGCTCCCTCCAGAATAAGGAGTATATCTCCAGAGTCGCGGAAACAATAGACAGCTATTTCACTCAGTCAATCGTGCATGCTTAGTTTCACCAGAAGTGCAGAGAAATAGAGAGACGGGCGTTTTCAATAAAAGTGGTTATTTATTGAGCAGTCTTCTTTCTCATGCAAGAGAAGTGAATTGCCACAATTGCAATACTTGTCATAAAGTAAAGTGCGTACAGTAAAAGGAGTATTATGAAATAATACTGTAAAAGCATTGATATGGTTTCTAAGCCATAAGATACTTAAAATGGATAAAATACATACACTGATAAAAGTTGACTAAACGTGTTCAACTGGTGTTTCTAAAATACGCCTACCTCGGTGTACCTAACCTAAGCCTAGTACGTGGGAAGGAGTAAGTGAGATATAGTTTTAGTTAAGATAGTTTTTGGCAAGAATCTGACTCAAGAATTCTCTAAGGATCTAATCAGCTCCGTACCTTGGTTATAGAATGAAGGAGGTCTTGTATCTCTTTCTCAGGTCTCGATCTCCCAGCAACCCGCAAGGGTGACTGGAAACACTGGAGCTGGATTTCTCGGCAGGAGAAAAGACAGCATCTCTCTCAGTGCGTCAATGGGAAGGTCGGCTTCCTTGGGCACTCGTTACAGCTAGCTAGTAGATAGCCGATCTGCTCCAAACCACCGTGTCTTTGCTTAAGGCAAATGCTGGTATATTTATACCTGGAAAGTGCCGAGTTTGACGTAAGGTTGGACATAAGACGTCACTAAGAACTTGCAGTTCTTTCAGGACTCCAGAAGTTCTTGGACAAATCAAAACAGAAGCAGGGGGAATTCCCGGGCTGCTGGAGGCTTGGTTTGTTTAAAGAACGCGTTGTACTTTCTAGGAGTCTATGGGAGTAGCCTTGCCGTATTTGGACTGCATTGGCTATGACTAAATATGGATATGATTATTATGCCTTTATAAGGATATGATTTGTTATAACCACATAAGGGCATGAATCGGGAATATTTAAATAGGGTTCTAGATACGTTCACAACACTGTATTTATGACGTCAATGAAGAGATTTCTTATGATAATGATGTAGGTAGCTGCTTATTCAGTATAATCACAAAACTTCATAACGAACTTTGAGATAACAATACAATGCCTGCTGCTGTGTATGCAGTTTATTGGAAGAGGCACCAGTGACCGTATCCTCGGAGGTGTGCACACTCACATGGTCTAAGCCAGATGATAATTAGTGGCCACCGAGCGGAATCTCCTGGAAAAACCTACTCGCTCTTGAGAGTGAAAAACTGAGATTACCGGTGCTAAAAAATAGATTAAAACATTTATTTAAAAAAAACGCTAACTACATAAAAAAGCGAAATAACAATGGGTGGAGGTAAATGCAAAATGACGAGAAATGTGCCCACTTTTACAAAAGTGATGATGTATAAGAGGAAGAGGAAGAAATTAAACTCAGTCTGTTTAGCTTTGAGTAAAAACAACCAGTTATCCATTTTTGAATTACACACATCAGGGGTATGAATCGGAGCTATTGCTGCAATACACGACCTATTGTTGACACTACGAGGTGTTCAGACTTGAGTGTTTGCATACAAACTAAAACATTTGGTGATGTATGCCCGGAAAAATACTCCACAAAATGTCTTTGTGGCACACCCTCCCCGAATAACGCACGACAGGCGACACTACATGCTGGTGGACTATGGTCCTTGCGTACTTCATAATCTTCCCTTTGGAATAGTTTTGTTTACCTCATCCCCCAGTTAGCCATGTATTAACATTACTTGTGACTACCTTTCACTCGTATTATGCCTGTTTTTGAAACTTCAGCCCAGGTGTGCACGGCGCTCAGGATCTAAAAACCCTGCACAGTTACAATGCCTACTTTCTATTTGACAGTGACACTGCACACAGGGACATCTTAAGGATTTTGGGGGGCCCGGGTCCAAGTGTATTAAGGGGGCTCCTGTTTGTAACAGCTTTGAATTTATGATGCAGTTTCTGCTCTTTCATGCTCTCTTTGGCCCAGTCACTGACAGTGCACAGGGACACTCTTCCACATTCTAAATGTGTGTACATCTAATATTCAGGGATAGTGATGTATGTGTGTTTTCAATATTGTAGCACAACAGCAACACACTAATTTTGAAAATAATCTAGATGACACCCACCATTTCTCATATGTAAGGTCCTGTTTTGATTTAAAAGAACCTTTTTATGGATGTTGCATGAAACAGAAACGCAACATTTCTGGCTGTAATAGACTCCGACACATCACCTCCATTAAAAATAAATTAAAGGAAAACAGTATTTAAAACAATATGTATAAGAATGATTTAAGGACATCAGGGCAAGACTCTCTGCAGAAAAGAGCTGGCTCTATCAGGGGTCCCCCAAAATAGCTGGGGCCTTTGGCCAGATCCCACTTTGCCCAAGTCTTAAAACGTCTCTGACTGCGCAGTATTGTGTATTGATCAGAGCACGGCCTGAATACCTCAGTTTCAAACCAATTCCATAGGCTTTGAGACCGGCTCTGTGTTAGAAATACTAAAGCAGCCTTTGACTTATGTAATATACCGTAAGCATTTCTAGCCGCAAACTGTGCCCATAAATTGTTTATCTGCCTCAATTAAATTTATCATATCCACACAATACGCAATCGTTCGTTCTCTTTCAATTTTTAAATTGTTATACATTCATTGATAGAGGGCATATTTGCTCTGCTGTCGAGCATTATTTAAAATCAAAATGATGCCGACGACCTTCCTTTTCTGTGTTGTGTCATAGTTAGGGACTTCAGAGGTGTAAAGCAGGCCTATGCTCCAACGACGTGCGAAGACTAGAGTCAGAGTGCGTTTATGAAAAACAAAAACATTTGGTGCTGGTGTATTGTTCGGGGCAATATTCCACCGAATGTGTTCGAAAAATGAAGTCATTTGGTGGAGACACCAGCACCAAATGTTTCACTTTTAAAAGTAAAACACTTATGCGATCAGTGTCCGCCATGTGCACAGGTTACAATCCAATTCCATCCCTACCTCAGTGAAATCTTTAATTGTGTCTGGCATCTTTTCAGTTAGTTTGCTTAAAATTCACATCACATTGATTTCCGAATGCTGGAGGGTTGGCATCATTCTATGGTGTCTTGTGGTTGGCACTTAAGTTTGCAGGTGCATAGTGGTCCTTACAGGCTATCAAAATAGTTTTTTTATTATGAACACCGCAGCATGGCCACTTGCATGAACCCTTCCCCCAGTTGTTCGTCTGATGGCTGTTTTCTTTTATAGCAATCTCCTTCATTGACCTCAACAGTCTGAGTCAACAAGATGTTTCAACACACCAAGACCGTGATAAACTTACAAAGGCCCCTGCTGCCACAGAGTCCTAACAGTACACCAGTATTTATTTAATTTTTTACACTGTACCTCTGCGCTCAGGTGTGATCCGGAGCCTTGCATCAGGCTCGTAGGCTCAGTCCGCCCAGCACGAGAAGGTCAAGTGTGGTTTTCATGCTCCCTTGTGTGCAATGCCACTGAGGTAGCGCGCACGTACAGGGGAGGGAGAGAGCGACTGAGCAGCAAGGGCAGAATGGTCAATCACTGCACTGCTTCACAGTAAAGCCATACAGTGATTGGTCATCATGCTCCATTTGCTCAGTTGACAGGGTTGAACCTCCCAAACCCTGAGCTGCCTGCCTGCCCTAGTAACCACAACCACGTCATTGACCCAATCCAGGCGCTGCTCACTTGCTTCAACACAACACATGATTGGCCTGGGCAGGTGAACTAAGCGCTCATTAGGAAAACGGGGGCCTGAGGCTTTGATCTCCTGGGCTCACTAATTGTGTAGGTGAGGCTCCTCAAAAGTGCGCATTTCGAGTTGGCCGGGAAAGGCACCCGTCCCACCCGACATCCGCACTTTGATTATTGGTTATGGTGGCTGAGCAGAGCAGTGTCTGCTCAGCTGTCAATAATAATCTATAAGCCTCACCTCCCCCATGCGGACACACTCAGACACTTGAAAGGAAATGAGCCAGCCCGCGGTTGACTGCTGACTGCCGCGGGCTGATTATTAACACTTGTATGTATGTGCATGCAATTAGGGCAAAGAAGCCAAAAATAACAGGGGGGGGGCGACGCCCCAACGCTCGAACAAACTGCCCCGTCATGGTCTCTTTAAATTTCATAGCCTCACCATCATTTAATTTGTCTAGGTACAAGTAAAAATCACCTACGAACAAAAAGTGTAAGAATCCTAAACTGACCTTTAATTGCCCCAACTAAATTAAGTGAGCGGAATTGGAGGTCTGCCTCCGATGGCCTTTATTCCGTAGACCCGTTGGAGGGGTTTAATCCTGATGGAGACTGAGTAATCTCTGCTGTGATTAAACCTATGGTCCGCCTGCATCTAAATCGGGTGGGTGGACAGTTATCTTGGTGGTTTATCTTGGTGGTATGTATACTCGGTCGCTGTTAGGATCTGAGGAGTATACAAACCGCCAAGATATAAATCGGGCCCATAGTGTTACACTTTAGAAGCAATTGGGAACATAAATCAGCAAGCCTCCCATAAACAAAGTACTCCATAGCATAGTAGGTATGAGAACTGATAAAAAGCCATTACCAGATTGTACAGAGCTATGAGTTTGCCCTAATTGCCTGTCCCTTCTCTCATTGCAGTCTCCTCTCATTCCTCTCTGCCCTCTTCTCATTCTACCGGCTGCCACCTAATCCACCTTCTCTCTACCTCAGTTCCATACCCCAATTCCTCTTCTCCCTCTATGTGCTTCAGTCAGTCTCTCGGTCATTCCTCCTAATGCCTCTTATTACCTTCCTCCTTTGATAACTCTCTTCATTCCGTTCTGCCTCCCTGTCACCTTCTTGGCCTCCATTCAAATCTCCCTACTGCCATTCGCATCCATGCTTATCACTACTTTTCCCCACTCTGCTTTCCACACATTTCCACTAGACACTCTCACACTATGCCTGGTCCCATCTAATCCCCTTTTTCTTACACTGTCATTCGTCGCTGGCTGACCATACAGTCCCTCATGTTGAACTCTCCTGAGACTGAGGTCCTGTATTTTCTTCATTCCTCTACACCTATTCGCTAACTATCTCTGTCTACCCCCGCCCGCTCCCAAATCCCATAATGTCAATTCTCTGTCAGAAACTTCACTGTTCTTACAGTCCCTCCATGCTCATTGAATCCTTCATAACCACAGCAGCCACTGAAGTGTGAAGACGGCTGTTAAAGCATGCAAAACTTGTTCTCACTGATTATGCTCAACACTGCTAAACTAGATAACTGCAATAGTCTATTACGAGGCCTCACCCAACAATCTTTCTTTCTTCTAAACAAAGTTCAAAATTTTGTTACCGAAGTTCTTCTCTACCACCGTAGCCAAGCTCAAGCTCCATCCTAATGTCACCAAGCAGCTAGTTATATGGGAGAGTGAGGAGCCTTTATAAATTTATGATTCTTATGTACAAAGTGGCCGGTAGGTTATCCCCTATGATATCTTGTTCTGCTGCTCTTCAACTATGAACAGAAGAGCTAGGAATTATACCCCCAAATCACCCTGTGGAGATGGTCCAATCAATAGCAATGTGCCTTTTTCTGTGAGGTCTCCGGAGACTGTTTATAGACTAATTGTTTTGGTGATATTATGACTAAGCCATTCAGTGCTATTCAGTGTGTTGTGGTGCTAAGCATGTACTTCAAAATTGGTTACAACCAATTGGCTTATTTAACTTTCTAATATGGCCATTGTAAGTTATTGCACATAATGCATGAGGACTTTGAAGTTATAAGTTACCAGTGGCTTGAACTGCAGTGAATATTTACACCACTCAAATTTATGATTCAAATGCATGACTCCAGATATCAACACTGTGTCCTGCCTAGGCTGCAGTTTTAAAACCAATGCAGTGACACATGTCAAGTAGAAATGCTTTGCAGTGTAGACAATCTACTTTTATACATTTGCAAACTTTTTCAGCCTACTTTTGAAGTTACCCCAGGAGCAACACAATGTTGCATCTAACCCCATGGAACCATTGTTGGCTACAACGTCCTGCCTTGCTCTGCTGAGTACAAACAGAAAAGTGACTGCATCCAACAGAGGACTTTTGGGCTGGGATGAGGAAGGAGTTTAACTCATCCTCATCATTGTAGCTACCTCAGCAGCTATGGAATCTAACTTTGTTATGTTCTAAGCTTTTATCCCTAAACTTGAAACCTTAAGCGTGAGCTTGGTAAAGAGTTGAAAGGCCTCTTGGAAAAGTTAGTTGATTCACTGGTCACATTTTCCAAAATGAGAGGCTCAATAGTTAAACTTCCGTTCTAAAAAGGCACACAAGAACATATATGATCAAGGATAAAAACACGTGGAGACAGACATGCAGCTTTCTTGAAAAAATCCCCAAATTATTAGGAATAGAGGAGCATATTTTAGGATCTTCTTTATCCAATTCAACTTTGGGCATGAGACTGGAATAACTACACACATTTGGTTTAAAACTCTTGACCTTTCCCCGTACCTCCATGTGTTCTGTATGCTTGAGCATATGTTCTTGTGTGCCTTTTTAGAACAGCAGTTTAACTACAGGGTCCATCAAATTGAAATTGGAGACAGGTTAAATTGAATAAAACATTACATTGTGTTGTGGTGGCTCTGCTTTCGGACAATACGATTTTTATCAATGGACTAGTTTATTGTCTTTTAACAAATTCTGTGCATTTTGGTTTTTAATTTGCCAAATTGATACAAAAAATAGTATTCCTGGTCCGCTGGAAGGTAGACTGTGAATCTGCATTCCCTCAGAGTGGTAAAAGTTCAAAAAACAACTTTGACGGTTTGGAGGGTAATGATATGTAACTGGCACCAGGAATTTGGTCGATCCCAGACAAAATGGCGGGAGGGATGGTGGGACTGGGGTAGATTGATCCTAGCCATGTATGGGATTTCTGCTGCTATCTCTTCACTTCACTTTCTTTCCCTTGTGGGCTTCAGGGTGGCAGTAGTGTGTGAGATAATAGTTGAAATATGTTAATGAATTTATACAGAATGTTAGTAATGAATGAAGTTGCTCTTTGTAATACAGCTGATTTGTTATGCAACTGAAAACTATGGAGTGTAGCGGTGTTTTAAAAAAAATGTTTTTATTCACTATATTTACTGTATTGTATTGTATTGTTATTTATATAGCGCGTTTGCTGCCCATTGGGCGTCCAAGCGCTTACTGTCACAAAAAGTATCAAATACTCGAGGTACGGGTGCTTGGCTATTACTTTCAGGCAAGAATGCCCACGTCTTGCTTTCCTCTTTCGTCGCCCTTACTCGAAGGTTGTGCACCCTCCCCTTTGGAATAATGGGATTATGCGATAATAGCAAGCACTCAGTCTCTCATAATTGCTTTGTTTCTTTGGCACGTTTCCTCCCTCTATGGTAGAAAAGGTGCACTGGCTTCGGTTGGGCCAGGTGGTTGCTCCATTCCTGGTTTGTCAAATGTGAGCTGCATAGCAGTGTTCTGGAGGCAGAAGCAATGGGCAGCTGTCTTAAGGTGGCAGTCCTCTTCTGAGTGGACAGCACCGGCAACCAGGCAGCCCGTGAGTTGCAGTTGGGCCGCCCTCCACTGGGCTGTGTAAATCTTTGGTCCATTTAGTACTCCCTGGGTTGAGATGTCAATGTTGTTCTTCTCCAGGGGAAAGTCCGGTATCAGGTGCCACAGCTTTCCCAGTTTCTGCGGCACAGTCCACTCAGGCTCACTCTGGCAAGTGTCACAGCTGTAATGGAGCGGATCCTTTTGGAAACCCGTCCGCAGTACCACAAATCTTCTTTCTCATGGGTGAAAGTGACCATCACTTAGCCAGCGGCACTCCAGTCCCACTCTTCTCAAGAGTCTGTTGGATGGATCCCAGCACTGGGGTTAACTGTTGTTGTCCACACCTGTAGTCAGCTCCTCCTGCAGGGATGGCTCCCTTTCCCAACCCCCTTCTTCCAGGCATTCCAGTACAGGGAAACTACTCTTCCTCCATATCCGAATCCAGGTTATGTCCTCCGACCTCAGGGAAGCAGGGCTGTTGGGCAGACACAAACTCTGATTGTATAGTAGTCTCCTGGGTTCTCTTTGCAACTGTAACAGCAAGTATGTCAACTGTTCTCAATTTTATACAGGAATGGCAGACAGGGGGTGTGTATTCTGTATGCTCCTTTAGAACTGGTTTGGATCAGTTTTCCTTTCTTGTGTTCTTCCTAGACTGTCTTACAGGCTCAGAATTTGTCAAGAGTGATGCTTCTCATAGCATAGTTGTCTCCAGGCTGGGACACTCCATAACAGAGGCACGAAGTGGTGTGATCATTCTGCACCGGACTACCCCTACCATCTACCATGTGGTAGTTTCAGGAATACTATTCAGCAGCCCTCTGAATCAAAAGAACCTAATTGAACTTGTAAGGACAAGCCGGTCTCCTGATTCCCCAATTCAGTGTCTAGGTTCCCTTCCTCCAGACCCGGGCATTTGTCAGCAATATGCTTCTACTGTCTGGAAGAGTACTCTCCTCTCCATTTGGTGCACATGAACAGGCTAGAGGTTTCCAAAATGGACCCTGCAGGCCTTTCAATCTTGTTCACTTTGATGCTCACTTATGAGTGTAACACTCAGACCACACGCAAAATACATACACCAATGTACTTGGGATCTTAGCTTAAGGATCCAGACGTATCTGTAGCAGCATAACTATATACTAGTGTGATAGTAAGCCTCTACTCCCGTGATATAGGTAAAGAGTCTAATCACACTTGGAATTTTCAAAGATTCTGTATGCAACCACCACTGCAATACATGTGTGAACCTGTGACAGAGATGGTAGTCCTCTGCGACTTTGGAGAGCACACTTGAGGCTACCTCTAGGTCCATGACCCATGTAGAAATGGACTCCTGTCAAACGACAGGCCTAGGCCTTCATGCAAATGCTACCTCAAAATGAAGATGGGGCAAAAATCCAAAACTCAGGAAACCAGATACTGTAAAGTTGGTCACGCAGAGCAGAGGACATGAATACACCATGAATATTCCAGTCACAATTGTTTCTAAATTGGTTTGGGAATTATTTGTGTTGTCCTGGACCTTTATGTTGCCTGTTACTGCTTTAATTTGGCACACATTTGTGCTTGTGCTATGGTTATGAGTTGGTAATTGGAGAGTCATTTCTGTTTGATTCTAACCACATTGTGTTTAATTTGATAGACATCCTCTCAAATTAAAAATCCAGTTTTTGACACAGCCATTCAACCTTCTTGAATCCCATCCACTAGAGCTCACTAACAGCAGCCTTGTGAGCTATGCTGTCTTCTCCTGGTAAAAAACAAAGAATAATTACTGCACCTCTTGGCACATCAACCCTGTAAAGCAGTACATTTATGCTTGTTCTGCAGATTATCTGTTCCTCCTTTTAATGAGCATACAACAGCATAGTTTATCCACTACACAGGTGATATTCACCACCGTTGAACCATACATGTTCTGAGCTATGCTCTATTCTGTTGCCTTTTATATAAGTTTCTGTTTTCAATGTGCTCGCTGGTGGCAGTGTTATGCTTTATTGCCCCTACTCTTCTCACCATCACTCTTTGCACCTCACCGCTTACGGAAACAGTTCAATTTCTCTTATTCTTTGGTTTAGAGTGGAGTACATATTCCAGTCCGAAATTAGACAGGTGACCATTCTAGAGTCTCTGCACAAAGAACGGAGAATCTACAAAATGACAGGGGAACTTTACCATCTTGTGTTTCCTGCGATGTATACACTATTCATAATCTACTTGTTCTACATGCTCCCTACACATACTTGCACAGAATACTCACTGATGAGGACCACAGTTATGGGAAACTGAGTTGAATATTCTGGAGGTGGTCGTTGACTTATCACCCAGTAGTAGTGTTTGCCTCCATCCATGGATGTGGTTATTGTTTGCGTTGCAGCCAGAGTTCTGTAGAGCATTGTGCTCTTCTGGTCAGCAAACCAATACTGCGTAGAGCATCACAGTGATCTCACAGATGTAGAGTCTAGTGCATCCATCTATTGCAGTAAAAAACACAAAGTAAGTCAGAAAATCAAGAGTGAGCACAATAGAACCGCTTTCTGTACAGATCAAGGAATGTTGTTCCTCCACTTATCCTTCTGTTTCGGTGATCATTCCTCCTGCTATTCTTTCTTTGCTTACTCAGTTATCCCAGCTGCTTATCTTTTATCCCCATCTTTTCTTCCAACACTTCCTTACTTTACTTTGTTTCCTTTAGCTAGCTCAGCTGTCATCCCATCTGAGCCTGGTTGCTCCTTCACTTATTTTTGACAAGCTGTGCAGCTGAACGTGTAAGGAGCTGTCTGTTGCCTAATGTGCCTATGTCTAGAGCGTTTTGTAGAATGGGATTGTGAACAAATCTGCTACAATTGCATATTAGATTTCACTTTGAATATAGTATGAATTATAGAATAGAACTGATTCTGAAGAGTCTGAATATTCTATTTCAGGTTTTGGTGTCATTGTTAACCAGGACATGAAATTGGAGGGCAATTCTAAGTCGCATCCAGATAATGCCCTTAAAACAAGTAAGAAGTCCAAATCCCGTGAGACCAACAACAACAACATAGGTAAAATAATTCCTTCATTGTTAAACTTTCTGATCTTTTTGAAAATGTGAGGTGGAGATGGCTTTAAATATAGGAAATATGTGAAAGGCAGCCAAATGTTCCTTCTTAATGTCTGTAATAGGCTTTTCACTCACCCAGTAAGCTTCAAAAGGCTTTGATTTTCTTGAAGGAGGCTTATTTAGGAAGATGAGCCACAGATTTGAGATTTGTTGCTATACATATGCTTTGAATAAGAGAACTTGCATGGTCACTCTAAGTCTTCCAGTGACTGCTCTGCACAAGGGGGAGTCAGTCAGTCAGTCATTTATTTTTTCTGTTCACTGAACACCAGTGCTCGTCTCCAAAAGCTACTTTGTCTGAAAATGCTGTTTTTTTCTTTCACTTATCATCTTAGTTTTTTCCAAGATATGAGCACCTTAGCTTTATTCTGTCACTGTTTTCTCTTCTTACAATCTGTTTTCAGTCAACAAGCCTGTTTTGGTTCAAAAGGTGTAATGGTAGAAAAATGTCTAACAAATGCAACTATAATATGTGCATGGCAAAAGAGATGTATCCTGAGCTTAGTTCATCAAAATTAAAGTCCTTAATAAATCAAAGTCGAGACGATCTGCTTATTGTTCATTTATTTCACAGCACTTCTCCAAAAGTCCTAGCCGGCGGGAAAAATTAGCCAGCCCAGAAGGTGTGCCCACCTCTGCTAACCCCACCCCTCAGGTGGGGGAGACCAAGTGAAGCCCAATCTTCAGTGCCCGCCATCTTGCAGATGGCAGGCACTCTCCAATCCAGATTAGGGATTGTGCCAACTCTTCCACGTAGTGCGAGCACACCAAGAGAGTAGTCATCCTAAGGTCAGTAGCCCATTGGCTCCTGATCCGAGACCCCTAAAACGCCTCTAAATACAGTATTTAGGGGGCAGCTCTGAACCAAGAAGTCAGATTCTTGCAACCTACGAAGAAGGATGAAAGAAGACACCCAGCAGAGGAGACGGCCGAGAACAACTGACTTGGCCCCAGCCCTAACGGCCCATCTGCAGTTTCCAGAGATCCTGCAGCAAAAGTTGCCTTGTCCTGCAGCCAGTGACCTCCAGAACCCTGGCAGGACGGACTGCTTTCAACAAAGACCAGATCTCCTGTGAACAGCAGCTCTGTTCAAAAGAAACTCCCAAAACAGACTCTGAGCCTGCTGAGAACAAAGAAACCCGAAGCCTGGAACCACCACTGCACCCGTTGCCTGTGGCCCGAGTTAGAGTACCCCACCGGTCCCAGTAAGGTCCCTCAGTGCGCCAGAGTCCAAGTCCACTGTGGGTTGACCCTCCAGGACTCCCTGGCGTCGCCTGCAGCCTCTGCACAGTAACCCTCCCCAACAGCAAGTGGCCCGGTAAGGTGAAATCGGACCTCAAAAGACACCCCTGCAACCAGCCGCCCTGCGCCTTGGAGAAGAGAACCCAAGGTGCACCTATGTCCCTGAGCCCTCCAACTTACCTATCCAGCTGTTGGTTCCTCCCGGACATCTTCCTGGACTGAGCCTGCAGCCAAAGTCCAAAACCGGCAACTCCAATTGAAAACAAAGGGCACCCAAATCCAAAACAGCACCTTGCACCCAGCTGCCGATGCAGGTGCACTTTGTGTGCTAAATGGGAACCCCCTTTGCCCAGAGCCTAATACCAGGAGCTTTGCTCCCACAATCTTGTGACCTGCTTGTGAGCAGCCACCAACCGAAGGCTCCCTATCCTCATAGGATAACATTGGGCCAACAAAACGGTTGTAATGATCTCTGGTAATTTGAGTAGGTACAAAAGGCAGGTTACGCTTTAATAGGATGGCGACCCCGCGGGAGCCCTGTGTCAAGCCTGAGTGTCAGGACCTATCAAATCCATCTCCTGTGAGGAAGGGACGGAGATTGCCCATGTCTCTGGGCGTGCCGCAGGACTGCGGTCCTTTTGTTCCTATCCAGCAAGCCGTTGACGTTCCAGGACATGATATGGAGAGAATCACCTCAATAAGTTATTGTGTTGTGGTCAACAAGAGGGGCCTGCAGTACTGCGGGTGTCTGCTGCTTGTTGTGTTTCCTGGAAGCTGAGATGTATTAGCCTTGTGTTGCATCTGTTGGCGTGCCTTTGTGGGCCAGTTTGGTGCTGGTGTGGAGCTGAAATGCTGTGAACTTTTGCGTGCTAAACAACTAATAACTTGGGACAACGGCCCCAACCTCCTCACCCTATACTTCAAGAACAGAAGCATCTGTCGCCCTATAACTATTAAGATGAACTAAACTATAACGTTTAGAGTCAGTGAAACGTGGTGGACCCCTCACTTTGGAGGATCAGAGTATACATCGGCAGAAATATCTGACTGGTCTCGATTACGTCATCAGTTCAACAGGTGTATTCTAAAGTGTGGGGTTTCATGTTCTCGACCTGAGAAGGATGAAAGGCTGAGTGGCCCTGCTGAGATTTCAACATGTGACCATGAGGTCCAACACAGTCCCCTACAGTGAGTGCATTACTCCACTAAGCCATCAGAGCTGGCTAGTTACATTATCAGGAGATGGAGTAAAGTATTAGCCTGGGTTTTCTGGGCCGCGGTGTGGCTGCCGGGGCTGGAGCCTGAGCTGAACAGGGGTCTGGCCTGTGTGACCTTGACAGGGAGCCCTGAGACGCCTTCGCCGAGGCGGCACGCCCGGATTCTTTGGTGGCATGGGGCGGGGGACAGCCGGTCTCACCATGTGTGCAGAGGGCCCCTGAGGTGGGCCATAAACTGGTGGATGTGCCTCCTGGAGCCTTGAAGGTCTACTGGGACGAAGCGGGCCCCGTGATTCAGGCGGAGCCCAGCAGAAGTGCGACCTTCAATTTGGGCTGCCCTGCATCTCTGGGGGGCCTTTACCCGCGGTGGTTTGGAAGGGCGGACTGTGGCTCATGTGGTCCTACGTCCATATCAGGCCCGGGGGCTTCGGCTGCTGAGCGTCTGAACCTGGGCCACTGGATTGGGACGGCACCGTGCTGGAGAGACGGTCACTGTATTGATCGGCTAGATACCCCCCGTGGTTTATTCCGGATCCCGACGGCGGATGCCAGGAGCGCGACAAGATGGCGACCAAGACGGATGCGGAGAAGCAGCTGCCTAAGACTACCAGGGGAGGTAGGCAGGTGCAGTCCAATAAGCTGGACAGGTATACTCTGCCTAGGGGGTCCCCTCAGGAGTCTAAGAAGGCGCCTGGCGGCGGAGCAGACGATCGCTCCGCGGTAGAGGAGCCAACCTTAACAGATCTCATGGCGGCTATCACGGGGTCCGGACGTCCCTGGGCCAGAAGATGGAGGCTCTGGATACCAAGCATGATACTGTGTCGATAGAAATGGGGCTGATCAGGGCGGACCTTTCGAAGGCGAACGAGAAGGTTAAATCACTGGAGGTCAAGACAACGAGCCTTATTGATGATGTGAACCATCTGCAGCAGGAGGTACGTGATCTTCGGTCCTCTAGGGAGAGCACTTATCGGCGGCTGGATGAATACGAAGGGCGGGCCCGACGCAACAATGTTCGCATTCTGGGTGTCCCGGAGAAGGTGGAGGGGCAGGCCACGGATCTGTTTGTGGAGAACCTTATCCTTAATCACCTCAAACCTAAGGGCCTCAGTAAGTTCTTTACGGTGGAGCGTGCCCATAGGATGCCGGACGGCAGGCCCTGGGTCGGGGAGAATCCCAGACCGATAATTGCCCGAGTCCTTAACTTTCGAGACAGGGACGCTATCCTGCAGGCGACTTGTGCAGCGGATCCTCTGGAATTTGAAAAGCGACGCTCCTGTTCTTTCCGGATTTTACTCAGGCGGTGCAGAAACAAAGGCAGAGGTTCGTCTCGATCAAGAAAAAACTGAGAGACAAAGGCATGAGGTACGCCATGATGTTTACTGCCCGTCTTCGAGTGGAACTTGATGGGAAGGCCTGGTTCTTTGATAATCCTGATGTGGCGGCGGACTGGTTGGATAGTCTACAGCGGCCGGACCCGGAGTCCAGCGATAAGGGGGAACAATGACTTGGTTTAGCGTGAGTTCAGCAGGGGACTTTGGATAGTTGGTCCGGGGTGTGTTTCAGCGGGGGTCTTGTTTGGATTTCCGCAGAATTGTGTGCACGATGTCTTTGAGGAATTTTTTGGTGCAGGAGTTGGGGCAGGGGGGGTTGGTTGGTGGGTCGATTCTTAGGCCCTCCTTTGTGTTCTACTTTTAGATTTCGTAGCTTAGTTTGGGGTGACAGGCACACTGCTAGTTGGGGATGAGCGAAAGCCGTACATAGGGGTGCAGGGAGGGGTATTGGAGGGGGGGTCTTGGGTTGGTTTTTGTTTTATTGTATTTTGTTTTATTTTATTTTACACTGGGTGCTATCGATCTATCCTGTTATCTGTTGGCAAGGTGATGTCCTCCGATAAAAGGACGGGTGGGATTTCCGTTTTGAGTTGGAATGTGAATGTGAATGGGCTTGGGGACAAGATCAAGAGGGGCATGGTTAGTCAGTTGATTCGGAGACACTCCCCAGATGTGGTATTATTGCAGGAAACTCACCTCATGGGGAAGCGGTGTATGGCACTCCACAGAGGGGGTTATAAATTGGTTGCGCATGCTGGCTTTACGACTGGATCGAGAGGGGTTGGGCTTTTGATTAAGAACTCCTTCCCTTTGGCCATCCAGGCCACGTGGAATGATAATAGGGGGATGTATGCTGGGATTTGGGGGCTTTGGGAGGGGAGAACTGTGACCTTTTTGTCTGTTTATGTCCCTCCGGCCCTTCAGGCTGATACATTTTATGATTTGAGCAAGATTTTTTAGACGTTGCCTCTGGGGTTGCTGATTGTTGGTGGTGATTACAATGCTGGTATGGATGGGGAGGTTGATAGGTGTCCGGCCCGGGAGTTGTTGCAGTCTCGGAGGTGGTTGGCTGACTTTGTGGAAACAACTGGTATGATTGATAGTTGGAAGTTTAAAAACCCCGGTGAATCTCAATACACATGTCTCGGTGGCACACAAGTCCCTTTCCAGGATTGATTATATACTGGTGCCGGTGGCACAAGCTGCTTGGCTCCGGGAGGTGCGACACCTGGCTAGGGGAGTCTCGGATCACTTGCATGTCTGGATTAGTTTAGATCTTGGCGGGCGCGATGCGGCTAGCGGTACACCTATTAGCGATTGGCGGTTGTGAGACCCAGCGGCTAGGATGGAGATTGTGCGTGTTGCTGAACAATACTTTCAGGAAAACATAGGCACGGTGGACTCCAAATGTTCCCTATGGGAAGCTTATAAAACTGTTCTGAGAGGGGAAATGCTGTCATTTATTTTTGGAAAGAAGAGGGAGGGGCGCGCTGAGATTGACAGGGTGGAATCAGAATTGCTCGCGCAGGAACGGGTGGTGTCACTTGACTCCACCCCAGATGGAGTGCACCGCTTGCGCCTCCTTCGGGATGAGTATCGGGGCTTGGCTCGGGATAATGCACAGACGCAACTGGCGGATACCCAGAGAAGGGTGTACGAGCATGGGGACAAGGCTGGGAAACTGATCGCCTGGCTGGAGAGGGGGATTGGGCGTCGCGCTTGGTACCGGTGCTGCAACCCGTCTGCTCGGATAAAATAACGGATCCACAGGAGATTGCGGACGAATTTGCTGGCTACTACAAGGCGGTGTATGCGGCCGAATGTACTTACTCTGGATCCAAAAATGCGGACTTGATTCGAGACATTCCGATGCCCACTCTCTCTGGGGAGGATCGGGAATTCCTGGACTCCCCAATTACAAATGACAAAGTGGCGCAGGCCATTAGGGGGGTCCGCTCTGGCAAGGCCTCTGGCCCTAATGGGCTTCCCATTGAACTCTATAAGGTGAACGCGAATAAATCGACTCCCTATGTCAAAGATATGTTTAGTGAGAGTAGGGACAGGGGTCGGCTTCCGTATGATCAACGGGGTGCAAATATCATTGTCCTGCACAAGGAAGGCAAACTGAGGACGTAATGTTCCTCATACCTGCCGATCTCCTTATTAAATGCCGAACCTAAGGTATTAGCAAAGCTGCTGGCAAATCGTATGGTTAAGGTCATCACGACACTGATTCACATGGATCAGTCAGGTTTTATGCCCCGTCGAAATACGGCTCTTAATTTACGTAGGTTGCATGGGGTGTTGGGCGGTGCATCACAAATTCATGAGCCGACGATTTTGTTATCCTTGGACGCCACCATGGCATTTGACAGAGTGGAATGGCCTTATCTCTTTGCCGTCTTGGGTAAGTTAGGCGCTGGGCCGGAGTTTGTTTTCTGGGTCCATCTTTTATACTCCGATCCCCTAGCTCGAGTGGTTGTCAATCATAGATCAGCAGATTTTGCATTGGGAAGGGGCACCAGACAGAGATGTCTTCTTTCCCCGTTGTTATTTGCCTTGGCGCTGGAGCCGCTTGCGGCATGGGTCCAGTGGGACAGATCGATTAGGGGACTTAGGTGGACTTCCGAGTGCGAGGATAAGATATCGCTGTACGCGGATGACATTTTGTTGTTTTTGACCTCCCCCCGGGCCTCGCTCATAGCGTTTCTAGACGTCCCAGAGGTGTTTGGAAGGTATTCCGGCTTCGCCATTAATTGGGCGAAGTCGGTCGTCTTTGTATTAAGTGGTGATCCCCCAGTGGTTCCTGCAAGTTGTCCGGTTAGCCTGGAAACGGAGGGATTCAAGTATCTTGGCATCTTTATATCTTTGGACCCTCAGAGTAGGTACTCCAATAACTTGTTGCCGCCTCTGGCTCGGCTCAGGCGTGATGTGGTTCGGTGGAAGTCGCTCCTGCTGTCGTGCTGTCCTGTTTAAAATGATGGCTCTTCCCCAGTTCCTATATGCGCTCCAAAACTCCATGGACTCGATTCCCCCGTCGTACTTCAGGGAGGTTGAGTCTCTCCAGAGACAGCTCCTTTGGGAAGGTAGGCCCAGAATTGCATTTATGAACTTGACGTTGCCGTGGTATGACGGGGGGGATCGGTCTGCCTAACATCCGGAAGTATTATTAGGCCTCGCAGCTGGCGGCAGTTAACCATGCCATCTATGGTTCTACGCTTGATCCCGGCTAAGCTATGGATAGAGGTCAGATTCCCGGGGGGGAGTTTTCCAGGGCACTATATACCAGACGGGGGCGTTTTCCCCTGGTGGGGCCGACGGCGGTTGCGGTTGCGGTTCAGGTTTGGCATGAGGCTACGCGCTCCCTTAAGTGGGACGGGAGGATTACTCTGGCTACGCCTCTCTGGAACGCTGAATGCCTGGGAAGTTTATGGAAGTCCAGAGCCTTTGACAAATGGGACCTCATTGGAATTTCCCGAGTTGGAGATATGTGGGGTAAAGATGGGATCCTCCCGTTTGAAATTTTGGAAGAACTGTATCAATTGCAGGGGAGTGAGCGGTTTCGCTACATGCAGATTAGACATGCGCTTCTGGCTGGTATTCCTCGGGGAGTGACACCCCCGGAGGCTTCCCCACCGGAGGATCGAGTGTTGGATGGGCACCTTCCGACAAAAACGATCTCCTTGATTTATAGGAAGCTGGTTAACCATACTGATGATCCCCTTGTGTCTCTTAGAAGCCAATGGACTACGGAGGGACTGATCCTCGACGATGAAGACTGGAGGGAGGCTTTGGCCTCACCAAGGGTTGTCGCTATTCCAATGAGACTCCGGTTGGTTCAATTGACGGTCCTCCATCGTAGCTATGTTACCGGCCCACGATGGGTGCGTATGGGTTTGGTTGCAAGTGACGGGTGCAAGAGAGGATGTGGTGAATCTGGAACGTTCCTCCACATGTTGTGGGACTGTACCCTCATTCTGAGGTATTGGTCCGCAGTTCATGCCAAAGTACGCGAGGTGTGGGGTGTGAGTTTCGAGTTAGAGGCGCGGCGCTGTCTCCTGAATGTTTGGGAACCAACTGACCTCACGTCTCATGGAAAGATGTGGGCAACGTTGGCGTGTGCTGTTGCCAAGCGTAACATTGCTCAACTGTGGGGGGCTAATCAGCCGCCTACTGTTGGGAAATGGATGGAGGACATGGACTAGTGTATGTTTAGAGAGCGGGCGGTGTACATGGCCAGGGGGAGACCCAAGAAATGGGGTAAAATATGGGGGCCCTGGAATGTGTTTAGGGGTGATATCTGTGTGCCTCCTGTCGAACCGGAAGACCCAGCTCGGACGGAGGATCCATGAACCCGTAGGCCATTATTGGTATTGTGTTCTGTGAATTGGAAGATGTACCTTTCATGTAAAGATTCTTTGGATGCAACCCAGTGTTTTTAATGTATGTGTTTATGATTTTTTTTGTGTGTATTAATGAAAAAGAATTTTAAAAAAAGCAAGTCAACCTGGCAGCCCTATTGGTTTCTTATTTGGCTTCTGCGAATGGTTTCTCAATAAGATTAAAGCCAACTACTCGGGACCCAAAGCCTGGGTGATAGTCAATGGGGTGCGCTCCAACGCATTCCCTCTTGTGCGGGGGACAAGACCGGGGTGTCCACTATAGCCCCTATGATTTGCTTTAGGCTTCAAACCGTTTGCAGCCAAAATACATTTAACCCCTCAAATTCAGGGTATCAACTTTGCAGCTATGGAATACAAAATGTTGCTTTTCGCAGACGATATCCTGGTGTCTTTCACTTGCCCCAGGCTTCCTTGTAACCTACACAGGAGGAGTTAAGCCGCTTTGAAAGTTTGGTGGGGTTCAGCATTAATCTGACCAAATCACACCCATCGCCTATAACGATGGAGCACATGGCAGATATGCTCACGGACTCACAGACTCATATAAACACGTTTAATATGTCTAGGGCACCTTAGAGAGCTATCTATTGAAAGGCCTGCCCTTATGGGTGTGCCCCACTAGAACGTATTGTAATTCTGAGTGTGCTGTTCCCTAGGGGAGGTGTGAGTGAACAAGAGGTGACTCGATATCCCAATACCTTTTGTTGATGTCCCTTACCAGAACCAAAATCTCATTTGTTTCAATGATGCGCCCATGTATTACGTCTGTTTATTTAAGGGAGCTAGCTTGGTGGGAGGGAGTGAGTTAGTGAACTTTATTTTTGGGGTATTCTGTTTCTACACTTTTATTATGGACAACCTGTTTAACCCTAGCAATTAGTTGATTCAATTTTGCGAGCACTGTAGCTTTGAAATTACTATTGGATTCTCTGTAGGAATTGAACCAAATACTTTCTTGTAATACATGCCTATTTAAAAGTAATAAGGACAACCTTGACCCCCAAAAATTAGTTGGTGCCAGCACCTTTTGTGTGCAAATGCTATTTATTTTCTTTACCGATCTCTAAATAAAATATCCTGTTTCTTTAAGACCAAGCGCTCCCTAGACAATAAAGTTATTGAGTGTCATCTATTTTCTTTGTATCAGAGTTCTAACATATGCTACCTCCTAAAGCAGACCTTGACCATTTGTCATTGCTACATCGAGGCAGTTGAGAGCCCAAAGGAAGTAACTGGTTATCCAGTTGGAGTGCAATAGTATTGTGACCCAGGGACTACAATGGTAAACTACCATACCCACACAGGATACTGTTTAGTAGCCACTCACTTCTCCAGGATCCCCAGAAATCTCACTTGTTAACCTAGCTCTTTCTGTTTTGTACTCGATAGAGGCGTGAGTAAATGTTACTATCTTACAACTGTGCTTGTTTTGTTTACATCTGAAGGATGAAAAGCTGAAGCTGTCACCTGCAGGTTACACACATTTCTGCAGCACATGCATACAGCCAAAGTGTTTTGCCATTACTTAAAAAGTTACAGAAATTCTTTCAGGTAGTGCAGCCTGTGGACCACTGCATGTGATAACCATAGGTACATATCTCTTACAATGTTGCAGATTTAGAGTTTAAAAAAAATATATATTCCAACTTTGGCATCAAGTTACTTACATTGTGAATACACTAACTTTCCAATACAGTTCACCAGTTGTTTGTCATGTACTTGATTTGATAATTGTCACAGACATGTAAATGTGGAGTATATTGGTGAGCATTGATGAAAACTATACTTAGATTTGGAGAATTCTATGCAGATTCTTAACATTATAGTCCATATTATTTTCAATTAAAAAGTACAGTATTTATTGGCATGATGCCTTGTGTGTTTGTTAGGACGTCAAAGTACTTCGCAAACCAGTTTCACGGAGCGCAGCACCTCTTTGGATGCGGATATCAGCGAGTGGACATGTAAAGTGTGCTCAGCTACCTTTATAGAACCACATCGACTGACAGGTAAAGAAGGATGCCAGAAAACACTCCCAGAGAAATATAGCCTTTCACACATAAGTAAAAGTAGTTGAATTATTGATTATTTCTGATAGGAGCATAGGTTTGGGTTTGGATGGGATGCACAGAGGAAGTTCATTGACATTCTTGTAGATAATTACTGTTCAAGTTTTTAGCATCCAACCTGGATCTACTGTGCACTGCCTTTTCATTCCCAAAACCCCATCCTATGTATCATTGCAAAGTCTGACGGATTGCTTTTTATTTATATCTGTCAATTGATGGAGAGCATCATGTGGCCTTTCAATCTCGATATATTAATTTTTGCGACATTCTTTCAGTAAACCTTACATTGTAGATTTATTTCAATTCAAGGATTAACTATATCCTTTCAGAGTAGTGTATGTTTGGCCAATTAAAAGGCAAAGACGTTGTTCAAAATATTACTACGATATTGTTATAACCCTCCTTTTGCTTTTTATTGGATTCAGAAAAACTATTTTCATATATGGCATAGCCACAACTATTCATTAGTAAAAACTCACCCACCGTGCCATCACTTTTTTGGTGTCTTTTTCCTCTATTTCTTGTTCTCTGTTACGTTTGCTCAATTAATGATTATAAACATGAATTAGTCCTACCCATGAGCAGGATCATGGAAAACTTTATAATCTCCTTTTTTTTAAGTAAATGCTCTATTTTGATATAAGACCTTGTTTTGTAGCTTACCTACAGGCAATGTTGACTGAATTACATGCATTTGTACATTAAAAGTTTGTTTGTTAAACTTAACAATTTGACGTTTGAGATGTATATTTGTAAGATTTCTATTAGAGAAAATAATAAAGAATACTAGGGTCGCATAACTAGATGGTGTTTAGTGTGGCCACTAGCCACAACAATTCCTGCACTTTATATACTGCAATAGCACTTATGTAATAGAACATTAAATATTATGGTGTTTTTAAACAATGGGTCTGGTACCTTTGGGAATTGGAGCATAATTTCTCTGCAGAACTTCTCTACACAAGAGGGAGAATGAAGGTCACATCTAGGCAAATCATCAGTGTGGCAGCTGACCGGACGGACTTAACTGCCCATGGATACTGCCATGGGTTCACATGAGGATGGTCTCTGTGGTTTCACTTTGAAGTTCTTCACTTTGAAGTTCTCGTGCTGATGTACAGTAAAATATGTAAAGTCTTCCTTTTACTTGAACATCTTTCTGTACCAGCCACGTCAGAAGACAAAATAATGAATACTGTAGATTTGGAGATGTTTCCCAAACCTTTTTAGAGGTTGAAGACAAATAACAAGCATTACCAAAAAGATATTCCTTCACAACAAAACTCAAACTAGGCAAAGACGCTCACAGACTTCTGCAGCAACATAAAATCTCTCCAGCTGGGATCGGCACCAATTTCTCCTGTCCTCTGTTATAACTGAGATCTAGGATTACAAGTTCTTGTCAAGCACCCAAAGAACTATCACATTGTCCCTTATGTATACACAATGATGGTAGAATGGTTGCTTTGGAATTTTGCATGTTTGATAATTTGTGATGTCACGGTTACCAAACGGATCTCCAAAATGTTTTGATGTCCTCCAATAAGTGGAGATTTTCTGACATTCTGACTCAGTGAATGCACTGTTCAAAGGCCGAGTTCTACCGTGATCATTTGGAACTGGAACTCTGGTTCCCTTCAAGGGATTGAATATTATCGAAGGTGTCTGTTTGAGCTGATAACTGGTGTGTAAACGTCTGATGATGCAAGGGCAAAGTCTGTGGGGAAAAAGATGCCTTTATTGTAAGTAATGGATGCCTGATGCAGATGTTGCTCTTCAACTTTCTCCCAATGTGTCCCACCTCACTCACTCCCTTCCTGCGTAAGAACTTCCAGATGGGAGGTTCTCGGAGAGAACCATTTTCTATTTCTAGGAATGGTCCGCTGCAATACATTCTATGTCTACATCTGGACCTTTTTTCCTTGCACTCCACATTTATACTTCAGTTCTATATTTTTCTGTTTGACACATATCTCCATCTCTGAGAGAGATGGAGTGGAGAGATGGAGTGGAGCAGTTCGGAAAACCAGTCAGCACTTCTTTTCAAAGTCTAATTGACAAAATCCTGTTCTTTCCTTTTTCCCGATCTGACTCAGTGAAAGATTATTGTTCATTAAATGGATGGACACATGAGATTGACAGAATAGGCCGCTATCTTAAAACACAGCACTTGAGTGGTGTTGCTAACTGCTCGTGATGACCCATGCTCACCTGTACATTTCATGGTCATAAAGCATTATAAATTGAGGACCATTCTAGATTATGACTAGTAGTGAAATAAATGACCCTAAGAGGGGAGCCGCTTCAGAAAAGATTGTGTAAGAGGGCAGTATCATTAGTATGTGTTTTATGCATTATTCATATTTGTTTAGTTAGTGTAAAATGGAAGCTGCAATGTATTAACTAAAAATGTATATTTTAGTACCTCTTCCTCCAAGGACCATGAAGCCTTGGCTTGTCTAGAATGAGCAAATGCCTATAGATTTTAAATCCAGGGTGTCTGTTTCTTATTATCAGAGCACTTACTGAGTCATTTGGAAGAAGCTAAAGGATTCTCGCAGACCAACTCAACTGAAAGCCCAGTTATGCAGATGGAAGGAGCAACTCCAACAGAGGAGCCACAGGTGAACTCCCATGATGCCAAGGGGAACAAGGAACCCAGGAGAAGGGTACGAAAGAACAGGAAACCAAAGGCCCCCAAACCGGAAGTGCCTCTTGTTATTATAGAAGAAGGTGAATCTGCAGGTGAGAGGGAAAGAGGCTGAGAAATTGTACACTAGGCACCCATCTAGTACGATCTCCTTTTCTTTAAGATTGATATGTACTTCATATTTAGCGCCCAGCTGCCTTTAGGAGGAGGAAACTTAACTTACTGACTGTAGGTTATAACTCACCTTCTGCGCAGCCTTCAGTTTGGGCTGGTCTCCCTAGTGTCCATTAATGTATGTTTGCTCGAAGTTCAGAACGTACCAACCTAACCTTTTGCATCTGATTTCCCATAGTGCAATCCCTTATTCTCTTCACTAGTTAAAAGTAGTTTATCTCATCTACATGTTCCCAGGGTTACTCAAGAACTTGTGCATCTAGTTGCTAGCCTACTAATCCACTTTAAAAAATGCGGGTTGGAACTTGTGCCGAGAAGGCAGCGAATGTCCGGTGAGTCCTCCGTGGGCAGCCTGTCCCTCCTCCGTAGTGAGCCCATGTCTGCGAGTGCGGAATGCCCCAGATGCAATGTTTGGCAGCCCCAACAACAGCTGATGCAGACTGAAAACCAGCCATTCTGAGGAGCATGGCTGCAACAAGATGGCAGCTGCAGTGGTTTAAAGCATTACTGTTGGAGTCAGCTGTCTTTTGGGTGGTGGTCCCACTGGATGTCTGTTTGCGACTGCCCAGTGCTGGCACAAAAAGTGCTCAGAATAGAAAACTAGAAAATGCAGCAGGAGCGGACCGGGTAGGGCAGCATGGCGTGACTGGCCTCACAAGCCGGCCTGCGCTTTGTCAAAATCAACAAGTGTAGAGCCTTGCAGGGTTCTGTGGCACCTTCGGGGCAGGGTGTCCACCATCCTTGCCCTGTTTGTGCCTGCAGCTGACGGGGGAGGGGTCGCGTCACCCCTCTCTTAAATGACCAGTTTTATTTTGGAACCCAACAGGACTGGGAGCTGTTGAGAAAGCACCCCAGAGGCGAATCTCCCCGTGCGGATAGAAGAAACCCAAATGGGGCAATAGTCTTTGAGAGATTCAAGGTTTCAGTGGAGTCTGCTTTAGCCCTTGTGTGTAGAAAGCAAACGCAAGGAGATGATGGACAGAGCACTGAAACTTTTCAGACACTCACCCCCAGTCACAGGTCTGGGTTGAATCCATCATCATTCTTTAGCTCACTTCGCCACCTCAGTTCAGACCCAGCTATATGCAAATCAGTCTTGACCCTGTGCCTCATGGGAACAGTCCAGCCCGAACTGCCAAGCCACGTCTTCCCTGGACCGGAAACAAGCATCCTGGGACCGGTTTCTGGGTGTTGCCCTTCATCAGCCAGGCTAGCTTAACTCCAGTGGAAAAGTGAGCAAGGGACCCACGTCTGGGTGTACCCTGCCAACTTAGCCCGAACAAAGCAAACTCAAGGAGATGATGGATGGAGCGCTGAAACTTTTCGGACACTCACCCTTGTGTGTGCCTACTACCAAATTGAGTTTGCGCCTGCGGTGACATGCCAGACTGGCATTAAGTGAGGCTGCTCCCTTTGGATTGTCCCTCTTTTGCATATCTTCCCAGTCTGAAAGGAGCAGGGGGCTACCACTGCAGTCCCGCAGTCATTGGTAGTTTGTGGGATGCAGATCTTTGTGTTGTTTCAAACCATGTCTTTCACTTTGAAGACAAGTTAGAAGTTAATCCCAAACACTGAGAGCATCTTTAGCCCGACTGACCTCTGTGATTGAGTTATCACTTGTTAGTTGTCGTAGGAAGTTATAATTTAGTAACTGTTGAAGGGAATTTCACTGTAGGTGGGTCGGCACCAACACATATGGTCCCATCAATTGAAAACAGTTTCTTACATCAACCAATAGGCAGGTGATGGGGTTAACATTAACATTCTATATTGTAAACAGTCTAAACTATCTCATTAAACAACATAATATTCATGAACTGCCACTCCTAAACACTGAAGTGTGGCTCCTTCACGAAATCTCATCCAAGCTGATTGGGCTTGACGGGGTTCTAAACTGGGCAGGAGTAGCTTTCTACTGCAAACATTCCACCTATAGATGGAGGAACCCATGATGGTGGGAGACAATCTGAATATGCTCATGAATTGGGAATAGGCCAGGTTCCACAATAAGTTTGGGAGAGCAATAGGAATCTCTGTGGCTGATAAATTCCAGCTCGAAGACATGGGCTTGGTAGATAGCTAGAGATACAGACACCCCTCTGGAGTAGAATATTCACACTACTTAGCTTCCCATAAAAGTCATACCAGGATAGGCCATATCCCCTTGGATATACCATTAGCCCAAATGGTCCGCAACATAATCCAGGAACCTATAACCTTGTGCAGAGAAAGTACTCCTGTCGTACTGTATGGAAATTACCTATAGCCCCAGATACAGAGAGTACCTCATGGTGTCTTAATGAGGTCTGTTAAAAGATACATAGTCATTAATATCACTCACTCTGCAACAATAACAATGATGTGAGTGCATGCACGCTCTGGGATGTTCTGTAGGCAGTGTTGTGAGAACATTGGCGGCTCCTCTGCTAAGGCGGAGGAGCGTCGCCCCACTGAGCAGGTCCAAAAAGGAAAAAAAGAAAATGATAACTTATCATTAGGGATGAGACTGCTCTGCTTACAGAGCAGGACAGGGGAGGAGTGGTTTGCCACTCTAAGTGCGCAGGCCGCCATGCGCACTTTACATATTCTCCATGCAGTCTGCATTACAGCCTGCATGGACAACATACCCAGCCTCCCATTCTCTGGCTGAGCACCCATCCATTGCGCTCAAACCAATCACAATGCTGCATTGCATCTTTGCGATTGGCTATCGGGAGGCTAGGAGCCGGGTGCATTTCCTGCTGCTTCCTGCCCTGGAAGCGGGCAGAAATGACCAAGAGGAAGCAGCGGGCGGCAGACAGGTGAATTAGTATTGAAATCTTTAATTCACTGCCCCTCCCACCACCTTCAGATACCAGCCGCCACTGTGCGAGAAACCTTTTTAGCCTAAGCAAATCATTTGGAAAAAACTAGAAATCGCCACCTGCTTTAGCTGAGACTTGAGCTGAAGGAGGCAAATAAATGCACTCAATCGCAGAATACTTGGAGGAGAGTGATTAAGGTGAAGGGATACATTAAACTACTTGAAATCAAGTGAGCTTTTTCCTAGCCAAGCTCCACAACCAGTTTTACTCTCTGGGCAACAAGCTCAGCAAATTGCTAGTAATCCTACTTTGAGCCAAGCAGGTAAAAAGTCACATGGTAGAGATCCGGGATGGAGAGGAAGTGATAACTACTACTGACACCAATAAAGTGATAACTACGATTAATGCCAATAAGGCAAATCTTCTTCAGATTTTTTTACAGCCACCTATATGATAAAGACTTAACTGCTTGGCCCAAGGCCACCTGAGCCCGAAGAATACTAACCTACCCAAGATCCCTGCAGCTTCTAAAGACAAACTGGTTAGGCCTATTGTGTAGAAGATATACTCGCTCCAAAGCCATGTGCTCAGATGGCTAAACTACCTTATTGTATGAGATATTTACCACTCATCTGCTCCTGCTATTGATGCAAGTCTACATGGAGGTTCATTACAGTGAAACCCCCTGGATGTTGACATAGATGTCATAGATTTTTTAAACCTGGAACACCACTGGATAGTTCTGCTTCTTCTAGGTTGATTTCTCTGGTCGAACTATATGCTAAAATATTTTCCCGAGTAGTGGCGACGAGGTTGCAAATGCTACTTAGAAAATGAATACACCCAGAACTGTCATAAGTCATAGTTGGCAGTCAAACCAGCAACGTCCCTAAGAAAACCTTACACCTCCTAGACCTGAGCAGCAGGGCCCATAGAAACGCAGTACTAATCTCCCAGAAAAAGTGTTTGACAGGGTAGATTGCTGCTTAATGTACGACACCCTGAGAGGGTTTGGCTCTGAGGACTTTATGAAGGTAGGGATAATGGTAGGATAGTGGTTCCACACACGAAGATCAGGGTTAATAGCAAGCTTTCCAAGTGACTCCACATTAAAAGAGGCATCAGATAGGGCGCTCCTCTCTCATTACTCCTCTTTGCCCCAACACTAGAACCATTAATGCAAAGTATCTGTTCCAACCAATAACAAAAGGGCTAAACTGACGGGTGACGAATTTCAAGCTAACCATATTTGACGATCATATCCTACTCTATTTGGAAGACTCTGCTAGCGCACTGCCATCAATGATGTCAGATTTGACGGAATACCAAAAATCATCAGAGTTCAAAATAAATTGTAACAAATCTGAGGCCCTCAGTAGTTGACAGTTAATTACTTAAGCCTGGATCTGCGGAAGTCCTTCACAATAACTTAAGAAGCATATTTGCGGATTGCACTTTGGAATATGCGGAAGATCCTGCCTGGGTGAAGTGGCAAAATGCTGTCTTGGCTGGTCCTTATCACGACTGTCAAGATGGCAATGTGACCTAACATTCTGTACCTCTTTCAGAAAATGCCTTTACATATCAAAAAGGGATTCATAGAGGATCGGCAAGGAAATTGCATGGCTTTTATCTGGCAAAATAAAAGAATCAGTTGTCGCCAGTGCTCCTCTCCAACCTAACATGGGTATTTCGGGTATATGCAGCTCATCTCCGATACTTTGTGGATTGGACCAGGAGAGAAACTGATAAACAATGGTGTATCCTTGACCATGTGCTAAGTGGAGGTCCTCTCTAGGAGATTCTCTGGCTATGGAAATCTCAAAGAAGCTCCAACTTGTCATTGCCCTTGTCACAAGTGTAGCCCTGACATCCTAGTATAGCAAAGGCTCGCGTGAGGGGCTGACTTCTTTCCACTAAATTTTTACCCCACTATGTGGACACACATTGAATCCCCCTATCTGAGAGCGACAGAATTTTCTGCAATGGTGTGGAGTTGATTGCCGCACCCTTAGAGATGTTTGAGGCAACAGAGATGACCTCTTCCATCAACTGAGAAGAATGTGGCTTACAGGATTGGGGATCACTTCTTTTACTAGCAAGTCCACCTCTGGGTGCTACAGCCAAATAAAAGGGATGCAGCTTTAAGAGATGTAACCCCCTTTGAAACAGTTGTTGTCACCTGTGGAGGGGAGAGAGGCACGTACTGTTCAAACTGTGCTAGCTTTTCAATGGACGACCAAGGATTTGGTTCCCATTTCAAGATGACTAAGAGAGGTAGCTTGTATCTTAATTAGAAATGGCTTGGTCGCGAGTCGTGTGGGTGGCAAGTTAATTCTGTTTAATAATCGTATATGGTTGGTACTATTCTCTGCTAAATTGGCTTTATTGGGCCTGCTGACGAGATACTGAAGGGATTGGCTCCCTGACACATAGCCTATGGTCCTTCCCCAAATTGAAAACCATTTGGCAAGATGTAGTACAGACTATTGAAGATGACAAAGACCTGAAGTGATATTTCACGGGGTGCCCACAGAAACAATATACTCTCTACATAATAGGAAAGGGAACCCCATTTTACTCTTGCTGTTGCCAGCCAAACAAACCTTCCTGTCACACTGGGAAACCCCCATCATAACCTCAGAGAACATGTAGTTGGGTAGGTTGTGGTGGATCATGGACTTGGTAAGTTGATCTATAACTATCCAAGACAAGGAAAGAATTCTAAAAACAAAAGGGCCAGCTCGTAAGGTATCCGCATTCTATTTCAGAGGATTACAATGTCCCAAGAGCTTGAAAGCCTTACACATTTTAGAATCTGATCTAGACTATTATTATAGTCCTAGACGGTGACTTCAGGTGTCACTGACCCTATAATCCAGTGGAATGATGATGCACAACTGCTTTAAGTAACCAGGGTAGTGTATTGTATGTATTTGTTTGTCTGGAAAGTGGAGTCTCTGTGTGTCTGGGAAAGGGAGGTGGGGAAGGGGAGGAAATTGCAGTACATTGAACACTGTTGACCACAGTCTGTTGGATTTATTTATTTATTTATTTTTTTATTTGTATCAACACATTAACATCTTGATAATACAGTATACAAAGGACACCATCCTGTTCTGTTAATATTACAATTACAGCACTTTTCAGCAGGCTCACATTTCCAGGCAATAGGGCACAATAGGCATTCAGAATTACATTTATTACAACATTCTGGGCGCTTCCTCTAAACTTGAGAAGCCAACACATTATACCACAAACTGCTTACCGTCCTCTGGGTGTTCAGGGTCTGACATAGCACCCCACTCTCATCGTGTTCGTCTTGTGGCCATTATCCCACCCCAGACACGCTCTCAAATCACAATGTGTCAGGGTTGTGAACCTCTATTTATTGACCCTCTCCTTCTGCAGTAATGGTGCCTCCATCCTTAGTAGCATTATATGCACTATACAGCGCCCAAAAATTCTTAGGTCTATTGCGAGGAGGAAGGAGGGTGCTATAGTACTCCGTTTGTGTGCAGCAGTATAGCATGTCTTTCGCCCACTGAGTAGCTGTAGGGAGCAGTCCTTTCGACCAACAAATCGCAAGTCGACGTTTGGCCATTAATAGCCCCATGTCAACTAGTCTTCGCAGCCCTGTAGGCAAAGGTTTAGAGTAGCCCAGAAGAGCAAGGGCCGGCTCCAGCGTCTGTCTTGTCATCGCGGCCAGTTCAGAGAAAACCTTTTACCAAAACTTAGCTAACTTAAGTTAGACAGTACCATGCTATGTGCATGAAGTCAGCTATCTGCTCTCCACAGCGTTCGCATCTCGAGTCGTCTCTCAGACCATACCTGCAAAGCTGTTCCTGTGTATAGTAAACTCTATTAAGAAATTTGAACTGGATCAGTCTGTGTCTACCATTCAGGGGTACTTTTTTTGGGTATACAACCTTTACAACGCAACTTTTACAACGCACTACCATTACAACAAAACTTTTACAACGCAACATCCATTACAACGCATGCATTTACAACGAAGTCACTACAATGCACGACACTACAACGCACACCATTACAACGCAGACATTACAACGCATACCATTACAACGCATAGCATTACAACACATAGTACCCTTACACTATCCAACACTTACCCTACTGTTGCACCCCCTGGAGTTCGAATAGTAATTTTTACCCCTACACTATCCAACACTTACCTTACATGCAATGTAATGCGTTGTAATGGTATGCGTTGTAAATGTAGTATGCGTTGTAGTGGAATGCGTTGTAAAGGTAGTTTCAAAGAATTTGTTGTAATGGCATGCATTGTAATGGTGTGCGTTGTAATGGATGTTGCGGTGTAAAAAATGCGTTGTAAAGGTAGGCGTTGTAAAAGTATGCGTTGTAACGTCATACATCCCTTTTTTTTTTACTGGAGCAGCAATATGTCCACATGGCATCATCAATATCCCTATTAGGATCTCTTTGCCAAGCAAAGCGTGCTTTGGTTAAGTGGTTCTCCCTATAAGACATAATAAGTTTATAGATTTTAGACACCAATCCCGAAGGTGTATCTGCTTTTATAGCAAATGAAAGGACTGATAGTTCCGGCGGTTCCGCCAGGTCACTCCCTAAGAGTTGTTGTAACGCATGCATAGTTCTATGAAATTGGAATTTAGTAAGAAGCATAGGTGTGGAGTCTTCCAGTTCGAGGTCTTCCCAATTTTTTGCTGTGCCTCTAAAAAATATATAAACTGACAAGACCAAACCGGCCTCTGCCCCACACACCATCTGCATAATATAGAACATCTGTAGAAAATATAGGACTTCCAATCCCTATTCCGCCCACCAACAGACAGTGCCCAAATACCTCAACTTAACTCTGCCCCAGCAGCAGAAATAACCCCCTGCCGAGAGTGAACATTTGAGACCTCCTATTTTATGAGCAAAAACAGTAAATAAAAATAAGTATAACCAATCACTTCAGTTCACCAGCCCTCCTGAGGTTACGTGTTAAACCCTCAACAACAGGCCCATGTTTGGTGTCATCTTTATAAGGGGTGGCTCAAGACTCAGTCCTGTTCGTCCATTCTGCTGCCTTCCTCTCCCTCCCAATTGTCTCTCTCCGGGCTGCGCTGCTTGTCTTTAGACCATTCCTTCATGGTCGAGTCTCTATCATGGTAATTAAGCAGCTTTGCAATAATCGGTCTCGGGTAATCGCCAGGTGCCGGGCGAGGGCCCAGAGAGCGATGTGCCCTTTCATCTACAAACCTAGATGAGAAAGTCTCCCCACCGAGGAGAGTCACAATGAGTTTCTCTATGAATTGTTCCATGTTACCAGTCAGTGTCTATTCTGGAAGGCCCGTGGTTCTAAGATTGTTGCGCCGTGACCTAGCCTTCAAGTCTTCCGCCATATCTTGCAGGATCTGCATCATCTTCCCCAGTTGTTTGTGGCCGCTGTCCAGTGAAGTCTGTGCTTCCTCCACTTCTGTGATCCGGCGTTCCGCCATGTCAAGCTGTTGCGCATGTTTGTCAATCCCTCAGACATTCTGTCCATGCGGTAAGAAAGTGAGTCCATCTTGGAGCCCAGGGAAGAAAGACTGTTCTGAAGGCCCTTTTCCATTGCCGCAAGCATCGTGAGGATGTCAGTATCCACTTCTTCTTGCGGGGAGTCCGATGTGCCTTCGATGTCATCTACAGCAGCGTCCTGACCCGTAGACTTTTTTTGGTCGAACATGAGTTTCGGCTGTGTTCTGTCTACTTTGCCCATCGCTGAAGCAGGTGCAAGTTTCTCTGCTGCGCCAATACAATGGGCCCACTAGTATGTAACGATCAGGGCGAAGTCATCATTACCAGCCCACTTATCCGGTTGTTTCCAATGTAGCCACCACAGATCTACAGATAGTAGGTTCCGCCACAGCACAGGATTTGTTGGTACTAAGAAGTAGAAAGGAGCTCACAGTTATCAGGTTGTGTCCAAAACTCCCCTGCACGGGGACCCCAGATGTTGGCACATGCCACCAGTGACTATGTCCAAGCTCAGGCGCACAAGTTGTTGCTCAGACCCTCACACGTGTTGTCCAGCAGTGAAAATCCAGGGCCGCCCAGCATCAGGAACCCCTCCACAATTTACTAGGCTGGGCAGTAATCTCCTCCAACATACAGTAGGCCGCGTGGGGCCGTCAGCTTACCAACCGGAACAGGCCACCACCATAACTGTCCAATACACCAGGCTGGGTCACTGTCGCCAAGTGCCTCTCAGTCCGATGATACAGTGGTGCACAAGCCTGCTGGCGGTCTATCTCCCTCCTCAACCGGCTTCTTACAGTCAGGGTGAGTCAGATCTTGGGTAGACAATATGGTGGGCCGCGCCCCGGTAACTGTGCAGGAGCAATACCCAAATCAGAGGGCAAGCAGGCTCCAGAGGGGCTTCCTATAGAGCACAAGAGCAGCAGCGTCGGATAATCACCGCAAGGCAGCGACCACACTAACCGCCTCAGTGCCGAGAACGGCCGTTGTCGTCCTCCGTTTAACTCCGCCTCAGCCACACCATAGCGCGCCTCACTCCCGCCGTCTAATCCTCCAGGCTCTTACTTGTTGCGGGTGAATGTGTGTGATTCCCTGCACACGAGTGGTGCTCCGCTCTGGGTTCACGCGGCGTCCAAGTCAGTCCGGCGTCTCGCGCCGTCCCTCAGGCTAAGGTCGTCACTTAGTCTCGGAGCCTCCTAGCCACCTCAGCCAAGTACGGGAGCCCCAGGATCCAGGCCTACCCCAGCACACACCAGTCGAGGCCTCTCACTTTGTCGTCTGGGCAGGAACCGGGATCGCAGTCTGCACGCTAGCAGCTAGAACTCCGACGGCGGTACCAGCCTCAGAAGTAGGATAATTGTCAGATATTTAGATGTCCGTGCGAAGCTTTGCGCTCAGACAGCCATCTTCTGCGCGAGCAATCTCTGCCCCCGACCATGGTCTGGTTACATGAAAATTATGATAAAAATGCATTTAAGCTTAAATATGAATGGTGCATTTATGTTCCAATGAAATCCACCTACCAAGCACATTTAAGAATCGAATCTAGTGGCATATCAATATGTTCCTGTTTCCATCAAGTATACTGTAAGGTGGCACTTTATAGAGCCCATTATTTACTTAAAGGAATCACCCAAAATGTATGTTTTCAATTCCTTTGATATTCTAAGGGTTTGCACTTAAAAAATAGCTCCTGCATCAGGTGTAACCCTTCCCTTATTCCTAGGGAACATCCAAGCATGCAAATGTATGGATCTGAGTCACTTTGAGACCAGTAGTTGAAAGCTGGTGTTCATTTTCCCTCTAAATTCCTGGCTCTGCTGTTGAATTGTAGGATCAGATGGTACTGTACCTGGGCTGCATGAAAGCACCACTACATTTTAAAGCCATAAACCCTCATTTTTCCCCATCAGTATCTCAATGCCCATCCTTGCCAATTTGCCGACCGTGGCTAAGAGTACTGCTTTAAATAATACTAGTATTTTTTATGCTCCTCTCACCAAGTCTACAGGCTAATTAAGCATCTGCCTCATAAACTACTGTAATTTTCACCTTTCATGGTTGGTCTCTGTGCTAGGCAAATTTCAAGATGCACACATGAAATAATGGATAAACATTTGTCTAAATTCACAGCACAGATGTTCCATTTTAATAATTTTATTTCACTTTTTTTTGTTGCAGAGGACGAAGTTGCTGAAATTGTTACTGAAGTGCCACCAGATGATCCCCAGCGCCCTGTTGAAAATGATGAACAGATTATAGAACTGGTTTTAGGAAAGATGCCACACAGCATAAACTCAGGAACAAGGTAAATGCAATGGAAGTAATTAATTTTCTATTACAAACGTTGCACTCATCTTCTTGTACTTCGTTTCGTGCTCTGCATTTTATGTGTAATAGTTTCTAATTTCATAGTTTCTAATTTCATAGTTTCTCCCCCTAGCATTTTTCAGATCAGTTTGAACCATTAGTCTCTGATTTAGAGTTAGGAGGGTGGGCACTCCATCAAAAACACGGCGAATATCCGATCAGTGGCGGACTGGGAACCAAAAGCAGCCCTGGCAAATTTTGTCAGACCAGGACTCATACTGAATGCAGCGAGCGAGTGTGACCACTGCAAAGAGGGTTTGGGGGATTCTCCGCCGCCCCTCCCAATACATAAAAAAAATAATTGGAAATACGTTGTATTTTACAACACTTTTTTAGGTCACTCCAACCACACGGCGCATGCTCTGTCCGTTGTAAGACCTATTGTCTGCTCACAGTGAGCTTAGTGCCCTCCCGTTGCTTACCATTGGTTGGCTTTGTCACGCTTATTTGCTTACTTCTTATTAGTCGATTTGTGTGGGCTGTACTTCCTCTTCGTGCGTTTGTCCCTTCCCGAAGCATGAATCATTGATTATATGCCCTTCCACTGCTCATTTTTCAGGTTCTACTTTTTTTGTGATTACGCACTCCACCAAAGTGCATTTGTTTCCGGATGTCTCTCTCTGTACTTCTCCCCCTCTCCCGTGCTTGTGTTGCTCTTTCTCTGCCTGTGTTCCTCCCCCCATGCATTGCTTTGTCACACGTGTTCCTTTCCCCCCACCCAGCTCCACATTGCTCTCTTGCCCATTTGCTTTCCTCATGCCTGCTCCAAGTTGCTTTCTGTTCATTTGCTTCCCCCAACCTGTGTTCCCTGTGTTGCTTCTTGCTACCGGTGCCTAGTGTTGCTTCCGCCCTTTCACTGTGTTGCTTGCCTCCACTCCCCATGTTGCTTACCACCCTGCCCTCGGTTGCTTGCACCCACCCACACTGCTTTTCCCCCACCCGCTCATGGAATTTATTTTTCTTTCTTCTTTTTCGTTTACCAATCCAATTCAGATCGGTTAAGGAAGAGAAAAGTGCTTGTATCATTTATCAGGCGTGCACATGCATGTTCTTCATGCCTACAAAATGACGCAGCTGGCCGTATCATAGGTGCTTTTTTTTTTGTAACCGTGCTACACCGCATTGGGGATACATGAGCAGAGTGACGTGCTAGTCTCTCCTTACACTGTTTTGGTCGAGGCTTACCACAGTCAAACACCCTGAGTTGTCTAGTGGCATGTTCACTTCTTTTACACAGCCACATGAGTGTTGAGGATGATCTACCAAAGCTTTTAATGTGTCTTTATTCTATTGGTACCTGGCCTCATGCTTTTTTTTAATGCTTTCCATTTTCTTTACTTGGAAACAGAGTTATGCAACTTCTCATACATTAGGTATAAAACGATTTCCTGTTTTGAATAGACCTTATGTTTTGAGCTGTAAAAGCAGCCAATCAAGACTGTGATCATGATTGCAACTCTTTAGAAAAGAGATGCTGTTAGTGAGGTATCTTATCTGATGCATTTTAGACTATGTATTGTTTTCAGTAGGTTTTTTGGTTTCACTTGACTATAAAGTTGAAAACTAAGCAATAAACCACTAATGGATTGCATTTCTCATTATTCTGTAATCTTTTTTATTTTTATTTTATTTTTTAGGATTGTAATTTTTACTTTTTACTCATAAATGCACCTTAGAGAAAAAGTGTTCTAGCTAGTGCTTATTTGTTGTACTTCACAAAATGAAAAAGAAGCTGCTGGTTAACAGAGACGTTTTAAGGCTGTGCATTTTGTTGTTTTTGACCAGTGAAGGTATGTATTGCTTGCTCTACCTTTGTATCTTCAGCAGGTATGGTTTCGGTCAAAGTTCCAGCTCCCTTAAAAGAAGTATGCTGCTATCTGGGAGGCATGCAATCCGAAGGCGCCTAATGACTCAGCACGGCGACCACAAACGAATGTACATGTGCAACCTCTGCAGCAAAGTCTTTCAAAACAGCAGCAACCTTAGCAGACATATCCGCTCTCACGGTACGTTGCTAAAGGGGTTTGAGAAGGGATGGGATGTAGTGCTTTACCTTTCTGTAGATCCCTGCCATGGAAAAGCTTGCAATGAATGTTTGCTCTATAATTTAGGTTTTACCTGGGCTGTGCAACAGATCTCATGACTGCCTTTGAGGAATATTAGATTAAAATTGCAACTTCTGATGGATACATCTGCCTGTGGATTCCTCACCTTTTGAATTATCTCAATGGGCAGCATTCCACTGAAACTTTTCTCCTCCGCTCTCCCACGTTGACGAGGATGTCACAATAGAATGGCTCCGCACGCAACTCAGCGTGACATCATCGGAGCCATAAGAAGACCGCGTTGGCGTGCTGACATCTGTTCCCTTTTTTACGCGCCGTCGACGCGTAACTGTTTTTTCACAGGCTCTCCATTTCTGGGAATTTCTTTATTACAGATTATCGTGACTTGGCAGCCATCAAGGATGTCTTCTTCTAGAAAATCAGGTTTCAAGCCACGCAGAGAGTGTGAGGGCCAGATGTCCACCATTGACCCCATGAAGGCTGATTATGGTGTCTTTCGTTGGACCACAACGTCCAAACGTGCACTTCGTGGATGCGCATGAATCCCACAGTGCTCAAGGAGAGGGAGGCCAAACTATTCATGGCCAAGAAGCAAAAGAGGGGTCGCAGAAGATCAAGGACCCGTTCGAAGTCGTCGAAGAAACATAAGAAAAAGCTGCACCATGTTTCTCGGCATTGCTCATCGAAGGATGTGACTCCGAAGTCGGTGTCTTCTGGTCTCAGTCATCATTGAAGGGATGAGATCTGTCCTCCCCCTTCACCTGAGGGTGCTCCGGCCTTGTCTGGCTCAGAGAGCAGTGATTCCACTGGCTTCGAGAGATGCAATGCCTCCACCATTGCCGAAGACAACTACTCCACCTCTGGCTCCAGGGTCTCCAGCGCCGCAGCCAAATTTGGTGCCTCCCCGAGCGGCTTGAGACCCTGCAGTAGCGAATCCGATGTATCCTGCTTTCCTGACTCTGGGTTCTGACCCGTTGCATTTTTTTTAATGCGACGTTTGGCATGTTCGCCAAAGCGGCAAACCCTACTGGTGCGCCTGTTGGCCCAATGTCTCTGTTGGCATATTCCCTGGGAGGTTTGCCACCGCACTTTCCTCAGGCACCCATCATGCCTTTCTTGCCTGTGGCTCCAGGTAGTTGGCGTCTTCCGATGCTGAGATTCTTAACGCTGTTACAATCTTTGTAGGGGCGAGTATTACTGGAAGGATCGTCACAGGTGCTGTCTGGTTCCGAACTGGCGATTACTTGACCAGCGTCGACTCCTGTTCCTGTGGATCTCCCTTTGATGCTGATCCCGAAATCACCGGCACCGTATCTGGTGCTGCTGATGCCTGTTCTAAGGAGGAGATATTGAAGAGAAGCACAAAGACTTTTGGAGGAAGAAGAGTACCATGAGTAGCATGGTGAGGCGGAGAAAGAAGAGGTTGTGGACCCTGACCCCGATTTTGAAGGTTTACAGAAGGCTCGTGGCCTGGCAGCTGTCCTGAAGGGGAGCTCTCATCTCCAAAGGGTCTGCTGACACAGGAAGTGACCACGTTTTACGCTGTGATAAGGAAGGCTGCATATCTCTTGGAATTTCCTCTCCCTACAGCAGAGTTAAAGTCTTATATCCTGACAGAGGTGCTCCATTCCCCTTCCTCTATTTCAGAGCCTTTACTTCCCTTTAATGAGTCTTTGACTTAGCCCATTCTCGATGTCTGGTAGAAGCCGATGTCCTCTTCAGCGGTTTCCAGGACAGTGGCATGGAGGTATAAGGTGGTTCCGGGGGATCCTGTTTATCTGTCAACCCATCCTTCGCCGGAAAGCTTGGTTGTCCAGGCTTAATGCTCCTCGAGGCAGTCTGCAGGTTCTTTCCCATCTATGCCTGCAGATAGGGAGTCAAAACTCAAAGAGCAAGCAGCAAAGAGGGTGTTCCCGTCGGGTAGTATTGCCCTGAAGTTGACAAATGCCACTTGCCTTTTGGGGTGCTACATCCACGCCCTCATGGCCAGGGAGGTGGTCCCAAAATTGCCTGAGGACGTAGAAGGGCATTTCTCGGCGGTGTCATCAGATGCCCGCGCTGCTGCCCGCCAGGTGATACAGTCTAGTCTGGACACAGCTGATTCGGTAGCCAGGGCAATGGGGTCGTCTGTGGGTACTGGGAGGCACACTTGGTTGCATGTTTCAGGGTTCTCTCCTGATGTCCAAACTACTTTACTGGATCTACCATTCGATGGGGGGGTCGCCTGTTTGGCTAAGGGGATTCGGCGCTGCAGCGCTTTAAAGACCGTAAAGCAGCAGCAAGATCATTGGGACTACAATCTCAGCCCAGAAGCTTTGGACAGTTCCCCAAGTTTTGTAGCTTTGGGAGGAACTGGCCCTTTCATGCCAGGCAACAGCCGCTGCAACAGCAGACAAATCCCTTGTACAAATCCTATAGGGGAAAGGGCAGAGATCGCCTGCGGGGTGCTTCACGACAACAACAGATCTCCTCCCCCTACTTCTCTTCTGCCCCTCCAACTGGTGCGGCAGGGAAGCAGCTCTGGCTCCACCATCCTAGAGCATACTTGTCCCGTGGGAGGACTGGTGTCCCATTTTCTATTACATTGGAGGTCTGTTATTACAGATCTCTGGGTGTTGAGCATAGAAGAGAATGGTTATGCACTATCCTTACAGGAGTCGCCCCACCCCCTTTTTCCCTCCCCATCAGGGCTTTTGCTCGAACAAGCACCTTCTACTTCTCCAACAGGAGGTTCTGCCTTTGCTGCAAAAAGGTGCGATTGAGGTGGTTCCAGAGCAGGCATGGGCTCAAGGATGCTTCTCCCGGTACTTCCTGATTCCCAAAAAGGATGGCCGCTTGAGGCCGATCCTCGACCTCAGGGTTTTGAATTTTTACCTTAAACAGGAGAAATTCAAAATGTTAATCCTGGCTCAGGTTCTTCTTGCCCTGGAGAAGGAAGACTGGATGGTGTCGATAGATTTGCAGGATGCGTATTTTCACATTCCCATCCTGAAGTCTCATCGGAAGTATCTCTGTTTTACAGTGGGGTCTCAACATTATCAGTTTGCGGTCCTTCCGTTCTGCCTTACTTCCGCACTTCAGGTTTTCACAAAGGTGACGGCGGTGGTGGCAGAACATCTCAGAAGGTCAGAGATTTCTGTTTTCCCCTATCTGGATGACTGGCTACTCAAAGTAAAGTTGCTAGAGATGGTGTTGCATCATCTGCAAGTAACGACACAACTGTTGTTCGACTTGGGGTTTTGGATTAATGTACCCAAATCTCACCTGGTGCCCTTTCAGCGCAACCTGTTCATAGTGGCAGTACTTGACACTACTGTGAGTCATGCCTTCCCGCCTCTACAGAGGATTTAAGACATCCAGGCTATGATTCCACTTTTTCAGAATGGAGCAGCTGTTCCAGTCCTGAAGGTCTTGTGCCTGCTCAGTCTTTTAACTTCCTGCATGCTGGCATTTGAGGGCCCTCCAGTGGTGCCTCCGTAAGCAGTGGTTTCAGCACAATAGAGATCTCAGAGGTGGTCAGTATCTCTAGAGACACTGCAACGAGTTGTTATAGTGGAGTGTTCCAGGCAACCTGTCTCAAGGAAAACCATTTCACCATCCTTCTCTGGTGGTCACAGTGATAACGGATGCTTCCACTCTAGGGTGGGGAGCCCATCTGGGGGATCTGGAGGTTAAAGGTTTTTGGTCTCGAGAGGCAAGATTGTTCCACATCAATCTTCGGGAATTGCAGGCGATACGTTTGGCTCTCACGACCTTTCTTCCCTTGCGGTCAGTCAGTTCAGTTTCTAACGGACAACCCTACTGCGATGTGGTACATCAACAAACATGGAGGAATAGGGTCGTATCTTTGCCGAGATGCTCTGGGACACTGGTCCTTGGCTCAGGATAATCAGATTTGCATGATCGTGAATCATCTGGCCGGAGAACTAAATGTGGGTGCAGACAGTCTCAGTCGGCACTATTCGGCCGCTCACGAGTGGTGTCTCCATCCGGAGATGGTGCTTTATATTTTCGGGGTGTGGGGGATTTCCTCAGTTGAACCGGTTTGCCACTCACGAACGCGCACTGCCCAGCCTTCTGCAGTCTCCAGTATCCGACGCCGGGAGCGTTGTGGGATGTGTTTCAGTTAGATTGGGGCTCACAGCTTCCTTACACGTTTCCTTCCATATCCTCGAGTTCTGAGGATGATTTGCCAAGACCGTGCCCAAGTGATATTGATAACCCCGGATTGGCCGCGAAGGGTGTCGTACACAGAGCTCAATTACCTCTCATCGCACCCTCCGCTCCGTCTCCCGCTCAGGGCAGACCTCCTCTCACAGTTACTGTGACAGGTTCTACACCCCCACCTACAGAGCCTGCACCTCCATGCCTGGAGATTGAACAGGCAAACCTGAGCTCTTTTTCTCTCCCGCCGGATGTGGTGGATGTTATTTTATTGGCCAGAAGACACTCCGCCAAATTAGTCTATTCTGGTAGGAGGGCCAGGTTTGTTAAATGGTGTGGAGACAGTTCGATTGATCTTTTGCAAGCCCATTTGACTGCTGTTCTGAGTTTTTCTTTCCCTAGAACAACTAGTTTTGTACAGTAGCTACTGTTAATGGCTACTTGTCTGCTTTTCTCTGTTTACCAGATCAACCCTCGTTGTTTAAATCTCTCATAGTTATGAGATTTATTAAGGGTGTCACAAATAGGTTTCCTGCCAATCCTTTTGTCATGCCTCAGTGGTATTTAAATTTGGTTCTCACTTTCTTGATGGGTTCACCCTTTGAACCATTGCATAGTTGTCCCTTAAGGTTCATTTAAAATGATTTCCCACCAGATTCGGTCTTTTTATGTTTCAAAGACATTATTGCAGTTAAGCAAACACAATATACAGAATTAATTTTTTCATAAGTTGGAAATGATCCTCCTGTATTTATGCTAATGTTAAGTGTTAATGCAGATTCAAATGCATCCCATTTTCATTCTTTTGTATTTCACATACTTGTTTATGACGCATTGAATCACCATCACCTTGGTACATTATTTCAATGCTGTAATTATCATGCCACAAGATAATAAATGGACCGAGTGTTGCAGAATTGGTATACTTCTACAAAGTATGATCCACACTATAGTCTATCATTTGCCCCCCAACTGTAATTAATTAATCTGGAACATATGAAGGGCCTCTGAAATGTTTAATATTTTTATTGAATGTTCTTATGTAGTTTTCTGATGAAGTTAGATATCATTTACTTGGAAGTTTTCTCTATTTCAGACTCATTTAGTATTGCCTAGCTTTACAATAGACTAAGGAAATAATTTAGAATTGGTGGCTTGGGAGCTCTAGTTTAATTCAACAGTGTTTCAGACCCCTGAATTCACTGGTCTCCTTCCCAGTTTAGACTTTGGGTTAGGGGGAGAGGGGAGACTGCTGATAGACTGCCAGTGGGGCTCTATGGTCAATCACTGGCTGCGACCCAGCTACCATGTGGCAACCACCTTTAATGCATTTAAAAGACCTCACTTCCGTAGGGCCAAAAGCATGGATGGGCCCAGGCAATGAAAATAAACCACCTCCCACCCCCCATCTGCCAAGATAAAATTCCTCTCTGCATCAGGGCCATTGTTATTTTTAGTTCTTGCCTACCAGATCAATTCTAGCTGGTTGTAGGTGACAGCCTGTGGTGGGCCATACCAAAAAATTGCAGTTGGCTAAGAATCCACTCATTGCTTATCATTGTTGGCTTTATTGTCACCCTCATTTGCTTGATTCTTATTTGAGGACTTACCTTACTCTTCTTGTGTTTGTCCCTACCTGGAACATGGCCTCTTTACCGTCCTTTTGATTGGCTGACTTCTTCCAGTGCTCATTCAGGGAGCTTCTTTTTTTCCTTTTCTTACGGCAGTAGTGCAGGTGTTCTCTAGCTCCGTCACTTGTGTTCTGCTCATCCAAACATGCCACACCCTCCTATTCCTTGTGTTACACCCTCATCCTTCCTCCATGCTCTCCTCTGCTTTCCCCACCCTCTATTGTTGGAAAGTACCCCATTGTGACATGGTCACCCCCCAAATTTTGCCCGGTATCTGTTGCAATTTTGACAGAAGTGCACTGGGTTCCTGCTGTCTAGATGCTCCCTGCCATATCACTTACCCTAAAACTGTACAATTGTTCCTCCAAATGGCAATACCTTTAGCACCCCTTTTAGGGCCCTAGTAAATGGTACCCCTGCTACTTATGACAAGGAGGCTAAAGAGGGTCTCTAAGTGCTACAGCATGTATTGTGCCCCCCCTAAGAGATCCCTCAGCACCAACATGCAAACTGCCATTGCAGGCTCTGTGCCATGCTGCACAGAAAGTATGCCTCCCCCCTTCACCTCACAACCTAAGCACACCATCTGCTGTGAACCCCAAGGATTGTCCCTTAGTCCAATCCTCATCAACATCTACTTAACACCATTCGCAGACATCACCAGATCACACAACATCAACATCATCTCCTACGCTGACAAGACCTCGTTCATCCCCTCGCTCTCAGCGGTCCCTAACTCGACCAAGACCAACTTTCACAACTGTGTGAAGAACATCGCCGTCTGGATGTAGTACAACTGCATGAAGCTCAACATGGACAAAACTGAACTTCTGATCTTTGCCAGACACACTGCTCTCTGGAATGACTCCTGGTAGCAGGCGAACTTGGACCCACCCCCATGTGGAAGGACCAGGATCGCAATTTCGTCATCATCCGGGTCTGCAAACTCTTTTTGAAACGTCAGGTCAATGCTGTTTCCTCAGCCTGATTTCACACACTGCAAAGTCTTCAGTTGGTTCCCCATCAGCACCAGGAAAACGGTGATGCAGGCCCTCATTACCAGCCGACTAGACTTCAGTAACGCACGCTATGCAGGCACCTCTGACGAACTCCCGCAAAGACTCCAGAAGATCCAAAATGCATCTGTTAGACTAATTCTCAACCTGCCCAAGAGGACACACATCACCCAATACCTGAAGGACCTCCACTGCCTTCCTGTCCAGAAGAGATGCCACTTTAAGCTTCTGACCTACACCTACAAAGCTCTCCACGACCAGGGTCCTGCATACATGAACTACTTCCTGCACTTACACTGACCGACCAGGAATCTCTGCTGCTCACACCTCTGTCTCACACATACCATGTATCCACTGTTGATGCTCCAGAGGACCATCCTTCTCCCACCTTGCTGCCAAAGCTTGGAACGCCCTCCCCTTTCACCTCCGCACCGATCCCCTGCTGACCCTCTTCAGGAATGACCTAGAGACCTAGCTCTTTGACTGATGCCATGCAGCACATCGCCTGGATACCTTCTAGGGTTATAATCTGGCTATACATGTACTACTTCATTGATTGGCCCTGGAAGTGCTCCCTGAAAGCCTGTAGACTGACCAGCCTGCCACCATAGACTCCCTGAAGATGAGATCTCATGCTTTCTGAGGTAGAAATGATGCCTGATCTGGCCAGAGGTGTTGTCACCTCCTGCAAGCAGGATGGCTAAGTAAGCAGCATATCAAGACAGGAGGCTTAAAGGCCTCTGCTGCCTTTGATATGGTACCCAAGGCTTCCCCAGACAGGAGAAATGCCCCCCCCTGCCCCAGCCAATTTAGTACCAGGACAGGTGGGAAGATTAACTAGTCAGAAGGTGTGTCCCCTCTTAGCCAACCCTGGGAGTGGTACTTGCCTATCTGAAGTGAACACAACTTTAGAATTCCACCATATTAGTTTGGCGGAATTAGGATCTCTGGGTCAGGCTTATGCCCACTTCCCAGAGGAAGTGGTCTTATAGAGGTTGTAGACACCATAAAGGTAAGCAGCCCATTGGCTGCTACTAGTCACTCCTTGCAATGCCCCTAAATTGAGAATTTAGGTGTCACCCCTCACACCAGGAGCTTAGATTTGACGGATCACGAATAGAGGACAAAGAAGAGCTGCATGAACTGAAGAATGCTGTGGACTTTTAGCACCAACCTGCCTGCTAGCACCCAGTCTCAACTATCGTGACCATTGACTTATCTTGCAGCTGTCCAGCTTTCAATACATGCCAGTCCATTGCAAATCGCCAAGCAATTTCCTTTCGAGTAGAGGAGCTGCTCCCCTGCTTTCCGTAGGCACTGAAATGCAAAGCCCAGTCGACTGAGTTGCCTCTCCCCCGGCAAGTCCAACAAAGCAGTCCCCCAGGAATAGGACTCTGTACTCCTGAAAGTCAGATCTGTCCCCCTACCAAGTTTGAGGACACCAGCATCAACCAGAGCCGCATAGGTCCAAACAGACTGAGAGTCCAATCCTGACTCTGACAACACCGAGACCGAGCAGCAGATGAGGGTTGTCCACACCGCAGAGACCCACCTCCTGAATGGCCCAGCTGTCCTGATTTTGTACCATCAACCGGAGAAACTTCAGTCAACGATAAGTGGTGAATGTCATTGTTTTTTGGGGGTTTTTGTATAAGGTTTTAACTGAAATTTTCACACAACTATAACGTCAATTTAAACTTTGTTTTATCAGTCAATTACTCAGGTTTTTTAAGTGTAAAGTAAGATATTATAACCATGCATAACTGTAACATCTCTTTCGGCCAGATGTATCAAAATTGGATTTTGCGAGTCTATAGTAGCAAACTTTTCCGATTCGTTATCATAGACTCGCAAAATGCAATGTATGTAGGTTTCAGCAAATTTTTTGCGATTCATACACATTCCTTATTTGGGACTCGCAAATAAGGATGGCTTTCCATTCATTTCTATGGACCTATAGGCACGTAAGAATGAATGGGAATTGCATGCACAATTTGCGAGTACCCAATAGGTACTTGCAAATTGCGCATGCAATTTCAAGGGTGCATGGGGGCCAAAAGGCACCCTGATGCACCCCTGAAATACGCATATATAGAAAAATGCAAAATTGTACATTTTTTTAAGGATTTGCAATTTACCACCAACTTGAAGTTGGTGATAAATTGCGATTCCTTAAAGCGGGGTGGCAATTTAAAAAGTTCTTCCTGCATTGCATTTAGAGTATTGCAAATTGTGATTCTCTAAATGCATTCGCAAAATAGGAAATCACAAAAAATTGCGATTCCCTATTTTGTGATTGCCTTTCGGAATGATCCCAAAAAGCTTTTTCCAGTTCGCAAACGGGCTGATTCGGCGAATCGACCCATTTGCGAACAGGAATACACTTGATACATCTGGCCCTTAAACCTTAAGCTTTTTTTCCAGTGAAATTCTAGTGTTTTAAAAAAAATGTAAAGTAATATGTTATTACCAAACCTAGCCAGGTCTACCCCATGCCTGTGGCCAGCTCTGCATGTATCCTCTGCGGCCAGCCCCCGCCAGGCACCGCATTCGGATATGCGCAACATGGGATTAGCTGCAGGGCCTGGCCTGAAGCCATGCCCATACCCCAGTAGTGTCCAGGAACCCATTGCTGGCCAAACCCCCAGGGTCCTACAGCACCCCAAGGACCTGTCCTCTTGGTTATTTTTTTCTCTGTGCTGCGGTAATACAGCGAAATTACATGGGGGACCACCGCAAAAACAATTCTTTTTAATTTGACCCCATGGGTGCCCCTAAGGGACCCCTATCCTGCCCCCTTAATTTTTGTTTGTTTTCTACAACACAGTGACCCCAGGTTTCTCTTCATGTTGCGGCTAGCAAAGCAGATAGCGTGTTTGAGCTCCTGACACTGTGTTGCTATACATACAAAATACATAAAAGTACTAAATATATTTACACCAAATCACAAAAAGCACACTTTCTGCCAAATATCATTCTGTTAAGCCATTTTGTTAAATGTTTCTACGGCAAATTGCACCGAGAAACACATTTTGGGACCCCCCTTTCTTTACCCCGCTTGGTAGACCACCCCAAAACGTTGCCCAAAGGAGCCAAGCTGGCTTAAACGTTTTGTGGAAAGTTTTGTGAAGATAGCAAGAATCCATTTCCTATGGAAACCTGGTCCTATCACTACACACTAGTGATCACATCAGTGTATATCAATTTGCATTTATAAATAACCCCAAAGTTGTAAATTCTCGAGAGTGTAGAGAAATGGCTACACAGTGTATGTTGCTTAGGTTTATGTCCGAGAACACTCACGCAGTGAGGGCATTTAAAAAAAAAGTAAATGGCACACCTCTGTTGTGGTCAAGGGTACAGCAGTAGCCAAAACGTGTTATGTTTGGCAGACCAGCTTTAACAATAGAATCGACCTTCAGCAACCACGCAGCAACCAATCCTTCTTGAAGGGAGGAGATAAGAGGGGGGTCGTATATAATGTGCATGTACATAAAACGGAGATCACAATTGTATAGCTATATGCATTTATAGATGTATCTATAGATATATATTAGAGTAATTATTTATATATTGTGTACATATTATATATGTGTGTGTGTGTGTATATATACACACACACACGAATTTAGTAGACATAAAAAAAGAAACAATTTAATTTTTAAATAAGTGTGTGTGTGTATATATATAGGTTCAGTTATAAACTCTTTACCTCCTTAGTGAAGCATTTCATGGACTCAGCATTGTTACTTTTCCAAGCCTTTCTTCTAACTAGTTGGATTAATATTGGCAGGATATAAACGTTTATCCAACGTTTAGGCTAGGTATGATTTGTTTAGTGTGAAGACTCTAAGCACAAAGTTCTTCACTCTGGTACCTCTTTTTCCTATAGTCTTCATGTTGCCAAGGACTTCCAATACATTTTCGGCTGTGCCCCTATCAATCACCCTAGCCTAATCCTCTGTCCTTTCTCTCTCCTCTTTTCAGTATTTATACTAACATCACATATGATATTGCATTATACAAAGGTTTTTTTAAATGTTTTATCTCCTTCAGGTGACAAGCTGTATAAATGTGAAGAATGTGGCAAACTTTTCAGTCGGAAAGAAAGTCTGAAGCAGCATGTTTCCTACAAACACAGCAGGAATGAGGTGATTTGTGTTTTTTTCCTTTCTCCCCAGAAGTTTGCTAAACTGAGGAATCGGGGGCTAGGGTGCTGAATACCAAGCCGACTCCTTATGTTGTGAAATTGGTAAATAGAATTCATGTTTCTCTAATGATACAGCAACGGTGTCTTAGTTGATGACGTTCAGTGGAAAAACATTATCTGGGCACACCGCAAATCAACTTATCCATTTGCATTTGTGGTGCACTGAAGATTTTATTAACATTCTAAAAACTGTTTTTGATTGCATATGTGTCAACAAAATGTATTTGGATACATTGAGCTAATGCCTCACCAGAGATTGTGCTATAAATTTGAGCACCTCCAATTCCTTCCATTTGACTAACCAGGCTGCAAGCAATTTTGCCCAATGTCCAGTAGAAAGTGAGGCAGGAACCCGCAGTGATTGCCACGGTCACACCTACAGTTCAGTACTACCTTGAGACCAGAGACACAACTGCTAACTTAGTACAAATTTAAATTAATTCAAAATGTGCCCAGAAGATGCTTGTCTCCATATTCAATCAGGCTACAACGTATCCCCATAAAACAAGGTTATCTCTGGCTGAAGTAGAGAGATCTTTGTCTAAATCGTGCAAAGACTGAAGTCATATGAGTGGGAGACAAAGCTGATTTACGTCTACTACTTTCTGGCTAAACTGGTTGAGCGCCACACCAACTCGTACACCAGCAGTAATGCACGTTAGAATATGGTTTAACAAATATTTTACAGTAAAAAACATTCCTTTCTACATCATGCTTCTGAGAAGGATCTCCTCCTGCAGCTGCCGTTACGTCACCCTATTGCAGTGATCTGGGCATAGGCACAATCAAGTCTTTACTACTGTAGTGTTGGCACTGCAAGAAACCTATTACAAAGCTTCAGAATATACATAATCGCAGCCGGAATCTGCTTCATTCTGAAGACGTTAGACCATATCTCAGCTGCCCCCCAAATTACTTCATTGGCTGATAATGGTGCAGAGAATAATGTTCAGACTTCTTTCCGTCTTTCAAAAAAACAAAGAATTAGAACACCTTTCAATTCTGGATTTTGCACAGTTGCAGTGACATAAAAGAGGATCACAGATGGTAAAATGAAACACACATCCCAAACAAACATGGTGCCTGCTATGTACATCCATAGCACCACCTACGACACCACGCCGTTGAAGTTGACATATACATTGTAACAGTACATGCCGGGTCAGAAGCCCAGTGCAATTCAACACAATAATTACAACCAGTGGCGGCTGGTAAAATTTCAAAGTAGTGCGGTATAAAAGTAGGGGCTGAGTTTTACGTAGGGAGAGTAAAGTGAGCAAGCCCAACTACTTAGAGATCGCAAGCAGTAGCAGACAAAACAACAACCCCTTCCTGGAAGGAACACTACTAAACTTCCAGCCAACAGAGAGACTCCTTGCGTGCACACACTGCCGCAGATGCATTTGTCACCCCGAGTGGGACGGGTATGCCCAGTTGTGGGTCCCGTGCTCTCCATGCCACTGGAATCAAGCTATCCTGGCTTAAGACAGGTGAAACCCCGAAACCGGTCCTAGGATGCTTGTTTCCAGTCCAGGGAGGACCTGGCTTGGTAGTTCGGGCTAGACTGTTCCCATGAGGCACAGGGTCAAAGCTGATTTGCATATGGCTGGGTTCAAACTGGAATGGCATTGTGAGCAAAACAACTATGGATTTCGGCCCAGATCTCTGTACTGGGGTGAATGTATGACATTGTTCTGCATTCTGTCCATTACCTGTTGTTTTTGCAGATGAAAAGGAGACACATGCTGGCAGGTATAACACAACACACACTAAGCACAGCACTCACATGTACTAATGCAGACCACTCAACACAGCGTGAACTGTTCATGTCTTCTCATATGGGTGTGTGCTGTAAGTCATAAAACATAACAATCTGTAAATCGAGATGCCCTTTTCACAACAGCCTTATAGCATGCATTGCAGCTCGTCATCTGTCTTCACAAATGACAGATTTGTGGTTAATATTTTAATTTGCTCTCCACATTTTCTGGAATATTTGCACTGCAAACTTACGACAGTTTCTGAGTTACACATGGAATGTTTAGGCAGTGTTCAGCTTCGCAACAAAAATGCAGCTTATCAAATCTTATGGCGCAAATAGGAGCTTCGCACAATGTCAAAAGCCCCATTTTCCAAAAACTCTAATCATTTAGATGTTAGATGAGAGCATTAACACCCCCGTCTCCCCATTGCCCATATCATGCAACTAAACACACTCTGACCGGAATAATTCGGCGTGATAATTAAATAACATTTTTGTTATCAGCGCTCTGACAATTAGAGTATAAGATTAGCGCTATAAATGTGGAAGGAAAAGGAGTCGCAAAACTTCACGCAGGTTCACCTCTGATACCCCACTTCATTCAATCGATTCCACATTTGTTATTATAAACACAATATTGCCTGTGAGCCCAATTAGTGCAGCTGAAAGGAGACACGAGCAGAAAGCTGCAGAGCACTCATCACTGTGAATGAAATCTGCTATTTTATTCTAGCCCCCACACCCGCCAAAAATATGTGTCATTATGTATCTGGCATAACTGGCAACGCCATCATTCTTTTGAAGTCATAAAATCTCTGGTGTTCTAGCACTTATGCCGCATAAAGACAATAATTCACTCTTGCTGAAAAGCTCACATCAACCCCAATAGCAGTTCTTGGTAAGAGTCAAGGGAGCCACTTACTACACAGTGGACATTGAAAGCAATAAAAAAAGTTGTTGTTCAAAATCTGATGAAAGCTGATACATGTGTATAAAACACAAAGCTTTTTGTCCAAAACATTTCCAAATTAAAAAAATAAAAATAAAACACGCTTTCAGAAATTATAGTTTTACATATTATCAGAGTGTCTTGGAGCAAATATTCACAAGTATCTTGCAAGTAGTGGAGCATGCAAACAAACATTTATGGTTCCCTCACCAGAGTCGGCTGCGCAAATAATTGACTCATAGAAAAGAGAAGGGAAAATAGATACGGACATAGGAGACACAAGAAATCAGAATTTTTTGGGCCATGACAGACAAGCTGATTGTCGACAATAATTCCGCCCCATCAGATGCTTTCTGCTGGATGAAAGCTGTGAAGGCGAGCACGAGGCAGAGGAAAGAGATGGAAGGCTGCAAAATGAGTTCTCGAATAATTCTCAACTTGTTGACTCTCTGGGTTGCAATTTAAATACTAATTTCACCTTTTTGTATATACAGAATGTTTTAGTTCTAGTGTCGGGATTTTTAGCGTGCATGGCTGCCCGAGGGCTTCCCAGCACTAGGGTAGAGTGCTGTATTGAGGACGAAGCCCATCAGTGGCTAAAGGAAAACAGCCAGGTTTTGAGTTTTTTTCTGAATGCAAGTTCATTTTGCAATGCTCTTATGTCAGATGGGAGCTCGTTCCATAGCTTTGGAATCAAGTGTGCGAAGGATCTTCCTCCCCATCTTAATCTATTGAGAATGGAGAATGGAAGACAAAAAGCCATCTCAGCAAACAAATGAATATTGCCATGTTTAAAGCGCCATATGGGACAACAGTACCTACACAAACCAGCGCATACACATTAACCAAGACACAACACAGTAACATTCTTAACTTTCATCTTCGCTTGCACTGTGCAAGCTTTTCCCCTGAATTTCAGCCATGCAAAACCTCCGGCCAACCGGTCACGTTAGTTGGTCTTTCTCCCTCGATTCCACGCTACCTCAGAGGCTGCTGTCTGGTGATTGGTTACGCTGCCAAAGCGGGCCTAATCAATCCTGCAGCTGCTCTCATGCTGTTTTCAGCATGAGAGCAGCGTCCGTATTGGATGAAACAGGCTACCCCAGCGCTCCATTTGAGTGTGGGTGGATGTATCTGCAATCCTACGGCTGTCAAAGCTGCTGGATTGGTGCGGGCAGAAGTGTGCATGTCGGGCAGGCCGTCACAAGACAGCCGGCTGCTCGGACATGCACACTTTTCATGTAATTCAGGCTGCGGCCTATCAAGGAGTGACCCCCGCCCTCACACTCGCCAGTGGCATGGTAATGAGGCTGTTAACACAATTTTATTAATTTACTTGTTGGTTTACTGCTGGTCTCGCAGCAGGTGGGGCGACACTCCTCCACCATTGGGGAGGAACCATCAACTCCTGGAATCCAGTTCTCTACACATCAGAGTTCAATTAGGTCTCCCCTTCCTCTGAGCCAGTGTATGTACCAGACTCTGCTTCGCAGTCCACATATCCCCGGAAACAATCCAACTCCCTCACCCAAGTTTCAAGATCTTCCTGAACCTTGTCAATTCTAGATTGTCTGATATGTTGCTCTTCTGCTACCGTGCACTCTAGAACATCCCTGACCCTCCGGCCCACCTGGGGTGTACGTGTACCCATCAAACTAATAGCCACTCCCCTCTGTGCCAATAGGAGAGCAAGCTGCATGAATTTATATTGCATTTTTCTCCCGCTCGGTTGCATCAGACACACCACAGGCATGCCTTTTGTGGATACGGAGAGTGAAAACCTAGCTTCAGCTTCGATCCATGGCACTATCGCCTCCCAGAATGTCATCACCTCCCTGCAGACAAATCCCAAGTGTACGAAGGAAGCTCTATTATCCCTACATCTAGCCTTCCTGGTTGGATTAATCTTACTAAGGATATAATGAGTAATCTGTTCAATGAAGGGAAGTGAAATGTATATGCTTGAACCTGCTGTTGCTAGAAACCTTTTAAACCAATGTACATGCCCACGCCCAATCCGCATCCAAGAAGGGTTCAACTAGATTTTTCTCCCAGACTCATTGGGCTTGCACTGGGGGCTGGTTAAGGCCCCCGCCAAGGGCTTTATACTGAAGTTTGATTAGATGCCTCCCATCTCCCCATCTGAAAAGCTCACCCAACACCTGCGATGGCACTGGTGCAGCCCGAAATGCGCACCACACCTCTCTGGCTGTGTTTTAGAGTTTCGCACACTGTAGGAACTGACCAGCTCCCAGTTGAAAAGTGTCCCGGACCTCTTGCAAAATAATGACTATTTTCCCAGGGTATATGGTCTTCATCTAAGAGGCAACCCCCATTCCTCCACTGTTCCTTGGACACATCTGTGTCTGTAGTGTGGAATGCAGCCGGATCCCACATTGGCAATTTCCAATCGAATGGGGCTCTACAGATCACTATAGTGACTATCTCCTCCAAAATTGCTGCAGTCTGTGACACTAGGTAGGGAACCAGAAAATCCGCTCGTTCCCCTCTCATGAGCAGCCAAACTAGCCTCTCGCTGCCAGTTGTACCCTGCAGTAAACGTTTTTCCAAATTGTCCGAATCCACAAGACACTGAGCCTCATATTGTAAGTGGACCACATAATAATAGCATTGAATATCAGGCAGCACCTAACCCCTTTCAGCCATATCTCTCTTTAGGACTGACAGAGCCAACCGGCTGCGGCGATCCGCTCACACCACGGAGACAAATAAATAAATGTTTAAGTCTCCAGAAGACCACCTGATTGATGGGACATAGAGAATTCTACACAGCGTACAAACACCCTGGGGAGAAAGACTATCTTAGCGATAGCTACCCTGTTTATGACTGAGAGGGGAAGTATGTTCCATAACTGATTGACCCGCAAAGACCACCCAGCACCTTCTCTTTATTATGTCGGCTCTGTCGTGTTTCCATAGGTATAGAAAGCTGTCCATTTACTACCAGAAGCTGAGCACTGGTAGTGTTCTTGTCTATTATTTTAAAAAATATATTTTTTTATTTGCATTTTATTAACAACTCATCATTACAGTCATAGCATTGGCAGCATAAAATCCCCTAGTCCCTCTCCCGCCCCACCCCAATGGTAGTCTGTTTTTATGACTACATATTGTACAGGTGCTCTGTCCATCCATCCTAGTGAACAGGTAAGTCTCAGCGTTCACTCCCCACCCCTCCCTTTCGTCCAAGTCGGTTCGTATATTGTTATTTGTGTAACTCACCCTCCCAGTCCCCCATCTAGCCCATGATAGTGTCTCCACTTGGACCAGACCTTTTTAAACTTCCTGGGACAACCCAGTGACTTATAGGTCACCCTCTCAGCAGCTATGTACAGATCCAGCCCTATTCTCCACGTTCAGGGGGGTCGATGATCCCCAGTATTTGGCGATGTCTCTCTTTGCCACCACTAGTGCCAGAACCAGAAACACCAGGAGGGGGCGTGGCAGGTCAACATCATTGGTCATCCCTAATAGGGCTAGTTTGGGCTCCTGTGGAATCGGTACCGCTAATACCTCACTAAGCTCAGTGATTACGTGTTTCCAGTAGGTTTGTATCACTTCACATGCCCATATTATGTGAAAGAAGTTCGCCCCTTCCCTGTGGCATCTGAGGCAAGTAGTATCTGTCGCTTTCCCCATTCTGTGTAGTCTCACCTGTCAAAGTATGTCCTGTGTAGCACGTTGTATTGGATGACACGGAGTCTAGATTTAATCGCCACCTCGCGTGGGTGCATTAACACTACGTCCCAATCTATGTCTTCAAGTGCTCCGACCTCCTTCTCCCAGGTATCTCTAAGTTTCGGTAGGTCCCCCAGCATATTGTTGGTTAATGTCTTGTAGGTGAGTGAGACTGCCTTACTTTGTATCTGTTCCTGGAGGAGCCTACCCTCTAGTGGAGAGTATTCTGGAAGACCCGCTAATTGTATGTTTTGTGCCCTCCAAGCATGGCGCAGCTGGGTATATTTGAAGAGCTGTGAGTGTTGGAGGCCAAACTCTGATTTCAGGGTCTGGAAGGGTTTCAGTTCCCCTTTAGCAGTCACATCCCCTATTGTGGAGATTCCGATATCGTCCCACCGTTTGAAGCCTTGAAGTTTATGGAGTTCCGTTAGCCATTTGCAGTGCCATAGTGGTGTCTGCCGGGCGGGTGTCTTTTCCCAGCCTGTGCGCTTAGTAGCCTTATTCCAGGCCCGTAGTGTGCTGGCCGTAGCAGGAAGCAGTGGCTTCCTCGCGGAGCCGCCGTACAAGTAAAACATCAGGTTGTGTGGGGACAATTTGTGTTGCTCCAGGGCATACGTGGGGTGGTCCGCCTGCGATTGCAGCTATTCATTGATTGGGCGATACAAAAGGGGATCATGGACGGAGCGTTTGAGCCAATCAAACACTGACCCCCAGTCAACTGATCTGGGTTTAATCCATCACCATTCTTTAGCCCACTCAGCCACCCCATTTCAGACAAGCTATATGCAAATCAGTCTGACCCTGTGCCTCATGGGAACAGTCCAGCCCGAACTGCCAAGCCATGTCTTCCATGGACCGGAAACGAGCATCCTGGGACCGGTTTCGGATTCATAATCCTCATCAGCCAGGCTATCTTGAATCCAGTGGCCAAGTGAGCAAGGGACTCACGTCTGAGCATACCCTGCCACACTTAGGGCGAACAAGGCGATACAAAAGGGGATGATGGACGGAGCGTTTGAGCCAATCAAACACTCACCCCCAGTCTACTGATCTGGGTTTAATCCATCACCATTCTTTAGCCCACTCAGCCACCCCATTTCAGACATGGCTATATGCAAATCAGTCTGACCCTGTGCCTCATGGGAACAGTCCAGCCCGAACTGCCAAGCCATGTCTTCCATGGACCGGAAACAAGCATCCTGGGACCGGTTTCGGATTCATAATCCTCATCAGCCAGGCTATCTTGAATCCAGTGGCCAAGTGAGCAAGGGACTCACGTCTGAGCATGCCCTGCCACACTTAGGGCGAACAAAGCGATACAAAAGGGGATGATGGACGGAGCGTTTGAGCCAATCAAACACTCACCCCCAGTCAACTGATCTGGGTTTAATCCATCACCATTCTTTAGCCCACTCAGCCACCCCATTTCAGACATGGCTATATGCAAATCAGTCTGACCCTGTGCCTCATGGGAACAGTCCAGCCCAAACTGCCAAGCCATGTCTTCCATGGACCGGAAACAAGCATCCTGGGACCGGTTTCGGATTCATAATCCTCAGCCAGGCTATCTTGAATCTGGAAGACATGGCTTGGCAGTTCGGGCTGGACTGTTCCCATGAGGCACAGGGTCAGACTGATTTGCATATAGCCATGTCTGAAATGGGGTGGCTGAGTGGGCTAAAGAATGGAGGGGTGACAGAGGGCATCCTTGGCGAGTGCCGCTCTGAATATGAATTTCGCGAGACAGTCTCCCGTTCACCATCACTTTAGCACGCGGGTTGGTGTAGGGGAGACGGACCCATGTCTGAAACTTTGGGCCAAAACCAAATCTTTGTAGAACGTCTTCCAGGAACGGCCAGTGCACTGAGTCAAAGGCCTTCTCGGCATCGAGTGAGAGAAACCAGTGCGGTGGCTCTCTATCTCTCCCCTCCTGCAGCCAGTTATGAGTGCGCCTAAGGTTGAGTTTCGTGGCCCGGTCGGGCAGGAAACCGGTTTGGTCCAGGTGTATTAGGTCTGGGATTACCGATCTCAGCCGCTGCGCCAGAACATTCGCAAGGAGTTTCACTTCCGTATTTAGAAGAGAGATGGGTCGGTAGGTAGGTTTGCCCTCTTTATGAATTGGGATGATTGTCGCCAGTGAGAGGTCAGCGGGGAGCTGACCCTCCTGATATGCTCCCAGGAAGAGGTTCCTCAAGTGCAGGGCCAATATATCTGCCGTGCATTTGAAAAATTCCGCCGGGAACCCATTCGGGCCCGGCGTCTTCCCAACCTTTAGCCCAGCGATGGCCAATGTGACCTCCTCTATCGTAACATCAGCCTCGAGGGTCTTGAGGATCTTGGAATTGAGCGCAGGGAGATCAGTCTGTTCCATGTACTGGAGAGCATCCTCGCACGTGCCCAAGTCTCTGGCTGTGTAGAAGCGCTCATAGTAAGCAGCGAACGTCTCTGCAATGTGTGGGTCTGTGTTGACAAGCACCCCTTCCGAATCCCGGACATGTTCCACCCATCTCGCTGCCCGTTCCTTTCGGCTAAGCCACGCCAGAAGTTTGCCCGACTTATCCCTAACGTCATATAGGCGGTGGAGGGTGGCCAGGTTCTGAGTTTTTGCCTCTCCAGTTACCAGTTCTCTATATTGACGCTGTGTGTCTCGCAGTTTCCGCATAGTTTCGGAGCTTCCTGTAGTCACATGTTCTCTTTCTAACATCACTATGGCGTGCTCCATAGTCGCCACCTCTTCCTGAACCCTCCTCCTCTCGACCCCCAGTCTGCTTTGTATTCTGTCTCTCATTACCGGTTTTAGGGCTTCCCACAGGGTCACACCCGAGTCCACTGTCCCTTCATTTTCAGCCAGATATACCCGCACATTTGCCCGCATGCCTTTGCGTACCGTCTCGTTTTTAAGGTCCCATGCAGCGAGGCGCCAGGAGGCCCCGTCAGCGCCCCGAGTCTGTCCCATGTGCACCAGTAACGGTGAGTGGTCCGAAAGTCCCCTCGCCTTATATTCCGCCGCGACATCTATGGTTAGGTCCTGTCTGGACATGAATATGTAATCTAATTTGGAGAACACTTTATGCACCGCAGAGTAGAACGAATAGGCTGTCTGGTCAGGGTGCACCTGCCTCCAGACATCAGTGAGTCCTAAAGTGGTGATCATCCGGGTCAGGGGGTTCTGGCTTCCCCGGGTGTGTGACGCTCCTGATCTGTCCATTCCCTTATCCATCACGTCGTTAAAATCTCCTCCCACTATTTGAATGGTGTCTGCAGTGTCAAGGAGTATGTTGGCTAGTACCCTAAATGTATTAGCCTGCAGTTTGGGCGGTGCGTACACTGATACCAACGTGTATGTGCACCTACGCCACGTCCCCTGAACCCCCACACAGGTCCCCAGAGGGTCCCCCCAGGTGCGTGTGATACTGAACGGGGAGGAATTCTTCACAATGATGGCTACCCCTCTAGAGTCAGTTGTGTAGCCCGCATGCGCTAGTACCTTGTATCTTCCCCTGGCTATAAAGGGGCAGTTGGTGCCCTTGAGGTGCGTTTCCTGCAGGAAAATTATGTCAGAGCCTATTCTTTTGAGGTAATTGTTTACTAGCCCCCTTTTAATCTTGTTACCTAGCCCATTCACGTTCCATGTCAGGACGCTGAGTTTCCCATAGTCCACCAGTAGTGTCGCTAATGCACTTGCCATATTGAGGTAAAGTCCAAGTGGTGTGGGCGGGTGCTTGTACAGGAAATTAACATGCCACACCAATGCCCATGACTGCATTCAACTAACCGTGTCCCCTCACCCTCCCCCCCCACCCTCATTCAACAGAACTATTCGAACAACCCCCTTCCTCCCCTCCCCACCTCCACCTCCCAGGCATCCCAACCGTGCAAACATTGACGTATAGGACTGCCAGGTGACGAAGGTCTGTCGCCCACCCACGAACAACCCCAACTAGGTTATATCTAGCGCTCTAACTTGAGCTCCCAAATGGCCCTTCGGGAATCAGCGGTCCGGCTGACCGCGGGGGGGGGGGGCAATTCGAGCCACAGGGGCCACTACATGTGCCAACTCATTCAACAGAAAAAATGGTATGAGTCTACCTAAAAGAAAAAGAAAAAAGTGTTTGCCACTTGCGTGCCCCAAAGTGAAGAACTGCTGTTTCGAATCTTATCTCCACATTTCCTCAGGAGTGGGAGTCCTGCATTTCTACATCTTGCTCTTCCGAGTTGCCAGTCGCTCCCTGTTCCAGCTCTCGGATTGCAGCGACCAGAGGGTGAAGGGATTGTTCTGTCTGGTCCTCCGAGTCCGACATATGATTACTGTCCTCATTTTCAGTCTCTGTTTCCGTCTGTTGCGCCAAACAGCTGAACCTGGATCCCGGTGCCGTGTCGCCGTCCGCTGACTTATCCATGTTCCGGCCTCCCCTGTTCGTCGTGTGTTGGTCTGGGTATGGAGGTAGCTGCGATTGTCGTCTCGTGCGTGGATGTTGCGATCTTTGGGCCTTGGGCGGACTCTTCCGGAAGCTGGCAGCCGCCATCTCATTACGTATTCTACGACCCTCCTCTTCAGCTTCACGCAGCAATGGTCTCTCTTCCAGCCATTGCCAGGCCTCCTCCGGACGATTGAAGAAGTGGGACCTGCCCTTGAATAACACCTTCAGTTTCGCCAGGAAGAGCAGCATGTACGAATGTTCAATTCTCGGAGCTTCGCTTTCACTGCGTCATTGGAGCGTCTTTGTTTTTGCACATCCTGACTGTAGTCAGGGAAGATCATGATATTAGTGGTCTCGAACCGCAGTTCCCCTTTTTTCCGGGCTTCCCTCCGGATAAGATCCCTGTCTGCGAAATTAAGGAACTTTGCGATGATTGGTCGTGGTCTCGCACCCTCCGGTGGTTTCGCTAACAGGGCTCTGTGCGCCCGTTCGACAACAAAACAGTTCGAGAAGGGGGCCTGGGGAAACATGGACGTTAACCAGGAGTGCAGGAAGGCAGCAACATCCGTCTTCTCAATTCCCTCTCTAAATCCCACGAAGCGCAGGTTGTTACGCCTTGCCCTATTTTCGGCATCGTCAACCCTCCACAGCAGCTGTCTATGGGACGCCTGCAGCTCCGTCATATCTTTTTGGAGGGTAGTAAGGGACTCTTCCGCGTCAGTAATACTGGTCTCTGCTGTATTTACCCGTTCCGACAAGTTTCGGAGGTCTTGGCGTAGCAGAAGGACTTCCGAGCCCACCTCCCCTATTTTAGTCTCTAGTGCCGCTCTCGAATCTTGGATGTCTGTCCTCGATGCCTGAATTGCCTCCAGAAGCATGGCGGTGTCTCTGCGAGTGCCCAGTCCCATAGGGGTCGTCTCCTTCTCCGCACGTGTCGTGGCATAATTGTCTGTGGTGTCTTGCCTCGCTGGTCTTGTCACCGGGTCTTTCTTCCCCATTATGGCGATGTGTCCCTTCCTGGCGATGTATTCCGGCGCCGCAGGTGTAGAGTTGGGGGGTGGGGATAAAGGCCAGTTGGCTCAAGGCCCTCCCGGATGTGCCGCTGAGTGGGAGGCAGGATGGGGATCTCCAGCCGGCTGCCCGGGTCTCCCGTGTGACACAGGTACGGGGTGGGGGGGGACGCGCATACCCACCCACCTAGGCGCGGAGGTGCGCCTCGGGCCCCAGATTCCGAGGGACCCGACTCTTCCAAGCGGCCGAATCCCCAATGTCAGGCGGCGAGGTTCGGGCGCAGGGAGGGCAGCACCCCTCCAACCAGGTCCCTCAGGCCAGCGGGGTGTCAACCCTGGTCGCCTCACAGAGCGTCCTCAATGTGCACGATGCCCCAATATGTGGCGAGGGGGGGGTTGTGGAGGGCAGCTGCTCACTCCCCGCACCCCACGTCCAGTCGGAGTCTCAGGCGGCCCGGGGGAGGGGGTTCCCCGACCCGGCGGGCGGCCCCGGCTTTACCCGTCCAAGTCGCCTCAGTGGTACGCGGCACTGCGCATGGGATGGGGGGGCTCACCGCTAGGTCTGTCCGCGCGCCTCCGCCGTTAAGCTGCCTCCCCGCAGCCCGCTCCTCTGCTCCCGCAGCTGCGTGGCTTTCCCGGCTCGTATCTAGGCCGTTGTCGGACCCGGTCAGGGTGCAGGGCTCAGCACAGCGCACTCCTCCTCTCAGCGCCCGCCTCCAGCACCGGTGTCCGCACCCCCGAGTGGCAACCGAGGGGGATGGGGGGGTCGCAGATGTGTTTCCAGCGTCGGCCAGGTTCTTCTCTCACCTCCGATGGGGAGCCGCCCCAGGCGCAACTCGCTCCAGCGCCGGGAGGTCACAGTTTTCAGGCCGGCGGAGCGCAGTGAGCCGCCATCTTGGGGACTGGTATTTCGTGCCCGTGGAGTTTCACCGCCGATTCCAGCCCTCCTCCAGCGTTTATCTTGGCGCTTTTGGTCTCCGCTGGTGCGGTCCTCTGAATGCTTCTCCCGTAGACGGATTTCAGTGGTTTTTAGCGGATTTAAGCAATTATTTGCATCGGATCTAGTGCAGTCTTGTGGGAGCTACGCTGAGGCACGTCTCACTCAGCCATGCAGTTGGCCACGCCCCCGTTCTTGTCTATTATTGACCTGAAAGCCAGAGACCTCCAAAGGTCTCCATATGTCACGTCAGGATCGGAACTGCCTCCCTTGGGTAACGGACACTAATAAGGGCATTGTCTGTGTACAGGGACACATTGTGGGTAGTGTCGCCTACCAAAATCCCCTTAGTCCTTCATCTCCTGACATAACAGGGCAGCCAGGGGCTCCAGTGCCAAGGCAAAGAGCAATGGTGAGAGTGTGCAACCCTGACTGGGGCACCTCCCTACAAGCCAACTCTCCAACACTGCACCTTCTCCCCAGGCCATGGGCTCCGTTTACGGTTACTGTACCAAATCTCTAAAGTAAGGGCCAAAGCCCAGCACCCTCAACACCACTATAAAATTGGATCAGTCCACAGTAGCCAAGGCTTTCTCCAGATCTACAGCCACCAGTGCCATTTCCTGCTTCTCATCAACCACTGCATGCAAGCTGTGTCTGTCATTAGATTTTAAGAGCTGTGCTCTGGCCCTGGATAAACCCACACTGGTCATCATGCACTAGGTCATGTATTATGGCCTGCAATCAGGTCGTCCGAAGCTTACAAAGCACCTTAACATCCGCATTAGTCATGGTGAGGGGTCAGTTAGCAGAAGGGTTCACAGCATCCCCTCCAGGTTTGGGCAACAGGCAGATAACACCCTCATACATGGTGAGAGGGGAGAATCTTCTGAACTTGCACCTCCTGGAATACCGTCTACAGGTGATCCGACAGTTTTGTACAGTACGTTAGATAGAACTCTACCGGGAAGCCATTGCATCCCTGTGCCTTACACTTATTTAGCTCCTGCAGGAAACCCCTCCGCTCATCCAGCGTGAGGTCTGAGTCCAGTTCTTGTACACAGTCCATAGCAAGCCCTGGAAGCACCATCCCATGGAGGTACATCCCCAATGCATCACCACTAACTGTTTCTGTAGCCCTTTACACCTTATGGAGAGAGGCTTGAAAGGTCATAAATATGGCCTGTCGGCCAGTGATGGTTTGCTCGCTTGAAAGACGCAGGTGCACTATAGGCGGCACCTCCTGTTACTGTTGTAATGTCCAACCCAATAGCTTTCCTGACTGTCTCCCTCCCTGTGCTGAAGTGTGTACTTATCTAACTCATTCCAGAGGCCTTGTAACCTCCACCCCGTCTTGTCTCCAGCAATTCAGCCTTTCCCTTTTGAAGTTCAACCAGCTGTTCCTCTTGCCATACCACATCAGCCTCTAGCTGTTTGAGTATCCCAGTGGTGGACCCTATTCAAGCACTGTGTATTACTCCTTTTGTAGCCTCCCATTCATTGGCCCTGGTAGTCGTTGTGCGCCAGTTATGTTCCATGTAATCCATCAGTGCATCTACTAAGGTCGCCATAAAGGAAGCATCACTCAGGACACCTGGAAGTAAGCGCCAACTTCTTCTATGTGCTACCTTCTCCTGCCATTGTATTTGCAGGAGTGCCACCAATATCCTATCTAGGCGACTAAACAAATTGTGCATTAAGGAGTGACAGGTGTATTCTTGTGCCTGCAGGTGAAGTAGTCTTCAGCTATCCAATAAAACCCAGATTATGCATGACCGCCAAGAGCGACCTGGTCATCAGCAGTTTTGTTCAAGCCCAAAATGGGTGTCTGTCTTTTATGCCATCTGCTACACAACTATAGTCCCCTACCTAAGGGGAGCCCATGCTGTCCTGTAGTAAGTCTTGCATCTGTGAGAAGTAGTGCCTATCATCATTATTAGGCGCATATGTGTTCAGAATAGTGACGACCGTCCAGTCCAACTTGTCCTGCACCAGTATGTATCGGCCCTCCATGTTTGCCTATGTATATGTGTAATGGAAGGGCACCCCTGGGCTATCCAAATTGCCACCCCTTTGGCATATGAAGAGTATGTGGCAGAGTACAGCTGTCCCTTCCATTTGTTCACTAGTTTCTGCATTTCACTGGTCATGAGGTGCGTTTCTGGCAAACGCGCTATGTGGACCTCAGAACTCTTCAGAAAGGAGCGTACCAGGTACCTTTTTCAGTAGTCCCTCAAGCCCTGGACATTTCATGAGATTACATTACTGGTTACTGTCATGAAAACCCTATTGTACTACTGGTTACTGCCATGAAAACCCTATTGTACTACTCCATGTCTCCCAAATCCAGAAGACCATGCTGCTCGGTGCCATCCATCTCCCTCCCCACTCTGTAATGCTAAAAAGGACATCTAGCAGCGACTCAATCGGAACGAACCCTGCATAACTCAAAGGCAAAGCAAACCAGAACCTCCACCACCTCCCACAGGCAAACTATACAACAAAAACCAAGCATGTTCGCCCATCAATGCAAACCTGCCAGGACCTGCAGCATAATCCCACAACATAAAGCACTAGGCCTTCCACTAAAAGTGGGATGGTGGCACCTGCCCCCGTGCACTGTAAGAAGTCAATGCATCAAATGTGGCTAACCCATCATACCTGCTGCTCGGCTACCCCAAGTAGAAACAATCAAATATTTGTAACCCCCCTAAAAAACAGAAGACCGAAAATGTCCCACCCAGTCTGCATCTCAATCCAGGCAGCTTAGTTCTCATGGCACATGACCAGCCAAGTCACATTCGCCAAATGTATACCAAAGGGCAGATGGAGGCTTAGGTGATATCTAACCAGCCCCCTCACTTCCCAGTGTTATTTTGCTGTGACATCTCCATCTCAACCAAGGATGTTATTTCCCCCTCTTTCAGCCTTCTTAAATGCATGTGAGGGCCAAGGCCCATTCTTTGCAGGTGCATAATAAGCCCATGCAGGACGTGAGATATAGTAAGTCAAACAACATTGTACAGGTCAGAATTGATTGCAAGACATACCGAGGATGTTTTGATGTGGATGCTTGTCTCTGTAATGGATTGAGCTTATATCTCTGAAGCTTTTGAAACCTTGTTGTGCTCAAGTAATAACTGAAAGTAGTAACTGCCTGTTCAGAGACTCTCTGTAGTACAAAACAGCCACAGAGGGAGCCCAATAACTTAGTAAACAGGACTCATGGCAGGCATTGTTCACCCTTTCCTGAGGCTGGAAACGGGGTTCCCAAAGAAATTCTCACCCACTCTCAGCATTGCTTCCCTCACAAACCAGCACTTAGTAAATCACTTAAATTAATTAAAGTTCAGAAAAAGGAGACTGTTCGGTAGCAATCCCAATTTTATTTCTTTCCTTTCGCCCCCCAACTCAGCTGTGTCACAAAAAACGCATCCACCACCCCTAATCCATTCTGCTTCTCCTATACCACAAAATATTCTTGCAGTTGTAATTTTTATGTCTGAACTGTTTCACAATGTCCGCTACATTTTGATCTCAGCTAAGCCTCTATCAAAGTTTTTGGGTGATAACGACGCTGTACAGATCACCTGTGGTTTTATCTCGATGATCACATCACTGATGAGTGGAAGACCATGCACTGGCTAACAATTAGAATAGCAGAGCTTGAAACTGCAGTATCCACAAGCTACTACTTGCAACTGTTTAAGCCACCTAGATCTTTCATTCTAGTAGTCAACCAAGCACCGGAGTTTGACATCTCATAGCCTTCTTGACACCCCCATATCCAAGTACAATAGGTCTGGTGTGAGATTCCCTATAACATGCATAGGCTTTCCTGTTTTCTGTTTCGATTTTTGGTCAATTCTGGTGGGGTTTTTTCAGTGTTTTCAAGTGATTTCAATACCTTAAACAGTGGTTATCAGTGGTTACACATTTTCGCGCCATTAAAAACTACAGAAAGTGTTTTTCCGGTGTTTATGGAACCTTTTGCTTTTATTATTGCTTGCTTTCTACACTGATAGCACATGGTATATAGACAGTGTAAGTATAGTGTATATGAGGTCCAAATAGATTTGTGCAAATTAAACTTATTTTAGTACACCATACGATACTTCTTCATTGAGTCTTTGGTCATGTGCGCTTGCTCTTTCCTTCCCATGTAAGCTTCTGAAAAAAAGAGCATCCCAACATTGGCACTTGAGATGGGCAACGCCAAAACAGCCAGTACACAATTTGTTAAATCTGGCCACTGACATAGCTTTCCATGCCAATACTGGTTCACTTGAAGATTGCGATTCTCAGGGCAGGTTCTACAACATTTGCGCTGATCTGGGCGCTTATGACCTCAGAGTTATTGAAGCGGTCAAAAATGAAGCAGCAATTTTGAAACTACGGAGGAAATGCCCCTTTACGGAGGGGATCTAAAACATGCAAGCCATTTCTCATTCATTGTAAAATAAAAGTCCCCGAATTGCTCTTCACCATTGCTTTGCTTACCAAGTTGAAAGCACTCTAACATGGAACATGTTGCAGTGCCAAAGTCACTAAAGGTGTCGCCCAGCCTACTCTCAACTATACTGGACAAATAAGTAGCAGTAACAGTCTGCCTACAAATGTTATTGGATGATAGTGTATTGTGGACTCACCAGAAATACTTTGAAAGCCATGCCACAGCACAAATTATATTTGTTAACTTATTTCTTTATTTTTTGAAAATCAATAAAATATATTGTCATTTTGTAAAACATTGAAGGATGATTCGGAAACAGAATGCAGTGATTCCACTCCTCCACCAACTGCTGAGTTCCTGGCAGCATTTATAGCCTACACCGAAGGTTGAACACCCTATTCACAAAGATCATATATTCAATTAGGAAACCAATTGTACAAGCAAAAGGTTGTCTTAGCAGGCAGATCGGCAGTTCATTAAATTTGACTAGAGAGCTTGTTTCTGTACCCAGAGACCTTAGTCTTCCATCATCTTCGTCCTCTGAATCTAGGCAAGCTCAAAAACGTCGGCAATAATATTGTGGTGTCCCTGACCAATGGTGCTAAAACTAATTAAAATATGAATTTTGTTAATCTTTCTGGAAAATGTATTGCCTGAGAAAAATGCAGGCATTTTCTGACAGCGTGAAAAGTATGCAAACTAAATTCTCACACTTCATTTAAGATGCATGTGGGTGGGATAAAATCAACGCCTTCAGTTGATACCTACCTGTGGCCATATAGTGCTCTTCAGATACAGTTATTTTCCCATTACTAATTAAGGCACATCTTAAATGTATTCCTTAAAAGTGGCACAGTGCAAATGCTGCAATGAGCACTGAAGTAAAACCACTTCATAAGAAACCCATTTTAGATTTGTGTGACCCTTCAATCTTTAGGCCCACCTCTTAAATTTCATTATTGGTGGTGGTGCAAGATGGGGTTCAGACTTTTAGGGTCCATTTAGGTTTAGCAACCTGACAGGCAAATTGTGGTTGTGGCAGTGATAATGCAGTGCCTCACTCATATTGTGGCTATGAATTTAAGATGTCTCTCATTGTGACGTAAATGTTTCCACAAATTGCCTCTCACATAAGTGGCGAATGTTATGCAAAGTGTTACCATCTGCACCTATAGACTAATACACACAGTTTATAATTTGTCTCTTGCTTGGACCGGGTGAACTCTAGGTCAATTTTGTGCAGGTTTAATCGCTAGGATTCTGTTAACATAGAGGGATGAAGATGATGGTTGTTTTATATGATGGCTTTTGGACAAGATTGTATTCTGGTGTTAAACTGCATAAAAGGTTCAGCCCACTGACCACAAATCTGAGACCTCTAACATGAAAGAAGTCGAGTCTCTTCAGACTACAAAATGACTTTTGGAACTACTTTTTAAAAAATGGACTGTGGTTCAAAAAAAGCTACTTTGCCTATTCATTATACTGCCAATGTTATGATAGTCTGTAAGGGAGCCTACTGCAGTAGAAAGAATGTCCATTAAGCTCTCTCTTGTCCATTGAGGGTCACCCGCCGTCTGCTCCTTAGAGATTCAGGTACTGGGCGTCTAATTATGATCCCATATACACCACATTCTTAGCTCCATACAGTGGCCAGGCACAGGAGAAAGTAGAAATAAGCTGCAATCCTCTGGCTTCAGACTAGTAAATACATGTATGCATGGCACAGTTTGCTCACTTGTGCCCGTAGAGTAGATCTAGAGTAGATGTACAAGAGAATAGTGGTTAGTAATTGTTTCATTTGTTAATTGACCGCATCAATCGGGTCTATCTTGTAAGAAGTAAACAATATTACTAATAGTGGATATTTTATTCACATGGTTTAAAAAAATTTTTTTTTATTGTTTTCATTTTTTTTATAAACCCCATAAGTATGCCTCTCATTGTTATGCCTTGCTAGTAAAAGAATACCAGTGGCTAAGTGACTAGTAATGATCAGGTGTAATGGATACACTTGAAGCATTTAAATTTCACCATGTTTAGATTGCAGGTATAATGATGTAAAGCCTGATTTATTTGTTACCTGAAAGAAGTGCGCAGGAGAGATGCTTTTATTTTACTACTAACCAGGTTTACCTATTTTAACCCTCAGGTGGACAATGACTATATCTACATGTGTCCGAACTGTGAAAAAGCTTTTCGAATTGAGAGTGCACTTCAGTTCCACAACTGCAGAACAGGTGATTGCAAGAGACGTTTCTTTAACATTTTAGTTTTCATTTTGTTGCCAGTGAAATACAGTCTGTTCCTAAGCCCCTTTGCTGCTACTGACATGATCTTCGTTGTAATGACTAACCAAGGGAATACATTCAATTTATGGTTGGTAGGTAGGCCAGCGGTTCATGGTTGATGTCGGTGTATGTTTCTATTCGGTTCGGTCATTTGCCCTTCCAAATACAACAAATGTAAATCTTTAATAGCAATGCAGCACCAAAATGCTATTTTTTGACTAGCTGCTAGCCGATCAGTATCTATTGCTCAGAATAGTAGCTGCATGCTTATACAAACATCACCACAGTCAGACATCTTTCCTAGTGCTGCTCCTTATTTACCAACCCAGTTCTGTGAAGCTGGCTCACTGAGAAATCATTTGAAAAAGAAACAGAAGAAAAAAGTGCACACTTCCAATTATAAAAAAAAGGCAAGGCACAGTTCACATTCACAGAAACGTCCAGCCAAAATAGTAAACTAGTACCATCAAAACATGTTCCAAAGTATATTGTATATGTTTATACCCCAAATCCGAAGGGTTTGATTTACACTAGTAATACTATTCAAGAGGAACCAAGATGACCACACTCTTTGGTCCATCCTTTCACTGCCACTTTGTCCCTGCTGCATATGAATACCAGGGGTTGGAGGCACTTGCAATGCAGAATGCACTGCACTCAAAACTGGGTTCTGTAACTTGAGGACCATCTCCTGAGGTCTTGTATCAGCGGGTGGATTCCTCCTCCTTCCTCTAGGGACCAAACACATACTCTGGAGCGGGAAAGTGGTGGCTGCAGGTTGGACCCCTCCTGCTGCATCTGAGAGTTTGGTGGTGCCAGCATTTCAGTGGCAGGTGCGGCTGTTTAGGCTGGAGATAGAGTTGTAGCCTGGAAGGTTTGCTAAATTGAATTCTTAAGTGACACCATACTGTGGCCATTGTACAAAACTCAATGTAAAGTTGCCCCTCCCCCCCCCTCTCCTGATAATGAGAGTCTACAGGCTCCCTGGGAAAGCCCAGGAATTTGAAGCGAATCTGGTGGCATTGCGATATTGTGAACTGCTGAGCTTCAGGAGGTGATGCTGAAAGAAGCAATCCAATAGGAAAGTTCTTCATAACGCGCTCATTGTGCCACATTTTACCAGGATATAAGCCCAACTGCGTTAGAGCCAGAGAGTACTCCTATCATTGTAATGAAAGAATTTAACAGCCTCGCTGTGTATGCCTCCCTCACTCAGTAGGTGAGGGTCAACATAGAATTCCTGATTGCCAGGGGAAGGGATGTGCCTACACACAAGTAGACTCTTTTTTTCAAAAGGGATGGGGGCAATTTTAGAGAAACCTAGGCCTAGGAGACTGTTTGAAGCAGGGGAGATCAAGTCAAACTAACTCTTCACCTGTGTGAGTGAGCTGGACATGGGAAGATTTCATTGTGCTTATGTTTGAGTTCTTGTGGTTTCACTTTTCTCTATTCTACCCTTTTGACCACTGGCCTCCTATTCGAATCACTCCCTGCTTCGTGCATTATTGCGAGTTGTTAGTTTACACTGAAACCGGTCTGTGTGTGTGGCTTTATGTTCTCCCAGCCCATTTGAGTTTGTGGATAGTTTGACTGTTCAACATTTTAATACAAAAAATTAAACCATATAAAAGAGCTCTTGAATATACATAGTGCTGACTCCCATGCTTAGTTTTTAACTTTATGCTTCTAATCTTCTGGTATGACACCTAATGTCAATGACCGTTGTATATTAAAAACATAATGAAACAATAACCACATTAAACGTGTGGTGAAAATGGAATTGTAAAGGTTCCTTTTTCCCTTTGTCCAAAAAAGATATGGACTAGGCACAGAAAAGATGTTGCTTTTTCTTATCTCTTTACAGTGTTCCATGAGATGATGGAAAGGCCCTGCAAACTATTGAATAAAAGGAGCCAGTAAAATTTCAAAATGGGTGACGTTCGCCCCAATGTAATGCAAGGGAGAAATTCAAGGACCATCATTTCAAATGTAACTAGGCTTAATTGACTTACCAAATACATTTACAGTAAGCTAAACTCTAGTATTGGAAACAGAATTAAAAAAAATCGAAATCCCCATTCAAAAAAGAGTTACGTATCTGTCCTTACCCCCAGCATGTCTTTGGATGAATATGCTTATTAGGCTCTTTTGAAGACCCAGGCGGGCTGTGTTTGGAAGGTTTGGAACAGTGTCATTTATAACACCTAGATTACTAAACTATTCCCTTTGTGCATTTGACTGAAGGATTATTGTAGGAGGTGGAGAGCTTTTTTAAAGATTTTGGTTATTCAGCATAAAAAACTATTTCATGATGAAAATATAGTTTACATACACATATATAATTATCTTCTTAATATGAAGGTGCAATAATCACATATCTTTGTTATTCACCATCTAAAATTATTTTTTTATAGATCTTTACACTTTAAAGCACAAACAGCAGCAATACATCAGACCGAGCATAAAATGAGCATTGCCAGTTGGGAGCTGTGCAAAACAGATTCATCTCACCAAAAATGTATTAATCCTACTAACAAAAGCCATAAACATCTGAGCTGGCATAGCAGGATTCAGTGTTGCAAAAATAGCCTGTCTCTATATGTCGCAAATGTGAAAGTTTATATCCATAGCAATGAGAGGCGGGCTTATGCTATAGTGATCCATCAATACACCTTCTCCATCTTGGCATAGTGAAAGAAATTCACCTCATTCGTGGATCCATCAATCCTGGGATGGCCTGGATATGTGTATCTAACATTATTATAAATAATATGGTAAAATTAGAATCTACAAAGAACACCATAAGGTGCTAATACAGTCTAACTTTTAGTATAACCGTGCACATTTCAATAGCTCCTATGTGCTAGTGACTATATATTTTCTTTCATTACATTAGCCCTGTGCCCAATATTTCCCCATGGGGCTGTGCACAGATAGTCGCTGAGATCTTAGAAATTTAGCTGGTCTAAGTCTTTATGCAAGAACCTTCCCTGTCAAGGAACTCAGTATTTGATAAGAGATACAGATGGAGGGGGAGAAGACCACAGACACACAAAGTCTCTCTCTCTCCCACACCTAGGTCTTCTTGATTTATTGAGTTGTCCTCCACTCAGTTTCTCCAATCATCACATCTTCATAAATTGACAGGTGCAGTCAATTTCCTGGTGTAGGTGGCTAAGCAGTCTTTCTCTCCTTCAATCACAAGAACAGAACTTCCTGCATACATCCCAAACGTAGGCCTAGTGTGGACTGAGAGTAGCAGCAATTCAAACGAGGCTCCACTCCTGGGAAAATGGTATTGCCTACACTTGCATGCAGGGCTTCTTTACGTTCAAACAATCTAGAAAATGCAGCTCAAAGGAACTAATATCTATTCTTTCCTCCGAGGTATTAAGCTAAACACTTTATTCCGTAGAAGTGTAATGTTATTGTTCAATCTTCTGTGACTGGTGACTTTATGCCTTCTACCTCCCTGGGGAAAATAACACAAACTGGTCTTAAAATTGGTACTGTGTCCCTCCTATTGCCAGACACCTGCTATCTTTTGACCTGAGTACTGAGACTTGTGCTCTCTGATTATTGACAGTTCACTTTACTGGAGCTTGACCTTTTTCGGTCTCGCCTAGGCAGCGCTTGCGCTGTCTCTTTGAAACATGCTGTATTCAGCCATAGACATTAACCTCCACCCACCGTTTATATTGGCTCCTCTTAGTTTCCTTTGTAAATGATGGCTTTTGATTCTCGAAAAGGCTTAATAGTCACTCATTTATACCTCCGTAGTAAGATGGCTCTGTATATGGTATTGGCACTAGGTAGTAATATCGTGCAGTCCAGGGGTTCCCCAAAAGTTTACAGGGCTCAACGCAAAACCCAAAGTGCTCTATTAGTGGTAGTGTGGGCGAGCAGCCTTAGGCCTCATAGAGGAGTGTAAGACATTTATTGCACACAGGTGATCAATAATGGACCCACGACTCAAGAAGGAGATCCAGACCAATTTTATAAAAACTATACTTTGTGCTTTATTTTAAGACCCAGGTCTTCGTAATAAGGGAAGTACATTTTAAATAAAAATACTTTTCCCTATCAAAAATGAAAAAACCTTTTCACACAGTCCAACGGGGGGAGCCTCTGTATTCATGCTGCAGGCGCAGTCTTGGAGAGCTGGATAGGTCAGCCACACTGGACAAGAGGTCAGGATCGCTGGGGAGACTTCATTGCACAGGTGAGCCACTCAGACTCGTGCCGTGGGTGTCTGGTGCGGAGTGGGCTGGAGATGTGGTTCCGCCTGGATCCGGAGTCTTTTGATTTGGTTTCTTCTAGATAGGTCCGCTGTCCTCTGGAGATTGGAGTCTATACTGAAGGCCACAGGGCCACAGTCCTCCAAGGGGTTTTGGAGATCGCTGTGGCAAGACAGGCCGCACGTTCATTAGAGCAGGAGACCGGCTGGTAGGGACGGGGCCAAGGCAGTTGTCTTCTGGCTTCGGCTGCAGGATGTGTTCTTTCTTAGGTCATCGCTGATCTGAGGGCCTGGTCTGGGGGATTTACCTAATACTACATTTTAGGACCCATTTTATGAGAGTAGGAGGTAGGGACAATGGGCACCTTTACCTAGTGTGACTACACCCTCTGTTATGCCAGCCTCCTTTGGGAGGGGGTCTATGCCTAGCCCTGATTGGAGGGGTCCCCCATCTTCAAGATGCCGGGCACTGAAAAGTGAGCTTCACCTACCCCCTACCTTGGGGGTGGGGTGGGCAGAGATGGGCACATCTCCTACCTTTTTTAATCTTCCCACCGATTTTCCTGCCCAAAGTGGGGGGTGTAAACCAGAGGCTGCCATCTGCTGCTAGCAGCAGAGGCTGGGGGTTGCATTAAAAAGGCAGCAGGCCTTTGAAGTTGGGAGAGGAGGCATGACACCTCTGCCCAGGATGCATATTGTTTCTGGTCCTAAACAGAAGGGGCTCTTTACTCAGGGGTCCACAAACATGTCTGGTGGTGGCTGGCTGCTTACAGCCAGCCAGGAGCCACACCAAGGTTTGTTGAGTTTCAGGGGGCACCTCTGAGGTGCCCACTGGGTACAAAACCAGGCAAAAAGTAGGGGCTAACAAAACAAAAGAGGCACTTTCTCACAATCTCATTCTCTACTGTTACGTCCCATGAGGACAGCCCCTCTTACATGTGTCCTTACTCTCTGTTTCATTAACTGCTAGTTTCTTTTCTATTTATTTACTTTCGTAGCAATCGCGCCACACCACACTTTAGCTTTAAACATCTGGTGTGCTTCGAATGCCACAAAAGTGAATAAATACAAAAAGGCGGGCAACCACCGCATTTCTTTCCCATTTATTTACTTTTGTAGCAATAGCGTCATGCCACATTTTAGCTTCAGATGTCTAAAGTGTTGGGTAAGGCAAATTACTTTCTGCAGTCTTTTCTTGCACCTGTGCAGTGTTGCATCTCCCTCCGTCCTGCGCCCTGGAATTTTAGTGTGTGCATTATGGGTTTGACCGAAGTTGAGTAAGACAACAGGAGCAGGCTAGGCTCTGCCCTGCATCCTGTGTTTGTCAGCGAGGGCTGGTGCTAGGGAATAAATAAGGCCGGCCTGGACCCGGTCCTGGAGAAGAGGTGTATTGTTCATTATTGCAGGGTACAGGACCTTATAGGGCTAATAGAGGTTCACAGGAACACCTAGTAACCGGTGAAGGTACTGCACCCTTTCTTTGCTTCATTGATTTTCTTTTATTAGTCATGCTAATGCTAGGATATTTTTTGTTTTGATAAACAACTTTATTGTTTTTTTGGAAAGACAAGCACCAACCGCACAGCAGTAGAAAGCACCAATATTGACATAGTACAGTAAAAGAAACACAGGCATCACATGACAGTCCTGCCCCCAGCTGTAGGCACACACTTCTCGTCTAGAGGACAGGTTATTCCATGGCCCCCAGCCATTTGCCCCGCACCCTCCGATGTTTCTTAGGGCATCCTCGTGCCTCGTACATAGGTTTTTCTTGAGCTGCGCACCAATCCACCCCCTTTGCCCTGTCTCCAAACTTGGTGGTGTGTGAAGTTTCCAGGAGCGGCAATGTCCCTTTTGGCCACAACCATGGCAGTATTGTAAAATAACTTCTCGTTCCTTGACCCTTCTAGCCCGTCAGTAATCCCGAGAAGGGCATGGTGTAGATCATGGGGAACTTCCCACCCCAGGACCTCGGACAGTTCACCCTCGATTTCCCCCCAGAACTGTGCCAATCGAGGGCATGCCCACACCATGTGATAGAAATCGGCCCGGTCCTGACTGCACCTCGTGCACGCATGGGAAGGGGAAAAGCCAGCCCGGTGTAAGCGTAGCTGGGTTAAGTAGGCTGTGTGAATATAGTATAATTGGATCAAGCGGAGTTTAGCTGATGTGTTAACCATTTTGGGGGACATGAGGGCATCACACCAGTCTTCTTCATACAGAGGGTCCACCCATTCCTCCCATTGGCCCCTGAGTTGGTCAAGTGAGGTCGGAGTGTTGTTGACCAGCGTCTTGTAGATGCGGGAGATGCCCCCCCCTCCCCAGGTCACCCAGCATGATCTGCGCCTCGGGGGCTGCTAGGATATTTTTTACGGAAAAAAATTCTAACAAACATTCTAATTTGCAATGCCTATAGCTCTAAATGTAACTAGTGTGAGACTAATTGCATTGCAGATGCTTGTTTTGTTTTGGCAATGGTTGTTTGGGTGCAGGGATTTTAACTATATCTACAAAGGAAACTCATTAGTTATGCTAAGATGTCCAATGGTGATTATGCAATTAAAGACCATTTGAACATGGCAAATATAAATTGAGGTAGCTACATTGTGTTCTATTTGTCTGGCACATCTGGCCCATTGAATTATTTTATTACAGTGTTTGTTCACAAAATCTGCAACCCATTGATTTATTTTATTACAGTGTTTGTTCACTAAATCTGCAACCCAAACTACATCTATCGGCTGGCGTACAGTAGCATACATTAACAATGGGCCAGTGTTCTAGAAAATATAGTGCCTAACATGAAAGTACTATAAATGTCTTATATATTGGTCCCAGAATCCATAGATTCTTTCAGGTTTCTTTCTGTGTCATGTTTTATCCATTCCTCTTATGTACCTATAATTAAAAATAATTATTTTAGTGTTTAGCATAGCTCTGGCTGTAAATTTAGTTTAGTCATTGTTATTTGATGTCAGATGCTGTATCGTCATTCCGAATCCCTATTATTTTCTAGAGGAAGTCTCAATTGCTCAACTTGGCTACTTCTGCAGAGTCCAACGCCAAATGCTAGTAACTTGGTTATCTAGTTTGAGTGCAAAAGTGCTAGTAGTCAAAAACAGCCAGGATACTGAATGGTATTGGGACAGTTACCATTGACTACCTAAGGGCCTCCAGAAACGTCATCACACTTTTGAGCATGTTGCAGGATGATTAGGTTTTAGACTTCACCATTTGAAGAAGTCCATTAAATGTATAGTAAGAGGCCTATTCAGGTGATTGCCATCAGCTTGTGAAATAAGTTGGTCTCTAGGTTAATTACTGTGGAAAAGCTGAATAAAATGCGCATGGAGAAAAAAAGAAACCCATTTATTATGCCACAGATTTTTGATTTGCACATATTTTAATCATGCAGAGAAAGCAGCTCCACCCCAAGAACTAGGGATAGTGTAGACCCCTCATAGACCAAGCCCAGTTGTAGCACAGTAGCCTGAGCTCAGGACCCCACATTAGCCTATCTCCGCCTTCTTTAATTATGTTGTTTCCCCTTTCCTAACTGCTGTTAGTCTAATGAATTCTTTAACTGAGGGCTGCTATCTAGTGAAATCCTTTATTTTCGAATTTAAATGAATAGAAATGGTTTGCTGTGAGCTAAAGGCGGAGAGGATGAGAAGGCTGTTCAGTGTTAGCTACTGAAGCTTAGGCCCCAGCAACAGGATAAGAATGGTGAATATGTAAAGAAGGAGCAGGATAGGGCCTTGGAACAGAAGACGATGGCACATCCCTCCCACACATCATGCAGCATTTCTTTGGCAGCTTGTCAAGCAAACACCTAGCAGAGAGGCTGAGTAGCACCCCTGTTGTATTAGTAGCCAAGCCTGAAAGTGGTTTGCAAGCTGAACCTACTTTTACCATTTATGGATATAAATGGATGTTGGGGAAATCAGCTGTCGTATGTCTCATATAAGTACGATCCAGCTGCATGATGTTCGGATTTCAGACATGTAAGTGTATGTACATGATTCATGTGCTAAAATAGTCTAAAGTGAAGTATTACCATGAGGCTGTAGCATAATTTCACATTAGTAAATCAGTGCCAATTTTCCTAAAGTCGGTTTGGAAGAAGTAGGCACTTCATTCTTGCAATTTATACATCACAAATCTATGTTGACTAAGGACTATATATGACCATAATTATTTTCCTAAATGTTTTTTTTTTTTTTTTTGCAATCTGCCATTTAATCATCCTTTTTAAACTTGTTGATTGGAATTTGCTGCTTGGCCTTGCTTCCCGCACAGTACCAGTAATTGTTTTCCCTTGTACATCTGTCCAGTTCAGGACACATGTTAATGACCCACAGATCTGAGGCTCTTGCTGGAATAAAGACTTCTTCAGTTTTTTCCCCTCCTATTTGGCAACTATCTGTCAAAACAGAATGTCCCTAATGTGCAAACAAAGATTTGTGAGCTTGCCTTTGCCCTCTGATAGAGGAACATGCTGATAGGAAAAACTTGACACTTCAGAGAGACGATTCCAGATCAAACATATCAAATCTTTTTCTCAAAGAGATCTAAAAGTGGACATTTGAAGTGAGAAAATCACACAGGCTCCCAAGAGCCGTACTCCTGTGAAAGATGACAAGGGAAGTCAGATAGTTCCTTAGAAAGGAGGTGCTTTATTTTTTTTGATCAATAATTTGTTGGAATTGGTGAAATTTGGGTGGAGCAGGGATGATGTGTTAGGGAATCCTAGATAGTGCCCTCCTAGTTGTTGTGACTAGCTAGGAAATATGGTGTTCTGGGAAAAGCCCCTTTTGAGAAAAAAGAGCTGAAGATTGTGTGTGAATTCAGTGGTAAGTAGATTAGTGCTATAGAATATTGCTCTTGTTGCTCACAAGTCTGAGAGCTGCATGGTAACCGCAGGAAAGACTACTTTTGTAGAAGAATCGAAATTTGCCTAGCTTATGTAACGGTAAGTTTCAATTCTATTAAGGACACGGAGGCGAGGATTATGCTATCTTCTTCCTTCGCTTTATTACATTATAAAAAACACAGCAGCTCAGGAAAAAATGTTCAACACTATGCTCAAAGGAACAAAGAGCATAAAAAATAACTTTGTAAGTCCCAAGAACTACAAGTCCCATGAGATTAGTCCTGGTCATCCAAACGTAGTCCTTCCACTATGTCCGCTACCAGGTAGAAAGCCAGTCTTTCCTTGAACTTCCTCCTCTTTCTTCGCGTAGGTCACTCCTTCATCTCACTGATCCTGTTTGACGCCATCGTTTCCTAGCAGAAAAACAACAGCGTAAACCGGGTGCAACAAGCATGTAACAGAGGAGCATCGTAAGACTGGCATAACATAGCTACAATGTAGAACTTTTCGTAAACGCTTTACTTACTTCCATACGGGTGGGTTCCGACTATGGAGGGTCAGCTGGGTGGGATAATCCTCGCGTCCGTGTCCTTAATAGAATTGAAACTTACCGTTACATAAGCTAGGCAAATTTCGATTCTATGTCAGGACCGGAGGCTTCAGATTATGCTAGTTCAAAGCTTACTCACCACCAACTGGGCTAGATCCACTACTGGTTTGAAATAGAACCTTTTAAACGTGGAATCCGAGGACCAATCCGCTGCTCGCATGAGATCCTCTAACCGAGCTCCCACTGAAAAAGCCTTCGAGGCCATGGCCCCCCTGGCTGAGTGAGCTCCAAAAAGTTTCGTATCAATGCCTGCCTCTTGCATGACCCAACGCACCCACCTTGCAATAGTGGGGGAGGAGACTGCTTTGTGTGGTTTACGCAAGGCAATTAGTAACTGTCTTTCGCCCGCCTGGCGAATGTCCAAGGTAATGTCTTCATAAGCTTTCAAGCAATGTACAACACACAATTTCGGGGTGTCCACGAAAGCCGGGTACGAAATAGATCGAGTTGCGGACTTCGTGCGACGCCCCACCGTGAAGGTAACCCCATCCGGAGAAAAAACACGCGCGGAGACGTCGAATGCGCGTACATCTGAAACTCGCCTGCAAGATACCAGGCATAGAAGCATGGCTAATTTTGCCGAAATTTCTTTCAATGACAAGTAACGATTAGCCGGCCAGGACAGAAACAAATTCAAAATCACGTTGACATCCCAAAGAACTGAATACCTGGGTTCCGGAGGCAACGCAAGGCGGATACCTCGCAAGAGCCGACAAACAAAGGGGTGCTCCCCCACCGGGGAATTCTCCACCGGTTGGTGTCCCGCAGAAATCGCAGAACGCATAGCATTGATTGTCCTATATGCCAGGCCCTTAGTCGCCAATTCAGCTAAGAAATTCAAAATGGGAACAAGGCCTGCGACCAGGGGATCCAGGTCCCTTCGTAGACACCAACGCATCCACCTAAGCCAAGCGGATTTGTATCGCTTTGTCGTGCTATCAGCCCAGGCTTTTGACAGGAGGCCTTGAGCTGATCCCGAAAGGCCCGGCAGCGACCAACGGCTCCGGAAAGCCTCCACGCCATGAGGCGGAGCGAACTCCGAGTGATGAGAGGATGCGGCTCCCGACTCGGATTCAGCAGGAGGTGAGGAAACTGGGGGAGTAGGATTGGAAAATCCCAAGAAAGTTCCAGAAGAACTGGAAACCAGACTTGAGATCTCCAAAGTGGCGTGATCAACACCAAGTCCGCCCCCTGACGGCGCAGCTGGGCCGCCGCTCGGACCACCATCGAGAATGGGGGGAAAGCATAAGGCCGATCCCGACTCCAATCCTGCAGGAAGGCGTCCGTGGCCTCCGCCAGGGGATCCGGCCTCCAACTGTAGAACCGCGGTAGCTGGTGGTCCAGGCGGGACGCAAACAGATCCACCGTAAACGGACCCCACAGGTCGGTGATCCACTGAAACACTCGGGGATCTAACATCCATTGACTGGAATCTCGCAGATGTCTGGAATGCCAATCCGCCACTTGATTGACGCGACCCGGCAAGTATTCTGCCGTCACCGAAATGTGCCGGGAGAGACAATAGTCCCAGAAAACCTTCGCTAAATTCGCCAACGCTCGAGAGCGCGGACCTCCCAGATGGTTCACGTAGCGGACCGCCGAGACGTTGTCCATTTTCAGCAAGACACAGGCTGTCGCCGAATCCTTGGTCCAGCAACGCACCGCAAAGGACCCCGCTAGGAGCTCCAAACAGTTGATATGTAACTGTTGCTCGTCGGAAGACCAGACGCCGCCGGTGGAGAAGTCCCCGCATCGGGCTCCCCAGCCCGACCTGCTGGCGTCGGACTCGATGACCAAATCCGGGACCGATCCGAAGATCGCACGCCCATTCCACGCCTCCATGTGCGTGAGCCACCAAGACATCTCCTCTTTCACCTCCTCCGTAAGGGGCACCATCTGGTCGTAGGTCATACCCCGTCGCAGGTGGTAGGCTTTGAGGCGTTGAAGCGCCCTGTAGTGTAACGGCCCCGGGAAGATCGCCTGGATGGAGGACGACAGGAGCCCCACCACTCTGGCTAGGTGACGCAACGACGTCCGATCCTTTGCGATCGTCTGTCGTAACAAATGTCTGATCTTGGCGGTTTTCCTTGAGGGGAGACTGAGCGTAGCCTCGACTAAGTCTATAACGAAACCTAGAAAGGTAAGTTTCTGAGTGGGAACCAAAGCTGACTTGGGACCGTTGATCACGAACCCCAGCCGTTGCAGGAGCGAGACAGTTTGCCGAAGCTGACCCGCCAAGACCACTGGACACTGGCCCATCAAAAGGAGGTCGTCTAAATACACCAACATCCGAATACCCTGACCTCGCAGGTACTCCACCACTGGGTGCAACACCTTCGTGAAGCACCACGGGCCGAGGAAAGCCTGAATGGAAGGGCGGTGAACTCGAACACCGCGCCTCCCCATAAAGAACTGTAGAAAACGACGGTGCGGAGGGTGGATAGGAATCACCAAGTAGGCATCTTTGAGATCCAACTGCACCATCCAATCCAGAGGGAGAAGCACGTCTCGAAGGAGGTGGATCCCCTCCATCTTGAAATGCCGGTAGACCAACCACACGTTGAACTCCCTGAGGTTGATCACCGGACGTTTGCCCCCATCTGTCTTGTCCACCAGGAACACATTGCTGATGAAACCAGCGGGGTGGCGCGTTGATCGACAGATGGCTCCCTTGCGTAGCAAGTCTTTGACCTCCCCGTCGATCAAGAGCGCGTCGGGCTCTGAAAACACAATCGGCCGTGGCAAACACTCCTGAAATGGCTGATCGTAGAACTCTATGTGAAAACCACGGACGGTTTGTAAGACCCATGCGTCGGCAGTAAGCGACGCCCACTCCTCGTAAAAGGTTGCCAGTCTCCCACCTATGGGAACGTGATCCAAAGAAAGGACACTCACCATTAGTATTGTTGGGTCCTGGGTTCCTGCGGAAGCCTCTGCCGCCAAAGCGCTGCCCTCTTGTGGGATAGAAATTGTTGAAGTTGGCAGAGGTCTGGTACTGCCCTCTGCCGGAGCCTTGACCTCTGTTATTGGCATTCTGGCCTCGGCCGGGCGCGCGGCCCCTTCCGCGACCGGCCCCTCCAGAAAAACGTTGTTGAAAAACGCATTTAATGGTGGACTGCGCCTTGTCCAACGAGGTAAACGTGGAGACAAATTTACCTAATTCCCTGATGAAGGGTTCCCCAAAAAGGCCACCCTGGGCTACCGCCCCCGCTTCTGACGAAGCCAAGTCTCCCAACTTGGGATCCAGTTTGATAAGCAGGGAACGTCTACGCTCTGTGGAAAGGGCGCAGTTAGCGTTCCCCAGGAAAATATTACTCTCTGGGCCCAGTTAGACAAAACCTCAGGGGAAATGACGGTACCGTTGGCTTTCGCCTCCTCCGCCATGTCAAGAATCTTTGTGGCGGGCCCGACCGCGTCAAGTAGCTTATCCTGGCATGACCGCCAAGAGCGGTCAATGCCTTTGCGCGGGTCCTTCATAAATTTGGCTAAGAAAGTGGCCATTTTCGCATCCAACTCAGGCGTCAGGGCCACCTTGCCTTCTAGTGTGGGCCTCGGACATTCCCCTCGCAGGCAACCCCTAGCTTCTTTCTCTAAGGGCTTGCGCAGGCGACCCGCCACAAACTTTGCCACGGTCTCACCCGGTGTCCAAGCCGCGGACCTCGGATGCACTAACTCATCCGGGTCCAACATGCCCGAACCATCCCGTGGTAAGGCCACGGTCGAGCCCGAGGGGCGCCAAGAGCGCACAGATTCCCCATCGTCGTCCGTGTCGGGAGAGGATAGCCCCGGAGACGGGGGAGCGGTCCCCGCGTCCAATGAAGGGTCAGGGCCCGAAAGTGGCGCAGGAGAGGCAGAAGACGCTTTAGCCAGGAAAGCATCCCTGAGACGCTCGAATGCATCTCTGTCCACCCCCTGTGCCCCCGACGGAGCACCTTCCTTGCATGGCTTTTTGGGGGCCGGTGGACCCTCAATCGAGGGCCCCGGGAGGTTAGAAGAACCCTGTAAATGGGCAGATGCTAACTTCTGGCACTCCTCTACAATACGTGCTGAAAGGCGGTCCCCATGGGCCCCACTATCTCAGTCACGCAGCGGTAGATTGAATTGTCAACCGCCTGATAAAATTCATCATCTTGGAGAGAGGAGTTAGACTCCTCAAAATAGCCATCTTCTTCCATCCTAGCCTTGAGAACCAAACTAGGGAGGATGACAGAGCTGCCTACCCCACCGGGTGTCTGTGGGCAGAATATGGGCAGTCCCAAGGGCTGCAATTAATTTATGGGCCAAGGTACCTGGCAATCGGGGTTGCACTGTGACCCCCAAACGCGCAGACCCTCACACTGGACTGGGTCTAAACCACCCCCACAGCGCGTTCACCACACACAGACAAATCCAGTGCACAACTCGCCTCCCGGCGTTTCACGCGGTCAACAGCCGCTATACGGACCCTTAAGAGGGCGTCAGATGTGTAAGGGCAGAAATACAGACCCGGTTTTACCGGGCGTGAAGGGGTGGCGAGGGCAAGGCTCCGACACTGTCTGACTCCTCCGCGCTTCTCCCAGAGTGAGGAGAGTGCGAGGAGCCAGCGAGACGTTCGAGCGCCCTCTGGCGGGCGTCTTCCGCACCGCAATAACACTCGGGCAAAAACCGCGAAAGGAGCGAGAAAGCGCTCCCGCGGTCGGGGCTCTGAAAGGCAAACAACGCCGCGATAAGCCCCCAACAAGCGCTAGAGCATCACACACTCTAATATCAAGAACATAAAACGAACATCTAGAAAAACAGAAAGAGCACTTAACTGGCTGCGTGAGCAGCGAAGAAAGAGGAGGAAGTTCAAGGAAGGACTGGCTTTCTACCTGGTAGCGGACATAGTGGAAGGACTACGTTTGGATGACCAGGACTAATCTCATGGGACTTGTAGTTCTTGGGACTTACAAAGTTATTTTATATGCTCTTTGTTCCTTTGAGCATAGTGTTGAACATTTTTTCCTGAGCTGCTGTGTTTTTTATAATGTAATAAAGCGAAGGAAGAAGATAGCATATTCTGAAGCGATTGACTCTAACTTTACCCTGAATTTCTGGACCTGAAATGATATCTTCAGGACCAGGGACGCTGGTCCTTTACTGATACCACAAGGAGAAAAGGGAGACCAGGAATATCCAGGAAGAGGCAGTCTGCTGTGGAGCCTCCCTTACGGCTTGAAGAAATATTGGAGTTTGAAGGTACAGGGTTAGCTGTGTCTGCCCGGAAGAAAAGGTTACTGACTAATCTTTTGTCGGCGATCCTGGATGGAAGTAAGGAGAATAATTGTTAACCCACGGACTGGTCTGTAAGAAGCAGTTTGGGAGCGTTTGGAGCATCTTGCCAGAAGCAAAGGTCCAACATGTTTGATACAAATTGTGAAAATCTAGACATTTGCTCTCATCAGAGTTTTCAAGTTGACTTTTGATGCTTCAAGTGAGTGGAACTGTTTTTGTTTTTTTGAAGTTAAGCAACTTCTTAGAACCTTCTGTTTTAAACCATTACTGATGGTATTGCTTTCTGTGACCAAAAAAATGAACTCACCGTTTCCCAATAGTTTAGAAAGCAAACTGAGAGTACTGGGGTGCTTAGTTTTTCAACTGCATATGCTTTTAAGCAAAAATCTCAATTTACTTTTTTTCCTGGTTCCCACCTCAGTTTTGCTTCATGTTGGTAATATTATGATTACATTGTTTTCTTTTACCAGATTTGTTTTGGAATTTTTCTTCTGTCCATTTCTAAAAATGCAGTGTTTTGGTGATGCTGTTCACGTATCATTTGTATTTATCTTCGAGGAAGCCATTACTGCTTCTACCAAGGGGATGGGTTCTTCTCAGAAACCTTCATATTATTTTAGGTTGATTGACTGTATTGGAGCTCAGTCACAGCTCCTCTCACACCATTCAGTAACAATCTAATTTCCTACTGCCCACCTACATCATAACAGAGGACTAACTTTTATGGCTGGCAACCTTTGAGTTATTTTGCAGTACGATAAGGTTAATCCTAGAGGAAAGGTTCTGTGGTCTATGTTTCACTCTGCTTGCTCCCCACCTCCACTAGGCCAACGTTCCCAAGTGGTAAATAGCCTGTGCTGGAGTTTATTGACTGTAAAACAAGTGAAGTTTGAGATTATGAAAGCTGTTTTAATAAGAAGTTTGGGTCTAACTCCAAGCCGCCAATAAAATAATTATATTACAGCTGAATACTGAACAGCAAATATAATGAGACAGGAAGTGAAAGGTCAGTAGTCCGCCAAGTGATGAGGGGAACCAGAGTCCCAGTATACCAAGCAACATGGTAATGCCAATTCACAGATTACTGGGCCAGGACCCATGAACTGCCAAGAGCCCCCACTGGGATAATTTCCAGCTTCTGATTCACAAGGATTATGACCCTCTACAATGGAACCTATTTCATGTCCACAAACACAGAGGCTGTGTGATGGACCAGTTATACTCTACCTCTTCCCTATTTCTTACCAGCCTACAGACTCATTAGTTGATGGAGGAGGGTTTATAGTGAAAGGCATGATGGGTGCTTGGGGTGGGTGTTATAGCAAATGTGGGACATACTCATGCTAGGTCTCTTCTTTTTCTTTTGGGAGGTGCCTCTTAACTTTTTTATGGATACCAGACCCATGGTCCACTCCTTTTGAATCTGGGTAAGGAGGAAAACCCAGGGTCCCCCACTCATGATGTAGGGGTCTTTGTGCTATCCCTTCAGAAAAAGATAGTTCTTTTGATGAATACACTTTAAATGACCACCTTTGTGCAAGTAGGTAAAAAAAGATTGGTCTCAATGAAATCCTTATTGATTACAGAGAGGATCAGGAAATACTGCTTCTCATCTTGATGTCTTTCTTGTTAAATAGGATAAATGGTGTGGCTTCTGGACTGTCATACACCACATTTGCATTGGTGCTACTAGGGAGCCCCACAGGATCAGTGTAATTTTACTAAAGGTTGAATTGGTACCCATGCTTGTCTCTGCTGACTAGTGCAGGGGGTCTGTGAGCTCTCCCTCACATGCTAAATAGAGCCTAAAATGATATCTCAGTGGAGAGAGGCTTGTGATTGAGCTGGCAACTGAACAGAAGTAAGAATGTTTGACAGTGTTGTTGTCACCTTGCTCACCTCTTCTCAATGATTCTTCCTACTAACTGTGTCCATGCTATCAGTTCAGGAAACCAGTCTGCCGGTTAAAAGCAATTGTACAGACTGCATAACCAGGTCCAGGAGAGCTTCAAATCTGTAGGTAAGAATCTGGGCCTGGGATGTCTGCAGTGTTGATCATCAAACAAGGGTCAATTGATATATGGCTCTGCATGTAATATCGGGGGTTCAGTTCAGATACTAAGGCTGAGATGTATCCCATTTCAGAACCTAATGAGCGTGTTCAATAAGCTGAGTGCAGCAAAATACCGTTTAGGATATTTGGGCTATCATATCCGAGTTTCAGTCTCTATCCTGGATTTTAGTGAGATTGACTCTGAGGCTGTTGGGCCTCATGGCCTCCTGCATCCTGCTAGTAAAGCATGCCCGCTGACAGATGCATACTCTGCAGTGGGACCTGATGGCCCAGTGGATGCAGCATTAGGGGAATCTCTCCGACCTGGTCCACATATATGTGGGAGCAGCAAAAGATCTGCAGTGGGGGCTGATGAACCATAATTGGCTCACCAGCATACCCACCTCCCCGTCCCCACCCAGAGCTCACAGTGGGGACAGTCGTTACTTAATACAACCAAAGAAGAACATGTATGCTACCTATTTTACTGTCATTCCAGTAATCATAATCTTTAAGGCTGAAGTCCCTTGGAACCAACCTAGTTGGTGAACTGCTTCATCATTGGGTTCCCACCCTGGTCGCTGTGCGTGTGATGGTGAAGAGTGGTGTTGAAATTGGCTCGGAAACTCCTCTATCACCAATCGTGAATTATATCAATAATGGGGGTCCGGGCCAATGTTCAGACCCCCCAGGATATAGCGGCATGGATTAGCAAATTTAGCGGCACAAAAATGGAAATTTAGCGGCACAAATATGGAAATTTAGCGGCAATTTTGCGGCATTTTATTTAGCCATTTTTCCTACAACAAACACAGATATCTTCGTTTTTTTAGTTATTTAACAACATGAAGCTATGTATGTATACTAATGTAAGCATTCCTCCATAGAAACACTCTTGATTGTGGGTTTAAGTAATTCCCTTTTCCTACAGCTTGAGGCTCGCATAAGGCTCGAGTGCCCCCTTCTACATGGGCATGTCATCAATATTTAAATATAGGTACCCACCCTCACGTGCCCGCGCTCGTCAAACCGGGCGCCTTGGAGTACAGTACTCGAGGTGCTACAAAGCAAAAATACTTTATGGCCGCGACACGTCGCACATCTTATTAAAGAATTGGAAACCTAAAATGTTGTGCATTTACTTTGGAACTGCCATTGCAGGTTGTGTGTTAATCAATGGATATTTTGCCTGTAGTTTATGTAATGTGTGGCTTAATAATAATGATTCGAACATAAAATATCTTTCTGATAGAAACAGGTTCAAAATCTGTCTGTACATCTTGTGAAGGACAACAATTTAGTGAGTGAACAGCCAACAGAAATGGGCTCCTATCCCAATGTCCAGTAAGCTTTTGCAAATTCGGAGAGAAATGCCTCAAACTATAATTTACAATGAAAGGTCTAACTCCTTATAGGAAATACAGAAACAAAAATACGTTTGCACTCTATTTTTGAAGCACGTTTTCTTAAGATATCTACGGATGGGCTCGGGTGTCATAACTTTCCTTCTGGTCCGTTTCCGATGAAATTCGGAGTTTTCCGTGTTTTGGCTTGCCTGGAAACATGGAGCCACGTTTGCCCTCGCAGTTTCTCGTGAGCAGTGCACCCGAGCATCACGCGTGCTCTGGCCTCTCTAGGGCAGAGGCCAAGACTCGCCTCCAGGGTGGGCACACTCTCTGCCCATTCTCACACAGCGCACGGCCCAGGATATGCTCCCAGGCTCCGCGCAAAGCAAAGCCCCAGACCAGATGTGCCGAGAGCGTGGGGCCAGCCTTTATGGAATGGATTAATAAGAGTTCACAATACGTAATCTTCTTTTTTTGTACCAAGATGCTCATTTCGCACTCCTGCTGTTCCCAGGCACTGAAAATAACCACCCCTATTACGGAATGTTTACTAACATTGCACGGGTGAAAGGCCGAGTCTGTGAGTTACTCCTCCCCCCCTTTCAGAGTATAAATAACACCCATCTCAAGAGATGTGCTGAGCAGAGGGACATTAACTAAATTGGAAATCGCCCTTTCTTTCGACCCTCGGCTCCAGGGGAGAGGGCGGGGCCTCACCCCAGTCACCAGGAGGGTCTCCAGCGGGGAGCCAGATGCGGGATGGGCACTTCAAAGCCCGTCGCAGTGAGCTGCTAATGCCCCATTAAGCCCTGAAAGTTATTCTTTCGTGCTTCTGTGTCCTTCCCGCCCGCCCCAATAAACAACGTAAGTCAGGCCCCCTCAGGATATAGGCGGCTTTTGTAAAAATACCGCGATTCCTACAAAAGTGCCGATTTCGCGGGCACTTCTGTAAAAATCGCGGCATTTTTACTAAAGTGCCGATTTCGCGGCAAATCGCGAAATCGCGATATCCTGGAGGGTCTGAATGTTAAACAGTGGTGGATAGCTGTGGGATATTAGTTGATCCCACTTACCTTAGGGAGCTTAACATGTTTCAGCCATCTGTATTTATGCCTCTATGGGCCAATGTGGCTTTTGTCAGGACCAAAAAACAAAATACACATGCACACTATGGCATGCAGGATTAAGGTTTGTATTTACAAACCTCAACAATTGTGGAGATAATCACCTCTTGCGATCCATCTCATAATTTAGTCTTTTTTGCTACATGGGCTGCTCCGAGGGGGTGGACCTTGTCGTCACTCTTTCCTCAAGGTGTCTTGCCCTGCAGTGTACCCTTACTCCTGGGTTGAGGTCCACCATATGGAGGAGGTTGAGATCTGAGGACTCTGGTCTGTGGTGGAGTCTCAGCTCAAAATGAACTTGTTGAAGTTGAAAGCGATTCGCTTGATATTGAAGGCCTTCCTCCCTTCCATCGAAGGAAGGGTAGTTCAGGTATTCACAGAAAACACCACTGCCATGTAGTATTGCAACAAACAGGGCAGGGTGGGGTTGTGGACCCTAAGCCAGGAAATTCTATGCTTCTGTCTGGACATAGCTGGAACTTCAGAACATTTTCCTGGTTCTACAATATTTTGTGGGATCTTTGAAAGCCTGGGCAGATGAACCCCACTGTCACTGCCTTATGGATCACAAATAGCATCTGCATCCGGAGGTAGTGCAAGATCTTGATCACAACTGGGAAGGACCTTGGTTAGATCTACCCCCCATCGCTGAGAACATCAGCACCTCTTCGCAATTGAGTTTCTGGGGCAGCTCTCGCCCTGAGACTCGTTTAGTCATGAGTGGTGCTAAAGAGTCCTGAACACCTTCCCGCCGATACCACTCCTTCCCCGAGTTCTGAAGAAGATCAGGATGGACCGGGCCCAAGTCATTCTAGTGGCTGTGCATCGGTCCTCCAATCATGCTGCCCTTTCAAGAGGTTTTTCTGTCGCAGAAACAGTGAAGGGTTCTCCCTCACAACCTATGCACTCTGTGCATGGAGATTGAGCAGCAACAGTTGAGTCTTCGATCTTCCTCCAGACGCCTGTGAGGGTCCACAAAGACCGTATTCAGCTGACGTTAAGACAAGTTTGTGGCTTGATGCAATGACAAACATGTTGAATCTCTTTCTGCACCCTTTTCTGAAGTTTTGCTGTTTGTTTCATCATTAAACTGGCAGGGCCTTGCTCTAGGCGCAGTTGAAGGGTATCTGTTGGCTAGGTTGCCAGATCAACCCACCCTGTTCAAGTCACCTGTTGTAACATGATTTCAGTTTCCACCCAAACCTTTTGTTATTCCACAATGGACCTTCATTTTAATTTTAACCTTCTTTGTGTTCAACCTTCAAACCCATGCATAGTTGCTTCAGAAGACTCCTCACAATAAAGATAGTTATCTTGGTGGGCATCGCATTGGTGGGGAGGGTTAGTGAGCTGCAGGTGCTTTCTGTTAACCCTACGTTCACCAGCTTCTTCACCGGCAAACTGGTTTTCTGAACCAGTGCTTCTTTTTCCTCTAAAAGTAGTGACGCCTTTCCAAGTCAGCCAGAAAATCACACTGACTACCTTTTTTGTTCCATCTCACTCCTCCAAGGAGGACCACAGACTCCACTGCCTGGATCCTAAGAGAACGTCCTTCTACATAAATCGCACCAAAGAACACCAGGTGGATGATCGGCTCTTTGTTTGGTTTGCCGGAGCGAAAAAGGGAAAAGCAGTGCCGAAACGGACCATCTTCAAATGGATTGTACTCTACATTAAAATCTGCAATGCATTGGCCAAGAAGAAACCCCCTGAGGGCTAGCGGGCTCAGCACACCAGAGCCAAAGTCGCGACCACTGCCTTAGCTGGCAGAGTTCCTGTCCTGGACATCTGTCAGGCTGTAACGTGGGCAACATTGCATACATTTACCAAACACTAATGTCTTTACATTCAGGTGCGTCATGACGGACTCTTTTCCCTTTTTGGTTTGAACCAGTTTGCGGACCTTCCTCTGGGGAGGTACTGCTTTAGTCTCTATCCTAAGGTACAGAATCTGCGGCTGGAAGGCTTCATTAGTTTAACAAGTTACTTACCTTCGGTGCCGCCTTATTTAGTAGAAACTCTATCTAGCTGCAGATTCCTTATGACCCTTCCAGCCTCCCCATTCCTGCAAACTGTTCTTTCTACATAAAAACGCCCCTGTAGGCCCTTAGTTTCTGCACACTGGTAAAATCAGCCATCTGATGTGTTCCGCGCTTCTGACGCGGAAAGAGTCCCGAAAAGAAACGTATGTCATATAAAGGCACTACACAAATCCATTCAAAGTGGAGAACAGAGAGCGGAGCGGTGCCACCTACTGGCATTCAGAGGTACTACTCAAGATTTTTGGGATCCAGTTGTACGCCTGGGGAATACTCAAAGATAAGGAATCTGCGGCTAATAGTCTTTAACTGATAAGGAGTTACTGAAGGTAAGTAACTTGATCTACTGGCTGATTCCCTTTGGCATAAACAATTCCTTAGCCACGTTTCATAGGATGTTTTATCATATGATAGCTGGTCAATGAGAATTCTGTGTTGCATTCACAGCTGATAAGAGGCTTTTTAATCATCAGCTCAAAGTAATGGCTGTGTTGCAGTATGCCAAAAAGGCAACTAAGCTCTTTGATTGTCCAGCTCTCTCGCTGTCTTGGGAAAAAAATGCATAGCGGAAAGATGGGATCCTTGGAAATAAAAGCCCAGTAAGTATTAGACTGTGGGATTCCCACAATCCTGCACCCATTGAAACCTTTGTTTCCTGTCACTCGGGTTTAGCAAAACTGTGTAGCTCACTCAGAGGTTGTCTGAAATGCTGAGTGTTAAAATGTGTCTGAAGATCCTGAAAGGTTTAGTCAGACAACTGATCTGAGAACGACTACTGTCAGCCCTTCATTGTACAAACCTGCGATTCCTACAAGAAAGTTTGTGTTGTCTTTGCTCTACTCAAGAGGGGCAAGAAACATTCAGTAGCCATTATCAGTCACGGGTGACAGCCCAGAAAGCAGTAATAACGTGTAATTGAGGAGATGTGCTAGGTAATTATTTGAGGCTTAAGATATTTGAGGTCATGCTTGTTTGTGACCATACTTACAATCCTTATTGATTATAAGCATCACATGTGATTGATGGCTATGAAGCACACTTAATGTGAATGTAGGCAGAGGTTTTTCTACAGTGGATTTAAGACTACCAATAGTCTGAGACACCTTGATATTTCCAAGCCACACAGAGGACTTGCTATTGGGATGCAAGTCCTCTGTGTGGCTAGGAAAAATTGTGGCTCACAATCACGTGTATTTTGTTTCTTACCAGCACGTTGTCCTCAAGTGAATGCCTTAGTCTTTGTTTGCAGGCGGTGCTCCTTCTTTTTGCCCTGCTTACAGGACGTTACCTCAAGAGAACCCCCTACGTGTGATGATTTTTTGCTGCATACTCGCACAAGGTACTGGTGACTGGCAATGTTCACCTCTTGGTTGAAGTTTCCTCTGCCCTACTCACTCTTCCTGTGTTGCTTGCTGTTACTGAGCATTGGAGGCCTTCTGTTGGGCTGTCCCTCTTACTAACTAACCCACATCTACAAGACCTAATTGGTCAGACTCTGGTATGCGTGCGGCTGAAACTTGTGAACGTTCAAAAAAACAAGGGTAACCCAAAAGAGCAATAGGTCAGGGACCTTGGGTAGTTATATATTCTAAAGACAGTGGTCCCTAGACAGTTCCAGATATTTTTCAAAAAATAAATATAGACTAAATAGTTGCTATATTTCTTGTCCAGCCAGACAGAATTTAATGTATAATAACTAAAATTAACAGTAATTGTTACCCAAATTCAAGTGGGACACCACCGGTGTCCTACTACCACACTAAGACAAACCAAACATAAAGGGAGGGGTTCAGGCAAGGAAAAGACGTTCTGTAGATCATGTAATTTAACAGACTGAAATACAAGGAGTACACTATTGCTTGAAATTATACATTGTAATTATAAGCATTTAGTGTATTATTGTCGACGATGTTTCGATCACCAAGTGGGTGTAGAGGGATCATCTTCAGGACATTAAATTCATGCCTTTAAACACTGCAATTCTGTGACAAACCCACAACTGGGTGGGGTTGTCAAGGGTGCCCGAAAATCAATGGCGGGCGACCGGGCGGTCGTTTGAAAGTAATGAAAATTTAGGAAGGAGTCTGAATGGACTCTGGAGTAAAATTGAATACGAAAATCTTCGAGGAATTGAAAGGCGGCTGTGTCAGTCTACAATAAATAATCTGGTGGGGGCCGGAATGGGGTCCTCGCACCGGATAGAGTCGATGCTCGTGGTGGATCAAACTTGTGAAAGCATAATATCGAGAGGAAGCTGCACTTTTTCCAACTAATTAAGAGAACACTTCAAATGAAGCAGACTTTAGTTTGAAGCTAACTTCCGGCTCTGGCCATGAAATTTAGGTTAATACATGCCCTCTTGAACTAGTAACATGTACTTATCTGAACATGAAGGAGAATCTCTACTTTAACAAAGAGCAGATATATTTCCTATGATAGGACCTGTACTGGTGTGCAGCTGACCTCTTTGCTACCCATCAGTTTGGCATTAAACTTGGATTTCTAGACGCTCTTGCTGCTGTGGGCGATGAGGAGATTGAATGCCTTCCAAGGAGAAAGGATGCCCTGATCAGCACATGGCCTGCACATAATCTGACTGACTAACAATATGCATTGTCGACATATGAAGTAACCAAGACTACTCAGAAGAGCCTCCTGGCATCCCGGATACCCTGAAAACTGTCAAAGACCAGAGACTAGCATTGACAGATCATGAACTGCAGAGATGCTTCCTTTCATTACCAGTAAGCCTGCACCATCCCCACTGGTACCCCAAAAAGTGGTATTCACATTTTTCTAGTTCTTGAGGGCACTGCAGGATTTGAACAGATGTAGGGCCTGATCACTTCAATTTGAATTGTTCTCTCTGATTCTATATGGAACCATTTTGAAACCTCTCCTCAGATCTTAAGGTTCTGAGGTACCGTCCTTTCAATTTACAGATAGTACCTTTTGAAGTTTAGGGCCACATGCATCAATGTAGGATTTTGCATTTCCTAAATTGCGAAAATTAAGGAATCGCAATTTAGGAATTGTAAAATCCTATGCATCAAGAAATCCTAAAAGTTTTTAGGATTTCTTAATTTTCGGTATTTGCGATTCCTTAATTGCGAATCGCAATTAAGGAATGGCATTACATTGATTCCTATGGGCCTAGAGGCCAATAGGAATCAATGCCGTTTTGCACTTTTTTATTTTGCGAATCCCATTTGTTTGATGCATTGCAAGGGTGCAGAGGGGGTCCAAAGGACCCCCCCCTGCACCCCTGAAATGTATTTTAAAGTGCATGTTTCACACACACATGTCCTAAGGACATGTGTGTCTATAACATGAAAGTTTAAAAAATGCATTTTTGAGCATTTTCATAACTTTTCGCAATTTACCAAGAGGTTCAACCTCGTGGTAATTTGCACCCCCTAATTGCTAATTCGCAATTTGAAAAACAATCATGCATTGCTTTTAAGGAATCGCAAATTTGCGATTCCTTAAAAGCAATCGCATTTTTGGAAATCACTAAAAATAGCGATTTTCACAAAAATGTATGATGCATCCCAAAAACTAATTTAGGAATCGCAAACGGCCGAATTTACCGATTCTCACCGTTTGCACTTCCTAAATAGGTTGATGCATGTGGGTTATTGTTCCAAGCTGTAACGAAATATGGATTGGTGTCCATTGGGTGTCTTGAGTGGTATGGAAGTTTAAAGTGCTGTAAAATCTTGACTTATTGTCTGTTTTGATATATGGGCTCCTAATATGAGGTATGCCAGTGGGAATGTGTTGGTGAGTGCTGCCCCATGAAAACACAAGACTAAGTCCTTACTGTTCTCAGAAACCTAATCTGTTAGTGGTACTGAGTGGTCACTATTTTTTAAAACTGATAAATGTTGAACTAGGGAGCACTGAAGCAAAGGGACATACATATGCTTATAAAATTGCAATATTGTTTTATTTCTTTCTCTTAATGTCTTCCCAATGATAAACTCGATATACAAAGCTTCTGGATACCCGTCCTAAACACCACCTTTTAATTTGTGCACAGACCAGTAGGATAACATTGGACATTAGACCAATGTCATAGACAATCTCATGTCCAGGGTGTAGATGCTGAAAAACTATTTTGGATTATATCTCTGGCTGAGGAGATGCTAATATATTTTTTATTTCTTTGTTTTTTTACATGCATCGTATGACTAAGTTCTTTTGTTAACCTGTAATTAAATTTCTTATAGCACTTTATGGATATTACTTTTTTAGTATTTTTAGAGATGTGTGGCATCTGACTTTCTATCCCTTCCAAGTAACCTTAAACTGTTCACCATGTCCACCTCCGGATAGCTGAGTGCCTAAAATTAGTTACTTGGTTGCCTAAATGGAGCATAGTGAGATTAGTGACCCCGAGACACCAGTGGTGAATGGTGTGGACCCGCACAAAATACTACCCATCAACCATTGACAACCTCTTCTTCCCAAGAAAATGTCTCGTATCTTTTGAGAGCTGTGTAGGATTATTTGCTGCCCCTAGCCTGGGGTTAAAGGAAAACTTTAGATTCTCAATGTGGAGCTACCAGTTATTTTTCTTGGCTATGGTGTGGATTTTTCCAAACCTCCAGGAAACTATGGTTGTGGAATACACCACTGCTGGACAAAACCCTGTCTCTCAATTAGTAACATCTGTCCATTGCCATATCAAGCCATGTTATTAAGCCTTAAAATGTATATCTGTGTTCTTGTCACTGAAGTAAACAGTGCCTTGTCAAACTTACTTTTTTCTGACCTTAAGCCCCCACCAAGGAGTGGAATCATAGTAAATTTTCTGCACACAGAGATTTCTACAGCTGGACGTCTGTGGATAAACACAGCTCCATGCTCCTCTAGTATGTATGCTGATCTGAAGCCGAGGCCTGCTAAGCAACTTCTTTCTTGTAAACTTTCATAGAGTCTCCTCTGTGACCGCTCTATCCTCCTGCCCACCCTTTCATTCTGAAGATATACAAGCTAAAGGATTTCGATAATTTCCCAAATTCTTTACAGTGAATCAGCCTCTTTTGGTGCCAAGAACCACAATTTGACTCTGTAGAGCAACCCTTCTTCCAGGGGAAACAATATTTTCCATTTCTCACTTTTTTTTAGCAAAATGTAGCAGTTCTTAAGGTTGTACTGTACTTCTCCTTACTATTGACATGAAAGTCATGTATGTGACATGTCACTCCACCACATAACAGGACCACAGTGTTTATGTTTTTACTATTAGGCACTGGATACAAATCACCTCCTGGTCCTCAATCTCCTTTTATTTACCACTCAGTACCTGTAGGGCACAGATATTTACATTGATTGGTGTAGATGATACGCCATGTTTGCACCTTCGAGCAGCAACAGAGAACATTGGTGTATTTGTCCATGTGTTCCCATTTTTACAGATGGCTCCGATTATTTTTTGGTAAACACAGCAGGTGTTTCGTTGACCTAGTTTGTATACATAGGATATTGCTATGCTTAGTGATATTCAAACAATCTAATAACCTCTATTTATTCTTTTTTCTGTGGTGTCTTTTGTGTGCAGCTTAGACACATGCTCCTGTCTTGTGTCCAGTAAAGAATTATAAAATATTCTTTAAACTGTTCCTTTCATTTCATCTTACACAAATAGATGACAAAACGTTCCAGTGCGAGATGTGCTACCGATTCTTCTCTACAAATAGTAACCTCTCAAAACATAAGAAAAAACATGGAGACAAGAAGTTTTCGTGTGAGATATGCAGCAAAATGTTCTACAGGAAAGATGTCATGCTGGACCACCAGCGCCGGCACCTACAAGGTTAGTTATAGACCTTACGTTGTTCCTCCAGCTCTCACACAGGTCAGTGAATTAAATTTTGCTGGCTGAGTGATTCAGTTAAATGAAAGATCAGAGATGTCCTTTTATAGAATGGAAGGTAAGTGAAGGGCGTTTAGCTGGGTACCAAGGCCTGTTACAATCATAGTAAGCAACGCAATGCCGTGCTTCATTTACCTCTGCTGCTGAGACATTGAAAGCATGTGGATGAAAACAAACTTCTTGAAATGCCTTTTTTTGGATTCCTGGGGCAGACAGAGATGGTTAGTGATTCTCAGAAGTAGGTGGCTGCTGGGCACTAGGTTTCCTATGTGGGTCCTGATGTTTACTGCTGATGCCAGTATTATTAAACTCCAATTGGATGACCAAATTGCTCCCTTTAGGCACTTGACTGTCTAGGGGTAGCGAAGTAAAGCAGTCAAGATGTACACTAGGGGTTAAAAACCCAGACACAGTAAATAATACTCAATGTCCAGTTAGTGCTATATCTTCAGAGAAAGCAATTACGTATTTTCTGGTAGGTAAAGAGCATTTGATTTTCAGGCATACATTTGTAAACAAAATATGCTAGCACCTGCTGGAGTTATTTACTACCCCAACATTTCATATCATTTACATCCTATGGGCTACGTTTTCTACAACAGTAACGCTATTGTCTGTTGTGGTTGCTCTTGTGTTTCGTTATTGGTATCCAGGGACCCCCGCCTAGGCAGTTCCGATGATTTGTACCACAAAACAATGTACAAAAATAAAGAAATACACATTCTTCAAATACACACATGTTGAAATATTGTAATTAATTCACAAATAAATATAATTAAAAAAAAATCAACATTTTAATTTTAAGGGGAAGGTTGGAGCTATTATAAATTAAATTGAGACCACCCATTGTCCGTACCACTTTCTATTTGACTGGCCCCCACAAAAAAATCTGAGGATACCAACTTCATTGTTAGCTTTCAATTTCAAATGTCTTCACATTTACCGAATGTGTTCACATTTTCAGTTTTACATGTTGTTTCTTTATTTATACAGGCCTTATTAATATGTTAATAATATTTAATTTTCTAATCGATCACGTGCTCCCTGAGTAGGCTTCACTGACCCTGAGGCATCACTGAACCACAAGTTAAGAACTGCTGGTCTAGGGTTTTAGATGCAATACTAGTTGACTCATTGTGCAGAAGCCCAGGTGCTGAGTTTCCCTTTAACAATAGTAAAAGAAAGAGAGTGCCCATCCAAAATAAAGTCAGTGGTGATTTAATTTATTTTAGGTGCTAAAAGTGTCAGTGTTCTCCAGTTTAGTGGCTAATGGGGATACAGTAACAAGTATCCCCTTTGGATGCTGAACATTGCAATGACCAGTTAAAGACCAAACTTGTTTTCGTGTTCTTCTATGAGAGCCGATGTAGCAGTGTGTCCACACCCACCATGGCATCACCAAGTAGTATCAAACTTTAGGGCTCTGTATGTTTAACTGCTGGTCACAGTCAAGCATCCACAGGACCTTGGTCATCTACAGAATTACATGTTGTCACCATATCTAAGTGAGATTTATGGTTTGGTGCCAACTTTGAACTTAAGTATAATTTCCTAAATGTAAGTACTATAAAGATAGTTCAAATCGTTCTGGAATGAGGATAGACATTTCTACCCAATGAGACCTGATAAACTCCAAGGGTGTGAAGGTTTGTACGGGCTCCGTACACGGAAATGGTTTGGGACGTTGCTGGCTCACCGGTGATGATGCAGCAAAGTGTCTCTGCAACTCCACAATCCAAGCATTGTTTATGTGTGGTCTTTGTCTTGGTTCTTGTCTATCTCATCTGTAGGGAGCTTATTGCTCCTAGGCAGTCTTTAGATACTGAACCATTCTCAACACCAATATTAAGTCATCTGGTTCTTGTGATGGCCTTCCAGTTGTCAGGATAAACTCCTCTCCTTGCAGCTTCATCCAGATCGTTGTTCCCTTCCAAAGATCACAGTAATGTTTGCTTTTCTTGTTTATACAACTGCGGAAAAAATATCAGAAACTCATTCGAAAAATTTAACAGGAGTTTAAAGAGATATACCCCCAGTGGAGTAGTGAAGCTCACACTGAAGCAGCTTAAGCTGGGGTGGGGATGCCCCTGGGCCTGATGGGCTGGTGAAGTGGATCGCATTAAAGAAATACCATGACAGAGGGTGGAATGAACTGACCTGCACTGCACAGGACTCTGAGACAGAGAAACGCTGGCTTGAAGTAAAGGAGGGAGAACAAAAAGAGGAGAGAAAGAAAGGGTGAAATGAAGAAAGCATGAAAGTTAAGACGGAAGGATAAAAAATGGACAAGAAGATTGAAAGGGTGGATGGATTGATAGCCACGTATATTGATGGATGGATGGATGGATGGATGAACATATGGAAGGGTTGATAGACATGTGAAGGGATGTACAGATGAATGGATGAATAGATAGATGGGTGAAAGGATGGCTAGATGAGTGGCAGACATGCAAAAAGGTGAAGAGAACTTTCATAAGGAGGGTTGGATTCTCTCACTTCTACTCCCCACTTGAACTGTACTAACGCTTATGTGATTAGAAGTACAGTGCTAGTGTGTGGAGGTGGGGGTGAGTTAGTTATTTTTTCTGGCTACTCCATTGGATACACGAGATCCTAAACCCATGTTACTTTTATTTCCGCTTCACTCAATACATTTCTGAAATATATTTCTGTGAGGTATCGTTTTAAGTTACCTCTATTTTACCTTCTCGGCATGGATCCCTTTTTTCCTGACAGATGCAGATGCTTGGTCTGGACCTTTTTGTATTGCCTCTCTCTCTCTCCATTAGCTTTTTCACTTCTGGTAATTTACCTCCGGGAGAAAATTGTTTTTTTTTCTCCATAAGAATGCATCTTTGGGAGGTTTGAAGGAAGGAAAAATATGTACAGCTATCACAAGGCTGGGGTTTCATGTCATTTAACTGGAATATATTCACTAGAATTGCAGCCCATTGTCTCCCTGGGCTGAGATCTTTACATCAAGAGCTTGATGCAACCCAAGCATGAGCTTGCAGTAACAGACTAGATGATGGTAAGTGACTTGTAGGTAATCCTTGGTAATGAGGCAGACTGCTCCCCTCTCATCCAAGTTATCAAGGGATTAAAACCCATGTAGCACCATAACCATGATTTGTGCCATGGAGGGCCACCTTACACCTGTTCAGAGGCCCTTGACACTGGAGGGGTCAGTTATCAGATCATGCTGTATGTGGGTTAACATACTTGATGGCTACACCCCATGACAACCACGTCTGCGGAATCCTATGTTACAAGTCAAGAGAATGCCAATAGAAGACCTTGTGAAAGATCTCGCCACTAATACAGATGTCTCAAAAAGTATCCTGCCCCACACATTAGAAAGGTCACCTGCTCGACCCCGCCACCTTTTTTTGTTTTGCCAGTGAACCTCACCTTAATGTTCTGGACCTGCTCATTGTAGAGTGGTCAGACCACTTCATCTTGTAGTGTACTCCATAGTCCAAACACTTGGATAGACCTTAGCTGGTCAAAACTCACCAGTGAAAATTGGAAACATACCCTCAGTGGAACAATACCAGACTTGGGTGTGGACACCTCAAATTGTGAATGACAAGGTTATTCAGTGTATAAGACTCTCACTGGACCAAGTCATCCATATAAAAACCCTCCTGCGGCGCCCCAAGTACAATCTGCCCCTTTTTATACCCCCTAACTCCTGACAATAAAAAGAAGCATTAGAAATGCATTAGGTCTTGCATTTTTGTGTGTTAGAGCTATTGGTGTTGTAAATGGCAATGTTTTTAACCCTTATGTGATCACTCCACTGCCAACAAAAACACATAATTAAACAAGCACTAGCCGCCAATGTCCACTAAAGCAGGAGTGGGAACGTTGCGGGCAGAAAAACAAAAGTGAATACGGGTGTCCGTGTACGCAGTCCGTCCTTGAACTCTGAACGCACTTGCACTGAAGTGGACGCTAACAAATCACCTGCTTATTGAAAGCGAAGTGCAAGGGCCCAACGTACGTACATAAGTATTGTAGAAGGAGTGCTTTTTGAAACTCTCCTCAAACAGTACCTAATAAATATCAGACCAACTGACCGAATTAAACTTGTGACGCTGAAAGAAGATGCACTTTGATTGCAAGTGCATCAACAGCCTTATATTTATGGCATGTGTAAAGTGCATTTACAGGTGGAGGTGCACATATTCCCCTTGTCCGCCAACACTAGTGGGTTTTACAGGTGGGATCGGGCAGGTATGTGATCATAGGAGATACAGAGACGTATGCACGGAATCAGAGCAGTTCCCATTAGAACAAGGCTCTTTTATGCAAAACAGAGCTGATGAAAAAGCCAAAATCATGTTGCAGGTAAGCACAAAATATCAGCCGTGCCACAGGAATTCCATACGTTCTGAGTTATCTGGAAGGTGGGAAACCACTTCTTTACAGGTCGATAAGGCTCTGCTTGGGAGCTGTAGTCTGTCCAGGGCCCCAATCCTGGAGTCCCCATTTGACCAATAATGAGTAATCCTCAGCAACTGACATTCTTTTCACAAACTCTGAAAGTGAGGAAAGCTTCAAAGCCTGTTGGTATTAGGCGCTATAAAAATAAGCTGCACACTTACGTTATGTTTAGAGGTTAAATCTCCAAATCGTGAGCGGGGCTCCTTTTTTGCCAAAGAAACACATTTTAACAGACAATTGACCACCTTGCCAGGGCATCACAAAACTGAAAATAATTAAACCAAGATACTACATAGGTAATGTACTATTAAAACACATTTCCAGGTCTCTTTTCATTCAGATGAGGAAGTAACAGAAGCTACAGAACCAAAGACAATTAGGAGACGTGCTAGGCAACTCCGGATCGGGTCTGTTTCACCCAGAGATGTTAGTTCCGAAAAGCAGCTGAAATCTCTGCGTGAAACGGCAGGGGGGAATTTGGAATTACCAATTTAACCTAGTCACTCTTCTGTTTTTAGTGCAAGATCAGGTGTTCACTTGTGACCACCATTAACTCTTCCCCGGTGTGCCCGTAACCCCATTATCTGCAATTCATGTCACTTGTGGAGGGGTTGAACAGAATTAGCTGTAGGATTACCAGGGCACTGACTATAACATGGTTCCATACATATGGTATCTGTATAGCACAAACCAGATGAAAGGCTTCGGGTGGCTGTACAGAGTCACCAGGTAAAGACACTGTTAGTGACTGGAGGGACAGCAGTGTTCTGAGAGTGGAGGTGGAGTGTTACTGCGCTGTGATAGTGTTTTACCATGCTTTGATATAGTGTTCTTTAAAAAGGCTCTAAGAGATATGCATCCTGTTTTCCATCAGGTATAAAAAGAACGACCTCTATAAAGAAAAACGGAAGTGAATTTGGTTGAAAGCAGCAGTAGCCCTTTAATAGACTAACCAAAGAAAGATGAAAAGAGGGCCCACTTCCTGTCCCTGCCCTCACTTTATAGTGTGTAAGCTGCTCACCCGGGAAGTGATTACCTCCCCTTCCCTCACACCCTTTAGTTCCTACCTTTGCTGCTGCTTCGGCGAGATTCCAGACTTTACACTCACGGATGCAGCTTGCTTGACCTATGTGTGCGGATGTGGACAGTGACCAGCATAAGCACATTACCCTTCTCCTAAAAGCGTCTGTTACTCTGCAAGAGGGCCTGGCAACGCTTTCCATCTAATGTACGTCCTCGAGTGATGTGCTCAAAATGGGAACACTGCACAAGCTTACACCAATGTGCACTACAACATGGTGCACAGTATTGACTCACTGTAGTGGTGCACAACCTGAAGCTTCAGACACCCGGACAGATTGACCTTATACATAGAGATGTAAAAGCAGACCGATGAGAGACAGCAACATGGAGAAGGAGGGGGAAAGAAACACAGGAGGGACTCGGCTGCGAAACGCACGCACACTCCTGGATTGCTTGAGCATTCGCAAGAGTTAGTTATCAGGACGTTAAACATAAAAGCGGGCGCCTCGCTGAAACATAAAGCGCAGCGCCCGTCTATACAAAAGTTATAGGCATGTCAGTTTATAAAGCGGGCGCCATGGTGATAAAAAAAAAATAAACATGAAAGAGGGCGCCGTGCTATAACATGAAGCATGGTGTTCGTGTATATAAAAAAGTTATGCACATGGTGGCTGCATTAGTAGGAAATACAAAAATATACCTTTAAAAGTGCAAGTGTGGCGTCCCTGAAGTGCCCAAAGAAAACAAGAAGCGCGAGCAAAAAAAAGGAGACTGAGAGGGCGGAGCGAGAGAGTGGCCGGGACGTGTGGGCGAGGAGAGAGGCTTGCTCGCGCATGCGCTTAGGAGAGCTGTCTGCTAGTTTTCAAGTACTGCACTCATGCTTGTGGCGCGCAGCTGCTCACTCCCGCAACGTGGATGCCGCCACAAGCGGAGCAGAGAGACGGCTAAAGGCCCTCCTATGCAGCGCATGCGAGACCTAAAAAGGAGTGCAAAAAAGCTGAAAGGAAGTGGAGGAAACATTATGCAGAAACAAACAAACTAGATTATTGAGAATCCCTGAGGAGGTACCACTTCAAAATCAAAAACAAACTCAAGAGGCTTATTACGAAACAAAGATCAACTGAGCTTCCAATTCCCCTTGCCAAATGTTCCAAATCATGAAATCTCTGATGGAACCACGTCCTATAGCCCTGCTCCTGAGTCAACAGAGACACACTGCAATGACCTTGTGAGATTCTATTTTAAATAAATTACTGATATTTATCTAGCAGTTCACGAGTCAGACCGAGACTTAAGCCCCATTTTAATCACTAATAATTAGGAATTGGAGGAAGGCAGCCTCGCAGATTTTCCTAGCTTGACTCCTAATTGCTTTGCAGTTCAATTTAGCAAAGTCAAATCGGGTTCCCTGCTTGACCCGGCCCCACTGCACATTCTCTCTAAAGCTTCCGAATTCACCTTCCTGGTTATGCTAGAAATTGCTAATCTGTTCCTCGCGGAGGGAACAGTAACCCCCTCATGGAAATATGCTATGGTCAAAGCCCTCTTAAAAAGAAAAACCTTTGTCCAAGAGACTATAGATCCATCTCTCTCCCTCTAGTCTGATTAAAGTACTTGAGATCTATGTAAATCAGCACCTTTTGGACTTTTATAAACTATGTCCTGCATCCCACCCAAATGGGGTTTCACCATAAACACAGCACAGAAACCGCACTCTTGTCACTAGTAGAGGAAGCAAAAATGCGAGGAGGTAGTGCAGCCATCATACTCCTCGACCTTAGCGCAGCATTTGAAATGGTGAACCATGACATCCTCATCAAAAGAACCAGCAGTGCAGGTGTTACCGGACCTGTATTGAAATTGCTCATTTCTTTCCTGAAGGACAGTACATTTCAAGTCTTTGATAGACCCTGCTCATCGGAAATTTTCCCTTTGAAGTGTGGAGTACTTAAAGGGTTTGTCACGGAGTCTAACCCTTTTTAATATATATATGTGTCCGGTGGCAGATATTGTATTGTTGTGCAGTATTTCCATTGCATGTTATGCTGAAGACATCCAACTAGTGTTCTCCCTCACTCCTGGACTTGACCCCAGATCCCCCTCATTGGGCCCTTGTCTGGAGAAAGTCGCAAGTTGGATGGCCAAGTCCTGCCTCAAACTGAATGGGGATAAAACGGAGCTCCTGGTACTAAGCAACAACATAAACCCCCAACTGGACCTAGGTTGGCCAGATTGCATGGGTACATCCCCTGCCCCCAAGATGGTATTAAAAGTCTGGGATTAGTGCTGGACAAATCAGTAGGTATGGAAGTCAAGGCAACCAAAATCTCTGCATGGTGTTATGGCACTCACAGAATGCTTCTAAAAAATTACACTTGTTCCCTTTCCTTTCTAGAAGCTGGGAATGAGTGATAGCTGGCATATCATGCACCAACAGAACATATACATATTACTCTTCTGCACATCTTAGTCTGACTGGATTACTTTTTCGTGCCAGCTGTTATGCATCACTCGCTACTGCATATTTCCATGATGTCTCTCGGCTCACTCTCTGATAGAGCTATTAATTAAATGGAATGGTAGTTTGGTCAGACTGAACTCTGAATACTTGGCAATTTTTTGATGGGAAGTTTGTTGAACATATTAGAGACACAATTGGCTACTTCCTTAACATCAACAGAAGCTCAATCTCATTTGAGGTGACTTGATGGGAAGCACTGAAGATGGTAATTAGTGGGGAAATTATATCATACCGGAGTAAACAAAAGAAAAGTAAGATGGCTGACTATCAATCTGTGGAAAACCCGACAACTGACCTTGAGGAGGAATCCGCTCGTTCCCTCAGTAAGACCCCTCTCAGAGGCTTAAAAGCACTAAGGAAATCCCTTAAAACTAAGATATGGGACAGCACAAAACCGACTTTGCAGGCAACAACCTATTGAGTTGATAGTGTTGGAAATAGATTGGGAAAGCTAATTTAATTGTTTTGATAACAGGGAGGCTGAGGTCAGGTTTGTTCCAAGTGTTCATGACCCGGAGTGATAAATGATTTCTGACCCCAGGGTTTCGCAAACACATTTGCTGCACAATACTCTAACCTATACAGCAAGTGAGAGATTCCATGCCATACATGAGATAAACCTATCCTATTGGATCTATCCCTGCCCACACTCCCACCCAAAGACAGGGAGGCCTTGGATCACTGGATAACAAAAGAGGTAATAGCAACTGTTATTGGAGAGATGCCAACGGGAAAGGTACCGGGCCCAAATGGAATCCATGTGGTAGTTTACAAAAGGTATGTGAAAGAAATGGGGCTTTTGTTGCAGTTGTCCCCCAACGTGTTGCCCCCTTTATAGCTGCTAGATTCTTATTTTCGACTCTGACAATGCACCGAGGCCTGCTAACCAGACCTTTGTGTCAGTGCTCCTTCCTTAAAACAAGGTAATGTCTGATTGTTCTACAGTTGGCCAAGGTCTTTAGCACCCCTAGTAAGTCGTACCCTAGGTAAACCAGGGCCCGGGTACTAAAGAGGATCCTAAGGGCTGCAGCATACATAGGCTTTCCTGTTTTCAGTTTCTATTTTTGGTAAATTCTGGTGGGGGGTTTTTAGTGTTTCCAAGTGATTTCAACACCTTAAAAGAAACAGTTATCAGTGGTTACACATTTTTACGCCACCAAAACAATTGAAAAAGTGTTTTTCCGGTGTTTATGGAACGTTTTGCTTTTAATATTGCTTGCTTTCTGCATATTTATAGTGTATATGATGTCCCAATAGATTTTTGCAAATTAAACTTATTAATGTACACCATACAATACTTCTTCAGTGAGTCTTTGGTCTCGTGCGCTTTCTCGTTCTTTCCCATTGTAACCTTCTGTGAAAAGGCCCTCTCAACATTGGTACTTGAGACGGGCAATGCCAAAACAGCCAGTACACAATTTGTTCAATCTGGCCACTGACATAGCTTTCCATGCCAATACTGGTGCACTTGAAGATTGCGATTCTCAGGGCAGGTTCTGCAACATTTGCGTTGAGCTGGACGCTTATGCCCTCAGAGTTATTGAAGCGGTCAACAATGAGGCAGCACTTTTGAAACTACGGAGGAAATTCCCCTTTACTGAAGGGATCTAGAACTTGTACAGAGTACCACAGTGAAGTTTCATTGACTTCAAATGCCATTGGTGGCGAAGGGACATTTATATGCATTATTGCAAGCCGTTTCTCATACATTGTAAAATAAACTTTCCTGAATTGCTCTTCAACATTGCTTTGCTTACCAAGTGGCAAGCACTCTAACATGGAACATGTTGCAGTGCCAAAGTCACTAAAGGTGTCGCCCAGCCTACTCTCAAGGAGATGTTTCACATCTAGACCAATTATGCTGAACACTTGGTAGACCAGGGCTTTTAGATTCTAGTTTTTTTTATTATGTCCACTACAGCAGTTATGTTTTCCTGTAAAAATCTAAGAATGCAGTAGAGTGTACTTTTTTCACATTACCATCAATATGCGACCAAAGATCCTCACATTTCTTGCCTTTGGCATCATCACTCAGCAAAACTTCTGTAATCGGTTGCCACATGGATAATATAGCATTTATAGCCCCTTGGACTGAGTACCATCAGCTAAGGGACCCAGCTGGAATGACTCTTTCTTTGATGCCACACAAAAAGCACAAATTGATAACTATTTGCGTTTTAGTTCCTGTGCATAAGAAAACAGTGCACCAGAATGGACTAAAAAGTCAATAGCATCCCTCATTAACTCTGGAGATTGTAAAGATGCTTTCAGCATACCATCTAACAAGTGGCAAGGATATCTTACAGGGAATCACTTCAGCTCAGTTATCAATTTTGACAGGTCATCACACAACTTTTCTCATATACATAGCTGAATCACGGCAAATACAAACAATATCACTCCAATCTTTGTTGAACTTGGAAAGAACCATTTTGCAGAGCATTCCAAGTGACACTGCGTTCCATGTTTTCCAAAAGTCTGGTGTCATGTTTTCACCACTATCCCAGATGCTTGGTGATAGCGCTCTTTTTACATATACTTATACTTGTCACTATACTGTGCATTAAAGCCTGAGGCCTTGGCAATTCACCTACTATCAATGCTGACCCACTGGGGTCTGATATATTTAGGGTGTTTACCCATTCTCTGTGGGTAAATGTGATGACACATATTAGGAAAGATTCTTATGAAACCAGCCATTTTACCTATCGGTGAAAGAATCAACGCAGCCAAAATATTAAATATGATTTTGATATTTCCTGATTCTTTACAGTTTATAAAATATTTTTTTTTAAACTAAAACGTGCTTTGAAACCCTGTATCTTTAGACCAAAGACCACAAAACATGAAAAAATGCAAAAGGAAAAAGAAACAATATTTTAGTTGCATCCCTGAACAACACTACTCAAGCAGAATAATGTTAGTCTAGGCTTTCTTACAGGATGGTAGCTTGTATAACAAAGTTACATTGTACTGCCCCCTTCAGGAAGAAAAAATGTGACTCATTCACTCTCTTTTTCATTTCTTTGAATGGCATTTAGTTTGTGGTTGTGCAGGTGTTTTTTCAGTGTTTATATGTTTTTCACTGGTGAGGGCTATTTCTCTTTCAGTGGTGTTTTATCAGTTGATATAGGTTTAAACCTAAAACCCCACAGCGTAAGCTTACCTTATGCCACCCTAAAGTACCCACACAAATTCCACACAGACTGCTGTTGCAGTCTGTGTGACATGGTGCAAACCATGCTTGAAAACATGACTTGACATACTCCTGTGTGCCATGCCACAGAAACTGCATGGGAAAAATGTAAGTCAACCCTACAGCAGGCATTGGAGCCCTAAAGCAGGATTCATTATATGTGTGGACATATCTGTAGGAGTAGATATTCCCCTGTTATGCCTTGCTGGATATTACAAGTGAGCAGGGAATCCATCTTAATGTGTACTGGGCACTGGTAGTTTTCCAGCTACATAATTGCTTCCCTGAAACCTATGGTGTTTGGTATCAAACACCTTGTATCAATAAACCCATACTGATTCCAGTGATTAATTTAATACAATTACCGAGAGGGTACCTTAAAGGTACCCACTGAAGACTACTAGTCCTCTAGTGTGCATGCGTACTGGTCCTGTCCAGCCTACCACCACAGACCAGTTTCTTCTCCCATAGGAGGAGAGAGCCACACTCTCAGAGGTCAGAAACAGTCCCTGCTCTAGCAGGAGGTGTTTACACCTTCTTCAAACAGGATGATTGGTAGATTAGCATGTCAAGGCATGAAACTTCAAAGTGGACCTGGAAGATGCCACCCCCTACTCTGAGACCCATTTGGCACCAGGATAGTCGGGAAAATTAGATATGCAGGAGGTGTTACACTGCCAGGCTGGACACCTCTATGGTGGGTAAATTGAAGTGAACACGAATATAGTAATCCCTTGTGTGTGGTGGAATTGGGAACTCTGGGACAGGGTTATGGCCACTCCCCAAAGGAAGTGGCTATTCAGTGGGTGTAGGGACCCCAGGTGTTAGTAGCCTATTGGCTACTACCCTTCACTACCCTGAGTTGAGTACTCAGGGTACCAGACACCAGGATCTCAGATTCCACAGACACAAAGCTGTGGACAAAGAAGAGTGCTGACACAAAAACAGTGGAACAACTACTGACGTGGTGCCAACTCTGCAACCTGTCTGCTACCACCGACCACAGTGAAAGAACCAGGCTTGTCCTGCCGCTGTGCAGACTCCAAGAGTCCTGGAGGGCTGCTAGTGCTTTGCAAATCACCTCCTTTGGAGTAGAGCAGCTACTCCCCTGCAGCAGCAGGCACCAAAGAAGCAAAGTCTTGTTCACCGCCCTGCCACTTACTGGGACTACCAATGCAGCAGTTGCCCAGGAAGAGGTTGTCGTGCTCCCACAGACCTGATCCTTCTTCCCTCCATGTGTGGGGAAGCCAGGAACGACTGGAGCCGCACTGGACCAATAACTGGTGTGCCAGACCCCTTGCGGCAAACAAGGCTGACCGACCTGTATGTCGAGGGACTTCAGGGACAGCCAGACCCACATCGCAAGTGGCCCAGCTGTACTGTTTGCCCCTTTTCAGCAGTACCAAGATAAGGAGTGTGTGTCTTTTGCTTCCTCGTCCTAAGTGCGCCGGATATACCCAGACGTGGGTCCCGGGCTCACTCTGCCACTGGATTCAAGCGGTCCTGGCTGATGAGGGGTGAAACCGTGAAACCGGTCCTAGGATGCTTGTTTCCAGTCCAGGGAGGACCTGGCTTGGCGGTACGGGCTGAACTGTTCCCATGAGGCACAGGGTCAAGCCTGATTTGCATATGGCCAGGTCTGAACTGGGGCGGCATGGTGAGCAAAAGAATGATGGATTTAACCCAGATCTCTTGACTGGGGCTGAATGTTTTGATTTGTTCTGCATTCCGTCCATCAATTGTGTGTCTTTTGCTTCAACGTACCTCTGCAGTTGCGCCCCACAGCCCGAGTCCAAGAAAGGTGACTGTGCCAACGGGGTCCTTAGACCCTCAAAGGCTGAGCCCACCCTTGGGTTTGCCTAGACTGAACTCCCAGTTGCCACCTTCTGGCTCTTTTTGCAGCCCCCCTCAAAGCATGAGTGTCTCCTGCAGCGTAACCTGACACTTAAAGCACCACTGCACCCGAGTCCCAAAGCCAGAGAAGTGGTGCAGTGTCCGTTAGTGCCTGGACCACGCCCAGAGCCAGGAACCCCTCCCACCATCCACCGGTTCTCCTCTGCGGAGCTGCGGTCCCTCGCCCCTAGGAATCGGGCTACACAACTGCTGTGTCACCTCGCCATGATCCACAGAATGACCCACAGAATGACCCTTCGCCTGTCACTACTGTCGCTTCACCTGTGATGTCAAGACCCCTGCGACTCCCACTCAGGCGACACCTGACCTGGGTGCAAAGCTCCACCGCATGCTGCTCAACATTCGGTCCCTCTGCAAGCATGCCTCAGAAATCTGAGACACAATAACCACCCTCTCCCCGAAAATCTGGCTCTCTCCTGCATCAATGCCCTACACGTGGCTACAAGATGCTAAACCGCATCCGTACCCGGAAGCACTGTGGAGGCATCGCCATCATCCACAAGGATCCCCTCCAATGCATCACCTCTGAAGACGAATTCACTCTGATCATGGAACACCTCAACTTTCAGGTCAGAATAGACACAAAAACAACCATCAGAGGAACCTTCACTTACAGACCCCCCCCAGCCCCAGCTTCTGCAACACCATCTCCGATTTCATTGCTCTCTAGCAATCAACTCCAAACACATCTTCCTGGGAAACCTGATCTGCCACCTCGATGACCCCCAACTATACCAACTCCGCCATTCTCCCTGAGGGCATGAGAAACATTGGCCTCTCACAGCTGGTCACCAGCCCCACGCATGTCGCAGGACTCACTTTGGACCCCATTTTCTCAGCCAGCGACAGAATCAAGTTCTCCCATGTATCGAGCTGACCTGGACAGACCACAGCATCATCCACTTCACCTTCTCATGCTCACCAGAACCCCCCACCAAATCCCCCACTCATCCTCGCCGAAGTTTGAGCAAAGTCAACTCTGGATCTCTGCCCTCATAGAAACCAGGCCAGACTCCACCAACACCCTTGTACTCGATGGCCATAACTTCTCCAACTGGATCTCTGCTGTGTTCGCCCCAGGAGGAAGTCTGCCAGCAGCAGATCTAGCAAGCACGCCAGGGGGGTTCACTTTCGAGTTATGACCTCTCAAACATGATTGCAAGAGATTGGAGAGATGGTGCTCCAGCAAGAACCCCTCCGACCTCCGCACCTTCAAGTCCGCCCTCAGCAATTACCACCACTGCCTCAGGGAGGCCGAGAAGAATGCCCTAACCAACCGCATGCTCCAGAGCACAAATCCTACCAAGGAACTCTTCAGCACCGTTAGAGTTCTCCTACCCTGCCTCCACCGAAAACACGATCCACCCGTCCCAGGCCCTTTGCAACGCTCTGGCGGACTACTTTCACAAAAAGATATCAGACATTTACAGCGATATCGACTCCTCCCCCTCGCCACCAACGCCGATCACCTCCTTACAACCACAGACAACCACCAACTCCCCAACTGGAACTGCAGAGAGCCCCCTCGAGGAGCCTCTTGGGCATTGCAGTGCCGGCCAAACGAGGAGCTGCCCGATGAAGAAGCATGGCCGCCTATTGGGTGTGTGAGGGCCATTGCTTCTGATCAATCGGATCCCCTGAGCCACTTGATCAGCTCTCCCCTTTTCGACTGACAGCTGCCACCTCCCTTACCCCCTTTCTTTTTTTCGCTTTAGGAACTGCCCACCTTTTTGGTTATTATGACGTCTTAGAAGCATACTGCCCAGACAGCGTCCAATGTCACAAGAACATTTGACACTGCTCAGACAGGAAGTGGTATCTCTCTGCAGAAAAATGCAATAGAAATAGTTCCAAAGCATCAGCACAACAAGGAGTATACTCCCTATATTTCTTAATTCCAAAGAAGGATGGATCTCTGAGACCTATTCTAGACCTCAGACCTCTAAACATTTACATACAGTCAGACCATTTTCATATGGTCACACTTCAACAAGTCCTTCCGCTCCTCTTACAAAACGACTTTCTTATCACTCTAGATCTCAAGGACGCCTACTTCCACATTCCTATCCACACAAGGCACAGAAAACATCTCAGATTTGTGCTAGATGGGCAGCACTACCAATTCAAAGTGCTCCCATACGGAGTCACAACAGCACCAAGAGTGTTTATCAAATGCCTAGCAGTCGTAGCAGCACACTTAAGAAGACAGCAGATTCACATCTTCCCATATCTGGACTACTGGCTCATAAAAGCAAGCTCATACGGCCAGTGTGTACAACACACTCACGCCACAATTCTACTACTCCACAACTTGGGGATTCACAGTAAATCACACCAAGTCACATCTGCTACCCTCGCACACACAACAATACCTCGGTGCTACAATAAACACCCAATTAACACTAGCTTATCCCTCTCCAGCCAGGATAACAAGTGTACAAACGCTTCTGACAAAATTCAAACCACAACACTCGCTTCCAGCTCGAGTGTTCATGCAACTCATAGGGATGATGGCATCTTGCATATTTATAGGACCTCACGCAAGACTGCAAATGCGTCCACTTCAAGAGTGCCTAGCACGACAGTGGAACCAGGCTCATGGTCAATTAACAGACCTAGTGTTTGTAGACAGTCGGACTCATCGCTCTCTGCAATGGTTGAGCACAAAAAACCTTTCAAAGGGCCGACCGTTCCTAGAGCCAGTTCCCTAAATAATCATGACAGCGGACGCGTCGCTCTCCGGCTGGGGAGCTCACCTACTGCATCACACCATGCAAGGCAGGTGGACACCGCAACAAAAGCTACTCCACATCAACCACTTAGAGTTGCTAGCTGTGTTTCTAGCCCTAAAAGCATTTCAAACTCAAGTGTCAGGCAAAGCTGTCTTCGTCCGCACAGACAATATGACAGTGATGTACTACATAAACAAACAAGGCGGGACACAGTCTCTGCAGCTCTCTCAGTTAGCACAGCAGATATGAAGATGGGCTATACCTCTAAAGATCTTCCTCTTAGCCCAACATTTCCCAGGAGTACAAAACACCATGGCAGATCTACTAAGTCGACAGACACAGCAGATCCACGAGTGGGAACTTCATCCGTAAGTTCTTCAACCGTTTTTCCAAACGTGGGGATAATCTCAGATAGACCTCTTTGCCACCCACGAAAATGCAAAATGCCCAAACTTCGCCGCCAGATACCGACACCCATTGTCCAAATTCAATGCGATATAGATGAATTGGTCAGGACAATTTGCGTACGCTTTTCCTCCTCTCCCACTACTTCCATTAGTGGTATGTAAACTACAGTAACATTCCCTAACACTCATTCTAGTTGCCTCAACTTAGGCCAGACAACCGTGGTACACCACACTGCTGCAACTATCTGTGGTGCCACACCAAAAACTAAGCATATCTCCACGCCTATTAACACAGAACCATGGAGAGATCAGACACCCGGACCCAGCTCAGCTCAACCTAGCGATCTGGCTCCTGAAGTCATAGAGTTTGGTTACCTTAACCTTCCTCAAGAATGTATGAACGTCATCAAAGAAGCTAGACGTCCCACTACCAGAGCATGTTTTGCTGCTAAGTGGAAAAGGTTTGTGATATACTGTCAAAACAATCACATAAACCCCCTGGATGTGTCTATTCAACACATCACCTTAAAAAGTGTAACTTAGCATACACGTCTATCAGATTACACCTTGCTGCTATAGCAGCATACTTATAAAATAGACAACATCTATCTCTTTTTAGAGTACCAGCTAGAAAAGCTTTCATGGAAGGGCTAAAAAGAATAATCCCTCCCAGTACACCACCTTCACCAGTCTGGAACTTAAACATAGTTCTCACACGTCTCACGGGGCCTCCCTTTGAACCTTTACACAAATGTGAATTGCAATTCTTAACTTGAAAGTAGCTTTCCTAGTAGCCATTACTTCTATTAGAAGAGTAAGCGAACTGCAAGCATTTACCATTCAAGAACCTTTCCTGCAAATGCATCATAACAAAGTGGTTCTTCGTACTAATCCTAAATTCCTTCCAAAAGTCATTTCACCATTCCATCTAAATCAATCTGTTGAGCTGCCCGTATTCTTCTCGCAGCCACAAACAGTCGCTGAAAGAGCTCTACACACTTTAGATGTTAAAAGAGTGCTACTTTATTACATCGAAAGAACACAAAGTTTTCGCAAAACAAAACAGCTTTTTGTGTCCTTTTCACCACCACATAAAGGAAATCCCATATCAAAATCTGGAATTGCTAGGTGGATTGTCAAATGCATACAAATCTGTTACCAGAAAGCCAAGCGTACGTTAACAATTCCTCCAAAAGCCCATTCTACAAGAAAATTAGGGGCTTCTATGGCATTCTTAGGGAACATTCCCCTAGATGACATATGCAAAGCAGCTACATGGTCTACACCGCACACATTCACAAAACACTATTGTGTAGATGTGCAAACTAAGCAACAAGCCACTGTGGGCCAGGCTGTACTAAAAACTCTATTTCAAACAACTGCAACAGATACGGGTGGTCGCCGCTAAGGTGGGTACTGCTATACAATCTATGCACAGTGTGTAATCTGCAGCTCATATGCCTCGAACGGAAAATGCTACTTACCAGTATGCATCTGTTCTTGGCATGTAGAGCTGCAGAGTTACACCCACCCACCCGCCTCCCCGGCTACCTTTATCTGTTCCAGTATTATCTTAATTAGATACAAACCACATGGACATCACTACTTCTTGTACAGTTCCATCACTTCCCTAATGGTGAAAAACAATCTGGGGATGGAGCCGATGCCCATGCGCAGTATCATCCAAAGGAGGAGTCACCTATCCCGTGACTTCCAAAGACTTTTCTACAACAAAAACAAACTGCAAACATCCGGGCCCAACACTAGGTGGCCATCTATGCACAGTGTGTAACTCTGCAGCTCTACATGCCAAGAACAGATGCATACTGGTAAGTAGCATTTTCCTTTTGTGTCAATGCAGGTGTGTTCATATTACCACGATAAGTTGTAAGTGGAAAATGTTTGCATAACACATAAAAAATTGCATGTGAGAGCAACGTTAAAATAGACACGGCGATAGCAAAGTTTAACACAATTGAAAGTGAGACAAGTGACACAGAAGCCTACCTTAGATTCTGGAGGCAATGGAGTTGGTGAGCATTGCGGTGAGGTAGCAGCAGTGCTCGAAGGACTTGGACAATGGGCTTCAAGATGAAATCTGAAGCAGGAACCCAAAAAAGGTATGTTTTCACCTCTTTTTTTTCGTTTCTGCCAACTGGAGTTTGGAGGTTTTCCCTCCTCGGCGGAAAGACACATTATAATCGGCTCCCCGGTATTCTTGGTGGGACTCCCTCCGACAGCCGCTTATGCCTCTGACGACGTTGATGCAGGACCAAAATCCCAGCGGATGCGGCGGGAGTCTGAATGTCTTCTCTCCATAGACCAGCCAACCTCTAAATACAGTGGGTGGACCGCCAACTTGGAGGATGGAAGACTGTAGAAAAAGCGACTGCGGGACCAGATCCACCTGCATCTAAATCAGACCCTTTGACTTCTCAATTCACACGTAGCGCTCTATATTTGAAAAGCATTTCACAACATATTTCTGTGCTCAGATCACATGGCAATTATCTATTCCTCACGGTCACCTGCAAGACCAACCTGCAGATAATACTCCCTGCATGGCTTTTTTTATTGAGATTTAGATATTGCTGCTGGTATAGACTAACACCTCAAGCTGATGGTTTTGTGGAATTTTTAATTATTGTTTGGTTTGGAGAAGACATTTGGTATTAATGATGTTACAAAGCGCTTTTCTGATTGCCAAGGACCAGATATTGACGCCTCTTTTGCTTCTAACAATGCACACAGTTTTGCAGAATATAGTGCCCACTCTCTCTTTTTGTCTTCTTTGGTAAGATCCCAACTAGGGTTTCAGAGGCAACCTGAAATAGATGGTGCTGAAGGAATTTCATCCTGATGTTCATGACCGTATGAACAGACTTCTTATATTTGGAGAGAACATCATGCCTTTCATAGAATACCGCACATTGTCTTAAAGTTAGCAAAAGAGTATTTCTGACCTTGTAATTTTCAGAGAGAAAGAGGAGAAAGTCCTTGGTAAGATGTCTCTTATTTTATTTTATTTCTGGTTTTAACCCAAAATAGATCTCTGTACTTCATATCATTTATAAATAAATGGGGTTTCTTTCTCCATTTTTGAAAAGTAGAGCAATACTGACGGTCAGAATATGGATATTCTGTTTCCATTGAAAAGCTGTGTTTTTCATATAATGAAACTGTTTCAGCTTGATGTTTGCCACCTGCATCATACATTGGTCTAAATGTTAGCTTGCCCAGTGTTGGAATGTTGACCTTTCTGCATGGTCAATATGATTATTTTGCATTTCTGCCAGCAATAGAAATCTACTGCTAACCAGTGATAAAGTGCTTGTGCTCCTCTTTTCAAGACATATTTCGAATACCCCTGATTGACTTGTTTAACTGACCTATATGTCCCTAGTATGTGGTACCTGCAGGATTCCCAGGGCCTATAAGCTAAATGCCACCAGTGGGGTGCAGCACTTCTTTTGCCACCCACTGCAGTGACAGTGCAAACATGACTGCAGACCTTCCACCAGTGACCTGCTGTGCAGGTTTAAACTGCAAATTCGACCTGTCAAAATAACCCTCTTTGACAGGTTTAAACCCTCCTTTTAAATATTGTCACCCATAAGTAGACCTGCATGGATGTCATTTAGGGATTGCCAGATGTCACAGTTGCGACCCTTGAGTTCTCCCTTATGACCCCTTGCATTGTTCATGCAACCCCTGTCCTCTGTAGTGACCAAGATGCACCAGAAAAAGAGAAATGCATTACCAGGATGCACTTTTTTAAAAAAAGAAGAGCAAACTTACTTCGATCACAGAGATTGTAAACAGTTGCACTGCAACTGATACAATATGTCCAGTGAACACGTAACTCACCTTCCAGGCCCAAGGTGCACTGCAGTGTAGATAGTTGGGAAGACCCTGGATACAATATGTCAAATAAAATAAAAAAAGATAATACCTCTGAATCTGATAGAATATGAAAGGTGGCTGGGGGGATCATTGTTGGCTTTAAAGTGAATAGTTCTGGCTGAATCTCACATCCTGATTGACTGCTGCTGGGACTTTTGATATGATACTTGGGACACACTTCAAAGAGGCCTCCCCTGTCACGAGCAGATTTTAGGTGACACTTAGGCAGGCACTTTTGTCTTCCCAACCAGTCAAGCACCAATCACATTGGGCCTCTTTTAATATTACAATGTCACATCCTGTTTGGCAGGTTCTGTTGTGTTTTCATATACCATTTGGATGGCGCTTAAAAGAAGTGTAACAGAATGGCAAAACAATTTGTGTCTATCCACTGTCTGGTTGCTGAAAGCTCAACTTTGTTATACCAAACTTCAGTCTCTGAAGTTGTTGTGGGCACAGGGATTGTATCCTACTAGAGTTTGGTGTTAGATGTGTGAGGACTCTGGGATTACTATAGTACACGCTCCAGCCATCAGACCCCAAATTTAGTGTGGCTGAAGCCATCTTGAAAGTACCCAACATGGGTAGGGTTAGCCCCGGAAACCTTTACCCCATCGGTTACGGCATCCTGAGGAGATCATTGCCACCCAATAGCTTGCGAGAGGCATGAATCTAGCACCTCCAGGCATCCACTTCAGAACGTTCCTGGACAGAGGAAGATCAGAAGAGGACTGCACCTGCTGTCTTCAATCTGAGAAGAGCCTGGAAGACAGATCTAACAATTGAGCTGCAAGGGTCATACAGCTGACCTCCAGTTAAAGGTACAGGGATACAGCAAGCTACAGGAGGTATTTTCCTGCAACTGTCTAGCTGACCAGTGGCAGCTGGACCTGGGCTGGGCACTCGATTTGGCGTATGCCTGCCACCCTGTGAGTGAAGAGTAATCCTGTGGTGGATTGGGACTTAAAGGACTAAAGTCAGAAGTAAAATCTTTAACCAGAACAAACTTGGTTAGTGTATCTGGTCCCCACACCAACATAGTCTGTCAAATTGCGCCTAGGTCCCGTTTTACCATAATCATTGACTATCATTGGCACTTTGCACTCCTATTATAAACATGCATTTCTCAGTTTTTTAAAAATCTTTTTGTTTATTACATTTTAATCAATTTTTCTAACTTGTTTTAGGATTTGTATTGTTTTAAATTTCGACTGTTACTGCTTTAGTACTGTATAAATACTTTATACATTGCCTCTAAATTAAGCATGTCTGCTCTGTGCCATATCTATCAGGGGGTTGAACACCAGTTTATTTAGTATTTTTCGTGGTTCACCCTGACAAGTATTGTGATTATTACTTGAGGTGGGTACTTCCCTCCCTCAACTAATAACCCAAATTCTTTTTTCTTTATTATTTTTTTTTGGGTGATTTTATACACATACATCAAATACAAAAAGTTGTTATGTGGGCTACCCGCCCGTGAGGTTTCAAGGTATAAAGTTAATGGTGTACATCTCGGCAGGTTCCCCTTTTGCTGTTTCTAAGTTTCTGGTAGGATAAAGGATAGAGAGAGGAATAAGTGTAGGAGAAGGATAGGACAGTAGTAAATCAAACAATACAGTTCGGGTTGTCCGGGCAGATTCTATCTCACCCCACCGTTTTCTTTGGGGTATTCCCCCGTTACGCTGCTGGGTTCCTTATGGTGGTTCATATGGGATTAGGTTTTTGTCCAGGGTTTCCCATAGGCCCCTGGGGGAGACTTTCCAGGGCGAGTATCATAGTGCCAGGCTGTCCGCTCCTCTGAGGTGGGTAACCCAGTTGAGCCATCCTTTGTATGCACTAGCTTGACTGCCGCGGTTCGCAGTAGGTCCATTAGCTCTCTCTCCCTTTGTGGGGAGATCAGTTCGAATGAATGCCGTGGTGAGAGAAGCGAAGTCTCTTACAATTTTGCACTTGAACGAGTTGTCTATGAAGTCAAACACCCTATCCCAGAACCCCTTGAGTATCGGGCACAGAAAGAAGAGGTGTTCTAGGTCCCCTTTGTCCGTGTTGCAGTTCCAGCATGTTGGGCTGTCCCTGAGACCCAGTGTATGTAAACGGTCTGGGGTCCAGAATGTTTTGTGGAGCAACCAGGGTTTAGTTTGTGCTAGCACCGGGGTGATCTTATTGCGAGTGGCGGATGACCATAAGGTGTTCCACTCTCGGTCGCTTAAAGGGGGGTGTGTATAGTTATCCCAGTATTCCTTCGTTCTGTTGTTGATTTTAGACTTTTGTGGGCGAAGGATTTTGTATAGGAGTGAAACTTGGTGCCCTAATTTATTTATGTTTGTTACGTACTGGAAGATTGATGGCAGGGTGTCTGCTATTTTGGATTTTGCTAGGGCTGTTTTTATCTTTAGAAATCTGCAAAGGTCTATTTCCTCCAAGTGGTAGGAGGCTTTCAGCTCTGCGAACATCAGCGGTGAGGAGCTCTTTTCTAGTTGAGAGGTGTGAGATGCCCTTTTCAATCCATGTGTCGAATTTGAGGCTTTTTCCCTTGTACTTTATACTGCTACTTGCCCACAGCGCTTCTGATTTGGACCCCTGAATGCTGACCTCCATTTTTTTGTCTCATTTTAGGAGCGCAATCTTGGTGTTTTTCAGTATTGTGTTGCTTGCGTGTGGGTGTGCATTAACTATCAGGATACAAACTGAACAACGAAAACTCAGAATGTAAGCCCTTAAATGTCCACTGCTCTAGAATAATACTGGGGGAATCGGGGTTGGCATGGCAGTCAGGGCACATCAAGTATCTTGGTATCTTCTTCAGTGCAGACCTGATATCCATGCTAAGGCACAAAGAGAAACTGCTACTAGGGAAAATCAAGAAACAATTAGAAGCCTGGTCGCCGAAATTCATGACATGGTGGGGGAGAATAGAAACACTAAAAATGATGATCAGACCCCTAGTAAACTACCTAACAGGCATGCTCCCAATCCTTCTAACAGACGAGTTCCACCAAAAAATAGATAAAATGTGCACCAAATTCCTCTGGCGAGACAAAAAAGGCGAGGATTAGCATGAAGAAACTAAGACTGTCAAAGACACAAGAGGGGGTGAATCTAGCGGACTTTAAACTCTTCCAGCTCGCTTTCCTGGCTAAACAAGGTACACAATGGATCGAGCAAACACTGGGGTACACACCAATGTGGCTGCAGGTAGAAAAGGCCATAATAACCCAAATTCTTAAACCCAGGTTTCTGAATTCCTCCGTGGGGGAAATGTTATGAGAGAGGAACAGCATTTGTATTTTCTATTCAACTCCCAATGGAAAGGTCTCTCTCCGCTACAGCAAAGACTGCTGAACAGAATTTCCCATAACCTGGCATGAACCTAGAAATTTACTCAGAATATAGCCTTTTATAGTTTAGCATACATCTGTTTAGGAATATCTGACTGATGTGCAACACAATAGGGTTTATAAACCCATTAATCAGGGAATATAGTAAATACAAGAAGATGTGTTTCTAGAAAGTCAATTTGATGTGTTTCATTATAATGGTCTTTGGTACCATATATGAGCTTGCTAAACGTAGCTTTCTGTACCATGAATTGGCATTATGTGAATACTTGAAAATAACTCTGCTAAGACCAGTCTTTTTGTATGATCAGATTGATTGGCAAAACCTGAAGAATGGTGTCGGCCATTACAGAACGTCAGGCACCAAAGCCTGCATCTTGGAAAAATATGTCATAGGGGAATAAAGATTTGAGAATCATTGAAAAAAAAATTATATATCAACTATGACATAAAGTAGATTAGCATGTGGGTGAGCACTACGGGCACTGAGCTGGTGCAGGCACTGTCAAGAGCCAGCTTCCCACAGCAGAGGGCTTAATTTAATGCAAAAAGAACAATTGATGGACAGAATGTAGACCAATGTCATACATTCACCCAGTACAGAGATCTGGGCCTACATCCATCTTTTTTTGCTCACCATGCCATTCCAGTTTGGACCCAGCCATATGCAAATCAGTCTTGACTCTGCGCCCAATGGGAACAGTCCAGACCGAACTGCCAGGCCACGTCCTTCCTGGACTAGAAACAAGCATTCTAGGACCGGTTTCTGGCTTTCCGCCCTCATCAGCCAGGATAGCTTGACACCAGTAGCATGGCGAGCACGGGACCCATGTCTGGGCATACCCGTCCCACTCTGGGTGACAATGCAAAAAGAACAATTGATGGACAGAATTTAGAACAATGTCCTACATTCACCCCAGTAGAGAGATCTGGGCCTAAATCCATTGTGTTTTGGCGAAGGTGGCGAAGTGAGCTAAAGAATGATGATGGATTCAACCCAGATCTGTGACTGGGGGTGTGTGTCTGAATAGTTTCAGCGCTCCGTCCATCATCTCCTTGTGTTTGCTTTGTTCTCCCTAAGTTGGCAGGGTATGCCCAGACGTGGGTTCTTTGCTCACTTTTCCACTGGATTCAAGCCAGCCTGGCAGATGAAGGGTGTTACCCAGAAACCGGTCCCAGAATGCTTGTTTCCGGTTCAGGGAAGACCTGGCTTGGCAGTTCGGGCTGGACTGTTCCCATGAGGCACAGGGTCAAGAGTGATTTGCATGTAGCTGGGTCTGAACTGAGGCGGCGCAGTGAGCTAAAGAACGATGATGGATTCAATCCAGATATGTGACTGGGGTTGAGTGTCTGAATAGTTTCAGAGCTCCGTCCATCATCTCCTTGTGTTTGCTTTGAAGGCTTAATTTAAGCCATGTTCCTAAAGGGTGAAGCACACAACCTTCCAAAGCCTACTGAAAGCTGTTTTCAGCAGGCGTGGTGACATTGGGGCTGTCTGCGTAATTTAGGCTGATCGCAGTGCATAAAGCTGTGCACAACAGCAATTAAAAACAGAGTAGCAGCACAGTATGTTAACTTTGAAGCTTATTATATTATATGCCTAAAAAGAAATGAATTCAGAGCAACACTTCACAGAACTTTCCTTAAGGTAAGTTGTCATTATGCACTCAGAACACAAACTGTTAAAATAAAACATGAATTAAATGACAGACTATGTTAAAGATTTGTTATAGTTATGATCCAAAACCTAGAAATCGCTAAACATTGAAGTTCTGGTTAGCTACACAGCCATAGCGTGCATATAAAGCACTGCTAAGGGCCTCAATCATAATTCATTTTTCAACATCACAGATTACATAATTGATTACCTCAATTGTGACATCACATCACCTCATATTTGACCTAGTTAGTGAAATCACTATGGAAAAGTTAACCAATAAAACTCTGTTCCAACAAATGGAAACAGATTTATGGGTAGAAACAAAAAAAAAGCATCTCTTTTTCAGTATGAATAGTCAAGATTGACTGTACTGTACATTAAAAATGTAACTGCTTAAGTGTATCATAAAAATAACAGCACAAAGGTGGCTATTCATCCTTCTGAAGGACTCTGGACAATGTAACGCATATGTAACAGCCTATTTTTAGGTCTCGCAGACCTAGCGCTGGAGTGCGCATGCGCTCCTCATCTACAAGGGCTTTTTTGTCATCAATACGCTTTCTGAAAGGGACTTGAAGCCCCGCCCATCTTTTTGATTGGGTAGCGTCATCCTCCATGCTGAACGCTGGCTTCCGATTGAAAAGGAGGCTTCTTAGTCCCTCCTTGTTACTGCCCTGTCCACTTTTGGCCCCGCCCACTGGATCTTTTACTTGCGACGTTACACCTTTGACGTTGTATACTCTGTGAGCACTATTTTCTTTCAGCGGCTCAGCAGCCCCATCGGTGGCCGGCTGCATGTGCTTGTGGCTCACTGTCCGGAGGTGTTCTGTGATTATGCACGTTTGTGCGTTTCCCCAATTCATCTTTAAAATACACGTTGCGCACAGTGTGTTCGAGACACAGCGCTGATAATTCCAAATGAAAGCTGTTAGCGAGATTACTTTTGCCATCTGTACTATAATACCTGTGACAGCCACCTCGATTTACTTTGTCGTGCTTTTATGTGTTGAAAAACGGTGAAATCTATTGGAGTTAATGCATAGCTGCGCTCGATCAAGAGGAATCCATTAAGGCCGTCGGGGGCAGAATTAGCAATAGCACATGCTGGCCCTGTGAGAGCAAGGCCCGGTTCAACTCGCACTGTGTGTGTCCTCAACCTCATGCTGTGTCGCTGCAATCTGAGCCCGTGGACTCAGGGCGCGTGCATATGCGGAAGAGACTGAGGGAGCGTGCATATGCTAAAGTGCTCCACGTATTAATTGGCCCCCGGCTTTTCGCGCTATACATCAACATAATGTGCTGCCCTCTGTGAAGCTGGCGTCTGCCACAAGCCTCATGTTGACTTTTGGTGCCATGAATCTGTCTGTGGCGACCTCTTGTCCTTTCAAAGACCAGGCAAGCGGTCCACAATCTCACTCCCCATATGGACTGCCTGGTCGTAAATTTCTGTTTCCCCTAAAGGATTCAATGTATTGTACCTGGAGCAATTACCACAATATCAGCCAATCAGTTTCACCTCATTATTGCAAAATCCTCACTACAGCAGATTAAAAAAAATATATATTATCTCCGGCATACCTCAAAAACATTGCTGTTGCAAAATGTTACAAAAGGTCGCAACTGTGTTCTTTTAATTTCTTTTCAGTGATTTTCAATCAATACATTAATGTTATTGAACCATGCAAGATTTGAGTCGAGAATAACTATTTTTTACAGATACCCTTGTTAATAATGGACATTGTTTGGGGTAATTTATCACCAAAAATTCGGGAGATCATTTTCTGTGCATGGAATTAACACCTGCCTCATTTTTATTCTGCGGTCCATGTCGTCATAGTGACGGCACTGGCTCAGCTTGTGTGGTGCCACTTCCTGTGATGTCAATAGGACAAAGGTTGTTTAAGTTAATTTCATGTGATGCCATCAGAGGGGCTCAGTGGTTATGCAGGACTTCTTCCGTTGATGCTAATAGATACGTGATGTCACTCCTCAATGCACAGGCACGTCGGTGACAGTGTCACTGGTGGTCACATTATTCTTTGTGCTTCAAAACTGATCTCACTATTTAGGGTCCATGATTGGGTAATTCATTTGATTGGCTACGCTCGCTGTCTGGAGGTGCGCTGTGAGTGTCTGTTCTTGTTTTAATTGTAAACAGCTCTTCATGCACGTTTTTGTGTTTCCCCAATTCATCTTTAAAATACACAGCGAGCAAAGTGTGCTCGAGACACAGCGCTGATAATTCCAAATGAAAGGTGTTATATTGATGCAATCTATTGTACACACGCGTGCAAGTAAAAATATAATTTCTCTTGTCATAGTGTCCATAATTTTGATAAACTACAGATTTGCTATCCCCTCTGGTGGGATTTCGATTGTCAGTGACGCATAGAGTTGAAATGTATTTTGATAAGGTGCGGCAAACTAAAGGAGCTTAAAAAATGCGGCATGCTATCGAGCAGGAGTGCTAATAAGCGCGCAATTGTATATTTATATATTATTACGGAAATGTTCTGTTTTTGAAATGAGGGAAACGTTTTGTGAGCGATTGCAATGGATAAGAACGGATGCCTTGAGGGTAAGAACTGGATCGTGGAGCCAAGACACTGACTACATTTGTATCCATCAGTCCACCCACTCAGATATAAAATCTAATCTTGCACAGAATTTTACGAAATGCATTTATTTGCTTCCAAAAATGTTAGCAGACTACCAAAAAATAAAGACACCTCCCACAATTATTAATTAGAGCGGTCATTTCACAGTTTTATTAATATTTACTGACGTTTAGTCACATTGACATAAAAAACATACAAACTGAAAACCTTGCAACAAGTGCTTAAACTACCACGGGGATTAGGCGCTATATCCAGCATACGAATGGAGGAGCTAGGGAGAGGTAGCAATTTACTGCAGCTACGGATAACTTTACTATGTCTGCCTGTGTATCATTGTGTAACCCTGAATGGAAGTTTGTTTTTTAATTGACCGTTTCCACTAGGGGGCACTGCCCCCTCCCTTCTTTATTTCGCTCTATTGCGCCTCTATTGCCCTGATCTTGCTCTCATTCCGAACGACCCAACAGCGAAAGTATCGCCTTTCACCTATGTTAGGTCTATGATTGTCTATAATTGACTGCTCCTGACTGCTAATCGGTTTGACCTTCAAGGAAGGAAGCTCTCCTCCCTTCAACTCTTACACTCTCTTCCATCAACCATGTGCCCGCCTAACCCCAACCCAAACTCTAATCTCATGTGCTACGGACCCAACTCCTGGTCCATTAACTACCCAGACAAAATTACCAGTAATGCTAAGAAGAACTACAAGCACAGTACTCTAAAACAACACCCGGAAACACTCATAGTAGATAACTACCACACAGCGACCAACAGAAACACGAAAATTAATTTAATCTTTTACACTAATCGCCCGACTAAATGGAAAAACACTTTCTTTCTTCACCTTCAAGTCGCCAAGTCAGTAATCATTCCCTATGGTGAAAAAATCTCCACAACCATCTCATCTACCTTCAAAGGGGAACTCACCATTTCCATCTACAGAAGTGAAACCATTCTCATACAGGCCACCGACCCGCACCTCACCACTTTTGACCGCCACTTCCCCTCACTACTCTCCTTGGTAACTCAACTGAGACATCAGAACCTATCTCCCCTATCCCCCTCCACCCTCACTAATATTTATTTATTTATAAAGTTTTATATAGCGCTGGCTAGACCCGGAGGTATCTGAGCGCTTTACTTAAGGATCAGTGCGTTCCAAGTTACATAGTTACAGGATCAACGAGTTACAGGTTACATAGTTACAGCAATTAGATCAACGACTAACTACGGGAGGAAAAATAGCGGGGGACGAGGAAAACCATGTCAGATGTCCGGCTGGGTAGGTGACGGCCAAGGGGGTGAACCAGAGCCAGACTCCTCAATAGCTACAAAGAACAGCTCCACCGTGCATCAGCCAAGGTTGCTCGGGCTCCGCATTAGGTACAAAACAGTTTTGGAATCAGCCCAGGGGGCATCGTCATACCTCCATCAAAAAGCACCTGTCCCGATATTCCTGGGGTGTGCCATCCGCCTAGTCTTTCAGCTTACCCCCAGGACACGAGTGGTGGGTGGAGAGGAGGAAGGGACAGTTCCAAAGCCTGAAGAATTCACACAAAGAGCTGACCTGGGAAAACAGCACAGGGATCCCTGAAACCAATGCCTGTACCCCATAGCTGTAACCAGTCCGGATAATACCAGGGAAGCAGCACTGGGATCCCTGAAACCAGAGCCCATTCTCTGTGTCTGAAACCAATACGAAAACTAGTAATCCCTGGCCTCACTGGAGAGACACTGGCGATCAGCATCTTGAGTCGTGAAATAACTGTTGGATCGACGCAACTTCAGGAACAGCCTTTTGGTGGGGTTGACGATCATGGTAGGAGAGGATAATTACGTGGAACCGATCCAATCTCCCTGCCCTGAAGACCCACTCTTCAACTCATGGACATCCACCATCACTCACTACAATCACACTACCCCTATCATTACTCTCCGTCGCCAAACACCCACCATTATTACATCAACTGATCTCACCAGGAACAGCAAACTCACAATTAACAAACATCACAAGGCTGATCTCGATCTACACAGCTCGGACACTAACCACAGCCCTCCCACAACTGAAATCACCACAGGCACTCCCCTCTCGACGCCCAATAATCTGAACCATCCCTCACAAACGACCTCTTCCTCCAACACAGACCCTTTTCCATCGCCCCTTACTACCCCCATGTCCGTCATCTCCAATCCAGCGGACACTCAACCCCCTACAACCACTGCCCGCTCCACTTCCGTTGTCCCACATCTACATGCACAACCTGTCTCCACCGCTAATCTCACGGACAATCCCCGTGACATCCCCTTGTCCATCGTTATCACCAATCCAGCGGACACTTTCCTCCCCATTATCACTGCCCACTCCGCTTCCGCCGTCCCACATCCACATACACAACCTGTCTCCACCGCTAATCTCACTGACATTCCCCTGAACTCTGACTTCCTACCTAAAATTTCTCTCCCTCCTCCCTTTGACATTAGACCCACTACTCCTTCTCCGAACACCTTGGATGGTAGCATTACTAACCCGGCTCCCCGCGTCCAACCTCTCCCCTCTCCTGATCTTACTGATTCCGTCCAATCCCTGACCCCTGTTCTCTCTCCCACCAGAGACCCAAGTAATTCTTGACCCCTGCCAAAAACATTAAGCTTTTTCAGCTCAATAACACAGCAACAAAACAGAATGGAGCGGAAAATTAACTCCCTTGCTGCCGACTTCCTATACTTACAACAAAACCTTCTAAACAGGATCAAGCCACCGTGCTCCTACTCCCCGGGTAGATTTGCTCCTACCTCCCTCAATAACTCTCCCATGGCCCCACAGAGCACTCCTCGGCCCTCCATTCCGTCGGCGAGTCAGGCACTTCGACCCAACCGGGATCGCCACCCCTTTTCGGTACCGAAACCTGATGAGATCAACAACACTTAGCTCGCTTTGAACCATAATACTGCCCCTTTCACTATCCCTGTTATTGTTGGCACTAACCGAATCCCTAAAATTATCCACTTGCCTAGACCTCCTGCTCAATACACCTCTATCCACTCGGCTCCCTCCATCATCGAGGCTCTCCGCTGTCTCTCTTGCATGCTCCTCAATTGCAGATCAGCAGTATTCACAGTATCCTGGTTCAATGTCCACACCACCCCCATTCTTGACATTCTCACCCCTCCAGGGTACAACATCTTCCGACAAGACAGGCCGATCAAAACTGGTGGGGGACTAGCTATCATTCACAACGTTGGAATACAGATGACCAAACTTAAACCTGCAGGATACCTATCGTTTGAATACCTGGTTGTCGAACTCACTGCCAAGGGCACCTCACCAATCCAATTTCATACCATCTACCATCCTCCTGGAGAGCGGGCCCTCTTCACCGAAGAACTAACAGACCTAATAACCCGTTTCTCCCTGACAGACACAAAAGACGTGGTCCTGGGTGACTTGAATACCCACTGGAACGACCCAGAAGCATCCACTGTCCAGAACCTATCCAACCTAATTGAAATATACAAAAAACTTGGAGGGCTTCCCCCCCCCCGGGGGGGTTCAGAAGGTCTTTAGCCTTCTTTGGGGGGTAGGGTGGGGGCATTCTGGGCAGCTCCCACCCCTACGTATATAAAAAAAAAATCCCTGGTGCCTTGTGGGCTTTCTGCCCCCTCCTGGCGGCAGATCAGGGGCTACTGCCCCCATTGCTTCCTGGGGGAGCAGAAAGACAGGCATTTTATGGGGGGGGGGGAGTAGGGGCATTGGCATGCCCATTCTGAGCAGCCCCCACCCTGAACTTTGGAGAAAAAAAATCCATGGTGCCTAGAGGGCTTTCTGCCCCTCCCGGGGGGGGGGGGGGGGGCAGATAAGGGGCTATTGCCCCATCTGCCTCCGGGGGGGGGGGGCAGAAAAACTACCATTTTCTTTGGGGTGGGCGCATTGGGATGCAGCCCCCACCCCTACGTATAAAAATACCCAAAAACCTGTTGCCTGGGGAAAGTCTTTTACCTTCTTTTGGGGGGGTTAGGGTGGGTTCATTGGGATGCCCATTCTGGGCAGACCCCACCCCTGGCCTATAAAAAAAATCCCTGGCATCTAGGGCGCTTTCTGACCCCCCCCCCGCCCCCCGCAGATTAGGGGATACTGCTCCCCGGGGGGGGGGGGAGGGGGGGCAGAAAGACTGTGTGCCAGAAATGTATGGGGGGAGCAAAGGCCCCCCTCCCTGGTACTAGTGGGTGGATCCCTGCTTGGGGATCGCCCTCCCGGGGCGACTAGGGAAGGGTACCATTGGAAAGGGGAGGTTCTCCCCTTTCCAACGATACCTCTCCCATGTGTTTCGGTGCTCAGGGGCTGATATAGCCCCACAAGCACTGAAACTAAGTTTCAGTTTAGTTGTCGTTGTTTTGACACCAGCGTGCCATGCGTGTGATCGTCATTTCAAGGAAAACCAAAAACAGGCCTCCGGAGGTTGGAGAAGATCTTCCACACCTCCCAAGGCAAAAAAAAAAGGGAGCACTGATGATCATGACGGAACCATTTCGTCATGAGCACCCAAAGGGTTAAGGGAAGTCCTCCAGAGCTACTATCAAATTATATCACTGTAAAATAGTAACCTCATGTGTTAACATAACAGTGTTTCACAGTAACGATGAGCGGTAGGTGCACAGCACTGGTTTTAAAAGTTTATACAGGAGAGGGTGCACTCGAGGGTAGTGTGGCCGTCACACACCTTGAAATATCAGTAGGATAGTGTAAGCAAAAGAATTGCATTTACATCCCCTCGTGGAGGCACTCCGAAATGTTCATAGAAATGACTCTGTTGTTTTTCAAAAACTTAAGTTTATTCCAAAACTTATTTTAGATACTCTGGAGTGAATTTTCTCCATTTCCTTAGTTAGCAGATATTCATATCATATCAATACGATGAACAACCATATTTCTCCAATGCATTTCGGGCTGCACGCCCTTTGTCAAGGAGAGGCTAAAAAGAAAGAAAAATAAGCCCGAATCAGGATGAGGGAATGTAACGAAAAAGTCATCATGGGCCGGTTAACAATTTAATCAGTGCCGATCAAAAAGTGAAATGACGTGATGATCGAAAATAACGTGAAGAAAATGACCAGAGACGTGTATACTAGATGTGCATTATTTTCCAGTGCAAACGCTACGAGCGCGTGTGAAGATTGACTATCAAAATCAGGTCGTGATGGAGATGTGAACTCCCCTAACAGTTTCAAAGTGAATTAGCTACTTACTTGGTGGTGGACGCCGTGGCGGTCAATACAGATAACGCGACGGTCTGAAGATGCAGTAAGATGCATCACGGGCTGAATACATAAGGGTGAACAGCAAAAACGGACTAAAAAATTAAAAGGTGGTAGCCATCTTGGAGAGGGAAAAGAACGAAAGAAATTAAAAAGAGACTAAAACGGGGTGATGTAATGAAAAGTGGGAAAACATAAGAGGTATAATAACACAAAATTACACAATGGAATAGAGAGCAAGGCATAACAGTAAGTAATAGTAGATTACAGGTAACAACTATATTCTACACGATCGTTAAGGCCATGAGGCTTGAGGGTCTGAAGGCGGAAAGTCCATTCAAGTTCTTTCTGCAAAAGTAGTTTACGATTGTCAACACCTTCTTTTCGTGGGACACGTTCAAGAACAATGAACTGTAATTGTGCGATGGTGTGGTGGAATTCTTGAAAGTGTGTAGCAACATTAGATTTTTCCTGTTTGGTACGTATGTTGGACTTATGTTCGTTGATGCGAACCTTGACTTTTCTTTCAGTTTTGCCAACATAAAGTTTACCGCATGGGCATTTTAAGGCATAGATGAGATTTGTGGAGTCACAAGTTGCGTTTAATCGTAATCTGATAGAGGTCCCTTTCATGGGATGTTTTATTTGGTTCCCTCTCATTACACAATTACAATTGTTACAGTTGTGGCATGGTGAGTTCCTTTGAATTTTTGTGGAGGTGTAGGTGGTGAGGAGAGGATTTCTTTGATATTCTTACCTCGTGTGTAGGCAAACAGTGGGAGGCTATCAAAAATATTCCGGAAATCCGGTTCCAGTTGAAGAATGGGCCAATGATTTAAAATGATTTTTTTGAAACTGTTGGTAGCTGTTGAAAATTTGGAAACTAGAACCATGCGTTGAGTAGGAGGTTTGATGTTTTTTACTAGACTTTGCGGTCTAGTAACGTTGGTGACTCGTGTTTCAGCTTCATTGATGATTGTTTGGGGATATCCTCTTTCGAGAAAACGTTGATGCATTTCCTTAATCCGATGGGTGTAGGTGTCTTGTTCTGAAACTATGCGTTTGATACGCAACATTTGTGAGTAGGGCAGGTGTTTTTTAAGAGACCCTTGATGGAAACTTTGAAAATGAAGTGTATTGTTGCGATCGGTAATTTTACGATGCAAATCAGTAATGATAGATTGGTTACAGATTTTAACCTGAACGTCCAGGAAAGGGATTTCTATGCTACTTGTTACCCATGAAAGGAAGATTCGTGGATCCTTGGTGTTGAGATCCGTAAGAGCTACAGTAAGTTCTTCTTCAGAGCTTGACCATATAAAAAAGAGGTCGTCTATGTACCTTACATACATTCTCAGATTACCTTGAAATTTGGGATTATCATATATGTAGTTTTTTTCAAAGTTCTCCATATAGATGTTCGCGTACGTTGGAGCCGCGCAGTTTCCCATGGCCATTCCTGTGAGTTGAAGGAACCATTTGTCTTTGTCTTGAAAATAACTGTGGTAAAGTGTGTAGATCATCAGCTCCATTAAGAAAGTTTGCATTTGGGGGTTAATGTCGCTTTTGAGCAAGGCTTGTTCCACAGCTTCAATACCTCCCTGATGGGGTATGGAGGTGTATAATGATCTGACGTCTGCAGTACATAAGATCAGTGATTCATCGTCCATGATTTCGACTAGAGAAAGCTTATTCAAAAATTCTGTGGTGTCCTTTCTGTAACTTTGAGCTTTGATAACTAGAGGTTGCAAATATCTGTCTAGGTATTTTCCTGTGGTTTCATGAATAGATCCTTTGGTAGAAACGATTGGCCGAAATGGTGGGTCATGGAGGTTTTTGTGAATTTTTGGACTCATGAAGATTTTAGGACATCTCGGGAATTCAGTGATAAGATATTTTTTGGTACGATCTTCGATTATCCCTGAGTGGTGTGCCACGTTAATGATGTTTGATAATGAGTCTTGGAACTCTTTGGTTGGATTATTCTGCAGCACTCGTGATAATGAACTCAACCTTGTACGAACAACGCTTAAGCGAACATATCCAAGATCCAGACACCTACATGGAACTGCAGAATAATCCAACCAAAGAGTTCCAAGACTCATTATCAAACATCATTAACGTGGCACACCAATCAGGGATAATCGAAGATCGTACCAAGAAATATCTTATCACTGAATTCCCGAGATGTCCTAAAATCTTCATGAGTCCAAAAATTCACAAAAACCTCCATGACCCACCATTTCGGCCAATCGTTTCTACCAAAGGATCTATTCATGAAACCACAGGAAAATACCTAGACAGATATTTGCAACCTCTAGTTATCAAAGCTCAAAGTTACATAAAGGACACCACAGAATTTTTGAATAAGCTTTCTCTAGTCGAAATCATGGACGATGAATCACTGATCTTATGTACTGCAGACGTCAGATCATTATACACCTCCATACCCCATCAGGGAGGTATTGAAGCTGTGGAACAAGCCTTGCTCAAAAGTGACATTAACCCCCAAATGCAAACTTTCTTAATGGAGCTGATGATCTACACACTTTACCACAGTTATTTTCAAGACCAAGACAAATGGTTCCTTCAACTCACAGGAATGGCCATGGGAAACTGCGCGGCTCCAACGTACGCGAACATCTATATGGAGAACTTTGAAAAAAACTACATATATGATAATCCCAAATTTCAAGGTAATCTGAGAATGTATGTAAGGTACATAGACGACCTCTTTTTTATATGGTCAAGCTCTGAAGAAGAACTTACTGTAGCTCTTACGGATCTCAACACCAAGGATCCACGAATCTTCCTTTCATGGGTAACAAGTAGCATAGAAATCCCTTTCCTGGACGTTCAGGTTAAAATCTGTAACCAATCTATCATTACTGATTTGCATCGTAAAATTACCGATCGCAACAATACACTTCATTTTCAAAGTTTCCATCAAGGGTCTCTTAAAAAACACCTGCCCTACTCACAAATGTTGCGTATCAAACGCATAGTTTCAGAACAAGACACCTACACCCATCGGATTAAGGAAATGCATCAACGTTTTCTCGAAAGAGGATATCCCCAAACAATCATCAATGAAGCTGAAACACGAGTCACCAACGTTACTAGACCGCAAAGTCTAGTAAAAAACATCAAACCTCCTACTCAACGCATGGTTCTAGTTTCCAAATTTTCAACAGCTACCAACAGTTTCAAAAAAATCATTTTAAATCATTGGCCCATTCTTCAACTGGAACCGGATTTCCGGAATATTTTTGATAGCCTCCCACTGTTTGCCTACACACGAGGTAAGAATATCAAAGAAATCCTCTCCTCACCACCTACACCTCCACAAAAATTCAAAGGAACTCAACCATGCCACAACTGTAACAATTGTAATTGTGTAATGAGAGGAAACCAAATAAAACATCCCATGAAAGGGACCTCTATCAGATTACGAGTAAACGCAACTTGTGACTCCACAAATCTCATCTATGCCTTAAAATGCCCATGCGGTAAACTTTATGTTGGCAAAACTGAAAGAAAAGTCAAGGTTCGCATCAACGAACATAAGTCCAACATACGTACCAAACAGGAAAAATCTAATGTTGCTACACACTTTCAAGAATTCCACCACACCATCGCACAATTACAGTTCATTGTTCTTGAACGTGTCCCACGAAAAGAAGGTGTTGACAATCGTAAACTACTTTTGCAGAAAGAACTTGAATGGACTTTCCGCCTTCAGACCCTCAAGCCTCATGGCCTTAACGATCGTGTAGAATATAGTTGTTACCTGTAATCTACTATTACTTACTGTTATGCCTTGCTTTCTATTCCATTGTGTAATTTTGTGTTATTATACCTCTTATGTTTTCCCACTTTTCATTACATCAACCCGTTTTAGTCTCTTTTTAATTTCTTTCGTTCTTTTCCCTCTCCAAGATGGCTACCACCTTTTAATTTTTTAGTCCGTTTTTGCTGTTCACCCTTATGTATTCAGCCCGTGATGCATCTTACTGCATCTTCAGACCGTCGCGTTATCTGTATTGACCGCCACGGCGTCCACCACCAAGTAAGTAGCTAATTCACTTTGAAACTGTTAGGGGAGTTCACATCTCCATCACGACCTGATTTTGATAGTCAATCTTCACACGCGCTCGTAGCGTTTGCACTGGAAAATAATGCACATCTAGTATACACGTCTCTGGTCATTTTCTTCACGTTATTTTCGATCATCACGTCATTTCACTTTTTGATCGGCACTGATTAAATTGTTAACCGGCCCATGATGACTTTTTCGTTACATTCCCTCATCCTGATTCGGGCTTATTTTTCTTTCTTTTTAGCCTCTCCTTGACAAAGGGCGTGCAGCCCGAAATGCATTGGAGAAATATGGTTGTTCATCGTATTGATATGATATGAATATCTGCTAACTAAGGAAATGGAGAAAATTCACTCCAGAGTATCTAAAATAAGTTTTGGAATAAACTTAAGTTTTTGAAAAACAACAGAGTCATTTCTATGAACATTTCGGAGTGCCTCCACGAGGGGATGTAAATGCAATTCTTTTGCTTACACTATCCTACTAACATAACAGTGTTAACATTCTAAGCAGAGTTATCGATCCCCACCCACGAATGTCGATGAGTTTACGAGCAAAAATGCTTGGAAAATGTTTCTCATCATTCAAGGCCTCTACCTGACTAAGCATCAAACAATCCTCCTCCACTTGCTCCACCTTCTCCTCCACTTCCTCCACCTTCTCCTCCTCTTCATCCTCCTGCTCTTCCCTCTCCTCCTCTTCCTTCTCTTCCTCTTCTTCATCCTCCTCTTCCTCCTTTTCCTCTTCCTCCTCCTCCTCTTCCTTCTCCTCTTCTTCTTCATCCTCCTCTTCCTTCTCCTCCTCTTCATTCTCCTCCTCTTTTTCCTCCTCTTTCTCTTCCTCCTCTTCCTCTCTCCCCTCGATAGAGTAGGGCCTACAACATCTATGACTTGATTGAGAGTGGAGACAGATGGTCAGAAGTCATACCCAATAGGCTGACACAATGAGTGTTATCACGAGGCCCTGTCACTGATTTGACTAGCTGTCAGTTGAGATGAACAATGCTGCCTTTAGTATTCAGTCTCTCTGAATGAAGAAGTGTGGTTTGCTTCCCCCATGAGAGTTATTTCAACGGTGCTAGCGAGCTAATTGTTGGAGATCCTAGTTATCATCATTGGCCAATCTATAGCCTTCAGCACACTCAATCATAATTGGCATATCTCAATTCTGGAGAAGGTCATAGACTTTAGGAGAAATGTCCTGAAATGATTTTCATCACTCCTTAGTGACAGACAGCGCTTGATTACAAATTTGAAGTCTCACTTGTGGCAAAAATGAAATGTCGGATTCTTTAAGACTCTGTTTTAGCTGTGATGCTATTCATCATGTATGTGTAGCCACTGTGTCTCACTCTGCAATATCATTCAAATATAAATCAGCCTTTGTCCTATACCTGGAGGAACAGGCCTGCTCGAACTGCCATTCCAGATCCCCTCCAGACAAGAACACTTGCAACCCCAGATTGACTTCAAGTTTTTGGGCCTTGTCATTGAGGTTCAATTTCAACCTAGTGGCACAGTGAGAAACGGAATTTCATTTGTAGGCCTAGATGTTGCAATTAGGACATTTTACTTAGGAAAAACAAATGCGGTAGGTGGAATGCAGGTCTTTTTCCAGAGCCATGCTGCTGTGTCAGCACACCATTTGCAGTGCCATTTTGCTCTGATGCATAGAGATGAAAGGGCAGTTTTTAATCTGACAGCCCCAATGCTGGTGCAGTACACAATGTCTCCTCAGTTTCTTGATACAGTTTTCAAGTTCATTAGTCCATACAGTGTTGTTGGGTGCGTTTTGTAGTGTACATCGTCTCAAGATGGCATCATACGATCTGCACTCGGGTATCTCACTGGTGGCAGTAGTTCATCATTCCCAGGAAAGACATCATTCCTTTCTTGGTGGACGGGGGGCTGCATTCTCTGAATCATTTTTGTTCTGTCTCATGATATACAGCTTGTACTTTTGGATACTACATAACCCAGGTAAGTCACCTCTTTTTAGCAACACTGAAATTATGACAATGAGGATTTGTGTCCTCTCCCCTGGAGGTGGTTTAGCAGACTACAGTGTCTTTTACACAGGCCTCAAGTGATGGCGATGTCACAATGAGGTCCACAGTGTACTGCAAGATGATGCTACCACCTTCCAGGTGTAGGCTGTCCAGGTCTCTCTTCACTGCCTGGGCATAGACCGTGTGACTCTCAGTGAAGCCTTGAGCGAGTCTCGTGGAAGTGTACCGAGTATCTTTTATTGTGAAGGCAAAGAGATACTCACTCTTTTGATTGTATATAATGTTGAAAAATGCAGAGTAAAAATATGTGACCGCAAAATTATTTGCCTCTACAGGTATAGAAGATATATAGTATAGGTGTCGGACACAACAGGTGCTAAGGGAACCACAATGTTGTTTATCTGTCATAAAACCTGGATCAACCTATACTGTCCTGTATTGGCCTTGGGCAGTGGAATAACATGACTATTCCAGGGGTTAGTCATCTTTTTAATGATACCCTGTTGAAAGAGAAACTCAAACTCAGGCTTTATTCCCTCTTCTGCCTGAGGTGACTTTCTGTACTGACACACCTAATGTGATACTTCATTTTCCTTAACTGTCACTTTATGGAGAGGGCATGTTGTCAACAATACTGCCTTGTTTTTGTGTTTTGCCCAAACCTCTGAGTTCACTTGCTAAAGAACTTTTTTTTAGTCGGCTGTAAAGCCATATTCCCTTGTCAAAAACAGCAGTGATGTCATTTCTGAGCATACACAATGTCGAACACCATCCTTCTCCATCTCCCAACACAGATACAATGTCCAAAGAAATGTAAAATCCTTAGTTCTTGGTAAGTCCTGAAGGCGTTTGACCATGGGGCCCAAATCTTTAGGGTAGAAACCTGGTGCTACAGCCATAGACACGTGTGGTTCTGAAGCTGGCACTTCATTAACCTATCTTCCTATACTCCTTACTCAATGTTCACTGCACACCTTTATTTGCCTATATACAATGTGTCCTCTAGCAACACCATTGTCCATTACAAATGTTTGTCCACCATGTAGGTGTACCATTTAGGCACTGGCCCTGTGAAAAATGCTGCAGTACTGTGTACGGGCTCAGGTACTATTTACAACTGTGGGCCACAAAAGTGAACTGTCCATTCAGAAGTGTCTCAATAGCTAATACTTTATATGCCTTTGTCGTGCGCAGTACACCAGCACAATTGTCCCATGCTTCATTGTACTTGTAATCAGCTACTGATTCACCTGACTTCTGCAACATGGACGTGACTTGAGAAAAATCAATACGTAACACTGCTATGCCATTAATTATGTCCCTGACAGACTCTAACCAATTTATGAATCTATTTTCTGTGACATCCATATTATAAGTCAGTATTGTCCAATTTCTTTCCTGTGGTATTTGGAACATACTTTTTTTCCCAAAGACCATCTGCTACGATATCCTATTATCTGAAAGAGACACATTAGTGATAGATTCCTTACCTTAGAATATCCCCAGGCGTCCGGCTGCATCCAGAAAGTTTTGCTTAGCAGTATCTTTGCGCGTCAGTAGGTGGCGTCCTGCGGCTCCGCATCCGTCGCTGGCGGCGTAAGCACCGAGATGATGTTACGGAGACTACTTACGCGCAACCCATGCACGCTGACGTCAGTTCTTTCTTTTTCCGCGCCAGCAAGCGCATATCCGGATAGATCACGTACCTGAGTCACTTTTTTACTGCCTTTTTGAGACTTTTTGTCTCGCCCCTTGTTTCTCCCGGTGCATGTAGGGGTGCCTGGATTTAAGTCCCGCGGGGCCTGCCGCTGTAATATGTTGGTGGCGGACCCCCACGATGTTTGCCTCTACTGCCGGGAGTCTGACCACGACTCCCGGGCTTGCCGGGATTGTCCGAAGGCCTTGAGGGAGCGGCGCCGGAAGTTGCTGGAGCTCCGGCATTCTTCACACCGCCACTCCGGGTCTCGGGGACGTTCTTGGGACCGCAACCCAGTGTTATGCCTTAGAAACAAGCTTCTTTTGCCCAGAGTTTTTCTTGTGGTGCATTTATATATGTTAGAAAGAGCATTCACCAGCAAAAAGGAAAAAGGACGAGTCCAAACCTGGGCAACCATCTAGAAAATAGGATTGTCAGAGTAGCACAACACTACAAGAACACAGTGCAAAATGATACATAATGCAGTGCTAGCAAACAAGGGAACAGAAAACTGGCTGATCTAAACTTAACGTGAGAGACAGGGGACCTCAGAGTGGTTTGTATCAACAGCTTTAGGAGGTGTCAGAGGGTAGTGGAGGGCCTCAGTCAGGCTGGAATAGATTTGTGAAGGAGGGGGAACCACACTGTGAAAGAGGGGGAGCACTGAGCTGTAGCTCGGAACAACTGCTTCAGGGATAGAAATGGCAAAGTCATTAGGTTTGAGATAGTGCGGGAGAGATTTGGAACCGATTACCATATCTATGTGGTACTTGCACATGGATATCCATTTTATTCTCCCACACCAACCGTGTACAAATCATTCTTTCCAGTGGAATCAGTTCAGCCTGAACTGACTGGCCAGGTTCGCTCAGACTAATATCTGTCTTTTAGGCCCTCTTCAGTGAGATTCAATGTCACCAGAGACCATGCATCATCCGGTCATTTCTTCAAAAAATGAAAAATATGTCATGAGTCCTTGTGAAATGTGAGTTTTATACTACTGCATTTATTTTGCAGTAGAAACTCCAATACATTTGATTTACTTAATGTTCCCTGAAATTAAACACATTAAAAGTAAAGTTATGGTTTATGAAACAAAACCTAAAAATCTCTAAAATTAACCAGATACTGTTATCTATGTAAACTATAGCTCATGACCTCGCATCACTGGAGACCTTGATTGTCATCACGTCACGTATGACCTCAACAATGGTGACCTCACTATATGGATTAGTATAATGTATTGTGCAGAGTGCTTGCACATCAACTAAGTGCAATAAATGATTAACAGTCACAATGTATACCTCGAAGAAAGGCGAACCAGCCGCATTCTACAGTTAATTCTGGAGAAAGGGGTTAACATTTCTGTATGCTTGAAAAATATAGCGCTTCTATGTCATGTGCTGGGCGCAGACTGAATCTTTGTCCTCTGTACAGGGAGGTGATCAATTCAAGCTCTCAAAGGAGTGGACATTTAATCGGGCAGACTAGGAGGATGAGCTACAAAATGTGTGCTTGAATTATCTACTAATATAATGTACACCATGCACAATTGTGCTCTGTGCATGAGATATAGATAGTTAAAATGATTAGGATGAGTTTCAGCTTCACATCTATTATATACCAGATATGAAACAGCAATAATAGGCTTAGTGGCAGTGTATATAGACCAGTCAAATGAATAGGTCTTCTGCTTTCCACCAGATAAATCATATGATTAGTATCCATTAGAAGTATCCACTGGCAGCTAGGAAAGTGTACACCTAATGTGGCTTGGAGCATGCACTTAGAGGAATAGAGACTTCGTGTATGCTTATTTGGTGTTCAAAGTACTGGAATCAATACTCAGAATTCCCAATTACTATTGTCTACTATTGATTTAGTTAGAATGATTGGATTGTGTAATCATTGAAATACTGAACATCAACAATGCAAACCTTAGTGTGTGTATGATGTCAAAGTATACAGAACATTTGAAAATACCAGTGAACCGCAAGAGAACACAAAAACTAATTTTAAAGCTTCAAATAAATGTTTGTCATGTACATATTGATGTCATCGTAGAACATTTTATATCAGTATTGATAAATGATGTAATGTATGATGCAATGAATGTCCTATGTTATTTCATCACTGATGTCATGTATTAGGTCATTTAGCTTGTCATCAGTGATTTTGTGTTGGGTCATGAGCAGTGGATTGTTTGGGCATGAGTTAGAGGCTGTATTAGCATTAATAACTGGCCAATTTTAAAGGTATTTAGATTGTTTCATACCCATATCGTCACTTTACCAGTGTGTTTTTCATGGAATTTGTGAGTGTGTTTGTTACAGCATAAATTGATGTATTGGGAACAAACAAACCTTAGCTTACACTTAAGTTTGTCAGTGTATTTTTTAAAATGTTTTTGATGATTAAAAACATCCATGTTTTTATATTCCAATATAATCACTAAGCTGTAGGGGAGTTGGCTACAACAGTGGCCTATGGCTATGTTGTGCATCCATCAACTCTGCAGATTTAGTCACCCTCAGTGTGGTTGACCCATGTCTTGGCCTACAGCCAGGCCCTTCACCTAGGCCTCCCAACATGGCCAACCTCCGTTTTGATGATCTATAGCAACAAAACCTGCGCTGAGCTTCATATTCATCCAACACCTGCTACTCAGGAAGTCCCTGCAAATCATGTTCCCAGGGCCTGTGTTCTTTCCCCAAAACTAACCCAATTTGCATCTCTGGCCACAGGTCAGCCCCTAGTAAATGGTACCACATGTACCCAGGGCACTGTGACCAGGGAAGGCCTCTAAGGGCTGCAGCACTTATTGTGCCATCCTTAGAGCCCCGGTACCTTTATATTTATACATGTATAAACACTCATGACTAAGGTGCGCCAGCACTGAAACGCGTCGAGTGTATTCTTGCTTTTAAGACCATGATGGAATAAATCTTCGTCTGCTGCAAAAAGAATCTTGTTTGTGTCCGTTACTGCGGTGTTGTCGGCAAGGTGGATAAGCACTGCCTGGGTGTGATATATATATATATATATATATATATATATATATATATATATATATACACACACACACCCCTTTTGCAGGCTGCGTGTTTTGGACGGAACAAAGTAAAGAGTCGAAATGGCACACATCCCTCTGTGCCATGCCTCCAACCTCCTGCCCTGGCATAGGTCAGGCACACCTCTAGCTGGTTGCCCTATGCCAGTGGTGAGGGTACAGGTGCATGAGCCCTGTACTCCTACAGTGTCTAAGGCCATTCTTAGACATTGTAAGTGCAGTGCTGCCATTTAGAGTATATGGTACTGGGAGCTTGTCATTACGAACTCCACAGCACCATAATGGCTACACTGAAAACTGAGTGGGTTGGTATAAAACCTCTCAGCACATTAAACTCATACTGATGCCAGTGCCCAGGCTGAGTGGCTGCTTTTAGCTGCCACCACCAGATATGTTTCTAGACTCTGGGTCGAGAGTCTGCTGCTCTCTGGGGCCTGAAACAATGCACATCCTGGGACGAGGTGCCAAGTCTCCTCCCCTAGAATGGGCAGGGTTCACAAAGGGGAAGCTTCAAAGGCATGCCGCCTTTGTGAGCCTCCCCAGACAATTTGCTGCTTTCAGCAACTGGTCCCCACTAGTTCTACCCCCCATCTGGGAGGGAGAGTCGGTGGGCAAAACAAGTGAGGGAAAGAGTTGTGCCCACCTTTGCCAACTCCACGGGGAGGCGAGGTGAAGCACAACTCTGAGCCCCTGCCATTTTGAGGATGGGGGAGACCCAACCAACCAGGGACAGGCTCCTACCCCCCTCCCACTGGAGGGTGGCACGATAGAGGGTGTACCCACCCCAGGTCAGGGACCCATTGGTCCCTGCCCTTTACCTACCGGTAACGCCCCTAAATCTAGTATTTAGGGGGCACCCTGAACCTTGCTTCCTCAGATCCAGCCTGACAACAAGAAAAGAAGAAGGACCGAACAACCGTGCAGCCAGCTAACAAGAGGAAGACGCCCACTGTCTTTGCCCCAGCCCTACCGGCCTGTCTCCCCTCAAACTTGGACCTGCGAAATCATGGTGCCCTGCAGCCAGCAACCTCAAGGAGGACCTGCTTGCCTCCACTTCCAAAGACTGCTTCTCCAGTGAACACCGGATTTGTTCAACTGCAACCTCTGGCAGCAGCCAGAGACGGCAAATCCAGCCCACTCTGCACCCACCAAACCCGGCCCGAGCGCGTGTGGAAAAACACCACGAAGAGGTCACCCCGGCATTCCTGACCTGAGATCTGGTGACCCCTGACCTGCCTCCAGCCGACACCTGCAGTCTAAATCCGGAAGGCCCCCCTAACCGCGACCAGGAGCTGGTAAGAAGATCCGACCCCAAAAGGCACCCCTGCACCCGACGCCCTATGGCAGTGTGTGCCCAAACCGACGATGCCTAATCAACCCTTAACTTCCCTACTTACCTCTCCAAGTGGTGGTTGCACCTAGAAGTCCTTCAACTCCCTGCCTGCAGTGCTTTTGCAAACCGGAGTTTCTCCATAGACCGCAACAGGTCGCCCAACGTCGAAACAGCGCTCAGCACCCTGCCACCGCAGAGGGTGCACCTTTTGTGCTACTTTTTTTCCCCATTTGCCTTGACCTAAACCCGAGGCGCTTGGCTCCCACAACCCAGTGACCTGCTTGCCAGCAGCTGCCAATCGGAGGCCTCCTATCCCCCATTGGATAATGGGCCTCAACACTGCACCCGGCCGCCCTAGTGCCGCTGAGGGTGTAACAAGAGTGCATCGCTGACCCTGGGGGACCTCTGAGTCTAACCCCAGAACCTTAATTCCCACAGTCGAGAACTTACCTGTGAACCGATAACCTATATTTCCTCCATAGGATAACATTGACAATTTTCTTCCAAAAAGTTTGTAATTGTGGAGTTTTTAAATCTATAAATATTCTTTAAAAATCGCATGAATAACCAAAACTTATTTACTTACCTGTTTGCAGAAAATGTCCCAGTACTGAATCTAGGTATCCAGCACTAAGATAGAAAAGCAACGTAAAAAGTAACTTAACTGTAATTTACTGAAAAAGCCCATTCATTTCAATGTACTGTATTTGCTAAGTATTGCAACCTATTGCATCCCCTGTAAATCAAACAAAGTACAATTCCCATTGCATTTTCAAACTGTTCAACAATCAGCTCATTACTGAAAAGTATTTAATGCTTACCTGTGCCAGGCTTGCTTGGTTCTTAAAATAAAACGACAGTATTTTTTTTTTATACGAAAACAATTGGTCTAGAGTTCAGTCCTTGAGTGTGTGAATTAATTTGCTGACTGAGTGTGTACATCAAATGCTTAACACTGTCCTCTGATACTGCCTTATTGCTCGACCACTCTACCACAAATAGAGAGTAAGGTTCTATCTAACTTTAACCTCTGCCTACCTCTGGAGTCACCTGGACTCTATACACACTATACCTCATTTTGGTGTAGTATATTTAAAGCCAGTTTCCTACACTAGGTTGTCCCCCAACAGGGGAAAAGGGGAGGTAGGGTGTTAAATGAGGTGAAGCTTGATTGGGTTTGACTCCCTCTGTTTTAGCTCTAAGGAAAATCATTCAAACAAAGAGACTTGCTCTTTGGTCAGGTTTCTGCAGGGCTGTTTACATTTTTGACTCTGGCTGCCACATCCCCACCTGTTCTCAGTTATACATTTGTGGAAAATTACAGTTGTTCAAAGGCTGGCTGTGATGTTTCCGGTAGGAAAGTCCGGTTTGTGTTGTGATACATGATTACATCTGCTATTTCCTAGTTTGTTTTATCTGCTGATCATCTTTTATGGGAGAGGCATTTTAGCAATCATTGTAGACACGTTTGGGAACACTAGTCCTTTGAATTTCTTGTAGGTTGTTGTGGTTTATGTCTTTTACGTGGGTAAGCTGTTTCGCTCTCTGATCCAGATGGTGGGCATGGGAGCGTCTTTCATGGTTATGTTTACCTTCTTCCCTCTGTCCTAGTCAGTTAGAAGTTCTTCAACATCTCTTCTGGAGCCTGGAGAAGCTATTCTTCATCCTTAAGATGTTGTATTGCAGTTATTTATGGTCTTAATGGTGTATTCAGTGCAGTGACTGATTTTTCTATATGTAAGTTTGATAGTGGGCTTGTTAGTAGTTCTTTTGTGTTAGGGAGCGCATCAATGAGTTAATTTGCTAGGAATTCTAATATGGTTTTTGTAAATTTTAGATTTACTCCTGTTCAGGTTGTAGGAAGATCACTCTCATGCCATGATTGGAGAAATAGTGTGTGAGGAGATGGGGTACTGCAGACAAAACTGGGACGATGTTAGTTATCTGAGCTCATCAAATACATATCAGTGATTGGTTGTATGGGGGTGTGATTGGGTTTTCAAAATGTTTGGGGACAGGGAGACTTGAGTTTTAGGGAGTTGTAAATGGGAAGGGGGAGGGATAATGGTAGTGGTATTTGTGGTCGTTGAAAAGGTTTGTGAAAGTAGTTGGTAAGGGAGTGTGATCTTGCTCCCAGTGTGCAGTCAATTCACACCAGTTTTGCAGGAGTGAGCACATTGACTAAAGGAATCCAACACAATGGAGATAGTTCCACCCAAGCTATATGGTGAATTTGTGTCATTGCATCACTATCTTGATGTCATTTGGACCATAAATGATTTCATGCCACATCTCTACTGGCTAAAGTGGGAGCCGTATGCCGAGTTACAGGTCACGTTATATGGTCAGCAATGAGAAATTATTAGGTAGTAACATGGATAACTAATAAACTGATTGTGCTTAAGACTGTGCCTGTTGTTTTAAGTCTCTGTTAATGCACATACCCTTTTAAAACCAAGATTGCCATTATGAAATTCCTCATCAGTAGGAATTGTTGATTTTTACTTGCACTTGAATTGTCAGAAAAGTGTGAGAAACCCCAAAAATAACGTGAATTTCCTTTGTCTTTTTTGTGGGCTGCTGCGTTATGGAGTGAGACGTGTGAAGCGAGAAGAGCTGGTCTCCAATGACATTAACATGCACAAGTATAAGAAAATACCCTCAAGCTGCCCTGTGTGTGGAAAGGTAATGTAGAGCCTTTGTAATTGGAGGGGGTAGAGAATGCGATTCCTTCTCCTTAGAATGTGCAGCAGAAGTGAATCCGTCTTATGTAGGTTGATTATCTGAGTAATGGAGCTGCATCTTTTGTAAACATCCTTCCCAGCACTGTGTGTGTGCCAGTGCATTTTTCATCTGTATAAGTGTGTAAATCATAGCGCTGTAGTATTCCTGTGATTTGCTGTTTAGCCACCATTGTGACTGATGTTCATTTACCTTATGGAGACTGATCAAAAAAGCAGGCAATTGACTTTAACAAAGGGACTGAATTATATTCAGGGCAACTGGGCGTATGCAGTTATGCTGCAGCGGCATTTTTCGCATAAATATGGATTTTCTGTGTTGGCCACATAATCTATTACCCACTGCATAATCAGCTGATTTTACAAAAGAAAATGTTGAGTCTAGCTCAAACGGCTAAAATCTTACTAAAAAAACGCAGCGACACGTTGCTGCACAGTGGAAGTACTTTTGCAAAGATTGACTGGCCCCCTTTCTGTTGTTCATTGCTATTTATAGGTGTTAAATTGGTACCAGTGAGATGCAAACTATGCCCAGATAGTGTAAACAAGTTTTAAAAGGACAACACAAGGATATAATATTATCACAACATGTGCTGCATCATGCTGCATAATTAACCCTTTCTTGACGCATAATTTGGTCGACCTTGCAACATAATTTGGACTTTCCCTACTGCATAATTCCAGTTGCCTAATGATATTCTCTGCATGTGGAGGAGGGGATCTAGGGAAGCTTAAAGCTAATTGGCAACACTTGTGTGAGAAGCTCTAGTTTCCGGTGCATGGCCCTCTTAATGGGCTGGATAAATGAAAAAGGTTGAGTTTTGAAGTCCTAGTATAGTCATGATCCAGTTTGGCTGACATATATAACAATCACCCCCTAAGTACGTAAGAATTGCGTTTGTTTATAGTATCGCCATTGTATTGCGTGCCTTTTGTTGAAATATGTTCCTTCGTTAGTTGGGATAACAAACATATTCTCTATGAGCTTTGTGGAGTATTCTGTCTATTTGTGCTTTTCATTGTTGCATAATGACCATTATGTTTCTCAGGTGGTTGGACGGTTTGTGGTGTACAGTAGTTGTTATGGCTGTTAAGAATCGCTACTGATAGGAAATGTAAAGCCTGAGCCTACTGTGCACCCCACCTGTCTCATTCCTTCGCTTTGGCAATATCCCTTTGATTCTGGTTTAGCAATTTCTTTAACATTACAGCTACATTGCTCTGTAGGTATAGTGAATTCAGCATAGAATGCTTGAAACAGTGTGATACAGCACTAAGCATTTTTTTTAAATGGCAAGGTGTGTTTTGTGGCATTTTGTTTTGCTTAGAAGAACAGATTTATGAGGTTTACTGACGCAATATATCTGAGATTTAAGTTGAATAGGGAGAGAAAATATGTTTGCACTGGGTTTATTCAAGTAATATTAATTTACTTTATGTGCTTAAGCAATTGAATCCATGTATTTCACTTTTTAAAGTGGAAGTTGCAGTTCCTCGCTGTACACATCTCTCCCATATTCTACTTTGTGGAGTGATTTGGCAGGCTAATGAAGCATGTCTGCTTAACGCTTGATCTTGGATGCCATAATTGTGACACTACAGTTTTGCAACAAGGTATTCCACAGATGGGCTTCTTCTTTACTACAGGTAATTTTTTTTACATGGGAACTACGAGTTGTGTGATATTTATCAAACCCTCTGTTTTCCCCAAATACATTCTGGCAGGTCAAACCTAATTTATCAAGGAAGAGGCCCAGAAAAAAACACAAAACACGCAGAATTTGGTGTGCTTAAAACAGATTTGGTATGTTCTGCTCCATTTTCCATTTAAAACTCTACCGGGAGTAATGATATTTACTATGTGTAGTAAAATACCTCACCCTATTCCGACAAACACTTAATGGTCCTTCGTGTTTTAATTTCTGATAACAACTACTTAATGTCACGGAACCAGACCAATTATTCGTAATGCCCTAGCTTTTCCACAGTTCTGTTTTCCTGATGATGCACTCATCAAGTTGGTTTAGGGTTGTCTTACCTCTCCCATATCATCTGATCCAACACAAGCTTCAATGTTTCTGTTGCTTTACCGTGGCTTTGTTATATTATACCAAGCTCTGTGCTTTAGTCTCCTCAAAAACATGTGTGTCTTGTAGCAATGCAGCATGCAGAATAAGTTGTAATCTGCCGTTTTGTATTAGATGTTTTCATGCCGAAGCAACATGAACAAACACCTGCTGACTCATGGAGAAAAGAAGTACACCTGCGAGATTTGTGGCCGGAGGTTCTTCAGGGTGGACGTGCTAAGGGATCACATTCATCTGCACTTTAAGGTAGATCTTAAGTATCAGATTGTGCAACATGTGATTGCAAATGCTGGATTATCTCTGGTTGACAGTTGGCGATTTTTGTATGTGTTTGTATGTGTGTTTGAAGTCTCTATCAGAAGAACAAGTTACTTAAGTTCTGTAATGCCTTTTATCATAGAGAGTCTTACTCTAGATTCCTCACTGATCCACCCTCCTCTCTGTCTGTGGAATGGAGCCATACAATCCACTAATAAAATCACAATCTAGAGATCTGCACTGTGATATATTCTGATTTCTGTGGGCTTTGTGTCTGACGGTGCAGAGTGAGACTGGAAAGAAATTGACGTCCGCACACAGAGGTGTTGCAGATATAGTGGCCTTGACATCCCATCTTGGATGAGACAAACCAGGTGCAGAGCTGCATGACCGGAGTAAAAGGAGGAGGAGGAGGAGGAAATCTACTAGGTGAGGAATCTGTGGTTAGATAGAGTTTCTATCAGAAAAGGCATTACCGAAGGTAAGCAACTTGTTCTTTTGAGCCTACTATTTCCATATCATTTTTGGCCACTGGTAGAAGACACTTTCACTACAGATTTGGAATGCAAATGAATAAAAACTACAGTGAAGAAGGATTTTGCTTCCAGATCTTTCACTCTTAGGTCCATAAATGTGTCCAGTAATTTGGCCACATATCAGTACATATTGCACAGCCTGGTAGAGAAGATGATAGAGCTCTTCAAGATTAGTGGGTGTAAGCTGTGAATTAACAATAGCATGCCATTGTCCAAGCAGATCATACAAGATGGACTTCATTCAGATGGTTCTAATTGGGGTTTCATTCTCTCTTCAGCAACCGGGCATCATTCTGGCCCAAGATGTGTCTTATCTTTGGATGTGCGGGCCAGAGTTTTGGACATTCCATTAAATGGGAAGACTGACCAATCTTTCAGCCTGTTAGCTAAATAAGAGCAATGTATTACTTTAAAGTAGATAAAAACTTAATTTAGCAAATATAAGTAGGTTCTGAGGCAACACTAACGGAGAAAGCCATCTAGGGATACAAGTCACAGAAAAAGCAGCAGCTCTTGCTTTAGGTGCAGGCATGTCTGAAGCTCAGAGGAAGCTGCTTTGATATATTGTTTCCTGAACTATGAGAAACTGAACTCTGACAGTGTGCCTTGCAGGTGGTGCAAATGTGATACATTCTTCTATTTAAGAGTTTTCAGTTAAACGTCCCTCAGGCAATGCAAGCAAGAATAGAAGTTCCTAAAGAAGCGCCTTTGGCAAACATCTTGCTGATGATTTCAAAACCGGCCATTAAATACATTCTGTAGTAAGTAGGATATAGGGATTTGCTCAAATATTTTTTCATACCAAAAAGAGAAATGGAAATGCAAACGTTAATTTTAGATCTCTGGCTCTCAACAAGTAAGTGAAAAGAGAGTTCACAATGGTCTCTCTGGCACAATAGCTTGAGGAGTTAAGAAAGGATCAAATGGGGGTGGGGTCGCACACTACTCACACACCGGCGGTGTCGCCGCTAAGGACTCTGGTCAATGTAGTAAAGTGTTCGCGATGCATCATCTTTCGATCTTCTGCTATCTTCGCTGTCTTCGCCATCCCTGGACACGTGTTTCGGGGTATTACCCCTCATCAGCAGGGATAGGCCGTGTACTGGGGTTGCCGATGGCTGGCAATATCTGCCAGGTATAGTACCACTCAGGCGCGTAGGTGCGGGATCCCAGGCTCGTCAGCCCGCTGCTCAAGGAAGCTTTAAAGTTACAAATGGGGGTGGGGTCGCACACTACTCACACACCGACGGTGTCGCCCCTAAGGACTCTGGTCAATGTAGTAAAGTGTTCGCGATGCATCATCTTTTGATCTTCTGCTATCTTCGCTGTCCTCACCATCCCTGGACACGTGTTTCGGGGTATTACCCCTCATCAGCAGGGATAGGCCGTGTACTGGGGTTGCCGATGGCTGCCAATATCTGCCAGGTATAGTATCACTCAGGCGCGTAGGTGCGGGATCCCAGGCTCGTCAGCCCGCTGCTCAAGGGAGCTTTAAAGTTCCAAATGGGGGTGGGGTCGCACACTACTCACACACCGGCGGTGTCGCCCCTAAGGACTCTGGTCAATGTAGTAAAGTGTTTGCGATGCATCATCTTTCGATCTTCTGCTGTCTTGGCCATCCCTGGACACGTGTTTCGGGGTATTACCCCTCATCAGCAGGGATAGGCCGTGTACTGGGGTTGCCGATGGCTGCCAATATCTGCCAGGTATAGTACCACTCGGGCGCGTAGGTGCGCGATCCCAGGCTAGTCAGCCCGCTGCTCAAGGGAGCTTTAAAGTTACAAATGGGGGTGGGGTCGCACACTACTCACACACCGGCGGTGTCGCCCCTAAGGACTCTGGTCAATGTAGTAAAGTGTTCGCGATGCATCATCTTTCGATCTTCTGCTATCTTCGCTGTCTTCGCCATCCCTGGACACGTGTTTCGGGGTATTACCCCATATCAGCAGGGATAGGCCGTGTACTGGGGTTGCCGATGGCTGCCAATATCTGCCATGTATAGTACCACTCAGGCGCGTAGGTGCGGGATCCCAGGCTCGTCAGCCCGCTGCTCAAGGGAGCTTTAAAGTTACAAATGGGGGTGGGGTCGCACACTACTCACACACCGGCGGTGTCGCCCCTAAGGACTCTGGTCAATGTAGTAAAGTGTTGGCGATGCATCATCTTTCGATCTTCTGCTATCTTCGCTGTCTTCGCCATCCCTTGACACGTGTTTCGGGGTATTACCCCTCATCAGCAGGGATAGGCCATGTACTGGGGTTGCCGATGGCTGCCAATATCTGCCAGGTATAGTACCACTCAGGCGCGTAGGTGCGGGATACCAGGCTTGTCAGCCCGCTGCTCAAGGGAGCTTTAAAGTTACAAATGGGGGTGGGGTCGCACACTACTCACACACCGACGGTGCCGCCCCTAAGGACTCTGGTCAATGTAGTAAAGTGTTCGCGATGCATCATCTTTCGATCTTCTGCTATCTTCGCTGTCTTCACCATCCCTGGACACGTGTTTCGGGGTATTACCCCTCATCAGCAGGGATAGGCCGTGTACTGGGGTTGCCGATGGCTGCCAATATTTGCCAGGTATAGTACCACTCAGGCGCGTAGGTGCGGGATCCCAGGCTCGTCAGCCCGCTGCTCAAGGGAGCTTTAAAGTTACAAATGGGGGTGGGGGTCGCACACTACTCACACACCGGCGGTGTCGCCCCTAAGGACTCTGGTCAATGTAGTAAAGTGTTCGTGATGCATCATCTTTCGATCTTCTGCTATCTTCGCTGTCTTCGCCATCCCTGGACACGTGTTTCGGGGTATTACCCCTCATCAGCAGGGATAGGCCGTGTACTGGGGTTGCCGATGGCTGCCAATATCTGCCAGGTATAGTACCACTCAGGCGCGTAGGTGCGGGATCCCAGGCTCGTCAGCCCGCTGCTCAAGGGAGCTTTAAAGTTACAAATGGGGTGGGGTCGCACACTACTCACACACCGGCGGTGTCGCCCCCTAAGGACTCTGGTCAATGTAGTAAAGTGTTCGCGATGCATCATCTTTCGAACTTCTGCTATCTTCGCTGTCTTGGTCATCCCTGGACACGTGTTTCGGGGTATTACCCCTCATCAGCAGGGATAGGCCGTGCACTTTACTACATTGAACAGAGTCCTTAGGGGCGACACCGCCGGTGTGTGAGTAGTGTGCGACCCCACCCCCATTTGTAACTTTAAAGCTCCCTTGAGCAGCGGGCTGACGAGCCTGGGATCCCGCATCTACGCGCCAGAGTGGTACTATACCTGGCAGATATTGGCAGCCATCGGCAACCCCAGTACACGGCCTATCCCTGCTGATGAGGGGTAATACCCCGAAACACGTGTCCAGGGATGGCGAAGACAGCGAAGATAGCAGAAGATCGAAAGATGATGCATCGCGAACACTTTACTACATTGACCAGAGTCCTTAGGGGCGACACCGCCGGTGTGTGAGTAGTGTGCGACCCCACCCCCATTTGTAACTTTAAAGCTCCCTTGAGCAGCGGGCTGACGAGCCTGGGATCCCGCACCTACGCGCCTGAGTGGTACTATACCTGGCAGATATTGGCAGCCATCGGCAACCCCAGTACACGGCCTATCCCTGCTGATGAGGGGTAATACCCCGAAACACGTGTCCAGGGATGGCGAAGACAACGAAGATAGCAGAAGATCGAAAGATGATGCATCGCGAACACTTTACTACATTGACCAGAGGCCTTAGGGGCGACACCGCCGGTGTGTGAGTAGTGTGCGACCCCACCCCCATTTGTAGAGTTAAGAAAGGATGAGCGTACATGTAATAGAATGAACTTGTAATTCCAAATGCTGCCCATCAGCTTAATGGCTTTACATAAAAAGGGTTAAACCCAATGGTACTGGAACCTGGGTGAATACTAGTACAATAGATGGAGGCCCCAGCAATTAAGGACTAACTGGATGTTGTAAAATAGAATCATATAAACATAAGAATATTCTGCAACAACGATTTATCAGAAGCAAATGTTATTTAATCACATTGCCACCCAAAATTTACTTTGCATATAGAAAAAGATAATTTCATATGTACAAAAGGTGCCCGGCAGGACAGAAAAAAAGAGAGGGGAAGGTGAGTGAATTAAGTGAGGATACGTGATCATGGGAAAAACATGGAAAAAAAGGGTGGAATCATATGGCAATTTTTAAAAAACAAATCAGTCTTCCAATATCAAGCCATGGGTACATACATTTTCCATACAAGTTTTAGGTAGCTAGACCCCATTTGTGAAACACAATAAATATAGTCTCTGTTGTTTCAACGGCTAGCATCAAGCAAAAGAAATGTCGACGTTTCGACCCCAAAATTTCAACGTAGGTTGGTTAGCACCTTACACAGGGGTCATCATCAGGACAGTGATGGAAGTAGGGCACCTAGTGTGGAAGTATAAAATCAAAATCGGTACTGTGGAAACATTGACAATATTTTACAAAAGAACCTAAAGTGTCCATATATATTTACCAAGATCCTTCAATGAGGACTCAATGAGGATAGAGGGCCAAGAAGCTCCTAGGTGTAGAGTGCGACAGCAGCACCTGAAGAATACATATAAGGTGTGTTGGAGCGCAGCAGTCGCTCCTGGGTATGTAATTCTAATTTACTGGACAGGACCGAAAAATTAAAATTAAATCCACTTACTCAAAATGCGGAATATGCAGTGTATCACTTCAAAGCGTACATCATAACAATTAATTGTATCTGTGTCAACCATATAGCTGCTGGACAAAAATCAGTGTCGAATATCTGAAAAATGGTGGGGGAGGACATACAATGGAGGAGTCACTAAACGGACTAAACCAATAAAAATAATCGGAAAGACAATGTCGAGTAGTGTCTCATTACCTGATCTAGATCGTGTTTGGGTTGCGTTGAATGTACCGTAACTGTGAAATAAATGCACAGAGAATACAATAGGCATCATCTATTGTCAAAAAAGGATGGATAAAAACTGCACTAGGCAGACGATTTAGAACAATTAAGGAAAAAAACTCACCGATATCCGGTGATGTGTACGTCAAAGTAATCAAGTGGTGCTTTAATCTAGGTGGAATAACAGAGATAAGAGAGCCCGCGTAAGCTACAACTGAACTAGCGTGGGCTAACAGAAAAAAATATATATATTCCCACAAGGGGGAGCCCCAATCCTTCTTGCCGCTACTTGCTGATGCAGCCGTCACTGTATGCTCGAGGGAAAAGAACTGCCAAATGTGATATCTTTATATAATGCCGTCATGCGGTCTGAGTCATCTCGTGGCGTTTAGCAGTAGCAGACGCTGAATGCAGACTCTAGCGCGTCATCGCCAATACACGGTAGAAAGTGACAATAGACTTTGAAAACGGTTTTACCTAAACTGAAAATATCGGTTTCTAAAAATGCCGTTATATAACAAAGAATAATTGGGTTTCTTAGAAAAACGTTGTTATTTTAGTAACAAAGAATAGATTGAGTTTTGTGGAAAAAACGGTCAGAGCAGATACATTGTTGTTGCAGAATATTCTTATGTTTCTATGATTCTATTTTACAAAGTCCAGTTAGTCCTTAATTGCATCAGCTTAATGGCAGTAGCTGTTGGTGATAGGGGCTTTATATCTTCATTTGTGGCAGTTGTATGTGTAGTGTGTGTCAGTGGAGAAGTGTATTGAAAGGGCACTGAAATGTCCAACAGGAGGCAATTAAGGTGTGCGGATTTTGCTGGGAGATTAGCAGACATACAGGCAGAGGACTATAACAGGAGGGCGAGCATTATGCAGACACTTTGGAGAGAAAGAGTAGTGCTAGCAAATGCTCTGCTCCTGATGTACAAGGTCCTGGCTTAAAAGTCAGCTTTTTATTATCTTTTTAATGGGTAGGGCCTAAAGCATGAACCAAGCAATGATCTGCCGTAATCCTAGTTCAAAGTCTTCTCCCATTCAGCAAGAAATGTATTTCCTTTTTCTTTGTTTCCTGTATTTAAGTGCTTATGGGGCCCAAAGTCAGCTCAGTTCCGGAGGAGCATGTAGCGCAGTCAGACTGGTTTTAGGGTTTTGTTAATCCAAATAACACACTCTCTACTGTAAGGTGACAGCCAACAACACATGAAGGGGAAACAGGTGTAAATTTCTTCTCAGCAGAGGAAACCTTCAGCGAGCAAATGGAGGATGAGAAGCCTTCCATACAAAAAATTGGATTGGTTACAGGGAGGGGCCCTTAGAAAAGGGATGTGAATGCTGTTGTATGCACCATGCACATCCTGCAGGGAGACCACCATCTGGTGCCCCTAGGCAAATGGTGTTCCAGAAGGATACCACCACTTACTGTTGCAGTAACCCTCCCGCAATATGCACACATTACCTATGCATGTCCTAGAGATGAGGCTTGGCATGAAACACCCAGTTATGGGGGTTTCAGGAGACCTCAAACAGGGTGAACCAGTAGGCAGTTTTCTCCTAGGGGTAAAGTTGAAAAGGCCTGTACCACATCCATCAGTTATCCCTTCGCTTGGGATGGAGATAGACTACACTCACTCAGGTTGGGGTTCCATTTTGGGTGAACATCAACTTCCACTCCACATCAGCTGAGCTAAGCTGGTGCACTGCTGTTGTGGAATTCTCTAGAGGTCAGGCCTAAATTAATACAGCGATATTACTTTCCACTGGATTCAAGATAGCCTGGATGATGAGGGTTATGAACCCGAAACCGGTCCTAGAATGCTTGTTTTCGGTCCAGGGAAGACATGGCTTGGCAGTTCGGGCTGGACTGTTCCCATGAGGCACAGGATCAGTCTGATTTGCTTATGGCCATGTCTGTACTGGGGTGGTGGAGTGAGCTAAAGAATGATGATGGATTAAACCCAGATCAGTTGACTTGGGGTGAGTGTTTGATTTGCTCTAACGCTCCGTCCATCATCCCCTTTGGTATTGGTTTGTTCATCCTAAGTTGGCAGGGTATGCCCAGACGAGGATCCCTTGCTCACTTTGCCACTGGATTCAAGATAGCCTGGCTGATGCGGTTTATAAACCCGAAACAGGTCCCAGAATGCTTGTTTCCGGTCCAGGGAAGACATGGCTTGGCAGTTTGAGCTGGACTGTTACCATGAGGCACAGGGTCAGACTGATTTGCATATGGCCATCTCTGAACTGGGGTGGTGGAGTGAGCTAAAGAATGATGATGGATTAACCCAGATCAGTTGACTGGGGGTGAGTGTTTGATTTGCACTAACGCTCCGTCCATCATCCCCTTTGGTATCGCTAAATTAATACAGGGCATGATTGCTCAGCTTTTCAAAACAATGCAGTTGACCATTTGCCCAATAGTGCTTTACCTCTCCTCAATCCCTGTTTTTACCTATCCTAATATAGTACAACATGTGGTTGGTGGTACATTATAGTGCATTTAGCTATCATTTGTTTACATAGCCTTTCCTGCAGGGCATTATTCTGCTGAATGGCCTGTAGAAGTAGTTTTGTGTAGAGTATTTGATATGCATTTGTCTAAAATGTGAAAAAGTGGCTACTGGCTTTTACTGACTTCTTTATTTTCCTCCTTTCAGGATATCGCTCTAATGGATGATCACCAGAGGGATGACTTCCTGAGTAAGATAGGGATCTCCTCGGATGAAAACGATGAGAATTCGGACGGGGGTGCAGATGTTGAGCTGCACAAGTACAGCTGCAAAAGATGCCAGGTAGCTTGAAACGTCATACTTAATTATGCTTTCAGTACAATGAACATGGGTGGAGCGGGGTTTCTCTTGCAAGCTGGTGCATAGAGGCAATATCAAAAATTGACATGTTCATCTGAACCTTGACACTTTGTGGACTGGTCTGACGATTGCGCATGTCCAACATAACATGTCTAACTGCCAGTGCGGTTCTTACAAATCCCTTCTTTGGTTGGTATCCGTAAAGCATTTTCACATCTTAATTCCATCTAGAATTCATTTTAATCAAGCTTTAAAATGAGGCCTGCGATCCACAGCTATCCCCTTTGGTTTACAAAGTTTGTTACATCCCTTGGTGAAATCTAGCCTGTAGCATGTAAGAAAATTCATACAGGACTCCAGTTTGCACTTGTTTATCAGGGTACTAATTAATAGTGAACATTTTTGGGAGCTTGCAATGACAATTGGAGAACAAATGAATGATCAATAATTAATGGCTGAGTCTGGGGCTGTCAAATGATTTTTTTTTATCAAAGATGCATTACCTTTCCCATTCATATACCAACTAATGATGACTATGGTTACTTTTCACTGCATCTTTTTGTTACCTTTTGCAGCATCTACCTATTATCCACCAAATTTTCATAGACATACTCTTCAATTACCCCTACATTACCATGGCACACACTGTCTATTAATGTCTTCTACAATCATCCTTGTATGGATATGTCTCAATTATTTCTATTCCCTGTGTTGGGCCCATGTTTCTTAAAGCTCCTTCAGGACAGAAGCTCATTTTGTGAAGATTTAAAAAAAATAATGCTACTGTGTTAGAATAAAATGGAACACTTCCAAAATAATGTACATTTTGTGTTTAGGCTGTAGAATATACATGGTAAAATGGCAAATAATATTTCTGTGGACAATTTATATTATCATGTGAGCCCCAATTGCGAAAGACATAAATCGTGTAAAAAGAATGACTTTGAGAGCTTCTGCCTAAAAAACTGGGCGACAGAACTCCAAATCCTCTCCCACCCAAAAAAATCTTGGATTGACAATTGTGCAAAAAACACCTTCGTGTTTTTTAATTAGTAATTATTAAAACATTAGTCTTGCACTTGAACATGATCGGTACTCTGGTATTACTTGATGTGCAAATGTTGGGATAGCAACCCTTCTGGACCTGTCAGTGGTAGCCCACAAAAAACTACCTAACCAGCCAAACCTTCTCACACGAACACAGGCATCATCAGGCATCCGGACCCCAGGTAGTTCAATCTTGTGTTCTGGCTCCTGAGGTCCTAGAGTTTGGTCGCCTGCAGATTGTGTGTCTTTACATTTAAAGAGGCCCGTAGACTAACTACACAGGCCTGCTAAGTGGAAAAGGTTTGTCCACTATTGCCTTCCAAAATGCACAGATCCACCCAAACCATCAATCCAAGCCATAGTCTACTACCTTCTTCATCTTCAGACATCGGACCTTGCTTACATTTCTATATTCTTCATCTAGTTGCAAACATAGCTTACTTACAAATTAGCAATAACTCTTCCTTGATCACAGTCCCGGTCATCAAAACTCTCATGGAAGGGCTCAAAAGGGTTGTCCTGCCCATGGTATCTCCAGCCTCTGCCTCGAACCTTTGTAAAGTACTAACTAGAATCATGGACCCTCCTTTTGAACTCCTCCACTCGTGCCCTGTGCTGTTCCTGTCTTGGAAGGTTGCCTTGCTTGGTACTATCATGTTTTTAAGGCCTGCGAGCGAGCTTCAAGTTTTTACCCTGGAGGAACCTTTCTTCAAATTCATAATGACATAGTAGTTTATTGGACCAACCTAAAGTTTCTGCCAAAGGGTGTATCGTCTTCCATGTTAATCAAACCATTGAGCCGTCTGTTTACTTCCCACAGCCACGCTCCATGGCAGAAAGGTCCTGCCATACTCTGGATGTCAAGTGTGCCCTCATTTACTACATTGACAGAAGCAAATCCTTTAGTAAAACTCAGTATCTGTTTGTTGCTTTCACCAAACCACACACAGGACATGTCCTGTCCGAAGGGGGCATAGCCAGATGGCTTATGATGGGTATTCACACTTGCCATGCTAAAGCCAAAAGACAACTGCCTACCCCACTCAGACTGCACTCCACTCGCAAGAAGGGGGCCTCTATGAGCTGATGCCCGTTTGCATTACCAGTCACAGGAGTAGTCACTAATACCTTGTGACTCGAAAGACTTCTTAGAAGAAAAACAAGTTGCATGCGCCTGAGCCCAACATTAGATGGCAGGAGAATTCAGAGCATGTGAATCTACAGCACTACATGCCAAGAGCAGATGCTTACACAGGGCAAGCAACATATTTATTCTGGATCAGTCTGAAGTCTAGAAGGAAGTATCATAAGGTGAGGAACCTGTAGGAAGAGTATGCATCAACCAGAAATATAATTATATGTTTACACCTCAGAAAGTGATCCAAAATAGTCACCGGTGGCATCTGAACACGGTCTGTTGCCTTGTGAGAAGGTACACCAAGGAATCTACAAAAGCTGAATGTTCTATCAGAAAGCAGGTTTCCAAAGGGAAGTAATGTTCTTTTCTTCTTAAAATCTCCACTCTTTTGTTAAAGGGGCTCATACTAAAATTAACTGAGATGGATATTGTAGCATAAGTATACGTTTCCTTTATCTCTGTGATTACTAACTTTCTAAATAAGGACCAGTGCTTTGCATGTAGATGGCCACGACCACCTTCCTTGCAGTCACTGTTACTTCATTTCGTAGGTAACGTTCGCTAGAGGAAAGCTTTATCTGAGGCATATCATGGACGTGCACAAGGAGAAAGGCTACGAATGTACTACCTGCCATCGCCGCTTTGCCTTAAAGGCAACATTCCATGCCCACATGGTCATTCACCGAGAGAACCTGCCAGATCCTAATATCCAGAAGTAAGTGCCAGGGGTAAAAACATACTTTGCAATTTGTCATATAGGTCTCATTGTAAACAAAACTGAGGTATCAGACTGTCATATTAGTAATGAGAAATTGTTTGTCAACAGGAAAAATATAGTAGATTTATTTGTAGTGCAAAACAAGGCCTACTTTACATATTCTTAGCTTGAGACAACTGAAACAAATAATTCAGAGTACACTATAAAACCGTGCAGACATTATTTATTGCATGAGATGAAATCTAGCATAACCACTCAGAATCTGCCCTGTATTTCCATATTTATGGATGTGGTATTTCTATAGTGCAGACATAGCGAAAAATCAGCAGAACACTCACCATGATCAAAGACTAGCGTAAAGTCAATGAGTGATAGGAGCCGCAGATGGGTTGTGGATAGTTAATGCATTGTGATGTAGTGCTTTTTAAAGAGGTCAGTCTTCAACTCTTTCCTACATTGGAGCAGCGTTGGGATGGTCCTGATGGACATGAGGAGGTTGGTCCAGATCGTGGGTGCATAGATTGAAAAGTCCTACTGCCTTGATTTTTTTTTTTTTTTTTACACTTCTTAGGCTATAGTATGAATGTATCCTGGCCATGAGAGATGGTGAGTTTGTCTGTAAGTTAAGTGGAGATGTTGTTTGTGTTGACTTTGTAAACGATGCAGCTGATTTTGAAGATGGTGCGGGCTGGCAACGGGAGCCAATGGAGTTCCATCAGGATGGGGATGATGTTATAATAATGTTTCATGCCCTGAATGAGATGGGCTGCAGTGTGTGGGAAGCCAGTGTGGAGTCCCAGAGGCCATGCAGAAGGGGTTACAACCATCAAAATGCAAGTGTTTGAGGGCATAAAGGGCAGTTCTGAAGTCGAGCTAGTTCCAAGCCACCTTTGTTTTTTGGCAAAGAGTTCCTTGGGAGTGGGGTTGGTGTTCAAAGTCAATCCAAGTGACTTGGCATTCAATAAAAGTTGGAGTTCGGAGCCGCCAAACTTCATGCCATTGAGCCAGGTTTGTACTGTTTCTTGTTGGTTGTTCATAGCCCCAAACAAAACCCAGACTAAGCATATACTTTGTAGTCCATATAAAATCTTGAAGATTTATTCCTAGCTTAAGAAAAAGCAGCAGATTATAGTCAAATGTTGAAACTCTGCACAATGACGCCAACCCAGAGACAAAACCCAGCTTACGCATTCATACCAAGGGACAACACCTACCCAAAATACATCTTAAAAGCTATCTGATTTATTTCTGACATGAAATAAAACCCCAGATTTATTAATCATGCAAGACAAACCTTGTCAAATTATTCATCGTGTGTGACAAAACAATCGGAATTAGTCGTCATTCTAAGCAAAGCGTACATCTTCTCAGTACAAGACAAAAACAATGAGAATTATGTGGAATTGTGTATAAAATTGAACAGCGCAGCACTGCAGAACTCTTCACCAAATCTAGCAGTTATATACAGAATGGACAAAACATAGTTAAGTGAGTGAAGCATTGGACACATCTAGTGCCTGCAGACTGGTGTGATATGTCTTATTTTGAAACACTTTGGAACATTAGTGAAGAGGAAAATCTCCTCCTAGCATTTTAAAGTTAGTTGTAATTTAATAATCTAACTTTAGCAATATGGTCTACAGGCTATTAGTAAGGAATCTAAATCTAACTTTCTTGTTACTTTTACATTTCGAAGCTGCTTAGGAAGTAGTCTCCTAAATGATTTGCTTGTAGAAACAACAAATTGAGAGCTATTGAGTGATTTCTGTGTCTGAGGAAGGGTTGGAAGGGATCAATATCTCAGGATTCTGGGTTCTATGTGTATATCCTTGTTCCATATCAGTAAATAAGTGTTAAAGAAAGAGAGCCAGTGTTAGAATACAAGCTATGAGAGACCTGCAACCAGGAATCCATGCAGTTGGCCCACAACACTGTCCAAAAACCCAAGGTACCAGAAGGTACCTCGGGTGTTTGAACTCACTGGATGCTCAAAGCCCTCTGCTGCACCCACATCATTTCACTTGAAAAGGTGCCATTCTGTAGTAAAAAACAGATCTGAAAGAGACACGTTAGTGGTAGATTCCTTACCTTAGAATATCCCCAAGCGTCAGACTGGATCCGGAATATTTTGCGTAGCAATACCCCTGCGCGCCAGCAGGCGCCGTCCGTGGCTCCGCGTCAGTCGTCGGCGTCGTTAGCGCCGGAATGACATCGCCGGAGTACTTAGACGCCGCCCTCGCGCGCTGACGTCAGTTCTTCTTTTTTCCGCGCCAGCTAGCGCAGATACGGAGAAGCTCTACACCTTAGTCATTTTTGACTAAACTTTTTGATCTTTTTGATCATCTCTCTCTCTCTCTCTCTCTCTCTCTCTCTCTCTCTAGTCTTTCGACTCCTACAGTGCCGGTAGGGATGCCCGGGTTCAAACCCTGCTCCAAGTGCTGCCGACTGATGTCGGTTACCGACCCTCATCGCCGGTGTCTTCAGTGTCTAGGCCTCGACCACGACGACCGCACCTGCTTCGACTGCCGGCCCCTGACGTCTAAGGCTAGGCGGGAGCCGTCCTGCAAGCGGCTGGAGCTCCGGTAGTCTGCCCCGCGCCGTTCCAGGTCCCGGTCCCACAGGAGGTCGAGGGACCGGTCGCGGGGTTGGAGCCCTCGTAGCTCCGAGAGTCGGCATCGGTCTTCAGGATCCAGGTCCTCAGGTAAGAGGCATGAGAGGTCAGAGAGACGTCATCGTTCTCCTGACCCATCCCGACGCTTGCGCGACGCGACCGGGGGTTCGGGTGACACCACCCACGCGGCTCAGACGGAGTCGCGGACGTCGCCACCTGCCCCACACCTTCCGGTCCCTGGGCACAGTGCGACGCCAGAGGAGGTCGAGCGGTACCTCATGGCCATGAGGTCCCTCCCTCCTCCGCCGGGTCCCGTGGCGTCTCCGGGCCTAACGGTCCCGGCTGGAGGGCCTAGCGGGTCAGGTGCTTCGGCTCCGACGCCGTCGGGTGCTCCGGCGGCGCCGGCAACTTCGGTCCCGGCGCCGCAGGCCCTCGCTGGATCCGGTTCCAATTCGGGTCGTCGCCGGTCGACCTCACGACCTCACCGGCGCCGGCCCTGCGGGTGTCACCTCGGCGCTGCCTACGGGCGCCATCCCCGATCTTGCCCTCGATTCGGTTCCGGCGCCGGAGCGGCGCCGCTTTCGACGTTGTATGGAGATTTCTATTTCCACGAACAGGCCCCATCTGTTGAACCTGACTTGCAGGAGATGGGTGACGAGGGTGATTGGGAGGGGTCTGTGGACCCTGTGGCACAGGAGTGCCAGTCTCAACAGGACTGGACATATGAGCTTGGGGAGGCCAGTGGAATTGACACTTCGCCAGACACTGGATTTGTCTTCCCTTCCACCGTGGCTACGGAGGAGGGGGCTGCCTACAGTGTAGTGTTGATGCGGGCGGCCAAGGCCTTGTGCCCGACGCTCCCCGTCGCGGCCGTGAGGACTAACCTCCTCACTGAGGTCCTTAAACCGCAAGCATGCTCCACTGAGCCTCTGCTGCCGTTTAATGAGGCCTTGTGTGACGTTCTTTTGGGCACTTGTTCCAACCCCGCTACAGGTCAGCCTGTGGATAGGATCGTTACCAGACGCTGCCGCCCGGCCCCGGGCGACCCTTGCTTTTTGTCAACCCATCCCACCCCGAGAGCCTGGTCATCCAGGCCTCCACTTCCCAGACGCATTCCCGATGGCTCCGCCCGATCGGGAATCCAAGAGGTACGAGCAATTTGGAAAGAAAGTGTTCTCGTCCCTGAGTCTGGGACTACGGTCAGTCAATACCGCATGCCTCTTGGGCCGCTAGATCCACACCCTGTGGGACACGGTCGCGGACGTGCTGCCACAATGTCCGGAGGCGGCCCGGACTAAACTCGCCCAAGCCCTTGTGGAGGGTCGAGATGCAGCGCGCTATTCCATCCGGTGTGGGCTGGATACCACGGACTCACTGGGCAGAGCGATGGCAATGACGGTGGCGGTCGACCCCACGCCTGGTTGAGGTCTGCCAACTTTTCGGCCGATGTCCAGGCCACACTTCTGAACATGCCGTTTGATGGCCGTCGCCTCTTTGGCGACAAGGCAGACCATGCGCTTGAGCGTTTTAAGGACTTCAGGGCTACGGCCAAGTCCTTGGGCCTCTCGGCCCCACGCCAGCAAACGGGTGCCTTTCGCTCCTTTCGTGGCCAAGGAAGGGGCGCTCACACACGTGCTGCCAGCCACGCACCGCAGAACGCTACACAGAACAGTGGCGGCTGTGGAAACCGCCGTGGCGGCGGTCGGGGACAACGGCAAGGCCAGTCCACACCTTCCCCTGCAGCACCCGCCTCAAAACCCTCCCCGTCCGTGTTTTCTGGCCCATGTGATGCCAGTGGGTGGCAGGGTTCGCCATCACCTCTTCCACTGGCGCACTGTCACGTCGGACAGGTGGGTGTTGCAAATCGTCCGAAGGGGCTACTCCCTCCCCTTCGAGATGACCCCTCCAGCCATGCCACCGCAATACCACCGCGTGTCGGGGGATCACTTGCAACTTCTGCAAGAGGAAGTTACGGCCCTCTTGGCCAAGGGGGCCATCGAGCGCGTTCTTGGGCCGGAAGTAGGGTGTGGTTGTTACTCCCACTACTTTCTGGTACCCAAGAAGGGCCCTATCTTGGACCTACAGAACGTCAACGGCTTCCTGCGGAAGGAGAAGTTGAAGATGCTGACTTTGGCTCAGGTCTTAGCTGCCCTGGACCCAGGAGACTGGATGGTAGCGTTGGACTTGCAGGACGCCTATTTCCACGTCCCCGTCTTGCCGGCCCACCGGCGTTACCTGCGCTTCACGGTAGGCCACGAGCACTTTCAATTTACCGTGCTCCCCTTCGGCCTTACCAGCGCCCCACGGGTGTTCATGAAAGTGATGGCGGTGGTCGCAGCTCATCTGCGCAGGTTAGGGGTTTCAGTCTTCCCCTACCTTGACGACTGGTTGTTGAGGGCGGGCTCGCCCCAGACAGTCGTCAGCCACCTCCAGACTACGGCCGATCTCCTGCACCTGCTGGGGTTCTCCATCAATGTGCCGAAGTCACACCTGTGTCCCTCTCAGAAGCTCCTCTTCATCGGAGCGGTTCTAGACTCGGCGCAGTTTCGGGTTTATCCTCCCGAACAGCGGGTTCGGTATATTCAGGCTCTGATTCCGATCTTTCAGCCTTTATCCCGAGTCTCGATCAGGTTGACGCTGCGGCTTCTGGGGCTGAAGGCCTCCTGCATCCTTCTGGTGCATCACGCCCTGTGGCGGATGCGGGCTCTGCAGTGGGACTTGAAGTTTCAGTGGGCCCAGCATCAGGGCAACTTGTCCGACCATGTCTTGATCTCGGAGGGCGCTGCAAGACAGTTGCAGTGGTGGCTCACGGACCGCGATTGGGTCAGCGGCAGATCCCTCTCCCTTCCCCAACCGGAGCACGTAGTTGTGACGGACGCGTCCCTCCAGGGCTGGGGGGCCACATGGGAGAGGCGGAGATCAGAGGCCTCTGGTCTCCGGCGGAGTCCCAGCTCCACATCAACCTTCTGGAGCTGCGGGCGATCCGACTTGCACTGAAGGCATTCCTCCCCTCTGTCAGGGGGAGTGTAGTGCAGGTGTTCACGGACAACACCACCGCCATGTGGTACTGCAACAAACAGGGCGGGGTGGGGTCGTGGACCCTATGCCAGGAGGATCTGCGCCTCTGGCAGTGTCTGGAACATCAGGGCGTGACCCTGGTGGTTCAATACCTGGCTGGTTCCCTGAACGCCAGGGCGGACAAACTCAGCCGTCGGTGCATGATGGATCACGAATGGCATCTGAACTCGGACGTGGCGCAAGGACTCTTTCAGCAATGGGGAGAGCTTTGGTTAGATCTATTCGCCACAGAAGAGAACGCGCAATGTCATCAGTACTGCGCGTTGGAATTTTCAAGGCGGCACTCAGCACTTTCAAACGCTTTTCGTCGCGAGTGGAATTGCGGTCTATTGTATGCCTTTCCGCCTATACCACTTCTGCCCAGAGTGCTGAAGAAGATCAGGAGTGACCGGGCCCAAGTTATCCTTGTGGCTCCGGACTGGGCACGAAGATATTGGTATCCAGAGCTACTCAGCATGTCTGTCTATCCCCCGATTAGTCTGCCTCTTCAGGAGGACCTTCTGTCGCAGCAGCAGGGGACGGTCCTCCACCCAAACCTGTCCAGTCTCCACCTACAAGCTTGGAGATTGAGCGGCGACAGTTGGGGCCATTTGACTTGCCTCCTGAAGTCTGTAATGTCATTCTGGCAGCCAGGCGTCCCTCCACAAAGTCTGTATACGCCTGCAGGTGGAACAGATTTGTGGCATGGTGCACAACAAAGGCTGTGGATCCACTCTCTGCCCCCCTTTCTGAGGTTCTCCTCTTCCTTCTTTCTCTTGCCCAGCAGGGCTCGGCTCTGGGCACTATCAAGGGCTACCTTTCTGCTCTTTCCGCCTTTTTAAGGCTACCTGATCAGCCATCTTTGTTCAAGTCCCCAATTGTAAATAGGTTTTTGAAGGGCATCCCACACGTTTCCTCCTGTTCCTTTCGTGATGCTCCAGTGGGACTTGAACCTTGTACTTACTTATCTAATCTGTGCTCCTTTTGAGCCGCTCCATAACTGTCTTCTCCGTCTTCTTACTTTGAAGACTGCTTTCCTGGTTGCCATCACCTCTGCCAGGAGAGTGAGTGAGCTCCAGGCTCTTTCTTCCACACCTCCTTTCCTCTCTGTCCATCTGGAAAAGGTTGTGTTGCGGACGAGACCCTCTTTCCTGCCCAAGGTTGTCACGGCCTTCCACGTCGGGTAGTCCATCACCTTGCCCACCTAGTTTCCGCCTCCGCATCCTTCGAAAGAGGAAGAGAGGCTCCACCGTCTGGACCGAAAACGTGTGCTCTCTTACTATCTGGATCGCATTGGCCAGTTCCGGGTGGATGACCAACTCTTTGTTGGCTACGTGGGCGCTAAGAAGGGACGGGCGCTGTACAAGCGGACCATCTCTCGGTGGATCATCTTGTGCATCCAAGCGTGTTACTCCTTGGCTAAGAAGGAACCTCCTGTTGGGCTGAGGGCTCATTCCACTCGGGCCTTGGCAACTACGACTGCCCTGGGCCGAGGAGTGCCCTTGGAGGACATTTGTCAGGCAGCTACGTGGGCCTCGCTGCACACGTTTGCAATACACTACTGCCTGGACAGCCAAGTCCAGAGGGATGGCATCTTTGGCCGTTCCGTCCTCCAGGACTTTCTGGTGTTTTTATTGGTTCGCAGACCCACCACCGGGGTTGGTATTGCTGGGGTAACTATTCTAAGGTAAGGAATCTATCACTAATGTGTCTCTTTCAGATGCACAAGTTACTACTTGTGTAATGATATATCTGTAAGAGACATTAGTTAGTGATAGATTCCTTACCGACCCACCCATCCTCCCCGTTCTGCGAACCGATATCTAGGGTTAAGGTCATCCCCTTTCAAGGCCCAAGTTTCATGGCACCAGTGTTGGTTCTATCATGGCTCTGCGTATCTGGCGCGGAAAAGCTGTGTATCAGAACTGACGTCAGCGCGCGAGGGCGGTGTCTAAGTACTCCGGCGACGTCATTCCGGCACTAACGACGCCGACGACGGACGGGGAGCCGCGGACGACGCCTGCCGGCGTACAGGGGTATTACTACGCAAAATTTTCCGGATCCAGTCTGACGCCTGGGGATATTCTAAGGTAAGGAATCTATCACTAACTAATGTCTCTTACAGATATATCGTTACACAAGTAGTAACTTGTGCTTTTATTTCAGATATTCATATCCTTTTAGCATCAGTTTCCATTAAACTGTCCTTTCATTCCAAGTTAAACAATATACTGTTTTCAAGTTATAATATGATATTAATACATTATCATGTTCACGTTCTATTTTTTTCAGGTACATCCACCCATGTGAAATTTGTGGAAGGATTTTTAACAGCATTGGGAATTTAGATCGGCATAAACTTATTCACACAGGTACCCCTGAGATTATGCAAACACGATACTGAATAAAATACATATTTTTATTGCCATTCTTTTGACATACATAATTGTTTACCCCGCTATGAGTTGTAAAGTGGAACATGATTGTGAATGTAATTTAAGAGGACCAGGAAGAAGGCTCTTTGTGTGCAGCTACAGCTAAATGCTGTGTAACAGTCAGAACTTCAACAATGTGACAACCCTTGAATAAATGGAGGAAGACCAGCTTACAATCTCTTCTATCTCTGTCTGCTCCTTATAGACAAATAAAGAAAATATTGAGTGGAGAGATGTTGCCTTTAGTCTTGAATTTAGTGAAGTGATATAATGCTCTTGGATTGGTAAATATGCCCATTTGCTATAGGGCTTGATTTGTTGGGCACAAGGATTCAAGCAAAATCAGTAGGTGGCATAATGAGCTTGTACTTTACCATTGGAGTTTAAAATCGGCTATCAAAGTAATCCCTTTATTTTATGTTCATATATATCATTGCATGCTAGCTGGTGCATGGTTGTTTATCAGCCCAGAGTAATACAAGGATAAGGAACTCCAAAAGTTTGCAAATGTTTTGCCTGAATGAGTATCATGGGCATATTTAAGAATACATATAACATCTTTGACATTATCACCATCTTCATTAAGGCTGTCCTCTGGCAATTAAAAGGGAAAGACAAGGGGTCTACCTACATAGTGAAATCATTGAGCAATGTTGCATATTTATTGCTTGTGATCACAGCCCCATCTCTGCGCAGATTAATACACAAAAATTAATGAGCAACATCAGCAGAAGTATTAGGCTTATTCCAGTTTATTGATAGCCTATAGTGACTGCCAAAGTTACCTATGTCCTATATTAACTGGAAAAGGTTAACTCTCTGATCCCGAACATAAAATAAGATACGGTTGGCATACATTGATAGGAGAATCCTCTGCATCTATAATATCGTACATGTGACTTAGAAGCTATCGAAAACGTAAAGGGTAGAGGGAACTACTCTGATTCTTGCCTGTCTGAAATGGTACATGGTTTGAGATGATGTTGGTAACCCTATGTCTTACAACCGGAGCAGTATACAACAGGCTAATCCACCTCAATATTCTGTGTAGAGTCGACCAGGGTGAATATTAATTACCGTAGTAGAATCAAATGCTTTTTCTTCATCCAGTAAGAATGTTGATGCCAGTTTCACACTTAAAGGATGAAACCGTGCAGAGATCATAAGATATACAGTGTCCAAGCATACAACACACCTGGTCAGGCAACATCAAGCCCAATGATATCATCCCTTAGATATAGCAGGCCTCGAGCATTCTCAGTAGTGTATCAAGGTGCCTCACGAAATATGAAGGGGCGGTTGGCTGGGTAGGACTTCCTCATCCCCTAGACTCCTCTAGCATGGCTAACCAGTGGATGGGCAAGGATACGAAGATAGTACTTATAGGAAGACCATCACCACAGCATGCCTTGCACTTTGGCATGTCCTTTAGACTTTTTTAATGTCTTCAAGATAGACTGCATCAGTCGATCTCTGTCATCATCTTCCAGCCAACCCGCCATAACCCTGTTCCCTCTCATCATGTATAGGTTGGCCTGTCTGCACTTAGAGATTAGCATAAAACATCACCATCTTTTTATAGATGCAGGTTCAGTGTGCCATCTGAAAGCCAACGACTTCCTGAGAGGCCCACAGTGGTCACAACAGTCTCACTGATGTTCTTCCTGGTAATTCATTGAACCAGTACTCAGGGCAGTGGCATATTTCCCAAAACGTTCAATCTCATGATTTCCAATATCCAGATATTCTAATAGAGATGCATTAGAGGCGGCCCATAATGATGGAATGGTCACCTCTTGCAGTTATCTAGTTTACAAGTCATTGAGCTAGTCCTCCAATCCTGTAAGGTGCAAGGGAATGTATTGGAGAACTTGTATTTGTTTGGTCGTGGAAATCCCACAGATGTACTTTAAATCCTTCTAAACTCATGCTTGCACTAGAGATAGACCCAATGTTGAACTGCAAGTTACTCCAAAATAGATGTTCTAATCTCTGTTTTAAATGCAGAATCCATTAGAGCCTAAAAATGGAGGTTCTTTAACCTGCCATAGTAAAGCTATTGAGAATAACATTTGGGGACTTGGCAAAAGGGTCACCTCACCCACCTATGTACAGACTTTGCATGTTTTCAGCCAGTAATCAAGTGTCAAGCACCTGTCTAGTGCTCATTGTTCCATAAGAATCAATTTACACCTCACTGCTGAGGCCAAATAAGTATAAACCCGTCTGGGGTTGCATGTCACTTGATCAAAAGAGAACTTGCTTGGCAGTTGGTTAGGCTGCTTCTTTACATTATTAAGCCTGATTTGCTTGATGATGTTTCTTGTTGGAAGGCAGGAGGAGAAGATAATCCTGGCTTCCAGGAGCCTGCCACACCACTGCTACTTTTCTGAGTCCTCCGGCCCTGCACTCTCCACCAGTAGATGATTATGTGGCAGGCAGCCCATTAAGAAAGCTGGCTGTAGTATCCCTCAGTTGACTGGTCTATGTGCCGCTGTAATACCTAGGCCTCAAGACACCCAGCAAAAGACATGCTCATTCACCGAAGGTCAACAAAGCATCAAGCAAGTCTGTCATCGTGGTACCTGGCCCTCTGTCACGCTCTGTCGTAGGCTTTTGCAATTTAAGGGCAGATGCTGTTAATGTTAACAGGTTGCACAAATGCAGTCTTCATCACAATGTCACATATGAGGGTATCTACTGGTGTATCTGTTTGTAACTCACCGGATGGAAGGATGAAGTGAATTCCATTATTTATGTTCCAGGACAAAAGATGTTTTCACAAACCCTGAGCAGACAGAGGAACTTTTTAACAGACCAGCACATCTAATTTGCAGGGAACAGTAGACTAATAAGAAGAAAGAATATATTAGAAAGGGGGTGAAGGCACTCTAAAGTATTCAAACACAATACAGAGAAAGTCAAAATTCTATCCGAAATTAGTGCTAACCAAGTTCAGCCATGGAATAATGTGCGAGCAATATAGAATTGGGTGGAATTGAAAAACGATTTAAGAATGGCATGCAATACAAATAAGCACTATAATTGAACCTAAAAAAGGCAGTAGTTTACAATTCTATAATGGGCTACTATTGAACTTGGTGCAAGCATCCTTTCACTTGCTTAACAGCTTGGAGGTTAGTTGGGGATGAAGTCCATAGATTTGGTTTTAGGTTGGATTAATAAACCAAGTCAGCCATATAATTATTCAACCTAGACTTTTTCTCCAGTTGTTATCTCAAATGTGAATGTTTTTTTTCTGTTTAGGTGTAAAAAGCCATGGCTGCCATTTATGTGGGAAATCATTTGCCAGAAAAGATATGCTAAAGGAGCACATGCGAGTCCATGACGACATAAGGGAATACCTGTGTGCCGAATGTGGAAAAGGTACCAAAGCCACTCTTGTTCAGTCTTCCGATTGCCCTTTAGTTGTCTGTGATTTCAATGTTTAGAAGTAAAGACAAGAATTCTCTTGAGGTCTCACCTACCCGATAGGTTTAAGTTATCTGGCAGGTGAAAGTCTCTTGTTGACCATCCACAAAAAACACTTAGAGCTTGGCTTTGTTGTCACTCTTCTATACTTCTTCTTTGAATTTATGTATTTTTCATCTGGGGGAGGGGAGGATGAGAAAGGACAAGGGAGTAATTGAGGCACTTGCGGGTGGGACGGATGGGAAACAAAAAATAATAATAAGAAAAGCCTGGGAGTGGGTGGGGAAAGCAATGGTTGAACCTGGAGGAGGATTTGAATAGGCAGAAACACAAAGCGCTTGCAGGGTATGGGTGTTTGGGGGGGAGAAGGCACACACACACACAAAGGAGGTGGCAAGAAAATGCATGCAATCTCTGGAGTGCTCAAAGCAAAAGAAGAAATTGTTCCTTGAATGTGGCAGCAGAAGGATTTAAGTCATCCAATCAAAAGGATTGGAAAGAAGCTACGCTCCAGGGCAGGGACAACTAGGAAAAGTGGAAGGAAAGCCTTCAAATAAGAAGCAAACACATGGATGACAAGAAAACCAACCAATGGTATACTGTGGGCAAGTCAAAACCCCACTGTAAGTTTTGGCATGGTCCATAGGAGGTCTTTTGATAACTGACAAGTAAAAGAAGTCTGCCACAAGACGTGTATCAAGCGTCAAAATCACCTGTCCCATTCAATTAATAGGCAACTTAAGGAACTAATTAGAAAATCTGCTTCACCCAGGCCCAACCTGTGTCCCCTGAATACCTCTCACATAAACATGACTCACCAAGGCACAGAAGTTAGGATCAGGTTTTTAACCCTACTTGGAGTGTGATGATTATCATCAAAACTACTTCATGTGTTTTACTGCTATTTTTAAACTGTCACTTTGTTTGTTCTAATTCTTATGTATATGTCGACTAAATCAAAAAAAGCACTTTATGCCTATTAAGGTGGGTTACTCACTATTCTCCTTTAGTCCTGCAACATGTCCTAAGTTGACATGTTTGCATTCCTTCACAGGAATGAAGACCAAACATGCACTGAGACACCACATGAAGCTACATAAAGGCATCAAGGAATATGAGTGCCGAGAGTGTAACCGGAAGTTTGCTCAAAAGGTGAACATGCTCAAGCATTACAAGAGGCATACAGGTAAGAATAAGTAGAGGCCCAGCACCCATGTGTGATGATCAACCTGGTGCCATGATTAGCAGTGTGACTGACTATTTCTGTGATTTGCACAATAAAAAATAGAATTATAAGATCTGGCTATATATTGCATTCTGAATTTTCGAATTGCAACGCTAAAAGAGATTAGATGTGGTCTATTGGTTATGTGGTGATTGTGGAGTCCACCTGGATTCAATGATCTCCTTAACAGACATAAAAAAATTAAAGATTTTAGAGAAATCGTTTTATTTTGCATCTGGTAAGAAAGTTAAATTATTGATCATGCAGCAGAGCTTTGTGTGCATTTGAAAATCACGTTTGTATCCAGATGGGGGTGGGACCAAGTCTGCCTCCATCCTTTCTGAGAAAGATTAAAAAAAATGACACTGAGTAAGGCGATAGTTGCACATAATATCAACGCCTACATAAAATACATTTTTGTGTGTGCTGTCGATAAGGTTTGTTTTTATCCTGATTTGTAAGCACCCAATTTTGCTCATAATGGTTTCTTTTTATACGCCTCTTGCATCTTCAGAGTGTGAGGTCTTATGACCCAATGGACTCTTAAAACACCCAATCATAGTCTTTGCTGGTGAATTAGCGAATTTCCCCCAAAAATATATTGATTCTTTTCAGACCGGTGCCATATCTGCCCCATACCTCATCCAAAAGTGAGCACGCGTGTTCCACTTCCTATCCCCACAGACTCAAGGGACCAATAGCTATGTGGGCTAGCATCTCAAATGTTAGTCAAAGCAACTTAGCATTACTACTAAATTTTCACCTGCTATTCAGTTTCTACTCTGACTTCCACTTGTTTGACATAGAAGTTTGAGGAAAATGTGCATAGCTGATCAAGCCATTCAGAACTCTGGATCTCTCTTGCTCTTCCAGGGTATCCTCATCAATAGCCATAAGCCCTGAATAGTCCTGCCCATGCACGGGGATTTTGGAGCACTTTTTAACCATTTTCTTGAATGTATAACAAGCTTTGTACATAGTACTTTACATACATGTCTAGAGACTGTCTAACAATGGCCAGATTACATTGAATATTATTTTTAAAAAGAAACCAATTACTTAGATATGTGTTGTTAGTAAACAAACACAAAATCTTTATCAAACTCTTTAAAAAAAAAAAAAAAAAAAAGGGGGGGGGGAATATGAGACCTTGTTAGCCAATAGGCTGCCATTTAAAGAATAGTCGAGAAAACCGACACAGTGCCTTAAAAACCTCACAGTACTACCTGTCTCCCATTATGCCTCACCGGTGACAGTTAGGTCAGTTCATCTTTACAGCTCTTGGTGACAGGATCCTGGGGCACGGAACTATTCCTTTTTGGCAAAAAACACTGGAAAATCTTTCTAAAACGTTTTCTTTTGGAAGTCATTCAGCATTTCTTACCACCTAGATAGATATTTTTATGACAGAAAATAGTTTATTTTCCTGTCAAACATGCTTTCACTTTTTGTGAAGTGTCCTTCCTGTGAGAAGAAGGCTCAGACAGATCCTACTTGTGGTCACTGTGAAAAGTTTTCCAAGCGAACTATAAAAGGACAGAGAAAAGATCAGACTCCTGGCCTCCAAGAAAGACCAGTCACAGCAGCTGGCTGCTCTTCAAGAGGCCTTTGGGAAGGGCAGACATCTTTCAAAGCACTTTCCCCTTCGTCCAAGGACCCTAGCAGAGGGAGATCCATGGAGAGACATCACCATCATCGGAGGAGAAGTTCCCTGTCGACATTGAGGTTTGACATTGAGGACAGAACAGTTACCTGTGTGTTCGCTGTCGACCGGTAAGCCGTCGAGCCATCACTAAACATTAAAGCATCCTTGGCATTCGCCATCGAAGCATACGTTGGCATTAAAGTAGACAGTCCATCACCCATCAACATCGAAGCAGTACATCAAGGACCAGCTCCATGCTGGCTACAAAGTTTACAACATAGAACTGTGCCACATACATCGGAGGTGTCTGAATCGCTTCACTTTTCTCCAAGCACACCGTCTGTGATCCCTATAATCCCTACAGGACCCATAAGAAGCCCACATATTACAACTTCTCCACATAAGTCTCCACAAGGATCTCCACTACGTCACCACTCCAAATCAAAAGTTACATCTAGAAGATCTACATCCAGACAATCTAGACGTGAAGATGAAGCAGTAGACCCAGATCTAGTCACAGAAAAAGTTCTCCTTCTACTACTACTACTACTTATTTGCTCATCAGTCAAAGTTTACTCACCTACTCTGACAGATGCACCTCTGGCAAGAGAGTCTCCAATAGATGATCTCCTTACCCATAATGTGTTTTTAATAAGAGGGGCATGTAGGAATCTGGCTCTGTGTATACTATACCAAAATGAGTTATAGTGTGCACAGAGTCCAGAGGAACCCTATAGGTAGACCGAGGTAAAAGTAGATAGCACCTTACTCTCTATGTGTGGTAGTGTGGACGAGCAGTAAGGCTTTATCAGAGGGTAGTGCTTAGCATTTGTTGTACCCAATCAGGCAGCAAATGATGTCACACACTCAAAGACTGAACTCTGACCAATTTGTTGGTATCAAGAATATTATTTAGTTATATTTATATTCTAGAACCAAGCAAGCCTGGTACAGGTAAGTGTAAATGGTACTTTTCAAGGCAGGTTGAACAATACTAGCAAGCTGAATGAAAATGTCTTTGTTACAGGTAAATCTTTTCAATACAGTGGAAATTACTGTTAGATTACTTTTTTACAGATCTACTCGGTGTGATTTGCCTAGATACCACACTGGTTATAAAGGACAAGTGAACCCAATTGGATTGGTCAGGGACTATATTTGAAGGTGTCCAGCCAGACAGAAATGTTTTTGATTCGTAAAATTGACACGAAAACAATCAAGTGGGACACAACACTGCGTCCTACTAAGCATACATAAAACAGAAAAAACAAACAGGAAGGCTCAGGCAGAGCGACTTGCTTGTATATTATCCATTCAATTAGTACAAGCATAGATGTGGTGGAACACCGTTACACATGGGTAATATTGGTTAGGAAAACGTTTACAGTGTACATATAGCCGACGACGTTTCGATCCCTTTTAATCAATATTGGGATCATCATCAGTTCATAGTATTTATACGCCAGAGTAAAAATTTACTGTGAAGAGATCATGAAATGGAGAAAGAAATGGGCAAGACAGTTAGGATGAGCTTTAAAAATGGTGTACGATGTCATGCTGACGCAAGTGAGCCAGTGAGAACTTCGGCATCACTATCATTCAAACTGTGTTGAGTATCATAGGCGGGGTGTCGTGACATGAGAACGGCCGCTTGTATTATGGTAAGTGATCATGGTACAACGTTAGGACTAATGGCCATCGGTGGCCGTGTAGGTGTAGATTAGACCTGGTTGGCATGGTGGGCACCTGTCATGCGAGGAACCTTGTGTCCTAAGGCAGATATCACACTGGGACATTTCCCAGAGAAAAGGTAAGTAAAGTTGTTTGTAGTTCTTTGCTGTTTTTCAAGTTCTCATACAAAACCAACTCCACTCACAACACATTTCAAGGAAAAACAGTCCATGTATTCCTATAGAGAGAATATGGTATTGGTTAACTGTAAGTACTTGGTTGTTGCAGTTGGTATTCTGGGGTTAGAACCAGGGGTGCACTCTTGAAACACCCCCAGCAGCACTAGGGCGGCCGGGTGCAGAGTGCTGAGGCCCCATGTTATCCAGTGGGGGATAGGGAGCCTCCGGTTGGTGGCTTCTCACAAGCAGACCACAGGGTTAATGGGAGCAAAGCTCCTGGTGTTACGCTCAGGGCAAAGGGAGATCCGAATTAGCACCAAAAGTACACCTGCAGCGGCGCAGGTGTGGAGGGGTGCAGTGTGCTGTTTTGGCATCGGGTGCCCTGTTGATTTCAAAGGGGATTTTCCAGTTACAACAAAGACTGCAGGCTCAGGGACGAAGACCTTCTGGAGGTGACCACCGGTAAGAGAGGTAAGTTGGGATGCCTGGGGATGCTAGGACACTGTCAGTTGGGCCACCCAAGGCCGGGGTACATTGGGTGCAGGGGTGTCTTTAGGCTGCTGGTTTTCTCACCAGCTCCGGTCGGGGGGGATCTTCCAGAAAGAGGCTGCAGGCTTGGCTTGGAGTTTCAAGGCAAGTCCGGGATCACCAGGTCAGGATTGCTGGGGAGACCTCCTCGTGGGCCGCTCAAACTCGGGTGTTGGGTGCAGAGTGGTGCAGACTCATGGTTTTGGCTGGAATCTGAGTCTGTTGGTGAGCAAATTTGGTGCTCACGGGAGACAAATTCTTTGGTTTGGAAGGCAAGCAGGTCCTTCGGGTTCTTGAGGCTGCTGCTCTACACACCAGGGTTTCTCTGGAGCAGGTTCGAGGTGCGGACAGGCCTGTAGGGCTGGGGCCAATTCTGTGAGCGTCCTCCTTTCTTAGTTTCAGCACTGCCTCTTCGGTCCTTATTCTTTTCTTCTGGTCAGTTCTTGTCTGAGGAGGCAATGTTCAGGGTGTCCCTAAATGCTAAATTTAGGGGCGTTACCGGTAAGTAAAGGTTGGGACCCATGGGTCCCTTCCTTGGGGTGGGTACACCGCTTATTATGCCACCCTCCAGTGGGATGGGGAATATGCCTCACTCTGGTTGGCTGGGTCCCCCCACAAGAGGGTTGGGGTTGGCAAAGGTCGGCACACCTCCCTTCCTCACTTGGTTTTCCTGCAGATTCTCCCGCCCAAAGTGGAGGTCAGAACCGGTGGGAGTCAATTGCAGGAAGCAGCAAAGGTCTGGTGTAACTCACAAAGGTGGCAAGCCTTTGAAGCTTCCCCTTCATGGACCCTGCCCATCCTGGGGGAGAAGGCTTGGCACCTCTACCCAGGATGTGCATTGTTTCAGGCCCCCGTGAGCAGCAGGCTCTCGACCCTGGGGTCCAGAAACATGTCTGGTGGTGGCAGCCTGGACACTAGTCTTAGGTCGGTTTTCAGCTGGCCTCTCTAAGATGCCCTCTGAGTTCATTGTTCATTAAATCCCACACTGGCATCAGTGTGGCTTTAATGTGCTGAGAAGTTTGATACCAAACTTCCCAGTTTTCAGTAAAGTCATTATGGGGCTAAGGAGTTTGTTATGACAAACTCCCAGCACCATATACTCTTAATGGCATTACTGCACTTACAATGTCTAATAATTGACTAAGACACTGTAAGGGTACAGGGCTCATGCACCTTTACCCTCACTACTGGTATAGTGCACCCAGCTGAGGGGTGGTTGACCTATGCCATGGCATGTGGCCATGTTGACTCTCCACTTTGCTCTGCACCCAAACATGCAGCCTTCAAAAGCAGTATGTGTGTGTGTGTGTGTGTGTGTGTGTGTGTGTGTGTGTGTGTGTGTGTGTGTGTGTAAAGGTGCAGGGCCTCTAAGGGTGGCGCAATAAGTGTTGCACCCCTTAGAAGCCTTCCCTGGCCACCGTGCCCTTCGTACCTGTGGTACCATTTACAAGGGACTGATCTCTGGCCAAAGAGTGACAATTGGGTTTTGTTTCTAGTGCTGTTTTAAAGAAAGAACATAGGCCCTGGGTACCTGTTTGGCAGGAAGCCAGGGCACACTCAGTCGAAGTACATCAGTAGTTTAGCAAAAGTGCGGGCAACCATGCAAAAAGAAACAACAATACATTTTAAAGTTAAACAGTTCAAGACAATACTATACATTTTAAATTCTAATCGTAACATTTTATTCACCGCCTATTTGGTCAAATTGGATTTGATCAAATATAAATTTTATAAATGTATTTTTGTAAACGGTTTTTATTAACCATATACAATCATGCAAAAAGAGGGTAGTTTCTTACAGGGCAGCAAAACTGTACATTGATGTCCCTAACCCTACTACATCCTGTTCAGTGATTTTTGAGAAGTTACGTGAGGGAACAGCAGCACAGTCATTACTTCCTGTGGTTCCTGGCCTATAAGAACATGCAATGCAATTATTCTTTACACCTGCATTGGTAAAGTCTGTTCCATCTTGACTTTAAAAAAATATATAAACCATGTGACCAAGACCCCCTATTTTTAGTTCAGATCATCCTCCATATTTAGTCATTGTAGTAGCAGCAAAAAAGTCCCACTTTTCTGCTCCTTCTTCTCCCAGTCGGAAAAAGGAAAGAAATAGATGCTCTTGGGGGAATAAATGTGTGGAACATCAATCAGCATCTGCAATGAAGGTTGCCAGTGTTTCCACCTTGTTGGGAACATATGACCAATCTCTGTGAGATTTGTTAAATAGATTTACAGAGAAACTTCCAAGAGTAGACAAGCTAGACTTTTAAGAGATCTTAAATTAAGGTGGCCTAGTGGTGAAACAGATTATGATTCCAGCAGCTGGCACACCGGACCTTGATGCTCAGGGATATTGCCATGGGATCTGTGCACGTAGATCATCTTGTCTCAATTTTACTGGATTTAAACCAGAGGCACAATGCTGAATTCTGAATTTACCATTTTCAGGAAACACTCTCTTTGGGTCTCATGTGGACTACGAGATGTCTTGAATGAAAATAGAGATGGACACCTTGAAGGCTGTTAGTCAGGAGAAGCGGAAAGTATACCGTGGGAGGTACAGACCCTATGATAGAAGATATTTCTCTCAGAGGGTTCAAACCCGTCACTGGTCTTACTAACACCAGCAGCAGCCAAGACAACCCTATCACCCTGGAAAAGCAACAGGAAGTGCGGGAATCCAGCAGCAGTCTGCATCCATGGAAAAACCTCAGGCTAAACAATAAACCGTTAATTCACCCTTCTCTGTTTGTCACTCCGGTGGAGGGGGGTGTATTGCCAAACAAGTAGAACAGTGAATATTGTTCAGAATGGATATTCTCTTCAATTCAGGCCCCCTCCTCCTTCAAGTCCACCATCTTAAACATCAGCATATCAGAAAGACCTACTCAGAACACTCTGTTGCAGAAGCATGCTGTGGAGGAGGTTCCTCATCACCAGAGAGGATTGGGAATTTATTCCCAATATTTTCTGGTGCGGAAAAAGGGCCAAGAGAAGAATTAGGAGTACTAAACAAATATTTAAAGAAGAAAAAAATTGTAATGTTAGCATTACACCAGATCTGTCCTCAACTATGCCACGGAGACTGGATGTGTTCAATAGATGCCTAGTTTCACATTCTAGTATCGCCAAAACATTGAAAGTTCCTTCAATTCATAGTATGATCTTATCACCAATACAAAGTCCTACCTTGCCAACTAAAATCAGCTCCATGAACATTTGCAAAATGTATGGCCGTCATCACAGCCCATCTAAAGGAGCAAAAGATCTTTGTCTATCCTTATCTAGATAACTGGTTAATAAACCGCATATCTACAACCTTGACCAAAATCTACAATTCCTTAGAGCAGTACTGGAGACCCACTCGGCAAAGGTGTATAAGAGGAGAGGTTATCATCAATCTGAAATGTCACAATCTCTTACATACTCTTCATCCAATGACGAGACAGATCGCGTCCCTATTGGGTTTGAAGGGCACTTGCATCTTTCTAGTTCAACATGGGAGACTTCACATGTGGCCCTTGCAACAATGCCTAGAAGCTCAGTGGAATCTGTTCTTGGACCTCTTTCAAAAGAAACTGACCCTTTCACAGGATGCAGTACAATCTCCCCATGGTGGCCGGGGGGTGCAATCGCCCTGTGCGTCAGCTTTTTGCATGCTAAGGCACTTTGGGATTACGGAAGGGAGCTGCAGATACTTGTACAACCTTTTCTGAAATACAGATCGCATTGGCACACATTCTCAAGGGAACGTTTAATCATTTGCATGGCATGTGTGATCCCGAGCAAATGAGAGAATTCTTTGTCTTAGCGCCCACATCATATTATAGATTTTAATATGGAAGCAAAAGAACTGTGAGGAGGCTGTGTTATGAAAGGGACAAAAGGACTCACCTGGACCCACCCCAAGTATCCTCTTGCATGTGGGTGCAATTATTCACTGCACCCATCTGCCTGGGTATCTGTGCCCACCCACCCCCTTCCTTTAATTGTAGACTGGTATACCACCTGCATAGTGAAAGATCGAACAGCAACGTCAAACAGCTGGTCTGTGCCTTTCACTACTGTGCTTCTCCCAGGTCAGGTGCAAGTTCGCAACTGCGCTAGGGAATTGATTGTGAAAGGGTGCACTGAACTGGTTTTACACACAGCACCCCCAGCCTAAGGTGTGCTGTGACAAGAGGAGGGCAGGGCACCTTGCCTGTAATATGCACCCTGGTGTGCAAACCCAACACCCAACAACCTTCAGCCTCCCACATGTTCTTTTCTGTGGGATAACTAAAATCTTAATTTAGTGAGAAGCTTTGCTTCTTTCTATCCTACCACCCTTTGCTTATTATGCTAATCATCACAGTCCAGGCTCAGTTACACAACTTTGATTCCTCCTCTCCTTCTTTGTGCCATCTTACCAGTGCAAACGTTCAGCACATTCAAAACAAAGCTACAAGACTCCTCTCTCCTATGAATACCTCAAGCCTGTGCATTGTGCGCTAACACGGAACAATAAGGGCCACCTGCCCCAAGCAATGGGACTAATTAGAAATCAATTCTTCAAAGAGACAATTGGAATCCTTTAAACACTGATGCCTTGTTAGTGTTGCAATAAGTCATGCAATGCCGAGGCTGATCAAGTTTCTCTCTGGACACTGATAATTTTTAAACTTCTTTTCTCTAGAAGAGAACTACCAATTATGCAGTAAGCTAAACGTTAATTTTGCTTATGCCTTCTTAATCTTCGACTGCAACTTTCCCTAGAACATTTGGCAGAGTCCTTATGATTATTCTCACGCCTGACTGCTTCCTTCCTCTCCTCATGCTTTATTCCATGCAAAATCATATTTTTAAACTTTGGGCTCTGAATCTGGACCCCTTTGAATGAGTTCAATAAACAACATGAGCCCAAAAGTTTGATTCATTTGGGTAAAAATTGAATTTCTGAAGTTCCAAATAGTAACATTTTTGTATCTGAACTTTTAATTTTAAGACATCTAATGACTTCTTGAATTCTGTTCTTACTTTAAGACAGTAGTGAGGCCCTATAACTTAATTGGAGATAAAAGGTATCCAAGAGTTTCAACCACGTCTGGTCAAATGCACCAGAAACAAACCTTCTGTAACACAAGAAAATGGGTTCCTAATTTTTTCAAATGCCCTCCTAGACTACTTTGTATCAATGTTGGAATGTCACCTGAATGGTAAAAGCTGGCGCAAATACAAACAAAACGGAAACTCCTCTGTTAGTGAAACAGTGGTACTGTCTGTGCAGTCTCCAGTCAGATGCAGACATCTGATATGGAAATTGGTGCCTTGAAATCTGGCCGTGAGTGTAAACACCATCCCACCTGCACTAAAATGCAGGCAGTGCTGAAACCTTCTTTTCTCTCGTGGTGACAGGTGTTTTCTCCAGCCGCCTAACCCATGTTGATGTAGACACATGCTGAAATGCAAGTGTGTCTCCTCTGCCTCTGTTTGAACATTTTCTCTGTATCCCAGAGCGTTTAATGATTGGGGTGTATTAGGGTCCGAGAGGATGGGATCAAGGTGCAGAGTGGGTAAGAGAATTAGGTCACCAAAAGGAGGGCTAAAAATATATGAGTAGGGTATAAGTGAGGATATCTGAGAGAACAACATATTGGGAAAATAAGTAAGAAGGGGCTAGCAGGTCAGAGAAAGGCAGGAAGAGAAATGGTTACAAAACAGCCTACAAATTAAGGTAAGGTCCGACATCTTTCCGTTGCATGTTATATTAACTCCATAGAGAATTTCCAGGCTCTAATGACTTCAATGGGAAGGGACTCTTAAAGTCAAATCCACAAACACTGAAGTTCTCCTTGGTAAACCCTCTCCATCTGGTGACCTTCCTCCTTAGATCCAGTTTCCGTTCCAGTTATAAGGTTTAGAACTTAAGAGATTTTCATGCCTCTCTCTCTCCATTGCACCTCATATCAATCAAAGAGCATCAACTTAGTCTTGCTTAAAATCGTGAGCATTAGCCTCCCTTTTTTCTTCCAGAGGGCAAAAGGCTGGTGGTCCAACCTACTAGGTCTTCCTGCTTGGCTTACGGCAACAGTATATTACAGGACCTGTTGGACTAATCGCTGAAAATGCTTCAAATCGTTTTAAATGATGCCTCTCTTCCTCTCCATGCTTCCGTCCACAATTACTGGACCGGTTTCAGTTAGGAAATGTTTAGTCAATAACTCACTATGTCTTCTGCATAGAACTGTGTCCAGAACTGCTCTTCGGTATCTTCAATCTCACTTTCAATCTTACAGACAAGCATGTTCCTTAAGTTTGGCAGCTGTATGTCTGCTCCCAGTTCCTAGATTTATATCACTAGAACTGATGGCTGCTCAGTTTCTGTATGGCTACTACCAGTAGAATATCTGTTATCTTAAAGTGTAAATTATAACCTACCACTTTTTTGTAAAAATATGAAAACCTTTGTGTTCACCAATTTTTATTCTTATTGAAGTGCAGGGTACATGAGTTCAGCACAAACACACATATGGATTTATTTATTTAGTGTTTTCTATAACGCAAACATGACCTAATGCTGGGTGTCAGAGCGCTTTACAAATCAACAGCAATCAGTTTCGTTCATAGTTTACCAATTTACAATAATATACATATTATGTCTTAGTAGGCGACTACTTAGGATATAGTAGTGCATGACATGACATACTTGCATATAAACTGTAATATCCCTTAAGAAAACGTGGGGTCACAACTCGAAGACCGTTACAAAACCAGACCATAACCATGTGGCTTGCTAGAGGTACCTTCTTTAGCCATCGTCCCTGAATTTTGCGTACGGACATGGGTATCCCACCAGGTCTGACTAAGGTCCATAGGTGAGACTTGACGAAAGCCCCTTGACTTGTGCTATCTCCTTAGTCATTACTCAGATAATAGCTGTCCAATCATCCTGATTATTTTCACTTCTTAACAAAACTGAAAATAGTAGCTTCAGAAATGACTAAAAGGTCTCAAAGGAGCAGAGAGAAGACCCTTGTTAGTTAAGTGAGTAATTTACTTATGAAAAAGGACTTAACCTCTTTGTTGAATCTCGAGACCGAGGTGATTCCTCTGATAATCTGAGGCAACGATTTCCAAATTCTTGGCGCAGCTCCCGAGAATGCTCTGTCTCATGTTCTTTTCTTTCGGAAAATTGCTGGTTTTAGTAAGTAATCAGCGGCTCCCCTCGAAGATCTAAGGCCTCCAGAAATCATAATTTTCTGGGCAAGGTAAAGTGGTGTTTTGTAGTATAGAGCTTTATGTGTAATACATGCCATCTTTAGCTGAATTATTGCCTTGTATGGTAGCCATTTGAGCACTTTCAGATGTGGAGTGTTGTGGTCAAATTTTCTTGTACCCGGTACGAGTCTCGCTGCAGCATACAGGCAGGCTTTTAATGGAGCTGTTGAAATCTTAGGTAGCCCTGCTAGTGTTGTGCATCCATACTCAATCCTTGAGATAACCAAAGCTTGCAGAGCCATTTTTAGCTCAGCAGTGTCGATGAACGGTTTCAATTTTCTAAGATAGCTCAGATGGAAACGGGCATTTTTTGCCATAGTGTTGATGGGAGCTCTCCTGTTTAATTCCTTATCCAGCGTGATTCCAAGTGACTTGGTAGAATCAACTAGAATCAGAGTACATAATAGCATGCTTAATAAACTTAATAATAAATTATTGCTTAATTGTATCCATGCTGTTTCATTTTGACTCTCCAGTCGCTTGAAACGTCTTCCAAAAAGTAGATTTAAAGTTTATATGTTTTCAGAGCCATATGCTGAAGCCCTTAGCTTAGTAATCAGTTTCGCAGCATGATTCTTTTTCTGAATCCAAATGCCATGCATTATTCCGCCGTTTAGCATGCTTTACAAAGGCTAAATAGGTTCTGGTTATGGTCACAACATCCTAAAGGATAAGATGTGTTGGTTTTCCAAGGGAACATCTTTGGGCCACCTTTTGTTTTACCAACCACAATATGTATTTCTACCTATATAAAGAAGAGCTGAAATGTACTTTTTTTATTAAGTTGCCAGTCAAATTCAGCACATGGCCATATTTCTGTGACTAACAAATTACTTGATTAGAAACACACTATCTTTTCCAAATTATTTGTGCAAATTCTTGACATTTAGAGATAAGGAGTTTTCCACCTCCTACTGTATTATTGTAACCAAGTGTTATCTCTTGCATAACTAATGGTATATGTTCTTGACTAGGCATCAAAGACTTCATGTGTGAGCTGTGTGGAAAAACATTTAGTGAAAGAAATACAATGGAGACCCACAAACTTGTTCACACAGGTAAGATCTTAGATGCCCCCATTTTCATATTGAATCGATGGAACGCTTCATTTTTGCTGTCTTCTGCTTTTCTGGGTGCCCTGTGTGAAAGTGGGTGGACATTGTGCTGAAGTTGCTCAGCTGGTGTAAACGGTATTCCTCATGGTATCTTATCTGCATGATTAATGACACACGGGTGGGTCATGTTTCCACACAATGCTCTTGGGATAGGCTTTATCCATCAACTTAAATATATCCAAATACAGCTGTCGCAAGTTCAATAATTTATGTATGTTTAGCATGTACAGCATGAATCAAATGCACTACAGCCCTATCAATACGTGATTGACCAAAACATCTCTGCAAATCATTCGAAATACTTTGTTATTGAGGGGTGTAAGAGTTCCCTGTCATTGGTTCTAGGTTCCTGCTCACAACCCATAAATCTTTGATTCCAAGAAATGAATGAGGGTGTTGGGCATAGAACAATGTGCTAATGATCTATTTGCAATAAGCCTCTAGTCAACATTCTAAAAATAAAATGTAGGGAAAAATAATATCTTATTCTAGATGAGGGAATTATGTCTTGCTTGCCAGCATAGATAATCAGCTGTAAACATTTTTGAAAAACAGTGTTGTTATTGGCTAATGGCCCCACACTGCTACATGAGTGGCCTGGAGACAAATTCTAGAAAGGGTAAGCAAATGATGCACCCGTCAGTTCCCTTAACCCCACTCATTTTGTGGTAACTATTCCCCATTTTCTAACCAAATCCCCTTGTCCTCCCTCACTGACTACTAAATCTACTGCTTATGGAAGGTGGAATTTATTAAATGTTTAGGTATTTACATGTATTTATCATTACAAACATTAACTTCCACAGAAGAAAGTATAAGTAAATTGACAATCTCAAAATAACAATTATTTTCATACAGTATATGATGACAAGTATAATATTAAAATAAATCTAATACACATTCACATACTAAAAATACATTTAAAATAATGAACAGATTATATCAAGCGTTAATGGAAGTCGTCTTATTCATTTCATTGATTGCTTTGGTCAATGTAGTAGTTTTTCCTCTGAAATATCAGAAACTCATATCATTTTCTTAGACTATTCTGCATTGGGCACATCAATAATATATGCATTAAAGCTTATAAAGGGCATCCACACAGTGTACAAGCCTTATCAGAGTTATTTTGTGTAGTCACTGGTTTGTAGTCTGCCTGTCCTTAAATTAACATAGCAGCTTTGAACATTTGAATCAAAGTTTGCCACTATATAATATGGCATGTATCCCATAGAAACAGTTTTGCATGCAAATGAGTACTGCCTTGTATTTTGTCAATGGTCTTAATCGCTGGAGTAGGTATGCTGTTTTAAAATCTTCTTCAACCAAACTTTTATCATTTAACAACTATCTTATTGCAATACTGTACACTTCTCCAAATGGGAATTCATTTACAAATCATTCAGATCATCTTAAAGTTCTTTTGCAAATACATTACATATTGTGTTGGAGACAGCATACCAAAGTGTCATAGGATGATTGTCATAGGATCTGAGCGCAACCTCTAAAGCTCAATCCTACAATACCAAGTTTCAACAGACAAACTTTTTCAGAGTTTCGGGAGCTTCTACTTACTTGGAATGTTCAAGATTTGTAACATTTGTGCATTCACGATCATAAAGGGTAAAGAAGGAAATTTTAGTAGTATAATATTTCATGACCTTACAGCTCTGATTTTCAATTTCAAATGAAGAGTAAAGTCTGTTGTGGAATATAGTGCCTAGATGGGAAAACTGTTCAAATACCTCTAAATTGGACCCAACAACACACCATTTCCTTGGGGGGGGGGGGTGATTTGTTTACCTTTTCCTAACCAAATCTTAGTTGTATTAGAATTTATCTTCAGATGATGTGTTTTAATATTCATTCTTCAAATTCAATAAAACAAGTTTTCATGTGCCTGTATGTATGTAATTTCAGGCCATATGAACAGAGTATGAAATTGTGATTTTATAATTGTGTTTCTTAGCAAATCGCAATTAGGAAATCTCAATTCCAAATGTACAAAAATGTACACGTTTCAAATAGCAATTCCTAGTGGGTCGCAAATTGACCTACCTCATGAATATTAAGAGGTATGTCGCAGTTTGCTACCTATGAGGAATTTCAGGCATCACAGGATGGTGGCCTTCTGGGGTTAGCAAGCCACCATGTCTGTGATTGCTTTTTAAGTGGGACCATTGCCTGCTCTTAAAAAATAATTGTTTCATCATTCACAAAGGGGAAAGGGTCCATTAGGACCTCTTCCCCATTGTGAATGATTACCAGTTCCTTCGGGTTGTCATTAAAATATGAATCTTTAATGACCATAATTCAGCAACACAAATTGCCCTTCGGTAATGTTACCAAATTGCAATTTGTACTTTTGTACATTTAAAGAATCAGGCCATTTCCAACTGCAAAAATGATTTACACATATTCCCCTTATGAGTAAGTGTAATAGTAGTCCAAGTGGGATCTTCCAATGAAGGTCATACAGACCTTCTAATTACATCTTCATTGTTTTTTTTCTCACTATAATCAACTTCAGAGCCAGTGCATTCCCAGTACTGCTGCTGTTTGGCCTAAAAGCCCCTTGATGCAACATAATCAGTTTATTTTTGTTCACCCAATTCTGTAAATGTTGTAAAATGTGTTGAAGACATCTTTCCAGAAGCATCTAGAACAGTGTAATAGGCTGCAAAGGCTCTGACCTTGTTTAAAAAAAAAATGGAGTAATCAAACTACCTCTTCGTGATGCATTAATTTCCAGGACAAAATGCAAAAGTAGAATAAGCGAGAAAAGATCTTTGCCCAATACCATGATAACGATTGATATATAGTTATTGGTATCCCATCTGGGCCTTGTGATTTTTAAATTATCCAATCAATATCCTCAATAGTCTTGTTCCACGTCAGTGATGGGATATCAAAGGTAATATTTGCTTATGGATTCTGAGCTATATAGTGGTCAATAGAGATACTGGAAGTATAGTTGGCATTGTGCTCTATTTACACCAACAGGTTTCCGAAGATGTGAGTTGTTATGGGATTGAGATGTAATGAAATTATGACACCATAAGTGCAAAGTGTGCTGTCATGGATACCCAGAAGTTAAGATCTTGACAGTATTGACATGCCGTTGAAAAGTAAAGGTCTAAATTGCAATGTCAGCCTTCCATACAATACAGGGTGCTTTCAGGGCCACTTTCTACCAAAGCAATACCTATGATTTATAAAATGTTAACCAATAATGCAGTCGGCCTCTTGCATCAGTTCAGATCCAAATGGGAAAGAGTTTTAGGTCTTGTGGAGACCGCCAAATGAAAGGAGGTGCTCTGCGATTCTATGAAGGTGCCTATCCATGTTTTATTCAGGATATGCAACATGCACGCAACTGAAAGTGTTTGGAATGATGCCTGATGACACATGTTGAAATACGTGATCAGATGAGCACTTACCTATTCCTTCATGGACGCTTGGCTCGTAGCATGCGTCAGCCATTTTGTGACTCGCAATTTGCGACTTGCAAAATGGACACATTAGCGATTCACGATGGGGTCGCAAATGACCGGCCTAATCAATATTCATGAGGAAGGTCGCAATTTGCAACAATTGTGAATGCACAGTAATACTGGAATGGTGGCCTGCTGGGATAGCCTACCACCATGTCTGCATTTGCTATTTAAATAAAGCAACTTTTTTCTAAAATGCAGTCCGTTTTCCTTAAAAAAAATAAAAAAAATCAGTATTCCTTTAAAGGAAAAAATAAAAAGTTTTTTTTTTCATTTCTTAAGGGCAGGCAGTGATTCATGGGACCACTGCCTGCTCTTAAAAAATATTTTTGCTGCCAAATCCAAAGGGGAAGGGGTCCCCAGGATCCCCTGGGAACCCCTTCCAGTTTGCGACCGACTTACCACCAATTTCAAATTGGTGGTAACTGTGATTGTTTTGCGACCGCAAAACAATCATACACCTCTCTGCGACTCGCTATTAAGAAGGGATGCTCATGGCACACCCCTTCCTAATAGCAACTCACAAACCCTATTTTGCGAGTCGTTAATAGGTTACAGACTCGCAAAATAGGGTTTGTATTTTTAGCTGTCACAAATGGACAATGTTATGTTTGCAGCCGCTAAAAATGGTTGTACGTCTGGCCCTAAGATACTTAAAATTCTGCTATATTTGGCGCCCAGAACAATTATGTTGGGTGTGTTGGAACAAGGACTCGCCACCAAAATATGCCTAATATTTTTGTGCTAAGGTTTTACGATAACCAAACCTGTAGCTAGAATATAATGGAGCCAGAGAACACCTGGTGTATGAAAAAAACTTTATTCCAGTCATTGTTGTACTAAGAAACTTGCTAAGCTTTGAGGACCATGGTGTAGCTGCCATAAAATGAATTCTTAATGTAGAGTTTAATTCTATAGCACCAAAGCGATCAAATGTATTAAGTATATTCCCTGAATTTATATATGCCCTGTTGTTCAAATATGACATAAATGTATGTGTTGCTGTAATCGATTATGTTTGGACAGAAAGTAATTTTTTTATGGAATGTTTTATTTCCCAACACTGAACTCCCATCTATTATGAAACATACATCTGACTACCAATATTGTGTTCTTTTGGCTATAAAATCCGCAAACAATATTTAAAAAAGAAATTGGACTAGAATATTTGATTTTCGTATAGGCCCTTTAATAAGATGGCTATATATGTAAGTATGCATTTCTTATTTGTGTAGATAAACCTAGCCAAAAGGCAGCAGAGCACAGTACAGGGTTAAAGCCAAGGATACAGTCAACAAGTGATTGGAGAGGTAGCTGGTTCTGGGAGCACAAGTGTGTTATTGCAACTCTTTCCTAAATTGGAGCAGCATTCGGGCAGGCTTAATGGATACTGGGATGTTGTTCCCAAGCCTGGCTGCATAGACAGAAAATGTATATAGTAGTTTTTTTTTTTTACGCACACTTCACCGTCTCCAGTTTGATAGTGTTCAGAGAACCACCAAATATGGTGGGCTTGTCCCCTCAATAGGCAGGGTGCTGGTCGTGAGAGCTTTGTGATTGATGCTGCTGGTCCTGAAGATGATGCAAGCTGGAAAGTGGAGCCAAAGGAGCCCATTATGATAGGGGTAATGTGATGATTTATTTTCAGGCCCTGGGTGTGTCGTGCCGTGGTTGGGAGGTGGTGGAACATTTACGAGGACTTGAACAGCAGTCTCTTTCTAGGAGGAACAGTTTCAATTTCTTTAGTAGAGAGTCTGCACTATGTTTTTCTTTGTTTTTTATAGCAATGTATTCTTCGGGGATGAAGTTGGTGTTCATGATATGTCTAAAGTGATATTGAGTCAGGGTTAGCGTTTGGCATAGGCAAGGTTCAAGTCATTGAGACAGGTTTGGTTTTTTTCTCGCTTGTTGTTCTTGACAAATAACATGAAATCTATCTTGTGGGTGCTGGGTTACAGGTAGATGCAGGACATCCAGGTCTGTGTGAGGTGCAGTTAGTATTTGGGGTATTTGATGTCTGCATGTCAGAAAACTTTCAAGTAGAGCTGTGTGTCATCGGCATATTGGTGAATTTCTATTCTGTTATTGGTGAGTGGAGCTCCAAAGGTCCATGCTATTCGTTTAGTATTTAAGTGGTCGAGATCTCAGTAGATTTACAAATGAGGAATCAGCAATGGAATTACATCAAAGACAGAGGCTAGAAAGAGACGCCAATTTAGAAAACTGGTCTTCTGCTGATGGTTAAGATTCTTAAAGGTGGTGAAATCAGATGCATCAGTGCTGCAAAGCATATGCTAGATTCTACTCCCCTCTTAAATCTGAAAAGCCATTTTGAATAGACTACGTTCATTCAGTGCTCCTTAAGGTTATGATGTACACATTAATTAAACAAGCCCATAACATGAGCAAAATGCAATTGTTAACCAAATAATACAGCAGCTAGGTTATTTATTTTGAAAGAGGTATTCTCCACAAGTTATACAAAATGTATTTTATTTCATTTTATTTTTTCTAATTGCTGTATGCCATTAGCAATCATATCAGGATGCTAAACTAGATCAAGAACAGTGGCAGTCAGATGAAGCAAACCCATGCATGGATGGTCTAGTTGTGGCTACCCATATTGGGCAATATGTCATCTGGTCAAGTTTCTGGAAGTGGTTCAGTGGGGCAGGATATTCTTCAGTCATCTTACATGTTTGATCTGTCGGGTAACTGTGCCATTCTGAGCCATAGGATTGACCAGTCTGATGGGAAGTGCCATGAGCGCAGTGAGAGAAAATTATGCAGTAAAAGGTCTGTGGTAATCTTGAAGAGAATGCTGATTGGCCTAACAGTCTCACTACACATTTCAGTATTTGTGGTTTTCTGCTCACGTATTTTTCTCACTTTTTATGAAGACTTTAGCCTCCAGTTTTCTCTCCTAGGGTGTTCAATGCATTTCTTTGCTGTCCTCGGGGATGGCAACTGTACTTCTCTGCAGTAATACTCCATTTCTGTGTGAAACCCTGTGTTGTCTTGTCCATTGCTTTCGGAAGTTCAACACACTTACCCTCTTTAATACCTTCAATACCCCTATCCTAATAAATGGAAAAATGCAAAGGACGTACATGTGGGTGTGACCTCACATAGCATGCCTACTTTACATTTGGAGGAGAAATGGACACATTCTTAAATAGTGCCTTTGTGATATTACTTTATTGGTGGCTCTTTGCATTTACAAAATGAGTTATATTCCTAGAATTATTTTTTATTCCAGACTCTCAAACTATTATGACTGTTTCTACCTTGGAGGCTTCAGTGGGTGGTATAACAATTCTGGGAAAATGAAGGGCGGCAAGAACCTGCATTTAGGCATATATGTGCAGTTGCCAATTCTCAAGTGCTAGTAGTGTCTCTCATGTAATGCTAGAGACAATGCTGAGGGAGACTGACATAAATGTATGTGTGACAGAGCTTGCTAAGCTCACTGGTACGTCCTTAACGAGAGAACTGTACAAAGAGGCTATAACGATTTCTGCATAGTGTCTTGCCACTTATGAGTTCCTTGATCCTTACTTGCTTTTGAGTGGTGGGTGTTCCTTATGTTCACTTATGGGGATGGAAACACAAAAGTAAGGTTTACAGATTTTTTAAACTGTTACTATGCAAGGGTACTGTCATTTGTTCAGCAGCTGCCCTTTGAGATGTGTGATGGGCTGTCATGAGAGATGTGTTTCTTGCATCCACTAGCTTCCTCTTTTTCTCTGCATGTACTGCCCATCAGGCATATCAAAGTTTAATAACAAATATAGAACATGCACGTCTGAAAAGCCTTATCTTTAGCAGTTTGTTCTGGTGCTTCTCTGCTCAGCTCGATGACATTCCCAAAACATTTCTGTGCACAGCTGATTTCGTAGGATAGCTATGTCTTTTGGACTTTGTGTATAGTACGAAATCCTATAACCAAAGTCTTCTGGTAATTTTTTTTTAAAACATGGAGCTTGTCCACTTCTTGGAAGCAAACTGCACATCTATGTTCCCCAAACTGCTTTATCTAAGAGTATATGTCCTCCCATGGATTTGTAGGCTAAGCACCTGTCAACTTTATTGGTCCCATCATAAAATGTCAATTCTCGATGGCCATTTTGAACTAGGTATTTTATCTTTGATTAAAGCTCCCCTCAATTACTAAATAACTCTTTGCATGTTTTTGTTTTAATTAATGCCATTCAGGTTATTGCTTTGAGGTATTTTTTGGGATTCTTTGGGACACCTAAGCGCTGCGAGCACGCATTAAGATTTTCATGACCAGCTTCAGGTCCTGTATTAGCGCTGCCTATGCCACTAACAGCTTTGTTTTAAAATCACCTACTGAGGCTCATTCTTAAGGGCTCCTAGCGGATTTTAAATCACGTTTACTGCACCTTAATTTTATGTCACAATTGTATTTTGAATAGAACTTACCATTGTGTTGTCCTGGCGTGTTCCCTGTTACACCACTGAGTTTTCAGATTGTTGTGGAGGGATAGATCGCCACAGCAGGAAGTGCGTTATTCCACTTCCGGTTTCGACGGAGGTTAGCAGTCTAGCTGCTCGCCTCCACCGGCATAAAAACCTCATGCCCTCATCGATGCGCAGCGGACGAAGGCGAAGGCGCGCCTAAGGCAAGTCTGTCTGCGCCCGTCCGCGCCTGTACCGGGCCCAGGCCCCCCCCCCCCGGCCTTATTGCTTCCCATTCCAATGGTAACTCTCGATGCTATTCCTCATCGCAGCTAAAGGAAATCAACTTATGTGCTGCTAGGCCTCATTGTCTGGCCCTGCCCCTCCCTACCAGCCTCACACCTGCACCTGTTCAATGTCCCTCATGCACTTTTATACTTCCCCCTCCCTCCACTTATATCTCCCCACCCATACAACGGGCCCTCTTTCGCGCGGTGCTTATCAATGCCCGCTCTCTCCCCAAACACAACCTGGACATCATGGAGTTTACCACTAGCCAAGACCTTGACATCTTGTTTATTACAGAAACATGGGGTGATGCCTCCTCCGGTCCGGACTTTTGCTCGGCTACACCGGACGGTTAGTGTGTGATAAGACAGGATAGACCCACAGAGAAGGGAGGCGGGCTAGCCATTATTCACAAAGCCCTATACCCTACTAAAATAGAATCTACTTTCCGCCCTGATTGCGAGGCTCTCACTTATTCCATTGCTCTCAATAACAATCAAGCTTTTAAAGGCCCTCCTTTACCGCCTCCCTGGTCCCCGCAAACGCTTCCTCTCAGCCCGAGAGGAACTGATTGAGCCTTCAGTGGGATCCTCCGACTACACCATATTAGGAGATTTCAATTTCCATCTTGAATCTCCTAGTGACAAGGATACTATCCATCTCATTACTGACCTACAAGCGGTTGGATTGCATCAGTTAGTATCAGTATCCACCCACCAAGCAGGTCATACTCTTGACGGGCTGTTCACCAATAACCCCGATATTACCTTGCTCACCGTCATCCCCCTAGTATGGTCAGACCACGCTGCAGTGATTTTTACCATTAAGGCCCACATCCCTAATCCACCTCAGTCTAAGGCGCATATTCCTAAAATCACCCTAGCCTGAAAAAACTTAGATATCCCTCTACTTACCTATACCCTTTCCAACTCTCTTTACGAGGTCTCCTCTAATCCCAGCATAGTACCCAACTTGTACCAGGACTGGCTTCAGGACGCTTTTAATTTGGTAGTTCCGATCAAATCGATCTTTCAGAATCGAACCAATCCGTCTGCCCCATGGTTCAAAGAGGACCTTAGACTCCAGAGACAGTACTGTAGAAATCTTGACAGACACTGACGTAAACACTACAATCCTCAGGACAAACAAACCTGTAAGGACGCATTCGCTATATACAAGTGCTCCATTGTTACTCATAAGAGTTCTTCCTTTCTAACCCAAATTGAGTCCGCCCAGAACTCCGCTAAGAAGCTGTTCCAGGTAGTCAACACCATTTCCAATTCTCCTACATGTCCTTCTATCGAGGCATCACAAGATCTCTGTAATTATTTAGCCAAATTTTTTGCCACCAAGGTCACCACTATATACTCGGCTTTTTCCTCTCAAACACACCCCGATGGTTCCGACCCTAATCCCTCCCTTACACCCTTCACCCCCACTTTTTCCAACTTTCACACAGTTCCTTTTGAACAGATTAGCAAACTAATCGGTTCCATTAGGTCAGGTTCTCCCCTAGACCCTTGTCCACCTTCCATACTTAAACTCATCTCCGAGGTCATTACGCCTCCACTCATGGACATCTGCAATTCCATATTTCTTACAGGTTCTTACCCATCAGTATGGAAAAAAGCAGTCATCAAACCCCTTCTTAAAAAACCTTCCCTTGACCCCTTAGCATTAGTCAATTACAGACCCATAGCTTGCCTCCCGTTCCCCGCCAAGATATTTGAAACACTCATGAACAATCAGCTATCTTAATATATTAATCAACACCATCTCCTAGACGACACCCAATTTGGGTTTAGGCAGGGTCACGGTACAGAAACGGCCCTGATAAAGGCGACTGACGAGATCAGGGCAATCTTAGATCAAGGTGGGGCGGCGGTCCTTATACTTTTGGATCTATCCGCTGCCTTTGACACGGTCGATCATTCCACCCTGATCGACCGTGTCTCAACCCTAGGTATTAACCATTCTGCAAAGGACCTCCATGCCTCGTTTCTTGCCAACCGCACCCAAACTGTGAAGCTGGGCACTTTCTACTCGCCCATCTTCACTCTGCCGTGCGGGGTGCCCCAGGGATCCTCGCTAAGTCCGACACTATTTAACATATATGTGTCGTACTTGGCGAGGGTCATCAAAGCACACGGGCTGAGTTTAACCACCTATGCCGACGACACCCAGCTGGTGTTGGCTGTGCATAACGATGGAGCAGCAGTTGCATCTAGATTCCAGGAGGGTATGCTAGCTATTAGCTCCTGGATGTCGAGCAATTGCTTAAAATTAAACTCAGAGAAGACCGAGGTCATGACCTTTGGCAGCCTTTCTCCTGGATGGTCTTCCACCTGGTGGCCAAACGAAATGGGTCCCCCTCCAGAACCTGTTGCCAAGGTCAGAAACCTCGGAGTTATGTTCAACGATAAACTGCTATTTCATCATCATGTAAACACCGTGGACTCCTCCTCCTTTCATACCTTAAAAAAAATTAAGAAGCTACTGCCATATCTCCCAGCATCTGCTGGAAAAACCCTCATTACCACCCTTATCTTTTCCAAAATGGATTATTGTAACGCCCTCCTTCTTAATGCTCAAGAGAAGGTCCTGAATAAGCTCCAATCGATCCAAAACGGCAGCTAGAGTTCTATTCAGCATCCCTAAATACAATTCCATCACCGCGGCCATACGTCATCTTCATTGGCTGCGTGTTAGAAGCCGGATTAAATTTAAAGCGCTCTGCATTGCTTACAAAGCCATCCACAACTCAGGACCTCGGTTGCTAAAGAACGCTTTTCTCATTTATACCCCCAGCAGACCCCTCTGCTCATTTATACCCCCAGCAGACCCCTCCGCTCATCCTCTACCTGCCTTCTACCAGTCCCACGGACAAAAACCTCTTCTTGGGGAGACAGCCACCCCTAGACTTTGGAACACCCTCCCTCTCTCCATCAAAACTAGCCCCACTCTTACAGTCTTCAGGAAGCAACTGAAAACTTGGCTTTTCAATCAATGATTCCTCTTAAGCGCCTCTTTGCCCGAATTATAATCCTATGCGCCGAGACACCTCAGGGTATTTGTGCGCAATACAAATCACCTAAACATAAACATAAACATATGGTCTCATTTCGACTGCCATTGTGTTTACGGCTTACGTTAACTCCCCTCTCATAACTACCATAGCAGCTTCCCTACATAAATTGTTAGCATGAAAATTAGATGTTCGAGGCATATGAGCTGTAGATCACATGCTTTGCATAAGTCTGCCATCTAGTGTTGGGTCTGGTTGTTTGCACTTTGATTTTGTTCGAAGAAGTCTTTTCCAGTCACAAGGTAGGTGACTCCTCCTTTCGGTGACCATGTGCATGGGCATCAACTCCATTGTTAGATTGTTTTTTTCCACCATCGGATTCGGCCGTGTATTGCTGCGCTCCGGTTCGACGCCGTTTCTCGGGTTCCCTTCGGTGCGCAATCCACTACCCTTGATAGTATTGTTTCTCGATCGTGTTTCCCATCCTCCGCGTATTGTATTGATTCAAATCTTCGATGGTAAGACTCGTGGAGGTCTTTTGGGCCTAAACACGTTGGGTCAGCTCGCAGTCGATGGAACGGACTCCATTCAAATTATGTCCCGGGTGTTGCGCTAAGTTTATGCCCACTGACTTTCACAAAGTGTGCAACCTGTGTCTATCCCTGGAACATGACGAACAGGACTGCGACGCTTGCTGATCTTTCCGATCCAAGAAGATGCTCCATAACCGTCTGGCTCAACATCAGGAAATGCGTCAACAAAGCTGCTCCGCACCGGATATCTTTGAAAAAGATTCTGACCATGAAGATTTTCATGCACAAGGAGCCGAGGAAGAGGAGGAACACATCTCTTTGTCAGAAACCAACTCGGACATGGATGAGGAAGTTGCACTGGGTCAATGTACAGTGAGTACTGATACTCCCCTGCCCCCAAGATATGCTGAACAAAAAGGCTCCGGTCCTTCCACTGCCTTTGGGCAAAGGTCGGCACGAGAAAAAGTTTAGAACGCCCCGCCTTCGGGCCCGGCACCGAAACATATACCAAAGCCTTCCACGCTCTGGATAGAGTTGGCCCTGTTCTGGCACGGAGCAGAAAACTACGGCACACCAAACCAAACATGTCACAGTGACCATCCCTTCAGCACCGAAACCTAAATCTTCGGATCAAAACCTTCAACACCAAAAATTACGGCACATGAAGACAAAATACCCCCTCTATATAAAACTTTATAAATAAATCTAAGGAGCCTCCTTTCGATGTTCCGCTTTTTAACACGGACCCGAAACAGAAAGAACTGGTGATTAATCCCAAAACTGGACATATTCACGTCAAATTTCCAGTTTAAAGGAAACCAGAGATACAGGAAGATTACCAAATTCCACTTAAAAGGAAAAATGGTGGTACTAATCCTTCTCCTCCTACTATCACACCTCCTTCCCCACCTAACCCAAATGTATTGATTACACCTACAAATTCACCACAACCACAGTCACCTGATCACTAAGATGACTGGGTGGGGATCTACTAGAGGACATAACTCCTGATCCATGGGAAGACTACAATACAGATCCTAACACAGATAATGAACCGGATCTATACCCTTCTAAACCCTCTCTACCTGACGACAATATAGGGTAGATAGAATTACTCAACAGGGCTGATGAATATCATGGAGTCCAACTTCACAAAGAGGCCCTTGAAGAAGATTTTCTCTTTGAGAATGTAAGTTCCTCTCAAAGAGCATGCCCATGCTCAAAGGTATGCTCAAACATGCAGTTGAAAATTTCAAAGACCCTGTGCGTGCCAGAATTGTCACACGCAGAGTAGACAAAAAATATAAGCCGGCACCTACAGAGCCAATCTACATCAAAGGTCAACTCCCCTTAGACTCCCTAGTGCTTTCTAACGCTCGCAAAAGAGCAAATTCTCACGCCACAGGACATGCCCTGCCTCCTGATAAGGAATCCAAACTTACAGATGCCTCTTGTAAGAGAATAGCTGCGCAAGCAGCCAATCACTTGCATATTACCAACACCCAGGCTCTTTTAGCACGTTATGACAGGGCTTATTACGACAAGCTGGAAAAATTTATCCAATTCATACCAGACAAACAAAAATAAATAAAGCCAGTGACTAAATACAAGAAAGAAAGTTTATTTCTAATACATCCATTAGATGTGCTTTAGATGCAGCTGATACCGCAGCTCACACAGTTAACACCAGTGTTCTTCTGCGCAGACACACCTGGCTCAGAATTTCAGGGTTAAAACCCAAAGTCCAAGTCTCCATTCTAAATCTACCCTTTGATAAGGATCACCTTTTTGGCCCTGTAATGAGATACTTCTTTAGACAAAATGAAGGACACAGAGGGCAAAATCCATGGGAGTTTTACAGCTCCCTTCCAATAGGGGCTCCTTTTGCTGCTCCATTTACAGAGTGGGCTCAAAAAATATATCCTCAGAGAATCCCTCCTCCTCTTACAAAGGCATCAATCAGTCACCCTCTTCCAGAGGTTACTTTAGAGGAGGATTTCGAGGCAATAATGGCAAGGGAAGAGGTAGAGGTAACTCAACACGTACTTCCCCTGCAAATCACAAACAGTGACTTCCTGCCTCTACCCTCCCGATCATTCCACACCTGGCGCGGAACTCCATTCTCAATTTCTAGTTGTCTGGAATACATTAACTTCAGACAGATGGGTTCTACAAATTATCCAAACTGGTTATTGCCTGGAGCTTACCGATAATCCCTCAAACATTCCTCCAAGATCACACAAAATGTCACATGAGCATTTAAACCTTCTCAAACAAGAAGTTCTCTCTATTGCAGAAAGAAGCTATAGAGCCAGTCCCATTACAGTATCAAGGGGCCGGCGTATACTCCCTATACTTTCTCATACCCAAAAAGGACGGCTCTCTCAGGCCTATGCTAGACCTCAGAGACCTAAATCTGTATATACAATCAGACCATTTTCACATAGTAAGACTCCAACAAGTGCTCCCAATCCTTCAGCAAGGCGACTTTCTGTCTACTTAAGACTTAAAAGATGTGTACTTTCATATTCCAATACATCTGGCTCATCGCAAATATCTCAGGTTTGTGGTAGTGTGACAACATTACCAGTTCAAAGTTATTCCATTCGGAGTCACCACTGCTCCCAGATTATTCACCAAATGCCTAGCAGTAGTCTAAGCTCTTCTGAGAAGACAACATATTCACGTCTTCCCATACTAAGACGACTGGCTCATCAAAGCCAGTTCACAAGCAAACTGTCTACAACACACTTGCAGAACAGTACAGCTGCTCCACAATCTTGGATTCACTGTAAATCTGTCCAAGTCCCATCTCCAACCCTCCAACATGCAAACGTACTTGGGAGTCACTCTTGATACACAAAAAACTCTAGCCTGTCCCAATCCATACAGAAACAGCAACTTTCAGGCTCTAATTTCCCAGGTCCAACCCCACCACTCATTGCCAGCTCGGGTTTTCATGCAGTTACTGGGAATTATGGCGTCTTGCATCTTAAAAGTTCCATACGGAAAACGTCAAATGCCTCCCCTTCATGAATACTTAGCACATCAGTGGAATCCGTCTCCGTGTCAATTATTAAATCTAGTGTTGGTGGACGGCTGCACTCATCGCTCTCTGCAGTGATTGAATCCACAAAACCTTTCCAAAGGGCGGCCCTTCATACACCCAGTTCAACAGACAGTGCTAACAGCAGACTCATCACTCACTGGTTGGGGAGCTCATCTCCAAACTCACACGATTCAGGGCATGTGGAGTCAGCAGCAGAAGCAGCTTCCCATAAATCATCTAGAGCTGCTAGCAGTATTTCTGGTGCTCAAAGCCTTTCAAGCTCACCTTGTAGGCAAAGTTGTTCTAATCCTAGTAGCTCCCACATGGGCCCGTCAACTTTGATTCATCACCCTGTTGGAGCTCTCAGTAGTTCTTCATCAAAAACAACATGTCGCATCCAATCTCCTTACGCAGAGCTGTGGAGAGATAAAACACCCAGATCCCAGACATCTCAACCTCGCGATCTGGCACCTGAAATCATAGAGTTTGGCTATCTCAATCTTCCGCCAGACTGTATGAACATTATTAAAGAAGCTAGACGACCTACTGCAAGAGCTTGCTATGCAGCAAAATGGAAGCGATTTGTTATTTATTGTATTAACAACCATATCAACCCGCTTGATACTTCAATTCAAAATATCATTTACTATTTACTGCATTCACAACAATCAAATTTAGCGTACACATCTATACGCTTACATTGCGCTGCAATAGCTGTATACGTTTAGAATAGACAACATCTGTCTCTTTTCAGAGTGCGTGTTATTAATGCCTTTCTGGAAGGACTCAAAAGAGTTATTCCACCAAGACTTCCACCTGCCCCAGTGTGGAATCTTAATATTGTCCTTACCAGACTAATGGGTCCACCCTTTGAGCCATTGCATATATGTGAACTGCAGTTTCTCACTTGGAAAGTTGCTTTCCTCATTGCTATCACATCACTGAGGAGAGTAAGTGAGCTTCAGGCTATAACCATATAAGAACCATTTTTACAAGTACACCAAAGCAAAGTGGTTCTTTACTAACACTAAATTTCTACCCAAAGTAATTTCTGCCTTCACATCAACCAATCTGTTGAGTTGCCTGTGTTCTTTCCTCAACCAGATTCTGTGGCAGAACTTGCTCTACACACCTTAGATTTTAAACGAGCATTACTTCATTACATAGAAAGGACTAAACCTTTTTGTAAAACTCAACAACTCTTTGTTGCTTTTGCTCCACCTCACAAAGGTAATCCAATTTCTAAATCTGGTATTGCATGGTGGATAGTCAAATGTATTCACACAAACTATGCAAAAGCAAAGAGGACTTTAACAATTCCCCCAGAGTGCATTCCACTCACAAACTGGGGGCTTCTATGGTTTTCTTAGGAAACATTCCCATAGCTGACATCTGTGAAGCTGCAACATGTAATACAACTCACACATTTACAAAACACTACTGTGTAGCTATGTTAGCAAGACAACAAGCTAATGTAGGCCAGGCAGTTCTTCGTACACTCTTTCAAACCACTGCAACAGCTATAGGTTAGCCACCGCTTTGGGAGATTACTGCTGTATAGTCTATGCAAAGCATGTGATCTACATCTCCCATGCCTCGAACGGAAAATGCTACTTACTGAGTATGCATCTGTTCTTGGCATGTAGAGCTGTAGATTCACATGCGCCCACCACCTTCCTGGGTACCTATACCTTTTGCAGTAGTATCTTAGTTAGATACATACACATTGCCCTCTATATTCTACTCTTACTAACTCCATTCTCACACTCTGCGGGAAAACAATCTAACAAAGGAGTTGATGCCCATGCACACTATCACCGAAAGGAGGAATCTGAAAGAGACACGTTAGTATTAGATTCCTTACCTTAGAATATCCCCAGGCGTCAGACTGGATCTGGAAATTTTTGCGTAGCAGTACCCTTGCGCGTCGGTAGGCGTCGTCTGCGGCTCCGCGTCCGTCGTCGGCGTCGTGGGCGCCGTGATGACGTCGTCGGAGTACTTAGACGCCGCCTCCGCGTGCTGACGTCAGTTCTTCTTTTTTCCGCGCCAGCTAGCGCAGATCTGGAAAAAGCAGTAACCCTAGTCAATTTTGACTAACTTTTTTTGATCCTTTTTGATCGCGATTTCGAAGTCTCCGACTCCGAAACGGTGCCGATAGGGATGCCCGGCTTCAAGCATTGTGACGATTGCGACCGGCTGATGTCGGTCACGGATCCTCACCGTGTGTGTTTGTGGTGTTTGGGCGTCGACCACGACGACAAGGCCTGCTCCGACTGCCGGGCCCTCTCTTCGAAAGACAGGCGGGAGCGGTCCCGTAGGCGCCTCGAACTCCGGCAGTCGGCCCCGCGCCGTGAGAGGTCCCGATCCCATGGGAGGTCGAGGGACAGGTCGCGGGCCCGGAGCCACCACAGCTCCGAGAGTAGGCCGCACTCCTCCGGGTCCAAGTCGTCGTCAGGTAAGCGGCACAAGAAGTCCAAGCGGCGTCATCGCTCCTCGGACTCCCCCCGACGCTCGCGCGATGTGGCCGGCGGTTCGGGTGACACCACCCACGCGGCTCCGTCGGAGTCGCGGGCGCCGCGTCCAGCTCCACACCCTCCGGTCCCTGGGCTGAACGCGTCGCCGGAGGAGATCGAGCGCTTCCTCATGGCCATGAGGAAACTCTCTCCTCCGATGGGCTCCGCGGCGCCTCCGGGCCCAGCGGACCCGTCTGGGAGCCCTAGCGGGTCGCCGGCTCAGGCCCCGACGCCGTCGGGTGCTTCGGCCCCGACGCCGCCGATGCCTTCGGGCCCGGCGCCGCAGGTCACTGTTTTCCCGACGCCGCCGGCGCCGAGGGGTCCAGTTGTTCCTAAGCCGCCGGCGCCTTCGGGCCCGGCGCCGCAGGACGCCGCTGGTCCTCCTTCGGGATCTGGTTCGTCGCCGGTGGATCTGACGACCTCCCCGGCGTCGGACCCTCAGGTGTCGCCTCCAGCACCGTCCTCGGGCGGCGCCGACCCCGGTCCTCCTTCCGTTCCTGTTCGGCCGTCGGGACGGCCCCGTTGGGCGCCGCTCCAGACGCCGTTAAGTGAATTTCACTTTTATGAACAGGCCCCATTGGTTGAGGACCCTGAATTTCAGGAGATGGGTGAAGGAGAGGACTGGGAGGGGTCTGAGGACCCTCTGACCAGGGAGTGTCAGTCTCATGAGGACTGGACAGGAGACCTTGGGGAGGCCAGTGGCCTGGACACCTCTCCAGACACTGGGTTTGTCTCCCCTCCTACCGTGGCTTCGGAGGAGGGGGCAACGTATAGTGTGGTGCTGATGAGGGCTGCCAAGGCCTTGGGCCTTGAGCTCCCCGTCGCGGCCGTGAGGACTAACCTCCTCACTGAGGTCCTTAAACCGCAGTCAAGCTCGGCCGAGCCTCTGCTGCCTTTTAATGAGGCCTTGACTGACGTTCTTCTGGGCACTTGGTCCAAGCCCGCTACGGGTTCTCCCGTAGATAGGAACGTGGCCAGACGCCACCGCCCAGCCCCGGGCGACCCATGTTTTCTGTCCTCCCACCCTACCCCCGAGAGCCTGGTCATCCAGGCCTCCAATTCCCAAACCGCATTCCCGTCGGCCCCGCCGGATCGGGAATCCAAGAGATATGACCAGTATGGGAAGAAGATCTTCTCATCCATTAGTTTAGGCCTGCGGTCTTCCAACACCGCCTGCCTCTTGGGACGTTACACCCACTCTGTGTGGGATAAGGTCGCGGAAGTGCTGCCAGAGTGTCCGTTGGAGGTACGGGCCAAACTCGGCCAAGCCCTTGTGGAGGGCAGGGATGCAGCCAAGTATTCCATCCGGTATGGGCTGGATACCACTGACTCACTGGGTTGAGCGATGGCAACGACGGTGGCGGTCAGACGCCACGCCTGGCTGAGGTCCGCCAACTTCTCGGCAGATGTCCAGAGCACGCTCATGGACATGCCGTTCGATGGCCGTCGCCTTTTTGGCGACAAGGCAGACCATGCGCTTGAGCGTTTTAAGGACTCCAGGGCTACGGCCAAGTCCTTGGGCCTCTCGGCCCAACGCCAGCAATCGGCTGCCTATCACTCCTTTCGTGGCCACGGAAGGGGTGCGCCCACACGTGCCGCCAGCCACGCACCGCAGGGCAATACCCAACGCGGTGGCGGCCGTGGGAACCGCCGTCCAGGCGGTCGGGGGCAGCGGCGAGGTCAGTCCACACCTTCCCCCGCAGCATCCGCCTCAAAACCCTCCTAGTCCGTGCTTTCAGGCCCATGTGACGCTAGTGGGAGGCAAGGTTCGCCATCACCACCTCGACTGGCGCACTGTCACGTCGGACAGGTGGGTGCTGCAGATTGTCCGAAGGGGCTACTCCCTCCCCTTCGAAACGACTCGTCCAGCCATGCCACCGCAGAACCACCGTGTATCGGGGGATCACTTGCGACTTCTGCAGGAGGATGTTACGGCCCTCTTGGCCAAGGGGGCCATCGAGCGCGTTCCTGGGCCAGAAGTAGGGTGTGGTTGCTACTCCCACTACTTTCTGGTACCCAAGAAGGGCAAAGGGGGCCTACGCCCTATCTTGGACCTACGGAACGTCAACGGCTTCCTCCGGAAGGAGAAGTTCAAGATGCTGACACTGGCTCAGGTCCTGGCTGCCCTGGACCCAGGAGACTGGATGGTAGCGTTGGACTTGCAGGACGCTTACTTTCATATCCCAGTCCTGCCTGCCCATCGGCGCTACCTGCGGTTCATGGTGGGCCACGAGCACTTTCAATTTACCGTGCTCCCCTTTGGCCTTACCAGCGCCCCACGGGTGTTCACGAAGGTGATGGCGGTGGTCGCAGCTCATCTGCGCAGGTTAGGGGTTTCAGTCTTTCCCTACCTCGACGACTGGTTGTTGAAGGCGGGCTCGCCCCAGACAGTCGTCAGTCACCTCCAGACGACGGCAGACCTCCTGTACCTGCTGGGGTTCTCCATCAATGTGCCGAAGTCACACCTGTGTCCCTCTCAGAAGCTCCTCTTCATCGGAGCGGTTCTGGACTCGGCGCGGTTTCGGGTTTATCCGCCCGAACAGCGGGTCCGGGATATTCAGGCTCTGATTCCCATCTTTCAGCCGTTATCCCGGATTTCGGTCAGGTTGACGCTGCGGCTTCTGGGGCTGATGGCCTCCTGCATCCTACTGGTGCATCACGCCATGTGGCGGATGCGGGCTCTGCAGTGGGACCTGAAGTTTCAGTGGGCCCAGCATCAGGGCAACCTATCCGACCACGTCCTGATCTCGGAGGGCACTGCGAGACAGCTGCAGTGGTGGCTTACGGACCGCGATATGGTCAGCGGCAGATCCCTCTCCCTTTCCCCAACCGGAGCACGTAGTTGTGACGGACGCGTCCCTCCAGGGCTGGGGAGGCCACTTGGGAGAGGCGGAGATCAGAGGCCTCTGGTCTCCGGCGGAGACCCGGCTCCACATCAACCTGTTGGAGCTCAGGGCGATTCGTCTGGCACTGAAGGCATTCCTCCCCTCTGTCCGGGGGAGTGTAGTGCAGGTGTTCACGGACAACACCACCGCCATGTGGTACTGCAACAAACAAGGCGGGGTGGGGTCATGGATCCTTTGTCAAGAGGCTCTTTGCCTTTGGCTATGGCTGGAACGCCAGGGCGTGACCTTGGTGGCTCAACACCTGGCAGGTTCTCTGAACGCCAGGGCGTACGAGCTCAGCCGTCGGTGCATGATGGATCACGAATGGCGTCTGAACTCTGACGTGGCGCAAGGCCTCTTTCAGCGATGGGGAGAGCCTTGGTTAGATCTATTCGCCACCGAAGAGAACACGCAATGTCATCAGTTCTGCGCGTTGGAATTTCCAAGGCGGCACTCGCTCGGAGACGCTTTTCGTCGCGAGTGGAGTTGCGGTCTGTTGTACGCCTTTCCGCCTATACCACTTCTGCCCAGAGTGCTGAAGAAGATCAGGCGCGACCGGGCCCAAGTCATCCTTGTGGCTCCGGACTGGGCTCGAAGGTACTGGTATCCAGAGCTACTCAGTCTGTCAGTCGATCCCCCGGTTCGTCTGCCTCTTCAGGAGGACCTTCTGTCGCAGCAGCAGGGGACGGTCCTCCACCCGAACCTGTCCAGTCTCCACCTCCATGCTTGGAGATTGAGCGGCGACAGTTGAGGCCATTTGACTTGCCTCCTGAAGTTTGTAACGTCATTCTGGCAGCCAGGCGTCCCTCCACAAAGTCGGTATACGCCTGCAGGTGGAACAGATTTGTGGCATGGTGCACAGCAAAGACTGTGGATCCCCTTAATGACCCTCTTTCTGAAGTCCTTCTCTTCCTTCTTTCTCTTGCCCAGCAGGGCTCTGCTCTGGGCACTATCAAGGGCTACCTTTCTGCCCTTTCGGCCTTTCTCCGGCTACCTGATCAGCCTTCTTTGTTCAAGTCCCCTATTGTAAACAGATTTCTTAAGGGCATCACTCACACGTTTCCTCCTGTTCCGTTTGTGATGCCTCAGTAGGACTTGAACCTGGTTTTAACATTCCTGATGTGCGCTCCCTTTGAGCCACTTCACAACTGTCCTCTTCGCCTTCTGACCTTGAAGACTGCTTTCCTGGTTGCCATCACCTCTGCCAGGAGAGTGAGTGAGCTCCAGGCTCTTTCTTGTACTCCACCTTTCCTTTCTGTCCATCCGGACAAAGTGGTGCTTCGTACCAAACCTTCTTTCCTGCCCAAGGTTGTCACGGCCTTTCACATCGGGCAGTCTATCACCTTGCCAACCTTCTTCCCGCCACCGCAACCCTCTAAAGAGGAAGAGCGGCTCCACCGTCTGGACCCAAAATGTGCGCTCTCATTCTACTTGGATCGCACACGCCAGTTCCGGGTGGATGACCAACTCTTTGTTGGTTACGTGGGCGCTAAGAAGGGGAAAGCGGTGCACAAGAGGACCATCTCTCGGTGGATCATCCTGTGTATCCAGGCATGCTACTCCTTGGCTAGGAAGGAGCCCCCGGTTGGACTGCGGGCTCATTCTACCCGAGCGACGGCGACTACCACTGCCCTGGGCAGGGGTGTGCCCTTACAAGACATCTGTCAGGCAGCTACGTGGGCATCGCTGCACACGTTTGCAAGATACTACTGCCTGGACAGCCAAGTCCGGAGGGATGGCTTCTTTGGCCGTTCCGTCCTCCAGGACTTTCTGGTGTGATTATTGGTTCGCAGACCCACCACCGGGGTTGGTATTGCTGGGGTATCTATTCTAAGGTAAGGAATCTAATACTAACGTGTCTCTTTCAGATGCACAAGTTACTACTTGTGTAACCATATATCTGTAAGAGACATTAGTTAGTATTAGATTCCTTACCGACCCACCCATCCTCCCCGTTCTGCGAACCAATATCTAGGGTTAGGGTTGTCCCCTTTCAGGGCCCTAGTTTCAATGGCACCAGTGTTGGTTTTTAACATGGCTCTGCGTTTCTGGTGCGGAAAAGCTGTGTCTAAGAACTGACGTCAGCACGCGGAGGCGGCGTCTAAGTACGCCGACGACGGACGCGGAGCCGCAGACGACGCCTACCGACGCGCAAGGGTACTGCTACGCAAAAATTTCCGGATCCAGTCTGACGCCTGGGGATATTCTAAGGTAAGGAATCTAATACTAACTAATGTCTCTTACAGATATATCGTTACACAAGTAGTAACTTGTGCGTAACCTACAACGTGACTGGAAAAGACTTCTTTGAACAAAAATAAAGTGCAAACATCCGGACCCAACACTAGATGGCATACTTACATGAAGCGTGTGAATCTACTGCTCTCCATGCCAAGAACAGATGCATATTAAGTAAGTAACGTTTTCCCTTCAAGATTTCTGTGGCTTGGCAATATTTAGAGGAGCTACTAAGTAATCTATGTGAACTCCAGGTGTAGAAATGGCACCTATATAAGGATGGGTGTGTGTTCAAAGATTTTTTGTCAGTTTAAGTAATTAATCTGTAGTGGCTTCTGCTAAACACATTTGTCACATAGGATTAGCAGAATCTTGAGTACTGTGTTCACTGATGTGCTGGTTCAAGCATGCACCAGTCAACTGCTTGTGCGCTGCGGTGATTTTCGCACTACGCGGCTGTTTTTAAAAAGCCACGTTACATGACGAGCTCAGCTCGTCCTCAGCGTGCGAGCGGCACAACTGATGACGAGCTGAGCTCGTCATCAGCGCCGAAGGGGTTAAAGACTCGGTCTACCGTGGTTCCATAAAGGCTGAAACCATGCCTGATTTTCAGGATATTAACAAAAGATAACATTATATGTAGTGGAGCTAATTAATATAGTTGGTGGTTATCCTGAAAATGTCATGGATAGGGTCCTTCTGATTTATGTTGGACACTTGTCTGTTGAAGTAATGTTAGTTGTAGCTTGACAGGTTGCATGCCAGGATATCGTCCCTACATTTGCCTATCAAAGTTTGCCTTTGCACGCACAGTTTAAAAGCAGAATTCTGGCTATGCTTGATTTTGCGCATAAATTGTTAATTTGGAAGTTGGTTGACACTTAGTGCTGTTGAATGGCTTCCACCCACTTGTGATACCTTGGAGGCCAAAGTGATGCCGCTCTTTGTGGGCCTGTTGTTGGTCAGAGAAGACATACAGTGGTCTTCTCTTCAGGACGTTATCCTAGCAGCTCACTCAGTGACAATTCCTTGGCTCAGGTTCATCAAAGAGATGCTAGAGTTTATTGGGGTGCCCGAATTGTGGACTAATACAGCCACCATAATCTTACCTTTAAAAAAACAGTACTAATGAAGTTCTACTGGTCACCGGTAGACGCCAAAGCAGCTGCAAGTGTAGATCTCCATGCACTATAATTAAAAGTTCTTAGTTTTAAGTCTATATTTAGATATGAGCTTTTTTGGGATTAGATTACTGCTCCCTCCGACAGGAAACTATACTTTCAATTTAGAGTAGGCACACTCTCTTTGAGAAGTTCAAAAGATGGGGTGACCCTGTGTCCCTCAGAACCTGGGTAATTAGACGATTAAAGAAAAATTGGTTCTGTCGGGTAGAACTGATATTGATTATGGGTACAGTTAATGTAAAAACGAAAAGATAAACTCTCTCAATACACACAAATATTCAAAAGACAGTACTCAATCAATCAGTTCTGCTCTCCAAGGTGTTTGCTCAAGCGTTTATCAGAATTACTTCATTCCATGATAAGCAATACAAATTTTTACAATAAATACAAGGCGCCTTGTATTTATTCACCCACAGCCCAGCTCTTTCGCTCAGTATTATATTGTATTCATATTTCTTCTTAATGAGTTCTTGTAGTGTTGCTGTGTATTGTGTGTCTCCTGCGTGTGTCCTCTCTAGTCTTTTGATGTCAAGCTCGAGCTGGGACAGATGCTGGTTTGTGTTTTTGTTGATTTTGGCTTTGATGTTTATTATTGTCCCCCTTACTGTCGCCTTCAATGCATCCCATATGATCCTAGGGTCCGAGTCTTTGGTGGTGTTATGCATAAGGCAGTCTTTTATTGCCTCTTCTATTCTGGATTTATTTTCTTGGTCTTGTTGAACCTCCATCTACGGAGGATGTCCTTGTGGCAACCACTCGGCTTCAAGCTGATGCATGAGTGATCTGAGACTAGTCTAGGTGCGATGGCTGTGTCCTCTATTAGTTGTGTATGTGTCCCTGTGATCAGTATGTAATCTATCCTGCTGTATGAGTTGTGTGTGTTGGAGTAGAAGGTGTAGTCTCTAGTGTCCGGGTTTTGGAGTCTCCATGGGTCTTTGAGGTTGAGACTGGAGCACAAGTTCTTTAAAGTGTTTTGCGCAGTCGGGGCTGGGAGTGGATATGTGATTGTCTAAAGTGTGGTCAAGCGCAATGTTGAAATCCACGGCAACCACCATGAGATCGTTCTGCGGTATGTTTTCTAGTTTGCGCGTTATCCCCTCCCAAAATCTGGGGTTGTCTGTGTTCGGGCCATATATGTTTGCCACGTGTATGTCTTCTTCCCCTCTTTTTAGATGGACTATCAGAGTTCTCCCCTCATCGTCGTGGTGTTGTGCTTCTATTGTTAGTCTGGAGTTCCTAGTTATTATGGTGATCACCCCGTGTTTCTTCCCCACTGTCGGTGAGCATGCTACCTGGGCTATCCATTTGGCTTTCATTCTCTCTGAGTCCTCTAGGGATAGTTTTGTCTCCTGCAGTAGGATAATATCTCCTTTGGTCTTAGGTAGGTAATACAGAATTTTCCTCCTTTTGACTGGGTGGGTGAGACCTTTTACGTTAAGGGAGACTTATCTTTAAGTTAGCTGCCAGGGTGTGTCTGTTAGGCTGTGTAATTGGTGCTGGGGTGTGGTTGCTGTACCACATTGTTCTATACCCTCCCTTACATGTCTAGAGCATGCATGCTCCCTGTTTGGGCCCTCTATGTACTTTGGTGGTGCTGACCGCTGATTATAGGATCGCGGATATGTGGCTGCGGTCCTCCCGCATGCTCCGGTTATAGTGTTTACCCCTGTGCAGATATGTAGAGATAGATAGGTGTTGATAGTATAGAAAAGAGTGGTTTGAAGTAGGACAGTTAAACAAGACAAACATTCCCCCCTCCCCTCAACCTCCTTCCCCCCTCCCCTCCCCCCTTGCTCCCCTCTCCCCCCCTTTTATATATTGTCGTGTGTAGGACGTGTGACGACAAGAATGCCGAACCGTCTCCCCGGGAGGTATTCTATAGTGTGGTATTGTATACTTTATAAAACACACAAGATGATGGATGGACTGTTGCACAATGGCAAAACATTCAACCCCAGTCACAGATCTGGGTTTAATCCATCGTATTTTGCTCACCAAGCCACCCCAGTTCAGACATGGCCATATGCAAATCTGTCTTGACCCTGTGCCTCATGGGAACAGTCCAGAACGAACTGCCAAGCCATGTCTTCCCTGGACCGGAATCAAGCATCCTAGGACCGGTTTCTGGCTATCAGCCTTCATCAGCCTGGATAGCTTGACTCCAGTGGCCTAGTGAGCACGGGACCCACGTCTGGGCATACCCGGGCTTGGTGAGCAAAATAACAATGGATTAAACCCAGATCTGTGACTGGAGGTGAATGTTTTGCCATTGTGCAACATTCCGTCCATCATCTTGTGTGTTTTGCTGTTCACCCTATGTGGGAAGGGTATGTTGTGTGTTTTATTGTATACTTTATCCCACAAGTTGCCCTTTATGGAATCGGGATACCTACTGTGCAACATAGTGTCCCATTTGTACATACACGGTATGAGTCTTTACTTTGTTAGCCCCTGTACCCCCCTTCATCCTCCTCCCCTTTCTCATTTAAAAGGATATGTAGTCTGAAATCTGTTGGTGTTGGCTCGGCTCGGTTTCGATTCCGACCTGTCTCTTCGATTGGTTGCTGGCAGGACGGGTGGGGTCTTCTTTTGCACTTGTTTTGAGTCTTGAGGTAGATAAACTTAGTTCCTTTGTGGACCCTTTCCTGGGTAGTTGTCGCTGATTGAGACTGATTTTTGTAAAACTAATTAACGTAGGTCTGTTTTTATCTATGAATTTTAGTGATGAGTGTGTTTGTATTTGTACTTTTATGGCCCTGGAGGCTGAAATAAAGTTAATTGAATTGACATACAGTGGTTATTGGTCAGAATTAATGGTGAGTATTACTGTTTAACACTAGTATTCCATGGTTTTATGTGCTAGTAAAATTTAATTGAGTGATCAAGGCCATGGTTATTGAAGATAAGTTGAGGTTTACTCTAGAACCTGATATAAAAGGTTATAAACTCACACCAGCATGACCCTGACGTCTCGTTTCGTGCTCTTCCAATGTATTGACCATCTCCTCCAGGGAGTCTGTCTCGGCGTACCTCCCGCAGATCAGCTGATGAGTCTTGCTTCATGGCCGATAAGTCCTCTCGGAGGGAGGAGAAGAGCGATTCTAAGAAGGTGCGGCTGACTAGGGCCTTCGCGCGGTCTACTCCCTCTGTCTCTTCTGTGGCCTTCGGAGTCAGGCCATCAGGCTGCAGAATAGATGGCTTAAGCAACATGTCCTTCACTGATCTGTCCTTTTTCCCCTTGACGCAGGCCATTATAGGGTGCTCGTGCTTATAAACCAAGGCAGGTGCTGTAGCCGTTCACAGTAGGGCAGAGAGGGCAAGGGGATACCTACCTAGCTGGCTTGGGGAGCCCCTTTTTTATGCACTTTCCTGTTGGCCTGGGGCTTTCCCCAATATTCTCCCTTGTCTCAGGCTGACAGCACAGGCTGAGTCCTCTCCCTACGCTGGAGGCACCTCCATGGGTCTCCTAGGGCCCTGCAATACACTCCTGGTGGGGCAGCGCCCTGGAGGGTGTCTGCCGGTGAGCTAATGCGGCCTGCCACCTTTGCTTGTTCGGGGTGATAAGAGTTTCCTTAAGCGGGGGGGAAGGGTGAGGCCGGGGGCCACCACGGCTGTTTCCAGGCCTTCAGGCCATGCCCTATATTTCAAGCTGGGCCTCAGCTGCCCCGCCGCCCCTTGCACTTGCCCGCTTCTCCTTGCACCTCCGCGGCGTCTCTGCAAACTCTCCTGACCGCCAAGCTCCAATCCAAGTCCTCCGCTTCCACCGGGATGAGTCGTAGCCAGGAGAGCTAATCTGCTACTGTTCGCCACCACGTTGTGAGCCGTCGAGGGGCTTGATCTCCTCGCATGCGTGCAGCCGTTTCAGGCCGTTGGCTCAAGCCCCACCGGTCTCCGCTAAGGCCTCCGTCTCGCACTAGGTCCACGAGTTGGCCGGGGAACTCAGCCCCACCACACGCTATTTGCAGTAATGAGCCGTAGGCCTCTGGTCTCAGCCTCCCGTGGAATGCAAGCCGGTCTATTCTGAGGTCTGCGCGAGGCCATGCAGGGAGTCCCCTCTCACCCTGGCGGTGCAACTCATCAAGCCACAGCCCCGCGAATGCGGAAGCACCCCGGCTTGGCCTCGTCTGCTGGATCCACTGACCTCGCTTGCTCTCGGGTCCATAGAGATCCCTGATGCATCGCTTTTTCGTTATGTTGCCCCCTCGGCCGCACCGACAGGCCCCCTGCAATCTGCTGCATAAGTTTGAAACAGGTACGCTTCCTGATTTGGAGCCAGTGCAGTGATCTCAGAATAGGTACCGAAGGGGATTGGGATGGAAGATTTGGACTAGTCTGGCAGCGGTATTCTGCATTAGCTGTAGTCTAACATATAGGTCTTAATTAATGTAGGCCATAAGTGCATTGCCATAGTCTAAACGGCTAATAATTAGACCCTGAACCAGCGTTTTCTTGGCTTCTGACGGTATCCATTGGAAGATTTTTTGTAGCATTCCCATAGTGCAGTAGCATGTGGCCAGGGTCTGATTTGCATAGTCCTTCATGGATAACGTGTCATCTATTATTATCCTGAGATTTCGCACCGTAGATTTCAGTGTGGGACAAGGGCCCATGCTGATGGGCCACCATTCAGGTGACCAGAATAGTTTTTTGTTTGCCAAATAAAATCAATCACTACGTTCTTGCATGCATTGAGTTGTAGATAATTTTTTTGCATCCAGTTGGATATACGAAACATAAAGTTGATAAATCTGGTTCTTGTGTCGTCAGGGTTGGGTCCCAAGATGACAATTAGCAGGGTATCATCTGCATAGGAGATTACTTCAAAGCCATATGTTCTGATTACCCTAGCTACGGGTGCTACATACTTGTTAAAAAGGATATGGCTAAGCGCTGATCCCTGGGGGACCCCTATGTCAACCTTTGAGCTGCTGGATAATAAAGTTTCAATTTGGACAGTGCTGGAGTGATCTTTTAGAAATATTTTGAGACAGTTTAGAACTTTGCCTTCCACTCCAATCTCTTCAAGCCTCTGTATTAAAATTGCATGAGAGATGGTGTCAAAGGCCGCCATTATGTCCAGGAGGACCAGCACTGTTGACTGCCCGTCATCTAAAGAGAGTTTTATGTTATCTACTACCTCCACCAGTTCTGAAACCGGCCCTGAAACCTGATTTAGAAGGGTCAAGTAGTTGGTGCTGTTCTAGACAGGCCAATAGTTGTTTGTATTAACCAGGGATTCAATTATTTTCCCAGAGTAATGCAGCAGGGAGATTGGCCGATGGTTATTACATTCTATTTATTTCGTAAGGATTGGTTTGACCCTAGCCGATTGCCATTTGATGGGGACTTTCTCCAGGTTTAAGGAAGTATTAAAAAGCTTGGTAAAACTATTGAGTATGGTGGGAGACAGAGTGGGCAAGATGTGAGGTGGAGCTAAATCTTTAGGAGACCCTGATTTGATTCCCCTCCAGAATTAGTTCGGTAAGCACGTCAAGACATACTGTCCTGCATGTGTACATATAAATTTGAATTTACTATCATGGGATTACAGAGGGCGATATAGATCTTGTCAATTTTTCCTCTCTAAAGAAGATCTAAAATATCTGTTCAAATTTGTGAGGAGGGGCTGGCGCTCTGGCAAGGTGAAGGATAAGTAGATTCATTTATAATTCTGTGTAGTTCCTTTTGGGAGTTTGCTGCTCTGTCAGTTCTATTGACAATATAGGATTTCCTAGCTTCCTTAATGTTATCTAAATAATTTCTATGCGTGGGTTTATAGGCTATATTGTCCTCTATGGTTTTTGTTACCCCCCACTTAAGTTCAGCTCTTCTGTTTGCCTGCTTATCTATTTTCAATAAGTCGGTGAACCAGGGTGAGGTTTTGGACTTACTGTTTGCTTTACTAATGGCAGATGATCTCGGTGCAATTATGTTGAGTCTGGGTGATGGCTGTCTCCAAGACATCTAGTGCGAGATCTATGCTATCTTGCTGTTCCAAAATAGGTGGATTAAAATGGGAGGAAAAGGAGGCGAGATTGACTTTCCTCCATGGTCTAGTCAGTTTTTGTCTTTGAATGGATCCTACTTGTATGTGGAATTTCAAAAGACTATGGTCTGAACAGATCGGGGAAGAGGAGGGTCCACAATGATATTGGCTTCATTTGAGAATACAAGATCAAGTGTATGTTCTGCAATGTGTGTGGATTCGGTTACCCTTAGTCTTAGTCCTAATGTGTTAAGATTGGTGATTAGCTGATTAGTGCGAGTATCAGTGGATAGCTCTGCATGGAAATTAAAATCTCCAGTAAGGTGAACGTTATCTACTGCAAGTATGTGAGGAGCAATGATTTCAACCAGGCTGAAATTAGTTTTAGGACCTGGGGGGTCTAAAGACTCAGCGGTAGGACAAATATGCTCATGTTGTCTCGGATCCAATCAACTGTGGACCTAGGAAACAGTATGGTGTCCTTTGACTTTCAGGATGCATATTTTGATCTACCGATCCATTAGCTCCACACACATTATCTGCGGTTCCATGTGGGCCAGGAGTACTTTCAGTTTGCCATGCTCCCTCTTGGCCTTACCTGTGCCCCTAAAGTATTCACGAAAGATGTCAGTGGTGGCTGTTAATCTTCAGGTGGCGGGAGTCCCTGTGCTCTCGTATCTCGAAAACTAGGTACTAAAGTTAATCATGGGCCACCTCAGTATGATGGCGTAACTGTTAATGTCACTGGGTTTTACCATCAATGGGCCGAATCACCACCTGATTTCATCATAGAGGCTTCGATTAGTTTGGGGCGAACCTGGTCAAGTTCAGGACCTTTCTACCACAGCAACTAGTCCAAGACTATGATCTTAATGCTTCACGTTTCATCCCCAATACAGGCCAGACTGGCTGTGAGGCTTCTTGGCCTCTTAGCTTCATGTATCGTCCTTGTCAACCACACCAGATGGAATATGAGAGTCCTGCAGTGGGACCTGAAATCTCAGTGGGCCTAGCATTATTTTTAGGATTGCAGGTGTTCATATCTGGCACTGGCACATTGGTGGTAATTCCTAGTGAGATCTACTCCTTGACAAGATTGTGGTTTCCCTTGCAACATGCTACCCCTGTCACAATGGTGGTAATCACTGACAGCATATTGTCCCTCGCACAACGGTGTTAATTCCTGGCAACATGTTTGTCCTGGTACATTCATTAAAACTCCTGGTAACATAGTCCCCGGATAATGGTGGTTTTGCTGGTAGAATGCCATGCCATGCCAGCTACAGTGGTAGTAATCCCTCGCAACATGCCCTCTGTGCCACAAGGATGGTAATTTCTGCAACATGTTCACCGTGGCACAAGGGTAGAAATCCCTGGCATATTGTGGGCAGTCACGATATGATGATGCAAAGGCACAAAAGCAAATAATTTTGAATACATTAAACCTCAGGTTATGCCAGTGATCCTATGTAGTCAGAATATTATTGTACACATTTAGATAATCTTGCTAAATCCCAAGACCAATATCTTTGCCAATTCCCAGGTAGAGGAGAGAGAGTTGCGAAAAGGTTCAAATTTAAACAGAAGGAAAGAGTGGAAGGATTTAGGTGTATAGCAAATGGAAATCAAGCCTTTGATTGCCAGTGGGTACTTTAAAGTTTTTTTTGGGCTGTTTTGGATTTACAAATGCCCAATAAGTATTTAATTGAAGGGCTAATTGGGGGCAATTCTACATTAAAAGATATCAAAAGCAGATCATTTGCAGACGGTCTTCAACAACACACAGACTGACCTTCTTTGTTCTTGATTTGACTTTGAATATCTGTGATGCTGTGAATGCGAGACCTCCCATGAGATGTATTCATAGGTGCTTCAGTCCCAGACAACAAACTATACAGAGAACAGAGACTCTATTCCTAGTAATCCTACTGTTCCCTTAGTGGTGACAGTGGAGGATCTCAAGGACTAAAGTCCCCTTGCAGAACCCCCTTCCTTCTGAACTAAATTCGATGAGCATTTCAGTGCAGCATTACAGCCCTCACATTGGGTAATTCATTGTTTAGGGAAAAAGATTCAACATACACCAGTCGTCGTCGGTCAATCTGCTGGAACTGAGAGTACTTTAGCAGGCTTCAAAGAACTTCCTCACCTAAATACGCCCATTGCGCCGCCACCCCCCCACCCTACCCCGCCTGGGGACTTCATGTAATATGTGCCCCTCGAGTTCATAGTTTTTGTCATCCAAAGAAGAAATAATAGTTTTTGCAGGTTCCCTATGACTTAAAGTATTTCTAAGTGAGTGTAGTTGGAAATTTGTTTTGAACTCTGAGTCAAAATGAACAGCATGATGGATACTGCTGTTCATTCTGGAATAGTGATGGAATAGTGATGCACTTGCATTCATTAATTGAGTGGCATCCGTGATCTTCCATATGAGTGGAATAACTGCTGCTCTTTTTTCAGGCTAGTACAATTTGGCATTTCAAGCAAGCAAATGTTTTATTGGCAAAGTCCACTTCTAATGTTACTCAACAATTCTTTCTGTACTGTTGTACAGTTGCACTGCCGCCAGAAACTACCCTTTCTGTTTTTCTCCGTAATATACTCAATCAATCAATCAATCAAGGGCATTTGTATAGCGCGCTACTCACCCGGAAGGGTCTCAAGACGCTGGGGGGGGAGGGGTCCGCTACTGCTCGAAGAGCCAGGTCTTGAGGAGCTTCCTGAAGGAGAGATGATCCTGGGTCAGCCGCAGGTGGATCGGGAGGGAGTTCCATGTCTTGGCTGCCAGGTAGGAGAAGGATCTTCCCCCGGCGGTGGCCTTGCGGATGTGTGGTACGGTGGCGAGGGCGAGGCTGGTCGAACGTAGCTGGCGGGTGGGTGCGTAGAAGGTCAGGCGGTTGTTGAGGTACTTGGGGCCCAGGTCGTGGAGTGCCTTGTGTGCGTGGGTGAGGAGCCTGAACGTGATCCTCTTGCTGACGGGGAGCCAGTGCAGGTCTCTCAAATGGCCGGAGATGTGGCTGTGTCGGGGGATGTCCAGGACGAGTCGTGCGGAGGCGTTCTGGATGCGCTGGAGTCTTTTCTGAAGTTTGGCTGTGGTTCCGGCGTAGAGGGTGTTTCCGTAGTCCAGTCGGCTGTTGACGGGTGCCTGGGTGACCGTCTTCCTGGTTTCGGTGGGGATCCATCGGAAGATTTTGCGGAGCATGTGCAGGGTGTTGAAGCATGATGACGAGACGGCGTTGACTTGTCTGGTCATCGAGAGGGAGGAGTCCAGGATGAAGCCCAGGTTGCGTGCATGGTCCGTTATTTTGGGGGTGGTGCCCAGGGCAGGGGGCCACCAGGAGTCGTCCCAGGCGGAGGGCGAGGATCCCAGGATGAGGACTTCCGTCTTGTTTGAGTTCAGTTTCAGGCGGCTGTTGCAGAGACTTGCTTATTTGGACCTCTCCATTCACTAGCTATCAAGCTTAGCCTCTCTGTTGCTGTAATTTGTTAAGCCAACCGCAGAACCTAAATTCTTGTGATCTACTGGCTATCTGCTCTGGTCTCTATTACTGTCTTAGCAAACCAAGTGCAGAGCTGAGCTCCTTTCCTTGCTGCATTGGCATGTGGATTTCCTTTAGAGCCTATGAGCTATAATTCTCTCTCATATATGCAGGAGACACTAGGTAGTGAAAGATTTGTATAAAGCAGGGTAACCGGCTCTATAACCAGGGTAATCAGGTCTAAGACCAGGGTGACCCAGGAAAGAAGCAGCTCCATTTAGTCGAAGAGCCAGGTCTTGATTGTCTTCCTGAAGATGTTCAGAGAGGGGAAACATCTGATTTCGACTGGGAGCTCGTTCCAGGTCTTGGCTGTGATGGGGGAGAAGGCCCTTCCACCCGTTCTGGCTCTGCGGATGCGCAGGGTTTCGGCGAGGGTGAGGTCGGTGGAACTGAGGTTTCTCTTTGGTATATGGAAGGAGATTCTGTCGTTGAGGTATTTGGGACCGGTGTTGTGGAGGCGTGGGCGAGTATCTTGAAGGTAATTTTCTTCTCGACAGGGAGCCAGTGGAGGTCCCACAGGTGCTGGGTGATGTGCTCTTGTTGACGGATGCCGAGGACGAGTCTGACTGCGTTGTTCTGTATGGTTTGGAGTTTGAGGAGCAGATACTTGTTGATTCCAGAGTAGAAGGCATTCCCGTAGTCCAGTCTGCTGGTTATGAGTGTGTGGGTGACGGTTTTTCTTGATTCAGGGGGGATCCATTCGAAGGTCTTGCGAAGGATGCAAAGGGTGTTGAAGCAGGTGGAGACAGCGTTGACCTGTCTGGTCATGATGAGGGAGGAGTCCAGCACGATGCCGAGGTTCTGGCATGGTCGATGGGGGTGGTGGGGTGCCGAGGGCGGTGGGCCACCAGGTGATGTCCCAGGCGGTGGTGGTCCGAGGACTAGGACCTCTGTCTTCTCTGAGTTGAGCTTCAGGCAGCTGCTGCTCATCCAGGACGTGATGGCAGCTGAGTCTGGTGGTGACGGGGTCCTTGGTGAGGGAGAGGATGAGCTGGGTGTCGGCGTAGGAGACTGTTGAGTCCGTGTTGTCTGACGATGGTGGTGAAGGGGGCCATTTAGATGTTGAAGAGCATAGGGCTGAGTGGTGATCTTTGAGGCACTCCACTGTTGATGTCTGTGGGTTCGGGGAGGAAGGGTGGCAGTTGGACTCTTTGGGTCCTACCGGTGAGGAAGGAGCGGAGCCATTTGAGGGCGGTTCTCCATATGCTGACTTCGTGGAGTCCCGTGGTGGTGTCCGGTGGGAGACGGTGTTGAAGGCTGAGGAGAGGTCGAGTAGGATCAGGGCCGTGGTGTAGCCTTGGTTGAGGAGGGTGCAGATGTTGTGTGTGGCAGCGAGTATGGCGGTCTCAGTGCTGTGGTTGCTGCGGAATCCGAATTGGAAGGGGTCGAGGATGAAGATCTCTACGATTAATTTCGTTAGTTGGGTGTTGATGGCTTTTTACGGTGACTTTGGCTGCGAAGGGAAGGAGGGAGATGGGTTGGTAGTTCTTGAGGTCCAAAGGGTCTGCCGATGGCTTCTTCAGCAGGGGCTTGACTTCTGCATGCTTCCAGTCATCGGGTAAGGTGCCGGTTTGGAAGGTGGTGTTGATGGTGTGCCGTAGATCCGGTGCAATGGTGGAAGCGGTACCCAATACATTTGCTCAATGAGTTAAATGCAATTATCTGTGATGTTCAAACCCAGCAATCCCAAAATATCCTTCCACTCTTCCAAGGTCAGTAAATTTAGTATCACTAAATATGGTAAAAAGATCACTGTAAAAAGAGCACTTGTTTATAGCTGATAGAAATGGTAGGTGTGCTACATTTCAAGATACTGACTGCTGTGAGATAGGACTGCTCACCCTTTGTTTTTGCCTTTGTGCTCCACAGTGGGGAAACAGTGGACATGTTCGGTGTGTGATAAGAAGTACGTCACAGAGTATATGCTCCAGAAGCACATCCAGCTTACACACAACAAGGTGGAAGCTCAGACTTGCCAGCTCTGTGGGACAAAAGTTTCCACAAGAGCTTCCATGAGCCGACACATGAGGCGCAAACACCCGGAGGTAAGTTGACTTACCTGTGCCAACAAATAAACTTAATTGATATATTTATCCTTTTTTCACTACCTTGTCAATAATCCATGCTTTTCGCAACAAGGATTATGACTCTTAGAATCTATGACCACTTATAATTTAAGTATAATTGATTCAGAAATGTATTTTAGTTTTTTTGGATAAGTCTGAATGCAAAAGAAATAGGAACGCTATACTTGTTGGTGCTATTGTCATATAATCTTAACGTTGCTACAAGTCTGGATAAAGAGTTAGTTGAATGCTTCATAAGGTAAGCGAACCAATTTGAGTTACTGCTTTAGGTGCAACTTTAATCTTTAAACGTTAAAGCTAGCAATGGGGTACTCACCCAGCGAGAATGACAATGCTAGATATGGTTATGTAATTTGAGGAAAGGGTGTCCATTATCAACTGAGTGTAGATCTGGTGTCTAGGGATTAATCTCTTAGAAAGCAACCTACTGCACAATAGTTCTTTTTCTTTACCAAAACGAGTGTTCACAAGAGGCATGTTTGAAATGACTCACTTAGATGTCAATTGGAAACCCGCTCTGCCCCACAATAGACATTTCATTTTCATATGGAATTTTTGCATCACTTAGTTCAGAATTGCTTAAAGTGGTGAGTAGAAAAAAAAAACACATTTCAATACAATAGTCCTTTGATAACTGAAACCATTTTGGAGGATGCATGCACCATATGGATCGCGGAATAAGACATTATGGGAATGGCTGCTAACATTGTTAAATATTTAGCATTTTCCAGACTTTTTTGGTGTCTTGATGGAGAAAACGCTGCTTAAAATTGTGTCTAATGTGCCACTAAATGTTTTCATGTTTAATGTCCATAAAATGTGTTATCTTTAGCTTCAAAAACATAACAAACTCTTGGCCCACAGTAACATTTTTTATGTCTTTCTGCTTCCTTAAGAATAGCATTATATTTCCATTAATTATCCAGACATATTGTGGTTTGACCAGATCACATTTGTTTCACTTTTGCCTGGCTACTGCATTGGTCTTTTGTCAAGGCTCAAGGCTTCAATGTCCGGTGCACATACAACCTTTATAACAGTTGACGTGATGGTCTTCACTCGGATATCCCTGGCTCCTACTCTGGTGATGTAATTTCTATATAAATACACTTAGAGTATGAGCATTTCAGTGTATGAATAAAATTCTGACTTTCAAGTGGAAGATTCCTCTTTGCTAAATGACAAACTTTGACCATAAGAAAAGCGGTTGTGTTGATGGTGCCAACTGTTTAACTAACTTTGAGATGGTACAGTGTGTTTGCTTATGTTTTCCTCCCTCCCCTCCTAATTGTTCTTGTACTGCATGTGGTCAGGAAATGCAGGAACTTGCATGTGAAAATCCAGATAGCACCTATTTCGCAGGTACCCATGGTTTTCTGATCTGATGAAAATGTCTGCCAAATCTCTTTACAATTTGCTGGCCAGTCACAACCTGCTAACTATGAATGAATTCAGGGTCAATCACTAGATAACCTGAATCTCTAAGCCTGATAGAATGATTCTGTTAGGAATTATTACTCCTCAAAACGAAAGGGGCCTAGGGCATGGTGTTTGTAGAAACACAAATCTCCTTTTAAATATCTCGTTTGCTTAATATGTTGCACTTGGTAGAATATCATTCAGTGAGGATACATTTACCACCAATGATATCTGTCTGAAAGGGGAGGAGGAATGTATGTGTCTAGTTTGGAACCAGCCATCCATGCATTTGTATAGAATAATACAAAAGAATAATCTTAATTCATTGAGCACCTCATCTGCTCTGAGACTTGAATATTCTACTGGGGAGGTTAATGGCTCCGCCCTTTGAGTAATCATACATGTCATCTCAAAGAAGTCCTGTTACAGGGGATTGTAGTTACATTGCTGAAGGTTCAGTGAGCCACAACCACTCTAAGCCAGGATTATTATTTTAAATATAAGGAATAGCGTAGTTCTAAGACTACACAGTGTCCCTGTCACAAATAATCTCAACATCCCACTAGAATTGGGCATTATAATTACTGGAATCCTTTCAGAATTCTCATTCAACTGCTGAAAGATCCCTTTTTTCGACTCCACAAAGTGGATTTGATCCAGCAGTGATTAATTCCCCAAAATAGTATCAATAGAGTGGGGACTGATTTCTGAAAATTGGATAATCATTTCTGGAAGAGGAGCCAGGGTTGGGCTTTTGATCAGCATTATTGGTGGGCATGTTTATTGGATACTTGTTTGACCAAACATATCACAATACGTTTCCCCATGTGTTACATCCTATTAAGTTTGTGAATCCATTAATCTATCAAAAATCGGTGTTTTGTATCTAGTGTTCATAGGTATTCGATTTGTACCATAATGTTACAATTATACAGCCTATCTCAAATTTATTGTGCTGTGCTCTCAGACAATGTTGATGATTCCTCAGGTGACATCTCTCGTATGGATCTTCTCTTCCCTGTGAAGGGAACTCATTTTGTCACTGGTCTGATAACATAAATATGACTTCTTTTTCCTGGTATATTCTTTGAAGATTGAAATCATATACCAGGCAAAGTTCGTAGCATCGCTCATTCCTTCACAACCAAATGACGCCTCTGCCCAATGATTCGGGCTTTAGAATCATGTGTACTATGAGCTGCCCCTGGCCTTTCAATAGTTTCTTCTGCCGTAGATTAAGTGTACCAGTCAATTATTTGTGCCTTTTATTCCTGATACCAGGAAACATGGGTGGATTTTTAAAGCAGCTGGCCAAGTCATTGTTTATTACATTTCATATAGGGTACGTACTAGCATAGGTGCCTACCCTTTATTTGTCCAAATGGTAGCACAGGAAGAGTACAATGAAGTCAAGAAAAGAACGACATTTGTAAGTGATCCTCCACAAATTTGTGATGTAAATGTGAATACACTGTCTAAAGATTTTTAATAGCTTCACTGCATATGTCTTACATTTAAAGGGACCATCCAGTGTAGAGGTAAAAACCGGTTTACAGCATGTGCTGCTGTAGATCGCATGCTCTACACAACAGTTCTTTTTGCCCGGCACTGTTGTGCAAGCAGATCACTACACTAGGCATTCAAGAATGTTCTTTTGTTTGAAGATGTTAGTTTGGGTCTGAAATCTTTGTGACATCATTTGCCAGATGGCCCCTCTAAGAGTGCACTTACACCATTGCAAAAAATTGCACCACAGTATAATTTCCCACACACAGACCATACAGGAAGAGGCTCTTAAAAGAAAATTACTGCATTATTCACAATCCTTTGATATGGTGGGTCATCCTCCTCACCTAGTCCTAAATGTTTCCATAGTGCATGATCTCTGGCAAGAGCGTTAGAGGAACATCTAGTGGTTTCCTCATTGAAAATAGCAGCATTCCATTCTCTGGTTGTCCGAGGTATTAATAAATACATTTTTTAACACAAAGGCATATAAACAATTTATCAATTACTGCTATGATTATCATTAAATGGGTGTATTTGTGGAATTTTCTAAAGGGCTTGTTAAAATGTGAACAGAAGTTTGAGCGTATGATTAACTTTATTAACTCTTGGCTTGAGGATCCCATGGCATCTTATTCTCTGTAAGTAGTCTTAAGTGCTCAAGTCTTACAACATCAAGTGGAAATGGAGTAATTGAGCTTTCTGGCAAGAATCTTCTCCATCTTTTAGGGAAAATGGTAAAGAAGTGATACAAATCTTAACTTTGTGAATGTGCCAGTAGAGACTTCTTGATTTGAACTTTGCATCTTATGAATACATCCAAACACATTATTTAGAATTGCTCCCTTAGAAAATATTTCAAATGTTTTGCACAAGGGATGCCAGTGGATAATGAGCCCATGTATACCCCTTAGTAACTAGTGCAAGTTAATAATGTGAGCAAGTAGTGGAACTTGTTATAGATTAGGCAGACTGTTGTAGTTATGTCTCTTTTAGAGCATGAGCTGTTGTTTGCAAAGCACCCTGCAGTCATAGCAGCTAGGTTTGGGATGTTGGGTTATAGAAAATACATGTAGGCACAAATGAGGGTATTACATTGATTTCTTAAAAAAATTATTAAGATGTACTTTGTTTGTGAGGCACACTGAAAGTATATTTAACATGTTTTTACTTTTGGATTTTCTGTTTCAAAAATTATTTCATTTCATACATGAAGCTTCTTTACAGCAAGAGTTCCAAATAATGAAATCACATTGGTATGGTAATCAGTTTATTTTTAATTAATTGGTACAAGATGTAAATTAATCTTGCCATTTTCTTTGTTTAACTAAGACCTGGTTTATTTTGTGCATCATGCTGAAATATCCATCGTCCAGTTTTAACAGCCAACTTTGTCTTGTAGGTTCTTTCAGTTCGGATCGAGGATTTAGATGACCTTTCAGAACCTACAACCATTGATGCCTCCACCATTGGAATTGTCCAGGTAATAGCCACAAAAGGAGCATTAAAGGTTGAAGAATGCCTGGCTCATTTATTCAGATTTTCAGCTGCAGATGCTCGTTGCAGACCAACTGTAGGAATTGACGAAGCCTAATTATATTAGTATTGTTCACTTTCTGACCAGAGAAAGGCATATGCAAATGTTCCTCCCCTAGGGAATAACCACTTCCTGAGCGTGTTTGGTACTTAAGGGTGTTCAGGTAAGTGCTTTAAATTATATACATGAATAAAAACAATACCTTTTTATAACCAGAGAACAAACTTAAATCAAAACATTTTGATATCTTACATGTACTAAGAATTGATCAAACTTCAGCAAACAACTGATCACACATTTACTAAAGTTTGGTAAAATATGTAAACAACTGCCTTTCAAAATTGAAGAAATAAACTTTTAGCAAACTTTCAGAAAAATCTAAAGTTCCTGTTTAACAAATTATGTTCTTGGAGGATCCAACCACCTGAAGTTACTGTGCTGGCTGTATGTTGTGCAGATCTTTTCTGTATTGTATTAGTCACTGTGCCTAGAAACAATTTAGTTTTTGATGTACACGTAATGAATAGAAAATAAATAAGTGGGACTAGGTAGGCCTTGACTCTTCCCTGAAGCTCTTATCCCAGGGCAGGCATTACTGCTAAAGACACATTTATGTGCAGTAACTCAAAAAGTTATGCAGTACCTTCATAACATTTCTAAAGGAAGCAGAATGCCATAAACACGTATTATTAGAAAAAAGAACAACAACATGTATTTAATGCTGAGATTGCCTGAGCATATCATAATGTTGGCACTAACCACTGGTTTGTCCCTGCATTCTAAGTTTATTGAAGTGGGAAGCAGATAATTAAGAAGGCTGAGCCTGTTGGCCTGTTTAAGATGAGGTTAGTTGGCTCAGCGCTAATATTCTTACTCAGATGTTGTTGTTCATTAGCAGACATTTAATTGTTGTTCCCCTCATTATGCCCCCTACCCTTTGTCTTGGGTCCATAAATTTGCGGTGGGTATTTAACATCCAGAGCAGACAGCACTTGGTTAGGACATTAGATGTTTGTGAGTACTACTGTAGACAATAGAGTTGCAGATGGCCCATAATGTTTCTGTATACATTTTCTCCATTTAATTTAGAACATTAGACCCCCAATGGGTGGAACATTTTCATAGCAGTTAGCCTTTCTGCGCTTGACTGTGGCAGTATTTTATTGTTCTCCCTCACATTATAGTACCTCACCTCTGTCTCAGGCCTATATCTCATTGAAAGGTAATTTAACAACTTGAACAGCTCTGAGGCTATGATGCTACATTGCATTCAGTGATCAGCACAGAAATTTAAGGCATGGCTTAGCTCCCTTGTTTTCTGAGGCAAATACCATATGGTCAATATGAGTACTATTATGATGTGTCTGTTCTCAAGAGTAGGTTGCACGCTCTCAAAATCCACAGATGTAGAAGTTTCCAAAACCCATGTGTATCCTGGTGCCAGTATGGTTGGTACATTGGCATGATGCAGAAAAAAACAGTTATCTGTTTACACTGTGCGAGGCTGTCGGGCTTCCTAAGTGAAAGGTTATTTCACAGTCCAGTCTTTGAGACTGGAAGAATGTTGCCATCTAGAGTGTCCCTGGTACCTATTTGTTTATCTTGAGGCTTTCAAACCAATCCTTGTCCTTTTGATTTAATAGACCTACAGCGTCTAAATGCATTTAACTAAGCTTTTTAATCTATCAGTGTTCAATATTAGGGCAGAGTTAGGTCTGTTTCCTGCGGTGTTTGTGCGAGTCTCATGGGCCTTAATTTACTAGAGATGATTGCGAGTGATTGGAGAGAATGTGATGGACATTAAGGATACATTCACCTTTTTTTCCAAGGAAGTTTTTTTTTTTTAATAAACCAATATTTTGTTTTTTAAATTGGACTTTTCAATTTACATTGTTTTGTATCAGCAGTCAGCGTCTGTTGAAATGTGGTTGGGTTGCTTATTTGAAATTGAAAATATTGCATCTTCATCATCCTGTTTTGCACACTCAACAAAGTTAGATAAAATCCAACCATAACAACCAAACAACTGGGGTTGTCTCCTGAGTATATATTCCTATATTTTCTTAACCTTCTTGAGTTCTCACAATTTAAATGTATGGATAAGTACAGTCAAGCTTCCCCATGTCATTCTTTCCCAGGGGTGCAAGAGAGTTTAGAAAGAACAATTACAAGGCATATTGTACATAGTGGTTTCTCAACCCCATTTGTGTCTGTCTGGGCTCTTAATATTTAATCCCATGTGTGGCTGCATTTGCATTTATTTCCCCTTTTTGTCTCTCTGAGCTTCGCTGTACTTAGTTATTCCATTTTGCCTTTTTCAAGGCAAATTCCTTCCAACGGCAGGCACTCTGTCTTTTTGCTATGAACAGTGCTAGAGCAATTTATCTGCTGCTAACTTTTGTCTTTTTGATCTTGGTAGTGAGACGAATAGGCTTGTCTTTGGGATCTTTAGTTTCTTTATATGCATTCTATCGGTTACTTCAGTGAGTAATTTAGTTATTGTCTGTCAGTATTCTCTGGACCCGGTATGACCATACCATGTAATAAATTATTGCGTCTCGTTTGCAACATCTGTTTGCCGTTTAAGACAGTGTTATTCATTTTGTGCCCTCTGTCAGGTTGAATAATAGATGCAGCACACCATGAGTCGTGGGTTCTTGCTTCCCCAAGTCCCAGTCATTCCAGATTTCTCACATCATTTTCCCATGTGTTAAGAATTGTCAGGGTAGGATATTGCTGTTGCTGCTTTGTACCATGGCATTGAATGGCCTGGGAGCTCCTGCATTGTAAATTTATCCAACTGTATGCTTATAATGCGAACACAAGGAGATGATGGATGGAGTGCTGAAACTTTAAGACACTCACCCCCAGTGTCACCGATCTGGGTTGAATCCATCATCGTTCTTTAGCTCACTTCGCCACTCCAGTTCAGGCCGAGCCATGTGTAAATCAGTCTTGACCCTGTTCCTCATGGGAACAATCCAGCCTGAACTGCCAAGCCAGGTCTACCCTGGACCAGACACAAGCATCTTGGGACTGGTTTCGGGGTAATACCCCTCAACAGACAGGCTAGCTTGAATCCAGTGGCAAAGTGAACAAGGGACCCACGTCCGGGCATACCCTGCCTACTTAGGGAGAACAAACCAAACAAAAAGTGATGATGGACAGAGTGCTAAAATGTTTCAGTCACTCACTCCTAGTCACAGATCTGGGTTGAATCCATCATTGTTCTATAGTTCACTTCACCACCCCAGCTCAGACCCAGCCATATGCAAATATGTCTTGACCCTGTTTCTCATGGGAACAGTCCAGCCTGAACTGCCAAGCCAAGTCTTCCCTGGACCAGAATATTTATAATGCACCCAAATCACCCTGGCTGGGGTACCTCTGTTTTTTCGTGCACAGGACCCAACTGCTTGTCACCCCCTCATCTCCGAACCACAGTTCGCTAAGGGCATGTCAGGAAAGTATAGTTCTTTGAATTTCAGAGTTCTATTTGACCTTCTCCATTAATAATGACTCACCCCGATAAAGTCAGGGAGATTCCTCTTCTGGGCTCAAACCCCAATAGGACTGTGGGCAAATTCTTCCCCGCTGAGTAGATCATAGCAGCTTTTCTTCCATGGAAGGTGTGTCAGAAAACCAGTGAGTCCCCATTGCAGTTGATAATAAGGTTGTAGTCTGGGATCCCCAGACCTCTCTCTCATTGGTAGTCTTAGCTTGCCTAGGGCCTCCCATGATCCCATATCCGGTCTAAAAGTATACTATCTAGTTTCTGGAAGACTCATTAGTATGTTGACGAAATAGTACAGTACATGGGGATCACCATCATCTTTGCTAAACCTACCCTTCCTGATACCAACCAAGGCAGTCTTCAAAACATGCCACAGAGAATTGCGTGGCTGACACTTCCGTTCTAATGTTAATGGCTACCAGGTCCGAGCCTGATTGGTACAGTATGAATCTCAGATATTTAAACATTTGGGATGCCCTTGTAGTGGTCTGTCAATACTTATCAGTTGTCTCACCCATATCTGGGTTAAATGGACCATATGCCCATTTAACCCAGAAAATGGTCTAAATCCATCAACCTTGGGTTCAGTAAACAATGAGGATTTTTTTAGTACCACTAGAATATCTTCTGTATATTAGGATATTGTAGCTGTGATCCCTGAAGTCACTATGCTCCTGTGCCTCCCTTTCTGGTGAAGCAGGTTCACCAACGTTTCCGTGGTAAAATGAACCTCAACGGTCACTGGGGCACCTTTGCCAGTCTTTAACTCCGTTAATAGGCTGTGATATCAGTCCACCATTGTGAACCGTTGCTGTTGGCTGTGTATACAACAATGCTTTGCAAACCAGCATCTACTGTCCCATCCCCATCTTTTCCAAAAATGCAGATAAATAATACCAACTTGTCAAATTCCTTTCCTAAATCTACAGGTACGACAGCCAGGTGTGATGCCATCAGTGGGTATCCTCAAACCTGAAAGAGGCTTCTGATGTTCTTGGACTTATTCCATCCAGGGATGAAACCCCCTCTGGGATGAAAGCGAGAAATCTTATTTTGATCACTTTGTTAAAAAATTTGTATTTTCAGATTAGTGTGGACATTGGTAAGAATGAACACATGTCCCTCAGCAGGGCTGTGTAGAAACATCAGAAGGGCTCGGTAGTTAAGTGAGGTAGTTCATACTTGAGCTTTGCAGCTGAATATATCTGCCAATTTTGATGCTAGTAATTCTGTCCGATGCAGGTGCAAATTCCTGAGTAGCCTTTTAATCTCTTGAGTCATTATTGCAGACTTTAATATTTCTCTCTGTTCTGGCATAAAGATACTCGCCCAATTTTATTTAGCCAGCCACCCTGTTGTCCCTCAATATATCTTGCTTCCCATATTCTTGGGAATAGTATCTAGTGAAAAGCAGATTTATTGTTTCCTAGGAGTGCACTCATTTCCCATTCCCTATCTCGTATGCTTACTAGCGGAGGTCACGTATTCTGAATGAATTTTTTTTATAATCAAAGAGTTTTTATTGATTTTATGTAGGAGCAACTGGGATGATACACTTTGTACAGAGTATTCTCATAGTACAATAATACAACAGTAGACACTGGACAAAGAAATAGCCCCCGTTTAGTCGTACCCCAGGTTATGATGCCACCACCACCCCAAGATCTTTGCATGTTTGCGAGGACATATCCTGCCAATCTACACTGGCTCTTCTCCTTAGTACACCAGTCGATCGTGGAACAACATTTGACCAGCATCAGCAGTTCTTTAGGATTTCCAAAGACAGGCAGTGCCGCACTTGCCGACTACTATGCCAATGCCAACCAAGGAATGCTCACCTTGGGGACCTCGAATGACAACCAAGATATCCAACAGTGTGATGCGAGCAGTGCATTCCACCGGTCTCTCAAAGATTCTGGACAGTGTGGTAAAAATCAGAGACTAGTACCATGCAACAGCCCGACAAGGCCACATCATGTGAAAGAAATCGCATTCGTACCAGCGGGTCCAGCGAAGGCCCATACACCCAGCACAGGAGGTTAGCTCTCATTGTTTTGGCGATGGATTGAGGAATGCAGCATCCATAAAGGAGATGCAGGATGTTTTTGAGGCCAAAAAAAGGAAACCTCTTGGCTGAACATGGGATCATCAGAACTTCCAACAACCCATCATTAAATATTTGGATCTGTGAGGCCCAATAGTACAAACAGATGTCAGCCATCCTTATCCTTCCATCGTTGGGAGATTGAGCACATTTCTGGAAGGCTAACCTCAGGACCTTATTTGCCCAAAGGATGAGTTCACTGCCTTCAACAGGGCGGCAGACCAGGAGTGGGGGACAAATAAGGGGAAGTTCTGTTGTTCATTTAGCACTTTCGGAAGGGTAATCATTTCAAAAAGCGCCATGCGGCTTAGAAGGTTTTCAGGTAAATTGGAGCACCTCGCCATATCCAGTGTGCTGGATTTATTAACTACTTCAATAATCTCTTCATCTTATCTCAGTCAGCATGCTTCCTTTTTATGTATTCCCTATAACCTACAGAATGCAATCTTTCAATGATTTATGCAGGGTGATTTTTTTCCTGTGTGCCGCACTTCTTGCAGCCTAGGGATCCCAAACAAGCTTTTTGCAGTGTCCCAATGTCCGTTTTATTATCACATATTTTCATCTTCATTTTAAGAAGCTAGGTTGGATTACAGGTCCCCACTCCCAGTCAGTGTACTCAGTCTTAACACAAATGCAAGCATGCAATTTGCGGCAAAGTGCCTGGATAATCATTGGAATTGGTAGAGCTGATTAAGTGATCCGGGAGCAGATTATATAAGAAGCAGCAATTAATCGTGCTCATGTCTGTAATGTGCACTGAAATCTCACATTTGTCAAGATGGGTGTGCGTAGGGGAAGGGCTCTCCTGCACATCTTTTGATCCTGCCTTAGTATTCTGTTGGCACCATAAACATAAGTTTCCAAATCCACATTTTAACCACCTTCTGAAATAAATTAGACAGCCTGGTAAAGCTACCTAATACAATGTCTGTCCAATTTTGAGTTACGTTAGCTACCTATAAATGAATGGCATAAGAGCATCACCTTGTACAGGACATTGAATATAAATGTGCTTGAAGCCTAAATCTAGGCCTTATATTTCAGGAATCCAAAATATTGGCAGCTTGCAAGAGAATTTGTACTCCTGCCACAAAGGTTGTGTGGGATTTGAAATATCAGGAGTGTTTTTTTATTTGTAAACTTTTGCAGTGGCAGCAAGATGGGGCTGGCTTTCTTTGAAAAAAACATGTATAAAAAATGAAATGTAATTTGGGGGACGACATTTAAAGGCAAAAGGGTGTGTCTTCGCAAACCGCTGTTGTGGTCGCCTTCTACAGGCAACATAGATAGATCATTATGTCTATAGTGGGACAGTTCTGCTGGGCGACATGGCCTGGGCATTACGTTGACTGATAGAAAGAATGGGACATGCCACTTTGCACTGCAGAGGTTTGCCTTTCCGCTAGGGTTTTTATTAACAAAGTAAATCTTGCACTCCCCAGAAGTGGTGGTACTGTCTCTGAATCAAGGCATTAGAAAAAAGGAACCCACTACACAAGAAACATGGCCCGTCAAACTATGGAAAGTGTAGCAGACCACCTGAGCTCCCACTCAACTCAAAATTCAGTTGATTCAGAGACCATGTGAAATGGATTGCCCAGCTTATCCAGAAGCCACTAAGTTTTGGTTAACTGGTGTGCATTTTACATGCTAGGACTCCTGAAGTTAGAGTGTCAAACCAGAGGTAATTCCAACACAGCTCTCTTATGTCAGGAAAGAGGTAGCATCAAGAATTAATGAATCAACATAGAGTATAATACAACAGTGCATGCAGAAGATCTGGCATCTCGTTAGGTGGAAAAGTCTTCATTTCTCCAAATTGAGTGCTTAGCTGGCTCAACTTTAAATCAAACTTCCAAAAAGAACCAGAGGTACATCTCTTGTCAAAATGCCATATGAAGAAATACTTTCAGATTCCTTACCTTGCTGACTGAGCACCCAGACACTTGTAAACTTGCTAATATCCAAGCAATGTATTCTGTTGTAGTATGCTTAGCCCACTTGTTGGAGTACAGCTTACATGGGCAAATCTATCAGCTACTTTGACTGTATTAGTCCAAGTGATTTTGTATGTGGTTATCTAGCCTCTATCTGGCTATCGTACTGATTTATATTGTATGCCAGATTTTGGTGCATTTTTATGGTAACAAAGCTATCAAGGAGATCGCATATTACTCCAGTCTTGCGTAAACTTCATTGACTTTCTCTAAAATAGAGAATTACCTTTGAGTCGGTGTTTGTTCATCCAGCCCTGTGCCTGTAGTGCTTGGCAAACAAAATTCTGTGTTATCTCCCTGCTCACTCTATACTTAGTGTCCATCCCTAAAACTAGACTGCCAAAAATGGAGCATAGGGCGTTTTCAGTGGTGGCAGTTTGAAATGCCCTCCCTCCCCTTTGAAAGTTTTGTTCAAAATTGTAAGATTTAAAAATTACTGAAGACACCCATCTTCCTTTGAAAAGACAGCACACAGTAGTTTGCCAGTGTGTAAACTTCAGCAATAAGAAACTTCACCCATCATTGAAGCTACAACAAAGACCTTAAGAGCATGATAAGGACACCCTTCTCCATCTTTGAAAGCTGGCTCTCATTTTCCCTTGGTCTTAGTAGCAGGATCCCTGGGCTTCATCATAGATTCCCTCTTAATCCTTATGAAAAATCACACCACAAAGAAAACTGTAGGAGGATTTACTCTCACTCACAAAAGCTCTCTACCCTAAAAATCTACTGTAAACTCTACCGTTCCTTAATACCCATCACTACTTGTCGGGTGTTTTTCTACACCCCCCTTTACTTCGTTGTTAGAAGGGGCACTCTCCGAGGGCCAGGTTATGCTCACCCGGTCACCCCAAGACCCACCTCTCCTACAGATCTTGCCGAGTCTAATTGTGAGGTCCTCACCGGGGAGGACTTCGAGCCTAGGATCGTACACACGGAGCACACACCACACCTACGAACAGACACCACGCCGTTGGATTCTAGTAATAAGTTCTTTATATCAGGGATAAAAGAAGGAAGTACTCTTATTTACACAGTGATCGAAGGACCACAAGGTCTTGGAGGGTTCGGAAGGGGGGAAGCGGGACAGTCTTTTAGTCTCAGGGCCGGTACGAGGCGTATCCAGCGCACAGCTCTCAATCCTCGAACTGGGGGATACGGAAGATGGTGGTCGTACTGGCTGCTTCACTTACGTCGAGTCGGCTCGGTCGTGATGGTGGTCTCGATGGTCCAGCCGGACCAGAGTACTCCTCGAGCCGCGACGAGGTCAGCAGGGCTTGATCTGGAGAAGTTCGGGAGGAGCCGCGACAGCGTCAGCAGGGCTCGGATGATGGCAGGTTCAAGCTTGAGCCGCGACAGCGTCAGCAGGGCTCCGATGGTTATGGTTCAGCTTGAGCCGCGACAGCGTCAGCAGGGCTCCGATGGTTACAAGATCGGCTTGAGCCGCGACAACGTCAGCAGGGCTCCGATGGTTACAGTTCAGCTTGAGCCGCGACAACGTCAGCAGGGCTCCGATGGTTACAGTTCAGCTTGAGGCGCGACAGCGTCAGCAGGGCTCCGATGGTTACAGTTCAGCTTGAGCCGCGACAGCGTCAGCAGGGCTCCGATGGTTACAGTTCAGCTTGAGCCGCGACAGCGTCAGCAGGGCTTCGAGGTTCCATATGAGTTCTTCTTAGGGTCAGCCGCGATCAGATCAGCAGGCTTCAGGTCCAAGATACAACTGCCCGCTAGTTGTCGGGCGGGCTCAGATATAATCCAGGGGCTCTTTGAAGTCCGGACTCTCGCAGGCGGAGGTCTCAAGCCCTGGGGGCTGGTCGTCAGCGAGGTCCGGCGGTTGGCTCTTTGATCCTTTGAGAAATGGGTCCGGGAATTCTCAGACGCCCAGCAGGTCTGGAGCTAGCACTCAGGGAGGCCAAAGGTGCGATCGAAAATGGCCCACAGGGGAGGGCCAAAGGTGTGACAGATACCAGTCTCTCAGGGGAGGCCGGAGGTGCCATCGAAACTGCCTGGCTTATCACACTCGGGGAGCCCTTTACCCCCAGCCGGGACGGGCGCGCCTTTGGAGTCTGGGTTTCGCTGGGGCCGGGGTCACGCTAGGCCCAGGGAGACAGGGATCTCGGGAAGGGAAAATGGCTGCCGGGCCTTGTGGGGCATGCAAGGTTAGGTGCTCGGAGCCGGGAGCGGGACGGGGACAGGCGGACCTGGTCGTGGGTTACGGGGGGCTCGGGCTTATCGGGGGAGAGACGCCTAGGCTTCAGGGTGCAGGCTACTCTTACGGGGATGCTGCGCAGGGGGCCCAGGGTGCAGGCCTAAGCTCGCAGGGTGTGGTGGGACAGGCGCGAACCACGCCACGAGGCCGGGTCCAACACGCATTCCCCCCCCAGCTGAAGGCGGGGAGAACTACCCATCCTCTTGGGGGTTCTCTTCGCTGAGGCGGAAGAATCGGGACAGGCCGTCTGCGTTGGCGTGGTCAACACCAGGCCGGTGCTCAACAGTGAAGTCCATCCCCTGGAGGGAGATGGACCAGCGTAGCAATTTGGGATTCTCCCCTCTCATCTGCATTAGCCACCGGAGAGGTCGGTGGTCGGTTTGAACCCGGAAGTGAGTACCGAACAGGTAGGGCCTCAGCTTCTTCAGGGCCCAAACCACCGTGAAGGCTTCCCGCTCGATGGTGCTCCACCTATGCTCTCGAGGGAGCAGCCTCCGGCTAATGAACGCCACTGGCTGATCCAGGCCGTTCTCGTTCACCTGGGACAGAACTGCTCTGATGCCATGCTCGGACGCGTCCGTCTGGACTACAAACTCTCAGGAGTAGTCGGGGGCTTGTAAGACTGGGGCCGTACACATGGCATCTTTCAAGGTTTCGAACGCCTCTTGGCAGGCGGGGGTCCAGCTGACCTTTTTCGGCTGATTCTTGGAGGTTAACTCCGTGAGGGGGGTCACAATGCTGCCATACCCCTTGATAAATCTCCGGTAGTACCCCGTGAGTCCTAGGAACGCCCACACTTCCGTCTGGGTCGTGGGGGCCTCCCAGGCCACGATTGCATCGATCTTGGGCTGGAGGGGGGCTACGAGGCCGCTTCCGACCTGGTGCCCGAGGTAGATTACGGACCCTTGTCCGATCTGGCACTTGCTTGCCTTAATGGTGAGACCAGCCCTTCTCAGGGCGGTCAGCACCGCCCAGAGGTGCTGGAGGTGCTCGGGCCAGTGGGAACTGTAGACTGCGATATCGTCCAGATATGCAGCGCTGAACTCTTCCAACCCAGCCAGTACCTGGTTCACCAGCCTCTGGAAGGTGGCAGGGGCGTTCTTCATTCCAAAAGGCATCACTCGGAAATGGTAGTGACCATCCGGGGTGGAAAAGGCGGACCTCTCTCGGGCCCCTTCGGTGAGGGCGATCTGCCAGTATCCGCTGGTCAGGTCGAAGGTACTGAGGAAGCGAGCCACCCCGAGGCGATCAATAAGTTCGTCTGCTCGGGGGATGGGATGAGCATCGGTTCTGGTGACTGCGTTGAGCCCGCTGTAGTCGACGCAGAACCTCAGCTCGGGAACAGCACCGGGGGCGTCTGCCTTCGGAACCAGGACCACGGGGCAAGCCCATGGGCTGTCAGAGGCTTCGACCACCCCGAGAGCTAGCATCCTTGATACCTCGGCCTTGATGCAGGCCCGGACCCGGTCGGGACGCGGTAGGCTCGGTGCCGTACCGGGGGACTGTCCCGGTGTCCACGTCGTGGACGCACCAGCTGGTGAAGCTGGGGGTGAGGGAGAAGAGGTCCGAGAACTGTCCCAGTAACTGGCGACAATCCTCGCGCTGCTCGGGAGAGAGGGAGGAGGAGAGACTCACTCCCTCTACGGAGCCGTCTTTCTCTCTGGTACACAGGAGATCGGGGAGAGGCTCCGTTTCTTCCTCTTCCCCGTCGTCCGTGGCGAGGAGCAAGCTCAACTCGGACCGGGCGAAGTGGGGCTTGAGGCGGTTCACGTGAAGGACCCGCAAGGGGTTCCTGGGGGACTCTACATCGATGAGGTAGGTCACCTGACTCTTGCGCTCTACCACCTTGAAGGGCCCTGTCCACTTGTCTTGCAGGGCACAGGGCTCCACGGGGGCCATCACCCAGACCTGCTGTCCGGGTTGAAACTCGACCAGAGTGGCATTCTGGTCGTACCACCGTTTCATCTCTTCCTGACTGGCCTCGAGGTTGGCCTCGGCCAGTTCTCGGAACTTACTAGTCTGGTTCCGGAGGGCCAGGATGTATCGAAACACATCCGGAGGGGGCTCTGGGGCCGCCATCTCCCACCCTTCCTTGACCAGGCTAAGGGGTCCCCTGACGGGGTGCCCGTAGAGGAGCTCGAAGGGGCTGAACCCCAGGGACTTCTGGGGGACTTCGCGGTATGCGAAGAGGAGACGGGGAAGGAGGACGTCCCACTTACGCCTCAGGGGCTCTTCGAGACCCATGATCATTCCCTTGAGGGTCCGGTTGAATCGTTCCACCAGACCGTTACCCTGGGTGATATGGGGTGGTGAATTTGTACGTCACCCCACATTGTTGCCAGAGGGACTTCATGTATTTCGAGATGAAGTTGGTCCCTCGGTCGCTGACGACTTCTCGGGGGAATCCCACCCGAGAGAAGATCCCCATGAGGGCCCGCCCCACTACGGGGGCCGTCACCGTTCGGAGGGGAATGGCTTCGGGGTAGCGGGTGGCATGGTCCACCAGGACAAGGATAAAGCGGTGGCCCAAGGAGGTCCGGGGGTCGAGGGGGCCCACGATGTCGATTCCCACCTTTTCAAAGGGGGTACTGACCACGGGGAAGGGTTGGAGGGGGGCCTTGCGCCTCCCCCCGCTCTTTCCACTAGACTGACACGTGGGGCAGGACTTGCAGTGGGCCTCCGCATCAGAGCGCATGCCCGGCCAGTAGAAGTGGGTGACTAGGCGGTGATACGTTTTGTCTTGACCCAAGTGTCCCGCCAGGGGCACATCATGGGCCAGGTTCAGGAGGAAGCCGCAAAAGCGTAGGGGTACTACCAGCACTCGGGCCGACCCTAGCTCGGACGATTTTTGTTAGCTGTACAAGAGGCCGTTTTCCCAATAGACTAAGTGGGAGCCGGACTGGTCACCGGCGGCCTGGGCGGCGGCCTGGGCGGCGGCCTGCTGCCGCGGCCCGACCAAGGACGGACAGGAGGTCTGTTCTAGGCAGAATTCTTCTCGGGACGGTCCTCCTTCCTGGCGCCACTGGGCCAGCTCAGGAAGGTCGTCCAAGCTCGGGGTCGGTTCGACGCCAGGACCGAGGGGACCTGCGTCGGGGGGGGACGCTCTCCCCAGGGAACAGCTCAGGGGTCTCAGAGGATTCAGGGACCTCGGGGTCCTCGGGGGTAGCCGGTGCTGCCTCTGGAGTTGCCCCTCGGGCGGTCATCGACCGGGTGTTCACACAGGCCCATTCGGGCAGGCCCACCATCTCCAGGTGGGTCCTCTTCTCAACCCGCTGCCATGGGGAGCTCTCTAGGTCGTTGCCGAGCAGGCAGTCTACGGGCATGTCTGAGCGGACCGCCACTCGTAACTCTCCGGAGACGCCCCCCCATTCGAACGGGACTTGAGCTATCCGGCAGGTGCGGACGGAGTTATCAGCTGCGATCACCCTGCAGGAGATGTGGGGAACAATCTGGGCTTCGGTGACTAGGTGGCGTTTGACTGCGGTGATACTGGCCCCGGTGTCCCGGAGCGCCCCTATGTGGTGGCCATTGACAGTCACCTGCTGTCGGTATTTCTCGGTGTTGTCGGGTAGGGGGGCTCCTGGGACCATCTCCCTATCACCCAGGGAGACTAACATCATAGCTGCGGGGTCAGCTCCCTCGAACTCCTCTTCTCCCTCTTCTTCTAGGGCTACTGAGGTGATGTGGCGCACTGGGGGCACTGCAGCGGCAGGCTTCTTAAATAAAGGGCAGCGGGGGTCATTGGCATAGTGCCCTGGTTGCTGGCAATGGAAGCAGGCTTGCCTGACTCAGGGCCCTGGCTTGGCTGGGGGAACCCTGCGCGCGCTATGGGAGGTGAGGTGCCGGGCTGGTTTCTGGGGGGACTGCGTGGGGACCCTATCTGGGATCCCCTCTGTCTATTCTGACCCCCCCCCTCCCCTCGGGCGGGATGGTCCTGGTTCGTTTCGGCCAGAGTCTCCCCCGGGCCCCCGGGGTACTCTGGTGCTCACCCAGCGATCGGCCTCGACGGCCAGCTTCCGGGGGTCAGCCAACTTGCTGTCCAGGAGGTGCTGTCAGAGTTCCACAAAGCAGTTCAGAGACAAATGTTCGTAGGCAATAAGGTCAATGAGCCCCTCGAAGGTGGACACCTTGCTATCCTTGATCCACCCTTCCAGGGCCCGACTGTAGAAGTTGACATATTCTACCCATGTGGTGCCGGGGATCTTCTTGCATTCTCTGAAGCGTTGGCGGCACATTTCAGGGGTGAGACCGTGCCTTGTGAGGAGGGCTTCTTTCATGTGGCTGTAGGAGGTCTGTTCGGCAGATGGTAGGTCGAGTAGGGTGTCTCTCCCTTCACTCAAGAATCGACCCCACATCCCGGCTCCCCAATCTTTCTGCGGAACTCGGTGAGAGGTCATGGCGACCTCGTAGGCCTTGAACCATTGCTGGATATCATCGTTCTTATAATATTCTTTGACCACATCCTTGGGAATATGGACCTTGGGTTCCACCGGGGGAACGGACTCTCGGGTTGCCGATGTTCTGTTGTCTTCGGTCTGGGCCTTTTGTTCAATCTCCTTCATGCTGCGCTCGTGCTCCAGCTGGAGTCTTTTCCCTTCGTGTTCTCTCTGGAGTTTCTTCTCCTCCAGTTCTCCTTGCAGCCGCAGCTGCTCGATGGCTAGTTTTTTCTTGGCTAGTTTTTTCTCGGCCAGTTTGAGTTCTCCTTCCATTTTCAGACAGGCTAGTTCCAGCTCGTGGTTTCGGTTGCGTTCTCGGTCGGTCATCTCCTCTCGAGACAGACCTCTCTCCAAGCTGTGAGTCCGCGTCGGGGACTCTGCTCTTTCTTGCTCTGGGGCGTGGGTTTCGGTCAGGGGTGCTCCCTCTCCACCGTCTTCTGTCGGCGGGGGAGGTTGTGCTCCGGCCTCCACCCAGGCGGTCAGGGCTTGATGAAAGTCTTCTTTGGTGTTTAATCCCGTTGTCGGGATGTGGAGAACTTTGCAGAATTGCTTCATTTGCCGGTGCGTATAGTCCTTCAGGAGCTCCACCCGGAAGGTAGTCTCGTCTTCCGTGATGCTCATGGTTGTTTTTCTTTGTTCGGGTAGTGTGTCAGTACTGTACGATCCCTAGACATAGGTTCTTATCGCGACGCTGCCACCAATGTTAGAAGGGGCAGTCTCCGAGGGCCAGGTTATGCTCACCCGGTCACCCCAAGACCCACCTCTCCTACAGATCTTGCCGAGTCTTATTGTGAGGTCCTCACCGGGGAGGACTTCGAGCCTAGGATCGTACACACGGAGCACACACCACACCTACGAACAGACACCACGCCGTTGGATTCTAGTTATAAGTTCTTTATATAAGGGATAAAAGAAGGAAGTACTCTTATTTACACAGTGATCGAAGGACCACAAGGTCTTGGAGGGTTCGGAAGGGTGGAAGCGGGACAGTCTTTTAGTCTCCGGGCCGGTACGAGGCGTATCCAGCGCACAGCTCTCAATCCTCGAACTGGGGGATACGGAAGATGGTGGTCGTACTGGCTGCTTCACTTACGTCGAGTCGGTTCGGTCGTGATGGTGGTCTCGATGGTCCAGCCGGACCAGAGTACTCCTCGAGCCGCGACGAGGTCAGCAGGGCTTGATCTGGAGAAGTTCGGGAGGAGCCGCTACAGCGTCAGCAGGGCTCGGATGATGGCAGGTTCAAGCTTGAGCCGCGACAGCGTCAGCAGGGCTCCGATGGTTATGGTTCAGCTTGAGCCGCGACAGCGTCAGCAGGGCTCCGATGGTTATAGTTCAGCTTGAGCCGCGACAGCGTCAGCAGGGCTCCGATGGTTACAAGATCGGCTTGAGCCGCGACAGCGTCAGCAGGGCTCCGATGGTTACAGTTCAGCTTGAGCCGCGACAGCGTCAGCAGGGCTCCGATGGTTACAGTTCAGCTTGAGCCGCGACAGCGTCAGCAGGGCTCCGATGGTTACAGTTCAGCTTGAGCCGCGACAGCGTCAGCAGGGCTCCGAGGTTCCAGATGAGTTCTTCTTAGGGTCAGCCACGATCAGATCAGCAGGCTTCAGGTCCAAGATACAACTGCCCGCTAGTTGTCGGGCGGGCTCAGATATAATCCAGGGGCTCTTTGAAGTCTGGACTCTCGCAGGCGGAGGTCTCAAGCCCTGGGGGCTGGTCGTCGGCGAGGTCCGGCGGTTGGCTCTTTGATCCTTTGAGAAATGGGTCCGGGAATTCTCAGACGCCCAACAGGTCTGGAGCCAGCACTCAGGGAGGCCAAAGGTGCGATCGAAAATGGCCCACAGGGGAGGGCCAAAGGTGTGACAGATACCAGTCTCTCAGGGGAGGCCGGAGGTGCCATCGAAACTGCCTGGCTTATCGCACTCGGGGAGCCCTTTACCCCCAGCCGGGACGGGCGCGCCTTTGGAGTCTGGGTTTCGCTGGGGCCGGGGTCACGCTAGGCCCAGGGAGACAGGGATCTCGGGAAGGGAAAATGGCTGCCGGGCCTTGTGGGGCATGCAAGGTTAGGTGCTCAGAGCCGGGAGCGGGACGGGGACAGGCGGACCTGGTCGTGGGTTATGGGGGGCTCGGGCTTATCGGGGGAGAGACGACCAGGCTTCAGGGTGCAGGCTACTCTTACGGGGATGCTGCGCAGGGGGCCCAGGGTGCAGGCCTAAGCTCGCAGGGTGTGGTGGGAAAGGCGCGAACCACGCCACGAGGCCGGGTCCAACATTCGTTCTTTCTTATCTACAAACTTCCTCCTTACAATCCTACTCTTAGTGACCTCTTTGTTGATTTTGCCTGAGATCCGTCTAAAACATTCCAATTTCTGCGCAATAGGATACTTAGTACCATGGTTTGACCAACCATATCGGATTATGACCAAATAGCTGCTCTCCAACATGAAAGTGGTAATGTATGTCAAATGTCAATAGCCTAACCACTCATCTGGGCATAACTTGGATGCAATTTTTACCGCTCAGAACATCACCAGTTACTGGTAGACAACATGTGACCTGGACTAATGTATGTGCGCATGTCTACGTATCTGTAGAGTGCAAACCTAGCTAGAGAGCGGTGGACCACTGAACAAAGGCAATGAGCCTGGAGAGACAATTCAGGACAGTTTACAGTGAAGCGGAATATTCCTGGGTGGTGTATCCTGTCACCATGGATTTCTAGTGTTCCATGAAAAGATGGGTCTATGGCTACTTTGTACAGAGCAGAAGGTTTGGGCAGTTCTGACGTTGCTATAAAATAACTGATCATTTGAAACTTCTTTTAAACTTCCACCTATTCTCTCCATTTACATCTAGAGCCACCGTGGCTAAACATCTTCAAGAGCTTAGGAGAGTTTTGACCCTTCCTCTTTCTATACTCAATTTAACTGTAAATTGCCTGAAGGCAATTGATGTAGCGGCTGAACTGTCATCAGTGGATTGACATCGGTCCTCAACATGATCCCGAATACATTTCTCTACGGCTTCCCATCAACCTCTGAAAATTCACCTGATTACGCTGTAGCTAAAATTATTCTAATGGAAAAAGGTCCTTGTAAATACACTGGAAGGAAAGTAACTCCAAAGCCTAAATTAATGTACAATATATCTTTTAATCTTCAGAGGCACTGTCCAAGGCAAAACGTCTCCATTACTCCAGCTGCACATGTGAACAAATATGATCAACCAGAAGAACAAGGTGACTTTCTAGCAGCCCAAATCATTTCCAAAGTTCTAGAAAGATATCCTCTGGTTAAGATGAAGGACGGTGTACAGCTGAACTTCAGCATCTTCTCAACTTCTCACTGCGTGCCTCAACATAATCTACTCTCCTTCAACTCTGGCTTCTGATGACTTCACCAATATAACAAAAGCCCAAGGTACATTGGAATCACTGGGGGGAGGGGCACCATAGTGCTCATACATTCAAGAACATCCTCACCAGTACTTCAGCTGTCATCCTAACCAGAGATGCCATCCACGGCTTGGCGTCTGACCTATCCGTGGATAACTTTAAACTTTGCTATCAAATCAATAAAAAAATGTTTTACAAAAATGGATCCACTGTTTAGCTGCTCAAGGTCTCCAATCCATTCAGCCACTGATGGACCTCCATCCTGACTTTCTGTGACAGATCTCTTCATATTTGATATCTAAAAGTTAGAATCTGTGGAATTCTTCACTGAAAGTCTGAACATTCTGCAAGGCCCAAGCGATGTAGCTGTTCTCTTGCTACTTGTGGGACAACTAGGTGACTCTTCTCCCAACTTTTGGAAGGGGAAGAAAGCATAAGTTTCTAGCATGATGTGAAGTGTCTCAAATGGAAGAACAGATTGGACTTTCCATGGTGGCTCCATTGAACTGACGAGCTTGGAGTGATGCACCTGTGCTCCAGGAGTGGTACTGTGACCTGAATAGACTGTTGAGCACATTTCCAGCACCTCTAAATGTATGTGTTGCTGGATGATCTACTGAAGGACAACTATCCCGGAACTTGAGCCTATGTCAAGAGATACTTAGTATTGGCTGCACCAACCATGGTGAAAACGAAAGACTGTTTAATGGAATTAAATGTTACCATGGACTGCATTTATTAAAATGCATCTGAGTGAACTGGGTGCTGGGATACGAAGGCAATGTGTTTGATTAGGCTCCTTTGAGCTGACAAGCTCTGAGTGATGCACTTGCACTCCAGGAGAGGAAATATGACCTGAATAGACTGTTACTCTCTCTGATGCAGGACAACCTTCCTGAAACGTGCTTATGTCTAGAGATACTCAGCACTGACTGCACCAACTATGGTGAAAATGTATGATTATTTAATGGAAGTAAGTGTTACAGTGTGCTGTATTTATCAGGAGAAAGTATGTTATGTTATTATGTCTCTTTTATAGCGCACGGCTACCCCAAGGGGTGTCCCGGCGCTTTGGCAAAGAGAACTGAAGAAGAGAACACAACACAGCTATTCGCAGAGGCCAAAGGAAAATCAGACGGAAAAAAGCCAGGTCTTCAGCTCCTTACGAAAGGAAAGGAGACTGTTGGCTTTCCTTAAGGAGACAGGAAGCTCATTACAACATCGTGGAGCCAAGTATCGGAAGGAACAACCTCCGATCCGGGCGAGTCTGATAGGGGGAACCGCGGCTTTGGCCAGCAAAGCCGACCGTAGTGTCCTCCTCGGCGCATAAAATGCCATGCGCTTCCTCATATAGTCAGGGCCAATCGAATGAAGGGCCTTAAAAGCAATTGTCAAAACCTTGAAAGTAATTCTCTTGGAAAGCATCTGAGTGAACTGGGTGCTGGGATGTCAAGGCAGTGTGTTCCTGCCCTGCTTTTCTTTCCATGGTATTGCCTGCATCCAATCTTCGGTGTTGAAATTGTTCTAGCCCCAATGAACATCCTCTACAGCATTCAAACACTCCAACAAAAAAAACTAAGGGAGAAGACATGTAAACAACTAATAAAACTTGTCTGTCTTTCACTAAAGGTTCACTAAAGAGCTTCCTCTTGGTGACAGGCCCTCCCGCCTGCCACTTGGGGTCCACCTCAGCAAAATGGAGAGTCTTCACTCGGTAGAGATGGCAGTTTGTATTCTCCAAAATGCAAAACACATCTGTCTCTTTTTTGTGATCTTGGGTATATTTGCCATTGAAAGTAATCATCTTAGGTGAACAAAAGTCCTCGGACACTGCAGCGGACAGAGGTTTCAAACTTTGTTGTCCAAAGACAAATGTAGTTTAGCCTGTACACATCTTGTCGTTTAACATGTTGACATCAGCCTGAAGACTTAGGGTGACATAGGCCATCCAGATTAAAAAGGTTATTCCATTTCTGTATTTCCCCCTCATCTTAGCCACCAATTGTGCTGGCCGCTTTCCTTGGCTTTACGTCATTTATCCGCATCTTACCATCACTAAATGGATGCTGTTCCATAAGACCTATTTGGTCCCAAGTCTGCCTTATCTGAAGAAATGTCCTAAGGGTCATCCTCCTCTTCAGAGTTGGATGGGGTGTCTGTTGTGAGAGTGGAGAGTCTTCTGGCTCATCCCCACTTAATTTTGCAGTTCCCTGAGACAGGGAAAGATCTTCAGCACACTGTGCAGATATAAACGCATTCTTGAACCTTTCAAATGGACAGGTGCATCATTCCAAATTGCCTGCTCGGATGAGCATTTGAGAGTGGGAAATCCTTGCCACAGAAACCAGTCAAGACCAACAAGGTGTGGAGGGATTCAAAAGGCATACACTTAATTCTTTTATGGGGTGCAGTACTAGGTGGCCGATTTGCTCTGAGTCCAACAAGTAGGAAGCATCTTCTATTCACCACTTTCTCATTACTTCAGTCATACTGCCTAGCTGTGAAATGCGACACTGCTTAAAACACCCGATGTTGTAAATTCACCTGGTACACAGAAAATCTTTAAGATGGCCCACAGTGCACTTTCTAGTGACAAAATATGCTCCCACCCATGCTCAAGAGTGTCCAGTAAATCCTTGAAGAGCTTTACTCCGATCACGTAGACAAACTCATCAGGGCTGGTACTTTTATACCAAGAGCTGCCTTTGACCTACTTTCCCTGTCTTGGCAATAAAGGGGGGGGTACAGGAAATACTGATCACTTGTCTTTGTTTCTTCCCAAAGAGCTACCAACTGGTGTCCATGTGCCAAAGTCCAACACAATAGTAGATTCAGCATCTCACATTTGGTAGAGTGTGGACTTAGCGACTGCAACTCTTCCCATTGCAGATCCAAAGCCTGGAGCGATGGTCACTTAACAAATCTACACACATTACGGGTAAAAAGAAACCTTATAAACGATCACAGTAGCGTAAACGAGGGGAATACAGCAAACATAGGTGAAATCTGCAATTCCATTAACTGAACTCACCTTAAGGCTGCAACAATAACGAAAGTGGTAGTTGAATCGCATGCAATGCAATTCTGGGCTTGATGGGCAGGTTAAAGGGACCTGAGAAGTAGTTTGTTACAGGACATTGTGGACGAAATATGTTTATAAACAGCGTTTTGTGTTTGGCTATTCTGCTGTCCCGTGAAGGTAGCTCAGTATAATGATGATGCAATCTTGTGTTAGGTTTAAACCTATAATAACTAATAAAACCCTAAAAAAACAATCTTCATCAGTTTAAACATATAAACGTTGATAAACATCTGCACAACCACAAACTAAAATGCCATTCAACGAAAGGAGAGGGAAAGAGAATGAGACCTTTTTATTTCTTCAGTAAGGGCCAACCGCAATGTAACTTTTATTTAAAATAAAAGGTAGCAGCAAGAAAGACTTGTCTAAGATTATTCTGCTTTAAATTTGTTTCCTCCAATTTTGTGTATTGGATTAAAGGTGCAGGGGTTAGAAGCATGTTTTAGGTCTTGTCAAGTAATTTTATACATTATGGAGAATCTGGAAATGTTATAATCATATCTGATCTTTTGGCAGCGTTTACTTCTTTCACTGATTGCTGAAATGGCTGGCTCATAAGAATCTTGACCAATATGTTCTGTCACATTTACCCATAGACACAGAAGGGTAAAACCTTTTGATACATCTGCCTCCTTTTCTAAAAAGTCAGTATTGATATCAGATCAACTACCAAAGGCCCCAGGCTTTACAGACATAACAAGCTTCAGTGATCCTTCAATGCCAATTCCGACTGCCCTTCCTTAGTCCCTCCCCTTCCCTGGACTATACCTTTAATGTACATATATTGTCTCTACAGAGTCACGTATACTTCGAGCAAGTTCATGTGAAAAGTCCCTTGGTATTGCAATCATGACCCCTCCCTTACCAGTACTCTATGAGGTAGATGCCTGTAGTGCGTGTCGGTGAATTTCAAATGGGTTTCTTGGCTGCACACCACATCTGGGAAAATTTCCTGAATTATTCTCCATATTTCATGCTATTTGTCTGGGTAGTTTAGCCCCTTTACGTTCTACGTTTGAATCTTAGCCATTAAGTTTTAGAATGAGGTGCAGTGTTGTGTGGCCTATAAAGTCTGTCAGCGCCTGCATAAACATTCAGAGAGTTGAAACTAGTTGTTCCTGCTGCATTGAGCCAGATGTCAATTCAAGTTTGTTTATCAGCTCTCTCCTGGAGTCCAGCCCTCCTCTCCTCCCCAACTTCTCTTCCACCAACCCTCCCCCCCCAATTCTGTGGGAAGGGGAACCAGCGCATTCCCCCCTCACACTGACGAGCCTGCCCTATCCCCCCCACCCCACCTCTCATCTTGTCAACACATACATGGGTGAGCCTGGCCAGTCTACTGTAGAGGCTCGACCTGTTGTCCAAACCTGCACGGATATGCCCTCTGGGAGACGCTCACAGTGATCCACGATCAGATCTTCGCCTACTTTGAGAAATTAACTTGAAAGGGGTAATATGGCTGGGAGGCAGACCTAATCCAGAGGTCACGAGGGACACATTCCATGTCTATTACATATTCTCAATCTTGCCTGTGTCCCCTCTGAGGATCTGCAGTGTCAGTCAGGGTCGATGCCTCTCCCTGTCCCTTCCATGTTGTCCGCCGCATGGTTCCAACTTTTTTCCATTTCATTCACAAACATCTCCGACAACTCCACTGGCTCCAAGTCAAAAAGAGAATTACTTTCAAGCTCCTCACCCATGCCTACAAAGCTCTCCACGGTGCAGGACCAGCATATCTGAACCATCGACTCATATTCCATGTGCCCTCCAGACAACTCTGTTCCGTCCAGCTCACCCTAGCCTCCGTCCCCAGAATCCAAAAAACGACCAGAACCGGAGGAAAATCCTTCTCCTACCTATCCAACAAGACCTGGAACACCCGGCCCCTCCACCTCAGGCAATCCGCGATGCTGACACAATTCAAGAAGGACCTCAAGACCTAGCTCTTCGAGTGATCCTTCTCCCAGTGGGACCAGCAGGCACCCCCCTCCCAACATTCCCAGTGCTATGAGACCCTCACGGGTGAGTAGCCGCGCTATATAAGCCACTGATTGATTGATCCTAGTTTTCCAGGGTCAGTTCTCATCCACCTATGCCTTGGGGTCCTGGCTTTCTTTGCGGTCCATTGATGAACAGTCACTGGGTTTCTTTGGTGTGCCAGGGCTATCTCTTGAGGGGCCCAATATGTCCTGGGCTTCCTTTTTATGCGAATTACATTGGACCTAGCACCGAACCGGAACCACAGTGAGCAAAAGTGAACATCTGCCTATATTGTTTTGTCCTTGTGTGGAGATCAGCAAGCCTGTGCCTGTTATTTAGAGTTTGCTGTGAGATGTTCTGAAAGAGGTCGAAGGCCTGTTCCATGAAAAGTCAGCCTGTCTACCTTCCTGCCCTTCCGTATTATGGTGTCTTTGTTATGAGAGGACCCCAATTTAGCTGTAATGTCCCACGGGTGAGCTCCAGGCGAGTCTCATGGTATGCCACTCGTGCTCAGATAAAGAAGTCTACTTCTTCCTCTCATTCTCGGATGTTATGGGTCAACACATTAGCCCTACTAGAGTGGTCCTCTGAGTCCATGCATTTGTCCCAATGTTTCCTGATATCTTCTTCCCTTTTGGGCTTGGAATCCTGCAGTTCATAAACCTCTTGACTCATGGCGACAGTCATCTTAATTAGTTGGTACTTGGTCCCTCAGTTGTTGAAGTGTCTTGTTCACCTCAGACGGGCCAGAAGCCAAGTCTGCCTTCAGAACCTGCATTTGTGGAGCTCGCCCAGACAGGTCGTTGGATCTTTGTTATTGGGTTCTAGTTTCTTCATTCTTAGTGGCCATGACGATTTGCCACTGTGGTAAGGGTGCATATGCGCTCTGGATGTCCTGTCTTATCTCAGGCCTTTAGCGTCCACAGAAATTGCCAATAAACTTTTGTTTATACGGCTTGCCGAGCATATAGCACATAGACTGTGACCCCTCAATGGGGGTCACCTCAGCGCTCTCTACTGCAGTCCAAATTCCTTGCTGAGGGAAGGCAATCTATCTATAGAATTGTCTGATGGCCTGGCTCTGTGGGCAAGAGCATCTGGCGATAATTGTACTTATCTAAGGCAACCTCTGAGGTTCCAGCTGTAGCTTCCATCAAATCCTCCATTCATGTCTCCCAGGTTGCCTGACAAGGTGGCAAGCTGATTTCCACGGCATGGGCTCCCCGGGCCTGCTTGCAGTACTTTGCTCCTGCCAGTGTTCAGGGTAATTTTAGGGTTCAGGGTGGGTTTGGATTTTGGGGTGCCAAGAGTAATTTTAGGGTTCAGGGTGAGTATGGGTTTTGGGGTTCCAAGAGTAATTTTAGGGTTCAGGGTGGGTATGTGTTTTCGGGTGCCAGGGTTAATTTAAGGGTTATAGGTGGGTATGGGTTTTGGGGTGCCAGGGGTAATTTTGGGGTTCAGGGTGGGTTTGGGTTTTGGGGTGCCAAGGGTAATTTCAGGGTGGGCATTGGTTTTGGGGTGCCAAGGGTAATTTTAGGGTTCAGGTGGGTATGGGGTTTGGGATACCAAGGGTAACTTTGGGGTTCAGTTTGGGTTTGGGGTGCCAAGGGTAATTTTAGGGTGGGTTTGGGATGCCAAGGGTAATTTTAGGGTTGAGGGTGGGTATGGGTTTTGGGGTAGCAGGGGTCATTTTAGGGTTGAGGGTAGGTATGGGTTTTGGGGTAGCAAGGGTCATTTTAGGGTTCAGAGTGGGTATGTTTTTTGTGGTGCTGAGTAATTTTGGGGTTCAGGGTGGGTATGGGTTTTGGGCAGCCAGGGTAGTTTTAAGTTTCAGGGTGGGTACGTGTTTTGGGGTGCTAGGGGCAATTTTAGGGTTCAGGGTGGGTTTGGGTTTTAGGGTGGAAGGGGTAATTTTAGGGGGTTTGGGTTTTGGGGTGGTAAGGGTAAGTTTAGGATTTTAGGGGGTATTGGTACTTGGGTAGTAAGGGTAATTGGAGGGGTTATGGGTAATTTTAGTGTTTAAGGGGGCAACAAATAAATATATAGTGTGTGTGTGTGTGTATATATATATATATATATATATATATATATATATTTGTATTTGTATTTATATACTTAAGCACTTTTATCAAGTGTATGCCTTTACCACGCATGCCTTTGCGTTGTAATGGCATGCGTGGTAAAAGTTTGCGATGTAATAGCAACACGTTGTAACAACCGCGTTGTGATTGCATGCAATGTAATGGCATGGGATGTATCGTCATATATTCGCTGAAAAGCAGTGGCGATCATACTTAAAGCATCAGGTTTCAGGCACCTTAGAATGGAGGGTAACAATTTAATGGTGTAATTCAAATTTTTAAAGATTATTCAAGGCACTATGCTGTTGGAATGGTTGACCACCCCTGAAATGTCATATTATTTAGTAAGGAGTCGGTGAATGGTCTGCCAACTGTGCCCAGGAATGTTTGTTAAACCATTTGAATAGAGCACTCTTATTTTTTTAATACATTAATAGTTCTGTAAACCAGAAAGAGTCCTGACAAAGTAAGTGTGAGAGGTGGTGAGATGTTAGATATGGTAATGAGATGTAAGTGCGAGTGAGAATGCAATACATAGACTTTTTATTCTTAAAATAATCTAACATACATCGATTGGCTACACTGCCAATGTGAAGATACTACGTACCCTGCCTTACTCCTGCCATTAATTAAATGTGTTTTCTAACAAACACTGCGATACATCACATGCTTAGTAAACTCTAAAAAAGACATTGTTTTTGTCTATTTTGGGGTTATAGATGGCTGAATAAACACTTATAAAGCACAGATTTCAAAAGTTTTGGAAAACACCACTGAAACACTAAAAAAAATAAACACTGAAAACATGGGAGCCCAACCATAAATAAAGTATGCCTCCGGTCCTGCTATAGAACTTTAATTTGAGTCTGCCACTCACAGTGCTGCCAAATGAACAAAACAGTTTTGCTTGCTTCGATATAGGAACTAAGGAGCACCATCAACGTACCTGATGATGTTCACTAGTTCCCTCTAGAAACTGAATTTAACTGCTTTGCACATAATACAGCTAATTTTAATCTAAAGCACTTTGAAAAATGGCTCTGTATCTTTTGTATCTAGTGTAAGTTGGATCTTTTTCTAAAGTGCCCTTAGGTGTGTACAGTGCTATATGAAACCACAAATAAATACCCCTCCTTAACCCCCCATGCCTCACCCAAACACCAATAAAAAACTGACGAGTGTTAGCAGCTCATACTGCACAAGTAAATTGGGTCTCCTGGTCGAAATTGCCAAAAATGAAGAAATCAGAAACAACTACAGGACTTCTGTAGTCTAGCCCCTAAACTCTGAAAAGCATTGCCTGAATCTGTTTGATTCTTTCCCCCACACTACTTAAAGCACTCAAAATATTTCTGTTCAAGGAAGTCCTCCTTCATCCCTTTCTTCTTTCATCATTTTGTTTATTGTTCTTCTGTTCATCTCTGTAATGCTAATGAATTTCCTTTGTGTCGTGAGAGACTGGCTTTGGTGAGTTTGTGCCTTGATCCTCACAGGTGAATACAAGAACTGTATCTTCTCTTGTAGTTCACCTGTTCGCCCATTGTGTAGCCCTCTTCCAGGATTACTGTAAATCCTGTTTTCGTGCACTTTCTCCAGATTTTTTTTTCATTCCCAGTTTGCCAAAATTGAAGAAATTAACTTTCCAAACAAAAATCCAAAGTGATTAATGTGATCAATACATTTTATTTCTGCATAGAAAAACATCTAAATCAAGGATACCTTCTATAACACTGTTCTGCTGTTAGATTTTAATTTCCGGTAGTAGAAGCGTTGCCTTCTTAAATTGTATCTTCCTTCAAGGGTAATGAGTCATTGGAGATTCCCTTAGCCATGTATCATAGACCTGTGTCTGCCAGTTACTGCTTTCCCACATAAAGTGTTGCTCGAAAATGTTTTGTGAGGAGCAAGTCATATTTCTTAGGTTGAAGTTGGATTTACAAAGTGCAGTTGCATGTGACACTTGAATTACTAAGCATGTCTTTATTTCAGCCCAGTGTGTGGTTCGTATTGTATCTAGTTTGGATTTCACTAGTGACAGGGAAACTAAAGATATCATGGTCTAGGGTGGTGGTTCGTGGGAGAACACAGAACCTGAAGACTATAAATTCAGAATGAAGGTCCTCTATCAAGTGCCATTTACTTGGGAACAGAGCATTGAATTACACACCATATATTGGTTACGTAGTAGGTCAGTTTGAATGATTTGCTGTAAAGTCCTTCTGCATTAGTTTTGTAAAGTTCTAACAGTTGTTTTTGTGTTCCTGTAGTCTGATCTTGCTTTAGAAGAAGGGGAGATACCTGAAGAAAGGCCAATGAAATTGAATAAGCTGCGTAAGCGACGGCAGAAGCGCAGAGAGGAGACTGAGGAGGATGACGATGATGATGAGGATGATGTAGAGGAGGATGACGAGGAAGAGGATGAAAGTGCCCAAGAGCCTGAAGACTCTGACTTTAATGACTTCACTGCAAAAGAGGAGTTCACAGGCAATGCTGGAGAAGAGACCAGTTCCGCAGTTCAGAGTATTCAACAAGTGAGTGTCTTACAACATGACAAATAAAATGACTGATTGCTAAATTGTCAGTGGCGTGGTTAAGGTATTTATTTGCTAATGGCCAGCCTATTTAATGAAGAAAGAGTAAAGTGCTATAGAGAAAAAAAGACTACGGCCATTATTTAAAAAATAGAAAAGTAATTCATACTTTGTTTTCTGTCCATGTAAAAAATAAATGATGGAATTGTATCAAAAAGAAAACCTAAATGTCCCACAAAACTACAACCCATACTAGACATTAAAGGGAGACTTTTGATCCTGGATATGGCTAGATATTAGTTCCAGAATTGGTATGCTTCGGGGTTGGTCATATAATATGCAAATTCTTTATAACACTTGCCCTGTATTCTACCCCTATTCAGGTTGGGAAGGACAGTGCTAAAAAAGAAGTACATGTATATTGCTAATATTTTCTACCATGTAAACCCTCCATTTCCTGTATTTACTTTGTTTCTTTTGGAGGAGTTCTGATATTTAGGGGTGATCACTCGTAACTATGGATGACACAAAATTGCATCTACTTTGCCTTCCCAGACCATGTGCTATGCTTTGCTTCAGTCAGTGGAAGCAGTGGTTACCTCCATCTGAGCAGTGATGTTCACTTTGCCAGTGGCATCACTCATTCATCCTCACTGATGCAACTGGTACAGTCAAAGGCTCAAGAACACAGACATGTAAGAGAAGAAGGCTCTAGATGAACTGTCTCTTGAGCAGCCTCACCTCGCGTATGTTAGCACACCCAGTACTGGCCCATCAACCCTGCCACATTTGTTCAAATATTTGAGCACTGCCATCCTTGAACTCCTTTGCTATCCACTGGGGGATGGCTCCTCCCATAATACATTGTTTTTTGCTCATTTATGTACAGTCCCAGTAAGCCCAGGCTTACTGGGTGTGGGAGGGGGTGTTGGAGGGGAGAGACTTCTCTTAAATTGTTATGATGCCGATGCAACTGTGCCAACACCAGGGACACATATCTGAAAGGGGACCTTGGTTTGGAGTTCCAAGGGAATGCACCCACCAAGGAGTCCAGCCTGTTCAATTCTGTCACTGTCATGCTTCCTACCCGCTTCTAGAGCTTCTCTGCAGATTTGGAGGTTACATTTTCTGATGCTCCACTTCTTCCTTAACCCGTTTACTGCTTCGAATGTTCAGCGCCAGTGCTGAACGTTCGAAAAAACGGGTGCGGCCGCGTCGGCCGTTGGACGTGCGAAGCACCAGGGAGGTAGCTCGCGCGACGGCCGAAGCGAACAGGTTAATCCTTATGTCGTCCATGTTTAAATTTGGGCCTATATATTTAAATTGCAGTCATTGCTCCAATTATTAAAAAAAAGAGAACTACCTGGGAGGATGTCTTGGTGATTAAAACATTCACCGCTCAGATATGCAGTGATCTGCAGCAGGTCATGTAAGGTAGACTACACATGCTTCAAAAGTAGGTAGATTGAGTATGGCTGAATGAGAAACTTATTATTATGGAAAGTGGTCTCAAAAGTAAAATATTTGATCATCTCCTGGTTAAATGTGGTGACTGCTGTCTCCAGAACTCTGGATGTGGCAAAAGTGTACTTTAAGGTGATGCCCAGAATTGGAGAGCAGTTGATAAAAATAAATAAAATGGTAGTATTGATGGCCTTTAAAAATTGTTGAAAAGCTGCTTGTCAAATGGCCTACCTTTAAGTGGGAGCCCAGAAAATGTGCAGTGAATACTAGAAAACCCAAACGTACCCGTAGAGATGGAAGGAGGCATTTTCTGTTTATGGATTTTCATCTGGAAAATGATTGCCCCTATGTTCTCACTTTTACCAGTCTGTAATCTTTCTGTCTTTAAACATGAAAATAGGTTTAGTGTATAACAAGTCCACTTTAAATCCTAATTTCTACTAGGAAGCTGTTTAGGTCGAGCCTACCAGACAGCACAACGGTCTTTCTAAGAACATACTGGGTCTTTGAGCCCGCCCATTGCTTACATTTGGTTGGCTTGCCTAGCTCTCATCTGCCAGTTTCTTATTTGTTTCCCAACTTGTCAATCTTGTGTTTGTACATTCCATGGAGCATAGCTTCTTTGTCATCTTTTGATTGGCTAGCTTCTATGCTTCCACTGCTTGTTTTTAAGCACTATATTTTTTTCTTTTTTGGTTAAGCACTCCAAGAGAATGCATGCCTCTCCAACTATCCCCTGTTTGCCCTTCTCTCCCCCTGCACTCTGTGTTACTTACTTTTGACAGTGTGCTTCTCTCTGCTGCCCCCATGTTTGCACTCCCTCTTGTGTCCTCTTCCTGTTGCTTTCTAGGCGTGTGCTTCCCACCAGCCAGCTCTTATGCTTACTCCCCTTTTGCTTCTCCTCCTCAACCCCACCCTCTGTATTGCTTCCGTCCCCCGCCTTCCATGTTGCTTCGCCCTACCAACGCCCTCATCCTACGTTACCCATTATCTCTCCTCCCCTACATTATTTACCACCACCTGTGCACTCCTTGTTGTCTCACCCGTACTGTTCATGCTGCTCTCTCCACTTGTGCCCTGTGTGTTGCTCCACCCACACCCTCTGTGTTGCCCTTTGCACCCATGTCCTCCATGTTGCCCTGCCTACCCACACCCTCCATGTTGCTTAAAAAAAAAGACCTTCGCTCATTTTTCTGTTTATTTGCAGATCCAATTCTGATTGGCAAGTAAAAAGGATCAAAAAAGGGGCTGTGTCATTTTGTGGCCATGTATGTGTGGTGCATATTCCTTCAAAATGATGCAGCTGGGGCATCATGAGCTTTTTTTCTTATTTCACCATGCTGCACAGCTTCGGCGGTGCTTTACAGCATGGCTAAAAACCATTGACCTAGCTAATAGGTCTCAAATTCAGAACCAAAGCTTGTTTTGTTATCTCAGCTGATTAAGGGTGTGAAAAGCCTCTTTGTGTGGTAGTGCAGTTACAAGGCTGCATTTATTAAAAAAATTAAAATAAAAAAACACCACCTCCTTGACGTTCTTAAAAAAAATAGAGAATATGTGGTTCAAGACCTGCATTAGATCTCCTTTTATTTAGAACTGAAGATTGAATCAGCTAGACTGATCTTGCTGTGAGCTCGCTCCTGTTTGGGGTAAGCCCAATCCCTGTTCGACTAGTACCTCTCCTAACCCATGTGAAATTCCAGACCCTGGATTTATATAGACTGACATGAGAACAGAGGTGTCCACAAACAGCTGTACAACTATTGAGAAGTTTACTCCAGATTCAATAAAATCCATGCCATGTGGGCCAAAGCAATAGCAGGAATATGTGAATTCAACACAATAGAGCTTGCCTTCCGTTAATGTCTGTGTTTTCTTACCCCGTAGTAGGGTTCCTTATTAGAAACTGATTTAAAGTTGGAAGTATTGGAAAGGAAATAAGATTGAAGAGGGGTGCCATGAAGTTTATATAAATATAGCTATGACCTCTAGGATCTAAGATAGAGTTTTAGGCTTGGAGGGAGATTAGGGGTAAGAATACACAAGGGTGAGTAAAATTGGATAGGAGGAGATAAGACAGGAGCATGAGAAAAAGGCAGGCCTCATCAACCATTTTGTCAGGACAGATGTTTGTCAGCATGTTTCTCCCTGTCATTTGGAAGGTGCAAGCAATGGAGCATAAATCAAAGGTAATATGCACTGAATAGTGCATTCACATTAGAAAAAGTCACATAAAACATAGTAATACACCACAACCATTTTTAAACTAACGAGAAAAATATCTCGAGTGAAATAATACTAAAATGACACAAATCCAATCCGGGAATCTAGAGATATGAACCCACAAAGATTTAAGTAAAAATCGAATCAGAAAATTGCAAACTCTGTCTGTAGAACCTGGAAGTCAAAAAATTAATAAACAATCCTAAGTCTAAACTGGACTTTTTGACATTTTGAAATTGCAGCTGCCCCCATGAAACTGAAGGCTAGATACTTGAAGCGGGTTCGTCTCCTAGACCTATGGAGATTTCTTGCTGAACCTTTCCTGTGTCCCAGTAAGCACAGTGACAGGATTCGGGGAGTGGGATTTAGGCGTGAACCAGAGACTAGGGGCTGGACCAGGAGCACGGCAGGCCCTGACAGCCTCTGGTCGAGGAGCAGCCAACAAGTGAACCCAGGAAGAGAGAGGGTCAGATTCATTATAATGAAGTTCTAAAGAAGATAGATATCATGGTTTACAAACAAAATGGGAGCAAACAGCAGCAGTATTATGGATCTTTCAGAAAAATGAGTACCTAAACCAATATTGAGTCCATCTCTGAGAATGATCCATTTTGGAACCAGCTTCTGTCCTTCACACTTACTACACTTACACACTTACTACTCCAACAAGCAGTGCTGAATCCAAGGTTTTAGCGGAAGTCACAATCTCAATCTGCAAGCCATTAATTGAGAACAACCCTAGAACTGAGAACCTTCGATCTTTAATCCGAGACTTCCTCGGTCGAACAAAAGAGCTTAAGATTTCAGCAGAATGTCAAGACCAACTCTTTATATGGAAAGCGCACAATGCCTTGTTTATCATTTGCTGTCTACTCAAAGTATTTATCAACCACATGTCCAAGGAGAAATTGCAGCTTCACTTTACCTATCAAGAGAATTCACCTGGATCCTAAGAAACAAGCGCAGAATCTGAAGATCTGGTTGAGGAGTTATGCTACCTCATTGTTGAAGTTCTTCTCTTGTTATATCTTTTTATAGGTGAAAATCAATCAATACCTGTAGGACCAAAACACAAAATAGTCTTTTCTACTGGGGTCCTCCAAGCCCTGTACAAAAAGCTGCTGCACGTCTTCTGCTTCACCCTCCCAAGTTCACCTCTGGAATATACTATGTGACTTACACTGGTTGAGCTATTGAATGGCATGTGCAATTTAAGGCTCTATACACAAATGCCTATAAAAAACCGGCCCACTCTATCTCCGTTCCTTGGTGTCCCTTTAATCTCCCGCACACTCACTGTGTTCAAGCTTTCTTATGCTGGCCGTAACCCCCAAAATTAAAAAATCCCTCAAAGGGGGCCAAACATTCTCTTTTCTTTGCCCAAAGCACTGGGATGCTGTGCCACAGACTTTGAGAGTGTGTCACTCACTCTCGTAATTTAGCAAATTGCTTAAAACCTGGCTGTTTCAACCTCCTGATCTTTCTTAATCTCCTTCTCCTTAGACAGCACTCTGGACTGGCCTAGCACTGGGAATCCTATTTTTAGGTAGCCATGCGCTTTATAAAACATGCGTAATAATAATGTCTCATCGCAGAACTGGACTGAATTTTTCTGAGATGCTGAAAGCCTTGTCAGAAGAACAAAGCTGAAATTCAATCCGACGTTGTGGTACTGCTGGCCAGATACTTTTACCCGCAGGTCTCCCTGAAGCTCTGGATATATGGAGGAAAGGTTTTTGAAAGTTTCCAATCTTGTGGTGCTCCGACAGCCACGCAGAATATACATCTGAGGCCCCCTGGACCTCACGGTAGGCGCTTAAAATCTCTCAGGGTGTTGGACAGAGACCAACAACAAAGTCTAGTCCAGATCCAGTTCCCACTCGTAAGGTGGGTGTTTCCATGAAAATGCCTCTTGCAGCTGTTATGTTCCTATCGCCTCACAGGAGGTCAGCCAACTGACACTTGGAGTTTGCGTCTTGTCCTTGGTACGTAAAGGGAGCAGGTGCATTATTTCAGGGATCATCTCAGATCAGACAGCAGTTCCAGTCCTCTTTTGACCTTCTGCATTTCCGGTATGAGTTCTGAAGGGTGTTCCTGGGAATGCCACATTTTTGCTTGGGGCCAACACGCATCTTGGGATGACTTTTGGGCTCACCCTAACCAATTGGGTATAAGTTCCCAGGGCCAGCCTTACCACGTTTTCATCAGTTTCTTTTTTGCCTGGGTTCAAGCTGCAGCTGTCAGGCTACACATGTTCGGCCTAAAGCCATGTTTTGACTGCCACTGTAGTGGATGGCACAATAGGCACTGAAGTCCACAAGTGACATTTACCTTTCCAAGCCGTGGATGTATTTCTGCACCATATACTATGGCCTTGTTTGAAAGTTAACTGTGTCAGCAAGGTTTCAAACCAATTCCGAAATGTTCAAGGGATCAGAGCTCATAAAGTGGGCACTGGATTGCAGCTTCTCAGTGTTAGTGTTCAAGATTACCAGCAGGTGAGTCTCAAAAGTAATGAAAAACTGGGACTGATCACTCAAACAGAGGTCACTTTGCAACACATAGGCATTGCCTTAGTTCATTACCTGCATGACTGAAATCGGGCACTGAGTAAAAACCTACAGTCTAAAGCTGAACAGCGACAAGACCATAATCATTATCTTCTGGAAGAGTGTTTCACTGTGGGACTCTACCAAGTGGCCAACATGGAGCGCATGTCTGATACCTATCCCCACCACCCACACCGAGAACCTTTGGATCGTCATTGACAGCAAACTAGAGATGACCGCTCAGTCAACGCTGTCACAGCTGCATGCTTCCATACCTTGAAGATGCTGAGGAATATTTTCACATTGCTCCCAACACCAGGAAAACCATCACACGTCCTGGTAACAAGTAAGCTTGGCTACAGGAACACCCTCTGTGCTCAGATCAACAAAAAACTCGCCAGAAGACTGCCGACCACTCAGACTTTTGCAGCCAGAATTGCTATCAACCTCCCATGCCTCACTCACATCACACTACACCTGAAGAAGCATCACTGACTCCCCATACTCAAATGAGTACAATTCAAACCTCTCACCCACACTTTTAAGCACTGCATAGCACTGACCCAGCATACCTCAATCATCGCATCTGCTTTCACAATCCTTCCAGACACCTCCTCTTGTTTGGACTCCTACTTGCACACATCCCACGCATACAAAACAACAGATCCGGTGGTCAAGCCTTCTTCTACATCGCTCCTAAATAGTGGAATGACCTGCCACTACCCACAAGAGCCTCCTGCTCAGTTCTTGAATTCCACAAGAAGCTGAAGACCTGTTTTTTCGAGTAGTCCCACTAGGTCCTAGGTTTGGCGAGCCTCTCACCTTCTCAGCACTAGGATGCCCTCCCGGGTGGTAGTACAGTCTCCAAATCAGCATTATATAAGCATAACATACTAACACCTTAGTACCTTGTTACGCTTCCTCTTAGACCTGTCACCCTTAGGGTGGTCTTGCCCCAAAGTTTTTACCCTTTCCCCCTCCTTTGCTGAATTGGTTTTTGTTGGCCTTAGGGTTTTGTTCCCCTATATTTCTTTACTGATTTGTTCATGTTCAAATAGGTAATTAATTTTTAGAAATATTTCAATGTAAGCTTCTGCTTAGAGCTTGCTATTGATATTTTCTCAATAAGCAGTAGAATAAATCCCTTGTAGGTAACTTTATAAAAGTGGCATTTTAGAATTGTGACTTAAAATCTGACCTTACCTTTAAAGAGGATTTTAAATTACAATTCCTTAGAAATCAACATGACATTTCTACCTGTTACCAAACAAAGGTTATCACTTATTAAATGTAATACGGTAACCCAATGTTATCCTATGGGAGGGTAAGGCCTCCTCTATGGGCTGTTGAAAGCCTACTCTGGGGGTGACATATATATTAAAAAGGGAGCTTTAGGCTTGGCAAAATACTTATTTGGCAAAAGTTGAATTGGCAGTTTAAAACTGCACAGGTGGCAATCGCGGGTCTGAGACATGTTTTAAGCAGCTACTTGAGTGGGTGGCACAATCAGTGCTAAAGGCCCAGTAGTAGCATTTAATTTACAAGCACTGAGTGTATGGAATACACTTTATGCCAATCAGATGTAAGCCAGTTTTACCTTGTTTTAGGGAGCGAGCACAAGCACTTCGCGCTGGTTAGTATTCGTGATGTTTAAAAATGTCCCCTATATTTCTTTACTGATTTGTTTATGTTCAAATAGGTAATTTGTTTCTAGAAATATTTCAATGTAAGCTACTGCTTTGAGCTTACTATAGATATTTTCTTGATAAGCATATAAACAAGCAGAGGAATAAATCCCTGGTAGGCACCTTGACCTGTCTATACGTTAATTACCCAACTCTCCAAGGGTCTATTGGGTTCCTCACTCCCCCCCTTTTTCAATTTTGAAAGTTGGCATTTTCTTGTACTAACCATCTGTTGCGGAGACCCTGTTTCCTGGGGCACAGGACTAGGTGTAGTTGGCAGCTGACCTTTGTGTATTTCTTCCAAACAGCCACACAATAGGGGGATCTTGGTGTTGGCAGGATGGGGGGGGGGGCAGAGCTGTGCACAGCCCCCTTTGCACTTCAAAGCAGCTGCCTCAGCCCTCACACAGAGAACTTCACACTAGTCTTGTGTTCCCTCAGACCTCCTGAGCAGGGATGCAGTACATTCCAGACACTTCTGTTTGAACTCCAGAAGTTTCTTCCACTTTAAAAGGGGCTGCAGGTATAGAATTAGCACCATCAGACACTTAGGTTTACTCCTGGACCTGTGGAGGATATCTAAATCCTGTCCTACATATCTGAGGAATTGCCTTGCTGCTGGAAGCCTGCCTTGAATCCTCAGAGGACTGCCCTGCTGCTTGAACCTAAGACTACCAGAGTGAATCCAGGGCTTGATAGCTGGCCTCGTGTTGTGAGCTATGGTGAAATAACATGCTCCAACTTAAACCCTGCACCTGGACCCTGTCTGAAGTAAATGCTACCCTCCAAGTGGTGCCAACCCTGTCCTGGACCCTTGGAATTGGTGCAAAAGGTGCCCAAACAGCCTACAACCAAAACTTGGAAAATATTTCTGCCAAAACGTACCCTGAGAACCAAAAGAAGACAAGAACCTACCTGCTCGCCGATCCACCCAAGGTGTATCGCCAGTCAGCATGACTTCACAGTAGTGCCCACTACATTCTTCTCTGCTGCAGAAAATCATGTTCAGTGGCTCCTTTCAGAAGACGTATATGGCTTTGTGGAGCACTCCTCAGCAACAGCCTACAACTTCCTCCCGCTGGCAATTGTTTTTTGAAAAAAAGTGACTAAGTCAAAATATAGACATCTTCACTGCGACTTCTTACAGTGGCTCCCCGACAATGACGCCCACTCCTCAGACACCACCGGCTGACTTGCCCCATTGAACTTTACCTTCTCAGGCATTTTTCTTCAGAAATTCTATTAAGTCCGAAAGTAAGCCGAGACTAGTTGCAATCCACCTTGTGTATCTGAACTGCGCTCAATCATAGGCCATAACTTTTAAATCTGCTCGATCTCACTGACTAGATGTCTGTGCTTTCAAATTTGCTCCTGATTAACGCGTCTAGATGTCCGCGGTTGGTGGTTTGATCTTTTAGGCGCTAGTTTTCACTAAAAACTTTTCGGATTCAGAACTCTGGTTCTACTGATAGGATTTTTCTGTTTTGGTGTCAAATAATGTATTACATTTTTGCTCTATTTTTCTAATTTGGTGTAGGATTTTTCTATTGTTGTGTTTTTACTTTATTACTGTTAAAGTGCTACCTAAATACTTTACACATTGACTCTTAAGTTAAGCCTGTCTGATTTTGTGCCAGGCTACCAGAGGGTTGAGCACTGGGTAATTTAGTGTTTGGTTCACCCTAACATGGATTATGGCTGTTGCTTGAGAAGGGCTCATACCCCCACAAACAACAACCCAATTTCTCATACTTCTCATCCCTTAAAACCTGTTACTACCCCTTCATACTGCCTTCCCTGAACCCTAAAACACCCATACTACCCTTTAAGTTCTACTCTTCCTTGAACGCTAAAACCTGCTAACTACTCACTCCTAAACCCTACCAACGCCTTACCACCTCTTGATGCTACCTTTCCTTGAACCCTAAAAAATACCCTTTGTAGGAGAGTAGGATCTGCTTACTATGGTTACCGGCCACTTTTTGCTGGTGTTTCACTGTTTCTCGACTTTAGTCTGGCTGGGGCCCTGCTATTCAGGACCCCAGCCTAGCTGCTTCCTCTCTAAAATGATTGCAGGTACATTATGTACATTCCAGATTGGTTACTGGGTTACCCTTGTGAGTCCCTAGTATATGGTACCTTAGGTACTAAGGGCATAGGTACCCCAGAGGCCTACCAGGGGCTGAAACATGTATTATGCCACCCCTGGGAAGCCTTCCAAAAGGGCACCACAGGTCTGCTACTGCAGGCTGGGTAAGGTGGTGCATGCACCCCTTACTAAGATATAGGTTACCTATATCCAGTGGGGGCTCCTCTATAGGGGCGTTTGGGCGCCGCCCCTCTGCTTTCTCGCAGTGCTAGAAGGCAGAAACATAAATGGTAATAACTACCATTTGTTTCTGCCTTCTCGCACGGCGAGAAAGCTGAAGTTCCTGATTGGGAGTGGGTGGTGTTTCTCGAGGGCAGGGGGGAGTGGCTTGCCCACTGAGGCTGCCCAAACAGTCAGTATGAACAACAGTGGGTAAGCCACTCCCCCCTGCCCTCGAGAAGCACCGCCCACTCTCCCTGTTCTCTCTGAATGCTGCAGCATACAGAGAGAAAAGGACCAGGGTGGGGCAGCGGACTCACCAATCACAACGCTGCCATTGCAGCGTTGTGACTGGTGGAGGGAAGGGAGGCTGCCTGCAGCCTTCCTGATGACGGCGGCTGCAGAATTAAATAAGCAGGACGGCGGGAGTCAGGAGTCTCGGGACTTGAGGAAAAGCGGGACGGTAAGTTTAACTTTTATTTTATATATATTTTTCCCTTAAACCTCTTCCGCCTCCCCCCCCATCCCCTCCGCGGCGCGACGACCCCATTTCCAACCCCCCCCCCCCCCGCCCGTAATGCCAGCCGCGACTGGTAAAACTGTCCCTCTGCACAGTCTGAGGGGTCATTTCAATCTAAAGTGTGTAAATGACAATGGCGTCCACAACAGGTCTGAAATCTGTTCCAGCAGCACTGCCCCCCCCCACACACACATACACATACACACACACACACTGCAGCCACACTGATACTAAGGACTAAGGAGCTACTCTTTTCACACTAGGCCCTGTACCTGAGTCATACGTAGCATTAAAACCCCACAGAAACACAGCCTCCTGGGAAAGGGAAACACTCCTAGGCAATGCAAGAGGAACGTCGCTTTTGCCAGGCTTAGAGGGCAGTGTCTGTGTGTGTTGGGGGCAGCTGTCGCCTGCGGAGGGGCACGGGGGGAGGGGGGCGGCAGGACATTTACGCATAGGGCTTCGGTCTCCCCAGGCACCCGACAGACGTCACATGCACAGTCACTCGGAGGCAGCCACAAGGGCGCACGCACACCTCCAGGGAGCTTGTTTGCAACTCACTGAACCCACCACGGTCACTGCACATTGCACATTGTTGTATAATTGTGCTGTGTGGTGAATAAGTCACAGCTTTGCACATGCGTGTGATATTTTTACTGTCGTATGACACTACTGAACCCAGCGCAGAGTCAAGCCTCTGCGGGTACAAGCGACAGGGAAGCAACTTCCATGCCGTTCAGGAGGCATTTATTTCCAAGCTGTAACCGCTGGCTCCAGGCTTGTGACGTCAGGAAAGGAGTCCGCAGCAGAGGCCCGTCTGCCCACACACAGCGCCCACCAGCTCTGCCTCGAGGCGTACTCTTGGAGGGTGCACGGGGGGGGGGGGTGATGAATGTATGTGAATTAGTGCTGTGTGCTTTGAATGGGTGTGTGCATGGGTATGTGCTAGCTAATGATGGGTGTATGTGTGCACGCTTGTGAATGCATGGGTGTGATTGCACGTGTAGATGGGTGGGAGAGAGTATGTGTGTGTGGGGGCTTGAGAGGGATGGGAGGAAGGAAGAGTGCTTGTGCGTGCCCGCCTCACTACTCGTCAACATTACGAGCCGCCACTGCCTATATCTACCTTATATCACTGACACATATAAACCTGTAGTTCACTCCTATGGAAGGCCTTATCAACCCTGAAGGCAGAGTGCTTGGTTTTGTGTGAGAGGGTGTCCATGCATGAGCATGACCCCTCTGCAGCTTTCGGAGTCTATTCTCTGAGGCTGTCCTGTGATGTAGGCGGACCATATACTCTTAAGTGCATTATAACCTTGTGGTTAATGCTAACTTTGGAATGGATGCATGGAAACATGCCATGTTTGGTGTCACACACTTTGGAATCTTTCCCCCCGCCAGTCCTGGCGGCGGGGGTAGAATTCCACCCTTCTAGAGGGAGAGACATGTACACACTGACCTAACCGGTAATAGTTCCAAAGAGCCCCAGCATCACAAAATGGATGCTGCTGCTGCCAAAGACACAAGTCTGACCTCCTGCTGCTGGACGAAACTCCGGCAGGGGAGGCTTGGACAATATGTTTCCTGTCACAGGGAGGTGTATCCACCTCCCAGACAGGCTTTAGTGTATTGGGGCTGGGTGGGTGCATTCATAGAATGCTTTTCAGACAGTGCTGGGGTCACACTTGGTGTCCCCGTGCATATCCCAGTTCCAATTGGTTGCAGGGGCACTCACCCCCTTCTCTGGCGCGAAACTGGACAAAGAGAAAGGGGTGTAGCCACCCCCCTCCCTAGATCCTCCCATAGGTGGGTCCCCAGAGTATGTCCAACGCCCTAAATTAGTATAAGTATGGAACCCCAGTCCTTAGGACTTCAGATTACACCTGGACAAAACTGCAAAAATAATCCTGGAACTTCAACACTCTACATCAACTAGAAGACGGAAGAATCTCCCTTGGGGTCAAGGAATGACTTCCCTGCTCAAGCAGGCACCAAAGAAGCATCTTGCCGGTCTTCATTTCTAAAGCTCCCGCCGGACCCCGAAGTATTTACGACTCAGGACACGGACTTCCAGACTTCTCAGAGGCCGCCACGAGATCCCAGCAAAGCTGTGACCCGCAACCCTCCCGAGTGACGTAGGACCGGAACTCCTGGACGCATGCACATTTGCTAGTGCAACCACTTCCCAAGCTTTCCCGAAGTTGTGCATTGGGCTACTTGTTGTCCAAGGCCTGAGCACCATCTGCTCCGAAGATTGTGGGCCTACACTCCCCGAGTGTTCCGTGAACCCGCTTCTAGCATTTCTGGTCGAGGCCCCTTCGCGATCCCTGGTCTGTCGACTGGTGGGTCACCACGAAGGTAACTCTTCTTTTCCTTGGGCTTGCCTGGTTGCTCTAGACGTGCCTTGACTCCCCTCCAAAGGGTGAGTCTCTCCAACTTTGCTGGTCTGCACCAAAGCCAATCTCTGCTTTCTGCGTGGGTGGCTGTTGCCAAGGCTTGTTGGGTCCAATCCGGAAACCAACACTGCAGCACTCGACATCCTTCGTGGGACAGCTCGAATCCAGCTCCTGGTCGTCCTGACCTCTACTGGTCCTCGTGGCTTCACCTTCTTCACCTGATATCACCTAACATCTGTTGGCATCTTCTCATCGCCTTCCTGGTCACTGGCAAGTGACACAGATTCTGTCCCCTCTGCTTTCAGGTTCTTCAGATCTCCAATCCACCCTTGGATCCACCCGGACACTTTCCACTTGGTCGCCGACAAGAAAAGACACCTATGCACCCGGCTTCCCTGGGTGAGGTAACTAGAGTACTCCGGTGCTCCCGTGGGTGTTGACTCTAGAACCTCCTAGTTCTAAAGGGGTATGCGCCAAGTCCTCTTCTAGTGTCCTTAATCTGTAATTTTCCAACCCTGACTTTCCCCATAGAAGTTAACACCTTTGCTGCGGCGGCTATTCCGCCGCAGCGCTAAGGGGGCGGGGGGGCCACGCGGCACGCCCATGCTGGTGACGGAACCGCTCCGTCACCAGCCTCGGTTGAGCTGTGCTCATGACGGAGCGGTTCCGTCATGGCCCCGCCCGCTCAATAGAACGCGCCGCGCAGGCGCGAAATCAGCGCCGCTCAGGCGCATCGAGCGGGCCATGACGGAACCGCTCAGTCATCAGCACAGCTCTACCGCGGCTGATGACGGAGCGGTTCCGTCATCAGCGCGGAAGGGGTTAATGGTGATTCGCAGCTTTGTTTAGACACTGCACGCGTCCCCCGTCGGTCCCCTGTGTCACTACCTTGGGTGGTTCCTGGTGGCCCCAGTAGTTCTAAAGGCTCTAGGCCATGTATCTATGTCAGTCGTGGTTCTTATACCACTTTCTTAATATATGGTTTGGTACGCCCCTAGGGCTCAGCGTATATTGTGCTAATTTACATTGTGTTAAATAAGTTTATTGAATGTACTTTTGCCTCTAGCCTCATAAAGAGACTAGAGGGATGCGTTTAGAATAAATACATATATTTTATATATATACCTGGTGTGGTTTTCCTTTCATTTGGTCATTCATGAGGTTATAGACTCGTAAAACAAGCTGCTTTACATTCCTTCAAGACTTAGCCTGAAGGCTGCTCTCCACAGCTACCACTTGTATAGCTTTCTATATAGCTTGTCTTTAAACCTACCATCAATAAGGGTCGTTTGGACTGGTAAAAGGTGCCCACTAGAATAATGGACAGCATATGCCAGGCCAACTTCTCATACCCTTACTACCTCTTACTTTGACCTTTCTCTGAATCCTAAAATCCCCTTCCCTCAACGCTAACCTTACCATAACCGTACCAACACCTCACTTACTGATACCTTTCCCAGATTCCTAAAAACCCCTTAATAGCCCTCTACCTGCTTCCTCACCTCACTGTAAATGCTCCTCTCTACTTTAGCAGAAGATGGCTACTTGCCCCTGTTCCCAGTGCACTTACCTTTTCCCGATAAGGCACAATATGTTTATATTGGTGGGTTTTTTTGCCACTAATTTTTTCATTCTATTTTGCCAGTATATGACATTTTTGGCACAACCTTTAGTAGTCTATCTTTTTTCCCCACCATACCTTCACAGCAAACTGCTTTTAATGTGTGGTAATTTATACAGCTAAGTCACAAGAGATATCACTTTTTTATTTGAATGGGATTAATCATATTATTTACATATGTAATGGTTACTTTGTGACTAGCGTTTGCTGTGGCAGTCCAATTGTTCCATGAAAAGTTAATCTCTTCACAAAATTTCACTGATTTATTAGACCAGCAATGAAAAGACAAGTCAAATCGTGCTTCCATCGAAGGCATCCCTAAAGCTGGTCTGGTCACAGGGGCTAGATCGGTGGTGGATGGGAACATTATCACTGTAAAAGCTGTTCTGCAAAAATATAACCGAGGTGGTCAAATCATCCTAATTCATGAAATTTAATGTGACACAAAAACATAGACCTAACTTTTTTTAAAATTGTTTATGAATGATTGCTGTTGATTGATTGTAAATAATAGTGCCAAAAGCACTGAGGAGAAGTCCCCATTTTATGCACAGTCAGAGCACCACAAGGTCGGTCGCAGAGATCTCACCAGTGCCAGTCGAACTTGCTTCAATCGTTGTCCTTGTGGTTTCAGTCCTGGTCTTGGTCTTGCAGTAAATTGTAATGACGTGAGAATTGAATAATCGCCTTTTTTGGTTACGTTTCTCATTGACTGGACAACAGCATGCTGGTACTGGCTTCTTTAGGCCGCTGAAGACACTTGAAGTAAGATTCTGATTCTGAAGTAGATGTAAAGTGGTGATGATGGAAAAAAAAGATTTTAGCGCTATGTACCACATTGTGTAGTTCTGCTGTATACTCGATTCAAAAGGATCATTAAAATGGGTCATGCTTCAGGTATCACTCATACAGAAAGTTACATTCTGAACTGCATTTGTTGCGAGAGATGTTCGTGAGCATTGGTTTAACGTTGCTTGTCCTTTCATCCTTAGGTTGTAGTAACTCTTGATGACCCCAGTGTGACCAGTCCTTCGAGCACTGAAGGAATCACTAGCATCACAGTTACTCCCATCACCACACCAGCCGGGACTCAATTTGCTAACCTCCAGCCTGTCGCAGTCAGCCACCTTGCAACAGCAGACCGACAGCTGCAACTTGACAACTCCATTCTCACAGTGACCTTCGATGCAGTCAGTGGCAACGCTGTCCTACACAACCGACAGAATGAGCTCCAGCTCCCGCCAGTGCAGGAGACTGCCAACCCCCAGTCTGTGGCTCACTTCATCAACCTCTCCACCTTTGTGAACTCCATTGCACCTTTAGGGAGCCACATTACAGAGCAGCAGCCTCTGACTTGGAGGGCTGTGCCTCAGGCTGATGCACTGCAGCCCCAGGAGCAGGAACCACAGCCTGAGGCAGGACAGCAGGATTCCCAAACAGAACCACAGCAGCAAATGTACAACTATTAACTTACAAGGGCAAAAACTTTTTGGGCAGAAGTATTGAGTTTGCTTTTTTTTTTATAAAAAAGGACAAAATATTGGCCAATGGAAGCCAAAATTGTGTGCTGGACACCAAAAGCAAACACAAAATGGATTGAATAGAAGTGCAAAATTGTTAAGCAAATGCCAGCAGCACTCTGATTAATAAGCTCTTATTATTTGCCATTTCTAAAAATTGGATCAATGAGTTTTTATTTCTAGTGAAGCGGCAAGGACTGCAGAGGAGAGTTTGGAGACACAGCAGCTTTCCGAGGGGAAGGATTGAAAAACTGGGTAAACCGAGTCAGGTGCATGAGGTTTTTTGTTTTCAATGTCAAGTGGACTGCCCTGCAACGAGTTGTAACGCATCAGTGTTGAGGTAGGAAAAAATATTAATATTTAGGGTGTTACATTTGACCCTGCAGCTCTCCATTTGGCTCGAATATCCTTTAGGAAACATGAGGGACCACCTTGTGCATTTTCAAACCTATGTGCCACCTGTTAAGGATGCCTACTTCTAAGCGCCAACACACTACATACAAGCCTGCTCTAGGTGCCTCTACCTTGGTCCCTTTTTCACGTCTTGAAATTATTTGCCCTTACGTTAGAGTTCTGAATTGGCTAGGACTCTCATGCCAGACATCTAGCACTCCACTCTTTGCCAGGTGATGATTCATAAGCCACGTTTCTGTCAATGCATCCTCTCTGTTTCTATCAATATATCATGTGTCTTAAAAACTGGTTATTACAAGGTAATTTTATACTCTCACCTATAAATGGTTGAGTGTCTTGCTTCCAAATTGCCAAAGCAAACCAGAAGGTAAGAGGTACTCGCAGTCTGAAGTGTTTTTCTTTTATCAAGTATAATCCTCTGTGTGCTGGGCTTATGATTGCAGTAGCCTATGATCGTTATTCCTTAAAAAAGAACTTTGTACAGTACTAGATGATTTCTTAACCTTGAGCCTCGTTCTAGGTTACATGATGTCACTGAAGACTGAGGGCACTTGTTCAGTCTTGTTATTGGCAATAAACCCTGCCTCATACCTCAGAGAAACTCAGAGGATACTGTGCAGGATCATCGTCTATTCTGAGACAGAAGTCGCTTGTCTTTGGATCATGCCTCCACATACCTGTTGCAAATCTTTAACTTGATATGTGCTCTGCTGCCCACAAAGGCATTTAAATGTTCTCTTTTAAGTGCACAGTTACATTGTAGGAGGATGTTCACTTCTGAAAAACACCTTATCCTGACACACAAAATTGGTGTTTGAATTTTATGGGCTTCTTGTGAAACCAAATCGAGACCGTACTGTCCTCCTTGAAAGTCCCAAGGTGATCTACTAATGCTGCGCTACTTCAACAGCGGTTGGAAGGCATTGAATAGTCACTCAGGCGAAGAGCAGACTTTAACCATTTTTAATGTGGGCGTTGTCTATGATGGGCCACTTGAATGTTACTGCATCATGATCACGGCAAGGGAGAGGGGACGCCATCCTCCTTGGTCTACTAATCACTACCACACGTTCATGGTGTGCTGGGGCATGAGTGAGAATCCTGTCCATTGTATAGAAGTGCCAGTAATGCTGGTGTTGTATAGTAAAGTACACCTCAAGGAGTTTACTGTTCCCTGTGAACATTGTTCAATGATTTTTAGGTCTGGGTCTCTGTTCATGCCTGACTCTTTGATACCTGGTAACCTTTTATTCCCAATGCCAGGTTGCTGCACCCAAAACTGTGAATGCAATGTTTCTGGTATGAAGGCAGTCCTGTCACTTAGAAAAACAAAATCTCAATCTATTGAGTGACAAAATTGCACTGAAAATAGGGTGATTGATATATATTTTCTTTTAGCATCTCCTGCAGCCTCCTCTAATCTCAAACAAAGAAAAACTTCCATTGGCATTAATTTAATGGTAACTTTAGTATTTTTATAGTGAGGTCCTGCTTCCTTCGTCTTATTTTCTACCAGACCACTCTTCTCCCATTAAGCAAACCTGTCACCAAGTGCATCCAGAGCGTAGCTTTTAGAAAACCATCTTGCAACGCACAAGTTCTTGCTTTCACATTGAAAAACCACACTTATGGGATTCTAGAGAATACCCTTATAGAGATACTCTAGCTTTCATTTACCCTTATAACCTTAAGCAAGATGTCTTGTAAAGGAAACAATAACACATAAATATCTTTTGATATTTAGATGTTTTTGCCAGTCAGTGTCACATCTTGGAATCTACTTCTTAGACTACATTTTTTCTTGTTGGAGGTTGATTTTAAAATGTATCTCCACTGTATGCTATCCAAACAAATATTTTTTTCCAGTGTCTGCTGCTGTGTTGGCTTCATTTCTTGTTTTCACAATTTGGTGCGAATTCCAGGGATTAGTCAGACAAAGCATTATACTTTGATAGTGGCCTTCTCTTGTCTTTCCAGTATAATACTGGATTTTCTGTTGTGACTACACTTTTTTGGAAAGAGCTACTTTTTAGTCATTGGGCAGAACCACTGACATTGGAATCCTTTGCATGTGACGGAGACATTGCTCAATCAGGTGTGATGTATATTTGTTCTTCTGCCTCTCTCCACTGACTAACCTATTAAATCCATTCGGACAATCTCATGGTGAACTTGATAATACATTAATCCCAGTGGCACCTATATGGTTGGGAAGAGCGCGCTCTTCTCCTACTTCCCTCACCTTATGCTGATTTTGTGTTTTAATGTTTTATTGTTTTGGAAAACAGACTAGAGACAAAGCCAAAATGTAAGTTAGACATCATATTGAATCCTAGCCCATTATTCCTATTTTTAGACAGAGCAGCAAGAATGAATGCGATTCCCACTTTCGGTTTCAAGTTTCCCTTAGTATTTAAGCATAAAAAGTCATACAATAGAGGTAGATAAATATGGTTTTAGAGTCACAGAAAAAAATCCATACAATAGCACATACTTAAGGTTTCAGCAGTAAGCAAATGCACAGTAACCTGATCAATGGAGTAAACCTCATCAATTGACCATACAGAATAGGCAGAGAATAAATTTCTATATTGATAATGAATTCTTGCTTCTGATTTGATATGCCGGTAGCAGACAGAAAAGCTGAGCGCATTACAGATAGTAATGCAGGAGCAACAATATAAAAAAAGATATATATACAAACTTACATTTTCAACAATGGCAGGCACTCAAAATGGAGCTGATCAGCATAATGCAGAGTTGAGTATAAAAGATGAAAAAGTAAGGAGTCCATAGTTGCTTCCAGAGTTTAACCACTACGTAAAGTGAAATATTCCTCTACCTTAATGCCTAACAGCTATTGGCCCATCCATGAATACATCCTACTAGAGTATTTGCCTATTTCATGGAACTTTCTGTTCTATGGTGTGTTCATACAACATATTTACAATTCAACTCACTTCTACATAAAAATGTAATTGTCACAGACATTTATATTTATCGCATTTTACAATATTTAATCCTGGGGTGGTTGGCATCAAGTAAAGTGGTTGACATATCTTAGTAAATTAAAAACGATGCTAGAAATTCCATCTGGAACACTCTGATACCGAGTTCAGACGCTCCCCCTTAGTTATAAAAAGCAATCTTAGAATGCAGTTCTAGACATGCTCTGGTTTTCAGCAAGCTCAATTATGTGATCTGTAGCAGAGAATTAAGTGCTTTTTCTAGAACTTCTGTTCCTGAAACCTTGCTCCCGAGTCTCCAGACTAAGATTGTTAATGTGATCAGAGAAACCAATGACAATGAACTTTATGACAAAGGAGGGGGGTATTTTCATGGAGATAACTAAAAAGTAATGGAAGACATCTGTTGCTCCTGCACCCTCGTTGCCTTGCATGTAGGGACTAAAGTTATTAAAAGGCAAATCTGTTAAGTAATATCCACCCCCTTCCCAAAGAATTAAAACCCGACCACTGTCCCCTTGATCAGTTATTTCAACTTGCGACATAAATTTGGATGAATTCGTTTTTTACAAGCAAGTCATCGGCATGTTTGCCTCCTTCATCTAATTCATAAGGGAATGCAGAAATGTATGTTTGGGCAATAAATGTTATCAGTCACTTATCACACCTTAACTCTCCATTCCCAGTAGCATTTTCTCCTTTTGCATCAGCAAGGTGAGTGTTTAGACGGCAGTATTGGGGTTATGAAAGGTGCCAGGAAAGACTTTATCAGATCACAGTTCAAAGGTTATTAGGAGACTCTATTTGCGATTTTTCCTAAATTTATTATATGTAAAAATGTTGCATATTAGCCATTCTTGCCTACAGAAATATCTGGGAGTGGAACTTCTCGGCGAAGTTCCAGCTGTTAGATGACATTTAAAACTATTTTTATATACACATATTCATGTCGCACTTGTATCAATCACCCTGTTGATGAGCTCTTTTACATGAGGGTTCCAATTGTTATGGTGAAGAGGACAAACAGGCCAAATGATATCTTAGCTAATGGATTGCACTCTGTCAGGGGAATGAATAAATTACTCCTTCGCCCTGATGAAGTACCTTACTGGCAAATTGTGAAACGTCCTTCAGCCCAACAGACATTTCACATATTGACAGCAACCGCCGTCAAAGTGGTTCTTGCCAATGTAATGGAACTTTTCTGTATGGCTCTGTCAAACATGGCTGAGCTGTATGGTAAAGTTTCAAAATACTTCTTATAGTTTCACTGCCCCGTACTCCAGGCTTTGCCTGGCAGTGCCGGGGGGTAAAAAAGGACTATTTGTGCACCCGTCTAAATTGGTTGAGTGGACACTCCGTAAAAGTTTGGCCACAGCAGAGACTGAGCAGTTTCTGCTGTTGCCAAGCTATGTTCCACCCGCATTACAATTCAGCAGTTGGACCATTGTATTCGCAGTAGGCATACTTGGTCTCCTTTGCAATGGAGCAATCTTCTCATTGATATACAAATCAGCCCTCTAGTCCGCTTTCAAATCTGTGATTCTATTTCTCTCTTTAAGCCAGAATTTCCTTTTTGACAAGAGAATGAGCAAGAAGTGTTAATGAATATACAAATGTCTAATTGTAGCATAATTGTTTCACAGCTTTACACAGGAACATTTAGCAATCTATAAAGCCCATACAACTTCTTCGTAATATTTAACAGTTTTAGATAGCATTATTCCTCTTAGTACGCTTTGCATTCTGGTTTTGCAGAGGCTAGCACCCACATCTTATAAATGTAACCACTTGCACACTGGCACCTCTATGAAAATATTTTCTGTTAGGTTTTTTATCTGTTGTTCTGCCCTTGTCTCCAAAGTTACCAATACCGCTACTGCTTTCTGCATTGTTTCTTCTGCAGTAACCTTCTGTCTCTCACTGGCTTTAGGGAGCATCACAACTCTGCTCCTTTCAGGAAAATCTAATAAGTGGCATCCCTGGTTGACTATTCCTTCTGTAAATACGATCTTGGAAGTCAGCACAGTTTTGCCATCTGGTCTCTAGAGCCTTTTTTTGGTGAAGTCTGGTTCTTCTGCTGTTTTAAAGGATTATGAGATCCGAATAAAGCAAAATGAATGCCGGTGAAATAGTTACTCATGTTTTAACATAATTTGAATCTGTAGGATCCATCAGCTACTAACCAATGTGATTCTCCCTTTCGATCCGTTCCAAGAATAGGCTTTGATCTGGCTAGCTCCCTTCTAAAGTGTAGTCAAGTATGCAAGGCTTATGCAGAGTGCTCATTATTGCACTAAAGAAAAATTGTAACCAAGCAGATTTTTGGCCAATTAGATATCTTTAAGATATGTAATTAACTTGTTTTTTAAAGGACTATATGTGCTATGCTACTATCGAACATCCTGGTGTCTAAGACTATACTGAATCCTACAAAGCCACTGCCACGCACAAAAAGCTGAATTGCTTCTCCCCCTTTTCCAAGGCTGAAAGCTTTCCTCTTCAATGTAAAACATAAATAATATTGTGATTGGATTGTCTCTGGTATGTTTTAACCAGCCTTATAAATTGTCCCCACTCAAGAAAGCAGACCTGTACTGTGGAAGGCAAATACATGGACTTGCTATCCTCACTCGTTAACCTTGTTTTGAAGGTAACAACCAGTTCTGAAACGGTTGCCCCATATCAACACTATGTTGAACACGCTTGTCCTCTCTACTCATCCTATACCATACTCCTGATCAAAGCCAGAATAGGCACTTTATGGAATACATTGCTATATCTTTGAAAAAGACATGTTGCCACTTAAACGGAAAACCTATCTATTGTATGAAGAGATGAATATTGACTATTGTAACTTACATTGGTTTTCACACTTAGCTGTTAAAGCTTATCGAATAAAAGAATAATGTGAAGAGCATTCAGGCTCCTGTGCTTCATTTAGAGCATAAAGTTAATTCAATGATTTGTTACTCAATGGTACATATTGTGTTAGCAGTGCATGGTGCCCTGAAAAAGCGGTGTACACAGTATTGTACCTTTGTAGTTTTGGCAAATATCATGTTTTCGAATACTGTTTGATTAATCTATCGATATCTTAAGTACATCTTTACCTGCTTCAGATTCACCATTCATTTGTATATCTTTCCCTTGGCAATGATTAGAAAAATTATTTCACAGACTCTAAGATGATGTCTGCTTGCAGGCACCTAAGATGCTCTGCTTCAGTGAGTGCTCCAGGCCAGAAATGGACAAACTCCTTCAATAAACCGAAATAATCCACCTGGAGGACATGGACTCTCTCTGCACCCCAGAAGTTGTAGTAGCCTTAGGTGATGAAAGAGCTAGATCAAGGCATGCACAAATAGACTTTTGGTACTCCTTCACTCAGTGGCAGGCATAAAATCATGTTACGGCGGGACTGAGCTCAGTGCTCTTGAATGGGGATTTCTCAAGTGAAAGGTAAGATCATCAGGGTGGCTACAAATGCAGCCTATAAAAGCAGGTCATCTGAAGTAGTGGAGGAATATGCAGACCGTTCCCTAGAGGAATAAGATTCCCTGGTTCAGTGGCAATAACTTCTGGTTTCAGAGGTTTGGCAAGCAGCTGTAGAGGTGCTGAAGCAATAAATAGTGTTTACCACCTACCCAACTTTGGCTGAACTGTCTTTGGGACAAGGGTTCAGAGCAGTAATATGGGATCTGTTTGGGAATGTTGGCCAGTGGAATGGAGGGTAAACTTCAACCAAGACTGGGTGGGCATCTCTCAATGCTGGAGAGGGGGAAGTAGGATAGTGAGAATCACTCGGTCTTGGGGAGCGAATCTCATACCTGTTGCAAAGTACGTATCACATTTAGGAACTGGTGATGAACCACGGGACAGGAGGATCACTGCTGTGGTCCCACAAAGTGAGGCTGGGGCATGTGATTGAGGCGGCATAAGAAAAGACACCAATGAGGCCATTGCTTCGTTAGTCATACCCACAGAGACCTAAGTTGGGAAGATTGGTGAGGCACAGACTTGAGTGCCCTTCAACTGAAAAAAAGTTTAAGGTATGTCTTGGGTAACAAATTACTAGAGAATGCAAGGAGTGGGGAAAAAACTCAATGAATCTGGGCCTGGTGGCACAGAGTACACAAGGAGTCATGGCAGCAATATTTGAAAGGCTGGACAGGGACATGTTTCAGAAGGCGGATTGAGTGTAGGAACTGGCACAGTACCAGTCATCCCAAAATTAGGGACATTCTTTTTACTACTGCACCAGAGATGTTGTGAACATAGGCTTGCATCAGAACGCTCTTAGAAGACAAAGCCTGTGACTTAGGTTGCAGAACAATGACAAAGGCTGAATTTGTTGCATCTCAGGGTCAGTGTAGCGCTTGCAGAATCTAAGCGACAACAAGCCTCCTTCTGAAAGATCTATCATAGATCACTTTAATGAAGAGAACAGTGCTGAAAGTAATAGTGAACTGACCTACAGAAAACAAAATTAGGAACAGATGAGTTTCCTTTTAGTCTGAACTTCGAAGTGGAAGGTAAGTATCACCAAATGTTGACAGCAGAGGAAAGGGAAGAATATCAAAAATTGAATTAAATGATCGACCACGTACACAGCAAGCTGAAATATCCCCAGAAGTACTGTGGCCATGGCTGCAACAATGTACGTAAAGGAGACAAACAGGTGGAGCTCAAAACATTCTGGGTCAACCAACCAGCTGTGGGAAGATGACTCTGAGGAGACTTTTCTGTGTAGCTATGCTTTTTTAGAAAGAATAGAGGCAAGTGAAAATGGGGGCAGGTTTGTGAAACAACGCAATCAGAAGAGAACGCTGTACTAAGTGATGGAGAGGAGTTGGCTTAACGGCTAGGGCGCTCGACCTCGGACCTGGAGGAACTTGGTTCGAGTCTCAGTAACGACGCCAAAACCTCCTGTGATTCTGGACAAATCACTTAATCTCCCCGTGCCTAAAAATGAATGTGTGTCCGTCCTCATGTAACGTAACTGGTGCTATGTAAAGCGCTCTGATACCCGATTCGGTACGGGTCTAGTTCGCGCTATATAAAACTCTGCTAAAAAAAAAGTAAGTCAACAGGCCCAGTTCAAAGAGGGTAGATTGTTGGCATTTATTGGTGATACCAATCTAGATCCGAGGTGATCCTAGCAGGGACATACACCAGGAAACCTTGCTGTTGTGCAGTGGAGTGCAAACTTAAGGCGAGTGGGGAAGTGGAACTGGTATAATAAGTTGATGGCCACTGTTGTGATCAACTCAGAACTGAGATAAAGATGGAGTTTGATGGAAAAGCGTTAGTTGGAATGTACCAATGATATAGAGAACTATACTAACATGCTAGACCTCAGTGCTTCTAAACCTTCTCTATAAATTATGGAGGAGGCCTGTATCTGCTTGCTACATATCAGGTGAGCTTGAAGGAATGCAAGCCTCTGGAGCAATACTTCCGCCCCGACCGTACTAAAACCAGAGGAGTTGCCTTACTGAAAAGGAATAGGTTTCCTTTTCAATGTGAAGAATAACACCGGTATAAAGTCGGGTGATATCTCGTACTGAAAGGCAATGTTAAATAATCTCTTATAACAAAGGCTTTGGTTGTCATACTAAAGCAGGGAAAGACTACCCTAGGGTACCATGGGGATAGGGAACGGCTTCACTCGGATCACATCGGACGATTTGGACAGATCCACTAAGGGTATACAATCGGGAAAGATGTTCCCAAGAGTCCATATAAGGCTGGCAAAATTGGATTTCCTAGATGCATGGAGGACTTTTCATTCAGAGTCCAGGGTTTACACGCTCATATGGATACTTCTACGTGCAGGTTCCTCACCTTTTCATTAACCCCAGTGCCAGACTGGATCCAGAAATTTTGCATCAGCTCTTCTGCTGGTAGGTGATGTCTGCTCTACATCGAAATTTGTTACTGCATAGATGTGATGTCACTGGAGCTACATAGCCACACCCCAGTTGCTTGCCCTGATGCCAGTTCATTTTTTTCACATCCCCTTTGACTTGGATCCAGATTTGCCCCCTTTGAAGGTTTTCTTAACATTTTCCTCTTTTACAGTGCTTTTATGGAACATGTCACCCTGGTAGAATTCTGATTTTAAATCTTTTGGCTACTGTCTTGGCCTATGAAGTTTGTCTGTGGTGCTTCTACGAAAGTTGTGCGGACAGTGCGTCCTCTTGCACTCGAAGGCAAGTCAATTAAGGAGTGGGAGGCAAAGCTGTTTATGGCATGTTGCCGATGAGCACTAGCCACAAAATCAATCATGTTCAAAGTTGTAGTCGCCCTTATTATCCTTCTCAAGTCCTCCAAGAGCAATACAAAACAACACAAGAAGCACTGACTGAATGACTTGAACCAAGACACTATTCTTTCTCTAGGGGTAGGTTTCATTGACGCTCCCCTTCACCAGAAGATTCCTCTTCTTAGCAGGCGCTAGTGCACAACGCTTGGGGTGAAGAAACCGTTCTGTCCCTGGTTCTGGTCCTGATCCCAGCTCCTATGTCGGCTCCGTCCCTAAAATCACCTCCTGCCCTAAAATCTCCTCCGACCCGGGCTCCAGTCCTTCCTCCGGTATACCTGGTGCTGATCCTGGTCCATTTCTGGCCTTCACTTATGCCATGATGGCTCTTTTCAGAAATAATATTTTAGAGGAACAAGAGTGACCCATACGTCCATGCGAACTGAGCATTGGCTATTACCTAGCAACAATTGCTCACATGGAACTTATTTTTAAGAGTAATTCTTTTTTATCACAAGCTCTTACTTTGCGTTGGTTTAGTGATAGACAAGAAAGGATATTGAATTAACAATAAGGTAGTCCATCTACCCTCAAACAATTGCAGTAATACAATTATTTATTCTGAAATTAATGTAGCATAGCTACACAGAAATAATATTTTAGAGGAACAAGAGTGACCCCATACGTCCATGCGAACTGGGCATTGGCTATTACCTAGCAACAATTTTTCACATGGAACTTATTTTTAAGAGTAATTCTTTTTTATCACAAGCTCTTACTTTGTGTTGGTTTAGTCATAGACAAGAAAGGATATTGAATTAACAATAAGGTAGTCCATCTACCCTCAAACAATTGCAGTAATACAATTATTTATTCTGAGATTAATGTAGCCCAAGGGATATGGTAATTTTGTACTCCATTTAGCCGAAATGAGTAATAAATGTATTCATTAGTTTCATACATATCATATCACACAATTATATTATAAATACAGTGCACAAAAAGCAGTGGTTAGTGTTTTTGTTTTTTTATAAAATGAGAAAAACGGTGACCATTGCGACCCCAGTGAAGTGACCATCACCAACCATATATTTAAAAGGACATACAGTGACTTAAAATCAAGCCGGTTATTGGAGTGTCTTAGGATGTCTGTATGGTTCTGTTTCCATATTCCAAACAGAGAATCAGATTATTTTCATGTGCATTTTTAGACTATCCTTAGGAGCTGCTGACGACGTTTCGATCATACTTGAAATGGGAGGGTCTCTTCAGGACAGGAGTATATTGGGGACTATGGAGCACCTCTGCTCCAGGTGGTAAGTACAAGGTCAGGAAGCTGCATTATTTCTTCTTACATCTTAAGTGTTGGATAACCATATGATGCAACTGTTCATCAATTTTGTATTCAAAGTAAGATCGCCTGTTGGTGTATAATAATTCCGTCTTAGTTGGGGTGCAAGTGGAGCACATTTAGCCTTTTGCTTTCAGTGAGTCCTCTCCTTAAATGTTTAGCACAAGGCAAAGTCCTTCTTTAGCTGTAGTTTCAAAGTGTGTAGCAGGTTCAGTCCTTCAGGGTGCAGTCCTCTTGGTGCAGGCCAGGGGTACCTGCTGGACAGTCTCTCTTCTTGATTCTTCAGGCAAGGATCTGAGTTGTTCTGTAGCTCTCCCATATTTAGCCAGGCTTCTAGGCTGGCAAGCAAGGTGCACCCCTGACCAATGGGGTGCAGAGTGCCACACTGAAGTGTGGCAAATTAGTGTCCTAGAAAGTGCTGTTCTTTAAAAACCAAACTTTCGAAAATCTCTCTTGGATCTTAAGGTCTGGCTATACCAACATATAGGTGTGACTACCTTTCTCTAGCCCTACCCTTCCAGCCCATCTGCTAATTCAATTACAGGGGCTCCCATCTGGATGGGGGTGCATGAAGTGCGGGTGGACATGGGGCCTCTCTTAAGTGTCTTTCCCTCTTTGAAGACCAGTTTGACTATCCAGCCCCCTTCCTGCGTTTTGCTCTGCAGCTTTCAGATCTCCTCCCACCAGAAGTCTTTTTTTTCCCCCTTTCAGGCCACTTCACACCTCATCAGAGTAACTTGGCTCAGCCTGTCAAATGCTGACCAATCAGGAGAGGCTACTCTAGAGCTGGATTTAGGCACATCAGAAAAGCAAGTTCTATAACTTCCTATCTGAAAGAAACAGGTTAATATTAGATTCCTAACCTTAGAATATCCCCAGGCATCAGACTGGATCCGGACAATTTTGCGTAGCAGTACCCCTGCGCGTCAGTAGGCGTTGTCTGCGGCTCCGCGTCCGTCGTCTGCGTCGTTGGCGCCGGGATGACATTGCCGGAGTACTTAGCCGCCGCCCTCGCGCTCTGACGTCAGTTCTTCTTTTTTCTGCGCCAGCAAGCGCAGGTCCGGAGAAAGTGGTACCCTTTAGTCACTTTTTGACTAAGCTTTTTCGATCCTTTTTGGATCCGCTTTGAGTCTACGACTCCATCGGTGCCGGTAGGGATGCCCGGGTTCAAGCCCTGTGCCGACTGCAACCGACTGATGTCAGTTACCGACCCCTACCACCGGTGCCTACATTGCCTGGGGCCCGACCACGATGACAAGTCGTGCCCCGACTGCCGGGTCTTGACGTCGAAGGCTAGGCGGGAGCGGTCCCGCAGGCGCCTCGAGCTCCAGAAGTCGGCCCGCCCCGCTCGAGGTCCCGGTCCGGAAGGAGGTCGAGGGACCGGTCGCGGGGCCGGAGTCATCATAGCTCGGCGAGTCGACACCACTCGTCGGGGTCCAAGTCCTGAGGTAAGAGGCACAAGAAGTCGAAGAGGCGACATCGCTCTTCTGACTCCCCCCCCCCCCGACGCTCACGCGACGCGGCCGGGGGTTCGGGTGACACCGCCCACGCGGAGATCGATGCCTTCCTCATGGCCATGAGGTCGCTCTCTCCTCCGTCGGGTTACGCAGCGCCTTCGGGCCCAGTGGACCCGACTGGGAGCCCACGCGGGCAGGGTGCTTCGGCCCCGGCGCAGTCGGCGACTTCAGTCCCAACGCGGCAAGGGCCCACTGGATCCAGTTCCGGATCCGGGTCGCCGCTGTTCGACCTTACGACCCTGCCTGCGTCGACCCCTAGGGTGTCGCCTCCAGCGCTGTCCTCGGATGACGCCGTCCCTGGTCCGACCCTCGGTCCGGATCCGGCGTCGGAGCGGCGTCACTCGACGCCGCATTCGGTGCCGACCAAAGAGGAATTCTTTGAGGATCTGGGTCCATCCTTTATCCCTGAATTTCAGGACATGGGCGATGAGCGAGACAGGGGGGGGGGTCTGAGGACCCCCCGGCACGTGAGCGTCAGTCAGATGAGGACTGGACACAGGAACTAGGGGAAGCCAGTGGCCTGGATACCTCCCCAGACACTGGTTTTGTCTCCCCTCCTACCGTGGCTACGGAGGAGGGGGCAGTTTATAGTGTGGTGCTGATGAGGGCAGTCAAGGCCTTGGCTCTTGAGCTCCCCGTCGCAACAGTGAGGTCCAACATCCTCACAGAGGTCCTTAAACTGCAGGTAAGCTCCCCGGAGCCTCTACTGCCGTTTAATGGGGTTCTCACAGACGTCCTGTTGGGCACTTGGTCCAGGCCCACTACAGGCCCTCCTGTAGATAAGAACGTCACTAGGCGCCACCGCCCAGCCCCGAGCGACCCTAGTTTCTTGTCCACCCACCCCACCCCGAGAGTCTGGTTATCCAGGCCTCTACCTCCCAATCCGCATTCCGACCTGGCACCACCAGATCGGGAATCCAAGAGGTATGAACAGTTAGGAAAGAAGATGTCCTCCTCCCTTAGATTGGGGTTGCGGTCAGTCAACACCGCGTGCCTCTTGGGCCGTTACATCCACTCTCTGTGGGATACGGTTGCGGCCGTGCTGCCTGAGTGCCCGGAGGGAACCCGGGCGAAACTCGCTCAAGCCCTTGCGGAGGGAACAGACGCAGCGCGGTACTCTATCAGATGTGGACTGGACACCACGGACTCGCTGGGAAGAGCGATTGCCACGTCTGTGGCGGTTTGCCGCCACGCCTGGCTGAGGTTCGCCAACTTTTCGGCCGATGTCCAAAACACCCTAACGGACATGCGGTTCGATGTGAGCCACCTCTTTGGTGGCAAGGCAGATCATGCGCTTTAAGGACTCCAGGGCTACGGCCAAGTCCTTGGGCCTGTCGGCCCCGCGCCAGCAATCTTCTGCCCAGCGCTCCTTTCGTGGCCACGGAAGGGGTGCTCCCACACGTCCTGCCAGCCACGGGCCGCTTACTAACATTCAGCGTGGTGGCGGACGTGGTTACCTTCGCGGCGGTAACAGGGGACAACGGCGCGGCCAGCCAGTCCGCATCCACCCCCGCAGCATCCGCCTCAAAGCCTTCCTAGTCCGAGCTTTCAGGCCATTTGACACCAGTGGGGGGCAGGGTTCGCCATCACCTCCTCCACTGGCGCTCCATCACATTGGACAGGTGGGTGCTGCAAATCGTCTGAAGGGGCTACTCCCTCCCCTTCGAGGCAACCCCTCCAGCCATGCCACCACAGTACCACCGCGTGTCGGGGGATCACTTGCAACTTCTGCAAGAGGAAGTTACGGCCCTCTTGGGTAAGGGGGCCATCGAGCGCGTTCCTGGGCCAGAAGTAGGGTGTGGTTGTTACTCCCACAACTTTCTGGTTCCCAAGAAGGGCAAAGGGGGCATACGCCCTATCTTGGACCTCCGGAACGTCAATGGCTTCCTGCGGAAGGAGAAGTTCAAGATGCTGACTCTGGCTCAGGTCTTAGCTGCCCTAGACCCAGGAGACTGGATGGTAGCGTTGGACTTGCAGGACGCCTATTTCCACATCCACATCCATGTCCTGCCGGCCCACCGGCGCTACTTGCGGTTCACGGTAGGCCACGAGCACTTTCAGTTTACCGTGCTCCCCTTCGGCCTTACCAGCGCCCCACGGGTGTTCACGAAAGTGATGGCGGTGGTCGCAGCTCATCAGTCTTCCCCTACCTCGACGACTGGTTGTTGAAGGCGGACTTGCCCCAGACAGTCGTCAGCCGCCTCCAGACTACGGCCGACCTCCTGCACCTGCTGGGGTTCTCCATCAATGTGCCGAAGTCGCACCTGTGTCCCGCTCAGAAGCTCCTCTTCATCGGAGCGGTTCTAGACTCGGCGCAGTTTCGGGTTTATCCTCCCGAACAGCGGGTTCGGGATATTCAAGCTCTGATTCCGATCTTTCAGCCTTTATCCCGAGTCTCGGTCAGGTTGACGCTGCCGCTTCTGGGGCTGATGGCCTCCTGCATCCTTCTGGTGCATCACACCAGGTGTCGGATGTGGGCTCTGCAGTGGGATCTGAAGTTTCAGTAGGCCCAGCATCAGGGCAACTTGTCCGACCATGTCTTGATCTCGGAGGGCACTGCAAGACACTTGCAGTGGTGGCTCACGGACCGCGATTGGGTCAGTGGCAGATCCCTCTCCCTACCCCAACCGGAGCACATAGTTGTGACGGACGCGTCCCTCCAGGGCTGGGGGGGCCACATGGGAGAGGCGGAGATCAGAGGCTTCTGGTCTCTGGCGGAGTCTCAGCTCCACATCAAGCTTCTGGAGCTGCGGGCGATCCGACTTGCACTGAAGGCATTCCTCCCCTCTGTCCGGGGGAGTGTAGTGCAGGTGTTCACGGACAACACCACCACCATGTGGTACTGCAACAAACAGGGCGGGTGGGGTTGTGGACCCTTTGCCAGGAGGCTCTGCGCCTCTGGCAGTGGCTGGAACATCAGGGCGTGACCCTGGTGGTTCAACACCTGGCAGGTTCCCTGAACACCAGGGCTGACTAACTCAGCCGTTGGTGCATGATGGACCATGAATGGCATCTGAACTCGACGTGGCGCAAGGCCTCTTTCAGCAGTGGGGAGAGCCTTGGTTCGATCTATTCGCCACAGAAGAGAACGCGCAATGTCATCAGTTCTGCGCGTTGGAATTTCCAAGGCGGCACTCGCTCGGAGACGCTTTTCGTCGCGAGTGGAGTTGCGGTCTGTTGTACGCCTTTCTGCCTATACCTCTTCTGCCCAGAGTGCTGAAGAAGATCAGGCGCGACCGGGCCCAAGTCATCCTTGTGGCTCCGGACTGGGCACGAAGATACTGGTATCCCGAGCTACTCAGCATGTCAGTCGATCCCCCCGATTCGTCTGCCTTTTACAGGAGGACCTTCTGCGCAGCAGCAGGGGACGGTCCTCCACCCGAACCGGTCTAGTCTCCACTTACATGCGTGGAGATTGAGCGGCGGCAGTTGAGGCCATTTGACTTGCCTCCTGAAGTCTGGAATGTGATTCTGGCAGCCAGGCGTCCCTCCACAAATTAGGTATATGCCTGCAGGTGGAACACATTTGTGGCATGGTGCACAGCAAAGGCTGTGGATCCCCTTTCTGCCCCTCTTTCAGAGGTTCTCCTCTTTCTCTTTCTCTTGCCCAGCAGGGCTCTGCTCTGGGCACTCTAAAGGGCTACCTCTCTGCCATTTCCGCCTTCTTAAGGCTCCCTGATCAGCCCTCTTTGTTCAAGTCCCCGGTTGTAAATAGTTTTTTGAAGGGCATCACTCATATGTTTCCTCCTGTTCCTTTCGTGATGCCTCAGTGGGACTTGAACCTTGTTCTGACTTATCTGATGTGCGCTCCCTTCGAGCCACTTCATAACTGTCCTCTTCGAGTCCTTACTCTTAAGACTGCATTCCTGGTTGCCATCACCTCTGCCAGGAGAGTGAGTGAGCTCCAGGCTCTTTCTTCTCAACCTCCCTTTCTTTCTGTCCATCAGGACAAAGTTGTGTTGCGGACGCGACCCTCTTTCCTGCCCAAGATAGTCACAGCCTTCCACATCGGGCAGTCCATCACCTGGCCCACCTTATTTACGCCTCCACATCCCTCGAAAGAGGAAGAGACGCTCCATCGTCTGGACCCAAAAGGTGCGCTCTCATATTATCTGGAACGCACACGCCAGTTCCGGGTGGATGACCAACTCTTTGTTGGTTACGTGGGCGCTAAGAAGGGGCGGGCGGTGCACAAACGGACCATTTCTTGATGGGTCGTCTTGTGCATCAAGGCTTGTTACTCTCTGGCTAAAAAGGAGCCTCCTGTGGGGCTACATGCCCATTTCACTCGGGCCACGGCGGCTACTACTGCCCTGGGTTGGGGAGTCCCCTTGCAGGACACCTGTCAGGCAGCTACGTGGGCCTTGCTGCACACGTTCGCAAGACACTACTGCCTGGACAGCCAAGTCCGGAGAGATGGCTTTTTAGGCCGTTCCGTTCTCCAGGACTTTCTGGTGTGATCATTGGTTCGCAGACCCACCACCGGGGTTGGTATTGCTGGGATATCTATTCTAAGGTAAGGAATCTAATACTAACCTGTTTCTTTCAGATGCACAAGTTACTTACCTTCGGTAACGATATATCTGTAAGAAACAGTAGTTAGTATTAGATTCCTTACCGCCCCACCCATCCTCCCCGTTCTGCATCCGATATCTAGGGTTAAGGTCATCCCCTTTCAGGGCCCTAGTTTTTATGGCACCAGTGTTGGTTTTTATCATGGCTCTGCGTTTCTGGCGCGGAAAAGCTGTGTATAAGAACTGACGTCAGCGCGCGAGGGCGGCGTCTAAGTACTCCGGCGACGTCATCCCGGCGCCAACGACGACGGATGCGGAGCCGCAGACGACGCCTACCGACGCGCAGGGGTACTGCTACGCAAAATTTTCCGGATCCAGTCTGACGCCTGGGGATATTCTAAGGTAAGGAATCTAATACTAACTACTGTTTCTTACAGATATATCATTACCGAAGGTAAGTAACTTGCGCTTCTGTCGAAGTTATAATAATTCCAATCTTGGCAACTCATTTCATTTATTCTAAGTATTATTTAGACACTTTAAGGTATCATTTTAGCTCACTCCTGTCAACAGTTAGACTTTACTGTAGTTGAATACAACCTTCCCATGTATACCTATGGAGCTAATGACATGCAATGGGGATAAACGAAATTGGCAGTTTTTCCTCGCCAGGGCAGATAAAAAAATCTTTGATAATGTCCCTGTTTATAGTTACAAGGCACCCTACACCCAAGGGACCTAGGGGAGATCTTAGGAGTGACATACTTTTTTATACGGTAGTTTAAAACTTTGGAAGTACCTTTAATTCCAAATACGAGTTTGCATACAAGTTTAATTTAAAAGCAGCCTGCAAAGCAGGGCTGACTTTTAAAATGACAGCATGCAACACAGAGGTGCACACTTAAGCACACTAAATCTGCTGTGCCTCAAACAGCACATGCCCTACCGTTTATTAGGGGTTTACAGGTAGATTGTTGTTACAATTGTAATTACACCTAATTACCATATACCTTTTATACTGAGCACTGTCCCTGGTTAGCAGAGCCCAGGGAACAATCCTAGTCAGTAACCACCAGTATCAGTCAATAAATTGGGGTGATCAGAGCAAAAAGGATGACTTTCTCTCAACCTCAGATGCCTGCAGCAGAGTATTCTCTCTGGACCAGCTGGTCCCACATCGGGAGCTAGGACCTAGCCAGTGGTTCCATGATTGATGCTGTTCCCAGTACCTGTACCACCTCATGACCCTCTGTCTAAGAACAAGGCCATCCTGAAGAGCTGTAGGCACCGTGCACAAAGTGCTGCAGTCCAGGAACAGGGATGACACTCAGCCTAGGCCATTGCAGAGAAAAGAATATTAGGAGAGTATGTATGACTTATTTGGAATGGACTGCAACCACATCCAAGTACCACACATTATTCCACACAATGAGGATAAAAGCAGTGAGGCAGGTCACTGGCTCCCTCTTGTGGACTCGGCCGACTACTTAGCTCTCACTGACTTGAGTGGGCTACCACTCCCAAAGGTGGCTTCTTTCATGCACTCTTAAGGAGGGCTACAGAAGTTCTGGAATGGCTTATGAACAGTCAACGCTAAGTCAAACTTACTGACTGAAATTCTACAACCAACTGCTTCTGAGCCTTTTCTACCTTTCAGTGAGACACTAATGGTGCATAAACAAGGAGAGTGTGCCGTATTATATTGAATGCCCTGCCCTCAGGGCAACCGCGAAGTCGTAGTGCACTGGGGGCAGCGCATGCAAGTGAAATACTGAGCGGCTTTGAAGCAGCCTCTCCATGTTTCACTGTGCAGGCGGCAACCCACGTGCACTTTTAAGGGGATGAGAGATCCCCTTGCAGGCAGGTGCAGTGAGTGACTGAACACGCCTGCAAGGGGATGTCTGGGATGTCTGGGGTGGTCAATAGAACCCCTCCATAGGCCAGCTATCCGGTCACGCACTGACAGTGCACCACCTTTTAGGTGCTGTCAGTGTGCCTCCTGACAGCTTCTTTGCCTCTGCACCCGCATCTATAATATGGCACGGGTGCAAAGGCATTCCCTCATTTGCATGCGGCCACGCTCCTATGCAAATGATGGACCACCCTCTAGTGATAGCGCTGGCGCATATGTGCGCCAGCACTATCTGTATTACAGAAAGGGCAGCACAAACATCTGCTGCCCTTTCTGTAATACCAGCGTGCCCTGGGGGTGCGCAAAGTAGGCGCACATGCCCGGGGCACTTTATGTAATATAGCCCCAGGAGTGCTTTGGAGACTAATCAGAACCAAGGGAAGGGTGTCATGCCATTTCAGTGAAGTGAATGCACACACTTTAGACGCAGTCAAAACTTCAGCGTCCCGTTTTCTTGCTACACAATACCAGATGCCTCTGGCCTGCAGCTACAAAGACCTGTCTGCTCCACTTGAAGTGCCACACACAGCATGTCATTAATTCGTTCTTAAAATGACTGCCATGATCTGACTACAGAGAAACCAAAAGGCTGAATCGAGAGATCAACTCTCTGAACAGTAATTTGCTCACTCAGTGAGTGTAATTTCTCTGAATCATGTGGGCTTCCACTCAACGAGAAAAGAGACAGATTACCACCAAGGTATAGCGCATCCGTGGCAAATGGGCATTTCCACAAAATAAAGTTGCATATGGTTAAAATGAGCATCCGATCTCCCTATGTGACTCGTGGTTACAACTATCCTTTTGCCTGCATTTAACTGCTGGCAAGTTATGCATCTGTGGCGCAAGTTTTTTGCAATGACATGCAAATGGGGGTTAAACCAGTAAGTCTTGATGAGCCGAACCATAGTGTCTCTCCCTGTGTGAGTGTGACAATAGAAATGTCTTGCCACGGGACACAACAGTTAAGTATATGATGAGCGATGGATGGATTGCTTAAATTAATCTCAGCCACTGGTAATTACTCTGGCCACATCCGAGGCCATCATTATTTTGCACACCATGCTACCTCAGTTTGGACCCAACCATATACAAATAAGTCTTGACCCTACTCCAATCCCAATGTATCACAAACTAAACCGACAAAACACAGCGCCATACCTTATGATGTAACTCTGTGGCTCTCACTCCACACCAATCAGCTTCAAGATAAGCAAAATATTAAAAATAAAACAATAACTTTTGTCTGTTCTACTAAAGAAAAATCCAAAGTCAGCAATCACTCTAGGAGAATATTTTCCTCCTGGCACTATGAAACACACAAAGTGAATTCTCCGCCAGCAAAAAATCCCCCTGACTAGCGCAATCTTCTGCGCAAAAGGATTAACTGAACACAAATCTCAGTTAGTACAATTACATGATAGATAAGTCTGTATCTTGGTGCGTCTAATAGTGCTTAACAGTCCAGCAACTCAACTTTAATAGACAAGTCAAAACATTAATATATAACTCTGTATTTATCTCGGGATCTTGGATTACAACAAATCCGATAACAAAACTTCAACTAAAGTTTTATTAACCTCTTCGACGCAGCGCAAATTCCGGCACGGAACGGCAGAATTTGACACGTGTGCAGATCGGACAGCCCCTGGCCGTCCGATGCACACGCCCACCGTGACCAGGGGCTGTCCGATGCATCAAAGAAGTTAAGAGTTGCAAAGTTACAAACTCAAATCATCATTATTAATTGTCATTTAACAGCCTATATATGAATGCGTTAGCCAGTATATTCAAGTAATATGAGGAAAGACAAACTGTTATAAAGTTGACTGAAAGGGAAATTCGAGCAAAAATCAGTTCTTCCATAAAAGTACAAAAGGATTCTACCAGAAAGCCATGAAAAGGCAACAGTAAACATATGCTTGCAAGCAATGCAAAGGGGAATCTACAGACAAAGAAGCTTCTGCTAGCAAGAGGAAAAGGCATCTGAATATGTGTCTGCATTGTGTTAGACCTGGCATTCTTGGCGTGGTTTTCCCTGACTTTTTACCTTTACCTCCTATGTTTTTGATGCTGTGCTGGATTTTGTTTTTGCTGGCTTAAATGCTTTGGGAACTTTGCCACTGCTGATCAGTGTCAAAGTGCATGTGCTCCCTGTGCAAATTGTTTTTGTGATTGCTTATCCCTGATTGGCATATTAGTTTTTCGAGTAGGTCCCTTGTAAAGTGCACTGAGTGTTCCAGGGCTGGTAAATCAAATGCTACTATTGGGCCCGCAGCACTGATTGTGCCACCCACATGAGTAGCCCTGAAAATATGTCTCAGGCCTGCCACGGCAGTGCCTGTGCGCAGTTTGTTAACTGCCATGTCAATTTGGCAAGTGCACCCACTTGCCAGGCCCTAACCTTCCATTTTCTTACATAGGGCACCCCTATGGTAGGCCCAAGGTAATCCCCTGGGCAGGGTTCAGTGTATGAGAAAGGTAGGACATGTACTGGTGTGTGTAACATGTCCTGATAGTGAAATACCGCCAATTTTGTTTTTCACTATTGAAAGGCTATCTTGCCCCATAGGACACAATGGGGAATGCCTTGTAACATTTTACAAGCATATCTTCCCATAGGAATAAGATGGAAAAAGGGAGTTTGTATCACTGAACTCAGGATTTAATAACACATATTTTAGTAAAGATGGTTTTTAAATTGTGTGTTTGAAAATACCACTGTTAGAAAGTGGCTATTTTCTTGTTCAATCATCCTGTGTGCATCTGCCTATTTGTGGATTGACTGTCTGGCTTTGGAGTGACAGGGGCTGTGGAGGTGCAGTTGCTCCAGTAGTCTGGATGAGTCAGCACCAGGCTGAATAGGCCTGATCTACATTTGGAGTGGTCCGAGGAGTAGCACCTGGACCTGAATAGGGCTGTGTCTGCCTTCCACAATGCTAACTCCACCCCCCTGTGATGTGTCTGGAGCCAAGGCTCACACTGACAGTTGATGTTGTTGTGCACTTGCAGAGTGCCCCCAGAACTGGTTTGAACTGGGCTCAGAGCCCCTTGCACAAAGAGAACAAAGACATTTTGGGGTATAAGTATCAGACCTAAAACCCCAGACTTTTGATCATTCCTGGAATTCAAGAGGAACCTTTGCCGAGGAGAAGAACTGAAGAGACTGAGAAGAAGTACTGCCCTTGTTGTGTGTCTGGGATTGGCCTGCAGTGGCTTTTTCTGCCAAGGAAATAAGAAGAACTTTGCTGTGTGCTGTGTCCCCTGCTTGAAGGAGATCTCCAAGGGCCTGAAGTGAGCTGGCCTCGTGTTCAGAAGTCTCAGGGACACAAAGACTTCACCCCCAGCTCCCCTGAACTCTGCTGTTGTGCGTTCTGGCCTGCCGTGAGACGCCTGTGCCAGTTTTGGGCCTATGGAGGTTGTGGCTGCTGTTTGGGAGCTGGAAGAGAAAAGAAACTCAAAGAACTACAGGAACCGATGCATCACTCGTCTTGTGGCTGTTTTTTTGACGCATCTTTGCGTCGCAAAAAGAATTTCTACGCATCGCCGCTGTGAAAACAGTCGCAGCGCCTGTCATCGCTGCAAGAATTGACGCATCGAGGGATCGCAGCTGAAGAGGCCCGATGGAGCGCACCGCCGCCGCATCGATCGCCGCCACATCCCGAAGATCCACGCATCGTACCTGTGCGACGCGCTGCCTCATCACATCACCGTCGCACCGGATCCAGCATGAAGAATCAACGCATAACTCTTCCATACAGACCAGAATCGACGCAACCCTTCCTTTGCGTGCAGCGGGACTGTCGCATCAACGCCTCAGGGTCTCAGGAGTGATGCATCTCTTTGTTTTCCAACGCTGTCGCTGTTTGGCTTGGTGAACTTTGACGCAACTCCAGGTACTTTGGTGAAAAGTCACGCATCCATAGATTTCTATGCTACAAGTTTTCTTGATATCATTTGAAAGTCATATTTTTAACTGTGTATGTTGGATTTTTGTCGTTTTGGTCTTGTCAAGTTTAGATAAAGATACTTTATTTTTCGAAACTGGTGTGGTGTCCATTTGTGGTGTTATCACTGTGTTACTGTGAGTGTTGGTGCGAATACTTTACACATTGCCTTTGGGATAAGCCTCTCTGCTCGTGTCAATCTACCGAGTGGGTGAGCAGGGTTGATCTAAAGTGTGTATCCCCTTACCCCGACTAGAAGCAAGGGTCCCTATTTGGACAAAGGTACCTACCTCTGCCAACTAGAGACTTCCATTTATAACTCGTTGCATTAACTTTAATTACACATTTCCCTAACATTTTTCTACACCTACACAAGACTCACATGAGGGGAACCAATCAAGCTGAAGTACAAACTCATTAGTTTCTCAAACTAAGGCACAATGAAATCACACTAGAGATCCTTCAGACTTAGCAGTTATCTGCAACATAACGAGATACGTTCTCCAAGGCTGTTCTTTGCTGGGGCATCGCAACAGCTCATTAACATAATCAGCAAGAATTAAGTAAAATAAACTTTTTACATGAGGGCAGAGAATAATAGATTAATTGCTTGAAATTGCTGGTTCAGCTTCTTCTGAAATATACACAAGGAAGAAATGGCAACCAAACGGCCATTTTAAAATGAGTCCTGCTTTAGATATAGGTTAACTCAAATGTGAAATACACACAGTAAATTCATGTGCACGTGCATATGTTAATGTCTAATTTCTGATAGAATCTAATAACCGCAGATTCCTTGCCATAGAATATTCCCCAGGTGTCAGACTCTATCCGGAAAATCTTGAACAGTACTTCTGAATGCTGGTAGGTGGAGTTGATTGGTTCAGCATCAGAAGTGAGGTGTGTGGTGCCTATGTATAGGTGCCACGTCGGTAAGCTGACATCAATGACTTTCTTTCCACGCCAACAGCGCAGATCCGAAGAGCTACATCAGCCAGTTTTTGACCCATCTTTATTCTTTTTACTTTTTCTTGACTCTTTTTTGAGCAAATAACTCCCACTGTGTGAGGGTTATTTCCTCTAACAAAATTACAGGATTTAAGTCTTGCAGGGAATGTCACAGACAGATGTCTATGTCTGATCCCCATTTGGTCTGTCTCTGGTGCCTGGGGTTTGGCCTTGACCCCATGGCCTGCGTTGACTGCAAGCCGATGCTCCCCGAGGCGATCTGCGAGGGGGTCATGAAGCTCCTGGTGGTGCGGCACAAGAAAGCTCTGCATCATTCTTGGTCCCACTCTCGAGGGAGATCTTGGGCGACTCCCAGAGTTAGTCCCACAGACTGCCGTCATTCCACTCCAAAATGTCCTCCTCAAAGTTGGGTAAATCTAAGAAAAGCAAGAAAAAGAAGTTGAAGCGTTCTTCGACTTCTCCATCCTAACGCTGTGTTTTGAGGCCCCGCTCCCGCACTCCACCTATGGTGGGCCCCTCTTTCATCTTCCCCGACTTCGACAGAGTGATCCTGCTCAATTAAAAGAAATGTATGACATAATGCTGGTGGGTTCCCCTCTGACGCCATCCGGGCTGTTTGGTCGGATATTGCCATGGGTCCCTCCACCCACTCCGGACCTGGTCCTCCTGATGCACACCCCACCACCCCCTCCAACCACCACACCACCGGCACCACACAACATAGAATCCAGAACCATCCAGGCTTTATCTACCTATGGACTTGCTGCCTTTAGATACTGCAGGGGGATGATGATGAAGAGGACTATGGACCATTTGAGGAGGACCCCGGCCAAGCTGACAACTGATATGAGGAGCTGGGAGTTGCCAGTGGTCTGGATACCTCCCTTGACTCTGACATGCTTTCCCCTCCGGGCCCTGTTATGGAGGGAGGAAAGCATACAAAAAATGATGGATGGAAAGCTTGAATTAATCCCAGCCACTGGTAATTAGTCAGGGCCCCAGCCCAATCCAGACATGAGTCCCGAGCACACTGTCACTGGAACGAAACTATACCCACCTGATGAGTCCATAAAAAGTGCAAAACCGGTCCTAAGTTGCTTGTGTTCCAGTTCAGGAAGGACCTGGCTTTGCAGTTCGGGCTCAACTGTTCCCGCTGGAGCTAGGTCAAGACTGATTTCATATAGCTGGGTCCAAACTCAGGTGGCACAGTTTGCAAAATAACAATGGACTGGGATGCAGCCCCGAGTAATGACCAGTGGCTGAGATTAATTCAAGTATCCCATCCATTGCTTTTTGTGTACTTTCGCATGTTGCCATAAATGGGATAGGTATGCCCAGATGGGGGTCCTGGGCACACTGTGACACTGAAACTAAGCTTTTTCTGGGTGATGAGCCCATAACAAGGGTGAAACTGGTCCAGCATTGCTTGTGCTTTGGCTCAGGGAGGACCTGGTTCGGCAGTTTGAGCTGGACTGTTCCAATTGGAGTGGGGACAAGACTGATTTGCAATAGCTGGGTCAAAATTGAGGTGGCATGATGTGCATAATAACGATGGACTGGGATGTGGCCCGACTAGGAACCAGGGGCTGAGATGAATTCATGCATTCCATCGATCACTTTTTGTATACTTTAGACTGTGTCAGAGAAAGGTGCATCTTTGGCAACAGTGATGTGTAGGATAGAGAAGGTCCTTGACAAGCCATTGCCAGCCCTTGAGGTCAAGACCAATGTCTTGATGAAGGTACTTCACCTGGGGACAAGCTCTGCTGAGCCCCCCGTAAATGAGGCCCTCATAGATGTCCTTCCGGGGACCTGTGCAAAGCTTTGCACAGAGGCTCCTGGGCACTGCATAACTGCCCATCGCCATGGTCCCACCCCAGCCTTCCTCCCCCTGCATCCTTCCCCTGAAAGCCAGGTTGTGCAGGCCAAGGTCAACGCAAGTACATTCCCTTCCACACGACTGGATAGGGAATCCAAGAGGCTGGAAGCTTGTGAGAAAAGACTCTCCTCCACCACCAGCTTGACCTTGCGGTCAGTGAACTACACATGCCTTTTGGGCGGATATTCCCATGCCCTGTGGTACTCAGTTGCACAGCTGCTGCCGTGCTCCCTCAAGAGGACTGAGCCAAGCACTTGTGGACAGTCAGGATGCAGCTAAGTTTGCCATCAGGTGTGGACTGAACACCACAGACTCTCTGGGCAAGGCCATGGCCTTTACGATGGCACTTCACCAACATGCCTGGTTGCTCTCCGCTGTGTTTTCAGGGAATGTCAAAACATCCTTGATCAACTGGGCCAATCTCTGCGCTTCCTGACCACAGCAACAATCCTTTTGTCCCTTGCCCAGCTCAAAGGTGGGGCCCTTATGGGTGCCAGCAAGACCAGTAGAAGACTTTCCAGCCCTTTCAAGGCCAATGTCGTGGATTCCACAGAGGTCATGGGAGCCAGAACCAGCATGCTGTCTAGTCCCCTGTCCCTGCCCCTCCAGCTTCTGCAGCCTCCAAACCGCTTTAGTGAGCCCTCCACCCAGCACGAACATCTCATTGATGGCAGAATCGGGCACCACCTGTCCTAATGGACCGATATCACTTCTGACAAGCAGATGCTACAAACGGATGGGTTATGCACTTCCCTTTGCTACCATCCCCAGAATGGCTGACAATGACCATCTCTTCTTGCTCCATCAGGAAGTGCAGGCTCTGTTGGCCAAATGAGCCATTGGGAGGGTGCCAACTGTGGTCAGTTGCTATTCCTGCTACTTTCTGGTGTTGAAAAAGAACAGAGGCCTCTGCCTCATTCTGGAACTGTTCCCCTCAACACCTTCCTGAAGAAAGAGAAATTCAATTCAATTCAATTCAAAACAGCTTTATTCCGAGTAAAATATACATTCATAAAAGCATTCTAAAACAAAACATTTTTAAATTCATCCGAAATACAATATATACATTTTTTAAAATTCAGACATTTTCCTTTACTACATTTATGAAGACCTTATTAAATGCAAATGTTACCATTATATGTTGACAAACAATACTATATACAGTACGTTAGTCAAGGGAATTTATAGAAGCCTTCATTTCATAATTACATTCACGCTAATGACGTAAGTTAAATTTACCCAAGAATGTAAAAATATTAAAAAGTGGAACACCTTGTGCAACATAGATGCATATTGTGCAAAAAATTGCATATGATTAAAATCACTATAAAATACAAGTTCTACACTTTTGTTGTAACAACTCTAATTATCCTCATCAGTATTTCCATATGATAATACATCTAAGTTCGCCAATTCCTTTCTTTTCCTTATTGCGCGGACAATAAAATGTACAACAGTGCACATGATCTTCATATTGTCAAAGGCACATAAATAATTAAAAACATTTTTATAATTAAACAATCTATTGGCAAAGAAAAGGAGTCTTAAGATCAATTTCCTTATATCACTATATAGGGTGCAAAATAATATAAAATGTAGTGTAGACTGAGAGGTTTTCCCGTTACACGGGCAATTCAGTAACTTATGGAAACCTTTTTCCCTGTCACGAAATGCTACAAGATAATCTATAGTACCAAATCTCAGCCTAGTCAGATAGAATCTGTGCTGGGCATTTACAATCATTTTTAAGTAACTTTGTAAACCCGGAACAGAAGGGATTTGGCAATAAGCAGTAACGCTATATTTGTGTTTGGCTTCTTCACTTCTAGCACAGTCCATGAGCGAGATATATCTCAACTTCAAATCAATTTTACTAATGTCTCGTATGGATATTAAGTCCCCTTTTTTTAAATCTATCTTGCAATACATCAATAAATTGTGAATGTACTCAAGCCATGGGATTTTTTTCCAGTTATCGAGGGCCAGGCAATCTTTTATTATATCGGTTGTAAGTTTTGCCTCATCCTTTGCCCACAGCCTTCGCCAAAAAGTGAGACCAGCTATTCTAATAGTATCATTTATGTATGGTACAGCCAGTTCTCTATGTATGATATAATTGGCTGTGGAGCTAGGTACTGCCAAAAGTCTTTTCAAAAACTTATTTTCTTGTGTTTGCAGGGAGTCTGTACTTGCTCTTTCCCATATTTCTGCTCCGTAGCAGGCCCCATTCACACACGTTGTCCTATACAAAGTGAGTATCTCCCTAACGGACTTGTTTCCCATTTTGGATGAAAATCTAAAAATTCCCTCAACTACTCTTAAAAATTTCAAATTACTGGTATCAATATGTGGTCTCCAGCTGCCCTTATTATTAAAACGAAGGCCCAAGTAGACAAAGTTTGGCACTCTACCTTTAACCACTCCCCCCCCACATTGTGCTGTCTACTCTTGGATCTGGACTTACCACATGTCATAACAAAGGTTTTTGGTAAGGTTTAATTGCAAGTCCTTTTCTATCGTGTGCTGGGAGAACTTCTCAATTAGACATTGTAGACCATTTGCTGTCCTCGACAGGAGGACTGCGTCATCCACATAGAGTAGTACTGGGGTAGTACGACTTCCTACTTCAGGGCAATCAGCTTTCTGTGTTTGCAAAAAGGAGTCCCCATTATTGATGTATGAGGAGAACAACGGTGGAGCCATTACACATCCTTGGCATACACCTCTAGTGACCATAAAATCCTGTGTACATTCTCCTTTATTCCCAAAACGAACTCTAGAAGTTAAGGAGTTATAAATTTGGGATAGAAATATAATAATTTCGTTTGGTGCTCCTATCTCTTTTAAAGTTTGCCACAACTTTGCGTGATTAACAAAGTCGAACGCGCTTTTAAGGTCCACAAAGCATAGGTGGAATATCCCCTCCGCCAGCGTGTACTTTCCAATTAGGAGTTCCAAATTTAGGCACTGTTCCCATGCCCCTTCTGAATCCAAACTGGGCTTCTGAGAGAATGTTATTCTCGTCCACCCAGTCTTCTAATCTCCCCAAGAGAATTCTACCCATTAATTTTAAGGTAGAGTCCAGAAGGGATATAGGGCGGTAACAGTTGGACTTTCCTCTATCTCCCTTTTTGAAAATAGGTACAATAATGCTTTGGGACCATGATGCGGATATAACTCCTCCCATAGCAACATTTAAAACATTCACTAATATCCTGGTCCAGAATTCCATATTACTTTTAAAGACATCAATTGGTACGCCATCCGGACCAGCCGCTTTGCCTCTGGAGCTCTTTAAAAGGGCTAATTTAATTTCCGTCCATGTAATGGTGCAATATATTGGTGATATTTTGCATCACAGTAGGTTTACTGGATTAAAAATTAACTCAAAATGTGTAATCCAGTCCTGAGGGGGGACTGCGATGACCATTTTCAGTGTACAGTTATCTTTGAAATAAGGATGATCAATAGTATGCCAAAATAAACCTGCATTTCTACTTTCGGCAGCCTGAATGAGACTCACCCAAGCCTCCTCTCGGATTTCACTTTTTCTATAAATTAAAGCTATTTTGTATTCTTTCCTCAGTAATCTTATTTTACTACAAATCCTAGGGTTAGCTTTGAGAGACGTTTTTAAAGCCTTATTTAACCTCGTACATTTTTCATTGAACCATCTATGGGTATTTTCACTGGGTTTTTTCTTCTTTTTACTAGTTAGATCTTTTGCTATTTCAGATGTGATACTATAAAAGGCTTTTACAATATGGAAATCTGAGGTGGTGTTATTTAGGCAGATATCAATGTTCTTTTGAGTTTTCCCTTTTAGATTTTCAAAAATAATGTTGGAACTACGCTAGCCCATTTAATCGATAATCCATTATTTCCTTGTAATGTTATATCTGAGTGTATGGGTTTACCCCTCTGTTGATGACCCAGACCAGTTCTTAATTTTAAATAAAGGGGGTAAAGGTCACTAAACAAGGTTTCACTAATTATAATATTCTCAACCAGGCCTTTACAATTTGCTGTTATAATAATATGATCTATATTTGACGCACCTCTCTTGCCTACATATGTTGGGATAGCAATATCACCCTCTGCGTTTTCTGGTTCTAGGACAATTAAGTTATATTTAGACGTAATAGTATTCATAGCTTCACCATATGGCTCATGTGGACAGTGAGATATCCGATCCCCAAAACAGTCAATAAATCCACATTGTTCTCCTATCGAGATACCGCAAATTTCAGAATTAAACTATCCCACCCCCACACACACAAAATTATATATGACCCAGCAAGTTCTCTCACAAACATCTCTAGATCGACCTCTAAATCATTGATCACCCTTGAGTTGGTACCGTCAAAAACATTCTTAGAAAAATTAATCAAAATAATTGTTTGTTTCATTTCTGAATAAAGCTGTATCAACTGGTTAAATTGTGAATTTGTGTTAACAGCTTTTACTGACAGCGGGGCTTTAACCGCTACTAATGTTGCTAAGCCACCTTTAGCTCTCCCTCGCCTAGATGGTTTGGCGTTAGTGCAAATTACTTTAAAACCGTTTATGAAAAAGGGTTCCACGTCCCATGTTTCCTGAATCATGATTATACTAGACTTTTCTAAGGATTTAAGCCATGCTTAATTATTTATCTTATTCTTAATACCTGCTATATTTCAGGTTGTAATAATCGGTGATGTATAGTCATTATAAACTGTGCTTTGTGTGCCCATGTTTTCCTTCTCGCAGGCCTCCGTATCGCTGGTATTACCAAGATTTTCGTGGTGATGCCTACCAGATGTTTGAGGGTGTGTACTACTAGCACTCTTTTTAACATAGGAATATAGCCCTTTACCTGATCCATGCTCTCTCAAATTACTACAATCCTTACACGCTTTATTTATTTATTTTATTTTGAAGGTCTTATATAGCGCAAACAAGATATCAGAGCGCTTTACATTCTATCAGAGTGGGTATACAAACAAATGAATGTAGGTACAACAAAAATACAACATACGTAGTGCAGGATACAGGAACAACATAATTGCACGCTCAAATTATCAGTCAATCTATTTACTCTTTAATTACCATCTCCCCTACATCTGGATGGAATATCATCAGTAGTAGTTCTCTCCCCCTCACATTCATTATTTCTCTTATGTCAATCGATTTCACTACATGATCTGAGTGGTTCAAACCTGTTATGGAAGGGGATATTAAAAGTTGCATGTTAGTCCTATGGAAGTTTGGGTGAACCTCGTTTGGCCTGTAAAAATATCCTAACGGCAGTTATATATTCGGTCCTCGCAAAACTAACTTCTTTGTTGTTATTCATCAGTATCTCTAAGAGGGCTTCTACCAGTTTACTACTGCAAAAGTTCACCACCACTCAATCTCCCGTAGTGTGTTTCCTAGACTTCTCAACTCACTCTCCTCAGCATTATGATATTGTTATATAGGACAGTAGTGTCAGTGTTCGTATTAACATTTAACCAATGAATCACCTGGTTCTTAAGTTTCCCATATGATTCAAAAAGCTTGTTTTGTAGCCTCAGGACATTTTTTAGCACAATAATGTTGGGTGTCGCCTGTGGTGGTAAATGTAAGGGCTCATCTATAGTGGTATGCTCATGATTATTAGGCTTATCTATTAGCCCTGCTATGTTCACATCTTTCGCTATATTAGGACTCAATTGATTTTCTATGATCAGCTTTTGACTTTGTGTGGACAACAATCGACTTACTATCATAAATGACTTTACTTCCGCCAGCATCCATGAATCTAGATTGTATATTCACATCTGTGCTTGATTTACACAAGTTTTTGGATACAAGGAGGAAAGAAGTTACCTTTTGAACAAGCTTAAGTTCAGATATAAAACGTCATTCCATACAATCCAATTTAGAGTGCACTTTTTTAAATAATGTTTCAAGATTAACCATCCCGGGGTGACTATCCATGGTAACTGTCTCTCTCTTTGATCCCGCTGGTTTCCCACCATTCTTTGCCTTTTGTTTTGCACTGGGTTTTATCATAACTTATTCAGTATTATCCTTCAATCTGGGCAGTTGCTTAACTTTTTTTGCTGGTGGTGAAATTAGTGTTGAACTGTCTGTTGACTCTGTTATCTCCAGTGACGCTGTTAAAACACATGGGTTATCTCTTCTACATGGTGCCGCCCCCCTACCTACATTATTACCTGATGGTACTGTCCCCAGTTCCAGTACTATATCAGATACTTCAGGTGTTAGTGTATCTTGCTTGTCTTCTGGATACGGTGCCTTTAAGGTGGCGTCTAATGCAGTTTTTGTTGCTGCCAACTGTTCTTACACCAAGACAATTTCACTGTCAATCATCCCCACTGCTGTCTTTAAATATTTGGTTATGGGTGTATTAGCAGGTTGGGATTTTTCTTTAGCCTGCGGTTGTTTTCTCTAGCCCATTTTACTTTTGTGAAGAAATCAAATATGTATATAACCCTACGTTCAATAGTTCTCCTTACCGATATATGAACAGGAGATCCTTTATCACAGCCATGGGGGGTGGCCCAGCCCCTTATGCGCCTCCTGGCTTTCAATGACGTTCTTGGCTAGCGCGCCGCTTGGCATGCTGGGAGCTGAAGTCCTGTCCCAGTCCTCGCCCTCTGTGAAATTCGCGGGCAGCGGAAGGATTCGAGGACTATGGCCGCAGTGTTTCCTTCTGGCCAGGGGACTGTTGGATGTTGGATGTAGAGTCCTCCTGGCTGACGTTGTGAAGCTGTAGGTGCCTGCTTGGGAACCGAGGCTATTCAATCCTCAGCCCTCAGCTCTCACTCCCATGGTGTTTTGCAATGGGCATGGGCGCTTCGAGGCAAAGAGCACCAGCACGCTGTGGCAAGAGGTGCACAAGGTGCACAAGAGCAGAGGCGGGAGCAGGAGCAGGGCACACTGGGGCTTCACAAGCTGCCCCCATTCTAGTTGAAGTGCCTATGCGGATACACTCGGGCACTACACTCTGTGTCCTCCCATAGGGAGAACACGCTCCTGCACACTCCACACGCTCCTGGTTATGGTGCCCAACTCCCAACTCCCAACTCCTGGCACTCCTCGAGGACTCCCGCCGCCGCAGACTCCTCGGACCCCCCTTGAGCCCTGATCCTGTGTGGGGGGACCCTCGCGCAGATGAGAACGTCAAATCATGCCACAAAGAGAAATTCAAGATTTGCCCATTGGCTCAGGTCTTGTTTGCCCTAGAGACTGGTTGGTAGCTTTAGATTTGCAGGATGCTTATTTTCCCATCCCCGTCCTGCAAGCCCACATGAGTTATCTGCAGTTCCCATAAGGCCACGAGATTTACTGTTCATTGTGCTCCCTTTCTGCCTCAACAGTGCACCATGAGTATTAACAAAAGTGATAGGAGTGGTTGCAGCTTACCTTTGGAGATCAGTTGTCCCATTCTTCCCCTACCTTGATGACTGTTTGCTGAAGGCGGACTCACCCCAGGCAGTCGTCATTCACCTCCAGACTGTGGTAGACCACCTGCATTTGCTGGGATTCACTATCAACATGCCAAACTCAGACCCGACTCCTTCTCTGACTTTTCCTTTCATCTGAGTTATCCTGGACATGGTGCAGTTTCACGCCTACCCTCCGGAGTGGAGAGCTCCTGACATTTGTGTTGTGATGCTTATGTTTCAAACACTATCCTGGATTTTGGCATGGCGTGTTCTGAGGCTGCTGGATATGATGGCCTTCTGCATCCTGTTGGTGAAGCACAACCGATGGTCCATGCAGGCTCTGCTGTGCGACCTGAAGTCCCAGTTGACCGAGCGTCGGGGGAATCTCTCCAACCTGGTCCAGATTTCGAAGGAGACTCCAAAAGATCTGCAGTGGTGGTTAACGAACTGCGATTGGACCAGCAGCAGACACCTCTTCCTTCTCCACCCGGACCTGATAGTGGTGACTGACTTGGGTCCTGGTTTGGGGTGGGCACCTGGGAGAGGTGGAGATTTGAGGACTCTAGTCTCCAGCAGAGTCGCAGCTCCACATCAATCTTCTGGGTCTGTGGGTGATTGGCTTGGCATTGAAAGCCTTCCTCCCATCCATCAAGGGAGGGCTGGTTCAGGTATTCACAGACAACACTACTGCCATGTGGTATTGCAACAAACAGGGCAAAGTTGGGTTGTCGACTTTGCTCCAAAAGACCTTGATTCTCTGGACCTAGAAGGAGTTACATAACATCTTCCTAGTCATACAGCACCAGATGAGATCTCTGAATGCCAGGGTGGAAGAACTCAGCCGCCGATGCCTTGTGAACCACAAATGGCATTTACACTCTGAGGCTTAATCTTTTCACCACCACCAAGAACGTGCAACTTCTCAGATCTTCTGCATGTTGGAGTTTCCAAAAGCAGCTCTTCCTGGGAGACGTGTTCCTATTATAATGGAGATGGGGACTCCTGTACACCTTTCTGCCGAAACCGCTCATGTCCTAAGTTCTCAAGAAGATCAGGCCCAACCTGGCCCAAGTCAGCTTAGTAGTTCCAGACTGGGTAAGAAGAGTCTGGTATCCCAAACTCATGAGCATCTTCAAGCTGCTATGTGGGCGTCCCTTCACACGTTCACAAAGCAATACTGCTGGGACGGTCAGGTCCATCGGGATGGTTATTTTGCCCATTCAGTCTTCCAGGAAATCCTGGTCTGAGACGTTTGCAGACCCACCTCTGAGGAGGTATTGCTTGGTTGCCTGTTCTAGGGTGAGGAATCGGCGGCTAGAAGTCTCTATCAGAACAAGTTACTTACCTTTGTTAATGCTTTTTCTGGTAGAGACTCTAACCTCAGATTCCTCACCAACCTCCGAGATCAGTGACACGACTCTTTCCCAGTGTTTAATTTGTAAAAAATGTAAGTGCCAGGGCCCTTTTTTGGATGAAACTGCACTGCCCATTGCCTCTGCCATCGCTGCCAACGACAGAACCAACACAAGTACTAACCATCACACTCCTACAAGTGTGACAATTCATACTAGTCCAGGTCAGTGAAAGCCATAATAATGGTGCCATTAATTTTTAAAGTATATTAACTAATCAAACACTGTTGTGCTGATCTCAAACTTTGACAGATCGCGCCACCATTTGGTGGACTGTCACTAGAACTGGAGCTGACAATTAAGTGCTGTTGCCGAGCACCAGAAATCACTGGCTCAAATTAAGCACTGTTATCTTCTCCCTAACATCCGGTTTGCTTCGGTACACTGGTCAAACTCTCAGTCTAACGTGGTTCCGTGTTTTTGGTACAGGAATAGTCTCAAAAGCAACTGTTGTTACCGTGCTGGGGTGGCACCTATATAGGCACCGCACAAGTCCTTTCTGACTCGGAAGATGCTGACGCAGAACCTATCGATCGATGGCACCTAGTGATGCGCAGAAGTACTGCTTGAGATTTTCTGGATCCAGTCTGACGCCTGGGAAATATTCTAAGGTGAGGAGTCTGTGGTTAGATGAAGTCTCTAGGAGAAATAGCCTTACCGAAGGTAAGTAACTTGTTCATTGAAGATTTATTTACGAAAAAAATCTTCACCAGTGGTGAAAAATTGGATGGTGTCCCTCAACTTGAAGGGTGCGAGTTCCCACATACCAACCCTGCAGTCACACAGGAGGTAGCCGTGCACATGGCCTTAAAGATGGATTGCTGTTCCAGACGAATACAAGAAGAAAGACGTAGACTGTATTTTTTAAATATGTACTGCTAAACGGGTGGTTAAAAAGGGCTCTTATGTAGGATTTTGAGGTCAGAAAGAGAGGCTTTGGAATGTATTGCAAATACCTATTCTATTTCTCATAATGCGGACTCTCCTTCAATAAACTGGACAATTCGAAGGCATGCATCTGCATATCTGCTACGCTTATACAATTTATTGTTGCATACTGCGCTTTAATAGAACAAATAGCGCGTCTTGGAATGTTACTAATGTTTATATCAAACTCCCAATCCTTTGATTTGACATTTCTGATTTAAAAACAAACAAAAAAACTTTCATGAAAGTCTCAGATAAGCTCTTTTTGGTGATTTTTTTTTTGGGGGGGTAGATTTACATCAAAATCGCCGTTTTGTGCTTAAGTGTGCCTATTGAGAAGGAATTGCAATGATTTTAAACAATCACGCAATAAAAATCTATTCATTCATTCACTTATTCGAAGGGCTTGAGTTTGCTTGGAAACAGCACATGTTAAAGTTATGATGGAAACCTACCAGCAAAGTTAAAGGTTCTCCCTGAATTTACGCTGATGAATGCTTAGTCCGAAATTATTTTTTTGCAATGTATAGTATGACATGATGAGGGGGAACCATCTACTGTAGTTGCTCGCGTTTGAACTACAGGTGGCAGTCACGAGCCTCGGCTTCCCGGCAGTACCTGGCAGGCGGAGAGAAGTTTGAACTTGTTGTGCCTCCCACGGACTCTCTCAGGTGCAAAGGTGCGTTTGCAATGGCAGCGCAGGAAGTGACGTCAGCGGCTGGTTAATGAACACACCCCAGTCACCTGGGCAGGGCAGGGCAGGGCTGCGGGGAAGACAACAGAGGCTCAGCGAGCAGGCAGGCGGGCGCCCAGCGGCCGGGCACTGGAGCAGGCACCATGGCGGGAGAGGGCGCGTCCTCCTGGGAGATGGGGCTGCTCAAGACCTTCGACTGCGCCGAGTTCTCCAACTGGGAAAAGATCGGCTCGGGCGGCTTCGGGCAGGTGTATAAAGTTCGGCACGTCCATTGGAAGACCGACCTGGCCATCAAGTGTCCGCCCAGCATTCATGTGGACGAGAAGTAAGCATAGAGCCCCCCCGCCAGGGTTTATGTGCGCCTTATCCCCGTTGCACTCTTTGGGGCATATTTACAAGCCCCTTGCGCCGCCGGTGTGTCACTTTTAATATGGAAAAAGTGGCGCAAGGGGCTTGTAAATAAACCCCTGTGTTTTTAAGAATGTGTGTGTATGTGCGTGCAGCCGGTTACGCTGTCAGCTGGAGAAACGCGCACCCCTGAGGTTAGGAAAGCGGCAGTGGTGTTTGTTGTGTTCCCGGCAAGTCCCAGGGACGGCTGGAAACCCCCGTTGCTAGTTAAGTGTTGCTGCACACCCGAGCTGCCACTTGCTGCGATTTTTTTGTATTTATTATTTATTAATATTCCCTTTATGTACTTTAACTTTTTCCATATTAATATTTTTTCTGCATTTAGTCCCTGAATTGTTTTCCCTGCCCAAATATTCAATCAAGAAGTTTGATTTTTTTGTATTTTCCCCCTGATCATTGCAATATGGATGAAAGTACCGCGTGGTTACAAGTAAAACGAGTTTATAGTTCTTTAATATACGCACCCAGTGACACACACACTCGCACAGTATACTTACAATCCTCGTAGTAATTTTCCCTACATTTTGACACTGTGTGTTTCAAATGCTTGTGCTTTTAACCTTCAGGCCCTGTTATTTATATTAATCCACTACACGGGTGCCATATTCTGGGGCACGTGAGATTGCCGCATTTAGCCCTTGCTGTTAGTGCAACAAAGTTTTCTTTTCACTGTGTTGCTCTGAATCTGTTGTGCGCATCGTGCAACTTGTTAGCAGTATGCTTTGGATGTGTGTATTTGTAACCCCGCTGTCTGCGCCCAGGCTAGTCGCGTGCTTTCCGTCCATAATGTCTGAATGCATCTGCTGTGGTTCCGCACTGCTGCGACATGCCACGGGCGTGACGCAATATGATGCTCCTCACCCTGCAGAATGTGCCAAACACCCCCCAAGTCTCATACCTCACTATCTGTATTGGCTCAATGGGGGGCACCTAAAGGGTTGAGGATCCACCCGCTCCCCCCCTTGCAGAAGTTTGCGTCACGCCTTGTCATAGTTGTCATGCTGCTACATTACAATTTTTAACCTCGTGTGCAGTTTGCGCACAGTGAAATAATTATATCAGATGTGCAGGCTTGCAGAGGAATTTAATGCAGAAATGTTTCTGTGGGCTACAGGTTCGAATCGTGACTCGGGATCCTGAGATCGATAACATGTTATCATGCACTTGGCGATAGTAGAATCTGTTATTGTGACGCTTGGATACCTCAGTGAGAATAAACACAAAGGCAAATTAACAATTTACATAGCCCATACAGTTACTTTTGATAATAGTTCCTCGGGGATGGCTACTTGTTTGAGCTGCAGCAGTTACACTTTATTCAGGCCCTTCATTGTGGTGGCATGGTTTCACAAACACAGTCCACCAGCCCCATATGCACCCTATACAGATGTGTTACATATAGCTTATATATATATATATATATATATATACAGTGTTCCTTTGCTTTATGTCTAGGGTTGCGTTGCGCTATAAAAGTACTGCGCTTACCCTACTTCCGATGCTGCAGCTCTGCATTGGAGCAGTGACAGACGTTCCTGCATGGGGTTGCTTTGTAGTTTCTGATCTAGATTCTACGTTTTTTTTTCGTTGCCTTCAGTTACTTGCCATTTGTATAGGACGTTTCTACCGCTGCTGTCTTTTTGCAGAGTTCAGGGTTTGCAGGCCAGAGCCAGCATGGCTTTTCCAGTCCTTTGCAAGACAGCTTGTGCATGGCTTATGCAACCAGGTAGCGGCAACTGTCTGACCCCCGCCCTGTCTTACCAGTTGCAAGCTGGAGCCTGCATGCCTTATCCGGCCACTTGCAAGTCGTTGCTGGCGAGGGCCTCCTGCGTGCCTTGCAGTGTCCCTTGTGCTCCTGAGGCTGCGTGCCTTGTAGTGTCTGCTGTGCTCCTGAGTCTGCAGGCCATGTAGTGTCTGCTGTGCTCCTGAGGCTGCAGGCCTTGTAGTGTCTGCTGTGCTCCCGAGGCTGCAGGCCTTGTAGTGTCTGCTGTGATCCAGAAGCTGCAGGCCTTGTAGTGTCTGCTGCGCTCCAGGAGCTGCAAGCCTTGTGGTGTCTGCAGTGCTCCAGGAGCTGCAAGCCTTGTGGTGTCTGCAGTGCTCCAGGAGCTGCAAGCCTTGTAGTGTCTGCTGTGCTCCAGGAGCTGCAGGCCTTGTAGTGTCTGCTGTGCTCCAGGAGCTGCAGGCCTTGTAGTGTCTGCTGTGCTCCCGAGGCTGCAGTCCTTGCAGTGTCTGCTGTGCTCCCGAGGCTGCAGGCCTTGCAGTGTCTGCTGTGCTCCCGAGGCTGCAGGCCTTGCGGTGTCTGCTGTGCTCTTGAGGCTGCAGGCCTTGCAGTGTCTGCTGTGCTCTTGAGGCTGCAGGCCTTGCAGTGTCTGCTGTGCTCTTGAGGCTGCAGGCCTTGCAGTGTCTGCTGTGCTCTTGAGGCTGCAGGCCTTGCAGTGTCTGCTGTGCTCTTGAGGCTGCAGGCCTTGTAGTGCCTGCTGTGCTCCAGGAGCTGCAGGCCTTGTAGTGTCTGCTGTGCTCCTGAGGCGGCAGGCCTCGTAGTGTCTGCTGTGCTCCAGGAGCTGCCAGCCTTGTAGTGTCTGCTGTGCTCCCGAGGCTGCAGGTCATGTAGTGTCTGCTGTGCTCTTGAGGCTGCAGGCCATGTAGTGTCTGCTGTGCTCCTGAGGCTGCAGGCCTTGTAGTGTCTGCTGTGCTCCCGAGGCTGCAGGCCTTTTAGTGTCTGCTGTGCTCCCGAGGCTGCAGGCCTTTTAGTGTCTGCTGTGCTCCCGAGGCTGCAGGCCTTTTAGTGTCTGCTGTGCTCCCGAGGCTGCAGGCCTTTTAGTGTCTGCTGTGCTCCCGAGGCTGCAGGCCTTGTAGTGTCTGCTGTGCTCCCGAGGCTGCAGGCCTTGTAGTGTCTGCTGTGCTCCCGAGGCTGCAGGCCTTGTAGTGTCTGCTGTGCTCCAGAGGCTGCAGGCCTTGTAGTGTCTGCTGTGCTCCCGAGGCTGCAGGCCTTGTAGTGTCTGCTGTGCTCCCGAGGCTGCAGGCCTTGTAGTGTCTGCTGTGCTCCCGAGGCTGCAGGCCTTGTAGTGTCTGCTGTGCTCCCGAGGCTGCAGGCCTTGTAGTGTCTGCTGTGCTCCCGAGGCTGCAGGCCTTGTAGTGTCTGCTGTGCTCCTGAGGCTGTAGGCCTTGTAGTGTCTGCTGTGCTCCTGAGGCTGCAGGCCTTGTAGTGTCTCCTGTGCTCCTGAGGCTGTAGGCCTTGTAGTGTCTGCTGTGCTCCTGAGGCTGCAGGCCTTGTAGTGTCTGCTGTGCTCCTGAGGCTGCAGGCCTTGTAGTGTCTGCTGTGCTCCTGAGGCTGCAGGCCTTGTAGTGTCTGCTGTGCTCCTGAGGCTGTAGGCCATATAGTGTCTGCTGTGCTCCTGAGGCTGCAGGCCTTGTAGTGTCTCCTGTGCTCCTGAGGCTGCAGGCCTTGTAGTGTCTGCTGTGCTCCTGAGGCTGCAGGCCTTGTAGTGTCTGCTGTGCTCCTGAGGCTGCAGGCCTTGTAGTGTCTCCTGTGCTCCCGAGGCTGCAGGCCTTGTAGTGTCTCCTGTGCTCCCGAGGCTGCAGGCCTTGTAGTGTCTGCTGTGCTCCCGAGGCTGCAGGCCTTGTAGTGTCTGCTGTGATCCAGGAGCTGCAGGCCTTGTAGTGTCTGCTGTGATCCAGGAGCTGCAGGCCTTGTAGTGTCTGCTGTGATCCAGGAGCTGCAGGCCTTGTAGTGTCTGCTGTGATCCAGGAGCTGCAGGCCTTGTAGTATCTGCTGTGATCCAGGAGCTGCAGGCCTTGTAGTGTCTGCTGTGCTCCCGAGGCTGCAGGCCTTGGAGTGTCTGCTGTGCTCCCGAGGCTGCAGGCCTTGTAGTGTCTGCTGTGCTCCTGAGGCTGCAGGCATTGTAGTGTCTGCGGTGCTCCTGAGGCGGCAGGCCTCGCAGTGTCCGTTGTGACCCGGGAGCCGCGTGCCTCGGACTGTCCGTTGTGCTCCGGGAGCAACATGTGTATACATCTTTTGGGACAAGAATCTCTCTGTAGCCTGAGCACGTAAATGTATTTGAGCTTGTAAAGCGCACTGCTACCCGTCCGTAGGTTTCCTGGCGCTGTATAACTCTGGGGAACCCGTCTTGGCTTTCCCTGTGGGATGGTCCCTGCTGGGAGTCCCCATGGTGAACCCTGGTCCCGGGCCGACTTCTGCTCCCGGGTCTGCCGCCTCTAACCAGTGAGCCACACTATATGTGTAGAAATACACCCATTCCCTTGGGTAACATCCTTGTCTGTATCAGTGATATTCCACCCTCACAAATGGGAGTAGTGAGCCTACCAGTGTGGTGGTAATTATTCATATTCAGTTTTTGTGTTTGGCTGTGGTCATTCTACGGCAGCCCTACCTGCGCGAGGGAGTGAACAGCAGTGATTTCCAACAGCAAATTTATTTTTAGGCAGTTTTCAGCATTGGAAATGTTTGTAAATGGACTCCAAGGAAGAAGAGTGTTTCGTTGGTGGGACTTTAGGCAGTATATTCCCAGATCTAATGGGCATACAGTGGGAAGGGGTTTCACCGCTGGGAAAATCTTCTTCCTGTGGAAAAAACATTAAAAGAAAAACACATTTGTAAATTGACTTTAGTAATTTTTTTTCCTCCTTATGCAGACTTTCTTTTTGTTGAAATTTGGCATGTTTATATTTAACACTTTTGAACAGTTGGAGAAAAGTTTGACTTTCAATAGTCTTCCAGGACACACTGCAATATATAGATATAATTCTGATACTGCAAAATTATCCATCATAGTCTTCCAGGAGACACTGCAATATATAGATATAATTCGGATACTGCAAAATTATCCATCAATTTAAAACAAATGTTTCTAATGAGATTCTACAAAAAAAAGTGTTTTATATATATAAAACACATTTTTTTTTTGTGCAGAATCTCATTAGAAACATATTTGTTTTAAATTGATGGATAATTTTGCAGTATCAGAATTCGGACTTATTCCCCCCAGCCTTTTGTGAAGCAGGCTCTTCGAGCAGATAAATTAAATCTATTTTGAAATGTATATCGTTCGTTATTTCGTCAGTTTGGTTCTATTTCACGAAATAATTTTCTAAAGATTATGCTGTCTATTTTTTGGCAATTGTAGCTATTGAACCGTAGGCACATAAAAGTCAGTACCATGTAAATATGCTCTTTATTTTCAATAAAAAATTACAGAAATAAAAAAAAAAAAAAAAAAAGTCAGTCGTACTTTAAGAATGATAGGCTTCCCTGTATAGAGGGCCAACACTCCCGTAAGGCAAAGGAAGGCAGCAGCCTTTGGGAACAACTGCTAGGCGATGCCAGCTTATAATAAAAGGCTCTGGACAGAGCAGTTTTGTTAGTGGATGCTCTGTGCATCGGCTGCAAAACACTGTTTTGCCTGAAGCTCCTAAAATCCATGCACTGTTTCCAAAAGCTTTCTCCTTATCTTTTCTGTTATGGCGTCAGCCCGCTTTATTTACCCATATGCACAATGATGAACTTCAGGAAGTTCAATGAAAGAGCCACAGATGTTTTTTTAAAGCCTGGATAGAGACCGCTTTAGCTCTCAGCCAGGCTCGTGATAACAAAAATAGAATATGGAGAGAATAAACAAGCATTGGCAAAGCCTATTCAAGTGCTATTAACTCTGCAAATGTGTTTTAGCCATTTTGTACACCCGCTTGGCTGCTGTCAGCATGGCTAAAAGTTAGTGGCATGGAGTGCTCTAAGGTAGAATAACAAAGTGTAAAATGTTGTGTATTGGGGTGGCGTAGAGTGCAGTGGCATAGTGACGCAGTGTGTTGCGGCATTGAGTGATGTAGAGTTTTGCATAGTTTAGTGACGTAGAGTGCAGTAGTGCAGAGTAAAATGATATAGAGTGCAGTGACTGCAGTTTTTAGAGTGGAGTGCAGTCTCATGGAGTGGTGCAGGGGGATTAGAGTGGCTCAGAGTGTATTGGCGTAGAGTAAAGTGTATTGGTGTGGAGTGGAGTATGCATAGGGCTGTAGCACACTATCATTCCAGATTATTTAAAAAAAAGACATTAGATTTGCACAGACAGTTTTATTAAAACTATACAGTGCACAAATGATGTGTGGAAATGGCATTGCCTGGCATTGCCTAGTGTGATGATTTGTTTTGATCATATTAAATTATTTGTTCACAACAAATTTCAGAATAAAACAAATGCTTCATTTGTGTTCCTGTTTATGACCTATTCTGAAATACTTGCACAGTTCATTTAAATGCTGTTGTGTGCTAGGGAAAAACAACTTTACTACCCCCACCAGTAGCCAGCAAGATTGTCACATGAATACTTATACTTTGAAGTCAGAGAAAGAAAAGTAAACACCAAGTTTCCTCACAAGAGGGAGCCTGACATTTGACCTTGGTCTTTGAATGCACAGCAAATGTGACAAGATAATAACAAGATTTGAAGGTCTGTAGCACTGGTGGAAGAATACAAGGGAAATAGGCACGAAAAGTGTTTCCTCCTTGGCAGGGATGAACTCACCCTGTACAACCTAAAATAAATAAAGGCGGCAAATAGGAAGCCTGAAAATGTGAGCTACAAACCACAAAGCCAATGGTAAGGAACATGAGGACTGTATTCCCAGAGAAGTTCTCCAAATGTCCAGAAGATGTATTTAGCAAACAAGACAGCTGCCCATTATAAAATAAAATTCCTTTTCCTACATTGTCTATTATGTCTTCTCCTTGGCAAATAAATCCCACCGGTCATCTCTAGTCGCTCACATTCCTTGTTTCCTGCTCCTCTTTCACCTTTGTTGAACTAATTTAAGCTACCTGGTTCGTTGCTTACACTTATTCAGTAAAATGAGAAAAATTCACTACATAATTTGTAATAACATGTATTATTTAAACTCTGGTAGACTTATACATATATTATAGTTTGCGTCTTTCTGCCAATCTATCTAATGTTGCTGTTATACCACTTGAATGTGTTTTTAACTCTTCTACTGGTATCTTTCTTTGGCCTTCTGTCCCACTGTTACGCTTCTTAGTATCTACGGATATTTTGTTGGTTTCTATGGTTTCTTCAGTTTCAATTGTATTTGTTTTAAATGCATTGATTCTGTAAATCCTCCTTGCCTTATGCTAATCCACTAGGAATCCTCTCCAAGCGCCTGGTTGCTTGTTGCCTTTTCATGATCATTTTTCACCGTCTTTAAATGGCACTCCTTAACACACCTGCCTTTTATTTATACATTTGTCTCCACTTTTCTCACTCGAATGTTGTTGTTGTTGAAAGAATCATCTTTGGGCCAGTTTATCCATCAATAGTTTGATTAATTTATCGTTTGCATATCACACTTTTATGCTGGATCAATTTCCTGTAAAGCACTAAAGAAAAGAATTGTTAACAAGGCATACATTTTGAAATTGGTAGATCGTCTTCTGTGAAGAATCGTAGAAATGGTTTCAAAAGGTGAAATCATATTATTTAAAAAGGGGAAGTCAAGCAGGGGATCATCATACTGGAAATGATCCCACACTCTCCATTGGTTAAAGTGATAGGGTGGTGTTTTTTCTTTCTTGTAGATTGTGCTATCAGAATATTCTTCAGAGTGCGCGTGAGTGACTTGGTGGGTGGTTATTTGTTTTGCTCTGTGATTAACACGGAGGACAACAGAGAAGAGGGGTTCCTGCAGGGGCGGGGCATGAGAGGGGCTTGACTGTGACATTGTGCTTCTGATGAAGTTAATTAAAATCCCCCAGATTACTATGAAGGTGAGTACTCACAAATTTTTAATCTTTTCTTCAGTTGTCTGACATTTGCTCTCATTCTGTCGAAGCGTGCTTCCAAAGTTCCAGAGCATACAGAAAAGCAAGCAGTCTCACTGATGGCTGATCCCAAAAAAAGCTGTACATATAATTTTTATCACTGACTATTTTAATATTCAGGCGCGTCAGTTATTGGATCGCTACAGTCACTGCCCAGCCACACGCGAAACATATTTTTCCTGTTTAAAGAGCCTGATTTAATCATCTGATTAGTAAAGTTAGCTGGTACAAGAGTGCTTGATCCAGGGATTAGTCTCATCTGCGGTACTCTGGGTTAGTGAGTCAGCTTATGTTATTGTGTTGGAAAGAGTTTGGCACAGTGCGCTTAGTACAGCCCTAGAACACTGCCAAACAATTAAGCAAATGACCCCGCCAACAGACGACATACCAGCATCACTGCGACTGTCTCCAGTGCGGTAACTATTGAGCTCTAAGCAAAACCTTTTGTATGTGCTTTACCCTGCTTAGACTGGCTTCTTTATTCTCAAGTCTTGGCATAGTGTCAACATCCCCAAGAGTGCGTGCCTAGGCTTGGGCCTTGATTGCTGAACATGCGATATGCACAGTTGTACTCTTTGTGGTGTAATAATGTCTTGGTGTTCTACTGTACGCAGTTCTACGTTGCCACGTAATGTGATTCCACACTTAGTGTGGTCCACGCTGTATAAGCACTATACAATAGATGGTTCCCTCCCAGTGTTGGGTATTGTACATGTATTTGCATCTTTGGCAACGCTCCTGATCTGCAGAGAACTCTTTTGACTATGTGCGCTGTACAAATGGAGGCGCGTTAAGTAGGGGGACTGCATCAGTTTAGGTGATGGTTTTAATGGGTTTGAGAATGTGCTGGCTAAGGGATAGGCCGAGGAGCAGTGTTAGTTTGCGATTAGAGTTGGGAGTAGGGCAAAGCTCAATTTGGGTTGAGTATAGGGTTAGTTTCAGGGCTAAGCTTAGTATTTGGGTAAAGGATAAAATTACAACTAGAGTTTGAAGATTACGTTTTAAGGTATAGATTTAGAGTTGCACTTTGTTAGCATTGGTGTAACTATAGGGATAGGCATAAAGTGAGGGTTAAGATTCATGAGTGGCTCTAGGCTATGCTTAAGAACTAGATGCAAGCGCCCTAAATGCTACTATATAATGCAATGCCCAGGCTATTTAAGTGAGGTGGTCTGTACAGGCATACCTCAATGTGTAGTGGCTTCTATTAGTGGTAGCTTTGTATAATGGTACTCTGACGTGTTCTGCACAATCCTGGGGATTCTTGCTCAGTTTCTCTGTGTAGAGAAAGTGCAGTTTAAACTGGGAAGCAGGAGAAAAGCGTGCCCCCTAAGCTTGTACAGAACTGGCTCCGTCAGTCATTCGTAAAGACAGACTGCTAGAGATGGTGATGCCATAGTTTAATCGAGGTCATGCTGCACTCCTTTTCTAGGTTTTGCCTGCACAGCGCTTGCGCTGTGCTTGTGAAATCTCTTGTATTTAATATACCTTAAAAAGGGGCTCTTACCAATTCCCATGGCCGAATTACTATGTTCATTTCATTTGTTTGGAACTTAATTTTTTTGTTACCTTCCCTTGCCTGCACACATTTCTGACACTTCTAAAGCTGTTCACTATGTTTAAGCCCCATTCATTTTCAAGATCAGATCTCTTCCCACCGAGAAGGCAGACTGCATGCTGGAATGCAACCAGCCACAAGTGCAGTTACCCTGCAGTCAAAATGGACTTAATTTGAATGGTGCAGCAGGTGCTGTGGCACTGGGGCCAAAAGCTCTAGGGACCCCACCAAACACCTACAATTGCTATATATTTTACTACTAAACAGGCAGTCACAAGTGCAGTTACCTTTCAGGCAACAAGGTCATGATTTAAATGTTGCAGCAGGTGCAGTAGCCCTGGGCCCACAAGTTGTCAGAACTCCTCTAGACCCATAATATTGCTTTTACATCAATGAATTCTATTTCCCTCATTTTATTTTTCATAATTTGCTTTTACTTACCTGGGCTATTCCACTAGTAACAGCACAATATATTGCATTTTTGTACATAAACAAGTCATAACACTTTAACAGACTCCCTGTAACTTACATTGTACAATTACTCAGCATGCTACAACTTACAACAAAAAATAGCTCATTGTTAATCACATAGGAAAAACCTAATGCATTTACCAATGCTTGTTTATCCCAGCTTGAACTACCCATTTCTGTGTGTCATGAAAACAAACTTTTTTTTTTGCTGAGTGTCTGTCATTTTCGCTAGATAATGACATGACTGAGTTTCTGTACTTGTTTTCCATGTCAATCAATATCGACCGCTTTTGTTTGACGTTTAGACTTCTAGGAAATGTCCTGCCTTGTCTCAGCTGTTGCTGGCCTAAAACCGGTTTCGGAGAGATCGGTAATATACACTCCTTCTCCAAGCATCTGGGAGTACTTCTTCATGACCCTTTGACAGCTTGAGGAGTCCGGTGCTTTCTGGTTGTACTTTGTGTGAGGATTTTGCTTTTTCTGTCAGATGAGTGAGCTGCAGAAACAATAGTGAGCAGTTGATCCCTCCCAAATAATTCCAGCTTCAGATGTTGGCTGTTGACTCTTCAAGACTGGTTTATACATTTTTGTTGTGTTGTCCATACTAGGGTTGCATGTTAGATGTTCATATTGTTATATTTGTCATACTGGATGGTCTGTTATTTTATAGTTCATGTTCAATGGTCTGTGGTGTTGTATTGTCTGGGTATGCTGATGTCTGTTGTTTGATGGTCCATAACCTTGTATATTCTAGACTAGATGGTCCAACTTGTTGGGTTATCTATGCTTTTGCATAGTTAGTAAATTAATGGGCTTTGTTGTTGGGTTCTTCATGTTGTTGGTTAGTCCATGTTGTTGTATTAGGCATACTGAATTCTCCATACTGTTATAATGTCCATGCTGTATGGTATATATTCTACTGAGAAAAACCAACGGTGGTGATAGACGGAGCGTTGACAATACAAACACTCATCCCCAGTCAACTGATCTGGGTTTAATCCATCACCGTTCTTTAGCTCACTCCGCCACCCCAGTTCAGACATGGCCATATGCAAATCAGTCTGACCCAGTGCCTCATGGGAACAGTCCAGCCCGAACTGCCAAGCCATGTCTTCCCTGGACCGGAATCAAGCTTCCCAGGACCGGTTTCTGGCATTACAGCCGTCTTCAGCCGGGCTTGCTTGACTCCAGTGGCAAAGTGAGCAAGGGACTCACATCTGAGCATACCCTGCCAACTTAGGGCGAACAAAGAAAAAACAAAGGTGGTGATGGATGGAGCAAGGATAAAAAAGTAATACTGTTTTTGTGATTAGATGCCTCACCAGTACTGCATGTGTGAACAGACAATCATTGGTAGAGTGAACTAGTAAGAGGTCCAGGGTGCGGCAATCATCTCAAATGCTCATTAAACCATATCAGCTGTCTGATGTGATGGCATTAGTTTAATATTTCTAATGACTAAATTGAGTGTCTGCACCAGTTGAGTCTTCTACATCCGAGTTCTGAAACAACACCAAAAAAGGGACAACGCAGCAGTTCCTCCAATGACAGGTCTCAATAGATTAATGTGAAAGACTTGATCTGAGATCCTAATAGGAGCTGAAGAGGTCTGCTGGGAAACCAATTCATCTCATTGTATTGCACGGACATGTTTTTCCACTGTACCAGTGTCAACAATTGTCATTTACCCATCCATTCCTGCTTCAGACTGTCGAGAATGGATCGGCTCCTCTGTCTGTTAGAAAAGTATTTTAGTTTGTCTGAAAGTATTCAACATTACCAGTGATGATGTGAGCATGTGGTTTAAATCCCTAGCATGTATCAATCTCTGGAAGTTGGAGTGAGAGCCACTGGCTTAAGCTGGAGATAGATCTTGTGTATCTAGTGATGAAAACTTGCTGCACTTGACTGGTTAGTTAGTTGGAACCCCTTTATTTCCTTGTTTCTTGGATTCCCACCCCATTGGCAGCTAATACAGAGAAACTTGCTAACGTCTAGGGCAAGTGCATACAACTTGTGCTGTGAAGTAGCTTACGTGGACGTGGACGTGGACGAGGATGTATCCATAGTTCAATTGTAAATAACACCGTGCAATACAGATCTGTCACTCTTAAATGTGCCCATAGTGAAAATTGGGATTATATCTCCACTTTTGCTCTACCAACACATATCCGGCCTGTCTTTTTATGATAAGCAAAGCCAGCACCAACAGACCTAAGTTGGGTACTGCGTGTCATCTAAATGTTATATTTGGTTGATATTTTATTGAAATTGGCCAAGTGAGTCTTGTTGCTCATTAGAAATGAACGATGGTAGTGGAGAACTAGGCGTTTTTGTAGGGCTGTGCCTGTCATTTCTTTGGGTTATTGACATTCTGATTCAGTACCGGCTTTCCTGGATCTGTTTTAGGTTGTGTTTAGGCATGTCTCTGGAAAAGTGCCCTGATTTATGCCCGCGGTGCCTGCCGCCCAGGGATATGTGGGAGGAAGTTGGGTGTTGTTGCTGGATTGCCTGGGTACTCCCTTCCAAAGGCACATCTGTTTGCTGCCCTGCCCCTGGTGAGGTCACTGCTTAGTCAAGAGTTCAGAAATCAACATTTGGTGATGGGAACCACTCTGGGTCTTGGTATGAGTGCAGAGTTCAATTACATTTGCATCCACAGACATTTGAGAACAGCCAAAGGGGAGACTTGGATTGTAAAAGCTTCTTGGGCGTACATCCATTTCCCTCAAAGATGGATTGTAAAAGCTTCTTGGGCGTACATCCATTTCCCTCAAAGATGGAATGACTTGGGAAAGTGCAGCATTTGCGAGGGGTGCAAACCACATGGATGAGCCATGGCATTCTTTTTGATTTCAGGTTTGTGCTGTGAGAGCTGTGGTGCATATTCGTCAATGGTATTTAGTGATTTTTCTGAAGGCGAGGGTAGCTTGTACCTTGGAGCGACACCTGCGAAGGGCACAGAGGCTGGTGTCGTGCACAAACCTTAGGCACCCGTTCTCCCTTCTATGACGAATTGCAGGCAGACTCACATTGCAAAGCAATGACAACTGTTGGACGCAATAGCCACATGCATGTCCGGTGGATAGGTAACTGGGTAGGACTCTGAAGATTATGGCACTATGGCTGGCCCCATACACAAATGTTTCCTTGGGTTTTAAAGTAACCCTCTGTATAGTGGTTTTTAAGTTTGTACCCGGTGCACAAAGACTACCCTATGCATCAGCCAGTTTCGGGGTCCTCCGACGCCAAAAGATACTCATGGAACTCATGCAAATCCTCCATCCTAGTTGAAGCCTACCCTGCTCTGGACTAAAATAACCATTGCAACGTCTTACATTTCTACTGGTCTGTCCTATCTAGATGCCCAGCTCACAGATGCTGTCTCCTGAGCTGCAATTACAGAACGGCCAAAGTTAGAGTAAGCGGGGAAGGAGGGCTGTGGACAGTATAACTATGACAAATCATTGGAGTTCAAATGGGTACACTGGTAAACTTTCCCAGGCAGTCCTTCCAAAAGGTAGAGTGCTCTGCCCAAGGTGGACAAGTGCTTGGCACGTGCCCTCTTCTTCAATTTTGTCGTGTGCTTCCACACCCTTCCTGCTTGCCTCAGAGGACCTCTGATTTATATTGCTGGCTTTGAAGAGCTATTTTGAGCCCATATTTCCGGTCTCGTTGCATTGGAAAGCGTGCTCCTTAACATGCACAACCTGTTCTTGTACACTTCCCATTTGTGAAAGCACTCTGGGTTCTCTCTAGTGCAGTTGGTGTTATTGTTTGGTGGTTCTTTAAATATTTCTCCTTCCAGTCCTAAGTCTTGGTTTCTTGAGGCATGGTTGCTGCTCTTTCCAAGGGTGCCATTTCACAGCTTGCTTTGGAGAGCCTTTGATTACCAGGCGATGGCTTTGCAGTCGCAAGCAGTACACTGGTGTAGGTTCTCTGGCAGTCCTAACTTGTGCATTGGTATAGATCAGTGGTGTCCAACATTTTCTGTAATAAAAGCTACTTATGTTCAATGAAAATCATTGTGAGCTACTAATATTGTTATAGTGACCGCATCAGACAAGATTACATTAGTGCCAGATTACTAGCAGGGATCCCCTCAGTGCATCAGACCAGGTCACAGCTTAATGTAAAATAGGCATTGTCAATTTAAAATTCCTCTACGTGAACAATCTATAATAGCCAACTCTGCAATGACACTGGCCTGAAAGTAATAGTCGTAATAAGTCTATCTGCATCATTTATCACTCAAATCGGCTTGAAATATATTTTAGGAATATTTTTTTTCTCCCTCAATCAGCTTATGAGTTATGAAAATATACACATTTTTGTCTTGAATATACAGTTTCAGAATACATAAATTCATCCAAGCAAAAGGTTGTAATTTAGTAGGCTGTGCTGTGCACAAGTCCGCCTGAAAAGAGACGAACTTAGATGTCAGGGATGCTAGGCTATTCCTTTATTTTTATGTATTTTTACAATTATGCGTATTGTGTATGTTTGCAAAAAGTAGGTGATAAAATAATTGCATTCTGTCGAAGTCCGGGCTTTTTTTTTTTTTTGCTTTGCCAGGGCTTGAATCAGAGACTTGTAAAGCACGGCTACTCACTTGTCGGTGTCTCAAGGCGCTGGGGGGGGGATGCTGGTTAACCACACCGATGCGGCGGCTATTCCGCCGCAGCGCTAAGGGGGGGGGGGGGCCGCACGGCGGGCGCATGCTGGTGACGGAACCGCTCAGTCACCAGCCGCGGTTGAGCTGTGCTCGTGACGGAGCGGTTCCGTCATGGCCCCACCCGCTTAATAGAACGCGCCGCGCAGGCGCGAAATCAGCGCCGTGCAGGCGTGGCGGCTGGGCCATGACGGAACCGCTCCGTCATCAGCACAGCGACACCGCGGCTGATGACGGAGCGGTTCCGTCATCAGCATGGATAGGGTTAAACTTGGTGGAGGATCATTCAAAAAGCCAGGTCTTGAGGTCCTTCCTGAATTGGGTCAGTGACGCTGATTGCCTGAGGTGCAGGGGCAAGGTGTTCCAGGTCTTGGTGGCAAGGTAGGAGAAGGATCTTCCCCCCCAGTTCCGGGCTTGTGGATCCTGGGAATGGAGGCGAGGGTGAGTTGAGCGGATCGGAGTTGTCTGGTGGGTACATGGATTGTGAGGTGTTGGTTCAGGTACGCTGGTCCTTCGTTGTGTAGGGCTTTGTAGGCGTGAGTGAGGAACTCAAAGGGGACTCTTCTTGACTGGGAGCCAGTGGAGTTATTGTGTGATCTGGCTGCGGTGAGGAATGTCAAGGGCCAGTCTGAAGGTGGCATTTTGGACGTGCTTTATTAGTTGTCAGACACATCTATGCTTTATATAATGTGTACTGCTTCAGCTTTTGAATCTTCAAAGAACTGTAAACTGGGGTAATCTCAGCTCAATCCTTCTTCAAGAACACAAAACAAGCGTCTGCCGCCTTCCTGCGGTAAATCTGTTAAGTCTATGTTTAACAGGTGGAACGGAGGCGGAAGGGCCATCATTTGCATCGGTATCCAATTGTTTAGTTGCGTGAGGGAGTTTGGATTACAACTCTGTCCTTACGGTTCCAAGGTAGAAAATGGGGAAGATATAGATTCCAGATTACAACTCCAGTTTTATTTATAAAGTGAAAACATTAACCTCCCCTAGCAGGAAATGCAAACTCGTGGCTTTAAGTCCCACAGGTCCGTGCATTACCGATATAGCGTTTGCTTGCTGCAAGCTACACAAAGACCAATCGGCCATGGTAGTACTTCGCTGTCAAAACATGCTCGTAAATTTAGATTAATAATTTATCTGCTTTTGAAGTGTGATGTAGCTGTGTTGGTAATAACACGCTTGGGCATGTCGCGTCAGTTGTGTATAGGAGAGACAGTGAAGGTATTGTCTGTGCAGTAGGCCCTTCTGGGAGCGTTCCAGCTCAGGCCCCAAGCAGAGGCATTTTTTCCAGATATTATCGCCAAATACAGTAAAATTTACTTTTGTGTTGAAAAACCAGTTTCTCTCTGAGATGCATATACCTCCAGGGGAGACATTGTTGAATCCGAGACACAGAATCCGATTGTGTGTGGGATATGGGTGGAGGAAGCGACCGGCGCCACCGTGGCCCCATCCAGCGGGTGCTGCCGCCTGCCGCCCCTATGATTGGCAGTTTAACCTGCTTGTGTTTGAACAGTTGACAAGCAAGTACTATTATTTTTATAAACTGTTCCTTGAGGGCGAACCTTTGAATGACCTCGATGGTATCCTCATCCTCCACTAGTTCTGGACTCCATTTGCTAAATAGTGCTTCTTGGTGGAATTCCATAGAGTGGTGAGATTTGTAGCCAGGTAGCCAAACGTTTGCACACTGGAAACTTTACAGTGTGCAGCCTTTGCAAACGCATGCACTGCAAAATGTGCACCATTGCAATTGTACGGCCATTGCAAATGCCAAACTGTCTTTACTGTGTGTTTTTTGCAGTATTTTTTTTTAATGATTATTTTTGTATTATTCAGGTAGCCCACAAATGTGCAACTGTTGTCAGATGGGCAACCATGGCAAATGTGCAGCCTTTGATTTACTGTACATTTGGATTTGTTGCGCAATATGCATTTTCAAATGCACCATTGGAAATTCTGAGCTGCTGTGATGTATAGTTTTAATGTTTCTTCTTTGCTAATGAGTTAGAGTAACGCAGCCAAATCGTAATTTCTAGATTTAAAAACATGAAAGAATATCGGTGTATTTTGATCACCAATGGCAGTGAAATTTTCAAAAGCAATATCTTCTGGCATTCAACAAATGCATGACTGTTGGAATAACAGTCACCTGGAACATGAATTTGCAGTGTGTTGGGATGAAAGATCCTTGGAGCATTGTGTTTCTTTCTGAATTGCAAGGCAGTTGGAGCAATGCTTATATCCATGTGGGTTAGTGTTTGCCATAGCCTAGGGGCGTAGCTTGAGAAGTTCGGTCTTCTAGTATTTTCTGTCATGCACCTCTCTGTCTCCAATCTGCTCATATACTTCCATGTAGTGTGGCACTGCCTGTCTGAGGTTGGTCAGTTTCTGGCAAATGTGCTTGGATGTCGATACTAATGACCTTCTGTGGTATTCAACAGTCTTTAGACAATATGGGCCCAATCCTCTCGTGCTCGGTTTTTGGGTCTTGCCTGAGACCGTGCAGGCACGGCCACGTGTGAGTTTGCTTGTAAACTTAATCTTACAGGGAGCCAAGAGCTGGCCATTACTTAGCATTGCTTGGCTTGGGCACTCATTTCCTTGCTTCGCATTGGTCAGCACATACTGGTTTCACTTTCACTTTTCATATGTTTTTCTCTTCAGTGGAGCATAGACCAAGTAATGATCAATGTTTTTATTTTGGCGTCCTTCCACTGCTTGCGCTGGGAGTGAGCTACATTTTTTTCTCTTCTCGTTGTTGTTTGTCCCCCTTTGGGCATCATTAGTTGTTAACGTTATTGCTTTCCCACTATTTTTCCTTGCCTCGTGCCCCCTTTTTGTGTCATTGGATGGCCCTTTGTCGATTACCGTGTCCTACCCTCCCCTTTACTACCAGTTGTTACTGCCACTGTCCGACCCACACCTTTCCTGCCACAAAAAGCATTAATAAAACCAAAGGGCTTTCGTGTACATGAGAGCCCTTTGACTTTATTAAATGTTATTTTTATCCATGTTGTACAGCAGCATGGTTGAAAATAAAAAGCGCTATCACACGGCCAGTGTTGATAGTCCTATTGCTTTTGTTACCTTTCACCATGCTGAACAGCAGCAAATGTGTCTGTACAACATGGCTAAAAAAATTGTGAAAGCCAATAGATCTTGCAAAAGCAAGACCTATTGACTTTTCCACTGCTTGTTTAAAACTTCATGTTTGTGTCTCATGAAGGCTATAGATCGCAATGTACTGCACCTAAAAGAACAGCATATCTTAAACCAATATGGGCGATTCTTATTTTGTCTTCCTAACATGGTCATTAACGTCCACTGGGGCATATCTGTTAGGAATGATCTTTGATGAAACATTAAAGTTATCTCAAGAGTGTAATGTTAGGTGAAAAAGAGCTTTGTCAAGCTGACAAAATAAAGTGAATGCTGTTATTCTGTCAATGGTGTGGTTTGTAGTTGAAGTATGGAAACAGCAGTTCTGTATTCTAACTTCACAAAATGTCCGGGTGGAGCAGTTCTCTGAAGACCATGGGCCTGTACTGTTCATGCATCTATTGATAACATTTCTCTGGCCTGTACAGGTCGTCAAATGATACAGTAGTTCTGGGGACACTTTCGAACACCGTGATCTGGTTAGACCCATGGATGACTTGTCAAAGTACCGACCTGATGGTCTTTATGGTTCTGGTTGTCATCCTCCATCTGGTCGGGAGGTCAGGCACACAGGGGTCACTGCTTGTTTACCCAGACCTTTCAGCTGCTCATGTTGCATCTTCAATGTTGGTGGAAAAGTCCCAATGTGTGACCAGTTCTGTAATGTCCGCGATTACACCAACTGTTGTAAAGTCTTTAGAAGAGGCTCTCTTTCTACTCCGTCAGTGGTTAACTGAAATCTTAGGCAGCTACGATTCTCCGATCCACTTAGGAGCCATTTTGGTAGTAGGTCAGAAGAATCTATTTGTGTCTGAGGCAAGAGGACAGGAAACTTGAGGGAACCACAGAAAGAACTTCTAGCACTTGGAGTCCTGTTTACAGTCTGTGCCAGCCGCTGCCTTCATGATCTCCGAGATCTAGAGGTAGGAGCTCCACCGAGGGCTCGAGCCAGGAGCCTGCCTCTGGCTCGACTCGAGGTCCTCTTGGATCCCGAGCCAAAAACGAGTCTTCGTGTAGTTTCTTTCCACCACCCCCAATCAAATGGGAGAGCGAAAGAGACGCCAAACCTAGTGGCTCAGTTGCACACAGTGGATCCAGGAAACCTGGGATCAATCCCGGCTTCTCCACTTCGTCACATTTGACAGCACTTGGGAAACAATGTTGCATGTACTCTGCAAAGAATTCATGTATATGTTTTACTAGACTTTCACGAGTGTCACCTATAATAACCATGTAGGCCACAGATAAGGTAGACCTGACAGTGGCCTTGCCTGTAAGCTAACTGATGGTTTTGTCGCTGGGCAGCGGCTTAGTTGCATGAAGGTTACTAGGTTCATGTTTGCAAACTATCACTTCTAATAAATGCCGCTCAATGCAGTACTGCTATCTACTGTACTGAAGTGAAATGCTCCTGCAGTCAACAATATAATTTTTTAAATCATTTTGAAGAGTCATTGTCATATTTTATATGGCGTTTGCTGCATGATTTTCATGTTGGCTTGGCTTGTGTTATGGCTCTTAAAGCCAAGCAGCGCCATCAATACTAATTAGAGTCCATGGACGGGACTTCTTTGAATATCCTATGAATTCTCGCGATGTCTCATGTAGGGAATAACTTAAGTATTTTGATTTCATAGCTCGAACACCCCTTTCTAAATCTCTCCAGCAGACCGCTTTTAGCTGTCTGTAGGCAAGAACCCCTCTTGTGGACCATACTAACAACCATTGGCAAAGGTAATCTTCTCACATTTAGGATCTGTTTGCATGCCAGTGCATTTTTTTTGCTGACCTGTTGCAGCCTACACAAAAACAATTGATGTGATTACATATGTGCACACGTGCATCACAACTCATATGTGCGTCTAATTAATTTTACAGTGGTCCATTTATATTTTGTTTAGAGCCAAGATGGCAGGCTCCTCTTGTGGTGGTAAATAAGAACCTGTATTTTCACTAGTTCAAAAGCAGATTGACTCAGTAGGAGAGTTGCTTGGGACCACCTAAATCTATTGAGTATTTTTTTTTTTTTTTTAGACTGCAAGGGGTGCAAAGAAACAATGGGGGGTAAGCTGGGTGAAACGTTGGGCACACTTTAGGCTTAAGAGAGAGAGTAGCAACCAAAGTGTGGGGTGGTGGGGGGCGATTGAATGGAATAGCGGCATTAGAGAGCGAGGCCATAAAGAGAGTGGCAGTATCAAGGAGTGTGTATTCAGAGGGAGAACCAGCACATGAGGGAGAGGGCTAGAAACATCTGCACTCTCTTGGAGTGCTAAAGAAAAAGCAGTCCCCTAAATGTGAGCAGTGGAAGGTTACAAGGAAGCAGTCAAAAGAATGTGCTCAAGGGAGGGGCAAAAACAAGTAGATGAAGGCAAGCCATTGAATAAGAATTAAGAAAATGATTGACAGTCATCCAGTGGTTGCAGTGGAGGGTTCGAAGTTCACCATAGGTTTTTGGTGTGGCCCGCAAGAGGCTTTTGGCTACAACCAGCAAACAACTGTAATGTAGGTGAGACCTAAAAACTTACAGTGAGCAACAGTGTCTTTTTCAGTTTTCTTTTTATTTATTTTTTGCTAATTCTACAGAGCATCGTCAAGAATCTTTGGCAAAGTCCATAAGGCAAAATGTATTTGCTTTGCCAATGTTTGTTCTGATGCTGTCTGGTTTACTTCCTGTTGTGCATGTATCCCGGTACCTGTTTTATCGTATGGCTAACAATATTAGAGAAGAGTAAACTCTGATTGTGCTGCCTATTTTGATAGCCGTTCTGCACAATAAAAGGTGTGGTGTCTAATAAAGGGCCACACACCCTGTGTGTTCACCCTCGTGCCTCCCAACACTCGTGCAACCATTTCCCAAAGGGAGAGTCTGTCTAATTACCTCACTTCCTTGGCAAGCATCCAGGAGACGGGATGTCCTATAAGCTCAGGATACAGCTCCAAAAGGTATCCTCTTATAACCTTGCACCTGTGCTGCACACAGATGTTGTATACCTGTACTTCAAATTACTCAATCCAATAATTCATCACTATTTTCTACACCTACAGACGTCAGTTTGCTGCATCAGCTGGGAGAGACATTGGCCATTGAGGTAAATGTGTGCTTTGAAGGCCTGTTTCTTCATGGCTGTGTGGCCAGTGTCTTGACTTGGCACAAAAGCTCTGTAGCTAATTCATGAAGAAGGCATAGCGTCTTTTTCATATACCAGTTGCATGTGATACCTTGTGGAGACAAGCAAGGTGATCACTTGCCAAGACACTAATGTATTCAGGAGTTAAACATCTCTGAGACCCATTATATGGTCCTTTTGAGGCATGTACCATTGGATAGCAGGCCTCAAATCTACTCGCCCACTTGCTATGGTGAGTCAGATTTTATCAGGTCCAGCAATTTTTAGGACCTACTGGTCTGTTCTGACTTGAGGTGGAAAGGAACAGGTGCACTGTTCATTCGGGAAGCTAATGAGCAATAAAGATGCCTTTAAATCTTCTTTTTATCTTGACACATTTTATATCTCCTCAAAGACAGAGGAAATGTCCGTTTTTGTCTTTTTACTAATTGCTGCTCATCTTATCCCAGAAAATGGTATTAACAAAATCCTCTAACTGTAGTAAAAGAAAGAAAAGTGTGCTGTCTGACAATCATGGTGAAAAGAAAGTCTGTAGAATTTCAATTTGTTTTCTAACACACCACATTTAAATAGAAGAGTACAAATATTTCAAAATATATCAGGAATTAAGAATGCTGATTTTTTGGGGGGGCAATTCAGAAGTGTGCTGCAGGCAAAGATTTAAATAGGCGCAAAACAACTCTGAACACTTTATTTGGTGATTTGCAAATGACTATATATTTGAAGAAAGTTAATTTCCCAATATTGTTTGGACACTGCAATTTTATCTGTAAATCTGCATTTCAGTGGGGAATATTGTGGCTATATCAAAGGAAAATGTGCCGATTGCAAATGAGTGTGGTACCACTTCATGCTTCAATGAAGAATTTATTAAAAGTGATAAGATTTGAGAAACATCCTCCCCCCTACCCCCTTGATGTCAATGAACTAAGGGGCAATTCAGGGGGTCATGTGTATCTTATGAGGCTAGGTTTGTACAATATATTGAGCAAAAGTTTAGTCTATTAAACCAAACAGAAGTGGTTTTTTTGTACAGCAGACATGCTAAACTCTCATATTTGAAAGTGCTCTCGTATGCGACAATGAAGACAATTGCAACTCAGTGAATTAAAATATTTGCCCAGGATCATATCATTTAAAACCAATGTATGGGTCATGAGCATTACAGTTAGATTTAGTATATTATTTAAGTCACTAGGCCTACAGGTCTGGTAAAATTGTTATGTTTTTTTCGAGTCCTGCATAGGTTAACTGTTGGGGAAATGCTGATTGACATAAAGCATAGGCTCATAATGTTGTTGCCCATATGTTTATTATATGAAATCTTTCTTCTGTAGGGTTCAAAATTGTTGCACTTCATATTACTCTAGACACCTACTGTCTTGCAGTTTTCCTCTAGTTGGTCATAGGCCATCAAAAGGTCTGGCATCTCCCATGACCCAAAAATTGACCTTTAATTGTGCACACAGTCACATTGCTCACAAGGCCAGTTCCTAGAAGCCGCTTATGCTCACTCAGACACGCGTTCCCACAGAACTAGTGGTTCTTTTTCAGTAATAAATCTATATGAAAGAAAAATAGAGACAACCATATTTGTTTTATGAAAAATTATTGTGTACGTTCTAGTATTGTGAGTCTTGTTAGCATTTGGCGTCAAGGAATGCATCTGCTGAACATCTGTGATGATCAGTTGTCTTTCCTCTTGGTATTATTTGTGTTGAGGGTCTCAAACCGGCTTCAGCATTTGACTATGGGTGGGCTGCGGGTGTCCATCATCGGATGTATTTTTGGGTTGATGTGTACTACATTTGGGCCATTCGTGAAAAATAATGTACTGTTATGATATATAGTACTTACTGCCGCAGCCGAGGCGTAGAAGCGCTTTACGCTGAGTAGAACGTTACTTCAGAATCAATTAGTTGTTGTAAGTAGTCTTCTTCTCTCGGGAAACCATTCCAAATGTTTACTCCAGTTTCTTTGTGATAGATTAGATTAATAGGAACTAGTAGTGATCGTCATTGGGGACTGTGTATGTTAAGCAAAAGATTGGTAAGCAATCCTACAATCTGAGGGTCTAAAACTGTAGAAAGAAATAACTTAATTTCAGCAAGTACATTATGTATTTTTATGGATATGGAAAGTGAATTATCTCATTAATTTCAACTTCAGATACGTTCCAATACTGCTTTGTTTGTGAATTTCCAGTTCAGACCAAATTAATCACTTTATGTAACTAGACACATGGGCTGCAGAGACACAAGGGCTGCTGAATCTGAAGCCCTTCCTTCATGAGCTCCTCAGAAATTGGATCTATTTATTTAAGCTGTTCCCCCTCAAGACGTCAGACATGGCTGGCCTGGATTCTGAAGTATCAAGTCTGTTGGATAAGTGCACACCCTTCTCTCTTGTGTCTCCTCTTTTCCCTCTTGCCCTCTTAGCTGCCCACTCCCTTCGGTCACTCGCTGCCTCTGCCACCTTCACTCTCTCTACCCCATCCATACGAGTGCTGGGGTACAAGGTATTCGACAGCAGCTGGCACTACCGCCAGATCCTTTTTCTGCTGCAAAATGGCTGTGCCAGCATTACATGATAATCATCACTTTTAACAAGTGACATTTTGGACATCTTGCTTTCAAAAAACAAAAACAAAAAAATTAGGCTGGGGGCACCACCGCATGGCGTCCTCTCCTAAACAAGTGCTGGGGTTTAAATAAATAAAAATTGCCGAGCACCTGGAAACGCCCGCAAAAATTGAGCACTCTATTGTTGTGTCTTCTGCTAAGAACAAACACTTACTGTTTTTCCACTTCAGCCACCATCTAAATGTTCTCATTTCCAGTTTTCCATTTGCCTGTTTCTGACTTTTTCGCCTGTGTCCGGATCACTCAATTTTTCTCCCTCCCTCCCCTGCCTTTCTTAACCGGTTAGCAGTTACGTGTACTTGCCTGACAATCCTGTTTGTTTTTTGCCACTTAACTGCATATTTAAGTTCCTAATATTTTAAATTTTTATTCTCATGGTCTCTTTTATACTTTGCCTTATATTCTCCACCTCCGTAACCCTGCCCCTTTCATCCTTATCTGTTAACTTTTTGATGCATTGTCCGCTATCTCCCTTTATCTCCTCCACTATTTCAATGACTATTTTTCCATCTCTTCCGTTTTCTCCATATCTATTTCTCTTACTAACCTCTGCCCTTCCCAGTCTTCCTACTGTTTTTAGCACTCCACTCTCCACTCATCCTGCCCTTTCACACCTATCCTGTGGCTGTCCACCTGTCCCTCACCTTTCCCAGCCTTGCTTTCTCCCAGTCACATTGCTTTTCTTTATTCCCACTTGGGCCCCTCCCTCCGAACCATCTGAATCTTCCTTTTTCTCTTGCCATTTTCCCTCGGTTTCCTCACTACCCTTAACCCGTTGGCTGCTGCCGACGTGACTGCGCCCGTTTTTTAAAACGGCCGCACTGCCGCAAAAAAGCGGAAGCAGCCAACTGGTTAAAAGAAGAGTACCTCAAGATAAAACTAAACTAGTTAAAAATGCAGTGAAGGTCGTGGGTGCAAGGGAAAATATAGTGCTGGAGCCACTCCTCCTAACCCCTCGCGCCTCCACACTATTGTATATTTTTGGTGCTCTACTGGGCTTTCTTAGTCAACCTTCTGCAGCCATTGGCTTCTCCTGCTCCGCCGTTAGCTTGAGACATTGTCAATCACATTATTTTGGTCCCTCTGCTTTTCTATTAGTTGTTTGGTTGTATTCTTCCACCTACCCTGGAACGCATAGAGACTATTGCACATCTGAAATCTGTTGGCGATCCGCCTGTTTGCAAGTATTTAAACACGCGTGTGAAAAATGGGCGCTGCAGAAAATAGAGAAACTTTTTATTTTGTAGCATACATTTTTCAGTTGCCTTGTCTGTGCTTTAGTACAATAGGTCTTACCTTTGCAATGTGCATGTCCTCGATCTGTACATGGCTTATGCCATTCAAATATCAAGCGTATGGGCTTTGCCAATGCTTGTTTTATAAGGCGCTGAACAAACCTAAGTAGACGTCTGAGCGCATAGACAGATTACGCAGGCATACAATTAACCAGTAGAAAGAGTTTACATTCTTTTCTAGATCCAAAGGTTGTTTGTCTCTGGGTAGAAGAGGAGCACAGGTTGTCTACCTAGAGTGCAGTTGATTTACCACCCGTTTTGTGTTCCTAGAATGATCTCGACATTTGCCACCCGATAGGAGATTGCGTGTAGTATTGTAAAGTTTGAACACCCTCCTTATTTAGTTAGGGGCTTAGTATTTTTGTTGTTGTTTTATTTTGTTACAACAGTCAAAGCCTTAAAATGCGTTGCATTTTAAGGTACTCAAGGTAAATTGTTCACATATGGGTATCGGTGCAGCACCCCGGACAGCAGAGGTCTGCAGTAATAGCAGGTTTTGACTATTGCTTTTATGTTTTTTTATTGATTTATTTAGATTTGGTAATGCCGATCAGGAAATCATTTAAGTAGTCCATGTTAGAACCCAGAATACCTTAACTAATGGTAGCACTGTGAGATTACAGAAGAAGGGACATGTCTTGTGTAACTGGCTTGAATGATGTGTACTTTATGCGACTCGAATTTCGAATATGGCAGAGTGGGATAGGGCAGGCAGACCCAGGAAGTTCTCCCTTTTTTTAGGCCGAGCCTGACCAGACCATGCGCTGCTCAGCATGGTTGTATTTGAGTATGGACTTGAAGCCCAGCCCCCTATCTGCCCATATTTGTCATTGGCTTGTCATTGTCCTTCCTAAATGCTGGCTTCTGATTCGTTAATAAGCTTGTTAGTCCCTCCTTAGTAACGCCTTGTATTTATTTGTAACCTCCCATGAGGACTGGCCCTTTTACTTAGTTTGTTAAACTTTTTTTTTGTATGTAAGCATGAATTTTTTTAACGAGTTTCTCCTACTGCAGGCACAACATGCTTTCCTGCAACATTCAGCGCACAATGCGCACTTTCACTTTCCAAGCAGCCTGGGACAGTGGCCGCCACGTCTTTGAATAGATCTCGCGCTTAGAAGCGTTTGGGCTATTGGCATTGTAAATGACAATGCTTTTTTTTATGTGTTAATTTCAACACCGATAAATAAAAGGCATTGCCATTTACAATGCCAATAGCTTAAACTCTCACAAATGCGAGACCTATTGCATTGCAAAGGCTTGTTTATTTGATATAGAAGGGCTGGTATTTCTTATCCGCAGTCTAGAAGTCTCGGTAAAAAAGTAAATACTTAGGCCTGTGTCATCAAACTCATGCTTTTTGAAGTCAATCAGTTCAGATGTATCCTTGATCGAATCCTTGCAAAGCACAGTTCACACCTGCTATTTTTTTATCTTTTGACATCCCATAGAATGCCACCTACAACTATAACCCACCCTCGTCCCAACTAAAACAGGTGCAGGGATAAAGGGAACTAGGGAAGCTGTAGGGGGTCACAGGGGTCTGAATTTCAGAGGAGGACGTTTGGCCCGGAACGACTTTAGAAAGCAGACAACGTTTCATTCCAATTGCTGGCTACATTGGAAGCAAGCTTCCAATTTTTTAGGATTTCTAGGAGTTTTGCTTTGCATTACCAACTGTTGCGACTTTCCATGAGTATTCCCATACGTTTTGAACACAGTAACCATTACTTAACACGTGTGCATTTCCGCGTTACGAAATGTGAAGCTAAAGCCTGAATGCACAAGCGTTTTCATTATTCCCTTCAAGGTAAGGCCCCTTTACCTTTCTCTTGCACCCTCTTCAAAACAGGATTTGAGAAAATGTAATTTCCCCCCAGATTTTACACAAACACTCACTCCTAAATTGAATGTAGGTGCGTCAAAAAACACTTTGCAAACATTTCATATTACAAAGCTCATAGAGGTCACCCGTTTTAACCAAGCTTTTTTCGACTCCAAGGGCGGCCATGTTCTAACTCTGCTGGCTCTGGGGGAAATCACTGCTGACCAGGGCTTTAAGTGGGCCGGGTCTCCCGGGTCTGAGCACCAGCAGCTTTGAAAAGGGGGCCTCGAAACGGGTCTCTATAGGGCTCTGTTTTGTGCCTTTGCACAGGCGGTCCGTTTTTTCAGGACTGAACCGACAGCAGGCACATGGATGTACGCTTGTTCACACTGCTCACTTCTCGAGAAGTTAGGGCATTACTTCATGCCAGGTGAGCGTTGTAGGGAAAGGGAAACCCTTTAAAGAGTCATTTTCTCTCTGGATTTCCCTTCTCTTTTTGAAACTCAGGAGCAGCAACATTGTCGTGGTGTCACCAGGGCTTTAAGTGGAAGTTTTTTCAATATTATAAAGAAGCCATAGTTTCTGCTTATTTATCTTATGCAACTAAGAACCATTGACAAAGCCAATAGTCCTGGCCTGTTGTAGGTATGATGTTACTTGTATCATATATCTGGATGCAATGACAAACCGCAAAATACAAGTCGGCGGCACACTATGCTAAAGCATGGATTTTTAGCTTGCGCGTTTTAAGCCACGCCCTTAATTACATTGGCCATGCCCCTTTGAGAGACCCCCCAGTTTTTTCATCCCACTTAAAGCCCTGCTGCTGCCCCATGAAAGGTGTTCAGAATGAGTGTCTCTGTCACCCTGCACCTCTGGGCAAGTCCTCAGGGCGTCCAGCTTTACCTGAACAACCTGTTTTTGAAAGGCCTTGAAGGCGCTAACTTTCCATATGAGTAATGAGGCTGCCTTCACTCCTATCAGACTGCAAGCTTCCCTAATTTTCTTCCGCCTCATGCCTCCCTCTCCTGCTGTCCTTGCAGGGATCTGCCCCCCTTTGAGACAGTTAATTAAAGAGTCCAGCGTTTATAGCCGGATTCATAAATGTTCTTCATTTATAAAGGTATTCCAAATAGTCTACCTATTTCTGCAGGAAGAATTTTGAGAAATCTGCCAAATATCTGCAAATCGTTTGTGGACAAATGGGGAAAACAAGTCAAGACCATTGATTGGTGTAGGCATGGCCCAGCGGTCGTGGTAAGGGAGGATGTGGCGTTACAGGTACTTTTTCTTTTCATTTTTGCAGTTTTACATAGCACGCACTTGACCCTGAAATATTGGAGCGCTTTACACGAGTGCCAGTTATTTTACACAAGTCCCAAATTTATTTTTTTAGGCACGGCGAGATGAAGTGGTTTGCCCAGAATCACAAGAAGTTGAGCGACGCCGAACCTCTAACTTGGTTCCCCTGGTCCAATGTCGGCAAGTCAGGCTGTAACGCCACATCCTTCCTCTTGAGCACAGAGGGGGCATGCTTGGGGCTCAGCTCGGGCGCTCCAATTCCCTTTTATTTGAATTCCCTGCTGTGCCCGGCGTCCAACTGTGTGATCGTGTACATCGATGGGACGTAGATAGAGCCGGGCTCCTCTATTAAGGCAGAAGAGCGTCACCCCACTGCTTTTCAGCAGTTCAAAAAAGGAAAAATAAATTGATAACCATGTTTTTATAATTTTCTTTTTCAGTGTCAACCCGGCTGGCAAAGTGAGCAAACTAGCCTGTGTTTGCTTTGTTTGCCCTAAGTTGGCAGGGTATGCCCAGATGTGGGTCCCTTGCTCACTTTGCCACTGGATTCAAGCTAGCCTGGCTCATTTAAGGGTGTTACCCAGAAACCGGTCTCAGGGAAGACCTGGCTTGATAGTTCGGGCTGGACTGTTCCCATGAGGCACAGGGTCAAGACTGATTTGCATACAGCTGGGTCTGAACTGAGGTTGCGAAGTGAGCTAAAGAATGATGACTGGTTCTGCCCAGATATGTGACTGGGGGTGAGTGTCTGAAAAGTTTCAGCGCTCCGTCCATCTCCTATTTTTGTGTGTGTGTGTATAATATATACACACGTTTACATATTTGCTATGGCAGGACCTCCACCTCCTCTGCCCTCCTTCCCACACTGTCCCTCGCCTGGGACCAGGCAGTGGACCACCTCCTGTGCTGCCTGAGAGAAACAAATGCCTTACTTACGTTTTTTCAGATACGCCTTTGAAAGTAAGCATATGACCTGACCTTTGTCCCACAAACGGGGACATGTACTTCAAATTAAGAAAAGCTTCGGGATACCGGAGCAGTCCGCTGAAAAGCAGGACTGCCCAGGGAAATCTGGGATGTCTGGTCAGCCTAATGTGGGTCCAAACCAATCCCACAAATATGCTGAATTTGTCCCAGTGTAATTTGTCACATTCAGTAGCATCCAGGTTGTCTACTTTCCATTCAGAGCAGCAACCTTCGGGCGGTGAGGGATGCTTCTAATTTTTCTTCCAACTCGGTACAAAGCATAGGCCGTGCTTAAAAGGCCATCAGTCCTCCCTTTGTTGTAGTCTCATTTTGCCTCGGAGCGGTCTTAAGCCCAACACCTAGAATCTAATGCAGTGGAGGAAAATAAAGGCAGTCAGCTTGTTATCACTTAACAAGTGCTTAAGAGAGACTATGAGTTGGAGGCAAATATTTGACTTTGTTCAGCCTCTGTATGTAAGAGATGCGCATGCACTCATGTATTGTAAGTGCATTTTATATAGCGCTTACTACCCCTGACGAGGCGTCAAATCGCTTTTTTGGTGAGTAGCATGCTACTCCGGGACCCATAGAGGATTAGTGTTGAATTAGTATAGTGAAACATGCAAGTACATTTTAAGTGGTGGATAGGTTAGTCAGTTATTTGGATTTGGAATGATAGCAGAAGGACCGAGGAGGAAAAAAGTTTGTATTTATATAGCGCTTGTTGACGCACACTATTCAGGAAGCCCATAAAGGATTAGTGGTGAATTAATATGGTGAAATATGAAGTAATTTCAGTGGTGGATATTAGTCAGTTATTTGGAGTGAGCATGATAGCGGAGGGATAATAGTGTATCTGTATGAGTTACACTGACTTAAATAATACTTACTATTTCATTTTTCTATAGCAATACTCCTCCCAGTCAAAGGTTTCGGAGAGCTATAAATCTCTCACTCGTACTACAGAACCCATGAATCATACAAGTGTGAAAATCAATGTGCAGAGAAGGTTAACCGAGACGATGAGGGTTACAAGGTCTAGGAGTCACATCATCCATAATGGTAATCAATGTATATTAACAGTGATTGGTCTGAGCAACCCTGTCCGGATTTAAACCTAATGCTGTGGTTAGGGGCTGTCTTTTCTTATAGGACTTTAAGGCTGATCATAAGGGCCTTTTTGTTGGGAATAGAGTAACTCAAGACTGATAAGAAACTGTATTTCTTTTATTTATAGAGTTTTATACAGTGCAAACAAACCCAAGAGGGTATCTGAGCGCTTTCCAAAAGAGTTGTAAACCTTTGCCTTGCAATTTGCATGCAGCTTGTCTCACTATGCCACATTAGAAGGATTGCAACTGAGAGAGCACAAGTTTGAAAAAATGTATAAGTACGCCATATTTACAAGCACGTAGTTAGTTTAAACATGTTTTGCACACGAGTGTTTTATATCCAGGAGTGAAATATACAGAGTGGTTTATAATCAGTAGTGAAATGTATAGAATGTTAAGTAGAGTAACTATAATTATAACGGTGTGAGATTAATGTAGAAATGTTGGAATATATGTGAAAACCTCATGTTCTCATGTTAAAAGAATCATGTCCGAATTAAATGTAACTTTGAAAATCCAGTATTATGTGTAGGCCTTAGGGCAATTCACAGCAAACCTGAACGTGCTGCTAAATTAATGTGAGATAAGGTTGACATGGTTCTTCCAAATGTACTATTGAACTTAGGGTTAAAAGTATATGCTTTATAGATGTGTTATTTTAGAAACGTATGCTAGTTAAGAATGTTTGCTGTTTAAATCAAGTTAACGTTTTAAGAGTGCAGGGACCTGCTGCATGTAAATCAAGTAGGCCAGAGCCGATAATGTCATGTAGTTGAAATTGTCATGTGCTCGTTAGGGAAGAGGTCGAGAGGTGTCCAGCACAGAGCTTTGAGAGTGTTTTATGACTAAAGATATGGTGGAGTCTGGAATTTGAGGCCCACTGCAGGATGAGCTGTATGCAGGTGCGAGGGTCCTAATCAGCTCGAATGAAAGGGACTTTGTTCAGTGGCGCCTTGCGCAGGCCTGTAGGAGTTTCCAGGAATTTCAGGGGGTATCAGCGCACTGAAGAAGAAGCCTGGGAACCAAGGTCAACTATAACGAGGGTCTTCAAGAGTACCATCATGGAGTTTGCCGCGCAAAGATGTACCACGTGGGGGGCGTCCCAAGGGGCGTTTCTATTGAAAATGTGATTTGGTATTAGGGAAAGAGACCCGGGAGGAGAGCAGAGCAGATGATTTTGGGAGCCTAAGGAAGCGGATGGGTAGGCAGATAGACTGATCAGGAGAGACCCATTATCAGAGAAGAGACAAAGAGAAGTGCGTGATCTTCTTAGGAAGTCACCACGGCTGACACCTAGAGGGTTAAGATCTTGCTAAGTAGGGATGTCATTTTAAAATAGTGTAGGGACAGACTAACCTTAATTTTCTTTTCTGTAATGACTTTGAGATTGCAACTTATATCTATTTTGACAACCCTTATGGTTTTTGAGCTTGTACTTATTATTTTGTTCTTCAGACTTAGATTATTCAAGAAGTTCATGTTTATAGTGATACCGATTTATCTTCTTAATCTCATTTTGAGAAGTTTGTATCTTCAGTTATCTTTGACTTTATATTAAATCTTTAAAACTTTAATCCTGGTCAGTGGTCATTTAGAGTGGTGTAAGTTCTTAATTGACTAACCTAGTAGTAGATTATCTTTTACTCAATGACAGGTACCAACGATTCAGTCGACTTGGTTTGGGATCTGGTAAGATAACTAGTAACCAGAAATCCCGCGTTAGCAGTTGGTAGCAGAGTGAGGATGGTTATCTTCTTGAGGAAGGTAATCTAGAGAGGTTAGTTTACCCCAAGGCCCGAGACGTCGAGAGACGAGCAGCGGAAGAATCGTGTGCCGAAAGGTGCAGACGGTGCGAGAAAAGCAGCAGTATCGGAGAGTGAGTATAAAAAGGGTCATGCGTGAACAGATTGCGGTGTTTTGTGTTGTATTTGTATTGTAATGTCATGCGGAGTTGAATGCCTGTAGTGTGAATGAGAGAAGGTTGTGAGCGCGCGCAACCTGGTAAGCTGGTAACCTGGTAAACGGGTGAACTGGTGAAATCTTAAGTTCAGGCCAGAGCTTAAGTGGTTTTGGGTGTATCGAACATCCAGGGTAGTTGTCGACCATAGTACGGAGGTCACGAGGTACCATTGACCGCCGTGGATCCAGGATAGGGGGAGTGTAAGAGTGAGTGTATGAGTAACGGACGCTGGTCGAAAGTTACTGAGTGTGAGTAACCTATCGGAGAAGGCGATTGTCTGGAAGTAAACGGAAAGACATTTCGCCAAGTTAAGGTGACAACTACAGAAAGACTGTGGGCGTACAGTCAAGAAAGGTGATCGCTTGGACGGAAGTAATCATTTTTCAGAGTATGAATGGGATGCGTGCATGACCGAGGAGACGAGCTGAGAAAGGAGGGGAACTGCTGCGAAGGGGGACGGGTGACGTCGGCTAGAGCCGCGCTGTGATTGAGCGGTTGGTGTGACGTTAGCTAGAGCCGCGCTCTGGTTGGGCGGCTAGAGTGACGTCGGAGGAAAGTCGCGTACGGATAGGCCAGTTAGTGAGAACGGGGCTGAGATTGGTGGAATATCATCAGGAAGTAAACGAACGCGGAGAAAGAGCGAAATCATGAAGTGTTTTAAGTGTTTGAAAGGGATTTTTAAACGTAAAAGAAGTGAACATTATTACGGGGAAGAGGCACCGCCGGAGGGTACACCAGCTCATTACATGGCAACGAATGTGGGGCTGCATACGATATTGTGGATTGGGGCTTGGAATAAGCTTACGGAAGGGAATGAGGAAATGCAGTTCCCGAGGTACGGGACGTTTAAATTAGAGGTGTAACATCGGCTAAAAGCAACCATGTCCTCATTGAAACCCTCGCCCAGACCAACACAGTTTGAGGCTCTTAATGCATGGATTAAGGCTGCACACGACCGAAATTTGAACAGGCGTCAACAAAGACTGACGCGATCGGTAAGGGCAGTGCGAGATTCCAAATGGGATGAGGAGGAAAAGCGTTGGAGAGTACAGACTATTGAGGTGGAGAAAATGTATCCGATGAGGGAGGTGTCAGGAGGAGGAAACCTCATGGAAGAAGACGAGGAAAGCGAGTCGGAGGACAATCTGATAAACAGATTGTTAATGGATAGACCACCTCCGAGAGTGGGGTTAATAGAAGATAGAGGGCTCGCAAGGGAAGATGGAAATGACATAGAGGGATATACACCACTCCCTATATCGGAATGGACACCTATCAAAGGCGGAGAAACACCTCCAAACAACACTGTACAGAGTGTAGTGGGAAGGTTTGTGGTGCAGAAAACGCCAACCACAGAAAGGGTTGAGTCTGTGGGATTGCCAGACGCTCTTCAAGTGCCTGTTACCATAGGACCCATAGTTTCGATCTATAATTCCGAGAGAGATAGAGGGGAACAACAAAGGCAATTGGATAGGGAAAGGATTGAGATGGAAAGGAGGAATAATGTGACAAATGCATGGAAACAATTGCCAGGTTCGGTAACATGGAACACCCCATTAGACACAACTGTAGGTCCCAATTCAGAACAGGGATGTCCGAGAGGACCAATGGATCTAAGGGGACCACGGCCAAGATCTTTTTCAGAGTTAAGAGCTGATTTGAGGGAATGGGACGGGTCCGTAGTATCTCCAAGTAACAGGACAAGAACAGAACCAGAGTGGGAAAGCAGGGGTAACGGGACTGTATCTCACTGTGGGGCCAGCGAAAGCAGTCAGGGCCGGGAAGGCCAAAGTCAAGAGAATAGAGGGGATGCATGTCCTACAAATCAGAGAGAACAGCCGGAACAAAATACTAGGATTGTAGAATGTGAGGAAATGTCCCGTCTCTGGGGGAAAGGAGGAGATGAGGCGGTACGGGCTTTTCAGAATAGGTTTAGGTGCCTTCATCATACACTTGGGGAAGACGTTCAACATTGGAGAAAGGAGAACAGCGATAGGTCCCGCCACGCCTCGAATAATCAGGAATCACAGGGAAGTAGGGAAGAAAGAGGGAGTAATGGAACATCTTACCCTGCATCCCGTGAAACTAGCCAGGATGGGGAGAGAGAGGCTAGGAGGCATGAAGGAGTGTTTCACCACCCACCCCGAGAAGATGGAAAGGCATGGGACTTAGAGAGATGGGAACAGGGGAGGACTCCCTATAATTCACCAATACCTAAACGTAGATCTCGGAGCTGGGATGGGAGAGATGCGGATGGAGGAGCTAAATTGAGTGTCTTGAAAGCTGAAATTAAGGCAAAAAGGCTTGATGTTACTAGTTTAAAATCAGATGTTGATGAGATAATAGATGGAACATTGCCTTTAGAAAGGATCGATTTGTATGAACAGGATGAGTTATTGTTCATGGCAAAGGATATTACTAGGAAAGCTAGAGCGTTCCATGAGAAATTGACTGATTTGGCAGACAGGTATGCCGTGGATTTGTCTAGGACAAGGGCATTACAGAGTAACCACAGATTACAGTACGCAGACCAAGATCTAGATGAGAAGAGAACTACTGGATTAAAAACACACATAAGAGAGCTGGTATCAGGGATAAGAGTGTGGAGGGAACTGGATAAATGGGAAGAAAGGTGGTCGAAAAAGGGCACAGTTAGGCGAAGTACAAATGTGATGACCCCTGAGGGAAGGGTAATGCAGATGGAGGCATTCCCTTTGCGAGAAATATCAAACGGAAATTATGTACATGTGCCCTGGAGTAGAGGAGATTTAGCTGCATTTACCAACTCATTTCCGAAGTTGCGGGACAATCCAGTCGAATGGTATAAACAGGTAGAGAGGTTTGTCAAAATCTCGAAAGTACTGTGGATAGATTTGAACACGTTGTTTGACATCGTGGTCCCATCTGATTTGTGGACCCTGTGCAAGACTAGTGTTGAATGGCCAAATACTGAACCAGTGAGGGATGCTCGGACTAATGGACCGTCCGAGATTGTCATGCAAAAGTACGAAAGGGTAATAGCATGGCTGAAAGATAAGGTACCACCACAGGATATAGATTGGGTAAAGATAGATCGAACAAGGCAAGAACCGAAGGAGACCGTGCATGAGTTTTATGAGAGGTTGCTGAAAACATTCAAGCAATACAGTGGACTAGATGTAATGGATCCCAAAGATATAGGGCAGTTTGTGTCAAAGTTTGTCTTGGGGTTGAGACCTGATATTTGTTTGATGATACAGCAACATTTAATCTGTTGGCAGAACAAACCACTAGATGAGATTTTACGTTATGCGAGGTACTGCAGTGACGAGATAGATTCTAAAGCCAAGAATCTAAAGGAGAAATTGATGGTGGTGCAAATGCAGTCCGCTGGGAAGGGTGGCCAGCAGAAACAGGGGATGGGACGAAAGCCAAACGGTCAGAATAAGGACAATGAAGAAGGGCAGAGACCTAGGATAGACTTTGCCACTTTAAAGAAAACGACAAAGTGCCATCAGTGTCACCAGGTGGGGCATTGGCGACGCGAGTGTCCCTTTAACCCTGAAAATGGAGAGCTAGAAGTAGAAGAACAGGTCCAAGAAGACCCAGTGCAAAAGGTGACAGTCTCAAGCAGTAAGGTGGCCAAAGGGGGGACTTCGGCTCCACGGGCCCAATTCCCACAGCCACCGAAGATAGCAGCTGGAGGAAAGGTCTTTAAACAAATGCCTCTGTTTATCGAGGAAGAAAAATGTTATTACATTGATCCATTGACAGGACAACGGGTGAGCAGTGAAGAGGATTGTACCCTCGGGGCAGTTCTAGAAGTGGATCAGAGAGGGCCATTTGTTGAGGCAGAAGTGGCAGGGTGTCCCACTACGTTCTTAGTGGATACTGGGGCTACTCGTTCGACTCTGAGATCAGCGGTGGTTCCAGACTTGCCGATGTCAGGGGAAACAATTCAGGTGGTAGGAGTCGCAAATAAAAGAATGACTAGTCCGTTGACAGAACCAGTATCTGTGAAAATAGGAAATCATATGAACGAACATCAGTTTGTGGTTTGTGACTCGAGTCCGGTATGTCTGTTAGGAAGGGATTTGTTATGCAAATTGAATTGCACCATATACTGCACCCCGCAAGGAGTGGAGGTACAGACTACCGACGATGATGCTACCTTTAAGGTGGCCAATTCAAAATTCTGTGTAGAACTATATCCTACTCTGACTGTAGAAGATCTTCCCCAAGATTTAAGAGATGTAGTAGCGTCAGAGGTGTGGGATTTCACAGGAGAAGATATAGGATTGATTAAAGGGGTAGAACCGGTAAAAATATTGGTAAAACCAAATGTTGAGTTTCCAAGAACGCCTCAATACAAATTGTCACAGGAAACGATTGCAGGAATAAAGCCTGTGATCGAGTCAATGATTCAACAAGGAATACTGAAAGAAATCGTGGGCAGTCCTTGTAACTCCCCGATTATGGGTTTGCAGAAACCTAGCGGGAAGTTTAGGATAGTTCAGGATTTACGAAAAATTAACAACATAGTCGTTTCATGTTGTCCCGTGGTACCGAATCCATCAGTGATATTGTTTCAAATACCATGTCAAGCAGAATGGTTCACAGTGATAGATCTTTGTCAGGCTTTCTTTTCAATCCCATTGGATGAAGAGAGCAGGTATCTTTTTGCTTTTAAAATGGAAGATCGCGTTTTAACATGGTGTCGAATCCCACAAGGATTCACAGATAGCCCATCCATCTTTAATCAGTTGCTGAAGAAGAATCTTGAGAATCTAGTACTGCCACAGAATTCGGTTCTGGTACAGTACATAGATGACCTACTTGTTGCGTCAGAGACAGAGGAAGCTTGTAAAGCAGATTCAATTGCCTTACTGAACCATTTAGCTGAAAATGGACATAAGGTATCTCCGAGCAAGTTGCAGTACTGTCTGACGGAAGTACAGTATTTAGGGCACCGGTTAGAGAAAGGAAAACGTAAGGTGTCACCAGAGAGGATTGAGGCGATAATGAAGATGAATGCGCCTACAACACAGAGGGAAGTTAGAATGTTCCTAGGAATGGTGGGTTACTGCCGACAGTGGATAGTTAACTTTTCACTGAAAGCAAAGCCCTTACAGAAACTGACGCACAAGGAGGTGAGTGATCCGGTACCATGGGACGAAGAATGCTTGGTGGCGTTCTTGCAGCTGAGAGACGATTTATGTCGTGCTCCGGCTCTGGGAATGCCAGATTACGAAAAGTCATTTTCACTCTATTGCTGTGAGAGAGAGGGATGTGCTTTGTCAGTCTTGGCACAGACCCACGGAAATGCCCGTAGACCAGTTGCATATTTTTCGGCTACATTAGATCCAGTAGCCGCAGCGTTGCCCGGATGTCTCAAATCCGTTGCTGCAACGGGTGTCAGCATTGAAAGGAGCGAGAGTATTGTGATGGGACATCCAGTAGTGGTATATGTACCACATTCAGTTGAATTGTTAATGACCAGGACGAAGACGCAGCATCTGACCAATAGTAGGCTCACGCGCTACGAGCAAGTTATACTTGCCGCAGAAAACGTGACTCTCAGGAGATGCTCTGTCTTGAATCCTGCTACTTTGATGCCATTACCTACTGTAATAGAAGGCGAAGGATGTGAAGACCACGATTGCCTTGATGTGACTGAACTATGCACGAAACCCAGACCAGATATTGTGGATGAGCCGTTGTCTGACCCCGATGAAATTTATTTTGTTGATGGCTCATGTTTAAGAGACGATACTGGTCGGTTGAGAGCAGCTTATGCTGTTTGTACCATTACTGGAGTTGTGGAAGCCGCTTGCCTGGAAGGAGTACATTCCGCACAGGTAGCAGAAATTATTGCCCTAACTCGTGCCTGCATAGCAGGAAACGGGAAAAGAGTCACCATCTACACGGACAGCCAATATGGTTTCGGTGTGGTTCATGATTTCGGGCAGTTGTGGTCTCAGAGGGGTTACATGACCTCCTCTGGTTCGCCCATTCGAAATGGAGAATTTGTGCGATTGCTGATAGAAGCATTACAAGGTCCTGTTGACATCGCAGTAGTGAAGTGTGTAGCTCATACTAAGAATACAGATTTTGTGTCACAAGGTAATAGATATGCTGATGAAGTCGCACGCTATTGTGCGGAACAAAGTTATTCTTTCTCAAAGGTGGAAATAGAAGGTGCAGAAGAAAAGACTGAATTAAGTATGATGTTAGAAACTGTAGACACTTGGGAGGATTTAAGAATAATGCAGGAGAACGCACCTGAAACAGAGAAAAAGGCATGGGAAATAGCAGGTTGTGTGCGAAGTGAAATGGATTTTTGGGTTTCAGCAGATGGGAGAGCTGTGTTACCTGAAGAATTAGCAAATCCCATGGCGAGAGAAATACATGGTCCAGTACATCTGGGAAGGGATGCTATGATGAGAGTGTTTAGGCAAACTTGGTATTGCCCTAAATTTAGAATAGCAGCAGAATCAGTATGTAAGCGATGTGTTACCTGCCAACAACTGAACGTAGGCAAGCGAACACCAGTCACATTGGGAGGTCGGGGGGGCCTTTCAATAGGATGCAACTAGATTTCATCGAAATGCCAAGAGTTAATCGCCTTCGGTATGTGTTGGTGATTGTATGCGTATTTTCCAGATGGGTTGAAGCGTACCCTACACGTAGGTGCGATACACTCACAGTGGCTAAATTGTTGCTCAGGGAGTTGATACCGCGCTTCGGGGTGCCTGCCTCTTTGGAATCTGACAGAGGAAAACATTTTAACAGCGAAATAGTGAAGATGTTGTGCTCCACACTGAATATCGATCAAAAGCTGCATTGTAGTTATCGACCAGAAGCTTCAGGAATTGTGGAACAAGTGAATGGCACGTTGAAGAATAGATTGGCTAAAGTAGTGGCATCCACATCTTTGAGTTGGCCAGATGCTCTTCCTTTAGTGCTTATGAGCATGCGCAGCACACCTGATAGGAGGACAGGTCTCTCTCCCCACGAGATCCTGATGGGGAGGGCCATGAGACTTCCTACAGTTCCAACTACTGCTCTATTGAATATTACAGATGATCTGATCTTGGATTATTGTAAAGGACTGTCTGACGCCATCCATTCTGTGTCCCTTCAGGTGCATGCGGCTGAAGTTCCAGCATCAAGGAACTTGTGTCATGATCTGAACCCAGGGGACTGGGTCTTAGTTAAAAAACACGTCCGGAAGAACTGCCTAGATGTTCGCTGGCGTGGGCCCTTTCAGGTAATCCTGATAACGAACACCGCGGTGAAGTGCGGGGGGCTGCCAAATTGGATCCATGCATCCCACACTCGAAGAGTTCCAGCACCTCTAGAAGGAACAGCTCCCATCCCAGACGAAAGCCCGGAAGGGGAAAAAGAGTCGCAAGAAGGGATAGAGGCGGCTGAGGGGGTGTCAGAAGAAGTTGGGAACGCAACGGATTCAGAAGAAGAGCAAAGGCAGGACGGCAGTGAGACAGAAGACGCAACTGAAGGAGAGAGCAGAAGTGAATACGACTCAGACTCAGATCCGTATCAGAGCGACCAAGAACCAAGTGAGAGGACAAGGAATAGGAGAATAAGGCTTGGAGCTGCCACTTGGCCAACAAGGAGAAGAAGGCTAAGTTTGAGGTCGGCCCAGGAAGAAACGCTTACTCCTATATCCGAAGACTCAGATCCAGAAGAAGATATCCAGGATCAAGCCGAGGAGGGTCTTAGAAGATCAAGGAGGGTGCGAGTGCCTAGCAGAAGATACTCTACTCCCGACTGGACCTACCTTGTTGCAGATGTCTGGGAGACACAGAACAGGGAGGATCAGGGAAGTGGAACTGATCAGAACTGACCCGATCATCACAGTGCAAATAAGATTTCTACTGCCAGGAGCGGAGACCGAAAGGTTGCTGACACTCAACATCGTTCATCCTGCTCTCCTGAGTGGAATAAGAAAATTGATTTTAGAGACAGTTGAGTTTCCAGTTTGCTGTTCACGATATCCAATATTGGAGGGAACTCTTCTTCGTTTGGAAATGCTTGAGCGAGTAGTAGAAATGCTAGGGGCGCTTATTGTTGTGGATTAATACCATATTGTGAATGTCTTCAAAGGGGCGCAGAACTGGAAAGGTGAAGAAAGTGATCTTGATTAGAACGGACCCCTTTGTAATTGTGGATGTAGAACTGATAGTACCAGGAGTGGAAATTGAAAAAACGTTAACTCTCAATTTCGTCCGTCCACTTGTCTTGAGCGAAATAAGGAGAATAATCCTAGAAAAAGTTGACTTTCCATGTTGTGGTACGAACTGCCCAGAACCTGAGGGAATGATACTTCGGATGGATATTTATGAAGAAGTAGTGTCAATCCTTGAGCCATACATAACTTCAGACGGATGTAAGACTTTTGAAAAGACTTTGTAAAATTATTGCAAGATAACCTAGCGCCGAGTGGAAGAAGAAAAATGGTAGGGGTTTCATTTTAGTGGATGGAGAAGGGCTAGGGTTGTCTATTTTCTACTGGACTTTGAACTGTTTGCGGAAATAAATTGTCAAGCTTCCAAGTGTTCAAAAGAAAGACATTGCAAGAGAGAAAGACTTTGTTTGAAAAGAAGAGGAAGTGAATGCTGGAAGAAAGTCAAAAACTACACTGTTTGAGAACATGGAGGCTGGCAACCCGAACCGCAGGGCAAAATGTATAGCTGTTACACTTTTAGGAGTAGTGGTTTCTCTTATAATTTTAGTGGTAACTGTTTCATTCCTAGCGGGACACGAAGGGGATGAAACCGCAGTTAAGGAGGATAAGGGAGTATCAACACCGAAAACTACCATTATTAAAGAGAAGGGAAACATCAATGAGAAAGACAAACATTGTTAGATGCAGAAATAAAAAGGCTTCACACCGACGAGTCACAGGGAAATTACAAGTCAAATGCTTATGCTAAATTGCTTTATGAATATGTTGATGCCATGGAAGTAAAGGATTGTTACGTTTGTATGCAATTACCAGCTTCAGTGGAGGAGGGTATCAGATACCATCACCTTCCGTTGACATATGGAATAACGTGCAGTTTATTGTTGAGCATGTTTTATGGACGAGAAGGATTCGAGTATTATTTCTCGAATTTCGACTCGACATTGCCAGAGGTTCCGAATTTCAAGCATTTGAACAAATGGGACTACTACAAAAGCGAAGACAGATTACACAAATGGTTTATTCCATGGAAAACGTTAGATACTTCACATGCTCGAAGGAACAATCTGACTTGTCAAATATCAGAAGTTGAGAAAAAGTTTATAGCACAGGTAGATACTAGATACAGGAGGCAGAAGATTTTGAAAGCATCAGGACAATGGGAAACAGATTGGACCAAGGAGGAAAGGGCACATCAAAGAAAAGGTAGTATTGGTCCAATTGCTTTGGATAAGGATAAACGGGGAAAACTGTGCATACACAGGAGTTACTCATATTATGAAAACTTTTATGTAGGTCAAGTCCATTGTGAACATGCCTTTCAATTGGAGTATTACTCTAAGAACTTTTTGAAAGGGATGCAAGCAATACCAAATGTATATTTTGTATGTGGAAGAAGTGCCTATGTGAAGTTACCAGATAATTGGTACGGATCATGCTATCTGGCTGTTGTCTTCCCTAAAATATATCATGTTGAGAATTTAGACACGCCTAAGAAAGAAATATCAACTAGATGGAAGCGAGGGCTGGGTGCAGCAGAAGTAGTTGGAGATGTACTCGGTGCTGCATTCCCTTTCTTAGGATTGATAATGAATGACATCAAAATTAGGAGGTTAGCTACAGTCGTAGATAGGCTATCTGCTAGTACTGCAAGATCATTGATGCTGATAGAAGGTGAGATGCAATCGATTAGGGCAATGGTTCTTCAGAACCGACTTGCTTTAGACGTTCTGTTAGCAAAAGAGGGAGGAGTCTGTAAGGCTTTGAAGGTCCAGGAATGCTGTACTTACATTCCAGACAATTCAAAACCTCTAGAGAAGTATATACAAAACATCACTGCCATACACTACGAAATTGAGGACCTAGCAAAGGTAAATGTGTGGGAAAAAGTAGGTCATGGAATGGGTAAAGTTGGAAGTTGGTTTGCCAACTTAGGAAAGGGTATCGTTTGGTACATATTGAAACCCATCATCATAATAGTGATTTGTGTAATCACTTTGTGGGGATTGGTGCGTTTGTATCAATGTTATAGAGCAAATAGGTTACAGAGAACTATGAGAAAACAGGAGGAAGAGTTGACAGCAATGCAGGATTCTCAATATAAGAGTCTGAAAGCATTAGAGAGTATGAAAAGAAGTGGCACAGCCATGACTTCACTTTGAAGGGTTCTACATTTTTAGTGTCATGGTGATGATGACCCCTGAAGGTCATCAAAGGGGGGACTGAGAGAGCACAAGTTTGAAAAAATGTATAAGTACGCCATATTTACAAGCACGTAGTTAGTTTAAACATGTTTTGCACACGAGTGTTTTATATCCAGGAGTGAAATATACAGAGTGGTTTATAATCAGTAGTGAAATGTATAGAATGTTAAGTAGAGTAACTATAATTATAACGGTGTGAGATTAATGTAGAAATGTTGGAATATATGTGAAAACCTCATGTTCTCATGTTAAAAGAATCATGTCCGAATTAAATGTAACTTTGAAAATCCAGTATTATGTGTAGGCCTTAGGGCAATTCACAGCAAACCTGAACGTGCTGCTAAATTAATGTGAGATAAGGTTGACATGGTTCTTCCAAATGTACTATTGAACTTAGGGTTAAAAGTATATGCTTTATAGATGTGTTATTTTAGAAACGTATGCTAGTTAAGAATGTTTGCTGTTTAAATCAAGTTAACGTTTTAAGAGTGCAGGGACCTGCTGCATGTAAATCAAGTAGGCCAGAGCCGATAATGTCATGTAGTTGAAATTGTCATGTGCTCGTTAGGGAAGAGGTCGAGAGGTGTCCAGCACAGAGCTTTGAGAGTGTTTTATGACTAAAGATATGGTGGAGTCTGGAATTTGAGGCCCACTGCAGGATGAGCTGTATGCAGGTGCGAGGGTCCTAATCAGCTCGAATGAAAGGGACTTTGTTCAGTGGCGCCTTGCGCAGGCCTGTAGGAGTTTCCAGGAATTTCAGGGGGTATCAGCGCACTGAAGAAGAAGCCTGGGAACCAAGGTCAACTATAACGAGGGTCTTCAAGAGTACCATCATGGAGTTTGCCGCGCAAAGATGTACCACGTGGGGGGCGTCCCAAGGGGCGTTTCTATTGAAAATGTGATTTGGTATTAGGGAAAGAGACCCGGGAGGAGAGCAGAGCAGATGATTTTGGGAGCCTAAGGAAGCGGATGGGTAGGCAGATAGACTGATCAGGAGAGACCCATTATCAGAGAAGAGACAAAGAGAAGTGCGTGATCTTCTTAGGAAGTCACCACGGCTGACACCTAGAGGGTTAAGATCTTGCTAAGTAGGGATGTCATTTAAAATAGTGTAGGGACAGACTAACCTTAATTTTCTTTTCTGTAATGACTTTGAGATTGCAACTTATATCTATTTTGACAACCCTTATGGTTTTTGAGCTTGTACTTATTATTTTGTTCTTCAGACTTAGATTATTCAAGAAGTTCATGTTTATAGTGATACCGATTTATCTTCTTAATCTCATTTTGAGAAGTTTGTATCTTCAGTTATCTTTGACTTTATATTAAATCTTTAAAACTTTAATCCTGGTCAGTGGTCATTTAGAGTGGTGTAAGTTCTTAATTGACTAACCTAGTAGTAGATTATCTTTTACTCAATGACAGGTACCAACGATTCAGTCGACTTGGTTTGGGATCTGGTAAGATAACTAGTAACCAGAAATCCCGCGTTAGCACAACTTTAAAACCACAACTAACAAAAGAATCTCTGGGACAAAAGCAGTAACTCTCTGCACTATCTACATACCACAGAAATCAGTAACCTTCGTTTTACATGTTGAGCTTCGTAGCGGGCACGTTAACCCTCTATGCTACTTTCAAAACTGTGACTAGGCAAAACCGAGATATCTGCAGCAAGTGCAATCACCTCCAGAGTTATCTTACCATTATTCTGCTCCCCTGAAGATTACTTGGCACACAAAGTTCCCTATAGCACGTGCCCCGCTCAGTTTTAAATGAGCTAATTAAGTAAACCAGAAAGTTATTTGACATATTCGTCCTTGTTGCCAAGGTCTTTCCAGCAAAGAGAGATATATTCTGTCAGACTCTGCCTTCGTAGCACTGCGGCTGCCCCTCGTGACTCCACCCGTTTTATGCTGCCCAACCTTGACTCCAGATCTAAGATACAGGAGCATTTTTTTCCCTTGCCAGCACTAGAACTAGGCAGGGCTCGAGTCTGGGTACCACGCGGGTGGACTGCGTCCCCCCACTTATTTTACCAGGAGCTCGATTACTTGACCAAATAGAGCCACACATTCACTCTTTGGCCTCTTTCGTGACGTCACTTCCGGTCGTGACGTCAGCATCCCCCCACTTCTTTTTTTTTTTTTTTTTTTTTTTTTTTTTTTTTAGTACTTGTGCCATGGAACTATGCCATGATGTTGCTTCCAGGTTTGCGTTTGAAAGTCCCTCTCAGGCTATTACAGGTTTACGCGGCTCCGAGTAGAGCTGCCCACCAATGGCCAGATTCACCTGGTAGCCTCCTTTAGTCACCGTAGTACTCTGTTTGACAAACAAATAAGCACGTCTGATTGTCCCAGGGACGCCACTGCGGTAAATGTGTGGTGGGAAGAGAGGCGGGAGCTGCACTCTAGCAGGGCTTTCAAAGGACACCGCTTCATTGTCTGAAAGAACGACTCGAACAAGGGGCGGGCGTCGGCGACTTAATGAAGGTGATTCCTGTCACCGCAGGTAGAGTTGAGGTCGGGGCACAAGTCTTAAAAAAAAGAAGTGGGGGGACTAACCAGGTTAGGCAGTATGCAAGTGAAATCATGATGCGTGCCATCACAGCGCATGATGTCACGACGCATGACATTGGAAGTGACCTCACTGGAAGTGACCTCAGATATTAAGACCTCGCATATGGTTATCGACTACATCATGAGTACATTTAAGCGCATTATGAGATTTAACAAATGAGAATTGGGGTTGTGCCAAAAAAGTGGCGCAATCCCAATGCAAAATCTGAGCTTCAACTAATGCATTTATTTTTAAACACTGCCACAAAGAAATTGGCAACAAGGAAAAGCATGGTAGTAGAGCTGTTCTGCTTAATTGGTTGCAAAGTCTACGTTGTAAAATATTTGATTGGGTTAAGGCACCTGCTGTGAAGGTGCCCAGTAAATCTCAGGGAATAATAATAATGGCGAGAACTCTGGTGGTTAATGCCCTTGTTGGAGAGATCTGTTTTGTAAAGCAACAATTCCAAAACAAAAGTGCAAGTCTGGAAAAAATGTTGTCCTTGCAGTGAGGTTTTGTATGTTAAGTCTAGTGAGGTGGTAGACTTGTGAAGTTCCCCCATGTCTGATTGAAAATCAAAGGCCGCTGCCTTGTGTGAGATATACATTATCCATTGCCAGTGTTGAACCCTGGATTGAAAAAGGCAGCAGATGGTAGCCCAGGAGGGCATCGATTCCATAGTAGCCGGTTGTATGTGCCCTCCTAAGTAGAACTAATGGGAAACACAATGCCGGTGCTGTGCAAATGGACAATTGCAAAGTTTGCTACTCCTCAATATATCACTACATTGAGGTATCTTCAACTAGAATGATTATCTTGGTTATTGCTGTATCACTAAGTTGAACTCTTAACCTAAGTAGAGTTTCCAGCAATGCTGAGCATCAACGCAGCGCCTTCTTAGCAATTGTTCATCAATGTAGTGAATTTGGGGCCGGGGTTGTACACTCCTATCTACAGGGTAAATGAACAGAAGTTGCAGGACAAACCGCTTTCCCGTTTGCTGTAAATCAGTAATTTTTTTAAAACCTTGTTGGGTATTTCATCAGCGTTAGCTCGTTTTTGCTTTGCCTGATGATGGGGTTCTGCAGTCATTAACATTAGAGCTGCAGAGCATACTTAAATTGGCTTCACTGTCTTGGAACATTTTGAAAAAAGAATGATGAAAAACACTTGCAAACTTTACTTGAGCGTGAATAGCGACAATTGCGGTTTAAACCCATTAAAAATATTCCGCTTGTGTTAGGTTGGGATTTCCCTGCTTAGTCTATGTCTGTCGTCGTTGAATCAGAAAGGATTTGCCCCAGCACTCCTTGCCTGTGTCTCCTGTGCTTAGTCCAGGCTGCATGGACCACCTACAGCCCAGCGTCCTCCTTTCTCCAAAGACATTGTTTTGTTCTGCTTCCGACAGGTAGCCAATCCCTGGCCGGGAATGCCTGTTGTTCTAAGCGATACTCCTCAGTGAAATGTACTCCTGTGGGTGAATTTTCGTCTTTGCTAAAGTTAATGTGCAGGCAGAGATGGCAAGCTGCTTTTTTTTTTTCTTTTCAGTTCAAGGTAAAGTTTATTGAAAATTAGTAACAGTCATAGAAACAAATCAATGAAATAAAAACATGAGAATACACAAAAAATAAAATACATAATAATGAGAATCAAAAGTAGATAAGAGGTAACAATTTGTGAAATGTGAATACAGAAAATACCAGCTAGGAAATACAAATTAATGGCAAGCTGCTTTTAATTCAAGGACTGAAGGCAATTAGCCACAATAGAGGCAGTGTGGCTTTCCAAAATGATGTCACCCTGAGCAAGACAAATGCAATGGCCCTTATGAGATCACCTAGGGAGCTTTCCTGGTATGTTAAGTATTTGCTTTGTCCTTCCAGGTACGGATGGATTGCATCTGACCCACAACAAACCTGCAGCTAGGATTATGCTACCGTGTGAAGCAGTTTTAGTGTATTCTGTCATGCCTAAAGTATTTCGAACCAGAACTGTTAATGGAGTGACGATAAGGGAGACCCAAACAAATGTGGTGTATCCTTCTTCTGTTTAATTCCGTTTTGCTTTTCTTTTTTTCCAAGGGAGCAAATGGAGCTGCTGGAAGAAGCCAGGAAGATGGAGGTGGCCAAGTTTCGGTACATCCTCCCGGTGTATGGGATCTCTCGGGATCCTGTGGGCCTGGTTATGGAGTATATGGAGACTGGATCCCTGGAAAAACTCTTGGCCTCCGAGCCACTGCCGCTGCCTTGGAATCTGCGCTTCCGGATAATTCACGAAACTGCTGTGGGCATGAACTTCCTGCACTGCATGTCCCCACCTCTGCTCCATCTGGACCTCAAGCCGGCCAACATCCTGCTGGACGAGCACTATCACGTCAAGGTATGACCGCCGTAGATAGTAGAGTGCAGATAACGGTGGGTAGTGGTGTTAAGGGATTGATATGGTAAGAAGTAGAAATGGAAATGAGTTTATATAATTGATGCAGCATTACACAGGACTGGAGGGGCTGTGCCCGAGGTCGTGATGCCCACGCTTTACTTCCCCATCATTCTGGTGTAGGCCTCTCATTACAAAATTCTTGGACTTTGTCTAGTTTTTATAACAATCTAACCGCTGCAAAACCTACCTCTCTCCACCTCCATATTTAAACAGATACACAATTTTCTGCTTACGTTTTAATGCTTGCGCCTCCTTTTATTAGGGCATCTTGTTTCATAGTTGAAATCTTGTCCTCGTTCCTCCTGTTAAAAACAAAAAAATAGAAAAAAAAAATCCCTGGATCCAAGGGAACTGACTAACTTTTGGCCTCTCTCTGCGTTTCCCTTGCAAACTAATTGAGCATTGAGCAACTTCACAACCCCCATTTGCAGTGCACCTATGAATCCAGGTTTCATCTTTGAGGGGGCACAGAGACTTCTACTCTTGATTTTGTTTGGGACTCATGATAAGGGTCTGAAGGACGAGGGTGCCTGTTGTCCGTGCCTGTTACTGTTTGTTGGTGTGCACTGCAATCCTGGTTGCCTTGGGTAGTATTGTCACTGCATTGTATGCCTGTTGGTGAAGCCTTTAAGTATAATTTCAGGTTACTCTTAACTTCCAGCCTTGCGTTACTAAAATGTGCCTTTCTGCATCATCCGATTATTTCTGTTGGAAAAAACTCAAAGCGACTCTTGCAGCTTCAGATGTCCTTTCAGAGTCGAAGCATAGGGTCTGCCTGGCCTGAAGGGTTGTACTGTCATCATTTCTAGACTATCCACTCTTTACTTACCTGTTGAAGATGGTTTTCAATAGGTGACCCGTGTGATCTGGGATCTCAGAGGTTAACGCACACTATCCCCATGTTTTTTATTTACACTAGCTCCCTGGGCACTTGTATATTGATTTTAAAACTAAGCAACATAATTGTAAGGCCCTTGGTTTGATTAACCTGCTTACATGGCCAGTTGTCTCCAGGTTTCTGGTCGTTGCTTGGTGACAGCCCCAAGGATATTTTTTAGATGCTTGTAAACCCCGGATTATTTGCTCAGTTGATCTTTTCTTAGCTGCAGGAGCTTGGATGTAAAACGGAATTCCCCCACTTGTCGTCTTCCCTCACTTTTAGCTTTAGGATGATCAGCAACACACTCATACCACTGGTATGCCCATCCTCTTGCTAGTATTGTATTTTTTAGCTGTGACCTTGAATCCCGCCATCAAAGCATCTCCTCGTTGTCATAGGAGGGATAGTAGCATGCCACTTCTTTTATGTACTGGCTCAGGTTGCTTGGGGAACTTTTTCTTACCTTTTGGGCACTTTTTCTGATGGCTGTTTTTCTTTATTTCTACTATTTACAGCACCTGCTATGTGAGTTTGTTTTATTATTTGTTTTTTTTTTCCTCTTAATAATTCCTCTTAATAACTTTTCTGTTACTGTTTTGCTTTTTATTCCCTTAACGCGATTCCTTTATTTTTAATCAGTGCGTTTTTAGTTTTTGCATATATTGCCTCTGTGAGACCCAGTTACACCTGGAAGTTGAAGTTTTGCGCTGTCTTATATAGATATATATATATATATCTCAAACAATCCTGAGGATCTAATGGAACAGGCAAGATGGGGTTTAAAAAAGAATTTGAAGGCAGATGTAATCCATCAGGAGCAGTTGGCCTGTTAAATGACGCGCCACAGCTTCTTTTTGACTAAAGCCATCTCTGCTTGTTCTGGTGGCACTGCCTGGTTCTTCATCTCATCTTCACAACACTTGTTGAATTCTAGCCATGCCATTAATCACAAGCAGGGCTTTAATACATCTCTCTTCTCACCTAGTGCCCAAAACACTCAAAATATGTCTACTACTGGCCGAGCTGTTTGCTAACACCTCATTTATAATCCTATAACCTCACACTAATCACTGACATGTGGTGATTCTCTTGTTGGTAAACAATCTTAACCAAAGTGTAAGTCTCCCAGGCCTATTTGGCGGTGAAAGATCAGTTTGTATTCAGAGATTTGCTGTCATTTTGGCTGGCTCTCTTTAGTAAGAGTCACAATAATGCCTGCATGTCATGGCCTTGGTTAGCCAACAAGCCACATGTATCCTGGGATCACAAGATTGCAAATGATAACAAGGCAGCCCTTGCGCAACTTCCCAGACAAATTAGTCAGCGGTAAGGTATGCCTGTTTTATGCAACCTGCGTATAATTATTCTAGTCAATAATTAACCGTGTGCCCGCTGCAAACGTCTCTAAAAGCAACCTTGTATTTGAAGGAATCGTCGAACAAGGCGCCTTATTGTCCTACAATAGTCAGTTCATGTCTCGACAAAGCGCCTTGCCTTCTGTTCAGATGGTCTGTTAGTTTTGAGCTTTTGTTGTACAACATTGTGGCACAGATGAGGAATGTATTTACAACATGTATGAAGTTGTCATAAAAGACAGACCCTTTTGTTAGGAATGGTTCAGGAAAAAAAGGTGGGTGTCCCTACATGGCACCTTCAAGGCTTAGGAAATTAGCACTGCTGGTGAAATACAATCAGAGCTGTCAGCTTGTTCCTGTGCCCTGGTTTGAACCCATATTAAAAAGGAGACCTGGGCTCGCACATCTGCACAGCTAGCCACACGCGCAACCTTAGCAACAACAGGAAATCTGGCCAAGCATGACCCCGAACAAGATACTTATAAAGGAAAATGTCCCACAGATTTGTGGGAAGTTTGCTAGACTGTTCCCCTCTGGCACAAAAGCCTGCAAAAACCTCAAAAAAGGAAGTTGGAATGACTGGTGTCCTAGAAGAAGGGTCGTAGCACTGGTTATCCATGTAGGCTAGCAAGGGTTTAGCAGCTGCAGAGGTACTGCTTGGAACAGTGGAAGGCTGGGAGTGCCTTGAATACAGTGGAGTAGCTCGTATAATAGCCACTGCTACAGGCCTTCTGCTCCAACACCACAATTGTTGTCTTTCTGCTTTTCCCTTTTCGATTTTCAACATTGCAACCTCAGTGGGTGAAATGTTCTAATAGCCTTGGAGCCACTCTGACTCTGTCTATACTGGTTGTTGACTGCCATCTCCCTCGTTATATGTTCTTGGGTTCAACAACTTAAACAAGTGGTATAGATCTGGATTCACATCGGCGCGCGCACACAACCCACTCTCATGATTGGCCTCCCTCCCCCATATTACTGGATGATAACTTAACAAACGCCAAATGTACTACACTTTAACAACTCGCCGCACATTAAGTACGTCAAAGAAAATGCATTATGGCCCTTGTAACTAAACAAATAGGACCTTTTTAGAATGCATACCACTTGCACTTTGTAGCAACCACCCCTCTGTCATATATCATCTTGAGCGGAAGCACGTCACTGTATCTCTTTACTTTTGTTATTTTTAGACTGTCCTTTTTGGCCTACTATGACGTTCTTAAACTCTTGTAACTTATCTTTCTTTCTATTTTCTCAGTTCATGATGTAACTAATGAGCTGGTTATGCTTTTTTTTTTACTTCTCTTTAGTAGTTGATTGCAATGATTTTTATTAATCGTGCAAATAAAATAATTATACAAAGTGCTTTTGCTCTTAGAAATGGGCTGTAATGCTATATAATGGCCGCGTTGGCTGTATTGCTGAGCATGTGCACCTGCACTGTAAATCTTAGCATGGGCTCCATTTTGTGGGCCGTATTCATGCTCTCTCCTATCACCAGTGACTAAATAGTGCAAGCATTTGGGCGCCCTTGGGGGCACACATACCAAAGAGGGGTCTGAGGCACAGTGGGAGCAGGTGGCCTGGCATCCGGGCACAGAGGCTGCTGGGTGATTTGGGTGAGCGGTAGAAAGGTTGAAGTGTAAGGGCACACAAATTCGGGCAGAGGGTATGAGGAGACATATGAACAAGCGAGAGCCCTGTGCATTTCATTTGACTTGTTTTCCATTCATTCAGTGATGTTCAAATAAAACGAAATGCATTGGGTGCAAAATGATATTAAGCAATTTTAGAATTAAATTGAGAAACATAAATCTAGATTTCCAGTAGTTGAAGTAGATTATTGTTTTTCCTCCCAGATGTTATCTATTCTATTCCCCGCAACAACAAAAAAAAGCTTACCTGGTGCTCACTTTTTTGGTCTTTCGATTACTCCAGTTTTTTCATTTTGCTCTCCATTTTATTAATATAGACGATTCTTATTTCGCAGTCGTTCGTTCATTCGATAACTTTATTTCGGCCACCAAGGACCATAAAAGTTCATAGAAATACATATGATACAAAATTTAAGACCATAAATAAGAATATCATTTAAAAATACATTATATATACAGATTATCAAATACATACAATGCTATGCAAAGATAAAACGAAAATTAAACTTAATATTCATTATCGAACGTCATAATAACTGTAAAACAGTAAACTCATGCTAGACGCTGGGTACAGTGATTAATTTCCTGCGTTTGTGCCATATTGCATTAAAAAAACGAGAGACTGCAAAAACAATTGGAGGGTGCGTATCGTATTTTAACACCCTAAATGCATGTGCACACTGGCGGAAACCCATGTTTCTACAGATTGCAATTAGCCAGTGCTTGCGTGGACCCTGGTACGCTGGGCAAAAGAAAAATACATGGACTTCATCCTCCAGGCAGGAACCACAGGCAGGGCACTCCCCACTCAAAGCTCTATCCCATTTACTGGTAAGAGCTCTGAGTGGAAGAGTGGCGAGTCTGAATTGCATATACAGTTTACGCGCTACTGCAGGGAATATCAAGTCCAAACATTCCTCTCTTTTATAGACTTCTTTACATGGAGGAACTCGGTGGTCAATCTGCCCCTCATGGAACTCTCATGCAGGGATGCTAAATTATGGTTCCTATAATGGCGTTTCAGGTCGGCTTTGGATATCTCCGGGCAAGCAGCTTCCTGAGTTTCCCAAAGATTCAGTCGCTTTTTCGAATGTTTGTCGTTTCTGTTCATGTTCTCTCTGATCGATGACTATGATATATTTAGGAGTACTCGATATATCCTGTGCCAACTTCCTAGCAGAAGAGTAGATGCACAAAAATGCTGTGAGTCAGGAACATGTTTAACAACCAACCATGGTGCATGCTTGCCCATAATTTCAGGGCTGGAAAAGATAAGGAACGAACATCTTCGAAGTGTTTGTATCTACCTAGGGCATATGAGAAAATTGTAAATTGTGCGCCTCGGTTCTCAGCGAGGCCAGTGTGCTGCCTGAGGGTAAGAGGGGCGTGTCAACACAGTATTTGATACAGATTGTGCTTCAGAGGACTTGTAAAAACCACATCTTTTGCAATATTTACCTGCTTCTGAAAGAGTTGCTATTAAGGGCTTATTCTTGTACCTTAGCCAAATTTAAGGCTACCTGTTGCGTCTTGAACTGAATATCAACCCTGGCTAGCTTGTAAAGACTGCTGGAGGCCCATCCATTGCCCTGAACATATTGTTCAAACACGCGGCCTCAATAACAGATGGGTCGGGAGCCATCTTGGGCCGGGCTTGTTTACATGCCGAAGGCCTAGCCGTACCACTTCTGGAATGAAAGAACAATGTGCGCCACCTACGCCGTAGTATGCTGCCCTTGGTGCCGGGGCATTTCATGCCCTTTCTTCTCTTCTGTCTCTAGTATAAACCAGTAATGTATCCTTCTTCTGTAGAATACAGCGTATGAAGACTTTGAGTTGGTTCACCCATAGATGCCAGGTTTCCCACGTCCATGCAAATGAGCTACCCTAGGCCAGGGTTTTTTTCCTTTGAATTCTGGGACTTTTAGTTCTTGTTTTATGAAGGAATCTAAAAGACTACAGTCCCAGAATTGAAACAGAACTCCTGAACTGTAGCACGTTACCATGCATTGACCCGGGAAGTATGGCACAGCTGCTGACAGTCATTTTGTGTTTTTATTTATTTTGTTTCTTTCTAGATGACCTCACAGAGATGAATAGTTCATAGATAGGAATATTTGAGTTGGCAAGTAGTCTGCGTGATTTTCCATCAGTGTGGCTCAAAGAGAGAGTTTCACAGAGTGTACTAATGAATTAGGAGAGGTCCTACCACTCGAAAATATAAATGGCCTTGCAAAAGTGCAATTGCACTTATTTTCTCCCCAGGAAAAGTATTCCTCCCTTTCTGGAAAGGATCTGGAAAAGTTTGCCACTAACAAAAACAAGTTTGTTTGGTGTGCTCAAACATTTTCGGAACATTCCCACTTTGCGGCCTTCCCTCTTTGCTCCTGGGAATAGATTTACCCATTTATAAAATCTTTGTGTGTGTAAACTTTAAGATTGTAAAACCATTTTTTGTTAATGGTAAAGGTGATTTCACATTTACAGAAAAAGCGGTTAGCACATGTAAGCTAAACTGCAAATAGCTTTATGAATCTGGCCCTCTGGGCGGATTCGCGGTCTACTGGCCACCCGTATGGATGTGAGCAACGGGTGTGGAATTGTACTCAACCTTCAGCCTTGATGATTGTTGGGCTTACAGATGTTGGCAGATTGGTATTACTTATGTCATTCTTAATACTGGACTGCTGAGTGCGGCTGTACAGAGCTCAAGGCTAGACAATCGTTTGGTCCTACAGACAAACCATTAATGTGAATAATTCCTGCGCAAGCGATTTTATCGCCTGGGAATCAAACTGGCTCATTTTATAATGCTTTTTGTATGTATTTATTACTTATCTTTTTATAGGAATATTGCGCAATACCAGTTGGAACACTATGCCTTTTCACTCCTTACGTTTTTATTTCCTCCCTGCAGATATCAGACTTTGGATTGGCCAAGTGGAACGGCCTATCGAACTCTCATGACATCAGCATGGACGGACTCTGCGGCACCATTGCCTATTTGCCCCCGGAGCGGATGAAGGAGAAGAACAGGAACTTTGACACCAAGCATGATGTCTACAGGTCTGTACCAAGCTTCTAGTCTTCTGCTAACTCTGCGTCCCTTGAAGATGATTGGTGGCGTATGAGGGCTTCCCTACGTATTTGCTTTCTCAAATATACATGTGCCTGGTGTGCTGGCTCAGAAATAATAAGTAATACAGTAGCTCCAATGAGTCACACATTTTTCAGCTTTCCAAACATCCCTTACCGTAACCCTTGAATAACTTGTACCAGGAAATAACAAATGGCCATCTCTTTACATTTGCCCAACCTTGGCTGCATCTCATGAAAGCCACTTGATGTGCCTCGATTTCATGCCCAAGAAGTGATTAATATGTGCTTGCAGTGAATGTTGCTGTATTCTTACTAATATATCACATCAATAAATTTCGTTTTTTTGAATTGATGGGCATGAAATTTTCTTTGAAATACATCTCCCTGTGCGCTGTTCCGAAAAAGGTCCCAGTTATCTGGCCCTTCCTCGCACCAGATTAGGGGAAGCACCCACCTTTTCGTCCAATCTACTCTGTTCAAATTTATGGACTCAAAAATGTAGGCATTCTCGCAAATTCTTGAAACAAGATCTCTGGCAAAGAAGCTCCTCCCCCCCCCCCCCCCCCACTCCTCTTCCAAGGGGCCGGTCGGGCACGCCAGCCCAACGAGGAGCATGAACCCAATGTTGAAGCATGCCACCAATTGGTGGGTGAGGATTTTTTTATTTTTTTATTTATTATACCTTAGTACAGAATACAATTGTAGTTGGCACGTTGAAACACACCAACATAAGAAGGAACCATACAACAAACTCCCGCATGACAACCCATCCCATCACCATACAATACAAATTATGGTGATCCCACCACCACCCGGCTCCGCCCGCAATGCATCTCCATACAAATTATGGTGATCCCACCACCACCCGGCTCCGCCCGCAATGCATCTCCGTTCTCTTTATTTTTTACATTGACTCAGTCTCTGCTCTTAGCCAACATGTCGGCAACGTACGGGGCCCGAAAATCTCTGGGTCTGGACACCTGAGGCAGCTCTTCAGCATACGTGTCCGATGAGGACTCTTGCTCCTAAACATTGGTGCTATGTTTGACCCTTATCTGGCCCCCTTAGCACAATAAATACTTGGGAACTTTCTCGGGGCTGCACACCAGGAGGTGTATTTACGATATTAGGGAGGTAGTATGCTGGACCAATTCCAGTCCTCCCTTCTCCGCCATTGAATGCATATGTCATTTTCTTGTCCAGAGTGACTTGATTTTTGGAGATATTTTGGTATTTCGAATGCAGTTTTATCAAATATATTGTCCGGCACTGATGTCTGACCTTACCAAAGTACATGGGTGCAGGTGATACGTTGCTGGACTGGTGGATTATGACAAAACGAGGAAAATCAGCACTTTTGACACTTTGTGCGTTTGGCACATTTTAACACTTTAATTGGAAATAATTAACTCTGAAATCGTGCATCGATTGGAAGTCGCCTATACCATTTAACAACACTGCATGATTTATTAATATTTAATGTGCATGTGAATCTCAGCTGCAGTAACTTGTTAGTGCAGGTAAAAGGAGCTCCCAAAAGGACCACACCAAGTCCTACTTTTTTGAGCATTTTCGGACATTTCCTGTCACTGTCCCATAGTACGCAGGAAGTATCAGAAATTGCCTCTTGCAACCCCAATCTATGTGGTTACTTAGAGGGAGTAATTTATCCAAGTGGAAAATGTGTGTTCATGTTGTGAAACAAATGTGAATTTTCCACAGTCCTCCTTCCCTACAGGGAACAGGGTGTGCTCACCACTGTGACAAATTCACCTAAACTTCTGGGAAACAACAAAGGCTTCCCTTTCACACACAGATGCTTGTCACTTTGTGATTGAAATCATTCTAGTAATAATAGGCGTATTGTAGGACATAGGTTTACAAGGTCAAGGTTTTCCCAATCCCAAAACATCAGTCCCGTTGATACATTTTAGAGTCTCTCGCTCTCTCTCCCTCTTTCCCTCTCCCCCTTTCTCTCCCTCTCCCCCCTTTCTCTCCCTCCTTCTATCCCTCTCCCCCCTTCTATCCCTCTCCCCCCTTCTATCCCTCTCCCCCCTTCTATCCCTCTCCCCCCTTCTATCCCTCTCCCCCCTTCTATCCCTCTCCCCCCTTCTATCCCTCTCCCCCCTTCTATCCCTCTCCCCTCTTCTATCCCTCTCCCCTCTTCTATCCCTCTCCCCCTTCTATCCCTCTCCCCTCTTCTATCCCTCTCCCCTCTTCTATCCCTCTCCCCTCTTCTATCCCTCTCCCCTCTTCTAGCCCTCTCCTATCCCTCTCCCCTCTTCTATCCCTCTCCCCTCTTCTATCCCTCTCCCCTCTTCTATCCCTCTCCCCTCTTCTATCCCTCTCCCCTCTTCTATCCCTCTCCCCCTTCTATCCCTCTCTCCCTCTCTCTCCCCCCTTTCTCCCCGCCCTTTTTCTCCCTCTCCCCCTTTCTCTCCCTCTCTCCCCTTCTCTCCCTCACTCTTACTCTTGTCTTCTCCCTCGTTTCCTCTTTTCCTCTCTCCCTCTTTAACTCTCTCCCTCACTCTTACTCTTGTCTTCTCCCTCGTTTCCTCTTTTCCTCTCTCCCTCTTTAACTCTCTCCCTCTTTAACTCTCTCCCTCTTTTCCTCTCTCCCTCTTTTCCTCTCTCCCTCTTATCCTCTTCTCACTCTTTTCCCCCCTCTCTTTTCCCCCTCTCTCTTTTCCCCCTCTCTCTCTTTTCCCCCTCTCTCTCTTTTCCCCCTCTCACTCTTTTCCCCCTCTCACTCTTTTCCCCCTCTCACTCTTTTCCCCCTCTCACTCTTTTCCCCCTCTCACTCTTTTCCCCCTCTCACTCTTTTCCCCCTCTCACTCTTTTCCCCCTCTCACTCTTTTCCCCCTCTCACTCTTTTCCCCCTCTCACTCTTTTCCCCCTCTCACTCTTTTCCCCCTCTCACTCTTTTCCCCCTCACTCTTTTCCCCCTCTCACTCTTTTCCCCCTCTCACTCTTTTCCCCCTCTCTCTCTCTTCCCCCTCTCTCTCTCTTCCCCCTCTCTCTCTCTTCCCCCTCTCTCTCTTTTCCCCCTCTCTCTCTTTTCCCCCTCTCTCTCTTTTCCCCCTCTCTCTCTTTTCCCCCTCTCACTCGTTCCCTCTTTCCTCCCTAGTTTGTTTTATGAGCGAAGATGCGGGAGGGTGGGGAGGAGAGTTTAACATTCCTTTCATTCAAGTGTATTGATACTTGAAATACTAGAGGCCCTTTATCGAAAGAGAGCCATTTTCTCGGACCAAAAACACTTAATTTTTACATTTCTTCTTGATCACTTTTTTGACATACTATAAAACGCCACAGTGAGGCAGCTCCGTGTAATAGAGTGATGTCCGTTTTAGCAGAGTGGTTCAAAACTAGTTCGAATTGTTGGTTAGTTGGACTCAACAGCCCTCCCCTCCCCAACCTCCTCCAGTGATTTTTCACACTATATGCTCTGCATTTAATATTGACGGTTCACGTTTGTTTGCTCATTGTGCCCATATCAAGAGAATTGAATAGGGTTCCAGTATACACCTCCTTTAAAAACTTATAAGTATGTTTTTCATTTCGCCTTCTTCATGCTGTGATGTATAAATTCGTGGGTTTTGCGTGGTGGCAGGGAGTAGGCCGGCACTTTTAGGGTGGCAAGACACTACGAAACATTAAATAGCTTGTAACAAAATATATTTTTCCAAGAAAATGTTCAATAATACGTTTTTGTTTTCTTTCAGCTTTTCCATAGTCATCTGGGGCATTCTAACACAGAAGAAGCCATTTGCAGGTATGCAAAGCTAGTTTTATTTTATTTTGCACCTATGTAGGGAAATATTGGTTTATTCTAAGCTGGAGCTATTTGGCATGGGGGCAGTAGAGGATGGTTCAACAGGCCTTTTTCGACTTCATCGAAGAATATACGCAACACAATACACATTAGTACAAATGGAAGCAAAGTGCGCTGTTCTTGGTTATTCCTCATTTTGGCACTTTGTATTCGGTGTTGGTAATTTACCAATATTTGGCTTTTGATCTGTAAATTTACCTTTCCATTCTCGTGTTTATTGCAGAGAATAATCCAAAGTGATCCCATTGTGTAGTATCTGTTTTTCTTTGCATTCGGATATAAATTCTGGCTGCAGTATCTGAATGGAAACATACAATGAACATTGCATGAGCCACTTCTGCACAAATCCAGATGCTAGAGAGCTCTCCAGTCAGTGTTTTCTAATCCACAAGTTGTTGAATGTAAAGCGAGGAGCCATGGGGTCTAGTCACACAGCTTATGCTCGCCCTTCACCTGCCTATCACCATGGTGAATACTTAAAAGCAACTTAAAACAGCCTTAAACTCTCTAAAAAACGAATATGTTTAGTTAAATTTAAGTGCAATGGTCACAAATATGGATGTATACTTGGAAACCTTTAATCATTCTTTGAGCCTCTTCTCTAGCACACTGCAAGCTGCTCTTTACTCATTAACCCGTAGATGCACAGCAATTTAGATCGACCCATGTGGACAGGGGCAACTGCTTTTACTTTCAAAGCCACATGAGTTGCAGGGTCTTGCAGTGCTTTGATAACAAAGAGAGGATGCCTATAGCTCAGAAATTACCCCAAACTAGGCCTTGTGGATGTCGAACCACAGCATTGCTTCAGAGTTCAACACATTCTATCTAGTCTCAAATGTCCATAAGACTTGGAAGAACTAATCGTGGAAAACGGGTCGCTGGTACTGTGAGTCCTTTAAAACCACTTGAGCACGTTTGTCCATCATCGAACCTTAATGCACACTTTATCCCTGATCCAAACTTGAATGGACGCAGCCGTCTCGTTCAAGCTTAATGGTCATCCGAAAACTTCCTTCTAGAATAATGGGAACCTTTATATTTTAGCCACCACTGTGTAAATTTGTTCCTGAGGGCAGTGTTGTGTATGGTACAGCTTTGAACCACAGCCATTGAAAGATTTGTGGGACTGTAAGAAGTCCTTCTGTTGGAGAGGTGTGATTTAAAAAAAGACAGTTTTTAGATCTAGCGTTTGCCAAGATCTTTTAATCGTCTAGGTTTATGTGTATAATATGCTTATTTCACCTGGCTTTCAGCCAGCTCTCTTCATCCACTGGCCTCTTACTGTGTCATTGACATCTTTCTTCTGCCCATTCCAGCATGGGGCACTAGGTTAGCCCACTTCATTGATTGGCTGACTTCACTGTGAGTAACAGCATTGTGCCCTTCTCAAGGAGCACATCCACACGCATAGTAGTTTCATTCAGTGCCAGGGACTACGATGCCAAAGGGTGCTTTTTGGACCAAAAATAATTTTAGCCATTACCTCCTTGTTTTATTCCTTAAGTAGGCATCCAGCAGCTTCCCCTACAAAGTTTTGCAAAACTCATGACAAAACAACAAAAAGCTTTAATAATGCCAATCGACTGTTGGCTACCGCCAGACCGAAGGACTACTGGCAATGCAACCTGCCTTGGTGCCCTGTTTTATCCCAATAACTTTCTCCAATTTAGCAGTTTTTTTATTGGCTCTTTTTAACTACATTCTCTCTCCACTCCCGCCAGGAGCCTTTCCTTCTTTAGTATTACCCCCGCAGTGTTTGTCAGCAGCTCTCTGCACTGAATCCAGACTGTGCAGGAAGTTCACTCTGGTGCTAATAGTTCGACTTCCTGTTGCTGTAAATCGCTTTCCTGCTATGATCGTATGACTCATAAAAGGAGTGGTTTACCTCTACAGTCTTGGAACTAGTTATCAGCAATCGAACTAAGTTTCTAAAGGGACCAGCCAGTTGTTCAATCACTGCCTTTTACTCATGGAAATGAATTGATTCACAGGCCTGTAGTAGCGGAAGTGATGTTACACCCACTTTGACTCCAAGAGACATCACAGGATTGGTCCCTTTTTCCTTCAATAGGGACAGATTGGTTGCTAAGTGGTTAGAGGATGGACAAGCTATTGGAGTAAAATCTACAGAAACATACGCATTATTTAGAGCCCTCTTTTCTTTCTGTTACTGCAACTGACTTCAAGACCCTGGACAGCAGGGCTATGAAGGAAAGTACCAATGGAAACTCTGCCACTGCTAATTATGGTGGCCAGCATTCCATTCCATTCCATTCCATTGTTATAGCTTATCTGAAGGGGTTAGGGTGGTCAATCATATGCAAATCAATCCTGGCCCGTACCCAAATGGGACAGTCCAACCCGAACAGTTAGACAATGTCCCCTATGCACGGAAATGCAAGTGACCCCAGATCAATTTGACCCTCGTTGGTCCTTATCAGTAGAGTGTAGCTGGAGAACTAAGGTGCAGCGTGCTCAGGACCCAGGTCTGAGTATACTTGCGGTGCCCCGGCATGCTGGAACCAGAGCGTAGGTAAGTGCTGTGTGTGCCAGGGATAGAGAAGTGCTTTTCCATTGATTGGTCTTTAATAGAGCTTGCATGTGTATTTAGCCCTCGGTTTAAGCCAATGCTTCTTTGGGTGGGAAATCGGGTGGTGATCGTCTAACTGGAGATATTTTCAAAATGTTATCCCATTTTCACAATAACTTTTCTGTTCAAATTGAGAACCTTCTAGGCACTTGATGGCACTGCAAGTTGGCATTGTGTCTCGATATCTGGTGTGCTTCAATGTCTTTTCTTCCTTTGCAGAGGAGGGCAATATTTACCACATCATGACAAAGGTGGTGGCGGGGCTTCGACCAGAGATCCCACCAGTTTCCAAATCCCGGCCCGAGGCCTGCAGTCGGCTGATCAGGCTGATGGAGAGCTGCTGGCAGGGCGAACCCCGGAACCGCCCAACATTTCAGGGTACGTCCTCCTGCTTGGAGTTCTCTCCCACAAAGAACCACTTGAACCTACTTGTCCTGGAGAAATATGTATTTGACAATCTGCAAAGGGCTGACAGAATGAGGCAAGCATGTACTGCTCTGAGGTGCACTTAAATTTCGAAATACTTAGGAATCCGGGTGGTATTTGCCAATAGATTCCTTGCATTTTATTTAAATGGAATGATAAAAATAACCTGGCTTCCCAGCGATTTACACCGTATAGAAAGGACTGATCAACATGAGAAGGCTGTGCAATTCTGTTATTTATTTTTACAGGCTTTCCAAATGTTAAATTGATTATAAAATACAAGTACATACTCGCCAACAAGCTTCCGGGAACAAGCAATGGCTTAAATGGACCGGCAGAAGGGGAGGCAGTGATCAGTGCTTTAAGTTTGTGTTTTTTAGTAGGGATGTTTGCATGATCTAGCATTGACTGGCTCTGTGGCCAATATCAATAGGTATTGGCTTTCAATTGACCCAGTGCTCAGCTGCAGGCTAGGGTCCTCATGGTGTGTAAGGGACAGTAACTAGGGGTGTTGACCGGCTATACTCCATAAAGCAATAAGTACAGTTGTGCAATTCATACAAACTTTCTTCTTTGAGCCCTGTCTCCTTGCTCAAGGATGTGCAAATATGTTCATAGTTGGCTTACTCTGTTCTGAAAGACATTCCCACCCTTCCAAAACCTGCAAGTATGCATTGCTTTTTGGGGAATCAAACTGGCTGTTGTGTTTTTACATTCCAAAGTAAATATTAATATACTGATGATGGCAGATCGAGTAAAAAAAAACAAGTCATTGACCGTTACTGACTTATAACAATTGTTAGTCTAATGCCAAGGCTAATAATACCATTATTGTATGATTGTGAAAATTCTGCGACTTGCTCCCTGTTTTTCTCTACCAGTCGTTTGTCTGGGAGAGTTCTTCAGCAGTCACCCCGGGCACTTCGAGCATCCCGATTGGGTGTTTTACTTTCTATTCTGTAAATGACTGTGCTGGTCTTGAATATGCAGCTGTTCAACCCACACCATATATCGTAGCTGTAATTTTTTGTTTAGATGCAGCGGGATGGCACTAGATTCGGAGGAGCCTCTTGATTCTGTAGAGTTGGACAAAATGCCGGAGAATGGAGCCGACATTAATTTAATTATTGGGTTCAAGATGGTAATATCGGCTGTCTTCTTGGTGGCCACATAGTGAGATCAGGGGTCTGATGGGTGCTTCAAAAAGCAAATATAGAAGTTTTGATGCTAATGTGCAGATCCTGGGTGATGCCTCCTCTGACCGACTGCGCTTGATCTATGGGTTTGCAAAGTTGAGGGATGTTTCCCAACTTCATCCGAAGTAAAGTCAAACTGGCCCACGGTCCTTGCAGCCAGAATATCCTGCCTAGGACGTCGCGTAGGTTCGACATCTGTGGCAGGAAAGATGCTTGGATGACTGGGTCCTGCACCGGTTGTATGTCAATACAACGCGGTGTTTACACCGCACTACCATTACAACGCTGGTTTGTACAACGCTGGTTTTACAACGCAAGTCGTTACCACGACTTGCGCTGTAGGGTGCTGGACTTAGGAATAGTAAGATTTACTATTCCAACACCAGCCTACATACAGTAGGGAAGGTGTTGGAATAATAAATCTACTATTCCTTAGCCTAGAGCGCCCTCCAGCACAAGTCGTGGTAACGACTTGCGTTGCAAAACCAGCGTTGTAATGGTAGTGCGGTGTAAACACCGCGTCGTAATGGATGTCCCCCCCCCCCCCCCTGCACCTGTCCCGGCAGAGCAGGTATGAGATGTGGGTTGTGGTGGTGGGAGCAAATAGCCCTTGGACCGAGGACTTGGAGGTGCCACACTGTACGTCTGCCCAGTGACATTAGGTGGATGGGCGATAATTGCAATTGACTGTCTGAGGGAAGACTTCAAGCACATGGATCAAGGCGGCACCACAGCAATCATGTTGCTGGTTTTGAGTGCCGCCTTTGACACCGTGAACAACAACATCCTAATCTCCCGTTTAACAAATCTGGGAGTGATAGGAAATGCTATCACGTGGCTAAGATAATTTCTGAAAGATCCCACATTTCAGGTAGTGGAGGGGGCCATTCACTCCAAAATCTGGCCCCTCAATCAGGGTGTGCCCCAGGGCTCCTCCCTGAGCCCCACATTATTTAATGTGTACATGGAACCCCTGGCAGGAATCGTGCACCCATTTGGGTTTGAAATCATAACTTACGCCGACGACACACAACTGGTGGTATCCCTGAATCACCCAGACAGCACTCCTCACAATCTGAGTGGCTGCCTAGAAGCGATAACAAAATGGATGGCCTTGTCCCACCTGAAGCTAAATGGGGACAAAACAGAGATAATGTTTCTAGGGAACACAACAGTACCAAGACCTACCATTGACTGGCCGATCTGTATGGGTACCCCACCAGAACCAAAAGATCGGATTAAAAGCTTAGGTATATGGTTAGATGAGACCCTACGCTTCAATCAACAGGCCACATTACTCTCTGCCACATGTTTTGGCCTGCTGAGGATGCTAAGGAAAGTCCTGCCCCTCCTCCCTTTTCAAGCCCGTAGAATAATGGTCCAGGCCATTGTTCTGTCCCGTCTTGATTACGGGAATGCCCTCTACTTAGGCGCACCGTCCAGCACAATAAGACGACTATAAATAACCCAGAACGCGGCAGCCCGCCTTCTTCTTGGACTCCCCCGAAGACATTCAGGAGCCACCGCCTTGAGGAAACTACACTGGCTGCCCATCCAAGCCAGAGTAAAATTCAAGGCGATGTGCATAATGCACAAGGCCATGTGGAAGAAAGCTCCCGCAATGATTTGCTCCCTAGCCACCCCCTACCATCCGCCGAGATCACTATGCTCAAGCACAGCTTTTCTGGCCACACAAAAAAAAATCAAACGGGCTAGATGGGGTGGACGCTCCTTCTCACAGAATGCGGCCTCAGTCTGGAACTCCCTGCCACCCACACTGCACAGCGAACCTGACCTACATAAGTTTAGGAAAAATCTGAAAACACTTCTTTTCCATTAAAGTCAGAGCAGCCTCCCAACCTACCGTTCCACAGCGCTACGAGGCCTCCGGGTAGTAATGCGCTTTACAAAACCCAATTTCATTTAATTTCATTCACTTCTGGTGACATGCAGCACAGTGGATACAGCTCTAGTAGGGGTGGGTGGAGAAGAGTGATGCTTGTAAGGGGACAGGGTGACATGAGCCTCGCTTGATGCCCGAGGGGAAGGGTAATGCTTGGAAGGGAACAGTGGGAGGCAAGGTAATTTTTTTTAATTTTTATATTTCAAAATACTTTGATTTTCACAAGGAATACAGAAAGCTTAAAACAGGGCAGGCATAAGGTATCCAAGGCAAAGTTTTACATATGTAGTCATGAAGTGAGGGTAATGCGGCTTCATGGATAACATGAGACTAACGCAAGCGATCAATAATAGGAGAAGAAAGGACAGGCAAAAGAGAGAAAAAGGGAAGAAAGAGGTGGCTAGTCGAGCTGTATCATCGCTTTAGCATTTCTATGCCTATGTTGGCACAAGGGCACCTGATATTGGCAGGAAGAGAGGCAAGGGTATCTTGTAGACCTCAACATGCCTCATGCTCCACACAGGAATGCTGCCAACGGTGCTTAATTTGTGAAAGAATGAGAGCTGGTACTCGAAACTCTGCCCAGAAGCCTCTGGCCGATGCTATGAAATGTCGGTGCGCCGAATATTGATGCTTCTTCGTTTTGAATCCTCCGTCTCGCTTTGTGAAGGTTTTCCCTCTTTTTCTTTATCCTTCTTTCCTCTTTGTGTGTGTTTCCTTCTCTTTCTTGTGGGAAATTTCCGACGAGTTCAAATAAGTGCTAATCCCCAAAAATGAATGGCTGTGGGCACCCCCGGCTCAAATTAAGCACTGGCTGCCACGCTGCACCTTACGCCTGTGGTTTTAGCTGCCGCACCGGAGTGCTAAATCTGACCCTCTTTATTTGAAGGAGACACACCTCTTAAATGGTTATGGACCAGTCGCATGGGCAGAGAATTAGGTGAACAGCCAAGCCTTCATTTTCTAGCAAAATTCAAGAACTCTGTACACTCTCCCCTCTGTTAAGCAGTGGCCATTGGGTCATCGTTCATACACAGGACATTTACCTTTCTTAAATAGTTTCAATTGTGAGGAGCAATACCGAAATTATTTTTATTTTTTTATTTTCTCATTTTAAATGCAATAGCACTGATTACTTCTACTCTTGCAAGATATGTCCCTGTCTGCCGGCGATGCCAATAGTTTTCTCTCTGTGAAACGGGATAATAGTCGTTTTGTGTAGTGTCCACGTTCCTTACTGCAGGGGTTTAGATTTGATGGATGAAAGTAGCTCCCACAAGTCAACGGCTGAATCTGCACTTTTGTTTTAAAAGCCAGTGGGATGGCTCAGTGGATTTAAGGGCTCGCCATCCACCTTTAGCCTGACAACAGGGCCGATCCCGCCTTTCATCATTCAGCGACTGAGAAAGAGTAGCAGGCAGTGGGGCGTTTACTCGTGGAACACAAAGGGCCTGATTTCGAGGAGGTCGTTGTTTTTGCGCTAACCCCCGTTTGGACAGGGTCGTGAGTACGGCTTTGGTTGTATTTAATACATTTGTTAACTATTGTTAAATACCTCAACCTTCGTTTCATATTGCCAGGTCAAACTTGCCAAAATGTAACAGTGTAAAGCCATATGCTATTTGGTGTATCATGTGTGCGGATTTTGGTGCGTTAAACACCGCAATCCAAAGTTATTCCCCAGAAACTCATAATAATAGGTGCTATTTATTGCACCCGATAAATAACGTGGTAGTGGTATAGTTATCAGGCGGGATAAATAGCACCTGTACTCGTAATAGGGCTTCGGGGGGGGGGGGGGGGGGCGATACCATGTGCTATCAAAAAGTACACTAATACATGTTGCTTCTATCACCTGCAAATTGCCCGCCCGTGGTAGCCAAGGTCCGCCGCTGCCTTCAGCTTTGTGACAGGAGCAGTCTGAATTATGGAACTTTACTTTTTGCTTTACTTCTCGGTCGGAAGGACCAACAGGTCCCAGCTTGCATAGCGCAATTGCATAAAAACAGAACTGGTTGGAGAAGGTAACTAGAGCGCTTTAATAAAGCGTGCAATAAAAAAACAATGTAATGTGACATCTTCTTGGCTTCTGAGGCGCTGATCGTCCCGGGAGAGGTCTGCAGAAGAGGCCGCTGGCATTGTTTACATTCGGGCAGCAGCTCATCTTTTCACCAAGTAACATGACTTGACAAAGGGGGTATAACGCGTGAAGTGAGCTCGGTTGGGCGTGTGGCAGTGCACGCGCATTTTTAACAGCCCTGTACCTTTCCAGAACTCGCCCCTCCCTCGTCACTAACTCACCGACAAAAGTGCTGACTCTGTGAGTTAACTTTAATGCCGCACACTTCCACCTGCATTCTACCTCCCGCCCTTCTCCTTGGCGAAACACAGCAACTTGTTGTTTTAACCCCACTTGACACCAGTTGTTTTTATTGTTGTATTGAGCGAGCACTTTGCATGCAGTGACAAACACACAGAACCAATACCAAGACATATGTCAAGGTGTATCTTTTTCAGGTCTAGTGTTTGGTAAGACCTTTTCGATTTTACTAAAGTTATATGTAAAATATACTCCTTTAAGCCCGCCCTCTACCTCCATTGTTTTGTTAATGTCATTAAAACATTTCTTAAGCCCACTGCAGCATACAACGTGGAGCAACAGGTCAGCCCACTTCAGCCATTGGCTAACATCACTGCCATTCCGTGCTTCAGCGAGTGCCTCCCTGAATAATCTGCGCTGGCTGGAAATAGAGGCGCACATGATAACTTTTTAATTTATTTTTTAAACTACATCTTGGGGACACTACCTAGGGTTGCAATAGAAGGTCCTGGCTTTAAAGCAGCTTGGGCAAGTCCCATGGAAAGAGCAGTCTTCTTTGGAATAAGCGATACCTCTGCCAAGTCCTTGTCTTTGTCCTCAATGTCCTTGTCTCAACTGCAGGACTAGCACTCCTTTGCATAGAGACGGCACGCTTGGACAGTTGTCAACACATATCAGAGTTTGAAAGCCCCAGGCCCCAAGCCTCCTTGATAACCCATTCTTCACCGGCTCTAAAACTCTTGTTTATGCGGTTTCGCTTCGGGCAATTTGACACAAAAGGCCTCATACTGACACGGATGAGCTGTTCGTCACAATCAAGTTGTCGTTTATGAGGATATAAATCAGAAACAATCACCCACACTTTTTGCACCTGTCCAGCAGTTACGGGACAAAGCAGGAAGCTACTTAAACCACTTTTTATTGGCGATTGCGTATTCGTACCTGCAGGCAAGCTGTCATTTCCTGGCTGAGTGGTGCCTTAAGACCTCCCCAGCCTGTCGGGGAACAAAATATCTGAGTCTGGTGAAGAATTGGCTTGGAGACATTTTGTATTAGGGTCTGTTCAGGTTTGCTTCATGAAAACGATGTCATTTTAATCTTATAACGCACTTTAAGGAACTTTCAAAAACAAGGACTAAGTGGGTACCAGCATGTGTTAGACTGAGCATAAAATAATGTCCAGACGTAGATCAAAAACAGTCTTTAAAGTAAAATCACAACATTTATCCGCACCTGCACTTTTACAGCACACTGGTGGAGAATAAATAGACCAAATAAATAATTGTATCCGGGACTGATAGACCATGCACTTCAAGTAAAATTGGATGTTTTATGCTTAACTCTTAGTCCCCTTTAGTTCTACTATATGAGGAATAATACATGTTACACAATTTATGGTCCCAGCACTTAGAGTACAACATCGTAAAATCTTCTGACCACAGTGCCTTTGACCGTACCCATAAAACTCTGCAGATTCCATTTGACTGCACCAAAGCCACGCAGAAAGGGGACATTGGGCAACTGATTCATTTGAATTGTCTAAATGTTGTAATTGTTGCTGGGATGCGCGGAGCTGAATAGATGCAAGGGAGGATGATGTCCCTTGGTGTAAGTGTGACTACAGGGCTCGTCCCATCCCCACTACCTTATGGAGCCTGAATATTTAGGAGTCCGACCATTAGAGCAGGGGCGTAAGACAGGGGGTCCCCTCAGCGCAGTACTCAGGCCTGAGAGCTCCGGATTAAATACGGAGCGGGGCCCATTTGTGTTGCGTGCAGGGGGACCCCCTCAGCTTTCGTTACGCCACTGCATTAGAGGGAAAAGGTCCTATGTGGTCTGTATGACTGCATTCTTCTTGTTTAGCGTACTGTGTAAGCCAGCATTAGGAGTTGGTATGTAACACAATCTGTAGAAAATCATCAGATTTAGTTGGTCCTAAAGAAAGCCTGCCGACCCTGAGTGGCACTGGTAACAGGCTGAAACATGTCGACCTTACTGAGCTATAGATGTTAGGGGTCATTGCACTCCTAGAACATCACACTGCTTTTATCCCAGCTAAAGGACTTATCAATAAACCAGAATTAGGAACCCCGAAGGCTTTTTTAACTCTCACTTAGGTTTTAGTAAGAGCTCCTCTTAGAACCCCGTTGAGTCTACCAAATTACACTAGGTGAAGTGGGTGAGGATCCAATGATGAAGCATGTCACTGATGGTACTAGTGGACGAGGATCCTACTAATATATCCATGTGATGCAAGGGTTGCGCCGATTCACCTGGGTGTAGATCCTCTTCCACTTTGATATATATATATATATATATATATATATTCACGCTCCAAGGTTGTCCACCTTATGAGTAGCACGCGAGCAGCAGCTTTATTTATGTGTAGGTGAGGACGGGTATCCGCTCGTAGACGCCGCTCCGTAATGGATCTGCCCGACGCGTTTCGAAGCTCCATCTGCTTCTCTTCAGGGGCTTTAACGGAAGCGGTGTGCGCACCCGTTACACTTCTCCAATTTCATATAACTCACCCGCCAATGGGAGGCTCCAATGAGACTTCTGGGAAGTGTAGTGCGGAAAGCACACAATCAAGTCCTGTATGGACTCCACGAGTGGGCCCGTCCTCGATCCCATGTACGGCTGCTACTTCACTGCCGTGACCCCCACGTTAACGGGGTGGTGCATACTCTGCGGCCCACTCGTGGAGTCCATAAAGGACTTGATTGTGTGCTTTCCGCACTACACTTCCCAGAAGTCTCATTGGAGCCTCCCATTGGGTGAGTTATATGAAATTGGAGAAGTGTAACGGGTGCGCACACCGCTTCCGTTAAAGCCCCTGAAGAGAAGCAGATGGAGCTTCGAAACGCGTCGGGCAGATCCATTACGGAGCGGCGTCTACGAGCGGATCCCCGTCCTCACCTACACATAAATAAAGCTGCTGCTCGCGTGCTACTCATAAGGTGGACAACCTTGGAGCGTGAATCTATATGCGGCAGTCCAGCCGCAGAGTATGCACCACCCCGTTAACGTGGGGGTCACGGCAGTGAAGTAGCAGCCGTACATGGGATCGAGGACGGGCCCACTCGTGGAGTCCATACAGGACTTGATTGTGTGCTTTCCGCACTACACTTCCCAGAAGTCTCATTGGAGCCTCCCATTGGGTGAGTTATATGAAATTGGAGAAGTGTAACGGGTGCGCACACCGCTTCCGTTAAAGCCCCTGAAGAGAAGCAGATGGAGCTTCGAAACGCGTCGGGCAGATCCATTACGGAGCGGCGTCTACGAGCGGATCCCCGTCCTCACCTACACATAAATAAAGCTGCTGCTCGCGTGCTACTCATAAGGTGGACAACCTTGGAGCGTGAATCTATATGCGGCAGTCCAGCCGCAGAGTATGCACCACCCCGTTAACGTGGGGGTCACGGCAGTGAAGTAGCAGCCGTACATGGGATCGAGGACGGGCCCACTCGTGGAGTCCATACAGGACTTGATTGTGTGCTTTCCGCACTACACTTCCCAGAAGTCTCATTGGAGCCTCCCATTGGGTGAGTTATATGAAATTGGAGAAGTGTAACGGGTGCGCACACCGCTTCCGTTAAACACAATGACGAAGGCGGAAACGCCGAAACGCGTTTGTGAGCTTATTGTTTTTTGCAGAGAAATCCTAATAAATCTGGCTCAACCACGAGATACTGGCTCCGTGTGCTCTCGTTGAAGGTATATCCCGAGGATTGAGGGATTCCGGTGTTCACATATATATATATATATATATATATATATATATATATATATATATACTATATATATATATATATATATATATATTAGACCAGTTAATTTGACCTCTTAAAATGCTAGCAGTTCATCAGTTGTGAGGCTTTCCCTCTTTTGTGTACGGATTATAAATGAAGTAATCATGTTTTAAATTATCACTATTAGAATGTTTGTAAGTTATAATGGAATGATTTATCAGTACTTTCGGTGTTTTTATGTAATGATTTTATTAACTATACAATAAACTGACTACAGTTTCCCTCTTTCATAAGGAGTTCAATTTAGTTCCCTTCATTGTATGCATTTTTACTTTACACTTTTTATTTTAAGGGACTTCTCAAGCCTTTTTTGTTTTTAAATAAAGTAGACCTATAGACACAAAAGCCTGTCCGATTAATCTTAATTTATGGTATGAAATTAGTCTAACTCCGAATTAATGTATCTGAAATAATAGTAAAACGATTTCTTATTTCGATCTGTGGGCTTCAGTTAGTTTGCAATGAGTAACTTTGCAGAGGAGTGTGTTAGAGTGATGTGAGAATTTCTTAGTCACTCAAAACACTTCCTTTTTCGTTTGTGTAGAAATCACGTCTGAGACTGAGGATCTGTGTGGAAAACTGGAAGATGAGCACAAAGAAACCATGCAGCAGGACCCCGGCGTTCAGAATTACCAGGACTCTAATTCAGAGGTAACATATCCCCTTTAATGAAATAAAAAAATCTGAGGTTACTGCTGCTGACTCTTCAATCAATCACTGTACTTCTTAAGCGCGCTACATACCCGTGAGGGTCTCAAGGCGCTGGGGGGGGGGAGGGGGAGGTGGGCGCTACTGATCGAAGAGAAGTCTTCTGAAGGCCAGCAGGTCCTGGGTCTGTCGTAGGCTGGTAGGGAGAGTGTTCCAGGTCTTGCCGGCGAGGTAGGAAAAAGATCTGCCACCGGTGGTGGCTTTCTGGATGAGAGAGACTGTGGCGAGGTTGGCTGAGCGGAGGCTTCGGGTGGGGGTGTGGAAGCTGAGTCTGTTGTTGAGGTATGTAGGTCCGGTGTTGTGTAGTGCTTTGTGTGCGTGGATGAGGAGTTTGAAGGTGATCCTCTTGTTAACGGGGAGCCAGTGCAGGCCTCTTAGGTGGGGTGTGATGTGGCTGAGTCGGGAGACGTCGAGGATCAGTCGTGCCGAGGCGTTCTGGATTCGTTGTAGTCGTCTCAGGAGCTTAGTTGTTGTTCCTGAGTAGAGGGCATTCCCGTAGTAGAGTCTGCTGGTGATGAGGGCCTGGGTGACGGCTTTTCTCGTGTCTGAGGGGATCCATTTGAAGATCCTGCGGAGCATTCTGAGGGTGTTAAAGCAGGACGCGGAAACGGCATTGACTTGCCTGGTCATGGAGAGGGTGGAGTCGAGGATGTAGCACTGTTCACTCTTCACATCCCCTGATGATTATTTTGTCCTTGATATGTTGCTGTGAGTCCACAATTGGTGTGAATGGCAAACGTGTGAGTTGATCAATAACTGATCTCTAGGTACAGTGCTCGATTGCAAATAATAACCGTTCTGAAAAAGAATACCAAGCAAGCTCACCCCTACCCCCCTTATGGGAGTTTTAGGGGCCGAGAGAAATATTCCACCTCCAAATCCCATCCAACAACAAAATAAAAAAAAGTAGGAAAGTTGAGGTTTTGGCAGTTTCCATCGGCCAAATCTATTGACTTAAATGATATAAGAATCATAAGTAGTTTGAATTATAGAAGAATCTTAAGTAGTTTTGAAAGGAAACTAGTACAATAATTGATACTTTATCTATAACTACTATAATCTCAATCGATGAACACCTAGACTTGCCTTTCAAACCATTTTTCACCTGCAGGGCCACTCTAAAACTTTTTGGCCAAGTCTCATTTGTTTTTCTAGCTATTTAATAGTGATTTTGGTACCTCTACGGCATCCACAGTAATTTAATTTTTTTCAGTGTACATGAGCTAGAACTGGAATGCATGGGGTTGCTGAATGAAAGCCTATGACGAGAGCATGGTACCAATGTGGTCATGTCTATGTTGGTGGAAGGAACCTCTGGACTTCATATTATTTTGTAGTCTTCAGGCTTCTCTGGTAGAGTCCCAAATTATGAAAAGTATTTTTCTTGAAAATATCAGAACACAGTTTAGTACCTTTGCCTGAGGTAAATGTAAAAAGGAAACCTTATTACATATCCCAAAGAGTACATCGGCTCCAGGAGTATTGTCCTCTGAGCATCGCTTACTCCATGTAACTGCTCTGTTCAAACATGGACAAACGCAAAAAGAAGAATTGATGGACAGAAGGCTGGGTGTGGTGAGCAAAAGAATTCCATCCATCATTTGTTACTCAAGCATAGACCAACTACACCAGTTTTATGATCTGCAAACTTTTCAGATCTTCTTTCAACCTTAAAAGTTCATTGATTAAGCAATCTTGTGCCTCCAGCAGCAAAACATGGGTCATCACAGCTCCATAACCACATATGGACTAGCTTCTATCTCCGCTTATCAAATCGTGGTAAGGACTGCAACAGAACTGAACAATCCACAGATCTTGTGACCCTTACTCTGGTCATACCCTACTGTATCCATCATACCTCTTGCTGGCCACAGTCTTCAGTTTCTTTTACCTCCTTCTTTCTCGGGAAGGGACTTTTTCCTGTCATGATCCTCCCAGATGGGCCCTAGCATAAATGCACCTACTTGCAAACTAGCTAGCTAAGTGGACTTGCAAGTAGACAGATGGAAAATTGTGAATTCTGAATCAGGAAAAAATGTTTTTACGAAACTTAGGCCTGAAATATCATACACTTGCAACAATATTTGAATACTTGGATTCGTTTTTCGACTACTGGATATACGCAAATAATAATAGGTGCTTTGCATGTTTGAGTTAAAAATAGACCCCCAAAGAAAGAAAGATTCCTTTTGAGGTTTATTTTTAATTTTGGAGATTGCCTTCTGTTGGACTTCAGACCCTGAAATTGGAGGCTGTTTCCTAACAGTCCTCAATGAGGTGGTGGTTTCTGCCCCATCTCCTGCTCCCCGTTTCTCTGCGACACCATCTACATTGATGCACTGGGAAGATGTATGTTCTTGTGTCTTGTGCTATAATTTGGTTGGTCATTTCAAGGGTGACTTCATGAAATGGCAAACATCATGAATCAAGGTAATTCATAGGCCCGTGTTCTTCCTTTGTAGGAAATGCAGATGATGTCTCCCCAGCTGAGACGACAGTCCACACCGCCTTTTGACAAGGACTACAGCCTCTCTGAATTGTTGTCTCGGCTGGATTCAGGAATTTCACAGACCATGGAGGGTCCAGAAGGACTCAGTCACTCGGTGTCTCACTCCAATATTGGATCCAGCGATAAAAGGCTTTCTGGGATATCATCTGTGGATTCTGCCTTCTCCTCCAGAGGTTCACTATCTCTGTCTTTTGAGAAGGACCCGTATGGCCTTGGTAAGCTGTGGCGATTATTTTTAATAAAGCGATGCGTGATAGAATGGAAAAATATAGTGCATTTTTGTAGTGATGCTTGCTGTTTATTGGTAAGACCCCAAAATATTTACAGCCATACGTAGTCCTAGAGTGATCTAAACTGAATTTACTTTTTTACATTATGAGATCATGCTGTTTGAAAAGGTGAAGAATGGTAAAGAATGGTAAAGAAACAGCTGTGGTTAGCAAGCAAACGCAAATGTTACGTTGTGCATTGTGACAGTAGGAACCCAAAAGTTCTAGCGATGGCTGTAATATAATATGCTTGGGTAGGTCTTCATGTGAATTGAGTTGTAGAGATGAGTTGTTCGAATAGGTGTGACTGACTTTTCAAATGGAAGTGCTGGCGCACAAATACCATCCTGCGTCCCTGCTAATGTCCAGGAGAAGCCTTTTTCTGGATCTACATCATTGTATCCATTGCTCATGTGTCTCCTCACACATGCAAGAGCCCTGCTTGAATAGAGTTGCCACCTATTCTCCATAAGCAAAGTGTTGCTGTATGGACAGAAGATGCTTCTTGATAAATTGTATATTGCTCCTTTCAACCACTTAGTATCTTAATGCTTCATGTTTGTAAGGAATGTGCGTACTATGCTGTTTGAGTTGGTAATAGTTTTGGCTTAAGTGTTTATACTGGTTTCAGGCCAAGAAACCCCTTCCAGTTTTAAGCATTGAAAGATAAATATTTTGATCTAGTATGGTTGAATATTGCATTTTCAGCTCCTCCATCGATCAATGCTGATCTTAATGCCTTTTTAATCTCTTTCAGATACTGGTGCAACTGAGCTCCAGAAGAAGAAACTCTCGGAGGCCATTCTGGCCGGAGATACCGGCAAACTGATGAAAATTCTTCAGCCACAGGATGTTGATCTGGTCCTTGATGGTAGCTCAGGCCTTTTGCACTTGGCAGTGGAGGCTGGCCAAGAAGAATGTGTCAAGTGGCTTCTCTTGTACAATGCAAACCCTAACCTGACAAACCGGAGAGGATCAACGCCTCTCCATGTGGCCGTGGAGAAGAAGTTCAAAAGCATAGTAGAGATCCTCTTGGGAAGGAAGATTAATGTGAATGCCAAGGATGAAGATCAGTGGACCGCTCTCCACTTTGCAGCTCAAAATGGAGACGAATCCAGTACCAGATTGCTACTGGAGAAGAATGCATCTGTGGATGAAGTGGACTTTGATGGACGGACACCCATGCATGTCGCATGCCAGCATGGGCAGGAGACTGTAGTGCGTGTTCTCTTAAGAAGGGGCGTTGACATTTCCGTAAAAGCAAAAGATGGTTGGGTACCTTTGCATTACGCTGCCTGGCAGGGTCACCTACCCATCGTAAAACTCCTCGCGAATCAGCACATTGTAAGCAATTTAAGCCTGGATGTGCAGACAGTGAATGGGAAATCCCCTCTTCACTTGGCAGCACAAAGAGGACACTACCGAGTTGCCCGCATATTGGTCAAACTTCACTCCGATGTGAACATGCGGAGCTCTCATTTCAAGACACCTCTTCACGTGGCTGCTGAAACGGGTCACACCAGCACTGCCAGACTTCTACTTCACCATGGTGCCGATATTGAAGCGACTACAGCAGAAGGGCACACTTCTTTACTTCTTGCCACTCTAAATGGACACAAAGCCACTGTTAAGCTACTGCTTGAGGAGATGACTAATACGTGCTTGCCCTCCGAGAGGGTCTTCTCTGAAGATGATCTTGGGAGCTCGGAAAGTGTTCATCTTTCTGAGTCCGAGGTTGAATCCCAATATCAGCTGCCGCTTTGCAGTAGTACAGGTTCGTTGTCCTCACTCAAAAGCAGTATACTTTAAGCCTCATTTTGTACTAGAATGTGGAACAGGGACATCTCAGCATTATGATACAGCCTCTTCATCCCGATTTCCAGTTGCTTAATACTTCTGATGTTCCCACGAAGGACATTACATGGACTTTTTATGGAAGGATTGTGGTTGAATTCACTTGTCTGTAGAAGGAGTTGTTTTTTGCTAGTTGGTAAACATCTTCACATGAGACACACTGGAATTTCAAAAGAAACTTTATTTTCTCTTTCATTACAGATGTTACCTGAGCAGGTCAGATAAAGTTCCGTGGTAAATCTACTTCGTGGCTGTAATGCAACATATGTCAGGGTATCCTAGAGAACCATGTAAGATAATGTCAGTCTTTGCAACATTTCCAATGGACATTGCGCATTCAGTCCCCTTCTGTAGTTCTTAAACAATGTCTACATTTATAAACTCATATTACTTTGTAATGTAACAATGGTTGACACCACAGTAGGAAAGTGAAACTTGTACTAACTTATCCTAGAGTTCCTTTTTATATCGCTCTTGGACAAAGTGGACAGTGTTATTGGCTTTGCCACCGGTGCCCTTTGACACAGAACAGACTTTCTTCTGCAGAACACATATTCTAGCTGTACAGGGGCAATGTCCTAAACCAGGAAGCTTATCCAGGAAGGATTTCTCAAACAAAAATCTGTTGTGGGCTAGGAGATCAAGCTTGTATCTTTGTTGGAGGTTTTGAGTGGCAAGTTTTGTACTGGTAGCTTGAATATGAAGATTCTCCCCTAGTTCTCCTGCACACCGTGACATGATCTGTTTTTGGACATTCTATGACTTATTCAGCTTGATTAATTAACTATAAAACCACTGAAAAAAATCTGAGCTGATGCAGGACGTCCTCCCAATCCGTCCTTGCTTTGTTTTTAGTTTGAACACTGTGGACCAAACCACATACACCCATTCGTTCACAGTACCTTTTAATCCAGATTTGCCGTTGGCCATACCTTTGCTGTCAAGACCCTTTTTCGCAGTGGATGCGTTGGGCTTTTTGCCTTCAAAAGGGGATAATGAAGTTGTCCTTTGTATTCATGCCTTTTATGCACTTTGTGGCTAGCTGACAAACCTGAACCAAGTCAAGAAAATATAGCTACATATTTTTCTTTCCCAAAAGTAGATATGAATAAAAAGCCACCAAATAGTATTCTTCTAAAACTTGTGACAGAGATGTGCATGTTCACTTAATTCGAATTAGCAATTTCTCAATGTAGTATGTGCTGTGCCACGAAGAAATATTGCCACAGCGACATAAAAAAAACACGTAAATAACATGTATACGTTCAGTATCTTTCTCAATATTTATATTTGTCAAGTATGATACTTTGACAGTGTCGCTTTAGGGCATTGATGATGTACTTTTGTATTGGGAAACTTTTACTATACAAAATTAGACTGGACTTTTTCAAACAAAAATCTGAGCTGTCCGTCAAAACCCGTTTATTTAATCGAAAGTAAAATAGAATGGGATCTATTCGCAGGTGGTACTCTGGCAACACCCTACTGTTTTTCACCAAGGACTATGGTGAGTAATGCAGTATATCTTTTCTATATATAAATATATATACCCCCAGGTTGGTGACACTCCTACTCTTGGTCCCCATTGAAGACCACATGGAATAAGTAATGCTGGACGATTAGCAGCAAGGTTCCTTCTATATCCAATATCAAAAGTATATAATATTATATTTCAACTGCGTTCACGTCAAAGTGCGCAATGACATAAAATAAGCTGAATTGTGATACAAGATTAATACAAATATACTGTGTATATAATATCTCCGCTAGTTGCATGTATACCGTACATCTGTGTACTTGTGCAAGTTGCATGAATACTTACTTCTGTATTTATATGTACATATCTATTTATGTATTTTATTACAGATAATGCTGTGAATTATTGCTTTTACTGTGTATGTTTTAATGCACCAGTTCAAGTTCACTTGTAATGATTTTTAGCCATAAAATATATCATGTTCTCTTGATATGTAATGTATTGCATGAATACTTTAATAAAAGGTGCATACCTTGATTAGAGTGTCATTTATTTAACATTTTCAAGACAAGAATTGGAAGCCATTAGCAACTCCTCTATTGCAACTCGCAATTCATTGAGTATCAACTAAGCACGCAAACCCAACTGTTAAAAACCCTTTTCTTTGGCTCATTCTGCTGTGAAGTCCTGAATTATATATTTGATTTTTACTGTGGCACTTGAGGCAGGGATCTTCTTCCCGGAAACCTTGTGTTGTTAGTCCAACAATGGTGTTTCCAGATTGGTTTAAATTGCTTTAGAAAAGTGTAATATTGACCTGTGTATTGTAGACCATATAGCGGCAGCGGACTATAAACACTCACTGCTGTCAACTTTACAGGGTAGGCATGTACAGCCCCCCACACTTCCTCTCCAATACCTCTCCCTAGGATATATGTGTTTGGTGGGTTGGAGGGGTGTTAGAGAGGCATAAACTGCTGATGAGGTAAGCCTGCAAGCCCTGCACCACCCTTCCACCCATAGTTCAGTGTCACTGGTTGTGGTCATAGCCAGAGCTGCAGAAGTATGGCGGAGATGAAAAACCGGTATGCACAGACTTCTCCCTCCTTTCACAGTTCCTGCTGTCTGTGTTAGTCACTTACTGTTTTGGCCATGCACGTCCATCAACTTGATCAATGTGCATCAACGTATCCACAATGACTCTTTTCTTTCCTTCTCCCTTCCTTAGTCACTTTTTGATCTCCCATTCTCTTATAATACATCATTGATTAATTTATTTCTGTTATTTCCAAATCCCGCTACATACTGCAATCTAACAACTCACCCAATACTACTACCCCAAGTAGCAAATTTACTTGTGTCTGTCCCTACGGCATCCTGTATTTAAAGTACCATTAATGCTTCTGACACTCGTGGAAAGACAGAGGTAAAATTACACAAGTGAACAAGACTTAAATACTTCTTTTTCAGTTCCTTTATTGAATAAAATCTAGCGTAAGATGCGTAAATCTTCCCAGGCAGCTAATGCAGACCAAACTTTATTTTCCATTTACAATTGACTTCTGGTTAACCCAACTACTTTACATGAATTTAATCCAATAAATTTACCTTGACCTGAAAATCCTTTTTATTTCAATGTCCATGCAGATATCGGTTTTGGCTGCAAGTTTGGAAGCATATAAATGCAATATTTAATTCTCATGTAGCATTTACTTTTATACATTTATTTTAGGAAGTCTTTTGAATGATTTGAATTTGAGGCTTGTTAAATGTTGATATTTTAGATGTATTACTTTCAGTTGCCTTTCAACAAATAACTAAGCATCGGAAAACTTGGTTAAGAAATCCATTTCATTGCTGGTGGTGTGGCATCTGCTATAACCATAGACTAGATAGAGCATATGTTAAATCACTTGCGCCTGCTATCAAACTAGACCTCATTTGTTTACTAGTAACAGTTTTTCTGGATTCCTCCACTTTAGCTGCCAATTTCCACCAACCATTAGTTGAAAAGGTTCCTAACTCTCCTTGACTGTGTCAAGCATTATTTGCATTGTTTTATTGATATTGTTGCTGGTTAGCATTTTGTACTCAACTTTAGGCTTTTATTACCTCTGTGCATTAAGGGTTTGTTTTAGGATTCACTAAAGTCCTGTATTTATCTATTTTTTCCCTGTTTACATCTGCTTTTTCATTTTTCTTTATTTCCCACTCTCTACCTTCTTTTCCTTTCTGCTTTTAGCCTTTTTCGATATTTAATATATCATACTAATGATTGTGCTGTTTTCTCTGCTATGTGTACTGCCTTGCTATATTATAGGATTGTTATTACTTTTCTTTTAAATACACTTTATCCTTTAACACTAAAAAAAAAAAACACTACTGCCCTAATCTGATAATTTTGGGCCGTTTTTTAGCTATCTGATTCACTAATGCAGCCATTTCGGTGCCGGGGACTATTTTCTGTCTTAGTCTGACCTGACCACTGGGAGTGACATATTGTAGTAAATCTCTAAAAAAGCAAACCATAGAGCATTGAGCTTACCTAAACAGTGCTTAGTTTGTGTAGATGGTTGCAAGAAGGTACAGGCACACATTTTTTAGGGGACTGGGAATTACTTTTTATCATCAGAGTAAAAAAGACTGAAAAGGGAGAAAAAAGAAAGCAGTGAAAACCATAATAAAGGAAGAAAGCGGGATGGTAATGTATCCTTAAATGCGACATAAAGACACAGGAAATTTAGAGTGGGGTCAGAAAGAGTTTGAGGTGAAACCAAGACTAAGGGGCATATTACGATATGGCTCATAAAGGCTCCGACTGATGTGGCTCGTATAAGCTCCGAACTATCGTCAGAGCCTTTACGGCTGCATCGTAATTGGCTGTTCTGTTTCCTTTCTGACCACCTCATTACTATGGAGGCAGTCTGAAATGAAACCTACCGCTCATTCCGGCTGGCTTCCGATAGGCTTGGAGCGCCTGTCAGCCAGTCAGAAGACTGGTAGTAATCTCAAGGGCGGCCCTCTCCGCCCTTGAAATTAAGATGACGGTTTCCATCATGATTTCCATGCCGGTCTGTCCGAAATTGAGACTGTCGGAAGGCTTGTTTGGGGCCCCACAGCAGGGCCCCCTTGGGTGCACGGCATCCGGTTGGAGGCCAAGGGGCCACCTATGGTGCCACCCTGTTGATCCCTGCTCCTTGTGGCTGGCACCTTGAGGTGCCTGCCACAGGGTGCAGGGATGAACCACATAGCCCATTTCACTATGGGAGCATGCATTTCGGCCGGTTTATGGCCGTAATGCATGCTCCTATAGTGAAATATAGGAATGCAACCCATTGGTCGGTTGGTCCCATAACCAAGTCTGTGTCGAGTGGAAGTTATTCTGCTTGACATTGTAATGACCCCCTTCGCCTCTTTGGTATTTGTTACCGGTCCAGTGAAGACCTGGCTTGGCAGTTCGGGCTGGACTGCTACCATGAGGCACAATGAGCTAAAGAATGATGATGGATTAAACTCAGATCAGTTGACTGGGGGTGAGTGTTTAATTTGCTCAAGCGCTCCATCCATCATCCCCTTTGGTACCCCAGCAATCAACAGCAACAGATGTGGGCTCCATCACTTTTTTTTTTAAATATATGTCAGTTAAGCACATTTGTCTCTTATTACATACTGATCTGTCATGCCAAGTGAAGAACTTTGGGAGCGTGCAGCAAGTTTACATTGGTACCATGTTTGGATAATGCAAAGGGGGGGAGAAATGTGTGAGAAGAGGTTATTGGGAGGAGGGTTGTTGGGTGGCCTTAGAGCTTCAGGGGAGCTAACAGATATGGTACTATGGGGAGGCCATTAAGGAAGAAGGAATTGCAGAGGAGAAATGAGTCTATGGTTAAGGAGTGAAAAGTGAGGCAGCACTCTTCTTGTTCACTGACATCTATGACGAGGTTGCTGGGCATAGTCCCTGGAGTGTGTTTCAAACTTCAGGCAAACACAGTGGAGAGCCGAGGTGCAGGGCAACAAGTGTTAAAATGAGGCATGGAAGGTATACTAAGGCAGAAAAACCTTGAAGTTGTTTGTTGTAAGATTCGCATTAAGACCTAAATGCAGTTAAAAGTGTACAGCGTGCAGAGGAACCAACCTCTTGTATAACCCTGGGCATAGTTTGCGTAGTAGCGCTACGCGTAGCTACGCACACTGCATAGTGTGGTAGGGAAAATGTTGTTCACACTGATTGCACAGTGCCAGATGTTTGTCTGCATTGTGCACTCATTGCAAACGGCATCTTGCACAGTGCAAGCGTTCTTTTGTGCCCCTCGAGTAGATTTGTACTCGAGCGGCAACATTCTCAACGCTGACTGGTATTTTCTCGACACGAGCGGTCTCGATCATACGCGACCACTCGCAATGAGAAACCTGACATCCCCGCGTGGAGAATCTCGCCGGGAGCTTTATTTTCCACGCTCGTGACAGGCAACTTGTTGCTGATCGCGAACAAGGAAAAAGTTTCGCCGGGATGTTAATTTTGCTCGCTTGCGGTCGCCAACTTGATGTTGAGGATTGCGAGCAAGCAAAAAATGACTGCTACGCTACGCGTTTTTGCTCTGTGCTCCGTGTAATTCGCATAGTAGCGCCAACTACGCACGCTACGCGAACGTTGCGTAGTACTACGCACAGGGTTACTCTTGTATAAGAAAGTTGAGGTAGGTTCATTTTAAAGCACAAATGCAATAGTTCCAGCTGCACAATGTGCCACAATGCCTTTGCTGAAGCATGAGATCAGCATCTTTGCTTCAGGGGTACAGCTCTCAACGAGGTCAAACAGATGAAAAATAAGAAATTAATCTCTATCTGGATGCAGTTATCTCACATCTGTACTCGAGGACTCCTGCCAAATTTATTAAAATGCTTTCTAAACCGCAGCCTTACCACAGTTGAATCATTGTCAAGAAGACAGATCATGTGTCTTGCACTTGGCAAGCTCTTCACCTTATTGTTGCACGCATTCAGCTGAAATTCCTGCCACTCCCTCACTACTGTGACTGCTCCTTTTTGTTACAGACTATAGCCTGTTGCATACTAATCAAGATGTAAAAACAGGAAGAGTGGAAAAAAACACACATATGGCATTGGCTACCAGACTTTTAGCTTTGTCAATTCTTGTTTTGTCTTGTCATGTTCCTGTAAAACTTTATTGTTGAGGCAGCTTCTGGACCCTCGACAATATAAAGAAATATTGGCCAAAGGTAAAAAAAAAAAATTCTCAAAAAGAACACATTGGCATCGTAGTCCCTGGCGTACATGTGATCCTTGTGAAAGAGCACAATGCTGTCACTCACAGTGAAGTCAGCTGATTGCTGAAGTGGGCTGACCCATTGTCACATGGCGTATGCTGTTGCAGGCCGAAACAAGCATTGGCATATCCAATAGATCTTGCCTTTAGGAACTTATAAGTAAATGTAAATGTCGGAATTTGTAAAGCGCACAGCTACCTCCACCGGAGGTGTCCCGGCGCTGTCCGTATACCGCTTAGGAACCCTTCCTGGCTTCCCTGGGAAATGTCCACTCCTGGGCACCCCCCAGGTGCAGCCAGGCATCCCAGCGCTTTTGGGGCCGTTGTGGAGACTAAGCAAGCTATTGCCCAGAGTTGCAGCGTGGGACCCATGATCAGAACAGGCACTGAGGCGAGAATATCCAGTCAGGGGAGTTAATGAGCCGGAGACCCGCCGAGGCGGGAATCGAACCCTGGTCCCTGGCCAGAGCTCTGCATCAAGGTCTGCCTGCTCTAACCATTGAGCCACACTTCTCCACATAAGTGTTTAGCCAGACCTATTGGCTTTGTCAATATCTTTAAGCTGTGTTCTAGATTAGCATGGCTGCTGTGCAGCATGTTGAAAAGTTATAATAAAGTGTTCTAAGCATTGTTGTTAGCTTGTATATAACCAAGAAGACAATATGTAGAACTGAACAACCCTATTAAAAATGTCTTCTAATTGTTTTAGTCCTTGCAATGCTGTCAACTTCTTTCTGCCTGTTCTAATGTTCGTTTGTTATAGCTTTTTTTGTTTCTATATGTGGGGACATAAAGAACAGGAGGGCGTAAGTTGGGCAATAGTACCTAAATTACAACACATGCTGCGGACTGACACTAGGGAAGAATCAACAGATGCCAAATTCAGAGGATAGACTGAGGTGGTGGTGCACTGGTGCGGAGGTGCTGCTGAGTAATGCTGAGTTGGTGCTGTGTTGAAATGATACTGTGCTGTTAATGAAGTGATTCTGCATTAGTGCTGAATTGCTGCTGAAGTGGGGCTGCGCTGAGGGTGGTGCACTGATGCAGACTTGCTCTACTGAATTCTGCATGAGCGTTCCCACAAGTCAGCCCTCTGGTATAAAGTAATCAATAAAAGTAAAATTAAAGTTGGTAAAACAGTATTCAATTTTCCTAAAATGGCCCAACAAGGGTTCTCAAAATGCAAATATTCTACCCATAATATTTGTTAGAGGGTGTAACCAACAGGAAAACATGCATCAAAAGAAAAACCGGTTGCAAACGGGCAGATTCTCAGAATCTGTCCCTTTGCGACCAGTATTTTTGCATTTGGGATGCATCATCCCAAATGCAAAAATCGCAATATAAGTAATCTCTAAATTGCGATTACTAAATTGCGATTGCATTTAAGGAATGGCAAATTAAGATTCCTTAAATGCAATGCATTAAAGTAAAAAAATTAGCGATTTCGCTAATAGGAGTAGCAAATTGCCGTCAATTTGTACTTGATGGTAATTTGCAAAAACTTTGAAAAATGCACAAAAGTGCATTTTTCAAAGTTCTCTAGGCCCATAGGAATGAATGGGAAGCCATTCCTTAATTGTGACTCGCACTTTGCGAGTCGCAATTAAGGAATGTTTAGGAAATCGCAATTTTTTTGCGATTTCTACATACATAGGCTTTTGTGATTCCTTAATTGCGATTCCTTAATAATCGCAATTAAGGAATCGCAAAAGTCTACCTTGATGCATGTACCTGTGTGTGTGTGCTTAAAAAATTAGTGATGTAATCTGATGATCATTTAAAGAACCCAATGCCTTTGGGCCAAGTTCACACAATGTACAAAAACTACAAAAATAAAATAAAAAATAGTGCATGGGTTTTCTCATCGACCAGAGTTAAAGTGACAGAGTGTTGTAGTATGTGTTCTGTGAAATGATGGATTTTTTCAGTGTAGTGTTGAGTGATGGTTCCTAATTGCCTAGCAGGAAGACAACTCTGGGGTCTTGTTGAGCTTGAATGGAATCTTTGTGGTTCTTCTTGCTTCATGGAACCAGAGGCGGGAGTGTGGTTCCGTTTATGTGGATTCCACACACTAGCCGTACAATTAAGTGATAAGCAGGGTCACTGGAATAATGGAATTCTGCAGCTGCTGCTTTTTCCCCATAATTATGGATTTGCAACATAATCCATCATCTGCTGCATAATCTGCAGATTTTCACAAGCAAACTTTTGTTTCTAGCTCAAACCGATCCAAGGTTACTAAAAAGGCAGGGACAGTTGAAGGCCTTCGCAAAGGTTAACTGGTCATCTTTCATTTGCGAAATTCTATATTTAGTTCTTCACCCGACACTAATAAGGAGAAATATTTGCCCAGTCAGTATTACCATGTGTAAAAATGAATTTATGAACTAAAACTATGAAAAATGTGCTGCATAATTTGGTGTCTCACTGCATAATTTAGTTAATCCTATTGCATAATTTGGTGCTCCCCTGAAGCATAATTCCAGTGGTCCTGGTGATAAAGCACTTGGTATGCAGAGGGCTGACCAAAACAGAGTGATGGATGGAGAGTTGAAGAGGGAGATCCCATTGGACAAAGGGCCCATCTGAGCTTTGTTATGTTATATTTAATTTGTAGAGCGCACGGCTACCTGGGAGTGACCCGGCGCTAGCATTACTTAAATTGCGATTGGATTTAGCATTAGGAGCAACTGCTGGGGCATTTCTGCTCAAGAAAGAAGTGGCCACTGCTCCGTAATCTGGGGGTTCGAACTCTTAAAAAGAGGGTGGGGACGTTGCATAGCAATACAGTAAAAACAAAGAACTGTACTATTTTCAGCGTTGCTAATTAACCACACTCGCCTTGCCACAGAGGAACTGAGCTCCAGCGTTTCAGAGCCCGTTCCTGTAATAGACTCCCTCCTTGCTTCAAGTTCACGACTGACTCCATAGTGCAAAAAAATTACCTGTTGTGGGGGCTCAAAATCCAGTGCAATCCGTCGTTCTGTTTGGCATGGCTTCTTGTTATTGAAAGTTTAAAGGTGGTAAACCAAACATTCAGGGGTGTGCACAATTTTCATAATTTACTTTCAGGTAATTATGTGGAATTCTGGAAAAACTACACAAAATGCGGATCCATCATTTACCTCATATTTCAGCATGAAATGCATCCTCGAATCACTTTACGCTAGGATACATTTCTTGCTTGAAAAGAGCACAAAAAAACAAGTGCCACGAACAGCTGCACATGGCCGTTTTGTGCTCCGACACTATAATTTTGCCACAAACTGTGGCAAAATTGCACAAGTAGTGAAATGGTGTGGTCTCAGGAATGATGCAGAATGCAAGATTACCGAATTAAAGCAAATTATGCTGGCATAGTATAAATTTCACCTAGGGCAAATCTGTGTAAAACATATCCACTTTTCCCCAAAACACCACAGCCACACTATGCCTCTGCTTGGGTAAGGATTCAACCATTTTATAGATCTAGAAAGTAAATATGAAATGCCTAGCAACTCAAAAGCTGGCAATGCCCATGTTCAGCATTGCCCCATTAGCTGAGGGCTTACAACGAATCCATTTCATACCAGCCTCAAAAAGTGGCATCAGTGGCCCAGCGATTAAGGTTTTAGCAGGCTAGAAGGTTGGTATCAGAAACAGTTTATGAAAAAGATTACCAAAGTGAATGCAATGGATGGTTCTGTCACTCATTTACTTTTAAGGGGTAATATCACTTAGTAGTCAGCCAAACAATAGTGAAGTGTAGACAAAATGGAAAAATACATAAGATACCTAGGTTTGCTACCATAAAACCATTCCAGAGTTACAGCTAAAGTAGTAAAAGAGAAAGGTGGAAACTAAGAAACAATAATGCTTGTGTTATGCTATAGCTCTTCCCTATTATGGATAACAGTAGTGTATAGTGATACCTTTCACATCAAGCTCTGGCAGGAAATTTGACAGGTCTGGCAGGAAAAGGCTGGCAGGAAATTTGACAGGTCTGTCTGGAAATTTGACCGGGCTGGCAGCAAAACCCTAGTCTTAAATTTGACAGGCCTGGCAGCAAACCCAGGCCTTAAACAGTCCCTGGCCTTAAAAATGGGTGACGTGTAGGGTTAGTCCCAAGAAGTAACAGGTATGGCTGCAAAACATGAGGTAATTGTGTATATGTTTAAAAGTGCATAGAAAAAAGTGTGTGCATGTAGGCTGGAAATGTCTGTGCATGTTTAAAACTGGGGGTTGCAGACAGCTGCAGGCTGAACAGCTGCTGAGCAGGCCCTGAGGGGTGTGTGGGAGGTGTTTTTTTATGTTTGAAAAAAAGGGGAGTTTTAAAAAATGTAGTTGGTGGGAAACCCATAGTGTGTTTTAAAAAGCACAAACCATGTTCACTTTCCCAGGAAGGCTTGGGCCTGTTATAAAATAATAAACCACAGCCACCCCTGAGCTTTGAGATGTTGAAAAAGACAGATGTCGTGTAGAGGCAAAGCTTCCCATGAGAACCTGAAACAGGGTGCCAACTGTTAGGATGTAATTCTCACACCTCCAAAGCCCCTGGTCCCAAATTTGACATGTCCGGCAGGAAATTTGACAGGCTAGTCCCAAATTTGACATGTCTGGCTGGAAAGATGACGGCTGATGGGTTTAGTGCTGGGACAAGAGCCGGTTCCCGGGGGTCCCTACTTCCCAGGAGAAGGACCAAACAGCTTTAACAGACGAGGCCCATTATAAAAGTGTCCAGAACATTTAGATATGTTTGCGATGGCCCCCAAGCACCGGTGATAACCCTACTCTTCCCAAGATAGGCCATGCGTTTAAGTAACAGATGTATACAGCATAAACTGTACAAGGATAGAAAAAAAGTTCCCATCCAAAGACCCCAAGACATTGTTCTAAACCCCCTCAAGTCATAAAGGGTGTGGGGTCTTCTAATTAGCATGCTTGGACAGGTATAAAAAGGCCCCTTAAGGAACACTGCCAAACACCCATTCAAAAAACCCTTGAGGAGCGACTGGCGTGGATTGCTTTGCTGCACCTTTTGGATTTCCTGCACCAACAACCAAGTCAAAAAACCTTTGGGAGTGCCTGACCTGGATTGCTTTGCTGCACCTTGTGGATTTCTGCCCCAACAAACCCTTCAAAACCCTTGGGGAGCGACTTGCGTGGATTGGAGGCACAGAGACAACCCTTGGAACTTAAGGCAAGAATGAACCTGAGCAACTTCTCCCAAATTGACGCCGCCTGCCAACATGTAAGGAAGGTAAATAAAGGATGGCGCAAGGATGTATGTTTATGTGGTATTTAACCGCATGCGTGCGGCATGATTTCCGCCCGCACGCTGACAATTTGTAAATCCCATTATTCATGACGAGCTGGGCTCGTCATGAGCGTGCGAGGAGGCTACCTCATGACGAGCCCAGCTCGTCATGAGCGTCGAAGGGGTTAAAGTATACAAAACTGTAGTTTTGAAAATGCTAAATAGTACTATGTAGAATTGTTTTTAAACTGTTAATCTTTAAGGCGATGTGTTGTGTTTTAATGTGAATAATGGTGACAAAGAAGTTTTTTTTTAAAGACTTGAATTGTAACGTAAATGTATTTAAAATGAATAAAAGCTTTATTGAGGCATAGAGTTTAAAGCTATGTGTGTATGTATTTAATGTTAATAGAGGCGGTGTTGTTGGGGCTGGCGCAGAGTTTGCAGGGTTTGTATTTAAGGGGCATAATGTTGTAGGCCTTAGGAGGGTACATGCAGAGGGGAAACGTGTATTTTACAGAGCATAGAAACATTTAACCAAGTTGTTATACATTTAATGTCAATAAAATGTAAGAGGCTACTACTGCTTTAGGGGGCCCAGAGCCAGCAAAATAAAATACAATGTTTTTACAAATTCAAAATAAATAATGCATTATTGTACTCACCAAGCCGTTGTTTTGAGGGTCAGAAGTATGGGTCTGTATCCTTAAAAAGAGAGCCTGCATGGTGGGCCTTCAGTATGCGTGGCGCTGCTCTGAGGGTTCTGGGGGTGGGCTCCATGGTCCTGGGGTTTTGGGGTATGAGGCCCTTTTAAAATAAAGCCCCGAGCCCGCTTGTGGCAGGCGCTGCTCGGGGGGTGAGGGTGCTGGCGTTCCGGGGGTCCTCGCAGCTCCTGGGGCCCTTGTGCTTCTTTTTTTTTTTTTTTTTTTTTTTTTTTTTAAATGCCCCCCGAGCCCGCTTTTCCAGGGCGCTGCTCGGGGAGAGGGTGCTGTGTTCCTGGTGTCCCGGGGGCTCTGTGGGCCCGAGTTCAGACCATTTGCTGCTTTTTAAAAAAACAAATACCCCCGAGCCCGCTTCTCCATGGCGCTGCTCGTGGGTCCTGGGGCGTGGGCTGTGTGTCCTGTGGGGCTCCGGGCCCCGAATGCCGCTTTGTCCTGCTTTTTTTTGGAAAAAATGTCCCCGAGCCCGCTTCTCCAGGGCGCTGCTCGGGGATGAGGGTGTTGGGGCTCCGGTGTTGTCTGGGCTCCGGGGCCCGTGTGCCGCTTTGTGCCTCTTTTTAAAAAAAAAAAAAAAAAAAAACAAATACCCCCGAGCCCGCTTCTCCGTGGCGCTGCTCGGGGGCTCTGGGCCGGGGTCCTGGTGTCCGTGGGGCTCCGCGGGTCCCATGGGCGCCGTTCCCCCGAGTGCCGAGTTTTGGCACTTTTCTTTTTTTTTTTAAATATCCCCGAGCCCGCTTGCATCGGGGCGCTGCTCGGGGTGTGTCCGTTGTAGTCATTTCTCAGCCGTAGGGTCCAGGGGCATTTCCAAGGAGCCCACATGGATCCCTATGGCCTAGGGGCATGGCGGCTGGGAGGCTTCTCCGGGACTGCTGTGTAAGGTCCGCCCCCACCAGTGATGAGTTGGTGACATCACTGTCGGTGGGCGGCCCTTGCCCTGCAGCCCCCGTGTGTGGTTTTTTTTATTTACTGAGTTAGCGCACACAAAGGTGTCACAGCGCTTTACATAAGAACCCAGCTGCAAAGATACGGGCTGAGAATTACAGGCGGTACATAAAAGATACAAACAGAAAGAAAAAAAATGCATGAAGGGGCTGACCTTGCTCCTGCAGCCCCGGTGTGTGTGGGTGTTTTTTTTCTAGCGCAAACTTTACCCGAAAGTGTCAGAGCGCTTCACAATAGGAACAGTAATGATACACGAGAACATTACAAGTGCGCAAAATACAAAAGCAAACACTGTTACATGCGGCATAAGTGGCAATCATGAGCAATACAAGAGGTAGCAAACAGTGCATTAATGGAGGAAAAAAGGGACAGGTGTACAGATTACAAGAGAAAACCAAGTGCAATTGGAGGCATAATACTGCAATATAAGGCAGACACTGAAGCATAAGAATAAGCGCTATGTAGGCAATTGTGGTACTGATGCAAGTGTCAAAAGCCTGCCAAATGTGAGAGGTATTAAACAATGTGTTACAAGAGAAAAGTGGCATGTACATGTTACAAAAGAGTGCCAAACACACATTCGCGGTGGTTGCAAGGTAGGATGTTGTTGGTACATTAAGTCATTTACCCAGAATTACAGGATATGGAGCAGGGTGTTTCTATTTATTTTGAAATGTCTGCTAACGCTATCCCCAAGGGTGCATAACTATTACAATACATGCTTTTGCGCTGTACAGTCGCCCCTTTTTTTTTTTTTTAAATGGCCGCCTAGCGTGTCTCAGATAGAGGTTTTTAAAAAATGTGTGTTGTTGCACCCACCAGCCACCCTTGTAAATGTATACCTGAATTCTTTGAAGTTGTGATACTTTTGTTTAAGAAAGGCGCTTTTAAAACCGCTGCTTTTTTTTGTTTTTTTAATACAGATGCAAGACTCTGCAAAAGCAGTCGTTACCAATGTACCCCCGGCGCTGGACACCCCTGTAATAACTAGCAATGCCGTAGACTTGACAACCCCGCAGCCAGGTATATATATTTTGAGTTGTGTAGTTCTACGTAGTTTTGTACACCAATCTCTCAGAAGTTCTCTTTTTTCTAATGTGGGTCTCAATGTATGTATACTTTTACAGCTTATGATCCCGACCTACAAGTTTTTGAAGATCTTATGGTGTACCTCGAGGCTCAAGAAGCTCTGAACAATGTGCAAAACACTTCAGTTCCTACATGTAAATAAAAAGACTCCTGTTATTTAAACTGTCTAAGACGCTCGGGAGTTGGCCAGAGTCCTGACCCTGAGGGTGTATAGGGGGACTCCTCAGAAAGATGACTAAGGCTGGGTATTATTTTTTCTTTACAGGCACCCCCATGTTATGCCCGAACGGCGTCGAGGTACAAGAGGCGGCGCGATGTTCAAAAGAAAGCCCTTTGAAGAGGGTAGCTTTACCTTCTAAAGTGGGACCACCGTCAAAGAAAGGAGTTGCAAAAAGACCTCTATCAGGTGTGTTTTTTACAAAGGGTGTGAAAAGTTCTAGCGGTGTTACAGACTCTCAAGCAGAAGGGTACAACAACTTGTAGCAATGCCTATATAAAAAGGTGGCTGTGTAGAACTTAGGATTGTGCTGATTGTATGTGTTGTTTTATGCTCCCTCTAACATATATATTTTTTCTGTTTATATTTTAGAAGCGGCTCAGAAACATGCTGCTGAAGAGAGGTCGGCGCAGCCCTAAAGGGACATAACAGCAACCGTCCAGAACAGAAGCGCTGCAAAAGGCGTGAGTAGGCGTGTACGCCAGGAGAAACTCTCTACGTACTACACACCAAACAACATGCTGCACAATCCTCTACAACAATCTATTCTGCACAGGGGTGGGGTCAGCACCAGCGGAGTGTTTACAAACACAGATAACACAGGGCAGGGTCTGTGTAAAACAGCTACAGAGGGTCTGATCCCTCTCAGGGTATCAAAAGGGAAAGGTGTCTCAAACACTGCCTCCCTTAAGAAGAAACATAGGGACTCAGAGAACCTTCCCAACCCTTTAAAACCTGTGAAGTCCTCCAAGGTATTCACAGAGCCCCAAACAGAACCCTTAAACCTAAAGCAGACGGCGCCGGTGTTCCCAGAGGTCCAGGCAAAGCCCTTAAGCCCTGAGAAGAAGAAGAAGAAACCTAGGACCCCTGAGCCCCAAGCTAGCCCCTTAGACTTATCTGTAAAAAGGGATGCTAAGCCCTTGAATGAGGCCTATACACCCATGAGCCCCAAGGAGGTGGTAGTTGTACCTGTGGGTGTAGAAGAGATGGCGCCGCCGCAACCCCCTAAAACATCGCGCCTCTCAAGAAAACATGTGAAGCTGAAACCGGGGGTCCCTAAGCTACAGTTAGCAGCGTCCCTCAGCAACCCTAATGCAACGATGGATCCACCCAGCGTCCTGAAATCCCAGACAGTGCCAAATAAAATAACTGTTCATGTAGAGGTGCACGCCCCTGAGCAGCCCCCAAAGCCGGTTGTAAGTGTTCAGGCCCAGCCTAGGGTCTCAACAGGTGATAATACGCAACCCCTTGAAGGTCCTTCTATCATGAATAGCCACGCTCTTGAGGTGATGAGGGGGATGGTAGACAGCATAGGTAGAACCCCAGAAGCAGTGTACCAACGGTCTTTGAGCACCGAGGGTTTACAGAACCCAGGTAACCAGTCACCACACCCTGACACAGGCATTTCACCTAGGACCCATGATTACAACAGCTCCTCACAATCCTCATACCCTTTGTCCCCTAGTACCTCTCCGGGGGCATACGACCCCACCATCCCCGCTGCCAACCCCGTATACAGTCCCGTGTCCAGCCCTGCTGCCAACCCCGTGTACAGTCCCGTGTCCAGCCCTGCTGCCAACCCCGTGTACAGTCCCGTGTCCAGCCCAGCTGCCAGCCCCGTGTACAGTCCCGTGTCCAGCCCAGCTGCCAACCCCGTGCACAGTCCCGTGTCCAGCCCAGCTGCCAGCCCCGTGTACAGTCCCGTGTCCAGCCCCGCGGCCGTCGTAAGCCTCAAACCGCCCTCAGCAACAAGTGTGGATGACAATACCACGGGGGCCCAGTGGGTACATCCGCTTTTTCCATACAAAGTTTGCAATGATCTGCTCCTGTACGCACCAGGGCGTTCGCAGTGGGTCCCTATTTCTAGAACACTAAAGGCACAGGCATTAAAGAATGGGGCTAAAGCTGTTAGCAGTATAGATGGTCCTGGGTCGGCGGTACAGAATGGGGTTAAGGCGGTTAGCAGTGCAGATGGTCCTGAGCAGGCGTTACAGAATGGGGCTAAGGCAGTTAGCAGTATAGAGGGTCCTGAGCAGGCGTTACAGAATGGGGCTAAGGTTGTTGGCAATATAGAGGGTCCTAAGGAGTTGCAGCCATTTGGACTATGGTGGCCAGAAAAGGCAGAAATACAGCCTCATACTACAAGCTTGGCCCGCAATCTGGGGGTGCACTTTGACGCTGACCTGTCCTTCAGACAACAAGCGGATAGAGTGGCAGGCATGTGCTTTGGGGTGATAAAGGGGTTGAGGAAGTTCTTTGACCTGTTGCCCTTTGAAGCAAGAAAAACCGTTACGGTTGCATTAGTAACATCACGCATCGACTACTGTAACAGCCTCTATGCTGGCACCAATAAAGTAGTCACACACAAACTTCAGATGGTGCAACATGCAGCAGCAAGGCTGGTTCTGAAATGGCCGAAAAGATCATCAGCAACCAAAGCCCTCAATGCATTACACTGGTTGCCCATAACAAAAAGGGTCTTGTTTAAAGTACTAATAATTACTTTTCGAGCTGTTCATGACCTAGGTCCACTATACCTAAGGAAAAAAATTCAGAGATACTGCCCAACTCGAGCATTACGATCTTCAACTGCCAAACTGCTTACCGTCCCAGGGTTTAGACTCAAAACCCGAGGGGGCAAGTCCCTGGCGGTATTGGGTGCAATCTGAGAGCATCGGACAAGGAAACCGATTTCGGTAAACATCTAAAAACCTGGATTTTTAATCTCCACAACTGCTAGAAGCCTAGTGTGATTCTGGATCTGGTCAAGTAAGCAGAGAGGCAACCTGACACCTGGTTGACCTTACACAGGCACCTAGATGCTCCTTGGAGCGATTGTTGCGCTATACAAATTGGCAATTACATTACATAAGGCCGCGCAAGGTGGTCCCCACCTAAGCAGGGACAAGATGGGCCTGTAAACACCCTAGATGTAGTGGGGGCTCTTGTAAAAGAGATACAGATGGCTGTTCGAAAATTAAAACGTCAGGCGAACGGCGCAAACATGAGAATTGAGCTGGGGTTTTCCAATAACGGCTTCAGGAGGGAGGCCCAACAGAAGGCTCAACAGAAGGTAGTGGAAAGGGTTGGGTTGTGTAAAAAAGTGATACTACAGGTGTGTCAGGCGGCTGTGGCCGACATACACGGTATACAGGCGTGACTATGGCAACACCAATCCCTAAAGACCTCCACAGCCACTGGTGCTCATAAGAGGCCCCCAAAATATACCCGTAAGGTCTAGAGTTTAGTGACAAAGTCTGTACGCTTCTTACAACTGCTCAAGCAGAGGCCATCTGCTGCCCCACAGCCCCTCAAACAAGACAACACTATTTCCCTAGAACCCTACAAACAAGACATCTGATTCCCTAGACCCCTCCAAACAAGGTCCCATAGCTTCAAGACCAACGCATGAAACATATAAACCAGCACTTCACCACCGACAATACATAGGTGCAGGGTCTAACATACCGAGGGTCGACCATTTGAAGGGGGTAGGGGGGCGGACTTTAAAACTCCAAACACAGCAACATTCAGAAGGACCTTGGGGTGTAACCGTAGCGGCGGCCTCCATGAACAAGACGCACAATGACACCGACCCACCTGTTCAGATAGGCTGGGACATGGTATCTAGAAAAGCCTGGGTGTGTAAAAAAAAAAAAAAAGTGGCTTAATAGTACAAAGCAACGTCGGCTTTTAATCCATAAGCTGAAGAAGGCGAGTATATGCGCTACCCGCAGGTTTACAAGGACCCCTGAGACATGTCCCACCCTGACCTCCCAAAATGACACAGCAGAGAACACCACCGCAAATCACACTCCTTCTGAGGAGGGCCCAGAGCCCTTGTTTTTAGAGAGTGTTAGAAGTTACACTCGCAATGTAGAGAGGTTTAGGGCCGTAGAACACTATGAGGAGTTTAGATTTGTTAACCTACACCAAATAACATCATCAGATCAGGGTGTTCTAGCTCTACATCAGGCTGTGCAGGAGCTCATAGAAAGGTTGTTACACAATGTGGGGCCTAATGACTTTTTCCAACTCCTCTTCCAGGGGCAGGGATTTGATACTCCGTTGTTCACCAGGCGGAAGACCCGAGATGTTTTTGACACTGTGAAATTTTTAGAAAACCTCTCAAGGCTTTTACAGAGTAAGGCTGAACTAGTCGCCTATGGCACTTTTAGAGTCATAGCCCTCATTGTACGGGGGCGTGAGGGGGGTGTTTCCAGACCTTTAAAGAGCATACTATACAGTCAAATAATTGGTAAGAAACAGCGGTGGCTGCTCAACTTTAACATCCCCTCTGCCAATACATGTCTGGCTGCCAGCATTGTGGGGCTGCTGATGGCTCGCAAGACCCCTGACGCTGTCATCATGTCTAGAGCTGCTGAAGCCCATGAGGTTCTTGAAATACCTCCTGACCGAATGGTCGGCTTTGGCGATATAGGTCTTTTTGAGAACTATTTCGCCGTGACGGTGAAAGTTCTTTATCACAACGGTTCCTGGCAGTACTTTACAACCGGGGAACCTGTGAGAAACAAGACCGTATATGTCCTCCACATCGAAAATCATTTTTACGGCATCTTGAACCTTAAAGGTTTTCTGGGGGTCAGGTATGTGTGCGCCCACTGTGACCATATATACAGCAATAAAACATACCACCAGTGTGAAATGCATTGTAAGATGTGTCAGAGGGACGGGTGTATAGAAGAGGCAACCCTGAAGGTGAGGTGTGGCACATGTAGGATGTTTTGTCGCTCGCAAAACTGCTTGAGCATGCACGAGAAATCTTTCAGCCGCGTCCCTAAAAAGGACTGCAGCGAGTGTGGGAGGTATGTGGCAACGGATCACAAGTGCAAAGGTATGATATGTCCCCGTTGTCATGTGTCTTACAAGGCCGGCACCAACCACCAGTGTTATATGGTTAAAGGTCTACCTCCGACCAAGACCGAAGACTATATAGTGTTTGATATAGAGTGCACACAAGAGATGGGGGTACACCAGCCTAACTATATTTACGCACACCATCTAACTTCCGATGACTGCTGGGAGTTTGAGGGACGAACGTGCGTTGGTGATTTCCTAAACACTTTCATTCAACCCAAATTCCAAGGGTATACCATGCTCGCCCATAACTCGAAAGCCTATGACTCCTTCTTTATTCTGCGAAACATGATTCGTGAAAAGATACAGGTGGAACTCATAACCCAGGGGCTTAATCTGATGCTGATGACGGTATGCCCTAAAATACGGTTCATGGACACCCTGAATTTCCTACCCATGAAATTGAGCAAGCTGCCAAAGGCCTTTGGGTTCCCAGGGTGTAAAGGTTATTTTCCACACTTTTTTAACACCTGGGCTAACCAGAATTATGTGGGGCCTATGCCTCCTCCTGACAGCTACGGGGTTGAATACATGATGCCTGATGAGAAAGTGAGCTTTCAACAATGGTACTCTGAAAACCGTGAAAAGGAGTTTCACTTTCAAACAGAGTTGAAAGCTTATTGTCAGGCTGATGTAATGATCCTGCGGCAAGCTTGTAACCTCTTCAGAGATGTTGTGGTGTCTATGACTAAAGAAGTAACGGTCTTGAAACCTGAGACACTGACTAAGAAAGTCAAGGCATTGACATCCAAAACCCCTGAAATGCGGCACGCAGTCAAATACATAGACCCATTTCAAAACGTCACTCTGGCATCCATGTGTATGTCCATCTACAAACACATGTTTTTGAGGCCAGAAACTATAGCTCTAGTACCGCCAGACCTCTATAACGGTAAACAGAAACGTTATTCAACCCCCTCTATCCAATGGCTCATGCACGTCTCTGAGAAGGAAGACATACAAATTCAGCATGCCTTACAGGGTGGTGAATACCGCCTGGGCCCTTATTACCTGGACGGGTTCTCTGTAATTAAGGGTGTGCCGACGGCCTTTGAATTCAACGGTTGTTTTTACCACGGCTGCCCCAAGTGTTATAAACCCCACGAGTATAACAAAATGCTTGGTGCCAAATTTGAACACTTCTACAGACGTACTCTGACAAAGGCCCAGTATGTTGAAAACCAGGGCTTTGCTTTGAGAGTTCTTTGGGAGCATGAGTGGTTAGACATGTTAAAAACCGACACAAACCTCTGCTCTTTTCTTAAGACTCGTGATTTACCCACACCTCTGGAACCCCGCGATGCCTTATTTGGGGGCGTACAAATGCCATACAACTGTACAAGGCTGCTGGTGAGGGTGAGAAAATACACTAATATGATTTCACCAGTCTGTACCCTTTTGTGAACAAGATGAAGTTGTACCCGCTGGGTCATCCCACCATCATCTATAGAGATTTTAAGCCCCTATCCGAATACTTTGGGCTTATCAAATGTGAAATCTATCCTCCTAAGCAGCTTTACTTCCCGGTGTTACCATGCAGAGTCGATGGCAAGCTGATGTTCCCCCTCTGTCGAACATGTGCGATGCTTAAAGAAGTTGACGGCTGCAGACACACCGATGAACAAAGGATGCTTACAAGGACCTGGTGTAGCATCGAGGTACAAGTTGCCTTAGAGAAAGGGTACAGGCTAGGTAGAGTACACAAAGTGTGGCATTTTAAGAGCACTACAACACAACTCTTTGCCCCCTACATTAATTTGTTTCTCAGAGACAAACAGGCGGCCTCAGGGTATCCTGAATGGTGTACTAGTCAGGATGCAAAACAGAAATACATCGACTACTACGCTCACGAGGGTATCTGTTTACGCCCCATCTGATAGAGGTTAATCCTGTACGACGCCAGTTAGCCAAACTCTGTCTCAACTCCTTATGGGGAAAATTTGCACAGCGCACAAACCTTTCAAATACTACCTTAATATCAGATCCTGATGAACTGTTCAAGTACCTGTTTGCCCCATGCTACGAGGTGTCCCGCTGCGAGTTTATCGATGACGATACCGCGGCTTTGTGTTGGAAATACGCCCAAGAGTACCCCACATCGAGTAACAACATAAACATTTTCATAGCCTGCTTCACAACAGCCCACGCTCGTCTAGAGCTTTACGGGGTTATGGATAAGCTCCAGGATCGCTGCTTGTATCACGATACAGATTCTGTGATTTTTCTGAGCAAGTCGGGGGATGAAGACCCTCCTCTGGGAGATTATCTGGGTAATCTAACCAGTGAGCTAGATAAGGATGAGTATATAAAATAATTTACTTCCTCAGGGCCTAAAACATACAGTTGCCGTACCAACAAGAACAAGGTGTGTATGAAGGTCAAAGGGATAACATTAAATGTCAGCAACACCCTAAAAATCAATTTTGATAGTTTGAAGAATCTGGTGCATGAATACGCTACAGCAGACGATTCTGAGAATGCTAAAACCATAGTCGTGAACCAGCCCTGCATAGTCAGATCCAAAAAGAAGTGGGAAATCACAACCCAGCCTCTACATAAAACATTGCGAGTTGTTTTTGATAAAAGGGTCCTGACCACCGACTATAAAACACTGCCTTATGGTTATTAGACTCATTAGAGAGACACCCGCCACAGCATGGACACTAGGTTACAGCATCCGTTCTCCTGCGTGCTAGCAGGACCCTCAAACTGCAGGAAAAGCTACTTTATAAAAAAGCTCTTAGAAAATGCCGGCTCTGCTTTATCACAAACCCCTAACAACATTGTGTGGCTTTATTCATGCTGGCAGCCTCTTTATACAGACTTGGTCGGCCGGTTCCCACATATCAAATTTATAGAGGGTATACCGGATAACCTCAACGATGATGAGCTACTACCCCCAACCCTTGTAAATATGATAATTGTTGATGATCTGATGCGTGAAGGTGGTGATCATCCCGAGTTAGAGAGAGCTTTTACTCAGTATTCACATCATCGTAATCTAAGCATCTGCTACATTGTGCAGAACTTGTTTTACAAAGGCAAGAACAGTAGGTCTATAGCTCTCAACGCTTCATACCTTGTTTTATTTAAAAACCCTCATGACAAACAACAAATAGCCGTCATAGCTAAACAGATGTACCCCGGAAACACACACTTCTTCATGGAGGCCTTTAACGACGCTACAGCAAAACCCCACGGGTACCTGTTGGTAGACTTAAAAAATGAAACTCTAGAAGACTATAGACTAAGGGCTGATATTTTTCCCCAAGAGCTACCTGTAGTTTACACCCCAAAGCCCAAGACCAGGACCTATAAAAAGCAGCGCTGATGTCTTCTAGAACCATTTACAGCCCCACCCTTATAACGCTCAGTGGTGACCATGTCTGCACACCTACGTCGCAATTTAGCCCTCCTGAAAATGCTTGTTAAAGCCAGTCCCCAACATCGAAAGGCCATCCTGGGCACCGCTTCTGACGATTTAGTGGCTGCCATTTCAGAAATAGCCCTAAACACCCTAAAAGGCAACGTCCCTATATCAAAGCGTCAGTTACAGGTTCTGAAGAAGAAGAAGGGGCTTATCCAGAAGCTCAGTAATAAAAGGGCCACACTCATCACCAAGAAGAAACTGGTGAAACAGTCTGGGGGATTTATAGGTAACTTGCTGGGGATAGCTATACCTGTAATTACAAGCCTCCTCGCGGGTCAGTGATGGATCATGCCACAAAAATGTATCTGGTTCCTAGGCAGCAAATGGAGCAGCTGGGGTCCACCTCAGACAACGCCTGGGATATCCGTAGAAATTAGACTCTACGCCTGGATACTGAAATTAAAGACATTTTGAGCAGGACTGATCTAAACCCCTACGACAAGGCTAACCTATACACCAGCACTCTCAAAAATTTCTTAAATTACTACGGCCAGTGGAATACCGAGAAGAACAAGTTGACTCTATATACCCCAGACTCTGAACAACCAGCTGCTCAGGCCCCCGACCCTCAGCCCCTACAACCGCCTCCCGATCTTGCGACAGCCTCAGATACCTTTGTTGGAGACCTCTTAAAAAATATAGGTCAGAGGCACAGAGGGGCTGCGCAGATGCTAATGAGTAAACTAGCCGCTTCTAAAGACCTAGCTTCTTGGAATGAACGCGGCGAGTTTCTCTACAAGGGCCAACCGGTTGCAGGGTCGCATATGTACGATCTAGTCAAAGGTCTCACACATCCCAAAATCCTAACGCCTCAAAATGCACCGAGAGGCTGGGAGCAGTTTCTGAGGGCCGCTGCTGAACTCAATATACCCTCCACGCTTGTTGGTAATAATGAACACCGACGCCTGCTAGACAATTTGAAGGACCCCCTACTGCCATCGCCTACAGGGTCTGTAGTTCGAAGGCTATCCCCTAAATGGTCTACCCCTACACAGCTGGCGACATCTAAAAAAAAAGACATTGCCCCAACCACCCCTCACATGGATTTTTGAATAGTTGTGGGTGTGATTTTTTATTCCTAGGTTTCTTCAATAAAGTTTTGTCAACTAAATATTTGTAATAAACACCCTGTTATAACTTTACAAACCATCTCAGTCGTTTTTTAAAAACATTTTTATGGTGCATGTATATTGAAATAACGAGTCTGAATGCATGTTTTAAAAAAATATAATGTCTTTATTTTATACGTTCAACATTAAGCATACAACAGTTATAAACCCTTACAGTTTTGACAAGGTACATATTCTGTTTTTACAGGTCTGACCGACACCCGGGTGTTTTCTTTTACATATTTCTCAACTATACGGTCATTGTTAACAAGATCCCTCGGATATAGATTTAAGAAATGTCTAAACGAAACACCCTGTGACATTTTACTGATAAAATAAATACAATGTTCCCCGCATGTGATGGCCATGGAATCCTGCACCCTTAGTTCGTTATACTCCACCACCGCCGCAGCTTTTTTCACAAACTTGAATATAGGAGTTGTATAGAGTCTGTGCTCAGGGAACTCTGCGGTACTGTCAAACACTGTAACCTTGTCAACATCTATAAACATGGCTACCCAATGTGTCCCAGCCTGGTCATGCGGGTCTGTGTTAAAGACTAGGGTGCATGGTCTTTCTGCCCCTATTTTGGTTGGTAACCCGTCGCTAGGGAAAACACCCAAAAAGTATTTCCTAGCGTATTTATGTCTGCTTAAGAAGTCACGTATCTGCACCGTATCCTTTTCAAAAATGTTTTTAAAGATAGTCAAACAAAATCTGCCTTGCGTGGTTGATCTGAATGATGCTGTCGAATACAGAGAATACGACCATGTTCACATTAGCCGCCAGTGGAGCTGCGAATCGTATTTCAGCTTTTAGATTCCCATTTTTGACCAGGTTGTAGTGATCGCCATCTTCCATGTCCGGTGTCAGGTCGAATGCGAACAGCGTGTATCCACGTCCATAGCCTTCTCTTGACACTGCTACACCGCAGTCCCTATGATGCTTTCCTGTTATCGAAACCAGTCCCTGATATTCCCTGATGTAATGCCCGGCTGCAAAACTGGGTGTGTAGAGTTTTGCAGGAATCACATTGCCCTCATGGGCCAGCGCTGCGTAGTTGATGTTGTAGTGTTTAAAATTGAAGGGGTTTGAGCCATAGGTGCCACTAAAAGCTGTATTGTCCACAAACCCTATGATGATGAGTTTTGGTAGCTGCCCCAGAAATAAATTCTGCTGTTGTGTTAAGCGGGTACCTGCAGGGATGCTGAATACCTTCAGAGCTACTCTTTCCACAGCGTACTTGGCGTTGGAAATTTGCAAAGCTTCGGGGTGCACTAACCTGACGCTCGGTGATACTTTCACTCTCTTTACAAACAGGCTCGCAGCCTGTATGCTCAGCTTGTACTGCTCAGCATCCCTGTTGATGAGGCAGAATGAGTCCTTGTTGCGATTGAGCTTGATCTTAAGATCAATTCCGTTGATGAGCAGTTTATCTTGGAAGAAGAGGTCCGAATGTATGCGCCCCAGGAGGTCAAAGGTACGGCTGGCTGCAGCATACCCCGCTCTTTTTATAAAGCCCTTATCACCATCCAGAGCTGTGATTTCAAACTGGCTGTGTATTCCTGTGAAAGAGACCCGCTGAAAGTTGTGTGTCAAGGGCGTCGCTACTGTAATTTAGAATGCTTTCTATGTAGGCTCTGTAGGCGTACATGTTATCGTTCTGGGTGATGAGTCGGTCGCCCAGGGTGATGTCCACTTGATTAAACATGGTAGCTAGAGGGTAAGCGATTGGTGCCACTTTAGCGCCGTCGTCAATGTCTGACCCATCCGCTTTTACGATTTTACACATAAGATGCAGCAGATTGTTGTTAAGATCCAAATACATATTCGCGGCCCCTCACACATAAAACTCTATAGGTGCCAGCGGTGTCAATGCTGCTAAAGGTGACACCTCCATGAAGAAGCTGTTTTCGATGCTTGTCTGTGTGGGTTTTAGACTAAACACGTCTAACTCTGATTTGGCGCACTCTCCAGATCCACAATGTACGAAGGCCATGGCTGTGTTTACAAGGCTTTAAAAAAATATTTACTTTAGAGCCGGTTTGCTTCTTCGCAGCTCTCTTCCGTCTTGGAGCTCTTCTTTTCTGAGGGGGTTTTGAAGCGGTCCTCCTTTTTTATAGGGGGCTGGGGGACCCCGGCGTCTGGAAACATGCAGTTTCCTTTTGACACTCGCCCGTGGCTTATACATCAAACCAGCTACTTCTTGAGGCTGCTTGTTCATGCGCTCTGCAACCGCCGATGTAACAGACCCCACCACCTCCTGGGCAATGTTCGTGGCAGCCACCTTAACATGAGGTTTTCCAATTTCATAGCCTCTTCTCAGGAAAGGCATAGCTCTTCTAAACAGACTCCTAAAGAATCCTCCTAATCCAGCCCCGTACATAACAGGTCAACCTTGAAAGTACGGTGGTCCTCCATAACCGGCTTCACTTCTGTAATAGTCTCTGTACATAGACGGATCTCCGTAGGTTTTCATAACCACCATGATGGCTGCTTAATACCCTCTGTCGTGTCTAGGTCTTAAATGAAGCTTGACAATAACTTTCCCGTATTTAAAGGCCACCGGCTCAGACTGATCATCGTAGATAATAATTGAAATGGTGTCAAAATGGTTTTTAGAAACTTCAACGTAGTCAGGTTTGTTAAATTGTATAATGACCATGGTATTATTATCACCCTGTACATGCACCCACCTTAACAACGGCGAGTAACTATCACCTATCCTCTGAGAGCGTGTAGAACCCGGGGCACGTGTGATCTTGTTCCACGGGGCTTTTCACATGTTGTACTGTCCCTAAAATCCTTCTTAATTTACCTGAGCAGTTAAACAGGGTGTTTCGATTTATGGATTTAAGAAACACCTTCCTTCTCACATTATCTAGCACCAGATGAATATTCGGATGTGGTTCTATACTGGCTATGGATTTGTTGATGGCTTCGATAATGCTTGAAACGTGTGGGTAGTAGCCGGGCGGGAAGGATGTGTGTATGCCCGTGGGGTCCTGTTCCCTCTTGATGTGAAACTTGGTTTCGGCCGCGGTAAATGTATTCCATGTTCTAGGGTATTGTATTTCTGTTAGGGCAACCTCCCAGTCCCCCTTCAGGTCCACAGCCTTAGCCAATTTGACGGTGTAATTAGAAATCTGATTGTTGGGGAACATTCCTTAGAAGCGTTGGATGGTAAGGTTATATAAAAGGGTGTAGTCTCCATCGTGGCAGCGGCTTTTAGCTCACACACCCTTCAGGGAGCTGGCCAATACCCAACTGTTAAATTTCTCAGGCCAGCCGCGCCATTTGACATATGCCTGGCTCTTAGCACCTGTACCTTTCCTTTTCAGAACCTTTTCAACCCTATACACACGGTTTGGATCATAGGGCACCTTTTGTAACTCTTCCTTGTAAAAGGATCCCGACACCGTCTCCCCATCGTAGTCCTTTAACCTGTAAATATACAGCCCTTCCTTAAGCTCCACACTTTCCACTATAAATATTTCATCACTAAAGGTCTGCTGGTAACCCTTCGTGAAGACTCCTTTCAGTTTTGAAATCCTTACGTGATCACCATTTTTAAAAACAGGCTTCTTCACCTTTGTCCCGAAGTTAGGACCATACACATTTCTCCAAGCAGTTAACGAATTATCAGGGGTTACCTCTTCAGGTGCCATTTTGATGGTCCTATGATAACTGGCATTATATACAGCTAAAAAAGCCTGTAGAACATCCACGTATCTGTATGTATTGTTGGCTGTAAAATACCGCCACATCCTAGACTTTAAAGTTCTGTTAAACCTTTCTACAACCGCTGCTTTTACCTCTGTGTGTGTTACGAAATGTTGAACATTGTGCTGCTTTAATAATTTCTGAAATGACTTGTTTAAGAATTCTTTTCCGGCGTCTGTTTGTAGTTTTTGAGGAATGCGCCCCTTATCGAAGATGGCTTTGACGCTAGCTCCACTTTTATCACGCAGCGCCTCTGCGTACGCGTACTTGGACAACACATCTATGACTGTTAATATATAACAGGCTCCGTCATTATGTTTTGCTATATCTTGAAGGCTGATTATGTCCGCTTGCCACTGATAATCTATACACGCATTAACGATTGTAGGACGCCTCTTAAAGCGTCTTCTGGCTGGTTTATGTAGTGAATATGTCTCCTCTCCTGATAACCATGTCTTCACAGCTTCCCTGCTTACCGACTCCTTTTCAGCCCCAGCCCTTCTATATAGAGCGGCGCCACTTCCAAAGCTGCCAACCCCTCTTGTATCATAATAAAGTTTCCTTAACAGGCCCTCCGACATGTTAGCAGTCATTACAGTACAGGAAATGAAAGACGCTTGTTTTGTGTAAGAACATTTTATTAAAAAAATAATGAGTATTACCAAATCACAGACATAGGGTTTCATATCTTTTCACAGTAAGCATAGTAAGCACGGCTTAACACATATACGATTTTTTGGGGTGTAACATTCTACTACTTTACTTTGAATACACGCTAGCATGTAACAATGCATCAGGTCATGTAACAATGCATCAGGTCTTATCTATTATAAAAAAACCTTTGTGGTGCCAGGGCCACTACTTTTCTGCTTTTTAGATACACATTACACATGCACCTTTCTATAAGTCTTTCTATCATTTTTCTGTCACAGCACGCACAGGCGTTTGGCATGCTTCTTAGTTTTGCGCAGGGGTCATTGGCATAGCGTATCTCCTTTACTGTCGCCATCAAGATCTTCAACATGTTAGGGTGGACAAAATTATTTTCATCGCTCACGCCGTGCACCACCCTTAGCAGCTTATACATCTTGTACGGATCAAGCAAACTACATATGTGCCGTATCATTCGGTCTCTGTATGATTCGGCAAGACACTCGTGCGCCACCTGTTGAGGGTCCCTAATACGATGGCCGAAACCCATGTTGTAATAGTCCCGTTTGACACATGCTCGTACAACTATAGCTGCGAAACCTTTAACACCCGTTATAGTGTCTCTGGGGAACCACGCCGTTGCTTTTACAAACTCGTCGTTCTTAGAACCATCTTCAAATTCCATGGGCACAGGTGAACTCGGCTTTGTGGAACTTCCAGTCTGGTTTGCACAGCATATACAAGACAGATTCAAGCTGCGACCTTTTACAGTCTGCCCCTGGGCCTCCGTTCTTTTCGGTGTTTCATCCTAGGTTCAAAAGATAAATATTGGCACCCCGTTAGCGGTAGAAAGACAACAAACTTTCATGTAAAGGGTCTACGCCTAACATTTTTTTTGACTTACCCACACATTTTCACCGCCCTCTGCAGCGGCTCTGAAATCTTGAGAGTCGGTAATATCCATCGGTGATCCCTCATCTTCAACGCTTGTATCAGGCTGTTGCACAACTACCTTCGTAGGACTCCTAGCCTTCTGAACATCCATGGTTTCATAGAGGTGCGTATTAGGAGGGGGCCTAGTTTGATTTTCTTTGTGCATTATGAAGTAAGTGCATCCCCCTGGTGCTGCTCTCTAGAGGGTCACAAACAAAAAAAAAAGAAATATTAGTGTTCGATAGTTGTAGAAATAAAATACATCCTTATGTAAATGGCTGCTCATAACATTTTGACTCGCCTTCACATTTTCACAGCCCTCGGCGGCAGCTCTGCCGTCTTGAGTGGTTAATATCCTGCGATGCCCCATCAGCCGCGGTTCTGACATCTTGAGAGTCGCTAATAACAGCCGATGCTCCCTTACCTTCCACGCTTGTGTCAGGCTTTTGAACAGGGACATTCTCAGGAAAAAGACTCTCGTGAAAACCCACGTGTTCATAGACGGGTGTATTAGGCGGAACTATGGTGTCTTCCTCATCCTCCGCCTCCAAGAGCATGCTTTGCTCAAGCGTCAAGTCGCCACTCGAACGCTCGCTAGAGCTGCTGCTGCTGTCGCTCTTAATCTGGGACACCGGGCACCGCCAATCCTTGAGACCTGGGGCGCCAAAGCGCTTAGCAAACCCACAGCCAAAAGCAGTAACGTTGCAACCCATATCCTTAGGTTCTTCTGGTTGAGCATTCTCGTCCATTACCAAAGGGCTTATGGTTCTGTAATAGCTACTGATGGGGGGCTGTGAGCCACCAAACCAGTGTTTTCTCGCAAATGGGGTGTAGCTCTTCTTTTCTGCCATGGTGACCCTTCACGTAGTCCAGCGGCTGCTTGCTATACCAGGCTCCTGACACAGGTTTATTTGTATTCTAAGAAACCCCAACCCCTAAAAGAGGCATATAGCTCTACACCATAACAGGGACACATGGCCTCAGGGCGGTGACGCCACGCCTATCTCTCCAAAAACAACCCTTCCCCCCTATGACTCATTCGCCCCCTTCCGGGACAGCTGCTTACCCTTGTCAACACTAGTGCCACCTGTCACTTGTTGTTGCCAACAGTTTAAGGCCAGGACTGTTTAAGGCCTGGCCTGTCCATTTTAAAACCAGGCCTGTCAAATTTAAGACACGGGTTTGCTGCCAGACCTGTCAAATTTAAGACACGGGTTTGCTGCCAGACCTGTCAAATTTAAGACTAGGGTTTTGCTGCCAGCCCTGTCAAATTTCCAGACAGACCTGTCAAATTTCCTGCCAGCCTTTTCCTGCCAGACCAGTCAAATTTCCTGCCAGAGCTTGATGTGAAAGGTATCACTATACACTACTGATAACTCATTCTGTTGCCAATATCTTATAGGGTGAGGTGTTCACAATGACAGGAACTATGACGCACACACAGAGTGCGGGGGTTGGAGGTGAGGATGGGACAAAGACAGGGGCTTGTTAACCTGTATCATCACATCACGAGGTAATCTGTAGGGCGCAGAGGCCTCACGAACATCAGCTATGGGTGCAGCTGGTACAATCTTCTTTTAATAACTGGTAAATATTTTTTTTTTTTACTAACACCAGGCTGTGCAAGATTTGTATCACTTATATGAATCGAGGGCAGTCTATCAAAGTGTTTGCAGTGTCTGAGCAATAGACAGGCAAGTGTACAATCAAAAAAGAAATTAGAAAAATGTCATAGTGCAGAATAATAAAATCCGAACAGCGGCTCCTCGGCTAAGGCGGAGGAGATCGTCCCGTTGCTCTCTGAGCAGTGCAAAAAGAAATAAAAATTAGAATAACACAACGTAAGCATTTTATTTTCAGTACGGAGCCTGGTTAGGACGGGCGTGGCTGGCCTGGGCTGGGCTGTCATCAGAGGGAGAAGTGATTGGTGCTCCATAAGTGCGCATGACGATTTGGCTGTCGACCTTGTGCCCTCAGCATTTCTCCACCTGGCTGTGTTGCACAGCCGGGTGGAGAACAGTCATCTGAGCTGCAAATCAGGCGCTCAGACCAATCACAATGCTGCTGTCATGCTGGAAGCCTGGGTGCTGCCTGGAGCCAGGAATAGTGGGACGACGGAGAAGAGGTGGCGGGCGACGACCAGCAGGTAACCCCCTCACCACCACCGTTCCCTAGCAGCCACCACTGCCAAACCCTATAATGCTTTGCAGGGCATCCCCGTACAATATATCATATTGCCTCCTGAACCTGTGAGCAGCGATCTATACCCCGTATAAACATCTCTACTCCACTTTCTCCCTTCTGCTTGGAAAACAAATGAAAATGTAACTATTAATCTTCATATTGTATTTGTGTTTGCATAATAATTTCGAACCCCTTGCAAGACCGAATGCACTTTCTGGGTGGTCGAGTATATAGATACTCCATTTGCTCTAGTTATATTGCTCTATGTAGCCCTGGTGATGTCAGATACGATTCCGATTTGCATCTGGTTCTGGATGCCCTCTGTAGTGCTTTGTTAAAAAGGTATTGGGTGAAGCGAGGTGTACACGATGCATGCTGGGTGTGATGTTAGAGTTCTGGTGTGAGCCTTCTTCTTAAACTAAGCACTTAGTTGATATTTACAAGCTCTGTTGCGTCATCCTTGCACCACCCAACGTGGTGCAAGAGCGATGCAACTCAAAAATGTAGATGTACGAAGGCACGCAAGGCCACCTTGCGTGGCTCTGAGTAGCTTCATAAATCTTGAGTAAAGCAACACAGCGGAAAACTCTAGATTACCTTACTCTGCGCCAGGGAGGAGTTCCATGGGTGTTGCGTGGGTGTTACCAGGCAACTCTCATTGTTTTTTTACACATTCCCAGATTTAGCAGGAACTGGCATACATGGGAATGTGACAAAAAAATATGCCTCCCTAGGTGAGGTATAATGAGGAGAAACATCTTTATTTCTCCTTGTTACTTCTTTCTGTGTGTGCTGCATTCTGCAGAACACACAAAAAAGAGGAATTGGCCTCCCAGGATTTTTTTTGTGCAGGAAGGTGACCCTTCTTGCACAAAACAATCCTGCGTGCAACACAGGCACCCTTGCCCAAACGGCACCAGCTCAGGGACAGGAATGTGTCCTATTTTTTGAATATCTTGCATTCTGCCCTTTCCCTGTGGCACAGCACAGTGACTTGCTGTGCTGCGCCACATTCTCATAAATATGCCCCTAAATATGCAAAGCGTGTAGTGGAAAAAGATCGAGAAATAAGATGACAGCTTGCATATGCTGACGAGTTGTTCTTTTGAGTTTGGTCCAGTTGGTATCTTAGAACAGCCATGTTGTTATGAACCTTCAAAACTCCAAGTCATGGTCCTTATTTTCTTTGCCAAAGTTTTCTAAAACTTGGAAGTCTCTATGAGACGAAGCATTCACCCATTTGAGCTTTTTTCGGTGTAGTTCATCCACCACTTTTGTTTCCTTCCGCAGAGCCTGTTTAGAACCCCTTCTTTGGCTTTTCCTGTTTGTCTGAGTTATATGTGATTAGAGCAAGAGCATCTGCTGCTATTTGTTGGTCTGTGATTTCTGGGTGTCCTGAGGAGCAACACCAACACCTTGGTCAGCGTCTGTTCTCATGATCGCATCATCCCAGGACTCTGGCTTTGTTGATGTCACTTGACATACCTACATAACACCTTCTTATTGCCCTCTACCTCTTTTTGTACTCATTTAGCCTTTGCTCTATACACCACCAGCCTACTCTCTCCTTTACCCATTCTTTCTCTCGTAAGGCATTAAGTGGTCAATAGCTCCAGAGAGATTTGGTGACAAAATGGGCTCTCATCAGGTCTACACCTTCATTTGAAGCTTGACTGTGTTACACAGGAATACATATTATTAGTTTGTGCGTAAACACTCTTTATGCTTCTTTGCTAGCAGAACCCTAGGATACACCGAACACATGTGTTGTAAGTGAGAGAGTTCCCAGTCTGTCATATGCAAACAACTCTGTCCTAGTAGGAAGGGGTTCAGTAGCTTTGTGCAAGCTCTTGGCAGACTCTTGGCCAAAATCATCAACTCTTCTCTTTCCACTGGCTGTGTCCCCACCTCCCTTCAGCTTGGTCAAATCTCACCCATTCTCAAAAACACCACTGCTGACCCCAATGACCTTAACAACCTTCGCCCTATCTCTAACCTTCCATTCCTCTCTAAAGCCCTCGAAAAATGTGTCCTATTGCAATTAGAGAAACATATCGCCTCCTTCAACCTCCTTGATGTTTTTCAATCCGGCTTTAGAAAGGGTTGCAGTACAAAAACTGCTATGCTAAATATCACTGATGACATTCATCGCTCCCTAGACAAAGGGGAATCCTCATTACTAATCCTCCTCGACCTCTCAGCTGCATTTGATACCGTCCACCACCCCACCCTTCTCAACACTCTCAAAGACCGGTTCGGATTAGATGCCAATGTATTCAAATGGTTCTCCTCATTCCTTCAAAACAGATCACAGCAAATCAAGCTCAGCCACTTTCTCTCCAAACCTCAACCTGTCTCACTCGGCGTCCCTCAAGGATCCATCCTCTCCCCAACTCTATTCAATCTGTTCATGCAACCACTCACCCTCACCTCAAACAAGCTAATATTAATTACCATCTCTATGCCGATGACACCCAATTATATTACAAGATCAAATCCCACAAAGACATTCTCCACCTCAATGAGACCTTGACCAGAATTCAAACATGGTTCCATCGGAACCATCTCAAACTGAGCCCAAATAAAACTGAAATCATCCTTTTCTCCCCCAAAAACAACTCCCTTCCCATTCAACTCTGGATAAAGGACATCAAAGCTCTTAACTGCCCACTCTCCACCTCTAATTCGGTCAAATCCCTAGGCATCAGTATCGACCAGAATCTAAATCTCATCCCCCACGTTAAAAATGCATCCAAAAGTGCGCTTTTCACCCTTCTCCACCTCAAGAAACTTAAACCATTTATTCCAGCAGACGATTTCAAACTTGTTGTCCAATCGCTTGTCCTTTCCAGGATCGACTATGGCAACGCCACTTTGGCTGGCACCCCTAAAACTCATCTTGCTCCGATTAAATCTGTCCTCAATCTAGCTGCGAGACTCATCTCTGATTGTAAATTTTTTTATCACATCTCCCCTGTCCTCAAAAATCTCAATTGGCTCCCAATAGAAGGAAGATCCACCTACAAGATTGCCTGCATCACTCACAAAGCTCTTCACCAAAACCCCCTTCTTACCTTACAACGAAACTACACAAAGCAGGTTGCTCCAGGTCCCTGAGGAGCACAAACTCCCTTGTCTAGATCCCACCCAGACTCAAATGTCAAAAGACCCAATCCTGTGCGTTCTCTGGTAACGCTCCTACAATTTGGAACTCTCTCCCTGAGGATCTTCGCTGCAACCCCTCTTACCCTCTCTTCAAAAAGGAACTCAAAGTACTCCTTCTCAACAAATACTGGGGTATCTAATGTTACTGACTCTGAACATGTCCACTCCTCTCTCTTCCCTTGTCCGCTCCTCTTCCCACCCCCTGTCCACTCCTCTCTCTTCCCTTGTCCGCTCCTCTTCCCACCCCCTCTCTATCCATTCATTTTTTCTAACTCCCCCTCTCTTCGCACCCTCTCTATCCTAACTTATAATATTCACTTTCCACTTAATGTTATCTCGCTGTTTCTTTGCCCCCTTAGCCCTGTTGAATGCATTGTCATACTGTAACTCTTTTTCGCTTAATTGTTAAATTTATCTCATTATGTTCACCATCCTTGTAAAGCGCTCCGATACTCTTGGGTCCAGTAGCGCTATATAAAACCTTTGAAATAAAGATTAGGGAGAATATTGTAAGCTGAAGAACAATGAAAGTAAGACCAAGATCTCGATTGTAGGGAACCTCTCCCAGAAAAGATCAGAGTAAAGTTCCAGTGAAAGAACTAAGAGTTGGACACGGTCTCCAGATATACATATCTGGGACTGCATATAGATGATAAAGACCCATGGACATCATATCCAGAGAATGTATTGAGAAAGACCAGCCAAGCTGGGCATCAATATGTTTGCCAGAACTGCAGGTCAATGATCTGCCATCTTTTGTAGATAAAGCTGTTGACACAAAGGACGAATAAAAGCATATTGATGAAAATAAAGTGCCTCAGAAAGAACCTCCAATAGAACAGGGAAATTCAATAGGAGGCTGTGAGAGATTGGGTTGTTTGTTGACTAAGGTGTGAGCCCTGGTCAAGCAACAACCTCAAACACATCACTAAATTAACCTGTGCTTAACCCTGGGTAGCTTGGTGCAAAAAGCAGTCTGACTTAACTTGGAGGGAATGTGTAAAGAATTTATATAGCTCAAAAACAGTAATAAAGTGAAAACGCAACACAAGAAAAATCCCACACCAAGTTAGAAGAAGAAAAATCGAAGTCATTTTTGACACCAAAAATCCAATCAGTAGAACTGGACTTATGAATTTTCAAAGTTTTTAGTAAAAAGGTTTTAGTAAAAATTAGCATCTAAAAAGAGAAAAACGTCAACTGTGCACATCTAGTTGCGTGAGACCAGCTTGTAAAAATATGGCCAACAACGATGTAGCCTGGTTCAGATACAAGAAGTGGTTTGGACCTAGTCAGCGCTTAGCTTCGAACTTAGAAGAATTTTCAAGAAAAGTGTCCTCAGCAGGTAAAGTTCCGCGGGGCAACACTGCCGGCTGTGTCCGAAGAGTGAGAGTCATCTTCAGGCAGCCTGGGGTCAAAGCTGCTGTGAAGCTTTTTATGTTTAGACTGAGTCTCTTTTTTTTAGAAGTCAAAAATCCCCAGTGGAACAAGGCAGGAGGCTGTAGCCAAAGACAGGTCCCGGAACTTTGATACCCCTTTGGCGAAGGACTGATGAACAGGATTTGCTGCCGCGGCGAAGAATGTAGCAGGAGCAGCGTGAATTCAGGCAGTCCGGCGGCGCACCTTAGTTGGATAAACAAGCAGGTTGGTCCGCTTTACCTCCGTTCTCAATGCAGTTTTTAATTCCAAAACATTTTAATTCCCAAGTTTTGGATTTTGGCTATCTGGGCACCTTCAGTACCACAACCAAGAGTCCAGGACTCACTCAGACTGTGTCTAGTTATGCATTCAAGATAGTGGGATACTTTTGTATTCTTGTGACTCTGAACATGCGCCCTGCAAACTAGACCTTTGCACCACTGTGGACGTCCTGGGTTCAAGTGAAGATGCAGGGCTCAAAAAGCAATGCTGATCTCTGAGGGTTCAAGGCAGGCTCCAAGCAGCAAAGCAGTCCTTTGAGGTACAGCAAAGCAGTCTTACAGAGTGTACAGCAGATTGCAGCAGGCAGTCTATTGAGAGTCCAAGAGTGGGTCTGAAGGTCCTATTTTTTTTATACCTAGTGCCTTCTTTGACATTGGGAGACATTTGTAGAGGTTTCTCTCTGAAGTGCTTGGAATGCGCCGACTCGCCTGCTCGTGCTGCAAGCTGGCTGAAGTGACAATGTGGAGGTGATAGACCCTTTGTGTGAATGCAAAGCACAGTCTATTCAGATGCAAGTAGGGCTGCGCCCAGCACTGCCCCCCCCCAATCTTGCCCACGGATGGCCCATTCAGGCACGCCAAATCCCTCTATTGTGTGACTGTCTGCGCCCAGCACTGCCCCCCCCCCCCAATATTGCCCACGGATGGCCCATTCAGGCACGCCAAATCCCTCTATTGTGTGACTGTCTGGGAGGAATTCGCAAAGTCAGGTACACCCAGTAATATGATCCAGAAGAGGCTGCAAGCACCTAATGGCTAAGGGCAGGAAAAGTGTAATTTCCAAAATTGTAAGGCAAATATGACTTTGCCATTAAAGAAGATGATTTATTAATATTTCATAGATACCAACCATGACATGCTAACCTGGTCCCAATCAAAAGTTAGCACTTAATAAATGTGATAAGGTGACCAAATGTTATCCTATGTGACAGGTAGGCCTCACAGTAGTGAAAAGGGAATTCAGGAGTTTTTCACTACCAGGACCTGGAAAACCTAAAAGTACATGACCAAACTTTTAATTACAATGCACCCTGCCATATGTGCTCATGGGTAACATCTATGCAATAAAAGGTGAGTTTACGTTCTTGGCAAGGGGGTTAGATTGCCATGTCCAATTGGCAGCTTAAAACTGCATTCAGGCTCAAATGGCAAGCCTTGGGCATGTTTTGAGGTGCTACTTAAGTTGAAGGCACAATGAGTGCCGCAGGCCCAATATTAGCATTTAATGTACAGGACCTGGGTATATGCTACACCACACTACAAGGGACTTCTAAATAAATTATATATGCCAATCACCTGTAAGCCAACTGGCCCATGTGTATGGGAGTTAATACAAGCACTATAGCACTGGTAAACACTGGTAAAGTGCATGAAGTCCTAAGGCCAACAAAAACAAATTTCAGAAACAAAAATGGACGTAAATAGGCAAACCGTTTGGGTGAAGACCACCCTAATGTTGGCAAGTCTAACAGAGGCTATCGAAAGAACTCATTACAGGTCTTTCTGCACTAAGCCCTGTCTGTTAAGCAACAAAAACCATACTGCATAGGACAGCAGTCTGGTGTATAGGCGCTAGCTAGAACATATGGATGCTTCTGCAGAACCCCTTGTAGGAAAGAGCGCAATAAGATGAAGAATAAACTAGAGATTCAGGAAATCAGCTCCCTGGTCAAGTTATAGGCATAGTCAAAGGCTGTCTTACAGAAAAAAACAAAAGGGCCTGGCAAATTCTCAACAGGGAACAAGCGGAAGCAAACCTTAAGAAGTTTAAATTGATCCCATGAAAAAAAAATGTTTCCCTTGATTGACGTCTGCAATGTTTGCTCTGCACTACATAGAAGAAATGCGGAGGCGCAAGTGTTACCTGGTATGCCGAGGAATCGAGGATAAATTTCAGTAGTACGAAAATAGTGGTTCACTGTGGGCATATTTAAATGAAAAACAAGTCACATGGTCAGCGACTAGCTGCCGCCTCCCCCCCAATCCGGCACCCAACACCCAGGAACGTGGACACGAAACGTCTTTACTTTTTGGAAGGCGGGCGCTAGTCGCCCGGCCGTATTTATTAAAGTATGAAATTAAAAAAGGTTTTAATTGCATAATCAACAATGAATACAAAAATCAGCAGGACATTTAGTTACACAATTCTTATCAACAAGTTTGAGAGCCTGACCTTAACAAAACTCTAATACATGTTGTTTCCTAACTTAGACTAAACATCCTAATCTTGATTTTTGTACATTTCTGGCCATATGGCAGGGTCACTACCGGTGTCAGGTCCTACAAGCTGCGCCTCCCCCATAGATGTGCGCATGCGCAGTGTTACCCCGGGAATTGCCCGGTCTACGCCCTAAACTCCATTTACCCACTAAAGGAGGGCCCTTACTCTGCGCCGGTGGCGTCATGAGTCCACGCGCGCGGGGTGGCTACCAGCCTAAGGAAAGCGTGAACTACTCCTACCCGCGCTCCTTTGCCTATTACCTTGCCCCTGGAGTTCTGGGAGTGGCCCGCAGGCCCCTCCCCCTGGGCGGGAACCTCCATAGGATGATGCCCGCCCCCTCAGACCTCAAATATGTGCTCACCGATAATGACCTTACCGCATGCCCCATACCTAATAAATACGACGACCTATGGGAAAAACTTCTAAAGGACAGCTACACTGGCTAATAAATAACAGTATCAACGTATAGCTACAAAGGGAAAAAGGGCCTACAGACACATGGCATCAAATACAATTCACTTCACACATGTTTTGCTAAAAAGGGGAAAAAATTCCTAAACAAAAGCATCACAAAATATACCAACAGATCCATCTCTTTTACCCTGTGAGACCTGTGGACCGTACCTTCAAAACTTACCATTCAACCAGACATAAAAACTGCTACAAGACTTTTGTTCCAAGGGATGGTGGGTGGGAAAACTAAGAAGCCCCGAGCGCGGGGCACAACGTTCAGCGAGGGAGCGTCCAGGGACAAGGGGGTCTCCTGGGCGCTCCCCACCTCTTATTCCCGAGGGGCCGGGCGGCCCCTCCTATCGCCCGCCCCCCCTGACCCGGACCCACTACCTTGGATCCGGGTCAGGAAGGCCGCCGGCCAATCGGCGGTGGGCCGCACCCCCAGGGCACGCCCCCACCGCCGAATGACCACAAAGGGGAAAGGGGGGGCGACGGTCGCCGCGCCGCCATGCGTGCGGGGGGGCCGAGGGCCCCCCCTTTTCACATGGTCAGCGACTAGCTGCCGCCTCCCCCCCAATCCGGCACCCAACACCCAGGAACGTGGACACGAAACGTCTTTACTTTTTGGAAGGCGGGCGCTAGTCGCCCGGCCGTATTTATTAAAGTATGAAATTAAAAAAGGTTTTAATTGCATAATCAACAATGAATACAAAAATCAGCAGGACATTTAGTTACACAATTCTTATCAACAAGTTTGAGAGCCTGACCTTAACAAAACTCTAATACATGTTGTTTCCTAACTTAGACTAAACATCCTAATCTTGATTTTTGTACATTTCTGGCCATATGGCAGGGTCACTACCGGTGTCAGGTCCTACAAGCTGCGCCTCCCCCATAGATGTGCGCATGCGCAGTGTTACCCCGGGAATTGCCCGGTCTACGCCCTAAACTCCATTTACCCACTAAAGGAGGGCCCTTAGTCTGCGCCGGTGGCGTCATGAGTCCACGCGCGTGGGGTGGCTACCAGCCTAAGGAAAGCGTGAACTACTCCTACCCGCGCTCCTTTGCCTATTACCTTGCCCCTGGAGTTCTGGGAGTGGCCCGCAGGCCCCTCCCCCTGGGCGGGAACCTCCATAGGATGATGCCCGCCCCCTCAGACCTCAAATATGTGCTCACCGATAATGACCTTACCGCCACAGGCCAGCATTGTTAACCGACGATCTGGCCTCCCCCCCTCTAGCCCCTGCCTAAGGACACCCTCCTACTTTCACAACCCTCTAGCCAGGCCCAGATATTGTCAGACCATAGGACATTACCCTCCTCTGTTAAATGAACTCCGTCCTTCAAGTAATACTTGTCGCCCCAGATGCACCCATGAGGTATTGACTGTAACAAGGGGGCTCGAAACAACCTATCCAACCGTGTGTTGATCCTCTTTACCGAGTGATTCAACGCCCTGACCGAATGTCCCCCCCGCCACTGTAGTCGAGGTATGAGTTGTGACCAAACTAGTGTGCAACCGGGGCAGGTCCTAGCCATCCAACCCGCCGTTGAAATAATCTCCTCAATCAGAATGCGCCTACCCAGTGTTGCCAAATCATTCTCCCCAAGGTGAAGTATCACCACTGACGGTGGAGATTGCCGGCGTGCTAAAAGCCCCTGGAAGAATCCCCTAAACTCGTGCAGACACAACCCCCCTCTGCCAAAGAACGTGATGTCCAACCCTAGTTGTGCCGCCCTTTTCCTCCTGTCACCTGACATAAAGACACATTCTGCTCGTTTTACATATGAGTGACCCACAATCCAAACACTGGTCTTCATCGTTTCCTGGGTGCCGCTCCGTGCTGATGTATGTTGCCGGTGCCCGACGACCAATTCCTCCCCTGCGTAACAGGTCTGAGAAACTGTAAGAGAGCGGAAACAAACCAAGCGTGAGCGACATGTAATCATAGCATGTCAATCCGTACATAACGTTTGTAGCATTCTGAGGACCATCTCCCAATTGTCTTCACTCTCTCCACTGGGAGGCCCCCCGCCACCGCCTCAGTTGCTGCCCCAATCCTAAAGGAATGAGAGCCAAACTCTTTAGGGTCAAGACCTGCCTTCCTAACCCCCATCTCTAATACCTTCCTGAATTGATATCTGGTCAGGGGGCTCCCATCGGCGTGACAGAGCAATGCCCTGCCCGCTGAGCCCACCAGCAGTCCGTGCAATAATTCCACGTGCCTCACTGGGCAGCAAGGGTTGGCGGGGGCCCGTTGGAGAACTATGGTTTGGCCCCTAGACTCCTGGTCGGTCTTTGACTTTGGAATAGTTACCCACATGGTGTCCTCCCTTATCGTCACACTAGCCCTTTGCAAGCCGCCCAGTAGGTCTGACTTAGAGCCTGCCACAAGTTCGCTAATTCTCAGCGCCCCATAGAATGCCAAAGAGAATGCTGCCCTAAAAAGAAACACCTCCCACTTCGAGCTACAAACAGTGTCCAGCGTGGCCAGTAGAGCTGTCAGCCGGGCTAATCCTATGGGCTTCCTCTTATCCTTATGATGGCCCTGAATACGGCGCCATCCCCTCAAAGCCTTACGTATCATAAAGGTATTAGTGGGATCCCAGAAGCCCCTAGCCTGAGCGAAGAATGACACTGCTGCCCTATGTCTGTTTGCCGCTGCCACCGAGCGTCCTTCCTTATGCATCCATTCTAAATAGGCTGCAAAGCCATCCTCCTGTGCCCAAAGTACTTCCCATTGTTGTCCCAAAAAAGAACGATAAGACAAAAACGCCCCTTCGTAAGCCGTCTTGGTCCTGGGGGCTAGGCTAGCGACCACGAGGTCCTGTAATCTGGGGCACCAATCTGCCAAAGTACTGCTGGGAAGTGCGCTGGCGAGGGGTCTGCTGTAGGAAGATGCTCCCTGAAAACCTGCATTTTGAAGCGAGAGAGGGAGTCAGCTGCATTGTTCAGAACACCTGGGACATGCTTGGCCTTAAAGTTGACATTCAATTTAAGGCACTGCAACACAATTTCTTTGATCAGACGAAGTATGAAAGGACACCGTGCCCCCTGCTGATTGATACATTCCACCACCGTCATGTTGTCTGACCAAAACACCACTGATTGATTACATAGGTGTTCGGGCCAGACCATTAGTGCCACCCATATTGGGAAGAGTTCCAGGAATCCAATGTTGCTGGTCAGGCCCCATGTCCCGCATACTCCCGGCCACTGTTGAGCGACCCATCTGTTTCCTAGAATGGCGCCGAAGCCCACACTCCCGGCAGCATCCGTCCACAGGCCCAACTCTGCTGATGTTGTCAGCGGGCCGGGCCAGACTACCCTGCCGTTAAAATCCTCCAGGAATGCCATCCATATAAGCATATCCTGGCGAATTTCAACCGACAGTCGAGTGCGGTGGGGCTTCTCCCTCAGCCCCTTCATTGCCTGCGCAATAGAGCGAGAGAATGGGCGAGCCATGGGGATGATCCTCAGTGCAAAGTTCAATTGCCCTACCACCTCCTGTAATTGCTGCAAAGTGACCTTCTCCTTCCGGAGGCATAACTGTAGCGCTGTCTTGAATTTGTCCACCTTGTCACTAGGTAATCTAAAACATCCCTCCATTGAGTCAATCTCAATGCCAAGGAATTCTAAGCAGGTGGTCGGGCCAACAGTCTTCCCGGGTGCAAGAGGGACGCCAAAAGCCCGCATGAGCACGCAAAATTCCTGCAATGCCAGTGCACACTCCTGAGATCCCGCTGTACCCAGGAAGAGGAAATCATCTAAATAATGCATGACCCGCTGATGGCCCGTCACTTGTCTCATGGCCCATTCAAGAAAGGAGCTAAACATCTCAAAGTAGGCGCAAGATATAGAACAACCCATAGGCATGCATTTGTCCATGTAGAACATATCCCCAAAAGTGAAACCTAAAAGATGCTGATCCGCTGGGTGGACTGGAAGGAGGCGAAAGGCTGATTCTATGTCTGATTTCGCCATCAGCGCCCCGGGTCCCGTGGCCTGTAATAAGTTAACAGCCTGATCAAAAGAGGCGTATTTAACACTACAGATACCCTCGTCAATGGCATCATTCAGTGACGTCCCCCTAGGTGCTGACAGGTTATGGATCAATCTGAATTGCCCTTTCTCTTTTTTGGGGACAACTCCTAGTGGGGAACACACAAAATTGGGTACTGGCACTTCAGAAAAAGGGCCAGCTATCCTGCCTAACGATAGCTCCTTGTCAATTTTGGCGGCCACCACAGCCGGATTGTGCTTGACTGACAATTGGTTTCTACAGTGCGCGCTGCCTGTGTATCCCGCGGCCGGGATCCTAAAGCCTTTAGAAAAACCTTCTTGGAGTAGGGTGGCCGATGTGTGGTCCGGGTATCTGTTCAACCATGGAATCATTGCCACCACATCCACTGGAGTGGGGGGGCCTAACCTGTTTGTCTTATAGTGGCTTTCCCCTACCCCTCTGACCTGTGTTTCCTTGCTTGGACCTACAGGCAGTTTCTGGATGAGAGGGGTGCCCACAGGAGGAACATGCATGTCTAAACTTACACGCTGCCCTTGTGCAGGTGCGCCTATTAAAATCCCAGCACACCCCTTTTTTCTCTGTACCACTGGCCCTAAACTTCCCAGGTACCTCACTCGTTTGGGGGGGCCGAAAGGGCTGTTGAGGTCTAGAGAACACCTTGACCGAACCGAACTGGGGGGGAGGTGCAGTGTCTGAGAACTGTTTGTGCCAAGCCATGGAATCTACCATGTCCCATGCCAATGTTCTATTAAATTCCAATGCCTTCCTGAAATTGACATCATACCCTTTCCATGCCTCCCCAGAATACTGTTCACTCCACCCCACAATCCTGCTCGAGTAGCATGCCAATGCTGCCTGCAAATCTGGAGGACGCTCAGCTTTAATAGCAGTGAATACAGCCCACGCTTTCATCCAGTTGTTGAGAGTTTCCTCAACCCTAAATCTGGCACACTGCACCCTCCATTCGCTTGGGAGCATCCACTCTTTCAGTGTTTTTACCTGCTCCATTTCCCTATTATCTAACAACAAAGAATAAATATAAACGTATTTGTCCGCCCAAATCATCTCTTTCACAGCTAATGACACATGCTGAGCCAAATTCTCGCCCCTGGAAGGTAGAACACCGTCCCCCAAGAGCGGCAATGCCACTTCCTTACCAAGTGCGGGCACCGGGGGCGGCTGCCCTTTAACTCCGTCCAGCTGGGGAACACTTGGACCTGCAAGGGGAGAAGATATTGGCAATGCAACACTGTCGGCGACCGCTGCCGATCTGATTTTTTCAACAAACCTCGCTGCCTCTGCTGCATGATCTGCAGAATTCGGGAAAGCTCCCCCTTTTTGGAGCCATGGCATCAAGGCCGTTATCTGGGATAACAATTCAGGGGGCATTGAATCTGAATTACCCCCCGGGACAACAGGTACCACTGGGGTTATGCCCTGTGGTACTGGCGCAGCTGGCAGGGCGGGTGCCGGGTGTGGCAAGCCTGTACCCGGGATTGTGGGCACCGGTGAGGGAGCAGGCCCAGCGTCTACTGGTTGACCTGCCGGCACCGGCCCCACGGGGGCAAAGGGCGTAGGCATAGGTATATGCGGGGGTGAGACGACCGCCGCCGGCATAGCAGGTACCGGCTCTACTGGCCCTGGGGTGGGGGCAGCCTCCCTGGGTCTCTTGGACTTAGACTTCCCAGGTGGGGTGACAAAATCCCCCCTTGGCACTGGTGCCACCCTCTTGCGAATAGGCCTACCCGATGGGCCCGGGGCATCCCCATGCTTCTCATTGAACCGTGCTTCAAGCTCATCTACTTTCCCTAACTGCTGCTTAATGGCACTCATGTCACGCATCATGGCCCGCATCATAGCCTCCATGCTGGACCCCCTTTTTCCTCCCCGCGGACCTGGCATGATACCCCCCCAAAAAACCGCAGCCTACTCTCCTAATATCACAACAGGCCAACTCTGTGTACCTTTCAGATGGAGGGTCACCAGGGGGCTTTCAGCACCATGCAACGGCGACCGCAACACTAGCGGCTTGTCCGCTTATGTAAGGGGTGAGTAAACCTAATGTAGACCCACCCGGCGGCCACCAGGAGCGATGAATGCTAGCCCCCCGTACCCCTCTTACCGATCAGTCCTGCGCGTCCGCTGGCGATATCCGCGCGTTTTACCGTTCTTATGTCCGTCTCTGAGTGGATTGCCCCAGTAGTATGGTTAATTGTCTGAAATAGAGATACGAATTACCACCAAGTAATATCAAAAGGGGGACAGATTTTTTGGGAAAAAACCCTTCGTTTAAAACAATGGATGTGCACTACTAACCCTGTTTAATTCAGAGATAAACAATTAAATTCCTTCGTTAGCAGTTTTCAATAGTACAGATCCATGCAGCATTCAAAGGTCAGTAAACATCAATTTACTTTCTTTCCTAAAATGTACACAATTCTGCGGCCTGATTTATAAGATCATTCACTTTCTTTTTGAACACATGCAATTGTTCACTTTTTATCACAAACACAAAATGATTATAATTACATAGGGTCTCCCATCCAGGAGCTGCCCTGGTCGACCCTGCTTCGCTTGCCAATGAAGCTACACACCTAAAAGCTCCAAGAACCCTCGCGTGAACAATTCAATTCCTCCTTTTCGCCCAACGTGAGGCTCAAACCTGTGACCCAGAGATTAGGAGTCTCCCGCTCTACCGAGTGCGCTAGCCTGTCTCCCTAATGGATGGTACACCGCCCGTTTTTGTAGTCAGGCCAAACGCAAGATGAATTAACACGCAGGGAGCCCCGGGTCTCCAAAGAGGAAGGATGCAGCCTATACGGCGGGAAATCGGACCCGCGCTCTACTAATTACAGCCGGTCCACAGCTTGTCCCTGCCCCCGTCACACAACTACCTTATGCGGTCGCCGTGCGCGCCGCTTTCGAAATACCACCACGCCTGGGGAAAGCGCCTCTGCTCCCGCCGCCTCCGCTGCCTGCTTGCGTCCCCTGAGGACGGTGATCTGCTCGGCGGCTGGTCCGGTAGCTTCACGACGCGGCTGGGCTCGACGCGGCTCCTCTGGGTCCTACAAGCGGAAAGAAAACAAAATTCTGTCGCCTCGCATCCCCGATGCTCCGCCCGCAAATATCCGGATCCGCTTGCGACCTGCAACAGAAAGGGAAAAATTTAAACAAAACTAAGAAGCCCCGAGCGCGGGGCACAACGTTCAGCGAGGGAGCGTCCAGGGACAAGGGGGTCTCCTGGGCGCTCCCCACCTCTTATTCCCGAGGGGCCGGGCGGCCCCTCCTATCGCCCGCCCCCCCTGACCCGGACCCACTACCTTGGATCCGGGTCAGGAAGGCCGCCGGCCAATCGGCGGTGGGCCGCACCCCCAGGGCACGCCCCCACCGCCGAATGACCACAAAGGGGAAAGGGGGGGCGACGGTCGCCGCGCCGCCATGCGTGCGGGGGGGCCGAGGGCCCCCCCTTTTCAATTGATGTATAAATCATCCAAGGTGGATTGAATCCCACATAATAACTGGCCAACACCTTGTTTAGAAACATACACTTAAATACATTTTTAAAGCATTTATTCAGTAACAGCAAATTAAATACTAAAAAAAGTTTTGAGTGCTGTAGGGAGTTGGCCACAGGGCCTGGCCTCTGGTATGGCTTCTCTAACCATCTGTTGCCTGCCACTCCTAAAGGCTTTGCTCTACTAAGGGTTTGGCACCGGTAGGGAGAGGGGAGGGTCCGGCGAGCTTGGGTACTTGGGGAAGTAGTCTGCAGGGCCTGGCCAAAGGCCAGATATTGTGGCCAACTGCGGTACCAGCACTTGGTACCGCAGTACCCTGTGAGGCCTCATACGAGTTACCACAGTACCAAAAACATTACAAAAATAAAACGAGAAGGCCAACTGCTATTGTTCATGTGGTAGGCCATGCAGAGTGGGGGTTAGCTGCCTGCAGTGGGTTGGATGTCAAGCCTAAATAATGCTGCGTACATGTGGAGGCCATGTGCAGCAGCAGCAGATTAGGTGCTCACGGGGGATGGAGGACTGGGTACAGGGTCTGGGCACAGGCCAGGCCCTGCTACTAACTCCTTGCTGATCACACCAAAGGCAATGCAGAGTAGGTACACAGGTTGAGTAAGCAAATTAGGCGTATGCTCAACTTTGAATATGATCAAAAAACCACAGAAATGTACCGAAAAAACGTATGATAAAGTGATATTATGGTCAGGTATGGTAATAAGATTTTAGCTTACATTAAACAAAAAAATTCACTGGAAAAACAAGGGTTAAAGTGACGTTCTAGTTAGGTATTGAAATGATACATCATGTTAGGTGGGTTTATATCGCGCAGTTTATCACCGTGAAGGTATCCAGCTGCTGGAGCAGGAGCGAGGGCCTGGCAGTGCTCCGAGTTGAACAGCAAGGTCTTGAGCTTTTTGCAGATGTTGAGGAGTGGAGTAGCAGTACGGATTAGTTCAGGAAGTTTATTCCAGTTTTTGGCTGTGATGAAGGAGAAGGCACTCCCTCCTGTCTTGCTTCTGTGCATGGGTGCCATTCGTGCGAGGGAGAGAGAGGGGAAATGTAGTTGTCTGAAGGGATGGTAGTGCTGGAGTCGGTCATTGAGGGAGGGGCGGTAAAGCAGTGGGAGAAGGCACACTGGTGAAGCAGGTAAAGAGAGGTAGAGGAGAGAGGTGGGAAAAGCGCATACGGGGGCGGGGGGGGGGGGGGGGGTTCCCAGAAACGAGGGAGAACAATTACAGCCACAACAAGAAGAGAAATAGCACAAAAAGCAGACACACACGACTTAGCAGAGCAAACAAAATGGTCACAAAAGACAAAACGGGTACAGAAGATTCACGGACATAAAAGTTAGGACAAAAAGTCTGGGCAGAGCAACAAAAAAGGGAACAAAACTTCAGAAGACACAGCGGGTAAAAAAGACAACGCGCATGAAAGACAAAGCACAAGGACAAACGGGTACAAAAAAAGCCATGAACAAGAGACAGAGCACAGGTTAAAATGAGAGAGTGAGGGAGTGAAAGCAGACTGAGAAGATGAGTGCAGCGAGGCAGGGCCTCAAGGCAGACGGCTGGTCTGGAAGGGTCGGAGGACCAGTCCGAGGTAATTGGGAGCTGGGGCCAGAGATAACAACTGAAAAAACACTGAAATTCACCAGTTAAAGTTTAGTGAGGTTACTATACCTTGCACCCCTTACACTGTTTATGACCTCACATATTAGATCACTCATGACATTTTAAATGACATCAATGATGACATCACTGATGATATCTCACACAGCATCCTCCATGATACTGCTATTTACATTTCAAATAAAACAAATACAACAGAAAGTTGTACAGCATAGAGTTGCTGTGTGTACATCAGTGCATAGAATGGAAATAGCATAAGAGAAGTGTTGCACATGTTGAAAATTATTCTCTACACTGTGTACTCACCAGAAAGGTTTGGGGTGTAAGTAGTACTCCTTGGTAACGAAGGTAAAGGCTGAGCACACCTGTTGCAAACAATCTGTGAGAGATGCTAAAGCTTCTATTGACAATAGAGAATTCACCAGTGGGTGCCTGGGCACATAACCATGTTAAATATTTGTAATACAGTGCTATAGACAATCGTAAGCGACAAAGAGTTTTATCAAAAGTGGTTTTTTTTTCCCAGAACTTTGCTGAAAAATTTGAATCATTAGAAATTCTTGAATAATGTAGAGTCCATGGGTGACCCAATTACAGGTGGCTTAACTCACACTGGAGCTGTAAGAATGCTCTAAGCTTGTATGCCACCTTAAGTGTGTCAAGTTCAGTGAATTTATATATGAGTGTATATATATTCATATATATATATATATATATATATCACAGCACTCCGTCACTCCTCAGCATGCACGCTTGGACGGAAACGGACCACTTTGTTTGTGCCAAAAAAAAGTATGTTTATTCGCCTGCTCGGTCCTGACGCGTTATATAATCGGTCACCACTAGGTAGTTATAGTTGGGTCTGCTTATCCATAGATGGAGGATTTTTGGTTTGCTAATACCTTTGGTCCCGTTTGACGAATCTTCATGATGCAATCCAAAACAAAAGTTCATCCACCTTAGCTACTTTCTGGAAAGTATTCGTGGTGATCCATCAAGCGGGGGCTAAGAAAAAAATGGGTCCCATATTTCCATAGTCTTCTTTAAGACAGGTTATACCAAAAACTGCTGAACCAAATTACACCAAATTCAGCAGGAAGCTAGATCTTGGGCCGCAGATTGCTCTTTTTGTGATTTCTTGTAAATCCGTTCAGTAGTTTGTGCGAAATTATAGGTAAAATATTATACTCGCAGGAGCACCTATGTAAAAATAGAGGAATCTGATTGGTCCTGGGAGGTTTATTGCCTTGGGCCATCTCGCTCCCACACGAGTCAGACTCCTGCAAGAGTAAGCGCTCTGATTGACAGCAAGGAACATGAGAAAAATGTTGCTGGCAGACATTACAGGAATCAGGAACTTAGTCCTCTCTCCTGAATTTGTAAAAAAAAGATAAATGGGGACAAGGTAGGGTTACCCTGAACCCCTAGGCCTCATGGGAGGGACCCAAAGGGAGCCCCAATTGGGCCCCGCCAAAATCAATGTTTATGGGGAGGGGAGGATCCCGAGCCATTAGAGGCCCGGGATCCCACCCTCGGGCCAATCGTATTATTTTTGGGGCGCGTGGCTGACCCCAGGACGACATAGATTTTTATTGGGAGAGGGGTTGCGCAGCTCTCCTCCGTGAGCCATTAGGGATCCTGTCCCGCAGGGCCAGCTCAACAGCTATGTCCTGGGATGCCCATCCCTGGGCAAATCGATTTCTCTGTGCACAGTATCATGGGCAGGAAAACCAGTGTTTGCTCTGGCCTGGTGGTAAAAAACACCAAGCCCGCTCACAGTTGGCGGGTGCTTAAAAAAGGCTCCCACACGCTGGGAGCGGACTTTACATTGTTTTCCCTGTCTACAGTGATGAGGGCAGTAAAATGGATCTAAATATTGCTCCTTCACAAAGGGAGCAGCATTATTAGAAGCTCTCTGCGGGCAGGAGTAGTATGAGCTCCTGCTTGATGCGGGGCCCTGACCGGGCCCTTGGGGGCCTTGAGACTGCCCACTTAGTCCCCAACAAGAATATGGTTGGTGCTTGTTATCAACACCTAACGGAGTCGTTTTTGTGTTGGTAGTAATGATGCCTAACTAAACATTACTTAAACATTTGTTTTTTGTGTGAACTATAACGTTACTTTAACCTTTGTTTTTTTCAGTGAATATATATCAGTTTTGGATATGCCAACATGCACTAAACTTTTACCAGACATTTTTTTATCATCTATCTCTTAACAAACCCTTGAAAAACAACCATTTATATGCCCAAAAATTGAATCGTCTCAAAAATCCGAACAGCAGAGAAAGAATTTAGCAAAGACAGAAGACTACTCTTAAGGACCGGCGTAAACCCGGCCAAAATCAGATACTTAAAAAAATTGCAAAACTGCCCTGAAAAAAGGAAATCAATAAAAATGAAATCAGCCTTCAAGAGCAGATTTGTACTGACTGGCAGGATATAATCCTGACTAGAAACACACAAAAATTCTGTCCTTGGTGGGTGTCAGTACTAACATTCACAAAATAGGTGTAGATTATCACATCCCTTATGGGATTTGGAAAGAGTATTTCGAAAATGTGTATGGATGGTCCCAACACACACCACTTGTTATAGATCCCTAGGGGGATATGTACAGATGTGTCCTTTCCATATCGGAAACTAAAAAGCCTATTGAAACCTTTGACAATTTGTGTGCTCTAGGTCCTAATGGACTTAGGTGGTAATTATGAAATCTAAACTAGCAAAATGGGCCCTACTAATGACATTAATTTAGGGATTTATTTAGGCTGCGTTTTACCATCATTTGAAGGCTCAGTTATTCAGCCCATTTACAAAAGAGGCCCCAGACACTCACCACATAGCTATTGTCTGATAGCATTATTAGATGCAGATGGGAAACGTTCTTCCAAACCTTTTAAACCATCTGCAAAATTGGGCTGAACAAACCAATAGAATTACATTTCATCAGAGGGGTTTTTGTCCAAAGTGCTCCACAATGGATAACATCAAGGAACTAACAATATTCGCACAGAAAGCACGTTCAATCAAAGCTAATGAACTCTGTATGTGCAGTATTGATTTTCTACTGTGTTTGATAAAGTTAATAGAGCTACATTTTACACAAAGTTGTTGCTTGCGGCATTGACCAAGGTCCATTAAATACATTATTAGACCACCAAAGAGACACCTGGGTATGGGTGAAGTTCTCTCCTTCAAGAGGGATACCTCCAAAAAGTCATCCCTTCAGTGGCCTGAGACAAGGCAGCATCATGCACCTGCTACATTGTTATGTTATGTTAAAAAGTTTTGTACCGCGCTCGGTCACCATACGGTTTCATATCAGTTGTACTTCAAGGCCTGGGAGATGCTCCAACGTTGAAAAACACCAAAGTTCCGTACATGGCATATGCATATGACCTCGTCATCCTCTCCACGACCCAGATTGGTCTTCAACAACAATTGTCCAAAGTGCATATTTAAAACATCAATAATAGTTTACAGATCTACATCAACCAAACTAAGGTCATGGCATTTGGATGCTTGAAACTTGACCGGGCATTCCCGCCTTTTCTGCCTGTGCTGGTGCCGTTTCTGCAGCCTGGCACCAATGTAGGCACCGTTAAACCATGGTGCAAGGGTGCCTCTGTTGCAGGCAGGATTGTTTTTGTGCTGGAAGGGGCATCTTCCTGCACAAAAACAATCCAAAGAGGTGTTTTCCTCTGCAGCCCACAAGTAAGGAGGAAAAAAAGGGGAGAAATGAACATATTTCTGCTCACTACGCCTCGCCTCAGGAGATGTACGGATTTAGTGCTGATTTTGTAAATCTGGTCCAGCGTCAAAGTCCATGGGCGTTGTGTGGGAAAACCCACCGCATTGTCCATGGAATGCCTCCCAGGCGCAGAGTACGGCGACATCGCGATTTGCGCTGTGTCTCCTTACTCACGATATATGAGGCCACTCAAAGAAACGCAGGGTGGCTTTGCGTGGCTTCAGAAATCTTTATAGGGCCCACACATGTACTACTTTATGTGGTGAAAAAGTGTTCTCATAAATAAGCTTTAATGATTTTTCTCATATGTTTTTAAAACAGAACTGCATACACTTTGGTATTAATTCCAAAGCGGCAGGCCTGGCATTTTCTGCACCTCCTAAAGACTTGTGACTTGCTCATCCAATTGTCTGTTGTGTTATTGTCCACGTTTCTCCTTACAAAGCTGTCCCTCATTGATTGTGAACTTCTATGCCCCTGGTTGTATATATTGTCCTAGGCTACGTCACACGATTTTTATACTTATCTTGTGTATCACATTATTTATTGTCAGTAGTCACGTATCGCATTGCCTTTTGTTAGTATGTTATGTATTTTTGTTTTATTTGATATGTTTTCCAGACCATTCACGAATGTTAAGTCCTATCATCACATCGTATTTTTATTGTTATGTTTTTTTGTTTGTGCAAAATTGGAAAAAAAAGTGAACAAAATAATAATAATAATGTGATCATGGGCTACAGGGTATCTCCACTGAAATGGATCTTGTTTAAGTAAATGCCAGTGTTTGTGGTGTTGGATGTGCCTCACTGCTATTTGTTCAGTACTATAAGTGGCTAAATCTCTACTGATCCTCACTATTCTTATATTCGTTTTTCTGTTTCTTCTTTCTTGCAAATAGGATCTCTTCTCCAGTGGTGGCTGCTCCCTTTAGACAGTGGTGGGGCACATACATTACTTTCAAACTATTATATTTGAAAATTAAACTTACCTAGTTGTTGGCTTCAGCACACGATCGGCTCCTAGCTCGCGCTGTTTGCTGGTTAAAAGCATCGAGACAATGCAAGCACTCTCTTGGTGCCTACAATGCTAAACAGCATAGGAGCAATGCTAGGATTGGCTGGAGCAGGCAATCACAGTGCTCCATTGAAGACCTACAGGGCTGTGCTTCTGCATCTCTGCTGCCTTTCAGCTGTTGAAGCAGAAGTTTGAACTGAGCATGTCAGGCTGGCCACAGTGAAAACACCGGCCAATCCGACATATGCAGTTCAGTTAACACAGCCTGAACTGCTGCTTTTGGCGTGCTGCTTTGCTGGCGCGTTCATGTTGATGAATTTGTATTTTAGTGTATATAACATTTTAAATGTTTTAGTTGTAAAAGAGAATTATTAAAGCTGAATATATTTTTTTTCAAAAATTCCATGGTATTTGGTTGTGTTGGATTAGACATGTTATTGTGAGCGATGAACGAGTGATCGTTTGCTAAATTAGTTTTTTCCTAGGGTAACGTTTTTTATTTTTATAAGTAGAGATGCAGCAGGTGTCTTCTCTAGGGACAGACCTCTCATATTTTCCTGTTAGTACTGTATACCTAAGTAAACATTTCCACTTGAAGGGTTGATTGCAATGCATTCATTCACTCTTTTCATTGCACATATTGCCCTTTAGTTATCATTGTTGTCTGTGATTTCTGCTGCTTGCAGTTGAAACGCTCCACTGGATTTTACTTCTGTATATCTTTGCTTGGCTCTTTTCTTCTTCCTGATGATAAGAGGAGTTGGGTGCCTCACCGCTCTCTTCAGTACTGATCTTCATTTTCAAAACAGACTTTTAAGATTGTCAAGTACCTGTTTTACACTTTGTGGATTTTTCCTCCTAAATGAAACTCACATTAGGAGACATATCATGTTTCATGTGTACTAATGTGTGCATCATGGCTGTTGGGAGTTTTCAAACTTTCTGTGAGCAGTCAATAAAAGTACTCAGAAGACCTTCTTAGCATCCTGTCTTTGACAGGCTGCAGAACTTTAACTCTAATTAGCAACGTGTATGCACGCTGAAACTGGCTGAGCCAAACACATGGTCGCTTCTAAATGTGAACCATCACTATGGGCAGACACAAACATGAAGGAAGTGGGTCAAGCATTGATTCACATACACTGCCTTGAAGAATCCCTAATGCAAAGCTCCATGGGTGAAAAGTGTTCTTCTCTTATTTCTTAAATTGTGAATCGGATTCCCTTTCACTAATCTCCAAATTGTATGTCACATAAAGAAAACTACCACTTAAAATGTCTATATTGCATTGGAATATATCCTTTTAAACCCACTGGAGTGTGCAATAGGGTCTGTCACTCCTCGTGCCCAAACAAAGCTTGCATGCCTGCACTCTATGGTCACTGACAGTATGAAGCAGAGACATAAAGCAGTCAGCCTGTGTATCTGCCTGTGTTTGGTGCCATTAAAGGGATTAGTGCTAACAGTATTATTGCCCAGGTGTAGTTACGTGTCCTCTTTTTCTTCTCTAATCCATACATGTTGGGGGTGCAATTAATAAGTAAATAAAAATAATTAATATGGGATATTAAACACCGTCCTATATCTTACCTATGGGCAATTATATTAACTGAAAACACTGGATGACCTAATTCCACAGAAATTCTGATATTTAGTCATCAGCTGATCAAGAAATTGAACTGAACACTGACAGCAGACATCAGTTTGACCTGACCGGAGTCAAGCACATGTCATTTTCCCCCCTAGCAATAAGGCGATCCGCTAAACGAGGTAGTCGTGTTTTGCAGATTGTCTGTAAAGGAGTAATTAAGATGTCTACAACCTCATTAGTTAGCTGAAGGATGTATTCCGGTGCCTTAATCACACAGCCTAAGGAATATGCTGCAGAGACGAGCATTTTCTTCAGTTCTGTTTATCAACTTGTTAGCATATTTTTTAATGTTCGCATCCAAATGACACGATCTAAAACGTGAGCAGCTGCCTAAAACTAATAAATTGTATTATTCTAAAGCAAATTACGGCCTACCCCTTGGTGTTTTAGGTCTGGCGTCAGCCGAGACTTTTTGATTTTTACTAAAATTACATGTGCAATATACCTATATTGCACATGCGGTTTCTCCAAAGGAGCGAAGGAGCGTCGCCCCCCACACTGCTGGGAAGAAAGTGTCAAAAACGAAATGGTGACAAAATTATTTTATTTCCGTTTTATTTTTGACACTTTCTGCCAGCAAACGGAGTGCAAGGGCAGGGCTGTGCCAGTGCGTCACTGTGAGGAGTGGCCACTTAACTGTGGATTGCGCATGTTGGTTTGGCCGGCTACCTGGCTACGGCCAAACGGACTTGAACATTTTCAATCTCTTCAACCCAGCTGTCTTGGCTTGCTGGTTTGGAGAGCAGACACAGGTCTATAGTGCCTTTTGGAGCGTGGAGCCAGCCCGCTCCAGCCAATCAAGACACGTTCTAACAGCGTCTTGATTGGATGAGAGTTGGCTGTGGGCTTCCCGCTCAGAGGACATGCTTCAGAACAAACAGGAAGTACTGAAAAACGAGCGCCAGCGTAAGTTAGTATGTTAATGTGTATATTATTGTGTATTTGTTATGCGTAGTATGTGTCTGTGTTATGTATGTATGTGTATATATTTGTATATGTTATGTGTATATCTTTGTGCCCCCTCCCAGTGTGATTTGCGACCAAGCGCCACTGGCATTGGCTATCGGGAAGGTCTCTTTCTCTAATGGTCTATTATTGTATCATTCACATTTTCTTCCATCCACTGCAGCATAGCAATGGGGCAGCGAATCAGCCGACTTCAGTCATTGGTCAACTTGATTGTGAGTGACTGCATTCTGCCCTTTCACAAGGAGCATAGCCACACACAAAGCAGTTCCCCTTCAACGCCACTACTATGCTTTTAGAGACCAAAACATATTTTGGATTTAGCCACTGATTTCATTTTTAAATTGACAATGACTTTGCAGCTTCCAGGACAATACAATTTTGCAGAAACCATGACAAATCAAAACAAACATTGATAAAACCAAAAGCCTGTAGAGGTAGCCTTACCTATTTGCTTTGCCAGTGCTTGTTATTGTGTGTTGCTATATGTCAGTCCTTCTCAGCATACAAAGTATTTTTAAATAGCATTTCTTGTTCCTCTGATTTTATAACCACTGTTGCCATTATTCTTGCAACGAAGTGGTCCATTAGGAACATTCATTCATATCTGGTGTGCCTATTAACACTAAGAGAACCTTTTCATGCCACTGCAGGTGGTGGTGCTTGCAATTAATTTTTTACAATTTACAAGAGGGTTAGTTTGTTTAAACTGTGTCATGGTATATTTACAGATTTGTATAGAACTGCAATAAAGCGTTGAACGTAGAGGGTGAATCAAAGGTCAGAGTAGCCTATGGACAATCTGGCAGTGCCGGAAGGGCGGGTCTGACAGGTCAGTACTTGTGCGTGTTTTTTTGGCAGTTTGTTGGCCTATTTTATGTCCTGATGGATCAGTTATCTTTGTTGGTTTTCCCAGATTTCACCACAACATTGCCTCCATCAAGCACAAATGCATACAGTCTTCCATGCTTTGTATAACACCTATACAAGATGTGTCTTTACTAGTACAAATCTGTCCCGATTTACAAATGTGAGACACTTTATTAGCTTATTTGCTAATGGGGCCACTTTTTTTTTTTGCTGCCTGACCCTATTGTCCATCCCAAGCCGATCCTGGGTAAAATCCATAGTGGGATGAAGGATAGTTGAATAAGTGTTGCAGGGATTTCGCTGGAGCATCCTTCTGCTGGTCTTCCATGGACCAAGTGGCTTGAATACCTGTGATGTCAGAGTGCTTGGTGGCTGAGAAGAGCACTGCAGAAGCCGCAAGGGTTGGAGTAAAAAGCAGAACGCTGGGGAGGTAAGAGAAAAACAAGCATTGGCTTAGCCAATAGGTCTTGCCTTTGGGACCGTATAAGTGTTTAGCCATGCAACTGTAAATGTTGTTGCACCAAGGATATTGTGCTGCATAACTAAATACTTATAAGGTCCCAAAGACGAGACCTATTGCAGAGCAATGTGTGATGCAAGCTGGAGTGGCGTCCTGACAAGAGCCCTGGCACTTATTTATTTACAAATTAAACCACGGGTGAGCCTGGGCTACACTTCACAATCCAGCTCATCACACTAACTAACGCGTGCACTGCCTCACACAGAACAATGGTAAACTTACAAAAATACGAGAGCTGGCTCAGCTGGATGCATAAGCCCTGCTCCGACCAACTCTACACATAACCTTTACAATTCAGAGACTTAAGCTTTTCTAATTTTGCATTTGGTTAATCCCAAACAGTGCTCTGGAAAACATGCAACGTAATTTGAAAATATTTCGTTTTTAGATTTTAAATGGCACAAAAACACTGGGTTGCGTTATATGAACAAATATATACTGGCCTTTAGAAACATACAAAACTATTTGGATAATGCAACTGGAGAGAATACACTCGCATTTTCTCCATCTGAATCGTAAAAAATCCTAGTAACACACTGAGAACCAGGAACAAATACGAGACACCGAGTAGCGAAGCAAATAACGCGAGTCAGCTTTAACTCACCAGCCGAAGATGACGTCAAGCTGGCACTTCCCGGCAGAGGGTGTGGTCGCGGTACACAGATGAGGCCGCGCCTGCACAAGCTCTGCGCACTGGGAGGGCGGGAAAGGTGTGAACGTGTCACAAGTTTGACGTCCAGCCCAGCACTCCTCAATGACAATGCAAAGAAAGGGACCCTTCACTGGGTCAGTTACTCACACATGCACCCAGGGCATTTGAAAGCTCTGTCTGTGGTACTCACTAACTGAGTAGGGACGCTCTACGTACCTGAAGGCACAGATATGATGCATTCCCACCCACCATAGAGGTTGCCAGGTCTCCACGCACTTTGTTCATAAATGGCTTCATGTCATTGGATTACCTTTTTTCCTGCACTGGGCTTTGTGTTTCAGGTGTGTCAGAGCAATTGGTTCAACTGAAGTAAAGACGACAAATCCCAGAATGCGCTGAAAGCCCAGGACTGGAAACGTAGTAATCTAGTGCCATGGAACTATCTGATCACCCTGTCCTCACAAGTCTATGACAAGAGTCTTTTTATGCTCAAGTTTGACAGCAAAATTAATTATAACTCAGTTTGTACCACTGGTTACCTTTACATCGCCTTCAAGTGGACCTAACCCTGAGTAATGAAGTTTCCCAAAATAGTTTTTATCCACACACAGTTATAGCACAGTCGCAGGTATTGATTGCCATTTATTTCTGCCTATTGATGTTTTATATTGACAGAATGTGTCCTAGTAGCTAGGCATGTTTGCAGTTACCCGGTAACTCTGTGTCCCCCAGTATGCCATACTCCAAACCTGGCTTTACGTTTAGGACAAATGTATTTTGGGAGTTGTAGTCATGTGGAACCAATTAATATATATTAAAATTATGACATGTAAAGAAAGAACTGGGGACAGGCGCAGCGTGCCCTTGGTGACATAAAGTCATGGGATACCCACAGCAAATCCATGGGGCATCATTTGTGTTGGTGGGGTCCCCTCCCTGCATGCTGGGAACGAGCATCTCTGCCCGTAGCCTGCCCTTCTGACTCCGCTGACCACAAACACGCTGTGGGAAGGCAGCCCCAATCTGCTGACAGAGCCCGCCGCTGCCTGTGTGTATTCTAATATCATTTGACAAATTACTAGCGCTAATTAGGGTTTAGAGATTAATCACCCTCTCCGAGTTTCTTTCTAGGAAACGGTCAGGCTTTTGTTTTGGTATGAGACACAGCGGATTATTTAGGCAGCGAGAGGGGAAGCGCTGGTGTCAAGTTGAGTTGAAAAGGAGACTCAGTCAGAAGAAATCTTTCACAGCTGTCTCCCCTCTACCCCTGCCCCTCCTCCCAGCCCTCTCTGACCAGATCAAAGCCCTCACATGGTCGCCTCTCCCAGGGTGGGTGAGGGGCTGTGCCCTCTGCATCGCTGCAGTCAGCCCCAAGAGGTTATAGAATCCACCCATGAAATAACAAGCATGCGTGCCTCGAGCTGAAAGAGGAGGAGGCAGCAGGGGGAGGGGAGAGAGGAGGGGGCCTGCGCCTGTTTCCCTTGCGGGACCGAGCAGGAACCATCTGTTAATTACAAACAGATGGTTTCAAAGCTCGCTCCCGCAAGGGAATCGCCAAACGTGCACGCGTGGCCATTGAAAGCAATGCAACGCGTGCACGTTTTTTGGCCAAATACTGAATCGATTACTAAAGGTCTCCTCCTAGGCAGCTCATGCGCGCTGCGTAGGCGAGATCTAAAAATGATCAGGGGAGAGGAAAATATTAAGAAAGAGCAGACGAGGGGAGGAGTGAAGAACAAAAAAGAGCAAGCAAATAGAGGGGCACAAGCAAACAGCAGCAAGGGATCAGTTTTCAAGCGCAAGAGCTATTTTACACTAAAAGTTAATTGTGCTAGCAAAAACGTAAGATTTGAAAGCACCTGCTGCAGAATGCCTTGTGTGTCCAGCTTTAGGGCAGCAATACAAATGTCAATATAACGCTTGTGAATAATGTTCATACTAGAGAGAGAGAGATCGGAGTTTTGTCTAGTGCCATTTTTGGCTTGCCATAAAGTAGCGCAGAGGATTAATAAGCCAGCTGCAAAGAACAGATCTGTATTTTATGTTGCTAGCTGAGTAGATTAGTATAAAGCTGGGGCAAGGATGTGGAGTAAACAGCCGGAGCTGTTGATTTTGAAAATAGGAAACCGAGTTCCAGTCTCGGCATCGGCTCAACAACTTGTGTTTCTGGGCAAATCACTTAATCTGCTTGTGCCTACAAAACAATGGATGTGTCCTTGTGTAATGTAACTGGTGCTCATGTAAAGTGCTCCAATGCCTTCAGGATGAGTTCCCCGCTATATAAAACAGCAAAAAAAAAACAAAGACGCCAACCTTTACCAGCGCTTTAAAACAAATTAAATGTATGTGAGGGAAAGGCTATGGAGAGAAGGCACTTTTGCACGCGTGGTAGTGAGGGGATCAGAGGAGGTCATGGGGGCGGAGCCTAAAAATATTGTTGCACCAGGCACTACCGGAGCTAAAGCCAGCCCTGCATCCTCCATTTCAGACCTCTGTACGACATGTAGGATGCATGCAGGAATTTGTGTTGGAGAGCACACCACCAGTTTGAAGCCTACTCTACAAATTGCAGTCTCAATTTGAGCCACAGTAAAAGGCGCAGTGTATCGCACAACAGCCATATTTAGTGCTAGGGCTGATGATGAAGTCATCAGCAGACGACTCTTAGGGAAATCTGGTGCTCCATCTATAAATCAAAATACAATATATTATATTACAATTCATACTGTGGATAGGTGGCTCTTGCACCTACCTAGGCGTCTTCTTTCGACTATTAAATATAATCAAGGAGTGAAGACATTGGTTGATATTAGTAATATATATTGAGTAAGAAGTAATCCAATCCTATGACAGAGACTGTTCAGGGTAGCAGCAGTCTCTGTGACTTTGTTCTGGGAGGGGTGCTCTGTAAGGACAAAAGTCAACTCTGTGGAAGCTGTGACACTCTGCTGGGTTTTGATTTTTTCAATGTGTGCAATGTGCAGTAAATAACACAATGCTGCAGAATCTCTGTTTTGCTCACTGGTATATAGCAAACTTGTTTTATCTTTCAGGAGCTCATACATGGAGATTATATTCCAGAATACACACTGCCAGTGTATCTTCAGGTTATCTTTATTGGAATTCATCTCACTGTTACAAGTTACCTAAAATCTCTGGAATTGCTTTCAAACATCCTTTCCAGTTTATTTAATTGATATGGTATTTTTTTAGTTTCACAGAACTGTTTTAATTTGTCTTCAGTCTACTGTCTCTTATTGTTTCTCATTATAAGCACACTTTCTTGGGGACTACATGTGAAATGTACTATTTTACTGACCTTATTTAACCTTTTTGCTTTTCCTAAATTTTAAAATGGAGTGGATCTCCATCAATAATGATTACTTTTAAGGCCTATTAAATTATGGGTTCGAGATCTCTATTTATTAGCAATGATTGCAGCAAAGAAGCACATATTCAACAATACGTGGGTAAATATAGTATTCCCAATACCTTTGATTTTATAGATGGTTTATTTCTGGAATATTAATAGATTTACTATAATGTTCAATGTACACATTAGATCACCCCGGGGAGTCAAATTTGATGTATTTTAAAATACCCAAACTTCCACATTGTATTGAACAGATGATGAGTAAACAGTGGGGACAGTGGTCACCTTCACTTTTCGAAATCTCAGAATAAAGACGTCTCTAAAAATAGTATATTGTAACATGAGTAATAAATTAGAGATTTGACCGATCCAGTCTTAAGAACAGCTCTTGGGTATCTCCAAATTCCAGATCTCAAATATGTTCCATAGACAAAGGCCTCTGGCATCCTCCACCACCCTAGTAATCTGCAGAACTGGTAAAACCAAAGTTTCAACTTTTTCATCTGGAGCAGAATTGCCCAGAAGCACTAACACATATCAACCAATGACGTCAACAGTAGCAAATAAACAAACAGTTATAAAGCCAATAGGTCTGGATACAATGTACTAACATGTAGGGTTATTATGTAAGCGCGAGAAGCATGGAAGCAGCAGACAAAGAAGGTTATAGGTAAAATAGTGCCTCATGCAGTTACATACAAGCAGTCGACAGGAGGCAGAAGGATACACTCAAACAGCCAACAGCACTAGGTGAGAGGTGAATCATCAACTGAATGTCTCAAGACCCCATTGACAAAGTCTCAAGCCAGTGAATGAAAGGGGCTAGTTGAAGAAACTCAATGGTTGACAGGAGCATACTCAAAGACCACTTTATGTTTATTGTAAATAGTTGTTCTGTTTGGCAGCTGTGCTGTCAAACAGACCTGGTTATCCCAAATTGTGACAGTGCTGTTGCTGTTAAACTAAAGCTATAAGGATAGTAAAATTGCGCAGGGAAAAGCCTTTCATTACGTAATGAGGTGATATGTAGCACTTCAGTTAAAATGACCACCATCTGCGCAGTGTATGTAAACATGCGCCTTAGATTTCACATGTTTTTACTATCTGTAGTTCTTTTCACAACTCGCACAACTGATCATTTCTGCCGCACAATTTAGTGTTATGGAAATTGCTTTAGGTAAATCATCCTTTTGGCTACATGTGGAGTCTTTGACTGCAGACCTAACAACCAATTTACAACTATAAACATGTCTGCCTCCACAAACCCTGTTTCCTGAATGGCAATAATTAAAAGCTATTTGTTAGAAATTGGGTTTCTGGTTGGCAGAGGTATGCACCCTGTCCAAGCAGGAACCACAGTCCTAGTTAGGGTGAGTCATAACACACTACTGTGCTCGCCCTCTGGTAGCTTGGCATAGAGCAGTCAGACTTAACTAAAGAAGTAATGTGTAAAGTGTTAGAAATGGGATTTCTGGTTGGCTAGGGCTTGCGCCTAAGCCAGGCAGAAACCACCACTCTAGTCAGGGCAAGGGAGTTACACGCCAAATATAACCCCTGCTCACCCGCTTGGTAGCTTGCCACGAGTAGTCAGGCTTATCCCGGAGGCCATGTGGAAAGCATTTGCGCAACTCACACAGCAACAACATACTAGGCACACCACAAAAGGAACTCCACAAAAGGTTCTATCAAAAATAGCCTTTGTATTATCAAAAACACATCAGAATAGTAATGACAAAATATACACTGTGCCAACTGGCACTGGGCAATATTTACAGGGGATTATATACACATAACATGGCCACTTGGACCACTGTCAGAACCATCACTTAGTAAAAATAGTAAATGGAGAAATATAATAAGCATAGAACACAACCCGTAATTACTGGCAAACACTGGACTCAACATCATCCTGTAACATAAATCATATTATGCACAGTATCACATTATGCGTGAAATATATCGTGCGCCAACCTCATCATAAGCCTAAACATATTAGACCATAACCTCCTAAGCATAACTCACCTTTGGAAATAATCTCACTAGCATAAACCACAGTAGAGGATAACTCAAACATAAATACCGTATCCAAAACCTCTTAATCATAAATTACATTTAGAGGCATAAAATAGGGTGCGTAAATCATACTACATAAATCACATTTCCTAGCACCACATCCATCACATTAGGGCCTGGCGACCAACAAACATAACAGTCCCCCTGGCCAACTGGCCTTGTCAAAGGGGCTCAAAATGCCTTATGTCCAAAGTGTCAGGGCAGCTGCCAATGCAGCAGAATTTATGTGCGCAATTGCGCAGACCTAAACCTTGCAGCTGGCACTAAGTGCTGCACAGCTGTGAAAGTACGGGGCTTAAAGGCAGGCACTCAGCGGCACAGCTCCTCAGTTGCAGCGGCCCGCAATAGCGATGAATTTCGTAGTACGGCAAATGCGGGCACTCAGCGGCACAGCTCCTCAGCTGCGACGGCCCACAATAGCGATAGCGATGATTCTCGTAGGATGACAAATGCGGGCACTGAGCGGCCACAGCTCCCCAGCTGCAGCGGCCCACAATAGCGATGATTCTCGTAGGACTGCAAATGCGGGCACTCAGCGGCCACAGATCCCTAGCTGCAGCGGCCCACAATAGCGATAGCGATGAATCTCGTAGGACGACAAATGCGGGCACTCAGCGGCCACAGCTCCCCAGCTGCAGCGGCCCACAGTAGCGATAATGAGGACTTTGGTAACACAGGCAAATGAGGGCTCTCAGCGGCAGCAGCTCCTCTGCTGCGGCGGCCCACAATAACGATAATGATGACTTTTAGCCTGCGTTCCCCGCAGTAGAGCCAGAGGCTCTGGGATTCTCAACAGAGGCCACACCTGCGCGTAGAATCCCCCTCAAATAGGATTCCAGACGGCTGATGGGTGAAGTCTAATGTCCCTGAGACTTCAGCAGGAGGCAAGCTCAAAGCACACCCTTGGTTAGTTGCTTCAGCAAGATGGAGGAAAGTTTCAAAGTCCTTTCCCTCTAGTTACACGGACAGAGGTTCATCTTGACATCCGGAAGTAACACGTTCTTCCTCCAGGAAAGAATTAGAAAATAGCGCTTACAGGGTGCAGAGAGCCATAGCTCCAAAAGCAAAACTCCTCATCAATCAAGGGGGCAATGCAGGGCCCAGGGAGGCAAGCCCTCATGGCAGTTGCTCCTGGGCCCCAGCAGCAGCATGCCCCAGCAGGATCAGGAACAGCACATCATCCTAGAAGAGCACCATGGAACTGAACAATTTTATGGGGTCACAGCCCCTTTACTTATACCACCAAAAGACTTTGAGGCAGATTTACAATAAGTGGCGATTCCCTGCAAATCAGCAGGGATGCGCCAGTTATTGTGCGCCACAGCTACGCCATCATTGATGCGCCGCATTTACAATGCGTAGCAAAAAGAGGGGGTGGCTCTAATCAGCAAGGCTGAGCGCACAATGACCATATAACGAACAAGAGTGCCAGTGCTGATAATTACAATGCGGCGCACCATGGGGCAAAAACGGCACAGATGCGTGCCGCATCTGTGCCATAAACGTGGCGCATTGCTGGAGTTGCATCGCAAGTGCGACGTAGCTCCAGCAATGCTCTGGGGGCCCTATCTAGTTAATGCAGTAACGCCTACATGTGGCGCAGAGCTTTACAACGTGACGCATCTCCCAGATGCGTCACGTTGTAAGTACCCCAGCACCATGGCGCAGGATTTGCGCTGCTGCTGCATCACTAAAGTGACGCAATGGCGGCGTAAATCTGCCCCTTTGTTCTCAAAAGTCACAAGTCACTGAACCCAGCCAGAATCAGTTTGGTGTGGCCCTGGAGCACTTTGTTTACAAGGCTGCATCCTGCCTTTGAGGAAGAGGGGGTCTGCCATCAGCCGCACAGTAGGAGGTGGAGCCATCATTCAACTTGCCAGGCACAGCCATGCTCAGATCAAAGGGTCACCCCTCCCGTTACTCCAACTGCAGATCTCTCTATTCAAACCACGTCTGGCTCAGCCTGCCCTGTCCCTCCAAAACCAGACATGCAATTCACATCAGGCAGGCGAACACATAACACACAGAAACGCCAAATTCTAAAAGTGGCATTTCTCACAAAGTCATAATAAAACTGCGCACACCGTTGCGCAGCATTTATTCTCACAATTTCATATATACCAGACTTGACAATACTGCTACTCTCATCACTGGAATTACCACTGACACACTGAGCAGGAAATCACCCATGCATCCTATGGGAGGGCAGGCCACTCTCACTTCCACTAAATGTAACAGAGAGCACACACACTTTACACTGGACCACAGGGCTAAAGTGCCCAGAGGCCTAAAACCACTAACACTACACAGAGTAAAAGGCTGGGAGAAATGAAAAACGTTTAGGGGTGAACCTGCAAAAAGGGCCAAGTCCAACATAAAGTATTTGTGAAATACTTCAAACAGTAAAACAGTGAATAAATCACAAATGACTCCGCAACAGTTTAGAAAAATAGAGCTTAATAAATAAAACAAGAACCAAATGAAAAAAATCCAACGAGTAGAAGTAGAGATAAGAATAAATATAAAATAGAGCTTCGAAGCAATAAGCACTTAAACTGTTGCATGGGCTGGGGAAAAGTCAAAGGTTCAGGCTGACCACAATGGAGCGTGGGCTGGATACAGGGACCAACTTGGGCCCACTGAACCAAAGTAGCTTGATCTGGGATGCATCATGCTCGATGAGGATGCGATGTGCAGCGGAAGCAATGCACTGGTATCGAGCCGCGCAGTAGGCGCCAATTTTCTCCACACAACTTCCTCAATGTGTAGGTTCCGAGTGCACAGCGCTGGTTCCGAATGGCTGCTGCTCCTGCAGAAGGTGATGCATCAATTCAGAAGCTGATGCGCTGGTTCGAAATGCGATGCACCTGGTCCGCTCCACACAGCGACAAGGATGCAGTTGTTCTGAGTCACGCAATGGTGAAGATGCACCAGTTCTGATGAGGATGCTTGGGTTCTGGATGTAGAAGCACATATGGCCTCAATTCCAAGGGTCCAGGACTGGAATAGCATCACTTAGCGGGGCAGATTCACAGCTTCTAGAGTCCAGCTGTAGATGCAGGTAGTTAAAGTCTTTGATATCTCTGAGACTTAGAACAGGAGGCAATCCAGCAAGCCCTTGGAGTCAACCTGGGTTAAAGTGATGCAGATCCAGTCCTTCTCACCTAGGCAGGAGAACAGCTGGCAGCAGTTCAACTCGACAAGGCAAGAGCACAGCAAAGCAGATGTCCAGCAAAGCAGTAGTCCAACAGAGTGGCAGTCCTTTCAGCAGGACAGCAGCTCTTCTTCTTGGCAGAGTAGTCACAGGTCCAGAAGGGCACTGAAGGTATTGTGTCAGAAGTCCAGTACCTATACCCAGTTGTGCCATTGAAGTGGGGGAGACTTCAAAGAAAGATTTGAAGTGCATGGAGGTCCTCCTTTCCTGCCCTGGCTCACTAAAGGGGGGTATGCTGCGCAGGACACAGCCTATCTATGTATAACTGTGAAACAGTGCCCAGCTCCTTCTTCTCATCCCTCAGGAAGATCCATCAGATACATCTAAGCTCCCTTTTGAGAGTCTATCTAGGGAAATACCCAAAGCCCAGCTATCACCCAACCCAGACTGTCAGACACAGTCAGAAGGCACTAAATGCCTAAAGTAAGAAAATGTGCCATTTTCAGAATTACAATTTAAATCTGTTTTCACCATAAATAGTAATTTTAAATTGTGAGTCCAGAGACACCAGACTTCGAGGTCGTATCTCTCCCCCAAGTGGAAATTACACTTATAAAATGTAATAAGGTAATCCCAATTTTATCCTATGGGAGAGATAGACCTTGCAGTAGTGAAAAATGATTTAAAGAGTTTTATCCTAGGACATGTAAAACTTAAAAGCACATGCCCTGCATTTTAAATACATCACACCCTGCCCCTGTGGATCACACAGGGCCTACCTTAGTGGTGACTTATGTGTATAAAAAGGGAAGGTTGAGGCCTGGCAAGAGGTTCCATTGGCAGTTTAATACTGCACAGACATGCTCTGCAGTGGCAGGTCTGAGACATGGTTAAAGGATTACTTATGTGGGTGGCCCAACCAGGGCTGCAGGCCCACTTGTAGCATTTAACTTACAGGCCATGTGCATATGAAGTTGTCTTTCAAGAATGCTGAGATTATGCAACAGTCTTATATTAATGCGTAAAAAAAGACCTAGAAATGACAACACATTAGGCAAACTCATTTGGAAGACATCAACAACGAATGAAAATAAGAACCTGTAGTTTCATCTCTTACACATCCCACCGAAGGAATTGCCCCTACTTTAGGCATGTATAGCATCCATAAACTACAATTTGTTTGTGCCTAGCAAATAAAACGTCAACTCAACCTTCCTCCGAATTAGACATAAAAGCATTCAATAAACACTCACATGTATGGACCGAAACAAACTCATACATCCCTAGGGTGTCTCATCATTAGGACAGCAATTTTCGCTATAGCTGAAAGAGTCATGCAGCATCGTGGATGGGTGCTCCAAGCCATAGACAGAAGCTGCTGGTTATATATCTATCAGGATGAATCAATTCTGCATCTTACGTGCACCTGCTCGACTCTACTCAGTAACTGTTAAAACCATGATTTTTACCTTGGAAAATTCAAGCCTGCCAGTGCGCACTATTAGCATGCCTTGAAGGACACACGCTCAACAGAGATGCCCAGTACCGTTTAGTACATGGGCCCATATTTAGCATCTTTTCAGGCATGCAACACAGTCAGCAAGCCCCCTTGCTGCGCAAGAGGAAAGGGCAGTAATTTGCTGTATTAAAACATTATATGCGGCATTCCTGTTCTTTCCTAGTGCTGGGGCACTTCTGGCTGCCTACGCTAACACAGGCACCCTTGCGTGATGGTGCAAGGATGCCTGCATTGTGGGCCAGATTGTTTTTGTGCAGCGAGAGACCATCTTGCATAAAAAACAACCCTGAGAGGCATTTTCTTTTTTCCACATGTGCTGCAGAATGCAGCATACGTGGAAAGAGGAAAGAACGTGGAGAAATAAAGATGTTTCTCCTTGTTATACCTCACGTTGATAGGCACAGCATTTTGTCGCATTCCCAGGTCTTCCACTAATAGTAAGTCTGGGAATGCACCAAAATCCATGGTTGGATGTGTGGGAACACTCACGCTTCACCAATAGAATGCCTCCCTGGGTCAGGAAGACGCCTGATATAGCTCACTAAGGTTTTGCGTAGCACTTACGCCCCCTTGCATGGCGCATGGGCAGAGTAAAACCTTGATATGTCTGGCCCATAATATATGCCGAAAAACCTCACAACTCTTTACACTAGCACAAGTATATATAACCTTTCTCGTCTAACCACCTCGCAAACTGAACGAATAAATTGCATCAAAACGCTCAAAAGGAAATTGCAAAATCTTTGCACCCACTTTTAATTTTGAATATTTTATATATTGTTAAGGTTTTAATTAATCACTCAATACACATTGCTTACCTCAGCATGGATTATGGCGCCAAGGCAAATCGTTTACACTTCAGTGGACTATGTAAACAGCTTCCTATAAAGTACTTCTGGAAGCAGGCTCGTGCATACAACAGGAGAGGCAGTAGTAATTTGTGTGATCTCGTTTTGACAGTGTGTGAGTCACTTGCCAGCTTCCTGCCCTTTAACTGTCTCTTTCAGGGGGTTGTGCTGAGTACAGGTCTTTACTGCATTCCACCATGTGATTTTCAAAAGACAAGAGCTCTTTTATGGTGCACGGTGTATAACTGCACAGCTGCTGAGCGCAGATCAAAGAGGCTTCATGGGAGGGACAGGTGAGGGGGCGGAGTGGGAGGGGTGACTGGCAAGATAAACCTCCTTTAAACAAGAACCACGCCACCACCCTTGTTACTGACTAAAGGGCATCTCTGTACCGGATGCTACCGACAATTATGGTGACATTCCGGTTGTTTTGCACCTCAGTCACGCTTACTGTCTTTTTAGTCCTTGTTTACATGCAGATATAACACACTTGTGGTGGAAACAGACCCTAAAACTCAACCTGGAAATACCCACTTCCTGTCCTTCTATTATCACTTAACGAACCAGTCCCTGTCCAGCCTTTCCCAAGTTTGTAACAGGATGGGGTTCTCAAGGCAGATTACAATCATGTGTGTTTGTCTAAACAAAAACAAACTCACATTACCGCATATTAGCCAGTGAACGGAAGAAGCAAACTACATTGGTCTGGAGATGCTCAGGTGGCTGCAAACTGCTTTTAGTGTCCCAGTGCAGTCCACGTGGAGAGCAGCAAACAACTAGAGACATCTACCTGACTCTACTGCTCACTGTGTGTGGACTCTCTGTCTCAGCTACAACAAAAAGGTGTTCCGACTGTTTGCTTCACCTCGGGGAGGGGGGAGCCTGAATCACACACCCCGTCCGAGTGGGTGTATGATATTAAAATGCAGGGGGGGGGGTCTCTTACATATGTCTCTGTGGGTGTGACCAGCTCACCTTAGCTAGGATGCTTAATGTCCATGAAGCACAATCAAAGGAACAAAATGCATCCCACATTTCCCCCTTAAATACAACATCCTCGGATTGACTGATACACTCTCAAGTTAAGTGGATATCTGTGGCCATTTAGACATCAATACAGTCATCTACCTAAAGCTAACATTGTATTGTTGCACACCTTTTTCAGGCGACTTTCAAGACTGCTATCTCTCCAAAGTTCAGCATTTAGATGATTTCAGCGATCTTGATTTTGTTTGGTTAGGCCAACTTTTTGGATAAGAGAGAAGGCGTACCTTTCTGTACAGGTAGAGGACGTAAGTTTCACGCAATGAAGCTTAAGAAACATTCAAAAGGGACCTATTGCTGCCCATGCTATTGATAGAATACTGACACACTTCGACTAGGCCCTACTACCATCTCTACGATCCCTTAAATTGTGAAAAAGGGTGTTACAGTCTGCCGAATACACCATCATACATGCCAACATTTGGAGAGAAGATAGAGGGAGATTTTTACAAAATGATCAGGAGGATTTATATTCCCCACTGCCTTGTATTAAATAGAAGATAATTTCTTGCTGCCAGAGGCAAGACATTGTCTTTCAGGAGAAGGGCTGTAAGCAGTTCAAGGGTATGGAAGTAGTCTCAGGTGCAGGGAAGAGAGATAAACCAGCTCTAAACATTTCACTCTCAGGCATCACAATGTGAACTTTCCTACTTTTCAGCTAAAAATATTAACCATCTACTTTGATCATCAAATGATATATTTGAAATTAAGCGTAAAATAACTGAATCATCGCGCTTCTACTGTCCCATGTGTAAATCTGAGAAATAAAACATTTTTTTATTGTCTTGGCATTTTCTGGAAAATGCAATTTTACCTTCATAGTGAAAACAACTTTTTGTAATTGTGCACTATGACGACATTCTTTTACCAACCCTTATTATACCACTTTTTGTATATTAAAACATACTTTAGGAGTAACGTAACTAATATATGCATATACAATATTATCTACAGGGACAGGGCACTTTTCCTTCCGATAAGTGAAGTGCAGTGCTTGTAAACCACACCCTAACCAGAGCACAATTGTGCTCTCTAAAGCCTTATACCGTTGTAATATTTGAGGGTGGTGCAAATATATACTGAGCCCACTTGTGGCATTTTAGGTGGAAGCACAAGCACTTTGCCCCTGTTTATGTTGACATAGAACACAGTCCAAAAGCCAGAAAAAACAGGAATGAAAACGCGGGGGCACAATAAAAATGTTGTTATTTTGTGTACATGCCACTTCTAGCTGAAGGTGTGGGGGGAGGGGTTACTGAAAATTTCCTTGGGAGTTATTCATTGCTAATCAGGAGGAAGAACCTCAAAGAATCTTTGGCACTGTTCTGGTCATTCAGAAACCTTGGGGCTCATTTATGAGCCCTTGCGTCACTTTTACGCCGCTGGTGCGTCACTTTTTGTGACACACCAGTGGAGTAAAAAATGTGCCTTGGTGCACCATATTTACAAAGTGACGCATCTAGGTAGATGCATCACTTTGTAAACCCTTGCGCCACATTATACCTGCGTCAGGTATAATGTATGCAGGGGGGGCATTTTGCCGCAAGAAAGGGTCGTAGAAGTGACGCAGTGAAATCTATGAGATTTCACTGCGCCACTTCTAGGACACAAATGCGTCAATTTTTTACGCCTGCCTCACAGCAGGCGTAAGACTGACGCAGGCCCTTTCACATGGGACTTGCCCCATGTGAAAGGATACATTGCTGGAGTTGCGTCACTTTTGTGACACACTCCAGCAATGCGTCACTTTTGCGCCATACAGATACGTCAGAAATACTGACGTATCTGTAACTCCTTGCGCAATGATGCGTCATACTGTAAATATTACGCATCATTGGTGTCGCAAGGAGGGCGTAGTGCAAAGTGACGCATCGCTGTTTTCACGCAGCGATGCGTCACTGTTCATAAATGAGGCCCCTTGTGTTCTACCATAAAGTCCAACAGGGAGATGGTACACCTCAGCCTCTCGACCACCTCGACATCTGCATTAGCCACCCGTGCACGTTTATGGGCGGATTGAGCTCAGAAATGAGTCCCAACCAGGTAGGCTCTCAGTTTCTTCAGGGATCATGCCACCTTAAAAGCCTTCCTCTCAATGGCTTCCAACCACTGTTTCTTGGGCAGCAGCCACCAGCTAATGAGCACTACAGGGTTGATATTATCCACCATCATAAAGCTAGCAAAACACTGCCCATTTACCATGCTCCTAAGCCCCTGTCTGCACCACAAACTGCTTGCTAAAAAAGTCAGGTGCTTGAACGCTGGTGCAGAATGCATTGCTTTTTTCAAATTGCACTTTCTTTGATTATTTTTTAGGTCAGCTCATTGACAGAGGCAATAATACTCCCATACCACTTGACAAAAAGGATCTCACCTGAGTATTCATTTTGGGAGACTCTCATACCATTAGTTTCTGTATCCTGAGCTAAAAAGGTAGCCGATGTCTATTTGATAACAAAAATACAATGCAGAACCCTGCCATATCTGGTGATCACGTGCTTTAAATGATTGCCTGCCTGGGAAGAGGTTGAACATGGTGCTCTTAGACTGCTGGAGCAGTAGAGCTATGGACTGCAATATCATCTATGTAGGTCGCCTGATGCCGTCCAGCCCAGGCAGGACCCAGTTGATCATGCTTTGTAAGGTGGTAAAAATATTATTAAGCTCATAGGGCATACCATTAACTGAAATATCCCTCTGTTGTAGAGACTGCAAACCCTACCTCTGCACCCTCTGTAAGGGCAATTGGACTGTACCCTGAAGATGAATCTGAGGTACTGAGGAGCTTGGCAGCCACTAACTGGTCAATGTAGCCATCAGGTCTAAGTATAGGTGGTCATCAGCATTGGAGACTTTGTTGAGCCCCTGTAGTCCACGCAGAACCTCAGATCAGGGGCCCTCCAGTGTATGGTAGCCTTGGGTACCAGAAACACTCAACTGCACCATGAAATGCAAGAGGGTTCAGTCATCATTAGGTCCAACATCTTGATGACCTCTCTCTAGATGCTGGACCGCAATTTTTCTGGCAGCCTGTAAATCGTCTTTTTTTCTATTAAGACTTTTAGGACCTTACATTGGCTATCATGCTGAAACCAGGGCAAACGGCAACATGGTTCTCAAGCACAAATATGTTAAATGTTGTCTACACCTCTAAACTACTGGCAAGTATGGCCAGCACACTGAGCAGGGGGACACGTTACAGCTCCTTTTTTTAAGCCCGAAACCGGTCCTAGGATGCTTGTTTCCAGTCCATGGAGGACCTCGCTTGGCAGTTCGGGCTGGACTGTTCCCATGAGGCACAGGGTCAAGACTGATTTGCATAAGGCTAGGTTAAAACTGGAATGTCATAGTGAGCAAAAAAACTATGGCTTTAGGCCCAGATCTCTGTAGTGGGGTGAATGTATGACATTGTTCTGCATTCTGTCCATCAACTGTTGTTTTTGCTTTTGTAGGAGTGGTGGCCATTTAGAATCCTGCATAGGAACACTTTCAGATCTTCTGTGTTTTTTCTAGTCCTTCCTCCTCTGTGCTCCTGCTCTCCCATTCATCTTGATGGGAAGCTAATGGAACAGAACAAATGTTTTGTTCTCCAATCAAAAAACTTCCCCTAAAAATTATACATCCTTCTTTACTGCAGAGCTCTCCCATGGCAAGGAGTACAACAATTTGCGTAATGTAAAAGTAGGAGTAAGAGTATTAATGAATCGGAATAGCTAGGACCAATTAAAATTAGAAGTAGGCATACATTGGAGTCAAAGTATGACTATTTGTAGGAGTAAGAGTAGTAGTAAGGAGAAGTAAGAGTAGGAGTAAGTGTATGAATAAGAGTGGGGATTAGATGTAATATGATTAAGAGTAAACATAAGAGTGAGTAGGAGTGTATAGGTATAAGTATGAGAAAGTAGGAATGAGTCGGAGTAGGTGTTAATAAGACCAAGAAAAACAAGTATTGTTTACATGCCCTAAAACAATCTTACTTCCTTGTGGCTTGCTCTATCAGATTTAACCCACTTACAGAACACAGTTAAAACTGCTTGCAGTAGGATCAATTTCACAAGCACACTGTAAGGAAGCTGAGGGACCTCTTAATGTTATACAATATACATCATGTAAGAACCTGCCAGAAGACACATCAGGTAGTGAACATTTGTAGTGTATCTGGAATTTCTTTAATGGGTTCGGAGAGACTACAGATAAACAGGTAAAGTGTTTGCCAAAAAAGCATCAAACATTTTCCAAAGTAATGTTTATTCACCTGAGCTCCTTTCTGGGAAGTTTAGGGTGATTAATCAAGCAGAGTGGAGAATAAGGATGGGTTCCAAAACTCTCTTTTCTCATGCAATTTCCCATAGGAAATTTGGGCAACAATACAGAAAAACGGTTGAAAAGAATTGTATCAGATCTGACAGAAAGTGATAGCTTTACTTAAAAAGTGGGCTTTTCACGATGTGGTATAAATCCGTTCAGTTGTTTTATAGAAATTAAGGTTGAAAATATAGTGATATCTGAATGGTTTTGTAATGAAGTGCTCTTTCGGAACCACACATTTATAAAATAGGGCATTATGATTGGCAGAGAGGTTTTTTTTCCTCTTGGATCTTCAGTTCCACAGGACCAGTACGGGTTCCATAGGACAGAGAGAGCTGATTGGCTGGTCGAAACATGAAGAGAAATGTTGCGCCTGCCGCTCCAGGACTCAATTGTTGTGTACATGAAAAAGGACATGTAAGGAGGTAGGGTAGGTGTACCGTTATGAGGGAGGAGTGGGCAAAAGTTCCAGATGGACCCCGCACAGTCAAAATAAAAAGAATATTCATGCCCTGGGTCCCACAGTACTTCTCTGGGACCCAGCAAGGCCTCCTCTAGGTACTGCAGGACCGTTCAAGTGTTACCCTTATAGTGCTGCATGTGCGACTGTACTTACAGATCCACGAAAACAAGATTTTAAAAAAAATAATGGAATATGTGGGTTGAGAGCCCGTGAGATGTTGCCTGACTAGCAGGAGTTGGCCATCCAGGGAGGGTTAACCACAGAGCCAATGACTGTGCAAGGATAGGGGTTAGCGGACTGCTGGGTGATTAGGTACAGATTCTGTCACCAACAACATACCATTTTAAACTAAAACAGCACTGAAATTCACCAGCTATAGTTAACTAAAGTACCTGTAATTTACCCCATGAAGTAAATACAACTCGCGCCCGTCATGCACAGTGTTTTCATAAATAATGTCATTTCAGATGCCATCAGTAATGTTATGAATGCAGTCATTGAACATGGCATGAGTGATGCAATACGTCAGGGTATAAGCAGTGCATGGTGAGGGTGTGAGTCATAGTTACTTCATGGCAAGCATAATAATTCCAGCGTTTGTTTTAGTTTAAAATGTTATGTTGTAAGTGACATTTTCATCTAACTATAACATCACTTTAATATTTGGTATTTTCGGTGAATGTGTATGTTTTGTTTTTACTATATTTCAGTGAATGTATAGGCTTTGTTTCAATGTACAGTCATATAATATATAAAAAGCAGGCCTATTGGCTCTGTGTTGGAACTGGCTCCTTCTGGTTGGCTGAGGCGAGGCCCTAACCAGGCAGATCCTACCACTTCCGTCAGGGGTGGGTGATTACACTCACTGTATAACCTGCTCTCATCCTTGGGTACAGTCAGGCTTACCACAGAGGCAATGTGTAAAGCATTGACACAGCACTCACTCACAATAAATACACTCAGCATCACAATAGAGACTTCACACATGATGTATGTAAATAACGTTTGTATTCAACACACACATTAACTAACACAACGTGAACATCATGTATTTCTGGGCATAAATCACATTTGGAAATATCACTAGCAGTACTAGGCCCAATTGCGATAAAATGACATCAGTGGTATGCACACTTGGGAAAGATCCTACTTTACCCCCCAGCACTCTTATTTGGTTCAAAACGTTGTCAGAACAAGGTGAACCCCGGCAATTATTGTAATTCAATACAAAACAGTTATAGGGTGCTCCCCAGATCACAACGATATCAGAAATGTGTACACACAGATAATTACAACACTTTTAAAGAGCACCGTGGGTAAAAAACCAATGGCAAAAGTAGTATTCTTTTGGTAGGGTATCAACTTGTAAACAACAACGCCGTGTAATGTAATTAATAACAGGCAGTGACTCCCACACACTTAATGAGGACCAATAAGCGGTGCCAAGGATATCAGGCAGGTACGTATGGCGCGCACACGCACACACACGCACACAGCACCCTAATGAGTCATCAGGTCCTTACTGCACTAAAGCTGCATGTCCCTTTATTTACTGGGCATTTTTCACCTGTTAAATGCTGCCACTTTTTAACTGGAAGGGGGCAAGGTTGGACAGGAAGCAAACTAGCCATGCACCACTTATAATTGCAATCCTTGTGCACACTGGTGTTTGTGCCAGGATGCCACTTTACCGGGGGACCTCTAATTAGGTCCTGTATGCCCTATCGAGGTAACAAAAAGATTTCCTTTACATCAATTTCTCCAGACTTACACTTTTTTTTTTGCATATTTCACTTTTATTAGAGGACAGACATTTCAAAAATATTGATCATATTCCTTTTCATGGAAAATTCCTTTCCATAAAATGTCTTTCCTTTTCACACAACCCCTGTGATGGCGTCGAGTATTTGATCACTTTCCCACCCTTACTTCACTTGCACTAAATGGTGTTATTGGGAATTTACAGCAATTGTACATACATTTTTTATTTTTCATATAAAATGCTTCACCAAGAAAAAAAAATCCTTGTCTCAAGGCACCTAAGAAAATAATGAACAGTAGTTCCACTTTCCCACAACAGTTGCACTATAGCTCCCCACGTTTAACACAAAGGAAGTATGCTTCTATTGACAAAGAAATGTAGGATTTAGTTTAGAGAGTAGAGCTGCACCTGAGATGGCAAAGAACGTAAAGGCTTTGGCAATAGACGGCAGAGTGCTTTCAGTCTAAACAAACTTTATAAGTTGAACCCTCCTGACAGTAAAGCTATCCTTCATTTGATACATACATTTCAAGATTAGGACACAGATAGTTCTGTTTCTAAGGCACAGACTTCTGTCAGTAGAGTTATCCCTATAATATGAAGCTTTAGGTAAGACTGATGGAATAGCTCGGATTGGTAAATAATGCCTATTTTTGTCGATGAACACCTACATGTTGGCACACACCTGCGTCATAGCGCTTTTTAACTTTATATTTACCAATCCATCTCCAATTGATTAGTGAAAGGATCACTGACGTAATATTGATGAATACAATATCAAAACACAAAAATATTGGAAATGAAATATCGATAACAAGAATATTGACTTCCTATACTTAACCAGTAACACCACAACTATCAAGAACAAAAATATTGTTGTTAAAAATATTGATTTTTATGTATATAAAAAACATGAATACCAGAAGCAAAAATATTATTACCTTTAAATAAGGGCCTCATTATGATGTCGGGTGGAAATCCATCGGACAGCTCGTCGGAGGCTTTCCGCCCGACATCAGAGGTTTCCGAACGACTGCTGTATTACAACACTGGCAGCTGGAGAGAAACCCACAGGGGAATTCTGCTCCGCTTCCAACGGGCTCATGGATCCCTACAGGACAGCAGTCAGAAAAGTAATCCCCATATGGCAGCGGAACTAGCCTCCGCTGTCGAAATTACGATTTCGCTTTCTGCCTACCCTTTCATGGCGATCCGACCACCATGAAAAGGCAGGCAAAAAGTGACTTTGCGGGTCCCTAGCAGCACCCCCTTTACCCCCCAGCCCTCCGCTATGGGGCTCTGGGGGCACCTGTGGTGCCCCCATAAACATCCCTGCATGGTGCCTGCCACACGGTGCAGGGATGTTTTAAAAGTGTGGGCCTCGTTTACACGGAAGTGATGCATCTGCATAGATGCATCAGTTTCCTTGCGCCTGCACCAAATGTCCTTGCGCCACCATGGACAAACTGTATTTACAATACAGTGCTCCATGGCGCAAGAATTAACAGAAGCGTCCGAAATTCGGACGCTTCTGTTGGCACAAAAGTGACGCATTGCTGGAGTTGCTCAAGAAAGTGACGCAACACCAGCACTGCACCACAACAGATGGGTGAGGCCCATTCTAAAAGCCCTGCATCATTCCTTACGCCTGGTCTTAGCAAGCATAGGGATTTTGGCGAAATGAAGGCGTAGAGTGACACAGTGCAATGTTGTAAATTTCACTGCATCAGTTCTACATGGCTTTTGGCATGGGAACACCCACCCTGCATACATTATACCTGACACTGGTGTAATGTAGTGTAGGGCTTTACAACGTGACGCATCCCCCTAGATGTGTCACGTTGAAAATGGGCCGCAACTTGGCACATTGTTTATGCAGCCGCTGCGTCACAAAAAGTGATGCAGCGGTGGGGTAAAAGTGTCGCAAGGGGCTTGTAAATCTTCCCTTGTACATTTACTATTGCGGCTTGTGCTAAGCCCACAGTACAAGCCGCAGTAAGAAATATGCACTTTCCGACTTCCGTGAAGACAGTCACATCCTAATTAGGGAAGCTGGACCGCCAACTCCTTATTTGGCACCCTATTTTCGACACGTCCAACCGGCATCGTAATATGATCATATATGTCATGTGATCAAGGCCCTTCGCAGGCTGAAAAGTGTAATGGCAATTTTGGCGTCGGGCGCTTAATAAAAAGAAAATTGCACCAGTTTTGGGTTCGCCTCGTCTTGTTCTACAGTACCTGAAGACGTCTTATGCCTCATATATATATATATATATATATCCAAAAGAAAGGAGACACCAACAGCTTGGAGGCCCACATGCATCCCTGTACTTTAATGAGTTTTCCTCCAGCAGCACATTTAAAATCTTGACAAACTCGGGCAGCAATCGCCATAGAAGTTCCAACGCATTTATTTTGAGCGTCACCGCGCCCTTCATCTTGGGAAATGGCCTTTAGGGAGGGGCAGCGTGATAGTTCATTAATAGTATTCATAAGTCCCGCCTTCTGGCTTCTCCGCTATGCAGTGTGGTACTTGCAGTTTATTAAACAGTCCTTTAGTAGGTTTGCGGCGCTACTTTCTCCTCAATCAAGTAAACACGTAGTGGGTTGCTCGAGTTGTTAAAAGATGATTTATGTGCTGTCCTTAACTGGGCCTCATTATGATGTCGGGCGGAAATCCATCTGACAGCTTGTCGGAGGCTTTCTGCCCGACATCAGAGATTTCCGTACGACTGCCTATTACAATACTGGCAGCTGGAGAGAAACCCACAGGGGAATTCTGCTCCGTTTCCAACGGGCTCACAAAGCCGAAAGGGCGGCAGTCAGAAAAGTAATCCCCATATGGCAGCGGAACCAGCCTCAGCTCCGCTGTCGAGATTACGATTTTGCTTTCTGCCTACCCTTTCATGGCGGTCCGACCACCATGAAAAGGCAGGCAAAAAGTAACTTTGCAGGTCCCTAGCAGCACCCCCTCCCCCCCGGCCCTCCGCTATGGGGCTTTGGGGGCACCTGTGGTGCCCCCTTAAACATCCCTACATGGAGCCTGCCACACGGTGCAGGGATGTTTGAAAAATGTGGGCCTCATTTGCAAGAAACTGATGCATCTGCATAGATGCGTCAGTTTCCTTGCGCCAGCACCAAATGTCCGTGCTCCACCATGGATGAACTGTATTTACAATACAGTGCTCTATGGCGCAAGAATGAACAGAAGCGTCCGAAATTCGGACGCTTCTGTTGGCCCAAAAGTGACGCATTGCTGGAGTTGCTCATGAAAGTGACGCAATACCAGCACTGCACCACAACAGATAGGTGAGTCCCATTGAAAAAGCCCTGCATCATTCCTTACGCCTGGTCTTAGCAAGCGTAGGGATTTTGGCAAAGTGAAGGCGTAGAGTGACGCAGTGCAATGTTGTCAAATTTCACTGCATCAGTTCTACATGGCTTTTGGCATGGGAACACCTACCCTGCATACATTATACCTGATGCTGGTGTAATGTGGTGCAGGGCTTTACAACGTAGATGCGTCACATCGTAAATGGGCCGCAACTTGGCGAAATGTTTATGCCGCCGCTGCGTCACAAAAGGTGACGCAGCTGTGGGGTAAAAGTGCCGCAAGGGGCTTGTACATTTACTATTGCGGCTTGTGCTAAGTCCACAGTACAAGCCACAATAAGAAATATGCACTTCTGACCGGCATCGTAATGGGACCATATATATATATATATATATATATACCAGCAGCCCGTCCCGACGTTGTCCGGGTATGAATTGCTGCCGGCCAGTAGTATATTGTTTTGTAGGATTTCGTTTTGATAGCATTTCTTATCTGTGACAGGCCTGTGAAACGCTCCGATTCACAGTGCACTGCTGATGCACTTAAGAGTGCGCGTTCAGTAGTGTGTGAACTCGAGTTTCCCTACTTTATATTTCCTTGCAATAATCTATAGCGCGAACTGGACAACATGGCATGAGCACAATTTACATTACAGAGAACACATTCATTTGTGGTAGGCACGGGGAGACAAAGCGATTTGCCTGGAATCACAAGATGTTGAGCTGATGCCGAGATTCGAACGTAGCTCCCCAGCTCTAAAGTTCGCAAATCTAGAACTTGTGGCGGGAGGTGTGTCTAAAAGTGTATGTCGGTGCTGGCCATCAATGAGAGAGACCTGTGCATTTTTCAAATGGGTGGTGAAAAAATATGAGTATGTTGCTGGAGATGTTGGCCGCCGTGCCACCAATGTACTTACCGGGGGAGGGTAAACACCCATTATTCCGCAACTTTCTTTCCGCATACCATCACTCCGCATACTTTCATTATTTATTTAATTTATTTATTTCAATTTGTATAGCGCATTATCACCCCAGGGTCTCTAAGCGCTTGTACAAGAGAAAACCAACTCTACAAAAAACAGTTAGCCAACTAACAACACTCCCCATGCTTCTCGGAAGAGTATGGTTTTTAACATTCGGCGGAATGGCAGTAGATTAGGCTCCTTACAGAGATTAGGTGGTAGTTTATTCCATGCTGCAGGAAGCAAAGTGGAGAAAGCACGCCCGCCCAAGGTAGACAGGCGGAAACATGGATTGACCAGGAGAGCGGCTTCAGAGGACCGCAGCACCCTACCAGGGGTATAGCCAGATAGTCTAGTTTTAATATAGCTGGGCGCATTACCGTAGAGTGCCTTGTGGGAAATACACAATCCTTTAAACAATGCCCTCTGTCTAACAGGGAGCCAGTGTAACTGACGCAGGAGAGGTGAGGCATGCGTCTTCCCAGGCTTCTTGAAGATCAGTCTCGCTGCATCATTCATTACTGTCTGAAGCCTCGAGAGTTGTTGCTGGGGCAGCCCTATATACAGCGCATTGCCGTAATCCAATCGCCCCAGAATCATAGCTGACAGCGCTTCTTGAAGTGGAAAACGACAGCAATTGGGAGATCTTACGAAGCTGTCTCAGAAGACCAACACACGTGCCTATCACTACAGACACCTGCTTCTTCATAGACAAATTGCTGTCAATATGGATTCCCAAGCTTTTCACCACGGTTGCTGTTACCGGCGTCCTACCCAACTCCTTGGGCCAAAACCCATCATTCCAAGGGCTGCCTGAGATGGCAGCACCTCGGTTTTATCAGGATTAATCTTCAAGGAGTTGGCGGACATCCAGTTTACCGTGTACCTCAGGATGTTATGCAACCTGGCTTGTGCTCCTGGAGAATCCTCTATTTGGATGACGATCTGCGTGTTGTCAGCGTAATTATAAATCTGACATTCCATCTGATTAAGAGCTGAAATCAGTGGCTGCAGGTAAATGTTGAATAGGAGCGGTGAGAGAGCCGAGCCTTGCGGCACTCCACAGGTGATGACCGCTGATGTTGATACAAGGTCGGACAACTGCAATTTCTGCGATCTATCTTGCAAGAAAGAGGTAAGCCAACCTAGTGCGGACCCCCCGATGCCCAGATCTCTCACACACGACAGCAGTTGACTATGACACACCGTGTCAAAAGCCGCGGAGAGATCAAGTAGCACCAGGGCCCCTGGGATCTTTTTATCAGCTCTACACCTCAATTCGTCCAAAATGGACACCATCACCAGCTCCGTACTGTGATGTACCCGAAATCCGGCCTGACTCTGCTCTAACAGATCATTGGTCTCCAGATGCTTTGAGAGGTATGTCAGCACATGCTGTTCCAGAACCTTTGCTAAAAAGGGTAATTGGGAGATGGGACTGAAATTCTTTAGAATTTTGACATCCGCCCCGGGCTTCTTGAGCAGCGGAATCAACCCGGCCTCCTTAAGCATAGCCGGAACTTGCCCAGGTTCCAAAGACTTATTTAGGAGGTTAAGAACATCCTCTTCCATCCCTGGCATAGCTAGCTTAAAAACCCTCGTGGGGCAAGGGTCCACCTGGGAGCCTGACTTCACCCTCCCTACCAGGCTGGCTAGCATCTCCTTCGTAATCAAGGGGATAGTATTCAGGGGGTTATCGACTTTAGGACTAAGAGGCGTAACTTGTAGTGAGCATTCTAGGACGGGAGAGCGAGAGATTTCTAAAAGGAGATCTTCAATTTTATTAGTGAAAAAATCCTGGAATCTTTGACAGTCCTCCTGCAAAAATTCAGGCCACTGCTCCCTGTTCTTCCTCAATTCAGAGAGCACCTTGAAGACTTCTTTCTGCGCATTTCGGGCTGTTGCAATCCTAGTCTCAAAAAACTCAGATTTTCGAGCTAGGATAGCCTTTTTGTACGTGGCAAGCTCTTGCAGATATAGGCTCTTTGCCGTCGTATTATAGTCCCTCCTCCAGGCTCTCTCAGCCTTCCGAAGGGCCTGTTTCCTTGACCTCAGCGAGTCATTAAACCAAGGCGCTCCTGCTCCTTTGTCCACCATTTTCACCTTTCTAGCCGGTGCCACCACTTCGATGGTTAATTTTAATTTGTCCACTACCTTCTGACAAGTGACCTCTATATTATCGTCACATGTGGTTGGTGCGGCGGAGTTTAGTAAGTTTCCCACCAACTCTTCCTCGTTTATGGAGTTCCATTGCCTCACAGTTTTCCAGGCTGCCCTGGATTTCCCTCCACATTTTAGTGCCACCTTCTGTCCCCTGATTAAATAATGGTCAGACCATACACACGGTCTACTAACTACGAGTCTGACCCCGGGGTCAGTCGACCACACCAGATCCAACATGTGGCCCTTGTCATGGGTGGGACCTACTACGTGTTGTATCAGTCCAAGCGCTGTTAATGCTTCCTCTAGATGACTTGCCTGCTCCTCTTTGGGAGATATCTCCCAGTGGAAGTTAAAATCTCCCATGACCAACTGGTCCTTATAACGAGACCAGTGGCGTCACTAGGGTTGGTGTCACCCGGTGCAGGTAACTAATGGTGTCACCCCCTCACAACTTACCGGATGGACCAACTCACCCTCTGCCTGCACCATGTCCCCTCTGCCTGCACCATCTCTCCCTATGTCCGCACCATCTCCCCTCCGCCTGCACCATCTCACCCCCTGCCAGCACCATCTCTCCCTCTGCCTGCACCATCTCACCTTCTGCCTGCACCATCTCACCTTCTGCCTGCACCATCTCCCCTCTGCCTGCACCATCTCTCCCTTTGTCCACATTATCTCCCCTTCCGCCTGCACCATCTCCCTCTCTGCCTGCACCATCTCTCCCTCTGCCTGCGCCATCTCTCCCTCTGTCTGCACCATCTCCCCTCCGCCTGCACCATCTCCCCCTCAGCCTGCACCATACCACCCTCTGCCTCACCATCTCCCCCTCTGCCTGCACCCTCTCCCTCTCTGCCTGCACCATCTCCCTCTCTGCCTGCACCATCTCCCCCTCTGCCTGCACCATCTCCCCCTCTGCCTGCAGCATCCCCCCTCCGCCTGCACCATCTCTTCCTCTGCCTGCACCATCTCCCTCTCTGCCTGCACCATCCATCCCCCTCCGCCTGCGCCCCCTCCCCTGCCTGCTGCTCTTTTAACCCTTTCCTCGTCGCCTTCTCCACCCCCCCCCATGGTTTCTCCCTCACAGTTCTCGGCTTTTCTCAAAGTGACTGAAACACATGAAATGTGCTTTGAATTTGTGCACGCGCCGCTGAGGATAAGTTTAAATAGACACAGAGCAAAGGCGAGGCTGTAAATGTCACCTAAACGTCTTAACGCATCTGTTACGCATGTTCATATTACATGTTTTTGAAATAGGAAAATGCATAATGAAAATAACACTTCATAACACTTTTGTATGTTAAAGTGTAATGCTCTACTTCCTAGCACCCTCGCTGACTGAAAGTCACATTTTACGGAATTATATAATTTCAGTGAATTATTGAAAATGTAAAAAAATAATGTATGACACCATAGATGTGCGATATACAATTTGAAACAACTGCTGAAAGAGGGTTATCATTATGACCCAATAGCTATACACATTGATTTCAAGGAAACACTCATTTGCAAGGAACTGATGCATCTGCATAGATGCGTCAGTTTCCTTGCGCCAGCACCAAATGTCCGTGCTCCACCATGGATGAACTGTATTTACAATACAGTGCTCTATGGCGCAAGAATTAACAGAAGCGTCCGAAATTCGGACGCTTCTGTTGGCCCAAAAGTGACGCATTGCTGGAGTTGCTCATGAAAGTGACGCAACACCAGCACTGCACCACAACAGATAGGTGAGTCCCATTGAAAAAGCCCTGCATCATTCCTTACGCCTGGTCTTAGCAAGCGTAGGGATTTTGGCAAAGTGAAGGCGTAGAGTGACGCAGTGCAATGTTGTCAAATTTCACTGCATCAGTTCTACATGGCTTTTGGCATGGGAACACCTACCCTGCATACATTATACCTGATGCTGGTGTAATGTGGTGCAGGGCTTTACAACGTAGATGCGTCACATCGTAAATGGGCCGCAACTTGGCGAAATGTTTATGCCGCCGCTGCGTCACAAAAGGTGACGCAGCGGTGGGGTAAAAGTGCCGCAAGGGGCTTGTACATTTACTATTGCGGCTTGTGCTAAGTCCACAGTACAAGCCACAATAAGAAATATGCACTTCTGACCGGCATCGTAATGGGACCATATATATATATATATATATATATATATATATATATATATATATATATATCCAAAACACAAGTTTGCCTGGAGTGAGAGAATCCGCCACAGGTAAGTATCATCAGCACACATTTATTGAATGGAGGAAACAGCGAAAATCGGCAGGGTGTCTTGCTCTGAATGAAAGTCAAGCCCGACGCGTTTCGTGCTTCTGGAGCACTTCTTCATGGGCAAATGGCTAATTTGAAAGTGACCACTCCGGCAATTTATCTTAACACCACATGGATTTCAAACACCCCGCCCAGGTGGGCGTGGCCACCCCTGTGGCCTGTTGGTAGTTGTAGTGTTAAAGTGCTCCTCTTCGTGAGTTGCCGTGTGGTTATTCATATTGTTCAAAATTATATCCCAGTGGGTAGCAAAAGAACACTTCTTTCTTTTAAAGCTGCTCCTTCCTTCCTCCATCGGCGTTACCTGCTCCGAAACGCTGCCATATATATATATATATATATATATATATATATATATATATATATATATATACCAGCAGCCCGTCCCGACGTTGTCCGGGTATGAATTGCTGCCGGCCAGTAGTATATTGTTTTGTAGGATTTCGTTTTGATAGCATTTCTTATCTGTGACAGGACTGTGAAACGCTCCGATTCACAGTGCACTGCTGATGCACTTAAGAGTGCGCGTTCAGTAGTGTGTGAACTCGAGTTTCCCTACTTTATATTTCCTTGCAATAATCTATAGCGCGAACTCGACAACATGGCATGAGCACAATTTACATTACAGAGAACACATTCATTTGTGGTAGGCACGGGGAGACAAAGCGATTTGCCTGGAATCACAAGATGTTGAGCTGATGCCGAGATTCGAACGTAGCTCCCCAGCTCTAAAGTTCGCAAATCTAGAACTTGTGGCAGGAGGTGTGTCTAAAAGTGTATGTCGGTGCTGGCCATCAATGAGAGAGACCTGTGCATTTTTCAAATGGGTGGTGAAAAAATATGAGTATGTTGCTGGAGATGTTGGCCGCCGTGCCACCAATGTACTTACCGGGGGAGGGTAAACACCCATTATTCCCCAACTTTCTTTCCGCATACCATCACTCCGCATACTTTCATTATTTATTTAATTTATTTATTTCAATTTGTATAGCACATTATCACCCCAGGGTCTCTAAGCGCTTGTACAAGAGAAAACCAACTCTACAAAAAACAGTTAGCCAACTTACAACACTCCCCATGCTTCTCGGAAGAGTATGGTTTTTAACATTCGGCGGAATGGCAGTAGATTAGGCTCCTTACGGAGATTAGGTGGTAGTTTATTCCATGCTTCAGGAATCAAAGTGGAGAAAGCACGCCCGCCCAAGGTAGACAGGCGGAAACATGGATTGACCAGGAGAGCGGCTTCAGAGGACCGCAGCACCCTACCAGGGGTATAGCCAGATAGTCTAGTTTTAATATAGCTGGGCGCATTACCGTAGAGTGCCTTGTGGGAAATACACAATCCTTTAAACAATGCCCTCTGTCTAACAGGGAGCCAGTGTAACTGATGCAGGAGAGGTGAGGCATGCGTCTTCCCAGGCTTCTTGAAGATCAGTCTCGCTGCATCATTCATTACTGTCTGAAGCCTCGAGAGTTGTTGCTGGGGCAGCCCTATATACAGCGCATTGCCGTAATCCAATCGCCCCAGAATCATAGCTGACAGCGCTTCTTGAAGTGGAAAACAACAGCAATTGGGAGATCTTACGAAGCTGTCTCAGAAGACCAACACACGTGCCTATCACTACAGACACCTGCTTCTTCATAGACAAATTGCTGTCAATATGGATTCCCAAGCTTTTCACCACGGTTGCTGGTACCGGCGTCCTACCCAACTCCTTGGGCCAAAACCCATCATTCCAAGGGCTGCCTGAGATGGCAGCACCTCGGTTTTATCAGGATTAATCTTCAAGGAGTTGGCGGACATCCAGTTTACCGTGTACCTCAGGATGTTATGCAACCTGGCTTGTGCTCCTGGAGAATCCTCTATTTGGATGACGATCTGCGTGTCGTCAGCGTAATTATAAATCTGACATTCCATCTGATTAAGAGCTGAAATCAGTGGCTGCAGGTAAATGTTAAATAGGCAGTACATATTAGCCCAGCACACTTTGAACACAATTTGTTACAAATAGATAAATTAGAGAAAATTTAGTTCCATGAACAAGTCGATGTTTTCAGTTTTCAGTTATTCTTTATTATTCAATCTTTAAAAGCTTTTTGACAGCATCACTTTTGGAACCGCCAACGCGTTTCGTCCCATCCAGGGACTTCTTCAGGGCTTGAACAATTCGTATGATCTACACTAGTTGACAATTTCTTGTGAGTTCTGGTTGATAATATCTTGTAACACCTTGACGGTGATAATCTATTAGAAAAAAGAGTTTCCTATTCAGTGACCCTTTATATATTCACGGTTGCTGATTGTTAGGTTTCACTCTAGATCCTTTATTCATGTAGTTAAGGCATCATGTTTGATCATTGAATGGTCGATTTTAAAGGGTAAAGACCCGGATATAGTAGTTCGGGTCCGTAAAGGGTCCTCGATCGTCTCGGCTCCAACCAGGAATCACCACCAGTTTACCATGTACCTCAGGATGTTATGCAACCTGGCTTGTGCTCCTGGAGAATCCTCTATTTGGATGACGATCTGCGTGTCGTCAGCGTAATTATAAATCTGACATTCCATCTGATTAAGAGCTGAAATCAGTGGCTGCAGGTAAATGTTAAATAGGAGCGGTGAGAGAGCCGAGCCTTGTGGCACTCCACAGGTGATGACCGCTGATGTTGATACTAGGTCGGACAACTGCAATTTCTGCGATCTATCTTGCAAGAAAGAGGTAAGCCAACCTAGTGCGGACCCCCCGATGCCCAGATCTCTCACACACGACAGCAGTTGACTATGACACACCGTGTCAAAAGCCGCGGAGAGATCAAGTAGCACCAGGGCCCCAGGGATCTTTTTATCAGCTCTACACCTCAATTCGTCCAAAATGGACACCATCACCAGCTCCGTACTGTGATGTACCCGAAATCCGGCCTGACTCTGCTCTAACAGATCATTGGTCTCCAGATGCTTAGAGAGGTATGTCAGCACATGCTGTTCCAGAACCTTTGCTAAAAAGGGTAATTGGGAGATGGGACTGAAATTCTTTAGAATTTTGACATCCGCCCCGGGCTTCTTGAGCAGCGGAATCAACCCGGCCTCCTTAAGCATAGCCGGAACTTGTCCAGGTTCCAAAGACTTATTTAGGAGGTTAAGAACATCCTCTTCCATCCCTGGCATAGCTAGCTTAAAAACCCTCGTGGGGCAAGGGTCCACCTGGGAGCCTGACTTCACCCTCCCTACCAGGCTGGCTAGCATCTCCTTCGTAATCAAGGGGATAGTATTCAGGGGGTTATCGACTTTAGGACTAAGAGGCGTAACTTGTAGTGAGCATTCTAGGACGGGAGAGCGAGAGATTTCTAAAAGGAGATCTTCAATTTTATTAGTGAAAAAATCCTGGAATCTTTGACAGTCCTCCTGCAAAAATTCAGGCCTCTGCTCCCTGTTCTTCCTCAATTCAGAGAGCACCTTGAAGACTTCTTTCTGCGGATTTCGGGCTGTTGCAATCCTAGTCTCAAAAAACTCAGATTTTCGTGCTAGGATAGCCTTTTTGTACGCGGCAAGCTCTTGCAGATATAGGCTCTGTGCCGTCGTATTATAGTCCCTCCTCCAGGCTCTCTCAGCCTTCCGAAGGGCCTGTTTCCTTGACCTCAGCGAGTCATTAAACCAAGGCGCTCCTGCTCCTTTGTCCACCATTTTCACCTTTCTGGCCGGTGCCACCACTTCGATGGTTAATTTTAATTTGTCCACTACCTTCTGACAAGTGACCTCTATATTATCGTCACATGTGGTTGGTGCGGCGGAGTTTAGTAAGTTTCCCACCAACTCTTCCTCGTTTATGGAGTTCCATTCCCTCACAGTTTTCCAGGCTGCCCTGGATTTCTCTCCACATTTTAGTGCCACCTTCTGTCCCCTGATTAAATAATGGTCAGACCATACACACGGTCTATTAACTACGGGTCTGACCCCGGGGTCAGTCGACCACACCAGATCCAACGTGTGGCCCTTGTCATGGGTGGGACCTACTACGTGTTGTATCAGTCCAAGCGCTGTTAATGCTTCCTCTAGATGACTTGCCTGCTCCTCTTTGGGAGATATCTCCCAGTGGAAGTTAAAATCTCCCATGACCAACTGGTCCTTATAACGAGACCAGTGGCGTCACTAGGGTTGGTGTCACCCGGTGCGGGTAACTAATGGTGTCACCCCCCTCACAACTTACCGGATGGACCAAATCACCCTCTGCCTGCACCATGTCCCCTCTGCCTGCACCATCTCTCCCTCTGTCCGCACCATCTCCCCTCCGCCTGCACCATCTCACCCCCTGCCAGCACCATCTCTCCCTCTGCCTGCACCATCTCACCTTCTGCCTGCACCATCTCACCTTCTGCCTGCACCATCTCCCCTCTGCCTGCACCATCTCTCCTCTGCCTGCACCATCTCTCCCTTTGTCCACATTATCTCCCCTTCCGCCTGCACCATCTCTCTCTCTGCCTGCACCATCTCTCCCTCTGCCTGCGCCATCTCTCCTCTGTCTGCACCATCTCCCCTCCGCCTGCACCATCTCCCCCTCAGCCTGCACCATACCACCCTCTGCCTCACCATCTCCCCCTCTGCCTGCACCCTCTCCCTCTCTGCCTGCACCATCTACCTCTCTGCCTGCACCATCTCCCCCTCTGCCTGCACCATCTCCCCCTCTGCCTGCAGCATCTCCCCTCCGCCTGCACCATCTCTTCCTCTGCCTGCACCATCTCCCTCTCTGCCTGCACCATCCATCCCCCTCCCCCTGCACCCCCTCCCCTGCCTGCTGCTCTTTTAACCCTTTCCTCGTCGCCTTCTCCACCCCCCCCATGGTTTCTCCCTCACAGTTCTCGGCTTTTCTCAAAGTGACTGAAATAAACACATGAAATGTGCTTTGAATTTGTGCGCGCGCCGCTGAGGATAAGTTTAAATAGACACAGAGCAAAGGCGAGGCTGTAAATGTCACCTAAACGTCTTAACACATCTGTTACGCATGTTCATATTACATGTTTTTGAAATAGGAAAATGCATAATGAAAATAACACTTCATAACACTTTTGTATGTTAAAGTGTAATGCTCTACTTCCTAGCACCCTTGCTGACTGAAAGTCACATTTTACGGAATTATATAATTTCAGTGAATTATTGAAAATTTAAAAAAATAATGTATGACACCATAGATGTGCGATATACAATTTGAAACAACTGCTGAAAGAGGGTTATCATTATGACCCAATAGCTATACACATTGATTTCACCAGATCTGGTACCTTAATTGATTGCATGGGCACCACAGACATGCTCAGGGCAAAATATCCCTACCCACGTTAATCACTTGGCTTGCCAGGTCCTAGTTGTCACTGGGCATGCAGTATGCCCTGCAGTCATGCCATGGGCTCAGTATGCTGATTGATACCAATATCTGCACACATCCCCCCTGGGCACGGCCACATGGCTCATTTAAATGGAGCCAACATTGCTAAAGATATGTAACTTTTTTCATCTTAGATATGTTAACACCAGCAACACTTTGCTTTGCCGACGTGTAAAACAGAAGATAGTCCCAAACAACCCCCTTGTTGATTTCACCCCTTCCTCTATGCTTCTCCATGGCTCTCTAACATCCTGAATCCATGAGTCATCCTCATCCTCGTGGGGGAATCTACCTTCAGACTGACTGCGAGTCTAATGGTGGTGCACGGCACTTTGGTGGCCGATTCCCTGTTGTTTCCATAAATACCATGTACCAGAGTAAAATGCTGCCAGTACTGTGAAACCTAGTACGGTGTACCGTCCTCCTCGGGCTGCTTCAGAGTTTATGGGTGGTTTTGTTGAGTTGGTCTATGACCGTAGGTCTCGTTCAGTGGCGTCACTAGGGGGGTGCGGGGGGTGCGGACCGCACCGGGTGACACCTCGCATGGGGTGACACCATCTGGTTACGCTGTGTTTATGTAACACAGCTGATCTCCTTCAGGTTTTTGCTCACCGCTGGCGCGAGGACATTCCTGTGCGTAGTTTTCCCGATATACTTGTTTTTTCCCGGCATACTGACTTGCATGTTTGCCAGTAGATAACAGCTCGCAGGGATCACAAGTCACTGACAGTGGGCACCTGGGGGAAGAATGGGCAGTCGTTTAATGTTTTGAGTTTGTTGCTGGTGCAGCACGGTACGTCCGCCTGACCACCGTTATTTTCATAACCAAACAGTCCATACCCACCTCGAATTTAACCCCTAAGATATCTGCACCGCCCAAGCTTTCAGCACAGACTTTTTCAGCCTTCCAGCAGCTATTATAGAGGAAAGCGACCCCCCCTCCTCTCTTGGCATTTGCTCGATTCTGACAAATAGCCATGTAATTGGGAGGGAGGGAGGCCACCACATTTGGCATAGAAGAGTCTTCCAGCCACGTCTCTGTGACCCCCAAGATGTCTAACTCCCCATCTTGTAATAGTGTAAAGATTTCTAAATTATGTTTCTGAAGCGATCTGGTGTTTAAGAGGCCATACGTCAAAATCTTATCTACTTTCCTATTTTTCCTACTTTTCTGCTCAAACAATGATTTGAGCAGTCCTTCCTTCCGCAACAATGTTAGACAATCCCTACTAAGCTCTGGGTTCCCCTGATGTAAATTCATCAGCTCTGATCTACTATACCTGACAAACGGGCCAGGGTTTACGGCCCCATGTCCCGTTAGGTCGCGGATGGGCGCAGATGGGCTCGCCTCTGGCGAGCCTCCGGCGCGCCCACGTCGCGCGCTAACGCTGCGCGCTAGCATGTGGCAGGTGTCTTAGGTAACCGCCTGACAACTCGAATGTTGTCCCAAAATGGGGCCCGCCAGGCGTCCAAACTCTCCCCAATCCAAGATGGAGTCCAAAAAAGTTCGTGATGGTGCCGAGGACCCGCTAAACAGCAGTGCAAAAACAATTATCGTGCAGGTATGTGGGGCATTCACTATTTAAAACTATATTCAGCTACTAAAAAGACAGAGTCTCTACAATAAAACAAAATGCCACAGAATAGCACAGATTCACAGCGCAAGCCGCGTGAAGCGCGTTTAGTCAGAGCCTTATTCGTGAAGTCAGTTACCTTGTACAGCTGGTACGAAAGTACCATGACTCCGCAATGCCATTATAGCGCATGGCATTACATTTTATATGCTTTTACCATGCATACATTTACAACGAAAATCGTTGTAAATGCATGAATGGTAAAAGCATGTTTTTTTATGTTTTGATAAGGTAAGTATGGGTATAGGGGTATATGTTTTGGGGTACTGAGGTATATGTTTTGGGGTGTTTGGGTATTTTAATATAATATCGAATTAGACTGGGCCTGTCCTCAGGACTATAAAATCCTGCACCTTCCTAGACCCAAAGGCCGCGGCGCTGGAGTCGGTATTATCCACAGAGCCTCATGGCTCATCAACATCCTAGACATGGATCCGGTCGCTGGGACCGAGCTCCTCGGCCTCTCCATTAATTGTCACACTGGAGCCACGTTCACGGCCATTATTTGTTATCGCCCTCCGGGGTCCTTTAGCTCCCAACAACAACAATCGTTACTCACCACCTTTACAAACATGGCGACCTCCCACAGCAAGTTAATCATCTTAGGTGATTTCAATCTTTGGCCGAACGGTAGTCTGGACACTGGACTGCACAATCTCCTGCTCTCTTGTGAAAGCGTGGGACTCTATCAACTGGTCAAATAACCCACTCACAAAGCAGGTCACATACTCGACCTTATTTTTTCCACCCCTCAGCTAGTACACCTGAACGATATCCTACCTATGGGCTGGACTGATCATGCTCTTCTTAAATTTTATATTACCACTAATGGGGCTAGAATGCCGGCACACAGCACCTTCTCTGAATTTCTGTACAGAGATTGGAAAGCTCTGGAAGGGCTGAGCTCCACCGATGCAGTGTTCCATGTGAAAGACAGATTTTCCCCCGCCAATCCGGTAGAGGATAATTACGAGGCCTTCTGTACAAGGATTTCCTCTACGACGGACTCCTACGCTCCCTTAAAAAGATGCAAACCCAAGGGCAGACCTTCAGCCCCTTGGTTTGAAGACTCTCTGAAAACCCTCAAATCAGCCTGTAAACAGGCCGAGAGGAAATGGAGGCAAGGTTACTCCGACACAAATAAGTCACTTTGGAAAAGTAAACTTCGGGAATACAAATCTGAAATTGTTAAAAGTAAATCTACCTACTTCTGCTCCACTATAGTTAATGCCGCTAATAGCTCTAAAAGCATTTTCCAGATTCTCAACAACCTCATCCACCCTGACTGTGCTAAAAAAACTATCCCTCCTACACAAGCACTCTGCGATAATCTCGCACAGTTCTCCAAAGACAAAATTGAGACTATTATCCACAACCTGAATACTTCCCCCTCTTTGGATAGTCTCAACACCCCCGGGACTGTCTCCTCTGACTCTGAGTCAGCAAACCTAGAGAACAGGCCCATGGTACGTTTGCGGGATTTCCCCCCCATTTCGAAAGCGGATTTTGTGAGACTGACGCATGGGATCACCTCGGGCTCCCCTCTCGACCCTCTGCCTCCCAAAATATGGAAAGCTTTTGGAACAGAACTCTTCTGCACCCTTCGCAAGATATGTAACCAATCTCTGCGCTGCGGACTTGTTCCGACTTCCTGGAAGCAGGCTCTTATCACCCCGCTGCTGAAGAAACCCTCCTTGAACCCCGAGTGCTTACTAAACTATCGGCCTATCTCCCACTTGCCATTCCCGGCAAAGATTGCCGAGCGCTGGGTGAGCTCCTGTCTCTCTATACACCTGGAGCAGAATCACATGCTGGACGACATTCAATTTGGCTTTCGTCCAGCCCACGGTACTGAAACAGCTGTCCTCTCGGCCATGGAAGATCTTCGTATGCGTGCAGACAGGGGCCAAACAGTAGCTCTGATCTTATTGGACCTGTCTGCCGCATTCGACACGGTCAATCGTGTGATTCTGCTCAAAAGACTAAGAGAGGCTGGGGTTGATGGCACTGCCCTGCTTTGGTTCCAGTCTTACTTGAGAGACAGGAAGCAGGCTGTGTCCCTTCCTCCATTCCAATCTGCCTTCTCCTCAGTGCTCCATGGGGTGCCCCAGGGCTCGTCCATCAGCCCCATTCTTTTTAATGTCTACCTCAAACCTTTGGTCACATTAATAAAATCCCATGGACTACAAGCCATAAACTACGCGGATGACACACAGCTGATTCTCTCTTGGGAGGGGGAAGAATCGATCCCTCTAGAATCATTTCATGATTGCCTGAGAGACACCGCTGGGTGGCTGCACAAAAACTCCTTGCAATTTAACTCCGCCAAAACTGAGGTTCTGTTTTGCGCGGGAAGTAAGACTCCTCGCCCGTTCCCAAACGATTTTTGGCCCCCAGAGGCCCCGGAAAAACCACAGCCGGTCACTACTGTCCGCAACCTGGGTGTCATGTTGAACAACAAACTTAGCATGGAAACTCAGGTTGCGAGAACAGTGTCCACCTGCTCGGCCTTATTGCGCTCTCTACGCAAGATCATGCCACTCCTCCCTGTTCAGGCCCGAGCGTTAATAGTCAGGTGTACTATTCTTAGTCGCCTTGACTATTGTAACGCTTTGCTGCTCGAGTCCCCAGCTGTACTGTTAGATCGACTCCAAAGGGTTCAGACGGCCGCCGCCAAATTAGCCCTTGGCTGGACCAGGAGATCCTCGGCCTCAGCGGCCTTAGCCGAATTGCACTGGCTCCCTCTGAAGCAACGAGTGGCTTTTAAAGCACTCTGTCTTGTGTTCAAGGCACTACACGGAGCCGGGCCTAGACCCTTGCAAGCTATGTTCACTTGGTACACCCCTACTAGAGCCCTCCGCTCAGCATCAGCCTACCTTGTCACAGTACCCAGATTCAACAAGGTCAGGACTGGGGGAAGATCTTTCAGAGTTGCAGCGGCAAAATTATGGAACAGACTGCCCCTGGACATCCGCCAAACACCGCAACTCCTTCCTTTCAGAAAACGTATCAAGACCTGGCTCTTCCCCTAATTATTTACTCTAGTTGCCTCCTCCAGTTTCCCTACTTTCCAGCTGAGGAGTAAGTTCTCTGTTTAGCGCCAGGATGCCTGCAAGGTGACAGCAGCGCTTTATAAATGTTTTAAATAAATAAATTAAATAAATAAGGGTTCAGATATAGTTTTGGGTTATGGGGTACAGGGGTAGTTTTAGGGTTTAGGGATAGGTATGGGTTTTGGGGTACAGGGGTATTTTTAGGGTTCAGGGCTAGGTTTGGGTTTTAGGGTATAGGGGTATTTTTAGGGTTCAGGGGTAGGTTTGGGGTACAGGGGTATTTTAAGGGTTCAGGGCTAGGTTTGGGTTTTGGGGTACATGGGTGTTTTTAGGGTTCAGGGCTAGGTTTGGGTTTTGGGGTACAAGGGTATTTTAGGGTTCAGGGGTGGGTTTGGGTTTTGGGGTACAGGGTTATTTTTAGGATTCAAGGCTAGGTTTGGGGTACAGTGGTATTTTTAGGGTTCAGGGATAGGTTTGGGTTTTGGGGCACAGGGGTATTTTAGGGTTCAGGGCTAGGTTTGAGTTTTGGGGTACAGAGTTATTTTAGGGTTCAGGGGTGGTTTTGGGGTACAGTGGTATTTTTAGGGTTCAGGGCTAGGTTTGAGTTTGGGGGTACAGGAGTATTTTTAGGGTTCAGGGGTAGGTTTGGGTTTTGAGGTACAGGGGTATTTATAGGGTTCAGGGCTAGGTTTGGGTTTTGGGGTACAGGGGTATTTTTAGGGTTTAGGGATAGGTTTGGGTTTTGGGGTACAGGGTATATTTATAGGGTTAAGATGGGTTAGTGTTTAAGGGTGTTGGGGTATTTTAAGGAGTAAGGGTGGGTTATGATTATGGGGTGCAGGGGTATTTAAAGGGAGCAGGGTGGGATTAGCACACGATATGAGACATGGCATGAAGGGCGGAACGTACCACACGCCCCCAGCGTTTGTCACGCCCCCAGCACACGCCCACAGCACAACACAGACACGCCCACAAGGGACTACTTTGCTGGCCCGGTTCTTTTACCTTTTAAATGTATATGGTGGGCGTCTGCATAGCCTATGTCCTTCTGCTGCAACTGCCCTTTCCAACGCTATATTGGGTCTTGTGATTGGTGCTGTGGTTCCTGAGATTACCCGCCTCAAAGGTTTGGGCTCTCTCTTCATTATATTAGTATATATATATATATATATATATATATATATATATATGAATTTGTTTAAAAAATTGCCATCCTTTGTCTTAGATACAGGGGACTTACTAGGCAAACTTGCTGATTTCACATGGCAACCCGGTTATTTGCTGATATCCCTAGATGTTACCTCCCTGTATACAAGTATTTACCACAGGGATGGTTTGAAAGCCGTGCAACACTATCTAAGCATGAGACCCTCTTGTTTGAATGAACATAGCAAGATGATTTTGTCTTTGAATAACTTATGCCTTGAAAATAATTTCTTTCCATTTGCTAACCAGTTGTTCCAGCAGGTCAGGTGTGTGGCTATGGGGGCCTGTTCTTCCCTAGTTATGCCTGTCTTCACATGGGATACTGGGCGGAACAGGTCGTCATACCCAACTACCCGACAATCATGTGTTCAAAAGTCGTCAAATGGATGAGATACATAGACAACCTTTTGATTGTTTGGGATGGTTTGGAAAGCGAAGCAGTACAGTTCATAGATAATCTGAATGATAACAATTTGAATCTTGGGTTCACCAGTCAAATCAGCGCCAAATCAATATGCTTTTTGGATGTAGAGATTTTTATTCGCAATGGTAAATTGGAAACTAAATTGTTCAGAAATCCCATGCCGGCAATGCCGTGCTACATGCTTCTAGTAATCATCCTGCCCATCTTATACGAAGTATACCGTACAGAGAAATGCTCCTTATCAGGAGACTATGTAGTACGAACATACATTGAAGAGTGGCACAGGTAACATGCAAGGCCAGATTTTTGAGAAGAGACAAGGTAATGAATAGAGCTAACTCTCATGGCAGGTTACAGCTATTGACTAGTAGCACTTGCAGCAATAGGAACAGAGCCAGTGGTGAACTAACTGAGACCAGGTTGATTTTCACATACAGCTGTCAACACCAAACCATTCATAGTATTGTGAAAAGGAATTGGGCTCTCATTACCAGTGACCCAGTACTGGGCAATCAGGTTACATGCTCTCCTAGTATTGCTTACAAGAGAGCTAGGTCTATGAACAATTGTCTGTTATCCAGTAGCCCAGAAGTGAGAACTACTGGCTCTTGGCTTAATAGCAGCAAAGGCTTCCTCAAATGTTCGACGTGTAAGGCATGCAGGAATGGAATCAGCAAAACTGAATATAAGACTCTTTTCAGTGAGGAACCTGTATATATTAAACACAAGCTGACATGTAGGACTGAGTACGCGGTGTATGTGCTGCAGTGTCCCTGTGGCCTGCGCTACGTGGGTAGTACCAGGCCACAAGTGTACAAAAGAATACTCCAGCACCTATGGGCCATTACCAACGGCGACACCGCGTACCCAGTCGCTTGACATTTTGAGGAAAGACACAACAAAAATCCTATAGATCTTAGGTATTTTGTAATTGACAAAGTCCCTCCTCAGAGGAGAGGTGGTGACCGAGAGGCACTACTACGGAAATTAGAGACTAGATACATAATTCTCTTAGATTCTAAGACACCTAATGGATTGAACGCTAGTGAGGATTGCTTTACTTATATGTGAATTTAAATTAAATCACATTATGTCTGTTATATTTTACACTGAAACTAGCTGCTTCTTCATTTGACAATTTTGGTTAATTTTAATATTCTAAATGTATTATATTGTCACACAGGGTTTGTACCATATTTCATGGCTGTATTTATTCGCAAAATTCGCACAATTTCGTTTTTAAACCAATATGACATCAGGCATCTGCCCACTTGGGCTTTATCTCATTTTGTTCTCTCTATATTTAGTCAGAACAACGTGGCTTTAGATTAACCTGATGATACCACTTATATGTACTTTAAAAAAAAAAAGTTTGAGAGATGTCAGAATATCTTAGTTATTTATTGATTATAACAGGATTTTACTAGTCTCACTATATATCGATATGTGGTTTACATTGGTTTTACAGCTTAGATTTTTTTTAACAGCAATGTTGAGGAATATTTATATTTTAAACACATTTATTTATATGTTTTCTATATCTTTTAAATTGCTGTTATTAGTGATATTATTCACTCAAGTCTTTGGCTATTTGATTAACTGACTGTTTTAATCAAATTAGACACATTGCAAGTTTCGCTTACATTAGTTTTCATTGCAGTATGTTTTCTATGTTTATGCTGGCGATGTTGCAATTACATGTCATGATTTGGTACACTTTAAAAGGACTATGCCGCCCTTTCAAACGTTGTCATGTGATCAAGGCCTTCTTAGGCTGAAACGCGTTGTGGTGGTTTTTGGTGTTGGGCACCAAATAAATTCAAAAACGCACCAGTTCCTGGGTTCGCATCGTCTTTTTGCTATTGGTGTACAGACGTCCTTCTGCTATATATATATATATATATATATATATATATATATATATATATATATATAAGAAGTGTTCCACATCCTCTGAAGGAATCCGGGACACTTACTGCCGGGGTGCACCTCGGGGTCAGAGGCAGCCCGGTTACCAATATTCCTTACTCTGGGACAAAGCACGTGTGCACTCCTCTCAGAATACTTACGCCATCAGTCCAGCGATCTACTTCAAAGAAGATTATTTATTTGCATTTTGAGTAAAAGAACACCCTACGCGTTTCGGCAAAACCGCCTTGCTCACGGGTACCAGCAACAACCCTAGTGGGAGTGGAGACAAGGGGACAAAAACGACGAGGGAAATGAATTCCAAAAATGTGGTAAATCTTTCCAATCACATTTTAAATGTTGTTGAACATGAAGTGTTACAATTTGGCCTCTGATTCTGCCCCACTAGTACATTTTACTATCCACGTGAAAGGATTGATCTTTAGCATTTTACGAGAAAATTGCGTTTACATAAATGGCACAAACTTAAAGTAAAAAACACTATACATTCAAGGGACAATACTGCTGGGGCTCCGGCAATAGAATCTATTAATTAAGTGGAGACTCTTATTGCTCTGAAAGAACTTGAACGGGACAATGTGGAATTGTCACCTATTGATGCTCAATCTTTGGGGTATAATGTTTATTTAAGTTGTCCCAATGATTTCAAGTCAAAATCTACATTCAATCCTGTGTTACCTTCTAGTGGGATTGATCCATTTGAAACTTTAATGATCAATGATTTAAAGAAATTGGTGAAAAAGAAACTGTGGCCTCATGACAACGTAACACAAAAACAGAGAATAGCAGTAAAATCCCTCCAAGAAGATTTTAATATAGTGATCCAACAGTCGGATAAAGGGGGTAATGTTGTCGTTTTAAATGCAGAAGACTATATACAAGAAGGTTTGAGACAACTTAGTCATCAAGATTGCTATGAGCAAGTCCCCAAATTTAGAATAGATGAGTCCAATTCTACCTATTATGGAATGTTAAAAAACTGGCATACCAGTGGCATCCTTGAATGGGATGAGTATGCAGTTTTGTTAAATCGGAATCCCAAAGTGGCCATCCTTTACTTGTTACCAAAATTACACAAAGATCCGGCTAGACCACCAGGGAGACCCATCGTATCTTTGATGGGTTCACGCTTAGAAAAAACGTTGAAGTATATTGACTATTTTCTGCGTCCTTATGTAGAGTCTTTACCCTCATGCTTGCAAGATTGCAGGGATTTTCTTAAAAAGATTAAGGATATCCTGTGGCAGGAACACTTTCTCCTGATAACCCTTGATGTGTGCAGCCTGTACACCTCGATCAGGCATGACGATGGTGTGCAGGCGTGCGAACATTATCTGAAGTCACGTTCCATCTCCTTTTACAAACATAATGAGGTCATTCTTCAAATGATCAGATACTGTCTTGAGAGCAACTTTTTTATTTTGAATGGTTTGTTCTATAGACAAAGACAAGGCACTGCTATGGGCACCTGTTTTGCTCCCAGCGTTGCCAACCTTTTTATGGGTTGGTGGGAGCGGCAGGTGCCCATGGTTTATACCCAATACCGTAGCCATGTTATTACATGGCTGCAATATATTGATGACTTAATCATCGTCTGGTGTGGGAGTCAGGAACAAGCCATGGAATTCATTACCATCTTGAATACTAATGATGTCAACCTAAAGTTTGAAGGAAGAGTAAGTGCTACGAGTGTTGACTTTCTAGATTTACAGATCAAGGTGGTGGACAACAAATTGATCTGTAGCCTGTATCGTAAGAAAACTGCAGGCAATACTTTATTGCACGCATAAAGCAGTCATCCGACCACCCTAATTTGCAGTATCCCTTATGGGGAATTTCTTCGGCCCGAAGAAATTGTAATGCTGAGGCAGATTTAAAAAAAGAATGTGATTGCATGACCAAAAGATTCTTAGAGAGGGGCTACAATTCAGATTCTATTCAATCTTCTCGCTCTAGAGCAGCTAAATTCAAACAAGATGAATTATTGGTTGCCTCTGATTCCAAACAAGAATCTAACATGATCAGGTATATTACCACCTTTAACTCCAGCTTGTTATCTGTACGTAAATGTCTCACGAAACATTGGAAGACATTGAGGACTGAATCCGCTGTAGAGGATGCAGTAGGTAATTACCCCAACATTACCTATAGGAAAGGCACCTCCCTAAAAGATAAACTATGTAGCAATGATGTGACAAGAGTAAAAAATTCCAGCTCTGACATTCGGGGTTTCTTCACTTGTATGTCCTGCAAGGCCGGTAAATACAGCTGCAATGTGAAAAAGGTCTATTACCCCATAGGTGATATGGAAAAGCCTATTGAGAAACATCTAACTTGCCTTTCAGATCACTGTGTCTATGTCCTCATATGCCCATGTGCCAAGAAGTACGTTGGCAGCACAATGTTTGCAGCAAGAAAACGTGTTCTTGAGCACATGAGAGCCATTCAAAATAAGGACAAACTGTCACCAATAGCGAGGCACTTTGAAGAGTTCCATAAAAGTAACCGTGATGTATTACGTTTCTTTGTGATTGACAGAGTACTCCCCTGTGCAAGAGGGGGTAATAGGATTCGCAGACATCGTCAGCTGGAATCCCAATATATTCTAGAACTTGATTTGAAAATTCCGGGGGGCCTGAATTTAGAAGAAGAAATGGCCTGGTATCTAGGTGTCTGGTGTCTAGTCTCTCAATGTCTTTCATCATTTTTTGGTTGGTTGCTGCAATAAGTTTATAAATACTCTGCAAACAATTGGTTAAGAGGCTTATTGTAATACCTTCTGCATGAAATCCATGCCTACATTGATTTTAGATCACTGTCACTATGTTTTTAACTTTGTATGGTTTTCATGTATCGTTGTCGGATCCGGATTTTAGGTTTTGTTGCCCATTATATATTTTTCTGTTTCTTGTGCACCGGTGATGCGGAAAGGAGGGTACAGAATACATCCTTCGACAGGAAGGAAGATATTGTTTGGATATTCGATCACCCCACTGGGGAAGATAAATTACAGTGTACTCTCTACCTTTGTGGCATACATATTGAACGAACCCACTGGGGATGCCTTAGAAATGTTATAATTTAATTGCAAAACACTTAACACCTTCACTGCGGTGGCTATTCTGCCGCAGCGCTAAGGGTGTGGGGGGGCCGCGCGGCGCTCACATGCTGGTGACGAACCGCTCCGTCACCTGCTCGGGTGAGCTGTGCTGATGACGGAGCACCCAATAGAACGCGCCGCGCAGGCGCGAAATCAGCGGCGTGCAGGCGCGTCGGGCGGGGCATGACGGAACCGCTCCGTCATCAGCACAGCGGCACCGCGGCTGATGACGGAGCGGTTCCGTCATCAGCATCGATGCGGTTAGCCGTAAATGCAGGGTGGGTATCACAAAATGTGGACTAATTGTAGTGCATATGTCTTTATAAAATTTAAGAATCGAACATGTGGTGCACATAGAGTTAAATAACTTAAAAGTGATGTACTTTATTTCAGAAACGCAATTGTATGTTTTCTCAGAACTTTACCCACTTGGGAGAGTATAGCATTAGTTGGAATGACGGTATTCAAATGGGCACAACTTTACTGACATACCGACATCACTACGATATAAGCGAGACCATGATTCACTGATATTCAAATAGAATGGCTCGTTGATTTGAGTAAGATGGTGTTGTCAGGTTGTGGCACTCCGCAGGATCAGTGCGCCGTGATAAAGCTCCACCTCCGGACCTCCCGAACACCCCGATATGTAAACACAGGGTGTTCAAGTGATACGGCGAGGGAAAAAAAAACAAAAGCGGAAAAACCCGGGAAAGGTAGGGAAGGGGACAGCTGGGAAAGGGAAGCTGTAAAACAAAGTACACACAGGTTAATACAATTCCTTAAACCTACTCTCATTCAATTCTCGCTAGATAGATAGAGATATCACCTGCCCTGTTTATGCTTTTGAGCTTCCAACCAGCCATGTACTCCTCCTTCACTCCTTCCTTAAACAACAAAAAACCACCATTAGTGTCTATGGTTTATCCTAACATGACTTGTATATTAGAACACTAGGGAACTGTACATACCCCTGGGGGACTAACCACCCACTCCAAAACAACTCCCAAAGTATTTCCAAACCAACGATAAAGATTCTCTCATCCACACCGTTGGAAGACCAAGTGCAAAGAAATGTCATAAGCCACACCAAACACGGCAGGGCGTAGTTACAACACTACCGCCGCCCGCTTTGGTATTTGCAATCCACAGTAGTTCATAAGCCACACCAAACACGGCAGGGCGTAGTTACAACACTACCGCCGCCCGCTTTGGTATTTGTAATCCACAGCATTACTCCGTAAGTCATGAATTCATGACGGCAATGTGGAGGAGCCCCCCCTGCATTCCGCCACTGGATGGACCACTAATCCTCCTTGCAACAGCAGACTCGCTAGGTACTCCTCTCTCACGGAGTCTGTAAAAGTGTCCAAAGTAAAACGAAACTAGAAACAATATCCAAGTCTCAGAGCTAACCGCTCAGTAACAAACGCGGTAACACCATCCCAGGAACCGCGGGTACATTACCAAATCGAAGGTTTTGCCCGCCGGCAGTAGATCACGGAAGACAACGCCTCCAGAAGTCCAATAGGGAACGCGGCCAGCGCTCCCGCAGGTAACCGGGTAAAAATCAAGTACACTCGCTCACCCGCCCTGACCCACTTTATCCCATTGCAGCAAAGGATCATGGGAGATGTAGTCCGAGGCCCGAGCTTCATGGGATATGTAGTTCAGTAGGCGCGAGTCTAAATCCTGACATGTGTAACACAATACCTGCATAATTTCAGTAGCGGTAAATACAATAGCGACTTCTGTTCCCCGTTGTGGTAAGATAATAAGAATATCACCATGTAGCAAACACAATGAACTCAGTAGTAAAAAAGAAATCTGTTTTTTATGTATCCGGCACAAACCTTTCTCTGTGATGAAAACATGAAATGGTATTTACTGTAAGATGGCCAACAACTTTCTTTGTTTACGCACTAGTCCACTTTCTATGTTATGGTTTGATCACATGCAAACAACTTGGTTAAATGTCCGTTTGAGAGAGCAATGCATTAACCCGTGATCAAGGCGGTTTCGCCGAAACGCGTAGGGTGTTTTTCTTTGGCTCAAAATGCAAATAAATAATCTTCTTTGAAGTAGATCGCTGGACTGATGGCGTCATTATTCTGAGAGGAGTGCACGCGTGCTTTGTCGCACAGTAAGGAATATATATATATATATATATATATATATATATATTCACAGAAAAAACCATAGGTTATAGACCATATATAGTTAGGAATTAGCATTTACAAAACCTTGAAAATTCACTGAAAAAACCATAGGTTATAGACCATATATAGTTAGGAATTAGCATTTAAAAAACCTTATTTTACTCACACAAAACCATTGAAATTCCATATATAGTTAGTTGCACTAACTATATATCGCGCACCCGCAATCCACTGCTGATGATGTCACATATTACATCATTCATGACATGGTCAGTGACATCACTGATTACATCACTGATGACATCTCAAAGGACATCACTGATGACATCACTGATGACATCTCAAATGACATCACTGATGACATCTCACTTGACATCAATGATCACATCACTGATGATATCATTCATGTCATAATACAATGCATCTCCTCACACTGTAATATAACCTCCGTTACACCCAGTGTTAAATAGAGAGTATCATTTTTGAAACCATTGACACACCAATACTAGTTACTACATACGCACTCACTGATTCCTATGTCTACACACACATTCACTCATACAATCATTCATACATACAATCACTCATCTTTACAACACTATCATATGCACTCATACACCTATACAGACACTCACACTCTGCCACTCATCCATGGAGTTACTCACACACCTAGTCAGTCCTGAAAAGAATCAATCACACTTCCATTTTCTCATCTATACAGTTAAACACAGAACACCTTACATTTTTGAAACATATACTAACACATAGTTACTCTCTTATAGAATCACTGATACAAGTACACATTGATCTGCACAGAGTCACACACCTCCCAGCCAGCCATACACACACTCAGTCTCCCATACAAATACTTGTGCAACCAATCAATAACCCATATAGCTACTTATATAGCTACTGATCAACACATGCAGCAGCTTGCACAACAACAGACATACTGATGCACACTTTCAGACAGTTTAGTCACTAACCCGTGCATTCAGTAAGACGCATTTAATCACTCACTCATACAGTCAATCACGCACCTACTAAAACCTTCATTCAGACACTTATACATCCACTCATTCTTCAATATGTAAGACATATTTTAACTTTACAGAAACATAGTCACTGGATGTTGTCATCAGTGATGTCATCAGTGATGTCATTTGAGATGTCATCAGTGATGTAATCAGTGATGTCACTGACCATGTCATGAATGATGTAATATGTGACATCATCAGCAGTGGATTGCGGGTGCGCGATATATAGTTAGTGCAACTAACTATATATGGAATTTCAATGGTTTTGTGTGAGTAAAATAAGGTTTTTTAAATGCTAATTCCTAACTATATATGGTCTATAACCTATGGTTTTTTCAGTGAATTTTCAAGGTTTTGTAAATGCTAATTCCTAACTATATATGGTCTATAACCTATGGTTTTTTCTGTGAATTTCATTGGTTTTTTAACAGCTAATATCTGTAGCTGTAAAATGTATTCTTCTTTAAATCCAAAAATATATTTTATATGTTTATGAATAATTTTTTTTTAAAATATTTTTTTTTCTTCGTTCCCGCTTCGCGAATCGGGAAGCTTCCCGTTAGCTGACCTTGATGCCGCGAAATAGACCGCGAGCCGGTAAACGTTTCTTTACCGCAAGTGCCGCGTTAGAAAACAACATCGTGACGCCTCCCGTCCGCATGACGTTTCACGTTGTCGCGTGATACGTCATATGACGTGCTACGTTAGCGAACTGGTACGCGAAGCGAGTCGCAAAGCGCAGGTTTCTAGAAGCAAACCGGGAGGCCCTGCAAAGCGCTTAACGTAAACACAGCAAGTCATGTGACTTGGTAATAACACTTTTCATTGGTTCATTTCACTTTTGGTTTCCTAATGATGTCATATAATCTAAAATGAACACTTTTGATTGGTTGAGAACTCTTGTTTTTCCCAAATGATGAAAATCCCTCCTTCTTTCCTCACTCTGACTTTCATCATTGTGAGAGAAAGACCCTTTGTGATCACTGAGCAATGGCTTCTTTAGTAGCTTCAGCTGGTGCTTCCCCACCACATCCAAGGAAGAGTGGACCACCTGCTCAAGTTGTAATTCAACAAGAAGAAGAAGAAGAGGAACAGGAGGACGAGCACGAAGAGAGGCAGTTTTTGCCTGAGCAGCCCAGGACGTCTCACCGGAAAGAAAACTTCATTTGGCAATTTTTTAAAATTCCCAAAGGTCAGAAAAAAGTAAATGCAAGATACGTAACTTGCCTTATATGTCAAGATAGACTGTCCAGAGGGACCGACAAAAAATACAGTTTCGGAAACTACACAATGCATCGCCATATGACTAGGTGGCATCCTAACAACTACAGTGCTGCACAGTTTCGGAACGACCTAGATAATCTCCCTATTATGGCCAGAAGATCTGTTGTACCGGAAGTAACGGGACCAGAGGGCAGGGAGATGGTGCCAAATATACAAATGAGATTTGGTGATGTAAAACACATCTGCGCATTTTGCGATGGATTCATTTCCTACGGAGAAAAAAGCATCACTCTGATCAACAGAGCTATTGACTATCATATGCAAGTTTGTCCGAAACGCCCAAAATAATAAATACTTCTTTTTTTTGTTTTGTTGCTCCTGTTGAGCCCTTTACAATGAATCGTTTTCATTGCCCCCTCCAAGAAAAACCCAAAAAAATATAAAACTGTTCCGAAAAATTCAAAAACAGTAAAAAAATGTTCAGAAAAATAAAAAAAAAAGTTCTTTTCAGAACTACCTCCCCGTTATAAAAAAATTGGTACAATATTTGGAACTGTGCCAACCTCTATTTCTCTTAGTTCGCTTCCCAGTTCGCTCGCGGGTACGCGAACCGGAAGCGACCCAAAAACAGTAAGTATAAGGGAAGGAAACAGACACTTATGTTAAAAGAAAGACAGCTATAAGGGAGTAAACTAGAGATACCATTACCCGTAATCCACTGCTGATGATGTCACATATTACATCATTCATGACATGCTCAGTGACATCATCAGCAGAGGATTGCGGGTTTTTTGGCAACATGCCTTATCCACGGTTTAATAACGCTGCCTTTTGCTTTATATAAGTTTTCAAATTGTATGAAATATATACCAATAGGTCGTTATGAACCTTTAGGTAGTGCTTTTCTTCATGAGGTCTGGTCGCTTCCATACACATACAGATGTTTCAAAGATGATCAAGAAGTTTATCTGAATGGAGAGGAATGCACTGAGACGCCAGATCATTCACTAATGTGTAGGCACATACATTTACACGGTTCATGCAACAAACACCGACCAAATATGGCTTGCGTGTTGCAAGGCACGCCAGTTCCTGCTATCATCCCCACGTTCAAGTTGTTGGAAAATGGTAGTTATTTGATGCTCAATAATGAAGATTGTTCTGAGTTAATTAAAAGTATTCCTTTTATCGTAACAGTAAGTGAACGGGTTATTTGCTGCAGAAATGTTCTATTTCCTCCCACACATGAACATAGGGAGTTTTCAATCTGGCCACAAATACCAACCTTGAGACACGTTTCAACGGCATGGCAAGAATAAGAGCTCTTTTGTCTCAGAGAGAGGTGGCCTTGAGTTCGGCCCGTGAAACTTTCGTACTTCACATAGCGAACACCCATACAGAGGTGCAAAACCTTTTTCAATTAACATTTGCCTTTCAATTTCAGCAACATGTTTCCGACTATCTTTAACGCATCCTCCACAAAGTCCCTGGTGCACTTTTTTTAAGTTGTTACCAGTGGTCTCGTCACTTCATTTGAGAAAATCTTTGGAGTCATCCCTGCTTCCTTTCATTGTATTTTCTGCACTCTGGTTCGTGGATTGGCATTTTTACTTGCATTACCAGCGGACGCTCTTGTGCTTTTTTACATTTTTAAATATGGATGTCCCTCCTATGCAACCTCCGACCCTGCAGCTGCTGACACTGTTCCGCAATCGCATGCTAGAATATTATGGCACAATGCCGTTGGCGATATTAAGCACGGCATATGGATTATCTTTTCGGTTCTCCTACTTCACCTGTGTCCAGCCTGTATTTCACTGCCTGACCTGTGATTTCGATTGGGCCATTGATTTGTGTCTCTGCGGACCGGTTTCTCCTGACGTCGACTTTAATCAGCTGATGACTCCTATCATTACTCACGAGTTGGTTTGTCCTGGCGAAAGGATTATGGCTGTGGCATTGATGCATGGACTACTTGGTCCCTGGAATTTACTGGCGGCAGCACAGTCTTTCTTGGAACAGAGCTTTCTTGAAAACCCACCGAGCTGTCCTCTGATGGTGATAGAGGATCCGGTGCTGGGAGAGCACGTATGTTCTTTTCCGCTTTTAAATTGGATGGCTGAACTGTTTTCGGATGAAGACGGTGACTTCCTATTGGAGGCTGTTGCAGCTTATTTTGCATACACAGTTATGTCATAGACCTTTTTCATGTTTGATATGCTGAGTACTAGCATTTCATTGACAATTCATTGACTTATTTGTCAAGTTTGTATTATTTACCTTGCCTATTGGCTTAAGACTCGATAAAGTACTTGGCTGTTTTATTTTTCTTTAGCATTAAATTTTCCTAGTTTTTAATGCTTTACCTTGCGGACCGTCCACATATAAACTTGCAATCTGCTCTCATGAGATGGCACTTCTATTATCTTATTCAGTTCGTTTCCGGATCATGAGGAGGTGTCATCTAGGTCCTGGATATCTTTACACCGTGTTAAGTTAGCATGGGCTCATTACCGGTTTAAACGCCATTTTTCCTTTTTTGCAACTTCTGCACACGACACTTAGTTGTTGCTTTAGCTTTCCACCTAGTAGTTCATCGTGGTTTACATGAGAATAATATGTTATTGGTCTACTATCTGCTTTACTTGTTAAACTATATCTGTACAGCGAGTGCTAAAGTTTCAAGAACAACACGATACAGAATTGTTATGAGGTCTGATCTCCACGACTTCATACTCATAACATAAGTGCAACTTCTGCCAATTCTGGGCATGAGGCGGGTTTTATATTGCTTTGCCGAACACACATACACAACAGTTGATGCGGTTCACATGAAGAGAGAGCTGGTGTATGCTGATGTGATTCCTTCAAATCTAAGACACTAAAGTATGGGCACGCCCTAAACCAACACAAAGAGACCTTCTTAGCAAATAATATAATATGTGTATTAGGGAGGGTGAGATATAAGCAGCCGCGGGCCGTGGAGGGAGTTACGGTGAAGCAGGGAGGCGGGGAGGGGGAGAAGCAGGGTGGAGCCCTCTCTACCTTGCCCCTCCCCCTCCCCGCCTCCCTGCCCCACCGTAACTCCCTCCACGGCCCGCGGCTGCTTATAAGTGTTGCTAACTCTTATTCATTTACAGCATGTTAACATACTGTCACCATTCGCTTTTTATGTACTAGTAACTATGCTGGTAATTTTGCTACTGATAATATGTGTACTTGTATTCTCCACCCTGCTTCTCCCCCTCCCCGCCTCCCTGCCTCAACGTAACTCCCTCCACGGCCCGCGGCTGCTTATAAGTGTTGCTAACTCTTATTCATTTACAGCATGTTAACATACTATCACCATTCACTTTTTATGTACTAGTAACTATGCTGGTAATTTTGCTACTGATAATATGTGTACTTTTATTATCTAAGGTACTACGCCTGAGAAGACGGCATTAGTAAATAAACATTTCAAATACACATCTGTTCTTCTTAACTCCATGTTCTGGTTTCTAAGAAATCTATAACGACCGACTGTTCATGAGTTCCACGTATCCTGAGGTACTATAAGTTCATATTCTGGATTGTCTAAACATTGAGAGTTTGTTATATCCAATGTGACACTGTACCTAGCTTGCTAAGGAGTTTTTGATTACTAACGTGAGTTTTGGGACACCCTAATTCGCCGAGGTTCCAATCCTCTGTCCACAGTTCTGTGTGAGAACAGAAACCCTGCGACAGGGGCACCCCCGACCCTTGCTGGAGCTTCATCACACTTGCGATACAACTCCAGCAATGCGCCACCTTTACGGCACAGATACATCACGCATCTGTGCTGTTTTTGCCCCATGATGCGCCGCATTGTAAATGCAGCACACCATAGGTGACGGAATAGCGGCACAGAATGACTAACACATCCCTGGTGATGCGCCAGTCATCATAAATGTATCCCTATGCTTCTTATCTTGTTAGAGATGAACCGCCATATGTATCATCAAAGTTTTTTGCATTTCCTAAATAGCGAACTTTAAGGAATAAATAGCGATTCTTTACCATTCCTAGTTTGCGATGAGCTATTTGCTAATTAGCCGAATGTAGCCCAATGAAGCCCAATGTAGCCCAAAGATGGCCGCCAGACACACAAAAAAACAAATGTAGCCCAAATATCAGCCAGATGTAGCCCAACTATAGCCCAGTGACAGAATGACCAATCAGCTTCGCAAACCTCCGTTACGCGAAGCGGAGCGCTGTTACAGATATATATCTTTTTTTGAACGTTAATTTCTCAAAATCCACTGGAGCACATATATTGAGACCTAGCAAAGGCACATCGGGCTACCAGTCCCTAATATTTTGCCAAGTTTCGTGCAAATCCATTCAGCCGTTCAATTATTATTATTATTATTTTTTTTTGCCCCGCGGGGCCCTTTTAAAACCTCCACATCAAACCTAGGGGGTCAGCGAGGATCTACTATGCCCCCTTATAGTTATTTCCCCCTTTGTTTTGACCTCCTCTTGTCTCTCGATCCTACCAAGAGACAAGATGGCGGCCGCTACGGACTGTTTGGAATGTTGACAGACGCCGGAGAACCAATCAGCTTCGCTTCACAAAGCTCCGTTGCGCGAAAAGTCCGCGAACCAGTGCGCTGCCCAGTCCGCGCTTACAGATATATATCTTTTTTTAAACGTTAATTTCTCAAAATCCACTGGAGCACATATATTGAGACCTACAAAAGGCACATCGGGCTACCAGTCCCTACAATTTTGCCAAGTTTCGTGCAAATCCATTCAGCCGTTCGGGCTAAAAGTGAGGCCAACCGCCCTATGGAAAACTCAATGTTAAAAACACGTTTTGGGACCCCCCTTTTTTCTCGGCCCCCACTGGACGAACCCCCCCCAAATTTTCAAGGGCTGCTCAGAAACAAAATGTGCCATTTTCCTGAAAATTTCAGCCAATTCCGTCCACAAACGCCAAAGTTATTAGACATAGAATTTTCAAAAAACCCATAGAGAAAAAATCCTAACTATATATACCTACTGGCGACCGCCAGTAGGTAATATATATATATATAAATGTCAAACATATTCATTCACACAATATCGACTACAGTAATATTGCCAAAATAATTAATCATTAATACATATAAAAAGACACTTTTTACATACAATTATTTGAAATAAACCTAAAACATTTTATACACATGTTTCAATTAAATATAAATATAATATATCACCAAAATATTTACAATTCACCCCAATAAATTATACAACTAAAGTCATACCAACCTAAATATTAGTAAATATATATAAATAAATGTATATTCAAACTATCAGACTATATATCCTACATTATAAATAAAACCTGAATTAGGGGCCTATTAGGATGGCGGACGGACCTGCCTCCGTCTGCCACCCCCGAGGTGGAAGGACCGTCCGCAGGGGCAGCGGCGGTCCCTCCAGTGCAATTAGGATGTGACCACCACCCTGGCGGTCACATCCTGTATCTTTAACCTTGCGGCGGGTGCTGCTTGAAGCAGCACCCGCGCAAGGTTAAAATAGCATGTTTAACATTTACATGCACAAAGAGGCAGGCACCGCGCGGTGCCTGCCGCTTTGTGCATGTAAATGCTGGGGGGTACCATAGGTACCCCCCATGTGCACCCCCCACCCCGACACCCTGGGGGCCCGCAACAGGCCCCCAAACGCCAAAGACCACATGCTTTTCCGTCGTAAAAGTATTTGCATAATTTTCCATGTAAATAACAAACATACAAACGTTGACATATTTATACTATTACACTACTTTCAGATACAAAATGCATAACATCTCAGAAAGGAAAGCAGTTACTAAATCACATGGGCTACACCTACATCCAAGAAAGAGCATAAAAAAATATATAAATTGAAAATGTACCACATATTATTCTACTGCATGGTATGGGAGGGCACCTACAAGAGTGAATGTTGTGGTTCATGTAAGAGAGCACATCTAGCTGCCCAAATGTGACATAGAAGTAAGGGAGGTATTGCAGGATAGAAGAGAGGCAAGCACTAGCTCCCAGGAACCCACAACAAAAACCCTTAAAGATATACTGCCTAAAGTCCTCAAACATATGAAAGGCCAACTACCACCTATGCCCACTTTGAAATGTTTAATTGCATGAACTAAAAAAAGCAACCATTGATACTCTTCTTGCCCCTAGAAGATACCAAGCCATAGAAATACATGAACAACTGATAATGGGACATAATCTACAGGTGTGCAGGGTGTACAAGAGACTAGTTTTAAAAAAGAACAGACTCGGGTGTGCGGGCAAGTAAAGGCGCAGCCGTTGGCTCAGGTGAATGAGGGTGAATCTGGTGATTTCTACTCCCTTTCTGAGACTTCTGCTTCGTCTTGTGAGGGTTTGGCACAACAATACTCTAAACAGATGCGTATGGCAGATGAGAGCCCCCATAGTGGTTCTGATTTGGATGAGGATATGGAGGATTCTGCTGATTTCACAGAAGATAGCCCAGCAACAGTGCGAGGCATGGGGGAATCAGCTTTGGAGAAAGGGGCTACAACAATGGATCAGCTTTACTCTTTCAACACGGGGGCAAAATAAATAGTTGAAGAGGACATTACTCTGTCAACCATTTATCAAACAATTTTGTCCCATATGGATAAAACACAACTGGAGAGCCAAAGAATGCAGTATTCTTGCAGGAAACTGCAAAATTTGATACGGCGATTAGTGAAATCCCAATCGTACTTTACTGCTAGTGTTACAGAAGTTGAATCCAGGATATCAAATATCGAAGATGAACTTGTTCAGCAGAAAGCCGCTACAGAGTCATTGACTACTAATATAGCTGATCTACAGTGGAAGATGGCAGATTTTGAAAATCGATCCCGTCGCAATAACTTGAGACTCATGCAGATACCTGAGGGGAAAGAGGGGCAAGATCCTCGAAAATTCATTGTAGAGTTGTTTAAATCTGCTTTTCCTGGTCTGGTAAAATGGGATTGGGACAGGGAAATTGAAAGGGCGCATAGGTTCCCATTTGATATATGGCTCCGTCCAGGGCAAGAGGTATCTAAGCCTAGTGCTTTTCTTATTTCCTTTAACAGCTTCCTGGCTAGAGAGGATGTTTTTTTTAACACTAGACCTAATAAGAAATGAGCGGGGGATGACTTTGTATTTTTTGCTACGCCTGATTTCTGTAAACATACAATGGAAAGCCGCTGGCAACTTCGACAGTTGGTTACCCAATTTCAGAGCAAAGGTGCTCAAGCGTACCTAATGAACCCTGCTAAGATAAAAATTATTTATAAAGAGCGCATTCGCTTCTTTACAAGTGAAGTTGCTGCGAAATAATTTTTGCAGTCTATGGTGGCTTAGCATGATATCTAGATATGCACACATGGTGTTATAATCACTGAGTAAATTCTCAGTTAGAGGGTAATGAGATTTTGTGGGTTTTTCCTTTGATTTTTAGATTGCCTTTTTTTTATGACTAGCAATATATGAATATGGCTTTTCTACTTTCGTTTTTGAGGCTTCTGAAGATATTAATGTCCCTATGAGGGGAGGCAGGGGGCTCAGGGAAGCTTTACATCTACAGGACCATAAGTCCTAAAGCCTTGGTAAGGGGTGGGGAAGGGGATGGTGCTTCTTTGGGTAAGGGTGGGTGAATATGGGCACGGTGGTGGGGTTAAAAGGGGGAAAAAATCCACGGTTAGGGCTGGAGAAAAAAATATTAAAACAGAAAAAGTTTGTAAAAAATGTATAAACTGCTCAAAGGTTCTTGGTAAAATGCCTTATGGGTCCCTATCTACAAAGTGTTGGTCAGTGTTGATTTTTCATGGTGGACCGGGGACTTAAAACATGCTCTCTAAATGTATCTGGCCTGAATAATGTAAATAAAAGAAAGAGGGCAGCAACGGAAATTCGATATATTCAACCTGATATTTTATGTCTCCAAGAGACACACTTGTCCTGGGGTAATAGGCACTTAGGGGGTCATTAGGATGTCGGGCGGTTTGCCTCCGCCAGGCTGGCGGTAGCCACCGCCGGCCAGGCGGAGGCAATCTGCCCAACATCCATTGCCCAATTCCCCACGCCATGAAAAACACCTCCCCCTGTTTTCCGCCCCGGTCGCCTTGCGGCCGGGGCGGAAAATGTTTAATATGGTGGCGGTGTCTGTTAGTCACCGCCAGCCATATTACAATGGGCATTTGGCAAAGGCAGGCGGTCTTTGCTTCGGGGGCCCCCTGCGGGCCCCCCTGGTGAAGGCCGAGGTGTTTGTTGGTACCCCCCCGCATTTGCATACACCAAGCAGCAGGCACCGCGGGGTGCCTGCCGCTTCGTGTATGCAAATGCGTGCATTTCATTTTAAGATTGTGGCGGGCGGTGCAGTGAGCACCGCCCACCACAATGTTAAAATGGGGATTGCGCCCGCCACTGTGGCGGGCTCATCCTAATGCACATTTCGGGACCCCCGCCCTTAAGGTGGGCGGTCCCGTTTCCCAAAAGGGTGGCGGGCGGGCAAAGCCCGCCTGACATCCTAATGACCCCCTTAGTAGCCGATTTAGGAAACTCACTTATTTCTGCTTCATCGCAAACTTCGATGACCCGGGGGGTTATGATACTGACTAAATCATATCACTGCATAGCTGGCCGAAGTTTAAGCGATAAATGGGGACGATGGGTCATAACAGAACTAAAGCTAGGTAGCTCTCAATTTACTCTCTGTTCAATTTATAGATCTAATATGGATGAAGCAGAGGTCTTAGAGGGGTTGAATATAGAATTGGCATCCTGGACATTACCCCTGGTGATATGTGGCGATATTAATATTATTTTGACACCACAAGAAGAAATAATGGGAGGACCTGGAAATTATAAAGGGCGTAAGCCCAGGGCTTTCAAAGCTCTTCATAATCTTTTAAGAGATCATGGACTGGTTGATGTGTGGAGTAATCTTTATCCTGCTAGCCCGGGTTACACTTTTTATTCTTTCCCTCACAAAAAAATGGCCCGCCTTGATTACTTTTCTACTCCCCCTTCTTTATTAAGTGGAGCAAATATGCAGCTTTTCCCCAGAATATCATCCGATCATGCTCCAATACTAATTGAAATACCTGATATAGGGATGGAACACACAAGGAGAGGCTTTACCTTTGATCGAAAATTATGCTTGGATGAACAATTTAAAAGTCACATGACAAACTGGATATTGGAATTTTTAACATTTAATTTGCATTCTACCTTAGTTGATAATGTATGGGAGTCATTTAAAGCTTGCTTCAGAGTGGAAGTTCTGAGTTATGGTATTTTTCACCAGAAAAAAATAAAGGCAGAAATGCAAGATCTTTATACTGCACTAACTAGTGCAGAAGAGAACTTAATGAAAGAAATTAAAAAAACAACTAATCAAGGGAATATTTCAGATTTTGAGGATAAAGTGGCTCGCTGTCGGGCCAAAATATCGGGGGTCTGGAATTCTGAGATAGCCAGGAAATATTTGATATACAAGAAACAATGTCATGAATATGGGGAGGCAACAGGGAGATGTCTTGCTCTACGGCTACGGATGCAGGAAACCTCAAGACTCATAGCAGGGTTAAAAGATAATAACGGGAATTTATATCATGCACCAGAGCAGATATTAGCTATCTTTCATCAATATTACACAGAATTATATACAGAACAGAAAAGGGATGTAGAAGGAGTCTTAATATCACAGCAGGAGAATGTTACTTAATTAGGGGCCAGTGATAAGGTATGGCTAGACAGTCCGTTTACAATGCTAGAGTTGGAGAATGCGGTAAAAAGCTTAGCGAATGGAAAGGCTACTGGGCCTGACCTTATACCGGGAGAAGTATACAAATTATTTTTTCCTCAACTAAAAGAGGCAATGCTGGAAACTTTCAGAGCAGCACAGCTTGGGGGTGCACCCAAATCATGGGACGAAGCTGTCATAGTGGTTTTTAACAAGAAGGGTAAACCGCCTGAGCTGCCTGGCTCTTATCGCCCCATTTCTTTGCTCAATTGTGACAGCAAAATTTACTCCAAAATTGTAGCTAACCAAATATCAAAGGTTATCACTCCACTAGTTTTAGTAAACCAGCATGGATTCATACCTTATGGAGGAACGGTCACACATATTAATAAAGTCATATCTATATTCGATATCGCTCAAGCAGAACAACGTAAATTAGGACTGATTTTATTAGACGCTGAGAAAGCGTTTGACCGTGTGGAGTGGCATTATTTATGGGAGGTTATGAGGCGAGTAGGATTCGGAGCAAATTTTTTGAAGGCAATCCAGGTATTGTATACTTCACCAAAAGCTAGAGTAGCCGCTATGGGGAGGAAATCTGATAATATAAAAATTACAAGAGGCACAAGGCAGGGGTGTCCCTGCTCCCCACTACTTTTCGCTTTATATATAAATCCTTTTATAGAAAATGTATCTAACACTCCGCAAATAAAACCATTTGTTGTGCAAAATATCTCACATTCAGTGTTTGCGTACGCAGACGATATAGCGGTGATTACTGTTGACCCAGTGATGGCTCTGGAAGAGATTGAGCGGGTAGCGTCAGAGTTTGGCCCGATTTCGGGCTTTAAACTAAATGTATTAAAAACTCAAGTCTTATGTATGAACAACATACTAATCTCGGATTCTAGAGTACAATTAGCAGTTGTATACTTAGGCATTAAAATCAAAACAACTATGAAAGAAATAGTAGATGTTAACTGGTCGGATACACTGCAACATATTAAACAGTCATTAGATAGGTGGGGGCGTCTTCAACTAACGATAATAGGTAGAGGTAATATCATTAAAATGAGTATACTGTCAAAAGTATTATATTTATTTAGGTATATTCGTCTCAAGATACCCCTAACGTACCTGCAACAATTGCAGGCTTTATGCTGACTTTATGCTGACTTTATCCTGACCCTCCACTGGTCTCCGGATTGAACTCCCCTGCCCAGCTCCTCATGATCTATGTGGCTGCGACTTTGCTGCGGACTGCCTGTCCCCCCCCCTGGACCTGCTGGCTATGCTAGCCCTCTCTCTGAACATTCGGACTCGGACCCTCACGCTCCCCCGCCATTATCTCTATAGGACGTGCCTCTTCTACCAACGTTTTTCGTCCACCATTTTAGTGACCTCTCACTGTCCTTCTGACTTTCCTACTGTCTCTCTTATTGCCTCTGACCAGTACAGGCCTAGAGTATATCCATTTGTATCTCCCCCTCTTGTGATTCTACCGCTTGTACATTTGCAATTTTTCTCTTTCTATCTGCACCTTTCGTATGGGCCTAGAGTATATCCATTTGTATCTCCTCCTCTTGTGATTCTATCTCTTGTACATTTGCAATTTTTTTCTTTTCCATCTGCACCTTTTGTAACGCGTGTGATCCTAGGTCAGCTGAAATTCCTGGAGCCTAGTCCCGACAGCTCGACGACTTTCGGAGGGCTGGATGAGGTCCCCCGCTACACGGCGGAGGAGGGCACTGGACATCGAATGCTGTCTTATGTCTCTTGTGATTCTATCTCTTGTACATTTGCAATTTTTTTCTTTTACATCTGCACCTTTTGTAACGCGTGTGATCCTAGGTCAGCTGAAATTCCTGGAGCCTAGTCCCGACAGCTCGACGACTTTCGGAGGGCTGGATGAGGTCCCCCGCTACACGGCGGAGGAGGGCACTGGACATCGAATGCTGTCTTATGTAAACCGCTCTGATAACATAAACGGGTCAAGAGCCTGAAATGTGCAATGTAACTGATTCTATGTAAACTGCTGTGACAATATGTAACGGAACTGGTGCTATGTAAAGCGCTCTGATAACCTTATCGGTTCAAGTTCGCGCTATAGAAAACTCTAAAAATAAATAAAAAAATAAATGCTCAAATTTTCTCTGGACCCCTGGGAAGCCACGACGGGCGATGAGATTGATGACCCTTCCTGTTGAAAGAGGGCGACGGGCCATTCCAGATTTTACTTTATATTTTTATGTCTGCTTCTTACAAATAACTCATATATTGCTGACAGGGGAACCAGTACAGGACAGTGCAGCATCTCCATCAATATTTCAGCTACTCGTAGGGAATCAAGCCAATAGATGTCCATTTAGAGAACTTGAATGGAGTTACTACAAAAGATCTCGATTCAAGGTCTTGGAATCAGCATTTAAAGTCTGGCCTAAGGTATTAAGATTGATGGGCTTAGGTAAATTGACATATTACACACCTCTGAATGCTAATAAAATACTCCCTTCAATATTTTGGGATAACGATTGCTAGGGATTGGGTCCATAAGGGTATTGAGCAAACTGATGATTTTTTTGCAACAGGAGGGCTTATGTTGACATTTGAAGAATTAGCTCCGAAAGGTAATTTGATTAACACTCAGTTTTTTAAATATCTCCAAGTACGCGACTTTTTGATTCGACAACAGATTAACTTTGTACCTAATGTTTTAGTTGAGGCAATTCATCGGCAGGGTAAAATTGGTGATTTGTATAAAATATTGTTAGAATTGAAACCTGATGACTTGGAGAAACATAATTTATACTGGCAGACAAAGCTGGGTGAAACAGACTTGGTCATAGAGGATGCTATTTTGATTGCCAAGAAAGCCTTCCTGTCGGCCAATTTGAAGGCTCAATTTTTTAAAACTGTATTTAGATTATATTATACTCCGGATTGTATGCTTAAATGGGGTACTCGCTACGACGGCAAATGTTTTCGTTGTGGGAGTGATAATGCAGATAGCTTACATATATTTTACAGTTGTGTTAAATTGCATCTTTTTCTGCTTAACATTGAAAAGTTTCTATCTGCTACAACACGATGCACTATTAAGATCTCTCCAGCTCTTATGCTGCTAGGTGTTGGACAAGCAGTGGCAAAAGGGATGCCCCTTTACAAATATAGATATTTTTTATTTGTAGCGCTGACCGCAGCTCGCCTATGTATAGCATCTGATTGGTTGCAAAATGAACCACCAGCATTTGAATTTTGCCGGGCTAAACTGTATAATTTGTATAAACTAGAATGGAGTCTTTATGCGTTGAAGGGGGCAAAAAAAACGCAAACTTGGTATGCTGATCTTGGGGGTAATTCATGATCATTTGGAGATGGGGTAGTGTTACTTGGTATATTTATGAATTATGTCATTTAATTTTACTGAGTGTTACACTTATTTTTTCTAGATTGTTGTCTCTAAGCTCTTACTGTGGAATAATAAATACATATTAAAAAAGATAATGGGATATAATGAGGAACCTTTCTTGTTACATCACAACCAAAATAATGAGAAACGAATCCTAATATTCTCTACAGCAAATAACTTACTAAAGCAAAGCAATTGTAGCTATAAAAAAACCTGAAAATGTGTTTAAAAAAAGAAACGCTCCAGGAAACCCACAAAAAGGGAAATTAAAGCATTTGTTTACTATAAACAAAAATTGATTTCCTTTAAAAAAAAAACAAAAAAACTGGAAATTCCCAATGCCCAGAGACTTCGTAGACAAAAACCTGTAAAAAACCCCAAAAAAACATTGCAAAATACATTGCATTGCCAATTATGCATATCTATCACACTTACTCATCAAAATATAAGTAACTAAACACAATTTAATATAATGAAACATTACTACAACAGATTAAGGAAATCCCAAACTATAAACTAGTGAAAAACACTACTGTAATACACCTAAAAAAACAGAACTCCCACAAACAAAACCATAACTAACTTCTAGACATTTGCCTAAAACCCCTTTACCTTCAAAACCACTAAAAGAATTGTTAAAAAAGAACTTACCTGTACCACCAAACAACAGCACCATACAGCGACCTGGTTCCCATAGAAATTAATGGGAAATAATGTAAAAATGTTGAATAAATGTATGAAAATTGTTTGATAAAAGTGTATAAATTAAATGATAATATAAAATATTTACATTTATTTAATATATATACATAGTGAAAAACGTATGTTAAAATGATGTTGAAAATATGTACTTAAAACTATTTAAGAAATTTTAAAAAAGTATTTATCAATGGAAAATCAAAGTGGAAAATGTACAACATACAGTAGATTTAAATATAATTTACACTTTTTGTTTTTTAATGACCACATTTTACTGATTTTCAGAGATAAAAGACATAAAACATAGAGTGAAACAATCCATTCTTCCATGTTTTAAACAGAACAGCCAGATGACATGCTTCCAGATCACACATCCAGTCCCGATACTCCCATCACTCACCTCAAATCGTGTCATGTTTCGGAAGACATCCTCTTGCCACATAAAGTGGATGTTCCTGTCGAGCGCACCAGTACACTTACCCATGTCATTCCCCCAGTGAGGGGGTGCCGGGGAATTCAACTTGAAGGCAATGTCTCACTTGGCCACCACAATGGACACCCCAACAAAGGACCTCTCCATCGTCTGCCCCCCATCTCCTCTAGTAGGCCCAAAAGCACAGCTTGGTAGGTGAAGTGGATCGGGTGACTCCAAACCATGGAAAACTTCTTTCCTACCCCCTCACAACTGGCCTGGGGAGCACTGCCAGCTCGAAGTAGTCACCAGGGAGTGAGGTAGGAGAGGTGCGGGACCATGCAAAGGCGAGCAGTGATGGACAATTCCATGGGAGTCAAACGGGCCTCCTGCCAGTCGTCATCACCAATCTCCCCCACCCATACCTGCTACTTCAGGCGCAAATCTGGGTAGTGGTCAGGAGCATTAAAGATTAGGGATCGATATTTACTGGAGATTGCACCTTTGCCCAGCTTCCCCCTCAAAACCTTGGTCTCAAGGGGGTTAAATTCCAGAATGTGCGCGCCTATAGGGATGTGTTCCGACAGGGCAGGAGGCAGATGCAAATAAAGACAAAATTGAGTACGGAAAAGCTGGTAATGGTCCTGCAGTTGTCAAGATGACATCAAGGCATCAGCACAGCAGACATCTCCCAGAAGGGTGATTGCCCTTTTGTCTCACTGCGCTAAGCTTTGGAGGTCCGCCATGTGAGTCAGCCATGTACCTTGCCACAGCAGGGTCATTCCTTTGTGGATGTGGTCCCACTTGATGAAGGGAAGCAACACCCTTCAGCACAGTAGGGCCACTCAAGTGCAATCTGGGAGAGACTGGGGGAGCTTGCCCTCATTGAGCAGGCCCATTAAATTCAATTCTGCTTGATAGGTGGGGTCATCCCAGCCAATCATGTATCGTCATGATTTCAGATGTTAGGTATTAGCCATACAGGTCCATCATCCCCAACCCCCGTCACAGCGAGAGTGCTTACTGTTGACAAAGTCCACTCAGTGGCTACCTCCTTCCAAAATTGAAGACTCTGTTTTCGATACTAGTGTCTGAAACAGTTGTCTGGGAATTAGGTGGGGAAAGTTTACAAGGCCATTGAGGAAACGTGAGCGACACATCATTTTAAACAATGCTGCACTCCCCTGAGGGTTTAAGGCCAATCAACCTCACCACTGAAGATCCTCGTTCACCCTAGTCACTAGAGGCCGCAAGTTGAGAAGCCATGCCAGCTCTGGTAGGCTCGAGATTTTACATTTTATATTTAATAATAAAAACAAATCTAATTTTTTTTTACTTAGCTATACATAAAAGTCTATTTTTAAGTTGAAATATATATGTTTAAAATATACATTAAGGGTTGAAAACATAAATAAATTGAGAAAAATGTTTCACATGTCTTAATTCTATAAAATTTAATTAATTATACTTTTGCTTACAATCAATCAATCGCTCAATCAATCATTTGTTAAGCGCACTACATACCCGCGAGGGTCTCAAGGCGCTAGGGGGAGGTGGGGGCCGCTACTGATTGAACAGGCAGGTCTTTGGTGTCCTCCTGAAGGTCACCAGGTCTTGGGTCTGTCATAGGCTCAGTGGGAGGGTGTTCCATGTCTTGGCGGCGAGGTGGGAGAAAGATCTCCCGCCGGTGGTTGTTCTTCGGATGCGCGGGACGGTGGCGAGTGAGAGGTCGGCGGAGCGTAGCTGGCGGTTGGGGGTGTAGAAGGAGAGCCGTCTGTTGAGGTAGGCTGGGCCGGTCTTGTGGAGTGATTTGTGTGCGTGGATGAGAAGGTTGAAGAATATCCTCTTGTTGACGGGGAGCCAGTGCAGGTTTCTCAGGTGGGGGGTGAAGTGGCTGTGTCGTGGTACATTGAGGATCAGTCATGCCGAGGCGTTTTGGATGCGTTGTAGTCTATTGATGAGCTTGGTCGGGGCTCTTGCGTAGAGGGCGTTTCCGTAGTCGAGTCTGCTGCTGACGAGGGCCTGGGTGACTGTCTTTCTTGTATCTGTCGGGATACATCTGTAGATCTTGCGGAGCATAAGGAGGGTGTTGAAGCAGGAGGAGGAGATGGCGTTGGCTTGCTTGGTCATTGAGAGCGTTGAGTCGAGGATGATTCCCAGGTTGCGTGTGTGGTCGGTGGGGGTCGGGGCTGTCCCCAGTGCCATTGGCCACCAGGAGTCGTCCCAGGCTGACGGGTTGGAGCCGAGCATGAGGACCTCCGTCTTGTCCGAGTTCAGCTTCAGACGGCTGTTCTTCATCCAGTCGGCGATGGCCTTCATTCCTTCATGGAGGTTGGCTTTGGCGGTGATGGGGTCCTTGGTGAGGGAGAGGATCAGTTGAGTGTCGTCGGCGTAGGAGATTATGTTGAGGTCGTGCTGTCGGGCGACGTGTGCAAGCGGGGCCATATAAATGTGTTGGGCTGAGGGAGGATCCTTGGGGTACGCTGCAGATGATCTCAGAGGCTTTGGAACGGAACGGGGGAGGCAGACGCTCTGGGTTCTGCCGGAGAGAAAGGAGGTGGTCCATTCCAGAGCCTTGCCTCGGATCCCTGCGGCGTGGAGGCGTGCGCGTAGTGTGCGGTGGCAGACATGTCGAAGGCAGCGGAGAGGTCTACGAGGATGAGTGCTGCAGTCTCCCCGTTGTCTAGCAGGGTCCTGAGGTCATCAGTGGCGGCGATGAGGGCAGTCTTGGTGCTGTGGTTGCTGCGGAACCCTGACTGGGAAGGGTCCAGGATTCTGTTCTCTTTGAGGTATCGGGTTAGCTGTTTGTTAACGATTTTCTTGATGACCTTGGCCGGGAACGGGAGCAGAGAGATGGGTCGGAAGTTCTTGAGGTCTCTTGGGTCTGCCTTGGGTTTTTTGAGTAGGGACTTGATCTCGGCGTGTTTCCAGCTCTCTGGGAAGGTTGCAGTCTCAAGGGAGAGTTTGATGACGTTGCGTAGGTGGGGTGTGAAGGAGCTGCTTGCTTTGTTGGCGACGTGGTGCGGAATGGGCCTGACGGAGAGCCGGAGTGGATTGTGCTCATGGTCTTGATGGTGTCATCGACGCTCACGCTGGTCCAGGCTAGCGAGGGGACGTGGTCGATGGTGTGCGGAGGGTCTGTTGTGTTGCTGTCTGTTGGGGCTGTCTGGGTGTTGAAGCTGTCATGGATGTCTTCTATCTTGCGGTGGAAGAAGGTGGGAGGAAGTCGCAAAGGGCTTGCGACGGCGGGACGTCGTTGGTGTTGGAGCTGGGGTTGGAGAGTTCCTTCGTGATGTTGAAGAGCTCCTTGCTGTCGTGTGCATTGTTGTCGAGGCAGTCTTTGAAGGAGGTCTTCTTGGCAGCCTTGATGAGGTGGTGGTTGCGGACGGCATCCTTGCGTGCTGCGTAGCTGTCCGGAGTTTGTTCACTGTGCCATTTCTTTTCTAGTTTCGGGCAGGCTTGCTTGGAATCTAGGAGTTCTGCGACGAACCAGCTGGCCCTCTTGCTGGTGTCTTTGTGGGGGGATTTCTTCAGCTGGACGAGGGTGTTGGCACAGTCCTCGATCCAGCGTCTGAGGTTGTGGGCAGCGACGTCTGTGTTGGAGGTTTCAGTGGGTGGGCTGAGAGCGAGGTTTGCATGTAGTTGGTCTTTGTTGATTTTGCTCCAGCGGCGGCGGGGGATCTGTTGGGTGCGGTGGTGTGTGGTGGGTTTCTGGAAGGTGAAGTGGATGCAGCGGTGTTCGGTCCAGAGGAGTTCAGTAGTGTGGCTGACGGAGACGTGTGGGCTTGAGGAGAAGACGGGGTCGAGCGTGTGGCCGGCGGAGTGGGTGGGCGTTGTGACGATTTCTCAGTCCGAGGTTGGCGGCATGTTTGCGTGCGTTTCGGGTGTTCAGTAGTATGCATCGGAGGTGGTTGAGGTCTTTCTTGGCGGGTGGTTCGTCGGCTCTGTGGCTGGTGTAGCTGCAGTTCCGGCAGGTGAAGGGACCGTGTGTGCGTTTCAGGGCGGCCTTGAAGCAGTTGTGGGTTCATCTGGGGTTGAAAGCGTGCAGAGTGCTGGCGTCGTAGTGGCGGCGGTTGTCATGGCGGGTCCAGGGGCCAGGGGTTCTGGCGCTGGGCGTGGTCCAGGTGCGAACGGGCGCAGACGGGCTTGCCGCACGCCAGTGGCGTGACCGCGCAGCGGCCGGCATGTATTGGGGAGGTGAGAGCAGCTGGGAGGCAAACAAAAGGCAAAAGGGCACAACAATTGAGGGGGAAGGTCACAGAAAAACGGGGAAATGAGTGGCACAGAAGGCAAAAGGTCACAAGAAAGGGAAAAAAGGTCACAAACAGGCTTACCAACATCCAAATCTTTTTTTATCATATTTCTAAACACCAACAACACTAATGAGATAACACAAACTAATTGTACTACATACAAATAAAATTAAAACAAAGGACTTCAGACTAAAATTATAAAATGTAATAATCACACACAAATTATTTTTAAGAAAATGTCGGACACTAAAAGTGTGTCATTTACTATTCCAACTCCAACCTATACTAAATTGAGGAAGGTGTTGGACACTAAAAGTGTACCATTTACTATTCCCACTCAAAGCTATACCAATTTGAAGAAGGTGTGGGACAATAAAGGGGGAAAAATGCTATTACCGCTCTAGTCTAAACCATTTTGGGGACGGTGTTGGACAATAAAGGGCTGACATTTATTATTCCCACTCCTGTCTCAATCAATTTGGAGAAATCCTTGGGCACTAAAAGGGAGCCATTTACAATTCCCACTCCAATATAAACCACTTTATTGAAGGTATTAAACAGCAAAGGAATTACCTTTATTATTCCCACTCCAATCTAACCCATATTTGGGAAGGTGTTGGACACTAAAAGGTTGACATTTACTATTCCAATTCCATTTTAACAATACTGAGGGAAGGTGTTGGACACTAAAGGGGTTACATTTACTGTTCCCACTCCAATCTAAACATATTGGGGGAAAGTGTTGGAAACTAAAGCAGCGACATTTACTATTCCCACTCCAGTCTAAGGCTATTTGACGGTGTTGGATGCTAAAGAGGTTAAATGTACTTTTCCACAACAATCTAAAACATTTTAAACAAGGTAATACTGATTAAACATTTTATATACACAATCAATACTTCATAATCACACACAGTTTTCAAACATTTTAATAAGCAAACATTTAATATAAAAAGACACTAACCAAAGCTTCAAACATATATATTCATATTTAAACATTAACATATACAAATATTTTTATTACTATTATTATTAATATGATTTTTGAAATATGTACTGCCATTCCTAAACTTTAAACCATAAAATAACAAATAAAATCATAATCCAAAATTAATAATCAAAAAATAACTAATTATAAAAAACCAATTTACAAACATTTACAAATATATTTTTAATATCAATTATAATTTTTAAACAAGTTTCTTTTAAAATGTTTGTAATATTTACAATAATTTTCCACAAAAATTATTAATTGTATAACTTTTATTTTAAAAAAATTCTAATTATGTGACTTTATTAAAATAAATGTTAATACATTTGTAACTTTTGAATAGTCTTTATAATTTAAATCATTTTATAATATTTCAACAATCGTTGTTTAAATAAACACCATTAATATATATTTTAATTATTTTTTAAATAAAATGTTTTAAAAATATTAATGTGACAAAAACATTTACAAATTGTTAAATGTTAATTTGCAAATCATTAAAATAATTTTTCATATATTGTAGTGTGGTTAGCTGGGCATCCCCGTGCTCATAGATCAGTTTCTCCTGCTGAGCACACCAGTCCACCTCCCGTTTCCACTGTGCAAATGTCGGGGGTCTGGAGGCTTTCCAGTGGGCTGCAATATCACGCTTCTCCATTAGTAAAGCTGTCCCCAATAGAGTCCGATCTGTGCAAGTCCCTCCTGCACCCTCCCGTAATCCCAGTAGGATTACCAGCAGTTAGAGGTCTATGTCAGGGTTCAAGACTTCAGATAGTTTGGATATCACCCTTCCCCAGTAAGGTGCTATTGCAGGACAGGACCACATCATACAGTAAAAATCAGCAGGAATGTGGGAGGAGCGAAAGCATGCCAGGATGGGAAGCAACCCAGCCTTATGTAACCTGTCAGGGGAGAGATAAGCATTATGGTGATAGGATGGTACTAGGCATAGTCGCAATAATATGGGGAGTACTTTGGGGGCCATCAATGCATCTCACATTTCTGAATCATCCAGAGGACCCAGCCATCCCTCATAGCATGTCTTAAGCGCCGCTGATGTGTCTGGGGCATTAATGATTAACGTGTGAGGTACATTTTTCGACACTCCTTCCCTACCTGATGCCTCCATCAGACTAAACTCCGGGAGAGAGGTGACTAGAGAGATATGTACTCTGAATGCATGTCGCAGTTGCAAACTTTTGTGAAATTGTGTTCCAGACAAGGAATATGCCTGTCGGAGCTCCTGAAAGAAAGACATATGGGTGCCCTTCCAGGCGTCTCCTAGTAATGTAATGCGTATGGTGTCTCATCGGCCAACCCCTGCAGTGAATCCACCTCTCTTAAATATGTGCAATGCCACAAGGGGGTCTGCTGTGTCAGATTAGACCACCACCCAGTATGTCGTTGGGCTACCCTCCATCCAATAAATATCAGCCAAGTCGAGATGGGAAGAGTGTCGCCATATAGAATTGCCATGATTGCAATGTCTAAAGTTCCAAATTAAAAGCCGAGTCGGACCAACTGCCGGTGAACCAGTCATTAATAGTAAGAAATTGGGATGCCAAGTGATACACATAGAGGTTGGATAAATCCAAGCCGCCGTCATAAGGAGCCCGCTACAGGACCCAAGTGCCAAACGGGGTCTCAAGTTGTGCCAGATATAGGCTCTTGCCACAGAATCCATCTCCTGAAACCAGTGGTGAGAGATCATGTGGGGAAATACTGGTGGAGACAAAGTAAGCGTTGCAAGACTATCATTTTGTACATTGCTATTCTACCCATGACCTTTAGTGGGAGCGTTTGCCAATTTTTAAGCTCCTCTTTTACCTTACAAGTAAGGAGCGTGATATTAAGGGACCACGTTAGTGTGGGATACAAGGTGACCTGAATACCCAAAACACGGAAATTAAGTCCATGCAGTCCCGCGAGGAAGCCAATGGTACCAACACCGATTCAGGTGAATGAACATTCAGTCCCGACAAGTCTGCAAAAAAAGGCAGTAGTTCTTATTCTCGGGTTCCTTGATGCCTACTTACTGGGTGAGGGAATGTTTAGAAAATTAAATAGTGTTAGCAGATTAAGAAAGTACAAATAGATAACAAAGCAAAATGTAAAAGTGGAACGTTTGAAACACTCTTTAAGTGTGTAGGCAGTTAAAAGTGGAGGCTAAAAATTACGTTGGTGTCATTAGCTTTATTCATGTGTGGAGCACAAGTACAGTAAACAGAATCTGTAAAGGACGATTGGTGGCATCAAAAATAGAGCATCTATTAGGAGCAAAAAAATCGAAGTGACAAGATAGTGGCTAACATATTGTTTAGTCTTTTAGAAATAAAGCCACATTTTTCAAAGGTCCAACATTCCCATTAAAATTAGAATGCAATTGTTTGTATTTTTTAGTTTGTGAATTACATAAATTATTTTCCAATTTGTGTATTTGTTTAATGTTTGCATAACTATTTTTGTGTATTGTTTGTAAGATTCAAAGCATAGAAATTGCTCATTCGTGGGCCTCTGTCTCCCAGTATTGATTCAGTGGGAGTCCCTAAACGTCAAACGTTTAAGAACTGATGCCTTAGGAAATTCCAAAAATAATAGTTCATAAATATTCGTCTATGCGTTAATATTCGTGTCTAAAAAGAAGGATTTGAACCATTCAGAAACTAACTCATCAAAAAAAAATTGTAACTTCATAGCTGCAGAATTGGATGTATGTTTGAGGAAAGTTATGGTTTGTTTTATTTTTTAAAATGCCAGGATTACTCCTGGAAAGCTGCATTGGTTGCTGTTGTCCTAGAGTGCTCAAAATTGCAACTATTTGCATAAGCATAAATAAACATAGGGTCTTAATCACGGAGAAGTTAGTAAATTGGTGCCCGTATTTTAACATCTACGTGTGGGCGCACTTGACACCCTCTGAGCAAATAATAGCTGATGAATATATTTATGGGCTGGCTCGGTGCACCCATGCGATTGGCTACTAGCATTCCTGTGGAAACTTAAGTCTAACAAATTGCAACAAACAGGGCTCTTATGTGTTTTGCGTATGAACATAATATCTGTGATCTTTATGCAAAGCCATCAAGGGTGTAAACTTTCACAAAGGTTAAAACACGTGCGTATGGTTAATGCTTTGTGAACACCACCATTAATCTGTCATTAGGGATACCTGTGGCTCACTGCAATTAATGGGGATGTTTTCACCTTGGAGTTCTGAGTGACATCACAGACAACTCGAGCTTCATTCTTACTGGCTCTTTGACGGGACTCAGAGCTCCACTGTGAATAACAACCCAATTGTTCACTGTTCCCCATCTATTATTCTACCTGTTGTCACTGCATTATAATGGTCTGGCTTTCCTCGAAGAAAAGTTTTGCCCTTTTCTGTATGGGTGAAGTAAATTTGTTTGACTTGCGGACAAATGTCTCCACTTCTACACAAAGCACGGAATCCAAATTAAAAAAATAAAACACAAGACGGCTGATGATTAATAGTCCAGTAATCACACCGAGTGATGTCTAAACAGGTTGCTGTGCACGCGGCTCAAAGCTTGCAAAACTGCATCTGTCACGGGAGGGATCACAGCTCAACCAGCAGGTAATCCCATCGTGCTGTTTGATGAGTGCTGTACGAACTATTTTAGGTTGACAGACCCAGTGTGCAATTTAGCTTAAACAAAGGAAAACATGTGTTGTACTGTTCTTACTATCCTGGCCAGTATATGACCTGGGAATGACAATACACTCCCAGACCACTGTACTGTGCATAAACCACATATTTATTTATTTTGTATACCACTAACTAGCCAGTGTCAGAAAACTCTCCTAAGAACCCCGAATATGGGAGCAAGCCTTAAAAATAGTTGGGAAAAGCGTCAGCATAGACAATGTGCAGTGGTATCACTTCGTCACAGTAAGGGATGTTACAGCTCTAACATAATCTTAATAGAAATTGATCTGTTTTCTAGACCAAACTCAGTTACAAACTACAGACAGGGTGAGGGGGAAGCAACTGATGATCTTGGTATGTGGGGGGAGGGTGTAACACGGAGAGCACAGATGTGCAGGGAAGCAGAGCATGAGAGAGAGCAAGAAAGTGCATACATTCCCATTGAGTGCTGAAAGAAAAGGTAAAAGTAGTTTCTACACATATCAGAATTACAATTTGTTTGATCAACACTGAGCTCCCCTATATTTGCCAGATACATTTCATTAAGTCAAAAGTAAGCAGCACAATCAACATGTTAAGCTCCATTTTTCAGAAATTGGATGCTACCTATTGCTCTCGATAAATTTTGATCCCTGCTGTAAAGGAATGCTTTGGGGCATATTTACTAGAAACTCCTGGAGCACTTGTTATGCCAAAATTGGTAACGTCGCCCTCTGTAAGTTTCAAAACACAGGGATGCAATGTATTCACAAGAATGCGGCACACCCCTGCATTTCCCCTAGCACTGGCGCTAAAGAAGCTGCCAAGCTCCAGCGCAGGCAACCTTACTCCATATTGCGAGGGTGCCTGCGCTGCACGGGTGATTGTGTATGTGCACCTTCCTCCACATAAACAATCTTTACAGGCGATTTCCTGTTTCTATGTGTGCTGCAGAATACAGCACACATGGAAAGAGCAAAATACGAGGAGAAATGAAACATTTCTCCTCGTATCGCCTGCTTAAGATCAGGTATTCCCTGGTGATATTATTGGCGCTGCCCCATACCTTGTGACTATGGGGCAGCGTAAAAAAGCAATGGGTGTTGCGGTGGAACGGCCACTGAAACACCCATTGCACACCCCTTTCACGCTAAGTGCTGAGTGAATAGGGACATTATTTACAAGGAGGCTTTCTGCCATGTTAAGTGGCTTAACGCAGTCTTGTAAATAAGGCGAAGGAGTTACTGCCACCAGAACGTTTGAAAAAGTGATGTTCTGGTGGCGTTAACTCCTCGTAAATATGCCCCTTTATGTGCAATAAATTTCACACCTTTTTCTGGGCAGAACATAATTGCGTTCTTTAGATAAGACTCTCAAGCCAGATTAACCGAGCACACGCTCGCCCACAAAACCACACGGAAAAACCGGTCCCGCTCATGATGTGCCCGGCCGCCACATCTTTTCTATAAGTTCCTTACCACATCAACATTCCTCGCAATTCTATCCATGTGTTCAAAGTGAAGAAAGGCGTGTGCCCCTAAGTTAAGTGTATTAACCTTGTAATGTTTTCATCCTCACCCCTAGAGGGTAACTTGTCATTTACTTTCAGCAGCACAGGCGTTAAAAGCCATGTTCGACGAGTGTAACATAAACATTACTTGCCATGGGCACAGCTCCTTAGTGATGGCAACTTTTTAATAGGGTTTTGGACACCAGACTTGAGATTAATTACTACCTGGTCCCAATTGAAAGTTAGCACTTATAGGGCCAGATGTAGGTGGCCAATTACCGGTCGGTAACGGCCGAATTCGTCCGTTACCGACCGGTAATTGGAATTTGAGATGTAGGTCACTCAATTTTACAGAATCGGTAAATTTACCGATCGGTAAATTTACCGATTCTGTAAAATACCGAGTCGGTATTTTTACCGAATCGGTAAAATTGAGATGTAGGTGGGACTCTTCTGAGTCCCACAAGCCTTACCGAATCGGTATTTTACCATCAAATCCTATTTGATGGTAAAATACCGATTCCGGTGTGCATGCACATGTGTGCATGCACACCTGTGCCATATGACAGGCAGACCTGCCCTTAGGGCAGGTATGCCTGCCACATGGCACCCAAACCTGTTTTGGGGGTGCTAGAGGGTGTCAAAGTGACACCCCCTGCACCCTTGTGAAATTCGGTATTTACCGATTCGGTAAATACCGATTCGGTAATGCCCATTCATTCCTATGGGCTTCAAAGCCCATAGGAATGAATGGGCATTACCGGTCGGTATTTACCGAATCGGTAAATACCGAATATTTCCGATTCGGTAAATGCACATCTGGATTCACCTACATCTCCCTCCTTTTATTTTACCACTTCTTAAATACCGAATCGGTATGATTCGGTATTTAAGAAGTGGTAAAATAAAATTACCTACATCTGGCCCATAATAAGATAACTAGGGGCCCGATGTAGGTAATTCTTATTTACCACTTCTTAAATACCGAATTTTACCGATTCGGTATTTAAGAAGTGGTAAATATGAAGGGGGAAGATGTAGGTATTTCCAGATGTGTAAATACCGAATCTTTAAGATTCGGTATTTACCGAATCTGAAAATACCGAATCGGTATTTCCTATTGATTCCTATGGGCTGTGAAGCCCATAGGAATCAATGGGCAATACCGATTCTGTAATTACAGAATCTGTAAATACCGAATTTCTCAAGGGTGCAGGGGGTGTCACTTTGACACCCTCTGGCCCCCCCAAAACAGGCTCGGGTGCCATGTGGCAGGCATACATGCCCCAAGGGCAGGTCTGCCTGTCATATGGCAGAGGTGTGCATGCACACATGTGCATGCACACCGGAATCGGTATTTTACCATCAAATTGGATTTGATGGTAAAATACCGATTTTGTAAGGCTTGTGGGACTCAGAAGAGTCCCACCTACATCTCAAATTTACCGAATCAGTAAAAATACCGATTCGGTATTTTACAGAATCGGTAAATTTACCGATCGGTAAATTTACCGATTCTGTAAAATTAAGGGCCCTACATACCATTTCTGAAATACCGGTCGGTAACGGCCGAAAATACCGATTTTCGGCCGTTACCGACCGACCTACATCTGGCCCCTAATGTTATCCTTCAGGAGAGGTAGGCCTTGCAGTAGTGAAAAACTGAATTTAAGAGTTGTTCACTACCAAGTCATGTAAAACTTAAAAGTACATGTCCAGCTCTTTAAATAAATAAATTAATATACATTTGAGGCCTAACCTATGGATGACTTACATGTATTACAAAAAAAGGTTTAGGCTTGGCAAAATGTTCATATTGCAAGGTCAAAATGGCAGGTTAAAACTGCAACCACAGGCTTCAATGGCAGGCTTTGGACATGTTTTCTAGGCTATGTAAGTGGGTGGAACAATCAGTGCTACAGGTCTACTAGTATAACATTTTAGTTTACATGTCTCTGGTACATGTAGGGACTGTACTTTAGTAGGGACTTAGAAGGAGAATACATGTGCCAATTGGGTGTAAGCCAATTCTACAATGTTTGAAGGAGTGAGCACACGCACTTTATCTCTGGTTAGCAGTGCTAAAGTGCAGAGCAGAGTCCTAAGGTCAACAAAACCTCCAAAGGCAAAAAGTTTGGGGGAAGATCACCCCAAGGCTCACAGGTCTAACAAACATCAGATTGCAGTTTATGTAACCAAATCCCATGAATTCTAGTCAGTCAAAAACTACTTTATGATAGGAAAGGATGGTATTTGTAAAGCGCACTATACCCGAAGGTGTCAAGGTGCTGGGCAGACAGAAGGAAGAAGAGAATCGCAATCAGCTGATTAGAAAGAGAATAGCAATGTTTTTAAAAGTTTTCTGAAGACCGAGAGAGAGCCTGCATTGGCAATGAAAGGGGGCAGTGTATTACAGAGCTTGGCGGCAGCAAGAGAGAAGGAGTGGCCGCTCCATCTGGACCTGCGAAATCTGGGCAAGACCAGTTTTTTTCTGTGTGGATGATCTCAAGGTCTTCCAGGGAGTGTACCATTGAAGCATGGGTTTACGCTGGGGGTAACCTTTACTATGCATGGCCTTGTACACTGTGCTCAGGAACTTGAAGGAGATACGCTTCTAGATAGGGAGCCAGTGCAAGGTTCGAATCCCCTCTCTGGTGGACTGATGTTTAGGAATGTTTAGAGACAGTCTTGCAACTGCGTTCTGTACCCCCTGGAGCTTATTGAGTGATACCGCATGGATGTTAAGGTACAGGGCTTTGCAGTAGTCAAGATGGGAGTTGATCAGTGCAATGATGGTGGGCCGATGCAGTTCAGATGGAATATACGGGACCACCTTCCTGAGAGTTCTTAGGATGTAGAAACAGGTGCTGACTGTGTGGCTGAATTGGGCATCAAAGGTTAAACCCTTGTCAAAAATAACCACCAGATTTTTTGCTGTCCTTACCGGGAGGGGAAGGGGCCCGCAGTCTCCAGGCCACCAAGCATTAGACCAGGTAGAATTCTGTGAGCCAAATACTAGCACCTCGGTCTTGTCTGTGTTGATCTTTAGTGAGTTGCCCTTCATCCAGCAAATAATGCTAGACATACAGTGGTTAAATTTCTCTGCGACTGATTGCAAATCATTGGTGATGGAGACAATGATTTGTGTGTCGCCCGCATAGGAGAACACATGGAATCCAAAAGATCTCACCAGCTCGGCCAGAGGGGTCATATAGAGGTTAAAAAGGGTAGGGCTTAATGAGGAACCCTGAGGGACCCCACAAGGAAGGCCCAAAGCCTTAGTTCTGAAGACTGATATTACAATAATCCTAAAGTCTGTGTTTAAACAGCATAGCATGTGCCAGCCTTGAAAACATACACTTGTCATTTTGTTCTTGGCCAGTATCTGTGTCAACAGTAAAAGGAATATAAAATAATGGTAATCTTTCCTAAATAAGGTGCGTGGGTCAGGCAATGTATAGCAGATCTATGTATCCCTCAACCGATTGCTAAGTACATAGACTGGTTACTGGAACAAACAACCGCCTCCATTTAAAAATGTGACATAGAAGCATTGATTTGCTGAAACGCATAGAACTGTATTACTGTACTGAAGGTTTGCTATGTGCTACATATCTCAGTGGCAGCATCCCAGCGTGAGTGACAATTGCAGCGGACATGCCGGCAGCCACTAGAACAACCATAGGTACCGACATTCATATCCCCTCTAACATACAATGAGAAGCAGGAGATCCAATATCATGCTCAATGGAAGACACAAGACAATCCGGTAGCTAACAGAGCCCATGCAGAGGATACTGACACCCTGATCCCACTCAGAATACAGTAAGTACAAGCAATCATGGAAATGTAATTATCCTCAAGAGGCAAAGGCAAAAGTATGCAGCAATGGACTCTACCAATGAAGGGAATTGTCTCCTGAGGCGGAAGCCGGGAGTAGATACATTGTGGCATATTACCAACCAATAGAGATAATTTTTGTCTCTAACTTGTTTAGAGACAAAAATTATCGCCGCAAATCGGCGATTTTTATCGCAGATAAACCTTGCTATTAGCAAGGTTTATCGCAAATGCGATAAAAAACGGCCGCAATGCATGAATATCGCTGAAAAGTCAGCGATATTCATGCATTATCGAGCAAATGCTCTTAGCCATGTTATCCACCTCCCATTGGATAACATGGCTAAGAACTGCTCCTGGGCAAGTGTTAGCTTTTGGAGATATTCGCGCTTAGCGTGAATATCTCCAAAAGTTGGTAATAGGAGATAGCGATGTTAGCGACTGTTTTCAGTCGCTAACATCTTGGCACGCCCACTTTGCATGTCATTAGTGATAAATATCACTGACATGCAAAGCGGGGCCCAAGATGGTCACTATCTCCTATTAGCTGTCGCTAACTGGTGTTAGCGACAGCTTGGTAATAGGGAGATAATTTTATCTCCGCTTTCTTGGCTTTTAAAGCCAAAAAAGCGGAGATAAAGCCCCTTGATAATATGCCCCATTATCTTCTAACTGCGCTGCATGGTATTTTTAACAATTGCACAAACGTTTTTAATTGGCATTCTTTGATAATCTTTGTCCTGCCTTCCTCAGCTGACTAGGTGCTGGGCTCTTTATTGGGACAACACGTACTCATCTCACCACAGGAGCGGGCAGACATCTTGGGGGGACATTGCGATTAGCGCGCTAGTGTTTCGCTCGTCGGGCTGTACAAAGAGGAAGCAAACGCGTGCGCACTGCACTAGGGAATTGTCTCCTGAGGCGGAAGCCAGGAGTAGACACATTATCTTCTAATTGCGCTTCATGGTATTTTTAACAATTGCACTTACGTTTTTAATTGGCATTCTTTGATAATCTTTGTCCTGCCTTCCTCAGCCGACTAGGTGCTGGGCTCTTTAGTGGGACAACATGTACTCATCTCACCACAGGAGTGGGCAGACATCTTGGGGGGACATTGCGATTAGCGTGCTTGGGCTGTACAAAGAAGATGCAAACACGTTCGCTCAGCGGACGAGCGCAGCGGGCGCGCCAAAGGCAAGCCCATCTGCGCCCGTCCGCGCCCAAACAAGCCCAGAGGCCAGAGATGCTGCATCTTTTAAGGTAGATTCCTGCCATCCAGCCTCTTTATACTATTCAGCCGAATCTCTGGTCGAAATAAAAATGCTAGCACAGTTGAAAAATCACTCACATGTGAACTGCACACTGAAGCTCCCATATATCTTAGAGGGGCCGGTTACTTGCAGTTCCTGTCAATTTCAAATGACAACATTTTCAGGGGACGCCGAAGCCCCTGAAAAAACTTTAGAGTCAACCACTATGAGTCAGAAAAGCATTTTATTCAATGTAAGATCCCTTGCAAAACACCCATTTGAAATATCGAACATGATTGTGTCCCAGGACCCGGTTTTATGTTTTTTTACAGAAACCTGGTTCTGCCCTTCAAATCACCCTATGATTACCCTGTCCATACCAGAAAATTACAGATTTATTCACTTGGATAGAGAGACTAAAACAGGAGGAGGTATCGCTATTGCTTTTAAAAGTCACCTGGACGTAAAGTGGGTTTTCACTGTCAGTAATGACTGCTTAGAACTAGGAATTTTTAAGGTTTCCTTGTCCGCTTCCAACAGTTGGTATGGTGCCTTAGTGTATCGACCCCCTGGACCAAGAGCCAAAATTCACAGATCTCTTGGTGGAACATCTTGCACTACATGTCCTTGCAGCAAACAAATTTCTTTTGCTTAGAGATTTTAATTTCCATGAGGAAAATTTCACCGATCCTGAGGTTAATAAACTTCTCTCTTCTTTAGAAATAATGGGACTTACCCAACGAGTCGAAGGCGCCACTCATAGAGCAGGCCACCTATTAGATCTGGTCTTCTCTAATACAGACCAGTTGAGATGTGACCCGCCAGACCCCATTTCTTGGACAGTTCATGCTATGATTACGATCTACATTCAGCAGTCATGCCAGAAGAGCCCTAAACGACCTTTGAGACAAAACCCTGAACAGCGAAGGATTTGGCGAATTTAGAGACATTTAATGAGGTTTTCTCCCCGGAACCGGTAATTAATATTTTTGGGAGTCTCAAAAAAGTTAGATGCTTTTAATATTGCCTTAGAAACAGCCTTTGATGCTGCTATACCGAAAAAAAACAGGGCCTCCTTCAACGGCGGCCTTCCACCCTTTGGTATACAGTGGAATTAAAAAAGGAAAAAGCTAGTTGCAGGCTTCTGGAAAGAACGTGGCGTACTAGCAAGACCCATCAAAATAGACTTCTTTACAGACAGTCTCTGTCTAAATATCACCTCAATTTAAAAATAGCCAGACGTCGGTTCATCATTAGCCATAAAGAAAATGCTAGCAATTCCCCGAAAACACTGTTTGGCATTGTACGAGACTTTGTATCTCCTAAAGTCTGTGGACAGGCTCCTATGGAATCCCAGGAATTTTGTAACTCCTTGGCGATTTTCTTCCAGGAGAAGATATAAACAAGCATTGGCATAGCCAATAGGTCTCGCCTTTGGGACCTTATAAGTGTTTAGCCATGCAACTGTTGATGTTGGATCACTGAAATAATATCGAGGGACAGAATATCGACCAACAAAAATATCGTTGACAAAATATCGAGAGACAAAATATCGAGTTTCTATCTACAAACAGGTAAGTACAAAAATATCGAGTTAAAAATATCGTTTACAAAAATATAGTTGTAAAAAATATCGACTTTAATAAAAACAATGTTTAATTACATTAATATAAAAAATTAATTACTAAAATATACTTAACAATACTTAAAATAACTTTTAATAATTAAATAATTAATGAAAGTAAAAAAATTATATTTTTTTAATCATATTTCTTGAAACATATATATATATATAGTAACAAAATTTAATTAAATAATAGCCAATATTATTAACGTACAAATACAAAAGAGTAAAAATTACTATTCCCACTCCAGTGGGTGCAACAGTAGGGAAAGTGTTGGATAGCGTAGGGGTTAAAATTACTATTCCCACTCCAAAGAGTGCAACAGTGGATATATGACGTTACAACGCAACTTTTACAATGCACTACCATTACAACGTAAGTATTGGTAAGTATATAATAATTTGTTTAATTTAAATTATTTAAAATTAATTTAATATAATTTAATTTAATTTCATTTCATTAAATTAATTTAATGTAAATTTAATTTTACTTTATTTTTACACTGTACCCCTGTACCCCAAAAACCCAAAACTGACCCTGAACCCTAAAAAAAACCCTTTACCCCAAAACTGACCCTGAACCCTAAAAATACCCCTTTACCCAAAAACTAAAAACTGACCCTGAACCCTAAAAATACCCCTTTACCCAAAAACTAAAAACTGACCCTGAACCCTAAAAATACCCGTTTACCCAAAAACTAAAAACTGACCCTGAACCCTAAAAATACCCCTTTACCCAAAAACTAAAAACTGACCCTGAACCCTAAAAATACCCCTTTACCCAAAAACTAAAAACTGACCCTGAACCCTAAAAATACCCCTTTACCCAAAAACCAAAAACTGACCCTGAACCCTAAAAATACCCCTTTAATTTAACATAATTAGCAATTAATCAATTAAATAAATTAATTACCATTTACATTTTAATTAATTAACAAATATTATTTAATTACCAATCAATTAAATATTACTACCAATTAATACATTTACATATTTAATTAATTATAATTAAATTACTTCCCACCCTATTCCCCTATAAACCCACAACCCGCTACAGGAAATAAATTATTTTAATTTACATAATTAGCAATTAATCAATTAAATTAAAATAATTACCAATTAAATTTTAAATAATTAACAAATATTATTTAATTACCAATTAATAAATTTACATATTTAATTAATTATAATTAAATTACTTCCCACCCTATTCCCCTATAAACCCACAACCCGCTACAGAATAAAATTACACAATAATTAAAAACAAATCATTAATTAAAAATAATTATAACATAAAATGACAGTTTTCACACATATTATAACATAAAAAACACTATAAATAATTAAATATTATTTAAAAAACGATATTTTTTACTATCTAGATTATATACTTGGATATTTTCACTTTCTATATTATTTACAGTCGATATTACTTCACTTACCTTAAAAACGATATTTTGGCTGTCTATATTCTGTCCTGTCGATATTTTGTCCAAACGATATTTCAAACTCGATATTCTGTCCAAACGATATTTTGGAGTCGATATTATGTCTGTGCACCGTTGATGTTGTTGCACCAAGGATATTGTGCTGCATAACTACATACTTATAAGGTCCCAAAGGCAAGACCTATTGACTATGGCAATGCTTGTTACAACCTGTAGGGCAAAGAGGAGGAAAGTGGAGGAGCGAATATGAGAGAGAAAGAATGAAAGACGGAATTGCAGATGGAGCTCAAGTGGGAGAGTGAGTGAGAGAGAAGAGAGTGCGAGAAGAGAGAGAATGAAAGGGAGAGAGAGAGAGAAAGAAGGGGAGAGAGAGCGAATGAAGGGGAGAGAAAGAGAGAGAGAGAAAGGGGGGAGAGGGAGAGAGAGAGAGTGAAGGGAGAGAGAGAGGAGAGATGGAGAGGGAGAATTAGAGAGGGGGGAGAGAGAGAGAGAGAGAGAAAGAGAGAGTGGGGGAGAGAGAGAGGGAAGAAGTGATGCGATATAAGTAACAGCCAATGTTGCTGGAGCTCAGTGGAGGAGTGAGGGAGAGAGAAGAGAGAGCGAGAGGAAAGAGAGTGAAGAGGAGAGAGAGAGAAAAAGAAGGGGAGAGAATGAATGAAGAGGACAAATATAGAGAGAGAAAGGGAGGAGAGAGAGAGGAAAGAGAATGAAGGAGAGAGATAATTAGAGAGGGGAGAGAGAGAGAGAGAGAGAAAGAGAGTGAGGGAAGAGAGAGCGAGGGAAGAGAGAGCGAGGGAAGAGAGAGCGAGGGAAGAAGTGATGCGATATAAGTAACAGCCAATGTTGCCTTGTCCTGTGGGAGAATAAAAAAAAATAAAAAAGCAAGAGACAAATTGGGAGCCAAATAGAGAGAATAAGGAGGGCAATAAAAAAAATAAAAAATGGCGAAAGTGAAAGCAAAACACAAAGTGAATGCTAAAAGAGAAAACGAGAGAGAGTGCACAATGGAGAAAGTGATATGAAAAATGTAACAGCTAATGCTGCCTTGTTAATAGTTAATAAGGTGGCGAATAAAAATATAAGACAAATAGCGAGAAAAGGTAAAAGCAAACACAGATTGAATGATTAAAAAAAAGAAAGCAAGAGAGAGCACGAGGGAAAAAGTGATGAGAAAACTGTCACAGCTGCTTGTTTCAGGAGACCGCAGTGCACAAGGGAATAAGTAATGCCGCTGTCTTAAAATGCATCCATGTAACAAATAATGTGTGACAATAGATAGTCTTGGAAAAGCGTGAATAATAGTTTAGCGATTTGAGCAAAAGACATACACTTTAAGTTCTATGTTATGACTACACAGCACTCTAATGAGACCGCTCGAGAGGCTCCTTGTCTACTGTGTAGATTTTTACAAGCTGCAGGCCAAAGAGGAGGAGAGAGGAGGAGTGAATATGAGAGAGAAAGAATGGAAGAAGGAATGGCAGATGGAGCTCAAGTGGGAGAGTGAGTGGGAGAGAAGAGAGAGCTAGAGGAGAGTGAATGAAGGGGAGAGAGAGAGAGAGAGAGAGAGAGAGAGAGAGAGAGAGAAGGGGAGAGAGAGTGAATGAAGGAAGGAGAAAGCGAAAGAGAGAATGAAGGGGGAAGAGAGAATGAAGGAGAGAGAGAATTAGAGAGGGGGAGAGGGTGAGAGAGAGAGAGAGAAAGAGAATGGGGGAGAGAGAGAGGGAAGAAGTGATGCGAAAAAAGTAACAGCCAATGTTGCCATGTTCTGTGTGAGATAAAAAAAAGCAAGAGACAGTGCGAGCAAAGTAGAGTTAATAAGGCGTTGAAAAGAAATATAAGACAAATAGTGAGAAAAGGTAATATAAGACAAATAGTGAGAAAAGGTAAAAGCAAAACACAGAGTGAATAATTAAAAAAAAGAAAGCCATTTAGAGCACGAGGGAAGAAGTGATGAAAAAACTGTCACAGTAAAAGCTAAGAATACCTAACAAGAGCGGCCGGGAAACTTAAAGTACGGCCGGCCACCGGCCAGCCATGAATAATTAGGGGAGGAGAAGCCGCACAGCACACGCTGGGAGAAGCCCTTTGATGTGCTGTGCGGCCGTGATGCGCTCTCTGTGCTGGGGGAGGGCCATTAGCCTGTAAGAACTCGCGGCAAGATCAAAGGAAGGGTGTGAGGGACATTGGGGAACAGATGGCCATGAAAGTTTATGGGCCAAAAGTGCGTGCCTGTGGCCACGTGAACTCGAAGAAAACCGCACGAAAAAAGCGGTGGTTTCACGAGGATTTTGAGCACTTGAATTCTCGCCATTTCCCATTCCTTCGGAATGGAAAAGACGAGACCTAAAAATGTACGAGAATTTCATACCACCAGTCTCTTGATTCTGTATCCCCTATTAAACCTGAGGAGCAGGATAAGATAGTAACCAGCTCCCTAAATAGTTTTGAACTAATTACAACGGAAGAGGTCTTAAAAGGCCTTACTGCCGTTAAATCCGGGTCACCATTAGACCTTTGCCCACCAAAAATAATGGCCTTTCTAGCCACAAGCTGTGCGCCGGTAATCCGATTTATTTTCAATCATTCCATTCAAACGGGCACTATTCCAGCCAGCTGGAAGGAGGCACTTGTTCGCCCAATATTAAAAAAAACCACTGCTGATCCTCTAATTCTTGGCAATTATAGCCCTATCTCTTTATTACCACTGCTGGGCAAAATATTGTAAAGTATTATTAACAGACAATTAAGTTCTTACCTGGAAGATAACCATATCTTTGACCCTTCACAATCGGGTTTCCGGCCAGGTTTTAGCACAGAGACCGCTATTCTGGCGGTGATCGACTCTCTCAGACAGACTATTGATGCAGGAGGTTCAGTAATTCTGATTCTCTTAAATCTCTCCGCAGCTTTTGATACTATTTCACATTCCAAGCTGGCGGAGAGACTTATTTCCTGTGGGGTAGTTCTGAAATGGCTCAAACATTTCTTGTCTGAGAGAACCCAAAATGCGCCTCGATAAGGATGTCCGGCAGTGATCCTGTTTTTCAATATATATGTGGCTCCATTGACAAGGACTGTCGAGCAGCTGGGTTTTGAGATCATCTCATATGCTGATGATACGCAGCTCATGTTTACCATCTGACCAAACCCAGAGCTCGACAAAGTCCATTTTGCCTCAGGTATGCTCACCATTTCTAACTGGATGACAGGAAACTGTCTCCAGTTGAATCCGGAAAAAACTGAGGTGATGTTAATGGGTAAAGCCACAGACATTTAGTAGAACTACTGGTGGCCTGTTCAATTGGGCACTGCCCCCTTCCCTAAACAGTAAGTAAAAAATCTAGGCCTAAAATTGGATAGGACTTTGACTATGAAGGATCATATTGCGGCCACTACGAGTTCGTGCTACTACGGTCTGATGCTACTTAGGAAACTTTTTCCTTATATGCCCACCCCCCACCCTAGATCTTTATTACAGGCAATGGTAATTAGCCATTTAGATTACGGCAATGCCTTGCTGGCCGAAGTGGGAGAAACCCAATTAGCCAAACTTCAAGTTGTACAGAATACTGCAGCGAGACTGATTCTAAATCGTCCAGCAGGCACTTCATCAGCTCCTTTGCTAAGGGAATTACACTGGCTATCAGTGAAGAAGAGATCTTTCTTTAAGATCTTCTGTCTTACACATAATGCGTTGAATGAAAGAGGCCCCCTTTATTTGCTGAAAAAACTATTAAAATACTCTCCCTGCAGGAAACTTAGATCTAGTACTTTAGATCTTCTCCAGATTCCCCGATTCCACCTAATTCGCATGGGGGGTAGAGCCTTCTCGTACCTTGCGCCAAGATACTGGAATGAGCTCCCCCCTGCTCTGCACAGAATTCCCACATACAGTATTTTTAGGAAAGAGCTGAAAGCTTTTCTGTTTTAATAAGAGATATATGTGTCTTACCTGGCCTATTCTACTCTGGAATATTATTTTGCTAGGTAGCGCCGAGATGCCCCAGGGTGATTTGAGCACTTTACAAAATATAACATAACATATAACATAACAAGGTGAAGGAAATTAATAAAATGATGTACATCAACTAGACACGCACAAGTCCACTGACTTGTTTTCTACTTAGATCATATTGTGACATTATTTCAGAGAATCAGTGATACTTTTTGTTTATTGATTTCTTTATCCGGATCTGTTTTACCCTGTATTATTCTAATATTCAACACAGAACTATTTGTCTCGAAAGCATAGCATTCTATCACATCAGTGTAACTAAACAACCATCCTTGCATAATGTCCCAGATTTATATTATTCATCTCGGAAATGGAAACATCCAAGCAGATCAAGAAAAGAGCCAAGACATTGATGTTTCTTTCAAACTGAGTGTAATATTTGAGGGGGAGAGGAGAGATAATTAAGCGTAAGATATCCAAAATATATTCAGCTAACCTTGTGAGTTCGAGGGACTATCCAGCATAACACCCACACCATAGAACCATATAAAATATCAAACAATCTGTGTAGAAGGACCATAAAAAAAGAGGCCAGGAACACAAAAAAAGGTCTCATATCTTGTCCATTATTTGTGATATTGTCTGTGTTTCAGGTTCAAGGAGTAAGCACCATAATTGGTGAAATATAGGATGAGGGTGCAGCGCCACGAAAGATGATATTACAAAGGGTCAGTATGATAAGTTGGATTTTTTAGCACTTAGTACTGCTATGTGATTAAAAGTACTTTCTTATAAGACTACCACTGGGATGGACTTGAAGTTATTGTGTCTGATGGATGATTGCTCAGGTCAGGCACCCCACACTACCTCTCTCAGAGCCTCTGACTCCTTGCCCTCACTACCCTGAGAGTCAAGTCAAATGTAATGTTGCTCTCTCCCACTTACCAAAATATTTGTTAGACTTAGGACCTGACTTAGATCTTGGCAGATGGGTTACTCCGTCACATCGGTGAAGCATATCCAGTTCGCTGAAATATAAATCCCATTATATCCTATGGGATGTATATTTCGACTGATGAGATATCCGTCACTGTTGTTATGTAATAACCTATCTGCTAAGATCTAAATCAGGCCCTGAGTTAGAGGAGTAAAAGTGACCTCTCCATGAACTTAGTTGGAATAGTAATGCTGACCCTCCCAACAGTGTATGCAGTTACCCTGATGTTTGTAGCTCTATAGTTAGAATAGTGTACTTAATTTATGTTGTATTTTTTATTTTTTTATGATTTGTGTTAGTTTTAGTGTTATGTTTAAGATTTTAAGATAGTTTGAGCCTATTTATTTTAAAAGTATACACTTTTGTATAATTGTATTTCTTTTATTTACTTTTCTGTGTTGTGTTCTTAAAAACTTAGGGGCCTATTATCAAGGCGGGCGATATGAGATTATCGCCGCTTTAGCGGCCGTTTTCATCCTCAAAGCGGCGATAATTTTATCGCCCTATTAGCAAGCTGTCGCTAACAGCAGTTAGCGACAGCTTGTAGGCGATAGCGAGCGGTTTGGGTCTCACTTTGCATGTCAGCGATATTTATCGCTAATGACATGCAAAGTGGGCGTATCCAACCTGTTAGCGACTGAAAGCAGTCGCTAACATCGCTATCGCCTATTATCAACGCAGGCGTAGCGATGAAAAAATTCGCACTAAGCACGAATATCGCCAAAACCTAACGCCTGCTCAGACCACTTTTTAGCCTGTATATCCAATGGGAGGTGGATATTCAGGTTAAGACCCTATTAGCGATAATGCCTGAATATCGCTGGATTTCCAGCGATATTCACGCATTTCGCCTCTATCGCCGGATATTTTATCGCATTGGAGATAAACATTGCTAATAGCACGTTATATCTGTGATAAAATCCGGCGATCCGCTGCGATAAAATAAATGACGCTAAGCTTATTTAGCGATAAATATTGCTAGTTGTTGATAATATGCCCCTAGGTTCTATTTTTCATGGGGCCAATTCACAGAACTAACCTAAGACAAAATCCTAAACTTACTACTTTTGGTATTCACAGAAGTTAGGATTTTGTTTAAGTTTGTCTCAAGACAAACTTAAGACAAACTTAAGACAGACTTAAGACAGACTTAAGACAGACTTAAGACAGACTTAAGTCAAACTTAAGACAAAATCCTAACTTAAGTCTGTCTTAAGTCTGTCTTAAGTCTGTCTTGAGTTTGTCTTAAGTCTGTCTTAAATTTGTCTTAAGACAAACTTAAGACAAAATCCTAACTTCTGTGAATACCAAAAGTAGTAAGTTTAGGATTTTGTCTTTAGTTAGTTCTGTGAATCGGGCTACATTTTTAAAAATAGTTTAAGTCATATATTTTCAAAAGGAATTAATAAATGTAAAATATGGTATTTGCATAATAATTGCATGATTTATAATGTAATTACGATTTGTTTTATTAATTAATGCAACTATATTACATTTAGATGCATATTTAAGAATAGTTGTTTTAACATTAGCAAATTAGGAGCTGATTTACAAAAGTACTGTAACTCGCAATAATTTAAAGTTAAGTTTAACAGCGTTTTTAACTTACACCTTATATTACAAAGAAATGTGTTCTAAAAAAAACAATACTTTTTTCCTTTCACCTACTTTTTCCATCAAACAAAACTATTTTTACTCCTTTGCACCCTATGAAATTTGAATTGATTAGAATTCCCTCGCACATAGTCACCCAGAGTTACACTAACATTTTCCACACTGAAGGGATCACATTGCCAGTGAGAAAAGCATTAAAAAACTTTTGTGAATTTTATTAACTTTAAAAGAGGAGGGTTGTTAACTAAAATCTGACATCACAAAATATGACCACCTTTATCATTTGCATTATACCATCCAGCATTACCTATGAATAGTGGGTGTATCCATTCGGTTACAATAGGCATTTTTGGTTACACTGTTGTTTTGCCTCATTTTTACACAACTTAAATTTGTCATTAAAGGTTGTTTGGGTAACATATGTGTGGTTACATACCTTATATTAGAGTGACATACACGTGCATAAGCGACTTATGCAAGCATGTGTAACTTACACACACACATGCAGAATTTGCCCACTACCAATAATATTTAATACATGTAAATGAAGTAATAGGCCAAATGTATTTTAAAGAACTTAACTACGATGTTGATTTTATCATTCATGCAGCCTTAAAAATACATATTGATTGTGGTATAAAATATACTAGGATGAGTTGACACATCGTAGCTATGCAATACAGCAAATTTAAACAAAAAAAGTCCTTATAAATTATTGCATTACACACGTTATATATGATAGTCAATGATTTTTATTATTTTTAACTATATTTAAAATTTATTTTTTAAATATTAAAGTGGCTCCAGGAAAGCAACAATGTGCAATTTACACATTTTCTGAAGTGTAACTTAAGAGCTAACTCACATGTAACAGACCTGTAAGTCTACTTTTATCTATTGTAAATCATCTCCTATATCTATATATATTATGTCTTATGTTGTATATTTTGTTTAAATATAATATATATTGTTTTAAATATTTGAAGTTATATTTTAAATTATAATAAAGCTAAATCTTAAATACATATTTTGTGTTCATAATTTTACAAACATCTATTTGGACCACAATTTTTTTGTTACTGATATTGTGTCACACAACCATAATTGGAGAGTTATGAGATGAGATGTACTTTCAATTAATCCCGCAATCAAAGTTTTGGACATGGTGAGTATTTTTGCAAATATTTACTAGACTTCTGTATTTGTTCAAGTTTTAAGGACTTTGAGCTGTAATCATTTCTTAAAGAGAATTGCAAATCTACACTTCCTTGAGATAGAGGTGATGGCTGTGGTTATTTGCAGATAATCTGCTAATTAGCTGCTGCTCACCACCTTTCCCATTCAGTCTCTCTTAAGGTTCTCATACTTTTTGGAGAGATGTGTTTCCTTTTATAATGTAATGCCAACTAATTTGGAAGCCAGGAAGTTCATTATTTTTGTTGGCCTAGTGTGAGAGAGCATTGACTTTGAGAAAGGCTAGAACCAGAGGCCTTCATCCGTAGGTATTCTTCATGATTGAAAGTGGGGGGTTAAAATGCAGTATTTTCACTGAAGAGGTTTCCACTGTGGAAGGATTTGGTGGAGGGCCGATAGAAGCAACAAGTCAGGGCGTAAGACTGTGTTGGTCAGGACCTTCAGACATGACTGAGGGATTGTATTTTCAAATATTTATGGCTTGGTAACTTTATAATGTCAATAGTGATTTCCAAAGTGAATTCTTTTCTGTGGATTAGGCTGTGGATGTCTTTAATTGGGATGGGGTGAGGCATTGTACACACAGAAGTGTAGTAATACATTTTTAGTCTTTCAAACCTTCCTGGTCACAAAGTTTTTGCCCTGGGTTATGCATGGAGGATAAAAATAATATAGTAGTATAGATGCAGGACCATTATCTACATTCTGTTTGTGTTTCGGGATTCGCATGTCTAAGGTGTTGATCAAGGGGTAGAGAGTTGTTAGTAAGAGATTTGTCTATATGAGGAAAGCTGCGTAGATATTGGAGCATTAATCATGTTTTGGTCAGGGGTCCATTGATATACAGTTTGAGTTTGAAAATTACTCACCTAGAAAAGAAGAATATGTTTGATATATTTGACTTTGGATCATCAAGAATCAAGTACCTCATTGCACATTTTACAGGGGATCTATAGGTACAGGTTACCTTCATGAAGTCAAGATAATCATGTTTTCTTTACAGGGGGATCCTTATTTATCTATGTCTCTAGAATCTGGGATGGGAAGTTGACCCGATTGTTTGGTTTACCTCTTTCCCTGTTTGTTCACATGAAGTGCCAGGTGGTTTGTGGCTCTGAGCAGTGTAGGTTTAGTGTGGTTTGAGGTTGTTTGCTCTTCATAAATTGAGCACAGTGTAGATGGCAGATCAGTGGTATGTTTAGTGTCTTGCCTGGAGCAATCTTCCATCGTCATGGTTTGGTAATGTAGGAACCGGGGTGCCTCATTTACAAGGCCATTGCTTTGCCAGTGTGTCACTTTTTTTGATGCACCGATGGCGCAGTGTGCCTGTCCATATTTACAAGGGCATTTAAAGTCACCCTGTGTGACTTTTCATGGCCCCTTTCCCACATTATTCTGCATGAAAGGGGCATTCCGTGGGTGTTGCTGAGGATGTTCCCACGCAACATCTTTGGAACCTGACACATTCCCAGAGTTACAAAGTTTTGCAAAGCTGGGAATGCGTAAGAATCCTACATCTCCCCAAGGGAGGCATAGGAGTGGCACAATGAGGAAAAATAGTTTTGTTTCTCCTCATTTTTTCCTCTTTGTATGCTGGCTGCAGAATGCAGCTAGCATACAAAGAGGAAAATTATTATTATTATTATTATTATGGGAATTTTGTAAAGCGCCTGGTTTACGCCCATGGGCGTGTCCCCGCGCTATGGTGAGTAGGAGAACAGTCTAAACAGCCATCACAGTTACTTAACGTCTGAAGAGATGAGTCTTGAGTTTCTGCCTGAACAGGGATTCTGAAAGCTCCAAACGTAATTCTGGCGGCAGGTCATTCCACCGTTTAGCGGCCAGATATCTAAATTATCTGCCCCCCATACGTGCTTCCTTGATTCTGGGGATCTTCAGAAGTCCCGTGCAGGAGGACCGCAGCCTCCTTGCAGGCTCATACCAGGTAACCAGACTCTGTAACGGGGCAGGGGCTTTGCCTCTCAGAATGCGGTGACATGTGGCAAGAGCCTTAAATTCCACCCTGCTCCTAACCGGCAGCCAGTGCAAAGCCTGGAGCGCTGCCCTGGAGGAAGATCTTCTAGGAAGCCTCAAAATAAGGCGAGCAGCAGCATTCTGCAGCACCTGGAGGCGGTTGGTAACCTTTCCCGTGGCCCCCAGGTACAGCAGATTGCTGTAATCCAGGCGCGAGGTAACTAATGCGTGCACCAGCGCCCGGCGGGCTGTAATAGGCAGGAGATCCAGGACCTTCCTCAGCGTTTTTAGAACACCGAAGCATGTACCCACCACTCGGCCGACCTGGGAGCCAAAGGCGAGATCAGCATCCAGCCATACCCCCAGGTTCCTTACCTCTTGGCGGGGAGCAGGAACCTCTCCTAGGCAGGATGGCCACCAAGCCGACGACCACGCAGATGGGCTTCCCCACACCACGAGCACCTCGGTCTTACTGCCATTGAGTTTTAGGCAGTTGGCGGACATCCAGGCTGCCAGTTCTTGCATGCAGGCTCTGAATGTATCCGCCACTAGACCGGGTGCACGTGAAAGGGATATTACCAGCTGCGTGTCGTCGGCATAGGACACAAGGCGCAATCCATAGCTTTCAACAATGGCCGCCAGCGGGGAGACATAGAGATTAAACAGGGTCGGACTCAGGGACGAGCCCTGCGGCACGCCCTGGCCCAGCCCAATCTCCCTGGAATAGCACTCTCCCTGGCGGACTTGGAAACATCTGCCTGACAGGAAGGACCGGATCCATCTAAGCGCAGCTCCTGACACTCCTCCATTATTCAGACACTGTAGCAAGGTGGAATTAGCTACAGTGTCGAATGCTGCGCTCAGGTCCAGGAGGATCAGGGCCATGGTTTGGCCCTCATCCACTCCCTGTCGTATGGACTCTACTGCCATAAGCAATGCTGACTCCGTCGAGTGCCGTGGGCGGAAGCAAAATTGAGAATCATGGAGTAGAGAAGCTTCCTCTACAAAGCTCATCAGCTGAAGGTTTACAATTTTTTCAGCAATCTTTGCCATGTATGGCAAGAGGGAAATGGGGCGAAGATTGTCTAACCTATCATAGCTGATATTGGTTTTTTTTTGGAGAGGAAGAACTACTGCTCGTTTCCAGGCATCCGGGACCATGCAAGTCTCAAACGAGCTATCCAAGAGCTGACGGATATATGGCTCTAAGACATGCAGGCTGCCCATCAGGCGTCTGGGTGTGGTAGGATCTCGAGGGGAGCCTGATTTAATTGACCCACAAATCTGAATGAGTTTTTCCGCAGGCGGGGTTACCAGTGTCGTTAGCACCCATTGTTCTCCACTTGCCTCGCGAACCTCTACAGTCTCGGGGTCTATGACAGCCTGGCTGGGAAAGGCCGAATAGATGGTTGCTACCTTGTTGGCAAAAAACTCCGCAACTCGGTTGCAATTGTCCACCGTGCAGAATTCCTCTGGGACTGCTACAGGCTTCCCCACCGAAAGGGATTTGTATATTAAAAACAATTCCTTCGAGGAGTTTTCAGCTTCTCTTATCCTGGTGTCGTAGTACACCTTTTTTGCCTTTCTAATTAGTCTATGGTAGCTGCGCCTACTTAAGACATAATCCATTCTGGCTTGGGTGGCGAAATCTACTCTCCATCGCCTTTCAGCACGTTTACACGCACACTTGGCCATGCGCACTTCATCAGTGAACCAAGGTGCCGTTTTCAGTGCTCGTCCCTCTGTTGTGATCTGGGCGAGTGGGGCTACTTGTTCCAGGGCATCTAAAATGCGCTGGTCCAGGTTCTTGTTAACTTTTTCCACATCCTCACCCCCTGGTCCATCCCCCATGAGAGCCTCATTAAACTTTGCAAGGGAGAAGTTAGCCCATCTCCGTTTAGGGCGGTGCAATGCTACCTTTTCCGATGCTCTATCCCCCGAGATGGAGATCGAAAAGGGCACCAGATGGTCATCCGACCAGGGGATAGGTACGGGGGTCAGGGCCTCCACCTGTCCCCAGCTGGCAAAAATAGGGTCCAACAAATGGCCCAGTTAATGGGTAGGGAGTTCACCTACCAGTTCGAGCTGGAGCGCACTCAGCTCTTTGCATAGGTCCACTGCCACCTTATCAACAAGATCATCCAAGTGCAGGTTAAGGTCACCCAACACCAGAAACTTATCCGTGCGTAAGGCTGCCTCAGTAACACTTTCAACCAGGCTATCTATAAATCTGCATGATGGGCCGGGAGGCCTGTATATCAAGAGGCCCTTTACCGTGTACCCTCCATTCACCTGAATAGAGAAAGCACCCGCCTCACTATCTGTGACCGCCGTTTGTTCCAAAAGGCAGCGTAGGCCCAGCCTGGCAACAATGGCTATTCCTCCACCCCTGCTCTTGCCTTACAAGGGTATGGCCCTCCGGGATGGCTTCCAGGGCCTCTGGAGAGGAGTCACAGTCCAGCCATGTCTCCGTGAGAAAGACTAAATCCCATTGTTTTTCCTTGAGGAGATCATAGATATCTAGTCTGTGCTTGCGTAGCGACCGGACATTCAACAAGCCACAGGTCAACTTGTAGTGCTCCCTATTAGTCTTATTAGACAGGTCAAACCTGAACTGGCAGTGCGGGCAGCCAGAGTTCTTCTCCGCACTCATACCGTACAGACACAAGTCGCTAGCACACCCATTGCGAAGGGACAACAGTTCCGCTCTACTCCAGCGTGAGTGTCCTATAGGAAGGGCAGAGGGCAGGGCCGTGACCGGCCGCGGACGGGCGCAGACGGGCTTGACTTAAGCGCGACTTCGGCGCGCCTTTGTCGCGCCCGCTGTGCTCGTCCGCTGCGCTGCCGAAAGTGCATCCGCCTTTTATGCCCCAAAGCGAGTGCCTCAGGAGCACTAGACCACTAACCGGTCCCCCCGCTCACCGGAAGTAGCAGTCTCGACCTTCCTCGCCCTCCGCGCAACGGTGCTAGTCACCGCGTCGGACCAGGGCGGGAAGGAGGGGAGAGAACAGCCCAGGCGTCCGGTGCAACAGGTAAGCCAGCCAGTAATCTAACGTGGCCCACAAAATTAATAATGGGAAGCCTAAAATCGCTATCCCATCGAAGGGTTGTGCAAAATGCAATTAACAGCAACAAGTTAAAATGACAGAGGATAAAAATGGAAAGCCTAAAATCGCTATCCCATTAAAGGTTAATGCAAATTGCTATTTTCAGCAGCAGGTTTAAACGTATTAAAAATCACCTCAGCGCCGAGCACAGTGGCTGTAGACACTGCCCCTGCCTACTCACCACCATCAATTGCCATCAATTATTGTTTTTGTGCAGGAAGGCCTCTCTTCCTGCACACAAGCAATCATCTCCGCAATGCCTGCGCTGCAGCATGGCAGCGACTGTGCCCCAGCACGGGGGAAAGCACACTGATGTGTTGAATTGTTGTTAATACAAGACATCCCTGTGCTTTAAAAATTACCATTGAGTTGGTTAACAATAAACATCTACGGGTAATCGTGCGCTTTACAAATACACCTGTTATGGTATGTTGTTAGGTGCTTATAGATTTTAGTTCTTGTAAAAGTCTGGTTAAAGTTTTGTTGTATGTAGCAACTGAGATTTTGATTTCCCTACTCTCTTCCACTGAGGATTCTAAAGTTACATTAAGCATCTTAGTAGCCACTTAGCATGGTGTCAAGGACAAAGAAGAAAGAGGATCACAATTCCCTTCTCATTAACGTCTTCTCTCTGCTTTCACTCCTCCCTCTGTGACTCCGATGGAGTAAGGTGTCAGATCATAGATATCTTTTGGCAGGGTTTCAGTCCCCTTTGTCTTGGAAGTCTTCTCACTCAGGGCCATATTAATGAAATTGTTGGCACAGGGCAATGCAGCAAGTCACCTTTCTGTCCTGCCTTGTGTCACAGGGAAAGGGCAGGAATGCTCCGTATTTATCCAATATGGTACCTTTCTGTCCTTTCCCCCTGCGCTGGTGCCGTTTCGGCAGCCTAGCAACAATGCAGTGTGCATGTGCTGTAGGCAGAGTTGTTTTGTGCAGGAAACCAATCCTGAGAGGCATTTTCCTTGTTCTATGTGTGCAGCTGAATTCAGCTCACATAGAAAGAGGAAAAACGAGGAGAAATAAAGATATTTATCCTCGTTACGTCTCTCTTGGGGAGGCATATTTTTTTGGCTCATTGCCAGTTTCCCAAGTGCTTGTAAATCTGAGAATGCGCAAAAATCATGTGAGTTGCATGGGAAAACTCACTGCAACGCCTAAGAAACGCCTCCCTTGCGCAGAGTAAGGCAGTGCAGCAATTTGCTCTGCGTTCCCTTACTTCAGATTCTTGAAGCTACTCGGAGCCCACGCAAAGATTGATTGCTGCGCTTTTAAATGGAAATGCAGAATATTGGTTAAGCATACTATTAAGTTCTCACTATAGTGCAGTCACCAACCAAGATGGCCACCGTTTTAAGTCTCTTGATTTTAGCAGGCCCCTCCCTATGTCTATGGCTGTTCTCCGCTAAGTAACAGAGAATGAAGGAGTCCTGTCGCCGACACTCCACACGAGCAGAGTGTTTTCAGTGATGACATTTCATCATTCCCCCCAACATTAGTGATGTAGTCGAGCAACCACACCCTGCCACGTTTTGAGGGCACCAACATGGTGCACGGATCCATTGGTGCCGGGCAGAATGCTGCAGACCTCTTCTAAGTGCTGAAGATAACATGCACTGGTCTCTTTCCAACCCCTGCACCTCAGTCCTGCCCTCTTCATGGCTTACAATGCATCCTCTTATACCAAAGTATTTTAGGGGATCATCAGGGCCAGTGCTTAATTTGTTAAAAAAACATAAGCTCCAGGGCTCTAATCAGCAGGCCACTTCCGCATGCACTGCCCCTTTCCGATGTCGATTACAGTAACAGTATAACCAATAAGTCACACTCCTACAAGTGTGACAATTCTGACAATCTCAGGACCCCAAAGTTCAAAGAATGGCTTTGGCAGCAGGTATTAGTCATTTTTAATGTATATGGAATTATTAAACAACAGTTGCTGTGCTCATCTCTGAATTAAGAAAACAGCACCACCATGTGGCAGACTGTTATAGGTACCAGTGCTGTCAATTAAGTGCTGGTGCCAGCACCGGAAACCACCGGCTCAAATTAAGCACTGGGCTCTCATCTCCCATAGACCCCCATTGGTTTTCGAAAAAGCTCCTGGGGATCAAGATCCTGGGCAGCTTCTGTGAAAGTGGCAATTATTCCTCTCCAGGTCAGACTCTGCCTCTCCACCAATGATACTTTTATGAGTTGACCTGTTTCTTAACTGATGGGGAAGACAAAGTTAAGCAGCCCAGCACATAGCAGTAAAAAAATGTTTTACACCTATGTTTGCCGCAGTAGCTGTGGGTCAAACAAATATCTTTCTTCAGAGAAAACGCATGTGGAGAATTTAAGCAGCAGCACAACAATAATAAAGTTAGGAAACATGCATTTCAATTCCCACACCAATTCAGTAAACTGGATTACAATTTAATGATACAACTGACACCAAAAGGACGGAAATCTGCTACAGTTTTAGAAATTATAATTTTTTTAAGAAAATGATCACTTTAAAAAACACAGACCTTCACAATGTTATTTATCCATTATTATGGAGACCAGCCATGCATCAACGAGCAAAAGGAGATTCCAGGAATTTGCTTGGCCTCCTACAAGAAGAGCTAGGGCAGAATCACTTACTTCTGTGGTTGGCGAATACTTTTTACTGGGAATTGGAGCTGCAGAGTACTTAACTACTTCCTGGTAATGAGGCTGCAAGTTCATTAGTTGGGCTGCGTGTCAGGGCTTGTAGACAATTCGATCCTCAGCTCCATCCTGCTGCGCCCGGGGGCCTCCACAGCTACTTCTGCAAATAAACTGGTGCATATCACACACAGGGCAACCATAGGATGCTGCTCCAGCAAATCACATGTCACTGGTCCTGGAGGAGAATCAGGATGATGGTGCAACCGGTTCTGCAAATAGAGAGCTGGAAGCTCAGAGATGCAAGACAGGAGGCTGGAACTTTCACAAGTCCTCCTTACATGGGTCAACAGAAGAGTTGATTTTAAAAAGTACTTGTGCGTCTTCTGCCTCCTTCCTCAAATTCCAAGCAATGTTCTGACTTCCAACAGGTGGAAGCCCACATTTACAGGGCTAATCCAACATTAGGGAGTACGACAATAATTGTCTCATGCTGTTGTTCCTGCTACACTTTCTTGGGTGCATAAAGACAGGGGGCATATTTATTAAAAAGTCACTCAGCGCACAAATTCACCTTGCTGCGCTGTACTAGGTCATAGGGAGAGCAGGCACGTGCTACATTTAACATTAATCAACGCATTCATGGGAACACCCACGCTCCACCCATGGAACACCTCTTGCGATTTGTGCTACGTTGAATTACTCTGAAATTATCAGGACACTCAGGGCCATGCAACGTTGCCTTGGGTGGCTTGATAAATCACACTTAAGGGTTGCGTCGCTTTTGTACCCCGTTGCGCGGAGCAAAAGCGATGAAAGAGAAGGAGAGGATGTGGTCGATTCCACATCCTGTGATTCTGGGCAAATCACTTAATCTCCCTGTGCCTAACAAAAATGAATGCGTCCTTGTGTAACGTAACTGGTGCTCATGTAAAGCGCTCCAATACCTTTGGGTTGAGTTTGTGCTATATAAATATGCACAAAAAAACATATGATAAATATATGTCCCAGGGTGTCTAGAAAGAGAACTTCATCACAGGATTCCTCTCCATGGTTATTGAATGCCCACCATCCCTCCAGCAGAGTCCTTCCACTGTTGTACTTCAAGGCCTCAAAGACCAGAGCTCTAATTTCAGACAGCGCTTTCTTTGTAATAGAATGAGTGCTGGTGGCCTAAAGCTCGGCTCCGACACCTGCGGATACAATTAAATGTCTGTGCACGGAATACCAAGGCTGGGTAGCGTTGACCCCCACCACTTTGACTACCAGACATCCCTGTCCATTTATCTTACTCTTAAAGGTCTTACTTTAACCTTTTGTGACAGTTTCTCAGCCCTAATCTTCTTTCATCTTTCCACTGTTGTTTTTCTCTCTCTTTTGCTCTCTGTAAATGTCTGATGCAGAACATTAAGCGCTGGTTCCCCCAAAATAACCAACAGCTCAAAGTGAGCACTGGTTTCAGAGGAAGGCATATCTTCCCCAGAGAATGGTACTTGGGATGCTGGCAATCTCATCTATAGTTCTTGTAACAAAAATGTGCATCCTACCCAGAAATCATTTTTATACCATTGGTGCACATTAATCTAAGCTCACAATGAATTACATGAATTCAATTTGCAGTCAAGCACACTGCTATAGAAATAAGCTTATTTGGACTCAATCTGTTAAAAAGAGTGTTTAACACCCTGCTAATACGGTGCATAATTATAGGTTTGTCCCATCTTCTTTGGGGCAAGACCTTAATGCTCCTGGTGTTTCTCTAAACATTATGTTACTGGCATGGCATTGGCACAGATGATCTACGCACGAGACTGTACATGTCAAAAGAAAATTTGCTTTGACTTTTTAACAATGGAGGCCTAAAGCCCCTAGTGACATGCCTGCCTTTCAACACCTGCCCCTTGTTCTTGAAATCCCACATCTAGGTGGTGAAAAGTCACATGCCATCCCAGATTGGGAATTCGTTTTTTAAGACACTAGTATATGTTTTGCACATTTCACAATGGGCTTATCTAAATGTAAAGCATGGCAATTTGGTTTTTTCCTATTTGACACCATGGTTTAGAGGAGGTAGAGAGCAGGAAGTGCTGTCTTGCAATTCAGTGTTGTAATTCTGATCTTGAACAAATACTTGGATCCACTAGAGAATAAATTCAGCTGGATAAAGAAGGAAGTCTGGTGGAAAAGAATTGACAGAGGCTTCTGGGGCTGTATTACATTGAGTTTCCTGAAGCTGTAACGGATGTGTGTGTGTGCCTTGTACCTCTGGGTATTACGCCCTTTGCTTTGGTATTACAGAAGGGAATGCAGCCCCTTGAACTGCCCCTTCCATAACTCAGATTGCACCAGTGCTCCTGAGTGCGATCTCAAGGTGATGTTTCCTCCTTTGCATGGACTTCATACAATTCATGGAACACTTTGCTTTCGCACAAACCGTGTATTAAAGAGTTGGCAACAGAGGCAAACGAGCTGGTGACCCTTGGAGTGGGGAAAGAGAGTCCTCAGCCATTCCCCTACAGACAGGTGAAGTCATTCACTGATCCCTCGCCTGATTGGGGGATCTCCTTACCCCATCATATTGCAGACCACATGGGCGCCTGTTCTGTGAAAGGCAGACCAGCTACTTCAAACAGCTGGTTCAGCTGCCACTGATGCACTGCTCCCAGAGTAGGAGCAAGTTTATGGCTGCCCTGAGGGACAGGGCAGGAACTGACAGGTCACACTGAACAGGTCTATGATTGGTGCGTCCACCGAAAGGTAAGCCGAAGCACAGACTAGCGGAGGATTCTCTATAAATAATAAGGCCCCTGGTGTTAAAGGCAACGTCATTTCAATCTTTAGAGACTTTCAGTCTGCAGTGGTTTTCAGGTATACCTCTTTCAATGTGCACCCAGAGTGTGGCTTTCTGCACCTATTTGACACGCACTCGCTGCAGTCACCCAAAGTGTGGCTCTCGGCCCTGATTTGACACGCACTCGCTGCAGTCACCCAGAGTGTGGTTCTCTGCACCTATTTGACATGCACTCGCTGGAGTCACCCAGAGTGTGGCTCTCTGCACTGATTTGACACACTCTCGCTGCAGCCACTGAGAGTGTGGCTCTCTGCACTGATTTGACATGCACTCGCTGCAGCCACTCAGAGTGTGGCTCTCTGCACTGATTCGACACGCATTCGCTGCAGCCACTCAGCGTTGCTCTCTGCACTGATTTGACACACACTCGCTGCAGTCACCCAGAGTGTGGTTCTCTGCACTGATTTAACATGCACTCGCTGCAGCCACCCAGATTGTGACTCTCTGCACTGATTTGACACGCACTCGCTGCAGCCACTCAGAGTGTGGCTCTCTGCACTGATTTGACACACACTCGCTGCAGTCACCCCGAGTGTGGCTCTCTGCACTGATTTGACATGCACTCGCTGCAGCCACTCAGAGTGTGGCTCTCTGCACCTATTTGACATGCACTCGCTGCAGCCACTCAGAGTGTGGCTCTCTGCACTGATTTGACACACACTTGCTGCAGTCACCCAGAGTGTAGTTCTCTGCACTGATTTCACACGCACTCACTGCAATCACCCAGAGTGTGTCTCTCTGCACTGATTTGACACACACTCGCTGCAGCCACTCAGAGTGTGTCTCTCTGCACCTGTTTGACACACACTTGCTGCTGTCACCGAGAGTGTGGCTCTCTGCACTGATTTGACACACACTCGCTGCAGCCATTCAGAGTGTGGCTCTCTGCACCTATTTGACACACACTCACTGCCGTCACCGAGAGTGTGGCTCCCTGCACTTATTTGACACGCCCTCGCTGCAGTCACCCAGAGTGTGGCTCTCTGCACCTATTTGACACGCACTCGCTGCAGTCACCCAGAGTGTGGCTCCCTGCACCTATTTTACATGCACTCGCTGCAGTCACCCAGAGTGTGGCTCTCTGCACCTATTTTACACGCACTCGCTGCAGTCACCCAGAGTGTGGCTCTCTGCACCGATTTGGCACGCACCTGCTGCAGTCAGGCTAAAGAGCAGACAGTGAGTCAGCTCAAGGGAAAGCCTCTGTCTTGGCTGGTGAAGCACAGCTCACAATGTATCCTGCCTGTGCCGACTTGTGTAGCTCACTAGGTGGCTATGACTAACAGCAAATGATCCTCCCTTCGAACAAAGCAGGGACAGAAATAAACTCAAATTTACTGCACCCATTTACAAAAGGAGTTCAAACTCTGCTGTTTGCTTTGCATAAATGCATAATGTTTTTACTGTCGTTACTCTTGGAGATACTTCATAGGAATCCATGCATGTGTGGCAAAAGAGGAGGTGACAGATACCTACTTAGAGACAGAAACTTTAAGAATTTAGGAAAAGGTCTGTAAGATGTCCAGGATGTAATACACTCTCCCAAGTTTCCTGTATGAAGACCTTTCTTTCTCAGACTAGAGAAACTTAAAGAACAAACTGAGTAGAGAAAGAGGAAGCGAGTTGATAGTAGATAATATGAGTTACCCCAAGTCAAGCAGGTGCAGCTCATCTCAATAAATTGGGTCACAAAAATAAGCAAATACAAACTTGGACCATAAATTCTCAAAGTGCTGGTGCATGATGGAGAACAAAGTTAGAAGGGGCACCTTGTACTTTTATGATAAGCAGATACATACTTGGACCACAACATCCCAAAGTGCTAGTGTATGAGGGGGAACAAAGGCACTAGGATCACCCTGTGCTTTTGTGGTATCAGGTTCTAAGTTTGGAGCTCTTGCGCCTGGTCCTCTCCATCTTCAGGAGGTGTCCGGAGACAGCGAGAACAACGCTTTGTCTCGTGTTGTATCTCAGAATACAAAGGGCCTCAACATGTTTCCTTACCCCTAAAATCCAGCATACTGGGAGTATCCATTTTTTCGTCCCCTTCACCTAAGTGGGATAGAAGAACAATTCATGCTCCACAGTTTCCTTGTTGTCACCACAGGAGGGGCATGCCCACATGTCCCGCTCATGTGGCTGACCCCAACCTGAGATAAAGGAAAGCAGGGGAAGGGTGCCATAAGAATACTGGAGGTAGAGTTTCCTACCTGCCGCAGGTTCAATCTCATCAAGGACCCGCTGCACCTTAAATTTGTCCTTCCCCAAAAGGAAAGCGTCGGACAGGGGCCCCAAAGAGGATTGTGACTGCATTAGATTTGTTATTTGCTGCCCATAATTGGCTTGGATGGTGTTCTTACTAATGGATACAGGTGTCATTGGGTCATTCCACAAAATCCTATTACTTTACTTTCCAAGAGTCTCTCTGTTGTACTTTATTCTTTATCCACTAGAATTTTGCCAGAGCCTGGCAGACCCAAAATTTCTTCCAACCCCTGGCGGTATGTTGTAAGTTCAAGGGTAGTCCAGAGCCTCCTCCAGTCGAGGATTGGTCTCAACCCTATTCCTTCTGAGATTAGCCGAATACCCATGTCAAGCCTGAGTGGAAGCAAGGGGGTGCTAACAAGGAGGTCTGTCAGCTGGAACAGAAATCGGTTTTCCCCTGTAGCAAGGGTTGCTGCATCCTTACAGCCCCAGAGCTCAAACCCATTGAAGGCAGCCCCAATGGACTGTTGCTTATAAATTTGAACTGACAGTGTGCCTCCTGACAGCATCCATCTGGAGGGGTTAACACCTTGCCTGCGGCACTGATTCTCCCCCGGTGCTGAACATTCCATTTGCGTGTGATCATGATGGAACGGTTCCTTCATGAGCACAGCGCATCCGATGCTCAGGACGGAACCGTTCCGTCATGAGCATTGAAGGGGTTAAAGGAGGTCAAATGAACCCCCTAGACATCTCCTTGCAGGCGGCTGCAGTCACTGACAGTACAGAATCAGTGCAGGCAGATGAAATTAGGTTTTCAGTAGAGGAAACTGCCTCAGCTATTAGCTCTTTCCAGCATGGGAAAGCTCCCGGTCTGGATAGACTTCCGGGAGATTTGTTCAAAGTAGAGCCTACCATATGGGGACCTCTGTTACAAACTGTTTTTAATGCTATCTTACAAGGAGGGGATATTCCTGCAACCTAGAAAGTTGTGGAAATAATCCCCATCTTCAAAAAAGGAGACAAGGGGGAACCAGCGAACTACAGGCCAATTAGCCTTATAGATGTTTCTCAAAAACTGTTTAGTAAAATTATTTTAACTTGGCTACAAAGCTGGATGGAGGAAAATGACATATTATCCAACCTACAGGCAGGATTCAGGGCTTCCACGAGCACTTTAGACCAGATATTTAGATTTCTCCTGCTCATATGGAAAGAAGTGACAATCAGGAGGGGTCACTTATATGTTGTCTTTGTCGATCTTAAAACGGCATTCGATTCTATAGACCGTAGCAATCTCTGGACCTGAGCCACCAGACCACCAATACCTACCCCACTGCCGGAAAAGTAAACAAGGACCAGCTACTCAAAGGGGTAGGCCTGTCCTCAAAGCCATGGCAGCAGATACAGATACCACATTCCTCTCTGCGCATAGATTAGTCCTGGCAGAAGGAACCATCACAAATGGCAGAGGAGGGCTGGGCAAGGAACCTCACCCGGTGGCACCAGTAGAAACATGTCTGTGGTATTTTCACCAATAATAACCGTTTATGTAGCATAAAGTGACTATTTCGTCACATAGTGGTGTTTATTCCTATCTAAAAGAGCTCATTTATTAAGCCTTGAAGGATTGAGTAAAAGCCTGCAAGGATCCAGGCTTACGATTCCATGTAAGATGCAGCTGTTTGCAGTTGGTGCATAGCTCACTGAGCTTACTTTGTGTAAGAACTGAAATCGAAGAATTGTGTTCCGACCTGAGAACTCATCAAGGTGACCTCAGTTTTAGCTGCTCATGGATTTGTGCAGCAAAGTCTTTTGAAGGTGTAAGTCATTTCATCAGCCAGCATCTGAGCCATGGGACTCAGCGAAGCTGATATTCCTAGATTCACAGAACAGTCTGGCACACGCTGAGAAGATTAAATGTGAGGTCAAGTTGTATCAATACTCATTTCAGTTGTGTGTGTACAAGTTCAATGCTTTTTGATAACAATTACCCATCAAGCTGAAATTCACGTTTAATATTGTACTTTGGTCAACTTAAAAAACTTTAACACATAAACTTAGGTGTGGCTATATAGCTATTTTTAAAGAATTTGAGACAATTTTGAAGATATTTTGCACCTCAGACGCATCATGCAATGGAAAGCTTCAGGGTCGGACTGGCCTCTAGGGGCACCTGACAGTTCCCGAAGGGCTGGTTTAACAGGCCAGTGTGTTGGCTGTTTTTGTCTGCTTGTGGGCCTGATTTATGGTCTGGTGAGCAGGTTTCTTCTGTACAGTTCTCTGATGTTGCCACAAACATTGCCTGCAGCAAACACAAATGCATTCAGCCTACCACATCTGGCAAACCACACACACACCTTGTCTTAACAAGTTCAAAACTGGCCTGATTTACAAATGTGGGCGACTTTCTTTTTTTTTCAAAGTTCTTTTTGTTGAACATTTTAACCAAATACATGATGGCTGCATTCGCATTGACAAGAAGAAAAAATAAATTATCAAATCCCCTGCTTAAATGACCATCTAATGAAGTTACGGTTTTTAGCAGTGAGGGGATCCAAACAACACCTTTTATATATGCCTGTTCATCCTCATTTACAAGATAACTTTATCAAACAGTCCCTAACAATATGTCCCCTAACTGAAAAAACAAGTAGAGGACGGATAATAGAGTTTGCGAGTGTTGGTCTCTAGGTCAGATATATGTGTCCATTATCATTTTGCGTTTTACCGGTGATTAGCTGGTCCTGTGAGGTATTCCCTCATTTCTCAACTAAAACTGAAACAGGTGCATATCTTGTAGTGTAGGTGGGCAGACCGCCAAGGTAAGGCCTTTTGTCAGTTAGCTGACAAGCGGAGCCCATTTATATTCGAAATTTTTATAGTCATCCCTAAAAACATCTGCCATCCTGTCCATGGTCAGAATCTTCCAAAGGTGGGAATGCCACTGACAAAGCACCGGCGCCTAGGAGGCCGCAACCCCACCAACACAAGTCTGATGTCTCTGGGAAGATCTTTTTAAGTTTGGTCGGATACAAGTACCAATCGAAGAAAACCTTACAGTGTGCCTCCCTTAGATCTAATGAGTTGTTATTCTTAGCCATGCCCCTCCACAATTGCTTCCACTCTGCTTCTGAGATCCCTCTCCCAGCCCACTGGTCCCATGCTTGCATGTATTGGGGTCTCGGTGCATGTGTAGTAGTGAGAAGAAGATTGTATGAAAAGGAAATCACTTCCCTCATTGAGCCCACCCTCTGAACACATTTCTCTATCACTGTCTTCTCTCACGTGGCAGCCTCCTGGACCTGTGGTTGTAGTGCCCAATGTTTAAGTTGAAGGTAATGGAAGTGTTCACTTGGTGGCACATTGAAATCCCTCTGACAGCTATCAAATGTTAGAATATTATAGTTAAGGAATAGGTCGGAGAGCATCAGGCAACCACCTTCCTTCCATGCGTCAAATGGACTCTCGTGGAGCACCGGGGGAATGCCGGGTTAAAATGTATTGGGTGTATGGTGAGGGGAAAGAGGGCCAATCTCGACCCCCTGGAAACCTCATCCCAAACCTTGAGTGTAGTGCATGTGGGGGTGCTAAGATATGTGTTCAGCGGTCTGTCTTTCTTGGACTTCCATATCACATCCCAAATCGTCCTTCCCACTATTGACGTATCCATGTGTAACCAATGTTTTTCGGATTCTCTTTTAGACCATTCTGTCAGAATTCTTAACTGAGCGGCTTTAAAATATAGTTCAAAGTCTGGGAGTGCCACTCCTCCCTCTCTTCTGGAACAACGCAGAGTGTGGAAGGGAAGCCAAGCTCTGCCATTTTGCCAGATAAAACAAATAGTGAGAGTGCGTAATCTAGTTAAGAATCCCCTCTCTAGATCTATTGGAAGGGGCTGGAACAGATATAACAGTTTGGGAAGTACAGTCATTTTTACAGCATGGATGCACCCCTACCATGACATAAAGAGAGGCTTCCAACGCTTGAGGTCCTGTTGGATTTGAAGCAATAGTGGGAGATAATTAGCTTTAAATAAGCCTCATGTCTTGGAGTTAAATGGATGCCCAGGTAGTTCAATGAATGCTTGTCCCATTGCAGCAAGGTGAGCTCCCTAAGCCTGGTAGTTTCGCCTTCCGAGAGTGCGAGATTCAGAATAAATTACTTTGACAAGTATATTTTAAAACCTGATACCGCCTCGAATTCCCGCAGTTCCCTTTGTAGTGCTGCACTATCACTGGGCAGGTGAAGTGAGGGATAACAACACATCATCAGCGACAAGTGATATCTTATGCTCCTCGCCTTCAAAGCCAATACCCCGGATATCTTCTGCTGCCCTGACTCGGAGCACCAGAGACTCCATGCTCGGAGCTAAAAGTAGAGGTGAGAGCGGGCAACCCTGTCTTGTCCCCATCTCTAGGGAGAAAAGAGACGAGCTAATCCCATTGCCCTGAACTCTGGAGCGGTGAAGTGCGCAGTTAGCCCTAACCTTATCTATGAATGGCTTGTGGACCCCAAAGTGTTCTAAAGTGAGAATAAGAAATGCCCAGTCCACCCTGTCAAAAGCCTTCTCCGCATCCAGGCCCACCACAACCACCGGTATCCTAAATTTGGAAGCTTTCTCGATCAAATGCAGGGTTCTATGGATGTTGTTGTGAGTCTGTCTGCCCTTTATAAATCCGGATTGATCAGGGTGGACTAAGCGTGGCAACAGGTCCTCCAGTCACATCACCAAAACCGAAGACTAAAATTTGGCATCCAGATTTAAGAGCGCTATGGGTCTATATGAAGAGCATTTTTGTGGATTTTTCCCAGGTTTGTGGATGACCAAAATTACGGTTTCCGCCATAGACTGCGAGGTAACTGAGCCTTCTGCCATTGCATTGAATATTTTTGTAAGTTGTGAGGTGATGTCTGGTGCAAACGTTTTGTAAAAGTTGGCCGTTAGACCGTCTGAACCCGGATATTTATTAGCTTTAGGTGCCGCAATCGCCCTTCCCACCTCCTCCTCTGTCATGGGGGCATTAAGATTTCCATTAAGATCCTGAGGAACCTGTGGATGCTTAAGCGATTGTAGGTAGCGGTGCTGTGCCGCTTCATCAAGATACTCTCTAGTGTCCAGCTCTTTGTAGAGGTCCCCAAAATGTTTTCCATTGTCCGTTTCGGCATCCATTAGGATTCCCTTGGAGTCCACTGTTCCCCCTATGTATTCTTTTTCCCTCTTTTCCCATAGTTGTTGTGTGAGATGGGAGCCTATTTTATTGCCCTGTGCGTAGGAGACATGGCTCATTCGCAGAAGGGTAAACTCCCCTCTATTGGCATTGATGGATTTTTGAAGAACCGGGTTATTTAAGACCCAGCGGCGCCAGGGATAACGCCCTAGTCTCCGGGTCCACCTGTCTTAGAGTACAGAGACACGGGATACTCCTCGGTGACGTCAAAGATCAATTTTATTAGCTGCAGCCAGTAACAGATATCCTAGAAGTACAACACGGTGTATGTTCTCAGGAGACTGCTCAACTTTACAAAGCTAGTCATCCCTTTTTATACCAAATACTATGCTTCAGGCAAACATTCCTTATTTACAATTGACCATTCACATGTTTTGACGAAAAGAAAAAGCAGGATCATGATGACAAGTCCATTTTTCAGTTTGTCCAGCCCACAATTTATTTATTTATTTATTTATTTAGTAGTTTGTATAGCGCACAGCTACCTCCAACGGAGGTGTCCCGGCGCTGAAGATATACCCTCTACAAGGGGGTGGGGGAGAATGCTGCGATTGGAGAATTTTTTAGATAAGGGAGAAGAGCCAGGTCTTGAGTTTTTTCCGGAAGAGAGGTTCCGATGTCAAGAATCTTAATTCAATGGGCAGTTGATTCCATAGTTTGGAGGTGGTCACTGCAAAGCCTCTTCCACCCGTACGGGCCAGGCGAAAGCGGGGGCAAGTCATAAGGCGGAGGTGGTTGGATCTGAGGTTCCGGGAGGCTTGTGAGTGTTTGATTCTGTGGCGCAGGTAAAGAGGACCTCGATCATTCATTGCTCTGAAGGCCAGGATGAGGGCTTTGAATTGGATGCGGCGTCTTACTGGGAGCCAGTGATGCTTGATCAGATGTGGGGTGATAGAGTGGCGAAATGGGATGTTGCAAATCAACCTGGCCGCTGCGTTCTGTACTCTCTGAAGTTGGTTAATGAGATAAGCCGGGGCACCTGCGTATAGGCTATTTGCGTAATCCAAGTGCGCTGGGATGAGAGAGTGGACAACTGTTTTTCGGGAGTCGGATGGTAGGTAAGGAATAATTTTTTTTATCATGCGTAATTTGCCAAAGCACGCTGAAGTAACTTTATTAATTTGTGTCTTACTGGAGAGAGCAGTGTCGAATTGGACGCCAAGGTTACGGGCTGTATGAACAGGTTCAGGGGGAGGGTCCAATTCAGTTGGCCACCAGAGGGTGGAGGAGATTGGTGATTTTTGATTAAAGAATAGGACCTCGGTCTTGTCCGTATTCAATTTTAAATTGTTAGCTGACATCCAGGAGGCGATGTTCATCATGCATTGGCCAAATTTGTGAAAAGATTTTTCGGAGTGGTCTTTGAAGGAGAACACCAATTGGGTGTCGTCGGCGTAGAAGGTTGCTTTGACGCCCCAAAGTTCAATTACTTTGGCCAGGGGTTTTAAATAGACGTTGAATAAGAGTGCGCTGAGAGCAGAACCTTGCGGCACGCCCCAGATCAGAGGTTTCTTGGCGGAGAGGAAGGAGCCCAGCATCACCTGTTGGAATCTGTTGGTGAGGAAGGATTTAATCCAGGTGAGGGGAATTCCGCTTATTCCGACCTCTTGTAAGCGGGATAGAAGAGTGTCGTGGGAGATGATGTCGAATGCAGCGGATAGGTCGAGGAGAACCAGCATGGCCTCCTCTCCCCTATCCGTGCATTCTCGAATTGACTCCGAGACCTCAAGAAGAGCTGACTCTGTACTAAAGTCAGGTCTGAATCCAGATTGACTATCATGAAACAAGAAGTTGGATTCGAGGTAATGGGATAGTTGCTCCTGGACTACTTTTTCAAGAACCTTAGCGGGCTTGGGTAGGAGTGAAATTGGCCTGTAGTTGCTAAGGCAGGCAGGGTCAATACCAGCTTTTTTTTAAATTGGTATAAGCATGGCGTGTTTCCAGGCAGAAGGGACCATACCTGAACGTAAGGAAGAGTTCCAAATTTCGAGAAGGGGGTCAATAATAAGAGGGGCAATTTCGTTCTTCATCAGATCGGTCGATCGAACCCACCGTAAAAACGGGCACATCCCCATCGTAAACGGCCCATAAAGAAAGGAGCAGGGACAGGTGTGAGCAAGATTAGACATAGTGATGCGCAATAAAAGCTTAGAGGTGTCTTGTGTCTTGTTCAGTAATCTTGATCAGCTACTGGGAAAGGAACGGGCTTAACAAGTTTTGGCTTCAGGCAAGAGGGTCGATCGCTCAGGTCATTCAGAAGTCAGCTAAAGTGTACCTGTGCTTGGAGACTCGTTTGGCCACTGTCATCGGCCTATGTGAGGGCAACCACAAAATGGCTGCCGTATACAAAATGGAACCCGAGGGTTCAGAACGGAATCCCTGATTTCATGGTGATCTCGTCACTCGAATATGACGAAAATGCTCGTATACCTTACACTTGCCATTTTCGGTCTAATGTTACCAAAATCGTCATGATACGACGACTTTGATGAAACGGGTTCAAAATTTCAGTACCTCAGACCCTCCTTTTGCCCTTACATAGGCAATAACCTAAACCCATGTCAGTCTGAGTCCAGGTCTATACTCATCAGGTCATCAAGATGTTGCTGTAGCATCATCCTATTACTTAGCACGTCCCTTGGTACAGGTCTCCTTACACACGATGTAGCACAGAGGCCACATATAGCAGGAGCACACTGTGCGCACAGACAGAACAGGAAAAGAATGGCTAAGATCATCCCAATGACCATCAGAATCTTCCACCCCCACGTGGATAACAGTTCCCAGAACCATCCCATCAACGACCAATCTCCTTTATCCACATGTATAGATTCGGAGATTTTATGTAGTTTGGAAATGGCCTGGTACACTGTCGGAGCATTATCTGGAATAAAAGCACAGCAACTTGATTGGATCACTTTACATACCCCACCTCAATCTGCAAGTATGACGTCTAAGGCAACTCTGTTCTGGAGTGTCATAAGACGATCCGACTGGAGCTCAGCAGTCAAGTTACTAAGGGCACCGGCAGTTTCAACTACGGTGGACTCAACCACCCTCGTCAATTGCCGTATGTTCCTGCTGTTAACCATAGGTCCCCGAAACGGCAGAAAACCCTTCAAGAAATCTCCTAATTATTGTCCTGCAGTATCTTCCTTAGTGAAGACACCTCTAACTACCCTTGTCTTGTGGTAATCTGCCACAGCTGTGTAGGTGGGAGGCAACAGGAACGAGACAAAACATATGCCCGAGAAATCAGGGGGCAACCATGTGTAGGCTCTATCATAACAGATGAAATAGGTACCCTTAGCTGCTAGGAACGATGGGGAAGTCTGGGACGCAAAAACATATGTCTCAGTGCAGATACTCTTCCCTAACTGAGCTCTTGGATTCTTGCCATTACCTTGCAGACATAGATGACCCTGATGGGGTACAATCCAAATCGTAGAGGATCTTTTTGCTCGCTGGTTCTCGCTCAGACTTGCTCCATATCCAGTCACATTCCATCCAATATATGCTAGTGTCTCATCTTTCAGGATAGTCTCATAGGAACTAGCTCCCTTAATCATATCGACTATTCCCTTAACTAGAGCACTTTTCTTTGGATTATCCTTCACAGAACGTTGGGGGTGGACTTCACTAGCATAGATAAACATCGTTCTGTATGCCCACAGAGAACCATTGTAACTGAATGGCAGGACCAGATAAGGAATACCTTTTTCAGTAGTATGAGGTATAAGGCCACACACCCAACAGTTAGTCGTGTTTACTACTAACTGGTGTTGGTGCAGAAGCTGAATGAAAGAGTTATTAACGAATTCCAATCTCCTAATGGACTCATGTTCAGGCAGAGGATGAAAAGAATGCGAAGAAACAGTGGAAGAAAGTATGGGCTGTGTAGTGGGTGCAAACGTCACTTGAAAAGAGAATATAACATATCCCATTAAAAACATCATTAAGCTAAGCAACATAAAAACACACAATATTAAAAAATATTTTCTGCTCATAATTCGACACATTTTGGCTCTAAAATTCATTTCTTCAACAGGTCTCTCTATCTCGAAAAACTCCATCCTCTAACCTTGCTGCTCGCGGAGGTATGGTGTTCCGTACTAAGGAATGCGTCTGTCCGTCCAGGGAACGCTCTAGGACCAACCAGAACCGTCGACCTTGTGTCTTCGGCTTGCACTCCAAAGACTTGACGCCGCGACCCTACAGCTGAACCCGGATGGCGGTTCGAAAAACAAAAATCCGTCAAAACAGTTTCTCAGATGGGAGAGCCGAACTTTCAAAAATAGTAAAAAAGGATTTTTATTTTATTAGTCCCATGACTCTTGGTCGCAGATTATAACGGCCTTTGCCGGGCACTGTGTGATCGCAGAATAAGAGTTCAGGCTCGGTAGTGTCCAGTCGAACTGACGGTGGCACAGCTTCTTGCAGAAGATCGTCGCTTTCACGCTCAGAACTTGTCCCCATTAAACGTGTATCGCTAAAAGGCAAAAAACGAGGCACAGTTTCAGTCTCAGAATCAGGAATGCCCTCCTGGACCCACTGGTCGTACGGCAGAGGTAAAGGAACCCTCTTGCAGTGTACGCCGTGGATCCAGTTCTTTTTTCCTTGCACCCGCACTGCAGTTCTCGTGGACAAAAGCACCAGGTAGGGGCCGATCCAGCGGGGCTGATCGTTCTTTGTCCGCTGGAAATTCTTGATTAGTATCCACGATCCAGGATCGATTGCATGCCCTGGATCTTCAGAGGCCTGAAGCAGTGTATCATGAACCTGTTGGTGTAAGACACCCAATTTAGCCGTCAAATCACACAAGTAATCAAGCAGTATAGGGTGTTCAATCTCACTGAATTTCGTCGGCCTCGGCACTCCCCATATGTTTGCCGGGCGACCAAAAATTATTTCATATGGACTAAGACCCACTCGTGAATGCACAGTCATCCTAGTTGATAAAAGTGCTAATGGCAGAGCATCAGGCCATTTAAGACCAGAGCTCGCTTGTATCTTGGCAAGTTTCAATTTGAGGGTGCCATTATAGCACTCCACTAGACCAGCTGATTGGGGGTGATTTGCAGCGTGAAACTTTTAGCGGATTCCTAACCCTTCACACACTCTCTTCATCACTTGACCCACAAATTCACTCCCATTATCACTCCAGACCATTCTCGGCAAACCAAACCTAGGGAAGCATTCTTTGACAAGGGCTTTAGCTGTGGACAAGGCAGTATTATGTTTTAGGGGATATGCTTCTACCCATCTTGAGAAGGCACAAACAACCACTAGTACGTACTTCAGGTTGTTGCATCTCTCCATGTGAATGAAATCTAGCTGCAAAACCTCAAACGGATACGTCGGAGGAGCAAAATGACCAGCTGGAGTTGGAGTTCCCTTACCAGGATTGTATTTCAAACAAATCATACAATTCTTGACCACATTCTCTGCACACTTAGGAATTCCAGCAATTTGCCATACTGGAGCCAACAACTTACAGATCCCTTTCACAATTATATGGGCCATTCCATGCGCCATTGTAACCACTGCAAGCACGTACACATCAGGTAACAACCATTGCTGATGTTCTGACAACTCAACCCAACAACCATTCGTGTCCAATTTACCCGTACTCTCTCTCCACACCCTCAATTCTTTTTCTGTAGCTTCAGCTTGAATAGACTTCACACTCTCTATCGTATCTGCACACATTCCAACGTCACCAATCCATCTTGCAGGGCCCGCAACATACATTCGACTTATCACATCTCTTGCTGTTTCTTTCGCAACTTCATCAGCAAACGCATTACCGCGACCAACCTCGTCAGTAACCTTCTTATGTGCACTGCATTTCACAATCGCAACTTGCAACGGCAAGGTAAGTGACTCAAGAAGCTCATTCACCAACTGACCATGCTGTATCTTAGTTCCATGAGACGTGAGGAACCCACGTTCCTTCCACAATCGTCCAAAACTGTGAGCCACACCAAATGCATACTGGCTGTCAGTATAAATGGTCACTTTCTTTCCTTTTGATAATACACAAGCTCTCGTAAGTGCAATCAACTCTGCTGCTTGAGCTGAATTATGTGTGATACGTGCAGCTTCAACAATCGTATGCAAAGTCGTAACAGCATATGCCAAAGTCGTATCACCATTTGGAAGCTTGAAGCACGAACCATCCACCCATAAGGTACCATCACACTTCACAAGGTGAGTGTCTCTAAGATCTATCCTCCCTTTCGTTTCCTCTTCTGTCCTGAGAAAACAATCATGTTGGTCAGGAACATCTGTCTACTGAAATCGGCAACAACGTTGCTGGATTCAACGTATTGCATCACTTTATGTGCACATGACTCGCTAACAGTGTCAGCTCATAACCTGACAATCGAGCACTAGTTAAGTGCTGTGTCTTGGTTCTGTTTAGCAAAGTATCCACTGCATGTGGAACCATTACAATCAACGTATTGTTCATGACCAAACCAGCAGATTGTCGAATAGAAACAGCTGCTGCCGCTGTAGCTCTCAAGCAACTCGGCAACGCTCTAGCTACCGGATCCAAAGTCGATGAGAAATACGCACATGGACGCTGCTTGTCCCCAAAAGATTGTGTCAACACTGACAATGCACATCCTTCTCTCTCATGGACATACAGTGTAAAAGGCTTACTGTAGTCGGGGGTACCCAACACAGGAGCCGAACACAATGCATCGCGTAATTCAGAAAAACTTTTCTGACACTCTTCGGACCACGGGAGGGGATTTGGTGTATCTTTACAAGTCAATGCCACCAAAGGTTTGGCCAGTAGGGAAAAATTTGGTATCCATTGTCTGCAATATGACGTGACACCCAAGAAAGCACGCACTTCTCTTTGTGTAATTGGCACACTCAATTTTGCAATCGCTTGAATTCGTTCTGGGGTCAATCTTCTTCCCTCCTTCGATAAGAGATGACCTAAGTAGGTCACTTCTTGTCGACAATACTGTAACTTTGAAAGAGACACCTTATGATGTAAATCAGACAAATGACGCAACAACGACAAGGTGGCTTCTTTACAGAGCTCCTCAGTATCTGCAGCTACTAACAAATCGTCGACGTACTGAATAAGAGCAGCACCATCAGGTAAAACAATCGTATCAAGCTGCGTTTTCAAAGCCTGACTATATATTGATGGACTCTCACAATAGCCTTGAGTAGCTCTCTTAAACCGGAAGCTTCGACCTCCTAAAGAGAAGCCAAAAATATCCCTACTCTTCTCGGCAATCGGGATGCTGAAGAAAGCATTCTTCAAATCAATCACCGAAAACCACGTGGCTGAAGCTGGAATCATGGTCAGTAAGGCAGTAATATCTGGGACGACAGGAAATTGCGGAACTACAATCTTATTCACCTCGCGAAGATCGATCACAAACCGGTAAACAGGTGGCTGAGAAGAGTCAGTACGTTTTAAGACAGGCAACACATGGCTATTGCAAACATTACCTCTCGTTTCTTCAATTACATCTTTCTCAATCAGGTCATGAATGATCGCTAGAAACGCCCTTTCACCTTCACTCTAGATCTTGTATTGGGGAATACGTGGCATTTTAACATTCGCTTTCAATGTCACAACATATGGCGGTTTCTCCAAAAGACCCACGTCATTAGGACCAGTAGCCCAAAGAATATCAGGAAGAGACGACAATTCTGTCGGAAGTTTATCCTTTGACAAATACATCGAGGAGACCACTTTCTTACCCAGTGTAAGTTGTACTCCCGAGGGTGAACAATACAATGTCGCGTACAATCTTTTCAACAGATCCAACTCCAATAAGTTCTCACCACAACCCGTCGTCAGAATAAGGGGTGCTTCGAATTCACACGGTCCAACAGAAAGAGATATAGGACTAGAGATCGGGTTCCTAACCGGGGCGCCAGAAAAACCTACTGAAACATTCGTCTCGCCAGACAAAGGTGCGCCAGGGAGTTTAGAGTGCATAATAGAACTCTTGGTAGCACCAGTATCCAACAGAAAAGGCTCCGACACACCTGATGTAATCACCTCAACATAAGGTTCACTCTGATCTACTGGAACTGAAACAGCTCCCTCTCTTTGTCTATGGCTGTCCTAGCAATCATCACCTTCCATATTTTCACCTTCTGCGTAGTAGTCATTAGCATAATACTGACTCGCCCTACCAGACGCGTTATTCTGCTGATCAAAACTATTCTTTGAATTTTGTGGAGGAAAGGGACGTGCGTTCTGGGGGAAACCTCCACGTCCTCTACCTCTAAGAGCTTGTGGAACACCCCGACCTCTTGTGCTAGAAACACCATTCATACGCTGTAGCAAAACAGGGCAGCTACTTTTAAAATGGCCCTCTTCTTTGCAATATGCACATTGATTAGGGCCTACAGGGAAAAGTGGTTGAGAAGGCTCGAACCTTTGCGGGTTTCGCTGAAACTGCTGAGGTTGCTGATAATCACGCTGGTTACTACGGGGGGGATACGCTTGCTGTAAAAGAACCTTCGTCTTTAGCTCTTTAGTCTTCTTGTCTGCCCTATCCTTCTCATCCTTATCCCTATTTTCGGAGTATTGTGCAGTAGCCAATATCTGTGCTGATGAGGAAACAGCCCATGAACTCTCGGAATCCTTCAACTTGGTACATAACCCGGGAAGCAAATTATGCACGAACTTATCAACAAACAACCATTGACCACCTTCAGTACTCATATCTTGACCACTGTGGTCGATAAACGTTTCTTCAAACCTAGTGAAGAAATCGGACACAGTTTCATCTTTCTTCTGCTTACACGCAGACAATTTGTCCCAGTTTACTCGCATAGCAGGCATTAAAGTCTTCATGTAAGTAACGATCCTACCAGGAAGTTCTGCAACTAAAGGCTCAGGTTTAGCACCACCAACTTGTCGCGTATCTGCAGCACTAATATTAACCCAGGTATCACCTAACTCTTGCGCATGATCCGTGTGACGAATCAATCCCCATAAAGGCTGTGGGACCACGTTTCCAAACAACATGTCTATATCAGCTAAATTTATAACACATGAGTCTGCAGTCTGTGATAACTCCTTATAATACCCTGCAGGATTCTTACGGGGGTTAGGTAAGGTCTGTTTAAGAGCCAAAACTTCAGCTCGTTTCCATGGAACATGTACCCAAACACGCTGAAAATGAGGCTGAACAGGTGGATTAGCCGTTAGATCCCCTTCTTTCCAAACTGGGGGAACTTCCCTCATCGGATATTGTCGCACCTTTCTCCTAACAGAAGGATCAGGTTCAAACAACGGCCGAGAGATGGCCTCACTCCTAAATGACAACAATGTCGCAACTGCTCTCTCAACATCGGAACCCACAATCGTGCCTTTCGCAAACTCGAACCGTACACGACACAACTCAGGTGGATTGGGTTCCAAATCGTTATCCTCCAATTCTTCACAAAGAAAAACACACATTTTATCAAAAACATATCTCTGCTTCGGTGCTTCCCATTGGCGGAAGACATCCATAACAGACTCTAACTCATATCTTGCAGGGTCGGTAACCCATTTATGCGCCAAATGATCCAATACTCCCTTCTCTCTAGAATCAGGCAATTGGCTATGTAACTGTTTAGGCTCTGAAACGGGGGTCGTGTTTAATGACCCAAAGAAAGGAGACAAAAGACTAGTAACAGTATCCGTCATTCTCTGTCGTACAGAAGGATAAGTTGACAGAACAGGAGATAAAGCGGATTGAGAGGAAGCTATTGTAGGAGCAGTAGCAGGGGAGGCAGCAAAAACAGGTGGAAAAGTCGTAGGGATTAAAGACGGAACAGGTAGCAAAGTCGGCAGCCCTTGAGAAGGCTGCACCAGAGGAGTAGGAGCCAGCTGAAGAGGAGCTGGCGGCTGTGCCATAGCAAGAGGCAAAGTAACCAGAGGTTGCGCCGCTAAAGGTTGCGGAGGTGCTGTAGCACTCTGCGCATAAGGGGGTGGCGAACTCAACAAATGTGACATTAAAGGATCTTTCTCAAGTTCCTTTGCTGCATCTTGCTGAAGAGGTGGCAAAACTGGATAGCATTTATCGATCGCCATTTTACATTGCCTGTGCAACTGCTCACTCGCTTGTTCTTCTTCATTATCTTTATACTGCATAGCAGCTTGCATTATCGAGATACCCTTTTCTCTTTTATTTCTCTTTGCTAATTTAATTTCTTTCTGTTTGGCTTCCTTTCGCCATAGGCGGAAAGAGTCAAACATCGCCGGCCGGGCTTTCTTCTTAAAAAGTCTAACCTCTAGGTTATCTAAAATTTCCGTGTCAAAACTACCATATCGGGGCCATTGTAGGACACCATCCTTTTTTGTGTAACGAATCCATACTTCGTTATATGCGATGGGGCCTACGCCATGCTTCACATACAGTTTATAGGTTGGAGTTCCAATCGGAGGAACCGGACACGAATCCTCCAATCGGGAATCCCTATTATAACCACAACAAAACAAATTTCCAAGTCTGCTAAGGCCAGGCATCTTCGCTCACTAGTCTAGCTTCAAACTTCAAGGGAATATCGAATATGATAGTCTCGTGAATACACAAGTCCCTCGGCTTTGGTACCTGCAAGTTCCAAATCAAAGATCCCAAGGGGATACCCAAAACTAAGGACTGGGAGACGCTCCACTCATACTTAACTGAGGTATCGATGTCGGCACTAGAAGACCCGTCTATCGTCTCGTTTTACAAATCATCAAAGGCTCCAAGACAGGGCGATAGTCAGGGCAGCAGTCCTTCGTAGCCGTCGGAAGGCGGGGAACCTCGCAGCAAAGACTTTCGGACCACGACGACATACAGGGGTCGATGAAGTGGTTGGCCTTCCTCCAGAATTTCCACAAGAAGCTCCTCACGAACCTCTGGCTTGGACCGGTACCGCTGAAATCGCCCCACGTTGGGCGCCAAATGAAGAACCGGGTTATTTAAGACCCAGCGGCGCCAGAGATAACGCCCTAGTCTCCGGGTCCACCTGTCTTAGAGTACAGAGACACGGGATACTTCTCGGTGACGTCAAAGATCAATTTTATTAGCTGCAGCCAGTAACAGATATCCTAGAAGTACAACACGGTGTATGTTCTCAGGAGACTGCTCAACTTTACAAAGCTAGTCATCCCTTTTTACACCAAATACTATGCTTCAGGCAAACATTCCTTATTTACAATTGACCATTCACATGTTTTGATGAAAAGAAAAAGCAGGATCATGATGACAAGTCAATTTTTCAGTTTGTCCAGCCCACAATCAACTATTGGTCAAACCTAACATTCTTCATCAGTTCGGTCGATCGAACCCACCATAAAAACGGGCACATCCCCATCGTAAACGGCCCATAAAGAAAGGAGCAGGGACAGGTGTGAGCAAGATTAGACATAGTGATGCGCAATAAAAGCTTAGAGGTGTCTTGTGTCTTGTTCAGTAATCTTGATCAGCTACTGGGAAAGGAACTGGCTTAAAAAGTTTTGGCTTCAGGCAAGAGGGTCGCTCGCTCAGGTCATTTAGAAGTCAGCTAAAGTGTACGTGTGCTTGGAGACTCGTTTGGCCGCTGTCATCGGCCTATGTGAGGGCAACCACAAAATGGCTGCCGTATACAAAATGGAACCCGAGGGTTCAGAACGGAATCCCTGATTTCATGGTGATCTCGTCACTCGAATATGACGAAAATGCTCGTATACCTTACACTTGCCATTTTCGGTCTAATGTTACCAAAATCGTCATGATACGACGACTTTGATGAAACGGGTTCAGAATTTCAGTACCTCATTTTACTTTCCCCCTTAAAGCACTCAGTTTGCGCTGCAACGGGTGGGAAGGGTTCTGTTTGTGTTCCTTCTCAACGGCCTCTAGTTCTGCCTCCAGAGCTTCTCTCTCCCTAGCTCTCTGTTTGTTTAGGGCTGAGCGACTGTGGGCGCCCGCTTGAAGCCTCGAGAACGCTACCATTAGGAAGCTTAGACTGCCAGCATGAGTGGCCCCCTTACAGGGAAGAGGTCAGCCTGGGGGGCAGAACATGCATAAATGAAGTGTGGGATCCTGGGGGGGCTGAGATATATAGGGAGGCGACCGATCAGGACCTGCCTGACTTCAAAATGGCGCCCAGGCGAGACTTACCTGGCCCTAACAGGGCACCCACAGCATGGAACACCAGCATGCAGGATTAAGCCTGACTGCCCCACTGGGAATCTAGGCACAGGACTGCTTGGAGATGATGGCCAGCGGCGAGCAAGAGTCTTGAGGTCTCCACCCCCTACGGATAGAATGGATACCTGCCCTGGTCTTCGCAATTGGGGAGAGACATAAGCTTGTTCCTTTTGAAGAGGCAGGAGTACCCCTCGGGAGATGGTAAAGCACCACGCAGGAGGGAACAGCACTTGTGAGGCGTCACGAATAAAAGGGGTGGGCACCTCCTTTCGCGGAAGGAAGAAGTGATCGGGCTCCACCTATGCCACCAAAAAAGGGCCCTGCGAAGGTGTCCAGCTATTTCACTACACTGAGAAGAAATCGACGCAGCATCGTGTTGACGACACCACAGCCATGGCTCTCACCAAATAAGATCTCATTGCTTCAAACAAGGATTTCAAGGCGGAGCTTTGCACAGAGATTAAAGTGGATAACAAATACTCCATGGATCAACTGAAGGCTGACCTCTTGGAACGGATGGCAACGCTCCAGCAGGACCTGGACTCTGTGGGTACACGAGTGCTAGACGTCGAGGCGCCGCTGCCATTTTGTGGGAATCTTGCTCCGCTCCTCGCGCTGTAAGTTTAAAGGAAGCCTTAAGTCAGGCGTGATCTTCTTCCCCAACTGTGGTACAAAAGGGGGTGGTGATGGACGGAGCATACGAACCAATCAAACACTCACACCCAGTCAACAGATCTGGGTTTTATCCATCACCGTTCTTTAGCCCACTCTGCCACCCCAGTTCAGACATGGCCATATGCAAATCAGTCTGACCCTATGCCTCATGGGAACAGTCCAGCCCGAACTGCCAAGCCATGCCTTCCCTGGACTGGAAACTTGCTTCTGAGGACCGGTTTCTGGCATTTCACCCATCTTCAGCCCCGCTTGCTTGAATCCAGTGGCAAAGTGAGCAAGGGACTCACGTCTGAGCATACCCACCCAACTTATGGCGAACAAAGTGGTACAAAAGGGGGTGGTGATGCACGGAGCATCCGAACCAATCAAACACTAACACCCAGTCAACAGATCTGGATTTAATCCATCACCGTTCTTTAGCCCACTCTGCCACCCCAGTTCAGACATGGCCATATGCAAATCAGTCTGACCCTGTGCCTCATGGGAACAGTCCAGTCCGAACTGCAAAGCCATGCCTTCCCTGGACCGGAAACAAGCTTCCGAGGACCGGTTTCTGGCATTTCACCCATCTTCAGCCCCGCTTGCTTGAATCCAGTGGCAAAGTGAGCAAGGGACTCACGTCTGAGCATACCCACCCAACTTATGGCGAACAAAGTGGTACAAAAGGGGGTGGTGATGCACGGAGCATCCGAACCAATCAAACACTAACACCCAGTCAACAGATCTGGATTTAATCCATCACCGTTCTTTAGCCCACTCTGCCACCCCAGTTCAGACATGGCCATATGCAAATCAGTCTGACCCTGTGCCTCATGGGAACAGTCCAGTCCGAACTGCAAAGCCATGCCTTCCCTGGACCGGAAACAAGCTTCCGAGGACCGGTTTCTGGCATTTCAGCCGTCTTCAACCCGACTTGCTTGAATCCAGTGGCAAAGTGAGCAAGGGTCTCACGTCTGAGCATACCCTGCGAACTTATGGCGAACAAAGTTGTACATAAGGGGGTGGTGATGGACGGAGCATCCGAACCAATCAAACACTCACACCCAGTCAACAGATCTGGGTTTAATCCATCACCGTTCTTAAGCCAACTCTGCCACCCCAGTTCAGACATGGCCATATGCAAATCAGTCTGACCCTGTGCCTCATGGGAACAGTCCAGTCCAAACTGCCAAGCCATGCCTTCCCTGGACCGGAAACAATCAATCAATCAATCAATCAATCAAAGACATTTATAGAGCGCACTACCTACCCGTAGGGTCTCAAGGCGCTGGGGGGAGGGGGACGGGTTTCTGGCATTTCAGCCGTCTTCAGCCGGGCTTGCTTGAATCCAGTTGCAAAGTGAGCAAGGGACTCACATCTGAGCATACCCTGCCAACTTATGGCGAACAAAGTGGTACAAAAGGGGGTGGTGATGGACGGAGCATCCGAATCAATCAAACACTCACACCCAGTCAACAGATCTGGGTTTAATCCATCAACGTTCTTTGCCCACTCTGCCACCCCAGTTCAGACATGGCCATATGCAAATCAGTCTGACCCTGTGCCTCATGGGAACAGTCCAGACCGAACTGCCAAGCCATGCCTTCCCTGGACCGGAAACAAGCTTCCGAGGACCGGTTTCTGGCATTTCAGCCGTCTTCAGCCCGGCTTGCTTGAATCCAGTAGCAAAGTGAGCAAGGGACTCACGTCTGAGCATACCCTGCCAACTTATGGCAAACAAAGTGGTACAAAAGGGGGTGGTGATGGACGGAGCATCCGAACTAAACAAACACTCACACCCGGTCAACAGATCTGGGTTTAATCCATCACCGTTCTTTAGCCCACTCTGCCACCCAGTTCAGACATGGCCATATGCAAATCAGTCTGACCCTGTGCCTCATTGGAACAGTCCAGACCGAACTGCCAAGCCATGCCTTCCCTGGACCGGAAACAAGCTTCCGAGGACCGGTTTCTAGCATTTCAGCCGTCTTCAGCCCGGCTTGCTTGAATCCAGTTGCAAAGTGAGCAAGGGACTCACGTCTGAGCATACCCTGCCAACTTATGGCGAACAATGTGGTACAAAAGGGGGTGGTGATGGACGGAGCATCCGAACCAATCAAACACTCACACCCAGTCAACAGATCTGGGTTTATTCCATCACCGATCTTTAGCCCACTCTGCCTCCCCAGTTCAGACATGTTCATATGCAAATCAGTCTGACGCTGTGCCTCATGGGAACAGTCCTGCCCGAACTGCCAAGCCATGCCTTCCCTGGACCGGAAACAAGCTTCCGAGGACCGGTTTCTGGCATTTCAGCCGTCTTCAGCCGGCTTGCTTGAATCCAGTTGCAAAGTGAGCAAGGGACTCAAGTCTGAGCATACCCTGCCAACTTATGGCGAACAAAGTGGTACAAAAGGGGGTGGTGATGGACGGAGCATCCGAACTAATCAAACACTCACACCCAGTCAACAGATCTGGGTTTAATCCATCACCGTTCCTTAGCCCACTCTGTCACCCCAGTTCAGACATTGCCATATGCAAATCAGTCTGACCCTTTGCCTCATGGGAACAGTCCAGCCCGAAATGCCAAGCCATGCCTTCCCTGGACCGGAAACAAGCTTCCGAGGACCGGTTTCTGGCATTTCAGCCGTCTTCAGCCCGGCTTGCTTGAATCCAGTGGCAAAGTGAGCAAGGGACTCACGTCTGAGCATACCCTGCCAACTTATGTCGAACAAAGTGGTACAAAAGGGGGTGGTGATTGACGGAGCATCTGAACCAATCAAACACTCACACCCAGTCAACAGATCTTTGTTTAATCCATCACCGTTCTTTAGCCCACTCTGCCACCCCAGTTCAGACATGGTCATATGCAAATCAGTCTGACCCTGTGCCTCATGGGAACAGTCCAGCCCGAACTGCCAAGCCATGCCTTCCCTGGACCGGAAACAAGCTTCCCAGGACCGGTTTCTGGCATTTCAGCCGTCTTCAGCCGGGCTTGCTTGAATCCAGTTGCAAAGTGAGCATGGGACTCACGTCTGAGCATACGCTGCCAACTTATGGCGAACAAAGTGGTACAAAAGGGGGTGGTGATGGACGGAGCATCCGAATCAATCAAACACTCACACCCAGTCAACAGATCTGGGTTTAATCCATCACCGTTCTTTAGCCCACTCTGCCACCCCAGTTCAGACATGGCCATATGCAAATCAGTCTGACCCTGTGCCTCATGGGAACAGTCCAGACCGAACTGCCAAGCCATGCCTTCCCTGGACCGGAAACAAGCTTCCGAGGACCGGTTTCTAGCATTTCAGCCGTCTTCAGCCCGGCTTGCTTGAATCCAGTTGCAAAGTGAGCAAGGGACTCACATCTGAGCATACCCTGCCAACTTATGGCGAACAATGTGGTACAAAAGGGGGTGGTGATGGACGGAGCATCCGAACCAATCAAACACTCACACCCAGTCAACAGATCTGGGTTTATTCCATCACCGATCTTTAGCCCACTCTGCCTCCCCAATTCAGACATGGCCATATGCAAATCAGTCTGACGCTGTGCCTCATGGGAACAGTCCTGCCCGAACTGCCAAGCCATGCCTTCCCTGGACCGGAAACAAGCTTCCGAGGACCGGTTTCTGGCATTTCAGCCGTCTTCAGCCGGGCTTGCTTGAATCCAGTTGCAAAAAGAGCAAGGGACTCACGTCTGAGCATACCCTGCCAACTTATGGCGAACAAAGTGGTACAAAAGGGGGTGGTGATGGACGGAGCATCCGAACCAATCAAACACTTACACCCAGTCAACAGATCTGGGTTTAATCCATCACCGTTCCTTAGCCCACTCTGTCACCCCAGTTCAGACATTGCCATATGCAAATCAGTCTGACCCTTTGCCTCATGGGAACAGTCCAGCCCGAAATGCCAAGCCATGTCTTCCCTGGACCGGAAACAAGCTTCCGAGGACCGGTTTCTGGCATTTCAGCCATCTTCAGCCCGGCTTGCTTGAATCCAGTGGCAAAGTGAGCAAGGGACTCACGTCTGAGCATACCCTGCCAACTTATGTCGAACAAAGTGGTACAAAAGGGGGTGGTGATTGACGGAGCATCTGAACCAATCAAACACTCACACCCAGTCAACAGATCTTTGTTTAATCCATCACCGTTCTTTAGCCCACTCTGCCACCCCAGTTCAGACATGGTCATATGCAAATCAGTCTGACCCTGTGCCTCATGGGAACAGTCCAGCCCGAACTGCCAAGCCATGCCTTCCCTGGACCGGAAACAAGCTTCCCAGGACCGGTTTCTGGCATTTCAGCCGTCTTCAGCCGGGCTTGCTTGAATCCAGTTGCAACGTGAGCATGGGACTCACGTCTGAGCATACGCTGCCAACTTATGGCGAACAAAGTGGTACAAAAGGGGGTGGTGATGGACGGAGCATCCGAATCAATCAAACACTCACACCCAGTCAACAGATCTGGGTTTAATCCATCACCGTTCTTTAGCCCACTCTGCCACCCCAGTTCAGACATGGCCATATGCAAATCAGTCTGACCCTGTGCCTCATGGGAACAGTCCAGACCGAACTGCCAAGCCATGCCTTCCCTGGACCAGAAACAAGCTTCCGAGGGCCGGTTTTCTGGCATTTCAGCCGTCTTCAGCCCGGCTTGCTTGAATCCAGTTGCAAAGTGAGCAAGGGACTCATGTCTGAGCATACCCATGCCAACTTATGGCGAACTAAGTGGTACAAAAGTGGGTGGTGATGGACGAAGCATCCGAACCAATCAAACACTCACACCCAGTCAACAGATCTGGGTTTAATCCATCACCGTTCTTTAGCCCACTCTGTCACCCCAGTTCAGAGATGGCCATATGCAAATCAGTCTGACCCTGTGCTTCATGGGAACAGTCCAGGCCGAACTTCCAAGCCATGCCTTCCCTGGACCGGAAACAAGCTTCCGAGGACCGGTTTCTGGCATTTCAGCCGTCTTCAGCCCGGCTTGCTTGTATCCAGTGGCAAAGTGAGCAAGGGACTCACGTCTGAGCATACCCTGGCAACTTATGGCGAACAAAGTGGTACAAAAGGGGGTGGTGATGGAGGGAGCATCCGAATAAATCAAACACTCACACCCAGTCAACAGATCTGGGTTTAATCCATCACCGTTCTTTAGCCCACTGTGCCACCCCAGTTCAGACATGGCCATATGCAAATCAGTCTGACTCTGTGCCTCATGGGAACAGTCCAGCCCGAACTGCCAAGCCATGCCTTCCCTGGACCGTAAACATACTTCCGAAGACTGGTTTCTGGCATTTTAGCCGTCTTCAGCCGGGCTTGCTTGAATCCAGTTGCAAAGTGAGCAAGGGACTCACGTCTGAGCATACCCTGCCAACTTATGGCGAACAAAGTGGTACAAAAGGGGGTGGTGATGGACGGAACATCCGAACCAATCAAACACTCACACCCAGTCAACAGATCTGGGTTTAATCCATCACAGTTCTTTAGCCCACTCTGCCACCCCAGTTCAGACATGGCCATATGCAAATCAGTCTGACCCTGTGCCTCATGGGAACAGTCAAGGCCGAACTTCTAAGCCATGCCTTCCCTGGACCGGAAACAAGCTTCTGAGGAACGGTTTCTGGCATTTCAGCCGTCTTCAGCCCGGCTTGCTTGAATCCAGTGGCAAAGTGAGCAAGGGACTCACGTCTGGTCATACCCTCCCAACTTATGGCGAAAAAAGTGGTACAAAAGGGGGTGGTGATGGACGGAGCATCCGAACCAATCAAACACTCACACCCAGTCAACAGATCTGGGTTTAATCCATCACCGTTCTTTAGTCCACTCTGCCACCCCAGTTCAGACATGGCCATATGCAAATCAGTCTGACCCTGTGCCTCATGGGAACAGTCCAGCCCAAACTGCCAAGCCATGCCTTCCCTGGACCGGAAACAAGCTTCCGAGGACCGGTTTCTGGCATTTCAGCCGTCTTCAGCCCGGCTTGCTTGAATCCAGTGGCAAAGTGAGCAAGGGACTCACGTCTGAGCATACCCTGCCAACTTATGGCAAACAAAGTGGTACAAAAGGGGGTGGTGATGGACGGAGCATCCGAACCGATCAAAACACTCACACCCAGTCAACAGATCTGGGTTTAATCCATCACTGTTCTTTAGCCCACTCTGCCACCCCAGTTCAGACATGGCCATATGCAAATCAGTCTGACCCTTTGCCTCATGGGAACAGTCCAGCCCGAAATGCCTAGCCATGCCTTCCCTGGACTGGAAACAAGCTTCCCAGGACCGGTTTCTGGCATTTCAGCCGTCTTCAGCCCGGCTTGCTTGAATCCAGTGGCAAAGTGAGCAAGGGACTCACTTCTGAGCATACCCTGCCAACTTATGGCGAACAAAGTGGTACAAAAGGGGGTGGGGATGGACGGAGCATCCGAACCAATCAAACACTCACACCCAGTCAACAGATCTGGGTTTAATCCATCACTGTTCTTTAGCCCACTCTGCCACCCCAGTTCAGACATAGCCATATGCAAAACAGTCTGACCCTGTGCCTCATGGGAACAGTCAAGGCCGAACTTACAAGCCATGCCTTCCCTGGACCGGAAACAAGCTTCCGAGGACCGGTTTCTGGCATTTCAGCCGTCTTCAGCCCAGCTTGCTTGAATCCAGTAGCAAAGTGAGCAAGGGACTCACGTCTGAGCATACCCTGCTAACTTATGGTGAACAAAGTGGTACAAAAGGGGGTGGTGATGGACGGAGCATCCGAACCAAACAAACACTCACACCCGGTCAACAGATCTGGGTTTAATCCATCACCGTTCTTTAGCCCACTCTGCCACCCCAGTTCAGACATGGACATATGCAAATCAGTCTGACCCTGTGCCTCATGGGAACAGTCCAGACCGAACTGCCAAGCCATGCCTTCCCTGGACCGGAAACAAGCTTCCGAGGACCGGGTTCTAGCATTTCAGCCGTCTTCAGCCCGGCTTGCTTGAATCCAGTTGCAAAGTGAGCAAGGGACTCACATCTGAGCATACCCTGCCAACTTATGGCGAACAATGTGGTACAAAAGGGGGTGGTGATGGACGGAGCATCCGAACCAATCAAACACTCACACCCAGTCAACAGATCTGGGTTTATTCCATCACCGATCTTTAGCCCACTCTGCCTCCCCAATTCAGACATGGCCATATGCAAATCAGTCTGACGCTGTGCCTCATGGGAACAGTCCTGCCCGAACTGCCAAGCCATGCCTTCCCTGGACCGGAAACAAGCTTCCGAGGACCGGTTTCTGGCATTTCAGCCGTCTTCAGCCGGGCTTGCTTGAATCCAGTTGCAAAGTGAGCAAGGGACTCACGTCTGAGCATACCCTGCCAACTTATGGCGAACAAAGTGGTACAAAAGGGGGTGGTGATGGACGGAACATCCGAACCAATCAAACACTTACACCCAGTCAACAGATCTGGGTTTAATCCATCACCGTTCCTTAGCCCACTCTGTCACCCCAGTTCAGACATTGCCATATGCAAATCAGTCTGACCCTTTGCCTCATGGGAACAGTCCAGCCCGAAATGCCAAGCCATGTCTTCCCTGGACCGGAAACAAGCTTCGAGGACCGGTTTCTGGGATTTCAGCCGTCTTCAGCCCGGCTTGCTTGAATCCAGTGGCAAAGTGAGCAAGGGACTCACGTCTGAGCATACCCTGCCAACTTATGTCGAACAAAGTGGTACAAAAGAGGGTGGTGATTGACGGAGCATCTGAACCAATCAAACACTCACACCCAGTCAACAGATCTTTGTTTAATCCATCACCGTTCTTTAGCCCACTCTGCCACCCCAGTTCAGACATGGTCATATGCAAATCAGTCTGACCCTGTGCCTCATGGGAACAGTCCAGCCCGAACTGCCAAGCCATGCCTTCCCTGGACCGGAAACAAGCTTCCCAGGACCGGTTTCTGGCATTTCAGCCGTCTTCAGCCGGGCTTGCTTGAATCCAGTTGCAACGTGAGCATGGGACTCACGTCTGAGCATACGCTGCCAACTTATGGCGAACAAAGTGGTACAAAAGGGGGTGGTGATGGACGGAGCATCCGAATCAATCAAACACTCACACCCAGTCAACAGATCTGGGTTTAATCCATCACCGTTCTTTAGCCCACTCTGCCACCCCAGTTCAGACATGGCCATATGCAAATCAGTCTGACCCTGTGCCTCATGGGAACAGTCCAGACCGAACTGCCAAGCCATGCCTTCCCTGGACCGGAAACAAGCTTCCGAGGGCCGGTTTTCTGGCATTTCAGCCGTCTTCAGCCCGGCTTGCTTGAATCCAGTTGCAAAGTGAGCAAGGGACTCATGTCTGAGCATACCCATGCCAACTTATGGCGAACTAAGTGGTACAAAAGTGGGTGGTGATGGACGAAGCATCCGAACCAATCAAACACTCACACCCAGTCAACAGATCTGGGTTTAATCCATCACCGTTCTTTAGCCCACTCTGTCACCCCAGTTCAGAGATGGCCATATGCAAATCAGTCTGACCCTGTGCTTCATGGGAACAGTCCAGGCCGAACTTCCAAGCCATGCCTTCCCTGGACCGGAAACAAGCTTCCGAGGACCGGTTTCTGGCATTTCAGCCGTCTTCAGCCCGGCTTGCTTGTATCCAGTGGCAAAGTGAGCAAGGGACTCACGTCTGAGCATACCCTGGCAACTTATGGCGAACAAAGTGGTACAAAAGGGGGTGGTGATGGACGGAGCATCCGAAAAAATCAAACACTCACACCCAGTCAACAGATCTGGGTTTAATCCATCACCGTTCTTTAGCCCACTGTGCCACCCCAGTTCAGACATGGCCATATGCAAATCAGTCTGACTCTGTGCCTCATGGGAACAGTCCAGCCCGAACTGCCAAGCCATGCCTTCCCTGGACCGTAAACATACTTCCGAAGACCGGTTTCTGGCATTTTAGCCGTCTTCAGCCGGGCTTGCTTGAATCCAGTTGCAAAGTGAGCAAGGGACTCACGTCTGAGCATACCCTGCCAACTTATGGCGAACAAAGTGGTACAAAAGGGGGTGGTGATGGACGGAACATCCGAATCAATCAAACACTCTCACCCAGTCAACAGATCTGGGTTTAATCCATCACCGTTCTTTAGCCCACTCTGCCACCCCAGTTCAGACATGGCCATATGCAAATCAGTCTGACCCTGTGCCTCATGGGAACAGTCAAGGCCGAACTTCTAAGCCATGCCTTCCCTGGACCGGAAACAAGCTTCTGAGGACCGGTTTCTGGCATTTCAGCCGTCTTCAGCCCGGCTTGCTTGAATCCAGTGGCAAAGTGAGCAAGGGACTCACGTCTGGTCATACCCTCCCAACTTATGGCGAACAAAGTGGTACAAAAGGGGGTGGTGATGGACGGAGCATCCGAACCAATCAAACACTCACACCCAGTCAACAGATCTGGGTTTAATCCATCACCGTTCTTTAGTCCACTCTGCCACCCCAGTTCAGACATGGCCATATGCAAATCAGTCTGACCCTGTGCCTCATGGGAACAGTCCAGCCCAAACTGCCAAGCCATGCCTTCCCTGGACCGGAAACAAGCTTCCGAGGACCGGTTTCTGGCATTTCAGCCGTCTTCAGCCCGGCTTGCTTGAATCCAGTGGCAAAGTGAGCAAGGGACTCACGTCTGAGCATACCCTGCCAACTTATGGCAAACAAAGTGGTACAAAAGGGGGTGGTGATGGACGGAGCATCCGAACCGATCAAAACACTCACACCCAGTCAACAGATCTGGGTTTAATCCATCACTGTTCTTTAGCCCACTCTGCCACCCCAGTTCAGACATGGCCATATGCAAATCAGTCTGACCCTTTGCCTCATGGGACCAGTCCAGCCCGAAATGCCAAGCCATGCCTTCCCTGGACTGGAAACAAGCTTCCCAGGACCGGTTTCTGGCATTTCAGCCGTCTTCAGCCCGGCTTGCTTGAATCCAGTGGCAAAGTGAGCAAGGGACTCACTTCTGAGCATACCCTGCCAACTTATGGCGAACAAAGTGGTACAAAAGGGGGTGGGGATGGACGGAGCATCCGAACCAATCAAACACTCACACCCAGTCAACAGATCTGGGTTTAATCCATCACTGTTCTTTAGCCCACTCTGCCACCCCAGTTCAGACATAGCCATATGCAAAACAGTCTGACCCTGTGCCTCATGGGAACAGTCAAGGCCGAACTTACAAGCCATGCCTTCCCTGGACCGGAAACAAGCTTCCGAGGACCGGTTTCTGGCATTTCAGCCGTCTTCAGCCGGCTTGCTTGAATCCAGTGGCAAAGTGAGCAAGGGATTCTCGTCTGATCATACCCTGCCAATTTATGGCGAACAAAGTGGTACAAAAGGGGGTGGTGATGGACAGAGCATCCGAAGCAATCAAACACTCACACCCAGTCAACAGATCTGGGTTTAATCCATCACCGTTCTTTAGCCCACTCTGCCACCCCAGTTCAGACATGGCCATATGCAAATCAGTCTGACCCTGTGCCTCATGAGAACAGTCCAGCCCGAACTGCCAAGCCATGCCTTCCCTGGACCGGAAACAAGCTTCCGAGGACTGGTTTCTGGCATTTCAGCCGTCTTCAGCCCAGCTTGCTTGAATCCAGTGGCGAAGTGAGCAAGGGACTCACGTCTGAGCATACCCTGCCAACTTATGGCGAACAAAGTGGTACAAAAGGGGGTGGTGATGCACAGAGCATCCGAACTAGCATTGTCCCCACCACATAGGTCTCCTCGACCTCCGCTCCCGTTTGGCAATGAAATCGCTTAATTTAAGCCCCGTTTGGTGAATTATGTCCACCAGCAATCCCCATGTTTAGTGCACAGGCCTATTTTTTCTCACAGTCCACCCGTCCAGTGCTCTGTGGTAAAGCAAGGCAAGTCAACAGCGGGTGCAAATCTCCAACATCTGCACCCTGATTGTGTGGAAAGAGGGGTCATCCAGGATGACCAATGTGTGCAAGAGCAGAGACCTGGGATGCTGGGCAGACCTTCATATATGACTCACGCCCATCCACCACAGGTCGCTATCTGCATCCACCACAGGTCCCTATCTGCATGTTAGATACCCTGGCAGACACTCGCCTTAGATACATAACTGACATGAATAAGCATTCGCAAAGCCAACAGTCTGGCTTTAGTGTGGTAGTGAACACAAACACTCGTCCCTTTGTGTCACCTGCCTCTTTTTCTGCCTGTGGCATTTTTTTATTCTACAACCTTATGCCACGGGCTTAGGGACACAGCAAAAATAGTGGTGCTCATTACTTCACACCTCTATCCTATGCTTTAGCCCGTTAAAGCCAGGCTTATTCGCTTTGCCAATGCTTGCTTATGGACAGCGAGCGACTTCCTCACAATCGCTGTGTTTGCGGCCCAATAATCTCCCATTTACTTTATAACGCTGCTGAATAGACCCCAGTTCTTCAAAATGCTATGTATGGTAGCTGCAGTGAGACCACGCGTCCTTTGACCCTGAATACGTCATAGGGCGTAACCATTGCTACACTTAAAGGGTCTTAAAACCCTACCAAAGTTCTTCTTGCTTGCTGCTCAGGAGGGACGGCGAGTGTAGAAATCTACCTAAACGGGGTTCTATGAGATTGTTTATATTGGTTTTCTGCTGCTGATGTCATTGGTTCTACGACCAGGGCTAGTAAGTGCACAGCCAAGAGTCATCGTGTTACACATATCTTCCCAGGCGCCAATCATTTCTGGATAATGCCAAGAGTTACGCAATAAAATAAAAAACTTACAAACTCCTGTGAAATCTTGCCGTGAACAGCAGCGCGAGGCTTGGAATGCCACTACCTGGCCACGGAGGAATGTACACTAATTAGTACGGGCTCGTAGAGTCATTATGGGAGATTATGTTACAGCATCTGCATAGCTTAAGTGTGACAAACGCCTTAGACATCCAGTAGTACAGAGGAATTTCCCAAACCGCTGCCTCGACATTATTATAGCTGCTTATTATAGCGAAGGTCACTATTTTTGTTATAAGGGGAGAATCCACTTTGTGGTAATTGTATGCTAATGTATGCGTGCGTTTTAGTTTTAATTGCAGCATCTGGTGGTCCCTTCCACTATGATGGCGTTGGAGAGATACTTTTATGCATCTAGCCTACATTTAAGTGCAGGAATAGGGGCTTTGGTGCTTGAAAATGACAGTTCCCTATTTACAAAATCAGGATAGATTTACATTTATGTCCATAGATTGAATTTACAATCAAATCCAGATCCACGATTGAACGCTGTGTTACATAGCCATAGCTTTAATGTATAGGCACGGGAATGTGGAGAACACCCACAAAAACTCAACTTTCTGGGTATTTTTAAGGCTCTCTTTCTGCTGGGATGCTACATTCTCCTTGGACCTTAACATCAGAGTTGCAGACTTGCATTTGATGACCAAAACGCTCCAGTGAGTGTGCAAAACAGTAATGACAAATAAAGTAACAGGCCTGTATTTTCTGGGATTGTGGGGGAAGAATTCTCCACACGGGGAAATGTTTTCCAGGAGGAGAAAGTCAATAAAAAAAAAGGGGCAGCTCAAACCACATCTGCAGTTTTAAGACTAGGGTGTACACACTGAAGCTGCAGATTGGGATTGTTTTCAGTAAAGTGTTTAGGAAGTTTGCGAATGTTATGAACATTTTAGACATAAGTCTCTAGACTATGAAGTTACTCTATTACTGTGATTGAGGCCCAGAGCAATTATCAATCAGTTTTCTAATTTGCTGCATTCCCTCTTCTTGCTGCTTCTTATAGAATCCGTCCATCCTGTATGATGTACAAAGATCTTCAATTTCATCTTCTCTTTCCATATTGCAAAGTCGTCCTGACTTGTCGTGTCTTGTGTTTGTTTGTCTTTGAATTCAAGGGCAAGCTGGGGATAATGCTCGTGGTCAGATACAACACCACAAACCAGAAATCAGGACATCCCTGGTAATCCTGCTCACCCAACATGGCTTGCAACATTCGAACCATGACGTATCCCTGCTTGTTATGATGCATCTGGTAAGGTATTTATAGCACTCGTGTTGCGTTATATTCATACCAGGGTGTGACAAAGAGTCTAGCCATCTGCTAAACAACATTTTTGCATGCTTCGTGAGGCTACAGCAGGCCATTCTTTCAAATATATGTTTTTGTTTTATTGTCATAGTACTGCATAGCACGATAGAAGTGATGATGCATTCTATGCAATTTGTATGCCATATGCCCTCAGACAAAATAGCCCAATTAGCACTGTATTATGCATTATCTTGCATCAACTCAAACTCGTATTCATTGATCGATTTTGGATCAAAATCATTTCATTCCATCACCAATTTTTTGAGTATCACAAAGTGGTGTGTTTTCCTTTTATTTTCTCATCATTTCAGTTTGTTGCAAAACAAACATATCATGTTTTATCATCACTGCGTATTGAGGACTGCAGTTAGTTTCCAATGCATTTCGGAAGGGAGTCCTTCATCAGGGGGATATTTTGAATTGCAAATATACAACTGAAAATGTAACAATAACAAATAATCAATAATCAATATTAGAAAAGAAACAAGACAATAACATAAGTCAAACAATACTACATGTGGTATAATCAGGGGCACTGGAAATATGTGATAGTGCTGCGTCCATGGCAGTTTTCGCATAAATATAGATGTGCCTCATTTGCCACATATTTCTTCCTTTGCTGCATAGTCTGAAGATTTTAACAAAAAAAATTGTTTTGTTTCTATCTCAAACGGTTCAAAAGTTAATAACAAAGGGGCATATTATCAAGGGGGGTTATCTCCGCTTTTTTGGCTTTGAAAGCCAAGAAAGCAGAGATAAAATTATCTCCCTATTACCTAGCTGTCGCTAACACCAGTTAGTGACAGCTAGTAGGAGATAGCGACCATCTTGGGCCCCACTTTGCATGTCAGTGATATTTATCACTAATGACATGCAAAGTGGGCGTGTCAAGATGTTAGCGACTGGAAAGAGTCGCTAACATCGCTATCTCCTATTACTAACTTTTGGAGATATTCTCGCTAAGCGCGAATATCTCCAAAAGCTAACACCTGCCCTGAGCAGTTCTTAGCCATGTTATCCAATGGGAGGTGGATAACATGGCTAAGAGCATTAGCTCGATAATGCATGAATATCGCTGACTTTACAGCGATATTCACGCATTGCGGCCGTTTTTTATCGCATTTGCGATAAACCTTGGTAATACCAAGGTTTATCTGCGATAAAAATCGCCGCAGCTCAGCGGTAAAATTTTGTCTCTAACCAAGCAATAGCGATAATTATCGCTATTGCTTGGTAATATGTCCCAAAGAAGCTACACATGCTACTGCGCAGCGGAGGGCCTTCTGCAAAGGTTAATTGGTCACATTTCTGCTGCTTATTGCTGAATTTGGGTGTTAAACTGGTACTAATGAGGTCTAACCAAAGCCCAGTCAGTCTTAACAAGTGTATAAAGGACAAAATAATGAAGTACTAGTATCACAAAATCTGCTGTGTTGAGCCCAGGAGTGGCCGGTGCAGGTAAGATAAGGGGCGGGATGGGGGCAAGTCTACAGACGATGATGAGTTAAATTAAAATAAAAAAAAGAAAACTATTTACTTTGCGCTCACTACATGCAAGGTAAGTGGTTTTCTTTTTTTTAAATGTTATTTTACCTCGTCTTCTGTAGGCTTCACCCCCCCCCCCTTAGCCTCACTGTTCCTACCTACACAGACCACTCCTGGTTATACTGCATAACTTGCCTTTTCTTGCTGCATAATTTACTCAACACTGCTGCATAATTTGCCTCCTGCCACATAATTCCAGTGGCCATGGGTATAATCAACAAATCTTCAATAACACAGAACGTCATTACGAAGCTGTGCTAAGATTGTGCTGTGTTGAAAAACAAGACCAAGTACAGTTGGTTGTGCAGTTAGTTTTCTACCATCCAGGTTCTAGGTAGGCGCTCTGTAGAATGCCCATTATAAAAAAAATGCCATTGTTGAAAGTCATAAATAAACAGCGATTTGGGTGTTGCACAGATATTCATGTACATTGCGGAATTTGTGTAACCCACCTGAGTACCTAATATGCGCTCTGTAGAATGCACAGCATTAAACTGGTGCTCTGGCTGAAATGTATTTGAACACGTGAACTGTGTAACACTGGGTTCATAGGAGCTTAATTGTGTAAAGACTGCGTTTAATAACTGCTCCTGACTGTCAAACAAAAACACTCATGTGCACTCAGGGCCATATTTATGAGGCTAGTTGCATCAAATTTGCACCACCCAATGTGGTGCATGAGTGACGCAGCTCAAAAATGAAATTTATGAAGCCACGCAACGCCACATTGCGTGGCCTTGAGCGGATTCATAAATCTAGAGTATAGGAAGATGGCTCTGTATATACTATACCAAAGTGAGGCATAGTGTGCACAGGGTCCAGTGGAACCCCAAAGGTAGGCAGAGGTAAAAGTAGATAGCATCTTACTCTCTATTTGTTGTAGGGTGCAGTGACATAGAGTAGAGCGGTGCAGAGTAGATTGCAGTGCTGTAGTGAGCAATGGCGTACAGTTAAGTTGTGCAGAGTGGAGTAGAGTGGCATAGAGGGCAGTGACATAGAGTAGATTGTTTCAGAGTAGAGTGAAGCGGCGTAGCATGGTGTGGTACAGGGCAGCGTGGAGTTGGGCAGCGAATGGTGCGGGCTAGAGTACAGAGGTGTTGGGTGTTTTGGGTGTTGACTTGAAACATGAATCAGGCGTCTCCGCAGTTTGGCGAGATTTCACAACCGATCAATTTGTGCAATCCCCTGCAGGTGTGGGCGTGGTCATGCAAATGCAGCATTCATCCTCCAGAGAATGCATGCTATTCATTTTGACATTTATGTGTAGTTGATGGTCCAGCTCTTTAGGCTGCATGTTCTACACACTGATGGATTCCACACAATTTACTGTGTGCCTTCTGGAGCTCAGTGTCTGGGGTGTTCTGTGCCTGCATCAGGAGTAGTTACATTACATTTTTAAATTTGCGTCTCAGCAGAAGCGAATTTAGGATGCAATACATCAGTTTCCCAAAGTATTAAAACATCTTTGGGGTGCTTGGAAATCTGGACTGCTTTTGTGTAGCGCACCTTTGCATTGCAAACATTAACTGTCATAACAATGAAACAAAACATGATCATGGAAACGAATGAATGAGTTATGTGATGTTTGGAATTGAAATACAATTAAATGTTAAGATATGCTCTTTCCTACAGAAGACAAAGCAGAAAAACGTACTCACCAGCAACTACCTTAAAGGAATCTACTGAACGTTTTAGGCGCGATTCCTGCATCTTTATAATATCTGGTAAAGAGCCAGCCTCTGCACTGCACTTCACATGCTGCTTTCTAACTTATCACCCGTTTAACTTAGTCTGCTGATCACCGAATTACCCATAATGCATGTCGCAATGCTGGAATCATACAGATTTACTGTCTTGGCAGATTCTCAGGATTTCTGTTTGAAAGAGGCTGGGTTTCCTGCTAGATTAGGCCCATTGCGTTTCTCTGCCACATAACCTTGCAAAGGACACAGAACATTCTGCCACAGCCAGGTCTTTGTTTGCAAAGTGAGCTCAAGCGTTTCTTAAGAGTCCACGTAGACAACGTAAAATATTTGACATTGTGTACATTGCTCTGCGATGACTCAAGTCTTGTTCCAGACGGGTCATTAGAACATTCCTGGTGTGTTTAATTAATGTGGCACACATTCACAGTTATAAGTTGACAACTGTCCATGAAACATACATGCACGTCTTTAAATATATAGATTAGTTTATGTTGCAAAGTCATCCTGTGCCCTGTGTACTCCCATTTTTTGCTGACTGGAACTGGTGGTAGCTGACTCTGATTGTCCCTGGGCTCTGTCTAACCATACACAGGCCCAGGCCCACAAACACAAACATGCATTTGGGTACTCTATGTGTTAGGGTACACCTATGATTTGCATGACCCACCCTATCAGTCACTAGTATATTACAGGGCATTGAATGTTAGAGGCCAGCAGCCTTGTTACACTAGCATGTGTTCACCGCTGAGTGCCAGAAGCCTTTTTAAAAGCAGTCCAGCTCTGCAGCACTGCTTTTCAATGTAAATTGTGCCCACAGTCGACTTTGGTGGTAGGGGCACTTAAAAAGTGATGCTCTACATTAGTTTTACATATTAGGTACCTCCAGGGCCTCCCTAGGTGTCCCAGGGGTAGGGGGCCATGTAATTATAAGCAAAGTCCTTATAAAATATGTTTTGTATTCCCTTGTGAGGGAGAAATTTCACATTTAGTTTTCCCTATTGTAGATACCTAGCCACGTAGGATAATATTCAATCAATCCATCAAGTGACTTGTAAAGTGCAACTACTCACCGTAAGGGTCTCGAGGCTCTGGGGAGGACTAAAGGGGGACTGCTGATTCGTCGAAGGCACAATGGTGCAGTCAAAGAGCCAGGTCTAGAGGTCCTTCCTGAATTGAGGCAGTGACGTAGGTAGTCTGGGGTGAAGAGGCAGGGCGTTCCAGGTTTTTGCTGCAAGGTAGGAGAAGGATCGTCCTCCAGCCATGGTCTTGCAGATATGTGGAACGGTGGGCAAGGCCAAATGGGCAGAGGGGTGGTCTCTGTTAGGTGCGTGGAATGAGAGGTGGTGGTTGAGGTACGCCGGTCCTGCATCATGTGGGGCTTTGTAGGAGTGTGTGAGGAGCTTGAAGGTGATTCTTTTATTGACTGGAAGCCAGTGGAGGTCCCTCAGGTGGCTGGTAATGTGACTGCTATGGGGATATTGAAGATGAGTCTGGAGGAGGCGTTCTGAATGTTCTGCAGTTCCTTGAGGAGTTTCTGTGTGATGCCAGCGTAGGGTGCGTTGTCGTAGTCTCGTCTGCTACTAATGAGTGCGTTGTGACCATCTTTCTGGGCTCAGTGGGGATCCACTCAAAGATCTTTTAGAGCAGGAGTAGCATGTGGAAGCAGAATGATGAGACTGATTGATCTGGCGGTTCATGGTGAGTGAGGAGTCCAGGATGAGGCCACGGTTTAGTGTGTGGTCTCTGGGTGTGGGGGGATCCAAGATCTGCGGGCCGCCAGGAGTCATCCCAGGCAGAGAGGGTGGAGCCCAGGATGAGGACTTCAGTCTTCTCTGAGTTGAGCTTGAGACAGCTGTCCTTCATCCAGGTAGCAACAGCCTTCATACCGTCGATTGTGGGTTTGTTAGTGAGGGAGAGTATCAGCTGGGTGTGGTCGGCGTAGAAGACGATGACGAGTCTGTGGTTCCTAACGATGGCTGCGAGCGGGGCCATGTAGATGTTGAAGAGAGTGGGGCACAGAGAGGAGCCCTGAGGCACTCCACAGCTGATCTCTGTGGGTTCAGAGTGGAACGGAGGTGGTGTGACTCTCTGTGTTTGGCCGGTCAGGAAGGAGCGGATCCATTCCAGGGCTTTTTCACAGATGCCAGCGACGGTGTCGAAGGCAGCCGAGAGGTCCAGGAGGAAGAGGGCTGCAGTTTTGCCTCTGTCCAGGAGGGTGCGGGTGTCATCTGTGGCAGCGAGGAGGGTGGTATCGGTGCAGTGGTTGCTTCGGAAGGCAGATAGGGAGAGGTCTAGGATGTGGTTTGCTTTGATGAACTCAGAAAGTTGTGTGTTGATGGCCTTCTCAATGGCCTAGTCTTGGAAGGGGGGCAGAGAGATGGGTCTGAAGTTCTTGAAGTCCGTTGGATCCGCGGAGGGTTTCTTATGCAAGGGGCTGATCTCTGCGTGTTTCCAGTCTTTCGGGAAGGTGGCGGAGTTGGTGGAGCAGTTGATGGTGCTGCAGAGTTCGCAGGTGATGAAGGTGCTGGCTCTGTTAAAGATGCAAAGGTCTTGGGAGGGAGAGATGTTTGCTATCCCTGTACTGGGTTTGGCAAATTCTTTGACCACAGGAAAAAGTTCTTTGCTATTGAGTGTGTTGATGTTGATCATTTCTTGTAGAGCCACTTTCTTTGTTGTTCTGATGAGGTGGTGGTGGGCAGTGACAGCGGTTTTGAAGGCTGAGTGGTCTTCCGGGGTCTTGCTGCTCCTCCATCTCTTCTCGAGCCGTCAACAGGTGCGGCTGGACTCATGAAGGGCAGAAGAGAACCAGCTGTGTTTTTTTGGAGTGTTTCTTGCCTGGGGCCTTCTTGAGGGGAGCCAGTGTGTCGGCTCCGTTGGAGATCCATCGATGGAGGTTGCTTGGTGAGGTATTAGCATCTGCGGATGTAGGTGATGGGGTTTGCTGAGGGCTGTGGTGAGCTGTTCTTCGGTGACCTTGTTCCAACTTCTGTGAGGGTAGCGGTGGGTGTGGTGGTGTACGGTGAAATCACAGATGGGTGGACAGGCCGGGGGAGTCTGTAGATAAGGGTGCCGCGGTGGGTGGTGTTCTTGTGAATCATCTTGTAGTCGTCTGGGATGATGTTGACGATGTCCGGGGTCGGAGGTGGAGTTCAGCCAACTTTTCGTGAGGAATGCGATGTCGGGCTAGACGGGGTTGAGTGGGTCCCAGATCTCCACGGGGTGTTTGTGGAGGAAGCATGTGTTGAGCAGGATACAGCTTAAGCGGTCAGGTCCGGATTTGTCAGTCATGCAGTGAGTGTGGCTGGTGTGCAATGGGAGACGAAGGTGCAGCTGCAGTTTCGGCAGAAAAAAGGGCCCTGGGTGTCATTAGGTGACACCCTGCGGCAGATAGGGTAGTGTCCGGTGTTGAGGGTGTGAAGGGTGCTGGCGTTGCAGCGGTAGATGGTATGAGGACCAGGGTCCGTGGGGTTGGGCAAGATCCAGGTGCCTTTGGCGCTCCGGTGGCACACCCAGTGCGCATGCCCACTGCATGGCTGCACAGCGGCTACCATTAAGTAGAGTGAGGGGGAGGGGTGAGAAGCAGCACTGGCGGCAGCAGGGCTGTGGGGAAGAGCAGTGCTAATAACACAGTGAGGAAAAAGGCACAAAAGTGACAAGAGGAAAAAGTGGGAAAATGCAGAAAGTGCAAGAAGGTGACAGAAAAGCAGAAAAATGCATCAGGAGAAGTGGCAGAAAAGCAGAGAGACAGAAGGCTGCTGACAGAGCAGTCACTGGCTGGCAGTCTCGATCAGTGCGTCCCAGTCGAGTGAGTCAGCAGTCACTCAATGGCAGTCTCTGGGCAGATTTCAGGCCCTGCAGGGGCAGCAGGAGAGGGCCACAACAACATACAGGCCCCAAGATGCTATGGCAATAAATATTGCTAGGATTTGAATAAATATAATTCAAAGACTTAGAAGAATGGTATTGATAAATCCAGCAATATGCCATTACTGAGTTTATCCTAAATTGTACAGAAAAGAAGTTATGAGACTTTGTCTTTCAGCAAACATTCCGCCTTCCTGCAGTCTTCCCTGATTGGTCAGAATTACCAGGATTAGCCAGGCTGCTTTGATGAAGTAATAAGTGGCTCACCAAGGGAGAGGCTATCTGCTGGAGAGGGCTTTGCTACACAAGAATGCCACAGCAGGGAGGAGGGGTCGTAAAGCATGAGGCTTCAGAGGGAGAACAGGACAGGCAGGGAATGCCAGGCCTACCTACCCCAATCCCTGTGATCGAGCCAGATAGCAGGCTTAAGGAAGGAATCTGCAGATGGTAGGGGGATGAGAGCTATGGAAATGAGCCACACTGGAGGATGGTTTAGCTAATCCTTGCTCCTCTGCTGAGATTTCAGCCATTGTGAATTTTGGAGGAATGGTGCTTTCTGGGAGATGAATATACCACACTTTGGAGAAAGTTGCCATGCTCTGGGGTGTTGCCCTACACATCATTGGACAGGAGTGCTCTCCTGCTTGACCCCAGAGATCACTGAAAAAATATGTGAGAGGTGCAGAGCCTCTCAGGTCTGTTGCTTGAAAGTAAGAGAAGAAGAAGGGTTGCCATGCCGGAAACCTGATTTGTACCACCAGGGCCTGCATTCTGACTATCAGCGCCTGTTGCACTATCTGGAATTACGGCTCTGTGGATGTACCTTGCTGCCAAAGGGTTAAAGAGTAGAATGCCTGCAAGCTACAGGTTAAAAGATTTCACCTGCACCATCAACCCCAAGAATCCCCTGCCTGGAGTGTGTCCAGTGGACTTTTGAGGGGCTTGTCCAGGGTGCATTGTGGGAATTGTGGTCCCAACTTTTCAAGGACCTTCTTGGAACTTCCAGACTAATAGATCAAATGCAAAGAAAAAGAAATAGTGTGAAACAACTTTAAAACAAATGGCATAAATGAGAAAGTGACGCATTTTTGCAAATTGAAGACACGTGTAGCGCAGCGCAGGCTAGCGCAGTTTGGCCTCACTCTGGTTACTGCATGTGGCTGGAACACCACGAGTGGTCTTCCGGCGTTTATTTAACTCCTCGGGACGAGCCCGACCATAGGAGTGCGGTGCAACATTGTAGAGGAGAGCCCGGATGGCTCTCTACATCCCTCCTTTTCTTTAGTATCTGTCCACAAAGCCGGCATTCTCAGGGGGATGTACACACAAAGTCCTTGAACTTCTGACTTGGCACAGGGTTCGGTCGGAGACCATACTTCTGGCTCCGGGAGTTGGAACAAGTCTCTGTTTGAGCTGGAATGCCGGGTGACGATGCGTTGGTGAGGCCTTGACTGGGTTTCTCAGGGACAGGGACTTCCACCCCACTGCCCTCTCTCCGCACTTCCAGTGGAGTGACTGGGGAACTTGATGAGCTCACCTTTTCTTGGTCCTGGTCCCACCGGGCACGGTGCACCCTGCAGCACCTGTGGTACGCCCCACAACTTTCTTGAAGCAACCAAAATTCCACGTAACCACCTGGTCGCCCCTCTGGGGGGACACCATTGTACCTTGAACTCAGACCATGGTCCACACCTCCAGCGCGTAGAGTGTCCGGAACGTCCACCCATGGTGTCTGTCCTTGACCACTACGCGGTCTCCTACGCCTACTTGTGGTGCCTTGGATCCTCTGGACACACTGGCCTTTTGATTGGTCTCCATCCTTCTTGCTTGTATGGCCGTGTCGTCTCTCTTTGGAGGCTTCCAATTTGGTTCCGTCGGGATGCCGTCTCGCGGGGCCCTTTTGAACATCAGATGCAACGGAACACAGCGGGTTGTACTGTGTGGAGTTTGTCTGTAAGCCTCCAGAAACGGGTTCAGTGCCGAATCTGCATCTTCTCCTTGATCCACGGCAATCCGCAGGGCTCAGTTGAGGGTCCTCATAAAACATTCTACTTCCCCGTTCACCTGCGGACATAATGGGGTGATCCCCCAATGCCGGATCACCCTCTTCTCCAGGTACTCCTGAAACTCCCGGCCTTGAAATGGGAGCCCGTTGTCTGATCGGATCTCATCCAGTAGGCTCATGAATGCAACAACCTTATCCAGAGCTCTTTTCACATGTGTGAATGACGTTGATGCTACTACTTCTAAATTTGGAAATTGTGAGAATGAATCCACCAGCACCAGGGTGTTGCGTCCATCCGGAAAGCTTCCAAAATCGATGCTAATTTTGGACCATGGAAGCTCACTTGGCTCTTCAGTGATGACTGGTGCCGGCGCGGGATCACTGCTGGTGATTATGCAAGAGTGGCACTGTCGTACCTTGTCTTCCACCATGGTGCCCATTGCTGGGAACCATACTTTGATCCGCAGACGTGCTTTGGTTTTGGCTATCCCTTGATGTCCAATGTGTGCCAACATCATTATCCTCTCTTGCAGTGCTCTTGTGATGACAATGACATGTCCTCGTAACATGACCCCATGTTCACCTTCGCTCAGCTCACTGCGCATCCTCCAGAGTTGTTGTCGGGTATGGTCATCTTCAGCATTGAGCGACTGGGCTCCATCCAGAAAATGTATCCAACCATTGCACATAAGGGCGCTCTTGACCCTGATCAGTGTTTCATCGGTGGCCGTGGCCTGCCCGATCTCCTCCACTGTCATTGCTTTGGGGCATGCCTCATAGGTGACCCTCTTGACAAATGCTTCAGAGTATGCAACATCGGTGGGCGTGTGGTGGATGGCTGACGGCTCTGGGTGTCTAGCCAGATAGTCCGCAGGCTTGTGTGCACCTGGGCGGTAGACAACCTTGAAGTTGTACGCCTGCAGAGGCACCGCCCACCTCTCTATCCTCATGGGTGCCAGTCGTGATGACCGTGCAAACAGTGGGAGCGGTGGCTTTTGATCCGTTACGACCTGGAACTCTTGTCCGTACAGGTAGAAGTGGAAATGTTGACACTTCCACTTTATTGCGAGAGCCTCCTGTACTATCAGGGCATACCTTGTTTGCAGAGCACGCCACGGACCGATACAGGCAGCCGGACAGACCGACTGGATACAGCCCCATTGATGGGATTTTAGATGTGACACCAAAATTTGGGCCACTAGATTTGACTTGAAATAATTCTTGGGTCTGTCCGGTTTTCACTAATACGGCGGCATTATCGATGAGCACACCACTACAGAGCGGACCTTCTTGGTGATTTACACCTGCAAACTACAATCTTTCGACACCCTGACCGGGTTGGAACTATCACCGGTTAAGGGGGATTGATCCTCTTGCTATATAGAAGCGGAAGCCGTGGAGAGTCCGAGTTTATGTATACTCAGACTAAACACGTGTCGGCTGGCGCTGTCTAATTTCGAGTATTAAAGCTACAAGATCAAACGACGCTTCAGATATTCTTTCTTGCATTTGTGAAATTTGAATATATTGTACATATTTTATGTATTTGTATATATGTGTGCACAAGTGACTGTTGACTAATTACGCAGGTGTTTTGTAACATCAGCTCCCGAGGGATTTTTAGGGTCATCCCTCCTCCTGTAGCACCATCTTATTACGCCATTTTTTCAGATAATTGAACAGAAATTGAGCTGTGCGCAATAATTCCCTCACATGTTGAACCCTTTTCCGTTGATAGCACATACCTTGTTTCGGTGTCCGATAACGCCCGGTGGGCATAGGCGACTGGCACCCATGTTTAACCCTTGTGTTCTTGGAGAAGTATGGCTCCCAAACCGACCAGACTGGCATCCATGACCAGTTCTGTGCGCCGTCCTGGGTGAGAATACACCATTACTGCTTTGTCCATCAGGGCTGCCTTGATGGTGTTGAAGGCTGTGTTGGCACCCGTTGATCACTCTGTGAGGGCCCGAAGGGGCTCAGAGAGGGAGGCAAGGTTTGGTATGAACCGGCCACAGTATGTGGCCATACCCAGGAAACTGCGGACCTCCGTGGGTGTCTTTGGTGTGCTGGCAGCACAGATGGCCATTGCCTTCTTGGGGTCTACTCTCAGCCCGTTGCAGGTAAAGATGTATTTTAAAAAGTCTATGGACTCCTGATAAAAGGAACACTTTTCCTTGTGGAGGGTTAAACCGCAGTCTTCCAGTCGCTGAAGTGTGGCTCGGAGGTAAGCATGGTGATCTTCCAGGGTGTTCGAGAACACGAGGATGTCGTCACTCAGATTGATTACGCCGTGCAGGCAGGATAGGGCTTCCCTGATGGCATTTTGGAAGACCTCCACCGCAGACGACACCCCTAAGCTCAGTCTCTTGTACCTCGGACGCCCACGTGTGTAGAGAACGTGGTGATGTACCTACTCTCTGCCTCTAGCCCCAGCTGGTGGTATCCAGCGTTCAAGTCCAGTTTTGAAAACCACATGGCACCATTCAGGTCTGCCACTATGTCATCCATGGTGGGCGTGATGTGGTGCTCCCTCTTGACCACTTGGTTGGGCAGTCTCATGTCCACGCATAGTTGAATGACTCCTGGCTGTTTGAGTTTCGGGGCCATGACCAGCGGAAATACCCACGGGGTGGGGCCAGAAACGTTCTCTATGATGTTGAGATCCTCGAGCTTCTTTAGTTTTGACTCCACTTGAGGACAGAGAGTGAATGGCACCCTGTGATGTCTTAGGGCGGTTGGTCTGATCGTGGTGTCAATGTAGAGTTTGACTCGCTTCCTCTTCAGCTTACCAAGACCTGTGAATAGTCTGGGTAAGTCTTGCATGATGGACTTGCGAAGAAGACGAGGCCCAAATCCTCGGCCGTGTGACCGCTGATGAGGGTATCCTTGTTACCTTCTGTGATGTGAAAACGTGCCATCAATGAGTGTTTCCCGCTTTTGATGATGGCTTCAATGACTCCTCTGAGGGGAAGCGGATGCGTCCCTCCATACATGTATATCCTCGCGAGTGCGAGTGGGGGCGTGGAAACAACCGCTCATACTGATTCGAGTCCATAACATTCATGGACGCCCCCTGTGTCGATCAGTGCCCTCACCATGGATCCTTTTATTTTCACTGAGCACATCGGTGGAGGCCGCCTGTGCTTGTCTGGTCAGCTGATGAAAGATATGACAAACACGTTGTTGTCGTCATCTTCCAGGGCGAAACTGCGTCCTCGCTGCAAGCTGTCCTCCTGGGTCTGTGGGCCGTCAAGGATAGCTGGTGCAACTGCTGCGTTGTATCCCTGGGTATGGCATAGGCTTGCTTGGATCTGTTGCTCCTGCACACTTTGGCAAAGTGGTTGGGCTTCCCGCATCAGGAGCAGATCTTCCCTTTTACTCCACACACTCCTGACGGTGGGTGTTCCATGTCGCAGTTGCCGTACCTACCCCTCGGTAGGGACCATGGCGTAGGGCACAAGGTGCCGGGGCACCGCTGAATGGCCTCAACCTGCTCCTCTTTGATGAGTGTGAACCTGGGAGCGTGAGATGCGGCAGAGCTTCTGTGTAGTGCAGCCTCCAATTCTTCAGCTCGGGCATCTGAGAGCTTGTGGGACCGGGCCAGGTCGAGTATCTCGTCTGAGGAGATACCTGGTTGCGGAGGATCAGTTTCCGCAACAGCACTGAGCGGCATCCCTGGATCACTTGCCCGCATGTGCTTGCCAGTTTCCATAGCCGTACGTAGAACATATCCACCGATTCAGAGTCCGCCTGCTTCGCCTGCCTGAATTTGAATTGCTCAAAATCAGGGTTAAGTTGAGGGTCAAAATGCCTGTTGAGCGCCTCTACTTCCGCCTCGTAGTCGTCGTCGTACACCGCATCAGGCAATGTTTCAAAGAGGTCATAAATCCCCATGCCCCTATAGTAAATGAGCAGCAACTTTTTCACTGTTCCATCAGTTTCTCTTGTCCCTCTGTACTAGTGGTTCAGGCTCCCTATCCATGCCTTCCGTTGCAGGGCGGCTGCGGCGGGTTCAGCGGTTTTGCTTAAGGGAGGCAGTGTGGAGATGGCAGCGTGGCTGTGCACCTGCGGTGGAGTATCGAACCCTTCCTGTGGTCCTCCCGCATCCGCCTGGGGTGGCGCGCTCATTGCTTCCGACTCCGTAAGCGGCAGAGTGCTGGCCTTCTGGGGTTGAATATGATCCACCCTCTCTCAATCCCAGAATGTGACCCTCAATGGCCCCTAAGACCGTACCAGCTGCATGATGAAAAGGTGAGCTAAACCAGTCCCCAGCTCTTGGGAGTGGGGTGAGGCAATCCCCTTTGTTTTTCCTTTTACTTCCTGTTTTTTCCAGGTGTGGCTCTTGTAACAGCTCTAGCCCTCCAGCTACAGGGCTTAGCCAGCACACATGAGAGGCAGGGACAGCGGGGTCTTCCCGGGCCGATGGATTCCTTCAATCACTTACTCTGAGCAGCCGGCCGCAGTCACATTAGGAGACTGGCATGCTCCCAGGTGGCTTCAGTGAGTGCGTCTCCAGTCAGGACAGGGAGCGGGGAGCGCATCATGGGTTGCGGCTGCTGGGGGCGTGGCCGGCAGAAACTCTCCTCACAAGCGCCGGCTCCAACACACGAGCGGCAGCGTTCTAACTACAGCAGCAGCGGGGTGTAGCCCGGAGGGCCCAACGTCAGGGCCGATGAAGGGTAACCACAGGGCCGTTGCGGTGGGCACGTGAGCAGGCACCACAGCTCACCGGCCAGCAGAGCCTGTCGGACGGCATGGAACACCATTGCGGGCCTTGCAGGTAAGGCAGAGGAGGTACAGGAGTTCAACCGGCCTCCTCGCCAATGTGGCGCAGCCTAGGGCGGCTCAGCCTCATGCAGCGCAGAAATAATAACACGCCACTCTGGTTACTGCGTGTTGTTGGAAGACCACAAGCAGGCTTCCGGCATTTATTCAACTCCTCGGGACGAGCCCGCCCCAAGGAGTGCGTGCAGTGCAACATTGTAGAGGAGAGCCCGGACGGCTCTCTACAACACTCACTGCTCATTATCAGCAAAATGTGTTAGAAATCATGCTGGTTAATTAAAAGGAAACAAAAGAAACTGTATGTTTAACCGTTCTTGCAGCAAGTGAAAACAAAGCAAGAAAGCAGTAATGTCATCAATGTAGAAGAGCGGTACTGTTGCAAATCGAAGAAACTAACTGTTCGTTCAGAGCATAATGCATTGGGAATCATGCTGGCTAATCATAAGGAAAAGGAAGAAACAGAGTTTTGAACCACTCTTACAACAAGCGAAAAAACAATGCAGGAAAACCGTACTATTAATTACCACAAAAACTAACCGCTTGTGGTGAGCATAAAGCACAGGAAGTCATCAATAAGGTAAAATCACAAACCAAAAGTTAGACTGGAACATAGTGATTCTATCAAACGGACCGGTATATTAACTGGGAATAAAAACATGACACGCTGAAATCAAAAGAAAGAAGAAAAAATATATATATCAACACAAAGTTAAATACACCCTTCTTTTTTCACAAGGAAAAGTACATTAATGAAAATAACACTAGCTCTGTTTGGAAAGGCACTCTGCATATAAGAAAACCATTCATATGCAGAACTTACCCACAAGCACAGCAAATGTGACGAGATACAGGCCTGTTTACAGAAACAGGGCTCGGAGCTAGTAAAAACACGAGTGATGGTGTAAAGTGGTCAAAAATAAAGAAAAAGTAGTTTCTAAAACAGTTGATGGGAGCACTGGACAAAAATTAGTAATCAGTCCATGCTCTTGAGGAGTGCTAAACACAGGAAGAGGCATCACAAATGCATGCTGTGGACAAATGGGGACAAAGAATATGAGACCGACGATGGAGCCAGCAAATGGCAAACCTACGGGCAGGCTGACGCCCATATAGCGAATACAACATCCCTCTTTGGAAGAGCCCATGCGCTATCTATCCGAGACCTAGTAAAGAGTATGATTTCTGCCACTTACACGTTTTGCTACATTTAAGGTAGTTTAGGAGTTATCAGCCCTTTTAGGCAGACTACATATTTTTAGGGAAGGTGACAGCTGAGGACCTAGCGCAAGTTGGGAACACCAGTGCTGTTAGAAGTTTAGCCAGTCGTTGCTAGTACCTTTACATTGTGATACTTTAAATCAGTAGTAATTGATTTTGCAGGTGCTGTGGTCAGTACAATTTGTTAATAAATATATGTTTGCTTATTTATGTATACATTAAGATGTCATCTGTGATGGCATCAACGATGTGATTTAACATGTCATGGGTGACACCCATGACATGTTAAATTACATCATTAGGTAATGTAGCATGTGAGATCATAAGCAGTGCGTGGCGCGGGCACAACTTATAGTTAGGTCAGTAAAGCACAGCTTTCCAAACTGTGTGTAGCGACACGTTACTGTGTCGCGCCCCGTGCGTAGGTGTGTCACGCTTGTTAGGGCTGCAGGGAAGGGGGGGTTGTCTTAAAGCATGAATGCGCTGTTTATCTGCCCATTGACGTGCTGATGTTTCCTTTAGCGCGTGTTTGGATCTCACGCTGCGGTTGTAATTACTGTAACCTCGGGAACAAGCATTTCACTTAGCCGAGAGGGTGGCAAGGCGCTGTCTGCTGCAACACTGGCGATCTGTCTTGTTTGAGCCCTGGACAGGACAAACAGAAGAGGAGCTTAAACCAGGCTGGTCATCTCAAAGATTTCCTCTTCACAGAAATAATGCCTTGGCCTTCGCTATTACAAGTTACGGGAGCAAATCCATATGTATTTGTCACGGTTTGGCATGAGCAAGTCTTAGTTTCTCGTTTACATACCATTTGCATGTTTACTGCCGAGCTTTCTTATCTTGAGCTGGGATGCTTGACATTTAACGATTGGTGAGAAGTGATCTCATTAGAAACCGGCACCAGACGGCAGACAGCACTTAGCTTCAGTTACAGCTTGCTTTTTCATTTTTGTTAAGAATAGAACTTTTATGTAAAAAGAAACATTCTGAACTGAAGGCAAATGAGGTCAGTTTTAAGTAGTATCTGCCTTTTCCCAATGAAGCAATATTTAAATGTCTAATTTCGTTCCCTGGCTGCCCAACTTTAAAGTGAGTAAGCCCAGTTATACATGACCCAGACGTCAGAAGTTCCAATAGTTTTAGTCTGCTATCTAATTTGAGTGCTGTATTTTGGACTTTTTTTTTTTAATGTGACTGGTTGGTGGGGCTACTGGGACATGGTGTGAAACAGTGGCTAAAGGAAAACAATATATTTGCCGTGAGATCACATGTGAATCTCATCCTCTCTTGCTTCCTGTTTTATATTATCAGTAGGATTTAAGACATAACATTCTACCATCTGAGATCGTCCTACGTCCTCATTCTACCCCTGGCCTATGACCTCTCTTGTCACATATTCTTGTGTATTGGAACAGGAACACAGTTAAGCCCTTGTAGCTATATGTCCCAAACATCCATTATGCTTTTTGTTACGAAGTAGATGTACAGATTATATAGTCTCTGGACTTTTTTCACTTTTTCATCCAAGTTCGATCCCACAGCTTTTTTTCCATCAATTCATTGAGCCACGAAGCCCCGTTTTTCATTAGGGCACTTTTGGACCATTCAGGTATTCGGGGATTCTAAATTGGACTGCTTCACAGTATTTTAACAAGTCAGTCCCACTCCTCCTGGACTTTTCCTGGCATTAGTGTTTTCCTGGACAACCTTAGCCACCTCTGCAAATGTTACCAATAAACTTGAGTAATCAGGTGATCTGGAACTTTTGGTTTTAATTCCAGCTCTGGCACTTGACTTTAAAATGTGTGATTCTGGGCAAATGAGTTGACCTCACTGTGCATAAAATTGTAAATATGTGTGGAATGTATAGTGACTGTAAATATATAATATGTAATATCACAAATGTGCAAATCTCCTGTTCATGCTCTGTTACGAACCATGTGGGTTTTCTTCAGATCTATACAAAACATACGTACATTATCTGGGGGTGGGTGTATGTGGGGTTGTGTGTGTGGGGGTTGTGTGTGTGTGGGGTTGTGTGTGTGTGGGGTTGTGTGGTTGTGTGTGTGGGGGGTTGTGTGTGGGGTTGTGTGTGGGGGGTTTTGTGTGGGGGGTTGTGTGTGGGCTGTTTGTGTGGGGGTTGTTTGTGTGGGGGTTGTGTGTGTGGGGGTTGTGTGTGGGGGTGTGTGGGGTTGTGTGTGTGTGGTTGTGTGTGGGGTTGTGTCTGGGGTTGTGTGTGTGTGTGGGGGGGAGGTGTGTGTGTGTGTGGATGTGTGTGTGGGGTTGTGTGTGTGGGGTGTTGTTTGTGTGTGTGGGGTTGTGTGGGGTTGTGTGGGGGTTGTGTGTGGGTGGGGGTGTGTGGGTGTGGGTGGGGGTGTGTGTGGTTGTGTGTGTGTGTGGGGTTGTATGTGTGTGTGGGGTTTGTGTGTGTGGGGTTGTGTGTGTGTGTGGGGTTGTGGGTGGATCGGGCTAGCTCGCTGCACTCGCTCGCGTTACCGTGTCCCTGAAATTTTTTTCACAAAAAGGTGTGTCACCAACATGAAAAGTTTGGAAAGCTGTGCAGTAAAGCATAACTGGTGAATTTCACTGTCTTTTTGTTTTTTAAACATTAATGTTTGTGTTGTTTCAACACCTAACTATACTGCCACTTTAACATTTGTTTTTTTCAGTGATTTGTGAACTTTTTTTAAATGTTAGCTATATGTAACCACAACGTGACTTGAACTTTTGTTTTTTTCAGTGATAGATACGCTACACAACCATGAACCCTAAAGCCCTTACTGCTCCGAGGCACTCTAGCCCCATGTGACCTGGCAATTTGAGCTAGAACGTTGTTATAGGAGAAAGGCCAGGACTTATTTGCTTATTGTTGGTCCCAGTCTGGAGTGGTGCAGTGAGCAAAAATACAAGATTGTGGTTGTGCGATTGCCAGTGGCTGACACGTCTGCATTTCACCATCCACGTTTTGTTGTTTTATGTCATTGTTTGCTATATGCAAAACCACTACTCCTTTTGTGCATTCACTTGGTACACACACATTGCTACTCTTTATCTTAAATTTACAAACTTTTCCACGTTATCAAATTCCATCTATGGGCGGAACTGTTCCCAAGTTCCTATCCAATGAATCAGTATTTACCATGTATACAAATTACACTTTTGTGCGCCTAGGAAAAATATTAAATGCACAATTTGTTTTGATGAATGGACATCTTTACATTGCCTGCAATTGTGCTCTTTTGGGTAAGAATACACATAAGCCCATGGCCCATTCACCAATGCCCTTGAGTTGAACGATGCCCACACATCCCTGCCAAATCAGCACTTTGACTTTAGTACTGGCTAATATTTAATCAAAATATTGGACAAACATTGATATAAATGTCTATTTCCTGATAGCAGACAGGTTAAACATTAAGATATGTTAAGGCAAATCACATAAGTCTGCCAAGCCATTGCACGATATTCACTTTTCTGTTACGTAATATATTTATGTTCATTTCCTGTTTGCTAGCAGGGAATAGGTGGGAGGAGGTCAATTCCAAGGTCTTTAGGAAACAGAGAGAACTAAAGAAGCAGAGATCTAGGCAGTAAGCAGCTTAAGTCATTACAGAGAGTGTTACTTGTACACCCTAATTAAAAAATGTTCATAAAACAGGAAATAATCTAAAATAGCACTGAATACTGTCAAATGGCTAGGATTAGGACATATGGACCCAGATTTAACACGTATTCATGCGGCACAGTGCAGCAGCCTCAAATGCTGCACTGCGCGGTGTAAAAAGGAGAGAGGAGGAGAGCTCAAAATTTACTGAAATATGGTATTCTCCTCCACTTTCCCTATCGCCGGTTCTGAAATCACCTGTCGTGCGCCATGAAGACACCTTGTCGCCATGGTGCAAGGGTGACTCTGTGAGTCTAGCATAGATTTTTTTACTGGAAGGGTATTGTTCAAGTACAAAATACCATGCTTAGAATAACTTTAACCCTTTTCTCTCTTTGTACGTGTGCTGTAAATTGCAGCGCACAAACAAAGCCGGAAAAGGAAGGAGAAATTAAAGCATTTCCTCTTCCTTTTGCCTACTTCAAACGGGTGCAGTTTTCTGATGCTAAACCCTCTGTTCTATGTTTAGTAAATAGGATTAAGCATCACAACCCTTGGGTGGTTGCATGGGAGCGCTATGCACCACCCATGGTATGCACCCTTGTCGCTAAGTAACGCAAAGCAGAGCTGTGTGATTCTTTGCATTACTTTCACATTATTTCCAACACTAAGCAAGTTTGGGGCTGGAAATTAAATCAGAAAATAAGATTTTGCGCTGATTTGTGTCACCATTTTGACGTAAACACGGTGTAAAATCTTAGTAAATCTCCCCCTTAGGGGCCTATCCACAAACTGCATTTTGTAATAGGATCACCTATGAGTGTAAATCTCAACCTCCAACTTTACTATCCTTTCTATGAGTAGGTCCCCACATATGAACACTGAACACGCCAGTGTCTAAGGTTAAGTCACAAAAAGACAAGGATATGCATGCGCCTATTCAATAACTGCATTTGTAGTACTTTAGTAGAACTACAAAATGGTATTCTCAAACCTATGAGTGGATATCTACACCCCCATCTCTCCTATCTTTTCTATGGGGATATCATCACACATGTAAATTATTATGTAATAGTAATTGTGGGAGGGAATAGAGGGAGTGGCTGGTAAAATAGATACACTTACTTCTAAGTGGGTGGATTTTTATGGAACAGTAAGGAGGTTTATTTTTATGGTGGGACATGCACGCACAAAAGTCTAAGGGCCTGATAATGTGTTCGGAGATCCATGGGATCGCCAAGCCCATGGTGGAGGTGTGGTGACGGTTGTAGATTGCCGCACAAGTGATCTGACCACCGCATTATGAATGTAGCGGTTGGACTGTGAGGGGACCAGTGCAACCGCCAGAACTCCACAAATCCCAGCGGTGGCGTGGCGGTCCTGAGATCGCAATATGCTTGGCGGTGCTGCAGCATCACCGCCAAGCATATTGCGATCTCAGGACCGCCGCATATTACGAGTTTCCTCTCTGCCACATGCCGTGAAAAGTAAGGCGGGAGGAAACAAAGGGGGCCCTCTTGGGTCTGGACATACTTGTGAGGGGGCACATGTTGTGCCCCCATCCTGTGTGCATGTACCCCCTGTTCCTGCAGGCATAGATTTAACAATCCATACCGTGCAGGAACAGCCTTTGGACTTCTCATTGAGGTGCCTTTTTGAAAGGCACCACCATAGGAATGCCAAAGGACTGCCCAACAGACTACAAAAATACTTGTAATCTGGTGGGCGGCTGATGGTGAGCTTTTTGTAGTGTCAGGAGAGGGGCAGCTGTGTAGTGGCCTGCTCCTACACCTCCAAAGTCGTAATCAGGCCCTAAGCCTCTTGCAATTCACAAAGCACACTTCTAAAGTTACTAGAGCCAAAATGGCACCCAAAGCAGTAGTACATTACTCCAGATATTGCAGTATTAGTGGCTGACCATGACTGGTTATGGACTTATTACTGTTAAGTTGGGCAGTTGTACCATTCACTTGTAAATTGTGATGTATTCCCTGTTTCAAGAGGAGGAAACATATAAGCAGTGGCGGCTCATCTGCTAAGGCGGCGGCGAGTAGCCCAACTGCTCTTAGAGCAGTGAAAGAGGGAAAAATAAAATGATAAAATGATAAAAACTGAACATTGTTATCATTTTGTTTTTGGTTTGTGCATGGCTGGGTTAGGGTGAGGCTGGTGGCTATAGGAGGAGGAGTGGACTACTACAATAAGTGCGCATTGCTGCTTGGCCGGCCCTTTTGGCCGGCCAAGCAGTCATGCACACTTTGCATATCCCCAACCAGGCTGTAATGGACAGACTGGTAGTAAATATGCACAGGCTCTCAGTCTCGATCTGAACACCGATCCACTGCTCTGTGAATGGCTCTGGGGAGTGACCGCTGCGCCTCTCACCAGGCCGGGTCACCCCCTTGCTCCTCCTGCCGCCTCCTGCTCCAGCCTGCCTTGCCAGCCTTGCCAGCCTGCCTAGCCGCATTTCCCGCCGCCGCAGATGCCCCCCTGGTCCCACGAGCGGCCCAGCCACTGCAGAGCCGGCCGCTCGCCCGTTCCCGCCGCTGCTCGCCCAGGCCCCGCCCACCACCGGCCCATTGGACGAGCCGCTCCCGCCGCCCAGCTGACCCGCCCTCACGTCCCCCTTCTTATGACGCCCCCAGAGCGACCGCGCAGCGGACGCGCGCAGCGGGAGCACCAAATGAGCGCCGAAGGTGCGCCAAAGGTAAGCCCGTCTACGCCCGTCCGCGCCTGGACCGCGCCCAGTGCCAGGACCCCTGGCCCTCGCAGACCCCAGCCCACCCGCCGGACGTACGACGCCGCCACCCTCAACGCACTCAACGCTGGCCGAACCCCTGGATGCTACCGAGCCACCCCGAGACGCACCCACGGACCCTTCATCTGCCAGTCCTGCAAGTTCTCCTGCATCCGGACCTGCACTGCACCAGCACCGACCAAGCCGAGCACCAGCAGCACCCACCTGAAGTGCATCCTGCTCAACACCCGCTCCGTCCACAGACATGCCGTCGAGCTCTGGAACCTGCTCGACACCACAGCCCCAGACGTCGCCTTCCTCACAGAAACCTGGATGAACGCCTCCTCAGCGCCCGACATCGCCATCGCCATCCCGGACGGCTACAAGATCATCCGGAGGGACCGCGTCAACCAGACAGGAGGAGGCATCGCCATCATCCACAGGAACACCATCCGCATCACGACCAACACCGACGACACCATCGCACCCGCCGAACACCTGCACTTCCAGATCCACGTCAACCCCAAGACCACCCTCAGAGGCACCCTCATCTACAGACCCCCGGGACCACGCACACAATTCAGCGAGGACATCGCCGACTTCATCAGCCCGCTCGCCCTCCCCTCAGCCGACTACATCCTCCTCGGGGACCTCAACTGCCACCTGGAGAACAACAACGACCGCAACACCACCACCCTGCTGGACAACCTCGCAAACCTGGGACTCAAGCAGCTGGTGACCACCCCCACCCACTACGCCGGACACACACTCGACCCGATCTTCTCTTCCAGCAAGGACATCGCCTTCAGCCACGCCACGGGACTCCAATGGACGGACCACAGCTGCGTCCACTTCAGCTTCAGAAGGACCACGCTCCACCATCACCAGCAACAGGCTCCCCGCAAAAGCTGGAACAAGATCACTGCAGACCAGCTCACTACGTCCTTGAGCAAGAACCCTCCCACCAGCACAACGAACCCCAGTCAAGCAGCCACCAACCTCACGAAATGGATCAGCGACTGCACAGACGAACTCGCCCCGCTGAAGACCCCGCCGAGCAGACCCAGCAGCAAGAAAGCCCCATGGTTTAACGACGAACTCAAGAGCTCCAAGAAGAACTGCAGAGCACTCGAGAAAACCTGGCGCACAGACCCAACACCGGACAACATGACTGCCCTCAAGCTCGCCACCCGAAAACACCACCAGCTGATCCGTGCCACCAAGAAAACCGCATTCAAGGAACGACTGGACAACAACGCACACAACAGCAAGGAACTCTTCAACATCGTGAAAGAGCTCTCCAACCCCAACGCCGGAAACAATGACATCACCCCTTCGCAAGACCTCTGCAACTCCCTCGCCTCCTACTTCCACAACAAGATCGCGGACATCCACAACAGCTTCAGCACTCAACCAACGCATGCCACGACCGAACCACCGCCCCCCACCACAACCCTCCGCGCCTGGACCCCGATCAGCACCGAAGACACCATCCGCACGATGAACTCCATCCACTCCGGATCTCCGACAGACCCCTGCCCTCACCACGTCTTCAACAAGGCCGACGCTGTAATCGCACCCCACCTGCGGGACATCATCAACACCTCCTTCGACATCGCCACCTTCCCGGAGAGCTGGAAGCACGCCGAACTCAGCGCTCTACTCAAGAAACCATCAGCAGACCCTACCGACCTCAAGAATTACCGCCCCATCTCGCTGCTCCCGTTTCCGGCCAAAGTCATCGAGAAGACCGTCAACAAGCAACTGGCCGCCTTCCTCGAGACGAACGGCTCCCTCCACCTCTCGCAGTCTGGCTTCCGGGCCAACCACAGCACCGAGACCGCCCTGATCGCAGCCACAGATGACATCCGAGCCCTGCTCGACAACGGAGAAACAGCGGCCCTCATCCTCCTGGACCTCTCCGCGGCCTTCGACACTGTCTGCCACCGCACCCTAGTACAGCGCCTCAGCAACGTCGGAATCCAGGAGAAGGCACTGGAGTGGATCACCTCCTTCCTCACCGGAAGGACACAGAGAGTCCGCCTCCCCCGTTCAGATCCGAGGCCACCGAAGTCATCTGCGGCGTTCCTCAAGGCTCCTCGCTCAGCCCAACTCTCTTCAACGTCTACATGAGCCCCCTCGCAGCCATCGCACGCCAGCACAACCTGAACATCATCTCCTACGCCGACGACACCCAGCTGATCCTCTCCCTCACTAACGACCCGCGCCACCGCCAGAGCCAACCTGCACGAAGGGATGACAGAAGTAGCCAAATGGATGTCGAACAGCCGCCTGAAACTGAACTCAGACAAGACGGAAGTCCTCATCCTGGGATCCTCACCCTCCGCCTGGGACGACTCCTGGTGGCCCCCCGCCCTGGGCAGCGCACCCAAACCAACTGACCACGCACGCAACCTGGGCTTCATCCTGGACTCCTCCCTCTCCATGACCAGACAAGTCAATGCCGTCTCCTCATCGTGCTTCCACATCCTGAGAATGCTACGCAAAATCTTCCGATGGATCCCCACCGAGACCAGGAAGACGGTCACCCAGGCCCTCGTCACCAGCCGTCTGGACTACGGCAACTCCCTCTACGTCGGTACCACCGCCAAACTCCAGAAGAGACTCCAGCGGATCCAGAACACCTCAGCACGACTCATCCTGGACATCCCCCGCCGCAGCCACATCTCCGGACACCTGAGAGACCTGCACTGGCTCCCGGTCAACAAGAGAATCACCTTCCGGCTCCTCACCCACGCACACAAAGCCCTACACAACCAAGGACCAGGATACCTCAACAGCCGCCTCAACTTCTACGCTCCCACACGCCAGCTTCGATCGACCAGCCACGCCCTTGCCGCAGTCCCCCGCATCCGAAGAGCCACCACAGGAGGAAGGTCCTTCTCCTACCTGGCCGCCAAGACTTGGAACTCCCTTCCGACCCACCTCCGCCTGACCCAGGACCACCTCGCCTTCAGGAAGCAGCTCAAGACCTGGCTGTTCGAGCAGTAGCGGACCCCCCCCCCCAGCGCCTTGAGACCCTCCGGGTGAGTAGTGCGCTATACAAATGCTCTGATTGATTGATTGATTGATTGGGGAGCCTATGTGCCAGGGTGCTTCCTGCATCTTCTTCTGGACTGGAGTCAGGAAGAGCAGAGAAGTAGAGGAGAGATGTGGCTGGCGGAAAAGGTAAGTGTGTTTAAAAAAATATTTTCAAACTCCCCTGTTGTCCCCTTCTCCTCCTTCCACCTCGCCACCCCATTCCCTACTAGCTGCCACTGCATATAAGCCCAAACTTTTGAGTAACTTTAGACAAAGTAAAATAATTTAAAAATTCCAGTGATGCGATGGTGGACAAGTCCAAATCCGTTGTCAAATGCAAGGTAGGTGTTGTCCCTGGTTGATGACTAGCTTGAGACAATGGTAAACCTCATGGGTAAACCTCAGGTAGAGCCTCAGCAAAGGCATGTGTAAGGTAAGATGATATTTGCTAGGCCTATATAGGTTCCAAGAATAGTTTGTTTTCATCACAGACATCCTGGGATGGGGTGTCTGTTTGACAGTAGCACAACATCCTTTGGTCACAGGTTCCGATCCCGCTAAGAGATTGTCTTGACAGACCTTTAAGTTGCCATGAAGAGTAGAGAAGGCTTAGGAGTCTTCTGAATGTGCTTGGGGTTATTCTGACTAGATCTTGGTGCGGGCAGGACCTGCTGCTGGGTTTCTGCTCCTTAGTGCTGGGGTCCTCTCTTATTGCTGCCACTGTGCTGGAGGACCACTGAGAAAAGACTGGCTCAGACAGGCTCAGCCTCCAGTGAGACACAAGTTACTGTTCCTCCCCTCCAGTTCAAAATTGTGAAGATTGTGAAGATCCAGCCCCGGATTGAAAGCTAAGAGGGGGTGGAAAAGGATTCAATTTCCCTTTTTAGTTTCCTGGAGACATTTTGGTAAAGATAGAACAAAAAACCTCTGAACTGATTTACACACACATACACACACACACACAAACACATGCACACACAAAGGCACACAAATGCACACGCAGGCACGCAGGCATCCACATACGCACACACACACATGCACACACATATATATATTCACTGAAAAAACAAAGGTTAAAGTGGCATTATAGTTTGGTGAAAATTTCAGTGACAACATAACATTTTAAGCTAAAACAAACACTGAAATTCACGAGTTATTGTTATCTCTAGTAACTATAACTCGTGCCACCGCCCTGGACATCAATTATGTCATTTCAGATATTGCAGTGATGTTATTAATGATATCATAGAACATGTAATGAGTGGTGTAATATGTGGCATACTTAGCTATGCAAAGGGAGGGCGCAAGCTATATTTACCATAGGGCATGAGGTATACTTATTATATATAGTCATTAAAGAGAACTATAGCTGGTGAATTTCAGTGTTTTTGTGAGTTTAAAACATTACGTTTTCACTGAAATATTCACCTAACTATAAAGTCACCTTAACCTTTGTATTTTCAGTTAATTTCTATTTTTTTAAAGTAAAGTAATACTTTATCCCCATATGAAAAGTCAACCATCGACTGTGCATGGCCAACCCCTTGAAGCAAGCATCCCCATTGCGAGCAGTCAGCCACACATGGCCTTCTGGCATGTGCTGCATGTGGTTAGTCTAACTGCACTTTGCCAAAGAGTCATGACACCAAAATATAAAAAGCGAGTCTATTATTGTCACTAATATTTTAAATCTAATATATATTTCAGTAATTCACACAGTGCAATGTTTAATAATAATGGTTATTATAAAATAAATTTTAACAGACGGAGCTGACGGTTGCCGTTTTCTTCAAAGTCCCTCCAAGGATCATACATCACTTTATGCCCTGAAGAAGTTCATTGCATATGAAGGAACGCGTTGGCTGGCAATCTTTTGTATTTGGATGCTAATGAAAATCAAGGGTCTATTGAGACAACCTAATCAAGACTACATGACTTATTGAAAAACTATCTTCACTTAATGGTTGGTGCATCACTCCGTGTCTGGGGCTCCTCTTTTTAATGTAACCTTATTTCCTATACATCCCCTGTTGTTTATTGCTGATTTTGCTTTATGTTCTGCAAACCTTTTTTTTGCGTATCATCTTCAATGGCTATATATGTATTTGATTGTCATCTGTTGCATGTGTGTTTCACCACCATGCGTTGAACCACCACATTAGCAACTGTTGTGTAGATGGTTTCTTCTAAAGTTTAATAGGTCTGTCGTAGTTTCTATGCCATTTAAAATGTTCTCTTTGGAGTGCATTTTAAAGGACGAGTGAGAGTGGGTGTATGCAGGACGAAGGTTTGCATTGATACTTGACAAATGATTAATGATTTCTTACATAAATTACATTCTCTGATGGATAAATGGTACTAAAAACACATAGGTATTCTCTTTTGCATTAGGATCTGCAGGTTATATTTGTATTTAATTTCATATGCAGAATACATTTGTAAATAGAGATAAATAATAAACCAGTGCATCAAACTTTAGAGAGAATAAAAGAATAGAACAAGAGCAATAAAAAACAAAAATAAAGAAAAGAAGAGAGCAAGAATGGAAGAAACAGATCGAAGAGAGAAGACAATACTAAAAAATAGTAACGGGTGTAAAGCGAAATGAGTGCGAAAAAATAAAATTAGTAAAAGGTAACCAAAATAGATTAGATTTAATTTCATTTTGAAGAGTAAAAGAAGAATCACTATGCTCACACATAAAAGATTCCACCAGCGTACAACAGTTAGTTTGAAAAAAAAACTTCCAACAGGATATTATTGCTTTAAAGGCAATAGCAATTATTCAACAAAATAGACTCATTAGTGGAACAGTCAAAATCAGGAAATAACAGGTCTAAAAATATTAAGAAAAATAGAGGCATAATACATTTGAGCATTTTTAAAACACTGAGCCCAAACTGAAGTCCAAAAAGTATTAACTTTGTGACAATTATATATCATGTGAATTAATGAATTAAATAGTAATTTCCTTAGAGGTGGTTGAGTTAAAGTTTTAGTTTTCTATTGCTCACAGAAAATATATTTTATGTATCTTTACTTTTACAAGTTCCCATTTTTAAGGAAAAATTAAAAGTGTCTCATGTTTCGTGGCTGACGAATCCTCTTCCTCCTCGGCCAGCTCCCAAAACGCCTGGACACCCATTTTAAGTAGCAGTGCGTTTACAAGTCCAGTTTATTCATTCATGTCTAACTGATTCGAGAACTGTTTATGGTAAAAAATCATTTACTCTACTTCAAAGGAATGCAATGCAAAAATGAAAAAGAAATTATATTTAAGATCATCTATTCTGTAAAAACCTGTGGTATTATTAATTTATGAAGCTAGCAGAAAACTGTCGGTAATTATTTATAATTTTTTTTAAAGAAACATATTTTGTTCATATTTTTGTAACTGGGAAACTCAATTGAATAAACCATGGTTTTTATTCAGTCCACCATTTTATGGCAAAAAAGGACTTACAATTTGTCTAGGTAACTTTCAAAACATTCATTGCGCTCATCACACACAGACAGAATACACGGTCGCTGTCACGTGCGGACATGCACACACTAGTTCACGTGATGGGGCAGAAGTGATTTGCAAATAACAGTTTACACCAAGATTCCGTCTACACACACACATACATTGTAACATCCCTAACTACCATCATGAGCAACATAAAGTAATTATTAGTTAATCATTTAAAGAAATGCCTGCTAGTTGGTCTTCAGGCATGCAGTGCTGAAATTGCTGTCTTCTGTACACATTATTGTCGCTTTTGGATTATTTTTAGCAACTGTGGCTTGTTTGTCCTGGTTAATGTGGAACCAGACTGCAGTTGAAATGATATGGTATTAACTATACCCTATTGGGGACAGGATGTGGTCTGGCGGCTAGACTTCCGACTTTGGAGCTGGGAAACCAAGTTTCGAGCTTCGGGTTCGACTCCACATCCTGTGATGCTGGGCGAATCACTTAATCTCCCCGTGCCTACCAAAACAAGGATTGGCATAGCCAAAAGGTCTCGCCTTTGGGACCTTATAAGTGTTTAGCCAGAGCTATTGGCTTTGCAAATGTTTTTAAGCTATGTTGTAGAGCAGTGTGGCTGCTGTACAGTATGTTGAAAAGTTATAATAAAAAAGTGTTTTAAGGATTTTTGTTATCTTATATATAACCCAAAAATCATTATTTACAACTGAATGACTGTATTACAAAAATAATTATTAAAATGTTTTATTTTTTTGTCATTCTAATGCTGACTACTTCTTCCTGCCTGTTATAATGTTCGTTTGTTTAAGTTTTTTTTGGTATGCGGGTGGAGTTGGGGAAATAGTACCTGAATTACAATATGAGCAAAGGATGGACACTAGGGGAGAATCAACAGATGCCAGAAACCGAGGGCAGACTGAGGTGATGCTGATGTGGGGCTCAGTTGGTGTAGAGGTGATTCAGAGTAATGCTGTGGTGCTGAGGTGGTGGTGGTACTGAGTGATGCTGAGTTGGTGCTGGGCTGAGGTGATGCTGCGCTAATGCTGAAGTGGTGCTGAGGAGTGGCTCAGGTGATGCTGAGGGACAGTGAGGTGTTGCTGAGTGATGCTTAAGTGGTGCTGAGTCATGCTGAGGTGGTGCTGAGTCATGCTGAGTTAGTGCTGTGCTGAGGTGATGCTGAGGTGGTACTCACACGGCATCAGCAAACTTGACAACAGCATAGTTTCCATGAAGGAAAGGTACCATCAGCACAGCCTGAATCCGTCTCCGTGCTCCTCTACTGGAGAGGAGAGGTGGCATTGAAACAAGCTGGCGATGTCTCTTTGTAAGTAGCCTATGAACTGACAATGGGTGCAGAGTCGATGAAACATCAGCACAATGTGCCCCTGCCTTTGTACAGGGACACCAACATCCGAGATGACGGTAAAGTCTAAGACTAACTGTGCATGCAGTAACCATTACGAAGGAATGATTGTTTCCACCAAATTACATTTCATTATTTTCGATTTTTTTTTGTATCCTGTTTGCAGGCAAACATCCTTTTCCCAGATCATCAAATTGGAGATGTTCCTGCTATCTGGGCAAAGCTGTCACCTGTTTAAATGGCTGACTACAGCAATCGACATCTGAAAGGTGACCAGTTAACTTTAAAAACTGTCAGGCACCGCATCTGAGACTATGTACTGTGATTCAAATATATTATGATAGCTTTGAGCTAGAAACGACTTGTTGTTCAAGTCTTCAACATATGAGGCAGATAGTGGATTATGTGGAAAGTGCTCCGGTTGTATAACTATATATATCCGGAAGCCCAGACTAGGTCACACTATTGAGCCATAACAGGGCTGATTCTGCAATTAATATGTTCAAGGCCGATAATTGACTATTATGGTCAGCAGTATGCAATACAAAGCCAAAGTTTGCAGAAGAAAACACCATATACTTATATGCGTTATATGAAATATTAGCAATGTTGATATTTTTCAGTACTCTGTAAAATTGTAGATAAAGGGCAACACATGATTGCTATCACAATAGGTCTCAAAACTCCAGCTGACATCAAACAAATGAACATTCAGGAATGCCTATAGCAGGACTGGGTAAACAGTACTGTTATCTTTCTCCACACTGGATTGTCCCTTTAAAGTTTCAACCTGGCAGGTGTTATTTTGCATTAACTACCTACCACCAAAGTGGCAATCAGCAGCACATTCACTGACAGTCTAAGCAGAGAAGCCAAAGCCTGAATGAGGATGGAGTTTGCACACTCACTCACAAGAGTAGGTTGGATGCACACCGACGAGCCACAGTGCAGGGCTGTGGGTGACCTCACACTGCAGTGAAACAATCTGGTAATTTCAGAAGATTGAAACTCGTGCCCTATAGTCACACATGACTCTACGGGCATGAAATACAGTTCGCCCACACAAACACTCTGTCACATCTATCTTTATGAAGCGCAGCGATTGGCTACCTGGGCCTGTGTATTCGCTATCAAGGCCTCCAAACCCATTTAGATAGTGTACAAGGTCACAGAACGTAAGTTACACGTACACATTTCAAAAGCCCCCCATCCCACCCCCTTACTGTTCGACTGATTGCATGATCTGAAAATTACACTACTTTATTCAACAGCCTCAAAACAATTCAGTTTGCGATATGCACTATATCAACAAGCAGTGTTATTCACCCATGTAATCTATTACTGTGCCCATACAAGTGATGTGGAAGGTTCACAAGGAATGTTATTTCATCTTATTTTTTTATTTATTTATTTAAGAAGTTTTATATAGCTCTAGCCTGACCGGAAGGTATTGGAACGCTTCACAACAAATACAGAGCAGTGCAAAAGAAAGCAAACATAATACAGTGAAGCAAGACATTCAGGGTACGAATCGTAGTAAAGAGGATGCTGACGAGTTCCAGATACAAGGTCTTGACAAACCGCATCGGGGAGAGGAGCAATGTCACATTAAACACTTATAGCTCAGTGGGCGAGTTACGTGCCAGCTGAAAGCATGCACATTTGAATGACTCCTGGGTTAATTTCCATTATGATCGATTAAGACTCTCAATATTTGTAGGTTGATACAACTCTTGCTGCTGGTTCAGGGAATTAGCATGCCTGCTATTTACAGCGCTACGAAGCCACAAATCTGCAGCACGTTTTATAGAATAGCATTGATGCCTGGGCTCTGGGAAGCACTTAACACAATATGAATTCATACAAAAGACTGTGGGCTGACTGCCAGAATTAAATGCACAAACGCAAACACCAAATTAAACACAATTCGATTGCTACATTCACACCTTTCCTTAGTGAACTGATCGGCCCACTCCCGCCCCCATCGCCCCACCGTTTTAGAGTCTATCTTAGATCTTGCTTATCCTGGCCCCTACTCCCCTCCATCTATCACCCTATAGCATCATCACACCCTCCGCCCTGTGTGAACTCTCACCTCCTCTTCCCTCTCGCTCCTGAAGCACAGACAGGCCGCATGTTTCTAGTAGCCGTCCCCATCCAGCACTGGGATGCTTCCGGGTAGCCATGCACTATACAAGTGTCAATACAATGCACTACAATACAATACATCCTATGTGCGCGTCTGGTTTGACTTCAGCCTCATCATTCTCTAGCGGCGGGGCACAGGCTGGTGTGAACTGGGGGCCCAAGGGAACACTGGCATGGCGTTCTGGGGACGCGGGCTTACAGAGAAACAGCCGAGAGCAAAGACAGGAAGGCGGTCTGGGGACGAGTAGGCCGTTATAAAGAGGAGTGGGAGAATGGGTATGGAGCTCCAGGGGCTGAATGGACAGTTACAGAAGCAGACACATGGTATACAAGGGTGGCAAACAAAAAAGAAAGTATTTGCAATGCAATAGGACTCGCATTTATGCTAGACCTATTGCATTGCAAACGGGAGTGCGGGTGGGCGAGAAGGCACGAACAATGGGGGTGCCGGAGGAGGGGACGAGAAGTCATGGACTGCGGGAGGAGGGGAGAAAATAGTGCTCACTATCTGAATAAAACATACTGTGCAACACTCAAAGTAAAGGGGCCAGTAGCCATGGAAGGATACAATGACGACATGGCCGTCATAAGGAGGGACTAACAAGCCTATAAACCAATGTAAGGCAGCATTTAGGAACGATAACGACACAAGCCAATGAAAAAGTTTGGCAGAGAGTGGGAGGAGCTTCCACAGAGCTTCCACTCGTACTGAATACTGCATGCCTCGCAAAGCGAGCAGCGCATGCTCGCTGCTGCTATAGGCTTGACCTAAAAATGAATGTTTCCTTGTGTAACATAACTGGTGCTAATGTAAAGTGCTCCCATACCATTGGGTCAAGTTCGCGCTATATAAATCTGCAAAAAAAATAAACTATGTCTTCAGTGATGCAACATCATTTTCAGATTATTTCCAATGCTGCCTGAGACTGATATTCCTTACAGGACTCTAAACATCACAATGTAAAGTGTGAAAGATATTCATATTGACTTGTGTAGCAGTTTTAGATAGAACAAACAGTATCCAATTGGGGTCATAGCACTATGGAGAAATATGGCTTCATGGCACATACACAGGATATGCTTCACAAAAGTTTCATAGAAGAACAGATTCAAACTGCCTAAGTGCATCTTATAGACAAATGGTTAAAACATAATCTTCACAAAACTCAAATTAAGTCGAGTAGCAGAACCCAGGGTGAAGAGGTGGTGAAAATTGATCCAGCTGACGGATTGTCTTGTATATTAATGGCAGACTCTATTCCCTCCTCTCTCTGACAGGGCTTGATCAGCCATTGGCCTGTTCTCAGCATGGATATAAACGGGCCTTCTGAGATTCATGAGCACTGGGGCAGAAAGGATAGGCCATCAAGAACCAGCAAATATTTTATTAACTAACCAAGAGTTTGTGTGCCTTGTTTAGGTTCAAATAGATATTTATTAGCATTTAGGTCCATCGGAACAATAACCACAGAAGTCCATGCAGCTGAACTATGCTGAAACACCATGTATAAAGAACCCCTCCTCCCCTGCTCCAACAGCTTCTCCTTTACAACCCCCCAGCTCCATATCCCATTGTCCAAGGCTCGTTGGCCAACATCAAGATCAATTAAGCTAATGGGCCTTCCCTCAACAAGTGTGGCTGGTACCGGCTTCTGACTGCGTGGCTGATGTCTGTCGTATCGCAGAACAGTGACTATTCAATTTAGAGTTAATCTAAAATACTCAACGCTAGTGAGAGCATATTTACAAGCCCCTATCGCCACCACGACATCACTTTTTCAGACGTTGGTGTGACGATAGGACCTTCACCTTATTTACAAGGCAGCGTTAAGCCATTTAACGTGGCTCAACGTTGCCTTTTAAATAAGGCACATTTTCACGCTACACTTAGAGTGAAAGGGGAGGGAAATGGGTGCTGCAGTGGACGTCCCACTGCAACACCCATTGATTTTGACGCTGCCCCCTATTTACAAGGGTGGCGTAAATAGGAGGCAGTGCCAAAATTAAGGCTAGGAAAAACCTGGTCTTAACCTGGCAAAACGAGGAGGAATGCTCCCAGTTTTGGCTGTTTCCATATGTGCTGCGTTGTGCAGCACACATAGAAACAGCAAAACGCCACTGACTGTTTATATGTAGGAAGGTGTCCCTTCCTGCACATAAACAATCATTGAAAAAAATGATGCTTTGCAGCTTCTATGTGTGCTGCATTAACCAGCACACACAGAAGTTACAAAGCGCCATTACTGATTGTTTATGTGCAGGAAGGCACACTTTCCTGCACATGAACAATTATTCCCATGTAACACAGACACCCTTGCGCTATGTGGCCCATTGTTTGGAGAACTCTTTTTCTCTTCCATGTGTTGCAGAGGCGGGTTTCTCCATTCCCAGGGTCCACTACAGTTTCTCCAGCCATTTCTGCTCCAATGGTTGCCCCCGGAGTCCCACTATTGACCGCTGTGGCGTTTGGCACAGGTAAGTGCGGTGTGCAGTGGGGTTGGGCGGGGGCAGGTCAGGGTGAGGGGAAAGTTGACAGATGATGGGATAGGTACATTTAAATAAAAAAATTAATAAAACCACTTACCCGCCCCACCACTAACCACTCTTACCTATGTCAGCCACCACTAGTTGACTGCTTGACTGGTAATAACAGATGAAGATCAGACGTCCTTGAGATTCATGCAATGGGTATATTTCTGGGGTTGGGCGTCCCAATAATGTAACTTCAAAGCATTTGACTAGGGTTGAGTCGGTGATAGCTTCCACATTCGTCAGGACGATCGTCCAAAAATGTGTCAGTGCAGGGCACAACCATATTACATGAGTCAGTAAGCCCCATTTCCTGCAGCCCATACAGCACAATAGCGACTCCCTCCTCCCATCTTCAAACGCAATGAGTTATAGCGCCAAGAATAGAGAATTGCCAGGAGGGATTCCTTGCTCCCTGTATGGAAGGCAAAATTATTTGCTCACTCCATTATTTCCCCTATTGCTCCTGGTCCGGTCTTATGCCCAGTGAATCTTCCCCGGTAGAGCTGGAATGGGTGTTCATTATCTCCCCCTGTAGAATTCAATATCTTGTATATTTGAGATCTGACTTGACTATCCCCTGTGCAAATAGAAATATTTCTCAAAGGGATTGAGGGGTCTGGTGGCACCCTGTTTAATTTGTGGGGTAAGTAGCCAATGTTATAGTTGTATATAGTAGGAGCGTTCCGATTCCGGGAGTTCAAATTCATCTTGTAGCTGGTCAAATGTGTTAATAATGCCTCGGTCAAAAATGCCCATGAGGATCATGCACTCTCCCTCCAATCAGCTCTGGTGGGGGGCTCTGTTCAATCGTGGCACAAACTCTACGTTGCCTTAATAGGAAAGTGAAGGAGATGGAAGAGAAGTAAGGTCCTTCTTCACTGCCATGCCATCCCAGACCTCTAGTGTGGCACTCGTAATTGGTGAGTGGTAAAGTGGTTTAGGATGTTGAGCCTTTGGTTGCCAGGGAATCTCCCAGAGAAGCCCAATGCCACTGTGTGGTCGATCATGCACTACCTCTTACTTGTCTCCCAACGTGTCCAATGTACCAAATACTGTAGGTGGTCGGACGCATAATGTTGGACTAGATCTGGTATTCCCAATCCTCCCTGATGTGGATGTAGAGAGCATGATTTTATGGTCAGCCACTCTCTTGCCCACCCAGATGGAATGTACTGCACATCAACTGTAGGTCTTTAATTTACCCTCTAGGTATGCAAACTGGTAGGGTCTGGAACACATAAAGAATCTTGAGTAGGATGGACATTTTATATGCTGCCATTCAACCGAGCAAGAAGAGCATCTAATATTTCCAGATATTTTTGAGGAATTGAAATCAGTCTTTACCTCTCTTTTGAGGTGCTGGTGGTTAGAGTCCTTTGTGTTAGAAAAAGGGGAGGCCCAATCAAGTTCTAAGTAGTTGATGTGGTCAGTCGCCCACCAGAGCATAGTCTATTTTTGTAGCTGTTTGGCTGTCTGTCAGGGGGTTGAAGTGTTTGAAATCTCCATTTGAAGATGCTGATTTTAAACCAAAAGATGCTCTGAGATGCAGCTAGTTCCTCCAAGACATTTGGGAGGAAGCCTAGTGGGTGTGTAATGGAGAGAAGCATATCATCTGCAAACACTGTTAGTTTGATATCCTGGGTTCCAAATTTAATGCCCATGATTTTGGGGTTTGCCCTACTACATTAGGCTAGTCGGCCCAGTATGAGTGCGGAGAAAAGAAGTGGTAAGGGACATCCCTGTCTCGTGCCGGTGGTAATCGTGGTCTACTGTGAGTGGAGACTATTGATGCATATTTTGACTTTGGGTCATGGTATCCTGCTAGAAGCCACCTTGTAAAGGTCTCTCCCATACCCATGAATCTCAATGTGTCCACCATAAACTCCCAGTTGATCCTGTCAAATGCCTTTTCTGTGTCCAGGGTGACTACGAGTGACTGCTTGCCACTTGTGGCTCCAATATCTAGGAGGTGTAGAGCTTTGGTGTTGACCCCAGTTTGGCATTCAGGTATGAAACCTGACTGAGTGGGATGGACCAGGTCTCACATCAGTGGCTGCAGTCGCCGTGCTATGATTTTGGTGAAAATGTTGCCATTTACGTTGTGGAGAGAAATGGGTAAGTAACTGCTGGATTTCATGGGGTTTGCCTGGTTTGGGGATTAAAGAAATATTTGACTGGGCTATGCTTGTAGTCATCCATTTGTAAGCTATCATTTCCTGGGATACTTTGTGTACCAGAGGGAGGAGGGAGCACGTAAAACAGTGGTAAAAGCTGGCCATGAAGCCATCCTGGACTGATGCCTTAGAGAGGTGCATTCCGGGTATAGCTTGGAGGATCTCTTCTTTAATTATGGGGTTTTCAGGTTATCCCTAATAGTCTGTGCCAATCTAGGTGCAGTGGCTCCCTCTAGGTATGTGGCCCATATCAGTGGATTGCTAGGTTCCCTTTTATACAGATTTGAGTAATACACATAGAAGGATTTGGCCTTTTTTGAGTCATGGATGTTTACTCGCCCATTCAGAGATTTTACCTCAGCTACTAGGTTTTTGGCCTGGCGTGCTTGGGTGAGTTTAGCTACAGGTTTGCCTGGTTTATTGCTACTTGTGTAATATTTATTGTCCAGGTGGGTGAGGAGATATTCCGTCCCATCTAATTCCAGGGCTCTAATCTGGCCTAGTACTGTTAAGATTTTCCTCCAGAGTTACTGGGAGTTTTATTCATTTATTTATTTGAAATTTATAGAGCGCGCGGCTACCTCCAACTCAGGTGTCCCGACACTAAGGTAGCAGATTCACACAGAAGGCACAGAAAGAAGAGCTATGTACGGTTAAAAAGTGAGGTTTTTAATGCTCTCCTAAAGGCCGGTTTTGGCTCCAACATGCAGAGGTGGAGAGGCATGACATTCCAGAGCATTACAGTTCTGACCCCAAATGCTCTGCCGCCTATCTTGGCCTTAGGGAAACGAGGAATAGTGAGAAATGTCATGTGTTTTGATCTCAGGACCCGCTCTTGTTGGTAATTTTGCAGTCTGAGTCTCAGGAACGCTGGGCCCCGACCCCTGGTGGCTCTATTGGCCAGAGGAGTTGGTACTCTTATGATCCTGCTTTAGAGTGTGCAGTTCATCAGTGAGTTTTTTCCTCAGTGCTGCCTGTATTTTGCATAAACCTGCTTCTTCCGCAATGAAGTTGCCCTGTAGCACTGGCATTAGGGCATCCAAGAGGGCCCTGCCTTAACTACTTCCATGTCGTTATGGGCAATGTAGTCAGCAATGCTAGCCTTAATATTTCAGATTGTCACTGGGCCTAACAGTACAGAGTCCTGAAGTCACCATGGATTGGCCTACCCCAGGTGGACCAACCCTTTAATCTTAATAAGCATGTAACAAAAACTTGATCAGAGAATGTGATAGAGAGGTGAGTCAACTCTACCAGGTCTGGGACAAGTTGCTTGTCAAGGAAGAATTAATCCAGTCTAGTAGGCGACTTATGGGCCCAGAACTACGGTGAATAACCTGATCCTAGTGGGTAGTCGGGTCCTCCAAGCATCTACTAAACCCAAACGCTCTTAGATGAGCTTGCCCTCTAGGGATAGTATTGTCAGTCGTCTGTGCATGGGTATGGGTGCATGGGCATCTACCTCAAAGATCAAATTGGAGTCTCCTCCCACCTCTATCGATGCGGGAGACCACGAAGTCAGTGTGCGAAGCAACTCTATCAAGAATCACTCTTGACCCTGGTTTGGGCTGTATATCGAGGTCAGAATCAGTGGGGTGCTGCTTAGAGTCCCTGTTTTAGCCACCATACATCTGCTTTATTTTTTTGTGTCACAGTAACGATCGGGGACATCGTCTGTGGATAAGGATCTCCACTCTAGCAAGTTTCTTCCAGCTAGAGGAGAAGTATTGGCCCGCAAAAAGAATTGATTTCAAGCAAGGCTGGTCCTATTTTAGGAGTTGTGTCTCCTGGATAAGCCCTATGCCAGTGTCTAGCAGGGCCAGTTGTGGGCAGTTGCCTAGCCAATTTCCCCTTCCTGTGCCCGAGAATCAGCACTGGAAGTAGTAAAAACGGGTTGAGAGAGAGGAGGTGGAGGTAAAGACACCTCTGTCAATGGTGGTCTGGAGTAAGGTTTGTCCCAGACCGTGGCAAGCTTTGTGATCTTGGGAGATGGGCATAATCTCCTGAGCGTTTCCTTAGTGTCTCCACACCTGCCCCATTCTCCATACCTGCAGCAGCCCCTAGTCCTCCACCTTGGGCTCCCCCGGTGGGGAGTTATGAGAGCCTTGTTCTAGGAAGTTCAGGGTCTGTCCTTCGCTGACTTTCTAGATGTTCTGCAAGGCTGCTTTGTGACCAGCTAGAGTCTCCTCCTGCTTCGGGGCTTCCGTGCGCCGCGGCCCTTCACAGTTGTCGATACTGGGCTTAAAAATCTTCATGGGGTTTTCGGAAACCTCATTAGGGACCAGTAGCTTAGAATCCAACAAGTTTCCTGATCGATTTGAGGGCATGTCTTTAACCCTTCCACTGGAAGAAAAGTCAGAATGGATGGTCCCTTCTGAATTATACATTGTTATCTGTTAGAAAGAAGGTGACTTCCCGGAAGGCCTTCCATTTGATGAGTGTCAGATTTGTGGCTCATCCCCATTGTACCATTGATAGGGCCTCCTCTCCGCACTGCCTCTAGGATCACTTCTTTAACCACACAGTGATGGAAACAGAGTTAAATGTCTGGGGCATTAACTTTTCTGGGTCAGGCTGTTTAGGCCAGCTCTGTGGGCTCGGTCTATGTGCATGAGTTTAGGCTGTGCTCTTCCAGGAGTGCCTTGGCCTGACTCTCAATTTAGTGACTAATGTCCTTTTATTCTTTGCCCTGCATTACTCCTTGGATGTGGAGGTTACATCTCCAAGACTGATTCTCTGGGTCTTCTTGCTTTTCTTGCAATATCACAAGTTGTTCTGTAACAGAAAACAATCGGTATTGATACTCCAAGTCCAGGGATTGCTCATCTTGGGTTGTTTCCGGTGAGTGGACCCTCTGCCCAAGGTCATACAAGTCATGCCTAAATTCGGACAGGTTTTGTTAATAATTTGCCCTGACCACCACAATTGTGGTTTTGAGAGCCGCAAAGAATTGGAGTGTGAAGTTTTCAGTGATGGGTTCATTCACTGGAGAGGTGGGGGCTGGCAGGGGGTCGGTGCCCTGTTCTCCCTGATTGTTTTGTGTGGGTCACCCATTTCCTTTCTTTATGTGGGCCATCCCACATAATCAAGGTGTCCCATCTGTACCTGATGGTGGTCATGGTTCTCTGGTAATCCAGGTGCACCCAGGTGGGCTCTCCTGACTCTGATGTGGAGCGACAGGTCACTTTTGGGTACGCCCCAGCCTGCTATTCACCTCAGGTTGGTAAATGCTTTCCCTGGTCAAGACATCCTGAAGCTGATGCGGGCCAGCCGTCAATTCTGGCCTGCCCGGTTCAGTTTACATGGCCCTAGCTCTCTGCTGCACCAGCTTACTAGAAATGTTCTTGGGTTGGGGAAGGCTGTTTCTGGTCTGGACTTCCTGGTGTTGTTATTGGGCTGGCTGCCAAATCTGGCCAGCCTGGCTTCTAAGAATGCAGCCCTTGCTATCGGCTGGTCATTGCCAGGGCTTGGGCTCAGTGAGTGCTGTGGTCACTGCCCAAAGTTAGGCCCAATCTTGCCTGCTTTTAACCTCCATGTGCTGGTATGATCTGTTTTTGTTAAGACCCTCCTGATGTTGGTGTAGGGATGGCTCCCAGGTCTAGTCAGCCTGGCTCAGACATCACAGCTGTCGCTCATCACTGGTTGCTGCAAGGGCATAGACTCGGTGGACACGATGGTCGGCACGCTGCACTAGGGACATGGGTGTTAAACTCCACTCGAGCCCATCAGGGCTCACTCCAGGCCATCAGGGCTGCTGTTTTCCTCAGGGTCCCACACGTCCTGTTGTTCACCAGCAGGGTCACTGTTAAAGGGGTATCACCATCTTCAATTCCTGCTGATCGCTGGTCACCTCTAAGCAGGGGTCTCAGCAACCTGCTCTGCGCTCAGACACTCAGGCAGCTGGTCCTCGGTGCCCCCTATGATTTTCACTGGATGTGGCCAGCGGGGCATAGCCCAGAAGGACCTCGCAAGAGCTGCTTCCAGGACAGAGCTCTGGGCTCAAATGTCTGGCTCCATCTTGTAATTGTCCACGCCACCTGTGGGCCTTATTTAAAGTTTCAGAAGATGCGGGTCACGAACCAAACAGTGGAGTATTTACTTTCTATAGTATTAAGAGTCCCTTTATGTCAAGCCAGATGTACAAACTAACGAATTGGGCTGTTTTCTTGTGTTCAAACCACAAATCGTGATTTAGTAATAAGTTACAGAATCGCCATTTGGGAGGGGCGAGTTTAGAGTTTCCCTTCCAAATACTGAATCCGATTGATATGTATTCATGTTTTGTGACCGAATTCTAGTCCCAACACATTGATCATTTACCACCTCCCTAAGGAGATGGTAGGCCATTCGCAAAGAAAAAAAGGTCCCCAAGGCACCCACTCCCCGTTGTGAATGTTGTCCCCCAAAATCAAATCCAAACAACTATCGCCCAGTGACCAACATTCCTTTTCTTGCTAAACTCATAGAAAAATGTGTACAGAATCAGTTGAGTCAACATATCGACAACTTCGCACTGCTAGATGACTGCCAATCTGGATTCAGAGCAAATCATAGTACTGAAACAGCAATCCTAAACATTGTCGATGATGCTCTTCAAGCTCTAGATCGCAATCAATCCTGTCTACTCATCCTCCTAGACTTGTCAGCAGCATTTGACACAGTTAACCACGGAAAATTACTGAACAGACTGCAAGATAGGATGGGAATATCTGACACAGTACTGAAATGGTTCGAATCATTTTTAAAGAACAGAACGCAGAGATTCCTAGTAAACCAAGCACTTTCGCCATCTTGCCCGAACACACTCGGAGTACCGCAAGGATCCACCTTATCTCCGTCACTGTTTAACTTATACATCGAACCTCTCACAGAAATTCTGCGGAATTCGAAAATATCCTACCACATGTACGCAGATGACACGCAACTTTACATCAAGATTGCTAGCCTGGAAGACATAACCACAATGAACGACGCCCTCAAAATATCGCTAAAATGGTTAACTAACAATCATCTCAAGCTCAACGCTGACAAAACAGAATTCTTACTCATCACACCTCAAAAAAATAATTCATTAGTGAAAGAATGGTCAAAAATTATTACAGCATTAAATTGCATCCCAACTCTAGTAGATTCGGCAAAATCTCTCGGAATCACATTGGATGAGAACCTCAATATGAAAACACATATTAAATCTATGGCAAAAAACGCCCGCTTCCATTTGAACTATCTAAGGAAGATGAAATCCTTTTTAACGGAGACAGACTTGAAACTAGCTGTACAATCTCTGGTTGTCTCTAGGATAGAATACGGGTGTACTACACTTGCTGGCCTTCCAAAAATCTCAACAGCACCACTAAAAGCTTGCCTCAATTCAGCGGCAAGGCTTATTACTGGATCCAGGAAATTTGATCATATCTCGCCTCACCTGAAGACCTTAAATTGGTTACCGTACGAAGCTAGAGTACAGATGAAAATGGCATGTATCACCCATAAAGCGATTCATCACAACACACTTAAATATCTAGCCCACAAAATAGAAATCTCAGGAAGAAACAGACCTGTCAGGAGTGCAAATTATCTACTCCTGAAACCACCTATCTTTAAGAAGAAAAAAACTTATGAGAGGACATTCTCAGGAGTAGCTCCCAGGATATGGAACACCCTTCCTGCAAACATCAGAAAAATCAAAAACACGATAACATTTAAGAAAGAAATTAAGAATTTTCTTATGAGCAAGTTCCTCCCATAACAAAACATACGCTACCGAAGACGTGCCGCGGATTGTTTGACAGTATACCTTATATGGGAGTAGGATTTGACCGACTGATCTTTGAAGAAATACTATCTCAGAATAATGCAACTTAAATCGCTATCAATTCCTTCACATTAGTATTTTCCACGATTTCAAACGTTTACGATCTAAATTGCTATATATATTATGTTTGTAACGTGATCACAGAATGTAAAGCGCTCTGATACCCACGGGTCATGTTCGCACTATAGAAAACTGTAAAATAAATAAATAAATACCTTTCAGTAGTTGGCAAAATATTACGTTTTGCAATCGCATTACAGTCGCAAAACAATTTTACTTGCCGTAAAGAATCCCTATTTGGTAGAGAGGCCCTAAACACGCTCTCTTCCAAATAGCAATTCCTAATGGTAACATTTTACTGAACCATTAAAATGGACTTAGCACATTTTAAAAACGTATTTGCAAAACGACCTATTTACTGAATTGCATGGTTTTTGACCAGAAAATATGTTGGTACATCTGCCCAATTATCCAACTAACAAAATGATCATTGGTACATTTGAATAACATTACATGCTTGGTCACAAGACCTATTCAATACAATGCCGTGATATTGTGCCTTTTGTCTCAGAGCTATTCAGTATTTAAACTGCCCTTAAAACCTTTCTCTGTCATTTTCATCTGGTTCTTTACAACCCCTTATTGGCATCCAAGCAATGCCAGATATTCAGAAATGGCCAGTGAGTTAGAATCTAGATTATTTCCTGAACATTAACAGGATGCTGTTTTGCAAATTATAGCGAAAACACCTGCAAAGTGGTCCTGCAGCCTTAAATATCCATGAAAGTTATTTTATGTATGATGTTGTTGGGGGGGAACATTATTTGACACCAGCTATACGAGGAGAAGGACTGAGGCACGAGAGGAGTCCCGGAGACCCACGCCACGCCGTAAAACACCTCACCCGCAATGACCGCTACCACCAGGCTCGCCGCCGCCGCTCCGGGACCACAAATCCCGGCAGCCCTTGCGGCGGCGCGTTCCCTGACACGCTAGACGCGCCAGGAGGGGCAATATAATCAGCAAGCCCCCAGCGTCGCGGGACGCGAGCGGGACGCCTGGGGCTAAGCCCGGGCAAAGGGCGGGCCCTCTGTGGCCCTCAGAGGCACGAAAAGGCCAGGCAAGGCCACCTCCCTGACATTAGCTGAATCGAGCTGCTAAGGTACTGTATTTGTGGATTCCTTGTCAAGTACGTGTCTACGTTATGACATGAGCTGATTTGAAAAGTGTCTTTTGTTGTATAATAGTCACACCCCGTCGCCTTGCTAACATTGCACAAATTTAGTGGTGCTAACCCCTTGATAACCCTTAAAAGCTAGTTGTAAACATGGGGAAAAAATTGGTAACTGCAGCCACTGAGCCACTCAATACTTTAGACTCCTATTTAGTACAAGTGGTCAGCAAGATTAACAACGAGAGAAGGCAATCCCTAGGCTTAAGCCAATCACCAATTTTGCTTCCAGAAAGCCCTCCTTCAAGTGCATTAAGCGTATTAATGCCTGACATACCGTCAGAAAACCCTCCTTTAAACATATCAGATCCTAATCCTCAAGAAAATGGCAACGAGGACGAAGACTCAGATCCACCAGCAGACTCTGACTCCCACCACCACATAGATACGGTAGATGAAGTCCTATTACCCCAGCTGCCTGCTGCACGAGCTGTGCGAACCTGTAGAAAATTTCAGGCAAAGCGTGGGGGGAGACAGCAAGGCAGGAAAAAGCTGGCAACACCGCCAAGACGCGAAGGGAAAAATGTGGAGCTCGATGTCGACGTGGAGTCAAGACGCATTATTGATGATGATCTATTTAATAGGATTCAAGACATGATAGATATGAAAATCAGGACAATTATTAAGCCTTTGATCGGGAAACTGGACAAACTAACCTTTGAGGTAAAAAAGTTGGGTGGGGCACAAAGTAAGCTGACTGAAGAGGTGGAGAACTTATCTATTCTCGTCACAAAACTGGTGGATACGGAGGACTCCCCAATGGAAAGTTTAACACAGACTATCCCGCAAGGGCAGCCACCACCATTGCCAACACCACCTGCGCCTAGTCAGGAAATAGTAGGAGATTCCTCCATTGTTCCATCTGTCGCCCCAGCAGGATTGCAACAAGAGGATGACTCAGCCCAATTCATCCTGGAAGCCTCACCAGTTGTCCTCGTATTGGCAAACGTCCCTGCTCTATCACAAGATAAATCAGAATCGAACCAAGGTCTAAAGGACAAAGCGCTACATTGGCTCACCAATAATATGCATATGGCATATCAAGGGTCAGATAAATTAGCGGGGGATATTGTTATGACAAGGAGGGTATCATGGATTGGGAACAAGCCAAAAAAGTTTAAGGGGGACTGTGTAATCTTAAACTTTGCTAACGCAGAGGTACTCCCAAATATCCTGTCTAACATCTTTCCACCCCAACGACGAAGTGGTTCTATAATTCCCCTCACCCTAAAATTCTTTTATAACGAGATCCAGTTTTCTACCTTCCCCAATATCCCCAGATTTAAGAGACACATAAATACCATTAGCTGGGGAGGGGACACCAGACCCCGATACAATAATGACCGTTTTCAACCTACGATCAACTATGAGTCAGGAAGATTTAATTACCCGATCGAGTCAAATGCCAGAACAGTTATGGTACATGGGCCTACTATAAACGGTTGGGGCCCCGGCCCACAAGGATATGACCATAGAGGTCGGGGTAATGGGTTTATATCCCGGCTGGGAAACGATCAGTCTATGATACACCCAAATACCCAACGTCCCATGTGGAACACAACAGCCAGTGGATGGGGCCAGGTAGCTACCCCTTTTGATTGGGGATTTGGAATGGGGAACAGGTATGGCCCTTTATCTAACTTAAATGACTGTGATTGACTCACGGACAAAATTGATTTGGCATCTGATGCTCTGAATATGCCACCATCTAAGAGAGGTCAACACATCAATGGTCAAGATCCTAGCGAGTCCACCCGCAAGGTAGTGATAGAGGGTCAAGTTACATTAAATCGTGACCATTTTCATACACTAAACTGGCCGGAGGTTTGCGCAAATCAGAGCCTGGTCAGCGATAATTTACAGAGTCTTTTGGAAGTGGGAATTAATGAGGGGACACAATCGCCACGATCAGTTGTAGGGGCTCTGGTGGGGAACCAAGAATTTAAGAAACCCACTGATTCCTGCAAGATTATAAGTTGGAACGTAGCAGGCTTAAATACCAAACGACAGGATAAGGCTTGGTCAAGTTTTGTTTTAAAACATCATATTATCGCTTTCCAAGAAACCTGGGATACATCCACCAATCTTTGGTGGGATGGGTTCACTAGTTTTACTAAGCCAGCTGTCCCCAGTCGTATGGGAAGAGCTAAGGGAAGCCTTGTAATCTTGTTCTCTTTAGACTTAAAGGGAAGTTATAGGCAGATCAGCACCGATTCCCACAACATCCTAATGGTTGAAAGGGTGATTAACAATGCTAGCAGGACCATATACATACATTTTTATAACTCAGGGAATAGTGACTATAGAGGTTGCAATGTTGCTAATTTAGATAGCATTTTAAAAACAGTAAGCCAGAATATCGAGTATGTTTTTGAGTTCATTTTATTGGCGATTTTAATATTCATTTGTGTAACCTAGCCTGTATGGGAAGTAGTGATGATGATGATGGGGACGTGGGTCCACAGGGACCCCACTTTGAACATTCTACAGAGGGGGAGGAGCTAGAAGAACTACTTGCTAATTTTGACTTGCATGAACCTTACGGGGGTTTGAGACTTCCAACTTTTATGGGTGCCCAACAAGGCACAGTAATAGACTATATTTTTGTCTCACAAGGTATTCTAAACCGGACTATGGATTATCGCACAGTACAAATACACTTTAGCGACCATAACCCGGTAGTACTTGAAGTGGCCTGGGGAGCCCAGATGGGAGCACCCCCAATAACAGTAAAACTTGCCTACCCCTTGAGGACTACCGATCAAGATAGGCGAGTGAAATGGGCCAAAGTGATCCCGGAAGACTTTTATGCAAAAAAAATTCCTAAAATCAAGGACAAGGTAGAGATCTGTAAAAAAACCTTGTGCGCAGGGCCAAGAAATAGTAGAGGCTTTTGAGGCAACATGTGGCCAGGTGTCTAAGGATCTTTTAGTCAAACAAAAAAAGGGAACCCCTGGAACAATGCACTGGTTTGACTCAGCATGCTCAAATGCCCACAGATCATTGCTGGTAGCCCTAAAAAATATCCCTAGGGTAAAAGAAGACATTACCAGATTAAGGAAAATCTACAAGTTAGCTATAAAGAAGCGTAAGGACACCATCAAACGCGAAGCATGGGAAAATCTCCTTTCAACGGCAGTGTTGAAGGACAGTAGGAGGAGTGGTAGGACAGTAGGTGGAGAAGCGTGGCTCAGTGGTTACAGGCGGCAGACCCGGAAGCTGAGATCGACAGTGGACCAGGGTTCGATTCCCCGCCTCGGCGGGTCTCGGGCTCAAAAATTCCACGGTCTCGACAATTCTCGCTCTGGTGCCTACTCAACTCACGGGGTCACACTCTGCGACTCTGGGCAATAGCTTGCTTAATCTCCACTACGGCCCCTCGCGGCGGGATGCCTGGCTTTCACCTTGTGGACACCCTGCCGGGGTTTCTCACAGGGGAATACCAGGACGGGTTCCCTAAGCAAGCGCCGGGACGCTTACGGGCAGCTGTGCGCTTTACAAGTCCAGCACATTTACATTTAGGAGATTTTGGGAGATCATTAAACAGCCTTTATTTTCAGATGAGAACAATGAACCCATGGACTGCGTGATCCCTGACGAAAAATGGCTGTCCCATTTTAAAAATGTTTACGGGGATGAGGATGAAGAAATTGAGGATGTCCCGTTGGGCATTGCAGCCCCCCGCCCCATCCTTTTTAACCCCCAAGAAGTAGAAAAAGCTATTTTGGACACTGCAAAGCACAAGGCATCTGGCCCTGATGGCGTCCCCGCTGACTTTTTTATGTATTCACCAAAACTGTGGGCAAAGGTTTTGACAAATGTGTTTAACGCAGCTAATGGTAATCCAGTCCCCGCCTCATGGGCTACATCCACTATCGTCCCTATTTTTAAAAATAAAGGCCAGCGGGATGATCCCGCCTGTTATAGGCCTATATCCCTCCTGGACTCAACTGTAAAAATCTTAGGCCGAGTCCTTTTATCCAGGTTGAGGGAGAATGTGGAGAGCTGCGGCGGGCTTGCCGAGAGACAATATGGCTTTAGAGAAAAAAAAGGGACCATTGAACAGTGCGTTAATTTGCATTTGCTTATCTCCAAATACACTGTGGCCAAGGAGGGGTCCGTGTTTCTTGCATTCATGGATCTCTCCTCGGCCTTCGACTTGGTCAATAGATCAAAGCTGTGGTTGATCCTGTTGGAGATGGGCATTGATGAAGCCCTGGTTGCGTTCATGGCCACTCTGCATCAGGAGCTCTTCGCAGCTGTACGTGTAACTAATGATGGCAGACGTACGCCCCTATTTAAATCCCTAAAGGGGGTACGGCAAGGCTGTATATTAGCCCCCTTGCTCTTTATCATCTACATCAATAGCCTGGGCGCACACCTGCGGGGGCAGGAGGCCGACGTCCCGTATGCAGGAGGCGCCCAAATCCCGGCACTTCTGTATGCGGATGACGCTGTGCTGATCGCTCGCACGGGTGTCGGCCTCCAGCACCTCCTGGACGCCTTCGGTTCATTTATGGAGCGTCTGGACCTTAAGGTAAATGTATCTAAGTCTCACACAATGGTAATGGGGCGCGAGTGCAACAAAAAAAGACATAAAACATTTTATTGCAGGGGGGACCTCGTCTCTAAGGTATCCACATTCCCTTATTTAGGTGTACTGTTTGACCAGAAAGGGTCCTGGGGGCCACAGATAAGAGCAAAGAGGTTAGCTGTAATTAGATCGTCATCAGCCCTCCTGGGTTTTGCTGGCAAGTTGGGGGCTAGGCCTATGGAAGCCCTCTTAAAAATCTATAAGTGTAAACCTGTGGCCATTGCGCTATATGGTTCCTCTGTGGGGGTATGTAAATTTAGATCTAATACAGAGAGCAGAGAATAGATTCATCAGAAACCTGCTTTCTGTACCACAGTCAACCCCAACTTACTCTATCCACAAAGAAGTGGGCCTACCTTATCTGTCAGATACATTGAGCATGTCCCCTCTGATCCTTTGGCTGAAAATGTGGATGAACGAGGAAGTTCCCCTGAATCATAAAATCATGCACGATGTGCTGTCTCTGGACAAATTTAATAATATCCCATGGCTGGCTTATTTAGCTAAAACATTCACTGACCTGGGACGTCCGGAGCTTTTTTCCTCTCCAGAGAATATTAAGGCACAGGATATTGACTTTATAAAAAAGCCATTTAGGGAAAGGAAGGAAGCATGCCGAGAGGAACGTGAATTGGTGAAACCATTAGTAAGGGAACATTGCCTTCTGGTTAGCTCATCCTCACTTGCATCCTACCTTAGTTTTGTTACAATCCCCTTTCACAGGTTTTTATTAACTAAGTTTAGATTTAATTTGTTACACTTTTATTTAGGTTCTTTTAAAAGTTGGCAGAAGCCGGATTTAGCCCCTCCCTGTTGCTGTGACCAGTTCTCTGTGCAGGACACAATGCATTTTGTTATGTTTTGTGGGTTGTACATAGAGCAGAGAAAAAAATATTTGTTCCCTATTCTGAAAGAGGCCGGCTTCACTCAAGTGAGACCGGCTCTGCTCTTTTTACAATTAATGTCTAATCCACGCGTCACTTTTTGCATAGCTAATTTTCTGGTAGCCGAACAACAAGGGCGAAAGCTGTCTGCCAAACTTCGCCTTAAAGTAAATGTCTTATTATGTATGTTCATTTTATGAATGTAATACTTTTTAACTGTGTATAATATTTTCTTAAATTGTATATTTAAATTATTGTTCTTAAGGAAAAGGAAGGAAAAGCCTTGTATGAAATGTTTTTATCGTTTTCTTCTTTGTATGACTTTGAATAAGTCGAATAAAGATATTCTGACTGACTGACACATCATATATATTATGTCAACATTGTGTCATTGATGATTTCATTTGTAATATCTGTAATGTCATGCATGAGACGATTTGCGGTTGGAATTGTGGTTTCATAGCATTTAATAACTGGTGAATTTCAGTGATTTGTACATTTTAGATGCTAATAAACCATTCAAACTGACATTTTTCAGGGAATTTTCCTGTGTACTTTGGAAATACTGAAAAGTCACCAAAGCAAGGGCTCCACGTAAATATTAAGTATTATGTTTTTAACACACACTTTAAAAGAAATTAATTTTCTATATTTTAGTGCTCTATGTCATACATCTGAGTAATAATTTCTATTTGTAAAGCGAGAACATATCACCCCCTTAAGGTTTTCAAGGCGTTGTGGAGCGTCGGAGAGATTGTCAGCTATTGCCTAGCCCCAGAGTCACATGGTGCTGAGCTGAGTTGGTACCAGGGATCGAACCAAGAGCCCTGCACTCCGGAGTTAGACGCTCTGGCCGCTGTGCCACATCTCTTCCAGCGCATCCTCTGGTCATGTCCTTAGGTAGGTAGTGGGCCAGCTAGTGACCTTTGATGATTCCCCATGCCTTTCAGGCAGCCTTGCCATTCACTAGCACTGGCCATGGCTTTGCCCACTGGGAAATTGGTGCAGGATATCGTCTTGAGCCATGGTAGCCCCATTTAACATGCCCTGTACCAATTGGACATTGAGGACAGTGCCTGACCTTTGCCCATACCCTGTGGACATTCCTGTGCTCCAGGAGTTGACTGGACATGGTCCACAAGCAACCAGTAAAATATCAAGTGTAGTTCCTCAAAAACTAAAGCATGCCATAGTAAAGCCAAATTCTGTGGATCTTGAAGTCTAACCTGTAAACAATCTAAAAAATTCACGAAACAGTGGTCACCTCTCACCTGTTTTCCCTCTTCTAATGTAACTATCTCTCAGTCTTTTCAGTCAGGACTGAGCTCATGAGATGGATTGGCACAGGCTTTTTAAACCTTAGAGAATAAAAGCTAAGGTCTAGTTTCCCAGATATCACAGCATGCTATTTTTATCCCATTGCTATAAAAATATCTATTGCTTATCCCCAGGATGTGTATGTCTATAGAGCAAACTGTGGCCTGATCACCATCATAAAAACTATTGAATCAGAGGTCACCTCTCATCTGTCTGTGCTCTTAGAATGTATCTCATTAGTGATTTCTGGTAAGGTCTAAGATTAAGTTGGCTGCCTCAAACAATCTATAAAAAAATCAGAGGATGCCAGCTCACTTTTGAAGATCAGGGCAATGTTTGCGCTTTAATCCTCCTTGTCCACTATGTGGGTTTCGATACGGGGGATCTCAAGATCCACATCACATAGCTGGCATACACCGGTTTATCAGGAGATCTGGTCATTCCTATCTAACCAAAAACAAATCTTCTCTATAAACCAACAAAGGCAACTCGAAGTGTACCTCAATACTCTTTTCTTCCCTAATTTCTTTTCGGAGCTGATGTGGCTTTCCTTTCCACCATCACCCACAGCCTTCTAAATGAAAATGACCCACAGATCCTTGCTAAGATAACACATGTAGAAGCAAGTTGTTGGTCTGCAGTTAACAGCATGTTATTTAATGAAGGGTCAATGGGATAGAACTAGCTTTGCATTGGTGTTGCAAGGTGGAATATTATGTGGTATTGCTGGGAAGCCTTATAATGCAATATTCTCACAATACACAGTGGATGATCCTTGGATTCAACAACAATAATCCTTAGCTCAATCCTGGTAGAGTGGCAGTCAGGCATTACTGCAGGAACATATGTGAAACATTTTACAGTATGAATATGGTGCATAAGTAATTTAGACAACTCAAAAGAAATCCTGACATCAATTTATAAAAATACAGTGTATTTTTATATAAATATAGCTACCAAGACAAACCTTGTAAAATACATACAACTGGAGTTTTGGATTCTTAAAGCATTCAAAAATAGATGCACTTTAAGTTGTCAAACTGGTCCCAGTGAAATGAATGGGGGAAGACACATGTGAAACTGGGTCACTTGCAGGGTGAGTTCAAACAAACCCTCTTGTGGATAAGGTCATGTGGGTCCCTAGATCAAGTTCCAACAGTCATTACTTTGTTACATTGGTCATTGAATCTGGGCGCAGAGGTGACTTAGCTGTCCTTGCTACTTAACGGGATCCGTGGGAGCTGTCAAACTTGCAGCACTTGGCAAAACTGCACTTGGAGATGGAGTTCCACTCTCCTCTCATGGAGAGCAGAGGCCTTTGGAGTCCCAGGACCCGGTTTCAACAGCTGAGTCTCTTCTACCTTGCTTGGCAGCTCCAGGTGCAGAGACAGGTCACGCCAAAGATGCTTTACCACAGACTCAACGACTCCACCTTCACGATACAGGAACACAGCAGCGGGGTCATTGCCAATGCTGGTTGCTGTGAGGTTCTCTTGGGCTGGAGATGCCGTTCAAGGGGCAGATCACCCAACTGGAGATCACCCAGCCTTGGCTGCAGCAACTGTAATCCATGGTTACTTCGATGGCTGGAGGTCGACAGGAGTGGATTAGAGGCTTGAAACTTGGTGAAAGCTTAGCTATCACCCCGGGCTTGCAGGACACCACTTTGGACTCACGGCCAATAGGCCAAGCAGGCTGCAATTCTTGTCACGCAGCACGTCAATTTTCCTGTAGTTTGCAGGGGACTGGTCGCACCAATCCTAGGTGGGTCTACTTCGGTTTCTGGCATCCACTGGAGTCACTCTTGATGGGGGCAACAATCTTTTGCCACGTACACATGTTGAACACACCGTTCCGGTATATTGTCTCTTCAGGGCACTTAAGTGTCTTATCTTCGTACTGTGGCAGAGTCCACAATCTCGTTGTCAGTGACAGCATCTTCTTTGTGCCTCTTCTTGGATTCAAGTCAGAACTGAGGTTCTAGTACAGGGGAGCTCCTTAAATCCTAGTTTAGGGGCGTTAAGGGTGTGAGGGACAGTGTCCAATGAGCTACTGTTCCCTGTAGCTAACCTTCCCCGGGGTGTGCCTCTGGGGTAACAACCTGTGGAAATAAAATTGACAATTGTGCCCCATCATTTCCCTGTTTCTGCCTGGTAGCCATTTTTCTCAGACAAACACCCATTTTGTGTGTGACATGCTCTCAGCAACTTGTCTGAAAACTGTCCTTCACATCCCCATTGAATCTTGCACAACCCTCTGCTCCTTGTGGTCGAGGCAATTCCAAGAAGCCTGCCTGTGTGCCTTCCCCCAGTTGTGCCAGAGACTCAGCCACATCCTGTCCATTGTTGGTAACTCAGCCTGTCACACCAACTGCCCTGTGACCACCCCCAACTAATAGAGGAAGCACAAGGTTGTACACTGTGAACACACACATTTCTGTGGTTCTGCCAATTCTGGGAACCAGCAGCAGATAGTTCCTGTTCTTAACTGTAAGACACCCTGCACCTGGCATCTTAGTTCATTGACCACCCTTTCCTGTGCTTCAGCCAATTCCCAGAACCAGCAGATAGTTCCTGTTTTAAGAATTAGTTACTGCAAGCCAGAGAGCAGATGGTCTCTGTTTTACACAAGATAGTTCCTTTTTTTGACTCTTGTGGTTCAGCCAATTCCCAGAACCAGCAAGATAGCTCTCTGTTTTACACAAGATAGTTCCTCTTTTTGACATGAAGCACGAGCACAAACCCCAAATGAGGAAGCCTCCCCCTTCCAACTGTCAGACTATTTCACATCGCAAGTCCCCTCACGAAGCCTAAGACACGCCCCCATTTCTTCACAATCTGCTCCTCTTGCTGATCTTTGTTCCTCTATCTGCCATGACCTGTTTGTTCCTCTATTTTGCCTCGTGACCAAGACTGTATAAATGTCCTGCAGTTGAAAATAAAGACACCCCACCCCACTTCAAGAGAGGGACTTGAGAGATTGCTCCTGCGCCCGCTTGGTGCTGGAAGCGCTCCCCTTAACTCGAGTTATTGGTCTCCTCCTCCTTCATTTGAGCACCACGGACTCCTCGCTTTGCATTGACAAGAAATTATGATTTATTAAGCATAGAAATTCAGAAATGAGGTAATAAGTAAATTTAATTTACCACATTAATTGCCGCCGGAACAGGGACATTCCCTTTCCCCCACGCGCCGGCGATATTGGACCCGGTACTGTCCCCTCCTGACCGTTGACGGACTTCAAAAGTGCACAACGCGGGGAATTCCCGCTAACTCCCTCGAGGCGAAGAGGGGGACCGACTGCGGCCCAGCATCCACACGAGGCGGTGAGGAAATAGCGGAACGTCCTGAACCAAAGCCCAACCTGCGAAGCAGACGAGTCCGAGGTTCTACAAATCCCACCTTGAAACTGCGCGCCGCGTTTTTCCAAAATCTTCAAGAGGCCTTCCAGTTATTTTTCGGTGAGTACTGCTGAAAAGTATAAAGACGAACCCACAGCTTTTGTGGGGGCGGTAAAGATACGCGTTTTGTTGGTTTCTCACCTATCTTTGGTGAGGACTACTAAAACTAGTATAAAAGACGGACTCACTACCTTGTGGGCACGGTAAAGATACATGTTTTTGTGGGTTTCTCACTTATTTTGTGAGGAATACTAAACTAGTATAAAAGACGGACTCACCTCCTTCGTGGGTAAGGTAAAGATATTTGTTCTGTTTGTGTTTTTCTCACTTCTAAAATCTTTGAAAGTCTTGCCATCATGCCTATTTTCTCGAAAATACGTAAGATGGCAACCAAAAGGAGTATTCTTGAGAAGGAAATTCCCCTTCCTCCTCGGGATACTCCAGGACACTTCATGTATGCAAAACATGGTGTCGGTGCAATTATTTATTGTGATTTATGGGTGGATTATACTAAAGACCTAGAACACAGATATAGATGGCCTGAAAATGGTACTTTTGACATGGAATGTATTATAAAATTAGAGGAACAGTTATGGAAGAAAAAGAGAGTCCGCCAGTCACAGAGTGACTCAGTAGAGTTATGGAGAAAAGAAGCCCATAGGAGGCAACAGAAGGAATTGCATACAGTTGAAAAGGGTAAGAGAATGTCAGAGCAGGCCAAGAAAGAACAGTTACAAGAAATAGGGAACGAAGTAGTTAGTGAAAGGAATAAAAGGGAACTATCAGCCATTTCTACTGGTTTTTATCCTGTATTGCCATCTGCACCTGAAAACCTTAACATTGCATCAGCACAGCCTACAGCCCCACTACCAGAGGATACTTTCACCAATTTCCTCTTAGATACTCCACCTCCATATGAGGTTCCAGTAATTCAACACCCTCTGCCTCCGCCACCCCTTTTACAACATAACGCACCACCTCTCACTCCAGAAGGGGGTGCCGTAGGTCCAGACCCAGGTAAAACAATTCCCGACTGCCCCTATGACCCGACTCCAAGCAACACAGGGGAGGCGGGCCGAATAAGTAAAATACTTCATGACTCCTGGGAAGAAATAAGACATCTACCAGCAATTGACACATTTCTTCAAGCGGCCTCTGAGTTTCTTCGTACTGGAGAGAACTCACGAGCCATTAACGCTATGACTACAAGAAGATCACACCCTGTAAAAATGCACATGTATAGGTTCCTCCTTTGCTGTTTCATAAAACACATACAAGCAGAGGAAATAAATGTACCAGTTTCACTTTTTGACTTATTAGATTCCGCATCCGACCACACTAGTCTAGAACTTATAAATGATGCACTAGAGAGGTTCACCCGTAACGTGACCCGTATTCTGCAAAACTTGCAAACAAATGAAGAGAATAAGAAACTTGAGGAGGAAATTACTGAACCTACTGAAAAGTCATACCCGTTCGTTCTTCCGCCCTTAATTCACGAACTCCCCCGCCTACATTCCTCCAAGGTCACCCTGAACGGTCCTCTCCAGATGAGTTATTTGAAAATACATCCAATGCATTAGACTACTGGTTAGACCAGGAACCTCCGCTTACACCGGAGGAGGAGGAAATAGCCAGAACTGCGACCCTATGGGTCTCTCAATATAAGATATATGACAATGATCTCATAGCCCAGCTTTTTCTAGCATTACCACGCTCACATCAAAGATTAGCAAGTCTCTACATGGTACAACATCTCATCACACTCAATGACACTCATTTTAAACATGATCCAAGACTCGAAGATTTTATGTCTGACTGCGCTGATAACATGTTCCTCCACAATAGTTCAGTTTTTCTCAACACATTTATAGATTTTAGACAGAAATACCAGAAAAAGACTGAATATAAATCTTTCAATAATACTTGTGGACCAATTAATAGACTTCCTCAAACACGCCAGTTCCCCATGAGAGAGGTCCACCCCAGAGCTGACACAAATGGAGCGCTACAACGCGTCTTCATTTATGTACCCTTGACAAAACTTGAGTTACTAAGGATGAAAGAGATGGTTCCCTCCCACTCAAAGGATCCTGCTGGATTCTTTAAGGAATTAGGAGATATATTAATGATGGGAACATATACTCTTTCTGATATCACAGCAATTCTGAAATTATTGTTGCCATCAGGTATATATGACAAACTAAGAGAAAAGGATTGGGAAGTAGCAGGTGAACACATTAAATGGACTGAACTTCAGAATGACGAAAATACTAGAGTAGCAGGTCAAGGTATAGGAGACAGACTAAAAGCACTTCCTGGCACTATTTTAAAGGTGCTACCACAGTTACTAACAGTGAAAAAGGAGGACTGGGATGCCATTTCCTCCTGCAAACAGAAACATGGTGAAGACATAGGAGATTATTACACCAGACTTGAAAAATGTTTTGCGGTAAATAGCGGCCTTACGCCGACAAGTGAAGCTTACCCGCATCTGTTTGTTTCCAAATTAGTAGATAACGCCTTGCCAGCCATTAAGGACAGAGTACTAAAAGTAGAAAGTACCTGGCAAGCACATACACCTCCACAGGTGTTACAAATGCTACAATATCACCAGAATCGCATTAGGGATGAAGAAGAAAATGATAAGAAACGCATGAAAGACACAAAGATGAAAGCATTAGTAGCCCAAACTGCACCCCAGCGTCAACAGACACCAAGTAGCCAGACAAATATAAAAAGCACTTGTAATTATTGCAAGAAGATGGGACACTTCGTTAAAGATTGCCCAGTCTTAAAGCACAATTTGGCTACTGGTAAGACCCAGTCACGCCCATATCAGCCAAAACAGAATGGTTCCCTAGACAGTTCAACACCTTCAGTTCCACTGACAACACAAATGGCCCAAATGCATATTATAGACAGCGCCTACACTGAATATTACCCAGATTTCTCATGATGTTGCCCAGAGAGAGAAGATGACAAACTGCCCCTAATCCCCATTCCAGTAGATCAGACAGGTCCATTTATAGAGGTCCGACTTCTTGGGGAGGATAGGAAATTTCTACTAGACACTGGGGCCAGTAAAACAACAATAAGCCTTCAAGAGGTCCCAGAGGCTCCTCTCTCGGGTTCAAAAAGTATTTTTCTGGGTTTCTCGGGACAACCTGTAACAAACGCCACATCAAAACCACTGCCCTTGCAGGTTGGTCACCTCACGACAACTACAGATCTTATATTGACAAAATCATGCCCAGAAAACTTGCTTGGTATAAAAACATTGAAAGAATTAGGAGCTGTCATTGTTTGCTCACCTACAGATGTCAGACTATTTCTGCGAGATTTCAAGGGCCACTACACAAGTAGAGAATTAGATGAGCGTTTGAAAGATTTGCCACACACCCTGTGGGCCACTGATTCCACCACAGTAGGATGTATGGAAATAACACCTCACAAGGTTACACGGAAAGAGGGAGCCCAACTACCACGAATAAGGCAATACAAAATTCCACCTCAGGCTGAACAAGCATTAATGTTGATTATTCAGGACCTAATACAGTCAGGTGTGATTAAGGAAACAACTTCTAACATTTGCAATTCCCCTGTTTTACCAGTCCATAAAAAAGTGGAACCAGGAACACCACCTGTCTACAGACTAGTGGTGGATTTGAGAGAGCTAAATAAATGTGTCATTCCACAACACCCTGTGGTTGCAGACATCTCCACCCTACTCACAGCCATAGATGCGGAAGCAACGCATTTTTCAGTCATTGACTTGAAAAACGCATTCTTTAGCATACCTATTCACCCAGACAGTCAATACCTTTTTGGCTTCTCCTTACAAGGACGAAGTTTCCAATTCACAAGAGCTCCTCAAGGTTTCACAGAGAGTCCAAGCGTATATAGCCAAGCATTAAAAAGACAACTAGATACTGTTCAAATGCCCACGGATACAGCCATACTACAATATGTTGATGATATCCTCATTACGGCCAGATCTGACGCAGCATGTGCTGAAGCATCACTACTAGTACTACAATTCCTAGCTGCAAATGGCCATAAAGTTTCTCCTGGTAAGCTCCAATTTTGTTTACAGCAAGTGGCATACTTAGGGCACTTGCTGTCAAAGGAGGGTAGGCAGCTTACACAGGAACGCATCCAGCTCATACTACAAATACCACAACCAACAACACAGAAACAAGTTCGAGCCTTTGTTGGTCTCACCTCATATTGTAGACAGTGGATCCCACAATTTGCACTAATTTCTAAACCATTAGTGCAGCTGACAACACTCGAAGCTGGCGCTACCCCACAATTACCCTGGACAGATGAACACATGCAAGCCTTTCAGTCTCTCAAAAAAGCTATGTGTCAAGCCCCAGTGCTGGCAACACCTAATTACACCAAAGATTTTACATTATTTGTAACAGAAAACTCAGGTACAGCACTATCAGTTCTGACCCAACTTCAAGCAGACAAACATAAACCATGTGGTTATTTTTCAAGCACATTAGATCCAGTAGCACAAGCATTGCCTGCATGTCTAAAATCAGTAGCAGCTACTGCACAAGCTATTAGACAAAGCGATTCTATTGTATTGGGACATCATCTGATAGTTCAGGTCCCACACGCTGTAGAACTTCTGTTAAACAGAACACAAACACAACATCTGACAATAGCCAGACTCACCGGATAAGAGATGACACTTTTTCAGCCACACATTGAGATTAGACGCTGTAACATTTTAAACCCAGCAACACTGTTGCCACTGACCTCTCCTACTGAAGAAATTCATGATTGTATTGACATAAATGATTTAGTGATCAAACCAAGACCAGATTTACAAGATACTCCCCTTGCTAAGGCAGAAATGACACTCTTTGTTGATGGTTCATGTATGAGACTCCCCACAGGAGAATTAGCAGCAGCCTATGCCGTCACAAATGGTACAGACACTTTAGAAGCACACAAGATAGAGATACTGTCGGCACAGGCAGCAGAACTCATAGCCCTAACACGAGCATGTCACTTAGCAAAAGGAAAGTCAGTTAACATCTACACAGATTCACAATATGCCTTTGGAGTTGTACACAACTTCGGTACATTGTGGAGAGAGAGAGGATTTCTCACATCACATGGGTCCAGAATACAGCATGCTACACTCATCACTGCCCTCTTAGAGGCCAGTCAGTTACCAGAGAAAATCGCAGTGCTAAAATGTAAAGCGCACACAAAAGGAACAGATGAAATATCAAAAGGAAATGATTCTGCAGACAGTGCAGCCAAGTTAGCAGCAAACACAGAATTAAGTATACAACACCGCCAATATACAATACAAGACCCCTTTTCTGACATCCAGGATGTCCAAAGTCACGCCACACCACAGGAACTGCTAGAATGGAAGGAAAAAGGAGGGGTCCTTACAGATCAAGGCTGGATGACACCTGAAAGAGCAGTATGGTTTCTACCGGATGCCATGGTACAGGTTATGGTAAACACCATACATGGACCAGCGCATCTGGGAGAAAAAGCAATGTTAGACAGCATACAGAATATATGGCACAACAAACATTTGAGAACTGCAGCCAAACAAAAAGTTAAAACGTGCATGATTTGTAATCAGTTCAACCCAGGAAAAGGCACAAAGGTGGAACAGGGAGGATTCCAACCCCCTGACCATCCATTTGAAATTCTCCAGATGGACTATATCCAGATGTAGAGATGTAGAGGTCACAAGTATGTGCTAGTTGTATTGTGTGCTCTGACCAGATGGACAGAAGCCTATCCCGTCCCAGATTACACTGCAACGACAACTGCTAAACAATTAGTTAGAGAGTTTTTCCCAAGGTATGGGTTGCCCCGTGTCATATACTCAGATAACGGCCAACCTTTTTCCTCTGAACTCATGAAGCAAGTGTCTCTTCTGTTAGGGTACTCTTGGAAGTTTCACTGTGTAAGACATCCTCAGGCAGCAGGTCTAGTAGAAAGACACAACCAAACTTTGAAGACAAAATTGGCCAAGATATGCACTGACAAAGGCGTGGACTGGATGGTAGCCTTACCGGTTGCCCTCTTCTACATGCGTATGGTAGCCCATTCCAGAACTGGCTTATCTCCATATGAAGTGGTCTTTGGCAGACCACCAAATATGTGGGGTACGCCAAGGCCTAAAAGAATAACTGATGTTGACAGTACTATGCTGACTGACTACCTGGCTTCCTTGATGTCTGCACTCCAATCTTGTCGTTCTCAGGTTGCTGCCACCTTCCCTGACAAAACCAACCCGGAAGAACATGCCATCCGACCCGGGGACTGGGTCCTCGTGAGGAACTTCGACCGGACCAGCCCCCTCCAGCCCAGGTGGAAGAAGCCAAGACTCGTACTACTAACAACACGGACAGCAGTGAAGGTCGAGGGCAGGAAGGGCTGGCTCCACGCAAGCCACTGCCGGAAACATTTTGGACAAAAAGACACTGTTGCTGATGGCCCTGCCAATCCCACTGACATTGTGACTGAACAATCTTTATTGCCTTTGGAACTAACCCCACAACAGGACTACAAATCAAAGTTAAGGTCTGCCATTCGGACTCTGGCTAATTAAGTCCATTGGGCGTCGGTCCAGTGGTGAAGCGGTTGGAGCATGAGAATGGATTTTAACACCTTGACTATGTGGGAGAAAAATAAAATGAACTCTAGAAAAAGACATAATGGTCCTACTATATGTTTGACAGTATTATTTTTCCTCATGGCAGTTATGACGTGTCTTGGTTGGATTCTCCACACTGTTTTTCCTACTGCGCCCACGTCATCGATCTCGCTAGAGGATCAGGCTGACCATCTCGATGAATGGCTCCGTCAGGCTAGCAATAAAGTTGCCCCCTTTAAAAAAATCAAAGCTAAGCGCCTACACGACGCACAACGATGGTTTACGGACCAACTCAAAGCAGATAAACTTGCCCTGCGGCAAGCTGAACGCCGTTGGCGTCGCAAATCTCGACCCACAGCTCAAACTTGTTTACACTGATTCTCTAAAATCCTATAAACAATCGATCCTGACAGCTAAGACGGCCTATTTTTCTCAAAAAATACTGAATTCAAACAACAAAACCAAGGATATCTTTTCAATTGTAAACGAGCTGTCTGTGCCTGATAGAGCCACTCCCCAATCCCAGCCTACCCAAACCCTGTGTGATTCGCTCAACTCTTACTTCATCGAGAAAGTCACAACCATAAAAAACAATATCCCGACCCCTGCGTCCCCTACTCCCCCTCCCCTTCCCCCCAGGAATACCAGTATCCTGACGGAGTTTCCTCCCATCTCCCTACAAGAGTTTTCCTCCCTTCTCCTCAAAGTCAGCTCGGGGTCCCCAAATGACTGCTGCCCCCCGCAGATTCTGAGAGAAGCTTTTCTTGCGTGCCCAGGCCCCCCTTTGGCATTACTCAATAACTCCCTTGCTACTGGGGAGGTCCCCTGCTCTTTCAAGCAAGCTGCCGTCTTACCTATTTTAAAGAAACCCAACGCGGACCCCACAATACTAAGCAATTACAGACCTATTTCCCCCCTCCCCTACCTAGGAAAAATTTTGGAGACCCATGTCACCCGCTGCCTGAGCTCTTTTATTGAGAAATCCTCTTTTCTAGACCCCCAACAAGCTGGATTCAGACCCCTCCACTCCACTGAGGCGGTCATAGTAGCAGTCATGGACACCCTCAGGAAGGGCGCGGACAAAAACACCTCTCAGGCCCTTGTCCTACTAGACCTCTCGGCGGCATTTGACACGGTCGATCACACCATCTTGATCGACCGTGTCTACAATGCCGGCATACAGGGTGTGGCCCTTGACTGGCTCCGATCATTCCTTAACCAGCGATCACAATCTGTCCACCTGTCCACCTTCTCTGCAACCTACACATCCCTCACCTGTGGTGTCCCACAAGGCTCTGCACTATCTCCCCTTTTATTTAATTTGTATTTGCAACCTCTTCTAGCTTCCCTTCTCAACTCCCCGGTTACAATTTTCAACTACGCGGACGACCTCCAGTTAATTTTTCCCATTGATTCCCTCCCTTCCTCCCGTCTGAACTTCCAGTCCATCATGCTGACTATCACAGAGTGGATGTATCACAGCCAATTAAAGCTGAACCCCACTAAAACTGAGCTCGTATTGGTGGGGGGTCTCACACACCCATGGAATTCCACCTTCTGGCCAACATCTCTGGGGACGGCACCCACTCCTGTGAGCACTGTGAAAAGTTTGGGGGTGATCATCTCTGAAGACCTTTCAATGAGACCGCAAATTAACTCTGTCACCTCAGCCTGTATTTTCCATCTCAGGCGGATTCGCAAGATCAGCAGGTTTCTCACCAGAGAAGCCCTGATCCAAGTCATCATTGCACTCATCACCTCCAGGCTTGACTATGCCAACATGCTGTACGTGGGAATTCCGGCATGCCACCTCCACCGCTTGCAGCTGGTGCAGAATCAGGCTGCCCGCCTGATTTTCCGCCAGCCTAAACATCAGCACGTTACTCCCCTCCTTCGTAGTCTGCACTGGCTCCCGGTCTCTAAACGCTGCACCTCAAGGCCCTTTTGGGTGCAGCCCCCGCTTTCATCTCTTCGGTCCTGACTCGCCACATTCCCCTTAGAGCTCTTCGATCAGCATCTCTCAACCTCCTTGTGGTCCCCAAATTCAAACGGAAAAAGCATGGCGGTCTGAGCTTCTCTGCTCTGGCCCCCTCTACTTGGAACTCTCTGCCACCCCCACTTCGTCTTTGCCCCAACTATGACAGTTTTCGCAAACTATTAAAAACTTTGCTCTTCCAATCCGCCTACGAATAACTTCCTTGCCCTGGATCACTGTACCTGTCAACGAGCGCCATGAAACCGTTGGTGAAAGTGCGTGGTATAAATAATTTTAATGTAATGTAATGTAATGTAACACAACACACCTCTCATACACCCAACAGCATTCAGGAACACACCTATCACGACCTACCCCCTCATGAACAAGCCCATAGACTAGCCTTGTGAAACAATACCTTCATACAGATGCTACACCACACTCAGCAGGCCAGTAATAGCACCAATTGTTGGATATGTGGCCGCATCCCACCTCATCAGAAAAAGGGAGGGATGCCTCTTTTTCCTTTCCCATTCTCTTATAATGGAACTTGTGAAGCCTGGTTCGCCCTAATAACAGCTGATGATACTACCCCCACCTCCTGCTCTGACGGAAATAATTCATGCAAGAATGGGTGGCCTTGGGGGGATTTAAACAAGATACTCAATACTGCCTGTTACCCTAATAAGGAGGGAAATCCTCAGGCGACAGGTACAGTCCTAGAAAGTGAAGAATACAAGCAAGGGAACATGACCATGTCCTACAAGATGTTAAATACCAAACCTAAAAAGAATGCTGGTCCCCCTTCCATCTCGGTCTCACCAGTAAAAGGACACCTGTGCATCCAGAAAAATGGCTCTGTTCCATTAGGACACAGTGACTGTCATACCATTATAAGTTTTGAAGACAGAGGAAAGTCCTCATTTCTAGCATCTCGCCGTACTTATTTCATCTGTGGCCAAACGGCCTATGTGCAGCTGCCCTTGAACTAGGGGAGAACTTGCTATATAGCATTCCTGTTACCCCCTGTCTTTGTGGCCCCATCCACTTACCACCGAGACCTCCTAGTGCCCCATGTCAGATCGTCCTGGGGATGGCAACTGCTGTCAGCAGCAGGTATAATATTCCTGATAATAACTGGATGCTGCCTTTGCATCCAATGTGGCCCTGCCCTGTGTGGTCTATGTGCTGCAAACTGCATTCCTAAACCTCTTGTCCAGCAGAGAGAAAGGGAAAGAATTATGCTACAAGAATGTATAGATGATCTCATGCAAATTGAGATATAATGTAGGTACACTCTGGGGCAAGGAGGGAATGTGGAAATAAAATTGACAATTGTGCCCCATCATTTCCCTGTTTCTGCCTGGTAGCCATTTTTCTCAGACAAACACCCATTTTGTGTGTGACATGCTCTCAGCAACTTGTCTGAAAACTGTCCTTCACATCCCCATTGAATCTTGCACAACCCCCTGCTCCTTGTGGTCGAGCCAATTCCAAGAAGCCTGCCTGTGTGCCTTCCCCCAGTTGTGCCAGAGACTCAGCCACATCCTGTCCATTGTTGGTAACTCAGCCAGTCACACCAACTGTCCTGTGACCACCCCCAACTAATAGAGGAAGCACAAGGTTGTACACTGTGAACACACACATTTCTGCTGTTCTGCCAATTCTGGGAACCAGCAGCAGATAGTTCCTGTTCTTAACTGTAAGACACCCTGCACCTGGCATCTTAGTTCATTGACCACCCTTTCCTGTGCTTCAGCCAATTCCCAGAACCAGCAGATAGTTCCTGTTTTAAGAATTAGTTACTGCAAGCCAGAGAGCAGATGGTCTCTGTTTTACACAAGATAGTTCCTCTTTTTGACATGAAGCACGAGCACAAACCCCAAATGAGGAAGCCTCCCCCTTCCAACTGTCAGGCCTATTTCACATCGCAAGTCCCCTCACGAAGCCTAAGACACGCCCCCATTTCTTCACAATCTGCTCCTCTTGCTGATCTTTGTTCCTCTATCTGCCATGACCTGTTTGTTCCTCTATTTTGCCTCGTGACCAAGACTGTATAAATGTCCTGCTGTTGAAAATAAAGACACCCCACCCCACTTCAAGAGAGGGACTTGAGAGATTGCTCCTTTGCCCGCTTGGTGCTGGAAGCGCTCCCCTTAACTCGAGTTATTGGTCTCCTCCTCCTTCATTTGAGCACCACGGACTCCTCGCTTTGCATTGACAAGAAATTATGATTTATTAAGCATAGAAATTCAGAAATGAGGTAATAAGTACATTTAGTTTACCACAAACCTCCTGTGGGTGTACACCACTTTTCTACCCAGAATACTGTATTTCAGGGTCTGCCAAATTGACTGAAGCCTTCCTTGTTTGTACAGACCTCGTAGTCCACCTTAAAGGTGAGGCTGGCCTTTTGGAGGTGTACGCTCCTGGCTACCTAATTTTCCTGCCTTCCTGTAAACAATCTGCTTCAGGGGTGGGAACGGCTTTGTCCTCGAGTGGGAGACAAGAATATTTGCACCTCAAGGGCGGTGAAGTCTTTGAGGTTCACCGCCTTGATTGCTGTAAACACTATCCATCCTGGAGGCAGAAGGTGTGACCTCCTTCCTGTCCAGGCTTTTATCTCGGAGGGCCACCTCTTGTCTTGGCAGCAAACGGCTTGGGGAAACCCACCAAGACACTGGGCCACTGTATCCTAAGGGGTCACCTACTCAGGGTGGCACCCCTGTGCATGCCAGTTTACCTTTGACATGAGAATGGTGTTGGGGGTGAAAAAGCATGGTGTTTGACACCAAACATGACATAATTCAGTTGTTCAATAATGGAGCTGCCTATCTCGAGTTTTCTCTGTAGCCAGCCCATGTAACTCTATTGACCGCCGCTCACTTACAGTAAAATCTTGCTGTACAGGGTCATTGTAGAAATATATATGTATAAACATATATATCCACACCTTTAATATAATGCACTCTACTTCCTGGACTTAGGATGACAACCTTAAGAGTGACTTACTTACATTATGGCAGTGGTGTGGCTCTGTAGCACATGGTGTGAGCCGAGTCACTGACAGACAGGCGGCTCGTGCAGGATTGCAATGGCAGACCTGCAGACATACTTTTACTTGGGCCACACAGGGATTTGATTTGATTTGATTTATTATTTTATAGAGCGCGCGAATGCCCAAGGGCTTCTTGGCGCTATGACAATAGATGGTGTTCAGGACTGACCGAACTGTCTAGCAGGCGGCAGTAAAGAGCCAGGTTTTCACTGCTTTTCTAAATGAAAGTAGGGATGGACTGTTTTTTATAGAGGTTGGGAGCAGGTTCCATACTTTTGCTGTATGTAGTAGGAAACTTCTGCCTCCCCATCTGGCTCTTTTGAATTTCGGCGCCAGGATCAATTTGGCTTGACTAGATCTAAGAAGCCTAGTGGGTTCGTACTGTTTCAAACGAGTTTTTAAGAACTGAGCGCCTGACCCATGAAGTACCTTGTAGGCCAGACACAATGATTTAAACTGAATTCTTTTGGCGATAGGGAGCCAGTGCAAGGTTTTTAGTTTGTAGGTGATTGGCTCATATTTAGGAATGTCAAGCACCAGCCTTGCTGACGCGTTCTGCAAACGCTGTAGTTTTGATAAAATTTGCACCTTAGCTCCGGCATACAGGGCATTCCCGTAGTCTAATCTAGACAAGGCAAGGGCGGTTACAACTGTTTTCCTAGCATCCATTGGAATGAAGGGAAATAGTTTTTTAATCATTTTCAATATGAACCAGACTGATGAAGCCAATTTGCTGGCCTTTTTTTTTTTTTTACTTTTTTTTTTGTCCTCATATATGCCACCAGAATTCTTATGCTCTAGATGGATCTCGCTGTTACCTCTTATACTGTAGTTTTCGTGTCCGCCCCGGAAACAGTATCATGGCAAACAGGGATGTCCCAGAGGTAGGCTGTTTTCCTTATCCCACTCCTCAGAGCCTATTTTGGGCGCCCTAGGCAAAGTGGAGGACAGGACCGACACAACCTCTGGCATAATCATAGGACCGCTCACCTGTTCATCCAGATCACCAGTTTAGACCAAACATTTTCAGTGCTCTCGTTACAACCAGCTAAGTCCATTTTACAAACTTCCATTATATATTTCAAGCATATTACAAATCTAGGGGGAGACGCTGACTTCCACTCCATACAAATTTGTCTCCTTGCAATAACTATTATATAAAAAATAAACTTAGTGTCTAGATTGTTAATATTATAATCGTCTGTTAAGCCAAAAAATACAAGTCTACGAGAGCAAGTAATAGTTATAGAAAGTACGTCACTCAAAAAATCCGTTATCGCTTTCCAATAATCTTGAATAGCTGGACAATCAAGGAAAATATGGACATCATCAGCGGTACAATGATTACATCGAGGACAGTAGTAATTATTACGAGTAATCTTATGCAGTTTGGCAGGGGTCCAATAGACTCTATAAGCCGTAAACAACTGATTACGTCTTAAATTGGCTGGTTTAATTAGCCTCTGTGAAAGCGTAAAAGAGTCTGACCAAACTTTACAGATTTCCTCAGGAGGGTCGGATATACAGTTTCCCCATAATTTTTTCAGCTCCAAGTGCAAAGTACTATACTCTTCTGTGATCATTAAATTATACCAAAATGAAAGTTCTTTTAACCATTTCCCCCCCCTGCCAATTGCATCAAGAATGTCTGTATTTTTCTCCCTTTGCATATTTTGACTAGACCACCAGGCAGATAATTGATAATATTTGAACCTAGTCAGCTGGCCATTGGTTAGTTGTGCTAAAGAGTTCCAGTTTACTAAGCCTGAATCTCCCCAAAGATCACCCCAATTTTTTAACCCGGCTGTTATCAAAGGTTGTGAAAGGCGATCTTGAAGACATTGAGGTGTACCAGGAGAGTCCCATATTGGAGTGTGTGAATGATAATAAGGGATATCGAATGTCTTCCTGATAAACCCCCAGTTTCTTAATGCAGTCTGTAAGATTCTGAGGCGAATTTTTAAAAAAAAATTCTGGTCTCCAAACTTAAATAAAAAGAAATCATGGTCATAAGGTAGATCGTTTAATAAGGCTTGAAACAGGCGGCCCTGCGATGATGCATCTAACTTGTTTGCAAGGAGCCTAAAATTTTTAAAGTGGAAGGCATGGCAGTATAACATTAAATCCGGGAGGGCTAACCCTCCAATTTTTAAGCCCCTTCTCAGCTTCTTCCATGCAATTCTAGTGGACTTGCAGGCCCATATGAATGATCCGATTTTGCCCTGTAAAGTATTAATGTCTTTAGGTGAAAATGATAGAGGAATGCAGTTAAATAAGAAAGTCAATTTTGGAAGAATTATCATCTTAATAAGATTGACACGGCCATATATATTCAAAGGCAGGCTCCCCCATCTGATTAAAATTTTATTGATGTCTTTAGCCACCTTTTGCCAGCTGAGTAATGTAATGTCTTTTACAGATTGGGTTAGGTGAATTCCCAGGTACCTCATTGTCTGTTTTGCACCCGATATGTGTATGTTATTATTCCATCCCATAATCTCCGTTTTCTCCTTATTTATCTGGTAGCCTGACAGATTCCCAAATTCTTCCGATAAGAAAAACAACCTTGGTATTGCTGCTGAGTGATCAGAGGTATATAAGAGAAGATCATCTGCATACAATGCCACTTTCAGAGACAGGTTACCGAGCTGGAATGGTTGAATTATATTGTCTTCTCTGATGCCACACACAAAAGGCTCCATATACACATCAAACAGAAGGGGAGACAAGGGGCAGCCCTGCCTGGTTCCACGAGATATATCAAACCAATCGGATAGGATTCCATTAACTAGAACCTTCGCCTTTGGATTATGATATAATGATCTGACCGCCTCTATAAAAATAAGAGGGAACCCAAATGCCTCCATTGTGGCCCATAAATACTTCCAATTGACCTGATCAAAGGCCTTAGCCGCATCTATGGCGATCAGAGCAAGCGGAAGACTTTTAGTGCTGGCATAGTCTATGGCTCCTATTGCTTGAAAAGTTAATTCATTTAACTGTCTCCCTGGTATAAAGCCTCTCTGGTCAGGGTGAATTATGGATTTTATAACCTTCGATAGTCTAGTGGCTAGAATTCCAGAATAGATCTTCATGTCGGTGTTTAACAATGAAATGGGTCTGTAGGACTCTATTTGTTTAGAATCTTTGTTAGGTTTTAGTATGAGCGTTATAATAGCTTCAGCCCAAGAGGGGGGAGTAGAGTGACCGTGGATTAATAATGAGTTAAAAAGATCCCTTAGCGGAAGTATTAGTTGATCTTTATTATCCAAATAAATCTCCACTGGCAACCCGTCTGAGCCTGCAGCTTTCCCTCTTTTCATTTTCTTTAGTTGTCCCAGAATTTCCCCTTCTGTGATCTCACTTCCCAAATAAGCTTTCTCTGTTTCAGACATTAGCGATAAATGTTTTGTTGCCAGCCAGGATTCTAAATCCTCCCCCTTAGGATCTTTGACTTCCGTGTAGAGACTACTCATAAAGGACCTTGCTTCTCCTCTGATCTCTGCATCCGTTTCCATCAACTCTCCTGTCTGCCGTTGTACTAAGGCTTTAATGTTATTTCTTGTTTTCTCTTCTCTAGCTTTCCAGGCTAGGAGGGCTCCACACTTTTCCCCGTATTCAAAATTTTTTAGTCTACTAGACTCCCATTTTTCTTTAAGAATTCTCTCATCTGAAATTTTTAACTGAAGTTGTAACTCTGTAAGTTCCTTCTCTAGCGAATGTACTCTACTAGAGTTCGTTAGGATTGCATTTTGTAATTCAAGATCCTTTCTTGTTATTGCAGTCAAGTCTTCCTTTCTTATTTTTTTCCTACTCTTTCTCTTATGATTCATTAATGAACTTAAGACTCCCCTCAGATAGGCCTTGTAAGTTTCCCATACGACTTGAAGGGAGGAAGTTCCTGAATTTATTATGAAGAATTCTAATGTTTTGTCTTTAATGTCTACTTTTATTTGTTCATCTAATAAAAGTGATCTCTCCAGTGTCCACCTAAGTTGTAGGGGAGATGTATTCAGTTCAATTACCATCTCCAAGACAGCGTGGTCCGATAGTCCTGTAGGTGTGAAGGAGAGGTAATTGATATCTTTGAGAAGGTGTTGATCGACCAAAAAATGATCTATTCTTGAATGGTTCTTATATTTCTTACTATAAAAAGTAAAGCCTAATTGAGTTCTATATTTTTTCCTCCAGACATCAACTAGAGTAAAATCTTTCATTAGGGCGTCCAGGATGGCAAGTGATTTTAAGGGAGCATGGTATTTAGCTTTAGAGGTTCTATCCAACTTTTGGTCAAAGACCAGGTTGAAATCACCACCTAGTATTAAAGGGCCAGTTGTCGTGAGTAATGCTGTTTCGAGTTTGGACAGAGGGCTCGAATTATCCTCATTTGGACCGTAATACACAGCGATGGAGTAAGGGATATTTTGAATATATGTTTCAGCGACTAACCATCTTCCCGATTGGTCTGTCTCAAAATTTCTTAGAGTTATCCCTCTGTTTGCTCGAATTATGATAGAAACTCCCCTTGTGGCACCTGCTTGCCTGGAGCTAATTATCTCTTGGACCCACCCAAGCTTTTTAAAGAGAGAATTACACACTGCGGCCTCTAGGTGTGTTTCTTGAAGCATTATGATTTGAGCATCAATATTTTTTAGGAATTCACAAATTCTGTTCTGTTTTATTTTTTCCCCTAAACCGTTAATGTTCCAGGACAGGACCTTTAACTTATATGAATTGATCATGAATCTAATATCCACTCATACCCATCCATGCCTCTATACAGAATAAGTTTGTTTATATATAAGGATTTTTTTTCTTTTAATTTCCCCCTGACCCCCCCCACCCATACAGCCCCTCCCCCCTGAGGAACCCCCTCTGCATACCTGGCGATGACTTTGCCTTTTCGGCGCAGCCGGGTGGTGTCCGCGACCAATAATAAGTTTTTAGCGAGATGAACTGAATCAGAAATAAATCATATCCCCAGTTTTATCATGCAACATTTTATGCAATAATTAGCTTTCTCGTGTGCCCCCAATACTAAATTTTAGCGAGGCGAACTGAATCAGAAATAAATCATATCCCCAGTTTTATCATGCAACATTTTATGCAATAATTTGCTTTCTCGTGTGCCCCCAACCGCATTTTTTTGTTTTATTTTTTTTTCCCACCCTCTTTTTTTTTTTCTTTTTTTTTTTTTCTTTTGCAGTTTCTACCATCTTTAAGGTGAACGCCAGACTTTCCAGTACTACTCCTCCTGCTCGCTTCTCATTCGGTCCAAAAGGTTATCAACCTCTTCTGGCTGTGTGAAACTGTAGGTCTTATTCTTCCACATGATCCTGAGCATAGCCGGAAATCTCATTTGTACCTGGGCTCCCAGCGACCTCAGATCCGGCATTCTAGTGCCCAGCTCCCATTGTCTTTGTGCAGTTCTTGCTCCGATATCCGACCTAATAAGATAAGAACTAGACTTGTAGAGGAGGTCTGTTTTTAAAAGAGATCTCCTCAAAATAAGCTCCTTGACATTATACGTTTGGAAGTTTACTAGTATTTTTCTAGGTTGTTTCCTGTCTGTACGTCTCTTATAGGGGTCTCTGTGCACCCTTTGAATTTCTGCCTCCAAATCTATTTCCGGGCGATCTTTTAGGACACCTTCTCTCAGAAGTTTACAGACAAATACCTTTATGTCCTCCAGCTCTTCCCCCTCCGGTATTTTCAAGATTCTTAGGTTGTTCCTACGTGCTTGAGTCTCCAACCGCTCAATATCCATAACCAAAGATCTATTCTGGACTTTTAAATGCTCTATATCTTTTTGGTTACCATGCACTGTTTTGTTCAAAGCAGCTGTTTCTGTTTCAAGGTTCCCTGTACGAAGAGTGACCTGCTCCAGCCTAGATTCTAATGCATCAAATCTATCTTGTATGGTTTTTTGGTTGGTCTCTGAGATCTCAAATTTCAACATCATATCGCCTCTAAGAGATTGAAAGAGATCCCCTAACCTGTCGCTCTCCCGCTCCCTCTCACCAAGGTCCACAGAACTTCTCCTCGTTCCAGAAATTATTTGAACAGTTTGGTTATCTTTACTTACTTCCTTTCTCCTCGCCCCACCTATTGAATCTTTGGAGCTACTTTGTGCAGGTTTTACTGCTCCAGACTGACTCTTGAGGTTCGTGGGGTTCTTATCCTGGTTTCCTTGGGCCTCGTCTACTGGGTTTACTTTATTTACATTTGCCGGAGTACCTATTACTGTTACATTTTCAGTCTCAGTCTCAGTCTCAGTCTCAGGGGGGTTTAACTGTCCTAAGCTCTCTAAACTCGACATATGAGTTCCCTCAACATTTTCCATGTTTTCCAGGTTTTCTAGGACCTCGTAGCGGTTTTTTAAGGGTACGATGACAGTATTGACCTCCGACTGCACAGATGAAAGCCTAGCTTGATCTAAGACCTTAAAGACAGATTTAAGGGATGGGGTGCTTTTGACCGCCTGACATTCAAGGGGTGCCCCTTTAAGTTTCTTAACTAAAGTAGACTTTTTCTTTCTACTTTTACAGGGAGTTAGTGGCATGGGCCGCTCCCTCTCTTCAAATTCAAATTCCAAAGCACCTTTTTCCTTTAATTCAACCCTAGATCTCAGCTGATACCTATTTCTTCTTATTGGGAGAATATTCCCCTTTTTTACGGGATTGGAGCTTACCTCCACTGCGATAGGCTCCACTGTCGCAGATAACGCCGCTTCCGTTAGACTTGAATCCCACCGGCTTGGTACCTCTCAAAAATGCAGGCTCTTGTGCTGAGACTTTCCCTAAAATAGCATAGCCATCCTTGTAAGTAGAGACATCAGACTGCGTTAGATCCATACAGCAACCCGACCTCCCAGTGATGTGAGTGGGAGAAGTCTCTACCGCTTTAGTCCCATACCCCCCATATCTTGCAAAAGAATAAAGCTTCTTTCTCACAGGCTGTATTTTACAGGATTGCTGCTCAGAGGTGTATGCCACCAAACCTCCAAGTTTTAGTCTAAACAGCACGGAGCGACATCTGCTCCATAGGCACCGTCGGCGTTCTTCCAGTATGAAAAAACAGGTAAGCGCAGGTCCGTTAAGGCCCTCGCACCGTTTTTTTATTTTATTTATTTTTTTTATTTCCTTTTACCTGCTGGGAGGCTAAGCCGGTGTAGATACGTTATATTGCCTCTCTCGCCAGTCGCTGCAGGTTAGATACATACGAACACAGTCTGCTCCACATACTCTGCCCGCATCTCTCGATCGTTGTGTTTTGTTTTCCCCGCCGGCAGAGCCGGGTTTGCGCGGTCCTAGCGCTGCCTGCGACCTGCAATCTCCTCTCGGGCGACCGGCTGGCCAGCAACCTCAAAGAGAAAACAAACAGAGGTGCCGGCTTAACTGAGTGCTGGATAATGACGGGGGAAAACGCTTCTGCCGCTGAGAGAGCACAAGTTTGGGAAAAAATGTATAAGTACACCATATTTACAAGCACGTAGTTAGTTAAACATGTTTTGCACACGAGTGTTTTATATCTAGGAGTGAAATATACAGAGTGTTCTATATTCAGTAGCGAAATGTATAAAATGTTAAGTAGAGTAATAATAAGTATAACTGTGTGAGATTAATGAAGAAATGTTGGAATGAATATGAAAACCTCACGTTCTCATGTTAAAAGAATCATGTCCGAATTAAATGTAATTCTGAAATCCAGTAAAATGTGTAGGCCTCAGGGCAATTCACAGCAAACCTAAACGTGCTGCTAAAATAATGTGAGATAAGGTTGACGTGGTTCTTCCAAATGTATTATTGAACTTAGGGTTGAAGTATATGCTTTATAGATGTGTTATTTTAGAAACGTATGCTAGTTAAGAATGTTTGCTGTTTAAATCAAGTTAATGTTTTAAGAGTGCAGGGACCCGCCTCATGTAAATCAAGTAGGCCTGAACAGATAATGTCATATCGTTTGAACTGCCATGTGCTCGTTAAGGAAGAAGTCGAGAGGTGTCCAGCACAGAGCTTGGAGTGTGTTTTACGACCTAAAGATATGGTGGAGTCTGGAATTTGAGGCCCACTGCAGGACGAACTGTATGCAGGTGCGAGGGTCCTAATCAGCTCGAATGAAAGGGACTTTGTTCAGTGGCGCCTTGCGCAGACCTGTAGGAGTTTCCAGGAATTTAGGGGGTATCGGCGCATTGGAGAAGAAGCCTGGGAACCAAGGTCAACTTTAACGAGGGTCTTCAAGAGTACCATCATGGAGTTTGCCGCGCAAAGATATACCACGTGAGGGGCGTCCCAAGGGGGCGTTTCTGTTGGAAATGTGATTCAGTATTAGGGAAAGAGACCCGGGAGGAGAGCAGAGCAGATGATTTTGGGAGCCTAAGGAAGCGGATGGGTAGGCAGATAGGCTGATCAGGAGAGACCCATTATCAGAGAAGAGACAAAGAGAAGTGTGTGATCTTCTTAGGAAGTCACCACGGCTGACACCTAGAGGGGTAAAGATCTTGCTAAGTAGGGATGTCAATTAGTATAGTGTAGGGACAGACTAACCTTAATTTTCTTTTCTGTAATGACTTTGAGGTTGCAACTTGTATCCATTTTGGCAACCCTTATGGTTTTCGAGCTTGTACTTATTATTTTGTTTTTCAGACTCAGACTACTCAAGAAGTTCATGTTCATAGTGATACCAATTTATCTTTTGAATCTCATTTTGAGAAGTTTGTATCTTCAGTTATCTTTGACTTTATATTAAATCTTTGAAACATAAAAATTGGGTCAGTGGTCCTTTAGAGTGGTGTAAGTTCTTAAATTGATTGACTTATTGTAAGATTACCTTTTACTCAATGACAGGTACCAACGATTCAGTCGACTTAGTTTGGGATTTGGTAAGGTAACTAGTAACCAGTAATCCCGCGTTAGCAGTTGGTAGCAGAGTGAGGATGGTTATCTTCTTGAGGAAGGTAATCTAGAGAGGTTAGTTTACCCCAAGGCCCGAGACGTCGAGAGACGAGCAGCGGAAGAATCGTGTGCCGAAAAGTGCAGACGGTGCGAGAAAAGCAGCAGTATCGGAGGAGAGTGAGTATACAAAGGGTCATGCGTGAACAGATTGCGGTGTTTTGTGTTGTATTTGTATTGTAATGTCTTGCGGAGATGAATGCCTGTAGTGTGAATGAGAGAAGGTTGTGAGCGCGCGCAACCTGGTAAACTGGTAACCTGGTAAACGGGTGAACTGGTGAAATCTTAAGTTCAGGCCAGAGCTTAAGTGGTTTTGGGTGTATCGAACATCCAGGGTAGTTGTCGACCATAGTACGGAGGTCACGAGGTACCATTGACCGCCGTGGATCCAAGATAGGGGGAGTGTAAGAGTGAGTGTATGAGTAACGGACGCTGGTCGAAAGTTACTGTGTGCGAGTAACCTATCGGAGAAGGCGATTGTCTGGAAGTAAACGGAAAGACATTTCGCCAAGTTAAGGTGACAACTACAGAAAGACTGTGGGCGTACAGTCAAGAAAGGTGATCGCTTGGACGGAAGTAATCATTTTTCAGAGTATGAATGGGACGCGTGCATGACCGAGGAGACGAGCTGAGTAAGGAGGGGAACTGCTGCGAAGGGGGACGGGTGACGTCGGCTAGAGCCGCGCTGTGATTGAGCGGTTGGTGTGACGTTAGCTAGAGCCGCGCTCTGGTTGGGCGGCTAGAGTGACGTCGGAGGAAAGTCGCGTACGGATAGGCCAGTTAGTAAGAACGGCGCTGAGATTGGTGGATTGTCATCAGGAAGTAAACAAACGCGGAGAAAAGAGAAATCATGAAGTGTTTTAAGTGTTTGAAAGGGATTTTTAAACGTAAACGAAGTGAACATTATTACGGGGAAGAGGCTCCGCCGGAGGGTACGCCAGCTCATTATATGGCAACGAATGTTGGGCTGCATACCATATTATGGATTGGGGCTTGGAATAAGCTTACGGAAGGGAATGAGGAAATGCAGTTCCCGAAGTACGGGACGTTTAAATTAGAGGTGTTACATCGGCTAAAAGCAACCATGTCCTCATTGAAACCCTCACCTAGACCAACACAGTTTGAGGCCCTTAATGCATGGATTAAGGCTGCACACGACCGAAATTTGAACAGGCGTCAACAAAGGCTGACGCGATCGGTAAGGGCAGAGCGAGATTCCAAATGGGATGAGGAGGAAAAGCGTTGGAGGGTACAGGCTATTGAGGTGGAAAAAATGTATCCGATGAGGGAGGTGGCAGGAGGAGGAGGAAACATCATGGAAGAAGACGAGGAAAGCGAGTCGGAGGACAATCTGATAAACAGATTGTTAATGGATAGACCGCCTCCGAGAGTGGGGGTGATAGAAGATAGAGGGCTCGCAAGGGAAGATGGGAATGCCATAGAGGGGTATACACCACTCCCTATATCGGAATGGACACCTATCAAAGGCGGAGAAACACCTCAAAACAATACTGTACAGAGTGTAGTGGGAAGGTTTGTGGTGCAGAAAACGCCAACCACCGAAAGGGCTGAGTCTGTGGGATTGCCAGATGCTCTTCAGGTGCCTGTTACCATAGGACCCATAGTTTCGATCTATAACCCTGAGAGAGATAGAGAGGAACAACAAAGGCAATTGGATAGAGAAAGGATGGAGATAGAAAGAAGGAATAATGTGACAAATGCATGGAAACAATTGCCAGGATCGGTAACATGGAATACCCCATTAGACACAACTGTCGGTCCCAATTCAGAACAGGGAGGTCCGAGAGGACCAATGGATCTAAGGGGACCGCGGCCAAGACCCTATTCAGAATTAAGAGCTGATTTGAGGGAATGGGACGGGTCCATAGTATCTCCGAGTAACAGGACAAGGACAGAATCAGAATGGGAAACCAGGGGTAATGGGACTGTATCTCATTGTGGGGCCAGCGAAAGTAGTCAGGGCCGGGAAGGCCAAAGTCAAGAGAATAGAGGGGATGCATGTCCTACAAATCAGAGAGAACAGCAGGAACAAAATACGAGGAGTATGGAGTGTGAGGAGGTGTCTCGCCTCACGCAAACAGAGGGAGACCAAAGAACGCAAGAGTACAGGGATAGGTTTAGGTGCACCCATCACGCACACGCACCTGGGGAGAATGTACAGCACTGGCAAAGAGGGAACAGTGAAAGGTCACGTCATACATCGAGTGATCGGAGGTCACAGATGCATGAGGAAGAAAAAGGGAGTAACGGAATTCCTTACCATGCATCCCGTGAAACTAGACAGGATGGGGAACGCGGGGCTATGAGGCGCGAAGGAGTGTTTCACTACCCACCCCGAGAAGATGGAAAGGCATGGGACCTAGAGAGATGGGAACAGGGGAGGACTCCCTTTAACTCACCAGTGCCTAGGCGCAGGGCTAGGAGCTGGGACGGGAGGGAGGCAGAAGGTACATCTGGACCAGAGGTGCTGAAAGCCGCGATAAAGGTTAAAAGACTTGATGTCTCCAGTCTGAAATCCGATCTAGACGAGATTATAGAAGGAACGGTGCCTTTAGAAAGGATCGATTTGTACGAACAAGACGAATTGCTATTCATAGCGAAGGATACTACTAGGAGAGCTAGAGCATTCCACGAGAAACTGTCTAATTTGGCCGACAGGTATGCTGTAGATTTATCTAGGACAAGGGCACTACAGAGTAACCATAGGTTACAATACTCAGACCAAGACCTAGATGAGAAGAGGACTACTGGATTGAAAACTCACATAAGGGAGTTGATATCTGGGATAAGAGTGTGGAGAGAACTGGATAAATGGGAAGAAAGGTGGTCAAAAAAGGGCACGGTTAGACGAAGTACAAATGTGATGACTCCTGAGGGAAGGGTAATGCAGATGGAGGCATTCCCTTTGCGAGAAATATCAAATGGAAATTATGTACATGTGCCCTGGAGTAGAGGAGACTTAGCTGCATTTACCAACTCATTTCCGAAGTTGAGGGACAATCCAGTAGAGTGGTATAAGCAGGTAGAAAGGTTTGTTAAAATTTCGAAAGTATTGTGGATTGATTTGAACACGTTGTTTGACATCGTGGTCCCATCTGATCTGTGGACCCCGTGTAAGACTAGTGTCGAATGGCCAAATGCTGAACCAGTGAGGGATGTTCGAACTAATGGACCAGCTGAGATTGTCATGCGAAAGTATGAAAGGGTAATAGCTTGGTTGAAAGATAAGGTACCACCACAGGATATAGATTGGGTAAAGATAGATCGAACAAGGCAAGAACCGAAGGAGACCGTGCATGAGTTTTATGAGAGGTTGTTGAAAACATTCAAGCAATACAGTGGACTTGATGTAATGGATCCCAAAGATATAGGACAATTTGTGTCAAAGTTTGTCTTGGGGTTGAGACCTGACATTTGCTTGATGATTCAGCAACATTTAATCTGTTGGCAGAACAAACCACTAGATGAGATTTTACGTTATGCCAGATACTGTAGTGATGAAATAGACTCTAAAGCCAAGAATCTAAAGGAGAAATTGATGGTGGTACAAATGCAGTCCGCCGGGAAGGGTGGCCAGCAGAAGCAGGGGATGGGACGAAAGCCAAACGGTCAGAATAAGGACAATGAGGAAGGGCAGAGACCTAGGATAGACTTTGCCACTTTAAAGAAAACGACAAAGTGTCATCAGTGTCACCAGGTGGGGCATTGGCGACGCGAGTGTCCCTTTAACCCTGAAAATGGAGAGCTAGAAGTAGAAGAACAGGTCCAAGAAGTCCCAACGCAAAAGGTGACAGTTCCAAGCAGTAAGGTGGCCAAAGGGGGGACTTCGGCTCCACGGGCCCAATTCCCACAGCCACCGAAGATAGCAACTGGGGGAAAGGTCTTTAAACAAATGCCTCTGTTTATCGAGGAAGAAAAGTGTTATTACATTGATCCATTAACAGGACAACGGGTGAGCAGTGAAGAGGACTGTACCCTCGGGGCAGTCCTAGAAGTGGATCAGAGAGGGCCATTTGTTGAGGCAGAAGTGGCAGGGTGTCCCACTACGTTCTTAGTGGATACTGGGGCTACTCGTTCGACTCTGAGATCAGCGGTGGTTCCAGACTTGCCAATGTCAGGGGAAACTATTCAGGTGGTAGGAGTCGCAAATAAAAGAATGACTAGTCCCTTGACAGAACCAGTGTCTGTGAAAATTGGAAACCACATGAACGAACATCAGTTTGTGGTTTGTGACTCGAGTCCGGTATGTCTGTTAGGAAGGGATTTGTTGTGCAAATTGAACTGCACAATATACTGCACCCCGCAAGGAGTGGAGGTACAGACTACCGACGAAGATGCTACTTTTAAGGTGGCCAATTCAAAATCCTGTGTAGAACTATATCCTACTCTGACAGTAGAAGATCTTCCCCAAGACTTACGAGATGCAGTGGCGTCAGAGGTATGGGATTTCACCGGAGAGGAAATAGGATTGATTAAAGGGGTAGAACCGGTAAAAATTCTGGTAAAACCAAATGCTGAGTTTCCAAGAACGCCTCAATACAAATTGTCACAGGAAACGATTGCAGGAATAAAGCCTGTGATTGAGTCAATGATACAACAGGGAATACTGAAAGAAATCGTGGGTAGTCCTTGTAACTCCCCGATTATGGGTTTGCAGAAACCTAGTGGGAAATTCAGGATAGTGCAGGATTTACGAAAGATTAACAACATAGTCGTTTCATGTTGTCCCGTGGTACCGAATCCTTCAGTGATACTGTTTCAAATACCATGTCAAGCAGAATGGTTCACAGTGGTAGATCTTTGCCAGGCTTTCTTTTCGATCCCATTGGATGAAGAGAGCAGGTATCTTTTTGCTTTTAAAATGGAAGATCGCGTTTTAACATGGTGTCGAATCCCACAAGGATTCACAGACAGCCCATCCATCTTTAATCAGTTGTTGAAGAAGAATCTTGAGAATCTAGTACTGCCACAGAATTCGGTTCTGGTACAGTACATAGATGACCTACTTGTTGCGTCAGAAACAGAGGAAGCCTGTAAAGCAGACTCAATTGCCTTACTGAACCATTTAGCTGAAAATGGACATAAGGTATCTCCGAGCAAGTTGCAGTATTGTTTGACAGAAGTACAGTATCTAGGGCACAGGTTAGAAAAAGGGAAACGTAAGGTGTCCCCAGAGAGGATCGAGGCGATAATGAAAATGAATGCGCCTACAACACAGAGAGAAGTTAGAATGTTCCTAGGAATGGTGGGTTACTGCCGACAGTGGATAGTTAACTTTTCACTGAAAGCAAAGCCCTTACAGAAACTGACGCACAAGGAGGTGAGTGATCCGGTACCATGGGATGAAGAATGTCTGGTGGCGTTTTTACAGCTGAGAGACGATTTATGTCGTGCTCCGGCTCTGGGAATGCCCGATTACGAGAAATCATTTTCACTCTATTGCTGTGAGAGAGAGAGGGATGTGCTTTGTCAGTCTTGGCACAGACCCACGGAAATGCCCGTAGACCAGTTGCATATTTTTCGGCTACATTAGATCCAGTAGCCGCAGCGTTGCCCGGATGTCTCAAATCCGTTGCTGCAACGGGTGTCAGCATTGAAAGGAGCGAGAGTATTGTGATGGGACATCCAGTAGTGGTGTATGTACCGCATTCAGTTGAATTGTTAATGACCAGGACGAAGACGCAGCATCTGACCAATAGTAGGCTCACGCGCTACGAGCAAGTCATTCTTGCCGCAGAGAACGTGACCCTCAGGAGATGCTCTGTCTTGAATCCTGCTACTTTGATGCCATTACCCACTGTGATAGAAGGCGAAGGATGTGAAGACCACGATTGCCTTGATGGGACTGAACTATGCACGAAACCCAGACCAGATATTGTGGATGAGCCATTGTCTGACCCCGATGACATTTATTTTGTTGATGGCTCATGTTTAAGAGACGATACTGGTCGGTTGAGAGCAGCTTATGCTGTTTGTACTATTACTGGAGTTGTGGAAGCCGCTTGCCTGGAAGGAGTACATTCCGCACAGGTAGCAGAAATTATTGCCCTAACTCGTGCCTGCATAGCAGGAAACGGAAAGAGAGTCACCATCTACACGGACAGCCAATATGGTTTCGGTGTGGTTCACGATTTCGGGTAGTTGTGGTCTCAGAGGGGTTACATGACCTCCTCTGGTTCGCCCATTCGAAATGGAGAATTTGTGCGGCTGTTGTTAGAAGCATTACAAGGTCCAGTTGACATCGCAATAGTAAAGTGTGTAGCTCATACTAAGAATACAGATTTTGTGTCACAAGGCAACAGATACGCTGATGAAGTCGCACGTTATTGTGCGGAACAAAATTATTCTTTCTCAAAGGTGGAAATAGAAGGTGCAGAAGAAAGGACAGAATTAAGCATGATGTTAGAGACCGTGGATTCCTGGGAAGATTTGAGGGTAATGCAGGAGAATGCACCAGAAACTGAGAAAAGGGCATGGGAAACAGCAGGTTGTGTGCGAAGTGAAATGGATTTTTGGGTTTCAGCAGATGGGAGAGCTGTGTTACCTGAAGAATTAGCTAATCCCATGGCAAGAGAAATACATGGTCCAGTACATCTAGGAAGGGATGCTATGATGAGAGTGTTTAGGCAAACTTGGTATTGCCCTAAATTTAGAATAGCAGCAGAGTCAGTATGTAAGCGATGTGTTACCTGCCAACAACTGAACGTAGGCAAACGAACACCAGTCACACTGAGTCACATTGGGAGGTCGGGGGGGCCTTTCAATAGAATGCAACTAGATTTCATCGAAATGCCAAGAGTTAATCGCCTTCGGTATGTGTTGGTGATTGTATGCGTATTTTCCAGATGGGTTGAAGCGTACCCTACACGTAGGTGCGATACACTCACAGTGGCTAAATTGTTGCTCAGGGAGTTGATACCGCGCTTCGGGGTGCCTGCCTCTTTGGAATCTGACAGAGGAAAACATTTTAACAGCGAAATAGTGAAGATGTTGTGCTCACACTGAATATCGATCAAAAGCTGCATTGTAGTTATCGACCAGAAGCTTCAGGAATTGTGGAACAAGTGAATGGCACATTGAAGAATAGATTGGCTAAAGTAGTGGCATCCACATCTTTGAGTTGGCCAGATGCTCTTCCTTTAGTGCTCATGAGCATGCGCAGCACCCCTGACAGGAGGACAGGTCTTTCTCCCCACGAGATCCTGATGGGGAGGGCCATGAGACTTCCCACAGTTCCAACTACTGCCCTATTGAATATTACAGATGATCTGATCTTGGATTATTGTAAAGGACTGTCTGACGCCATCCATTCTGTGTCCCTTCAGGTGCATGCGGTTGAAGTTCCAGCATCGAGGAACCTGTGTCATGACCTGAACCCAGGGGACTGGGTATTGGTTAAAAAGCACGTCCGGAAGAACTGCCTAGATGTTCGCTGGCGTGGGCCCTTTCAGGTAATCCTGATAACGAACACCGCGGTGAAGTGCGGGGGGCTGCCAAATTGGATCCATGCATCCCATACTCGAAGAGTTCCAGCACCTCTAGAAGGAACAGCTCCTATCCCAGACGAAAGCCCGGAAGTGGAAGAAGAGTCGCAAGAAGGGATTGAGGCAGCTGAGGGGGTGTCGGAAGAAGTTGGGAACGCATCGGATTCAGAAGAAGAGCGAAGGCAGGACGGCAGTGAGACTGAAGACGCAACTGAAGGGGAAAGCAGCAGTGAATACGAAACAGACACAGATCCGTATCAGAGTGATCAAGAACCGAGTGTGAGGACGAGACATAGGAGAACAAGAGGTGAGGCTGCCTCTTGGCCGGGAAGAGACAGGAGGCTAAGTTTAAGGTCGGCCCAGGAAGAAACCCTTGTCCCTATATCTGAAGACTCGGATCAGGAAGAAGATACTCAGGAGGGAACTGAGGAAGGCCTTAGAAGATCAAGGAGGGTGCGAGTGCCTAGTAGAAGATACTCTACTCCTGATTGGACCTACCTCGTTGCAGATGTCGGGGGGGCACAGAACCGGGAGGATCCGGGAAGTGGACCTGGTCAGAACTAACCCGATCATCACAGTGCAAATAAGGTTTCTACTGCCAGGAGCGGAGACCGAAAGGTTGCTGACACTCAACATCGTTCATCCTCCTCTCCTGAGCGGAATAAGAAAATTGATTTTAGAGACAGTTGAGTTTCCAGTTTGCTGTTCACGATATCCAATATTGGAGGGAACTCTTCTTCGTTTGGAAATGCTTGAGCGAGTAGTAGAAATTCTAGGAGCGCTCATTGTTGTGGATTAATACCATATTGCGAATGTCTTCAAGGGGGCGCAGAACTGGAAAGGTGAAGAAAGTGATCTTGATTAGAACGGACCCCTTTGTAATTGTGGATGTAGAACTGATAGTACCAGGAGTAGAAATTGAAAAAACGTTAACTCTCAATTTCGTCCGTCCACTTGTCCAAAGCGAAATAAGGAGAATAATCCTAGAAACAGTTGACTTTCCATGTTGTGGTACGAACTGCCCAGAACCTGAGGGAATGTTACTTCGGATGGACATTTATGAAGACGTAGTGTCCCTCCTTGAGCCATACATAACTTCAGACGAAAATAAGACTCTTGAAAAGAAATTGTAAAATTGCTGCAAGATAACCTAGTGCCGAGTGGAAGAAGAAAAAATGGTAGGGGTTTCCTTTTAGTGGATGGAGAAGGGCTAGGGTTGTCTATATTTCTACTGGACTTTGAACTGTTTTGCGGAAATAAATTGTCAAGCTTCCAAGTGTTCAAAAGAGAGATATTGCGAGAAAGAAAGACTTTGTTCGAAAAGAGGAAGAAGTTGATGCAGGAAGAACGTCCAGAACCACACTGTTTGAGAACATGGAGGCTGGCAACCCGAACCGCAGGGCAAAATGTATCGTTGACACATTGTTGGGAGTAGTGATTTCCTTGATAGTTTTAGTGGTTACTGTCTCATACATAGTGGGACACGAGAGAGATGCAACTACAGTCCAGGAGGTCAAGGGAGTGTCAACACCGAAAACTACCATTATTAATGATAAGGGAAACATCAATGATAAAGACAAAGCGTTGTTAGATGCAGAAGTAAAAAGGTTACACACAGATGAGTCACAGGGAAACTTCAGGTCAAATGCTTATGCTAAATTGCTTTATGAATACGTTGATGCCATGGAAGTGAAGAATTGTTACGTTTGTATGCAATTACCAGCTTCGGTAGAGGAGGGTATCAGATACCATCATCTTCCGTTGACATATGGAATCACGTGCAGTTTGTTGTTGAGCATATTTTATGGGCGAGAAGGATTTGAGTATTATTTCTCGAATTTCGACTCGACATTGCCAGAGGTCCCGAATTTCAAGCATTTGAACAAGTGGGACTATTACAAAAGCGAAGACAGATTACACAAATGGTTTATTCCATGGAAAACGTTAGATACTTCACATGCTCGAAGAAACAATCTGACTTGTCAAGTGTCAGAAATTGAGAAAAAGTTTATAGGACAGGTAGATACTAGATACAGGAGGCAGAAGATTCTGAAGGCCTCAGGACAATGGGAAACAGATTGGACCAAGGAGGAAAGGGCACATCAAAGAAAAGGTAGTATTGGTCCAATTGCTTTAGATAAGGAGAAACGGGGGAAACTGTGCATTCACAGGAGTTACTCCTATTATGAGAACTTTTATGTAGGTCAAGTCAATTGTGAACATGCCTTTCAATTGGAGTACTACTCTAAGGATTTTTTGAAAGGGATGCAAGCAATACCAAATGTATATTTTGTATGTGGAAGAAATGCCTATGTGAAGTTACCAGATAATTGGTACGGATCATGCTATCTGGCTGTTGTCTTCCCTAAAATATATCATGTTGAGAATTTAGAAACAACAAAGAAAGAAATACCAACTAGGTGGAAGAGAGGGCTGGGTGCAGCAGAAGTAGTTGGAGATGTACTCGGTGCTGCATTCCCAATCTTAGGACTGATATTGAATGACATTAAGATCAGGAGGTTAGCTACAGTCGTAGATAGGCTATCTGCCAGTACTGCAAGATCATTGATGCTGATAGAAGGGGAGATGCAATCGATTAGGGCAATGGTTCTTCAGAACCGACTTGCTTTAGACGTTCTGTTAGCTAAAGAGGGAGGAGTCTGTAAGGCTTTGAAGGTCCAGGAATGCTGCACTTACATTCCAGACAATTCAAAACCTCTAGAGAAGTATATACGAAACATCACTGCCATACACTACGAAATTGAGGACCTGGCAAAAGTAAATGTGTGGGAAAAAGTAGGTCATGGAATGGGTAAAGTTGGAGGTTGGTTTGCCAACTTAGGAAAGGGTATCGTTTGGTACATACTGAAACCCATCATCATAATTGTGATTTGCGTAATCACTTTGTGGGGATTGGTGCGTTTGTATCAATGTTATAGAGCAAATAGGTTGCAGAGAACTATGAGGAAACAGGAGGAAGAGTTGACAGCGATGCAGGACACTCAATACAAGAGTCTGAAAGCATTGGAGACTATGAAAAGAGGTGGCACTGCCATGACTTCACTTTGAAGGGTTCTACATTTTTAGTGTCTTGATGGTGATGACCCCTGAAGGTCATCAAAGGGGGGACTGAGAGAGCACAAGTTTGGGAAAAAATGTATAAGTACACCATATTTACAAGCACGTAGTTAGTTAAACATGTTTTGCACACGAGTGTTTTATATCTAGGAGTGAAATATACAGAGTGTTCTATATTCAGTAGCGAAATGTATAAAATGTTAAGTAGAGTAATAATAAGTATAACTGTGTGAGATTAATGAAGAAATGTTGGAATGAATATGAAAACCTCACGTTCTCATGTTAAAAGAATCATGTCCGAATTAAATGTAATTCTGAAATCCAGTAAAATGTGTAGGCCTCAGGGCAATTCACAGCAAACCTAAACGTGCTGCTAAAATAATGTGAGATAAGGTTGACGTGGTTCTTCCAAATGTATTATTGAACTTAGGGTTGAAGTATATGCTTTATAGATGTGTTATTTTAGAAACGTATGCTAGTTAAGAATGTTTGCTGTTTAAATCAAGTTAATGTTTTAAGAGTGCAGGGACCCGCCTCATGTAAATCAAGTAGGCCTGAACAGATAATGTCATATCGTTTGAACTGCCATGTGCTCGTTAAGGAAGAAGTCGAGAGGTGTCCAGCACAGAGCTTGGAGTGTGTTTTACGACCTAAAGATATGGTGGAGTCTGGAATTTGAGGCCCACTGCAGGACGAACTGTATGCAGGTGCGAGGGTCCTAATCAGCTCGAATGAAAGGGACTTTGTTCAGTGGCGCCTTGCGCAGACCTGTAGGAGTTTCCAGGAATTTAGGGGGTATCGGCGCATTGGAGAAGAAGCCTGGGAACCAAGGTCAACTTTAACGAGGGTCTTCAAGAGTACCATCATGGAGTTTGCCGCGCAAAGATATACCACGTGAGGGGCGTCCCAAGGGGGCGTTTCTGTTGGAAATGTGATTCAGTATTAGGGAAAGAGACCCGGGAGGAGAGCAGAGCAGATGATTTTGGGAGCCTAAGGAAGCGGATGGGTAGGCAGATAGGCTGATCAGGAGAGACCCATTATCAGAGAAGAGACAAAGAGAAGTGTGTGATCTTCTTAGGAAGTCACCACGGCTGACACCTAGAGGGGTAAAGATCTTGCTAAGTAGGGATGTCAATTAGTATAGTGTAGGGACAGACTAACCTTAATTTTCTTTTCTGTAATGACTTTGAGGTTGCAACTTGTATCCATTTTGGCAACCCTTATGGTTTTCGAGCTTGTACTTATTATTTTGTTTTTCAGACTCAGACTACTCAAGAAGTTCATGTTCATAGTGATACCAATTTATCTTTTGAATCTCATTTTGAGAAGTTTGTATCTTCAGTTATCTTTGACTTTATATTAAATCTTTGAAACATAAAAATTGGGTCAGTGGTCCTTTAGAGTGGTGTAAGTTCTTAAATTGATTGACTTATTGTAAGATTACCTTTTACTCAATGACAGGTACCAACGATTCAGTCGACTTAGTTTGGGATTTGGTAAGGTAACTAGTAACCAGTAATCCCGCGTTAGCACCGCTTTACCTGTCAGAAGGGAAACTCGCGACTTCTCGCTACAACATATCGCTCGTTGAACCAGCGGAGAGCACCACGGCGCTGCCGCGACTGGCTCTCAGCCCGCCGCCATGTTCCTCGTGGGCGTGTCCACCATCACCAAGACCGGCTGGCCTTGGCGTCGAATGAGAGGTTATTATCTAGAGTCATACCTACATTTTCCACCTTTTCTGCTGGGACCGGACAATTGCCCAGGCTGTCAGGCCACCACTATGGGAACCAGATGTTTGGATCACCCCCCAGCACCAGTACTTCACTTTTTTCCCCATTTAACTTCAGACAGTTAGTAAGCATCCATTGTCTGACCCGAGACATATAGGATCTGAATTTCTCCGCCGTCTCTTTCACGTCCTTGCTAATAGACACCACTATCTGGGTGTCGTCGGCTTAAGATACCGGGGTGAAGCCGCTTTCTCTTATGATTTCAGCTAGTGGGGCTACATACAAATTAAAAAGGGTAGGGCTTAAAGAGGACCCCTGGGGCACTCCACACGGGAAACTGAAAATTTTGGATTTTGCATCCCCAATTCCACTGAAAAAGTTCTGTTACACAGATACCGGGCCAGAAGGGCACTTGCCGAGCTATGAACTCTGACCTCGGACAGACGGATCAGGAGTGTCTCATGGTTAACCGTATCGAAGGCCGCCAATAGGTCCAATAGTACCAAGGCGGCCTTCCCTCCTCCATCCAAGACACTCCTGAGTTCTTCCACCGCCGTTAACAGAGCCGTTTCTGTTCCATGTCCCTCTCGGAAACTGAATTGTGAGTGATCGAGTATGTTTCCCTCCGCGAGGAAAAGTGCCGTCTGTTTATTCAGCAGTTTTTCCAAAATTTTCGCAGCGAAGGGTATTCTGGCAATGGGCCTGTAATTGCCCGGCTCCTCGCAGTCTAAGTTAGAGTTTTTTCAGGAGAGGCATCACCGAGGTGGTTTTCCAGGCATCTGGGAACATCTCAGATTTTAATATTTGGGAGAACAGTTTCTCCAATTGAGAATTTAGCAATTACGGAAAGAGCTGCATCACTTTAGGTGGACAGGGGTCCGTTGGGCTGCCTGATCTAGTGGACTTCACCTCTTGCAGAACCTGGTCTACAGTTGGTGGTACAAATATGAAACCTGGACTCTGTAGCAGCCCCTCAGCTTCTTTAATGGCTTCTGAAGATATCTGCTTAGGTGTGCCTGAGTGGAGGCTTTTAAAAGAGTCATATACTAATGAGACTTTGTTAACGAAGAATTCGCCGAGCAAATTGCAGAACTCTGAGGTAATTGCTGCTGTGCTCTTGTTCTCCAATTTTGTTAATTTTTTCACTGTGGCAAAAAGAGCTTTGCTAGAATTTTTTGTCTCATTAATTTTTTTCGTGAAAAAGCTACTTTTTCCCGACATAATCAGATTTTTATACATGGCCAGTGCAGCTTTGTAGTCTTCTTTTAGCCCTGTGTCGTAGTTGGTTCTCCACTTTTTCTCGGCTCTTCTGCATTTCTGCTTATGCGCCCTAAGGGCCTCTGAGAACCATGGCTGAGAAGGGGATTTCCGCTTAAAAATAACCTGTCTTAGTGGAACGGCGACATGGACTGCGGCATTAATCCACTCCCTGATTTGAACGTAAGCTACATTGCTGTCTGGGGTGAGGACTGGGCAGGATGATTGTAGCTTGTCTACCAGCCCCTGTGAGTCGGTTTTTGACCAATCCCGATAGGAAAACTTCCTAAGTGAATCAGTGGGCCTACCTGTATCTTCTTTTACTCCCAAAGAGAACGTGATCACCTTATGATCGGACCAAGGAACTTGAAGCGTGGCCACATTATTTAGACCCTGACAGGAAGTGAAAATTCCATCGAGGTAGTGTCCTGCACGGTGCGTGTCTTGAAAGACTCTTTGTTCCAAAGCAAAATTGGCCAGCGAGTCTTTAAGTGCCGATACCGTAGAGTCCAAACTTTACTCTAAATGTAAATTAAAATCCCCCAAAATGGTGTAGTCGGGGCCTTTCACACTTGACTCTAGGAAAGGACTATGTAAATTGATCAGAGGTGTTTTGGCTCTAGGAGGCCTGTAGATTAAAAGTCCGTTTAAAAGTATAGTTGTTAGTGATTTTGATCTGAAAGGATAATGTCTCACAATTCTGATTACTACCTTTCTCCGAGCTTTTAACCTTAAATCTGTCTTTAGAGATGATTGCCAAACCACCTCCTCGTTTCACTTTCCTATCTACTCTGCAGATAGAGAACCCCTCTGGAATAGCCATAGCTAAGTCAATATCCGAGGCCTCATCAGCGCAGGTTTCGGTAATAAACAGCAGATCTAAGTTTTGGCACTCAATTAGCTCCGCCGTATGGATGTTATGTTAAACTAACGATCTAGCGTTAATTAATCCAGCATTGACGGTATGGAGTTTGAATTCTGTCCTAATGGCTTGTAAGTTGGAAGTGGCCAGTTCAGCGATGGGGGAAAAAAAGAAGGTGTGAGAGCATACTGGACAGTTTTTGATTTCTAGAGGCATCTCCGTAACAGGGCAGCTGGCCTGGGTTCTAAGTGAGCCTGGCAATTGTCCAGAATAAATGGTCCTCACCTGTGTTTGTAGAATTTGAGCAGGGGGTATGGCCCTGGGACCGGTCCCAGCGCAGACGGGTGCAGACGGGCTTGCCTTTGGTGCCGCCGGCACGCCCGCTGCGCCCGCCCGCTGCGCGGTCGGGAAGTGCTGTCATTTATGCCCAGTGAGGGCGGGGTTTACAGAACAACTAGTGCACAGCGCAAATTCCTTCCAATATGGCCGCGCCGCCCAATCCGTCCCCCGGCAGCACCTAATCGACTGCGGGGACCAGGGTTCGAGCGCGGTATTGTAGCGATGTAGGCAAAGTGCAAATAAGCAAGAAGTGCAGTACACAGTTAAAAATATAGTTAAAAGCAATCTGTCCTATCTTTCCCGGCTTCCGCCTCAGGAAATGGAGCTTGCCATCTAAAATCAACCAGCGCAGGTCAACGAGCGTGGCTTAAGTAGCGGCAGGGCGGGGGTTACAGAACAACTAGTGCACAGCGCAAATTCCTTCCAATATGCCCGCTCCGCCCAATGCGTCCCCCGGCAGCACCTAATCAACTGCGGGGACCAGGGTTCGAGCGCGGTATGGTAGCGATGTAGGCAAAGTGCAAATAAGCAAGAAGTGCTTATTTGCACAGGGTAGCACAATATAGAGCTGCAGCCTTGGTGACCCCTTTACCGTCCTTACCCTGGGTACCACTGGTACCATATACTAGGGACTTATAAGGGGGCAAAGCACCTTGCCGATTGGGTGTACCAATTCACATAACTTTTAGGGGAACGAGCACGGGCATTGGAGTCTGGTTAGCAGCTCCCAGTGCACTATCAGAGTTAAAGCACACCATATAGCAGAATAAATGGGGGCACAAATGGAGGGAAATCTGCAAAGAAGCCCAGTTTCCTACACTCAATGAAATACAAATTGTTATTGAGACAGTCTACACATTTGATTGGTCCTCCACTATGGCTTGCATCACCTACTTCATGTGCGGTGCTGAAGAACCGGGTCAATCAGAACCGGCGGCGTCAGGGACACGCCCGAAGTCTTCGGATTCCCCTGTCCTGGCAAACAGAGACACGGGATACTTCTGAGTGGCGTCAAAGATCAAATTTATTGGCTGCAGCCAGTAACAGAAGTCCTAGAAATCATCACGGTATGAGTTCTCAGGAGACTGCTCAATTTTACAAAGCAAGTCATCCCTTTTTATCCCAAACATTATGCTTCAGGCAAACATTCCTTGTTTACAGTTTAACCAATCACATGTTTTCACAATGAAAGTATTGCATGACGACAAACCCATTTTACAGTTGTCCGGCCCATAATCAATCATTGAACAAACCCAACATTCTTCTTTAGCCAAGCCGGACAAACCCATAAAAAAAAGGACCACAACCCATATCGTAAATAGACCATAAAAGAAGAAACAGGAACAGATAGGAGTAAGATAAAGCATGTTTGTGTGCAGTAAAACTTTATGATGTCCTGTGCTCTGATCCTTAATCTTGATCAGCTAAAGGGCAGGAACTGGTTTAACAAGGTCAGCTTCAGGCAACAGGGTCAGTTCACTCAGGTCAAACAGGAGTCAGCGCGAACTCGAGCTAAGGTGTACATGTCCTTAAAAGACTAGTTTAGCCACAGTCATCGGCCTATGTGAGGGCAACCACAAAATGGCTGCCATACACAAAATGGAACCCACGGTTCAGAACAAAATATCCACATACAGGATGATTCTATAGGTCTAGCATGACAAGATCACTCGTACTTGCCGAACTCACTAGTTACGGTTTGCTATTATCAAATTCGTAACTAAACCATGCCATTTATAAAACAGGTTCAGAATTCACGGAACCACAGTGCAATGCTGATGGTTATCGAGTCAGAGCTATCCTTCATCGTGCAGATAAACAAATGTGACAGAAGATGTTTTACAAGCTATTTACTCGTGCCCTAGTAGTCACTCTGACTCTCATTGGTTGCCTATTATTTAATTTCCGGCCCAGAATATGTGATTACATTTTTATCATATTACCTATCCCCGCCACTCCAGTCACTCTATTACATTTTTTCAGTCTCACTGTCGTTGCACCCTCAAACAGGGATAAGATAATATGTGTTTAGGGGTTTCAATAAGTCTGCCAGCCCTACCAGGCAAAAATATACATGTGGTTTCTTCATATCTGAAACATAGTTATGGCATTGGAATAAGAGCTCACTCTGACACTATTGTTTTCTTTCTTCAATTTCCAGTGAATTTTTCTATCTCTTTGTCTTTTGGATAGGGTATATATATAATCCGTAAGAAGCTTTGTTCAAATAAATCACATGTGCAAGAGAGGGAGATGTTAGCAGGAGGTGTTCACAGGTGACAGTGTCAAGAGCATGGTTTTAAAAAAGATAATTTTTTTCAAGATATTGAGCTAGGTGTAAGAAACCTAGGGCAAGCTGTGCAAAGCTCTTTTGAGGTCGCAAATGGCCGGATTCACTGAACCGGGCTGCATTCTAACTTCACCTTTTTGCAGGCCTTCTCCCTCCCATCAGGCAACTGCCATCATGGGTTTTAATGAGAAGTCGCTTGTTGACGAAGAACATGAATGATCTAAAGTTATCTGGGCCCCCAGAACAAGGTGGCCATGTCTGTGGAGAAGGAGGGACAATGCTCTTAAATAGGCAAATGGGCTGCCCTCTCACTAAGAACTGACTGACATGTTCTCCATGGCCAAGGATAAGCTCTTTACTGAACCCTGATTTTCCTAGCACCTTTCTAAGTGCAACTCTGCTACAGGCTTGTAGGATGCTTGTTTTGGTTAAATATAACTTGCATCCTCTAAAATTAGGTCTATCAATCATATTTATTACTCTCGAAATAGAATGTGAAATATATACCAACACAATACAATGCAAAGCATCATTAAGACAAACTGTATTGAGAAATGTAATGAACTCAGTCATTTCAGTAAATATTTCGCTCAGTGCAAAATTGCAAATCTCCTTCTGTTGAATAAACTCGTGCAGCATTTGTGGTAAATACGGCATCTTCGCACATGGGGCATATTATCAAGGAACGGCTTTACAATTATCGCCGCTTTAGCGGCAGAAAACTGCAGCTAAAGCGGCGATAACGGGCTTGATAATATGCCCTTGAGAATTCCAATAGAAGCCCATGTTCTGCGGTGAACCTGGGCTTCTATTGGAATTCTCATGGGCGTATTATCAAGCCCATTATCGCCACTTTAGCTGCAGTTTTCTGCGCTAAAGAGGCGATCATTTTAACTCAGTTCCTTGATAGTCCGCTCGAAAATCTGATGATTCTTTTAAGTTTAGCTAATTCTGTAATAATCAAAATTCAGGACGTTTATACTCTATTTGAAAGTAATCACCCGGAATTGATACAGAGTTAAATCTGACAAGAAAATCATCAGTGTACTTTAAAGCTTTGTGGGTGACATTTTTCCAGTACTGGGGGCATATTACCAAGCAGGGCGATAGGCAGTTATCGCCGCTTTAGCGGCCATTTTCGGCCGCTAAGCGGCGATAATTCTATCGCTCTATTAGCAAGCTGTCGCTAACAGCAGTTAGCGACAGCTTTAGGCGATAGCGAGCGGTTTGGGTCCCGCTTTGCATGTCAGCGATATTTATCGCTAATGACATGCAAAGTGGGCGTACCCAACCTGTTAGCGACTGAAAGCAGTCGCTAACGTCGCTATCGCCTATTAGCAAGGCAGGCGTAGCGATGGAAATATTCCCGCTATCGCCAAAAACTAACGCCTGCTCTGACCAGTTCTTAGACATGTTATCCAATGGGAGGTGGACCATGGCTAAGAGCATTTTGCAGCTAATGCGTGAATATCGCTGTATTCTCAGCGATATTCACGCTATCTCCGGAAAATTTATCGCTTTGGAGATAAACGTTGCTAATAGCACATTATCTCAGCGATAATTTCCGGCAATGCTTAGCGATAAAAAATGTGTTGCTAAGCCTAGTTAGCGATAAATATCTCTAATCGTTGGTAATATGCCCCCTGGTGTTTACTGGAAAATAAGGGAGACACCGAATTTGCTGCATCCTATAACACAATAATATGAGCATACGCTGAGCACAAGAATTGGAAGAAAATCTTAACAGATGAATGTCAAAGTATGGAAAGAAATTCAAAGTACGGCACACAGATAAAGAGATGTAAAAAAGCTATCACCGCCTGGCACAACACATTTCCTCCCCTGTCTCCTGATGAAGAACTGCAAAAGAGCTCAAGGGACCATAACACATTGACAAATGAAATATGATATGATATTAAAAAGCAAAAAAGCAAAAAAGGTAAAAAGACTGATCTAAGAGAAGCGAGGCTACAAAACGAAAAACACATTTACATTCTTACAAAGAAATGGCAATATAGCGTTGTCCTAAAAAGAATCTCTTAAAATTACACTAGGTTTATCTAGTTGGAGGTATCATGTAAGGATTAGAATAGATGGTTTAGATAAAATGTGTTGACTTTAAACTAATTGTCAGTGTGTTAGCTGCATTTTAATGATTCCTTGCTGGGACGCAGAGCATTTAACTATTAGTAAAGGGACGCTAAGGAACTAGTGAATAAGTGCCAGACCTTGAACTAAAATTGCAAGTTAAAGAAAAATAAACATGCTCTGGATGTTACATTTTTACACATCTGAAAGAAAAGTGTCACAGTGGAACTTCCTTGTGTCCTTTCTATTTATAGACCTAGAAAACTCCATCAGCGACAGCGTTGTTGGGTACAAAGACTGTTGTTAATAATTGAAATCTGATGTCATGGAGAAATACACACACGCCGCTGTATTCCAAGAATGCAGAATAACAAGCAACCAAGAATAGATCCTGACAAATTATCTGAACATTTTTTGAGGCTCAAGTCTCTGAGATTGTCATATTTTGAAAGTTGAAGACTAAGAGATCAAGGATACATTGTGAGAACACACTGTTTTTGTACAATCTCAAATTACCTTCATTCTGTGTGTGCCACAATCGCAGACCTCACAGGCTCAGAGTTTGGTGCGCACAGAAAATCCACTGGTTTGTGAAACACAGGTTAAAACAGGGAAACAAACCATAAGTAGAAATTCCACCATCGCATTGATAATCCAGCTGGTGGATTCTCTGGCGGATTTAGCAAATGTTCCTCAATAGAGTTAGACAAGACAGAAGAACCTACAGTGGGAGAGCGAGTGACCTTGCTTGATCTTACAGCCAAAGCAAGAGCAGATCAATTCATTGTATTAGCGGGTAACAAATTCAAAATATCCCATTTCAAATTATAATAACCGTATATGATACAATTCAAAATGGTTAGTATTTTAGCAATTTTGATTTTCACTTTTTGCAGTGGATTTTTATTATTGTTGCTGAATATTGTTATTAAAACGAATACCTCCTAATCGTAAACTTTGCAAAATTAATAATTCCAATAGACAACTGAGCGGGTAATTTGCACTACGTAAATGATGAAGATCATATGTTGCGACATTAAAGACAATCTAGGAATATGTGAACCAGAACATTCTGTAAAGTGTACTCTAGGAGTCAGATTTATCAGTATTTGATGCAGCGCAATGCAGCAAGACAACTTGTTGCACTGCGTCAAATGGAGGCAGTAGGCACTTACTCATTTCAGCCCACTCAGCTCCCCTCTTTATTAGTTCTATGATTACTCCCTACACCCCGACCGGTACTCTTCGTTCCTCTTCTCTCTCCCTCCTGCATGTCCCCCGCTTCCGTAAATCCAGAACGGGGGGCACCCGTTTTTCGTTTCTGGCCCCCCGGTTCTGGAACACTCTCCCTCTCTCTATCCGTTCTATCCCCATCTATGCCCACTTTCGTAAAGCTCTGAAAACATTTTTGTTGTCCCAAGCATTCCCCTGTTAGCTCCCTCGGTCTCCCCCGCAGAGTCTAGTCTAGTCTCAGCGCCAGGAAGCCGCTTGGCCGCAGTGCGCTTTATTAAGTTTCTTTTTCATTTAATTTCATTCATTTTCATTTCATTTCATTTCGGTATTCACAGAAGTTAGGAGTCCTAACTTTAGGACTCTGAAAGGCCTTCTGTGAATACTGAAAGTCTTAAAGTTAGGATTTTTCTCAGTTTAGGAGTAGTAAAGTTAGGACTTCTAACTTTAGGACTCCTAAATGGAGAAAAATCCTAACTTTAAGATTTTCGGTATTCACAGAAGGCATTTAGGAGTCCTAAAGTTAGGACTCCTAACTTTACTATCTTAAACAGAGAAAGATCCTAACTTTAAGACTTTCGGCATTCACAGAAGGCATTTAGGAGTCCTAAAGTTAGGAGTCCTAACTTCTGTGAATACCAAAATGAGTAAGTGCCTTCTGTGAATTCCAAAATGGTAGTAAGTTTAGGATTTTGTCTTAAGTGAGTTCTGTGAATCGGGCCCTATCTGTGCTGGTGCAGTGCCTGCAGCCTAACCTCACCGCAGGCACCCGTGCATCATGGAGTAACGGTGACTGCGTTGCAGGCAGGATCATTTTTGTGAAGGAAGGGGCACCTTACTGCTCAGAAACAATCCTGAAAGGCGTTTTTTTTGCTTTCTAAGTTTTACAGATTGCAGCACACTTAGAAAGAGGAAAAATGAGGGGAAATAAAGAAATTTCTCCTAGTTGCACCTTTATCAGGAAGGCATACGATTTTGACACATTCCCAGGTTTACCAGCCTTGGAAAATCTGGGAATGCAGCAAAATCCATGGGAGGATGCGTGGGAACACCCAGGCGCCACCCATGCAACGCCTTCCCAGTGCAGAGTAACACTAAGCAGCGACTTGTGCAGTCGTGCGTTACTCCAGTTTTACCAAGCACCATAGGTCCACGCAAGGTGGTTTTGCGTGGCTTGGTAAATCAACTTAAGGACTGCATTGCCCTTGTGTCACCTTGCGTGATGCAAGAGCAACACAATGCTTTCATAAATCCGACCCTAGGTATTTTCAAATGTTGAAGTGAAGCAAAAGTACGGTATTTTCCTGTAATCAAACAATTGTATGTAAGTCAGCCTGAGCCTCGAAATCAGACAGTAAACATGGGACTCTTTTCACAAATGTAAATTTGATTTCATATTTGGCAGGGGTGTATGGCTAGGGCTTTCTGTACATGGAAAAATATATTACCTACAAAGTAAAACAAAGTGTGCAGAGGATGTCCTCTCATCCAGCGCTGTATCCTCCATTACGGCGGAGGAGCATCTCCCCCTGCTTCAAGCACAAAATGACCATTTTATTATTCTTTGTGCCGCCGGCCGCTCTAGCGAAAGCATGAAGGTGAGGGCGGGGCAGACAGATTCTGCTCAGTGTGCATGAAAGGCTGTCTACAAAGCCTGAAATCCCAGAGCTCTAAAACAGCTGAGGGATTGCAAGCACAGGCACCCAGCCAGGGGCGCAACACAGGGCCCCACAGCCCCCGCGGTGCGGGGCCCCCCACGCTCCAGGGGGCCCCTCACTCTCAGCGGAGAGACAGCTGCACCTGCAAGCAAGCCTCTTCACTCTTCGCAAATAAAATTGTGCTCCTGCGTGCACGGCCTCTCCAAGTCCCCATAAATTAAACGCCACGGTGACAGCCTCTTAGCCTCCGAGTCTTCCCTCTCTTTCTGTCTTGCTCCTCAGTGAAAACAGAGACTTCCTCCGTTCGTTTATTTGCTCCCCTGTGAAATGGATCCAAAAAAGAAAAACATTTTAGCTGGAAACGTCTTTTTCTGACACAAGTGCAGCCTGGGGGGGTAGAGAGAAATAAAACATTCCAAATGTGGAAAATAAATAACTAATTAAAGCAAGACAGAGTGGTTGCAATGTGGCTAGTTTGATTTATTACACCTCAACCCATTAGCGCCACTTTACAGTGTTTGCCAGTGAAGTGATACTTCTGTTTTCTCCTCTCTCTTTGAACAACATTGTATTCCCTCTGTGGGAAAGTGCACCTTGCCTGGAGGTACTGAAATACCTGCTTGATGGGTGAATTGGAAAACAAAATGTGTACAGCAACTGTGTGTTTACGAATGTAGGGCCCGATTCACAGAATGAATTTAAGACTCAATCCTAAACTTACTACTATTTTGGTATTCACAGAATGCACTTACTTTTTTGGTATTCACAGAATGAATTTACTACTTTTGGTATTCACAGAAGTTAGGATTTTGTCTTAAGTTTGTCTTAAGACAGACTTAAGACAGACTTAAGACAAAATCCTAACTTAAGTCTGTCTTAAGTCTGTCTTAAGTTTGTCTTAAGACAAATTTAAGACAAAATCCTAACTTCTGTGAATACCAAAAGTAGTAAGTTCATTCTGTGAATGCCAAAAGTAGTAAGTGCATTCTGTGAATACCAAATAGTAGTAAGTTTAGGATTGAGTCTTAAGTTCATTCTGTGACTCGGGCCCGTAGTCTTTATAAACCATACTGCCTATGTTTTGAAAGGATATGAGCAATGGGCAAGGAGCGACCCTTGACCCCACAAGATAGGTCACTCCCCCTCCGCACAGCACCGCCTGTGTCTCCCTGCCCCAGCTGCCACTGCTGAGGAAGTTTGAGGCCCTCCTCCACCCTCAGGCTACCACCTGCGCCTCATCCCTGACCGCCAGTGGTAGGCCATAGGTAGGTTTGTTCATTCTCCGGTTTATTGCTTTTATTGTATTGCCTGTATTTTCATTGTAGTGTCTATGACTGCTGTTTTCTGTCTTCCCCCGCTGCCTGTACGTGGTCCGTGCCCCTTTTTCTTCCCTCTGTTCCCCTCGCTGTCCCCGTGCTCTCTCTGCCTGGCCTTTCCTTCTGAACCCCTCGCTGCCCCCGTGACTCTGCCCGGTTTTCCCTTCTGTTCCCCTCGCTGCCCCTGTGCCTCTCTACCCGTTCTGCCTTCTGTTCTTAGCTGCCCCTGTATTTCTGTATTCTGTATTGTGCCTCTGTGCCTCGGGTTTTTCACTCGTTTTTGTACCACTTTTGCCTTCTGTTCCACTCGTGTTTTGTGCCTTCTGCCTTCTGTTCCACACGTTTTTTGTGCCCTTCTGCCCTGTGTGCCACTAGTTTTTCCCTTGTTTTTGTGCCCCTTGTGCCTTCTGTTCCACTCGCTTTTTGTGCCTTTCTGCCCTCTGTTCTGCTCGTTTTTTGTGCCCTGCTGCCCTCTGTGCTATTCGTTTTTCCCTCGTTTTTGTGCCCCTTTTGCCTTCTGTTCCACTCGTTTTTTGTGCCCTGCTGCCCTCTGTGCTATTCGTTTTTCCCTCATTTTTGTGCCCCTTTTGCCTTCTGTTCCACTCGTTTTTTGTGCCCTTCTGCCCTCTGTTTCACTAATTTTTTTGTGCCCTTCTGCCCTCTGTGCCTCTAGTTTTCCCTTGTTTTTATGCCCCTTGTGCCTTCTGTTCCACTCGTTTTTTGTGCCTTTTTGCCCTCTGTTCCACTCGTTTTTTGTGCCCTCCTGCCCTCTGTGCTACTCATTTTTCCCTCGTTTTTGTGCCCCTTTTGCCTTCTGTTCCACTTCTTTTTGTGCCCTTCTGCCTTCTGTTCCACACGTTGTTTGTGCCCTTCAGCCCTATGTTCCGCTCGTTTTTTGTTGCCCTTCTCTCTGTGCCACTTGTTTTTCCCTTGTTTTTGTGCCCCTTTTGCCTTCTGTTCCACTCGTTTTTTGCCCCTTTTGCCTTCTGTTCCACCCATTTCCCCACCGCTGTGCCCCCTGCCACCCGCCGATAACTGCAAACACAACAATGATGGACAGAATGTGGATCAATGTCGCACATTCACCCCAGTCCAAAGATCTGGGCCCAAATCCATCGTTTTTCCACTCCACACCACCCTGGGTTAGACAATGGCGATATGCAAATCAGCGCTGACCCTGTGCCCCATGGGAACAGTCCAGTCCGAACTACAAAAGCCATGTCCTTCCCAGAACGGAAACAAGCATCCGAGGACCGGCCCGGTTTCGAGGTAACACCTCTCTTCAGCCCGGCTAGCTTGATTCCAGTGGTGTGGAGTGCCTGGGACTCACGTCTGAGCATCCCCAGTACACTTAGAGCGGTAACTGCAAACACAACAATGATGGACAGAATGTGGATCAATGTCACACATTCACCCCAGTCCAAAGATCTGGGCCCAAATCCATCGTTTTTCCACTCCACACCACCCTGGGTTAGACAATGGCGATATGCAAATCAGCGCTGACCCTGTGCCACCCGCCGCCCTGACTGTCCACTGCCCATTCGCTGCCCCTGCCTCCTTCCTCCCAGCTGCTCCTCCCTCCCATCTCCCCTTCTAGGCCGGCCGCTGCACGGTGAGGAGAGCGACCCTTGACCCCACCGGGTAGGCGTCTCCCCCTCCGCACAGCACCGCCTGTGTCTCCCTGCCGCAGCTGCCACTGCTGAGGAAGTTCGAGGCCCTCCTCCACCCGCAGGCTACCACCTGCGCCTCATCCCTGGTGGCCAGTGGTAGGCCGAAGGTAGGTTTGTTCATTCTCCGCTTTATTGCTTTTATTGTATTGCCTGTATTTTCATTGTTGTGTCTGTGACTGCTGTTGTCTGTCTTACCCCGCTGCCTGTACGTGGTCCATGTCCCTTTTTCTTCCCTCTGTTCCCCTAGCTGTCCCCGTGCTCTCTCCGCCCGGTCTTTCCTTCTGTACCCCTCGCTGCCCCCGTGTCTCTGCCCGGTTATCCCTTCTGTTCCCCTCATTGCCCCCGTGCCTCTCTGCCCATTCTGCCTTCTGTTCTTAGCTGCCCCTGTATTTCTGAATTCTGTATTTTGCCTCTGTGCCACTCGTTTTTCTGGTATTTCTGTGCCCTTTTTACCTTCTGTGCCACTCGTTTTTCCCTCTTTTTTGTGCCCCTTTGACCTTCTGTTCCACTTGTTTTTTGTGGCCGTCTGCCTTCTGTGCCACTCGTTTTTCCCCACATTTTTGTGCCCCTTTTGCCTTCTGTTCCACTCGTTTTGTGTGCCCTTCTGCCTTCTGTGCAACTCGTTTTTTCCTAGGTTCTGAGCCCCTTTTGCCTTCTGTTCCACTCGTTTTTTGTGCCCTTCTGCCCTCTGTTCCACTCGTTTTTTGTGCCTTCCTGCCCTCTGTGCCAGTCGTTTTTTTGTGCCCTCTGTGCTACTCGTTTTCCCCTAGTTTTTGTGCCCCTTTTGCCTTCTGTTCCACTAGTTTTGTGTGCCCTTCTGCCTTCTGTGCCACTCGTTTTTCCCTAGGTTCTGAGCCCCTTTTGCCTTCTGTTCCCCTCGTTTTTTGTGCCTTTCTGCCCTCTGTTCCACTCGTTTTTTGTGCCTTCCTGCCCTCTGTGCCACTCGTTTTCCCCTCATTTTTGTGCCCCTTTTGCCTTTGGTTCCGATCGTTTTTCGTGCCCTTCTGCCCTCTGTTCCACTCTTTATTTTGTGCCCTTATGCCATCTGTGCCACTCATTTTTCCCTCGTTTCTGTGCCCCTTTTGCCTTCTGTTCCACTAATTTTTTATGCCCTTTTGCCTTCTGTGCCACTCGTTTTTCCCTCGATTTTGTGCCCTTTTTTCCTTCTGTTACCTTTGTTGTCCCTCACTGCCCTTGCCTCTGCGTCCCCTGCGTCTCCGTCCCCCTGACTGCCCACTGCCCATTCGCTGCCTCCCGCCTCCCAGCTGCTCCTCCCTCCCACCTCCCCGTATATGCCGGCCCCTGCATGGCCATGCCCTTGGCGCGCCAAAGCCTGTCTGCGCCCCTCCGCACCTGGACCGCACCCAGCGCCAGAACCCCTAGATCCCGCACCCACCACAACAACCGCCATCATAATGACGCCAGCACTCTGCATGCTCTCAACTCCGGACGGAGCCACACCTGCCTCACCGCCGCCCCGAAACGTACACACGGCCCCTTCACCTGCCAGAACTGCAGCTACACCAGCCTCAGAGCCGACGAACCACCCGCCAAGAAAGATCCCAACCACCTCCGATGCATACTACTGAATACCCGCACCCGCTCAGCACTCAAGCATGCCTTCGAACTCTGGGACCTGCTCGACACAACATGCCCAGACATCGCCTTCCTGACAGAGACCTGGTTTAACGACTCCTCCGTACCCGCCATCGCCATATCTATCCCAGACGGCTACAAGACCACCCACAGAGACCGCACCAACAGAGTCGGAGGAGGAATTGCCATCGTCCACAAGAACAGCATCAGGGTCTCGACTAGCACCGACGACGCGCTCAGCACCGCTGAACACATGCATTTCCAGATGCACAAAGACCCTAACTCCACCCTCAGAGGTACACTCGTCTACCAACCCCCCTGGACCCTGCCCACAGTTCAGCGACTCCATCGCCGACTAGATAAGCACGCATGCCCTGACCTCCACCGACTACATCCTCTTCGGAGACCTGAACTTTCACCTTGAGAACAACAATGACAACAACTCCACAACCCTGATCGATAACCTCGCCAACCTCGGACTGAAGCAACTCGTCACAACGCCCACCCACTCCGCTGGCCACACGCTCGACCCCGTCTTCTCCTCAAGCCCGCACGTTTCCGTCAGCCACACCACCGAACTCCTCTGGACCGACCACCACTGCATCCACTTCGCCTTCCAGAAACCCACCACACACCACCGCACCCAACAGATCCCCCGCCGCTGCTGGAGCAAAATCACCGAAGGCCAATTACAGCAAATCTCGCTCTCAGCCGACCCGCCGAACCCTCCAACACTGACGACTCTGCCCACAGCCTCAGACGCTGGATCGAGGACTGGGCCAACACCCTCGCCCCACTGAAGAAACCCCCCCACAGAGACACCAGCAAGAGGGCCAGCTGGTTCACCCCAGAGCTCCTAGCCTCCAATCAAGCCTGCCGGAAACTAGAGAAGAAATGGCACAGTGAATAAACTCCGGACAGCCACAAAGCACACAAGGACGCCATCCGCAACCACCACCACCTCATCAGGGCGGCCAAGAGGACTTCCTTCAAAGACCGCCTCACCAACAACGCACACAATAGCAAGGAGCTCTTCAACATCGTGAAGGAACTCTTCAACACCAGCTTCAATATCAACGACATCCCGCCGTCGCAAGCCCTGTGCGACTCCCTCGCCACCTTCTTCCACCGCAAGATAGACATCCATGACAGCTTCAACACCCAGACAGCCCCAACAGACAGCAACAAAACAGACCCTCCGTACACCATCGACCACAACCCCCTGCTAGCCTGGGCCAGCGTGAGCATCGATGACACCATCAAGACCATGCGCACAATCCACTCCGGCTCTCCGTCAGGCCCATTCCCGCACCACGTCTTCAACTGAGCAAGCAGCTCCATCGCACCCCACCTGCACAACGTCATCAATCTCTCCCTCGAGACCACAACCTTCCCAGATATCTGGAAACAGGCCGAGATCAACCCCCTACTCAAACAACCCAAGGCAGACCCAAGAGACCTCAAGAACTTCCGGCCCATCTCTCTGCTCCCCTTCCCGGCCAAGGTCATCGAGAAAACCGTCAATAGACAGCTAACCCGATACCTCGAAGAAAACTTCTTCTGGACCCTTCACAGTCAGGGTTCCGCAGCAACCACAGCACCAAGACTGCCCTCATCACCGCCACCGACGACATCAGGACCCTGATGGACAATGGCGAGACCGCAGCACTCATCCTCCTAAACCTCTCTGCCGCCTTCGACACCGTCTGCCATTGCACACTACGTGCGTGCCTCCACGCCGCAGGGGTCCGAGACAAGGCTCTGGATTGGACCACCTCCTTTCTCTCTGGCAGAACCCAGATCGTCTGCCTCCCCCATTCCGTTCCAAAGACTCCGAGATCATCTGCGGCGTACCCCAGGGATCCTCCCTCAGCCCGATGCTGTTCAACATTTACGTGGCCCCGCTCGCACATGTAGCCGGACAACACAACCTGAACATAATCTCCTACGCCGATGACACTCAGCTGATCCTCTCCCTCACCAAGGACCCCATCACCACCAAAGCCAACCTCCACGAAGGAATGAAGGCCGTCGCCGACTGGATGAAGACCAGCCGTCTGAAGCTGAACTAAGACAAGACAGGGGTCCTCATCCTCGGCTCCAACCCTTCAGCCTGGGACGACTCCTGGTGGCCGACGGCACTGGGGGCAGCCCCGACTCCCACCGACCATGCACGCAACCTGGGAATCATCCTCGCTCTCAATGACCAAGGAGGTCAACGCCGTCTCCTCCTCCTGCTTCAACATCCTCCGCATGCTCCGCAAGATCTACAGATGGATCCCGACAGATACAAGAAAGACAGTCACCCAGGCCCTCCTCAGCAGCAAACTCGACAACGGAAACGCCCTCTACGCGGGAGCCCCGACCAAGCTCATCAAACGACTACAACGCATCCAAAACGCCTCGGTACAACTGATCCTCGACGTACCACGCCACGGCCACATCATCCCCCACCTGAGAAACCTGCACTGGCTCCCCGTCAAGAGGATATCCTTCAAGCTCCTCACCCACGCACACAAGGCACTCCACAAGACCGGGCCAGCCTACCTCAACAGACGTCTCTCCTTCTACATCCCCAACCGCCAGCTACGCTCCGCCGACCTCTCACTTGCCACCGTCCTGCGCATCTGAAGAACAACCACGGGTGGGAGATCCTTCTCCCACCTCGCCGCCAAGACATGGAACACCCTCCCACTGAACCTACGACAGACCCAAGACCTGCTGACCTTCAGGAGGATACTCAAGACCCGGCTGTTCGATCAGTAGCAACCCCCCAGCACCTTGAGACCCTCACGGGTATGTAGTGTGCTTTACAAATGATTGATTGATTGATTGATCGATTGATGGGCACTGAAACGGGTCCCTTCCAGGCCCTGTAGTCATGGCCTTACCTTTTCATGCAAAAGCACTCACTAATTTCAGAATAATGCGTGTAAAAGGAAAAAGGTAACGATGTTGTTCCTGCTTGCATTTCACATGCTTTATTTAATCATGCAATCCCTATGAGTGTTTGCTTTTTCTAGGATGTTGTTAATTTTTTTAGGCAGCATATTGCTCTTGTCTAGTGCATAATTAGAATTGAGTCACATCCAGGTGGTTATAGCGGGTCAGTGCAGTGCAAGTTTCTAAGTGGGGCAGTATGGTGTTCAGTGGGAGAGAGGATGTGGCACTATGGTCAGAGCTGCTGAAGTGGAACTGGTGAACCAGATTCAGCCTTAATGACCAGGCTCTCAGACCACTCTCCTGAGGGGGAACATTCCTGTGCTACACATTAGAAGGCGCAACAAGATCTTAAAATCCCTGGTGTCTTAGCAGGTGGACCCTAGCAGTGGCAAGTGTGGATTAACCTTGAAGGCCTGCCCACCACTATCCATCAAGTTCACCTCCAGTCTTGGGGACAGACCTATGAAGCAGCAGACCATAGAGTGGCAGTGACTCTGTCACTGAGGTCACAGGACCCATGAGCAGGGTGGCTCTAGGGCAGTGCGACCCCACCGGGCGCTAACTTCAGGTGGGGGCGTCGTGTTTGTAAGTATAATATGGTTTGAAAAGCACTTGCTGCCTCCTTCCTGGCCGCCAACATTTTTGGGCAACAATAAAAATGTCTTGATAACTCCAGTGATTAATGTTCCTAGTAGAGAGAGATGGTGTTTTGTCTAGTGGAAGGTTTGACTCATGAAAAGGAATGGCAGAGGTGTAATGTGCATGCTGCTAAGAACATGTGCCATGCAGATCACAAAGTGCACATAATGTGAATAGGTCAGTGGGTTACTGCTTTTGTCAGAGAGACCCTATTGTTACTTGCAGTTAATAAGTTATAATCCTAACATAGAACAGTGAGCTATTAACTGTCATGTAAGAGCTGCATGCAAACTCCAAGGTATAAATTAGAGTGTTATTGTAAACATAACACCTCCAGATTGAAGATTAGAAGTTGTTTATTCTGGATATAGAGAGATCCTCAGCACAGCAGTCTCTTCAGCGCTGCCCAACAGTAATGTCCTTACAGAACCTCTGTGACAATACATTCCATTCCCTGCCTGCATATTCTAGTTCACAAGCCAATCACTGTATAATGTATTTATAACATGCTATAGTTACATTAACTCTAGATTTCTTCCCCCTTATAAAAAATTAAAGTAATTTTGAAGATCATAAAATAAAACAGAAAACAAATTCAATGATGACATTTGAACAATCAATAAATACCATTTGTATTATTGTACATTGGAAACTTTGCAAACATTTCCGATACTCCAAACTGTCCCATTTTCTAACACCACCACATTTCTTTTTACTTTAATTACATTTAAGGGAACAGAGAACTTACTGTCTCCTTTTGTGATCACACCGCTTTTTTTGGTAACAACCCAATCTCCGACTCTAATATTCGGTATCTTCACACCTTTCCTCAAATTGTAATACTTTTCAGCATCTTTTTGTTTTTCAGAAACAGTTGCCTTAATGGCATGGTGATCTACCCATAAACGATCTTTAGCAACCAACCAATTGGGATTGTCTTTCCAACCTGGCTCCCTCCCTTTGAGAGATACAAAAGGAGAAACACCCATAATAGCATGAGGAGTAGTTCTATGAGCCCACACCAATTTCTTTAACTCCTCCTTCCAAGACAATCCATTAGCTAATGATAATTGGATGTTATCCATTATAAGACTATGTATCCTCTCTACCATTCCATTAGCTTGTGGTCTATATAAAGCTACTTTTTCATGAGTAACTCCCCATCTTACCATGAACTCCTTTGCTTCCATTGATACAAATTGTACACCATTGTCTGACACAATGGTTTTTGGAGCACCTTCTTCTGGGAAAAATCTCTTCTAAAATTTCAGTTACAGTTTTTGTGTTAATTGCATTTGTTGTTTTATACACAAACCACTTTGTGTGATAATCTGCAAGAACAAAGATACATCTATATGCACCACCTAACTTGTTTATAGGACCCAAAAAATCCATTGCTAACTTTTCCCAAGGTCTGACCGGTAACTCAACACACTTAAGTGGTGGTTCTCTTAATGTTTTCACTTTATCACTGTTCGCACATGCATAACAATGTTTAATCACTTCTTCAACCATGCCATCCAATTTTGGCCACCAATATGTTTATCTAATTCTTCTTTTTGTCATGCTCCTACCGGGATGTCCTTCATGGGCTAATTCAATGATCTGACTCCAAAGACTTACTGGAGGTACAATACAATCTCTTCTCATGACTTTGTTATCATTTATACTCAACTCCTCTTTGATGTTCCAATACTCTTTTATATCCCCATCACAACTTACATAGGTTTCCCATCCATTCCTAATGTATTCTTTTAGCTTCACTAGAACTGGATCACTCTCCATTGCAACATCCCATATTTCTTTTCTCAATGCTACACATTCATGAATTTTGCTTTCTTCATTCTCATTGGTTTCAAAATCATTAATTTCAGTAATCTCATTTCTCGTTGGGAGAGGGGATAGACAATCTGCTACTATATTTTTTAGACCTTTTAAATATTCTACTTCAAAGTTATTTTCTAAGACAGCCAACAACCATCTCGAAATTCTAGGAGTAATATTTTTCAGCACCCTGTAGTCTCCTGGAGGCAAATCCAATAATCCTTTCCTTTCCTTCTACAATCTGAGATAGTACTGCTCCTAATCCTACACCACTCGCATCAGTGGTCAGATAAGTCTTCCCAATAATTTCAAAATGTCCCAATAAAGGAGCTTTCATGATACAATCTTTAACTTGCTCAAAAGCATTCTCACACATCTCGTTTTATTCAAATGTCACATCCTTCTTCATTTGTAACCTCAAAGGTTCTACAATTTCAGTAAAGTTCTTTACAAACTTCGAACAATACTCAGATAACCCAAGGAAAGATTTCAACTGATCCTTACTTTCTGGTCGTGGTGTTTCCTTTATGCCTTGAACAATGCTCTGTTCAGGTTTTATTCCATCCCCTGAAATGGTATGACCAAGATATGTTACAGATCCTTCCCTAAATTGGCATTTTTCACGTTTGACAGTCAACTCATAATCTTCCAAACGCTTCATCACTTTATCCAATAGATCATCATGATGATTTTCATCCTTCCCTGCTATCATAATGTCATCTTGAAAATACCACACATTTTCCAGACCTTCAAATACCTTCATCATTACCCTCTGAAAGACTGCAGCAGCAGATGCTAAGCCAAAAGGCATCCTCAAATAACGAAATGCCCCTGAGGGAGTGACGAAGGAAGTCAAATGCCTAGAATCCATGTGAAGATTAATCTGATGATAAGCTGACGTCATATCCACAACCGAAAAATCTTTCCCACCAGTCATAGCTGATAGCATTTCTGAAATATTGGGGAGTGGTTGTCTGTCAACCCAAATATTCCTGTTTAAATCTCTTAAATCAATGCATAATCTAATTTTCCCTCCTTCCTTGGGAGCCACAACAATTGGAGCCAACCACTCAGATGATTCTATCGGCTCAATTATACCCTGACTCAAAAGCTTGTCTAATTCTTTTTGCAAAGAATCTCTCATCATAAGGGGTATATTCCGTACTTTGTGTACAATTGGCACAGCATTTATTTTTTTTATTATCTTGTGACAAAATCCTTTTAATAAACCTAACTCATCATTAAGATTTTGTGGATATTTCTTAGCAATGCATTCTTCAAATGTATCCACAGAATTCACATTGCGATTTTCAGGTATCGACACAATAATAGGATTTTTTGCATTTGGGTATAATTTTATCCCAAGATCTTTTTGGTTACGCCAACCTAAAAGATTGGATCCATAATTGGTTAGATAAACTCGTCCATAGATGACTTGTTTCATAAATGAAATATTCATCCACTTCATTGCAAGTATGTCAATTTTCTTACCTCCGTACCCCACAGCTTTTATATAAGGATCTGACCAATTATCATTTTGCTCACCAGATAATGCATCTTTAGATATCAAAGTGTACATGCTCCCAGAATCAACCAACACTTTTACCTGAAAATCATTTAGATTGATAATACAATGTGTTTTTTCAAGTTTTTCAGCACTTTCCATTTTTGCCCCTTTTGCCATCCCTTCTTTTTTCAACTCAACCTTACAAATACAAGATCATCATGATGATTTTCATCCTTCCCTGCTATTATAATGTCATCATAAACAACTTTTAATCTTCAAACCGTCCTGACCTGATCAGAACCGGTCGCTCCACCTCGCTCCTGAGCCGCCTGGTGTTCGTGGCTGCCTGGTGTCCACATTGCTCCCTCCTGGGCTGCCTGGTATTGTTGTGCTCATTGCTGCGCCTGCTATTGCAAATAAGTTGTTTTGATTTGCCTATTTCGTCATATAATATTGTGCTCATTGCTGCGCCTGCCATTGCAAATAAGTTGTTTTGATTTGCCCATTTCATTACATAATATTGCTCCGCTTTGCCTGGTATCGCCGCTTTGGGTGTCTGTGCCAGATTATGCCCCCCGATCCCGTCCTGCATTGTTTTCGTGCCATTTGTTGTGCCTCTCCTGCTCCCCCACGGCCCCTCCCCCGTAGCCCTCTGGCATCCCCAGCCCTCGCAACCCCGCTCCTGCCTCCCAGCTGCTCCTCCCTCGCTTCGCCCCCTCCACGATCCATTTATGACAGATGCACGCAAGCGCAGCGTTTACGCGCAGCGGTCGCGCCCCAGGCGCGCCAAAGGTAAGCCCGTCTACGCCCGTCCGTGCCTGGACCGCGCCCAACGCCAGACCCCCTGGCCCCCGCCAAACCAACTCCTCCCGCCTAACTTACGATGCCGCAACCCTCTCTGCACTCAACACCGGCCGACTCCACAACTGCCACCAAGCCGCCCCAGGACGCACCCATGGACCCTTCACCTGCCAATCCTGCAAGTTCTGCTGCATCAAGACCTACACTATGCCCACTAATGCCAAACAGAGCTCCGACAATAACCACCTGAAATGCATCCTGCTCAACACCCGCTCGGTCCACAGACACTCCATTGAACTATGGAACCTACTGGACACCACAACGCCGGACATCGCCTTTCTTACAGAAACCTGGATGAATACCGCATCAGCGCCCGACATCGCCATAGCCATCCCGGACGGCTACAAGATCATCCGAAAGGACCGCATCAATCGAACAGGAGGAGGCATCGCCATCGTCCACAAGAACACCATCCGCATCACGACCAGCTCCGACGACACCTTCACCGCCGCCGAACACCTCCACTTCCAGATACAGACCGACCCCAAGACCACACTAAGAGGCACCCTCATCTACAGACCACCAGGACCCGCACACAATTCAGCGAAGAGATCACTGACTTTATCAGCCCACACGCCCTCCCCTCCGAGGACTACATTCTCCTAGGGGACCTCAACTTCCACCTGGAAAAGAATAACGACAGCAACACCACCACCCTGCTGGACAACCTCGCCAATCTCTGACTCATACAACTAGTAAACACCCCCACCCACCACGCCGGACACACGCTCGACCCAATCTTCTCCTCCAGCAAACATATCTCCTTCATTCACGCCACAGGACTCCACTGGACGGACCACAGCTGCATCCACTTCAACTTCAGAAAGACCACAACCCACCACCACCCACAACAAGTCCCACGCAGAAACTGGAACAAAATTACCACCGACCAGCTCACCACATCGCTAAGCCAAAACCTTCCCACCAAACCATCGGACCCAAACCAAGCAGCCATCAATCTCGCACAATGGATCACCCACTGCGCCGACGAATTAGCACCCTTGAAAAACCATCACATCAAACCAGGTAGCAAAAAGGCCTCCTGGTTCAATGACGACCTCAAGAACTCCAAAAAGAACTGCCGCACCCTCGAGAAAGCCTGGCGAAAAAACCCAACCACAGACAACATGACCGTCCTCAAGGACGCCACCCGCAAACACCACCAGCTGATCCGATCCACCAAGAAATTAGCATTCAAGGATCGACTCGACAACAACGCCCACAACAGCAAGGAACTCTTCAGCATCGTCAAAGAGCTAACAAATCCCAGCGCCGGCTCTAACGACATCACTCCCTCTCAAGACCTCTGCAACTCCCCTCATTCTTCCACAGCAAAATCGCTGACATACATAACAGCTTTGGCGACCAGTCCACCCCCCTCACCCCCACCGAACTGAAGCCCCCCACCACCACCCTTGGCGCCTGGGACCCAATCAGCACTGAAGACACCATCCGCTTGATGAACTCCATACACTCCGGATCACCAACCGACCCATGCCCCCACCACATTTTCAACAAGGCCGACTCCATCATCGCACCCCATCTCCGAGATATCATCAACTGCTCCCTCAACACAGCTATCTTCCCAGAAAGCTGGATACATGCCGAACTCAGTGCTCTACTGAAGAAACCCACAGCAGACCCGACTGAACTTAAGAACTACCGCCCTATCTCGCTCCTCCCTTTCCCTGCCAAGGTCATAGAGAAGACCGTCAACAATCAGCTTGCAGCCTTCCTCGAATCTAACAGCTCCCTAGACCCCTCACAGTCCGGCTTCCGAGCCAAACACAGCACCGAGACTGCCCTCATCGCAGCTACAGACGACATCCGAACACTTCTCGACAACGGGGAAACAGCTGCCCTCATCCTCCTGGACCTCTCCGCAGCGTTTGACACGGTCTGTCATAGCACTCTTGTACAACGCCTCAGAAACGTCGGGATACAAGGAAAAGCACTGGACTGGATCATCTCGTTTCTTGCTGGAAGAACCCAGAGAGTCCGCCTCCCCCCTTTCAGGTCAGAGGCCACCGAAGTCATCTGCGGCGTACCACAAGGATCATCGCTCAGCCCCACCCTCTTCAACGTCTACATGAGCCCCCTCGCATCCATCGCACGCCAGCACAACCTCAACATCATCTTCTACGCCGACGACACCCAGCTGATCCTCTCCCTCACCAAAGACCCAAACAACGCTAAAACTAACCTACACAAAGGGATGAAAGACGTTGCCGAGTGGATGAAGAACAGCCGCTTAAAACTGAATTCTGACAAGACGGAAGTCCTCATCCTAGGATCATCCCCCTCCGCATGGGACGACTCATGGTGGCCACCGGCCCTGGGCAGCGCACCCAAACCAACGGACCATGCTCGCAACCTGGGATTCATTCTAGACTCCTCCCTCTCGATGACCAGACAAGTCAACGCCGTCTCATCATCATGCTTTAACATCTTACGTATGCTCAGAAAGATCTTCCGCTGGATCCCCACCGAAACAAGAAAGACGGTCACCCAAGCTCTTGTCACAAGCCGACTGGACTACGGAAACACCCTCTACGCCGGAACTACAGCCAAATTACAGAATAAACTCCAACGCATTCAGAACGCCTCCGCCCGACTCATCCTAGACATACCCCGCCACAATCACATATCCGGTCACCTGAGAGACCTTCACTGGCTCCCAGTCAACAAGAGAATAACGTTCCGTCTCCTCACCCACGCACACAGAGCCCTCCACGACCTGGGACCCAAATACCTCAACACGCGCCTGACCTTTTACACCCCAACCCGCCAACTGCGATCGTCCAATCAAGCCCTCGCCACAATTCCACGCATCCGAAGAGCCACCATGGGAGGAAGATCCTTCTCCTACTTAGCAGCCAAAACCTGGAACTCTCTCCCCTCCCACCTCCGCATTACACAGAACCACCTCTCCTTCAGAAAACAACTCAAAACTTGGCTATTTGATAAGTAACGAACCCCCCCCTCCCACCCCCCTCAAGCGCCTTGAGACCCTCTGGGTGAGTAGTGCGCTATACAAATTTTTGACTTGACTTGAATCTGGAGGTGGATTCTTATAAAAACGAGGTGAACACTGACAATTAATTTACTTCAGACATCTTTCATCTCTCGAAGATCCTTTTAAAGTGCAGTACAATTAAACAATAAAAACGATCTTACCAGAGTGTAGATCGGTATTAAACAATGTTTCAGTCCAAGGGTGAGGAAATTCGTAGTCTGTCCCTCGCACAGACACAGCGTGTTGCCAAATATGTAAAAATAACACCTCCAGATTGAAGATTAGAAGTTGTTTATTCTGGATATAGAGAGATCCTCAGCACAGCAGTCTCGTCTTCAGCGCTGCCCAACAGTAATATCCTTACAGAACCTCTGGGACAATACATTCAATTCCCTGCCTGTACATTCTAGTTCACAAGCCAATCACTGTATAATGTATTTATAACATGCTATAGTTACATTAACTCAAAAGTTATATTTTTGTCCCCAGTCTTCGATTATCCTAATGTTGCAAAAAAAGGTTCATTTGGGTAGAAAACAATTCTGATTATTAAAGAGAACCCCCAACCATGGTATTATGTGTTTAATTCTGAATTTGTATTTCCGCAGACCAATCACTATTAAACTATGCTGTCTACTAGTATGGTTGTCATGTGACTCCTACACCTTGTGGTCCTTTGTCCTATGTAACATTTCCCACACAGTGATTTAAACACATATGAATGATTGCCTCTGTGTAATATGTGTGATGTAAAGTGCTCTGACACCCTACACTGGTATTAGTGGTGCAGTAAATGTTCTGATACTTTATTATTTTGAAATTTTTACACCTGCTAACAGTCTCTGCAAAGAATTTTCCTTATTAGTACTAGTGGAACATACAACTGCAGCAATGGGAAAGGTGACCAGTCAATCTTTGCAAAGGGCCCTCCACTTCACAGCAGCACAAGTCACATTGTTTAGTAGCTTTTGATGTGTTTGAGCTTTAAACAATTTATTAGTTAAAATCATTAGATTATGCAGCAGATGATGTATTATGTGGCAAATATGGCAAAGCCATAGTTATGTGGAAAACATGCGCAAACTAGGATATTTTGCCATTCATGTTTGAACTGCTCTGGTGGAAAAAGGGAGAAGTGCTGATGACAGAAACTCCATGGCTGGGAGACAAATGGCTTGTGATTCCACTTTTAAGGATATTTGGGACATTCTGTGATTGGAAACGTATCCCACTTTGTGAATGTATTTTAATGTCAATAACACATATTTAACCTTAAATAAACATGTGTATCTATTGATTAAATGAAATAATATAATAAGCTGTAACCGGTTAGTGAAATGGGAAACGAATACTAAAAATTGGGGTATTGCTCTTTCTGCCACACCTCTCACTCCGCCCACTGACCCAATCCATTGGTTATTCCCGCCCTCTGATTCTCCTCCCACAGTTCCCCTACTTTTTCCCCCCACTTCGACCACTGCCTGGCACTAACATGCATTAGAGACAACTGTGGGCTTTTACCACTGAGTCTCTTAGAGAATGACACCTCAGGTCCATACACGGGGGCTAAACACAGCACGTTTCTGGGTTCTCCGCACAACGTGTTTGCTATTTGACACCAGACTTCTGCAGCTTGTGTTGAGGAAATTAAACATCCCCTTTTGCTTGTATAAAACATAGTTGCCAAGTGGCATTGGCACCATGGTGTGTCCATTTGTAGCTTTTATCCAACAACACTTTGCATGCTGGAATGTTTAACCCCTTACTTAGATGGTCACAGCACAACTTCCAGAATGCAAGGTACTGTTGGCTTAAAATCCAGGCCTGGCAGGCGGTGTCACACGTGAGGATTGAGCCATTTGAAGGCAATGGTGAATCAGTAATATAGCAGGAGTGTCTATACTCTTAGTAAATTGTAAATACCGCCAGTGTTGACACAGTGAGGTCTGAGGCCTCTGTTTGTTATGAAGTAAGGCCCAGTCTGGTGGCTCAGGTCAGTCCTTGTGAGCGAAGCTGCTGGACTAGCATTTTACCATGCACTTTGAAAGTATTTTCACCTTGATGCAAGAAGAAAGTTGGATTGTTTTACAAACCATGCTTGATTTTTGTATATTGCTGGACTGGTGATTGCTTTATTTTGCACTTTGAAAGTATTAGCACTTTTTCTTTTGCTTTACCAACTACAGTTTGTATAGATTGTCATTAGGTACTTGCTTGCTGATATGATTTGTTTTTATTCTACATTCAGTGTTATTTATGGTGTTGCTTGCACTTGTCTGTAATACGTGAACCTTAAATCTTTTATTTAGCATTGTTTACACTACAGAAATGATAAATTAAAACAGACAAACATCTGCAGCAATGTTCTGAAGCATCCAAACAGTTTTCTTCCTCAGCCTTGTTTGCCTGCCTGTTTTGCAGTGCTTACTAATAAGATATTATGATTGAAATTGCTTCCTCAGTTCACGTTATTATCATGCACAATCCTTGACAGTCGCTAGTGTGTGGCATGCAGATAATTCACAAGTTTATCTTCTCCGCGAGCTTCCACGTCTCCTTCAGCCACACCACCGAACTCCACTGGACCGATCATAGCTGCATCCACTTCACCTTCAAGAAGCCTACCACGCACCACCGCACCCAACAGATCCCGCGCCGCTGCTGGAGCAAAATCACCGAAGACCAGCTACTCACCACCCTCACCCGAAGCACACCCACAGACCCCACTAACCCCGCCGCTGCCGCCAGCAACCTCAGACGCTAGATCGACGACAGCGCCAACACCCTCGCCCCGATCAAGAACCCCTCCAACAGTCGTACCAACAAGAATGTCAGCTGGTTCACCGCAGACCTCCAGACCTCCAAGCAAAACTGCAGAAAGCTGGAGAAGAAATGGCACCAGAGACACCAGAGAACCAAGCAGCCCACAAGAACCCCATGCGCCATCATCATCACCTAATCAGATCCGCCAAAAATACCGCCTTCAAGGACCACCTCGACAACAACGCACACAACAACAAAGAGCTCTTCAACATTGTGAAGGAACTCCCAAACCCCAGCTCCAGCACCAATGGCATCCCACCCTCACAAGACCTGTGCATCTCCCTGGCCTCCTTCCTCCACTGCAAGATCACAGACATCCAGGACAGCTTCAACAACCATCTACCATGGCAGCCAACGCACCTCAGACCCCAGGGCCACCACCCACGGTGACCCCCTACTCACCTGGACCAACATCAACGATGATGACACCATCAAAATCATGAGCACCGTCCACTCCGGCTCCCCATCAGACCCATGCCCTCACCACATCTTCAACAAATCCAGCGCCACCATCGCACCCCACCTCAGCAAAGCCATCAACATCTCCTTCGAGGCTGTGTCATTCCCGGAGAGCTGGAAGCACGCCGAGATCAACGCCCTGTTCAAGAAACCCAAAGCAGACCCCAAGGACCTCAAGAACTTCCGGCTCATCTCCCCCCTCCATGTGCTTTGCAGGGGGGCCCCCTCAAGTTTCGTTACGCCACTGCACTCAGCCTCAATATGAGCCCCAGGTTAGCCTGCTACAACCAATCAGCCCCAGGATTGGTTGGATTCGTATGCAGGAAGTAAACCACCTTCCTTCCCGCTCGCTGTCACCGGGAGAGGGGAGATTTTCACAGTTGCTAGCCGCCCCTGATATCGTCCCACATGTCCTTCCCAATAACAAGACAGCAAACCTACCTATCAACCCCCCACCTTTGGCGGGTGACGCATAGCCTTGGGGTCTTTCAAAATCTTCCTTCTCAATCCACCTGGGATGCCTTGCTACTGTATGATAAACATATCAATCACCAGTTTCAAGGCTTTGATCACTGACAGTTTTACTGGTTGGCTTGAGTGATGTTGGAGCCTCGAAACTGAAACCAGAAGTCATGGATCAAGCCAATAATACTTGCAAGGCTTCACAAATATAAATATTCAATGTAAACAGTTATGCTTTAAACACAGACCTTCAAGCATGCCAAGAGGGCTCAAAGGATGTAACTTTGGGGTAAACAAAATTCCAAAAACCTGGGACTCCCCTATGTAAAGTCAACATTGGCATGGTTGAGAGCACATGCTGAATTTTCTCCCGCCAAGCTCATACAAAATATTGAGATGTATGGCAGAAAATCGGAAAGGGACATCCAGACAGAGTCAGACCCATTCCCTCTCACTTGTGCCCCATTGTACACCAAAGAAAAACAAAGTTTCATGCATAGTGATCTTCAATAATGCAGACTAGCACCATGGGCCATTCGCATGATAGATCCAACTCTGCATAAGACTTCTTCCTAGAAACAATTCTGACGAAGCCAGTAGAATTCAATTCTAAATGGTGAAGAAACGCTTATAACAAGCATTGTCCAAGCCAATCGGTCTGGCTATTTTAGAGGTCAAACTGATTCCTTATTTATAGGCGAGTTTGTGTGTGGCTGGGTCAGAGAATGAATGGAATAATAAATCACAGTTTGGTTAGACAAGCTGGTACATGGATGAATACATGATTAAGTGAATTGTGAATGGGTGAGTGGGTGGTGAATGGGTGAACCAAGTGATTGGTTGAATGGTTGAGTGTGGTGATAGCTGGTTGGATGAATTGGCAAGTATAGGATTGGGTCACTGAGTGAGTGCAAAGATGGACGCCGATATGTTTCACCAATCTTACAGGGTGTGGCATCAGAATGCAGCAGTTACTATGTCAAGAATATCCACAATAAACATATATAAATCATTGTTAACATTATTCCAGCGCAAGCATTACACAGATGAACTACTACATCAGGGCAGGTAATGTATTACACAGGGATAGTGGTCACCATCCTGCCAAGATTTGTCATCCAGTAAAGTAAAAAATTGCCACCATTTTCATGTTCAGATGAACAATGACTTAACACCAAGTCAATATATTGTATTGGGAAACAAAACCTATGCAAAGGCAACACTTTGAAGTAAATGCTAACATTGTTTATATCTGTATGCCACAATTAAAGTTGAACAATTCAACTACAAGCATGACATTGGTGACACTCATATCTCATACTGATTATCTGAAGGGTTCAGTGTGGAAGGAACAAGAATATACTTTTGCTCTTATAGCAGTTGCCTCATCAAAAGAGAATGAAGACTATGCAACTGACTGATCTAAACAAGGCAGATAAAGGCACCCATAGAACCTAGGTCTGCCACCGTTAAGAACAAAGATCATCACTAGGCCGGGACTAGATCTCGCCCAAAGTGGGTCAAGATGCTACATCTATCCGAGTGCTAATTGACCCAGCTGACTCAAAACCAGATTCCAAATCTTTAAATTCTAAGGGATAGAAGAAGTGCCTTATCCTAGATGGGATAATACAGATTTAGCTTGCCATGGCTTTTGCCCGGCATTATCTAACAATAGTTTAATTCTTGATCAACATATACCCTGGAGAGAAACTTGCCATGAGGAAGCCTAAGACAGAACAGTAAATAGACTGATCCTGTTTTGACTCAGAAATATGTAAAAAATTACTATATACTTCCATTGAGTGTGGCAGACCCAAAAATACATTTACAGTGGTGAAGGGTCACTGTGGGGAGCATTAAGTATGAAATGGACTATGGCTGCATAGGCTATACCTAAGGGCCAGGCATGCCTCTGAGGTCTGCATTCCTTGTATTGACACAAAAACCTGTATACAATTAGCTAATGTGCCCCCCCCCACCCACAATGAGGTCTAGAGGAATGAGGTTTACAGACAAGCCAGGCTAGGTTTAAATTCTAGACTGGGCTGAGGCTAGACACCTGAATTACGTTTAATGTTGAAAGGGACAGAACAATTAATCCACAAGCAGATTCAAACCAAATGACTGGAACAAATGTACTTCGAAGCAGGAGGAAATTCTGAACCCTCTGCATCGGAGTCCTTGCCATGCCAAAGAATGTGAACCAATAACAGAGGATTCTGATTGTGGCTGTCCAGTGCACACACCAGCAGCATCCACCACACCATAGCCATGTGAGGCCTTTAAGTCTATGTGTCAATACTCATGTCAGTGTCAAGGTGAGCTCACGTGCACACACCTGAATTCACTTGCAGAGCTAGAGGGAGAGCACTTGACCAGTAAGGGAGTATAAATGTCTTCTGTTTTTTTAAGTCCCACGAAAGGTTGGGCAACTCTACCCATTTCTGACGATTTCGCGTTTGCCTGCCCTGAATTTCTTTTTTAAAAGGTGAAATGCATGCAAAATGGCGTATAGCACAAGAATTCCTCGTACCATGCAGAGAAGAAAGAACAGAACAAAGAATTATTGCACTACACTGCAGTGTCACAGGCCGAAAAATGTAATTTACTTAATGCTAAATGCATTTCATTTATTACACTGACAAGCCCGACTGTACATCAAAGCACGTTCTGCAGTAGGAGAGCCGGTACAAGACGCATGCCCATAGAATGCCAGAGAGGCCCACCAGGCAGGCGCTGCTCTCAATTATAATTTTTTATTTTATTTTAATTTTATTTAATGCATTTTTATAAAGCGCGGAGTTTACCCTAAGGTATCAGAGCACTGTACAATAGAACCCGTTACGTTACATGAGAGAACTGTTGCAGGAATAGAGCAAACAAAAATAGCATGAACAGACTGTATAAGCAAAAGTAAGAATAAATATGACAAATTTTAAATGACTAAAGAACTTCCTGGCGAATAATAGCAGGCCATAGAATCAAAACAACGCAGGGAAAAGGTACACAATTTCAAACACAGCAAGCACAGGATGTATAAGCAAAAATATAAACATATGTGACAAATTTACAATGACTAAAGAACTTCCTGGCAGGGTCTGAGAAGGAGGGAATTAGTTCTGAAAGTGTCTTTGGAATAAAAGATTTGAGGTCCGCTTTAAAGATCTGGATGGAGGTGATGGCACGGAGCGAAGGAGGAAGCGAGTTCCAGGTTCTCACCGCATTGCCTGAGAACGATTGTGCCAACAGTTTTTCTCTTTTGAAGGAGGGGAGTTCAAGAAGGAACTTTTCCGCATTCCGAGAAGGTCTTGAGCCTCCAGACAGTTTGAGTTTATTCGCCAGATAGAGAGGGGAGGAAGAGTGCAAAGCTTTGTGGATGATGCACACTGTTTTGTAGATAGCTCTAGCCTCGATGGGAAGCCATCGGAGAGAAGACAGGATAGGAGTGATGTGGTCACTTCATTTGGACCCTGAAATGAAGCGAGCTGATGAATGGAGGACGGATTTAAGGGGGGAGAGGTGAGATATGGGAAGGCCAGTCAGAAGAGAATTACAATAGTCAAGTCTAGAGAGAACTAGCGATTGGACCAAGGTTTTTAGGTCATTCTACGGGAAGAACCGACGAATCCCCGATAAAAGTCGCAGTTGATAACGTGCGCTCTTGGCCATGGAGTTGATGTGTGAGATGAGGTTGAGTCTTTTGTCAAGTATGACACCTAAGGATTTAGCGCAATTCACAATGATGGGTTTACTGTTGAGTAGATTTGATTGATCCATCCAGGCTTGAACAGGAGGCGGAGAGAGAGAGCTGGATATGAGGAGGAATTCCGTTTTGGAGGGATTGAGAATGAGTTGGTGAACTAGCATCCAGTTGTGAATAGTGTTGAGAGTAGAGCTGAGTAGTGAGAGATCATGAGGGGAAGACACCTTGAGGTAGATTTGGGTGTCATCCGCATAGAGATGTTAGAGGATTCCAGATTTGCTTAGAAGGTTCCGTAATGGTTCCAGATAGAGATTGAACAGAGTGGGAGCAAGGATAGAACCTTGAGGGACGCCTTGACCAACCGCCAGTGGAGACGAGAGACTATTTGCAATCTTGATCATTTGGGATCTGTCTGTGAGGAAAGAGGCAAACCATTTGAGTACAGTGCCTTCCACGTCCATTCTCTGTTGAAGAATGTTAAGGAGGGTGTTGTGATTAACAGTGTCAAAAGCTGCAGAGAGGTCAAGAAGAATCAGTAGGCACGATTCCCCTGAATCGAGAATATGCAGCGCATCATCGATCACTTGCAGCAGGGTTGTTGCAGTGCTACAGTTTTGAATGAAGCCCGACTGGAACATGTCGAGGAGATTATTGTCCATAATGTGTTGGGACAGTTGTTTTGCAACACATTGTTCTGTGATCTTGTTCTGTGATCTTGTTCTGTGGAGAAGCGTGGCTCAGTGGTTAGAGGCGGCAGACCCGGAAGGTGAGATCGACCGTGGACCAGGGTTCGATTCCCCGCGCATAGGCGGGTCTCGGGCTCAAAAATTCCACGGACTCGACAATTCTCGCTCCGGTGCCTACTCGAATCACGGGGTCACACTCTGCAACTCTGGGCAATAGCTTGCTTAATCTCCACTACGGCCCCTCGCGGCGGGATGCCTGGCTTTCACCTTGTGGACACCCTGCCGGGGTTTCTCACAGGGGAATACCAGGACGGGTTCCCTAAGCAAGCGCCAGGATGCCCTTTGGGTGACAGGTTTGCGCTATATAAGTACACCTACATTTACATTTACATTTACATCTTTGAAAGAAAAGGGAGATTGGTGATGGGGCGGAAGTTATTGAGGTCATTTGCATCTGCAGAGGGTTTTTTAAGAAGGGGGGTAACCTGTCCTGTTTTGAGGACACTTGGGAGGGATCCTTGACTGAGGAAGAGATTGACTAGCCTGGTCCAGTAGGAGAGAGTGTTAGTAAAGAAATCAATGGCGATGCCACTGGGAATGGGGTCAGAGGAATGGTTGGAAGGTTTGGTTTCGCGGATGCAGTTGAGGAGATTAACCTCTGAGATGGCGGCAAAGTTCTGCCAAGTGACTAAGGATTTTCGCTCCTCGATGGGGGTGGGGTGGGTGACCTGTTCCACCAGAGATTTTACCTTTTGATCGAAGAATATAGCAAACTCAGTTGCTTTCTTTGATGCATCCTCAGGCTTGATTGTTTGGGGAGAACAATTTGGGTTTTTGATGAGGTCGAAAAGTTTTTGGGGTATGTTTTTAGCTGAATCGAGGAGGGATCTGAAGTGTGATGTTTTTTGCTGGAAGATGTGTTTGTGGTATATGGATCTTGCTGAACGTAAAAGAGAGAGGTTGGGGGTGGATGGAGATTGTCTCCAGTGCTTCTCTAAGATTCTAAGGTTTTTCCTTTCGTCATAGAGAGCTTTGTTGAACCAAGGAGCTGATGGGGTGGGTCTTTTCCTTTTGCTTTGGAGTGGAGCAACCTTGTCGATTTCGACTGCGAGTATTGAGAGGCAAAGGGGAGTGAGATCGTTGACATCCGTATTGGGGTCTAGACTAGGAAGAGATTGCATAGCAGAATCACATAGAGTCTCAAGATCAATGATTTTTGTGTTGCGGAACCACGTAGAGGCTCTTTTGGGTTGGCCGAGAGTTAAAATGTGAGAGAGGTGAAAACAGAAGGGAATGAGGAAATGGTCAGACCAGTCCACATGGATGGGTGAAGCAGTGGTAATCTGGTCTTTTTTGGAAATCACAAGGTCCAGAATTGAGCCCTTGTCATGTGTAATTTCCGAGCAGTGTTGTGCAAGATCATTAGCGGAAAGAAAGGTTGCAAGCTTGTTGGCAGCCGAATCTTCCAAAGAGTCCCAGTGGAGATTGAAATCACCTAGGAAGATCTGCTTGTCGCTCTGTGAATATTGGTCACTAATGAAGTCAATGAATTCCTCCATGAAGGAAGAGCAGTTTCCAGGCGGGTGGTAGATGGTATGGAACCTGAAGGGTGTGCCATGATGAACTTGGAATTCTAGGGAGGGGCATTCAAAGGTCCGAAAGAGGGTTGTGGGAGAGGCTTTGATTTGGAGGGTGTTTCTGAAGATAATCACAACGCCTCCCCCGATCTTGCCTGGTCTGTCGTTTCTGAGAATAGAGTAGTCAGTAGGTAACAAAAGATCAAATGAATTGTGAGAGGAGTCATTAAACCAGGTCTCAGTGAAAAAAGAGCATGTCGAGATTGTGGTGAGTGATGGTGTCGGAGATTTCCAGTTTGTGTTTGGTTGCAGATCTGCAGTTATGAAGCATACAGTGTAGCTCTGACGCAACTGTTTTGGTGATGTGAGTGTCTGGACTGATGAGGGGGATAGGGATTAGATTCTTGAATGAGGGTTCCCCTTGAGGGGGAGGCTGGTAAGTTCTGACGGAAGAGATGGTCTGAATGGCAAATTGAGTAGAGTTGTTAGGAGAGGCGAGTGTAGGGGAAATGACATTGATGGTCTGGTAGGTAGCCAATAGGTTGGTAATGTCTGTGGAGGATAGATTGTGGTTGGCTCTATTGGGGCGCGGGAGCAAGGAACTCCTCGGGAGGTTGTTCAGGGAGCTGGATATCTTAGCACATAGGAGTGGAATGGACGCTTCGAGCAGGGAAATGGACGAGATGAGGGAATCAAGTTTAGTTTCCAGAGAGAGGTGTGCTAAGCACGGAGTGAAGGGTGGCTTAATGGTTAAGGGAGAGAGTGGACTAGGCGGAGGAGGACAGGAGGAAGTGGGGGACCGGGGAGAGTGTTGGGGTGCGAGGGTCAAAGGTGGGGGAGGAAGTGAAGTATGCAAAGAAGGGCAGTGGGCTGTGGGGGGCTGGGGGGGGAGATATGTGATGTAAGGGTCTGAGGGGGGGAAAGAAGGTGGTAGAAAGGAGTGAATGGAGTTACTGAGATATTTTTACTGGTGTTGAGCAGAGGTGAAGAATAGAGATCATACCTGGGAGGAGAAAGTTGAGAAGTAGAAATGGATGGCTGGAGGAGGAGGGGGGAGGGAGTGGGGTAATAGGAAGGCCGTGGATACGGTGAGGTGAGAGGAGAAGGGGTTGAACAGGGAGAGGATGGAGGGAGGTCAAAGGGAGGCCACACGAGTGGGGAGAAGAAAGAGGGTGCAGGTCAGGTACCATGGGTAATGAAAGGTGAATGTAAGGGTAAAGGCACCAGGCAGAGTGGGGGGGGGTTGATCAAAATGAAAGTTGTGGGAGGAGTGAAGGGCTGAGCAGTCAAAGGGAGGGAAGAGGGAGGAATTATCAAGAGGGGAAACAGGGTTGTGAAGCATAGGGGGAATGTAAGATGAGGAGAGAGGGGGGTGAGATCAGTGGGAGGGAAGATGATGGGATTACCAGTAGGGGGGGGAGGGATGTGAAGCATGGGAGGGGGGAGAGAAGATTGTAGAAAGATGGGGATGTGAGAGCAGAATTGAGGGTACGAGGAAAGGGGAGGAGCGGAGAGGGGTGAGGAGCAGAGGGGAGGGAGGCGGAGGGTAAGGCAAAATAATCGGTAGTTCAGATTGTAAGAAAGGTGGATTAAAAAGGGGGGAGATGGGAAGGAATAGGGGAGTTAGGGGGTGAGAGAAGGCAGTGGAATAGTGGGGAGATGCAGGATGTAGGGGTGAAGTGGGGTGTAATGCAGATGAGGTAAGGGGGAGGTCCAGTTGGGAAGGTGGCAGAATGGGAGGGGAGGGAACAAGAAAAGGGGGGATAAAGGGTCGACCTGAGACTCTCGGGAGATGGGAAGGAATAGGGGAGTTAGGGGGTGAGAGAAGGCAGTGGAATAGTGGGGAGATGCATGATGTAGGGGTGAAGTGGGGTGTAAAACAGAGGGGTTAAGGGGGAGGTCCAGTTGGGAAGGTGGCAGAATGGGAGGGGAGGAAACGAGACAAGGGGGGGGAAAAGGGTCGACCTGTGACTCTCGAGAGAGCGGTCTGAAGGAATGTGTGGGAGTCAAGGGGGGAGAAAGGGAGAAAGAAGACAAGTTAGAGGAAGAAGAAGAGGCAGAATCTAGAGAGATAGTAGTCGCAGTGGTGGGACAAAGGGAGTGGAAGATGTGGTCAAAGAGAGGGAGACAGGAGTCAGAAGCTTAGATCATGACAGTGCCATTGTTATAAAGTGTAATGGTGAGAAAGCCATTAACGCTAGCGGAGGGAGAAATTTTGAACCGCTTCCCATGCGGGAAAGAAGAGGAGGAGGATACGTTGAGGGAATTGGAAAAGCTGGAGGACCAGGAAGGGATGTCATTAGTGAAGAAAAGGAAGTCATTTTTAATCTTCCCTAGGCGCCCATTATGGAATTGGTCAACAAATAGGGAATCTGGAAATTGTTCAATGATGTTATGTTTGAACCGTTTAGCTACTGCTTTGGACATATGAGGGGGATAGATTACTTTGAAGCAGTTGATTCCAGACTTCATTCGACTGGAAGCCATGATAAGGAGATGGGGTGAAGACGTGGTGTGGTGGACAGAAAAAGGGGGGCCACTAGGGTAGTGAAGGCACAAAGAGGTAGAATAAGAGGGGGTGCCCAAATTCCGGGAGTCAGTGAGAATAAAACCAAAATGAGTGAGGTCAAAACAGGACCAAAGGTAGATACCCGACAAGGCTAGAAACAGGTAGAAAGGTACAGGGGAGAAGCAGCATTGAATCATAAGTGTATACCTCTTCAGTTTCTAAAAGAGGAAGAGGAAGCACCAATCCAAGATGGCCATCAAAGATTTGAAGGAGCATTTCTCTTTCTGTTCTATGCACTGCCTGGTGACAAAGGCTGCCATCTTAGGGTCAGGCATCCAGGTTCTGGGCATGCTGATTAATAACTGAAGAAAGGATATGCAAAATCCTCGCCTCTGCGTCCTTAACAGAATTTAAACTTTCCTTCGTGCTAACTAGGAAATTTCTAATTGTCAATGTAATTTCTTCCCGAGGATAAATGTTATTTGACCCTCATTCCTGTCGGGTGCTCCCTCTCCTCTGTAGTGGTGAGATGGCCGCCTGACTGTGCTCGCAGATTAGTCCCTCTTCAGTGTCGGCTGCTCCCTCTGTTCTCTGTTACCTCTCTTTAGTGGTAAGATGGCCGCCTGCCGGTGGTCACAGAGCAGTCCCTCTTTAGTGTGTGGTCTAGGTCACCAGGGTCATCCATAGCCTTCTAGATATGTGATAGGCGAGAGGCCGGCCTTATAGGAAATAAGAAGTTGGCTAGGTCGTAGGGGATAAAAGAGGAGATTCTGAGCGCTTTTTCAAGTTCCCTAGACTTTCATTGACTGCTATATCAGGTTGGTGCCGCTTCAAGATGACTGCCACTTGATCAAGCCTGTCTCAGAGTGTAGCTGTGGACCCTTGTTTGTTTTAAAGGTGCAGTCCTGTTTCTGTTTCCGTTGCCTGATGGAGCCTAGCTCAGATGAAGCTGTAGAATCTTTCGTTGAAAGGTGCAGTCATCTTTATGTTGTCATTGCCAGGTTGGGCCGGGCTCGGGTGCAGTTGAAGACCAATTGAGGTTTTATAAGGCAGTACTCTTTCTATAGCCATTGCTAGGTGCCTCCATTTTCGTTGGTAAAGGGCCCAGTGCAGAATGGGGGAGCAGCTCTTGTGCACGAAATGGCTGGGGGCAATAAAACCTGCTATATCGCCGACCAGCAGCTGCAATGTGCCGCTAGAACACAAAACCGCACATGTAGACCGGAAATCGCTACACACTGCATTATGATGATCGCAGGACTCTCCAGCAGGGAGGCTACTCCACTCCACTGCTGGGTTGATGCGCCTTAGGGATGTGTCTTTGGGACAAGCACGGAGCTTGCCAGCTCCTGGGTATTCGTGCTGTGCCTGTATCCGGGGGCGAGGCGGCCGACAGCTCCCCAGCTCCCCAATACATTGCCTGCCCTCTCGGCGGTCCTAAAAGCAACTGCGCTGGTCTTTCTTTTTCTTCCACTTGCGCAACTAAACTCAGCAGGCGGCAAAAGAGGGCAAATTTCACAAAATGTCAAATTCAGCCAAATATTTCGCCCACCCCTACTGGCTGTCCATGTGGGTGGAGCTTGAAGTAGGGGGTGCAGAGTTGCAGGTGGCACCGTAGGCACACTATGTAATGCTCTGAGACAGAGGACAGAGACACCCTGACACTTATGATGGTGCTGGGACTACAGAAGCGAGAAGCAGGAAGGAAGCAACAAGCAGGAGTGGATGCCTGCTTGTGCCCCGGGGGGACCGTATAGTGCGTATTCATACTGGAGCACTGTAGTCGGTCCCTGCTTGTGCCCCAGGGGCACTAGAAAGAGCACGCTACATGTGAGCAATGCCGAAGGCAGGGAAGCTGAAAATTGAAAGGCAGCTGTGTGCAAAGACTTTGTGCGCGTTGCTGCTCCTACCAGGCAATAAATAGCCAGTGTGCTGGAAAGTCTCCAATTATAAAGGAAGACTACATCGTGTAAAACAGATGGCACTGAAACAGATGGCACTGAAAGAAGTGCAAACAGAGTGAAATAACACTGCAGTTAGGCGCCGCTGTATCGGGACTGCAAGGAAGTTAGGAAATCACCAACAGCCAACAGGAAAGGAGATACCAACAACACTAACACAACTGAGCCAATAGCAAGCAAAAAGACAAATAACATTAAATTTAACCCAACACACAGATTATTTTAAGTCTCGCTGAGACAGGCGAGACCTAAAAAGGGAGGTTTCGGCCTGTCAAAAGGCTTATTTTGCCAGGTCACAATAGCAGTTTAAACAGCACACACAAGCTGCAATGGCTGTATCCATGTAAGTATGAATTCACCACACTGATAAAATAATTTACCACCATAAAAAGCCTCCACGTTAGCCATGTGTATATTATATACAGGGCCTCTGGAAATATGAGGCAGGAGAGGGCTAAATTATGCAGCAGGGTCTAGTAAATTATGCGGCAAGAAAAGGGAAGTTATGCAGCATAGTGCTACACATTTTGTAATCATAATACTTAATTATTTCATCATTTTTAAACTTTGTAACACTTTATGAATATTGGTTGCACCTCATTAGTACCAGTCTAACATCCAAATATAGCTTTAAGCAACAGGAAGGTGATCTATGCCAGCTTTTCAAAGGGCCTTCCACTGTGAGGCAACAAGCGTTGCTGCATTTGTATTAATTTTGAACCGATTGAGCTGGAAACAAATGTATTTTCTTGTTAAAATCTGCACATTATGCAGCAGATGATTGATTATGTGCCAAATCTATAATAATCCGAAAATCGCAGCAGCTGCAAAATTGCATAATTCCACTGGCCCTGATTTTATACTATACTGCTGTGCAGGGCTGTTTCCAAATCGAATGGTGTTCCTGTGCTTCCATGTAAGATACAAAAATTCATCATGTCTCGCTTTAAATAAACATTTTAGATAATATTTTCTGAATGCATATCTTTTTTTCTTAACGATCGTATGTATTCTTAGAGCATATGCACTCCTGTAATTTAAATCGTTTGTTAAAATGAGGCAATAGCTACACTTTAATGCCACAGAACGTGTTATCTTCCATTGGAAACTATGCCACATAACTTGCATTTTCTAGCCACATAGTTTACCTTTCCTTGCCACATGATTTATTCTTCCACGCAGTATAAATTGATGTTCTACTGCCGCATAATTCCACAGGCTCCTTCATAATCCATGGATAACCATTATTTGCCCTTGGCATGAAAACAAGGCGGGCTAAATACCTTGACAACATTTGAGATGCGGCAAACAGCCATCACTTCGTCGTTCAACAAAATATTATTTTTCCTCCTTTTGTACTCCTTTCATGCTTCCTCAAATGGGCCTCAAATCGGCGCCAAGCCTCTGCGGCAGCATTCCCTTGTCTGTGTGTAATTAGACCCTGGAGCAGATCTGTGCCCGTCTAATACCCGCACTGTTATTGTTCCATCACAGCTCTGTGCCTGAGCTCTCCGAGCACATTATACTGCCATGTTGCACCAACACGCCCATTACAGAGGCACACAGATATCAAATCACACTCGTATGTGAAAGGGTGTACACGTTCTTACAGGAACAAGGTGCGTGGGCGTGCGAGTGTTTGAAAACATCTATACGTCTGCATTTTTTCCCCAGGAAAAGTACTAGCAGCGCCAACAAATGCAGATTTTTAAAGTGGATGCCACCCCCTGGGGAGACTCCAAATGTTTTACTACAGTTTTGGCATTTTTCAAAGAGAGACCATTTTTCATAGTTTTTGTTCTTTCAACCTACTTCCAGTTTGTGGTGGAAACCAGTGTGAAACCCACAGGTGAACCAGGAAAAGGCAATATTATAAATTCAGCATTTGCTCATATGTGTAGATCTCTCGAATTTTCCTAAAGAAACGAACTGTTGAAATAAAGAAATTGTGAAAATTAGTAGAATAAACGGCCATTTGTGACAACAATTTTATCTGTAACATTTTGTCACAATGGGCAATTTCCAATAGCAATGTAACAATATGGCCACTTGAACCTTTGAGCCGTGGGGATTTATAGGGTGTGTAGGCTGTCCAGGTACTAAGAACCAACAGCTGAACTGCACCTTCCAATGATTTTTCATTGTGTTCCAAATATAGACCAATTTATATGGTAAAATATATAGCATACCAAATGGGTATCAAGGAAACCTATGTATTTCTGAAAGGGACACCCAATATGGAGATCAGGAGCAGTCATTGTTTAGACATCTCTGAATTTGTGGGTACCCATACACGCGTGTGATTCAGATGGCATTTTTCAGAATTACTTCTTTCTTACAGAGTGGCCTACATTTGGAAGGCACAATTGCAGTAAAATACAATGGGTAATGGCAAATGTTCTCCCCTTTCCAACAATTCCTTCCTAAAATTAGGGGGCCCGAAAACGCCCACCAGAGTTGGAGAGGACGCTGACCTCTTGACTCCTTCGTAGTGGGGAACTATGGTTACAGTGCACCTGGCTGACGTCACAGATGGCTGGGAGTGGGTGCAGGAGCTGAAGCAGAAGCGATTCTGGTTTGCCCTCTATCCTTTAAAAAAAAAAAAGGAATTTCCTTTTAATGCCTCCTAGTGTTGGCCATTGGCTGAGTGACACACGGGGGAGATAGTTTAGGTGTACTCCACTGTACGCCACTGCACTTCACCCTATGCCACTGCACAGTACATCACTGCACTGTTTGCCACTCTAGTCTGCACTGCTGTAGTCTACACTCCTGTACTGTACAGTACAGTATTGCACTCTGCAGCACTCTATTTTGCACCACTCTATGCCACTGCCCTATACGCCACTGCACTGTATGCCACTGTACTTTACGCTACTGCGCTGTACACTGCTGTACTCAATGCCACTGCACTCTACGGCACTCTACTCTAGACTGCACCACAACACTCTACGCCACTCTACTCTGTCACTGTACTCTACACCACTCCAATCCACTCTACGCGACTCCACTCTATGCCACTCTACTCCACTCTATGCCACTGCACACCACTGTATGCCACTGCACCGTATGCTACTGCACTGCATGCCACTTTAATCTAGTCTACGCCACTGTACTCTATGTTAGTACCCTGTTTGCAACTCTACTATACTCTGGACCACTCTACTGTATGCCACTGCACTCCATGGTACAGCAGTCTGCACCACTCTATACAGCACCACTCTACTCTACCGCACTGCACTATACACCACTGCACTCTATACCACTGCACTCTATTCTTCACCACTGCACTCTACGCCACTCTACTTTACCTTGCGCCACTCTTCTCTAGGCACTGCACTCTATTCTTCACCACTGCACTCTATGCCACTCTACTGTACCTTGTGTCACTCTGCTCCAGGCACTGCACTCTATGCAAAATGTACTATATGCCACTGCACAGTACTCTGTCGTACTATTTGCCACTGCACTCTATGGCACTCTGCTTTAGTCTGCACCACTCTTCTCCATTGTACTCTACCCCAGTGCACAATATGCCCCTTAACTCTGCACCACTCTACTGTACGCTACTGCACTCTACACCACTGTATTCTACTCTAAACCACTCTACTCTGAATCATAGTTTGTTGAATATTAAATTTGAATGAATATTACATTTATAAAGCACAGACTTAGCCCAAGGGTATCAAGGCGCTACAGATGACTAATGCTAAGATGAATAAAAGATGATCATATCACAGATTGGGTAAAAAGTCAGGTTTTCAAGACACTGCAAAAAAGAGAGTGAGACCAAGACCTGATAACCTATCAGGAAGAGAGTTCCACAACCAGGCAGCAGCGGTGAAGAAGGCCCTGCCTCCCCATCCAACCTTTTTGTACCTGGGACCTACTAGCAAATTCTTGCTGGCAGACCTAAGCTGCTTGATGGGGACATAGTGCTAAAACATTGCTTTAATAGCATCAGGGCCTAAACCATAATAGGCATTATGAGTCAGGCAAAGAGTCTTAAAAAGAATTCTACGATCCAAAGACAACCAGTGCAACGAAATGAGGGAGGCCAAGACTAAATGGTACTTAGGTAAGTCCATCACCAGCCTTGCTGCCGCATTCTGCACTAACTGTAGACGATTTACCAGACCCTTATTCATGCCCAGATAAAGGGCATTACAGTAATCGAGTCTGGACATCACCAAGGCAATCACTGCCTGTTTTCGTGATGCAAACGAAAGAAACTGGGATATTTTCCTAAGCAGCCTGATTATCCCGAAACAGGTGGACACAGTTCTGCTAATCTGTAGGTTCATAGACAAAAATGTATTGACTATAACACCCATATTTTTCCTATGGGATACAGGGGAAGGGCGGCTGCCCAGAGTATCAGGCCACCATTAATTAGACCAAGTATCATGCTGGTTGCCAAAAATCAAGATCACAGTTTTCCCCCATTCAGTTTCTACCATCCGAGCTGAGACTGCCTGCATGCAATTTTCATCAGCGTGGGCAGGTACCTCAAATCCAAAGGATCTCACATCCCTAGCCAGTGGGGCAACATGGATATTAAAAAGTGTAGGGCTTAGGGAGGAGCCCTGCGGCACCCTTACATATCAAAGGGTGGGAAATTGAGTAAAAGTGGCCCATTTTCACTATCTGTGCCCTCTCGCTGAGGAAGGAGGAAAGAAGCCCCAGGGCCGTGCCCCCAGCCCCTATCTCCTTGAGGCGTTCTACCAGCCTCAAAGGAGACAGGGTGTCAAGCGCTGTGGTAAGGTCGAGCAAGATCAGCAGGGTAGTATGCCCTGCATCAACCTGGACCCGGATGTTATCAAAAACCGCTGTTAGCGCTGACTCAGTGCTATGATGGCTTCTAAAGCCGTGCTGTGAGCCATCAAGCAACTGATGGTCCAATATATAAGCGCTAAAATGAGAATTCAAATATCTTTCCATAATCTTAGCTGGGACTGGTAGCAAAGAAATTGGACGGTCATTTTTTAATTCCATGGAATCCAGAGATGGTTCAGATACATTGTTGCACGGGCAAACTTGGGAGCTCAAATTGTGCTGGAAACCTTGCGGGTTTGCAGGGAGTGTTTCAAGGTCCCTGCTCTACATTGAAATAGAAGCACGTGCACCCAACTCCTGTTAGTATTCATCAGGTAATAAAGTGGCACTGCACCAAGATTAGCAAGAATATAATCCCCAATACTGGGTTTCTGTGATTCCTCCTGCAACCTGATACCTTGCACTTCTTTAACAACAGGGCCTGTGCTTGCTTTTTGCTGGTTAGCACATGTATAGCTGACTCAGAAACAGCAAACCTTACACCAACCCCTTCCAGTGGCCTTTTTATGTAGGACAGCAAGGGAATAGAAAACCCTTTGTCACAAGCCCAGCAGTCAAAAGGTATCTTTCTAGTGAGTGCAGCTTCCACATTGCTCATAACAGAGAGCCACAGCAGCGAGGGATGAATACGTATTTGGTCACATAAATAATGTAATATTGCAAATAAAATATGAGGTTGATGCAGAACCCATAAATAAACGCCTGCAGAAACTATTGTCTTCAATTTGCAGTGGCTGCGGGTCACTAATGCCCCATATTCCTGCCGCATGTGTAGCAATAGGTGCACACTGACCTGAATAAATTTGTATCAGTGGGACAAGGCCCTCTCACCTGGAGGTGATGGTAAGCTAAGGAGGGAGCCTACTACCTTTGACGGTTTCATTCTATTTTGTGCTATTTGTGGCACCCATGAACTAGAGATGCTAAATAAAATCTCTAGATATGAAAGAGAGCTGGTGTGCAGTGATATATTTGGCTCTACCGTAATGGGTGAAGAACGTATACACTTTGGGCAGCATGAAATAGGTAACGATTTTGAAAAATTAGGCCTCAGATCCAATTTCTCCATAAAATCCACAAAAACATTGATAAAAATACATAAGGCTTTATGGGTGCGGGCCATTAGTACAGTGTCATCCACATATAAAAGTACAGGAATGGGTGCTCAGTTCACTATGGGAACATAAGTGGTGCTATTTATAAGCTCCAAACTGACGTTATTTATGTATAAAATAAATAACAAAGGGGCAAGCACACACCCTTGACGCACACACACCCTTGACGAGCACCCTATTAAACATTAAAAACATCAGATACTTCCCCTTACAACGAATCATACTTAATCAAATCAATGGGAACACCATCAGAGCTAGGGGCCTTGCCTAATGAATGTCAGCTGTGACTTCCAACAAAGATAGAAATAGGAAAGTGGATGTATAAATTTTAACTTCAGTGTTGGTTTGGTTACTGGCAGCATAGATGGCTTTAAAACGTGCCACCCAATACTCTACACTTATGTAGCAGCTAATAGTGGTGCCAGCTTGATCTATTGCCCTCATATGTGATACTGATCTCTGCACTTTTTGGTCACAGACTTATACTCCCTATGCAGAGAGACCAAAATAGCTTTATCTCAAAGGGGAGTATTGAGTGCCTTGCACAGTAGGCGATTAGCCAATAAGCAAGCGTGATCAAACCACGAGGGGCCTGCAACATTGGTTTGGCTGGCTTCAATAAGGACAGCCTGAGTTCATCACAAAGGGCTACAAAACTGTCCACAACTCCCTCCCTACCTATTACCTCCTTTAAGCACCCCATCGCAAGAGACATATTTTCACCTATTATTTCCCCCAAAGATGTTATCAGTTCCAAGACAATCTAAGGTTGTCTGGGGTTGGCTGTACACTACTCAGACTGGGTATAGTTTGGGCAGGATCCCTGGCAGGTGTTGCTAGGGCCATCACAATTGGATTATGGTCACCAAAACTGGTGCTGATGACGGTACCGTATAATAGACAACTTAGCAAATTTTGGGAACGAAAGACATGGTTTATTATAGAGGAACTATTCCTCCCCCCAAAAGTAGGTGGTCCTCGCATGCCTAACCCTGCCACTCTATTAAATCATACAGGTTTGCTACAGTGACCCGGCCCTCCAGTTCATTTGCTTTTATATCTGATCTTGTATTTGCAGCTAATTATATTGCTCTGTAACTGTATAAGCTAGCATCAAAATCACCTGCTAGGCAAACGTGCATTTGTTGGCCCTTCTGAGACTTGATCTCTAAAATGGAAGATCTGAAATTAAAGAAACCTGGAACCTACTGCACTCTACACCACTATATTCTACTCTACAGCACTCTACTCCAAGTTGCTTCACTCTGCCACTCTACTATATGCCACACAAGCCACTCTACACTACCCCAATGTACATCACTCTAATCTATGCCCCTCTATGCCACTCCACACTTCTCTGTCATACCCCTACTCTACGCCACTCCTCGAGACTTTATTGAGAAATAACACCAGAAATATTCAAATGTAAAAAAAAGATTCCATATGAAAGAATTAATACCAAAAGCACAATACTATACAATTTGAAACGGATTTTCCAAACCAAAGAAAAACATCGAAATTTAATGGGAAAAACAAAGCTTGAAAATAAGTTGTAGATACAAAAATCTTAATTTAATATTTCTAACAAACTCAAACCACAAAGACTTTAGAAATAAAAAAGTAATAGTTCTAACTTAAATTTATAATTTCTGCCTGACCAAGACTACCTATAACTCATGCACATCCATTTGGAGTGTTGTAAACTGGCTAGACATACTAAATCAATATTTATAATATTATTACCTTGGTGCCAGGGGCATTGTAGTTTTGGTTGTCACATATATCCATGTAGGGGCATTCTAATTTAAAGAAAGCATTTTTACATTACCGCTGGCAACCCTGCTAGATGCACTGAGGTGACTTCTGGTAATCTTGCATCAGGTGACCACTAATGTATTCTTGTCTGACTTGGTCACTATTAAAACACTAATATTATTAGTAGTTTGGGATGATGTTCATTAAACATAAGTAGCTATTATTACAACATGAGTAGCTAATATTATTTAAAAAAAAAAAGTTGTAGACCCCTGACATTATGTTGTTACTGAACATTTCTGTGGTGTTTAGAGTTTAAAATGTACATTTTTCACCTAACTATAACGTTACTTTGACCTATGTGTTTTTTCAGTAATTATATATATATATATATATATATATATATATATATATATATATATATATTTTTTTTTTTCCACAATTACCCCTTCAGATGATCGCACACTCGGGATCGCTCCTTCTTTGCAGGTAGGTTTCCAGCCACAATCTCTATAACGTCGGCCAACGCGTTTCAGGCAGGAACGCCCTTCATCATGGGCCATGAGTAAAGATGACGACAAGCAAGCACTGCAAGTGAAATCCCTCTTTTATTTCAACAATCAACATGTTAATTTCACCCAATGCATTCTGGGACTCGCAGTGTAACATTAGTTAACCCCTATGGGCGTCGTCAAAGTCACTCCTTTGCACAATCAAAATTGGGATAAGTGTGCTGTCCATTCCACTGCACAATATAATTGGCATCTCCCGCTCCACTCAAACTGTACAATCCAAACAGCAGGCGGACCCATGTGGCTCCGGGGGTGGAACTCCGATGTAGCTGCAGCCACACAGGAATTGCCTCATCCACGTAGCTGTACAATTCCAACAGCACACAGACCCTCGAGGCCCAGACGGTGGTGTCACTTCGTGACCAAGGGCTGGTCACTAGTTTATTTCCACAATTACCCCTTCAGATGAAGGACACACTCGGGATCGCTCCTCCTTTGCAGGTAGGTTTCCAGCCACAACCTCTATAACTTCGGCCAACGCATTTCAGGCAGGAACGCCCTTCTTCATGGGCCATGAGTAAAGATGACGACAAGCAAGCGCTGCAAGTGAAAACCCTCTTTTATTTCAACAATCAACATGTTAATTTTACCCAATGCATTCTGGGACTCGCAGTGCAACATTAGTTAACCCCTATGGGCGTCGTCAAAGTCACTCCTTTGCACAATCAAAATTAGGATAAGTATGCTGTCCACTCCACTGCACAATATAATTGGCATCTCCCGCTCCACTCAAACTGTACAATCCAAACAGCAGGCGGACTCGTGTGGCTCCGGGGGTGGAACTCCGATATAGCTGCAGCCACACAGGGATTGCCTCATCCACGTAGCTGTATAATTACAACAGCACACAGACCCTTGAGGCACAGACGGTGGTGTCACTTCGTGACCAAGGGCTAGTCACTAGTTTATTTCCACAATTACCCCTTCAGATGAAGGACACACTCGGGATGGCTCCTTCTTTGCAGGTAGGTTTCCAGCCACAACCTCTACAACTTCGGCCAACGCGTTTCAGGCAGGAACGCCCTTCTTCATGGGCCATGAGTAAAGATGACGACAAGCAAGCACTGCAAGTGAAATCCCTCTTTTATTTCAACAATCAACATGTTAATTTCACCCAATGCATTCTGGGACTCGCAGTGCAACATTAGTTAACCCCTATGGGCGTCTTCAAAGTCACTCCTTTGCACAATCAAAATTGGGATAAGTGTGCTGTCCACTCCACTGCACAATATAATTGGCATCTCCCGCTTCACTCAAACTGTACAATCCAAACAGCAGGCAGACCCGTGTGGCTCCGGGGGTGGAACTCCGATGTAGCTGCAGCCACACAGGAATTGCCTCATCCACGTAGCTGTACAATTCCAACAGCACCTACCTGCAAAGAAGGAGCGATCCCGAGTGTGTCCTTCATCTGAAGGGGTAATTGTGGAAATATATATATATGTATATATATATATATATATATATATATACATGTATATATATGTGTTAATATATATATGTATTATATATATATATATATATATTCACTGAAAAAACCATAGGTTTCACACCAGTTATAGTTAGGTGGAAATTTTACTCGCATAAAACCATTGAAATTCCCACGTTATAGTTAGTTGGACTCACTATAACTTGCGCGTGCAATGCACTGCTGATGACGTCACATACTACATCACTCATGACATGGTTAGTGACATCACTCATGACATCACTGATGACAACATCCTTGTGACAAAGTGGCAGACCTCCTATCAGAATAAAATAACCTTTGACACACACATTCAAAAATAGAAACTAACATTTTCTTAAAAAAGGAGAAACCAATACCAATTACAACAACTTATTAGGTAATTCCAACATCTACATACACATCCACTCATTCACCAACAGTTCTATATAGTCACTCATGCATGTACTTACTCATCATATGTACTCATACACCTATACATCCTGTTACACACTAATACTCATCCATATAGTTACTCACACACAAATTCACACATGCAAATAAACTATCAAAAAAAATGTACTTAATTATACTGCTATATACACACCACTACACATACTTCTACAGAAACGGAAACATATTTACTCTCTTAAACAATCATTTATAAAAACACATACTCACTAACCCACCCATACACACAATCATCCACCCATACAGTCTTGCACACATGCTGTCTTCAAAATACATACAAATAGTGAGTCACTCATTCATGCATCTGTGCTCTAAGTAATATCCCCCACCGAACCATACAGACACTGATACTGATACTCAAAAAAACAACTAATAACACATATACACACTCATGTAGCTACTCACCAACCCATGCAGCCACTTATACACAAAGTGAGACACAGATACAGATATTTAAATATTTAATCATTACTCGCTAATATATGTATTCTCTAAGATACATTTAATAAGTCAGTTAACCAATCAATTTTACACAAAAAAACATCCATTTAGACATTTATTTACCCATTTATTCTTCCATCAACCTTTAGATATACATATATAAAAAATATTTATTTTTCAGAAAGATACACATTCACTGGATGATGTCATCAGTGATGTCATTTGAGATGTCATCAGTGATGTCATGAGTGATGTCACTGACCATGTCATGAGTGATGTAATATGTGACATCATCAGCAGTGCATTGCATGCGCAAGTTATAGTGAGTCCAACTAACTATAACGTGGGAATTTCAATGGTTTTATGCGAGTAAAATTTCCACTTAACTATAACAGGTGTGAAACCTATGGTTTTTTCAGTGAATTTAATAGGTTTTTGAAATTTAAATGCTAATTCCTAACTATAACTGGTGTGAAACCTATGGTTTTTTCAGTGAATATATATATATATATATATATATATATATATATATATATATATATATATATATATATATATATAAAATTTCTATGGCAAAATGAAACCCCTCATTTTGTTCCTTTTCAAATTAAATGTATTAAGTGTTACCACTTTATTCCAATCAAGATGACTTCAGGTGTGCCATACTTTTGTCATAAGTAAGACTGTTAGCGTTCTAGTTGTTCTTTAGAACACTCTGGGACATTCTGTCATTGGGCTATAGTTGGGCTACATCTGGCTGATATTTGGGCTCTTTTGTCTCTGGTGGCCATCTTGGGAGACTGCATATCAGAATTTTTTTAATGAAATATAAGAGGATTTGAGAAGTCACTCAAAATGTGCCCTAATTTTTCTTTCTTCAGCACTAATCATAATTTCTATGGCAAAATGAACCCCCTCATTTTGTTCCTTTGCAAATTAAATGTTTTAAGTGTTAACACTTTATTCCAATCAAGATGACTTCAGGTGTGCCATACTTTTGTCATAAGTAAGACTGTTAGCGCTCTAGTTGTTCTTTAGAACACTCTGGGACATTCTGTCATTGGGCTATAGTTGGGCTACATCTGGCTGATATTTGGGCTACATTTGTTTTTTTTTGTCTCTGGTGGCCATCGTTGGGCTACATTGGGCTACATTGGGCTACATTTGGGCTCTAACCTATGTATAGCCCAATGTAGCCCAATATATATTTTTTCAAAGTTAATTTTCGTAAAAACCACTGGAGCATATATCTTGAGACATAGCAAAGGCACATTGGGGTACCAGTCCCTACAATTTTGCCAAGTTTGGTGGAAATCCATTCAGCCGTTCGGGCTAAAAGTGAGTCCAACCGCCCTATGGAAATTAACATGGGGAAAACACGTTTTGGGACCCCCCTTTTATCTCGGCCCCCGCTTGACGGATCCCCCCGAAACTTTCAGGGAAGGAGCGGAGCACAGCGAGGCAAAGTTAAGGAAAATTACAGGCAGATCCCTCATTCGGCGCCAAAGTTATTCCCAATAGAATGTTGCGGATTTCCTATAGAAAACGATCCTAACTATAACTACCTACTGGCGACCGCCAGTAGGTAAGGTATATATATATATATATATATATATATATATATATATATATATATATATATATATATATATATATATATATATCACTGAAAAAAACAAAGGTTACAGGGACGTAATAGTTAGGCTGACATTTCACTCATACAAAACAAGAGAAATCCAGCCTTTATAATTAGTGAGCTAACTATAACTTGCGCCCCCTCAATGCACTGCTTATGATTTCACATATTACATCCCCCAACTAGTAGTGCACCGGAAGGCGCACTTTCAGAATGTTGGAGTAAGAGGGCTTAGCCATCGAAAACCTCTTCGCAAACCCGCTGTCTGGGACTTACTGGAGGTAACAGAAGGGGCTCCTGGACCTCAAGGACCCTCAGCATGCAAGGGGACTTAATCCCCCACCACCACTGCACCAGGAGGCACATTTGTAGAGTGGTGGAGAAAGGAGGCATGGCCACCGAACACCTCTTAGCAATTCCGCTGTGTGGGACTTACAAGACGTAACAGAAGGGGTAGTTGCCACCCAAGAACATCCTTGAGGTAGTTGTCACACAAGGACGTTCTACCAACTACTACTCCTGTTAGCTTCACTAAGTTACACTCATTTAGATTGCTGAGAGGTTTTCGGTGGCCACTCCCTCATCATGCACTGCTGATGACATCACATATTACATTACTCATGACATGGTCAGTGACATCACTAATGACATCTCAAATGACATCATCCCGTGACTCTGTGTGTCTTTAAAATGGTAAAAAAAAAATATATATTATATATATATATATATATATATATATATATATATATATATATATATATATATATACCAAGTTGTATTGAAGAATGAATAGGTGTATGAGTGTCTGAATGGATGATTTAATGGGTGACTGACCAATCTGTATGAATATCTGTATCAGTCAGTTGGTGTGTAAGTGGCTGCTTGGGTTGGTGAGTAGCTACATGAGTGTCTATATGGGGTTTTGATTGGTTGTCTGAGTACCTGAATGGGTGCCTGAGTGTCTGTGTGGGTGGGTGGGGTGTATGTGACTCCCTGCATGGATGTGTGAGTGAGTGATTCACTGGGTTATGGGTTCAAGAGGGCATCCGTGAGGGGCTTTATGGGTGGGTGAGTGTGTGTATGGCTGTGTTGTTTAGTGAATGGATGTCTCAGTGGTACATGTGTGAGTAACTACATATGTGAAGGCAGTATATGTGAATGTTGGAGTATATAAATGATTATATGTGAGAATAATTGTGAAAGTGGCTGTATGGATGAGTGTGTGCAAGCTTCAACAACTCAAAGAACCTGGCTGCCAAGGCACTAGTGCTTGCCATATAGTACACCAACATTGAGTGGAAGACTGATTTGACCTCTACCGGGTGTAAGCTTTACAGAGTCAAGGGGCCTAGAGGACCCTGGTACCTCACACCCGTACACCACCACCCGGGGCACGCTACATAGACTTAAGGGGCCATCTGTCAAGAGGTAGAATCACCTGGTCATTACACCACTATTGGGTGCAAGCTTCACAGAGCCACTAGGCATAGCTGCTGAGGGGCTGATACTGCTCACCCATTAGATCACCAATGGGTGCAAGCCTTACAGACTAAATGGGCCAAAATGCTTAGGAGTCAGCACTTCCAGCCAGGTACACCACCATCAGGTGCAAGCTTCAGAGGCTCTAGGGGCCTGATTACTGAGGGGCTAATAATGCCAACCCAGTACACCACCAGGTTTATAGAAGTTTGTGATAGTGGATAGAAGTGAGAACCAGTGGCGGCTCCTGCATTGGAGCGTAGGGGCGTCACCCCACTGCTATTTCGCAGTGCGAGAAGCAGAAACATAAAATGGTATAACTACTATTTTATGTTTCTGCTTTCTCTCAGTGCGAGAAAGCAGAAGTGCCTGGTTGGGGGCGGGCGGTCCTGCTCAAGGGCAGGGGGGGGAGTGGCTTGCACTATTGTGGGCCCTGACTGTTTGGTCAGCCACCGTGCCGACCAAAGCAGTCATGCGCACTCTACATTTTCTCTATGTAGGCTGCATGCAGCCTACATAGAGAAAATGGCCTCTGTAAAGGCGCCCGGCTGGGGCGCTGTCCGCTGCACCACACCAATCACAACGCTGACATTGCAGTGCTGTGATTGGCTTAGAGGAGGGAAGGAAGGCTGCCTAAAACACGCCAGGAGCAGCAGGAGCTGAGGCGGCGGTGCGCAATGCAGAGGAAGGTAAGTTTTTGTATTTTAATACCTTCCCGCTCGCAGGCCCGTCCCCACACGCCCGTCTTGCTGGCTGTGACTGCATGACAATGGTGACTTTGTAAGTATCTGTCTATTATTTTTATTAGGTAAACATTCTCTGCACTGGAGTTACCACATGGTGTTTTGAGCTCAGTCACGGAAATCAACTATTGATCGAACTCTCCCTGGATTTACAGCTGAGTCACAGATAGCCTGCATTCTCCTGGGGTGCAATGTTCTGCTTTGGCACGAATTTGAATCTGGGGCCCTGCTGCCACATTTTCTTTTTGCATTATATTTATATAGCGCTAAATCGACCTGAAGGTATCCGTCCCGGCCGCCAAACTGTTCATTGTTTCAGACCATATTCGAGTGTCCGTGGTTCTTCCCGTGTGACCGTCCATCCTGCATGTTTTTGCATGTTGCTGCCATGGGCTCTGTCCTGTGACTGCAGGCACAGTAGCCGTCCCGCTGTACTGCTCAACACCACCCACAGTCTTGGCGCTCACAGGCTACATATTCTGCCCCCATCTTGCCCACAACACAGGTAGGTGCTGTGATTAAAATGATGAGCATGAGTTGTCTCGAACTAAAATACAAAAGTTGAGGTAGTGAATGCCTTTGCACACATGCTGCTGTTGCAGCGTTTACTGCCCAAAAAACCCCCCACAGACATTAGGTCTGGTGATTGTGGTGCCCAGGTCCAAAGGTGGCGACACTGGCAGTCATGGCACAGCCTCCCTTTTCCGAAAAGTTGCACTGTCCCGGAGTGGGGACTCGCGCAAGAACCACACACCATGCTGTTACTTGAAGCGTAAAAGGCCATTTTATTAGGACAAGGTTGCACTCCTTTAGACTTTATTACATAGTACATAAATGCAATAAATGTACTTTCCCCACTCCATGCCGACTCATTCTCCATTCCTCCTTCTCAAAACCATCTCACCTGTTTGACTCTCCCCATTCTCACCTTCACTTGCCCTCCAAGCATCCTCTGTTGAATTTCCTTAATTGCCTCCCGCGCCCCGCTATCAGTCACCCGTGTACCGTTCTCCCCCTCGAGGGGTGGATCGCCCGTATGTGACTCACCACCCCTCCAAAGTACCGCCAACCAGTGAACCCCCGGAGGGCGGTTCACTGCCCCACCCCCAGGCACCTTTCGCCTCCTGTGCGCCGACCCCGCGCCACCCGGTGGACGACCAATCCACCACCCAACTGCATGTTCTATGTAATTCACTGTCGATGGGACAATTGTCAGTCGTGAAAGGCGCCAACGTTCCCAGCACCACTTGAAACCCCAAGTTCCTGTGCAGTGAATGCATCCGCAACCTTGTTGGGTCCAGTGGCCGACCAGCCACCACTTCCCCATGCATCTTGTGCAAACAAATAACATATCCAAGGCAATCCCATGTCTGGGAAAAGTGCCCCCCTCTCAGTGAAAGACCATGCCACTTTGCATGTATCCTGTGTAACCAAACCTTTGTCGGGCCAAACCGTGTCAGAGACAGCAGGCACCCCCGTCTGGTGGACGACCATCCACCACCCGTGTCTGTACTCAACTTTACAGAGCACATTGCGTCGGGCCAAACCGGGGCAGTGCCCCCCCAATGCGTTGAACGAAACCCGCCACCGCGTAACCACCTCACCAGGGCTTTAAGTGGGATGAAAAAACTGGGGGGTCTCTCAAAGGGGCGTGGCCATTGTAATGGGCGTGGCGTTAAAACACACACTAAAAATCTGTGTTTAGCATAGTGTGCCGCCTGACTTGTTTTTTGCTGTTTGCGTCATGGCATCCAGATATGTGATACAACAAGTAACATCATACCTACAACAAGTAAGGACTATTGGCTTTGTCAATGGTTATTAGTTGCAGAAGATAAATAAGCTGCAACTATGGCTTGTATATAATATTGACAAAGCTTCCAATTAAAGCCCTGGTGACCCTACCACAATGCTCTTGCGTTTCAGAGAGAGAAGGGAAATCCAGAAAGAAAATGACTCTTTAAAGGATTTCCCTTCCTCCACAACGCTCACCTGGCATGACACCATGCCGTAACGCCTCCACAAGTGAGAAGTGAGCAGGGCACATCGATGTGCAGGCTGGCTCGAAACGGGTCTCTATCGGGCTTTGGTTTGCATCCTGGCACTTTTTTCCAGACTGCAGTGACAGCAAACTGCTGTCACTGCAATCTGGGGAAAAAACGGACCGCCTGGCCTGTGTCAGTACTCAAAACAGAGCCCGATAGAGACCCGTTTCGAGGCCCCCTGAAAAAAACTGCCGGTGCTCAGACCCCTTGAGACCCGGCCCACTTAAAGCCCTGCACCTCACATATTGCAAGCCACTCCTCGTCTGCGAAAGGTGCAACCCCCCCCGTGGTGAACGACCAATCCACCACCTCTGCCTGCATCCCGAGCACACCGATAAGAGTCATTTTTGGGCCAAACTTTGCTCGCAAAAAGTGCCTCCTTGGCTGGTGAACGACCAGCCACCCTTTTACTGGCGTCCAGCATAGACATAGGGTTCTCGGGCCAAAACCTCGTTAGTGCCGAGTACCCCCTTTCCGGCGAATGACCATCCGCCTTTTTGCCTGCCTCCACTGTGAACCTATAGGATTCAATGTGACCGAAACTTCCTTTGTGACCCGTGCCACCCTCCGCGGTGAACGACCATCCACCCTTTGCTCGTATTCAGCGTAACAGAAGATTTAGCGGTACCAAATCTGCTTGCGACAAGCACCCCCTCCTAGGTGAACGACCATCCACCCTCCTGGTTGCATCCTGCGTAAACAGACCAGATTCCTGGGCCAAATTCTATCCTGTGCCAAATGCCCCCTTGCGGTGAACGACCGTCCACCTTCTGCATGCACCCAGTAGACGGAAACATTTCTGGGCCCAACCTTGCTTTTCGGCGAGCACCCCTTCCTTGGTGAAGAACCATCCACCCCTTTGCTTGCCTTCAATGGAGACATGTAGGATGCCGGAGCCCCAAAACCTTATCATTGCCAAATGTCCCTCTCACGAATGGATGACCATCCATCTTCTTGCTCGCCACCATTGTAGACAGATAAGATTTGATGGGACCAAAATTTTTGATTGTGGCACTTGCCCCCTTCTCCATGAACGACCAGTCCACCCTTCTGCCTTCCTCCCGCTTAAACCGCTCAGCAACATTTAGGCCAAAATTTTGCTCATGACAAGAGCCCCCCCCCCCTCTACGGTGAACGACCATCCACCACCAGTGCCTGCACCCAAAAGCACCAGTAACTGTCATGGAAGGTGCCGACCCTGTCCATGCCGTTCGCCCCCCCACTCAGCGCAATCCCCACTCCCCTCACTTGTACCTTTGTCAGTCCATAGCTCCCCCCTTCGACTTATTCTGCTGCGAGGCCCCAAGTCATCCCAGCAACCTCATTGCCACCAGCATCTGCTTCCTTCCACCATGTTCCCCTTCATGTATCATCATGAAAAACCATACCCCACTAATCCCAGCATACGTCTGTCTCCCCCTGAAACCTCGGATTGGGCGACTCCTTACCACATAACACCATGTCAAACGTCCAGACCAAAGGAAAAAAACAAACATAATACATCCCCAGATTCATCCATCATTTCTCAGCCCTTGTGCAACTGGCTAGGTCGCCTCTTCTGACAGTCCATGCCCAGTAGCAAGAGGGGCCACTCCCGCCAGGCGACCGCCTGGGGTCCTGCTCCACTCCCAACTCCTGTAATAGAAAAGAACAATTAGTCCTGCATGAAGTGTATCCTTTTTCCCTGAGCCCCGGTCGACAAGTGTCCAGTCACCCCGTCATCACAGAAACACCTTGTCGGACACCCGCAGCCCTGAATGCTGCAGCTGCTCCCTCTCTATCCCCCCCAGGGCCCTCTGTCCATCAATGCTGCAACATCCCCATAACGCCCAAACCGTGCGCCACCGCATGCAGCCCTGCGTGTGAAGCCTATAACGACCTGCAGAACTGAAAACCCCACCTTCCTCCTTTGGAAAACAACACCCCCAGTCCTATGCGTTCAATCTTAAGCCAATAATCTTGTTGCCCGTGAAAACTGTCCTCAAATCGTAACCACCAACTCACCCCCATTCCAGGCACCCAGACAAACCATCCTCACAAAGCGCTTCAAAGCACCAAAGTCGCCCTGCTTGAGAATCAGGTGCCCCCCAGTATGTACCCCAAGGCACGCCAATAATGCGGTAACCCATTCATCCGCTGCTCACATTGACCCTGTAAACCCACCTCCAGGGGGAAACTAAAGCACTTCCAGGACCCCTGTAACTCATGAGAATAGCACAGCGCCAGAGTCTTACCGCCACTGCCCCGCGCGCAGGGTCCCCTGCACCACACATCCCAAAAACCATCCCTACCTACCCTGTCGCGACACTCCCGATGCACCATTCGGTCTCGCACTCTGCGCGCCCATTAAAAAAGTCCCCGGCCAGACACCCAGCCTAAAAACCCCCCTCCCGTGTGTACCGCTCCCAAACCGGACATGCTATAAAGCCACTTGCACCCCAGGCCCCCAAAAAACCCCACTCGCTTCACACCCCCAGCCACACCAGTTCGTCATAGCCTGTGTGCAGAGTGCCCCGATACCCACGAGTCCAGCCACCGCTATATAAAGCTGTACTTAAGTAAATGGGGACAGCATATCAATCAAAACCTGCCTCACCAATCGCGCAAACCTCAAGCCCTACCACTCTTATGCCAGTCTTCCGTATCCGCAGCCTTTGTGTCAGCCATCCATGTCTATGGCCCCCCCGGATGGGCCCCCATCTCAGCCACAGACTCCCGCTCCAGCGTCCCAGGACTCATGCAAAACCCTCTTTCGAGAAAAAATCCTGCTTCTCCGCCGGACTCCCGACTCATCTCCTTACGACACTGAGCGCCATGGACCCACAGCCTCGAACCATAGAGATGGGCTTCCAAGCCCCTTCGATCCCCTGCCTGTCCATAGATTGTCTAAATTCCTCCAGTGCAGGTCAACCCCAGCCTGATGGCACCCAATATCAGAATGTCCAGAACAGTTGGCGTAGGTCCCCCAATACCGCTCATTCCACCCATTACTGTTTGTGGGGCAGTCGGCCCCTCAGGCCCCCAAGCGCTCTTCTCGTTCTGAGAATGCCCCAGCACCCCTGGCAAAGAATTTCAACCACGCTCAAACACCGTTACCTACCCTTCCAATCCAGCAACCTGTGTGCTCCGTCAGTCCCCAGATCGGTCCCATGCCTACCCGTCACTGGACCCTAAACAGTACCCCAGCAGCCTGCCGTAGCAGCACTTGCATCCCCTTGCATCCACCACCCTCCAATGCCCCCCAGCCAACCCGCCGAAGACCCCCGCAGCTCCCCCTTTTGCCCCCGACCATAGACCCGTACCTGAGAGTCCATCCAGGACCTCCTGCTCCTGTTCCGTCGCTGATGTTCCCGCAGTCGTCGTTCCCCGCACTCGCCTGTAACCGTATCTGTCTCCTGAAGCAACACAAAATAAACTAATTACTGGATCCCCCCCCCCCGAGCAACCCCACTCAACCACCACATATGCACCGCATGTTGCACTCCACCAACCCACTCACTATTCTCCCGGCATACCCCCCCATCCATGTCCGCAACCCCTCAATCAGCAGACTGCCATGCCGCATGTCAACTGTCACACACTGTGGTCATAATACCGAAAAATTCCATAAAGGCTGCAATGTTCGAGCTGCGCGATCCCACGATGGAGGGCAGGCCGCCGCAGACCCCCCTGCTGCTTCTGGCCAGCGTCTGGAGGCCGTTGTGCGCCCCACTGGCATCCCCGTCTGCCGGAACAATACCGGTCCTGGTTCCCCCCCCACCAGGTCGCTTCAACCGGGTGAGGCCCGAGCACCACCGGGCCTCGGGCTGTGCATGGCGGTCCCTCACCCTTACTCACAGGGCCCCAAACCTCCTCTGTGTCCCCCGCCGCCTCCCACGCAGCACCCCAACAAAAACCCCCTGCAAAATACATAGCATAGCCACCCTTCGGAGGTGTCCTGCACCCTAGCTGGCATAAAGCAACCACTACTGCCACGTATCCACTGTATGCGGGGGGGAGGGACTGCACTTAAACCCCTAAGGCCCTCCCCTACACAGGCTCCCGGCACGTGCCACTCCGCTCCTCCCCCAAAAAGGGGGTGCAGGCCCGCGATAGGAGGCCCTTCTACATCAAGTATGTGCAGCAGCAGCCCCCCCCACCGAGCCCCCGGAGGATCCAGCCGACCTCATGGCAACCATACCATTAAGTGACGGCAGGACCCTGCTCCACGTTCCCCCTCTCCTATCCAGGCAGCCAGCTCGCATCAATTACAGGGCAAGGTTTATTTGGTTTATTTGTAATTTTTTATTCTTATTGTGAAGTGCTCTGACACCTTCGGGTAAAGTCTGTGCTATATAAAAACGCATAAAAACAAGGTGCCAGGGCCCGCAGACAGACACCGCCAGCCGCCCGCTGCTCCCCTCTTCTCCCCCCGCGGCCATCCTAATCGCCCGCGGCACATGGCGGTCCCGACCCGACAAGGGGGCCGCCTCCCGCCCAGCACCGACCGCGAGACACAAAACCGCCCCCCCCACACGCAAAGGAAGCGAGCAACGCGAAGCAGCACAAGGAAAACAGGGACTGCCGCCCCCGCCCCAAAACTCCCGCCAAACGCCACAACAGGGTGCCCACCCCAACATGCCACAGCCACATTACCGCGAGCGCCGAACCACAGCAGCACACGCCTACCAGCCGGCCCTTCACCGCCCGATAAGCACGCTGCCCACAGCCACTCCCATCGCCCGCTCGGTCCGCACCGCATACAGCTGACCCTTGACGGGTACCAAATCCCCTTAACCCCCATAGACGTTCCTGCGCTACACTCAGAACTGCAGCAGTAGAACAAAACCTCTCCCCGCCGATCGACAAATCGCCCCCTGCCCCTCCCCACCTACCAACCACAAAATTTTCTTAGGTCCCCCCGGTGGTGCTTAGGTGTTCGGAAGAGGCTGATTCTCCTCTCCCAACACCATTTAAGCCCTCCCAAATCCCACCCCTTGCCCCTTTAATCCCACCCCCACATATTGTCCTTCCGGTCTGTGCGAAATCCCCAGGGGAAGACTGGTCTGCGACCTTACTTCCCCTGGGGCCCGCATTCTCAGTGCAACCAGGAATGCCTGCAGTGAGGACGGTGCCGTCAAGGCTGGTTCTGGAGGACAGGTTATATTTTACCTAGACAAATGAGTGGAGTTAGAAAACCCTTGGGGCATATTATTATCGCTGGCCGTGCTATCTCTGTAATTTATTGCCCTGGTAGCGCGTTATTAACAACGCATTTCTCCAGGGCGATACAAATTCCAGAGATAGCGAGGTTATCCCCGGTTTTGCAGGGAACATCGCTGGTTTTCCAGCAATGTTCCCTGCAAAATGGCAATAACCTTGCTGATACGACCCCCAGGGTTGTATCAGCATAATCCAACCCAATGTTAGGGATAGGTAAGTCTGCATTTTAGCAGACGTTAGTCTTTGGAGAAAACAGTGGTTTTCTCCAAAAACGGACATGTGCTAAAATGCTGGGGCAGCCTTCTAAATATCGTGATGTGAACATCAGTGATATTTCCAAGGTAGTCCATCCGGGGTACGTCCAGTGACGCCCACTTTGCATCTCATTAGAGATGCAAAGGGAGGCGTTGGGAAAAAGGGTGCGATTATGCATGTTAGCACCCTCTTGTAAATAGGGCGATAGTTTTATTCCTGTTTTTTTGGCTTTTTAAGCCAAAAAGCGGAGATAAAGCCCTTGTAAATATGCCCCCTTGTTTCTTAAAACAATCACCACGTGACTTAGAGTTTGAGTGATGGACCCAATTATGACCCTGATACAGAGCTTTGTTTTTTTATGTGTCATGCCTTGTTCATGTTTTGACTTTAATTTTTATAGTACTTGCTCTATGACAAGAACGCCGTTCTGATCAAATGCCCCATAGGGTTTGCCTGCTGGTCATCCAAGAACTATGCTTGCCCCCACTTGCTTCCCACTTTAAGGCGACGCTGACACCTGCAGAAATTAATACAGTGCTTTGAAGGTGGGGTTTCTTTCCATCCAGGCACAGACAGGCTACATTGATGCCATGGGTGGAAGAAGGATTTTGCAGACTAGAGTGGAAGAGCAGACAAAATTAAATCCTGGTTGTTTTGCCCTCTACTCTAATTGTTGAACATATTTAATGTTTTAACATGTGGGACATTTTTATTGTGTTTAAATATGTCGAGGCAATATGTTCACAATTACTGTATAAACAACCTGCTTTCTCAAATTTCCTTTAAAATTCATTTGCTGCTCTTTTTTTCAGACTCTTCTTGGTTCTTGGGAGAGAAGCCTCTCAAGCCCCCTTTTGTCCATTGGACTTCACACACTTGCAACATCATTTTCATCCACAACTTTTATGCCTCACCATTTTCAAATGGCACCAGCCACTACTGGTGAGAACTACTATCGGGGTTCTGGATAATCCCCCTAATCCCCTACTCTAAAAAAGTTGGGGAAAACTGCGTTTGCTGAGGCTGGATACACCCCAACTTGCATTAGGGGTCCTGTATCGCACAATTTTAAGTGCCATATTCACAAAGAAAGGTTTATAGGGAGATCTACTCCTACACCTAGGTGTATTTCTCCTCTTTTCAGTTGTTCACCATTTTCAAGGATATTTGCACATAGATGTAGACATAACAGTATTCATCCCCTCTAATTAGGTGGGTGGAGACCCCTAGACCTAAATTTACCAGTGTAAAGTTACTATTTGTAACTTTTCATCTGTTTGTGGAGATCCTTCCCACTGGGGCAGAGGTTGCCCCATATGAAAATGTGGAGCGATTTGAATAAAATGTATTATTATATAAAAAAAAAAAATAAAATGTATTTAAACAAAACAAAAATGTAAAATAATTATAAACAAATAATATTAACCTAGGGCTAATGAAAGAAAAAGATACAACACACTACCTCCTAAATGTGTAAATTAATTTAAATGTATTCATATTTAAATACTATTTTTAATAATGTTTTGCAATTAAAATCAACCACCCTTACTTCCAGAGACGTGACGTGGCCTGCAAGGTGAGAAGCCTGAGGTGATTAGGGCATCCGGGATAGGTCGGGGACATGTCAGCAGCGTACATAGTGTGAAATTGGTCCGGATGGGGCCTCGGACTGGGCCAGTTGTGGAGCCATTGACAGGCTGCAGCAGCTGCCGTGGTACTTGCTGGTGACCTGAGGGGGGCTATCAGAGGCGGCCACGTCAAACACCTCTGAAGTGAGGCATCCATTAGGGGGGTGGGGCATGCACCCGATAGCGGAGGCGGTCAGGCTAGGCCCAAGTCCACCCTCCGGGCCTCCACCACACATGGAAATAAATGGACCCTGCAGCCTGCATCCTCTTCTCCTCTCTCTACCATCTATAAGGATTCAGGGGCGGGTGGCCTTCCCCTCCCTCTGTTCGACAGCCATATCACCAAGCAGCGGACCCATATTCAGGCATGGGGTCCTTCCATCTGCAGAAGTCCTGTGGATATCAAACTAGACCCCAAATGTATCCAACAATGACACAAGATAAAGCACCGGACGCTACCTGTAAGCAGAGCACAATGGACTGCTACCCAGGCGCAAGTGCTCAGATGGCGGACCCAGAAGGATTGACTGGTGCCATGCCAGATAACGCAGCATTGATGTCAGTCATTTCCCAACGCAGGGTTATGCTTGATGCTAAAATAGGCACTACATGCTCTTATGTCATGCTTATATGCCAGACATCAGAGCACAGTAGACAGTATCACAGAAACCGAGACGAGGATCTCTGGCATTAAGGGCACAGTCATTACCCATCAGAAGAATAGTGAACACCCTGGAGACACCCATGAGAGGTGTGGCAACGTGAGGGGAAGACGCAGAGGGGCGGGCTTGTAGAACAACCATATATTTGTGGGCTTTCCCGAGGGTTGCGAGGGAGAAGATGTGGAGAGATTCCTCACCACATGGCTCACAGACTGGATCCCTGTCCCAATGCTTCATTATAGTACAGGCCCATCGAGCACTACAAAAAAAAAAAACTCCTGCCGCCAAACTACGGCCCATCATAGCCAAGATGCTGAACTTCCCTGATAGAGACACCATCCTAAGGCAGGCCAGGTTGAAAGACTCTCTTTATTTTGATTCTCAATGAATCCTGATATTTCCAGACTACACTAGATTAGTCCAACAGTGTTGTCAATCCTTCTTGGAGACGAAGGCTCGCCTACTGGACCTTAAGATCTCCTACACCTTGGTATTCCCGGGCCTGCCTGAGAGTGTCATATCAATTGCGTACACTCTTCTTTGAAACCCCCGAAGAGGTGTTTGCTTGTACAGATGAAGTGTTTCGGGTAAAGCCACACACGTCGCAGCGACATTTCTCGTAAGCAATTCAAATACAAAGGAATACAAGGACACAGATCGGGTCATCACGACAATCTAGAGCGCGCAGCGAGACCCGCTCAGGAACATCTTTGATCTGACGAGACTGATGGCAATAGTTATAGAAAATGAGGGTTGATAGCGATGTTAGGGAGTATAATACCATGTGACTCAATAGCAATGGAGACATTGAGGTGCAGATTGGTGAACACCGGGGAGTATAGCAAGGACATAGCACAGTATGTTGTATTGTGGAAGGTTATTTTATTTTTGGAAAGGAATGATGTCAACATTACAGCTGTACCTATATATGATATTATGTATACAGGTGAACTTGGCCAGATATTTTATTTATTTATTTTAAAGTTTTATAGAGCACGAACCAGATCCGTAAGTGTATCAGTGAGCTTTACAGTATTGACAGATGGTATATGAAAGACTTAGGAGAAGCGGATATCATTGAGATACAAAGAGGTAGATACACTATACCAGAAAAACAAACAGTCTCAAATCCAGGGTACATTTGGGATAAAAACAGGTAGATTCATTATACAAGAAAATAAGCCGTCTCAACTCCTGGCTGGGATTCCCAGAAGGGCCGGGAAGGTATCATCAGGAAAAGCCGTGGATAATGCCATACTGGTGGGTGGAACAAGGTTACTGAGGGGATTGTAATGCGCCAAATGTGGATTTCAGCACAAATAAATTCTGTTTTGAAAAAAAAAAAATTACAAGTTCATATGTCTAGTTCCCCTTAGTAGATTTTTGTAATTCTGATGCCATTTTGTTCAGTAGAATATTCTCTATTGTTTTAAAAATTAGAGTGTGGTTTTTCATTGTGTTATTTTAACAGTTTTGGGGCTACTAAATCCTTTGTGCATTTTTTTAAGTTAAGCTGGTCTGCTCTATGTCAAATCTACCAAGGTTGGAGCTCAGTTTTAAATGACTGAAACCTTCACAGGGCCTAACAAGGATAGTACATTATTACTTGTGGGGGATCACCACCCACCCCATTTAATAATCCACATACTCAAAGGTCCTAAATGTGGCCCTAATTTTTGTTAAATCTTTCTTCCATACAGTCACTGTTATGCAACTGTCTGACATGCCAGTGAAGTCTGTCATATATAAAATAATTGAATATAATTACTGCTGATTCAATTCTGAAAAAAATAAGTCAGCTGCAACAAAGCTCATTCTCTTCCTGAAACATATGCCCTAGGTCACAAAAGGAAATGAAAAGCATGAGCAGTTTATTCATAACTGTGAATCACAACCTATTTCTTTTTCCCATGTTAACACGCGTTTACATTTTTACAATCATTAAACACCGTAGGGAAATAGGCTTCCTTGTGACTAAGGTATGTCCCCCACAATTGTGCAAGTTAGGAGTACATTTCAGACAGCGTCACAAGGAGGGACTGCTCATGTTGGTTACCAGATGACTCAGTGTGATCAGGGCACCCTGTCCTGGGCAATAGCTGAACATCCTGATGCAATGTGGGAATGGTAGTGCTGGTTCCCCACTGCTGAGCCAATTAGACTAAAATTCATCAACACAACCTTTTGCAGAATGAAAACAGAAGTGGGAGTTGGTGTTCGCGATGACATGGAGCCATCGGATGATCTTGCTGTTTTCTAACTGTCTCTGTGTGACGTCGGCGTGTAGAGTGGTTAAAAAAAGACTAACAACACCTGAAGCACATATGATGAAAGAAAACCCAGCGCCTCATCATATCAATGAACTACAGAAATACGAACACAGAGGAGTTCCCTTTACCATGTCCCCACATTATCCAGTGATTCCTTCCTTGTAAGACAGGGGCACTCGATTGTAATGCATTAACTTACCTGTTTGGCAATGGCCATATATCTTCAAACACAAACTTCCTAAACAAAAATTAATTCTGGTTGATAGGAAAATAGTCATGCACAGGAATTAACACTAAGGACCATTCTATGATGTCCCCAGAATTCCTGGTGTGGCTCAGAAATCATGGTTATCCTGGAGACGGTGGCTGCTAAATGCGGGCTGAAATACCAGGGGAAGGTGAGGAGGTAAAAATTCACAAAGGTTCAGCACTACACAATATAATTGTATGATAATATTCAAAGCAGTGAGCACATGAAGAAAAATCCCAAATCCACTTGTTCGTCTTTTTTTGTACAAAGGCTGGTCTTTATGGAGTTCTCATTAAAATCTCAAAGGATCATAGCCGATGCGTTTCGTTTCCAACAGAGACTTCCTCAGGGCTATGGAAAAAGACATACAAACATATTTTAAATGATTATAAATATACAAATAAATATTGATATTTTTCCTCTTTCTCTTTTTTTGTGAATATAATTCATGAGAATACGCAAGTGTCCATTCACAATGACAATTTACAATTCAATTTGTGACAAGCACTGGTTCGACTATTTCAATCTATTAATGTACAAATATGTAATCCTTGACTTGTTGACATTACTAACAAGATGGGAACTAACATTAATAATGCACATAGACTGCATAACACAAAGGATCAGATCAAGTTTTTTTTCACATTCTCACCAATAAGAACGGTAACTCAGTTCATTTTATGATAGAAAGTAGCCAGTTACTATATTACTGTAGGTAATCTAAATATTATAATTATTAATGAAAAAAACATACCTCATTCATATATAAATTATGTTTCATTAACACAAGCGCATAGATCTCAGTTTCCTGAAGAAAGATTTTTTCATATTATTTATGTTCTAAAATTACAAACGTGTGCAGTGTAAGAAATGATATTCTGTCCCATATTGAAGACATTTTAGTTAAGCTCCCTATTATTTAACATTATAGAGAAGGAATTTAACTGTCGCCTCAATAGGACGGTGGAGAAGGGCACACTGACATGTGGGGATGGGGGTGGAGGGGGATGGGGGAACCAGATTAGGGGTGTTGGGTATCGAATATTGCATCCTGAAGATGGGGCCATTGTAATGATGGACCTGATGGTATTGCAAGACTGTTGATGATAATTGCAGAAAACTTTAATAAAAATACATTTAAAAAAAAAATAGAGAAAGAATTTAACCCCATTGATATTGCCGTCGGCCGCTGAACGTTCGGAGCAGTACCTGGCTGGTGCTGCGAACGTTCAACGGCCAATGCGGCCCCGCCCACTCTGTAGAACGCCAAGCACTGCGCCGAAATAACACCCGCAGTAAACGGGTTAAGCAAAATTTGTTTATCAATCTCTATGGACATTAAAACTAAGTCATGTCCCAAGTCTGGCATAATTTGTTTGTCATACAGACTAGATATTCTGCGTTGGTGATAACGGCAACAGTCAATACAGTGATTGATGGTTTAAAAAACAATATCACTAGGATATATTTATATCCACAAACGTAAGCAGCGATGAGATGCCCACTGCGGTTAAAATGACAATAAAACCCATGGAGCGAAATCAAAACGAAGTGGCGTATAGATTTAATGTGGGAACATGTTAAGACTAAAGGTGACATAGTTAGTTCATAATTCAAACAACTTAAGCGTGATGTTCACAATTTATTGCACCAAACGGGAATTAACTGTTGGATATACTCAGATGCAAATAGAAAGTAATTAACATGCCAGTATTTTAGAAACAAACTTCTCCCATAAACTGTGCATTAAAGCAGGCCGCTCCCAAGCATGTAATGTGAGCAACTATTCAAAGTAAATACAGGGAGGCTTATTTATGAGCCCTTGCGTCGCTTTTGCAGCATTGGTGCGTCCCTTTTTGTGACGCACCAGCAGTGTGAAAAATGCACCTTGTTGCGCCATATTTACAAAGTGACGCATCTAGGTAGATGCGTCACTTTATAAACCCATGCTCTACATTATACCTGCGCCAGGTATAATGTATGCAGGGGGGGGGTGTTCCCACGCAAGAAAGGGTTGTAGAAGTGACGCAGTGAAATCTACCAGATTTCACTGCGCCACTTCTAGGACGCAAATGCATCAAAATCTGATGCCTGCCTCACAGCAGGCGTAAGACTGACGCAAGCCCTTTCACTTGGGCCTTGCCCCATGTGAAAGGACACATTGCTCGAGTAGCTTCACTTTTGTGACACACTCCAGCAATGCGTCACTTTTGCGCCATACAGATACGTCAGAAATACAGACGTATCTGTAACTCCTTGCGACAGGATGCGTCAAAGTAAATATGATGCACCAATCATGTCGCAAGGAGGGCGCAATGAGAAGTGACGCATCGCTGCTTTCACACAGCGATGCGTCACTTCTCATAAATGAGGCCCATGTTAATCTCTAAAAGGATAATTTTTTGACCCAATGCTCCGTTTTCCTTACCCGCCAACAATATGCATGCAGTATATGAGGGAACAAAAATAATCGACATGCCCATTTGTTAAGAACAAGCTTCGCACAGAGACTGTACGTTAAAGCAAACCGCACCCAAGCGTGTAGTATAAATAACTATTCAAGATAAATGCACGTAAATCTCCAAAGGAGTAATTGAACCCGATACCCCCATTTTCTTTAGCCGACAAAAATATACATAAAGTGTATGTGCGAGTTTAACCGTACAGCGGATCATTAACATTGAGCAGTGGCCTTAACCATATAGACAGCCCAAATTACTCACACAAAGGTAAAACCACTGAAATGTCTAAAGCAGACTTGTTTGCAAATTATAATATGAGGAGTGTGATCAAACCTCATTTACCCGATTATAGGCTACATATTGACCCGTATGCGTGAAGCCAGTAACATCCAAGTTTTGCATGGCAACACCTTGATACAATGTTATCCCTGGGCGAGCATGACAAGAGTATAAAACATGCTCTTGCCCAGTTACTTGCTACATTATAACCCCTTTCAGTATAACTCTAGGCTAGTGAGCTCACCATTTCAGCGGCATGATAACTAACAGCATGTTTCAACAACGATGTCACAGCAATTATAGAAACCGAGTTGCTTGCCGCGAGCATTTTTAAACCCACGTTCACTGATACGAAACACCTCATCGGGTAACAAGCATTGGAAATGCAATAGGTCTCGCAATAGAATAGTTAGACATTTTTCTTTTTGCAAATGGAAGAGTGGCGTTGCGTGGATGAGTAGCGTTGCGTGGATGAGTGGCGTTGCGTGGATGAGTGGCGTGTGTGAGTGGCGTTGCGTGTGTGAGTGGCGTTGCGTGTGTGAGTGGCGTTGCGTATGTGAGTGGCGTAGCGTGTGTGAGTGGCGTTGCGTGTGTGAGTGGCGTTGCGTGTGTGAGTGGCGTTGCGTGTGTGAGTGGCGTTGCGTGGATGAGTGGTGTTGGAATGCAATAAGTATCGCATTAGAAAAGTTGTAGTTATTGGTCTTGTAAATGACATACATTTTTTTTTTGCGATGTTAAAATTGCTATATTGATGGCTTTGTCATTTACAATGCCAATAGTTATAACTTTTGCAAATGTGACACCTATAGCATTTGGAATGCAACATGTTTAGTATTTACATGACTTATATGGCAGCTCTGGTCGTTATGCTACATCTCTAGATAGTTTTATCTTCCGCAAATGTGACACCTATTGTAACACAATATGTGTTGTGAGGGTGAGTGAGGGTGAGGGGATGAGGGTGAGGTGTTGAGGGTGAGGGGTTGAGGGTGAGTGAGGGTGAGGGTGAGTGAGGGTGAGGTGTTGAGGGTGAGGCGTTGAGGGTGAGTGAGGGTGAGGCTGAGGTGTTGAGGGTGAGTGAGGGTGAGGAGTTGAGGGTGAGTGAGGGTGAGTGAGTGTGAGGGGTTGTGGGTGAGTGAGGGTGAGGATGAGTGAGGGTGAGGGGTTGAGGGTGAGTGAGGGTGAGGGTGAGGGTGAGTGAGGGTGAGGCTGAGGGGTTGAGGGTAAGTGAGGGTGAGTGAAGGTGAGGCTGAGGGGTTGAGGGTAAGTGAGGGTGAGTGAGAGTGAGGGTGAGTGAGGGGTTGAGGTGAACGGTTGAGGGTGAGTGAGGGTGAGGGTGAGGTGTTGAGGGTGAGTGAGGGTGAGGGGTTGAGAGTGAGTGAGGGTGAGGCGTTGAGGGTGAGTGAGGGTGAGGGTGAGTGTGGGTGAGGGTGAGTGAGGGTGAGTGAGGGTGAGTGAGGGTGAGTGAGGGTGAGGCTGAGTGAGGGTGAGTGAGGGTGAGGGGTTGAGGGTGAGTGAGGGTGAGGGGTTGAGGGTGAGTGAGGATGAGGGGTTGAGGGTGAGTGAGGGTGAGGGGTTGAGGCTGAGTGAGGGTTAGGGTGATTGAGGGTAAGGGGTTGAGGCTGATTGAGGGTGAGGGTGAGGGGTTGAGGGTGAGTGAGGGTGAGGTGTTGAGGGTGAGTGAGGGTGAGTGTGGGTGAGGGTGAGTGAGGGTGAGGGTGAGTGAGGGTGAGTGAGTGTGAGTGAGGGTGGGGGTGAGTGAGGGTGAGGGAGTGTGAGTGAGGGTGAGTGAGGGTGAGTGAGGGTGAGGGTGAGTGAGGGTGAGGTGTTGAGGGGGAGTGAGGGTGAGGAGTTGAGGGTGAGTGAGGGTGAGGGTGAGTGAGTGTGAGGGGTTGAGGGTGAGTGAGGGTGAGGGTGAGTGAGGGTGAGGGGTTGAGGGTGAGTGAGGGTGAGGGTGAGTGAGGGTGAGGCTGAGGGGTTGAGGGTAAGTGAGGGTGAGTGAGGGTTAGGCAGAGGGGTTGAGGGTAAGTGAGGGTGAGTGAGAGTGAGGGTGAGTGAGGGGTTGAGGGTGAACGGTTGAGGGTGAGTGAGGGTGAGGGTGAGGTGTTGAGGGTGAGTGAGGGTGAGGGGTTGAGAGTGAGTGAGGGTGAGGCGTTGAGGGTGAGTGAGGGTGAGGGTGAGTGTGGGTGAGGGTGAGTGAGGGTGAGTGAGGGTGAGTGAGGGTGAGGGTGAGTGATTGCGAGTAGCAAAAAAATCGTATGGAGCCTGGGGCGTAGCGCAGGCTCCTGCAGGGGGAGGCTGGGACAGGCTGGGGTACCCCTTGAACTCAATTTCTACGACTATCCCTGAGTTGTGAGAAACTGGTGAGGGGGGGGATTCGGAAGGACGGGGTGACATCATGTAGATTTACACCATGGCATCGTGCTCCACAGCAAGCGAACGTCTCCCACAAACGGCAACATAGCGCGGCACAAAAACTCGGACTCTTTCCCCTGAGGGAAACGCGCACAGGCCTGCAGAACGGCTTATTTCCACCCTGTCAGAAATGGCACCTCAGCATGTGCCTTCCCTCGTCACTGAACAGGGCATATTGAACAGGGTCGAGGGCTGGAGGGCTGGCAGCTCGTCCTGTTCTCTTCCGTGAATGTCTAGCTGATTTGTCTTGCCAATAAAATATTATTTAACCGGGAGATGGAAACGTGCAGAGAAATGGATAGAGAGTGAGCGGAGACAAATGGAGGCGGGGGCTGGGGAGAGCGAGGGTAGGGAAACAGACAATAGGAAAAAGTAGAAACAGGAAACATGCAGCAATGGAGAGAACACATCAGAAGAGCAGCTGTAAAATGGGATTGCGAGAGGGAAAATGAAAGGACATGTGGGACAGAGGAGAAGAGCACGAGGTGACCCAACAGGAGTAGATGGGTACTGGGGAGACATGACAGAAGTTAGAGATTAAATAGGTGCGACGGGGGTAAGAGGGCTGAGATATAGGGGTGCTTAGAGCGACGGAGATGCAGGGAAGGAGAGTGCCGGTCACAGAAGGGGAGAGGTGTATAGAGATGGCGGGAGGCGGAACTATCCCTGAGTTGTGAGAAACTGGTGAGGGGGGGGGGATTCGGAAGGACGGGGTGACATCATGTAGATTTACACCATGGCATCGTGCTCCACAGCAAGTGAACGTCTCCCACAAACGGCAACATAGCGCGGCACAAAAACTCGGACTCTTTCCCCTGAGAGAAACGCGCACAGGCCTGCAGAACGGCTTATTTCCACCCTGTCAGAAATGGCACCTCAGCATGTGCCTTCCCTCGTCACTGAACAGGGCATATTGAACAGGGTCGAGGGCTGGAGGGCTGGCAGCTCGTCCTGTTCTCTTCCGTGAATGTCTAGCTGATTTGTCTTGCCAATAAAATATTATTTAACCGGGAGATGGAAACGTGCAGAGAAATGGATAGAGAGTGAGCGGAGACAAATGGAGGCGGGGCTGGGGAGAGCGAGGGTAGGGAAACAGACAATAGGAAAAAGTAGAAAGAGGAAACATGCAGCAATGGAGAGAACACATCAGAAGAGCAGCTGTAAAATGGGATTGCGAGAGGGAAAATGAAAGGACATGTGGGACAGAGGAGAAGAGCACGAGGTGACCCAACAGGAGTAGATGGGTACTGGGGAGACATGACAGAAGTTAGAGATTAAATAGGTGCGACGGGGGTAAGAGGGCTGAGATATAGGGGTGCTTAGAGCGACGGAGATGCAGGGAAGGAGAGTGACGGTCACAGAAGGGGAGAGGTGTATAGAGATGGCGGGAGGCGGACGAGGAAAATGGTTAGAGAAGGAAAGATGAAGGAAGCACGAGGGAGAAAAGGAAGACGTAAGAGGGTGAAAATGCGTAGAAAACAGAAAAGATTAATAGGTGGGGGAGAGGGCTAGCGAGGGGAGAGCAACAGAATAGACGATCGTGATTAGAGGGTGAAAGGAAGAGAGATGAGAGATCGTGGGACGGAGGTGAAGAGAGAGATATTCGTATAACGTGTAAGAGGAGATAGCTGGAGTGATAGATGAGTTGAGATGAGGATGAGGGACATCGAGAGGTAGGCGATTAAATGGAAACGTATTGAAAGGAGATGGGCAGTTGGAGGAAATTAACAAACAAGACGGAGGGCATTGCTGTGGGGAGGGGGTGGAGGAGAAATGCACACGGCGGGCAGGGGAGGGGGCGGAGCGGGGAGAGCGGCATGTGGGTGTGAAGAAGCCGGGGCCTTTGAAGTGAAGCTAAGCTTCACTTCAAAAGGTGTCGGGAGGAATGCGGCTGAGGGAACAGACGGCGATTGCGGCTGAGGGAACTGATGTGCACGCGCTTTTAAGCTCAATGCACATGCGCATTGAGCTTAAAAGTCACGGGCACTGCAAGGAATCGCCACGATTCCTTGCTTCTTAGTTAAAGGTTGTTTAAGCCGCAATAGGCTCGCAAGCTCGATGCGCATGCGCATCGACAGGCGAGACCTAAAAATGAAAAACGTCAAAAAAAGGCCTCTACTACAGCGTTAGCATGGGCGCCATCTTGGAGCACGAAAAATTTGTATTTGTCGACCTGTTTACTAGATATATTTTTTTTAATGTATGCCCTCGAGATCCGGTATCCAACGCCTCTTCATGGGGCAGATTGTCAATTGAACTGGATATTGCTAAAACGTTTTAAAATAAGTTAAAATTATTAATCAATATTAAATCACTTCTACATTACAATGTCACATTACAGGCCGAACGCTCCTGATCCTGTTCACACATAAAACGTCGGGGGAAGCCACCAGTGCAGTTTTTGTATAAATGCCGTCTTGAAACTGGAAGGGTTTATATTTAACAACTCATTAATATAAATGTGTTTTTATATATCCACATGTGCAACAAACATTTGCCGCATTGTAAGGCAGGCTATCGATTGAGCACCAATTTCTATTGTTATTTTATGATAATATATTATTGATCGATGTTAGACCACCTATACACTGTAGGTCACGTTACATACTCAACACCCCGAACATGAAACTTTCGAAAGGTCAATATTTTACAGATTAAAATTACAATTACATTCCGTATGATTGGAGTGTGTCTTCATTATATAAATCAATACACTTGTAGGTTTTGGATTCCCATTTCGATCGACAAAAAACACAATTTAGATACATATCTACTTTACATAGATGCATCATGGTTACACTGACTAATATACGTTCAAATTCATAACATGTGTTAGGTTGACAAATACAGTGCAACATCCTTGTCACATGATTACAACTGTACGTTACTTTATACAACATATATTTAAACTAAATGTTTGGAATACATCATCCATCACTTATCGCCTCTATGGATATAGGCACACTTGACTCCTATGGAACAACTTATTTTTCTTTTTCAGCAATTTAGACATCAGTGAATGAGATGACACATTCATTATTAAATCTGATCTGTGCCTGGAATCTTAGAAAGGCAGCAATGCCTCACAACTGCTAGATATTGCATTACATCTTTCATATACAGAACCTCTCAAAAATGTCACTTCATTTAAACATCTTATAGATAGTGATGGAGCTCATTATTGATGTTAAGTCCAAACTTAACTGTCCGCAAGCGACATATCCGAGTCGCTTCTCGCTGTCTTAGAATTGCCTCCCTGTTACCACCTCTCTCTTGTGATCTTATATGGTCAATGCCGCAGAAGGAGATTTTTTTCTCATGCGGATGTTCATTAAGTATGTGCATAGCAACTGGGTACTGAATATCACAATTTCTTATAGCCCTCACATGTTCTTTAATTCGTAGTTTTAGACTAAGAATACTTCTGCCAATGTAGATTTTTTTGCAGACACAGGTGATCATGTAGACAGTAAAAGTGGTGATACAATTGATAAAACAATTTATCAAGAATTCTCTCGACTGAGGTCCTCTGATTTTTTTTAGCTTGTTCTGACCTAGTTTGCAAATGCAACAATTGCTGCATATGTGAAAGCTTACCGGTTTATCTGGAATCCAACTTTAGCTTGCTTTATTCACATTTGAAACATAACTAGGACATCATGTGTCCTTGAATGTTCTGCTCTTACGATAAACCACTCTAGGTTTGAAGGATAGTATACCAGCTGGGAAACTTTCAGAACTCAACAACCTCCAGTTTTTTCTTAAGATATTGTATATGTGGTTGCTTTAGGTGTTATACTCGGTTATAAACATGACCTCTGATTTATGCTTGTTCTTATGCTTACTCTTTTTAGAATTGGGTGCTAGCATTTCTTTCATGCTCAGAGACAAAGCTCGTCTTTCTGCAGTGTCCAAACTGGTCTTATCATATCCCCTTTTACAGAAATTGGTTTTGATTTTGTCCAAATTTTTTTCAAAATCCCTGTCCTAACTGCAATTGCGCCTTGCGAGAACCATCTCCCCATATAGTATGGCATTGATGGTTGACTGGGGATGAGCACTACTGGGAGGTAAATAGCTGTTACACAATTCCTTTTTTGGGTCTCGCTGGCAATGCATCCGCAAGGATGCATTTGTCCAGCTGGAAACCAATAGCGATCAGTCTGGGGGGAAGGAGGACAAGAGGGTGCACAAGCTTTTCTTGCTGGATTCATGTGCGCGAACGTGCACGTTCCGTCCTGCGCCGCCCTCCCATACTCCCAGCGCATGCATGCACACAGACACACACACGCGCGCACACACGCACTCACACTTACACAGACACGCAGGCACCCAGACAGGCAACCCCCTCCTCCTCCCCCACAGTCACACACGCATACACACAGACTCCAAGACACATACACACACGCACGCTCACACACATACACAGCCCGCCGCCGCGCGCGCGCACACACATGCCCCCGCCTTCGCAGGCCAGCCACAAAGCGAAGCCCCACTCACCGGCAGCAGGACTCTTCCTCCCTTCTTCGGCACCGGGGCGCAGGGTAGGCTCCTGCCTGCTCCGGTGCTGCAAACAATCGCGGCTCTTCCGGCTCTTCCGTGGGAGGCGGGGTAGGCTCCCGCCCTCCTACTTCCTGTTTCCGGTTGTCCCGCCCGGCCTGCCTGACTTCCTGGTCGCAGGCCGGCGGCGTTGCGCGGTAACTTATCTGATCTCACCTCATTCCCTGAACTGCGTCCAATCTCTTCCACATTTTAGTTTCGCTGTAACTTTGACAGTTAATGTTGCCTTGATTCCTAGCAACAGAACTACTAGCAAATGTGTAAAATAAGTTAGTGGCACGTCGATGGAATGTTAACACATTCGCTTTCAAAAAGAATTACAATGAAGTTCGTGAGGATTCCAAATACCGAAACTGCATATTCATTACCTCCTCGTCCTGTCTTCCTCGCCACAGTAATTACCCATGAGCCTCCTGCTCCACACAGAACTCCAAGTATAAAAAAACGCTCTAGTCTCCCTCTCCCTCCTCCAAGATGGCCCCCAGTGGCTCCAGCCAATCCTATAAAGGGATACAGATACAGCCAATCGACCTGTTCTTTTTTTCTGCACTTCTCCAAGTGCTGTGTTCCCTGCTGGTCAGGTGAGTGGGACTGGGGTCTTGCTTTAGCATCCCCTTCTGTCCTTAGGTATCTAGTTGGGGGAAAGTAGTGTTTTTTTTTTTATTACTGTGTATGTTCATGGCGTTTTTATTTGATGTGTTTCACTTGTGTTTTTTTTCCCCCTTCTTCTGCCTCTGAGCCTCGTGTCCTGCTTAGCGGACTTTCGTGGCGTTTGTTTGCGGCTAGGTTTGTTTTTCTACCGTTGGTCGGGACGCCTTGAGTCCTGCTCTGCCGCTTCTTTAATTTATATTTCCTTGCCGGCCGCGCGTCCTGCTGAGCGGACGTTACGCGGCGGGTGCGCTGACAATGGAGGCCGGAGGCTTCCGTTCGCTTTCCTTACCTACTGCGGGTTTGGGCGTTGGCCTGTGTTTGATGCCTCTTCGACTTGTGTCTACTGCGGTAGGGGCGCATTCAGGGCTCTGTTTGACACGAGACGGTCTGAGACTGTTTTTCAGTGTGCGCACGGCTCTTCCAGCTGATTTTATGAGTTTTCACTTCGGACGAGGTGTGGTTTGTTCGGTTGCATAGCAACCTCAGGACCTTTTTTTACCGGGCGGGTTGTTCTACTCATTGCCTGTTTTTTTTTTTGCACTCGTTCTCAAGTGTGGCTGTCATGGCTGTTTCTTCTGTGATTAGTGCTCCTGGTTCATTGAATGAGGATTCTGGTTCAGGGATGCATGTTCCTTTTCTGGACTTATTGCAGCTGATGATCTTTTCTGCTGGTCTGCAGCATTACACGATCAGGTGCCTGTTCCTCCTGAGACGGCGAGGGTTGATGGCGCTGCTGCTGATTCTGACACTGGTGATGTAGTTGATGTCAGGGGTCGCTTTGTACAGGGTGCAGTCCTTAAGGGGGTGCTGGATCACATTCGTGTGTACTTGGTGTTTCCGGCTTCTGTTGTACCTCTGGAGGAAGATCTGTTTTTACAGTTTCAGCGTCCTGTACCTGATTCTTTGCCTCTACTTTCTTCTGCTTTAGAGGTCTTGGAGGATGACTGCTATGTTATGGACAAGGGTTCCTTCCGCATTTTTTTGTATATAAGGTACCCGCTGCTGGATTTTGCTGTGACATACCCTTCCTCGGTGGAGGTTGGCTCTTTTTTAACCAGCTTGTCTTCTCATGGGACTGTTGTTTCGGTGGCTTCTTCTTCTGCTGACCCGGTTGCCCGTGGAGTAGATGGTGCGGTGAAACGCACTTTTGCGGCTGCGTATTTTTCTGTCGGTCTGCTGCCTATTCATCTTGGACTATACTGTCCTTGCTTATGGATTTCGGTCTCTGTCGGAATTGATGGACCAGGGGGAGGATGTTTCTTCTACCCTGGCTATGATGGGGCTACTGGTTCGCCTGCTTTCAGTTGTCTTTTTGATTCTTTGGGGGCGGCGGCTTCGGCAGCTGGGTCTTCTGTTGCTGCGAGCCGTCTGTTGTGGCTCCGTTCATGGAAGGCTGTTGCTGCGCTGAATTGCCCGCTGATGCAGATCCCCTTTTCTGGGGTTAGGCTTTTTGGTTCACCTCTGGGCGAGATGGTGTGGAAGACAGCAGAGGCCCGTGCTCTGCTTGCTCCTGTAAGGACTGGCCGCTTCCGTGCCATTGGTTCACGGCGGGCTTTTGGTCCTTCTGGAAGGAGTCGGGCTGGTCAGCCCTTTCGTGGAAGGGGGCGTGGCCGGGGTGCTCCTTTGTTTGATATGTCCCGGTTCTCCGGTGCATCTGCCTCCTCCGCTCCTGCTTCCGAATCATGAATAGTTTGCCCCTTGGGTTTGCCCTGACTCCCCCTGCCTGTTTCGAGCCCAATCTTTGTCCTGGGGATCCTCTGTAACGGATGGCGCTTTTGGAAGACGATGAGTCCCTGGTGGCCAGAGGATGCGGTGATTCCTATGCCCGACAGTTGGGGTTGGGCGTGTTTTCCATCCTGTTTCTGGTGTCAGGACGCACTTGGGTTCTCTGTCCTGTGTTGGATTTGTAATGGGTGCATTCTCTCGTTAGTCGTTCGACGTTCGTTTTGGTTTCCCTCCAGGTGCTCCTCCCTCTGATATCTCATGGGGATTTCCTGGCCTCCATGGCCTTGAGGGATGCTTATCTGCATGTGCCTGTTCACCTGGATTCTCAGAGGTTTCTCTGTTTTTGCATCCTGGGTCGTCACTTTCGGTTCCGGGTTCCTTCGCCCAGGATTTTTGCTGTGGTTCTGGCTCCTCTTATTGGTCATTTACCAGAGCAGAGGATTGGTGTTTTTCACCGATATTTCATTCTCTGCTTCTTCTCTTCGGAGGCGGTGTTGTATGTCCGATAGGTGTGCCTTGGTCTGGTGCCTCATGGGTTCCTGGTGTTTGTTCCAATTTCCTCCCTGGTTCTGGCGCTGGTGTCGGTTTTCGTTGGGGCTCTGTTCTGGTCTAGGTTGGGGTTGGTGTTCCTGGACCCTGCTCGGATTCTGTCCCTGGTGTCTGCTGTGCGGTCCCTGTTGTCGAGGCCTTCTCATCCTGTGAGCCTGTGATTGCGGGTTCGGGGTCTGGTGTCTGCATCTTTGTTGACAGTGCCGTGGGCTCGCCTTCACATATTTCTGTAGGTGTCCCGTACTTTTGTTGCGTTTGGGACCCCTGTTCCCTAGCTATGAGTGTTTTGTTCCCTGTGTCCCCGGGGGTTCGGGTGGTCCTGGTGTGGTGGTTGACCGAATGTCCTCTCTCCGGGGCCGCCTGTTTCTGGTTGTTCCCTCGCGGATTATCACTGCCGATTCCGGCCTGCTGAGGTGGAGTACTTCTCTGGGGGTTTCTATGACTCGGGGGTTTGGCCTCAGACGGTGTTGTCTTGTTCTTCCGACTACGAGAGGCTGGGTCCTTCCTGTTGGGTCTGTTGACCTTTTGGGATCTCCGCGGGGTCACCGTGTGTGGGTCCGGACGGACTGTCACGTTCCCTCGGTTGCCTCGGCCGTAGGTTTGTTGTTGGGCGGTGATGTGCCTGGCGTCCCTGTCTGGGCTTTTCCTGACTGGTCGGGAGTGCTTTGTGATGGCTTGTCTAACCCGTGTGTTTCCATCCATGGGGTCTTTGTCCCTGCCACACTTGATGTTCGGATGGTTGCAGTGGTTGTTTTGGTCTCCGATTGTCGACCTATTTGCTTCCCGGACCTCAGCTGCATTCCGCTGTTTTTCCTCGTTTATACCTTGTCTGGATGCTTGGAGTGAGGTCGCTCTGTCGTTTCTTTGACTGTGGGGCCTGTTGCGTGCCTTCCTCCTGTTCCCCTGATTCCGTAGGTGTTGCGGGTGATCGAGTGGGGGGGGGTCGTTTGTCCTTCTGGTTGCTCCGGGGTGGTGCCTTCGTCCTTGGTATCCCCTATTGCTGGAGTTGGATGTATCTCCGGGCTGGACGTTACCGTTCGTGCCTTATCCTCTGTTGGGGTCCTCTTCTGCCTCTGCCTGTGTTCCGGTCCCTGGGTCTGCGGGCCTGGCTCTTGTGAGGGGATCGCTATTGCGTGCAGGTTGTTCTTTGCGGTTGCTGGCGTCATTCAGCAATCTCGGAGGCCTTTTACTCTTCCGTCCTACGCTGAGCGTTGGGATGGCTTTACCTCTTGATGTGTGTGTCACAGGCTGTCTTTGGCTTCTTTGGACCCTGCTCGGATTCTGGATTTTTCTTGATGGTTTTCCTTTGGGCTTCGCCTTTCCGCTCTCAGGGCTCTATGGACCGCCGTTCGGGCATTTCATGTTTTGCCTTTGGTTCTGTTTTCTCCTTTGGTGGCTCGGCTTTTTGAGTAGCTTTCTTTGCAACGTCCCAGTCCTATCTTCTTTTCTCCTCCTTGGGACCTTCCTCTGGTATTGCGTTCCTTGCTGTCGACTCTTTTCGAGCCTTTGGAGTCGGTGGGCCTGGGGTTCTTGACACTCGATGTGGTGTTTTCTTGTGGCTGTTGCATCTGCCAGGCGTATTGGTGTGCTGGGTGCCTTCCTGCGGTCTGCTCCATTTTTGGTCATTTTGTCTGATCGTGTGGTGTTGCTCCCTCCTCCTACGTTTTTCCTGAGGTGGATTCTTATTTTCACCGTTCTGCTGCGGTGGTTCTTCCGATTCTTTGTCCTGATCCTTCCTAGGCTGAGGGTTGCCTTCTCCGCCTGTTGGATGTGCGTCGTGCATTGTTGGTTTCTTTATCACGCACTTCTTCCTTTTGTGCGGTTGGCAATTTGTTTGTCAACTTTGGTTTGTCTCGTCGGGCCTGTGGCCCTCCCTGTCTGCTGTCAGTCGTTGGATTGTGGAGGCCATGCTGTTGGCTTATGGTTCTGTTTCTATTCTTCCCCCTCTGTCTGATCGGGGTCGGTCCACCGGATCTGTTTCTGTTTCGTGGGCCGCTTTTCAGCGGGTGTCCTTGGTGAATGTTTGCCGGGCTGCCACTTGGTCATCCCCGCTTGCTTTCCGGTCCCGTTATCACCTTCGGTTTGGGTGTGGGGGTTCTGTTTTCCTTGCCTCTTCTGTACGGTCGGCTGGGATTCCTTGAGGTGTATGTTTCTGTGGAACATTGTACCTCTTGTGGTTACCTTTTGTTTCTCTACATGATTCTGTGGAGTGTTTTCCTTGCATGAAGCTGATTGCTTTGGTATCGGCTCATGGGTAATTACTGTGGCGAGGAAGACAGGACGAGGAGGTAATGCCCCGGTTACTTACCGGTAATCTTCATTACTCCGAGACCATGTCTTCCTCGCCACAGTATAGTTTCCCTTCCCTCCCGGCCCTGGTGGTGGCTTCATGTCTGCGGCTTGGTTTTTCAGGTCGATTGGCTGTATCTGTATCCCTTTATAGGATTGGTTGGAGCCACTGGGGGCCATCTTGGAGGAGGGAGAGGGAGACTAGAGCGTTTTTTTATACTTGGAGTTCTGTGTGGAGCCGGAGGCTCATGGGTAATTACTGTGGCGAGGAAGACATGGACTCGGAGTAATGAAGATTACCGGTAAGTAACCGGGGCATTCTTAACCAATTAATTTTCAGAAGAACTATAGATCAATTTGCTTTGCTTTATGATGCTGGAACCAGACAATTGACTGTAGTAGCCGGGGCAGTGTTACAGGGGTGTGCATGCAACGTTTTATATAGGTGGGATTTGTGGGACTATATGAGATGGGACTTGTAGGTATAAGGTGTTGGCTGGTTTGCTGATGTACTCGAGGATCCGAGGGTGCCACTATAGCTATGCCCAGTATATAGAAATAGCTTTTTTTTGATGTTTTGGAAACCAATTCTTTTTTTTAAAAAACTGATATACTTTCCAGGGAAGGACTGAATGTCCAGGGAAAAAATATTAGATAATGGAATTCAATGAGGTTCAGGTGGAATGAAGCAGTTTCTAGAAGGCCCAGTAGTGGTGCACAGGAGATACAGCGTATACTTTCCTGCTCCGTCAAGTGACTCCACTTATAGAATGTGAGTATGTGACCCTAGGATGGTGAGAGAGTGTGTATATTTGAGAGAGGTTAACAATTTGTCTCCCTCCAGTAAAAGTAAAGTGACAAAGGCCGTGGGCTTATCGCTGCACACCACAAAATGAGTTCTGTTTTTGACTATATTCTTTTTTTCTATTTTAAAATGTTGTTTAAGTCACTTCACTCCTTCCACATACTCTGTTTTAGCCCACCAATCATTCAATGAACTAGTCCTTTCAACATATGGGCAGTTAAACTGGTGTTTGTAGGAAGAAGGTGATGGCATCCCTGTTTCCATGAGGACAAACGAGAATCAGCAAACATATTGCATTACAAATGCTATAGGTATCACATTTGCGAAAGTTATAACTATTGGCATTGTAAATGACAAAGCTATTAATTTAGCTATTTAAAAAAAAAAACATAAATAAAAACTTTGCCATTTACAATGCCAATAGCTCAAACTTTCCTAATGCGAGACCCATTGCATTGCAAATGCTTGTTCTATATATATGTCACTCTGTATGTTGGTGCCATCTACAAATAGTCGTAATTCCAGAAATTCAATGCTAACCTGAGATTGTTGGATGGTTAATTTAACATTGAATTTATTCTGGTTCAGATAATCAAACTAGGTGTCCAAACTCTCTATAGAACCATGCCAAATCATTATCACGTCATCAACATAGCGACAGTAAAAGATTACATTGTCGCTCCAAGTGCGAGCTGCTAGGCCCCAGACATGCTCCACCTCATACAATCCCATGAAGAGATTAGCAGAGGATGGAGCGAATCCGGAGCCCATCGTTGTTCCTTGTCTTTGTAAAAACCAGATGTTGTCATGTAGAAATACATTCTGTGTGAGAATCGTCTCTGCCATAGTAAGAAGCATGTCATTGTGTTCAAGATGTTGCACACCACGCTTAAAAATAAAGTATTTGAGAGCTCTGATTCCCTGTTGTATTTGGATGCATGTATACAGGCTCTCTACATCCATCGTGACAAAGAGAAGGTTGTCCTGATCCCATTTAAAGTCTTCAAGTTTACAAAGAAGATCAGAACTATCCCTCAAATATGAGGGGAGATTCTTGAAAATCGGTTGCAGAAAATTATCTACATATTGGGCAATATGTTCTGTAGGCCCACCATTACCTGAAATTGTAGGCCTGCCCGGTGGAAAGGGGCCCCCTTATGAATTTTGGGTAAAGTGTAAATACAAGGGAATCTGGAATGGTGGGCCTGCAGATATTTGTATTCATTGTCGGAAAGTAGACCTCATTCATGCCAGTCCCATAGTTTGGAATTTATGTTGTTTTCTATTTGAGGGATGGGATTAGAAATAAGCTGTTCATAACAATGAACGTAATTTAACTGTCTATCATTCTCTCCCAGATAGTCTGCGCGGTTCATAAGGACAATGTTACCTCCTTTATCTGCCTCTTTAATGACCAGGCTGTCATTAGTTTTCAATGTTTGCTAAATTTTCCAATCCTCGCCACTTAAATCGTTGACATGTTTACATCCTCTCTTTTTGTGATGTTAGTCTTCTAATTCATACAACTCAGTTGTGACTTTGTTAATGGTTTCATGTGATTGAGGAGGCATAAACTTGGAGCTTGGTCGTAGCCCACAGTCTATTGTGCAGTCCTAAAAAATGCCCAATCTTTTCGCAACCTGGACAACATTTACGATCTTTCCTCATTGTAGAAGGTGGCTGTTGGACCTGTCAGCCTTAGGGTGGTCTTCCCCAACTTTTTGCCCTTTTGCCTCCCACTAAACAGTGCTGAGGTGCAGGTGCTCTTCCCTAAAACTTTGTGAGGCTGGCATATCTGCCACAAGCCACTGCTACTGCAGTAAGGCTTAATCCTCCATAGGCTAACATTGGGAACCTCCCCTTATGGGATAACTTCTGACAGGGAAGTAATAAGCCTGTCCTGTTTGGTCTTGTTGGACTCGGGACGGGGAACCCTTTCCAATGATATATATGGTTTGGGCATTACTACGCTAGGGGTCCCACTTTTATAAAGGGGACATTTTCCTGCCTACACTTAGATTAGGCTCTGCAGACTCCCCCCTCTCCTCTGCATACTGATAGCCTGCCTGGGTTGGGAGGTGGGAGTGGTGATTCACACCTTCTTCCCTGGGATGAGCTGTGATGGGCTGCCCACTGTAGCCTTAAAGGCCTGTCTCTCGTCAATGTGACAGCTAGGTCAGGGAAGGCAGGGAACATACCAGAACTCCCTGGACTCTTCCAGAAGCCCCTGCCCCCAGACCCTTCCAGAGACCTCCACTACTTTTTAGCCCCTGGACTGTAGAATATATAAGGAAGGGTCCTGGCCTCACATTCTTGTTACACTGCTGGACCTGGAAGAATCCCTGCTGGAGTGAGGACTGCTGCGCAAGAAGATTGCCACTGGGAAGGAGGCTGACTGCTCCAAGGAACTGCTGCCCCACAACCTGCTGAGCTGCCCTACTGTCTGCTGATCCTGCCCTGCATCCAAAGGAACTACTTTTCTTTGAACAACATTTTAAAGAGTCTTCAACCTTTTAAAGATTGCCTTTTTGGGACTGCACCCTTTTTAAGCTAAAGGAAACTACCTGTCCTTGGACCACATCGTTTTAAAGAGTGCCCTTTGGAACAGCAACATCACTCTCAAGATTTGCCCTGCAACGCTGTGCCTGCCCTCAGCACTGCTTGCCCCGTGATCCTCCCGAGGGCTCTGTGATTGCCTCTGCTTCTGGCGCAAGCCAACTGAAACTGGCCCTGAGGTCCCCGCCACTGGGACCGGAGCGCGCTGTGTAGCGCTGAGAAGTGAAGCGCTGTGTGGCAGGAGGCTCCGTCGTTGCCCCGGACTTGGAGGCACTGTTAAGCGCTGTGCTAAAGGAGCGCTGTGTGGCCGTGACCCCCACCCGTGCAGCGCCTGCTGAGCCCGAGGCCCCAGGGGGAGAGGAGCCTCGCACCAGCGCCCGCAACCACCACCCCAGGTAACGCCTCAGTGCAACCAGGCTGCGCGGGGGTGGGGTGCGGGTTGGCCGGGTACCTGGAGTGTGAGCTTTGTGCTTGGCTGGGAACCGTCCTCCACTGACCGGCCTTCGGGGGCATAATTACTTGGCAATTGACACTGGGGCATTTTTTAGCATTACCAGCAGCGCCTGGGCAGCCGCACTTCCTACGCTGGGAGCATCATTTTTATGAGAGGCACACTTATTACGCTACAAGAGAACTTTGGCCTAAGAACCTTCCCACAGTGAATTTTGACCATAAGAACCTACCTCAAGTGAACTTTTGCAATCCAAGGACACTGTGAGAAAGACATTACCAGCAGGAGCCCTTGGCACACATGAGCTTTTGGTGATTTGATCAGGCCTGGGAACTGGAATCATTCTTATTGGTTATTGATCTTGCTTGGAAATTGGAATCCTTTTTATTATTGATCAGGCCTGGGAACTGGATTCATTCTTATTGATTATTGATCTTGGTTGGAAACCGGAATCCTTTTTATTATTGATCTTGCCTGGAGCTGGATTTACCTGCTTTTGGTTCTCGCATAATTTTTAGATAAAGAAATTCTTATTCTTATACAAAACTGGTGTGGTGTTCCTGTTGTGAGTGTTTTTACTGTGTCATCACCGTTGTGTGTTGCACAAATACTTTACACATTGCCTCTGAAGTTACGCCTTTGCTGCTCTGCGCCAAGCTACCAGGTCGGAATCGGTGGTCCCTACTTGGACTAGGGTGCATACCCCTGCCAACTAGAGACCCCGGTTCTAACATTGGTGATCGAGCGGTGGGATAGGACTTGTGCTTGTGTAACACCACGCAGTGACTCCAGGCCCTGACTGGCCGTTGCGGGCACCGGGCAATCCCCCGGTCGGCCGCATGGGTGGGGGCCGGTTTTGGGCCCCAGGGGGCCGTCTTTGTTACAGCGCCGTTTTTTGCAGCATAGCTGCAAAAAACGGCCCTGTAACAAAAACGGCCGAAAACCGGCCCTGGCAAAGAGCGCGGTCGCACCCCCAACCCCCCCGGGGAGAGGGGGGGCCGGCCGAGCACTTTGCCAGGGCCGGTTTCGGTTCCCAGTCCGGCCCTGAGTGACTCAGTGTACACCACAACCCTACACCTGACTCCACTGAAACCTTATTTTTTTGTCTACCCTCTCCAATTGGCATTTTTAATTTTTCTCAAAATTCCCCCTGACTGGCTGCTCTTTTTAAAAGTCCTTTTGCCCAAGTCCCATTTCATTTTCTCTACAAACGTCTGAGGCCCTACCTAGCAAGATGGATTTTGAGCTGGCCAACCTGGAAGTTTACATAGTGGCGCAACTCAAAGAATTCTGCAAGGAGAAAAAGGTGCCCTTCAAGCGAAGCACCAAGAAGGCAGAGCTTCAGAAAGCCTTGAGAGCATGGGTAACCCCACCCAGAAGGAGATTGGGACGAGCAGGGACCAGAGCACGACGCCACAGGAAATCTTGACCTACTGCACTTGGCGGAAAATGGTAATTTGTTACCAGGTACAAGGGTACCTTCCAGGGCAGGCAGTAGTGTGTCAGTAAAGACCCTGTCCTCCGAGGACTTGGAGGACAGGAGAGAGGAGAGACAGCTCAGGTTGGAGCTTGCCAAGCTGGAGAAAGAGCTGGAAAGAGAAAGGTGGGCCATGGAGCAGGATCGCGAGAACAAGTGACTGGCTATGCGGGAAAAAGAACTTGCCCATGAGCTCAGCCTGAAGGAACTGGAAATCCGGGCCCTAGAAGTAGGGGCCAAGAGCAATAAGAATGCTGGCAGCGTACCTTTGGAAGCTTCACGTGAGTCCAGGTTCTTTATGCCTAAAGATGTGATGGCCAGTTTTAAGGTGGGGGATAATATTGATAAGTGGTTAGCTGCCTATGAGGTGTCACTAAGAGCCCATGGGGTCCCAGAGAGTCACTGGGGGGGTGGCCTGTACAAGTACATCCCTCCGGAAGTTAGGGACACCCTCCTTAGCATAGAAAAGGAAGACCAGACCAACTATTCTGTTATGAAAGAAGCATTGCTTAAGAGGTTCGGTCTTACCCCTGAAAGGTATAGGCAGAGGTTTAGGAATAGCCACAAACTTCCCACACAGAACTGGGTAGACTTCCTGGACTACGCTAGTAAAGCTTTAGAGGGCTGGGTGCGGGGCAGCAATGTGCATGACTATGAAGGGTTTTATGACTTGTTTTTAAGAGAGCACCTTCTAGAGAAATGTTTTCCAGAGCTGCGCCAACACCTGGTTGACCGCAAGTTGACCAATCCTAGGAAGCTTGCAGAGGAGGCGGACACCTGGGTCAGTACCAGGGTTTCCAACAGGGGTTCTGGGGGGGACTCCCAAAGGGGTGGTCAGGGTTCCCACCAGAAGAAAGAGGGGGGAGACAAAAAGAAAGAGTTTTCCAAAGGCCCCAAAATAATTCGCAAGGGAAAAGGTCTGGGTCCCATCCCCAATCTGGCCACCAGAAGCCCACTTATCCTGACAAAGGTCAGCAGCCCAGAATTGTCCGGTGCTATGAGTGTGGTGAACTTGGACACTACAAGGGAGATCCTAAGTGTCGCAAGAGAGCACCACAGCCCACTGGAGGTAAAAACCCCGGGGTGGCGAGTGTAGCGCTTGGGGAGGAGCTGTCCCCAGATGATGAGGGTGAGGGGGCAGGGCTTGTCCTAGTGTCTCTGGGAGACAGTGAGATGGTTCCTAAGGCCCATGTGCCCTCCAATACTACTAAGTATAGGCAGTGGGTCACCCTCAATGGTCAGGGGGTGGAGGCCCTGAGGGACACAGGTGCCAGCATGACTATGGTAAGGAGTCAGCTGGTGTCCCCAGAGCAAATAATTCCCGATACATTCCATCCAGTTGTGATGGCTGACAACCGGGAGGGTCATTATCCCGTAGCACAGGTTCCATTTGAGTGGGGAGGTGTTTCATGCATTTTAAGAGTTGCTGTGAGCCCTGCCATGCCAATGGACTGTCTGTTAGGGAAAGACCTTGAGCACACTGCCTGGAAGGAGGTAGAGCTCAAAGCGCATGTGGAGATGCTGGGGTTACCAGAGTGGATCTGTGCTACCACACGGTCCATGGCTGCCCGGAAAGGGAGTCAACCAGGGCTGGAGCCTGGGAAAATGTCCCAGCCAGCTGCTAGAAAGGGAGGAACCCGAGGGCGTGGGAAGTCTGCCCCGGGGCGGTCACCCCGTGAGATGGATGGGGCACCTGAGGAGGTCGCACCGGAGTCCACGGAGGGGGACGTTGTTCCCTTGGGGGACCTACCTACCCCTGCAGGGTGGCAGGTGAAAGGAGGGCCCACCAGGGAGGAGTTTTGCCGGGTACAGAAGGAGTGCCCCGCCCTTGAGGGCATGAGGCGACAGGCCGAAGCCCAAGTAGCAGGCAATGCCTCCACGAAGTATCACATTTACTGGGAGGATGGGCTCCTTTACAGTGAGCCCAAGGCTCCTGTGCATGGGTCATCAAGGGCCTTAGTGGTCCCCCAGTGCTACAGGGCCTTTCTTTTGGAATTGGCTCATGAGATCCCTTTGGCAGGACACTTGGGCCAAGACAAGACCTTTGCTAGGCTTGTCCCACATTTTTATTGGCCGCAGATGAGGGTCTCCTCAGATACATTCTGCAGGACCTGTCTGACCTGCCAAGCTAGTGGGAAAACAGGGGCTAAGCTGAAGGCTCCCATGGAACTAGTGCCTGTCGTTAGCACCCCCTTTGAGAGGGTGGCCATCGACATTGTTGGGCCCATGGATCCACCAACGTCTTCTGGTCACAGGTTTATCCTGGTTCTGGTGGACCATGCCACCCGGTACCCAGAGGCTATTCCTCTGAGAACCATCACTGCACCTGCAGTGGCCCGGGCCCTGATGGGGATTTTTACCAGAGTTGGTTATCCCAAGAGAGGTGGTGTCCGACAGGGGCACCAATTTTATGTCTGCTTACATGCAATCCATGTGGAAGGAGTGTGGGGTTACTTATAAGTTCTCCACCCCTTACCACACACAGACTAATGGTCTTGTGGAGAGATTTAACAAGACCCTAAAGGGCGTGAAAAGGAGTCTGCCTGAGGGCCTGAGGAAAAAGTGGGACGTCCTCTTGCCCTGTTTGCTGTTTTCCTACAGGGAGGTACCGCAGAAGGGGGTGGGTTTTAGCCCCTTCGAGCTCTTGTACGGTCACCCTGTTAGGGGACCTCTCAGTTTAGTGAAGGATGGGTGGGAGAAGACTCCAAGGAGGCTTCCCCAAGATGTAGTGAGTTACATGCTGGCCTTCCGCAGCCAAATGGATAAGTTGTGGAAGCAAGCTTCTGACAACTTAGAGGCCGGCCAGGCTGTGATGAAGGAATGGTACGACCAGAATTCACACCCTGTGGAGCTAGAACCTGGACAGAAGGTGTGGGTCATGGAGCCTGGAGAGCTCAGTGCCCTCCAGGACCGCTGAACAGGCCCTTATGAGATATTGGAGAAGAAGGGTAAGGCCACTTACCTAGTGGACCTTAAGACCCCCAGGCAGCCCCACAGGGTGCTACACACCAACCACCTCAAACCCCATCATGAGAGGTCTGAGCTCACCCTACTGATGGTGACTGATGGGGCCGAGGAAGAGGAAAGTGAACCTCTCCCGGACCTCTTGGCTTCCAAAGAGAAGGATGGATCCCCATCCTTGACTCCCCAGCAACAGAGGGACTGCCGCCAGGTCCTGGGGCAGTTCTCCTCAGTGTTCTCCCTTATCCCTGGGATTACCCACATGTGTACCCATGATGTGGACACAGGAGACAGCCCCCCTGTCAAGTCCAAGTCTTACAGGCTGTCAGATAAAGTGAAGGCCAGCATCCAGAGTGAAGTCACTAAGATGCTGGAGTTGGGGGTGATAGAGCCCTCCAACAGCCCATGGTCCAGTCCGGTGGTTCTGGTACCAAAAGCTGCCCCACCAGCCACCACACCAGAACTTAGGTTCTGTGTGGATTACAGGGGACTGAACTCTGTGACCAAGACTGATGCTCATCCTATCCCTAGGGCGGATGTGCTCATTGACCGGCTGGGGGCTGCCCGATACCTGAGTACTTTGACCTCACGTCAGGGTACTGGCAGATCGCCCTAACAGACGGAGCTAAAGAGAGGTCCCCCTTTTCCATCCCAGAGGGCCACTACCAGTTTAGAGTGATGCCCTTTGGACTGAAAAATGCTCCTGACACCTTCCAGCGGCTGGTGAACCGGGTCCTCTCCGGTTTAGAGGCCTTCTCTGCTGCCTACCTGGACGACATAGCTGTCTTCAGTAGCAGCTGGGAGGACCAGCTGGGTCACCTCCAGGAAGTGCTTCAGGCCCTGCAGCAGGCAGGCCTGACTATCAAAGCCAGCAAATGCCAGAATAGGGCAGGGGTCGGTAGTCTACCTAGGACATTTGGTAGGCGGGGCAAGGTGCAGCCCCTATAGGCCAAGATAGAAACCATCCTGTCCTGGGAGCCTCCCAAAACACAGACTGAGGTCAGGGCATTCCTGGACCTCACAGGGTACTACCGCAGATTTGTCAAGGGCTATAGCACCATTGTGGCCCCCTTGACTGAGCTAACCTCTAAGAAATACCCTAGGAAAGTCATTTGGACAGAGGCTTGCCAAAAAGCCTTTGACTCTCTAAAGCAGGCCATGTGCACAGCTCCTGTTGAGGTCCTGTAATTCTCGAGCCGGACTCCATTTTGTGTTGCCCTCACGTAGGCCTGTGAAAGAGGCCCGGCGAACAAGTGGCCTGGCCTTCTGAGTTCATGTATACATTAACTAGGTTTCTTTCGACTCTGAATGAACTGCAGAGAAACTGACCTCTTCACCTGAAACTGACCTCGCAAAGCCAATTTCCCTTGGTTTGATCCTTGTCTAAGATTGCCACTTAATGTTCAGGACCTCGTTAACTTTTAGTTTCCTTGCACATGTTTTATCTTGTTCAGCATCTATTACTGTTTCCTTTATGTTCTGACATTACATGGGTTGTGCTTTTCAATTATAAATTTGTCCGGCTTGCAAAGATTGAATTTGGGACATTCCTAATAATTAACTTTTGGGTTGGGTTACTGTAAATTGGGTTTTTGTTAATGTGATACTCAGTTAGAAAATGTGCCCTATTGGTTAGAATTTTGCGCAGTGGGTGTACATTTATAATGAGAATATGGTGTATAAAAGGAGATGTCTTGCCTTAGTAATTTGAACAGTCTCCTAGGAATATACATTGTGATGTATTGTTGGGATTTCTGTTACTAGCTGCAGCTAATAAACTTGGTCTCTGACGCCACCCAGAAGTATTCCGTGTCTCTGTATACCAAGACAGGTGGAACTCTAAGATTTCAGGTGTGTCCCTGGCACCGCTGGGTTCTGACCCGGTTCTTCAACTGGCGCGGCCAACGTGGGGAGACTTCAGTGGTACCAGTCCAAGCCCAAAGATTGTGAGGAGCCCCGTGAGGAAACTCTGGAGGAGGGCCCCCACTCCATCGACCCCTGCATGTCGAAAAGTGGACCGAAGGTCTTTTCTGCGAGGCTTCCCCTTTCCGACGGCTACGCCCTGTCTTGGACCCTCGTGTGACGATTTGTAAGGCGAGACATTATACGGTCTTCTGGTGGCGTGACAGACATTTTGGTTAAGTATAAGTGGGTTGATCCCACGACTTTGTTTTGTTTTTTGGGTCTTGATTCGGATATTGCAATAGTCGAAGCCGAGGGGTTCGTATATTTACGAGTGTATCATTTTTTGATACCCTTTGAAGTTTGAAACCAGACAAGTGAGCAAGATGCCTGGTCTTGGTAAACTTGGTAAATGGTTTGTTTGTGGTCTTAATAGGGATTCCCGATTGAAGGATTCATGTCCGATACCTCCGGTTGGAACTCCAACTTATGAGCTTGATTCAAAGAATGGTGTGGGTCCCATTACCTTTAATGAGGTTTGGGTCCGCTACACTAGGAAGGACGGTGTTTTACGATGGCCCCCACATGGTAGTTTTGAAACAGAGATTTTAGATAACTTAGAAGTTGCGCTATTTAGGAAGAAAGCCCGGCCGGCGATGTTTGACTCTTTCCGCCTTTGGCGTAAGGAAGCCAAACAGCGAGAAATTAAGCAAGCGAAAAGAGATAGGGAAGAAAGGAATATGTCAGTAATGCAAGCCGCTACGCAGTTTAAGGATGATGAAGAAGATGATGCGATTGAAGTGTCAGATAGACAGCATTGCATGGTCATTGACAAATGTTATCCGGCTTTGCCACCTCCCCTTTCAACTGTGACTGAAGACCCTGAAAAAGATCCTTTGATGTCGCATCTACTGAGATTACCACCCCTTTATGCGCAGAGTGCTACAGCACCTCCGTTACCTCCAGTTGTTGCACCCCCTGTTGTTGCTCAACCCCCTGCTGTTGTTCAGCCATTTGTTGCTCCACAAGTGGTTCTTCCTCCTGCGGTGCAGCCCCCTCTAGGGCCGCCAGCTTTGTTACCAGCCTTGCCTCAAACTCCTTTGACTTACACTGCCTTATCTTCGTCTTCTCTTACTTCTGTCCCTATGACTCCTATTCCTCAGATTACTTTGTCTCCTGTCCTTATGTCAGCTTCTTCTCCTTCTGCTCGACAAAGAATGACTGAAACTGTCACTAGTCTTTTGTCTCCTCTCTTTGGGTCACTGAATAGGACCCCTGTTTCTGAACGTAAGCAGAGACGTAGTCAGCTTCCTGGTCCCGATGAGCGGGCAGTGTTAGATCTCCTTGCTCGTAGATGGGTTTCGAATGCTTCCAGGTACGGTTTACAAGCGGTTATGGATGGTTTTCTACAGTGGGAAGAACCAAAGCAAAGGTATGTTTTTGATGTCATGTGTACCTTTCTTCGTCAGGAGTGGGAAGATAATGAGTTGGGTCCAATTCCGTTGGACTTGATTAATGTTCAGTCCGAATTTGCTAAGGGAACGATAGTGGGTTCAGATGTTGAGGTAGCGGTAGAGACAATACTTACTTTCAGGTCTAGACTTCCACCTCAGTCATTGTTCGAACCTGATCCTTCTGTTTAGGAGAAAAGTGAAGCAGTATCCTATGCGAGAGGTTCCTCCAGTATGGAGAGAGGCAGTTGATGCTGACGTTCTTAATGGTGTTTTGGCTGCACCAGCAAATTTTCAGCGAGGGTGGGTACATGTCCCTTGGAAGAGTGCAGAGGTTTTGGCACTTAAGCAGACATTGCCTGACCCCCGTAAAAATCCTGCTGGTTCTTACAAGGAGTTGTCTCAGACAGTTGATGCGTGTGTTATGAATTTAGCTGACATCGATATGTTGATGGGTAATGTAGTTCCTCAACCTTTGTGGGCGAAGATCCGTCACGAGGATCATGTGCAAGAGTTAGGAGAAACATGGGTTAATATTACTGCGCAGATGGTTGACAGGTAGGAGGTGCTAAACCTGAGCCTTTAGTTGCAGAACTACCTGGTAGGATTATTAATTTAATGAAAACTATGATGCCTCCTTTGCGAGTGAATTGGGACAAGTTAGCAGCATGCAAACAAAAGAAAGATGAGAGTGTGCCCGATTTCTTCACTAGGTTTGAAGAAACATTCATTGATCATAGTGGTCAGGACATGAGTACAGAAGGTGGTCAGAGGTTGTTCGTAGATAAATTTGTTTTTAATTTACTCCCCGAACTTTGTAATAAGTTAAAGGACTCTGAGAGTTCATGGGCAGTTTCTTCTTCGGCCCAGATATTGGCTACTGCACAATACTATGAGAATAGAGACAAAGATGAGAAGGATAAAGTAGAGAAGAAGACTAAAGAATTAAAAATGAAAGTTCTTTTGCAACAGGCTTATCCGCCTCGCCCTAATCAGTGTCAGTTTCAGCAACCCCCACAGTTTCTGAAACCATTGCAGACGCCTGAGTCTTTCGTTCCGCGATTTCCGCTAGGCCCTAATCAGTGCGCTTATTGTAAAGAGGAAGGTCATTTCAAGAGTAGTTGTCCGGTCTTGCTACAATGTGTGAATGGTATGTCTGGTCTGAGAGGTCGTGGTGGTTACCAACAAGTACCTAGGGGTAGGGGACGTGGTACGTTTCCTCAGAATGAACGTTCCTTTCCCCCCCAGAATTCTGCAAATTATTTTGACCGACAGAATGTTACGAACGTCCAGTCTGCTCAGTACTACGTTGATGATTATTATGTTGAAAGCGAGAGTGCTGGTTTTAATGATAGCTAGGACAGCCATGGACAAAGATAGGGAGTAGTGTCCGTTCCAGTAGACCAGAGTGGGCCTTATGTTGAAGTGATCACATCAGGTGTGGCAGAACCTTTTCTTTTGGATACTGGTGCCACAAAGAGTTCTATCATGCACTCTAAACTCCCTGGCGCACCTTTGTCTGGCTTGACGAATGTTTCGGTAGGATTTTCTTGCGCCCCAGTTAGCAACCCGGTTTCTAGTCCTTTGCCCCTTTCTATTGGTCCTTGTGAATTGGAGGCTCCCCTTATTCTAACGACTGGTTGTGGTGAGAATTTGTTGGGTTTGGACTTGTTGAAAAGATTGCATGCAACACTATATTGTTCTCCGTTAGGAGTACATCTTACCTTGGGTAAGAAAGTGATCTCCCCGATGTATTTGTCTAAGGATTGCCTGCCGCTAGAATTGCGTTCTCTCCCTGATACACTTTGGGCTACGGGTCTAATGATGTTGGTCTTTTGCAGATTCCACCCTACGTTGTTACGCTTAAATCAAATGCTAAATTGCCACGCATTCCTCAGTACAAAATTTCCAGTGATGGTGAAAGAGCTCTTTTAGCGATTATTTATGATTGGTTGAGAAAGGTGTGGTTGAAGAAACGAGAGGTAATGTGTGTAACAGTCCTGTTCTGCCTATTCTTAAGCGTACAGACTCTTCTCAGCCACCTGTGTATCGATTTGTGATCGACCTTCGAGAGGTCAATAAGATTGTTGTGCCACAGTTTCCTGTTGTTCCGGACATTACTGGTTTATTGACTATGGTCCCTGCCTCAGCTGCTTGGTTTTCTATGATTGATCTGAAGAATGCTTTCTTCAGTATTCCGATCGCTGAGGAAAGTAGGGATATTTTCGGCTTCTCTTTAGGAGGCCGCAGCTTCCGGTTTAAGCGTGCTCCTCAAGGTTATTGTGAGAGTCCCTCCATTTATAGTCAGGCTTTGAAAACTCAACTCGATACTCTTGTGTTGCCTTCTGGTGCTACTCTTATCCAGTACGTTGATGATCTGCTAGTGGCTGCTGATAATGAGGAGATTTGTAAAGAGGTTACTCTTTCTTTGCTACGACATTTGTCTGACCTTCATCATAAAGTTTCCCCTTCCAAGTTGCAGTATTGTCGACAAGACGTGACCTACTTAGGTCATCTCTTATCGAAGGAGGGAAGACGATTGACGCCAGAGCGTATTCAAGCGATTGCCCAAATGACTGTACCATCCACACAGAGAGAAGTGCGTGCTTTCTTGGGTATCACCTCGTATTGTCGGCAGCGGATCCCGAACTTTTCTTTGCTAGCGAAACCTTTGTTGGCACTTACTCTCAAAGATACACCACACCCTCGTCCTTGGACTGATGAATGTCAGAAGAGTTTTTCTGAATTGCGGGATGCATTGTGTTCTGCTCCGGTGTTGGGTACCCCTGACTATAGTAAACCTTTTACACTTTGGGGTCGATTAGGATGGCGGACGGAAATGGGTACTGTCCGCCATGGTCGGGGAAATTTTACTTCCGGCTGCGCCGCGGAGATTCCGCGGTTAGGATTAGGATAATCATGTCACGAAACTCCGACCGCGGCGGACGGATCATAACAAACACCGTCCACGGTGGACGGAACACATCTAACTCTGTCCGCGGTGGATGGAGCCCAATGAACAACCACCGCCGCGGACGGAAATGACCGCGGAAAAAAACACATGTACCGCCATACCTGTGAATACTCCGTGTCCGCAATTAGGATAAATCCGCCTGTACCACGGAACGCACAGCCATCCACGTCCGCGGCAGAAAGAATGCAACGATAAACAGTGCATCACTGCGGAAGGCCAACACGCACAACATCCCTAACGTCAAACAAATGTCAGAAAGTGTACCGCAAGTACAAAGCAAACATACGAACATTGACAAGGCCCCCCCCGATACACCAACACCAAGCACAAGCCAGCATGACACGCCCCAAGTACCCAATAATGCACACTAGTCAACACGCCCACCTACCACCTGACTACCAACAACCATTGAGACACGACTATAAAATGACACCCACACACTACCACAATCCTTTGCATCACAGCATTGCTGCTAGCAAGAGGCCCTAATTGAGATACAGCTAACTCACATAGAAGACACACAACCACCACCCTACCACACCCACCACACAAACACCCACCACACAATTCCTACACATCACACACCACACACCTGCACCCCCCAACTCACTCAACCCACACACTGAGCACCACACACCATGGCACCCAAAAAAAAACCTAAATTCACGGAGACCGAGTTAAAGGTAATGGTAGATGAAATCATCCGTGTTGAGCCCCACATCTTCGGGGCCCAAGTCCAGCAGACGTCCGTGGCGCAAAAGAACCACATGTGGGACAGGATCGTCACTCGGGTGAATGCGTCAGGGACCGTGCCGAGGACGAAGCATGACATTCAGAGGCGGTGGCATGACCTGAAGACCCGGGTGAAAGGCATCCGCGCCAAAAACTATGCAAGAGCCAATCATACTGGCGGAGGAACACCCCCGGAGCCCATACCCTTCACCGATTGGGAGGAGAAGGTGCTGGTGATACTTCACCCAGAGAGTCTAGACGGACTTGATGAAGGAGAAGAGGCTGGTAAGTACAAACCAAGCCCCACGATCAGTACGACATGGTCAGGCTCACACAACTGAGAATTTCTTTCTGTGTATTAATCTTTTAGTTGGTGACCATGCGGCCTACACACTTTTAATTATTGTCACGTTATAATTACCATTTTATGATTACCAATAGTACGCCACACATGAAATGTCGTTCTTTATAACTCTCAAAGTTTTATTTTTTAAAAAAGGTTTTTGTAAAAAGATAAACATATATCATCAGTACACCTTATGAATATACCTATATTTTATAAAAAGTGTGCTCTGTAACAATTTTAACCACTTTCTAACAATTCCGAATTACGGTATCTAGTGCAGAGTCACACCACAATTAAGAATCCTGGTGTAATCAAATTAAATACATTATACACGCAAGTTATACACAGTAAAAAGTCCCATTGTTAAAATTGTTAAAATTGTTACAGAGCACACTTTTTATAAAATATAGGTATAAGGTGTACTGATGATATATGTTTATCTTTTTACAAAAACCTTTTTTAAAAAATAAAACTTTGAGAGTTATAAAGAACGACATTTCATGTGTGGCGTACTATTGGTAATCATAAAATGGTAATTATAACGTGACAATAATTAAAAGTGTGTAGGCCGCATGGTCACCAACTAAAAGATTAATGCACAGAAAGGATTTTTTTTTTGATATAGTTCTTGTTACCCAGTCCTTTCTGGTCCCTGGGAGACTCTCTAATTTTGGAGATCACACAACTGAGAAGACACATCACCTACGCCCCAACCCATGCACGTCGGACACCTACTCACAAACATGTACATGGCTACCAACAGGCCCCCATGTTCACGGGGAGGGTGGTGGTGGTGGAGGGTGGGGTGTGTGAGAGGTCCAAACTACAACTCCCAAAAGGCCCCCATGTTCACGGGGAGGGTGGTGGTGGTGGAGGGTGGGGTGTGTGAGAGGTCCAAACTACAACTCCCAACAGGCCCCCATGTTCACGGGGAGGGTGGTGGTGGTGGAGGGTGGGGTGTGTGAGAGGTCCAAACTACAACTCCCAACAGGCTCCCATGTTCACGGGGAGGGTGGTGGTGGTGGAGGGTGGGGTGTGTGAGAGGTCCAAACTACAACTCCCAACAGGCCCCCATGTTCACGGGGAGGGTGGTGGTGGTGGAGGGTGGGGTGTGTGAGAGGGCCAAACTACAACTCCCAACAGGCCCCCATGTTCACGGGGAGGGTGGTGGTGGTGGAGGGTGGGGTGTGTGAGAGGTCCAAACTACAACTCCCTACAGGCCCCCATGTTCACGGGGAGGGTGGTGGTGGTGGAGGGTGGGGTGTGTGAGAGGGCCAAACTACAACTCCCAACAGGCCCCCATGTTCACGGGGAGGGTGGTGGTGGTGGAGGGTGGGGTGTGTGGGGTGTGTGCGACAGGAAACAGAAATGTCTACAAATCCATATGAACATGTAATGTCCACATTACTGACCAGCTCTATCTTGTCCCTCAGGTGATCGTGAACTGACTGGGGAAACCAGTACCCGGCCGCAAGCCTCGCCTCCCACACATACCGGACTCTCTGGTGACGATGACACAGGCAGCTCCGGTGCGGAGGATGGAGCGGGACCAAGCACACAGCCAGGGCCATCTGGCTCACAGGGACTCCCGGGCCCGACAACCGTCGCATGTGTGACTCCAGCGACACCTGCCTCTGTGATCGGCAGAGTCCCCACCACCACCACCACCACCACCACCAGTACCACCAGTACCACCAGTACCACCAGTACCATGACTCCTGCCTGTGCCCCCCAGCCTAACCCAGCGCACGATGCAGGTCCATCGGCCTCACACCCAAGCAGGGTGAGTGGGCCACAAAGGAGAGAGGCGACGGGACATCAGGCAATCAGGCGGCCCACACTCCGCCGTACAGAGGAAGGACAGCTACCCCATCCTGTGGCAGAGTCCCTACAAGCCCTTGCCAGGTGCCAGGCGTCATACGACCGTTCCCAGGAACATGCAGATCGTGCACACCAGGACTCATTGGACAACACCAACATGTTGCTCGAAATCTCGGGGTACCTTGGCCAGATCGTGCACATCATGGGCCAACAGACAACAATGTGGAGGGAATGGATTGCCCGGAACAACCCCCCCTCCACCAATTGTCGTAGCACCACCGCCACTGTCACCTCCACCTCCACCGCCACCGTCACCTCCGCCTCCACCGCCGCCACCACCACCTGTGCCCCTGGCGACGGATGTGGCCCATGAATAACCTGCACCCCCAGCTGACTCTGTTCCACCTCAGAGACGGAGGGGCCGCCCGAGGCTGGATGTGGGTGAGAGCAGTGTTGGAGCGCCATCCACACGCTCCAAGAGGGGCCGCCAATGACTTTGTCACTGCCTGTGCCAGACATTCACCCTGCAAACTATCCTGTCCCACATAGACAATCATTGACACTGGTCTGCTGGACTAGCCTGACACCCCCCAATGTGGTGTCAGCACGGACATTTCATCTGCCATTACCTTCAACTCCAACTCCCTCCCCACCCACTTACTTGTAAATATTCACCAGCACAAAAGCACAACCTGTAAATAAATTTCACTTAGACACTCAATGATGTTTTTCCTCCATGTTTATTCACATGATTGCCTTCAGAAACAGACGTAAACAGGGTCAGGGATCCTAGTCGTACATGATCATGGCGCTGCGGGAGTGACCTAGGGAAAATCAGAGACAGCAAACACACGTCAGGAAACAGATTCACACACATCACAACACACTGCACAGCAACATTACACAAACTACACTCATCACTAAAGCATGGGATGAGAGGACATACATCATGGAGACTTGTATGTCCAAAGAAATGAAGACACACATATGCAACCATCACAAACAAGAACACACAGCTGATGCACCCCACATCCACACAACACCAGCAAACATACATAAGGCATTGTCAACTGGCACAAGAGGTAGTTACTCACATTCAAGGGAAGTAGCGATCAATGAGCTGGTGCCTCTGGTCCACACCTTCCTCCTCACCACTATCCTCATCAGTCGACATGGGTGGGATGGGAGGCCGAGGAACTTCTTCGTCTTCAGGGTCCAAGAGCAGTTCAATGTCATTGCGCACTGCCAGGTTGTGGAGCATGCAGCAGGCAATCACGATCCTGCATACTTTTCCTGGTGAGTAACGCAGGGCCCCTCCGGTCTTATCCAGGCACCAAAACCTAGACTTTAGCAGTCCAAAGGTACGTTGGATCACTCTCCGTGTCCTTCCATGTGCATCATTGTAGCGCATTTCACCCGCTGTAGTAGGATTACGTATGGGACTGAGGAGCCAGGGCCGGTTTGGGTACGCCGAGTCGCCTATGTAGGGGGATGACAGACACAAACATCACAACAAGATATGGTGGGTACCCCATGCCACACAGAGATCACAAGAGTCCCCACTGCACACTCACCAACAAGCCACGCTTGACCGGGTCGCAGATTTGCCATCAGTTGGGGAACAATGCTGCTCCGCATGATGTGGGCGTCATGTGCGGAGCCAGGAAATCTTGCACACACATGGGAGATGATGTTGTTTGCCAGGCACACCACCTGCACGTTCAGCGAATGGAAGTGTTTGCGATTCCTAAAAACCTGCTCACGTGCCCGTGGTGGAATGATAGCGATATGTGTGCCATCAATTGAACCCACAACGTGTGGTATGTGGCCCAGTGCATAGAAGTCTGCTTTGACTGCTGCCAACTCTTCCGGTCGTGGGAAATGTATGTTGTCATTCTTGTACAGCATCATAGCTCTTAAAACATCCCGAAGTACCGTGCTGAACATGGACTGTGACATCCCCCCGGCATATCCAACTGTGTACTGAAAGGTGCCAGTAGCAAAGAAATGTAGTGCCGCCATAACCTTTGCAGTGGGTGTAATCGAACCAGGATACGTCCTACGTGGCTGCAGATGAGGAGACAATTGTGCAACAAGCTCCATCAACCGACGTCGATCCAGACGGAATTTCCTAATCACCTCCTCGTCAACCATATCCTCCAGCACAGTGTATGGCCGATGCACATTTGGAGCCCTCCTGTGTGGGAGAGAAATATAACTTGGGTCAACTTACAAACGACGCATACGTGTGCAACTCCATCACATGTGAGCCAACATTAGCAACAACAAATTTTCTAGGGAGAATGGTCATATGTGTGACATCTCTGATAGTCTATACAATACGGAGTGCCCCTTTAACAAAGTGCAGCCACTTGCAACAGGAAGTGTGTCAACGCAACGTAGTCACATGTGAACCTTACTGACAATACGTGTGTCTTTACCCTAATGTTTAGTAGCCACATCACAGACACACATGCAAGTGCATGCAAACAAACGATAATGATACACACACACCATGTCATCATGCACCAATGCCAACACCAATAATGTTGTGCATACGGTAATTACATGCATGGTGACACAATGTCCAAAACACATACACTGAATGCATGTGTACCACCACCACTGTAGTCACCTCGCCAGAACCACACACTGACAACAGATGCATAATTTGGCCATACAGCCGTGATGTACTGTGTAGTTGTGAAGATGTAATAACGTTTGTAGGGTCACAACCGACGTCAACACGTCCAAATGCACATCTGTTGCTCATTGTGTGCCCACCAATGGGCATAGTATGGACACACATGCAATAGTGTATGACATATGACCTTTCCCTATCACGCTCACAACCCTCATGACGCAAATGCACACAACACATCACGGTGCAGCGTCTGACAAGATAACATAATTGGCGCCGCCATGGTGGTGCACAACTTCCGCTACTCCCCAAAGGCCATACGCGGCCAGCGTCCCTCTTCCCATTGGCTGCATGTGCACGGACCGTCACGGGCACACATCGGCAACCGCACGTGCAAGCTTCAGGCACGGATGCTTCAGTTGCAACAATGTTCTATCACTGGCGCCACCATGGCGGTGCACGTACTCAGCGGGGGAGGTGCAGGCCTATACACCCTTTAGATGTACTCAATGGACATGCCAGTTCATGTCCCCTCTTACAGTCACATTGCATCATCCACCGTACACCGGCCGGAGCGGCCGGGCCAAGGACGACCGTGCCGGCCATGTACACAACCGCCGTGCCGGCCATGTACACAACCGCCGTGCCAGGCCATGTACACAACCGCCGTGCCAGGCCATGTACACAACCGCCGTGCCAGCCATGTACACAACCGCCGTGCCAGGCCATGTACACAACCGCCGTGCCGGCCATGTACACAACCGCCGTGCCAGGCCATGTACACAACCGCCGTGCCAGGCCATGTACACAACCGCCGTCCTAGGCCCGGCCTGGCACGGCGGTTGTGGACATGGCCGGCACGGCCGTCCTAGGCCCGGCCTGGCACGGCGGTTGTGTACATGGCCGGCACGGCCGTCCTAGGCCCGGCCGCTCCGGCCGGTGTACGGTGGATGATGCAATGTGACTGTAAGAGGGGACATGAACTGGCATGTCCATTGAGTACATCTAAAGGGTGTATAGGCCTGCACCTCCCCCGCTGAGTACGTGCACCGCCATGGTGGCGCCAGTGATAGAACATTGTTGCAACTGAAGCATCCGTGCCTGAAGCTTGCACGTGCGGTTGCCGATGTGTGCCCGTGACGGTCCGTGCACATGCAGCCAATGGGAAGAGGGCCGCTGGCCGCATATGCCCAATCGCAAGTAGCGGAAGCAGTGCACCGCAACAACAGGGCCAGTCATTGGCCCATTTCACCAACACGCTTCCAGGGCTGACCAATTGCTGGCGACGTATGCCACTGACACGTGCTGAGGGCCCTATATATGTGTGTTGGGCAAAATCACACATCCTACCCTGGGGACCAGTGCTGCCTGTTCACCTCGACCTGCTGCTGCTGCTGAGCTGACCACCGACTGCTGCCTGTGACCATCACCTCGACCTGCTGCTGCTGCTGAGCTGACCACCGACTGCTGCCTGTGACCATCACCTCGACCTGCTGCTGCTGAGCTGACCACCGACTGCTGCCTGTGACCATCACCTCGACCTGCTGCTGCTGCTGAGCTGACCTGACCACCGACTGCTGCCTGTGACCATCACCTCGACCTGCTGCTGCTGCTGAGCTGACCACCGACTGCTGCCTGTGACCATCACCTCGACCTGCTGCTGCTGCTGAGCTGACCACCGACTGCTGCTCTAGTGCCATACTCCATGATCTTGCCATGTCGAGAGGCAAAGAGATCCGGTCTCGTCCCTTCACCGCCGCGGAGCTTGATGTCCTCGTGGACGGTGTGCTCCGCAACTATGGACGCCTCTACGGCGCACCCGGACGGGTGGTAAGTGCAGTGTGGGACATGTTGGTGTGCATGAGGGGGCCAAATAATCCTGCCTACTGCAATCTTAGCTGTGTAGTGTGGGCTCGACATATGTTCCGGATTGTGCATGGCTGCTGACAGATACGTGTTGCCCCTATGTGTGTGACAGGCCAACTGTCCACTGACTTACACCCTTTTGTCTCCCATCATGGTAGGTCAAGCTGCACCTTCGCAAGGACGTGTGGAGGAGCATTGCACGGGAAGTACGGGCATTGGGGGTGTGCAACAGACGACATACACACTGCCACAAACGCTGGGACGACATTTCCAGGCTGAGCAAGAATGTAGGGGAAGTGACACTGGGGATGATTCCAAGGACGCCCCGTCTGGCCCGACGCTCCATGACCCCTCTCATGCACCGTATCATTGCAGTGACGCATCCTGAACTGTCCGAACGTCTGAGTGTCGATCAACAGCAAACTAGCGGTGAGCATACTGTCTGTGTAGGAAACTTTTGAGTGCAATGCATGTATTGGTGCACAGACACAGTATTGAGTTCCGTGGTGCGTATGTATCTCTGTGATGCCATGTTGGTCCCATTGGGTGGGCATCATTTGACATCCAGGTCCGCCATGTTGACACGCCAATTGCTTAGTAGTTGAGTGTTGAAGCACATCCCCTAGTGGTCCATGGCCCCATGGCAGGAAATGGGTGCAGATGTACGTGCTCCTGCCCTGTCCGCATGCTGTACATGTGTCACGGCCACCAACGCTTATGTAATGTGAGGATGACTGGTAGAGGTGGGCCGTGTGCAGGATGGGGGCTACAATTACTTTGTCAGCTATGGAATTTGGCAATCCTTGTCCTTCTGTACGTGAGTGTGCCCATGACTTACACCTCTTTTATGTGCATTTCAGCTATGACAGAGGACACTCAGCCACAGACGGAGGAGATTAGTCGAGGAAATGAGTCCGGGTCAGACTTCGCACACACGCAGACTGTCACAGAGGAGGGCAGCGCCGGAGAGGGGGACAGGACCGTCCCTGAGGACTCGCATGTGGAGACACCATCGTCCTCATCTTCGGAAACTCTTGGTGAGCCTGCACTGTTGTCACAGACTGGGAGTGGGCAATCATCACCTTCTGTCGGAAGACAGCACACAGGGCCCACACTTCCGCCAACTGCACCATGTACTGTTCGTGGCCGCAGGAGTAGGGGGAGCAGAGTGGCGTTCGGTGCAGGCACCGCTGCCCCTGGCACGGTGAGCCAAAATGCACTGTGTGCTGAGGCCGTTGATCTGCTGCGACAGCTGTGTGTGGGGCAGACCAATATGACAAATGCTTTCCAAGACCATGATAGGAAGTTGGGGCAGGTGGTGGCATTCATGGAAGGGATGCATGGCGATCTTGCTGGTCTACACAGGACAGTGCAGTCATTGGCAAGCAGTGTGTCGTCTGCAATAGTACAGTCGCATGGACAGGGTGCAACTTCTGTTTCCCCATCTACACCACTGGATGTCTCAGGGGGTAGTGATTATTCTGAGCAGGACTCAAATACAGGTTATTGCACTAGAAGCAGCGTCAGACAGCATGTCAGGGCACGCAGGGCACAGACCCCATCCCCTAGATCAGCTAAATCTGTTCACGAAGACAACGTCAGATACACTGGAGTACACACACACGATCCACAAGTGTTGTTGGGGGACATGCCTTCAGGAGCTACACAGGCATTCAACACAAAAGGTACTCCCAAGGCAAGGGATACTCACAAGTCCATGGACAGTCCCTTGGACAAGGCCACTCAAAAGACAAAGGACCCCCCTAAGAGCAGGGAGACTCCCAAGGGCAGGCACACAACAGAGGAAAGGGACCCTCCCAAGGACAAGGACAGTCAAAAGACAAAGGCACCTCCTAAGAGCAGGGAGACTCCCAAGGGCAGGCCCACAACAGAGGAAAGGGACCCTCCCAAGGACAAGGACAGTCAAAAGACAAAGGCACCTCCTAAGAGCAGGGAGACTCCCAAGGGCAGGCCCACAACAGAGGAAAGGGACCCTCCCAAGGACAAGGACAGTCAAAAGCCAAAGGCACCTCCTAAGAGCAGGGAGACTCCCAAGGGCAGGCCCACAACAGAGGAAAGGGACCCTCCCAAGGACAAGGACAGTCAAAAGACAAAGGCACCTCCTAAGAGCAGGGAGACTCCCAAGGGCAGGCCCACAACAGAGGAAAGGGACCCTCCCAAGGACAAGGACAGTCAAAAGACAAAGGCACCTCCTAAGAGCAGGGAGACTCCCAAGGGCAGACCCACAACAGAGGAAAGGGACCCTCCCAAGGACAATGACAGTCAAAAGACAAAGGCACCTCCTAAGAGCAGGGAGACTCCCAAGGGCAGGCCCACAACAGAGGAAAGGGACCCTCCCAAGGACAAGGACAGTCAAAAGACAAAGGCACCTCCTAAGAGCAGGGAGACTCCCAAGGACAGGCACACAACAGAGCAAGGTCCATCTCCCAAGGCCAGGGACACACACAGAGAGCAGGTGTCTACTGGAGACAGGTGCACCACAGACGACAAGTCTGCTGGCAGGAACAGGGCGGCGACCAGGGCACAGGCAAAATCCAGAGACAACACTCCACCTAAGGATAAGGCACATCCTACGGACAAGGCTTCTAGCATGGACAATGGCGCAATCAAGGACAGGCATACTTCACCCCTGGCTGCACTGAGGCTGATGTTTTCAACTGAACGCCAAACAGATGTCTCCGTGGCGGAGTCCCCCCATACCTCCACTCCCATCCAGCCCAGTCAGAACTTAAGCAGAGGAGGGAGTCCCCTGTTGTTGCATCCCCCATTACACATGAATCTGAGTCCAGGCGGCAGGCACACAGCAAACGACAAGCCGGCTCCAGCACGTCCCCAGAAACCGAATCCCCGGCTGCAGATGCTCCACCTATGGTGGGTGATAATTCTTTAGAGTCCCCACCACTTGGCAGTCCTGTCCTGTCCAGGGTGCACTCACACATCCCTAAGAAACGCAGACACACACAATTGACACCTGCCCACCCCGATGTCGCTCAAGGTCAGCTATCCCCAGCTCCCAGGGCCACCCTGCCTCCTGGCCCATACAGCCCTGTGGCTCATCATTTCAGTGGTCCCAGTGGCGCAGGTGCAGTTGACTCTCATGTATCAGATAGTGGCACTGTGTCTGTTGTTGGCTGTCATGCATCATGTAGTGTCACAGTCTCTGTTGTGCCCTCTCCTGTTGCTGGTCCTGGCAGTGTATCTGGGTCTATGGCTCACGTGTCAGTGAGTAGATCTGTGGCTGTGTTGCACACTCCTGTTTCTGGTGCTGGCAGTCTGTCTGGGTCAGTGGGTCACGTGTCAGTGACTACATCTGTGGCTGTGTCTCACATTCCTGTTGCTGGTGCTGGCAGTGTGTCTGGGTGTGTGGCCCATGTGTCTGTCACTCGGGCTGTGGCTGTGTCTCACACTCCTGTTGCTGGTGCTGGCAGTGTGTCTGGGTCCGTGGCCCATGTGTCTGTCACTCGGGCTGTGGCTGTGTCTCACACTCCTGTTGCTGGTGCTGGCAGTGTGTCTGGGTCCGTGGCCCATGTGTGTGTCACTCGGGCTGTGGCTGTGTCTCACACTCCTGTTGCTGGTGCTGGCAGTGTGTCAGAGGCAGGTAATTCACGTAGTCCCCCTGATTCTGTGATGTGAGGTGCTGATCACTTCACTCAAATGTTATTTCACATGGTGTGTCCATTGAGAACTGCGTTGCACTCTTGTGGTCCCTGGGACGGGTTGGTTGGGACACGTACTTGTGCTGCCTCTGATGTACCTGCTCTGTACTCCACAATGCCCTGTTGATGTTCTGATACTGCATTCTGCCCTCTCACGTGCTGCCTCTGATGTACCTGCTCTGTACTCCACAATGCCCTGTTGATGTTCTGATACTGCATTCTGCCCTCTCACATGCTGCCTCTGATGTACCTGCTCTGTACTCCACAATGCCCTGTTGATGTTCTGATACTGCATTCTGCCCTCTGATGTGCTGCCTCTGATGTAGCTGCTCTGTACTCCACAATGCCCTGTTGATGTTCTGATACTGCATTCTGCCCTCTCACGTGCTGCCTCTGATGTACCTGCTCTGTACTCCACAATGCCCTGTTGATGTTCTGATACTGCATTCTGCCCTCTCACGTGCTGCCTCTGATGTACCTGCTCTGTACTCCACAGTGCCCTGTTGATGTTCTGATACTGCATTCTGCCCTCTCACATGCTGCCTCTGATGTACCTGCTCTGTACTCCACAATGCCCTGTTGATGTTCTGATACTGCATTCTGCCCTCTGATGTGCTGCCTCTGATGTAGCTGCTCTGTACTCCACAATGCCCTGTTGATGTTCTGATACTGCATTCTGCCCTCTGATGTGCTGCCTCTGATGTAGCTGCTCTGTACTCCACAATGCCCTGTTGATGTTCTGATACTGCATTCTGCCCTCTGATGTGCTGCCTCTGATGGACCTGTTCAGTGCTATGGACTGTTGATGCACTTGGCCCCTCTCACGTGCTGCCTCTGATGGACCTGTTCAGTGCTATGGACTGTTGATGCACTTGGCCCCTCTCACGTGCTGCCTCTGATGGACCTGCTCTGTACTCCACAATGCCCTGTTGATGTTCTGATACTGCATTCTGCCCTTTGATGTGCTGCCTCTGATGGACCTGTTCAGTGCTATGGACTGTTGTTGCACTTGGCCCCTCTCACGTGCTGCCTCTGATGGACCTGTTCAGTGCTATGGACTGTTGATGCACTTGGCCCCTCTCACGTGCTGCCTCTGATGGACCTGTTCAGTGCTATGGACTGTTGATGCACTTGGCCCCTCTCAGGTGCTGCCTCTGATGGACCTGTTCAGTGCTATGGACTGTTGATGCACTTGGCCCCTCTCACGTGCTGCCTCTGATGGACCTGTTCAGTGCTATGGACTGTTGATGCACTTGGCCCCTCTCACGTGCTGCCTCTGATGGACCTGTTCAGTGCTATGGACTGTTGATGCACTTGGCCCCTCTCACGTGCTGCCTCTGATGGACCTGCTCTGTACTCCACAATGCCCTGTTGATGTTCTGATACTGCATTCTGCCCTCTCACGTGCTGCCTCTGATGTACCTGCTCTGTACTCCACAATGCCCTGTTGATGTTCTGATACTGCATTCTGCCCTCTGATTGTAGTGTAGTTCCTATTATCCCAATAGGCTCTGCGCATTGGAATAATAGGAACTACACTACATGGCGCCCCACGGTGTGCGCCATGTAGTGTAGTTCCTATTATCCCAATAGGCTCTGCGCATTGGAATAATACCTTCAATAGTATAGGCCTAGACCAGACGTTAACTAGGTCTACTACTGTCGATATTAGACTTAAAGTTTTGGGTTTGCCAGCTAGCTCAGAGTTCACTAGAAACTTTCTCGAATAGGCAAGGAGGAGTTGAACCTCCCTGGATAGACAAGAAGGGATTTAGTTTCTGACAACCATAGAACATGACAACTTTGCTCTCCCCTAATCAAGAGTGTATCTCTAGAGTCGTGTGAAAACAAAAGACGACTTATTTTACTCAGTCAGTACGTGCATTCTTAGTCTCACCAGATTGTAGAGAAAAGGAAGAGACGGGCGTGTTCAATAAAAGATGTTATTTATTGATCAGTCTCTTTTCTCATACAAGAGAAATGGATCGATATTATTGCAATACTTATGATTAAGTAAAGTGCATACATTAAAAGCAGAAGTATAAAATAATACTGTAAAAACATTGATATGGTTTCTAAGCCATATGATGGTTTAAAATGGATAAAATAGATACATACACATATACATTTGACTAATCGTACTCAACTGGTGTTTCTAACTACGCCTACCCCAGATGTACCTGACCTAAGCCTAATACGTGGGCGGGAATAGAAAGTAGCAGTTTAAGTTAAGTTTGTTTTGCCAAGTGACTGACTAAAGAATTCTCTGCAAGGGGTTATTCAGTTCTGTACCTGGAATCTAGGATGAATGAGGGATGGTATCTCTCGTCTCTGGTCTCGATATTCCAGGCTGCCTGCGAGGGCTACCCGGAAGCGCCGGAGCTGGATTTCTCGGCAGGAGAAAACAGCGTCTCGTTCTCAGCGCGTCAGGAAGGCGGGGCTGCGCCAGCGGGGTCTGCTCTGCTCTGGGCTTCGGCAAGTCTGGCTGCTCCGATCTCGTCACCACCGCATGTGTTTGCATAGGGCAATATCGGTAATATTTATACCTTTAAGGTGCCGAGATTGACGTAAGGATGGACATAGATACGTCAATAAGGATGTCATACGACTTGGTCGTTAGCACATTCTTTTGCTGAAGTTCTCGGTGAAATCAAAACAATGGCCGCAGGGTTTTTCCCAGGTCTGTCATAGGTTTGATTTGTTTTGAGAACTCCGTATGCCTTATCAGGGGCTGGAGGAATATCGCTTGTCTAATTAGATGGCAAGCGTTATGACCTAATCAGATAACACGTTCCTGTGCCGTAGTGTGGCTTAATCAGATAACGGTTCCTGCATCATGGGGGCTTTCTGCATCACGGGATGGCTGCTAGTTAACTTGTTAACCAGAATAGGGTCAGGAATAGGGGGATCGATACAGAACCTATAGGAATACATCACATGATGTGCTGCCTCTGATGTAGCTGCTCTGTACTCCACAATGCCCTGTTGATGCTCTGATACTGCATTCTGCCCTCTCACGTGCTGCCTCTGATGTACCTGCTCTGTACTCCACAATGCCCTGTTGATGCTCTGATACTGCATTCTGCCCTCTCACATGCTGCCTCTGATGTACCTGCTCTGTACTCCACAGTGCCCTGTTGATGTTCTGATACTGCATTCTGCCCTCTGATGTGCTGCCTCTGATGTAGCTGCTCTGTACTCCACAATGCCCTGTTGATGTTCTGATACTGCATTCTGCCCTCTGATGTGCTGCCTCTGATGTAGCTGCTCTGTACTCCACAATGCCCTGTTGATGTTCTGATACTGCATTCTGCCCTCTGATGTGCTGCCTCTGATGGACCTGTTCAGTGCTATGGACTGTTGATGCACTTGGCCCCTCTCACGTGCTGCCTCTGATGGACCTGTTCAGTGCTATGGACTGTTGATGCACTTGGCCCCTCTCACGTGCTGCCTCTGATGGACCTGCTCTGTACTCCACAATGCCCTGTTGATGTTCTGATACTGCATTCTGCCCTTTGATGTGCTGCCTCTGATGGACCTGTTCAGTGCTATGGACTGTTGTTGCACTTGGCTCCTCTCACGTGCTGCCTCTGATGGACCTGTTCAGTGCTATGGACTGTTGATGCACTTGGCCCCTCTCACGTGCTGCCTCTGATGGACCTTTTCAGTGCTATGGACTGTTGATGCACTTGGCCCCTCTCAGGTGCTGCCTCTGATGGACCTGTTCAGTGCTATGGACTGTTGATGCACTTGGCCCCTTTCACGTGCTGCCTCTGATGGACCTGTTCAGTGCTATGGACTGTTGATGCACTTGGCCCCTCTCACGTGCTGCCTCTGATGGACCTGTTCAGTGCTATGGACTGTTGATGCACTTGGCCCCTCTCACGTGCTGCCTCTGATGGACCTGCTCTGTACTCCACAATGCCCTGTTGATGTTCTGATACTGCATTCTGCCCTCTCACGTGCTGCCTCGGATGTACCTGCTCTGTACTCCACAATGCCCTGTTGATGTTCTGATACTGCATTCTGCCCTCTCACTTGCTGCCTCTGATGTACCTGCTCTGTACTCCACAATGCCCTGTTGATGTTCTGATACTGCATTCTGCCCTCTGATGTGCTGCCTCTGATGTAGCTGCTCTGTACTCCACAATGCCCTGTTGATGTTCTGATACTGCATTCTGCCCTCTGATGTGCTGCCTCTGATGTAGGTGCTCTGTACTCCACAATGCCCTGTTGATGTTCTGATACTGCATTCTGCCCTCTCTCACATGCTGCCTCTGATGTACCTGCTCTGTACTCCACAATGCCCTGTTGATGTTCTGATACTGCATTCTGCCCTCTGATGTGCTGCGTCTGATGTAGCTGCTCTGTACTCCACAATGCCCTGTTGATGTTCTGATACTGCATTCTGCCCTCTCACGTGCTGCCTCTGATGTACCTGCTCTGTACTCCACAATGCCCTGTTGATGTTCTGATACTGCATTCTGCCCTCTCACATGCTGCCTCTGATGTACCTGCTCTGTACTCCACAATGCCCTGTTGATGTTCTGATACTGCATTCTGCCCTCTGATGTGCTGCCTCTGATGTAGCTGCTCTGGTGCCCACTTTGCCCATGCTCACGCATACACTGTGATTATACCCCTATTATGTGCAATAAAGGTAGTCTATCAAGTCTCGTGGTTTGTCGTTGTCATTCATGCTTGCGTACTACAAATGTGTATTTCTATTTGCTTCTCATCAGTGGTTTGGGTAACATGACACTCCCCCTCCCTACGTCACGACCCTTGCAGGTATTCCCCTCCATGCAGCCAATGGTCTGTGCCTTACCTGCGTCGGCGTCGATGGTGACCCAAGACTAGGACGTGGTGGATCGCGAAGAGCATCGGGAAAGCGTGTAACGCTGGGTCCATGGTGGCGAGCAGCTTGTGGTGGGTCTCTCTGCTATGTCTCTTTTCTTCGCTGTGGGGAATCCGCCGTGTTCAGACAGGTTGTATTTCCGCTGCGGTTTTATGTGTATTTTCCGCCATCTTGATTTGGGGGACGGTCTTAGACGTCAGTACGTACGGCGGAGCCTCCGGATGTGTTCCGTCCGCCGCGTGGTCGTGTGTAGTTCGACGGCGGTGCGTGCTTTTCCGTCGCGGACGGAAATTTGACACGTTTTCCTATACTGATATGGCGGACGGAGTGTCCGCGGCAGGCAGACACGGAAAAGGCTTTTTGCGCCTACTCCAGGGCCGCGGTGGCTCTTCCGTCCGCCATCCTAATGAGCCCCTTTATGTGCACGAGAGAGAAGGTTGTGCGTTGTCAGTGTTGACACAGCAGTTTGGAGACATGCAGCGCCCATGTGCGTATTTTTCGGCTACTTTAGATGCGGTAGCTAGGGCGTTGCCTGGTTGCCTAAGAGCTACAGCAGCAGCAGCTGTTTCTATCCGACAGTCTGCTGATTTGGTATTGGATAATACATTGATTGTGATGGTCCCACACGCAGTGGATACCTTATTAAACAGGACGAAGACTCAGCACCTTACTAGTGCACGTCTGTCAGGTTACGAGTTGACGCTTTTGGCTAGTCATGTGCACATTAAGAGGTGCAACACTCCAGCTACAGCTACATTGTTGCCGATTTGTGTAGAGACAGATGATCAAGAACAGCATGATTGTGTTCTTAGGACAGAGGAGGAAACAAAGGGTAGAATTGATTTGAAAGATACTCTTATTTCAAACCCTGATGGTACCCTATGGGTAGATGGTTCATGCTTTAAGCTTCCGAATGGAGAGACGACTGCAGCATATGCTGTCACAACTTTGTACACGATTGTTGAAACAGCGCGTATTGCACAGAATTCAGCTCAGGCAGCTGAATTGATAGCCTTGACTAGAGCGTGTGTGTTGTCAAAAGGAAAGAGAGTGAATGTTTTTACTGATAGCCAGTATGCATTTGGCGTTGTTCTTAGCTTTGGACGATCGTGGAAAGAAAGAGGATTTCTTACTTCTCATGGTACGAAAATCCAGCATGGTCAATTAGTGAGTGAGCTTCTTGAATCGCTTACTTTGCCAACACAAATCGCCATTGTAAAGTGTAGTGCGCATAAAAAGGTTACAGATGATGTGGGTCGAGGGAATGCGTTTGTGGATGAAGTAGCGAGAGAAACAGCGAGAGATTTGACGAGTCGAATGTATGTTGCAGATCCTGCAAGATGGGTTGTGGAAAGAGGAATGTGTGAAGATACAATAGAAAGTGTGAAGATGATTCAGGCAGAAGCTACTGAGAAAGAATTGAATACGTGGAGAGAGAGTACGGGAATGTTGGATTCGACAGGCTGTTGGGTTGAGTTGTCAGAGCATCGGCGATGGTTGTTGCCAGGTGCGTATGTGGGTGCGTATGTGCTTCCAGTGGTTACTATGGCTCATGCGATGGCTCACATCAGCTCAAAAGGGATATGCAAGTTGTTGGCTCCGGTATGGCAGATTAGTGGAATTCCCAAATGTGCTGAGAATTTGGTTAAACACTGCATGATTTGCTTGATGCATAATCCTGGCAAGGGAACCCCAACTCCAGCTGGTCATTTTGCTCCTCCAACGTATCCGTTCGAGGTGTTGCAGATAGACTACATTCATATGGAAAGATGCAAAAACTTGAAGTATGTCCTTGTGGTTGTTTGTGCCTTTTCCAGATGGATAGTGGCCTACCCCCTGAAGGATAATACTGCCTTGTCTACAGCCAAGGTTTTGCTCAAAGAGTTTTTCCCGAGGTATGGATTGCCGAGGATGGTCTGGAGTGATAACGGAAGTGAATTCGTGGGTCAGATTATGCAGAAAGTGTGTGCGGGTTTGGGAATTAGACAGAAGTTCCACGCAGCGAATCATCCCCAGTCAGCAGGCCTGGTCGAGTGCTATAACGGCACGTTAAAGCTGAAGTTGGCCAAGGTGCAAGCGAGCTCTGGTCTCACATGGCCCGTTGCTCTACCATTGGCACTTTTGTCCACAAGAACGACAATACATTTTCGCGTGGGACTTAGCCCATACGAGATTGTTTTTGGACGCCCGGCGAATGTTTGCGGTGTGCCGAGGCCAAGAGAATACAGCGATATTGAGTACCCTATGTTGGTTGACTATTTACATGATTTGACTGCTAAATTGCGTGTTCTTCACCAACAGGTTCATGATACCTTACCTTAAGCTTCTGTTGACGTGGGACATGCGATCCAACCCGGTGACTGGATTCTGATCAGGAACTTCCAGAGGTCCAAGAACCTACAGCCGAGGTGGACTGGTCCTTATCAAGTGCTGCTAGCAACGAGGACCGCTGTGAAAGTCTTCGGGAAAAAGAGTTGGGTGCATGCCACCCACACGAAAAGGATACCTCTGCCCTTACCGTATGATCAGTGGGTCCGGGAAGGTGTTGCCGATTCTGAGACTGAAAATGTCCCGAGATTTGTGCCTTTTAGGGATGCTCGTTTGAAATGGACTCAGTCCGAACGTGCGGATGATGAAATTTTGCAAGAAGCTGTGCCGCCGCATTTGAGACTGGACACTACGCATCCGGAGATTCTTTTTCAGGATCAAACTGTGCCAAATAAAGAACATTATAGTTTAAGGCCGAGGTCTAAAAAAGGACAAATAAAGTAATATTTTTTTGTGTATTGTGCTCTCTCAGACAAGAGACTATTTTTCTTTTTGCTTTTTCGAACCACCATCCGGGTTCAGCTGCAGGGTCGTGGTATAAGACTTAAGGGGTGAACCGCGAATTGACTAAAGGTCTGTGGTACTAGGTTGTCTAGGACGCCTGGACGCACACTTGAGTGAAGAAGGAAAATTGCCGCGAGCAGCACGTTAGAGGATGGAGTCTTTTGTACCTGAGAGAGATGTTGAGAAAATAGACCTTAAAATGAAATTCTGTACATAGATACGTGGCAAATGTTTTATAATATCATGTTTTTTATTTATTACGATAGCTTATGTGGGATGGATTGTCTATGCTACACAACAGACGTTTGCACCCACTTCCCAACCTATGCTTTCTTACACTACTGTTTCTTTGCATCAGTTCTATACGTTGCCTGAACATGAACAGACAAGGAGGTCAGAATTTGTCAACAACTCGTTCATGCAGTTGTTGCATCAGCATCAGTTAGTAGTGAATACCACTAACTGTTGGGTTTGTGACCTTATGCCACATACGACCGATAAGGGTATGCCATATTTGGTTTTGCCTTTTTCTTTTAATGGGTCTGTGTGGGCTTTACAGACTATGCTTATCTATGCAAATGAGATACGCCCTTCACGTTCCTTTAAGGATAACTCCAGCAATAGTGCCTTGATAAAGGGAATAGTAGATATGATCCGAGATATTGATGCATATACTGCTATCCCCAAGGATGAGATGCAGGCTTATGTTGGTTGGAATTTGACCGGATATAGTACCAGCTTGACTGAGAAGGAGAGACGAAAAAGGTCTCCCCCGATTTGGATTGTGCCCCATCAAGGTTATTTTTGTTTGCAAGGCACTGGTCGTAATCCGAAAGCTCAGCTAGGTAAGAGTGTGTGTGTTCACACCTATGTCTATTCGTCCCAGACTTCTCCACCGTTCGTACTAGCTAAAGGCACATATTTTGTTTGTCACGACAGAGCCTATACATGGTTGCCACCTGATTTTTCAGGTACATGTTATGTGGCGTTTTTGCTTCCCCATACATATACTACGGCTCCGGCTATCATAGAACGAGATATGATAGAGGGGTCTTCGATAAGGAAGATACTGCAGGACAAGAAGCAGGAGATTTCTTCAAGGGTTTCCTGCCCTTTTGGGGTCCTATGATCAATAGTGGGCATATTCGACAGCTTGTCCGCGTTGTTGAAGCTACTATTAACGAGACAGCAGGTGCTCTTAGTAATGTTACAGCTGAGCTTCAAGCGGGCCGCCTTATGACGTTGCAGAATCGTATGGTTTTAGACGTCATACTTGCAGATCGAGGTGGAGTATGCAAATTGATCGGATCTAGTTGTTGCATTTACGTACCAGATAATGCTCCTACAGTGTACCAAGCCATCTCTAGGTTACATAAGATCTCTGAGTCTATCCATGTAGACAAAGGAGACTGGTCATTGACGGGATGGTTTTGGGAGTTGCTGTCTAAATGGGGATGGAAGATTTTGACATTCCTTGGTATGGTTTTGGCCATCCTTTTCTCTTGTTGTCTTTGCATCGAGTGTGGTCACGCCATTTGTAGTCTTTGTGCTACTATGTGCGTTAGGAGACCTGTCCTGAGAGAAGTAGAGAATAATAGGATGATGCTACAGCAACACTTAGATGACCTAATGAAGATTGATATGGACCTAGATTCAGATTAACATGAGTTTAGGTTATTGCCTACGTAATGGCAAAAGGAGGGTCTGAGGTTCTGTAATTCTCAAGCCTGACTCCATTTTGTGTTGCCCTCACGTAGGTCTGTGAAAGAGGCCCGGCGAACAAGTGGCCTGGCCTTCTGAGTTCATGTATACATTAACTAGGTTTCTTTTGACTCTGAATGAACTGCAGAGAAACTGACCTCTTCACCTGAAACTGACCTCGCAAAGCCAATTTCCCTTGGTTTGATCCTTGTCTAAGATTGCCACTTAATGTTCAGGACCTCGTTAACTTTTAGTTTCCTTGCACATGTTTTATCTTGTTCAGCATCTATTACTGTTTCCTTTATGTTCTGACATTACATGGGTTGTGCTTTTCAATTATAAATTTGTCCGGCTTGCAAAGATTGAATTTGGGACATTCCTAATAATTAACTTTTGGGTTGGGTTACTGTAAATTGGGTTTTTGTTAATGTGATACTTAGTTAGAAAATGTGCCCTATTGGTTAGAATTTTGCGCAGTGGGTGTACATTTATAATGAGAATATGGTGTATAAAAGGAGATGTCTTGCCTTAGTAATTTGAACAGTCTCCTAGGAATATACATTGTGATGTATTGTTGGGATTTCTGTTACTAGCTGCAGCTAATAAACTTGGTCTCTGACGCCACCCAGAAGTATTCCGTGTCTCTGTATACCAAGACAGGTGGAACTCGAAGATTTCAGGTGTGTCCCTGGCACCGCTGGGTTCTGACCCAGTTCTTCACTGTGCTCAGGGCCCCTGACTTCTCCAAAGAGTTCATTGTCCAAACGGACGCCGCAGAGCATGGCATAGGGGCAGTACTTTCGCAACTCAATGAGGAGGGGTGGGACCAACCAGTTGCTTTCATCTCCAGGAGGCTACTCCCCCGAGAACAGCGGTGGAGTGCGATAGAGAGGGAAGCCTTTGCGGTGGTCTGGGCTGTGAAGAAGCTGAGGCCATACTTGTTTGGCTCCCACTTCCTGGTTCAGACTGACCACCGGCCCCTCAGGTGGCTCATGCAAATGAGAGGCGAGAATCCCAAATTGTTGAGGTGGTCCATTTCCCTACAGGGGATGGACTTCAGGGTGGAACACAGACCCGGAGTAGACCACGCCAATGCTGACGGTCTCTCTAGGTTTTTCCACCTTAGTGATGAGAACTCCCTAGAGGTTGGGTAGTTCTCCCCAATTTCAGCTGGGGGGGACACGTGTTGGACCTGTCAGCCTTAGGGTGGTCTTCCCCTACCTTTTTGCCCTTTTGCCTCCCATTTTTACCTTACCTTTTGTTGGACTTAGGAATCTGGGCGCCTCACCACTGCTAAACAGTGCTGAGGTGCAGGTGCTCTTCCCTAAAACCTTGTGAGGCTGGCATATCTGCCACAAGCCACTGCTACCGCAGTAAGGTTTAATCCTCCATTGGCTAACATTGGGAACCTCCCCTTATGGGATAACTTCTGACAGGGACCTAATAAGCCTGTCATGTTTGGTCTTGTTGGACTCGGGACGGGGAACCCTTTCCAATGATATATAGGGTGTGGGCATTTCTACGCTAGGGATCCCACTTTTATAAAGGGGACCTTTTCCTGCCTACACTTAGATTAGGCTCTGCAGACTCCCCCCTCCCCTCTGCATACTGATAGCCTGCCTGGGTTGGGAGGTGGGAGTGGTGATTTACACCTTCTTCCCTGGGATGAGCTGTGATGGGCTGCCCACTGTAGCCTTAACGGCCTGTCTCTCGTCAATGTGACAGCTAGGTCAGGGAAGGCAGGGAACATACCAGAACTCCCTGGACTCTTCCAGAAGCCCATGCCCCCAGACCCTTCCAGAGACTTCCACCACTTTCTAGCCCCTGGACTGTAGAATATACAAGGGAGGGTCCTGGCCTCACATTCTTGTTACACTGCTGGACCTGGAAGAATCCCTGCTGGAGTGAGGACTGCTGCGCAAGAGGATTGCCACTGGGAAGGAGGCTGACTGCTCCAAGAAACTGCTGCCCCACAACCTGCTGAGCTGCCCTACTGTCTGCTGATCCTGCCCTGCATGGGAGACTGCAACATCACCACCAGAGTGTCTCCACAACATCCCAAAGGAACTACTTTTCTTTGAACAACATTTTAAAGAGTCTTCAACCTTTTAAAGATTGCCTTTTTGGGACTGCACCCTTTTTAAGCTAAAGGAAACTACCTGTGCTTGGACCACAGCGTTTTAAAGACTGCCCTTTGGAACAGCAACAACACTCTCAAGATTTGCCCTGCAACGCTGTGCCTGCCCTCAGCACTGCTTGCCCCGTGATCCTCCCGCTTCTGGCGCAAGCCGACTGAAACTAGCCCTGAAGTCACCACCACTGGGACCGGAGCGCGCTGTGTAGCGCTGAGAAGCGAAGCGCTGTGTGGCAGGAGGCTCCGTCGTTGCCCCGGACTTGGAGGCACTGTTAAGCGCTGTGCTAAAGGAGCGCTGTGTGGCCGTGACCCCCACCCGTGCAGCGCCTGCTGAGCCCGAGGCCCCAGGGGGAGAGGAGCCTCGCACCCGCGCCCGCAACCACCACTCCAGGTAACGCCTCAGTGCAACCAGGCTGCTGCGAGGGGGCGGGGTGCGGGTTGGCCGGGTACCTGGAGTGTGAGCTTTGTGCTTGGCTGGGAACCGTCCTCCACTGACCGGCCTACGGGGGCATAATTACTTGGTAATTGACACTGGGGCATTTTTTAGCATTACCAGCAGCGCCTGGGCAGCCGCACTTCCTACGCTGGGAGCATAATTTCTATGAGAGGCACACTTATTACGCTACAAGGGAACTTTGGCCTAAGAACCTTCCCACAGTGAATTTTGACCATAAGAACCTACCTCAAGTGAACTTTTGCCATCCAAGGACACTGTGAGAAAGACATTACCAGCAGGAGCCCTTGGCACACATGAGCTTTTGGTGATTTGATCAGGCCTGGGAACTGGATTCATTCTTATTGGTTATTGATCTTGCTTGGAAACTGGAATCCTTTTTATTATTGATCAGGCCTGGGAACTGGATTCATTCTTATTGATTATTGATCTTGCTTGGAAACTGGAATCCTTTTTAGGGCTCGGGCCTAAGCCACCACGAAGTGGAGGCGGAGCTTCCGAGCTCTTATGTGTTAAAAAAAAAATGCAGAAAGGGGTCCGGCTGGCACATTCCTTAGTTTTTTATGGCATCTGCCTAGTGATTCGTCTTTGCTGTGCTGTGTATTTAGTAGCGTTGACGTGATAGGCTGTAAGTAATTTACGCGTGGCCGATGTGGCATATTCTGTGCGAGAACGAGCACGGCAGAGTGATTAATCTTAATTAGGAGCTGTCAGAGTGCCCGTGTAATGCAATCCAGATGGTTAAGAGAGGTGTCCTGCTTGAACTTTTCACACATCACGAGCGCTGACTCCTTCTCAGTTCTTATCTCTCGCTGTGTGATTCACTGCCGTGTGAAGTGGAGGGGGCAGCCGGGCAGAGCGTGTGCCTAAGGCTCGGAGATTTCTGGACTCGATGTCTGGCGCAGGGATGCTTATCTATGCCCCTGCGGAATGTGCTCGACCAGCCAACCACGGAGGGCCGGCGCGGCGGAGGCCTGGCCTAGGGCAATGTGTTAGTTCTGCAGATGCTGTACCTGTGATTGCCCGAGTAGGACCGGAGCCTCGTCAGCCGCATGTCATTCGGCCTACTACAGGGAATTTATAAGTGTGGGGAACAGTCGACCGCATATTAGGCGATTTCGAGAGCACAATATGCGTCAGAGCACTTGAAATGGTATTAGGGCTGGGTCAGAGTCAGTCTTAAGGGAGATAATAGTTTCAGAATCAGCACTGTCAAGGGCTAGTCTGCAAAACCCCTCCCTGTTTTTCCGAAAATGTGCCCCGATTCTGAATGGCTTAGTCGGTCTCTGTCCAGAGGAACGTGTTCCTGCTAAACAGGAAAAACGTCCATCCTGTGCCACTCTGCTACCGGCCCATTAGGCGCAGTGCTCAGAAAGAGCCGTTCCCAGCAATCTCAGGGGACGGCATTACTTGGCTGAGCACGCTTGTTTGGAGGGCAGAGGAGAAGCGGAAGCAATTAGGACAATCTGCAAAGAAAAAACACACACAAATTCATAGCAGGAAACAATCACCATCAACGCATCAGCCTCCCACCTCGATAACACACACAAAATATTCTAGAAATTGTATAGCCAGTAACTAACTTTTTAGGACTGCCATTACCCAAGACCTACTGATTTGAACAAACATTTTATGTTTAATACACTTACTAACAGGAGTTTTTAAAGAGCCCTCTTCATGCATTACCCCGTTATTGTGTCATTCACGTTTCTTCCCGCCCATTACATATGACTTTGCAGAAATTTACCCACTAAAGCCATTGCTAACTTCCCAGTAACTGCCCTTGCACATCCATGAAGTAGTTCCGTTCACTGCCAGTAATAAACGCAATACGTGCTTTCTGAGAACAATTGTTTTTATATATTAGCCAATTTTTGTATATGAATGGGTGCCTGGCCGTTTCCATGACAATGGAGTTTTGCAAAAGCCACAACAAAACAAAACAAGCACTCACAGAGCTAAAAGTCTGGCAACAAACGCCAGCCCTATAGGCTTCGCCTCTGCTTGTTAGGGCTCGGGCCTAAGCCACCACGAAGTGGAGGCGGAGCTTCCGAGCTCTTATGTGTTCAAAAAAAAAATGCAGAAAGGGGTCCGGCTGGCACATTCCTTAGTTTTTTATGGCATCTGCCTAGTGATTCGTCTTCGCTGTGCTGTGTATTTAGTAGCGTTGACGTGATAGGCTGTAAGTAATTTACGCGTGCACAGGCTAGCGACGACAGCGCATATCTACAGGCTAGCGATGACAGTGCATATCTACAGGCTAGTGAAGGCAATGCATATCTACAGGCTAGCGATGACAGTGCATATCTACAGGCTAGCGATGACAGAGCATATCTACAGGCTAGCGATGACAGTGCATATCTACAGGCTAGAGATGACAGAGCATATCTACAGGCTAGCGGTGACAATGCATTTCTACAGGCTTGTGAAGCCAATGCATATCTACAAGCTAGCGATGACAGCGATGACAGTGCATATCTACAGGCTAGTGAAGCCAATGCATATCTACAGGCTAGCGATGACAGTGCATATCTACAGGCTAGCGATGACAGAGCATATCTACAGGCTAGCGATGACAGTGCATATCTACAGGCTAGCGATGACAGTGCATATCTACAGGCTAGCGATGATAATGCATATCTACAGGCTAGCGATGACAGCGCATATCTACAGGATAGCAATGACAGCGCATATCTACAGGCTAGTGAAGCCAATGCATATCTACAGGCTAGCGATGACAGTGCATATCTACAGGCTAGTGAAGCCAATGCATATCTACAGGCTTGCGATGACAGTGCATATCTACAGGCTAGCGATGACAGAGCATATCTTCAGGCTAGCGATGACAGAGCATATCTACAGGCTAGCGGTGACAGTGCATATCTACAGGCTTGTGAAGCCAATGCATATCTACAGGCTAGCAATGACAGCGATGACAGTGCATATCTACAGGCTAGTGAAGCCAATGCATATCTACAGGCTAGCGATGACAGTGCATATCTACAGGCTAGCGATGACAGTGCATATCTACAGGCTAGCGATGATAATGCATATCTACAGGCTAGCGATGACAGCGCATATCTACAGGATAGCAATGACAGCGCATATCTACAGGCTAGTGAAGCCAATGCATATCTACAGGCCAGCGATGACAGTGCATATCTACAGGCTAGTGAAGCCAATGCATATCTACAGGCTTGCGATGACAGTGCATATCTACAGGCTAGCGATGACAGAGCATATCTACAGGCTAGCGATGACAGTGCATATCTACAGGCTTGTGAAGCCAATGCATATCTACAGGCTAGCGATGACAGAGCATATCTACAGGCTAGAGATGACAGCGCATATCTACAGGCTAGCGATGACAGTGCATATCTACAGGCTAGCGATGACAGTGCATATCTACAGGCTAGCGATGATAATGCATATCTACAGGCTAGCGATGACAGCGCATATCTACAGGATAGCAATGACAGCGCATATCTACAGGCTAGTGAAGCCAATGCATATCTACAGGCTAGCGATGACAGTGCATATCTACAGGCTAGTGAAGCCAATGCATATCTACAGGCTTGCGATGACAGTGCATATCTACAGGCTAGCGATGACAGTGCATATCTACAGGCTAGCGATGACGGTGCATATCTACAGGCTAGTGAAGCCAATGCATATCTACAGGCTAGCGATGACAGCGATGACAGTGCATATCTACAGGCTAGTGAAGCCAATGCATATCTACAGGCTAGCGATGACAGTGCATATCTACAGGCTAGCGATGACAGAGCATATCTACAGGCTAGCGATGACAGTGCATATCTACAGGCTAGCGATGACAGTGCATATCTACAGGCTAGCGATGATAATGCATATCTACAGGCTAGCGATGACAGCGCATATCTACAGGATAGCAATGACAGCGCATATCTACAGGCTAGTGAAGCCAATGCATATCTACAGGCTAGCGATGACAGTGCATATCTACAGGCTAGTGAAGCCAATGCATATCTACAGGCCAGCGATGACAGTGCATATCTACAGGCTAGCGATGACAGAGCATATCTACAGGCTAGCGATGACAGTGCATATCTACAGGCTAGCGATGATAATGCATATCTACAGGCTAACGACGACAGCGCATATCTACAGGATAGCAATGACAGCGCATATCTACAGGCTAGCGATGACAGTGCATATCTACAGGCTAGCGATGACGGTGCATATCTACAGGCTAGTGAAGCCAATGCATATCTACAGGCTAGCGATGACAGTGCATATCTACAGGCTAGCGATGACAGTGCATACACTCACAAGGAGACCACAGCCAGCTGAGGTGCAATCTTCTCCCACTCACAAGAACGACATCACAGGCAGCAGCAGTGCAAGCTTCTTACACTCACAAGGAGACCACAGGCAGCAGAGGTGCAAGCTTCTCACACTCACAAGAAGGACATCACAGGCAAGTGGTGCAATATTCGCACACTCACAAGGAGATCACTGGCAGTACACACCACATGAACACACTCCATAACACATAGCAACAATACATTGGCATTTACAATGCCATTAGCTCAAACTCAAATAAATCCGAGCCCGATTGCATTTCTAATGCTTGTTATTATTGATCTTGCCTGGAGCTGGATGTTCCTGCTTTTGGTTCTCGCATAATTTTTAGATAAAGAAATTCTTATTCTTATACAAAACTGGTGTGGTGTTCCTCTTTTGAGTGTTTTTACTGTGTCATCGCCGTTGTGTGTTGCGCAAATACTTTACACATTGCCTCTGAAGTTACGCCTTTGCTGCTCTGCGCCAAGCTACCAGGTCGGAAGCGGTGGTCCCTACCTGGACTAGGGTGCATACCCCTGCCAACTAGAGACCCCGGTTCTAACAGTGGCTAATAGATCTGTATCATGCATGACTGCAATAGATGGCGTAGACTTACTGCACACTCTAGGTGAAGGGACACATGAAACAATTGGATGTTCTTCAACGTATTTTTTTATTTTCAACTTCCGTATGAATTTATACAAGTCTACATGTGCACTCACAAAATCACATTTGTTTGTGGGGCAGTAGTTCAAGCCCTTTCACAGGTCAACAATTTCTTGATTAGACAATTCTTTTGAGGATAAATTAATGACAGTTAGTACATTAGAGTCAGAAGGTGAAGAGTTACTTGGGGATTCTCACAGTTCAACCTATCACCTATGTTCATTCTGCACCCCCTGAAAACTACTCCCAGAATCCGGGCACTTGGAGTGAGGCCACAACTCTGTGATGCCTCTCTCTAGCTCTGTTACTCTCCCCCCTTCTTTGCACCACGGAACGTTCTGACTTCACTGCCACGTTCACGTTGATCGGACGTCAGTTGCCTGCAGCCGTTAACGGCTATGATGTATTCCAATAATTCACTTTGCTGTGCGTGTGTGTTTGTCAATTTGTTACAATCTTCTTGTCCTTTACTGGTATTTTCCTGTAGGTTATGCTGATTATTATTGCATTCGTTGTCCTCACTATTCATTAGTGCAACTTGCTTCTTTCAGTAGTTGTGTGTATGTAATTGTATTTCCCTTAGTGCACTTCTGTAAGCGATGTGCTTGCTACTTTATTATCCTTTTTGAGGGCTTTTGAATGAATATTTCGACAGGGGAATCATGTCAGCTCTTCATCCTTTAGAGATGATCCCCAATATCCTACACTGGTTCTTAATTCAATCAGAGCCCTCATTTCTCACTGATGCTACTTGTTTCTCCTGCTGAGGTGTCAGATATTTGTGTCTCTCTTTGATGTGTTGTAAGCGCTCCTCATTCTGCCTTTTAATCCTTTGAGTATGATTGCCCACTGTAGGTTGACACCTTCTTATTTCTTTACAGATAAGTTCAGACTCAATAAGGTAACCTTTACTCTTTCTAAACCAGTTGGTGCATGTGCAGGTACAGCGGTGGGGCGGGGACAAGAGGGGGGTAGTCGACAGATGACAATGAGGTAAAATAAAATATTTCAAAAAAGAAAGCCACCTACCTACCTTGCGCTCCCCGCACCGCTGACTCAGCTCAGTGGTTTTCTTTTTTGTTATATTTTCTTTTATCTCATTGTCGTCTGTCGACTCCCCCCTCCCGGGCCGACCGGTCTATAATTTATATAGATATTTATATATATATCTATAATAATTTAATTCATTGCTCGCTGCCTTCTGGGTGCTAAATCCACTGCTTAGTCTACTGCTGCTCCCCTTCACTTCTCAATGTCCCTCCCACTTTCATCCTCTCCTCACCTTCACTATTCAGTTTCTCTGTCTGATCCACAATCCTCTTGTTTTCTCTTTAACTGTCCTCATCTCTTACCTCAACCCTCCTGCTGTCCTTTTATCTGGTGAGCACTGAAGTGACATCACAATACACCACCTAGATACTGCCCATGCCTACTTAAGAAGTGAGAAGGTTCAAGTCACCTACAAATCCAGTTTGAACTTGTTCTAGCCATATAGGGCATAGTTGAATGATTGGATTCACTGTCACTGCATAGCAGCCAAAGAGATTTGAAATGCAGCCCTAACCGTTCATCTGTGCTGTGCCCACACAGACCCCCTTTGTAAATTCATAAGTGTTTTTCCAAAATGCAATTCCACAAAATAAAACAACCAAGTAAAGCAAATATTCAGTTAAACAGTATTACACCAACTTAAATAAACTCAGTGCTAATCCTTTATTCCCAAGCTGAGACTGCCTAACCATGAACTCTCCCTACAGACAAAGAATAGCACAGTATCCTCAACAAATCTTCCGAAGTTATAAAAAAACAGCCCCGAGAGAGCCTGGGAACAAGAGGTTGACTCACTACATGCTCATAGCCTACCTTTCACTGGCAGTATCAGCAATATCTTTGATATGTTTATATCATCTTTGATTGCCTTTCAACGTGTTTATGCAATGACAGATCATGTGTCATTACTGAAGGCAAAAAGTTATTAATCAGATTTCAAATATTTAAATCCTCCTCAATAATGCATCATGTGATGCAAATTGTGGGATGTAAGAGCATTAGGTTAGTTTCCAAATCAACTAAATAGCCAGAACCAAAGTTTAATTCGCCGTGAGAGCAGCATAAATCTCCTCAGTCCAAAAGTCAGAGAAAGTCTAAGTATAAGTCAACAGACAGATTGCATAAAGACTGTTCAGGTCCTATGGCAAGAAAAGTCATTCTGACTGTATGTAAACTGCAATTTGTTTCAAAAGTAATTCTCTTCATTCTTTCATTAGAAAAGATCATTCCAGAGCTGCAGATTGGTACAGATGCTGAAACCTGTGATGCTTTGGTGATGTCTCATTTATATCATGAGCGAGTTCATTCCAGAAAGGAAATGTAAACAAACAATGAATACAAATACCCAGATAAGTGGTTTTCTTCAGAAATGAAGCAGCTAAAAATATGACCAGGAGCTACAGTGACCATGTCCTCATCCAGAGCATGGTGAAAGTTCTCTAATGAAGCCTTTATGCAAGGAAAGACACAGCCCTCCCAAAGCAACATTCAAAAGGTTGGCCATTCTACTAAAGAGTTATTTAGTATAGCAGATCCTACTCTTTGATCGGCATGCAGTAGCATAATGGACGACTGATGCTTTGCAGTACAAAGAATTGATGATAAATATGAGATGACCAGGGCATCCATTGTCATGTCTACTGATGGCTATTCTAGGAAGTAAAGCCCTTTAGGAAGTCACAGCTGCTGTCATAAGTAGATTGTTTCCCACTTTGGTCTGGAGACCCCAGCCTTTTAATGTATTGAAAGATTTTGTAGGATCCTGGCGCAATTTGTTCCTTTTGAGGATATTTCTGAAAAAGGAAGCTGGCTGGTGTAACCCCTCCTACTAAAACAATAGCTTTCGTCCCCCACTACTGTGAAAGCCGATATTCATCTTTTGTTATAATTATTTAAAAATTTTCCACTGATCATTGCAATACTGTTTGGAGGCAATACGCAGCCCTGGAGGATTGGAAGCAAGGATTGTCTTCAAATAGAGGGACTAAAACAGCCTTGTAGGTGGTCAACTCCCCATATGGCATATATTGGCTTTAGATGCTTTTCCATCTATCAGCAGTGTTCAGCACTCTTGACCAGCCAATTTTTTTAGAAAGAAATGAGGACGCGATGAGAATGTGTGAAAACGCAGCGATTCAATTGGGATAGTTTCTGATTGACAGAAAGGAGAGGTGCTGGTTTGGTAAATCCAAAGCACCCCAGGTTGCAGTACTGTTTGGGGTTGGGCGAGACACATTTCAATGTAGATGCTTCTGCTCTTGGGTTGTTGTGGCCATGTAGGATATCAATTGGGGATCATGATTAGGTGGATTAATTTTGGACTAGGATTCCTCCAGCACTATTGGAACAATGGACTAATCACAAAGGGCCAGATGGGAGGTTAGATGCATAGAATCGACATCTTACACCTCAGATGTAAGTACATTTCTCACTTTTGTTGAATGCATACACAATTTCATTCTTGGGAACCTGCAACAGTCTCAGATTTCCTAGGGTACTTACATCTGCAGAGATCTCTCTGTGATAAAGTATAGGGAAAAGAAAAACAGTTTATTAAACTTGAAAAACTGGTAAAGTAATTTCAATTTATATTTGAATGTGAATAAATAATATTTACCTGTAGAGCAAAAGAAATACCATTAATAACGTAATTTTAATTTAAAATGTAATTAGTTTGAAATATTAAAATACATTAAAATTGTTTTCCTGAAGTTTGAATATCAAAAAAATCCAATCTATATGAAAAGGGTATATTTTTATTATGTATAAATAATTACTAAAAGTGATGTATAGAATTGACGGTAATTTTTTTATAGTTTAAGAAAAATTAGTTACCTTAATTTTTCAGTTCAAAAGAGTTATTGAAATATAGTAAAATATAATACAAATATGTTTTATTTTTAGATATAAAATCAAATGCATTTATATTTGTAACTATTTTTCATATGCTCTAACTGTATTAGGTCCTTTTTGACTGTAGGAAGAGAAGATTATGATTAGGAATGGGCATACTCTTTTGTAGGAGGGTGATTGCCCTTCTCTAAACCACTCCCTAGCGCCCCCTTAACCCTAGTAGTAAGTATTTCCCATTTTCCAGCCATTCCACTCTATCCCTTCCACATTTACTACTAAAACATATACTCACTTGTGTGGGGACTCTGTAGTGGGGATGGCGATCTGCAAAAGTAAAAGATAGGGAGGTGGAAATCCTGGACATAGGTGGGTGAAAAATAGGTGGACATAAGTGGGTAAAAAAATGTTCCAGCATGGCATAAACTGTGAAGTCCATGCCCTGTTGGAACTGGGGGTGCAAGTAGACTGGGGCACGTGTAGTGTCCCCCTGAATGTATCCCCATGGCGGCGGGGGTATGAGGGCCCTCTAGGGCCCCTTTTTTCCTCTCCGCAAGCCTTTTCATGGTGGGCTCACTGCCATGAAAAGGCAGTTGGAGGGGAGAAAAGGGGCCCCTACTGGGCCCCATGCCCCCACCGCCATGGGGATGCATTCAGGGGGGCACTACAGGTGCCCCCTTTCTACTTGCACCCCCAGTTCCAGCATGGCATGTCTATGCCGGCTGGAATGTTTTTTGCTGTTCCCATTGTTGTGCCCTTTTTAGGCAAAAGGACCAAACGCCTGCAAAAGTTCAACTCATAATCAGGTAGGTGGTCTTTGCGCGACTTTGGCACTGCCGCGCTGGGGGAGAACTGGTGCAGAAGTGCTATAGTTGTAATCAGCCACTTAGATATTTACTGCACCTGGTAACTAACAAACACCTAGGGCATGGTATTTTCTAAGTGCAGTAAAAAATTTTTTGATAATCAAGTTTATTGGTATTTTGAAAACAGATCACAAAAACAATGGCAGCACAATCATACATGATAAAGAGGTGAATTACATTGGAAGGAAGGACGACCGAGATTCTTATAGCACACTGAAAATGAGTAGAGCACCAGCAGGCAAATAGTTTTACAGTACGCGTTCGTGTCCCTCAGGGCACCAAGTTGAACCATTTGCCCCATATCTTACCGAAAAGTTTGGGACGGCCCGGGCCTCAAAGAGGGGCTCCTCCTTAGTTCAGCACCAGTCCACACCCTGTCTCCATTTTCACACAGTGGGTGGTATGGCCTGAGCCCATAGCGCCGCGATGTCGCGTTTCGCCACCGCCACAGCCGTTCCGAGGAATCGCTTATCAGCCCTGGAGCCATCGAGGCCGTCAAACACCCGCAGGATCAGACGTAACGGATCATGGGGAACCTCCCAACCCAGGGTCTGTGTGAGGTCTAGCTCAACCCCCGCCCGGAATGGTGCAAGCGCGGGACACTGCCATATCATGTGATAGAAATATGCAGGAGCGTGGTTGCATTGCGTGCAGGATGGGGATGGTCGCATTCGGACACTGTAGAGGCGCGCAGGGGTGAGGTATGCCATGTGGAGGTAGTAGAGTTGGACTAGATGCAGCTTGGAGGAGGTCGTCAGGGTCTTGGGAGCCATAAGGGCATCTCTCAAAATCAAAATGATACCGGTCTCCTCATCCTTCTTGATCTCTCTTCAGCTTTTGACACTGTTAAGCATGAGAAATTACTCGAACTACTAAACAGAAGAATGGGTCTATCTGGGACAGTCCTCAAATGGTTCACTTCCTTTCTACACAACAGGTCGCAGAAATTCAAGAGTAACAACCTGATGTCCTCGCCTATACCTGTTTCGTTAGGCGTCCCACAAGGTTCCTCCCTATCCCCAACTTTGTTCAACCTAGTCATGGGACCCCTCACCACCTTGTTACAAGAGACCAATATGCACTTTCACATGTACGCTGATGATACCCAACTATATCTCAAATTACAATCCCCCAAAGACATTTTGCTCCTGAACTCAACGATCAGAAGCACCCAATCCTGGCTTGCCGATAATCATCTCAAACTCAATGGTCTGAAAACAGAGTTCCTTCTTATCTCACCTCCCGCCAAGATCTCTACCACACAACTCTGGCTTAAAGACCTAACTGCACTCAATGTCCAACCCACCATCGTAGACTCAGCAAAATCCTTAGGCATTACACTTGACACCAATCTCAACATGCAGCAACATATCAGCAAGGCAACTAAGGGAGCGAACTACCAAATCAATACCCTGAGGAAACTTAAACCCTTCCTCCCTGCCAATGACTTCCGAACTGCAGTACAAGCACTAGTCATCCCTCGAATAGAATATGGCAGCATCGCCCTCTGCGGACTCCCCCTAACTACTACTGCTCCACTAAGAGCTTCTCTAAACGCTGCAGCGAGACTCATCACTGGTTCAAAAAAACACTCACATATCTCCCCTGACTTTAAAAACCTGAACTGGCTGCCTTTCGAAGCCAGAATACATCTGAAAATCGCCTGCATGACGCACAAAGCTGTCCACATGAGCTCACCAAGCTATCTCACTCAGAAGCTGACAATCTTGGAGGCTCTAGAAACACCAGAGGCACAAACAATCTTCTGCTGAAGCCTCGAAGATTCCGGAAGGAAAAGACTTATAAACGCTCCTTTTCAGAAATGGCACCCAGGATCTGGAACTCACTCCCCCCTGAAACAAGGCTTATCTCCTCCACTACACTGTTTAAGAAAGAAGTAAAAGCTATCCTAATGGCTAAATACACCTGAAGTGCTATTCTGAACTTTGTTAAGACTCCGCACTGTTCTGTACTCCTTGTTCGACCCCGTGGTATATTTGTTTTATATGTATTAATGATATATGTGATCTATGTGATTTATGTGATTTTCTTGGCTGCCACATGTTTGTACTACTAGCATTTTTACTTACCTCTTTGACTATGTTCCCTCATGCTCCCTCTTTTCTATGTGAAGCGCTCTGATATCTGTAAAGATCTTGTTCGCGCCATACAAAACTTTCAAAATAAAAAAAAAATCTCCAATCTGCATCCTCCAGGGGGCCCAGCCACTCCTCTCAGCGGGCACGCAGCAGGTCCAGGGAAGCATTATTTACCAGGGAGCGGTAAATCCACGAAACCCCCTTTCTACCTAAGTTACGCATCATCACTTGAGCTTCCAGGGGACTGAATTCCGGAAGGGATGTAGGAGACGGAATGTGTGTGTGGAGGGCATGCCGCAGCTGTAGGTACTTGTAAAATTGGGAGGAGTGGAGGGAATGCCGGTGTTGTAAGTCTGCAAAAGAATGAATGTGGTCCCCTACCCAGTCCTCCCCCAGCAGCGAAATTCCGATAAGGTCCCATCGGCGGAGGTTCTCAAGGGACGAGACCTCCTACAGCCAAGCACCACTCCACAGAGGCGTCTGTCTGGTAAGCTTCCGATCCCACTTTGTGTGGTGTAGGGCTGAGCGCCAGGCCATAAGTACCGCTCGTGTGATGGGCGGAAGGGCTTGCGGCATGGGGGTCCCATAAAGGAAGGCTAGGAGCTGTGGGAAATCCATGGCCCGTAGTTCCACCCAGTACGCTGGATCGGACCAGCCACCCGCAAGCCAGTCATGGATCACAATGAGCTTAGTGGCCAAGTAATATAGGTGGAGATTAGTTACCCCCATGTCCCCGTCATAAGGGGGTATGCAGCAGTGTGCCAGAGACAATCTCGACCTTCCACCACCCCACAGGAACCGGGTAAGGGCACTGTCCATTTCTCGGAACCAACCCCGAGGGAGATGAAGGGAGACATTTTGTAAAATGTATAGAAAACGTGGTAGGACCATCATCTTAAAAAGAGCGCGCGTGCCAAGGGGATTGAGGGGGAAGGACTGCCATTTCTTGAGGTCCACCTTGGCCTTAGAGACCAGGGGAATGATGTTCAGGGCCCATACGAGTTCTGGAAGAAGGGCGACCCACACCCCCAAGTACTTAAACGATTGCCTGCGCAGGGGGATGGTTGTCTGTCAATCGAAACACGCCCAGGAGGGATGCAAGGGAACCAAAGTGGACTTAGCCGGATTCAGCCGGAGGCCGGAGACCCGTTCGAAGGCTAGAAGTGCGTCCAAGCCTCTCGGGCCTGAGCTCTCTGGGTCTGCAAAGAAAAGGTGGACGTCATCGGCATACAAGGCGATCTTATCGGTCTGGTATGGAACCCAGGTCCATCCTTGTATGAGAGAGTCCTGACGGACGAGGGAGGCCAGGGGTTCCATTGCTAGGGCAAATAAAAGCGGCGAGAGCTGACAGCCCTGCCGAGTGCCTCTTCGAATGGGAAACTACTCCGAAAGCACGACGTTAATAAGGACCCTTGCCGTGGGGTTGGAGTATAGGACTTGGACAAGGTGCCGAAACGGGGGGAGCCAAAACCCATCCTCTCCAACACATCCCCAAGGTAGTTCTAGTCTATCGTATCGAATGCCTTTTCGAAATCCACTAAAAGCAGAGCGAGATACGGGGTAAGGTGGTGGCGGTGCACCAGGGCAAGGTGGAGCCGACGGATGCAGTGTTGGGTGCCCCGGGCCGGCATAAAGCCACACTGATCCGGGTGAACCAGATCTTGTACGTGCGGGCGGATTCGTTGGGCCACGACAGTGGTGAAAATGTTAACCTTGGTGTTTATAAGGGAGATGGGGCGGTAGTCTGCACAGGCAAGAGAGGGCGGCTGCGTCTTTGGAAGGACCACTATCGTGGCAGTATCAGTCTCGGGTGGGAAGGCCCCCGTGTCTACTACATGTTTAAACAGCTCCAGCAAATGCGGGACCAGAGTGTCACAGTAGATCGCGTAATATTCCTGGGCGTATCCGTCGGGCCCAGCGTTTTGCCGAGCTCAACAGTGTAATGGCCCCGTGTATTACCTCTTGAGTGAGGGGAAGATCAAGCGTCTCCGAGACCGCTTGGGGAAGGCATGGCAGACGGGTCCCAGCTTCAGATAGCAAGTCAGCCAAAGTGGACGCAGGAGGGTGGCCCGCATAAAGGGCAGCGTAGTAGTCCGTGAAAGTTTGGGCGATGGCATGGGAGGTGGCTTGATGAGTCCAAGTCACATCACGAATCTCAGGGATAATGCGGTTGGATTTGGGGTGGGACACTAAGTTGTGAAGTAGTTTACCGTTTTTATCACCGCAGCCATACACACGTGCCACAGAGGAATGTCAGAACATTTTAGCGGCCTCCAGTGAGATCTGGCAGATCTCTTCCCAGATCAGTTGAAGCCGGCGTTCAGAGTCATCGCCGTTCGCGCCCGCCAGTGCCCCCTCCATCTGCGCGCCTGGGCCTCCAAGTGCCGTAAATATTTAATTCTGAAAATGTGTAATTCGATGTGGAACCTGAGTTTTTCACATATTTTGTCCTGGTAAATTTAGGCAGGGTTGGCATGCCAAAATTAATCAGGAGAAAGTTGTGGGGTGTGGTGTTTTTGGTCAAACTCAGAACTCTCCACAAATTCCTTTATGAACAGGTTTCAGAATGAGTGCATTAAACTGTTGCCTAGTCGCTGAGCTCCAGAAGAAGCTTGAGACTGTGGCATTAGTAAGCGCTGCCTGTGGAAGCTATGTATGGAATAGCATTGGCTGTAAGAGACTTTGGAGATTTGTAGGGAATGTTTTCAAAGGGCTGGATTAGAGGGAGCTGCAAAGAACTTTGTAAGAGGTGAGTTTGGCCGGATTATGTTTGATTACCTCCTGGTTTCAACGTCAGTAAACTCAGAATGGGTTAGAATATATACATCTAAATGTATGCATCTACATTGTGTTTTAATCTAAGAGAGGGAGAGACACTCAGAGAGCATGCTGATTGGCACTCCGAAAATTGTGCAGCATGTGAGAGAATCATGTACTGTGCTGTAAATGTTATAACTATTTAGTCAATGTATATACGTAATAAGCTGAAAACTGCTTTGTAAAATTCAGCATTCTGCCCTATGTTTTCCGACATTTGTTCAACAGGCATACTCCTCCCACAAGTTCCCTTTGCCGTGGAAACACTATATTGCTGTACTGCGTAATATAGGGTCAAGTAAGAAAAAAATTGCCAAGGCAACTTTTGGTTCTGAATCCAGCCTGGTACCAAATGAGGATATTTACATTATTTTAGGGGGTTAGGGAGTAGGGTGCAGGGCTCAGTTGCACAACCCATTGAAAGGCCACCATACTCTGCAAGGGAATTTGGCATGACATGGAAGAGGTGCACTGCCTGCCTATAGGTGGAGTCCTTCTCAGGAGTTCCTCAGGCCTGAAATCCCCCTACAAAGTTTCTCCTGAGTGGCACAATATTTGAACCACCAGATGACCTATGTTCTATGTTAGCATTCACTGGACTGTTATCCTCAAGCCTGGGCGGAGTTCCTCTATAAGGAACTCCGCCAAGTGCAAAAAAAACTCTGCCATCCTATGCGGAGCTCTGCAAGCGGTGGAGTGCGGTAGAAAAATGCAGTTCGCGGAAAATTTCAGCACCAGGTGTTTGTCCGCACTGTGAAATTATCGTGAACACCAACAGGCGCAGGTCAAGCGGGCACTGCTTCCTTTCTGCCACTCAAGTAGATTTTCTACTCGAGCGGTATCTTTCTCAACGCTAACGGACGGTTTCTCAACACGAGCAAGCATACACGACCACTCACATTGAGAAATCCGACCACCCGTGTTGAGAAATCTTGCCAACTTGATGCAGAGCGGAGATTTTCAGAACTCCGCAAGCTCTGCGTTACGCAGACTGAGGAAAACTCTGCAAACTCTGCAAACTCCGCAAGTGCAGCGGAGTTCACCGCCCAGGCTTATTGTCTATTGTCTGAGTTGCGTGGGCCACACCCCCACACAAATCAAGGGCAACCTACTTTTGAATGCCTGAACAATTGAGCGGTACCTGCACATTCATCCAGTAATAGGAAGTAATGTCACCTTCAGTGTCCAGAATGTGGGGCACTTACACTGGACCCTGTAGATTCTTTAATAGGGTTTGTGGCATTCAACTCATGGATATCTAATTCATTAGATCTGGCATTTGAGACTGCTTGTGCTGTCTTGCCAGACTATTGTTTTCCAGGGCAAATCAAGCATAATACACACACATTGGAGGCCTTTTGGTTAGCATGATGTATACGCTGGTCTTTTGAATTCTCATTCACATTTTGCTTTCACCCACCACATCATACAGCTTGGGGCAGTGGGTCCACCCGCTTTACCCATTGGCTCATTTCACTATGTGTGACAGCGCAAAACCTGTGCAGATTGTTCACATACACCTAAAAAAAGTTCCTTCCTCTTCAATGGCAAAGCTGGTTCAAAGTGTCATTTTTATTCTACTGATTTTTTTTATATTAAGTTTACGTAATGCCTATTTATTTACCTGCACCCTTTTTAAAAGTTTATTTTATAAAGTGGTTAAGTGACATTGCAGCTGCCTGCGATTTCATTGGTGGTGAGGTGATGATATATATATATATATATATATATATATATATATTACCTACTGGCGGTCGCCAGTAGGTATATATAGTTAGGATTTTTTCTCTATGGGATTGTTGAAAATTCTATGTCTAATAACTTTGGCGTTTGTGGACGGAATTGGCTGAAATTTTCAGGAAAATGGCACATTTTGTTTCTGAGCAGCCCTTGAAAATTTGGGGGGGGTTCGTCAAGGGGGGGCCGAGAAAAAAGGGGGGGCCCAAAACATGTTTTTAACATTGAGTTTTCCATAGGGCGGTTGGCCTCACTTTTAGCCCGAACGGCTGAATGGATTTGCACGAAACTTGGCAAAATTGTAGGGACTGGTAGCCCGATGTGCCTTTGCTAGGTCTCAATATATGTGCTCCAGTGGATTTTGAGAAATTAACGTTCAAAAAAAGATATATATCTGTAACAGCGGACCGGGAAGCGCTCCGGTTCGCGGACTTTTCGCGGTACGGAGCTTTGTGAAGCGAAGCTGATTGGTTCTCCGGCGTCTGTGAACATTCCAAACAGTCCGTAGCGGCCGCCATCTTGTCTCTCGGTAGGATCGAGAGACAAGAGGAGGCCAAAGCGAAGGGGCAAATGACCATAAGGGGGCATAGTAGATCCTCGCTGACCCCCTAGGTTTGATGTGGAGGTTTTAAAAGGGTCCCGCGGGGCAAAAAAAAATAATAATAATAATAATCGAACGGCTGAATGGATTTGCACGAAACTTGGTAAAATATTAGGGACTGGTAGCCCGATGTGCCTTTGCTAGGTCTCAATATATGTGCTCCAGTGGATTTTGAGAAATTAACGTTCAAAAAAAGATATATATCTGTAACAGCGCTCCGCTTCGCGTAACGGAGGTTTGCGAAGCTGATTGGTTCTCCGGCGTCTGTAAACATTGCAAACAGTCCGTAGCGGCCGCCATCTTGTCTCTCGGTAGGATCGAGAGACAAGAGGAGGCCAAAGCGAAGGGGCAAATGACCGTAAGGGGGCATAGTAGATCCTCCTTGACCTCTTAGGTTTGATGTGGAGGTTTTAAAAGGGCCCCGCGGGGCAAAAAAAATAATAATAATAATAATCGAACGGCTGAATGGATTTGCACGAAACTTGGCAAAATTGTAGGGACTGGTAGCTCGATGTGCCTTTGCTAGGTCTCAATATATGTGCTTCAGTGGATTTTGAGAAATTAACGTTCAAAAACAAGATATATATCTGTAACAGCGCTCCGCTTCGCGGAGATAAAATTATATCTGTATTACCTAGCTGTTGCTAACACCAGTTAGCGACGGCTAGTAGGAGATAGCGACCATCTTGGGCCCCACTTTGCATGTGAGTGATATTTATCACTAATGACATGCAAAGTGGGCATGCCAAGATGTTAGCGACTGGATCTTGTCTCTCGGTAGGATCGAGAGACAAGAGGAGGCCAAAGCGAAGGGGCAAATGACCATAAGGGGGCATAGTAGATCCTCCTTGACCTCTTAGGTTTGATGTGGAGGTTTTAAAAGGGCCCCGCGGGGCAAAAAAAAAAAATATAATAATAATCGAACGGCTGAATGGATTTGCACGAAACTTGGCAAAATTGTAGGGACTGGTAGCTCGATGTGCCTTTGCTAGGTCTCAATATATGTGCTTCAGTGGATTTTGAGAAATTAACGTTCAAAAACAAGATATATATCTGTAACAGCGCTCCGCTTCGCAGAGATAAAATTATATCTGTATTACCTAGCTGTTGCTAACACCAGTTAGCGACGGCTAGTAGGAGATAGCGACCATCTTGGGCCCCACTTTGCATGTGAGTGATATTTATCACTAATGACATGCAAAGTGGGCATGCCAAGATGTTAGCGACTGGAAACAGTCGCTAACATCGCTATCTCCTATTATCAACTTTTGGAAATATTCGCGATAAGCGCGAATATCTCCAAAAGCTAGCACCTGCCCTGAGCAGTTCTTATCCATGTTATCCAATGGGAGGTGGATAACATGGCTAAGAGCATTAGCTCGGTAATGCATGAATATCGCTGAGTTTTCAGCGATATTAATGCATTGCGGTCGTTTTTTATCGTATTTGCGATAAACCTTGATAATAGCAAGGTTTATCTGCAATAATTTCTGACGATGCTTAGCGGTAAAAAAATCGTTGCTAAGCATCGTTAGGGATAAATATCGCTTAACTTTGGTAATATGCCCCAACGTCTGTTAACGTTCGATTCGAAGGAAATCAGGAAGTGTTGAAAAACATTGTCTGCGCCATCTTGTCTTTTTTCAAATGCCACACTTTTGTCGTGCACGGCAGCCATTTTAGATGCCTTGACCAGACCCACTCTGTGCACGCTGTTGATCCTTAGCATGGCTCCCCACCCTGGCAAGCATCTCCCCCAGGCAGTGGTTACCCCCGCTCTCTGTCTTATGCATGGGTAATAAACCTCCCCCCATCTGCGCTGCTCTTCCCTGAGAATCACACCCTGTGCCCGTCCGACACCTCCCATTCGCCCTATTCACTACCGCACCCTCTGACACTCCTTTTCCTCTGTGTCCGATTGTCCAGGCCGGTCCTAGGGTATCAGCTAGCCCTGCAGATGTAGTTTATGGCCCCAGCTGTAAAGAATCACCCCTCTTCAAAGGAGTTATAGTAGATCAAGGCCCACACTCGATGAGATCCGTCACAGCAGACGCGTTCCTATTATCTGAAAACCATCCTGTATTGTGATTGGGGAGGGGACCGAGCCTGAAGCGGAAGATTCCAGGGATGACTCTTTGTACATCAAAGTTTTTACAATTATGTGTCACATTAAAAATATATAGCACTCCGACAAAGTAGTAAGATTATAAAACTTTAATAACTTATAAATATATACAAGAAAACAAAAACAGTAATAACATATAAACATTTTTAGGGAAAAACAACGAAGTAGCGGTCGGCTGTGCGAATAGTCCCAACGCAGCACAACGTCCAGATTTCCGGCGTGGGGCGTCGCGGGGGGTGGGTCATCAGTAGCAAACTGTTGTGCGAATAGTTCCAAGGCAGCAGAACGATGGCACCAAGGTGATGTCCAGTAAGTTGCCGCACTGGTTTTGGTATCCTACAATGCTGCTCCGAATAACGGCGTGGGGCGCCCCGGGGAGGCGGCGTGAACGGGCCTCTCCAGGTGGAGTGTCATCTGTTGTAGTGGGGCGCCCCTTTACCGTTTCAGTTGCCATTCCGTCCGTTTTTGGTCCACTGTGTCAAAAGCCGCAATTCAGCTGAGTTGCGCCCACTCTTGCGGTGCAGCGATAGGCGGCTGTCACAGGACTCTCAAAATGGCGGCAGGCTGTTTCCTTTTTGGGCCTGGTCCACTGAAATGGCCCTGGGACACCTTGGAAATCGGACGCTTGTCTGCTAGGTCTTGGACCCCATTCTCGAAAGCGTCCCCTCCGCCTTGAGGATTCATCAAAAGTTTTGGGGGCCCCCGACTCCTGTAGGCTTCTGGTGGGGAGCGGCTGCCATGATTGCTCGTGGAATGACCACGACGGAGCTACGAGATGGTGGTGCTCTCATGCTGACGCCAGCTTCAGTCTGAAACATCCAGAAACAAGGTGGGGCTTTCATCGTTTGGGAAAAAAAAAAAGTTTTCATCCAATGAAAAGTGTTGTTTTTAGGTCATATGATCAAGCCTTCCATCATTAGGAAACCAAAAGTAAAATGAACCAATTAAAAGTTTTATAAACAAGTCACATGACCTGTTAGGCGGCATAGGGTATAAAATGCGGAGAAAATACGTTGGCACGTGTGGCGGCGTCAGTAGCGGACCGATGTGCGAATAGGCCGAAGGCAATACAACGCGCCAAGATCCGGATGGCACCGAGGTGGTGTCCAGCAAGTTGCAGCACTGGTGTGGCCATCCTACAATGCTGAAAGTCGGCGTGGGGCGCCCCGTTGGCCTGTGAGTTTGCGTCAGTAGCGGACCGATGTGCGAATAGGCCGAAGGCAGCACAACGCGCCAAGATCCGGATGGCACCGAGGTGGTGTCTAGTAAGTTGCCGCACTGGTGTGGCCATCCTACAATGTTGAAAGTCGGCGTGGGGCGCCCCGTTGGCCTGTGAGATGGCGGCAGTAGCGGACCGATGTGCGAATGGGGCCAAAGGCAGCGCAACAATATTTTCGGAATAGAAGACACCACAAGGCGCTGAGATGCCAAGATCCGGATGGCACCGAGGTGGTGTCTAGCAAGTTGTGGCACTGGTGTGGCCATCCTACAATGGTAAAAGTCGGCGTGGGGCGCCCTGTTGGCCTGTGAGATGGTGTCAGTAGCGGACTGATGTGCGAATGGGGCCAAAGGCAGCGCAACAATATTTTCTGACTGACACCACAAGGCGCTGAGATGCCAAGATCCGGATGGCACCGAGGTGATGTCTAGCAAGTTGCTGTACTGGTGTGACCATCCTACAATGGTAAAAGTCGGCGTGGGGCGCCCTGTTGGCCTGTGAGATGGTGTCAGTTGCGGACCGATGTGCGAATGGGGCCAAAGGCAGCGCAACAATATTTTCTGTATGGAAGATACCACTAGGCGTTGAGATGCCAAGATCCGGATGGCACCGAGGTGATGTCTAGCAAGTTGCTGTACTGGTGTGATCATCCTACAATGCTGAAACTCGGCGTGGGGCGCCCCATTAGCCTGTGAGATGGCGTCAGTAGCGGACCGATGTGTGAATGGGGCAAAGGTAGCGCAAGAATATTTTCTGAATAGAAGACACCACAAGGCGCAGAGATGCCAAGATCCGGATGGCACCGAGGTGGTGTCTAGTAAGGTGCACTGGTGTGGTCATCCTACAATGCTGAAACTCGGCGTGGGGCGCCCCATTAGTCTGTGAGATGGCGTCAGTAGCGGACCGATGTGCGAATAGGCCGAAGGCAGCACAACGCGCCAAGATCCGGATGTCACCGTGGTGGTTTCATAGTTGAGAGGCACTTCATCTGCAGTGGGGCGCCGAGATCCGGATGGCACCGAGGTGATGTCTAGCAAGTTGCTGTACTGGTGTGGTCATCCTACAATGCTGAAACTCGGCGTGGGGCGCCCCATTAGCCTGTGAGATGGCGTCAGTAGCGGACCGATGTGCGAATAGGCCGAAGGCAGCACAACGCGCCAAGATCCGGATGTCACCGTGGTCGTTTCATAGTTGAGAGGCACTTCATCTGCAGTGGGGCGCCGAGATCCGGATGGCACCGAGGTGATGTCTAGCAAGTTGCTGTACTGGTGTGGTCATCCTACAATGCTGAAACTCGGCGTGGGGCGCCCCATTAGCCTGTGAGATGGCGTCAGTAGCGGACCGATGTGCGAATGGGGCCAAAGGCAGCGCAACAATTTTTTTGGAATAGAAGAGACCACAAGGCGCTGAGTTTCGGTTAGCACCGAGGTGGTGTCTAGCAAGCTATGCAGCTGAGTTGCGTGCGCACTTGCGGCGAATAGGTCGAAGGCAGCATAACAATGTTTTCTGAATAGAAGACACCACAAGGCGTTGAGATTTGGTTACCACCGAGGTGATGTCTAGCAAGTTGCCGCACTGGTGTGGCCATCCTACAATACTGCTCCGAATAACGGCGTGGGGTGCCCGAAGGGGGGGGGGAGGCGGCGTGAACGGGCCTTCCTAGGTGGAGGCTCGTCTGCTGTAGTGGGGCGCCCCTTTACCGTTTCAGTTGCCATTCAGCTGAGTTTCGGCTGCTCTTGATGCTACAGCGACAGGCGGCTGCAACAGGACTCTCAAAATGGCGGCCTGTTCTTTGGATTTGGGCCTGGTCCACTAAAATGGCCCTGGGACACCTTAGAACTCGGACGCTCGATTTTTTTTTCCTTTCCTGTACATGCAAAAAAAGGTAAATGCCCGGTACGTTACACGCTTCATCTGCCACGATGAACTCTCCAGAGGAACCGAAAAAAAATATAGTTATGGTAACTATACCATGCATCGTCATATGGAGAGGTGGCACCAATTAATTATAGTGCTGCATAAAAGAGAGATTTGGAGGAGAACCCCTGACCTGCTAGTACATTCATCAAAGAAGTGGCACTGACAGCATCAGAGGCAAGGGAAACGGTCCCAAATATTTAGAAGAACTTTGGAAAGATTAAAATGACATGTTTAGATTGTGGCAAATTAATTTCATGTGGACAGATGAGTGTTACTCTAATAAATACAGCATATGAACATCATCATAGTCGATGGTTGGTAGAGACATTTTGACTATATCCTGGACCTGCCCGTCCTCGCCCAAAATGGCGCAGGAATAAATGGGACTCGTAACTCCTTGTTGTGTACTGGTTGCAGAACCTTGAAATCACGAGATACGTATGCAGTTTTGAAGCACATGGCGGGCGGGGACGAGAATTGATTGAATATTTCGACATCCCTATTGATATTAAGTTCTGATGTGTTATTGATTACTGTACTATTGAAAGTTCGAATTAACGTCACCCATGGTACTTGCCCCCAAATGTATATCTAGATAATTTTATTGTAACTGGCCCTGTCGTATTTTAATTATAAAATGTACGTCCACCGATTCCGTAACTGTTAGACACCTTAGTTCTTGCAACCTAATGGCCCGCCCGTTACGTTCCTCTACAGTGTAAATGTCTACTCATCATATACGATTACAGTTTGCTCCGTGGCCGGCCCACGTGGTTATAGGCTCGTATTTGTATAATGAAATTTTCACAATAAAGGTTTTTAAAAGAAAACATGGTAGTAGTATATACATTGGTAAAGTTTTTAGGTCGAGCGACCTATCTCAATGCGCATGCGCATTGAGAGCGGGAGCTCGATCTATTGCGGCTTAAACAGAGCTTACCGAGATCAGGCGATTCCCAGGCGATTTCTTCCAGTGCACGTGAAAGCGCGTGCACAATGCCACCAGCCGCTTGCCTCGCATTACCACATCAAAGGCAAGGCGGCCTCGTCTCAGGCCCCTGCTGCTTCACACCCTCATGCCACTCTCCCCGCTCCGCCCCCTCCCCTGCCCACCGTGTCGCATTTCTCCTCCGCCGGCCGTACCTTCACTTTGACGGCCGCAGGCCGTCTCTCGTGTTTCTCCTTGTTTCTTTTTATGTTGGGCTTTGTTTTTATTTTCCCACGAGAGGGACGTGCATTTGATATCAATGATTACATTTATTTCTACTTAGAAAGCCTTTACTCAAAAAACGCTGAAGTTACTACGCTGCACAACTTTAGGTGCGTGCGCATTCGTTCAAACCACCATTCAGAAATTTACAAACATTTGAAGAAACAATAGAAATTGCTCACACAGCCCAGACTTTATGGCCCACGCCCTCATCATTCGTTTAACAGCAAGGTGCGTGCGCATTCGTTCACACCAACATTCACACCTTTAAAAACATTACATGAAACAATCAAAACAGCTCCCACATTCAGACTTCATGGCGCACGCCCTCGTCTTTCGTTTAACAAGGTGCGTGCGTATTCCTTCACACCACCATTCACACGTTTAAAATGATTACAGAAAACAATCAAAACAGCCCCTGTACTTTAGACTTCAAGGCGCTCGCATTGGCTTTTAGTATAACAACAAGATGCGTGCGTATTACTTCACTGTACCATTTTTATATTAAAATATTACCGTAGTAATAAATACTACTCCTACACTACAGACTTCATGGCACAAAACGTGTTCTTTCTTTTTAACAACGTGCGTGCACTTCTAAAAAATCTATAAACAAACTCTCTGCATTAACTTTATAATTGCACTGTTGGCTAAGTAACTGTGTTTGCTAATCACATAATCTCCCCAGAAACCGTATGCTCTCTTCTAGCGCATATTAGGATATTTTACATAAAAGTACAACCTCGCACATGGTGACTCCGGAAAGGGCTGGTCGTTTTTTTAAAGTGGATTAGGAGTGCATAGAGGCGCTTAAAAATTACTAAAGCGTGGCTCCTAGTGGTGGTGCAAGCCGTTTAGGCAGCATGCAACTTTACAGTGGTTCCACAGTGTTTTTTGCTTTGTCCACGGAACAGCATTAAGAAAATGTTATAGCGAGTCAGTTAAATTATGCTTGCAACATAATATTATGCTTGCAACATAATCTGCATATTTAGCGGGTGAGAGCATTGGCGATAAAAAAAATGACTAGATGCTCCTGTGCTTCTGTTAAGTTTCTCAGAAAAGCAGATTCACTGCCCCGCAATACAGATTCATGGTGCATGCCCTAGTATTTCTTTTACTAACAACATGCGTGCGCCTGTTTGAAAACTATTAATAAACTCTCAGCATTAACTTTATAATTGCACTGTTGGTTAATTAACCTTGCTCGTTAATCTTATCTTCTCCTCTGAAACTGTAGGCTCTTTCCTAACGCATATTAGGATATTTTACATAAAAGTACAACATGGCGCATGGTGATTCCGGAAAGGGATGGGCTCTCTTTTAAAGTGGATAGGAGTACAAAGAGGCGCTTAAAAATGACTAACGCGTGGCTCCTCTTTGTAATTTGTGGGAACTGCTAAGAGAGCTAAAAGTAATCGTAACAAGCATTGGCATAGCCAATAGGTCTCGCCTTTGGGGCCTTATACGTGTTTAGTTATCCAGCACAATATCCTTGGTGCAACAACATCAACTGTTGCATGGCTAAACACTTATAAGGTCCCAAAGGCGAGACCTATTGGCTATGCCAATGCTTGTTAATAATAGTCACTGTTTTAGAATCATTAAAAGGCAAGTGAAATAAAGCAGACCAATTACATGAAGGGTAAAAGGTATAATACGAAGGAACGCAGTAAAGATAAATGGTCAAGGGCTGTTGTGTTTTCTATTCCTGCAACATAAAGTGATCGATAAGAATCTCATATTCAGGCGTATCGGCGACTAAGACAGCAGGTCGACCCTCTTTTGCTCAACGGCTCCGTCATGGGACGAAGAAACGCTCTTTTTCTCGAAAAAAGAATATATTTTACTTGCAGGACAGTTGTAAATTTTCCGGGAAAGTACATTAGCCTGGAACATTATAACATATATTTAAGAAAAAATAATGTTCGGAAGTAATAAAAAGCGTAATTTTTAGGTCATATGACCAAGCCTTTCATCATTAGAATAAGAAAAGTAAAATGAACCAATGAAAAGTTTTATTAACAAGTCACATGACTTGTTATGCTTACGTTACGCGCTGCGCGCCCCGGATGACTTCCGGATGCGCTAACGCGGCGCGTCATATGAGGCATTACGCGACAACGCAGGTCTAGAATATAGTCAAAATGTCTCCACCAACCAGCGGTCGGAACACAACCCCTTTCAGCAGGCTAAATAGTTCTGTTAAATGACAAGAGAAGGGACAGGCAACAAGAACCATCAGTCAAAGAGGGGAGGGCTAGTTCTTCTCTACCGGGTTACATTGGGGCGCTACCGGAACTGATCGAATTGGTAGTCTACAGTGTTTCTGGATGTTTCAGACTGAAGCTGGGGTTAGCATGAGAGCAGTACCATTTCGTAGCTCCGTCGTGGCCATTCCGCAACCAATCATGACAGCCGCTCTTTATCGTTATTTTGGGCGGGGTGGGTGGCGGAGCCGAGCTGTTTTGCAGCCATCATTGTGTGGAGTTCAGTTCATTTCACTAGTTTTGTATTTGTCATGAGGGGTTGTTCCTAATGTTTCTATTTTAGCGAGGTCAAAAAGAGATCCCATTAGTGACCTACTGATTTTGCTCGATTCCTTTTCTTTTTTTTTTACACGATTTTTCGTTATCTGCAAAGACTAAACAGAGTATTGCGACTCTGTGTTTGTTTGTAAATAGAGAATGAACCAAAGAGAACCAATTCTAAAACAGTAAATACTTGGATAACAATCAATCAAATGGAGAGAGAAGCAGGCACGACGTATTACAACAGGGGCAAAGGCCTGCGTTAACTACCCTTCACTATGTGCAAAGAGAGACTACTCCTAATAGAAATGAGGGGGGGGGGCACCATTCAAAGCAGATCAGTGTGCATAAACACGAAAATGTTTTCACTTACCACGTACTTGACATTCGACAGCTTATGATATTTGCTATTAAAAAACCATTGAAATTCACTGAAAAAACCATAGGTTATAGACCATATATAGTTAGGAATTAGCATTTACAAAACCTTGAAAATTCACTGAAAAAACCATAGGTTATAGACCATATATAGTTAGGAATTAGCATTTAAAAAACCTTATTTTACTCACACAAAACCATTGAAATTCCATATATAGTTAGTTGCACTAACTATATATCGCGCACCCGCAATCCACTGCTGATGATGTCACATATTACATCATTCATGACATGGTCAGTGACATCACTGATGACATCACTGATGACATCTCAAATGACATCACTGATGACATCACTGATGACATCTCATTTGACATCAATGACCACATCACTGATGATATCATTCATGTGACAATACAATGCATCTCCTCACATTTTAATATAACCTCTGTTTCACCCAGTGTTAAATACAGAGTATAATTTTTGAAACCATTGACACACCAATACTAGTTACTACATATGTACTCACTGATTCCTACGTCTACACACACATTCACTCATTCACCCATACAATCATTCATACATACAATCACTCATCTTTACAACACTATCATATGCACTCATACACCTATACAGACACTCACACTCTGCCACTCATCCATGGAGTTACTCACACACCTAGTCAGTCCTGTAAAGAATCAATCACACTTCCATTTTCTTGTCTATACAGTTAAACATAGAGCACCTTACATTTTCAAACATATACTAACACATACTTACCTTGTTATACAATCATTGATATAAGTACACATTGATCTGCACAGAGTCACACACCTCCCAGCCAGCCACACACACACTCAGTCTCCCATACAAATACTTGGACAATCAATCAATAACCCATATAGTTACTCATATAGCTACTGATCAACACATGCAGCAGTTTACAGAACAACAGACATAATGATGCACAAATTAAGACAGTTTAGTCACTAACCCATGCACTCAGTGAGACACATTTAATCACTCTCATATAGTCAGTCATGCACCTACTAAATCCTTCGTCCAGACACTTATACATCCACTCATTCTTCAATATGTAGGACATATTTAAACTTTACAGAAACATAAAATCACTGGATGTTGTTATCAGTGATGTCATCAGTGATGTCATTTGAGATGTCATCAGTGATGTCATCAGTGATGTCACTGACCATGTCATGAATGATGTAATATGTGACATCATCAGCAGTGGATTGCGGGTGCGCGATATATAGTTAGTGCAACTAACTATATATGGAATTTCAATGGTTTTGTGTGAGTAAAATAAGGTTTTTTAAATGCTAATTCCTAACTATATATGGTCTATAACCTATGGTTTTTTCAGTGAATATATATATATATAGATTTTTTTGTTTTTTGTTTTATATAGCATGAACTAGACCCAAAGGTATCAGAGCGCTTTACATGAACACCAGTTGCGTTAGAAAAGGACACATTCATTTTGTTAGGCACGTGGAGATTCAGTGATTTGCCCAGAATCACAGGATGTTGAGCGTCCCTGCTGAGACTCGAACAATGATAAACATAAGCATGGCGCAGTTGAAAGCATACCTGCCAACGTGAACAAAAATCTTACAGCGGAGGAGGGGGCGGGGCTTCGTGCCAAGAAGTACATAAGAGGCACTTTTGAACCCCACCGTGCCCCCAAGCCCCTTCCTCCCAAAAATAGAAAAAAGCTTGCTGGGGCTGGTGAGGATATCCTGGGGTGTTTTCACAACCCTTAATGGAGTTCACTATTTACAGTGGTTTTCAGCTCGTTTTCCCTGCCACCGTGTGATGTCGGCTCTTCACCGTGAGACCTTGTGCTGTGATCTGATATCGTGTGTCACACTGTGGCACAGTGTGAGTTGGCAAGTATGTGTAAGGCTTGTTGAAAAATCACTATTTCAATGGCTGCATTGATGAATATTACTTAAATTAAAAAATATCGGTGGAAGCATAAGGAAACCACGTTTAGGTGTCATCGTCTTTTTTCTTTTTGTGGCATACACTTGTAATGAAAACGGAGGAAAAATAACCACCACACAAGCTTGTCCAGGCCAGAATGTTTGGCTTTGCCACTGCGTTTCTGTGACAGCAACAACTCAATATTAATGACACCTGTTTTTCAGAGGTCACTCAATCCAAGGCTACAGTGAGTTCGGATATTTTTCTGTTTTCCTTACGGCGAAAACATATGTTTACGAAAGGGAACGGTTCAAGAAGAGCCGAGTTCAAACTCTAAAATCTCAGATTTTAGTTTTTAGAAGCTGAAATTTTTGCACATCGCAGTATAAGGCAGCACCTGGGGAAACTAATGCAAGCATTCTATGTATAACATTGGCTGCGTCACAAGCTTTGGGCAGGCATACTAATTAGAAACATTCATTGCATTTTTTGCATAGAACCCGATGCTCATGAATTTTCACAGAGAACGATCAATTTAGAAAAGGTGTTTTCAGGCTTTCTGCAAGAGCACGTGTGCTCTTTTCTACACATTTCACCCGCCCACACATAGTTGTGAAAGCTGCTTCCCGTCTTGCACCTAATAGCCATCCCACCCTACCCTGGGGCGGTTCCCAGGCTCTTGGATATGGTATGTGGCCATAGATAAATACATAAAATTGTTTATAGCTCCAAGGGAGTTTTTTGGGGTAGGGCATGGCAGAAAAACCTTGCGTGTGTCTCCGGGATCTCAAAATGATAATTCCCAGCAGTTTTTATGAGTCAACATTTCCACTTGGGATGTTTCACGAAGAGTCACACACAATCTTCATCACCTAGCGGAATTTAGGCCTGGATTGGGCATGTGAACCTAGGAATGCCAGGCCTGCATTGGGCATGTGAACCCAGAAATGCCAGGCCCGGATTGGGCATGTGAACCCACGAATGGCAGGTCTGGATTGGGCATCTGAACCCAGGATTGCCAGTCCTGGAATGGGCATGTGAACCCAGGAGTGCCAGGCCTGGATTGGGCATGTGAAACCAGGAATGCCAGGCCTGGATTGGGCATGTGAACCCAGGAATGCTAGGCCTGGATTGGGCACGTGAACCGAGGAATGCCTGGCCTGGATTGGGTACGTGAACCCAGGAATGGGTTCAGGTGCCTGGAATTGGCACCTGAACCCAGGAATGCTAGGCCTTAATGGGACACGGAAACCAGGAATGCCAGGCCTGGATTGGGCATGTGAACCCAGGAATGCCAGGCCAGGCTAGGGAGTGAGGGATCCTCAGCCTGCCTAGCCCTAAAAGCAGCTCTGATGGAGCAGCACACAATTTTATACAGGTGCCAGATTGTGTTTTTTTGTAGCGAGGAAATAATATTAGGAGTACTATGCCAGACTCTTAAATATTGCTCTATGTCATGAATTTCTTTTAGAAACTCCCAGCGGAAGATTTGGCTTTTAAGCCAATATATTTGGAAACTATCGCTGGAATTGGAAATTGGTATATGTTTATAGAAGAATTGTTCAAACACAAACTTTCTCCAGCCCTCCTAAAGACTGTTAATTACATGATAGTACAAGGGCTGGGAGTGTTAATGCTAGTAATGGAGAGTGGGGAGGAAAAGTTTTCCTTCATTTTGTGAGACCTTTCACCTTGAAATGCTGAGACCAAACAGAGGAGCTCATTGCCATAGCGGTCAGACGAGCGACTCGACAGTGCCACCTGCCCTATCTTTATAAGACTACCATGTAGGTGGGCAGAAACTGCCTTTTCCTACTGCGGCTTCTGTTGCGGGCCGGTAAAAAGCGGTACAAGTCGCACAAATGCAGCACAAGCTGCAGTAGTAAAAGGCATTTTTCTAACAACCACTTGCCAAGCACCATGTGATCCCTGGCATGCAATGCATGGATCTTTGGGGGGGGCACCACATGTGCCTCCCTGGCCACTTAGCAGTGGCCCACGGGGGACGGGCCCTGCTTGGGGCCTCAAAATCCATCTCTGGCTGCCTGTCCATGGTGGTGGGACCGCCATGGACAGGCAGTCGGAAAGGGATATTGTGATCCTGATTGCAGTGCCTGAGCATGCACTACCTCCATTAAGGATCACAATTCCAACCGCTGCCCAGTCGGGATCAGTAGATCCTGTAGTAGGCAACAGTCCGTCCCTCAGCAGTCAAGGGTCCAACCGCCTGCATCGTAATGCAGCTGTCAGCCCAAAGGGCTGTCTATCAGTGGGACCGCCACCGGCGGCCTAAAGATGGAGGTGCCAACAGTAACGTAATGTGCCCCAGAGTGTTCAGAGTAAACCACAGGAGAATTGCCAGTAATGGGTGATATTTTAACAGAGAATATTTGAGCAACTCACCCATAAATTTAGTAACTACTGTTGTGTTTCGATTTAGATACCCGTACATAGGTTTCCCGAATCATGTCCTTATATAGACACAACTCACATTGCCCTTATTTAGGCATAGAATCCTGGTCCTTATTTAGGCATCAGCCATGCTATCCAAATACAGGCATGGTCACCTACATCCATCCATCCCACGTCACAACAGGTTCTTAGAAACCAGACCCTTAAGCCATTGGGACTTTCCCTGCTTGGATTATAAATTTCTCCAAGAACTCATTTATTATGCATGAACTACTATTCCTTAGGGGTTCATTCATGACGTCTTCCTCTGCCCGACTTTACGTCAATGTTAACATTCCTAGCCACCTACCAGGTTTAAATATACCTTCCCTTGCCAAGGCAAATCACGGCTGCACAGCTTGATTCGGCTTGGCTCGCCTCGACAAGTTCGGAAGAAACCACAACTCCAGGAGAAGTCGTATCCCAGCCTGACGCACTGACCAGACGCTGTTATCCCTGCTTGCAGAGAAACCAGCTTCCAGTGTTCTGACTCCCTTCGCGGGGTGTTAGAGTTTGAGATCCGGAAAGAGATTCCCACCTCTCTCATTCTTAGGTATGGAGCCGACTAGAACCTAGAGGGACTCTTGGCAATACAACTACAGCTTACCATACTATAGAAAACAGCACTTGTACTACAATTAGGTTAGGTACATTGGGGTAGAACTATTTAGAAGCATCAGACGAGTATCCACTTTTTAGCCTGTGTTATTTATGTATATATATATGAATATGTGTCATAGCTAAAAGTCAATGCTATTGCAGTATTATTTCTTCTTACTGCTTACGCTGTATGTATTATATCTCGCATAATGTCTTGAGATTGTAACAGCTCATATCTCTTACACGAGAAACAAGACTGTTCAATAAATCCTTTTTCTTGAAACGCCCGTCTATCTATTTCGGTGTAACTCTGAAAAAACTAAGCATGCACGATTGACTGAGTGAAACTGTTATCTATTGTTTCCACGATTCTGAGACTGTTCCGATTCTAAGGGAAACAAAGTTGTCATGTTTATGTGGTTGTCAGAAACTCCTCCCTTCTTGTTTATTCGAGAAGTTTCCAGTGACCTGTGAGTTAGCTGGCACACAAAGTAATTAAGTTTAATGTACTCGATAGAGGCATACTGACATCAGTCCTATGCCCCAACTATAGTGTATATTATTCCAATGTGCAGAGCTATAAGGGAAATAGGAACTACACTACACTACAGTGCCAAGGCTGTTCCACACTGTGCTTTTCTATGTATCCGTATTTGTTCTAAAGTATCCCTGTTAAAATATAATAGTTGTGGTATAACAATGCATAGCATAGAATCAAATAAAGCAAAATATACTAAAGCACCATGAGTAAAGGTTACATAAACTTTGCGCTGCTGCAAAAATTGTGCAAATGGTCTTGATCAATGTTCTTGCTGATGACACAATGGGGTTGGAGTGCACACAAGTTGCTTTAAGACATACTGCATAAATATTTTGCATCAGAGTAAAGTGAATTTGCAAAAATCAATTTGCTTCATGTTTAAGGCTGGCAACAGACGCTTGAACTGTTTGACAGAGACATCTCATGACATGAATCCCTCCAAAAAGTACAACAAGCAGAAATGCAGTGAGAGTATGGTTTAGTCAGTCCATAACAGCTATTGGCATTCATGCATGTTTCATCGCTTGCCATTGCTTGACTGGGCAGTCCATCCATGCCATGACATTTCATGTACGGCTACATTGTTCTATGTGTGATCCCATTAGGCTTTGGTGATGGGGTGTCAAGTAGTTTGTAGACTGCAGAGGTGACTTATCTACCTTGTTATTGAGAACCTGTGTGATTTTTGATATATTTACTTCACTGGCACAATCAAATTTTTATTGCTGATTTGTTTGTTTTGAGTTTAGGAAGGGGGCGCTGTCAGATGCCTTAGCCTGTCATAAAGAGAGTGTTATTCACTAATCATCATTGCTCGTTCATTTGCTTTGCTGTGCAGACATGAGACAATTTGCTGGGGTTCTGTGTGTTCACAGTGTCGATGTCTGCAGATCTAGGCTTTAGTAGAGATGAAACAAAAATACAGGTCTTTGTGTATAAGGTATTTCTTTTGCCACAACCACCCAGCCTTAAACAATTTGCTTTGCATGCACACAGCCATGCATGGTCCACTAACATTAACCTTTTTAATCATAATAAAAACATCCTCTATCTCATTCCTTTTGCAGACATACTATTATATCAAAGTACTACCCTACTATTCCAGCAAGCACCCTTGCACTTCTACGTCATACTGACTAGATGCATACACTTTAATGTTGTAAAATCTTCTCTTGTATTAAAATAAGGATGTGCATAGATGTTATGTTTGCTGCATAGTTTAATGATACTGCTTCAGGCCAACTTCCACCTAACTCTAGTTTATTGATAATGCTTCAGACCAACTTCCACCAAACTCTTTTCTACTCATAAAGCAATGCACAGTTCACGCACCAAATGACATACCATGCTTCCTGTTCCACTCTAGTTGTTGCCTACAAAATAACAGTACATCTGCACATCCACATGTGGTTCTCAGTGTCACCTAGCCCATTAACGGAAGCTTGCAGAATTCCATTATAACAAATTGACTTATGATGCATTCTTCTGCACAAACATGTTTCTGGTATGCTTGCAACCTTTTTTATTGAAAACAAGCAAAAAGGACAATGCTGCAAGTTTTAGATTGACATAAAAGGCACATTACATGATAGCCACAATGATGTGGAAATCCACCATGCCTGCATGAGTAGTAGAACAGATTATGAAGCACTCAAATCACATTTGGAGATGGACACCAATCGATTATGGGGGATACACGATCCAGGCAACTCTAGGGTTCTTGCAATACATAGGAGTGCAGGGGTCCAAGAAATCCCTGGGTCATGAGCGAGGAAACAGTGTTTCAATATAGACATCAAATTGAGTTTTGTAGGATGTCATGTTGCGTAACCAAAACATGTTTTAGGAGCAGCTCTGGTCGACCAGGAGAGCGCCATCCTTCATTCAGCAAGGAGAAGGACCATGTCAACAAAGCACCGCTCAGTTTTGGGAATATGCGCTGCAGCCCCTAAGTGCGCCAACCTTGGAGAAGATATGTAGTAACCATGGTGCTTAATGAGGAGACCTTAGCCCAGGAATCTTGCAGTTGGGGATATGACCATGCCATATTCAGAAATCCTACATTAAACGCCATACTTCTTGCATGGTATTTGACTATTAGGGGTGAATTCGGCCATTCGTTCCAGGGTATAGTAAAGGGGTGGAGAAATTTAAAATGTAATAGCTTCTGTCTATAAGTGAAAGGTATGTGTTTATCCTGCACACAACTGTATTGCCATTTCTTCTCCGCAATAACCAATCCCAGTTCCCTCTCCCGCTATATCTTAGCTTGTATAGTAGGTTAAGGACCTAGTGTCGTGATCTCTGAATAGAAAAAGGAGATATATTTACCTGCTTCAGCCCTCTGTATAAACTTAATAAGAAGAATACATTCTTTAGGGGGTCTAGGGAACTGTGGGAATACAGTTTCGGCCACTGATCAAAGCAGATGATAAAGGACACTCAATGGAGTGTCCGGGCCCTTTAACCTATAATCTGTGAGGGATATAAACAAGCCATTGGAGAAAAGGTCCCCCAGTACAGCTATGCCCAGTTTTAGGAATATATTCTTTGCTGCATGATCCTGAGTTGGACTGCAGTACAGTGGCAGTAGTGGGGAGCATGGGAGATCATAATGCGCAAGACGTGCTAGCTCCAACCAGGCTCTGCAGGTTGTACCTATCAAGTCTACATCATCTCGCAGCGACAGGGAGCTGGGGGGGGTCACACCAAACTGGGCTTGATTCGCACATGCATGGGTAGCAAATGTGAAGCTAGCCAATATTTAATATAGCACCGATCTGCCACCTCATAGAAGACATAGGATTCGGATACTGGCAGATCTCCATCCAGCATTGGTCTAACATGAGTCGCGTTAGCAGTTACCGCAACTGCCTAAAGATATCGGTAGGAATATGCCAGAATATTTGCAAATAACTACAGAAATTTAGACAGAACAATAATTTTATTGAGAGAAATCTGACCGAGCATTTATAGTGGTAAGGGAACCAGAGTCTACTCAGGTGCTTAAAGAGGCCAGTGTGATCCAAAACTGCATCGCACTAATTCGATGACGTCCCTAGTTACTTGGATTTCCAGATATTTCACTGTGTCTGAGCACCACCGTAACAGATACTCTATGGCTATCTAGTCTATCACCTCAGTCATTAGAAATATCTCAGGTTTTTCCCCATTTATCTGGAGACGCGAGAATGCCCCAAACAAGATCCGATCATCGGCGCAAGTTTAGTGTGTTTGTCTGCATATATAGAATGATGCCATCAGCATAGAAGGAGGCTATAAGGGATTTACCACCTATACAGACCCTCGATGTCTGTATAGGTGGTAAAGGTTCTACCTCTAATGCAAAGATCAAGGAGGACCGCGGACATCCCTGCCGTATACCTCTAGTGATCAGAATCAGTTCTGAGTGTTGCTTATTTAGTTGACCCTCTTGGGTTCGTATAAAGGAGAGTGACCATCTTCCAAAACTGGCTGCCAAAGACTGTGTATCGATGCACCTCATGCATAAAAGACCATTCGAGTGAGACAAACGCTTTTCAGGGTTGAGTAATACCGCCACAGTGGAAAGGTGCGGGTCTACATGGTGACGCAGGGCCTTCTGGGTGCAGAGTTTATGGGCTGTGGATCTGTTCAGTACGAAGCCAGATGACAACAAACATTTTATGCCAGTCTGCTCCCTAATCATATTTCCTTCTATCCTTTTGATATAGAAGAGCATGAGGAATGAGGACCTTTCATTCCCTTTTCCCATCTGCACCATTAATTGTACAAAAATCCCTTCTCTACATTTATAGGGCTGGCCACCAACAGCTTAGCTGTATTAAAGGCTTATGCCTACCTATATTTTGCTTGTTTTCACCTGCACTTTTTTTAACATTTCTTCCTGCTTGCCACCTATATGCAGCACCACCATTCACTGTTGAGGAGCAGCACTATTTCCTGTAAGTTCACCTACTGTTCAAACATCCTGGAATTAAAAAACACTTAGTCATATAGCCTTTTACATAAAGTTAACTTGGCTGTACTAATATTAGTGGCAGAAACAGAAAGGTAATGGTACCCAGCCCTGGTCCACTGTCCTGAAGTTATGTACTGCACTATTGCATTCCCAGCGTTTTGGTACTTGCATTTCACCAGTGTATCATCAACAATAACAATAATTCCTTCCATTGCTGTTACATATTATCTCAGGAGGGATCACTGTCAATAGCAGTTGAAAAAATATCTACTGTGCTTTATTTTTCTATATGTACGCCTTTAAGTCAACACTTACCACACAAACTTCATCTACTGAATCCTTTCCATAATGATCTTCTGTTACTTCCTATATTGCTGTGACCGATAATGTTGCTTTAATGTGGGATTTTCTTTCTAGGACATCTGGGGGCACCACACTCAACCACCAAACTATTGCCAAACTCTATCCTAAACAAAAAGCCGGACCTGTTGACTTTGCAAATGCTTTCTAAATATAAGTCGTTCTTGAAACAACAATTTACTTTCCTATAAAAATGTATATCTCATTTATTCACAAAACATTTCCAATCTTTTTTTCAAAATTAAGTGCCTATCATACGATGAGCCTCAATATGCCCTCCTATAAGTATATAAGACCCTAAGACGAATCTAATATCTCAGACAAGTATTCCTTCGGATGTGGGTGCTCTTAAAATGGAGGTTCTTCATCCAATGTAATTGTCCCATTAGAAGTACTGTGCTCCATACAAGGAAGGTACATAGAATGCTGTATCCTGCAGTTAAGGATGTCACATTAAATACATGCACACCATCAGATGCTGTTACTTTTGCAGATGCTGTAACCTTCAGGCAATGCATTCCATTAAGTATTTGCGTCATCGGATGCTCTACTGCTTCTGTTAGTGGTATGTGTGCCAATGATTTCAAATAACATGTCTAATCATATGTTGTACCCATTATTTGCAGTGCCCACTAGCTGATGTGTTGCTTAAGACTGCTTCTCACTTTCTTGCACCCCACTGAACCCATGTCTACATCAGATGCTGCAGATATTGCTGTCCTTCTCGGATACTGTTCAGCATCAAAACACAATGCCCTAATCAGTACATGCGCCCCATTATATACATTTACTGCTATAAGTAGTCATGTACTACTGAACACATATTCCCCCAGATCAAAGTGCTAAATCAAAAGCGTGTGTGTTCTGCGCCATCAAATCCATGACCCCTCCGGCACAGTTGACCATCATATTCATTCTCCAATCAGATGGTTTGCCCCATCAAGAACATTTTCCCATTGGTTACAATTCCTTACTTAGTGCATGTCCACCAATAAAGTGCAAGTGCTAATGGAAACATCAATAGAAGAACCCCATCCAGACAAGCATTAATTGACCAGGGCTGGTCTGGCCATTCAGACCCTCTGGCATTTTCTTGGTGAGCTACCAGTGGGACTGTTTTCAGAGATGGGTGGGCTTCTTGGTTCTATTCCTACAAAGGCCTCTTTTTTGTTCAAAATAGTTTATTGAATATAATCAAGACAGATGATTAGGAACATACAAAAACAGTACTATGACTGTCAGGGACACAATATATTTAAATTGTACCGTAACCATAGTAATGGTATCTCACATAAGCATATTAAATTAAGAAGGTGGCTAAGAATCCAAAAGAAACAAATACAATCAAAATTATATGGGCTACCATAAAACAAAATAGAACAATACATTCTGAAATAAGCATGAGAGAGTCCTTAAATGGAACTAATAATGAAGAATGGCAACAGTAAAGAAAAATTATCCAGTCCCTCCAAATATGAACAGATAAGAAGTTGGTATCTTTCCAATTTGAAGTAATTGGTTTAACAGTTGTAGAGAGGAGGAAATCAAAGAACTTGGAATCATCACGAGAAAGTGGGTAAGTGACAACATGAGATTTACAAATAACTAAGTTAAGTGACAGAGGGAATTGAAGACTAAAAATCTTTTCAATACTGTTCCGCAAAAATTGAATGTAAAAGAACTGGTTGCATGTTTGCAATGCCAACAGTTTGGTGTGTCAAATTATTTTGTTTTAAACATTTTGAAAAGAGACCAAAATTAATTGTATAAAAGAAAAATATTTGTTCGTGAGAGAGAAGCTGAGAAAAATCTAGGGATATTTCTCAACCACTTAGATGTTTTCGATTGTTCTTTTCAAAGCCTCTTGCAGTGTAGGGCTGGTTAAATCATCTTTGCCAGGATTTTCTTTGTTTTCCATTCCTGGACGGTCATTAATCAAAGCTGCTGAATGGAGTACATCCCCTCTGTGAGTCAGATGTGGTCATGCTGACCTGGACTGTGATTTCATCCATGACATAATATGTTCTAAGATGCCAAAAATCCTCCAGGTTGTCCATAAATCACAACTTAAAATGGCTATCAACAATAGATGCTAGATTATTGTAGGCTTGGCACAGACTGAGAATATTTGAATAACAGAATAAGGCATTAAGTTCTCTCTTTCCTGGATGATAAAACAAAACCCAGTGAAATCGCTCTTTGATCCAGGTGATCCCTTTAATCAGTCAATCACCATTAACTCTCTTACCTCCAACATTTTTAAGATCGCAATTTTTCCCCCCAGATCGAGACCAGTCAAATGAGGTGCCTCTTTGAAGCTAATACCCAAGGGTAGTAGCTATGGGGTGGTTTTTATCTTTAGGTTGTCTTTTGCAACCATATACGATTGTGCCTACCTCACATAAAACATTGCCTCGAATAGAACGGAATGAAGATACTTCATTCTTCAAGATCACACCTCATTGACCCGACATGTACAAAGGCTTGAATAATGTGTTGTAATTGACTCAAGGCACTGTGTAATGCATATCTTTCCCAAACATTCAAGGACAATGTAGAGAAAAACAGTTATTCAACAGCCACCAACAATGGGTATTCTGGAATGAAGCTTTCTTTGACGATGTCAGTTTGGGTTTTGAGATACATTGTGACATCACTCACTGATGCCTTGATTAAAATTTGCCTCTCAAATGAGGATTCCTATAAGAGCAGACGCATAGAACTGGACATCAGATACGTTTCAACAGCCACATATAGTGTGATCATATTCTGACTTGTCTTTACTCAAAGATCCTTTATGACTTTCAGCTTTACTCTTAATTGTTCAGTAGGGGTATGTGAAAATATAGTTCGGTCAGTGAAATTGTAATTCATAATGTTGCACTATATGAAATTGCAAAATTATGAATATCTTTGTTCACTTTCACATCTGGCAAGAAGATTCTTAGTAATTTGAAGGAATACTCTCTCACAAAAACGTTGCTGTTTTAAGCAGCAAAATAAGTAACAAAACCAGTTAAGGAGGTCCCCTTTATGTTGCTAATACAAAAACAGTGAAAAGCCAACTTGTTTAAGAAATAAACCCAGACATTTTGTTAAATTATGTGAAATTTGCAAAGTATTCTCCAGGATAATATGAAATTGGTGGAAGCAAAGATCTGTAATGTTTGCATGTGCCAATAGATCAGCATTATCGTTTGAATAGTCCCAAAATACTCATTACAATACAATTACTTGGTACTTATAAGTAAATTAAATAGGCCAGTTAGGTATGAGCCAATTTTACAATATTTTATGGAACAAGCATAAGCACGTTAGCACTGGTTAGCAGTGGTAAAGTGCACAACAAAAACGAATTCAGCAAGCAGGAGGGGAGAAGGCAAAAGGTTTGGAGGTAACACTGCAAGGAGGGCCAACTCCAAAACATACTGATACAGATTGTTTGCAATTTGGAGAAATCATTCCCTCGGAATTAGGGAAAATAGAAAAGCACCAGGAAATTGTAATCTGTCATGTATACAAGTGTGCACACCTGTACCTGGAGATTAGTGAGTATTTTGTGCCTCAGGTCAAAAAGCAAACAACAGGGATTGTCTAGTAATCAAACAGGCATAGAACGCATGCAGGAAAAAAGGACATTATGCCAAGTAGTGCGGCAGTACCAAAGGGAAGAGAGATGCAAACATGGTGCAGAATTAATGCAAAGTTAATGTATTGCAAACAGAAGGTAATAGTTCTGATCATCGCTAGGACTTACTCATAGTTGAATGTGAGTCAGTTGAAAAGACTTACTATAGTTTCATGGTCAACTGATACTGATAAGTTTAAAAATAACATTTTGATGATGATGTTAGACATACACCCATGTGGAAGTAGTGGACACTGACACATTTGTTGGGGTGATTTCTTGCTTACATGGAATTTAAAGGTAAGTGGAAGAGAAAGTGTAAATCTCAGTGACAGGTGTCAACATAATAGGATGGCCTCATCAGAAAGATATAGGAATCAAGTTAGATCGCATTTCCAATCCACCAATGCACATCAATGAAAAAAGATTTATGAGAGTTGACTGTGGCTGACTATCCTAAACTTTTCAGAGTTACCTTAGACTGCTTGAAGAACTATGCGTACATATCAGATTAAAATCTGGTTCTGATGGAGCGAGATAGAAAACAAAATTTTGTTTAAACTCGCGAAGTCACATTTCCATAACATGAATAAAAATATTAATGATTTGTGATATGTTGTGCTAATACAACTTAGATTAAACTTTACACGTGGGGGGACTAACATGTGTGCTCATAAACGTGCATAATTGTTGCATCTTTTTGTTCGTGAAAAATAATAAAATAATTTATTGTTTTCGTTTTTGTCATTACTAACTGCTGCAAACTTAAAAGAAGCATGTGCTTGTTTTGCTTTTCCTTGTCTGTGTGATGTCATTTCTACTATTCTAGGTGCATATGGGTCTCATGGAATAACGGAGACTGGTAGATATAAACGCTGCTTTATTTGTTTGCAATGGCTAGGTAACATTTGATTAATCGGGTGGGTTAATTAATTAGTAAATCTTGGGGTGGATACAGAATCTACATTATTTCTTACATTAATACTTTTCTTGTGTTTGTTTTATATTAGAAATCATAAGTTGCCTGCTTTTGGGCCTAGTCACTTGAGCCGCAGAAAAGAGCTGACATGTAATTCTGCAGAAAGTCACGAGACGCCCATTCTGAAATAAATTATTCGTCAAAAGCTGCGTTCACAAAGCAAAAACTAATGTGCAGTCATCATTCTGTCGGACATGGCCAAGGTCGAAAGTGAACATTTTGTCAGTCCTTAACTTGGCATCCGCGGAAGTATAATGAAAGTCAATGGACGCTGCGTGAATGACTTTATACATTTGTTGCAATATGAGGAAGTTTCTGGCTTCACGTGGAAGGGACAATGGTCTCTATGAAATATGATTTAGTGGAACTTTTTGAAAAATGGGTGACATGTCACTTGTCACTCTCAGCCAATGGGACGTCGAAGATTTCTGAAAACTTTCCTTTGCGTAGTTTAGTTAGCATAGAAAGGTATAAAAAGTCAAGCCCTTAGGGATGGGCTGGCTGCTGCTTTCTGACTTTCCGATGAGGGTGATGTGCTGTTGGACTTTGCGTGGAGCACGTAAGAATCCTCAAATAACTTTACTTTAATTTCTATCTATTTAGCTCAGTTAGGGAATTAGATTTTAGAAATGCTAAACTTTAAATATTCACTTTGATTTTGATTCACTTGCTTAAATTGTAATTTTCTCATATTTCTTTACAATCATGCTTGCTTTATTGCAAATAAAATTCATTTATAAAACTATCAACTTATATACCATAATTTAGTAAATAAAATCTTACTTTTGACAAACAAGCTGGTCTTGGTTATTCAATAGAGTAGGTTACTATTAGCTAGATCACGTCGCCAATGGTGGTCATTTAAATGGTATAGTTTTATTCTAATGACAACATTGCTTTCGCAGATGTATAAAATGTATATAGTTTGTAGATAATGTGTATATAGATTTAATTTAACCACCTGATTCAGTAGGCCCAAAATATGTCAGGTTTATAAATGGGTCCATATTTAGTATAGAATTTTGTTTATAGGTTATGAAGTTGGGTAGCGTAGTTTATGATATATTTTCTATAGGCCGCTGGATCAATTCTCTGGTAGCAGAAATTGATGGTTGCTAAGGGTAACCAAGGTAATATGTTGGTTGCTAAGGGTTACTAAAGTGTTATGGTATGGAAATAGGATCGATGTTTTAACACATGTTAAGTTCGTTTTTCGTGCTATCTGTAAGCTATACCGGTATAGATTGTGTGGCGAGAAATTAGTCACGCAAGCCATCTGTTCTGTTTGTAGTGATATCGCCGAGTATCACAAGAGGTATCGCCGTGTACCATAGTGTTGTCGCCGAGCAGCACAGTTTTAGGGCTAGGTGTGAATCTTGTATAGTGAGGGTTTTCTAAGAAATTAGAGCAGCATGAGAATAGGGACAAAGCGCCTTCCATAAAACTCACTGTGATAAGAGTATTAGTTATATCCGAGCTTGAGTGAAGGGTAAATTAGCGTCGGTGCATGATTACCTATAAACAGGTTAGAGTCCTGTACGGGTACATGTTTCATATCTATAAACAGGTGAGAGTCCTGTACGGATAACGTCGTTATTTTGCTAACGGTGCATGATTTCTATAAACAGGTGAGAGTCCTGTACGGATTTCATGTATGTTTGAAATTAGGGAAATTTCAGTGTGAAAGTGCGAGTTTGAATTGTATTTTATGTTCAAGTGGAACTCTTAGAACTTTCACTTCGCGGTGGGTTCAGAGCAAAGCGAGTTCATAATTATACGTGTTAGAAGGGTGGGGTAAGGTTACTCTACTAACAATTGAATATTATCCTTAGTGTGAATAGCGCCGTCTATTCCGAAGTGTGGATACTTGAATGTATGTAAACTATCCTAAATAGTGAAACGAACAGATGTTGTCTTTATAGTCATCGTTAAAAATTAATTTACACTGAAAAGTGTTCTTAAAATGGCGCTGTGAAAAGATTTTGTGAAGGAGGGGTAAGCGCCAGGAGTGAGAAACGAGAAACCGCAGCTGCTGTGTACGTCACAGAGCCGCGCTGGGATTGGGTGACCTACGTCACAAGCTACATTCTGATTGGCTCTTGAATCTCTGACGGCCTGTGAGCTGATTGGTCCTTGGGAAAAACTCCAATCTTATTGGTTGAGCAGAAAAGTGACGTAGCTCAACTATCATTGGCTTGTTGGTGTGTTTCGCGCACGGATTGGTTGTTTTGCGGAACATCCCGGAAATATTTTACGAACGATTTTGTGAAATAGATTTAACTCTTAAAAATGAGTTATCATTTTAAACATGTTGAGAAAAAGTCAACATTATTTCAGAAGTTCAAGAATTTATTTTCACCTGACAAGAAAATCGAAACGCGAGGTGGTAAACTACTTCATAAGTATAAAACACCTGCAGCGTATATGGAAGGTGAATATGGATATCATACTGTCTTATGGTTCGATAATTGGAAACGTTATACTAAAAACGACGGTGTTTTAACTTGGCCAGACGAAGGTTCATTTAATGTAAGAGTCTTAAGAAACTTACGAGAGAAAATGAATGCTCTTGTTCCAAAACCGAGACCAACTCAATTTGAAGCTTTAGTTGAGTGGGAAGACGAGATGTATCAGTTACAAAGAGAAGCTAGTGGAATTAAAAGACCTTCTAAAAATCCATCTTGGAAAAGAGAAACTCATGAAGATAGATTGAGAATGTGGAGACAGGGAAACATGAGTGAAGGATTGTATTTAATTCATGAAATGGTAATGGGTACTCCTACAGGGAAATCTATGGAGAGTGAATCTGAGGATGCAGTTATGGAAGAAATATATACAACTGCTAGAAAGAATCAGCCTAATCAGCCTTTGAGACCTCCTAGATCATGGTCTACTCCGGTGGTTTCTACTGAAACTTCACCGAGTGCACCTCCAATTAGTGAAGCTCCTAAACTTTATCCAAATAATTGTGAAATCAATGAAACTCCTAGAAGACCAGAATTCGAGAATGCTCGAAATGAAGGTAGACATTTTACAATGACTCCAAGAGCAAGGGAACCTCCAAAAGATTATACAAGAGAGGCAAGAAATGTTGAAGATGTTGATTATAATGAATATATAAGATCAAAGGTAGAACTAATAAAAAGAATGACAAAAGGCATGGAAGCTGTGACAGTTCCAGTAACAATTGGTCCTGTTCAGCCTGTATTTGACCAAAGGGAAACAAACAAAACTGGATTAACTATTCCTTTAAATACAGAAATTCAAAAGGCTGCTGAAAAATTTTATTCAGATTTATCTGAAATAAACACTTCTAAATCAAGAATGCCTGATTTAACGTTTAATGAGGATTTATCTCCAAAAACACCAATGGGTGCTATATCAGATATAGGGAGTCCTGAAGTCAGGGTAACCACACCAAAACTAGATGTGGCCAAATTAAAAGCGAATATCGAAGAATTAATAATTGGAACAATTGGTCCAGATAGTTTAAATTACTATCGAGATGATGAACTACTGTTCATTTGCAAAAGCATTCAGTGGAAAACGAAAAATAAATATGATCAACTAGAGGATCTAGCAGCAGAACTTGAAATCGATGTGAGTAAACAAAAGAATTTTGCAAAGCATTACAGATTAGACTTTTCAGAAAGTGACATTGAGAGTTTGAACTCAATGGGAAGAATAGTTCATATTAAAGATTTGATTGTCTATATCAAAAAGCTAGGAGAACTGAATAAATGGAGAGTGAAATGGACGAAAAAGAAGGAAGATGAAAGATTGGATAAATTGTCAAAACAATTTCCAATGAGAGAAATTGCAGGTGGAGGATATGTTCATGTCCCTTGGTCGAGACAGGACATTCTGTTATTCACAAATGACTTTCCAAAATTGAGGGAAAAACCAGTTGAGTGGTACAGGCAAGTTGATAGATTCATCAAAGTGTCAAAAGTTCTGTGGATTGATTTAGATGGATTTTTTGACATTGTCGTTCCATCTGATCTTTGGACAGAATGCAAAATATCGATTAGTTGGCCAAAAGCAGAACCTGAGCGAATTAAAGAAACAGGTGCTCCAAATCCACTTGTAATGGATTTTTATGAGAAAGTAATTGTTTGGATGAAAAACAAAATTCCACCCAAAGAAGTCGATTGGGTTAAAATAGAAAGAACAGAACAGGAAACAAAAGAATCAGTTCATTCTTTTTATGAAAGACTACTGTTAATTTTTAAACAATACAGTGGTTATGAAAAATTAGATGAAAAAGACATGAGTCATTTTGTCTATAGATTTGTTTATGGACTAAAACCTGAAATTGGAGAAATGATCAGAAATAGTATTGTCGGATGGCAATCACTATCTGTAGATGATATTCTAAGAAAAGCAAAGTATTGTAGCGATGAAATAGAAGTAAAACAGAAGAAGCTGAAGGAGAAAGCCATGTGGGCTCAGGTAAAGGTGGCTGAGCAACAGATTGCCAGCATGGGAAATAAGAACACTAATTTTGTTCAAACTGGAAATACAAACCAGATACAAGGAAAGTTTAAAGGTAATAATTTCCCAAAGAAATTTAGCCCAAAGATTGAGGAGCTGAAGCAAAGATTACCTTGTTTTAATTGTGGCGAAATTGGACATTGGAGGGACGAGTGTCCTCATCCTCCTAAAAACTTAAAGAATCCCTTATTGAATCCACAGATGCAGAATGGTGTTGACCTGCAGCGACAGCTACAGATGCAACAGGGGTTAAACGAATTTAATATTCAGCGACAGTTACAGCAACAGCAACAACAACAGGTGAATAATCGTCAAGACCAATTGCCACAACCACCTTTTCCAAATTGTGGGGGAGTTCAAAAATATAATCCAAATGTGGGATTTCAGGGAAGTGAACAGGTAATAAAACCACAAAAACAGCAAAAGCAGCAAAGGGTTCAAATGCAAAATGCTTCACAACAATTTTTATTAGCAGAAAGTCAAGACAGCGATTCTGATGATTATTGTTGACGGTGCCCGAGAGAGGAGGAAGAGTGTGTTGTTGGAGCCACTCTTGAGGTTGACCAGTCTGGTCCTTTTGTAAATGGGAAAGTTAATGATGTAGACATCACTTTTCTAGTGGACACTGGTGCTACCCGTTCTACTGTTAGATCAGTGGAAATTGAAAACCTACCTCTCTCTGGGGATACCATCCAAGTTGTCGGAGTAAGTAATCAACAAATTAAAACTGACTTAACTGATCCAGTACCAGTTGAAATTGGAAATTACAGAGACAAACACAGATTTGTGGTTTGTAATAGTAGTCCAGTAAATCTATTAGGCAGAGACATCCTATGTAAAATGAATTGTAGAATATATTGCTCTCCTGATGGAGTTGAGTTACAAACAATGGAGGAAGATGGTTTATACAGAATGACAATGATGATGATAGAAGCAGAAGAAACAAAATTGTTTCCTGCATTTGAAGAAAAAGATCTACCTGAAGAACTCAAAGAAACAGTAAAATCTGAAATATGGGATTTTAGTGGAAATGAGATGGGTCTGATGAAAAACGTAGATCCAGTAAAAATTACATTGAAACAGGGAATAGAATTTCCAAACACTCCACAATATAAGATGAAAACAGAAACAATTGAAGGTATTACACCTATAATTGAAATATTAATCAAGCAAGGTGTATTAAAAGAAATGAAGAGTAGCTCTTGTAATTCACCAATTATGGGAGTTAAAAAGTCTAACGGAACATTTAGAATCGTACAAGATTTGAGAAAGGTTAATCAAATTGTCGTTCCATGTTGTCCTGTAGTTCCAAATCCAGCAGTAATTCTATTTCAGATTCCACATGATGCTGAATGGTATACAGTCATCGACCTTTGCAATGCATTCTTTACTGTTCCCTTACATCCAGACAGTTATGAAATATTTGCTTTCAGATTCCAAGGTAAGACCCTCGGATGGTCAAGAATCCCACAGGGCTATACAGAAAGTCCTTCAATTTTTAACGAACTGTTAAAAAGATCATTAGAAGACTTAGACTTACCTGGTAGGTCTACGCTAGTGCAGTATATTGATGATTTGTTAATAGCTGCAAAGACAAGAGAAAATTGTGTAACAGACACAATAATTCTGTTAAATCGCCTTGCAGAAGAAGGACATAAAGTGTCCCCAGCAAAACTACAGTTTTGCAAACAAGAAGTAAAATATCTTGGTCACAGAATAGCAAAGGGAAAAAGACAAGTAACAATAGAGAGAATAAAAATGATTCAAGCAATGTTACCACCAAGAACACAAAGACAGGTCAGAATGTTCTTGGGAATGGTAGGTTACTGTCGACAATGGATAAGTGGATTTTCAGTAATTGCAAAACCACTACAAAGACTGACAAAGTCAGATGTAAAAGATCCAATTATTCTCAATGATGCTGAGATGGAATCTTTTGAGAACCTGAAAAAGAGCTTATGTCAAGCTCCTGCTTTAGGTATGCCAAATTATGAGAAGGATTTTGAATCGTATTGCAGTGAGAGAGAAGGATGTGCATTATCTGTGTTAATTCAGAGACATGGAAATTTAAAGAAACCTATTGCATACTTCTCTGCAGTTCTTGATCCAATTGCAAAAGCATTACCAGGTTGTTTGAAAGCAGTTGCAGCTACAAGTATCAGCCTCGAACAAAGTGAGGGGATAATAATGGGATTTCCTGTGAAAGTTTTTGTGCCTCATTCAGTTGAAATATTACTGACAAGAGGTAAGACTCAACATTTAACAAGTAGCAGATTGACAAAGTATGAGAAAATCATACTGGGAGCAGATAATGTTTCGATTTCAAGATGTTTGAATCTGAATCCTTCTACATTACTGCCTGATTCTGAAATCGTTGATGACATTGAAACAGAACATGAATGTTTAGATGTCATGGAATTCTGTACTAAACCAAGAAAAGACATCAAAGACAGACCTTTGTCTGAATCGGATTTTGTCTACTTTGTAGATGGCTCATGCTTAAGATCCGAAGGAGGTGTCTTGAAAGCTTCATATTCAGTTTGTACAGTCGTAGATGTTGAAGAAGCATCATGTCTTGAAGGAGTTCGTTCAGCACAAGTGGCTGAATTGATTGCTTTAATTCGTGCATGTGAAATATCAAAGGATATAAGAGTTACCATCATTACTGACAGTCAGTATGGGTACGGAGTTGTGCATGATTATGGACAACTCTGGTCACAGAGAGGATACATGACATCAACAGGATCACCAATTAAAAATGCAGTTTTCATTAGGAGATTAATTGAAGCAATACAATTGCCAAAAGAAATTGCCATTGTTAAATGTGCAGCGCACACTAGAGGAACTGATTATATTTCCAAAGGAAATGCCTTCGCAGATGAAACAGCTAAATACTGCGCAAGGAAAAATTATTCATACAATCGGGAGAGGAGTAAAGAAACTGATTCAAATTCATTAATGCTAACAACTGTTGTAGAAACATGGCATGAGATTAGAGATTTACAAAATGAAGCAGAAGATGAAGAAAAAGACTTGTGGTTAAGATCAGATTGTAGACCACGTGAAGAAGATGGAGTGTGGGTTTACAAAGACGGCAGAGTAGTCTTACCAAATTGCTTGATTGCTGACATGGCCAGATTATATCATGGTCCAGCTCATCTAGGAAGAGATTCTATGGTCAGACTTTTCAGAGAAACATGGTTCAATACCAAGTTTAGAACTATTGCTGAATCTTTTTGTCAAAGGTGTTTGTCATGCCAACAAATGAATCCAAACAGAAAATCAGTGGTGGGGACAGGAATAATTGGTCGAGAAGGTGGTCCCTTTACCAGATTACAAATGGATTTCATTGAAATGCCCTTACACAATTGTTTGAAATATGTACTTGTAATTGTATGCTTATTTTCAAGATGGGTAGAGGCTTTCCCTACACGACACTGTGATTCAATTACAGTAGCAAAACTAATGCTCAGAGAAATCATCCCAAGGTACGGTTTTCCAGTCACTATTGAGAGTGATGGAGGAAGCCATTTTAATAACAAACTGATGAAGTTAATTTGCGAAGCTTTGAGTATTGAGCAGAAAATACACTGTGCATACAGACCAGAGGCATCAGGAGTAGTTGAACAAATAAATGGAACAATCAAAAACAGAATTGGAAAAATGTGTCTTGAAACAGGTATAAAGTGGACTGATGCTCTTCCACTTGTTTTGATGTCATTAAGAAGTACACCAGATAAAAAGACAGGTTTGAGTCCTCATGAAATTTTAATGGGAAGAGTTATGAGGCAAGCATTTGTACCTGTAGGTAAACTGTTGAGCATAAATGACAGTGCAATTTTGGATTACTGTAAAAGGTTATCTGATATGGTAACTTCTGTGTCTAATCAGGTGGGAACTGAAGCTCAATCAAATGAAAAGGTTTTGACTCATAATCTGAGACCTGGCGATTGGGTCAGAACGAAAGTACATCGGAGAAGGAATTGTCTAGCTCCTAGATGGCAGAAACCTAGGCAGATAATTTTGATCACTACTAATGCTGTAAAGTGCAGAGGATTAAAACGTTGGATACATCCTAGTCATACTATTCCAGTACCAACTCCTGAGAGTTCTGATGTTGAAAGTGATACCACAGATGATTCTGATTCTGAAGCAGAAGGCAGAACAGAAGGTGAAGTAATTCCAGATTCTGAAGATCGACAAGAAAGTCGACATCTGGAAACTGTGCCAGTGAATGGAAATCTGACAAGAAAAGACTTGGAAATAATTGAAATAGATTCTGAAGGTGAAGAGAATCTGTTAAAAGGAAAGATAACTGAAGATTCGGTTGTCTCTATTGAAGACAAAGAAGCTGAACAAAAAGAAGTTTCAGACCAGGAGAGTATCGAAAGGCAGAGAACAAACTCTGAAGTAAGGAACAAAAATCCGAAATCTGGGAAGTTGGAGGTAATTGAGGAAGAGGAGGAGAACGAATTACCAAGTACCAGTGATGGAAGACAAAGTGAAGTTCCTGAAGGAGTGAAATTGCCGAATAGAGAAGTTCCTGAGTCAATTGAAATTTCAGACTACGAAACTGAAGAAAGTGACGTGGAAGGTGAAAGTGAAAACGGAAAGAAAAGGACTTGGAAGTCAGAAACAAATAATTCTGAACCAAAGAAGAAGTACGTGAGAAAAGCAGACTACTGGCCAGGTGGAAGATTGAGAGTCAGATTGATCAAAAAGCCAAAAGAACAAGTTGAAGAAATCAGTAGTCAAAAGAGTCCTGGAAAAGAAGTTGGAGTTGGAAGGAAAATTGAAGTGATATCGAGAAAAGGGAAGAGAATAATAAGACCAAACCAAAAATACAAGTCTCCTGAGTGGACTTACTTAGTAATTCCACCTGTTATTGACATATATGATAGTAGTGAAGAAGAAAACGAAATCCAAGAAATTAGTGACAATGATTGAAATACAGAAATATTAAATTGGCAAAAGGCTGAAGAAAACTTGTTAGTTGACACAAGGTCGAAGAAAAACTGTTTAGTTGAAGAAAACTTATGTATGACATAAGGTCGAAGAAATCTTGTTTAGGGTTTTAAAAAAAAAAAAAAAAAAAAAAAAAATATTTTAAAAGGGGGGTGTAAATATAAATTTAGAATTTTAAAAATTTATTTTTAATTTTTTGAGGCTAAAACTAACCAAAAATGCCTTATGTTAAGGAGAGCACTTCAAAGTGTTCTGTCTTTAAAAGATGCTGTAAGATGACTCTGGTGTGTCTGCTCATTTTAGTTCTGCTCTGGTTGATTCTAGCTGTGATTATCCCTTTAGAAATGAATAGAGAATTACACAAAGTTAATTTAACAAGCAAAGCTCTGGTTAGTCAAACTAAACATAGTGCGTCTGCAAAAGTTATTGATCATCAGCCTAACATTCATCAAGATAAATCAATTGGTGATTTTTCGAGTAATACATTCACAAAGTTATTGAGTGAATATGTTAAGGTAATGGATGCAAAAGACTGCTATGTCTGTGTTAAATTACCTGCTTCTGTTTCTGAGGGAGTAACATATAACATGCTTCCTCTCACTTATGCTGTAACATGTAGTGTATTAACTAGTTTATTTTATCAAACTGGACGTTTAGAATATTACTATTCAAATTATGATGAAATTTTTGCTAATATTAAGATTGATAACGCTTTAAATAAGCATAAGAAAGCAAAACAAATGAGAGAATTTTTCCTTGTTACTAATGAACTCACTTATGAGTATGCTTACAAGAATAATCTAACATGTAAATTAAGTGCTGAAGGAAAGAAATTTTTGAACATGGTTGAAGAGAGAAGAGCAATTTATAAGAGAAATGAATTAGTCAAGCAGACTAAGTCAGCCTTCTGGCAGAAAGAGGATGAGAAATTAAATGGCAAAATGCTTGAAAATATTGCAATTCACATAGACAAACCAGTTAGTGGAAAACTTTGCATTAGAAGAGATAATACACTTTTTGATAATTACTTTGTAGGTGCAAGTAACTGTGAAGATACTTATCAGATTATGGGAGGTTGGGGATTTAAAGGTGGAAAAGATCCTATCTTTCCTGGGATTTATTTTGTTTGTGGTGACAAAGCCTACTACAACCTTCCAGACCATTGGTATGGAACTTGTTATGTGGGAATTGTTTTTCCTAAAGTGTTTCATGTTGACAGAGATTCAGAAGGATTGTTTAAAATTCATAATTATGTAAATAGAGTTAAGAGAGAAACTTTTACTGAAATTCTGGGAGATATTTTTCAAGCTGTAATACCTTTTGTTGGTATAACCCTAAATGCAGGGAGAATCAGAAAATTGTCCACTATAGTTGATAGATTATCAACTGACACAGCTGATGGGTTTCAATTAGTGAATGTTGAAGTTATTGCAATTAGATCTATGGTAATTCAAGACCGTCTTGCTTTAGACATACTCCTAGCAAAAGAGGGAGGAGTCTGTGGCATTTTACATGTTCAACATTGCTGTACATATATACCTGATGAAAGTAAGAATATTGAAATGTATATTAAGAATATTACACAAATGCATTCAGAGATAATTCCTTTAGAAGAAGATGATTTTACAGGGAAACTTTCAAAAAGGTTTCAAGCAATTAAAAACTGGTTTCATAATATCGGAAGTTCAATTCTTGGCAAGATTCTGGCACCTTTGATTATAATAGTATTTATTTTTATTTTGACCAAATTAGGTTGTTTGTTACATAAAAGAAAGAAACAGTTGAAAGAAAAGAAAAGAATCTATAAACTCAGAAAAGAAGAAGAAAGGGAGATCGAATTACAGGAGTTACATAGAGAGCGTCATGTTAATTGCAAAGATTATGCAGAAACAGACTTTTAGGTTTACTGATACAAATGAATTTGAATCGATTTCTTAAAATTTTAATTTACCAAAATTTTGAGTGCTGGTGTGGTGATTTGTTAATCACCAGATGAGGGAGTTGATGGAGCGAGATAGAAAACAAAATTTTGTTTAAACTCGCGAAGTCACATTTCCATAACATGAATAAAAATATTAATGATTTGTGATATGTTGTGCTAATACAACTTAGATTAAACTTTACACGTGGGGGGACTAACATGTGTGCTCATAAACGTGCATAATTGTTGCATCTTTTTGTTCGTGAAAAATAATAAAATAATTTATTGTTTTCGTTTTTGTCATTACTAACTGCTGCAAACTTAAAAGAAGCATGTGCTTGTTTTGCTTTTCCTTGTCTGTGTGATGTCATTTCTACTATTCTAGGTGCATATGGGTCTCATGGAATAACGGAGACTGGTAGATATAAACGCTGCTTTATTTGTTTGCAATGGCTAGGTAACATTTGATTAATCGGGTGGGTTAATTAATTAGTAAATCTTGGGGTGGATACAGAATCTACATTATTTCTTACATTAATACTTTTCTTGTGTTTGTTTTATATTAGAAATCATAAGTTGCCTGCTTTTGGGCCTAGTCACTTGAGCCGCAGAAAAGAGCTGACATGTAATTCTGCAGAAAGTCACGAGACGCCCATTCTGAAATAAATTATTCGTCAAAAGCTGCGTTCACAAAGCAAAAACTAATGTGCAGTCATCATTCTGTCGGACATGGCCAAGGTCGAAAGTGAACATTTTGTCAGTCCTTAACTTGGCATCCGCGGAAGTATAATGAAAGTCAATGGACGCTGCGAGAATGACTTTATACATTTGTTGCAATATGAGGAAGTTTCTGGCTTCACGTGGAAGGGACAATGGTCTCTATGAAATATGATTTAGTGGAACTTTTTGAAAAATGGGTGACATGTCACTTGTCACTCTCAGCCAATGGGACGTCGAAGATTTCTGAAAACTTTCCTTTGCGTAGTTTAGTTAGCATAGAAAGGTATAAAAAGTCAAGCCCTTAGGGATGGGCTGGCTGCTGCTTTCTGACTTTCCGATGAGGGTGATGTGCTGTTGGACTTTGCGTGGAGCACGTAAGAATCCTCAAATAACTTTACTTTAATTTCTATCTATTTAGCTGAGTTAGGGAATTAGATTTTAGAAATGCTAAACTTTAAATATTCACTTTGATTTTGATTCACTTGCTTAAATTGTAATTTTCTCATATTTCTTTACAATCATGCTTGCTTTATTGCAAATAAAATTCATTTATAAAACTATCAACTTATATACCATAATTTAGTAAATAAAATCTTACTTTTGACAAACAAGCTGGTCTTGGTTATTCAATAGAGTAGGTTACTATTAGCTAGATCACGTCGCCAATGGTGGTCATTTAAATGGTATAGTTTTATTCTAATGACAACATTCCTTTCGCAGATGTATAAAATGTATATAGTTTGTAGATAATGTGTATATAGATTTAATTTAACCACCTGATTCAGTAGGCCCAAAATATGTCAGGTTTATAAATGGGTCCATATTTAGTATAGAATTTTGTTTATAGGTTATGAAGTTGGGTAGCGTAGTTTATGATATATTTTCTATAGGCCGCTGGATCAGTTCAAAGATGGTGGTTCGCAGGTACTCAGCATTTAAATCAGTGTGAGAGAGCTGGTTAGTAAAGAGTTAGACAGTCATTAAGTATGAGTGGACTTGCATCAATTAAACAAGTGCGCTGTGGACAGACATCTGCTGCCCAACTTTGGAGAAATTGTCTTTTGCATACATGAAGATAGATATTTACCACCACAGATTTGATGTCTGCAAATCATCAGGGGGCATATTAGCGAGAAATAGCGATATTTATCGATAAATGCGCTTAGCGCATTTTTTTACCGCTGCATATCGCTGGATATGTTAGCGGAGAAAACCTGCTATTAGCAACGTTTTTCTCCATTGTGCTAAAATATCCAGTGATAGTGGCGAAATGCGTGAATATCGCTGGAAATCCAGCGATATTCATGCATTAACGCCAATGGGAACTTAACCTGAAAATCCACCTCCCATTGGATAAACAGGTAAGTCATGTTTTTAGCAGGCGTTAGATTATAGCGATAATCGCGCTTAGCGCAATTTTTTTTATCGCTATGCTTGCCTTGCTAATAGACGATAGCTGTGTTAGCGGCTGCTTTCAGTCGCTAACAGCTTGGGTACGCCCATTTGCATGTCATTAGCGATAAATATCGCTGACATGCAAAGCGGGCCCCAAACCAGTCGCTATCACCTAAAAGCTGTCGCTAACTGCTGTTAGCGACAGCTTACTAATAGGGCGATAAAAATATTGCCGCTTTAGCGGCAAAAAGTGCTGCTAAAGCGGCAATATGGCCCTTGCTAATATGCCCCCAGATTTCTTTACATTTGGAGTTCAGAGACATAACCGCATTAATTATTCCATTGGTAATTGACAGATTGCTCTAAATGCCATGTGGACTTGATTCAGTAGCCTTTGCCTTTCAGAAGCATGTGATGAGCATGTTGGGTGGTATTAGTGGAGTACAATTCTTACAATATAATGTTTTGATCGTTGGTAGTAACCGAGATGAACATACTAAAAGAGTAAGAAACGTTTCAAAACTCCACAGGAACATGGTTTAACCCTAAATCAGTAACATGTATATTTAGCTAGACACCAATACAATATTCAGAACACCTGATTACAGCCAATCATGTTAAACCAAAAACAGATTCAATAGGCACTATTACAAAAATGTCAAGATGAAAGAATAAGTAAGAACTCTTGTGCTGTTTAGGAATGGCTGTATCCTATGTACTGTTCATATGAAGTTTGCTAGTACTATTGAATATATAGGGCAATAGGTAAAACATATATTACTTATGATTGCAGCGGTGATTTCAAAAGGGAATTCCATAGATTAAAATTAGATTTGATTGTCTGCACCAAACTTCCATTTGAATAATCCAAAAGTATCATGCAACATTGTTACAGTACAAGTTGCAAATTATTGGATCCTATATGAAGATAAAATGCTTTCTAGAAAGAAAATATTTTAGACTTTGTTTCCAGAGCATTAAGTGGTCCAGAGAAAATTTAATCACTGAAAATGAAGCAGTTGCTGTGGTGTGGGCTTTTAGAATTCTGTTTGTGTAGGGCATGAAATTCAACATGTTGATTCTAAGCAGGGGCGTAAAATCCGTTTCGTGGGCGAATTTGCGGATTTTTGGCAATTTCGCGGTCCACGAATCGGGCAAATTTGCCCAAATATCCGCAAATTCGCAAGCTGCTAAATATTTTGCTTGGTCACGCTTGAAAAATACAATATCGCGTGCGCGGCGTTGACTTACCGTGATTCTGAGTCCGCCGAGTTGTTTTTCTCCCGGTTTGCGTGTGCTGCGCCATTTTGGATCTTGCTGCGTGATCGGCGTGAGTTTTTCAACCGCAATTACGTCATCGCGGTTTGCCATCTTGCACAGCGAGAGTTTGACAACGCGAGTACGTCATAAGGGCCGCGATCACGCATTGCGGGAGTAAACAATGCCGAACACGTAGATGCGGCGCAGAGCTGACATCCGGCGGGAGATTTGAACAGCTCGCTTTCCCAAAATTGCAATTCTGCACAAGAAATCCACCGCAGGCAGCATAAACCTTATGAAAATCATGATTTTGATCAGAATAACTCCTCAGATTGAGATTTGGCTGCACTTTTTTGTGGAAGGAGTCAATTTTTTGGGCGGGGGGTGGGAGGAAGGAAGTGCCCTAGAGTCTCCAACTTCCTGTTCCTGTCCAGCAGGCTCCTCCCAGTGCTTTGTCCATCTCCTGGTCACTTTTCATTTTGGATATGGAGCCGGAAGGATTACTTTTTGTGGCTGCTGCTGGATATTTGTATTTGAGGACTTTTTGGACTTTGGAGTTTTGGATCACTTTTGGATTTGAGATTTTACAAGTAAGTTGGTGTTGTTTGTTTGGGGCATTGCAGTTGCTGCAACTACAATTGCAAAACTTTTTCACAACTTTAAAAAAATATATTGTGGGTAGCCACAGTATCCAGTAGGGCCAGGGTTAGTCATGGGTGCATGATACAACTGTTTCTGTGAGTTTTTTTGAACTTAAATTTCATTTATGTCATTGAATTTTAGCTCACTATATGTGGATTTTTTTATTTTATTTTGGGGTGCCTGTAAAGCCACACTAGCCAGTAGGCCCAAGGGTAGTGGGTGGTGCATGGACCAAGTCTTTCAGTGGGGTGTCTTGAATTTAAACATCATTGAGGGCATGGATGGCATTGGATTGTGGTGATTTGTGTGTGTTTTTCAACTTTTTGGGGGTGGTGTTGGAGCCTGGCCGTGTGGGTGGGGGCCATTTTGAGGCCTGGTCCAGGCAGGGCCTGGCCATGTAGCTGGGGGTCAAGGGCCCATTTTGAAGGCAGGCAGTGTGCTCAGGCCTGCACCCAGTTTGCCTTCCTTTCTTCCATTAGGCCCAGGGGTACTCAGTGGTGCATGGACCAAGTCTTTCTGTGGGTTGTCTTGAATTTAAACATCATTGAGGGCATGGATGGCATTGGATTGTGGTGATTTGTGTGTGTTTTTCGACTTTTTGGGGGTGGTGTTGGGGCCTGGCCATGTGTGTGGGGGCCATTTTGAGGCCTGGTCCAGGCAGGGCCTGGCGATGTGGTGGGGGTCAAGGGGCCATTTTGAAGCCAGGCAGTGTGCTCAGGCCTGCACCCAGGTTGCCTTGCTTTCATCCATTAGGCCCAGGGGTACTCAGTGGTGCATGGACCAAGTCTTTCTGTGGGGTGTCTTGAATTTAAACATCATTGAGGGCATGGGTGGTATTGGATTGTGGTGATTTTTTTTTTTTTTTTACTTTTTGGGGTGGTGTTGGAGCCTGGCCATGTGTGTGGGGGCCATTTTGAGGCCTGGTCCAGGCAGGGCCTGGCCATGTAGCTGGGGGTCAAGGGCCCATTTTGAAGGCAGGCAGTGTGCTCAGGCCTGCACCCAGTTTGCCTTGCTTTCTTCCATTAGGCCCAGTTGTACTCAGTGGTGCATGGACCAAGTCTTTCTGTGGGGTGTCTTGAATTTAAACATCATTGAGGTAATGGATGGCATTGGATTGTGGTGATTTGTGTGTGTTTTTCGACTTTTTGGGGGTGGTGTTGGGGCCTGGCCATGTGTGTGGGGGCCATTTTGAGGCCTGGTCCAGGCAGTGCCTGGCCCTGTGGTGGGGGTCAAGGGGCCATTTTGAAGCCAGGCAGTGTGCTCAGGCCCACACCCAGGTTGCCTTGCTTTCATCCATTAGGCCCAGGGGTACTCAGTGGTGCATGGACCAAGTCTTTCTGTGGGGTGTACTGAATTTAAACATCATTGAGGGCATGGGTGGCATTGGATTGTGGTGATTTGTGTGTGTTTTTTTACTTTTTAGGGGTGGTGTTGGAGCCTGGCCATGTGCGTGGGGGCCATTTTGAGGCCTGGTCCAGGCAGGGCCTGGCCATGTGGTGGGGGTCAAGGGGCCATTTTGAAGCCAGGCAGTGTGCTCAGGCTGCACCCAGGTTGCCTTGCTTTCATCCATTAGGCCCAGGGGTACTCAGTGGTGCATGGACCAAGTCTTTCTGTGGGGTGCCTTGAATTTAAAAATCATTGAGGGCATGGATGGCATTGGATTGTGGTGATTTATGTGTGTTTTTCGACTTTTTGGGGTGTTTAACTGATGTTCCTCTGGCTTCCATTGTTTGTAGGTGCACAAGAGAACCACCAATGCCAGGAAGAAGTCCTGCAGCGGTGTGTGCAGCAAAATGTCACGTGACGTCACGTGTGGCCACAGACAAGACAATTCTGCAACTCGTGCAACCGCGGCCTGCTGTTCTGACATCTGAAAAAGATGGCCCCAAAGAAAGGTGGCGGTAGCGCCTCAGCGACAAAAGTTGCCAGTGCCACTGCCCGTAAGAAGGAGCAGAAGAAGCAAGTGGCACCACCTACGAAGGAGACTGGTGTGCCCACCGACACCTTTTTTGGGAGAAAAAAAACTACGCCCGCAGCAGCAGCGCTGTCCGCCGGGGACCAAGCTGGAAGCAGCACCTCCGCCTCATTGGGCTCAGTGCCACCACGCCAAGTTAGGTCCAAGACCATGAGTGCTGCTGAGGCAGCCACTTTACTTTCTCAATCACCATCGACCAGTGATGTTGGCTCATCACAAGAAAGTACCATCCAATCAACGCCGGGTGTAACTCAGCTGGCGAGTGTTCAACAATCACAGCCGCAACTACAACCACAAGTGCAGCTAGTACAAGCGCAAGTACATGGGCAAGGAGAGGCGCAAGTACATGGGAAGGAGAGGCGCAAGTATATGGGCAAGGAGAGGCACAAGTACATGGGCAAGGAGAGGGACAAGTACATGGGCAAGGCGAGGCGCAAGTACATGCACGTAGAAGTGCATGGAGAGGTGCAACTAGAGGTTCATGGAGCGGCACAACTGCCTACAAAGCTTGTTCCTCCAGAAGTAGGGGCACATCAGGAAATTGATATTCAAGTGGAGGTATCATCCGAGGAAGCCACTCCTCCTGAGGATGATCCATTGTCTTTCAGATCCCCAGCAAGAAAAAGGTCAAGGAGGGCTGCTACTACTACTTTTTTTTACAATTTACTACTACTACTATAAGTTCTTCTTCAAGCCCCCTTCATTCTGATGACCTTGATCGTGATTGGAACCCAGCAATGCAGTCTGACAGTGAGGCACGCCATGAGGCGACAAAGGTAGCTAAGCCTAAAAGGAAGGTTCCCGCAAGGCTTCGACTTATGGGTGATGACGAACAAGAAGTGGTGTCTTTTGCTGCTGGTGAACAGTCTGACGACGACCCAGTCATCACAGACGTCACTCCAGCCCCAGCGGGCATGCAGCAGACTGACATTTTCACCCTATCCCGAATGGCTCATGAACGGGATGTGGGCGGCGTGGCACCGGTACCACCACCAACGCAGTTAACTATAACACCAACACGACCTAGAGCTTCCATCTTTTTTAGTCAGAAGGGCAGGCAGGGACCTCCATCCAGCTCGACCTCCATTACCTCAAGTAGTGGTGCTGTAAGTGAACAACAGAAACGAATTCAGCCACGCCCATCCTCCACTTCATCTGGCATTGAAAGTCAAAGTAGCACCTCCACCACCAGCAGACATTTCCAGTCCCCAGTTTGGGACTTCTTTACTGTTAGCCAAAAGGCGGAAAACATGGTCGTTTGTTCAATTTGTAAAGTATCAGTTAGTCGGGGTAAGCTTGGAACCAACTATGGTACCGGAGGCCAGAGAGGTCATCTAAAAAAACACCACCCTATCCAGTGGTATGCGCACCTAAGTAAGATCCAGGAAGTCCAAAGTAGAACTGATCCAAATGTATCCATTCACATTGCATCTGATGCTGACGAGGGGCTGATTGTGCGGGGGGGAAGTCAAGAACCGACCGACATTTTTTCTGATACACCCAGTACCCCTGGCAGCAGCACTGCAGTGGTAGCGCCCACATCCTCTACCACTGCAACATGTATGAGGCACACTAAGAGTCTGGGACAGACACCAATGCAAAAAACTAAACCAATGAGCCTAACTGGTGTGAAGTCCGCATCATCATCATCATCATCACGTAAAACGGTCCAGCCCACCATTAGCAGCATGTTTTGGTCGGATGCGCCATTTGAACGCAACCACCCAACGATACGTCTGTATAACGCAAAGCTGGCTAAAATGCTGGTGCGGGACCTTCTCCCTTTCTCTTTCGTGGAAGGGGTGGATTTTCTTGAATTTGTGGCAACAGTCTGCCCTAAATGGAAGGTTCCTAGCCGGTCCTATTTTGCCAGGGTTGCTCTTCCAGCACTACATCAAGATGTGCTGGAGGTGATTGGGGCAGCTTTGCAGAAGAGTGCTGTTCACACTATTCACTTGACAACAGACATGTGGACCAGTTGCCAAGCTCTTGATTACCCATGTGCATCACTGCACACTGGGTCTCTTTTGCAGGGGTCAACGAACAGTTAAAACAAGCAGATCTTGACACGGACACAATTTTTCAAGCTATTCGTAAACATGCAACAGTAGGCATGTTTGCCATGGAGAAATCTCACACTGTACATAACCTTTTGGAGGAGTTTAACAGGAAGGTCAATGAATGGCTGCATCCAAGACATCGCATAGTTGGTTATGTTTCCACGGATAATGGCAGTAATATAGTTAGGGCCATGTCTGATGATGGATATTTCATGGTGCCGTGTTTGGCGCACAGTATTAACATCGTGGTGCAAGAGTTCTTGAAAAAAGAAGACCCAGTCATCAAATTACTGACCATCTGCCGAAGAATCTGCACACATTTCAGCCATTCTTTTAAGACCCAGAAGCAGCTGAGGAGCATTCAACATGAACGTAAACTGCCAGTCAAAGGACTAATCCAGGAGGTGGCAACACGTTGGAACTCAACCTTTTACATGCTTGAGCGTCTGTCTGAGCAGTGGGAGGTAATAAATGAGTATGTCTATAAACTGGGTTTTACTCAGAAAGAGATGAGGCTAGAGTTGGAGGAATGGAAGCTAATTGCAAGCCTGACAGACATGCTTCGTCCTTTTGAGATCTTCACGCGTGAAGTCAGCAGGGAGGACTGTTCTTTGGGCAAAGCTATCCCATTGTTGCGCATGCTAGAGCACCAACTGAAGGACATGTCTTCATCGTTCAGAGATGATGGTGAAAAGCGAGAAGCATATGATTTGGCGGAGAAGTTATTAAGGCACCTACTTCACAATGAAAGGCTTAAAAACATACATACACAACAACATTACTTCCGTCGAGGAAGGCGACTGTGGAGTCTCTGGAGAGACTCTCGTGCCAGCATTGGTGTTTCTGCTGACTCTACCAATGCCGCAGCATCGACCGCGGCAACACCATTAGCAACAGTAACAGCTGAGAGAGGAGTAACACCGGAGCAGTAGCCCTAGTGGCAGAGGTGAAGGGGAAAGTGGAAGGGGGGGAGAAGGTGGAGTCTCTAACCTCAGTTGCTGCAGCTTCATCGATCCCCCTTACTGTAGTACCATCGGTGAGCCAGGGGTTGCAGAGTAAAGGCACTAGTAGAGGGAAACATACCCGCAAGAAGAAGGGGGGGAGAAGGGGTTTATCAGCCGTTCAGGTATCTCAAACCTTCTCTGAGCTGGAGTCAGGGCGCTCACTCCAAGGCAGCGCTACACTTTCAGGAGGCTGTACACCGATCAAGACCTCGTCATTCCTTTCAACTGAGGTGAAAGCCAAACATTCGAAAAGGGGTAACAAGGCTGTTAAGTCTGTGCTCGCTTCTAGCTCTAGGATAACGCCCTCATTGCGTTTATACTTTAAAGTTGTCCCGCAGGTATTGGACTGGGGTCAAGACCACCCACCCGTGCGAGCGACTCTTCTGCTCTCCCGGTTACTCCCGGTTCATCGGGCACTCCACCACCATCGGGCTTCTTAGAACTTTTTTGTGCCTCATCTCCACCTGATCTCTTGTCAGTCCCCGAAGCACATTTTCCATCAGTAACTGTTCCAGACACCGTACCAGTTATCTTTCCAACTTTAAGCATGGAGGGGGCCCTGTTGGTCCCCCCAGTTGAGGTGGCGAATGTAACCCCTAGCTGCATTATGCAGGATAACTGTACTATGCTACCTGTACCTCCAGCTGGCTTAAGCGTTTCTATGGTTGAGGTACCGTTGGGTCCCCTAACTAAGGCGACTAAGGAGGGGGGTGATGCAGCTTGTAATATCAATCTGGGTTCCCTCAGTCCACCTCCTGCTGTTTCTGTTATTGATTCATGCAGCAGGGCAGGCACAGAACTAGACCTAGTAGGTCAGGGGGGGGGCAAACTCGGGAGGTGCTGTTAAACCTTGGTAGTTCGCTGCAAGCAATCTCTGACACTCCTCTCATAATAGTAGTGATACCATTTCCACGTCTACTTCCACTACATGCATTTCAGTTGCTTCCTTGCAGCTCATGTTTTCTACCTTATCGGCTGACATTAAAAGGGGGTTTGAAGAGTCTGCATCGAACCAGAGAGAGATCAGAAGCTACTGTGAATCCCTAGATAGCAAAATAGATGGTCTCACCTCAAGAACGGAAGCTTTGGAAGAGACTGTTGGTGGGCTCAAGAAGGAGGACCTGGCAGTAGCAGAAAGAATGGAAATATTGGAAAACAATGCAAGGCACTGCAATATTCGGATTCTGAACGTACCGGAGGGTAGCGAGGGTTCAGATATTAAATGTTTCATTATTCCGCTTTTAAAGCAGTCCCTCAACCTGGATCAAAATGAGGAGGAGTTAGCTAAAGACATCCAACGGATACATAGAGACCCTTTCAGGCGTAACCCCCAAAGGACTAAGCCAAGAAAGATCTTAGTAAACTTTCATACGTACGCTCTTAAGGAGCAAATCCTTAACCTAGCCCTAAGGCAAAAATCCTTAACAGGTAAAGGGTTCACTTTCCAGATATGATACAATCTATCCAGGGCTACTCTGGAAAAGCAATGGGAACTGGGAAGGAGGATGGATGTGATGAAAAAGGGTTCAGGCAGATCAGGTCATTATACCCCTTTTCTAGGTTTGCCCGGCGTTAGCCGCTTCTCACCCAACTCACGATTACCAAATAAAAAGGCAGACGCTGGAGACTGGAAGGCAGGAAACAGGAGTTTATTTCCGACGGAACAGAACACGTCAAATCAGACAACAGGGTATCTTCTCGAGGTGCTCTAACAAGTTTCTCTACGGCTCCGTCTTTTATACACAGGTTTATGATGTACAAACATTCCTTATTGTAATAAAGACACTTTGAAGTACGAAAAGGCATGTTTGGAATCCCAGCTTCAGGCCTATTCCCATACCGGTCGCTCTGATGTTGTTTTCCCCTCCCAAATGTAACATGTGATTGTAATCTGCAGCCGGACGTCCCGACAGGACACGAGGGCAAGAGGGGGTGGTCAGATCTAAGGTTGGGCAGGCGATAAGATCACGTTTCTCTATGCGGGGCCGGAGGGGGTACATCCACAAGACCTAGTTTTATGATATGGGACTGGGTCGAGAGGCCAGGTGTAGCCGGGGGGGGTCATCAGAAGAGAGGAAGGGTGTTCCTGGGAGGAATGCAGGGGTGTTGGTCAGATCTAGGGGTGTGAAGGCCTTGATTAATCACCGCTCCTCTGATGTGAGGCGAGGTCCTACTGTAGGGAGCAATAAACTGCATCTGTTGGGCTAGGTGATGGCCTGGGATCAGGCCGGGCACTCGGGCAGGGAGGAAGAGGTTACCAAAAGGGCCTGTTCTATGGGTAGGATGAAAGAGCGAGGGGGCAGGGGTTCAGCACGGAGACAGGGTCGTGTTTAGTGGTGCGTTTATGGCCCGAACAGGAGAGACCGGGGGCTGTCGGGGCGCGGGGGGGGATACTTGCTAGGCTGGGGGGAGAGAGGGAGAGAGGCTATTGGCAGTGGGCAGAGAGGTCATGACACACAAAATGGCTACTATCTATGTTCGCGATGGGGCCTAAAAAAGGGGACAAGATGGCGGGGCCACTGTGCCGTGACTTTCGCTTTACCTTCAACAGTGGCGAGGGTGAACACAAATGAACGCCGCTTATGTACATATACATTGTCATTTTCCACAGTCACCGCTTTTTAACATAAGTTAGGTCATTTGCGTGTTTATCATAGCTGACGGGGTGTACATATAGTCGTGTGTTGTCAATGGAATAGCGTTTGTCAATACTGGTGGATTTGCATATAACCGTGTGCAGTTGATTCGACATACGAGGTGGAATACATATAAATTTACATGTGTCGTATTTAAAAAAAGTGACCGATGAAACATTTTACAGGCAAAAAGTGGTTGAGGGAGGAATTTAGTCCAATACAAGCAATTAGTCAAGGGGGTGTAGAAAGTTCCAAAAAGGGGGGGGGGGGTCTTCGTTACGGTGTCCCCCTTTTTAGGTTTTGCCTCGGCAATGCGTACGAAGTACGCATGCGCCAGCAAAATCTAATGTTTTCCTCTGTGGAGTCGGGTATCCGCCCCCTCCTCGCGCCCTCCTCCCATTGGCTAGCTCCATAAATGGAGGCTAGCGATTGGGAGCCGGATCTGTCCGTCAAGGCCGGACCAGATTCAGGGGCGTTCCCGACAATTTTTCCCTTTTGGCCACGTCATGCAGCGGTGGGCGGGGCTTTTTTTTGGGCTCGTCGAGGTTTGCTTGGTCCATTTGGCGGCCGACCGCCGGCCGAGGAAGTCCAGGTGAGTTGTTCCTTTCCTGTCCCCCCTCCCGCTGTCGGTTCCTTCCCCGCCCCCCCCCCCTCCCGCTGGCCGTTCCTTTCCCGCTCCTCCCGCTGGCCGTTCCTTTCCCAACCCCCCCTCCCGCTGGCCGTTCCTTTCCCGCCCCCCCCTCCCGCTTCCGTTCCTTCACGCATCACCACACAACCCTGGCGGCTGAACATGATTCACAATGAATGCGCATTTACCGCGAGGAGGCTCTGCTTTCACACGAGCGGGCCGCGGGCAGGCCGGAGGAGTAGCCGTGTTTGCTTAGTGCAAGGAGAGGGAAACCCTGCTCTCTCATGGCATTGTATGCAGCACCATAGCAACCCGGAGGCCTGCCTGGTAGCGCAGCACGCAGGCAGGAAGGCAGGGGCAGCAGGCAGGACGCGCTCAGACTGCAAGTTACGGCAGTCTAACTCCCCGCTCTTGCACAAATGAAGGGTGTGCTGCTGAGCGCCCCCAGCGCCCCACGACCGCGAGTCCACGCTTCCGCGTAAATGAGACGGCTGGGAGACCACCTCAGACGGGCTGTCGCAGGGGGCTTCCTACATGATGTGCGAAGTGGCGTAGTGCCAAGAAATGGAATCTGAACAGCTCCTCCAGGCACTCGGAACATTAGGAAGGGGCGCACAACACCGCCCCCGCTACCACCTGACAATGAGGGGGAAAAGGCTGACCACCGGTAAGAAGCATGCCCTCTTATATGGAAACATGCTCAACACTTTTTAAAAAAGAAAAAAATGAGTCCACTTTTCTGACGCTCAGGGTATCTATCATGCCACACGTGTGCCCTGGTGGACATTAATGATATATTGCTTTGGCTCACAGAACTCTTTCCACAAGCTGTCTCTCTTACCAGTGAGTGCTGAAACTTTTTTTTTTACTTCTGTGTTTCAGAGCCGCCAAATATAACAGAGGAAACATTCGTAAGTAAACCAAGACTTTTAAACTCCCTCCCCCCCTCACCCCCCCGCTGGCCGTTCCTTTCCCGCCCCCCCCTCCCGCTTCCGTTCCTTTCCCGCCTCCCGTTCCTTTCCCGCCCCCCCCCTCCCGCTTCCGTTCCCGCCCCCCCCTCCCGCTTCCGTTCCTTTCCCGCCCCCCCCTCCCGCTTCCGTTCCTTTCCCGCCCCCCCCCCTCCCCTCCGGCATTCAATGGCTGCAGAAGAATGACGGCACCCTTTCCGTCATTCATTTAAAAACTGCCTTCAGGGACAAACAAGGTCCGCCATACTGATGCGCCCCCTCCATCCTGGGCAGACAGCGGCATCAAGAGGAGGCAGCCCCTGCACCCCAGAGCACCACTGTGGGGCAGACGCCCACCGAGGCCACCAATCGGGGCACAGAGAATGTGACCATACCTGAAGGGGGCGAGGCCTCACATACGGGGACCATCTGTGTGACTCGACCTATCCGGGCCCAGCGCAGACCCGGGGGTCATAAAGGTAAAGCAATAATAGCCGTGATCGTTTATCTAGCACGGACATTAAGCTTTTGACCCACGAATCTGACGCCTTTTACGATGTGAGCGGGCGCTGCACGCAAGATGTGGGCCCCTTTGCCAAGAACCGCTTTAAGCTGAATGGAATCCCTCGTGGACAGGTGCAACTAATCACAGTTACTTTTTACAAGCTGGCTCAGCTTTATTAGGGGTGTTTTATTAGAAACACTAATTGGATTATTCGCAAACACTATGAGAGGTCAGTGGTCGAGGATCCACTGCAAAAATCAGTGTGAACCCAGGTGCTAGGTGCCCACCACGGCGGGGCTGACTTAGCCTTCCACCTGCCAGGGGCGATAGCATGAAAAGCATTAAATCAAGTTATAGATAAAACTGGGATGAATTCTAAAACAAATGGTCTATAGTATGCATAATTGACCAAACTTCCTGCGTGTCTTTCTTCCTCATCACTCACTAAGGGCGTGGCTTCAACATCGGCAGGCATTTGTGCCCGTGCAGCGCCCATCCAGCATGGGTGCAGTTAAAGAGACTGACCCCCCCTCTACAATGGGTGTGCCCAAAACGTAGTCAGAAGTACAGGGACTCCTTCTTGTTGAGATATGTAGGACTGCCATTTTGTCATCAGCCAGTACCTATGTGTGGCTTCCCCCGTGTGATCTTGTGCAACATTCCAAAACCAATTATCAGCGAGTGTTGCGAACCCCTGGCTGAAACCATTTAAGATGAATCCCCATTGTAGGGGCGCTTGCTGGTGCTCTACTAGAGTTAGTAGAGTTACTGCCTCCAGACAAGGGACAGTCTAAGTAATTGTCATGACAAGAATGCGCGTGGTCACTGAGTAAGGGGTGCGCAGTTCGACACATTCACAGGCGTCTGGTTGCTCATAACACAATTTGTATTGTATGCTTTTAATACCACCTTTTTCTGTGGTCTAGAATATGACAGTGTTTCTGTCTAATTTGCCATGTTTTTGTCTTAAAGTTGGGGAAATAATTGCAGAGGTCAGTCCTTTTCTGATTTTATTTTTGTAGTGTTATGAAGTACTACAATGTTTTAGCGTGCATGAATCTGTCTGCATCTTTCTTTCCACTAGCCATCTCACCGTTGATAATAAGATTGGGGACCTAATAAGTGCTTAATTGGCAGCTCTCCTATAGCTCCATTCTTTCTGAGCAGGATTAAGAAGCCGCTATACGCCCCCCGCCGTCCGTGTCTTTCCCACCCCCCCTCCCGCTTCCGTTCCTTCACGCATCACCACACAACCCTGGCGGCTGAACATGATTCACAATGAATGCGCAGTTACCGTGAGGAGGCTCTGCTTTCACACGAGCGGGCCGCGGGCAGGCCGGAGGAGTAGCCGTGTTTGCTTAGTGCAGGGAGAGGGAAACCCTGCTCTCTCATGGCATTGTATGCAGCACCATAGCAACCCGGAGGCCTGCCTGGTAGCGCAGCATGCAGGCAGGAAGGCAGGGGCAGCAGGCAGGACGCGCTCAGACTGCAAGTTACGGCAGTCTAACTCCCCGCTCTTGCACAAATGAAGGGTGTGCTGCTGAGCGCCCCCAGCGCCCCACGACCGCGAGTCCACGCTTCCGCGTAAATGAGACGGCTGGGAGACCACCTCGGACGGGCTGTTGCAGGGGGCTTCCTACATGATGTGCGAAGTGGCGTAGTGCCAAGAAATGGAATCTGAACAGCTCCTCCAGGCACTCGGAACATTAGGAAGGGGCGCACAACACCGCCCCCGCTACCACCTGACAATGAGGGGGAAAAGGCTGACCACCGGTAAGAAGCATGCCCTCTTATATGGAAACATGCTCAACACTTTTTAAAAAAGAAAAAAATTAGTCTACTTTTCTGACGCTCAGGGTATCTATCATGCCACACGTGTGCCCTGGTGGACATTAATGATATATTGCTTTGGCTCACAGAACTCTTTCCACAAGCTGTCTCTCTTACCAGTGAGTGCTGAAACTTTTTTTTTTACTTCTGTGTTTCAGAGCCGCCAAATATAACAGAGGAAACATTCGTAAGTAAACCAAGACTTTTAAACTCTCACCCCCCCGCTGGCCGTTCCTTTCCCGCCCCCCCCTCCCGCTTCCGTTCCTTTCCCGCCCCCCCTCCCGCTTCCGTTCCTTTCCCGCCTCCCGTTCCTTTCCCGCCCCCCCTCCCGCTTCCGTTCCTTTCCCGCCCCCCTCCCGCTTCCGTTCCTTTCCCGCCCCCCCCTCCCGCTTCCGTTCCTTTCCCGCCCCCCCTCCCGCTTTCGTGTCTTTCCCGCCCCCCCCCTCCCGCTTCCGTGTCTTTGATCTTTGGGTGTCCCAGTAGAAGACTCTTCCCTCTGCTATTTACGGGTGCATGGTTTTTTACTTGCTTGCAAATTCTGATGTGATGTAATGGGCCCTGCATTTTCGCGAGCTCCAGTGGTGTAATACTTGGAGGTCTTTGTTTTAAAGGGTGTGAGACTGGTTCAGCCTTGCTATTATCTGCGTCGCGTGTTGGTCTGTTAGGTAGGTATCTTCCTTGGCTCCGGGCAGCAATCGTCAGTTTTAAGAGTTTTCAACGAGTCTAAAAAGGGGGTACGTTGGAGAGCTTTCCGACACCTCAGATTTCCTGGTATCAAACATCCTGATGTCTGTAAAACTGATATCTGTATTCCCAGTTTGTCAGTGTTCATAATAGTTGCTATTGTTATTGCTGGCAAAGTTCTGTAAAACTTGCCCCAATCCCGCTTCCGTGTTTTTCCCGCCCCCCCCCGCTTTCGTGTCTTTTCCGCCCCCCCCCCTTCCCGCTTTCGTGTCTTTCCCCCCCCCCCCGCTTCCGTGTCTTTGACCTTTGGGTGTCCCAGTAGAAGACTCTTCCCTCTGCTATTTACGGGTGCATGGTTTTTTACTTGCTTGCAAATTCTGATGTGGGTGTTTGTGTGTGTCATTTGCGAGAGATAAAGCTAGTGGCATTGTAAATGACAATGCCATTTATTTATGTTAAAAAAACATAAATAAAAATAATGTCAAGAGCAATGCCAATAGCTCTAACTTTAACAAAGGCAAAACCATTGCATTGTAAATGCTTGTTTTTGTAGCGAGCCATCACTGGTAGGCTCTGGTAGTTCGTTTTCTTCCGTTGGCGCTGTTGAGCACCGGCGGTGGAGCTATAGGTCCAGCTCGGGTCCTTCTTTACACGTCGCATGGTGTGATCTGTCCTTTGCCGTTAGGCCACAGTCCTGTTTCCTAACTAATCTCTTTTAAGGGTGCCTCATGCTGGGCACCTGCATTTCTTTCTCGGGGTCAAAATCCACGTGGAAAGGATAGAAGGGGTTTTGTCAGATAATCGAGGGAGGAGAGGGCGGAGTGGGACCGGATCGTCGAGACGGACCAAGGGAGCAAAAGGGTGATGCGCAGGCAGGTCCATCAATCGGGCTCAAAGGGGCGGGGACTTCTGGCACGCGTGGGTGAACAAGTAGAGGGCTTCAAGGCAGCCCTCCATTCCTTCGTTTTCTGCGTTTGAGAGTGGTGCATCGTCCCGCGTCCCGTTGCTCTGCGGCTCCATCTTAGGTCGAGGTCACACGCGCCTCATGATCTGTGGCCAGGCTGTGCGTCACGTCCAGCCCCTCTCCTCCGGTGACTGTGTATTCTTGAATGGGTACAAAACAGGTTTTAGCGAACTGGCAAGAGAAGGCATTTATACATTTCAATTCCGTCCCAGATCTAGGTAGTTGGGGGTACGTTTCATCGGTCACGGTCAGGAGTTATCACTGTGGAGCATGTATACAGGCATGTCTACTGAGTTTGTACTTAGTCTATTTGGCGTTCATTCATGACGTATGTGGCTTTCTGACCCTAGCCCTGGCAGTCTTCTATCAACGTGAGAGAGAGGGATAGTGGCTAAACATTCTTTTCTCGGGGGGGGGGCAACAGTTAATCGGGGTCATCAGTTATACTTCATGTTATGGAGCTGGGGCCAATCGGGAGAAAACGGGGACGTTTTGGACATCCGTACTTGGGTGCAGAGGGGTGGGGCAATCTGGGCATTGTTTCTAACGAGCTGAGAACAGAAAGCCACTGACATATAGTCCTCCTGTAAGAAGGCCAGATTAGGGTACTTCAGTCGTCTAACCTGTCCTTTCCTTCATAGCCAATTCAAGTTCCATCATTTTACAGAAAGGAGAGGTAGTAATATGGCAAATTACAATTGTTTTAGTTTTTGTCAATTTGCCGAACACCTTTGTGTTCGAAAACCAATTAGGCTCGTGCCGGCGGGGCACAACGTTACCACACAAAGGAAGAGGGAGCAGGGGTCGTCCGCATTTTAAATGAACTATTCGGTACACGTACAACATGAAGAGAGAGAAAAAGAGAGAGAGTGAGAGAGAAACGTGTACAATAATAGGCCATTTAATGCGCACACAACACAAAACAGTAGGGGTCATGTTATATAGAAACACAGACTGAGGGACAACGTAAATCCATATACTACGTACACATGAATTCAGGCGGGGGGTACATGTATTATATACAGAACTCAAGACAACACATAGAACAGTACTTGGCCAAAGATATTTCCTCCTGCATGCTGCGCATCCTTAGTATCCTATTTAATTCGCTTGGCTGTCTTTTGCTGTTGGCCTCGGTTGCAAATACTTACACTTTCGTCAATTGTTCGGGAACTAACCTGGTCGGGCTAGTACTTACGGTGGGATCTTTGAATCGTTATTAGCGAATGGGTATCCCGGCTGAGGCAACGAAGGGTGTCAGTCGGGGGAACAATGGGCAGCTTCGAGTTTCATGTCCATGCAAGAAGGAGGTGGTAAATCTTAAACATTGACAATATTCTTAGTCTTCCAGGAGGAGGGTACTTGGGTGAACCTCACCCTGGAATAGCCCTGAACCTTCCCCTATTTAGTTGTCGTATGAACCTACTCGTAGGTGCACGTCATTCTTGGTTGCATTATTCGGGGGCCGGTTGGAGTCATATTTTTGTCATACTGCAATAACCCGTCAAGTTTCTGTTTCGGCCCCCCCCGCTCCCCCTTCCAGTCGTTGAGTTCAGGGAGAGGGAGAGGGTCGTTTCTAAGTAAGGGTGTGTTATATCTATGTTTGCTCGTCGTGTATAGGCACCATGCTCAGACCCCCTTTTTCCCCATTCCATCGGTCGTTCGATCATCACTCAAGTCGTACAAAAACATCTCTCTTATCAAGTCAACGCGTGCAACGTATATCCAGTCGAGTTATACACATCCGGTCATACACGCGTGCATTCATATCACCCAAAGTCGTCATGTCCTCAGGGGCAGTCCCCATGGATAATGTATCATTTGTCCCCGCGGAACCATGGCGCGTTGCTTAGGTCTTCTCCATACTTTAGTCGATGTTCCAATGTGACCTGCAGAAAGAAGGGGAAAAAGAAGGGGTGGGGGCATCGTTTTAAGACACATCCGCGCGCATAAACCCAAAAGGCTTTTACTTACCACGTATTTGACCTATCTCCGCGGGGTGCAGTCCCTTCCATCTTGGCGTTTTAAGCCCAGAGAGACTTGTAGTGCGGGAGGCATAATCAATGATGGACTGCACATTGCATAGATCGCCCACGTGTGGTATTGCGGATCTTGTGTGGGGGGGGGGTCAAAACAAAAGGGCAGTCAGTGTAAAGTGGGGGTGGACTCGTGTTCTCCTTCGAGGAGGCGGGGTGGTCTACAGTGGTACCGGGTCTGGTTTAGGGGCATCTGAAACAATTTCCCTGAGATATGTGGCATACAAAGTAAAACAGAACACCGGGACCTTTATCGATTGCCTTATGTTGCACAAAAGTAAAAAAAACACACACGCAACAAACTTGGACCATTCACATTTTCAATATTCCTGTGCACTTTGCTTTTTAACCTTTTAGTAATCGACTTGCTTTATTTCGCCTGTATTTTACGTAGATCGGAAACAATGGCTATGTATTCGAACTTACCAATCCAAGAGCTACGACTATATTTGTTTTTCACAAAATCTTTATTTAAAAAATGTTGACGTACAAATGCAGGCCTACAACCACGTGGGCCAGCCACGGAGCAGACTGGAACTGTACATGAGGGCATATTTATCTGAGGAAAACATAACTGAGTCGGTGGTCGTTTTATTTCATCAAGGTACGATAAGTGCAATAAAATCAAATCGAAAATTCATTGTGGGCAAGTACCATCAGTGTCAAAAAAATCCGAACTTTCAATAATACTGTAATCAATGATGCGTCAGAACTTAATATCAATTCATTGTCCGAATGTTCAAGCAATACTCATCCCCTCCCGCCATGTGCTTCAAAAACTGCATACATATCTCATGATATCAAGTCTGAGCATCCGGAACACAACGGGGAATTGCGAGTTTCGTTTGTACCGGCACCATTTTGGGTGGGGTCAGGCGGGTCCAAGTATAGTAAAAATGTTTCCACCAACTCGGGGTTGGACCAGAATCTCTTTCGGCAGTCCAGAAGTTCCGCTAAGGGGCAACAGAAGGGACTGATGACATGAACCATTAATCAAAGAAAAGGGAGGGGGCAACAATCTTTCCTACCGGGTCATACTGGTGTTCCACCGGAACTGATCAAATCAGTAGTCTGCAGGATTTTTGGTCATTCAAACTGAGGCTGGCGTCAGCATGAGAGCGCCAACGTCTCGTGGCTACGTCTTGGTCGTTCTGCGGGCGATCATGGCAGTCATTTCCCATCGGGGGGCGGTCGGTGGTCCGCGGAGGTCGAGGGCCCTCCGCAGTTCTCGTAGAATCTTCAAAGCTGAGGAGAACGCCTTCTGGAAAAGGGCCCATTTTCTGGTTGACAGGCGACCAGGCCAACTTTTCACGCCAGGCCTATTCCTGCAAAGTCGACCGCCATTTTCAGGAGTTCTGCAGCTACCGGCAGTCACTGGGTCAAATGAGCAGACGGACTCCAGCCTGCTGGGCGAGGTGTCGTAGCACCGCCACAGTGGACGAGACCCTGCTGGGTGAGTGGAGCGTCGCTATACCACAAGAGTGGACGAACCCTTTGCCGGGTGCGTGGAGCGTCCCTGCACCTCAAGAGTGGACGAACCCTTTGCCGGAAGCATGGAGCGTTGGGGGTGCAGCTGAGGGGCCTCCACCTGGGGAGGAGGGAGAGGCTCGTCCGCGCCGCCTCTCCCTCCCAGTGCACCCCACGGCGTCTCGCTGACATTTGTTATGGCCGGACCAGGCGATGAAGAAGAGGGGGGGGTCGGAGGCATATGCAAGACATCCCCCCCCACCCGTGGCCTGCAAGGCGCCGGGAGAAGAAGGGAATGGGAGGACCAGTACATTCTGTGTCGGGCCCATGCCTTCTTCGGCCGATGGCGGCCGGCCGCTCTTTGCCACGGCCCCAGGAACGGGTCCCTTGGTTCATCCTGGGGACAGGCCTTGGCGCGTGGTGTCGCCTCCGGACTATTCGCGTAATGGTTCTCCACCCCAGGCCGCCGCCGACGGCTTTTGTAGACTTTCTGACGCCCAAAAACCTACTAGAAAGTAGCCCAAGGTAGCCCTACATTGCTACTTTGGGGAAGGAGGGACAGGAACGGCGTCAAGCAGACGGCGAAATGCATTGTGGGTCTGTTGTTGCAGCCGTTTGCCATGTAAATAGTTGTTTAATATATTTTTATTCAAATAAAAACGCTTAACCTGTTACTTTGCTATAGTGTTGTATATTTCTAATATTTGCCTAGGGTTTGTCGTCAATTGGGTGGGGTGGTCGGTGGAGCCGAGCTGTCTCGCAGTCATCATGGCGTTGAGTTCGGCTTTCCTCACTAGTTTCATGATTCCTGAGGGGTTGTTCCTAATGCTTCCATTTCAGTGAGGTTGAAAAGAGATCTCATCAGTGGCCTACTGATTTTACTCGATTCCTTTTGTTTTTCCTAACGATTTTTATGTTCTTTTATTTGCTAGCACGATACAGCGGCTAATCCGCATTTTCTTCATATATGTCCTTTTTATTAGGGGTGTCCTCCGGTGGAGCCAGATGGTCTACCTCTAATAAATGGTCCGGGCTGAACCAACTACTGAGCAATGGGGGGAAGATAGGCATGACGGGTTACAACGGGGACAAAAGTCAGCACTACCTATCCTTCACTACTTTGCGGAGACTAGGTAGAATATTTCTATTCTACAGTATTCGCAAATAGGGAATACCCAAAGAGAGAACCAATTCCAAACAGTCAAGTTCGGACAAACAATCAATCAATCAAATGAGGAATAAAATAGGCGCGACGGGTTACAACGGGGGCAAAAGCCTGCGCTACCTACCCTTCACTATCTGTAAAGAGAGAGATCTTCCTGTTCCTCTCTGTTTGTAGGCAGAGAAGATCCTTTCCGAGAACCAATTCCGAACGATCAATGTTCGGTCAAACAATCAATCAGTGGGGGATAAAAATAGGCACGACGGATTACAACGGGGGCAAAGGCCTGCGTTACCTATCCTTCACTATCTGCAAAGACTAAACAGAGTATGGCGACTCTGTGCTTGTTTGCAAATAGAGAATGATCCAAAGAGAACCAATTCCAAAACAATAAATGCTTGGATAACAATCAATCAAATGGAGAGGGAAGTAGGCGCGACGGGTTACAACGGGGGCAAAAGCCTGCGCTACCCACCCTTCACTATCTGCAAAGGGAGAATACTCCTATCCTTCCCCGTTTGTAGACAGAGAATCTCTCAGGACAAAACAATCAAATGCGTAATACTAGTATTTTCCAATGACAATCAAACAATCAATTCGCAATTTGTCGTGTTTACACGACCTTACCCGGACCGTATGGACAGTTTCTCGTCTTCCGTTTCCAGCGCCCGATCGTCCTCTATTCTCCGTAATTGCTGTGGCACTCCTGATGGTTCCCAGTCAGGACTGTAGATCACTCGAGAGAGGTCTGTTCAGAACCAGTGAAGTTCGGATGATAGGCTGACAGACAAGGGTCTATCGGGCTGGAGCTCTTCCAGATCGTTGCAGTCGTTCACTCTGTCGTTGGGACCTCTCTCACTGGATCCACGTGTCGCTGATGGGCCCCACGTTTGGGACGCCAATTGATGAAAAAGGGTTCAGGCAGATCTGGTCATTATACCCCTTTTCTAGGTTTGCCCGGCGTTAGCCGCTTCTCGCCCAACTCACGATTACCAAATAAAAAGGCAGGCACTGGAGACTGGAAGGCAGGAAACAGGAGTTTATTTCCGACGGAACAGAACACGTCAAATCAGACAACAGGGTATCTTCTCGAGGTGCTCTAACAAGTTTCTCTACGGCTCCGTCTTTTATACACAGGTTTATGATGTACAAACATTCCTTATTGTAATAAAGACACTTTGAAGTACGAAAAGGCATGTTTGGAATCCCAGCTTCAGGCCTATTCCCATACCGGTCGCTCTGATGTTGTTTTCCCCTCCCAAATGTAACATGTGATTGTAATCTGCAGCCGGACGTCCCGACAGGACACGAGGGCAAGAGGGGGTGGTCAGATCTAAGGTTGGGCAGGCGATAAGATCACGTTTCGCTAAGCGGGGCCGGAGGGGGTACATCCACGAGACCTAGTTTTATGATATGGGACTGGGTCGAGAGGCCAGGTGTAGCCGGGGGGGGGGGTCATCAGAAGAGAGGAAGGGTGTTCCTGGGAGGAATGCAGGGGTGTTGGTCAGATCTAGGGGTGTGAAGGCCTTGATTAATCACCGCTCCTCTGATGTGAGGCGAGGTCCTACTGTAGGGAGCAATAAACTGCATCTGTTGGGCTAGGTGATGGCCTGGGATCAGGCCGGGCACTCGGGCAGGGAGGAAGAGGTTACCAAAAGGGCCTGTTCTATGGGTAGGATGAAAGAGCGAGGGGGCAGGGGTTCAGCACGGAGACAGGGTCGTGTTTAGTGGTGCGTTTATGGCCCGAACAGGAGAGACCGGGGGCTGTCGGGGCGCGGGGGGGGATACTTGCGAGGCTGGGGGGAGAGAGAGAGGGAGAGAGGCTATTGGCAGTGGGCAGAGAGGTCATGACACACAAAATGGCTACTATCTATGTTCGCGATGGGGCCTAAAAAGGGGACAAGATGGCGGGGCCACTGTGCCGTGACTTTCGCTTTACCTTCAACAGTGGCGAGGGTGAACACAAATGAATGCCGCTTATGTACATATACATTGTCATTTTCCACAGATGCGTTCCGGAAACTAGGCGCAACAGTCCAGATGGGCTTTCCCGCCGCCTCAAAAATTATGTTTAACAATAAGATGTTTAATATCCGCTCGGTTCAGGCGGCAGACGGGTTACTAATGTCCTTTGGGGGGATAAGGTGGCCTCTGGTTAAAAGGTAGAGATATGAATTCAACAGTCTAAGGTCCTGCATTTCTTTTAGTTCTCTGCTTTGTTCCCCCCCTCTCTAGCTTTCTAGCTTTCTAGCTTTCTAGCTATCTAGCTCTCTAATTTTCTAGTGCGCACATCATGATTAGGTTAGGTTAAATAGGGGGCTAAAGAAAAGGGATAATTAAAGTAATAGAAAGCAATAAGGGCCATTACAAATAAGGGTAATCCAACTAAAGCAAAAAAATGATTGAAAAAAAATATACGAAGAAGATATAAAAAAAAAACTAGTTCTAATACTCACTCTGTGGGGGCTTGGGCAGGGTATGGGGGTACCACCAACCGGATCTGTTCCGGTTAGACAGTACAAGGGTTTCTCACGGGAGGGGGGGGGGGCAGGTTGAGGCACTGGGGTAAAGGGGGTTGGGTAAAAAAGCATAACATTTTCCTCATTTCCAGATTGGTTTCTGACAATTCTTTTGACAAAACATGGGTAGATGACTTAACTTTGGTAGGAGTTCGAGGTGACTTTCTTCTCTTAGCTAGATATAGTGGACTCTGTGGGCAAGGCATGATTCATGACTCATGAGCAATCTTAAGATCCTCTCCTGGAATGTAAATGGCCTGCGCACCAAACCAAGAGCAAATAGGATCATACAATATCTGCGAGATTCGGATGAGCAGGTCATTATACTCCAGGAGACACACTTAATCGAGGCTGAGGTGCTCGAGTTGGTCAAGAAGAACAGGTGGATAGACGTCTCAGTATCCACTTCCCAAACATTAAATATAAGGGGCGTGACTATCCTCTTTAAAAAAATCTATAAACACAAGAGTTATTTTGCAGAAGGTGGACCCTGGAGGCAGGTGGGCAATTGCCACTGTAGATATAGGTGGAGCACGTTTGACTTTAGTAGGTTATTATGGGCCCAATCGGGATGATCCCACAGCTCTGGAACTTCTATTTTCTCACCTTTTGCACTTCCCTGAGCCAATTATCATAGCAGGGGAATTTATTATCGTGCTCGACCCCTTGCTTGATAAGAACCCAAGCAGTAGGCAGCAAGCATTGTCAAAGTCTAGAGCTTTCCTACTTAATTGTATGAATCAATATGGATACATAGATATCTGGAGGGCAAGAGCAGGACTAGAATCTGGATTTTCGTTTCGAAACTACAAATATCGTCACCAATCCAGAATTGACTTTATTCTAATAAGTCGTAATTTGGTCGATTCTGTAAAGAACATTAGCTATTCGCCTTCACATCTGTCTGACCACTCTTCAGTATCCTTGGATCTCGTTGGAGTAATTAAACCCTCTTCTAGATCTTGGTCTTTTCACCGATCCTTTCTCTCGTCATCGGATGATGTTTTATTAATTAAATCTGAAACACGGGAGTTTATGCAAGCAAATATCGGCTCTGCTGAGCCCGGCATAGTATGGGATGTCTTTAAGTGCTTTCTCCGAGGTGTAATTAAGAACAAGGCAGTGTTCCGAAGGAGGCAATACACACAAGAAATCGCGTCCATTGAAACTAATTTACTTGCAGCACAAGTTGAAATAGATGCCAGTAGCAATGCTCCTAATTGCGACCTACCATTGTTACATAGGAATTTGCTTGCACTAAAAGAGAAATTGGCTTCCGTCCTAAATCAACGCATCCTACAGAAATGGGAGGTGAGCAAGTTGGCCCACTTCGAATATGGGGAAGGGGCTGGCAAATTATTGGCCTGGAAGTCGAAAATCGACCCGGCACGCAACATCATAGATTCTGTTATAACGAGTCAAGGTACCTTTTTTTCGGATGCAGATATTAGAACAGCCTTTAAAGATTTCTTTCAAAGCATATATCAGGAGGACAGGAACATCACCACGGATAGCATAGAGAAATGGCTGGATGGTATCTCTTTACCATCACTATCCTCTGAACAAAGTGCCTTCTTGGATAAAGTGATTACAGAGGAAGAGGTTGTGTTGGCTGTACAGGGCAGCAAGGGGGGCAAGGCTGCAGGCCCTGATGGCTTGCCAGCTGAGATCTATAAAAATCCTTGCTGTCCTGTTTAATCAAATACTGCAGCAGGGGGCGCTTCCACCAACATCTTGGAATAGTGCATCTATTACGCTTATTTTAAAATCTGGTAAACCTGCTACTAACTGTGGCTCATATCGTCCCATATCAATCTTGAACGCAGATTATAAAATCTTTGCATCCCTTTTAGCAAGCAGGTTGGGCCAGGTTGCCCCCGATATTTTACATCCTAACCAGAAGGGTTTTGTCACGGGTCGGCAACTTTACGAATTAACCTACGATCTAATAGGCGCTATAGACATCGCGACCAAGGACTCCATTGCATTGGCTATCCTCACGTTGGATGCCACCAAGGCCTTCGACAGGGTCAATTGGATATACCTGTTGGGGGCCTTGGCTAAATTCAATGTGGGTGAGGGTGTTCGTAGAGCGGTAAAACTGTTGTACCATAGCCCAACTGCTTGTGTATTGGTAAATGGGGGCCTGTCTGAACCCTTTGCAGTTACAAGAGGAACATGGCAGGGCTGCCCTCTATCCCCTCTGCTATTCGATCTGTATATTGAGCCTTTTGCTCAGAAATTAAGAGAGGATGATACCATCAAGCCTTTGATCTATAGAGATTGGGAAAAGAGGGTGGCCCTCTACGCGGACGATGTCATGATAATGACATCAGAGATTAGCACCGCGTTTCCTGCAGCCATTAAGTTAGCCTTGGAATTCGGGGCAGTCTCAGGATATGAGGTAAATGCCTTGAAGACTGAGATAATGGTGTGGAATGATGACGCGAGCGGATTCAATGAGCAACTAAGCACAAGTGTGCGTTATTTAGGGCTAATCATCGTCAAACATATCAGTCTGATCGCCCCCTCGAACTTTGCTGTAGTTGCAAAAGAATGTCGGAAGCTAATGAGAGCTGTCTTTATTAGGCAGAATAAATCTGGTGAAAATGTCTATCCTACCGAAGGTTTCTTTCTTATTTAACATAATTCCACTTTTTTTTACCCCTCTTTGTTGGCTAAGTTACAGGGTGAAATTACTTCATTTATTTGGAATAATAAAAATCCAAGGATAGCCTGGAAGAAAATCAGGCGTCACAGGGAGAAGGGGGGGCTGGCGGGCCCAGACTTGCAGATTTATGCTTGGGCGTTTCAACTATCACACGCACGTATGCTGCTAAAAATACCAACAGATGAGGGTATTGGGAGTATGTTTCTGGCTTTATTGAAGTGTGAAGGAGTTGGGCGGTCTGACTACTTGTTTAAATTTGGTGACCCCAAATTCTTTAAAAAGGTAACACTGAAGGTGCTGCAGGGCCTGGCAAGAACTTGGGCTAATAATAAAATTGGGGTACTACTTTAGCAGATCTCCAATATGGGATCTTCCCTTGGCTCCAGGCTTGGGTGGGCGACACACTAGCACGCCCGCTGATAGAGGCTGGAATAACAGTTTGGGGAGATCTGTTTTTGGAAGGGACCCTGCTTCCTTGGGAATATCTAGTAAGCAAGGTGGGGCCCAATCTCTCCAGATTTAAATACTTGCAAATATCGAGTTGGGCTCAAGCAGTAACCACCCAAACTGCACGCTGGAACAACTTGCCATTAGGGGGAGGCAGTGAACTTGAATCTCTTTTGTTAGATAAACCGCCGGCAAAAAAAGAGTTCTCTCTATGGTACAATCTAATACTGGAAGAAATTGATGGCAAATTTCACCTTCCCGAGCTATTGTGGGGAGACTTGATGCCAGGCCTGAATGTGAAAGATCTGTGGTTAATGTCCTGCAATGTATTGTGGGACTTAGTCAAACCAGCCTGGCTTCGTAGAAACCATCTTTTCACCCTACATAGGGCATAATACTCCCCGCAGAGGTTTTCCAAGTTTTCCTTGAGGGGGCCCAGTGGCTTGTGCACGGTGTGGCCTAAAAGAGGCCCCGGACACGCATATGTTCTTCGATTGTCCTCACCTAGCACCTTTTTGGGACTCAATCAGCAACAAACTTTCATCTTCTCTGGGTTTCACAGTAGTGATTGATCTTCGCATTGTCATCTTTGGAGTTGGGAACCAGACTCGTAGTCCAGCCAGGAACCTTCTGTTCTATTCCATCCTGGCAGCTCGCAGAGAAATCTGTAAGCATTGGAAGGATGCTTCCATCCCTTCCTTTCATGATTGGTGCACTTCAATCCTCCAAATCTCGAAACTAGATCTCGCCAGGGCTGGGAAACAAGAGAAGAGAGCTTTCTGGCATTTGCTTGATTGGTCCCACTGAATCTGTTTTTTTTTCCCCCTCAGGTCCGATGATTACGTATCCATGGTTCATTCTCCCTGCTATGCCAGTCTCTCCTTTTCTGCTGATACTTTGGCAGGCAATAGCAATGGTGGCAACTGGCTCAATGGGTGTCATCTGCCATCTAGGTAACAAGGCGTCTGGATCGGTATGAGCCAGTCGTTGCTGTTGGGAATCAGTTGCCACTCCTTAACCGCCATCCCTGCCAGCCCAGACTGAGGCAGCACAACTGTACTCTGCTATACCTTTCTCCCTTGTTTGGTTGTTTGGCAGCTGGAACCATGAACATGAATGAGGATAAAAAATAAATAAATAAATAAATAAAACAATAAAAAAAGAGAAAAAACACAACAACAAAAAACACATTACATTTATTCCACTATTCTGGATCCACGGTACAAAAAGGCAGTGGTTAGCAAAGCATTCATTCCTTTTGATGAAGCAGATGTTTCAAAGTACAAACATTGGCTAGCTGTGTCAGCCCCTCGGTTCGAAAAAGAGAAGCAGAACCTTCAAGGAGGCAGCACAAGTACAACTGAATCAGCAGGCCATCCGGCGTCAAATTTCACTTCTGAATCCGTGGCAGAAGAGAGTCACTTTCCCTCACAGCCGTTAACGACACCAGCAACCGTATCATCATCCTCACCTGCACCAGGCCCCCAAAAAATATTGTCGGAAGCGGATTGGCTAACTCAGGAAGGGTTTGCTCGGTCCACTGCTGCAAAGGCCACAGATGGTACGCAAAGTGGAGCAACCCTGGAGAACCTTGAGTCGGTGGTGCAGGCCTATCTGAATGACCCAACAGAGGTCTGTCTTAATGAAAACCCATTGGTATATTGGTATAGGAAAAGCTCTGTATGGCGACTGATCACCAACCTGGCTCTAAATTATTTTTCTTGCCCACTCGCAAGCGTGTCTTCTGAACGTGTTTTCAGTGCTGCTGGTGCCATTGTAACTTCAAAAAGGACCCGCCTCTCGCCCAAAAATGTGGAGAGGTTAACAATAATCAAGATGAATCAGCACTTCATACCACCCGATTACAAAATACGTGAATGCACGCAGGAAGAAGAGGACACCTACTTAGGTGACGCCAACGGAAGTTCTTCTCTGTCCCCTGACCTACTCCCGTCTCAATTCATAGACTTTGAGGACAAGCTCTACTTCCCTGACACCGAGGCCTGAAAATGACTTCCTTTTTTTTTCGTCCTTATTCACTTTTATTCCTGTGTGTCTTTCTTTGTTTTGCAACTTTTACCACAACAAAACTCTAATCACCTAATCACAAAAAGTCCATCATCAGCCTTGTCTTCATCTTATTTTCCTTATTGATTTGAAGGTGACGCAGTATGCACTCCTGATGTTCACAAGTTCACAACTCAATCATGCTCCTCTATCCTCCTCCTCCAGACTTCCCCTATCCATTTCCCTCAAGGCAGATGGATGGATTATGGAGAATAAAAAAATGTTGTCTTCGTAGACGAGTCCCCTCAAGTGGGACTGAAATTACTGACTGACTACATGCTTGCTGATTGTTGACAGACTTACTTCTGAAATTGACAGGAGAGGCTTCCCTGTGGGCCCTCACTTTCCGAAGAAGATGCGGACAAAAAGTAGAACAGGTGATGAATAATGAGAAGATGGCATGCAGTGGACAGCAATGGCTGTCTGTCTCTGTTGAAACCAATTGCTGTTTGTTTTTTGTGTTTTTTTGTGAACAGCGCAATTTGCCATGTTTTGAATATACCAGTATTGCAGGTTTTTAGGGGTTTCTTTGGGGGTGTTCTAGATTTGCGGTGCTGGGTCGGGGGGTCTTTGAGCAATGCTGGGCATGCCTAATTTTGGTTGCAAGTGGTTTGAAGAAAATCCATGGTTGGAAAGGGGAGTTAGGGCCTAGCTGCAGAGCGCGCATGGAGTGATTTGGGAACTAGGCCGAAAATATTCAAAGTATGAGATTTTCCATTTTTGCTTTTTGCCTGTTTGGGGGGGGTTCTGCTTTTTTGCGGGTGGGTTGGTGGGTCTTGGGGCATTGCTGGGAAGGTCTAATATCGGAATCAAGTGGTTTGGACAAAATCCATGGTGATTTTTTTTCCGTTTTTGCTCACTTGCCTGTTTTGGGGGGGCTGTTTGGGGGGGTTCCTGGTGTTTGGGGGTGGGTTTTGGGGTCTGGGAGCACTGCTGTCACAGTCTAATGTTGATTGCATTTGTTTTTAAGGAAATCCATGGTGGAAAAGGGGAGTTATGGCCTAGCTGCAGAGCGCGTTTGGACAGAATTGAAAGAAGGCCGAAAATATTCTAAGTATGAGATTTTCCATTTTTGCTTTTTGCCTGTTTGGGGGGGTTCTGCTTTTTTGCGGGTGGGTTGGCGGGTCTTGGGGCATTGCTGGGAAGGTCTAATGTCGGAATCAAGTGGTTTGGAGAAAATCCATGGTGAAAAAGGGGGGTTAGGGCCTAGGGTTAGAGTTAGGGTTAGGGTTCTGAAATCGCTGTTTAGACTTTACACATAGCTTGAGGGGAAAGATCTGCAAATTTCGCCCACACTTATTTATCCTTGATAAGGAGACTCAGAGTACGCACTTTCGAAATGATGCTTGTATGTTTTGTAATACTGTCGACTCTGAAACTGAAAGTGTTATTTTTGCACTACACAGCGTACCTTATATTTTTTTCTCCATGGTGTTTTAATATCACTTTCTGTTTTCCCATCAACAATTACAGGCCGTCTTTTACCCTGTGCAATGACAAAAAGGATGACCTCAGGCTTAGCGACCCGCAATTCAGCATCCGCCAGGCAGGCAGTGGACAAGGTGTCTTCTGGTTCCCAACATTGATCTGCGGAGCGTCAGATGGAATGGAGGAGTACCGCGAAAGAGGAATGGCTGGATGCATGCAACTTCCCAAATTCAACAGGACAACTACAACAACATACAGTTACAGTATCCATCTTCATTTCGACTTATCTTTTAAGTAATGTTATTGCTGTGAACTACTGTGAGTGTGACACTGTGCATTTGTTTGCTCTCTGCTTCAATTCATCCCTCCAGCCATTGTATACTTTTTTCTTTGCTATTTTTTAAACTAATTTTATGTACAAAGTGGTTCTTCTCTCTGAGGGCAGATAGGCAAGTGAAATTGCGTAATTACTGCAGCCCTGTACTGTCACATTATTGTTTCTTCATAGTACATTGTAGAAAGTACTACTTACTTTACAAAAACCTATCCATTTAGCAAACAACTTCATGCATGCAGTAGTGCATGCACTTCCTTTATGTCCCTTAAAAGATTTATGAATAGCTTCGTATCCAAAGATTTGTTTATCTTCATTTGTTGTTTGTCCATTCTGTGTTTTTTTTCCCTCTCTCCACAAAACTTTACCCACAAACCCCATTCCCATCCAAGTTTCAAACCCTAACCCTCTTCCCCAGGGCTGTGTGGTTTTCATTGAGGTGTGAGTAAATTACAACAATAATTCCACACACTTGCTGGGGAGGATAAGGTGCAAGCAACCTCCTCAACTCAATTTTAAGGCAGCTAGAATCCTGTCACCTCCTCTTTCGTAAAAGATTGAAGACCCTCCTCTTTCCTAAATAGCCCCCCCCATCCTCCCCTCAGGTCTCCATTGATTTCATAGCGCGGGGATGCCTTCGGGTCACCAGGCGCTCTATAAATCGCTAAATAAAATAAATAAATAGATGAATCCTAGGATATTGTAATTCTGGGTAAAAAAAACAACAATGAGTATTTTAAAATAAATTCTGAATTTCATGCCCACCATCGATTGGATCCATCGTCAACATCATCCTCCTACATGTAAAGAAGACTTTTTGTGTTCCGCTGCTGTGTCACTGTTCTTGTTGTAGCCATAATCATCCATGCAATTCTTTTTTCCCCATACTTATCTTCAGCATTGCTTAGGCTACTGTTGCTTCTAATACTCCTCTCAGGCCACTCAATGTCTCATTTTTTTACTTTGTTTTTCATATGCTGCCACTGCTAGTGTGGTACCACTCCTACTACTAACACCACAACAACGGGATTTCGGTCCGGGATGGTGTAATCGCCATTTGCCATGCAGCCAGCGCTGTGCCTAGCTCTATTATCAAACACGAATCACAGGTAAGATAAGCATTTTGGGGAGGTAGAAAGATGGGCTAGGATGCGGAGGAGAGACTGATAGTAGTACAAGTAAAGTACTAGTAGGCCAATTGAATTCACTAACTCTGTTAGTGGCCCTTTTGAACATTTTTGGACGTTTTAGATAATTCATGCTGGTAAGTTTGAGGAAAACCAAACGTGTCGTAACTCCCGCCCACCACCCCACAAAATAAGATCAAAGCGTACACTATGTTGAAGTATGTAAAATGAATAATGATGTATTTCCCCTAACAAAAATAAACTAGTCCCACCCCTCCCTAACCCAAACAATTGTCCATTTCAAGTCCAAAAATAAATAATCCCCTACTCCCAATTGCCACCCCCCAACAGTCTTTAAACAAGCATTTGCAATGCAATAGGTCTCGCATTATTAAAGTTTGAGCTATTGGTGTTGCATTATTATTAGCAATGCCAATAGCTCAAACTTTAATAATGCGAGACCTCTTGTATTGCAAATGCTTGTTTTATCAGGCTTCCACTTTCATTAAATAGAGTTCAGGGTTGGGGGGGCGGGTCCGTCAGGCCTTGCACTGGAACACATGCATGGCCTCTAAACTCGGTAAACAAAGAGAAAGCCTGAGAGTATCAGAAGGGCAACTTCTCTTGGACAACAAATGTAATGTTTGTGAAACATCTGTGAACAGTCTACAAGAGGAAAGTAAATCGCGCACAGTAGTCAGTCTCTCTCTTAATACAGATAACAAGTTTTTTTAAGACAATAAACAGCCAGGAGAATGTGTTCGACCCCAATATACGTGCTCTCATTTTAAGATAATGTAACGAAAAATGAAATAAGAAAAAAACCGATCCAAATTCTCACAACTATCATGAGATTTCTGGAGACCCTGAGTTTCCTCTATATTTTAGTTTGTAAGAACACGGCGGTCTGCAGTTCAGCTGACCAACATAGGCTATAATCATCCTCAAAAATATTCTGCGATGTAAATGCTACGTTGCCTCCTAGACGGAGTGAGCTTTATCCATGATACATATAGTATAAAAATAGAACTGACAAACACTCCAAACATGAATGTGCGTTTGTATTGCAATTGCGAGGCAAATAAGTGGCATTCAAGTCTGTGTGAACTAGTTGCTATTATTAACATTTTATTAATAATTAATCTATAAAACACAGCAGCAAAGAAGTTGCTTCGCTACAAAGTAGAGATTAATTTTTCCGCCCCACACTGGCCGCAAGCTATCACATTTTGAAAGGGGCAGGTGGAAAAATAGAAAAATCTACGCACCCACCGGAAGTCAGGCAATGTCGCCTGTGACGGGGGCGGGGCCGCGTCCGGACCGGAAGAGGAGGCATGCGTATCGCAGCCCGGGGCTCCTGTGAGCGGTGGAGAGCCCCGGGCCCGCCAGCAGGAGGTTAGGCGAGTGTTGCGGGGCTCCCTTGACCAAGAGGGAGCCCCGTGAAAGGAGCTGGCAAGAGCTGCAGCGGCAGAGTCCCCCGAGATTGGCCCGGTAAGTTAGAAAGGGCTGGGGGGGGCTTGGTAACCTTGCATGTGTGTCTGTGTGCGAGGAGGGGGGGGGAGCAGCACTCGTGTGTCTGTGTGCGTGCGTGTGTGTATGTGTGTGGGGGAGGCTGTATGTGCGTGCGTGCATGGGCGCTTGTGTGTGTGTCTGAGAGAATGCAGCAAGCGCGTTCACGTGCGCGTGCTTGTTTCAAATCGCCTCCAAGGCGATGCGCGCGGCCAGGATTGTCTCCTGGGAAGCTCACACGCCGACAAAAGGTTCTCGGCGGAGGCGCGCTTCCGCGCGTTCAGCGAGACCTAAAAAGGGGCAAGGGACACAGTCACTTCCGGCGGTGTTTGGGCAGGCGGTCCTTGCGGAGGTCCCGGAGCTGTTTTTCAAGGTCGTCCATCTTACACTCCAGGTAGTCCACTCTTAAGCTTAGGCGGCGCATGCATGCCTTTCAGGCTCTGAGGGGGCCAGCTGCTGATGGTCTTGCAGCTGAGCGGCGGCGGGGGGCTGTCCGAGCACGGCGCTGGGATGGAGGCTTGTGGTGGCCGGCATAATGCCAGCTCAGTCAGCTTGCTCCCAAGAAAAAGAGACACAAGCCATGATGACGCAGACTTGCATGCATTACTTTAAGCAGTATATGCAGGTGGGGATAGGGAAGCTCTTACTTTTGTATAGGGGTGGCACTGGCCATACTCGGTTACATCAAGGGCTACTGCTCAATGTAATTTATATTTCGCACTGCCCCCCCCTGGGACTTCAGTACTACAAAAGGAAAATGAAGATTATTCATTTCTGATCATGTCTCCAGCCGATCACATGATCTCTTTGCTTATGTGATGCATGACTTTAGGTGCTTTATTCTGATAGATTGAGTGAACAACAGCGATAGTCCACCCTTGATTAACACAGCAGAAAGAAAATTATGAACATAGGGAGTGAGTGTGGTAACCATAATTGCCGGAGGAAGGGACTTGACTTGATATAATTGTCAACTATACAATACATACACAATATATGCTGTGCTTGCAAAGTAAACTACTGTACTGTTACTTTAGGCAAGGGAGAGTTTCAGAACAATCACAACTTGTAGTATTTGGATTTCCTCTGCTTTGCTACTATGGCACGGACATGCTGTTCGAACAAAGTAACACTTTTCATGCACTGAGTGTCTGCTCTACATACACCTCTGCTATGTATGAGGAAAAAGATACCATCCAGGCTTCCAAAGTAAATGTCTATCATTCTTCTTAATGTCTCAACTGTAACAACTTTACTTTTTTCAACAACCAAATAACACCCTTTTCATTTTATTTGGTAAACCACCGTCTTGACTTGCATTTGAGTTTCACCCAAATGATATATTGCAATGCACACCACACATGAATTTTCTGATTGACCCACACAGGCAGTCATTTTCTCTTTCTCCTCCAACCATCCTTGCTTCAAGCAGCCATGCATCTGATTCCTTCCTATCAGCCACCTCTGCCTGCATTCAAAAACACATATCATTCTTTAGTCATAAATGTTACGACTCGCTCGTCCTTCCATTGACCCTAAGTTCTTTCCCTTTTCATTCATCACATCCCTCAAGTTCATCTGATATGACTTGGCTTCACGATAAAAGTTTCCCAGCTGATTTGAAGTCAAATAAAGGGGGCCATTGCTTACTCGAGAACTACCGCCGCTAATGCTATTGCTAAGTCAAGGGTGACTGTCTTCTCCATGATTGGCTAAAAAAAAATGTCCTTCTAAATTAGTAACTGTTCTTAACAGTACAGTGTACTTGTAGTAGTGTACTTTCTACTGTACAGTACATCATACACTCCTTTGCGAGACTACTCTAAAATGTCAATAAGTAAGGAGTATAATAATAACTTACCACCGTCCGCCTCTGCTGAGCCATCCCCCTCAGCTCCTCCTGGTGGCGCCGCCGCTTGAGTGGACCCCTCCGCGCTGCTGCTGCTGATGTTGTGACGCCTAGAAAAAACATGTCATATTTTTAGATGCCATACACCACCCCCTACTTTGTCTCGTAATGGAAGAGAACATGTTAAACAATTTTTAATTATTGGGAGTGAAAAGAAGTCACGGTTTTGGGGAGGGTGTTAACTTATATGCTCATTGCTTAGCCATAACATGCAACTCTTTTTGGCACAATTGATGGATGCTTGCTCTTTAACGTGCAACATTTTTATAATTACAGACAGAACCAAGTACTCCTCATCACCACCAGGAGGACCTGAAGTTCCAACAAGGTGAGGGCTCCCGAGTCCTGCACAGTTACTTCTGACTGAGGTATGTGGAAAGTCGAACTGCACCTATCATCAACAATGTCCTATTTCTCTTGCCCATACTTATGTATGTGCAGAATAGTCCCTGAAACACTAGCGGTATGGTATGTGCTACTATCAAATCAAAAAGACAACTACTAGCTTATTCTTGGTGGACATTGACATTTTGTTGTTGGAAATTGTCAAAGCAGTAACATTAAGAAGACTGGAATAGACAGCAAGGGCAACCCAGAGGACTGCACTGAGTGCCCCTAGATCTATTGCTGGATCAGAGTTTTGTTTAACACCGTTTGCCGACTAGGCAAGCTTAGCTACCTACACAGACTGACTCATAAAAAATAGTAATAGCACAGAGAGTGATGGTAGAGAGGCAGGATAAGAATGTAGAAACAGTGTACAAGGAGATCAAAGACTATTTTGTAAAAAATAGAGTTAGGGAAGTATAATTATATTAACAACGGAACTACTTACTGGGGCCAGCAGAAGAGCCTGCAGTGGACCGTTCCTCCTGCCCACTCTGTTCCGCCGGAGTCTGGGGTGGTGCTGTCCTCTTGGGAGGTGCTGATGATCATGAAATAAACACAAACATGGCTGATTGTTTTTTGGAAATATTTGATTTATCTGACCACAATCCTAAATTATCTCGGGGAATCAAATTAGCAAGAATTGCACTACATGTATTGACCTATCTGATCTGGTCAACTAGGAGGATACTAGTACAGTATTGCTGGATTCGTAGACGGTCTACTTGGAAAGTTATGTAAATCACTAACTAAACTAACAACAAAAAGGTTCTACTACGACTGCCAGCACTCAGCAGCACGCGACATGACAGACACAGTCCGTCATCATGATTGCAGAGCACTAAAAAATGTCCTACTACTACTACTAATAACAAGTCATAATATACTCAACCTGAACCTATCAATCCATCACTATCTCTTCTTCTTAGTGGCAGCAGGAGTACAAAGGAAGGACGAGACTTGAGTCTCTAGTCTCTCTAGCATTATGCAGTTCTGTAAAGTACTACACTCATACATATGCAGGCCAAATGAGCACAAAGTTGCAAACAAGTAAGCATAGTAGCAACGCCACTGAGCAGGCGCGCACCTGCAATCACAGAAGCTATTTAAACGTTAATTTACCTGCAATGTAATCGAATTGGCATCATTCTTGCTCTTGCAATATAACACAGAGCAGGAGAAAACAAAGTAGTTATTAAATAGCTACTCACCAAGGCCAAGGATCTCCACACTGAGCAGGTGGAGCAGGTCCTGCTCGCGGTCAAGGAGGTCCGACCACCGGTGCGTCGCTTGCTGGTAGGTGCGCCGGACCCTGACTCCCTCCGCATGGCCCGGCACACCTTTTCCCACAGCTGGTGACGCTCCCAGAGGCCATACCCTGCCGCGATCCTGCCCCCTGCTGCCACGGTCTTGGGGAGGTGGCGCTGCTCATAAAAGATCACTGCGGCCACCTCCACCGCGCTGAATGTCTCCCTGGCCATCACTTCCTCCCCTCGTAACCACCCGCAAGGGAGCCGGGTACGGGGTGCGGGACCCTTCCCTGTCTCCTTCCCGGCTCCCTTTGCCATGGTCCTGTACAGCAGAAAGAAAAAAAAGTAAAGAAAAGGGAAAAAGTAAAGAAAAAAAAAGTTTAAAAAAGTAGTTTTAAAAGTAACGAAAAGTTGAAAAAAACACAAAATATACATCTAGAAAAAAAGAGGGATAGATATAGAGTAGAAAAGATAAAAAAAAGTCCAAAAAAACAAAGGATTGCACAGATGAAAGGAGGATTAGAAAGCATGCACAGAACCGTAGCAATGAATGAAAAACAAGATGGCAGCACCCATTGAGGACCGCTTGGGTAAGTTTGCGCGATATTTCTCCCGCGATTACCAAAGATAAAAACAATACACTTACGTTTGATATAATGCCCCATTATATTTTTGTATTCACAATACTTTAACCATGATTTTCAGTTTAAAAGATATTTTACACTCAATATTCAGAGTACCACACTGTTGGCATGAGGGAACAGATTAATAGCACCTACTACTGTAGTTGAGATGTTCGTCAGATTGGCGCATCAGGTCATGGGTGATTGATCAAAAGTAAATAAAACAGATTATTAGGGGTGGCTAATGATAGTTGAATTCAGATTAGACAGTGGAGAGGCCAGCATAAATGTCCATAAGGGTTATATATATAAACCTTAGCCAGAAGGCAACAGAGCACTGTACTGGTTCAAAGGCAAATATGCAGTCAACAAGTGATTTCTGAAGTAGTTGGAGTTTCAGAGCAGATGTGGACTGTTATTACATGATGATGTAGTGTTCTTTATGGAGGTGCGTCTTCAGCTCTTTCATAGACTGTTGCAGGGCTGGGGTAGTTCTGATGGATATGGGGGCATCGCTAAAAGGTCCTGGGTACACAGACAGCTGATCCTCTAGATTTGGATAACGCTTATGAATGTCACTGAAGAACATACTTGGGTAGCTGTGGATTTCCTGCGTGTGTCACTCCTCATCTTGCCTGCTCTTTTTCCGCGGCCGGGCTATACTACGCCCCCCTGCTGACCGTCTGTTGCTCTGTTTACCGGGGCTGAATCTGGACGCTGGCTGGCCGGGCTTTGCTCCGCCGGTCACGCCGCTGTGGACTGCAAGCCCCAGGATGCCTTGGGGCACGAGGCATAACCAGTGCGCGCCAGGATGTGCATAAAGCCACGCCTGGTCCCTCGTCCCGCGAGGGCACGCGCGGGGCTAGCCGGGCTAAGCCCGGGCAAAGGGCGGGCCGTCTGTGGCCGTCCGGGGCTGGCCAAGGCTGGGCTGGGCCACTTTCCTTGGCTCTGACTATCCGGGACATATAAGTAAGACCTATATGCTATATGCATTATTAGAAGTTTTTTCTTTCAGATTTTTCTTGTTTATTTAGTTGCAGTTTAATTTATGTTGTAGGAATTGAATACTATGTCCAGTTTAGGCCGGAAATCGCTGGTGGGGGGCTCTGTCAGAGGCACATTGGATAATTTCATCACGAGGGCCGCCTCAGTGTTAGAACGTGAAATCGCATACACTGAGCGGCGTATATCCTCTGAATGGCAGAACAAACGCTCTTCTCTGGGGGCTATCCAGTTAGCAACTACCTCATCGCATGATGGTATTAGCATAGAACAAACAAGTGATATAGGTATTCCCCCACAGCTACAAGATCTACCTGAACGACCAGTGAGACTTGGGGAACCCGATGTCACGATATCAGCATAGAATTACTAACTGAATCCTTCTGTGAAGAACAACCATTAGTGACATCTAGTAAGCCTACCACCAAGAAGACTAATACAATAAAATAATTAGGACCAGGTACCTCCACAAAAAGAAAGCGGGGCGGAAATAAGCAAAAGGGAAGCCGATCAAAAACTTCTAACGTTGCCACGAGTCCCACCAATCATAAAGGCCCAGCTGAATGTAAAACTGCCCATGAATACTCGACTATCCCCCTTCATCAAGATCTAATGAAAAATATAGAGCAACTGATTAAATCTCTATTATTGCCTTTTGTTGAGAGGGTAAAGAGAATGGCGGAGCAACTCGGGTCTATTCAAGATACTGGGACTGCTAACACAAACTTACTTAAAGAGCTGTCAACAAGCAGGCATCCCCTGATCCCTTCTGTCCCGGTGACAGCATCAAAACCAACTAACCCGGTGAATAGTGTAAAGCTGATACCTTCCGACCATGATAATATTATGGCTACCCAGATTTTAAATACAAATCCGGAATCTAATAAGCCTAGGGTAGTAAGAGGCAGTGGGCAATAAATAAGATAGGCCAGGAATATGGTAACATTAAGAGGAGCTCCCACATGGACATAAAGCTTAAAGGACCTGCTCAGCACATAGATCTCCCACCAGAGGCAGAACTTTACGTCATCGTACTTACTGGGGTACCAGAGTTGTTAATGGGGAAATTTGAGAGTCATCAAACTCTTAAGAACAAGGTTATGCATTGGCTAAGAGAGAACAGGCCATTACCCCCAAACTTAGATGGCGAAATCTTACATGTCAGAAGGTTAGGCTGGGTGGGCCGAAGACCAAAGGATGTACATGGGGATATCGTCATTATAAACTTCAGGGATCACAGGGCGACTAATCACATTAGAGATTGGTACCCTGAGGGTTATGAGGGAGGTATATCCACCCGAGATCTCAGTTATTTTTATCCAAAGCATCTAGTAGGAAATCCCATGCGACCAGAATACCCAAATACCCGGAGTATGGTGGCCCCTATGTTTAACATTGCCACCTCTAACCGCTTCTCTTCACTCTGTGGAATGGAGGGGGTTGATTGACCTTTAAATGGGATTGATGAGATCGTGAGGGAGCACGAGATATCCACAAACATAGCTGAGGATATAACAAATAAAGAAGAACTCGTATGTGGCCAAGCACAGGAACAGGGAATAGCTTGTACAACTGATCCTAGAATGTGTATCCCTACTGGCCAAGGGATACAGGAATTAAATCCTTCTGTAGAAATAGATAGTACAACCAGAGTACAAACATCCTACAATAAGGTTAGAAGAAAAAATAATCCAGACCTGAGAATCCTGAGCTGGAATGTTGCGGATTTAGAATCTAGACTAGGTGATACTGATTAGCTGCATTTAATATCCTCTCAGGATATAATTATGTTGCAGGAAACATGGGCCACCCATGATTTATATATTGAAGGCTTTCATTGTTTTAATTTAGTGGCACCCAAGCCCAATTTTGGAAAAGCAGTTGGGGGGTTATTCATTGGCATTAGTGTAATGCTAGGTGGGAGTTTTAAAACAATACACACAAGTAGCCTAAATTTTCAAGCAATAGAGTTTAAAAGTCAAGTACCTTTTTATTTAATACATTTCTATAATAATGACTTTCACTCTATTCCAAATAAGAATTACATTAGGCTTTTTAAATTTATTTCCAAATTAGAGAAAGTCGGGGATGATGGTATGGGGATCGTTTTGGGTGGGGATTTTAACGCCAAATTATCATTAGATCCAGGAGGTACAGGATTACAACACACTGATCAAGTGGAACGCAGGGGAGTGCAATTAGATTCCCTACTTAAGGAACATATTTTGTACAATGTAATGGACTTAGGTCAACCCTTCTCTAACCAGCTGGTACCGACATTTAGAGGAAGGGACAGTGCCTCTACCATTGATTTTATTTTTATAACTTCGAGGCTTGCAGACTGCCTACTGGGTAAAGAAGTCCTCGTAACTGATTTTGGGATCATAATCCGCTTACAGTGGTACTAAGACTAGCACAACGTCCTGTGTATACTAGTGCATTAGGTTAGCCCCCACAACAGACAAACTAAGACTAATATGGAGAGGGGTAGATAGCTGGGCAATAACAAAGATTTTATTAGAAAATCATTCTCTTCTAATTGCCTCATGTTTGTCGAATAGAGCATCTTGTCCTAGTATAATTGCAGATTTTATCATACTCTGTTCGGAGATTAGATCTTTATTATCAGTGCCAGTTTGCCAAGGGCGAAAAGACCCAAGATGGTTTGACCACAACTGTTCAAAGGCGCATAGAAGCTTGCGCATGGTACTAACTGCCAAACCAAGAGTTAACGCTGATATTAGAGTAGCTAGGAAAGTTTTTAAAACTGCTATATCCGAGCGTTAGGGGACCCTTTTGAGTGAACGCTGGGGAGCTCTTGTGTTAATAGCTGGAAGATCGATTGGTAAACCTTTTTGGTCTGCAGTGAGAGAGCTACGTAATATGGGTCAGCAGTTAACACCGATCAGCTGCAATATTACTAGCAAATCATGGGAGAATCACTTTTCCAAAATCTATGCATCACCACTATATACCTCAGATCAGTATGTGCAGGGCTACTCTGGAAATTTACAAGTAACATTGATAGAAGTAGAGGATGCTATCACACAGAGTCTTGGCAATAAGGCCCCTGGACCTGATTGGTTGCCCATAGACATTATAAAATGGAAACCGGATCTCTGGGCTCCAGTTTTATTGAACGTTTTTATAGCCTCCCAGAAGCTCCCATGCCTGATTCATGGGCAACAAGTGTAATTGTCCCAATATACAAAAAGGGCGACCGGTCGGAACCAGCCAACTACAAACCGATCGCCCTGCTGGACAATACCTTGAAGATTCGGGCCGTATTATTTATAATAGGATTTTGACATGGTCAGAGGAAAGTGGTATTTTATCACCATGTCAACTGGGTTTTAGAAACAGGGTTGGCCCCAGTAGAACAGTGCCTGAATTTAAATCTGGTTATTAATAAATATAATACTGCCCGTTCTTCCCCCATTTATTTAGCATTTATGGACCTATCATCCGCATTTGATTTGGTAAATAGGTCCAAACTTTGGTCTATTTTAATAAATTATGGTTTGGACGAATCTTTAGTCCTTTTTTAGCATTCTTGCATACTGACCTCAAGGCACAGGTATGGATAGGTCAAGGTGGGTAATTGTCAGGTGCTATCAAGATAGGAAGGGGAGTTAGACAGGGGTGCGTTTTAGCACCCCTTGTCATGCCTCGAGCCTCCTGCAACACTGTCCCTTTAAATTTCTAGCTATTTAGGACACCAAGACCTAAGGAGCGACGCTTCACGTTCTTGCGTCTAGCTCCGTCTGGTGCAGTGTCCGTCCTGTTCCTGATTTTCCTGACTTCCGTTTCCGTGTACTTCCTGCATTTACAGCTCAGAGGGAGTGTCCCCGGCCCCCGCGTTCCTGTGCGGGCTCCGGTATTCTCTCTCTCCCCCTGCAGCGGCTAGAATACAGCAGGCGTTCTCTTTCTGTGCCTGTTTCTTGGTTGCTGTACGTTTACGGGTATTTCCGTGAACATTCTTCCCCGCCTAGAGTCTCGCCCGGCGGCCGGGTTTTTCCCCGCCATCTGTCTGGGCTCTGCCTCCTTGATTCGCCCCTCTTCGTTTAGCTCCGCCCGACAGCCGGGTTTGTTCTCCGCTGTCCGGCCGGGCTTATTCCTGTCAATCCCTCGTTTGAGTTGCTCCACCCGGCAGCCGGGCTTGGTCTCCGCTGCCCGGTTGGGTTTTCTCTTACTACCCCTTTAGATAGTCAGTTAGTTTCTTTCTCCTATTTTTCTCCCTCTGAAATATATAGATTCCCTGGTCCTCCTTATTCATTGTTTTCCCCCTTTTTGTAAGCTTATCCCCTTGACTGATATCTTGTCCTGGGGTCAGCTTCACGTATTTGTTGGAGTTCTTGCGTGGACCTGAGTGGGGTGCAGCCTACATCTTCCCGACGTAGAATCACGGTAACAGCGCTTTGCGCTGCACATTATATTTGTTTAGGTTCATGTCAAGAACAGAAATCTGAATATATATGTCTTGTTTTCATAGATGTTCATACAACCGACAGGGATATTGGCAATAGTTTTATTGCATTCCATCATACTATTGGATGTTTTCTTCGAGTCTTCTACAACAACCAGAGTGAGAAGTATAACCAGTCAAATCGTATTGCACTTGCTTGTATTGAAGTAAAGGTTGCTACGTTTATGTTATGTCATTTTTGCCACAGCTCCAGATGAGATTTCTAATATGATCCTACACATCTGTTCTGCGACATTTCAGATAACCCTTTGGTATGTAATGTTTAGATGCATAAAGGTATCAGAGTGTATGTAGGTATAGTGTTTCCTTTAGACAAGGTTGCTTACTTATCTTTTCTTGCAGCCTACCTGTTGTCCAATCCCCAATTGGAGTTACCACGCATCCATTCTGAAGACCACCTTCATGCACTTTTTTCCCCCAACCTTTCCTTGTTTTGTCTCCCTGTTTTCCCCTGGCGAGTCTCTCGTACTCTAGTGTTTGATAGAGTCGGAAGACCGTAGGGGAAGGCTGTGGAATATTCTTCGGATTCCTGACGCTCCTGCGGAACCTACTTGCAACCATTACAGAACGTGAAGCCCACGTGGTGTGTTCTGCCCGAGCGTCATGGATCTTGAAGCAGTAACCTTGGCAGATGTAGCAGGCATGTTAGGGAATTTGCAAGTTGAGACTCAAACACTGATGGCCAGAGTAGACACTATACAAAGACAACAGACGGCAGGGGCTACAGGCGGAGGGACATCGGTGGTACAAGTAACCACGCCTCCTTCCATACCTCTAGCTCCCCCTGAAAGAAATGCAGGGGATGCAGCGCGATGCGCAGCCTTCCTTAGTCAATGTCAACTGCACTTTTCCTGTAAGGCTAACTGTTTTCCCTCTGACCAGGCAAAGGTAGCCTTTGTAATATCGTATCTTAGTGGTTCTGCGGCTGATTGGGCAATACCTTTAGTAGACAGAGACGACCCACTTTTACATTTACAAATGGGGGTGGGGTCGCACACTACTCACATACCGGCGGTGTCGCCCCTAAGGACTCTGCTCAATGTAGAAAGTGTTTGCGATGCATCATCTTTCGATCTTCTGCTGTCTTCGCTGTCTTCGCCATCCCTGGACACGTGTTTCGGGGTATTACCCCTCATCAGCAGGGATAGGCCGTGTACTGGGGTTGCCGATGGCTGCCAATATCTGCCAGGTATAGTACCACTCAGGCGCGTAGGTGCGGGATCCCAGGCTCGTCAGCCCACTGCTCACGGGAGCTTTAAAGTTACAAATGGGGGTGGGGTCGCACACTACTCACACACCGGCGGTGTCGCCCCCAAGGACTCTGGTCAATGTAGTAAAGTGTTCGCGATGCATCATCTTTCGATCTTCTGCTATCTTCGCTGTCTTCGCCATCCCTGGACACGTGTTTCGGGGTATTACCCCTCATCAGCAGGGATAGGCCGTGTACTGGGGTTGCCGATGGCTGCCAATATCTGCCAGGTATAGTACCACTCAGGCGCGTAGGTGCGGGATCCCAGGCTCGTCAGCCCACTGCTCACGGGAGCTTTAAAGTTACAAATGGGGGTGGGGTCGCCCCTAAGAACTCTGGTCAATGTAGTAAAGTGTTCGCGATGCATCATCTTTCGATCTTCTGCTATCTTCGCTGTCTTCGCCATCCCTGAACACGTGTTTCGGGGTATTACCCCTCATCAGCAGGGATAGGCCGTGTACTGGGGTTGACTATGGCTGCCAATATCTGCCAGGTATAGTACCACTCAGGCGAGTAGGTGCGGGATCCCAGGCTCGTCAGCCCACTGCTCACGGGACTTTAAAGTTACAAATGGGGGTGGGGTCGCACACTACTCACACACCGTCGGTGTCGCCCCTAAGGACTCCGGTCAATGTAGTAAAGTGTTCGTGATGCATCATCTTTCGATCTTCTGCTATCTTCACTGTCTTTGCCATCCCTGGACACGTGTTTGGGTATTACCCCTCATCAGCAGGGATAGGCCGTGTACTGGGGTTGCCGATGGCTGCCAATATCTGCCAGGTATAGTACCACTCAGGCGCGTAGGTGCGGGATCCCAGACTCGTCAGCCCACTGCTCACGGGAGCATTAAAGTTACAAATGGGGGTGGGGTCGCACACTACTCACACACCGGCGGTGACGCCCCTAAGGACTCTGGTCAATGTAGTAAAGTGTTCGCGATGCATCATCTTTCAATCTTCTGCTATCTTCGCTGTCTTCGCCATCCCTGGACACGTGTTTTGGGGTATTACCCCTCATCAGCAGGGATAGGCCGTGTACTGGGGTTGCCGATGGCTGCCAATATCTGCCAGGTATAGTACCACTCAGGCGCGTAGGTGCTGGATCCCAGGCTCGTCAGCCCACTGCTCACGGGAGCTTTAAAGTTACAAATGGGGGTGGGGTCGCACACTACTCACACACCGGCGGTGTCGCCCCTAAGGACTCTGGTCAATGTAGTAAAGTGTTCGCGATGCATCATCTTTCGATCAGAGTCCTTAGGGGCGACACCGCCGGTGTGTGAGTAGTGTGCGACCTCACCCCCATTTGTAACTTTAAAGCTCCCTTGAGCAGCAGGCTGACGAGCCTGGGATCCCGCACCTATGCGCCTGAGTGGTACTATACCTGGCAGATATTGGCAGCCATCGGCTACCCCAGTACACGGCCTATCCCTGCTGATGAGGGGTAATACCCCGAAACACGTGTCCAGGGATGGCGAAGACAGCGAAGATAGCAGAAGATCGAAAGATGATGCATCGCGAACACTTTACTACATTGACCAGAGTCCTTAGGGGCGACACCGCCGGTGTGTGAGTAGTGTGCGACCCCACCCCCATTTGTAACTTTAAAGCTCCCTTGAGCAGCAGGCTGACGAGCCTGGGATCCCGCACCTACGCGCCTGAGTGGTACTATACCTGGCAGATATTGGCAGCCATCGGCAACCCCAGTACACGGCCTATCCCTGCTGATGAGGGGTAATACCCCGAAACACGTGTCCAGGGATGGCGAAGACAGCGAAGATAGCAGAAGATCGAAAGATGATGCATCGCGAACACTTTACTACATTGACCAGAGTCCTTAGGGGCGACACCGCCGGTGTGTGAGTAGCGTGCGACCCCACCCCCATTTGTAACTTTAAAGCTCCCTTGAGCAGCAGGCTGACGAGCCTGGAATCCCGCACCTACGCGCCTGAGTGGTACTATACCTGGCAGATATTGGCAGCCATCGGCAACCCCAGTACACGGCCTATCCCTGCTGATGAGGGGTAATACCCCGAAACACGTGTCCAGGGATGGCGAAAACAGCGAAGATAGCAGAAGATCGAAAGATGATGCATTGCAAACACTTTACTACATTGACCAGAGTCCTTAGGGGCGACACCGCCGGTGTGTGAGTAGTGTGCGACCCCACCCCCATTTGTAACTTTTAAGCTCCCTTGAGCAGCAGGCTGACGAGCCTGGGATCCCGCACCTACGCGCCTGAGGGTTACTATACCTGGCAGATATTGGCAGCCATCGGCAACCCCTGTACACGGCCTATCCCTGCTGCTGAGGGGTAATACCCCAAAACACGTGTCCAGGGATGGCGAAGACAGCGAAGATAGCAGAAGATCGAAAGATGATGCATCGCGAACACTTTACTACATTGACCAGAATCCTTAGGGGCGACACCGCCGGTGTGTGAGTAGTGTGCGACCCCACCCCCATTTGTAACTTTAAAGCTCCCTTGAGCAGCAGGCTGACGAGCCTGGGATCCCGCACCTACGCGCCTGAGTGGTACTATACCTGGCAGATATTGGCAGCCATCGGCAACCACAGTACACAGCCTATCCCTGCTGATGAGGGGTAATACCCCGAAACACGTGTCCAGGGATGGCGAAGACAGCGAAGATAGCAGAAGATCGAAAGATGATGCATCGCGAACACTTTACTACATTGACCAGAGTCCCTAGGGGCGACACCGCCGGTGTGTGAGTAGTGTGCGACCCCACCCCCATTTGTAACTTTAAAGCTCCCTTGAGCAGCAGGCTGACGAGCCTGGGATCCCGCACCTACGCGCCTGAGTGGTACTATACCTGGCAGATATTGGCAGCCATCGGCAACCCCAGTACACGGCCTATCCCTGCTGATGAGGGGTAATACCCCGAAACACGTGTCCAGGGATGGCGAAGACAGCGAAGATAGCAGAAGATAGAAAGATGATGCATCGCAAACACTTTACTACATTGACCAGAGTCCTTAGGGGCGACACCGCCGGTGTGTGAGTAGCGTGCGACCCCACCCCCATTTGTAACTTTAAAGCTCCCTTGAGCAGCAGGCTGACGAGCCTGGAATCCCGCACCTACGCGCCTGAGTGGTACTATACCTGGCAGATATTGGCAGCCATCGGCAACCCCAGTACACGGCCTATCCCTGCTGATGAGGGGTAATACCCCGAAACACGTGTCCAGGGATGGCGAAGACAGCGAAGATAGCAGAAGATCGAAAGATGATGCATCGCGAACACTTTACTACATTGACCAGAGTCCTTAGGGGCGACACCGCCGGTGTGTGAGTAGTGTGCGACCCCACCCCCATTTGTAACTTTAAAGCTCCCTTGAGCAGCAGGCTGACGAGCCTGGGATCCCGCACCAACGCGCCTGAGGGTTACTATACCTGGCAGATATTGGCAGCCATCGGCAACCCCAGTACACGGCCTATCCCTGCTGATGAGGGGTAATACCCCAAAACACGTGTCCAGGGATGGCGAAGACAGCAAAGATAGCAGAAGATCGAAAGATGATGCATCGCAAACACTTTACTACATTGACCAGAGTCCTTAGGGGCGACACCGCCGGTGTGTGAGTAGTGTGCGACCCCACCCCCATTTGTAACTTTAAAACTCCCTTGAGCAGCAGGCTGACGAGCCTGGGATCCCGCACCAACGCGCCTGAGTGGTACTATATCTGGCAGATATTGGCAGCCATCGGCAACCACAGTACACGGCCTATCCCTGCTGATGAGGGGTAATACCCCGAAACACGTGTCCAGGGATGGCGAAGACAGCGAAGATAGCAGAAGATCGAAAGATGATGCATCGCAAACACTTTACTACATTGACCAGAGTCCTTAGGGGCGACACCGCCGGTGTGTGAGTAGTGTGCGACCCCACCCCCATTTGTAACTTTAAAGCTCCCTTGAGCAGCAGGCTGACGAGCCTGGGATCCCGCACCTACGCGCCTGAGTGGTACTATACCTGGCAGATATTGGCAGCCATCGGCAACCCCAGTACACGGCCTATCCCTGCTGTTGAGGGGTAATACCCCGAAACACGTGTCCAGGGATGGCGAAGACAGCGAAGATAGCAGAAGATCGAAAGATGATGCATCGCGAACACTTTACTACATTGACCAGAGTCCTTAGGGGCGACACCGCCGGTGTGTGAGTAGTGTGCGACCCCACCCCCATTTGTAACTTTAAAGCTCCCTTGAGCAGCAGGCTGACGAGCCTGGGATCCCGCACCTACGCGCCTGAGTGGTACTATACCTGGCAGATATTGGCAGCCATCGGCAACCCCAGTACACGGCCTATCCCTGCTGATGAGGGGTAATACCCCGAAACACGTGTCCAGGGATGGCGAAGACAGCGAAGATAGCAGAAGATCGAAAGATGATGCATCGCGAACACTTTACTACATTGACCAGAGTCCTTAGGGGCGACACCGCCGGTGTGTGAGTAGTGTGCGACCCCACACCCATTTGTAACTTTAAAGCTCCCTTGAGCAGCAGGCTGACGAGCCTGGGATCCCGCACCTACGCGCCTGAGGGTTACTATACCTGGCAGATATTGGCAGCCATCGGCAACCCCAGTACACGGGCCTATCCCTGCTGATGAGGGGTAATACCCCGAAACACGTGTCCAGGGATGGCGAAGATAGCAGAAGATCGAAAGATGATGCATCGCGAACACTTTACTACATTGACCAGAGTCCTTAGGGGCGACACCGCCGGTGTGTGAGTAGTGTGCGACCCCACCCCCATTTGTAACTTTAAAGCTCCCTTGAGCAGCAGGCTGACGAGCCTGGGATCCCGCTCCTACGCGCCTGAGTGGTACTATACCTGGCAGATATTGGCAGCCATCGGCAACCCCCGTACACGGCCTATTCCTGCTGATGAGGGGTAATACCCCGAAACACGTGTCCAGGGATGGCGAAGACAGCGAAGATAGCAGAAGATCGATAGATGATGCATCGCGAACACTTTACTACATTGACCGGAGTCCTTAGGGGCGACACCGCCGGTGTGTGAGTAGTGTGCGACCCCACCCCCATTTGTAACTTTAAAGCTCCCTTGAGCAGCAGGCTGACGAGCCTGGGATCCCGCACCTACGCGCCTGAGGGTTACTATACCTGGCAGATATTGGCAGCCATCGGCAACCCCAGTACACGGCCTATCCCTGCTGATGAGGGGTAATACCCCAAAACACGTGTCCAGGGATGGCGAAGACAGCAAAGATAGCAGAAGATCGAAAGATGATGCATCGCGAACACTTTACTACATTGACCAGAGTCCTTAGGGGCGACACCGCCGGTGTGTGAGTAGTGTGCGACCCCACCCCCATTTGTAACTTAAAAGCTCCCTTGAGCAGCAGGCTGACGAGCCTGGGATCCCGCACCTACGCGCCTGAGTGGTACTATACCTGGCAGATATTGGCAGCCATCGGCAACCCCAGTACACGGCCTATCCCTGCTGATGAGGGGTAATACCCCGAAACACGTGTCCAGGGATGGCGAAGACAGCGAAGATAGCAGAAGATCGAAAGATGATGCATCGCGAACACTTTACTACATTGACCAGAGTCCTTAGGGGCGACACTGCCGGTGTGTGAGTAGTGTGCGACCCCACCCCCATTTGTAACCCACTTTTACATAGTTACCCATCCTTTAGGCGAGAATTCCGTAAATTATTCGACAGGCACATGTATACCCATTCTACTGATACGGAATTATTAGATCTTAAACAGGGTACTCAGGATCTCGTTGCCTATATAACCAAGTTTCGCAGGCTGGTGGTCGAATCCAACTGGCCTGAAGAAAAACGCAGCACTATATTCTACAGGGGTTGACGGGATGACTTAAAGGATGCCTTATCTCAGATTGTTGATCTCCCCACCTCATGTGCCGCTCTTATTGATCTGGTAGTGAAAATTGACCATCGAATTCATGAAAGGAAGAAGGAGAGAGGGAAGCATGAGTACCGATATGTTGCTATGAAAGAGAAAAAGAGTGCTCCAGAGAAATCCACTGACGATAGTGAACCTATGCAGATAGGTATAGTCAGAGGACCTCTGACTCCTGAAGAAAGACAGAGAAGGAGAACACTGAGACTCTGTTTGTATTGTGGTAAGGCAGGTCACTTTCTAAGAGAGTGTCCAGTTAAACCTGCACAGTCAAAGTATTCGGGAAACTAGTAAGCCTGGGTTCTTGTGAGACGAGGAACCCAGGTAGGTCTGGCCTTACAGTCTCTTCCTCTGATTATACCAACACCCCCACTAATCATTTATATGTATCTGCATATCTAACTCAAGGTGCACATGGTCTACATGTATTAGTAATGATAGATTCTGGGGCATCTGGGAATTACATGGACGTGGAATGGGCAAAGGAGAACATGATATCTTGTACTAAAAGAGAGATAGCCAGTAATGTCACCACCATAGATGGCAGCTCTCTTATTTCTGGTCCTGTAACTCATCGTACCACCCCATTACACATGACAATAGAACCTGATCATCATGAGGATTTAATGTTCAATTTAATTTGTTCTCCACAATTCCCGGTGCTCCTGGGTATTCCATGGTTGAGGTCACAAAACCCTAACATAAATTGGGAGACTTCTACTATAACATTTCCTCCCGCTACTCCTTCTCCTCTAGTAGGGGCAGCTGTGGACGAAGCACACTTAGTTAGAGAAAGTAGTGAGAGCAGACCTGTCCTACCACCCTGTTATCAAGATCTACAGGCGGTCTTTGATGTTAAAGAAGCTGATGTTCTTCCCCCACACAGGGTCTACGACTGCCGTATTGATCTCGAGGCAGGGGCCAGAATTCCATGCAGCAGAGTCTACGCACTCACCGAAAAAGAGAATGTATATTTACGTGACTATCTAGACACTATGCTTGAGAAAGGGTTTATCCGACAGTCTCGTTCTCCAGCTTCTTCCTCATTGTTTTTTATTCCGAAACGAGAAGGGGGTCTTCGCTGCTGCATCGATTATCGGAAGTTAAATTACGTCACCATAAAGAATCGTTACCCTCTGCCTCTTATCGCCTCTCTCCTTGACCGAATCCGCAATGCCCACTTCTTTACCAAGTTAGACTTACGTTGTGCATATCATCTGGTGCGGGTCAAGGAGGGAGACGAGTGGAAGACGGCCTTTTGCACCAAATTCGGTCTCTTCGAGTACCTTGTAATGCCCTTTGGGCTTTGCAATGCCCCTGCGGCATTTCAATTTTTCATAAATGAAGTCTTAAAGGACATGCTTGAGATATATGTAATTGCATATATAGATGACTTGTTAATTTTTTCCCCTACTCTGGCAGTACACGAACAGCATGTACGCAACGTGTTAGAACGTTTGCTAGAAAATCGATTATACTGTAAGCTAGAAAAGTGTACTTTCCACACCCAAGAGGTTCCCTTTTTGGGATATGTTGTTTCTCCGAAGGGCCTTCGCATGGATTCCACCAAGGTGGAGGCTGTTCTGGCATGGCCTGCTCCTCGTTCAGTAAAAGAAATCCAAAGTTTTTTGGGGCTGGCCAATTTTTATCGGCGGTTTATCCGGAACTTCTCAGCCCTGGTTTCACCCATTACAGCTTTGTTAGAGAAGGGGGTTCCCTTTGTATGGTCCTGTGAGGCAGAGCATTCCTTTCAACTCCTAAAGGAAGCTTTCACCAGTGCCCCTGTCTTGTGAAATCCAGATCCAGCACTGCCCTTTGTGGTGGAGGTAGACGCTTCCCAAGTGGCAGTGGGAGGCGTTCTGTCTCAAGCAGATACGGTGTCCGGCGAGTGTCATCCGGTAGCCTATTACTCACATAAGTTCACCCCTGCTGAATATAACTATGCCGTGGGGGATAAGGAACTCCTAGCCATCAAAAGAGCTTTTGAAGAGTGGAGGCAGTACCTCCTAGGTGCCAGACATCCTGCAGTAGTATATACAGACCATCGTAACCTCCAATACATCAAGTCAGCCAAGGCGCTTTCCATGAGACAATTGCGTTGGTCCCAATTTTTAGTGAGTTCGACTTCACTGTCCAATACAGACCTGGGAACAAAAATGGCAAGGCAGATGCCCTTTCACGATTAGGATTTGAATCCCCTGCAGAACCAGTAGAACAGACCTTTATCATTCCCAGAACGAATATCGTAGGAAGCATACAGACTGAGGAGGATTTCCTGGCACAAGTTAGGAACAGTCAAGCCTCGATAGACCTGACCACTGTGGTGGGTTCACATGAGACTTCTACGAGGGGAGGCCTTGTTTGGGTTCAAGGGGGAGTGGTGTCACCAACAAGAGAGTTACAGGAGCAAGTTTTGAAGTGGTACCATTCCCATCCGGTAGCAGGTCATCCAGGGATCAAAAAATCTATCAAAACAGTGCGTGACCGTTTTTGGTGGCCGAATATGCTTAAAGACATAGAAGACTATGTTAAGACATGTCATGTATGCGCGCAAACTAAGGTATCACACCTCAATCCCGTGGGCCTTCTCATGCTGTTGCCTTCCCCTCCTGGCCCTTGGCATACTGTGTCACTTGATTTTATAGTGGAACTACCACTCACAAAGTTGAAGAACAATACCTTGCTAGTGGTAGTAGACCTATTCACAAAGATGGCTCATTTTGTGCCTTTAAAAGGTTTACCCACGGCAGTTGAATTGGCATCCATATTCATGCAACAGATTGTTCGACTTCATGGTTTCCCTTCTGTCCTGGTGTCTGATAGAGGAGCCCAATTTGTGTCAAGATTCTGGAAATGTTTATGTTCTTTGCTCCAGATAGAAGTCCGTTTGTCCTCAAGTCACCACCCACAGTCAGATGGACAGACGGAGAGGGTCAACCAGTGTTTTGAACAGTACATACGGAATCAGGTGTTACAATCCCTAATGGATTGGGATGAACTAGTGTGGTTAGCTGAAATCTCATATAACAACAGTACACACACCTCCATCAACACCACTCCATTCTTTTGTTCTTATACCACCCTAAGTTGTTACCCTCCAGAAGTTCTACAAATTGTCCGACCCCTGCTGCTTCTGACAGGATAGAGAGACTACTTGAAGTACACAAGAATGCATTAGATAGTCTTGAGATGGCAAAGGTGAGATACACAGAAGGGGCAAATCTACACAGGAGATTGGAACCTATTTACGCACCGGGAAATGAGGTCTGGCTCTCCACAAAATACATTACTCTGGGGGGTCCACGCAAGTTTAACACCAAATACATAGGTCCCTATAAGGTGGAAAAGATGATCAATCCTGTTGCCATGAAACTAATACTCCCCCCTTCGTTTAAGATTCACCCAGTATTCCATGTGTCACTGTTAAAACCGGTTGAACCAGGGACTAGATTGCCTGTGCGACCTGCTCCTATAACTCTTCAGGAATCGGAGGAATATGAGGTCGAGGCCATCCTAGATTCCCGTAGAGTGAGGAACAAATTACAATATTTGGTCCATTGGAAAGGTTACGGTATGGAGGAGCTCACCTGGGAACCCGCTTCTAACATTCATGCACCTCGACTGTTACGGGTGTATCATCAGAAACATCCTGTTAAGCCCAAACCGGGAGGGGAGCATTGTGGGGGGAGTGTGCTGTCATGCCTCGAGCCTCCTGCAACACTGTCCCTTTAAATTTCTCGCTATTTAGGACACCAAGACCTAAGGAGCGACGCTTCACGTTCTTGCGTCTAGCTCCGTCTGGTGCAGTGTCCGTCCTGTTCCTGATTTGCCTGACTTCCGTTTCTGTGTACTTCCTGCATTTTCAGCTCGGAGGGAGTGTCCCCAGCCCCCGCGTTCCTGTGCGGGCTCCGGTATTCTCTCTCTCCCCCTGCAGCGGCTAGAATACAGCAGGCGTTCTCTTTCTGTGCCTGTTTCTTGGTTGCTGTACGTTTACGGGTATTTCCGTGAACATTCTTCCCCGCCTAGAGTCTCGCCCGGCGGCCGGGTTTTTCCCCGCCATCCGGCTGGGCTCTGCCTCCTTGATTCCCCCCTTTTCGTTTAGCGCCGCCCGACAGCCGGGTTTGTTCTCCGCTGTCCGGCCGGGCTTATTCCTGTCAATCCCTCGTTTGAGTTGCTCCACCCGGCAGCCGGGCTTGGTCTCCGCTGCCCGGTTGGGTTTTCTCTTACTACCCCTTTAGATAGTTAGTTAGTTTCTTTCTCCTATTTTTCTCTCTCTGAAATATATAGATTCCCTGGTCCTCCTTATTCATTGTTTTCCCCCCCTTTTGTAAGCTTATCCCCTTGATTGATATCTTGTCCGGGGACAGCTTCACGTATTTGTTGGAGTTCTTGCGTGGACTTGAGTGGGGTGCAGCCTACATCTTCCCGACGTAGAATCACGGTAACAGCGCTTTGCGCTGCACATTATATTTGTTTAGGTTCATGTCAAGAACAGAAATCTGAATATATATGTCTTGTTTTCATAGATGTTCATACAACCGACAGGGATATTGGCAATAGTTTTATTGCATTCCATCATACTATTGGATGTTTTCTTCGAGTCTTCTACAACAGCCAGAGTGAGAAGTATAACCAGTCAAATCGTATTGCACTTGCTTGTATTGAAGTAAAGGTTGCTTACGTTTATGTTATGTCATTTTTGCCACAGCTCCAGGTGAGATTTCTAATATGATCCTACACATCTGTTCTGCGACATTTCAGACAACCCTTTGGTATGTAATGTTTAGGTGCATAAAGGTATCAGAGTGTATGTAGGTATAGTGTTTCCTTTAGACAAGGTTGCTTACTTATCTTTTCTTGCAGCCTACCTGTTGTCCAGCCCCCAATTGGAGTTACCACGCATCCATTCTGAAGACCACCTTCATGCACTTTTTTCCCCCAACCTTTCCTTGTTTTGTCTCCCTGTTTTCCCCTGGCGAGTCTCTCTTACTCTAGTGTTTGATAGAGTCGGAAGACTGTAGGGGAAGGCTGTGGAATATTCTTCGGATTCCTGACGCTCCTGCGGAACCTACTTGCAACCATTACACCCCTGCTCTTTATCATTTATATCAATGGTTTGAGCGGTCATTTGAAGAGTGCAACCCCAGACGTCCCCATAATTAATGGCAAACCGCTGCCTGTACTCCTTTACGCAGACGATGCGGTCCTAATGGGCCGCACCCCGAATGCCTTGCGCTCCTTGGTCCAAAGTTTTGTGGACTACATGGATGGGTTGGACCTATGTGTAAACTACAATAAATCATTTATTATGTCTTGTGGCCCTGGGAAACGCCAACTTAATTCTATACACGTAGAGAGTAACAGACTTACCTGCACCCAGAATTTCCCGTACTTGGGGATGATCTTTGCTACGGAATGATTCAGCCACCCTGACCCAAGAAATTATAAAAGACTGCCTTGGATGTGAAAGAGGGATGGAGATTCCCTGGCTTTCGGGGGTGTATAAAAGTTTGTGCAGTATCGATAAAGGTGATATTTTTCTGGATCCGGTTACATCTAGATCTGTACATAAGAATGATTTGAAGAAAGCACTCTACGCACTTTATGATATGGACAGGGTCAGGGAAGAATCCAAGAAAACTACTGTCCTTATTTACATGGGCAGGGAAACATTCAGTCACATTCTGCCGTTATACCTCATGTTGCCAATGACAAACTGGGAACGAAGCTTATTGTTTCGATTGAGGTCTGGGTCTGTAAGATTTTTGTTGAATTTTCCTCTAGGTTATCTGTCAACGGGTGATAACATAAAATGCCCTTGCGATGGAGTAAGTGCACAAACGGATCTGCACTTCCTTTTTATTTGTAAATATTATTTAAAATATATAAAATGTTTTTTAATTCCTCTTTTTAAAAAATATAGACCAATCACCATGGGGTAATCTTATCAATTATTGCTCTCCCTGGATAATGAGGAAATAATTTGTCGCACTAGCACTTTCCTGAAGACTTCGGTACGTGCTCGAAAAATGATGGACAATCCTTGACTACTCTCTATTTCATAATTGGAAATGTTGTCTTGCCTGATTTAATTTTGTATGCTTGCATTATGTAATATTTTATTGCTTTTGTATGTACTTTTAAGAATTCATGCAATTCGAATAAAGATTCCTGAACTGAACTGAACTGAACATACTTTTTTAAATGTTTTGAAAAGTGTATTAGTTATTGATAGAAACATGAACGAGCAAGATTTTAATTAAAAGCACACTGAGGTGAGTTCTCTTCAAGCACATATGAATCAGGAATCTGGCCCCCATCAACAGTGATGAACATTTTCCAATGTGCTGAAGTATTTGGTGAATAATTAAATTGCAGTACAGCAAAATATGAATTTTCAGCACTTAAATAGGCAAAGGTGTGAATTGAATCTCTATACAAAAACAAAAAACACGGCAAAATATTATAATCAATATTATGAGGTGAGTGCATGGTCGTCCCAGGCACCATTATGTGGGGAGAGAGCAGACCTCTACAAAATTACGCGCTCACGGCTCAATGACTTTGCAATGAAACAACTTTTGACTATTATGAATTGTCTTATCACCTTGTTTGTTGCCAGTGATAAAGGTGAATGGGGCTGGATATTAGTACAATATGTGCCCCTAGATATGGCTAACTAAATGGTGATTTTAGTTTTGTCTCGTATATACTAGCATTCTTGCCACCCTTAGCCTTCTTGAGAATTTGGAAGTGTTTTATATGTTACTAATCCCACCTTTATTTTAAGCTTCCTTATTTTCCCTCATAGTAGCAACATAGGGAGCTGGGCTTTTGCTACTGTAGATGCGGGGCTCCAGTTTAGTTTTTAGTTTTCTCACTCCTCTCCTGTTTTTGTGTTTATTGCTTTGAACTATTGCAAACCCTTGGACACGCCCCTTCTTTCTAGGAAACCCAAGTTTAACATGCTACCTCATCAGCCAGTGGTAGAGCTCTTGGGAAACACCATCTTGGTATTTGTGATTTCATTACCCCAATTTAACCAGATATTCTCTTTATTACAGAAACCTGGCTTCATGAAGCCTCCAGTCCCCAATATCTAGTTAGACATCCCGAAACTATTCTATTTGAAATGTTGACCGATTTGGGAAGGTAAGATTCTATAATTTTTCATTCCCGCTTCCCCCTACCATTTTAGATGCCCCTTTCATTGGTCTCAACAGATCGCCCACCTGGCCCATAAGATTTCTTTGCACATGAACTACCAAACCTTTTAGAACCTTTTATTTTGAAATACCCTAGGCTCCTCTAACTGGGGGACTTTGGCTTTCATAGTAATGATCTCAACTACTCAGATCCCATTAACCTCTTTGATTTGCTTTCATCCATGAGCCCCCTTCTTGATACAACGGGTCCTCGCTTACAAATCTTTTTGGGAGTTCACAAACAGCTCTATTTGGAGAATTGAGCTGTTTGGTACTGCAAAAAAGCATTTTGAAATGTACAAAAGGCAAATTGCGATTTGGTAACTTGTTTCCGAATTGAAATTTGGTTTTGCGATTCAGTATTTGTAAGGATGTGTTCAGAGCGTCCTTCGCAAATACTGAATCACAATGGTATATATTAAATATTTGGGGCCAAATTACAGTTGTAAAATATTATTTTTTAATGGAGTACTGAAGGTAGAGGTAACCATTTGCGAATGGGAAGGGGTGCCCATGGGACAACTGCCTGCTCTTAAAAAATGAAACTTCGACATTTCATTTTTTGTTTTTGAAATCCAGCCCAATTTCCTTTGAGAAAAACGGGCTGCATTTAAAAAAAAAAAAAGTAGCTTTATTTGAAAGCAATCACAGACATGGTGGTCTGGTGACCCCAGCAGGCCACCTTCCTGTGAGGACTATTATTCCCAATGTGTCACAAACTGTGACCTACTTCATTAATATTCATGAGGTAGGTCAATTTGTGGCCCACCAGGAATCACTGAGTAAAAGTTCTAAGGTTTCTTATATTAGGAATTGCGATTTCCTAATTGCGATTCGGTAAGAATCGCAAGTTGGAAATGCTAATTCCTAATTTTGATATATCTGGCCCAATATTCTCTATAAATTTTTAGAATTTTAAGAGTCTGATGTCCCCATTACCACCTGTTAGACATACAGTGTCTCCTCACTTCAACTTTGGCAGGACATATCCACCTTTTTTATCTACACAATTGCCTTACTTCAGTCAGACATCCCCTTGTATCATCCCTAGCCTTGATGCTTGACGCTCTTGAGGAAGGTGCCTTTAAAAATTACTTTGTCCTCATGAACTTTTAGTCACCCTCCTCAGTTGTGGTTATCACCCTCCCGTTAGAAACTAAAGCAGATTTCCACTTAGATCTATGTCCCCTGGTATTGCAATCCTCACTCCGGAGGTAACTGTTTCAATTCTCCCATCTTTATGCAACCTCTCTATCTCCACATTCGCTATTCTTGATTGTTGCAAGGAAGCACATGAAATACCCCTCCCCAAACAACTGTCAGCTACCCCAAAGTTCTCACCAACTACTGTCCAATCTTGATACAATCGTGAAGAGGCAACACCATATCAACTAGCTCATGGTTATAAATTCCATAATTTCACAACTTCAGACAAGTAAAGTCCATTTCAATCAAATAGACAAAAACGGATTGGCAATTGAATCCATTATCAAAATCCTTTATTTTCATTAATCTCCTTAAGATGTAAAGACAGCCAACGCGGTTCATTCCCACATGAGCGGAACTTCCTCAGGGCAATAGTAGCTCATGTCACAGTGTATGACATCCAAATTCATCAGTTCAATGCAGCCAGTCTGCCCATTTGCATAATGCAAGCATTATTCAGACCAATCTGTATTAGTATATTAATATAGTTAATATACATTTCCTGAATTTCAAAGTTAATTGATTGGAAAGAAGCCATTCCGCTCACAAACACCAAATACATTTGGGAAGGGAGGCAAATGATCCAATCTTGCTTTTACCTTTTCTGATGGAGACTCTGGCAAATAATATCAATAAACAGCTCTCATTCTACCTAGAAGAGAAGAATTCCGTTGACTTCTTTCAATCAGGATTTTACCCACTCCATAGGACAGAAACCCTCTTGTTTCTACAACTGATAACCGTAGGCCAATCCTGGACCATGGGCATTCTGCTACTCTTGTGTTAGCAGATCTGTCAGTGGTATTTGACGCTGTCTACCATGCCGTGTTAAAAGACATTTCCAACTCTGGGCTTTGCCACTCAACACTTACTTGAAACTTTTCCTTTCTCTCTAACAGAACAAAGGTTGTATTTATCACAACTTTAAAATCTAACTCTGTTCCTCTAACTACTGGTGTCTCAAAGGGCTTTTTTCAAGTCCTATGATTTCAATGGTTCCATTTCTTCTTTGGTCAAACATATTTGCTTCTTTGGACTTGATACTATCTCTTTTGCTGGTGACTCACCCATTTTTATTTCCATCAGTAAAAAGCAGGACTGTGCTCAATCAAACATTAATTTTTGCCTGAGTGCTGTTGCTGACTGGATGAGATTCCACTGCCTCAAAATGAACAGAGAAAAAATTGAGATCCTTATGTTCGACTATCAAACACCTTTATGATCTCCTGCTTGGTGGCCTTGGGAATTACTTTCTCCTCCCTCCCTGATGCCTTCTGTCAAAAACCTGGGCTTTATCATCAACCTTCATCTGACCTTCGACAATTAAATCAATCATGTCTCTAGAACCTGTTTCCTTCTACTAAGAATGGTCAAATAAATCACTGCCTATCTTCCTCCATCGAGCCGAAAAACTATGATTTACTCTTTACTCACCTCTCACTTGGTTACTGTAACTCAGTCTATCCTGGGTTGTCTGACTTCCTGATTCAGCATCTGTGGACAGTCTGAAATTCTGCAGTGAGACTCATCCTGGTTCTCCCTGCATCTTCATATTCTCATTTGTGTGAGCTTCATCGGCTTCCCATGAAGCAGGGCTTCAGATTCAAGGCTCACTGCTTGGTGCACAGAACAGTCAACACTCAGGCTCTGGTTCATTAGGTGTCAAAACTGTCCTTATTTTCATGCTCGCAGTTTATGGTCTCTACCTATCAATCTGCTAATTCTGCCTTGCTTCCCTAAGGCTTGACTCGGTGGTCAATCTGTTTATGGTCTGGCTTCCAAACTCTGAAACTCACTTCCCCTTTCCTTGAAATCCATCTCCTACCATTTGTCTTTTAGTAAAACATTAGAAACGCTAACCTTTTCCCTCAAGTATATTGTATTGCACATTTTCTGTATGAAGCACCAGGACTCCCCTCTCGGTATTTGTCACACTTTACAAAACTCATAAGATCATTTAACCTTTGTGGGAGACAAATCTACCAAACACTGGTATTGGATGAGTTGTGGCATTATTTTCATGTGATAGTTCATTGGCTTTGTGGTTAGTTGGTCATTGGACATCCATGGACATCCATGCGGTTCATGGCCATGATAGACTGAGAGAAAGAATGGATCACTTGAACCTGTATTAACAGGGTCAGGTATGTTGACCAACTTAAAAATCCTCATTCACGTACAGGAGTGGTAAAGCGGTATATCCTGATTCTCCGCTTCTCTTAGAAGGTGAAAGCATCAGCATTGGGTCTTTTTGACAATGTGATTTCCTCCACCTGGAGGTAGAACAACTGGTGAAAGCAGTAGGGAAACTTTATTTCGTAGGAGAGGAGGCAAGGTCCAAAAATTAGGGCGGTGCGCTTATAGAAATGTTACTGTTCTATAGCACCTCTTCTTCCATGTGAAAGGTTGACATGTTTCAGCCTTGTGCTCGCCCAAAAGGGTCGGGCTGGGGCACCATCACAGGAGCGAGCACAAGCCGAGCAACCTACAGCTTCAGGTCCCAGAGCCCGCCAGTCACCCGAGAAAGCCTGAGTTCAGGAGAAATAAGTTATAGGTACTAATGACCAGTTATGAATTAAGGAGAAGGGTGAGTTACTTACCTACCCCTACAGAGTGTTTAAAATTAGCTATCTCTTATCTACATACGTCCTGAAGATAGTCCCCTGAATCTTTTAGGCGAGCACAAGGCTGAAACATGTCGACCTTTCACATGGATGATGAGGTGCTATAGAACAAGCTATTTTTATAAGCGCACCGTCCTAATTTTTTAACCTTGCCTCCTCTCCTACCGAATAGTTTCTTTGGGAAGGAACCGATAGCAATTGTAACTCACTATATTTCTACCATCTCTGATCACCACTGCTATCACCAGTTGGTCTACCTCCAGGTCATTCACTCCTCCCCTTTCACTCAAAGTGTGCATGACTCGTCTCAGGCTGGCCAAACAGTCAAGGGCACTTTGCATGTTCTCACCCAGGCTGTATTGCAGCCTGGGTGGAGAGCATGCACAAGCTCCCATTTGCTGTCTGAGCACCGAACCATGGCGCTCAGACCAATCACAATGCTGCAATGGATTGTAGTAATTGGCTTAGGGGAGACTGTGTGCCTCCTCCTTCCGGGACTACCCTGGAAGAAGAGCTTCGACAGAGGAGAGATGCAGGCCATCAAAAGGTAAGTGCTTTTTTATAAATAATACTTTGTTTATGACCCTCCCCACCCCAACACCCCCTTTCCCTACCTGCCGCCACTGTCTGCTTCACTCTACTACTGCTGTCTCTGCCAGCAGACTATTCCATATGTTGGCCAAAAGTTATAGTGGTTTTCAAAAGCCCAATTGTGACCTAGTAGGCATTCGGTACCCTTTGTCTGCCCTTCGTAGCTAGGGCATTACCTCTTAACCACTCTCTATTTCTCCTCGGCTCCCCGGTGAGAGTGAGTGTAGTGCTATAGCGGTTGGCCCTCTAGTGGTTAATTTAGTAAAAAAAGAAGTGTTATGGCTCTCATCAGGAGGCAGCTTCGACCAGCCCATTTCTCCTGTTAGCGCTGCCTAACACAGAGCCAGCCAAACCCTACAAGTGGGGAGAGGATGTGTTGTAATGGCCAGAGCTGCCAGAGCTTGGGAACAAGGGGCCTCATTTATGAAAAGTGACGCATCGCTGCGTGAAAACAGCGATGCGTCACTTTTCACTGCGCCCTCCTTGCACCACCAATGATGCGTCATATTTACAGTATGACGCATCATGGCGCAAGGAGTTACAGATACATCAGTATTTCTGACGTATCTGTATGGCGCAAAAGTGGCGCATTGCTGGAGTGTGTCACAAAAGTGACGCAACTCCAGCAATGTATCCTTTCACATGGGGCAAGCCCCATGCGAAAGGGCCTGCGTCAGTCTTACGCCTGCTGTGAGGCAGGCGTAAGAAATTGACGCATTTGTGTCCTAGAAGTGGTGCAGTGAAATCACATAGATTTCACTGCGTCACTTCTACGACCCTTTCTTGTGTCAATACGCCCCCCTTGCATACATTATACCTGGCGCAGGTATAATGTGGCGCAGGGGTTTACAAAGTGACGCATCTACCTAGATGCGTCACTTTGTAAATATGGTGCAACAAGGCGCATTTTTTACGCCACTGGTGCATCACAAAAAGTGACGCACCAGCGGCGTAAAAGTGACGCATAGCCTCATAAATGAGGCCCAAGGTTTGGGTCTCAGCACCAGCTCAACATCCTGTGATTCTGGGCGAATCACTTAATCTCCCTGTGCCCACAAAAAATGAATGTGTCCTTAACTGGTGCTCAAGCACCGGTGTTGATGATTAAGTGCTGGTGCTGAGCACCGGGAACCACTGGCTCAAATTAAGCACAGTGGCCATCCAGAGCCCATTTATCACTCCGGTGAACAGCAGTGCAGCCACAATCCCCTTACCGCACAACAGCTTTCTTGAACTGTAAAATATTTTGGTGTGCAGGTACTGGTCCTCAAGTGATATGATAGCGTTATGATGCCGGTCCTCCATCAGAGTTGAAGCTGTCTCCTTGTAACCAGGGCTTTAAGCGGGCCGGGTCCTGCTTATACATAGTACCGGCAGTTCTAAAATGAAGGAGTTGAGACTCGCTAATATTGCCCTCACCCTCCGTGCCAAAAATAAATCTTAACTTGGCAGCAGCACTACCCTTCACTGCCTTTAATGTATCTTTAAAGGGACTTGTTAAAGTTCTTTCAAGTCTGAAGCATTTTTACCATTTTATACAACGATACCATTGTTGTTGCTTATGCAATTAACAACCATTGACAAAGCCAATAGTCCTGGCTTGCAGGAGGTGTAAAGTTCCTTGTTGTAATATATATCTAGATGCAAAGACAGAAAGAAGCAGCAAAATACTAGTCGGGCGGCATATAATGCTGAGTAGAGATTTCAAATTTACCTGTTTTAAGCCACACCCTTAATTATATGTCCCATGCGCTTTTGAGAAACCCTCCAGTTTTTTTCATCCCACTTAAAGACCTGCTTGCAACCTTTCTTCCAGGTCAGCTGGCGGGCACGAGCATGGCACGAGGATGGCAGTGATCATGATGATTGCATTTCAGGGTCCACAAGGTCTCCGTAGCGTTTCAGTCGGGAGGAGTGGCCAGCAAATGCTGAAACCTATCCATTTGTTTTTCAAGAACTGCTTCTTTTAGGAAGGCTCAGACTCTGTTTGTGACACTTGGTGCATCAGTCCCATGCTTGAGACCATTGTCCTCTACCAGGAGTAGATGGCTTAAACAGGCCATTCTGCTGATTTACGACAATCTGAATGAGTCTCTTTCTGGTTCTGCTGAGGGTAGTTCCGGGAGAAGTATGTAAGCTTCCTGGGCTACGCTGCAGAGGGCATCTATGAAAGACATTTGTACGGCAGCCACTGGGTCCTCTACTCACACCTGATGACTCATTGCTGCCTTCAGGTTGGAGGCGGACTTTGGCAAAGTTTGAGGAAAGTGTTTTTGGCATAATTCCTGAGTGCTGATACACTGACTAAAATGTTCACTGTTTGCATTCTATTCTGAAGGAAGTGCACTTTATGGCTGTGTTTACTGCTTGGGTATGATCTCACCCAGTAAGGACCGGGAAGAGGCAGATGAATAAGGAGGTAATGCCCGGTTACTTACCTGTAATCTTCATTACTCTGAGTTTAGGGCTTCCTCGCCACTGTCCTATCGAGGGTTTGGAAGTAGTCCTGAAAAAGACGCAGGATTGGTTTTGCTTGGTATAATTACAGGAAGTGTGCTATGACTACTTCTTCTGTATGGACATATGCCATATTAGCAGTTGCATTTTTAATGTTTGCATTGCTATAGAAACCATTCTGTGTTTAGAGATGATATCTCACCCAGTAAGGACTATGAAGGAAAGACCTGAACTTAGAGAAATGAAAATTACTGGTAAGTAACCAGGGCATACCATTTCTGGGACAATATGGACACCTTGTAGGAAGAGGGCAGGGAGGCATTGCCCATCCTCCTTAATAGTAACTCCCTCTTCTCTGCTCCAAAAACAATCTGAACCCCCCTCCTGAGGACTCCTGAAGAGGGTCGGACTGGCTACGGGGTGTTTCAGTGGGCTGGCAGCCTGTGATCCAGTTTCACTGCTGGGGCAAGTTTTGTTGCTGGGTCCTGCTGGCCACCTTCCTCCTTGCAGCGCAAAGGTTTTAAAATGTCCTTTTTGCAGTGCAAGTAGGAAGGTGGGCAGCAGGACCTCAGCAACAGAACCGGCCTCCACTGACAGTGAAAGCCTGCCACTCAACTAAAACGCCTGGTGTGTGATGTATTCCTATAGGTTCTGTATCGATCCCCCTATTCCTGACCCTGTTCTGGTTAATAATTAACTAGCAGCCATCCCACGGTACAAAAAAAACGTTATCTGATTAAGCCACACCACGGCACAGGAACGCGTTATCTGATTAGGTCATAACGCTTGCCATCTAATTAGACAAGCACTATTCCTCCAGCCCCTGATAAGGCATACGGAGTTCTCAAAACAAATCAAACCTATGACAACCTGGGAAAATCCCTGCGGCCATTGTTTTGATTTCACCGAGAACTTCAGCAAAAGAATGTGCGAACGAGCCCGTTCGTATGACATCCTTATTGACGTATCCATGTCCATCCTTACGTCAATCTCGGCACCTTACAGGTATAAATATTACCGACATTGCCTTAAGCAAACACACGCGGTGGTGACGAGATCGGAGCAGCGAGACGTGCTGAGGAGCCCAGCAGAGAGCGAAGCCCACACGCGCTGCCCCGCCTTCCTGACGCGCTGAGAACGAGACGCTGCTTTTCTCCTGCCGAGAAATCCAGCTCCGGCGCTTCCAAGCGGCCCTCGCAGGCAGCTGGAATATCAAGACCAGAGACGAGAGATACCAGCCCTCAACCATTCTAGATCCCAGGTACAGAACTGAATGACCCCTTGCAGAGAATTCTTGAGTCAGTCACTTGGCAAAACAAACTTAACTTAAACTGCTATTTATCTACTCCCGCCCACGTATTAGGCTTAGGTCAGGTACACTGGGGTAGGCGTGGTTAGAAGCACCAGTTGAGTACGATTAGTCAAATGAATATATGTATGTATCTATTTTATCAGTTTTAAATATCATATGGCTTAGAAACCATATCAATGCTTCTGCAGTATTATTTTATACTCCTGCTTCTATTGTATGCACTTTACTTAACCATAAGTATCGCAATAATATCGATTCATTTCTCTTGTACGAGAAAAGAGACTGATCAATAAATAACATATTTTATTGAACACGCCCGTCTCTTCCTTTTCTCTACAATCTGGTGAAACTAAGAATGCACGTACTGACTGAGTAAAATAAGTTGTCTTTTGTTTTCACACGACTCTAGAGATACACTCTTGATTGGGGAGAGCAAAGTTGTCATGTTCTATGGTTGTCAGAAACTAAATCCCTTCTTGTCTATCCAGGGAGGTTAAACTCCTCCTTGCCTATTCGAGAAAGTTTCTAATGAACTCTGAGCTAGCTGGCAAAACCAAAAACTTTAAGTCTAATATCGTCAGTAGAAGACCTAGTTAACCTCCGTCCTAGGTCTATACCATTGAAGGTATTATTCCAATGCACAGAGCCTATTGGGATAATAGGAACTACACTACATGGCGCCCAAACGTTTGGATAGGCGATAAAACTAACGCAAGACATTAGAGTAACTCAGTCGTGCTTTTTCACACAGAACCCCTTTTTTCCCATAATACTCTAAAGACGTCTGGAGTGGGTGAAAGGTCATATCCGCCAAACCTCGCAGGAGGAGACTCCTATGTATGGTTCTTGGTTTAGTCAACGTTGAAGGATACACTGTTCCAAAATATTGTGCATCCAATCTTTGTTTCCATAGAAACTTGATCTACAAACAAACAGAATAACCTTCCTGTCGGTAAAATGGTAGACAGTGATGAAGAAAGAGAGACAGTTAAACTAGCAGCTGAACTAATAGCAGCTGATAATACTCTGCTACAAAATGACCCGGATATAATACTCATCCCGGTCAACATAAGAAAATCTATAACTTTAAAACTTATAGAAAATGGACTGACATCGAGAGGTGGTACAGTCATATTCGTAATTGAGGCACACGAATATCGGCAGACAGAGGTATTCTATTCATGGATAAACTTTCCAGCAGCAAACGCTGTAACAAAAGAGTTCCACTATTATAAAATAGAGGAACCGCCGGATACCTACACTCCTTTCGAGGAGGTGGAAGTACCACTCAAATTCCAAGAGCACCTGCTCTTGTTTAAAGGCGCCCTAAAACATAATAATCACATCACCAGGCTCGGTCCACTAGGTAGACCAGGAGCAACGTGGCCGGTCCTAGCCGGATACACACCACATCCAGACATTGAAGAAATGCCTGCAGCAGAGCTTTTAATACAGCTAAAGCAACTAATCAAAATACATAGACAATTAGTCCAATATGTAATGCGGACTTCAACAGTCCAACCAGCAAGTAAAATTCCACAGCTGACCCCCTCATCAGGGTAACACAAATAAAATTACACCACAGAACATACAGTCCTGTCTGGGTAAAGTACCCGCAAAACGGGAACAAATACCTTTCTGGCTAGCACAAAAAATCACTCAAATAGAGGCGGTGTTTCCAGACATCACCCCAGTAGAAAAACACAGGATTCTGACTATCTGTCTTCCAATGGGAATCGCACCACATGTGGAGGACTGTGACACTTGGGGAACAGTCTTTGCTTCCATTTACACAAAAACACATGGTGTACCATCCATGTCAGTAATACCAGATGTGCTAAAACAAATTCAAGATGAATATGGTCCAGAACCCGCCTTAACTCTTGGTATGAAATTACTGAAAGACTTCAAGCAGGTCTCGGCTATATTATTAGCCAACATAAAGGGAGAAGCAGCAAACGTGGCGATCCGCCAAAGGTTAAAAGAGACAGATATAGCAGACCAACCAACTGAAATTGCCAGAATCATAGAGAAATCCTAGGAAGAACTAGGAAGAGATAGTCTGGGTGGAATACCGGTAAAACCTCAACTGATTGAAAGTCCTGAAAAGGCATTTATTAAAAATAATTTAAACACTCAAAAAAAGAGCTGGGATGGAAACAAACAATCCAATCCTAAAGAAAAAAGATTCCAGTCCAGAGGAAGGTCTCCTCGGCGGAGAGAAAGATCTCCGAACCAAGGACGCAGGTCTCCCCAAAGTGAGCCCTCTGGGAAAAAATACAACCTTAGAAATAGGGATAATATAAAGAAACCTGATAGATATCAAGATAATGATACACGTCCCTCTCAATCTTTTCAGACTTCCTCACAGAAATCGGAAAGAAGAGGACGTTCAGAACACAGGGAAGAGCACGTCAAGTCCAAAGACAAGGAACCTGCTCATCCAAATAAAAAGTTACAATTTCCAAAAAAGAAGGTAGCCAGTATTAAAGTAATCAACAATGCCGAGAATACTGAGGACACAGCTGAAAAAGGGAGAATGGGCTCAGACAATGCTAGACAGCGCAGCAGAAGTGAGCATAGCTCGCAAAGTCCTTATGAATCATCTGGAGACAGTGGACATGAATGAATACATTCAGGTGGAAACTGCAGATACCAGAGTTAGCAAACCTCATAAAATATATGAAATTACATTGCGTATAGAGGGGGATAAGACTAGAAAAATAAGGGGACTATTTTGGGATAATCTGTCCAAGGGCTATGACATTCTTCTAGCTGAACGAGACTGGCCTCCAGAGTTTGTCAGGGAGTGTCCTCATGGCGAAGAAATAATTATGCCTGCCTTCTCAAATCATATTCCAATTCATAAAAAATATACACTTGCTAGAAAGTGGGCAGTAGCCCAAGCTCCTGCTTTATATAAAAATCATGTAGGATGGGATGAGGACTCTCCTCCTCACAAAATCCAGTTAAAATCACAACCTACTGCACAGAGGCAGTACCCAATTAAGCAAGAAGCTAAAAAACAGGTAAAAGAGATCCTAGATCAACTTGAATACCAGGGGGTGATTGAAACTTGCACCTCACAAATTAACAATCCTTTGTTTCCTGTCTCCAAACCAGACAACTCATATCGTCTAGTTTTGGATTACAGACACCTAAACTCATGTTGCAAAACCTTTGCAGTGCAAAACTCGCATAGTGCTGCACTAATGAATAACATAGTGCGCAAAAAATACAAAACAACATTAGACATCTCTAATGGATTCTTTTGTCAAAATATAGCACCAGAGAGCAGATATTTGACTGCGTTCTCGGTAAATGGCTCGCAAAAAAGTTTCTGCCGTTTACCCCAGGGGCACAAGAACAGCCCAGGATTATTCTCAAAGAGAGTAACAGAATTACTACAAACATACGATGATGAGGCATTATCATATGTCGACGACATTTACCTAACAGATGATGACTTGGATACTCACTTGAAGAGAGTGAACACCATAATACTTGGGTTCGCAGCAGAGGGTTACAAATTCAACTTTAAAAAATCAAGAATTGCCCATCTAACAGTCCTGTTTTTAGGATATGAATTATCAAGTGAAGGCAAAAGCCTGGCTGACAATTTCCTAGAGAAATGTGCGGTACTCCAAGCTCCTAGAACACTAAAAAACTTACAATCAATTCTAGGCTTCCTAAATTTCGGAAGAACATACATTGCAAATTACGCAGAAAGGGTCAAACCCCTTTATGATCTAATAAAACCAGATTTTAAAAGAATCAATTGGACTCAAAAACACACAGAAATTTTGAGATCTTTACAAACAGACATGTTAATTAAAACAAATTTAGAAACACGTGACAACACACGCAATCTTGTGATTCGAGTCATCCCAGGAAGATGCGGATTCACATACCTGACCTCTAATGAGGGAGAAAAGGTACCGATTGCATACAAATCACACTTGTACACAGAAGCTGAAAAGAAGTTCAGTATTAAAGACAACATTGTTCATGCAGTTCAAACGGCTATAGCAAGAGAAAAAGACAACGCTGACGGTAGACGTATCACAGTCAGAACAGCGGAGTCAGCCTTTGAGGCATTAACAACCCCATGTAATTTACCAACAACAACGTTCAATCCAGAATGGATACAATGGGTTAATTCAATTACAACGGACAGAGTAAAATACTACTTTGATCCAGAATTAAAGGAATTAAAATATCTAGAATATGAAATGACATACCCTCTGCCAATCGACATTCTGCCTGTACGACAGTACGCCTGTGTAATACATACAGACGGGCATGCTCAACCCTCAGTTTGGGGAGAGCTGGCTTACAAGGCCACATGCGAAATTGTAAAAGAAGTGTGGCGCGGAGGTAAATTAAGACCTCTACTTACAAAAACACACTCAGTGGAAAATAATTCAGAACAACAAACGGAAATAATAGCGTTAAAAATGGCGCTAGATAATGCAGATCGCGAATTCCCGACACTTATTGTGTGCGATTCGTATTACTGCGTCAAATCATACAATAACGATTTACAGAAATGGATTAAAAATGGTTACAAAGATGACACAGGTGCAACAATAAAGCAAAAAGTGCTTTGGGAACAAGTAGTTCGTTTACAGAAAGAACTACCCAAAACTCACGTGATACACTCACTGAGTCATCAGCGTGATGGCGTTCACGTTGCAGGGAATTCATTGGCTGAGAAAGCCACAACGGCAGCAACTGAATCGGCTTCCGTAGTCAAGAAAAAGCGTACAGTAAAACACATTGACGGTGAAACTGTGCTGGCGGTGAAAACGTCATCAAAAGGCGACTGCTCGGCGCTACCGATCAATTATCCACTCAATTATACATACATAATCGATGCAAACTCAGTCCCTTTTGCTCGAATCCCTGGAGTGGGGGATAGAGTGATTCCAAACACGGACAGGAGAGGCTTGTTAATAGCAGACGCACATATGGGTGAGGGTCTCAGACACCTTAAACAAAAAGATTCTCTGGAAGAATTACAATCAGTGTACTGGTGGCCAGGCATGAGCCTGCATCATCAGATTTTTGTAAAAAACTGCCCAGACTGCAATAGAGATCGCAGTGGCGAGCGAGGAGGACTATTACCATGGCACTTCGCTCCAGAAAAATAACAACAATAAGAAAGTACCCATCACGAAAAAGCGTTATATTAACATAAAAAGACTAATTTTCACTTATGATGTAAGACCCCAGCACTCGGCTGACGTCTGGACTGTTATAAAAAGATTTGCGAGTCTATAATGGCATATACGCTAGAAGCATGCTACGTTTGGCTGAATGTTTTTTCTTCTGGCACCAAAAGGGTATGGAATAACATGGCCAAATGAGCATAGCATAGCGGGACTCTTCTCACTTCCTACCTGAGGGAACGGGATGGTGTAAAGAAAAAACCAAAGGCATAAAGCAATCTATAACAGCGAAGGTATTAGGTTCGGGAGCTGGGTGGGTCAAACATCTAATAAGTGTCCAACGTAGTCTAAATAACCTGCCAAGAAATTCTCTGAGGGGATTCAGTCCGTACGAATTATTGTTTGGAACTAGAATGATGGTCTTAGATCTTGACAGTCAGACTTCAGTGGTTAAAGAAAAAAGCTTTGATATCAAAGATCGTTTGGCTATTTTGCAGGACTTAAACGAAACAAGGAAAGACCTGAGCAACATAAAGTTGAAACAACAGCCAACGACCACTGAAGAGAAACCACCTGTCCCAGCAAGACCTGTCTGGATTCCAAAAGTCGGGGATCTAGTCAGAGAAAAGATCGTGGTAAAGAAGGAATTTGGGCCTTCTTACAGAAAAGCAGTTCCTGTCTTGTCTATCAACGGGAAAAGATCAGTAGTACTACCGCCTCTTGCTGGTAAAAAGGAGAACAGAGTTGTATCAATCGACCTGATAAAACCACAATCATGTGGCCGATAACAAACAGTAGGCCAAGTGGACTCCCGATAAGTAGTAGAACACCAAGGTTTGCTACAAACACAGAGGTTCAATCTAAGAGGCTACTCACATTTGAAATGCCAACAGAACAACAACAAGGACTATGCAACAATGCTATGGAACTTAAACCTCTAAAAACCCAAATAAAAACATTTAGCAGAGACACACCAATCTATAATGAAGTAACAAATGACTATGCTGCTGCAACAAAACACAATAATAAAGCAAACAGTAATCCTGAAGCAATAGGAACAATAGACAGAACGGCATCCGGTTACTTCATCAACTTCAATGATTCATCTGAAGATCTGAGTGAATCAAAGGAACAAACATCAACAAAAGCCTTTAAAGATAAAGCTAAGGAACTTTTTCAACATCTGAAAGAAACCTATCTGATTTCTCCATGGATTGAATTCTGGGTGGCCTTAGGTGCACTTATCCTCATACTTTGGCTCATCATGGTACTATGTTTGGGACACTTCATTGAGGGAAAATATGCTAAAATGGACACAGCAAGCCAGAAAATCAACTTGGTCCTCAAACCACACACGTCTTCACACGTCGAGAAAAGAGAACTTTCTTCAGTCAACTTCACAGCCAATCCTATACCCGGTGGGGTAGCATGGGACAATACTGATTATGAAATCTATGGTTCGGTTGAAATCCTTTTTTTAAAAAAAATTTTTTTAAACATTTTATTTTTCAGAACCAGATAAAACAGGTACAAACAAAAAAAAAAAGTAGTCGAAATACGATAATATTGTACAATAAACAATTACTTCCATGTTTGATTTGTTTTCATTCTCATATTGAGAGGAAGAGTGAAATAAAAGTGAAGAAAACAATAAACAAAGAAGAAAAAAAAGAAAAGAAATTAAAAGAAAAAGGGCAATGAATAGACATATAAAACGACATATTAGAGTAAGTCATGATCATACTATCACACTGTGCTAAGCCGCTTCCTCCAATTAGTGATGGGTTGCCAGATCGCCATACCACGCATAGCAGATCTTAGCCCTCTGGTGGCATAGATGGCACTTTCCTGATTGAAGACCCCGAGAAGACGTGCTAACCACATTTGAAAACTCGGTGGATCTGAGTCTTTCCACCGGGCTGCTAGTATTACCCTGAGGACTGCCGAGCTTATAAAAAGCATGTCCTCTTCTTCCCTGCTCAGGTTTAGTGTATTATCAGTGCCTAGCAGATACAGAGTAGGGGAGTTGGGTATTTTATGGCCAAACACTTCTTCCCAGAATTCACAGATCATTTTTTTAATAAGTGTTAATTGGTCGCATTCACAGAACATGTGAATAAGCGTTGCAGGGCCTTTAAGACATCTGGGGCAGTGATCGTTCTCTCTTTTGCCCCAGGCATATAATTTGGCCGGAGTATAGTATAGATTATAGATAGTTTTATAGGTCTGGGCTTTTAAACTAGCTGACATAAGTAATCGTGATGATAGGCAGAGACTCATGTCAATATCTACATTCGGATTGTCAAGTCTGTCTGCCCACGCAGTTTCTGTATGTTCTAGATCATCTTGTACCTTATCCAGTAGTTGACCATAGATTGTACCTATTCTTGCTGTTCTTTTAGCGATGGTATCGATAATTTCAATGTTCTCAGAGTTGATATTAGGGTTCTTATGTTTGAGCATAGTATGAATCTGCAAATATTTAAAGTAGTGCCCATTTGGAAGATTACATTTTTGTTGTAGATCTGTAAAGGTATAAGCCTCATTCGCACCCAGAAGGTCACCAACTGAGGTAATTCCTACAGAATGCCATTTCTTTGCGATAACATCACTCCCTAGTTCGGGAAGAAGGTTAGAATGCCATAGGGGAGAATACCTATTAAGCTTTGGGATGTGCATATACTTCGTAATCCTTAACCAGATTGTCCAGGCACTCGTGATAGCTTTGAATTTATTTTTCTTGTAATAGCTTCTCTCTACTTGTCTCAGAAAAAGACCTTTAGCTTTTTCCCCTAGGGATAGCTCGTATATAGATGGAATAGGTGCATCCTCCATGGTCTCTGAGCTAGGATTCTCATAAAGAAGGGGGGCCATCTGTTGGAGAAATGAAGCCCAGAGATATAGCAGAATGTTTGGAACTGCTAGTCCACCTTTGTTCTGTGGTAGTGACAAAAGCTTCAAGGATCTTCTGGTTTTGCCCTGTTGCCACATAAATTTGGACATAAGAGAGTCTAGAATTTTGAGAACCTTTTCTTCAGGCATCAATGGAATAGCCCGAAAAAGATAAAGCACCCTGGGCAAGATATTCATTTTTAAAAAGTTTCCTCTACCAATTATTGACAGCTGTAAACTATTAACCCGATCTAGGTCTTTCTTTACAGTGTTTAGTAATGGCTCATAATTGAGTTGAGAGATTCGTGTAACATCGGGGCTTATGCTAACACCTAGGTATATAGCATTATTAGTTTTCCTGTGATCATTACAAATAATGTTATCCGTACATAGGATGATTGTTTTTTCTTTATTCAGAGAATATCCAGAGCAGCGTCCATAGGCTTGCGTTACTGCCTCTATTTCTGATATTGCCACAGAAGGATTAGGCGTTAGTACCGCAATATCATCGGCATAGGCCAATACTTTGGTTTCAAATTTGTTAACAACTATAGGTGTGATTAGTGGATTCTCTAAAAGTTTCAAAATTAAAGGGTTTATATACAGGGCAAATAATATTGGAGAGCATGGACAGCCTTGGCGTGTGCCTCTGGATACTCTAATTATACTTGATTCAGAGCCCATTATTTGTAATTTTGCTATTGGTTTATAATACATAGCCATTATAGACTTGACAAATTTGGGGCCGAAATTATACTGCGTCAGGGCAGCCCATAAAAAATTCCAGGACACCCGGTCAAAGGCCTTCTCGGCATCCAGAAGGATCATCGACATCTGGCCTCCTGTTGCAGACATTACATCAAACAGGGAGATTGCTCTCCGAGTATGGTCGGTCGTACCTTTGCCGGGAATAAACCCGTGCTGCCATGAGGAGACCAGATGTTCGACGACCCGTCCGAGCCGGATGGCCATTATTTTAGCGTATAATTTGGAGTCAGAATTGATTAGGGAAATTGGGCGATATGATGATAATTGATCCTGAGGTTTGCCCTTTTTTGGAAAGATAATTATATTTGTTTCTCTCCATGAGGTGGGTGGGATACCACTCCATTGGATCCCTAAAAATAGATCATATAATAGTGGGCCCAGGGTGTGACTGAGAATTTTATATAGTTTCAGAGGTATTTTATCGGGGCCTGCCACCTTCCCAGAAGCCAGTGAAGACAAAGCAAGCTGGACTTCTATAAGGGTAATTTCTTTCTCAAGCTCTTCTCTGGTATTATCCTCTAAAGTCTTGTTTACCTCTGGTTGCTCAAGGAGATTTTTCAAGAACAAGTCTGCGTCTGCCCTGCTGGTTCTGTTATCATCCTGGTAGAGGGTCTGATAATATTGTTGAAATGCACCAATTATTTCTGGTGTTTGTGTGAACGTCTGCCCTTGTGATTGTATCTTTGTGATGGCATTATGGGACATTTGCTGGCGTGTATGTAGTGCGAGATGTTTGCCAACTTTCTCCCCGTTCTCGTACACTTCTTTCCGGTGTACTTTATATGTCTCAGCAGCTTTCTGAGTCAAACCAGAGTTAAGCTCTGTTTTTAACACTAGCAGGCGGTGCATAGCTAGTTTCCCATTTTCGCCTTGAGCTATTTGTGCCATGTGCTCTTCCTCGGCTCTGGTCAGATCAGCCAATTGTTGTTGATATCCCATATTGTTTTGCTTCCCTATTCTAGCTTGATAGCTCATAGTTTCGCCTCTTAGAGCCGCTTTAAAGCTATCCCATACAACAACCCTAGAGGCACTATATCTGTTTATATCAAAAAACTCTTGGGCCCAGCTAGTAATGTGAGTAATATAATCTTTGTTGGCTAACAGCTCCCTATCAAATGTCCAGATTCTGCGTTCCCTCTTAATGGATCTAAGTTTAATAGTGAGAGTTAGAGCATTATGGTCCGAGATAATTTTAGATTCCTTTGAAATTGTAGCATTGTCAGCCAAATCACTAGAAGCAAATAGATAGTCAATCCTGACATATTTGCTATGGGGGAAGGAATAATAAGTGTAGCCAGGGTCCGGATAGTTTTTTAGGTCCCATACATCGCTTAACCCAAAGCTATCACAAAGTCTACTAAGAGCTTTAAAAACTCGTGGCTTACGGCCAATATAGTGAGGGTGTGTATGACTACTGAATCGAGGGCCTAACGATATGTTTAGATCGCCACATAATATAAGTGGGCCCTGTATAGGTGCTAGCTCGAGCTCAAGTGTCTCAAATATAGTCGGATCATCCTGATTAGATCCGTAAATAGAGCAGATAGTGATACCAATGCCCAGTTTGATAATTACCCATCTGCCATGAGTGTCTACTATTTTATGGGTGGCCTGTCCCAGAAAAGTTTTAGCAAGCACTGCTACCCCCCTAATATTGGAGGTTTGTGTGGTACATGCTAATAAATTATATCCTCTGATTTTGAGAAGGTGTCTTTTCAGCCAGGGCAGGTGTGTCTCTTGGAGGCAGATGATATCTGCTGGGTTTCGGTAAATTATCTCTCCCAGCCGTTGGCGTTTATCACTATCTAAGAGTCCTGAAACATTCCAAGTTCGTATAGTTAACTTCCCCATGGTCCTATGTTTAGCGAGCCATAATCTGCCAATGCCCTCAACTCATATTGATAGTGTGTTTGATCTGACCTGGTTTCGATTGCCCTATTCCGTGAGAGTAATATTGATAGAAAATAAAAAGAAAGAATTGGATTGACTCTGGTTCTATTTTTTAAATTTCTTTTAAATGCTCCCCTCCTCCCCCACTTTTCCCCCCCAGCCTCCCCTCCCCTCCCCCTATCCCCCCCTCTCCCTGCGAGACGTCCTGGGTCATAGGGCGCCCAGGTGTGGCCGTCGGCAGGGACTGAACGTCCCAGCCCGCGTGCACCGTGGCCTGATCAAAAATATATACATTTTGGGTACATAGAATACATATAAGTTACTTCACTTTGTTGTCTTCCTAACCCAAATTTTTACAAAATTGAGATGCTCTCCTTCTTTATCTTAGTCCTATCTTTTTGTTTAAATTTTTTTTTTCCCTTAATGAACTGCCGGTGTGTAATCCGCTGGCGTATATGTTCAATAAAGTGTAATGCTTTAATGGTTAAGACCATTACAGAATGCCTTTTGGTTATTTTCCAGTGTTCAGCTTGCTTTTCTCTGTAATTTCTTTTAGATAGGCTTCAGCCTGGATCTCACTTGTAAAATTTTTAGTTGTTCCTTTGTAGATGATTTTCAGACGCGCCGGGTTTTGTAGGTATACTGTTGCTCCAGTTTGTTCAAATGGGGCGAATAGTTGTCTCATTCGCCATCTGCGTTCTACTGTCGCATGAGCGAAGTCGGGGCGCGCAAAGAAAGTAAATCCCTTGAATTCAGTTTTATTTGATGGTCTGGCAATATCATAGATTTTTTCCCTTAAGATGAAATTTCCAAAGTAGACCAACATGGCCCTCGGGTACTGTGGGGTTTGATGGTTACGTTTGGGGAGTACCAAGGGGAAGCGATGTGCTCGTTGGATCTCTTTATTCAGGTTCCAAGTTTGGAGTTCGGGAAAAGATGTTTTCAGAAGATCAGCCATGAAGCCCCTTGGATCATTTCCCTCGGCGCCCTCGGGAATGCCGAGAAAACGCAGATTGTTTCTCCTGCCTCGGTTCTCAATGTCTTCAACCTTTTGCATTAGGTCTTTAATAACACCTTCATGTTCTTTTTCCTGGGTTTGGAGTTTTGTGACATCGAGCTCGAGATTTTCAGTACGGGTTTCGACAGAGGCCATTCGGTTAGATATTTCGGAGCAAGTTTGGTCTACTTTTTGTACAGCATCTTGAAGTTTTTGTATAGCCGCATGATTCCTGTTGCTGTCCATTTTGACATCCTTATGGAAGAGTTTGATGGAGTTGAGTACTTCGCTCAGAGATGGTTCATTTGTATTTTCATGTCCGTCGCTGTACTTTCCATTTTGTGCTGAGGCCATTTCCAATGGAACCCGATTAGAGCACATGTCTGATTCGGATTCTATGGGGTTTTTAAATAATGAGTCGTTCTGGGTATGGTTAGGTCTTTCTTTAGCATGTTCCGTATTACTTCCGGGGTCAGTGGTTTCATCAAATGATAGTTTACGGTGTCTTCTATGTCTAGTTCTTTTTTTTTCCCAACTTCTTTTTGGGAGTGGGATTTCGACACGCTGCCCCTGATTTCCCTTCGCCTATGATATCAGAGATCTCCAGTGTTGCTTCTACCAATTTGAGGCTTGAGCTTCTTTCAGTTGGATTATCTTCCTCTCCTGCCTCGCTTGAATCAGTTGTCGCACTAGAAATAGATACTCCTGTCTCATAGATGTCCGAGTCAGAGTCTGCGTCTATGGCGGATACTTTAGGCTCAGGGTATAGTTCGCCACCATCACTAGATGTTTGTACCGTGGCCCTTGCGGAAGAGTGTTCAACTCTCAGGGGTTCAATTGAGAGTGTAGGCAAAGATTCAGTCGCATCACTTGTATTTGCAGATGAGATAGTGTTTTTACTCGTATTTGCGTTTGAGTTTGCTGTAAGTTTGCTCTGCCCTTCCTTGAATAATGGCGTAAAAATATTAGAGATCCTGGGTTGGGAGTCTACCTGTTGGCCTGTGTTTTTGGCTGCCGCTTTCAGGTTTTTTTATAGTTCACAACCTCCTTGCCTTTTTGGCTATCAACTCCAGATTCTCATTGTCGTTGCTTTGTTCTTTTATTAGGATTACTCTGTCCTTTTCCTTTACTTTATCATTGCCTTCATTTTTGTTCTTGTCTTTGTCGTTATCTTTATCAATGTTTTTTTCCGGTTTTTTATCAAAGGCCTTGTCTGTGTTTTTTTCAGTCGCTTTATTTTTGTTTTTGTCCTTATTTTTGTTTTTCTCCACATTACCACAGCTAGCGTTGTTTTTCTCAGCGGGGTTTTCTTTAGCCTTGGACCCTCTGGTTTCAGGTCGTCGTTGCCCATCTTTTGCTTTTTGGACATTGTTGCTGTTTTGTGTCTCTAAAGTGGCTTTTCTAGGTTCTTCTGGCACTTCTGGCCCTTCTGGCTCTTCTGGATTACATTGTTGGGTGTTTGATTCGATTAAATGTTCAGATATTTTTTCTGTTATTTGCTCCGATGCCTGTCCCTCTGCCCGAGCAAGATCTGCCATATCAAATATCCTCTGTATCTGAGTCAGGCTTTGGCCCGCAGCTTGCCCGCTCAGCTGTGCCTGAGCCTGAGTTCGTTTGTGTGTTCTTAGGGCAAGTGTTATAGTAGCTATAATGGTTATAGTGGGGAATTTAGAGAGTTTTGACCCCTTTGCTACCACTGCCTCAGAGACCTCTGATACGGCTGATGCCCTTCCCTTATGTTTTAGAAGTGATTGTGGATCTCGCGCAGACCACCCTCTTATGGTATTTCTGGTTCGGTTGAAATCCTGAAGTATCCACATCAAATCAAGATCTCATTGAGTGACTTTGTAAAACCAAGCTCAGTTGCTGATGATTGGGACTTGAAAGCATTAATAATATGATGTCTGACCTAGTGATGTCTGCTAAATTTACAAAACATGATTATTTGCAGGGTTCGTCTAATTATGATAAAATGTTCTGCTATAATCACTATAGTAATCATTATCTGCATAAATCTGCACAACCTAGAAATGTTTTGAATTATAATCAATGGGAACACTGTGCAACCCCTCCAAAAGGTAGCTCAGGAACTTTTTATGACAAATATTCATATTTTTCAGGGTTCAACACAAGTAATGCAGAAACATTTTATTTCAAATTAACAAATAAGACAGGTACAAAGACCATGCTTACAAACACTAAATTGATATATTCAGACTCGTTTTTTGAGCAAATGAGTACATTTGGTTTTGATTACTGGGACAAAAATGTTGAAGTAAAAAGTGTTTGGGGTACAAAGGAATGGCAAGTACAAGGTATGGAATCATTGTTTAGAGCCTGCATGATCCCAGAACAAATTATATTTTTGAATGACACTGTTCAACAAACTACCTGTCTTGGCCTAGCCAAAATCAAAGACTTAAACAAACCGTCTATTCCAAAGCCATCAATGAACAGTAATATATCTTTAGATGAGGAGATAGACGTAAACCATATATTAAGCCAAAACAGAACACATCCTGATTGGAAACAGTGGTTGATCTGGCCCACAGATACTAATAACTGTCAAGACAGATTCCTGAACAAAATCCAGGGGTTCAAATTGACAAGGCCAGACCCTAGATATTCCCAAAGACAACACCCAGGGATAATTACCACATACAGTGTGGGCTAACTCTGCCTTCAATGGCTGCAAACATCCACACTGGCAGAAATTAAGCAACACCTGACTTTACTTACTGATGGTGCTGACTTGCGTGATTTCATTATGGGACCGCGCAAACAGCGTCAAAAACGCTTCATAGCAGCCTCTGTATATGCAGCTTATAACGAAGCCTGGAAAATAACTCAAATTGAAACGTCAGAGAGAATACGGGAAATTGACCGTATAAATTTGGAAAAATCACTTTCTGTAGTGGACAATGGGTTAATGACTCTGTCCTCCAGAATATACTCTTTGGACAGCATTGTGTCTTCAGCAATCGACATAATATCGCAAGACTTACTGTTGTTACAACACGGTCAGTCCCAATTGCGTTCTATTGTATAGCTTGGCTGGACGTTACAAAATCTGCGTTCAGGCTATGTGCCTTGGCGTTTAATCAACACAACGTCACTATTCAATATCTTTAACCTCACTGATAAACAAATCAGTATGGCACAGAAGGGTGCTGATTATACAATCCTGAGCATTGAGAAACTCGAGAGATTACCATTGACAATGTCAGAACGACCTGTCAGTGAATGGATAATACATGGAATAATTAATATTCCAATATCTACTTTCAGGTTTCAATACTGCCAAAAATACATACAGGCTGGCATGTACGAAAAATTGGGTAAAGGGTACATTAAGTCAACATGGAACTTGCCCTATTCACATGCTTGTGTCAGTAAAAGGCCGGAAAGTGTTTCTTAGTGGCAATAATTGTGCCATGTCACTAAGCGGTACACTTCTGTGTAATGGTATTAGTTTACACGGAGTCTGTGAAGGGTCCTCAAATAACCTTTCATGTCACCAGCTAGGCACACCTACGACACAAATAGAACCATTCTTTAGGAGACTATCGAACGGGAGTTACATTATAATTGTAGACCGCAGATGTTGTAGCTTGGTGCCCGGAATACCTTATCTCATAAGTACGACTGCGAAGGTCATGTGCTGTGAACGAGTATTGTTCCCCAGCGCAATGCCAGACAGGGAGGCAAGGTTATGGCCGAATTTGAAAATTGCTTCCATTCGAGTTGATACTTTAAGCAGAATGAAAACAGTGCTCCTTCAGACGCCGACCAGGCTCACGTCATCAAAAGAAACGTATGATCTCCAAGTTGCAAGGACAACGGCAGAGATTCATTCATTGTTATCAACTAATTCCCCCATACATTTCGCAGAAATCCTGAACGAAATCTTAAATATTTCTGATACCAGTGGAGTCTCAAATGTATTTAAGACAGTGTTTTCGGGGGCTTTAACACCATTCAAAACCATTCTGGGTATTTTTCCGGACTTTGTCCATTCCATCTTTGGTGGACTTCCTCTCCTTTTGGGACTAGTGGCAGGAATCCTATTTTTGATTCTGTTATTTCGCTATGGCAAACCGTGTCACAGACAAAACACCTGCGACAAGGGAAGAAACAATCCTAGCCATTGGATACCGGGACCGGATATCTAAAATCCTTGGACTGTCCCGGCTTAGAGACCTGAACATGACTTGGTTTCTTTCATTTAGACCAATGTGGCAAAGCTGTGTTTTACCTGTATTAAGGTGCTTGCTATGCGGAGAAGAATGCGTGTTGGACACCTGTCTAACGCTACAATTGGATGCGCCAATGGATGCAGAAACTTTGTTGGGTCCGGTCACGGCTCATGCATTGTGCTGTCCCCAGCGGCTACCAATCCTGATGACGGCATTCGTGGAGACTTCACCACTACGATTGAGGGGTAGTGAGGTTCAAGAGGAAAGCAGCATCGATCAGGTACGACCTTCTGTCAGCTATGCTGATCGAAACATCAATGAAGGCAATCATGCTCATGAATGCATGGTAACATCTTTTTCCGAGTTAATGGAACTTTCACAGGAAGCTGTTGACAGCTTTTTCGAGAGTCTAAATGATATGATGTTCTCACCAGAGCAGAAATAATGGCTTTTGAGCAAGCTAGCACACGGCGTTCCCAACACCCTGAATTTGGCCTTCAACTTTGATAATTAGGTATTGTGAACAATTTTTCTCCAGTTTACGGACAGCGGAACATAATTTTTTCAGCGGCCCCAAAATATGTTGCAATTTTTCGGGACACTTATCTTGTGCTTGAAGTAGAAACTATTCTTAGAGAACTAAATTTCTATTTTTAGGAACTGTAGAGACGTTAGCTGCCCTCTGGCATGTTCATATATATTTTATTTTTGTGATGAAATGGTCTCGCATTTTTTTCTTCTGTCTTAAGAGCCATTTTATGTGTTATTTTCATATTTTATTAATAATGATGTATGAATATGCGTAATTGATTTAGCATTATTATACTGCTTGAGTGCATATATTGCAAATATTTATCTTTTCGTATATTTCATGTTTCAAAATGCATATGGATGTATTTTGGGGTGGTACGGTATACACATACTCTACTAGTATATTTACTATGCCTAGATTTGTAAATATGGACATAGTCTGCGTGGAGTGGGTGTGATGTATTCCTATAGGTTCTGTATCGATCCCCCTATTCCTGACCCTGTTCTGGTTAATAATTAACTAGCAGCCATCCCACGGTACAAAAAAAACGTTATCTGATTAAGCCACACCACGGCACAGGAACGCGTTATCTGATTAGGTCATAACGCTTGCCATCTAATTAGACAAGCACTATTCCTCCAGCCCCTGATAAGGCATACGGAGTTCTCAAAACAAATCGAACCTATGACAACCTGGGAAAATCCCTGCGGCCATTGTTTTGATTTCACCGAGAACTTCAGCAAAAGAATGTGCGAACGAGCCCGCTCGTATGACATCCTTATTGACGTATCCATGTCCATCCTTACGTCAATCTCGGCACCTTACAGGTATAAATATTACCGACATTGCCTTAAGCAAACACACGCGGTGGTGACGAGATCGGAGCAGCGAGACGTGCTGAGGAGCCCAGCAGAGAGCGAAGCCCACACGCGCTGCCCCGCCTTCCTGACGCGCTGAGAACGAGGCGCTGCTTTTCTCCTGCCGAGAAATCCAGCTCCGGCGCTTCCAAGCGGCCCTCGCAGGCAGCTGGAATATCAAGACCAGAGACGAGAGATACCAGCCCTCAACCATTCTAGATCCCAGGTACAGAACTGAATGACCCCTTGCAGAGAATTCTTGAGTCAGTCACTTGGCAAAAGAAACTTAACTTAAACTGCTATTTATCTACTCCCGCCCACGTATTAGGCTTAGGTCAGGTACACTGGGGTAGGCGTGGTTAGAAGCACCAGTTGAGTACGATTAGTCAAATGAATATATGTATGTATCTATTTTATCAGTTTTAAATATCATATGGCTTAGAAACCATATCAATGCTTCTGCAGTATTATTTTATACTCCTGCTTCTATTGTATGCACTTTACTTAACCATAAGTATCGCAATAATATCGATTCATTTCTCTTGTACGAGAAAAGAGACTGATCAATAAATAACATCTTTTATTGAACACGCCCGTCTCTTCCTTTTCTCTACAATCTGGTGAAACTAAGAATGCACGTACTGACTGAGTAAAATAAGTTGTCTTTTGTTTTCACACGACTCTAGAGATACACTCTTGATTAGGGGAGAGCAAAGTTGTCATGTTCTATGGTTGTCAGAAACTAAATCCCTTCTTGTCTATCCAGGGAGGTTAAACTCCTCCTTGCCTATTCAAGAAAGTTTCTAGTGAACTCTGAGCTAGCTGGCAAAACCAAAAACTTTAAGTCTAATATCGTCAGTAGAAGACCTAGTTAACCTCCGTCCTAGGTCTATACTATTGAAGGTATTATTCCAATGCGCAGAGCCTATTGGGATAATAGGAACTACACTACAGGTGCCTGACAGGCCAGTCTGGCCCTTTGTCATGAACCTACACCCCTTTCATTTCTATTTCTCAGATATAACTTAAACGACGTCCTAATCTCCCCTCTTCCAACATGCACTGAAGGTTGCTGTAATTTCCCTTGTTTTCAGTATATTGCTCCTCTGCTTTTCAAAGCTAGGTCCACATACAGATGAGTTCAGATTTGGATGGGTTGCATTTCTGCATGTGCTATTCATACCATTGTTCTGTGGTTGGACATGTAAGGTCCCCTATTGCGTGCCTTCCACAGTGGTCCCTTCATAACCTTGTGACTACTTTGAGTGTTTTCTATAAAGATAAAATGTCTCAGTGCCCTTGGCAAAGGCCCAGAAACTGGACAACATCTGCCCATAGGGTGATCTGGTTGAATAAAATGTCAGTTCTTCGGGGATTCCTGAAGACCACATGATTTAGGTTCAACTGAAATATAAAGGCAGGAAGTTCAGAATGATGGGCCAGCATCAAGGAGCAGAGGTCTGCAAGCTGGGACCTGTGGAAGTGGGGAGGGGGAGAAAAGGGGTGTGGAGACTTCAAGCCTCATGATATGGCCGAGGTTTAGACAATGAGGGAGAGCTTAGCCCTGCTGCAAACTTGTACCGTGCACAGGAAATTTACCTCTTCTTCAGACAGTAAGTGGAGGAGGAGTTTGAGGAGGAGGTAAGGGGACGCTTGAAAAGGGGTTTCCCGGTAGGCTAGGGCAAGTGCCAAGGTCAGGCAGAAACCCCCGTTCCAGTCTGGGCGAGAGAGCTACACCCTGAGTATAACCCCTGCTCACCCCCTTGGTAGCTTGGCATGGACAGTCAGGCCTATCTCAGAGGCAATGTGTAAAGCGTTTGCGCAACACACACACTCACAACGCGGCAATACACTAAGCACACTACAAAAGTAACTCCACACAAGGTTATATAAAAATAGCCTTTGCATTATAAAAAAAACACATTAGAATACAATCACAGATATATATACACTGTGCCAACTGGCACCAGGTCACAATTTACAGGGGACTATATACAAGGCAGCGCCAATCGGGTCGCTGCCAGAATCATCACAAAAGTACCAGTAATAAATGTAAAACAACCAGTACTTGCAAGGCAACCAGTACCTATTGGCAAGATCAAGAACTTAGCATCACATTAACATGAGGCATAAACACATTAGATCAGGCATGAACCTAATAACCTGATGTTAGGCATCCCCATAAGCATAAAGCAACATTAGGCATAAAAATACATTATGCAACAATCATGGGGCATAAATCACGCTGAGCAAGCATCAGCCTAACTACATCATGTACACATAACGAGGCCTGAACATTATGGCACTAGTGAATCATAGTAACCCCGTGTATACTTTATACTGCATTAGGCATAACTTACCAATGACATTAGGCATAACCTTATTAGCATTAGGTATAATCACATGAGCATGAAGGCCTAAACCCATAATGCATCATATCAGCATAAGTCACATTGGGCATAAAATCAGCAATGTGGACATTGGGGAAGAGCATTAGGCCTAAAGACATTAGTAAGACAGGGCATTATCTCCATAATAAATCACCCCCTCTGCTGCCTGAGCCCCCACTGGGACTCTACTATGTGAAAAGTGCTCCCTTGGTGCAGCTCCTGCTAACTTGCGGGACAGCTGTGTCAATGAGTCTTGTGGCACTACACCGCCTGGAGAGCCCCCCTCCGGGACTATAAAAACATATTTGCCCAACATTGCAGCTGCCCGCTCCTGCGGTGCAGCTGTGACGAATGAGGCACAAGTCACTGACCAAGTGGGAGCCCCTCTCTGGGACTCTAAGAATAAAAAGGATGTTGCCCACAAACGTTGCAGCTGCCCACAACTGCGGCGCAGCTGAGGAAGAGTCAGGCCCACAAAAATAAAAGCATCTTTGGCACCATTGTGCCCGTGGGAGCCCTGAAAGAAAATAAATAATTGTGCCCAAAGAAGAGAAAAAAAATGTGGCAGCGGCCTGCAACTCTGTGCCGATGTGTAGCCCCCGGGGCACTGTGGCCCGGACCGTGCTGGAGCCCCATGGGGTCTTCAAAACAAATGTGGCCCCAACGTCGGAGCGGCCTGCTGTTCCTGCGGGGCCGCTCCGGTATACAGGCACTGGTCCTGTGCCTCGCTCTCACCCTCCAGATCAGACCCACTCACCGGTAGTCTGCTTGCGCAGCTCCAGGGCTCCTTCCGTCACCGGAGACCTCAGCAGGACTGCCTCTATTCCTGGCAGGTGGGGGAAGGCTGTAGAGCAGCGAAGGGAGCCCTCAAGGGTCCCGTCTTCTTGTGCGGCAGGCACGGGGCTCCCATCAGCTCACGAGAGGTCACGCGTGGGACTCTGTGACTTCCTGGTTCCTTGGGTGAGGCCTCACCCACGCCCCAGGTCAGGTTGCCTGACTTCCGGCCTTGCAATTGGGTCAGTGGCGGTGATTCTCCAAAGTAGAACGCGGGGTGGGCACCCGCATTAAAAACCACCATAAAGCTGCCCTGTGGGGTGGGCACCCACCATATAAATATCAAAATAAGCGGGGTGGGCACCCACCAAAATCGGCCAGACACGGGGTAGGTTCCCGCTTTTAAATAAGCAGCTCTCCCTGGCAGCAAGCGGGGTGGGCCCGCCCCCTGTCTCAAAAATGCAAGCGTGGGGTAGGCTCCCACGATTAGGTAAGCATGAGGGGAGGAATCCCACATGCCGGGATTCCCTTGTAGCGCTTTGGCAGCACAGCACTGCAGGATCCACCCGCCTTCTCCTTAGGGCTTTGAAATATAGCGCTCACGATGCCCTAGAGTCTTCACAGTTCCAGGGTCCCACAGAATAAAGTAGCTTTCATGAGGCGCTAGGGGCCAGGAGAGCAGACAGCCAAGGTTGGGCAAGATCAGCAGGCAGTAGGGCAGCTCACCAGAACAGTATAGCAGTTCATGGGAACAGTCAAATCGTGCAGTGTGGCAATCCTCCTGGCACAGCCGTCTTCACTCCAACAAAAGTCTCTTCCTGGTCCTTTAGAAGGCAGAGGGGCAAAGCTGGGCACCGGGGCCAGCAGGCAGGGTCCCGCGGCGGTTCCTCCTGGCAGAGTGTCCCCTCTAAGTCAGCACAAGCACACCACCCCCATGGGGTCACAGCCCCTGTATTTATACACCTTTCTGCCTGTGTCTAGAAGGGGGCAGAAGCTTCTGGAAGGGTCCTGGAAGTTCCAGTCCGAACTGGCACTGGGAGGGGTGTTAGTAGGGGGGTGGAGCTAGCATTGCACAAGGCAGGCACAGACCTATTCAGCGACAGGGGATTTCTCCACCCACTACTTCAGTTGCAGACCTCCCATTAAGCCTGACCCTGCCTCCCTCTGCCCTCCCTGGAACCACCCTCTCCTCACCAGCCCCGGTCACTTCTAGAAGACATGCAGGCAGGCAGGCACACAGCACACAGAAATGCCAACTTCTAAAAGTGGCATTCCTACAATAGTGAAAATAAATCTGCCACACCATTGCGCAGCATTTATCATTTCCATTCCACACACCCGAAACATGCCATACTTATATTGTTTTATTTAGGAGTTATCCCATAAGGGGGGAGTTCCCAATGTTAGCCTATGGAGGGCAGAGAGCACACGCACTGTGCACTGCTAATCAGTGCTAAAGTGCCCAGAGTCCTAAAACCACCAACACCATGTTAGGCTAGGAAGAAGGCAAACAGTTTATGGATGACCTTGCAAGAAGGGCCAAGTCCAACAGGGGAGATGTAGTTCTTCTTTATCGCTCGAGTCTTAAGCCTGACTCCTGCATTGTTCATCAATTCCAGCCTACAGAACAGGTATCAAATTCCTTCCAATCAAAGGAATTTGCAAAGGTCTAAAGCATGGCTGTCCAATGTGCTCTAGGAGAGTTGGATCCATGACGGATTTTCACAATACCCACTAAAGAAATTAATGGGTTAATCTGAGGGTCCATGTCCAATGAGTTCCAACTAGGTCAATTGCATGTACAATTATTTTTTTGTGGCTATCCTGAAAATCCGACATGGACGCAGCCTTCCTGGGCCTACTCTGGGCACCCTGACCTGGTGCCACATCAAAAGGCACCCAGGCACTACACAGAAAACAATGAAGGAAATAAATAAACAAGAGAGTCCAAACAAGTTTTCAGGTAAATATTCCAAGGCTTGCCAGCATGGAATGAGGCTGCTTCCCGCGCCTGACTACTCCAGGTCATATTAAAGTCAGTCATGAGGGATTTGTTTTGGCACCTCAGTTTTTCGGTGGGTTTCTGAAGCCTAAGCCGCTCTTAGAATTCTTTTGCTATTTTATTTTTGATGGCCTCCATTTTATGGCTCACCTCTGGTTCAGCATTCCCTCCCTAACCTCAGATATGTGCGCTAAACAATAACTCTTTTCAGGACTGAAGTACAATGCCACGGTCCACTAAACACCAGGTCCTATCATGAATCCCATGAGCCTTTGAAAACTTCCTGGCAAAGGTGCCACTTTCAGACATTGCCCAGACCAAACAACAAGAACCTTGGAATGCTGTTCGATATTTCACAAGGGCACAGCTCAGGGTATATTGTTGATGATGTAAAGACATCACCAGGGGCTGCTAAAAGCTCCTCTCTCCATTATCCAACCATAAATATCATATGACAGAGTAATTTGAGCATAATAAAAAAAATCCCCAGATAAAGCCTTCGAGGTATTTTTCAAGCTTACCTGTGCTGTTCTCAGGTGTACAGTGTGTTCTTGAGGAGGAGAGCATTGAATAATCCAGTGTGGCTCGGCTCCAGGCACAGAGCTGGTAGGACGGCTTTAGTTGGACAGGTGCTGCCAAGTTCTCAGCACAGTGCCTGCACTTTTGTTTGAAAAAGAGAGTATTGGCACTTCACAGTTATCCTCCAATGCCTACACTTAAGTTAGTTTCTTTGCAAGAAGTGAAGAAAGCATGTAATAAAGTTTTTCTACTATGGAGTTAATTAAAAGCGGCCTGTTAATTTGCAATTTGCACAGGAGTCACAATTGCCAGGTAATTACCTGGTGTGATAAAGATCACACCCTATGCTCGATCCAGCAGGTCATCTCTGCCTAATCTAATAAGGGGGAAAGACCCCATCTGTACTGGGGCATACGGTAAGCACCGAAATCTGCATATTGTTCCACTGGGGCCTCATTTACCTATTTTTGACGTAGGGCTACGCCGCAACCCTTCCTGCTGCGTTGTCCTACGCCAAAAGAAAAGGGTGCGGATGTGCCCATCTATGATCATATGGCGCATTTCTGTCCTCTTTCACGGCGCTGGAGCACAAATGGCTGACATGCCTCGATGCAGGCGCCCTTGCACCATGGTGAAATGGTGTCAGCGTTGAATTCAGGTTGTTTTTGTGGAGGAAGGGATATCTTCCTTCACAAAAAAACCCAAACCCACCCCTGGGGAGACGCAAGGTGTTGACATATTCCCAGGTTTGCAGCATGTCATAAATCTGGGATTGTGCCAAATGTCATGGGTGTTAGTTGGGAACACCCACCGTAACGCCCATGGCACGCCTCCCCATCGTAGCGTGGGGCAACGGAGTGACTTGCACTGGGTTGCCTCACAACATATCTGCGAGGCAATGAAAAGTCACGCATGGTGGCATTACGTGGCCTCGTAGATATGGGTAAGCCCAGTGTTCCGCTGGAACGTCAAAAAAAGTAGCGCACTGGGCTTGTAAATAAGCCGCTCAGTAATGGATTTTTACCAAATGGAATCATTCTCGCATCCAACAGAACCTACGCGCAGTCAAGCTCTCAGAGCGCTAGGAAAGTCAATTTTCTCCCTGCATAGATTGCACCAAATATCAAGGCCTGTTTATGAATTTATAACACCTATGCCTTAGGGTCCTCTTCTAGTAGGTAAAATGCTGTTTTTATATGGATTTTCCCCAACATTATTTTATTAGAATTTTAACTCAACCACAGTGAGGGAATAGTACCAGGCCGTCGTGACAAGTAGCCCAGTTTTTTGCAATATGTGCGCTAAATGCTGTCATCGAATATATTGCAAATATGAGCTATACGTTAAATATTGGAAATTCAAACCTGCCAATATTTATCAGGGAAAAAAATACTCTGCATGTACGAGTGAATTTTATTGTTGCAACCACCAAAATGTGTGTGCAATTTTCCAAAAACGAATTGAATGGCATTTATCGCATCTGAAATTCAAACTCAGCCGAGTCAGATGTTGTTAAGTGGAATCAATATATCACCAATTACCAGGCCACTCCTAATAAAAGTCATAGTCAATAACAAAACAAGTCTTTTTTTGGATCTGAATTGGCAGTGCAATTACCTGTAAGGCTCATTGATATAATCTTTTTACCATATACACAGAATGTGCTTTGGCTCACCCCCCAAGGATTTTTAGTCTTTCACCTCAATCTTTTGGCTATTTGGTATATAATCGTATGGATTGTCTCCTTTGCAATGCAAAAGCAAAGGTTTTACATCTCAAACAACACTAAATCGTAACTCATTCAAGTCTTTATCATGTGCATACATTTCATAGAGAAAGCAATCCTTTTAATATCATTTTTTCACAGCAGGAAGGTTTTTGAGTGTAAAATCAGGACTCAAAATGCAAACCACACCTATTGACTTTGCCAATGCTTGTAATGGATAGGACACAGAATCCAGTCAGCTCATTGGTAACCCTAACATCCTCTTTTTTTTTTTTTAAACAAGTAGTTTTCATTGGGTTTTATAAGTAGCATCAGTGGTGTAGCTAGGCACATTCCCGCCCGGGTGGTCCCTGCCTTTGCCGCCCCACAACCACGTTGAAGAGCGGGGGGGTGATGGCGATGATTCCTGTGTGTGCCGCCCCTGCGACAAACTCATGTAAGAGCGGGGAGCGGGGAACCACCGCACCCAAAACTCGTGCTGGCCAGGACGCTATGTACATCCACAGCACAATTTTTATGTGTTGTCTTTAAGAGTGACACAGATATAAGGCTCTGATGCGAGCAGGACTGGACACCATTGGACAACCCTCAACAAATATTCTGAAAAAGGCGCCGCACTGCTTCAAAAAATTTGTCGGTGTCTGTGAGTGCGTTGAACAGCCTCTCCATCACTTATGTACACATTGCCTATAGTAATATAATGAAGATGGATGCATGGATGTTCCTTTTCCCAATATTCGATCATCTTGGTCTTTACTATTGGTGAAGGATATCCTACTATCGTTTCCATGGCAGCCCGAATCTCGGCCTAGTAAGGCTTGACCTAGGGGCAAACACACCAAATATACCTATAGTTCCCTACCAAATCACACACACTCCAGTTCACTGCACTGTATGAGGATAAAGTTGAGTTTAGCTGGGTGCAAATACAATCATAGACCACATTGTAGTGTGCTTTTGTCCCTAGTATCCTATGATAATTTTCAGAAATGGTGCCCAAAGCAGTAACCACTGCTTTTCTTCTACTTCTTTCCCTAAGACTCTATTACAGTGCACTTTGCAGTCACAGCCTCAACCCATTACTCTATACAGAGATGAGGCGTGCAAGCGTAAGTTGTACAGTGTCGTTATTCGCCTCTTTGCAACTCCAGCTGCTTTAGAAGATGTCTCTCTTGGGGTCAGTTTCTGAGTGGAGACTGCCTTATTGCTCAGGTGCATAGCTGAGTGCCTTAGCGGTGTTTAACAAAATCTCTCATTCTCATCAAGATTGCATTTTTATTTCTAGGAATAAAATTTCAAGAGGCCTTGACCTTGGACCAAGTCTGAAATGGTTGAATAATTCCTGTGTTTCCATTTGATAAAGCTGGTGTGAAAGCCAGATCATGATTGATTGTGGTAAATGAGGAGAAAAAGTTAGGCATAGTATACTTTTTGGAGATAGTGTTGCATACTACCAGCGTAGTGTCAGTAGGGATATTTATATATGCATTAGGAGTCCTGTCTACCTTTGGTTTCCGTAGTAAATCCCATATTGTTTTTCCCACCACTGCCCTGTCACTGTGTGTCTAATTCTTGTCAGTTTCCCTGAGAGACCAGTCTGCAATAACTCGTAGCAGAGATGCCTTATAATAAATTACGTAATCTGGAAAGGCTAACCCTTTAACATTTTGGGCGGACATAAGAATTTAAATGCAGTACCAGCTCTGTGATCTCGCTAGAAAAAGTGGTGTGTAATTTTTTGAAATTTGATAAAAACAATCTTTGTAGTCATGGAGTTCCCAAACCAGATACAGGATCCTGGACGAAATGCTTATTTTAACTTTATTGACCAGCAGTACAAATCCTTCATTGCTGTCAAGAGTTGTAGATAATTAGCCTGGTTCAAGTCGGAGTGATTGAGCGTAAATTGGATCACCAAGAATTTACTGGGCTTGTCCATCGAAAGGGCATTCGGGCAGTCAGGATGGTCACCTCAATATGGGATAATGTGAGATTTATTATTTCAAATGTATTAATATTGATATTAAAGCTGACTACGGCTTCAGGTTCTTTTAGTCAATGTTGCAGGTGCATTATAAAGGTTGTCAGCGATGTCAGTGAGAGAAAGACCAGTGAATAGAATTGGTTTTGGGTCATTTTGACCTAAGGAAATACCCCAAATCGTTCCTTCTTCTCAGATTTTTGCTGAAAAAGAGAAAACACCAAGTGCAAAGAGCGGAGAGAGAGAGAGCAGCCCTGTTGTGTGCCTTTCCAAAACGTGAAAGGCCATGAGAGCTTCTGGTTCGAATTAATTTTTGTAGTTGGCGCTTGATAAGCAGCCATTGCTAACTGAAATGAAGGTAGGGCAGAAGCTAAATTCATGCAGGGGTTAACTAAAAAGTGCCAGTCCACTCAGTCAAAGGCTTTCACTGCATCAAGGAATGCTAGTATCATTGTTACTGCTTTCTTTTTAGCTGTTTCAACCAGTTGGACTATTCTCCGAATGCTGTCATTTGTCTGCCTTCCCTCTATGAAGTCTGATTGGTTGGGATGGCTGGGATTCAGGAGTAATGTCTATTGGCCATTATTTTGGTGTACAACTTAGGGGCATATTTACTAGAGATGTGGCGGAGTATGGCGTTAGCGTCCTTGGCTTAACACCACGCTCTGCCACTCCTGAAACGCAGGGCTGCACCATATTTACAACACTATGATGCAGTCCCGTGTTTCCCCCTGCACTGGCGTTAAATCTCCCCGTCAAAGCAGACACTCTTGCACTATGGTGCAAGGGTACCTGCATTGACGGTGAGATTGTTTATGTGCAGGAATGTGTCCCTTCCTGCACATAAACAATCTTTAAATGGCGTTTTGAAACTTCTATGTGTGCTGCATTAGGCAGCACACAGAACTGCAAAACGTAATTTTTTTTAAATTGATTGTTTATGTGCGGGAAGGGATACCTTCCTGCACATAAACAGTCAAATGCCTTTGGTTGTTTCTATGTGTGCTGTACAATGCAGCGCACATCGAAACAGCAAAAACGAGGAGAAATAAAACATTTCTCCTCATTGTGTCTGTTTAAGACCATGTTTTTCCTGGTCTTCATTTTGGTCCTGCCTCATATTTACGCTGCCCTTGTAAATATGGGGCAGCATCAAAACCAATGGGTGTTGTGGTGGATAGCCCACCGTAACACCCATTGCTAAGTATAGCGTCAAAGGGGGCCTTATTTACAAGGCAGTGTTAAGCCACTTTAAGTGGCTTAACGTTACCTTGTAAATAAGGTGAAGCGCATCTCGCCACAGTATCATTACTAAATTTGGTCCTGTGGCGATGGGAGATTGTAAATATGCCCCTTATTGTCTACATTGAGCAGTGCTATGGATCTGAAGGAGGGGTGTTGTGTGATATCTTTCGCCAGCTTCGGTATTAGGGAATGTAGGACAATTGGTTACTGGTTGAAGGTGGTGAAACACTGCTCAAGTAGCAACCACAATTTCTGTCAAGGTGAAGTTACAAGCAAATCCCAAATTGACCTGTGCTTCCACCTGTGGTAGGTTGACACAAAAGCAGTCAGGCTTAACTTAGAGGCAATGTGGAAAGTATTTATATAGCACCTCAAACAGTAATAGTGTTAAAACACAACACAAGAAAAATCTTACACCAAATAGTGTCTAGAAGCACAAAGTGCCAACTGTGGTTATCTGGTAACGCCTGACTGGTACAAAGTCACAAGTACTGCCTGACCGCGACAGAGTGCATGCCAGACACAGGGACCTGGATAGGTCCACTGAACAAAGCACCTTAAATCCTTGGTTGTGGAGCGATGCGAGATCATGCGGCAAAGATGCGTCACGTAGTGACACTTCAGAGGAGACTGCAGGCTGCGATGTGAGATCCATAGTCTGGGGTGCATTGCACTGTGGCGGTCCCGATGCAGCTGTGAGGAGATGCGTTACGCATGCATCAGTTCTGATTACAGGACCATAGTTGGGCTGGCAGAGCACCTTCAAGCCCACTTCGAAGGGTCCAGGCATGGGGTTGGCACCACATGGAGTGCAAGACCAACAGCAGACAGAGTCCAGATGCTGGGTTCAGGAACGTTGGTGCCTATTCTTTTCCTGAGGATCTGATCAGGAGACCAGTCAACTAGCCCTTGGAGTCACTCTAGTGGTCCTAGGATCAAAGTGCTGGTCCAGTCCTTTCACTTAGGCAGCAGGTCAACAGAGTAGCAGTCCTTCTGGGAGAGCAGCACAGCAGTCCTTATGAGTCTTCTACAAGTCCAGAGGTGCACTGAAGAGTTGGATCTGAGGATCTTTTATTTATACCTGGTGCCCACTTTAAAGTAGGAGAAGGTTCTGAAGGTGCCCACTCCTGACTCCCTGCCCTTGCCCCAGCTTGTCTGTGGTCACAAAAGACTGGTGTGAAAACTAGGCCTGGGCGGTAAATTCCGTTCCGCTCGTGGAATTTGCGGAGTATGGGTAATTTCGGAGAACACGGAATTGCCAAAAATTCCGGGGCTTTGTGGAATTTTTAGCTTGTTCGCGCTTTCAAAATGCGCGTTCGTGAGATATTTCTCCCCTGAGCACGCAAACAGCGTTCGCGAACAGGAAAAAAGCATCGCAAACAGGCGGAACAAGCAATTCCGCGTGTTCCCGGAACTCTGCGTGCTCACGGAGATTTTTTACCATTTGCAGAGCTTTGCGAAGCGCGACTACGCAAATTCCGCCCACCCCCAGTGAAAACCTTTGTGAGTGTACTTAGGCAGAGCCTTTATGATGAGCAAGTGTGGGAGGTGATGGTTTCTTCCCTTCATCAAGTCAGCGCTATCCTATCCTACCAACATCTATTTCTCCTTTGTCTGACTGGCTGGGAGCAATACATAACGCCCAACTGCCAGCTACAACTCGTTTTGTGATTCAGGGTACAGCCAGCAGGCACCAAAAGGTGAGGACATGAAAATGTAATTTCATTAAAAGTGTCATTTTCAGAATTGTGACTTAAAATCTGATTTGACCATTAAAGAGGGTTTTAAATTACAATTCTTTAGACACCAAACTCCACATTCCTACTTTCTCCTATTTTAAAGTTATCACTCATTTATTGTAAGAAGTTAACACAACGTTATCCTATGGGACAGTTTTTCACTACCAGGACATGTAAAGGTTAAAATTAAATGTCCAACTTCTTAAATACACTGCACCCTACCCCACAGGCATTTTAGGACCTACCCTAGGGGTGGCTTATATGAATTAAAAAGTAATGGTTAGGCCTAGCAAACGGTTTATTTTGTCAGGTCAAAACATGTTTAAAGGGCTATGTTTAAAGGGCTATGTAAGTGGGTAGCACAGTGAGTGCTGAAAGCTCGCTAGTAGCATTTAATTTATAAACCCTGTGTATGAGTAGGCCAACAACAATTAGATCAGCTTAAGGCTCACATATCTAAAAGGGAAATATAGGACTCAACCATTGGGGGCTCACTTTCCCATTGATTGTGGTATGGAATATCGAGGAGGTAATATCGAGGTTACACAATATCATGACCTAAATATGAAGGCCCAAACCATCAGGAAGGTAAGTGCACAGAAGGAGGTATAGATTTACTATTCTTAGCTCCACATCTACGTACCTTGAATATATGTATATCGTCAAGATGTGGAGTTAAGCATAGAAAATACATAAGTGCTTACCTGCAGATATGTTGGTCCTGGTTATTTTGGTCACAATATTGTGTGACCTTGATGTTGATTTAGCAGATAAGGACATGTTTGTATTGTGCAAAAGCTGGTGCAAATCTCAAGTCTTGACTGTACCTAAGTGGATGGAATTTTGACTCAAAATATGGCTTATCATCAACAGTTTAATGGCACCTCAAAAACAGTAAAGCACAATTTGCCTCATAAGAATGACAGAGTAGTAGATTTGCAAACCATATTGGTTTTGTTAGCAAATTAGTAAAGTTAGAACTCAAATCAATCACTTATAGCATGAATCAATAATCACCTGGTACCACATAATTCAATATAATTCAGACAGATGAAACAGCAAATGCGAAGACAAGTCATTTAAGACCTGATGCGAAAATCATAACAGATTCAGTTCCCCTGAAGGGAAAATCCTTAATGCTAAACTAAGATTTTGATTGCAGTTGGGGAACATTTAACCAGCATGTGTCAGAAAATGTAGCCTCTAGGGCAGCACCACATGAAGGTTCCAGGAGCAGTAAGGAAAAGGATAAATGTGCTTGCTTGAGAGATCAACTCTACCAGCAGAAATGAAAGGACAAAGGGGTCTCAATCGCAGGAGAGGGATGTCTGCCTCCAAGGTGAACAGAACTAGTCTAATTGACTAAGAGCATTAATACACAGTCAAACATGAAATTCGAAAAACCATTCACTCCTACAGTTCCTAGAGAGAAGGAACTAATCAAATCTAAACATTTATGAAACTTTCAGTGTCAGCCCTTTTCTCATAATTCACATACAGTGTTAGAGAACATTTTTTTTATTGTTTAGTTAATTAATTCAAACCATAACAATTTTACCGCATAGATCAATTGCGAGTAAAAACAGAGATTAAATTCATTTAACAAAATTATCATAAAAATCATGTAATATAATACCTAGTTTGCACAGAACATTTTTTTACTGTGAAATTTCAACAAGTCCTATACATCAAGAATAAATTAACCGACACTAGTTTAAAAACGTCTGTTGTCAGGTAATTCATATCGAAGGAGTCTCCTAGTGTTGTACTTAATTTACACAAATCAATTTTTTTGGGCTGTAATGTGTCCACTAGTCCTACACAATAAAATGCAATTAAGACTTACAAGATTGAAAACATCAATAAGCAGGTAATACGGTAATTTGTTGCCTTTCCGTCCAGAATCGATTTTTTTATTTTAGTTCAGTTCCGCAGTCTCTGAGTCCAATGTAAACTGGTTAACTAGTCAGTGACCCTCCAGTGTTTCACGTCTATTTGCTGCCAAAATATGTAGTTCAGATATGAACTCCCTTTTTCTTTGGGGTGTGGATCAACAGGTCGGGTTGCCGTCGGCATATGCCCCGAAGGAAAAAACCTCTTAATGTACCTTGGGCCTCTTTAATGAAAAGTGACGCATCGCTGCGTGAAAACAGCGATGCGTCACTTTTTACTGCGCCCTCCTTGCGACACCAATGATGCGTCATATTTACAGTATGACGAATCATTGCGCAAGGAGTTACGTCAGTATTTCTGACGTATATGTATGGCGCAAAAGTGATGCATTGCTGGAGTGTGTCACAAAAGTGACGCAACATCAGCAATGTATCCTTTCACCTGGGGCGAGCCCCATGTGAAAGGGCCCGCGCAGGCGTAAAAAATTGACGCATTTGTGTCCTAGAAGTGGCGCAGTGAAATCTTGTAGACTTCTATGACCCTTTCTTGCGTCAGAACGCCCCCCCTGCAAACATTATACCTGGCGTAGGTATAATGTAGCGCAGGGGTTTACAAAGTGACGCATCTACCTCGATGCGTCACTTTGTAAATATGGTGCAACAAGGCACATTTTTTACGCTACTGGTGCGTCACAAAAAGTGACGCACCGGTGGCGTAAAAGTGACGCACCGCCTCATAAATGAGGCCCCTTGAGTTTCTCAGCCTATTCATGTATTCGGAGGAACTTAATCAATTTACAATTCATTTTGGGGGTCGGATGGATCTAGCCCCTTTATTATGGCAGATCTCCAAGTCCGTATTCCTCTAGGCAAAAAGGCTTTCCTTAATAAAGTGACTCGTGCTGATTGTAGTTTCTGACAAATGCATATCATGTGGATAAGATCTTCCTTATCGTTCTTGCAGCGGCGACACCTTTTGAGTCAATGCTTTTCCAGCTTGGAGCATCTGAGAGTGTGGGATATATTCCAAAAAGCAATGCCATTAGTTGTTTTTCAAGCGGACCGAGAATGTGTCTAAATAAGCTGCTGGTCTTAAGGCTTGGTAGATGTTTATCACCATCCAAGCAATGGATCTCAGGCTCAAAATGCTTTTATCGAGTAATAATGAATGGAATTTTGCGACTTTGTTTATGGCTAGATTGAATGATGGAAAGGGCATGTTTTGATCCAAAGATCAGTGGTACAAGTCGATTTGAGTGCATTGTACAGGAATTGGTTAAACAGGGGTGTTTTGTCTTGCTCAAGTTTGGCCAATAGTGCAGCGTTAAGGGCAGAGTTCTCCGTATTTTGGGTCATATTATCAAGAAAGGCGATAAAATTATCGGCGCTTTAGTGGCAGGAAACTGCCGATAATAGGCTTGATAATATGTCCTTGTGAATTCCCATAGCAGCCCAGGTTCTGGTGTTAACCTGGGCTGCAATGGGAATTCACAAGGGCATATTTTCAACGCCATTATCGCCGCTTTAGCGGCAGGAAACCTGCCGCTAAAGCAGCGATAATTTTATTGCCTTTTTTGATAATATGCCCCCTGGTTTTATACAATACCAAACCTTTATGGACGTATACAATCTGCTCAATGTCTCATTCATTATCCCAAATCCTAGACGTACTTGCGCCTGCAAAGCCAACCGGGGAAGTTGAAAAACCTTTTTAAAGATTCTTGTCGTTAGGTTGTTACAGAGGGCTGAGCCTTTCCCGCACAAAGCAGCACTAGCATAAGTAAGAGTTGGAAGCGTTTTAGTTGCTATTACTGACAACCGTGGTCTAAACGATGAGCCCTCCCGTTTCTTGCCAGCGACCTGTATGCAAAAATGAGTGCACCTGCACATCGAGCCATACAATGTTAGATTTATCAGCACTGTGGGCTTCATTGATATCCCACAAGGGAGGTAAAGGTATTAAGATGTATTGTCTAGCTCATTAAAAAGATACTGTTGATAGCCCTTACACACAACCTCCAAGAACAGTTAATAAGAACATTCCTGAAACCTGACTTTCTAAAAGGAGAGAACGGATTATGCAGAGAAAGCAGAAACATGACATTTCAATCAACACAGGGTCTTTCAAACTGAACCTACAGTGACTATGGCTAATGTAACGTGAATACACCCTACCTATAGTTAGCTGCTAATGTGAAAATCATTCAGTATGGTAAGTAACTTTAAATATCAAATGATTCATGAATATAAGTAAGCACCTTTAGTATTGGATGTGTAATTACATGTAGTCAAATGAAAACAAAACCTAGTGACAACGTGTCACCAATTTTATTTCCACGATATTCCATAACCATAGTTTACCATTTGTAATCAGTGCATTGAAAATAGTAGTTGTGTAAGACTTAGGTGGTGTTGAGAAAATGTTAATAAAAAAAATGACAGTTTACATATCTGACCCTAGTGCTTTGTGTAGTTTGAGAGATTTAAAGGTTGGTTTAACGTCTTCCGCAGTAATGGAAGTTTCTAGGGGCTCCCTTTGGTCGTAAGTGAGTTACGTAAGATTGGCAGACTATAAATATTTCCACTGCATTACTTTCAGGGTGGGTTCTTGCATGTACAAATCAATGCACTTCATGTTTTTCGTTTTCGGCTCTATCTATCTGACCTGTATGGTGTTGTATGCCCCTGATGCAGTTGATTTTAGTTCTGAGCTGTCTAGCCCCTTCGCTGCTAGGCCTTCCCCCCCCCGTGCTATGCCTTTGTCTGGCTATTTGGGGTAGTTCGTGCTTAGGCCCCTGTAACTTTTTGACCACATAAGGTATCCAGGCCAAATTTACGTCCTTTTCTTCCAAGCATCACAGGGATTCTAAAGCTACCCAGGGTTTGTGGATTCCCCTGGAGGGGACTTAGAAATTTGCCAAAATACAGCTACATTTTCTTTCTTTTTTTTAATGGGAAAAAAGGGCTCCGGATGAAAGCCTCTGGTTTTTCCCTGTAAATGGTATCAACAAAGGGGTTGTGGTGCTGACATCACCCTCTTCCTAGCTTTCAGGGACAAGCAGACTTTTGTTAGAAAAACAAAGGTTATTACACAGTTTTGGCATTTTTCTGGGATATAGCCTATTTTTGCTATTTTTTGTGCTTTCAACCTCCTTCCAGTTAATGGTAAAAATGGGTAGGAAAGCAAGGATGGATCCTGGAAATCTATACATTTCTGAAAAGTAGGCACCATTTTGAATTCCTCAAGGGGTCATTTGTGTAGATCCTTGAAGGTTCTCATATAGAAACTAACAGGTGAAAATAGAACAAATTGAAAATGAGTTAAAAAAACTAGCATTTGTGCCAACGGTTTCACCTGTAACTTCTACTAAGTATGACAGATGTTTGAAAGCAATATACCATTATATCCACTAGACCCTTCTGGTTGTGGGGATATCTAGGACTTGTAGGTTCACCAAGAACCCGAGAAACCCAGAGCCAATAACTGAGCAGCATCTTGCAATGGTTTTTTAGTGGGTACCGGGTATATAGCAACTCATTTGAAAAAATATAAGCAGGGAAAAATCAGTATGAAAGTCACCTATGGTTTTCTGAAATGGGAACAGTAGCTATTTGCGCATCTCAGAAATTGTGGTTTCCCATACCAGCATGTGAATTATAGGTCATTTTTCAAAGTTACTTCTTTTTTACACATTGTCTTACATTTGGAAGGCAGAAATGCATTGAAAGTCAATAGGTAATAACAATTGCTTCACGATTTTGTGTTTCCCTAAGTCTCCCAATGAAAATGATACCTCACTTGTGTGGGTAGGTGTAGTGGCTAGCTCTCACCAGGTTCTGTTAACCATAATCCCTTGCAAACCTCAAACTTTGTAAAAAAAACACATATTCCTCTCATTTCTGTGGTGGAAAGTTCTGGAATCTGTGTGGATCCACAAAACTCCACCCACCCGCATTTCCTAAAGTCTTCGGAGTAAAATGGTACTTCACTTGTGTGGCTAGGCCTAGTGCCTGCGACAGGAAACGGCCCGAAACGCAAAGTGGACGCACCACATTTCCATAGTGAAAACGGACGCTTTTTTTGCAAAGTGCCTTGCTGTAGGTTTTGAACCCTAGCTCTGCCGGCACCTAGGAAAACCTAGCAAACCTATACATTTATAAAAACTAGACAACCGGGGTAATCCAGGATGGGGTGACTTGTCTGGCTCTCGCGAGGTTCTGATACCCAGAATCCCTTGCAAACCTTAACTTGTGTAAAAAACACATTTCCTCACCTTTCTGTGGTGGAAGGCTCCCAGAGAGTAGGCCTGGTGCCCACGACAGGAAACGGCCCAAAATGCTACGTGGACACACCTCACTTTCACAGTGAAAACTGACCCTTTTTTGCAAAGTGCCTAGCTGTAGATTTTGTACCCTGGCTCTGCCGGCACCTAGAGAAACCTAGCAAACCTATATATTTTTTTTAACTAGACACCCAGGGAAATCCAGTATGGGGTGACCTATCTGGCTCTCACCAGGTTATTATCCAGAATCCCTTGCAAACCTCAAAATGTATCCACAAACTACACTTTCCTCATATTTCTGTGGTGGAAATGTCTGGAATCTGTGTAGATCCACAAACTTTCACCCACCCGCATTCCCCAAAGTCCTCTAAGAAAATTGGTACCTCACTTGTGTGGGTAGGCCTAGTGCCAGAGACAGGAAAAGGCCCAAAACGCAACATGGAATGAGAAAAACAAGGACCCCCTGGGTAGTAATGCAAGCAGACTCCTAGGGCAGGGTATATAAAGTTTGTGAAAAAATTCCTAGGCAGTCAAACCAGTAGGCAAACAATTAATCTGACCCAATAGCAAAAGGAACATTCAAGAAATAAATTTATAAAAACAAGCATACTTTTAATTGACATAGTAAAAATCATATAGGAACCTGAACAAATATCAGACTATATTATGAAATCATACAATAATCAAAACATATACAATTAATACATAAAATGTAAAAAAAGATTTTTAACAATTTAATAAAAAGACACCCTAAATCATAAGTGGTGCCTAGAGTGCAATGGCGAATAAGAACTTGACGCGAGTTTCGGCGGAAAACGCCTTCCTCAGGAGTCACAGTTGGTTATCTGGAAGTATATATAAAAAACGTATATAAGGTACAATTCTTATATATTGTAAACACACAAGTCAAAAATACATTATCTAATAAAACGTAAGTCACCAGAGCATAACATTCTACATCTCTAACAGGAATATCCTTTACGCTATTCGGTTCAGACTTGCTAATTTGTTTCCCACATGTCACAAGATGGACATGTCTTTTCACTAGATTGTGTCGAACTCAACTATCAAGAAATTCTAATGTGCAGGACAACATATAACAAGTGAGTGAAAATTGCACTGATGGCATAAAGATTGTCGTTACCATAATACAGTGAATACTCCAGAATGAATGCATATATTGGTAATGACTTACATTTGGAAACTGATGACAAGCAGATGATATCTTCATTCAAGATAAAAAAAAAACAGGCAATAGATGTTCCAAGTATGCTTGTTTTATAAATTTATTTCTTGAATGTTCCTTTTGCTATTGGGTCAGATTATTTGTTTACCTACTGGTTTGACTGCCTAGGAATTTTTTCACAAACCCCAAAACGCAACATGGACACACCACATTTTCACAGTGAAAACTGACCCTTTTTTTGCAAAGTGACTTGCTGTAGATTTTGAACCCTAGCTCTGACGGAATCTAGGGAAACCTAGCAAACCTATCCATTTTTTAAAACTAGACACCCAGGGGAATTCAGGATGGGGTGACTTGTCTGGCTTCCACTAGGTTCTGTTACTCAGAATCTCTTGCAAACCTCAAACTTTGTCAAAAAGATACATTTTGCTCACATTTCTGTGGTGGAAAGTTCTGGAATCTGCATAGATCCACAAATTTCCTACCACCCAGTGGGCCCGATTCTCAGAATGAACTTAAGACTCAATCCTAAACTTACTACTATTTTGGTATTCACAGAATGCACTTACTACTTTTGGCATTCACAGAATGAACTTACTACTTTTGGTATTCACAGAAGTTAGGATTTTGTCTTAAGTCTGTCTTAAGTCTGTCTTAAGTTTGTCTTAAGTTTGTCTTAAGACAAACTTAAGACAAAATCCTAACTTCTGTGAATACCAAAAGTAGTAAGTTCATTCTGTGAATGCCAAAAGTAGTAAGTGCATTCTGTGAATACCAAAATAGTAGTAATTTTAGGATTGAGTCTTAAGTTCATTCTGTGAATCGGGCCCAGTGTTCCCCAGATCTCCAAATAGAAATGGTACCTCACTCATGTGCATGCCCCAAGTACCCGCGATAGGCAAGGTCCCAAAACGTATTGAAGAGACATCAAAATTACCTATCACAAAACAACTTGATTTTGCAAGGGGAGTCACCTGGGTTTTTGGCCCCAGGCTCGGCGGCCATCTTGGGAAATCTACCAAACCCACACATTTATGAAAACTATGCACCCGGGGGAGTCCAGCAAGGTATAGGTTGTGTGGACCCCCCAAGGTTTTCCTACCCAGAATCTCAAGCAAACCTCAAATTTAGCTGAAAATATCAAATTTTTCTCAAATTTCTGTGTGGGAAAGTTTTGGAATCTCTGTGGATCCACAAATTTCCTACCACCGAGTGTTCCCCCAGGTCTCCCAATAAAAATGGTACCTCACTCGCGTGGGTGGGTGAAGTACCCGCGACAGGCAAGGACCCAAAACCTATTGAGGAGACTTCAAAATGACCTATCACAAAACAATCTGGCTTTCGGAGGGGATCACCTGGATTTTTGGCACAGGGCTGGGTGGCCATCTTGGGAAACCTACCAAACTCACACATTTCTGAAAATGATACACCCGGGGAGTCCAGCGAGGTATGGCTTGTGTGGACCCCCCCCCCCAACGGTTTCCTACCCAGAATCCCCTGCAAACCTCAAATTTAGCTGAAAAATCAAATTTTTCTCAAATGTCTTTGTGTGAGAGTTCTGGAATCTCTGTGGAGCCACAAATTTCCTCTCACCCAGCATTCCCCCAGGTTTCCCGATAACAATGGTACCTCACTTGTGTGGGTGGGTCAAGGAACCGTGCCAGAAAAGGGCCCAAAACCTATTGAGGCGACATCAAAACTACCTATCGCAAAACAACCTTGTTTTGCAAGGGGGTCATCTGGGTTTTTGGCCCCAGGTCCGGCGGCCACCTTGGTAAACTACTTAACCCACACATGTCTGAAAACTATACACCCAGGGGATTCCAGCAAGGTATGGCTTGCGTGCATCCCCCAATGTTTTCCTACCCAGAATCCCCTGCAAACCTCAAATTTAGCTGAAAATATCAAATTTTCTACATATTTTTGTGTGTAATCACAGTGCTGGCACAAATGTCCTACCCACAGCATTCTCCTTAGTCTCCTGAGTAAAATGATAACTCACTTGTGTGGGTGTCCAATAGAGAACTTGCTAAAAACTTATTTTTAAAAAGATGTAGTGCTTAGAATTGAAGGTGCTATACCCTTAATCCCTAAGTTTTGGGCTCTGTGAGGGTTTGGTAGCTTCCCAAGATGGCCGCCAAGCCTGGGGCCAAAAACCCAGGTGACCACCCTTGCAAAACAATGTTGTTTTGTGATAGGTAATTTTGATGTCGCCTCTGTAGGTTTTGGGCCCTTGCCTGGCATGGGTACTTGACCCACCCACGCGAGTGAGGTACCATTTTTATCGGGAGCGCTGGGCAGTAGGAAATTTGTGGCTCCACGCTGATTTCAGAACTTTCCACAACAGAAATGTGAGGAAAATGTGTTTTTTTACAAAGATTGAGGTTTGCAGGGGATTCTGGGTAACAGAACCTGATAAGAGCCAGACAAGTCACCCTATCCTGGTTTTCCCTGGGTGTCTAGTTTAAAAAAATATATAGGTTTGGTAGGTCTCCCTAGGTGCCGGCAGAGCTAGGGTTCAAAATCTACAGCTAGGTACTTTGCAAAAAAGGGTCAGTTTTCACTGTGAATATGTGGTGTGTCCACGTAGCGTTTTGGGCTGTTTCCTGTTGCGGGCACTAGGCCTACCCACACAAGTGAGGTGCCATTTTTCTCAAAAGACTTTGGGGAATGCGAGGTGGATGGAATTTGTGCATTCACACAGATGCCAAAACTTTTCATCACAGAAATCCGAGAAAAAGTTGATTTTTTAAGCTAAATTTGAGGTTTGCAGGGGATTCTGAGTAGGAAAATGTTGGGGGGCCCATGCAAGCCATACCCTGCTAGACTCCACCGGGTGTTTAGTTTTCAAAAATGTGTGGGATTGGTAGGTTTCCCTAGATGGCCACCGAGCCCGGGCCAAAAACTCATGGGACACCCCTTGCAAAACCAGGTTTTTTTGTGATACGTAATTTTGATGTTGCCTCAATAGGTTTTGGATTCTTGCCTGTCGTGGGTTCTCGACCCATTCACGTGAGTGACATACCATTTTTATTGGGAGACCTAGGGGAACGATGTGTGGTAGGACATTTGTGGATGCATGCACATGCTAGAACTTTTCATCACAGAAATGTGAGGAAAATTTTTTTTTTAACAAACTTTGAGGTTTGCAAGGGATTCTGGGTAACAGAACCTGGTGAGAGCCAGACACGTCACCCCATCCTGGATTTCCCTGGGTTTCTAGTTTTCAAAAATGTATAGGTTTTCTGGCTTTCCCTAGGTGCCAGAAGAGCTAGTGTTCAAAATCTACAGCTAGGCACTTTGCAAAAAAAGGGTCAGTTTTCACTGTGAAAATGTAGTGTCCCCTTGGTGTCTAGTTTTAAAAAATGTACAGGTGTGCTATGTTTCCCTATGTGCCGGCTTCGCTCGTATCCAAAATCCACAGGAAGGCACATTGCTAAAAACAAGTCTGCCGCCCTGGGTGGGAATCAGGGGGGAGTTGCCCCGATTTTAGTATGCCCATTCTGGGCAGCCCCCACCCCCTCGCATAAAAAAAGCAAACATAATAGCTGGCACCTAGTGGGCTTTCTGCCCCCCAGCGGCAGATCAGGGGCCACTGCCCCACCCTCTAGGGGAGCAGAAAGACTGTGGCATTTTTGGGGGGAGGTGTGGGCATTGGCAAGACCATTCTGGGCTGACCTCACCCCTGAATTCAAAAAATACTTCCTGAGGCCTAATGGGCGTTCTGCCCTCTTGTGGGGCCAGATAATCGGCTATTGCCCCAATATGCCTCCGGGGGGGGGGAGTGGGGGCAGAAAGACTGTAGTAATTATTTTTGGGGAGGGTGGGGGCATTGGCCTGCCCATCTTGGGCAGCTCCCATCACTACATCAATAAAAAAGATCCCTTGTTTCTAATGGGCTTTCGGTCCCCGCCCGGGGCGCAGATTGGGGGCTACTGGGCAGCCCCCACCCCATCTTCATAAAAAAAAAATCCCTGGTGCCTTGTGGGATTTCTGCCCCCCACTGGGGTAGATCATAGGCTACTGCCTGAATCTGCCCCTGGGGGGAGCAGAAAGACTGTTGCATTTTCTGGGGGCGGGGTGGGGGCATTGGCCTTCCCATCTTGGGCAGTGCCCACCCATACATCAATAAAAAAATCCCTGGTTTCTAGTGGGCTTTCTGCCCCCTGGGGGCAGAAAGACTGGAATTTCTTCCGGGTTTGGGGCATTGTCATGCTTATATTGGGCAGCCCCCACCCCAACATCAATAAAAACAAAATCCCTGGTTTCTAGTGGGCTTTCTGATCCCCGGGGGCAGATTGGGGGCTACTGCCCTGTCTGACCCCTGGGGGGGGGGCAGAAAGACTGACATTTCTCTGGGGGGTGGGGGCATTGCCATGCCCTTTATGGGCAGCCCCCAGCACAAAATCATTAAAAATAAAATCCATGGTTTCTAGTGGGCTTTCCTGCACCCCCCGGAGCGCAGATTCGGGCTACTGCCCCCCTATGCCCCCCAGGGAGGGGCAGAAAGACTGTTATGCCCAAACAATTATGATGGGGCAAAGACCCTTGCCCAAGGGGCTGCTCCCTCATTCCCTGGTGGCTAGTGGGTGGATCCCTGCTTGGAGATCGCCCTCCTGGGGCGATCCTCAAGAAGGGATTCATTAATGAGGGGTACCATTGGATTCTTCCCTTTCCAATGACACCTCTCCTGTCTTTCTACGTGCTTGGGGGGCTGAGATAGCCCCCTGAGCATATGGAAAGTGAAACTGAAATGAGCCTCTTGGCTCATTTCAGTTTCGGTTTCACTGACATGACATCAGCACGACGTGCTCGCTGATCGTCATTTCAGGGAAACCAGGGGAGCAGCCTAGGGAGCTGGGGAAGCTCTTCGCCCAGCTCCCGAGGCTGTTGAGGGATAAAGGGAATCCCTCTGGTGCCCGCACCAAAGGGATTCCCTGTGCCATGTGCGAGGACGGCCGGGGGACGTCATACGTACATGAGCATTGGTGCTTCGGCCGCCCCCCGGGCGTCTGACGCACCAAAGGGGCTAGCTAACTTAGTCCCACTTTATTGCCTTGATCTTGCATAGTTTTTGGGGGTCAAAGAAGGGTTAGCTAACCTATTGTGAACACACCCTAGCTATGGTTAGCTGTTAATGTGAAAATCACCCATTATTGTCAATTTAAATATGAAAAGAACGGTAAGTTCTACTTTGTTAGCATTGATTGCATTTAATTTCCATCACTGGGACATAACTTTGCATAGCAAGGTTCTACTGGGGTTTTTCTTTTGTTACTTCTCAAAGTAGGCAAGAGCCTCCTCAAGGAATGCCTACTCTCTCCATCTTGCAGTCTCTAGACTAGCTCTTGCTCCTATGCATTTGTCTTGTATAACCACTTTTAAAGATTCCCAAGTACATTCAGGACCCATATCTTTTAGGGGCGGGGGATTGTTGGTTTGGTATGTTGATATGATTCTATCATATGTTCTTTCAATTAATCTTTTAAACTGGATCTGTTCCTCACTCAAGGTAGACCTTAGATCCCAAGATACTTCGTTGAGCATCTAAGATTATTATTGAGTATATTTTAGTGCCATACATCAAATGCATAAAGGCATTGCTCACCAAAGTGCAATCGATTCTTGAATATGTTCTATGGGTTTGTGAAATATAAGTGTATTCTGCATGATCCATATAGTGTTCCTACCAAGAGTTCCTTAGTCTCTTGTTTCTAAAAATGCTCTTTAGTTTTTTTAAGGCAGCTGAGTGTGGTGTGGCATTGTGTGATCTGTCCAAGGCTGAATTCTGCACTGAATTGAAATGTCCAGTAATTCTGAGGTCGCCCTTCGCGATGTCCCATTGTATGTTGAGAAATGAACTTAGAAAGAGATCCTGGCCAGCATGTGGGGACTACACTATAACTACTGTGAAATTCACACCATGATGTATCTGCCCTCTTTTTCTCCTTTGTGCATGTTTGGCTTTAAGCGATCAGTGAAACGCATAATGCTGTTCCATTAATGGTTATTTTTGGCTGATGAGCAAAAAGCAATCACGTATGACTTATGTTTCTGCATATGTGTTTCTTGGAGGACTATCATTGTATTACACGTCCCATACGTGGTGCTTTATTCTAGTTTTTTATTGGGGATTTGAGCCCTTTAGTATTCAAGAGACAAGCATGAGTTTCTTGGGGGCATGGGGAAGTTCTAAGTGTATTAACAGAGAGGTTTTAGGGTGCCCTGCCTTTCTCTATTGAAGGATTTTCAACCTTAGGTAATCACGTTGATACTCTGCAGTGTCTAATGTTCATTTCCTTCTCTTCCCTCTAAAGTCCCAGAACTATAAATGAGTATTTAACAACTAGGTTAGTGAACATTTTTAATAAAAAGTAAGACTTAAACTTTGGCCATTTGATTGGAGGTATTTCTCCTGATGGAACTGTACTATTTGCAACAATGTAAGGGATGTTCAGCGGTAAAACACCTATACGTCTTTCGGATTTTAGATCTTCCATTTCCATATTGTTCATATAGGAGTAGGAGCAAAATATAACCATCAATATACCTTCGCTCCAAAAACCCTCTCCACCCAGTACTTACCTTGTCTTTCCACTTCATTATGCATAAGCAGAGAGAATGTGTCAACTAAGGCAAAAAAGAAGAAACCCCAACTCAAGGTTACAGGAAGAAGTAACAGACGAGAACCAAAAGTAAATGTCTCACTGATTATATGTGAATGTTTAGGTTCTGTCTCTACTGCTCGTCACTTGTCATCTCTCCCTCACCAAGGACCCCCTCACCGCCAAAACCAACCTTCACAAAGGAATGAAAGCCGTCACCGAGTGGATGAAGATCAGCTGCCTGAAGCTGAACTCAATTCAGAAAAGGGGGTGGTGATGAACAGAGTGTCTGAATTAAGCAGACCACTCTTACCCAGTCCAAAGATCAGGGCTTGATCCATCACCGTTATTTATCTCACTGCCCCATCCCAGCTCAGAACCTGGCTATATGCAAATTAGTCTGTCCCTGGCCCAGTGCATCATGGGAACAGGGCAGACCAAACTACCAAGCCAATTCTTCACCAGAAAGGAGACAAGCTACCGGGGACCGGTTTCTGGCATTTCAGCCTCTTCGGCCCGGCTTGCTTGAATCCTGATGGAGCAGTGAGAAAGGGACTCATGTCTGAGTATACCCTGCCACACCTATAGTGGCCAAAAACGATTCAGAAAAGGGGGTGGTGATGAACAGAGTGTCTGAATTAAGCAGACCACTCTTACCCAGTCCAAAGATCAGGGCTTGATCCATCACCGTTATTTATCTCACTGCCCCATCCCAGCTCAGAACCTGGCTATATGCAAATTAGTCTGTCCCTGGCCCAGTGCATCATGGGAACAGGGCAGACCAAACTACCAAGCCAATTCTTCACCAGAAAGGAGACAAGCTACCGGGGACCGGTTTCTGGCATTTCAGCCTCTTCGGCCCGGCTTGCTTGAATCCTGATGGAGCAGTGAGAAAGGGACTCATGTCTGAGTATACCCTGCCACACCTATAGTGGCCAAAAACGATTCAGAAAAGGGGGTGGTGATGAACAGAGTGTCTGAATTAAGCAGACCACTCTTACCCAGTCCAAAGATCAGGGCTTGATCCATCACCGTTATTTATCTCACTGCCCCATCCCAGCTCAGAACCTGGCTATATGCAAATTAGTCTGTCCCTGGCTCAGTGCATCATGGGAACTGTTCCCATCATGCACTGGGACAGGAACAAACTAATTTGCATATAGCCAAGTTCTGAGCTGGGATGGTGCAGTGAGCTAAAAAACGGTGATGGATCAAGCCCTGATCTTTGGACTGGGTAAGAGTGGTCTGCTTAATTCAGGTACTCTGTTCATCACCACCCCCTTTTCTGAATCATTTTGTCCACCATAAGCGTGGAAGGGTATACTCAGATGTGAGTCCCTTGCTCATTGCACCATCAGGATTCAAGCAAGCCGGGCCGAAGACGCCTGAAATGGCAGAAACCGGTCCCCGGAAGCTTGTTTCCTTCCCAGTACAAGAATTGGCTTGGTAGTTTGGTTTGCCCTGTTCCCATCATGCACTGGGACAGGAACAGACTAATTTGCATATAGCCAAGTTCTGAGCTGGGATGGTGCAGTGAGCTAAAAAACGGTGATGGATCAAGCCCTGATCTTTGGACTGGTTAAGAGTGGTCTGCTTAATTCAGGTACTCTGTTCATCACCACCCCCTTTTCTGAAGCTGAACTCAGACAAGACGGAAGACATTCTCGGCTCCACTCCCTCCACGTGGGATGACTCCTGGTGGCCGACCGCACTGGGAGTAGCACCGACACCCACCGACCACGCATGCAACCCAGGGTTCATCCTCGACGGAACACTCTCCATGACCAAGCAAGTCAACGCCGTCTTGTCCACCTGCTTCAAAACCCTCCGCATGTGCCGCAAGATCTACAGGTGGATCCCCACTTAAGCAAGAAGAACGGTCACACAGGCCCTCGTCAGCAGCAGGCTAGTCTACGGTAACGCCCTCTACGCAGGAGCCTTGGCCAAACTCCTGAAACAACTACAACGCATAAGAACACCTCCGCACGCTTGATCCTCGACATCCCTCACCGCAGCCACATCACACCCCTCCTAAAGACCTGCACTGGCTTCCCGTCAACAAGAGGATCACCTTCAAGCTCCTCACCCATGCACACAAAGCACTCCACAACACCGGACCGACATACCTCAACAGACGACTCACCTTCTACACCCCGAACCGCCAGCTCTGCTCCGCCGACCTTGCCACCGCCCCCCGCATCCAAAGACCAAACACCGGCGGCAGATCGTTCTCCCACCTCGCCGTCAAAACCTGGAACACCCTCCCCATCCTTGTACGGCAGACCTAGGACCTACTCACCTTCAGGAGGCTACTCAAGACCTGGCTTTTCAAGCAGTAGCAGCACCTCTCCCCTTAGCACCTTGAGACCCTCACAGGTGAGGAGTGCGCTTTACAAATGTTATGATTGATTGATTGATTGATTCCTCATCTCATAACCTTTGCAAACCGCTCTTCATCTATGGATAATGCTGTCTGTTCTATTACACGTCTCTTACTGCATTCCCATGTAAATTTGAGTCCTCCTCCAATTCCTGAAGCTGTGCTGCCTTAAAACTATAGATGAAATGAAGTATCTTATTCTGATATTCAAAGGTAATGGGGTAAGCCTGAAAGTATCTAATATTGTCCTTTAAGAGTTTTTCAATAATAGGCTGAAGGCATTGATGGCTCTGGAGAGTGGCCAGTGCAATATGTTGGTATTGGGAGCAGGTATTGTCTAGTAAGGAAACTGGATGCGAGGAGACTTCTCTCCTGTTCCTCAAAAGTTTGGAGTTTATTGAAGATTGTAGAAGGGAATATTGACGCCCAAATATCAGTAGGTTACAATATTGTTACCACACTATCTAGGAACAAAACATCAAACTGGTAAGTCACCGAGGGAGGTAAGGATTTAATATTCCTAGCTCTACATTTATGTATTTTGAAGATCTATATATCACCAAGGTATGTATATATTGAAGTTAGTTGTGAAAAATGTATAGAATCTTCCATTTCGATAATTTGTCCCTCAACATTGTGGTCACAATAATGTTAGCTCTTGGTGGGCAAGGGCTTGCTCGCATTTGTAAGATGTGTTTGTGACCTTCTGTCTATCAGGGACAATTCAGGAGAGATTGTTGTAGACTGGATAGTTACGCAGCTTGTGTGCAGGGTTGGCTTCATTCCACCTTCTTCATAACGCTAGTTTCCTGTTTCCACGCGAGAAGCGGGACACTAGCTGCCAAGCCACACTTATCTCACTTGCCACTAAATCCCTGCTTGTGTTCCTAAGTTTCAAGTGGTCCATGCGCTCATTCAGTCAGTACTATCTCTCTGCAGGTGTTAACTTTCTGCTGGTGATATTTCTCTATAAGTGATATCTTTATGCTGGTACCTCTTTATTGCCACCCTTACAAATGCAAAGCACTTAATAACGCAAAGGGGCTCAGGTGAGGATTTTCTGAATTGAAGCTGATTTTATTGCTGCTTTGCACCCATGCAGCAATGAGAAACATGAGCCTAGGTTTCCAGATACACCAACATTTACCCATAGCCATTTTAATAAGTGAGTGTTGTATTCATACCTTCTTTATCCATACCCTCACTAGATCCTAAGTGAATCAGCCGCTTCAGTTGACTTTCATCAAAGAGTTTGCGGCAGACCTTCTGTGGTGCCGCTGTGTCTCCAGAGCGCTTTGTGGCTGGTCCTCAGTGGTTCAGAGGCCCACCTTCGGAAGTACTCCATCACCCCCACACACTCCAATCGCTGATGTACCTGGCAGGCACTCACTTCCAAGGGACCTAGATGTATGCTCCCCAGGACCTGGACGATGACGAGAAGGTCCCAAGTCATTCATGTGGTGGTACACACATCCCTGCTTTCCTTGCCTGTCGTCTTCTTGCTTGAAGGGGTCAGCCATCCTATTGAAACAAGTAGATTCCATGAGGCCCCTGCAGCCAGCTATGTCTGAGCAGCTATTTAGCCAGTCCACGCCCCCATATGTAGTGTTTATATGAAGTTGCGAAGAACATTCGCACTTTCCTGACAACTTAACAGCTCATGTCAGATCTGCGCTGGTCATGGGAATAGATCTAATCAGAATGCAACTCCATGGTGGCTGCCTTGCCTATGCTCTTGCCCGTTTACAGCTGGTACAAATTGTGCATCAAGAAAAATGCCCAGGCAGCATCGTCCGCACTGGCTATAGGTGCCCGTAAGGGTCACATTCAAGAACCTCACTGTAGCACATAAGGACGTTCAATTCAATATGGGTGAGCACCAGCACACTGGCAGACCAACCCACTTTCTGACATCAGATGCTGGACAACCCTGGACAGTGTTGCTGGTCAAATGGAATTCGGGCAGTGGGGTGTCTCTGTGAGGGTGCTGTGGCTTTAACCTGAAACCACCATGAGACGTTTAAAAGGCCCCTGCACACTCTCATGTATAGAGTACTCAAAGGTAATCCAGCCAGGTCATTGTAGAGAGTAATTACTTGGGTAGCTTGCTCCTGTTGTCCTTCTGTCTCATAAGGTCCCGTACTCAGGAGCCCTGAAATATTTGTAGCGATGCAAGGCAGTGTATCTTGCAAAAGGCACATAACATAACTTAGGGCCAGATGTACGACCCTTGTAAATTGCGCCTTGAAATTTGTGCTCGATTGCGAGTCGCAAATTTCAAGGCACAATTTACAATGTACTTCAGTGTCAGAGACACTGATTGCAATTTTCCAATGGGGTTGCAAAATGCGAGGCTCATGAATATTAATGAGCCACTAGCAATTTGCGACCCCTTTGGAAATGGCCGGCCCTCACAGGGATGGTGGCCTGCCGGTCTCAGCAGACCTCCATGTCTCAGACTGCTTTTCAATAAAGCAGTTTTAAAAAAATGCAGCCCGTTTTCCTTAAAGGAAAACTGGATGCATTTAAAAAAAATAATAATGGAACGTTTTTGTTTCATTTTTTAAGGGAAGGCAGTGGTCCCTTAAACCACTGCCTGCCCTTAAAAAATATTTCAGAGCCAGTGAGTCTTGAAGATGGTGGTAATTTGCGAGTGTTTTGCGACCGCAATTGTGGTCGCAAAACATTGGTATACGACTCGCAAAATAGTGTTTGTACATGGCCCTATCAGAATTAGCATGTGCAAATGGGTCGCAAACCCGTCTGGGCATGCTAATTCTCATCGTACATCTGGCCCATACTCCTGAATTTCCAGCAGTCAGAAACCCTTAAGGAAAAATCTCTCTGAATCAGGCCCTATCGAACTCAAATGTCTATCTATGTATCAAAGACCAAATTATGGTGCTGATTGATTTGGAGTTTTGTAGAACATGAACCAGGCCAGCCGGGCATCAGAGAGCTGCACATACGTTTGGAGAGAACAGTCCACATTCAAAACGTAGGTTAGCAATAGTGAAGCAATCAGGGCTATCACAAAGAAATCAGAAAGTCAGGGAGTGTTTCAAGTATACAGAAGTCACAAACTCGTGCAGTTTGGCACTGGGTGTGCGTACAAGGAGGGAGCAGGTGAACCTATTGTAGGGGTGCCATGGAGGTTTACTAATGATGCCCTTAGGAAGAGGCAAAGTTAGGGTTCCCTGATGAAGTGCCTGTTAAAAAGAAAGATCTTTAGATCTTTTCTGGAGGTAGAAAAAGTTGTCACCTGACTATCAGGGTGACAAGCGAGACACAGATCAGAGGTGCACAGCTTGAAAAAGACGTATTCATGGCAGTCCGGTACCTTTGCAAATCCAGGGCCTCGTTTACTATATTTTGACACATGGCAGTGCAGCAACCCTTCCTGCTACCCTGCCATGCATCAAAATAAAAGGCAGGAATATGCCGTATCTACGAGAAATGGAGCATACCTGTCCTTCTTCCCTTAACCGGCGCATGAACAGCAGCCGTGCACCAATGCAGACCCCCTTACATCATGTTGAAATGGTGCCTGCGTTGCAGGCATGATTGTTTTTGTGCAGAAAAGAACACCTTCCTACACAAAACAATCATTGATACCATTTTCCTCATTCTATGCATGCTGCAATCTGCAGCACGCATAGAAATAGGAAAAATCGAGGACACTCTTACGCCTCTTGTGGGGAGGCGTAGGATTCTGACGCATTCCCAGTTTTACATAACGTTGTAAATCTGGAAATGCGTCAGGTTCCATGGATGTTGCACGGGAACACCCACAGCAACACCTATGGAAAAGCCTTTTAAGCAAAGAATTTAGTGAAAGGGGGCCATATTTACAAGGCCATAAAAACTCGCCCAGGGTGACTTTACGTGGCCTGGTAAATATAGGCAGGTCCATTCCACTACTGGTGCGTCAAAAAAGTGCCAAGTGCCAAGTTCGTGCAGAGAGCAGCGTGACACCAGATCCGAAGTTTAATACTGTATTAACGTAGAATAGTGATGCTTTATTTGTACAGGCTGGTAGTAATGCCACAATTGGACTGTAGCAAGGAAAGTCTGAATATCTCGGTATAGGTGTTCAGAGTGGGTCTTAAGGTTATCGTATTATAAAATAAATGCATGCCAGTTTATAACTTCAAAATACACGTCAGAAAACAATGACTTAGGAGCATGCTGTTAAGGCTAAGAGCATCAAACACGTCTTCAACGAAGAAATAAACAAAATCATATCCCAGATCAGGAACACAAAACAATACAGCAGCTGCCGATTCCACATCACTCAATCACTAAGTGGACAACCTCTTTTTACATACCAAACTCATTGACACCCTCACCTCACTCATTTCCACCTCCTTTTGTGACCATTTATAATGACCTATGGTGACATTTCTATTTGTCAATGTCCTCACCACCTACTTTACACAAACATGGTGATTACCTCCCTAAAGGCCTCAAAACAGGAAAGATCCTCTCCCGGCTGAAGAACACCACCATCATCCACCTATCTTTCTTTGGAAAAATTATTGTGAAAAAATCAAAGAATTGTCCTTTGGAGACTACTTAACCACCAATGTTTTCTACTCAATCACTCCAATCTACATACACCCAATCTTGAGGGTTACTGTTCTGACCAAAAAAAACTGTGTGCTTACACATAAAAGTAAATAAAAAATTTGTAAAGACAATTTAATAATAAAAATTCCCAAAGTTAAAAAAGTATTCAAACAAATGTCAATGTGTACAGTTGCAGCAGCATCATCATATCAATCCACATAGAATTACAAACATTGTGCACGGTGACAGATTAAAAAACAAAAACACTTTGCAGGAGTTAACGCCTTAACCGCCAAGGTTTTTCCGCCGCGGTACGGGAGTTCTAAAAGGTGGGCGGGGCTCCGTCGGCCGTTGGCCGCACTGGGGAGGTAGTGCTCTCATCGGCCAATAAATTAAAGACTCATCTCTTGGAAGAGCACTGTCACCACAGATGTTAAATACTGACTCCTACATGTCCTATTGTAAACAATCTTGAACTGTATCCTCTGATTTTCTCTCTCCATTAAACACTTTGGTTTCCCAATAGGTTGGTTCTGCATAAATAACTTTACATACAAACATACAAATTACTTCTAACATATTGCATTGCATTGTACCATAGCTAGCACTCCAAAAAAACTGAAATAAATATGAATTACGAAGGTAACACGCAGGTTGGAAAAAAGGTTCAGTGCATGTTGTGCACAGATAAGCCACCCCTTCAACGGAGGTGCACAGGCACATATGACTCTGTTTCAACAGGCTGGGAATTGTGGAACATGGTTTGTACAGAAAACAACAGCTGGGGAACCTGCGCTTACGTTGTTAGGTTGCAGCTGTAGATCAAGCCTTTCCTGTTCCCTGCCCTGGATTCAAGGCTGACCTCATCTTTGTGGTTTATTCTATGAGGCATGAAGGGATGAGTTGATGCAGATTTTTAATGAACTCTTCACTACCACACCTGGGGTGTGCAGGCACACGGCACCTGCAGCACTGGGATCACCCCAGGTGTGGCAGACTGTCATTGTGACAACACCCCTCTGCATTACTTTTCCAGAATTTAATGTTGCATTATAATGAGCGCATAGGACCATGTTCATTGTGAAATAAAACTGTAGCTGCAAATTTGCTGCAAACCTGTCAGAATGTTTTACTGAATACTTATAAATTTCCTTTATAAGGATCACAATGTTAACATGTAGCTGTAAAGAACAATGTATTACAGGAGTTACAAACCCATTCCTTAGTTGCCATCTGGTAAAAGTACCTTTCAGGCATTCTCCACAATCTTTGCAGCCACAGAGACAACCAGGAGGCTGATGCTGTTTCTCTGTGGACAGCAGATACGTTTTATAGAATTAATACTGGTGACTAGCAAGTAATCAGCCATTCAGATACCCATGGTCACTATTTGAATATATATGACCCTGATGCAGAACAACTATAGTCTACAACTAAACAAATAAAGAAACAAAAATGGATGTGTCCTTGTGTAACGCAACTGGTGCTAATGTAAAGCGGTCTGATACCTGATATCTTCGGGTCAAGTTTGCGCTATATAAAATTCTAGTTCAAGAAAGTTTTATTGGTAAGTATAACGGTGTCTGCGAAAAATATAAAATGATATCTTCATAATAATACATTCAAACATATGCCATATGAAGAGTATAGGGATCAAACTCCTGAGTAATAACATACAAGGTACAATAAAGCAAAGAAAATCTACTATAAATAAAATGTGAAGAATATTAGGAACGTCTGGGTAATCAGGGTGGTTTAAGGACTTCCTGTTGTGATGGTAGTAACTGAGAGGAATTTTTGGCACATATATCAAGAAATGTTGTAACAGATGACCACAAATCCAAATGTTTCGTTGCCAATGTTATGAGGCAAACAAAAGCCGTATCTAGCCTATGATTGTGGCAAACGGCGTACCACCACACTCTATAAGACATTTTTGTAGAGTCCTTCCAATTTATAGTAATTTGTTGAAATGCTACTGCTAACAACAGGTCAATAATTTTAACATTAAGCATCACATTGTCCCAGACAGGTGAAAGGCTTCCCAAGAAAATATTAATAAAAGAAAAAGGAAATTTAGTACCAAAAATTTGATTAATCTAAGCCCAAACTTGTTTCTAAAAGCTGCATACGGATATACAAGAAAATAACATGTGAAATAAATCAGCGTTTGAAGAGGAACATGTCCAACAAACATCCAGCACCATTGAAAATGTCTTACTTAAGGCGTGTGGAGTTAATAAAAGTTTATTGTATATAAAGAATAGAGTTTGTGTTGTATTTGCTGCTCTGGAGGATTTTCGCAATTAGATCCATACATTTTTCCATAAAGGAATTGGCCAGGACATCTGAAGATCATGCTCCCATGCTTCCTCTATTTTGGATTTCTGTATCGTTGTGTCATCACCTTGTAAAGAACTGTAGATGGTGGAAGCCTTAGGTGAGTTTTTTAGGAGGAAGTGCAAATTTGGGAAGGAAGTCAGGCTATTGGGAATAATAGGTGTGTCTGGTATTTGATTATATGTGGACATCACTGCTTCCTTTCAAAGATTATATTTAGAATTGAATAAGGCAGGTTGGTGAAACAGTTAAGTGAAGAAAAAGGCATGAAGACAGAATGTGAAAATAGTTGATGAACCCAAAATAATCCCTTTTGTCTCCAACCCTTCCAGTAGAAGGGTCTATTGTTAATAAGTAAAAATGTATTATGCCAGATGGTGGAGTTAAGGAAGGAATCTGTGGTTTGCTATGGAGAAGGAGGAAATATTTGAAGGAGTTTAGAAGTCAACTTTATTATGGGAGTGGAAAGGGATTGTGGTTTGTGTGAGAGAGAAAGATATTATTGAAAAGAAAAGGGAGATAGAAAAAGTTGCTTAATTGAAGCCCATAGGGGGTGGTCATCCTTATGTTCGAGTAGCAAAAGGGAGGCCTGACGTAGAAGGAATGCTTTGTGATATGCTTGAAAGTCAGGGAAGTTGACACCACCTTCAGTTTTGGGGTGAATTAGCCTCATCAAAGACATTCTGGATTTCTTAATATTCCATAAAAAGGAAGAGATAATGGAATTAATCTTCTTAAATTTTTTAACTGGAATTGGGACTAGTATATTAGAGATAGTATATAAAACTATGGGAGACAGCATCATCTTGATGGTATCCAAGCGTCCCCACCAGGATAAATAGAGGGGATGCCACTTGGTAGTTAGATCCGAGATCTTTTGGATACATTACCCATGCACAGTGTTACGTTGTCAGCAATACGGGGAGTGATGTGTAGACCTAAATACTAAATATGGTTAGGACTTCAAGTGAAATAAGAAGAACTAAATTCCGATTTGAATGTATAGTTGGTTAAGGGCAAGATTTTGCATTTGTCATTATTTAGCTTATAGACGGATATAAAGGAGTATGCCTGAACCTCCGCTAGGAAGGCAGAGATTGATTCACAGGGATTAGAAAGAAAAAGCAAAATATCGTCAGCATACGCTGCAAGCTTTATATGGCAATTTGACAATTGGAAACCATGTAGGTTCGGGTTTTAAATCTACCTTTAACAAAGCCTTATTGTTCTTTTCCCAACAATTTCGATAGGTAAGAGTCAAGTCGGAGAGCTAACGCTTTAGAAAAAATTTTGTAGTCAATGTTAACCAAGGAGATAGGCCTGTAATTCTTGCAAAACTTGGGATCTTTGCCCTCTTTAGGGACGAGGCATATGTGAGCTTCTGAGAAGGAACCCGAGGATCTATGCATGGAGGTAAAGGAATCCTTTAAAGAGTGTAGTTTGGGCAAAAGAATGTTGGAAAAGTGAAGATAAAATTCAACGGTCCGGGCGCTTTGTCTTTTCTAAGATGCTGTAGCGCTGTTAGGAGTTCATGCTGTGTAATCTCTGATTCCAGGGGGGATTAATCCAGGGAGGCAAGTTGGGGTTTAGGTATGTTGGAGAAGAAATATGAGAGACTGATCTGTGGGGTGTGTTTTGGATGAATATAAAGATTTGTAAAAAAGGGAGAATTTGCTTAAGATTTCGGCGTCTTTAAATTTTAGATCTGAATTTGTGTCATAGATCGATTCTATGTTTAATTTGTTTTGCCTAATTGTTAAATCATTGGCTAATAATTTTCCTGCCTTATTTCTGCCTCCATAAAACTTAGCACTAGATTTTAACAGATATAAAGAAGCATCGTCCGTGGACTTTTTGTTGAATTGTAATTTAGCATTATGAGGGCTGTTAAGCAGTCGTGCGAGTGTGATATATAGTAAGCATGTTCTAATTTTTTAATATCATGAAGGATATTTTGAGTATGTGTTCGTGCAATTTTGCGTTTCTTGGTTACAAAAGCAATGATGAAATCTTGTGCAGAGGCTTTATATGCGTCCCATATAGTGGAAAATTGCATATGTTCATTGCGATTAATTTAAAAAAAATTCATTAAAGAAAGTAATAAAGGAAGCAGTGAACTCTGGGTTTAAGAGAAGAGCATTATTAAAGCGCCATCATCTAGGGAGTGAGGATTTAGGTAAAATGTCTATGCCAATTGAAACAGGAGCATGATCTGAAAGTAAAATAGGGCCTATTTCTGCATATTAAAGTGTTTGAGAAATGTTGTGGGAAACAAAAAGATAATCGTTCCTTGACTTGGGTGTGATGGGTGGGGGAATAAAAAGTGTATTCTCTGGTGGTCGGATTGGATAAGCGCCAAGCTTAAGGAGTCTGTGTTGAGTGATGGTATGTACAAAAGATTTATGGGGTTTGTTAGGAACGAAGGGAAATTTTGAATTTCTATCGACAAAAGGACCAAAGACCTGATTGTAATCCCCAGCTAATACAAAGTTATCTTCCATAGAATGTGAAATTTGTTCGGCCATTGTGGACAAAAAAGAGGGTTCACCACATGTAGGGACATAAACATTAAAAATGTATACTGGAACATCCTTTAGCTGTAATTTAACATTCAGCAATCTGCTCTCAATATCAGAATGTTGTGAAACAAGTGAGATTGGAAGTGACTTACGGCAAAGTATTATAACTCAGTTATGTTTTCCATCACCTGGAGAAGAGAAAACTTCCCCCACCCAACCCCTTTTTAATTTTAAAGATTCATCTTCTATGAGATGGGTTTCTTGTAGAAAAACTATATTGGCATTTCTAGATCAGTGAGTATTCGCTGTCTTTTGATGGGAGAATTCAGACCCCTAACGTTCCATGAGATGAGTCTTAATGACATAAATAATAAAAAATGGAGTAGTTCAAAATTGTGAGATAAAACCAATTATTTATAATGACACCGTATACCAATGAAAAAGAGTAGGGAAAGTAGGTAGAGTAGTAGGAATGCAAATGGAAAGGAGAATGAGAGTTTGACAACAGAAACCTTAGGCGAAGGAGAGAGTTGATTAAATAGAGAAAGAAAAAAATAATGAATATCAAAAGGTAAAGAGTTAGAAAAAAAAGGAAGATGAAATAGCATAAAATGGTATGCATGAGAAAGGATAACACGAGGAAGAACTGTAACTGACACCGCATAAAAGAGAAAAGTTAAATTGCGAAACACAACGAAGAATAAAAACCGAACAAACGACATACTTAAACGAAGGGAACATAAAAGGAGGGGTAGGTGAAGCCACAAGGAGCAGATGAGATGACCAGTGAGGACCGGACCAAACCAAGAGGGGATCACGCCAAAACAAAGTAGCAACTGTGGAAGCTAGGAAAAGAAGAAATGAAGTAAACAAAATAATTTTAGCACGTATTGAGTAGCAACCTGAGAGAAGAAGAATCATGTAACTTTAAATAGCAATATGAAAAGTAGCATTAAAATGCAATACAATTGTGAATACATAACAGTATTAAACCTGCATCAACGATAAAGTGGTAACTTAAGGAAGCGTCTTACGTAAATCAAGTGACATGCGAGGAGGATGGACTTGAAGAGTCCATAGGATCCGTCATCTGTGTATTTAATAAGCTTTGCAGACGCACAGGGTCTTCATAAGAAGTAGTATTGTTATTATAAGTAACTTTAAACAAGCATGGGTGGAAAAGGCCGTATCTGGCACCAAAGAATGGAGGGCTGGTCTCATGCCAAGGAAGGCCTTGCGTCTTGAAGCGGTAGCTCTTGAATAATCCTGTGCAAAAAATAAAGTAGCACCAGACCAAGAAATCTTTTGAATAGCCCTGGAAGCTATGTTATGTTATGTTATATGGAATGTATTACGTGCACAATAACTCTTGAGTATCCTGGCGGGAAGACGTAGCAACCTGAGGCTAGAACAAGAATTATTAGGCCTGGTTAAAAAGGTGAGTTTTGAGAAGCTTCTTGAATCGCTGGAAATCCTGGGTGTGACGCAGCACGACAGGAAGGACATTCCATAAGGAGGCTACTTTGACTGAAAGAGACTGGCCGCCCATCCTAGAGCGACGAAAGTGAGGGGTGGTCATCAGCCTATGGGAAGCCGATCGTAAAGATCTCCTGGGTGTATAGAAAGCCACCCTTTTCCTTATGTCGGAGGGACCTGAGTCGTGCAAGGCTCTGTGGGTTAAAATGAGGGCCTTGAACTGCACCCGCTGGGCCACGGGCAGCCAGTGAAGATCACGCAAATGTGATCTAATACTTGATCGCTTAGAGATGTTAAATAAGAGTCTGGCTGCCGCGTTTTGGATTAATTGCAGTTTATTGACCAGAAATCCGGGTATGCCAAGAAAAAGCGCATTAGCATAATCCAGGCGGGACAAGATAAGCGCCCGAGCCACCATTTCCTTGGCTGGTTGAGGAAGTAGAGGGAAAAATCTGCTTAAGGATTTAAGAGTTCCAAAGCAGACACTCGTTAGTCTTTTAATGTGCTCCGAGCACCTAAGATCCTCCCCAAACCAGATTCCCAGGTTCTTAGCCGGACCGCCCTCAGAGAGTGGGCGGGAGAAATCAGAGGGCCACAAGGTTTCAGTAAGGGAAGAGGGAAACTGGCCGTATAGTAGGACCTTTGATTTCCCCTCGTTACCTTTGAGTTTGGCCTGTGCCAGCCAGGTGAATACGGCAGATAGGCAGCTTTGTGCCATTTGCGTACATAGAACAGGGCCGTTCCAGGTACCAGAACCTTTAACAGATCTGTGTATTCAAGAAAGTACATAATGACACCTCTTGGCCTCTGGGAAGATGAAGAATTGGTGGTGATGCGCCCTAGCCTATGGACGCGTTGGATATTCAATGAAGTTCCATCTGGCATACGACGAATCTTGGGAAGGAAGGATTCAAAAAAAGCAATGGCCTTCTGCTAAATTATAAATACGTAGAATATTCCTCCTGTTTCAATTTTCAAAGTCCTTGACCTGTTTTTGTAATGATGAAACTTGAGATTGCAGGGACGTAACACATTTGTTAGTGTCTTGAAAAGAGGAAACATTTTGTTCCACAGTTGTAAGTCTAACATCTAATTGCGACCAGTTATCTGAAAGAATTAGTAGCTTGTTGTTTGTTTCCTCTACAAAAGGTCTAAGAGCTCTTATTTCTTGAAGTAAATGTTCCATTGAGACTGAAGAAGACGGTTTAGGTGGTGAGGGGGGTCTTTCTTTAGACGTTTCAAGTTAGATTTTCCTGTGGCCATTTGCGCGGGTTCCATGTTTGTAGCACAGTGATCTATATCCAAGATCCTCAAGGATTCCAGTTGGGAGAATTGAGAAAAAACTGTAGAATTTTTAACAAAAATATGCTTTGTTTTCGAAACAGTAGAAAAAGCACTTTTTGTTCTGCCCATTAGACTTTGAGAATAAGAGACTTGGAAACATGTACAGATCCTGTAGATGAGGAGCGGATAATAAGAAATGGCAATTCAAAAAATAGTAAAAGCCTCTGAGTGCCTGGTCAGCAACGACAAAATAGCAGGTTCTAGCTCTTTACAAAACTACGCAAGGCATTAGAGTCAAAGAAATTTTGTCTGCATGGAGATGACCTCAAGAAGGAGTTTATGGTGCAGAAGAGAGGGAACCAATGTTCCTTGTGTTTATAATGAAGAATTATCGCACTTGTGGAACAGCATAAACACAAAATGGCGGCTGTAACCGCATCACCTCACACTATATAAAGGTGAGGTGAAACTGGGTTAGCGCGCCTCTATGGTTCTTTGCTATGTTGAAATAAAAATAAAAAATAAAAACATTTCCAAAGCATGAGGGTGGACTGTAGAAGTAGTGGAGGCCAGAACAATTCTTCGCTTAGTAAAAGTAAAGCGCGGGCGCGCCGTAATAAAGGCTGTAAAATGGCTGGCCGGCAGAGCGCATCTCCTCGAACGCGTGATTTTCCTTAAATAATAGCTTTTAAGTTACTGGAACTGTAGACGAAGGGACAGCGTCGGTGTACGCAGCATTTCGGTCGCTCGTTTTCACTGAAGGTGTTGTCAATAATAATCTCCGGGCGCGATTTACCCGCCTCAGTCCAGGAGCCTCAGCCCGACACCTCCATTCCTGCCAGACTCTAAGCCATGCCCCCCGTGCTATATAAAATTCTGAAAGACAGAAGCTAAGCTACTTATGCATTGTGTTATTTTATGTACCATCCACCTCATTTATGAAAAGTGACGCATCGCTGCGTGAAAACAGCGATGCGTCACTTTTCACTGCGCTCTCCCTGCTACATGATTGATGCGTCATATTTATAATATGACGCATCATGTCGCAAGGAGTTACAGATACGTCAGTATTTCTGACGTATCTGTAGGCGCAAAAGTGACGCATTGCTGGAGTGTGTCACAAAAGTGACGCAACTCCAGCAGTGCTTCCTTTCACATGGGGAAAGCCCCATGTGAAAGGCCTTGCGTCAGTCTTACGCCTGCTGTGAGCCAGGCGCAAGATTTTGACGCAACAGCGTCTTAAAAGTGACGCAGTGAAATCTCAGATTTCACTGCGTCACTATTACGAGGCTTTTTGCGGGTGAACGCCCCCTCTGCATACATTATACCTGACGCAGGTATAATGTAGCGCAGGGGTTTACAAAGTGAGGCATCTGCTTAGATGCGTCACTTTGTAAATAGTGCACATCAGGAGGCATGTTTTACGCCACCGATGCGTCACAAAAAGTGACGCATCGGAAGCGCAAAACTCACGCAAGGCCTCATAAATGAGGCCCCATATGAATTTCCAATCATTTAATACGTTTATATTATAAGGCACTACATGAATATACTATGAATTGATTAGTTACCCACTACAAGATGGCAAATACATTTGTTATGTTTATCTGCACATATGCACTTTATATTGGTCTGTAATCACTGTTTACAGGAGCTTCTTTGCACATACTTAAGATACACGCCATGTTTTCCTCATCCTGACCAAGATAGCTGTGACTACTGAAACGCGTAGATTAAACCTCTTCAGCCACTAAAAAAGTGATGAATCAAACAGCGTCCTGAGTGCTGTGCTACTTTGTGAATCCAGTTAGGGGTTGCAGAATATATATAGATATCACTCAAGGGCAGTTAATTCCATTTATTCAAGCAGACGCGTTTTGGCGAATAGCCTTTCTCAAAGTATAATAATAAATAAAATGTGCCCAATCACATTTGGTTCCTTTATGTTTTGAAAAGTCACATGGGCTGTTCCTGCATTGAAATTGGAGTGTGGCAAAGGAAAAGGACCGTTGCCTTCAAAGTCTCCATACTTTGTTTTCGGCCGCCATATTTGCAAGGTAAAATTCGCAATTGATCCAAATGGAAATACCTGCGTGTTTCAAAAAACAATGTTAATTACAGATCTTTATATCTTAATCAAGTAATTTCCTCAACTGAATAACACACAGCCGGTAATAACATGTTCTCTTATACAAATACGTACTATCAATTGGGTCCTCTTGCCAAATATTTGCCCAAAATGGGCTGCCACATAAAATTATAAAATTCATAAGTATTAACCACTTCACTGTCAAGGCCTTTTTTGTCTCTAATTCAGATCCCTTTGTTGACATTTGGGGCACTTCACGCTTAAGCCTTTATGACTATTTTTCACAAAAGGTATCCAGGCAAAATTTGCCTCTTTTTCCTCTTTATTTGGAAAATTCAAATGATACACAGGGTTTGTGCTTTCCCCTATAGTGATGTGAGAAAATAAGCAATATATAGTCAAATTGAGTTTATTTGAGGAAAATGTGCAAAGGTGCTGTGCAAGAAAACATAGTTTTTTTCTTTTCATAAAATGGCATTAAAAATGGTTTACTGTGCAAAGATTACCATCTTCCCATGTTTCTGTGAAAGCAAAAGTCCAGGAATCTGTGAGGATCCACAACAATTCCTACAGCCTTATGATCCCACAATTCTCACATGAAAAATTGGCACCCCACTTGTGTAGCTGAGACTAACGTCTGAGACAGGAATGGATCAAAGCAGGGGCCATGCAAAGACAATATTGACTTCATACAATCAACGTTTACATCTATTTCTGGCGTAGGCATTCAGCCCAGTCACTCAGGTGTGGTATCATTTTTGTCTAGTAAAGTGTAGAAACACTGAGTGGAAAATATTGTATGGATCCTCACAGATTCCAGAACTTTCCCTCACAAAAATGTTAAGGAAAGTACATGAATTTAGCTAAGGTTTGAGATTTGCAGGTCATTATGAGCAAGAAAACATAGTGACACCCACACAAGCCACATTATTCGTCTGGGTCCACTAGGTTTCAGAAATGCACAGAGTTTATAGGGTTCCCTGGTTGCTAGCTGATACAGGCCCTTAATAGTGCAGCCATTCAGTATGGCAACTGCGATGAAACTGGGATTTACCTCTTCTCTGATGGTCCATTTGTACAAAATACACCCAAAGGAATCCAAAATCCCACTAGCTTGCCATGGAATGGGGCAGCTCTATTATTCACAGGAGCAGAATTAGTGTTGGGGCAATAGGGGCAGGCGTGCAGCCTGATGTCAAGATGAGCCGGTTCCCACACAGTTTTTTTTAATTATCCATGGCTCCAGTGTGCTTTCTCATCCCTCACTCACAGGGGTAGCATATTGGAGGCAGATCATTCAATCTTCCCTCCTGGGGGCACATTAGGTTAGACACAGTGACTAACCAGTCTTTCAGCGGCTAGGCAGGCAGCTCTTCACCATATTATTTTGTAAAAATAAATCCTATTGTCTAGTCGGCTTCCAGTCAATCAGGGGACTGCAGCAGAAAGACTGTGGAACCCTTCAGGGGTTGGGGTGAATGGGCCTCCTCTACCCTACTTTTTTTTATATCTGGCCTGTGTGACAGCTTTGCCTATTTTGCCAGACTATTGTTTTTCCAAACAATTCATACCTAATATACATATACAGATGCTTTTGATTATCCAGTTTCATCCATTAGTCATGTAAATTGTCATTCACATCTTACTTTCACTCATCACAACATACATCATAGGGAAGTGGGTCAGTCCAATTTTCCTGATGGCTCCTTTCAGTTATAGTCAATCAATCAATCAATCAATCAATCAATCACTGCATTTCTAAAGCACGCTACATACCCGTGAGGGTCTCAAGGCGCGGGGGGAAGTGGGGCTGCTACTGATCGAAGAGCCAGGTCTTGAGGAGTCCTCTGAAGGCCAGCAGGTCCTGGGTCTGTCGTAGGCTGGTAGGGAGAGTGTTCCATGTCTTGGCGGCGAGGTAGGAGAAGGATCTGCCGCCGCCGGCGGTTTTCCGGATACGAGGAACTGAGGCGAGGGCGAGGCTGGCAGAGCGGAGGCTGCGGGTGGGGGTGTGGAAGCTGAGTCGGTCGTTGAGGTATGTAGGTCCTGTGTTGTGTAGCGCTTTGTGTACGTGGATGAGGAGTTTGAAGGTGATCCTCTTGTTGACGGGGAGCCAGTGTAGGCCTCTCAGATGGGGTGTGATGTGGCTGCGTCAGGGGACGTCGAGGATCAGTTGTGCCGAGGCGTTCTGAATTCGTTGTAGTCGTCTCAGCAGCTTGGTTGTTGAGTAGAGGGCGTTCCCGTAGTCGAGTCTGCTGGTGACGAGGGCCTGGGTGATGGTTTTTCTCGTGTTGGGAGGGATCCATTTGAAGATCGTGTTGATGCATGACGCGGAGACGGCGTTGACTTGCTTGGTCATGGAGAGGGCGGAGTCGAGGATGACCCCCAGGTTGCGTGCGTGGTCGGTGGGTTCCGGGGCAGTGCCTAGCGATGTGGGCCACCAGGAGTCGTCCCAGGCTGATGGGGTGGGTCCGAGGATGAGGACCTCCGTCTTGTCTGTGTTCAGCTTCAGTCTGCTGTCGTTCATCCAGTCGGCGACGGCCTTCAATCCTTTGTGGAGATTGGCTTTGGCGGTGATGGGGGTCTTCGGTGAGGGAGATGATCAGCTGGGTGTCGTCGGCGTAGGAGATGATCTTCAGGTTATGTTGTCGTGCGACGTGGGCGAGCGGTGCCATGTAGATATCGAACAGCGTTGGGCTGAGGGAGGATCCCTGAGGAATGCCGCAGATGATCTCGTGATTTTTGAGAGGAAGGATGTGGTCCAGGCCAGGGCCTTCTCTTGGATTCCGGCGTCATGGAGGTGTGCTGCTAAGGTGCGGTAGCAGACCGTGTCGAAGGCTGCTGATAGGTCCAGGAGGATGAGGCGGCTGTTTCTCCCTTGTCCATCAGGATTCTGATGGCGTCGGTGGCGGCAATGAGGGCGGTCTCGGTGCTGTGGTTGCTGCGAAAACCGGATTGAGAAGGGTCCAGGATGTTGTTGTCTTCGAGGTAGCGGGTTAGCTGTTTGTTGACAATCTTCTCTGTCACTTTTGCCGGGAACGGGAGCAGGGAGATGGGCCGGAGGTTCTTGAGGTCCTTGGGGTCCGCCTTGGGTTTCTTCAGTAGGGCGTTGATCTCGGTGTGCTTCCAGCTTTCTGGGAAGGTTGCTGTCTCGAAGGAGATGTTGATTGCTTTCCGGAGGTGGGGTGCGATGGTTGTGCTGGCTTTGTTGAAAACGTGGTGAGGGCAGGGGTCGGATGGGGATCCGGAGTGGATGGAGTTCATGGTTTTGATTGTGTCTTTGTCGCTGACGGTGGGCCAGGCGGTAAGGCGGCTGGTGCGGATTGAGGTCGCGGGGGTGGTTGTCTCGGTGGTGGGTGCGGGGGTGTCGGAGTTGAAGCTGTCGTCGTTGTCGGTGATCTTGCGGTGAAATAAGGTGGCCAGGGAGTCGCACAGGTCCTGTGATGGTGGAATGTCGTTGGTGTTGGAGAGTTCTTTCACGATGCTGAAGAGCTCTTTGGTGTTGTGTGCGTTGTTGTCTAGGCGGTCCTTGAAGGCGGTCCTCTTGGTGGTCCTGGTGAGTTGGTGGTGTCTGCGGGTGGCGTTCTTGTGGGCTTTGTGGCTGTCTGGTGTTCGGTCGTGAAGCCATTTCTTTTCCAGCTTCCGGCAGGTGCACTTGGATGTCCGGAGGTCTTCGGTGCTCCAGGCGGATTTCTTGTTAGTGTGGTTAGTTGTGGGGATCTTGAGAGGGGCAAGGGCGTTGGCGCAGTCGTTGATCGACTGTTAGAGGTTGGTCGCGGCGGTGTTGGGGTCGATGGGGTCGGCGGGTGGTCTCAGGGTGAGGGTGGTTGTCAGTTGGTCCTCGGTGACCTTGCCCCAGCAGCGGCATGGAAACTGTTGGGCGCGGTGGTGTGTGGTGGCTTTCTTGAAGGTGAAGTGGACGCATCTGTGGTTGGTCCAGTGGGGTTCGGTGGTGTCGTTGAAGGAGACGTGGGGGCTTGCAGAGAAGATGGGGTCCAGCGTGTGTCCGTCTGCGTGGGTGGGGGTCGTCACGAGCTGTTTAAGTCCGAGGTTGGCGAGATTGTTGATCAGGGTGGTGGAGTTGGCGTCGTTGTTGTTCTCGAGATGGAAGTTATGGTCCCCGAGGAGGATGTAGTCCGTGGAGGCGAGGGCGTGGGTGCTGATGAGGTCGGCGATGGTGTCGTTGAACTGTGGTCGTGGGCCGGGTGGTCTGTAGACGAGTGTTCCTCTGAGGGTCGTGTTGGGGTCGGTGTGGATCTAGAAGTGCATGTGTTCAGCAGTGGTGAGGGTGTCGTCGGTGTTGGTCAAGACTCTGAGGTCTGAGGGTGTCTTTGTGGACGATGGCGATTTCCCCTCCAACTCAGTTGACGCGGTCTCTGCGGGAGATCTTGTAGCCTTGTGGGATGGCCATGGCAATGTCTGGCGCTGAGGTGGCGTTCAGCCAGGTCTCAGTCAGGAAGGCGACATTGGGGCCGGTAGAATCTAGGAGGTCCCAAAGTTCGATGGCGTGCTTGCGAGCGGAGCGGGTGTTGAGGAGGATGCATCTGAAGTGGTTGGGTTCTCTGGATGGAGGTTTGGCGGGCTGAATGCTGGTGAAGCTGCAGTTCGGCAGGTGAAGGGCCCTTGGGTGTGCTTCGGGATGGCCTGGTAGCAGGGGTGGTCTCGTACGGTGTTAAGTGCGTGGAGGGTGCTTGAGTCGTAGAGCAGTCTGTCGTTGCGGCGGGCGCGGGGTCCAGGAGTTCTGGCGCTGGGCGCGGTCCAGGCGCGGACGGGCGCAGACGGGCTTGCCTCTGGCGAGCTCCTGACCAAAGGCAGGTCAGAGGTGACTCACCCTCGACGCGCAGCGACCGCCATTAAGAAGGGAGGAGGGAGGGAGGAGCAGAAGGGAGGCGGGAAGGAGCGGCGAATGGGGGCGCGAGGGGGGCGGGGCCGCAGGGAGGCAGCGGCGGGGAAGTGGCTCAGAGAGAGCCGGCAAAGGGGAGCGCACAAGGGGCAAGAACAGGCAGAAAACCAGAAAAGGCACAAAGGAACCGAATGAAGAACGGCGCAATAAATCAAGGCACAAGAAAACAGGGCACCGTAAAACACTTACAATAAGGCACAATGCACAAGTCTAGCGACGCTTACCAGAAGCACACTAGACACCAAGGATGAGGCGCAGGCGGATGCCTGCGGGTGGAGGAGGGTCTCGAACACGCGAACAACAGCGTGGGGGGGGGTCAGGGACACGGGCACAGCTAGGTGGTGCTGCGGTCGTGGGGGAGCGAGCTCCTGACCAAAGGCAGGTCAGAGGTCACTCACCCTCGACGCGCAGCGACCGCCATTAAGAAGGGAGGAGCGAGGGAGGAGCAGCTGGGAGGCGGGAGGGAGTGGTGAATGGGGGCGCGAGGGGGGCGGGCCGTAGGGAGGCAGCGGCGGGGAAGCGGCTCAGAGAGAGCTGGCAAAGGGGAGCGCACAAGGGGCAAGAACAGGCAGAAAACCAGAAAAGGCACAAAGGAAACGAATGAAGAACGGCACAATAAATCAAGGCACAATAAAACAGGGCACAGTAAAACAGTTACAATAAGGCACAATGCACAAGTCTAGCGACGCTTACCAGAAGCCCACTAGACACCAGGGATGAGGCGCAGGTAGATGCCTGCGGGTGGAGGAGGGCCTCGAACACGTGAACAGCAGCGTGGGCGGGAGTCAGGGACACGGGCACAGCTAGGTGGTGCTGCGGTTGTGGGGGAGCGAGCTCCTGACCAAAGGCAGGTCAGAGGTCACAGTGAATGCGCAAAGCCTTTGGACATTGTTCATATCCAAAAATAGCTAATTTCTCCTGGTTGATGAAGGTGTTCATGGTATGCTTTTTAACTGTGTTTATTTGTATACTAATCTTAATTACCAACTATTGTTTTTGCCTGCAGTTCGGATGTCCAGTTAAATGGTGATTTAGGGCCTGACTCATTTTGTTGTTATAAAGGGCCCTATTTAGAGCTTAGAGGTTGGGGAACTCCATCACAAATGTGGCGGATGTCCGGCCCGCCTTATTGCGAGTACAGTATGGTCTCTGGCAGGTGGGATATTTGTCACGTTTTCACAGAGTATCTCATTTGCCAATCTCTAAGCAATATCATAAAGTCTTTACGTAACTTTGGAACATTGAAGCTGCCACTGTCTTGAGTGCTTGGTTAGGCAGCGACTCCTTCACAATTATACAGTGCATGGCACAATTGAAAGGCTTGCTATTTAAAAAAAAATCATTAGTAAAACTGCCACATACATAAAATCTTTGTTATAACCATATGATCACCACATATAGGTGGTGGCATGTTTTCTTTTCTTTTTCTTTTTATTGTACATGCTTACAAAATTAAATAAAGAAAACACTAACCATTGCACCAGCTTGTCAAGAACAGATCTATTTGCTTTGCCAGTGTTTGTTGTTAATTGCATTTTCCTTGCTCTTCTTTAGTGGGCTTGCAGATTCTCCCAAATCTAGAAATAGAACTGAATTGATTAGTGGCGGCTGTCTCTATAGTCATTATTCAAAAAAACGTTGCGACACCTGGAATTCAATACCTTAAATTAATCACGTATTGGAATCATTCCCCCTGGACCGGCATGCATACTACAATAAAGCACAATATAGTTTAAATGTGCTCAGCTTAATACAGTGAGAAATGAGTGTGTAACCACTAAAGTCAGGACTGGTGGCGCCCGTTGTCCCCAAAACCTCCTTCCCTCACTACCACCCTTTAACAGTGCCCCTAAAGTCTCCATAACCACACCTTCTCACATGTATTTCTGCATGCAGCTCTTTGATGACAGGTAATAGCTCACTGTTCTATACCAGAAATTTATCTTATAAACTACAACTAACAAAAGGCTCTCTCTGACAAAAACAGTAACCCATTGAACTATTTACATTATAAGCACGTTGTGATCTGCATGGTACACATGCTTTGCAGCATAAACCCTCTGAGTTACCTTATGGTGAATCAAAACTTCCACTAGACAGACTCCATCTCTCTCCAGCAGCTCCATTATTCACCAGTTATCTTAACATTTTTATTGTTGCCCGAAAAATTCTGGAGGAAAGAAACGCTGCAGTAGATTTTAATTCTATAATATATTTGAAAAAATGCCCCTCCCCCCTTGAAGTCGGCCCGAGTGCGGTGGCAACGGTCGCACCACCCTAAAGTATTCCCATATAAAGTAGAATTTTCGATAATACTACACTTATCGGTTACGGTAACACAATTACTAGAATCCTTTCAGGTTTGTAAAAATATGTCATAATGAAGTTACCTGAAGCAAAGTTCGCACTTCGCCTGTGAACCCTACAGGTCTTTACAATTGAGATGGGGGTGCGGCTGACATTAAAGTGTAAGTGCGGCATGGGGCAATTTAAAATAAAGAAATAAATGTATAGTTTTTTTAAAACATGCAGCCACATTTGGCGTAGCAAGTAACACAAAGGCATGACCGCCACTATCAGCGTGCCGTGCTATGTAAAAAAAATAATAAAGCTGTTGCAAGCTAGTGTGCCATGCCTGCAACAGCAGGCTTATGAAAACCATTAAACGAAATAGTGCTCGGAGACTGTACTTATGCCTACCAACCAACAACCCAAGTAAAAGGGGGTGTCCTCATTGGAGGTTACTAATGAAGGCAACACGGTACTAAGGAGGGATGTATGACATTACAACGCATGCTTTTACTACGCATGCCTTTACATCGCAGGTTTTACAACGCATGCTGTTACAACGCATAGCGTTAAGGGGTGCTGGATAGTGAATAGTTTAATTTACTATTCCAACTCCAGTCCCCGTGGATAGTAGGGAAGGTGTTGGATAGTAAATTAAATCCATTCCCTATCCTAGAGCGCCCCCAGCGCAATGCGTTGTAATGACATGTGTTGTAATAGTTGCGTCGTAAAGGCACTGCGTGGTAAAAGTTGCGTTGAAAAGGATGTTTCCCACTAAGGAGGGTCTAACAAGCCTATTTACAAATCAGAAGCCAGCATTTACGAAGGACAATGACACAAGCCAATGACATATATGGGCGGAGAGTGGGCGGGGCTTCAAGTGAATGCTCCAATACAGCATGCTTCACAGAGCAGCGCATGGGCTGCCCAGGCTCGACCTAAAAAACTAAGCCTTACTGACTTCATTCCTCCAAATTTGAACATAATAGGCGTGCTACATGCTTCACGGAACGCGCACTTCATGTTAAATAAGTTATGAATCCCCATCATTGTGCCCACTTTGGGAGGATGTGTGCCTTGTTTTAATCTTGTTTTTGGTGTTGTCTCTGTTTGTAAGAATTACAGACTACAAATATTTGGAGGATATAATATGTAATGTAATTAACTTTATGGCTGTGTTCCTTACAAAAACACAAGTGCAGCTCATAACTATGATAACAACATTTACTGGCATGCTAATGTAATGCCTCGTATACTCATGCAGGTCTGTTGTAAAACAAAGACGGCAAGTTCTCTGCTTTCTCAGGCCATCTCTGGTTTCCATCCTGGCACCTGCCTCAGACAAAAGGTGTGTGTCAGCAACAAGCTTGAACTTTTCTAAAAGTTGACACACTATAGTGTTTTACGAGTACATATAACAAATATCTAACCTTCTTTTACTTCAAACTAGTCCCGTCAGTAATTTCTCATTCTAAGTTCTCTAGACTGTGCTGCTAGCTGCTTCTCTGTTCCCGTTAGTAACTTCTACATTCTGTGGGCCTCATTTATGAGGTTTTGCCATAGGGCAGCGCAGCTGGCCTTCCTGATGCGCTTCCCTACGGCAAAAGAAAAGGGCAGGAATGCGCCGTATCTATCAGATATGGCGCATTCCTGTCCTTTTCCCCTGCGCCGGCGCACAATGGGCTTTGCACAATGGTGCAAGGATGGCTGCGTTGTGGGGATGATTATTTTTGTACAGTAAGGGAAACCTTTCTGTACAAAAATAATCACAAGAGGCTTTTCCTCTTTCTATTTGTGCTGCAGAATGCATTCTGCAGCACACGTAGAAAAAGGAAAAACGAGGAGAAATAAAGATATTTCTCCCCATTGGCCTCTCTTACGCCTCCCCTGGGGAGGCGTAAGTTTTTGCCACTGCCTCAGATTTACGATTTCTCGTAAATCTGGGGCAGTGTCAAAAGGCCATGGATGTTGCTGGGAACGCCCCCAGCAACACCCATTCCACGCGCCTTTAGCGCAGAACACTGTGTTAAAGGGACTGATATTTATCAGGCAGCATTAATCCCAAAAAAGTGGCTTAGCGCTGCCTGATAAATATCACGCAGGCTTCTGCGCCACGGAACGTCACAAAAAGTGACGTTCCGATGGCCCAAGGGGCCTCATAAATGAGGCCCTAAATCTTCTAGCCAGTGCTGCAGCAGTGTCTCTGTTTCCAGTGGCAATTCCTCATTCTTAGTCCTCTAGACTGCGCTGCTAGCTGCTTCTCTGGTGCTGTCAGTAACTCTCCCATTCTAAGTCCTCTAGCCAGCACTGCCAGCTGCTTGCCTGGTCCCAGTGGTAATTCCTCATTCTAAATCCTCTAGGTAGTGCTGCTGGCTGCGTGTTTGGTCCCGTCAGTAACTCGCCCATTCTAAGTCCTTTAGGCAGTGCTGAAGCTGTGTCTCAGGTCCCAGTAGCAATTCCTCATTCTACGTTCTCCAAACAGTGCTGCTAGCTGCTTCTCTGGTCCAGTCGGTAACTCTTTCATTCTAAGTCCTCTTGGCAGTGCTGCAGCTGTGTCTCTATTCCCAGTTGTAATTCCCCATTCTGAGTCCTCTAGACAGTGCTGCAGCAGCGTCTCTGTTCATACATCCACTACACTCCAAACAAAGCTCTAACTCTAAAAAATACGGGACCTATTGCATTGCAAAAGCTTGTTTTTTAGGAGAAGTGGTCCCACTCCCTCCTCACACTGTGAGATTGTGCTTCAAGCTGGCAGGTAATCTGTACCTCTTTTTGAAAATCTGCATTTTAGGCAAGGCACTGAGGATCTAAATTTGCACTCAACGTTTTGGCTGAACCTTCCTCAACTAGGAACGAGAGAAGTGTTATGAAGGTGAAATGAAGGTGAACCCAAAGACTGTAACAACAAATCCACATCAGGCTCCTGCTTGCTCAGCTTTGAGTTCTCCGGGACTTCGAAGTGGTACAGCACAGAAAGTGATGCAAAGCAAAGTGGTGGGATCCCTGGCAGGACATGGCGAGGGGCTCCTGAGATTTCCTTACCTCACAGATATTCACAAGCCTTGGGCTGGATGGAGCCCACCTGTGCCACAGAAGCTATAGCAGGATGTGTTATGCCCCTGAGCACAGCCCCTTATTGAATCTCTCCGCGGGTGGAAACGCATAGTTGTATGCTCCATTCGCCCTACAGCCTTCTTGTGGGTCAGGGTTGTCCAAGATAAGGCTCTGGTCATTGGCCCATTGTCATTCTTCATGGCGCACCCTACAGATTTTCAGGAGGAAAACCCTCAGAAGCCCTGCCCTAGGATCCCATTAGCATTATTTGAGGGTAATCTCCTGAAGATGCTTCTCATCGCCAGTTCTCACATGCCAGCATTTAAGAATTAGAGCGCCTGTTTCATAAAAAATCACTGGGTTTGTCCTTGTTGGAATATTAGGGGTTCATTTAAATCTTGTTGGTCAGGACGTCCATTTGCAGGTAGGGGGGGGCATGGAGGGGGGGGGGTTGTAGCATACCACCATGTTTTGAGCTTTCCGCCACAGTAGTGGGTTTTTCCACCCAAAGTGGCTCCCATCAGTACAGCTGGGGCCACATTGAGGCAAAATCTCTGTGGCGGCAGGTCCACCATGTCAGTGGCGAAATGTAAATGGAGGGGCCCCCCTACAGACTGACTCAGGAGATCTCAGGTCAGGGTACTATGCTAGGGGGGAGCACTGCGGGGGGCTTTGTTACCCCACAGTACATGTGTCAGTTAAATATTGCATTGAAGAGGGTAGGTGGAAAACTTCAGTGTTTATTGCATTTACTGTAATCATTGGTGTAGAGGTAAAATGCACCCAGCAGCCACAATGACGATAAAATGCTCAACCAATCAGAATCCAGTTGCCAGAGCAATACCATATAGACTGGCCCACTGGAATTATATGGTGGGGGAGCACCAAATTATGCTGTAGGGTTGGCTTAATTATGCAGCAATAATAGGCAAATCCTGTAACATAATGCAGCATAGTATTATTTCATTATTTTGTAATTTCTGCACATGTTAATGCTCTCTGGGGAAATATTTCACCTCATTAGTATCAGCTAACAACTAAATACAGGAATAAGTAACTGAAAGATGACCAGTTAAGCTTAGCGAAGGGCCTTCCTTTCTGGTGAACATGTTGCCACATTTTTAGTAAGATATGATCTGTTTGAGCTAGAAACATTTTTTTTTAAATCTGCAGATTATGGTGCAGATCATGGATTATGTAGCAAACGCAACTCATTTATAATTATGCAAAAAAAAGCTGCAGCTGAAGAGTCGCCTCATTTCAGTAGCCCTGCATCTGGAACAATGAATACACAGACACAACCTTCACTCTATTGGCATGACCAATCAGATGGAGGCAGGGCGACCACAAGCGGGAACAGCGTTTACAATGCAACTTTTACCACGCAACTTTTACAACGCAAGCGTTACAATGAATTGCGCTGGGGGGCGCTGTAGGATAGGAAATAGTTTAATTTACTATCCAACTTCTTCGCTACTATCCACGGGGACTGGAGTTGGAATAGTAAATTAAACTATTCACTATCCAGCGCCCCCCAACGCAAGTCGATGTAACAACTTGCGTTGTAAAACTTGCGTGGTAAAGGCATGCGTTGTAAAAGCATGCGTAGTAACGACATACATCCACCACAAGGAATGGTATAATGTGTAAGAGGCATTAAGATGGTGGTTTCATAACATCCAAGCCTAGAACGACAGGGTGGATGTTGTGTCTCCTCTAGATCTGATCATCAAATGGAATTGGGGCGAATTGACGGAGGGAAGTCAATATACAAAGGAGATGTCTTCCCGACCAGGCTCCTTTCACATCCGTCCACCTCACTCTTGGTGTGTTGTTTGACTCTGAGGAGCCTGGTCAATCACCATATCAACTGCTCCTTCATTCTTTGAAGGGACACCATTTCATCAATTCCAAACTTTAGAAGAATGGGGGAATCCAAAAACAAAAATATTTGGTGCAGCATGTGAAGAATTTCTGTCATTATTTGCCTGGATTGTCTTTTTAATTGCTCATTTGCAGGAGAAAGGTGGCAGCAGAATGGACCTCTAGACTTCTGGCTGCAGCATTGGTCACCTTTGAAAATACAGTATAGTGGCATGCACATGTGCAGTCAGCAGCATGGTCGGTGCAATGACTTTGTGGATTCACACATCATACATGGAGGCATATTGGTTGGTCTGTTGGATGTTACATGTTTCTTTAAACAAACAGGAGCCCAAGGGGATGGCTGGGGGGGTCAATGGGACCCCATTTACCCTCTCCAGAGGGCTGTCATCAGGGGGCGAACTCAGGGCCGGTCCTAGGACTTCTGGGGGCCGGGGCGAAAGGGAGGATGTGAGGCCCCTCTAATTTGCATGTAACATCACGGTATACACCTGTTACAACGGATCTTTTACTCCGCACTACCATTACAACGCGACCATTACTCCGCATACCATTACAACGCATTGCGCTGGGGGGCGCTCTAGGATAGGGAATAAGTATAATTTACTATCCAACACCTTCCCTAGGGTCCACGGGGACTGGAGTTAGAATAGTAAATTATACTTACCACTATCCAGCGCCCCAAGGCGCTATGCGTTGTAACGGTATGCGGAGTAAAAGTCGCGTTGTAATGGTCTGCGGAGTAAAAGTATGCGTTATAACGTCATACATCCAACATCACAAGGATTGACATCACAGAAAGTGACATAGCAGGACTATTGATCTTATTTGGCGTCAATGAAAAGACCTAATGTTGATATCAGTAACATGGACAAAAAGATAAATATACAAATGCAATAAGTCTATATATTTTAAAACTGTATGAAATGGATTACATTTGTCACATTGGATGGAAAAGCTAGGTGCAGGTCTCAAAATAATGGATATTTTTTACTCCATGTTAACTGATTGTTTCCAGATGAGCGCATGATAAAAATCCCACAGCATTGTGGAAAATAAATTGAATGGCATCACTGGGAAAAAATTTGCAAAAGGGAATATATAGCAAGATTAATTCTAGTTCAAATACATGTATTTTTTATTTTACTTTGAAAGCTATGTAACTCACTGACCATAACACAAAAGGGCAGCTGAGAACCAAGAACCAGTGCTTTTGGATTTAGAGTACAGAATTATTCACTTTTCCTCACAAGGCTTGAGGTGATGAGAGCATGGAAAACAAGTGAGCAAATCTACATTTCTTATAAAAAGCAGATAAAAGGAAAAATTGCAATCAAACAATGAAGATAGAGTAACTCCAACATTCTAGATTATTCTTGTTGAGTGGCTCCCTGGTATGGATTCATTAGGGAAGGTCTAGTATCTGGGTGTGTTTAAAGTAAAGGTATGCTGTGTAGATTCAAGGGGTTTTCAAATCAATGTTTTTGATTTGTTATTAAACTGTAGGAAGTGGTACTGCCCGGCTTTAGCGCTAGTGAAGCACTGTGCGACAATGTTTGTTGGTGCCCTCCAATGACGCCCTCCGCTACAGATTCCCTCACTAACACCCTTTAGCAGTGCCTCTCAAGTCTCCATAACCACACTCTCGGTCAGATGCATTTAATTTGATTTACAGTGCCACTGATACCAGTGTAGAGTGTCAGAGCACTTTTTTTTTTTTTTTGCAGAGTTTTATATAGCGCAAACTTGACCCGAACCGAATCGGGTATCAGAGCGCTTTACATAGCACCAGTTACGTTACATGAGGACACACATTCATTTTTGTTAGGCACGGAGAGATTAAGTGATTTGCCCAGAATCGCAGGATGTTTGGCGTTGTTACCGAGACTCGAACCCAGATCCCGAGGTCGAGCGCCCTAGCCGTTAGGCCAAATCCTCTCCCCCACTTAATATCACATACATTACACAGAGACAATCAATCATACGTGTGTAAATCACTCTATAGGAAATGTTACATACGGCAAAGGACTCACATGACAACACATGACAACCATACCAGTAGGAAGTATAGTTTAAAAGTGATTGGTCAGGAGAAACGCAAACTATAAATTTAGAATGTAACACCATGGTTGAGGGTTCTCCTTAATAACCAGAATTGATTTCTACCTAAAAGAACCCATTTTGCAACATTAGGATAATCACAGACTGGGGGAAAAACATAATGCTCTAATTTATACCTTGCAGTTTGCATCAAACTCTAAGATGACAGTTAACAGCTCACTGTTCTTTGTTAGGATTTTGACTTATAAACTGCAACAAACAAAAGGCTCTCTCTGACAAAAGCAGTAACCCACTGACCTATTTATATTATGTGCACTTGGTGTTCTGCATAGTACGTGTTCTTTGCAGCAGGCACATTAACCGTCTGTACTACCTTTCCACGAATCAAAACTTCCACTTGACAAAACTCTATCTCTGACTAGGAAGAATATTAATCACCAGAGTTATCATGATATTTTTATTGTTGCCGGAAATTGCTGGAGGCCAGGAGGAGGCATTAAGTGTTTTTAAAAACATAATATACCTGCAAACATGCCACCCCACCCGAAGTCAGCGCCAGGTGCGATTGTACCGGTCGCAACGCCCTAGAGCCTCCCTGCTCAAATGTAAATGTAAATGTAAATGTCCACTATTTGTAAAGCGCGAACAATTACCCGAAGGTGTCAAGGCGCTGGGGGACGTCGGGAAGATTAAGCGAGCTATTGCCCAGAGTCACAAGGTGTCCTATGACCTCAGTGACAGTCATAGTCGCACTATGATGTGCTGCTTCGTAGGACTCCGTGCAAAACTAGAGGTGAACTTCAGTATGGATTATGATTGCCAGACTTTCAAGGTTAACCCATGCTTGCCACTATTAGGGTCCACCTGCTGGTGCTAAGACACCAGAGCTTCTAAGCTCTTGCAGGGCCTTCGACAGTCTAGCATGGGAATGTGCTCCCTCAGGAGAGTTGTCTAGTGGACAGGTCATGAAGGCTCTGGCCATAGTGCCACATCTTCTCCCCCACTGAACACCATACTGCCCCACTGAGAGAAACTCGCACTGCTTTCAGCTACAACCGAATTGTGCCCCGCTATAAACACCTGGTTGTGACTCAATTGAAATTATGCACTAGACAAGAGTAATATGCTGCTGAAAAAAAATAAGTTACAACATCCTGGAGAAAGCAAACACTCAAGGGAAAGCAAGATTAAGAAACACATGCGAAATGTAAGAAGGAACAACATAGTTAGTTACCTTAACACTTTTGCACTTATTATTCAGAAATCAGTGAGTGCTTTTGCCTGAAAAGTTAAGGATATGACTACAAGTCCCAGAAGGGACATTTTGTTATCCAATCCACCCTTCAAGCAGGTATTTCAGTACCTCCAGGAGTGGTGCACTTCTCTACCGGGGAAAACAATGTTGTTCAAAGAAAGACTAGAAAACAAAAATAGCGCTTCACTGGTAAACTCTGTAATGTGGCGCTAAAGTTTTTGGATTTGAATAAAATCAATCAGGCCACTTTGCAACCCACTGTGTCTTGCTTTATTTGGTTATATTTCCCATCTTGAAACTTATTTCTCTCTGTCCTGAGACTGCACTTTGGAATAGAAAAACTTCTAAAAAACACAAAATTTCCAGCAAAAGTGTTTTTCTTTTTGGATTAATTTCACGGAAGAACAAATAAAGGAAAAGAGATAAGAGGGAGTGATACCCATTTCTTGAAGTTACGGTTTTCAGTAAGTACGGAGGAGCAAGACAGAAAAAGAGTAAGAGTAAGAAGGGGGGGGGGGGAGCTGCCAGCGGCAGAGCAGAAGTGGGCACTGTCCTTGTCCTCTCTGGGCAAGAAGGAAAATGACATAGTCTGACCTCCCTGCCCCTTATCTATAGGCTATGGCTATTTCTGCCATCCTGGGAGGCGTGTTTAAAATGGAAAAGTATGGGGAACTAAATATATTAAATTAAAGAAGTAGGGGCATGCCCCCAAGGCTCTAGACATGAGACCTAAAGACAGGCAAAATACTTCGAAGTAAATCTATAGGCCATCATGACATGCCTGAGGCTCCTCTGCTCTTAGCATCTTAGCAGCACTACAAAATGGATACAAGGCCCAGGGAAGGGGGCCCCCACACCTGGGCCTTGCAGCTTCTCCGACGATTAGACGCCCAGGGAAGGGGGCCCCCCCACACCTGGGCCTTGCAGCTTCTCCAGCGCTTAGAGGCCCAGGGAAGGGGCCCCCCACAGCTGGACCTTACAGTGTACTCCAGCGTTTTGAGACCCAGGGAAGGGGGCCCATCTCCTCTGAGCCTCGGAGCAGTAACGAGCAGGCACATTTCCATAAAATAAAAATTCGGTATCAAAGATGCGATCTGGCTGCTCCCTCCTCCCCTCACCCACCTCTCCTTATCTAAACAAAGGGGCCTTCTGTCACCTAGAATGGCCGGTACTTAACAGGGGCGCTGCGCCGTCCCCGCACTGTGAATTAACATAATTGCTGGCCCCTTCCCATTATGCTTGTCTCTTCCCCCACTGCACCCCCTGGAATGCCACCGCTACCTCACCAGCAAGATCAAGGCACCTCTTTTTGTAATATGATAGTGTGGGGCAGGGGGCCTTAGAGGAGCAGGGCGGCTAACTGTGGAAGTGTGGCCTTTCACACGGATGTGGTGGCCCCCCTGTGTTATAGCTTAGCGTGAGGCCCTGGGCAGCTGCCCACACTGCCCATGCCTAGCGCCGGCCCTGGGCGAACTGACAGTTCACATCCTGACAGCTTTTTTGCCTCTGCGCCCGCATCTAAAATGCGGCACAGACACGCTCCCATGCAAACGAAGGAGCACCCTCTGAAGATAGCGCTGGAGCTTTGAGTGCGCCAGCAATATCTGAATTACAGAAGAGGATGCGCAAGCGTCTGCAGCCCCTTTTGTAATACCAAAGTGCCCCAGGTGCCCGCAAAGCAGGCACAAACTCCTGTTGCGCCCCGGGGGCACTTCAATAACACAGATTCAGGGGCTGTATTACACATATGGCAATTTTTCCTTGATTGTACCCGCCAAATTAGGGTTAATGCGCTGCCCTCAAGGCAGCCGCGAACTTGCAATGTCCTGGGGACAGCGCATTCCTATGAAAAACGGAGCAGCTGCTTTGAAGCCACTCTGTGTTTTCACAATGTAGGCGGCAACCTGTCTGCACTTTGATGGGGGATTTGAGATCCCCTTGCGGGCGGATACAGTCACTGACTGCACCTGCCTGCAAGTTTTGGGGGTCCATTGGATCCCATTTACCCCTCCCCTCCAGAAGACTGCCATCAGGGGGCACACTGACAGTGACACTATGCTGCTTTATCTAATGTGCAAGTATTGCACTTATTGGTGAGTATGAGGATGTATTCTTCTGCACATTCACAGTATAATGATGGTGCCTGGTGAAAACCATATGGTTACATCAAGCTCACTGTCCTGCACATGTCCCTGTGCATGAATGTCACTTTTCTGCACCTGCACAATAAGTGTGCAAGCACGCAGAGGAGCTGGTGAGGTTTGAGGTTGGTGCACTGGGATCAACATCAGCCAGGGAGAGCAACTGCTAGAATGTGCTGCAAACCAGCCCATCTGAGGCCAGTGAGAGTCCCAGAGCAGGATGTGAGGTTCTAGGAGTACCAAGGATCTTTTCAAGTAATTTTTTGTTTTTTGTTTTTGTTGTTGCAGGTGCTGAGGTCAAATGTGGGAGCAGGAGTCTACGTGCAGCAGAAGAGGAGAAGATCTCATAGATGTCCTGAGATGGGGCCAGGATCTGCAATCAAGGACTGAGGTAAGTCGCATGATCTCCAACGCTATTGTGACCGCCCTGCTGCTTCCAGAAGTGGTCGCTCCCCCACCTCCTCTCCTCTCCTGGTATTGTACCACACTGCTGATTTCTGGCTCGCATATTAAATTATTTATTTACATAACCGCGCCGCGCTCTGCAACGCTGCTGTGCCTTGTATTTGCTTGCTGCCTACTACAATTTAGATTTGAACTGTGGCTGTGGTGTGCTTCGTAATTTGTACTGTTCAGCGCTCTCTGGCTTTACTTGTTATAGCGCTTCCTCTGCTGCCCTGAAATAATCTTGCCCCATAGCGCTCCATTACCATTCTAGCTCTTGCTGTAGGAGACCCTCGCAGCATTTGTTTACCTGACGGCCATTTGCTTTGTTTTCGGCCCGTCCTGAACCCTCCCTGCACCTCGCTCCCGCCTCCCAGCTGACCCTCCCACGCTCCGCCCCCTCCACTATCCATTTATGACAGATGTCCCAACGCGCAGCGTCCACGCGCTGCGGCCACGCCGAAGGTGCGCCAAAGGTAAGCTCGTCTACGCCTGTCCGCGCCTAGCCCGCGCCCAGCGCCAGACGCCCTGGTCCCCGCTTCACCCACCCCTCCCGCATCACTTACAACGCCTCCACCCTCTTAGCACTTAACCCCGGCCAACACCCTACCTGCGCCCAAACAGCACCAGGACACACCCATGGACCCTTCACCTGCCACTCCTGCAAATTCACCTGCGTCAAATCCCACACCAAATCCACAAACACCAAACAGAGAGCCAACACCAACCACCTCAAATGCATCCTTCTCAACACCCGCTTGGTTCACAAACACGCCATCGACCTTTGGCATCTACTCGACACCATTTCTCCGGACATCGCCTTCCTAACAGAAACCTGGATGAATGCCTCCTCAGCTCCAGACATCACCATAGCTATCCCGGACGGCTACAAGATCATCCGCAAGGACCGCACCATCCAAACAGGAACACCATCCGCGTCTCAACCAGCTCAGAAGACAACCTCACTATCGCCGAACACCTTCACTTCCAGATCCACACCGACCACACTTAGAGGCACCCTCCTCTACAGGCCACCAGGACCCCGCACTAGATTCAGCGAAGACATCACTGACTTCATCACCCCACACGCCCTCCCCTTGGAAGAATACATTCTACTGGGAGACCTCAATTTCCACCTGGAAAAGAGCAACAACAATAACACCACCACCCTCCTGGACAACCTCGCCAATCTCGGACTCAAACAACTTGTTAACACCCCCACACACTATGCAAGACACACACTCGACCCTATCTTCACTTCCAGCAAGCATATCTCCTTCACGCACACCACACCCCTCCACTGGACGGACCACAGTTGCATCCACTTCATTTACAATAAGACCACGATCCTCAACCACCCTCAACCAACTCTGCGAAGAAATTGGAACAAAATCACCGTCGACCAGATCTCCACATCACTGCTTCAAAAACCCCCGTCCTACTCAACGAACCCTAACCAAGCCGCCATCAACCTCACAAAATGGTTAACCCAAACCGCCGACAAAGTAGCTCCCTTGAAAAAACATCAAATCAAACAAGGCAGCAAGAACGCCCCCTGGTTCAACGATGACCTCAAAAAATCCAAGAAGCTCTGTCGTTCCCTTGAGAAAACGTGGAAAAAAGACCCAAACACTACCACCCAAGCCGCCTTCAAAAACGCCACCCGAAAACACCACCAACTAATCCGATCAACCAAGAAATCAGCGCTCAAAGACCGACTAGACAACAACGCCCACAACAGCAAGGAACTTTTCAACATCATCAAAGAATTCACCAACCCCACCGCCAGCTCAAACGACATCACCCCTTCTCAAGTCCTCTGCGACTCCCTCGCCTCATTCTTCCATGACAAAATCGCCGACATCCACAACAGCTTCGACAACCAACCCGTAAACCAGTCAACCTCACTTACCTCCGAACCTGTAACTCCTCTGAATAACCTTTTCGACTGGAACCCAATCACCACAGAAGACACCATTCGCCTAATGAACTCCATCCACTCAGGATCCCCTACAGACCCATGCCCCCATCACATCTTCAACAAAGCAAACTCCATTATCGCACCCCACCTCCGAGACGTCATCAACTGCTCCCTCAACTCCGCCACATTCCCAGAAAGCTGGAAACACGCCGAACTCAGCGCCCTTCTAAAGAAGCCCACAGCTGACCCCACCGAACTCAAAAATTACCGCCCCATCTCGCTCCTCCCATTCCCTGCCAAAGTCATTGAGAAAGCCGTCAACAATCAGCTCGCCGCCTTCCTCGAAACCAACAAATCACTCGACTCCTCACAATCTGGATTCCGCGCCAAACAGAGCTCCGAGACCGCCCTCATCGCAGCAACAGACGACATTCGAACACTACTGGACAACGGAGACACAGTCGCCCTCATCCTCCTTGACCTCTCTGCAGCCTTCGACACAGTCTGCCATAGCACCCTGATACAACGCCTCAGAACCATCGGAATTCAAGGAAAAGCATTAGACTGGATCATCTCATTCCTCGCTGGAAGAACTCAGAGAGTCCGCCTCCCCCCTTTTAAGTCAGCGGCCACTGAAGTCATCTGCGGCGTCCCGCAAGGATCATCACTCAGCCCCACCCTCTTCAACGTCTACATGAGCCCCCTCGCAACCATCGCACGTCAACACAACCTCAACATCATCTCTTACGCTGATGACACTCAGCTGATCCTCTCACTCACCAAAGACCCAATCTCCGCCAAAACCAACCTACATGATGGGATGAAAGAAGTAGCCGAGTGGATGAAGCAAAGTCGTCTAAAACTGGACTCGGACAAAACGGAAGTCCTCATCTTAGGTGCATCCCCTTCCGCCTGGGACGACTCTTGGTGGCCAACGGCACTAGGAAAAGCCCCCATACCGACGGACCATGCACGGAACCTGGGCATCATCCTGGACTCCTCACTCTCGATGACCAGACAAGTCATGCGCCGTCTCTTCTTCATGCTTCAACATCCTACGCATGCTCAAAAAAACATTTTGCTGGATCCCCACCGAAACAAGAAAAACGGTCACCCACGCACTGGTTACTAGCCGTCTGGACTACGGAAACACCCTATATGCCGGTACCACCGCAAAACTGCAGAAAAAACTCCAACGCATCCAAAATGCTTCAGCCAGACTCATACTTGACATTCCCCGCACAGACCACATCTCCATTCACCTGAAAGACCTTCACTGGCTCCCCGTCAACAAGAGGATAATGTTCCGTCTCCTCACCCATGCACACAAAGCCCTATACGAACTTGGACCTGATTGTCTCAACACGCGCCTCTCCTTTTACACCCCCACCCGCCAGCTGCGCTCGTCCAACCAAGCCCTCGCCGCTGTGCCGCGCATCCACAAAGCCACCATGGGGGGAAGATCCTTCTCCTACTTAGCGGCCAAAACCTGGAATTCCCTTCCCACCCACCTTCGCCTTACTCAAAACCACCTAGCCTTCAGAAAACAGCTTAAAACCTGGATATTCGATAAGTAAACCTCCCCCTTCCCCAAGCGCCTTGAGACCCTCTGGGTATGTAGTGCGCTATATAAATCTTGACTTGACTTGACTTGAATGTGTGTTTAGCTCCAGAGAAAGAAACCTGAACAACGGCCAAGACCTGGGCGCAGTATTTATAGTACTGTGCCGAAGATGGCTGCCAATATAGGTGGCTAACCTGAAACCTCACTTCAACTATTGTAAGATCTCGACTCAGTCATTGGACGACTCACAGTTCAGAACACCTTAGAGGACTTTATCCCTGACTAAAGGGGTTAGATATGTATAACAAACATGTGTCAAGTAAGGGGGAGAGATGTTGGGGGATCGAGTGTTGGACAAGTTGACATATATTATGGCGTGCCAAAGGCGAGTGGGAAATACCACCTGATATCCAATCACAAGTGGAGCAAGTAATGACAAAGCCTCTATAGTTGGTCATTTCCTCTCTTGAGTTGTGCTTGCCTTTAGATTAATGTGCATTGATCATTTCACTATCTTGCTGGGTGCTTTGAATGTCATTTGCAAAAGACATGTTGGTGTGCATAAAACGTAAGGGGCACATTTACCAAAGTTTTGTGTCACCCTTGTGCCACGCAAGGTAGCGTGGCACAAGGTGGGCCTGTGTGGCTTACCAAGCCACACAGGCCCGCCTCGTGTGGCCCTATGTGGCTTGGTAAATTTGGGGTAATGCAAAGCAGCGCAAGTCACTGCCTTGCGTTACTCTGCCCAGGAAGGCGTTCCATAGGTGGCGAGTGGATATTCCCATGCATCCACCCATGGATGTTGGCCTATTCTCAGATTTACCATTACTCGTAGACCTGGGAATGTGTCAAAATGCTACACCTTCCCAGGTGAGTTGTAGCAAGGAGAAATATCTTCATTTCTCCTCGTTGTTTCCTCTTTCTACATGTGCTACATCTTGCAGCACACGTAGAACATGGAAAAAGCCTCCGATGATTGTTTTTCTGCAGAAAGGTGTTTCTTTTATATTTGGTATTTTGCCTCACCTACATGATTATGTTTTGCGCATTTTTCTCCTCATAATATACACGTTTTGATTGAATGACCATTTTAATATGTATACTCTTATGAAATTATTTCTGAACTTTTGCAAACTGATTTGAATTGTGATTTAACTAAACTGCTAATAAAGCCCGTATGGTTTAGACATCATCCTCCCAGTCATTTCTGTGGAGCCACATTGGTTTCCTGAACTTATCATGTATTGCTGATGGTAGATCCTTTCTCGCCCTTCAAGTCTGCAATCAAGGGTCCATAGACTATTTTACTAAGTGATTGAGATGCAAGGATTTCCGCTCTATCAGTTTCTGACAGAAAGCGTGGTCTGGGTTTCAGGAGCTCCCCCAAAGGGAATATGGTAAGGTGGAACTTTGAGTCAAAATGTATGGGCGCTCATGCTAGTTCAACCAAGTAACGCCCCCTTTACCCAAAGTGCTGCAAAGCAGCGCAAAACACCGTTTGTGCTGCAAAAAGGATGGTTTTCCAGTGCAAAATATCACTTGAATTGAAAAGTAAATACCATTCCTGGGGCCTCATTTATGAGGCCGTGCGGGAGTTTGCGCTTCCGATGCGTCACTTTTTGTGACGCATGGCGGCATAAAACATGCGTCGTGTTGCGCACTATTTACAAAGTGACGCATCTAAGCAGATGCGTCACTTTGTAAACCCCTGAGCTACATTTTGCCTGCGTCGGGTATAATGTATGCAGAGGGGGCGTTCCCCCGCAAAAAGCCTCGTAATAGTGACGCAGTGAAATCTATGAGATTTCACTGCGTCACTTTTAGGACGCTGGTGCGTCAAAATCTTGCGCCTGCCTCACAGCAGGCGTAAGACTGACGCAAGCCCTTTCACATGGGGCTTTCCCCATGTGAAAGGACGCATTGCTGGAGTTGCGTCACTTTTGTGACACACCCCAGCAATGCGTGACTTTTGCGCTTACAGATACGTCAGAAATACTGACGTATCTGTAACTCCTTGCGACATGATGCGTCATATTATAAATATGACGCATCAATCATGTCGCAGGGAGAGCGCAGTGAAAAGTAACGCATCGCTGTTTTCACGCAGCGATGCGTCACTTTTCATAAATAAGGCCCCAAGAATTTGCGGCTTTGCGTCACTTTGCTTGACTAGTTGCTGCCCAAGGGCCTTATTTATGAAAAGTGACGCATCGCTGCGTGAAAACAGCGATGCGTCACTTTTCACTGCGCTCTCCCTGCGACATGATTGATGCGTCATATTTATAATATGACGCATCATGTCGCAAGGAGTTACAGATACGTCAGTATTTCTGACGTATCTGTAAGCTCAAAAGTCACCCATTGCTGGGGTGTGTCACAAAAGTGACGCAACTCCAGCAATGCGTCCTTTCACATGGGGAAAGCCCCATGTGAAAGGGCTTGCGTCAGTCTTACGCCTGCTGTGAGGCAGGCGCAAGATTTTGACGCACCAGCGTCCTAAAAGTGACGCAGTGAAATCTCATAGATTTCACTGCGTCACTATTACAAGGCTTTTTGCGGGGGAACGCCCCCTCTGCATACATTATACCTGACGCAGGTAAAATGTAGCGCAGGGGTTTACAAAGTGACGCATCTGCTTAGATGCGTCACTTTGTAAATAGTGCGCAACACGACGCATGTTTTACGCCGCCGATGCGTCACAAAAAGTGACACATCGGAAGCGCAAAACTCCCGCACGACCTCATAAATGAGGCCCCTTGACTTTAGCAAATTTGGCCTTACATTTCTGTTAGGCATGCTTGGCTTTCAAATTAACAAATTAAGCTGCTTTTTATGAGAAACAATGTTGATATTATGGCACGAATCACGACTGTCAACCCCCTTTACTAGGGGTTTCCTTGGAAGATGGGGGCAGGGGGCAATTGCCCACTTTGCCCATGCCTTAAAATGTCTCTGGCATTTGTCTCAAGTGTGAGTCTTAATAGCGCTTACACTTTCTTCCTCCTTCATATGGTGTATGTGTTCCGGAGTAGGCACATCCCCTACAGCTAGGCTGGTGCTGTGCAAGCTGCCTACAAGTATGTTCTTACAATTATAATTTGTGCATCTACCTCTCTCATACCTTCACCCATCACACCGCTAAGTGCTGGGTGCCGTATCACATTAGCTGCATCTTGGTGGTCCTCACGCACGACGTGAAAATACTTCCCAAAGAGGCTCAAAAGAGAAACAGCCTACCAGCTACACACCCTAGACGGTGTAACCTGCTGTCCATGGGGGTAAGTGCTGCAGTGCCCCACGTAGAGTTAGTAAGTGCATACAAAGGCTGGAGTACAATACCCCTGGAACACCGTTTTTGAGTGTTTGTGCAGCATGGTATAGCATTTTTTTCCAGACAAAAATGCTGAATCATTGTCAGTAATCTGCTGGTTTCATGAGCCAGCATTGCCCTCTTGTGGCCATTGTCTTTATAACTAAGTTCTATTTGTACTGAAACGGCAGCTGGAGTTTACGAGCTCCAGTGACATCACAAAACGAAACAGCACAATAACTACTAGCCGTTATAACAAACGTTTTCTTAAAAAAAAAAAATTAAAATACCTCTTTCTCTATAAAAACGTTTTAATAATACAGTATCTCAGGTCTGTGCTGTGAATGTGCTAATAATATGGGACCGAACATCACAGAAATCTGCTTGTGGTATTTTTCCAATCTATCAGGGATCGGGGTGTTATTTTATATAATGTTTGCTACCGGCATTTGTATAGCATCGTCTACGCTCTGTATTGCACCTAAATGATTTTTTTACTCTGGGCTTCCTCTTCCTGCTGTACTGTTATCTTCGCAGATCAGCTGTGTATGGTTGCTTGGTTGTGTTTGGTAGTTTAATTAGTAGAGATGTCCTACATTAATAGTGTAGGTTCGCAAAGGTTTATGTTAAAGTAAAATGTGTTTCATCCTATTAAAGATCCCTGTAATTTGCTATGTGCACGCATTGCTGGCCGTAGCTGAAATAAGGAACATGGCAAAACCAAATGTAAATGTAAATGTAAATGTGTTGTATTTGTAAAGCGCACTGCTGCCCATGCGACGGGGCGTCCCGGCGCTGCACTCACACCGCTGTGGAACCCTTCCTGGCTTTTCCATGTGAAATGTCCACTCCTGGGCACCCCCAAGGTGAAGCCAGGCATCCAAGCGCTGCTGGGGCCGTTGTGGAGATTAAGCGAGCTATTGCCCAGAGTCACAGAGTGGGACCCATGATTAGACTAGGCACCGAGGCGAGAATTATCAGGTCCGGGGAAATTGAGTCCAAGAGCCGCCGAGGCGGGAATCGAACCCTGGTCCCGGGCCAGACCTCTGCATCAGGGTCTGCCGCTCTAACCATTGAGCCACGCTTCTCCAAATGTGGCGCCCCGAGCCCCTTCCCGGATTAAGTGCTCCTCTCACCTACTGCTTGTGATGACGGTGACACTCTATACAACACCCTAATCATAGCTGCCAAAGTTTCAGATTGCTGATGTGTGACATTTTCATAATTTCAGTGTAATTATGAGTGACAGTCAACGACTATGAGTGTTGCTTTCCCACGAACAGCATATAGTATGCGCACAACGTGACAGTCACTCCTTTCCATTTTCGTCATTTCCAACCCGCTATGCCCAAGAACTCTCAGAATCAGTGCATGTTGTCCAAGCCGTAGCCTCTTTTATTCACATCAAAGCAGGTAATTCATCTCAGACCAATAGAAGAAAACCATCCTGTTTGGATATATACAATTATTCACAGTATCATGCTTTAGCTGCATCAACCTGTCAAAGGCATTTAGGGCCAGATGTAGGTAGGCAAATACCGGTTGGTAACGGCCGAAATTCGGTAATTTCGTCCGTTACCGACTGGTATTTGGAAAATGAGATGTAGGTGGGCATTTTACTGATTCGGTAATTTACCGAATCGGTATTTTAAGGAATCGGTAAATTACCGATTCCTTAAAATACCGAATCGGTAAATTACCGAATTCGCTATGTAGGGAGCACTCAAATGAGTGCTTTTCCCCTTTTAGGATTCGTTATTTACCACCAACTACAAGTTGGTGGTAAATAATGAACACCTTGGAAAAAGCATTTTTTTTGCTTTTCCAACAGTGCCATGTTGCAGACATACATGACCTTAGGGCATGTATGTCTGCAACATGTGCACCCATACACAATTGAGGGGTGCAACAGGGTGGGTTCATTCCTATGGGCCTCCAGGCCCATAGGAATGAATGGCAATTACCGAATCTACCGATTCGGTAATTACCGAAACTTACCGATTCGCAAATTTTTTCAGTAAAATTACCTACATCCCATTTGCCTGTTCTTAAATACCGAATCGGTATGATTCGGTATTTAAGAATCGGTAATCTGGGATTACCTACATCGGGCCCTAAGTAATTTAGGAACGACATTACACTTGAACTTCAGTGTGGCCGTACACTTTAGCGGCAACAACATGTCAAAGGAAGTAAGAAAATTAGAAATGACATTACACCTGCACTTGAGTTTGGCTGTACAGTTGAACTTGGCCAAGCTCCCCACTCAGCTGCGCACATTGTGCCAGCACTGCAGGCCCCAACGCGATACAGCAAACAGTTGCATTACTTGAAATCCAGGGCACCGCATAGCACAGCTGCACACAGGCAGCCCCCCCAAGGTTCTACTCAGTCCATACGTTGCGGGTTAGGGCAGTAGAACCCAGGACCACCAGCAGGCCAGTCCCCCTTTTCCACCTACCCTTTGCAAACGTGGATCCTACCCCCTTCTGGGGTCCATTGAGTCGTTGAACTTGCATTGTTGTGCATTCCCCTTTGTTGTTAACTGACAGTCCTCTTCCACTGGGTGAGAAGCTACCTGGCGCACTCGCCCTCCCCCCAACGCTGACAGTGCTCCCCCATGGCCACTAGTACAGTGTGGTTAAAGAGCTCCTGTGCTTATTACTGACAGATGCACCCCATCCCAATGAACTGCCCCCTTTTACCTAATTGGAGTAAATTGTGCCAACTTAATGAAATAGTTCAGCTTACAGACGTGTTCATTGCCTTATCAGGGGCACCCCCAGCCCATACTGCTTGCAGTTTTACTTCCGACCACAGTAATGACATTGTCGGTAAGAACTGTGTAACCCCAAAAGGGGCTGCGAACAAGCCTCCCTCCACCGTAACCTGCCTAATGACATTATATCATTCCCACCAGCGTTAATGATTAAAAGGACCGAATGGGGAACTGCATTGGATTGCATAGCCTGTCCCAGCCAACCCAACAGTACCTGCAATGTGGCACCCCCCCATCCTAAAGACAGTAAAGAAATTAGGCAGGATACTGTATTCAAACTTTCCAAACAAACAGCACCTGCAATATGACTAGCCCTGGGTGGTAAATTCCATTCAGCTCGCGGAATTTGCAAAATTTGGGTAATTTTGCGTCCCGCGTAGAACTCGGAATTGCCAAAAATTCCGTGATCCACGGCTTAGTTGAATTTTTTGCTTGTATATACCAAATTAAAAAACTACAATATTTTTAATGTTTTTAAAACAAATTATACACAATATTCACTAAAACAATACTGAAAAATATTGGATGGCAGAGGGAATAAAATTACTATTTCCACTCCAAAAAGTGCAACAGTAGGAAAAGTGTTGGATAGAGTAGGGGTAACAATTACTATTCCAACTCCAGAGAGTGCAACAGTAGGGAAAGTGTTGGATGGCATAGGGGTAAAAATTACTATTACAACTACAGAGAGTGCAACAGTAGGGAAAGTGTTGGATAGCGTAGGGTTAAAAACTACTATTTCCACTCCAGAGAGTGCAACAGTAAGGAAAGTGTTGGATAGTGTAGGGGTAAAAATGTACTTTTCCCACTCCGGAGAATGCAACAGTAGGGAAAATGTTAGATAGCGAAAGGGTTAAAATTATTATTCCCACTCCAGTGAGTACAACAGTAGGGGAAGTGTTGGATAGAGTAGGGGTAAAAATTACTATTCCAACTCCAGAGAATGCAACAGTAGGGAAAGTGTTGGATACCGTAGGGGTAAGAATTACTATTCCCACTGCAGAGAGTGCAACAGTAGGGAAAGTGTTGGATAGGGTAGGGGTAAAAATTACTATTGCCCCTCCAAAGAGTGCAATAGTAGGGAAAGTGTTGAATAGCGTAGGGGTAAAAATTACTATTACCACATCAGAGAGTGCAACAGTAGGGAAAGTGTTGGATAGAGTAGGGGTAAAAATTACTATTCCAACTCCAGAGAGTGCAACAGTAGGGAAAGTCTTGGCTAGCGTGGGGGTTAAAAATAACATACTTATTAATTAAATCATTGTTTTAATGAAAGACTGATTTATTAATAAATTAACAATAAATTAATTATAAATACCAATAAATTAAGATTAATAATTACTTTAATTACATTAAATTACTTCCCACCCTATTGCCCTATAAACACACAACCCACTCCACATAAAATATAACACAAATAATATGATTATCAATTAATCAATCAATACAAAATAATTAACAATTATTAATTAATTAACAATACATTAATTATAAATAATAATAAATATTAATTAAGAAAAAGTAATTACCAATAATAATTAATTAACAATAAATTAATTATCCAGACCAAAAATTATTAATAAATAATGACTTAATTATAATAAATTACTTCCCATCCTAGTCCCCTATAAACCCACTCCCTGCTCCTAAACTAAATTAACACAATTAATATATTCATCAATTAATTACTTAATAAAAAGTAATTACCAATTAATAATTAATAAACAATGAATACATCAATACCCAAACATTAAAATTAATTAATTTATTATAATTAAATTACTTCCCACCCTATTCCCCTATAAACCCACAACCCGCTACGGTACTAAAATGCAACATTTACTTTAAAAACAATTACTAACTTCTAAAGAATTAATACATATATTTAAAAAAAAATAGAAAACATAACAAACATTTGGAACACATACATATAAAATACATACTAAAATACATAACACCAACGTAAACATTGACATTATTAACATTGATATTTTTTGCTATCGATATTACTAACTTCGGTATTAAAAAAACCAATATTTCTTACCTTCAGTTCGATATTCTGGCCACCGATATTCTTGATGTCGATATTCTGTCCCTACGATATTTAAAACTTGATATTAATGTAGGCCGAAATAAAAAACTCAATGTTTTGTCTGTGCACCAGCCTCCACATAGCACTCCGGCCCCCCAGGGTACCTGCATATAGGCAGCCTCCCCAAGTATGTACTCCGTACATACTAACAGACTTTGCTCTGCAAATGAAGGAATGGCCACTGGTACTCGTACCGGGCTGCGCCTGCCTGAGGTAAGCATACTGGGCTGCACCCATTAATGTGGTGCTATTGCCACCACCCAACTGCCAATTTGGGAGACAGAAACCAAATGCCATTGTTTTACCGCTATCATGGGCTTCAGATGAGAAGGGAAACCCATCAGAAAACCACGTCTCGCCCCTCTTCCATGGAGGACCTGCGGCCCACTGGATGTTAACTGCGTTGCACACCATTGGTCCTTACTAAAACTGCCAGACTTCAAAAAGAAAAATGCTATTGAATAAAGCCACCATAATGTAGATGGTTTTAAGCAATTCCAATTGCCTGTGGATTGTGCCGCAAAATAAATTGCAACCCTTTATTGGGGTTGGCTTTTAATAGGCATGTGGCTCCCAAGGCCCACCCCATGTGAGTTGTGTTGCACACCACCAGTTCTCACCACAAGTGCTGATACTTAAAAAGGAAAGAGAAACTTTGGGGAGACATCTTGAGCAGTTAAGTGCAGCCCCATAAATCTACACTGGTTAATGGGGCGAGGCTCTAACATGGATTTCCTTCGCAAGGGCCACTCCATGTTAATTGTGTTGCACACCATCATTCCTCCTGAAGGACTGCTGATACGTAACAGAATAGAAAAACAGGACTGTGTATATTAATGCTTGGCAATCTAGTAAAGCCACCCTAATGTTGATTGATTACTCAGCAATTCCTATTGCCAGTGGTTTATGTCAGAAATAACTCACCATCCATTTGCTGGAACACGAAAACAGAAAGTGAAACTTTGCAGATAAATATTGGACTGCTGGCACGTAACAGAAAAGAAATACCAGCACTCTACATATCCATGCTTTGCAATCCAGAAACGTCACTGTAATGTTGACTGATTTCTCCGCAAGTCCCATTGCCTGTGGATTATGACAGAAATGCCTCACCACCCGTTATTGGGATGCGCTATTACAATGCATTTACTTCCTGAGGCCCATTCCATGTTAATTGTGTTGCATCCCACCAGCCCTCACTAAGGACTACTGACCCTTAAAAGAAAAAGTAAACTCGGTATATAAATATATGGCAATTAAGTAAAGCCCCAATTGAGCAAAGCCCAATCCATCTGTTGTAAATATGTTTTATCTTATTTATGGGTTGGTCTTTCCTTTGTGTCTTTTAATTAGAACCCTGGCTATGTATTACCTACTGATGTTCTGTAGGGCATTCTGTGAGAGACGGTTGGAGCTTGGCCAGATGGTGGCTTGTTCACTCGTTTTCTGTGCTGTGAATAAACTCCAGTATTTGCTTTGAAGTTCCTACGTTTACAACTTGTTTCCTTTACAACATTTTGGCGAAAAGGGGCCTACGAAGAATCTGCCAAGCTGTTCCATGATCACAGCGGACAATTTAAGAAAAATAACAGAAAACGGACAAAACAGCCATCGAGAGAGAATCCATAGAGTGCTACGGTTTGTGGAAATTTTTCAATTTTAAAACCGATTCCATTTCGACAAATTTCGGAAGAAAAGGAGACGTTTTCGATTAATTTAAAGGTGAGCGTTGAAACTTTCTTCGCGTGCGCGCTCGAGCACTGTGCTTTGTTGGTAGTGTGTCACTTTTGTTGCCTAGTGACCAATGGATTGAACTTGTGTGACGCATATGGCAATGGTCGTCACGGCAACAAAGAGGAATATGCGCTGACTGTAGCGTTATCATCACGTGCAACTTTGACCTTGTGACGTCACTACGCAAGACGCAAGATGTCGGCGGCCATCTTTGGTTTCCTGTTTACATCCAGAAAATAAAGTGAAGGCAATTTCTTACTGCGCATGCTTATCCTCCCGTATTTGATCGCATTTCATGTCAGTTGCGTCTACGCTGAGGCAGGATCAACGCTACGTTCCTTCACAACAATTATTTCTAGGAAACTAGTTAGCTGTGTCTTGATTTCTCCAAATTGAAAAAGGAAAAGCAAAGAAGTAAGCAGATAGTTTCAAATAATTTCATCACCCTTTTTGACAATTAACCAGTTTCTTCAAGCGTGTTTCTGTTTTGGGGTGATTCACTAATTGACAAAGTTACTATTTGGAACAATTTATTTTCAATTTGGTTTCTAATTTTACGTTCTTTCATTCATAATGTCTCAACAAGTAAATGTAGCCTTACCTCCTCCTTTCCTCTGTGAACCTGGTAATCCGAGTACTGCGTGGGAATATTGGATTGTCATGTTTAATAACTATATAGAGGCATTAGATGGAGAGGACTTTTCTCCCAAAAGGAAGAAAGCACTGTTAATGACCACCTTAGGGAAGGAAGGGCAAAGATTATTCAAGTACTTACCTCAAGTTTTACCTTCTGGTTCGCAATCTCCTTTAGATGAATTCAAAGAAGCAATTGCTAGGCTTGAGACAAGATTTGCAAAGGAAGAAAATCTTGTTCTAAACAGATACAAGTTCTACAAAAATAGACAACGTGAAGCAGAAACTATTGATGATTTTGTGGCTCGGTTGCGAGAGTTGTCAGTGAAGTGTAACTTCGGGCAAATGACTGACCAACATATACTTGACCAACTTATTGTTCAGAGTAACAATCGTAAAATACAAGAGAGGCTTTGGGCGGCGAAAAACCCAACCTTAAAAGTTGCAATTGAACTTGCTAAAATTGTTGAATAATCAGAAAAGTGTATGTTAGAATTACAGAAAAGTGGTTTGGACCAGAGTGTAACAGAAGTATCTCACAAATCTGTAATTAATAGTGATAACAGTGATAATGAGAGTGGAGCTGTTGCAATGGTTAGAAAAAAAGGGTTTGTTATGCAAAAAAAAAATATGAGTCAAGGCTATAACAAATGGCAAACCAAGGTGTGTTCGAGGTGTGGAAGTAACACTCATAGTGCTGATGCAAAGTTGTGCTTTGCTAACAATAAAGAGTGCTTGAAGTGCGGCAAACTCAGTCATTTTGCAAAAATGTGCAAAAATAAGATGAATTCGAGAGTGACTGTAGTTAGTGAACAACATGAGTTAAAGCGTGATGCAAACAAAATTCTTGTTGTGGATGATACTGTAATTAGCCTGGAAAATAGAGAGAGACGCCCAAAAGCTGATTTTATCATTGATGGCAAAGACATTAGTTTAATGGTTGATTGTGGTTCTAAATGGACGATTATTTCTATGTCTTTGCTGAAGCAAGTGTGGGGAGATAGGATCTTAATGTCTTCTGACATTCATCCAAAGGGCTATCAGGGCGAAAAGATTGATTTAGTTGGGTATTTTGAAGGAGAAATTCGTTTAAAAAACAGATTGATTTATGGAAAGGTCTATGTTTCAACTGATGGTCCAGCCATTTTGGATTGGATGCATCAATTTGACCTTCACATTATAATCAATCCAAGGGCTGTTGAACCTGTTTTGGTTGTTGATGATCTTAACACTGATGACATTCTTCACAGTTATCGAAATGTGTTCAGAGACGAATTGGGAGAGTTACAAAGGTATCATCACAAAATTTTACTAAAGGAAGGTTCCATCCTCGTCCAGCATAAAGCTAGAAGAGTTCCATTTGCTGTTAGAAATGAAGTTAAAGAGGTTTTAGAGGAGATGCTTCAAGGCGGGATCATTGAACCCGTCGAGGCATCATCATGGATTTCGCCAGTAGTTATTTCTCAGAAATCTGATAAGAAAATCAGATTCTGTGTAGATCTGAGATCTCTTAACAAGTGTGTTGTTGCAGATGTCTTCCCGTTACCAAACATTGGTGAGTTAATCTCTACTTTGAGAGGGGCTAAATTCTTTAGTAAGCTGGATTTAAAACATGCCTATCACCAGATTCGTCTACATGACGAGTCTAAGCACCTTACAGCCTTTATCACTGCAGAGGGGACATTCCAGTTCAATAGATTACCTTTTGGGCTCATTTCTGCAGCCAGTGTTTTTCAGCGGATGGTGTCAGAGGTTTTTAAGGGCATTGATAAAGTCATTTATTTTCAGGATGACATATTAATCTTTGGTGATTCCTTGGAAGAGCATAATAATGTTCTCCAGCGTGTTTTGTGTAGAATTGATGAGGCTGGCCTTACTCTACGGAAGGAAAAGTGTTCGTTTTTGTCGCAAGAAATTGAGTATTTTGGTTTTGCTCTCTCGGCTGATGGGGTCAAACCTAAGAAGAATTTGCTAGAGGCAATTGAAATGGCTCCATCTCCTGTTGATAAAGATCAGTTGCGGTCTTTTATGGGCCTTATTGAATTTTATTCGAAATTTGTGAAAGACTTTTTTTTTAAAACTGCTCCTTTGAGGAGTTTACTTAAAAAGGGCGTCAAATTTTCTTGGACCTCAGAGCAAGAAACTTGTTTTGTAATGATAAAAAAAGAACTAGTTTCTGCTAAGGTTCTTACTCCTTTTGACATAAAATGTTCATCTATCTTAATGGTGGATGCAAGCAGCATTGGCCTGGGTGCTGTTTTATTACAGAGACATGGCTCAGAAGAAAAAACAATAGCCTTTGCTTCCAGGCCTTTAACATCTTCAGAGCGGAACTATTCCGTAATTGAGCATGAAGCGCTTGCGGCTGTCTGGGGCACGTATTATTTTAGGACCTTTTTGTGGGGAAATAAGTTTCTGTTACGGTCAGATCACAAACCTTTAGTCAATGTTTTGGCTCCTGGTGGTACTGGAAAGGGGTCACCCAGATTGGCTAGGCTAGCTTCACGCCTTCAGGATTTTCAATTTGAGTTGCAGTTTGTTCAATGTTGGAAAAACGTGCAAGCTGACTGTTTGTCTCGTCTTCCCGTTCAGTCCAATGGGATGGTCGAACCTCAAGATGACTGTGCTATAGCTTTTATGGAGGATGTCCTTTTTCTGAGTGCTGGTTCTTTCACTTGGGATGAGTGGTCTATGGGCATGGAAAAGGATGTTACTCTTAGGAGTGTTGTTGATCTTATCAATAAAGGCTCAAGGAGAGAAAGCACTGTTGAACCTTTCGTCCGTCCTTTCATCAAAATAGTGGATGAGTTATCCCTTCCTAACGTTAATGTGTTGATGACGGGTGACAGGTTCATTCCTCCTTGTTCTTTAAGGCACAAGATACTTTCCTTGGCACATGAGGGACATCTAGGCCAGACTCTTACCCAACGTAGGGTGAAAGAGAATTTTTGGTGGCCATCTATTGATACTGATGCTGTAAGATGTGTGGTGCAGTGCGAATTTTGTAAAGAGGGTGAAAAAAGGTTAAAAATTGTGGGATCCAAAGAAATTGGTGAAATTTCCTATCTCAATCGGCCTTGGCATACAATCTGTTTGGATTTTATTGGTCCCATGGACGAATTGCCTTTTAATCAACGATTTGCAATCGTGGTTATAGATTGTTATTCCAAATGGTTAACAGTGCTTTTTGTAAGGGAAATTACTACTGATGCCACAATTGATTTTCTCAAAAGTGTATTTATAGATGAAGGTTTTCCTTCATTTTTAATTACTGATAACGGAACACAGTTGACTTCGAACAAAATGAATGTGTTTTTGCAAAGTTGTGGAGTAACTCATCGCAGAACTAGTCTCTACAATCCTAGAGGAAATGGTATGTGCCAGAGAGTCAATAGACTTGTGAAAGGCATTATTCAGATGTCTTGTGAGTTTGGATGTTTTTCGGATGATAGGGTTCAGGAACTTGTAAGGGCCTATCGGTCTAATCCTCACAAACAGGATGACAAGTCTCCGTTTGAATTGATGCAAGGGCGTCCACCTGTCACGAAATTGATCCCATCGTGGTTAACAAATCTTAATGTAAACCCGTCCTCCCAATTTACCAGTGACAGTGTTTCTTTGCCAATTGCTGTGGGGGATCTGGTCAAGGTTAAACCTGGAAGGTTTTCTAAAGGTCTCAAAAAGATTAGAGGTCCTTTTTATGTCAAACAAGTGTTCCCCATTTTATTGTCCATGAGAATGGGGAGAAATGGAATTTCCGCAGAGTCGCCCAGTATCGAAGACATTCTGATGTTTCTGGAAATTCTATTTCTAACCCTAGTTTGAGCAATAATGGTTATATGCTCTCTACTCAAATTGTTTCGAATTAATCTTTACAGTCTGGTGCAAGGAGGGAGGTGGGTAGTGGTGATGCTTCTGGTTGTGAAAATCCTCAAGCTATTAGTTTCTCTACTCATGATAATGTTACCAACAATGACAATGCTGTTAGTACAAATGTGAGGACAACTGTGAGAAGTTCTCGCTCCCGACATCCACCTGCTTATTTGGGTGATTATATTTGTTAATTAATTTATTTTCCTTGTTTTTACTTTTGGGGCTCATGGGAGGGAGATGTGTTGTAAATATGTTTTATCTTATTTATGGGTTGGTCTTTCCTTTGTGTCTTTTAATTAGAACCCTGGCTATGTATTACCTACTGATGTTCTGTAGGGCATTCTGTGAGAGACGGTTGGAGCTTGGCCAGATGGTGGCTTGTTCACTCGTTTTCTGTGCTGTGAATAAACTCCAGTATTTGCTTTGAAGTTCCTACGTTTACAACTTGTTTCCTTTACAACACCATCCCTACAGATTATTGTGATGAGCATGTAAAATGGATTTCCTTACCAAGGCACACAATGAGTCCTAAGTACTGCTGACGGTTACCCCAATAACCTGTGGATTATGTCCCAAATAAATCGCTGCAAGTAGCAGTGATACCTAGTTGGGTATTACTGTCCCCCTGGGCACCGATCTGTGCTGTGCAACCAGCTCAAAAGTTCAATTCAAAGTTAAAGTTCAAATGAATTAAAATGATGCTTCTTCATAGTTGTATTTATTTATCCATAATTTCATTTATTCCTCATGAAATCCAATGCATTTCGGCAGTTATTACTGCCTTCATCAGGAAAATAAGTTCTACAATAATCAGAAAATGAAAAAATCAACATCAGTAATATCATCAATCTCATTGCATATACTATTGATCAACATGTTAACTCATTCGTGTTTGGATTTTTATGAAACTCAAAGTTAGTTAAATGTAAATGTAAATGTAGTTGAGCTTATATAGCGCACAGCTACCCGCAGTGGGTTTCCCGGCGCTTGCTTAGGGAACCCGTCCTGGTATTCCCCTGTGAGATAGCAGGGTATCCACAAGGTGAAAGTCAGGCATCCCGCCGCGAGGGGCCGTTGTGGAGATTAAGCAAGCTATTGCCCAGAGTCGCAGAGTGTGAACCCGTGAGTCGAGGAGGCACCAGGGCAAGAATTATCGAGTCCGTGGAATTTTTAGCCCAAGACCCGCCGAGGCGGGGAATTGAACCCTGGTCTAGGACCGATCTCAGCTTCCGGGTCTACTGCCTCTAACCCCTGAGCCACATTTTGTTTGTCTCTCATTAAAATGTGGGAACTGTCTAAAGGTAACATCGAAATAGCTTTCACTGAGCGTGTGCTTTACAAGGATAGTGTTATGGATTACTATGGCGGGTGTTCGCCGTCTACGTGTTTACTCTTCAGTCACCGCTATAGTGTCATTACAACCTCGCTTTACGCGCTGGCCTGTCAGTTTAAACGTCTGGTGTAATGTTCGCTCAAACACGGTGTCTACACACAATGCAGGCCTCTAGTTTCTAAGCGGTTTTACGCGCTTACTGTGTTTTAACCCCCCGTTATTTAAAATTCAAATTGCTCACCTCGGCGTGTGTTACGCTCTGCTCTGTGGCTCAAAACGACCCGCTACCTCTCCTCTCTTCCGGTAAGCGTTATGAGAGGTTCGCACCTGCGCACATTGATATCGCCTCCGCGATTTTTTGCTTACAATGTAACTTTATTGTTCACTAAGTGAATGCGAGGGTTACCGGTTCGATCCCCCCTGGTGCACGCTTCCAACTATGATGGGTACTGCCTAAAAGCTGGTGTCCTATTCACTAAGGCTAAATTTTTTATTTCAAGTGCGTGGTATAAACTGGAATATGTATATTTATAGGTAACAAAGAAATTCAGTCCGTTCATTAACTCCGCCTGGTTTCAGGCTGCCAAGGTTATAAATCCAATAATTCTCCTGTTTTAGTAAACTGGTTTTGTTGGAAGATCCTTCTTTTTTGGGCAATATTTCCAAAACGCACACTCTTAGTTGACTAACGTTATGCTGCATCTGTGTGAAATGTTCTGCAATGCTTGTCTTCGTGGATTTCAACCTTATAGTGCTTTTGTGTTCATTTATGCGTATTTTCAGTTTTCTTTCGGTATGTCCTACGTAGACATCTCCACATGGGCACTTTATCATGTAGATTAGGTTTGCTAGAGTCGCATGTTGCATTCACTTTTAATAATATGGGGTACCCCTTTTGTGGATGTGTTATGGTTGATCCTTTTATGATGTTGTTACATGTGCTGCAGTTATGACAGGGTACTGTGCCCCGAAAGGTGATTTTGCATGTTTCTTCGCTTCTTGGTTTGAGAAAATCTGCAATATTTTTTGCACGAGTATGTGCAAAAATAGGTTCTTGTGCAAAGATGCCACGGAAATCCGGTTCCAACTTTAACATAGGCCAATGTTTTTTGATGATATGCTTAAATTGTGTGCTGACTGTGGAGAATTTACTTACGCACGTAATGCGGTTACTGGGTTTTTTATCGCTCCTTTTGAGGAGGTCTTGCCTTGGTTTTGATTGAGCCCGGGTTAGTGCTTTTTGAGTTACCTCCTGTGGATATCCTCTATCACTGAATCTCTTTGTCATATTGTCTAGTTGTTCTGTACATTGTGTGGCCTCTGAAACCACTCTCTTGACCCTAAGCATTTGAGAATATGGCAGATGTTTCTTAAGGGCTGGAGGATGGTGACTGTTGTATAGTAGTAAGTTATTTCTATCCGTGCTTTTGCGGTACAGGTTGGTAGAAAATGTATTGGTGTGTTTGGTAATCTCTACATCTAAGTATTGTATACATGTTTCATTGATATTCCATGTGAATCCTATTCGGTCTAACCGAGTGTCCAAAATCTTTATTTGTTCTTCCAGAGAGTCTTTGGTGCCCCTCCATATGACAAAAATATTGTCTATGAATCTTACATACGTCACTATGTGTTGGTTCCAGGTGGGGTTTTGGTAGACATGTTCTTCCTCGAATGCTGCCATGAACAGGTTGGCATATGCCGGTGCGGCACAATTTCCCATTGACGTGCCGTTCTTTTGGATATACCATTTATTTTCATGTTCAAAGTAACTGTGTAGCAGAGTGAACTGCATAAGTTCTAGTATGAAGACTTGTAATTCTTGTGGATACTCGCTATCCAAAAGTGCTCTTTCTATGGCTTCCAGCCCTTGATGGTGAGGTATCGAGGTATAAAGGGCTTTCACGTCGATGGTTGCCATGATCATATTTTCTTCAGGGCTGATAGTAGATAGTTTTAGGAGGAAATCTGTGGTGTCTTTCAGATATGATCGGGTTTTTAACACCAAAGACTGAAGGTATCTGTCCAGATATTTGCCCACTGGTTCGTGGATGCTTTGTTTGGTGGACACGATCGGTCTGCAGGGTGGTTTCTGTAAGTCTTTATGTACTTTGGGTACAAGGTATATCGATGGTGATTTGCAATTATCTTGGATTAAGTATTTTTTGGTTTTGTCCGTTATGATCCCTAGATCATGTGCCTTGTCTACTATTGTTAGCAAAGTTTTTTTGATCTCCTCTGTAGGGTTGAATTCCATCTCCATGTATAAATCTGTGTCCATAAGGTGTTCTGTCATGGTTTCTTGATAATATGTTTTGTTGAGTATTACAAGGGCTCCTCCCTTATCTGCCTTTTGGCAAATTATATTCTCGTTGGTCGCTATTGATCTTAAGATGCCAAACTCCTTTTTTGTCATGTTCATTTTGTGTGTCTTTTTCTTGGTGTTCAGTTGCTGTAGTTCCTTACTACAAAGTTGTTCATAAAGGTCAATCGTTTTGTGGCTTATTGGTGGCATATACGTACTTCGGGTTCTAAGACCCATGAGTTCATCCGGTTCATCTGTCGTCTTTTTTTCCACAACGTTCTCAAAAAAGTGTCTCAAACGCAGTTTCCTTGTTAGTTTAAATAGGCTAACATCGAGTTCTAATGTGTTGGTGTGGGCGGTAGGAACAAACGATAATCCCTTTTGTAACGTTTCTATTTGTGTGGAATTGAGTATGAAGTCGGAAATGTTCAACACTAAGTTTTTGGTGTCTGTTGTTGCTTCTTCTTGTCTTTTTTGGTTGTTGTTGTTCGAGTTTGAGGTTGATTTGATCCCTTTTCTTTTTCTGCGTCCCCTCCGGGGTCTTCTGTTTCTATCCGGCCTTCCTCTAAAAAAGCTACTGTCAGTTGTGTTGCTGCTTTCTCGCTTTGTTGTTGCTCCTTTTGTGGTCTGTTTTTGGTTTGGGTTGTTCTTTCGCTGTCCGTGGAGGACGTGTCTGTGTGGGACGTGTATCCTTTAGTTTGTCTTTTCCGGGCGTATACTTCCGCCCATGTGTACACTTCATGTAATTTATAGTCCAGTGTGTCACGTTTGTATTTGCGCAATTTGCGCTCATTAACTTCTTGAGAGTGTTTAATTAATTGGTTATTTATATCCTCTAAAATGGTTGCGAATTCTTCTGGTGAGATTAATTTTCCTAGTTCTGCTTTAGTTTGGTCTATATCCTGTTTAAGTTCTTCCAATATGTGAGCCAACTCCTCTATGATTAATAGAATAAGATCCAAACTACATTTGTTCAAGATGGCAAACCATTTTTCGGTGAAATTTTTTGAGTTTTTGCATAAGCTGGGCTTGAGAGCTATCCTGAGGCCTCTTGGTATACGCTGAGCTTTGTGATACTTTATCATGGTGGATGCGTGCATTCTTTGGTTGATCTCCTTTCTCGTTAAATATAATAGGTGTTTTACTTGTTGTTCTTTGTTTTTTGTATACACTTGTTCTGTTCCTGAAGGTTGAATTAGGGAGTATGTTTTCTCGCTGGCTTCCATTGTATAAGCAAAAGTTTCCGCTCTACTGTCTGTAGAGACAGAAATTTCATCGTACTGCATTTTGTTTTTTGTTTTTGTTCTTTCTTTAGCGTGCTACTTATCCTGTGAGGCGGGAAAATGCTGTCAGCTGTGAGTGCAGGATCGTGCACTGCTGTTAATCCTGTGTGTTTTTTCTTTACTTTCGTGCCTCAAGGGCTCGCCCCCCGTCTGGGGCGATAAGTCTATAAGCTGCAAGTAGCAGTGATACCTAGTTGGGTATTACTGTCCCCCTGGGCACCGATCTGTGCTGTGCAACCAGCTCAAAAGTTCAATTCAAAGTTAAAGTTCTGCACCAGGATTTGTTGGCACCCTTGGGGATGATCAACTGAGAGCCACGTACACCAACTCTTTTAATGATGCACCCTAAAACAGGGTGTTCCCTGTACCACCAACCCCTGGCTAACTCCGCACCAGAGGTAACTGGAACTATCGCTGGCCATGAATTCAATTTTGGTATTGATGACAGAAAAATACATGAATAATGCTCAAGTGACTAGCCCAAACTAACTGTACCCCCTAGCTGCTTGGATACCTAATATTTGTAGCACCACTAAACTCGGACTGTCACTAAATTGAAGGCAAATGACATATTATAGAGCTATAAATAGCCATCGCGATACGGGTAGAACCCCGGATTATTTATGTGTTGAAGTAGGGAATTTATACAGCACCACATACCAATTACCTAACAGGACAACAGCTGTGTATGATGAAAGTTGCCCGCACTGCATCCCCAAATGCGATGCAGTGCACGCAACAAAATTCATTTTATTTATTGATATGTTTACTTACCTGCAATCCTTCGTAATCCATAGTTTACTATCTCCCACCCACCCCTCCCCACGTCACCGCCCGGCAGCTACTCCCACCACCGACCGCAACTGCCTGACAGTGAAATAATCTCCATTTCGCTTTTCACTGTGGAAAGGCCATCTTGCCCATAGGATAGAATGGGGAGGCTGTGTAATATGCTTTCCAGCCTATCTTCCCAAAAGCTTAAGATGGAAAGGTGAAGTTTAGTATGCCTGAACTCACAATGTAATAACACATCTTTTTATGAAGGTGGTTTTTGCATTGGGTGTTTAGAAGCCACTCTTTTGCAAGTGGCTGAGTTTTTGTGCTCCACCATTTCTGTATGTCTCTGCCTGGCTGTGGATTGACTGTCTGGATTTGAAAGCGATAGGATCTGGGGAATGTCTTAACCCAGGGGAGGAGGTGAGAAAACAACAGGCTGACCTGCATCTGGAGTGTAGGGGGAGGAGAAGGCCCTGGAGGTAAAGAGGCCTGGGTTGCTGCTATAAAACAACTGTCCCATCCCCTGCTGAGTAACTGAGAATCCAGACCTCCACTAATCAAAGGAAGAAATGTATCACTAGTAGGGAGGTACCCAGAACTGGTTTGTACAGGGGCCCATGCCCCCTGAGCCACAAAGACTTCAACGCCATTGAGGGGTATAACTATGAGAGCTGAAGCCCCTGAACTTTGGAGAATGACTTGATCAAGTGTGAACAAGACTGGAGCTACTTCATGGTCAAGAGGACCTTTGCCAAGGAAAAAACAACTGAAGAGACTGAATGATAGGACTGAACCTTGCTGTGTGTTCTGGGACTGGCCTGCAGTTTGCTGTTTTAACCAAGGAAAGGCTAAAGGGACTTTGCTGTGTCCTGTGTCCCCCTGCTTGAAAAGACTTTGCAGTGTGCTGTGTCCTGAAGTAACTTATCCCCAAAGGCCCGAGGTGAGCTGGCTCCCTGCTTGGAAACACAGGAACACAAACGTTTCCATGAAAGTCTCAGCAGTGCAGTGCAGTGTGTGCGTGCTTGTTGCAGCCTGAGACCCTCGTAAGGCACGCCCTGTGATCGTGGGCACCTGGAGTCCAAGCAAGGATCAGCTACGTTGTGTGCGTGTGCTTTGTGCAGCCTGAACAACTTTGTGAGGATTGTCCAGTGATCGTGTGCACCGGAATCCAAGTGAGTCTCCTCGACGCTGTGTGCGGGTGCGTTGTACACTGTGAGACCCTTTGTGAGGATTTGCCTTGTTATCGTGTGCACCAGAGTTAAAGTGAGTCTCAGTGACGCTGTGCGCGTGATGTTCGTGCAGCCTGAGACCTGTGTGTGGAGTGCCCAGTGATCGTGCACCCGAAGTTTAAGGAAAACTCAGCGACGCTGTGTGCGTGTGCTCTGGGGTAGCCTGAGATCTTCGTAACTTTAGCCGCCCAGACCGGCAGTCCCGGAGGAGCTGAGTTGCCGGCCCGAGCCTGCTGTTTCTAATTCAAAAACTTGCATTGGAAGCCCAGCCACTGGACGAGGGGAGGAGAGTGAGTTTGCGCCCCCCAGGTAACGTGTGTTGACTCCTAGGGTGGGGCGGGGTGCGGGCTCAGCGGGAGACGCTCTCAGCCTCTCTCGGGTCGGCAGCGTGAGCCTCTGCTTCGGCTCGGATTGAGGCCCGTATTGCTAAGGGAGTGGCAGTACAAGGGCCGGAGTGCAGAGCTTCACTTTTTGTTTACATCGTACCGTGTTGGGGGCAACTGTTGAACGGCTAACTGCAAGTCAGAAGGAGAGGCAGAGAGACCGCCTAAGGCACAGTGATCGGTGCCTGAGTGTATTTAGCTTTATTCCATTTCTACATAACGGAGTACCTGACTGACATATTACACATTGCATCATTTCTGCATAACGGAGTAGCTGATTACAGTATTACGCATTGCATTATTCCTGTATAACAAACTACCTGATTAGTGTATGGCGCATGGCATTTTATCTGCATAACGAATTACCTGATTGTCGTATGACGCATTGCACTGTTTCTGCATAACGAACTACGGGATTAGTGTATTGCGCATTGCATTATTCCAGCAAAACAAATGACCTGATTAGTGAATTACGCATTGCCTTATTTCTGCATAACGACATCCCTTGTGGTTGTATTACGCATTTCATTATTTTACTTTGCAAAGTGCCTGATTGTTGCATTACGCATTGCATTATTTTTACATTGCAGAGTGTCTGATTGCTGCGTCATGCCTTCCAGTATTTTTACATTGCATAAGTGCCTGATTCTAGCATTACAAACTGTTTAATATGATATTAGGATTACAGGAGAATGTTTAGAAGTACTCATTAATATCGCCAGAACTTACAAGGGCTGGCTGGCCTAACAACCGTCCAGGAGAAATAGTACACAACCTCATATATTGGATTTATATTGTATGGCCTTATCGTCTATCTTTTTACATACCGTTTATACTTGTTTTTATAAAACTGGTGTGGGGTCTATTTGTGGTGTCAACATTGGGTTGTTGTGAGCTTGGTTGCAAATACTTTACAAATTTGCTTTGAAAATGAGCCTGGCTGCTTGTGCCTAGCTACCTAGGGGGTGAGCCGGGCTATCTAAGAAGTTGACCCTCCTTTCCCTGACGTTGGAACGCTGGTCCCTACTTGGTCTCAGGTACCTACCTCAGCCAACCAGGGATCCCGGGTCTAACAGCACCCATGTCTGGTTTATTGACCACAAAAGGTCAGCTATGTGCACAGGATTTCGTCCAAGCATATTGCGGCCTCTGATTGCCGCGCCACCTCCAGGGAAAGGCGGTGGCAGGGGTCCCATGGCAGTCCGACTCCCCAACTGGTAATTGGACGGTTGGACCACCTCTGCGGTGGTGGCTGTACTGCCACCGCCACGCCCCACGAGTTTGTCAGTCCTCGGACCGCCAGACTCATAATCGGGATTTTGGTATTTAGTATCTTAAAATAGGCACATATTGAAGCATTCCCTCTGTAAACGCTTGAATACTGTAACAAAGCACAATGTTGTTTAGATGTACGTAGCTTAATACAGTGAGAAACAAGTGTGTGACATCACTAAAGTATTCCCATATAAAGCTTAATTTTCGTTAAGACTACAATTACCTGTTATGGTACCACAATTACTAGACTCATATCAGGTTTAAAAAATATGTCATAGGGAAGTTACCTGAAGCACCATTCTTCTGTGAACCCTACCGGTCTTTATAATACACAAGAGATCCTGAGATGGAATATTTGTGGGTTTTTTTTGTTCTTTTTTATCTTGTGTCCTCGTGTGTTGCTAAAAGACCGCTTTCTATAAATGCGATGAGGTCAGCTCTTAAAAATTAAACGTGTTATCTATTAACTTGCCTGGCAGAGACCTCTGCTTCTATAAATAAATTAAAAGTTGGATATTTCTGTCTCATATAAAAGAAAGCTCCTTTCCTTCTCCGGCCCAGGCAGGTCACAAAGCCACGAGACAGCACAAGAACAGGAACATTTGCATTTTGATGGTATCTATTAAAGCATGTACCTTTAAATCAATTTGCATAACAGTTTCCCTCTCCAGCAGCTGGAAGTGGCACATGCTGCTTTGTGAGCTTTATACGTTCTTTGGTAACTATTTGCGGCTAAATGCGCCTAGTGAGTCTGGTGGTTGGAAATCACTAGTGATGCAATGCAAAATGATTCCCCCCCCCCTTTAAAGCGTTCTGACTGACCCTTGAGTGTTCCATAGCTCTCAGATACTCCTACGTTTTGTCCTGAGTGGAGGTCCACTGAAGGGATGGAACCCATCAGGGGTCTTTATTATGCCCCAGAGCATAGCCCAGCTCAATATGCCAGTGGTTGCTGCAACATTGGGGCATATTATCAATCCCAACATCGCCGCATTAGCAGCTGTTTTCTGCAGAAAAGCGGCGATATATGTATCTCCATATCATCAATGCGCCGCCAACATGCGTTTGCGCATGTTCGCAGCAGTTTTACTGACGCCTCGCCTTGCTAATTAGATGCAAAGTAGGCGTTCCTTCACAAAACAACTGCAAAATAGTCGCAAAGACAACATCGCGCTATTAACAAGTGAGACCCGAAACACAATGCGATAAAAATAGCAGCGCTAACCGCTGTTATCGCAGGAATCTAACGTCAGGTAAAATCCTGACTTAGCTATCTTTTTAATGGGAGGTGGATTGACAAATTAAGTCCACACTCCCATATTTAAGTTTTTCATTAGTGCACGCGCTAATGAGGTTTGTCGCTGTCTATCGCTGGTTTGAACATCGCCTGTTAGCAAAGCGTTGGTAATACGCCAATTACACGGCAATGTAATTCAGCGATAGACAAAAACGTGCTTAGCGCGCTTTGCGATCATTATCGCAATTGCTTGATAATATGGCCCATAGTTGTATGCTCCATTCACCCAACTGGCATCTTCTGCCTCAGGGTTGTCCAGGATGTAGCACTGATCTAAGACTTGTTTTCACTCTTCATGGTGCACCCAACTGATGTTCACTGTGTGCAGAGCCGACCGGAACAAAACCATCAGGAGCACTGCCCTAGGGTACCTTTAGCATTAGTTGTGGGTAATTTCATGATGCTTCATCTCACTGCCAGAGTCAATTGCAAATTCTCCCATGCCAGCATTTATGAATTAGAGCTCCCGTTTCAGGAAAAGTCATTCGGCTTGTCGGGTAATCATCAGCTGGTACGGAGGAGGAAGCGCCACCATACCACCATGTTTAAAGTTTTCCACCCCAGAGTTGGCTTTTTTCACCTACAGTGACCCCCACATGGTAGGGGCAATGCTGAGGGAAAGCCTCCAGGGTGGCAGCTCCAATATGCCCTGACTGCATTCTGGAACAGCTCTCGCGAAGGTACTGGGAGTGTACCCCAAAAGTCAGACTGCATTCAAAAACGACATAAGACACATCCCAGAATCCTGTGTCAGCTAAATATTGCATTTAAGACTGTAGGTGAGCAACTTCAATGTTTATTCAATTTACTGTAGTGTTTGGTGTACAGGTAAAATACAACCCAGCAGGAACAATGATGGTAAAAGGTTAAGCCCTTCAGAATCCTAAAGCGACCTATCAGAACAATACCACATGAACATTGAATACACCACAGACACAATCTGTACTCTATTAGCATACCCAAGTAGATGGAGACCACATAGAATAAGTCAATGTGCAGAGAGATAGCATGGTGTTAACAAAACATGCAAGCCTAGAGCAGCAAGGTGAATGTTGTGCCTACTCTAGATCTGACCCTCCAATCGCATTGAGCGGATTGATAAAGAGCATTTTCTGTTTGTAGTTTTGCATGGGTCCACTATCTGCTTGCACTCTGATATTAGGTTTGCACGTTTGTCTTAATGTGCGTGGCATGTCGTGCATACCCTGTTATTAATTTAACATCCATAATAGCCCTTAATTATCCTAGAATGGCAAAATAATATTACAGCAAAAAAAATCCAATAAAGCTGCACATGCACCCACAGACAGCCATCTATGAATTTGTTTTGCAAATACTATTGCAGAAGTTCTTCCACAATGGCTACCTCTACCTGAGAAGGGGGAACATCCTTTACAACGCAACTTTTACAACAAAGTGCCTTTACGACGCAACCATTACAACGCAACTTTTACAACGACTTGCGCTGGGGTGTGCTCTAGGATAGGAAATAGTTTCCAACATCTTCCCTACTATCCACGGGGACTGGAGTTGGAATAGTAAATTATACTATTCACTATCCAGCGCCCCCCAACGCAAGTCGTTGTAACGACTTGCGTTGTAAAACTTGCTTCGTAAAGGCATGCGTTGTAATAGCATGCGTTGTAACGTCATACATCCCCTGAGAAGGCATAATGGCCATCCTGGAATGCTTTTTTCAGTACTTTATCTTTCTTTAGCATTATGCAATACACGTTAAAGGATTTCACAAACATTCAGAGATGGCTTTCTGTGCATGTGCACACTTTGATGACTTTCTCTGAAAGGTTTTGAAAATTATTTTATTGTTCACTAATGGACCCCAGTGTTGACAACACAGGCATTTGAAAAAGTCAACACCCGACTGTTTGACTTTGCCTGCTATGTTAATCTGTATTCGGCCATATTTATTTGTAAGAAAAATGAACCTGAAATAATTGCACGATTTAACCAATCACATTACACTTGCAGTTGAATGCCTGGTTTTTAGTGCTATATGAAGCCATATATAATGATTCACTCACGTGCAATACACTCATGGACATTAGTATTTTAATACATATGCACATCTGTGAAAAAATAGCACCGGACAATCCAGGGTATAGGGCAATAGTGACTGCACTTATCTGTGATGTAGTCTTAAGTACTCATAGAATCTGTGTGCCAGGGACCTGAAGCTCCATACCCCTAAGTTTCCAAAGGTATATACCCACAATTTACAATAAAACACAATGGTCCAGCACTTTCCACAAAGAACAATAGTAAACAAATGAAGTTTAGAATCCGTTCAGTAGGGCTTTAATAGTTCTTTATTCTTATTCTTCATACAAAAAGTAGCCAACGCGTTTCGTCCAAAAGGACTTCTTCAGGGCTACAAACAAGTATACAAAAAAATACATATTATATACAATCATTTTTACAAGTTTAAAAACACACACTAATGTACAGTAAAGATAAATGCAATCGATATCTTCTATACAGAGTTGAAATTAGTATCAACATGTTCTCATCATATATATATCAGCCTAATTCACCTACTAATTTATACCTGATTTTATTTCATAGTTTCCTTTAAATGAAGGAAAAAGAACCTATTCTTAATGTAAAAAGGGTCATTCCTAAACAAACACTTTTATATTTGGGGCGATGATTTTTCATATGGAAGAACTGCTCATATTTAGATTACGCCATTGAGTTTGCTTACCAAGAAGTGGTGATTCTGACTATGCTGGTTATTCTTTCAATCTCCACTTCCGATAATAAAATGTTCATTGGTAGCAGCACCTTATAATTAATATAGGTAAACATGACACATGTGATTAATATACTGTAATGTTATGTTAAAATGTATTTATTAAGCGCGCGTACGCCCGTGGGCTTCATGGCGCTATCAGAGAAAAACATAACACAAAATAATACTCTAAAAGTAAGCCTGTTTAAAAAGCCAAGTCTTGAGAGAGTGTCTGAAAGTAAGAAGATCAGGGCTCTGCCTTATAGGCAGGGGAAGAGAATTCCAAAAGGTAGCTGCAAGATAATCAAAACAATTGCCCCCCAGACGTTTTTTCTTAAAGGTGGGGACAACCAGAAAACTTTTATGCGCAGAGCGAAGGTTTAATGAATGATTATATCTAAAGACAAGTTTCCTAATGAATTTTAAACCTGTATCCTGTAAAGCTTTAAAAATAATACATCCAGTCTTGAACACAACCCTTTGTTTTACAGGTTGCCAATGTAATCTTTCCAGGCCAGGTCTGATAGGCTGCCATTTAGATTGTCTGCAAATCAGCCTAGCTGCTTGATTTTGAACAAGCTGAAGTCTTTTCAACTGGCCTACTGGAAGTCCCAGATAGAGGCTGTTGGAAAAATCCAATCGGGAAAGAACAAGGGCAATGACTACCTGAATAAGAGCAGATTGTGTCAGGAACTAGGCTATTTTTTTTATTTTTTTAAGTTGGAAAAAACTAGCGGAGACTACTGTTCCAACTTGTCCTTTCAAAGAGAGATCTGTGCTCAGCGTGACCCCCAGACTTTTAACAGAGAGGGATTTTGTGGGTGGGGCTCCCATGTCAGATGGCCAGAACCAAGGGCCCCAGCTCAATTCACTTTTCCCAGGCAAGATCAACTCTGTCTTGCCTGGGTTAAGTTTTAGATGGTTAAGGTTCATCCACCTCTGTATATGTGTCATAGTGTTCTGGAAGTCTGTCACAGAATCTGCGGTGTTAAGAGGAAAGACAAGTTGGAGGTCATCCGCATAGTTGTAGATGGTAACTTTGGAGTTCCTTAAAGAGTGAAGTAATGGGCGGAGGTAAAGATTAAATAGTAGAGGTGATAATGAGGATCCTTGAGGAACCCCACATGTAGTAGGAGTTTTGGGAGCTGTGAAAGTGCCAAGTCTCACTGACTGCGAGCGTCCTGTTATAAAAGAGGTGATCCAGTTTAAGGCAGGTCCTCTGAGTCCGGCCTGTTCGACACGGTTGACAAGAATGGTATAGTCAACCGTGTCGAACGCGGCCGATAGGTCAAGGAGTACAAGAGCCTGATGAATGCCTCTATCAGCATTAGATCTTAGGGTATTTTGGACAGCCAGGATCGCGGTCTCCGTCGAATGACAGGGACGGAAACCAGCCTGATTTGGTTCCAGATATTCATATTTTTCGATAAACGTAGACAGGCAGGAGGAGACGTAGGCTTCCAGAATTTTAGATGCATAAGGTAAAAGAGATATAGGCCTGTAATTTATCGGGTCAAGTGGGTTTGCTCCTGGTTTTTTAATGAGAGGGATGAGCAAGGCGTTCTTAAAACTACAAGGGACCTTAGTAATCTATGGTTATTCTTTCAATCTCCACTTCCAATAATAAAATGTTCATTGGTAGCAGCACCTTATAATTATTATAGGTAAACAAAAAACACGTAATTGATGTACTGTAATCTATATAGTTTTGGTAATTTTATAACCAGTTATTCATGTGTACCTTTGAGTTTCCATTTAAACTCTCTCCTATAATGATCGTCAATTTATGCGTGATAATTATTCAATTCCTGGAATATATTTATCCAATCTTCCAGTTAGTACCTGGGGATAGCCACCTAATAGAGGAAAAATATTTCCCTTTATTAGATCATTTTAACCTATATGATGGTTTTAATAAACTTAGTTTACAACGCCAGACATACCGCACTATTTTTTAATAATTCTCCTCCATGTATTTGCTCCATATATTTGCAAAGAGGAAAGGTTTCGGATTAAATGTATATGTCACGTCCGGTCTCTGTGGCGTATGAGATCCCCCTTAATATAAAGCAAAGCAGTGGATTAACATAAAAATAAAATTATCCTTAATAAGGGGTTTCCTACATATAACAGACCATCTCATGTGCACCTTATTGGACTCCATAAAGAAAAGAGACTAAGTCATGTTGAAGAACAGCGATATTTAGGTGTGAGGTACACGTTATAATAAAACGGCACTCCATTAAGGAGTCAGAAAATAAGTGATGGAATCATTTAAGATAATTAAATAAACATAAGAAAGGGACAAAGGCATTATATGAACAGCCTGCTAACAAACATAGTACTCCCCTGCATATTTCTCAAAAGTTTAAAAAGGATCGATAAAACGACCATGAAAATTAGAAGTGCCAACAACAATATTGGGCATGAGGTACACGTTATAACAAAACGGCACTTAGTAGAGGAGTCAGGAAAACGAGTAATGCAATCATTTAAGATAATTAAATAAACATAAGAAAGGGGCAAAAAGCATTTTTTGAACAGTCTAATGAACATAGTACTTCCCCGCATATTTCTCAAGAGTTTAAAAAGGGTCGATAAGACGCCCATGAAAAATAGCAGTGCCAGTGCTCCTGCACTTGAGAAAAGGGCCCCCAGGATAATCACTTACTTCGATTAAGCGCCGTAACCTCGCACCACGTAGCCGTCTTCAAGAACTGTCGATAAGATCTTAGTGACATACACGGGTTTAAATACCATGCAATTGAAAATCAGCTAAACATGAATCGTTTCAAATGACCTCCGAGCAACCGAAATCTGGCCGCCATCTTGTAGTGGACCAGATCGTAAGAGAAATGAACCAAAACATGTTATCTTGGTTCCCTCAGATATTATATCGTATAAACTCCTAATTGATATATGTATTATATTTCAGATATACTTTGGCCGTGCCATTTACGATCGAAAATACGATTGTTCCAGCGCTAAAACAGTCAGCGCCATTTTGAATAGGGGAAGTAACTACCTAGCACAGAAATAGATCTACACCATTTTAAAATTGAAAGTACGGATGTACACTCCTAATTAATATTTTTTAATACGATAGTTTTTGACAGAGAATAATAACAATATGTATTATATTTTTCTGCAATACTTTAACCATGCCCTTTGCAGTCAAGAATACGGTCGCTTAGCGCAAAACCAGTCAGCGCCATTTTGAATTGGGAAGTGATTACCTCGCGCTAAAATTAATCAGCTCTATTTTAAAATCAGATGTACGGGTATAAGGAGTATTTTATAGCCATATATGCTCCAACAGAAAAATAAGTTTCTTCTATTTAGCTCCCTCGCTCATCAAACATGGTTATATATATTAGCGGCAGAGTACAGTATATTCAAGTGGCACGATATTTTATCTACAACACACTTGTTCCGCAGGTCAACAATAAACTATTACTATATCTCTATTCTTTTATCTTTATCGTAATTGTGCTAAAGCTATTTTAAGTTGTTTCATAGTGATATATGCATTCAGACATGGGTTTATTCAGTATACCTCACCTATCGCTATTCTTTTATCTTTATCGTAATTGTGCTGAAGCTATTTTAAGTTGTTTCATAGTAATATATGCATTCAGGCATGGATTTATTCAGTATACCTCAACTATATATTATGGATGTGTGAAACACAATAGTATTCAAGGCTCATAGATAGTTTTAGACATCATTGAAAACAATTTTTGCGGATTTCAACAGATACCAATTGCGTAATTGCAGCCTTGATGAGTCTTTTAAGGAAAATGTAGAACAGAGAAAAAGTGACTTCTTGAGCAGAGGTTATTCTAAAGAATGTTTAACACAAGCAGAGTCAAAAATCAAGAAAATCAATAGACAAAGCACTCTGAGTCAGAAATCTAAAAATGCAAGGATGCCTGAGAATGAAAATATGACCTTCATAACCCAGTATAATGTTTAAAGCCATCATGTGTATAACATCCTTCGCCGAAATTGGTATCTGTTGAAATCCGCAAAGCTACCTGCGGGCACTATCTCTGAAAAACCCTAAATTGTGTATAGAAGGGGCAAAACTATAAAGAACATGCTTTGCCCAAGTTATGTAAAAGATCTGAAAAAGACTACAATGACGTGGTTACCCGAAAAACCAAATGTTTTTTTTACATGCAGCTCATGCAATATCTGCCCTTTGGGGCTACATAGAAAAACTAGATTCAAGCATAACATCGAAAGAGCGTTCACAATTAATTCCTTTATAAATTGCAATACAACCTATACTGTGTACATTATTGGATGTGCCTGCAATAAAATCTATGTAGGCAGCAGCATCCGTAGCCTCAAAACTCGAATACAAGAGCACGTGAGGGCGATTAAAAACAAGGATGAGAGATACCCAGTATTAGTACACATTCATGAGAAACATCCAGAAGAACCAAAAATATGGTTCTATGCAATTGAACAGGTGAAACCTCTAGTAAGGGGTGGGGATAGAACTAGAGCACTTAGACAGACTGAGGCTAGTTGGATCTGTCATCTTCGTACTATCTCCATGGGCCTGAATATTAATAATGAACTGTATCATTTTTTGTAAAGGATAATTCTTTATTTTTTCATAAACTGTATAATCTTATCTTGCTAATGCAAATATTGTTGTAACTGCATAAGATTCCCACTAGGCTTAGTGAGAATCTGTTTGAATCCAGGAACATTTGTTTTTAATCTGTTAAAAAAAATTGTTTTCAATGATGTCTAAAACTATCTATGAGCCTTGAATACTATTGTGTTTCACACATCCATAATATATAGTTGAGGTATACTGAATAAATCCATGCCTGAATGCATATATTACTGTGAAACAACTTAAAATAGCTTCAGCACAATTACGATAAAGATAAAAGAATAGAGATAGGTGAGGTATACTGAATAAACCGATGTCTGAATGCATATATCACTATGAAACAACTTAAAATAGCTTTAGCACAATTACGATAAAGATAAAAGAATAGAGATATAGTAATAGTTTATTGTTGACCTGCGGAACAAGTGTGTTGTAGATAAAATATCGTGCCACTTGAATATGCTGTACTCTGCCGCTAATATATATAACCATGTTTGATGAGCGAGGGAGCTAAATAGAAGAAACTTATTTTTCTGTTGGAGCATATATGGCTATAAAATACTCCTTATACCCGTACATCTGATTTTAAAATAGCGCTGATTAATTTTAGCGCGAGGTAATCACTTCCCAATTCAAAATGGCGCTGACTGGTTTTGCGCTAAGCGACTGTATTCTTGACTGCAAAGGGCATGGTTAAAGTATTGCAGAAAAATATAATACATATTGTTAATATTCTCTGTCAAAAACTATCGTATTAAAAAATATTAATTAGGAGTGTACATCCGTACTTTCAATTTTAAAATGGTGTAGATCTATTTCTGTGCTAGGTAGTTACTTCCCCTATTCAAAATGGCGCTGACTGTTTTAGCGCTGGAACAATCGTATTTTCGACCGTAAATGGCACGGCCAAAGTATATCTGAAATATAATACGTATATCAATTAGGAGTTTATACGATAAAATATCTGGGGGAACCAAGATAACATGTTTTGGTTCATTTCTCTTACGATCTGGTCCACTACAAGATGGCGGCCAGATTTCGGTTGCCCGGAGGTCATTTGAAACGATTCATGTTTAGCTGATCTTTAATTAAGATTTACTGTCAAAATACTCGCTTAAAAAAAGTTTTACATCAGTGTCACGATTCGGGTTTCAGACATGCATTCACATAAAGCATCTATGAAATACATAGAAGTGTGAGTATATATTTACATCTCTTCTTTAAGTATTACTTTATCGTGCCTGTGTACTTGATTTTCAATTGCCACATCCATCAAATTAACTCCTTCCATGGGTCGGAAGGTCCCCGGCCATCTGACGTCACGGTGGGCGTGTGCGTCGGACAGCCGGGCCCGTTCAAACCGCACACACGTCATTTTTTTCAGCACATTCCGATGTGGTGAAGGCGGAAAAGGCTGACCATTGCAAGGAAACAACAGCGACTACGTTATATTTACCAACATACACTTCCTTTATATATTGGAACACAAGCCACCCAGGACCGGTTATACCCTAGTTCGGGCTCATCGGTCAGGTATAGCTTGGTTGCAGTGACATAGTGTGCACAGGACCCACGTCTGAACATACCCATCACACTCAGTGCAACACACTAAAGTATACTAAAACATGATGGATGGAAAGCTAGAATTAATCTCAGCAACTGGTAATAATTCAGGGCTGCATCTCAGTCCATCGTTATTTTACACACCATGCCACCTCAGTGTGGTATATGCAGATCAGTCTTGACCCTGCTCCAATTGAAACAGTCCAGCCCGAATTGCAAAGCCACGGCCTCGCTGAACTGCATCACAAGCAACCCAGGATCGGTTTTGCTCTTGGAAGGAATAGGCGAAGGTAGAAAAGGGAAGGAAGGAGGACAAAAAGGAAGAAACAAGGTAAGAAGTAAAGAAGGTGAAAAGAAGATAGTAGGAAAGCAAAAGGAAAAAAGGCATGAAAGAAGGAAATGAAAGAAGGCAAAAAAGAAAGGGATGAAACAAAGAAGCCAGAAAGAAAGAAGGAAAGCATAAAAAAAGAAAGAAAAAGCAAAGAAAGGAAAGAAGGCAAAAAAAGAAGGGATGAAACTAAGAAGCCAGAAAGAAAGAAGGAAAGCATAAAAAAAGAAAGAAAAAGCAAAGCAGGCAAAAAAGAAAGTAGGAAAACATAAAGAAGGGAAGAATGAAAGAAAGAAGGAAAAACAAAAAGAAAGAATGAAGGAAATAATGTAAAAGGGTTCACAGTCTAAAATATTGGACACTAAACCCCAAATCACACCCCCACCATAAGTCTGCTGCAAATTTAACACCATAAAGTTTGGTTTTCTTCAAGGGCCAAGTTAATCAACCAACAATTGGTGAAACTGAGTCCAGGAACACAACGTGGTATACTGTAAAACAGGAGCTGTCCACTTCAAAAGGAATTTACAAAAGCATTGGACAGAGACAGAAACTTATAACACTGGAATGTGCCCTGTGCTCACTTCAAATGCGTTCTTCTATCACATGAGGCAACATTGGCACTGAAGGGAGATCCTTGAGTGAGGATGTGCACCTTGTGAAAGAGCAAAATGCAGTCACTGAAAGTGACATTAGCCAGAGGCTTAAGGTGGCCGACCCATTGCCGTATGCTGAATGCTGTAATGGGCAGACAAAAATGGGAATGACACAACAACAGACCAATGGGTGAAGAGAGTTTGCTGAAAAGTCCCTTTAAGTAAGTGTATTATAGATATTATGTTAGTATGATCAAATGGTCATGGCTAACAGCAGACCTAAAAACTGGGCTAATACTACACTGAATTTCGAACACAGATTTCCTAGTAGAGCCTGCCACTTAGTGGAAACCAAACTGTCATTGTTCGGCTACAGTTCTGATTAATGAGGAAGTCAAGTATAACTAAGTATACAACAATGTATTTGCATCAGTGAATTAGGGCAATAAGAAAACGGTGATAAGATGAACGAATCGGTTTGTTTTTATAATACCAGGATACTTGTTAGTGAAGTCACAATGTTAATAATAGGAAACCCATTGCTGTAAAGAAAGAAAATAGAGATGAAAAACCTACGACGAGCCTAGAAATAGGCAACTGAAGCCAATGCATAAGTAGCTCTTCTGAAACATATAAAACAAGCATTGGCAAAGCCAATACCTCAGAGGTAGGGACTGGAGGCAGATTCAAAGCCTGCAGGCGTTGAACCAGGTCAGCGAGCAGGCTCTCTAGTCAGCAAGTTCTTATAAAATGGAGTATAAAGCATGTGACAAAGGTCTCTGAAATGAGAAGTTCGGAACACTGAAACGTGCCTTAACTCAATCCATATCATCTTGTGTCAGCGACAGGGGCGCTGCTTCCATTGGTGCAGCAGGTGCAGTGGCACCAGGGCCCAGGTGCCTGAGAGCTCCACTGAACCACGATTATCGCTGTATTTTATTATTCAAAGCAGCTGGAGGGGAATATCCTTCTCTTTCACTGGGGCCTTTTTTTTGTGCAGAATTATATAGCGTGAACTCGACCCGAAGGCATTGGAGCACTTTACATGAGCACCAGTTACGTTACACAAGGACACATTCATTTTTTACTTTTTTTTCGGTGGGCACGGAGAGATTAAGTGATTTGCCCAGAATCACAGGATGTGGAGTCGACCCCGAGGCTCAAACCTTGGTTTCCCAGCTCCAAAGTCGTCAGTATAGCCATAAAACCACATCCTCTCCCCATGGCACACTGGCTATGATACCGGTCAGTGAGGTCACTAAGATGAGCTGGTAAGGGGCTACATTCTACCCTGCTGTTCATCTGGAAGATTTCAATGCCTGATGCAGCTGGAGGTCTCACGAACAGGGCACTTTGCCACGTCCGTCTGCTTATGGGGAGAATTTTTGACTTTGCCACTGAAAACCATACATCTGTCGCTATCATATTTTCTGTGGGTCCTGTGCTTTTATTAGCGACAGACTTGACACAGCCCCCTTGCTTTTCTTTGAACTCACTCTACTTTTCCATTGATGTTTGAGCCTAGACACTCCCATACTATGGCCTAAGCATCCACTCTCACCAATATTGAACATTCACCACATATATTGTTTATGACTGTAAATACTGCATTTAAGCTGAAGAAGCCCTATCTACTTGCTTCTCTGATCTGCAGCAATCCATTGAGGACAGCACAGCGAGATAATACTGATGCTGCCATCTGCATCTTAACTTTCCATATCTGTTCTCCACAGGAGCCACCCCCTGCCTGTACTCCTAGCTCTTCTAACAGTGCAGTGGTACCACTGAATAAGTAATACTTGGTCCCCAGCCATGACATCATAAAACTAGTTCAGTTCATCTCCATCAGGCCAGGTAAGTCCATTCAATATTTTTGTCTAGGCAGGGCTGCCCCTGCTGCTGGTGGGACATAGTAGACACAGGTTGCACAGTAGTGTGTTATGTATTTGGAGATATTGCCCTGAATCCCAGCTCAACAGACAACCAGATAAAAGCATTGTGCATTAAAGATTCCGAGCATGGAGTACCAAATCCTCAGAGAGCTGTAGTGCAAGCGAAGGTGCTGCAGATGGCCCTTGCAGACGTTATCCCACCACATCTGGATGAGAGGATCATTTCAGTGCTGTCCGTGGAGTCGTTTCTTTCTCCCTGTCTGAAATGTTCTACATTGATATAATCATGTATATTATACAGTCAACAATAGAGAATGTTTACTTATAGTTAGGTCACAGTTTTTATTGGAAAAGTGCTTTTTGTGTAATGTTGACTCTATTTGACAAATGTGCACCAAGCTTTCCAAACAGCTTAACTGGCTACTTGCTGGCATGCCAAGGTTCATGCAGGAACATTATAGGAGGGATCAAAAGGTTGTGTAATTCATTTTAACTCACATTGCTCAATTTGCTCTCGACAGCAGCAAAACCTGCTGAATGAAATTATCACAGAGTTGGCACACACCTAGAAATTAAACTTAGGGTGATGTTTTCCTTGGTTTGAGGTAAATGGTTTGAGCAGTATTTGAGATATTTGAATTACAAAAAGAAGCCAGACTGAATATGAAGGGTTACAAAATTATTAATTCATGGGTCTGGATCATTTGAACCCTCAGAAGATGATATATTTGAAAAATAAATGATTCCGATTAGGAGAGGAGTATTATTTCATCTTCATCCAATGGCGATAGACAGATAGATATATAGATAGATAGATAGATAGATAGATAGATAGATAGATAGATAGTTAGATAGATAGATTGATATTTATTGCCTGAATAATTAAAATCATTACAACCAGAAATCCCATAGCAGGGGAAGAACACACAGTTAAATAGGAAGTAAAAAATATAAAAGCTATTGTAAAAGACATGAAAACAGGTTGTAAATAGTGGGTTGGCCTTCCCCCCCATCTAAAAGGCTCAAGTGTATCCCCCTTCAGTCTCTGTTCGCAATCCAGATGAGGGATGGATTGGTTGACAGACTTTCCCATCCTTGGCCAATCAATCATTATGAGAGCAGGGGCGGCCTTAGGCATGTGCAAGCCGTGCACCTGCACAGGGCCACCAAACCCCAGGGGCCACCACGCCAATATATATCCTTAATATAATAATCCTCTGAGGATGGATACATATTTGCGTGGCGGCCCCAGGCAGGGATTTGGCGGCCTCCGGCTCTGTTCCACTTCCAAACACCCTGACCCCCCTCTTCACTGGCCTCCGCGCTCCGCCCCGCCCAGACCCCCTCTTCCGCGGCCCCCTACCTATGCTCCCTGCCCAGGGCCGCCATGAGCCTAGAGCCGCCCCTGATGAGAGTGAACAATTCAGCATGGAGGAGGTTCATGGGTCCTGAGGGGAAGCAAACAGTGTGGCTACAGATTTAATAAATTCCACGAAAGTGCAGCTAACTGGGCTAAATCTTAACCAGGCTTATACGGCACCTCGACAAGACTTGACATTTAAAATGTGCTATACCGACTAAAGCCAGAGCTTCCTTAATGGGAGCAACTTGTTACAGATGCAAAGTACATGTGTCAATGATTCCTTTTCTTTTGTACAGACATTATCTGTCAGAGTCATCCAGGTTCCTGCATCCGTTCCAATAAAGTTCTAAAGGGATTAATCCAAATCGCTTGCCCATTAGCTGATGTTTCATTCTCAAGCTGAGAGGCAGGGAAAGACAGGATGGAAGGATCCCTGGCTCATACAGTGCTGAGTCCACCCCTCGGTGTGCTAATTTCTTCATGGCTTGTACATCATATTCTGTTGTTATTAGCCTCATTTGCTAGGTCAGCAGTCTGGCAGCCAAGGGCACCTGCAGGCTGCTTGTCCACAGTTCACTTGGCTACAGTGCTTCTAGGGTGTGATTTAGTTACTTATGCCAGTTTGTTGCCAGATTGCTTATCACTTCCCAGATGATATGTTTTAAGGTGAGATTCTTGTCTGCTTGAGTTTAAGACAGTAGGCTAGAGACTTCACTTTTAGAATCCAGGGCTGCGAGGCTTCATTCAATGGTGGATCCATGGATCCGTACAAGAATTGAGAATCCGGTTGCTCTGATTGCCTGGCAGCAAATGCAATTTTCTTTTGAGGTCAGCAGTCTGGCAGACAAGGGCACCTGCAGGCTGCTTGTCCACAGTTCACTTGGCTACAGTGCTTCTAGGGTGTGATTTAGTTACTTATGCCAGTTTGTTGCCAGATTGCTTATCACTTCCCAGATGATATTTTTTAAGGTGAGATTCTTGTCTGCTTGAGTTTAAGACTGTAGGCTAGAGACTTCACTTTTAGAATCCAGGGCTGCGAGGCTTCATTCAATGGTGGATCCATGGATCCGTACAAGAATTGAGAATCCGGTTGCTCTGATTGCCTGGCAGCAAATGCAATTTTCTTTTGCAGCAGACAATATTTTATGGCAGGCACCAAGGCCTGCAGCCTGAAAAAAGCAAAAGAGGATGTATTAGACTAATGGGGAGATTCCCTACCCATAGGGAGTATATGGCAGGTTGGGGGACATCCATTTATTTTGCAGAATTCAAAGATGTGCATTACATTTATCTGTGGTAAAATCCTGAACAAATTTCAAACAACAAATAACTTTGCCTTGGGGTTAGGGCACATGTAGTGAGCATTTTGGATCCAGGGCTGTCTCGGGCCTGGCCTACAGCCAAGCAGTGTGCCCATAGCCCACTGTATACAACTGGTGCCCCACAAAGGTTTCTAGTCTTTACACATCACATAAAATCTATCAGTAATGATACCCGACACATAAAAGAGCATGTACTTTGCATATGATTCTTACTTGAGACCATGATCTGTGCACACGTATCTGACAACACCCTTGTGAATCAAAACAGTACCGGTCGATTCTAATAGAACATCCAGAAAGAATGATAGAAAACCCGACCTCAACAATTTACATCGAATACAGCTAATAACTGAGACCAAAGAGATGAACCATAACAACTCTGGGAAGTCACTGACCTGCCTCTTACTCAATTGTCGATCGGCAGCCAAACATGCTTCAGACATAGCAGACCTCATCATCAACAAGGAAATTGATCTGGCAGTCCTTACAGAAACATGGCTTTCAGAATCATCTTCGCCAACAATGGATAAATTAGTGCCTCCTCAATATAACATTGTGAGACTAGATAGAGTAAAAAAGATTGGAGGAGGGATAGCCTGCATTCACCGAGCGGATATAGAGGTCAACCAAATACAATCCGATCCACTAGAATCTTGTGAATACCTAGGTCCTAATATAAGATCAGCAACTAATCAAAGATGCAACCTACATGCGTTTTACCACCCACCCAGAGAGAACGCAAAGTTCACAGAGCAGTTAATGGAGATCATAACTCTAACACTAACACTGATGCTAAGAATATATTCCTAGGCGATTTCAACTTACATTGGGAAGACTACAATGACAAACTAGTTAACACGCTTAAAGACTTCCTCGCCGAGCTAAACCTCATTCAAGCATGCACACAACCTACTCATTCGAAAGGAGCAACGTTAGACTGGATTATTTCAAGAGACAAGGATACATCAATCCTCTCAATAACACCATGTGATTGGTCAGATCACCACGCCATAACATTCATGATACCTGTAGTGAAAAAGGGCAATATCACCCAACCCTCAGAAACATCAGAAACCAATATAACAAAAAGGTCATCAATTCCAAAAAGGAATATATAAGATCTGAACTGGACAGTGCCAAAAACAGACCGCGGAAACTCTTTGAAATCCTAAAGCAACAATCAAATAAACTAGCCAAAACCGCTCATGAGAACTCGAAGGCTCCTCTAAGCTGCGAGGAATTCTCGACATTTTTCACGGAGAAGGCCAAATCGTTGGAAGTGGAGCTCACTAACGCAGCGGCTAACCTTCCAATCCAATCATTGGCTACGAACGATTCCGACTCGACTACAGAGTGTAGCAAGACAAAAAACAAGGCATACTGGGACACATTCGAATTATATGACCAGGACAAGGTCGCCAGAACGCTCTCCGAAATTAAGCCTAACAACCACTATCACGACCCCCTACCCGCGAAGTGCCTAAGAGAAATCAGCCATATTGTAGTCCCAATCTGGACCAAAATAATAAACGTATCACTGTCACAAGGGATCCTCCCTGACTGTCTAAAAACAGGACAAGTTGTTCCCATAATCAAAAAACCTACAGCGGATGCAACAGATCCGAATAACTTTCGCCCAGTAACCAACATCCCTATATTGGCCAAACTAATTGAGAAATGCATGCAGTGCCAACTGAGCCAACACATCACCAAGTTCTCCCTACTAGATGAATGCCAATCAGGATTCAGATCTGGGCATAGCACGGAAACAGCGATTCTCCATATTGTCGATGATGCGCTACAGGCCCTAGACCAAAACCAAGCATGCTTACTGATTCTCCTGGACCTGTCGTCGGCATTTGACACAGTAAATCACGAAGCATTACTGACCAGGCTGCAGGACAGGATGGGACTAACGGGAAATGTGTTGAAATGGTTCGAGTCTTTCTTACGGAACAGAACTCAACGATTCCTGGTCAACCAATCAATTTCACCTATATGCCCTAATTCAATTGGAGTTCCACAAGGATCGACACTATCCCCCGACTTGTTTAACTTGTATGTCGAACCTCTTACAGAAATTCTCCGAAAATCACAGATATCCTATCACATGTATGCGGATGACACGCAGATATACATAAAGATCGCCTCCCTTGAAGACATTGAGCTAATGAATGAGACTTTAAAAACAGCATTGCAATGGTTAACTTCCAATCATCTGAAGCTAAACGCCCACAAAACAGAGTTCCTACTAATTTCACCAACAAGGAGCCAGGCAGAAATAAAGGAATGGACCAAGCTGGTGACGGCGCTAAACTGCACCCCAACTCTAGTCAATTCAGCTAAATCGCTAGGAATCACTTTAGATGAAAACCTTGACATGAAAGTCCACATTAATTCAATGGCTAAAAGTGCCCGCTTCCACCTGAATTACTTAAGAAAATTGAAACCATTCCTCTCAAAGGCGGATCTTAATCTTGCAATCCAATCCCTAGTTATCTCTAGGATCGAATATGGCTGCACCACCCTAGCTGGCTTACCAAAAACGTCCACAGCACCTCTAAAAGCGTGCCTCAACGCAGCTGCAAGACTCATCACGGGTTTGAGAAAATTTGACCATATATCCCCTCACCTGAAAGCTTTAAACTGGCTACCCTTTGAAGCCAGAATACATCTAAAGATAGCGTGTATCACCCATAAAGCGCTCCACTACAACACGCCAAGATACCTAGCCAAAAAAATTAAGCTATCGGGAGGTAACAGACCAACTAGGAGTGCCAAGGAGCTGCTGCTGCGGCCAGCCTTTTTCAGAAAGAAAAAAACTTATGACAGAGCATTCTCAGGAGCCTCCCCCAGAATCTGGAACTCACTCCCTCCAAACATCAGGAAGATTCAGAATATTGGAACATTTAAGCGAGAAGTGAAGAGCTTCATGATGAGTAAATACCTTACATAGGTTTATTGATCACGGTTACAAACAAGTGCAGCCCTACTTCAGAACATCCTCGCCATCAGAAAGGGGAGCCTCAACGGGAATAAGTGGTAGGATTCGACGATATGAGACTGGCGTCATTACTGAGGCGGGCATCACTACCTCATATCAATGTGAATTTATATATTATCTCACATCGTAAAGCCATATAATCTTCTACCTCATACTGGTTTGCGTAAATAGATATGATATAAGTTAACCTTAACCGACCTCTTAATGCATAATGTTCATACGGAGGGATATATATCTATATGCTCCTCCCAAAGCCTTATAATTATCTACCTCATATATGTGTGATGTGACTATCTACCTCATTTCTTTATGATGTGATCAATGTGACTTTATATGTTAATCTTTAACATGATCTTTTATGTGAAGCGCTCTGATACCCACGGGTCTTGTTCGCGCTATACAAAACATTATAATAAATAAATAAATAAATTGTGGCGAGGCTTGACTGTTTCTCACATAGAATGCTTACTAAAGTTGAAAGAAATGCTTTTGATGTTTAGTTTATCTATCTTCGCCTAAAGGTACCCATCTTTGACAAAAGAAATGTATTAATATAAATGACTTAGAAATACTAAATTGGTATGGATTAATAAAGTGACCAACATGTAATAACAAATGTATATTCATTTTTACTAAGAGATTTTTAATATAACGTGTTATATTACAAAAATGAACATTAGTAATCTGCAGTTTATTTCAGACTACCCTTTTCACATTATTACGGAAACTGGATTCATGATCCTAAATGTATGCTAATTTGTCTGCGTAACTCATAGAGATAAAGAGGCATATGTACTAGAAACTGGCGGAGCACAGTGTTACGCCAAAATTGGTAACACCGCGCTCCGTCATTTTCAAAATGCAGGGATGCGCAGTATTTACAAGAATGCAGTGAACCCCTGTGTTTCCCTTAGTGCTAGTGCTAAAGAAACTGCCTAGCACCAGCGCAGGCACCCTTGCACCATGTTGCAAGGCTTCCTGCGCTGCAGCGGTGATTGTTTATGTGCAGGAAGGGAGACCTTCCTGCACATAAACTAGCTTTACAGGCGTTTTGCTGTTCCTAAGTGTGTTGCAGAGAGCAACATAGGAGGAGAAATGAAACATTTCTCCTGGTGTCACCTACTTAAGACCAGGTATTCCCTGGCGATATTTTTGGCACTGACCCATACTCTGTAAATATGGGGCAGCAACAAACAGCAATGGGTGTTGCGGCGAAATATCTACTGTAAGACCCACTGCACTCCCCTATCACACGAAGTGCTGCGTGAATAGGGGCATTTTTAATGCCATCTTGTAAATAACGGTACACAAAGGGGTGGTGATGGACGGAGCATCCGAACCAATCAAACACTCACACCCAGTCAAAAGATCTGGGTTGAATCCATCACCGTTCTTTAGCCCACTCTGCCACCCCAGTTCAGACATGGCTATATGCAAATCAGTCTCACCCTGTGCCTCATGGGAACAGTCCAGCCCGAACTGCCAAGCCATGCCTTCCCTGGACTGGAAACAAGCATCCGAGGACCGGTTTCTGGCATTACAGCCGTCTTCAGCCCGGCTTGCTTGAATCCAGTGGCAAAGTGAGCAAGGGACTCACGTCTGAGCATACCCTACCACACTTATGGTGGCCAAAAGCGGTACAAAAGGGGGTGGTGATAGACGGAGCATCCGAACCAATCAAACACTCACACCCAGTCAAAAGATCTGGGTTGAATCCATCACCGTTCTTTAGCCCACTCTGCCACCCCAGTTCAGACATGGCTATATGCAAATCAGTCTGACCCTGTGCCTATGGGAACAGTCCAGCCCGAACTGCCAAGCCATGCCTTCCCTGGACCGGAAACAAGCTTCCGAGGACCGGTTTCTGGCATTACAGCCGTCTTCAGCCCGGCTTGCTTGAATCCAGTGGCAAAGTGAGCAAGGGACTCACGTCTGAGCATACCCTGCCACACTTATGGCGGCCATCTGGGTGTGAGTGTTTGATTGATTCAGATGCTCCGTCCATCACCACCCCCTTTTGTACCATCTTGTAAATAAGGTAGAGGTCTCAACGCCACCAGAATGTCGGAAAAAGTGACAATCTGGTGGCGTTAAATCCTTGTAACTATTTCCAATTGTTTTTAGCTCCCTACAGTCCTTATGTGTGTAGCATTCTAAGATAAGTCAAACAACAAAGAATTTCCAATGTATGCATTAATGTTACACATATGTACTTTCAAATGTAGTTCCAGGGCATACCTATTAATGTGCCACTTGATTATTTTTTATATGGAAATGATACATGAACTAAAAGTACTAAAGTATATTATTTTCGTATATGTTGAATTGTGCACACGTATGTTAAATATGCATCATTGAATTTATTGCCTGAAGTTAGCAGACACTCAAAGGCCTGTATTCCATTTCATAATTCATTGTTCACCTGTATTTGCTGACTTACTTTCCTTGTAGGTGTTCTCATGCATTGCTTGCTTAGAAGAGATACATTTCTTGTATAGCAATGCATACATATCTGAGAAAGGAATTTGACTGCGAGCACATGAGAAACCTGTGGACAAGTAATGGACTATTACGCTCCAACCTGAGCGTCTGACTGAGACGATGTTCCCATGTCCAGTGTGGGATATTTCTCTACTGTTGCAGTATGTACCATGCGAATCCATAGAGATTGAAACAAATACAATATATTTCTATTGATGATGTAACCAAAGGGGAGTTGCCGATGGACTCTATCAATTATAACTTATTGTTGGCCTGTGTGAGGGGGAGATGACTTCGGACTTTTTTGCAGCCCGCATGCTTTAGCTTCTTTTGCTAAACCCCTTTCTGCAGACCCTATGCAGAACCTTCCCTGGACTCCGACCTGAACCATTTCATAAACTCTATTGGCCCTTGAATGGACTCTTAAAAACCTTCCCTTATGTCCCTTTACGTCCCCTAAAAAGTGCTTTAGACTGACACATATTTCCGACTAGTGAAGACTCTTGATCGAGCTTTTGAAATGCTTCTGCTGGTGTTACTCATACTCTTGTGCCGTATCCTAATTGTTTTCCATAGAGTTGTTGCTTGATCCCTGAACTCTGAGCAATCTTGTGCACTGGTTTGTGCTTGGACGACATAGATTGCTAATGTATAGAAAAGATCATTTGAAATTATTCTCCGAGCACCCAATATTAATGTTATTGTTTTTCATTGCAGCAACAGAGCTGCTTATCTGCTTAATTCTTGTTCTCCTACATTTCTTTTGGATGCTTGGCCTCCCTGTTGCTACCTGTACAGTATGAAAGTGATTTACCTTAACTTAATTGGTAACTTGGTAATTTCACGCTCCTTTTAACTTACATTTCGATGATCCTGGAACTACCTCAGCAGTCGAACTAGCAAACGACCTTGCGACACTCCAGCTGGCTCAAAAAGTATTTCTACCCACGCATGAGCAGGGACACTGCCTCGACTCAGTCTTTTCCAATCTGGATAACCTCCAGGGAAATGACCCTATCCCCATTCCCTGGTCTGACCATCTTATTGTGCCCTTATCATGGCGCCCCCAGATATCCACCCCCCGCCCATCCCGCACGGGCCCTTATCCGCCCTTGGTCTAAACTCCCCCAGGATAAATGGATCCAAGAGCTGGAAATGAACAGACCCCAGACAGCCCCCAGCCCAGTCATAGCGTACAATAACTTCTGCAGTTGGATAGAAGACTCACTGAACCAGGTCCTTCCCAAAGCCCTGATCATAAAGAAGAACGGTTCCTACCGATCGCCCTGGTACTCCTCTGAACTACACAGCCATAAACAGAACTGTAAAATATTAGAAAGACACTGGAGGAAAGACTTTTCATCTGACAGCAAGCTCGCTTACAGAAGAGCTGTATGCAAGTACAGAGCTGAAATAAAGAAAGCCCAGGCGTCCTTCTATGAGGAGAAAATCTGGCTAGCTGCCAACTACCCCAGAGAGACCTTCCTCATCATAAAAAGACTCCTCAAAAGCCCAGCCTCTCTAGCTGCCACTGACACCTATGGTACACGCTGCGAAAATCAGGTTGAGATTCTTGACTCAAAAATTCAGAACATCCTTAAAACACTTCCCCGAATTGACCCCGCAAGCGTGAGGTCTGTTCATGATCCTCCCCCCACCGATCACCGGTTGGAGTTCTTCCGTCCTCTCCCCCAGGAAATGCTCCTGAATCTAATGCCCTCAGTAAAAAGTGGATCGCCGAGAGACCCAGCTCCCATGAACATTCTAATAAAGGCAGCATCCACAATTGGTCCCACTATCACAGATGTGATCAATGCTTCGCTTAATACAGGAGTAGTCCCCCCTCTCTGGAAAGGGACAATGGTCACAACTCTCCTGAAGAAGCCCCAACTTGATCCCGCAGACCTTGGCAACTATTGCCCCATCTCGCTTCTCCCGGGGATCGCAAAAATCACCGAAAAATAGGTCAACCACATTCTTTCAAATTTTCTTGAAACCTTTAACCTGCTGCATCTCTCCCAAACAGGTTTCCGGCCACGGCAGAGCACAGAAATTGCCCTGTTAGCGGTTGTTGAGGAAAGCAGGAAGATCCTGGATACAGGAGGCTCAGCAGCCATTATACTGTTGGATCTGAGTGCGGCATTCGACACGATGAACCACCATGTCCTGATCAACCGTCTCAGCAACTTGGGAGTAGCTAGGACCGCATTGAGTTGGCTGCGCTCCTTCCTGGATGGACGCTCCTTCCAGGTTTTTGAAGAAGGCATGAGCTCCAAACCCGGCCTCTTCTAAGTGGTGTACCGCTGGGTTCATCTTTGAGCCCCACGCTTTTTAACGCTTATATGGTCCCTTTGGCCTGGATCGTGGCTCCTTTCGGGATCCATATCGTTACCTACGCTGACAACACCCAACTGGTTGTAGCTCTGAACCAAACCACACAATACCCTATGACCCTGAAACCGTGTCTAACGGAAGTTGTAAAATGGATGGGGTCATCCCATTTGAAACTAAATGGAGAAAAGACACAGATTATGACCCTGGGTAATTTCGACAACACGACACTCAGAACCATCTGGCCAGCATGCATGGGCCCAGTGCCAGCACCTAAGCTGGAAATAAAGAGTCTGGGCATCTGGTTAGACCAGAATCTAACATTCAAGGCGCAGCGAGGGAGACAGTTGCAACTTGTTTTGGCCTGATTAGAATGGCCAGAAAAGTGCTTCCCCTGCTCCCTTCCCAAGCCAAGAAAATGATGGTCCAATCCCTCGTACTCTCAAGGTTAGATTACGGAAATGCTCTCCACTTAGGAGCCCCGATTTCAGTAATTAACAAATTGCAGACTGTCCAGAACTGCACAGCTAGACTTTTGACGGGAACATCCAAATTCCTCTCCGCAAAACCGGCTCTCCGCCTCCTACATTGTCTTCCAGTGAAAGAACGAATTACCTTCAAATCACTCTGCATCTTCCACAGATCCGTACAGGGGATGGGCCCTCCCCGTATCGCAGCCATAATTCATCCATAAAAGTGAGGAGAAAGCTTCGCTCGGACAAACTTCACTTAATTGATATCCCCAGAATTAAACGGTCCAGAAGCGGCGGCAGACGTTTCTCTCTAAATGCCAGAAAGCTTTGGAATACACTGCCTCGCCACCTCTGGAAAGAACCCAGCCATCCCGCCTTTCGGAAACAACTAAAAATCCTTCTGTTCCCCTAAAATAAAATAATCTTCTCCGCCTATTCACCGGTCATGCCTAGCGCGGGGAGGCCTCTTAGTAGCCATGCGCTTTACAAATGCCCTTTTCATTTCATTTTATTCACTTGTAATAAACACCCTTGAACATATCTACCTGCAACACCTTCCACTGCACATAGCCAAAGATCCTCTGCAGTGATGTTATGTATGCAGGAGTTAGGGTATAGAAGCTGTACATCAGTTCAGATCAGGGTCTGGCAGCTACCAATGCTCCCAAGCTGTCTCCTGTCACCATCCAGATGTTTAGGGTCTCATACATCCATGAATGATTCCTATTTATGGAAGTTCACTAATGGCACAATTCCTATCTGGATTTTGCTTTTTGCATCAATTGTAGGAAAATGAGTCAAAAGAGATACCTTTTTTATATTTTGATTTACTTTTAATAGCATCTCTGTCTTTCGATCCAATGCAGCCCAATGTAAGAGAAATAATGATTTGAAGTTGTACAGCAGGGGAAAATAAAGCCTACACATACAGAAATGTCTAGCATATTGCTTGAAAATATAATGTAATTAAAATCTAATTTTTATTTTTACAGTGTAGTACCTCTGTAAAATAGTGAATGTGACAACCTAACAAACTAGATTACTATCTGCCTGAAGGTTGCTTATAGATTGAGTTGTTAATTGGTAATGTTAGGTTTGTTATACTTTAGGTTTAAAGTATTTTATTTTGAAGACAGTACAAACAAATGAAACAGTTGTCCTGAAGAGTTAATGCCATGGTACCGCTATGAAGGAGCGCAGCCAGCGTGCAGGGCTCTGTTATCGTAATGTCCATCAGAGCATGGTGCTGGGTGCGTATGCGGCAACAACAACTTCAAAGCCAAACAACCCCATTCCGAACTCTCCTCCTCCCCTTCCCCCGGATCCCCTCCTGCCCTCCCCCCGTACCGTGCCAAAGTCGCCCTCCCATGTCACCCCCACAGTGCGCCCTCCCCTCTCATTCGACCACAATCCCAAACTCAATGGTCCGCTGGAGCCGCCGGTGATGTTAATCTCAACAATCGGAGATACCGGGGGCATGTAAGTTCTCTAAATTCCGTCACTAGTAAGGAGTGGAACGGCTGCCACAGGTCATTAAACTTTTCCATCTCCCCCGCCACCATAAGGGACAACTTCTCCATCCCCAGCACATGCCACAACCTGTGCAACCAGCCGGTGGTGGAAGGGAGCGTGGTGGTGCGCCAGTGAATGAGTATGTTCTGGACAGCAGAGCACAATGCAATCGCTATCTGCCTACCCCTGTGGGATTTCAAGGGTTACATCAGCCCGTTGGGCGAGCCCAGCAGGACATATGCGGGGAAGCGAGGCAGTTCTATGTCAAAGCGCAAGTCAATCTCGTCCAAGATGTGAGAAGTTGGCCTGATAGGTGATGTTTCCAATTCTGGAACCACCTATTATCAGACCAAACAATCCCTTATGGTGTCTGGTTGTAAGTCAACCTTATTAGACAAGCTATCCTAGGGGTAGCATGGACTAAGCAGCCTAAAGGCTTAACTTAAGAGGTCGTGTTAAGCGAGCTGTTTTACCACATACAATCCTGTAATATCAAATGAAAGGACACCACACAAGTATATATTATAAAAATATATGTGTTTATTACTAAAAACAATCCCCAGTATTCTTTATGAATAAAGGGGCACAAGTGTTAAATCAAAAGCACTGTTTAAACATACAAAGTTGCACAATTATGGATGAGGGCGGGTGGCCACTCAAACCATATACTAAACAAGTGGTAAAAGAGATGCCACTCGAGCAGTGGTTAGGCCTAGGGCCTAGGGAATCGCTGGGAGCAGTCGGGACAAGCAGTGCTGAAGTCGGGAACGGCCCACGGGATTCGGGAGCAGTGCGGAAAGCGCACGCATGCACCAATGTTAACCAATGGTGCGTAAAAAGTGTAAAGTTAGAGTTTAAGGACACTTCCGCTGAACCTAGAGGAACAAAACTTAAGACACAGACCCTAGAGATGTGTACCAGTGTGGGAACACCGGCGGAGCAAAGTTACCTCACCCACAGGAAGCGGGTGCACAGGGTCGAAGTTGAGTCGGGTTTCGTCACGCAGGCTCTTGGTGCTTGAAGCTGAAAGGGCTGCAGGCGGGGTGAAAGTGAAGTGTCCGGTGGAGTCCAAGGGTGGACTCAAGTCGAAGAGTACCTGAAAGCAGAGGGGACAGAGTCTGGGTCACTCAGCAGTGACCAGGGTGGAACCAGGACGGAACCAGGCAATGTTGGGCGCAATCAGGTGGTCGTCGAGGAGCTTCTCTCCGCTGTCACGTGGGCTCTGGGGCATCTGCGACGTCCAGGAGCAGGTCACGATCTGTCCCACGCAGGCTCTCGCCGTCGGCGCTGTCGGCTTCAAGATTGGAGCAAACAACACTTGGCAAAAGCAATCCACGCGGAACCGGGAGATTGCTTCTCACTCGAACCAGGAGGGTCAGAGTGGGTGCTCCTTTTCAGGGGAGCTGGTGTAGATCTGGAGCAACCAGATTCACAAGTCGTATTTGTAGTTTCGTCGGCACAGGGACCACTAGCCATCTGGCAAGTGACCGGGCCAACGCGTTGAGCCAAATGGAGCAGAAGGGCCCCACGCAGCACTCGTCGAGTGTGGAGGGCTGAACTTCGTTGCAAGAGTGGCTCAGGGTGGGGGCTTCTCAAACCCCGGTGCACAGCTTCGAGGGTCACTCGTGGGCTGCACGGTCAGCGTCTCGTGGTCAATTCAAGATGGCGTGCCCCACGCTTCCGGTCGCCTCCACAGGTCTCAGCTCTGCAGGGACTGTGGATCGGGCTGTTGGAAGGCAGGCAAGCTTGATCTCGTCGATCTCTGTCGCTCGAGTTCCGGCGGGAACTGCAACAAAGTAGATGTCGAGGGCTGGATGGTGCCTGCTTACGCAGGGTGGTCACTCCTTGACCACAAGGGAGATTCTTCAGGCTTCCACGTTGAGTAGGAGGTCCAAGGGTCCAGAGTTTCGTTTCTTATGTTTCGTTCAGGAAATCTAAAGTGCATTGGCACTGCTCCCACTCTTATTCGAATCTGGGGGGCGTGATTACCTGCTAGGTCCCCCCCTATGGGTGGGACCCAGGAAGTGGGTGGATACACCCCCTTCCTTTGATCCAGGCCGCCCTGGCACGAGGGCTGGAGTGCCCCAGAACCGGTTTGGCCGGATTATGCAAGGGGCAGCCTTGTGCGCCCCAAGCAGTGTCTGGTTTCTTTCAAACCTCCCTGCTACAATCCACTATCTCCTGTCTGGAGGGTGGTGACACCCTCCTGCGACAGGAAACCCTTTGTCCAGGCCCCATTTGGCTGAGTTTCGGTCAGCTGCAGGGGTCCAGACTCTTGTCTGTGGCAGAGGCATCCATTTTGTGGATCTAAGGTCTTTTTAGAAATTAACCGCATTTAAGTAAAGCAACATGTCTTACCCCTCTAGAGGGGTGGAATGCTATCCCCGTCGCCAGAACTGGCGAGGGGATAGTATTCCAAATCGTATGACACCTTACACGACATGTTTTGATAAAGCCAAACCAAAGTTGCTATATAACCGCGAGGATTATAAGGCACTTAAGAGTATATGGTATGGCAGTATCCTGAAACAGCTTAGGGAGTGGTTCCCGACAGCTGCAGACAGGCTCAGCTCATGCTAGAGCTCCATCTCACATTAAACCACGCACTCTGCCTCCAGGATTGATGAGGCCTTCCATAGGAGTGGCTCACAGGTTTATATGTGTCCAGATATAGGTTTAGATATAGGTATACTATATCTAAGCAAGGGGTGATTACACCACCTTACCCCAGCTGGGTAATCAGCCAGTTGTGTCAATTTAAGAACCAGCCAGGGGTGGCAAAAGATATGCTGCAGCCCCTGGTAGGCCTTGGTGGCCCCTATGCCCTGGGCACCTATAGTGCATTATACAGGGGCTGACAAGGAGTCCATTTCCAATTGGGGTATGTGCCTATAGCACATGTATCAGTAATTTAGTGAGAGAACAGCAGGCTGCGGGTCTGATCAGCAGGCCCACAGCCTCAGTAGTCGAAAACCAGTGAAGCAAAAAGCAAAAATTTGGGGTGACCATAGGATAGCAGACCCTACTCTCCTACACAACCCCCCCCCCCAAACGCAGGGACATTAAACTAACCTCGACCAGATAAGTCTTCATGTTCTAAGTGGAAGTACCTGGAGAGACCATCTGCATTACCATGGTCAGTCCCTGGGCGGTGCTCCACTGTAAAGTCCATCCCCTGTAGGGAAATGGACCACCTGAGCAGTTTGGGATTTTCACCCTTCATCTGATTAAGCCACAAGAGGGGCTTATGGTCTGTCTGAACTAGGAAGTGAGTTCCAAACAAGTAGGACCTCAACTTCTTCAGGGCCCAAACCACAGCAAAGGCCTCCCTCTCAATGGCTGACCAACGTTTCTCTCTAGGGGTCAGCCTTCTGCTAATGAAAGCAATGGGCTGGTCTTGACCATCTTGATTAAGTTGTGGGAGCACAGCTCCCACCCCCAACTCAGAAGCATCTGTCTGTACAATGAACTGTTTGGAGTAGTCAGGACTCTTCAGGATAGGTGCAGAGCACATGGCCTTCTTCAGGTCATCAAATGCCTTTTGACAGCTAACTGTCCACTGAACCTTTTTTGGCATCTTCTTGGATGTCAAGTCATTTAATGGTGTCACTATAGACCCATAGTTTTTCACAAACTTTCTGTAATACCCAGTCAGGCCCAAGAAGGCTCTGACTTGTGTCTGGGTAACTGGAGGAGCCCAGTCCTGTATGGCCTGGATTTTGCTCTCCAGTGGCTGAACCTGGCCTCCACCTACTAGGTGGCCCAGGTATACAACCTTACTCTGCCCTATCTGGCACTTAGTAGCCTTGATAGTTAGGCCTGCCTTTTGCAGGGCCTCCAAAACTTTCTTTAGGTGGATCAGGTGATCCTCCCAGGTGGAGCTAAAGACAGCAATATCATCTAGATATGCTGCACAAAAGTCATCCAACCCAGTAAGGACTTGGTTCACCAACCTTTGGAAAGTGGGAGGTGCATTCTTCAAACCAAAGGGCATTACCACAAACTGATAATGTCCACTAGGGGTAGAGAATGCTGTTTTGGCTTTTGACTCTTCAGCTAGTCTGATTTGCCAGTAGCCAGCTGTCAAATCAAATGTGCTCAGAAACTTGGCAGAAGCCAATCTGTCAATGAGCTCATCTGCTCTTGGAATGGGGTGAGCATCTGTCCTAGTGACAGCATTGAGACCCCTGTAGTCCACGCAAAATCTAATTTCTCTCTTTCCATCTTGGGTATGAGGTTTTGGCACCAGGACTACTGGGCTGGCCCATGGGCTCTCTGATTGCTCAATCACTCCAAGCTCCAACATCTTTTGCACCTCAGCCTTGATGCAATCCCTGACATGGTCAGGTTGCCTGTAGATCTTATTCTTCACAGGCAGACTGTCACCAGTGTCCACCACATGGGTACACCAGTCAGTCTGGCTGGGTGTGAGTGAAAACAAATGCCTGTGGGCCTGCAAAACTTGTCTGCAGTCCATCTGTTGCTGGTCAGTGAGGCTGCCCGCCAAGGCTACTCCATCAACTGAACCATCATCAGGGTTCTGAGAAAGCAGGTCTGGGAGAGGGTCACTCTCTTCCTCCTGATCCCCATCTGTGGCCATGAGCAAGCTCATGTCCTCCCTGTCCACAAATGCTTTCAAGCGATTCACATGGATTACCCTGTGAGGGCTCCTGGGTGTTCCAAAGTCAACCAAGTAGGTGACTTCTCCCTTTTTCTCAATGATAGGATAGGGTCCACTCCATTTGTCCTGGAGTGCTGCTGGGGCCACTGGCTCCAGTACCCACACCTTCTGTCCTGGTTGGAACTCTACCAGTACAGCCTTTTGGTCATGCCAAGCTTTTTGTAATTCTTGGCTGGCCTCCAGGTTTTTGGATGCTCTCTCCATGTATTCAGCCATCCTGGAGCGGAGACCAAGTACATAGTCCACTATGTCTAGTTTGGGCTTTTTGAGAGGTAACTCCCATCCTTCCTTCACCAAACACAATGGACCTCTCACAGGGTGGCCAAACAAAAGTTCAAAAGGGCTGTAGCCAACCCCCTTCTGTGGGACCTCTCTGTAAGCAAAGAGCAGGCAAGGTAAAAGAATGTCCCATTTCCGCCTGAGCTTCTCTGGTAATCCTTTTATCATGCCTTTAAGGGTCTTGTTAAATCTCTCCACAAGCCCATTGCACTGTGGATGATAGGGGGTGGTAAACTTATAGTTTACTCCACACTCCTTCCACATTGCTTTCAGATAGCTAGACATAAAGTTCGTGCCTCTATCTGATAGTACCTCCTTTGGAAAGCCCACTCTTGAGAAAACTGCAATGAGGGCTTTTGCCACCACAGGTGCTGTGGTGGTCCTTAGGGGAATAGCCTCTGGATACCTGGTGGCATGATCCACTACCACCAGTATAAATCTGTTCCCAGATGCTGTTTGGGGGTCCATTGGACCCACAATATCAATTCCAACTCTTTCAAAGGGAACCCCCACCACAGGTAGTGGTATTAGGGGGGCCTTTGTTGTGCCACCTGACTTACCACTGGCTTGGCAAGTGACACAGGAGCGACAAAACTCCTTGACATTTTCTGACATATGAGGCCAGTGAAAGTGTGAAACAAGCCTGTCCCACGTCTTGTTCTGGCCTAAGTGTCCTGCAAGGGGAATATCATGGGCCAAGGTAAGAAGGAACCCCCTAAACTGCAGAGGTATGACCAACCTCCTGGTCATGCCAGGCTTGGGGTCTCTAGCCTCTGAGTAAAGGAGTCCATCATCCCAATACACAGTATGGGTACCTTGGGCATCCCCAGCAGCCTCAGCAGCAGCCTGCTGTCTGAGGGGTTCAAGGGAAGGGCAATCTAATTGAGCCTGCCTCAGGTCTGCCCTTGAGGGTCCCCCTGTCCCCAGAAACTCAACCTGGTCAGGTTCAAGTTCCTCAGAGACAGTCTCCTCTTGGACTGCAGAATCAGTTTCCTCTGAAACTTGATCCTCAACCTGGGGCAAGGTGGAAGGCTCAGCCTTTCCTCTCTTGCTCCTTCTCTTGGGTTGTGGTTGGTCTATTGTTCCAAGATCCACCACTGGTTCAGGAAGGCACTTCTTAGCCTGAGACCTCATCACTGCAAGGACGTGCTCTGAAATCCCTAGCATTTCTGCATGAGTCCTGTACTCCACTTCTGACCAAGCTGAGCTTTCAAGATCATTGCCTAACAGACAGTCTACTGGAAGGTCTGCACTCACAACAACTTTCTTTAGGCCATTTACCCCTCCCCAGGAGAAGTTCACAACTGCTACACTATGGGAAGTAGTGCAGTTGCTTGCATTGGTCACTAGGTAACTCTCACCTAGTACAATCTGTCCAGGGTCCACAAAGTCAGGTGTCACCATTGTGACACTGGCACATGTGTCCCTGTAGGCCTGAGCCAGTTTCTCATTAATTAAAGGCGTCTGCCTATATTTGCCCAGGTTACTGGGACTCACTGCAGTGGGCAAATCTATGTCCACATCATATAGGAGAACTGCCTGTGTAGGGGTTCTGACTAGGCCAGATCCTACTTCAATACCCAGGGTCAACCCAGCTACACCCTTGGACTGTGTTCCACCACTGCTTACTGGACTAGGGGTTGCAGTTGCTTTAGGAGCTGGAGTGGTGGGGACTGGATTTGCCTTAGTGCATTCACTGCCCCAGTGTGAAACTGATTTGCAGGTATTACACCAAGGTGTCTTTGGACCTTTGTTCTTCTTCTTCTTGTTTCCATTTTGGGAACCACCCTCCTTACTATTAGTTTGGGGGCCTGAAGACTTTTGGTCTTTTTCTTTATCTTTCTGATTTCCACCCTTCTGGTCTGTTTTCTTCTGGTCACCACCTTGGTTCTGGGGTTTCTGCTTAATCCTTGTTCTGACCCATTTGTCCGCCTTCTTTCCCAATTCTTGGGGAGAGGTCAGATCAGAGTCAATAAGGTATTGATGCAACAGCTGGTTTGTACAGTTATTAAGGATCTGCTCTCTCATTATAAGATTGTACAATCCTGTATAGTCTGAAACTTTACTTCCCTGCAACCAACCCTCCAAAGCCTTAGTGGCACACTCAACGAAATCAGTCCAGTCTTGAGTCTGTGCTTTTTGGGTGTCTCTGAACAACAACCTGTATTGCTCAGTGGTTAGGCCAAACCCTTCAATAAGAGCACTCTTCAAAACAGAGTAGTTTTTGGCATCCTCAGGTCTAACTGTGAGGAGCCTGTCCCTCCCTTTCTCAGAAAAGGAGTACCATAAAATTGCAGCCCACTGATCCTGAGGAACCTGCTGTACCATGCAGGCTCTCTCCAGAGCAGTCATCCATTTGTGGATGTCATCCCCTTCCTTGTAGGGGGGCACAATTTTTGTCAGGTTTCTATTATCATAGCCCCTGTCTTTTTCTCTTGGAAAATTGCTGCCACCAGTGGCATCTAAGCCACTCAATTTCTGCTCTCTTGCCAAGGCAAGTCTAGCTTGAGCCAAGGCTACCTCCTCCCTCTCTATTTGGAGTTTGACAGCCCTCATTCTGGCCCTATGCTCTAGCTTTTGAGAAGCAGTCATGCCTCTCTGTGATTCCCTTGAGGCACTAGAAATATGAGAGTCCCCTGAGGGAGATCTCACTCTTCTGTTGCCTGGGAGAATGTTATAGGTTCTGGGGAGGTGCTGGCCCTCTCCATTCCCTAGTAGGTCTAAGTTGGCCTGGTTAAGCCTGGCAACTTGGACCTGGCTACCCCTCTGATCCTGGTCTTCTGTGTCCTCAACATCTGAGTCCTCATCTCCCTCTTCTCCTTCTTCTCCTTCTTCCTCCTGAGGGATACCAGTTACAGGTGGGTTCTCTCCTTCTCCTGACTGTAGGGGAATACCATTCGCCCTCTCTAAGTCATCCTGTTCTAGAATGGCTATCAGGATAGGACAGGTGGGACTTCTGCCCCTTTTTAACCCTCTTGATACGCACAAGGCAATCAAGTCCTTTCGGGTTAGTTTGTCATAGCTGGAAGTTGCCTGGGTAAGGTCAACTGTCACAGGAGTAGACCCTGAGGCTTTTCCTGTGTCACACATGACTACTAGTGAGGTGTAAGTGGTGCACTTACCTACACTAAGTGTTTTCCTACTGTACCTTGCTAGTGAGTTGTAGTCAGGGTGTGCTAATCCCTTTAATCTACAACTACTAAGTTCAGTAGAACTTAATATGCTAAGCTTTTGATTTATATGTACCTAGAGGTACTTGATGTGATCTTTCAATTTGATAAAAAGATTGCAATGGTAAAACAACAGCAAGCTCAAATCCGCACCGCTGCTCACCAATGTGAGAAGTTGGCCTGATAGGTGATGTTTCCAATTCTGGAACCACCTATTATCAGACCAAACAATCCCTTATGGTGTCTGGTTGTAAGTCAACCTTATTAGACAAGCTATCCTAGGGGTAGCATGGACTAAGCAGCCTAAAGGCTTAACTTAAGAGGTCGTGTTAAGCGAGCTGTTTTACCACATACAATCCTGTAATATCAAATGAAAGGACACCACACAAGTATATATTATAAAAATATATGTGTTTATTACTAAAAACAATCCCCAGTATTCTTTATGAATAAAGGGGCACAAGCATTAAATCAAAAGCACTGTTTAAACATACAAAGTTGCACAATTATGGATGAGGGCGGGTGGCCACTCAAACCATATACTAAACAAGTGGTATAAGAGATGCCACTCGAGCAGTGGTTAGGCCTAGGGCCTAGGGAATCGCTGGGAGCAGTCGGGACAAGCAGTGCTGAAGTCGGGAACGGCCCACGGGATTCGGTAGCAGTGCGGAAAGCGCACGCATGCACCAATGTTAACCAATGGTGCGTAAAAAGTGTAAAGTTAGAGTTTAAGGACACTTCCGCTGAACCTAGAGGAACAAAACTTAAGACACAGACCCTAGAGATGTGTACCAGTGTGGGAACACCGGCGGAGCAAAGTTACCTCACCCACAGGAAGCGGGTGCACGGGGTCGAAGTTGAGTCGGGTTTCGTCACGCAGGCTCTTGGTGCTTGAAGCTGAAAGGGCTGCAGGCGGGGTGAAAGTGAAGTGTCCGGTGGAGTCCAAGGGTGGACTCAAGTCGAAGAGTACCTGAAAGCAGAGGGGACAGAGTCTGGGTCACTCAGCAGTGACCAGGGTGGAACCAGGACGGAACCAGGCAATGTCGGGCGCAATCAGGTGGTCGTTGAGGAGCTTCTCTCCGCTGTCACGTGGGCTCTGGGGCATCTGCGACGTCCAGGAGCAGGTCACGATCTGTCCCATGCAAGCTCTCGCCGTCGGCGCTGTCGGCTTCAAGATTGGAGCAAACAACACTTGGCAAAAGCAATCCACGCGGAACCAAGAGATTGCTTCTCACTCGAACCAGGAGGGTCAGAGTGGGTGCTCCTTTTCAGGGGAGCTGGTGTAGATCTGGAGCAACCAGATTCACAAGTCGTATTTGTAGTTTCGTCAGCACAGGGACCACTAGCCAGCTGGCAATTGACCGGGCCAACGCGTTGAGCCAAATGGAGCAGAAGGGCCCCACGCAGCACTCGTCTAGTGTGGAGGGCTGAACTTCGTTGCAAGAGTGGCTCAGGGTGGGGGCTTCTCAAACCCCGGTGCACAGCTTTGAGGGTCACTCGTGGGCTGCACGGTCAGCGTCTCGTGGTCAATTCAAGATGGCGTGCCCCACGCTTCCGGTCGCCTCCACGGGTCTCAGCTCTGCAGAGACTGTGGATCGGGCTGTTGGAAGGCAGGCAAGCTTGATCTCGTTGATCTCTGTTGCTCGAGTTCCGGCGGGAACTGCAACAAAGTAGACGTCGAGGGCTGGATGGTGCCTGCTTACGCAGGGTGGTCACTCCTTGACCACAAGGGAGATTCTTCGGGCTTCCACGTTGAGTAGGAGGTCCAAGGGTCCAGAGTTTTGTTTCTTATGTTTCGTTCAGGAAATCTAAAGTGCATTGGCACTGCTCCCACTCTTATTCGAATCTGGGGGGCGTGATTACCTGCTAGGTCCCCCCCTATGGGTGGGACCCAGGAAGTGGGTGGATACACCCCCTTCCTTTGATCCAGGCCGCCCTGGCACGAGGGCTGGAGTGCCCCAGAACCGGTTTGGCCGGATTATGCAAGGGGCAGCCTTGTGCGCCCCAAGCAGTGTCTGGTTTCTTTCAAACCTCCCTGCTACAATCCACTATCTCCTGTCTGGAGGGTGGTGACACCCTCCTGCGACAGCAAACCCTTTGTCCAGGCCCCATTTGGCTGAGTTTCGGTCAGCTGCAGGGGTCCAGACTCTTGTCTGTGGCAGAGGCATCCATTTTGTGGATCTAAGGTCTTTTTAGAAATTAACCGCATTTAAGTAAAGCAACATGTCTTACCCCTCTAGAGGGGTTGAATGCTATCCCCGTCGCCAGAACTGGCGAGGGGATAGTATTCCAAATCGTATGACACCTTACACGACATGTTTTGATAAAGCCAAACCAAAGTTGCTATATAACCGCGAGGATTATAAGGCACTTAAGAGTATATGGTATGGCAGTATCCTGAAACAGCTTAGGGAGTGGTTCCCGACAGCTGCAGACAGGCTCAGCTCATGCTAGAGCTCCATCTCACATTAAACCACGCACTCTGCCTCCAGGATTGACGAGGCCTTCCATAGGAGTGGCTCACAGGTTTATATGTGTCCAGATATAGGTTTAGATATAGGTATACTATATCTAAGCAAGGGGTGATTACACCACCTTACCCCAGCTGAGTGATCAGCCAGTTGTGTCAATTTAAGAACCAGCCAGGGGTGGCAAAAGATATGCTGCAGCCCCTGGTAGGCCTTGGTGGCCCCTATGCCCTGGGCACCTATAGTGCATTATACAGGGGCTGACAAGGAGTCCATTTCCAATTGGGGTATGTGCCTATAGCACATGTATCAGTAATTTAGTGAGAGAACAGCAGGCTGGGGGTCTGATCAGCAGGCCCACAGCCTCAGTAGTCGAAAACCAGTGAAGCAAAAAGCAAAAATTTGGGGTGACCATAGGATAGCAGACCCTACTCTCCTACACAAGACCTCTTTCCAATAGGGGCATAGTAGGGGGCAGTCCCATAGAACATGTGTAAGTGTGCCTACCTGCCCACATTCCCTCCAACAAGTGTTCACGATGTTATGGTCCATTTCATGCAGTCTCTCCGGTGTATAATACCAGTATGTGGATACCTTAGTGAACGTTTCGGTGAGTCCGGTATGGTACGCGGAATGTCGTGCCCGGTAGGAAATGTGGTCCCATTCTGCGTGACTCAGAACTCTCCCCAGTTCTCGATCCCCGCGTTCCTGTCCCGGATTATAAATGTGAAAAGAGGAAGGCTGCAGGAGCTTATATAGGTCCGAAATGAGTTTTGAGTCCGAGGTGCGTGTCACGAGCCACTTCTCATAAGGTTTGAGGTTTCTATCTGCCGATTCGCGCAACTGCGGCTGAAGCGCCCAATGACGCACTTGCATATACCGCATCCGTTCGGTCTCGGGCAGATTGTATTCTCGCCAGAGATCTGGAAATGAGATGACGCCGTCTGGGCCGTATATATGGAACAGCGCACTGCATCTTGCAGCCCGCCAATGTATGAAAGCCTCGGGATCCATCCCGGGATGAAAATCTGGGTTCCCAATCAGTGGTGTGAACGGCGAAGGGAAGGTGGTGAGATCATGTGTAGCATTAGTGACGAAGGACGCATACAGGTTGGGGGGACGGTGAGCCCTGCGCAGGAAGGGCACCTCTTGCAAGGTCCGGCCCGCGACCGCCTGATCCTGAAAAAGCCAGTGCTTATCGGACTCCCACCTGCTCCACTCCACGAGATATCGTAGTTGTGCCGCTTGGAAATACCTGTGTAGATCCGGTATGCCCAGTCTACCCGCCTCAGGGGCCAGTGTGGATAAGGCTCTCTTGAGTCGGGGCTTACGGCCCTGCCAGACGAAGCGTGCCAGGTCTGCTTGAGTCTGCCGGAGCCATCCTTTCGGGGGCTGAAGCGGCAGAGCTCGGAAGAGATATAGCACCTGTGGCAGGAGAGTCATCTTCACTGCGGCTATTCTGCCCAGCCAAGACAGCGTTCCCTTGTTCCATTGGGCTAACTCCCCTTTAATTTTCTTACCTAAGGCCGCGTAGTTGGCGGTCACCATAGCAGGTAGGGAGGGTGCCAATAGTATGCCTAAGTATGGCACTAGGTCTCTAGACCAGTGCATGGGGAAGAGGCCCTGAAGTTCGGTTCTTGTGGCGGAAGTCAGCGAGACGTCAAGGGCCGCAGATTTCCCCATATTCATCCTAAAGCCTGCGACAGCAGCAAAATCTAGCTCAGTGATACAAGCAGGGAGTGCCCTCCTTGGGTCAGTTAGCGTTAAGATAATATCGTATGCGTAGGGACTGATGGTGTGCGTATACCTCCCCATCCGTATGCCAGTCGCATTCGGATTTTGGCGTATCCTTTGGGCAAAGGGCTCCATATAGAGAGCAAAGAGCAGTGGTGACAGTGGGCACCCTTGTCTGGTGCCCCGCTCTATCGCAAACTTCTGAGAACTGCAGCCATTCACCCATACCACCGCAGATGGAAATCTGTAGCAGTTGAATACCAGGGTGCGAAATTTCTCCCCTATGCCCACCTTCGACAGAACTCTCTCCAAGTAGGGCCAATGTAGCCGATCGAAGGCCTTCTCCGCGTCGATCGCTAGCAGCATCCTCTCCCCCGGGACTCGGGAGGCCTTCTCCAGTATGTGGACCACTCTCTTGGTATTGTCCACTGTTTGCCTCCCAGGGATAAACCCTGCCTGATCTGGGTCCACCAGTCCCGGCAGGTGAGGTGCCAGGCGGGCCGCCAGGATCCCAGTGTACAGTTTGAGGTCAACGTTCAAAAGGGAAATCGGCCTATAGGAGCCACACTGAGTCCGGTCTTTTCCAGGTTTGGGGATGACCGACACCGTTGCCTGAAGTAGATACGGGGGAATAGCTCCAGGCGCTGTGAATGAGTTAAAGAGGCGCGTAAGGAGAGGTGCTAACTCCAGGCAAAACGTTTTATAAAAGAGAGACGTGTAGCCGTCAGGGCCCGGCGCCTTCCCGTGTTTGAGCCTGGAGATGGCTGTAATCACCTCCTCAACTCGTTCCAGATGTTCCGCCTGTGCCGAGGTGAGGGAGGGAAGGTCAACCGAGTCCAGATACTCTGCCTCCGCCTGTGCCGAAGGGGGCTCACCCGCATACAGTTCGGCGTAGAATCGACGGAAGCCTTCTGCTATCTGGGTATCCTCCGAGGCCGTCACCCCGGCAGAGACCGATAGCTCCTTCACCAAGTGTTTTGATGCGCTACTCGGAGCTTATTCGCCAGGGGCCGGCCACACCTATCGCCGCCCGTGTAGTACGCATGTTTCAATCGTAATGCAGTGTATTCCGCCCTATCCATGTCCAACGCTGACAGGAGTTTCCTTGCGGCTTTAAGTTGCTTCCAGACTCTGGGAGCCCCGGTTCTCTGATGTACCTGTTCTAGCTCACGCACTTTACTGGTGAGTTCGTCCCTCTTTTGTTGCCGTTCTTTATTCTCCGCCGAGGAGATGGCAATGAGTTCACCTCTGAGCACCGCCTTCAGTGCAGCCCACTGTGTCGCCCTGGTGGTGTCAGCATTATCATTGTGCATCAGGTATTCGCGAATTGCGTCCCGTATGTGTTCTACCACAGCCTTCTAATGCAGAAGGGTATCTCTAAGGCGCCACACCCAGCGTGAGGGAGATATCGGTGGTAGCCGGAAACTGCCCACGACAGGGGCATGGTCCGACAGCGAGAGGACCCCTATTTCCGAAGCTATGGCCAGGTCACAGACCGGTCCTGTGACCAGAAGGTGGTCCAGTCTCGCGTAGGTCTTATGTGCATGTGAGTAATAGGAGTAGGCCCGGGCGGTAGGATGGAGGCGGCGCCAGAGATCGTGCAGATCTAGGTCGGCCAATTGGGACTTACCCGTCTGCGAGATCTCCCCCGTCTGTGGGTATCGCTGCGCCGATCTGTCCAAGGACGAATCGAAGACCATATTTAGGTCCCCTCCTATGATCATGTGCCTATCTCGGGTGGTTGCGATATCCACCAAGGCCGAGTGAAGGAGCCGTTCCTGATGTTCGTTGGGGCTATATATCGAGCCAATGGTAAATGCCAGACCCCCATCTTAACCCTGTAAGCTAGGAGCCTCCCTTTCTGTTCTGCCACTTTATGTAGGACCTCCCCTCTAAACGTTCTGGACACTAGGATCGCAACCCCCACCGTCTTGGTGGTATTGGAGGAGAAAAACTGCGTTGGAAATTTCGTGGACCGCATCCTTTGACAATCTCTGGCCAGAAGGTGTGTCTCCTGCAAAAGACAAATATCAGCCTGTGTGTTTTCTAGCAGGGACAGCACTGCCCTCCTTTTGACAGGGTTATTCAGCCCTTTCACATTAAGAGTAACGACCTTAAGGGCTGTCATCGATGAGGGAAAAAACATAGCCCAGTCAGCGAGTCACAGCCCGGGAGGGGCGGTGCCAATGCAAGTAGTGTGTAGGAGTAGTGTAAGGTCAAAGCAAATGCAGCAGCAATACAGTACGGTCCCCGTCCCTCCCCCCCAACTCCCCTCGAACTTCTCTCCAACAGCTCGTCCCGTCCCGTCGCCGTCCCCTCATTCCTTTCCCCCCCAACAGGCCCCCCATGCAAACAACCAACCTCACTGTTCCCCCTCTCCCCCTTCCCTCCTCCCATCCCCTCTTCCTACCCCTCCAGCCCCGAAACTTCCCCAACTACCCCCCTCACCCTCCTTCCCCTCAACCAACTGCTCAAAAAACACCATTGTCCCAGTCTGGTCCCTAGTGGACAAATCCGTGGAAAGTTATTCAGGTGGACGTCCAGCCACAACCCACCCTCCCGCCGCCCCCCACCCCTGGACCCCTCGAACCTGCAAAGATGATGAAGCCATATTGATCTCCCCCCGGAGTTCGCTCAGGCCGTGACTGCACTGTCCATTTCGGCCTGGATAGTGGGCGAATCAGGCCGCATGGGCGTAGGTGGGGACCGCCGCCCTGGAAGCGTCGCACACGTCTCTAGTGATGCGCCGACGGCGGGGGGTAGGTGCGTCCTCATCCGTGATTCCCAGCACTCCACAGGTGTCCTGCAGGGACCGGAGTTGATGCCAAGTTCCGTTCCAGCGGAAGATGAGCCGAAAGGGGTGGCCCCAGGAGTACTGCGTGTCGTGCTCCCGCAGGAAATCCGTGGCTATTTTAAACGCTTTGTGTTTTTGCAGCGTGATGGCCGACAAGTCCTGAAAAAGGGCCACTTGATGGTCACGAAAGCGGAGGGATTGCTGTCGCCGTGCTTCACGAACAATCCATTCCTTCAAGGGGAAGTCCGGTAGGAAGGCCAAGATGTCAGGGGGCGGCGCCGAGGCTCGGCGCGGCAGGCCCACTCTGTGTGCCCTATCAATTCTAACGGGGAAGTCTGCAGGTTCGCCCAGTATTTCTCTGAACAGGTCCCTCAGGTAAGCAGCGACGTTGTCTCCTTCCTCTTTTGATGGGATTCCCCGTACTCGGATGTTATTGCGCCTGGACCTGTTCTCGAGATCTTCAGCGTGTGCTTGGAGGTAAAGCTGTTGATCCCTGAGTCTCAGTACCTCCTGCTGTAGGTGCACAATCTCCTCGTCTCGGGAGTGGCCAGCGTCTTCCACAGTAGCCACTCGTTCGCCAAGGGAGTCGACCTCTCTCTCTCCGCACCTCACGAACCTCTCCGGCCACCTCCTGCTTTAGCGTGTGGAAATCCTCTCTGAGGGAGCTGAACAGCGACTCCAAGAAAGACTGGTCACTGGAGGCTCCCCTCCTTCTGCTCCTCGGGAGTTGTTCGAGGGGCTCGGGGCTGGCTGACTCCTATCCTGTCTCGGGGCACCCCTGCTCAGCATGTCCGGCAGAGTGCGGTCTCCCTTCTTGCCCCCCCTGTTACTGGACATCTTGAAAGTGGGGAGGTGCGCCGAGGGGCACGGCACCCGGGCGAAGCTGTGTGGTTAGGTACCGCTCCAGGAGGTGATTCTCCCTGCGAGGCCTGGGCCCAGTGTCACTCCGACGGGTATCGCTGCCAATCCTCGCTCCCGCCCGTGGGTTCCCAGGACACCAAGAGCACCGGCTCGACGGGAGCGATCGCGGACCACTTCCAGCGCAGGTCGCAGCAACGATGTCTCGAGTCAAAAGGAGAGGCCGCGTGGCGTCGGCGGCAAGACGATCCGCACCACCGGGGTGGGTCGACCAAAGCACGGACAGTCCACTAGATGCTCCCTCAGGTTGGCCGCACAGGTCCCCCACACCTCGGCGGCGCCGCACCGATGGGAGACGGGGTCTCGTCCCGGCCCACCTGGGCCACGGCCCCTCGGCCCAGAAGCGAGCCGCGCCACAGGCGCTGTGCTTGGTGGTGTGAGGCCCAGGACTGTTCCGCGGCCTCGAAGGGGTCGCTAGGGCCGTCCCTGCCCCAGGAGCTGAGCACCGGTGCCGCGGGAGAAGCGCAAGCAGCCAAAGGCCCACTTCTGGTCGCGACCACGGGCTCGCGTAGCGACCCTACGCCGAACTGTAGCGCGGCTCCCCGGCCCCGTGCAAACAACTACCCTGGGTCGGGTCCGGGATGATGGCTGGCAGTTATGTCCCTGTGGGCGCCGCTACGGGCAGGTAGACCTGGTAGGACGCTCACCTCCCGCGTGGGGCTTCGCAGGGGGGTGCGGGGGATGGCGAGCGGTCACAGGCCCAACGGCCGGCCCGGACCGTGGCCTGGCATTGCGACTCCTCACCGGGTCCTCCCTCAACGCACTCAGGCCGGTGCTCCAAGCTTCCCCCGCCGCCGGATGCCACTGGAGGCTTGTGCGTGGGCCGACCGCCTTCTCTCGGCCGTCGGTGTGGTGGCGAGTCCGTCCCCTCGCAGCCCCGGCAGGCAGCTATCTCGGCACCTCCAGCGCCCGGCCGGCTCCTCGGCCACCTCTCGCCCCGGGCTCACTCCGGTGCTCCGCGCCCGGAACTGCAAGGCCACACGGAGCTCTGCGCGGCGCCGCCGCGTGCTCCTCCGCTTCAGGCTCCGAACACCGCTCGATCGGGGGGAGATCAGCGATGTTCAGCGGTTCAAGGGCCCAGGACTACGGGAGCTCACGGACAGTGCGTCCTCTCAGCCCGCCATCTTGTTATACTTTAACTATATCAGATGAGATGACAAAATTGACAACAATCACCTGTTGGGTGTGTCAAAAGTTGCACCCTCTTACATTACCTTATAAAACTACCTTACACTGAAATAATTCATTAAATATATGGGACTATCATTCCCATTCCAATCAGTCTTTCACAAATCACTTAGGCCCAGCAACAATGGACCTACCATCCATCCATCATTCACCACTTCACTATCACATGAGCTATGGTTCTTATTTCCTGACCTACGAGTTTCACCCAGTGGCGGCTGCTATAAGTGTTCATTGGTGAGACGGGAGGGGAATACAATCAAAACTAAACGCACAACAAATTATAATTAAAATCACACTTACCTTGCAATCTGACGACCGCCGCCTTCCATCTCTCGTCCGATCCTGGACTCTGACGGTGCAAGCTCCTAGATGCAAAATGTCAACTCAGAGCTTCTCATATGCTAGGAATACTATTGGTCTTAGCAGCTTTGTTTGCCACTCAGACAGTGCATTAGAGCCTTGGGTGTCTTTCCAACCTGTATGTATATGCACATGTGTGTTTGGCTGACCTAGGAGGGCAGGCCAAACACACACGTGCATTTAAAAGTGCTCACCACTCCTCCCCCTGCCATGCCTCTCCAAAAGGATTGTCTGGACCCGTCCCACTGAAGCTCGCTCATTAGCTTTTAGGCAAAAATAAAATGATAAAAAAATGCTTTAATTATCATTTTAGTTTTCCTCTTTAGCAGGTTTTACCTTCATTTTTCCCGGATTGGCCAGTCTGCTTTTACAGTTCATCTTTTTCTTCATTATCAATCAGCCCTCCTGTGTCCCCCTGACCTACCAATGCTCTTGATCTCCACCAGATTTACCACATCCTTCTGATCACTGTGGATCAAGAGCAACCTTCTATATATTCATATTTCATGCCTGGCTGACCCATAACAGCTGTAGCCACAGTTTACATCGACTTTGCATTCATCAGTCCAGATCAGCGCCCATTGACAGGTCAGGCACTTATTTAAGGCTAGATCAGTTGGCATCCAGGGATGCCAACTAGTGGTGGTGGTTTTCATGTAAAGGCCTAAACATTTATGAAAGTTGCCTTCTGACCCCTTTATGCATGTATGTCTGTTATTTATTTATTTAACATTTTATATCCTGCGTGTTCTCCATTCATTATTTCTACCGCACACGGTTAAAGCAGAGCCATATTTGTTTATTTCCATTGATGTTATTCTCAGGGCCGGACTGGGAACCGAAACTGACCCTAGCAACCTTCTCGGTTGGCCCCCTGGGGGGAGCTTGGTGGTGCGGCCGAGCTGTTTCCTGGGGCCGGTTTCGGCCAATTTTGTTACCGGGGCCCAAATTGCCCCCCCCCCCGTACTAAAAACGGACACCCAGGTGTCCAAAATCTCCCCCACCCTGGCGGCCCACCAGGGAAACACCCGGTGCCTGCTACAGCCAGTCCAGCACTGGTTATTCTGTGCTGTTCTTGAAGAAAACTTTCAGTCATGAAAATAGCAACGTTGCATTTTCAAATCCTTCTGCTAGCTCCCCGTGTGCATTTATTCAGAGCAACGTGCTCTTGTTATTCTACCTAGTCTGCTCTGCCATCGCAGCATGTGAATAGCATAGAGTGGGCAGAATCAATATTCATGTAGCGGGATAGTGCTTAGATGATAAGGCAATGTGATGTTTTGTAGGACTATGTTCTGAAAGTATAATTCTTTTGCTATCACCTTGATGATTTTGCAGAAACAAATTATTTCCTATTCAAGAAACGGTACATAAGCATAATATTTTGACGGTGAGACTGAGCTTTCCTGAACACATTCTGATGTTTCTAGGGATGCTGCCCATTTTGTTATACATGTTGCTGCTCTCTAAGGACTTAGAATTTTTCTGATTTGCCCATTATTCCGCATTGTCCTATTTACTGAGAGTCTTCGTGCAATGATTCTTTATGCACCTGCACCGTGAAAACTTCTATTGAACACTTTTTAAATTTTTGTAAGAAATCCATAAAAATGTCTGTTTCTGCTCTAGAACTATGGGCCCGATTCACAGAATGAACTTAAGACTCAATCCTAAACTTACTACTATTTTGGTATTCACAGAATGCACTTACTACTTTTGGCATTCACAGAATGAACTTACTACTTTTGGTATTCACAGAAGTTAGGATTTTGTCTTAAATTTGTCTTAAGACAAACTTAAGACAGACTTAAGACAAAATCCTAACTTCTGTGAATACCAAAAGTAGTAAATTCATTCTGTGAATGCCAAAAGTAGTAAGTGCATTCTGTGAATACCAAAATAGTAGTAAGTTTAGGATTGAGTCTTAAGTTAGTTCTGTGAATCGGGCCCGTCGTCATTATATCCGATTTTCCTTAATTAACTGTATTTTGATATGTTGAAGGTGTCTTATCTCGGTGGCACATTGCCTCCTGAAATTGGGGTTTAACACTGTATCCAATTCCTTCACCCGTGGGCGTGCTTTTGAGGTAATATTTTGGGGTATGCAATTTTTGGGGGGGCCCCAAGGCCACAGTAGTAACACGAGAGAAGGAATGTTTCTGTGATTACGAAGTTTTGAAGTGACGAATCTCAGGCTCGAGGGACTTCTGGGAGCATTCAAGGCGCCTCGTGAAATTGTAAGGAGCTGGGTGAAATAAGTTCTTCCCCATTACAAGGTGAAGCAACACATTCTGAAAGTCATTTTTGCTTGGATTAGCAATATTTGAAAAAAATGATCTCCAGATTCAAATAACGTTTTTTTATACGAAGGTTATCTTCATCCGCCAGTGAAGTGTGTTCAACTCGCCTGACTTTAGAGTTTTGCTGTGAGTCCAATAAGTATTGCATGGTGCACCACTGCCCCCAAGTGGTTGTTTATTTCTGGCGTGTAACTAATCGAAAGATAATATTTGCATAACAAACATTTGCTTTGAGGACTTTGTTATTGAATGTTTCCTTAGAATCGAATTACAAATCTGAAGGTATGGATATGAATACTTATGAGAGAACTTCAAATAATAATTGCATAGCTCTACTCACCCTCGGAAACAATTGGAGAACACAAGCCTAACAACCTATGACTTTTACTCAATCTTTTTAAATTTCCAAAAAATGAACAAACAACCTAATCCTCAATAAATACATTTTAACTAAAAACTGAAAAGTGGGCATATCATGTAAGGTGGAAAAGTGTTAGGAGTACTGGACACGGGAGCGGGTAAAGAGGTACAAGGGTATAGGCAAAGATTGATGCACTAAGGCAAAGGCAGGTATAGAAATACTAGGGTTCAGAGAGGGGTATATATTTATATGGAGGAGTAGAGATACTATGGGCCTCATTTATGAAAAGTGATGCATCGCTGGGAGAAAACAGCAATGCATCACTTTTCATGGCGCCCTCCTTGCGACACCAATGATGTGTCATATTTACAGTATGACACATCATGTCGCAAGGAGTTACAGATACGTCAGTATTTCGACGTATCTGTAGGCTCAAAAATGACGCATCACTGGAGTGTGTCACAAAAGTTACGTAACTCCAGCAATGGGTCATTTCACATGGGCAAGTCCCATGTGAATTGTGCCTGCGTCAGTCTTACACCTGCCGTGAGGCAGGCGTAAGATATTGACGCATTTGTGTCCTAGAAGTGGCATAATAAAATCTTATAGATTTTACTACATCACTTTTACGACCCTTTCTTGCGACGGAACGCCCCCCCCCCTTCCATACATTATACCTGGCGCAGGTATAATGTGACACAGGGGTTTATAAAGTGATGCATCTAGGCAGATGCGTCACTTAGTAAATATGGTGCAACAAGGCTCACTTTTTACGCCGCTGGTGCATCACAAAAAGTGACGCACCGGAGGCACAAAAGTGACGCAAGGGGTCATAAATAATCCCCCATTTGTGAAACATTGAGTTAGTTGAGGGGGGTATAAACCCTTGTCAAGCAATAGCCACAGTTCCAGTCAGGGTGAACCACTAATGTCACTAAATTAACCTGTGCTTAGCCCTGTGGTAGCTTGGCCCAAAAGCAGTCATGCTTAACTTAGAGGCAATGTGCAAAGTATTTATGCAGCGCACAAACAGTATTAAAATAAAAGGAAAAAAAAACTAGAAAAATCCCACACCAATTCAGAAAAATAGAGTTAATTTTAGTAAACTATTGAACACCAAAACGACAAAAATCCAGTCAGTAGAACAGGACATATGCACTTTTAGAGACTTAGGGAAAAATAGTGCCCAAAAGCACAAAGCTCCAACTGTTGTTATCTGGTCACGCTGGACCTTGATAAAATCACAAGTTAAGACCAACCGCAATGGAGAGGGGGGCGATACAGTGACCAAGTTAGTTCTGTTGAACAAAGAGCCTAGAATCATTGCTGCAGAGTATTAGAAGGTCCTGCACCAAGGATGCTTTACACAGCAGCGGATCTGAGGAGCTGCATGCCATGTTGCAATGTCCTGCATTAAGGATGTGTCTTGCAGCAGTGGCTCTGTGAAACTGTGGGCTGCCGTGCGAGGTTCCGTGCGGGGGATGTGTCACACAGCGACAGTTCCACAACGGCGCTGCGAGCCAATGCGTTGCGCTGTGTCTGTTCTGCTAGGATCACAGGTGAACTGGCAGAGCAACTTCAGGCCCACTTCCAAGAGCACTGGGCTGGGATGGCAGCACTTGGGGGATAGGACTCACTGCAGGCAGATCCAGTCCTTTTCACTCTGGCAGCAGTGCATCAGAGCAGCAGGGCAGCAGGTTAACAGTTCTTCTTGCAGCAGAGTTGCACAGCAGTTGTTCTTCTGAGTTTTCCACAGGTCCATGTGTGTACTGAAGAGTTCTATTTTTACAGCTCGTGCATTCTTTGAAGTAGGGGAAGTTTCTAAAGATTCCCTTTTAAGTCCTGCCTTGCCGTCCTAGCTCCTGCCTGGCATTCACAATGGGCTAGTATGAAGTTCTTTATGTGAAGGTAGAGCACAGCCTATTGACGTGTAAGTGGGGCTGTGCCCAGCACGCACTGTATCCTGCCAGTGATGGCCCATCCAGGCACACTTTATTTTGTTTAAATTTGTTCATTGGTTTTTAACATCATACATAGCTGATTGGCATAGCACAGACATAATTGAGCAATTCCTATTTGTAATACGGACAAAAGGGGAAACATCTACAGGATATCAAGTTTGTGATAACTGTTTATACAGTGTACAAGTAACCTTTTTCGGTGGTACAGACTGGGAGCTACCTGTTTAGTAGGTCGAACACTTTAATAGACATGTGTAAGAGCCTGGTTGGGTGCGTTTTCCTAGAGTCCATAGGTATGCCTATCCCCATGATGACATATGGGCGCTATGTAGTGTGATAGGTAAGGAGTGCATTCCCTATTGATGATCACCGGCCATTGAACTGCCGATGAATAATGTTAACTTCAACCTTGGGGGGATGAAATGGGAAAGATGTGAGGGGTGATGGCGGGGATATGTATTGCTGGTGTCCGATATGTGGCTGGGCATAGTGTGACATCACCGTGCAATCATGTATCCATGGGGGGGGACCATCTCAGGCAGTAACAGTTAGTCTTGGTTCAGTGTGTGGGGCCTACTGGGTTGGCTCGGGTAGGGCGTCCATCTTAAGACCTGGGGCTCCCATCCAGGCACACTTAATCCTTCTAATGTGTGGCTTTCTTAGAGGAATATACAAAGCCCAACATCCCCAGTTATATGACCCAGTAACATGCTTTGCTGTGGTCTATCTGGATGAGAATGTCAAAAACGCCACACGAAGAATGCTTCTGTCCTGGTTGTTGGTTAGTCTGCTGAGGGAGCAGCATGGACCAACTCCCCCTAGCACCCACGCCATCATGACCAGAGGTTATGCATGATGATCGGCGTTAACACAAAGAAAAGGCGTCTGGAACAAACAATAAACGAAAATAACAATTTAAAACAGGTAGCAAAATCAATGAGCTAGAATAACAAACGTTTTGCAGCAGGTCAGTTGAGCAACCATGTGACAATCGTTGGGTCCCCCCAAACTGACACCCAAAAGGTTAGATTGCTGTTGGTTCACAAACAGTCAGTGCCACGATTGGTTATCACCATAACATGGCAATGGTTCCACTGTAAACGAGGGGCTTTGGAACTAGGAAGTCAGGCACCAGGCACCAGGCACCAGGTTACACCACCCTGGGCTGGCATGTACAAATATGGATACAATAACACAAACACAATGTCCTTAGGGGGAGATTACAGACAACAACAATCATGAACCCCCTTTGAACTGGGTAGTTATGGTACTGGGCACCGTGTACGGAGTGCCTGTATGACCAAATGGTATATTCAGTGTTCCAAACAGTACTGGTGGAACAGAGCAGTGGTAGAGAAAGCCGGCCACCACCTCAAAAATGTCCAATGTTCAAGAATCAATAGCCCAGAACAGTTAAATGCCGCTAAGAATAGTGGACCTAGCCTCCCAACACTCGCTCAGGTCTGATCCCTCCCAACCCAAGGTCCTTATCGGCTTTGTGCGGATTCTTGTGGCTCTGTGGTGGTTCTAGGAGACGATGCTTCCCCTATGGGATCCTTGATGCAAAGCATCCAGTGTCCCCGAAAACGGGCTTAAATATCAGTGGCATCCAAATGGCCACCAGAAATACATCACCTCGCGAAACGTCGGACCAAGCATCTCAACAGAAGGGCAGCACCTCTTCATAAGTAGATGTGGTACCCGGGGCCTGCACAGCTAATTGAGTAAGGTGTAATTAATTGTAGTAGAACACAATACAATACTGATGGCAGTGTTGACATGTTAAGCAAACACAAGGAGATGATGTATGGAGCACTAAAACGTTGAGGGTTTATGGCAGTACTCAAAGGAAATGAGCCCCTACAGGGATAAAATCGAGTTAACTCAGCTGTATTTTAGTTTTTTCTCAATTTTACCACATCTGAATCTTGCAAAGTGGCTAAAAGAAAAGCGTTTCACCTGGTGGCAGCAGCCACCAGAAAAGGCTCCGCCACCTGCGCAGCCACTAGTCGCAGGACCCAATCCTCAGATCTTAGAGAAGAGCTGGCCTATAGCATTGAGAACAATGTGATAGAAGTGATTGTCTTGTGCAGAGGACATAGAGAGTTATGCCTTATGTATTAACACATCTTCCCATAGACACAGAATGGGTAAAACCCTATGATACATCAGATACTTAGAGAGCAGCCATTGCTTTGCAGACAGCCAGGGCAAGAAACCCAATACCGCAGAGATGGGACAGCTTCTCTTGAGCCACAGCACTAGCCTGGCTCCAAGGTTTTACAACAGAAGTTTTTGTAAAGCATAATGGGAGAGACCAAGATACAGTGAGTTGTTAAAGTCAATTCGCTGAAAGAAGTGCTTTCAATATTTGCACTTTATGCAAAAAACTGAGAAGATACAGGATTTTTTTTTAAATGTGTGCAAATAAAAAATACAGGAACTAACTACTCAATTGATCTACTTAGTGGATGCTGTGCTAATGTTTCAGTCACACTTGTGATAGGTGATCTGTAAATTCCAGTGAACCTCTGACCTATCTCAATGAAAGTTAAACCATTTTTTTATTCAGCGCACCAGTAATGTGACAGTTTTATCTTCTGTATGTGTTGATGCAAACTTTTTGGCTTCACTTTGACAGTCTCCTTTGTCCTCTATCACACACCATGATGGATCCTCAGAATAGACTCTTCACAGTAGCAGATAGTTAGGGTAAACGTGCTGATCCTGGTTATCTCTCACTCTGACAAAAAATACAGGGGCATATTATCAAGGACCGGTGTTAAAATTATCGCTGTTTTATCGGCAGGAAACTGCAGATAAAACCGCGATAATGGGCTTGATAATACGCCCTTGTTAATTCCGATAGAAGCCCATGTTCTGGTGTTAACATGGGCTTCTATGGGAATTAACAAGGACGTATTATCTAGCCCATTATCGCCGTTTTATCTGCAGTTTCCTGCCGATAAAATGGGGATAATTTTAACACCGGTCCTTGATAATATGCCCCACAGTTTCCCCATGAAAATGCATCTTATTCCATGATCCTTTTGATGTGTTTTATTCCAGGTGATTTCCTGGTCCTTGCTCCTCACCTTTCCAGATATCACAATGAATATGAGTACTGCTCTCACTACATTAATACTCACAATCGGACGAATACCTCAGAAACGTGCTTCTTTAAACCAATGGATTCATTAGCCCTTGTTCCACTACGCAAAGTAAATGGATCTGTAACATGTCACATAGCAATAGAACTATACTATTTACCCCGAGAGGGACATCTAAAAGTACTCAGGACTGCATTATACTGATCCAAACAATTCATTAATTCACTGATTACTTTCTTTCTTAATTCATTTGTTTATTAATTAGACATATTTAATTCTATTGCAGGACAGGAGGCTCCGATTAAGCTAGTCTCATTTCTTTATTGAAATGCTCAGCAGCCAAGTAAAAAACCACATTACCCAGAAACACTTGGGTGATAACCATAGAGTCTTGTAGTATAAATAAGCGTACAGACAATCCCACTTCCTCTTTCTTTGCTGCTCCGCAGCCAGTTAAGTGCTCTTACCTTCTTATCATTGTTTTTGCGCTTTGTTGTGCTTACATTGCTGAGTTGTGTATGCCTTGTTGTGCGCTCGGTTTGCGCTTTTCGCCGCGTTGTGTTTATTGCGCCCGTTTTTATTTTCCGGCGACTCGCGGCTGGGAGCGAGGTTACTCCTTCCAGGAGCAAGGCGCTTGGTGCCTGCGCTCTTTTCTGTGCTTGTGGAGTGGTCCTTGGGGGTTTTGGGGAGCCTCGCGCTGCTTGCGCGAGCTCTCCTTTCTTCTGTTTGGCAGACGGTCTTCGCGCATGCGCGTTGTGCCATTTCCGGCGCTCCATGTTTACCTTGTGACGGAGCTTCTTGACAGACGTCTTTCACGGCGTTAGCGCCCACGGCCATCAGATTTAGCCCCTGTTGACGCCGGAGCCTGAGAAAAGACTCCGGTTGTAATAATATTGCATAGGCTTTGCCTAGAGTGACGTTTTTTGATGCAGTGAGCCGACCCTCCACTCTTTACTTGTATTTTGCCTGTAGTTTTCTACAGTTGGGCTTGCTGTGAGGGTTTTTTCACTCCCCTTTGCATTAGCCTTTGGCTTGCATTTATTTTTCCTTCCTCCTTTGTGGGCATATTAATTTTTCACAACACCTGTGAACCATGAGTGAGTACTATTATGAGGAGGAGGAGGAGTTTGATGATGAGGCTCCGGATACCATGGAGCAGAATCTTGTGGAGGCTTTAGACCGGGGAGTTCAACACTCCATGAATAAAGCTATGGTACGTGCTATAACGCCTCTAAAGCGGCAATTAACTCAGTATGCCAGACAACAGGGTTGGGTCCCTGCAACTAAGAAAGCTTCTTCATCTTCGCCTGCTAATCCGCATGCTTCGGACTTTAAGAAGTTGGCACAATCCTTCTCTTCTACCAACCCTACCACTATAGTGGAGGAGGATGAGAGTGATGACCTGCAGTCCTCTTCGTCCTCAGACCCCGCCCCTCCCCCTCCCAAGAAGAGGAAGTGTAAAGAACATTTTGTCGATGCGTCGACGAACCCACCTGTCCTTACTTTTGAGCCGGCGGACATTGTCCATCCCCAGTCCACGGCTTGGCTTCCTTCCCCTGCTGTGACGGAGTACGTCCAGCAGCACATACGTCAGCCCTTTGAGAAGGAGGTGCGTGCCCGTCTCCGGTCTGAATGCCCACGACCGGACTTGGCTGATCATCTGGCGGAGACCCCTGAGGTGGATCCCACCATGACGACGTACCTGCGCAAATTTGCGAAAGATCCCAAAAAGGGTCTTGACAGGTCCTGGCGGGCTTGCCAGGACAAGGTTTTGGATCTCCTGGGGCCCCTCACCAAAATGTTAGACCTTGGTTTTCTTGCAAAGAGTACCAATCGGATGGTTGATCCGGATGAGCTAATTAATTGGGCTCAACGCGCCGTTTGCCAGTTGGGTAATGCCAACTGTGCGCTCTCTGCCGAACGGCGCCGTTCGATTTTACTGAAATTGGACCCTAAGCTACAAGAATTGGCTACTTCAGAGTCGGGCCCTGCGGCTCAGGGTCTGCTTTTTGGACATCCATTTTTAAAGGAGCTGACCAACTTTGTGAATACCTTCAGCGGCCTAGATAAGGCACAGGCGTCTCTGCGCCGGACCTTTCGTCCGGTTTTCAACAGGGCCGGAAGAAATAGGGGGCGTTCCTCCGGCCGTGGTCAGCAACAGCCCTCCCAGAAAGGGTACCAGCCCCAGCGGGGTGGTCAGCAGGATTCGGGATATACCCCACGTTCGAACTTCTATCCCTCCAGAAAAGGCCGTGGCCAGTTTAAAAAAGGACGTGCTGGTGGATCCTCCGGCGGCTACCACGATTCCGCCACTTCAGGTGAGAATTCTTCCTGCATGCAGTGTTGTTCTGGGGGGCAGGATTCGCCTTTTCCTAGAGAACTGGCGATCAATCTCCAGCGATGCATGGGTGCTGGAGACGGTTCAGGGCTTCAAGCTAGAAGTTTATCACCCTGTTCGTCAGTCCCATCCTCCCTTTCCTCTCCATTTCTCAAACCGAGGTCAAGAGTTCATCACAGAGGAACTCAGGTCTCTGGAGGCGAAGGGGGCGATTGTGCCTACGGTGCGCCATCCTCAGGGCTTTGCCAGCTCAATCTTCCTTGTGGAGAAAAAGGGAGGGGGATCGAGGTTAGTCCTCAATCTGAAGGACTTCAATGCAGGGGTGGTTTACCGCCACTTCAAGATGGAGGGAATCCATCTCTTGAGGGATCTCCTGAGGGAACGGGATTGGATGGTCCGTCTAGACCTCAAGGATGCATACCTCTCGGTTCCGATTTTTCCGCACCATTGCCGCTTTCTTCAGTTCCAGTGGCTGGGGAAATGGTATCAATATCAGGTTCTTCCTTTCGGCCTTTCGTCAGCACCGTGGTGCTTCACGAAACTGTTGCGTCCGGTTGTGGAGTCACTCCGCAGTCGCGGAGTTCGCTTGATCATCTATTTGGACGACATCCTCCTGTTGGCGGATTGTCCAGTAAAGCTTATGACTCATCTGACGTGGACAGTAGACCTTCTCCAGTCTCTAGGATTTTTAGTGAACGTTCCCAAATCTGTACTTCAACCTACTCAGGTGATAGATTTCTTGGGGTTCCAAATCAATTCCCTCTCTTGTCAACTTCTGCTACCTCGTCAGAAAGTTCGATACATCAAGAGGGAATTGAGGTCTGTGGTCTCGAGTCCGACGGTGTCGTTGAGATCATTAGCTCGAGTTGTCGGTCTTTTAGCATCTTCTCTGCAGGCGAAATTTCCAGCTCCGCTGCATTACCGAGCGTTGCAGCGCTTGAAGATTCAACATCTTCAGAGGGGCCTTCGCTATTCCGACCACATCCCTCTGTCGGAGGAGGCGAAGTCAGAGATGACATGGTGGTTGCACCACATGGAGGCCTGGAACGGCAGGGCCCTCTTCGGGTCTTCTCCGGAGATTGTGATCAAGTCGGACGCCAGTCAGTGGGGCTGGGGAGCCCGCTGCGGTTCGGTCACGACCGGGGGACGATGGTCACCCCAGGAACGCTCTCTCCACATCAATTGTTTAGAGTTGCTGGCGGGATCGTTCGCGATCAAATGTCTGTCTCCACTTCAGTCCCGCTGCTGTATACTTCTCCGGATGGACAATGTATCAGCAGTCCGTTATATCAACAAGCTCGGGGGGACTCGTTCGAGGTTGTTGGCGGAGATCGCCAAGGAGTTTTGGCATTACTGTCTACACAACAGGATCACAGTTATTGCGGAGTACCTTCCGGGTTGTCGCAATGTGGTGGCGGATTGGAACTCCAGATACCTGAGGGATTTCAGCGACTGGAGACTCCATCCGCGTGTGTTTCGACAACTTCTACGGATTTGGGGCCCTTGTCAGATCGATCTCTTTGCGTCCCGGCTCAATGCCCAACTTCCCCGGTTCTTCAGCTGGAGACCGGACCCGGAGGCTCTGGCAACGGATGCTTTCCTTCAACCGTGGCCGACGTCCCTGTGTTATGCGTTTCCTCCGTTTATGATGATCCCCAGGGTTCTGGCCTATGTGACGCGTTTTCAGGCGGAGCTGATTCTGATCACTCCTCTGTGGCAGGCTCAACCGTGGTTCCCTGTTCTCCTGGAAATGACTTGCGCATTGCCATTTCTTCTGCCTCAGAAGCGGAATCTCCTGTTAGATCCGCTTCAGAATCCGCATCCCCTGGTTCAGTCAGGCTCTCTCCTTCTCCTGGCGTGGCGGATTTCGGGGAACGGTGGGCTGTGTCAGGCCTTTCGACGGACGCTACCAGACTCCTCAGCAACGCCTGGGCTCCAGCTACCCACAAACGTTACAGAGGTTCCTGGAAACGTTGGAGTGATTGGTGTGCTCAACGGCAAGCTGATCCGACATCAGCGGATGTCTCTTTAATTGTCAATTTTTTGGCTTCCCTATATTCAGCTTCTGGTTTGGCGTACGGTACCGTCAACAACTTCCGCTCTGCTATTTCAGCGGGTCATATTCCTATTGATGGTAAACCTGTGGGGGAGCATCCTTTGGTGTCCAAAGTCCTTAAAGGCGTTCGTATGTCGGTTCCTCCACGTCCCAAATATGTGGCCTTATGGGACGTTTCGGTAGTTTTGCGCTTTTTGGAAGCCTGGCCGGTCAATTCCTTGCTATCCCGCAAACAACTTTCGGCCAAGCTTACCATGTTGCTGTGTTTGCTTTCTTGCAAACGAATTTCAGACGTTCACGCGTTGGATCTTGCTGGTCGGAGTTTTACTCCTGAAGGGGTTACGTTTCGCCTTTCCCGGCGCACCAAAACCGATACTGAGATTATCTCTTACCCTTCTTTTCCGGCTCGTCCCAACCTTTGTGTGGTCCAATGCCTTAAGGCTTATGAGGTGAGTACTTCGCTTCTTCGTTCTGATGTGCGCGGTCAGTTGTTGATTGCATTGATGAAGCCTTTCCGCCCCGTTACTCCTGCTACATTGGCTCGCTGGGTACGGTGGCTTATGGGAGAGGCTGGTATTGATGTTTCTGTTTTTGGTGCTCATTCGGCTCGTGGGGCCATGGCCTCTAAGGCTTTTTCATTGGGAGTCACCTTGGGGGACCTTATGAAAGCGGCTGATTGGTCGACTGATTCTGTGTTTAAGACCTTTTACTTTAAACCTGTACCTACGGTTGCTTCTGTGGTGTTGGATGAGCTTTGAACAAGCATAATCGGAGCCTCCTGTCCTGCAATAGAATTCAAAATTTGCAAACATTCGTGACAAGAATTTTCAATTCTATTAAGGACTAGGAGGCGAGGATTATCCCACCCATAGATTATACATTGTGATACTGACAATTGTTTATGCATTATTCTGTTACAACAGTTTCTATTGCTTTGTCTTCTTTTCCCACCCTTATTTCGACATGTTCCGGTTTTTATTGGACGTGTATTACGGCTTTGTGTCTCTTTTCAGGCTCTGATCCCAAGTGATGCATCTCCGGTTCCACGTAGGAGTGCCTGTTTTCTTCTCTGAAGATGTTTCCTGTTTTCTGCCTTCGGCTGTTTGGGATTTCTCCCTTGGTTACCTTCCATGGACTGAACTCTGCTGTTCCATTGACTGTTTTGAATTGTTTACTATTTCCTGGATTCTCCTCACCAAAGAAAGAGGAAGTGGGATTGTCTGTACGCTTATTTATACTACAAGACTCTATGGTTATCACCCAAGTGTTTCTGGGTAATGTGGTTTTTTACTTGGCTGCTGGGCATTTCAATAAAGAAATGAGACTAGCTTAATCCTCGCCTCCTAGTCCTTAATAGAATTGAAAATTCTTGTCAGGAATGTTTGCAAATTTTGAATTATCCTAGAACTTCATTATTGCTTATAACTTTACTTATGCCTTTAAGTAATTTGTTGTGTTTCGCATACTTGTATGGTGTAGAAACTAGCATAAAATATATCATCCTCTCACATTATACGGAGCAGCACTGGGACAATGTTACAGAAGTTTTGGAGAAAACCGATGCATTTGGGTCTTGTAGACATTGGAAGGCCATATTATCAGGGGGAGTTTAATTAAATGTTTTATTGTCATGTACATGAGACCTACGCCTGCATTGACTATGAGTGGACGAGTAAAGGGTGTGTGGTAAATGAAGAGACACAGTAGCCAGTAGTACAGGTGACAACAGGATGGTTTATTCTTTAGAGTCATAGGTTACAGGTAGAAGATGGTAAGAAGGAAGCCCCACCAGGAGCAGCATCCTTGCTGCCCAGCCCACTCCAACTGACACTCATTCCAACCAGGCACATATCAACCTTCTATTCTCCCACAGTCACACTGGCTGAGCAGCAGGGGACATGTAACTAAGGAGAGAATGCATGACATTGACATGGAGATACCACAAAGTGGTTCATGGAGCATCTGACCGAAATAGGCAGCGTTAACTTCAAAGATGATTTCACCATGGTGCTGGCCCTAGACCGTGTACTGGGAGACACCCATCCCCAGCCAGCAGAGAATAGGTTTTATTCTATCCACCGATCATTGTTCACAGTGGTTGCAACTGAGGTATTATCAGGGCAGAGTGGGAAAATTATTGCTACCTAACTAAAGTTAGACAGGTGAGAGCTAAGATGGCTACTATGAAGGGGAAGGAAAGCTAGTTAAGAAATGGTTCAAAGACTATAACTAAAAACTCTGTGATGCTGATATGGTGCCTCTGGTGCAGCAGGAGACTGGTCTCCCTAGGCTGATGAGTAATTGGAGAATGTAAAGAGTGACATTGACTATGGAGGAAGAGCTACTGGGAACCATGGAGTGAGTCAAAACCGGTGAAGCACCAGCCTGTCCATGAATTGTAAGACCGTATCCCCAAACTTGGAGCTTTTCCCACACAATTGTTTAATGAGGTGAGGAAAGGCGAAGCCAGTGACACCCTCCATACTATTGGCACTACTGATAGTTATACATAAACCTGAACAAGTCCATGCTTTACTGGTATCCTGCATGTGCAGTGCTTAATTGGAACCGGTCATTGCCACTGGGGGCCAGCAGCACTTGTTTTTGGGGACCAGCCCTTATTTTTCCACATCAGATATTTACCAGGCGGAAGAGAGGGAAAAACACATATCGGAAAGAGTGAGGGAGAGAAAGACGGAAAACGTCACAAAAGGAGAAAGCAATTCGAAGATTGTGTTGACAATGAGTGCCGGCGCCAAGCAACGGAAACCACCACCTCAAATTAAGCATTGAATCAAACAGTGCCTCTATTATGTTTGCTGTCACACAGCTAATAATGAAACTCTGCTGTTTGTTTTAATTGAAATAGAATAGTCTAGATTTGGTGTAAATCTGTTTGTTAGTTTTTGAGAAATTGAGGCTAAAAAATTCTCTGTAACTCATGCCGCAGAAGATCCTCGGAGCTGACAGATCTATAGATAAGATCTGTTGTCACCACATCAACGAATATGTGACAGCAGTCATTTTGTGCAAGAAAAAGAATGTAAAAATGATTTACGTTCTGTGGATATGGCATTTTAAAAAATAAGCCTCCTCCGATTCCAGGCAGGTTGGCAAACTGTATGTTTTTGGGGGAGGAGAGCATGCGGCCTCCCTCTCCGAACCATTAGGAGGCCCTGGGGACCCCATCTCCAGGGCTTGCGTCCTATTATGGGGAAGGGGCATGTGGTTACTGAGTCTATGTAAGGCCCCAGGAATCCCATCCCTGGGGCAAATTACTTTATTTGGGGAGGATGGCATGCAGCCTCCCTCCCTGTCCCTCCCCTGGTGACCCCATCCCCTGTGGCCAAATTAATAGTTTTGGGGCGAGGGCATGCAGCCTGGGGCAAGTTTTTATTGGGAGGGGGCGTCAGCATCCCCTCTCGAGCCTTGGACCTGCCCCAGAGACCCAGGAGCCGATCAAAGTGATGACCAGGTGGTCTATTTGTGAGTACAACAGATGGGCACGAGGGCACCTACTGTGGGTGTTCTCTGGGGAGCTAGCAGGGGCTGTGGGGTATTTGGTTCTCCCCTTGCAGCCCCAAAATTAATCTAACCTTTATCACGCTCATGAGCTCGTCATGAGGCACGGTGCTCCGGTGCTCATGACGAGCTCAGCTCGTCATGGGCCGTGGAACACTCAGGTGCGGGGAGAATTCCCCTGCTGTGCTGAGCGTTCCACGGGAGCCGGTGCACCTGTGACAAGCTCAGCTCGTCATGAGCACAGGAGCGCCGTGCCTCATGACGGGCTGAGCTCGACATGAGCATGCGGGCGCTGTGCGCGCCCCCCTGCCCCCCAGCACAGCGGGGGAATTACCCCCGCAGCAAAGGGGATAAAGTTTGGGTGTTTAAGGTGGGACCGGGACATCCCAAAACAATAAAAAATAAAAAAAATAATAAAAAGAATGATCAAAGAGTGGCTCACTACTCCAGGTAAAGAGAGCCACATTATGCTCTGTCAGGGCTTTTAAATTACACTTTTTGTTTCTGGTGGTGGGGCTACAAGGGACCCCTTGTGTTTGTTTCTATGGCTGCACTTTCTTGCTCCATTGCGTTTTCTTGTAGCAATGGTTGATTTTTTTGTTCCTTCAGCAGTCATCTTGTAAAGTGTTCTGCAGATAAAAAAGTCAGAACTTCAGTATTATGTATTTCTACACCATATCTACACCCGGTTTAGAAGATTTCATAAAAAAGTGACAGGTACTTACTCGTCACTTCTTCCTTGCCCAATGGTTGTTGTACGATACTCCAACTGCAATAGCAATACCGTGAATGCTCCACGACCAGTGTGACATTAATCTTCTTTTTTGGCAGTTGCCCTTTCAGAGTCACAGGAAACTCTTCCAGCATTCTTTTAAGAGCTGATACATTATCTATTTTACGGTAACAATAAGGGGGAACAGCATTTACAACGCAACTTTTACAACAAACTACCTTTAGCACGCAACTTTTACAATGCAAGTCGTTACAACGACTTGCGCTGGGGGACGCTCTAGGATAGGGAATAGTTTAATTTACTATCCAACACCTTCCCTACTATCCACGGGGACTGGAGTTGGAATAGTAAATTAAACTATTCACTATCCAGCGCCCCCCAACACAAGTCGTTGTAACGACTTGCGTTGTAAAAGTTGCGTGGTAAAGGCATGCGTTGTAGAAGCATGCGTGCTAACGACATACATCCAACAATAAGCTGCTGCTGCACTTTCTGATTTTCGTTATGTGTGTCAATTTGTCCTGTAAAATACAACTATATATTCAAAATACACTTAAATAACCAATTCATATTTTTGTGAAAACACTAGCACAAATTGCTTAGAATTTAGTACTATAAATCTAACCATAACCAATTAGGAGTGCCACAAAGGAAGTACAACGAGAGGCTGCTTCTGCACCAGTTTGATGGCCCTCCTCCATCTCCTGCAATCTGGGTTCCACAAAGTGGTGATAGTGGCTGCGGGGACCCTGTGAGGTACCACTAGTGTCAATACCTTTACTCAAAGCTAATTTTTCACAATTTTACTCTAATAGATGCTGCTTTTTCCCTCCTTTTTTTACTGTAATGATTTTAATTAATCGAACAGTTAATAAAATTCAATTCAATACCGAGCCATAATGTTGCTGTGTTTCCATAACTTGGAATGGGAGATACTGGTAACTATTTTAACTGAAACTGAAATAAAATAGAAAGAAATGTGTCAGTGAAATATCTTGTCAAATTTAAATTGTATCTTTAAAACCATATGTGTTTCCTCAAAGTTGTAATGGGACAGTTTCTCCAGTAACATGGATACAAAGCAGAAATGTAGCATTTTATAAGGTCTGTTTGCAATGCCACTAGATTGTTTTATATACTGTAAGACAATGCCTTTCTCTTGGTCACATACATTTATAACTGCAGTGTTCAAGAACATGTTATCACTTCCTTTCTCTTCAAATCTGTATATGTAAGAACAATCGAGATTTCAAATTGACTTACTAATTCAAATGTTTATGCTAGAATGAGCCTCAGTTATTATGAGACATATGGCAAACTCCTTTATTCAATATTTACCAGTTTTAAAAGCTAGAGATAAAGGTATCAACAGTTAGTTTATCAACAGTTAGTTCATGTGTTGCACACAATAAAAAATAATTTCCACAAATATCCTTCCCCATTATGTTTTATCAAAAGATAGCAATTGCACTAAATCTGGCTATGGAGTTCATTTTACATAAGCAAATATAATTAAATAATGTCATTTTTACTTAGAATTATTGTCATCATAGCATATATTTACCTTTCAATTAACCTTGTAAGATTTAATCTTGCACTGCAAACTTCCTCTTCTTCAGAGGCAACAAAAAACAATCTTTTCCTGAGCTGCTCGCCATCAGTGTCGTACTGTTCTTCATCACCCTGGGATGTAGCATTGTAAAATATATGTGAAACCACTAAAATAAAATTGGTGTTTTAAATGAATATGCATTAAATATATTCAAATATAATTGTGTTAGATACAATGACAATCATTTGTTGATAATACAGTGAATTTAGAGATGAAATAAAAAATGCCAACATTTCATCAACGTATAGGCAGACCCTGTCATCCAAAAGTGTCAAGCAGCACTAAAGTTCTCAAAAACAAATTGGGTGTATGTTTAGAAAAACAAAAGTTCACTTTTTTATAACTTGTTCTCAATTTGTCAATCCATTTGATTATTATTCAGCTGATTTTCTACTACAGCATTCAAAGCAAATCTTGTTTGTCGCTTATGCCCTGTCTTCTTTTCTGTAACTGTTATAATGGCAAATGACATGCCATCCTCAGTCTAATGGGTCCTTTCCAACCATTCTTCAACCTGTGAAAATAAGGTTTTATTTTACATGAACATTATTGAACATCTTCAATAAATTCACCTTTCAAATGGAAATAAACGGGTAATGAATATAAACAAGAAATCCTTTGACAACAATTGGCTCTTGCAGGTATTTGAGGAGCAAAATTGCTTCCAAATAATATAAAACTTCCAAGTGTTCCTCAACACTTAATTCGCTGTTGTTGGTTACTTTTTGCATAACACTGATGAAATCCTTCTTTGCCACCTTCAAAATCATGAGACATTCAACAGGCGTCTTCACTTCACACTTGTGTTCTTTTGCAGTTATGGTAACGTAAGATTTAATCTGGTTAACTGTCTGAAATGGAAACCTATTTTATAAAAGTCAAAACAGCTGTGTAACAACTTACATTTCATGAATTGTATCATTTTGCATTTTCTCCTCTTCTCCTAGCTGTTTATCTTCAGGTTCTGCTTCAGTTGGTTGGTTAAGTCTGAAAGTTAGAAATATGCAATATTTGAAACTTGAACTAAGGAACAGTGTAAGTTATATTGTAATGTTTTCTTGTGACAGATAGGAAGAGGATGCATAGAAAAGTCCAACAACATGAGGTAAAAGTGTGGTTTGATTTTGACATTGTTATGAGAATAAAACAATATACAAGCACAGAGAGAATGGCATGTATTTCTGAAAATCTCTTCTTTACTTACGGCTTAAATATAATTATGTCTCAAAATGTACATTTTCCTTACAATGAAAGTGACTTTTCAACCTTACCCTCAATGTAGCATCCACTTCATTACGTTTCATCAAAGAGTTCCTGAACATTCTCGTATTGGAACACCCTTCCATGATGAAAATGTGAGATAACCGATTCTATAGCATCCTTCACAGCTGGCTCTATAACCTCTGAGGATCATGAATCATTTCATAAAAAGAGCAACAAGGGAGAATGTGCTTTTTGAGAAAATTCTGCAAACACATGTTGTTTCTGTAAAATAAATGAGATTGTATTAAGCCTGTCAGTGTTTTAGGTTGTAAGCATTAAGTCATAATTTTGCGCGCTAATTGAAATATTCCAAATATATAATCTGCTGTCATTTGGAAGATTTAATACTGACATTTAATACATACTTGATGTAATCTTGGGCTCCTACCACACAAAGAACAGCAGCCAAGCAATTCCATTGCTATTGCTAAGGTCAATTATTTCTTGAAGACTGTGCTCTACTAGATTCAAGTTAGCCTTTATTTTAGTGTATACAATGAAGACTATGCACATAAGTGTGACAAGAACTGTGGTTTCTGACTTTACTTCATATATGTTTGATCCCCTGCAGTTTAGGATTCTCCAATATTCAAGGTATCTTCTCAAAAGGAAATGTTTTGCTACAATATAGGTTTATATTAAGGCAGTTACAGCTAGATTCATCATTGGAAAATGGGCTCGCAAGGGCCAGATTCTGAGAATCTGGCCCTTTGCGAGCGCAATTTTTGCATTTGGGATTCATCAACCCAAATGCAAAAATCGCTAATAGCGAAATCGCATATTTGCGAGGAATTGCATTTAAGGAATCTCTATTTGAGATTCCTTAAATGCAATTCATTAACCATTTTTTAATTGCGAATTCGCTATTTCTGGCCGCTATTTACCACGAAGTCTGACTTCGTGGTAAATAGCAAAAACTTAGAAAAATGCACTTTAGTGCATTTTTCTAAGTGGTATGTTACACACACACATGTCCTTTGGACATGTGTGTGCGCAACATCAGGCAAAATTTACATTTCAGGGGTGCTACAGGGTGTCCTGTGGACGCCTTGGCACCCTTGAAATCGCATCCTTATTTGCGATTAGCAAATTGCTAATCGCAAATAAGGAATGACTCCCCATTCATTCCTATGGGCCTTTGGGCCCATAGGAATGAATGGGAAGTCATTCCTTATTTGCGATTAGGAATTTGCTAATCACAAATAAGGAAGCTGTAGGATTCGCAAAATAAATTGCGATTTGTACATGATTCCCGTTTTGCGAGTCTGTAATAGCGATTCCTTAAGAATCGCTATTACAGACTCGCAAAACGGGACTTTGATGAATCTAGGTTTTAATTTCATGTGCTTTTTACTGCAACGTCTTCATAGAATACAGGACACTTTACCTCATAGTTCAGGAAACATAACAGATGGATACATAGATTATAGTGCATAATATTGGTGAGATCAGTCCTCCCTAGTGTGCCAAATATGAAGCTTTTGGCGCATAGCCTTGATTGAATTTTTGGATCTATTGTTGATATTGCCTTTTAGCAGTGAGAACATCATAAGTCAGAAAACATAAGGGATAGACAAATAATTAAAACTGCATAATATGGGTAAGATCAGCCCACCCTAGTTTGCGGAGTTTCATTTATGTGGGTCATTGCTTATTGACTTTAATTATTTTTTTAATCTAAAGTTCATTTTACTTTTAAGCAGCATAGACATCATAATGCACCATGCCTTTTACATCATATGTCAAGAACCATAATAGATTGAGATATACTTTAAAGTGCATACCATTGGTGAGATCAGTCGACCCTAGTGTAGTCATATTCATGCCTCTGGTCCATTGCTGAGTGGCTCCAAATTCATTTAATAAAATTCATATGTGTTGCTTTTTAGCAGTGAGGAAATTCAAGTACAGTGAATCTTTTACATCATACGTCAGGAACCGTAGTAGATAGAGCCATACTTTAAAGTGTATAATATTGATGTGATAAATCTGCTCTATAGTGCAAGTTGTAATGCCTCCAATCCATTGATAAGTGGCTTGCATTAATTTGTGAATTTATATTGAATTCTGCTTTTTAGCATAAGGAAATCAAAGTACACTGTACCTTCTACATTATAAGTCAAGAACTGTAGCACATAGGAGCTATTCTCAAGACAAAGAGGCCCAATCATATTTTGGCACAAATATCCAACATGTAAATATGGAAAACGTCTTCCATCTTTACCTTTTTGCTAAAGTCTTCAAATGACAATACATTCATCAATCATTAAAACAGAATTAATAGATCCACTTAATATTACTATTTTTGCAATATACCACAGTATTCTATGGATAGCAGACTGTCCTTCCATCAAGAATTCTCCCTAAGTGCATAGCTATGAAAAAAGATTCCTTGGTAAACATCAGTCACCATATTGCAGATTGAAAAGAACAGCATGCAGTCATTCCACTTCAGCCATAATAAATGGTCTCACAATTCACATATTTCTTACATGCCCATTGATGGGACATATACTACTTTCCTCATGTAAATGCCAACATCCTATGCCTTCTATATAATATTGCAAGTATCACATGTATCAATAAAACAATCAAATTAAATTCAGCTCTCCAGCCCAAATAGGCAATGTGGGTAGCAAAATCCTATTATTCTCAGTACAAAATGGTTGTCACAATTGTAACTCATTGGTACAATCTTATGAGCATAATCCTCAAATGAAATCTAGCCCAAGTGGGCACTTGATAAGAACACTAATACATTTTTGACATACTTGGACAGACCAGTTTAATACTTATATGATTAATCATATATAATCCCATTATCATCAACATCATTGAAATATCAAAGGTCCTCAGAATTCATCCTATTCAAATATGTAAGGCAGTCATTTTGACCTGACCTGACCTGGTCAGAGCCGGTCGCTCCTCCCGCCGCGTGGCCCACCCCGAGGGTCCCGGTATCCGCCGCCACTGCCGCTGCCAGTTCGTCCTCTGTGCCCCTGCTAAGTATTGTGCCGTGCTGTTCTCCTGTACCCCTGATTAGTATTATGCCGTGATTGTTTTCCTGTCCTCTGTACCCCTGATTAGTATTGTGCCGTGATTATTTTCCTGTCCTCTGTACCCCTAATTAGTATTGTGCCGTAATTGTTTTCCCGTCCTCCCCCTGATTAGTATTGTGCCGTAACTGTTTTCCTGTCCTCCCCCTGATTAGTATTGTGCCGTAATTGTTTTGCCTGCCCTCTGCCTCCACCGCCGACCCACCCCGCTCCCTGCCGCTGCTCCCCCATGGCCCCACCCCCGCTCCCTCCAGCATCACCGCTCCCCCCCTCTCGCCACCCCGCTCCCGCCTCCCAGCTGCTCCTCCCTCGCCCCTCCCTTCCCCACTCTCCATTTATGGCAGAGTGCATGCGTACGCGCAGCGGGCGCGCCGATTTTGCGCCGAAGGCGCGCCAAAGGCAAGCCTGTCTGCGTCCGTCTGCGCCTCGACCGCGCCTAGCGCCAGACCCCCTAGCCCCCGAAGATGCCAGCCAACCCGCCGGACTTACGACCACGCCACCCTCAACGCACTCAACACCGGCCGAATCCCCGGCTGTCACCGAGCCACCCCTGGACGCACCCACGGACCCTTCACCTGCCAATCCTGCAAGTTCTCCTGCATCCAGACCTGCACCGCACCCGCCAAGCCGACCCCCAGCAGCAACCACCTGAAATGCATCCTGCTCCGTCCACAGGCACGCCGTAGAACTCTGGAACCTCCTCGACACCACATCTCCAGACGTCGCCTTCCTCACGGAAACCTGGATGAACGCCTCCTCAGCACCCGACATCGCCATCGCCATCCCGGACGGATACACGATCACCCGGAGGGACCGCGTCAACCAGACTGGAGGAGGCATCGCCATCGTCCACAAGAACACCATCCGCATCACGACCTACTCCGACGACACCCTCACAGCCGCCGAACACCTGCACTTCCAGATCCACACCGACCCCAAGACCACCCTCAGAGGCACCCTCATCTACAGACCCCCGGGACCACGCACACAATTCAGCGAGGACTTCGCCGACTTCATCAGCCCACACGCCCTCCCCTCCTTTGACTACATCCTCCTCGGTGACCTCAACTTCCACCTGGAGAACAACAACAACCGCAACACCACCACCCTGCTGGACAACCTCGGACTCAAGCAACTGGTGACCACCCCCACCCACTTCGCTGGCCACACGCTTGACCCCGTCTTCTCCTCCAGCAAGGACATCTCCTTCAGCCACGCCACCGGACTCCACTGGACAGACCACAGCTGCGTCCACTTCAGCTTCAAAAGGACCACGACCCACCACCACCCGCAACAGGTTCCCCGCAGGAGCTGGAACATCACAGCCGACCAGCTCGCCACATCCCTGAGCCAGAACCCTCCCGCCAGCTCAGCGAACCCCAACCAAGCCGCCAACGACCTCACGAGGTGGATCAGCAACTGCGCAGACGACCTCGCCCCACTGAAGACCCTCCCCGCCAGACCCGGCACCAAGAAAGCATCCTGGTTTACCGACGAACTCAGGAGCTCCAAGAAGAACTGCCGAGCCCTCGAGAAAGCCTGGCGCAGAGACCCTACTACAGACAACATGACCACCCTCATGCTTGCCACTCAAAAGCATCACCAGCTGATCCACGCCACCAAGAGAACTGCATTCAAGGAACGCCTGGACAACAACGCCCACAACAGCAAGGAACTCTTCAACAACGTCAAAGAGCTCTCGAACCCTAGCGCCGGAAACAACAACATCCCTCCATCGCAAGACCTCTCGCTCGCATCGTTCTTCCACAGCAAGATCGCAGACATACACAACAGCTTCAGTACACAGCCGACGCACCCTACGACCGCACCAACGCCCCCCACCACCACCCTCCACGCCTGGACCCCGGTCAATACCGAAGACACCATCCGCACGATGAACTCCATCCACATCCGGTTCCCCAACCGATCCCTGCCCTCACCACATCTTCAACAAGGCCGACTCCATCATCGCACCCCATCTCCGGGACATCATCAACGCCTCCTTCGACACCGCCACCTTCCCAGAGAGCTGGAAGCACGCCGAACTCAGCGCCCTACTGAAGAAAGCATCAGCGGACCCCACCGACCTCAAAAACTACCGCCCCATCTCGCTCCTTCCTTTTCCTGCCAAAGTCATCGAGAAGACCGTCAACAGACAGCTGGCCACCTTCCTCGAGACGAATGGATCCCTCGACCACTCGCAATCCGGCTTCCGGGCCAACCACAGCACCGAGACCGCCCTCATCGCAGCCACCGACGACATCCGAACCAGGCTCGACAACGGGGAAACAGCGGCCCTCATCCTCCTGGACCTCTCCGTGGCGTTCGACACGGTCTGCCACCGCACCCTAGTGCAGCGCCTCAACAACATCGGAATCCAGGAGAAGGCACTGGAATGGATCATCTCCTTCCTCACCGGAAGAACACAGAGAGTCCGCCTCCCCCCGTTCAGATCTGAGGCCACCGAAGTCATCTGCGGCGTTCCACAAGGATCATCACTCAGCCCCACGCTGTTCAACATCTACATGATCCCCCTTGCGGCCATCACACGCCAACACAACCTCAACATCATCTCCTACGCCGACGACACCCAGCTGATCCTCTCCCTCACCAATGACCCCGCCACCGCCAGAACCAACCTACACGAAGGGATGAAAGACGTAGCCGAATGGATGATGAACAGCCGCCTGAAACTGAACTCAGATAAGACGGAAGTCCTCATCCGGGGATCTTCGCCCTCCGCCTGGGACGACTCCTGGTGGCCCCCTGCCCTGGGCAGCGCACCCAAACCAACAGACCACGCACGCAATCTGGGCTTCATCCTGGACTCCTCCCTCTCCATGACCAAACAAGTCAACGCCGTCTCCTCGTCATGCTTCAACATCCTACGCATGCTACGCAAGATCTTCCGGTGGATCCCCACCGAAACCAGGAAGACGGTCACCCAGGCCCTAGTCACCAGCCGACTGGACTACGGCAACTCCCTCTACGCCAGAACCACAGCCAAACTCCAGAAAAGACTCCAACGCATTCAGAACGCCTCAGCAGGCCTCATCCTGGACATTCCCCGACAAAGCCACATCTCCGTACACCTGAGAAACCTGCACTGGCTCCCCGTCAGCAAGAGAATCACGTTCAGACTCCTCACCCACGCACACAAAGCTCTCCACAACCAAGGCCTAAGATACCTCAACGACCGTCTGACCTTCTACACTCCCACCCGCCAGCTCCGATCGACCAGGCATGCCCTCGCCGCCGTCCCCCGCATCCGAAGAGCCACAACGGGAGGAAGATCCTTCTCCTACCTGGCTGCCAAGACGTCGAACTCCCTCCCCATTCACCTCCGCCTGACCCAAGACCACCTCTCCTTCAGGAAGCAACTGAAGACCTGGCTGTTCGAGCAGTAGCGGACCCCCCTCACCCAAGCGCCTTGAGACCCTCCGGGTGAGTAGCGCGCTAGACAAATGCTTTGATTGATTTATTGATTTTAATCACTGTGTAATCTGACTTCCTCGTCTATATAGTACACTCCTGAGGCTCTATCATTAGTAGATGGACCATTCCCACAGAAGGTGATTAATTTTATATATTTTTACTTAGTTATTAGTTAGTTATCATCACCATCATTTGTAAATTAAAGTTATTATACAGATATTCAAAACAGTCATTTCAATCAGGATGTACTGAAAGTTCCTCATCTACATTAAGTCCCACTGAAAGTCTTTTGTTGAGGTCAATGATATACACGGATTCCAGACGGCATAATTTTGTATCTCTTTATCCTTTTCATTTCACTCTAACTATGGCTGATGATTATAACATCTCTAGTTTACTCACATGTAAATCTTTGAAAAGCCTGGCCCCTGGATAATCTAGTATTCCCTAGAAAGACAGATCTACCCAAGCTAGCTTGAAAAAGGCATTCCATAATGTATACACAAAAATCATGAACACGTCATATATTTCAGTATCTGTTGAATTCGACCAGTGGGAAGTTTAAAGTCACATTGATTGTTACTCTATATGCAAGGTTCAGTGAATGCTTGTCCAGAATACAGTGAAATCTTAGCCAGAATACACATACATACATACCTTTATTGAGTGTGGGGACGGACAATGACTCGAATGGGTCAAGATGCCCCTCCCCACCCTCAACAATGGTACCAAGTAGCTTATTATACACAGCGTATCTGCCTATATGGTTTATGCCAAGCCATTTTTCATTTGTATCTGTAAAAGTTATTTAAACAAAGCCAGGATGGAAGGGGTTACATTAGGTAATAGGCATTCGACGAGGAGGAGAGTTGTTTCCATGTGTAAAGTAAATGTAATATGAAATCTTTAAATCAGTAAATAATGATTTTTTTCATCTGAATTAAGACACTACTATGGTAATAAAGTGGAATTTGGTCTTTGCTTTGGTAATTGTGTGTGAATGTGAATTTCTTAATACAGTTTCTCTAAATACCATGAGTTATCAGGCCACATTTATTTTTATAGTTGTAGCATAAACACATGTATGCAGTTGATTTATTATGTGTGTTATGCGGTCCAATATTTTAGTGGTCCAATAACTTATGGTTTTCATCCAGAATTAAAAGAAGGGATGGATACTGCCTGGACTATCAGGAATGAGCCAATCCAACGAAGAGTCTTGTCCCTGACACCTGCGTGAGAAGCAGTGGTCAGTAAGAAGAGGGCAGCTACCTCACCACCCTCCTCTTGAATCATATGTATCGATTAGTCCCTCAGGGCTACCTTAATTCCATGAGGAGAACAGAATCGAGCTTGTGCCTCAAGATTAATGAATGTCACATCAATAAAAGAGTACATTTATTCACCTCTCTTTCACTAGTTTTTCCATAAAAGGTTAGATGAGCATGCACTATAATTGCTGATAAAAGGAGGGTATCCGGACTTTTGTTTGGGTAGAGGGATCACAGAAAGAGGGATTCAAGAAGAGAGGGCTGTTGCAGAGGAAAAATATATGCATTAATAAGAGAGGTGTACATTAAATATTATATCAGGACAGGGTCATTCATAGATGGACTACTACATGTGTCACCCAATCAAATGTTTCTAAAGATCAACACATGGGCAGAGTCAAAGCCCCTCTCTATATGCTGCTTTTAACTCTTTTTTTGCAATTGCATGAGCTCTGACAGACAGCTAATGTTATCTCAAGCTGCACTGAAAAATATTAATATAGGACGACTAACACAAAATCTGAGGCAGCCTCTCAAATGCATGTAGTCGTGACATGCTGTGTTTATCAGGGCCCTCTAATTTCCAAATGACTAAAAGGAACCATTAAATGTAAGACCATTGCAAATCTATATGGTTTCTTCAGAAGATGTATTCACAAATAAGATCCATTATGATATATGCCAGACCAGTTGTCTCCTGCTTGACACAAATGTGTATTGTCCAGTTCCTTGCAAGATGCTCCAAATCCACAAACACCTTCCGCCTACATCATAAAAGAGCTGCCAATATGTTTTGCAATCATTCTTAATATATTTTCTTCACATTTCTTTTTATAGGCATTCGGTACAAGCAGGGATAGCAACTCAGTTGAAAACAAATCAGCACATCCTAAAAATAGCACCTGCCCACTACCCATACACGCCAACAAGGGACATTACAAGCATCCGTTTTCATGTCACCTCCCCTTTCCCCCACCCTTTCGTGCCTCGCTGACCAGAAATACTTTTGTTTCCCTCTGAGGTGGTGGGGGATCGGTCTCATTCTGTCAAAGTGTCTCCACCACACACCTTACACAATATTGTGCCTGTGAGGGCAGCCTCTTGACTTATATAATGACTCCTCAGTCAAGGCACACTAGTCCATCTTTCTAAGCCTTTAGCTACGGTGGTGCATGTGGGGGGGTCTCCAAAACCCACCTATATCTCTTTTGGCTCATACTCGGGTAGAAATTCTACCTGAGCGGCAGCTCGCGCTTGCAAACTTACTGTTCGCGAGCGGGGAAAAAACTAGGCTGCATTACGCGAAGTGGAGTTTTCTGCACCCCGCGAGCTCCGCGGAGTGCAGAAAACTCCACGAACAGAGCGGAGTTCACCGGCCAGGCCTACTACTGACCTGGTATTCATGACTGACAGTAGAAAAAAATCATGCAAAGAAGGCTTATGTTGTGTATTTAAAAATAAATACAGACAGGAAAATAAATAGTTTTCTGTCTGTATTCATCTGTAAAAATCTGTAAAAACAGAAAACTGGGAGCCCTAATTACAATTACTCCACATAACTTGGAGATACCCTTTGCTTCTAATTTTTCTGGGACTTGGTCTGGTATTTGTATCACTCCAAAGCATTACGCATCTGCAAGTAATCCGTGATGTATGGAACTCTCATGCCGGCTGTTTAAAGGTCATCATATGGTCCGGGATCCACACATCCTTGATCTTAGGAAATATGATCTTTTCCTATTCTCAAAATCCCTCGAGTGTGTCAAAAGAATAATGTCATCAGTGTAGAATATGTTACACACTAAAGAAGGGTCAGATTTAGGAGGAAAAGGGCAATCAGGATATAGCTCATGATATAAAATCACACTTCCATAGATTGAACAACAGTGGTCTTTTCCCACATCTTTGTTGCAACTGATCATAGCCCCGGGGACGGTTTCAGATCACTTGATCTATCCCCCAATTTTATGAACAAACTACAATGTCAACCACAACTCATAACTACAAACTAGACTCAATGGACTGTTGAACGTAGTCTTTTAGCAAACATTAGAGATGGGGACCTAGTATTTTCTGAATTCATCATCACAGACCAGAACACATCAACCACCAGGAAGAAAAAAGAAATGAATACAAGACTACGAAACTGGCACAAATAGAGTGTGAAAATGGACATCAACTCAATTCTTTATTTGGATTTATAAACAAATCTATAAAACAACAACAATAAAAAGGTCATAATCTCATAATTTAAAACATTCCGTAAAAATATAAAATACACATTATATGTCTAAAAACATACTTATTTACACATTCAAGAACTAATCAGAGGATATAGGTTGGCAAAGCTACAATTATAGAATGAACCAACTCACATGTCCATCTTCCTTTTATAAAATTTCTACAAAAATGTTCAAGGATCGCCGTTTGATTTCAACCTGTATCTTTTGTTGTAAAAAGCCATGTGAAAAGTTCTCAAAGATCATCATGGGCTTCCTCAAAACACAAATCATCCACATAGGTTAAGAAATGCCGTCTACGCAGGGCCTTTTTAGTGTCAACTTATTCAGAAATTTTTGCGAGTATCTCGAAACAGGTGGAAACCAGTATATTATTGTGTGGCTAGACCATGTCCAAAACCTCTATATAAGTATCCAAAATGCACAACTAACATGTTCAAAAGAACAGACGAACTCTCAGAGTACAGGAAAACATTACAGATCAGCAGAGACCTATTATTAATCCAGAAGCAAAATGTGGTCACTAAAAATGAAAAGTAAAGAAATCTTGCAGATCAGAGAACATTTTGAAGGAAATGCTGAAATGCAGCTCTGAATGGACTCAAGACCTACAAAAACGAATAAACCTTGCCCTCGAACTAGACATTTTCCAAACAAGATCAGTAGTACCAACTACACCAACATATAAAGATGGGAGGCCTTTCCTCTAGACAGCTAAAAGCTTGACTGCAGTACTATGAGTCCAAAAATACTAAATCTAGAGTCTCCACATCAGGACTTTGCACAAGAGCCAAATAGGATCCTTTCCTAACTATGAACCACCGACAATGCCATCGGCTACCAGCCTCTAAATTAGCAATTCAATAAATAAAGACAAACAGAGATAAATATTTGCTTGCTTATTAGACTTTGGATTTGCCTAAACTCTCTATGTTACTTTAGGTTGCACCCAACACAAAATGTGGAGCTGGACAAACTCTGTTCAAGATTAAAATAACGACCTTGAAGCACTGATAGAATAAGCCTAGGTCCCTGCTCTGCGAATTAACCATTCAGAAGTAAAATGCTCGCTGTCTTCAAATCAGTGTGTCATCCCAGCACACAGCAAAACATAAGGCTGCAGCAGAGCCTAAACTTCCAGCAAGAATACTGTAAGTAACGGACCTTGGATGTAAATCAATACAAGACCAACACCATGGTCATTCAAGATGAAAACTGCACAACTTCCCATTATAGTCTACAAGTCGAACACACTAGAGATAATTGTTATTTGGGGCTCGGAACAATCTCATTTGAAACTTTTCATATAGCACTGAAAACAACCTCAACAAAAAGAAGGCCTCTAAGTAATCTTTATAACCAAAAAAAGCTGTATTTTAATACACTACAAATATTGTTGAAACATATTGACAGAATACTACCTTCAACCCTACTCTGCAAGAGGGATTTCTTGGGTCCTACACCAAACCATGCAGTAGACAGGATGGAACATACCACCAACAGAAAATCATCCACCAGGGACCACATGACCAACTACAAAATACCTGCACTCTAGAATCAAATGCCAGCACCTCCCAGCAGCACCACCTGTCATCATTACACTATGAGAAAACACACAGGAAGGTGGCATCACTGAGAAACCATCGACAAGCCACAAAATGTCAGGACATGGTCTACAGGAGATGCAGCTTGGGGAGTAAAACTAACTAGCGTGACATAAGCTCCTTGCACGAGACGTCAAATTTGCAGAAGAAGGGCCTGTGGTCCAAAATAAAAGTTTCAGGCAGATCTTAAATACAGCCCAATTGATCCGGAAATAGGGACTGCTCTACACTGATATACCATATAACAAAAGCGGCCAGTATCCGCATGCAGTCCGACCTGTGAGCAGCAAGTAGGACCATTCCATTTAGTGTAATAATTTGTGACTCGCAAAACAGAATGTACTAAGGTGTCCAAGACATATTTAGCCATCCCCAATGGGATTGCAAATGACCTGCCTCATCAATAGTTGCAATTTGAGACCCATTGGGAATGGCCGACACTCACAGGGATGGCGGGCTGCTGGAGTCAGCAGACCACCATGTCTGTGACTGCTTTTTAAAAAAGGCAGTTTATTTTATTTATTTTTTAAGGCAGGCTGTTTTCCTTAAAGGAAAACAGGATGCATTTAAAAAAGAAAAAGGATACGTTTCTGTTTTATATTTTAAGAGCAGGGAGTGGTCCAGTGGGACCATTGCCTGCTCTCAAAAATATTGTTGCTGCAACACAAAGGGGAAGGGGTCTCCTTGGGCCCCCTTCTCATTTGCGACTGGCTTACCACCTACTTGAAGTAGGTGGTAACTGCGATTGCTTTGTGTCTACATTTGCAGTAACAAATCAATCGTATATACCAGTGCCACTTTTTTAAATCCCACTTAAAGTCCTGTGTGCAGACATAGAAAACATGATCGTAGATGAAACATACATGATAAAACCAAAATAAAGAAATAGTTGCTGTTAAGTAGTCACTGTAACAACTGTTTCAAACGAATTTCAGCACATTTCAGGTATTCATTCAAGCACGTTTAAGAGCTGCTTTAAATTTTCCAAAAAGCAATGAAATATGAATGTATTTTCCGCAATTCTTCCGCCAGTTAGTGTTTCTCTTTAGATCCCACCACCAGTCTCACAATGGAACTGCAACCGAGGGGCCTGGTGGAGGTTTGTACCTACCTGAACAAAATCCTCATTGCATTGTGGGTACAGGTGCAGGAACGAATGGTTTTAAAGATCAGGGCAAGGCTCTCAATTCAATTAATGCATCACTGGCGCCAATTCAACTCACATACAGCTCTGGTCACATATCGAACTTTCTCAGATTAAATGTCAATGAGACAGCACTGTCCAGAATACTGCTTAATTTGAGCAGGTATTTGCCGGTGAGAGGCACTTATTTTTGGGGACCGTAATTTATCGTGCCACATCAGACATTTTCCGAGGCTAACGCAGAAAAATACAAACAAAACGGAAAGTCTGAGGAAAAGAAACACAGACAATCCGTCACCAAGGGAGAAAGCAGACACCTTTAAGAGCTAGGTAACTGAGCACGGAGTGACTGGCAGTGAATTAAAGAGGCCTGAGGTGGATTTGGGACTGTGCATCCTTGCTATTCGTGCTCTTACAATTTATAGCGTCAGCCCTGGGTGTCTGAGCAGCGCTTTGAGCACCGCACCTATTATTTTATAAATAAAGAACTGATCCAGGACAGCAGTCAGTGACATTGGCTGCATTGTTCACCTGGTCACATAACCACAGTTAATGCCTGTTATCAGGGTTGTACTGGCCTAGGGGGCAACCAGGAAGTGCCCCATGGGTTGGTCTGACAAGTCGGTGTGTGGGCTGTTTTTTTGGACGATTGTGGGCCTGTTTTTGTTTTATGGTCTACGAGGCCAGTTTATGTTGTTGATTTCGCTGATATTAAAACAAACATCGCCTGTAGCATGCTCAAATTCAGGCAGTCTTCTGTAACTTGAAAAAAACGTACACAGTGGGTCTTAAAAATTGGATCAATTTTTAACCAAGTGTCAGTGTTTAAGCTATGGAATTTTCAAATGGAGCCACTTTTATTTCGGTGCCGGGGCCACTTTTCTGTCCCATACCGACCCTGCCCGTATCTCAGCACAACTAGCTTTATATACATCTCCAGATGACCCTGGGTTGGAAACAGTGCATAATTTGTAAAAATAATAGGCGCCAGGGCTCTCATCAGAAGGCCACTGCAGTTTCAGAACACATTGCCCCTGCCTTGCTGCCAATGAGAGTACCAACACAATCACTAACCCTCACTCTCCCACAAGTGTGACGATTCGTACTATTCCAGGCCCGCAAAGCTTTACAAATGGCTTGGACGACAGGTAAGTCATTTTTAATGTATAATGAATTAATAATTTACGGTTGTTGTAGTTATCGCTAAATTATCCAGATGTGAACTTGTGGCAGACTCTCACAAGCGCCGGTGTTAACAATTAAGAGCCGTCACCAAGCACTGTAAACCACCGGCTTAAATTAGGCACTGATTGGAAATGAGGTATATTTGTTCAAAGAGGAGACTCTTTTTTACCTATATGTTTAGATGTGGCCCAACAGTCAGTAGCACTCACTTTGGAACCGAGGAACCAGGGTTGAGTTCCGTTGTTGCCTTAACATTTTTAAATAATTCTGACCTTTGGTCATGCAAAGAGCTGCAACGCCCTTGGGTCAACTTCACGCTATATGAAACTGCAAAGAAATACCATCTGCACCGCATGATCTTGTAGGTAAGGCTGTGTCTATCATGTATAATTTGCTTAAGGGCATTACTATTTGAACAGAGGGCCTCTTCTGCAAGAATATGATGCAACACAGCGACGCAAGCCATTTATCTCTGCCGTGCTGCATCATTTTCAAAGCACAGGGATGCGCCATATTACCAACAATACAACACATCCCTGTGCTTTCCCCTCAACTGGCACACAATTGGCTGCCATGAGCCAGCACAGGCACTCTTGCATCATTTTGCAAGGGTGCCCGCGCGCCGAGAATGATTGCGTTTGTGCAGGAACGGTCCCCGTCCTGCACAGTAACAATAATTATTGACAGTTTCCCCTTTCTAGGCATGCTACAGAATGCAGCATTCCTAGAAAGAGGAAAAAACAAGGAGAAATAAAAGTATTTCTCCTCGTTGAACCATTCTTATGCCTCCCCTAGGGAGGCTCAGGATTTTCACACATTCCCAGGTTTACAAAAGGTTGAAAATCTGGGAATGCATCAAGTTCCATGGATGTTGCGTGGGAACACCAACATCAACACCCATGGAAGGCCCGTTTCACGCAGAGTAATTCCACTATATTGCATGATTACTTCCTGGTCAGTCCAGGGGTTCAGCAGAGCTCTCCTGTCAGATCTGCATCTCTAAAACAGTCTGTTTCGTGATGCCATTTTAATTTGGACCTTAATCCCATTTTATCACTCAAGGGTGGATTACTGCCCCTTTTATATAACAATTAAAATGGAGGGAAATAATGACTGATGTGTGAACCATTTTGCTGATCTGTCGAAGTGTTCAAGTGTGCCAGGGGCAAAAACACTGAATCATATAGAGCGATAAAAGAGCTGCGATAACGTCGTTGCTGCAGGCTCTGCTCTGATGCTTGTACTCTCAATTCAATTCAAAGACTTGACATTAAGACTGCTTCAACAGAAATGCTGCGATTTCAGCATTGAACAGTGCAAACAACCAGAACACAAGCAGCTGTTGTTCATAAAGCAAGGAATTATTTCATTCTAAAATATAGCACTAAATGCTGGTTTGCATTGCACATAATGTTGCATGATTTTACGTAATTGCGCAATAGCAAACTATGTGGATTTCATACACCTCTAGTTATCTAGTGGAGGAATCATTGTGTCTGGAAGCTGACAGTCTGCCTTATTGACTGAAGTAGTACAAAAGGGGGTGGTGATGGACGGAGCATCTGAACCAATCAAACACTCACACCCAGTCAACAGATCTGGGTTTAATCCATCACCGTTCTTTAGCCCACTCTGCCTCCCCAGTTCAGACATGGCAATATGCAAATCAGTCTGACCCTGTGCCTCATGGGAACAGTCCAGCCCGAACTGTCAAGCCATGCCTTCCCTGGACCGGAAACAAGCTTCCTAGGACCGTTTTCTGGCATTTCAGCCGTCTTCAGCCAGGCTTGCTTGAATCCAGTGGCAAAGTGAGCAAGAGACTCATGTCTGAGCATACCCAGCCAACTTATGGCAAACAAATCGGTACAAAAGGGGGTGGTGATGGACGGAGCATCTGAACCAATCAAACACTCACACCCAGTCAACAGATCTGGGTTTAATCCATCACCGTTCTTTAGTCCACTCTGCCACCCCAGTTCAGACATGGCCATATGCAAATCAGTCTGACCCTGTACCTGATGGGAACAGTTCAGCCTGAACTGCCAAGCCATGCCTTCCCAGGACCGGAAACAAGCTTCCTAGGACCAGTTTCTGGCATTTCAGCCATCTTCAGCGAGGCTTGCTTGAATCCAGTGGCAAAGTGAGCAAGGGACTCACGTCGGAGCATACCCTGACAACTTATGGCAAACAAAGCGGTACAAAAGGGGGTAGTGATGAACGGAGAATCTGAACCAATCAAACACACACAGCCAGTCAACAGATCTGGGTTTAATCCATCACCGTTCTTTAGCCCACTCTGCCTCCCCAGTTCAGACATGGCAATATGCAAATCAGTCTGACCCTGTGCCTCATGGGAACAGTCCAGCCCGAACTGTCAAGCCATGCCTTCCCTGGACCGGAAACAAGCTTCCTAGGACCGTTTTCTGGCATTTCAGCCGTCTTCAGCCAGGCTTGCTTGAATCCAGTGGCAAAGTGAGCAAGGGACTCACGTCTGAGCATACCCTGCCAACTTATGGCGAACAAAGCGGTACAAAAGGGGGTGGTGATGGACGGAGCATCTGAACCAATCAAACACTCACACCCAGTCAACAGATCTGGGTCTAATCCATCACCGCTCTTTAGCCCACTCTGCCACCCCAGTTCAGACATGGCCATATGCAAATCAGTCTGACCCTGTGCCTCATGGGAACAGTCCAGCCCGAACTGCCAAGTCTTGCCTTCCCTGGACAGGAAACAAGCTTCCTAGGACCGGTTTCTTGCATTTCAGCCGTCTTCAGCCAGGCTTGCTTGAATCCAGTGGCAAAGTGAGCAAGGGACTCACGTCTCAGCATACCCAGCCAACTTATGCGAACAAAGCGGTACAAAAGGGGGTGGTGATAGACAGAGCATCTGAACCAATCAAACCCTCACACCCAGTCACCAGATCTGGGTTTAATCCATCACCGTTCTTTAGCCCACTCTGCCACCCCAGTTCAGACATGGCCATATGCAAATCAGTCTGACCCTGTGCCTCATAGGAACAGTCCAGCCCGAACTGCCAAGCAATGCCTTCCCTGGACCGGAAACAAGTTTCCTAGGACCGGTTTCTGGCATTTTCAGCCGTCTTCAGCCAGGCTTGCTTGAATCCAGTGGCAAAGTGAGCAAGGGACTCACGTCTTAGCATACCCTGCCAACTTATGACCCTAAGTTGGCAGGTTAAACTCAGACGTGAGTCCCTCGCTCATTTTGCCACTGGATTCAAGATAGCCTGGCTGATGAGGATTATGAATGCGAAACCGGTCCCAGGATGCTTGTTTTCGGTCCAGGGAAGATATGGCTTGGCAGTTCGGGCTGGACTGTTCCCATGAGGCGCAGGGTCAGACTGATTTGCATATGGTCATGTCTGAACTGGGGTGGCAGAGTGAGCTAAAGCTCAAGATAGCTGGCTGATGAGGATTATGAATCCGAAACCGGTCCCAGGATGCTTGTTTCCGGTCCAGGGAAGATATGGTTCGGCAGTTCGGGCTGGACTGTTCCCATGAGGCGCAGGGTCAGACTGATTTGCATATGGCCATGTCTGAACTGGGGTGGCAGAGTGAGCTACAGAATGGTGATGGATTAAGCCCAGATCAGTTGACTGGGGTGAGTGTTTAATTTGCTCAAACGCTCCGTCCATCATCTCCTTTTGTATCGCTTTGTTCGCTCTTAGTTGGCAGGGTATGCTGAGACGTGAGTCCCTTGCTCATTTTGCTACTGGATTCAAGATAGCCTGGCTGATGAGGATTATGAATCCGAAACTGGTCCCACAATGGTTCTTTCCGGTCCAGGGAAGATATGGCTTGACAACATTATGCTTTTGTTGGTGCCGTGGGCTATTAGACAAAATAGTTGTTTAGATAGGACTATAAACATGCTTGTTCTTATGTCCATCATCCCTGACTCTGTGGTCTCCTGGTTCATCTCCCAGGCCTGTTTTTTTAATCCACGCATTAGTATGCATTTGGCCTTTTGTTCCAGTGTCATTGAGCTTGTACATTTTCAGTGCCTATGTCAGTGACTCTGGGACCCTGCTGCCCCATGCCCCAGTCACAATGCCAGCCTGACAGTGTCCCCTATCAGTGTCCAAATGCAAATGCCCCAAATCTGTGTTAGTGTCCCCACATCCATGTGTGTCTTTGCCAGTTTCAGTGTCCCACTCCCAAAATCACCATCTCAAAGTCTGTATAATAGTCCCAGTATCGTCATCCAAAGTAAGTTTCCCAGAGTAAGTTTAACTATTCCAGAGTCCGCGTCTCATTGTATCTGTGGCGGTGTACCAGTGGCATCGATGGTCTTCCCTATGGCCATGCTTTTGTTCTCGTGTCAGTATTAATATCTCTCTTCCTGTGTAAACATATCCATATCACTGATCTTCTTCCCATGCCAGTATCCTTATGCCCTAAATCAGTAATCAGGTTCAGACATTGGTGCCTTTATACTGTTGCCCTCCTGCCAATTTCCCGATGTCATTATTAGTGCTCTACTGCAATAGACCTAGTGTCAGTGCCTCCATGCTGGTGGTCTTGTATTGTGTCACCTACTATAGTGCCAGGTTTCATGGTTCATAATATCACAGTGTCAGTGTCCCAATGCTAGAGCCCTGGTGTCAGTAACTAGGTATTGGTGCCTGTGGACTTGTCAGGGTTCCTGGGTCAGTGTTCCCTTGTCAATGGTAAATCACGTATGTCAGTGTTCCTCTGTTTCCCCTGAAGGTGTTCCAATATCAATCTCAGTGTTCCTAGTTCTCTATCTACCCATGTCCCAGTGGAAATGAAACCCAGGTTAAAACTCTAGCAGGCCACTGCTTGGGCATCCTGGGAAGCCTCAAATCAATCTTGGGATTCTTTACCCTATAGGTCCACCGGATGATTGTTCAATCCCTTGTCATTTCACACCTTGACTATTCTAACAGTCTCTACCTGGACACCAAAAGATCAGTCTTGAATCAGCTATAGGTTGTCCGAAAGCTGCTGCCAGGCTTCTTTTCTTCCTCCCCAAATTCTGTTTGTCGTCTCAGCTCTTAATTAAGCTTCACTGGCTCCTCATTAAAAAGTGCACAAAGTTTAAAGCACTCTGCATCTCACACAAGATTCTCTATAAACAAGGAGTGCAGGGTCTTGCTGCTCTGATGCGAAATTGCTTCCCTACGAGAGCCTTACGCTCGGCATACTTGAATCTGGCCTCAATACCCCGCCTTAAAAAAAACAGGATGGGAGGCTCTTTTTCGTGTCCTTGCCACCACCCAATTAAACTCTTTGCCATCCTTATTAAGAACAACTCAGAACCAGAATTGGTGGGGGAGGTCAGCGGGGGGTTAAAAAAAAAAAGTTAAAAAAAGAAAATTCAACTTACCTTACCGGCGGTCACCTCTCATCCATCCTTCTTGCCCCGACGGAGGAAACCGGAAACACAAAGGCTCCCAGACTCCCTTAGTGGTTCAGCGCTCAGAAAGGGACTGGGGGCCTGTGCTTGTTCTCCACTCAGGCTGTGCATTATAGCCGGTGGAGAACAGGCAAAGTGTGCATGACTGTTTAGCCCGTCCAAGACAGCTGGCCATATCATCATGCACACTTAGAGAGTGCCTACCACTTGTCCACTGCTCTGTGGGAAGCCCAGCCCCACCGCGCCCTACAGAGCTGCAAGGGAAAATAAAATAATAACAGCATGGTGTTATTATAATTTCATTTTCTTGTGGGGCGACGCTCCTCTGCCTTGATGGAGGAGCTGTCGATGACCATTTAAGCTTCCAAAAGCCATTGAAGACCTGGCTGATCTCCCTCTAAGCCCAGCCTGCTCTCTACTACTCTGCAGTAATTTTACCTGTTACTAGCGCCGGGAAGCCCCCTCGGGGGCATCTGTGCACTTTAGAAATCTTTGTAACATAACATAAGAACCCTGGCATCAGTATCACAGTGTCACTGTCCCGGTAGCAGTTCTGTATCATTGCCCATGTGTCAATATCAGCCTCTCAATGCTAATGTCCCCATGATAGTTTCAGTGCCCCTGTATCATTGTCTTCTTGTCTCACCGACGATGTATGTATACTCGGGCAGTGCCACAGTTGAAGCAACGGGGTAAAGGCCCCGTAGAAGTGTCTGTCTCCCGATGTCAGTGTTAATGTGTCTGTATCACAGGGTCAATAGCCTTGGGTCAATTCCCAGTGTTGAGCCCCCTAGTAACTGTGTTAGTGTCTCTATGTTATGCCACTGCTCTAGTGTTGTGTCCAATCCTCTGCATTTTCGTGTCAGTATCCCAGTATCCCTAAATCAATCTCCCAGTGTCATTACCCCATGTTCCAGCACCACTGTTTGTGCCATATGTCAGCATCCCAGTGTCGCTCTCCATAAGTCAATTTCTCCTCGTTAGTGTTGATGCTTTACTGTCAGTGTTGCTGTATCTCTGCCCAGTGTTCCAAAGTGTTGCTGACCCTGTGTCAGTGTCCTAGTGTTAATGTTTTTTCACCAATATCAACATTTCAGTGTGGCTATCCTAGGTTACCCTTTGATGGAGCAAGGACTCGTGAAAAAGAGACTTGCTCGGACTCAATTCTCTCATATAACCCCATAACTAAGTATTAATAATGGTCTGTTATACTAATTTTGCTTGAAATCCTACATTTTCTAGAGAGGTGGAAGCTTGCTTATGTATTTTACTAACAAGTAACCCGAGTGTGACTAAAGATGGCTGCTAACGTGGAAAAATTAACTGTGCATGCGTCAACTTCATGACGTCTTAACACTTGGAGGGAAACGTTTGCTTCTGCGCAATAGGTCCTAAAATGGCCATTGGGTTTAACTCCTTCTTGGGTTTTTACCACTAAATCATTGTCTTACTGCATAGTATGTGGTATTGACAGGAAATACAGTTGTATTCTATATCTAAGGTCTTACTACTTGCTTCTTTATGCTATCACATGCTAAGCATCTGCCTCGCTGAAACTAAAAAGAGTTATATACTAAATGCTAACACAATTATAGTCTTTATAAGTAAATGGGAATAGAGTAGAGATAGGTGGTATACAGTGAAATCATTTTATTTTTAATTTAATATTTGTTCTCTTGACCTTTCTATTAGTTTGCATTTGGGCCTTAAATGAGCACTAAAGTCTGAAAACCACGTGAGCTGGGCCACATGCGCGGAAGGAACAACTCAACAACTCCTAAAACAGTGACCTCAAGTCTTGGGACCCGGCCAAGGACAATCTCTTTACATGTCCTGGGAACCAGCTGAACATCCTGAAGATTCAATAGTCAACTGTTTAAATTATATACATTGTTATTGATACATTTGTGAACATGGGTTGGAAATAAAGCTTGGGAGAAACAAATTAATGGGCGGGAACATAAGACAATGGCCTTAAAGAAAAGTATTAAACATAGCATGGAGTGATGATCATCCCCTCAGCTCGTCCAGTCAGAATTAGGAGTTTCATAAAGTTGAAACATTAGGGTGGTGCATTTCCCTTAGAATAGTATAATCGAGGTAGTTAATTAGATTAAGTACTCTTGGCCAGTTATAGCCAGAACATGGTGAGACGGAGTTGCTGTCCGAATACTGATCGAGACCTAGAGAAGCAGACGTAGACTTTTAAAGTTAAAAGAAGACCACGGAAGACTCGAGTAGGTGATAGAATTAGAAGAAGATTGCGGAAGAATCGTGGAGGTAATAGATTTTAGAAGAAGAGAGCAGAAGAATCGAGGAGGAAATTAGTATCAGAGAGCGGTGAGACGTAGGAGTCGAATCCAAAAGAGGTCATCTATCTTGTCCTGAAAATCTGTCCTGAATTCCTATGTCACCTGAATCTTTCCAGGCATCCATTAACTCTTGGCCAAAGGGGTCTGATTTCATACCATCCTAGGTAAATATAACTCTGTGTATTGTGTCAATGTATTTCTCTCTCTGTCCTCTGTTTCCCGAGGTATTCGTTATTGTTAAATCTTATACTAAATTGGCATATTTGATTATACTTCCTTGGAGACACGGAGTTAACACTGTAAATTGTTTGCTCTTCAGAATAATTTGATAAACATTTAAAAGGCACCCGAGTCTGTCGTTTTTCAAAGATATAATAAGGTAAATGAGCCTATGACATAATCATCACTTCTGATCAACTAAAATAGATCCGTTAGTCTAGATGGCTATAGAACATTCCATGTTCCTGCAATACGGTCAAACCATGGGAGACATAAAGGGGGCATTGGAGTTTATATTTCAAACATGTTGATAGCACAGAGTATTAAAATGCTAAAAAGCCCCCCCTATTACCAAATGGTTGTTATTCATCTGCCTGTGAATTTAAAGCTGTTAATTGTAAACTTTTATAACAATATTGACAAGGATATACCTATGAATGTGCTAAAAAGTTTAAATGAGCACCTAATGGATTATTCTACCACTAAAGGAAGTGAGGTGATTTTGATATGGGCGGGGGGGGGTGATTTTAACACAAGTATTTGTAAGCAAGATACTTGTGGGGGGGGGTAAGTATGATATAGATGAAAATGGGCACCCCAAGCACTTTGTTCATACTGCCAGAGGGGAAGGTTTCAATGAAATTATGGCAATGTTTGCTTTGGGTTTTGTAAACATGATGTGCTCCCCAACTGCTGATTTTGGTCCTACTTATATTGGGCGGGGTTTTAGATCCACGGTTGACTTTATAATTATGCCCATTCGGTACGCCAACCTGGTGCAAAAATGTGTGATTAATCCAAGTGGTTTTAGTGATCATTTGCCACTTAGTGTAACCATATTGGTAACTGGCAAAAATGTAAGTTCTACCGTAGAACGACTGGCATGGTCCCAAGACTTGGCGCTGTCGCGGCAAAATGGATACTCACCGAGGTGGGGGATAAAAGATTCTAAGCTGACAAATTCGAATATAGTTACAAAGGCCCTAGTACCAATTTAACATGTCTAGACGAAGGTACTACTCACGTTGAAACAGTAGATGCCTTTATGCGGATCACTAGAACTTTAGAGGATATCATGACCTCCTCGAATAACAAAAATCAAACAAAGGGTAATGGCTGGTTTGATAGCCAATGTACTAAAACCTATTCACGTCTTAAAGCAGCATTGGCCTCACCAACTAGGGATGGGGAATAAGTTAAAACCTGTAGGAAGGCCTATAATGCAGCTAGAAAAAAACACAAACGAGAGTTAAAAGAGCAGGCATGGGTGAACTTGGATGAGGCCTCACAACGTAGAGACTCTTGCTTATTTTGGCGGGCTGTAAATGCACCATTTCTTGCAGCTAAAGAAAGTACGAGGTTGGAAATTGCAATCGACGAAAATTCTTCTCCAGTGTATATAGCAGTGAGATAAATCATGCTGCTAGTCACCCTGAGCATGTGGAGACGGGGGCACGTAAGGCACCGCACTCCCCGATTCAAATTGATATTTCATTTAAGGAAGTACTATCAGCGATTAATCAAAGTAAGGGAAATAAGGCCGCAGGCCCCGATGGGATTGCAATCGATGTATTCAAGATGACAACTGATGTTTGGGCTCCTCTTCTGACATGGGTCCTTAAAGCCTGTTGCTCAGAAGGGTTCATAGAATCTTGGTCTGAATCGGTCATCGTACCAATTTACAAAAAAGGGGACCGCGATAATCCATCCAGCTACAGACCAATATCGCTTTTGGACTCTTTTATGAAAGTTGCTGGAAGGGTGGTGCTGAATAAATTGCAATCCTGGGCAGAGGACAATAATATTTTAACCCCGGTTCAATATGGTTTCAGGGAAGGGATGGGCACTGTAGAGCAGGTCCTAAATTTCACGTTACTACAAGGGAAGTACACTAAAGCAAAGACTAGGCGCCTGTATGTAATTTTTGCAGACCTCATGGTCGCCTTTGACTGTGTAGAACATAACACACTGTGGAGCATCCTAGAAGACCTTAGAGTGGACCCAGCTATTGTGCTATTTTTAAGACAACTTTACTTAGGAGCCTCAGCAAAGGTCAGATATGGCCTTAAGGGTGAATGTACCAAGTCATTCCGCGTGGAAAGGGGAGTCAGACAAGGCTGCGTCTTGGCCCCATTCCTCTTCTCCATATATACCAAAGCTTTGGAGGAGGAATTGCAGGCCAATGTTGTAGACTACCCGAGATATAACAACTGCCAGGTGGTCTCCCTACTCTACGCGGATGACGCGATACTTATGGCTAGAACTAAGGTAGGCATCCAGCGGGCACTCCTCACATACAAGGAGTTTATGGCCAAAAGGGGACTTAAGCTCAACGCTTAGAAAACTTATGTGATGCTGTGTGGGAAAGGTTATAACAAGGGTAAAGATCTGGTGGTGAACAATGTTAAAATTGATTATACCAAAACTTTTTCCTACCTTGGTGTTCTTATTGAAGGCTCTGGCTCATGGGGACCAGCCATTAGGAATAGGACCCTGTTGTTTAAAAGATCTACAGTGGCCCTAATAAATTTTGCGCAAAAACTGGGAAAAGGGCCACCTGAAATCTTAATAAAAATTTATATAGCAAAATGTAGAACCGGGGCGGGTGTTTGGGGTTTTTGTAATGCGGCAACGATTCAAATCATAGAAAATAGTTTTTTAAGATACATTTTAGCAGTCCCACAGGGTACATCTGTTTTTAATTGCCATGCTGAACTAGGGCTTGAATTTATTACCGATCTTATCAAATTACAACCAATTTTATTGTGGCATAGAGTCTGGGCCACAGAAACCCTGGGTTTAAATAGGGAAATTATTAAGGATATTATGTGACTAGATCAAGCACGAAAGATCCCCTTGTTAAATTATATAAGAAATTTGGCAATTGATTTAGAGAGACCGGAATTTTATAATAACCCTGAATCAGTGTGTGATATTTCTAGAAAGGCTCTGAAACAATTATGCATGAGTCACTTCGAAATGCTGAGACTGACTGTGGAAAGTAACATAAAATCTGTCATTCAACTTCAGATGACTTTGGTCCGCTTTACGATTCAACCGTATCTGTGTTATTGCTCGAGTGGCTATGTTAGATATATTCTAACGCGGTTTAGATTTGATTCCTTTCACCGGTGGGTAACTCATCCAATGAAAAATGACTGGTCGAGGGAACTGGCGGTATGCCCCTGTGATAACACTTCTCAGCAATCTACCATACATGTTGTACTATTTTGAAAATATTACATTGAAGACCGTGTAAGGTGGATTAAGCAGTATTTAAAGTGGGGCGCCTAGCGACAATATCGCCCGGCTTATCTCTTTTTACAACAATTAGAAAATGAATACTGTACCATAATAATGACCGACTTTTTAAAGAGCATTTTGAAGAGGTGAAAATCAATAATGTATTAGCCAGTGTATAGCTACAGATAAGGGACAATTTCTTATATTAAATATTTATTAATGTTGCAAATGTATAGTACCTTATTGTATAGAATGCTATATTTTTATGATGATTTTGTATATATTGGATTTTTTTTTATTGTCGCTTTTGTGATTTTATATTCTTACTAAAATCGAATAAAGCATTCTTGATTAATTGAGATCCGTTAGTCATGAATAGGGCTTCAGATCAGTAAAGGAAGTAGAGAAATAATCTACAATTGCTTAGCCCTATAATTTGATCCCCAGTGTTGTTTACTGACCTATATTGTGTGTGTGTTTATGGGCACTGATGAGTACTTAGTAGTAAATGTCTGCAGGTTGTTGCCCACAGTTTTTTGGTAGCAGAGGTATGGTTTTTATTGATTAGTTTGGTGACTATTGGTTATCGATTTATGTTGTAACAAATTTGTTTGTTTAAATTGTGTTTTATGTTGTCTGGAAGTTATAGACAGCGGAGTTTGTATGTGGAAATACGCGATCACACCTGTGTGTGGTTAGAAAATGGGATGGAGTATACAAAAGATGATGGAATACTAGCTTTCCCAGAGATTGGTAAATTTATTGGGAGAATCCTTCAGAATTTAAGGTCAAGAAAAAATGAATTAGAACACCAGACCTAGGTTAACCCAGTATGAAGCTCTATAAGAATGGGAAATGGAGGCATTTGATAGAGACAGATCTAGAAGTACTGGAGGTTATAGAGGGTTCTATCCTAAAAGAAAGTGTGAACACCCGGGAAGATCAAATGAAACAATGGAGACAGACAGTGGTCACAGAAGGACTGTATCCTGTATTAACATTAGAGAAACAGTCAGGAGGCAAATGTACAAGAAAAACAAAACATATGGCAGGTTGTGGGGAATCAGAAGATGAATTTATGGAAGATATCTTAACAAAGAATCCGCCACCGTATCAGGAAGGACCCAGTAGAACTACTCCAAGTGCACCTGCTTTAGAAACACCATTAGTTCCACAGGTGTCGCATGATTCATTAAATGAAAGAATACTTCAAGAGTGAGAAAGAGAAGCAATAAATAAAAATAGGGAAGAACTAATACAGAAAATAACCCAACTGAGTGTACACCCTGAAGCATTGACTATTCCAGTGACTATAGGTCTAGTTGTCCCATTGTATGGGGATACGGGAAATTGTTCAAAATCACCAGTCATGGGAGGAGCTTCGCGCGCACCCAAGATGGTCGCGTGAGCACAGGGCTCCCGGACCCTCGCCACCTCCATCGACTATCCTGTAATTTATCCTGATTCGGACGACGGGTGTTTATTGGCACAGTTCTACTGCTCATTTATTTGTTTCAGCGAACTTTTTTGGACTTCGGGGTCCAGAGCTACAGACTGTCGCAGTTTTCTGGCCTGCTCCAGGGTGACGCCCCGCGCTATCTTGTCTCGCTTGCCGTCCAGTAAGTGAACAACAACGGACTGCCAGACTTGCGTGGGCAGGCGACAGCTTTCGGTTTCGATTCCTGTCCGGAGCTCAACCTGACTCTGTTGGCTCCGTGGACGGCCGGACGCTCCTACACCCTTGGTCTCTCCGCTCCTACTGCCGATCTGTAGCGGCTTCCAGATCTGAGACTGGCACCACCTTCGCCCTTTTGGTCCTACATTTGCCTCCGCAGTCACCATTTTTACCCGTCAACAGGCGACCCGTACGGGTCCAGGATCCAAGATGGCCACCAAGCCTGAGGGTGGGAAGCGTGGGCCTAAACCGGGCGTTCGAGGGAATGCTCTGCAAACAAACATTATGGACCGGTACACTCTAGCTAAGGGATCGCCGGGAGCAGTCGCTAAACCCTCGACGACAATGCCGGAGGACTCGTCGATTGAAGACGAACCCTCGCTGCGAGATCTCATGGGTGCCATCACCGGTATGAAGGCCTCATTGGGGCAACAATATGAGGCCTTGACTCTCAAACTGGATACGGTGGCGATTGATGTCAATCTGATCAGGGCGGACTTGGCGAAGACAAACGAAAAGGTCAAATCCCTGGATCTTAAAACCTCTAGCCTGGTCACCGATGTCTCTGAATTACAGGCTGAAGTCGGGAATCTGAGGAAAGCCAATGATTATTACTCTGGGCGCCTAGAGGACTATGAAAGCCGTGCCAGGCGCAATAACATCCGCCTGATTGGGGTCCCGGAATCATCGACTGCTGCCTCGACGGACCTATTGGTGGAAGACCTGGTGCTGAATCACTTGGCACCTAAGGGTCTCAGCAAGTTCTTCGCTGTAGAACATGCACATAGGATCCCCGGCGGCACACCTAAATCGGGTGCGAACCCTCGACCCATCATTGCGAGGATCTTTCATTTCCGGGACAGAGACGCTATCCTACAGGCTTCGCGGCAGTCTGGTCCCATTGCCTTTGAGTACTCTACTGTCAGCTTCTATCCGGACTTTACACAACAGGTCCAGAAACAGAGGCTGGGGTTCCAAGGGGTCAAGAAGAGACTCCGGGAAAGGTCTATGAAGTATGCCATGCTCTTTCCGGCCCGTCTGCGGGTGGTACATAGGGATCGTAGTTTTTTCTTCGACCATCCTGGGGTCGTGAGTGACTGGCTTGACACGCTGCCTACGGATCCTGAACCTTTTGAGGACTCTGGCAAGTCGGATCGGGCGGAAGGTGGCCCGACAGAGCAGGAGTAGCTGTTGACTTTGACCCCGTACCCTTCCCGTTGGCTTTGAACTGTGCTATGTTGTGTTCTTAATGTTTGCAAGTAATAGTCTTTTTGGGGGTGGGTGGGGGGTGAACGGGTCCTTTCTCCTCCTGGGTTTTCTTTTCGTAGACTAGTTGGGTGGTTGGGCGACAGGCACACTGCAAGTTTATGGGGCTCTTTGGTCTTCAGCAGGGGTGCGGGGTGGGGGGTATAGTTGTTTTGACATTGTAGGGGGAACTGGGTTGTTTGTTTGAATTTTCTTGTTACTTGCAAGGCGAAGGAAGGGCGCACTCCTGTTTTTTGCGGTCGCTTTGGGTGTGGGGCGGGGGAGGGGCTGAACACGGGGATGGGGGGTAGGGGACTTCGGTTATTGTGTTGGAACGTGAACGGGTTGGGGGATGGCATTAAGAGGAGGGTGGTGTTGCAATTGCTGAAACGTTTGACTCCAGATGTCGTTTTACTGCAGGAGACTCATTTGCTCGGCAACAAGTGCTACGCTTTGAATAGGCGTGGGTATCACCTTGTGGCGCACTCGGGTTTCACTTCGGGCTCTAGGGGGGCGGGCATTCTGGTTCGGACCTCCCTCCCCTTGGCCATAGATGATGTCATTCTGGATGATAAGGGACGATACGCCGCCATTGTGGGGCGCTGGGAGGGGAAGGTTCTTATTTTGATTTCTGTGTACGTGCCCCCGGGCCTCCAGGCCACCACATTTGCTGATCTGAGTGGACTTATCCTGGGTCTCCCCGAGGGTCTGCTTTTGGTTGGGGGTGACTTTAATGCAGTGGTCTCGGGGATGCGTGATCGTCACCCTCCCAGGGAACTGCCGAAGGCCCAGACTTGGTTGAGTGACTTCCTGGAGACGCTGGGGCTCACTGATTGCTGGCGGTTGCTTCACCCAGGACAGTTGCAATATACCTATCATTCTGGTGCTCATGGTAGTCTCTCGAGGTTAGACCACGTATTACTGCCCTCGGCCCATGCATCCCTCATACCGGAAGTTAAACATCTGGCACGGGGCATCTCGGACCATTCTCCTCTTTGGCTGGTGGTTGATGCACGGCAGGGTTCGGCGGGCCGAGTGGCTCCGATCAACCCCTGGTATTTGAAGGACCCCAGGGTCAGGGGTGAGCTGGTTAAAGCACACGATTGTTATTTTGAGGAAAATGTGGGCTCTGTTTCCTCCCCTAGTTTACTTTGGGAAGCTTACAAGACGGTCATTCGTGGCCAGGCCCTCTCACTGATTGGTAGCGTGAAGTTGGCCAACCGTGCTGAGATGGTTCGACTTGAGGGGGAGGTCACGGCCCTGGAGGAGCGCTTGGAATCTGGGGTTACCGCTGAGGGGTTACATCTACTGGAGTTGAAGCAACATGAATACAGAGCTCTGGTCACTGAAGCTGCTAAGGAAATGGGGAGGGAACAGCAGGGACGCTTGTATGATGTGGGTGATAAGGCTGGGAAACTGCTTGCTTGGTTGGATAAGAGGGAGAATGCAAGTCGTGTCGTCCCTGTGATTGTTGCGGAGAATGGAGAGTGTTGTACAGACCCTGTGGATATTGTTGCATGTTTTGCCGATTATTTCCGCGAGGTGTACTCCCAGGTGTCTGATCGTTCAGAGCAGGACTCCTGCCTGCTATTGCGTGATATTGCACTTCCCCGATTGTCTGACATTGATAGAGATGCTCTGGATGCCCCGCCTACTGTGGACGAGATTGCCGCTGCTGTCCGTTCGGTCCGATCCGGCAAGGCCTCGGGCCTCCCCATTGAGCTATACAAACTGCGCCCGGATTTGCTAGCTCCTCATCTGCGCTCTATGTTTCTTGAGTCTTTGGAGGTGGGTTTTCTCCCGCCAGACCAGAGACTGGCCACTATTGTTGTCATCCACAAGGATGGTAAACCTCGGGATTGCTGTGCCTCTTTTCGACCCATTTCGTTGATTAACGCGGAACCTAAAATCTTGGCCAGGTTGCTGGCGACACGTTTGGCGACCGTTATTGGGGAACTGGTTCACCCTGATCAGTCCGGCTTTATACCGCAACGTAACACGGCGCTTAACCTCCGAAGGTTGCATGGCGTCCTGGCACGGGCCGAGACGCTGCGTGAGCCCGCCATCTTGGCGTCCTTAGACGCTACGATGGCGTTTGACACAATAGAATGGCCGTATTTGTGGGCGGTTCTTGCTAAGTTTGGTTTCGGTTCGGAGTTCGTTCGGTGGGTCAAATTGCTTTACGCCGGTCCCATGGCTCAGGTGGTGGTCAATGGTCGGGTCTCTGCGCCCTTTGCTCTGAGCAGAGGGACGCGACAGGGCTGTCCCTTGTCCCCCTTGTTGTTTGCTCTCGCCTTGGAACCGCTGGCGGCCTGGTTGAGGTGGGAACCGTCCCTGAAGGGCATTAGGTGGAACTCGGAGTTTGAAGACCGTGTATCTCTCTACGCTGATGATATTCTGCTCTATCTTACATCACCCCGTAAATCCCTCATTGTACTGTTTGATGTCTTAACGTCCTTCCGCAAAAACTCGGGTCTTGTCATCAACTGGTCGAAGTCCTGTGTATACGTCCTGTCGGGTGCCGCCCCCCTTCTGCCAAGTGGTTGTCCTATCGCGATTGTGAAAGATGGCTTTAAATACCTGGGCATTTTTATCACGCTGAGCCCTGCACTGCGGTTTGACCGTAACTTACTGCCCCCTCTTCAGCGCCTTCGGGCGGATGTGGTCGCTTGGGGGAAACTTCCTCTCTCTCCCCTGGGTAGAGCGGCATTGTTTAAGATGATGTCACTGCCCCGCTTCCTCTACGCTTTGCAAAACACACTTGACGTCGTCCCGGCTACATACTTCCGTGAGGTTGAAAGTTTACAGAGGCAACTGGTGTGGGGGGGTAGGCCCCGGATCGCCATTGCTAAATTGTCGCTCCCGTGGTACGACGGTGGAATTGCTTTACCTGATATCCGTCGCTATTATTGGGCGTCTCAACTGGGGGCGATAAATCATTGCATGTATGGCCCTTTGCCGAATCCGGCCTTCGAGATGGACAAATGGTTGTTACCGGGGGGCGACTTCAATAGAGCCCTCTACTCGAAAATCACCCCTCGCAACGTGACGGGCCCCACCAGGACGGCCGTCCAGGTGTGGCGACATGCTTCCATGGCGCTTGGGTGGACTGGTAAATTGACTCGTGCCACCCCCCTGTACGCGTCTGATAGACTTGGCTCACTTTGGCAGTTCCGGGGGTTTGATAGGTGGGACTTGATTGGTATCAGCAGGATTGATGATGTTTGGACTAAGGGGAGAATGAAGACGTTCGAGGAATTGAAAACCGAGTACGCTTTGAGCGATCGTGAATTTTTTCGCTATGCGCAGGTCCGCCACGCGGTGCTCTCGGTCTTCCCTTCGGGTGTGGAATACCGGAGTCGTCCCCGCTTGAAGACAGGGTACTGGACGGACATGTTCCTGATAGTACGATTTCGCTTATTTATAAAAAATTAATCAACTCCAGGTCTGATCTCCTGGTTCGCCTTAGAGAGGTCTGGACTGGTGATGGGCTGGAGCTGGACGATGAGGACTGGCAGGCAGCGATCTCCTCCCCTAAAGAGGTGGCCATCCAGGCGCGCCTTAGATTTGTGCAACTTAAAATCCTGCATAGAGTGTATGTCACTGGTCCCCGTTTGGTACACATGGGCTTCTCTGTGGATGGTTTGTGTCGGCGTGGATGCGGTCTCCTGGGCACCTTTTTACATATCATCTGGGAGTGCCCTGAGATAGTGCGATTCTGGTCCCGTGTGCACGAGGTGATGAGTGAGGTTACGGGGGTGCGATCGATGCCGGAAGCTAGGAGATGCTTGCTGAATGTATGGGAACCGAATGATTACTCCGTGTCGCAGCTTCGGTGGGTGACCTTGGGCAATATGATTGCCAAAAGAGACATTGCGCAACTGTGGGGCGCTCAGGGCCCGCCCGGGATTCGGAAATGGAAACAAAACATGGACTGGTGCATGTTCAGAGAAAAAACTGTATATATTTCTCGAGGTACCCCCCGAAAATGGGGGAAGATATGGACTCAATGGAACACTTACCGTGGTGATATATGTGCCCCTCCTCTTCCTGACCCAGATGTAGCACCCACGTCCCGGTAACCCGAGGGTTCCTTCACATACTATTGTATACTGGTTGCAATTTGTCTCTTCTGCCCCCCCCCCCGTGAGATTCTTTCTCGATGGAACAAATGCTCATGGTATTGCCCTTCCCGCTCCGCCACCATGTACTGCAACGTTGTGTATACTGATGTCTCTTTTTCTTCTCTCCTTGCAAGTTGTTTGTGTTTGTGTTATAAAATCAATAAAAAGTTTCCAAAAAAAAAAAATCACCAGTCATGGCCACACCTATATTAGAGCCTAGAAGAGAAAACATAATAATTGAAGATCAAGCTTGTGAGTGTGGATGAGTAATATCACTAAGAGAACAGATAAATGAAACCCCAAGAAGAGCTATACCAAGTTGTTCAAAAGAAATACGATTAGAAACGTCCACAGGAACTAAAAGCGCCACAATAGTGTCACCAGGAGAAATAGAAAGGTGGGCACAGGGGATGGACAAACCAAATCAACAGCCAGAGGTTTTAGACATTTATAAATTAAAAGTTCAATTGTAAGAAATGATAGCTGGAAATGTGAGAATAGACAGACTAAATACTGACAGTGAAGAAGAATTGTTGCTTATATGTAGAAGTATAACTAGAAATGTAAAGATACTCCATGAAAATCTGACAGAGCTTGATTCGGAAATATAGGTTGAAATAGGGAGATCAAAAGTATTGCAGAAACCTTACAGAGTAGACTTTACTGACAAAGATTTGGAAAATATGAATGTGACAGGGAGAAAATTACAGGTTAAAGAATGAATGGCAATTTGGCAGAAATAGGGAGATTTAGGCAGGTGGACAACAAGGTGGACAAAGAAAAAGGAGGAAGCACAGGCAAAAAGAACCACATCAGAATATTTATTAAGGGAACCCAAAAAGGCAGAAAGATTGTATCCCATGAGAGAAGTGCCAGGAGGAGGATATGTACATGTTCCATGCACCCGGCAGGATATTTTATCATTTACTAATGATTTCCCAAAATTACGAGAATAGCCAGTTGAATGGTGTAGACAGTTCGAAAGGTTTGTGAAAGTTTCTAAAGTTTTGTTGAAAGATCTGGATGGATTTTTTGACATAGTAGTACCTGCAGATTTGTGGACAGAATGTAAAATCACAGTTGATTGGCCTAGTGAAGAATACCCAAGAGATGAGAAAACTGGAGCACCTTCAGAGGAAGTAATGAAGAAATATCACCAAATGATCACTTACTTGAAAGGGAAAATTCCCCCAAAAGAGACAGACTGGATTAAAATAGATAGAACGACACAAGAAATAAATGAGACTGTACACGCTTACTATGAACGTCTGCTACAAGTGTTCAAGCAGTATAGTGGATTCGAGAATATTAGGTACAAAGGTATGGAACATTTTGTGTATCGATTTGTATCTGGTTTGAGACCTCAGATTTGTCAGATGATTTAAAACCATATGTTGTGTTGGCATGGAAAGCCAATAGATGAAGTTTTAAAATATGCAAAATACTGCGGAGATGAGATAGAAAATAGATGTAAAAAGTTAGAAGAAAAGGTCATGTGGGCACAAGTAAAATTGGCAGAGCAGCAAAAGCTTAAATTAAATATTCAAAACAGTGACCAAAGTAGAGGAACAGAACAGAATGAAAATAATGGGGGGAAACTGAAAGGGAAATTGAGCAGAGAGGAAGCGAAGAAGAAATTTCCTGGTCATGGGTGGGGAAAATTGGGACATTGGAAAAACGAGTGTAAAAATATTCGAAATAATAATGGCCCAAATCAAAATTTAAATCCACAGACGCAGAATGAGGTGGAATTGAGTCAACCGCAACCGGTTGTTATTCAACAGAGTCAGTTACCACCTGCCCCTATGGCAAATTTTGTTAAAAGACCGAAGTACAGTGTGGAAGCCGGATTTCCAGGAGAAAGTGGTAATCTAAATTCAGTAACTTCACAATTTCTTTTGCAGAACAGTTGTTCTTCTGAAGATGAGCAATGACGGTGCCTGAGGGGGGAGGAAGAGGAGTGTGCACTTCACATATCCTTACAGGTAGATCAGTCAGGTCCATATATTTATGGAAAGGTGGAAGGAAAATATATTACCTTTCTATTGGATAGGGGTGCTACCGGTTCTACTGTGAGAACAGCAGACATTTCAAACCAACCCCTCTCAGGTGAGGCAATCCAAGTAATTGGTGTTTCAAATAAACAGATTAGAACTCCAGTTACAGAACCCATGGAGGTATGCATTGGTAATTTTAGAGAAATGCACAAATTCGTAGTATGCGATTCTAGTCCTGTAAATCTGCTAGGAAGAGACTTACTGTGCAAGATGAACTGTACAATTTATTGTACACCAGATGGTGTTACAATACAGACTCCCGATGAGGATGGTATCTACAAAATAAGGCTAGCGAAGCAAGGTACAGAAGTTGATGAGATGTATTCAATGATGACAAAAGATGACTTACCTGATTAATTAAAATTGACAGTAAATCTTGAGGTAAGGGATTTCACTGGAAAGGAAGTAGGATTAGTGGCAAATGTGGATCCAGTAAAAGTGAATGTGAAAGTAAACGCCGTTTACCCAAACACAAGACAGTACAAAATGAGCCCAGAATTAAAAGCAGGTGTTATTGCAGAAATAGAGCGAAGGATTCAACAAGGCATTTTAAAAGAAATAATGAGTAGTCCTTGTAATTCACCTATAATTGGCATTAAGAAACCTTACGAGATATATCAGAGAGTGCAAAAGTAAATAAAATAGTGGTGCTCTGTTGTCCTATAGTGCCGAATCCAGCAGTAATACTGTACCAAATACCATGGAGTGCAGGATGGTTTACAGTAATTGATTTGTGTCATGCATTCTTTTCCATCCAGTTACACCCAGATAATCAATATCTCTTTTCGTTCAAATTTGAAAACTTTATCTATGTGTGGAATCAAGTTGCTCAAGGGTACACAGAAAGCCCATCAATTTTTAATCAGATTCTGAAGAAATGTTTAGAAACACTGGTGATGGCCAGAAATTCAGTTTTAGTCCAGTATATTGATGACCTGCTGGTTGTATCATCAAGCACACGAGATGATTGTGTCCAGTGAGAAGAGTTACCCCTGAAAGGATAAAAATAATAAAACAGATGCAGTTACCACAGTCCCAGAAGGAAATTCGAATGTTTCTTGGTGTAATAGGATAGTGCAGGCAATGAATTGTAGGTTTTTCCTTACTGGCTAAACCACTAATACAAATGACAAGAAAACGAGCAAAAGATCCTATAGAATGTGATGATGAAAGCATGGAGGCTTTAGTGAAATTAAGAAATTGTCTATGCGAAGCCCCTGCTCTTGAAATTCCAGATTATACAAAAGAATTTGCAGTATTTTGTTATGAACAATATAATTGTGCTTTCGACATGGGTTGATGCGACGTCCAGTGGAATATTTCTCTGCAACTTTGGACCCTGTAGCCTCAGCATTACCTGGCTGTTTAAAAGCAGTGGCTGTTACTTGCATGAGTATTGAACAAAGTGAGCCCATTGTGATGGGACATCCCTTAAAGGTTAATGTCCCTCATTCAGTCAAAATTCTTCTGACCAGAACCCGAACCCAATATCTTACTCCAAGTCGGATGACTAAATATGAAAGAATCATATTGAGAGCAGATAATGTAACAATAATCAGATGTACTATCCTAAACCCAGCGACATTGTTACCTGATATTTATGGAGAAGAAGTGAGGGATGATACTGAACATGACTGTTTAGATGTTACTAAATATTTTACCAAACCTCGCCCAGACATACAGGAAGTGCCCCTAAAAGAATGTGAAAATGAGCTGTATGTAAACGGCTCGTGCCTGAGACACGAGGAAGGAGGGTTAAGTGCTGCTTATGCTGTCTGTACATTGGCTGGAAAAGTCGAAGCATCCGACTTACCAAGAGTCAAATCTGCACAGATAGCTGAATTGATTGCTTTAATTAAAGCTTGCAAAATTGGGAAAATAGTATTTAAAAGAGCTTCTAGAAGCAATACAATTACCTAAAGAAGTAGCTGTGGTCAAATGTGCTGCACATCAGTCTGGAAATGACTATGTGACTGCTGGTAATCATTATGCTGACCAAGTTGCTCAGTATTGTTCCAAAACAAAATTGGCAGTAAACAAGAAAATTGAAACAACTGGAATCAGATGCCAACTTATACGTATCTCAGCATTAGAAACATGGGATGAAGTAAGGAATTTGCAAGAGGAGGTGGAAGTCAGTGAGAAGGAAGGGTGGATAAAAGTAGGATGTCAAAGGAGAGAAGAGGATAGTGTCTGGATTTATCCAGATGGTAGACCGGTCATGCCAGACTGCTTACTCTCACAATCAGCCAGAATCTATCATGGTTACACACACATAGGTAGAGATGCCATGATTAGACTGTTTATACAAGATTGGTTCAATCCAAAGTTTCTGTCGGAGAAAGCCTTTGCCAGAGATGTTTTATTTGTCAACAGAACAACCCAGGTAGAATGACCGTGGTCAGTTGGGGAAGGATTGGAAAGGCAGAAGGACCATTTGTGAGGTTACAGGTAGATTTAATTCAGTTACCACCATGTAGGAGATTGAAGTACATCCTTGTCATAGTATGTTTGTTTTCACAGTGGGTGGAGGCATATCCTACCAGAAGAAATGACAGTATAACCGTTGCCAAATTGTTGTTGAGAGAACTGATAACTCGTTTTGGTTTTTCAGTAGCTGTGGAATCAGATAGAGGTTCTCACTTTAATAATGAAATAATTCAACTGATCTGGGTTGCATTTAAAATTGAACAGAAATTGCACTGTGCTTATCGTCCATAGGCTTCTGGAGTGGTAGAACAATTGAATGGCACGATAAAATCAAGTTTGGCAAAGGTGTGCGCATCTACTTCACCGAGTTGACCAGATGTACTACCTCTTGTTCTGATGGGACGCAGAAATATTCCTGGTAGAAACACAGGGTTGAGTCCCCATGAAATACTCATGTGAAGAACAATGAAATTAGCTTTTATACCAGGACACAAACTGTTAAGCATAACTGATGATCTGGTAATATACTATTGTAAAATATTGACTGACCTAGTGTGTTCTGTCTCTCACCAGGTTGGAGAAATACGGAATAGCCAGGAAGCCGGACCAATCACACAATCTAAATCCTGGAGATTGGGTGGTGGTGGTGAAGAATCACACCGAGAGACGCGTCTTGCACCAAAGTGGAGTACACCAAAACAGGTCATACTGGTCACAACAACCGCAGTGAAATGTGCAGGTCTGCCTAATTGGATACACACTAGTCATACCAAGAGAGTTCCAACTCCTGATGATGAAAATACTCAATTGATACCAGCAGTTGAGAGTGCAAATTGTTGTGCAGCTGAGGAATCTAGATTGACAGATTTCAAAGTAGCGGACCAAGAACAACCAAGCACTAGTCAGGAGGATTGGATACCGGTGGTTGACATCCCTGATGTAAATATTAAAACAAGAAGCAGAGCACACTTAGAAAAGCAAGAAGCTAGTGAGGACCAGGCAGGTATAGAAGAACAAGCTCAGAAAATTGAGTTTGAAATTGTTGGACACCCTGAGCAGGAACAGGTAAGGAAAGAAAAATACACTCAGACAGAGGTGAATAAAAAGATTCACTGATTTGAGGAGGGATAGTTAGGCTTAGAAGAACACGTTCAGGCGGCAAATAAATCAAGTGCAATAAGACCTGAGCAGGACCAGTTAGGAAAAGAAGAACAAGTTCAGGAAGCAGAAAAGAAGACTAGAATAAAACCTGAACAGAACAAGATAGAGACAGCAGAACATGTTCAGGCAAATGATGTCACAATAACCAGGTCAGTTAGAGAGGGATTCGGAAGACAAAGAAAATGAAATAGTGCCACAACCTAATGTAAATAAAAGAACACTCGAGAGTGATGAAGAAATTGAAAGTGCAGTGCAAACAAAAAGAGTTAGAAAAGGCGATAATTTGCCCAGATATGTTAAAAGATTGAGCTATCACCTAAAGACAATAAATGAAGAATCTGAGCAAGTGAATGAAGTCACTAGTCAGTCAGGGCAGTCAAACAAAAACACAAGACGAAGGAGTCAAGGAATAAAAATTCTGAATAATAAATTCAAAGGCCCTGAGTGGACCTATGTGATCTTGAGGACCTTGAGAATCTTGATATAAATGAAGAAAGTGATGAGGAAATAAATGCTGATCAGATTGAAGGAGGAGAAGTGAGACCCCCTTGAAAACAATAAAAGAAGTTTAGAATTTCTCTGAAACAAAGTAAAAGAAAGAAGAGAAATCTTCTTAAAATGGCCTAGGATAGAGCCGCTGAAAGACTAAAACGGAATTGTATAAAGAAATGCTGTAGAATGTGCATATGTAGCATTTTATTAGTGATTATAGTATAGTTGTGTTTAACTATAGTAATACCATATGTGATGAGCATCGAAAAGAAAAATAGTAGAGATTCAAATGGAAAATCAGCTAACATAATAGGAGATAGAGTAGAACTAGAACCATCAGATGAGTCAGAGATACATCACACAGTAACAGATAATAACACAGCTTTAATTGTTTTCACCAAGTTATTGTTTCAATGGGTAGACACTATGGAGATTAGTGATTGTTAAGTGTGTATGAAATTGCCAGGTTCGGTAGCAGAAGGTGTTACATATCACCATTTATGCCTAACATATGGCATATCATGTAGTGTATTAACAAGTTTGTTCTATAGAATAGGAAAATTACACTATTATGATTCGAATTTAGATGTGATTTTACCAGAGGTTCCCATTCGAAAGAATATGAATTTAGTGCTTAGTAATAAAGTTGCACAATTTATGGGAGAATTTTTCTTAACACAAAAGACGATAGATATAGCTGAAGCTCATAAGAATAACTTAACTTGCTTATTAAAATAGGATGAAAAGATATTTGTGAATTTAGTAGAAGAAAGGAGACAAGATTTTCAGAAGAAAGCCAAAGAGCAGAAAAGCCATGTTCCACCATGGGCGGAAAAGGAAAGAATTTATACACCTGGCAAAACACATGCTGCGATGTCTCTAGACTTTGAAAAGAAGGGGAAGATCTGTTTCCTTAGGTTAAAGACTAACTATAACAATGTATTTATTGGCTCCCGTGAATGTGAACAACATTTTTTGATTCTTGGAGGATGGGGACTAAAAGGAGGAACTGATCGAGTATTTCCTGGAATTTATTATGTGTGTGGGGATGAAGTTTATTTTAAGCTACCTGCACGATGGTACAGGAGTTGCTATTGTGGGATAGTATTCCCTAAAGTCAATTACGTGAAAAGAATCACTGGAAACAATGAAAATAATAGTGAACTAATCCGAAATAGAAGAGCTAGTCACAAAAATAGTAGGTGGCATATTTAGTGCATTCATACCTTCAGTGGGAGTAGTCCTAAATTCGCATAGAATTTACTTGTCAATTATCCACAGTAGTTGATCGTTTATCAACTGATGCTGCTGGAGGTTTTCTGATGATCAATACCAAAATGGTTGCGATCAGATCGATAGTTTTGCAAAATCGATTTGCCCTTGATATATTATTGGCAAAAGAGGGTGGAGTCTGTAAAATGTTGAAAGCGCAACATTGTTATACATACATTTCTGTCAAAAGTGTGGAAATTGGAGGGTACATCAAGAACATTATAAAATTGGAAGAAGATTTGAAACCACTGGAAGTTGACAGTGTATGGAACAAATTAACAAATAGTCTAATATCAATAGGTTCATGGTGTGCTAACCTGGGAAAAGGAGTAGTAGCTAAAATAATAATTCCCATACTTGGAATAACAATGATAGTCTTAATAATAATGATTTGGTGCAAATGTAGTAGGAGGAGAAGAAAGTACGAAGTAAATAAGCAAGGAAAAAAAAGGAAGTACGAAGAAATTAGGCTTGAAGAGATGAAAGGAGAATTATACAAGAAATGAAAAATGTGAAGGACAAAGAGGATGTTGAAACTGAAAAGTCAGAGAAGGGAGTTGATATGTGCTAAAGTTGGTTTGTGGTTGGGGTTAAGTCGTTTTTTTTTATGGCATAAATGCCATCAGAGAGGGGATTGATGGAGCAAGGACTCGTGAAAAAGAGACTTGCTTGGACGCTATTCTCTCATATAACCCCATAACTAAGTACTAATAATTGTTTGTTATACCAATTTTGCTCAAAATCCTACATTTTCTAGAAAGGAGGAAGTTTACCCATATGTTTTACTAACAAGTAACCCGAGTGTGACTAAAGATGGCTGCTAACTCGGAAAAATGAAATGCATAATCGTCAACTGCATGACGTCTTAACGCTTGGAGGGAAAAGTTTGCTTCTGCGCAATAGCACTTAAAATGTCCGCTTGGAAGCTCACATGCTAAGTATCTGCCTCGCTGAAACTAGAAAGAGTTATGTAATAAATGCTAATGCAATTATAGTCTTTATAAGTAAATGGGAATAGAGTAGAGATAGGTGGTATACAGTGAAGTCATTTTATTTTGAATGTAATATTTGTTCTCTTGGCCTCATTATTAGTTTGCATTTGGGCCTTAAATGAGCACTAAAGTCTGAAAACCATGTGAGCTGGGTTGCTTGCGTGGAAGGGGCAACTCGCCAACTCCTAAAACAGTGACCTCAAGTCTTGGGACCAGGCCAAGGACACTCTTTACAGGTCCTGGGAACCAGCTGAACATCCTGAAGATTCAACAGTCAACTGTTGAAATAATATACATTGCTGTTGATACATTTGTGAAATAAAGCTTGGGAGAAACAAATTAATGGGCGGGAACATAAGACAATGGCCTTAAAGAAAAGTATTAAGCCATAGCATGTTGTGATGATCATCCCCTCATGTCGTCCAATCAGATTTAGGAGTTTCATAAAGTTGAAACATTAGGGGTGGTGCATCTCCCTCAGAATAGTATAATTGGGGTAGTTAATTAGATTAGGTACTCTTGGCCAGTTATAGCAAGAACGTGGTGAGACGGAAAAACTGTCCGAATGCTGATTGAAACCTAGAGAAGCAGACTTAGTTTAAAGTTAGAAGAAGACCACGGAATACTCGAAGAGGTGATAGAATTAGAAGAAGATTGCGGAAGAATTGAGGAGGTAATATATTTTAGAAGGAGAGCACGGAAGAATCGAGGAGGAAATTAGTATCAGAGAGGGGTGATACGCAGGCGTCGAATCCAGAAGAGGTCATCTATCCTGTCCTGAAAATCTGTCCTGAATACCTATGTCACCTGAATCTTTCCAGCGACCATTAACTCTTGGCCAGAGGGGTCTGATTTCACACCATCCTAGGTATGCATAACTGTGTATTGTGTCAATGTATTTCTCTCTCTTTCCTCTGTTTCATGAGGTATTCGTTATTGCTAAATCTTATACTAAATTGGTATATTTGATCATACTTCCTTGGAGACACGGAGTTAACACTATAAATTGTTTGCTCTTCTGAATAATTTGATAAACATTTAAAAGGCACCTGGGTCTGTGGTTTATTCAAATAAATAATAAGGTAAATGAGCCTATGTCATAATCATCACTTCTGATCAACTAAAATAGATCAGTTAGTCATAAATAGGGCTTCAGATCAGTAAAGGAAGTAGAAAAATAATCTACAATTGCTAAGCACAATAAATTGATCCCCAGCGGTGTTTACTGACCTATATAGTGTGTGTGTGTTTATGGGCACTGATGAGTATTTAGTAATAGATGTCCGCAGATTGGTTGCCCGCTAGATCTCCTTTCCATGCCAGTGTTGGTGCGCCTTGGTGTGTCTTAGAATGCCCATGTCCCAGTGGTGGTTCCCCAGTGGAGGTGCCTCTATGTCAGCCTCCACATGTTAGTATATTAGCATCACATCCCCAGGTGGTGTCCTTGTGTTAGTGTTCCTATGCATTGTAACTTTTCTGGTATTATATACTAATGTCTTATCCTTATGTGCTAGCATCCGTGTGCCAGTACATAAGTAAAACTGCTCTGTGTCACATCGTTAGTGTTTGGGTACCCATATACCCCTGTGTCATTGTAACCTTGCCAGGAATAGTGCTCTTGTTGCAGGGTTTCCTGTGCCAGTGTCCTAGCCTAGTTGATTTGCCTGTGTCAGTGCTGGTGCCTGGTGCTGTTGCTATCCCTGCGTCAGTTTCCTTGAATCAGTGCTGGGCCACCATGTATCAGTAGACTCACCTTAGTGTTCATTATCTACATTTGCTCTAATCTTCTTGTACCATCCTAAATCTACTCCAAAGCACTACTAGGATGGAAGAGTTTATATTTCTTTCTTTCCCCTAGTGCTCCGAAGTCGACTCACAATGGTGTATAACCATTGTGAGTCGACTTTGAAGCACTAGGGGAATGGAAGAAAGAGCCCTGAGGGTAAAGATGGGCAACAGATGTATGATCTAAAAAATGGATCAGAGTATTTTATTTCAAAAGATAACTTGAAAATAGCTGAGATAATGTTTTCGTTAGGGAGAGAGAGACTCACTTCAAAAATACATTTCACTAATCCATACATTACCGTGACTCATGCAGTACCATTTGAATCATGAAAGTTGTATTTTTTTGGAATGTATATTTTATATTGTGGTTTTTTTCTTTGTACTTTTATGATCTTAATAGTATCGAATAAAGTAAGTTGACTGGCTGACACATGCAGCATTAGGATTGTCCCCCATATCACCTGTTTAGAGATGAACAGGGCAGGAGCAGTTCACTGAAAAGTAAAGCACTTGTTTGAAGTTTATTTCGCAATGCAGTAGAGTCCTTTAATTTTAGCTTACTTGCTGAACATTTTCAGACATCAAGGAAGTGCTAACACAAGCCGTTTTGTTTTAAAAACAATCTCTTGTCCTGCCAGCCTTGCCTACTGCCAGGTGCATTTGGGGGCAAGCTTTAATATGAGGTTGTGTGATCCTGCCAGTCTCTTTCTCAACTTCGTGACTGTCATCCTACAGCAGTTTCTATACACTAGAGGACCCAGAGCAGGAAAATAGCACAGAAACTTAACTTTTCTCCTGCCCGAGAGATAATAAAAAAGTAGAAATTATGTCCTATATTGGGTCAAAGGCCAGGTGAATAAACAAGCTAATTATATTAGAGATTCTGTGCATAGCAGAGAAACTCTGATGTTTTGCTATCATCGTGATTAACCCCTTTAGTGCTGCCGTCGGCCAATGGTCATCGCGAGCACTACCTTGCCAGTGCTGCGTACGTCCGTTGGCCGACGCGGCCGCACCCGTTTCTTCGAACGTTCTGCACTGGCGCTGAACGTTCGAAGCAGTAAACGGGTTAAAGCTCAAGCTTGTTTATTTGCATGACAGCTGGTCAGATAGTATGCACTATTTGCTATTTAGCCTGTATAGGGTAAGTAGTGAATTTGTTTACTACTTGCACACTTGCGACAAAAGGGGCATAACTTCTAATATTATGGAGGGGCACAATAAAGAGCAGAGAAACTTCACTTTTTTGGCAGACATTCTGTTAAAGAACTCCCAACAATGTTGGGAACGACCATCTATTGCATGGTATCACCGCAGATGTTTGGCTTCTCTAGTTGATCTCATTTTTGTTGGCCATTGGACGCAGTGCACTTTACTCCTGCTCACCAGTGCTGAGGTGCCTGTGCTCTCCCTTTTAAACATGATCGGATTGGCATTTACCCAATTGGCACCTTTGATTTAATAATACATCCCAAATATTTAGTACTACATGTACACAGGTCCTGCAAATTAAAGGCTTACAGTGGGCTACAGCACTCATTGTGCAATCCACTAAAGAAACACTGTAAAGCATGTCTACAGGCCTGCCTTTGCAACCTGTGTTTGCAGTTTTAAACTGCCATTCCGGCTGCAAAAATAAACCTTTTTGCCAGCCCTAACCCTTCCTTTTTAGGTTGAAGCCTATTAGATAGCACAACTGTCTAGATTGCTAAAGACATCTTTGGGACACTTAATGCATTCTGCTCGTTGGGTGTGTATTTCATAACTTACATTTGCTTGCTTTCTATTTGCTGGCTTTATTTGTTTTAGGCTGTACAGCATGTCTTTGTCGCTCCTGTGGAACAACCATCGCTCCTTGTATTCTTCTATAAGTCCTCACTTACTGCAAACTGGCCTTTAAATCGTGTTCTTATCTTGTCACATTTGCTGTGCTTTAAAATAAATATGTCAAACAAAAGGCTCTGTCTTCAAAGGGAGCATGGTATTTGTTTTCAATCTCTGATTTTAAAGTGAGAGTATTTATGTTACAATTTTGTCAGGTAGATAGAAAGAAAAGATGTTTTTCTAGCACACAACAAAATGTAAATATCTGTAAATGAACTGTGCAAATGTTTCAGAATATATCAGAAGTACAAAAGCTCAAATGAAGAACTTTTTTTGTAATTCAGAAATGTAGTGCAAACAAATATTTTAATACAATCAGAACAAATCAGTACACTCGGTGATGTCATTTCCACACACTGTTTGTTATTGTCATTTCAATTGAAAATGTGTTGTCTGTAATGGCAGTGTGCTCCCACAATGCATACTCCACACTACACCCTTTCACTCTATGCCCCTCTACTCTACTCAACACCACACTCCACTGTACGCTACTTCACACTAGACCACTCTGCAACACTCCACTCTGACACTCATTGCCACTTTACGCCACAGAACTCCACCACAGAACACTTTACTTCACTCTACACTACACCACTCCACCATACGCCACTCCACTCTGCTCCATCCTATGCCACTCCACTCTATGAGACTCTACACCACTCAACTCTACTCCACTCCATGACACTCCCTCCACAACACTCCACTCTTCAACACTCTACACCACTAGCTTTTAGCCATGCTGGACAGCAGCCCCCACTGGTGTGCAAAAACGCTAAAACACATTGGCAAAGTCAATAGCTCTTCCATAGGTATAACCTAATGGCTTTGCCAATGTTTGTTAGAACTTGTATATTATCACTAAGGTAGGTCATCAAAGCCCATAGCGCAGAGTGCATGGCTTTTAAAAAGCAGGAGGGGGGAGACCGAGAGGCTCAATTAAGGACGCTAGAAACACGATACATCCTTGAGTTAGATTCCAAAACATTGAACGGTTTAAACTCAAGTGAAGATCTGTACACTTGTCTGTAGTTTATCTTGGATCTGATGGTTGAGATTTCAGGAAAGAGGTCAGAACTGTGTCTTATAAAGTTGCATGGCCAGGAATATTGATGAATCAATGTGTGTACGGCTGTACGCAAGAGAAGTTTCACATTTTATGTATGATTGATTTTCACTTTTTACACATGGGATGGTCTATATGACCTACACAAAAGTAAGTTTTTCGTCTCTTTCCTTTGTTTGTATATCATTTTTTAATAGACTTTTAAGGCAGTGAGGGCGTAGCACGGTCATCACAACACATTTGCCCCCATGGGCTGTATGATTGGATCGGGGCTCCACGAGTCCAAGTATATAAGAATAGACATCTAACCAATGGGAAGCAGCAGCGATGAAGGCAATTACAATATTGGGGTCAGCATACATTAGTGGTATAGGACCCGGTCAGTATTTAGGTTATAGTGGGCACGATTAGGCTACGCTTTGCCTAGTCAATGCGATCCTGTGTCAGTAACACTCATACTAGAGATACTTTGACCATAATATTTTGTACAAAACAACAGCGTATTTTGCACATTTAAAGGCAAATTTGCACATTTTAAATAATTATTTATATTGCTGTATATTTATTTGCGGGATGTTGCACACGCTCAAAATATTTTTGCACTATATTATAGCTGCTGCTAAACTTATGATTTTAGATGTATTATGGAGCCTTGATGTTATTCCACAACAAGGTATGAATTGATTGTATAGAACTTTCTATTTGAATTTGATTGTAAGGTTGCGGAAGTCTGTTGTTTATGTCCTTAGGCCTGATGGTCAGATGACCTGCACTTGCACTTTAAATGGTGAGGCTTGCCAAAATAACGTTATGTGAACAAGGGCTCATAGGGCCCGAAACGCGTCATGGCAGTCATGGGAATGCAAGCAAAATAAAATAAAAGAAGACTGCAAATCACCAGTTTGGGTCCATTTTCGTTTGTTCCGGTTTACTTGGATTTTGAAGCGAAGTTCTGCGTATATATAAATATATATATATATATATAACAGTTATAGTTAGGACCTAGTTTCCATAGGAAATCCGCAACATTCTATTTGGAATAACTTTGGCGCCGGTTGACGAATCTTCGCTAAATTCTCCAAGAAGATGGCCTGCTCCGCTCCTTCCCTGAAAGTTTGGGGGTGATTAGTGAAGTGGAGACTGAGAAAAAAGGGGGTCCCAAAAAGTGTTTTCCCCATGCAATTTTCCATAGGACCTTTAGCCAGGGCTACAGCCCGAACGGCTGAACGGAATTACACCAAATCTCGCAAAAAGGTAGAGTTCGGTCCGCAGATTACCTTTTTTGTTAAATGGTGTAAATCCGTTCAGTAGTTCCTGAGAAAATCAAAAGTAAAATCATAGATATATCTATAGACGAAGTACCATACGTGTACGGTAAGCGTACTGTAAAATGTACAATTACGAGCACGAGCTGCATGCTGATTGGCTGTCAACTGTCTGTCAACACTCCAAACCAGGAAGTGTTGGCAGCCATCTTGTGCCTCGGTAGAACCGAGGCACATGAAAACAGAAAAAGAAAAGCGAAAAACGCGAAAAGTGGGCAGGGTAGAAACACCGTGAACCCCTAGGCCTGCTTATGGGGTCCCACAAGGACCCCCAAGGCCCCAAAACAAATTGCGGTATATGCATATGGTACGCGTACCCTGCCGATCCCCCCAAAAAAATTAAGGCACCACTCTGCAAACGTGCCCCCTGGCACGTTTGCAGAGGGGGAAGTAATTCCCCTTGAATAGTGGGGTCCCTGGGGGTCAACTAGCCCACCAGGTACCTCAAGTAAGCGCCACAGAGCTGCGTTGCAGAGTGTTGTAAAAAGGGGCCTGACCTCATTACACCTCTCTGCAATGCAGCCCCCTGGTGCATACTGGAGGTTCCTGGTGGGCTAGTTGGCCCCCAGGGACCCCCAGTATTCAAGGGGAATTAGTTCCCCCTCTGCAACCGTGCCAGGGGGCTGCGTTGCAGAGAGGTGAAATGAGGCCACGCCCCTTTTTACACCTCTCTGCAACGCAGCCCCCTGGCGCATACTGGAGGATCCTGGTGGGCTAATTGGCCCCCAGGGACCCCCAGTATGCAAGGGGACTTAATCCCCCAACTTAGAACACGCTACAGGGCGCGTTTGCACAGTGGTAAAGGTAGGGGGCGGGGCTTGAGGTGATATGTGTGCAAACATGCCCTGTGGCGCATTTTAAGTTGGGGAATTAATTTGTCTTCAATCCAGAGGTCCCCTAATGGCCAACTAGTCCAACAGGTACCTCCAGTAAGCGCCACGGAGCTGCGTTGTAGAGTGTTGTAAAAAGGGGGCGTGACCTCTGAACATCTCTCTGCAACGCAGCTCCCTGGCGCATACTGGAGGTACCTGGTGGGCTAGTTGGCTCACAGGGGACCTCAGGATTGAAGAGGAATTAATTCCCCAACCTAAAACGTGCCACAGGGCGTGTTTGCACACATGTCACCTCAGGCCCCGCTCCCTTCCTTCACAATTGAGCACAATATTCCTCTAAAATCAGCGGATCTACGAATTCCAATGTACTCACCTGTCATCACGAGTGACGTCAGTGCTGCATCTTTGAGCCCAGTACGGACCCTGAAAAGTAAATCTAAGCGTACTTACCAGTAACTTGTATTTCCTTCCATAGGAATCTATTGTGGGCTTTTCACCAGAAAAGTTTCTGTCTATTTTTGAAACATACAAATATTCCTGTAAAATCAGCCGAACTACGAATTCCGATTTACTCACCTGTTATCAGGAGAGACCTCAGTGCTGCATCTTTCAGCCCACTACTGATCCTGAAAAGTAATTCTAACCATACTTACAGTAACTTGAATTTCCTTCCATAGGCTAACATTGACTGGTTTCACTTGGAAATACTTCTAAGTGTGGAGTTTTGGAACTTTAAAAAATTCCTTTAAAATCAGTCAAACTACGAATTCCGATTTACTCACCTGTTATCAGGAGAGACCTCAGTGCTGCATCTTTCAGCTCACTACTGTCCCTGAAAAGTAATTTTAACCGTGCTTACCAGTAACTTGAATTTCCTTTAATAGGATACCATTGGCTGCTATATAAAAAATATATATAAATTAAAAAATATAAAATAAAATAAAAAGATATTACAATTTCAATATTTTTAAAAACTTTTTTTTCAATTTATATTAAAAATATGTAATGTGAGGGCGTGGCTAGCAGCCATCGATGGCGGCTGCAGCTTAGAGAGGCTCCCGAGCGGTGGAGGCTTCCCGCACTCATCCAACGTAATCATCCGGTAGCTAACAGTGCCAGACGGGGTGGAAGAGAACCGGAGTCCATGCAGCATCCAGCGCTGCAAGTTTGAGGCTGCAACGACGAGTTTGAAACCCCAGAGCGATCGACGAGGCCTGAGAACCGGTGAGGCCTGTCGGCAGCCTGAAAGCATCGGAGCCACAGTAGCCCTTGGGTCCAACCGGAAGCCGACTCCCGGCGGTCACACTTGGCCGGAAGTGCCGGCTCATCGTCGGAGTTGCTCGAGCAGCCGTGATCCTTTCTCTCCCCGGGAGCCCGGTGACACGGGCGGAGCTCCGCGACCCCCAGCAGCAACAAAAGGGGGCCGTGGACGTAACCCGAGGCCTCAATATACGCCGCGGATCGCAATAAAAGGTGCCGCCATTTTTGGCGCTGGACGCGCGCCGCGTCCCTGCAGAAGCGGCCCCTGTTTGGCGGTGGTCGGACCGGGGCCCCGGATACCTGAAAGGGGCTCCGCGACCTCATTGATTTCGCCCTCGGCGACGTGAACACCGGGGGCGCGGCTGTCTTCCCCCCCCCTCCTCGCCTTTCGGATGCGACTTTGAACAGGGGAGAGAGATCATCGGGATACCCACGCCAGGAAGGAAGCCTCATATTAGTGGCACACGGGGTCGCGCCTGCTAACCTATCTGGGCCCACAACACCACGCTGACCGGGAGGGCGGTGAACAATGCGGCCTGACCGGCGGTGGGGGAGAAACTACGTCATTTGCCATTTGGGGACACGGCGCCCTACATTGCCCGCTGTGACGACTGTGGTCAAGACCAACAATCACGAGCACGAGCAGAGTGACTGTCCGCCCTCGCGACAGACCTTACGTTTCAGAGGGTGTCCAACCTGCCCTAATCCGGACACGCACTGCATCATGTCGCAAAGAGGCCCCGGACAAAATGCCGCCCAGGCCAAGCTGGACAAATTTGCGTATGACAAGCACTCCCCACCCCAAGAACAACGCAGAACGGGGGGGGGGAAATGACGGAGATGGAAGGCGCCAAGAAGGCCACAATCGAGGACGTCCTGGCGGCGTTGGCGCAGGTGCAAGCAACAGTGGGTGCTACAGCTACCGAGGTCACGCTGATCCGGGCAGACCTCCACAAAATGTCTAAAAAGGTCAAACAAATGGAAGTGGTCACCAAATCCCTGGTCGAAGATGTATCGGAACTGCAGACGGCAATGGAACGGCTGCAGACGGACAACAAACTGCTTCGTGACAAGTTGGATGACCAGGAAGGGCGCTCTAGACGCAACAACGTCCGAATCTTAGGAGTGCCGGTATCGGAAAACACGGGAGCAATGGACCTCTATGTGGAGGAAATGATTAAGACCAGACTCCAGCCTAAGGGACTATCGAACTTCTTCTCGGTGGAGCGGGCCCACAGGGTACCGGGGGGGAAGCCCAAGACTGGAGGGCCACCTCGGCCAATATTGGCAAGGCTATTCAATTTCAGAGACCGCGACGTCATCCTGCAGGCCGCAAGAGTGGCGCCAGCCATCCAGATCCAAAACTCGAGAATAGCGTTCTTCCCGGACTACACGGCGGAGGTCGCCAGGAGGAGGAGGACGTTCTTGGAAGTAAAAAAAACATTGCGGGAAAAAGAACTACAATATTCGATGCAATTTCCAGCCCGATTGCGTGTTGTAGCAGACAAGAAGGTGTGGTTTTTTGACACCCCGGACGCTGCCCGGGACTGGTTGGAGGGATGGCATACTGTGGACCGACAGCGAAAACCACCCAGACAACATCAGGACCGCGGAGGACACAACGGGACAGGCTCGCAATCATCCGGCCGAAGTGGAGCAGAGGGATCGCCCTCACATGGAATTGCAGGAAATGGCGGAGAGGAATGACCCCTAATCGGACGATGGCTTCGATGACGACTGCTGATCGTCGTCACAGCATTTAGTAGCTGTTTTTTGGACTCTAGCGACACTACCCCAGAAGCACGCAGGGATGCCGCCTGCTCAGGGAGACACTCTCCCCCCTTACACGCAAGTACTCTGGTTGTGGGATGGGTAAAGCGCTCTGCTCAGTTGAGGAGGCGGGCAGTTAAAAGTCCGTTAGGCAGGGATGCAGGGAGGGGGCATTTGGGAGGGGATGGTTTTGTTAAAGTTAGGAACGCACATTCATGGTCAAGGAAAGTAACTAGGCTTCCATATGAATCTAAGCAAGACGAGGGAAACGAACAGGGAGACGCAACTCCCAGCAGAGCCTTTGACAGTGGTTCAACCCTAGGTAGGGGGGGAGGACGGGGAGGGGGTGCCCCCCCGTGGAGTCCTCCTGATCCTTCGTGGGCAGACGCACGCCCGGTACCCGGGTAGCCCTTCCCCATCGCTACACTATCGGCCCCAGAATACCCAATGGCAGATATTTCAAGTCCCGTGAGGGGAGAGGTGGATGTTGAGACACAATGCCCTGCCTTGCGTGTCATGTCCTGGAACGTGAGAGGGCTGGGGGACAATGTTAAACGGGGATTGGTCCTTGCCGCGATTAGGAGACAGAAACCCATGATAACACTACTGCAGGAAACGCATTTAACAGGGGGAGCGGTTAAAGCCTTAGATAGACGAGGATACAAGATGATAGTCCACTCGGACTTTACGTCCGGATCCAGGGGCACCGGAATCCTGATACAGAAAAACACACGGTTTATCCCCCTACTCACAAAAACTGATGACCAAGGATGCTTCGCAGCCCTGCAAGGACAGTGGGAGGGGAAGCTTCTCAACCTGGTTTCGGTATACCTTCCCCCGGCATTACACTCAGTACACCTCCCTAAATTGGGCGAGTTTATTCTGACTCTCCCTGAGGGGGAGATTATCCTTGGAGGGGATTTCAACGCAATTCTTGACACACAACTCGATAGGTTCCCCACACAGGACCCCACGGGGGGAATCCCCCGCCTCCAACGATTCTTAACTGCCATAGGCCTGACTGATATTTGGAGACACCTCTACCCCAGCACTAAACAATACACCTTCCACTCCTCAGTACATGGGAGTTTGTCGAGAATTGACCTCTTTTTAACCCTGGGGGACGGTCTCCAACTCACGGAGGTAATGACGATTCACCCTCGAGGGATCTCGGATCACTCTCCACTTACACTCACACTCTCCTCACAGACAAGAACACGCAGGCGAATGTTCCCCATACAGGCCGCCTATCTCAAGATTCCCCAGGTCCGTAAAGCTCTCATAAAGGTAACGTCGCAGTATTTTACTGACAATATACACTCAGTACACTCCTCCGAGATACTGTGGGAGGCTTATAAGACAGTCCTAAGGGGGGAAGCCATAAACACCATCACAGGGTACAGGCGTGAACGGTCCCGAGAGTTAGATAGTATAGACCTGACTTTGCAGGATTTAACGAAGACGCACAAACAGTGCCCTACTCCTTCCGCCCTGCACGCACTGACACTGCAACAACAGATCTATAGCGACCATCTACGCATGCATGTCAAGGGTCATCTGACGGACACCCAGAATAGGGTCTACGAGGTGGGTGATAAAGCCGGGAAACTGCTGGCATGGCTCGATAAACGGGAAGGGAATTCTAGGGGAATCCCGCGTCTGAGGGACAAATGTGGAACGCTGCATACCAACCCGGAGCGAATTGTGGATCTCCTTGCAGACCACTTCGAACAGGTGTACACCCCTGTCCAGATGATCACCTCAGAAATGGCCAGAGACGTGCTGGCGCCGATCGAGGTCCAAACGCTATCTCCGGAGGCGTCAGGGGAACTGGAGACGGATATCACCGCTGAAGAAATACACTTAGCTATTCATGCCTTGAACCCGGGTAAGGCCATGGGGCCTAACGGGATACCGGTAGAGTGGTATCAAGCAATGCCTGAGGCCCTTAGTCTACATCTGCTGGACATGTTTAAAGAATGTCAGGAAAAGGGCACACTCCCGCCTGACCAAAGAATAGCGACTATAGTGACCATCCCCAAACCGGGCAAACCACCTGAAGACTGTTCATCGTACCGCCCTATCTCACTGCTCAACGTGGAAGCAAAGATACTCGCCAAACTCCTGGCGATGAGACTCTTGCCCCACTTATCTTCTCTGATACACCCGGATCAGTCCGGGTTTATGCCACACAGGAATACGGCGTTGAACCTGCGACGCCTACATGGAGTGCTGGCCAGGGCAGACTCGGTAACGTCCCAGGCAGTAATATTAGCCCTCGATGCCAAGATGGCGTTTGACCTGGTGGAATGGGCGTACTTGTTTGAGGCGCTGTCGCGCCTGGGATTTGGGCCCCGCTTCATTGCATGGGTCAGGTTGCTATATACTGACCCGGAGGCTAGAGTGGTAGCCAATGGCCATATCTCACGGAAGTTTTCACTGGGAAGAGGTACGAGACAAGGTTGTCCCCTCTCTCCCTTGCTATTTGCGATCTCGCTGGAACCCCTCGCCACGCTCATTAGAACCTCGCCCCTACTTAGGGGCGTCTGCTGGAGGGAGGGCTGGGAAGACCGGCTATCCCTCTACGCAGACGACATGCTGGTCTACCTAACTAATCCTACCGACGGAATTCCGGCCCTGTTACAGCTTTGTGATGCCCATGGTAGGGTCTCGGGATATACGTTGAACTGGAATAAATCGGAACTATATGTTCTGAAGGGACAACCTCCAGCCCTTGACCCGAGCTGCCCTCTATGGGTGGCGAGCTCTTCGTTCAAGTACTTAGGCATCCATGTCACCAGGGACCCTACAGAATTCATTGAAAAAAATTTGAAACCCCACGTCGATAGACTCAGACGAGATGTCAACTTCTGGTCAGCCCTTCCGCTGACGCTCTTGGGACGGGCCGCACTTTACAAAATGATGGCTCTGCCCAGGTTTTTATATGTCCTTGAGAACACGCCATACCCGATAGCCCCTAAATTCTTTCAAACGGTGGCGGCATTGGTCTCCAGCCTCCTGTGGGGAACCCACCCTGCTCGTATCGCCCAATCAAAACTACTTAGAGGTTGGTTTGATGGGGGTATCGCCCTACCCAACTTAAAATTATACTACTGGGCAGCGCACCTTAAACCCATCAACCACTGGCTACATGCTTCACAGGGTGAGCCAGCGTTCCGGGCCGACAGGGGACAACTGGGCTCTGACAGCATGTTGGCTCCGCTATACGACCACCGCAAAATTCGCTCCTTAGTGGGACCCACCAAATTAACAGTCGCGGTCTGGCACGCAGCGACAAATGCACTGGGATGGAAAGGGATAATCACCAAGCTGACTCCACTGTGGGACTCCCGAGTCCTCGGTCACATGAGAAACAGCAAAGGATTTTCGCATTGGGACACTATAGGGATCTCCACAGTGGGAGATCTTTGGGAAAGGGGCGGGGTGATACCCTTCAATAGGTTGAAGGAAATATATGACCTCAGTGAGAGGGAACTCTACAGATACATTCAGATACGACACGCAATACTGGCGGTTCTGCCTGTGGACACCGACTTGCCGGAGTCCTCCCCGCTAGAGGATCGTCTTCTTACTGAATTTATGATAGAACGCGCAACATCCCTTATCTATCGCAAACTACTTAACAACTCACCAGACCCAACACTGACATTGAAGGCGAAGTGGGAGGGGGACACTGGTGAGATGGATGAACATGAGTGGAGTGAGGCACTGGCGTCACCTAGGGAGGTCGGCATCTCCTCAAGACTAAGACTAGTACAACTGAAGATAGTACATAGGGTATACTATACTAGAACAATGCTACATCGTATACACAGGATAGAACACCCTTACTGCCTTCGTGGATGCGGGGAGGAGGGTACATTCTTCCACACCATATGGGACTGCCCCCGAATTCAAGAAGATTGGAAACAGATACTACGAACGATCTCGCAAACACTAGAATTAACACTATTACCTGACCCGAAGAGGTGCCTCCTCAATATATGGGAACCTACAGATCTCTCACGGCATGGACGAATTTGGGTCACAGTAGGATTGATGGTAGCGAAGAGAGATGTCGCACAGCGCTGGGGGGTTCCAGAAACACCGACCAAGTCACAATGGTGTTTGAACATGGACAGGACAATGGTGACAGAAAGGGCGGTATACTCTAGCCGCGCCTGCCCGGGGAAATGGAATAAAATCTGGTCAAAATGGAATATATACAGAGGTGAGATATGTGACCCATTGCCGGAGGATGACCTGGACGATTCGGATGAAGAGGGGGAGGAGGGATAGTTGAATAAGCGATATGTGAGATCAATGGGACCAGATAAAGAAGGGGGGACACTTTTTACAATACCTCGTAGGGCTATAGGTCCGGAAATGCGTGGAAGTACACGTTACAGGCCTACAGGCTTAGACATAGAATTAAATCTTATGGGAAGTGACAAAACTACGGAAGGCTCTGTCATGGGACACCTAGAAAAGATACTTACGAATGATCAATATCACACTAAAACTGACCACAATCTTGTTCCTAACGGTTACTCTGTTTGTTTGTTTAGTTATAAAACTGGGAAATCAACAACCATTATTTTCTGACGAACTGCTTTGAAGGCCACGACCTGTGATTGAATAGGCTGCAATGCTCGATATTTTGCTGGCTATCTCTTCGAAATGTATGTGATGTAGCACTGAAATTATGACTAAAAGATAGCGGCCAGCCCACTGGGTTGTAGGCGTTCCGCAGTGTAATTGAATGATGCAATAAAAGTATTTGATCCCAAAAAAAAAAAAATGTAATGTAATTTAAAACATAAAATATCTAAAAATAAATACTTTAAAACAATGTAGTAAATCAGTATTCAAAAAATATAACAATTAATACATTTAAAAATTATCATTTACAAAACCTTTGAAATTCACTGAAAAAACCATAGGTTTCAGCCACGTTATAGTTAGGAATTAGCATTTAAAAAACCTTAGAAGTTCACTGAAAAAACCATAGGTTTCAGCCACGTTATAGTTAGGAATTAGCATTTAAAAAACCTTAGAAATTCACTGACAAAACCATAGGTTTCACACATGTTATAGTTAGCTGGACATTTCACTCATACAAAACCATTGAAATTCCCCCGTTATAGTTAGTTCAGCTAACTATAACTCGCGCGCCCGCAATGCACTACTGATGACGTCACATATTACATACCTCATGACATGGTCAGTAACATCACTCATGACATCACTTATGACATCCCAAATGACATCACTGATGACATCATCCTTGTGAAAGAGTGGCAGACCTCCTCTCAGCGTAATATAACCTTTGATACACACATTCAAAAATAGAAACAAAAATTTTCAAAAAAATGGAGATATCAATACCAGTTACAACAACCTATTCAGTAATTCCAAAATCTACATACACATCCATTCATTCACCAACAGTTCTATAGAGTCACTCATACATGTACTCACTCATCATATGTACTCATACACCTATACATCCTGTTACACACCGATACTCTTTTATAGAGTTACTCACACACATACTCACACATTCAAATAAACTATCAAACATTCATTTACTTGCATATACAGCTATACACACACCACTCCACTTACTTCTACAGAAACGTACAATTCTTACTCTCTTAAACAATCACTTATAGAAACATATACTTATTTATACAGGAACTCTTCCAATCTTTCACTCTTACATATACTCACTTATACACATCAATACTCACATATACTAGTTTAAAACATATGTACTTACTCATAAAGACACTATTGAGACAGGCATTCACTCATTAACACACCCAAACACACACTCATCCACCCATACAGTCCTGCACACATGCTGTCTTCAAAACACATACAAACAGTGAGTCACTCATTCATGCATCTATGCGCTAAGTAATACTCGCCACCAAACCATACAGACACTCATACTGATGCTCAAAAAGCCAACTAATAACTTATATAGACACTCATGTAGCTACTCACCAACCCATGCAGCCACTTATAGACAAAGTGAGACACTGATACAGATATTTACATATTTAAACATTACTCGCTAATACATGTATTCATTAAGATGCACTTATGCACAAGATGTCAGTTATGCAATCATGTTTTTACAAAAAACACATCCATTTAGACATTTATTTACCCATTTATTCTTCCATCAACCTTTAGAAATACATATATAAAAAATATTTATTTTTCAGACAGACACACATTCACTGGATGATGTCATCAGTGATGTCATTTGAGATGGCATGAGTGATGTCACTGACCATGTCATGAGTAATATGTGACATCATCAGCAGTGCATTGCGGGCGCGCAAGTTATAGTTAGCTGAACTAACTATAACGGGGGAATTTCAATGGTTTTGTATGAGTGAAATGTCCAGCTAACTATAACGTGTGTGAAACCTATGGTTTTTTCAGTGAATTTCTAAGGTTTTTTAAATGCTAATTCCTAACTATAACGTGGCTGCAACCTATGGTTTTTTCAGTTTAGGTTTCCTAAACAATAAACAGCACAGCGGTTTGGGCGATGGAGGGCAATACATTTCAGCATAGGTGATCCAGAATAACATGCCAACATGACAAATCAATAAAACACCACTCCTTTCCGCTGACGCTCACCTACTCTCAGATACATTAGAGCTGTCATTGTCCTCCACGTCAGTGTCAGCTTCTGGGTCCTGGAACCCAGAGCACAGGTACCCCACACAGTAATATCCTTCTTAGCCCTCTCGCCCACTAGCTAAGTTGCATGTGGGATTCCATGGCTACCACCAATTCCATAACATCCCTGTGCCAGTGGTCAAAGTAAGGTGCCCTCTGTCCCATCCAAGTGACAAAGGGTGCTTGGCGTCCTGGCCAGGACTAGTGCCAGTTGTAGAAATTTATAGTACATTTAATAACCCTTTTGTCTTATGATATCACTCAGTAGGCAGCGGGCTGGCATAAGGTCAAAGTTAACGTGTACTGTTCTGTGAACCTCTGGCACCACCCAAGCCCTGTGAACCTCCCGGGATGCCAAGCTAAGTGTAAGAAATCCGCCCATCTGTGCCCACCTAGGGCACGCTGCTAGACACTAGGATTTGAGCTTTGGAGGCCCTTGGGAATAAAGTAGGTCCTGTGTAGAAATTTTGCAGTGTGTTCATTTAAAACATGAATTGCAAGATAATGTTTGTGTGTGTGTTTGTTTAAGATCGTTTACCCGTTCCTAATCCCTGTCAGTGAAAGGCATGTCTAAATCAGTATCCCAGGCCAGGCACGCCTTTGGAGTAGACCCCACTGCGTCCATACGCATGGCTTATACAAGAGTGTAATTAAGTGTTGACCTGCATAACATGCTAGAAGGAGTGTGTGTAGGCGTAGGGGTAGCAGGATAGGAGGACCATGTCGCTTTAGTGAGGGCTGTCTGCCCAGCGTGTTGCAGGAAATGACCAGGGCCAAGCGTGAAGATATATCAAGCCTCGTCAAAGGAAATGTAGTGCTCATCTGGGTACGAATCCCCAAGTAATTCCCAGCTGCCATTTTGCCAGGCCTGGAAATATATATGGACCATCATTTATTGTCAGATGGGCTTCAATATCCAAATTGGAATTTCTCTTTGGAATTGGGCCTGCTTCAGTACTGTCTGCATGAACCTATGCCACAATATGGCTGTGTGCCGAACTATTGGAGGGGTGTCCCATCTGCACCCTGCCGGACAACAACCATCTTTCATAATTGTCTGGGTCGCCAAGACAACAGGCTGCATATTGCAATTAAGCAGCAAAGTATTAGAGGTCAAGGAACCCTACCTCAAGACCTCCATCTAGGTACTGTCTCTGGTCAGAGTCGATAAGGTCACTCTACTGCACTTACCTGCCCAAAGAATGGAGATTACTGCCTAACATATATGTGCCTGGGCCAGGTATGGCGAGTTCTGCAAAATATATAAACATCTAGGAAGGAGAACCATCTTAGCAGTGGACATTCTGCTCATCAGACAAAAGGGCAGTGTGAACTAAAATCACACTGAGGACTTCAGCCCCTCTCACAACCCAGCATAGCTTCAGTTTAGGACAAGCCAGGAAAATGATACAAGGACTCATTGGAATGGGAATTTAAGATCCAACCTAAAGGCCACTTTTAGAAAGTTGGAATTCTCATGCGTAAGCCAACTCTGCCTTTTTTGACAGTATTCAGTGTCACCAGACTGTTAATGCCACTCCCGAGGTGAGGTGTGTATTGCTCCCAGACAGTGGACAAAGGGCTTGGGTGATGTGCAGGGATGTGTTTCCCAGCCTGACAAGATCACCATCTGGGTTGTGCCCAGGAACTCAATTACACTTCAAAAGGTGCCTACCCTGTCATAAGCATATGCAGCTTACACCTAGGCTTCCCCCCTTTTTTTCCTAGTCATCTTTGCTCCACATCCAATGGGTGGAACGCTGCCCAAGAACTGGTTCAGCATTATCACAAGGAAGGGTTTGCACATTTTCATAGCCACATCTCTGGGTTGGCACAGGGAGCTATGACCAAGGGAAGACGGGTTTTGCCATGTATGATTTAAGTAGAGAGGGGCAATGTGGAATAGATTACATTAAAACACACAGAAAGTGCTGCAAAAGTGGGTAGAGTGCTGGAAACTCATACGTTTTACAATATTGGTTATGGAGGTGCTTGGATTTTTCTAACCCACAGGCTGGCACTGGCATCTGTTTTTTTTGAAGAAGGACTGCCCTGCTGTCTGAAACCGGGCGCCGAGAGATCCCCCTGGGGATGATTGCTGCGCCATATAAATAATAAATAATAATAATAATAATAATAAATAATAACAAGGAAGACTGGACCTGCTAGCCTTAAAACAAGGGATCCAGAAGCGACTCCACGGGTCACTTGGGTGACATCTTGTTTGAGATACAGGATACAAGCTTCTGGATGCCCTTTCCACGACACTGTCCAGCTGACTAGAATCAATGGGCTTGACCAGGTCCCCTCAGGTGGCCTCTATAGGAGTGAGTCCCAGCCCCCAAATGTTGTCCTTAAGGTCCTGGACCCTTGACTGGAGTCAGAAGGCGCTTTTATCTGCCTAACTGAAGGTTTCACTGGATTTGTCACAGAGACCCATGGAATAGTGCAGCTGCTCACAGAAGGCTTCACCAGATCTGAAGGCGAGCGACACGGTAACGCTGCAGAGTCGATCACTGAAGGCTAAACCGAATCCGACGCTGAGAGACGCGGAGCCTTATCAGATTCAAAATTGATCGATTTAAAACCCCGCAGTGCTGCACCGCACAGTCCTCACTTCAAAGTCGGATGGTAAAACTTCTAGGGGGACAAACCTGGCCCTGTAACCGGCCCACCCTCCATCAAGGTTAGCCTGAATTTATGACTTTGCCCCTGTCCGGCTCAACCAGATACCCGCAAGTGTCATTATTTTGAACTGTAAAATAAATTCTAGTTCTACTGATTACATTTTTGTTGTTTTTATGTCCTTGTATTTATTAACATTTACTCTATTTTTTTTCTAAGTTGGTTTGAGATTGCTCTTGTATTGTGTTTTCACTGTACTACTGTTTTAGTGCGGCATACATACTTTACACATTGACTCTAAGTTAAGACTCACTGCCTTTTTAGTGAATTTTGAGGGTCACCCTGACAAGGATTGTGATTATTCTTTGGAGCATGTTCTTACTCCTTTCAACAAATAACCCACATTATCACAACCAGCATGTCAAGAGCAAATCAAAGAATCTGTATGTGAGAAGTCGTCTTGAAAGCTGGTAGACTCAGTGGGTTAATGCCTTTGTTGAAGAATTCTGTGTTCATCCAGCAGGTTAAACTTTCAAGTCACCTGAAGGCTAACTCAGCCTTTCAGCATGCAATTGTTGATAAAATAATGCCCATTCAGCTGAGTCACAATAACACTAGGCTAACCCAGTTGCTTATAACTAACATTTTTAAATAGCTGGCAAGAGTAAATATGAGGGGAAGCAGAAAAACGTGTGCATTTTTGTACAAGACTAATAAACCAGAAACTAAAAGGCAAGTGTGATGAAATCCGAGCCGGAGCAAACGCAGCACCGCTCACACATTCTCACGTCACTCATAGGTAAAGAATGCCTTTATTTGTTTTCCGCGCGTCTGGCATTTTCCTTGAAAAGGTAACCCTATACACACAGGATATGCTTTTGGCGACTCCAGGAAAACGTTTTCATTTTTTTCCCTGGCTAGTCTGTAATCAAACAGGCTTAACCAGCCATTTCCTCATCTCCCTTAAGTCTGGAAAAGTCTTCGACGGTTGGAATATAAAAATCACGTATTAGCAAACTCACGGAGCTCAGCAAGAATCTCTCCCGGGCCCGTTTCTTGCACGGGGGTGAGGTGTGTACCTGCGGCCTCCCGGGAACAAGAGCCGAGACGTTTACCTACAAGGAGCCCCGCCCTGCCCTCCGTTGTTTGTGTCTGTCCAGTTCCTCCTTCGATTATACCATTGTTTATGGAAGGAAGGGGCGCACGGGTGTTTGGGAGAGGTGTGCTTTTGGCACAATGGGCACAGATGAGTTCCAGCAGCTCGCCTCCCCCTGCCCCCGCCCACCTGCGGGACAGCAGGTAATAGGTGACTGATTGCTGTCTTGCCTCACTCATTCACCTGCAAGAGGGAGGGAGAGATTCCTGCTCGGCTCTCCCACCGCGGCTGGATCCACGCAAACCTCTGCAGGTGAGGAGGACCCCTTTACTCTGACCATCGTAAACTCTGCCTGTAAGCAGGTCACCCCTCTTCTCTGGTGACCACTGCAGCCTTTAAAGAAAGGTCCTTCAAACTTGAAAGGGGGCTCAAGTGACCTGGGGAGGGAGGCGCCAGGCTTTAGTTAAAATAAGCCTTATGCTGATAACAGTGCTTTATTTTCAGTGGGGGGAAAAAGAGTGACAGTAGTGTGATGGGCCATCACTAACATATTTTCTAATTTATATCCTGGCTGGGAGAAGGTGTCAAAAGGGAAGGGACTCCAAATATTCTTCATAACCCCAAACCTCATTTCTAATCACCACACTGTGGTTACATTTACACCTTATTAAGGCCTGCCTGACCAGAGTAGTATGTTTGACGATCATCTGTTTGCATTTTTAAAACAATAGCAGCACTAACCTGCAATGTTTCAATAAGTCTAAACATACTTAGACTGCCAGCTCCGTAGAATAATTTGTGAAAAATGTTGTGATGGGGGGATTAAGGGGCATTGATGATTTTGTTTTTGTCTGTTTGTACGGGGAGGCGCGTCATTCAAAACTTTGAAGACCGCTGCTTTAAAGCCTCTTTCATTTTACTTCTTAAATTGCCTGAAAAGCCTGTTCAAGGAGACTTTGCTCCCATGTCCTGTGTGAGTGACACTTTCAGTTTGTACTGACTTTTTAGCCAATATTACTTTACATGTTAGGATTTTTAAGCCTATATTTATAATGGAAATGCCAACTAAATGTTTCGCTGTTCTCAGCAGGTATGTAAGCACAGGCCAGGTCCATGAGTCAGTGGCGTATCAAAACTTTAACCCAGCCATGGAAGAGACAGACATTTTCTACTTTGTGTGAAACCTGGCTTTGTAATCAACATTGATTGTTGTTTTGCATTTGTGTTTATTTAATATGTTTAGAACTCTGGTTTCAATGTGCGGCACGGGCTGTGCACTAAGAAGCAGAAGTTTTTCAGGTTAATGCATGGCAAAATACATCCAATCCAGGTTCTTGAATTGCATTCTGGGACTCGCAGTCCTTTTTTAAATCTCAGTACAAAATCAGGACAAAAAGTCGCAAAATGCTAACAAAAAGCTTGGACTGAACGAGCTTCTCACCCACAGAGTTGGCAAACTTGAGAGCTCTAAGCCACAGGTACCCGAAGGTGTCTCATATATCTTAGTGCCGAAGAACCTTGCTAGTCAGTGAACCTCAAAGCTTTGGTTTCTCTTCCACAGGTTGCTGTGTATAACCAATGCTTTAAATGCTATGCTATGCTGATTTGTAAAGCGCGTAGCTACGCGAAGGCTTCCCAGCGGTGAGTGAGGCATAGCATCTGATGGTGAATCAATACTAAGCAGAATGGCAAGTGTGGCTATTGCCAAGCATTTTCCTGAAACAAATCTAATTTGTATAGTTTCTCAGGTCCACTGGCATAGAATCCCAAAGTATGGGGGTCAAGTATGAAAAGGATCCGTCCCCCATCCGGTCCTTTGTCTTCGAGGCACCTTTAACAGTTGCACCTTAGAAGACCTTAGAGCCCTTGAAGGGGTATAAGGTATCAGAAGGTCCATAATAAAAGAAGGGCTCTTCCAATTTATTCCTCTGTGTGCCAGGCAGAGTGTCTTGAAAGTGAATCTCTCTTTTACAGGGAGCAAATGCAATGTGGCTAATGCACATTTTACTGAAGCGTGTTTGGGCAGTTTGAGAATCAGCTTAGGAGCAGTATTCTGGGTCAGTTGCAGGTACTCAGTACCTACACTTCTTTCATTTTAAAGGAGGAGTACCTGCACTTTTCAGCACTACTGCGATGCTTTTAATAGGAGAGTATCACCACTTATCATCAGCAAACAGTTACTCTGGGACAAGGAGTACCTGCCTTTCTATACTTCCATTTCAAGCATAGTGTAAAGGCTGATGGCATCAGAAGCTGCACTTAAAGTGATTGTTATATTTTTAGTGATATTCTAAATTAGTTATTTGTTTATTTACATTGTGTAAATTAGAAGTCATGCGAATAAACATAAGCGGCGCTGTAGCTCTAAATATTACCCATATCAACTTCCTGCCATTGAGAGCTCTGTATCGTTGCCTTTCATTAGGGAGCAAAATAGGGCAGTAACTCGATAACCTCACAATTCTGCAACTAAGGCAGAATTTGAGTGATGTGGTATTACCACGCGAGTGATGTATCACTACACAGATGTTCCGTGACAAGATACGGCTGTAAAAGCTGTATCCTTTACTCTTGAAGGAGTAAAAGGCTGGTCATAAGAAACTGAAAATAAAAGTAGCAAAACACGCAGTAGTATATTTACTAAACAGCAATCTAAATATAGGGTTGATATCATGTGAAAACATTCTTACTGCACATGGGCAATACCCACCGATGATTCGACACTGTAACTTAAATGAGATAGTTGTAGTGCAGTGGCACCTCACATAAACTGCACTATTGGATCTAGAACCTCCTGGAGAATAGGCTTGTTATGATGTATATTTTGTGGAGTGAAACGTGCCAGCATCTTGGCCCTGATGCATATGAGCTATCTTCTGTGTATTGAAGACAATTTGCTTCTTGAGGTAGGATGCCACCTCACTCCAGGTCATTAAAGACAAGGTCTCCAGTCCTTAATTTTTTACCTACACATTAATGTTTTGTGATATGTCAGTCTAATAGCTCCATGCTACAGCACCCAGAATGAGTTAGAATAGTACATAAAAGTCCACAACTTGAAACTGTGGGGCTTATTTACAAGCTCCTTGCCTGTGTCACTTTTTTTTACGCACAAACTGACACATTGGGCTTAATGCATCTGATTGTAGAGCCCTCTGTCACATTACACCTGCACCAGGTATAATGTATGCAGAGTAGGCGTTCCCATGCAAAATAGTCACATAGAAGTGGCCCAGTGAAAAGAAGCCAAAGAGTCTTTAGCGAATGCACCAGCACGCAGAGGCTCCCTTGTTGGCACTGCACTCACATCTGCCCCGCGGTGCTGGAAGGGTCAGTCAGAGAACCTAAGGGTGGCCCAAGCATCCATAGCGGTGCGGGTCCGATGGCATCCCGGCAGTGGAATAGTTGCGCAAAGGGAAAGCGGAATTAAGGCTGGTCATACAGTAGAAGGAGCACTTCTGCAGCAAATGTAAGACATTCACGTGTGTCAAGGCACCCCAGTCCGGTCCACCAATTACTCAAGTGCCTTGAAGGAGACTGCTTGCCAGGGCCGCTATTGGTGCTCACCACGTGGCAGAGGGAGACATGCATGCTTCACTGAATAGGGGGTGCACACAACATCAGCAGCCCCCCGCTTTGTAGACTCATCCAGATGAGGCAGTTGGCACCTTCAGGGAGTCAACTCTAAGTGTGTCACTGGTGCCACGTGCCTCTGGGCTCCCGACCCTTTGCACTAGGAAGCCTGCAGTCTCGAGGGATGGACCTCACTCGGCCGGATGGGCAGCGGGAGGCGTCAGGGGTCCTGTTGTCGGCCAAATCCAAGCTGCGCTGGGTAGGGGCCAAAGCTGGGCCTGAGAGGGAGCATGACTCTTTCACAGGACTCCACGCAACGCCCAGGCCCCAGCGGCTGCCATTTCGACATGTGGACCAATGGGAGATGCAGGGCCCTATCAAATGGGGAGAGCAATTCACTCACCCATCAAGCAGCTCAACACGCAAACCCAGGGGAGCAAACACGGTCCGGGTCCTCGTGTCGTGCAGCACACCACAGGTCCTGTGTTATGATTCTGTCACGGCTGCCAACTTGGCCGAGTGGCAGTTCATGGAGGAGGTCATCTCTCTGCAGGCTCAGGCACACTGTGGGTCTGATTTGATCAGGCTTCACCCTGAGCAGACGTGTCCCCTCCCGACATGCCAACAATCGTTATGGGGCCCAGGGGGACCAGGCATCTGTCCCTATACTTTACTTAGGCAGCGGAGCTCTGAGAAGTAGGTCTTACACGGATGCCATCTTGGACACGCCCCCCTGATTTCCAGATTAGGGGCAGATTCCACTGGTGCCACTGAATTATTAAAGAATCTAGGCAACTATTGAAAGACTACACATCTGGTTTCCCAAAGGTTTGAATCTCCATTCTTTTGGTATTCGGGCATAAAGAATTTAGCTTCATCCAGGTGGCTAGTGGAACAAAGCAAGATTGAGCAAAGGTCTGAGCTTCCGAAAGGAGGCCTTGAACCTTGTAAAGAATTTGAGTGTCATATGCATATTCAGAAAATGACAGGCCAAAAGAAGCAACCCAATGGGCAAGTGTTGCAACATAAAAATTTAATAGGGTAGGACTGAAGGATGATCCATGAAGGACACCACAAGAACCAGGTTACAAGTAAAATAGGAATTGTCCAGCGAGAGAGCTTGCATGCACCCTCTTATAAAGGCGCCTAATAAACTCCGCAGTTCCACTTAAAACTGTATCCTGCAGCGTGATAAGCAAGATGTTATGCAAGACCATGTCAAATGCAGCAGAAAGGTCAAGTAGGACCAGGATGTAGCTGTCACCCTTGTTCAAAGTGCGTGTGATGTCTTTTATAGCTCCTATCATCACGGTCTTGGCGGTCAGCCCTGAAGAAAAAACAGATTGTTGAGAGTTGAGAAGATTACGTGCTTCCAGGAACTAATGAAGCTGTTGTCTAGCTTATCTCTCTGTAAATAAGGGGTATGGTCAATGCCTGATTACAGGAGTCAGGAAATGGACCAGACAGAAGGGAGTGTGAACTGATGAAGTGGATGGCAGCAATACAATTGGATTACTTTGTTTTGATGATCTTTACAAGAATGACTGTCCAGTCCGAGGATAAAAGAGCATCAATTACCGATAGGAGTAGAATGTAGCCCTGGATCAATACGTTTAATTATTTTATTTTGAAAGAGATCTGACAAGGTATTGCCGAAGTTGGGAGATGGAGATGAGTGGTTGCGAGTGATTTTGGGTGCACAAGGTATTGATAAATTGCAAAGATCTCCTTGGAGAAAGTAGGTGAATTAGTGATCCTCATGTGGTAATAATAAGATCTAATTTGTCCAAGCAGTTTATTATAGTTGCGTGGTTCCTCTTCATAGCTCTTTCTGGACAATGGGCAGGATGAATGATGTAAGAGTGGCTCACATTTTTTACAATGTTTCTTTGCAGTGTGGAGTTTGCTGTTATACCAATGCGGGCCGAGGGCGGACTTCTATAAGATTTAAGAGGTTTTGTGGGAATGAAGATATCCAGAGGTTTTTTTAGGCAAGGAGTTCAATTGCTCTATCATATTTTCATCTGTACCAGAGAAAAATGGCCTACTCAATTCTAAGCATTGTGTTAATGGTGGAGTATTATGTTTAGACCAGCAACGTGGTGCTCTAATAGTTTCTGGGTGGGTATGTGGAGAGTAACTGATGTGAGCATTGCTGTTGAAAAATGTGCCTTTATGATCAGTCCATATGAGTGTCAGAAAGGAGTCTGAAGAGACCAAGGATTCTTGGGGAAACACATAATCCAAGGTGTGTTCACTATTGTGTGAGGCACATGTAACCACTGGGCTGAGTTGAATGGAATTCCATATCTTAACTAATTCTGAAACTTGTTTGTTAGTGTAATTGTCCAAACGTAGGTTAAAGTCACCCGTTATCGTGATATTGCCTAAATATGCGAAATGAACATAAACGAGATCCTGAAAAGACTTGAGAAGAGTGGTAATGTTGTTGCTGAGAAGTCGATAAATAAGCATTATATGAATGGTGAATTGCTAGTTGATGGTAGACCTAAGGACTAAAAATTCACATTCCTCTAAAGGGCTGACTGCCCAAGAAGTCGCTTGTAATGCTACTTTAGACACAAATGCTATACCTCCTCTCCGGTTTCGAGGCTTGCATTACTTGTTGCGTAATCGGAGGGAAGTTCAGTGCCATCTCTGGTAAAGTGTGTGCCTTATACCACGTTTCTCTAACTCCAATGAAATCTGGTTTATGATCAACAAACAGTTCACATAACTCGAAAGCTTGCTTGACCGGAAAACGTAGGTTAATCAATAGACTGGATTGATGATTTAATTTGGCCTGCCAGCGTACTTCGGTTGGTAAGGGATTGTTCTGAACTGATGCATTCAAGTTACATTGGTGTAATATGCTGACTGGAGTGTAGGAAAGGGAAATGATCTAGGCATGGAGACAGATAGAGCTCAAAGAGGCATAGTTTAGTTCTAATAATGGTTTACGCCTTGTCTCCAATAAAAATTTCACTTGGGCCTGGTCAAGGCATGGAAGGACACAGAGGTCTTGCATTTGGCGCATCAGTGGCTCATCCACTGCATGCATTGTTTGTGCAACCTGGCCTGTAAATGATGTCAGCGGCAAAGACCAGAGTGCTGAATCCCACCCCCCCAAAATGGCACCAAGTCATGGAAGGATGGATCCCAATTTCTAAAACTGAATGCGAGCAAAACTCAGCTGCTTACCAGCAGACACAGTTTAGCAATTAGTATTGGAGCAGCCCTCCGCCCCACATGACAGTCGTTAAGGTAAATTACTTGAAATGCCATTCTAGACCAGGTCTTATTACAGAAAATGCCGTTAAACCCCCTACCTAGCTGATGCTTTTATCGCCTTTGCCCCCTCCAAAAAGATCCTTCCTTTCTGTATGGAGGAATCTTATTCCTGCGTGGTTGCCCCGTGCATCTTTTGAGGCCTGAAGTATTGTAACTGCTCACGTCTTAGTGAGACAGGCTATGCTATTGGCTGGCTCTGTGTAGCGTGGGCATAACTTTGCATTGTTGATGTTGCAGAATCTTGGCTAAAGTGAGCTGGTTGCTGAGGCACGTAGAGGTCTGGATTTGCTGTCAATTGAACTATTCACAGTTCATGTATGGCTATCACTGGCTTCGGAGTTTGCTTCTCCTCTGTACTCCGAGCTTAAAGGGGAAGGATATGGTGGTTGCTCAGTTCCACGCCTATTCCCTGAGCTTTGGAATATACGCTGCAGTTGCACCTAAAAGATTGTCAACCACCTGGTGTTTGGGAGAGCGTTGAAGACATTGTCTTGTCTCTTGTGGAGCTCTTGCTCTTCCTATGTGGCTGCTGCAGTACTGGCTCAGTTGTTGTGTCTCAGCATCAGAGGCATCTGCTGGTGTCTGCTGCCCTTTGCAAGTGATCAGATCAAATCATGACACAAATCTCCCACACTCTGAGCTTCAAGGCATGTGAATTTAACATTCTACATGACACTGCCCAGACTCTGTCTGGGAACTGACATTGTCATAGATAGCACCATATGCACTCAGCACTCCTTTGTGAATGAATGAATGGAAGAGACCACAGAGTAACAGGTTAGAAAGTTGTGTAAACCAACTTCACTAGCTCCAGGTGTGCTGCATCCATTGTCTGTAAATACCACTCCTGAAACCTGTTGAATGTTTCAAAAGACACACACAGCTGCTATACACATACAGCTTATTTCACGCTGGCATTGGGATGTCTTATGCCCGAATATATATATATATATATTAAAAAAATATGTTTTGAACTTGCTGCTCTATATAGACCCAAAGAGTGAATTTATGTAGTGGAATTTCCCTATCGTGTGAGAACGTTTCATTTCCCCTAAAGACATTATCTTTAAAGGTGCAATTCCTTCTGTTGTACTGGTCTTCAAAGAATAGCCCATTAGAAAGGAATGATTGAGGTGAAAAGCTCTGTGGGAAACCACCAAAGTCAGTCCACCACATCAGTCACCTATACTGCATTACTCATTACCAAACAGTGTATTCACCTATACAATTAGTTTAAATGCCTACATTGCCAAGTTATCTGTATTGCTCATCCTAAGGCTGATGGCCAGTAATAACACTTAAGGGACCGGATCAGCAAGGAATTTCCCCATAACTGAAATCTCTGTTGACTAACCACTTCCTGGTTAAGGAATGCATGTCTCAATTCATGGGAGGGTTCTAAAGTGTTGTAAACTAGGGAAAGAGCAACTCAACTACAACAAAGACGTAATCAACAAAGAAAGCAATCTGGGGAGACACTTCAGAATTGGAATGGTATGCTACATTACACAAGGGGTGTTTAACAGTATGGATGGATCCATGAGAGATTTTCTAGATAGCAGTATGAATTGAATGTACATATAACTAATCTAAATGGGATTAGAACATTGGAATGTTGGGAGCTCCATTAAAAAAATAGAGTGTTCCGGGCTTCAAAGGGCTGGTAGAAGCCCAGAGATCCACAATTCCAATGTTTGTTCACAGCTGTTGCTATCAACAAAAGACATCACAGAGCCCGAGGGGATTTTGATCCCTCGGGCTACGTGAGGCCTTTGTTTTCTGCCCTCTAGGGGTGAATTGTTCTAATAGCCTTAGATCCCCTTAGTAGCAGGATCTACTGGCCATTAATTGCCCACTCCCTCTTTAATGCTGGAGCGGGCCTTCAATGGCCAAAAGGCTATATTAGAACATTGAAATGTTCAGAGCTCCGTTGAAGACACTGGACTAACTCTGGGCATATATGACTGGTATAAGCCCGAAGCTCCAACATTCCAATGTTTGTCTTTATGTTTCTCCCTTTTTAATTTAGAGCATATTACCCTTAATGGATGGAATTTTCTATTAGCCGTTTAGCCCTTCTGCCTCAGGCTATACCAGTTGTTGAAGGCTCTTTGCTGCCGTGCCACTGATGTAGGACAGAGCTGGATTTAAGGATATCTGACGTCAAGCCAGGATGGATTTTCAAACGTCTGTGCCTTTCCTTTTTCCTGAGTGCGACACTGCCGCCAGAAGACTCACTCCTCTTCCCCTGCCAAAAGTTTCTTTCTTCAAGTGACGATAGGAAGTTGAAGTTCAAAGAATTGAATTGGAGTTCTGAAGAGATTCCCATCCACTTTCTTCAAGTGACGATAGGAAGTTGAAGTTCAAAGAATTGAATTGGAGTTCTGAAGAGATTCCCATCCACTCCCAGATAAAATGCGTACGTTTTATCTGGAAATTCTACAAGATCTGTCAAGGAGGCATAAGTTGAGCTCAGGCCAAAGTGGTGACTCTTATTGAGTGATCCTTCTTGCAGCATCTCTGGTCCCTATCTGTGAATTAAGAAGGTCTGGATTGGGGGCGTGGCTATGCTCCGGCTAAAATGGCCGCCTGATCCGGGAGCTCCGGTTGACCGAGCCCCCAACTGCCTGCAATCCGATCAAAATCCGCAGATTCCTGCGGATAGCCGGTGGCGCCAGATCCCCCTGCCGGCGCTTCACCCAGCGTTCTGACTCTGGCCCCTCTGCCCCGCTCCGTCATCGAGCGAGGGCCCTAAGTGCGGCTGCCCGGGAGCGGGCCCGAGTAGGGAGGGCTTCGCGGCCGGCTTGCCGACACAGGCGAGTCCCCGGCCTGGGGCCTGTTTGAAAGGGGCTGGTCGGGCCCCGGGGGAAGCGCTCTGCTCCATCCGTACTGCGCCCCCTGGGGGCTGATGCCCCCTGAGTGCTGTGACCCCTGCCTGGGCACCCACAGCGCCCACACGTCCGAGGACTGAGCCGCACCAGGGGAGGAGAGGGGCCGGCGTGGGCGGCCGCAACGCGACAAGAGACGGCGGCGTTGACCTAAATCGACGATACAGCACTGCGCCAAAGCTGGGAGGCTGCAGACTCTACGACCTGGGCCCGGCAAGCGGAGGGGCCTTTACAGACGGAGGGTGGGTTCTTAACCCACAACTTGGCGCTGTGGCGTAGGGTCAGCTGAAATCCCTGCCCGGGACCCATATTATCATTGGACGCCCTCCCTGTACAGATCTGTGTGCTGCAAACATCCTGTTACCATTGTATTGGGCCTGAAGTGACTCCATTGCTCTGTGGACCCCTCACGCTAGTCTGTGGCTAGCCTGGCCCTGCGCGGCAAGGGTCACCGCTGGGAAACTGGACTTGTGCACATGCTGACGGGCGGCGGCTGAGGCGGGGCGGGCCTGCCGTGATGGCGCGGTGCCTGGGAGCCGGCCCTGGCTGGTGAGGGTGTGGGCCCTCGGGGATCGTGTGTCTCGGGCGGCGGTCCCCCCCCCCCGGCTGTCCTGTGCCGCGGACGCAGGCCTCTAACAAACCATTGCACCGACCGCGCCCACAGGCCTGGACTACAACAAAACGCACAAACATGAGGCCTAAGCAGGGCACATCCACCCAGCCGCACAATCTTGACAAATACACAGTGCATAAGGGCGCGCAGCGGACGGAAGTGCCGACAGGCGGCCAACAGAGTCAAACAGAACCATCGCTGGTCAACATCATGACGGCCATTCAATCATTGGGAACGACCCTGGAAACCAAGATAGACAAGATGGCCATAGAAATCAACCTTCTCCGAACTGATCTTAACAAGACGTCCGAAAGGACGAAAGCGAACGAGGCCGGCATTGCTGAACTGCAGACGTCGACTAAACAACTGGAGCGGCGTGTAAATGACCTGATCCATCAACACCGCCAGATGTCGCTCCGGCTGGACGACCAGGAAGGGAGGGCCCGAAGGAGTAATATCCGCCTTGTTGGTGTGCCAGAGGACCTCGAGGGGCCTAGTGTGGAACTCTTTGTAGAAGACTTGATTCTCAATCACCTCAAGCCAAAGCGTCTGTCCAACATATTTACTGTCGAGCGCGCACACCGGGCGTCCATCCCAAAACCGGGAGCACCACCGAGGACGATTATTGCAAAAATCCTCAACTACAGGGATAGAGACGCCATCTTGCAAGCGGCCAGACGAGCTGGGGACCTACTATACGAGAACGCCACAATTTGGTTCTTCCCTGACTTCACCCTCCAAGTTCAACAGGAGAGGAGATCCTTCGCAGGTGTAAAGAGGGCGCTTAGAGAAAAAGGCATTAAATACATGATGTTTTTCCCTGCCAAGCTCAAGGTCCTTGCAGGAGGAAAATCCTTCTTCCTCACTTCGCCGTCGGAGGTGCAGGACTGGATAGACCGAGAGGCGCCCACCGTTGGTGAGGGAGCAGAGTGCCAAAACTGGAGAGACACCCAGACCGCATCTCCGGGATCTGCGGCTGGGAGATCTGAACAAGACGGTCAGAGTCAACGCTCCTGGAGATCCCGCTCCGCCAGTCCGAGATGAGACGAAATGCATGAGGCGGCCCAACGAGGGGACTGCGGGACCTGTAAAGCTGATAAGTGCTTCTTTTGTATATTGAGGTGTTGCGTTTGGTCCTAATGTGCCTGTCTGCGGGGGGAATAGACCTATTTGGTAATATGACTTACTATAGCCACTCGACGATGTAACTGCAGGACTCATAGACAATTTCCACATTTGAAGTTGGGGGGGAGGGAGCCCGGGCTGCGGGTGGGGCCAGGGCCAGTGCACGCTCCGAGTGAAAGGTTCACCAGGAAGGGAAGACGGGTTGCTTAAAGTTCTAGTTTCTTCCTTCCAGGGATGTGTATTTTGGGCGAAAGGCACTCTGCTAATTGGGGATGTGGGTAGTTCTAAACCCGTGGAGCAGGGGAGCAGGGAGGGGGGTGAGATGAGGGAAGTTGTAAATGTGGGTGAAGAGGGAAGGGGGGTGGTAGGGGTCAGTTATGGGATTTTGGCACTGTCACATCAAGAATGCTATTGTCTAGTCTAAATTTTTGCTACTTTGCGCAGGGCCTCAAGTCAAAAACGCTGTTTCAAACACTGGCAGGAGGTTTTGAACGGTAGGAGGGAGTATCCGTTAGGAGGTACACGTATTGATGAAGTCGGATAAGAGCCTAAATGTACTGAGTTGGAACGTCAACGGGCTGGGGGACAAGCTCAAACACACCATTGTTCTGCAATTTGTTAAAAGACATCTCCCTGATGTAGTACTCCTACAGGAGACACACTTACTAGGTAACACATGCCACGCACTGAACCGATGGGGCTACTACATGGCGGCACATGCCGGCTTCACTTCGGGATCGAGGGGGGTAGGCATCGTGCTTCGGCGCAACTTCCCATTGGTTATTGAGAACTGTGATTCCGACCCCCTGGGGCGCTTTGCTGCGATTTCGGGTTCCTGGGAGGGTTTCAAGATTAACCTAGTCACGGTTTATACACCACCTGGTCTTCAAACGCAATTGTATCAGGATCTAGGTAGGGTGCTCCTTTCACTTCCCGAGGGGCGCCTCCTGATAGGGGGAGACTTTAACGCTGGGGTATCAGGGACCCTCGATAGACTTCCTCCTAGAGACATCCCACCGGGTCACAGATGGCTTACTGACTTCCTTGACGCCTTCGGCCTTCTGGACCTGTGGCGAACTCGCCATCCCCAAGAAACACAATACACCACCTTCTCGGGCCCACACCGTTCGTTCTCCCGCCTTGACTACATCCTAGCGCCACAATATCACGACACAACACTTCAGGAGGTTGTACACCTGGCGAGAGGTATCTCTGACCACTTGCTGCTGCTTGCCCACCTCACAATTGGAGCCAAACAAGAGGGCTGTACTGCGCCGATTAACTCATGGTACCTGCGCTGTGAACCCATTAGATGGAAACTCCTCCTTTCAATAGATCGATACTTCGCAGAAAACGACGGCACGGTGGCCTCGTCCACGGTGCTTTGGGAGGCTTTTAAGACCGTGCTTCGAGGGGAGGCCCTCTCAGCGATCTCCGGTCTCCGTAAAGAACGGGAAGGGCAAATCGCCAATATGGAACGGGACCTCCTAGAACGGGAGGCAAGGGCTAACGCCGGTGTGAGCCCGGAGCAGTTCACCTTATGGAACTTAAGGTGGCGGAATAAAGAGCCCTAGCCACTGACGCTGCCAAGACCGTGGCCAGGGATAAAGAGGGTAGACTCTACGATCAAGGGGATAAAGTGGGCAAGCTCATAGCCTGACTTGACAAAAAACAACAGGCACAGAGAATAGTTGCAGAGCTCAAAACAGAGTCAGGTACCGTAATTACGGAACCTCGTGACATAGTCAGGGAATTCGCGTCCCATTATCGGAAAGTATACAGCAAAGGCTCGGACAGACCGGAGGAAGACTAAGTCTCCTTGCTGACCGACATTCGTATGCCCACTCTCTCAGACTCGGAGAGAGAAGACTTGGAGGCGCCACTCACCGTGGAGGAACTTGCCCGAGCGATCAGGGACCTCCGGTCGGGGAAGGCGCTGGGACCAAACGGCTTGCCAATAGAACTATACAAGCTTACACCCTCTGGCCTTGGCCCTTACCTAAAGAGGATGTTTGAGGAGAGCAGGGATCGGGGCATCCTACCGCGCGATCAGTGCATAGCCACAATAGTGGCCATCCACAAAGACTGAAAACCTAGAGACTCCTGTGCCTCTTATAGGCCCATATCCCTTCTTAACGCAGAGCCCAAAATATTGGCCAAAGTCCTCGCTAACAGGCTTAAATCTGTCCTTCCCGTCTTGGTCCACCCGGACCAGTCTGGCTTAATGCCACACCAAAACACAGCGCTTAATCTCCGAAGGTTGCATGGAGGTTTGGGAAGATGCCACGCTATCCAGGAGGATGCGGTGGTGCTATCCCTAGAAGCTACAATGGCGTTTGACACGCTCGAGTGGTCATATATGATGGCGGTCCTCCGTAAGCTGGGATTCGGCCCGAGCTTTATAGGATGGGTGCGCCTCCTATACACGGCGCCCTTGGCCCAAGTCTCTGTCAATAATAAAATCTCTGAAATATTTGAACTTGGACGGGGAACGCGACAGGGTTGCCCCCTCTCGCCCTTCCTCTTTGCCCTTTCACTGGAGCCCCTGGCCACGTGGATCAGGCAAGACCTGTCCCTGAAGGGGATACGTTGGGCTGACGGATGGGAGGACAGGATTTCGCTCTATGCGGACGACGTCCTGCTATATCTCACCAAACCCCGTAAGTCCCTAATAGTGGCCATGGATATAATCACCAGCTTCGGGAAAAACTCAGGTTACAGCATTAACTGGGGCAAGTCCATCCTGTATGTCCTACGGGGAGACGTTCCCTCGCTCCCGCGGAACTGCCCGATCGAGGTGGCCACAGAAGGGTTCCGTTACCTGGGGGTCTTTATCTCCAAAGATCCAGATGTAAGATATGAGAGGAACCTTCTCCCGCCTCTACAACGCTTCAAAAGAGACGCTGCCTCTTGGCAACGGCTTCCACTTTCCCTCCTCGGACGGGCAGCACTCTTCAAAATGATGGCATTGTCTAGGTTCCTGTACGCCTTACAAAACTACCCAGACCGGGTCCCGCAGGCCTATTTCGCTTCCATTGAGGCCACACAGAGAGAACTGCTGTGGTCTGGAATGCCAAGCATATCCATTCAGAAACTTACCCTGGGATGGTTTGATGGCGGTATAGCGCTCCCTGACATCCGTAAATACTACTGGGCCGTGCACCTTTCTGCCATCAACCAGTGCACGTACAGCGATGGGAACGACCCGGCATATGGAACTTGGCTCTTGCCGGGCGGAAACTTCGAGGCGGCGCTATACTCCAAACCGGGACGATACACGCTGACGGGGCCCACGCAACACTCGGTGCAGTTGTGGTATGTAGTACAACGCAAACTGGGATGGGCTGACACCCTCACGATGGCCACCCCCCTATGGGTTTCGGAGAGACTGGGCAGGCTCGGTCGCACCAAGGGGTTCCGGAACTGGGACCTCATTGGCATATCCCACGTTCGGGACCTATGGGGCCCGGAGGGGATGATATCCTTGTCTCGCTCCAGCACACCTACGAACTAGCTCCCTCGGAACATTTTAGATACACACAGGTCAGGCACTCCCTCCAGGCCAACATTCCTGCGGGAACACAGCACCCTGCCTCCCCACCGCTGGACGATAGGCTCCTAGATGGTCACCTCCCTGAACATGCTATATCACTCACTTACAAAAAAATCATTAACAACTCCCCGGACCTACTACTCCCCCTCAAAGGTAAATGGGAAGCCGATTGCCTAGAAATAGATGAGGAAGAATGGAGAACCACACTTGCCTCCCCTAAGGAGGTTGCCATAACGGCCAGACTCCGGCTCATTCAGCTAAAAATGTTACACCGAGTCTACCTTTCAGGGACTAGACTGCAGCGAATGGGCCGAAGTGCAGATGGGCTTTGTAGGCGGGGATGCGGAGAGACAGGGACCTTCTTTCACATACTTTGGGAGTGCCCACTGCTGCAGCGCTACTGGACCCGAGTGACCTGATGTATGCAGGAAGTCTGGGGGGTGGAGATCAGACTCGAAGCAAAAAGATGCCTGTTAAACATTTGGGAGCCCACTGACCTGTCACGTAGTGGGAAGTTGTGGGCACTCTGGGGTTTATGATCACCAAGAGGAATATTGCTAGGCGGTTCCGCCTCCGAAGGTCGGCCTGTGGAAAACCGATATGGACTGGTGCATGCTCCAAGAAAAGGCGGTATACGAGGCACGGGGGTGCCCTCAGAAATGGATACAGATATGGACCACATGGAACGAATATAGAGGGAATATCTGTGAACCCCCCCAGAACGTCCCTATTGACGAACCGCATGTACTGTAAACGCTATATGATGTACTGTCAAATGCCTCCCTATCGTGATAACTAAGTATGTCTTGAAATTCACTGCGCATGAATGTAGATACTCAATGCCTTGACTGTGATGACTGCCACCTATTTCCTTGTTGTTAATAAAAAGAAAAAAAAAAAAAAAGAAGGTCTGGATTGTTTGGCTCCTCGGAGGAGTCAATTTTGAAGGGTGGGCCTGGCCAGATCACACTGCAACTCTCCCCCTTTGCTTGGACAAAAGTGCAGACAAAGGAAGCAGCAGAAGCTATGTCTGAGTTTCTAAAATATCGGAGATCCTTTTTGTGGACAAATGCTGTTTTCAGTGAAGTCTAAACTCTTATCCATTTCCATGGCCAGTAGTGTCCCTGTCTCTTTAGTGGGCCCCCACGGAAACTTCTTCCCCCACAGATAGGACAAAGTTCTAAGACGGTTCCCTTCAAGCAGCCAATCAGCTGAATACATGGCTAGCCTGTCGTCCTGGAGACCGACTGCTGCAGTGTCTCCCCTAAAGATTTTCTCTAGCACTAGCCCGCTCTTCAGTACCACCCTATTACTCGCATGTTGCTCATAATTGCTTGATGCGCTTAACATTTATAAATAAATAAAAATGCTAAGTCCCCATTGTTTAGGGATTTCTATCCATGAATCTGTTTTGAATGGAAAGCGTTGCAAATAATTGCTAAGTTAAAGTGATTGGTTAAAAAGGGAAAACAATAGTTATAACGTTTGTATTGCAGATGCTTTTGCTAAATCCCAAATTGATTTGAGTTTGAAAGCTGCAGCACTGTGCACACTAATTTCACTGTGGGGTACCAAGGCCTGGTGAAATGGATAGTATCATACAGAAGATTAATATACTCCATATGGGACACTTATTGGCACTTTAATTTTTCTGTTTGGTAAGATCCCTCCTGGATAGCAAATGAAAATAGTCCAACTTGTGTCTAATGTTCTATGCAGCTATTTACCTTCATGACTAGGATTTTGCACCTTGAATTGAGGTAGGAGATAACTTCATGGAGGAGCCACACCACAGTGCAGATCTTGGTGAGGCATAATAGACATGATTTGGTCACACGTGTAGCAGAGTAACAAAAAACAAAGTTTCAAGGTCTTGCAAAGATGGTGGTAAAGCGTGCAGACTACTACCCTGGTTTATAGAGTAGAAGCACCAGAGGGCTTCTACAGACAGGCTGGAGTATGACAGTGGACACATTTCCTTCTCAATAAAGAGTGAAATGCTTCCCCTTCCTCTTAACCTTTCTACTGGGAAAGTACTTCACTGCACACATTTCCTACTCAATGAAGATTACAATGTTTCCCCTTCTTTTGCTTTTTGTTGCAGAAAGCACCTCAAGGCACTCTTATCATTCTTGTACTCCTAACTTAAACCCATATTTATTCTGTACTTTTGTGAAGGTGTTCCTTCCTGATTTATGATTGATCTATGAAATCATTCAAATTTAAATAAGTTGCTTGCTGTGGCAAGAGTTGCAAAATAACTTTTCGTAAGAGGCCAGGCACGGGTTTACTTCCGTTTATGCTCCGAACAGACACAATGGTGATGGTGAGTGATTGGGCTGCTCAGTCAAATTTGTTTTACATTTTTGAATTTAGTTCTTCTTAACTGAATGGATATCCAAGCCTAAAATCAACAGAAGTCAATAACCTACAGACTGGGAAAGAGTAACTAATTCCCATTGAAGCCACAAAGAGATTTTCAAAATGGCCGCCCCTGATAGAGTAGGTGTGAAAAGCAAACAGTGCGCATGACTGGCTTGCAATCAATTACTCCTGCGAATAAATAAAGAAGAAAGGAAGGACAAATATTAGAAAAAACTGAAAAAGATAACCGGTCAAAAAAGAAGTTTACAGCGGAAGTGGCAGGTGGAAGGCTCTGATACCTTGCAAAATAGCACATGTTGCTGCTCTCTCTTGTTAAATTACCTTAAGACCTTGCCTCCTTAGATTGAACTACTTCAGCCAGATTGTCCTCTAGGATTGTTGAGATATATTACATTTGATTCTGAAATATTTTTTTTAAATCTAAAAGTAAGCAGGCAAGTGTCTCCCTGAAACGAAATAACAACATAGGACAGCAAAGGTTTGTAAATTGCTAAATATTCATAACAGTTACTACAAAAATGATTACATTCATTAATACAGGCGCAAGCACACCAGTTTATATCGCTTCACACTACCCAAGGGAAGGAACATAACCCAGGAATAGCCCAAAATAAAGTAAATGGTATTCAGGATCAATGAAAATGCATTTTTCCAAGACACAAGGTGCTCAACATAAAAAAAAATTCACTATGGGTAAAATAAACCAGTCAACTATATCCTGACTTCATCTAATATAAAGCGTTTTGATACCCTTTAGGGTCATGTTCGCGCTATACGAAACTTTATAAATAATAAAATAATGTCAACTGTCAAACCAGATCAAGACCTCTGGTGGATGTAAGAAGACCCTCTACAGCAGCACTGCTAGCCTGCAATCCATGAAATGCAGGATAAAAACGAAAATGCCAATCCATCTCAAATGGTCGGTGTGGAGCATCCCAGATGAAATTCACAAGTCACTGTCCATGCTCCATTTCAGAAAACAATAGTTCAGTACTACACTGGGGAAGCAGCATTTACAACGCTGCCCAAACCATGCATGCCATTACATGGCAAGCGTTGCAACAAATGCGTCTTAACCACACATTCCTTTACCACGCATATCGTTACAATGACATGCCTTAGGGGAACGCCATTAGTCTTCAAAGCTCAACACTTTCCCTAGTGTTGCGCATACTGGAGTTGAAATAGTAAATCATACTTCTCTGAAGTCCAACACTTTCCCTAAGGCATGTCGTTGTATCCTTTGCGGAGGAGCCACCCCTGGGTCCATTGTTTGTCTATTAGTCAAGTTACACTGTGATCTTTTGTTGGTAGCCGTTCTTGGTTGTACACTTCTCAGTTTTCTTTTGTGTGTTCCTCTTCATGTAATCCAGTGACTCAGAGTATTGCTAGAAAGTTTACGATCTTTTTGTTTGTTTCAGCATGCATAACATATAAAATTAAATCCAGTTATAGGAGGGGTGCTGGATTATCTATATATAAATCAAAGTAACCATCAAAAATCATTAATACTAGGCTGGGCACCTTTGTTCCCTTTTGTAGATGTACCCTACCCCAAAGAGCGAGGATGCTGTTCTGTCCACATTCCATCGCACATAATAAATAGTATCATATGCCAATTGTAGATAACCTACAATTTCAGTCCAAAGGGAGGAGGCAGTAGCAGAGTTGCTGCATTCCACAGTACAGGAGACGAGAAAGCGCAAGGGAAGAAAAAGTTGCGGAGAGGATTTGTGTTACAATAATGGTGTGAGAAAGTAACATAGGAGAAATATAGTTGGATTTTTCCATATGAAGGAAGTTTCCAAGATTTTGAACTCATCCTGTTGACTGGTTGCTATAGCAACACATTTCTCTCCTGTTCTCTTTTTTTTCAGGATGACACAGATTCCTTGCTTCCCTTTTGTGAATTGGGGGAAGCTTCCATAATTTCTCCATTTTCTTCCTCACCCACTCTTCCTTTGCCTTGTGTGTTGGGAGAAACCCCATTGCCCACCATTGTTTTCTACTCATCTCTTTCCTCTCCTCCTCGCTTCATCCCGGTTGCTATAAATAAGTCAGCTTCTTCACATTCTCTCTCAACTATATTTTCTTCCTTTACCTCATGGTTGTTCCATTGACTTTATTCCAACAAATGTCCCTGCCTATATCCTAGTACGTCTATACACCTTTGACCCACATCTATATAATATACTCTTACTGATTCCCCTACATATGTCCTAGTACCTCTACCCAACCCTGTTTTTAGTACCTACGTCTATTCCTACATATACCACAGACCCGCTTCACCCCCTGCTTTCATTCCTTCTGTGCCAACTTCTTGCACCACTCTTTGGTGGGTATCTTTTCATTGCCTACAATTCTTAAGGAAAAGGGTTGTCCTCATTTCAAAAATTGACGTATTTCCAAAATGAGGAACTTGTTCTTGATGGACTTCTTCCACGACAAGATCACAGTCATCTAAAAAAAACTTCACATCCCCCGCCACCAACAGCATCAGCTTGCTCACATCCACAAAGCAAAACCCGAACACCTGCTCACCAAGTGGGTCCGTCTCACAACTCAAACCGCAATCCCCCTCATGAATTCCGTACACTTGGGAGCACGTAAGGACCCCTGTCCGCTCCACATCTCCAACCTTGGAAGCAAGACTATGGTGACAAGCTCGAGAAAGTCCTGAACACCTCCATTACCTCTGCCTTCTTCCCTGTGGACAGGAAACACGCTGAAGTCCGGCCCCTCCCAGAGAAACTATCCGCAGACCTAGTTGAACCGAAGAACAATGGATGCATCCCCCTGCTCCCATCTCCAGCAAAGGTTCTTAGGAAAGCAATCAACCAGCAACTCACCAAACACCTTGAAGGCAACAACAACTGGACCCCTCTCAATCCAGATTCTGAGCCAAAAACAGCACTGGGACAGCCCTGATCGCAGCCACCGATGACATCAGGGCCCTCCTGGACCACAGCGAAATGGTAGCCCTCATTCTCTTGGACCTGTCAGCCACCTTCAACACCGTCTCCCATCTTCATTAACATACTCCACCACATCATAAATCAGGGAGATGCCCCCAGATGGATAGCCTCATACCTGACCGGAAGAACCCAGATGATCTCTCTCCCACCGTTCAGCTCGAAACCCAAAACGATCATCTGCGGTGTACCCAAAGATTGTCCCCACCTCCACACTCTTCAACAGATCCATAACCCCCCTGGCCAACACCGTCAGATCGTGTGGACTCATCATCTCCTATGCCGACGACACCCAGCTCATCCTCTTGCTGTGGATGACGCCTCTACCACTAGCGCCATCTTCCACAGATGCATGATAGCGTCACTGCCTGAATGACGAGTGACTGTCTCACGCTCAACACGAACATCCTCATCTTTGGGAAAAACACCTCGCTATGTAAACAGTGCATGGTGGCCTGAAGAGGTCCTTCCCCCGCCCTGAAAGACCACACCTGCAACCTCGGATTCTACTTCGACAACATCTATAAAGAAACAGATGAATGCAGTCTCATCCACCTGCTTCCACGCCCTACGCATGCTCCACAAGATCTTATGGTGGCACCCAGTCAACACCAGAATGACCATCACGCAGACCCTCATCACCAGAAGGCTGGAATATGGGAACACACTCCACGTAGGAATGACCACATGCCTCCTAAAAAGACTACAGAATACAAAACTCTGCAGCAAGACTCATCCTCTACCTCCCTAAATGTACCCACATCACACCGCACCTCAAGAAGCTACACTGACTCAAGTTTCAAAAGAGATGCCAGTTCAAGATGTTGATCCATGTATACAAAGCTCTGCACAGCGAATAACCAGCATACATCAACAAACGCATGACTTACTACCAACCAACCAGACACCTACGATCCGCCTCCCTCTTCCTCGCGGACAGCCCCCGGATCCGCCGAAGCACCAGCAAAGGATGCTCTTTCTCACACCTGTCAGCGAGGGCTAGGAGCTACCTTCCTGTTCACCTCAGGCCCACACCATCGTCCCAGGAATTCAGGAAAATGACTTAAACCTGGCTGTTCCATTGACCAAATCACCACGAAGCAGCCAGCTACCCCAGTTCCTTGAGACCCTCTAGGTTGATTTTAAGCAGAAAGCTTCCCCAGTTCCTTGAGCCCGCCATGGGTGATTTGCTGCACGTTATAAATTCCTGATTGATTGATTTATTGATTGATTGATGTAAATGCTTTTCCCATTTGCATGCTCACATACAGTACTTAGGAAAAACTGCTCCTATGCCCTTCATTGTGCCTGCCCTATCCGAGAGTATACACTTGAGTACAGTGTTATGGTTTGCTGCATTCCCCTTAAATATTTGATACGGGGCTCAAGTCCTCCATAAGGGTGGACTTTGAAGATATACTTAATACCAATAAGGAACGGAGAAAAAAAAGTTATCTTTCTTGTGGAGAGCCACAATAGAGGAACATATTAGAATTATGGATGTACGAAATGTGCATATTTTGCGTGTGAGCAGTTACGCTAAATTACGGCTAAATTAGGCAAAATGTAAGTTATATATTTTGCTCAATATTTTGTCAGAAAAATGCATCCTCGTGTCAATTTTGGCATGAGGATGCATTCAAATGAGGGCGGCTTGAACAACAGCCACTCCTGTTCTGTTTTTCATGTGAATTATCGCAAAATGCTCCATTTACAGTAAATGTTTAGATGAAGCGTTGTAAAATTACGTGAAACCGCGTAATTTCACGAATTTTACATAACAAGCGTGACATGAATTCTCCAAAATGAAGCACATTTCTACGATGTAAGTTACATTTCACCCAGGCCTAACTGGGATGTACATTCAATTTTGCCAAACACTGGTTTGTACCGGGATTTCCCCAGCCTACCGACAGTCCCTCACACATGTAATGTATATGGACTCCTACATGAAAGGCTTTTAATATATGCCAGACTAATACAAGTACTTGTGGGCAAATGCTAGCAAAATCACAATTATATTGGCAACTGGGGACATGAAAGTATACAAAATCAAAAGAGATCTGTGCATTGGTTTGGCTGTATATATTCCAAACATTACATTGCCATTATTGCTAGTAGCCAGGAGTCTGCCATTAGGAGATATGAGATACAGAAGCCATATGCCTGAACCAAGGCTGCATACAGCCTGAGTTGACATAGGCTGCTAATCATACCAAACTAAGGGCCTGATTTGGATCTGCTTATCATACTAAACTAAGGGCCTGATTCAAAAGAGATCTGTGCATTGGTTTGGCTGTATATATTCCAAACATTACATTGCCATTATTGCTAGTAGCCAGGAGTCTGCCATTAGGAGATATGAGATACAGAAGCCATATGCCTGAACCAAGGCTGCATACAGCCTGAGTTGACATAGGCTGCTAATCATACCAAACTAAGGGCCTGATTTGGATCTGCTTATCATACCAAACTAAGGGCCTGATTTGAGATCTGCTAATCATACCAAACTAAGGGCCTGATTTGGATCTGCTAATCATACCAAACTAAGGGCCTGATTTGGATCTGCTTATCATACCAAACTAAGGGCCTGATTTGGATCTGCTAATCATACCAAACTAACGGCTTGATTTGGATCTGCTTATCATACCAAACTAAAGGCCTGATTTGGATCTGCTAATCACACCAAACTAAGGGCTTGATTTGGATCTGCTAATCATACCAAACTAAGGGCCTGATTTGGATCTGCTAATCATACCAAACTAAGGGCCTGATTTGGATCTGCTTATCATACCAAACTAAGGGCCTGATTTGGATCTGCTTATCATACCAAACTAAGGGCTTGATTTGGATCTGCTTATCATACCAAACTAAGGGCCTGATTTGGATCTGCTTATCATACCAAACGAAGGGCCTGATTGGGATCTTGGCAGACGGGTTACTCTAGCACAACGGCTATCTGCTTATCATACCAAGCTAAGGGCCTGATTTGGATCTGCCTATCATACCAAACTAAGGGCCTGCTTTGGATCTGCTTATCATACCAAACTAAGGGCCTGATTTGGATCTGCTTATCATACTAAACTAAGGGCCTGATTTGGATCTGCTAATCATACCAAACGAAGGGCCTGATTTGGATCTGCTTATCATACCAAACTAAGGGCCTGATTTGGATCTGCTTATCATACCAGACTAAGGGCCTGATTTGGATCTGCTAATCATACCAAACGAAGGGCCTGATTGGGATCTTGGCAGACGGGTTACTCTAGCACAACGGCTATTCCGTCCGCCAAAATATAAATCCCAAAGGATACAATGGGATTTATATGTCGACGGATGAGATATATGTCACTGTGGTGATGGAGTAACCCCTCCACCGACATCTAAATCAGGCCCAATGTCTAGGAAGATATCAAATGTCCGTGGAGATTTTGCCCCCTGGATACTCCGTCTTCTCAACCCATTGTACACGGCAGGATTCCCTTTTGTAGTGATTCTCAAATGGTGAAAAAAGTGTGGAGAAAATGCTGTTTTCATGATGTGATATGAGAGAGTTGAACCAATGGTAGAAATGTGTCCACCTATGGAACTTACAAACCCACGTATGTTTGTGTTATATATCTTATGGTAGAGGTTGCAATACTGGATATAGTTGTTATATCATATTGGTGTACATTTGTTTTACGCACATAGGACCGTGGAACATTGTTGTAAAAATAAATGGTAATAATAAAACTTAACCATAATATAGTCGTATAGGATATTTTGCCAAATAGCAAAGGATATACCGACATTTCAGAGGTCACACAGGTGGCTAAATAGAAAATAACACCCTCATTGGGGAGGGCTTCGAATGCAGACTTTGGGCTGAGTTGTTCCTGCCAACATAATGTGTGCCAGCTGCACGGTAGGGCATAATTAAATATCACTGCAGTTGTAGATTGGAAAATGCCTATCAACCGGTTTGGCAGAGAAGCAGCGGTACAGAGAGGGTGAGCCTCCATTAGAAAAAAAAAAACAACAAAGAAAGCGGCAATCACCATGGGGCAAACTTCGGCATCAAGAGTGAGTCGGTGTTTGCCAGGCAGTGAAATATCCGGAAATTATAGAAGAGCTCTGTAAATGACCATGAGTGGCAGTCAGACAGCACATTTTCTGTGGACTTGTCCAGTTGTGCATGCTTCATTAGCAGGACCATAAATACTCACAGCGGGGACTCTAAGGGGCGGCTCCTCCAAATGAGCAGAGGAGCGTCGCCCCACAAGCTCCAGAGCTGAAAAATAAAATGTTAATAAAGTTTATTTATTGCTATTACATTTTCCAGAAACCCATCCCAAACTGAGTGTCAGGACGGTGCGGGGCCATTGCTGCTTAGTGTGCAGCAGGGAGCCGTGCGCTAAAGTTTGAAATGCACAGCCACAGCCGGTGGTAGGTTTAACTGCAGGGCGGTGACGTAGGGAGGGGGAGGGGGCAGGGTGGGGGGGTTGTAATGCATGGATTACAGACTTTAACAGGTAAGTAAACATATAAATAAATAAAAACGAATTTTGTTGTGTGCACGGCATCACCAAATGCGATGCAGCCCACGCAACAAAATACGTTATTTTACGGGCAGCAAGCCAGGAAGGAAAGTCTATTTTATTATTATTTTTGTGCCCCCACCTACTATCCTCAGTACATGCCAGCCGCCACTGAGGATTCTATTATTTGCATGAGGGGCCATGCCTACAAACCTCTGTTAACCTGAGACACAGCTCTGCGATGGCCAGTTCCACCACATAACTGGGTATTAGGACTAACCTGCTGACCTCTCCCGGACATCTTTTAAATAATGTGTGACCATTTCAAATTTGATGAAAAACACTCTGTTATTTTGAAGTTTGAACAGCAAACCGGTTCATTAATTTCCCAATGTTGCTATCAAGCAGTACAGTCTCAATTTGCTCCTTTGCACAACATCTCACTTGTTTGTAGGTGATCTTTAAAAGCTGGGCTGCATATGCCTAGGTAAATATTAGCTTTCCTTGTATTTGCCTTTCAAAAGTGCTGAGCACATGCTAATTAGAGAATCACAAGATCTGCTTGTAAAACCCTTGTGACTTTGTCTCAATCAGCAACAGTAAAACTTAAATTGGAGTTCATGTTTTCAAGGGAGGATAAAGCAGAAAAGCACTCTTTGCACAGGTTTATTGTGATTTCAAAGGCTTAAGGCATTAGCAGACAATTTAATACATTACTTCCCGTGATAATTGTCTGACAAGTCATGTGAATATTTAACTTTCACAGCTTGTGCTTTCTCAAGGTAACTTGAGAAATACATCTTCTAGAATGTGCATTGCTGAGGTTTGTGACAGGCAAGTGCATATATAGTAGCAGATATCTCAAACAACATAAGCAACACACTCTGAGAATCCTGCATGTTAGGCACAGTCAGACAGAGAATATTTGGTTAAGTGTCGAGGTAGGTTTGCTTCTTTCGGGGTGGTGTGATGCATTCACTGTTCCTGGGAACCTGTAATAGCCCAATCTAAGTAGGCTACGTGGTAGGATGATTGGCCTTGAATCTGATTGGTTGGAAGCATGCTGCAGTTTGCATCCCCTCCTGCTTCACACTGCTTTGTGAGGAAGGTACAGCTTGTTCACGGCCCGAGGATTGGTGATTTACCTTTTTAAATGGGCTTTATGGTGGCAAGAAGGGCTTGGGATCTAATTGGTTGGGAGCTGCTCCCACTGCAGGTCACATCACCGTCAGCCTCACACTGCTTTCTGGGGCAATGCGGTGGCTTGTGCTGGGCCTGGGGAGTGGGTTTAAGTCCATTTATTGCATGGAGGATGGCCTCTAATGTGATTGGCTAGGAACATGCATAGGGTGCACATCACCACACTTTCGGCTTCACGGCGCTTTGAAGACGATGCAATAGATTTTTCTCAGCATATATCTTTCCCTGATTGCTTTTGAACTTCTATCCTGTACTATGATGTTTCCATATATAAAGTTCAGGAGCTTATATCCCACCGAGAGGATAAACTGAAATCACCTTGCTGGTTGATATACCGCACTCATTAAATGTTAAACACAACCCCTGTTTCCACTGGTCTGGAATATTTGTCCTTTGGAGGGGCATGCTGTTTTGGATTCTAAACTTTTCTTATCTTTGGAGAAAATGAAGCTAATTTCCTCCTGCTAAATATCTTAAACCAGTCAGGGAGTTAGAAGGTACTAGCCAAGGAGGTAGAAGGTACTAGTCCGGGAGGTAGAAGGTACTAGTCAGGGAGGTAGAAGGTACTAGTCAGGGAGGTAGGTGTGTGGCATGATTTTGTCCGGGGTGGTTACTCGGGGCTAGACTAGATGGTTTGAACATTTCTGCCAAGGCTGCTTTTGGTTCCTAATCTGGAAATACAGGAAGTTCTAAAAGTAAAGGGGTCACTGTTCCTTAGAAAGAGAGATCTAGGTTATCAATGAGTTTGCACTGGACAATCAACAAAACGGTTTCTTGTTGCCCTCACTCATCCCAAGGGATGTCATGCTTTATCATAGGGCGGTTGCTCCTCATCAGGCCGTTGCTGCAATGCCCTACAGGTCCCCCGATGGGTCGTTGTAGTAAAGATCTTTTGTTTTTCTCGCCATATGATGCGCTGATCATATTAGCGCATAATGAGAGAATGCTAATGGGGCGGTGAGTGGTGTGTGTTAAAAAGTGAATATAAAACTGGCTAGGGGATATCAATTAAATATTTTTAATGGGTGGATTTCCTTGTCAGATAACAAAACTAGGTGGGTTAGTGATATTTTGTAGGTTGCGATGTCCCTTAGTAGCTGGATGTGATTTTTGACTGAAAAATGGAATGGGCAACATGTTTTGCACCCCTGCTGGTCTCAAAAAGATCCTTGGTGCTTGTTCAGGACCAGACAAATAGTGAAGGGAGTGTAAGTGGCTTACCCCAAGTATTATTCAGAAAATAACTGTCCCTATCTAGCAGGGTGGTACTTGCTCTAGGATCATAACACTACTTGTAGATCCTATTTGTGCTAAGGATCAAGCCCCATGAGTCAGAAGGGTGCGCACAGTCGGGGAGGTTTCTCTGGGGGCTTTGCTCACAGCACCTACCCTTTCTTCCATCTGCCCGGATAACCATCATGCTCTGTGATTGTGCGCTCCCTTCTGACCTGACCCTGGGGCTCGATCCTAAGCACGAATAGGTTGGACAACCAGTGATATGATCCACAAGGAAAATCTGATATGTCCCCAGAGAGAGGCTTTTTTCACAAGCAGATCTAATGAAGTATTCAGCAATTACAGATTTGATTTGCACCTGTAGAGTGTCTAGATGAATGTGATTGACACTCTGAGCCATGCTAACATAAGAGATAGTGAGGAAAAAGACAAGGTATCCATGGAATCCAAGAAAGGCAAGGAGGAGCAAAAGATAATAAAGCTAATTTCTTGGAATATTGCAGGGTTTGCCCGCGAGAGGGATGATCAAGTAGGACAAACTGAGATAGACTAATATGATATTGTGTGCCTCCAGTAAAACTTGGGCGCTGGCACCCATATCCATGGATGGTTACAGAGCATACCAAACTTTGGCAGTCCCATCCAGAGCAGGTAGAGCAAAAGGTGTCATAGTGACATTGGTGGCAAACACGTTGAATATTAGAATACTGAAGGTATTTAATGATTTTATACATTTTCATTATTTATTAGTCGAGGGTCTGGAAGATTGGGATCATTGATATTTAATTTTTATAATAACAAATTTGAGGGGATGATGGAGACTGCGGCAATGGAACTGGAAAATGAGATGGTAGAAATTTCCTCCCACCACCCAAAAATAGTACAAATTACTTGGATGGATGATTTCAGTATTAGTCCTTGTCATTCAATGGAGCATGCTGTGTGTGAAGTAACAGACTGTCTTGGGGACCTGATCATACATTTTAAACATAGTACCTATGGGGATGTCTTGATGGGGATTGAACATAATGCTGATCTGTCGCAGGAGTTATGGACAAGATGTATGGACCACGAATGTTGGATCAAAAATTGAATTTTGTATTGATTCTGAAGCTCTAGGAGAAAGAATTAGCAGGATAAGGGTCGATTTTATGGACCATGCTCTCTTGGCTTATGGCTTGAGATGGGAGCTTAAGTATGATATGCAGACAGTCTTGGTACCAAACCTATCCTTGCCAGAAATAATGGTTATATATTGAAATGGCACAGGTTGGAGAGACAATCCCTTCTTCATACTCTGACTGCTAACAACTAGAGACAGACCTGCTTAGACGATAATGCCGCTCCAGAGCTGGCGATAATTGCATTTGAAGTAGTCCGAAATGGGGTCAGATCATAATTAATGCAGTCATTTAAAATCAGTAATAAGGCTAAGCATCTATGGTTTGACCATAACTGCTCTAAATGCACTAATAGCCTACACACTGCCTTACGAGCAGTAGTGAGGGACCAATGCCTGATAAGAGCCCTACGAGCAAAATATATAAAGGCAAGATGGGGTTGACTTGGGGATCTGAATATTTAAACCTTGGAAAGAATTGAGACTGGCATTACTTAGAAAGGATAGCCAGGAATTCTGGAAGGTGGTGAAGGCCCTCTTTTTGCAGAAAGAAGGAGCTCCCTCTTTAGATACACATATAGAGGAGATCGGATGAGTCCTAAAATTCCAGAGCATATTTAAAAGTCCCACCCTAAGTATTGGTAATACTGCATGTATAGATGGTCAGCGTTCTGCACATTTAATTTTTGATCTGCAAGAAATAGATTGTGCACTGGCCCTGACTAATCCCCTGAAGGCGGCTGGCCCGGACAGGGACCCGGCAGATGTATTTTAGAAGCTAAGGAACTGTGGGGTTCCACCTTGACTAAAGTTTTTAATACTGTATCTAAACAAGGCTCACCAAGTTCTTGGAAACAATCTCTAATTGTCGAAATCTATAAAAAGGGAGAAGGGCCAGAACCAAAAAACTATAGACCAATCTCCTTAATTGACAGCCCGGCTAAATTAATGGGCAGACTGATTTTAAACAGGTTAGAGGAGTGGGCAAGGAAAAAAGAATATTGGCAGAGCCCCAGTATAGTTTCAGAAAAGGGAAGGGCACAATTGACCGGTGCCTAAATCTAACAATGATCATCTCGAAATATACCATAACCAAAGAAGGGCAACTTTGTATGGCTTTCATGGATTTGTGGAGAAGTGTGGCTCAATGGTTAGAGCGGCAGACCCTGATGCAGATGTCTGGCCCGGGACCAGGGTTCAATTCCTGCCTCGGCGGCTCTTGGACTCAATATCTCCGGACCTGATAATTCTCGCCTCGGTGCCTAGTCTAATCATGGGTCTCACTCTGTGACTCTGGGCAATAGCTTGCTTAATCTCCACAACGGCCCCAGCAGAGCTTGGATGCCTGGCTTCACCTTGGGGGTGCCCACGAGTGGACCTCTCACAGGGAAAGCCAGGAAGGGTTCCACAGCGGTATACGTACAGCGCCAGGAGACCCCGAAATGGGGTGACAGTTGCGCTTTACAAGTACACACACATTTACATTTACATTTGACAGCTGCCTTTGACAGAGTGGTACATAAAAAGTTATGGTTAATTCTGGAGGAAATGGGAGTGGATCCCCTAATCATTGGGTTTATTCAGAAGCTATATACAGGAGCTACAGCAAGTGTCCGCTAGGGAAGGCAAGGAGAACGCACAAGGGCTTTTAATATTGAGAGAGGGGTGAGGCAGGGATGTGTACTTGCCCATTTCTTGTTCTCCTTGTATACTAATGGTTTGGAGGCAATATTGGCCCAGATATCGAATGATGTTCCCTATTTGAGGGCATCCCCCCTACCTATACTTCTCTATGCGGATGATGCAGTCCTTCTGGCAAGGACACCAGTGGCTCTCCAAAAGCTAATCGAGGAGTAAACAAGATTTATGGCTAGATCAGACCTAGATGTGAATGTGTCCAAATCCTTTGATTTAATTGCAAGAACGCATCCAGATAACCCTTTTAACTTCCATATAGTGGCGAGAAGGACGGAAGTGGTAGACACATTCTCTTATTTGGGGTATTGTTCGACAAGTATTTATCCTTGAAAATATGGTACTACGCAGAAATAGCTGCTTTTTTATTTTTATTTAGTCCTCGTTTACCTTCGATTCAGACACTGGGGCCCCCCTATTCTAGCGCCTACCAGAGCTATTTATTTATACCAAGGATCTTATTGTCCCATACAGTTCTCCCTTATTTCTCTGCCCTGGCCCGAAGCCGGCCGAACTGCAGATCATCCAAAAGAATTATGAGACCATAAAGAAAAAGGCACAATCATTGAACCAAACCCTTCCCTTAACTCCTCCTTTCATTAAAAATCTAAGCACTTTAGAGCTGGAGTCCAAATGTAATCCTTTTTCTTTCTAATACTCTACCCAGACATATTATGCTTTTAACCGCTTTTATCCAATCTATTTCATTTGGGGGCAAATTACTAATCCATTTCTTACATATCTCTCTTCACGCCAAGAGAATCAGATAAAAGACCAACTTTATTTCCTCATTGGTAAATTCGGCATTCACAGATGATAACCCAAAAAATACAAGAGGCAGACTTACCTGGAGGTCTGTGTCCAGTATAGCTGAAATATCTCTACTTACATCTTCCCAAAATTTGTGAATCACAGGACACTCCAGGAACATGTGAATATTTCCTGCTTTCTCTTGGCTACATTTTACACTACTTGACGTTCTTCCCTTCACCAGCTTGGATAATCTGTACGGTGTCCAATATTCTCTATGAAGACAGAAGATGTGGTTGCTTCTTAACCCCTTCGACGCTCATGACGAGCCCAGCTCGTCACATAAAGTGCGCTTTTTAAAAACCCAGCGTACGGGCGGAATTCCGCCCGCACGCATGCGGTTAAATTGTCGGGATGTACCGTGGAGTAAAGAAAGTTAAAAGATACTTGCCATAGGTCTTCCAACTGTATCTTTGGCAAGCTCTTTCCCCATCGGTCAGTTGGAAGTTTGAAGATGCCCTCTGGTAGTTCCACCAATAGCCAGTACCACCTCGTCACTTCCTTCTTCTTTGGCGCCTCACCCTTTAAACCATCTTCCAAGTGATTTGATGAGCCTATCTCCTCCCTAGATGACTGAAATCAACCTCTCACTTGGAAGTATTTAAACCTAGAGATTTTATTATTGCACACCTCACCCATTTTATCCCAGGATACCAAATAACCTTCTTCTACCACATCCCCCCATCTCTGCAATCCTGACTCCCTTAGCGGGCTAGCCAGAGTATCGTTCGTCCATTCAGGTAATCCTGGGGTGCTCCATATTGGCGCCCACCTGCTGTCATATGTAAGTTTGACCTCCTTTCTAATCTTAGACCAACGTTCCGCCATACTCTGTAAAGTTTTAGGGCGCACTCTTTTGAAGTATTTGGGGTCGCCAAACTTGTACATAAAACCCTGCTTTCCTCATTTAACCCCTTGAATGCTTGTGACGAGCTCAGCTCGTCGTGAGGCACAGTGAAGCTGCACTCATGACGAGCTGAGCTCGTCACGGCCATTGGAACGTTCGCACGCGGGGATAATTTCCCCGCTGTGCTGAACGTTCCAAAACTGGTGTGGCTTTGACGAGCTCAGCTCGTCATGAGTTCAGCTCCACTGTGCCTCATGATGAGCTGAGCTCGTCACAAGCACAGCGGCGCCGCGCACGGTCCCCTTCCCCCCCCCCCCCCAGCGGGGGGGGGAACCCCCTGCAGTGAAGGGGTTAATATCTAACAACATGCACCAAATTGTCTGGTTGAGTTCGTAACCTCTTCCCGTTCCTTAAAAGTTTGGCCTAGGCATACTAGGTTAAATCTGCCAGACATAAGTCCCCCTTTTCTATCCTTCTGCGTAGTTTTTTCAGGCAATTCAGGGGCCTTTTAAGTCCCATATTAAACTAATAATTTGAACCTGTAACTTCTTCAACAAATCTACCTTAAATAAACATGGAATCGTCTGGAAAAGGAAATTAAACTTCGGAAGAATTATCATTTGCACTAATTAACTTTTCTTATAATTGTCAATGGAAGATGAGACCATCTTAGCATCACATTTCTGGCTTCTTTCATTGCATTGAGTAATTAGATTTCAGGGAGGTCCTTGATGTGCTGAATGATCTTTATATCTAGGTATCTCATCTCCTTTTTGCAGATGTTTGAGTTTGACTCCAAGTTCCAAGCCATAGCCTCTATTTTTGCCCTATTTACTGAAGACCCAGCAATTCGGTTACATTATAAAGTTAAGTCATATAATAGAGGGACTGTTGTCTCTAAATCTGATGTAAATACCAACAAATCATCTGCATATAAAGCCACCTTTTTCTCCCACTCCTTATATCTAAAAGGGAGTATACGACTCTCTTTCCTAATCTTAACTGCCAAAGTTTCAATTTATTTATTAAAAAGGAGAGGAGATAAAGGGCATCCCTGCCTTGTCCCTCTTGAAATACTAAAGGGCATGGAAAGATATCCATTTATCAAAACTCTGGCCCGTGGTTTTCTGTATATTATGGCCAGGGTCCTGCAAACGTTTCCGCCAAGATTGTAAAATTTTAAGCAGGTAAGCCCAATTTACCCGATCAAAGGCTTTAGTAGCGTCCAGTGTAATAACTGCTAAGGGAAGTTTATAGGTGGAAGATATGCCCCTATTAGGTTAAAAGTCAGTTCTTGGATCCCTGTGCCTCTTACAAACTCCTTCTAGTCTGTATTTAGGAGACCCCCCTACCACCCTGTTGAGTCTCTCTACCAGAATTTTTGCGAAGAGCTTTTAATCGCAATTTAATAAAGAGATGGGCCTATAAGATTCACATAAATTCAAAGCCTTCCCTGTTTCAGAATTAATGTGAGCATGGCCTTATCCCATGATGCTGGCCATTCTGCTCCCTTCTCAAAAAATTCAGGAAACAACTTTGTGAAATGTAGCAAGAGGACTTCTTCCAATATTTAATATTTATATAATTCTAGAGGCAACCTATCTGGTCCTACTTACCCGACTTCCCTACCTTTATTGCATTTATTATCTCTATAGTCGCTATGTTGTTATTTATCACTGTGCTACTGATTTGAGAGATACCCTGGGGAACATCCTGTCCCAGCCATGCCTTGACTTCTCCCTCCGTGACTGCCAGTTCCTCCTGGTATAACTCTCCAGAATAATTTTGAAAGGTTTCCTCAATTTCTTTACTCGCCAGTAAGAGTATTACCCGTCATCTCGCACCTAACCTCTTTAAAAAAAAGTCCTTGCTTGATCCTCCTTCGCTTTCCATGCTAACAACTTTCCACAATCCTCTCCACACTCAAAGTGAGTAATTGTACTCGCCTGCCATCTGTTCCTTACCCTGTCTTCTTCTAAACCGGACAGAACAGCTTGTAGATAAGCTTGTAGAGATGATTCCTCGCTTTCCCTGATCACCTCTAAAAGCTCTTGCTCCTGCTGTTGAATATGGCTTTCTAACAAACTTCCACGATAAACTCTTTCCTTTTCAGTACGTGTAGACTAGTTATTCTTCCCCTCAAAAATGCCTTGTGTGCATCCCATACTACGCCTGCTGGCGCACTATCCATATTTAAGGCAAAAAATTCCTCGGACTCTATTTTAAGTGCTTCTATCACTGCCTTTTCTAGCAACAGAGTGCGATTCATAGGACACCTTCTTTGTGGTACTCCAGTGAATACTGATAGGATCAAAGAAACTGCCGAATGGTCTGAAAAATGGGCCCACACGTGTGTGATTTTTTTCCACATAATCTCTGAGCCCTTGATCCACTAAGGAAAAATCAATCCTCGATGGGTGTCTGTATTTGCCATGGAGACTTTAATTAATGACCACATCTTACTTACTGTCTATTACTATTTATAACTGACCAGCTGTCCAGCTGTTCACAGAGCGATCCAACAAATTATCTAGAAACACATTAAAATCGCTAGCCAGAATGAGAGGATCCATAAAATTCAGTAATTCTGTCAACAGCCCCCCAAATCGCTTCATATCATCAATATAGGGTCAGTAATATCTGACCACATTATGCCCTTGATTATAGATTTTAAGCTTTACAATGGCCCATCTGCCTCCTCTATCTACTGTGCTATTCTCTATCGAAATGTATTGATTTTTTGTTAACAAACTTGCCACCCCCCTTATCGTCAACTGTTGGGTAGTGCACACTACCTTTTGCACCCAACTTCTAGCTTTAAATACCTTCTTCATTTCCCCCTCTGTTAGGTGCGTTTCTTGTAGAATGATGATCTGAGCTGAAACATCTTTCAGATACTGCAAGATCTTCTCTCTTTTTCCTTTCACTCTTAGACCACTTACATCCCATGACAGTAGTCTTACTCTAATTTTCCGATCTCTACCATTTCCCTATTCAAACCTTTCCCTGAAGCGGAAGCTCCATAACCAATCTTCTAGTAAATGAGGACAAGAATATTTTTATATATTTTCGCCCTTGTACGGTCCCCACGCAGTGCCCCTACCCTTAAAACTACCTATCTTCCCTCCCCTTATCCTGGAGAACCCTACCTCCTTCCTTCCTCATGGCCTACACCGATAGGGCCACTGAGGCGGGACGTACCTTCTTAAGAAAACTGTGATAAAGATTGGGGGACGTATGCCTATTTCTTACAACATACCACATACAACATACCACCTATAAGTGAATCAATGTGCCCATACAAACAAAAAATTTAATACATAATTAACAAACAAATGCCTGTTTCGCCATCCAAACAAAAAGGGGGTGGTACGGTGGAGGAGACAAGATACAATGAAGCACTCATAGAGCCCCGACCTACCTTTATGTGGCATCTTCTCTAGAGATAGATTTCATGAATTCCTCCACTTCCTCAACTCTCCTGAAATCCTGCATTTTATTTTAATACATTACCCGCAGTGTAGCGGGGAGTTTTAGCTGTGCCGTAGCACCTAACTGTCTCAATGGTTCCAACATTTTCCCTAAATCCCATTGCTTATTTTCAGTAATCTGGGAAATGTCTGACCTTATCTCAAAGTTTATTCCATCAACCTTAAGGAACTTCATTTTAATGCCTTAGCGAGAATTTCTTCTTTCATTTTGTATGTTAGGAAATTCACGAAAATGTTTCTGGGCTTCACACGATTGGGGTTTAACCTAAAGGGCTCTCTGTGTATCCTCTAAATCCCGTCAATAATGTCCTGCTCAGAGCAATCCACTTGTTTCCCAGCTTTAATCAGTTTTGCTACAAAGTTTTTCAAGTTATCCCCTTCTGCCCCTTCAGGAATTTTCAACAGGCACAATTGTTTCTTCTTTGATTATTTTCTAGTGACTCCAGTTTTTCCTGCACACCTGCCCCGCTTTCTTTAAGAAGTCTAATCCTTGTTTACTCCTGCTTGCAGGGTTAAGTCTTTAACAGCGGATTCCAGCACTTGAGTCCTAACAGTAAGGCCAGCAAACATTTTTTCCAAGTTGTCACAAGCCAGACATATCTTTTTGGGTTGCTTCTGATGTTTCAAATCTGCTCCTTATCTCCATAGTTAATGACTGGATCAATTCTGACACTCGCTGTTGTGGTGCATACATTTCCGACCTTCCTCCCTGTACTGCTGAGTTTATCTCCCCTACCTCCAAGTTGGTTTCACCTGCTAATGCATTTTGTTCACCCTCCTCTGAAGTGATACATTCTTCTACTGTCAGGACTTGGAATTTGGACGGAACTGGTCCGACCCTCCCAACTTTAACATGTCCCAGTTAGATTTAGGACTATGTACTTCTACCACCTTCTTTCTCAGTTGTTGGAGTGTGGCTCACTGATTAGAGCGGCAGACCCTGATGCAGAGGTCTGGCCCAGGACCAGGGTTCAATTCCCAACGCGGCAGGGTCCTGAGCCCAAAATGTCCACGGACTCGATAATTCTCGCCTCGGTGCCTATTCTAATCATGGGGTCCCACGCTGCAACTCTGGGCAATAGTTGCTTAATCTCCACTACGGCGGCCCACCCGCTGCGGGATGCTTGGCTTTCACCCTGGGGATACCCAGTAGGGGTTATCTCACGGGGAAAAACCAGGACGGGTTCCCAAGGCAAGCGCCTTGATGCCTTCGGGTGATACGTGCGCTATATAAGTCGCAATACATTTACATTTACATTTACATCCTGAGGCTCCCGCTGTTTCCCTTCTCCCATTTTCAGGACCAGCGTTTTTGGCATTACTTTAAAAAAGAACGTTTGAAGCGAGGGGGTAAACTTTAGCTTCTGACCTTGGGTCACTACCCCTTTTTTTAATCTTGTTCCTTTACCACTTCCACCTCCTCCTTCCCCCTTTAGAACCTGCTCCCCTAGGGTGACCTTAGTACACTGTAATATATTAGTTTTTGCTAATTTCGTTTCTGGGGTAATCAACGCCTTTTCATGCCCCTTATCTGTTGTGCTTCTCAGTATATATTTCTTACACTTCCTAGCTCCTCAGTCTTTTTATCCAAAAATGGAACTAATGTGATAATTCAAGCTGTCTCCACCTTTTTGCCCCTTCAGGGTAATTGGGTTAATTAGAGGGGTAACCTCCCCCCCCCCCGCACCTTACCTGTATTAGGCGCATGTTCCTGCTGCTGCCACCTTTTCCCTTCGCCTTCTTTCTCGAGAGAAACTCTGAAACAGCCCCCTGCTCCTCACTTTCTACTTTATCCTTGTAAAACTCATCCCAGCTGCCCAAGCTATCCGAGCTCTCTCCATCCCTCCTTCCCCAGAAAGGAATCCGAGCTGCAGCTCCACGACCCCCGAAGAGCCTCTTGGAAAATGACATATGGCCCTTGCAAAGCTCTAAAAAAAATTGGGATCTCAGAATCGTTAAATATCTACCGCGCGAAAGCAAGGGCAAACACAATTAATGGGGCAGCAATATGAGGCACAATAGATTTAAGGCCACTTCAGTGTGTGGAGGATGACATTTGTAAGAACATCTTGTCACTACCTCGAGCTTGTGCAAACTATTCTGCAGACACGGAGTTGGACCATATCTTGAGAATGTAATTAGATTAGCACCTCTAATATCATGGCTATCAATATTGAGAAGAGAGTGTGTACCACTAAAGCAGGCAATCCTGAGGGACTGTTTAAAGCTGGATCATGCACATAGGATTCCAGGGATAAAGTATGTGAAGGAGGGTTCCTCTGCATTGGGACTTTGTCCTTTATTTGATACACTGAGCTTATTTGCTAATTTCCCTAAAACAAAAATATATATATATTTTTAGCAAAAGCCGTTGGGGAGAGATGGGAAAGGAATAAAACAAAACCTACAGTACTTGCCTATAGCTTGCTCCCACCAGTCATAGACATATTAAAATGGTATGTGTCATTTGTACAGGACCCTCAGCACCGGTTTACATTGATTAGATTTAGTTTTAATTATATCCCTCTAATGTTTGCTTTCCCGGCTGATATTTACTCAGTGAATGACCTACTGCCATGTCCCTGTGACGTGAGAACAGCACAATCAACTTTACATATTTTTTTCTTCTGTACATTTTATGGTCCTCAAAGGAAAACTTTGTTAGTACCTATGCTTCGCAAAAACAAATTTGTCCAACACAGCTTTATCCTGTGCACGCATAAAAATTGAAACAAGTAGATACAAGAGTAGAGGTAAGCAATATGTACAGCGTTCTTGAGTGATACTGGATATTCTTTATTCGTTTTAGAAACGTAACCAGCCGACGACACGTGTTTTGTCAGGGAAAAGTCATCCCACGACTCTTCAGGGCTGTAGAAAGTTGCGTGAACATAGTAAAGTCCCAAAACCTGTGATAATTCCAACCCAGCTAGTACACAATTGTACAAGACAGCAAACTTAGTCTGCAAGGAGTCTTGGTAGTGTATTGTATTCGGAAAGCCGGTGATAATTCCAACCCGGCAATCAGCACACGTCAAAATGATGAAAAACGGGTCTGATTAGGTGGGCTTAGTTCTAATATCACAACGGAATAGTGCCACGAGTCGGGGATGAATAGGAGTCCAAATGATAGTCAATTAAAGTTCTACGTAGTAAATGTCAAACCAGAATGCGGTAAAGTATTTGGTCAGAGCGATGGTGAAGAATGGGCAGAACACGTGTGTGTTTTCCCCATGTCTTTTTGAGAAGAAAAACCATTGCGCGTCCTGGCGGCACCCGTTCTATTGCATGTGTGAGAAATTTGTCCAATATAGACTTGCACTGCACTTTATTCAACAGCTGCCAGATCCCTTTGTATGAAATGCTGTGGCATCCTTTTTATGGGCGGTGGCAAAGCGCAGACCTTTATCGCTTTAGATGTTTAAACACTTGTGTAACTTTGGTTGTCATTTTAAACATATGAATGTAAAATGTACTTCTTTTAAAATGATGTATGTTTTTTAGAGGGATTTTAATGGAATAACATATTTTAGTTCATGACTGTAATTTTAGGCATTCAAATAATGTGAAATAAAGTAACGATCAACAAGCCCAACAAGCCGGTACCACCCTCAAGATATAGGGCAGAGCTTTTACTTATACTGCTCTGAGGGCATGGAACCAACTTTCTGTCTATCTTGGTAGCTGTGTGGACTTCACTCAATTCAAGAGATTGCTAGAAACCTGGCTACTTTAAAGAGCAGATGCAACACATGAGGAGCCCGAGCACCGAGATACACCTTTAGGTGGGATTCATTCCACTTTATAAAATAGATATATCATAAACAGGATAGTGTGTTGGCAATTCTTGACTTAGGATCTTGGTTCAGGACCATCCAGTCAAGCCTCTCTGTTGACTTTGAAATAGTGGATAAATGTGTTGCATTGCTGGACTTCCATGGCTTTTGGTAAAAAAAAAATGTTTTAATCCAAGCTGGTCACACGTGTATTTGCGTTAGTGACCATATTTTAACAGATGTTGTTATACTTTCTTAAAAACCCTCGTAATATTTGTAAAATAGCCACCTGTGCATGCATGGCAAATGCATTTGCAGATGGCTATGTTAGGATGTTTTTATTAAAGTAACAAAAAAAAGTAACAAGATGGCCACATGTGCCTTCACACGCATGCAGTCGCACTGGATGATATTTTTTAAAATAATTTTTTCGATACTTTATTAAAAAACAATACAATATGGATACCTGCCCATGTGTAAGTGTAAGGATGCTCAATGAAAGCCTTCTTTGAATTGTTACAATAAGACTTCACAAAAAAATAAGTATTGTATTGTATTGTACAAAGCACTGGAAGAGCGCGAACTGTCACCCAAAGGGTGTCCTGCCGCTATGAGACGTGTGCTCAGGTACAACCGTAGATGGACAACCGATAGTTGCTCAGGGTAGGCTAAGTACAATGATAAGTCAGAAAGATCCAGGTTTTGACTCTTTTCCTGAACTGCATCGGCTCTTCAGACTGTCTGGTGTGGGTAGGGAGACTGTTCCAGAGCTTCGCAGACGCAATGCTGAAAGCTCTCCCACCTGATTTGGTCTGAGATAGCTGCTTGTACGTGTGCACGCATGCTCAGGTGGCTATCTTTGAATTCCCATTTAAAGGTGAGCTATGCCTGCAGTGCCCCTGAGGGATATGTGGTACTGTAAACAACAGCAGGCGCCTGGTAATGACGTCTGGGAAGCTGCCAGGCGCTAGCAAAACAAAAATAAGAAAAAGGAAAAAACTATTTTTAAACAATGAATGATTGTTCCACCAGTTCCTGGCACAGAAGAGGACCATTTGTGTACATATGGTGACATTGTGCTTGGGAAGAATGCCATTAGTCACAGAAAAGGGAACCAATGGCTGAAGTGGGCGGATCCATTGCCCTGTGACGTATGCTCTGGTGGGCAGAAGAAAACTGTGACTGACACAACAAAACACTAAAGGATGAATGCGGTTGACTGAAAGTCCCTGTCTGCATGAACCTGTATTTGGTAAAGATTTTATTTGAGAAGCAAAAGGCATTGGCTAATGCCAGACCTCAAATGAAAGCTCAATCCCTCTTTCATTCCTTCCCACTTCAAATTCTGACCTGTTTCTCTTTCACTAAATTTAGAATAATATTCACCATTATTGGAAGTCTTTATGAAACCTGTACAGCGCGTGTGTGTGTGTGTGTGTGTGTGTGTGTGTATATATATATATATATATATTCAATGAAAAAACCATAGGTTTGAGACCATATATAGTTAGGTGAATATTTTAATCATACAAAACCAATGAAATTCCCATATATAGTTAGTTGCACTAACTATATATTTCGCGCACCCGCAATCCACTGCTGATGATGTCACATATTACATCACTGATGACATCTCAAATGACATCACTGATGACATCTCAAATGACATCACTGATGACATCACTTATGACATCTCAAATGACATCACTGATGACACCACTGATGACATCATCCAGTGACTGTGTGTTTCTGTAAAGTTTAAATATGTTTTACATATTGAAGAATGAGTGGATGTATAAGTGTCTCTATGAAGGATTTAGTAGGTGTGTGACTGACTGTATGAGTGAGTGAATAAATGTGTCGTACTAAATGCATGGGTTAGTGATTAAACTGTCTGAATGTGTGCATCAGTATGTCTGTTGTGGTGTAAACTGCTGCATGTGTTGATCATTAGCTATACGAGAGGCTATATGTGTTATTGATTGGTTGCCCAAGTATTTGTATGGGAGATTGAGTGTGTGTGGGGGTGGCTGGGAGGTGTGTGACTCTGTGCATAGATGTGTGAGCAGTTGATTCACTAAGTGTATGAGTTCAAGAGTGCATGTGGAAACAGCTACATGGGCGGTTGACTGTGTGCATGAGTGTATTGATGAGTGAATGGATATCTCAATGCTACATGTCATAGTAAGTACATATGTAAAACACAGTACATGTGAGAGTTGGCATATATAAATAACTGTGCATGAGAGCCAGTGAATGTGTGAGTGGCTGTATGGATCATTGTGAACTTGTATCAGGGATTGTATAAGAGAGTAAATATGTGTTAGTATATGTTTGAATAAGTAAGGTGTGTATAACTGTATAGTTGAGGAAATGGAGGTGAGATTGATTCTTTGCATGACTGACGAGGTGTGTGAGTAACTCCATGGATGAGTGATAGTGTGTGAGTGTCTGTATACACTGAGTGTATCTAAGGTTATATTAGAGTCTGAAGAGGTTCATCGTATTAGCACATGAATGATGTCATCAGTGATGTGATCAATGATGTCAAATGAGATGTCATCAGTGATGTGATCAGTGATGTCATTTGAGATGTCATCAGTGATGTCATCAGTGATGTCATTTGAGATGTCATCAGTAATGTCATCAGTGATGTCACTGACCATGTCATGAATGATGTAATATGTGACATCATCAGCAGTGGATTGCGGGTGCGCGAAATATATAGTTAGTGCAACTAACTATATATGGGAATTTCATTGGTTTTGTATGATTAAAATATTCACCTAACTATATATGGTCTCAAACCTATGGTTTTTTCATTGAATTTTCAAGGTTTTGTAAATGCAAATACCTAACTATATATGGTCTCAAACCTATGGTTTTTTCTGTGAATTTCAAAGGTTTTTTGAATGCTAATTCTATTAGCGGATAATGTTTTTATATATTCAAACGTTTTTTTAATGCTAATTCCTAACTATGTAAGGCCTGAAACCTATGGTTTTTTCAGTGAATTTCAAAGGTTTTTTAAATGCTATTTCCTAACTATATAAGGCCTGAAACCTATGGTTTTTTCAGTGAATTCGCAAGGTTTTTTAAATACTAATTCCTAACTATATAAGGCCTGAAACCTATGGTTTTTTCAGTAAATTTCAAAGGTTTTTTAAATGCTAATTCCTAACTATATAAGGCCTGAAACCTATGTTTTTTTCAGTGAATTTCAAAGGTTTGTTAAATGCTAATTCCATTAGCGGATAACGTTTAAATATATTAATATCCTAGTGGGACCACCTGAGCAGCCCTAAGGTGTCAGGGTGTTTCTACCCTGCCCCCTTTTTGTGTTCTACACGTTTTTTTTCTGCTTTCTTGTGCCACAGTCTACTAAGACCCAAGATGGATGCCAACACTTCCTGGTTAGAAGTGTTGACAGCCAATGAGCATGCAGCTTTCTCTGGAAGGCATGCTGATTGGCTGTCACTGTCTGTCAACACTAGCACAAGATAGATGCCAACACCTCCTGGTTAGAAGTGTTGACAGCCAATGACCATGCAGCTTTCTCGGGAAGGCATGCTGATTGGCTGCCACTGTCTGTCAACACTCAAAACCAGGAAGTGTTGGCAGCCATCTTGGCGCCTTGTTAGAACCAAGGCACAATAAAGCAGTGAAACAAAGGTGTGAAACTCACAAAGGGGCCAGAGTAGAATCACCCTGACCCCCTAGGCCTGCTCAGGGGGTCCCACAAAGACCCCAAAGACAATTTTTTTTTTTTTTTTTTAAAGTCGGGGTACGCGTACCGTGCGCGTCAGGTACGCGTACGGTACGCGTACCCCGTGACTTTTTTAAAAAATAAAAAAATTATTTTTGCCTTGGGGGTCCTTGTGGGACCCCCTGAGCAGGTCTAGGGGGTCAGGGTGCTTCTACCCTGTCCCCTTTTTGAGTTCTACACGTTTGTTTTTCTGCTTTCCTGTGCCTCAGTCTACCGAGGCACAAGATGGCTGCCAACAGTTTCTGTTTTGGAGTGTTGACAGACATTGGCAGCCAATCAGCATGCAGCTCGTGCACTAGAGGTACGCGTACCGTACGCGTACGTGCACGTACCGTAAGCGCACCGGTAAGCTCACGGGTAAGCTGCCATAGATATATATATTTTTTTGAACCTTAATTTCTCAAAATCCACTGGACCGCATATCTTGAGACCTAGCAAAGGCACATCGGGCTAACAGTCCCTACAATTTTGCCAAGTTTGGTGGAAATCCATTCAGCCGTTCGGGCTAAAAGTGAGTCCAACCGCCCTATGGAAAATTGCATGGGGAAAACACATTTTGGGACCCCCCTTTTTTCTCGGCCCCCGCTTGACGAATCCCCCCCAAACTTTCAGGGAAGGACCGGAGAGTAAATGTGCCATCTTCAGGAAAATTTCAGCCAATTCCGTCCATCAACGCCAAAGTTATTCAACATGGAATTTTGAAAAATCCCATAGGAAAAAATCCTAACTATATGTACCTACTGGCGACCGCCAGTAGGTAATATATATATATATATATATATATATATATATATATATATATATATATATATATATATATATATATATATATATATATATATATATATATATATATATATATATACAATTTCTATGGCAAAATGAAACCCCTCATTTTGTTCCTTTTCAAATTAAATGTATTAAGTGTTACCACTTTATTCCAATCAAGATGACTTCAGGTGTGCCATACTTTTGTCATAAGTAAGACTGTTAGCGTTCTAGTTGTTCTTTAGAACACTCTGGGTCATTCTGTCATTGGGCTATAGTTGGGCTACATCTGGCTGATATTTGGGCTACATTTGGGCTCTTTTGTCTCTGGTGTCCATCTTGGGAGACTGCATATCAGAATTTGTTTAATGAAATATAAGAGGATTTGAGAAGTCACTGAAAATGTGCCCTAATTTTTCTTTCTTCAGCACTAATCATAATTTCTATGGCAAAATGAACCCCCTCATTTTGTTCCTTTGCAAATTAAATGTTTTAAGTGTTAACACTTTATTCCAATCAAGATGACTTCAGGTGTGCCATACTTTTGTCTTAAGTAAGACTGTTAGCGCTCTAGTTGTTCTTTAGAACACTCTGGGACATTCTGTCATTGGGCTATAGTTGGGCTACATCTGGCTGATAGTTGGGCTACATTTGGTTATTTTTGTCTCTGGTGGTCATCTTTGGGCTACATTGGGCTACATTGGGCTACATTGGGCTACATTTGGGCTCTAACATATATATAGCCCAATGTAGCCCAATATATATTTTTTCAAAGTTAATTTTCGTAAAAACCACTGGAGCATATATCTTGAGACATAGCAAAGGCACATCGGGGTACCAGTCCCTACAATTTTGCCATGTTTGGTGGAAATCCATTCAGCCGTTCGGGCTAAAAGTGAGTCCAACCGCCCTATGGAAATTAACATGGGGAAAACACGTTTTGGGACCCCCCTTTTTTCTCGGCCCCGCTTGACGAATCCCCCCCAAACTTTCAGGGAAGGACCGAAGAGTAAATGTGCCATTTTCAGGTAAATTTCAGCCAATTCCGTCCATCAACGCCAAAGTTATTCAACATAGAATTTTGAAAAATCCCATAGGAAAAAATCCTAACTATATATACCTACTGGCAACCGCCAGTAGGTAATATATATATATATATATATATATATATATATATATATATATATATATATATATATATATATATAATATTTATCTTGTATATGTCTGTATAATATTTTCTGTATTCTTTAGACCTTCACAAAGTGCTCTGGAACCCAGTGAATATAGTTGACTCAATATACACTGGTGAAGAATTCAGTTTGACACTTTCAGAAATATCTCTCTTTGGAATGTTGTACTCCGCTTTTTTGTTGCAACAAGCGTCATGAAAGCATGTATCTTACAGTTAAAAACGTTGCTACCCCGTGAATTTTTGTGAGTTCAGTCCTTGTCCTGTTTACACTGTTTAAACATTTGTCCCTCTTCCATCCTGGTAATGGGCAAAGGTCGTCATCTACGTAACTGAACTCAGTCATTCATACTTTGGACAGTGGCCTGAATTCCAGTGATTACTACGGCACATCTGTTATGCTGTGCTGTGCTAACACGAGTGTTGAAAAAGTTATATTCTATAACCAGTGACAAACAGCTTCTTCCTTCTGGGTCCTTACAGTTGCAAGAATTGATACCCCTTGTTATGTCGAGCCAGGGCAGCGCGCATGCGCTGCTCTGTGAGGCATGTAGTATTGAGTAAGAGATGTGAAGCTACTCCCACTCTCTGCCCATTTTCTTCATTGGTTTGCGTCTTTGTCCTTCATAAATGCTGTCTTCTGATTCCTTGATCGCCTTGTTAGTCCCTCCTTTCTAGCGCCTTGTCTTTATTTGTAACCTAGCAAACACAAGGAGATGATGGACGGAGCGCTGAAACTTTCTAGACACTCACCCACAGTCACAGATCTAGGTTGAATCCATAATCGTTCTTTAGCTCACTTTGCCACCCCAGTTCAGACACAGCTATATGCAAATCAGTCTTGACCCTGTGCCTCATGGGAACAGTCCAGACCGAACTGCCAAGCCATGTCTTCCCTGGACCGGAAACAAGCATCCTCGGACCAGTTTCGGGCTAACAGCCCTCATCAGCCAGTCTAGCTTGAATCATGTGGCAAAGTGAGCAAGGAATCCACGTCTGGGCATACCCTGCCAACTTAAGGGTGAACAAAGCATACACAAGGAGATGATTGATGGAGTGCTGAAACTTTTTAGACACTGGATTCAAGCTAGCCTGGCTGATGAGGGCAGTTAGCCCAAAATCAGTCCCAGGATGCTCAAAAAGGCACCCTGTGCAAATTCTTTGGCACAGGCCTGGGGCCATTTAAAGAAGACTGTGTGAGAAACAAACTTTAAGTTACTTATACATATGTACTGTGTATAAAATCATTTGAAACCACAAACATGGTGGAATATGTCTTGATGTTTCTGCTATCTAGTAGTTGAGCTTAACATGACTCTGTTAAATAATGTGTGTTTGCCTAAAGTACATTAAATCTGGTCCACAACATTATTTTCGATCCAAGAATCTCAACAGTACTTGATATCTCATGGCTTTGAGAAATTTAAGTTTTTTGCCTTTGTCTTGAGGTTAAGCTTGTCAATCGAAAGGCACACAATGTTATTGGAGGAATGCTTGCGATGTGACTAACCACTGGCAATCACTCCAGGTGGCATTCTAGTCCATCATTCTTTCGCCCCATGACACCTCAATTTGGGAGCAGCCATATGCAAATCAGTCCTAACCCTGCTCCAATGGGAACAGACCCACTCAAACTTATAGGCCAGGTCCTCCCTGGACCCAGAGACAAACAACCCAAGACAGGTTTCACCCTGATTTGGGGCTCTTCACTCGGGCAATTCACAGGTGATGCTTCTTGCTAATTTATTACTCGAATGGTGTAAGGTATTATACAATATGTTTATTAAAGGGCAGTCCTATGTATAGAAATGGAGAATAGCAATATATAATGCTAATTCTTCAGCTTTGCTAATGACCGTATTTAATATTTTTTCTGGATCATCTCTCATAAAACTGCCTCTTGCAAATTCTTGCTCAATCAAATAGAAAATAAATGTATACTAATTTAGGCTTTTACTCTGTACCTTAATATGTAGGCAGCATACTTTGGCACATTCCCAAAAGCTTTTGCCTGCAGCAGGTAAGCCTACACGCACGAACAATGGATTGTTTTGTTCGCAAAATCCTATCCTGATTCACAAACGCAAGATCATTACAAATTTCCATGAACTAATGTAGCATGGTAAAGTTTCTCCCATGTATGCAGTTGTATCCGTTCCTGTAAGTCACACCTGGGTTGTGTTCTCCTGAGAGGGGTAGTCTATGCAAATCAGATAAACGCCCAGAGTCGCACGGTTGTGGACATTCAGCAACATCCTAAATGCCTTTTTCATAAACCTCTTTCTGGGCTTTTAAATTAGACTTGGATGAACCTCCTGGGTGGTGCTGGAAATGTGATAAAGCTCATTGGACACCATCTGTTTACAGTGAGTCATGTGGAAGGGAAGGCTCCACATGAAAATGGAAAATAAAGAAAGTAAGTTTCCCTTTAGCGTACTCATAAAAATCTCAGCTGTGGGCATATATAGCACACTCAGGTTTAGGGAGAATGAGGTTATGCCAGGAGAACTAGGAGATAATGATGTAAGCATAATGGTTATATTGGAAGACAAGCAGTGCATGTTGGCTGCCATGTTGAGGGAAGCTTCTTTCCTATTCGTTGCTTGGAATAGGCGAAGGCTCAAACCAAATGCACTGTGTTCGTGCACATGCACATTATGCTCGTTGAGTTATGGAGAGTCAACGATTATTCAAGTTTATAATGCTCATCATCACATGCCTAGGACTCATTTAGGCATGATCTGGGGTTCATGCATGTATGATCCCTAACATGCTACAATGCATCAGATACAAATTCGTACTTCTCCACTATCAGTATTTGCATGCTGAATTTTAAATTTTTGGGTGAATTGAAAACGTAAACTGTTGATTTGTAACTTGTGCTCAATGGTGTCTACAAGTTTTGAAGTACTGGAACTGCAAACACAACAATGATGGACAGAATGTGGATCAATGTCACACATTCACCCCAGTCAAAAGATCTGGGCCCAAATCCATCGTTTTTCCACTCCACACCACCCTGGGTTAGACAATGGCGATATGCAAATCAGCGCTGACCCTGTTGCCCCATGGGAACAGTCCAGTCCGAACTACAAAAGCCATGTCCTTCCCAGAACGGAAACAAGCATCCGAGGACCGGCCCGGTTTCGAGGTAACACCTCTCATCAGCCCGGCTAGCTTCATTCCAGTGGTGTGGAGTGTCTGGGACTCACGTCTGAGCATCCCCAGTACACTTAGAGCGGTAACTGCAAACACAACAATGATGGACAGAATGTGGATCAATGTCACACATTCACCCCAGTCAAAAGATCTGGGCCCAAATCCATCGTTTTTCCACTCCACACCACCCTGGGTTAGACAATGGCGATATGCAAATCAGCGCTGACCCTGTTGCCCCATGGGAACAGTCCAGTCCGAACTACAAAAGCCATGTCCTTCCCAGAACGGAAACAAGCATCCATTGTAGTTCGGACTGGACTGTTCCCATGGGGCAACAGGGTCAGCGCTGAATGCAGGATGCACTCGCCACTGTGGCGGGCGCATCCTAATTGGCCCACGGGACCCCCACCCGCCATCCTAATGACCCCCTAGGTTTCTAGAGGGAACGGTACAGATTTTCCTGGGTCAGTTGCCTACTCTCTCTTACACCAAACTGTGATGTGGTGCAGTTCTGGTTCCAGGATAACCCCAGTTTGTGCAACCTCACATGTCTATCATTGCTAATCCTTGCGTTGGCACATTTCTTCCAGTGTGCTTTTTGCTGACTGATGCTGGAAGCAGAGGTCCTTGCGATTGTTGCTGCACATCAAGGCCACTGAAGCAGTTTAATGCCGCTTTATGTGATTAGGGGGATCTTAACATTTCTAATCAGATAGTCAGGGTGGGGAGTCCTCCATTCTGAAGGCCCATACCAGGCAGATGGAATTGCAGTCAGTACTGGAATAGACCAAGCAGACAGATGTATGAGTAGATGAAAGTTGAGCAGAAAAAAATCAGTTAAAGGGAATATACCTATCTATCAGAGAGGAATAAAGATGTGAAAAGGATGGAGGAATGCTCTTCTAGGTAGCTTAGCAGAAGATTAAATATGAGGGCTTTGGTAGACTGGAAAGGAAGAATGGAGAATATTTTCGAAATGTTATATAGATATCATATACAAATCCAATGGACCCAAAGATATGAAGGGTGAGAGGAAAGCAATTGGGCGATCAAATGGTATACCTGGAATATGTGTTAAGAATGAAAAAAGGGAAATAAGTGAAAAGTGGTTGGTAGGGAGGGAGAGTAAAGAATATTTGAGTGAGATATATTACATTATAGTAAATCTGCATTGGTAGAATCTGTGTACAAGTCTTGGAAGATCATTCAGGACTGAAAGGCAAAAGGTAGTTAGAAATTGTTGCAAGAATGGAAAGAAAAAACTCTGTGTATGATCAGAGTAGAAATAACAGCAGAGTCCAAAGGAAGAGGTGATATAGATGCAGAAGACCATCCGCCAAAATAACAAACCTTTTGAGGAACACCCTGAACGGTAAAGGGGCAAGACGGTATAGGTAGAAGAAACCAGAACATCGCAGTGCCAGAAACACAAAAAGAACACCATTTGGACAATAGGCTGGAGCCACTGATACCCTCAAGCAAAGTTGAATCCCACTTCAACATAAACTGCATCTCCATCAACCTTCAGTGACCGTTCAATAAGCTTGGAATGGAATCTTGAATGACATTACAATACAATAGATCTTAAGGAATTGCCATCTACAAAGGGAGAGGAATGAAATGCCATCTAAACAACCTTAGTCTACAGGTCATGAGGGCACAAGGAGAAAGGAGCTTAACTTGTTGTGATGGGGTTTCCTAAAGAATAGTAGAGTAATCTCCTCAAACGTACTTGACTGTGTGGAAAAAAATAAACTTTAGTATTGAAATAATATATATTCATAGAGAACATAAATCATTTGCTTAATAATTCCATTCTGGTGGTGAAGGAAGCACATAATGGTCACAGGAAGATGACAAGAGAGTTCTTTATTGGACTACGGACCACACTTAGGGGTCTATTAGTATAGTGGCGGTGGCAATCCGCCCGCCATAACACACCACCCGCATGCCAATTACCCCCAACATATTATTATGGCGAGGTACCGTGGCAGATGGGAAGACCGTCTGCCGCTTTTCCGCCCGTCGATAAGTTGACCGGGCAGAAAAGGGGTTGAATATGGTGGCGGTGTCTGCAAGACACCGCCATCCATATTACACTGCAGGCGGAGAGCAGCCTTTCCGTGGCGGCGTTGCCGCCACTAAAAGGCATGCGGTGTTCGCAGTTGGGGGCCTGTTGCAGGCCCCCAGGATGCCGGGAGGGTGGGAGAAAACATGGGGGGTACCTATTTTACCGCCCACCGCAATGTGAAAAATGAGGGATGCGTCCGCCAGTGTGGCGGGTGCATCCTAATTGGAATCGTGGGACCACCGCACATATAGCGGGTGGTCCCATTTGCCGTTTCTGTCCGCCCGCCCGCCATCGTAATAGACCCCTTAATGTGACTTTACACATCTGCTGCTTGAAATTGGTAAAGTTCTTGATATTTGATCCACTCCCTGTTTTTGTGTTAATTCCAGGTATCACTACACTTTGGACCCAATGCTTCTGAAACATTGGGACCGGGATCCAATATCATGACACTGCTCCTGCTCGCCGGTTGATCCTGATGCGTGCAAAGATCAGGCAAAATATCAAATCATCTATCGGTAAGACACAATATGGGCATGAATGCACTCTTACTGTGAATAGAACAAAAGAAAGCACCCTGCCTAGGGATATAATGGCCCTTGCTAGAGGGTCCAAAAGGTATATAAAAAGGGGTGATTTAACCTAGAAGCTGACACTGCACACAACAAACACAAGGTCAATCCAAGTAGACTCTACAGAACATATTGGAAATATATATGTTTTTATTTCTTTTAGATATATTTTTCTTAGAATTGAGGTAACAAAAAATTATAAAAGGTGAATTGTACTTTAGTTTCACGTGATACATTTAGAGCATAAAAAAGACAAACACTGATATAGGAACAACAACGGAATGGGGAAATAATACTACATTAAGACCTACCCAGTACCAACCACATTTCAAACACACTATCACACTTACTTATATGTATTCTCACTCTACCTCATTCTACCATTCAACTTTCATTCTTCCATTCATTCTTCTAATCCTGGCGTGTGCAACACATAGAAAATCAATATGTTGCATGGATCGGGATGTTATTCCAGGCAGATGACTTTTACTACGGGTCCTGATGTATTTAGGACAAAGAACCGTATTCCTGGGAACATAAGCCGACGCGCGTTTCGGTGACAGGCCGATGAGGCCACACCTTCGTCAGGGCTAGGGGCAGTATACTGGGAGGGACACAGGTATAAAATCTGAAAAATAGAAAGCAAAAAGGTCTCAATTTTCTGTTCTATATATATATGCAATATCTATCAAACAGATATATATGTACAACATATACTTTTCATTGTTCCAGTTCGTTTTAACATTTTAAACACACATTGGATATAGGGACGATACACATGATGTTGACCCTTTGTAGCTGTGCAATGTCAAACTTCATAGAGACACTCCCTGGGGTAGATTCCCTATTCCGTGGAATCTATAAAAGGCATAATGATAGCCTAGGCTAAATGAACCGTAGAGCGTATTTCATTACAATAGTTCATACATACATTTCATTAAAACTATATACACACTTTCATTCTTGTACACACATGACCAGTTTATTAAAGTAAGGCCCAAAATTCTAGAAGACACGTTGTTATATTTTTCCTCAATATTAATTGCGGGTCTCAGCTATAGACCGAGAACTGAGTTCCTTGTTTTATATAGAGAGAATTGAAGGGTGGTTATTGGCTTGTTTTGTAAAACATATTCAATGATATTTACCTGTATATTTTTCTATTAAGGAAAACCACAGGCGTATGGTTGGATCTGCTGCGCTGGGAGGTTAATCTTTTTAACTTTCATTGACTGGACTCCAGAGATATTGATCCTATAGTGGGAGTAGATTAGAACCTTTATTGTATTTGTTATAAATCATGGCCACGGCAGAGTTAGATATCTGACCTGGCATTTTCAGAATATAGCATATTTTTAAATCACTAATCTATATAATCATAGGCCTATGGTGGAGCTTTATATTAGTTCCAGGTTCCTTTAGTGATGGGATAGACTAGCAACTTGTCATCGCTCATATAGTTCCAAATCACATTTGAACAGATCGCTATATTTCCATGAGTTATCAAGGGGGACTTACTAGCTGATCTCAGTTTACCATAAACAAGATATCATATCCCGCATAATGTACCTGAAACGTCTTGAGAAAATAAGCTCAAGTGTTAGGCGAAATAGGCTGGATTTTCGGGCACAGGAGGTTAATAATTTTCAGACCACTCCCTGTAAAGAAGATAAAACACGCTTATTCTGGCCCTTATTTAGCTATATAATCCAACTGTCCAATAGGTAAATTACATAGCCTTTTTTACCTGGATATGTCACTGAATGCACTCTTACACCAGCTATTGAGTACTTCGGTAAGACACAGAGTAGCTAGCAGTTGCTACCGGATGGGGTGGTGGGGCGGGAATTAATTATTTTTTTTAAAAACACTTACGTTAGAGCGGCCGGCCGGCCGCTGCCTCCCCTCCGTTCTCTTCCTTCTTACTCTGCAGTCTGGCCAGCAGCAGGAAGCACCCAGCACACAGGCCCCCCTGAGCCACTCACAACGCTGCAATGCAGCAGTGTCATTGGTCTGAGCACCGTGGATCGGCGATCAGACTTGAACAGAGAGCCTGCGCATGTTCCTCACCAGGCTGTGTAATGCAGCCTGGTAGGAACATGAAGAGTGCACATGAGCTGTTTGGTCGGCCCAAGAGGGCCTGCCAAACATTTCATGCATACTTTGGGAGTGCAAACCATTCCTCCCATGTTCTGGCCAGCCCCACACTGCACACAGTCCACTGACTGTATGCAATAGGAAAAATAAAATTACAATAACAACTCCTTTTTGCACAGTGGGACAACGCTCCCCCGCCATATCAGAGGAGCTGCCACTGAAGACACAACAGGGCCATGAAAACACTCCTATACCAGCTATTGAGTCTGTGGCGTAATGCAGGGATCCCCTCCAGCACAGTACTCTTGTCCGAGAGCTCCAGATAAAATACACAGCAGGGGTCCCTCCTGGCAACATGGGCATGAATACACTCTCAAACCAGCTGTTAAGTACTTTAGTAAGACACAGCAGGGAATGAATACACTCCCACACCAGCTGTTGAGTACTTTGGTAAGAGACAACATATGCATGAATACACTCCCACACCAGCTGTTGAGTACTTCGGTAAGAGACAACATATGCATGAATACACTCCCACACCAGCTGTTGAGTACTTCGGTAAGAGTCAACATATGCATGAATACACTCCCACACCAGCTGTTGAGTACTTTGGTAAGAGACAACATATGCATGAATACACTCCCACACCAGCTGTTGAGTACTTCGGTAAGAGACAACATATGCATCAATACACTCCCACACCAGCTGTTGAGTACTTCGGTAAGAGACAACATATGCATGAATACACTCCCACACCAGCTGCTGAGTACTTAGGTAAGGGACAACATATGCATGAATGCACTCCCACACCAGCAGTTGAGTTCTTCGGTAAGGGACAACATGGGCATGAATGCACTCTTACACCATCTGTTAACTATTTCGGTAAGGGACAATATTTGCATGAATACACACCCACACCAGCTGTTGAGTACTTCGGAAAGACACTACATGGGCATGAATGCACTCTTACACCAGCTGTTGAGTACTTCAGTAAGACACAACATGGGCATGAATACACTCCCACACCAGCTGTTGAGTACTTCGGTAAGAGACAACATATGCATGAATACACTCCCACACCAGCTGTTGAGTACTTCGGTAAGAGTCAACATATGCATGAATACACTCCCACACCAGCTGTTGAGTACTTCGGTAAGAGACATCATATGCATTAATACACTCTCACACCAGCTGTTGAGTACTTCGGTAAGAGTCAACATATGCATGAATACACTCCCACACCAGCTGTTGAGTACTTCGGTAAGAGACATCATATGCATTAATACACTCTCACACCAGCTGTTGAGTGCTTAGGTAAGGGACAACATATGCATGAATGCACTCTTACACCATCTGTTAACTATTTCGGTAAGGGACAATATTTGCATGAATACACACCCACACCAGCTGTTGAGTACTTCGGAAAGACACAACATGGACATGAATACACTCCCACACCAGCTGTTGAGTACTTCAGTAAGACACAACATGGGCATGAATACACTCCCACACCAGCAGTTGAGTGCTTCAGTAAGGGACAACATGGGCATGATGAACTCTTACACCATCTGTTGGCTACTTCGGTAAGACACCAGATGGGCATGAATGCACTCTTACACCAGCTGTTGAGTACTTCGGAAAGACACAACATGGGCATGAATACACTCTCACACCAGCTGTTGAGTACTTCAGTAAGACGGGCATGAATGCACTCTTACACCAGCTGTTGAGTACTTCAGTAAGACACAACATGGGCATGAAGGCACTCTTACGCCAGCTGTTGGGAACTAAAGCAATACAGTGTTAAACTGGGGCGGATTACTGTATACTTGGGCATTTATATGTGCTTAATTGCATTTACTTAGTTGTGGTATTTTTTAATTTCTATATGATGTTTTGCTTGTGATTCCCTAAAGAATATATGCTATATTGTATCTGAAAATGTATATATTTGGTCAGCTCACAAAGGCATGCAAGAGTATGTAAACCATTACTTTTGCCTTTGTGCGTCGGCTGCATATCATCTAAAAAAGGAAATTAAATTAAAATATTCATGCAATATTACTAATGGAAAGGACTGTACCCGCTGTCAGGGTGCATAAAAGAGTACTCTCCTAGTACCTTTTACCATACTCATTAATACCTTCGTGATCCAGACCCAATGTCCCTTAAGAATAGATGCATGCTTTCTTTGCTGTGTGCTTTCTGTGCTCTCCAGGGTTTGCTGAGAGGTGTGGTGAAGCTGCTCTCCACCTGTGCACACATCAGCAGAGCATCTTTGAGCAGGTGTGGACATGGCTGCATTGTTTACCCTGACGCCTGGACCAGCTCACACTCCTTTGTACACACCACCCCTTGCACGTCAATCATTTACATTATTAAGGCAAAGACTGCCTCTATTGAAGCATTGGTGGAGGTGACATTCTTTCAGATTGCCAGTGGTAAAAGAAGGAAACATTAGCTCCAGGAGCCTGGCTCCTGGCCTGGGTCACACCCCTCCTGCCCTTCCAGTAAGTGTTGTTTATGTAACGCTGTTGCTTAGCCCCGGTGCTCCCCTGAGCCAGTCGCAGCAGAGGGAGTTGGTCGTGGTGAGTCAGGTGCTGGGTCCGACCAATCTGGAATCCACTCAGACCGAGATGGAGAAGCGTGTGTGCACCAGGACTTGCATGGTAAATGCATGTGCATTCATTTATTTAACTTTCTTCTGTAGCACAGGTGTTATTCAAAGGTATTTCCACGCGTTAAGCTTTGCAGGAAAAAGTGTAATGAACATTTAGGAGACAAGGCAAGAACAGGGAGGGGTTGAAGAAATAGGAAGTAGACAGGGTGGCTTCGATTTCCAAAGCTTGTGAAGAAGGAACAGATGAGTTTCTAGCAGTGGCTTGAAGGAAAGCTTTGATTGGGCCCCTAGAGGTGCAGAAAGGGTGTGCCAGAGGTTTGCTGAAGCACCAGCGATTCCTTCATGAGGAAGATACATTTTGAAATTCGTGGTTTCAGAGACAAGGAGTTGTTGCTGCTGAGTCCCCTTTGTCCATCAGAGGTAGTGAGCAGCCAAACCTTTCAAGGCAGATTTTCCAAATGAAGAGTCTTATAATCAACAGGTTTTGCATTTCATTCCAGCCAGGGTGATCTAGCTGAATTTCATCTTGGAAGAGATGGGTCTGGCCCTGGAGTGCTGAACAGCTGTGATTGGGAAGGAGAGGTTATGGCTTCGGAGGTTTTAGATATTGTCCTACATCCCAATCCAATGCATGACAAGTGATGTGTATGTGAACACTTTATGGTATATATTCCGGTGCCGTATAATGTTCTACGTTGTTGGCTAATGCGTGTAGACATACTGATGGTTGGGAAAATTGTGGAATACTTTTTACAAACATTCCCATCTCACTCCAGGACCATGTGCACCTCATATGTGGTCTGTTTGGCACACAATATACATGTGCACATGTATTAAACACATTTTGCACACTTTTTCCTTTATTGCATTTTCTAGGCGTAAGTTTCTCTTAGAATTACAATGGCCTTTTTGAAGTAATCCCCCCATCTTTAGTGTTCTGTATTCGGCTCAAAGGGTAGGTTGTGTTTTGGTCTGGGTGCATCTTTGGTCATATTGCTGAACTTCTGCCTCTTTTGGGGTGGGGTACAGTGCTTTTATTTTTGTAGAAACATTGTTACAGAACTTGAAGGTGTGTCTAGAATGGATGAATAAGTAATTTTTAAAGCATGGCGGCTGGTTTGGTCACCAGGTGTGATGATGCTATGAACGCAAAGTGAAAATGAAAATGTTCAATGAGTAAACAAGTAGGTTTTTGGAAGCTTTCAAAGCAACATGGGGAGCACAGAAGCACACGGCGAGACAGAGCAGCGCAGACATTGAGGGAGACGTAATACAGAGAGGTGATGGAGCAACACGGACAACGGGGTAAGGGGGATGGGAGGGAGGGCTAGGGAGCAAAGAAGCTCACAGCGAGACATTGCAGCGCGGATACCTGGGGGGAGTAGAGAAGCACAAGGTGAGACAGAGCAACACGTAGAGGCATAGGGGCAGATAAACACACAATATAGGTGGAAAATGCAGACAAAATGTCGCCCAACATAAGCAAGACCTAAAAGTACACATTGTTCTTAAAAGAGCATGAGCGTGGGTTAGGTACTTTAAGTATTTTTAAGGAAATTACATGGAGTTATACTTGACATGTGGTATTATGGTTCTCTACGTAGCAAAATCTGTGCTAAGCATTAATGCGAACAATGAGGTAAAGTAGAATTGAAAAATATGAACTCCAGGTTCAGATTAGGTTTTTGGATTTTAGATGGCCTTGTGCCCCTCGGCAGGCATGAAGGAAAATTCCTGTGACATTGTATGTATAGCACCAAAGACGCTTTCATATCTGCACATCTGTTGTTATCATGCTTGTGCCCTTATCTTGACCCACCTCTTGTTCCTGCTGTTTCGTAAGTTCTTGTCCTCAGAGTGTTACATCGATTGCAAAAATAAAACAATGGAGTCATTTAAAGTTTAACCAAACAGACCGAATATCAAATAAATGGATGAGAAAGGAAGGGAAAAAAGACAGCTCGTCCTTGTGTGTATTACACCTCAGGCGCTGGCTGCATCTTCGGTTACTCCCATCTGATACAGAAAGATATGTTAGGTGTTCTTCTAAAGCGCTCGAATACCAAAAAAGGCGTCTTGGCACTAGCTGAGATAGCAGGAAAGCAATGAGATCCCGTAAATGATAATTAACAGGAGGAGAAGAGCCATGTCTACAAGGATTTCCTAATAGCCTAAAGATTGGGCTAGGCTTTGATATGCATGGGAAGGGCATGTCAGTGTATAGTTGTCCACTCCTGAAATGTTAGCGCGCATGTTGCGCATCTCTCAATATTGTGGTTAACAATAATCAATGTTTTACTGCTGCATGATACCACTACAACGAGCAACACTTCAAGCAGAACTCTCAAAATTGTCTCTGTGTCTTGTGAGAGTGTGTTCTCAGTAGATCAACAAAGACCATTTTACTGTTTTGGCTGGAACCAGAATTCGAGTCTGGGCTCTCCTCTCTCTCTCCTTGTATATTTTCACTCTTGATGACCCTTCTGGTTCGGGAATAGTAAACTTGTCGTGTTCCCTGACCCCAGGAACACACAGGAAACGGTAGGGTCTTTCAATAGCTTCTTTATTTACTTCTTGATTACATTACTGCAGCGCTTCGAGTACCCCGACCTCTCACTCTGAGGTCCTGCTTGTTACTGACCCCTGGTCCCCTCCCCTGACCGGATGTGGTGTCCGGTGTCCCCTGTCCCCACCCTGTGCCCCAGGGTCCTAGTGCCATTTCCACGGCACGACATCTCCCCCTTTGTTGTGAACAAAAGAAAAAAGAGAGAGAGAGAGAGAGAGAGATCTCTATCCCTCAGACATGTACTTGTCCACCTCTTGTGTCCCTTTACATCTCCTCAATCAGTCTTTTTGTCTTCTTGCACTCTCTTCTTGGGCGTTGTTCTCTGACGTCAATTAGTGATTCCGTTTGTGCTGTGTCTTCATTCTGTTCTTGCTTTGGTGTCTCCTCTTCCTTTGTTTTTAGTTCTCTGAAGTGGGAGCTGTTCCGCGTGATGTGATATCTGCCGGCTAATGCCGTGATCATAGGCCCCTTGACTTCAGTCACCTTCAAAGGTTCCTTTGCGTAGGCGCTGTCCGATTTTTTTTACTCGTCTCTGTTTCACTAGCACGGTGTCTCCTTCTTTGATTGTTGTGCTTGTCGCGTGTCTTCTCTGGTCAGCATACGCCTTCATTTTCACTTTCTGTTCCTTGTCTCTTGTCGCGATGTCCCTTTGTTCTGTCTGCTCCACCTCTTTTATTTGTGGCAGTCTCGTTCTGCATGAGCGCCCTAGTACCAGTTCTGCAGGGCATTTCCCCGTGGAGCTGTGGGGGGTGTTGCGATAGTCTCTTAGCACCTGACATAGGGCCTGCCCCGTCGATATTTGTGTCAGTTTTGCTCTCTGTATCGCCTTCTTGATTGTTCCCATGAATCGTTCTGCCATGCCGTTTGCCTGTGGCCACAGCGGCATTATTCTTCTGTGATTTATTCCCAGGTACGCCATGAATCTCTTGAATTCCTCGCCGGAGAATGGCGGGCCATTGTCTGTTTTTAGTGTCTGGGGCGAGCCCCATGCTGCGAATACATCATCTAGCACAGGCAGTGTCGCATTTGCTGACGTTGATGCTACTGGTCTCACTATTGGGAATCTTGAATATTCATCTATGATCACCAACAGGTAACTTCCTGTTTCCAAGGGCCCATAGAAGTCTGCTGCCAGCTCTGTCCACACCGCCTTCGGTAGTGGGGACATTTGCAGTGGTTCTGGCTTTGATGACGGTCCTGTTATTTGACAAATGTAGCAGCTCATCACCATTTCTTCCACCATATTGTCTAGTCCCGGAAACCACACTTTTTCCAACAACATTTTTTTTGTTGCTACCATTCCTCTGTGTGACTCATGTGCCAGCTCCACAGTCCTTTTTCTCAGTGTCTTGGGCATCACTATCCGTGTGCCTCTCATTATTATTCCATTCCCGCACTCCGATAGTTCTTCACTTATCCTTTTGAAAGCTAACAGTTCTTCTTTTTCTACCCCTTTTTCCACATAGCTGTTGCTGTTCACGTGTCTCCATCTTTGCTGTTTGGTGATCTTCATTGATTCCTGCATGGTGCGATCTCTTTTTGTCTCGTCCTCCAGTTCTTCCAATGTAATTGTTGTTGGTGTACTGAGTTTCAGTGCAAAGTTGAGGTATTCTTCTGCCATCGTTGCTGCTTGTGATGCTTGTGGCAGAGGCTGCCGCGACACATAGTCAGCCGGGTTGTGCTCTTTTCCTGGCTCGTGAATAATCTTGAAGTTGTAGTCCATTAGCCTGATTCCCCATCTCTCTATCCTGGGCGGTATTTTTGCGTTCGGGTTTCAATAAATTGTTGTCAGTGCCTGGTGGTCTGTTATGATTGTAAATGGTTTCCGTAGATGAACATATGGTAGTGTTCGCAGGCCCACACCACTGCCAGACTCTCTTTTTCTGGTTGCGAGTATCCTTTTTCAACTTCCGACAAGCTCTTGCTTCCGTATGCCACTATTTGTCTTGGGGAGTCCCTCCCTTGTTGATGCTGAGCCAGTATTGCTCCTAGTCCCACTGGGCTGGCGTCGACCGTTAACTCGGTACATAGTCTTGGGTCGAAATAGGCCAGATGATCCATCGCTGTTACGGCCTGTCTTATGTCTTCAAATGCTTTGCTGCATTCGTCGGTCCACAGGAAGCTTTGTCCTTGTTTTGTTAGCTCTCTTAGTGGTGCACTTACAGTGGCAAAGTCTTTGATATACCTTGCGCAGTAGCTTGCTAGACCAAGAAATTACCTTACTTCCGCTACATCCGTTGTTTTTTTTGCTTTTTCCAATGTTTCCACCTTGCTATGATCCGGCCGCATTCCTTTCCTGGAGAAGATGTGGCCGAAGAAAAGCAGTTCATTTCGCCCTAGCTCGCATTTATCTTCATTCAGTGTTAAACCAGACTGCTCCAGTGTGAGCACACTTCTCTTAGAGCTTTGTCATGCTCTTCGTCTGACTTGCCAAATACTAGAATGTCATCGCTATAATTTAAGCTGTTCTTTATTGGCCTTATTATCTGTCTTATTGTTTCTTGAAATATTTCTGCAGCCGATGAAATTCCAAAGCTCAGACGTTTGTATCTGAACAGACCTAGGTGAGTGGAGAATGTTGTGATATATCGAGACTGAGGATCCAGTTCTAGTTGGTGGTATCCTTCACATAGGTCCAGTTTGGAAAAACGCCTTGTGCCTGTAAGACAGCTGATCATGTCGTCCAGGTGTGGTCCAGGATGTCGTTCACATTCAATGGCCTTGTTCGGTATCCTCATGTCTACACATATTCTTATCTTTGATGTGTCTTTCCTTGGGACGGTCACAATGGGCGACACCCAGGGTGTCGGTCCTTCCGCAAGTTCTATTATGTCTTCCTTTAGTAGTGCTTCCAGCTCTTCTTCTACCTGTGGCTGCAGATGTATTGGCACTCTTCTGTGGTGCTGTGCGACTGGCCTTACTGTCTCGTCAATGTGCAGCGTGATTTGTCGGTCCTTCAGCTTTCCTAGTCCTCGTAGTAACTTGGGGTATTCTCTCACAATATTTTTCTTTTCTGACATGGTGTATGTCATTGCCATGAGACCCATTACTTGAGCCGTGACATTGCTCAGCAGGCATGTTGCCGGGATGTCTCCTTTCAGTACATGTATCTCTTCAGTTGTCCTTTGATCTTTGTATGTCAGTTCTTCTTTGAATTTACCCATGTTTGTCACTGGTCTTTTGGCTCCCCACGTGAACACTCTTGACTCGAGATGGTCTTAGAATCGGCTTTATTTCCATTTTGTCATATTCAGAGACACACATGAAGTTGCATGTTGCACCGCTGTCCAGGACAAATTCTGCTTCATGTGGCCCCACCTTTAAGTTCACCAACTCTGTTTTCTTTATTTTCTTTTTGTCTATCAGGCATATTCTTTCATCATCTTCCTCTTCTGTTTCTGACTCTGCGGTCATGAGATACAGTCGTTCCGTTTTTTCTTCTACTTCCTCCTCTTCCGACTCTACTGATGAGCTGTTTGTTGGCATTCGTGCTCTTCCTGGCCTTCCTCGGTCGTTTCTGAATTGCCTCCCTTGGCACACACTGGCATAGTGGTCTCTTCCATTACACTTTCTGCAGGTCTGGCCAAAAGCCAGGCACGGGCCTCTGTGTGGGAACTCCAGTCCGCACCTATAGCAGGTTCCTTCCGGCTGTTTCCTTGCCGTCTGTTCACTCTTTTCTTTTCTCCTGCCTCCTGAGCGGTTGTTGTTCGTCATTCGCTGAATCTGTTCTGTGCCTCTTCCTTTGCCTCGTTCCATTTCTTTTGCATGTGCTGTCGCTCTGGCTTCAGCCCTTCCCAGCACCAGAATGTTTTCTAATGAGATCGGTTCTTTTAGGATTCTTGTGCGGAATTCGATGTCACGACAACCTTCGATGATGCGCAGCCTTATTGCCTGTTCATTGTCGAATTTGTCAAATTCGCAATGAGTTACCAGTTTCCGCAACCTTGTTGCGAAGTCATCCAGAGACTCTTCTGCTTGTTGGAATGCGATCATGAAGCTATATCGTTCGAAGTCTACATTTCTCTGGGGGTCGAATTTATTCGTTAGGCATTTCTGTAGCTGGTCATAGGTGGCAACCTCTTCTTTCGGCAGAGTCACCAGTAGGTCCTCCACTTCATCTCCTACTAGGTTCACAAATAGACCTCTCCTCTCCTCTTTGCTTCTGCTACATCAGTAGCTTCCCCATAGTTTTCAAATTGTCTGACCCACTTTTCCCATCTGATTCCTGTTTGTGGTTTAGAAAGAATGAATGGTAGTGGCCTTCTGTATTGCGCACTCTGTTTCGGGTCTGCCATTTCTTCATTCCTCCTTCTCTTATGTCTTCTTTGTTCCTTCTTTTTTGTTTTCTTTGTTTGCCCAGTAATGTCTTTTATTTTCCTTTTTATTCCTTTGTTTCCACTTTGTTTCCTTTTATTTTCTTCCCCTTGTCTTTGCCGGTGCTTTTTTCCTTTTTTCCTTTATAAATCGGCACTTTTTCACTATTTTATTGCCTGACCTTAAAATGGCCGCCCGGGCTTCCTGCTCGCTGATTGGCCCTCTCGCCTGACTCCAAGATTGCCGCCGAGAGTCTCGCGAGACTTCGCGGCCAATTCTGATGTTGCCTGACTTTAAAATGGCCACCCGCTTGTTGCTGCTCCCTGATTGGCCCTCGCGCCTGACTCCAAGAAGGCCGCCGAGACTCTCGCGAGAGCTTGTGCCAAATCTTTAAACTTCGCGCTTTGATGCACGGCGCTTACCGGCACAATCAGTCTTCTCTCGCAGCAGTCGGGATGGGCTCCCGCGTCGCTGCGCTTCGTTGTTGGGCACGATGCGATGCTTCTTCTGGGCACGATGCAATCCATGTTGGGCTCCTGGTGTAAAATCGCACTTTCTGTCGATGGGCACGCAGATTGATGCCGTCGCCTTCGTCGCCAGATGTCGTGTTCCCTGACCCCAGGAACACACAGGAAACGGTAGGGTCTTTCAATAGCTTCTTTATTTACTTCTCGATTACATTACTGCAGCGCATCGTGTCCCCCGACCTCTCACTCCGAGGTCCTGCTCGTTACTGACCCCTGGTCCCCTCCCCTGACCGGATGTGGTGTCCGGTGTCCCCTGTCCCCACCCTGTGCCCCAGGGTACTAGTGCCATTTCCACGGCACGACAAAACTCAGGTCTCTTGTAAGGTATAACACTTAGGTGTTTCCAAAGGTAATTTGTCTGAGCTACAAATGTCAGAAAATGGCAGAGTATACCTAGTTTCTGAGTTCAGGTAGAGAAACCAATGCAGTGGGCAGTGAAAAATGAGCAGACTTCCATGGCCATGAGGCTTCCCTAGCCCAAAAGTGCCATGTCCATGGTGCTGAACAGAGCACACTCCGGCGTTTCAAAGCGCCTTGCCTCTTCTGGTGGTCTCCTTTTTGTGGTATTGTGGATCCTCCTATATTAGAAACATAATAAAAATCCTAACTATATACATAAACCTGAAAACTAAATATAAAAATAATATATATAATAAATTAAAATTTTAAAATTAATATTTATTTGTAAAAAAATATATTTTACACTACATTAACTATAACAGTAGGGAAAAGTTAGATAGCGTAGAGGATAAAATTACTATTCCCACTTCAAGGAGAGCAACAGTAGGGAAAGTATTGAATAGGAAAGTGGAATAGTTTACTATTCCCACTCGACGGATTGTAACAGTAGGGAAAGTGTTGGATAGTGGAGGGGTTAAAATTACTATTCTCACTCCAGTAATTGCAAAAGTAGGGAAAGGGTTGGATAGCGGGAGGGTACAAATTACTATTCCCACTCTAGCAAATGCAACAGTAGGGAAAGTGTTGGATAGCGGGTGGGCAAAAATTACTATTCCCACTCCAGCTAATGCAATAGTAGGGAAAGTGCTGGATAGCGGGTGGGTAAAATTTACTATTCCCACTCCAGTGAATGCAACAGTAGGGAAAGTGTTGGATAGCGGAAAGGTATAAATTAATATTCCCACTCCAACAAGTGTAACAGTAGGAAAAGTGCTGGATAGTGGAGGGGTAACATTTACTATTCCTACTCCAGTGAATGCAACAGTAGGGAAAGTGTTGGATAGCGGAGGAGAATAATTTACTATTCCTACTCCACGGAGTGCAATAGTAGGGAAATTGTTGGATAGCGGAGGAGATAAAATTATTATTTCCACTCCAGCAAGTGCAACAGTAGGGAAAGTGTTGGATAGCGTAGGGAAATAATTTACTATTCCCTTTCCAGCAAAATAATAAACATTAATTAAAAATTACTTAAATAATAAAAAATAATTTACCTCTCACCAAATACCCCTATAAATAACACCACCATTCTTGTAAAACATGACACAATTAACAGAATTGCTTAACAATTAATTAACTAATAACAATAAACAATAACATAAAAAAATTCTAACATAACAATAAATAAATATTATCTGAAAAAATAAAAAATTATATTAAGTTTTAATTACTTGCCACACTACTCCCATCTAAATACACAACTCACTCATAAAATATTGACACAATGTACATATTTACCAATGTAACCATTAATAATTAATAACCAATTAATAATTAATAAATTATGTAACACAAGTAACAATATTACATATTAAACAGACAATATTCATTAATACAAATTAATAATTATAATTAAATTACTTCCCACCTTACTCCCCTATAAAACCACAACCCGCTCTTAAAAATAACAGTTAAAATATGTCCCAATTAATTATTAATAATTAATATCCAATTATTACCTAATTAATAACACAATATTTACCACAATTAACATAACATATTAAATACATAAGTATTACACAATACAATTGTTAATTAATTAATTATAATTAAATTACTTCACACCCTACTCCCCTATAAACCCACAACCCTCTCCAACCCTCTCCTAAAAAATGACACAATTAACATATTTACCAATTAGTTATTAATAATTAATAACCAATTAAAAACTAACACATTAATTAACACAATTAACAATATAAATTATTAAATACACACATATGAATTAATTAATATTATGAATTCATTCATTTTAATTAAATTACCTACCACCCTATTCCCCTATAAACCCACAACCCGCTACGAAACAAAAATGCAATATTTAATTTCTTTAAAAATTAATACATTCTAAAAATGTGCTAAAAATATATTATGATTAAATGACTTCCCACCCTATTCCCTTATAAATCCATAACCCGCTACGGAACTTAAATACACAAAAATGACTTAACATAAAATTAACGACTTCTAAAAATTTCAAACATACATTACAAAAATAAACTAAACTTTTAACACATATACTAAAATCCAGAACACTAAAATACATTTCTATATTATTAACAACGATATTACTAACTTCGATAGTAAAAAAAACAATATATCTTACCTGCATGTCGATATTCTGGTCAACGATATTCTTGCAGGTCGAAATTGTTTCACATTGATATTTAAACATCAATATTATGGCATATCGATATTTAAACATTGATATTATGGCTCTATACCCCGAAACCTGCCTCTCATATTCTGTGTATGAAGGGGCACTAGCGTAACAAAACTTGAGGGCCCCCCCTGCAGACTACACGGTGGAGCCCCACGCTGGACTCAGCTAAGAGCGCTCAGGCCAGTGCACTGTGCTGAGGCGGGCCCTGGAAAGGGCCCCCTTGCACTGCAGGAGCATCGGTGGCCTATATTACCCCACTGTGAGGGGGATTTATACTGCTGATGATGTTGTACCGGGTCTGTGTGCAAGCGATGCTTACACTGAAGATGCTCGTGCTGAACCAGTTTGATTACTGGGATTCTTAGGACGCCTAAACCCAGTGGCAGTGGGATCGCGGACGCTGGTCGTGCATGGGCTCACCTCTCATTTTTAGCTGTCAAATTTTAAAATTACTTTGTGTTTTGTCCCTTACCTTCCACCGCTGCTTGTCTCCTGCCTTTCCCGCTCTCCTAGCCCCGGTCCGGCACGGCTGAGTGCCGCTTGTTCCGGAGGGCTGACGGGGTTGCGGGCGCCATCTTTGGTGGGGCAGTAGTGGGTCGCGGGTGAGCGCAGCAGCCATCGCGCTCCCATTCCTTCAAAAGGGACGCCCCATGCGCACGCGCAGCGGACGCCTAGACCCAGTGGCAGTGGGTTCACGGACGCTGGTCGTGCATGGGCTCGCCTCTCATTTTTAGCTGTCAAATTTTAAAATTACTTTGTGTTTTGTCCCTTACCTTCCACCGCTGCTTGTCTCCTGCCTTTCCCGCTCCCCTAGCCCCGGTCCGGCACGGCTGAGTGCCGCTTGTTCCGGAGGGCTGACGGGGTTGCGGGTGCCATCTTTGGTGGGGCAGTGGTGGGTCGCGGGTGAGCGCAGCAGCCATCGCGCTTCCATTCCTACAAAAGGGACGCCCCATGCGCACCCGCAGCGGACGCCTAGACCCAGTGGCAGTGGGTTCGCGGACGCCGGTCGTGCATGGGCTCGCCTCTCATTTTTAGCTATCAAATTTTAAAATTTCTTTGTGTTTTGTCCCTTACCTTCCACCGCTGCTTGTCTTCTGCCTTTCCCGCTCACCTAGCCCCGGTCCGGCACGGCTGAGTGCCGCTTGTTCCGGAGGGCTGACGGGGTTGCGGGCGCCATCTTTGGTGGGGCAGTGGTGGGTCGCGGGTGAGTGCAGCAGCCATCGCTTTCCCATTCCTACAAAAGGGACGCCCCATGCGAACGCGCAGCGGGCACGCCGGCGGCGCGCCCAAGGCAAGCCCGTCTGCGCCTGTCTGCGGCCGTCCGGGGCTAGGGGCATCTCACTCTGCCCAATCTTTACCTTTTTCGTCAGCCCAGCTCCGCTCTCTGCAGGGTCCGTGGACCCTGGCAGATTCTATCATTGTCAATATTTCCAAACTCGGTCTTATGCCGACTTCCCCGATTCCCCACATCTTGGCCCCGGTCCCTTCTCCCTCTATTCCACCACAGCCGTCCCCTTCACTCTCTACGACCCCTGCAATCTCTGTTTTCCTTTTGAACACTAGATCAGCGGTCAAGCATTACCACAAACTTTTTGTTCTGCTCGACACGCATAAACCTGACCTTTTGTTTCTCACAGAGACTTGGTTCTGTCCGGATTCCCTTCCAACTCTTCTAGCCACCCTCCCCTCTTCTTACTACGCTCTCCGCGCCGACCGACCGGTCAGTAAGGCTGGCGGCAGCGTTGCCCTCATTGTCCGCGCTGGTCTTCATTTTCAGCTATTATCAGCCCCTTCCATTGCAACGGTCGACTATCTAGTCGTTCGTTCTGCCTCCTTTTCTACACCTCTCACCTGTCTGCTTATGTATCGTCCCCCACAACCTATCCCGCATTATCCAGGACCTGCTGGCTACTCTGGCAGTGAATAATGCTTCCATCCTGGTGCTTGGTGATTTTAGTTTCTAGCCCACCGACCCTGCTGAGGACCTCTTATCTAAAGCGTTCTCCGATTCTCTTCGTTCTTTTAATTTTTTGCCCCATATTCACATCCCTACTCATATCCATGGCCACATTTTGAACCAGGTTTGGTCGCTTAATTGTCCCGTTCTTTCCCCTGTGGTCTCCCCATGTGTCTGGTCTGACCATTTCTTAATTTCTTTTTCTTTGCACCCCAGTCTGGTTAAGAAACCTCCTCTCCCCAGGAACACCTGGGCCCGAAATTGGAACCATGTTGACATGACATCTCTCTGTTCCTCCCTTTCTGCCTCTAGCCCCAACCTTCAAGACCTCCCCTCTCACTCTCAAGCGGACTCTTTAAACAAATGGCTCGCCAGAGGCTGTGATCAGGTGGCCCCACTCAGGCGAGTTACTGCCAGGCGCGACTATGACGCCAATAGGTGGTTTAACGCTGAGCTTAAGGAGAAAAAGCTGGCCCTTCGGCAAGCAGCGCGAGCTTGGAGGCGCGCCTATTGTCCCACTCTCAAAACTCAATATACCAGACTCCTGAACCCATATAAGAAGTCTATTCTCTCTGCCAAGACCGAGTATTTCTCCTCCAAAATCTTGCTCGCTGAAAATCAACCGAGAGAAATCTTCTCCATTGTGCAGGACTTGGCCTTCTCGGACAGAGTTACCCTTAAACCCTCCCCCTCTCAGTCCCTTTGTGATTCGCTTAACAGCTATTTCCTGGAGAAAATCAAAGCTATCAAATCCAACATTCCTTCTCCCTCTCCCTCTTTTTCAGACCCACAACCTTCACCTCCCCGGTCGTATCTCCACCACTTCCCCCCTTTGACTAAAGAAACAATCCTGTCCCTTCTCTCAATGGTCAAGTCAGGCTCTCCATCTGACATCTGCCCTGCACACATTTTAAAACAAATCTATCTGGCTTGTCCTTCCCCCCCTCTCACTTTCCTCAATAATTCCCTCGGCCAAGGCATAGTCCCTCAATTTCACAAATCTGCGACTATTATCCCCATTCTAAAAAAGCCCGGTGCAGACCCATCCTCACTTGCAAACTATCGCCCCATTTCTCTTCTCCCTTTCCTAGGCAAATTGTTGGAACGTCATGTTACCAGAACACTTAGCGCCTTCGTGGAGGGGAATGGCTGTCTGGCCTCCCGCCAGGCCGGTTTTCGCCCGGCTCACTCTACTGAGTCGGTAGTCCTCTCTGTTATGGACAACCTCAGAGACGGCATGGACACCAACCAACCCCAGGTGCTGGTTCTTCTTGATTTGTCCGCCGCCTTCGACATGGTGGATCATTCCATCCTTCTCTCCCGTGTCGGGGCGGCTGGCCTCTTTCCTGAGGGACCGCACTCAGGCTGTCCATCTGGCTAACTTCTCTGCACCTTCTTCTAAGGTTCAGTGCGGAGTTCCGCAAGGATCTTCTCTGTCCCCTCTGTTGTTTAATTTGTACATTTCCCCTCTTATTTTGGCACTTCAGCGAATGGAAGTCACGATTTACAACTATGTTGATGACCTCCAGCTTATCTTTAATTTATCCTCCTCACCAGACTCTATTCATAATTTTCACTCTGTTATGCTGTTCATCAGGGACTGGATGAACCACAACCATCTGAAACTCAATCCTGACCAAACCGAGTTGGTCTTGACAGGTGGTTCCTCCAGTCCCTGGAATTCTTTGTTTTGGCCTCCATCCCTGGGTTCTCCTCCTATTCCTTCCTTTTCGGTTAAAACTCCAGGGATAAAACTAAATGCCCACCTCACCTTGCACTCTCAGACTAGCTCAGTTGTTTCCTTGTGTTTCCTCACTCTCCGCACTATTCGAAAGGTGTCACGCTTTTTTCTTTCTCTGCACGCAAACGTATCCTGTCTGCGATGGTCATCTCCCGCTTAGACTACGGCAATGCTCTGTATACCGGTGTCCCCGCATACATTCTTCGGAGACTTCAACTGGTCCAAGTCGCATCACGTCACCTCGCTGCTCAAAGCGTTGCATTGGTTGCCCATTCGGGAACGTGCCTTGTTCAAAATGGGTTGTATTACTTTTCAGGCCCGGGCCGGGACAGCCCCCGGCTTTATTTCCTCTGAAGTCAAGGCTTACCTTCCTAGTACAGACTTACGCTCTTCTTCGCAATCTTTATTGGTTGTCCCTCGTTTTAAGAAGAAGTCAGGAGGCGTCAAATTTTTCATGCTAGCGCCCGCTTTCTGGAACACCCTCCCTCTATCCCTCAGGTCCTCCCCCCATTACCTGGAGTTCCGAAAAGCGCTGAAAACATTCCTCTTTGCCCAAGCCTTCCCACACTAGCAGTCCGTTCCTCCCACTGTTCTATGGTTGCATCCTCAGCGGCAAGGAACCGCCTGGTAGATGTGCGGTTTATAAATATTTTAATTTCAATTTCAATTCTTCATCTACTGCTGTCTGTGCTGTACCAGTTGTGTGTGAGGTAGACTCTCCCTGGTGCTGCTCAAGGTATGCCTGATCTCTGTGTAAGGGAAGCTGACTTTGCAGGGACCCATCCTTAATCTGTTCTGTGTTTAAGGATGTTTGCACTGCTGTTGCTCATGCTGCCCAGCTAGTGAATGAGGTATACTTGTACTAAGGCAATATATGTATGTTGTGTGTGGTACGCTTGCACTGCTGTAGTGTCTCACTACCTGGTCTATATGTGAAGAGTCCTTGTATTGCTGCCTGTGAAGTCCCTTTACTACATGAGACAGGTTTGCACTGCTATTGTAAATTGTTGGAAATGGCCCTTTCTGCAGCGTCACCCGCAAACGGTTTGTTTCCCTCCTCTCATTTTCGTTTAATTCATTTTTGTTGGCATTAGGACACTTTACCACTGTTAACCAGTACTAAAGTGCATGTGCTCTCTGATTTAAACATGGTAACATTGGCTTATCCATAACTGGCATATTTAATTTCCTTATACTTCCCTAGTAAAGTGCACTACATGTAGCCAGGGCTTGTATATTAAATGCTACCAGTGGGCCTACAGCACTGATTGTGCCACCCACCTCAGTAATTCTTTAAACATGTCTCAGGCCTGCCGTTGCAGAGCTTGTGTGTGCAGTTTTATACTGCCATGTCGACCTGGCAAGTTAACCATCTTGCCAGGCCCAAACCCTCCTTTTTAATACATATAAGGCACCTGTACGGTAGGCCATGGACAGCCCAATGACAGGGTTCAGTGTATTTAAAAAGTAGGACATTAACTTTTAAAGTTTACATGTCCTGGTAGAGAAAAGACTCTTAAATACGTTTTTCACTACTGCAAGGAATGTCTCTCCTATAGGTAAACATTGTAATTACCTTATTACATCATATAAGAGTAATTTCCAATTGGGAAGAGATGGAACCCCCCAGTTTGTTGTCTCTGGAATCACAATTTAAAATCACAACTTATGGTGAAGTTAAATTTTAAATTGTTATTCTGCAAATGGCCCTTTTAGAAAGTTGCCATTTGTTTACTTTAGTCCTTTGGTGCCTTCTGCCTGTATCTGAATACACATCGTGGGTGGGTGACAGTTGGGCTTTGTGCAATCTCTTTAGGCACCCCCACACAATGAGAGCTTAGGTGGCTTGATGGGGGGAAGCTGAGAACTGCATCACACCTGATAAGGCTGTGTGCTTTCCATGCACAAAGAGCTGCATACCCCCCTGTAGTGAGCCTAGAGCCAGGGCAGGAATGGCCAAGACTCTGTGCACTTCAAAAGCATCTCTTTGAAGTCTCCCTCATTTCGAAGGCACAACTTGGTATAAGTACTGGCCCTCTGACACCACCAGCCCATTGCACATCTGGACCTGTGGATACTCAACCAGAAAGAAGAACTGTTGTGCTGCTAGGAGGGTTGCCGCTCTGTTGGACTGCTACTCTGCTGTACTGACTTGCTGCCTGCTGCCCTCTTGCCTGGGAGTGAGAAGGAGTGAACCTACTTCTCTCCAACCCAGAACCAAAGTGACTCAAAGGGTTTGTCTGCTTGCCTCCTATTGAAAGTCTCAGGGATATCAAAGGCTTCTTTCCACTCATCACCAGCACCTGGACTCTGCCATCTGAGAGTCTCGCCCTGCCACGTGGTACCAATCCAGTCATGGTCCCTTGGAAGTGGGTCTAAGGTGCTGCAACTTCAGAAAACCCACACATTGTTGTTGTTGCGCAGCCTTTATCCGACACATCACCTTCAATGCTGACACTCTGCCGCTGCTGAAAGGACGTAAGGCATTGCATCACTGACTGCACGGCACCTTACCTCTAGTTCCCGAGGCATCCTCGACCTGCGCAGCTCGACAACAACACATTGCCTCCATCTTTGAGTTCATCCATGACACATCTTTGACTGGTGCGGCCTCTGAACAGACACATCACCTTCATCCGAAGGAATCAACGCCAATGCATCACCTCCTCTGCTCCACTCATCGGCTCGTCGTTGACGATGCAACAAGGTACTTTTCAGCAGGACAAGGTTGGTCCCTGTATTCGACCCTTGCTCTATCGCGGTCATCCTAAATGTTTGGATTTGACCGGGTCTAGCGTGACGAGATAGCCTCAGTTGGCACTTTATGCTTTTAAGCACTACATTTCAGTTTCTTCTTTAAACAAATCATAACTCCGGTTCTACGCATTGGAATTTTGCTGATTTGGCTTTGTTTTGTTCAACAACTTAAGCTCTATGTTTCTAACCTGGTGTACATTTTATTGTGTGGTGTTTTCACTGTTTTAAGTGTTGCACAAATACTTTACAGATTGCCTCTTAAATTAAGCCTGACTGCTCTGTGCCAATCTACCAAGGGTGAGCACAGATTAGTTTAGGGTGTGTATCTGACTTACCCTGACTAGGATTGTGGTTCCTAATTGGACAGGGTGCATACCTCTACCAACCAGATACCAAATTTCTAATACCTATGCATTGATCGCGTCTGAGGGAAATTTACACTGGCGTATGAGGGTGCACTCCATTGCTGCTTTTGATAGGGGACCTTCTTTACATCTGATGTAAACCTACACTGCTCCTGTCCACGCTGTACCTCCTCTATGGGTAAGTGATGCTTGCGCTGTTGCTGCCTCCCACAGTGCACCTGCTCTGTGGGTGAGTGATGTTTGGACTGCTGCCTGTTTCACCTGCTCTATAAATCAGTGAAGTTTGCACTGCTGCCTTACATGCTGCACCTGCTTTATGGAGGAGTGATACTTGCACTGCTGCCTCCTACCCTGCAGCTCCACCTAATCTATGGGTGAGTGAAGTCTGTAGTGCTGCTGCCTTCCATGCTGCACATGTTGTATGGGTGAATAATGCTTGCGCAGTTGCTTCCTCTGAGACTGCACCTGCTCCGTGGGTGAGTGAAGTTTGGACTACCGTCTCACACGTAGCATTAATAGTTCTATGGGTGAGTAAAGTTTGCACTGCTGCCTCCCATGCTGCACTGGCCCTGCGGGTGTGTGATGCTTGGACTGCTGCCACCCATGTTTCACCTGCTCTATAAATGAGTGAAGTTTGCACTGCTGCCTTACATGCTGCACCTGCTTTATGGGTGAGTGATGCTTGCACTGCTGCCTCCTACCCTGCAGCTGCACCTATTCTATGGGTGAGTGAAGTGTGCAGTGCTGCTGCCTTCCATGCTGCACATGTTGTATGGGAAAGTAATGCTTGCGCTGTTGCTGCCTCTGAGACTGCACCTGCTCTGTGGGTGAGTGATGCTTGGACTACCGTCTCGCACGTAGCATTAATAGTTCTATGGGTGAGTAAAGTTTGCACTGCTGCCTCCCATGCTGCAATGGCCCTGCGGGTGTGTGATGCTTGGACTGCTGCCTCCCACAATGCACCTGCTCCATGGGTGAGTGATGCTTGGACTGCTGCTATCCATGATGCAACTGCTCCGTGGGTGGGTGGGTGGGTGGGTGATGCTTGCACTGTTGCTGCCTCCCGCAATGCACCCGCTCTGTGGGTGAGTGATGCTTGAGTGCCGCCTCCCACAATGCACCAAGTCTGTGGGCGAGTGATGCTTGACTGCTGCCTCCCGCAATGCACCCGCTCTGTGGGTGAGTGATGCTTGACTGCTGCCTCCCACAATGCACCAGGTCTGTGGGCGAGTGATGCTTGACTGCTGCCTCCCACAATGCACCCGCTCTGTGGGTGAGTGATGCTTGACTGCTGTCTCCCACAATGCACCAGGTCTGTGGGCGAGTGATGCTTGACTGCTGCCTCCGACAATGCACCGGCTCTGTGGGTCAGTGATGCTTGACTGCTGCCTCCCACAATGCACCAGGTCTGTGGGCGAGTGATGCTTGACTGCTGCCTCCCATAATGCGGAAAAACACACTCTCTTGCAGGGCTAGAGGGATGTTTATAGACCAAGCCTAAGTATTATCCCCCATAGGAATCAACAAACAACTAAAAACTTAGGGGTCTCATTAGGGATTCAACAGTAATCCTCAGCTCGTAGTAACCTTATCAATGGTACAAGGGTATGATGACAATAACACTAACAAACCAGATCACAAGATGTGAAGAACCAGTAACGTAAGTCACCCCTGGTTTAGGATTCCCATCAACGGTCTTGTAATGATCAATATTATCATTTGGTAGTCCTTATCGGGTATTGTGTCTCTAGATCATTGAGACCGGCATACCCAGATAACCAGATACGGGGTAGCGACCCACAATCACTCGGTACTACCACATGGTGTTGATATGATGGGAAGTGCAGTGTAAACTAAAAAGAGTGGTGGTCTAAAAAAGGATAGGGAACTCAACCAAGGATACTTTTAATAATTGTTGGCCCCTTCCCTAATAAAAACAAGAACAGTATAGTATCGTCATCGCAGTCCACACAAATAGCTGCGAGGAGACCAACATGTTTCAGCCACTAAAGGTTAACTCCTCAGGCTTTCGTCAGGGTCTCTGTTCTATAATTATACTACTGCTTAAATGTGATTAAAGTGTGAAAAAATATAGAAAAAAACACACAAGTGAAAACCAGTAAAGGATATAATGTTCCTTCGACTGTGTCAACTCCTCTCTTCGGCACCTGGTTGAATATGTACTGTGTAAAGAGGACAAACGTACAGGAAGTTCACAATCAGCTACACTGGTCTGTAGAAAACATAATAAATTGTTTCACAAGAATAAATCAGCTTGCTTACTCACCCAGAGTGTCCGGGGAGTGGACCTCACCTCTTCCTGGACCTGGCTCAGGATATGTGAGACCCCGCTCTACAATAACAGAAACCGACTGCGTAAATTACAAAGACCAGAAGGTCAGACATTAATCTACTCTGGCGATGTATGTTTCTACGTAATCCAAGGTCTTCTGTATATGGAGCTAATTAACAACCATCAAGAGATTCACAAAACACCCTCTCTCCACTTCACTGTCAACTACAGGCTAAACAAACAGTGGTGTTCAAAACTACTTAAATCCAGCATATAGCTGGCACAATGAAGAAAAACTTAGTGTCAGGCTAGTAAACCAGGTAGACCTGTAATCCTACCTGTCCGTCGTTGTCTCAGGCCGTGACTGAGTCAGGGGGAGGCACAGTCACTACTAACCTCTGACTACTTCACTGTTCTAGTGAACGACACACAGCCAATCGATACCTGTGGGGGAGGGGCTGGCCCGGTCGCCACCTCCACAGGGATCGCTGTCCACATCTGCCAGGGTGACTCCTCTGACGCTTTCATTAGCAGTAATGCCCACCGCTAATGTCAGGACTTGATACTCATCCAGTCCTTGTCAGTATACTGTCAAACACTCATTCCCGGCCTCGCGCTCGTACTCTCGCGAGATTTGCCGGTATAGAACTACAGAATGACGTCACGTCACCCGTGGTTGTAGTTTTTTAATTAAGACTTCCGCATTGTCATCTTCGCCGTGTTTACTAGCCAAGAGCAATGTCCAACCGATGACGCAAGCCTGCGTCCAACGGTAGTTATGTCGAGATAGAAACAACATACCCACGAGGAAGGATTACTCAACCAGTGCCCAAGACTGAATGCAGACCCTAAGATGAGGTCGATTCATACCGGGACCGGACGGGGAATATTGGTCAGTTACCGGACCCCAATACTGTTTTATAAAGTTAGTTAGCAATACCCAGCTTGCCGGGTGACAAGGCTCCCATTAATATCTGCCAGGAGGCGCAGGGGGTGTCTCCCAAACACCCTGCCCTAAGGGCATAACGGGGATAGATATTACAGATTTGCGTGCTCCAGAACAAAAGCAAGGTTCAATTTAACCAACCATTAGGTGGTGGGCTTAAGATGGTAGATAGCCCCCAGACAACTCATGTATTTACATCATAGGGAGAATACTGTTATGTACAAGGTCAAATCATAATAGGCTCTGTCAAGTGTATATCTCACGCATGACCCTATACTCACACATGTATTTCAGAGAAATCAGGATAAGGCGAACCACGGAATGTCATCGTTCAACCCTTGTCTGTCTGTCCCCAATTTGAAAACCCACTTTTGTTCACGAATGAAAAGATACCTAGACACGTCACTCACATGTGGTGGAATGTATGGTTTCTCCAAAACATGCCATTTGAAGTCTGTTTCGGCATGATTGCGTGTGATAAAGTGCTTAGTGAGTTTAGAGATATCTTTCTTGCAGCGAAAAGTGCTTTTATGTTCCTGCATCCTCACACGCACCTTTCTCGTGGTCATGCCCACATATCGTTCATTGCACGTGCAAGTGATGAGGTAGATCAAGTTGGTACTGTTGCAGTTAGTAAACTGCCGCAGTTCCCATGGCCTATCTGTACCAATGTCCACACTAGTGATTTTAGTAGTTAGAGGGCAAATAGAGCAGCCTCCACACGGATGGTGCCCTACCACCGGAGGGAGATCCCATAACGTGCCTACCTCTCTCCTGGGTGTAACTTTAGGTCGAGTGTGTACCAAACGATCCCTCAGATTGGCTGAGCGTTTGAAAGCGAAAAGTGGGAAAGGAATTTTGTCTTTACCGCTGTTCAGAATTTTCCAATGCTTTTTTATCACTTTCTGAACGTAGTTCGATTTAGTGTTGAATGTGCTCACTAAGGTTAATCGATCCAATGGTGGTTTCTCTACACGTGGTTCCAGAAGGGCAGCACGATGATTATTTGCTGCTCGTTTGTATGAGCGCTGGACCAATTTTTTAGGGTAATGCCTCTCTCTCAACTGCTTAGAAAGATCCTCTGCATGGCGTTTGAAAGTTTCTGGGGTAGAACAGTTCCGATGAACTCGAAGAAACTGTCCAAAGGGCAGATTATCCCTCAGTGACTTGGGGTGTTGACTTTCGTACAGGAGAAGGGAATTCCTTGCCATCGGCTTTCTGTACAATTCACTCTCCAAACCCCTCGAAGTGCTGTAAATCGAGAGGTCCAAGAATGGAAGTCTATCTTTACTCATTTCCATCGTGAACCGGAGATAGTTGTTCTGACTGTTAAGCCATTGATGAAACAGTATGACCGATTCACTAGTCCCTCTCCACACCATCAGGATGTCGTCAATGTATCTTTTCCACCAAATAATAGATGGAAAAAAGGGGTTGGTGGGGTGCAATACTGTGGTCTGTTCAAATTGATGGACGTATAAATTCGCCAGCGAGGGGGCAAAAATACTGCCCATGCTGGTCCCAGAGACTTGGTGGTATATCTGGTCCTCGTACATGAAAAAGTTTTCTTTCATGGCTATGGTAGCCAAAGCCATAATGAACGGTACTGGAGTGATGGAGTCCAATTCCGATTCTCCCAGGATGGACCTGATAGTATCCAGAGTCGCATCCTGGGGAATGGAGGTATACAGGGACTCAACATCGAGAGAGACAAGATAATCCGTCTCTCGATCAAAAGCTATATCAGGAATCACTCTCAGGACATCGGTAGTGTCCTTGAGAAACGTGGGCATCATGTTGACCAATGGTTTGAGAAAGTAGTCAGCAAAAGCTGAAAGGGGTTCAAGAAGTGAACCCTGGCCTGAAATTATAGGCCTACCTGGAGGCGGTCTCTGTGGTTTGTGCACCTTAGGTAAGGTGTAAAAATAAGGCATAATAGGATGTTTGACCTGCAGGAATAGCGCCTCTGCGGGAGTAATCCAGCCTTCTACTAAGGCTTCTTCAACCAGGACTTTAATTTCACTCATCAATCTTGGAGTCGGGTCAATAGTCAGTGGACGGTAAGCATTGCTGTTGCTCAACTGACGGAGACACTCTGCCCTGTAAATTTCTACATTTTGGACCACAATGGAGCCCCCTTTATCAGCGGGCTTCACAATTATAGTACCGTCTTGGGTCAAGGTTTTGAGACCCTGTCTCTCTGCAGTGGTGAGGTTGTGATACCGTGATCTAGAACTATGCTGTATGAGATCTATATCATTCTTGACAGCCAGTTCGAAAGTTAGTACTTGAGAAGGTATGGCATGTAAGGGAGGTGAGAAAGTAGATTTGTTCCTCAAACCGGTGTTAGTATCCTTGTCCTCCTCTGATTCCTCAGTATTCTTGTTCTTAAAGAAATAATGGAGCCTTAGTTTGCGGAAAAACTGTGCTAGTTCCGTTTGTAGGACAAATGGATCACCCTCATCTGTAGTCACGAAGCCTAAACCCTTATTCAGCACAGCTTCCTCTATGTCTGTTAAAGTTCTTTGACTAAGATTGACCACCAAACTCTGCTCAGGTTTATTTATTGTTCTTGAGCATTCCTTCTCGTGTGACTCTGAGTTCCTGCATGAGGGCCTGTTGTGTCCTCCCATTGGACCTGAGGCTGTCCTTGTGCCGGTCTTCTTTTGCCCCGTGACCGTCTGGGGCCACGCGCCAAAAAAGGCTGGCTATTGAAGTTTTGAAAACCAGGAAAAGGGCCCATCGGTGGCGCAAAATTACCTGGATAACCCCAGGGTCCTGGTGGCCAACTTTAATCACATTTAAGCAGTAGTATAATTATAGAACAGAGACCCTGACGAAAGCCTGAGGAGTTAACCTTTAGTGGCTGAAACATGTTGGTCTCCTCGCAGCTATTTGTGTGGACTGCGATGACGATACTATACTGTTCTTGTTTTTATTAGGGAAGGGGCCAACAATTATTAAAAGTATCCTTGGTTGAGTTCCCTATCCTTTTTTAGACCACCACTCTTTTTAGTTTACACTGCACTTCCCATCATATCAACACCATGTGGTAGTACCGAGTGATTGTGGGTCGCTACCCCGTATCTGGTTATCTGGGTATGCCGGTCTCAATGATCTAGAGACACAATACCCGATAAGGACTACCAAATGATAATATTGATCATTACAAGACCGTTGATGGGAATCCTAAACCAGGGGTGACTTACGTTACTGGTTCTTCACATCTTGTGATCTGGTTTGTTAGTGTTATTGTCATCATACCCTTGTACCATTGATAAGGTTACTACGAGCTGAGGATTACTGTTGAATCCCTAATGAGACCCCTAAGTTTTTAGTTGTTTGTTGATTCCTATGGGGGATAATACTTAGGCTTGGTCTATAAACATCCCTCTAGCCCTGCAAGAGAGTGTGTTTTTCCATGTTTAGAGCAGCGTGCAGCTGCGGGCTATTATGTACTGATCAAAGTAATAGTGATCATTTCATTTCTAATAATAAGAAGTGGGTAATATATTGACTTTTGTCTTGAGGTTTCTTACACCTGTTTGTCCTTTCCACTGTATAGCTATAATGGCTGAACGCCATGGTTTGGCTTATGATGACTCCATGTATCATTCCATCTTAGATAATATGCCGAGTATTTTAGAAACACTACCTACACCTACAGTCAATGCAACAGATGACTGGACTAAAGTGCTAGCCTTGAAGAAGTCGCACTCTCGGACTCAGACTCACGGGATTATCATGGCAGAGTACATGAGAGCTAGTTGTGCACCTCCCGGGCTTATAGTAACCAATGCTCCACGATTATTTCTAAGCGACAAACCATTCCTGAAGGATTGGCCAATGATTGCTTGGCGCTGCACCCGTGACTGGCTAATTCTGATTATCAGTACAGCCAAACGGGTAGCAGACTCGATTTTAGTAGAAATACAGGTCCTGGAGGGCAAAATTAAGGCCACCATTAGTGCCACTTTAAAAAAAAACAAAGACGAATCAGATAAAGCCAACAAAGAATTTGCTGATTCGATACTTCAGACTAAACTTGAGAAGTTCAAGAAAGACCTGGCCAAGTTTAATTTGGAAACTGTCTATCCCTACACCAGCGACAACTACAAAGCTCCTGATTTCAACAAGCGAGGGAGAATGTATGGATCCAACTACTCAGGATCAAGTTCAGAGACAGGAAGCGATTCAGAGGCCAGTAATCAACCATCCAACGCCGGAAACAATCGGGGCAGAGGAGGTAGATCACAAAACTATAGGGGCCAGTACAACATGCCCGGCCAATCTTGTTGGCCACCAGGACCCTGGGGTTATCCAGGTAATTTTGCGCCACCGATGGGCCCTTTTCCTGGTTTTCAAAACTTCAATAGCCAGCCTTTTTTGGCGCGTGGCCCCAGACGGTCACGGGGCAAAAGAAGACCGGCACAAGGACAGCCTCAGGTCCAATGGGAGGACACAACAGGCCCTCATGCAGGAACTCGGAGTCACACGAGAAGGAATGCTCAAGAACAATAAATAAACCTGAGCAGAGTTTGGTGGTCAATCTTAGTCAAAGAACTTTAACAGACATAGAGGAAGCTGTGCTGAATAAGGGTTTAGGCTTCGTGACTACAGATGAGGGTGATCCATTTGCCCTACAAACGGAACTAGCACAGTTTTTCCGCAAACTAAGGCTCCATTATTTCTTTAAGAACAAGAATACTGAGGAATCAGAGGAGGACAAGGATACTAACACCGGTTTGAGGAACAAATCTACTTTCTCACCTCCCTTACATGCCATACCTTCTCAAGTACTAACTTTCGAACTGGCTGTCAAGAATGATATAGATCTCATACAGCATAGTTCTAGATCACGGTACAACAACCTCACCACTGCAGAGAGACAGGGTCTCAAAACCTTGACCCAAGACGGTACTATAATTGTGAAGCCCGCTGATAAAGGGGGCTCCATTGTGGTCCAAAATGTAGAAATTTACAGGGCAGAGTGTCTCCGTCAGTTGAGCAACAGCAATGCTTACCGTCCACTGACTATTGACCCGACTCCAAGATTGATGAGTGAAATTAAAGTCCTGGTTGAAGAAGCCTTAGTAGAAGGCTGGATTACTCCCGCAGAGGCGCTATTCCTGCAGGTCAAACATCCTATTATGCCTTATTTTTACACCTTACCTAAGGTGCACAAACCACAGAGACCGCCTCCAGGTAGGCCTATAATTTCAGGCCAGGGTTCACTTCTTGAACCCCTTTCAGCTTTTGCTGACTACTTTCTCAAACCATTGGTCAACATGATGCCCACGTTTCTCAAGGACACTACCGATGTCCTGAGAGTGATTCCTGATATAGCTTTTGATCGAGAGACGGATTATCTTGTCTCTCTCGATGTTGAGTCCCTGTATACCTCCATTCCCCAGGATGCGACTCTGGATACTATCAGGTCCATCCTGGGAGAATCGGAATTGGACTCCATCACTCCAGTACCGTTCATTATGGCTTTGGCTACCATAGCCATGAAAGAAAACTTTTTCATGTACGAGGACCAGATATACCACCAAGTCTCTGGGACCAGCATGGGCAGTATTTTTGCCCCCTCGCTGGCGAATTTATACGTCCATCAATTTGAACAGACCACAGTATTGCACCCCACCAACCCCTTTTTTCCATCTATTATTTGGTGGAAAAGATACATTGACGACATCCTGATGGTGTGGAGAGGGACTAGTGAATCGGTCATACTGTTTCATCAATGGCTTAACAGTCAGAACAACTATCTCCGGTTCACGATGGAAATGAGTAAAGATAGACTTCCATTCTTGGACCTCTCGATTTACAGCACTTCGAGGGGTTTGGAGAGTGAATTGTACAGAAAGCCGATGGCAAGGAATTCCCTTCTCCTGTACGAAAGTCAACACCCCAAGTCACTGAGGGATAATCTGCCCTTTGGACAGTTTCTTCGAGTTCATCGGAACTGTTCTACCCCAGAAACTTTCAAACGCCATGCAGAGGATCTTTCTAAGCAGTTGAGAGAGAGGCATTACCCTAAAAAATTGGTCCAGCGCTCATACAAACGAGCAGCAAATAATCATCGTGCTGCCCTTCTGGAACCACGTGTAGAGAAACCACCATTGGATCGATTAACCTTAGTGAGCACATTCAACACTAAATCGAACTACGTTCAGAAAGTGATAAAAAAGCATTGGAAAATTCTGAACAGCGGTAAAGACAAAATTCCTTTCCCACTTTTCGCTTTCAAACGCTCAGCCAATCTGAGGGATCGTTTGGTACACACTCGACCTAAAGTTACACCCAGGAGAGAGGTAGGCACGTTATGGGATCTCCCTCCGGTGGTAGGGCACCATCCGTGTGGAGGCTGCTCTATTTGCCCTCTAACTACTAAAATCACTAGTGTGGACATTGGTACAGATAGGCCATGGGAACTGCGGCAGTTTACTAACTGCAACAGTACCAACTTGATCTACCTCATCACTTGCACGTGCAATGAACGATATGTGGGCATGACCACGAGAAAGGTGCGTGTGAGGATGCAGGAACATAAAAGCACTTTTCGCTGCAAGAAAGATATCTCTAAACTCACTAAGCACTTTATCACACGCAATCATGCCGAAACAGACTTCAAATGGCATGTTTTGGAGAAACCATACATTCCACCACATGTGAGTGACGTGTCTAGGTATCTTTTCATTCGTGAACAAAAGTGGGTTTTCAAATTGGGGACAGACAGACAAGGGTTGAACGATGACATTCCGTGGTTCGCCTTATCCTGATTTCTCTGAAATACATGTGTGAGTATAGGGTCATGCGTGAGATATACACTTGACAGAGCCTATTATGATTTGACCTTGTACATAACAGTATTCTCCCTATGATGTAAATACATGAGTTGTCTGGGGGCTATCTACCATCTTAAGCCCACCACCTAATGGTTGGTTAAATTGAACCTTGCTTTTGTTCTGGAGCACGCAAATCTGTAATATCTATCCCCGTTATGCCCTTAGGGCAGGGTGTTTGGGAGACACCCCCTGCGCCTCCTGGCAGATATTAATGGGAGCCTTGTCACCCGGCAAGCTGGGTATTGCTAACTAACTTTATAAAACAGTATTGGGGTCCGGTAACTGACCAATATTCCCCGTCCGGTCCCGGTATGAATCGACCTCATCTTAGGGTCTGCATTCAGTCTTGGGCACTGGTTGAGTAATCCTTCCTCGTGGGTATGTTGTTTCTATCTCGACATAACTACCGTTGGACGCAGGCTTGCGTCATCGGTTGGACATTGCTCTTGGCTAGTAAACACGGCGAAGAGGACAATGCGGAAGTCTTAATTAAAAAACTACAACCACGGGTGACGTGACGTCATTCTGTAGTTCTATACCGGCAAATCTCGCGAGAGTACGAGCGCGAGGCCGGGAATGAGTGTTTGACAGTATACTGACAAGGACTGGATGAGTATCAAGTCCTGACATTAGCGGTGGGCATTACTGCTAATGAAAGCGTCAGAGGAGTCACCCTGGCAGATGTGGACAGCGATCCCTGTGGAGGTGGCGACCGGGCCAGCCCCTCCCCCACAGGTATCGATTGGCTGTGTGTCGTTCACTAGAACAGTGAAGTAGTCAGAGGTTAGTAGTGACTGTGCCTCCCCCTGACTCAGTCACGGCCTGAGACAACGACGGACAGGTAGGATTACAGGTCTACCTGGTTTACTAGCCTGACACTAAGTTTTTCTTCATTGTGCCAGCTATATGCTGGATTTAAGTAGTTTTGAACACCACTGTTTGTTTAGCCTGTAGTTGACAGTGAAGTGGAGAGAGGGTGTTTTGTGAATCTCTTGATGGTTGTTAATTAGCTCCATATACAGAAGACCTTGGATTACGTAGAAACATACATCGCCATAGTAGATTAATGTCTGACCTTCTGGTCTTTGTAATTTACGCAGTCGGTTTCTGTTATTGTAGAGCGGGGTCTCACATATCCTGAGCCAGGTCCAGGAAGAGGTGAGGTCCACTCCCCGGACACTCTGGGTGAGTAAGCAAGCTGATTTATTCTTGTGAAACAATTTATTATGTTTTCTACAGACCAGTGTAGCTGATTGTGAACTTCCTGTACGTTTGTCCTCTTTACACAGTACATATTCAACCAGGTGCCGAAGAGAGGAGTTGACACAGTCGAAGGAACATTATATCCTTTACTGGTTTTCACTTGTGTGTTTTTTTCTATATTTTTTCACACTTTAATCACATTTAAGCAGTAGTATAATTATAGAACAGAGACCCTGACGAAAGCCTGAGGAGTTAACCTTTAGTGGCTGAAACATGTTGGTCTCCTCGCAGCTATTTGTGTGGACTGCGATGACGATACTATACTGTTCTTGTTTTTATTAGGGAAGGGGCCAACAATTATTAAAAGTATCCTTGGTTGAGTTCCCTATCCTTTTTTAGACCACCACTCTTTTTAGTTTACACTGCACTTCCCATCATATCAACACCATGTGGTAGTACCGAGTGATTGTGGGTCGCTACCCCGTATCTGGTTATCTGGGTATGCCGGTCTCAATGATCTAGAGACACAATACCCGATAAGGACTACCAAATGATAATATTGATCATTACAAGACCGTTGATGGGAATCCTAAACCAGGGGTGACTTACGTTACTGGTTCTTCACATCTTGTGATCTGGTTTGTTAGTGTTATTGTCATCATACCCTTGTACCATTGATAAGGTTACTACGAGCTGAGGATTACTGTTGAATCCCTAATGAGACCCCTACGTTTTTAGTTGTTTGTTGCCTCCCATAATGCACCTGCTCTGTAGGTAAGTGATGCTTGCACTGTTGCTGGCTCCCACAATGCACCCGCGCTGTGGGGGATTGATGCTTGCACTGCTGCCTCCCATGCTGCACCTGCTGCATAGGTGAGTGAAATTGGCAGTGCTCCTTCCTCTGAGGATTGATTTAAGGAGTTTATTACCGCTGTCCATGCATCTAATGGCTGTCTGTGTGTGCGTTTGTTTATATAAAATAGGCACTGCCTGTGGTGTACATGTTCTGTGTGTGAGATGAATTGTTGCCCTTCCGCTGTACCTGGTCTGTGTGTGTGTGTTTCACTGCTGCTGTGCCTGTGACACTCACACTGCGGACACTTATGCCGCCCATGCTTTTACCTGTGAAGTGTATTCTAGTGAAGCTTGTTAAAGGACTGGACTAGAAAAGCTGTGACGCTGCTTGTTTCAGGCCTTGTCGCCTGTTCTCCCCCGGTGACGTAGGTAGCACTCTCCAAGGGCTTATGTGACATTGTAGGAATGGAATCCTGAAACTGGGACACCTTGTTCTCACCGAAGCACTAAAAGACGCTTATCAGTATTCATTTGCAAAGGATGTATGTACAGTTAATATTTACCCTTGTAAATTGAAGTTATTACTCTGTTTATCGCAGTAGTTTTGCAATGTATTAACCAGCAATAAAACTTGGTATTTAATATTGCTGTTGGCTGACGTCTCATTATTATGTTTTTGCCAGGAACAGGAAATCCGTAGGATATTAGTGCAATTTTACATCATAGTCCAGAACAAGACATACTTTCCTTAAACAAAATCTCAGCAACAAGATTTCTATTCAATCGTTGTCTGTCAAGCCTCCTAGAGTTAGAGTTACTCTTGGTCCTTCAGAGAGTCTTGTAGTAGGTTTATTTTTACTTCTATTTGCATCATTTTATTGGTTTATTTATACACAAAATAGTAATGATTTTTGTGCTTCTGCACACTGTTTTTCCCTTTTAATTTACCATTCTAACACAGCTGTCTGCCATGTTACAACGGTAACTTATATATGTTTTCCATACAGTACTACGAATGTGTTCTTTGATAGAAAACCCTTTGCTAAATTCCATGAGCCATGTTACATTATCGCTGCATGCACTATGACACATGCAACCAACAAAAAATCCTTGGCAAAGGGAAAGGCTCAGCCTTTAAGAGCTACAACCTATTGGATTTGCCAGTGCTTGTTATTCTAGGTGACACTGAGCTTTAATAAATCCATCTGCATATCCAGGGCCAGGAATATAATCTTGTTCTAATAGAGACTCTTTATTTCACGACTTCTGGTGCCAGATCTGGAAATAATAAAATTCATTAGCCATCAAAGGTTGGTCTTGCTTAGCATAAGCTACCATCAGGATTCTCTGTTAGTTACTTCGGTCAGAACACGGAATTTAATTTTTGGTCTGCTCACTTTTCCTACTTTGATGAAGCTACAATTGTTTTAATTCTGTATCATTTGCCGCCTTATGTGTCTCTTCTAACTTTAAAGACTTTATGAGTCTGTTTGAGATGAGGAGAACAGACTCCTCCCCTTCCAACCCTGTAGAGATACTTGAGAATGTATGTAATTTTAACAGATGTAGGTTTCAGCGCTCTACATTCAATTAGTCAGTGTTCCAGTTTTATTTATCAACCCAACCACTTCTTAATGCAGGGTAGCAGTTTTTATGACAACCTTTGCCTGCTGTCTAGCAACCTCTTCTAGAGTACATTGTCTTATGTCCCAGTACAGTTGCTGTTTCACTCAGTTTATCAAATTAGCCTTCCAGGCGAGGAATCTAGCACAGGGACTCTGGCAGGCGACATTGGATCACCTGGGAGGTCATCTGTTCTCTTGTTTGTCTGTGTAGCCATGAGATGCAAATAAATCTGTATATGCCCCTTCCTCTCTCCCTTTACGCTTGGCGGTCACCATGTCTCTTCTGCAACCCTGTGATTCCTCTTCATTTTGTCAAGGTGATTTTAGGTATAAAATCTTTAACAATGCCTTAGGTTATTTCCTCAATTTATGTATTTTTACTAAAATATATCTAGTTTCTCCGAGTTCAGCCTTGGCCTGACTTAAAGATGGCCACCTCATGCTGGTCATCCTTCTTTATCAGCCACCACTAGTCTCAGATTAACCGTTACAGCTTTGGGCCAATACACTGCTGGATAGGGCTCCATCTACAGTCTGTGTCTTACCATGTAATTCCCTAAAAAGCAATTCAGCTGAAAGATGCACTTGAAAACAAAGCAGGATAGCCTCGAAACACTATACACATATCCTTCTCTTTACCATATGAATTAGAATGTTTCTACCTTTGTGGGAAGTACCTCACCTTGAGTGCCACCTGGACAATAATATGAAGACACGCACAACCCTGTATGCACTCGAATAAACTCAAATATGATGTGCCTGACACAAAATGTGGCCATGCCGCATACTAACAAGCATTTGCAATGCAATAGGTCTCGCATTACCGAAAGTTTGAGCTATTGGCATAGCAAATAAAAATGCAACACCATTAAGTCAAACTTTCAGCAATGCAAGCCCTATTGCATTGCAAAGGCTTGTTTAAAATGCACTGCGTATTTGAAGCCTAGGACCAAATGGTTGATTTTGGTAGGTCACAACCTTGGCATTAGATGTAGAAGTATTTAGGATCTTGCCAACTGATATCAGCCAAAACACAGTTTTTGCTATCTCAACGTTATAATATTACAAGTGGTGTATCAGGCAAAGTCAGTCTGCCAATGCTAACCCAGGGGCGGCCTTAGGTATGTGCAAGCTGTGCACCTGCACAGGGCCACCAAACCCCAGGGGCCACCACACCAATATATATCCTTAATATAATAATCCACTGAGGATGGATACTTATTTGCGTGGCGGCCCCTGGCAGGGATTTGGCGGCCTCCAGCTCTGTTCCACTTCCAAACACCCTGAACTCCCCCCGCTCTCCACCCTCCTTCCCACTGGCCTCCGCGCTCCGCCGCGCCCGGACCCCCTACCTACGCTCCCTGCCCAGGGCCGCCATGAGCCTAGAGCCGCCCCTGGGTAACCCAAGTGAAATTGAGGTAGAGTCAATTCATTGCTAATTCTCTGCCATTTGATACTGTGCTGCAATGTATTTGCCATTCTCACTTGCCATTACTGCACTTTGTGTTTATGGGAACACATTGGCACTTTGCTTTTATTTGCACTGTCATTTAACTTGTGTGACCCTAGACTACAGAAGCTCCCCTTCTGACAGACGATTTAGCATAGGTGTAATCTGATATGCTTTTATTTTGCCTTTTTTTTTCTGGTGTTTATGCCATAAAATAGATGTTGTTTATAGTGATGGTTTTAGTGTATATTTTATATATTGTATATATTGCATTTGTACTGCTTTTATTTGTTCTTTTATGGCATTTGCCGAAATAAAGACTTGATTGATCTAGAATATATGAAATACAGAAACCGAAAAGTTGCTCAAGAAAGGTCACTAGAAGTGCCCCGCAAGACTGCCTAGCCCCATGCTAACTGCAAAAAAAAATTAAAAGCACCAAATCGATGCAATTTTAGTTTTAGTCATGGTAAGGGTGTGGGGAGCAGCATTAGATCTTGCTAAGGTACCGGGGACCCAATCGCAACAATCGGAGATTGGCCCTTTAACTGGTGTCAGCTCTGTATCAAGAACATAATATTTCCCTTCAACCATGTACAACATAATCCTTTAGAAATGCCCTACCACCCCGTGCACTACGTTTTGATCGCACTTACGCAAGAGCGTAACATATACTACAAAAAATACTACTAAAGGAGATCAGCTTCTAGCCATTTGGAAATAATCATTGAGCTATTAAGTGTTTCACAAAAAGAAAGCGTCATTTGTAGACCATGACGTTTTACAACATGGTCTCTCACAGGTATCTTCCTCTTATCGTCATAGCAATATATATGAAAGAGAGACTCCATTACATCATCAAAGCAGGCTCAAAAGCCATGAAGAGTTCAAACTGTATGGGCAAACTCAAAAGGATTTTTTGACATGCAACTTACATTGGTCTTTCCACAGTCAAATGTACGCAATAAAGGTAACCGAGAGCATCACCAATCATTTCGTGCTGCTTCATTTTAGTGAAGGGAATTTGGACGTGTGTTTAAATGTCCAAAATATTCCAAATGGACACAAGACAAAACAACTAAAGAATGCGGAAGTAACCAGAGAAATATACAGCGGTGGTTCGTTTAACAATGATCAATAAAAAAATAAGAAGTAGATCGTAACCTGACCCACGAGGAATGCAGCTGCCACCCTGTGCGCCGCTGCCCACTCCCACAGGCAAAACGCTGTGGGAGTGAACATTACAAAAGAGGTGGGACATGCACCCACCTTTAGCCATTTGCGTGCTTTCATTATTGAAAGACACACGCAAAAACCAACCAGATGCGTGGGGGAATCAGACCCACACAGAGCAGTTACAAGAAGCCTCGCAGAGCAGCACATGCACGCTGGCTAGGCTCAACCTAACAAAAAATAAAACAAAACACATTTTCCAGCACAGTTGCCCCAGGAACACAGAAAGTAATTGCAACTATGTATTATCTCAGGTCCTGCAGTAACTACCCCCTTTCACTGTGTGGCTGGAACAGGTAACCAGAAGATAAACATGTGTTTTCCATTCAGGCTCCAAAATGGGAAATTTGTTTCTCATAGAACCTAGAATGGAGATCAAACTTAAAATAATTCAGATGGAAATTGAAATTCATGTGTCGTGTTGCAAAAAACTACAAGAAGGACAAACGTGGAGTTCTTTCCAGCTGAGGTCAGACCTTTATCGGGTATCCTTCGCACCATGTCCTGGTCCTCTTGGGGTGGGAGTCAAACATCTTATACCCATAGTTCCTAGGAAACTGGATATCATCCTCTTAGTACATTCTGACAAGGATACCAAGGCACAAGTGGCAGTGGAGGCCCCCTGAACTACTTGCTCTAGTTAGCGCCCAGCTAATACCCGGTCCCATATAGCCACTGCTCACCCACAAGAATGCTTTCTTTCTTCTTTGTCCTTTATTACTCTATAACTTCAGAAGAACTTGCAAAGATGGTGTTGGAAGTGGAGTTCCCTGTCGCTTACCGCCGCCACCAAATGCTGGAGACGTGAGTCCCCGACTCCTAGCTTCATCATTAGGCTAAGTAAGGATAGCTCTGCTCACCCCCTTAGTAGCTTGGCATGAGTAGCCAGGATTATCTCCAAGGCACAAGTATTCATTATGTGCAACCACGCTCACAGTAACTCCATGATGTCATCACAAATAGACTCCACACGAGTATTGATAAAAATGAGTATAATCTTTATATAAGCAATTATATTATATGACCACACAATACAAAATCAACATATAAGAAAGGGTAGTATTCTTTCCAGTGGGTTGATAGGTTCTAATCCCAACCACCTCTTCTAACCAACAGTTAAGCTCACTTCTAACCATTTCCCAAAAGGTTAGGCAAGTCATATTGCTAGAATCACACGCGTTGCAAAAGGAAACAATACTGCAATGCGTAACGATATTCTCTTATACTGTGCAACAGAGAAACAATGCCATACGTAGCACCTCGGTCATGTACTTTGCAAATGAATGAATAATGCAGTGCGTATCACCACCAGCATGCCCTGTACCAGGAAGAAACAAAGCATTGCGTCACGCTATAATCCAGGACGGTGCAATGAAGAAATAATACACTGTGCCACGTTATACTCCGATACGGTGCACTGAAGAAATAATGCAATGCGCCACATTACAATCAGGTAATATGCAAGGGAGAAATAACGCAGTGCGTAGCGCACCAAGCATAAAGTTCGCAGGCACAAATGAGGTCAGGGGTCATACGACAGTTCGATAGTTCGTTAGCAGCAATAATGCAAAGTGTAATACAACAGTTTTACGTGCTCCGTTAACAGTGACCCCGCTATGAATCAAATGATGACACAAAAAGTACTGCTTCCCACTCCGGCCCCAGTACTGCCCCATCTTGGGTCAGCATGGGCCAGGTTTCGAACCGAAGCAATGGCTCACACAGCTGACTGAAGCGGGAGGCCTAGAGAGTGTCCCTCCCCGAAGTCAGCGACTTGATCCTTGATTCAGAACTCCGTCATGGGCTGTGGCGGACTCGGGCTGGTGGCTGAGCTCTTCCGTGGCTGCCGGTCCGGGCCGCTGCTGATTGACTCCAAGGGCCCTAATGACTTGGCACTCACTCCGGCGGTCTCAGTCCACACCAAGACCCCCCCCCCCTCAGTACTGTGGGGTCATGACTTCAATTTGGTGCACACCCTAGCCAGGCACTCTTCACCAGCACCTCAGGTTGCACTTCGACATGCACACCGAGCATCCGAGACTCGCCTCTTCTTTTGGTGCTCATGACGATCCGGCGCTCTTCAACAACGCTCCGCTTGCACCTCAACACGCACCCTGCGCGTTCGAGCCTCTCCTCTTCTCCCGGTGCACACGATGTCCAGGCGCTCTTCTCCAATGCCCTGGCTGTACCCCAACACACACTCTTTCAGCTCGGAGACTCACTTCTCCTTTTAGTGCCTACGAGGCCCCAGCGTTCTTCACCAACGCCTAGGCCGCACCACGACACCCACCCAGTGTGTCCGAGACTCACTTCCTCTGTTGGTGCACACGATGTCCAGGCACTCCTCACCAACATGTGACCACAGTAGTCCAGAAGGTGTCTGGACCGAGGGAACCAGAGGGACAGGGTACCAGGAGCTAGCAGCCTCCAACAATAATGTTATAACACAATAGAGCTGCTCCCGGTATTAAGTGACTAGGTGCAGTTATTTCCAGTTAGTGAGTGCAGGCATCTCACAAAATGTGAAGGACTGGTCTCACACACCATCTGGTGTCATGCTTCATCATTGACTAGTCCTTGCCCTCTAGAAATTTGGTTTGGTAGAGGGCGGGCATACACCTGACGACAGGGATGCACTTCTAAACTAAATGGGGGCCCAAAAGGAAGGGGAAGTGAGTTAAAAATCCATTACAGATGTCACATTAATTTTAATATTGCTGGCATCTGTATGGTATATTAAATTCGTGGTCGGCGTATTGAGGATACAATGGTCCTCCCACCGAAGTCAGAGGGTTAACATGTTTCTGCCTAGTGGCCCATTTGGGTCGGTGGCATTCATCAGGACCTATATGTAAGGGCTCCACTCTCACCGAACTATGGTAAGAGAAAATCCACTGTGTGGGGTGGTAGGACACACTCCACTGAAAGGGTGGCTTTGGATTCTAAAGCCTGAAATGAGACAATAACAGTTTTGTGCCACCTGTGGTGACAAATATAGCTCAGCTCAGGCAATTTACATATCAGAAGTATAGAGGGGGCCTTCCTTTGTTAGGATCAATATGAAAATTAGTGAGCCAAGTTGATCTTCATGGGAGAAAGGATGGTTACTTATTAGTTTATAACTCCATAGGAAAGCATTGGCTTGAAAGATATCCACAATTACTCATTTGCATGCAACTATATAGGAATCCATTGAGGTGAGGGCAATCAGTTTGGTGCCACCTGCTTTGACAAATGTAGCTTGGCTCAGCCAATTTACATATCTGAAGTATAGAGGGGACCTTCCTTTATTAGGATCAATGTGAAAATTAGTGAGCCAAGTTGATCTTCATGGGAGAAAGGATGGTTACTTATTAGTTTATAACTCCATAGGAAAGCATAGGCTTGAAAGTTTCATAGTGGGCACAAGTGGAACCGTGCCATGTCTCAGGCTAAATACATATGGAGCTTGTAAGGGGATGTGGTATGCTTGAAAAACAAAATACATATTTGTGAGCATATGTGTTTTCCTATAAGAGATCCACAATTACTTATTTGCATGCAACTATATAGGAACGCATAGAGGTGAGGGCAACCAGTTTGGTGCCACCTGTTGTAATAAATTTTGCTCGGCTCAGGTAATGTACATATCAGAATTATAGAGGAAACCTTCCTTTATTAGAATCAATATGAAAATTAGTGAGCCAAGTTGATGTTCATGGAAGAAAGGATGGTTACTTATTCGTTTATAACTCCATGAGAATGCATTGGCTTGAAAGTGGCACAGTGGGCACAAGTGGAACCGTGGCATGGCTCAGGCTAAATGCATATTGAGCTTGTAGGGGTATGTGGTTTGTTTGAAAAACAATATACATATTTGTGAGCCAATGTGTTTTTCCTATAAGAGATCCACAATTACTTATTTGCATGCAACTATAGAGGAATGCATTGAGGTGAGGGCAACCAGGTTGGGTCCACCTGTGGTGACAAATTTATCTTGGCTCAGGCAATTTACACATCAGAAGTATGGAGGGGGCCTTCCTTTGTGAGGATCAATATGAAAATTAGTGAGCCAAGTTGATCTTGATGGGAGAAATGTAGGTTAATTATTCATCAATAACTCCAGATGAATGCATTGTCTTGAGGGTGGCACAGTGGACACAGGTGCTAACATTGCTTGGCTCAGTGTAAGTCCTTATGGAGCTTGTAGGAGGATGGATTGTTTTTAAAATGATTGTGATCGAATGTGAATTTCTTATAGGGAAAGTAGGATTACTTATTAGAATATAACTGCCCGGGATGGTTTGAGGTCAAGGCAACCCATATGGTGCCACAAATTATGATCAGCTCAGACAACTTACAAACAGGTTCTGTAAAGGAGTGCTCCATTGCTTAAATTGTGAAGGTGGCAAAGTTGTTCCATGTTTTGGTGGAAAGGTTGCTAGTGTCAGACTAAATACTAATAGACATAATAGTGTTATGTTTTGTATTTAAAAAACAACATATTCACTGTATGGCAATGCAGAGTCCCATAAAATGGAGTTAATTGAATTATTTACAATTGCATTTTATATAAAATGTTGCCTGCAAATAAAATGCTTGCTGAATAAGATGCTGACGGAATGAGATGCTAACTTCAATCAGCGAATAAGATGCTAGCCGAAAAAGAAGCTAACTTCAGCCTGCGAATAAGAAGCTGGCCGAATAAATAGCTAACTTCAGCCTGCGAATAAGAAGCTGGCCGAATAAGTAGCTAACTTCAGCCTCATGTTTAACAAACTTCAGGTGTCTCTATTTAAGCTATCATCTTCAGATTGTGCGCCCCACACCCCAACACCAACCCCAACCCCGGGCCCCGCTATAAGTTATAAAAGCACGCCATTACAACTCCGATCTGAACTCAGCTGCCGAAATTCATTGAGGCATTGGTGACCCAAAGTTCACATTCCATGTGCGTCATAAGTGTGAAGGCTAGACTCCTGTTCTCTGTGACAGCGGAGCCCCTTTCATGGCCACAAAACAAACGCTGCACTTCTGTCTAGCAAGCAATGTGAGCAGTGCCTTCTTGAGGATGCAAAGTGAGGACATTTAATTTTAGTGTCCAGTGGACTCCCTCCTAAATTTGAGTAGTGCGGAATGCAGGTTTAGGGCCACAAATTTGAAGAATGCAAAGATTAGAGAAATTCACATACAGAGCTGCTGTGTAAGAGATACCAAGAGGTGAATTGATGCCCAAAAGAGAGAACTTGGTACACCACTTTTGTTTCTGCTTCTTGGCATAAAGTGTGCCTTCTTCCTAATATAGTGGATGGCAGAGGCATTATTGCATAGAATTACATAGTAGCTCATCAAATAAATGTAAAATATTAAATGGTGACAATTCAAACACCACTGATTAATTTATTTTTAATCGATGTGGACTTTTTGTAATCATCACGCCCTTTATGGAGCGCATGATTTCTGTATGGAATTTTGAACTCTGCTTTTCAAGCAGCACTGAACCCAAAGAAAGAACGAGGAAGGAGGGGTGCAGGTTGTATGGGAACCAGAATTACTTTTGGTGTGTCTGAAAATGTTGTGTCTGGTTTCTATAGTGTTGATCGATCAGTGAGGATATTAGATGCCCAAGCCGCTGCAGAAACAGTTTTGCGTTTATATATTGGGAGTAGTGGACATGTACGCTTGTTAGTTGGGGGAATTAGCTAAAAAGGAGGGGGAGTTTGAAATTAATTTTGGGATTTCATAGTAGTCAGAACGGTGTAACTGAGTCTGAGAGGAGATATGTGACACTAGTTGCAGGGAGCATCTCCATTTTGTTTTCACAAGGAACAGAAATTAACTTACACATACATATATTCAGCAGTCCCGCAAAACATATAGATGCCTCTTGTCGGCGGTCCCTGACCGGCATGCGGTCGCAAGACCGCCACTGCGAGTCTGGCTGTCCTCAGACCGCCAGATTTGTAATTAGGCCCTTAGTAAAGTTTAAGTAGCAGGCATTAACCAATATATATATATTTTGCACAGCACTAGCGCTTTGAAACTTATTTGATGTATGCTGCAACCTATAACTGCTGCGAATCACTACGGCACAGTAAAGGCGGTTCTTTTAATTAATCATCATCAGCAGCACAATAATGAAATCTGCAATTGTAAGAACATTTTGAAACATTTGAAAAATAGAAAATGTGAATAATAGAGAAAAAAGAAAAAATTAAAAAGTGAGAAAAAGGAAAAAAGAACAAATGAAAAAAGATTGAATGTAATCATTGTAATAGTATTTACACTATGTCTCTGATATTGCTGAAGTGTATGTCATGGTATTTATATGGCAGGAGTAATGGCACCAATTGTGTGTGAACATGTCGGGAAGGAACTGCCGAAACTCCTTACTGCCTCAGCTTAAATATACAAATTGTGCAGAAACTCTCCCTATGGTGTCAGTGCCTGTTTTGCCAAGTTCAACTTGTGTTCAGATATATATATATAACAGTTTACTATCCCAAGCCGACCCCCCTCCAACTCAGCCTCTCACCTTGAGAATAGAAAACACTCCGGCTGTGTGGTGAGCGCTCTTCCATGCTGAGAACCAATTGCATGCTGGAACATGCAGTCCTTAACCATGAACTGGGAGGAGCGCTCTGATACGAGATGCGGTGCAGGTGAGCCCCTCACTACTTTAGAGGAGGGGCATAATGAACAAAACAAGTAAAGACAATCTTGGGAGTACAACAACGGAGGCATCTGATGAGGCTACCGCCGAAACGTGTCATGCCGTACACCATAGAAGAATTCCGTGAAGCCCAGCCGCGTCCCCTCATCTTTTTCTAACTGGGAAAAGAAGCCTTGGACATAATAGCGTGAGACCAATGACACGCAGAGGGGAGTTTTCCTTAAGTGGTCTTCCGGTAGCGTTTAGGGTTCATTGGCATAACCCAGACCACCCCGCACCCGACGGAAGCGAAGGTATTGCTGCCAGCTGTCAGTCCGTGACACACACGGAGAGAACACGTTACTTTAACGATGTCTCCAAGCCGAGCCAACGGAGGACTGCGAGGCTGGAAGCGCAGGGGCAGGAATCAACAAAACACCTGAAACAGTTTACTATCCCAAGCCGACCGCCCTCCAACTCAGCCTCTCACCTTGAGAATAGAAAACACTCCGGCTGTGTGGTGAGCGCTCTTCCATGCTGAGAACCAATTGCATGCTGGAACATGCAGTCCTTAACCATGAACTGGGAGGAGCGCTCTGATACGAGATGCGGTGCAGGTGAGCCCCTCACTACTTTAGAGGAGGGGCATAACGAACAAAACAAGTAAAGACAATCTTGGGAGTACAACAACTGAGGCATCTGATGAGGCTACCGCTGAAACGGGTCATGCCGTACACCATAGAAGAATTCCGTGAAGCCCAGCCGCGTCCCCTCATCTTTTTCTAACTGGGAAAAGAAGCCTTGGACATATATTTATATATACATATGTTAGAAGCCAGAGTTCCAACGCGCACCGTTGTTGTCAAGTGCGCGATCCGAACCTCTCTGCTCCCACTTTAGGCCAAGAAAGGACACCGTCTGAGACAGCCCTGCTCACCCCCTTAGCTTAACATGAGCAGCCAGGCTTTTCTCCAAGGCACCAGTGTTCAGTATGTGCAACCACGCCCACAGCTATCCCAATGATGTCACCACAAAGGGACTCCACATGAGTTTGTATAAAACGAGTACACTTTATATAAAAAGATAGGGAGGATGCTGGGAGACAGCCTGACACACAGTTACTTTCTAAGAAGACACAAATCGGATACCTGGCTATCTACTACTAAGGTTTTTTTTTTAATGCAATCATTGCAAAGCCTGTAGAATGACTAAAAATATATCTGTATTCTAGACTTCAGATGGCCAGAAAATAAGGGTTAATGGGTTTTATAACTGTAACACGGATCATGGTGTATATGTGTTATCATGTCCCTGCCCACTCCTGAATGTTGGAAGTACCATTTTTCCATTAAAAAAGCCTGGAACACCAATGAGCAATCACAAATCATAATTTTACCTACTCGGTGGCTAGATATTTTTATGATCAGCATGAAAGTGACTCAGGATTATTTTGCAGTAGACAGAGTTGTCCCAAATATAAGAGGAGGGAATAGAGTGAATAATTTAAGACGACTTGAGTCTAGGTATCCTAGACCTACACACAAAATTCATGGCTGGACTAAATAAGGATGAGGAGTTGAAAGTGAATTTGAGTTGACTACTGACAATGGAATTATGCCTCTTCCATATGCCACCTTGGAGAAGTCTATGCCTTTTTTATTGAGTAGATGGATTAGGAGGCGTGACCTATCCTCAATATGTAACTACCTTGCCTTGAGTATCTCTTGTTTGATATTATTGATGTATTTGTTGATGTAATTATTAGCTTGATATGATGAATTTATATCATTGACATTTTATAGTATATATTCCTCAGTTTTTATACCCTAGGAAGAACCCCCCTCCTTTTGATACAGATTATGATATATTTAAGAAATACATTTTAGTATATATTGATTGTCTGGTGGAAGTGGTTTTACCCTGAGGCACTGGATAGGATTTTTATATATACAATTATATTTATTCACAAAAGTCGTGAAGATTCATATCAATTTCATCTTGAGTATATATTTTAATTATCATTATGAGAGAATGACTATCAACTATTGATCAGGTAGGAGATGGTTTCCAAAAAATCACCAAGTATCGTAAAAATATTTAAGTCGGACAACAGTAAATCAGGGGCACTGGCCCAAAATACAATTGTGTCAATCTTTCTAGACATTTTGGTACCTAGGTTAAAATCTTGTACACTTTGAATAATGTTGAAATAAGTGTGAAGACATCTATTTTCTTGGAATGAATTTTATAAAAATAGAAAAATTTGGTTTAAATTTTGAAAAAAAACGTTTGTGTTGCACTAAATGAATTTTATTAAAAAAAAGAGGAAAGAAGAAAAATAGAACAAAGACTAAGGAAACATGTCTTCCATATTTATACTCTACCTTCAAAAAGAAAGGGCCCTATGACCAGTGTAACTTTGAGAAAGGCTTGGATCAGCCGAAACGCATCAGGGAACTGGAACACTGAGAATAATAAAGGAATTCGTTCTTACCCCATCTGTCTGGAGTTCCCACTCTTTCTCGTGTGTCGAGAGACTTGGAATGGATATATATATATGTACGTAGCAACAACATTATTTACATAGTCTGATATGCACATGTATCGTGTGTTGTAATAAGCAAAGATGTTCTTTTTTACCATTATATTAATATATATACAAGAAGCATAGTTCAATGTACAAGGTCACATGCATAACAACAATCTCATCTCCATACCCTGAAAAATATAGTTTGTCATGTCTAAGCATACATACACTCTCTTTCTCTCTATATGTGTGTGTGTGTGTGTGTGTGTATATATATATATAAAAATAGAGCGAGAAATGTATATATATATATATATATATATATATATATATATATATATATATATATATATATATATATATATATATATATATATATATATATATGCATATATATATATGTATATATATATATATATATAGAGAGAGAGAGGAAACGAAAGTATTATTTTCTTTATCTTAATATATCGTAATGCTTTCCTATAATCATATTTGCATACTGTGACGTGCTTTCATAGATAAGAGACATAAAGCCATGTACACACACTTCTCCACTTATATGTTACATAAACAAGATGTATTTATTATGCACTATTACATAAATCTATATGGAACAGAAAATACATACATTTATTTTGATATATAGATTTCCCCCTTTTTGCTATGACTAAAATAAATACGTATACTTTTAAACATGCATACCTGCACATAAATCTAGCTGTGTGTATACAAATATATATCAGATACAGATACATAAGTATTATACATATTAATGTTGATTCACAAGAAATACAGCCCTATATATGTGAATGCAATACATATGTACATGCTTGTAATAATAATGACATGCTCAGACATATCCATGTATGTTATTTACATATTTTATATAATTTCTTTTAATTCTTTTTTTGTGAAAATATATATTAATACACTTATACTTATTTTCCCTCTAATCAAATGTACATACTCTACTCTGATGTGTATGTATTAGCCTAGAAAACAGCAGAAACCAATATATAGAAATTCATCTACATATGTATTTTTATATAAAATGAGATAGTAAAGGAGGTAATGTATAAACATAAATGTCTTGTTGTATGTACATCTACATATATATATATTTATATTTAAAAATAAATAAACACATAGCAAAATATACATATATACTTAACATACGTACTTCTATATACATGCAGATAACAGTGCCATCCCTGTAAGAGGTATAGCCCCATATATCTCCATATCTATGTACATCTATACATACCCACAGTGATTTCTCCGTATCGATCAATTTATATGTATGCGTGCAAGGGCGTAGACGTATGTATATTGCACACACATACATATGCACACCCACACATATATACACCCACATACACAAAGTACATACAGCCAAGCATTAAATGTCCTTTGCATACCCTCAGGGTACACTGTTATGCTGTGAGTATAGTGGTATTGTAGGGAAGGTGAAATTGTTGCTAGTGTAACTTGTGTTTGTGGGTAACAGAGAAAGCTGCTCTTCCCATGTTTTTTGGTTGTATGTAGGAATTTTGAGGCAGGGTCCGATTCTAGAGGATAGGTTCCTTTGTTGTATGTTTTTGGTGATATAAAAAAAATATTTTTTACTGATGAAAAGCAGTCCGTTGCCATGGATTGCTTTGTGGGTTATACAAAGCAGCTTGAAGGTGGATCTTGTGCTTACTAGTAACAAGTGTAGGGCCCACAAAGCAGAGGATAAGTGTGCTTGTGGCTTTACATGTAGGCTTAGTCTATCAGCAGAGTTCTGAATTCTCTGTAATCTTCTCATAGTTAATGAAAAACTGAAAAAATAAAGGTGAGACGTGATATAGACCATTAGCATGATCTAGTTTTGATAGGACTAGAGAGATTTTTCGATGGGACCTTGTGAGGGAGTCTTGGGTGCAGGAAGATGCATTGCAGCATTTGCATTCAAATAAAGCTTAATTTGGATACATTATCCACTTCGACCTTCATTGACCGTTTGGTGTCCATGGTAATACCAAGATTTCTTACCTCCTTAGATGTTTTTGGCAGTGGTCCTAGAACATGAGGGCAGGGGTAGAGAGGGTCATAAGTTTTCCAGCTGTCACAGGTTAGTATTTCAGTTGTGGTCGCAGTCAATTTGAAGTTGCTCCATGTCATCCTTTGGTCAACGGCCTCAAAGCAACTGAAGATTTTAAAAGTTCCAATGTCCTTTGGGTTTTCCAATTTCAAAAGTATCTCTATGTAGCCTGCATAGTTTTAGCGGGTTAAGTCAAAACTATTGATCAGGTAGTTTTGATTTCATGTAGATGTTTCATGTAGATGTTGAAAAGCATGGGTGAGATGATTAATCTTTGAGGGACATCTTCTTTAATGCTATATTGTGTTAAAAAGAGATTGGAGGAGTATGGATGATATTTCTTACATTGTGTAGGGAGATGTGATCCAAGCAAGAGCTGAGCACTCTGTTCCGGCTTGCTGGAGTGATTGAATTTGAATGTCATGAGCAACAGTCACAAAGGCCATCAAAAGATCAGAGAGAAGACCAGCAATCCCGTTCTGGTCTACTATGTTTTCAGGATCACCCCAGATTAAGATTAGGGCTGTTTTAGTGCCTCTTCCCGGCCCAACTCCAGTTTTCGAAAGTCAGAAAGTAGGTAATTGTCTCAATGAATTGTGACATTTCGGCCAAGTGTCCAGATTATTTTTCTTTTGTAACGGGAGTGTGTGTGTGCCTTTTTTAAAGTCTTCTGGGAAACCCACTGTGGTTAAGGGATTGTTGATGGGTATTCTGACTGGGATGGCTGCTGAAGTTATTAAAAGAATGTTTTTGAAAATGTGAAGAGTACATGGGTCAGAAGGGCAGCTGGCTGACTTGCTTGCTATCACAAAATTCAGTTGTTGAAAGTTCTTTGAAGAAGTGTAGAGGCTGTGTTACCCTTAAGTTGGAGGTGGTTGTGGCCATTGAGTTTTTGTAGGAATCCAGACTTTTTGCCTTAGTTATGTAATGGTTTGTCAGTTAGTTACAAACATTTTGAGAAATAGGATTGATACGCTTACGGAAATCTGTTAGCATTTTATCCAACTCTTTATTGGTCCATAATGCATTGTGGATTTGGCAGGAATATTAGTTATATCTTTAGATTTTATGATTGTTGATTTGTATATTCTGTTATGTCTGTGTAGGCATATTTTGTCTTGTGGGTTCTTTGTTTTGAGCCAGTTGTGTTTGTGGAATTAAGAGATCAACAGTTTCCGGAAGCCACCCATAGAGTGTTTCTACATAATACATTGTGACCAGATCTGTGTTGGAGGTAAGCAGGTTTTCTAGTTCTTTCAAATTCAGCATTTTCCATTGTCAATATGTAGTTGTGAGTAGGATGAGTTTAGCTGTGGTGAGTTGTGTTGTTATGTGTTTGAAGGCAAATGGGTAATGGTCTGCCCACGTGACTGGAGTAATCCTTTGCAAATTGACAAGGTGTGGGTTGCCAAAAATGACATCTAAGGTGGGTCCTGTGATGTGTGTGAGATTGGGAATGAGCTGCTGTAGGTTGTGTGTAGGTAGATAACTGAGGTTGGGTCTGGGGTCTTCAAACCACATGTTCAGGTCACGAAGGATGCATATATGGGTTTGAGTATATTGCAAAAAAGTTTGGAAATTGTGTTTGGAAAGTCGGTCTAGAAATTTGTCCGGGAAAGTTACATTGTTGGTGGTGGTCTATAGACATGAGAAAAGTTACATGAAAAGGTTAGTGTAGGGTTGCATCTGACAAGGAGTGCCTCAGAATCTTGTAAAGAAGCATCCTCAACTTAGTTGAAATGTGTTGTTTCTTTAAATATGAAGGCTAACCCAACTCCTCTTTTGCCTAAGGAATTTTGTGTCACAGTTTGATAGCCCAGGGGAACAGCTTCATGCAATATTGGTGCCACATCTTCCCCCAGCCATTATTTTTGTTATGAAAATAAGATTTTTGTCTATCAATAAGTCGAAAATATGTTACTTTGTTTTTTTAATTGATTGATCATTTATCGGTAGGCAGTCTAAAGCATGTTTTATTGAGGTGGTGTGAGTTTGTGCTGCAGGAGAGTTATTACTGTTCTTTGGGCTGTGGATGGTGTGCATTGTTGGTAGTGTTATCTGTTGCAGGGCAGAGAAAGTGTTGGTTTTGTTCACATTTATCTTCCCCCAAAAGACTTCGAATACATTTTGTCAGGTCTGCATGTGAGGGCAGTGGTAAGTCTGGTTGAAATTGTGGGTTCAGTATTTGAATTTTTGTCTGAAAGGTAAACTTGTTGTGTGATGGGAAAATGGATCAAGGTTATGAAGAGTGCTGTTGAGTTGTTTTCTTTTGCCTATGTTGTAGGAGGAACGTGTAGGGTTAGGGGTGAGGGGTGATTGTGGAGCATGAAGGTCATGTTTTATGGCTCTCCATTCAACAGTAGATGACAGACATGTGAGTGAGTGTTGTTGTGTGCTTATGGATTGAGCAATTCGTATTTTTTGCACAGAGTGTGAGGTAGAGATGGATTTAAACATATCTTATTTATGTTGTTATTTGGAGCAGAGGGGATGTGTGTAGGTATGTTGGGGTGGTGGGGATATTTGAATGTGTGAGATTTTTGTCAGATACATTTTGTATGTGTGTTTATTTTTATGGGGTAGTATTATCTGACATTTGTGTAGTGAGGTGTAGGATTTGAGTGGGATTGGGTGTGAGAATAGAGTCTCAGTGTAGAGTGAGAGCAGCTATACAGGGGTTTTGACAGATGGTTGTAGTCTGAGAAGAGAAATGATTTTGCCTTATTGGTGAATGGGGAGTGTTGAAAGAGTGTTGTCTTTGGCCATGTGTGTGAAGTAGAGAAGGGTTGTGTAGAAACGTGGTATGGTAAAGGGTTGAAATGGCTGAGAGGTGTGGCAAGGGCAATGTTAGGAGTAAGCAGAAGGTAGTGGAAGGATTTTCTTTGGAAAGGGTGAGAATTTGTTTGATTGAGGGTGTACATTTGTGGGTTATTGGTGTATCTAGAACAAAATGTGTATTTGATTGTGTTGCACAATAGAGTTGTGGTTTGTGTAAGAGTGTGTAGATGTTGGGGTAGTTGGGTATGTAGGAGTGTGAGAAACCAGTGGGTAGTGTGTGATGTGTGAGTGGAGTAATCGTGTTTGTTGGAAGAGAAAGGAGTGTATTTGTTGTGAGCTTGTGTGCATGGCTGTGTTTGTGGCTGATTCCTGGAGAGTGTGCGTAGATTGTGAAATGGGCACCACCTCTGGTCTTTTGCCCTTACCGGTCCAAACAGGCACACACAGGCAATCACCCTTGTCTTCTCCACCCTTCGCCTCAATGCCTGGGCTGATACGCCCATGTTGGGGGGGGGGGCGCTTGCAAAACTAGTGGTGAGACATGTTACCCTTTCTCAGCCTCCTAGAATCAGCTGCAGGTCCAGCCAAATAGTGGTCCAGCATTTAATGCAGATGCTGAACTTATGTTACTTCTTGATTTGTGTTATATTGGTACAGATGGCATCTGTAATCCACAGTGGTGGTTCAATGCTTACTATGTGCCACTTGTGAAGGCAACATCATAAAGGAAAGTCCAGTAAAATGAAAAAATACTCATGTCAGCATTATTTGTGATGTGAACTTATTTTATGAGTGCTAAACGCCCAGGTAATTGATAATGTGGAGAAAATATGGCAACACCTTGCAGTGCACACAAAAGGGATGTTGATGTTTCACCTTATTGTAATGCAGGGGCCTGGCGCAGGACGGCACCCACCCTTGAAGGGACCCCATTCAGCCTAAGGGCTATGGATATATGTGAGGCGTGGGAGTCTCAGGGGCCCCTCCCCACATCATGCCGGTCGACCTCATCAACTTGCGACACGCCACTGTTCTAATGTATCTAAAGTTGACACAGAAATTTAAGTCTTCTTTGAGGAACCTTTATAATGGAATGTGCAAACTTCCTAATGCATGTTACATCTGTTTCAAGCAAACTCAGTTACTCAGGTATGACATTAGCACGATGTGGCTTTCCAAGATCACAGTGACATTTAGCCAGCATTTCACAAAGAGTGCATTAGGCAAACACCCAAAAACAGGTTGGAATTGTTTTATACATTCATTAGGTACACAGGCGCAAATTGAGTAACACTAAACCATGTTTATGACACATTACCCATAATTAGTGAACTTTTTTGACATTTATAGCTATTAATTGCTGAGTTGGGCACGAAATATGTGTATAAATGTGAATATAAAATGTGACACACAGTTTGGTGGCATCATTTAGAAGGAAGCCAAGGTTTGGTATAGAATGGTTGATCTGGGGGGCATTCAGTTGATTTTTTATGCACTTGAGTAAAGGAGTGGCTGCGAGAAACTGTTCAACATGGATGGCAAAGATCAAGGTTTCATGTGTGGATTTATGGGATGGTGTGTGACGTCCACCACAGTAAATCGAAGTAACAGCACCATCCGAGATGGTGGGACCCCTGTGAATTTCAGAACCCCCCACTTTGGTTGATTTTCTGTGCTGAGGAATTACCGGTGCCTTCACTTCCAGGACACTGCAAGCAGGGCTGGTGCTAGGCATGGGCAGTGTGGGCAGCTGCCCAGGGCCTCACCCTCGGCCCACCAGCATGGGACCAGCACAATTGCAACACCCCACTGGTCCTCATGTACCCCTGCCGATCCAATTGAAAGAAAGGTGTCTCTTTACAATTGGGCCCATGGGAGGGCCCCTCCCGCAAGGCTTCCCAGGGATGGTGTGGAAAGGCCTTGGGAAGGGGGATACTTCCTCTTGTCAAAGTGGCAAGGAGGCACATTTTGCAGGTTTGTCCTGCAATCCGGCCTCCTGTCCGACTGCCCATTCAGAGACACCACAGGACGCCCATTGTCCAGCACTTTAGCGCCCCCACAGTTTTAACTCTCAGCTCCCAAGCAATTCTCACACCTTCAGCCTGATACGGGTGGTAAAAGAGGTGCTTGTAGGTGGCTGAGAGGAGGAGCTGCGGCCCAGGAGGAGTCTGCACAAACAGCTTCTGGAGCCCGAAGGGGTCACTTATGTGAATTAGAGGGGCCTCGCACATTCCCTTTCGCCCTGGGCCCCGGAAATCCTAGAACTGTCAAGGACTGCACGTCATCACACCTTTCTTGTGCTCAGGTTTGTTCGTATTACACAGCTTAAGTGTGAGTAAAACTGACAGAATACTCGTGTCACAGTTTGTGTGAGTAATGCTGACAGGGTATTTGTGTCACACACTTTAAACGTGAGTAATGCTGGGAGAATTTGATACATAGCACTTGGTAGCCTGTTTGTTATGTATGTTTTCCATATTCATCATGAAACCACAAATCTTGCACACCTTTTTGTTGGCATATGTGCAGTGATAATGCAACCCCCAAAACATAGCGTCAGTGTTTGGTGATGTCTGCAGATGTTGTGCACAATGAATGTGTGCTGGCGTGCACGTATGTGCGTGTTCATCACATCATGTAATACATATAGAAGGTGTTTATCAAATCGGTGACTTCCTGACTGCAGTCTTTAAATCCACTGCCCAAGGTGATTCACCAATGAGACTGCAGTAGAAGCTACACGTCACACATCTAAGATGCAGGCAGATGTGTGAGAGGAGTAATTGTGGTTGGATGCTATGGAACATAGAGGCTGCTTAGTGTCAAGACGGGTCCAGTTATCCTCTTCTACCCGCTCTCTCAGGTTTTTTCACTACTCATTGTTGACAAGTTAAAGTCCTATCTATCAAACAGAATGTGAATTGAAGACATGCGCCAAAAGTTGACATTGATTTCATTCAGGTCTTTTGAACAGTTTTGCTTAAAACATGGCTCAGCAAGCTTACTCTTCGCTGTTTACTTCGGTGTGTGGCCTACAGGTCATGATTTTAAATCGTGACAGAACCAGCTCAATCTTTCATCCTTCCTATGTTTACAAATCGGTTACCATTACATGGATTAATCATAACTCCTGCTTTGTACGCTGTTTTTTAAGCGCTATGTATAAAAAAAGAAAAGTTGTAATTACCAACTTAATAAATATCTCGCATTCACTCTTCCTCTTGTAACTACCATTAAAAGCACTTTTGTTGTCTTTTTCAAAAACTTACGAATACTATTTCTGCTTATGAGTTGATGTCCAATTATCATAGTAGGGCAGCTGTTTCTTTAAAACGTTGCCAATTTACCCAGGTCCTTATGGGTTCTTGGGTCACCCTTGTGTTATGAAACAACAGAACCCCTGACAGAACTGAATTGTATTACCTTTCCTCACAAGTTGGAGCACTATAGTGGCAGACCTTATTCGTTAGATACAAACATAATTCATAAAGTGTCATATATAATTTGAGGCTCTGGTATCCTGTACAGTACTGCAATTATTGTTGCAGAATGGTCATCCAATACAATTTTAGAAAATCCTTCAAAACCAATGAGACTTCCAAATCTGAGCTGCTGTCCTCTTCCCCTACCCACAATGTAGCAGTGGGAATTTACCTGCATTTGGCCCCCATTAGGCGAGATTTCATACTTTTGTATGTTTCAGCTAATGTTAACTTCCATACTCTTTGTAACTACTCTCGAACAAGGCGGCATTCCAACTTTGTGTTTGTTTCCCGATTTTCCAGTGCAGCTCCCGTAGTCAGTGTTGCAGTGTGGTGGCATCTCGACCCACTTTTCACTGGTATTCTCCCTAGGTTTTGCAGTTCTAAGGGCCAACATCTAAGTCTAGCGGAGACAAGGCACCCACAGATGTGGAGTAAGGAGTCTCCCTTGGTCAAAACTAACACTATGCTGACCTGAAGCTTGTACCTATGCTCTATTTCTATAGTGTGAACCTAGCAAGCAGACAGAGGAGCGCTGTACAGGGTCAAAAACCAGCATAAACTCAACTAATAAGAGGGCTGGAGATGGGTTAAGGATAGCTAATACATTGTGATCTAATATTCTTTAAAGAGACTCTTTAACCAGTGGCGGCTGGCACAGATAAGCACCATAGGGCGAAGGGGCGGGGAGCGCCAAGGGGGGGGGGGGGGGAGTCGACAGAAGACGGAATAGGTATTATTTATTTTCTTTTACCTATTCCGTCATCTGTCGACTTCCCCCTCCCCCCTATCCTGCCCCTGCCTACCGCGCTTGCTTTTGCGGTCGCCGCTGTCGTTTACTCTTTCCTATACTGAAGCAGCGTTGATGAGTTCCTGATGTATACAAGGGTGTTGTTACAGATCCAGATTGCATGGATTGAAAAGGCCTTTTGTGTTGGTTTTTCTTCATCACACTTCTTAGTCTGCAGTCTGATAGTGTTCTGGGGGCAGGGATCCACCAGAGATGGTGAACTTGTTTGCAAGATAAGCAGGGGTGCTGATCGTGATTGCATAATGCACTGGTGAGGTCTAGAGACTGGAAAGATGTGCTTATCAAAATAATGGCTTCCCTCTTCAGAGCAAACTTCACTATGAGATTTCAGCCAATGGATGCGAAGTGTGGTTTGGGGGCAGTGACAGGCATATGGCAGTCGTAGCCAAAGAGATTATTGGGAGGATAGTGTATGGCAAAGGAAATGACTTGCAATTTTGCATTCTCACACATAGCCAGATCACCCCTTGCACATTGATTATACCTGCTTGATTTGTTTTTCTTTTGAAACCTTATCTCTTGTATTTAGTTTTTTATCATTTTGACATCTGGAGATTATATATTATACCAGTGTAAAAAAAACATTCGTTTCAGAATCTGAAATTGGTTTCTTTTTACTTTTTCTGTTGCTCATAAAGTGTCAAGTTGCTCTGCAACCTAATATTTGATTAGAGTTGGCTTTTGTGCAAGAAATCTGTTTCCAGAATGACTTTTGAAAAGCTCATTTAGTAGAATGATTGCAAAAGAAAGGTAGTCTATTTAATGTAATAGAAGAAACAAAAATATTGGCAATGCCAATAGGTATGGCTTTAAAGAATGTTGTATTTAATGTGAAGCATTGCAAGTAAATAGCATGGAAATGGATACGTGTTGGACTTGGACTTTTCTGTAGGGTCATCTCCAAATCTTTTTCCTTCACCCTCCTGTTCTCTACACCCATTTCTGTTGGCTCTTAGGACTCTGCACACTCTAACACTGTTAACCAGTGATTAAGTGCTTGTGCTGCCCCTTTAAACATGGTGAAATTGGCTTTCACCTAATTGGCACTTTTAATTTAATTGTAAGTCCCCAGTAAAGTGTACTCCATGTAGGCCTGTAAGTTAAATGGTGCTAGTGGGCCTGCAGCACTCATTGTGTCACCCACTTAAGTAGCCCTTTAAACTGGTCTCAGGCCTGCTACCACAGCCTGTGTGTGCAGGTTAAACTGCCATTTGGAACTGACAAAAGAAACCTTTTTATACGTCTAAACCTTCCTTTTTAATATATATATATGTCACCCCTAGGGGAGGCCCTAAACAGCTCAAGTACAGGGTGCAGTGTATTTAGAAAGTTGGACATGTACTTTTAAGTTTTGCATGCCCTGGTCAGTAGAAAAACTCCTACATTCATTTTTAACTACTGTGAGGCCTAACTCTCCCATAGGATGACATTGGGTTACCTTATAGCATTTAACAAGTGATAACTTTCAATTGGGAGCAGGTCGGAATGCTGAGTTTAGTGTCTATATAATTGTAATTTAAAGGCTTCTTTAATTGAAAAGTCAGATTTAAAGTCACAATTCTGAAAATGCCACTTTTAGAAAGTTGGCGTTTTCATGTCCCAACCATTTGGTGTCTGCAGCCTGTATCCTGGTCATTTTATTAGGCGTAGGTGGCAGTTGGTCTTTGTATATTGCTTCCAGACAGTGAGACAAAGGGCAATTGGTGTTGGCAGGATGAGCCATCTCTGACTTGATAAAGGTGAGGAGCATTCACTCACTACACGTGTACATCACAAAGGCTCCGCCTTGGCACACTCACAAAGGGTCTGACAGTAGTCTTTGTGAACCTAGACAAGCTGGGGCCAGGGCAGGGAGACAGGAAATTCCATAAATGTCTTAGGATGGAAACCTCCATAATCTTCTCCTACTTCAAAGCTCACACCAGCTATAAATATTGAACCCTCATACCCAACTCTTGAGTACACCTCTGGGCCTGTGAAAGTCTCAGAAGTGCTGCTGTCCTGCTCTTCAAGAAGGACTGCTACTCTGCTGCCATGCAGCCTGTGTAAAAGGACTGGACCTTCATCTTGAATTCAGGACCACCAGAGTGATTCCATGGGCTAGTTGGCTGGCCCCCTGATCAGAGCCTCAGGGACAGAAAAGGCTCCAACCATCTAGAACCCAGCACTTGAACTGTGTCTGCTGTGAATCCTACCCCACAAGTTATGCCACCCCAGTCCTCGACTCTCAGAAGTGGGCCTGAAAGTGCTCTGCAAGCCCAGCTGTGGTTCTGTGAAGCAGAACTAACACACTGCAACAAATCTCCCCACAGCTGCATCGGAATTCCAACAGCACAATGCATCCTCAAGCAGGCCTTCGCATCGCAAGCCCCTCGTCAACATGCATCCTCGATGCCGATGCACGACTCCGCATTGCAACCCTATAACTCTTCTGAACTGCTGGCGCACAATGCCTGCTTAATGTAAGACTTTGCATCACAAGCCCCTTGTCGACGTCTTCCTCGACGATGATGCAGGACTCTGCATCGCAGCCCTGCAGCTCCACAAAACCATCAATGTGTGATGCATCCTCGATGCGGGATCTACCAACGCTCTGCAAACCAGGCCTTAAAGTACTTTTGTTCAGCTGACCTAACTTGGTCCCTGTATCCAGCCCTTGCTCTATCGAGGTTGGTCTGGCATGACCAGATAACCACAGTTGGCGCTTTATGCTTCTAAGCACTGTTTTTAATTACCTACAACTTTGAAATTGCATTTCTCCGGTTCTACTGTTTGGACTTCTGAAGGGAGAGTTCAGTAGAATTCATCATCAAAATGCTTAAAAAATGTTTGAAAATGTAAGCCTCATTTAATATGTAAACTGGCAAACTCTATGTATTAAGAATTGACGGAATGAAGAAAAACAGAAAGCATGGGTTAATGAGATGCCGCTGCCTGGAGGCAATATTTATTTGATTTTTTTTTCTATAGAGCAATATGCCTATTCCCAACAATGCTCTAAACCTGTCTGTTTAAACTAGATCCTTGACTGAATACTCCATCTGGACATCCTGTTCCACCAACCTACCACTGTCTGTCTCATCCTATTCTCTCTTCTCCAGTACCTTCTTCTCTTCTTTAAACTATCGAACCTTCTTCCACAGTTGATCGCCCCCTCTAGCATTCTCTTATTGGATCTCTGTTTCTATATTTATGTAACTTTGTTTCTACGTCTGCCTCCTACAATCGCTTCCTCTTTACTCACCTCTTCATTTTCGTTTTTTTATCTACTCTGTCAGAAACTTCTTACTCTACTTAATGATTGCATTTGTACCTTGATGAGTTAAGTGTAGTACTAGGGCCGCTGTATGAAGATTGGAAGGGATGCTCTGCATCTCACTGGCTCTTGCATCCAAAGAGCGCTGAATCCTTTTGATTGAGTAGTGCTTTATGAAAATGGTACGGGGGATCTTTTGTATATCGTTGGCTCAAAGAAAAGTATGGTAGTCTAATAGATTTAACATTGAGCAATGCCATTTTGGGTAGTTTGTTCTCCAACATATCAAGTTATAGATAGGATTAACTCCTGAGGCAATACGAAGATTTATTAATTTATCCGTGAGCCAATGCCTGTTTCTGCCCCCAATGACCACACAACAAGATGCTCCCAATTCAGGCCTCACATTTTTTTTCTTAAACAAATGGAGCAACAATGTAAGTGATACACTCCCAGTTTCAGCTGGACTACCACATGCTGTTGGAAATGGTCTAACTTAGAAACTTGCAGTTTACACTTATGTAAATTTCAAAGAAGATCCTTGTATCGCTACATCAAGAGCACCACCCTTCATGTTAATAAGTGCAATCTCTAAATTGAATTTATGCTGCTAACTGAGAGCATCATTATATATTTGCAATTTGCAACACTGCACATGGAAATATAACAAATAACTTTATGTTGAATGTTTTGGTATTTGTACCATTGACTACTAAACGTTAACTTGTATTGTGAATGAGGATGTTATATAATTCTGATTTAAATGCCTAGTTATCTTGGACAGACTATAATATAACTACCAGTTCTTGAACAAGGACACACAGAGAAGAATAGGCAAAGAGAATACACCGATTAATGCAACCACCCAAAACTGTTTTGCCGTACTCTAGGGCAAGTGAATTCGATGGGAATATACCTCTAACCTTTCACCAAACTTTCCTTTTGCGGGATGGCTTTACTTATCGGTATATTCTAAAAGTGCGATAGCTCCTAGTTAGAAAGGACACACCTGCACTTCACTCTGCTCAATGACTATTAAGCAAGCAGGCTGTGATTCCATTGGAAGTTCAGAATGGCCACCAAGGTGTGTCTTTAAACAAGAGCACAGGTCCTCCCGAAAATCAAAATGGACAGCTACAGCTTCAAAGGATACATATTTAACCTAAATTGAGTGGCAGATAGAAAAGGTGGTTTCAAAATCAATCCAGCAACAGTACTGAAAAAAAGTACTTTCTTATTACCACCAACCTGCCTTCAGTCTTGGAACTGCCATTTAGCAGAATAAAACATTATTCCAGAGAATGACAAAATGTAAACAGTCCAATTAGTTGGTCAACATATTACAACCTGGTTAACAAAAATACAGTTCTCACAAGAGAAGAGTGGGAGATTACCTACCCATTCTCCCAAATAGTCACTATCTCACATAAGGGCATCTGGGTCCAATGGGCCTCTACTTGCTGTCCTATTGGGGTATCCAAAGATATTGGATTAGACGGCACACTCACTTGATCGTGACATGCTTCATCATCGGCGCATATCCACAATTTGGTAGGGTGAAACCACCAGGGCGGATTCCATCGAAAAAAGTATTACAAGGTTCTGATTGAGATTTTAAGGCTCAATTCACCTTGGTTTTAAAGTGCCAACATGTTTCGCCCACTGGAAGGTACTAGCACTGCCTGTGCACTTGCAGGTCCCTGCTTCTCAGATCGTTAGGTGGTGATCTGAGCAGCAGGGACCTGTAGGTGCACAGGCAGTGCCAGTACTTTGACACAAGTATGACTGTAGGATGGCACCAGGCACCAGATCTGCATGACCTCGGAACAACCTAGAAATATGGTATGTTCCACTGACAGAGTATTGACTTAGGTGAGAGCATTAGGACTCTTATATGCTCATGGAAAGCATGTACATTTTAAGCAGGGATACATAGACAGCCCTGAAGAAGGCCCCAGATCCGATTGGACTCTTTGTATGGGGCGAAACATGTTGGCACTCTAAAACCATGGTGAATTGAGCATGAAAAGATCAATTATAACCTTGTAATACGTTTTAATCATACCCCAGTACCCTACTAATAAAGAATCCTTTTGGGTATACTGTGAGGTATTTTAATATGTTCTTCTATTTTGCATCTGGATCCCTGTATCACCCAATATGATTTATCTCAGAACTGACCCCCCCAGAACTTTTTTTTGGTTAAGTCCATCCTGTTGGTATCACCTTACCAGGGTGTGGACAGGCACTGATGATAAAGCATGTTACAATCAAGAGAGTGAGGCGTCTACTCCAATATCTTTGGATACCCCAATAGGAGACAGAGAAGAAGTTGCCCCCATTGGACCCTGCGCCTTTGTCCAGTTGGCCTTACCTGAGATAATAACATAAATACAGGCCAGATGTACTAAGGCCTTTGGCTGTCTCAAAGGGTCTGATTCCAATAATCATGCCATTTGCGACTGCAAAATGGCCTTTTGATAGGCAATAACAAAAAATTGCTATTCATTTCCCCTTTCTTCTTTTCAGAAAGTACTAAGAAGATCCACATAGGTAAGTTTCATTTGAACACAAAAATATCACTTTGCAAGTCCTACAGAAGTTTGTTCTCTCATCCTCCTGTTAAGTGACTACATGTGTCCACTGGCAGCCTGCAATCATTGGCAGAGAGGAAAGAAGTGCTCAGTTTTGCTATTATGCTGACAGATCCACTGCTAACCCAGAATTGCAGGCAAGAAGGAAATCTCTAGATTACTACTGAAGCACCACAAGTGAATGGTCGATAAATATATTTTCTGACACTTTATTTATTGGATTGTCAAGCAACATAAACTGCCTATAAACCGAGGAGTGGTAATACAAAGAACAAATTGGTAGGAAAAAAAGAGACCAATTCATGATACACAGAATCATGATATAACATTATACTGTTTAAGAAGAAAGGCTTTAGAGGAAACTTAAAACCAATTAGAAGGGAAGGAGAATTGATGTAGGAATTTTAATCGCAAAAAAATAAAGTTTCATTTTTAAATAAAGTCAGAAAGCTGGGAACGTAGATTTTTGCAAAAATCGTCCGCTTGCGATCGCAAAATGACCTTTTGCAATGCATGACAGTTTTTGGGATGCGCAATTTAGGTAATTGCAATTTCTTGCGATTTCCTAAATTGAGATTGCATTTAAGGAATCGCAATTAGAGATTCCTTAAATGCAATGCTAGAAGCACTTTGAAATGGTGATAGTTATTTTGGCTCACAAATTACCGAAAAATTTAACTGGTTGGTAATTTGCATGAACTTTTAAAAATGTCCTAAAGTTCATTTTTCAAAGTTTCATGTTACACACACACATGCCCTTGGAGCATGTGTGTGCGCAGAATGGGTGCATTTTACAATTTCAGGGGTGCAACAGGGTGTCCTTTTGGAACCCTTGCACCCTTGAAATTGCATGCGCAATTTGCGAGTACCTACTTGGTACTCGCAAATTGTGCATGCAATTCTCATTCATTCCTATGGGCCTGTAGGCCGATAGGAATGAATGTGAAGCCATTCCTTAATTGCTCCTCGCAATTAGCGAGTCGCAATTAAGGAATGTTTTGGAATTGCTATTTGTTTACCGATTCCTACATGCTTAGGCTTTTGCGAGTCCTTAATTGCTATTTCTTAGTAATCGCAATTAAGGAATCGCAAAAGCCTACCTGGATGCATGTGTCAGTTGGAGAGAAAGATGGTAAATACCTTGGCTGTCCAATTAAAAAGATGGAAAGCTAAAAAAAAAAGGTATCTGTTGTTAGGGATAGTAGAAATTAAATTAGGTTTTGATATAGCACTTCAAAACACACTCCGCTGCAGTAAAAGAGCCTGTACAAAGCAACCAGGAGTCATGAAAGATAACAGAATCTTAAACAAGTTAAGCCTCAGGCCATTGTTCATTAAGCAGTGGGCCCCTGAATGACCTGGTAACATTGTTAGCTGAATGCAAGCACCTTACTCAAGCCATCATCATACTTTAAACTCAGATATGTAACTTTGCTTTGATCAATAGCCGATGAGCCAACTACGTCCACAAACTCATAATGGGCCTGCACTAAGTTCATATACGCGTAAAAAAAGAAAGGGCATACTAAAACTTCAAATGTACCAATGTACTAGAAAACAGGATCCGATGTCAAAAGAAGCGTAACAGAAAGCAAATGGATGCGGCTAAGAAATCTTTTTTTTATTATTTTATTATTATTTATTATAAAACACCTACATTGGGTTGACTTAATAATATTTAAATGTGAGGCTATTACCGCTCAAAAGGGATATTTGCAACAGGCCACACTGCAGGTTTCACCTTGCTGCAGTCAGGCTACAATGCTAGCCTGAAGCAGCATTTCTTTTGGCACAATAGTGGATGGCCCAATAAGTGCTGCAGTCCACAGGTGACAGTTAACTTATGCCATGGTTGTATTTTTACACCATATACTCTGGCCTTATAGAAAAGTTAAACATGTTCAGTCAGGGATTAGCCGGTTTCTCAACGTTTTAGGGGAGAGAACACATTCAGTGGGCACTGGACAGCAAAGCCCCAATGTGCAGAGTCTTAAACAAAATAAGATAGGTTCCAGCAAAAGGCAGGAAATTGGAGGTGACCACGCAGAAAATACATATTTCTTATTGTGTGATTGCCTGCAAGATAATCCTGGGTGTTGGTCATGATGGCTTTGTAAATGATACAGATGGTTTAGAAGATTGTGTTGGTCAGCAAGAGGAGCATGTGGAGTTCCACCAGGATGGGGGTGATCAAAATACCTCAGACCAGGGATGAGACCTGCTGTAGCATGTAAGATTCCCTGAAGTGCGGACAAGGTGAAGTGTGGGGGGGGTTTGTTACCAGTATTCGATGTGAGCGTACGAGAGCAGCAGTCATTGTTTGTAAGTGCTCTTTGAAGTGTAGGCCTTCGTTAACCGGAAAATCCAAGGATGTTGCTACTCTTTTCTATCATCATCTATAGATGACTAAGTATATGACACAGTGGTTCATACTATCAGAACATAAGTGACTAGATTTGAGTCAATGTAAAAAAAAAATCCAATTTCAGCTCTGATGCATAATACTGTAGCAGCTACCAAAGAGGCTTTGCATCTTAGAAAAGAAAGGGACTAAATCATAAGAAATATGTAAAACATTAGCTTCTCTTCTGGTAACTGATTTCATGTCTCAAGAAAAATATAACAAGTTCACAACAGCACCAAAATATGGCCTTGATGCTAGTGACTAATCATAAGACTTGACTTAAATTGCATCTCATACTGCTTTTTGGGGGGGCGAATTTCCAAAAGGAAAAGACAACTGAGCTCCCACTAGAACATAATTTAAAGACTAATGAGTCCTGTTGAAGACCGAACAAGAAGGCAATGGGGGCTGAAGCTAGTCAACATAAATGGCTATGGGGATAGTAGCATTACGGACAAACGAACATATCTATAACAAGTCGACAATAACCTAGGTTTGATGAAGGCTTTATCGAACAGCATAACCTGGATCTCTAGGGATAATATAAAACTGGACTTTATAACATAATCACTATGAGTGTAGTGCTGAAAATACACCTAAGCGTTTTATAGCCAAAACTGAACATGCACACCAAGGTCATCTACTTTTAAAAGTAGGTAAAACAGAAATATAGGTAAAACAGAAATATGTATTTGTGTTCCAGGGCAGAACAAGTAATATAAAAAGTGGCATAAAGTGTGGGGGGGGCTGGCGAGAGTACAGGGGATACGGCTGAAAGTGGGGCTGGGGGACAACCTTGGTTAGGGGCTAGGGGAATGCGATCAGGAAAACTTGTGTGAATTCCAAATGACAGTGGGCCATAAAAGCGCCACTTTTACATGAATAGAAATTTTATTCTAAAATGTATTTAATCAAGGATTTTTAGAAGTTTAACAAATGTTGACTCCCTCACTACTTTATGCTGCATAGAGCTTATGTTCAACAAAGAGAGTTACAAAAAAAAGAATATGTATTTGTATATGGTGCATGTTCCAGTTCCCAAAAACTGTATGCATCTTATCTATGTAAGCTTAGTGGCATCAAGTCAAGTTTTCCTGTAGTATTTTAAAGACACTTGGACTTGGATTACAAATAAGAATGAGGGAAATATCAAATAACCTTTTTCTAAAATATTTGTTTTTACAGAACTTAGAAAAAACATGCGTTGCATGACAACCATATTAAAAACAAGTTAATATATTGCAACCATTCTTACTGAGACCTGTCTCTATCAAATCCACCTTTACTGGACTCTACCACAGTGATGACTCTTTATACTTTATTTTACCATTACCTACAAAACCTAACTGTGGCTTGCCCATTTCTTTAACCCTTAAATACTTTGCTTCATCCTGAGAACACCTCAAATCACACGTTCATCTTGTTTCCTAAGCCTTTTTTTTTTTAATATTCTTCTATTTGGATGGAGAGAAACCCCTCATCCCTTTTTGTCAAGCACCTATTAAACTCTGTCTTAAATCTAATCCCCTAATAGCTTAAGATGCATGCTGGGAACAATTGACCTAAGTATCAGCACTGTCATAATTTCCCTTAATAATATGGATATTAGCCCATTAATTGTATGGTATCTGTGCAACCAGATGTCCGAGAAGAACAAATCAGCCAAATTATAGAAAAAGTTGCACTGGAGTAAAAATACATCTGCTGCTGGATACCATCACCTTATTCTGTCACACCTAGACAATGCCAACAGACTGTACCATGTGGCCAGTCCATACTTACTGAGCAGACTGAAGCAAATCCAGGACTTGGCCACGAAACAATCGCTAAGCTTATACATGCATACCAGCATGCTTGAACTCCTAAGTCTCTTCTCTGGCAACATGTGGTAAGACATGACTCATAAAGAGCTCTCTGCATCACTCTCCAGCCCATGCATGGCACAGAACATTTTTTCAAATTTACCTTTGCAAATAGGGCCAAAGATGGACATTCCAATCCATAATAATCCTACCCTTGATCTTCTTTTTTTCAAAGTCTGGGAATCTTTTTATGTCTTTGTCCGTTAGGATGGTCGGGCTCTGAAATCTGCTCCCTGAAAGAATAGGTATCCACCACAACCACCTTGAAATCTGAAAATCAAAGAAGGCCTTGCTTTTTCAAAATATGCAGCCCTCTCCAACATAGTTCAAGACTAGAAGAAGCTGTGCATATCTGCAAGTTCTACCCTTACTCTTCCAACATTCATCTGGTCATTATTAAAAGCAACTAGCGTTTACCATGGCATGATTGGAGCACTTCTCCTAACTTCACACAAGCACCTACTACCACAAAGGCCACCTTCAAAACCCATTCTTGTACAATTGTTTAATAGACTTAGTGTCAGATGAAAGCAACAGTTGGATAGATAAAGAAAAAAACAAAACAGGAACAAGAACAGTGAGAAATGTAGTGGAGTCTCAAAGAAAGAACATTTTCACCTTTCTATGAGCTTCTGATGCGATGCCCAGAGTCAAGGATGTTTTATGCAGCATCAGTTCTGAGGACATTGCGAGGCTGAAATGCAAACAGTAGTCCTTCGGAGTCTTTTAGAGGTTCAGAGATGTATTGAAGAGTTGGGTCTCAGGGTCCAATATTTATACTTGGTGTTAGTTTTAAAGCAGGAGATGGTTCTGGAGGTTTTCACCCCCAGAGGTATTTGGAATTTCCTCCCTTTCTGCCCTGGCCCCATCTTGTGTGGGGACTAAAAAAGACTAGTATCATACCCTTTGTGAGTGTGCTCAGGCAGAGGCTTTGTGATGTGCAAGTGTGGTAGGAGACATTTCCGTCCCCATTTCATGTCGGAGATTACTCTTCCTGTCAACACCTATTCCTCCTTTGTCTCACTGACTCGGAGAAACACACAAAGACCAGCTACCAGCCACACCTACTCATGTGACCCAAGATACAAGATGAAGGCACCAAATTGTTAGGATAAGAAAATGACAACTTTCTAAAAGTGGCATTGTCAGTATTTTGACTGCAAATAGGACTTTACCATTAACAAGGGTTTTAAATTACAATTCTTTAGACACCAAACTTAACTTTCCTACTTGCTCCCAATTTAAAGTTACCACCTATTAATTGTAAAATGTTAACCCAATGTTATTCTAGGGGAGAGATGGGTTCTTGCAGTAGGGAAAAACAAATGTAAGAGTGCTTCACTACCAGGGCAAGTAAAACATAAAATTGCATGTCAACACTTTAAATACATTGCACCTAGCCCTCTCGGCTGTTTAGGGCATTCTCTATGGGTTCCTTGCGTGTATTAAAAGAAATGATTATACCTGGAAACAGGTTTATTTTGCGATGTGGAAATGGCAGTTGAAAACTGTACACACAGGCTGCAAAGGCAGATATGAGACATCTTTGAAAGGGCTACTAATGTGGGTGGCACAATCAGTGCTGTAGGCCCACAAGTAACATTTAATTAACAGGCCCTGTGTAGATGTAGTACCACTTTACTAGGGACGTATAAGTAAATTAAATGTGCCAATTAGAGGTAAACCTATTTTACAATGTATTAAGGGGTGAGCACACATATTTTATCACTAGTCATCAGTGGGAAAGTGCACAAAGTCCTGAGGCCAGCAAAAATGGAGGAGGAGTGGAAAACGTTTGAGGGAAGACCACCCTAAGGATGACAGGTCTAACACAAGTCAATACTCTTACTACAATATTTTTGTAGCACGATATTTGCATAGTCCGTCCATGACCAGATGATTGAGCTTATGATTCCTTGCTCACTCGTCCTAAGAGAGAGAAAACAGGATATTCCTGAGGCCTTTAAGCACCAGGAAATAGGATATTTTGTGCACACCTACCCAGAAAGCACTTCAAGGACTTAACGGATATGAATTGCTAAACAAATTTAACAGTACGTAACAACATCAATAAATGCATTTTACAGTTTCATTGCAGAGATGCCTGCTATTAAACCTATGACGTTGCTGCCAAAGGTGTTGAACATTTGTGCTGTAATAAGCTAGCACAGGTGGCCAGAATATGAAGTTTAATATGATATTCATGGTCGTGTATGAGGGGCCTGCACTAGTGTACAGCCTAGGGGGGTCAACGTGGGGCAGCATTAGGGAGGAGCTTCCACTGGTTGCTAATGTGAAAGTATGGCATTGCTCAACTTACATTGGAGAGTCTTTTTAGAATCTGTCACTGGGGATTGCAGGGACAAAAAGGCGATGGCATTGATGACTTGCATGAAAAACTCATATTGTTGAATAGAATGAAAAGCTGTTTTTTAGAGTGCATTGTGAGTAGGTGTCACAGGGTGAGGAACTGGTGAGCATCACAAGGGGCTTTAATTGGTTGGCAAAGTGGGGCAGCTGCACTCGTTGGCATTGTCAGGAGCCAGCAACACTGGGTAACTAACTGGTGGGGTACGACCGGAGGATGCACTGGTTGGCTGTGCTAGGAGCTTTTACTTTTTGGGCAGTGTGTGGAGATAATAAGGAGATGGTTGAGGAGTTAGTACCAGTTGGCAGTGTCATGTGTTGGCACTGGCATACAGAATAACATGTTGGCAATTTGGAGCAGTATGCAATGCTGCCCCTCTCAAGGAGGTGGAGTTGGTCGGCCATGAGAATTTTGAACAGGAGGCAGTGTTATATTGTGTTATGTTGTGTTGAGTTTTGTCAAGATACTGGCTTTTGTACAGTCTTTTAACCACTAGTATGGCACAATACTAATTTTCTTTTCTGGAAGCCCTTTCATGTGCGTGGGATTTTATTTCCCAGCACAATCAGTCTGCATCCATCATGAGTCCAAAATTCTCTTCAACTATTGAATCATTGTTTAAGATGTACAATACAAGATATGTGATAGAGATCCAGGTCTTGAAACCATACAACCAAACATCTGCTAGAAACCTCAATGTCCTTTGCCTCTGCTGCCAAGTACTGATCATGTGAAACACACATACTTTGCTTCCATTCCACATTATTCACAGTTGGATTCAAGCAGTTATGGAAGCACCCTGACTACCTTGCTGGAATTCTAACATGATGCACACAATTCAAAACCAATGTTTATATCAGCAAAGCTGAACACTACAGTTACACCTAAACCTCTCTGCATTTTCTTTCTATAGATTCAGATTTCTTCACCTCCTGGGCCTCCTCCATGGGAACTCCAGGCCATGGGGGTGTAACTTAGGCCCCTACAGCCCCTGCTGTGCAGCGGGTCCCCACCTTTCCGAAGGCCCCATTCTGTCTAAGGCCTATGAATATCTGTGAGATGCGCGAGTCTCAGGGGCCACTCATCACAATCTGAAGGGAGGGCCCCATCATTTTGCTACAACACTGCCATGGAGGATCACCTCATGTTCACAAAATCAAAACGTATCTGGACCACTAAATAGATACACTTTGTACAGCACTAAAGTTAACTTGTGTCTTGTTATTAATATGTTGTCTCGGTCATACACATTAGTTTCTTTGCACAACAAACCTAGAAACCAAGTACGCTAACACAGGTGTCTCCAACCAGAGGACCAGGAGCTACCAGTAGCTTGTAAACGCCTTCAGGCTAGCTCCCAGCCTTGAGTTAAGTTTTAACTAAGCTCAAGATCAGATTTTCCTTTCAAAGTTAGGGGAAGTCTGTGTTTATTTTACATTATCATCACCAGGCTGCAGATAACAGGGCCTGATAATGAGCAGTGCTCAATCTGATTTATGACCACGCCACAGAGGTGAAGAACTGACACACTGAGATATTTAACTCTTAAATAAAAGTCCTTGTCAACTCAATATTGAAGAATGAGAACAAAGTGATGATTTGGAATGCTTTCAATTGGGAGAAAAAAAAAATGAAAAGTTACCTTAATGATCAAGTTTTAAGTCTTCATTTTAATTTTCTCCAATTTCAAAGTGCCACAATTATAAACAGCTGGCATCTTTTTTCGTAAATGGGAGAAATTTAAAGAAAAATATTTTTATGAAATATCAAGTCTAAATGTTTTTGTTCCACTTTCAAGTAAGCCAATTACATCTTAATGTTTTATGAATCATTTTCTTCACTTTAAATGCCTCCCATTTAAATTAATAGCCATATTTGTTTCTTTAGTAAATGTGGCACCGTGTATACAGGCCACTGGGAACAAGATGCCTGTTGTTTGTAAATATGATACTTGGAAATAGGAGAACATGTTACGGAATCCATATAAACATAAAGTTAACTCTTCAGTTTCATTTACTCTCATTTCAAAGTGTCACCTTTACACTCGGTAGGCATCTGACACATTGTCATATTTATGATTGAAAAATAAAGCCAGTATTTGAAGCGGGAGAAATTTAAAGTGCAGAAAAATATTCCATATCATGGATATTTTTGTAGAACATTTTTATGCACTTTAAATTTCTCCCATTTAAAAAAGAAATGGTTGTATGTTTGTTTATACATGTAACAAAGCTTCATATGGTGAAAGGTATTTCCTGTGCCACAACTACATACGACATAGGTTCTCAGTCACCCATACACATATATCCCATTCATACACACACATGTTCATACATCCCCATAGACCATGATCTCACTGACACAATGGCAGCTCCGTCATAGTGCCCCTTGCCAAACTATTTTGTTCTAAACACAGTATCTGACTCTATGGAAACTAGACTTAGTCAATGGTGCTGAGCTTAGGGATGCCTAATAAGAGTGCGTGAGTTGCATAGCCTTCAGTAGCTCACAATAATTTTCACCAATCAGAAGTAGATCTCACTACAGAAAAGGTTGGAGACCCCTGCTCTAACACCATGCACTGAATGTTTTTATGCTTAACATGTCTTATTAAATACTTTCTGTTAAATAAATATACCACACTTTGAATTTACAACACGATGGGACATATACTGATCCCCAAAGTATTTATATTATGAAATACAGCATCTGCCTGCACTGGTATCTTAAAGTCTTATGGTTAATTTGTCATGTGAATGTACATGATACAAATATTTTGCAGTAGTTTAAACATGAAATGCAGGCCACATGGTGTATACTCAAAAGAGAGTGCAGTATTCGTGCCTAGTTTCACTTTATTTTCCGTGAGAGATGTGCTGAGATAATTGTAGTGCCCAACACCACTGCAGGATCATTACTTCTGCCTAAGGCTGTTTTGCACACCAATACAGCCACCACTGAAATGAGGCCATAAATGTGGGTGTCTGCATTAAGAGTGACTGCTCTATCTATTGATTTTTAATAACCAGAGGCCAGTCTAATCACCCTTACAGCTATCCAGATATGACTAATCAAAGTAATCCCTCAGCTTCCCGTATAACTCCCCATAATGAATAATTAATGCGTAATTGGAAATTGAACTGTGTTCTTGCATCATGTTTGCAGTTTCTGGGCCCTGGGTAGTCTGTTGCCTGGCGATGCTGTACACACTCCTCACGGAAGTAGCTTGTGCTATAGATGGGGCTCAGCTGCACATCAGGAATAATGAGCTCATCCGAGTCTGTACCACAGAGTCCTAATCAATCAATCAATCAATCAATCAATCAAAGACATTTATAGAGCGCACTACCTACCCATAGGGTCTCAAGGCGCTTAAGGGGGGGGGGGGGGCGTTACTGCTCGAACAGCCAGGTCTTGAGCTTCTTCCTGAAGGAGAGGTGGTCTTGGGTCAGGCGCAGGTCGGCCGGGAGGGAGTTCCAGGTCTTGGCGGCCAGGTAGGAGAAGGACCTTCCTCCTGTTGTGGCTCTACGGATGCGTGGGACGGCGGCGAGGGCGTGGCTGGCAGATCGGAGGTGGCGTTTGGGAGCGTAGAAGTTGATTCGGTTGTTAAGGTAGCTCGGGCCTTGATCGTGAAGGGCTTTGTGTGCGTGGGTGAGGAGCCGGAAGGTGATTCTTTTGTTGACGGGGAGCCAGTGCAGGTCTCTCAGGTGTCCGGAGATGTGGCTGTTCCGTGGGATGTCGAGGATGAGTCTGGCTGAGGCGTCTGGATCCGCTGGAGTCTCTTCTGGAGCTTGGCGGTGGTTCCGGCGTAGAGGGCGTTGCCGTAGTCCAGTCGGCTGGTGACGAGGGCCTGGGTGACGGTCTTTCTGGTCTCCGTGGGGATCCACCAGAAGATCTTCCGAAGCATGCGCAGGATGTTGAAGCACGACGAGGAGACGGCGTTGACTTGCCTGGTCATGGAGAGGGAGGAGTCCAGGATGAAGCCCAGGTTGCGTGCGTGGTTCGTCGGTTTGGGTGCGGTGCCCAGGGCGGGGGGCCACCAGGAGTCGTCCCAGGCGGAGGGCGAGGAGCCCAGGATGAGGACCTCCGTCTTGTCTGAGTTCAGTTTCAGGCGGCTCGTCGTCATCCACTCGGCTACCTCTTTCATCCCTTCGTGCAGGTTGGCTCTGGCGGCGGCGGGGTCGTTGGTCAGGGAGAGGATCAGCTGGGTGTCGTCGGCGTAGGAGATTATGTTGAGGTTGTGTTGGCGTGCGATGGCCGCGAGGGGGCTCATGTAGACGTTGAAGAGTGTAGGGCTCAGCGAGGATCCTTGAGGGACGCCGCAGATGACTTCGGTGGCCTCTGACTTGTACGGTGGTAGGCGGACTCTCTGTGTTCTTCCGTCGAGGAAGGAGATGATCCACTCCAGTGCCTTCTCCTGGATTCCGACGTTGCAGAGGCGCTGCACTAGGGTGCGGTGGCAGACCGTGTCGAAAGCCGCGGAGAGGTCTAGGAGGATGAGGGCCGCTGTTTCTCCGTTGTCCATCAGGGCTCGGATGTCGTCGGTGGCGGCGATGAGGGCGGTCTCGGTGCTGTGGTTGGCACGGAATCCGGACTGCGAGGGGTCGAGGGATCCGTTCGTCTCGAGGAAGGCGGCCAGCTGTTTGTTGACGGTCTTCTCGATGACTTTGGCTGGAAACGGGAGTAGAGAGATGGGGCGGTAATTCTTGAGTTCGGTGGGGTCTGCCGTAGGTTTCTTGAGTAGGGCGCTGAGTTCGGCGTGCTTCCAGCTCTCGGGGAAGGTGGCGGTGTCGAATGAGGTGTTGATAATGTCCCGCAGGTGGGGTGCGATGACAGCGTCGGCTTTGTTGAAGACGTGGTGAGGGCAGGGGTCGGTCGGAGATCCGGAGTGGACGGAGTTCATCATGCGGATGGTGTCTTCGGTGCTGATCGGGGTCCAGGCTCGGAGGGTGGTGGTGGGCGGCGTTGCTGTGGTCGTGGCGTGGGTCGGATGGGTGCTGAAGCTGTTGTGTATGTCCGCGATCTTGTTGTGGAAGTAGGAGGCGAGGGAGTTGCAGAGGTCTTGCGAAGGGGTGATGTCGTTGTTTCCGGCGTTGGGGTTGGAGAGCTCTTTCACGATGTTGAAGAGTTCCTTGCAGTTGTGTGCGTTGTTATCCAGTCGGTTCTTGAAAGCCGTTTTCTTGGCGGTGCGGATCAGTTGGTGGTGTTTCCGGGTGGCGAGCTTGAGGGTGGACCTGTTGTCCGGTGTGGGTTCCTTTCTCCAGACTTTCTCGAGGGCTCGGCAGTTCTTCTTGGAGCTCTTGAGTTCGTCGGTGAACCATGGGGCTTTCTTACTGCCGGGTCTGCTGGGCGGGGTCCTCAGGGGGGCGAGTTCGTCCGCGCAGTTGCTGAGCCACTTCGTGAGGTTGTCGGCGGCCTGGCTGGGGTTCGCTGAGCTGGCCGGAGGGTGCTGGCTCAGGGAGGCGGCGAGCTGGTCGGCTGTGATCTTGTTCCAGCTTCTTCGTGCAACCTGTTGCTGGTGGTGGTGGATCGTCGTTCTCCTGAAGGTGAAGTGGATGCATCTGTGGTCCGTCCAGTGGAGTTCTGTGGCGTGGCTGAAATCGATGTCTTTGCTGGATGAGAAGATGGCGTCGAGTGTGTGTCCGGCGAGGTGGGTGGGGGTGCTCACCAGTTGCTTGAGTCCAAGGTTGGCGAGGTTGGCGAGCAGGGTGCTGGTGTTGCCGTCGTTGTTGTTCTCCAGGTGGAAGTTGAAGTTCCCCAGGAGGATGTAGTCAGCGGAGGGGAGGGCATGCGGGCTGACGAAGTCGGCGATGTCCTCGCTGAATTGAGTGCGTGGTCCCGGAGGTCGGTAGATCAGGGTGCCTCTGAGGGTGGTCTTCGGGTCGGTGTGGATCTGGAAATGCAGGTGTTCGGCGGAGGGTGGGGTGTTGTCGGTGCTGGTCGTGATGCGGATGGTGTTCCTGTGGATGATGGCGATGCCTCCTCCCACCTGGTTGGCGTTGCGGTCCCTCCGGGTGATCTTGTAGCCCTCTGGGATGGCGATGGCGATGTCGGGCGCTGAGGAGGCGTTCATCCAGGTCTCCGTGATGAAGGCAACGTCAGGGGCTGTGGCGTCTAGGAGGTTCCAGAGTTCGATGGCGTGTCTGTGGACGGAGCGGGTGTTGAGCAGGATGCACTTGAGGTGGTTGCTGCTGGTGTTCGGCTTGGCAGGTGCTGGTGCCGGGCAGGTCCGGATGCAGGTAAACTTGCAGGCGTGGCAGCTGAAGGGTCCGTGGGTGTGCTTCGGAGTAGCTCGGTAGCATCCCTGGGTCCTGCCGGTGTTGAGTGCGATGAGTGTTGTGGCGTCGTAGGACTGTCGGGTCGTATTCCGTCGGTGGGGGCCAGGGGTCCTGGCCCTGGGCGCGGTCCAGGCGCGGACGGGCACAGACGGGCTTACCTTTGGCGCGCCTTCGGCGCACAATCGGCGCGCCCGCTGCGCGTGACCGCTGCGCGTTCGCACGGTCGCCATATATGGCGAAGTGCGCGGGTGGGCGGAGCAGCTGGGAGGCGGGAGCGGGGAGGGTACAGAAAGAAAAGGGGCGGGGTTACCGGTGGTGGCGGGAAGCGGGGAGCGGGGAGGGATGAGACGGGGGTGGCCGAGGGGGGCAACCCAGGGAAACAACGGAGGAGAGAAAAACAATTAGTGCAACAACAGCAATACAATTACAATAAAAACGGACCGAAAACGAGGCAAAACAAATACAGGGACACCAGAATCAAGGCACAAACAAATAAAGGGTCACAGGGCAGGAATCGATCTTAAGCGGGAGAAATTTAAAGTGCAGAAAAATATTCCATATCGTCGATATTTTTGTAGAACATTTTTATGCACTTTAAATTTCTCCCATTTAAAAAAGAAATGGTTGTATGTTTGTTTATACATGTAACAAAGCTTCATATGGTGAAAGGTATTTCCTGTGCCACAACTACATACGACATAGGTTCTCAGTCACCCATACACATATATCCCATTCATACACACACATGTTCATACATCCCCATAGACCATGATCTCACTGACACAATGGCAGCTCCGTCATAGTGCCCCTTGCCAAACTATTTTGTTCTAAACACAGTATCTGACTCTATGGAAACTAGACTTAGTCAATGGTGCTGAGCTTAGGGATGCCTAATAAGAGTGCGTGAGTTGCATAGCCTTCAGTAGCTCACAATAATTTTCACCAATCAGAAGTAGATCTCACTACAGAAAAGGTTGGAGACCCCTGCTCTAACACCATGCACTGAATGTTTTTATGCTTAACATGTCTTATTAAATACTTTCTGTTAAATAAATATACCACACTTTGAATTTACAACACGATGGGACATATACTGATCCCCAAAGTATTTATATTATGAAATACAGCATCTGCCTGCACTGGTATCTTAAAGTCTTATGGTTAATTTGTCATGTGAATGTACATGATACAAATATTTTGCAGTAGTTTAAACATGAAATGCAGGCCACATGGTGTATACTCAAAAGAGAGTGCAGTATTCGTGCCTAGTTTCACTTTATTTTCCGTGAGAGATGTGCTGAGATAATTGTAGTGCCCAACACCACTGCAGGATCAGTACTTCTGCCTAAGGCTGTTTTGCACACCAATACAGCCACCACTGAAATGAGGCCATAAATGCGATCTCCAGGTGTCTGCATTAAGAGTGACTGCTCTATCTATTGATTTTTAATAACCAGAGGCCAGTCTAATCACCCTTACAGCTATCCAGATATGACTAATCAAAGTAATCCCTCAGCTTCCCGTATAACTCCCCATAATGAATAATTAATGCGTAATTGGAAATTGAACTGTGTTCTTGCATCATGTTTGCAGTTTCTGGGCCCTGGGTAGCCTGTTGCCTGGCGATGCTGTACACACTCCTCACGGAAGTAGCTTGTGCTATAGATGGGGCTCAGCTGCACATCAGGAATAATGAGCTCATCCGAGTCTGTACCACAGAGTCCTAACCCAGCCTAATTACTGCACAAAAGCAGCCAGAGCAAAACCAATACGTCTGGCGTTGGCTGCCAACCTTTCGGCTTTGTTAATCATTGTTCGGTTTTATCATCTTTTTTGTAATATTTTATTGTTGGATAAGCTGCTGGGCCTGTGACTAAATAAAGAAAATGATAGGCTAAAAGGAGAAATTTCTTTTTGTCTGCAAAATCACGCATTACTTACTATATTAGTCCCTGCACTGAATGGAACTTCTTTATGCGCGGATGTACCTCTTGTGAAAGATACAAATGAGGTGACTTTCAGTGAAGTTAGCCAATGGCTGAACAGGGCTGACCTATTACACTACGCTGTATGCTACACTGGGTGGTAGAAAAATGTGAATGAATAACAGATTGATTCTAGAAAGGGGCTGGCTGAAAACCCCTAGAAGTACGTATGTCATATATAATTTTAGTAAAATCAAAGGTTTTCAACCAATGCCAGACGTAAAAACCTAGCTATACTATAAGGGATAAAGTACACCCTGCTCTCCAGAGGTCCGAGGTTGAAGGCATGCATAAAATACCAAGCATTTGCAATGCAATAGGTCTCGCATTTGCAAGAGTTTAAGCTATTAGCATTGTAAATGACAATGCCTTTTATCTATGTAAATAAAATTCAATGACATTTACAATGCCAATAGCTCAAACTTGCGTAAATGCGAGACCTATTGCATTGCAAAAGCTTGTTTTCTGAGCAACAGCTTTTGTGACAGTGCTGGCCCGGCACTGGGGCACATTTGCGACGGGGGCTTGGAGAGTACTGAAGAGTGTGAAGAGCCAGCTGAGGTGACAGGGATCAACGGCGACATCAGCTGGAGTTACATTAACCAAACCCCGGCCTTCTCCATGAAAGCCATTCTCTTGGCTGACTCGGCTGTTTCATGCAGGGGAATTTAAAAGGCACAAAGCCCCTGGGTCACACGGGCTCTCGTTCCTGCTGCAGGGTGACTGACGGCTCAGAGGCCCCGGGGGGTGGGTGGGCAGGGGGAGGTGAGGGGGGCACTGATGGCGCATTTAAGGCACTTTCATGTAGAGTTATGTCTGAGGAATATATAGTTTTTAGTTTTCGGTGGAACTTTTTAAAAAAAAACCCTGTAAAGTAACTGTGGGAAGTTGCAGCCGAGTTCAGTGAAACAACTGATATCTTACTTAATTCCGTCTGAACAGTTTTCAATAGCAGATGCAATTTCCGCTTAGATAGTTTACCTTCGCCAGGCTACTATCCTTAAAATGCCAATAGGGATGGTACGGGCCAGTTGCATGTCAGCTTCGCCAGCCATGAGGCTTATTCTGCCCACCTGTGATTTACCGAAAATCATCACTTTCCTGCGGGACAGCCTGCCTATACCCAGCAGGATTTTTTGGGTCTGTATTTAGCAGACTTGATATTTAAGATCAATCAAAAAAAAAATAATACAGTCGATTTCGATTGCCACCTCTCGGTCGTATTTCCACCACAGAGAAGCAAACAGGTAAAGCACGCCAGTACCCTATGACAAATTGTTGACATTCCCATTCCTGCCATAACATAGCTTTTTAAAACAAGAGGCTGAACTTCGTTCTTGAATTACAGCCGCGCCTCTCACATTGTGCGTTTGTTAGCACAATGGTTTATGATTTTCTGTCGAGGATGCTAACTCGCTTTCTTTACCTTTTCCCACAACGTTTAATAACAGATATTATTACCCAACGTAATGCTATTCGTGTAACACCAATGAGACAATGCAGCTTTGAGTCGGCCCGATAGATAGAATTAAAACTTTAAATCTAGTTTACAGGAGCAAGACGCATCTGTACAGCAAGCGCTTCACCCGCTATGCTGCCTTCTTCACGCAGCTCAACTTTATAAAAACATAGGCATCCGTGAGAACCCATCATGGAACCTGGAGGTCTACTGAAACGTATTAGAAGGCTTCATGACAGATAGTGATAGGGCTGGGGTCAGTGGCGGCTGGTGACATTTGAAAGTAGTGAGGCGTAAAAGTTCAGGATGAGTGTCACCAACTTTGTATTGTGTCTCTATCAATAAGCTGGTGTCTGATGCACACTGGAGCAGCTTTACGCTTGCCCGACCTGCTATCCCACTCATAACTGCCCCCATGGGTCACGCTGCTTGAGGCTTGGACCACAACAGGCACGAGTCTCTGGGGGGAGGGAGGCTGGCATCTCGCCTTACAGATGGCGAGGGTGGAGCTCATGAAGATGTGGTTGGGGGCCACCCCAGGACAAGGTTCTTCTCGAGGGAGTAGAGGGGGCACGTGACTGGCCAAGAGGGTGAACACGGGGGGGGGGGGGGTGGACTTTGTACACGCCATGTCGAGACCGGGGAAGCCAGTGTGGAGTCTGTCTCGGCATGCGTACACTCTGTGTAACGCCCAGGAACAGACTTTAACTGCCCCAGGAATGACGTACTGTGTGTTTTCTCACTCCCGCAAGTTAACGAATAATTATAATGTTTGCAGTTCTGGCTGTGTACCATCAAGCATAGGAGAAACAATCACAAAGCCAGATCACGCTGCAGAGTCGGTGAGTTTGTGCATGAAGATACGCAACCCTCGACAAGGCAAAGTCCCCATTCGCTCTGGAGCCACTAGCAACAAGCTTGGCAGATGATAGCTCCAGAATCTATCATCACTATCGAGATTGCATATGATGTATATTTAATTAAAGACACAGAAACGTAACAAATCGAAATAAAGACATGCATAGTCAACTAAACTACTGTAAAACTACACAACACAACAATGCCACATTACTTATCTTTCCTAAACTACAAAACTTTAAAGATAAATCAGTGTGAGGACCAGCTGCACTTGATACATGTACCGGGTACACGGAGCATGTATCATCAGAGCACTTTACATGCGACGTCGACGATAATAAATAATAAAATATAATAAAACTTACCTTGGCTTTAGTTCCCGCTTTTCTCCCGAGACTACAGACTCCCGAATCCCGCCGTCCTGGATTTTGAAAACGTCTGGGCTCTCGTCAACAGGAAGGCTGCAGGCAGCCTCCCTCCCCTCCACAGCAGCCAGCACTGTGATTGGTTCGGCCGGCTGCCCTACCTACGTCATTTCTCTCTGTATGCTGCAGCATACAGAGAGCAGGGGGAGTGGGAGGGGTTACTCGAGGGCAGGGGGGAGCGGCTTGCCCACTGTTCTTAATACTGTCTGTTTGGCAGCCTCTCAGGCTGCCAAACAGACAGTATTAACAACAGTGGGCAAGCCGCTCCCTCCTGCCCTCGAGTAACACCGCCCACTCTAACTTCTGCTTTCTCGCCGTGCGAGAAGGCCGAAACAAATGGTAGTTATTACGGTAATAACTACCATGTGTTTCTGCCTTCTCGCACGGCGAGAAAGCAGTGCGGCGGCACCCAAACGCCCCCATGGACGAGCCGCCACTGGCTGGGGTAGAATACGGCCTCATGTTACACTGAGCCTGCCCGGTGACCGACCCTGCCCGTGCCCTATCGGTCTTTCAGAAGTAGTGGCAGATCTGAAACATTTCCTCATATATGTATGCCTCTGCTTGGAAAACTTGTTTAAATTAACGCCTCAGAATATGGTCGGCCTGAGCAGGGAAGCGGTTCCGGGACTACTTCTGGTGTGAAAGGCTGGGGGTAACCCGCCTGCAATAGCTGGAGCACGAATGTAGCACTGCGCACGGCTTTAAAATTCCTAGAGGAAAACAAGCCAGAAATGTAAAAGAGAGAGCCCAGTAAAAGGCCAGGCTTGTATAAAGATGCGTCATGTAAGCAGAGCCATCAACATATTTGGCATTTAAATTGTGCAACACACACAATATAACAAGCATTGGCATAGCCAACAGGTCTCGCTTTTGGGAACTTAGAAGTATTTAGTTTTGCAGCACAATATCCTTGGTGCAACAATATCAACTGTTGCATGGCTAAACACTTATAAGGTCCCAAAAGCGAGACCTATTGGTTATGCCAATGCTTGTTTTCTTGTCTATCATCTCAGTCCTCCAGGAACCGTGAGAGCTACACAGGCCCCGAGCGAACTGATTGGCTGGCCGCAAATTGAACAGAAATGCTACGGCTGCTATAACAGGACAAGGGAACTTGCTCCCCTGTCCATACCTTTAAAAAAAAAAACGGCCACTTCTGGATGAAGGGTCATGGTCCTAGGCCCCCATACACAAAAGTAAGGAGACATACTCAGTTCAAGGGTATCTGGAACTAGCCAGGGCACGTGCACCGTCCCCTTTTATTGACAGGGTCACATGTCCTGTGACACCTATGATGGATGGTGTGGGCTGATGGTATAAGCCAGCCCTCGGGGAATGGCTGGTACAAGCATACTATTAAAAACACTAGAACAGTGACCAGTTGGTCACTCCATAGGTGAGGGGTTGTTTGGGAGTTTGACCCAGAGCAAACACCCAGGGGCAAAGATTTTTTTTTTTCGTGCTGCTGGTACTCTGGTACTCTTACTACACAATATAGCCTTTCCATGAGGTATCAGGATTCTCCGGCAGGTTCTGCTACAGAGCTATAAACCGCTTTAGCTGTGCGCGGTCCAGGCCTGTTGATTCCAGTATACTTAGAGCTGGGTTTCTGCACTCCTTGCCCACGACTGGACGGCTTTTTGTCTATTCAGGAGTCTGCCTTGATTTGAGGACTTTCCTCCTTATTCGTTCTCAGTGTTTTCTTCGATGAGCTTTATCTTTCATTGCTGATGTCATAACTGTTTCATGAAGTGCATGAGTGACTATGCTCTCTCCCTCCGGTCTATCTGTCAGTCCCTTCCTGCTTCATTCAGACCTCCAGCTAACTTTAAAAAGTATTAGCTCCCCACAGTAGCCGTTGACCCCCCTCCCAAGATGTTTTCTTCACCGCTGCCATTGTTTATGGATGGACAGTCATTTACATATAGCTATTAATCCATTTCGAGTTGGTCTCTGCTCATCACCACAGGCAGGAGATAGCACAGGTCCAGTTTCCCCTGCGAAACCTGTAGTAGCGTTGACATCTCACTCCATGTCAACTGAGCACCATTTTCCCAGCCCGTTGCTTTCTTTTCACTGTATTTATAGTAGTACAAGTTGAATAGCAAACCCAATAACAACTCCTGATTGATAAAAAGCATTAGCAAGAGCTATTGGCTTTGCCAGTGCTTGTTACTTTTGATTTTATTTTTCAGAAAACACTTGAGGGATGTTGCCACTTAGGTTTTATACTTTTTGAGTCTGGGTGTATTACTGGGATAAGCCCCACATCGTCTGCATTAGCTGACATAATTACATCGGTTACTTCTGCAGCTTCCTTTTGTCCAAAAAAATGATGTAGTCCAAGGGGTTCCAGGGAATCATTTGCATGTATCTGGTTGTATTGTTCAATCAGTTTAGAGTGGAATAAACCCCTCTGCCGCAGCCAATGAGTTATCTCCTGCGACACAAAGAAACTGATGTGACCTTATGCTTATTAGGCTATGGATTCTTCAGAGGTTCTAAGTAGGAGGGAATGTTGCACATGACAAAGCAAATCATCAAATTAAAATTAAAAAAGAACCTTTGATTAAGGCTTAGACAATGACTTGAGAGTGTGATCCTCTACAACCGCAGTGAAGCAACAAGATTTCAACTAAAATACAGTTGCGTAGGTTTGATCTTAAATTATGGTTTAATACGGCTATTTATTGACCAAGGGCTCGTATTTTTTAATTGTTTTTTTTGTTTATGATTTTGGGGGCCATAATACTTCATCTATCTTGTGAAGTAATATTTCAGCTTCTGCTGAAGTCACCAATTTATCTTATAATTAGAAGGGTAAGAGGACATTTTACATTTTCTGGCTTAGGTCAAACTGTTAAGAGACAGAGGAAACTAATGTATATATTTTAGGAATCTGTGTTTGGACTCCTGGTCACTAGACCAGATGCCACCAGGTCTATTCCGCTTTTAAAAATTGTTATCTCTCAATTGTGAATGTGCACTCTACAAGGGAGTCAAGTATGTTATGTTATGAAAATGCAACCATGAAAAGACTATCTAATAATATTAGCTTAAGCATATTACTGCTAAATAATACAGATGTAGGAAAGGGGATTTTTGAACAATTGGATAGAGAGACCAAAGTCTAGATTTTTGCTGTAGCTGAGCTCAAAACAATCTAGTTCTGATTAGGCAAACCAGTGTCTTTCTTGTGCCAAACTACCACGCATAAGCTCATGAACCCAAACTTACCCTTTCGCCTGGCATGAACATCAATGTTTAAATCATAGAAAATCACACATGGTACATTCCAGCAAATTTACAACCTTATTAAGTTCAAAAGAATAAAATGTGTTGACTAAAATGACAACAAAATGCCTAAAATAGGTTGGTCTCTCCTTATGAGTTAGTGAGGGACATTCACACATCCGTTCCTCTGAGTCAGTGTAGACTGTAATGCAAAAGTGAGGCTAAGCCCACTGACACAGAAGACAGAACATGTGGTAGCTTATAAAAGACATCCTTCCAGGATATATAATAAAAATCCATGTTGATTAATGATTTTTTAAAATTCTTTATTTGCAGTAAGAATTACTTTTGCATTTGCTAGAGTTAGAGAAAAATATCATCTAGCCAACTGCAAAGTTTGAGAAATGTGCAGTTGATCTAGTAACTGAACTCTTAAGCTCATGTTACCTTTTTGTTATGACTGAGTGCAGAGTTTACATTTTAGACCTGAGCATCAAGTATCTATGTCTAACTTTTACAAGGTGCAGTTACAGTTGACCTACACAGTGTTATACCTGGCATTTTAATTATACACACCTGTTGGAAAACGAGGCAGTATCTGTGAGGCCTGCACAAATAACATGACTACATTTGTCCTTCACTAGGAACCAAACACCCCATTGTGGCGCCTGACTCTCAGAGGGTAGCGTTGCAGAGCAGTCTGAGTCTTACTCAAGGGAGGTGGTGTGGGCTAATAACCGCCATTACAGGTGCGCAGCAATAACACTCAATAATTGATTGCCCAGTCTGTACTTTGCTTTATGAAAGTAAGAGTATGTTTATTAAATACACACACTACTCAATACAATGCACCAATTTACAAATATACATAAGCTGTTGGAATTACTTTGTGACATTGCATAACATCTCCATCCCTCCCGCAGGGGGGTGAGGTCTAGTACGACCACTCCTATGTATGCACATCATCGTGCCCCCAAATGCAGTTAGTTGAAGATAACCTGGAGCGAGGGCCCTGCGCACTGGCATCATCCCAGCGGTGACCCACCCCATTACCTCAACAAGCATTTAAAATAGGTACACCTGCCCTGGTGACACACAACCCTCACTGATCAATTCCTAATGACCATGAAGAGTACACCTCTACATCTTAAGGGCTACCAGTCTGAGTTCTTCACCTAAGCCCAGCAGCAAGAACACATGTTTAAGCATCACTTTAGAATGACAGTACTCTTCACATTTGTTGGACATTAGAATGCGTTGCAATGACAGCCCCTAAAGGCATCACTGATGAAATCACAGGATTAAGCATATACAGCCCTGACACCCTAGCAGGAATGTCTGGCAACCTAACCCCACTTTATGTATGACATCACCTTACACTGGTACTTCACATTACTCATGTGACCTTCAGTCCCTCTGAAAGAAATAACGTTAATAAATGCACTACAGATGCAATTACACCTCTTCACCTCCATGGAATGCCCTTCTCAAGACATCCCCAGCTCAGTCCTACATCCCGGGGTGCACTTCTTACTTCTCTTCCAACTGTAGAACAAAAGTTCCAGCCCAGGAAGAGTTAAAATGCTGGCTGAGTCCTTGAGGGGTTATTTCTTCCCGTTCCCCAGGAGACTTAGGTGGGGGGGGGACTTTCTCTTCGTGCTGGGGGAGACTGCGTTGCACCTGTAGCTCCCCCAGCACAGTGCGCTCATCTGACGTTGACCCTATCCTCCTGGGGTCACCACACTCCAAAAATGAGCATTCTCATGCAGGCCTGCAAGGGCTCTGCAAAGGATTATGGGGCGCTCTTCCCCCATCGCTGCATAGCAAATGAGCGGCTCTCCCGCTGTGCCAGGGAGAGCTGCGCTGCAGGTGATGACAGCCCTGCACCGTCTTGTCCCTTTGTTGGGGGTCCGGACCCCGTGACATCCCACAGGTGAGGGTTGTGCCGCACGGCTCAGGGAGTCCACCCCGGCCGCTCCTGCCTCTTTTCAGGTGCCCGGTCCCACCCGGGCCCCCGCATGTCATCTTCGTTGGAGGGCAGCCTGGAGACACCACCCCTGGCTGCCCCCGACGACTCCCTGCCCAGCCAGCACCCTCAGGAGGCTGCCTCCAGTCTGGCAGGTCCCCGGGGGAGTGCAGCGGCACTCCCCCATCCTCCTCCTCCTTTTCGGGGCCAAGCTTCACGGGGAGCACGACGGCGCTCCCCGACTTCCGCCACATCTTCGGGGCCTGGAGTAGGGATCCCACACCCACTTTGGGAAATCTTCACGGGGAGCGCAACGGCGCTCCCCGACTTCCCTTCTTGCCGCAAGGGGGGACGCGCAATGGCACAACCCCCTCTTCCTCACTGACACCATCGGGGTCCGGAGTTGGGATCCCGGGGTCCGGAGTTGGGATCCCGGGCCCCAGATTTCTCTTCGAGGGGGGGGGTGGCAGAACTCTCCCTCCACCGATGTCATCGGGGGCCAGGGTGGGCTCCTGGCACCCCACATCGCGCTCCCCAACCTTTATTCCTCCAGGGCACCCCCCGGGACCTGACCCACCCAGGGGCACATTTGAGACCAGCGGCGGAGCCCCACGCGCTTTGTTGTCAGTCCATTTAAAGGTAAAAGGTCACCTACCTTCTGGGAGGCATATCTCGGCACCCAGGAGGCCGATTTTGGTGATTTTGGCTTTCTAGCTCCTGGTGGCACACCCTAGTCGCTGGGAGCTCTTTCCTTTGCCCTCCTGGTCACACGGAGGGTGGATTCAGCAGGGAGCTGTCTTCACTGGCTCCCTGCGCCAGCCTTTCGCCTGGCTCTCCTCCCGGGCCTCTCTCCTCCCTGCGCAGAGGCCCCTGCTTCTGTGTACTGGTCCTGTTCTCTTCTCGTGGTGCTGTTCAGGGTCCTGGGACAGTCAGGGGGTTCCTCCTTCCAACTGCCCACTGCGCCAGGCTCCAGCACCCTCTGCCTCAGCCGACCACATTTCCCAGAGAGAGCTCCTCTTCCTGTGCAAGTTCTTTTTAAAGATTTGGGGAGGGGTTGGTAGGAAGTCTCTGTTTGCCCTATCACACAGCGACACCTCACTTCTCTGCCCCTGCTCCCTCCTTCCTGCCCAGGCTTATGGGTTTGTTCAAAATGGCGTCGTCCAGGGTCTCTCTGCCACATGGCTCAGAGAGCCCCTTCCCGCCCCCAGGGCTGCCTTTTCCCTGGTGCAGCTTGGTGCCTGTCACCCAGTGACAGCTGCTGATGGATTAGCCTGTAGCTCCACCCATCTTCTCTCCGAGGAGGGAAGGTCATCAATCCAGGCTGCTGGGGTCAGCCCCCAGCCAGGCCCTGGTTATGAGCTGACTCAGAGAAATATAACATTTCTGGATGACCCAAAAGCACTACAAATATGACTTTGGACTCTGCAGAATACTTCTTCTCACACAAGTTACAGTGGACTTAGTGCATGTCTGGAATTTGTAGGCCCTAGTAAGTTGAAACTAGCACATGGGCTCCACATCCCCGTAGGAGAATAATGAAGTGAAAAGAGTAAAACACACTGACTTTCCCTGGCATGTTTCTTTCCAGTTTATAAAGCCTATTCCATGTCACCACCCAATTCTGCATAAGTCTTGTCACACCAATCCATCTGCACCTGCTCCTTGGCTGCGCACTCCAGGAATCTCCCCTGCGCAGCCCCTACATGTGTGCACACGCATGTACACATGTGTCTGCATGTAACCAGTCCGTTGTCCCTTACTCCAGCTGCTGCACAGCGGCCTAGTCAAGCTAGGGGGACACCAGTAAAATCCACATGTAGTCTCTTTCATCATGAGTTCACTGTGGGTGAGTCCCAACTTATGAGTCTCTCCCAGAGTAAAAGCTCAACAAATAGGTGCTCAAAAAGTGAAAAATGTGAGCGGCCCAGAGTGTCAGAACCACCTTCTAACAACACCAGTGCAGCGTTAACTTTTAACACACAGGTCTACCGTTGAGTGCTAAATGTTTTTCTAATGCTGGCAGGGTTTACTTCAAGGGCATGAAAGAGAAGCTACTCAACATATGCACATTAGGAATTTGTCATTTAAGCAACCTACACCATTTGTACGAGCATTTTAGTTAACTTACAAAAATATCTAATATGACTGTCTAATAGCAACATTTGTATTAGGTAAAGGTACATGTGGTCATTTTCTCACCGCCCAGACATCCATATACCAATTATACAGGCCAACATAAATGGGGGAACCACAATAATAAGATACTTATGTGAATTGTAATGAACTGCTATTAAACTGGTTAATGTGCAAGCAACATTAAAATATTGTTCGTTTGTAAATCAGGATTGTTGATTTCTAATTTATATGTATTTATTTTACTAGATTTATTTGCAACTGGAGAGATTCTGAACAGCAGCATCCTCACAAGAGTGAAGAATGCCCTCAAATTCCATAAATGTGAGTACAGTCTTCAAGAGGGTTGAGCATTAAACAGGGATTGTTGATCATTAAAAAGAGCTTACGGGACCACTCTTTTCTTCACAACTCTATATTTCTGCAATAAGTATGTTTGTCTCCTTTTTAAGCACAGCATTTTGTGATACTACTTCAATGTTTTAGGTAATTACGCTGTGATATCTTATATCAATAATAGACCTTATCTGATAGTGTACAGTTCAAATTGCTTAGATGTGTTTTATTTTCTTAAGTAGTGCAACTTGGGCAGATTCAGTGATGTCACAGATATCATGTGTGAAGTCATAAAAGGGGCACTGAGGAAATGGTATGGTTGGTTAAGTGACTTAACTGGTGAATTTCATGGCTATTTTAATTTTGGAGCATAAAGCTCATTCAACCAAGACAATATACCCACAGAACCTGTATCAACAACGTGCCTAAGTAACTTATACCTCATCCACAGATACCACTGTGCACAGCCTTTGGCCATGCACAGTTATGTTACTCCCTCTATATTTGAAAACACGTATTGTCATTGTAAAAAAAAAACATTTGTTGCATTCAGTTAGGAAATGCGCATGCCTACTCACGTAGTGATGCAATGAACTTCTGGATCACAAATGCAGATTTATGAATCACATGAGGTTTTTAATTCTGTAAATGTACAAGCACATGCACAAATTCTTTGATGCAATAGTTCACAAATGCACAGGTGATTATGAGTAATCTCGCTAAGGTATTTGCTAATTTCGTCAACAATACATACCCGGAGGAGCTTGGCGGGCATCCGAGATGACCCGTGAGCACAGCGCTCCCCGGACCCCCGCCGCTCCCGGCATAATATCCTGTATGAATCCTGATTTTTCGCGAGGATTTATATAGAGGACGTTGGGCTGATCTACCTGGACCTTTCAGAAATTGATTTGGACACCGGGTGCCTGAGTTATGGTGAATTGAACTTTTGGGCTCCGCCCTTGAGGTGCGCCCGGGACTGGGTGAGGTTCGGTGGCCGTCTTGGAGTTGAACAACAACGGCAGGGGGATTTGACTGGTGGGTCCCCTTCTTAAGTTTCGGTTTCGATTCTGCCTCAGACTGGGACATTGGTGAGAGGGTCGGGCCAGAACTGGTGCCAGGACACACGTCGGCTGTCGGGCCTTTGGCTGGACTATTTTCCTCGTTTGCTGCCTCTATCCTAGTGATACCCCTCTGGCGGTCCTTTGGTCCCGGGGTCTCCATTTCTGGTGCCCGGTCCGTTGACCCTGCTGAATCTTCTTGTGACGCATCTTCAAAATGGCGGGCAGAGGGGACCGGGAGACGTGCAAGACGAAGACACCTCTGCGCGGGGGTCCGGTCCAATCTAATGTTATGCACCGTTATACCCACTCTAAGGGGTCCCCCGGAGCTGTCCTGCCCGGTCCCAGTGCGTCTGACCACGTAGTGGATGCGTCGACGGAGCCCTCCTTGCAGGACATCATGGGCGCCATTTCTGGCATGAGGGAGTCAATAGGCCAACAGTACGAAACCTTGGCCCACAAACTTGACACTGTGGCAATCGAGGTGAATCTGATTCGTGCCGATCTCTCCAAAACGAACGAAAAGGTGAAGTCATTGGATATCAAATCATCCAGCCTCACGACGGACGTCTCTGAGATACAGACGGAGATTGGCAATCTCCGTAGGGTGAACGATTTCATGACCCGGCGCTTGGAGGACTTTGAGAACAGGGCACGTCGCTGTAATGTTCGCGTGGTTGGTGTGCCGGAGAACCCAGAACCCCACTCGGTTGATCTCCTGGTTGAAGACCTGATCCAGAACCACCTATCTCCATCTGGCCTTAGTAAATTTTTCACAGTGGAGCGTGCACATCGTGTTCCGGGGGGCCAGGGTAAGCCAGGCGCCCCGCCGAGACCTATTGTTACGAAGATTTTCCACTATAGAGATCGGGACGCTATCCTGCAGGCTTCGCGGGTGAAGGGCCCGGTGGCCTTTGAGAATGCCACGGTGAATTTTTATCCGGACTTTTCCCAACAGGTCCAGAAGCAGCGGATGGGATTTCGTGGTGCCAAGAAGCGTCTTAGGGACATGGGGATGCGTTACTCTATGCTCTTTCCGACCAGGCTGCGGGTTGAGTATAATGACCGAACTTTCTTCTTTGATCGGCCGGATGCTGTGAATGACTGGCTGGACTCCCTGCCTAGCCGACCTCCTGAGACTGAGTCCGATGCCCACCCGGGCGGTGCTGAAGGTGGTGTAGAGAGCTGAACATTTCGTCTATACCTGGTGCCTTGTTTTGAATAACTTTTCCAGGGGTGTATGCCTATGTTCCTCTACTGCTTATGTGTTTGATGTATGTTCTTTTTCTCATCATGGGTCTTGATCGGGGGGCGGGTGGGACGGAGCCTTTCCTCCTCCGGGGTCTTTGTGTAGAATAGGGGTTCTTGGGCGACAGGCACACTGCAGGTTGGGGTGGCTTTTTAGCTTTTTGCAGGGGTGCAGGGTGGGGGGTGTTTTCTTGTTGTTTGGGGGGAGGGTGGTCGGGAAGTTTGTTTGTGTGTTCTGTTTTCAAGGCGACTTTATCCTGTATTTGAAAATGTTTCTGGTGTCATGCTCATTGGTGGGGGGTTTTGGCTTTGTCGGGTGGGATGGGGGTAGCGGGTTGAGATTTGTTTCGTGGAACGTTAACGGTCTGGGAGATCGTATCAAACGAAGTGTGGTGTTGAAATGTATACGACGTTTATCTCCTGATATTGTTTTCCTGCAGGAGACTCATTTGGTAGGCAATGTTTGTCATGCAATGAATAGGTGGGGCTATCGCCTCGTGGCACATTCGGGGTTTACCTCGGGTTCTAGGGGTGTGGGTATCCTTGTTCGGGCTTCCCTCCCCCTAGCTATTGATGAAGTGATTCAGGATGACCGGGGGCGGTATGCTGTCCTTGTGGGTCGCTATGAGGGTCGTGCCCTCTCCTTATTCACTGTTTATGTGCCCCCCGGCTTACAGACTTCTACCTTTTCAGATTTGGGCCGTGTCTTGTTGGACCTCCCTGATAGTACTCTCTTTCTGGCTGGTGATTTTAATTCGGTGTTCTCTGGTCTCCACGATCGCCACCCCCCTAGAGATACTCCTGCGGCCCAACAGTGGTTGGGTGGATTTTTGGATACCTTTGGCTTGGTGGATTGCTGGAGGCTTTTGCACCCCACTCAGCTTCAGTACACCTTTCATTCTGGGGCCCATGGGAGTCTGTCTAGGCTGGATTATTTCCTGATGCCTGCGGCTCAGTCGCCAGCGGTGCGTGAGATTGTACACCTACCCAGGGGTATCTCTGACCACTCTCCGCTCTGGCTTCGTTTTGAGGTTGGAGTGGAGGCAGTGGGCCGGGTGGCTCCCATCAATCCGTGGTACCTTACCTCCCCCGAGACCCGCAGCCTTTTGCTTAAATCTTTGGACGCGTATTTTCTGGATAACGAGGGGTCTGTTTCCTCAGCTGTGTCCCAATGGGAGGCCTTTAAGACGGTGATTCGTGGGCAGGCCCTCTCCCTTATTGTTGAAGCTAAGAGGGCGAGGAATAGAGAGGTGGTGGATCTTGAGGGAGAGATTTCTGCATTGGAGGATGCTTTGGAATCTGGTGTCACGTCTGCGAAACTCCATGCCCTGGGTCTGAAACAATTTGCCTATAAGTCCATGGTCACAGATGCTGCTAAAGTGATGTTTCGGGCGCAACAGGGACGTTTGTATGATGTGGGTGACAAAGCGGGTAAATTGCTGGCATGGCTGGATAAGAAGGAGAGGGCTAATCGTGTGGTACCCGTGATTCAGTCTTTGAGTGGTGAGAGTGTGACGGACCCGATTGGAATAGTTGACCGTTTTGCTGAGTACTTCCGTGTGGTGTATACCCCTGTGTCTGTGAGAGATGTGGCTGACTCTCGCCTTCTATTGCGTGATATAGCTCTGCCCAGTGTTTCCGATTTGGATCGTGTGGCGTTGGACTCCCCCTTTACTGTTGATGAGATAGCTACTGCCATCCGTTCACTCCGTTCGGGCAAAGCATTGGGCCCGAACGGGTTGCCAATTGAACTGTACAAATTGCGTCCCGACAGGGTGGCTCCGTATCTTCGCGCCATGTTTCTAGAGTCCCGGGAACGGGGTATTCTCCCTTATGATCAGCGACTGGCCACGATAGTTGTCATCCCCAAGGATGGTAAACCGCGAGACCTTTGTTCCTCCTACAGGCCCATATCCCTGCTAAATGTTGAACCCAAGGTATTGGCGAAACTCCTGGCGTCCCGCCTCCTGACGGTCATTAGTGGCTTGGTCCATCCAGATCAATCCGGATTTATCCCGCATTGCAACACGGCTCTGAACCTACGTCGTCTTCACGGCGCGATTGCGAGGGCGGGGCTTCTGACGGAGCCGGCCATTTTGGCATCGTTGGATGCCTCAATGGCTTTTGACACGGTGGAATGGCCTTATCTTTGGGCGGCTCTTGAGAAATTTGGTTTCGGGCCTGAGTTTATTGGTTGGATCAAGTTATTATATGCGGAACCTCTGGCACAAGTATTGGTCAATGGTAGGGTTTCGGCTCCTTTCACCCTTGGTAGAGGTACCCGTCAGGGATGCCCCTTGTCTCCGTTGCTTTTTGCACTCGCCCTGGAACCATTGGCTGCTTGGCTTCGGTGGGAACCTTCGCTCAAGGGGATTCGCTGGTCTCCGGACTTTGAGGACCGCGTTTCACTTTACGCGGACGACATTCTTTTATATCTCACCTCCCCGCGCAAATCTCTGTCTGTTTTATTTGACGTTCTAGCTTCCTTTGGTGCCAACTCAGGCCTCGTTATTAACTGGGCCAAGTCCTGCGTGTATGTTCTTTCGGGTGTTTTGCCCCCGTTGCCGAGCAGACTTCCTATCCAGGTGGTCCAGTCTGGCTTCAAATATTTAGGGATCTTTATTACGTTGGACTCCTCGCTCCGCTTTGAGCGTAATCTCCTCCCCCCGTTGCTTAGATTGCGACTGGATGTGGCCCGTTGGCGTAAGCTTCCTTTGTCTCCTCTGGGCAGGGCGGCCCTGTTTAAAATGATGTCCTTGCCGCGGTTCCTTTACGCGCTCCAGAACTCCTATGACGCAATCCCCAAGACCTATTTCCGAGAGATCGAGAGTCTTCAAAGGCAATTGATTTGGGACGGGCGTCCACGTATTGCCCTCGCGAAACTCACCATCCCTTGGTACGACGGGGGTATGGCGCTCCCCGATATCAAGCGATATTACTGGGCTTCCCAGTTGTCTGCTATTAATCACGTGATGTTTTCACCGGGTCGGAATCCTGCGTTCGAGATGGATAGACTTCAGCTGCCGGGTGGGGACTTTAATAGAGCGCTTTATTCTCGATCAGCCGGGCGCCATCTTGTGGGCCCATCCAGGATTGCAGTAACTGTATGGCGAGCCGCGAATGTGAGTTTGGGATGGGAGGTTCGACTGACGCTGGCGACGCCGCTTTATGCCTCGGAACGTTTGGGCTGTCTCTGGTCTACCAAGGGTTTCGACCGCTGGGATATGATTGGGATTTGTAAGGTGGGTGATGTATGCTCGAAAGGTAGTGTGAAGTCGTTCCAGGCCCTCCAGGCGGAATATGGTTTGAATGGTAGGGAATTTTTTCGTTATCTGCAGGTCCGGCACGCCCTCGCCTCAGTTTTGATTCCGGATGAGGCCCTGCCCGAGTCTTCCCCCCTCGAAGATCGTGTCCTTGATGGGCACCTGCCTGATAGCACTATTTCCCTGATCTATAAGAAGCTGATCAATAATCGGGCGGACTTATTGGCCCGACTTCGGGAGGCTTGGGTCAGCGATGGGTTGGAACTGGACAACGAAGATTGGCAATCGGCACTCTCTTCTCCCAAGGAGGTAGCCATTCCTGCCCGTCTCCGTTTGGTTCAACTTAAGATCCTTCATCGAGTGTATGTCACTGGTCCGCGTCTGGTGACGATGGGCTTTTCCTTGGATGGGTTATGTAAGCGTGGTTGTGGGTCGAGTGCTACCTTTTTACACATTCTTTGGGAGTGCCCGGTTGTAGCGGCTTACTGGACTGCTGTGCTTGAGGTGATGACTGACGTGACTGGTGTGGCCCTGCGGCCGGAGCCCCGACGATGTTTGTTGAATGTGTGGGAGCTCACTGACTACTCTGTGGCCCAGACCAGATGGGCTACCTTGGGTTACATGATTGCGAAACGGGATGTTGCGCAACTCTGGGGCGCTTCCAGGCCCCATGAGGTCTCGAAATGGGAGGATAACATGGACTGGTCCATGTTTCGTGAGAAGACTGTTTATGTGGCCAGGGGCAGACCCAGGGCGTGGACGAAGATTTGGGGCCAGTGGAATGAATATCGTGGGGATATCTGTACCCCTCCCCTTGTAGGCACTGCTGAGGTTATCTTATCTCCCTAGGCGAGCGTTCCCGGAACCCTTTCGTGCTGTTTTTTGCATTTTCGATTCTCCCCGCTGCTCCCCTTCCCCCCGACCTTGTTGGAGCCTCAGGGCTCTGGGTATGTTCTCCTGTTCGTGGACCATCCCCTCCGTTCTTTGGGCTGACCTTAATTACCATGCATTCGCCTTTTTAGTGTTTGTTTTGCTTTTTGTATAAAATAAAAATTCAAAATGCTCTGTGACATGTGGGGAGTAATGCTTTGTGCTGGATTTGTACCTGACCACGGGTGTACATTTCTAATTCATGCCTTATGACTTATTATTAGCGGCCAGCCCGTGAGGTTGTAGGCCCATTCTTGTATTTTTCTATGCTTGCTCAAATAAAGGTTTTTGAAAAAAAAAAAAAAAAAAAAACAATACATACCCGTTTGTGAACCATGATAGCAAGTCACTGATTCACAAATAAATATTTTGTTTGTGAGCAATGTGATGTATTTTTAATTTTGTAGGTAAATATGCATGTAGGTATGTTAGAAATGTGTATCCTGGTTGGCGGAGATATGCATCCTGTCCAAGCAGGAATCACAATCCGAGTCAGGGAGAGTCAAAGAATTAACCCTAAATTAATCTGTACTCACCGTCTGGTAGCCCGGCACACTGCAGACAGGTGTAACTAAAAAGGCAATCTGTAAAGTATTTGTGCAAATAAATCAGTGGAAAGACTAAACAAAAATTAGGTTAGAGCTTAATTTTGTGAATATAAACACACCAAAACGACATAAATCCAATAAGTAAAACTTGAGGTATGAATGTTTAAAGTATAAATGAAAAATAGCGCTTTGAAGCAACAAACGCCCACTAGGGACATCTGGTCTCGCTGTAGTGTGCCAAAGTTAATAGTTCAGGCCGACCGCCATGGAGCACGTGTCGTATATAGGGACCAGATTTGACCAGCTACAAAAGGGCCTTTTTGCGTTGACGAATTGTGGGATGCAGACAAGGTAATGCAATGTCGACTGACCACACTGTGGAGGGGATGCTTCGATTTTCTCCATGCAACAGCAACGATTCATCAGTTCTGAGTGTGATGCACTGGATTCGAAGGGGATGCGTCAACTCTGCTCCTGCAGAGGATGCATCGGTTCTGAGGGCGATGCAGTAGTTCTCAAGGCGATACAACAGTTCCGCTCCTTACAGCAGGGATGCGTGAACTCTGCTCATGCAGCAAAGGATACGTCGGTCCAAATGAAACAACCACCTTAGGCCCACTTCCAATGGTCCAGGTATAGGAGCAGAGAGGTTGGTGGTATTTTATGACCCTAAGACTTCAGATCAGGGGCCCAGTCAGCTAGCCCTTGAAGTTACTCTGGTTTCCGGAGACAAGAGAGGCAGGTCCAGTTCTTCTCAACCAGGCAAAGAGGGCAGCAGGTCAGCATAGCATGAAAGCATTTCTTACAGGGCACCAGTCAGGCAGGGTGGCAGTCATTAAGAACAGCAGTCCTTCTTAGCATGGTATCCTCAGGTCCAGAAGTGTACTGAGTTAGTAGGGTCTGTGTCCATGATTTATACCTAACGGTACCTTTGAAGTGGGGGAGACTTTGAAGTGCACAACGGTCCTTTCTTCCTGCACTGACTCCAGACTTACCACAGGGGGTAAATCAGTCCACAGGGTACAGCCTATTCAGGTGTAAGTGTGAAGCTGTGCCCAGCTCCTCCCTCCCAGGATGGGCCATTAAGTCACATCTAAGCTCTTATTTTGTGTGGCTGTCTAGAGGGAATACATAAAACCCAGTTGTCACTCTCCCAAGACGTGTATTGGAGACAGGCTGCAAGAATACAGGGTTAAGAGCAGGAAAATGCCAACTTTCTAAAAGTGGCAATTCTTAAAGTTGTAATGATAAGTTTAACTTTATCACTAAGAAGGATTTATCATTGCAAATCCATGGGAACTGAACATGACCGATCTATTCCCTCTCAATCAGGGATTACAGCATATTAAGTGTAATAAGGAATCTTCAGTGTTATCCTATGAGAGGGGTTGACCTCACAGTCGTGAAAAACAAATCTGTGAATTTTTCACTTCCAATAAATGCAAAACTTAAAAGCGCATGTCCTATGTTTTGTCTCATACAGCACCTTGCCCTATGGGCTACCTAAGTCATACCTTAGTGGTAACTTATATGTAAAAAAAGTTTAAGGCTTGGCATGGTGTTTTTAAATGCCAAGTCAACATGGCAGCGTTAATTGTATTTACAGGCTCTTCTGTGGCCGGTTTGAGACCTGTTTAAAGGGCTACTACAGTGGGTGGCACACTCAGTGCTTCTGGCACACTTGTAGCCTTTAATATACAGGCCCAGGGCACATGTAGGCACTCTACTAGGGACTTACAGGTAAGTTAACATGGAACAAGTTAATCAAACCATGCTTAGGGGAGTGAGCACAATCACTTTAGCACTGGTTAGATGTGGTAAAGTGTCCAGAGTCCTGAAGCCAACACAAACGAATTCAAGCAAAAAGAAGAGGAGGAAGGCTAAACATTTGGGGGTGACCATGCAGCAAAGACCATTACCAACAGGGCTTTTGAATGGAGTGGCATTATAATACAAGATAATATATCAAAAAAGTTGCATGACGTTAAAGGAAAAACCCCTCATTCAGAAATAGAGGTTGATGGATGTTGAAACTAAGTAAAGTCTGCTCTCCCCTAACTCCCCCATACGTAGAAGTGTCAATTTTTCATGTTGCTTAAAACAGTCATCGAAGATGTACCTTTTAAATTGCGGGCTAAAGACAGCATCCACTGTCTGTTGGTCAGATCATGTTAGCAAGAAATAGCTAAGGATAGTAATATTAATATGTGGAACAACATGTCAAATAAACCTATATGTGCTCAGTGAGAGATGTTAACCCATTGCTGATGATACGAAAAGAAGCCCAAAATAGTGGTGAAGCAAAGGCATGGCAAAAGACAAAATATATAATAATTGCAGTGTGTCAATGTCATCAATGGCAGATGTCCTGGTGTAAGAAACATAAGCATGCTAGCAGAAGTGTATGAGGAGATTTTGAATCACTCAATATCTCAAAATTGATTAAAGAAGGTCTGTATTGGCGGAATTAGACGTGGTGGTTTCTGCGATTGTTGTTTGTAATTGCTAATTGTTTTTATGTTGGTCTTGTCTTAGTGGTAATGGTGTGTGTTGGTTGTTGTGGTATTGGTGGTGTGATAAACCCAAAAGTAATTAGGAGAACATGTTTGGATCTGGTGACACAGGATTCATGACAAAAGTTTTTTTTTAAATCCTGCTTAGTAAAACAATAAACATTTGCTTGTGTATCAATAAATATAAGAGATGTGTAATTAATTTGACAGAAAGTGTAATGACTGAGCCTACATTGTTCATAGTAAAATAGTTCCTCATAAATTGAAATGAAGCACTCCATAAGAGGCTGAATGAAACACTTAATAGCCAATAGCATAATGCTGAGGGAGAAATACTCCTCAGGGCTGATGTACGATGTAATTTACAATGCTTAAATCCAAATGACTTATACATTATTGTATTACCCTAATTTAATATCAGAATCTTCATTTAAAAGGTGCTATTCACTCCAACTGGGACTAAGAGACAGGGCGATGGAAAACATTATCTGGGAAAGTGAATAATCCATCACTAAGTGATCCTTTACTGATTCAATGATAGATGAATTTTAACAATTCCTTATTACGAGTTATGACATGAGAACCTGGTGAATGTGTTCATAGGATGTGTTTTTAAATACCAACTGAAATTAATATTGATAAAGCAACTGATGCGAGAAGCAGATACGAGTGTTAGTGTCCTACACACAAAGAACTATTGATTCATGGCTGAGTAGGGTAGCATACTTTATAGTACATTGCCCATTCCTTACAGTAGTTAATAGGCAGATCCCTTGTGTTCATTTCATGGTTAGAGTGGTCAGAGGCTCCAAAGGGAATAATTGCTGAATAGTTCTAATAAAGAATCCTTTGCATACACTTGTTTGCTAAATCAATTTTCTAGGGTCAACACCAGCTTAAAACCCTTTCACATCTGAGGCAACACCATACCAAATTTTCTCGTAGGGAGTGTGCCTGATTTTAGAAATCAAAGCTACATAGATAAGCAGATCAACAAGGTATTAACCAGAAAACCAGTATTAAATACAGGTCTTTTAAGCACTGGAAACAACCTTTCCTAAGAGGTTTTGAACAGAACTTTGGAAGTTCCCTCAATTCTGCCATTTTTAGGAGGGGCCATATGAGAGAGAAAGGCAAGGGCAAAAAGTAACAACATCAAGGCAATTGATAAATTCAAACGTTGAACAGACCTTTGAAACGGTTACTAATGATTTTCCCACAATTTGTCGCATATACAATTCACATTTGACTGAAAAGCATATTAACCAAATGAATGTCCTTTGTGCCAACAAGAAGCACTGATTACGTGCAATTAAAAATGGAATAATCCAATTGTTTTGAAAAAATCAGATTAAGAATGTTTTGGGTTGTTAAAGAAATGGATAAAAACAACTGCCAATACATTTTTTAAGCACTCTTTACCCGTTGGCCTCCCCCATGAACTCCACAGCAGAAATCGTAATGTTTTAACTCACTGTTCTAATGGAAATGGATACAGTGGAGAGAAAGATGTTTGTAAAACACACCTTACCCAGAGCCAGATTTGAAGCAAAGAATATTTAGAAAGTTAGCAACCCAATACTGATTAGGCCAGTGGTGAAACTGGGAGTGAGTTTATGGGCAAATGGAAAGCAATCTATATTACAATAAGTTGCACTTTAATTTGACAACATAAATTCAGAGTAAAATTAAAGCTATTTTACCAGACGGCATATAAGGTGGATGGCTATCATAACAAGCATTGGCATAGCCAATAGGTCTCGCATTTTGGACCTTATACGTGTTTAGCAAGAGCTGTTGGCGTTGCCAATGTTTTTAAGCTATGCTGTACAGCATCGTTGCTGCTGTGCAGCATGTTGAAAAGTGTAATAAAAAAGTGTTATAAGCATTTTGTTACCTTATATATAACCAAGAAGACAATATGTACAACCGAATTAAAAAAGAAAAAAAAGTCTTCTAGTTGCTTGCACTGCTGCTGCCTGAGCTGTACCTGCTCCATGTGAGAGGGAAGCTTGCACTGCTGCGGCCTGTGCTGTGCCTGCTCCGTGTGTGAGGGAAGCTTGCACTGCTGCTGTCTGTGCTGTACCTGCTCTGTGTGTGAGGGAAGCTTGCACTGCTGCCGCCTGTGCTGTACCTGTTCCGTGTGTGAGGGAAGCTTGCACTGCTGCCGCCTGTGCTCTACCAGTTCTGTGTGTGAGGGAAGCTTGCACTGCTGCTGCCTGTGCTTTACCTGCTCTATGTGTGAGGGAAGCTTGCACTGTTGCTGTCTGTGCTGTACCTGCTCTGTGTGTGAGGGAAGCTTGCACTGCTGCTGCCGGTGCTGTACCTGTTCTGTGTGTGAGGGAAGTTTGCACTGCTACTGCCTGTGCTGTACCTTTTCTGTGTGTGAGGGAAGCTTGCACTGCTGCTGCCTGTGCTGTACGTGTTCTATGTGTGAGGGAAGCTTGCACTGCTGCTGCCTGTGCTGTACCTGCCCTCTGTGTGAGGGAATCTTGCACTGCTGTTCCCTGTGCTGTACCTGTTCTATGTGTGAGGGAAGCTTGCACTGCTGTCCCCTGTGCTGTACCTGTTCCGTGTGTGAGGGAAGCTTGCACTGCTGCTGCCTGTGCTGTACCTGCTCCGTGTGTGAGGGAAGCTTGCACTGCTGCTGCCTGTGCTGTACCTGCTCCGTGTGTGAGGGAAGCTTGCACTGCTGCTGCCTGTGCTGTCCCTGCTCTGTGTGTGAGGAAGCTTGCACTGCTGCTGTCTGTGCTGTACCTGCTCTGTGTGTGAGGGAAGCTTGCACTGCTGCTGCCGGTGCTGTACCTGTTCTGTGTGTGAGGGAAGTTTGCACTGCTACTGCCTGTGCTGTACCGTCCCTAACACAGGAACGCATCCCTGGCAGAGGACACAGTCACACACGAGGAAGTGAATAGTGTAATGCTTGTTCTATGTTGTTTGCTAACATGAGAAAGCATTTTTACCATACTGGGACCGGAATGACATGGATATTTGCTTTACTGTTAGCAGTAAGTCAGGCCTGTTATGTCGACATAGTGCTAAGACTCTCCTGTTATGAGTACGGCCCGATAAGGTGCATGCAATATGTGCAACATAAACGGCATTTTAGCAGGATAATTACAATTACAATGCTGATCCTGACATGATGAGTTGAATCTCATGTTTAATCTAGAGCGTGTGGCTACTCTGCAGCTTGCTGATACTGGCCTAAGTGACCCTAATGCAGAAGCCTACTCTGCTGCTAGTGGGTCCCGGTATGGAAGACACTAGTATTTCTGGAGGCTAGCGGTCGCATGTGGTTAAAGATTGGAACATGGGCTCTGTGCGAGCTCCCTCACCAGCCAGGAGAGTCACAGGATACCTGTTGTGTCTAAAGGTTGGTGCAACCATAAATTAGACAGTGTCACTGGCCGGTATAGCAGTGTGCTATGTAATCTAAACTAGATGCTGCCTAATGTGTGTATAAGTCAAAAGTGGTGAGAGCGGGAAGTGAAATCGGGAGGGTGAAGTGTGGTGATTACGGCAAAGTAATGTGTTCAGTGTGTGCCCAATAAAAAGACATTTTTAACGAAGTGTGTCTATGAAAAGTGTATCTAAAAATAATCTGATAACTACCAGACCACTATAATGCATGAAAGCATACAGTTTGGCTGTGACTCCAGCTGGAGGGTGATGGGCAATTACAAGTGTTTTTTTTTTTTTTTTTTTTTTACAAGTGAGCATGTTACAAAAGCAAACGTTACGTTACATGAGAGAGCCAAAATGGATCAAGGGAGCAGCAGGGCAGGGGGAGAAAGGACGGAGGGGTGATTTTGCGAGGCTTCTGGCGGGGGGGGGGGAGAAAGGAGGGGCAGCGGAATGCGTGCGAGGGGAGGAGAAGTGTGGCAGGCAGATGTGCGGCCTGGTGAGGGGGCGGGAATGCGAGAGCCAAAATGGATCAAGGGGAGCAGCAGGGCAGGGGGAGAAAGGAGGGGTGATTTTGCGAGGCTTCTGGCGGGGGGGGGTGGGGGAGAAAGGAGGGGCAGCGGAATGCGTGCGAGGGGAGGAGAAGTGTGGCAGGCAGATGTGCGGCCTGGTGAGGGGGCAGGAATGCGAGCCTGGTGGGGGCAGGCGGATTACGGAGATGCTCGTGCAAATATACATAAAAAAAAACTGCCATCTCGGCGATCTTGTAGAGGTGGTTCGGACAGGCAAGTAGTGTGGAGGGAGGGATGAGTGGGTGGGGAGTGACGGCACAAGGTGATTACACAAAACACGCAACTAAAGCTGCAGAAGCGTGCAAATATATATTTAAAAAAACGGCAATCTCGGCGATCTTGTAGAGGTGGTTCGGACAGGCAAGTAGTGTGGAGGGAGGGATGAGTGGGTGGGGAGTGACGGCACAAGGTGATTACACAAAACACGCAAATAAAGCTGCAGAAGCTAAGTAAACAGAACACTTAGCAGAGGGAGGCCAACAAAGAAAAACCAGAGCGGCCGGGAAGCGGCCAGGAAACTAAGTATGGCCGGCCGCATAATTAGGGGAGGAGAAGTGTGGCAGGCAGATGTGCGGCCTGGTGAGGGGGCGGGAATGCGAGCCTGGTGGGGGCAGGCGGATTACGGAGATGCTCGTGCTTGTGTGGTCACGTGACCCGCTTTGTGGCCACGTGACCTCACATGCACTGTGAAGAAACGCCAGTGGTTTCACTAGCCGATCGAGCACTTGAATTCGATCCTATCCATTCCTGCGGAATGGGACAGGCTCGACCTAAAAAGGGAATTTAAAATTTTGGGATAATACGGAGCCAGCATTTCATTGCTATATGCTTTACCCAAAATTCACAGGATCCCCAATCATCCTCTGGGAGGACCTCTTGTCTCTTGGAATAACGCAGGTTTAGAATCTTCTTTTATAATGCATTGATCCATAAAGTAATTTTATAGGGTCAAGTTATTATGGAGTTATTATGGTGCGAATAGAAGGATGTGAATAATAAAAAAAACTTGCTGCCCGCTATGAATGAAGAGGCACTGTTTATAAATATTCCTTAAGAAATAGCTCTTGAGAAGATTGAATTATACCAGCAGTCATTTTTAACAACAGATAATATTATATAGTAGGTGCATGAATGATATTTTCTTAATTTGAAACTGAATGCCCGTGGAACTGAAAACATGCCCAATAAAGTCTGAATCGGCGTTCCCTGGATATACATAGGTTGTTAAGTATTGATCAAAAAGGAATCAACTTGCTGGATTTAGGAACAAAGGTAATGGATGAAATACTTTTTTCATGACGACAAAAAACACAGACGAGAAAAACATTCCTCAGTACAAAAGCTTCCATCCCTGGAGATTGAAGGATGATGGACATGGACAGAAGATTTCTTTAAATGTGCTGAAAAATTAACCAAAAATAATCAAATTATCTGAAAGAGGTCATTCTAGTGGGGTAATACAAAAAGATCGCTAAAAAATGCATGGTACACACCCCTCGAGACACTTAACACCAAGAGACAATACTACATAGGTGTATATAAATAACCACTTACAACCGGGCAAGAACTGAGTTAAAAAAGATTCTGAATATACATTGGAATATTATTGAAGCCTTACCGGGCCAAAATGCAAAACAATTTTCACAATAAAAAAAATCTGAATTTGAAAGACAAAATTGTAGATTCGGGGATGACCCACAATTGAGATATATTACAGGAGCTTTAGGACTATCATCATTAATTGTGCTCCATATATGTAGCACCTGTGTGGTCTGCCAATAAACAATTACAGGCACAAAATTCACATATAACAATTATGGTAACTAACAAAAACATTTCAAAGTGCAACACAAAAAATGTAGTGTATGTAATATTGTGTCCATACAATTTGGCATATGTAGGAAAAAATTGCTAACAGAGCATAAAGAGGAATCAACCGCAAACCTCCAAAATTAGGTCTAGCTCCCTGAGTTCAACACTTTCAAGAAAAGGAATATATTGAGAATGATTTTAGATTTAGTATACTGGACATCATTCAAAATGGTAAAGGTTATTCATTGGAGAGCGCATTACTGGGAAGAGAAGCAAGAATGATCAAACTTATCAATACAGGTGAAAATGGACTATATTAAACCCCAGAATTATAAAATTTAATATACGTCACACTAAATGTGATACTGCTTCACCAGCTACCCACTGGGGACAAAACGGGCATTGTCAAACAAAGGAACCTGGTGTCAAAGAGAAGATAGTCCACGCAAAGGTGAGTGGCACTACAGCCAACAAGAATAAACGAGTTATGACTTCACGTAACAAAAGGGGTCCAGACCTATTAGAAATTAAAAGTTAAAACAAACAGAACAAATAGATTTCTCCCTGTGCCAACCGAAGGACAAAAAGCAACAAATAAAAAAGCAATATGGAGGGCGAAGAGTGATCACAAGTACACAGTGACTGGGCTAGGTCTTCTCTTGCAATCACCATTTCCTCTGAGTAATAAATTGTTTATTTTTACAGTATATTCAGAAATATGGAGGCGAAGAGTGATCACAAGTACACAGTGACTAGGCTAGGTCTTCTCTTGCAATCACCATTTCCTCTGAGTAATAAATTGTTTATTTTTACAGTATATTCAGAAATTAAAAAATTAAAAATACCCTTTCCTTTAATCAAAAAGGAGCTCCTTCTAGTATGGATCCTTCATAAGACGGGGACTAAGTAGATTTAGAGTGATGGTGTACAAACTAATTAATGTGCTTCATATTCCAATTGACAGGGATTGATAAAGAGAATCTTATTTTCTGATGAAGGTGCCAGAAATTAATATGTGCTATCCGTGAGGTCGAAATGCAAGAATCAATATAATCTTGCGGAGTGACCAAAGGACTTCTGAATGACTAGTATCCCTCCAATTTTAAAGACCAATCTGCATTTTAACAGATCACAAGCACCCATAGCAGGGAATAAGACTTTCATAGATTAATGAAAACCATTTCTAGGGAAAGTATATGAACCATCGATAAAGTAGTCCTCTTCCAATAAAAACATTAATGAATTTTAATATATATTTTTTATTTTTAAAGTGTCACATTAACACTGAGGTGTTTTACATAGAACCAGTTTACATAAGTATGTCAAGGAACACCAATATACGAGTGGAGGGGAGAGAAGCTGGGGGTGAAGCGACAGTAAAATTGATATTCTCGCTAGTGTTGGTAAGCTCTGCTAAATTTGCTTTATGCACGTCTTTCCTGTGGCTGTCTGAATATCTGTTGACGTTTCTTAGTAGAGCCTGTTGAGTACACCACATAAGCGCTTCCTATTTGTAGGCATAATCCTAGTTTGCCCAGCACTTATGTGGATTCTAAACTCATTCAGACATGTTCATTGAGCTCTCCAGAAAAATTTGAATAAGCTGTCGCAAAGTAATCAAATTTAGTTAGTGGTTTATGCTTTTAGCCAATGGGTGAAACACATAAGCATGTTGGACAAAAAGCTCTGTGTTAATGTGAAAAAAGTACATTGAAAACATGACATGTCCAAAGCCACTCCATGAACTCCTATTTTCCATGGGTAAAAATTTGAAATTTGTCATCAAAAAATCTGAAAGATGGTAAATTGTATTTCGTGAAAGGATTGATAAATATTGGTTAATATCGACAGTGCCACAGATGTCGAAGCATATCAGATTCTTAAATGCTTGGGGCTTGGCACTATGATGACCTTGGCAGAGGAGGATCTTCTGGTTGATTGGAGCCCTCCTCAGCAAGTCATTGTAATTTGGATTAAGGTGGCAGTTTACTCCTATGTTGGAAAATAGGGCTCCTTGACAGACTGAGGGGACGCTTCTATTATCTTTGAGAAATCAAGAGAAATATGCAGAAAAAGGCCTCCTCAAGCAAGTAAAAGAATGTGAGCACATGCAACAGAGGATAATCATTAATGACCCTCAAGGAAAGTGTGCTTAAATACCGGAAACTGATCTCCGACGATTGTATAGAAACCTTTTCGGACCAGCTGAAACTGATCTGGACTACAAACCGGAACTGACACCATGAAACAGGTGTCAAAATTGACCCCGAAGAGATCATAAAAGACTGGTTTGGGGATAGACCCTGGTCAGGATCCTGGGAGGCTCACACTTGAGATCCTTACAACCCATACTGTATTTCAACTCACGTGAAGAGGAATTAGATGAGACGGAGAAGAGTCACTTTGCAGTTTGCAAACAGAGCTTGCAACTAGCAATCACACATATCAAACACTGTCCACGACACTGCAAGTTTTGTTTGGTCCCAAGGCTATAATCTTTTGAAAGTTCAAGCTAACTGGGTTTGGGTAAGAAGTGACACCTGTTTCCACTGTATAGTGGAATGGGTGCAATCTCCATGACATCGGCTCTCCGCTCTCACAGACATAAACGCCTCGCATGATCTCTGAATGTCTAAAACACCATCATTCAGGATACTCGCATATAATGTTTGGGGACTAAGCAAACCACAAAGCGGTTGAGTATACTGGGGAACATAGAAAATCAGGGGCGGACATCTACCTCCTACAAAAGACACACCTTCTGAGATCAGAGCAGCATAGACAATGGTCAAGGAACAATCTCACACAATACCATGGATCAGTTGCCACTATCGGGGATAGCTATTCTACCTCAGGCCAATCACCGGTGTCGGAGCCGAACACATCTAAATCCCAATATTTGTTCCCCCCAATATTCTACTAAACATATCAGGATACAGGATCTGCAATTGTTCTAGTGGTTAGAGACTACACTCCTCATCAGGAAAAATACAATTCAGCTGAGTTAAACAAAATGTAATATTATGTCGCATAAGGGTCTGAGGTTTAGACCAAAAAATAGAATAATAGAATATTTAATACGGTGCAGCAGCAGGAATGCACAGATTGCAATGGAGCACCAATATAGAAGTACAGATAAAATGCAGAATCATAAAACCATAACATCCCTAGTTAGGCATAATCTAAGCAAAAAGTGTCAGACTCATGAAGAGCACTGACAGCATATCAAGTCACCTACGAGGAAAATTGCAAAATAAATCCCTTGAAAGACAGAATCCCAGAGGTTTTATAGACAAATCGCTTAAGCTATAAATGGATTCTGCACATTCAGCATGGTGTGATCATGGTTAGGGATTCATTTAGCAAATCAGAAACAACAATGAAATAATTAAAAACAAGGCAATTATTTAGCACCCATGTTAAGAGACATCTTCCACTTGCCTCCCGAGCAACTGTACTCTGGAGATGTATATTGCAAATGAAATATTTCGTAGACAATGGCTCATTGAACCAGCATCATCAAGTCTACAGCAGAACTTTCAGCGGAAGTCTTTGAAAATGATACTTTGGGTACATCATGGAAGCTTCATTCAAAATGCACACTTTCTAATAAATGTTGTAAATTGCTAATATATTGATGTAATTGACTTGATTGCGACTTTGTAACAAGGGGAGAGATATAGTTCTGCACCTGAATACTGATTGGGAGGAGGATTGAGCAAGAGAAGGTAAACACAAGAAGCTGCATCCACTTTACTATTTTGGCATACTAAAAAAGCATTTGTAATGCAATAGGTCTCGCATTTACGCGAGTTTGAGCTATTGGCATTGTAAATGGCAATGCCTTTTATTTATGATTTGGTTTTTAAAACATACATAAAAGGCCTTGTCAGTGGTGTATAAATCAATGCCACAGCAGCACCCTGACCTGGCATAGGCAACTGCAGTAAGTATCTGGAAATGTACTCAAACAACAAGGCATACCTAGCAACACATAGCGACAACAGTAGTAAAAGATCACATCTGGCAATAGACGAAACCTCTACAACAAATCTGGTAGTACACCACTGTAACAGGGATCATACACACCCTAGCAAGAAACAGCATGTAGCATCTAGCAATGAACCCCAACACCAGGGAACAGCACACCAGATCCAGCAATGCACTCAATGACGAGTAACAGCACCATGAATCTGGCAACCCACAGCAGTGTACAACAGCAAGCAACAGTCCTAGCAATCAGTGTTCTAATTGCATAAAAAAAACTGGGAACTGTGATACTGCTTGCAAGGGGGTGGGGTGAGTGAGCGTGTGGGCGTGCCTAAAAACCAAAATATTCTTTAACTTTTTTCGGTCTTTCACCTTCCGTTAAGTACATATAAAATAACACACAGTGAAAATGAATATTAAATGCAAGTTATGTTAATCAGTGGGAAATGCACTATCATACATTACAAAACCTCTATTCGTTGGTGCAGTAAAGAATAGTGACTTGTCTACGTTTAGTGCTAGGAGGTCCCAGTCTTTGACAGGGAGCACTGTGAACATATAAGTCATTGTTTTAAACTTACAGTACACATAGTATAAGATAGGTGGCTACAAAATTCGCAAAAAGGTTTAAGATAAAGTGTTTCCAAAAGAAATAAAAAAAAATCGCACTGTATGGAGTGCATTTTTTTTATACCTGTTTTTTTAAAGCACACACTTCACAGCTTAGCTGGCAGTGAGGCTGAAGTCGGAGTGTCACTGCACTACTGAGCTAACAGAAGAAAGAGAAGATCAGAGAGCCGCATCTGCCGTCATTAGACACTGCAGTGCCACCAACCTCCCCAAACCAGTTACACAACTGTTCACCTCCAACACAAACATGGCATCCTTAATAATATTCTTCAGACTTGACCCCGCACAACCCCATTAATAATGTAATTGCACCAGTAGTCATCTGACACACATCAGTATTGTCGGCTTTTGCCTAAAAGACCCCCAAAACAGGACTACCACCAATGTGCTCAACACTAATACACCAGCAGAGTGGCAATAGTGGCTGCCCATCTTTCTACCAACAGAGACAGGGGCTGAAGACATTAGAACCTAGAAGCCTGGGTTCTAATCCCAGCTTCGGGACTTGGTCAAAAATCAAGTGTATCTCATCAAATTATTTTAACTTACGTGTATTTGTAAAGCTCACGTTCACCCTTGGGTATCTTGGCGCTGAATAACAGATGTTTATTGTTACCCAACTCAATGGTACTCATTTTATCGACCTGAGATGAATGAAAGGCTGAGTGGACCCGCAGGAATTTGAACCTGTGACCATGAGGTCGAACACAGGCCCCTGCAGTGGACGCTTTAGCCCACTGAGCCAGCAGACCCGACTTACTCTGACTCAAATGACGACTATGGTATATTGCCTCTAAGCACTGTAGGGGTTTAGGTACCAACATGCCATAGTCCCAAGGATTACAATAGAGGCAGGAGTTTCTTTTTCCTCCCTGTTTGAGTGTCTTCAGTAGTGTGAGCATGGTTAACGTGCTGTGTAAAACAGATGGATGCAGCTATGTAAAGATGCCTCATGTCCTGCAACCAACTACTTAAAAATGTAATGCCTCAACACATACTGGTTTCTGTTGTAAGATGTCAACGACTCAATGCACAAAATATTATTCTAAGTAGAGCACGTCATATTTGAGATACTAGTCAAATTGAGTTCTGGAATAGCGTGCTACTATTTACAAAGCGCTTCGACGCCTCGTCAAGGGTTGTAAGCGCTATATAAATAAAATGGCAATCTATGTTCTCTCTAAATCACACTGCTGCTCCTTGGAGCCAGGACAGCCCTTAATTAAATACTGAGGACAGAGCATGTATTGTGTGCACACTTCTCTGCTTTCTTTGATCAATGCTCGATGACAGGAGATCCAAATACTACGTCTCCAGTATGTCTTCTTTATCCCTCCAGTGTGTCCTCATCTAGCCAAAGCCTCACAGTCATCTTCTAGAGCCTCATCACCTCGACCAGGCATACACAGCCCCTTCACTGTGATCTTTCTGATCCTGTGGCATGGGCTCGTCGCGACAATTGTTTCAAGGAGATCCACAAAGCGGGCACATTTTCCACTGTGGTCGCAGCAAGGAAAGACCCTTCGCACCTGCTTCAGGGTGATCTCCTTGCATACACTCACAAGGGATCTAGTGTGACATCATACTATCCATGGGTGTCCCCAGACCTCTTCCACAATGCCCTCTCATCACCCAGGCCTTTACACCATGCTGCAACTCCTGACGTCATTCGCATTCTGTGCTCTGACATCCCACAAGGATGTGTATTCACTGCTCATGTGGTGCTCTATCTAGAGCTCCTGACACCATTCATCCAGCACTGGTGCTTCTGAGACCACATCTGGGCACAGACTGATGCTGCTCAGAGTCAAGGCTGAGGGTCTCAACAGCCAGCACCTGGAGCCCCTGGCAGGGAAGTCTTCACCCACCTGCCAACACAGAACGGCTGCATCTGACACCCCGAAAAGGACGCACCTCATCTCGCGTATCTGTGGCTCCTGACATTCCAGGGGTGTGACCACGATACACTAGTGTTCCTGGCACCAGACATGGAGTGCTGATGAGATAACCTGATACTCCTACTATCACTATACACCTGCCGTCCATAAAACATCAGGGTTACTTCTATCAACAAGGCAAGGTCCCTACCAACCTACATATCGTACTCCTGACACCCAAGAACCAATGTTCCTGCCACACCAATACTTCAGCACCTCACATTCAGAGGCGGATGCACACCTTGCATCACGTGGCTCTGAAACACCAATGCTGAGGCCTTTAACACACTTCCTGGCACCCCAAAGATGGTGCACCTCAAAACATACCGGTGATCTCGACAGCCCGCATATGCAGCCGTGTAGATCCCATATCTGATTCCCTCTGCACACCATATGTGGCCTGGTGAACTTAACTCCTGGGTCGGCCCATTCACACCAACTGAGACTCATCCAAACACCAATGCTCTAAACATTCCAATGATCTCACTCTCTGGCTGAGCAGCAGGGAAGAAAACATCAATTGGAAGGATGCATTATACCAAACAGTAGGATACAACACATTTATTTATTTATTACATTTATAAAGCGCCTGACTCATCCCACATGGGGTATCTCCGCGCTAAGGATACCCAATACACTTTGTCAAAGGAAGGCACATATCTCCTCAATTGCTGGCAGGTAAGCAAAAACCACTGGGCTTATTGGATCACATGTTGGCATCAACTTCAGAAATATAGCTCAATTGCCTCTGGCATTTACTTGCACAAGAAAAGGTAGCAAATGAGGTAGTTACTCTAATTTAACAAAATATGGGATCCCCTCCTGAAATATCTGAAAAATGAGAGAGGCCTGTGCTGCCTCATCAGACTACGTGCCCTGGGCCTGTTGGATAATGGGAAATATATGCTGACAAGGATGTAAGCATGCGCACAGCAGAGATTGGGCGGGGAGGATTACGACTCAAATGGACTGCATTTTAAACTGGTGGTCAAACGAGAAAGGAGAATTTAGAATGGGAGGGGAGCTGATGTTTACAGGTTCTAGACGAGTATGTCTGTCTGCAGGTTTGTACCTTCGAAAAACCAAATAAAAAACTATTGAGACCTAAACACAGTGCAGATGAGTGGCTTCATCTGTTAAGAATCTCCTCCATGATACTCTTTAGAACTCTACCTACCCCGAACAGGTATGCAGTAACTGCAGCATTACATGGTCCCCAGCAGCAAGGTAAACTCATGACCTCACACTAATGGTCTACATGATGCAATCCGTCTGTTAATCCGTGAAGTGCAGAATTTTGTTCCATCACTCCCTATTGTTATAACAATATTTGACTGTATTTCTCCCTTTTATTTATTGGATCTATTTAGGGATCACAGGAGAGACCATACTATGATAATCGTGGCTATCAACCAGAGCACATCAACCCTTACACATATCCAGTGGACCGAAACCTGTATGTGGCGTACCCACCTCCAACGGCGTACCCTTCCTCATTGCCTCACTACATACCAAGGGTTTCTGCTAACGACTGCGTGCCAGTAGCGGAGGACCCAAAGCCAGGCAAATGCTGCTCACCAAGTATGTACCTTACGTTTCTGTATTTCGGCGTCATTCTGGGATACATGGTTGTTTATGCTTGACCAGGGTCCAGCACCCACACTTACCTTTGTATTCACCAATGGTGAGTTGAGCTATCATACTCAGCTCTTGTCGGTAGGATGCAATTAACATTGTAGAATTGATGATTTTCTTAGTCATTAAAAGCTATTTTACGAATGCACGCTTCAGGGAAGAAGCGAAGACCGATATGGGCCAGCCCTTATAGTCTTGTTTAATCTTTAAATGTTTTTTTCTGAATCAGCAATTAAAGTATGCAAAAGCTCAATTTCTTGGTTTTCTTAATTCAGTTCATAAATGTTAGGGCCCTGTTAAGTTCAAAAAGTGTATATACTCATTTGTCTAATTGAATTGTTGTGTTCTTTTCAGATGTTAATCTTTGGCCAACACTGAGCCAATCACAAACCTAGATATATGAATAATAATAATACAGACAATTTCATTTCCGCACAAAGTGTGATATGTCTCTAATGAAAAGATATTTATCAAATCATTGGGTAGCTTTAATGTAGGACATTGTTTGGGTTGTTGTGCCTGTTCTCTTTTGGCAATAAGAGAATTTAAAATCGGTACAGGAGCAGTTAGTTGTGGTGGACAAGACAACAATGTTAGGGTGAACCTGCAGGTTGATGTCCTGCTATTAGTGATTTATTATCAGAAGGACCAAATGGTTGGTTGCCTCAAGACTCCACTCACCCATAAATGGGACAGAGCTCTGTACCCTATGTACTACTTCAACCTTCTCTTTGTACGTTCTCCTCACACTTTCTCTTTTTCCTCTTCCATCAACTCAACTCTTGAGTCCTCAAACCTCCTGGACATTACTTTCCTTTGTATTCCCTTTATTCCACCTAGGAGGTAAGCCCTAGTTCATGTTTGAAAATTTGGACTCTCAATCATGGCTGTCCGCTTTCTGTCAATTTTGTGCTTGAATTGTACCTCATACCTTACATTTCTTTAGGCCTGCTTCCTAGAGCAATTACATTCTTTGCTCCAAAATCATCACTGGCTCCAGTTCCTATTGCTACAGTGTAACATTATTTTCGTAGTCCACATCTTGCTTCAAGGTGGGAATTATAAAAAAAATACCTAGCGGACCTTTGTAGCCGTGCAAGCTCCAGCTCGGCAACAAAGTTGTAGTTTTTCCAACTTAAGGACTCTTGAGACATTCTTCTGTAACTCCTGTTGCGAGAATGACAAAGTGGTTTTTGGAAAGGGTTGGCTTTTCACCAAGAAGATTAAGGATCTGCCCAAGAGTTTACTGTGCCTCTGACTGCAAGAACCATCTCCAAGTGCTGTTGCCAATTACTCAGCAAAACAATGCACTAAAGATAACTTACAGGATGCGTATTCTGCCCTTACCGCAATTTCTGGCGGTTTTGCGACCAAAAGCTCTGTTTTGAGCCTCTATTGGTGAAGAAGATGTGGATGCATTCCTGGTTCAATTTCTGTTTTCCTTTGTGCAGTTTTGTACTGACCAGGGCAACACAACTGTAAGAAATCAGGTTATTGGTTGGGGGGTTGGTAACCCAAGTCAAGCAACAACCACAATCCTTGTTAATGTGAACCATAAAAGTCACAAATGTAACCTCTGCTTAACCCTCTGGTAGGTTGGCACAAAAGCGGTCAGGCTGAACTTAGAGGCTACGCGTAAAGTATTTAATAAGCAATCACCACTCGTCCACCCTCCCCCTCACGAGCGGGGTCCCCCAGGGATCATCTCTAAGCCCTACGCTTTTTAATGCTTATATGGCCCCCCTTGAAGACGTGGTGACACCCTTCGGCATCAAAATAGTGAGTTACGCGGATGACACACAGCTGGTCGTCTCCCTATCCCAACTAGACGACCACCCAGACAATTTGGCAAATTGCCTTACGAAAATCTATGGCTGGATGTGTGAATCATCACTCAAATTAAACGGGTCGAAGACCGAAGTGATGCTCATGGGAAAGCAATGGGTGACCATCCCCCCATCAGCCTGGCCAGACGTGTTCGGGGAAATTCCCACCCCGAAAAAAGAAATTAAAACCCTAGGAGTCTGGCTAGAACCCGAGCTCTCAAAGAAAACACAAGCGGCCAAAACTGCAGGAACCTGTTTTGGGCTTATGCGCACCACCCGCAAGATTCTTCCCCTACTCCCGCCCACCTCCAGAAAACTCCTAGTCCAAGGGCTAATACTGTCACGGTTGGACTACAGTAACATGGTTTACCTGGGTGCCCCAGAGGCCACCTTGGCTAAAATACAACGAACACAGAACGCTGCAGCCTGACTACTCATGAACCTTCCCTCCAGAGTGTCAGCTAAACCTGCCATCAAAGCCCTGCACTGGCTCCCGGTGCGTCAAAGGGTGGAATTCAAAGCCAAGTGCACGGCTTACAAACTGATTAATGGAGCTGGCCCCCCGATTCTCAGCGACCTGGTAACTCCTTATATAGCTCCCAGATCCCTGCGGTCCGAGAATGAACATCTAGCCAACATCCCCAAATTTAAAAAGACACGCACTGGAGGCCGACGCTTCTCTGTGAAAGCTCCCACCGGATGGAACTCACTCCCCCGTACCCTCAGACTGGAACCCAGCTATCTTATTTTTAGAAAAAAATTGAAAACACTTCTATTTCCGAAATAACGTCCCCCCCTTTTCTTTTTTTCTCCTCCATCTCATCTGGATATCAAAATCATTACAGCGCGGGGATGCCTTCGGGTCACCAGGCGCTCTACAAGTCGTTAAAATAAATAAATAAAAATAAATAAATAAGCGAAATTTCACCAAACAAATTAAAACCAATCATTAAAGCTGGAGTTATGAATTTCAAAAGTTTTATTGGAAAATAATGCCTAAAAGATCAAAGCCCCAATTGCGGGGACCTGGTCATGCAAAACCAGGTTAAAGTCGAAGTAAAGGCTAAACACGATGGACTATGGGTTGAATACACGAGCTGGATTTGACCGGTCTCGGCTTACCTTCAGGCTTAGAAGAAGTTTTGAAGTAAAGCCCCCAAGAAGGTAAAGTTCAGCAGGGCATGGCTGCCAGAGGTGTCTGAGGACGCTATGGCGTAATCGGAGAGGCGCTTGACAGAGTCGCAGTGAAGAATTCTACCTTCGGTCTTTGTCACTTTTTTGGAAGTTTAAAATCTCCAGTAGGACAAAGCTGCAAGTGGTAGCCGACGGGGACTCCACAAGGCCAAATGCCTACGTTGAGAGGTCCAGCTGAACAGGATTTGCTGCTGCGGAGAGGAATTTAAAGGAAGCCACTGTGGAGCCGGGCCTTCCGACTATGCACCTCAGGCGGATTCACTGACAAGTAAGTCTCGGTCTTCTGTCAGTTCTCAGGCCACTTTTTGGTGGAAAGTTTTCTATGTGCCAAGTTTTAGAGTTGGGCAGGAGCAGTACCACCAACACAACATAAGGTCCAGGCGCTGCAGGCACCTTATGGTGTTAACTTGGGGGGTAACAGCTCACTCCAGCAGAGGCCAATTGCAGGGCTCAAGCTGTTTGGAACTTATGTACCTGTAGCACACACGGAGGCCAGCCAACTATCCCTTGGAGTCCCTTTGGTAGTCCTCGCTTCAAGGAGATGGTATAGTTGTCCTTCAGGCAGAAAGGGAGGCCTCTAGCAGCTGAGAATCCTCTGGTAGCAGCATGGCAGTATTGCGGGGGTCCAGACTGTACTTCTGAAGTCTTCCACAGGTTCGGGAGTGTAATGAAGAGGTGTTCTGAGTGTCCAATTTTTTTCCATGGTAACAGACTTTAAAGTTGGGGAATTTCCTATGCCACCTCCACATCTGGTTTGGAAAGTTATTCCTTTCTCCTACCAAGGCTACAAGAATTCCGGGGTGACAAAAGGATGGTGTCAGGTTCTTTTGTGTATGTGCTGGAGTCAACCCCTTAAAGTGTAAAGTGGGGCAGGAAAAAGCTCTGCCCTCAGCCATTCTCCCAGGATGGCCCACACTACCAACACACTAGCCCCCTTTGTCTCACTGGCTGAGAGGAATACACAAAGCCCAGCAGCAGACCCATTCATAGTCACGTGACCCATGACAGAGGCCTAAATCCATTGTTTTCTTTCTCCTTATGTCATTCCAGTTTAAACCCAGCCATATGCAAATCAGTCTTGATCCTGCTCCCCATTGGAACAGTTCAGACCTACCTGCCAGTCCAGGTTCTCCAGGAACAAAACAAGGCCTTGTAGTCTTGGCAGGGGAAAATAAGGGGTGCTACCCTAAAGCCAATCCCAGTGCTTCTTTGCAGTCCAGGGAGGACTTGGCTTGGTAGTTCGGGCAGGACTATTCCCATGAGGAGCAGGGTCAAGACTCATTTGCATGTGGCTGAGTTCAAACTGGGGTGGCATGGTGTGCAAAAGACAAATGGATTTATCCCAGATCTTTAGACTGGGGTTAATGTTTGAGACATTCAGTATTCTGTCAATTATTTGTTGTCGAACAACATTTTGCCCCAAGTGGGATGGGTATGCCCAGACATGGGTGCCTTGCTCACTGTGCCACTGGATTCAAGGTATCCTGGCTGATTAAGGGTGTTACTCCGAAACTGGTCCCAGTATGCCTGTTTCCGTTCCAGGGAGGACTCGGCTTGGCAGGTCGGGCTTGACTGTTCCCATGAGGGGCAGGGTCAAGACTGATTTGCATTTGGCTGGGTCAAAACTGGGATGTTTTAGTGAGCAAAAGAACGATCATTTTAACCCAGATTTTTTGACTGGAGGTGCATGTTTTTAATGTCCCAAGTTTTAGGGTTAGGCAGGAGCAGTACCACCAACACTATAACCAAAGTTCAAGGCCCTGAGGGCACCCCTTTAGGGGTAAGGGCTCACTCCAGCAGAGGCCAAGTACAGGGCTCAAGGTGTTTGGAGCTTGTTATATTCCTGTATTCATTCAGTGTTCCGTCCATCATTTGTTGCCACTGAACTTTCTAAAAGGGGCATTTTCAGAATTGTGACTTAAAATATGACCACTAAAGAGGATTCTATATTACAACTAATTTGAGCCCAAACATTACATTTCTCCCTGCTCCCAATCATACCTTATCACTTAACAAATGTAATCAGGAAACCCAATGTTATCCAATAGGAGAAATAGACCTTACAATAGTGAAAAGAAATGTAGGAGTTTTTCACTACCAGGAAATGTAAAACTTAAACGTGCATTCCTTACTTTGAAAATACACTGCACCCTGCCCTATGGCATGTATGTGATGTAGTACCCAATGTTTTCTTCTGAGAAAGGTAGGCCTTGAAGTAGTGAAAAAAGAATTGAATCGTTTTTTTACTACCAGAACATGTAAAACTTAAAAGTACATGCCAGTTTTTTAAATACATTGCTCATTGCCCTCTGGGCTATTTAGGGCCTATCCCATTAAAAAGGAAGGTTTGGGCCTCGCAAAAGTTTTATTTTGCCAGATAAAAATGGCAGTTTACAACTGCACACACAGGCTGCAATGTCATGTCAGAGACCTGTTCAAAAAGACTACATAAGTGAGAAGCACAATCAGTGTCTCAGGCCCACTAGTAGAAAGAGCGCAGAGTCCTAAAATCCAGCCAAAACAGGTTCAGAGAACTGGAGAGTGTAGGCAGTAAGTATGGGAATGACCATACAGAAAGGGCCACCTGCAACACATATACTAAGACAGCAAACATAAATGCTTGATTTCACCTAGCCCATTTTATATTCTAGTCTTGTACAGAAAATATACCACTTCTCCTCCTAATAGTCCCCACCCCAGAAGATTCTCAAGATGTCAAGAAAACAATTTGGGAATAATTTGGGAAAATCTAAACCACCAACTTTAAAGGGAAGTTGAACTTGGTGTCTGTGGATTTCCAACAATGTACAGGTGGGCGTGGACCCATGCCAATGAGTTATGGGTTGCCTCTAGTCTCATCCTTATAGGGTTTAGAAAAATGATCAACTGGATTAAAGAAAAGGGACCTGAATATGGTTCATTGTTATGTTATGTTATGTTAAAGTTATTTTTTAGAGCGCACTTACACCAGACGGTTTCATGGCGCTATGAGCGGGGGGGTGGCAGACACCAGGAGTGAAGGTTAATGGACAGATAGTGCGTTACTCATAGGCCTGGCAGAACAGTAGAGTTTTCAGGCGGGATCTGAAATGGATGTAGGAAGTAGTGGATCTAAGTTCCAGAGAAAGTGAATTCCAACAGGAGGGGGCAAGAAAAGAGAATCAGACCTCCGTGTTTCTTGCGAATGAATGTGGGGGTTGTAAGTAGAGCCAGGTGGGAGGAACGAAGATTACGAGAGGGAAGATAGCGGTGAAGCAAGGAAGAAATAAAGGCTGGACCGAGGCCGGCCAGTGCTTTAAAAGGGATGCAGTCTAGTTTAAATTCACAGCGTTTGGCCACTGGGAGCCAATGACGGCTTTAAAGCAGGGGGCGGACATGATGGTGTCTAGGTTGATGAAAAATGAGCCTAGCAGCCTGATTTTGTACCAGCTGCAGACGACGGAGCTGGTAGACGGGGATGCCAACGTAAAGTGAGTTGGCGTAATCATTACGGGAGATAACCAGGGCCAGGAGAGCCAGGGTTAGGGCCTCCGTAGTTAAAAATCGGGAGATCTTACAAATTCTTCGGAGGTGGAAAAAGCAGGAAGATACCACTGCGCTAATCTGGGACTTCATGGAAAGATCTTTACAAATTATGACTCCCAGGCTTTTTGCAGAGTCAACAGGGCAGGGAGGGGCGCCAAGGCGAGGGGGCCAGAAGTTAGAATTCCACGGAATAGAGGTGCCTCCGGTCAAGATAAGCTCAGTCTTATCAGGATTGAGTTTTAGGTGATTGGCCTCTATCCAATTACTGATGAGGCACATGGTGGACTGGAAATTATAAATTGAGTGATCCGAGGAGTCAATGTCGAAGACTAGCTGAATGTCATCTGCATAGTTAAAAGCAGTGACCTTGTTTCCGCGTAGGGACCGAATGAGGGGAGTCAAGTACAAGTTAAAAAGAAGGGGAGAAAGGGAGGATCCCTGGGGTACACCACAGGTCAGCTTAACTTTCTTCGCAGAGAAGTTGGAGAGGCGGACAGCCTGGTGTCGGTTGCTAAGGAAAGAGGAAATCCACCTGAGGGCCGGCCCCTGGACGCCGGCGTCGCCGACACGGTCGATTAAGGTGTTGTGGTCGACCGTGTCGAAGGCAGCTGACAAATCCAGGAGCACTAAGGCCTGGCTGGTCTTAAGGTCCGCTCCCCTCCTAAGTTCATCCATAACTGAGAGGATGACTAATTCAGTAGAATGAGCTGGCCTGAAGCCTGCTTGTTGCGGGTCAAGGAACTGGGAACGTTCAATGAATGAACTAAGAAAGTTAGTGACATGGGCCTTAAGCACCTTACTGAGGTAAGGGAGCAACAAGATGGGGCGAAAGTTGCACATTAAGGAGGGATCAGTATTGGGTTTCTTCAGAATGGGAACGACTTCAGCTATCTTAAAGGAGTCGGGGACTAAACCTAACCTGAGAGAGTTATTGAGGAGTGCCAGAGGGGGTTTGGGACAGATCAATCAATCAATCAATCAATCATAACACTTGTATAGCGCACTACTCACCCGGAAGTGTCTCAGGCGCTTGGGGGAGGGGGTCTGTTACTGCTCGAACAGGCAGACAGATGGCGAAAACTTTTTGTAAAATGTGAGGAGGACAACAATCTGCAGGGGAGCCTGAGCCTACCTTTTTTAAAAGAGCTAAGAACTCATCCTCGGATATCAAGGTTATTTGGTCGACTACATGGAGATTTCTGATAGTAGGTGCCGAAATAGTGGGAGGTGTGGGGGAGGGGATGCTACTTGTGATTTTAGCGATTTTGTCCATAAAGTATAAGTTGAGGGAATCACATGGAGTTTGAGAGGGAAGGGGCTTACAAGTGACTCTGTCTGGATCCGAAAGCTCCTCCACTATGGAGAATATGTGTTTGGTCTTAGTTGCAGAGTCAGTAATCTTTAGGAAGAAATATGAAGTTTTAGCCTGGAGAATTGTTTGTTTATAATCTTTGAGCAATGCCATACATAGTTTTTTTTTACCAGTTGTGTAGTCTCTCCTCCAGCAACGTTCGGCCTGCCTATGTGTGAGTTTCTTAATTTTTAATCCATCTGAGAACCATCTCTGGACGTCATGGGGGCGTTTAAGTTTGATTCGCCTAAATGGGGCGACAATGTCACTGGCTGATTCAAGCCAGTGTTTAATACTAATGGCTTGGCTGTCTAGGGAATCTAGTTTGATGGCTTGGCTGTCTAAGGAATCTAGTTCGATGGGGGAAGAGGCACTGAGTAAGGTGCATAACTCATTAAGGTTGGCCCTGCTCCAGTTTCTAGCCATGTGATTCCCAATGAGGACCTGTTTGGTGTGGGGAACATAGGCCAGGGAAAACGTGATGATGTAATGATCAGACCATGGGCACGGGCAGATAAGGGGTTGAGTAATATCCAGGTTGGACGTCCAAACTTGATCTAAGACATGTCCCTTGACATGCGTAGCGGACTGTATGTGTTGGATGCAGTTCATGCCGTATAGAAGGTCAGTGAAGTCAAAGGAGCTTGGGCTCTCCCTTACATCTGTTGGCCAATAGTTAAAATCGCCAATGATCAATATTTTTGAGTTATTGATTATTAATTGGGATAACATATCGCCGAACAGTGAAGGGAAATCAGGCATGTGTTGTGGAGGACGGTAGACGAGGACACAGATGAGAGGGGACAGGGAGGATTCAAGTTTTAAGATAAGGCAGTCAACTGAGGTTATACCAGCAATGTTTAAGGCAGAGAACCTAAGTGAATGTTGGATAATGGCCGCGACCCCGCCTCCCAGCTTCCCAAGAATGAAGAATGTAGTAGCCCGGGGGCACTGCCGCAAGAATGTCTGGGTCGACTCCGCAGTGAGCCATGTTTCCGTCACAAAGAGTATGTCGGGCTTCTCTGAGTCCAGTAGTTGAAAGATTTCTAACTGGTGTTTGACCAGAGAGCGGGTGTTTAAGTAACTGAGTCTCAAGGAGGAGTTAGTTTCTCCTCTAGCCGGAGGGGATGAAAGACCACGCGGGTCAGGAGGAATAGGGGGAAGATGACCTACTACGGAGGGGACTGTAAGTTCATGGAACAAGGTCCTAGGGCACCCAATGAGCCGAGAAGGGCTCGAGTGCTAGGGCTAAGGGGCCAATTGTCATGGAGGTTAATCAGAGCTGAGGCCGTATGGGAGATAAAATGGGCAAAATTCCCTACCCCTAGCCCCGGTCGGCCGCGGACCGGCGCAGACGGGCTTGCCTTTGACGTGCCGGTGGCGCGTCCGCTGCGCGTCCGGGTGGGCATGAGCAATATATAGCCTAGCCCCTCTTCCAGCTAGACCGCAGCCTATGGTCCTGCCGGGCTCAGGGACTGACCTAAGATGGCGCACTGCCCTCCACACAAACGGCAATGCAGCCGCAATGGACCGGGGCAGGGGGAGCACACCTCTCCACAGGTAAGGGAGGGGATGGATAATTAATGAAGAGTCAGTGCTTTCAAAATAGTAAAACAGTAGATTTTAAAAGCGCGAATGATACGCTAGGAGCGGGCAAGTAGCGATCAGGTGAGAGCAGGAGAGAGCAGAAGAGTACACAGTAATCTAAATCATTACATCCAGCGTGCCTCGCAGTCTGCCCCCCAGCGCTCAAACGGTATCGTAGGGCTGCCACCACCTACTACAACCGCTTGTGTCTGACTGGTCCACTGTAGAAGAAAGACACATGAGCGCTGTGGGCACTGAATATAAACGGGAAGAGTGCCTGCATCATCCCCCAGCAATCCATCTGGAATCTAGAATCTAGACCCAACAAAGAGCTAAGATTTTAGAAAGACGTGTGAAAAATAAATAAAAATATAGATTTTTTTAAAAGCTTCAGTGAGTGGTGGATTCACCCCCTGGACTACTGTCTACTCTCCTTGACACATTGATCATCATTCACAAAGGGAAAGGAATCCAAAGGGGACATCTCCTTATGTGAATGGGTTGCCACCCCAACTTGAGGATCTGTTTGTTTTCAATGGATTGCAACTGGAATCATGGTTGAAAATCAGTGATGTATTGAATACTGATTAGGTATTTAGAATGGAAGCCAACAACATCCCTCTTCCAAATAGCGACGCGGTATTAATTCACAATCCCATTTTAGGAGTCAGTAAAATTGGGATTTATTACATTGCAAAAAAATATTTTTTGGGTTGCAAACCACGGTTTGGAGTGTTTACCACCTAAAAATTGCTTTTACATCTAGCCCCTAGTTTGGATCAGGCAAGGTATTGTTAAGAACTCAGATTGAGTTTGAATTTAGGCTAATCACTGAAATGTGCAGATAAATAGTTGGTAATTCCATTGGGTCACAATCTTTTCTTAATACAAATTTTCAATAGCCGATTAATACTGGTTCCTGTTAATGGCTTAGCAGATGCTTTATACCTGAAATAGTCAGAGAAACCACATTCAGTAACTGAACACATTCTGTTATCTACTATTCAAGTACTTAGATTGCTATACTGCTTCTTGGATCAATTTAAAGAGTCAATATCTTCTTGTCTTTGTTGCCAATTGGCCTTTTATGAAAGTGACATTTACTTCTTACGATCTGAAGCCCACCTAGAATTTAGGAAGTAGTTTTTCTCATGGTGCTAGGACCTTCAATCACTGACCATAAAAAACGTTCATGATATTAAAACTTGTCCACTATGTGTGTAAGTTATAGTTTCTCATCAGAGCCCAGTGGGCCTTGTCCAGCCCTTTCACTTAGCTCTTAAACCCTAAGTTACCATTTCCACTGGCATTATTTTCAACATACCATTGTCTAAGGAATTTACAGAAGTCATGGTGACTATTTACGATTTTTCTTAGATATCAAGTGTGATTTCATGTAGTAATTCTGTACATTGTAAATCCAACAGCTGTAGCCTACCAAAATGCAGAATTTTGATTGGGCTAACAGCAGGTCGATATCTACCTCAAATGAAACAGTCAAATGCAAGCTAAAGACTTCAGCACCCTGGTACACTAAAGACCCTGCTGTCAATAAATGATGCATCTGCAGACAGGAAAGAAAATAGAACAAAAACAGAGCTGCAGAGGACTGCATGATCTTAAAAACCCTCTATGCAACTTGCAGAAAGCTCATCACATCACTATGCTAACAACAACAATGAAGCCACCAACAGAGGCAGAACACATTTCAACACAATCAAGCACTGCATCAACCCCCTCCCAGACCCACCTATTCCTCACTTAAAAGGAAAGCGAAATGCCATAAACCTCTTCTTCAGTATCAGAATACAGAAGGTACAATAGCACAAGCCATCTTCATCTCTTATACCCACCCCTTCCAGTAGAATCCCACAATGGTCAGCCTTCAAAGGCCTCTCTCATGTAGATCTCACTAATGTTACCAACTCCCTCAAAACTACTCTATAAAGATGATGTCTGACCCATGTCCTTCCTCAAAACTGTCTTCGGGGACACTTTCTCCCCTCTACCCACTATAGTCGATGCCTCTCTTACTTAAGGAATCTTCCCAGAAGCTCTCAGTACAGGCCAGCACCTCCCTCTCCTAAAGAAACCAACACTATAAACTGATTCACCCACCAACTACCAGCCCACAACTACCAGCCCACCATTCACCTACCCTTCATCTGCAAGATTTTGAAAAAGCTGTCTATGTTCAACTCCAAAATCCCAATAATGCTATCCATCTTCTAGAAGACTACCAATCTGGTTTCAGATCATGCTACCTTACACAGCATAGGTGACGTCCTCGTACGAGGGTGATCACTGCCTCCTGATATTGCTAAACCTCTCAAATGCCTTTGGCACAAAAATCATTCCACCATCATAAGTACCCTGGGGTCTCAAATGGGATTCACTATCAACGTCCTTCACTAGTTCTTCTCCTACCTTTCCAGCCAACACTGGTTTGTTCACCTGAGCACCTCCAGGTCCTAAAAGAACCCTATTACCTGTGGAGTGTCCTAGAGTTCCATACAGTCCATGTCATCTTTGACCTCTACATGGAACAGTACAAACCAGGCTCAATGACATGAACTTGATGATTTTAAACCACAATTTTCACCAAATGTTAGTAATATAAACATTTCTGAAACTAGTGCCATTTGGTCTTTGTAGGAATTTTTGGGCAGTAAATGTCTTAAATAGGTGATACTATTAGTATTATTTTTAATGAAGATGTTAAATAGAAAAATGAATATGTCTATCAACTGTTTGTCTCAAGATGGAAGCAATTGATTGATTGATTGATTGTGGGTTTCTTAAAGTGCTAGAATCGACTCCCGAAGGAGTATCTCTGCGCTGTAGACCGCTGGGGAACCTGTCCTGGCTTTCCCTGTAAGATGGTCCCTACTGGGTATCTCCAAGGTGAAACCAGGCATCCCCGGCGTATGTGGGGGGCCGTTGTGGAGATGAGGCAAGCTAATGCCCAGAGTTGCCGAGTGTGATCCCTAGTTAGAGTAGGCAATGCGAGGCAGAGTTGATATACTGAATCTTAAAGAGTGAACAACTGGCCAATTAAGGAAAAATGCTTTTTGAGTTTGGAATTCCAAATCATCTTTGGTCTAGTCCAGCCCACATGATAAACATTTTTCGATCTGAAGCTCTTTTGAACACTTCTATTTCTTGGGGATGCCCTAGAGACACAGTATCCAGCATTGAATGCTTTTATATCTGTGAACACACGGCTTTATGATGAGTGATATGGTCATCCATATCTAGGCACACCCACTTTTTCTGGTCCAGTCTTACCTGGTACTCCAACAGTTCCAAGCTACAGTTAGTACTGCCACTTTCAAGGGCTTGTTGGGTTCCTCAATAGTAGGTAATAGACTGGGTTTGTAGTATGGGCTGTCATCTATGTCACTGGTGTATTATTGGGAAGAGCATGTCCAATGTTGTATCTAATACAGAGAAGATCCTGGTACAAGAAAACATTGAAGGCCATCAATAACGAGAAGGGAGAAAGGCAACCAATTTGGCTCCTCCCATGGAACAGATAATACCCTATTTCATCTCCCATCTCTTCATTAAAGTATGTGTAACACCTCAAGAAAAGAATTGTCAGCCTTTGTAGCATGTAGTGTGGGGACCTTTAGGCGGACATACCATAATGTATTTTTTGAGCCTCCTCTGTAAGAAGTCTTAGAACACATTTTCTATTCACTATGCAGTCCCAATTCCACACCTTAAATGGGGTGGGGAATGGGGATTTTGTGAGACCTGTGGCCTGGCCTTAGAAACATATGCCATATGTCCCTGAATACTTGATGATTAAACAATGGATCAAAGACTTCTCTCCATAACATTGTTTGCAAAGGAACGGAGAGGGGACAGTTTTCTGATGCTTTTTGACGTTCTTCAAAAAAGATCCATGAGAATTTATCTAAAACATCACTTGAGGGATTATTGTACAGGCTTGAGAGCATGTTGTTTTCATGATTTGAACCCAGGAAATCCTTTTGAGAATATTTTCTGTTTACTTTGTTCTTGTTTAAACCTTTTTTCTTTTCGATGTTCTCCTTGCACACGGTGTTGGTGGATAGTAATGAAATCCCCAAAACAAAGAAATAAAGAAGGCCATAATATGTTGATAAGCCGGCAGAGAACAAATTCTTTGTTCATAAATTAGAAGAGTCTACTAAAAGTATCTATGAAAAGACTCAAGACAGGAAATGTTTCACAGCACCATGCCTTTGTACTAATTCTGTGAATCTGAGAAACTTCCTAGAGTGGTCTGTTCTGAAACTGGAACTAAGCCTGATCTGATGTCTATAGAAATTTATATTAGTAGATTGCTAAATAACGTTGTAAGTCAGGGGAATTGTTCAAAGTAGGGAAGTACTTCAATACCCATAAAACAAAATATGGGCAATTCCAGCTCTTACTGGAAATACTGTATTTTACAGTGCTCCGGGCTGGATGTAAACATACACTCCTTACAATGTACTAACTAAACTAATAGGTATATTAAGTATCTACTATCACGATTCACACTTAAAACATATATTTTTATTTTTATTACAGAAACTAGAAAAATTCTCTGTATCACTACAGCAACTGGACTTCTCGTCGCTTCAGCTGTTGTGGTAGCTGTGCTCATTTGGTACTTTGGTAAGGATATGCTATAAAACCTGGCCTTTCCCCATTACTGTTGCTTAGTTCTAACCCTGGGCGTAGGACTACATCTACACTCGCGTAGTTTGCACAACTATGTGCTACGCGAATTGCACGTAACACAGTGCAAAAACACGTAGCGTAACGGGATTTTTTGCTTGCTCGCGGCCCTCAACGTCAAGTTGGCGACCGCGAGCGAGCAAAATAACATCCCGGCGAGACTTTTTCCTCTTTCGCGATCAGCAACATCAAGTTGCCGATCGCGAGCGTGGAAAATAAACCTCCCGGTGAGATTCTCAACGCGGGGAGGTCAGGTTTCTCATTGCGAGTGCTCTTGATCAGAAACTACCAGTCCGCGTTGAGAAAGCTGCAGCTCGAGTACAAATCTACAGGACTGGCAGAAAGCGACCGCATGCACTGTGCAAGATGCGGTTTGCAATGATTGCACAGTGCCGACAAGCATCCGGCACTGTGCAATCAGTGCGAACAGCATTTTGCACAGTGCACTACTCAGTTCGCTTGATTGATCCTGACTAGTTTCTTCCTCACCTCCACTACAGAAGAGGTAAACATGATCTTCTGCGGATGAGAAGAGAGGTCATATTATTGTGCCCTCTTCTAGGGGCTAGAATAGCGCTGGTGTCTGAGGGATCATGATCTGACCTCTCCATGGCCTTTTGTTTTTATTTGCAACTCCAGTATTTTAATTTATTGAAATGTTTTAAGGCCACATCCTACTACATGCACTCACACCAGTTCTGTTTTTTTTTAAATCCATGTTACTTCATATATTTGTAGAGCTATGTTTTAATGTACTAACACTATTCATGTGCTTGTTTCCTTCTACTTCCCAAGTGACAAAGTACTGCCTATTCAATGGCATTTCCTGCGGCTTATCAGGCTCATGTGTTAGTAAGACTCAATGGTGTGATGGGACGCCGCAGTGTCCCAATGGGGAAGATGAAAAGCAATGTGGTAAGTGTTGTCCATCAGTTATTAGTCTTAACAGTTGAGTTTTGCTTGTGCATCTACAAGGGGATATTAACCATTTCTCAGTGCACGAGGCACAGGCTTATGGGGTGGAAGAGTTTGATATTCCTCTGATGTACACAAAGGCGTTATCAAAACTATCCTTGTGCTAAAATGGGGCAACTCATAGGATCTATTCTTTCTGGATAAATACACAAATATAATTACTACATTTATGAGGAATAATTATTCTATCTTCCATTTTCCTGAAATCCTCAGTGATGTTGTCCTCAAACCTTGCTCTCCAGTCAAAACTATGAGCATATTTGAGGAATAGCATTAACTGCAAAGACTCCTAAATAGATTAGTGAATATGCTGTCAACAAAAAAGAACTTCCCTGGAAAGAAGACTATATTCCTTCTGCTAGCATTTGTATGTTCTTGCTGGGATTCAATCAATGACCTTACCACTCCCCTGACATTCTGTTCTTGTATGAGGTATTTAGTACGTGAATGATGGCTCCTCACCTTTGGCACAGGATGCAGGGGCTTCACTCTGCCTACAGTGGTTTCAATGTGGTACTTCTGAATTCAGGAGATTGTGGCTATTAAATTATATTTTTTATATCAATATTTTTGATGAGTTGGTTGGAATAATTGTCATGCTTTGTGTTTAGCATCTCACCATTTTTTTAAGTGGCTGTCAGAGATGTTACCATCAAACATAAATTACAACATGAATTGATATGTGTTGGACTTGGCCCTTTTGGCAGGTTCACCCCAAAACTTTTTGCGTTCTCCTAGCCTTTTTCTGTAACCTGGTGTTTGTGATTTTAGGCCTCTGAGCACTTTAGCACTGTGGTCCAGTGTAAAGTGTGTGCGCTCTCTGTGTATGTGTGGTGAGACTGGCCTGCCCTCCCATAGGAATGCATGGGGGATATGTGTGTCCCTGGTAGTTCCTGACATGAGAGGAGTGCAGGGGCGAGTTTAGTATGTATGAACTCGTGAGGATAAATGCTGCGCAATGGTGTGCGCAGATTTATGGTGACTGGTGGATAAATGCCACTTTTAGAAGTTGGCATTTCTGTGTCCTGTGTGTCTGCCTGCCTGATGTGAATTGCATGTCTGGCTTGTGATTGACAGGTGCTGGATGATGTGGGTGGCTCCAGGATCCAGGATGGGTCTGCCCAGTGGTGAATAGGGAGATCTGCATGTAGGTGGGAGGGAGGAGTTGCACCTGGGACCTGAATAGGAATGTGCCTTCCCTCCACAATGCCAGCTCCGCCCCCTGTGGTGTGTCTGAGCACCTAGCCTCCGCTTGACAAAGGAGAGAGGAGCTGAGCACAACAAAGTGCTCCAAAGCTCCCCTATACCAGTTCTGTGCTGTGACACAAAGGGTTTTCCTAATATAAATATAGGGGCTGTGTCCCTATAAAAGTGTGCAGTCTTGGTTCCTGATTCCTGGGGGGGCGTGCTGCTGCTGGGGCCCAGGAGGACCTGCCAAGAGGGCTGCCTCCCTGGGCCCAGCTCTGCCCCTGGGACCATTTTGCTCCATTTCTTTTCCAGGACTTTAAACCTAGTGCCTGGAAGTGTGCTTCATTGGCTATCTGTGCAAAGCGCTTTATTTTGTGAAGGAGCTCTTAAGTGGCCCCCTTGCAGCGTGGGGCTTCGAGCGCCTTCAGGGGAATCCCGATGTAGGGAATCCGCCGCAATTCTGATTTCATCGAGGGAGCCTACCCTTCCTTGCCACCTTGTTCGTTATGCCTAATGCGAGTTCCCACCCCGCTTATTTGAACCTCATGGCGGGTGCCCACCCCGTTAATGCGTAAATTATGGTGGGTGCTGTAATAAATAATCCAATAAATCCAGGTTATAGTTGGTACTGGTTTATTATAGACAGCACAGTACTCATTTCTTCTGTTCCCAGCAGGCATCTGCCAGTATCAGCTTTCACACAATAACAATTCTAAATGGAATTTACAGAAGGTGCATGTGCACAGAACTAAAGGGCATATATTAAAAGGGAAATACAATAGAGCATCTTAAAAGAGAAATGCAAGGAATATTACACATCTTCCTCCTTAAGAAAACATTAATATAAAGATTTGCATTTAGAGACACGACGGACATTCCAAACTTTTCCATCTTGTGTGACTACACTGTTGCGATTCATTTTAACAACTTTGATGGGTTTGCCAAACTTTACATCACCTTTAGTAATGAAACCAGGCTTTCGAATTCTCACCCAATCATCACAATTGAATTCAGGTTCCTTAACCTTCATGCGTTTGTCATAATCACTTTTGATTTTCTGTTGCTTAATTATAATTTTTTGTCCAACTTCAGAAACATCTGGTGTAGTTTTATGAGTGTTACAATTCTTTTTAAACCACCAAGGACACAATTTGGAAATGGGATTTCTACCCCTCAATAAACAGAAAGGTGAGACTTCGGTAGTTGTATGAGGTGTAATACGATACAACCAAAGTCTCTCCCTTAATTTCTCCTTCCATTCACTTCCAAATGTCCGGGCCCAAAGTATATCCTGTTTGAGAACAGTGTTGTATCTTTCAACTTGTCCATTTCCTTGAGGTTCATATAAGGCAGTTGTGATATGTTTAACCCCTTCAGTGCTAATGACAAGGGTAACTCGTCATGGAGTTTCCATTGATTTCAATGGAAATTACATGAAGAAGAGCAAATACCCTTAGCATCCAAGTGGTTAATACCACAATCTCTAAAGAACTTTTGAATTTCAGAAGATTTGAATTGTACTCCATTATCTGAAATCATAATTTCAGGAGTACCTTCTCGGGCAAACAACTCTTTTAAAAATAGAATCACATTGCTAGTATTGGGATGAGAAATAAGTTTGACCTCTGGCCACTTAGAATGATAATCAACTACTACAATGGCAAATCTACATTCTAAAGGTAAAAAATTGAATGGACCAGATATGTCAACACCCAATTTTTGCCATGGATGTTCAGGCCATTTAATTGGTATTAAAGGAGCTGGGTTACATTTGCAGGACTTGTCACTGTCTATGCATTCTGGACATTCCCTTACAAATCTGTCCACAAATTTATCTACACCTGGCCACCAGAAATTGGATCTTATTAACCTTTTCATGGATGACATGCCCATATGACATTCATGACTGAGTCTCAAAATAAGTTCACGAATTCCAAAGGGAGGTATACATTTGTCAGTTCTAAATATCAAATCACCCTCAGTAACTAATTCATCTTTAATATTCAGAAAAGGTAATAAATCTCCATGCACTTCTCCCTTATAAGGCCAACCCTTGTTGATAAAGTCATTTACTTGACAAAGTAGAGTATCCTTACTCATACTGCTCTTCCATACTTCTTCAGAAATACTCTTAAAATTATCAGACACAGACTCAGTAATGCTGACTACTACTTCATCTTCATCCAGCTCTTCAGCATAGTTACATGGTAATCTGGATAGACAGTCTGCAGTGACATTCAATTTGCCTGGAACATATTCAATATCAAAACTATATTCTTGAAGACGTGACATGAGTCTGGCTATGCGAGCAGTAGCTCTCAGTCCTCCTCCAGGGGATAAAATATTTACTAAGGGTTTATGGTCTGTCCTCAACATAAACCTTGCTCCCCAAATGTAGTTGCGAAAATGTTCTACAGCCCATACACATCCTAAAAGTTCCTTCTCAATGACAGCATATCCTCTTTCTGTGGTAGTAAGTGTACGAGAAGCAAACGCAACATTCCACTCCTCTTTCCCCGAGCGTTGTGATAAAACACAACCTAAACCGTAAAGGCTAGCATCAACCGTCAAAAGGCATAGCTTGTTCAAACTAAAAGGTCTGAGGGTAGGAGCATTCACCATATCAGTTTTTATAGACTCAAAAGCATCTTGTTGCCTGTCGCCCCACACAAATTCCACGTCTTTTCTAGCAAGTTCTCTTATGGGTTCCATCTTTGAAGCAAAATCTTTGATAAATTTACTGTAGTATTCACAAAGACCAGAGAATGATAATAGTTTCTCTTTACAATCTGGTGCAGGTGCTTTTAAAATTGCATCAACCAACGATCTTTTAGGAGATACCCCATCCTTAGAGATCGTGTGCCCTAAGTATTCTATTGTCTCTTGAAATAATTTACATTTATTGTTTTTGATAGTCAAACCAGAATGACTTAAGATCTTACATACATTTCTTAAATGTTCGTTATGAACTTCAATATTTTTTGAAAAAACAAGAATGTCATCTTGGAAGCATTTAACGTAATCTCCCATTTCTTTAAATAGATGAAACATGGATCTCTGGAAAACGGATGCCGCAGAGGCTAATCCAAATGGCATACGTTTAAATTGATACAAACCTTGAGGCGTTATAAATGCAGTTAATTGTTTGGACTCTTTTGTCAATTCTATCTGGTGATATGCCGATCTAAGATCGAGAGTAGAAAAGACTGTGGCACCTTCTAGCATGCTCACCACTTCATTGATGTTAGGTAGAGGATGGCAATCAACTACAATATTAGCATTTAATGCTCTTAAATCTATACATAGCCTCAAACTTTTATCAGGTTTGCGAGCAAGAACAATTGGGGAAACCCACTCAGATGACTCGATTTCTTCTATTACCCCATTGTCCAACATTTCTTTAAGAGCATTACTCAGTTCTTCTCTGACATTGAGTGGTACATTTCTGAGTTTCTGTACTAGAGGTACAGCTCCTTGTTTGAGTTTGATCCCATGACTGAAACCTTTTAATTTCCCTAACTTCTTGGAAAACACTGTAGGGAATTCATTTGCTAACTCCTCTCTTTTGTCGTCACCCTTTATAGTGACAATAGAATTTATATCTGAGCATATATTATCACATAACATAACTGGATCCTTAGATCGTGGGTTTAGCATTATACCTAATTTCCACTGATCTCTCCATCCAAGTACATCAATGCCCTTCTTAGCAACATACAAATTGATAACTGCGGACCTCCCTTTAAAACTAATGGTAGATTGTAAGTAACCTATAAAATCGATGGTGGATTTATTGAAACATAAGGCACTGATATCTGGAGGTGTAAGTTCTTTTTCCGATATCTTTGACCCAAATTTCTCACAAAAATAATCTTTCGTTGTTATAGTCCAAGGAGAACCAGAATCCGCCATCAACTCAAGATCAACACCAAGGAAACTCACAAGACATTTAGGTGAGTTGAGTATTTCCCCATCAACTACCCCTATATTCAACAGAGAGACAACCATTCCACAATCACTCGTCACATCACTACTTTTAGAATGTATACATTGAACGCAAGCGACTTCAGAAGAAGGATGAGATCTCACATATGAAACTTCATTCTTTTTAAAGTGATTGGTATTATGATCATTATTCCCTTTTTTCCAATCTCTACATGCTTTGGAAAAATGACCAATCCTGCCACACTTACTACATTCTTTACCAATGGCGGGACAGAATTTGAAAGAAGCAACATGATTATTACTTCCACATCTATAACATACAATCTGATTTTTCCCAATACTCTTATTGGAATGGGCATTGTTTTTAACATTGCTAATAGCTCCTATTTCATCAACCGTTTTATCATTCTTTGCCCCTTTAGAGTTATCCTCAATGGTTTTCATCCATTTGTTGGATTGTTCAAACGCTTTTGCTGTAGAAATACTTTCCTTTAATGTAGGATTTCCTAAAATCCATAGTTGCTCTTGTGTTTTTTTACACTTGACATTCACTATGATCTGGTCTCTTATCATTTCATCAGTAATTTCTCCAAAATTACATGAAACTACTAACGATCTTAATGCTGTTAAGAAATCATCAAAAGTTTCTGACTCTTTTTGTGCTCTAGTATAAAATTTATAGCGATTTAGAGCTATACTTGTTGTAGGTTTGAACCTTGTCTCCACTCGCAACATCGCTTCATCAAAATTTCCCAAGTCTCCAGGAACAGGAGGCAAAGTCCTAAAAATAGCTTGCCCTTCTGATCCTAGACAATGTAGGAAAATATTTTTCTTCCTTTCATTCCCCATCCTTTCTCCATCTATGGCTTTTAAATAGGTCAAAAATTCCTCTTTCCACCTGTTCCAAGGAATGGGTGGATCTCCTTTGCTTTGTAAAAATTTTGTAGGTGGATCGAATTGCATAGTTATGTATAAATGTTGTGATGTACACAACTTTTACAATATGTATAATGTGTAATGTGTAATCAAAATCACATTGAATAATGTTTTACTACTTATTATAAGAATCTAAGAGAAAATGAAATAAAAACAGTTAAAATACTCTATTTAAGTATTACAGTTCAATTCACCCAGCTCTGAATAACTTGTGGAAATAGTGGTTATCAGCGGTGAATTGAAAACATCTAGCTTCCTTTTGTGACAGTGTCGCTATGTCAATTCATAATAAATCACCCAGTAATGTCATCTACGGTGAAACGAAAACATTAAGCTTCCTTTTGTGACAGTGTCGTTATGTCATTTAAAATAAATCACCCAGTAATGAAGAGTTTGCAGTACTTGTAGAGTTCGATTTGTTGTCCGCGTTGAATTGAAGACACGGAGCTTTTCTCCGTGTTAGCGTTGCTATGCCAACTCAAAATGGCCGACTTTTGCGTGATGACGCATGCGCGCATACGTGATGACGTAGTTGCCGTCACTCTCGTAGTGTACAGTTCTTGCACGCATGCGTGATGATGATGTTGTTGTTGTCAGCCCTCGCGCAGTTCAAAGTTCCTCAGCTGGTCGGCATGCACGCGCCGGTTAAACGAATGCGCTACACGAAGCGGACATCTATTTAAAAGATGCAAAATCCTCAAAGTTGCTGAAATTTACCAAAATTCACCATTTCATCTGGGAAAAAGGTAGAGAATTCCTTTTTTTCTGTATAGTTACTCCCAGTCAAGCGTACCTTCAATTAAGCGTAGTGTAGGAAGTGGTGGTATGTTGAAAGTTGAATCATCACCAAACACTAGTCTTGACGCTAAATTTCTTGAGTAAAGCGCTTTCTCCTCACTTCACAGGATTGGAGTACTTGTGAATCAGGAATCCAATTTTCTGAGGTTCTTTATAAGGCAGGAGAATTAAATCCAATTTCCAGATGCAAAATGGTAAAATTAATTTAAATTGAAGTTGTACCACTCCTGTGCTGTTGTTGAGTAGTAAGGTACTGGACACCCTCGTCGCCAATTTTGTAATAAATAATCCAATAAATCCAGGTTATAGTTGGTACTGGTTTATTATAGACAGCACAGTACTCATTTCTTCTGTTCCCAGCAGGCATCTGCCAGTATCAGCTTTCACACAATAACAATTCTAAATGGAATTTACAGAAGGTGCATGTGCACAGAACTAAAGGGCATATATAAAAAGGGAAATAAAATAGAGCATCTTAAAAGAGAAATGCAAGGAATATTACACATGCCCACCCCGCACTTGCCTTGGTGAGAACGAGTGCCCTCCCCGCATTGGCGCCGAAAAGGAAAAATCACCGCCGCAGTCCCCATCGCGGAGCGGAAGTCAGGCACGTCTGCCTGACTTGGGGCGGAGCCTGGGGGCGGAAGGAGGAAGTACAGCGAGGCGGCCGAGGCCACGGAGGGCAGCACAGGGCTCCCGTGAGCAAGGGAAGCCCCACGTGGTGCTGGCATTTATGATCGATGCCCTGGGTCCCAGGAGGGGGCCCGGGCAAAGAGATGAAGCAGCCGAACCTGCCGATGGCAGCGCGGGCTCCCGTGAGGACAGGAAAGCCCCGCGTGCAGGAGAAGGGAGATGCAGCGCGATGCTGCTGCCCGGTCAACAGTGAGGCGAGAAGACCAGAGTGCCGGTCCCGCAGCAGAGAGGAGAGGGAGTCCCCAAGGAGTGGGGGCTCTCCTGATGCCCGCATGCCGGTGAAGTAAAGAGTCCAGCCTCCAGAGAGAGCCCGGTGAGTAGGGGCTATCTCCAGGGTGGTGGTGCCGTTCGAGGCACATTACCGGTGTCTGGGGGATTCAGAGTAGGTCGCTGCAACGTGATATACAGGGGTCTAGAGGCCCAGAGGGGCCTGTGCCCTCCAGTTCCTTTGGAGGGGCATGTTGTGCCTCAAGAGCCAGCGTACTCCAACACTTGGGGGCCAATCCTTTTGGGGCATATTTGTTTGAGAGAGCCCACGAGCAGGGCTCTTGCCATTTTTCCCACTGCCCCCATGATAGAGGGAAGCGGTCCCAGCTGGCGCAGATTGATTTAGGAGTCCCGGAGAGGGACAGAAGCGGTACAGTGGTGCCAGGGCTCATTTGGAGATTCGCAGCTGCCCAGCAAGTAGTTGGCCGCTGCAACGTTTAGGTCTGCGCAGATTGCGCACCCTTGACTTTCGCTGCTTTGGCAGCGCACCCTGACTTTTGGGACATAGGGCATTTGAGCCCCTTTTTGAGATGGCCAGTTGGCCAGGGGGGCTGTTAGGATTGTAGGGCGCCAGGTTCTAATGTGAAGGTGGTGCTAGGAAATTTAATGTATGTAGTATGATTTACGCACCCTGTGTTATACCTCTAAATGTGGTCTTTTATGATTATGAGGTTGACCCTACTGTGGTTAGGTTTGAGATATTCTCTACTGTGTTTTATTTCCCAAACGTGAGTTATGTTTAGGAGATTAGGGTCTAATGTGTTTAGGCTTGTGAGAGGATTGCATAATGTGTTTATACTGGTGAGGTTGGCGCAGAATGTAATTCGCGCCTGATGTGATGCTGTGCATAATGTAGTTTATGTTGCAGGCTGATGCCAAGTACAGTGATTACCAGTGGTTACTGGTTGTATGCTTATGACATGTTTTACTTTTACTAAGTTCGCTTTTGATGGTTCTGACAGTGGTCCAGTGGGCCCTGTCAGGTGTAAATAATCCCTTGTAGATATGACCTAGTTCCAGGTGGCACCATGTATAATATGTGTTTACTATTCTAATGTGTTATGAGAATACAAAGGCTATTTTTGATTTATCCTTGTGTGGAGTGCCTTTTGTAGTGTGCCTGGGATGTTGTTGCTGTGTGCATGCGCAAATGCTTTACACATGGCCACCGGGATAAGCCTGACTGCTTCTGCCAAGCTACCAAGGGGGGTGAGCAGGGGTTATCTTTGGCGTGTAACTCCCTTGCCCTGACTAGAGTGGTGGTCTCTACCTGGCTTTGGCGCAAGCCTTAGCCAACCAGAGATCCCATTTCTAACAATATGTGTCAAAAAACTTTAAGGGTACCCTCTGATAGCCTTGCACAGAGCAGGCAGGATTAATTTAAGAGGCAATGTGTAAAGTATCTGTGCAGCACTTCAAACAGTAAAACAGTGAAAATGCCACACAAAGAGATACCACACCTAGTGAGATGAATAGAGATTAATGTACTGAACAATACAAGACCACAATGACAATAATTCAATAAGTAGAACTGAAGTTATTAATTTTTTGAAATTAAACTGAAATGTAATGCTTAAAAGCAGAAAGCGCCAACTAGGGCTATCTGGTCGCGTCAGAACAGGTCAAATCTGAAAGTTAAGACCAACCACAATCGAGTGTGAGCTGGATACAGAGACCAGCCTTGGCCCGCTGTAAAGTGCCTTCTTTGCATCAAGGATGAGATGCAAAGAGCAGAGGAGGTGATGCGCCGTTGACGATCTACAGATTTAGGTGATGCATCATCGTTGATCCATGGAATGAAGGTGGTGCCTCTGCTCCGAACTGTGCAATTTAAAAGATATGTTGGAAATGATGCCACTGTGACGCACATCTTGCGATGCGTCAGATTCGATCCTTGCAACGATGAAATTCATCCGCAGTTGTAGAGATGCGCCAGTTCTTAGCTGCTGCATCGATGGCGATGCATGGATTCTGCTGAAGCAGCACTTTAACCCACTTCTCAGGGGCCCAGGACTGGATTGGCACTACTTGGCAGGGCAGACTCACAGATGGAAGAGTCCCAGTGCTGAGGCAGGTGAGTTGGAAGTGTTTGATGTCCCAGAGACTTCAGAACAGGAGGCAAGCCAGCAAGCCCCTTGAGTCACTCTGGTTCGGGGTTTAAAGTGATGTGGGTCCAGTCCTTCTAACACAGGCTAGGAGGTAAGCAGAGAGCAGGTCAGAATAGCAAGAAAGCAGTTCTTCCCAAGCAGCAGTTCAGCAGAGTGGCACTCCTTCAGCAGCATAGCAGTCCTTCTTCCTGGCAGAGTATGCACAGGTCCAGAAGTGTACTGAAGTGGTGGCACCAGAAGTCTGGTTCTTATACCCTGTGGGGCCTTTCAAGTGGGGGAGACTTCAAAGAGGGGCTTTGAAGTACACAGAGGTCCACCCTTTCTGCTCTAGCTCCAGACCCACTACTGGGGGGGTGGGGGGGGGTAAGCAGTCCTTCCATAATCGAGTCTGAAAGCACTAGAGAGAGAGAGAGGAACAGCACTATGCCCTGGCGGTGGTTGGCACTCTGGGAATAGAGCTTCATGTGAATGGATTACAAATGGATTAGTTCCCGAGGTTACAAGTGATTGCTCTCCATGAGGCCCACAGCCAGGGTAATAAATCAGACTGGGTGATATTGAAGAGCAGGATATTCAGACGGGTATGAGACAAGGCTACCCTCTCGCCCCATTGGCAGTAGAACAATTAGGGATCAGGTTGAGGTCAGTAATGTACAAATGGAGAATAGCTGTAGGAGTGAATAACCACATAATATATGTATATGAAACTCTTATAACCTTGAGAAAAATAGTGAACCCGGTGCTTGTGCTATTAAGAGAATTGAAGCATATTCTGACCTTTACCCATGCCATCAAGTGACACACTGCACATAAACACTTTTTTAATCCTTCATTATTGGGGCATGTACAGAGTGTGCTGTGCATGTAGAGTTACACATGATTTATTTATGGAGATTGGGGCGGTGTTAAATGTGTGCTCTTCAAAGACATATGTATGGCTTCTTGTTTTCTACATATTTATATAAATACTGGTAAAACCCCACCAAACTGAAAACAACCTTTATGAATACAAAGCAAGAAACACTGATCAACTCCAATTTATCTGAATTTACGCCCCATACAAACAAGGATTGGCAATGCCAATTGGTCTGGATTTAAAGTGAATATGCATGGTAATGTAAAGCATTACAAGTAAATAGAATGGGAATAGATCATTATTTGTGTAGAAGGAAAGAATTGTACAATAATGTTGGTGTAGGTTAAAAGATCAGGTGAACTTGCAGTTTCAAACCAGACTTAAATATCTATGTAGGTTAATAACTGTCCCCCCCCCCCATCTGTGCTGTTGCCAAAGAAAAACAGAATAAATTATGTAGTAGTCTTAGACACTTTGTGTGCCCCTAAACGTTTGCGCTTAAATAAACAAAATGATTACCGCTGCGTGGAGGGCAAGCACCTTTTTAGGTCTCGCCTGTCAATGCACATGCGCATTGAGCAGAGCGAGACTATGGGGGCTTAAACAAAGCTTACCTACACTGGCGATTCACTGGCGATTTGATGAAGTGCATGTGCACTTTTAACTCAATGCGCAAGCGCAATTAGTTAAAATGCGCGTGCACAGCATCAAATCGTCAGCTTAGTGCCGCCAGCAGCTCTTCCCGCTCCGCCCCCTGCTGCATCAAAGGCTTGGCGCTCTGCCTCAGCCCAGCCATTCTCCTCCCCTAATTACCCCCTGCTGCATCAAAGGCTTTTTCACGGCCGGCCGGCCGTGCTTTCAGTTTCACGGCTGGCCGGCCGTGTCTCCTTTTCTTTTTTTTTTTTTTTTTTTTAATCCGCTGCATGTTCACTTCTTATCATAGTTTTGTCGTTTCTAAGTTCTATCAATCACAGGCTTTATAACACTTCTTATCATAGTTTTGCCGTTTCTAAGTTCTATCAATCACAGGTTCTACTGTTATCATTTTAGTTGTACTGAATTTCCCAACCTCAGAAGCATGAACGCCTAAATAAGTCTTACTGAGATTCAATATCATAACCTGCAGATCATGGAAGATGTGAGATACATTTTTAATGTGATGCAATATCTTGCTGGCATCCTGAGCTTGACTCATCTAATAGAATGCTTAGAATGCTTGCATTAAGTAACTTCTATTTGCCTGCCTTGTAGTATTAAAGTTGGGGACATGAAGCGTATGGAAACAGCATTGGAATGCGCTCACTAGTAATCTCCCCATCACTTACACCACCGCATCCACCACCACATCCACCACCACCACATCCACCACCACCACATCCACCACCACCACATCCACCACCACCACATCCACCACCACATCCACCACCACATCCACCACCACATCCACCACCACATCCACCACCACATCCACCACCACCACCACCACATCCACCACCACCACATCCACCACCACTACATCCACCACCGCATCCACCACCACCACATCCACCACCACTACATCCACCACCACTACATCCACCACCACTACATCCACCACCACTACATCCACCACCACCACATCCACCACCACATCCACCGCCACATCCACCACCACCACATCCACCACCACCACATCCACCACCACATCCACCGCCACATCCACCACCACCACATCCACCACCACTACATCCACCACCACTACATCCACCACCGCATCCACCACCACTACATCCACCGCCACATCCACCACCACCACATCCACCACCACCACATCCACCGCCACATCCACCACCGCCACATCCACCACCGCCACATCCACCACCACTACATCCACCGCCACATCCACCACCACCACATCCACCGCCACATCCACCACCACCACATCCACCACCACTACATCCACCACCGCATCCACCACCACTACATCCACCACCGCATCCACCACCACTACATCCACCGCCACATCCACCACCACCACATCCACCACCACCACATCCACCGCCACATCCACCACCACCACATCCACCACCACTACATCCACCACCGCATCCACCACCACTACATCCACCACCACATCCACCACCACTACATCCACCGCCACATCCACCACCACCACATCCACCACCACCACATCCACCACCACCACATCCACCACCACCACATCCACCACCACCACATCCACCACCACATCCACCACCACATCCACCACCACATCCACCACCACATCCACCACCACATCCACCACCACATCCACCACCACCACATCCACCACCACTACATCCACCACCGCATCCACCACCACCACATCCACCACCACTACATCCACCACCACTACATCCACCACCACCACATCCACCACCACATCCACCGCCACATCCACCACCACCCCATCCACCGCCACATCCACCACCACCACATCCACCACCACCACATCCACCACCACTACATCCACCACCGCATCCACCACCACTACATCCACCACCGCATCCACCACCACTACATCCACCGCCACATCCACCACCGCCACATCCACCACCACCACATCCACCGCCACATCCACCACCACCACATCCACCACCACTACATCCACCACCGCATCCACCACCACTACATCCACCACCGCATCCACCACCACTACATCCACCACCGCATCCACCACCACCACATCCACCGCATCAACCATCACATCCACCATGACATCCACCGCCACATCCACCGCCACATCCACCGCATCCACCATCACATCCACCATGACATCCACCATCACATCCACCATCACATCCACCGCCACATCCACCACCATCGCATCCACCACCACATCCACCACCATCGCATCCACCACCATCGCATTCACCACCACATCCACCACCACATCCACCTGACAAAGGTATTAATTTTGCTATTTTCAAAACCAACACATAAATAAAAAATAAAAAAACGTTCCTAATGCGAGACCTATTGCATTTTCAATGCTTGTTTGAGGAAGCATACACTTTCTACCCAATCAAAACATGTACTCCTGGCTCCCAACATGTGGGCGGACCCAAAGACCTTCTCTAGTAATGCTCACATAATTGTCTGACGAACCAGACCATTCAAATGAAGTAAGCATTAATGTATAATATTTTAATTTGTACAGAAGGACCTAAAACCATGTAGCTATATATCATAAAAGGCAGCAGCAGAGTCAAATGGTCAAATTAGTCATTTGTATTTTAATGTTTAATATGGTCACACATTATGTTTCTTATTCCTGTTCCGCAAGTTTGTTGCAGCGGTTCAGGATCTACAGATATGTTTACTCATTTATATAAACACTTTGGAAGAATTAATATCATATTGCATCTCTTCTCAGTATTTTTCTATTCTGTTACTTGGTCTGAAGAATCTTTGTTTAGGAGTCAATTGCACAGCACCTTCCGAATATACCTTACCTTAATCATTCCATCATCTTTAATGAGTGTTCAGTATCTGTGGAAAGTGCGTTAGCGCCAGCTGCCTGGGAAAGTTGGGGAAGCAAACTTGCCGCTTACATCTACAGTATAACAGAGCCAGAAGAAACTCTCAGATGATCAGGATCTTTCGTGTCATTCAACAACTAGCAGCTCATTAAGACCTTTATTGTTATATTATTGTTATACCGCAGGATCACTTTTCAAATAGGTCAAACACATCTTTAGCTCCACGTCAATTTAAACAATTTTTATATCACAGCACCACCTTGTGGACATACTGGTAAACGCATGTAAGACATTCTCTAGTCTTGAGTACAATACGCTCATAGAGCTCCATCAGCCCTCAGCTTGTCAGAACCCATTGCTTTGATACAGTCTGTCACATCTGCATCAGCCTAAAGGAGCAATTCTTTCTCATTCTTATGCTACTGGTCATTAGGTATCTCTGTCCTATGTGAATAGTCCAAGAGTTGTAAGGTTATGGGCATGTACATCAATTCATCACAATGCCTGGAGTAGCGGAAGTGACATCATATTCCATTTGCCTTTACTTTCACTCACTCACCATACATAATTACACATACACACACATTAACACACACAAACGTTCATGCTTGCTCTCACATAAACACACTCCCACCGGCAAGCACACAAACAACATCCATTTCAAAGGATTTTGTACTTACTTTATCTGAAGAATGGACAATTTTCCAGCCAATTGTAATTCACTCTTTATTACACTAATAGCGAATAATCTAATATTATCCACTATTGGTGTAGTAAAATTGACAGAAGATAATGAAATGCGAGCCCCAACAGATGTGGATAAACTCGAGCTTTCCTTGAGTTTCTGGCACTGATTTTGCCACTTCTGAGGTCATGGGTTGCAAGGGCAGTGCCAGGGGTCACAAGGGGCCCGCCAGGGGTCGCAGCTGTGATTAATGACGACCCCTAGATGACTTCCATGGTTATGAGTATGCCAGGACCCACAGACAAAAATGTAAAGTTACGTTTGAGGTGATTCTCTAGCATCCATAGTTCAACAACAAGCAGGTGTTCACCTAGTCCCAATGCCTTGGCTTTGCAAGGCTGCTCCATCGTTAAGGTGGTCTGAGTGTAATCTGTTTCTGTGGGCCTGAAGGATTTCACGATGAGGCGAGATAAAGATTTAAAAAGTTGGAAAGTTCTTTGGTTGCGCATACTGCTTCCATTATCATTGAGTACAGTGGAATCTTTTCACCTTCCTGATTGGGGTTCTGTTGATTTTGTACGGCCTTTTTAGCTGCTTTTTACCGTTCGTATTTTCCTTCATTTTCTTTTGAGGGATCTGGCATTTGTTTTTCAAAGATTTGGCATTGTTGGACCATCCAGGCTTCCTTTTGTGGGACCATAGTTGGGTTGTTTTCATAAGAAAAATCTTATTTCACATCCCAATTTGTCATTGCTCATTTTGCTACCATGGAAAGCCAGAATTCACCTAAAAATAGCCTGCATGACTCACAGAGCCACTCACCATAAGACACCCAGCTATCTCTTTTAGAAACTCACTATCTCTGGGGGTAATAGATCCACAAGAAGTGCAGAAACCCTATTACTGAAGCCCCACAGATTCAATAAGACGAAAACTTATAAACGCTCCTTCTCAGGGATGGCTCCTAGGATCTGGAACGGATGTATGACGTTACAGCTCATACTTTTACAACGCATGCCATTACAACAAATTTTTTACAACGCAAAAACTTTTACAACGCATGTATTTACAACGCATGTTTTTACAACGCAGGTACCTTTACAACGCATACCATTACAACGTAAGTATTGGTAAGTATATATTAATTTTTTTTAATTTAAAATAATTGAAAATATTATAATTTAATTTAATTTAATTTAATTTAATTTTATTTTATTTAATTGATTTAATTTAAATTTAATTTTATTTTATTTTTACCTTATACCCCTGTACCCCAAAAACCCAAAACTGACCCTGAACCCTAAAAATACCCCTGTACCCCAAAAACCCAAAACTGACCCTGAACCCTAAAAATACCCCTGTACCCCAAAAACCCAAAACTGACCCTGAACCCTAAAAATAACCCTTTACCCAAAAACCCAAAACTGACCCTGAACCCTAAAAATACCCCTGTACCCCAAAAACCCAAAACTGACCCTGAACCCTAAAAATACCCCTTTACCCAAAAACCCAAAACTGACCCTGAACCCTAAAAATACCCCTTTACCCAAAAACCCAAAACTGACACTGAACCCTAAAAATACCCCTTTACCCAAAAACTGAAAACTGACCCTGAACCCTAAAAATACCCCTTTACCCAAAAACTGAAAACTGACCCTGAACCCTAAAAATACCTCTTTACCCAAAAACTGAAAACTGACCCTGAACCCTAAAAATACCCCTTTACCCAAAAACTGAAAACTGACCCTGAACCCTAAAAATACCCCTTTACCCAAAAACTGAAAACTGACCCTGAACCCTAAAAATACCCCTTTACCCAAAAACTAAAAACTGACCCTGAACCCTAAAAATGCCCCTTTACCCAAAAACTGAAAACTGACCCTGAACCCTAAAAATACCCCTTTACCCAAAAACTGAAAACTGACCCTCAACCCTAAAAATACCCCTTAAAAAAACCCAAACATATAAAATTTAAAATATAATTATATACTTACCAATACTTACGTTGTAATGGTATGCGTTGTAAAGGTACCTGCGTTGTAAAAACATGCGTTGTAAATACATGCGTTGTAATGGTTTTTGCGTTGTAAAAGTTTCGTTGTAATGGTAGTGCGTTGTAAAGTTGCGTTGTAATGGTTGTTTCCCTCTGGAACGCACTACCCCCAGAAACCAGACTTATCACATCTACTGCATTTTTCAAAAAGGAAATAAAGGCGATTCTCATGGAAATATTCACATGATATCATCACCTAAGGACACCATGACTTCTCCACTACCCCTTCTGGTAGTTCTTTTAGTGTATGGATGCAAACAGACAACTTACATTGCACAGATGCTCTCTCGACCCGCACCCTTCTCTTGGTTTTATTTTTACACAATGGGTTACTCATATCTGATCTACCTTATTTGTTTGCTGTATGTTTGCACATTATGTACATGTATATTAGTTTCGACCTATCTCTTTCCTGCCAGACCCTATTGACGGAGGCATTGTGGAACTGACGGCGTGGGTGTAACATACCCCTGTTTCTCGCCAGGACCGGCTCGACTTCTCGCCGCACCCGCTCCGCGGGTGCCGCTTCGAGTTGGTGTGAGGCAGCGGGCTCCAAGGCGGCTCCCAAGGCGGACCGGGTAAGAGGCTCAGCGGGGCTGCGAGCGTGCAGGGACTCCAGTGACCAGGAGTCCCTGCGAGACCGGGTCACAGCTGACGGTCCGCTCTTCCTGCTGGCCCGCCCCCCGCCCCCTGCACCTGGTAAAAGGAGCACTCTACCTGCTATCTTTGGGACGCTTTCCTGCCAGACCCTATTGACGGAGGCATTGTGGAACTGACGGCGTGGGTGTAACATACCCCTGTTTCTCGCCAGGACCGGCTCGACTTCTCGCCGCACCCGCTCCGCGGGTGCCGCTTCGAGTTGGTGTGAGGCAGCGGGCTCCAAGGCGGCTCCCAAGGCGGACCGGGTAAGAGGCTCAGCGGGGCTGCGAGCGTGCAGGGACTCCAGTGACCAGGAGTCCCTGCGAGACCGGGTCACAGCTGACGGTCCGCTCTCCCTGCTGGCCCGCCCCCCGCCCCCTGCACCTGGTAAAAGGAGCACTCTACCTGCTATCTTTGGGACGCTTTCCTGCCAGACCCTATTGACGGAGGCATTGTGGAACTGACGGCGTGGGTGTAACATACCCCTGTCTCTCGCCAGGACCGGCTCGACTTCTCGCCGCACCCGCTCCGCGGGTGCCGCTTCGAGTTGGTGTGAGGCAGCGGGCTCCAAGGCGGCTCCCAAGGCGGACCGGGTAAGAGGCTCAGCGGGGCTGCGAGCGTGCAGGGACTCCAGTGACCAGGAGTCCCTGCGAGACCGGGTCACAGCTGACGGTCCGCTCTCCCTGCTGGCCCGCCCCCCGCCCCCTGCACCTGGTAAAAGGAGCACTCTACCTGCTATCTTTGGGACGCTTTCCTGCCAGACCCTATTGACGGAGGCATTGTGGAACTGACGGCGTGGGTGTAACATACCCCTGTTTCTCGCCAGGACCGGCTCGACTTCTCGCCGCACCCGCTCCGCGGGTGCCGCTTCGAGTTGGTGTGAGGCAGCGGGCTCCAAGGCGGCTCCCAAGGCGGACCGGGTAAGAGGCTCAGCGGGGCTGCGAGCGTGCAGGGACTCCAGTGACCAGGAGTCCCTGCGAGACCGGGTCACAGCTGACGGTCCGCTCTCCCTGCTGGCCCGCCCCCCGCCCCTCACGCCTCCTATATAACAGACGTAATCTCCCGCAGCGCGGGACGCAGCTCGGGGCGAAGAGCGGGCCGTTTGAGGCCGTTCGAGGACGGCAGCGGACGGCCCTGGCCCACCCCCCCTGCTATTCCTACCCCGCTTGTTGCTCTTGGGGTAAGTTGGGCCAGTTAAAGAGAGCTAACCCACCTAGTAGTCTGTGAGAGGGCCCCAACACAATACAACACTATAGTAAGTATTATGAGCACCAGGATGACTCGTAGTAAGGCCGCCAATAGGGGTTCACAAGTCAGCGGCCCGATGGATGACTTCATCACCCGCACTAACATAGCCATTGATGAAGAAATATCCAAACTCCAAACCCGGGTATCCCTAGAACTGGCAGCCGCACGTAGGCTGTCTGAGGTAATGGCTCACTCGAAAAAATCCTCTCTAGGCCATATAGCCTTTGCTGTCACCCCTGTCATTTCTATAGTTCGCCCAGATAGTATTGTTATTCAGGCCGACCTCCACCATCCCCCGACCACTCCTTCTTTCATTCCCCCTTTAGAGCAAACACGCACTGTAGAAGACCCAAGTTTCCCTGTACTTTCCCATCTTCAGCCCTCCACCCTTAACTTTCCTGCCCAAGAAACTTTAACCACCTCTTGTGCTTCCAGCACACATTCTAAAAGGAAGCGCCAATCACGCTCAGCCTACTCCCGCAAAAAGGCTAAAGTGGCAGGCTCCCAACATCTTACAATGGCTAATACCCAGGTATGTACTGCCTTACCCGAGGGCCCTATAATCCCACAGCCAGCATGCCAAATAATGGGTGACGGCTTAGCTACTACCACACCAGAGGTTGAGGGGTTGCAGTTACAGTACCAGGGACCAAATAATAAAGAATTTATAGACCAAGTTTGGGAAACACTAAAAAAACTTCTTTCACCACTCGACTTAAGACTATCTAGAATAGAAAACAATTTACTCGAGATGGAAAAGAGCATTATCGCTCTGGCCACTCTTGGCCTAAGAACTCTTGAAAACCAGGGCGTGTCTTTATCTGACCCACAATTGCCAGCTCCTGCTGTACAAATTGAGCAGTACCCCGTGCCAGCACCTGCTGCTTCCAGGCCTGTTCCCAAGCCAAGGACGGTGGCTGTGGATCAAATTTCTACGACCGCTAAATCCCAGGCTCTACAGCCGCAGGTTCCCGCACGGATTCCGAAGCCACAAAATACAACTTCAAATCTGGCCCCACCTACCGCTAAATCCCAGGCTCTACAGCCGCAGGTTCCCGCACGGATTCCGAAGCCACAAAATACAACTTCAAATCTGGCCCCACCTACTAGACTTCATCATACTGAAACCCAGGGCCACCGTTCAAAAGAAAATTTCAGAGGTGGCTATATTGATCTCCCTCCTGAGGCCAATGAGTATGTAGTTGTGTTGACAGGCGTCCCTGTCCTTGGCACTGACCAACACGAAAATCATTGGTCTTTGAAAAATAAAACAATGCACTGGCTCAACGTCCATAGGCCGGCTTCTAATGGGAGGAGAAGCCGGGTAATGATGGTCCGCAGAATACCTTGGGTGGGACCAACAAAGAAATCCAAACATGGGGACTGTGTAGTTGTAACTTTTGACGACCCACATACAGCACGCCACATCTGGTCTTGGCCAACCAGTGAAGAATCACTTGTTATCCCGAGGCCGCTATCTTATTTTTACCCCCCACGCCAAGAATACACCCAGGCGGTCAATTGGTCCTTGGTGCAGCACCCGCCACGGAACATCCATCCTATGAGGCCAACGGACACCTTTTCACATTGGAATGGCCTCTTAACCTATAATAGTTTTGGAGGCCTGGAGGAGGTCGATTGACTTTTTGTGCCCACTATCACTCCACAAGTAGGAAAAGCTTTGTCCTCCACGGTTCCGGAACCATCTGGAAACCAGACTTACAGCCCTCAAAATAATGTTGGCGTACCTTTGCCTCAATCGCCACGTGTCCTGGATCTGCCCAAAACGGCTACTTCAGACTGTACAGGGATGAAACTACGGCCAGACCCCCACTCTCTAACCGTATCTCCTCCCGTTCAGCTCAATCAACTGGAGAGCGAACAGCCTGGTAGTGCTGGCCCCATCGAATCATATCGTACTAAGATCTCCTTTATACCAACTATTCAGGATGAAGAAAAATCTCTTTTTTCTTTGCACGTTCCTAAAATCCTTCCACCCGGCGATTCCCCATTGAAGATTTTAAACTGGAACGTGGCTGGCCTTGAACGTAACCTTGATAATCCGGAATGGAACACCTTCCTGGCACCCTATGACATCTGTTTGCTTCAGGAAACATGGTGCCAGGAACCTAGACACAGAGTGGGTTTTTCGACCTTTTATGTCCCGGCTGTACACCAACAAGGTTCCAAAGGACGCCCGTCAGGTGGTCTTCATATCTGGATTAATATAGCTCTTGACTTCAGCGTCCTCCAAAGAACTACTGAATCTCCCGACCTCCAATGGCTAACGCTCCAACATAAAGGGGGACGGAAGCTAGAACTGTTTAACATCTATCTAAGGGACAGCAGGAACGGAGGATCTTCAACCTTATCAGGTCTAAACAACATCTTGGCTGGCTGCAACGCTGAGTCTCTCATCCTGCTGGCAGGCGATTTTAATTGTTGTTTTGAGCCTCTAGCTGTAGAAGATATCCTGGACACTAACGAGGAGGACAACAGGAGGGGAATCCCCATCTTGAATCTTGACCCGATCCCGAAATGGTCACAACGGGCGATCGACATAAACGCTCTCTGTATGGAGCATAACCTAAGAGCAACGAATGGGCGTTCCAGATCAGACTCCAAGGGCACCCATACATATAACAGGACGGGTCATTCTTCCAGAATCGATTTTGTCATGCTCAACTATACCCTCTGGTCTTACCATCAAGACATGGAGGTTATAGAATCCTGCGATAGTGACCACAACCCCCTTGCGGTAACTATTTCTAATCCTTGGCACCAGGCCTCTCAAGAAAGCACAAATCAGATATGGAAATCGACACGTGAGATCCTTCCCTCGAATTGTGGGAGACGTCTCAAATGGGCAAGAATCGTATCAGATGAGGCACGGATGACGCAAGCTAAAACCATCCTACTCCAGGCTGAATCTAAGTTTAGTTTCACAAACGGTGATACTAAGAAGTCTTTAACACTATTCTTAGAGACAATAACTGCGCTAAGTGGGCTATTCACCTTTTTTAAACCCAGCGCCAGAAGCGCTGTAAAAAGTGTTCCAAGATCAAATGGAAAGTGGTTTACAGCGAGTTGCCGTAATGCCAAAAGTAAACTCGTGGCTGCTGTCAAAGGGAAGGACCAAACCACTATCAGGTCTGCAAGGAATCTTTACAGGAAATCTGTGTCCGAGGCAAAGCGGACATACGATTTCAATTTCTGGTGTGACCTAACGGAGGCAAGCACAAAGAAAGATGCCAAGGGGTTTTGGGACTTGCTAAGGTCAAGAGAAAAACCCGTAGATCACCAATTGACCTGTAACATTCCTGGTGCTGTTTGGTTTGCCCATTTTTCGAACTTGTACACAGCTAAACCAGGGCTCATCCAACTAGACCCGCCATTAGGGTTTGGTTCTACAGTTCTACCACCTAATGATGATGTATTTACTACCCTAGAAGTGGCGAAGGCAATTAGCTGTATTGTTCCCAATAAAGCGGCAGGCCCGGATGGGATCCCGGGCGATCTGATAAAAATTAATCCCACATTTTGGAGCAGACTTATTGCAGACCTACTCAATGAGGCTACAATGGGGGGATCCTTACCTGATTCCTGGAGGGGCGCTGAAGTCGTCCCTATTTTTAAGAAGGGTACCAGGGAGGACCCAGCAAACTACCGCCCCATTAGCTTGTTGGACTCAACGCAAAAGGTGGCCGGGAAAGTAGTATTGGGCAGGATCCTGGAGTGGGTGGTCGATAACCAGATACTATCTGATTTCCAAGCGGGGTTCAGAGCAGGGACAGGTACCGTCGAGCAGACTTTCCGCCTTCTAATGCTCTATTGGAAGGTAGTGGTGCTAGGAGGAGGCAGTTTATACCTAGTCTTTATAGATTTGAAGACGGCCTTCGACCTAGTCCCACGAGCACTACTGTGGAAGGTCCTTGACGGTTTAGGTCTACCTCCCTATCTTCTGGCCCTATTGGTAAAATTTCATGCAAAAAACTTCGCCCAAATCAGATGGGGTGCCCAGGGAGAAAAAACATCGCGCATCCCAGTAGACAGGGGTGTCCGCCAGGGATGTGTGCTTGCCCCCACTCTGTTTTCGTTATACGTGAACGGAGTGGTGGAGCATCTTTTACAACATCCTGCTGATGCACCATCCCTGGCCGGGAGGAAAATCCCGACACTCCTGTTTGCTGATGACACCCTCCTGATTTCGAAGACACCGACAGGTATACAGGCGCTACTTTCCAGCTTTAAGGCCTTTTGCGATACCAAGGGCCTAGCAATAAATATTGGTAAGACCAAATTCCTTGTTCTGAATCCCCCGAAGAAATCTGTAAAACCCCCCACTCTAGACTCCGTTCCATTAGAGCGGGTCAAAGAATTTGACTATCTGGGCATTCGCCTTTGCGACAGTATGAATTGGAAGGCCCATCACCAGAAAGTGTTTTTAACCCACAAGAGGGTTGTTGGCGCTCTCCTCAAAGAACAACGTGCCTCTTCTACAAAACCGATCGGGGCACTGCTTGACATCTATAGGGCTAGGATTGTGAGTGCAGCGTTGTACGGAGCAGAACTTTGGGGAACCCAGAGAGTGGACACCTTGGCCCACCTAGAAAATAAATTTCATAAAGACTTGATGAGGCTACCCCAAAGCACTCCCACTATTCCACTCTTGCTTGACGCTGGCACTCGCCCTATCTGTGATCAAGCCAAACTACGTCCTTTATTGCTGTGGTCCAGAATTTGGAATGTTCCTGAACTTCATAGTTACGCGGATGCCCTAAAGGATGTCTTGTCCCACCCTGGCTGGCATAAGATCGCCTGGCTTAGAGAGGTGAAGAAGGCGCTTACCTTGCTTGGTTTGGGTTCTGCGTGGGAAAGCAAAACTGCACCTTCCAAACAGGAGCTGAAGAAGGCATACTGGACTTGGGTTGACAGCGAGAGACTGTGTAAATCAAACCATCCAAAAACTGTTGCCAACTTCCTGATGGTCAAATGTAACCCCTCCAGAGAAGCTTACTTGGACTTGATACACAGCTCCCATGATAGGGCTCTGTATATTAAATTCAGGGTTGGGGTTTTACCCTTGTGCCAGTTCACTTCTACTTGGAAACCGCCCTTGCAAACTGTTCCCGACTGTCCATTTTGTGAGCTGAAAACTGAATCTGTTGCACACTTTCTATTCGAGTGCCGAGCCTACTTAGCTCCCAGACGGAGGTGGTTGAAGCCTCTTTTCAGGAGCCTAGGAACTCGTTCACATCTGGAAGCCTTGAGAATACTGCTCTCAGACGCAAGACCCTTCTTTTCAATCTGTTTGGCAAAGTTCCTAGGATGGGCCTGGCGTATAAGAACTGCCAAAAAACTGATGATTCAATAATGTCTCCCCTCCTTTTTTAACATATTTTTAGTCCATCGGACAGATCTCTTTTATTGAATAATGAATTGTAAGTTGTTTTCGAATATTGTTATATTTTGATGTTCTGCTTTTATGATATGTTTTTATATATCGAAATAAAGCTTACTACTAAAAAAAGTATAATTTTTCACCACTGCCTGTAAAGCGCTCTGATATCCGAAAGGGTCTAGTTTGCGCTCTATAAAACTTTCAAAATAAATAAAAATAAATGTGGCATTGGTATAGCAAACAGTAGCCATAAAGCAGCTGAACTCTGTACAGAGTGAAGGGCAAGCATACCGTCAGCGCGTGATAGGAGAGATAGCTAGGTTCAGTGAGCAGAAGGGTATGGTTACTGCATTCTAATGTCCAGATTACTTACCGGTAATCCTAATTAATCTTAGCCCTACTCGTCCTCGATCCAGTCATCACACGTGAGCTACATTCACTGACAGGAAACAGAACAGGAAACGCTTGATGGCTTCCCCCACCCTCCAGCCAGGGACTCTAATACCATAGCCAGCACAAAGCACTTCCTGACATACCAAGCACAACAAAGGCCTGACACAAGGAGGGTGGGTGAGTAATATAACTGGGTCAAGGATGAGTAGGGGGATAAGAATAATGAGGATTACCGGTTAGTAATCTCAGCATGAACAAATCAACAAGGAGCATCAGGCTCCTCAGCACGCAAAACACCACACCCAAAATTTAAACGGTCATTCAGAGCGCAATTCAATCTATAATACTTAGGAAAAATAGACTCAGAAGCCCAAGTCCCTGCACGACAGATGCCTCCAAAGACACTCCATAAGGGACCGAGCCTGCACATCCGAATGACATGGCAAACAAGAGCCCTGATAAGCCAAGGAAGTAGTGAACTTGATCCAACGACCCAGAGACGCAGCCTTGCCAAGGCCAGCCAGCCCAAAAGTCACAAATAGACTGTCAGACGAGCAAAAAGCAGCCGACTGCATGCTTTGACCGTGTAACAACAAGTGAGCCTCAGGAAAAGAAAGGGAAGCGTAGAAAGAAGGCAACACCAACTCCTGAGACGTATGAAACGAATAACATATTTTAGGAAGAAAATCAGGATCCAAACGCAAAATCACAGAATCCTCCACAAATCTCAATAAAGGTGAAGAACAACGCAAAGGAGAAATATCCTCTGAGCCGAGGTGATGGCCACCAGGAAAGCTACCTTAAATGACAAGAACTAGAAATCAATAGACAACAAAGACTCAAAGGAGAGGACTGCAGAGCATGCAGGACCAGAGAAAGAACCCAGGCAGGCACTGAAGAATGGACGACATGAGAGGAGAGAGAAAAGCTCCGAAACTACCGGGACCCCAACAGCCCGTCCGAAGAGTACAAAGAATCCAGATCCCAGATAGCCCGGACAGCCGCCCACTGGCCTTTCAGGGTAGACAGAGCAAAACCCTTATGGAACTCGTCCAAAAAGAACTGCGGGATCTCAGAGATAGAACAAGAAGTGGAGAACAAACCATGACCAGCACACCAGGTGTTAAAAGAAGACCAATGCTTACTATAAGAAGACAAAGTGGACCTCCTATGCGAGGCCTGCATCACAGAAATAATGTGGTCAGGCAAACCCCGGCCACCTAGTGACTGCCGTTCAGCCTCAAGACCGCTAAGGTGAGAGGGACCAGCAGGTTAGGAATGGAAGACCGCAAAGGACACAAGCATATTGGCAAGATCCAAATAGGACCCACCGCCAGACTCAACAACAACGGGAACCAAGGCCTCCGGGGCCAGTGAGGCAACACAGCCACCACCTGAGCCAACACCCTACAGACTTTCAACAGGAATGCAGAGATGAGTGAAAAGGGAAGGAAGGCATACAGAAACCAAGAAGGCCACGTGAGGGACAAGGCCTGCACACCATATGCATCCGCTTTGGAATCCGGGAACAAAAAAAGGACAGGAGAGCATCGGTCCTGGAAGCAATCAAGTCCATCTTGGGAGTCCCAAACCTATGGCAAATCAAACGGAACACTCCAGGAGACAGGCACGACATCACGGCAGACGGATTTGCTGAGCCGAAATGGCCTGGAGATGAAGATCCCTCCCAACCTTCTGTGAGTACTGCCCTGATGATTCACGTAAGCCACAGTCACAGTGTTGTCGGATCTCACCAGAACATTGCAACCCAACAGAGGACCCTGGAAGTATTGAAGGTCCCGTTCCACATCTCTGCCAATGAGCCTGCACGGTCCACTGACCCAGAGTCACACTCCAACCCGACGCACCGACATCTGCCGTCAGAACCACTGGCGGAGAAGGGTGCAAGCACATGCCCCAGGAGAGATTAGAAGAGTCCATTCACCACTGCAGGTTGCTCACCACATCCAGACCCACAGGAATGTCCAAGGAGAAATCCTGAACAGGTAAATTAACAAAGCGAATGCCACAGCAAGGGGTGAAGATGCAACCTGGCCCACAAAACCATGAACACAGAGGCCGCCATTTGCCTCTCCAATGAAGCAGAGAAGCCGAAAAGCCGAAGTCCGAGACAACAGCGCCCCAACAACGACCGTAGACGCAGGATCATGGAAGAAGGCAGCCACACTTTGCCCAGAAAAGAGTCGAAGGCCACCCCTATAAAAGACCGCCTGGTGGTAGGATGAAGATGGCATTTCATAAAATTCTAGCACGATCTAGCAGTCCTGTTTTGTAAACTGAGCTCGTATTCATGAGGTGAGACATGCTCACAGACACCGGGTTCACACCAGTGACACACATGCAAGGCCAGGAGCAGCACTGCACTGGTTTCTTGTCATTATTTTATTTTTATGTTGTGTTATGAGAACAGAACCATACCTGTCCTTTGGGCGCATAACATGGGGCCACTGACCCCAGTCCTCTGCTCTCGCCCTCCCAACCGGGCATTCATTCGTCTCACCTCAAACAGGCCTCTGTTCTTGCCAAGAAAGGCAAGACAGCTTTCCTACCTCCATAAATAGGCCTGTTACCCACCGTGTCATACATGCCCGGTTCCTGCTACTTTGTCGCATCTGATCATGGGGCCGATTCACAGAACTAATTTAAGACAAAATCCTAAACTTACTACTTTTGGTATTCACAGAAGTTAGGATTTTGTCTTAAGTCTGTCTTAAGACAAACTTAAGACAGACTTAAGACAAACTCCTAACTTAAGTCTGTCTTAAGTTTGTCTTAAGACAAAATCCTAACTTCTGTGAATACCAAAAGTAGTAAGTTTAGGATTTTATCTTAAGTTAGTTCTGTGAATCAGGCCCTGCATTCTCTTCCTCGGAGTATTGATTGCAGGGTTATTTCTTTACTCATGTTTCTGCTCCTGTGGTTTTATTCATCTCAGGATGCTATTTAACAATTTTTGCCTTTGTTTGTTTACATGGTATAAGAACAATAAGTGGCAGCATGTGTGCATGTGCACTGATTTATAGTATGCGCCCGTGTGCATGCACTTAAAAGGCTCAATATATTAGCTTTGCAAATGGTTTCCCTACATACTTCAAAGGGTACAGTGTTTCCCACACACCGAATAACAGATACCCAAAGTATTAAAAAAATCTAGGCCCATCCCCAGGGTGCCAACAACATAAACAGGAAGGCAGAAAAATCAGGAAAAACTGGAATATCTGCGCGCTCCAAAAAGCCCCCAACTCCACCAGTACCACAGCAAAAGACTGCAAAAATGTTAGAACATTAAAGAAAGTAATGAATGAGCAGGCACATACACACTCATGTCTGGCTGCCCCAGCAAACGCCTGAAGACAATAAATGCATACTATAAAACAGTGGCCTGGAGCAGCATCCACATGAAGGATTGCTCTAGGCACATCACCTTGTTGCCCATCCTGGAGCAGAGCAAGCACTGTCACATCCTCGCCTTATGAAACAAAACGTGGAAAACGATCTACAGCCAGTCCCACGGATCCTGACACACCCTGGACCACAGTGGGAAGATTGAACAAAATGCAGAAGCGTCGAGGAGAAACACCATAGTTAATACAATTTGAAGATGGATGAGTTGTTCCACCATCTTGAGTGGGATTATTTAAAGAACACATCCTCGTGATTATCCCTGTTTACATCATTGGTAGTGTGTTGTATGTGGTTTCAGTACACTCTGTAGCTCAAAGATAAGAAGCATATTTACTTTGTCACAGGACATCGAGGTGCGGCTTTGAATTTCCTACCGCCGCACCTGTTATGGGTTGACCTGTATCCCTAGAAAAACATTAGTCAATCGAAAAATGCTTCAAGTGGATTTCTCAACCACATACTGCACGAAATGCCAATAAAAACATATTCACATAGACAAACATTTGGTTTGTGGTCCACCTCTACAGAGTTCCTACTTCCACCTCTTCCAAGTCCCCCTCCCACCCAGGGCCCTGGCATTCCCCTGTAAGCCTCGCACCAGCATCCTCCTCTTCTCTTAACCCAGCCTTTGATGCAAGACCCTGCTCCTCCTTTCGGGGCCTTCTTCTGCACTATCTATGAAAATCACAGTTGTGTAAGGCGCTCTGGTGATAGGTATGCCCTCTATACGTCACCTACATCTATGCAGATGGACATTATCTCAAAGTTCGCTGAGACCTATTTGCTTTTCCAGTCAATTAACAGAACAAACCATGTGAGAAGAATATGTTCAATGAAGTATTAATCTTTTCTAGGAATTCCCAACTAATCAACCCATTTATCTCGGAAAAATCCACATGTTCTGTCTTAGTTTTCATTTCTTCATGGTTGCAGTGAACATTACTGGTGCGTTTCTAGCTGGGTATTAGTTTCTTATCTCCACCTGTTGATAATGTTATACATTTACCATCTGACTCATATTCCATCCTCCATGCATCCTTTCCAGCTTCGCTCTGTGTTTGACTCGAAGATAATCCCGGCAAGCGGTGTACTAAGATCAACTCTGCTACTTCTTTCATGTCATAAGAGGATATAAACCTATTGACCATCCCCATTTGGTTATTTAATGCATGTGTTTGGTAAAAATAATGTAAATGTAGATTTTATTTATGTAAATTTTAGCACTCATATTACCACAGTGGCCCAAACTATGCTACATACAACTACAAAAATGTGCTATATAAAACTACATAGATGAATATCATTTATAAAATAAATTAGTAGGGTTCTGTTCGATAGCTAGTCACAGCAAATCCAGTTATGTCAGTTTCACAAATCGAATGTACAGTGCTGCATACAAACGTTCCCATGATTCTGTGGAAAGTTTCTAAGTTGACTTTTGTATTTCTGCAATAGATGACATTTCACCCCAAGCAGCAGGAGATGCAGGCTACCCATACTGTGCTTATGAAAATATAATGAATGCCACTGGTTCTCCCAGACAACACGATCTGTTTTTGCCACCTGTGGGGTCTGTTCTCGTCTATTTTACACAAAGTCGTAAATCTTAAAATCTCAAGGTACCACCTATTATTTGCAAAGATTCTAGACTTTCTGGAAATTCACAGCAATTCCTCAACTTTGAAAAGCAATCTACGCACATTCGTAGTTGTGCACTAACACACTTTTTTTGTTCTGCAGTGTGTGTTTTTTTAATTCATTTGGTGACCGGTCTATCCCCAGCCTGAACCTATGAAAAACTGAGCTGATTTGGAATCTTTGTGGTTTACTTATGCAGCTTTCCAACTCTGTGTACGTGGGATGGGAAAACTATTGGTTAGGTGTGTAAATACCCCCAAAGTTCCCACGCTGTGGCCTTTCCACGTCTTCCTAATGTCAACCCACCTGCTACTTCCTGAAGAATATCCATATTTCAGACCCTGCCCCGCCATGCTGAACTGTGGCAACAAGACCTTGATGGAAAAATTTCCATCTTCATTCTGTGTATCAGAATTTCGCAGAACTTAATATTGTGAAGCAGGATCCGGGATTTACACCAGCAAATGGCTTTTATGTACACCTAGGTTTATCACATTTGTGCAAAAAAATATATATTTTCAGACCCATATCTCTTTCTTAACCGTCAGTTTAGAAAAAGATCATCGTGTTCCTCGCATTAGACTACCACTGCATAGTTGCTCTTTCTGACGTCATTATTTCTGCTACTACCCCACTGGTCAGTTTACAGTTAAAATAAGGACAGAACCCCTTTCCGCCTACAAAAAAAAATAAAAAAATCAGTATTGCATTGGTCAGTGATTCTGTTAGATTTAGTTTTCCACAACTTAAAGAAGTGAGCTCTGTCGTGAAAAACACACGGGTGTGGTTTAAATGCTGAACGCATGACAAACGGAGACGAGGAATTGGTCCCGTAGAACAAAAACGTACTTAGAGGAAAGAAAACAACTTCACATGTGCATAAGATACAAGAAAATACTTTGAGAATCTTCTTAAAATTCTGCTTGTTTTGCAATATCCATGTTTGTTATCGTTGGATTTACCTCCTGGCCCGTCCTAATGCCAGTGCCGCCAGTTTGTAAACAAATCGTACCCTTGCAATTTTAATGCAACTTGGAGCTCAAATTTGATACTCCCAACAGAAACTTAATAAAACAGTAGGGGGCAGATTTATGAAGGCCTTGCGCCGCCGGTGCGTCACTTTTAACATGGGAAAAAGTGACCCACCGGCGGCGCAGGGCCTTCATAAATCTGCCCCTAAGTGCATTGTCTTGTCAGTTCTGCCTCCAAAAATGTACCAGTAGAACGAGCACCTTACCTTCTATGTTTTCTTCTAAACGTCATTGGTTCCCTGACACCCAATAGGTGTGCTGCGTGTGTCTGAATGTGTGTGTGTTCTTCTATTTTAGTTGCAAATTTGAAATATAATACAAGATAAAATATGACTCTGCCCCAGACTTGTAGCATGTCATGAATTCAAGATTTCAGTTTTTCTTATTCTTATAACCGTTTTAGCAGAGGCACTCTACAGCCCATCTGTGACATCTGATCCATCTGTCATCGACTGCATAGTGACTCTTGGCTGTTACCCTACCAAAGTGTGTGCCCTTGCTCAGGCTGGGCCCATGTGCAGCTGCGTCTCTTGATAGTCAATGGTGCTCCCTGAGTGCTGACTCAGAGGCTGATTACGAATCTGGCAGGCCGAGGAACGCTGGACTCGCGGGGACGCGGCGGTTGCAGTCCAGCAACCGCTGGACCAGCAACTGGTGCTCCAACCGCCCTATTACGACTAGGGTGGCTGGACCGCAATTGCACTGCAGTCCAGCAACTGGTGCTCCAACAGCCCTATTACGACTAGGGTGGCTGGACCGCAATTTCACCACAGCAATCACCAGGGAACAGCGGGCCCTGGCAGTTCTGTGGCGGTCTGAGGCCCACAATATGCTTCATGGTGCCCTGAGGCATGTTACGACCTTCCTCACTTTGCACAGCCCTGAGTGGCTTGATAAATTCTAGAGTGATGCAAGGCAGCGCAAATCACTGCATTGCATTACTCTGGCCCAGGGAGGCATTCCATGGGTGTAGCTTGGGTGTTCCCATCCATCCACCCATGGATTTTGGTGCATTTCCAGATTTAACATTACTGATGGATGGAATGCAGAACAAATGAAAACATTCACCCCCAGTGAAGAGATCTGGGTTAAAGCCATCATTCTTTTGCTCACCATGCCCCCCCAGTTTAGACCCAGCCATATGCAAATCAGTCTTGACCCTGTGCCTCATGGGAACAGTCCAGCCCGAACTGCTAAGCCAGTTCCTCCCTGAACCGGAAACAAGCATCCTAGGACCGGTTTCGGGGTTTCACCCCTCTTCAGCCAGGATAGCTTAAATCCAGTGGCGCAGTGAGGCCGGGACCCACGTCTGGGCATTGCCGGCGCACTTAGAGCGAGGAAGCAAAAGACACACAATTGATGAACAGAATGCAGAACAAATCAAAACATTCACCCCCAGTCAAGAGATATGGGTTAAATCCATCATTCTTTTGCATACCATGCCACCCCAGTTTAGACCTGGCCATATGCAAATCAGTCTTGACCCTGTGCCTCATGGGAACAGTCCAGCCCGAACTGCTAAGCCAGTCACCGAGTGGGACGGGTATGCCCAGATGTGGGTCCCGTGCTCTCTATGCCACTGGAGTCAAGCTATCCCACCTGTTGAGGGCTGAAAGCCCGAAACCGATCCTAGGATGTTTGTTTCCAGTCCAGGGAGGACTTGGCCTGGGAGTTCGGGCTGCACTGTTCCTATTGGGCGCAGGGTCAAGACTGATTGGCATATGGCTGGGTCCAAAGTGGAATGGCATGGTGCGCAAGAAACTATGGATTTAGGCCTAGATCTCTGTACTGGGGTGAATGCATGACATTGTTCTGCATCCTGTCCATCAATTTTTATTTTTGCATGCAGACCTGGGAATGTGTCATAATGCTATACCTACCCAGGAGAGGTGTCGCGAGGAGAAATATCTTTATTTCTCCTCATTTTTCCTCTCTTTCTATGAGGATTGTTTTTGTGAAGAAACAATCCTATTTACAACACAGGCACCCTTGCACCATTGTGCGAGGGTGCCTGCATTCACGCTAGGCAACCCATTGTGCACCAGCGCACGGTAAAGACAGCAGTGTGCCATATAATGTAAAATATGGTGCATTACTGCCTTTTCCCTTTTATGCTTGCTGCGCTGCGTGAACTAATGATCAATCTGCCCTTTTATGCATTTCTTCACAGGAGGTCAATGCAAAATGCAAAGCTGACTGGAAATACTAATTGAATAGGCACAGGGCAAAGTAGACTCACTGCAATATTTTGGAAGATTTGAAGCCTAGTCCTAGCATACTTGGCAATGCTAAGGTAAAGGATGTCACAGTAATCTAAACATGAGAACATGAGATTATCAGAACCTGAACAATCGTCATCTGAATTGAAAAAGGAAACTCCCAAAGGATGTTTTAGGCTTCAAAGCAAGCAGGAGCAGCTGGAAATCACTTTCCTGATTTGAGGTTCAAATAGTGAATTATCGATCCAGATTTACAGCAGGTTTAGGAATGGGTGGCTGTCCTAATATCTCAGGGCCACCAGTGATTGGCCCAAATTTGTTTACCAATTGTTAGGACCTCAGTTTTATTCCCATTTAATTGTAGACAGTTCCAATTCATCCATTGCTCCACTGAGGCCATATAATTCCAGAAAAGAAGGGTACATCCCTCTTCAATGGAAGAATGTGATAAGATCTGCTACGTGTCATCTACAAATGACACCAGTGACAGGCTAAAAGATTCTACTATGGCTGCAAGAGGGCGGACATAGATGTTAAAGAGGGTGGGGCTAAGCGTGCAAGACTGAGGGACCAGAAACTCAAGTTGATGTTTGCCTGTGGAAAATTGTGGGTATACCACTTGGAAAGAGTGTTCCTCCCCAAAAAGTGAACCACGAAAGGACCTTGCCATGAACCCCACATTCACTCAATCTTTTTACCAAAACCTCCTAGGATACAGTGTCAAAAGCAGTGCATAGATTCAAATTTCTGCAGGGTGAACCACTAAAAGTCACTACCTTAACCGGTGCTTAACTCTGAGTAGCTTGGTGCTAAAGGCCGCCAGGCTTAACTTCAAAGCAATGTATAAAGTATTTATGCAGCACAGAAACTGTTATAACGTGAAAACGCAGATCAAGAAAAATTCCCCAATGAATTTAGAAAAAAAAAGTATATTTTAATGAATTATTTGACACCAAAATGACAAAAACTCAATTAGTAAAAACAGAGTTATTAATTTTTAAAGTTTTTAGTGAAAACTAGTGCCTGAAGTTCTTAGCACCAAATGCAGACATCTAGTCACACAAGACCGGGTCAAAGTCGAAAGTTAAAGCCAATTGCAATGGAGCACATTCTGATACAAGTAGTGTATTGGGTCCAGTCAGCGATTATCTACGGATTTAGCAATATTATTGAAGAAAAGTGTCTGAGAAAGTAAAGTTCAGCAGCGCCAGGCTGCAGGAGGTGTTCAAATAAGGAGTGTCATCGTTCGATGGCCTTGGGTAGAAACCACGGTGAAGATATCTAAGTTCGGAATTAGTCCCCAAAATGTAAGTTGAAAAACTCCAGCGGGGTGAAGCAGAGGGCAGTAGCGGAAGAGAGTTCCATGAGGTCAGATACCTCTTTGGTGAAGGACCGCTGAAACGGATTTGCTGCTGCAAAGAAGAAAGTAGCGGGAGAAGCCTCAAAGTCAATCTGACCTGTGATGCACCTCAGGCGGATAGACCCGGTTAGTCCCGGTATTCTTCTGGTTGTCAGAGTACTTTTTGGCCAAATTTGGTTCAAGTCCTCATTTCTGGAAATTGGCCATCTGTGCACCTTTAGCATCACAGCCAAGGGTCCAGTATTGGTGGGACACCTCTTGATGGTTCAGGACTCACTCAGGCTGGATCCAGGTGTGCATTCAACCTAGCCCTGGGAGTCATTTCTGGCAATCCTGGGTGCAGGTGAAGATGGAGGGCTCAACAGCAGGGCTGGCCGCTGAGGGTTCAAGAAAGGCTCCAAGCAGCAACTCAGTCCTTCCAGGTACAGCAACAGTCTGGAAGAGTGTACAGCAGGTCACATCAGCAGCCAGTCGCCTTAGAGTCCTTCCATAGGTCCAGTAGTGTACTGAAGAGTGGGTCTGAAGGTCTTTTTATACCCTGGTGCCCTACATCTGGAAGGCGGGAGAAGATTCTGGAAAGTTCTTTGAAGTGTGTGAAATTTCCAGACTCCCCTGCCCTGGCTCCAAGCTATCTGCAATGACAATACAGGCCCTTTGGGTGAAGACAGAGCACAGGCTATTCAAGTGTAAGTGGGATTGTGCTCAGCTCCGCCCCTCATCCTACCAGCAGATGGCCTATTGAGGCACCCCTACTCCCTCTATTGTGTGACTGTCTGGTATGAATTTACAAAGTCTAATAAACCCACGCATGTAACCCAAGCCAGCTGCAGGCACAAAGGGATAAGGGCATTAAAATGCCCACTGTCTAAAAGAGGCATTTTCAAATTTGTAATGAAAAATCTGACTTTACCATTAAAGAGGGTTTATCATTACAATTTCATAGGTACCAAACCTGACATATCTATCTGCTCCAAATTAGGAACTACAGCTTAATAAATGCAATAAGGAATCCCCAATGTTATCCTATGGGAGGGGTAGGGCTCACAGTAGTGAAAAAAAAATGTAGGAGTTTTTCACTATCAGGACACATAAAACGTAAAATAACGTCCTACGTTTTAAATATTCTGCACGCTGCCCTCTGGGCTACCTAGGGCCTACCTTAGGGGTGAAGTATATTTAATAAATGTGGAGTTTAAAGCTTGGCAAGGGGGTTTAAATTCCATAGGTGCTGGGTGATGTGGCATTGTCGTGGGATGCCGAGGACAAATCTAGCTGCGGCGTTCTGGATGGTCTGGAGTTTGAGGAGTAGAGATTTGTTGATTCCGGCGTGGAGGGTGTTCCCATAGTCCAGTCTCCTAGTTATGAGTGTGTGGGTGACGATCTTTCTGGATTTGGGTGGGATCCATTTGAAGGTCTGCAGAGAATGCAGAGGGTATTGAAGCACGTGGAAGATACAACGCTGATCTGTCGGTTCATGGTGAAGGAGGAGACCTCTTTAAGGGAAGTGGGTTTGAAAAAGATGTCATGTGACAGCCACCTAGACTGCGCATGAATCAAAATTATGCCATAAACAAGGCACAGACCGAATGAAATGTGTGCCAACACAAGGAGATTAAATTAAAGGTGTCTCACAAACAAAAAAATGCAGCCCAAAAGGGCGCTAATTATATGCAGTCCTAATGAAATTTCCCACACCACCGTGAAGTTGTTAACTAATATAGAGTGAAGGCATACAAACAGCTGCAGATTAGAAGAATTATATGCAGCCAAAAATAAACTTTTGAAGGGCGAAAGATTTAACTAAAATGAAATGCAGCCCACAACATTCTCCCAATAAAAATATGAGCAACATTTTTAGTACGGTTGTGATTTAGGGAGTGGAAAGGGGTGTAGGAGAAACTACGAGAGGATGAGTTAAAAGGCGTCATAGCACTTTTAGCACCTAAGTCTGTGAATCTAGAAAAGAGAATCACTGGCAGAAGTATGCTGGCATCAAGAGTCACTTATTTTTAAACAGTGAAGACAATGCACAGACTATAGGATCTGAGAATCGACCATAACTATCCAAATGGCTAAGTGAAATTAAACAAGCATTTACAATGCAATAGGTCTCGCATTTATGAGAGTTTGAGCTATTGGTATTGTAAATGATATTGGTAATAGCTTAAACTCTCGCAAATTGTGGACCGATTGCATTTAAAATGCAGGTTTTGAAAAAGGCCCCCATGCCGATCTTTCATGTTAATGTCAGCTATGCCACTTTCTTTAGACGAGCCACATACCGTAACATCATGGCACAAGTATTTGAGGAGTATTGTCAATTCATTTAAGCCTGGTATAATTTGCAGAGACATATAGAGAGGACTCCTTGCTGCTTTATGTTCGCACTTAAAACAAGCAAACTGTGGGCAGAACGGGTTGTCAGACACAGGGATCCAAGAATGGACCTGCTCCTGGACGTAAGACAGCGATGCAGGCAGCGCAGGTTCATTTGATGGAAAACGCAGAATAATATGCGACATGTAAAGCGTCTCAATGCCCTCTTATCTGCCCTATATAACCCTACTACATGTAAATAAATAAAAGGCGAGCATGTCCAGCAGGTGAAATGCTTCTTACTGCACAAAAGCACTGGATAAAAACACAATTAATCTATAAAGGTGCCATCAGAACTACAACAAATGGGGCTGTAAAGCAGAATGTATTGTGCTGTGAGTGGCTTCATACAACAGAGCGCTGCTAGCATAGCGCCTTGAGGCTATTTAGTGCACAGTGCACTTTTATGAGCTCCTGTAGCGCGGCCATTGTGGTTTGAGCCACTGCCCCGTGGCCTCTCTGAATGCCTTTTCTCCGCCCCAAGGAGATGGAATGGGGCAATTAAAGGCAAAAGGACTGGAAGTAAAAGCTTAAAACCAGAACACAGCAAAGCTGTGAAAAGCATTCCAGTCTGAGCACCGCAGGTCACAGTCACGGCGGCTGCCGAAGGCCTGATTTTATCCAAGCAGGATTATAGCAATGCGCGCCTGAGCCAAGGGGCCCTGAGCTCATGGAACTCAGGGGTAGGAGGGTCTCGACAAAGCAGGGAGCAGGGCTGGGGAGGCAGAGAAACCAGTACAACTGACTGCTCCCCAGCCCTACAAGCGCTACTCTGCTGACTCCATCTCCCGACCTGGCCACTCTGCTGCTTCTAAACCCCCCCGCTCAAGATCTCAAGATGCCCACCCACCTTTAATCATCAGCAGGGCACGGAAACATTTTTTATTTATAAAGAGGAAAAGCTTTGAAGAAATGTAAGATAGCTTGTATGGATAACGGGCCTGTGCCAGAAAGGTGCTCTGAGGTCTGCCTCGGCTCCAGGCGCCAAATAACAAATAGCGTGCATGGTCGCTCCTGTTTAACACGGAACTTGGGGGCAGGAGGGATCTTGACAAAGCAGGGAGCTGGGCTGGGGGGATGGGAGGGGTGCAGATAAAACAGTATGACTCACTGCGCCCCAGCCCTACAAGTGCTACTCTGCTGACTCCATCTGTAATAAAAAATGCGCTTGTGATTGTTCCGGCACCTTAGAAACTGAAAGCAGTAGGGGGTGGTGTGTGTGTAGTTGGGGAGGGGCGTGCGGGTGGCAGGAGGCATGGGCACAGAGTTGTGGGGCTTCCTTTGAGTTAAAAGGGGTCTGCACAGTCTCCGGCGGCACAACCTTGAGGTGAAAGCAGCCTCTTTCTCTTGGAGGCGGCATGTCATGAACATCACGGCCTCGACCCGTTCTTCAGATGCGAGTTTTGGAAGGCGCGCCTCGCTATTAATTATCACTCTGTCTGGGCACACGCAGGAGAACGAGCACCAGCGGAGATGGGGGGGGGGGGTATGCGGGTGGCAGGAGTCATGGGCAAAGAGTTGCGGGTCTCTAAACAGCGCTGGGGCTTCCTATGAGTTAAAACGGTTCTGCACAGTCTCTGGCGGCACAACCTCAAGGTGAAAGCAGCCTCTTTCTCATGGAGGCGGCACGTCATGAACATCATGGCCTTGACCCGCTCTTCAGATGCGAGTTTCGGAGGGCGCGCCTCGCTATTAATTATCACTGTGTCTGGGCACACGCAGGAGAATAAGCGCAAGGGAAGAAGGCACAAGAAAGGAGCTAGAGTGATTTATGACTGCAGGGAGAGCGGGGGCAACAGGAGAGTCTCCAGTTACAGACGCAGGCTACAGATGGCACACTGCACTTCAATTAAAAGAAGTGCAAGTAGAGCGGACAGAAATTGCACTTAGGCACCGCTGCTTCGGGACTACACGGAAATAACTCTATGATCACAGCCAACAAAAAACATGAAAACAACAGCAATGGCCCAAGTAAACCAATTACAAGCAGAAAAACAAATTAGAGGAAGTTTCAGCCAACATACAGATTACTTTAGGTCTCGCTGAGACAGCGCATGTAGCGCATGCGCTGCCAAGGCGAGACCTGAAAATATATATTCTCAGGAATAGTCTGTGGAATTTCTGAAAACAAATTTAAAGACCATAGATTATTCCAGAGGATAGTTTTGGTGTGCAATTTGAGAGATTCTTAAATTTCCCAAAATTGCACAATTTCCATGCATTCAAAGAACTATCACCTGCTGTTGAGTGCATCCAGTGAACTGAAAACATAGAAATCCGCAGAATAAAATCCATTCTTCCCGAGCATGGGCCGATTTTCACCCAAGGACTCCAAGAAGCAGAATATGGAGTAACACTTGACTCTTTTTTCCAGGTCAGAATCATTACCCCAACACCTACGAATACTGATTCACCATTGTGGCCTACAATGTGGGGTAAGAATCATTCCTAAATGAATGCTAATTCCAACCTCAACCTTTGAACAGAGGTCATCAACAAAATCTTTAGCGCCAGATGATGATCGATTTTACCAAGTTATAAACTGGTTCAACATCTTACTACAAAAGCTCCCAAACACAGCATTTATGATGACTACAGATTTACTGCTTTTGAACAATGCCAAACATATTGTTGCAGTTTTCACATGCATAAAAGTGTGCAGGACTCTTGTCATACTTTGAAGTGAGTAGAACATGAAAGAATAAACGGGGGCAGTGGTGTAGAAAGAGATGCCACTGGCCCTTAAGTAAGCATTGAAAACAACCCCACTGTCCAAGGAACAGTAGTATAAAACAGCCATCATTGGAGTACTGTGGTCTGCTCTTGCACCTGGGCCCGGGTACAACTTGTTATGTCAAACATTGATGCAGACCGGCTGCCTCAAACGCTACAGTGCACGTGCACACTGAGTCCCATGTTTACATAGACTGGCTTCACATTGGGCTGAAAAAACTAAAATTGATATATGTTAAAAAATTAAATGAAATCTCAAGTAAAATCCTATTCCATCGCAAAGAGGCAAAGCGTTTTACTGTCTCAACACGTTATTTCAAGCAACTGTCCCAGTAAAAGCACATTCACACATTTATTACTAATGTGCAAAATCAGAATTCAGTTTATTAGTATAATGCAGCAAACCTGACTGATGAAAACACTGTTTACTGCCTCACAGACTTCATGTTATAATTAATTTAGACAGGGAAACAAGTCAGCTAAATTTTTAGAGGCCTCTTCAACCTGATTTTACCTTACTGCAAAGTAACCCCATGCGTGATGGTTTTGGTTTAAACCTTTTGTTAAAACAAATAAACATAACAAAAATGCTATTTTTTATATGGTACTTTTCGACTATGTGTTCCTTTTATATTGGTTGTCCTCTAGTATTTTATGCTGTATTAGATTTTCACCTTTTTGTTGTATTCTATATTACTATGATGATTTGTTTTTCATTCTCAGTATTATATTTTTGTACCAAGTTTTCTCTTCTCTATTCAACAAAGCTTTCTAAACCCAAAAAAACAAATAAACATGAAAAGACTGCCATGGTATGAAGCACATATAAAGATGTGCAGAATGTAGCATGCTTGTTATTACCATTGCTGAGTGAGGGAGCAGACTCATGAGTCACTCGAGGCCCCTCTCCACACTCATCAATGGTAATATGTAGCATAATACACTTTGTACCTAAGTCTGTGTGTGAGTTTTTATTATGAAGTTTTTGAAAAAGAGAAGGCTGGTGTGACAGATAAGAATTTATGTTGGCCTGTCCTAAAAGTAATGTTATGTCTATAACTGTTGTACCCTTTGACACCACCTAATATTCACGAATCCATCCTATGACTTGAGCAAACAAAAAATGCCTTATTTAATAGCTACTGTGTGGAAAAGACCTGCTGGTACATTTACATGCCATCAAAGCAACACAAGTGCTATACCATGATGCTAACCCCTCTGCATGTTGACCTTAGACTACAGTTTCCACCCTGATGTTTCAAATTATTCTTCCATTGTTATCAAAGGTACCATTGAACCTTAATCATAGTTTGGGGGAACATATGTGTAGGGCGACCCTCACTGATGTGTTGTTCCTGTTGCATTACAGTTAGATTGCATGGACCCTATTTTTTACTTCAAGCCTACTCATCCAAGTATACAGGGTGGAAGTCCGTGTGTATGGATGACTGGAACGACAACTATGGAAAAACAGCATGCGGGGACATTGGATATAGCATGTAAGTATGAGGACGTTAAGCACACGACATTTAACAACTGGGATAAGAGATTACATTTATGCTTTTCATAAGAACAGTTTGACTGAGGCAAGGTGCTCTTTCCCTAATCTAAATAAAAAGTAAACCTGAAATTTAACTTATGAAACACCTGAAGAAACAATCTATATGTTTATTCACATACTTTGGGGGGCAAACGCAAAGAAGGGAGACTTTGGAGTTTTTCAAAAAGATGCAGAACAAGAAGAATATGGATCAACAATGTAAAGTTCCAGGTGTGACATCTCGTTCATAATTTTGGTTCAACAAAACCTGGAGCTCTCCAGGCTAAGTATATCCTGCTCCTGATCAGCCTATGGCTGACAGCAACCTGACGTTTTTGTTGCTCTGTATACCAGTATGGGATAGGCAAGGGCGTTAAAGGTGATACAGGCCATCTTTAACAGAATTCTGTATTGACCAGGCATACAGTGTAATGTAAACAAAGGAGGAGGGGAGGGTATGTGATCAAGGTTTCTGCAGTAACCACCACATGCGCTGTATTTAATGTACCTTCATTTAATAGTTCCATATTTCATGTTAAATGTTTTAAATACTATTTAAACATCTTACACCAATGTCTCTAGTGGTGGTGCAACGTAATTTAAGTGAATTGGACACATAACCATTCGCTTCGGTATTTTTCACATCTGATTCTGATCCCAGTGGTCAGACACGTCCCATAAATAGCAAGAGGGGGAGGTCGTTGCTAGAGGTCCCTGGAGTCAGAAACAAATTATTTTCTTTAGCAGACTGCTGTACCTTAAATGTTTACTATACGTCACTGCAGTTAGAAACTTAGTTTTTCTGAAGTAGGTTGCAGTACCTTGAGCTGTTACTAGAGGTTCCTGAAGTCAAACATGTGTCCTTGCTGTAATCAAACTGCAGAACCTTAGGCCTTTGTCAGAGGTTACAGAAGCAGGTTCCCTTTTCCTTTTCTGAGGCAGGGTGCCGTTCCTTAGACTGTTGTTTGCACTAACATGATTGGCGAATACCAGACACTTGTATGTGGAAATAAGGAAATGGTGATTGGAAAGAAAAAGTGAGCGAGCAGAGCGAGTAAGTGAGGTGGAACTAAATGTAGTGTCATCTTCTAGGCGTAAAAATGGTACAGCAATGTTCAAAAAGAAAACTAACTGTCCGAAGTAGAGGAAATATTCAACTGATTTAATCACAATGCCCCTGGAGACAGACAGAGCTATTTTTCTGTTCAGGCTGCAGTACCTCACGTGGCCATTAGAGGTCCATGAAGTCTGAAATAAATATTTTCCTAGCAAGAAGCCGTACCTTAGGTTGTCATTAGAGGCATTTAGATTCAGACACAAATCCTTTTCTGTAGCAGGCTGCAATACCTTCGGCTATTGCTAGAGGTTCCGGATGTCAGAAACAGATATGTTCTTCAGCAGGCTGCAGTACCTTAGGTTGCTGCTAGGTGTCTCTGTAGTCAAGGTATTTTCTGAAGTAGGGAGCAGTACCTTAGCCTATTCCCAGAAACCCCTGGAGACCGTCCTGTATTCGGGCTACAGTACCTTAGGTCATTATTTGAGGTTGCACAGGTGTCCACCATTGTCTCTTCAATGTCTAGATACCAGAGAACTATGTGTAGATAAAATGCCCTTGAATGCCTTTTGTTGACCATGGGAAAAAGTCAACTGTGTTTTTGTTTTTCACAGGCAAGATCTCAGAGTTAGTGTGGCTTAACTATACATTTTCTGATCAACTTTCACTTGAATGAATGAATTGTGTCTTATACCGCGCTAACTTAGCCCAATGGGCGTCAAGGCGCCTACATCAAATAAAGGAAGAAAACCAGGTCAGACCGCAGTATCTCATTGGTAGGCTCTGATGAAGTACCAAGTTTTAAGGGCCTTTTTAAACAGGTCGATGGAGGGAAGGGTTTTGATCTCCACCGGAAGGGAGTTCCAAAGCTGGGGAGCGGCAACAGAAAAAGCTCTCGCTCCCCATCTGGTCAGCCTAGTGCGGGGCACTACCAATTGGTGTAGCCCGGCCGATGGTAGGCATCTCGTGGGTACATAGCGGGTAAGCAGGGTACCAAGTGCGTCCGCAGGGCCAGCCACAAGTGCTCTATATGTAAGACATAGGAGCTTAAAGGAGATTCTAAACTGGACGGGGAGCCAGTGAAGATTTCTCCTAGCAGTGGTGGCAGATGATGCTATGGGAAGGGCCAGGACGAAGCGCGCTGCGGCGTTCTGTACAGTTTGCAGTCGATGGATAAGGCCCTTGTTGGACTCCACATAGAGAGAGTTACAATAATCAAGCCTGGAGCCAACAAGGGCAATCGCAGACTGTTTGCGCGCCTGGAAGGAGAGATAGTGGAGAATTCTTTTTAAGATCTTGATGACACCCCAGCAAGTGGCCACTGTCCTATTCACTTGGAGCGTCATGGAGAGTGAAGTGTCAAAGATGACGCCGAGATTTCTGGCCGATTGGGAGGGAGTGGGGCAGGTGCCGAGAGATGAAGGCCACCACTCGCTCGACCACACGTGTTGGTCTTTACCGAAGACCAAGACCTCTGTCTTGTCGCCATTCAGCTTTAGGGAGTTAAGGATCATCCACTCCGCCACACGCTGCATGCATGACCTAAAGCTGAATGCGGATGTACTGACAGAGTGGGCCAGCGACACCATGATCTGGGTGTCGTCGGCGTAAAACACCACCTCCATCCCTTGCGATCTTACTAGTCTAGCAAGGGGGGCCACGTAGATGTTAAATAGGGTCGGGCTCAGGGCCGACCCCTGTGGCACCCCACATTGCAATGACTTGGCAGGGGAGAGGAAATCTCCAAGCATGACTCTCTGTTCTCGGTCATGGAGAAAGGAGTTAAGAACACTCAGGGCCGGTCCAGTGACCCCTACCTCCCTAAGCCGAGATGTTAAAAAGGCGGGAGACAGGGTATCGAACGCAGCCGTGAGGTCCAGTAGGACCAGCACTGTGGTTTGGCCAAGGTCAACTTTGCGGCGAATATTATCCACCACAACAGTGAGAGCGGATTCGGTGCTGTGATGTTTTCTGAATCCGTGCTGTGAGCTATCAAGATACTCACTAGACTCAAGGAAGGTGGAAAGATGTGTATTGAGGTGCGCTTCTAACATCTTTGCCGGGGCTGGGAGTAAAGAGATCGGCCTAAAATTTTTAAGGAGGCCCGGGTCCAGGGACGTTTTTTTAAGGAGAGGCTTCACTATAGCCTTCTTCCACACCGGCGGAAATACACCCTGGACCATAGCCCCGTTCATGATTTCAAGCAGAGGCGGAAGGATGCTGTTTCTGCACTCCTTTAACTTTTTTAGCGGTACAGGATCCACAGCATTTATTAGGAAACCCGTTCTGGGAGGGATGGTAAGACGTTTTCCAAGGCGCAAATAGGGTCTTATAGGAACGGGAGCGGGGAAGCGAAGGGGAGCTCTGCATGTGAGACAAAAATGGGAATGTAATATCCCCTCTGGAGTGAAGCAATAATAGCATGAATGTGCTGACGGTTTAAGAGCCAACAGCTCAGAAATAGAATATTGCCTAAGTACCTCAAACAATGGTGGAGGAGTGTAAGCCGAGTCCAGCCCATCCTGCAGCGCGTCCTCAGCGCGGACGGGCGCAGACGGGCTGAACTCAGGCGTAACTCCGGCGGATATCCGGCGATCCCGCTGCGCGATACAGCTGCGCGTCGGCATGGTTTGTATTTATGTTGGTCCAGCCTCCTAGTGAGAACTAGACCGCTGGAAGCCTCAACCCTCCCTCAAGATGGCCGCCAACGAGACAGGGCGAGGGACCCGCAAAGTGCGGTGTTCTTCCAATTATAATGCAGGTGAGCGGGTCAAAGGTGCAAGTTAAGCGTGGCCGGCAATTTAATACCAAGGGATAAGTGATACAAAGTAAAAGTAACCAAGAAGACACAACGGGAGATTTAAAATTCACAAGAGCTGCGCAAAGGTACAGCGCTGTCTAGTAGTGCGCCGAGGCTAGTAGGGGCGCTCACCTGGGATTTGCCTTGTATTTATGCTGGTCCAGCCTCCTAGTGAGAACTAGACCGCTGGAAGCCTCAACCCTTCCTCAAGATGGCCGCCAACGAGACGGGGCGAGGGACCCGCAAAGTGCGGTGTTCTTCCAATTATAATGCAGGTGAGCGGGTCAGAGGTGCAGGTTAAGCGTGGCCGGAAATGTAATACCAAGGGATAAGTGATGCAAAGTAAAAGTAACCAAGAAGACAAAACGGGGAGATTTAAAATTCACAAGAGCTGCGCAAAGGTACTGCGCTGTCTAGTAGTGCGCCGAGGCTAGTAGGGGCGCTCACCTGGGATTTGCCTTGTATTTATGCTGGTCCAGCCTCCTAGTGAGAACTAAACCGCTGGAAGCCTCAACCCTCCCTCAAGATGGCCGCCAACGAGACGGGGCGAGGGACCCGCAAAGTGCGGTGTTCTTCCAATAATAATGCAGGTGAGCGGGTCAGAGGTGCAGGTTAAGCGTGGCCGGCAATTTAATACCAAGGGATAAGTGATACAAAGTAAAAGTAACCAAGAAGACAAAACGGGGAGATTTAAAATTCACCAGAGCTGCGCAAAGGTACAGCGCTGTCTAGTAGTGCGCCGAGGCTAGTAGGGGCGCTCACCTGGAATTCACCTTGTATTTATGCTGGTCCAGCCTCCTAGTGAGAACTAGACCGCTGGAAGCCTCAACCCTCCCTCAAGATGGCCGCCAACGAGACGGGGCGAGGGACCCGCAAAGTGCGGTGTTCTTCCAATTATAATGCAGGTGAGCGGGTCAGAGGTGCAGGTTAAGCGTGGCTGGCAATTTAATACCAAGGGATAAGTGATACAAAGTAAAAGTAACCAAGAAGACAAAACGGGGAGATTTAAAATTCACAAGAGCTGCGCAAAGGTACAGCGCTGTCTAGTAGTGCGCCGAGGCTAGTAGACTTGTTTACTTGTTTCCTATATCCTAAATATAGACGCTAAAGCTGAGCTGTGTTGATAATAGTCCTAATCAGGGCTCTACATAAATTCTAATGTGCACTGGACAAAGTCACCCTAATACTTGAAATTAAAACCATCCACTTGGATATGGGAGCCAGCAAGTCCGGCTTTGAGAGAAGTAGAGCATATGGAGAAAGGAGGAATACACTTTGATGTCTGTTAAAAGTGAAATGTTACAGCAATGAGCAAAATGGAAATTAATTAGCTCTGGTCAGATGTGGAAGGATGCAACTCAACCAAACAGACACAAATCCTTTTTCATTGTATCTTAGAGCGTAAAAGAGGTCAATTAAGCCAGAAACAAATATTTTCTTAACAGGCTGCAGTACCTTAGTTCATTACTAGTGGTTCCTGGAGTCAGATACGTATTCTTGCTGTAAATAAGCTACAGTATTTTTGGTTGTTACTACAAGTCCCTGGAGTCAGAAACAAGTATTTTCCTAGTAAGCCGCAATACTATAGCTCATTACTAGGGGTTCCTGGAGTCAGAGACGTGTTTTTCTAATTGTCTGCAGTACCTCTCAAAGGAGTCCATCGCTTTATCTTCCATACCTAAATACCAGAGAACTATATATAGAACAGATGCCCTTCAGTGTCATTTGTTGCAAGTGGAAAGATACAATGGCAAAAGTTGACTGTTTTTTGCTTTCAGTGGGCCAGGTCACAGAGGAGAGTGACATCAACATAAATTTGCATATCCACATTATCAAGATGGTTTTTTCTTACTTTCTGTGTCTTGCATGGCTGTGTGATGCAGCATAATTGTCTATATGTTCAGACTCTGGCATAGTCATCAAACAGATTTGCACCACTGGTCGTATGGACCATAGGTTATAAGCTTAAAGAGTATTCTGGGAGCTAACATCAGTACAATTCCAAATTACATTGAAATCCATTTGGCTCCACAAGAACGACAGAGAGGATGATTTTCCTTTAAAAAAAAATATTTTTATTTGCATTTTATCAATACTCAACAATACAGTCGTGAAATCAGCAGTACATATACCTCTACTCCCACACCCACCCACCTCAAAGCCACAAATTTCTGCCTCAGTGTGAAACCTCTCAATCCAATGTCCACTGATACAAGGTGTAATTATCACATCGCGTCCCACCTGAAGTCCTCTTGTCAGTACTCTCGCGGTGGAATAGCCAGATTTTAAAGTACCCATCCCTCACAACCCCCCATCCAACCCATGGTAATGCCGCCATTTGGTCCAGACCCTTCGAATTTTTTTTTAGCACCCCCTTGCTTTATACGTCACTCTCTCGGCTGCCATGTAGAGGTCCAACCCTCTCCTCCATTCCTCTAGTCCTGGCGGCTCCGGTGACCCCCAGTACTTTGCAATATCCCTTTTCGCTACTACAAGTGCGAGAACCAGGAAGGTGAGGAGTGGGCGTGGCAGGTCTACCTCATTCGTCATGCCCAGTAGCGCTAGCTTGGGTTCCCGTTACAGCGGGACCCCCAAAACCTCCCCCAGCTCTGTGAATATGTGCGCCCAGTAAGTTTGTAACTTGTTGCATGCCCAGATGGTGTGTTAAAAATCTCCGTCGTGTTGGCGGCATCTAAGACAGTGCGAGTCTTCTACTTTCCCCATTCTATGGAGTCGCATTCTATCGTAGTAGGTTCTGTGGAGCACATTGAACTGGATAAGGCGTAGTCTAGATTTAATTGCCACCTCCCGGGGATGCATTAATACTATATCCCAGTCCAAATCCTCCATGCCCCCACCTCTGCCTCCCACGTACGTCTAAGCTTCGCCAAGTCACCTAGCATATTGTTAGTTAAGGTTTTGTATGTGAGAGAGACCGCCTTCCCTTGGATCCGTTCTTGGAGGAGCCGTCCCTCCAAAGGCACATATTCTGGGATATCGTTTAGTGGGACATTCTGGGCCGGCCACGCGTGTCGCAGCTGTGTATATTTGAAGAGCTGTAAGTGATGCAGCCCAAACTCTGACTTGAGGACCAGAAAGGATTTCAGCTCCCCTTTGGCGATCACATCCCCTATAGTGGAGATACCCATATTGTCCCATCTTCGGAAGCCGCGTAGCTTATTGAGCTCTGCTAACCACTGACAGTGCCATGATGGTGTCTGCCGGGTGGGCTTCTTCTCCCATCCCATGCGCCGTGTGGCCTTAGTCCACGCGTTTAGCGTGAGGGTCATCGCTGGGAGGAGCGGTGCCCGTCTAGTGCCCCCGTAGAGATAGTACAGTAAGTTTTGTGACGATAGTTTAAACCTCTCTAGGGCATAGGTTGGGTGATCCGCTGGGGCATGCAGCCAATCATTAATCGGTGCCATGTGTTCCGCCCAATAGTAAGCCTCCAGGTTAGGGAGTGAGATCCCCCACTATATTGGTGCCTTTGGAGCGTAGTCAGGGCCACTCTAGGTTGCTTACCTAACCAAAGAAAGGTTCTCAGGTCAGAATGGATTTTAGCCATGAGCGTTGTCGGAAGCGGGTAATATTCGTTCTGTAGGGCATAAAGATATTTAGGTAGAATGATCATCTTATACATGGCCGCTCGACCTAGCAGTGTGAGCGGGAGCTGTCTCCAGTGGTCCATATCCACCACGGAGTTCAATATGATCCATTCCAGATTCTTTTGGAACAATAGCGTCTTATCTAGAGTGATGTATATCCCAAGATACTGGAAGCCTTCAGTAGTCATCAATAGTTGCCCCGGCAGACTTCCCCAGTGGTCCCGTCCCCCAGGGTCGTACAAAATAGATTTTTGCCAATTTATTGTGTATCCCGCTCATCTACTATAGTGCTCTAGTTCCCGGAATAGCTCCGGTGATGGAGCGAGATAGAAAATAAAATTTTGTTTAAACTCGCAAAGTCACATTTCCATAACATGAATAATAATATTAATGATTTGTGATGTATTGTATTAATACAACCTAGATTAAACTTTACACATGGGGGGACTAACATGTGTGCTTATAAACGTGCATAAATGTTGCATCTTTTTGTTCGTGCAAAATAATAAAAATAATTTGTCGTTTTCGTTTTTGTCATTACTAACTGCAGCAAACTTAAAAGAAGCATGTGCTTATTTTGCTTTTCCTTGTCTATGTGATGTCATTTCTACTATTCTAGGTGCACATAAGTCTCATGGATTAATGAAGACTGGTAGATATAAACGCTGCTTTATTTGTTTGCATTTGCTAGGTAACATTAGTTTAATCGGGAGGGTTAATTAATTAGTAAACCTAGGGTGGATACAGAACCAACATTATTTCTTTAATTAATACTTTTCTTGTTTTTGTTTATTATTAGAAAGCATAAGTTGACTGCTTTTGGGCCTAGTTTACTCGAGTTTGCTAAAAGCTGAATTTTACTTCTGCACAAGTCACGAGAAGCCCATTCTGAAAAAGTGTTCGTCAAAGCTACATTCACAAAGCAAAAACTGATGTGCTGTCATCATTCTGTCGGACGTGGCCAAGGACGAATATGTGATAAAGGACAATTTTGTCAGCTCTAACTTGGCACCCGCGGAAACGAAATGAACACTGTGAGAATATTGATTTACAATTGTTGCAAACCAAGGAAGCTCCTGGTTGCATTCGGAAAAGACAATGGTCTTTAAGAAACGTGACCTAATGGAACTTTTGAAATATGGGTGACATGTCACTTGTCACTCTCAACCAATGGGACTTCGAGGATTTTTGAAAACTTTCCTTTGCTTAGTTTAGCTAGCATAGAAAGGTATAAAAAGTCATGCCCCTAGGGATGGGCTGGCTGCTGCTTTCTGACTTTCCGATGAGGGTGAAGTGCTGCTGGACTTTGCGTGGAGCACGTAAGAATCCTCAAAGAACTTTACTATATTTTCCATTTATTTAGCTTAGCTAGGGACTTAGGCTTTAGAAATGCTAAACTTTTAAAATCTTACTTAAACTTTGAATTTCTTACTTAAACTGTAATTTTCTTATGAAACCTATCAAACATGCTTACTTTAATGCTAATAAAAATGCATTTTTAAAATTACATTTTGAAATACCATAATTTAGTAAATAAAATCTTACTTTTGACAAACAAGCTGGTCTTGGTTATTCAGGAGTGCAGGTTACTATTAGCTAGATCCCATCGCCAATGGTGGTCGTTTAAATGGTTAGGATTTATTCTAATGACAATATACTTTCCACAGATGTATAAAATTGTATATAGTTTGTAGATAATGTGTATAAAGATTTAGTCTGACCACCTGATTCAGTAGGCCCAAATTATGTCATGTTTATAAATGGGTCCATAAGTTAGTGTAGAATTTTGTTTATAGGTTATGAAGTTGGGTAGCGTTGTTTATGATATATTTTCTATAGGCCGCTGGATCAATTCTCTGGTAGCAGAAATTGATGGTTGCTAAGGGTAACCAAGGTAATATGTTGGTTGCTAAGGGTTACTAAAGTGTTATGGTATGGAAATAGGATCGATGTTTTAACACATGTTGAGTTTGTTTTTCGTGCTATCTGTAAGCTATACCGGTATAGATTGTGTGGCGAGAAATTAGTCACGCAAGTCATCTGTTCTGTTTGCAGTGATATCGCCGAGTATCACAAGAGGTACCGCCGTGTACCATAGTGTTGTCGCCGAGCAGCACAGTGTTAGGGCTAGGTCTGAATCTTGTAAAGTGAGGGTTTTCTAAGAAATTAGAGCAGCATGAGAATAGGGACAAAGCGCCTTCCATAAAACTCACTGTGATAAAAGTATTAGTTATATTCGAGCTTGAGTGAAGGGTAGGATAACGTCGGTGCATGATTATCTCTAAACAGGTTAGAGTCCTGTAGGGGTACATGTTTTATATCTATAAACAGGTTAGAGTCCTGTACGGATAACGTCGTTATTTTGCTAACGGTGCATGATTTCTATAAACAGGTGAGAGTCCTGTACGGATTTCATGTGTGTTTGAAATTAGGGAATTTTCCGTGTGAAAGTGCGAATTCGATTTGTAATTTATGTTCAAGTGGAACTCTTAGAACTGTCACTTCGCGGTGCGTTCAGAGGAAAACGAGTTCATAATTTTACGTGTTAGAAGGGTGGGGTAAGAGTTACTCTACTGACGATTGAAAATTATCCTTAGTGTGAATAGCGCCGACTATTCCGAAGTGTGGATACTTGAATGTATGTAAACTATCCTAAATAGTGAAACGAACAGATGAGTCCTTATTGTCATTGTTAAAGAATTAATTTACACTGAAAAGTGCCCTTAAAATGGCGCTGTGAAAAGATTTTGTGAAGGAGGGGTAAGCGCTAGGAGTGAGAAGAGAGAAACCGCAGCTGCTGTGTACGTCACAGAGCCGCGCTGGGATTGGGTGACCTACGTCACAAAGCTATATTCTGATTGGCTCTTGAGTCTCTGACGACCTGTAAGCTGATTGGTCCTTCAGAAAAACTCCATTTTTATTCGTTGTGCAGGAAACTGACGTAGCTCAACTGTTATTGGCTTGTTGGTGTGTTTCGCGCACGGATTGGTTGCTTTGCGGAACATCCCGGAAACATTTTACGAACGATTTTGCGAATTAAATTTAACTTTTAAAAATGAGTTATCATTTTAAACATGTTGAGAAAAAGCCAACATTATTTCAGAAACTTAAAAACTTATTCTCACCTGACAAGAAAATCGAAACGCGAGGTGGTAAATTACTTCATAAGTATAAAACACCTGCAGCGTACATGGAAGGTGAATATGGATATCATACCGTTTTATGGTTTGATAGCTGGAAACGCTATACAAAGAACGACGGTGTTCTAACTTGGCCTGATGATGGTTCATTTAACGTAAAAGTCTTGAGAAATTTACGAGAGAAAATGAATGCTCTTATTCCAAAACCGAGACCAACTCAATTTGAAGCTTTAGTTGAGTGGGAAGACGAGATGTATCAGTTACAAAGAGAAGCTAGTGGAATTAAAAGACCTACTAAAACTCCACCTTGGAGAAGAGAAACTCATGAAGACAGATTGCGAATGTGGAGGCAGGGAAACATGAGTGAAGGATTGTATTTAATTCAGGAAATGGTCATGGGTACTCCTGCTGGGAAATCTATAGAAAGCGAATCTGAAGATGCAGTTATGGAAGAAATATACACTACAGCTAGAAAGAATCAACCTTTGAGACCTCCTAGATCATGGTCTACTCCGGTGGTTTCTACTGAAACTTCACCGAGTGCACCTCCAATTAGTGAAGCTCCAAAACTTTATCCAAATAATTGTGAAATTATTGAAACTCCAAGAAGACCAGAATTTGATAATGTTCAAAATGAAGGTAGACATTTTGCAATGACCCCAAGAGCAAGAGAAGCTCCAAAAGAGTATACAAGAGAAACAAGAAATGTTGAGGCTGTTGATTCTGCTGAATATTTTAAATCTAAAGAAGAATTAATTAAACGAATGACAAAAAGCATGGAAGCTGTGACAGTTCCAGTAACGATTGGTCCTGTTCAGCCTGTATTTGACCAAAGAGAATCAAACAAAACAGGGTTAACTATTCCTTTAAATGCAGAAATTCAAAAAGCTGCTGAAAAATTTTACTCAGACATATCCGAAATAAACTCTTCGAGATCGAGAATGCCAGATTTAACCTTTAATGAAGATTTATCTCCAAAAACACCAATGGGTGCTATTTCAGACGTAGGGAGTCCTGAAGTTAGGGTAACTACTCCAAAACTTGATGTGGCTAAATTAAAAGCAAATATCGAAGAATTAATAATTGGAACAATTGGTCCAGATAGTTTAAACTATTATCGAGATGATGAACTACTGTTCATTTGTAAAAGTATACAGTGGAAAACTAAAAATAAATATGATCAATTAGAAGATCTAGCAGCGGAACTTGAAATTGATGTGAGTAAACAAAAGAATTTTGCAAAACATTACAGACTAGACTTTTTAGAAAGTGACATTGAGAGCTTGAACTCAATGGGAAGAATAGTGCATATAAAAGATTTGATTGTTTACATCAAAAAGCTGGGAGAACTCAATAAATGGAGAGTAAAATGGACGAAAAAGAAGGAAGATGAAAGATTGGAAAAATTGTCAAAACAATTTCCAATGAGAGAGATTGCAGGTGGAGGATATGTTCATGTCCCTTGGTCGAGACAGGACATACTGCTATTCACAAATGACTTTCCAAAATTGAGGGAGAAACCGGTAGAGTGGTATAGGCAAGTGGATAGATTTATCAAAGTGTCAAAAGTTCTGTGGATTGATTTAGATGGATTTTTCGACATTGTCGTACCATCAGATCTTTGGACAGAATGTAAAATATCAATAAGTTGGCCAAAAACAGAACCTGAACGAATCAAAGAAACAGGTGCCCCAAATCCTCTTGTAATGGATTTTTATGAAAAAGTGATCGTTTGGATGAAAAACAAAATTCCACCCAAAGAAGTTGATTGGGTTAAAATAGAAAGGACAAATCAGGAAACAAAAGAATCAGTTCATTCCTTTTATGAGAGGTTACTGTTAATTTTTAAACAATACAGTGGCTATGAAAAATTAGATGAAAAGGACATGAGTCATTTTATCTATAGATTCGTTTATGGACTAAAACCTGAAATTGCAGATATGATTAGGAATAGCATTGTAGGATGGCAATCACTTTCTGTGGACGATATTCTAAGAAAAGCTAAGTATTGCAGTGATGAGTTAGAAGTGAGACAAAAGAAGCTCAAGGAGAAAGCCATGTGGGCTCAGGTAAAGGTAGCTGAGCAACAAATTGCCAGCATGGGTAATAAGAACACAAATTTTGTTCAAACTGAACAGATTAATGGAACGATTAAAAACAGAATTGGAAAAATGTGTCTTGAAACAGGTGTAAAGTGGACAGATGCTCTTCCACTTGTTTTGATGTCATTAAGAAGTACACCAGATAAAAAGACAGGTTTGAGTCCTCATGAAATTTTAATGGGAAGAGTTATGAGACAAGCTTTTGTACCTGTAGGTAAACTGTTGAGCATAAATGACAGTGCTATTTTGGATTACTGTAAAAGGTTATCTGATATAGTGACTTCTGTGTCTAATCAGGTGGGAACTGAAGCACAATCAAATGAGAAAGTTTTGACACATGACCTGAGACCTGGTGACTGGGTCAGAACAAAAGTACATCGGAGAAGAAATTGTTTGGCTCCTAGATGGCAGAAGCCTAGGCAAATAATTTTGATCACTACTAATGCTGTAAAATGTAAAGGATTGAAATGTTGGATTCATCCAAGTCATACTATTCCAGTACCAACTCCTGAAAGTTCTGATGTTGAAAGTGATACTACAGATGATTCTGATTCTGAAGCAGAAGGTGAAATAAATCCAGATCTTGAAGATCGACAAGAAAGTCGACATCTGGAACCTGTATCTGTGAATGAAAATTCAACAAGAAAAGACTTGGAAATTATTGAAATAGATTCTGAAGGTGAAGAGAATCTGTTAAAAGGAAAGATAACTGAGGATTCAGTTATTACTAATGAAGACAGAGAAGCGAAACAAAAAGAAGTTTCAGACCAGGAGAGTATCGAAAAGCAGAAAACAAGCTCTGAAGTAAGGAACAGAAATCCAAAGTCTGGGAAGTTGGAGGTAATTGAAGAAGAAGAAGAAGACGAATTACCAAGTACCAGTATATGAAATCAGAGAAGTGTTCCTGAAGGAGTAAAACTGCCGAATAGAGAAGTTCCTGAGTCAATTGAAATTTCAGACAACGAATCTGAAGAAAGTGACGTGGATGGTGCAAGTGAAAACAGAAAGAAAAGGGCTTGGAAGTCAGAATCAAATGCTTCTGAACCAAAGAAGAAATACGTGAGAAAAGCAGACTACTGGCCCGGTGGAAGATTGAGAGTCAGGTTGATCAAGAAACCTAAAGAGCAAGTTGAAGAAATCAGTAGTCAAAAGAGTCCTGGAAAGGAAGTGGGAGTTGGAAGGAAAATCGAAGTGGTGTCGAGAAAAGGAAAAAGAATAGTGAGACCAAACCAGAAATACAAGTCTCCTGAGTGGACTTATTTAGTAATTCCACCCGTTATTGACATTTATGGTAGTAGTGAAGAAGAAAACGAAATAGAGGAAATTAGTGACAATGATTGAAGTATAGAAATTTTAATTTGGCAAAAGGCTGAAGAAATTTTGTTAGCTGACATAAGGTCGAAGAAAAACTGTTTAGTGGAAGAAATCTTATGTATGACATAAGGTCGAAGAAAACTTGTATAGGGTTTTAAAAATAAAATTATTTTAAAAGGGGGGTATAAATAGTTTAAGTCAATTTTAAAATTAATTTTCTTTTTAATTTTGTGGCAAAACTAAAACTAACCAAAAATGCCTTATGTTAAGGAAAGCACTTCAAAGTGTTCTGTTTTTAAGAGATGCTGTAAGATGACTCTGGTGTGTCTGCTCATTTTAATACTGCTCTGGTTAGTTTTAGCTGTGATCATCCCATTAGAGATGAATAGAGAATTACACAAAGTTAACATGACAAGCAAAGCTTTGGTTAGTCAAACTAAACATAGTGCATCTGCTAAAGTTATTGATCATCAACCTAACTTTCATCATGATAAATCTATTAGTGATTTTTCAAGTAATACATTCACAAAACTTTTGAGTGAATATGTCAAGGTAATGGATGCAAAAGACTGCTATGTCTGCGTTAAGTTACCTGCTTCTGTTTCTGAGGGAGTGACATACAATATGCTTCCTCTCACATATGGTGTAACATGTAGTGTGTTAACTAGTTTATTTTATCAAACTGGACGCTTAGAATATTACTATTCAGATTTTGACGAGATTTTTGCGAATATAAAGATTGATGGTGCTTTAAATAAGCACAAGAAAGCAAAACAAATGAGAGAATTTTTCCTTGTTACTAACGAACTCACTTATGAGTATGCTTACAAGAATAATCTAACATGCAAATTGAGTGCTGAGGGAAAGAAATTTTTGAATATGGTTGAAGAGAGAAGAGCAATTTACAAAAGAAATGAATTAGTCAAGCAGACTAAGTCAAAATTCTGGCAAAAAGAGGATGAGAAGTTAAATGGTAAAATGCTTGAAAATGTTGCAATACACATAGATAAACCAGTTAGTGGAAAGCTTTGCATTAGAAGAGATAATACACTTTTTGATAATTATTTTGTAGGTGCAAGTAACTGTGAAGATACTTATCAGATTTTGGGAGGTTGGGGATTCAAAGGTGGAAAAGATCCAATCTTCCCTGGGATTTATTTTGTTTGTGGTGACAAAGCCTACTACAACCTTCCAGACCACTGGTATGGAACTTGTTATGTGGGAATTGTTTTTCCTAAAGTGTTTCATGTTGATAGAGATTCAGAAGGATTGTTCAAAATTCATAATTATGTAAATAGAGTCAAAAGAGAAACATTTACAGAAGTTCTGGGAGATATTTTTCAAGCAGTGATACCTTTTGTTGGTATTACCCTAAATGCAGGGAGAATTAGAAAATTGTCCACAATTGTTGACAGATTGTCAACAGACACTGCTGATGGATTCCAATTAGTGAATGTTGAAGTAGTTGCAATCAGATCTATGGTGATTCAAGATCGTCTTGCTTTAGACATACTCCTAGCAAAAGAGGGAGGAGTCTGTGGCATTTTACATGTACAACATTGTTGCACATATATACCTGATGAAAGTAAGAATATAGAGATGTACATTAAAAACATTACACAAATGCATTCAGAGATAATTCCTTTAGAAGAAGATGATTTTACAGGGAAACTTTCAAAAAGGTTCCAAGCAATTAAAAATTGGTTTCATAATATTGGTAGTTCAATTCTTGGCAAGATTTTGGCACCTTTGATTATAATAGTATTCATTTTTATTTTGACAAAAATAGGTTGTTTGTTGCATAAGAGAAAGAAGCAGTTGAAAGAAAAGAAAAGAATCTATAAACTTAGAAAAGAAGAAGAAAGGGAGATCGAATTACAGGAGTTACATAGAGAGCGTTATGCTAATTCCAAAGATTATGCAGAAACGGATTTTTAGGATTACTGATACAAATGAATTTGAATCAATTTCTCGGAAATTTAAATTACAAAATTTTGGGTGTTGGTGTGGTGATTTGTTAATCACCAGATGAGGGAGTTGATGGAGCGAGATAGAAAATAAAATTTTGTTTAAACTCGCAAAGTCACATTTCCATAACATGAATAATAATATTAATGATTTGTGATGTATTGTATTAATACAACCTAGATTAAACTTTACACATGGGGGGACTAACATGTGTGCTTATAAACGTGCATAAATGTTGCATCTTTTTGTTCGTGCAAAATAATAAAAATAATTTGTCGTTTTCGTTTTTGTCATTACTAACTGCAGCAAACTTAAAAGAAGCATGTGCTTATTTTGCTTTTCCTTGTCTATGTGATGTCATTTCTACTATTCTAGGTGCACATAAGTCTCATGGATTAATGAAGACTGGTAGATATAAACGCTGCTTTATTTGTTTGCATTTGCTAGGTAACATTAGTTTAATCGGGAGGGTTAATTAATTAGTAAACCTAGGGTGGATACAGAACCAACATTATTTCTTTAATTAATACTTTTCTTGTTTTTGTTTATTATTAGAAAGCATAAGTTGACTGCTTTTGGGCCTAGTTTACTCGAGTTTGCTAAAAGCTGAATTTTACTTCTGCACAAGTCACGAGAAGCCCATTCTGAAAAAGTGTTCGTCAAAGCTACATTCACAAAGCAAAAACTGATGTGCTGTCATCATTCTGTCGGACGTGGCCAAGGACGAATATGTGATAAAGGACAATTTTGTCAGCTCTAACTTGGCACCCGCGGAAACGAAATGAACACTGTGAGAATATTGATTTACAATTGTTGCAAACCAAGGAAGCTCCTGGTTGCATTCGGAAAAGACAATGGTCTTTAAGAAACGTGACCTAATGGAACTTTTGAAATATGGGTGACATGTCACTTGTCACTCTCAACCAATGGGACTTCGAGGATTTTTGAAAACTTTCCTTTGCTTAGTTTAGCTAGCATAGAAAGGTATAAAAAGTCATGCCCCTAGGGATGGGCTGGCTGCTGCTTTCTGACTTTCCGATGAGGGTGAAGTGCTGCTGGACTTTGCGTGGAGCACGTAAGAATCCTCAAAGAACTTTACTATATTTTCCATTTATTTAGCTTAGCTAGGGACTTAGGCTTTAGAAATGCTAAACTTTTAAAATCTTACTTAAACTTTGAATTTCTTACTTAAACTGTAATTTTCTTATGAAACCTATCAAACATGCTTACTTTAATGCTAATAAAAATGCATTTTTAAAATTACATTTTGAAATACCATAATTTAGTAAATAAAATCTTACTTTTGACAAACAAGCTGGTCTTGGTTATTCAGGAGTGCAGGTTACTATTAGCTAGATCCCATCGCCAATGGTGGTCGTTTAAATGGTTAGGATTTATTCTAATGACAATATACTTTCCACAGATGTATAAAATTGTATATAGTTTGTAGATAATGTGTATAAAGATTTAGTCTGACCACCTGATTCAGTAGGCCCAAATTATGTCATGTTTATAAATGGGTCCATAAGTTAGTGTAGAATTTTGTTTATAGGTTATGAAGTTGGGTAGCGTTGTTTATGATATATTTTCTATAGGCCGCTGGATCACCGGGACAGTGGTCTCTGGTTTTGTAATATATAAGAGGACATCATCCGCATAGAGTGAGATCTTTTCTTGTGCGGGTTCTGTGTCTGTTCTTTCAAAACCGGAGATGTCCTCATTTTGTCGGATCCTGGCTGAAAGTACCTCGATGGTAAGTGCAAAGAGGAGGGGAGATAGGGGGCAGCCCTGGCGGGTCCCCCTCTGGATCCGGAATTCACGCGATAGCCTTTCGTTCACCCTCACCCTGGCTCTCGGTTCAGTGTAGAGGAGTTGGACCCACCTCTGGAACTTAGGGCCAAAACCAAATTTGTGGAGCACAGCATAGAGGAATGGCCAGTGGATCGCGTCGAAGGCTTTTTCGGCGTCAAGGGAGAGAAACCAGTGTGGGTCGCTCCTTCCCCTCACTTCCTGTAGCCAGTTATGGGTACGTCTAAGATTCAGTTTGGTTGCTCTGTCCGGTAAAAAACCTGACTGGTCCAGATGTATAAGATCTGGGATCACCGACCTCAGGCAGAACGCCAAGATGGTCGCTAGAAGTTTCACTTCCGTGTTTAGGAGGGAGATGGGGTGGTAGGACGCAGAGTCCTCTCGCGATTTGCCCTCTTTATGTATCGGGATGATCGTAGCCAAGGAGAGGTCTGGGGGGAGCCTCCCCTCCTGGTAGGCCCCGGTAAAGAGGCCCTTTAAGTGATGGGCCAAGAGGTCCGCCGTGCGCTTAAAAAACTCGGTAACCGTTTTGCCCTGGAGTTTTACCCGGTCTCAGTCTGGCTATAGCTTCTGATATGTCGTCTGCTGTAATGTCCGCCTCCAACACCAGAAGGGCCTCAGCAGACAGCATGGGCAGGTCCGTCTGTGTCATATATTGTGTAGCTTCCTCACACGTCCCCAGATCCCTGCCTGCGTAGAAGAGTTCGTAGTGTGTAGCGAATGTTTCAGCTATCTGTGCATCAGAGCTGACAAGGATCCCGTCTGCGCTCCTAATGCAGTCCACCCATCTAGTCGCTCGCTCCTTCTTACTGAGCCATGCCAGGAGTTTGCCTGACTTATCCTCCACATCGTAAAGACGGTGAAGGGTGGCAAGGGATTGCGTTTTCGCCTCATTAGTAACCAGCTCCCTGTATTGCCTCTGGGCATCCAGCAGTCTTCTAAGAGTCTCAGCGTTTTTTAGGTTCTGGTATTCCCTCTCTAAACCCAGGACAGTCTGTTCCAGGGCCGTGACCTCGGCTTGGAGTTTTCGTCTTTCCTCTCCCAGTCTACTCTGTATTCTATCCCGTAATACCGGTTTCAGGGCTTCCCAGAAGGTGACATTCGACTCTACTGTTCCCTCGTTTTCAGACCTTGATGTCCGCTCTCAGGCCACGCAGAAAAGTCGCATTTTGAAGGTCCCAGGCTGCCAGGCGCCAAGTGGCCCCCATAGCGCCCCGGACGTGTCCCACCCTTACCAACAATGGCGAGTGGTCGGACATCCCTCTGGCCTTATAGTCGGCAGTGTCGTCCATCTTCAAGTACTGTCTAGACATAAATATGTAGTCTAACCTCGAGAACACCTTATGGGCCCCTGAGTAATATGAGTAGGCTATCTGAGTGGGGTGCAGCCATATCCAAACATCTGTGAGTCCTATATTAGCAATCTGTTGGGACAAGGCAGTCTGGTTCCCCCCTCTACCCGCAGCCCCAGAGCGGTCCTGTTCTATATCCATAACGTCGTTAAAATCACCTCCCATGATTTGGATAGTGTCAGCTGTGTCTAGGAGGATGTTTGCGAGAGCCTTGAGCATACGTGCCTGTAGCTTGGGTGGTGCATAGACTGAAATTATCGTATAAGTACGTCTATTCCATGTCCCTTGAACCCCGGCACATGTCCCCATTGGGTCTATCCAGGTGCGTGTGATACAGAATGGGGAAGTTTTTTTAACAATGACAGCTACCCCTCTGGAATCGGACGTGTAGCCCGCATGAGCCAGAACGTTATGGCGGCCCCTGGCTATGAAGGCACAGTGTGTTCCTTTAAGATGGGTTTCCTGCAGTAGGGTTATATCCGGGTCTAGCCTTTTAAGGTATGAGTTCACAAGGCCTCTTTAAACTTTAGAACCCAGTCCATTCACATTCCATGTCAGGATGCTAACTCCCCTGTCACCCACTTGCGATGCCGCTAAGTCACTTGCCATTCCAGAATGGGATACTGTAAGGAGGTCGGTCTCTGATGTGGATATAAGGTGTGAAGTATCAAAATGCATAACTGCGTTTTTCCGACTGCTGCCCCCTCACCCCAACTCTTCCCTCCCCGTCCCTAACCTGAGTGAACGTGAAACTCCCCTACCCGTCCCCCTCCCCCCACCCCGCCTCCCTCCCCATCCAGTCCCATCCCATCACAAGACAGAACTGTCCGTAGGAGAAGGCCTGTCGCCCTCCCGTGCATCCCTCCCTTTAGTCTGCCCTAGCCAACCCCTTCCAAAGCATGCAGCACTACTTTCCCCAAACAAGCACTGATGTCAGCAAGCGGGAAAGGTGCGTGTTCAAGAACCAAAACCAAAAAGAACAATAAGTGTAAATATAAGAGGGCGTGTCAACTTGCGTGCTCCCCATTGACAAGCTGCAATCTCAGTAACTAGTTCCACCATTGTTCATGAGTGAGAGTCTTGAGTGTCTGTTTCGGGGACGCTGTTCCGCCCCGACGCGTCGTGTTCCAAGCCTCGGATCCCCTCTACCAACGGGTGGACGGAGTGCGACCCTCCCACCTCTTCTTCTCCCCCAGAGGTACGGCTCTCAACCTCTTCCTCGTCATCTCCCTCTGATCCGGCGTGACTTCATAGGCAGCTGAATCTGGATCCCGCTACGGCGCTTCCTCTCGGGGAGGCCGATCGTCCTTGCCGTGTGCCTTCTGAGCCATGTCCCTGGTAAGGTGTCGCCGGGATTTGCCTCTTTGGCCTTCGGGACTTCAGCCTCTGTGCCTTAGGTAGTTCCCACTGGGGCCTGTTCTTCAGTGACCTGTCCACCATTTCGCGGCCAACGGTCTCTCTGCTATGGAGTATAGGACGTTCCTCCAGCCATTGCCAGGCATCTTCCGGATGGTTAAAGAAGAGTGACTTTTCCTTGTAGATTATCTTTAGCTTCGCAGGGAAGAGGAGCATGTAGGAGATATTTAAGTCTCTTAGTTTCACCTTCACTGCATCGAAGGAGCGGCGCTGCTTCTGCACCTCCTGGCTGTAGTCTGGGAAAATCATAATGTTCTTGTTTTCCAGTCGGATCTCCCCCAGTTTCCGAGCCTTTCGCAGAATCAGGTCCCGGTCTGCGAAGTTAAGAAAACGTGCAATGACCGGTCTAGGTCTCGCACCCTCCGGCGGCTTTGCCAGGAGGGCCCTATGCGCCCTCTCGATGATGAAGCAAGGTGAGAACTGCACCGTCGGGAAGGTTTTAGTCAGCCAGGAGTGGAGGAATGCTGCCATATTCGTCCCTTCAATTCCTTTTCTTAAACCTACAAAGCGCAGGTTGTTGCGTCTCGCTCTGTTCTCGGCATCGTCCACCTTCCACATCAGTTGGCGATGGGATGCCTTGAGTTCTGCCATATCTTTTCTTAGGGTGGAGATCGAATCTTCGGCTTCGCCTATCCGTGTCTCAGTTGTAGTCACCCTGTCTGACAACTTTCGGAAGTCTTGCCTCAGCAGTGTCACCTCAGAACCCACTCGGGATTCCTGGATATCGGCCCGTGATGCCTGAATAGCTCCCATTAGCAAGTCAGTGTCGGAGCGCGCGCCAGAGGCAGCGGGGAGGACACCCGCCGACTGTTTAGCCGCGGCGAAATTGTCCATGGGCCCCTTTTTAGAGGGTTTGGGGAGTGTGTCCTTCTTCCCCATGGCTGGCAGTACCGCAACGTCGGTCTCACGGGGCAACTTGTGGTTCTCACCGCCTCTGCCGCTCTGGCCGTATCTGAGGAGCAGCAACCCCCGTAGTCTGTCACGGGGGAGGGCAGTCCGGTCTCTCCACACCGCAGTCACCGGGGGCCACGCGCGTCTTTGTCCCGCTCTCCGGGGGCCTTGGTTCGTGTGGTCACTTGAATGCCAGTCCCGAGCAGCACTCCTATGTTCGCCGCAGCTCGGAGTTGCACACCTTGCCGAGTGGCCCTTCTGCCGCCCAGGGCCGCCTCTCCGTCATGGGGTCCGGGGATCGCAGCATGCAGAAATCCCCCACGTTCCCGGCCTCCGACTGCGCCAAAAGCCACCTCCGGGGGGGCAAGGGCCTCCCAGTTGGACGCAGGACAGCGAGGACACCACGGCGAGACCTCCGCCAAATCAGGGGCAATGTAGGGCCGGGGGAGTCCGACCACAGCACCCAGCAGGTGACCGTGGGAAGGTAGTCGGGCCACAGAGCGCAGGGACTGTTGCAGGGTCAGGAGCAGGACCGGAGCCCTCTCGATCTCCGTTTTGCGTCTCCGGCCGCCATCTTGGTAAAGTGTCTGGTCTTCGGGGGGGGCCCGGGTGTCTCAACAAGGGCAGTTCCCCACATTATATATGTGGGAGTTAGGCAGAGCTAGTCTGTCTCCTGTAGACTGTGGATGTATAAGCTGTTATCCGTTGAATAAATCTCCTTTCTACTGCCTCCTGTGTTTCCTGAATTACAACACGCACCACCGCTCAGGACCCGCCGGGTGCCCCGCACACTCTCACCTCCCAGGCCTCCAGTCAGTGGCGAGTCGAGCCGCAGGCTCGTATCATCTTCACGGCCCCGCACCGGCCGCCATCTTGGTGAAGGTCGCGAGGTCCCCGGGAAGCCCAGATCCCGCACCGGGGCTCCTACCGTCGACGGGCACCACACGAGGACTCTCACATCCGGACCCCAACAGTGGTAGATCGCCAGAGGACCTGTCGGCTCGACTTGAGCGCCGTCGCCGTTGCTCGGGCACAGCGGCCGCCATCTTGTCGCCAGCAAACCTTCTGGGACAGCGAAACAAAGTCGGCATTTTCGCTGGCTTACGGTCATGCAAGCTGCACGTAAATAATCTCCACGGAGTCTAGCGGTTCCGCTGCCGCACTCTCGGTGTTCTGGTGGAGTAGGGCTAAATAGAAAGACGGATTTGGAGGCAGCTCGCCGGGAGCTCAGGAGAAGCACGTCCTAGCAAGCCATGCTGTTGGCCACGCCAGAGAGGATGATTTTCAAACCACTAAAGTTTAGTCAAAGTTATGGGCTTTACTCATTCAGTAAATCATATCTTACGTAATTTTCAAACTCAGTAGGGTTATTTCATACAACGAACTATAAGCAGATAGATGGCAGCATTAATCATAACAAGGCGCAAGATGCAAAACGGAGGAAGTATCAGGAAAGTAACTTCCCTAATCTAAACAAAGTACCTGAAAATGGCAAGGGGAAATCCTAAGCAGAAGGCGTCAGTCTTAAATTTGAACCAAGTAAAGGTTCGGGGTAAAGAAAGGCATAAGCGTTTATGAGTCTATCTCAAGAACCAAGAGTATAGGGTATATTATCGCAGAGTTTGGGAAAGGTCTTCCCTCGACACAGTAAGGACAAGATCTCCTAAACTATTTTAAGAGACAGTTAAAATACATCGCATTATTTCTCCAGAATGTCTTCCCACCAACTCCTCCAAATTGGGAATAATCAGGTTACACTGTCTTCCTGGAACAGGTAAACACCCCCCATTCCCTTCATTGAACAAAGGCTCACAGAGCTGCACAGCATTGAATGTACCAGTGGTCTGGACTGCATTGTACAGCAGGATCCTTCTCATTCCCACGCACAGTGTAAATCACAACAGACTTCCAATTAAAGTTATCTACTTTCATGTTTACAAAGGAAAATAGTAAACTACCCTGCTAACTATCGTCAGTTATCGTGCACCTGCAACATAAAAACTTAAAAGCACATTTCAATATCAACATCATCAGGGCACAAAGGTCAATCTTTTTCTGGTGCATACTTTGGAAAGGCGTTACTACAGGCTTGTACTATTCACCGGGACTTGAGATTAGATTGATTAGAAGCATACTGCTACCCCTGGGGACTTTATGGCTGAAAACTCAGGCCAAAAATACGGAATTTACAGAATGTACACTGAACAAATATGGGGAAGAATTCCTTACAAAAAAACATATTGTTGGCCTTTGACATTTGTGTCCTGAAGAAGTCTCAATGTTTCGGGACGAAACGCATTGGCTGTGTCCTAGTCCATATTTTAAAGTTGAAGCAAAGAAATGAAGAATGAACGTCCTTACTACATGTGTTTCGTGATGCTCGCATTCAATTATTGAAACCCTAAGTAACTCTGTGTCTGGGATATAAGACCCTATTCCTGTTCTTCAAAAGACTTTTCCGCCATGCACTCTTATAGGAGCGCTTCTCCCTCCTGTTGTGATAAATGTGAATATACCATAAGCTAAAGACTATACAAAATGTGGCTTCGTTATATGTATATTACAACACAAACACACAAATTAACATATGATTAGTATAGATTATGGAGTTTTACAATTTCGCTGCTCCAATGCTAATGCTGTATTGTGATTATAATAGTCAATTGCAGGACTCTAAAAGCATTTCTCTATGTTCTGATATAATTGACAATAACCCTACTACAAAGCACTCACATGTAAAGCGGAGTATCTTGTTGTAAAAGAGGTCTGCAGCAGACGCTGTCTGTGGGAGAACTAAAAGGTAGGCAGGACATTAAAGCAATAATACACCCATGTGTTTTTAGGATTATGAGCAAGGGTATCCACTCTCCATACAGTTCAACCCGCCAATCACATTTAAGCCCCATAGGAAGTACTCCTGTCAGGAATAGACTGTCAGTATGTTCTAAAATAGACAGAACTGCAGCCTTACATTTTCGACTGTGAAATAATTAATGAAGCAATATTCAAAGATCAAATGTTTACCTCATCCTTCGGTAAACTTTAATCCTTTAAAGAGGCTACCTCGAGCATACCATCAAGCCCTGTCGTTGGTGTATGAGTCTCAGCCGCTGTACATGGAATACACCACTTTGTAATGAGTGACTAAATTAGTGCGGTGCTCTTGAGAGGAGGAAAACACCCTGCTTCCCCCAGAATTATCAATCAAATGATTGAAACAACAAATTTTACCACATTCACGGCACAAGGTAATGCAATCAAAACTATAGTTAGTAGTTATATTAAAGAAAAGAAAGATGCTGTATAATCACCACAAAGGGTACTCCCGTAACTATCGACGCGTAAGCGAGAGCAAAGTAGGAAAATGATGCTTTCCCTAGGTCCTGACCAATGCCTGCATTATTTCTGCCTTCCCTTTTACAAGTTTCTCCGGCCCGATTACAGGTCTGTAATCGGGCCGGAGAAACTTGTACACAGGAAAGCATAATTTTCCTAATTTGCTCTCGCTTCCGCATAGAGAGTTATGGGAGTACCCTTTGTGGTGATCATACCACTGGGTAACTCGAATGGAAGCCCTGACCTTACACTTTTAAGTACTGGATTATGCAAATCAGTGGTTTGGAATCCTCCAAAATCGTACTAAATTTTAAGAGGATCATTTGAGAATTGATTTGATGTTTAGCAGCCCTGAGGAAGTCGTAAGGGGAACAGTCCCGCTCCGACAAAATGCATTGGCGTATGGCTAAAAAATAAAAAAAGAACACAAAGAGGAACAAGAATTACAGTATCTTTAATATCTTTAATATAACTACTAACTATAGTTTTTATTGCATTGCCGTGTGACTTGATTTTGGCAAATCGTATACCATCAAGCCCATTATATATGTTGCACCACCCTTTGCAGAGCATAGCTAAGATCTTGATGAGTTTATGTTAGACTGGCTATCATACCAATTAAGGCTACTGAATTTGAGGTCTGCCATCTGGGAGTAGGTTAAACCACATTTATACGTGTGAATCCGAATTGTGCACATCCCTGCACATATGTGTGAAAAAGTGGGAGCCTTTATGAGAAACTGAGAATATGAAACATACCCAGTGCATTTAATGAAGAATTTGTTACTAGACTAGTTGTCTAAACCACTATTCTGGATTGTATTATCATGATCCAATCCAGAATAGTGGCTTAGACAACTAGTCCATATTAAAAAATAAATGATTTAGACGTCTTCAGACCATGCTCAGGAGATCCATAAAAAATTCTTCTACTTCTTGTTTGAAAAATGATTTATCCTGATATGTACAGAAGCGCAACACCAGATAATAATGCCAAAAACATAATAGAAGTGTTGCAACTGTTCATAAGCACCTTAGAATTTTGCGATAACTTGCCTGGATAGGGGAGTTGGAAAAAAATAGTTTACAGGTATAGAGCCTAACGGTCCGGATATGTGTGGAATACGCTCTTACCATTGTGTTGCAGTCAGAGATACACCTCCCATAATGTGTTACAATAGGTAGATTTAGGAACGTCTAATAATTATGGAATAACAAAAGGCAAGTACCTCACCAGACTCCAAAAAAGAATAAAACATGAATATTATATTGACACCCACCACTATTTTTTTTACAGAGATACCTATTATACTAGTGGACAACTTGCTTCTGGAGGTTCCTCTGAGTTCATGCGGGTGAACAAGAGCAGCAGGAATACCGAGTTGTACAGAAATTTGTACTTCAGGTACGGTATTACACTCTTTCCTTTTTTATTCGCTCATTTAAAGGTTTGATTTTGCAAATTTCAGAGCTATAATTCAATCTAATATCTAAAACAAATGCCACGGAACTAATAGAGGTGTTTCTAAAAACATACACAGAAGCTTCTATGAGCTCAATAGGTAGAACTGCTAAACTAGACAGAAATTGATGGTGCCTCTACTGTGTCAAATCAAATCAAATCTTTGTTTTCGGCCATAACAGGTCATAACAATTAGCAATACAATTTAAAACACAATTATTATAAAATGGCCCTCTCTGAAGGGTCACCCCAAACTTTTTGGCTTCCTCCTCCTCCATTTGAGGAATTATTTTTGTTGGTCTTAAGGCTCTGAACACTTTACCACTGCTATCCAGTGCTAATGTGCATGTGCTCTCTTTCCTAAAACATGGTAATATTGGTGTATACATGATTGGCATATTTAGTTCACGTATAAGTCCCTTGTAAAGTGATATACCATTTAACCAGGGCCTGTCATCTAAATGCTACTAGCAGGCCTGAAGCACTGATTGTGCCACCCACACAAATAGCCTTTCAAACCTGTCTCAGGCCTGCCCTGGCAAGGCCTGTGTTTGACGTTTACTGCCACTTCGACTTAGCATTTAAAACCACTTGCCAAGCCTTTAACTCCGCTTTTATTACACATAAGTCACCCCTATGATAGGCCCTAGGTAGCCCTAAGGTCAGAGTGATAGATAAGTAAAAGGCAGGACATGCGCTTTCAAGTTTTACATGTCCTGGTAGTGACAAACAGTTACATTCATTGTTCACTACTGTGAGGCCTACTTCTCATAGGCTAGCATTGGGAATTCCTTAAAACATTTTAAAGCTCTAATTCCTGATTAGAAAGGAGTAGTTGCATCATGTTTCATAACTTTGGGATGGTAATGATAAATCCTCTTTACTGGTAAATATGGATTTAACATTACTATTTTAGAAATGCCATTTTTAGAAATTTGACATTTCTCTGCTCTTAACTTTGATCTGAGTGGCTGCAGCCTGTCTCCAATACACATTTGGACTGGGTGAAAGCTACACTGTGTGCATTCTCTCTAGACCTCCACAAACACAGGAAGGGTGGGTGTGACAGAGGACTCATCTGCATTCATCTACATTCTGAGTGCCTTGATACCCTTACGGGTGATTAACCGAGCTATACAAACCCCTGATTGATTGATTGGTTTGATTGCCTTCCTGGGCAGGAAGGGGGAGAGGGGGCTCACACATCTGAATAGGCTGTGTCCTGTCCCCACACAAAAAACTGATTACCCCAATAGAGAGCCTGGCAGATAGAGCTGGGATTAAAGGATATCTGTGCACTTCAAGGAGCGTCTTTGAAGTCACCCCTCACTACAAAGTCACATTTTGGTATAAGTACTGGGGCTCTGGCCCTACCAGATCAGTACACTACTGGACCTGTGAAGAACTCTGCCAGGAGTAAGGATGGCTGTGCTACAAGGATTGTCCTGTCTGCTTGACTAACTGTCCTAAGGAACTGCTTCTCTGCTGTGTTGAGTTTCCCCTGCTGCCTGCTGATCTCTGTCCTTCTGAGGACAAGGACTGCACCCATCTCACTTGAACCCAGAGTGATTCCAAAGACTTGTTGACGTGCCTCCTGTTTTTCTGAAGCCTCAGGGTCATCAAAGACTTCCTATAATTCTGCTGGTGCTGCTGGAATCTGCTATCTGTGAGTCTACATCGACACAGTGGTGACTCTGCGCCGATCGGAACCAACGCATTGCCTTCAATGCTGTAGTGGTGGGCGCTCGACGACAGTGATTCTACAGCTGGCGTGGCTCGATGCTGACAGACAGCATGACTAAACAACCACGCAGCGCACGCAGCGCAAAGGGGATCAGCACCGAAGCTTCCATCGACGACGTTGATTGGTTACCATCTCTTGCCTGCATCCACGTATCGATGACGATGCGGCGCGTCCTTGAGTCCTCACCTCGAGTCTTCAATAAAACACTTTGACACATCCAAGGTGCTTTGATAGTGGGACTTGTCTGGGTCCTGTAGCCGGCCTGCCCTCCATGGCGGTCGGCCTGAACTTTGGACTTTCTGCGGTCTAGCGCAACCTAAAGTAATCTTTTAGCGCTATTGACTTCTAAGCACTATTTTTGATTTATTCTTTTAAAATTAACAACTCCGTTCTACTAATTGGATTTTTGTTGTTTTGGTTTTGTGTCACGTAGATCAATATTCTCTATTATTTCTAAACCTTTGAGGATTCATTTTGTGGTGTTTTGATTGTGTTTTTGTGTGCTCAGAATTCTTTACACATTGCCTCTTTAGCCAGCCTGCTACGTGCCAAGCTACCAGAGGGGGAGCACAGGTTATCTTTTAGTGTGTTTCTAGCCTACTCTGACTAGAGAGGTGGTTCCTGCTTGGACAGGGTGCATACCTCTGCCATCCAGAAACACCATTTTTAACAACAATAGGTATAATAAAATTCACAATTAGCTCTTAAAATCACATAAGATAATACGAATAATCCATTGAGTTTAATAATTTTAGAAGTTATGATTGTGAATGACCATGTGACCAGGCTGTGATTTCATAGATTTTCTTACTAAGTATCTTAAACTGACCAATAAGCTAACCTATATACTATCCTTTGGTGTGCTTAGTGCTTAGTATGGATGAAGAGGGGTACTTATAAGCTGTTGAATTTGTGATCGTAAAATACACATGCATGAGGCGTACATGATTTTTCCCTCAGTTGGTTATCCCTATATTTCACTGAGTTCCCATTAAAGACCACTTCCACCATTAAAATAACTCTAGGGAAAACAGTTGATGTATTCTTACGATATAGGTGTAGAAGAAAATGTGCTTGATTCAATGCTATTTAATACTTGACAGCAGTTTCAGAAGCTATAATCATAGAGTGGATATTTTGCAAATGCCCTCGAGAGTTAGCCCCCCCCCCAGTGTCTGCCACACAGATGGTCCGTCTATCTTAGCACTTAAAGACAACAGGAAAATGTGCATTCAAGGAGATGGCATCTTTAAAATTCCCTGTAATAGTGCAAATGCATTTATGCATCCCCAATGTCGGTTGGGCTTTGTCCGCATATTACAAAATGCTAGTTTTGGACCAATAGCTATCTTAGGAATCATTCGGATAGCAAGCACGTCAGTGAACACTGTTTTTCCTGGGACTCTTGATTTCCATGCTGTGTAGACAACCAAACAGCCAAAAATATATTTTTATCGTCCGATCTCCTGCAGAGGTCTTCTGCTCTGTTGCACTTCCTAATGTTGTACTGTATAAAGAGTGGACAGAGGTAAATTAGTTAATGTTTCCAGGCCTCCCAAGGAATATAGGCACAAGTCTGTTCCCTGTTCAAGATATTTATCTTATTACTGATGCCACAGGCAATGTGCCCAGTCGGAATTTTAGATAGAGAGATCTCTTTCCTGCTGGGAAGATTTCATCTAGGAAAGTTTCAGTCTTGTTTCAACGACATATAGTGTTTTAGCAGGAGACCTGCTCAGCTTATCTTTGCTTGATTAATATCTTCCCAGTATGCCTTCATAACTAGATCTAGGCTGGCCTCTGCAATGATTTCCTTATAGATCCAGAGGTCTTCTAAACCAGTATTATGAAGGACATTTGATATAGGGACAAACCATGGTAATGTGTGATAGTTTGAATTCGTCATGATGTCCGATAGTGTGGATCTGTAAGAAGTAATGCATATCCAGTACTTTATTGGTGTCTAAGATTTGCTCTCAGATAGTCTATTGGTGTTCCACAGCCCAAGTGCAATAGCCGTCATAGGAAGTTGTTTTCGGAGGTTTGAATAGATGGAGTTTTTCTACCCCCCCAGATCTCTGAGCCATAAGTGCTTGCCGCGCTCGCTTTGTATACCAGTATAGCTGATCCCACTGAATGTGTAAATGTGTGTAAATGTAGTAGTACTTGTATAGCTCACGAATCACCCATGAGGGTATATCTCGGCGCTTGTACGCATACCGCTGTGGAACCCTTCCTGGCTTTTCCCTGTGAAGTGCCCACTCCTGGGCACCCCCAAGGTGAAGCCAGGCATCCTAGCGTTGTTGGGGCCGCTGTGGAGATTAAGTAAGCTATTGCCCAGAGTTGCAGAGTGGGACCCATGATTAGAATAGGCACGGAGGCGAGAATTATCAGGTCCGAGGAAATTGAGCCCAAGATCCGCCGAGGCGGGAATTGAACCCTGGACCCGGGCTAGACCTCTGCATCAGGGTCTGCCGCTCTAACCATTGAGCCACACTTCTTCACAATGATTTGAATGATTTCCACATGATTTGGCGAATCTCAGCACCGCTCCAGCTTGCTAGGCCAGAGTGTTGTTACTCTTGGACAGCTGCAGGCCCTACAAGAGATTGCCATCCAGGCGGATTCCCAAGCAGTCTTAGGTGAACACATGGTCCAAAGGCTTGCTATAGACACTGAAGGTCGCTCTCAAGTTGTGTTTTTGGTTTGGTATCATGTACTTAGTTTTCCCAACATTGATAGTTAGGCATCTTGTAGCACAGAATTACTCTAAAACTGTCAGTAGACGGAGCATTGATAGCTCTGTTCTGGCCTTTTGCACTATGTTGTCTGCAATGAGTGGTATTGGAATGGACTCCTTGCCCAGTTTGGACACATCTAGTTTGAGGCTCATTAGTGATATCACAACGCCGTTAATGTAGCAGTTCGAGAGTTGGCGGTACTATGTAGCCTTTCTTAACGCCTTGCTGTATCGAAATCGATGCTGAATATTCGCCTTTGGTGCTATACTTCTCTTGAGCCGTGTTACCGGAATGCAGTGCAATTAATAGCTTTTACAGGACTCCCAGATCCTTTAAGATTTGCCATAATGTTGGGCACTCAATGATATCGAAGGCAGTTTGGAAATATATGAATACCAGATATAGTGGCAACTTTTTGAGAGATATGTATTTAGAGCAGATAAGGTTTAATCAGATCACTTCATCCACTCTACTCTGGCCTCTCCTGAAGCCTGCTTAAAACTGAGCTATCAAGTATTTTCTTCCAGCCATTGGTCAAAGCAACATAGTAACAGCATCCCAAAGGTTAATTTCAATAGACATCTGATGGAATTTTGTCAGGTCCAGTGGCTTTGTGCTGCTTTTGGGCTTGAATTGCTTGGACAACTTCTGTTTTTCTAAATTCGTCCATTGGCCACAAGGCTGAGTAATGGGGGAATGTGCTAGCAGTTAAAGAATTACAGGGCTTTTTGATGGCTGTCTTAGGTATTGAGTGGACCCAAAGAAGGTGTTCTAGATTAAGATTGAAGTTAGTGATAGCCTTCAGGTCAGCTTTCCCACTGTACTGTTTTTGCTGTAATATTTCCTTTGGGGTAGGTTTCCCTCCTGGCACTGGTCTGCAAAGCTAGGCTGATCATTATGCACAATGTACCTTCCTTCTGGTTAAGAGCTGTAAAATGATTTAGCCAAAGTTGTGGACTTATATTCAACTCCAGATACTTCGGACGACCTTCACATCCCCATCTCACGATATCCCAAAATGTTGATTTTCTTAGTTATTGCATCCAGTAGAGCTTACCAGAGCTTTTGCAAGTGATATTTCTTCTTGATCTTTAACAGCTGTTGTACTGCTTTCTGCTGTCATAAAAAAGCTGTTCGTTGTTGACGGACAGATGTCAATTTTTCAGGGCTGACGATAGTATCCTTTTTACATAGGTTTTCTTTTGTCTAACTACACCTGTCCATGTCTGCAGCTCTTTGAATTTTTCCAGTTCTTGTTCCCCCTCTTCCATATCTGGAATCGGGATCGAAGTTTGCATGGTCATCCATTTATGGTCGCATTTGTCTTTGATGTTGATGATGATCTCCTTATTTGATTTCAGAGCAATATTTAGGCCGCTTGTACGTTTGTTTGAAATTGATACAGGAAGGGTCGGATTTGGATGCTCCATGACTGACTAGTAGGTCATGATCGCTTTCAATCCTAATATTAACTCTCATGTCAATGACAAAGTGCCATCGTTTGATATTCATCATCATATACTCAATGGTACTTTTCCTATGTCCAGCTCTAAAAGCGGGTTTTGGAGCGCTGTCTGATGGTGTACGACCGTTCAGGTGCCACATGCCTCCCTTGACTACAGCTTCAATGATAAATTCACCCTTCTTTGTGCTTGTGCAATGCTCTTTGGATGATAAGGGAATGTTAAATGCCCTATCTTTGTCGATTATCGACTGATGCAGCATTAGAGGGTGCATTTTGCAAGTTAAGGACGCCACATACCAATATTAAATTGTTTTTAGTGCAAGTGAGCCCTGCATGCATGCTTTCTGATTGCAAATTTGGCAACTCTTGCAATCTTTTCACCAAGAGCTGTTCTTTGAAGAGCAGGGAATCCCATTCGTCCAGAGCCCATCCACGTGGAGGATAATAAACTTTCGGGATCTCATGCAAGCATGCCTTGCTTCTTAAATTGATGACTTATATATTTTTGTTTATTATGGTATGGGTTATTTCAGCATTTGCTACTAATGATGTTCTTATCCAAGTGGTCAAGCCACCTGTGGGTCTGCCCTTTTGTTGTTTGCTGGCAGATAAATGATATGTTGAGTAACCGTCAAGATCTATGACGTCAGTAGACCATGTTTCTTGCAAGCAGCAAATGTCCTGTTTTAAAAAAGACCGCTAGCCTTTATCATCCATTTTTTACCTTAAGCCAGCTATATTTCAGCTCATGATTTTTAGGTATGCTTTCAATCCAATCTGCGGATAGAAGATTCTGGGTTCATCCTATAGACGATTTCCTACTTAATCGGCCAGTGATGGTCTTAATAGTGGCAAAGTGATAAAAGATTTGTTTTAAAGGGACTATTTGTTGTTCCTGTAGGTGCTTGTTGGTTTTGTGATGCGATATTCGCTATACAAAAACTTAATTTCAGTCAGATTGGTTCGCTGAGGAAGGGGTTGGTGGGAGGCCAGCTGTAGCTTGCAAAATTGGATTAAAATTTTGACAGGACTTATGCTACTTTTCTCGTATTTTGAATTTGGTAGCTCTAAGAAAATAAAGGGGTACAATTCAATTTTTGGTGACTGTGCTAGAATACCCCATGCTTTCAATGAATTTGCATGGCTGAGGATTTCATTTGTTATTTTCATACTGGACAATTCTGCATCTGTAGATTTTCTACCACCATGCTTATTTCATTGAGCGAAGCTTACTGCCAGCAGGTCATTTGATCTTATGTCTTGTTTGCCTGGCAAGAGGATATTTCCTCTGTTGAGAACATATTGACTCCCTCGCAATATGTATTCTGGGGTGAATATGATCATCAACTGCTCTTTAATCGTGCTTTTGCTACCCTGGATAGCATCACATGGGGTGCTTATCTGCATGTTGCTTAATTTCGGTCCATTTACTGATTGTCTCCTAGTATCCAGTGTTAGTGGTTGAGCCCTATTATGCGTCAGGTTTGCTATTTTTGCCCAGGGGTTTACAGAATCAAGACTTACTGAGCTGGTGAGTAGGGTTGTTGCCATCCTGCGGTCGATTGTCACTATGGAAGATGTAAATTGCTTGGTGAGCTTCAATTGGATGTCAAGTTTTGAGGACTGCATCGTGATCGCATCTGCAATTATATCAAAGGTTTTGGAAATTACCTTCATGATACTCCGTATTGGCTGGTCCATTGAGTAATCATTTGATCACCTTTCTCATAAAATACATATAGTTGTTTTTTGTCTCACAAATCATAATTGTCAGATGTTCTACTTCCCAGCTAGAAATCTACGCTGTTGCTACCTGGGTTTTCATGGGCGGGAGACTGCATTCAGTAGAATAGATGAATCCTGGCACTGTATATTGGGGTAAACGATTCATTTTCAGCTGTGAGAGTTGGGGAGAATGGCATTTGCAATGAGGACTCTTTCGTGGATGCCGGGTTTATGCATTTTGATGCATAAACCATAGCTTTTGAGTCGGACGTCGAACCTTCAGGGTTACCTTGACCAGAAAGTAATGAAACAAAAGGTTTTGAGATTTCAGCAATTAATAAAGTGGATCTATAGTGAGGTCATGGGATTAACTGCAGACATTGCTAAGTAAGCATTAGTTAGTATATGCTTGGCAGCCATTTTGCCGCTTTTGCACGCGTTACTACATGGTTTTATTCTCATGGATAGACTGCTGGTGCATTTTCGCATGAGAACTGTCTGTTTTTCACACATTTTGCTGTATACTGTGCTCCTCGTCTGCACAGCGTGTTCAAGGTCGAAAAACAATGTATGCTGTTGATTCAGTTTGGTCAGTCCCAAGCCCATGGACACAACATAGAACACAGCCGCACTACTGAAAGTCGGGTGCTTTTAATATGGCCTTGCATGCATGAAAAGGCACTTGGAGAGATTCATTCCCATGAAGAAGAGCTGTGCTTGTCCTGAGATGTTATTCCTTGCATCTAAACTTGGAGGTATGGGGTCCCCATGACAAAGCCCAGAGGTCTTCTATAATTATAATAAAGTAGCTTATAGCATGGGGAGGTTGGTAAGGAGCCGTAGCCCTGTTTCTACTGTCATTATAATATGGTTTCCCCTTTTGTGCTTTATGGAATTGTAACCATGCTGATTATATTGTTCTTAGGCATTTTGCTGCTAGTATTGGCTTGTGTACTGCATTATAGAGCATGTTAGTTAAAATAAACATTTTAAACTATACAGTGTCTCTGTTTACCCACGTTGTGGACAAATATGTGTGTTTGAACGAAAGAGTGTTCTTCTTCCCGCGATTCCTGAGAGGGACCGAGTGACATGTTCTAGGGTGTCTAATCATTGGTAGCTCCGCTGTAGTACGGAGAACGAATGAGACACTATAGCTAGTCGGATTTGGGTTCTGGGCACCGAGGTGAGTTTTCTGGTACACCACTACACACTGAGGTCCTGGTTTCCTGCGCATAGTTCTGTGTATGTGCAGAATCCCTGCAACAGATCCTAAGGACTTCCACGACTTAGATCTATTCAAGTCACAACCAAGTTTAGAATGGGATAATGTTTACGGAAGTGTTTCCAGGAATATCTGTTCTTGTGTTGCTTTTTCTATTGCTTTTCTTGGTATCTTTGCTTCTGGTGATGATGTGGACTGCAATATTCCAAGGGTGTCTTCTGCTCCTTGAGCATTTGGTGCTTTTGATGCATTAAGTGGCCAGAGCAACAATTCAAGTGCATGAACTCGGTGCCCTTCATGTGAGACTGTGGGTGAAGTTGTTTGTTATGGTGTTTATTTGGTCAGGACTTCTAGTAATGAATAATGATTGAATCATTGATAGGTGTTTTGGGATCGTTTATGAGAAACTTTCTATATGCCTTATTGTTTTAGAATGTACTGGTTCCAATAACGCTAATTGAGGAAGCTTTATTCAATTCGTGATGCAGTCCTTATGGCGGTTGGCAGGCGCGCAACAACCATTGGGCTGAAGGGGCTTCAGCCCCCCCCGTCAGGTTCCGTGGGCTGGGCTGAGGCTGCCAGGCAGTAGTCAAGGGTCATCGAGGGTATTACTCGATCCGTCCTAAAGCCCAGGCGGTCACAGCTTTCCTCTTGTTTATCCTATTTACATCTTTCTTTCTTTTAGCAGACTCCCCTGCATGACTCTTTCATTCCTTAATGGCTGTATCTGCATGACAACAGCGGGAGACTGGCAAAGTTACAGAGTTTAAAGGTGTGAAGTAAAGTCAACCTCCCCCTCCCCTCCCCCCCCCCCCCCCCCCCCGCCCAGGAATGAACAGAGTATCCTGCAAACAAAAAGGAATACACCCTCATCACAACAGACTTTTGCAAAGAATGTAGGGAAGAGATGATTGTAAAGTTGGCTTATGATATACATAGGGTTGCCACATTTTCAGATGCAAATGGGGACGAGGCTGGTAAGTGAATAGCAACTAAATCTGCTGTTAGCTTTAAAAAAAAAAAAATCACTCGCAACTCTTAACTATTTTGATCAGGCATTTCATTTTATTTTATAATGACACCAAACTAATATGACCGTGGGGTTTAAAATGAACACAGTATAGTGAGTGTTACAGAAAGTATAGTAGTCTTGAGGAGTTCGCGATGCACACCCGGATATTATAGACAAAAAATAAGACTTCATCTGGAGCACAGTGAATGTGAAGCTGCAATTATTGCATTTACCAACTGAGCATCAAAGTCATAAAGGCAGGTCATCAAAAATGTTTAGAGACAAATATTGAACAGCAAAGAGAAAGACTCTATTAGCTTTAATAATAATTTAGGAATTGTGTATGTTGCTTGGTAATAATTTTGATGTGATATATGCAGGGCCGCTGAAATTCTGCAGCGGGGGAGAGCCAAATTATGCAGCAAGGTTGAGTAAATTATGTGGCATAATTCTGCACATTTTGTTATAGCATCACTATATTAATTTGTAATTGTTTACACTTTTTAACACTGTCTCAACATTGGTTGCATCTCATTAATACCAGTTTAAAACTGAAATACAGATATAAGCAACAGAAAGGTGACCAGTTACCATTTGCCAAGGTCCTTCCACTGTGTGGCAACATGTAGCTGCGTTTTTTAGTAACTTTTGAACGTTTAAGCTAAAAACATTTTTCTGTAAACATCTGCAGATTGTGGCAAATGCAGCAAATATTCAACTATGCGGAAAAAAAACACAGCAATACAGTTGCATACCTCCAGTGGCTCTGGATATATACCTGTATTAACTGCTTGGCCTCGTATTTCAAATCAGAATAACTATGAGCTTTTGTTGAGTTACAAGGTTTTTTCACCAGCTGTTACTTAAAAATATCCGCTATTTAGGTAACAGACTGGCCAGGTGGCAATCCGATGGGAAATTACAGCATGGAGGGAAAAATGGATGAATGTGGGACAGAGCCACAGAGCGAAAGTAATAGGCTATAGGAGTGAGGGAGGGAGCAGGGGGAAAGGTGAGTGTATGAGGGAAATAATCAGTGAGAAAAAGTAACACTCCGCAAGAAAGAGGAAGGGTAGACATGCAAGGAAGAAGGTAAGAGACAGGGGAGAGCTGACAGTTGAAGATTAGGACATGGGGTAAGGGGTGAACCACAACTGCGGACACTCCTGACTTACTGAACCTATATTGCTCACTATAAAGCATACTCATGCAGCTCTGGTAGCAAAGATTGACAAACTAGTGCTTGATGTAGGATTAACTCTGATTAGAAGAAACTGGCAGTTTTAATATCAGAAGCCGAAGCAATACTGACATGAGATCTGAGGGCTCAGGAAGCACTTTGAAAACATACAAGACAGAATCTCATTCCTTGAATACTGGGCTGAAGATGAGGAAGGTAAAGCTATGGGGACCAATATTCAGATAGGGGGCCTCACGGAACAAACAAAGGGCTTTAGCACTGAATGTTGTATGGAAGGGTTACTAAGTACACTTACAGCCTATTACCTGACAACATTCTTCTCAGTTGAACAGGCACAGGTCCATATTATAACTACTGCCATCCAAAGGGCCAGCCAGGCCTATAATAATGTCATCTGCTGCAACTACAGAGTTTGCTCGATTTTGTTTCACTTGCCACAACAGAGCTAACTGTTATACTACAGACAAAGGGGTATAATCTTGCAGTGTGCTAGTTGAGATGACCCTAGCACTGCCAAACAGTGGGCAGGCAGGGCAATTTTCTTCAGGTTCTGCTCCTTGAAGAGGCCATGCAATACGCTATCAGTGAGTCTGCCGGCATGATGTGCAGCATTTTTCTCAGGGTGAAGGGTTAACTGTAATCATAGTCATGCTATGAAACAGACCATGCCCATGCTGTGACAAAAGTCTGGCTTCCAGTTGACAGGTTGTGGAAGGCAAGCATGCCTAGTCAGGTGTTTAGAGCCTCCTATATAAGGCCTTTATTGTAATATATTGAGCAACATTATGGTGCATTAAACAATATACAAGAGAGGTTTCTGCACAGTTTGCATCCTGAACAATTATTTCAAGGTGCCTTAAAATATATATAATATATAATTATACTGAAAAAAGAGTCACAGTGAAGGAAAACAATTGCCCAGGGTCACACAGTTTAGGCAATATAGATAGCCAGGTTCTTTGGGTCAGGGCACAACAAAAGCTCCAGTCTAGCCTTGATGGACCATACACAATTGATGATACACAAGTACTGATTTTTCCAGATTACACTCCAATGGTGCAACAACAGAGGAGAGTATATCTGGATGTTAAGAAACAACTCCCTAAATTACACCTCAAGTACATGTTTTCATTCCCAGCGGATCTGAAAGTCTTGTACAATGGGAAATCCCACATCTATACTGATACATCAGCAGTTTGGAAATGGGCTGAAGCTCTGTTAAACTCGGGTAGCCCTATTTATTGGCCATCCCAGAACAGATTGAAATCCAGACCGCAATTTACGAAAAAAAAACACAAAAGGTTGACAGGCCATCCGCTACTCTACACAAGCTGAGAGGGCTGCTGCAGCAGTGGAGGCACTTCATGAATCGCTGGGCTTCAATATCACCAGTGGCTTAGGAGACAGCACATTGGTGATTAGTGGCAACACGGATGACCCGGAAACTTTCCTGAATATGGGACTCGTGGCTAAAGCTCAGTACGTATGCAAAATAATAAGGCCCACTGGCTGCTCTTAGTTAACCTGGGCTGGGGAATATTGCCTGTTAGCATTCACTCATGGAAACTTTAGGTGGCAGGTTAAAGCTGACCCCCAACACAGTTTTTATGTATTGTTTACTGAGGTATACATCTTAATGTCTACACTTATGGAAGGATAGGCTATGTCACATAAAGAGTACATTTTAAAATAACAAAGTATGTGCTTTAAGGTGATATTCATATGCACTGTAATAACATGATTGTTTTAAACTTTATAAAATGTTTATTAAAATACCAATTCTTTGGAGCAATGTAGCATTGAAGATACTGCCCTGGAGTGTCTTGCCTTTTGTCTATCTGAGAGGGCATAAACAGTCCACATCCCCGTATTTTAGTCATGTCCGAGACCTTTCACTTGCAGAATCCCACAGGGCTTTTCTCTGAGCCCTACATTGTTTACTCTTTATCTTATTAAGTTCACTTTATTTATACAACCCTTTAGTTTCTCTGTGATGTCCTACACAGATGATATCATAGGATTATTTTCTTGGGCAATGATCTGGGGCCTGCCCAAGAGAAATTATGTTCTTGCTTTTTCACAGTTGCCTCCTGGATAAAGTCAAATCAAAACTCAATTGTAACAACAACACAGAGGGCTTCATCTTTAGGGAACTTTCAATGAATAGATATGGTCTTTAATTTGGTGGTGATGGAGCTGGACCCATCGGCCACTCGAGGTTGACTCAGCAAAAAATCCTGATTTCATTTTCAACTACTTTTTCTCATTCTTTCAACAGATCAGGCACATTTTCTACTTGCATTAACAGCATCCTCGTGTTATGCAAAACCAACTCTTCTTGCAATCACAGGACTGCTATAAATTCAACTATTTTTTCACAACTAGATAATGGAAGTCTATCTTGGGCTTCCTGCTTTCAAATCATTCAAACCCTCCTGGATGCCTCATCTGAGGACTTCCCCCTTGCTTCACAATCTCTTCTCACTCACTGTAGTACTGTCTATTGCCTTTGAACGTAAAACAATGTGACTTCAAAGTGTTGTTCCTAGATCTTGGCGCTCTCCATAAAACAGGTTCTCTGCTTCTTCACCATTGTATCACGCTTTATATTCTTTCCAAAATCCTATGCTTTGCAGTAGTCAACTGCCTGCATTCCTAACATTAGGCAAGTACCTATTGGATGCTGATGCTGCTCATTTCTGGCATCAAAGCACTGGAACTCTGTCTCCCGCGCTCCAGAGACTTCAGCCCTTCAAAAAAAAAGAAACTTGCCTTTTCCATATTAGTGCAGTCTCCACCTCTCCTTCATTTATTGCTCAGCACCAACCTGCTTGGTTAGGGTAAAAGTACACTTTACATATTATTTGCAATCATTCATTTCATTCAATTAAACAAAAGTATGCTTAAACTGCACTATTTGCCACAATTTTTCGAACCACTCTGGGAGGTGGGACAATGAAGGAACCCAAATATCTTCTAAAAGTACTTTGAATGCCTAATGGTTGAAGCTAATACAATTCAACTCAGGTGTTTTACAGTGCATCATATCCATAAGTCACTAATTGTTGGCAAAACTGTATTTATAAATGTCATGTGAGAGTAGGTAAACTCATTAAATGTGTACTAAAACACAACATTTAATATTTGTTCTACTAGAATTCCTTGAAGGAAAGTCCTAAACTTCCTCAAAACGTGTTAAATACTATTATGAATACATTAATGTTAGAGCCCAGCGTGCTTTGAATTGAGCTGTGAAGTATTGGCAAAAAAATAACCCCTATGCATTATACCACTACAATGACAGGATGACCCACAAGCAATTTTTAGTCTGACTCTGATTTTGGCTCCGCCTCCAGCATTTGAAGTGTTAGCCCCCCCCGAAATTTGGGTCTAGTTGCGCCCCTGGCGGTTGGCATTGACGGCCTTGCGCTTGACTGTGTTCACTGTGTCCCCTGGCGGATGGGGCCAACTCCTGTTTACCCATGCGCTGGATGTGGGTGATTAAATCCCTAGTTTCTTGTGGGATACAGTTTCCGTGAGCACTTTGAACCATGCATCCAGTCGTCTGGGAACCTCCAAACTTTCTGCACAATTGTTCATACACTTTTGATCAGCCTGGGCATTTTTTGCCTTTAGTTTCCCCCTTGTTTCTCACATCTGAGGGGTGAGAATATTTGATGCAATGGCTGTGGTGATAGTGAAATAGGAAAATGTTTTCGCTTTTTGCTTTTGCTATTTTACTATTTTGCCATTGTACTATATTGCTAACTTTGATATTTTGTTGTTTTGTTAGATTGTTTTGTTAGTTTGGTTGATTTGCTAAAAGGTTATTTATTGTTTTATTGGTTTGCTCTTTGTTTCAGTTCGATCTTTCTGTTTGTGGTAAACTTGCACAAGGAGAAGGGCTGTGCTAAGCAATGGGTTTCAGTCCTCCACAATTGCCCCCTGATATTTGGAATTCCGGCAATGTCATTAGCCCTAATGCTCGCACTAATGCTCTCAGTACTCTTTTTTTCTCCAATTATTTAATTATCACATGACTCTTTTTTTCCCAGCTGTCCTGATTTCCCAGCTATTTCCTCTTTCCTGTTGTTCCTGTTTTTCTTTGCTGTTCCAGTCAATCCTGTCTGTGCTTAACCCCTTCGACGCTCATGATGAGCTCAGCTCGTCATGAGGTACACCTCTCGTACGCTCATGACGAGCCGAGCTCGTCATGAACCGCGGGTTTTTTAAAAGTTCAGCGCACAGCGGGAAAATGCGCCGCACGGGTGGTGTTAACAGTGCTTTTGGGACCTCAAGCAGCACAACCCCCAGCTCTTGGGGTCCTCTGGGCTTTTGCCTGCTTGCTCTCCCATATTAGTGTTCGCATAGGCTACTCTTGGGTTTCCTTCGTAAAGGAGGACAAGGGGAATAGAATGGATGTATTGAAGTGAAGAGAGTACGGGGAGAGCCACGGTGTGCAAGCCGCACGAGATCCTCAACAAGTCCAGATTCAAATCCTGCGGTGGTGAAAGATGAGGGGCACAGGGGCAGGTGATGGTCTGGGACAGGGGCTGAACATGAGAGATTCTCCGTGCCCTCCTCGGCTCCACTGCGTGTGGCCGCAACTACCATCCACCTGCTGCTCCGTCCATTAAAGGAGTTACCAGGTGGCAAGCGAGCATCATGCGATCAACAAACAAGCAAGTAAGCAAGCCACAAGTAACGGTGGCAAACAAACCATTTTGGCAGTAAAGCTCAATATAAATACTATGAAACTGCTCCTTCTGGACCTCAAGCCTCTGGACTCCCGCTCTGCCATTCGCCGCACCTCACTGCTCGTACTGCCTCACTTCTCCATGCACGTGTCGCGTATCGCGAGACGCTGCAGTCAAGTTAGTCAAACTAGAATGGAGAACGAACCAACAACTGTGTCGTTTTATAGAGAGTTGATTTGTGTTTTCACAATTTAGTTATAAACCTCTCAAGTAAGCTCACCATTCACAGAGCCTAATTGATGTTATGATGATGAATGCTTACTAGTGGACAGTCGGTCGAATCACAATGTGACTACATACTCATCTTACCCTGTGGTACCTTAGAGAAGTATTTGGACTATTGCTTGTAACATAATTATAGTGTGTGTTTACATTACATGGGTCATGACCATCAAAGCTGTAGCTTTCTGCGACCTACCGAATATTTTGGAAAAATTAAATCCAGTGTATTTTAAATCACATTTTACAAATGTATTGGCTAAAAAGTAACATGATTTATGAGCACATTTTAAGGGGACCAAACTAAATATTCCAATACTTCAGTAAACAGCAGTTCTGAGGAGCATTATTTACCTGAGCCTAAGACAAAAGTGTGGGCCAGTTGAAGAAACTTACTGGGTTTACAACATGCAATTATATTTGTGCCACACAAAACAATCGGTGAAAATTTGACTACAGAAGAAATACACAAATGTTAAATACTGTGTGAGGGTACAATGCCAAGTATCTTCCTTCACTGACATGCAGATATGAGATTCTGGATTATTAAGTAGAGGGGAGAGCATTGTGTGTGCTCCAACAAAGTTAGTAATCCAGTGCCATACTAGCTAAATATATTTTCATTGAGAAAACCTAGGCTTACACATAATGGTGGTTTCACAAAGCAAAATACGTTTCCTCTTTAAACTATGTGTAAAGTATTTAAGAAGGAACAAAGGAACATTAACGGCAAGTAACAAATCAGCAAAATTCCCCAAATTATTCAGTAATGCGAAGGAATGTTTAATGAACACAACAAGAAGCACATTTCAAAAATCAGATTAGGGCAACCACAGATTGATTTTTGAAGTCTAAATAACAAAAAGCCTCAAGGAACAACAAAGCATCAATGTTAGTCCAGTGGTTCAACCTGGTCAGCAGATTTACTTTCTACGAATAAAGAAGTTCAACTTCTCTATTGGGTCAAGGACTCTGATAGAGCGCGCAGGTCACCCGCTTATAATTCTCACCATGTGCACATTTAGGCCCATAAATTTAATTCACCATATTTGTTAATCGGGTAACCTACACGCTACTACCAGCAACCCTGTTCCTTCCTATTTATTACCAATGTACCCAACTTACCAATCCTCGTCACGGGTACCTATGATCACAATGGATCAGGGAGCTAGCTGTAAAAGATAAGCAGTTACCAAAATGCAATACATTTTGTTATATTTGCACTCTTTGTAATAACCACAGACTCAGGAAGTTTTGAAAACCTTTATCTAGTCTTCATCAATTTCAGAAAGTATGAAATTCACAGTGAGCAAACTATCAATAACTAAGATGATGAAAATAGTGTAACTATGCAAGAAATAGAGTATGCCAACCATTTATAGATATAAAGGGAAGGTAAGAACAGGGAACATACTAGTAAGGAATTTGCAGGAATTTAGACTCAGTATGATGTCTAAAGGACGGGGAAAAATAAGGAACATGCTAGAATGTCACAGTGTGAATACCCCTCAAAGGTGGGTAAGGCAAAATAACTTTAATTTGTCTATAGAGATTTTGAAGGTAACATGTAGGGAAGGAAAAAGTGGAACACGCTAATAATCCAGAGCAATCACTTTACTTTGGCTAAAGGAGGGTAAAGAAAAGGAACATCTATTTCATGAGCAGTATTTCACCTTTACGTAAAGGATGGGGAGAAGATGGAACATGCTAATAAACAGCAAAAGTGTAAGACTTTATTTATTGGTCAGCACAGGGAGGGTAAGTAAAGGAACAAAGGGCAAATATAAAACTTTTAGCAGTTCAAGAGAGCAAAAAGAACGTAAGTGTATTTCCCGCACAGAATTTATATTTACCTAGAACAGTGTGGAGACCAACTCTGGCCACGGGTCAGTTAAGGACAGTAGGAACCCCAAGGAATACAGTCGCCAGTAGGCCAGCAGGTGCAGAATGGAAACCCAGGACAGGAAAACCAGATTAGGATCAGGACAGGACCACCAAGGTAAGACCAGCACCCGCAGTTCAGTTGCAACGCCTGAGCTACACCTCCTCTGCAGCTATCAATCAAAACCCCGATTGGGTTCTCGAATTCCCCAGCAAAGTGCTCCGCCAGCACTTAAGGCTCTCAAAACCCCTAATGGGTTTGTGAGTCAGTCGGACAGAGTGCTCCGCAGCACCTCTGTTTCTCGATCAGCTATTGAGTGCGTTGGGTCAGTGACAGATCAGCTATTCGGACAAGTCGGACAATTTCTCTAGCTAAAACTAGGCCAGTTATACTGTTTTCGGGTCAGTGTACCACCCCCCAAATGTTGCAAGTGTAAGGATCCCCAATTTCGATTGGACACCAAAAAGGACAGGTCGTCACACCTTCCAGGATTTGACTTTCTCAAACCCCTTATTTGCATCTTTCATACCCGCCCATCGAATTTCGGGTTCCCATGACATGTTCCATACACATAACAATGGTGATTTTAACAATTATTATAATGTGATACATTTAGTACATCTCAGCATCTTCTACTAGGCGAAGGTGCCTCTTCCCAGGCACATCATGGCTGAGACTGCTGGGTTGGCACTCATTCAATGTCACAGAATTCATCCTCTGGCGGAAGACTGTCATGCGCAGAAAGGCAGTTCAATATGGAGTATTCCCGTCCCTCATGCCCATGGTTTACGATACATGAAAAGTAAATAGAAACAGTTTTAAAACACAGAAAAAACAAATGATCTGTATACCATGAATCCTTATACTACTCCCATTTACTTTAATAATAACTATAGCATTAGGATTAATGCAAGACAAACAAGATAGCGAAAGCAGCGATGCAAGCATCAGGCATGTGAGAACACAAAGCGGCCATCTTAAGTCTAGTGCGCAAGTGCAAAAGGTTTTCCCACCAGAACTGCGAGTACGTCACATCACATGGGTGTGACCGACGCATGCGCAGAAGAAATTCCCGCGTAGCAGCAGCCATCTTAACAGCAAGCGTATTAAGATTAGTAAACACATAAGCAAGCGTCTCTGGGACACCCAAAATGTCGGAATAAAGGAAAAATTAATAAGACAAACAGGTTGATGCTATTAGGGTTATTTGAGGTTCATGAATTCAAGCAAGTTGCTGTACGTGCGAATCCTTGCTCCATCAACTCTGCTTGTCCTGATGCGCTAAATTCCCGTGCCCACTCAGCTTCGCCTTTTAGCACAAAAGCGCAGAGCAAACTTGAAAAACATAGCATTCAAAGTTGCCCTGCTACTTGGATCACGGTTATCTACCACCTTTTCCTGCTCCTGACTTGGAAGAAATTGTATAGTTTAAATCCTTCAGCAGGGGGAGATGGAGAGTCATAACAGGGCAACGCTCCACAAAGCTGCATTACTTTTGCGAGATGTCCAGCTTTTTAAACTGCTTTTCCTGCACCAAAAAGCTCTGAGCAGGATGACCCAGGACATCTTTTTCATCCATCAATCAATCAATCAATCAATCAATCAATATATTTGTAGAGCGCGCTACTCACCCGTGAGGGTATCAAGGCGCTGAAGTGAGGGGGGGTGCTACTGCTCGAATAACCAGGTCTTGAGGTGTCTCCTGAACATGAGATGGTCCTGGGTCAGTCGTAGGTGTGCGGGGAGGGAGTTCCATGTCTTGGCTGCCAGGTAGGAGAACGATCTTCCTCCGGTAGTGGCTCTGCGAATCAGTGGGATGGTGGCGAGGGCGAGGCTGGTGGAGCGGAGCTGGCGGGTGGGGGTGTAGAACGAGAGGCGGTTGTTGAGTTATTCGGGGCCCATGTTGTAGAGTGCTTTTTGTGCGTGGGTGAGCAGCCTGAACGTGATCCTCTTGCTGACGGGGAGCCAGTGCAGGTTTCTCAGGTGGGCGGATATGTGGTTGTGGCGTGGGATGTCGAGGATGAGTCGTGCGGAGGCGTTCTGTATGCGCTGAAGCCGTTTCTGAAGTTTGGCTGTGGTACCTGCGTATAGGGCGTTCCCGTAGTCCAGTCAGCTGGTGTCAAGGGCCTGGGTGACCGTCTTTCTGGTTTCAGTGGGGATCCACCGGAAGATTTTTCGGAGCATGCACAGGGTGTTGAAGCATGAGGACGAGACTGCGTTAACTTGCTTGGTCATCGTGAGGGAGGAGTCCAGGATGAATCCCAGGTTGCGTGCGTGGTCCGTGGGTGTCGGACCACCTCAAGGCTACCTGAGGAAGGCCTCACCTTCCTCAGGTAGCCTTTTGGTACTCCAAAGGCTTAATTTTACCTACGTCACAGCTTTTCATGAATGCTGAAATGCTTCATCTTGGCCTCTGCTCAAGCTCCCAATATAAGGAAGAGCTTCAAAGATACCAGGACACAGGTAGCAGTGGGAGGCAAACTCAACCACTCTTTGCAGTGAGGGGGCTTCCACAGTCTACAGATCAGCTGGTTCTTCCAAAATATTCTCTTCTTGTCTGAATGATCCAGGAAAGGCCTGCTGGTCTGACCCTTAAGAGCACTACCAATGATTGGGTACAATGGAAAGCATGTAGGCCCCAGTCCTTCCCAACCGCAGTTGCTTCCAGGAGGCTAATCCTCATTTAGTCCTTTCTCCAAGTCCAGTTGTCTTCTGAAGTATCTGGGTTGAGAGAGGTTCGTATAGGAGCACCTGTCTAATTATTGGTGATAAAACATGAATCTACTTTAAGATGTGCACACGTGCCATTTCAATCCTCTTTTGCAGTGCTCTTTCTCATTTGCACTGCAGAAAATTCAAACTTAATTTTTTCCCCGTTCCTAACAAATATGAATGTGTAATGTAACTGGTGCTATGTAAAGCGCTCTAATACCCGATTAGGGTCAAGTTCGCGCTATATAAAACTCTGCAAAAAAAAAAAAAGTATTCTTAGGGTCTTAAAAGATGGCATGAGCTGGTCTATTTCAATTAGATTGTTCCTTCCATCCCAGCAAGAGGACTACTCAAACTAGTTCTGGGGTCAGGTTACTTTTTGTACTGACGGAGCCAGGCTGTGTATGGGGCATGCCTACTTCAAAGTAACTTCAATCAAAGAGAGAGTGAGGGAGAAAGACACTCTTAACCCCCCGGGGGAAATATAGTCAACACCAACGAAAGAGTGACTGTTTTTAGAAAAACGCACTGGAGGAAGCACTCAAAAGTTGTTAAAAGGACCCGCACTCACCAACCTGGTTGGTGACATGCTTCATCATTGGGTCCCCACCGGATCAGCCGAGTGCCGTTCCGGTGTGCTACGACGCCTGCAGTTGCAGCGGAGCAGGTTGTGATTGTGTGCAAGTGAATTAGTGTGAGTTAAAAAGTAGCCAAATGCTCCCTGAAAAAAACGTTATTTTAGGTGATTTGGGTACTGATAAAAGCAAGTGGCGGATCAATACCAACTGGGCAATGAAGCTGGGAGATCCGATGAGAACTAAAAATTGGTCGACATGAACATGTTTCTGCTTACTGTAGCAAATTTCGCTAAGCATTCTTCAGGACCTTAGTGAACAGTGGGACCGTGGTGGTATACGCACGCTAAGGTGTACCCGAATATAGGAGCGGGACGAGCACAGTTAGGCTCCTGGTGGATCCCCGTAACTTTGGAAAACTTCCAGACGGGTCCCGGCCCAAGCTCCATGAAGTAATTTGTACATTCCTAACAAGTTACCACCGGTTTACGAACTACCTACATAGTAAAACCGTGAGATTTTTACATTTGACCGTAGGTTAGGGTACGCCTTAGCGTGCGTATACCGCCACGGTCCCACGTTGTAATAGATGTTTCCTGAAATGACTACCTTAGTCTACATGGTTTGGTACTACCCCATAATACAGTTATTCTAGTCTAAAGTTAGAGCAGTCACTGACTTTGACTGATAGAAATATTCCTAGCAGTGCAGAGTATGCTTTTAGGCCGGACTTTTAGACCTGATGTCCTATACCATGGCAGTTTAATACAATAACAGATTCATTGACCTGGCCTTTTTGATAGCCAGCAGGGCCATTTCATAAAATGGCAGTCAACCGCTGCGAAGACTCTTCAGGAATGAAGATTGGAAACGCATAAATGGGCCACCCACAATATTTAGCACCCTCAGCCTGAAATCCCATGACTGCCCTGAGAAATGACATTACTCTCCAACCCTGAATCCCGATCATATATTATAATTCCAATAAAATGGAACAGACTAATCAAGTTGCCCCCCAATTACGGCTGGGAGTTCTGGATCAATCAATTGGGGTCTGCCTTTATAATTCTCCTCTCCTGGTTTGTTAAAACATATGATTGCAGTGTGTAAGCTCTTTCATGCTGAATGCTTCAGCTCCAGAAAACCTTATTTTAGTCTATCTTAAATAGTAATTCTATTGCACATAATCATTTTGCCAATATGTCTGTCAAATGGTTCTTCTAATTTGCAAAAATGAATAAAGGTTGATTTAAAAACCCACGTAGTCAGAGTAGTAGAGTTCACCTCCCCTCCAAACTTGGTGACGGGTGGAGTCCCCCAGGGTGTCCCCTGTTCACTACCCTCTTCAAAACATATGCCAAACTCAATGTTTCTATACCTGAAATTCTTGTCCTAGGCCCCTCATCTCCTGAAACAGATTGAATCTTCTCCGCCTCCTTTTTGGTTATTGCCTTCCTTGAAAGCTCTATTGAAAACCATCTGCCCTCTGCCTTAACTCTGTCCTATGCACAATTAAAATCCTAACGCAAGGTAATGTCTTGGAGTTGAACTTTGGGGATCTAGCATTGAAGGTCCTGAGAAAAGCCACAAGACCTTTTGTTGGGCTGATAATTGGTGGCTGAAACATGTAGACCTGTGTTTAATGCAGGAGATCACAAAATGCCCCCATTAGCATCAGCCTTGGTTTTTAATCTTGTCAGAGTGCTCTGTATCAGATTAAAATTGTTAAGAGAGGACTCGAGACAATGTTTATCTGTAGCACAGATCCCACTATCAAGAATATCCCTTAGAAGAGCTCCCTTCGATGGAAGGTGGAGCCCACCCAGACAGATTAGATGTCTGGGTGAGGACTCAATGATGAAGCATGCCACCAGATAGTGCTAGTGGGTAAGTGTCCTTTTACAAATAGTAAGGATTTCCTCTTAAGAGATGGTGGGAGGATACGATTAAGTGTTTAGTTCAAATTATGTGGATCCCCTCCCCTTTTGCTCAATAGTTATGCATGGCAGACGAGCGAACCCACTTCTAGCTCCCCTTTCTTTGAGTATATCATTATGCGCAGTTCAGTTGCCACCATGAAGATTTTTCATTTCCTTTGCAAGTAAAACTCTACTTTCAGTGGGTATTTTTGTTTTGCTCCTCGTCTTCGTCCTGCATTTACTCCTTCCTTCTTTTCTACCAGTTGGTTTTCCTTTTTTATCCTTTTCCTTTTATAAAAAATATTAAATTAACTGAAATGCAATTTCTGATCTTCTTTTGGCACCGACCAATAAGTATTACATTTTCCAGGCAACCCTTTTATCACACTCATTTACAACCATGACCTACGCACTAGACTACTTCATGATCAGGGGTGGGAAAGAATGAAAGCTGAAATGTAACTCATTGAGTATTAAGCAGAACCTCCCACAACCTCTTGCCCACCTTTTGTCCCCTAGTAGCATCGCTGGCCTTACAAACCAGCCCTGTTAAAGTCGCCCTCCTGCAGAATGACCAGTTGGCCAACTGGCAAGACTGGCCATAATGGTGACGTCACATACACACTATACTATAGGGTTCTCTTGATTTACCATGCATAAATGGACAACCAGTTTTGTAGCAGCTCCTGCTTCCAGCGTAGCCTGAAACGTGGACCCACTGCACGGTGTCAGGTGTCAGCAGTATACCTGCTGCTCAAAAAGTCCACAGAACCATTTATTAACACAAGGAAAACAATTTGACTAGTAGCTGCTAGCGAAATTAGAGCTATGTAAGTATAAGGGATCTGAGTGTAACCAAAAGGGTCACAGGTTTGTATCCCTAATGGACTACTTATGTTCTTTATGGTTCCAAAGGTGACTGAATATGAGTAAACTGGCCCATAGTAATAGCTGTTTTAACCCATCTTAAAAACCTGTGCAATTAAAGATATAGGGCTTGGGTGGTTAGACAGACAGACAGACAGACAGACAGATAATCAGCAAATTGACCGTTGAGGAAATATATCTCTAATAACTAAAAAACAAATATTTTTAGATATGTTAATTTCAATGTTATCATTCCTTTCTGAGTCTTATTGAACTTTAATTTCTTTAAAATTTGTTTTACAGTAACTCCTGCCCCTCTAATAATGTGGTGTCTCTGCGCTGCATAAGTAAGTATTTTTTTAACAGAAGCCGTGAATGAATGAACAGTGCTGTCATTTTAAACAAGGGAGAAGGGAAGCATGTCAATTAAAGGGAGCGCTGAGTAGCAATCTCACTCGTACTTATTGTATTGGCCACTGATTGCGACAAAAGAAATAAAATGTGAGACAAAATAAAGAAGTCAGATCATGTGTGGAGAGGTAGCCCATTCACCAAATCACAGAACTCTATCACTGAAAGGTAATGAATGCTCCTCATCAGCGTTCTGACCTTGTAGTCGCCAGTTTCCTAGAATCTTACAAGGGATGTCCTAAAGTAATATTTCCTCCCACTGCATCACCAGTGATAGGTTTTGAATAACGCACAGGGCTGAATAGAGAGGGAGGGGGCACTATTTTTTTGATCCAGAACTTGTTTTGATGCAGAATTTATTTTGTTTATATGTACTGATATTTAAATATTTAAAGCATATTATGTTTCTTGTTTTCACTATTTATGGCACTTTGAGATTAAGTGATTTACCCAGATTCACACTACTTGTGTACAAGTGCTGTAACGAACATTAGAGCTCAAGTCCTGGCACTTTTTTGTTTTATAAATTTGAAGATATTCAAAAGGCGAGTTCTGTCATTTGCAATGCAGGTGCACATAAAGCAGCTTTGTAGCACAGGGTCCGAAAACTGTTCGAAAAGTGGTAGAACCAGTCAAAACTAGGAAAAATTAATTGGGAAAAGCCTGACAGGCAGCATGTGACGTCAACTATGAAAATGATGCAGTCACTTTCAGCCTCCATATCCCATCGAGCCATGTAACGGAAGTTACGACAGAAGCTCAAGTATATTTTATGGCTTGTGGAGAAGGATCTCGGAACATAATCTGGGCTAGGTTGTTACCTTTTTCTGAGTGGAATTTCCCAAATATTTAAATTTTATTTGACATCGTTTAATGTTTTGTTTTTGGCCACTAACCCCCAGATTCATCAAAGTCCTGTTTTGCGAGTCCTTAATAGCGAATATTAAGGAATCGCTATTAAAGACTCGCAAAACGGGATGCATGTAGAAATCGCAATATTTTTTGCGATTTCTACTGCTTTCTTATTTGCGATTCGCTAATTGCTAATCGCAAATAAGGATGGCTTTCCCATTCATTCCTATGGGCCTTTACCGAATCGCAAATAAGGAAGCGATTTCAAGGGTGCCAGGGTGTCCAGAGGACACCCTGTAGCACCCCTGAAATGGTAATATACACTGGTGTTGCGCACACACATGTCCAAAGGACATGTGTGTGTGTAGCATACAACTTAGAAAAATGCACTAAAGTGCATTTTTCTAAGTTTTCGCTATTTACCACGTAATTAGACTTCGTGGCAAATAGCGGCCCCAGATTGCGAATTCGCAATTTTAAAATGGTTCATGAATTGCATTTAAGGAATCTCAAATTGAGATTCCTTAAATGCAATTTTTCGCAATTTAGCGATTTCTATAATTGTGATTTTTGCATTTGGGATGATGAATCCCAAATGCAAAAATAGCGCTCGCAAAGGGCCAGTTTCTCTGAATCTGGCCCTTTGCGAGCTGATTTTGCTTTGATGAATCTGGCTGTAACTCCTCTATTTTTTTCCATTCTTAAAGAAATGTTTCGGTAATTTTTCTAAAATACATCCACTACTTGTGAAGTGTCTCTCCTGTTGGAGGAAGACGATTCCCACAACTTGTTTGTGGGCTGTCTGTCACCCTTACATCCCTCAAAGGATTGTGGATTTTGCAGCACGTTCATCAAAAGAGCCCTAAAGTACAGGGCTTGAGTGGCAAGCAAGATCTCAAAGCTGCAGAGAAGGGCTGCCAGCAAAGGTAACTCTTACACTACTCCTAAAAATACTCCAAATAGTAAATCATTACCTCTGACCCCAGACCGTGCTGTGCTGCCTCTTGATTAAGCTTTTCATATACAAAAAATACATACCTACAATAGTTATAGGCACAACTGCAGCCAGGACACCATCAGACTTGAGACAAAGAATTGTACATTTTGTTTAGAAAAACACAAGGCAACCAGCCTTTTCCATCTATGCACCGAGGATGAGTGACTAAATCATGATTCCCAATAGCACAGGTGGACAACTCGAAGGCACCTGAACAGGGAGCAGCTTAAGGCAGTGGTTTCTTAGCGCCACTGGGTCTGTGCTCTGTCTCTGTGATGTGCTTCCGGGAAGAACAGTGCAGACATCTGTGGCACATGCCTACATCTGTGATGTAGTGATCTACAGCTGTCTGCAATTATAATAAATGATGGCTAGCTTAGAAGGCGCTTTCAATGAAGATAATTAAAATGTGATTGTATGATAGCCGCCATTTATTCAAATGACTGTGGAAAGCTTAGCGTGCCAGTGCTTGTCGCACTAGGCAACCTGTCACTAGTGTTAAGAAGTAGGCGGGTGTCTTCCTTTAAATGCATTGAATGCCAACTGGTGTGTGCTGGTGCTGGATGATATTATTCCAGCTCTATCACCACCACTGCTCTGATCGCCCCACATGTGAACCTTAGTGATCCACCACAAACCCCCACCCGCGAAGCTTGCACTCACCCTATGCCCTCCCTTTCGTACACTTATTTTCATGCTCTTCCCCCATACTGCCCCTAAACTTTTAGTGCTGTCTGATAAGTCCCAGTGGGGTCAAAGATACTGACGCATTCCTGCACACTGTATCGAATGGAGGATCGCTGTGTTGATGGTGCTCTTCGCTGCTGAGAGATCATCGTCATCATACTACAGTTGCAAGAACAAAGCCAATAGGCTTTTCTTTAGTGTGCTAATTTATATTTTTTTTAAAGGCATGCTCAAATGCTGTTTTCGCCTGCTAGCGTGTTAAGGCCATACTTACTGGATCCACCGATACTTGTTTTACATAGTGGAGTTGAAAACTCAAAACACAGGGGCATATTATCAAGGGGCTTTATCTCCGCTTTTTTGGCTTTAAAAGCCAAGAAAGCGGAGATAAAATTATCTCCCTATTACCAAGCTGTCGCTAACACCAGTTAGCGACAGCTAATAGGAGATAGTGACCATCTTGGGCCCCGCTTTGCATATCAGTGATATTTATCACTAATGACATGCAAAGTGGGCGTGCCAAGATGTTAGCGACTGAAAACATCGCTATCTCCTATTACCAACTTTTGGAGATATTTGTGCTAAGCGCAAATATCTCCAAAAGCTAACACTTGCCCAGGAGCAGTTCTTAGCCATGTTATCCAATGGGAGGTGGATAACATGGCTAAGAGCATTTGCTCGATAATGCATGAATATCGCTGACTTTTCAGCGATATTCATGCATTGCGGCCGTTTTTTATCGCATTTGCGATAAACCTTGCTAATAGCAAGGTTTATCTGCGATAAAAATCGCCGATTTGCGGCGATAAGTTTTGTCTCTAAATAAGTTAGAGACAAAAATTATCTCTATTGGTCGGTAATATGCCCCACAATTCTTTATTCAGTTTTGCTAATGTAGGGCTGAATTATTTGTAACTCTGCTCATTATGTGCATATGAATACAATCGCCACAGCATTTCCCTTTACGGATACTGAATTAAAGATGCTGTGTGTATCTAAATTGTGTTGATTATCCCCACCACACCCATTTCACTACAATCAAAGCACTATTGATCTATTGTTTATTGATCTTTCTGGTTGCTGTATCATAGGTCAATGACTCTGAGAGTCACAAAATATAGAGCAGAGTCCCAAATGGGACTCATTTATTCACGGTTCATAAAGTGCATGCTGTAAAGTCTCTCAGCAACAATTTCCTCAAAACGAGATAGGCATATTTAGTGGAAATATTTTCTTACTGCATAATAATTTAGTTTGATAATAAACTTATCCGATCACTAACTGCAAGTGAATATACCTGCGGAGTGGTGCAGTAACCAGTGAGAAGATGGTTTAAAAATATAAAGTTAAAACCAACCCAGTCTGTTGTCTCTATGACAATCACATAAAAAATATATACACATTACTTTTAATCTGTCGAGAGAAGGTATGAAGACGTTTCAACCTCCTATGTCCATCTTGCAACAGGGTCATCATCAGGACGGGAGGATGCGCATTTCATATCTGGTCACCATTTGCAAGGCATACTGAAGCCACCCTCATAAAATTGGCCACAATTCAGAAAAGTGGGTACGTTATCTGAAGCAGACAAAAGAAGTGCCATAAATGGTGACTGTTGATTTTCCACAAATCACTGGGGATCTCAATAGATTGTCACTATCTTTATCAATTCCTTACTATCTTGATTCCATTCTTCTTTTTCAAATGTTTACTCTCTCAAATCTCTACCCCTAGAACCTTGTTCAGCCACATCCCTTTCCTCAAACCCATAAATTCTTTTCAAAATTGAGATGCACTGAAAGTAGATAATCTCCATCAGATTCTTCCATCTTGCCCTCTCACACGCTCTTTATGTTGTGTTATACTTTTTCTTTATGGAACTTCATTCTCGTCCTTGTTGCTACCTATTGGGTCTGCCGTACACCTGTTTCTTCACCCCCAGTTCCCCTCCATTTGAATCGTATTTGGTCTGTCTTTGTTTTTCTTTTGACATATCGTATTCTCTTGTTTGTTTATCACTTGTGAAATCCCTGTTTTTTTTTGTTTTTTTAAATTGGTTCTTCCAATTGGGAGGAAGGGAAGGCAGAAGATTAGGGGCTAGGTTGCTGATCTTCGACCCAAACACTTATTTTCTAATCCTTGCTTCAGAACCTGACCAAAAGGTTTGCGATTCTTGCACATCACTTCATCTCCTTGTGCCTGAAAATGTAAATAAGTATACAAAATTATATATGCAAGTTCGTAGTATGTAAATGTGTAATGTAACAGTGAAATACTGCCAAGCATTGTCCCAATTACATGTTCCCTCTTCCCTGCCTCTTGCATCTTTTTCTGTGTAAAAATGTTTCAACTGACCGCGTCCACCATTCAGGTCTGTCTACAGCACATCATGCTGAATGCTTCTGGTACTATGAAATGTTCTCGGTAAAGTGCTCCACAGATCCTTGAAATTCAATCCCTTCTTTATCAATTTCTAAAAATGAATTTAAAAAACCAATGCTGCATCTACCCCCATCCCACTAAATCACATTTCTGGATAATCTGATTTCATTATTAATATACTCCTCCATACCAGTGACAAAGATATTGAAGCACACAATTTGCATCAGCTGCTTGGTGCATGGTTGAAAGGGTGATTTTGTGGTTTGACCTTTATTGGACATGTTAGTTGAAGAGTGTGAGGTATAATAGTAGAGGATGTGCTGTAGACGCGAGTCTCGGCATCAGCTCAACATCCTGTGATTCCGGGCAAATCACGTAATCTCTCTGCCTAAAATAAATAAATAAATGTGACATTGTTTAAAGCAATTGGTGCTCTTGTAAAGCACTCCAATACCTTTGGGTTGAGTTTGCGAGATATAAAACTGTAAAAATTAAAGACTATAAATAAAATAACTCAGATATGATGACATAGTGGGCACATGTCACATGGAGTTTAGCTGCACATAAGTGTTGCAGAGGGTGTAAGAAACACTCAGTCGCACATGCAGGCACTCCAGATAGAACCCACTGTTCATGTCCATCAGAATGGACATGGAATACAGCTCTGACCAACTACCAACCACCAACCGGAGACCATATGTATATTGGAGGCATTGTTAAATCACAAGTAGTATTAATAAAAGGGTAACGTTTTCCCTGCCATACATTATAAAGATATTGCAAGTCTCCAAGGACTATATCGAGAAGCAAGGCCGAAAGACAAGTATAACATTCCGTTTCCTGCAAACATCTTAAAACCTTGTTCCTATATAATCAAAGATGTTACAAAATGCAGCACAGCAACCAAATTTGCACTGTGAGAGCGGAGAAAAGCGCCATATCTACAGAGATATGGGACTCTCCTCCTCTCTGCCTAGTGGCAACACACAATCAGGCTGCTGTGTGCCATGCACACAATTTACATCATTTTGCAAGGGCATTGGCATGAGTCTTACATAAGTTTTGTACTGGAAGGTCACATTTTCAGTACAAAAAACTATGCATAGACTGACTTTGAAACCTGTCTCACTTCAGATGTATGCTGTGCTGGGCAGCACACATGCAAAGAGGAAAACATTAGGAGAAATAAAAGCATTTCTGCTTTTAATGCCTGTTTCAAGATGACATTATTCTTGGCACAAAACCTTACCTACTATTGTAAGTAAATAGGAATTTTCCATTAAAAACATGGGTGGTTACATGAGAACGCACATATACAACCCATGCAATAACCCCTTTGCAGTGCAACACACATGCCAAGTGGGAACAGTTAGGAGAAATAAAAGAATCTCTCCTTTTTAATGCCTGCAACCCATGCAACACCCACCTTTTCAGAGTAATGCAAAACTAAGGGCTTCGATGCGTTTCTTTGTGGAAACTAAAGTTTTGTGCTGGAAAGTAAATAAAAAAAAACAAATTGCACAGGTTTGCGTCACATTTGTGACACAAAAGCAGCACAAAATGTTTGCTTATCTTGGCCTTGGTGTCTTGCTCTTTCATGTTCATTACAGATAAGAAGTATGAAAACAGAATCTGTAGTGCGACATTAAGCACACTAAATGCGCGTACTCATTTTTTTCAAAAATATAATAGAATCAGTTTAATGCAAGTCAGGTTAAAAAGGCTGTGGATCAGATTGGGTAGAAACTTGTAGAGATTCTAACTTTCTTGCAATGACCTACAGTGTGGAAAAAAATAAACACCTTTGCATGAATATCTCTTCATTGCTGTTCACCTTTTCTTTTTAGAAAAATATATTAAAAGGAATAGCCAGCTCCCATTTTCGTTGGTTAAACTGATTTTTCTACTGGCTGCTGGCAGTAGGCATTCTGATGTCTGAACTCAACTGTAGTAACTGTTATAGTTGAGCAGCTATGTTGTATCTTTATTATAGATGACTAGATGTGTTCCAACTCAATGGTTATCAAGAAATGTGGCATGTGTATTTATACAGGGATTGGAGGTTTCAGCGTATCATGTGTAGTCTGTCTAGAAGCATAAGGGAGAAACAGAAGAGCAACTTTTTGGAGAAGCTGTTAAAAGATTGATGTATAATTAGGCTGTCCTGTTTTCAGTTTCTATTTTTGGTAAATTCTGGTGGGGTTTTGTCAGTGTTTTCAATATCTTAAAAAACAGTTGTTATCAGTGGTTACACATTTTCACACCACTAAAAACAACAGAATAAGTGTTTTTCCGGTGTTTATGGAACGTTTTGCGTTTATCATTGCTTGCTTCCTGCACTGAAAGAGCATGGTATATAGACAGTGTACTTATAGTGTTTATGAGGTCCAAAGCGAATTTTGCAAATTAATCTCATTGTAGTACACCATACAATACTTTTTCAGTGAGTCTTTAGTCATGTGCGCTCGCGCTTTCCTTCCCATGTAAACTTCTGTGAAAAGGCCCTCTCAGCATTTATAGCCCCTTGGGCTTCGAACCGTCAGCTAAGGAGCACAGTTGGGATGACTCTTTCTTTGATGTAACAAAGCACAAAATGATAAATATTTGTGTTTTAGTTCCTGGGCATAAGAAAACAGTGCATCAGAATGGAATAAAAATTCAATATTATCCCTCATTAACTCTGAAGATTGTAAAGATGCTTTCAGCATACCATCTAACAAGTGGCAAGGATCTCCTACAAGGAATCACTTCAGCTCAGGTATCAATTTTGACAGGTCATCACACAAATTTTTTATATACGTAGCTGAATCACTACAAATACAAAAAATATCACTCCAATCTTTGTTGAACTTGGAAAGAACCTTTTTTGCAGAGTATAACAAGTGACACTGCGTTCCATGTTTTCCAAAAGTCTGGTGTCACGTTTTCACCACTATCCCAGATGCTTGGTGATATATATACTTGTCAATATACCTTGCATTTAATGTTTGAAGCCTGAGGTGTTGGCAATTCACCTACTATCAATACTGACCCACTAGAAACTATGGTCTGATGTATTAAGGGTTTTTACCCATTCTCTTTGGGCAAATGTGATGACACATATTAGGAAAGATTTTTATGAAACTAGCCATTTTACCTATCAGTGAAAGAATCAAATGCAGCCAAAATATCAAATGTCAGTTTGATATGTCCTGATTCTCTACAGTTTATTAAATAATTAAACTAAACCTAAAACGAGAAACGAAACCCTGCATCTTTAGACCAAAGGCCATAAAACTGAAAAAAGTAAAAGGAAGAAGAACCAATATTTTAGTGGCATCCCTAAAGAACAAAACTCAAGCAGAATAATGTTATCCAGTCTTTCTTACTGCTAGCTTGTATAACAAAGTTACATTTTATTGACCCCTTCAGTAAGAACAAAATGACTTTCACTTTCTTTTTCCTTTCTTTGAATGGCATTTAGTTTGTGGTTGTGCAGGTGTTTTTTCAGTGTTTATATGTTTTCACCGGTGAGGGCTATTTTTCTTTCAGTGGGGTTTTATCAGTTATTATAGGTTTAAACCTAAAACCCCACAGCCTATGTATAATGTTCACTCAGTAGAAACAAAGGAGTAAACCATTGGAGGGATTGTTAAACTACAAAGGAATCTATCCATGTGTGACATGGAATCAACCACCAAAACACTAGTGTATGGAGTTCACCCAAGGTGGAGTGGGGAGGGACTTGGAGAATATGAGAAAATAGATGGAAGGGAACCAAACCCTGGCAGAAGCCCTCACATGTATCAGGCCCAAACAGGGAACACACCACAGACAGACAATCGTATCCTTCTTCCTTTTAGTTGAATGCTGATATGGACATGTTGAAGGAGAGATAAAAAAAAGTGAGCGAAGCAACATTTACCAGAAGGAGGAGGGAAGGGCTGGTCTGCAGCAGGCTCGACTACTTCACCTGCAGGGCAATAGAATACGAGAAGAGAGATGGAAGGGAGCCAAACCCTGGCTGAAGTTCTCGCATCTATCAGGCACAAACAGGGAACACATCACAAACAGTCTATTTTATCCTCCTTCCTTTTAGTTGGATGCCGAGATGGATATGTTGAAGGAGAGATAAAATAAGTGAGCTGAGCAACATTTACCAGTGGGAGGAAGGAAGGGCTGGTCTGCAATAGGCTCAACTACTTCACCTGCAGGTCAGTAAAGATATTAAGAGACCAGCCCTTAAGATTAGTTCATTGCATGGATTGAAGTTGTCTAATTGAAATAAGATAGCCTATCTATTTCACACTTACTCACAAATACCTGTCAACTGTCACCGTTGACATTTTGAGCCAGACCACCTTGTAGCCACGAACACTTTTCAATATGCAACTCATACTTTGTTTGATAAATTGAGTCTGCAAATTCCAGAATACCAAAAAAGGTGTTGGTTAAAAAGCACAACTGAATGAAGTCAGACCTGCATTTTGGGGCCAGATGGCAGTCCTGACCACCTCCTCACTTAGCTGCAGACATTAGGCCATTGCATCAGGCCAATTTGTTTTTGCTGCTGGAAATATAAAAACTTTGCTCCAAAACAGACCCCCCCCCCCCCCAAGGAACAACAGCAAGCAGTGAAAAATACCCTGCCCTTGTTCTTTGTGTATGTTGTGTTGGGATCTAAGGGGGGGAAGGAACAGTTTCCCTATCTCTTTGAACCAAAAATAAAAAGATGAGTGATAATAATAGAAACCTGTTATTTGTATAACCCTCTGCAAAGGACATTTATTATGCACTTATTAGTAGCAACTGCAAAGGACATTTATTATGCACTTATTAGTAGCAATTCATAACAGAAACTTATGGCCAGATGTACATAATTTGCAAAATATATTTTAGTGTCAGCTACATTATTTGGTGAACAGACCTATGTATTAATAGGTTGGTTTGCACAATAAGGATTTGGAGTGAGGCACAATCCCACCTACTCCATTGCTCTTCGTGAATTGGGTATCAAATTGTGATTTACTCCAGTGGAGGTCCATTAGAGGAATGGTGGCCTGCTGTCAGCAGATTACCATGTCTGATCTTGTTTTCAATATTTTTTGTTTCAAATGTAGCCCCTTTGTCTTGAAAGAGACCGTGCTGCATTTAAAATCTTGTTTATTAAAGTTCCACTGGACCACATCCCACTCCAAACTTTTGTTTTACATTCACAACAGGAAAGTGTCTTAAGGTGACCATTTCGCCTTTGTGAATGGGTTGCAACCACCTTAGAAGAGTTGGTAACCTAAGAATGGTTTGCAACCCAATTATGTACGCAAACAATTGTTACATTACATTTTTAAATGCAACAGGGATGCTTGACCCACCCCTTCCAAATTTCGATTTGGTATGCATTTCTAAACCATTTTTTGTGATTTGGCAAGGGAGTGCTTGCCAATCTCTTGTTTCTGTGATGGTTAACAAAGAAATGGTCCCTGTGTTCACTATCCAAATCAAAAACCTTCTGTGAGACCTTCCTGCACTATCCCAAAATGAATACACTTACTCTCACTGCATTTCCTGCTTCCAGCAGTCTTTACAATCTTACCAACATGTAAACATTTTCAAACAATTCAATGAGAAAGCTTATTTTCCCATCTACTGAACCACTCTTATGTTGCTGTCATTGCTCGGGGCCTTGCCCCCCAAACAAATATTCCTGGCTACGAGCCTGATTTTACTTTGGTGTATCACAGTTTTCCCCTTGTCCCATCCTCACCTCTACCCTTTTCTATTTATCTAGTTAGGTTATATATTTAAAAATAAATTGTGCCAGGACCTTTTTATACCAATGAGCAGCTCTAATTGTTATTGTAGCACAGGCCATATGGATAACGTTATATTCTGAAGCACAGGGGTTCTGTGTTTTAACACTCTGGCCCACCCCTCAGAGTCCTGTCCAACCTCTGGTACCATACTTGACATCAAATGTAGAACACAATGTGTCCCTCTTAAAAATAAGACCCAGACAGAATTACAAATGTCACACTTAAAAAAGAACGCACTCCTGTATAGGGCTAATATTGCTGCTATTTATTGATGTGTAAGTAAGTAATTTGTATTTGAAAAGTTAATTAAAACCGTTGCAATACAAAATAACATCATGTTAAAACAGTTTTACATAAAAAGGTCTCATAGTACACATTAAAAAGAAATCCAATTCATAGCAGAGAAACAGATTCTCCTAATCAAGTTATTATCAGTTTTCTAGGTTGAAGGTACTTAATTCCAGTCCATTTATTCCCTTCACTACTGCTTCAATAAAAGTGCACAAAATACTTTAGACTGTAGTAAACTGCATTACTGTCAAGATTCTCCTGTATAGGAAAACGATCCCTTGAAGATGCTGTAGGAGGAGCTTAAAGACAATAATTAACTAACTGGCCTCTAATATCACAATTAACTTTCTTGTGACATGAAATGTATTGTATTCAAAGATGACTTTATCAAACTAGCACACCACCATCTGCCTTCAAAAATATGTAAGTGAGACATACAAGGTTGCCATCCAATAAATATACAACCAAAAATATACAAAGCCTCATATACAAAATAAAAACATTTCACAGACCAAATACTCACTAACAAGCAACCAAACTAAAATGTTTCTCTCTAAGAAACCAAGGGAGTTTATTCTTGAAGGGAGACACTATTACTCCCCAGCCCTTAAATGACAAGTGCCCCAGTTTTAGTCCCATTGAGGTGCCTGATTCTAATTTAAATTGCCACACTTGTTTGCTTTTTGTTAATCCTGTGGAATATTATGGGTTAACTTACTTCTCAAGATGCTGCTGCATGACTTTCCCCATACAAAGCTGTTAATTGATTTTTTTTTATGCTTGATACTATTTACTAAGGCTTGATGTTCTTGTGTTGAGTGCAGATTGTGGCGCGTCTGCGATGCCGATCAGCAGTAGGATTGTTGGTGGGTCCGTTGCCTCACCTGGGGACTGGCCATGGCAGGTCAGTCTCCAGGTTCAAGGGTTACATCTATGTGGAGGCTCCATTATCACCCCATACTGGATAGTGACAGCAGCTCACTGTGTGGAAGGGTAAGCACCATATTTTCCTATACTGTTTTTCACTAGTAATCATTACTTTGTTTCAGCTACATGCCAACCAATTTTCATAAATGATCATCAATCTTTCATGGATTTTGATACTATCAACCACGTTTGCAGAGTTCAAATATACTATACTTAACTTTTATCCTAGGTATACAGTTTTGCTTACCTGCTAATAAAAACTCAGTGAGTTAATTTGGTAAGATGATGTAATGAAGAAATGGGGCAGCAGAGAAGGGATTATCTGCATCAGCAAAGAGGCAGAAACTGAAATGATGTGGAGGGAACTGGAGTCAGGATGGGAAACTGGGATAGGGTCTAAAGAACGCAAATTAAAAAAACACAACACGGAATTGCCAGATTTTAAAGTCACATTGAACAAGCACTGGTAAAGTCAATAAATGTGGCTTGTTTGTAAGCTTTTAAATCTAGGTAGTACTCATATATGGACCCGGTACAGGCAAGGCTTGGCAAAACATGCAGAGGTTCAGAACCCGCTACACAATACCGGCATACCTTAAATCCTTTGAATATATGTGTCATTCAGACAGGACCGATGCATTCCTTAATATCATTAACAACTGACAGACTTTTACAATTTTGCTGTCTTCATGTCTATGTGAAAGAGCAAGGTACACAGATACTCTAATGCTGGGGAAGGCTTCCGTTGCTTGCTAATATGATTAGGCATGTTTCATAAAAGTAAGAAATAGTCATGTTTCCGAATCCTCACTTCTTGAAGGGGAGAAAAAGGACACAGCCATGAAAGCGATTAATGATAGACAGGAAGAGAGCAAGTCACCTGACTAGGTGAGGAGATGCATCTGTAAGGGGAAACCATGTATGCAAGGCCTTGACATATCATCTGCATTCCCACCATATTCTGCAGACCCAGAATACTTAGCAGAATGTCGAGCCACTTTTTTCATTTTCATGAGAAAAATAAATTCCTTGCAGAATTAGGCCCTGGGCCAGAGTTTTTATGGAAAAGTGCAATGCTAAACACGCACTAATACTGGATGGGTCTTACATTTGCTTGTTAGTGTCCACTTAATGACCTCATGATACGCACGGGGTACATCCTTTACAACGCAACCGCTACAACGCGGTTGCGTTACGACGCAGCTTTAACAACGAAAATCGTTACAACGACTTTCGCTGGAGGGCGCTCTAGGATAGGGGATAGTTTAATTTACTATCCAACACCTTCCCTATTATCCACGGGGACTGGTGTTGGAATAGTAAATTAAACTATTCACTATCAGCGTCCCCCAACGCAAGTCGTTGTAACGACTCGCGTTGTTAAAACTGCATCGTAAAGGGACGCGTTGTAACGGTACGCGTCGTACCGTCATACATCCATACGCACTAATACCTGATGGGTCTCACTTTTGCTTGTTATTGTCCACTACATGTCCTCGTGATATGCGCTAGTACTGGATGGGTCTTACTTTTGCTTGTTAGTGTCCACTGCATGTCCTTGTGATACTCACTAATACTGGATGGGTCTTACTGTTGCTTGTTCGTGTCCACTGCACGTCTTCGTGATTCATCATGAAACAAAAGAGTGCTGAAGTATAGGAGAAGCACTCCAGCGGGACACACAATCCCAGCATTGGAGAAGGGCTACCAGAGCACACATAGAAGAAGGACAATAATGACACATATAACAAGCAGAAGAAAAATGAGTCAAAAATTTAAAAGAAACCGGCTAATCTGACCTCAGCAATAAAGCAGGAGTTTGAAAAAAATAATGAAACAAATCAGCAATAAAAGTATGCCAACACTGGGGGCGTGGCTAAGCCGGCCAAGATGGCGGACAGGCTTCCTTAGAGCTCCGGTCGGCTGCCTGCCACGCCGACGATGAAGAATACCACAACACACATGTGTCACCCCCAGCTGGCGTGAGAGACTCCCGAGACCACCCTGGGAGCCTCTGAGTGCGACGGTGGGACTGCGGAGCGTCCGTACTGACCTGCGACGATCACCGCCGAACCTCTCCGAAAATGGCGGCGCCCAGGGACTAACGCTGGAGGTCCCGAGTGACTAGCGCGGTCCCCCTATTGACGAGATCCGGAGCGCTCTGCACACCTCGGCGGCCCTCCTCCGCGCCCGGAGTGCGCTGCCGAATACCAGGCGCAGCGGTGTCATCAGGGGAGATCCCCCGGCGGAGTCGCGATTCCCTGACTCGCCGAGGAGACCCAACGGACCGGAGCAACGCGTGACCTCACCACCACCGGGGGCCCACATGAGCGCGGCCCCGTACGACCTGTCAAGGCGGGTACACGCGTGTGCCGGTGCTGACCCTGACATTAGGCGCTGGAAACCGGAGCGGTAATGCGCAGATGTCCCCAGGGACTCCCCAACTCAAAATGGCGCCACCCGAGTGATCCTGCGGGGAAGCAGAGCAGTGCAGCCCTTGCGACCTGCAGGGACCCCTGAGGCCGGCGCCCAGTGCCAACATCACCGAGTTGCCACCGAGAGGCCTCGTGGCTGCGGAGGGCACCAGGGAGCAACAGCCCAATGCACCCCGAGGTCGGGGAACCCCATACTTCATTGCCCGGCCCGAGCCCCCCGGCGACCTGTCTGAGACCCACTGGGGGTCGCTGACCCGATGCAACTGCCCTCTTGAGCAGCGGCGGGACTTGGAGTGGCGAGCGGCAGTGAGGGAACACCCCGACCAACCCGGCAACGCGGCGGAGCAGCAGAAAGTGCGAGACCCGGTGAGACCACACAGAGAGCCTCCCAGTTCCCCTGGCGAGGGCGCACCACAGACTCCTCGCGGTCCGGTGACGATCAGCCCACCCGGTCGGGAAGGACTACACGAAGGGGGCCCCAGAAGCTCTGTCTACCCAGCATCGCGACAAGCGGCGGTTCGAACCATTTCTGGCTGGCCGTGTCGGACCGATAGGTCATCCAAGCCACCCAGGGGGCGATCACAGCGGACGGTGACCCCGGCGCCGGCCCAGAGACGATCACCCTCCCCGGGCCCCTCACGCGGCCCGAAGACCGGGGGACCGCCACAGGAATCGGACATGTCCACAAAGCTTGACAAAGTCCTAGCGGCCATCGAGCACTCCCGAGTGTCCATGGAAACCAAATTCGGGGAACTGGCCTCGGACATAACCCTGCTGCACGACGACCATAGGAAGCTGGCAGATAAGGTGAAGCAAGATAGTCACACGCTCCATGACCTGAAACCACAGGTCCAGCTCAATCAAAAAGCCATCAAGGACCTACAGGAGAAGGTCAATTTCCTGGAACGCAAGGCGGACGATTTGGAGGGACGCTCCCGCCGGAGCAACATACGTCTGATTAACTTGCCGGAGGGAGTGGAGAAGGAAGACCCTATTCAATACATAGAGACTTGGACAAAAACGTTCACCCGGGCCCAAGACCTCACGTCGTTCTTCTCCGTGGAGAGAGCGCACAGGGTCCCGACTGGACGACCTCAGGCTGGCCTCCCGCCCAGACCATTCCTGCTGAAGCTTCTGCACTATCAGGACAGAGACACGATCCTACGGGCGGCCAGGCAAGCGAAAGTCCTCAGGGTGGAAGACAAAAATGTGATGGTGTTTCCGGACTATTCCCAGGCAGTACAGCGCCAACGCGCCACATTCCAGGCAGTGAAGCACACCCTACGCCAACACAAGATACAATATGCCCTCCTGTTCCCAGCCCGCCTCAAAATCATCTATGAAGACTCGACACACTTCTTCACGGACCCCGCGGAGGCGAGACACTGGTTGGATCACCGCAATCAGTCCCGATCAGACCGCGAAGATACACCGTCGAGTTCTGCGTCCAACAAACGGCGGCGACTCCGATCCAAAAAGGTCACTCTCACACAGATGAATCGACCGCGGACGCCCAGCATCAAACGCGTCCCGGACTTGGAACAAATCATAGCAGACCGACGGAGGGCCATTCAGGCAGCGGCGGAGGTCAGGCAACCGGACACCGAACGGGAGGTGGATCGAGGCCCTCACTTTTTTACATCCGAGGACGAGGGTCAGAGCGACGTCCGCACCTCCAGAGACGGCTCCGCTTCTCCACCACTGGTGACTTTGCAGACGGCGGACACACTCATCTGATGGCTACTGACACAGACAGCGGTAAGACTGAGATGACGGAGCATGCTCGTCGACGAGGGACGTCCGGGAGCCACGCCTAAGGTACTGGTGGTAGCATACACACATGCAGAGACACGATGCGGCGGGTGGCCTAGACCTGAGCTCACGGCACCACCGCTACACCACCCCCTCACACCAAACGAACTAGAGACAGTACGAGATGTACAGTTTGGGCTTATTGTGCCTTGCAATAGGCCCCCTCAGTTGGGACTTTTTCCCGAATGTTGTTTCCATGTTACACCCCTTCCCTTTTTACCCTGATACCTACACGGGAGAGGCCATTTGAATTGAATTGAATAAAATTTATATCGCGCAAAACAATAACCCGAAGGCATCAAGGCGCCTACCAAACTTGATCAAAACAGTGACTTACTACAGATACGCTTGCACAAAGAGGTATGTTTTTAGAGCCTTTTTAAAAGTTTGGAGAGTAGGCAGGGATCTTATTTCCAAAGGGAGGGCATTCCACCACTTCGGCGCAAGAGTGGAAAAAGCCCTACCTCCCCATTTCACTTTCATGAAGCGGGGAACAGATAGCAGGAGTTTGCTCGAAGACCGCAGGTCCCTTACAGGGATGTACCTAAACAGGATAGATCCAACACCGGTACGACTATTTCTAGCCAAAGCCCTGTAGGTCATACTCAAAATCTTAAAGTGGATGCGAGACTCAACAGGAAGCCAATGCAACCGCTTTCTAGCCGCTGTGACTGAAGTACATCTCGGAAGATCTAGAACAAATCTGGCAGCGGCATTTTGGACCACCTGTAAGCGCTGCAGCAGGGCCTTATTTATGCCCGCATACAGCGCATTACAGTAGTCCATCCTGGAACCAATAAGGGCAACAGCAAGTTGTTTCCTCGCCTGCAAGGATAAATAGTGCCTAATCTTCCTTAGGACATGAATAATGCCCCAGCAGGAGGAGATGGTACGACTAACCTGTTTGCCCATATCAAGGGAAGGGTCAATCACCACTCCGAGATTTTTTGCGGAGGAGGTAGGGGTGGGACAGACACCTAATGAATCTGGCCACCAACACGATGACCAGATGTCCTCTTTCCCTCCGAACACCATCACCTCAGTCTTCTCTCCGTTTAGTTTAAGCGTATTCAAGATCATCCATTGACCGACTGCCTCCATACAAGATCTAAAATTGGAGGCAGTCTGAGCGCTAGCCTGGGAGAGAGAGACGAGGATCTGAGTGTCATCCGCATAGGAGACTATCTCCATCCCATAAGAACTAATAAGCCTGGCAAGAGGGGTCACGTAGATGTTGAATAGGGTCGGACTAAGTGCCGATCCCTGAGGGACCCCCCATTGCACAGGATGGGATGGAGATAGGAATTCCCCCAGCTTCACTCTCATTTGGTCACAGTGGAAACATGTACGGAGGGAAGTAATACGGGCGAGAGTAACTCTGGGTACGGACGAATGGTGGTGGGTAAACCGACCAACACAACTGACAATCTCACATGACAAAACCCCCTAACACGGACGTTGCCTTTATCACACTAAATGTCAGAGGGCTGCACACAGCGAGCAAACGTTATGCAGTCTATGCCTATCTAAAGAGACAGCAGGCCCATATAGCTCTCTTACAAGAGACTCACTTGACGACGACGGAAGCCGGCAGGTTACAGAAAAAGTGGAGGGGCATAATCTGTGCCACGGGGTACTCTGCATTTACCAGGGGCACACTGATTTGGGTCAGACCGGGAGTTCCCTTCCGTGAACAGTCCAGGGTGGTGGATAAGGAGGGACGCTATGTACTACTGGAAGGGCAACTGGATGGACAATCTATCCTGATAGGTAGTATCTATGCCCCCAACGTGGAGCAGAACGTCTTTTGGTCTCGCCTCACGAACACGCTAGCACACCACACCCACGCCCCTTGGCTACTGGGAGGGGATTATAACTGTGTTTTAGACACGACCCTCGACCGATCCCGCCCCCCGCCGCCACGTTCACCACTTTATAAACAGACGGAGCTCTTCAACACATGGGTTCAACACTGGACATTGACGGACACGTGGAGGGCACTGAACCCCACGACAAAACTGTACTCATTTCACTCCATTCCACACGACCTTCGCGTGAGACTTGATAGATTCCTATGCTCACCTGCCATACACGCCAAAGCTAGACATACAGACTACCTCGGCAGAGTACTATCAGATCACGACGCCCATACCCTGACCCTCAGATGGAAACCGCCCCACCCTCCAGTACCGACATGGAAGCTCCCTCGGGAGTGCCTCACAGACCAGGCATTCACACATGATCACGGGGAACACCTGCAGGAACATTTCAGACTCAACACGGGTTCAGCGTCCTCCAGTCTCGTGGAGTGGGATGCACACAAAGTGACGGCGAGGGGCCACTGCATGCAGCAAGTGCTGGGGGTACGAATGGTACTAGAACGCGCATTACGCACTACAGAACAGGCGCTGGCGACCATGCTACAAGCAGATGACCGCGGCAAGGTGACCCAGCTGCAAATAGCCGAGGCTAAGACAAAATACGCTGAGACACTGAGGGACCTGCGTAAATATAACTTCAGAAAATACGCCAGCAGGGTACACCGGGAGGGCAACAGGGGGACACACTCTTAGCCTGGTTAGTTAAACAAGATCCCGACTTGAAACCTATCACGGAAATTACAGACCGGTCCGGTCACCTCCAGACCTCCCAGATAGCGATCATGCAAGTTTTTTTACACATATTACTCACACATATACCAGACTCCCTGTCAAGGCGACCCCCTTGCGGTGTCCGACTTCTTCCTCCCGTTACCTATTCCCCAAGTCTCACCAGCGGTCCGGAAGGACCTAGACCGGAAAATAACACATACCGAGATTAAAGCAGTGATAGGGGCGCTTGCCAGGAACAAGGCCCCAGGCATGGACGGCTTCCCCCTCGAATATTACCAGACATTCTCGGTTCACCTTGCCCCACGTTTAACGACCATGTTCGAAGACGCGCTCAAAGCGGGAGTCCTCCCACGTTCCCTTAGAGAATCACTAATAGTGTTGTTCCCAAAACCACACAGGGACCCCCAGCTCCCATCATCCTACAGGCCGATCGCACTACTCAACTCCGACTGTAAAATCCTAGGTAAACTGTTAGCAATGAGGTATGCCCAGGTCGTGCCCCAATTGGTCCATCCTGACCAAAATGGATTTGTGCCAAACCGCAACACATCCCATAATCTCCGTAGGCTATTCCACATCCAAGACATAGCACGTGACCAGTTCCCGAATGCAGCTTGCCTCATATTAGACCTCGAGAAGGCATTCAATACCCTCCTATGGCCATATCTGTTTGAAGTCCTCGCACAGAACGACTTTGGCTCACGCCTAACCGCTTACACCAGGCTCCTCTACTCACAGCTCAAGTCCAGGGTCCGGATAGGTACCTACATTTCCCCGGAATTCACTGTAGACAGAGGGACTAGACAAGGATGCCACCCCTCTTGTTCGCCCTAGCGGTTGAACCCCTAGCGATACGCCTAAGACGAGAGGGCGAGGACTGGGGGTATTCCTCTAGCACACTCATGGCACTGTGTATCTCTGTTCGCAGATGACCTCCTAATTTATGTTAGGGATGCCACGAGCGACCTGACATGCATTTGGAGGACGCTGGAGGAGTTTGCGAAAGTGTCGGGCCTTAAGGTCAACTGGGGGAAATCCTCCATATACCCGTTGAGCCCCCATATGGCCCCCTTCGAAACTCGGGTGGGTACCCAATCACTCGCCTGGAATGCTGAGGCCCCCCGTTACCTGGGAGTGCGGTTGTACCACACCCCGGAGGACTTATACGCAGGCAATCATCGTAGAACTCTGGCAGGTCTACGATCAGCGGTCAGTTTCTGGAAGACACTCCCACTGGCGCCTATAGGCCGAGTGGCCCTGGCAAAAATGATTATGAATAACTAATAGAAGCAATAAGGATTGTGTTTTTTGTTCGGAGAGGACACTACTTATGGATTTTGTACCCTATGGATTTTTTTATGTAAACAGGAGGGGTAGCATTTTTGGAAGCCGCAGATACACCAACAAGATGATCTACAATAACATATTCTGATCTTTGGATCTGTCTAATTATATGACACTTTATTTTAATGTAAATCCTATCTGTGCTCAAGATCCTATCCACATGTAAATTAGTGACGGACATTAACGAGCTAAGGATTCTACAGACAAAATTAACTTGCGCCCTCTGATTTTATTTACAGAAGTTTATCCAGTCCATCCCAGTGGACAGTTTATGCCGGGTTTGTGTCTCAGACTCAAATGCCCTCTGGATATTTGGTTGAAAAAATATTTCCTCGCCCAGACTACGTATCCAAAACCAAAAACAACGATCTTGCTCTGATGAAGCTTAAGACACCTCTCACATTAACAGGTAAGCATAGAAAGTATGCGTAGATAGCGCTGTGTTTAAATATTATGTAAGAACAAATTAGTCAGTCCTTATTTTATCTCTCCACATGATTTAGCTTCTCCAAAAATGAGACAATTTAAATTTGTTGTTGGTCTACGAGAGCTAGTTTGAGATAGGTCCATCTCTGCTGCGGGACTCTATGCAGACTAATATCTTTTCATTGTTCAGAGGACTGAAGCAGCAGTTGTCAGGGTCAGTCCATCCTGTCATATATATAGGGTTTCTGTTTGCTTCAGGGCTACCTCCATAATTTAAATATGAACAATTAAGAGCCTGAGTGATCTTGTGTCATGTGAGAAAACCAGAATGGTGATGAACAGCCTATACAATACAGATTATGGAGTGTTGCACACTTAGAAGTATCACTCAGGTAAGTAGCTAGTTAGTGCTTATAAATACTTCATAATATATGTCACAAAGAAAGGAGTGACAAGCAAAAGGTCAACACAAAGTGTTTCGTGATGAAAAGATGGGTAGCTTGTTCTTCTGATGGGTAGTTCTAACCGCAGGTTCTTCACCTTGTGAAAGGTCCAAGTGTGCTTACAGGTGACCCCATCAACTAGTGCGGAAAATAATGAACACAAGTCAGCCGTCACCTGCAAACAGAGTTACTCTTGAATACAAATATTTATAACATGTTCAAAACCTCTACACAGCTATGGTACATTAGGAGCATATGCGTTTTGTAAACACTTATACCCGTTAGTTGGACCCACACTGTACAAAATTAGGTTGAAAATAATATGGTAGTTACCCGCCACTATGTAAACTATAAAACAAACTAAACAACTCATTGGATGATGTCATCAGTGATGTCATTTGAGATGTCATCAGTGATGGTATAGACCATGTCATGAGTCATGTCTTATGTGAGGTCATAGGCAGTGAATGGCAGGGGTGCAAGATATAGTTAATGTTACTAACTTTAACTGCTGAATTTATGTTAATTAGTTCAAAACATTAAAGTTGTCACTAGGAAACTCACCTAACTATAACATTGCTTAAACCTTTTCTTTTTTCAGTGGATTTAAGGCTTTTTTTTTAAAGTAAATTAATTATTATTACAGTGTATGTATGGTAGAATGACTGAAGAATATATCCTGTTTGCGGATGGGCTGGCCTCTGCTTTGAGACAGCTCTCTCAGATGAAGAGTGTGCATAGTACGGTGTGTGTGGATTGAGTGCCCTCTACTTTGAGGCCTCTCTCTCACATGACTGATGTGCATAGTAGTGAGTAGGGAGTGTCTGACACTCCTCAAACATGACTACTACTCAAAAAACCATAGAAATTCTGTGAAAAAACGAAAGGTTACAGGGATGTTATAGTTAGGAATTAACATTTAAAAACCTTAGAAATTCACAGAAAAAAACAAAGGCTACAGGGACGTTATAGTTAGGCTCAGGTTTCACTCGTACAAAACCAGTGAAATTCATCCCTATAACTCACATACTCGCAATGTACTGCTTATGACCTCACATAGTACATCACTCATCTGTAAACTTTGTTTGTTTTTTCAAAGAATATATATATATATATATATATATATATATATATATATATATATATATATATATATATTCACTGAAAAAACCATAGGTTAGAGACCATATATAGTTAGCTGGACATTTTATTGACATAAAACCAATGAAATTCCATATATAGTTAGTTGCACTAACTATATATCGCGCACCCGCAATCCACTGCTGATGATGTCACATATTACATCATTCATGACATGGTCAGTGACATCACTGATGACATCACTGATGACATCTCAAATGACATCACTGATGACATCACTGATGACATCTCAAATGACATCACTGATGACATCATGACACACCAATACCAGTTACTACATACGCACTCACTGATTCCTACGTCTACACACACATTCACTCATTCACCCATACAATCACTCAAACATACAGTCACTCATTATTACCACACTATCATATGCACTCATACACCTATGCAGACACTCACACACTGCCAGTCATCCATGGAGTTACTCACACACCTAGTCAGTCCTGTAAAGAATCAATCACACTTCGATTTCCTCATCTATACAGTTAAACACAGAACACCATACTTTTTCACACATATACTAACACATACTTACTCTCTTATACAATCACTGATACAAGTACACATTGATATTCACAGAGTCACACACCTCCCAGCCAGCCACACACACACTCAGTCTTCCATACATCCACTCATTCTTCAATATGTAAAACATATTTAAACTTTACAAAAACACACAGACACTATCTCAAATGACATCACTGATGACATTATGACACACCAATACCAGTTACTACATACGCACTCACTGATTCCTATGTCTACACACACATTCACTCATTCACCCATACAATCACTCATACATACAGTCACTCATTATTACAACACTATCATATGCACTAATACACCTATGCAGACACTCACACACTGCCACTCATTCATGGAGTTACTCACACACCTAGTCAGTCCTGTAAAGAATCAATCACACTTCGATTTCCTCATCTATACAGTTAAACACAGAACACCATATTTTTTCACACATATACTAACACATACTTACACATTATATACTCTTATACAATCACTGATACAAATACACATTGATATGCACAGAGTCACACACCTCCCACCCAGCCACACACACACTCAGTCTTCCATACATCCACTCATTCTTCAATATGTAAAACATATTTAAACTTTAAAAAAACACACAGACACTAGATGATGTCATCAGTGATGTCATCAGTGATGTCATTTGAGATGTCATCAGTGATGTCACTGACCATGTCATGAATGATGTAATATGTGACATCATCAGCAGTGGATTGCGGGTGCGCGATATATAGTTAGTGCAACTAACTATATATGGAATTTCATTGGTTTTATGTCAATAAAATGTCCAGCTAACTATATATGGTCTCTAACCTATGGTTTTTTCAGTGAATTTTCAAGGTTTTGTAAATGCAAATTCCTAACTATATATGGTCTATAACCTATGGTTTTTTCAGTGAATTTCATTGGTTTTTTAAAAGCTAATATCTATAGCTGTAAAATATATTCTTTATTACGTGACGTATCACGTAGCCACGTGAGACGCCTCATGACGCGTCGCATAACCGTGACGTATCGGCTCTGCAGCGCAAACAAAACCCGTAACGTAAGCGCGCCGGAGCACGCTTACAGATATATATATTTTTTTTAACCTTAATTAGACAAAATCCACACGTGCACATATCTTGAGGCCTTGCAAAGGCACATCAAACAAACAGTCCCTACAATTTTGCCAAGTTTGCTGGAAATCTATTCCCTTAATTTTTTTTTTACTGTTTCTCTTGGTTTTCCCCTTGTTACGCTTACCGGGACGCTACCCGGTACGCGAACCGGATGCTCCAAAAACACAAGATGGCGGACTCCCGTTACGCTGCCGGTTAGCTGCCCGGTTCGCGTACTGGGAAGCGCCTCTACCGCAAATTTTTTATTTTTATTTTTTGCCCCGCGGGGGACTTTAATATCCCCCTCATCAATCCTAGGGGGTCAGGAGGGGTTTACCTTGCCCCCTTTCCTTCATTTCCCCCTTCGTTTTTCCCCACACCTTGTCTCTCGAACCTACCGAGAGACAAGATGGCGGCCGCTCCGGACTGTTTACAATGTTGACAGCCAATCAGCTTCTCCTCAGACTCCCGTTACGCTGCCGGTTAGCTGCCCGGTGAGCTGCCCGGTTCGCGTACCGGGACGCGCCTCTACGGCGAAAAATCGTAAACATTTTTTTTTCTTTTTTGCCCCGCGGGGCACTTTAATATCCCCCTCATCAATCCTAGGGGGTCAGGAGGGGTCTACCTTGCCCCCTTTCCTTCATTCACCTTTCGTTTTTCACCACATCTTGTCTCTCGATCCTACCGAGAGACAAGATGGCGGCCGCTCCGGACTGTTTAGAATGTTGACAGACACCGGAGAGCCAATCAGCTTCGCTTCGCGAAGTTCCGTTACGCGTCAGGTACGCGAACCGGGGCGCTAACCGGAGCGCTGTTACAGATATATATATTTTTTTGAACGTTAATTTATCAAAATCCACTGGAGCACATATATTGAGACCTAGCAAAGGCACATCGGGCAAACAATATCTACAATTTTGCCAAGTTTCGTGGAAATCCATTCAGCCGTTCGAGCTAAAAGTGAGTCCAACTGCCCTATGGAAAATTGCATGGGAAAAACGCATTTTGGGACCCCCCTTTTTTCTCGGGCCCCCCCCTTGACGAAACCCCCCCAAATTTTCAGGGGCTGCTCAGAAACAAAATGTTCCATTTTCCTGAAAATTTCAGCCAATTCCGTCCTCAAACGCCAAAGTTATTCAACATAGAATTTTCAAAAATCCCATAGGAAAAAAATCCTAACTATATATACCTACTGGCGACCGCCAGTAGGTAATATATATATATATATATATATATATATATATATATATATATATATATATATATATATATATATATATATGTACAAATTTTGTCGCAAATTAAAGCTTGAAAAATACTATTTGGACAAACCACAAAATCTAACCCAAACTTCCTTGTGCAAAACTGATATCTCATTATTAAATCAAAGAGACATACCAACATTGAGAACTTGAAGAACTTTAGGAGAAAATCCTAAGCAAGTAAATCAATCAATGGATGACATGCAATTCTGCCAGAATATGGGCATCTCAATGTGGAAAGGTGGAGTTAGTGGACTAAAGGTTCAATTAACCTTCTGTCCCCAGCTTCCACCAGGGAATAAAATAGATCTATTCCATGAAATTGTGGTTGAAGACATTAACAAATTATTGACTATAAAATCAAAGTCAAAGAAGAACAAAAAGAAATCATGGAATCTGACACCAGGGAAACACAAGGCCCGAACAGAACTACCCCCAAATCATTGTTAACGCTTCGGATAAAGGGAGAAATATTGTCATACAAGATCTTGAGAAATATATAAATGAGGCTAACAGACAAATACAAAACGAAGATCACTTTTAAAAACTGAACGATAATCCGATGCAGGTGTGGACTCAGGAAAACCATCTAAAGCTACAGACATGGAAAGATCGAGGACTGATTGACTTTGAGGAGTATATGTACTTGAAGGTTGTACATCCCATCATAGCAACCATATACTTTCTACCAAAAGTACAAAAGTGAATCATCAATCGACAAGGTAGACCTATTGTGAGCTCGATTGGATCCCTCAACGAAAAAACATAATGCTTCATTGACATCTTCTTAATTGACTACGTAACATCTTTACCCTCATACTTAAGGGATACGACCAATTTCCTCAATAAAATCCGGGATATCCAATGGAACGATATATGCATCATGGCAACAATAGATATGACCTCTCTGTACACGTCAATTCTCCACTCAGATGGAGTAAGGGCCGTGAAATATTTCTTAAAAACAAGATCATTGAGCTACTTGGAACACTCAGAGATGCTCCTAGAAATATTGCTGTATTGCCTAACTCATAACATCTTTCTCTTCAATGGGCAACTATTTCTCGAAAAGCAGGGAACAGCAATAGGTACATCATTTGCCCTCACATATGCAGATTTACTCATGGCAGTATGGGAAGCTGATGTATTAAACACCGAACACAAGTCCAACATCAAAATCTGGACAAGATGTATTGATGATCTTTTTGTGGTCTGGGAAGGAGAACAACCAGATCTTGTAAAGTTTGTCCAGTCATTAAATATGAATAACTATAATTTATCATTTACATCTACAATCAGCAAACATAGTATGATATTTTTGAATGTGGAAGTGTTCATCAAGAACCAGAAGATCTGTACAAAAATACATTGAAAACCGACTGCCTGCAGTACTATACTCCACGACAACAGTGGGCATCCAAAACATCCAAAGGGGAGCATACCGTACAGAGAAATGCTCCGTGCTAAGAGAAATTGCTCAGAAATAAGTGACATCGAACAACAACTTGATGAGATGACCACTCGCTTCTTGGAGAGAGGTTACCCATTGGAAGTCATAAAAACAGCTAGAACAAAAGTTAAACTCAAATCAAGAATAGATTTGCTAACATCGCATAAAGAAAGTCTAGAAGGACAAAAAGAAGAAGATGAGACAATACAGTTAATTGTAGCCATCAATAATGAAAAAAGAGAATTGAATTGAAAAACATAATAAAGGAAAACTGGGACATCCTAATGCTAGATGAGACATTGAAAATAAAATTACCATCTAATCTCAGCATAACATACAGAAGAACAACTTCCTAAGGAGATACTCAAACACACAGCCATCTTGAGATCAAGGAACCTAAAAAGCCCACTTGGCTAAATACTCCTGGATTTTGAAAGTGTTCAAAATGCAAGGCCTGCGAACATGGTCAACATGGTCAAAATTCTCTATCATTTTAACTTCAAAATAGGAAAAAAGAATATATCCTTGACCATATCATCTGTGAATCCAAATATGTAGTGTACGTATTGGAATGTCCCTGTAAGAAGCAATACGCGGGGAGTACGATCAACAAATTGAAACTGAGAATACTCCAACATATGCGAGCCATTAAAAATAAATACTTTTTTTATCCAATTACAAAACACTTTTCTGAACACCACTCGAGTGATAGCCAACAATTAAATTATCTTGGCCTAAAAATCGGGAGGCAGAAAGAACAAGGAGGTGACAGAATTATTGATTTAAGGAAAACGGAATCTCAATACATCCTAGCCATTGTGACTGAAAACCCATTTGGCCATATTCTGGATGCAGAATTGCATATACATTTACAATAATATAAGACATTTTTGAAAATTATATTACAGGCACCTAGATTTGTGTTGAACACTTTCCATATTAATGGCCACAAAGCATGTTATATTGTAACAACTAGAGAGTGAGGGATAATTCACTCTTCGTTCCCCCAAAGAATACACTTACTAACAACAAAAGAGTGAAAATAAGAAAGGTTAAAGGACAGCACGAGGAAAAACCTCTTTATTTAAAAGAACCCTCACTCACCAACCTAGTTGGTGACATGCTTCATCATTGGGTTCCCACCAGAGGGACCGAATGTCCCCCTGGTGTGCTACGACGCCTGAATTACAGCAGAGCGGGGTTTTTTGGGACGGTGTTAGTGTAAGGGTGGTGCAGATTAAAAGATGGCTGGTTTTATCCAAAAGTAATTTTAATGGTGGAAAACCAGTAATCGTTAAAAACAAGTGAGACGGACGTGAGCTCGTTGGTTAGGTTGACCAGGCTCGTCCAATTTAATATACAAGGTAAATAGTGGTCAACATGTTTCTGCTTACGAGTGCAATTCAGCTAAGCATTCTTCAGGACCAGAACCCCACGGCGGTATACGCACGCTAAGGCGTATCATGACCTGTGGGGATTGTGTGAAACACAAACCTCACGGGTCCATGGCAGACAAGAGATAGGTTGCACGAGGGAGAGTACCATTCTGGAAATCCTACAGGTAGCTTTACCCCCTCCCGGATTCATGACGTGAAGCCGATAACCTCTTCACAGTCCAGCGGCTTTTTGGAAATCCCACAAGGCCACTTTGGCAAAACCGTGAGTTTTGCCTTTCACACAACCCCCACAGGTCAAGATACGCCTTAGCGTGCGTATACCACCGTGGGGTTCTGGTCCTGAAGAATGCTTAGCTGATTTACTATCACTTTTGCCATTGTTGCTAATTTCTTTGCATCAGGTTTGTAAAAAAAAAAGTGTAAATTAACTGTTAGACCCCCTTTCCTGTGCCACACCTTGACCCCCAATTTATGGGCTCTCAGATGTATCATAATTAAAAAATAGCATTTATTTTTTTACTAGAGGGTAGACTTGACTGCTTTACCATGAAGTTTACATTAGGCAAATGCTCTGATATTTGGAAGCAAATGTTCATTGGAATACTAAATCAAAGTATTTCACTGAGTGGGCTTAACACATCTGTTTCCAAAATAGGTCCAGGTAGAGCGAACAGGTATCAGACTTTCAGGATATGCAAATAAGATACTTTAACATACAATGGCTAGAAATGCAACTCATTTATATACTTGATGGTTATACTGGAAACATGACAGGGAATCAGCCTCCTCTTTATTAATTTATTTATTTTAGTGTATTTTGATATAGCGCACAGATACCCCAACGGGGTAATGGTAATTACCATTTACATGGCAAAACATATGAAAATAAAGCATGCATATTTGAAATACTGTGCTTAATATTGTGTAATTTTCTTTTTTTTCTCTTACCTGCTTAGTAGTAAGACTGTGTTCCATAGTTTTGTGTCTGATTTCAACCCACAGATCTTGTAAAGCCAGTTTGCCTACCGAACTATGGGATGATGTGGGAGGCTCCGAGGCCATGCTGGATATCAGGCTGGGGGGCGACAAAGGAAGGAGGTAAATTCATTGTTACTGTTGTACCTCTGTTGTGCCGCTCGATTTCATTTGTTATTCTCTCAATTGACGTCTTAAGTGAGTGAGTATGCCCAAACCTAGGACCCATGCTCACTATTTCTTTTGTTGTTTGCACTATTCCACCGGTAACAAGGTGCAACCGACTCAAGAGGCACAAATAGGCCAAAACCAGTAATGGGTTGCTTGTGTTCAGAAAGAACCTAGCTTGTCAATTCGGTCTGTACTGCTCCTATTGGAGCAGTATCACAGCTGATTTGTGTATGGTTTGGGCTAGTGCTTCATTTGAACCTGTGATTGCAGGTGGATCACACGGGCACTAATTTTTGGAGACTTACATCTATGTTTCTTCAACAGACCTTTATTGAACACAAGACAGAGGAAAACACAATAGGTTGAAAGAGAAGATGGAAAAACAGTGACAAAGGGAATAAGCAGGGATGAAAAGGAATCTGCATAAGAAAGGTAATCAGGCAGGGAGTATGGGGTGATGGGAGATTAGAGAGTCATGAGGTGGAATAAAGACTATGCAGCCGTGATATTCAGCACCCCAACACCTTATAGCCCTAGCCATGACCTTTTGAACAAAACTTTGAGCCCCAGTACCTGCTCTTTTAGAAATTATGCACTGACTGGGTCTAATATTAGGTTGAATAGTGGGGGAAAAAAGTTGGACTATTATGCAGCCCCAAACAATCACCAATGTTGAGATTAATGTTAGCCTTTCATAGTCAACTCATGGTGATGTAGGTTTAGAAACTTACATATAGTTCAATACGTGGAATTCAAGGCCCATGCTATATTACTTAAGAAGTGATCCAGACTTTAATTACACCAAAGTAACCGCACTCCATCCTTTTCCAGAGTATGGCCTAAAATCACAGAGACATCTCTTTCCCAAAAGCTACAAGCTATGATGCCCCTTCTAGCAGGGAGTCTGGATACGCATGTGGCCAAGTTTAATAAATGGATTACCGATATGCTGGACTCTGTAGTACATTTAAAACCTCAAAAAATATAGAGGACCAAATCTTAATCCATCTGGTTGATACCTGAACTGAGGGAGAAAAAAAGCCACTATGAAAAGCTAGAAAGAATTGAATAACGTCTGCAAAGCTATCTGTGAAGTACGGAGAGAATATTAAGCCTCACAAATTTTGATGGTGAACACTTCTTTGGAAGTATAAAAAATTGTTCATTCCTTTCTCTTCCCGGAGGCTGTCAACTGCAATTTGAGCTTTTCTAGGGAACTGTGTGATGACCTATCATTATTTCTTTACAACAAAATTCAAAAGATCTATGTTATATTTCCAGCAAGCTATGTAACAGAGAATTTTATTGATGTTGTGACAACTCACAAATATAAAAAATAGCAAACTTCCTTGAAGTCCCTAGGACATTTCTTTGAAAGAAATCAAAAGTGTGAATAAGGTACACCAGCTGACCCATGCCCACTGAGAATCTTAAAAATGATTACCCCTACTATTAATCCATTGTTCAACAAAACTCTGAATCAATCGCTAGAGGTGGGTCTCTTTCCATCAGAATGGAAACAAGCTTTTCTGCCTCCTCTGTTCAAGAAACACACAGCCCATCCAGCCATGCTGAACAATTTTAGACCCCTCTCCTTTTTGCCGGTAGCAGCAAAGATATTGGAAAAATTGATAAACAGTTTTCTGCCTACTTAGAATCGAATAACTTGTTGTATGATATGTAATCAGGCTTCCGGCAAGGGGTGAGCACCAAGACCAACTTAATGGAAGTCACGGAAATCATCAAAGAACATTTTGATTGTGGACGCATAGCGATGTTGGTCATTTTGCACCTATCCGCCGCATTTGACACAGTCTCGCATGCCACCTTCTTAGAGAGACTCGAAGGGGCAGGTATTCAAGGGAAAGCCTTCTTGTGGTTGAGGTCATATCTACGAGATAGATCAAAGAGAGTCCACCATGAGCCATTCTCGTCCTCCTCTATGCCCATACTAAATGGCGTTCCGTAGGGCTCTGCACTGAGCCCTATACTCTTTAATCTCTAACTAACCCACTTGGCTCAACTGATTGAAGCTTGGGGTGTACAAGTGATGTCATATGCAGACGGCACTCAACTTCTGCTGTCCTTCCAGTAAAACTCAGGCTCAGCCTTGGGTAAGTTTAAAGAATGCCTCAAAGGAGTTGCAGGATGGATGAATGACATTTCTCTAAACCTGAACTCGGATAACACCGAAGTTCTCTTCTTTGGTATATGCTCACCTCCTCCTCCTCCTTCTAGCCTATGTTGGCCAGAGGAACTTGACTGCACATCGGCCCCTGCAGACCAAACAAGAGATCTGGGAGTCCTGTTTGACTCAAGACTCTCTTTCTCTAAACAATCAAGCAGGTGTCATCTTCTTGCTTTTCCAAACTCAGATCATTAAGGAAGATGTTGCACCTGATACCAGAAAAGACTAGTAAGACTGTGGTTCTTACCTTGGTCACTTAGTGGTTGGACTATGCAAACAGTCTGTATCTGGGACTCCCTGATTTGCAGACTTGCAAAATGTGGCAGCAAGGTTGATCCGGAGTCCCGTACGGGCAGGCCATATATACTCATTTGACGCAACTACAGTGTCTACCTGTGAAAAAAGTTTAAAGCTCTAACGCTAGGTTTTAGATTTTTTTATGGACAGGAACCTGCGTAGCTGCAAAAAGACTGTGCCCATTCCAGCAATGTAAAGCACTCAGATCAAACCACCTTTTGCTGCTTTTGGTCCTAAAATTTGTTGAGGCAAGGAGGAATATGATTCACAGTCTTGACAGCCAAGCTGTGGAACACTCTCCCAATAAATCTGTGTAAAGCTGCTTAAATTTTTAAAATTAACTGAAAAGCTTTCTCTTTGACAACAGTTAAAACTTTCCTTTTTGGTACTGGGTGTACTGGTTGTCAATTGTCCGCTTTAGCACGAGGACGCCTCCTAGGAAGCAGCTGTGCACTATGCAAGTGGTGATTGATTGATTGATAGTATACAGTGATCAAAATAGTATGTTATCTCTCACGTTAATAACCGCCTATGTGCATCAAAACCCATTACTGCAAATATACAATCTCCTACAGCAATAGCAACCAACAATGTTTTACCTTCTCTTTCGCTATTTAAATTATGTTAAGTTAGTGAGTTCATAGTAAGAATGTAATTGTGAGAGGTTTGGTAAAATATGATTGGTTGTTAGGTACACCAGGTCCTTAATGCCTCACACAGACTTTAGGTATATGGAAGCAATTAGGTTAAAGAGGGTTAGACACCAGTTGATATGCCCATAGGCCACTGTGCCAGTGTATATTCAGGCTAGGAGTTCAAGTCTGGTTACAACTGGCACACAGAGGAGAGCCATGCCAACTTCCAAACAAACCACTCAAACAGCAAAACCCAATGATAGTTGTTTTCTTTTAGTGTTTTTTTTCAGCAGTTGTGAGAAGAGTCGGTCACTAGGGGCAGTGCCTTTATGATCAGGTTTCTTGAGGTGGACAAGGTGCCAAGAAACCAGATGGCCGCCCTGGGTGAGAAATTCTATGGAAAGCCAAACAGCATCCTTGAGAAGGGAACAGCGACATCTCTTCAGTAATATCTTGCTTTCTTTTCTCTCTTATACGTTCCTGTGGCCATTTTTAGGAGATGCCCTGTTTTCCTTAAGGCTGGCATTTAAATAAATGAATTGATATTAATGAACTGACTGTTTTGTAGTGCATCTAGCTACACTTGGGATGTGACTGAGATCCATCTCAAGCAGTGCTCTTATTTCTCCTAGTGCATTTACCCAACATGCCTCACCTGTCAGCTCCCAAACAACTGCTGACCAGCCATATAAAATCTTCGTAGGGTGTAGCTCTCAGAATTGTGAAAAGTGCCATTAGAATAGAGAATGGACGCAAGCCTCAATGTGGCATTGGTACTGTTGGGCCTGTCAGCTGCATTTGATACAGTGGAGCATTACATCATGCTACACAGGCTAAAACACCTTGGTATAACAGGTTCAGCACTGAACTGGTTGGGCTCTTTCCTTGAAGATTGCAAACAGGTAGTCTGGATGAAGCCATACGCCTCAGGAGGTAAAGATCTGAAGTGTGGGGGTGCCTCAGGGCTCATCGCTTAGTCCTACACTCTTCAATATTTATATGTCTCCACAGGAACATGTGGTGGAATCCCACAATATCAGGTGGCCAGAAACCTGGGGGTACTGTTGGACTCCCAGCTCTCATTCAGAGTGCAGGTGTCAGCAGTGAAGTCTTGTTTCTGGATTTTTCGCATGCTAAGGATGTTTCTTCATCTACTTCCTCGCGAGGCACACATCGCAGTGGTTAGAGCATTGATCTTATCCAGATTGGACTACGTGAATGTTCTGTACCTGGGCCTCCTGGAATATTTGATCCAGAGGTTGCAAGTCATGCAGAACATGGCAGTCGGCTTAATATATAAAATCTAGAAATTTACCTCAGTGTCAAGTTTCCAAATTAAGCATCATTGGTTACCAGTCCATCAGCAGATTAAGCATAAATCACTGACCCTAACACACCAAGCTATCTATAATCATGGACTCCAGTATCTCATTCATCGTGTCAAAGCATACTGCCCTGGGATACTGCTGCGTCTAGTTCAGCGCACTTCATTGTAACCCCCCCGTTTCCAGGAACATTGGAGGGGTGGCTCTCCCTTTTCCGTCAAGGCTGTGAATATGTGGAATACTCTACCAGACTTTCTCAGACAGATCCCTGAAGAAGGAAAATTCAAGAAGGAGCTGAAAACATTCCTATTTAGATCCTGGGCATTGACTCTGTGACTATTTACCTGTGGCATACCTAAAGCGTCAGGACACTCTTTGAGTAGCCTTGCGCTATAGAAATGCTTCATTTTTCATTCATTAATTGGCCCCCAGCATATACATTAGCCTTCTTTCTTTATGGAATGGAAGAAACATTGCAGGCATATCAGGAGAACTGCTGCAAAGGTTGCTAAATTAGAACACTCAGACATGTCCAGGATTACTAGCAATAACCCTGGATTTGTAGACCTAGGAGTAGGGCTTCCAAAATCACATGGCTGTGCAGATGGTAACACAGAGTCAATGTGATAAGGCTTCCATAAGGCTATGGTTCTGTGGTTCTGAAGCTTTTTATGTTTATGGCATCTGGAAGACAAACCCCAGTATGTGTTTACCATGTTAGGTTTCTGGAGACTAGTTGATTTAGATGATGATGGATGACTTGAAATCCTGTTTTCCATATACACTTTATCCATAGGTGATAACGAGTTTGGAACCTGGGGATTCTTCTGCCCAGAAACGTGTAAATTGTCTAGAGCCTGCATAAGGGTTTGTTTGATAGATCATCTGGTTTCACTGAAAGTCTTTGACCCACTTTGGGAATGAGTAAAGAAATGGATCCTAAATGCTGAACTATCCTTTTGAAATATGGCATAGAGTATTGTGTCAATACTGATAATGCTTGAATCTCACTGACTGGAAGAGGAAAAGGGATAGCTACTGCCAATGTTGTCTTCGAGATAACCAATATTTTTACCCTGCCTGACTTGAATAGGCTGTTTTTAGTAAAACACAATAATACAGATTAGTGAGGTTAATGACGTTTTGGTACCTTTCTCGCACTTTATTGGCTGCTCACATGACTCCCCAGGCACCATTAGGCAGGATCAAGAAGACACAAGGTACAGTATGAAGAATTAAACTAATTGATGGACACCTGTCCAAACCTCTGTTTGATGAGGCTTACTCATCACAAATGCAAAATAGCACCCTCAGCCAAGGACAAGTGATCAGAGAACCACACTTGTCTGCCTCTTATTTTGACAATCAGGTTCATTTGTTGTTTTTGCAAGACCCTCTCTATATCAACTACCTGATGTCACTGGAATGTCTGGTAGTGGAAGGGAAGCTGCTGTGGCTAGTTCAATGCAATGTGCACATGTGGGGATCTTTAACATGATGTAGATTATGATCAGTGCAAAAAGACCAGTTGATGGACAGAATGCTGAACAATGTCAAACGTTCCCCATGGGAACAGTCCAGCCCGACTGCAAGGCCTGGTCCTTCCTGGACTGGAAACAAACACCCAGGGACAGGTTTCGGAGTTTCACCCTTCATCAGCCACGCTAGCTTGAATCCAGTGACAAAGAAACATGAGAGCCAAATCTCGGCATACCCGTCCCACTCGGGGCCACTAATGCAAAAAGAACAATTGATGCACAGAATGCTGAACAATGTCAAACATTCACACCAGTACAGAGATCTGGGCTTCAATCCATTGTCTTTGTGCTCTCCATGCCACTCCAGTTATACCTAGACATATGCAAATCAGTCAACCCTGCTCTCAGAGACAGATATGATGGGAGAGGGAATAGGCATGGATCCGGACCTGCTTCATTTAATTTGAACATTATCTGTGGAAACAGGGAGAAGGTCCAACTTAATGCCAGGGGCATGCTAAGCTAACACCAAGTAGCAAAACAACAAATTGTCTACGAAGTTCTATTTAGCGCAAACTTGACCCAAAGGTATCGGGTATCAGAGCGCATTATATAGCACCAGTTGCGTTACATGTGGCTACATTCATTTTTTTTGTTAAGCATGGGGAGATTAAGTGATTTGCCCAGAATCACAGGATGTTCAGCGACATTGCCCAGATTCGATGTTGAACACCCTAGCCGTTAGGCTAACTCCTCTCCCCTGATGTATATTAGTGCTTACTCTTTTTAATCTGTATAGAGCTGAGGTGACTTTGCTCCACTTAAATGCCCCCTCCCCCCCTTGGATAAGCTTGGAAGAACTCCTTTTTCTATCATGGCCTATGCAGGTAATTTGGTAGTAATCGCCCCAAAAAAAACAGTGCTCTTACACATCCGGTTTAATTTCCTGGTAGATATAATATTCAGACTTTAGAGAAAGGTCAAGTAAAACATTATTAGTATGCAAACGAAACTAAACTCAAACAGGTCTCCCATTACTACGCAAACAATTTAAAACCCACCTGTTTAAGGAATAAGATGCCTCCGACACTTCCTACAGGCTCTGGCCTAGCGCCGGGACTCTCTTGTGTATCTGTGTGCTCTAAAAATCCTTTCATTCATTCATTACAAAAATCCCTGAGGTTGACCATCATGTGAAAATTTGGGAATGCAGTCTAGTTGTCCTTGTATTATGCCACAGCAGTGCAGCCTCTGGTGTCATGTTGAAGGGAAGAGACAATATAGCCACATACTCAAAAGTGCCCACGGTTCACAGCATGGAGGAATGGGCCCCATAGTAGCAGCCTGTCATGCCTGAGAAAGTGCATCGAGAGGCCCATCGTCCATTGACACCACTGCACACTACCTGGTAGGGCCAAGCACAGGGATTCTTCTTTGTTCGATGACCCCTGCAGTCTTTGCAGCTCCATGCTCAAAGGCTAGTTGCCGCCCTGAAAGCTTGCCAACTTGGAAGGGATCTGCATGGTGCCACACAGTAAGAAAACAAGCACACCCACTCCATCACCATCCACAACAAGTTCTCCAGACAGGAGAGCTAGGAAAGAGGTAACTCTCGCAAAAAGGAGTAGCCATGACCACAATATCCACTATGCCCTGACCACTCCCAGCAGGTATTGGACAGCGGGACCAAGATAGTGAAAGACAGCTTGAGGTAACAAGGTGCTGTACACAAGTCTTTTAGGTGCTAGTATCGGGGCAGTAAACAATCTAGCAAAGAGCTTGCTTACTAAATCTGCAAACCTAATTGACCGAACACACCATCCTCGAACACTACAATTAGCAACCCAGCCGATGTTATCTGGTTAGTTGGTTGGTGTAGCGGGCGGGGCCACGTGAATTACAGGCCGCAGCAGCGCTTAGTGAGAGACAGGATACACTGCTTTCACTCTCTTGGCCGGAAGACCCCGAGCGGTCTTCCGCCGTTTATTTATACCTCGGGTCGAGCCCGCCCGAGGTGTATATGCATGCATGTTAGTGGCAACATTGTAGGAAAGAGACCGAGTGGCTCTCTAATTCCCTCCTTTCTTTCAGTACTTGGCCATCAGGCCCCTCGGATTCATGGAGAGACGTATACAAAGTCTTTCAGTCTTCGACTTGGCACAGGATTCGGCCGGACACAATACTTCTGGCTCCGGGAGCTGGAAATGGCTATTGCGCTGGACTGAGTATTCACGGGTGACTTAGGCACTTCATCAGGATGGGCTGAACCAGTCATGGGAATAGTCTCTTCGCTCAACCTTTGTGAGCTCAACGATGATGGACACGGTGTTCCCGGCGAGGCTGATGGGAAGAGATTCGGGGTGATTTCAGGATAGTCCGACACTTTATGTCCAGAGTCTTTCACCCGGATCTTCTTGAAACTGGTCACATTCCTCATAACAGACTGCTGTCCCCGCTGGGCAATGACCATGATCTCTTGAATGCCAACGATGGTCCATTCCTCCGTCTCGTAGGGTGTCCTGAACTTCCAGCCAGGAGGCATATCTTTGATCACGACATGATCTCCCACTCTTAGCTGGGGCTCTTGTGCCCGGCGGGACTCACTGACCTTGCAGTTCGTCATTCTCCTTCTTGCCTGAATTGCTTCATTGTCTCTTTCCAAAGGCTCCCACGTCGGGTTTGACGGGGATACTGTCTCGCCGGGCCCGTTTGAACAGTAAGTGAGACGGCGCGCACTTGGTGGTGCTGTGGGGCATCTGACAATAGGTGCCAAGGAATTGATCCAGTGCCGCCTGTGCGTCTTCTCCTTGGTCTACGGCAATGCGCAGTGCTTGGTTAAGTGTTCGCATCAGACGTTCCACCTCATTGGCTTGAGGCCCCAACAGGGGGATCTTCCGGTGATGAATCGCTTTGTTTTCGAGGTATTCTTGGAATTCCCGGCCCTGGAACAGAGGTCCATTGTCCGATTTGATCTCCTCAGGCAGCCCCATCATTGCGAATGTCTTGTCCAGAATTCTCTTCACATGTGTGAACGCAGTTGACGCCACCACTTCCACAATGGGGAACTTTGAGAAAGAGTCGACCTTTACCAGCATGTGACGCCCGTCGGGGAAACTCCCTAAGTCAAGGCTAATTTTTGCCCTGGGGGCCTCACTTGGTTCTTCAGTGATCACTGGCACCGGGTCTTCCCCTGTGATGGTGCAGGAATGGCACTGTCTCACCATTTCTTCCACCATGGAATCCATTGCTGGGAACCAGACCTTGTTCGGCAGCCTGGCCTTATTGGCCATCACCTGGTGTCCGACATGTGCCAGCGTGAGGATTTGTTTCTGCCGCCTTTCTGGGATCACGATTTGATCTCCTCGGGCAGCCCCATCATTGCGAATGTCTTGTCCAGATTTCTCTTCACATGTGTGAACACAGTTGACGCCACCACTTCCATAATGGGGAACTTCGAGAAAGAGTCGACTATTACTAGCATGTGACGCCCGTCGGGGAAACTCCCTAAGTCAAGGCTAATTTTTGTCCAGTGGGTCTCACTTGGCTCTTCAGTGATCACTGGCACCGGGTCTTCCCCTGTAATGGTGCAGGAATGGCACTGTCTCACCATTTCTTCCACCATGGAATCCATTGCTGGGAACCAAACCTTGTTCAGCAGCCTGGCTTTTGTCTTGGCCATCCCCTGGTGTCCGAAATGTGCCAGCGTGAGGATTTGTTTCTGCCGCCTTTCTGGGATCACGATCAGATGTCCTCTCAGGACAACTCCTTGCTCCCCCACGCTGAGTTCGTGGCGCACTTGCCAGAGCTGTTGTCGAGCATGGCTGACTTCTGTCGTGAAAGTGCGGGTTCCATCCATAAAATATGCCCAGCCATTGTTCATCAGTGTGGTTTTCTCATCTTCGGTAGTGGCACGGCCGACCTTCTCGACCATAGCTGTGGGACATGCTCTTTGCGGCACCATCTTCACGAACACCTCTGCGTTTCATGAAGGTCCTGGAGGTGTCATGGACTCAGGGTAGCGCAACAGGTAGTCGGCCGGGTTGTGGGCACCGGGACGAAACATGACCTTGAAATTGTATGACTGCAGCTGCACCGCCCATCGCGCAATCCTCGGGGTGTGCCAGTCTGGACGATCCTGCGAAGAGCTGGAGTAAAGGCTTGTGGTCGGTCACCACGTGGAATTCTTGGCCGCACAAGTAGAGGTGAAAATGTTGACACGCCCATTTAATGGCCAGGGCCTCCCTCTCGATTTGGGTATTTATTGTTTCAGTGTCAGTGAGGGCCTTGCTTGAGTAGGCCACTGACTTCCAGACATCAGGGCCTTGCTCCTGAAGAAGGACCGCTCCCAGGCCCACTGGGCCGGCGTCAATGATCAGTTCAGTGCACCGCCCTGAATGGAAGTAAGCCATTACTGTTTTGTCTAGCAGTCCTGCCTTGATGTCGTTCAATTCTTTATTGGCGGCCCCAGTCTTCTCCCACTTGTGATCATTGCGTGTGAGAGCCCGGAGTGGCTCCGATTTGGCAGCGAGGTTTGGAATAAATCTTCCACAGTATGTGGCCATGCCGAGTAAGCTTCTTACTTCTGTAGGGTTCTTCTGTGTGCTGGCTGCTCGGATGGCCACGGCCTTCTTGGGGTCTACTAGGAGTCCCTCTCTGGTGAAGGTGTACCCAAAGAAATCAACAGATTCTTGGTAGAACTAGCACTTTAACTTGTGAAGGGTTAGCCCGCAGTCTTCTAGTCTCTTCAGGGTGGCTCGGAGATGAGTGTAATGATCTTCTAATGTGTCTGAGAACACCAGAATGTCGTCACTGAGGTTAATCCCGCCCTGCAGACCCGACAGTGCTTCTCTGATGGCGTTTTGGATGACTTCGGCTGCCGACGACTCCCCAAAGCTGAGTCTCTCATACCTCCGGAGGCCAACGTGCGTCGAGAAGGTGGTTTTGTACCAACTCTTTGGTTCAAGTTCTAATTGATGGTACCCTGCGTTGAAATACAGCTTTGAGAACCACTTGGCTCAATTCAGGTCTGCGACTATGTCGCCCATGGTGAGAGTGATGTGGCGTTCTCTCTTGACGGCCGTGTTCGGTAGCCTCATGTCCACGCAGAGGCGAATGGCTCCGGGCTGCTTGGGTTTGGGAGCCACAATCCGCGGAGACACCCATGGGGTGGGGCCAGAGACTTTCTCAATTACATCGAGATCTGGGGACGAAGGTTGAACGGCACTCGCCGGTGCCTTAGGGCAACTGGCCTCACTGTGGGGTCAATGTGGAGTTTGAACTTCTTCCCCTTAAGTTTTCCCAGTCCAGTGAATAGTGCCGGAAGCTCCTTCAGAATCGCTTCGGCGTGGGAGTCGTGGATCTGGGTGGCAAAGAAGACAAGCCCCAGGTCTTCAGCGGTATGGCAGCTGTGCAGTGTCCCCTTCCGTCCTGCTGTGATATGGTACCTGGTTTCCGTGGTGTACGTCCCACTGGCTATCTTGGAATCGATAACTCCTCGGAGAGGAAGTGGATTCGTCCCTCCGTAAGTATAAATCTAGGCCCTGGAGGGCGCAAGCCTGGGCCGTGGCGACAGGTGATCATATTGCTCAGAGTCCATCACCTTGACAGATGCACCCATGTCGATGAGGGGTCTCAACCTCCGTTCCTTCTACTGAGACAGAGCACATTGGTGGTGGCCTTCGGCGATGGTCAATCCTGCTGACATACGACATGACAAACACCTCATCATCATCATCATCAAGAGCAAGGCACTGTTCCTGCTGTGGGAGTTCCCTTGTCGATGGCAAATCGTTGATGGAGACCTGGCGAAGGCGTTGCGACATACCTCGTGGCTTCGAAGGAGCTTGCCTGGACCGTCCACTGTTGCACACTTTGGTGTAGTGGTTGAGCTTGCCACAGTGGGAGCATGTCTTCCCCTTCGCCCCGCAGATGGCCGTCGCTGAGTGATCCTCTCCACGGCCCACCAGGTGGCATTCTCGGTGCTTGGCGGGTTGTGTAGATTGCTTTGACCTTCTCTTCTTTGATGGGCATGTGCCTGGACGCATGTGACGCGGCAACTGGTGTGTGTAGGGCAGCCTCCATTTCATCTGCTCGCACATCCAACAGCTTGTGGGAGCGGGCCAAGACAAGGATCTAGTCCAGAGAGATCCCAGGTTGACGAAGGATCAGTTTCTGCAGGAGTTTGGAGCGACACCCCAGGATGATTTGATCTCGTATCTCCTCCCTCTGATCTGTGAAGGTGCACGTGCTGGCCAGCAAGCGCAGCCGCGGTAGAACATGTCGACGGACTCCGTGTCCGACTGCGAAGCCCTTCTGAACTTGAACTTCTCGAAGTCGGGGTTAAGTTGGAGGTCAAAGTGCCTGTTGAGCGCGGCAACCGCTGCATCCTAGTCGTCGTCATTGCCTGTGTTGGGGAGCTTCTTGAAAAGGTCATATATTTCTGACCCCTCGTAGTAGAGGAGAAGCGACCGTTTCACGGTGCCATTGGTCTCCCTGGTACCTTTGAAGTAATGAGCCGTCCAACCCATGCTTTCCATCTTGGCGCAGCCGTAGCAGAGTCTGAGGCTTCGCTGAAAGGTGGCAGAGGCGCAACAGCTGTGTTGCTGTGCCCTGGGGGTGGTGTATTGGCACCGCTGTTTGGATTGCTTCCCTCGGCCTGCTGGCCAGCAGCGCCAGTCGTGGGTGGGTTGCTCATGCCGACTGTGTATCTGTGCACCGGTGTGACATCGTGGTGTTGGCGCTACGACTCCGTGGGTTGGCGTGCGCACTAGTGTGTGACTACGCATGATGGACTGGCCTGGGGCCCTGATGGCGCAGACAGGGCTGGCTCTAGGTTCATGGCGGCCCTGGGCAGGGAGCATAGGTAGGGGGCCCCGGAAGAGGAGGCCCCGGAAGAGGCGCGGAGGCCAGTGAAGGGGGGCGGGGGGCGGGGTGTTTGGAAGTGGAACAGAGCAGGAGGCCACCAAATCCCTGTCAGGGGCAGCCACGCAAATATTTATCCATCCTCAGAGGATTATTATATTAAGGATATATATTGGCGTGGTGGCCCCTGGGGTTTGGTGGCCCTGTGCAAGTGCACAGTTTGCACATGCCTAAGGCCGGCCCTGGCGCAGAAGAGGCTTCTTCGCTCCTTGGCGTTGACTGAGGTGACTGGCATCTCATTATTGTGCTTGCAGAGGAGTGGCGCCGCGGCCAGGGCGACTGACGCTGGAATCTGGGGATCAGGGTTCGATCCCCGGCTCCGGCGGCAGGTTATCCCAGCACCATGTGACTCTGGGCAATAGCTCGCTTAATCTTCCCGACGGCCCCCAGCGCCTAGAGACCCTTACGGGTGATTGTGCGCTTTACAAATGTGGATTATTATTATTATTATTGCAGGGGGGGGGGCAGTCCAGGCGCCACACCCTTGTGTGAGCAGGGGAGCCCTGTTGATGATCCTGGTGTGTTATCCCTTTTGTCTTGCTCCTTTCTTTCTTTTCCTTCTGCTGGATAAGGAATCCTCTTTTCTTTCCCCCTTGATACCTCACTATCTTCTTGGAGAGTGCAGGCATCAGGCCAGGCAGCTCTGGATCAGGGCCTCACAGCAGGTTAGGCTGCCGGGATAATTGGTGCTTTTCACCAGGCCTGGGCGCTGGTAGATGGAGGTGGAGGGACTGACTGCAGGAGCGCGACGTCCTGTGCAGGTGCAGCCAACGCCAGCCAGCGGGAGAGGCAACCGCGTCACTGTGAGGCAGCTCAGCGGGGACATTTTATACACAGCAGGCACTCACCCCAGGTAGACATCAGCCGCAGCAAGCGCCGCAAGCTGTACGTGCTTCGTCTTTTTTGGGAGGCGGATGGGCAGGCTCAAGGCACAGCGGCGAAGAACTCGGAGCCGGTCCCTGCAGACGTCGGACAGGCGGCCACGGAAGCGACGGCCGATGCAGGCTGCAAACACACCTCGCATCCAGGGAGGCACCGGGCAGACTCCTCACACCGCAGGCAGTAGTGGAGCGGAGCGATGCGTGTGGGCTCCGCATACTCACAGCTGATCGCCGGGCCGAAGGCAATGTACACGCGAGGCACGACCGGCCTTGTCGCCAGTGTATCCCGGCAAGGCCACGTGAAGCATAGGCCGCAGCAGCGCTTAGAGAGAGACTGGACACTGCTGTCATTCTCTTGGCCTGGAGACCCCGAGCGGTCTTCCGCCGTTTATTTATCCACTTGGGTCGAGCCTGCCCGAGGGGTGCATGCATGCCTGTTAGTGGCAACATTGTAGGAGAGAGACCGGGTGGGTCTCTACAGTTGGGAGGGTGGAGCTTGCAGAACCTCTTCAGATCATACACCATAGAAAACATGCACAAGTCTACACACTGCACCATTTAACAGCACCAGGTGAGAATGCAACCGTCAAAGTTGTGCCATACCAAAAACAGCATTACAGAAGACAACATTTCTGTAACCCAGCATGCCTGCCGTTTTCAGTAAACGGATGAGAGTGCTCAAGGTGGAATTCGCCCAAGATAACCCAGACCCACCGCAATGAGACAGCTATCACTGGAAGCATAAAAGGCCACTTTTATTTGTTAGATCAGGCAATATCATCAATATCCACAAAACCTTCAACAGTTGAATTTTCCATTTATCATCAAAATCATTAAAATTTGCATATTGTACCAAAACCATAACCTTTATTTCTGCATTTGTTTTGTTTATAACTGTATTGTTCCAAAACCAAATATAACTTCCTTTTCGTGCATTTTTCCCCCATGTTTCCAAAATCTTTCACTTTCCATCTTTTCTTTCCTTTTCCCCCATACTGTACCTCCCCCCACCCTCTCTCATGAAGGACGGTCAAGTCCGCTCTAGATCTTGACCTCCCCCTATTCCGCCACTTCCAGCTAAATGATATAACAATTGCCTGACCAACTGTGGCATCTTACAGTATTAACATCTCTGTTTTGTCATACAACATTTATAAATGAACATAAACAAATTATTATTATTATTATTATTTTTTTTTTAACTGCAATGCAAAGGGGTGGGTGGGCGGGCCTCGCCAAAAAGCCCCTGCCTCCTTGAAACCGGAACCTAAAATGGCGCCCGTCACCTAACTAACGCCTACGCCGCAATCTACGCGCGCGCTGCCCTGCACTAACGCACGTCATCGCACCGGGTCTGTCCACCCGGGCGAAAATCCGCGGGGGGAGACCGCTTCTCTCTGCTCCCCCCGAGGATCACAGTCTGCTCATCAGACCCTGCTCACCCCCAAACCCAGCAAGTTGAAAACTAGTAAATATGCTACAATACCAAGTGAGAAGTGAAAAATGTCACAGAGTTATTCTAAAGATGTCGGCTGCAAGGAAGCCAGTGATTGCAGGTTAATTTTCGTTTCGGTTGAGGCTGCAGTCTGTAAACACGAGCACATGTTCTGGCAGCATTGCCTGTCATCGTCCTAGTATGTGATTAATTATGTACCCTCTCCCAGGCGGAAAAAGAGCCCTCTCCAGACGAGCTGCTATTTGTAAGTTGGCTAAATTGGAAAGAAAGGCTGCCGAATTAATTGGTAAATGCAAATGGCCTGAAATTTGAATGTTTTTCCACTCCAATTAAATATATTTAGAAGTGCGCCCAAATGCAGCAGAAACTAAGCAGTATTTGGAAATAATGTGTTTAGCAGGGGATAGGGAAGGTGGGACGGTGAGTGGCAAGTGTTACTGAGTGACCCTGCTTGTGTGCATTAGTGTGCCTGCAGATGAGAAAGCATGAAAAGACAAGTGCAGGGACCCTGTGGCAACAGGAGGCAGGCAGCAGCAGCATGGGCACTAGATTTCTATAAAACACAAGCATTTGCATAGCCAATAGGTCTCTCTTTTGGGACCTTTTAAGTATTTATTTATGCAGCACAATATCCTTAGTGCAACAACATCAACCGTTGCATGGCTAAACACTTATAAGGTCCCCAAGGTGAGACCTATTGGTTATGCCCAAAAATAATCACCAACACACAAAAGGAAGCTAAAGGCATCCCGTGGAGGTGAGCTTGAGAATCAGAAAGCAATACACAAGCATGTTTAATGTGCATGCAGTAATTTGGATGCTGGCTGGGCTAATAGAAATGGCAATGATGGCTTCATAGGCCCATTTGTCCGCCCGAGTGTGGGGGAGGGAAGAAGCCTGCAGTGGCTTCTGGTAGTCTCTATGACCCGCGCAGCATCAGTTTGAATTTGCAAGGCCGGGGGGGTCAGACAGCTGACCCAGGCTACCCCCTCTGATCTAGTACGCCGGATAAATTATTGCCATTATAACTTCTAGGTCACACGGAGTTAATGCTGCATGGGGGAGCAGCGACTGGGCACCGCTTCTTAACATTGGTCAACAAACTGTGGAGGAAGCAACCACACTGGAGGATAGAAAGGGCCAAAACATTCCGCCTTACAACAGGGATGGTAACACTGTGGGGCATGAAGGGATATCAAGGGTTACAAGGCTTTGACCAAAACAAATGTTTTAAAATCTGCATTTTCGGAATAGGAGCTGGCCCATTATTTAATCCAAGGGGAGCTCGGCATTAAAGGTACAGACCCCTGGCTGACCAGGGTATAAGAGGAAGCAAAGGAGTGGGAGGCGGCTCTATGGGCTTGAAGGGTGTTGGTTGTTTAATGGGCAGGGATGTCCCTGTAGCAGGAAGTCTGCTCTCATCCAGAGTTCAACCCCATGCTGGGAGAAATGGGAGCACACAAGTCCTTACTCCTGAAGTCGAAACGGCATATAAATCAATAACAAGTTCAAACGCATTTCAGGTCCGAGTACCCTGGCTTACCCCTGGGCCCCAAAAAGACTACGAAAAATGTGTTTCCAATAATATAATCTAACAATACACGCACACTGCCACCCCAGAAGCCTCTGTGTTGAGATGGGGATATTCTGTGTCGGCCGTTTACTAAAGAAATTCATGTCCTCTAAGATACCTCGTTTTGCTCTTGTCATAACTTGAATATGGTGGGGGGTTTTCAAACTGCAAATAATGGAATGAAAATCATGGAAGGCCACTAAATGCAGAATGCACTTTAAAGAAATTATCTTTAGTCCGATATTAAGTTACAACATTACAGTCTGCAGCAGCAACAATGTTTTGCAGCCATTAATAAGAGGAATGCATGCTGCGGACACCCTGTGTGACTTGCTGTTGAAAAATTCACATCCCAGTAGGGGTAAATCTGCTATTCATCCTTCTCTGCTCGACAAACACAGTGCCATTTAAATGGATAATAGCAATACCTCATATGTCCAGTGCTCTGGGAGGCAGTGCGATATTAAGCTAGCATAAGCTTAATGCAGTATAAGCAGAACCCAGCGCAGTCGGGCACAGAAAAGCGGCAATGGAATGCGCGAGCTCTTCAGGAAATTACACGCGCCTTCTATTTAAAGCAGCAAGCAGCAAGCGGCAAGGAAACCTGACACAAGACAAATGGCCCTGCTGGCTCCCAGTGCCGTGGGTTTACAATGTGGGAGGGTTGAGGGGAGTGCGACCGTGAATCAAAACAGCGTTTCCCTTATGGGAGCAAGCCAGAGGCACCATGTGTTTGAAAGTTAATTACAAACATATGGTGTTAAAGCTCGCTCCCGCAAGGGAATCGTCAAATGTGCATGCGTTGCCATTGAAAGCAATGCAACGTGTGCATGTTTTAAGGGTGAAAAGTGAATCGATTCCAAAAGGTCTTTTTCCTATGCTGCTCAGGCTCGCTGCGTAGGCCAGACCTAAAAACAACAACAAAAAAATAGCAGTCCTAACGAGTGGTGGGACCGGACACCCATTTAAATAAGAAAGCACGGCCGCCATTCATTAAGATGGTAAAACATTAATTAAGATGGTAAATAAAAGAAAAACCCGAGGTGGGCGAAAAAAACGAATTTAAACGACATCAAGTGGAGAGGATGTAGCCTTACGGCTAGAGCTGCCAACTTTGGAACTGGGGAATCTGGTTCGTTCCTCTGCATCAGCATCAGCTTAGCATCCGGTGATTCTGGGCAAATCACCATCTCCCCGTGCCCACCAAATAATGAATGTGTCCTTGTGTAACGTAACTGGTGCTCATTTAAAGCGCTCCAATACCTTCGGGTCGAGTTTGCGCTATATAAATCTGCAAAAAAAGGGAGGAACCTTCATTGAAGCTCATGGCAAAACAACTGGGAAAGCATGCCCGCCATTAATTAAGACGATAAAACATTCATTAAGACGATAAATAAAAGAGATACCTGATGTGGGCCCCAAAAAAATTTAAAACAATATCAAAGGGAACCTACATTAAAGCGTATGGCAAAACAAATGGGATGAAAGCATCAATAAAAAAGAAGTTCTCACAAACAAGGCGGTAAAAAAGTTAAGCGTAAGTAGATTGTACTTTACCGGTGCTCCTGAGCCTTGAAAGGAATTGAGGTATCGACTGCAGGACGAGACAGGAGGCCGCAATGAAGAGCGACGCTGAAGCAAACCAATGGTAAGCAGGGGGTGGGAATAGAGTGGTTTTATTGATTACAGCACGTCTTGCAGCAGCGCATGAGCTGCTAGGCTCGACTTACAAAACAACCTGGGATCTCTTCCCGAGCACATAGACTGTTATAGGGTGTCTGTTTACTATCTTCTCTTGCAAACTCTGATGGAAGGTGTGAGCTCGCTTCCTCCACTTGAGCAGAAGACCAGATGAAGCTGCAGCACATGAAATGCAGAAGGAGAAGAATGCTACAGTACATTTCAACACAAACCAATGATAAACGTTCTTAAAAAAAAATCGACTTTATAGCTGTTGCTGTCACCATTAGGAAGGCTTCCTTAAAAGATGCTTCGTATTTTTAGTTTTAGAGGGCTAAAGGAAAAAACGCTTAGTAAATCCGTTCGATTACTTATTTTGAGGTATTAATCAGCATTATGCTCTCTGCAATGCCATTTATTTCCCTGGAAACTACTGTTGCAAATACCCCAGTATCATATATATGGCACCTTTAGCCTTTACTCACCTTTCATTTACAACATGTTGCATTATGGGACTTGCAGATAAAGTGTCTTCAAATTTTAAAATGTGGCCTACAAATCCATCCCAGCATGCAAACTGACCTTGACTCTGAAGCTAGGACTTAGGAAAATATCAGACACAGGACCGCTTGGCAGCTGTGGGAGATGTGGTCACTTGGCCGGTGATGTTGTGCTTCTGTATGCTTACAGAACTCCTAAGTGAGGTGCAGTTGTAAAGTTTAATTTCAATATTTATTTTATGGAAGCCTGTAAGAAATATAAAACGAGTCTACATTTTTCATACTTTGATCCAGCTGGGCCATCCATACTACCAGTAGTAAGAACATGACAATAATGACGTTCTCAGTTAAGTTGTGACGAAACAATGGCTCCTGCTGGAGCTAGCAGACAAATGAAGGGCAGGTCAGTGAGAAGAAGTGCTTAAGCACTGAGTGGAAGTTCTTGCTATACTGTCCTTTGTTCTGGACAGTATTTTTCTAAAAATGCAGTCATCATCCGAAAAAAGAAACATGTATAGTATTGTGTTAATCTATTGCACAGTTCATTAACATAAAACTGTAATATGTCCTCATTGTTGCCACACATACAGCCCTCTATGAGAGTGACCAGTTTAAACTGTTTAACCTTTTGCAACAAATCACAATGCATATTTGCATAGGGCAGAGACAATAAGTATCGTATATTGCTGCAACCAGAATATCTCTTTAATGGAATTTAAAATAGGGTCAGAGTAAAGTAATAATGTGACTATGTATAATAAGCAAAAAATAATGCATAAAGCACAATATCAGGATAATGTAATACATATCGGATTTTGTGATTTAATTCAAACTTCCAATGTTTATGGCACTAACAACTTAGGTAGAAGATACCTCAGCCTCTATACCCCTCTATACCGCTGTCACATTGTCGAGGAGAACCAAGTTTAACCATGTCTCGAACTTTCCATATGGAAATATAGAATCCTCACCACTACACACAACCACTCTGTACCTCTGGGCATCAAGGTTCTTGTCCTTATGGCACATATGAAAAACTGAAAAGCTTCTGATGGAATTACTTTTCAGAAATTCAAAAATCAATAAACACCCGCTTAGATATTTCTACTGTTAGCAAAGTTCCAGGATTAGTGATTGAAAGAACGTTTGAGCAATACCTGAATACATTTGGAACATTTCAAAATGTGGTGTCATTTTAGTTGACCTTTTTAAATCCCTGTAATCAAGAAATATTTCACAGTGGGTCTACAGCTACATGCCAGAAATGTAGAGTTGCATGCCAGATCCCAACAACGGATGTATGACATCACAACGCATGCTTTTACTCCGCATGCCATTACAACGCAGTTTTTACAACGCAAGTCGTTACAACGACTTGCGTTGGGGGGCGCTGGTTAGTGGAATAGTTTAATTTTCTATTCCAACTCCAGTCCCCGTGGATAGTAGGGAAGGTGTTGGATAGAAAATCAAGTGGAGAGGATGTAGCCTTACGGCTAGAGCTGCCAACTTTGGAACTGGGGAATCTGGTTCGTTCCTCTGCATCAGCATCAGCTTAGCATCCGGTGATTCTGGGCAAATCACCATCTCCCCGTGCCCACCAAATAATGAATGTGTCCTTGTGTAACGTAACTGGTGCTCATTTAAAGCGCTCCAATACCTTCGGGTCGAGTTTGCGCTATATAAATCTGCAAAAAAAGGGAGGAACCTTCATTGAAGCTCATGGCAAAACAACTGGGAAAGCATGCCCGCCATTAATTAAGACGATAAAACATTCATTAAGACGATAAATAAAAGAGATACCTGATGTGGGCCCCAAAAAAATTTAAAACAATATCAAAGGGAACCTACATTAAAGCGTATGGCAAAACAAATGGGATGAAAGCATCAATAAAAAAGAAGTTCTCACAAACAAGGCGGTAAAAAAGTTAAGCGTAAGTAGATTGTACTTTACCGGTGCTCCTGAGCCTTGAAAGGAATTGAGGTATCGACTGCAGGACGAGACAGGAGGCCGCAATGAAGAGCGACGCTGAAGCAAACCAATGGTAAGCAGGGGGTGGGAATAGAGTGGTTTTATTGATTACAGCACGTCTTGCAGCAGCGCATGAGCTGCTAGGCTCGACTTACAAAACAACCTGGGATCTCTTCCCGAGCACATAGACTGTTATAGGGTGTCTGTTTACTATCTTCTCTTGCAAACTCTGATGGAAGGTGTGAGCTCGCTTCCTCCACTTGAGCAGAAGACCAGATGAAGCTGCAGCACATGAAATGCAGAAGGAGAAGAATGCTACAGTACATTTCAACACAAACCAATGATAAACGTTCTTAAAAAAAAATCGACTTTATAGCTGTTGCTGTCACCATTAGGAAGGCTTCCTTAAAAGATGCTTCGTATTTTTAGTTTTAGAGGGCTAAAGGAAAAAACGCTTAGTAAATCCGTTCGATTACTTATTTTGAGGTATTAATCAGCATTATGCTCTCTGCAATGCCATTTATTTCCCTGGAAACTACTGTTGCAAATACCCCAGTATCATATATATGGCACCTTTAGCCTTTACTCACCTTTCATTTACAACATGTTGCATTATGGGACTTGCAGATAAAGTGTCTTCAAATTTTAAAATGTGGCCTACAAATCCATCCCAGCATGCAAACTGACCTTGACTCTGAAGCTAGGACTTAGGAAAATATCAGACACAGGACCGCTTGGCAGCTGTGGGAGATGTGGTCACTTGGCCGGTGATGTTGTGCTTCTGTATGCTTACAGAACTCCTAAGTGAGGTGCAGTTGTAAAGTTTAATTTCAATATTTATTTTATGGAAGCCTGTAAGAAATATAAAACGAGTCTACATTTTTCATACTTTGATCCAGCTGGGCCATCCATACTACCAGTAGTAAGAACATGACAATAATGACGTTTTCAGTTAAGTTGTGACGAAACAATGGCTCCTGCTGGAGCTAGCAGACAAATGAAGGGCAGGTCAGTGAGAAGAAGTGCTTAAGCACTGAGTGGAAGTTCTTGCTATACTGTCCTTTGTTCTGGACAGTATTTTTCTAAAAATGCAGTCATCATCCGAAAAAAGAAACATGTATAGTATTGTGTTAATCTATTGCACAGTTCATTAACATAAAACTGTAATATGTCCTCATTGTTGCCACACATACAGCCCTCTATGAGAGTGACCAGTTTAAACTGTTTAACCTTTTGCAACAAATCACAATGCATATTTGCATAGGGCAGAGACAATAAGTATCGTATATTGCTGCAACCAGAATATCTCTTTAATGGAATTTAAAATAGGGTCAGAGTAAAGTAATAATGTGACTATGTATAATAAGCAAAAAATAATGCATAAAGCACAATATCAGGATAATGTAATACATATCGGATTTTGTGATTTAATTCAAACTTCCAATGTTTATGGCACTAACAACTTAGGTAGAAGATACCTCAGCCTCTATACCCCTCTATACCGCTGTCACATTGTCGAGGAGAACCAAGTTTAACCATGTCTCGAACTTTCCATATGGAAATATAGAATCCTCACCACTACACACAACCACTCTGTACCTCTGGGCATCAAGGTTCTTGTCCTTATGGCACATATGAAAAACTGAAAAGCTTCTGATGGAATTACTTTTCAGAAATTCAAAAATCAATAAACACCCGCTTAGATATTTCTACTGTTAGCAAAGTTCCAGGATTAGTGATTGAAAGAACGTTTGAGCAATACCTGAATACATTTGGAACATTTCAAAATGTGGTGTCATTTTAGTTGACCTTTTTAAATCCCTGTAATCAAGAAATATTTCACAGTGGGTCTACAGCTACATGCCAGAAATGTAGAGTTGCATGCCAGATCCCAACAACGGATGTATGACATCACAACGCATGCTTTTACTCCGCATGCCATTACAACGCAGTTTTTACAACGCAAGTCGTTACAACGACTTGCGTTGGGGGGCGCTGGTTAGTGGAATAGTTTAATTTTCTATTCCAACTCCAGTCCCCGTGGATAGTAGGGAAGGTGTTGGATAGAAAATTAAACTATTCCCTATCCTACAGCGTCCTCCAGGGCAAGTCGCTGTAACGACTTGCGTTGTAATAGCTGCGTCGTAATGGTAGTGCGGAGTAAAAGTTGCGTTGTAAAGGATGTTCCCCCCAACAACTGGGGATCCTACATATAAATGGCCACTGGCAGAATAAAGCCTCCATCAATGCAAACTGCACACTCAGTCTGGACACAGAAATCTTTCTCCATTTGTTTACTCTATGCCCAGCCTGATATCTCTTCTTAACCATTATCCAAGTTTTTTTTTAATTTGTTTATTGGCATTTCAGAAGTAAACAAGCACAGAAAAAAAAAACATGACAGTGAATGATGACATTGAGGACACAAACTACGTTCAGAGTTCAATATAAGGATGCAAATGACGATGAACATTACATGCACCCAACAACAGTCCAGACTCACATCACATATTATCAAAAGGCCCACCAAGTGCAGGCCATCTTCCACAATTGTCCCCGACTAGGGTAAATACCGACCACTCCTCCGTGTGCCATTAATCCATCTACCTAACGATGCGGTAGGGGTATCTGCTATGCTATATGTCATGAATGCCTTCAGTCGTATCCTCTACCCGTGTATGTGTAACTGCTTCCTCCTCCTCCAGAGTGCCTCGTGAGTGCCTCTTATCTGTATACATTGACCAGAAATTCTTCGGTCTATTATGAGGGGGCAATAGGTCGCTGTATATTTCAGTTTGTGTGCAGCAATAGATCATCTCATTGTTCCATTGGGATAGAGTGGGGACTGGGCCTCGCATCCAGGAAAGCGCTATACACCTCTTGGCTAGTAGAAAGGCCATGTCAACCAGCAGTCTGTGTTCCCGCTGCAGGTGTTTAGAGTAACCCAGTATCGCTAGTAAGGGATCCGGTGTCAGCGTTAGTTCCACGATCCTATTCACCTCCTCATATACTTTGCACCAAAAAGCGGAAATTCCCAGGCAAGACCATGCCATATGGAAAAAGTCTGCCACCTGTGCCCTACATCTCTCAAATGAGGGCTTTCCCGTAGTCTGTATCTATAGAGCCGTTCCGGGGTGTAATATACCCTATTTAGGTATTTGAAATTTATCAGCCTATGACGGCCGTTAAGGGAGATCCTTTTCGTACTAGAGCAGCAGTATTGCCATATCTCTTCCGGCAGGTCAGTATTTAGATCACTCTGCCACGCCAAGGGGGGCTTAGCATAGTCTGTCGTCCTCTCTGAGAGGGCGATGCGATACAGATTGGTTATCAATTTAACGAGTGTAACTGCTGAAAGAACAACCGCGACAGTACCATGGGGATGTTACTCAATAAGAACAAAAAGCGTGACAATACAATCATTTTCATAAGAGAGATGCGGCCCAACAGTGACAGTGGCAAAGTGATCCACTTTTCAATATCATCCTCCAGTTTGGAGACGGCTACCCCATAGTTCTCTCGGAGTACTACTTCCGAGTTCGTATGTAAGTGGATCCCTAGATATCTCACCGCTGCAGTAGTCTATTGAATAGGATATTCCGGGTCAAACCTTTTTGTGGTCGGTGTGAGTGGGAACATAAGGGATTTACCCCAGTTCACATGTATGCCCGAAAGGCAGCTAAACAAGACCACTTTGCGCAGTACCGCCGGTAAATGCACTTCCGGATTCCGAACATATAAGAGGGTATCATCCGCGTACGTGGATACAATCAAATTGAATGTGGGGAATCGAATACCCCTGTGCCCGTGGTACTCACGTAGAGCGCAGGCAAGTGGCTCGGTGACTAGAGCATAGAGGATAGGGGAAAGGGGGCAACCCTGCCTCGTGCCTCTGCTAATACTGATGGGGTCCGTGATCAGCGATCCTATCCGTATGCGGGCCGTTGGGGAGGTATACAGCGTAGCTAACAATTGAAGGAACAGCGCACCCACTCCCATCCGGCTTAGGACTTGTCTCAGGAAAGGCCACTCAACAGAATCGAAGGCCTTTTCCATGCCCAGAAAGACCGCTACGGCCGAGACCTCCGGGCGTGTGTGCTAAAACGCTGCGAACACCGTTCTGAGATTGTATGTGAGATTTCGGCTGGGAACAAATCCCGCCTGTTCTGGGGCAACCATCGAAGTGACCATGGGGCTGAGGCGGTTTGCGATCAATTTAGCGAATATCTTCGCATCAACATTCAATAATGAAAAGGGGCGATACAAGGCGCAGTCCCCCGGTGTCTTCCCCGGCTTAAGAATGGCTACCAAAATCACCTCCTGCATAGTGGGCGGCATAGTGCCAGTGTCCGCCATGTCCTCAAAGAGGGTAAGTAACCTTGGAATCAGGAGATCTGAAAATGTCTTATAAAAGGCCACCGTTAGCCCGTCACTCCCTGGCGCGCTCCCGGCCCTCATAGCGGATAAAGCCCATACAATTTCCTCCCGCTCAATCAGGCGTACTAGGAATTCACGATGTAGGTTAGACAGCCAAGGCAGTTTAATATGGGAGAGATAGTCGAGTATTCGTTCCTCCGGGGCAGGCCCTCGGGAGGCGTATAAGGCTGCTTAATACTCACGGAATCATTCCGCAACCCTTTCATCCGAAAGTGGTTCGTCTAACGGAGAGGACCGCATAGCCGGAACCGACTCTCTGCCTCTGCTTTGTTTAGCTAACTGCGCAAGTACCGTTCCAGGATGTTCCCTTTCACCATAGGATCTAGCAGTGGCATACTTTCCTAAGTGTTTTACTTTGGCGTCGGCATCCTCATGGTATTCGCGCAATATCTGGGTAAGTTCCTGCGCAAGGGCTTCACTATTGTCCCGCAAGCGTCGGGCCTCTAGCTCCTTAAGTTTTTTGTCCAGAATCTTTAACCGGCCATGGATCGATCTAAGGACCCCCGAATGCTTAGAAATGGTGACCCCCCTGATGAATGCCTTAAAGGCCTCCCAAACAGTCTGGAACGAGTCAACAGTGCCCACGTTGGTGTCAAAAAACATCTCAATGGCCGTAGCTAACTCCTCCTTAAAGGAGTAGTCAAGCAGGGAGTATGGGGTAAAATGCCAAGTAAATGGCAGAATACGCTTCGCAGGTACAGAAACTGTCAGCAGTAAGGGCGAGTAGTCCGAGTATGTACGCGGTAGCAGTGTGCAAGCTTGGACTTTGTGAGTCAGATGGGCAGTAGCCAACAAGTAGTCAATCCTAGTGTGTATATTGTGTGGAGCTGAGTAGTGCGTAAAGCCCCCTAAAGTAGGATGTCGGTGTCTCCACACATCCCTCAAGTCCATTCGTGTCATTGCCGCCTCCAGCGCCCTGGCGGAAGCCGAGGGACGACGTTCCAGGCCGTCCGACCTATCTATGCTGGGTTGTCTCGTCATATTAAAATCTCCCCCCAGAGTATATCGCCTCTAGAGTGCACTGGGATCTTGTCCACCAAATCCAAATAGAAATCGGGGTGGTCAAAGTTAGGGCAGTAGGTGTTCACTATGCAAAACTCCATACCCTTCCCACAACATTTCGTAATCGTATACCTGCCGTCCCTGTCCATCTCCAGTGGAGTCATCTTCAGATACTTCCTAGGGTTGACCCACGTGAGAACCCCCCTGGCGTGCGACGTAAATCCCGCCACATGTATTTTGCCCATTAGGCCCCTATATCTCAGAATGGGGCTATCTGGGTGCAGGTGTGTCTCTTGTAAGAGCACGATATCAACACCGTGCCTCGTAAGATATTGTAGGACCTTCCTGACCTTTCTATGGTCATTAAGACCACGGACAAACCATTATCCAAGTTCATGATATTCAAACTTGTAAAGATGTAATTCCATTTTTGAAGGGAATCTGGGAGCTGCAAATGGTGCATAGTCATTATACAGTCTGTTGTATTTCTGTTTGTTGCATGCGTTTTACTCTAGTCTTTATTTATTGAATGTCTTAAGAGTATGCACATAAAACATTAATCAAGTGACTTTCTTGATAGTTATGTGAATTTGCGCAATTGAATTTCCTGCTGTATTCCTTGTTTTGAAGTCAGACTTTCACACAGGGTCCTTCAAATAAATGGTTAATTTCTGTGACTTGTTTGAAAAAAGCCTTAAATTAAATCTTTATCCTTTTAATATACCTTTCCAATTTCATCAAAACTTTCAAATTGAAGGTGCTCTGCATATGCCCTTGGAAGGCATGATGTGAAGCACTATATAGCCTGCTATCAATAAAAGGAACAATTAAAACCCGGTTTTCCTAGTAACTCCCTATCCTATTTTATGTGATATCCCTTAGAAAAGTGCTTTGGTTTGTTACAGTCCTTGACGTCTCTGAGCATCCATTTTATTGACTATTGTGCTCTTCACCCCCAGGTCAGGCGTCCATCAGTTTGCGAGCTGCCTCAGTAAACCTAATTGACTCCTATACGTGCAATCAGGGAAGCGTATACAATGGCGCAATCACACCTTCCATGATTTGTGCCGGGTACCTGGCTGGCCTAATTGATTCATGCCAGGTAATTAGTTTTATTTGTCACTCAAAACTAATTCCCTTTGTGTGTGATATGACTGTTATAATTACTGTTGAAGTGCATTGTGAATGTTCCTGTTTTAATCTGAGCAAGCTATAATATGTTTTTCTTATTCATTTTGGAAAAATCGTTTAGCTGCACATGAAGAAACAAACGGAGGAAAACGTGTTTTTATATGGTTTCGATTTATTTTAGTCGTTATTAGACAGCTTGTTTGAGACTCTTTTTCAAGGTCTTAAAAATTGTATGTATTTATTTCCCTTTTATAGCATGCACAAGGTCAGCCAGAGGCCTCAGAGTTTTACTCAAAAATATATACAGAAAAGATGATTACATAATTATACGACTACAAAATCATGTAAATGGCACTGTTGTATATTTATATATTTATGTATGTATTTATCATAGTGTTAGAAGGTGGTTCTGACACTAGGAGCCGCCCGGATTTTTCGCTTTTTGAGCACCTAATTGTTGAGCTTTTACTGTGGGGGAGCCTCATAATCTGGGACTCACCCACAGTGAACTCCTAATGAAGGAGACTGCATGGAGATTTTACTGGTGTCCCCCTGGCTTGACTAGGCTGCTGCGCAGCTGCTGGAGTATGGGGCACTGGGCTGGTTACATGCAGACACATGTGTACATGCGTGTGCACATGGGTAGGGGTTGCGCAGGGGAGATTGCTAGCGTGCTTAGTCCAGGAGCAGCTACAGCATGAATGGTGTGGCAGGACTTATGCAGAGGTGAGTGGTGATATGGAATAGGCTTTATACACTGGAAGGAAACATGCCAGGGAAAGTCAGTGTGTTTTACTGTGTTTTTCACTTCATTATTCCCTTATGGGGAGGGGAAACCCATTGCTAGAGTAACTTCCACAAGGCCTACAGATTCCAGACACGCACTAAAGTCCTGTGTAGGGGATGTGAAAATAAGTATTCTGCAGAGTCCCAAGTCATATTTGTACTGCTTTTGGGTCGGCCAGAAATGTCATATTTCTCTGAGTCCCTGGCTGGGGTCTGGCCTGGCAGGTTAGATTAATGACCTTTCTTCTCAGAGCAAAGCTCTTCCCCCCAAGGGGAAAAGATAGGTGGAGCTACAAGCCAATCCATCAACTGCTGTCGCTAGGTGCCAGGCACAAAGCTGAACCTCAGTGAAGGCAGTGAGGGGGGAAGGAGTTGGGTTTCAGAAGCCATGTGGCCAGAGACACTGGACAACGCCATTTTGAACAAACCCAGAGGCTGGACAAGAAGGAGGGAGCAGGGGCAGGGAAGTGATGTGTCGCTGTTTGATAGGACACACAGAGACTTCCTGCCAGCCCCCTACTTAACTTTTTAAAAGTACTTGCACAGGAAGAGAAGCTCTCTCTGGGGTGTGGTCTGCTGAGGCGAAAGGTGCTGGAGCCTGACAATGGGCAGTAGGAAGGAGGTACCCCCTGACTGCCTCCCAGGGCCCTAACAGCGCCAGAAGAAGATCCCAGGACCGGTGCGCAAAAGCAGGGGCGTCAGCTCAGGGAGAAGAGAGGCCCAGGAGGAGATCCAGGCGAAAGGCTGGCGCAGGGAGCCAGAGAAGACCACTCCCTGCAGAATGCACCCTCTTGGAGACCTGGAAAGCAAAGGAGAGTGCTCCCAGTGGCTGGGGCACGCCACAAGGAGCTAGAAGACGTGAAAATGGGGCAGATCGGACCCCCAGGGGCTGAGATATGGCCCCCCGGAAGGTAGGCTACCTTTGACCCCTAAGAAGACCGACGACGAAGCGCGTGGGCTCCGCCGCCGGTCTCAGAGATGCCCCCAGGGTGGGTCAGGTCCCGGGGGCTGCCCCCTCGGAGAAGGGAAGCCCTGCATGGGGGCCAGGAGCCCACCCTGGCTCCACTGAAAGATGGATGCACCCCCCGTGAAGATGTCCGGGGGCCTGAGACCCCATCCCTGGGCCTGATGTGCCCCGCCGAGGATGGGGAGCGCCATCGCGCTTCCTGTGCGTAGGAGGAGGAGGGGTCCGGGACCCCATCCCCAGGCCCGAAGCAAAGCCGGGGGGCGCCGTTGCGCCCCTGTGAAGAGGGCCCCGCAGAAGTAAAGCTGGGGGAGCGCCGTCTCCCCGGGACCCCATCCCCGGGCCCCGATGAAGAGAAGAGGTGGGGGGAGTGCCGGCGCACTCCCCCTGAAGAACTGGAGAGGTGGTACGGAAGCCACCGCGGTGAGATCGCGGCACTCCCCAATGCAGCGGGGGAGCCGCTGCTACCATATTCACTGCTAAAGAGGAATCACCCCATAATGTGGCCTGCAGGGTCAAAAGAGCGTGTTCGTTGCTTGTGGTGGCCCCAGGAGAGCGGGGTCACCACCACACATGTGCTAAGGTGCTGGGGAGCTGCTAGAGAAGCGCAGTCTCCCCCCTGCACAAAGAGGAAAGTCCCACCCTAAGTGTCTTAGGGACTGGAGAGTATAACCCCTTAAGGGCTCAGCATGCATTTTAAACCTTCGGGGCTGGAACCTTTGTTCTTCAGCTGAGGGTGAATGAAAAAAGCTTCATGGAGTGAAGGGCTGAGATGGTGGATGTCTGGAAGAAGGCATCCCCTGGAGGTGAAGAGGTGTAATTGCACCACAAATGCTTTTACTAGTGTTATTCTTTATAGAGGGACTGAAGTTCATATGTTTAATATGAAGTACATGATGAGGGTGGAGTCATAAGCAAAGTGGATTTAAGTGGCTAGACATTCCTGCTAGGGTGTCTGACTGTATTTACTTAAACCTGTGATTTTATCTGTGATGCCTTTAGGGGCTGTAATTGCAATGCATTCTAATGATATCCAAATGTTATGAGTACTGTCACTCTAAAGTGATGCTTAAACATGTATTCTTGCTGCTGCGCTTAGGTGAAGAACCCAGACTGTTGGCCCTTAAGATATAGAGGTTCATACCTTATGGTCAGTAGGAAATACTCAGTGAGGGTTGTGTGCCACCAAGGCATGGTTACCTATTTTAAATGCTAGTTGAAGTACTGGGGTGGGTCGCCACTGGGATGATGCCCGTGCGCAGGGCCCTTGCTCCAGGTTATGATCGACTAACAGCATTGGGGGCAAGATGATGTGCATACATGGGAGTGGTGGTACTAGACCCCACCCCCCCTTTGCGGGAGGGGTGGAGATGTTATGCAATGTCACAAAGTAATTCCAACAGCTTATGTATATTTGTAAACTGGTGCATAGTCTTGAATAGTGTGTGTGTTTAATAAATTTACTCTTTCTTTTATAAAGCAAAGTACAGAATGGACAATCAATTATTGAGTGTTATTTCTGCGCAATTGCAAATGGCGATTACTAGCCCACACCACCTCCCTTGAGAAAGCCTCAGACTGCTCTGCAATGCTACCCTCTGAGAGTCAGGCGCTACAATTGGGTGTTTGGTTCCCAGTGAAGGACAAATGTGGTCATGTCATTTGTGCAGGCCTCACAGATGCTGCCTTGTTTTCCAATGCACCTAATGCATCTTAGTATAATGCAACATAACGTGTATTAGTAAACTGTACTTTCACACAAGAAGGATATCGTGGCGCTGAATAAGAGGTTTCTATTGTTACTCAAATAGCTGAGCAACAAGTTTCTCCAGGGTTTGATCTTTCATAAATTCGCATAATCGAATCCGCACCCAAACTTTAACCAAAGATGTGAATGTACTCTTACTCCTAGTGGCCACAATAACTCAGAATTTTCATCCACACATCTAGGGCCACATGTATCATGCATTTTACTGGTCGCTAACCGTTTGCAACCGATAAAATGCATTTTGGAAATCATGAATTTCAATTTGTGATTCGATATCATGTTACCAAATCTCAATTTTGAATTACGAATACATACCGATTTGGTATTAGGAAGGGGCATGTTTAGGGTGTCCCTTCCTAATACTGAATCCCAGGAGTATGTCAGAATGTTTTGACACCGAAATGCAGTCTCAAAGTATTCACATTTTACCACCTACTTCAAGCAGGTGGTGACCCAGTCGCAAATGGGAAGTGATCCCCTAGGGACCCCATTCCCCTTTGGGAATGCTAGCGAAAATGTTTTTTCAGAGCAGGCAGTGGTCCCACAGGTTTTGCCCTTACACCGCTCAGTTTAAGTTTCAAAAGACAGATTGAGTTCATAAAAGTTAGTACTCAAAAAATTGTTTTTAACATTGGGTCTTTTATTTTTATTGAATTCTAATGGCAGTCTGAAAATTATGTAGAGGTTTTGACTGTTGTTATTAACAACTTGGGATTGTCACAGTTTTTAAAAAGTGTTTGGATGCTCTGAGTTTAGAAAGGTGTGAGAAGCTGGCCTGTTATGATGTCCACTTAAGTGGACACCTTGAACCAGTCCAGACAACCCTTATTGTGATTTAAGAGGTCTTAGACAACCTTAGAAAGCTCTCTAAGTGGTAGGTGTGGAGAGCAGCCTTCAGAAAGAGTGTAAAGCAGCTTGTTTTACCAGAATGCAATCTTATAGTATAGATTAGGTGAAAAGAACCACACCAAGTATTTATAAAAAATATGTATTTATTATATATTACTCTCAATTACGTTAAAATATATCTAACACGGAGATAAACACAATGCACACAATACTTTAGCAAAGAAACACAGTAAATAGCACAGAATAAATAGTGGACCCAAGGGAAGGGACCAAACCATATATTAAGAAAGTGGTATAAGAACCACGACTCAAATCAGGACAATGTCGAGAGGACGTAGAAGTGCTGGGGACCCACAGAACTACCCAAGATAAGTAGATAGGGACGCCTCGGAGAGCGTGTTCAGTGTGGTAACATGACCGTGTGTTCCGTACAACTCTACGTGTAAGTCGTGGTTGGATTTTTAAAGATTAAGGCCCCTACCCAGTGGATCCTGAAGAAACCCAGCGGAAGACAGAAGGTTGGAGAACCACTCCACCCGTGGATACCCTAGTACCCACGTTACCTACACCAGGGAAGCCGGGTGCATACGTACGAAGTGGTGTCGGAAACCACTGTAGAACCCAATGGAGGACTTCCGGAAAGTGCCGCTGGTGCAGAAGGAGAAAGGGTTGGGTGGAATGCGAAGGTGGATTCTGGGTGAGAGGTGCGTGCAAGCAGAAGGGACAGAGTCTATGTCACTCAGGAGTGACTAGGAGACTTGGAAGACAAATGCCCTCCGATGTCAGGTGTTGCAGGATGGGTGACGAGGACCTTGACTCTGCAGTTGTGCAGACCAGGCAATGCTGAAGAGGACCAGGAGCCATGCACGAGCTGCCCTGCGAAGGATGTCGGGTGCTGAAGGATCGGTGTCTGGCGGGAGCACCAACAAGCCTTGGCAAATGCAACCAACGCAGGAGCTGAAGAAGGAGCAACATTGGGACCAGCAAGGTCCAGGAAACTCACCAAAAGAATGGGAGTCAGGGGAGGCCCCGAGCAAACATAGGAGCCCAAAAGAAACAAAGGTCACCCTCAAATGTACCCACGGGCCGTATGCACTGGAGTCACGGGAGGACCTTGAGCAGCTCACCAAAAGATGCAGGCCATGATGCACACGATGTGGTGTGGCTGAAGATTCTGGTAACTGGAGGTGCTCGAGGTTGGGGCTACATGGAGCCCGAAGATCTTCTTGGAAGGAAGCCAACAAGCCTTTGCAACTGCAAGTTGACAAGGTGCAAAGGGGTTTGGTTATTGCAACCCCCACAACGGATACTGGCTTCAAACTTGGTGAGAGGGCAGGGCAGGCCTCAGGAGCTGTGAAAACTACCACCTGTGTTGTAGAGCCCACGGAGTCTGGGGGAGCTCAGGATCAGCAGACCGGTCGACCTTGTTGCGGTGCCTGCGACTTCTTCACTCTAAGGGAGATTTCTTCAAGTGTCTTTGATGCTTCACAAGCCTTGGAAGGTTCCTGTATATTGCACAGGCACAGAATTTGCAGCAGACTGGAAGGGAGATGAAGTCAGGTCCAAACAAAGTCCCTTGCAGTTTTTCTGACCACTCTTTCTTAAAATGCAGGAGGGTTGTGTTGAAAAGGAAAGTACATTTTGGCAAGATTGTCATTTTTATCATATTGGCTCTACCAACGATTGCTAGCGGTAGGTGTGACCAACTCATTAACAATGTATTTGCCTCCGCAAACATCTTTAAAAAATTGGATTCTGCAATCCAATCTAGATCTTGTGTGCCTTTAATTCCTAGGTACTTCATGCCCATTTTTATTTGCAGATTCTCCACTATATGTTCCACTCCATTATTTCAGTTGTTGAAGAATTTGCTACATACATCGAAACAACACCAACTTCTGCTATCAACTGTTCAATGGCTGTGAGGGCTGCTTGTAAATCTGTAGTATAGATCATCAAGTCATCAGCATATAAATAGACGTTTTTTCCCCAAATGTCATATCTAAAAGGAGCTATTGCACTTTCCTTTTTAGCTTACGTGCCAATGGTTCAGTATATAATTTAAATATTAGTGGGGACAGTGGGCAAGCCGGCGTCATTCTCCTTGTTATTTTGAACTCTGATGTTAACCTGCTATTTACAAGACTTATGGCTAAGGGGATCTTATAAATCAATTGAAGAGTGTATCCCCTAAGTTATAGTGTTTTAAAACTGTATTCAGATAGGACCAATTAACCCTGTTGAAAGCTTCAGTAGCATTTAACGTCAGGACAGCAAGTGAAACCTTAAAGGCGGTGGCAAGATATATTGAACAAATTAAACCATGAGTCAACCATGAGTCAACTCATGTAAATATCTTCCCCTCATGATACCTTTTTGATCCTCATGTATTTGATCTCTTGCCACCTTACTCAGGCTCTTAGTTAAAATTTTAGCAAAGATTTTCTAGTCAATATTCAACAATGATAAAGGTCTATATAACTAGCAGGAGTTGGGATTTTTATCTGGTGTAAAGATTAGGGTGACTATAGCTTCTTCCACCAAGCATGTGGCCAAGGGGACCCTTTCCCTGAAATGTCCCCAAACAGCCTGGCCATGAACGGTATAATTGATCCTTCTAACACCTAATACAGTTCATTTGGAAGGCAATACAGGCTACTACTTTCCCTCTCTTGCTAGAGTTGACTGCCTGCCAAACTTCACTTTGCACAATACCTTGATCCAAACATGCCTTTTGAACATTTTCAAGTTTATCTAGTAAATCATCTTCGAGCCATATTTTGACCTTATTCTCAGTGGTTACCAAATTCTCTGTATACAAGTCTCCAAAGAATTTAAGAAAAGCTTTTTCAATATCCAAGCTATAGGTAAACTTGGTCTGTTTAAATTTTCCAGGCCAGCAGCTTCCAAGCATTCGCCCAATATTCAAAGTGGGCCATCATACTCGCCTTGCACCTTGCCCTTACTCTAGCCTCCATTAACAAAATAAGCCACTTCCTCTCCTCTTATAATAGTCTTTCAAATTGTACTTTCTTATTGGGGAACAGCTGCCTCTCCAGGCATTTCATATCAGACTCTAGTCTCTAAATCTCCCCTTTTATAGAAGCATCCACCTGTCTTTTTAATAATATAGCCACTCACTTGGTGTAACGATTTTCATCTGTATGGGTACTAAACAGGTCCAAACATTATTTCCTAGTTAGGTGTGTTTTCTATGGAATAACCATCTAAGCTGTTGCGTCCCTTAAGTACTATATTATTCTTGCTCATCACCTTTTTGTTGGAAGCTCTTTTACATTCCAAGGGAGAATATGCACTGGCACTACCTTGTCCCTAACTCTAGAACCCATAAGCATCCTATTATGCTATTAGACAGAAAAGTAGCCTGGTAAACTATCGGTGTTGGCCGAGGATCCCAAGGACTTTTTTTCAATTTTTTTTCCCCTTATGCGTCCCACCTTTTCCTCTCCACACCATTCTCTCCCCTCCTTCTGGAGAGCCCTCCCTTTGAGTGCTCATTGGGATGCAACTCATTTAATAAAACAAAACATCTGCATACAGATGAAATCTTAATCTGCCTAAATCGCTCATATAGACACACAGGCCAAGATTCCTCATACTTTCACGCAACAAGCCACCTTGCTGCGCTGCGTGAAAGGGCACGAATGCACCATATACCATTTTAGGGTTCATTCCTGTCCTTAAGTTACGCTGGCGCTTGTGCTGCCTTGTGCCAATGCAGGCACCCTTGCATCATGGTGCAAACCTTCCTTCACAAAAACAATCCTTAGAGGCATTTTCCTCTTTCTATGTGTGCTGTGGAATGCAGCACACATAGAAAGAGCAAACAACAAGGATAAATAAAGATATTTATCCTGGTACGCCTTCCCTGGGGAGGCGTAGCATTTTGACACATTCCCAGGTCTGCTATTCATGGTAAATCTGGGAATTTGCCAAAATTCATTGGTGGATGCGTGGGAACATCAGGTCTCCATCCATGGAACACCTCCCTGGGGAGTAATGGAAGGTAAACATCCTTTACGACGCAACTTTTACCACGCAGTGCCTTTACAACGCAGGTTTTTCAATGCAGGTCATTACAACGAATTGCGCTGTGGGGTGCTCTAGGATAGGTAATAGTTTAATTTACTATCCAACACCTTCCCTACTATCCGCGGGGACTGGAGTTGGAATAGTAAATTAAACTATTCACTATCCAGCACCCCCCAACGCAAGTCGTTGTAACGACTTGCGTTGAAAAACCTGCGTTGTAAAGGCATGCGTAGTAAAACATGCGTTGTAACAACGTACATCCGTAATGGAAGGTAGCGATCTGTGCTGCCTTGCTTTACTCCAGATTTATCAAGCCATGCTGGGCCACTCAATTATTTATCTGCCTCCTTGTGGTTCAGTAAGTTGTGCATTGTATTATTGTACCCTTAGGATGCATTGGAGCATTGTGTACTGATAATAAGTACTCATCAATAGATTTAGTGAATAGTACATTCAAAATCCATGTATCCATGTGGTTTGGTGTTTCCTACATGAATGTAGAGATGTATCTTGTTTATTCCATCTAACATGGTCACTATATTCCTGTTCTGTGTTTTTTGGTGCACAGGGTGACAGTGGAGGTCCTTTGGTCACATATATGAGCTCACTGTGGTGGTTGGTTGGTGACACAAGCTGGGGAACAGGCTGTGCTGCTCGCAATAAGCCTGGTGTGTATGGGAACATAACCCTATTTGTGGACTGGATTTACTTACAGATGCAGGTAAAGTTTCACTTCACTTTTAAGTGTTTATTGAATGGTAATGTTCATGCTGCCTTACCTGTGGTATGTGAAGTACAAAGTAGGGTAAGGATAGCGTATTACTGTATCCAACGTTACTCATTCAAATTTCCAAGCACAGCGCCAATGTGTGCATAGTATACCAGCCCAAGTGTAACAATTAGAATGCTCATGGTTGTAAAGCATGCTCAGCCTTCCGGAAGCAGGCAAATAAATGCTCATCGGCTAATGTCCCAATGAGCTTTTATACATAAGCGATTGTGAAGTTGAATTTTTTCGTTACATTTGTAGTAGCATAAATTGCAATATCATTGAAGTAAAAACTAAAGTTTGTTCTTTTTTTGAAACTCGTCAAGCAGGGAATGGATTTTTAACCAGCTATTCAATTCTTTGAGTCCACTTTTTCTGTCCTGAACAATGCTCTTGAAGCTTTTGCTCTAAGAAAGATCCTTCTAGCAGGGGTTGTGCGACAAAGGAGGAGGTCACCATGTTTTTAATGGACTGGAAGCTTTGCACTCTTTGTGGACACTGGCAGAGCTCAACCTCTGGGGTGAACCAGGGTCAATGACTTGAGTAGGTGCTGTGGGGGTGCCTCCAGGTAAGGCCATCCAGGTGACAGCCCTGGAGCAGTTTCTCGGCCCTCCATCTCCTCCACGCCCTAAATATTGTAAGTGTTTTGACCTTCTGCCACATGATAAATGCAGTACCGAGTGTGGATCAAAATTTATAAAAATTGGGTTTTTCATAATTTTGCCTGCTTAGTAAAAACAACATATTTTTGTAATTTTACACTGTGGGTGAATTCCTTTCCACACTTTTTAGTATGTTCAATTATTCTACAATAAGTACCAGACCTGTGGGCTCACACAACACATTTAGGGTCGTGTAGGATCTTCCTGTTGAACAGACACCCACTCTGAACCACCTTTTTAAATTGTTTGCGCCTTGACACCACCCCTTCTGCAGAGGTCAAGTACTTATAACCCAGTGAGCGGGACTGCTGTAAACTCCTTTCAATAATTAGGTTGGTCCCATCTGAGTTAAGAGTGGCTTACCCAGATTTGCTCAGAACCGCCTGCTCATGAGATATTCTGGTTTTAAGAGACCAATAACAACTAAGACAAATCTGGGAGATATATTTATCTCCTTGAAAACTTTGCTACACTTTCAAAAACGATATTTTGAATGCTAATGTGTTTTTCATCATTTCAGTCAGTTTTTGTTCCTCTCAATCAGTAGGATCACAGATATTAGGGTTCAGTTCTCAAGGGATACAGGCTAGAAGAATAAGGACATACATTGGAACAAGATGCTAACCTAGACTGTATCAAAAGGGCAGATTCTCTGTCGCCACCGCTGGCAGAGTAACTACATATGCAGTGCACCCCATGTGATGGGCAAGCCTTTGGGAGAAGACTCCTCCATCCTCATCTTCGATGGACTTCTCTAAGTTTCAGATGTATCTCTGCTAGATCATAGGGAGATTGGTCTACCACCATTTTTTCCAGCATTAACTTCTTGAAAGATTGTCATGGAAACGATGGTACATCTTCATGAAAAGGTAGGCTTGGCGTGCATAATATGATGGGTAACAAAGCAGTCCACTGAAAATTCATCTAAACGTTTATGGTGCATTTCCATTACCCACATCTGGTGGTGAGCATTCCACCAGCAGTGAAAGGAATTAGTGGGTTTTTTGCCAAACGTTTCCTCCCCATACTGGATCCTTTCATCTACTGTGGCCGAACACTACATATGGTAGATTTTCCTATATCAAATATTGTGATCTTCCTGATAGTTCCTACACCTACATTGAGAGTTAAAAACGTAATCACATTGTTTTGTTTCTTATTCCAATGGATCATTATTTTTATGTTTACTTCAATGCATAATGCTGTAGCCTCGCATTATCATCAACATTAACATTGCTTTGAGACCCTCACGGGTGAGTAGCGCGCTTTACAAGCCCTTTACAAGCGCTTTTCAAGCCCCAGATTGATTGATTGATTGAGCATACAGGATGACTCATCACGTTACGCAATTTCCAGTGAAGAGTTGCATGCTGTATTGATGTGATGTGATGTGATAAGCATTTATATAGCGCACTACCACTCCATGGAGCATCTTGGCGCATTAACTCATGCAGCTGAACAGATGGTCACAGCTTCCTTGTCCTCACTCAGCGGCAGGGGGGTTAGACCAGTATTTTACATGCAGAGTCTGTAAGGCTGTAGATCCATGTCTTAAGCAGTTTTCGAAACTTTTGTTCGGTGGTGATCGTGCGTAGATGATAGGCCAGTTTATTCCATGCCTTTGCGCCTATAACCGCCAGGGATTTTCCTCCCTTCTTTGTCAGTCTAAATTCCGGGACCATCATCAGGTTCGCTGTCGCGGATCTAAGGTCTCGCGTAGGATGGTATCGCCTGAAGTTTTTGTAGAGATACTGTGGGCCATGTTTATGGAAGGCCCTAAATGCAATCGTCAGGACTTTGAATAGAATACGCTGCTGGATAGGAAGCCAATGAAGGGCATCTAGCGCAGCGGAGGCAGAAGATTTTCTTGGCCATCTAAGAACCAATCTCGCTGCTGCGTGTTGATCCATCTGCAATCTGTGCAGGGTCGATTTATACGCTCCTGCATACAAACTGTTGCAATAATCCAATCTAGATGTGATCAATGCTACTGCAACAGTGTGTCTGGCTGATAAAGGAAGGAGATCAAAGAATTTCCTAAGGCCCTTTATAATGTTGAAACAAGAGCCGGCAACTTCCCGCGCCTGCTGTTTGAACGAAAGGGTCTTATCGAATTTAATTACTAGATTGCGTGCAGCTTAACAGTACTGGGCGGGGCTTCGGCCTCCTCAGGCCCGCACATCTGGGGGGAAAAGAGGTTATTTTGTCCAAATGGCAACATTTCTGTTTTAGCGGAGTTACATTTGAGATGATTGTTAGACATCCAGGCAAAGGTCGCAGTTAGACACTCTTTCAGGGTCTGTTCGGCATTGGCCAGGTCCTCATCCAAGACTAGAACTAATTGCGTATCATCAGCATACGCTACTGTGCTGATGTTAAACGAGGAGATTAGTTCAATCAGGGGGACCATATACAGATTGAAAAGAGTGGGGCTCAGACTGGAGCCCATTGGAACCCCTAATTGCACCACCTTCTCATCAGAGCAGAACTGTCCCAGCATAGTAACGTGCCGCCTATGCGTCAGGAAATTTTTGAGCCACTTTAACACGGTGCCCGCTATGCCTGCACACAACCTCAGCATCATTTCCTACGCCGACGACACCCAGCTGATCCTCTCCCTCACCAACGACCCCGCCACCGCCAGAACCAGCCTCCACGAAGGAATGAAAGACGTCGCCGAGTGGATGAATAACAGCCGCCTGAAACTGAACTCAGACAAGACGGAAGTCCTCATCCTGGGATCATCGCCCTCCGCCTGGGACGACTCCTGGTGGCCCCATGCCCTTGGCACCGCTCCCAAGCCAACGGACCATGCACGTAACCTGGGCTTCATCCTGGACTCCTCCCTCTCGATGACCAGACAAGTCAACGCCCTCTCGTTGTCGTGCTTCAACACCCTGCGTATGCTCCGAAAGATCTTCCGATGGATCCCCACCGAAACCAGGAAGACGGTAACCCAGGCACTCGTCACCAGCCGACTGGACTACGGAAACGCCCTCTACGCCGGAACCACAGCCAAACTTCAGAGAAGACTCCAGCGCATCCAGAACGCCTCCGCACGACTCATCCTGGACATCCCCCGACACAGCCACATCTCCGGACACCTGAGAGACCTGCACTGGCTCCCTGTCAACAAGAGGATCACGTTCAGACTCCTCACCCACGCACACTAGGCTCTCCACGACCTGGGCCCCAGGTACCTCAACAACCGCCTGACCTTCTACACTCCCACCCGCCACCTGCGATCCACCAGCCTCGCCCTCGCCGCCGTTCCACGCATCCGAAGAGCCACCACCGGAGGAAGATCCTTCTCCTTCCTGGCAGCCAAGACATGGAACTCCCACCCCATCCACCTCCGACTGACCCAGGACCACCTCTCCTTCAGGAAGCAACTCAAGACCTGGCTGTTTGAGCAGTAGCAGACCCCCCCCCGCGCCTTGAGACCCCTCCGGGTGAGTAGCGCGCTTTACAAATGTCCTGATTGATTGATTGAATGGTCTGCTATCCTTCGCCCAGTCATTAAGCTCTGGATGCTCTTTAATTTTCCCCCAACATGGTGTGGGCCTCCCGTTATATGAGATTGCCGTTTTCATAGCCTTATTTCCCTCAACCCTCAGGCTAAAAGCGATGAATTTGTGATCCGACCAAGTTTGGGGCAAAGGGGATTCTACCTTAATCGTGTCCATGTTTGAGTTGATAGAATCCAATATGTGTCCAGCTTTATGTGTGGGTTCTAACGTATGTATCGTCAGTCCTAAGACATTTAGAATCTCTTTAAAACAGACACCGTTGGGATCGTTAATACTGTCTAGGTGAAGATTTAAATCTCCCAATAGAGTGAAGTTGGCGAATTTAAGAGTTAGGCTCGTCAGTACGTCCCCTACACTTTCTAGGAACTGTGTAGATTGTCCCGGGGGTCTATATATTAATACCCCCGCAAAGGTAAATGAATCATGTGCCTGAAAACTAAAGCCAAGGCATTCAGCTCCTTTGATGTCCGAAAGGTCGGTTGTTATGCATTTTTGGGTGTCTCGATGAATAATTGCCAGTCCCCCCCTCGATGTAGAGGTCTATCTAATCTCTGGATTTGAAAGCCTGGGGGCAAAGCATGTACTATGTCGGGGTTTGACCAGTCTCTAAGCCATGTTTCTGTGACAAATAAACAATCAAGATCATTTTCTGAAATAAGGTCGAAAATATGTGTGGCGTTTTTGCACATGGAGCGAGCATTTATAAGACCCCCAATTAGGGTCCTACGTGCCCCTTTCTCTGTCGGTTTTTGGTAAGGTTCTAATACCTGTTTGCATCCATGGCAGCATATCGAGCCCGCCCACGTATCAACGTTGAGAGCCTGGTGACAAAAACTCCGTTTATTGTTAAAGGATAGTAAGTGTTCTCTAGACTGGTGATGGTTCTTATCAGCCTGAGCATTATGCCTGGGCCCAGGCCCGTCTTTGGCGCGGACGGGCGCAGACGGGCTGGACTTTGGCTTGACTTCGGCACGTCCGCTGATCGCGTCCGCTGATCGCGTCCGCTGATCGCGTCCGCTGCGCGGAGCCATAACCGCCTGCTTTTATGCTGTAGCCTCAATCGCTAGAGCGCTGTGACTGGTTGTACGCCTAAGATGGCCGCTATTTTTGGGTCAGATGTCAGAGTTTGCTCACACTTAATCACAAAGTGGTGATGTTGCATAGTTGACCAAGGTGGTTTAACAAATGGCAATTTGCCACGACAATATACAATTTTATTTGACATTGATTACATATCTATGCTGTTTTCCCTCTTACTTCCACAGGTATACAAATACCGGATCACGTGAGTTCCCTTATGTGTGGGACACTCAGTGGGGTGACTGTACCATGTTTCTATAATTAGATTGATGACAATTTAGGTTGAGATTACTCTGTTAGTCCTGAAGAAATGCCACTTGACTTGGACAGGCAGATAGGCATGCAATATGTAGACCAGTTTATAGAATCAAGGAACAGCTACATTTCAATTGGTCCGTCCGTGTTTAATCTTGGCATAGTCACCTCATTTTCTATAGGTAATTTTACCTCTTAGCACACCCACTATCACGTCCACCTCACTTTCTCTCAAACAGGGTAGGAAAAAGATCTCCAACAAAGTGCCCCCGCATGAGGTGTGTGCTGGACATTGCACCTCCTGCCGAGCGTGCAGTAGGCCCCAATGATGACGTCTTCTACCTAGGTGGGTGTGGGCCATTGCATCCTAAATAAGGTATTCGCAGTACCATAGGAATAAGATACAAAACTGCATGCTTAAGTTCTCAACTTCCAATGTAGGAACTATCTGGAAGTTCACTCTATTTGATACAGTATTGAAGTTAGGATGGACATGTGACGGACGACCTCAACCTCCCCCTTCTCTTAGTTTAACAAGGGAGATTTTCCACCAGTAACTTAGTGGTTATTTGCTCATGCTGTTAGATGGAAAGACTGCAACTAAAACTCTGAAACATTCATTGATATAATCAATATCCTAGTGAATTTTTGACATCAAGATCTCCTTTTCATAAATTATCCTGCAATAATAACCCTTATAATTGTGTGTTTTGTTTTGTCGCAGGCGAACAGATGAACTTGGAACCATGGTATTCAAGCTTTTACTTGGCGGATGTTTTCCAGAAACCCCTGACACCATCATGTGAATTGATTTGTTGATTTCACAAGGATTATCAAGATGGGAAATTGGTCTACTCTCCTTTTTACTTTATCATCAATTGCTGACCCATTACTGTTTGAAGATGATCCATTTGAAAATACAGAATGAGATGCCGATCTGCCATGTGCTCGGACATGTTTAGAAGTACTTTAGTTTTATTCAGTGGTCCAAAGTCCATATGCACTGATCTGAGACTTGCAATTGTTTGAATGACTTTACTGGACCTACCTCTGATTAGACTTTGAGAAGTAGAACATGATAGCCAAACCTTATGGTACATTGTGGTGTAATGAGACCCTTTCAGTAAAGATGTCGAACCCTGATAAAGGTTCTCACTGAAACCTAAAAATGTAATCAAATCCGCTGCACTTAGTTCCAATAGATGTGTCAGTCAATGTCACTTATTTCTGAAAATTGAAGCATAATCCTCTAAGAAGCTTGACTGAATATACAGTGGGCATTATAATATTTTTTCTTAAAGCCATCGATTTAAACTGGAGCGTCTGTGCTGCTGGTTGGCCAGAAAGGTAGGTCTTTACAAACATTTTTAACTCTATTTTCAGTATAATAAAGGCAGATAAACTAGTGACACTCAAAATAAACGCCTATTTTAAGGGTATGACTTTATATGCTGTGTTCTAAGTGTCCTCCCAAAAGGGTTAGTGTATCTCTCATATACAAGATAAGGCACAGACGTTGCATTACCCATTGTTCTCTTCACATTTCTAACTTTTGGGATGGGTTGGTGTTAAGAGGCAAGTCTTGAAATTTAGAAACAAATTTTCAAATTACGAGTCCTTGTCCTCTTTGAACCAGTACCTTATTGGCCTTACCGCAAAAGTCTTTGCCTCTATGCCTGTATTTATGTATCTATGTATGTATGAACATAGCTACTAAGTAGCAGAACACTGTGCAAAAATTGTGGGATACAGGGCGACATGATAGAGGGCAGGTTACAGGCGGAAGGTGCTTGCTGAGACTAACTGACTAGCCCATTTTTTAGGTTTTGTAGCTACTTCTCAGTTTCAGGGAAAGTCCTGCAGTATGTGGTCCTTGTTTCTTACGTGGGTGTGCTTTAGTTGAGTGGACATTTTTATAATTGTGCAAGTTGAAGGAATACTTATGAAATTCACTTCTGAACTTTAGTCAAAATTCTACTCTGGTTATTGAACCGAATGCTGCAATCAATAAAACCCCATTGAGCGTGGAATACAATTTGGAAACATTTCTTTTTTATTGAATTAATTGTGTTTTTAAAAGTAAGAAATGTCCACCCAGTATCTACAGCTAATGTGTTTCACCACGACAGGCTGAAATGCCCAATCATGCTTCCTGTATGAAATGTAGAGACTTAGAGGACCTGATCTGTATATCTGGTGGTGTAGGTGTTATTGAAGGGGCCGTTCTGGACGTTGTGGAGCCACATAAGGAGGCAGCGGCTCATCGGCCGTTGATTGGCAGAGTGAGTTAGAGGCCTACAAAAAAAACACAGGACACCATTGTTGCTTGTACTCGGGCCTCAGCTAAGGTGTCGTCACTGACTCCCACCTGGCCGTGCATAGCCTTATTAGCCAGTGCCCACGTGATCGTGGGACCACTCCACTAGACCTGAAATGGTAAGTAATACATAAACTCCAGCCCCCTCACCCATCTCCCTCAGCCATGAGGTCCTGAGTCATCACCTGTTACGTCACTGTTAAACACTGAACACTGGAGTCCATGAAATGTTGATAATTTGTGCATGTGCCTCTTGGGACAGCACTTCATGGGGCACCAGATTGGGAGGGAGGGGCACAGTAAATAACAACTGACCACTTAAATTGTGTGAAAAAGGCAGCTTTATTGAAACAGGTGAACATCACAGAATTTGGCAAACTTCAGTGCAAAACTAAAATATTGCTATACATGAGGTGAACTAAACCATGTCCCCATACCCACTCCTATGGTTCCCCCCACATACCCAACCTGCAGCTAAATGTTACATTTCAACCTTACCAATTTTCTATTAACCCTACATCCTAAGTCTGCATGTATGAACCTGTAAGTAACCAAATCTCCTAAACTGAATCTTGAAATCCCTGCCTACCGTCCCTTTGCACATGGCTAACCAACTGGCAATGCCAACCAGACTTCTGCCAACTCCTGGCAGACCTTTCATGCCCCTGTCACCCAGAAGAGGGAGGGAACTACTGCCTTTTTCTGCACCCCCAGTGCCTTAGTGTCCTTGGTAGTTCAATTCCTAACACATGATATTTAAAGTTCTGGACAACACTTCTCTCACTCCAACAGATAGAGGTGGCAAATGTTCCCAAAACCAGGCTCCCTACAAAAATGGGACATCTCTCAATATCTGCCTTTCTCCATAAATAGCAGCAGGCTTTGCTTTTTCCTCTCCAACTTCTCCAAGGCACAAACTCAGTCCACAAGACTGAGTCCACCATCCTGTCTAATCTTCCTTAATGATTGACAAATCTCTTTTCATGTTCCTCATCAACACTTCCCCTTTCTCCCTAACCAGATCATTCTTCCCAAGATGTAGGATCAAAACGTTTGGACACTTATCTCTCACCATCATACCATTCAAGGTCTGCAACAGTTCTCTCCAACACATGCCCCCCTTTCCTTATCATGTAATAGGAAAAAGGTGGTTGTTAAATAACTGTGTTCTTTGATCAGTTGTGGGGAGGTTAAGCCATATCTCCAATCTACCTTCCCTTCTGGAAACATCCTCCCACTGGATTCCACCTGCCCCCTCACTCCCAGCAATACAGACACTCGAAAGGCCCTAAAGAACATCCAGGTCATAAGGGTGGAGAACAAGCAAGTCGCCTACGTGTTCCTGCACACCCTCGGTATTTGAAGCAGCATCCTGAAGAGTAAACTCCAAGATATCTGTTTCTTAACCTGCCCCACTGTCCCTGCGCCCAACCCTCCAATATCTTGTGGCCCACTTCGCCAGATGATGGCGGGTACCCATAAAGGCAATTCCTAGCCTATTTTTCTGTAATGGTGACCCAGGAGAGACCATTTTCAATTAAGTTCAGAATGTACTGTATCGTGTCTTGGGCCCTCAACCATGCTTCTTCCCGATGGAGCACCCCTGAACCTAGAAACTTCTACCACGCTAACCGTGTTTTGTGCAGCGAGGGACCCTACCACCAGTTGCACTATCCGGCATTGCCTACGGAGCACAACTTCATTGGCATGGGTTTCGGGTCTCTGTCTGCGTACTTAACCAACCCACAAAATCTCCCCCCACTGTGAACGAGACAAAGCGTCTTCAATGTCATTGTCTACACCTGGAACATGCTGTGCCTTGAAATAGATATTATATTGCAGGCATCCCAACACAAAAACCCGCATTAGCTTCAGTACCTAAGCATCCTATGCAGATTGTTGATTCAGTACCTCCACCACTGACATATTGTCAACTCGAAAAAACACCCTACTGTGTGCTAACTCTTCCCCCTTCAGTGTCACTGCTACTACCAAAAGAAAGAATTTAAAAACGGGAAAACTTCTGCCTCTGTTGCACCAGTGCTGTGGCCACGTCTCTGTGCACCATATAGCTTGCCAGTATAGACCAAAACCAATGTGAACATCCCAGTCCAGGACATACTGCTGTGCCAGAGGAATGCAGTTGAATAACTGCTAGAAGAAACACCACATTCTAAGGTCCTCCTTGATACCAGATGAAAGCCTAACATGGTGATGAGGTAGAGAAAAGCAGGAGAGCGCACGCCTTAGTCTTCTGCAGAAGGTCCTGTCTGACCTAACTGCCCTCCATGTGAAGTTCAAGTTATCCAACTTTACCTGCACGTCCCTCACTTTTACCTTCTCCCTTGCTAGCATGCTAGTCAACAGTGAGAGCATCTTCTCTTTCTTCTCCCCTGGAAACCTGGCCTCCATCTTTTTTTAATCAATTTCAGTGCCCAAGACGATAGCTCTGTCTGCAGGCCCACTGTTTTTTCACGTGAAAAGTGTGCCCAAAAGTCATCCATGAGCTCTTGGAACCTTACCAGGTGAGCCTGGCAGTCCTCCGAGTTGGGTGTCATCAAAAAGAAATCCTCTAAGTAATGGGTTGCCAGCTGATTGCCTGGATTCCATTTAAATACTCATAGCAAACATGAGCTGAAACATTCAAACAGAGCACTGGATATATGCTATTAGTAAGCCTTTGTCCACATACCCCGTGCCTTCAAATTGTATGCATAAGAGCTAAAAGTTATCAGGGGGCACAGGAAGCAGCCGAAAAACTGACTTCACGTCACACTTCGCCATCAATGCTGCTAGGCCCCCGTCACTACCAATGACATGGCCAAGACGACTGAGGAGTAAATGTAAATGTAAATGTACCGGTATTTATAGAGCGCACAGCTACTTCCCTGAGGTAGTGTCCCGGCGCTGTCCGTATACCACTTAGGAACCCTTCCTGGTTTTCCCTGTGAGTATCCACTCCTGGGCACCCCCAGGGTGAAACCAGGCATCCCAGTGCTTTTGGGGCCGTTGTGGAGATTAAGCAAGCTATTGCCCAGAGTCGCAGAGTGGGACCCATGATTAGAATAGGCACCGAGGCGAGAATTATCAGGTCTGAGGAAATTGAGCCCAAGATCCGCCGAGGTGGGTATTGAACCCTGGTCCCGGGCCAGACCTCTGCATCAGGGTCTGCCGCTCTAACCATTTGAGCCGCACTTCTCCACATCACCAATGCTACTCCCTCTGCAATAAAATCGTTCACTGACCCTCCTTCTGGCCAGGACAAATGCTGTATCAAATTAAATTGGCCTTTCTGCTTTTTGGGCACCACACCAATGGGTGAAATGATCAGGTCTTCCACTGGCCAATCACAAAAGAGTCTAGCCATCCTGCATTCGGACCTCTTTCTGCAATTTTTCTTGAACCGCCTGTCTGTGCGAATTATCTGCCCATCTCGAAACCAAGCAACCTCTTACCTCAAACAAAACCCCCAACAAAACTCCTTCCATAACATTGATGACTCTTCTGGACGCCCGTAAAACTCCAGACAATACTCCAACCTGTCAAGGTTAACCAGAGTACAATCCTTCTCATGTGGACATTGGCGACATTGTCGACATCACTAAGTTAGCATGAGCTTTGCAGCCATTATGCAGCTTTGTGCATGTTATTACACAGCTTTATTTTTGCAAACGACTTTGTTCAAGCCTTTCACGTGAGAACTGTCTGCAGTGTTTGTTCTCTGCCTGTTCCTGGAGTTTAGTCTGAACATTGTGTGCAAGGTCGATAAACAATGCCCCTTGTTATTCTGTTCTGGTCAAGACCTAGCACCTAAACAAAACATACTAATGCAGCTCTTGGAAACTCGTATTTTGAAATTATGGGGATGTAAGCATGGGGGCACACACTTGGTGAGGGGCCTTTCCAGGGAGCACAGCGAGACAGCACCTCAGATGTAGAACTATCACCTAAAGTCTAAGGTATGGAGTCTGCTGACAAAGGCCAGAGATCTTCTTATATATAATAATACTATGCAGTAACAAGGGAAGGGAGGTTAGGCTCTATTGTCTTTCCACTGTGACATCTCCCTTCATGATTTATGGACTAGCTGCCATGCTGACTATATTAGTACTATGCATTTTTCTGCTAGTCGTGGCGCGTATACTGCATGTTAGGGCACGTTAGTTAAAATAAATATTTTAAACTGTTTCTTGTCTCTGTCAGATATTATTGTGGACAAGTACGAGATTGCGAGCGAAAGGGTGTCTAGTTACCACGATTCCTGAGAGATCTGGGAGTGTTGTGTTCTGGAGTGTCTAATCATTTGTTTCTCTGTGAGTGAGTAGGAGAGCAAGTGAGACACTATAGCTAGTCAGTCCTGGGCTTATGGGCGCTCAGGGGGGCAACTAACTCGCCCCAACTGGGGCCTGCACACATCCAACTTAGGTACTGCCTTATAAGTTGCAGTTGTAGTGGGACATGCAGCATTCGGAGGGGCTGAGCCAACCCGTCCCTGCCGCTCCGCAGATGCTACTCTCCTGCCCTCTGCCATGCATGCACCAGAGGATGGCCTAGACCTACCGGCTGCTGTAGCCAAACAGTCGTGCTGGACCTACTTATGTCAACTAGGTAGGGATCCCCCACCGGTTTCAGGTGAACCATGCTGTGCGTAGCCCTCTCTTGCCCTCTGTGTTGTTGAGCCGCTCCCAGCTCTGCCAAATCCAGACACCTGCGTAACTCCTTTACCTGTATAAAAGATGACAGGACTGGTGTGCTGGCAGCATGTGCCTGCTCTAACAGGTCCACTGAATGCCTTATGGCCCCCAACCAGCCCACTTGACTTATCTACCATGCCAGCTGTCCGTGGTACCCTCATTCCCCCTGTGACTGCTGCCTGTCCATATCTAAAAAGATATCCCCTTCTGGGAGCTAACAGTGTCCGACATCCTCTTCACGCTCCCATCTAATATAGCCTATGCAATGATGGATGCAGGGCCCATCCCTGCCCTTAAGGTGTCTCCCCCGCTGCTCTGAGAAACAGCTCCCCTTCCCCCCAAGGTCCCCTGAAGCACCTCTGGTTCGTGCCCTTGATCATTCCACTGTAGGGACCCACCCTTTCCCAAATAAGCATCTAGCTGGGCCACCCTGTCTCTCCCCTTTCCCCTCACCGCCTCCTTCCAGTGGCTAAAGATGTTGAGGCACCCCCCGTCTGCTACGTTCCTGTCCGTGACAGGGCTCATAAGCACTTCCTCCTGTCACTCTCATTTTGTACATGCTGTGCAGGCAGGCAGACCTCATTACCTGCTTTTTAGGTCTCAGCCTGATCCAGCGCATGCGCTGGTCTTGGTCGAGACATTTTGGGGCTCTAAGAAATGCTACTTTGCCAGCGATCAGCTTGCTAGAATGCGCACAAGAGCGCGCAAGCACGTTATAGCAAGCTGATCGCCGGCAAAGTAGCATTTGCGGTGACACGCGTGCACACCATTCACGTTTTTTTTCTCGCATTTTTTTTTGGGTTCTTTGTGGCTCAGCCGCGCGGCCATGCTTGTTACTAAACAGGGACCCAGCATGCTATGTTCCCAAAACAATATATCCCCCTGAGGCTGTGCTCCACTTCAGGATTGATCTTCTTTGGTTATATTAAGTCGAAGACTGGATGCCCCGGGCCACCACTCCGATTTCCTCACCATGGCCCAGATCTCTGCCCTCCACTCACCTATCAGTCCATGTTGGTTCACTTCCTGACCCACCACACCTTTGTAGTTACTTTGGCTTTCAGCCTAGTATATTTTCCAGGCTCCATGTTGGAGAGGTTACACAGACCTTAGATTTCTGCTTCCGGTAAACCGATCAGTGTCATATCCCTGACAGGCTCAATGGAAACCGCACCTCTTGAGCACTCCAAAGCTTGTGCTAATATTTCGTGTGTGCAAAGTTTTTACCACGGAAACTGTACAATTTTTAATCACAAGTTGAGATTTATTACTCTGTCACTGGTAGAGTGTCCCCTCGAGCGTTACTGCAGTTCACGACTATCGCAGGTAGGGGGCTCTGCGAATCAGGCCTCGTAGCTTTTGTCTCTCTTGGGTGGGACAATCAGAGGGCTTTGGGACGTACATAGAATAAGGAATATGGCACGGCACCATTATCTAGAAACAGGGAACACCTAGAAAGAGGCAATATCCCATGTTTGACGCTAGTCCTGCTCTGTTACTTCTATGTAGATTCCAGAACGTTCTTTAATACTTGCAGCAGAAGTCAGTTTGCCTTGCCTCCCAATGCATTCTTCACATACTCCCGTAGGTGCCATGGGCCTGTGGTGGGATAGTAAACTCCCTTTTAGCCCGATCACTTCCTGAACCCACACTGGTGCGATGCACAGTCTCAAATGAGGATGGGTCTCGAACGGCCTCATGGTGCAGCAGGTGCAGTAGACACTTCAGTCCAGAGCTCTGAGAGGCCAACTGAACCCCAACCACGTTGTATTTTACTACAGCAACCGCAGCCAAAATGCAACTTCCTTTGCTTGCACCAGGACCCATGCCACGCTGCGGCTCCGACTGTTGACCAATTCAACGCAGGGTCCCTCCTGGTGCATCTGTCACTTTCTGTAAGTTTTCGGGATGCTTGTCATTATTTGTTTAAAATGTAATTGTGTCTCTGATGCTTTGGAATTTGTCAGTTCCTCATCCTGCTGCTATGAGACCGAGTTAATCGCTCAGTGTCCCATAGTGTGATCTGCATCACATAAATTAGAACCCCCAGCTCGGCTGACAAAGTCCATTAACTTTGAACGATGCACTGTTACATTAAAGGACAGTCCCCTGTTATTTACTACAAAACGGCAAAAGAGCAGTATGTCCTTTTAAAAGATACAAGGTTAAGCCGTAAATAGCGCAGGCCTTCTTTTCTCAGCACCTATCACTCACTGTTGGCCTCTGCCATCTACCTTGTCCTGTGCTCCAAGGCCTTTTAGTTTGTGCAATATAAATATCACATGCTATATTTATTGGAGAAACATAATGTGGTTACTGTAAATGTGTATTAAGTGCAAAAGATCCTAATGCCACAGACAATAATTTGCTTATATAGTTAAGGGTGTATTTAGTGCTTGACTATACAAACCAATTAATGGCATCCTTCAGTCACTATTAGAACAGTTGAATTAGAACAGGAGTGCTCCCACCAGTGTCCTGCTAATGGTGTATAAACTGCCCTCTCTCCTTTCTGCTTTCCCTCTAAAGCTGAGACAGGGCTAGAACGCAGCCCACAATGGGTAGCAAAGAGCCTGACCAATGTAGTGTCTGCAGACAGGAAGTGCCTGACCTGGAGCATTGCATGCACCAGTGAAAGAATGGATCTAGCAACACATACAACCACACACACAACCACACACACAACCACAACCACACACACAACCACAACCCCCCACACACACACACACACACACAACCACACACACAACCACACAAAAACACACACACACACACACAACCACACACATACAACACACACACAACCACACACACAACCACACCCTCAGTGCACACTTTCACCAGGCACAGACACCATCAGTCGTCAGTGCGCACTATCACCGGGCACAAACACCACCAGCCGTCAGTGCACGCTTCCACCAGGCACACACCACCAGCTGTCAGTTCAGGTTTTCACCAGGCACACACACACCACCAGCTGTCAGTGCGCGCTTTCATCAGGCACGCACACACCACCAGCCGTCAGTGCACGCTTTCACCAGGCACACACACCACCAACCGTCAGAGCACGCTTCCACCAGGCACACACACCACCAGCCGGCAGTGCACGCTTTCACAAGGCACACACACACCACCAGCCGTCAGTGCACGCTTTCACCAAGGACACACCACCAGTTGCCTGTGCACACTTTCACCAGGCACACACACCACCAGCCGTCAGTGCACGCTTCCACCAGGCACACACACCACCAGCCGGCAGTGCATACTTCTACCAGGCACACACACCACCAGCCATTAGTGCACAATTTCTACAGGCACACACACCACCAGCCATCAGTGCACACATCAATTGTTAACGCATCCACAATTATCTATTGTAGCAACCTCAGTATGGCGCACTTTACTTTTAAACATATTCATCTAAAGCGCAGCATGCCACCATTGCTACAAAAATAAATACACATTTTTTGGGCCTACTATTTATAGACTTTTGTTGAAATTGGTGTTACAATATTTAGCAATGCCAATAGCTCAAACTTAATTAATGCAAGACCTATTGCATTGCAAAGGCTTGTTAATCACTGGCCTTTCCTCAGCCAGCACAAAGCCATCATGGCTCCACCCCCTCCCTCCTGCTACTGTCTCATGCTTGCAGCCTTCATTCCCGACACGAGCAGCTCTGCTGAGGCCACTCACCTGGGCATGCGCCACCCCCTCCCACATCGGAGCAAGCGGGTGGGTCTGCAGACACCACCCTCTTCATAAAAGCCTTGCTCCCAGTGGCCTCATACATGTGCAGAGTGCATGGCAGGGCCTCTGTTTCTTGCTCCATAGCCCTTAGCATCCCTATCGCCTCAGCCACACCAACGCCACGACTTCCAGCCAATGCTGCGCACTGCCCCCTACTTGCCACAGGCGCTGTCACGCCTTTCAAAATGGAGGCTAGGCCCAAGCTAGACAGCCCTATTGCACATTTTGCTGTATGGCAAGGGGCCGCTATCCTGGTCACAGAGTGGCTCCTCTTACTTACCCCTTCCTCAACAGACACCACCTGCCATTTCCGTGGCGGCAAACAAGCAGCTACCGTTGTAGTCACACCCACCGATGCCTTATGCGCTGGGCGGGCTGCAGACACCTCTGCCTCCCCTCCGAAGACAAGGTCAAGCCTCCCGGCCGTCGGAGCCTCCATCACACAGGCATCCGATGACATCGCACTGGCCACAGTATGCACTATTCCTTCCTAAAGTTTATGCTGCACTTAAAGCACTAATAAACAAAAGTAACCAGCCACCAGTCACCTGTACCTAAAATAGTGGCAGGGAGCCCAAATTTCCCCCTTATATAATATTGGGCTATATTGAGCTACACGTGTAGCTCAAAACAAACTGACAGTGATGGACTGCACCACCTTACCAATCTGCTCAGGGGACAGACCTCTATCGGAAAAATCTGTAGTCAGGAAGGTGGCAGGATATGTTTGTTTATGTACCGAAGAAGATCTCAACAGACTCCATCATGGAGGACTTGTTTGAGGTTGTCTGGTGCACAGGGCCTGACATTTTTCAGAATATTCTCTTGTTGGGTTCCAACTACATCTTTGATTTTTTGGGGAGTACACCTTGATAGTCGTAGCCTTCAAAGATTACTTCTGGAAAACCTTTGCAGTGTACATTTATCCAAGTGAAAATATTTTGCATGAATGCACTGGCACGCTTACCTTCTCTTTCGTCCGCTATGATAATATTGAAATAAATGGCGAACTCCATTATCTTAAATCCCCACCATCTTCTGGGGTGTTTCTTCCATTCTCACTTTAGAAACAGATTTACTTCAGCTGTTGAGAGTTAAAAATATCCGAATGTCTGAAGAGAAGGAGCAGTCTGTTGAAATGTTAGTGAATGCACCCAATGAAGTACATTCTTTCCCTGGGCATTCTTGCACTAGAACCAGAGCCCAGGTCCTAATAAAAAAAGGGGGGGGACTAACCAAGTTAGGCAGAATGCAAGTCACATCTTGGCTTCCTGGTAGATAAAGATCTCTCCTGTAAAGCTCAGATTAACCAGGTTACCTCCGCCTGCTTCTACACCCTCAAGGTTCTTAGGAAGGTTTTACCCTACATCCCTCCGACACTAAAAAGAACGGTACTGAGTGCATTAGTAATGTCCCGAGTGGACTATTGCAACTCACTCTATCTGGGCACAGGAGAAAAACAACTGAACAAACTGCAGGCAATCCAGAATGCCGCAGCTAGGGTCCTGTTAAATCTACCCTACCGTCATCCAACGTCCAAAGCCATCAAGGAACTTCACTGGCTTCCAATCAGATCAAGAATACGGTTCAAGGCCCTCTGTTTAGTCCATAAATCCTTGTATGGCACGGGACCACAAGACATGTCCACACTCCTCCCCCGGTATCTGCCTTCACGTACGTTAAGGTCAGCCAGTCTTGATCTGATATGTCAGCCAAGAATAAAAAGAATGCGATGGGGCGGCAGGTCCTTTTCGCACCAAGCCTCCAGACTATGGAACTCCCTGCCCCCTGCGCTGCGCTCACAAAAATCCATGCTCTGCTTCAGAAAGGCGCTGAAGACCTGGCTTTTTTCCTCACATTAAAGATCTGTTCTCACCGCTCCCTTCGTCACTGCAGCGCCAAGACGCCACGGCATTCGAGCGCTTTATAAATACTTCAGTCAGTCAGTCAGTCAGTTAGTCACATCAAGGCGAAAGACACTGCGGTGTTTGACATCACATGTGGTATCCTACGAAGTGGCATTACGACTCACAGTTCAAACAAAGATATTTCTCTTTGTTATGCCAGCCTGAATTAGGTGCGCCGTTGTGGCACGTACCAATGTTTTCAAGTCTGTGTAAGTATGTGTTTGCTTCAAAATACATGGGTGGATGCCCATGCACCACTCATGCAATGCCTACCTGATGCATGGAAATGCAAGACATCACTATTTGCGGCATTGCGTTACTTTTTTCACAAAGCCGTACAAATCTCGATATGCATTGTTTTGCAAATCCTTGTATAGGTTTGCTTAGGGCAGCAACATAAAAATGACACAACTTCAACGCAAAATATATGAAAATCTGGGTCTCAGCGTATACTTTTTTTTTTAAAACTGATGCAAAGAAATTCACAACAAGGAGAAATGTGACAGTAAATCTGTTTGGGCTTAATTGGTTGCATTTTAAAATATATTGTGGGGTTAAGGGACCTGTTGCAGTACATCGCAGGAAATAAAAATAATGGAAGATAGGTCTGATGGTATTGCATTTACTGGAGAGATCTTTGTTTTGCCTAGCCATAGCTTTGCACACAGGGCTAATGTGTCTTTTGAAAAGCACATTGTGTAACATGCAGATGCCAGATTTTTTATTTAATGTAGGTTGAAAACTGGATTACTACTGTTAATACACAGATTTTTTGTTACTTGGAGTTCATAAATTGAATCCTTCTAATATAAAACAGCGAGCCATGAGCGACAATATGTGATTTCTACATGTTGTAACCCTTATTCTTTTATGTAACAATTCTGCACATTGATTTACACACCTGTATGATTTATTGTTAATGTATATTGTGTGCACATGATGTAAAGTGCGCTGACATATGAAATAAATAAAAAAAAGTGTGTTTTTTTTGTAAATACTCGCATTGATCATATAATATGACATTCTTATAGTGCATGCATATCTTTTATATACAGGAATTGAACAACGTCTAATCCCTGCCTCCAAATTGTACTTTTACTTAAGTACTGGTAAAGTGATAAGAAGTTGTTTGCCTTTGTTTCACCCAATTGCATTAGAATGTAGGCGTGTGTCTTTAAATAGCTCCCAGACAAGATTGCATTGGAAATATAGGAGGGCTGATGGCCCTTTAAGCTAGGCAATGTCTTTGGCCCAGTTGAAGATTAAGCTAATAAAGCGCTCACACCTGCCAGTTGCTGTCAGAACAGAAAGCAGTTAATGTGCAGGCACTGCTGAATGTGTGTCGATGTCAGAAAATTAAGGGGCATATTATCAAGGGGGTTTGTCTCCGCCTTTTTGGCTTTAAAAGCCAAGAAAGCGGAGATAAAATTATCTCCCTATCACCTAGCTGTCGCTAACACCAGTTAGCGACAGCTAGTAGGAGATAGCGACCATCTTGGGCCCCACTTTGCATGTCAGTGATATTTATCACTAATGACATGCAAAGTGGGCGTGCCAAGATGTTAGCGACTGGAAACAGTCGCTAACATTGCTATCTCCTATTACCAACTTATGGAGATATTCGCGCTAAGCCCGAATATTTCCAAAAGCTAACACCTGCCCTGAGCAGTTCTTAGCCATGTTATCCAATGGGATGTGGATAACATGGCTAAGAGCATTAGCTCGATAATGCATGAATATCGCTGACTTTTCAGCGATATTCATGCATTGCGGCCGATTTTTATCGCATTGCGATAAACCTTGGTAATACCAAGGTTTATTTGCGATAAAAATCGCCGCAGCTCAGCGGTCACATTTTCTCTCTAACCAAGCAATAGCGATAATTATCGCTATTGCTTGGTAATATGCCCCAAAATGTTTCTCTGGAAAGAGAGGATGGCGTCATCCCTGAGAAAATAAAGAGTGGTCTTCGTCTCCCGCATGCACCCTCGACTTGGGCCCTGGCTTGAGCACCTACGCCCTAACCTGGGAAAAAGATTTACTCGCATCAAAAGGTACAACTGAGTAATGACCAGATGTACGAAGCTTTCACATAGCGATTTCGAATTTGCAATTTTATCCGAATCTCAAAAATCACATTGCTTTTTTTAGATTCCCTAGTGGTGATTCGGTAAATTATCTGGAAGTAGCAAATTGTGAAAGTTTCCTTTGGGAACAGCTTGATGACTCACAATGAGGAAGTGGTTTCACAATACTCTATAAAGAACTTTGGGGCATATTATCAAGGGGGTTTATCTCCGCTTTTTTGGCTTTAAAAGCCAAGAAAGCGGAGATAAAATGATCTCCCTATTACCTAGCTGTCGCTAACACCAGTTAGCGACAGCTAGTAGGAGATAGCGACCATCTTGGGCCCCGCTTTGCATGCCAGTGAAATTTATCACTACTGAAATGCAAAGTGGGCGTGCCAAGATGTTAGCGACTGGAAACAGTCACTAACATCGCTATCTCCTATTACCAACTTTTGGAGATATTCGCGCTAAGGGCGATTATCTCCAAAAGCTAACACCTGCCCCTGAGCAGTTCTTAGCCATGTTATCCAATGGTAGGTGGATAACATGGCTAAGAGCATTAGCTCGGTAATGCATGAAAATCGCTGACTTTTCAGCGATATTCATGCATTTCGGCCGATTTTTATCGCTTAGGAGATAAACCTTGATAATAGCAAGGTTCCTAAGCGATAAAAATCGCCGCAGCTCGGCGATAAAAATATTGCCGCTAAGCCAACATAGCGATAATTATCGCTAGTTGTTGGTAATATGCCCCAGAGATTGCGAGGAAGGCAGGCTTTGTAAGGTGACTACTTTTCCGGGTGTTTGGAGCTATCTGGATAGTTTTGTGGTGAATAGAAGATAATGAGAAGGATTAAGGAGGATGCAAAAGAAAACTTACGTTCCACGAGAAGGAGCTGGAGGTGCTCACTGAAGAATGTGTGGCACATCACGGTGGACTATTTGGTAAAATCTCTTTCTAAGTACCAGATAGCCAAAAAGGAAAGTATGGAAAGACATCCAGGACAAAATGAGTGCTGTGGGAGTGGAACAGCGTACCATTGAAGAAATAAAAAAGCGCTGGTACCATTTCAGCCGGAGAAACGATGAGCCGATGGGTCACAGGCAAAGTGCAGCTACAGATGTCTCCCAAACTCACAATGTTGAAGTACGCAGAAAAGGCAAGTACAGTGAGAGGTAGAAAGAAGCAGTGGCAACATGTCAGCAATTACTGATTGAATTATTTAAATTTAAAACAATTTCCAATGAGATTGAGACATATTTGATTTTGTACATTTTGAGGCTATTTACGAGCTTGGCAGTCACCAGGAAGACCGCCAATCCCGTGGGGAACCCAACCGCCAGAATATGAGTTTAATCCAGGTCAGGTAGTGCGGCAGCAGTCTCACAGCGGCTGGTATATTAGGCTCATAGGACAGCCTCAACAGCAAACCGCTGCCATGATGGAGCTTGCAGCACATTCCTGCACGGTGTGGCATGCACCATGTCGTGCATGCCACACCCCGCATGAACAAAGATGCAATTACGGGGGTGGCAAACATGAGCCCCTCCGTGCACACACCCATGGCAAGCAGGGGCCCTGTTAGGGCCCCTTTACCTGCATTTCCACCACCATTTTCATGGCGGCCTCCCCACCATGAAAAGAGCAGTGGAAAAGAAGGTTGTAATATGCTCGGCGGTGCCCGCATCGGCAATGCCAGCATTTACTACCTTTTTCCATAACGCCACCGCCGTGGGATCCTGGATCCAGGCGGAGACGATGATCTTGTGGCAATCCCACTGCCACCATTGTAATACGGAGGGCGGACCTGCTGTGGTGGTCGGACCACCACCGTGATTACGGCAGTCCCAAGATTGCTGTACCCACAATGTGTATTTGATTTTGTTTAAATTAAATCTTTTTTTTTTAAAGCAGAAACAAAGGTAATAAAATACTATTGTTAAGTCATGCCTGCTTAACTTTTAATGTGATACTCATATTAAAAATTATTTCTTGTGATATCAGTACGGTCTATGCCTACTCCTGCCCTTGAACCATCCTGAGAGTGATGCTGTCGTATTGGCAATTCATCTTCATCGGAGTCTGGATCAGACAAGATGATGGGTGTTTCCCTTAATGTGGTGATGTGCAGTATGGCACTTATCGCTACTATTTCGCAGTTTGTGTCTGGTCTATATTGGAGAGCCCCACAGCTCTTATGAAGACATCAAAACTGATACCTCTGCTTGATTCATGGGCATTATAAAGGCACTAACTTAGTGAAGGAGTAGTTTTTGTCCTGTAACTCCAGTTCTGTAGTAGGGGTATCTCTGTTATAGTCATAATCTAGTGAATAGTCCCGCCCATGTGCGAGCACCCCGGCAATCAAAAATAATCTCTTAAGTTGTCAGAAAATTGCAGAACTGCAAAGACACTTAAGAGAAAATTTAAAGACAAATAATGCAGCCTATATCCACAGGCTACACTGTCCAGTACTTCAACTAGAACATTCCACCAAAAATCCACTAACAGCAAAGCCTGTCCAGATTTCCCTTGCTTTAACTGCAAAAACACCTCAGAAATGATAGAGAGGAAGGCATGGACAGACAAGCCCCATAGGCTGCCATTATGTGGCTTAAATAGGATACTGCGCCTTTAAGAGAACTTTCCAGAACGTCTCCCAGTATCCCAGAATGCATAGCAGGTCCCTCTCACTTCAGTTCTTTTTGAAGGCGTAACACGCCAGACCTGTCGCATTCCTGAAATGAACATTTCTCTCCACCGGGGAGGCGGGAGGGCGCTTATGACTATAACAGAGATACCCCTACTACAGAACTGGAGTTACAGGACAGAAACTACTCCTTCTGTAGTAGGGGATCTCTGTGTATAATCATAATCTAGTGAATCGAATGGCAAGCCCATCCCCACACCAAAGCGGCGGTGGAGAAAATAGAAGCAGCACCACTATTGTGCGAACAGATGTCGCAGCGAATCCTGTCCAACCTGAGCGTCTGCCCTGGCATCAGTGTCCAGACAGTAATGCTTAGCAAAGGTATGAACTGACTTCCAAGTGGCCGCCTTGCAGATTTCTGCAATCGGAACATTACGGAGCAAGGCTGTCGTGGCAGCTTTGCCCCTGGTGGAATGAGCCTTAGGCTTACCACCTAAGTTCTTATTAGCTTTTTGGTAACAAAGCTGTATGCAGGACACAATCCACCTAGAGATAGACTGCTTAGAGGTCGCAAGACCCGTCCTGACCGATGCATAATTGATAAACAATTGGTCAGACCTACGAATATCTTTGGTCTTATCCAGATAAAACTTCAATACCCTCTTAACATCCAGGGAATGTAACGACCTTTCCGCTGGAGATGAAGGATTCTGAAAAAACGTAGGCAAAGTTATGGTCTGGTTGACATGAAAATCAGAAATAACCTTGGGAAGAAATTTAGGGTGAGTACGCATAACAACCTTAGCAGCATGAAATACAGTATAAGGTTCTTGGCAACACAACGCCTGAATTTCACTCACCCTGCGGGCCGATGTAATGGCCACGAGGAACGCCGCCTTCCAGGACAGGTGCTGCAACGAAGCCTTATGAATAGGTTCAAAAGGCTCCTTCATCAATCTGGACAGCACCACATTCAGTTCCCATGAAGGCGAAGGAAGCCTGACAGGAGGGAACACTTTCTTCAAGCCTTCCAAAAAATCTTTGATCACAGGGATCTGGAAGAAGGAAGTCTGCGAAGGGCATTTCCTGTAGGCAGTCAAAGCAGCAAGATGAACCTTAATAGAATGGACATTAAGGCCAGACTGCGCCAACTGTAGAAGATAAGGAAGGATGACATCTTCCTTACATGTCGTCGGGTCATAGTTCTTGGACTTGCACCAGATACAAAATCTCTTCCACTTGTACGCATAAGAAGTCCTAGTGGAAGGTCTCTTAGACTCCTTCAGTATGTCCATACAATCTGCAGGAAGATTCAAATGGCCATAATGCACTATCTCAGGAGCCATGCTGCCAAACTCAAAGACGAGAAGTTGGGGTGCAACATCAGCCCCCCGAACTTCGTGAGAAGGTCCGGCCTGCACGGCAGCGGCATGTGAGGAAGGAGAGACCGGTGAAGCAGGTCCGTGAACCACCACTGCCTGGGCCATTCCGGGGCAATCAGTATCATCCGCGCCCTGGACTGGGACAGCTTGATGAGAACCGTCGGAATCAGGGGAATGGGTGGAAAAGCGTACAGAAAGCTGTTCGACCAGTTGATCCATAACGCATTCCCCAGCGTCCCCGGCTGGTAGTACCTGGAGGCGAAGTCTCGGCATTTGCTGTTTTCGACGGTGGCGAACAGATCTACGTCCGGAGTCCCCCACCTTGCGAAGACTTCTCCTAGCACTTCGTCGTTTATGACCCATTCGTGGTTTTCCTGAATCAAGTCTGCTCAGTGCGTCTGCCTGAACATTCTGCACACCTGGCAGATGGGTAGCCGTTATCGTCAGACCTCGAGCCAGAAGCCAGTGCCAGATCGCCTGCGCCTCCTGCGACAGGGTGCGCGATCTCGAGCCCCCCTGCTTGTTGAGGTAATACATCGTGGTCGTATTGTCCGTCTGTACAAGCAGAGAGTTGGTCCGGAAGGACTGGTGAAAAGCCTTCAGTGCCAAGTGAACAGCTCAGAGTTCCAGGAAATTGATGTGGTACGTGTACTCCGTCCGGGACCACGTCCCTTGAATCTGTAGGTCTCCGGAGTGCGCTCCCCAGCCCTGGAGTGAAGCATCCGTCACGATAGTGTGAGTGGGAATGTCCTTGTGTAAGGGAACCCCTCTGAGGAGATTCTCCGCTGAACACCACCACTTCAGAGACTGAAGAGCATGCAGAGACAGTCGTATCTTGTCGTCCCAAGATCCTCTCCTCTGATCCCGCTGATCCTCCAAGCACTCCTGCAGCGGTCTCATGTGCAGCTGCGCATGTGGCGTCAGGAAGATGCAAGAGGCCATCGATCCCAGTAGAGAAGACACCGTCCTCACTGTCGTGGACTGAGAGGTCATAAGAGCCTGAGCCTTCCGAAGCAGTGATAACCGTCGCTCCTCCGAAGGAGACACGCTTGCTGACAGCGTATCGATGGAGGCACCCAAGTACTGAATGCACTGGACCGGAGTCGGGACAGACTTGGACATGTTGATGTGCAACCCCAGCCTGTTCATTAGAACGCACGTCTTCTGGAAGTGTGCTTGAGCTTCCGTGAAGGAGGAGGCTTTGATCAACCAGTCGTCCAGGTACGGGTAGACAAACACCTTGTTCTTCCTTAGGTGTGCGGCTACCACTGCCATGCACTTTGAGAATGTCCTCGGCGCAGACTTCAGCCCGAATGGCAGTACTGTGTATTGATAGTGATTGGCGCCGACTTGGAACAGCAGACACTTCCTGTGTTTGTGTGCAATGGGCACATGGAAGTATGCATCCTGGAGATCTATGGCACACAGCCAGTCTCCTCGTTGCAGCTGAGGATAAATCTGATGCAACGACAGCATGCGAAACTTCTCTCTGCGAATCCACTTGTTTGCCTGTCGCAAATCCAGAATGGGCCTGAACTCGTTCTTGTCCTTTCTGCGAACCAGAAAGAACCTGGAGTACAGACCTCTTCCTCTTTGAGACAGAGGTACGTCTTCTATCGCCCTTTTCCTTAACAGTATATCGGCCTCCGCCTGGAGCTCGCGCAGCTGATACTGTGAGCTGACCGGAGGAATCGATGGAGGCGGGCTGATGAACCGAAGACTGTATCCATTGCAAACAATATTCAGCACCCACTTGTCCTGAGTAATTTTTCTCCACTCTGCCAGAAAAGATTGAATGCTTTCCCCCACCGGAGCGGGTAACAGTCGCAGGGGAAGTAAGTGCTCAGGGCCGAGACCCGGCCTGGCCTTTAGTCGCTGGGGTCGACTGATGGCCGCCTCTGCCCCTCTGGCGCTTCTGGAACGGTCGTCTGAACTGCTGCTGTTGTTGTTGCTGCTGTTGTCCAGAAGACTGGCCACGTCCTCTGCCTTGACCATCGAACCGACGTTGGAACGGACGGTACGACTTCTTCGTCTCTTTGGGTTTCTCCAAACCCACCGCTGTGAGCGTTTCGGCCTCCGCCTTCATGCGGGCCATTTCGTCGTCAGCGTGCTTCCCGAACAGGGTCTCGCCAGAGAATGGAAGATTGGCAACCCTTTGTTGAGCGTCCGGTTTCAGAGACGTGAGGCGGAGCCATGCATGTCTCCGCTGGTTAATTCCGTGGCAGAAACCATGTGCCGCCAGCAGCGAAGAGTCGGCTGCAGCGCTGATGACTTGATTCGCCACCAACATCCCTTCATTCAGCACCTCTTGAAAGTCTTCCCGCTTGTCCCGCGGTAGAAGCTCCACAAACTGTTGAAGGGACTCCCAAAGGGCTCTATCATACCGACCCAACAAGGCCGTGGCACTAGCATCCTTCATAGAGGTCGCTGAGGTCCCACAAACTCTTCTCCCAGATGAATCCAACCACCTAGATTCCTTATCTGGTGGAACCGTGGAGGAAGGCGTGGTGGCATGCTGTTTGCGCGTCGCCGTCACAATCACCGAATCTGGAGGGGGCTCCACCCTCAGAAAGGCCGGGTCCGAGTCTGGGGCCCGGTACTTCTTCTGCAGTCTCGAGGGTGCCGCCTTAGTCACCGCTGGGGTGAGAAAAAGATCCACGGCCGGTTCTTCCAGACCCTGCACCAGTGGCAATAACGGGCGAGACAAGTGCTTCTGGTGTAGCGTCTCGAAGATGACTGATGTCTTGGGAGTGGGCACCGTCAAGGTAATGCCCAATTTCGCCGCACCACGTAACAGTACGTCCTGAAATGACACCAGATCGTCAATCGGTGAAACCCTCGTGTCTGGCGTATCCGACAAGGTCGGGGAATAGCCCCTGGTCCCTGACGACCTGGTCCGGGAATGAGACCTGTGCCTCCTGTGGTGTCGTCTAGATCTTGTGGAAGACCGGTGGCGCGAACGTTCCCTTCTCCTGGAACGGGAGCGCGACCTCCCCGCACGTGGGCGTCCACCGGTTTCCGTGGAGGCGTCTTCCGTGGTCTATCCCGGGGCTTCGGGGTAGGAGTCCCCTTAGGAGGTGTCGGAAGCAGAGGCAGTGACACCGACCTCGGTGGCCTGACAGGAGGCCTCTCCGGCAAAGGCGCTGGTCCATGGGGTGGGACCGGCGGCGGAGGTTGCCCCGTAGGCGGTAGCGTAGGAAGAGGAGGTAGCGGGGGAGTAACCGGAGGAGCCTCGGTCAGCCGAGGGAGTCGCAGGCATTGGCGGTGTATATACCACCGAGTACACCGAGCCCGGTGACTTCTTCGGGGGAGGGGCCTGTGATCCAGACCCTCCAGAGCGTGAGCGACGCCTCCGACGTCCTTCACCAGATCCAGCGTGACTTTTGGCGCCAGAATCCCTCCTGCGCCGCTTAGGGGAGGTTGAGACCCTCGGGGACGCTGATCTCTTCCTGCTCGACGTCGAGTGTCGTTTTTCAGGCGTGGAACGGCGATCCCTCGACTCCGGCGTCGAACGCCGTCTCCTCGACGTCGAGTGCTTCTTCCTCGACGACGAGCGTCGCCCCCTCGACGACGAGCGGTCAGACCTCGACGGCGAGCGTCGACACTTCCTCCTCGATGACCGTTTCCTCACAGTCCTCGACGCCGAGGATCTCCTCGATGGCGAACTGCTCGACGGCGACCGGCGGTGTCGCTTCGACGGCGAGCGCCGGTGCCTTCGTCGACGGCGATGCCTCGACTTCGTCGACGACGCCGTCGGCGGTGATCTCGACGGCGGCCTATCCAGGCCTCTCGACGTCGATCTTCCACGCTGTCTCGACCCGGAGCCCCGGGGAGAAGGGGAAAACACCGTCGTCATCCCTCTCGACGTCGTCGCCGATGCTATCGACGTCGACGGAGACCGGGACCTTTTGCTGGTCTTCCTGCCTCTGGGGAGCCCCCCAGAGGCCTCAGCAGGGGCAGAGGGAGCCTTCCCAGCCTGCCCAGACCCACCTGCAGCCTGCAGTCGCCTCTCTTCTAAGGCCTTGGAGCCTAATTCTCAGCCTTTCCCTCAGGGTCCTTGTAGAAAAGGTCTGGCAGATGTCACAATCTTCAGGGACATGCTCTTCATGGAGGCAAAGAATGCAGACGTCGTGTGGATCAGTCTTGGCCTTCTTCCCTCCACATGCTGGGCACTTGTCGAATAAAGCAGGCATTTTAGATCCCTAAAAGCCTGAACAAACACACAGAAGTGAAAAGGAATTACCAAGAACCAACTGAGAACACTTTTAAATCCAAAAAGTGAACAAAAACTCCAATAAACCCTTGAAAAAGGGAGAGCTCAATGCACCAGGGTCCTGTAAGCAGGAGCCGGAAAAAAGAACTGAAGTGAGAGGGACCTGCTATGCATTCTGGGATACTGGGAGAAGTTCTGGAAAGTTCTCTTAAAGGCGCAGTATCCTATTTAAGCCACATAATGGCAGCCTATGGGGCTTGTCTGTCCATGCCTTCCTCTCTATCATTTCTGAGGGTTTTTTGCAGTTAAAGCAAGGGAAATCTGGACAGGCTTTGCTGTTTGTGGATTTTTGGTGGAATGTTCTAGTTGAAGTACTGGACAGTGTAGCCTGTGGATATAGGCTGCATTATTTGTCTTTAAATTTTCTCTTAAGTGTCTTTGCAGTTCTGCAATTTTCTGACAATTTAAGAGATTATTTTTGATTGCCGGGGTCCTCGCACATGGGCGGGACTATTCACTAGATTATGACTATACACAGAGATCCCCTACTACAGAAGCTGGGTTGCTTTATGGGTTTAAAATCCAGGAGCACGGGGAGGAGCCAAGATGGCGATCGGAACAGTCGCATGAACGCTTCGCTCTGAGGTCCCTTCCTCCCCGCTTGCCTATCCTGTCGATAATCCTGATCGAGGCTTTATGATTTCTGTTGTTAGAGAAAAACGCTCACTTACCGTCTGATTTTGGGGCTTCATCGTGCAGTGGCTCCTGAGATCTGCCCCTGTTTGCTTGCTGGCCTTCCCGGCCCTGACGCCGGGGCCTCGAGTACAGCGCCTGCCCGGCAGTGTTCGGAGTGTTGGCGGCCCTGGTTCGGATGAGAAGCCTGTCGATGGGAGCCTGGGAGCCGCGTGCCGGGAGAGATGGAGCTGACCCACCCCCAATAGTGGATTGTCCCGTATACCCAAGCAGTTGGTGAGCCGGGGAGAAGCTGTGTTGCCCGGTTCCCCTTGGGTGTGACGCACACTCATGTTAATAGTCCCGTCCGGGAACCGGTGCTTGGCTCCCAGAGAGCTGCGGGGAGCGCACCCGGCCTTCTGGTGACTCTCCTTTCCGTGCCAGGCGCCGACCGCCGCCGATCAGCTGTGAGACCTGTTGCCTCCGGCGGTCGGACTGGACTCGGAGGTGGAGGGGGAAGTGGCGGAGAACGAAGTGCTTAAGATGGCGGACGACCCCTTGGAGTGCATCCCTCCCGGAGACGGAGACACTGCTGCATTTGAGACCCCTGGACCTCGGTTACATGGGGCGGCGCTTACACGTAGTCATGTGCTGGTTGCACTGGTTACCCTGCGGACTGCTCTGCTTCGGAAGTCCCGGGACTTGGAGGTATGGATCGCTGCTATTGCCGATCCGCCATTTTGTGGCGTAGTGGCTTCCCCCCGAGTTGGTGCCGTTGAATCTCCTCCGGTTGCTGTGCCGGGGTCCCCGGATGAATCTACGATTTTGAGGGAGCGAATGGATCTGGCGTCTGTGCTGCAATGCCTCCCACATCTTGTGTCTTCCTATCCGTGCTTGGCAGACCTGTTTTTGGACTTGGCCTCGCTGGTGATCTGCGTATTGTTGCACTCTGGCTGCCGCCATGTATCGTTGGCTCCTTCTTGGTGGCTGGGACAATGTTGTGCGAAGGTGCCGCCTGCCTCACCTGGCTGGGGTGGACTTTTTGTATCGTACTGACTCCTGACTGCAAGGCTGTTTAGCAGTTCTACTATTCAAAGAAGTGGCCAGGGGTGACCTCGCTTGGGTCCTGGCGGGACTTCTTCCTAGTTAATGGCGAATCCGGGACACGTCTTGTAGGACTGTTATTGATTGCAACCTGTGCGTTGGCTGTTCTCTATATTTTCTCTGGCCTCGGTCTTTATGCTTTTAGCTGCGGGGATAGGGCGGACCGGGTGTTCACATCGCCGGCTCCTCTCCTCCTTCTTTTTCGTTTTAGTCCTCTTCTTTTTCTTTTTATTTCCTTCTTTCGGGTGACTCTGGGGCGACAGGCACGCTGTTAGTGGGGTAGGCCATAGCCATTACGGTGATGTAGGGTGGCGGGTGATGGGGGGGGTTTGTTATTTTAATTTGTTTTGTTCTATGGTCCCTTTCTTTCCCTTTTTTCTCTAGGGGGTTGGCGATGTCTTCTTTTTCTGTCCTTTACCTATCCGGCGTCTGCACTTGCCTTTCTTACTGTCTGGTACGGGTGGGCTCTCTACGCGACATCTTGCTAAATTGCTTGCTATTGTTTGACCTTTACTCCTGGCCTGCCTCAGGCGGGCATTGGGTGTATTTGGCTCCGTTACTTATGATTGATTTCTGCTTACATGGAGGGGTATACCTCTCCCGTCTCTTTTTGTCTGATTGTGTTGTGTGATGCCTCTGTAGATATAGCCGCTGCCTCCGCTCAATATTATAAAAATGAAACCTCTTTTATCCTTGTGCTTTCCTGTGTTACGACCACGTCTTACGATTATACTGTGCTTCTTCCTTTTATCGTACACATCTAAAATGCTCTGTCTTGATCTCCTGATTTTGCGGCCGGCACCTGTGGTTGTAGGCCCGCGCTTGTATCGCTCTGATTGCTTTATTAAAGGTTTTGAAGGAAAAAAAAAAAAGAAAAAAAAATCCAGGAGCACAAAACACAAGCACTGTCTTCTACAAAGCATAATTAAAAAAATATTCAAGGAAGGAACAAAGCGAATGTACATCTTCAGTATATAATTATGCAAATACGTCAATATTTACCAAGTCAATTTCCTACACCAAATTCTCCACCAAGAAGGCCTTCGTAAATCCCACTATGCTGAAAAGAAAAGAATTAAGGGGCATACTATCAAGGACCGGTGTTAAAATTATCGCAATTTTATCGGCAGGAAACTGCCGATAAAACGGTGATAATGGGCTTGATAATATGCCCTTGTTAATTCCCATAGAAACCATGTTAACACAAGAACATGGACTTCTATGGGAATTAACAAGGGCGTATTATCAAGCCCATTATCGCCGTTGCCCCCAAACACACTTTCTGGCATGGTTTCCATGTTGGATAGGCCGGCATGGAAACTATGTAGGAAGCTGTAATCGTAATCTCAAGGGCGGAAAGACCCATCCTTTAGATTATTTGCCAGCTTCCGACTGACAGACAGGTTCACTGAGCCCATCAGAATCCTGCCGGAAAGTCCCTCCGTTTTCCTTTCCGACCGCCTCCATCATAATGAAGGGGTCGGAAAGGAAAGCGAGTGGCCCGTTATGATGCGGCCCTAACCATAGATCGGAGCCTTTACGTACCGTATGGTAAACTGCCCGCAAATGCAGTACTAATTGGGGCTGTACCAATGTAAATCAAAAGCACAGTTGACTGGGCCTGTACACTTTTATAAAATATTTTCTTTGTGAGCAATGGATAATCCTGTTTTGTGCAAGGCCTGAACCAAATTTACAGCCAGATTCATCAAGCGAAATGCGCTCGCAAAAGGGCCAGATTCTGAGAATCTGGCTCTTTGCGAGTGCAATTTTTGCATTTGGGATTCATCATCCTAAATGCAAAAATCGCTAATAAAGAATTCGCAAATTTGCGAGGATTAGCATTTAAGGAATCTCTATTAGAGATTCCTTAAATGCCATTCATGAAACATTTAAAAATTGCGAATTCGCAATTTAGGACCGCTATTTACCACGAAGTCAAACCTCGTGGTAAATAGCGAAAACTTAGAAAAATGCATTTTAATGCATTTTTCTAAGTTGCATGTTACACACACACATGTCCTTTGGACATGTGTGTGCACACCATCAGTGTAAATTCACATTTCAGGGGTGCTACAGGGTGTCCTTTGGACACCCCTGCACCCTTGAAATAGCATCCTTATTTGCGATTAGCAAATTGCTAATCGCAAATAAGGAATAACTCCCCATTCATTCCTATGGGCCTGGCCCATAGGAATTAATGGGGAGTTATTCCTTATTTGCGATTAGCAATTTGCTCATCGCAAATAAGGAAGCTGTAGGAATCGCAATTTATTTTGCGATTCCTACATGAATCCCGTTTTGTAAGTCCTTAATAGCGATTCCTTATGAATCGCTATTAAAGACTCGCAAAACGGGTCTTTGATGAATCTAACTGATAATGCTTTATTCGTAAATGATTTTCAAACTTTATTAGACACCATGCTCCATTCTATGTCAGCTGTGTAAATACCTGCAAGATAGGTAAACGTGTAAGGGCAATTTCACAAATATTTCACTTGGATGAAAGGCCCTGAATAGCGCTATATCGACTAAGTTCTGGTGCTGTTTTTGTCTCTCCCTGTTCTGCTTCTGCAATTTAGACTGCCTTGTGCCACCACAAATTCCCCCTGCAGCATGGTGTAAGGGTGTGTGAGTAATATCAAGCACGCATTTTGTACTGTAAAGGGATACTGCCAAACAAAATACTGTGCTTAGAAATGGTTAAAAAAAATGCTAATCTCGTATGTGTGCTGTAGAATACAGCACACATGCAAACTTACATTTTTTAAGAAAAACTTTTCTGACACTGCTTCGAGATGGCACAATTTTTTTTTATTTCAACAATCTTTTATTAGCAAGTTTTACAATTTTTGATCCCTATTCCGGTCTACATTTTTTTTTTTAGTACATAGAGATTTGAGTTCAAAACCATGATGGTTGCATGAGAATAGCCTGTACCACTCTTGGTACACCACCTTGATGCAAAATACCGCAAAGCACAACTTGGGAATACTTTGGGACTACTGTCTTGTGCAAAAGATAGAAATCCAAAAATAAACACTTGCGTTAGGTTTGCGTCACAAAAGTGAATTTGGCCTTTAGTTCATTCCCTTCACTTTTATGGTGCCTGCATTCTGATTTCTAGTACACAAACAGCCTTAAACTAAGCCGCTTCTGCTAAATCACTTAAATTCGTTTTTTAAATTCATCCCATAATAATCCGAAACTCTTACTTGCACCTCTTTTAGCCTTTATAATAAAACACTGAGGCAGGTACTTTGAATTCCAATTAAATGTAATTAAATATCTTGCCATTAGCACAGAAACAAAGACTAACCTATAGATTCATCAAGCATCCATTTTGCGATTCCTTATTAGCGAAAAATAAGGATTTGCTAATAAGGAATAGCAAAAGGCAATGCATGAAGAACTCGCTTAAAAAATAGCGATTTCTTAACATTCCTTAATAGCGACTCGTAAATTGCGAATACCTCCCCATTCATTCCTATGGGCCTAGAGGCCCATAGGAATGAATGGGAATGAATGGGAAGACATTCTCAAATTGTGATTCTCAATTAGAGAATCGCAAATTGAGATTGCAATTTCAAGGGTGCCAGGGTGTCAAAAGGACACCCTGTTGCACCCCTGAAATCTGCATATGGGTACATCTTGCACACACACATGCCCTAAGGGCATGTTTGTGTTTAAAATGAAACTTTGAAAATGCACTTTAGTGCATTTTTCAAAGTTTTTGCAAATTACCATGAAGTTCAACTTCATGGTAATTTGCTCCCCCTATTGGCGAAATCGCTAATTTTTTTACTTTAATGCATTTATTTATTTATATTTATTTATTTATATATTTCTTCTATAGCGCAGGAATTCGATCTCCAAGGAGATATCTCCGCGCTGCGTTGTTCCAAAGGTAGGCAAAGACAGAAAGCTTGTGTGACATATTTATGATTGCTGGATAGGAAACAGGTGCGTCTTCAGACATTTTCTAAAAGTAACAAGATTAGAATTTTATCTTAGAAAGAGGGGTAATGAATTCCATAAAGTAGGACCTCTGAATGAAAGGGCTCGGCCTCCTTGTCTTTCTTTTTTGATCCTAGGGATCTGAAGCAAAGCTTGATTTCCAGATCTTAAAGTTCTTCCTGGTTGATAAAGTCGAAAGATTTCCGTCAGATACCTAGGACCAGTCCCGTCGCATTGCATTTGAGGAATCTCAATTTGAGATTCCTTAAATGCAATCGCAATTTAAGTAATCGCAATTTTGAGGTTTTACAGTGGAGCAAGAGGTGTTCTAGGTCGCCAACTTTATCCTTGCAGTTCCAACAAACTGCGTCCTCCCTGATGTTGTGTGAGTGAAGACGCGCAGGTGTCCAGAAAGCTCTATGGAGCAGCCAAAACTTTGTTTGGGAGAGTGCTGGGCGAGATTCCAAAGAAGAGCTTTCTCTATGACCAGCCAGACAGGGGTATAGTCAGTAGGTGGTGCCAGCCAGTAGGAACCTTGTTTGGCAGTCTGGTACAGCTTGAAGTCTGCCAAATTGACCCCTCCCAAGGACTTATCCAGGCGGAGTTTCTTTATGCTAATTCTTGCTTTTACCCCTTCCATAAGAATTTGGAGAGTAAGACGTCCAATTTGTGATGGAAGTCCGGAGTTAGGGGCAGCATCGCGATTAGATAGTTCACTAGAGGAGAGATCATCATCTTGATGGCCTCGACCCTCCCCCACCATGTTTTGAAACAAGGAGACCAACCCTCATTTTTTCTAGAGTGATGGTTTCATTGCGCTGGAGCCTCTCGAGTAGGGTGCTGCCAAATTCAATCCCGAGATACTTAATAAACCCAGTCTGCAATGAAATACCTGAGTTACCCAGCATGTCTCTGGTGCTGTAAATGTTCAGCGGATTAACTTCAGATTTATCGCGATTCAGTTTGTACCCGGAGTGGGCGGAGTATCTCTCTATGGTGGTCTTGAGGGCCTCAATGGAGGTATCTGAATTCTCTGTAACCTCGAGGATATAGTCCGCATAAGCAGCAAGTTTCACTCGCTTACCTCCGCAGTCCACACCAATAATTTCATTATTACGCTTTATGTCTGTGATGAGCGGTTCAAGGGCCAAGAGGAACAGTGCAGGCGAGAGAGGGCAGCCCTGCCTAGTGCCCTGTTCCAAGCGAAATGGGTCCGACAGGGTGCCATTAATGGCAATCCAGGCGGACGGAGCGGAGTAGAGGGCCATTACCATGTCAGTATAAGTCTTCCCCAGGTTGAAAGATAGCATGCACCGTTTCAAGAAGGACCAAGACACCCTGTCAAATGCTTTTTCCGCATCTAGGGTGATGGCAACAGAGGGGGTGGCCGTTATTTTCACTTTCTCCAGAACGTGGCACAGTAAACTGGTATTGTCGTTGGACGTGCGGTATTTGAGAAACCCCACTTGAGAGCTACTAATCAGTTTTGGGAGGACTGCATTGAGTCTGTTGGCTAGGATTTTTGCATAGATCTTGCAATTCAGGTTGATAAGTGAGATTGGTCGATAATTTTTTGTTAAGAGGGGGTCTCTAATAGTGGCTTCATCCATTGATTTTGAGACACAGTCCTCCGCGGCAATAGAGTTGAATAATTTTAGTAAGGTAGAACTGAGACATTTATCAAACTCCTTGTAAAAGCAGGCTGAGAAGCCATCTGGGCCTGGGTCTTTATTGCTTTTGAGCGATTTGATTGCGGATGAGAGTTCTTTGTCGGTGATGGGGGACCCTAATGTACAGCTGTCTTCCTCTGGAAGTTTGGGGAGGTTCAGTGAGTCTAGGTATTCAGAGCATGCCTCTGTGTCTAATGTTAACTTGTTTTTGTATAGGTCTTCGTAGAATGCTTGGAAGGTGTCTAGTATTTTGTTTTGCTTGGTATGGCTGGCATTAGTGAGATCTGTAATTGAGGCTATGGTAAATTGCTTCTGCTTATGTTTGAGGTAGGACGCTAGCAGCTTCCTTGCTCGATTCCCCTCACATAGTTTGAGTGCATTACATTTATTTATCTACACTCCAGCGTGTTTGCTCACAATTGTATTGTATTCATATTTCTTTTTAACATGTTGGTCCAGTGTAGATTTGTTGTCTACATTAGCAGAATGGGAAATTTCTAGTGATTTGATCTTTCTCTAGCGCGTCAAGTTCCAGATTCATTTTTTTGTTGTTCTGTGCTCTGATACCTATAATGACACCCCTAATCGTAGCTTTGAGCGCATCCCATAGGGTGAAAGTGTTTGTATCAGGGAGATCATTTAATGTGATGTATTCTTGAATGGCGTTCACAATCTGCTGTTTGTTCTCTGGATCTGAGAGTATGTCTTAATTAAAGCGCCAACGCTTCGGGGGTAGGATAGAGTGGGTACCTGCGAGAGTGGTGCTAATACAGGAATGGTCGGAAACTAGTTTGGGCGCTATGTCTGTTTCCTCTATGAGATGTGTGAATGACCTTGAGAGTAAAATGTAGTCAATCCTAGAGTAGGAATTATGTGGCGCTGAGTAAGGTTTTCTGCCAGGGTTTTAGTCTGAGCCATCTAAGTGTCAGTAATCGCTAGAGGCTTGAGCGGCATTGTGGTGGGTGCGAACGGGAAGGCGGTGTCTCTGAGCGTGTATTACTGGGGAAGAACCTGCAGCAGGACATTAGTCCAACTATTTGTGGGTCCCTCCTTAAGGTGGAATACGTGTGGTGTCAGGTTTTGAGTCTGCGTGCTGTATAAGGCATACAAGATACTACATTTGAGCATAGATCAACAATTAGCCAAAAATGAAGTCTGAACAAAAAGGAAACAGCCAAAATTACATTTACCCCCAAGCCCTGCATCCCCCCTCCCATCCTACTTCCCCTTCATTTCTCCCCTTCCCACCCACCCCTCCCAACCCACCCACCCCCCTCCCAGAGAAACTCAAAGACAGGAGCTGCGACGGCAGCACCGTCTAAAGGCAACACAGAGAGACATAATGGAACAGTGTCTCATCAGGAGAAATGTGTGTAAAAGACCTACGCCACACCATAAGTGTAAAAGGAGAGCGTTAAACCTGGAACCATTTAGGCACGAGGATACTCTAAAAGAGTGAAACTTATAAGCACATGAGTCACTGATATCATTGAACGTAAACTCGTAATGTGTATGAACATAGTGAACCAAGGTAAGTTTTATGAACTAGAGGACCCAGCGGTTTCCAGTGATCAGCATCATGTAGTGGTCCATTAGGGCAAGTAGACAACTTAAACAGAAGAACCATCAGTTGCCAAGCTCTAGGGTTGGTGAGAAGCGGCTGTGGGTCTGCATGAGTTGTAAAGCAGACAGGGCCGCAGAGTCATCAGAGAACCCCCGGGACTACTGAGTAGGAATATCAGGTGGATTGACCAATAGTGTCCCGAGGGTTGTTAGGCAACACCTCACATTGTGACGTAAACCTTGCAGTGAGATTAGAACACCCCACAAGGGGGAGCAAGACATGTGATATAGGTGAGGGATATGCGTCTTTGAGACAACAACTTACACAGTATTAGTGGGCGCCTAGTGATGTATGTCAAAGTATTAACATCGAATACCATAGTAAACCATTCTCGAAAAAAGGTGGCGAGAGGACAGAAATACAGAAGTACCAGTGGGTCACGCAGGTCAGGCAGTTCAAGGAATAGCAGCGTCATGGATATTGGTTTTCCGCTTGTTGGTTGAGCCACTAGACTGGTCCATATCCTGTGAAGGAGAGTCTTCCAGATGGCGTATGAGGTGTTGGGGATTAGTAAAGAGATGTGTTTTGCCATTTTCAATGATCTTAAATTTTGAAGGGCCTGCGATAGAGGATTGAATGTTCTTCGCTTTCAGTTTATCTCTCAGTTGAAGGAATCCTTTCCTTGTATCGACGGTCCCCTTGGAATAGTCTTGCATGAATATTATGCGTTGGCCTTCCCAGGAGACGTGATGATTTTTCCTGGCAAATTGTAAGATGGCCTCTGCGTGCTGGTAGCGGAGCGGCTTACATATCATGGGTCTGGGACCTTTCCTCCGTGGAGCTTGGAACGTTGGTATTCTGTGCGCCCTGTCAAGTTCCAGGCCATGATGGAATTTAATCCCTGTGATCATCGGTATCCAAGCCTCAAGGAAGTCCAGACAGGAGCCTGCATCTTTCTCTGATTCCTCCGGAATGACAAAGATACGTACAGTCCCTCTCCTGTTACGATCCTCCAATTCTGCATTTTGTCTCTTCAGATCATTTGTGGCGCTTAGGAGGTGTTTAATGACTTTGGAGGATTGGGAGGTTCTGTCTTCCACATCGCTTAGACGTTGTTCCGCCTCACAGATGCTCTTGTTCATAGTGCTCATGAATGCGCGGATTGCTGTAAGTTCCAACTGCATGAAGTCAGTGTTATTTATCGTTGATTTCGCCAAATCAGGGACCTCTGCTAGTTTTTTTAAGGATCATGTCCATTGTGCTGGTCAGATCTGATTTGGCCTTAATTGAAGATTCCGATATCGCTGGTTCCTGTCATACTTTCTTACTGTTGGTTCTGCTTTCCCTATCCGCCATCATCAGGCAGGGTTGGAGTGGTTGAGGTGGAAACTGGTAAATACAAACTCTTCCAAGGGGGGCTTAGGTTGGAAGCCTCTCTCTTACTGGTAGATTACTGGTGGATTCAGCCTCTCTCTTGTCAGTGACCAAGTATGAACTCTGTTAGTGCGGCCAGTGCAGGAATGTTGCACCCGAGTGCGCGCGTTTGCTGCGATCAGCAGAGGTACAATGCAAAAGTAAAATGCAGGGCTGCACAGCAGTGCTGGGGCGGTGAGCGCCGGTTGCTGGTGGGTTGCGTGAGGGTGCAGATATTGAGCGCAGGGCTCATTGAGGCTCAGGTTAGATGCTGAGTGTGAGTCTGTGTTACTCTGAGTGAGAGTTGAGATTCCAGCTCTGACAGAGTGGCTACCTGAGAACAATTTACCCCGATTCAGAGATGTTACAGTGGAAGTAGGCACAGATTGAAGACAAAAGGTACACAGATGTTAGTGGAATGATAGTGTTTTGGTGGAGGCAAGAGTCACAGTCACTATGTGGCAAGACCAGCGTTCAATACATCGGCACACAATCCACATTCAAGTAACATGTATAGGCGGAGGTGTAGGTTTGGACGGTAGGGCTACCGTAGGGTCGCAGGGCTGCCGCAGCCCGAGTGTGTTGTAGAGAGGTTCTAACCCCTCACCACTGGGTCGCTAGTGTATGATGCGGTAGATGGATAGAGAATCGCTTGGTGCAGATACGGGCGGTTACAAACTGGCACTCTCATTCACTCTTTCCCTCAATCAATGAGGCATACAAAGACCTGAAAAAATGCACTACCTTTCCCTCGATCAGCGTGGCAGACGAAGACCTAGACTCCCTAGTGAGCAAGTCGCCAAGCGCTGCAGGTACACATAGGGCCTGGATTTTGGGCTCCGGTATGGAATGCAGGTTTCACCATTGCCGCCAATGCCACCATTACTGAGCTCCGATCTAGATTGTAGTTGTCATCATTGCCGCCAGTGCCGCCATTACTGAGTCAGGCACCACGATGTATAAACCTCGCCTTCTAAAAGTCTTGGTGTTGGATGTAGGAGCGCTTGAGCATCAAGGGTAACAGGGGTTGTAGTAGGTGTGCACTGAGTGTGGTAGATAAAGACAGCGCTCTCCCTAGGTCCTGGCTTGAACTGCGAGTGCCGCCATTGCCGCTTTAGACGCCATTGCAGAGTCAGGCTACTCGGTGCGGGGATTTCTCGTTCACAATCTGCCGGTACTATGAAATCATATCGCACTCCTTCCCAGGATGAGGACTGCGAAGGGTGACAGCAAGTAAAGGCATGAGCACGCGGAACACGCCGAGGCTGCAACTTACTCGGTGTTCGGGTCTGTCGAGGGTGCCACCGCCATTTTGACTCTCCCGTTCAGCAATCATGCAGCGGCCCACACAATATCAAATTCGGTGTGTTTGAGGCCGTCAAACCAGGATAATGCAGTCCTGACGCGTTCTACAGGTCCCGGCAGGGTGGGAAACTGGCTGTGTGGTCACCGTCTTGTATTATATCTCCCGATCGCGGCATTGAGAGCTCTCCTGTGTGTCGAGTGACGGATTTAGGCAGCCATTGCCGTCCAAGCCATGCCCCCATCAAAATACATTTTTAAACAAAAGTGAGACAAAAATACTAAAACAGTTATAATTATAAACACTTAGGGCCTCAATACATGTCGTCAGAAAGGCTCCGAACGGCAGTCGGATTAGCTGAAACTGTGTCGGAATCTATGTTTCCGACTAGGTTGGAATAATTTCAGACCAACCAATGACCATGCTCTCGGTCGGAAAGCAAACCGTTCTGTCCATCCAAATCAATTCCTACCAGCTTTCGGAAACAATTGTCTGTCAAAGCTGAATCGTACAGCTCTACGAAGTGAGTTTCCGACCGACGTATTACGATGTTGGATTTGGATAGCCTTTCTGAATCGGACTGTCGGACATGAAAAGGCTGTCGGAAACTGACTCTGCGGGGTCCTAGTAGGCCCTCGTTCATTCTGAGGCCTCCGGTTGAGGGACATGGGGTTAACCAATGGAACCCCTCTTTACACTTTATACACTCAAGAGGAGTGAGTAGTATATGATAAGGGTCTACCCTCGGTGTCCCTATTTTACTATGCATAAACACAAGGAGTGGGGAGACCCAGTTATTTAGAGATTTAGAGAGAGAGAATGAAAGATAGAGAGGGAGAGATTTAGACAGAGAGAGACAGACAGATGTAGAGAGAGAGAGAGAGAGAGAGAGAGAGAGGGTTAATATTAGGAAGCATGTACTCCTGATGCCCATAATGCACCTTGTTCCATATGTTCGGGAACCTTGCATTCCTGATAAGGTACCGCACGCATTCAGCGTGACAAGGAAGCTTGCACTACTGCAGGCACTTTGTGCCAATTCTGTGTGTAATGAACCATGAAATAACCCTTTCACCACACGAACGCCAAAACGATTACCTTTATCGAAACATTTTTAATTATCTAAGACAGAACCAGTTAATTTACAAACAACCAAGGCAGACATCAGATGAGACCATTGGTCTGTTCCTTTCTTCGAGTGATGACTTCAAATCAGATAAAAATTCAATAAATAGTTGAAACGTGATTAAAATATTTACAGATTTCTTTAATAAGTCATCAGCAGTATTATATTACATTTTGGTGCACATATTAAACGTGGCAGGGGATTCCTGATAAAATAAAGGGATTCTTCTTTGCGATGCTTTTACTGTGAACAGGTTTATTTTAAATCTTTCGGCAAGCAGCCTTCTATCTGGATCTCTGCTGGCCATCCGGGGTAGCGATTCTTGTTGTTATCGGAGTGATTGATCTGCAAACAAGAGCAATACAACAGTTGTGGAACAAATAAACACATGCCTTGCCATTCAACAGATTACAGGTAATTCAACAAAGGTATTAAATGCAATACAGCACCAGGCACGAAGAATCAAGGCAACGAGGATAAAACGCCTATGAAATTCATGTGGCTACCCATGACAACTGCCCGCACACAATTTATAATATAATTACTGTTATCTAAGGTAGGTTACAGCTGCTAAACGAGCATCTCAGGACAATATTAAGCCAGATTTAGGACGTACGGCGACTCTGGGAGCATGTTTATGAGCCCTTTGCTGCTGCCGCAGCGTGACTTTTTGTGACGCAAACAACCAAATAATATCTATGAGGCCACACAAAGACACTTTACGGCTTTAAATGGGCTCAGAAATATGTTGTAAGGCAAGGCAGCGCAAATTGCTGAGTTGACTTACACGGCTCAAGGGAGGCGTTCCATGGGCGCCGTGTTTGGTGTTTCCATGCAACTCCCATGTTTTTTTTATGCATTCCCAGATTTAAAAGGACATGCAAACCAGGGCACAGGTCAAAATCTTACGTCTCTCAGTGAAGCGTAAGGAGGAGGAATATTATTTTTTATCCTAGTTTTTTCCTTTTACTGTGTGCATTCCTCTATCTGTGATGTTTCTGAGGGAGGCTTGCATTACTGCACTCTCTACTGTGCCTGTTTTGTACAAAGCATGTACTGCTGCAACTGGACCTGTTGTGTGCATGTGTGATGGAAGTCTGCACTGCTGCCGTTATATTACATCAGTCCTGAGAGAGACAGATTGAGAGAGAGAGTTAATGTTAGGAAGCATGTACTCCTGATGCCCATAATGCACACATTTCATGTTAGGGAACATTGCATCCCTGATCAAGTATTGCACGCATTCTGCGTGACAAGGAACCTTGGACTACTGCAGGCACTTTGTGCCACTTCTGTGTGTTAATGAACCATTCTGCAGCACACATAGAAAGAGGAAAATGCCCCTAGGGATTGGTTTTGAACAGGAACGTGCCATTTCCTGCATAAAACTAATCCTATCGCTACAAATCCTGTAAATATGCCACTTGGTGTCTTGTTTTTTAGAATTGTGCCTGCATACTCCTGACAGAAGGTGGTGTGTTTCATGGCTTCAAAACTTTAGCACTCTGCAGCGGAGAGTTCTCCCAGGAGGTCCTCAGACAGGCACAGGGTACTACTTTTGGTCCAATGGATGGGACAGGAAGTATGATGAGGAGCAGGGCTTTCAAAAAAAGGATGGTAAAAAGGGACAAACAGGTGGAGATGAGCTCCGTAAAAAATATCAGAAGAATAGTTTAATTACAGTTATCTTATCCTTGTGATCTGGTTATCCTGCTCCCACAGACAACTGGAGGCAAACATAAGCAGCCCATTGGCGCAGTAGTGAGCTGTAGCCATGCAACAAGAGATCCTGACTGCATCGCTTTGGTAGTTGATCGGACCCTGCCATAGAGGGTGAGGTGGAAAGAGCCAGCATTCAATACGAGCCAGGCCAAAAGGCGACCTAAGTGGGCCGCAAACATTGACTGAGTTGTTACATCCTTGGGAGGACTCGTAAAGCGTTGGCTGTTATAGAACAAGTTGCACACCAACAAACAAAGACCCTTCAGATTTTTTGATGCAAGGTAGTGGGATGAGAAGCCATCTAAGCAAGGTTGCTAAAGTGAAGTTGTCGGCAAAGGTCTTCCGCACAGCCTTAGCCTCAAGGGATAAGCCAGCGTTCAACATGCAACGGAGCCAGGGAGCATAGTGGCCTTAGCCCTTCACGATAAAGCTCTGCGTGAGGCTTCTGCAGTTAATCAGGCCAATTGGAGGCTTTTATATTACTGCACATTGCACTAGAAGCATTATTTGCCCTTAACCCATGCAGTTTATAGTTTATTCTGGTGGTCCTTGAAAGGAATTATGAAATTGTAATAGCACGAAAAAGGGCAACATTTGTACAATATGGGGTGGGCGATGTGGCAGCGATTCCTCTGATTTCCTCAGTCCCGAGGAGGCCTTTAAATCACTTTGGCCGAAATGCATCGACTTTTGATTGGAAGGAGTCCGATGGAGTAAAATATTTTAATATTAGAATAGCAGTAGGAGGAATTAAAGGGCATTGTCCCATTCCTCCTCTGCAGATGGGCCTACCTTCAGGTTGAAAACATGCCGGATGTGCTGGGACAACCACCTCATGCTCCATAAAAGTAAGAAGAAGCAATAAGAAATGGACTGATTACACACTGCCCTCGTCTGGAGTACATTTGCCGAATATGCAAAAGAGATGGATCTTAAAATGGTCTACATGTAAACTAATGGGGGTTCTAATTTTCAATAAATAAATACTCTTTTAATGAATGATGGTATTCTGGTCAGTGACATGTATATATGATTGTGTTTTGTTGAAATGAATAAGATAGTGTGGGCATTGAACAATACATCTAATTATCAACATTTATACTCCGTGTTATTTAAGGTTTCACCTAGCTTTGTATTATGTGTTGTTGATATTTTTCCTCTGTTATCATTTAGATATTCTTTATATTTGCAAACCAGATACTGAGGGGTTAGATGGGCAAACCCTGTACACTTAGATGGCTTCCAAGTGCAAGGTCAAGAAAAGTATGCAGGCTCCAAAGAAAGCATCACACAACATTAATTGGCGTTGTGGCCTTCTTAACAGGCATTGACTAAGCTAACAGGCCTCGCCTAGGTGATTTCTATTGGCTTTGGCAATGTCTTTTAGCTACGTTTTATAGCAGTGTGGCTGCTATTCAGAATGGCTAAAAGTTAGTGGCTTGGCGTAGAGGAGTATGGACTAACAGAGAGTATAGCGGCATAGAGTGGAGCTGAATAGAGTGGAGCAGAGGGTAGTGGCATACAGTAGAGTGGCATAGACTAGAGTGGCATAGTGACATGGAGTGGCATACAGTGGAGTAGAGAAGAGTGAAGTGGCGTGGAGTGGCTTTGTGTGGAGGTGACTGTAATGACATACAGCAAGGTAGACTGGAGTGGAGTGGCACTGAGTAGAGGGGCATAGAATAGAGAGGCACAGAGTAGAATGGTGGAGGATGGAGGATGTAGAGTACCACAGAGTGGCACTTTGTGGAGTGGAGTAGAGTGGGTTTGAATAGAATGGAGTGGCATAGAGTGGAGTGTCAAAGAGTAGAGCCAAGTGTAATTGAGTAGAGTGGCATAGACAGGAGTGGCGTAGAGCAGTGTGGAATGGAATGGAGTGGCGTAGAGCAGTGTGGAATGGAATGGATTGGTGTGGTACGGAATATAGTGGATTAGTGGAGTGGCGTAGAGTGGCATCGTGTGGCATTGTGTGGAGGAGAGTGGAGTGATGTAGAGGGGAATAGACTGGATTGGAGAGGCAATTAGTGGCATTAAGTGTTGTGGAGTGGCATAGAGTAGACCAGAATTGTGTAGATTGGTGTGGAGTGTCGTGGAGTGGCATTGAGTGGTGCGGCATGGAGTAGAATAAAGTGGAGTGGGATGCAGTAACATCAAGTGGTGTTGAGTTGCATAAAGCAGAGTGGGGAGGAGTGGCATAGAGTGGAGTGGTATAGAGAGGCCCAGTGTAGAGTGACGAAGTGTACAGTGGAGAAGAGTGGCATAGAGTGCTATAGATTACCATTGTGTGGAGTAAATGTGTGTAGAGTAACATAGCGCACAATGATGGAGTGGCATACAATGAAGTGTAGAGTGGGACAGAGTACAGTGGCGTTATGTGGAGTGGAGTATAGTGGTATAGCATGGAATGGAGTGGTGCAGAATCGAGTGGTGTGGAGTGGCATAGAGTAGAGTGGCATAGACTGATGCCGAGTAGAGTGGTATTGTGTGGAGTGGAGTGGCATAGAATGGAGTGGCGGAGAGCAGAGTGACATAGGGCAGAATAGCATACAGTGGAGGACGTAGAGTGGAAAGTAGAGTAGGGGGCGTAGAGAGGAATAATGTAGAGGAGAGCAGTGGAAAGTAGAGCGGCATTGTAGTACAGTTGTTGGTGTAAGAAACTAACGTGTCAATAGAGACAGCGGATAGGGTGAAAGCAACATAAATATGAAACTATATGCCTGTGTTAAAATGGGAAAGCATATTGCATATCCAGGAATAATACCAAAACGCTTATAAAATATAAAAAGTGGTGTGCGGCAAAAAGACAAGGAAGATCACATGTACTTGGATCATGCTCCAGGGAGGAGCTAACACAGGAAAGAAAAGAAAGCCTACGGAAGTTAAGCAAGCAAAAGATTGCAAATTACAGTGACAATTAAAACAATTAATGGAATGCTGTGGCCAGGTTGTATTGACACTGAATAGTAAACAGTACGATCTGCCTCGCAGCACACATTGTGTAAGAGAGACCTAAATAATTTGTAAAGGATCTGTTTTTTTAACCTTATATTAATGGCTGATGAGGTGGCATGCAAATTACGTGATATACAAAATGAGACCAAGTATCAATATGAGAGATACTTTGTTTGTAGACATTGAAACATTTGTATGCCTACTCTTTCAGTGTCCTTACCATTTAAAAATGGCTTTTGACTAAATTACATGACTGGGATAGGGAGTGGATCAGGATACAACCTTGAGGAGGAAAGGGAGAATGTTACAAATGCTTTACACCTTCGAAGGTAAAAGGCACATGGGAACTGTGTCTCCAGGGGTAAGGAAATATGTCGAAAGGCAAGAAGACAGAAGCATTTTTGAGGAAGTAAAAAGACGTATTTATGCCAAGTTTTCCAGGTCTATGGGTGGTGTGCTGTTCCCGTCCAGTATTTTTCTTTGAGTTCCGGAACTTTAACCTCTTTGCTGCGGCAGCTATCCCGCCGCAGCGCTAAGGAGGCGGGGGGGCGCCCATGCTGGTGACGGAACCGCTCCGTCACCAGCATCGGTTGAGCTGTGCTGATGACGGAGCGGTTCCGTCATGGCCCCGCCCGCTCAATAGAACGTGCCGCGCAGGCGCGAAATCAGCGCCGCGCACACGCGTCAGGTGGGCCATGACGGAACCGCTCCGTCATCAGCACAGCGCTACTATGGCTGATGACGGAGCGGTTCCGTCATCAGCACGGACAGAGTTAAATCTTGTTTAGTCCATTGTAAAAAAGGAGTGCAAGTCCAGGAATTCAAAGAAAAAAACACATGACTGGAGCAGCAGATCACACATGGACCTGGGAACTTCTTGGCAAGTAATAATAGTCTCAGTGTTGGGCGGAATATTGTAATAATACAGACCTCTGCTGCCAAGCGATTTTTTTGGTGGTTAATGTAGTTTCTCTAATTGGTTTAAACATGCAGATCTCAACAATGTGAAAGTGATCCCTAAGGCTTAGCCATAATTGGTAAGGAGTCAACAAACTGGCTATATACAAAACAAATTGTCAACACTGGACTAGGATATTAATTGATATCAAAATCTGAATGCCAGAGAAGCCGGAATGTGGGCCTTATAAAGGATAACGGCAAACGTATGTGAGCCGATGCTTTTTAGCCTATGTAACAAAGAGCTCTAGTTTTAACTAAGTGATGCCCTGATCGTTTGGTGATTAAATCTGTTTTCTCATGCAGGAGATAAATACATATATAGCTATCCCACTTTCAACATCTTCCAATGAAGGTGCATAGTGAATATGTATGAGCCCTCCTGCACAGTGAATAATATATGAAATTTCTATGGGACAAAGTTTGGGCATCTTTTTCTCTACACTCTGTATCCCTAGTGTATTGTCAGTTTAGGTGGTGTACTGTTTGTTTTTTATACACATGTGGCAATGGATTTAATTGGCACGTGTGTGGTGAATTGTTATCATTTTGAAGCTTTGGGTGTGAAATGTTTATTGGATAATGAACAGGATATATATATATATATATATATATATATATATATATATATATATATATATATATATATATATATATATATAGCGATCTCTTACAAAACATTATTTCAGAAGTCTGTTGGTTTCATTAATTGTAGATAAAAGAAGCTCTGAAGCTGTAAAGTATTAAAGATGTCAATGAATGTTGGCCCTGAAGAAGGTGGCAACATGGGAGAAGTGGCCACCGAAACATGAATTTGAACGCTTGTGCCTGCTTCATTGAATTGGGACCAAAATACGTGAACTAGATAGAGCACACTATTTCTTTGGGTACTGCCTATGTTGTCCAGGAGCCACTGGTTTTATCTAGATTTTGATAGAGTACGTTGGGAATACAGAGTTTGATCTTTGGTAAATTTAGCCTGGAAAAAGGAATTTTGAAATGTTTCATGGGAAATTAATTTTGTAAAGTAATAGATTTAATAACATATACTAGAATGCTTTTGAATGAAAATACATTGGAATAATGTTAATCTTCATGGTTCCATAGTAATTTGTGTCATAGAACGTACAGATTTGTACCTAAATAGGAGAAATATACGTTGAATGGGAGACTTTTTTGTTTTTGGTTGTTTATTTATCCCCTTGGAGTTAATTGAATTGCTTATAGATAGCAGCGTTGTGGCCAGTGATTAGAGAGCCTAAGTCGGGACATACGGAATTATCACCTGTTTTTAGGTCTAAGAAACCATTTGCCTCATTACAGCCCTGAAGAAGTCAAGGGTTTAACACCCTATTGACGAAACACGTGTTGGCTGGCTTGCTGTGCCAAACACTATTAAAGGCGAACACTTCAAAAGGACACCATTTGTCTCCATCCTTGACCAACAGAATTGTGTTGTACTGTACTTCACTCACATGGGTGTGCATAGGACCTGTTGTTGTGCAAAGCTGGACCATAGGGTCTATATTTTGAGGGTTTAGGTGTTGTTTCCCTCACCTGTGGCACCGCATTTATTTGTTTCTTGTTGTTATACTTCACGCTATTTGGCAGGCGCCGGGTCAGATATCCTGTGAGAATCAGTACCCCCATTTTGTCTGCAAATATTCTAAATGAAGGGCAGGCTGGGCTGATGTCAATAAATCTGACATAGCAAGTGGTGAGGTGGCTCATGCGAGTTATCATGAAACTAAACGTCAGTTTCTGGAGGGGAACAGCGGTTACAACGCAACTTTTACAACGCAGTAATTTACCACGCAACTTTTACAACGCAAGTCGTTACAACGACTTGCGCTGGGGGGCGCTCTAGGATAGGGAATAGTTAATTTACTATCCAAAACCTTCCCTACTATCCACGGGGACTGGAGTTGGAATAGTAAATTAAACTATTCACTATCCAGCACACACAACGCAAGTCGTTGTAACGACTTGCGTTGTGAAAGTTGCGTAGTAAAGGCATGCGTTGTAAAAGCATGCGTGTTAATGACATACATCCGTTTCTGGAACAGTAACAACAAGCTGTAATAGGCCCACATTGGATCTCAAGGATGGGCAGTGGCCATTTGGAAGTCAGATGTGTGCCGCTTAGTTTGATATGGTTTAATGTTCAGGAAGACGAATAAGCAGCTCTTTTGTGCAAAAGGGCCTATCTGAATTTCCAAAGGAGCCCAGTCTCCTTTTTCCCCACGTTAATGTCTAGGTCTCTTCCTCCTGTTTCAGGAATGTTAGCAATACATTTCCACTGTCTGGAAAAACAACCACAATGGTACCTTGTGGATAGGAACATGCCAGGGTATCCAAACTGGTATCCACAGGCCTCCATTACTCTGGCTCTCTCATACACACAATGATTGTACCACAGCGCACACACCGATAAACACACAAATCCTACCTCCTCCACTCCCACCCCCCATGTTAAAGCTAGGATCTGGGTTTGCGTACAATAGTGGAATTTACACGAGTGGGCCAGATAACCTCCGCTTCAGTGTGCCAAAACTTGATACGCTGCCACCACAGCTGTGCATGCTAAACTTATGCCAGGGATTGTAATCTACTGTCATACAAACACTGGAGTTCTTGGTGAGCCCCTTCTGGGGTCACAGGACAGGTCCAGGACAGGCCTAGGCATCTGCACACACACTAGATTGGCAAGAGGCGGGGAACAAAATAAAAAACGAGGACATCAGATACATGCACATGAGCATCATGCATGGGACATTCATATCACAAAACTTTGGGAGGATGAAGCTATGTTTTAGGTAGCTATGCATGACTGCAGGATGTGTACAGCTGCTCAGTAAGATGGGGCCATATACTCAGGGCGTACCCATAGGGCACACCCTATGTACCAAGAATACTTGGTTTGATTGTGGTGTGGCTGCCTGGGTACTGGAAATAGGCCAGTCTCTATCCTCAGATATTACAAGGCATAACTGAAGGAAATGCACAGCCACCAGCTACAATGGGGTGGCAGAGACATAGATACAGCAAATCCAACTGCAATATCTCCTTTTCACCAGCATCCCATCAAACCTCTGCTGTGCAATAATCATCTGGCGATATTTGATGGCCAGTTTGTTATGTGGCTGTCCATTGGTAAGGATGACATTCAAGTGGAGCCCTTAAACTTGGAGCCCGCCACAGCTCCACTCCTCGTAACTCAGGGGATTGCTACCCACTGGCACATGAACAGCAGATAAGGGTATGGGATATCCCCAGGGATTTCCAGAGTCTGGAAAGGAAAAAGCTGCTCTTGTCACCCAACAAAGCACGATGGGATGCTCTAGAGTTGCCTTACCTGGGTGTACGGGTGCCCATCTGACAAAAAAGGGAGACCAAGCAATTCTTTTCATAATCTGAATGTGTGTGAAGTAACCCCATGTATGAGAGCCTCAGAAGGCCACATGAAGTCCCAGGTTTCCCAGCCCCAGCGGTTTCCACAAGGTGCCTTATCTGACAGGCAGCCTTGAAGTGGTTTCTGGAAGCAGGCTTAGCTCAGCATGACAGAGCTTTCACCACCAAGCTGATGTTTTCCCACAACCGGCCATTCTACCATTAGATCCTGGCCGTTCATGCCAGGGGCCTTGGTAGAGGAATGGCAGGGGGAGTGGCAGGGTGATTGCTGGGAATAGACCTGAGCGGAGATGGTGCATCCACCCAGGTCACCATTGTGGCCTTATTGTGATTCATCGTCTCTGCCAATGAATGCAGCAAAAACGCTGTTATACAAGTACGAATAACGATTCATTCAAACGGCATGCTAGAGGAAGAAACAACCATCCATTCTGCTCAGTTGGGAAATGATCGAGGTAAAATCAAGAAGCTGCCCGCACTCCAGCCCCTGCTCCCCGCAGGCATCTCAGGGTACTGAACCAACATTTTCTGGGAACCTTGAGGGCTACAAATATCACCTATGCTCGAGTCACTAGAGAGAACATTGAACATGAAGCACAGAAGAACCAGTTATGCATGCATTAAAGTCCCCTATATATCACCACAATCAGGAGGCCCAGAGTCTCTTACCTTTTCTTTCTGAAGGTCACCTGGCAATGCCATGCCTTTGATTGCGATGCACACCCAACTTGACCTGAAGCGTAAGTTGCGGATCTCTGTACAACCGAGCGACTCTATTGATTTCTTAGCATCCTCGCTCAATCTAGGTGCAAAGACACAATAATTGAGTTTCATAGGTTTCCATTGTGCTATGTCGATTCGTCTATGCATCTGAGAAGGGGCGTGTTAATATGCTATGCATTTGGCCATGGAGCAAGATTTCAACAACACAGATATCAAAAAGTGCTCTGTCATTGGTAAGGAGCATCTGCACCTTCTTGTTCCGGTCTTCTAATAACTCACCCCAGTTTATAATTATCTTAGGGCCAGATGTAGGTCGCCCAATACCGGTCGGTAACGGCCGAAATTACCGAATTTCGGCCGTTACCAACCGGTATTAGGCTTTTGAGATGTAGGTGGCCATTTTACGGATTCGGTAATTTACCGAATCGGTATTTTAAGGAATCGGTAAATTACAGATTCGGTAAATTACCGAATCCTTAATGTAGGGAGCACTCAAATGAGTGCTTTTCCCATTTCAGGATTCATTATTTACCACCAACTACAAGTTGGTGGTAAATATCGAAAACCCTAAAAAAAGCAAATTTTTGCAAATTATAACAGTGCCATGTGGCAGAGATACATGCACCCATGCACTATTCAGGGGTGCAACAGGGTGTCAAAGTGACACCCTGCCACCCTTGAATGTGTTCCCCATTTTACTGAATCTGTATTTACCGATTCGGTAAGTCCCATTCATTCTGGAGGCCCATAGGGATGAATGGGAAATACCTAATCGGTAAATACCGATTCGGTATTTACCGAATCTTACCGATTGGGTAAAATTTACCGAATGAATACCTACATCCCATTTACCGATTCTAAAATACCGAATCGGTAAAATTCGGTATTTTAGAATCTGTAAATCTGGATTACCTACATCTGGCCCTGAGACTGTTAAAACCATGACCACGTAACTAAAATATTTTTCATTAACGTTATTCAGTTTCACTGTTTCATGTATAATATCAAATCTGTGAAGCAATCGTATTCCATAAAAACGCAACCACCATGAATTCGTATTTTTCAACTTCCAAGGCATGGGGAATGTCAGTGAAGATCTGTTCTTTTGTATTTCTGCAAGTCACTGGCGTTGTTAGTACAGTACACCTCCGTCACCCTAAATTTTGAGGTGATTTTTATGTCATCCAACGTAGCAATTTTTCGGATGAAAAATTATGACGGTGGAAATTGCGTGGACGGCAGATTTATTCTCAACAGTTTGGACGGAACCTGCAGGAGTTGGAGGATGGAGTCTTACTTAGAAAACCTACTGCCGATAAAATGGAGATAAAAATTCCAGCATGGTCAATGACATTAATAACTAAGAAAAAAAACTGCAGTGTATTCATTGCACTGACGATAAAAAAAATTAAAAAAACATATTTGATAGACATATTTTCCAGGGAGGGAAGCGAACATGGTGGGGCACAAATTGCCGGATCTGGAAAATTTAAGAAAAATTGAAAATCAACTGAATTCAATTCTAAATAGAGATTCCTTTGCCAGAAAGACAGTTCAGCTTTCGGTGGGGGTCATAGCTTCATAACTTACAAGACACGTACCAGCGATTTGATTTTTTTGCACAAAAAGAAAGCTAAAGAGGCAAATAAAGTTTGTATGAGACAATACAATTTCCAAGGAATATTTGCAACATCTATATATATTTTCTGAATTTTACTAACCAAGACGAGGCTTTTCTTCCAGAGAGTCAGACCTGGGGTCTGGAGAAACTGAATTTAAAAGAGACACTTGCATCATCTATTTAATTTACATTTGATGGGAGCAGAGCCAACACAGCTCCATGGTTGGTAGCCATGGCTGGTCGCCATTCCTGTTAGCTCTGGCACAGCTCCATGCATCTAGGTAGTGAAGAGGCCGGTTAGAGATAGACCAATAAAGCAGAAGCAAACAGTTGGGGGTCCCACTCCTGGGTTCGGTGGCCCACCCTGGCCTCGGTTAGGGCCACTGCCAATGCCTCATACCAGCCATGTGTGGAGCAAGATAACAGTCGCCAGGCACTGACCCCGCCCCAACCAAAAAAGGCAAATCATAAGAAAAGGATGGGGGTGGGGCACAAATCCTTCGAGTGAATCGCCACCTGCAGGTAGTTGAGGCTTGGACTCCAGTGGTGGTGTGTTGGAAACCTTGGACAGTGGAGGAGGAACACCACAAAAAAGGTAGCTGCTTTTCTTGCTGTGTGTTGCCACTTTGCGCCTTGATGGCGAGTACAGGAAGATACACATACAAGTATGGAAACCTAGCCCTGACAGTCAGTTCCTTTTTCTTCTGGAACTCAGACTTTGTCCTCAGGGAGTTGACTCTGTGGTCCAAAAGAGACAAGAGAGTCTTCTTATACTAAAGAGCAGCTCTCCACGGATTTTCAGGAGGAAGAATTGAGGCAAGTGCTGCCACTAGGACACAGAGCAGTCTAGTCCAGCGGTCTTCAACAGAGCCATCGCGAGCTATCACTAGCTCGCAGATGATAATTGCGTTTCTGCAGGCTTCAGAACATACAGCTGCCCACTTGATAAGGCCGCTGTTCAAAATATTGAGGTGGTTTCTGTGTGGGCTCGAAAGCGAACTGTGCAGAATGTTGCAGCCTAGCCTCTTCTGAAAAATTATGTATTTACTTCTTTTGCACTATCCTTTCTTGCCTCTTATTCCTTCTCTTTCCTTTTGCAGTTCTTTAATGCCTTTCTTTTCTTTCTCAATTTCGTTTATACCACCTATCGTTCTATTTCTTTCTATCTTTTTACACTAATTCTTACCCTACTTCTTTCTTGCCCACTCTTTCTTTTTTCTTGTCTATATTTTAGTCTTGCAATGCTTCTCAACTTTTTTTCTATGCTTCTTAGTTCACATGCTACTTTTTTCCCTTTCTTCCAGTGTCCTCTTCTTTGTTTCTATTACCTTTTTCATTCTTCTCTTTCATCCTCCTTATTTCTCTACTTCTTTTCTTTCTTTTTTACCTTTCTTTCTCTCAATCATTCTTTTCTTTATTTTTTCATTCTTTCCTTTTCCTCCATGTACTTTTCTTTCCTCCACTCTTTCTCGATTTCTCTCTATCTTCTCTATTGCTTTTCTTTTCTCCCATGTCTTTCTTTCTCTGCTTTCTTTTTCTTCTTTTCTTCGTTAGGTTTCAACTCTGCACTGGCCTGGGCAATCAGAAAGAGGCTGAAGTCTAGAACTTGTGCACCGCATACCCATGTTATATGTGCTTTACAGGCTCCCGCTTTCAGATTCATGCTTCAGTGATTAGGACAGGGGTGGGGAAGGGTAGCTGTGCCTTCCCCCAGTACCAGCAGAGGAGTTAAAGCAGACTGGTCTAGGCAGCTGAGGGTACATAAAAAGTCTAAAATAGTGTATGTGTGCATACGAGTGAGTGAGTGAGTGTGTGTGCGTCCCTTTGTATGCGTGCAAGTGTGTGATAGGGAATGATGGGGCAGTTAGTTAGAAAAAGTTAGAGTGAGTAACTGAGTGTGGCTGTGAGTGAAAGTGTGTGAGTCAGAGTGAGTAAGAATAAGTGAGAGTGAGTGAAACTAGGTGAGACTGAGCAAGAATCAAAGAGTGACGATGAGTGTGAGAGTGACTGAGAGTCTACATGAGAATCAGTCTGAGAGAGGGAGAGAATGTGAGTGTATGAGAGTGTTCTGCTTGCAAGTTTGCTTCTAGTCCTGCACGCTGGAGGATATTCTTGGCTTTTGGAAGCATCCATGAAAAAATAACATTATTTTTTTGGAGGTAATTTGACATAAGAGGCACTCATGGTAAAATAAAGACACTAGCACACCACACATAATTCTTGGCATATCTCATACTTGTGGCAAATTGCTGCTGCCCGCATACTGGACATGATTCTTGGCAAAATGCTGGCATTGCTATCCTGGGTAATTCTCGGTATACGTGGCATCCATGGCAAAATGCTGAATCTAGACACCTGCAGTAATTTTTGTCTGTGGCAAAATGCTGGCGCTGGTATTCTACAGGTCTTTCTTGGCATTAAGAAGGACCACAAAGGCACTTTCTGTAAGGACAGGTAACCATGAGAAAATGCTGACCCTCACATGCTGTACGTAATGTTTGACATGTGGGTCACTTATGAATGCAACCACTGGCAAAATACTGGCAAAATACTGGTATATTGTATATGCAGTTTTTGACATAAGGGGGTACTTCAGGCAAATGGGGGACATCCATGACGAAATGTTCGCCTTGACACAATTTAAGTAATTATTGACATAATGGCCCACCCACTGCATATTTTCAAAAAAGTGTGGTCAACTCCAGGAGATTATCAGGCTTCATTGACTTTGCACTGCATGAAAGTATTTCAATATATGTAACGGATGCACATCGACGGTTTACAACTTTGAGAACATCTGACTGACAACTGTGCTTTACCAAGCGCTTTTTAACCCAATATTCTTTCAAAATGTTTTTGTGGGAAGAAGGGATTCCTCCAAGAATATTCCAGTGCGAAGTGAGGCGTGCGCACTAGAGTTCGGTGTTAGTATTACGCCCGATCACTTTCGGACAACACCAGTAGACACTGTATCTACCAAATATACATGCTTGTGTAGTGCAAGGGTACATAACAGGACGTGCAGGAAGGGACAACTTCCTGCACAAAAACAATCCTGAGAGGTGTTTTCCTCTTTCTGTGTGTGCTGCAGAATGGAGCACACAGCACCGATAGAAAAAGGTAAAACGAGGAGAAATAAAGTTATTTCTCCCTTTTGAGCCTCCTTTATGCCTCTCCTTGGGAGGTGTTAGTAGTGGATGCATTTCCAGGTTTATGAAGCCTTGTAAATATAGGAATGTGTCAGATTCATTGGATGTAGCACGGGAACACCCAGAGTAATACCCATGGATGCTCCTTTCACACAGAGTAATGTGTGAAAAGGAGCCATATTTACAAGGCTATGAAAAGCCACGCTGGGTGGCTTTACGGGCCCTTTGTAAATTGTAAATATGGACAGGCATACTGCGTTGCTAGTGCGTCCAAAAAGTGACGCACCAGCGGTGCATTGGGCTTGTATAAAGCCTCTGACTTCCTTGCCAGTAATGTGTGTCAGCATGTGTGTCGTAACACATCTTGAGAGAGAAATTTGTAACACCTGTAATATAAATGCTTGCCATAGAGACAAGCCCCAGTTTATGTAAAAAAGTAATGCTTTATGCATGTATAATAAATTCAGAAATAGATATTTACTAGAGATACAAGCAGGGTTGTGTGAGGTAAAAGAATTTAGTTGGGGCATTTGGACTAACCATTTCACTTAATATTAGAAAAAGAAAGAAGAACATTAGCCAAAGCCGCAGGCCTGGATTTCATGGTGGAATATTTCTTTTCAGGACTCAATATGAGCCTCTCACTTAGCCTTACTGGCCAATCTTCCAAGGGCTGAATGTTATTTGGGCCTGGTGAGTGGATTTCGGCAGGGACATATTCCACATATCGTAGAAATACCAAAATTATTAGGAAGTGGTTGTACCAGATTTTGCAGCCATAAGCAGAACGATGGCAGCTAGCAATACTACTGGGACAACAAAGCGTAATGGGGGGCTGTTGTTCTTACTAGGGCTACGTTAGAGGCTGTAATGAAGCTAGACCATAGCCTGCCCTTCTCAAGGTCATCACAGTCTGGCACGAGTGCAAAGCCTGGGTGAAGTGATATGAGGATCAATACCCTGACATTGGGTCTGTGATTCCCGTCCTTGAGCACTTGGAGGCTTAGTTGCCTGGAAAAACACCCTCAAGTGATAAAGTGCCACATGTCTTAATGGCAGAAACCTATCCGTTAATTGAAAGCCCATCAACTTTTTGATTGGACTACAACATGTTTTGCCTCCTTTGAGGGTTATCGTTCAGGTCAGGAGCGAATACCTGGGACAAATAAAACATTCTTTTACATGCACAAAACACATCTAAAAATAAATGTGTTTTGTAATCATTATTACCCTTGTAAATGGGCCACTTAGCACTCTTACATCGTGTTAGACCTGGCATCATAGGCGTGGTTCCCCCTAACATTTTGCCCTCAGACATCCTGTTTTTGCGGACTTAGTTTTTGCTGCCTTAGGACTCTGCGCACTTTACCTCAACTAACCAGTGCTAAAGTGCTTCCCTAAAACATGGTAACATTGGCTCCTACCCAATTGGCAAATTTAATTTACTAATAAGTCCCTAGTAAAGAGCACTACATATGCCCAGGGCCTGTATAATAAATGCTACTAGTGGGCCTGCAGAACTGATTGTGCCACCCACTTAAATAGTTCTTTAAACAGGACTTTGGCCTGCCACTGCAGATCCTGTGTGTGCAGGATACCCTGCCATGTCGATCTACTAAAATAAACCTTTTGACAGGTCCAACTCTTCCTTTTTAATACATATAAGTAGGCCCTAGTGCACTGCTTTCCAAACTTTTCATGTTGGTGACACACTTTTTAGACATGCATAATTTTGCGACATGGTAATGCAGTATAGCCATCGAGCACAGCGAGCGAGCCCGAACCACCTACAGGGGGGTTGTGGGGGTTCTCTCCCTGGAAAATGTAGAAAATAGTGGGTGTATTTTCAAGCAAATTTGAGTAAGCACTACACCTGGTGAGAAGGGTCAGCGCCTAAAGTTTAAATGCACCTCTATCCGGGCCGGGTGTTCTGTAGTGGGCGGAGCAGCTCTGAGGTGCTCTACACTAGAGCACACAGTTACAACATGGTCTTTGACGACATCTAAAACTGGCAATTATTTCTGGAAGAACTTCCTGGGTTGAAGACATGAATACATTCCAGGAGGTTTCATCTGAGTGTCTAACAAATCGAATATACCTCTGCCAGCACCAAAATGACTTTGGTGATTTTTGAAACTCTTCATCAAAGATGTTGTTATTTTTATTTTTTGGAAAGGGCCACAGAGTCTTTTAAAGAACTATATATAAGTCTCCGGGACAAAACGGCCTTTCTGCGTATGGACCCTCCTCCCAATTCAGTAGTGGTGTCAACAGATGGTTCCCTTGTTCACCATTTCACTAGCGAAGATAAGGTGGAAATTCAATTTGGCAGAGAGGGAGATATGTGGCATGTCTGGGACGATTATGACAACTGCAAGGGCCACGGCTCTCCTGGGTTGATAAGACAGGTCGTTGAGGAACTCAATGCAGTAATTTGCAAATTACTTATCAATAGTTCACAGGGAAGATGTAATGATGTGAAGTCCACAAGTGAAGTAGTATTTTAGAGATGCTTTATTCCAAGTTGTATAGAGAGACCCCACCAGGAGCATCCATCATGGTACTCAGCCCAGCCAACTGTAATCTCACAGGCAGGACACCAACATTCTGAAAGGTGCTTCATATAAACATTCCAATGGAGGGAGAGAAGGGTAGCATAGGGAATACCAAGATACTACATTATCCTCTCCTCTCAAACAGATAACAAAAAGCTAAAAACAGTAACGGAGAACAGAATGAAAAGAAAGCTAGAGAATTAAGTAAAAGCGGAAAAAGGAACAGTAAAAAGAGAATACTCATAAAAAGAGAATAAAGAAAGAAGAATACGAAAAACGCGTAAACCATCCTCCTTTCTTACATCATATAATCTATATAAACCATCCTCTCTTCTTATAGAACTTAAAAGGAAGGAAATAAAGGAAGACAATAAGAAAAGTGAAAGAATGAAAGAAGGTTACATTTCAAGAACAAGAAAGATGAGGAATAGAAAAGGTGAAAATTCATCAAAACACTATTACCTCTAAGCAAACTACAATATGCAATGCAAGAGATAACAGTGTAAAAGTTGCAATAAAATACATTAAATCTAAACATATTTAGCATATAAAGCATAAAAGCACATAAATAGAGAAACACAAGCTAAATATGTGGATGTAAAACTTTAAAAACTTAGGGGTATATTATCAAGGGGTTTTATCTCCGCTTTTTTGGCTTTAAAAGCCAAGAAAGCGGAGATAAAATTATCTCCCTATTACCAAGCTGTCGCTAACACCAGTTAGCGACAGCTAATAGGAGATAGCGACCATCATGGGCCCCACTTTGCATGTCAGTGATATTTATCACTAATGACATGCAAAGTGGGCGTGCCAAGATGTTAGCGACTGAAAACAGTCGCTAACATCGCTATCTCCTATTACCAACTTTTGGAGATATTCGCGCTAAGCGCGAATATCTCCAAAAGCTAACACCTGCCCTGAGCAGTTCTTAGCCATGTTATCCAATGGGAGGTGGATAACATGGCTAAGAGCATTTGCTCGATAATGCATGAATATCGCTGACTTTTCAGCGATATTCATGCATTGCGGCCGTTTTTTATCGCATTTGCGATAAACCTTGCTAATAGCAAGGTTTATCTGCGATAAAAATCGCCGGTTTGCGGCGATAATTTTTGTCTCTAAACAAGTTAGAGACAAAAACTATCGCTAGTTGTTGGTAATATACCCCTCAGATTCATAAAAGTGACGATAAACTAGCATATGTGGATAAAAACACAATAATGCTATAGGACTATAACTCAAGCATAGCTCCTCTGAAGGAGACAAAATACGCACACCCAACAGGGCATAAAACAAAAATAGACAAGGTCCGTGTGGACAACTGACATAGTGCCAGGTGGGACTAAAACCCACTTCAGTAATTTAAATTAAGTAGATGGGACTATAACCCACTACATACAAATGGGACTGAGACCCATCGCAAATACACAGAAATAGTGCAAGTGGGACTAAAACCCCTTGCAAGTAAATGGGACCTCTGTAACCCATCGCAAGTACACAGAAATTGCGCAAGTAGGACTAAAACCCACTGCAAACAAATGGGACTTGAACCCATTGTAAAAACATTGTAGACAAAACAAATGGGACTAACACCCATAGCAAATAAATGGGACTATAACCTATAGCAAATTAAACAGGTGGGACTGAGACCCACTGTGAGCAAATGGGACTAGGACCCATCGTAAAAGACATTTAGATAAAACAGATGGGACTAAGACCCTCTGTAAGAAAATGGGACTGTTACCCATTGCAAAGACATTAAATTAACACAGGTGGGACTAAAACCCACTGCAGCCTAATACCTATCCAAACAGAAAAAAAGAACAGTCTGCGGGTACACCTCCAATTTTCCAGAAAAAGACGTTAAAATAATTTGAAATAAGGACTGTAAGGCTAAAACATGCATGTTGATTAACCAAAGTTATAGGTGTGCCTGTCACCGCGATGATAGACAGGCGTGGCTTGAAGCATTTCTTGAAGATGTGAAGGAAAAAAAAAACTCACATGAATTAAAACCACAGAAGATAGATGATCACTAATTCAAAAGATGAATTCCAACTTTGGACACTAGATGGCAATGCATCCTTGAGAAGAGCATTGAAATAATGATAATTTAGTTCATGTTAAAATTACATTGTCGCTCCAATAAGCTTTAAAAATATTCCTGTAGCTCTATGATATATTTCCAAATATTAAACTGCCAAAAGAATTAAACTTACACAAAGAATGTAGGCACAGTTCAGTGACAAGAAAAATAAAGGTGTACTTCCCAAAAATTGAAGCTGAAGAGAGATTCCGGTATAGAATGTCCGGTTTCTTGAAAAGAAAAGTACTTTGCCCAAATGTTAAAGCTGAAAACAAAAGGCACTGTAGAAAGTCCGATGAATTAGGTTGACTGCCCAAACATTGAAAAGAAGAGGCAGATATAGGAAGAAAAGATCTTCACATTGCCATGCTGAAGTTGAAAAAACAAAAACTTTATTGACTTTACAATGGTTGGCGGAGTAACGGAGGGCACTATCAGCCATCCCAAAGAATGGAGAAAGCCTGGAACAGCCAACTACAAGATGGAGGGACGTATAGAAGACGTACGCCGAGTTGCTCACGGCGCGCTCCTGCTTCCAAACATCTTTCGACAGCCTTGTAGATCGTGATGAGAAGATGACGTCATGGAAGGCTGAATGAACTCTGCCCGGCACGATTAGCAAGGTGAGGTGCGCGAGCCACATTTGAATTTTCAAAATGAAGCGTAACTGTAAACTCTTGCCAGCCATACATGAAGAATACATGAGCAACTAATACACAGTAAATATAATGTATTCTCCTACCAGATGGCTTTTAATTGGTAGACAAACCAAAAGGAGGCAAGATGCAGACACAGTTTTCTTTTTCCTTACTTCACTCGCTTCTATAAATGTTTCATACCGGGTTGACAGTTAAAAGGCAGACACTGCCAATCTCGAGCATTTCTTTTTAACTCATCACTCGCTTTTTAGATTTGCCAATTAAAATGTCCTTGTACAAAACAAGTAACACTGCAATAACCTCAGCATTGGGCACAAAATGACACACAATGAATAGCAAATCCACAACAAGAAGCTTTAGAAAAACACCTCCAGAGCCATTCAGTATCAAAGTCTACCATGAATGTACAGCCACAAAACTGGATGCCTTTCGCCAAAAAAGTAAATTTTAACCCCGCACTGGTGGGCAAAAACAAGCACAACCACTGATTACCTTCTTTTCTTAAGCACTGCATACGTTTCTTGTTGAAGCTTGGCTTTCTTGTGGCTTTGAAGGATTTAGAAGAGGCGAACCATAGGCAGCTTGTTGAGTAATTACCATGTGATGAAAATACACGAACCCAGCACAGAATGAGCAAATGCTTGTTGCTAGAAAGGCTTACCCTCACAGGGGGACAGCTACAGTCACTCAATAGACTCTCCAGACGCTTGAACAACTGGTGGACTGCTGTGGGCGACCGGTGGCAGGTCACTGGTGGGGTCAAAACGCCAGTTGGGGTAGTTTTTCTAGTTGCAGGAGGTCTTTTCTTAATTTGTAAATTTCTTTCTTAAAATCTTGTAGTTTGAAGTACTTCTTGACTTGACAAACGTAGGTTCTTTCTTTAGATCGTCGCCATGAATGTAATGATGTGAAGTCCACAAGTGAAGTAGTATTTTAGAGATGCTTTATTCCAAGTTGTATAGAGAGACCCCACCAGGAGCATCCATCATGGTACTCAGCCCAGCCAACTGTAATCTCACAGGCAGGACACCAACATTCTGAAAGGTGCTTCATATGAATATTCCAATGGAGGGAGAGAAGGGTAGCATAGGGAATACCAAGATACTACAGAAGATTTTATACAAGTCCTAAATGAGAGAACAATGGTATTCAGGTCATGAGTGCAGCTGAAGACCCGTCCATAGTGGCTGCATATGGATATTGCAACACAAAAAGATGGTGGACGGAATGTTGAACATTGTCAAACATTCACCACCAGTCACAGATCTGAGTTTTTTATTTAAAGACATCTTTTATTGTTTACTGCTGAGCAAAATAGCAACACAAGTGAAAATGATACAAGACTCACAGCCATCCCCCAACATTAGACATCTAGTAAGAAGTTATTGTAGATCAAACCCCATAGAAATCATGTACATTATGTCTCTATACACCACAGCACCCGTAACAGGAGTAACCTCACCTCATCCTCAAAAGAAAAGTCTTGTTCCCCCCGTCAAACAAATTTAGTCAACAGCACCCCCAAACCTGCAGATCATCTTCCACTTTATCATCATGTCTACATTTTACGGAGGCGTACTTCCTCCGCCACTGCCTACTCACACACATCCCCCTACCAAACCTCGAGACTAGCCCCACCCTGCCACATCCAGGTAAAAGCAACTCCCCTCTGTGCCAACAAAAATACCAAATGTAAACATTTTAATTCCATCTTTCTGCCTTTATGCTTTTTAATAGCGCCCAACAGGCAAACAACCGGTTCCAGCTCCATCTCGGGGCCAATGACCGTGGCCACCTGCCTCGATACAGATTCCCAGGCCAGGTGCAGGAACGACGTCACCTGTGCCTGACACCGGTAACAACTTCTAGGCCTACTGGGGTCAATCCTGTGAGGCAGCACCGGAGTGATATACATACAGTGCAAGAAATTAAAACGCATCAACTTATTACACTATGGAAGCAATCCCATCCGCGGGGATAGGGGATTCCTCCTTCAGGCCTCTTCATTCATGCCCTTTTGGATACCTGGTAGTGCTGCTCCACTGCTTTTGGAAGCTAAACGTTTACTTTATTGAAGCTTGTGTCAATTTATTCCAATGTGCTATCTTTCCATGTTGTCATTGATGTCGCAGTCTGAAGTGATGCCAATTAGTTTGCACTAATACGAATTTTCAAAACTTGAACTCTCTCTGGCTTGTCCTATTGCGCAGGACCGGTGGTGAGCATGCTGCACCTCCAAGTAAGCCATTTAACTTCCAGGGATGATACTACATTAAAATGTGCATTTAATGTTGTGTTATATACCACAGAAGTTCCCATGTTGGAACATTAGTCTTGTTCAACTGTTTCTGTTCATGAATGGTGTCTTTCTGTGGACTGCGATCACTGCTAGTGTCTAGTAAAGGACCAGCGTATATTCAAACAACAGATTAGGCAGAAAGGAGCAGTCTATGCCCTACCTTAGAACTTGAACACCCGTACTTATGAGAAGTCACCGAATCTCAAGGCCTTACGCCAAGGCCACCGGATTGTTCTCGGGGCCCGCCGTTTCCTCCTCGTCCCCGGGCTAACACTCCTGCCGGGAATGGCTCTGCGGACCGAACTGCGCATGTGCCGCACGCACACGCTCGCCTAAAAGTCTCCCTTTCCTTTCTCCGCATACGTCTGGCGTACTAACTGCACAGTAACGCGACACACCCACCATTTGCAGGTGACACAGTACTGTGTCGCGACACAGAGTTTGGAAATCTCTGCCTTAGTGTATGCACTGGACAGCCCAGAGGGCAGGGTGCAATTTATTTAAAAAGTAGGACATGTGCTTTTAAGTTTTAGATGTCCTGGAAGTGAAAAACTCTGCAAGGCCTATATCTCACATAAGATAACATTTCAATTACCTTATTACATTTTATAAGTGTAATTTCCAAATAGGAAAATATGAAAGTTTCAAGTTTAGTGTCTCTGGAATCTTAATTTAAAATCATAATTTATGGTGAAGTCGGATTTTATATTACAGTTATGAAAGTGCCACTTTCAGAAAGTTGCAAAAGGAACAAGAAATGGACAGAATGCTGAACAATGTCATTCACCTCCAGTACAGAGATCTGAGCCTAAATCCATAGTTTTTTTGCACACCATGTCATTCCAGTTTAGACCCAGCCATATGCAAATCAGTCTTGACCCTGCTCCCCATGGAAACAGTGCAGTCTGAACTGCCAGGCAAGGTCATACCTGGAACAGAAGCAAGCACCCTGGGACCAGTTTCAGAGTATTACCCCTCATCAGTCAGGGTAGCTTGACTCCAGTGGCATGGTAAGCACGGGACCCATGCCTGGGCATACTCTTTCCACTTAGGGCGACAAATGCAAAAAGAACAAGTGATGGATGAAATGCTGAACAATGTCAAACATTCACCCCCAGTACAGAGATAAGGACCTAAATCCATCATATTTTTGCACAACATGCCATTCCAGTGTAAACCAAGCCATATGCAAGTCAATCTTGACCCTGCTCCCCACAGAAACAGTCCAGCCCAAACTGCCAGGCCAGGTCCTCTCTGGACTGGAAACAAGTGTCCTGGTACCGGTTTTGGGGTATCGTCTCTCATCAGCTAGGCTAGCTTGAATCCAGAGGCATGGTGAGCACGGGGACCCACGTCTGGGCATATCCGTCCCACTCGGGGCGACGAATGCTAAAAAAAACAGATGAGGGACGGAATGCTGGACAAATCAAACATTTACCCCCAGTCACAGGGAGGACCTGGCCTGGCAGTTCAGGCTGAAATGTTCTCATGAGGAGCATGGTCAAGACTGATTTGCATATGGCCGCGTCCAAACTGGAATGACGTGGCAAGCAAAAAAATGATGGTTTTAACCTGGATCTGCTGTAATGGGTGTCATGTGGGTAGGAAATGTTGTAAGAGACCTCTGACCAGTGTTATGTGGTCGGGAGGTAGGAGAGGGAAGTTATTGTTTTGGTAGTGGGTATTGTTCCACGTGTGGAAGCACCCATGTCTCTACCTTTGGAATACCTATTAGGGTCTTTAAAGATGTTGTGCATATGCCTAAGCATGCCATTTAGTATTGGGAGATATTGTGTTGCCCTGTGAGTGGAGGAAGGGTCTCGAAGAGGAAATCCTCTTCTAAGGGCTCTTTATGGAGTTCCACTTGATGAAAAGAAGCAGCTCTCCTTATAAGCTCATGTTAAGTCATCAGGAGGGGAAGGTCGAGCTGGATTGAGATCTGGGTTTGTGCCCCCTTGAGGATCAATATCACAAGTATCCCAGGGGTCAATATGTGGTGGTGTAGCATGCACATATGTATCAGAATGTGGAGACCCCTGAGGTGAAATATCCAGTGGGTCCCCTGTAGAATGTGGTGGAGTTAGTGAGGGTGGTGCAAGAAGTAAAGGAGTGGCGGCCGTGTCGGCCTTCTTGATGTGTGTTGTAGGAACTGGTACATCCAGAACCTAGGGCCGTTTTCCAAAAACGACCCTGTAACAAAAACGGCCCCCAGAGGCCCACAACCGGCCCCTCCACCCATGTGGCGCACCTGGGGATTGCCCGGTGCCCGCAACGGCCAGTCCGGACCTGTCTCTCACTCAAACACATTACGCACACCAGCTTAAGCGCCAAGCTTCCTGTCTTACTAAAAACCCTACATCCAGACTTATTCAGGACTATTGATTCAAACTGCTTGTTTTAATTTACATAATGTTCTCAGCGTACACTGGTTACTTCATAAATGAGTGTCTCCATGTTACCACCTTCAGAGTAACAGCAATACTACTATTTTATCAAATTCTTACTTGGTAGCTCCGTCATCATAGGTGGATATTAGCAGAATGTGTCCTTTGGGGGCGTCGTTAATGAATTTCACCATTGGTCCTGAAAAGTCTGTCAAAACAAAACGAAGAAACATTTTACTCACCTACATTTACCATCCTCTCACAACACTTATCTCGACAGACCTCTCACTCAGTGCAAGGGAAAGTGACAGTGTTCAATGAGTTGTCCTGGAGCTTGTGACTGTATTTTTAATAATTTAAAATGAACTATTTTAGAAGTTAAGACAAACGTAGTTAGAAAGACTTCCTCAGATCCGAGCCACTCAGCTTACAAAATATTCATAAAACTTACAGGCTTGCAGTCATTTAATTTTACATTGAATCAGGTGTGTTTTATGCAACTAGGATAATGTATCACGCTTTTCCATAGTATCTGGTGTACCACCAGCCCGCTGATTTGTACACAGCTTTGACAAAACGTGTACAAACTAATTCTACAAGTCTCTTAGGAGTCAACCCTTTTCTGCGCAGAGAAAAAACTGAAGAGAGTTACAAAGGTATGATTCTTTTAACTCTCTCACAGTCCCTGCAGAAGTGTTATTTATATTTTTGCTATTAATTACTCTGCAGCATGGCAGGCATTACAGAGAATTTTCAAATTATATTGTCGGCTCTGCAACGACAGCAGGCCTCATACAGCATTTTTTTTTTGCCTTTCTTTGGTACAAGGAGATCTTTTTCACTTCATTTTGTGCCATGCGAAGACCGCCCCATCGTATAGAGCATGGGTACTCACAAACTTTCTCTCGGGGGGCCAAATTTACAGTGTGGTTTGTGGCTGAGGGCCGCACCGGTGGGGGTGGGGTCAGAGGGGGAGGGGGCGGGGCTAAAGCAAACAAAAATTGTGACCATGAGGTTAAACACAGGTCCCTGCAGCAGACACCTTCGTCCACTGAGCCACCAGACCCAGCATACACACATCTTTCTCTCTCTCCCTCTTTCTCTCCCTCCTTCTCTCTCTCTCCCTCTCTCTGTGTCTCCCTCCCTCCGTGTCTCCCTCCCTCCCTGTCTCCCACTCTCCCTCTGTGTCTCCCTCCCAGTGCCCCACTCTCCCTCTGTGTCTCCCTCCCTGTCTCCCACTCTCTGTTTCCCTCCCTCTGTGTCTCCCTCCCTGTCTCCCACTCTCCCTCTGTGTCTCCCTCCCTGTCTCCCACTCTCCCTCTGTGTCTCCCTCCCTGTCTCCCACTCTCCCTCTGTGTCTCCCTCCCTGTCTCCCACTCTCCCTCTGTGTCTCCCTCCCTGTCTCCCACTCTCCCTCTGTATCTCACTCCCTGTCTCCCACTCTCCCTCTGTGTCTCCCTCCCTGTCTCCCACTCTCCCTCTGTGTCTCCCTCCCAGTGCCCCACTCTCCCTCTGTGTCTCCCTCTCTGTTTCCCTCCCTCTGTGTCTCCCTCCGTCCCTCTGTGTCTCCCTCCGTGTCTCCCTCCCTCTGTGTCTCCCTCCCTGTCTCCCACTCTCTGTTTCCCTCCCTCGCTCTGTGTCTCCCTCCCTCTGTGTCTCCCTCCCTGTCTCCCACTCTCTGTTTCCCTCCCTCGCTCTGTGTCTCCCTCCCTCCGTGTCTCCCTCCCTCCCTGTCTCCCACTCTCCCTCTGTGTCTCCCTCCCAGTCTCCCACTCTCCCTCTGTGTCTCCCTCCCAGTCTCCCACTCTCTGGTTCCCTCCCTCTGTGTCTCCCTCCCTCCCTCTGTGTCTCCATCCCGGTGTGTCTCCCTCCCTGTCTCCCACTCTCCCTCTGTGTCTCCCTCCCTGTCTCCCACTCTCCCTCTGTGTCTCCCTCCCTGTCTCCCACTCTCCCTCTGTATCTCACTCCCTGTCTCCCACTCTCCCTGTGTCTCCCTTCCTGTCTCCCACTCCCCCTCTGTGTCTCCCTCCCAGTCTCCCACTCTCCCTCTGTGTCTCCCTCCCTGCCTCCCACTCTCTGTTTCCCTCCCTCTGTGTCTCCCTCCCTCCCCCCCTCCCTCCCTCTGTGTCTCCCTCTGTGTCTCCCTCCCTGTCTCCCACTCTGTTTCCCTCCCTCCCTCTGTGTCTACCTCCCTCCCTCTGTATCTCCCTCCCTCCCTCCCTGTCTCCCACTCTCTGTTTCCCTCCCTCCCTCTGTGTCTCCCTCCCTCCCTGTCTCCCTCTCTCCCTCTGTGTCTCCCTCGCTCCCTCCCTCTGTGTCTCCCTCCCTCCCTCTGTGTCTCCTTCCCTGTCTCCCACTCTGTTTCCCTCCCTCCCTCTGTGTCTACCTCCCTCCCTCTGTATCTCCCTCCCTCCCTCCCTGTCTCCCACTCTCTGTTTCCCTCCCTCCCTCTGTATCTCCCTCCCTCCCTCCCTGTCTCCCACTCTCTGTTTCCCTCCCTCCCCCTGTGTCTCCCTCCCTCCCTCCCTCTGTGACTCCCTCCCTCCCTCTGTGTCTCCCTCTCTCCCTCTGTGTCTCCCTCCCTCCCTCCCTCTGTGTCTCCCTCCCTCCCTCTGTGTCTCCCTCCCTCCCTCTCTGTCCTCTCACCTGTGTGTGTGTGTGTGTCTGCCCTCAGCTCGGGCTGAGACAGCTTCCCCGGCCGCGCGCACACAGCCCCACCAAGTACTTCATGGGTCTTTAAAAGACCATTTCCATGTTAATTAGGCTTTGTTGAATTTCACCTCTTAGGCCCCTGCAGCTCCCCTCTGACAATCACTGGAATCCCCCGGCGCTGCTGCGGCTGTATTTGCGAACACTATTTAATTTATTTATTTTTAAACACAGGTGTCTGCAATGTCCGCGGGCCGCCCAGGAAGGCTTGCCGGGCCGCTACCGGCCCGCGGGCCGTACTATGAGTACCCCTCTATACTATAGAGCATGTCATACAGTCCCCACGTGGTTTCTTTATTCTTTGCGGGGGGGAGGAGGGAGCGGGGCAGTGCTTGCAGAGTGAGAGGAAGGTGACATCTGTCAGCTTCTGGCGTCAGTCTCCTCCATGCAATGTCTGTGAAGGCGGAAGGGGCGGTTAGCCCACACCCTGATTTAATTGTGAGATTCCCGGGCACATGGTTCAGAGCATTCCGGTCCAGGCCTGCCAAGTATCATGCAACGGACGTGACACTAACGCATTTCAGTGTGGTGTTCCGCATCACCGCACTGAAATGCATTGTCACACATTTTTAAATGGCACTGTCTCTCTGCTGTACCTGCAGCGCTTCCCAGACTGCTAGCGCACGCCGGTGTTTCGTCGTTTTCCACTCCCCGTCTGTATGCCCTCCCCCCTCGCTTTTTCGCAGGTGTGTCATCGTGCCCATGCCTACTATGGAAAATGATGTATTTTTAAGCTCCCCTTGTTTTAACGTTTTATTGCGAATCAACAGTAGTGCAGGATGTTGTCCTTCCGGCCTCCCAAGGCCACCAGGACGTCACCCCTGTGGATAACAGGTTACTGAATACATAATGTGAGTTGTTGATTATCAAGTATGAGTGACCCAGCAGGGGTTTGGGCAGCAATGTGGGGGTAGACGAGTGTTGAGGCTCCGGGAGTGAGGAGGGCTGTGAGGTCTGAAAGGAATGGGAGAGGAGTGCAGAGAGTACCCGCAAGTTGTGGGACAAGGATAGGGAACTTGGATGGGCCTTGTCCAAGAAGTAGGGTGAGCCTCACTTTGCAGGCCTGCAATACGATAATGTCTATTCAAAGTTCAAAAAGCTCTCAAATGCAATTGGATGGCTGTCTTTTGCTCTGGCACCTATCACCAGACTCAAGAACCAGTTTAGTGGATTGTCAAACTATGTTGTGAAAAATACTGAAAGACAAGTGACTGTACGATAAAGATGCAGGAAATGGAGGATAAAGATAAATCATCATAGAGTGAGAAAATGCTGTTATTTGTTGGAAAAAACAGGCAAAGCATGGCATTATGAGGTAGAAGCAGGATGAGACATGGACACTTGAGCCAAGAAGACACACTACTGTAATGCACACACATGAAATAACCCTTTGATGTGATGAGGGACAGATTGAGGCAGAATGCAAAAGGCAGACATCAGAAGTAAAGTCCTCAGTCATGGGCCCATTTCAAAAAGTTAGCTGACAGGAATAGATGTGACTTCCTCCTGAAATTCATCAGAAAACCAAAAATAAAACCACGCCAACTCACAAAAGTATCTTTGTATATTGGGGCAGACGGCAGTGGGGAATGAAGCCCAAACACCAAGCCAGACCAGCGGAGGCAATGAGGTGGCTGCAGAGCCCTGCCAAGTATCACACGTCAAGGGTTAGACTAACACATTTTAGTGCTGTTGTCCGCATCAACACACTAAAATGCATTAGTCACACATTTATAGCACCCAGGGATCACCACGAGGTGTGTTCAACAAAGCTGCTCTTTTATCCATTCAAGCAGTCTGCAGTGTGTCCTGCAAGCAGTGGGTGCCGTGCTGGGGAGAGCCTGCTGTGTTAAACACAGGCATCTGTCTCTACATTACAGTACTGTAGGCACCATGAGGGCCCGGGATTGCCTCAATGAAGGCGAGCCTGGCCCATCGGAGTAGCAAGGTCAGGTGGTACCCGGTGAGGAAAATTTCTTGTCACCCCCGGCTTGACAAAATGGCAAAAATATGTGTTTAAAACACATATTTTTGCCATTATGTCACCCTCTCAGTGATAACACCGGGGGTGGCCCGCACCCACCACACCCCACCTTCCTACGCCGCTGGCCCGGCCACCTCTGAGTGTGTCTCTGCCTACAGCCCCATATACACAATGGCAGAAACATCTCTTTGAAGACTAGACATGTGGCAAATGCTGTGCTGTGCAGGTGCACAAGGACACAGATTTTCAAGCCAACCCAAGTTGCTCTTCTTTCATTTCACCATTGGCCCTCGTCATCTCACTCTCCAAACCTGTGGCAGAGGGACACAGCTCAACTAGCCTCTGGTGACTCTCCTCCCTCACCGCGTGGTTCCTGCAGGTTTGAGCATAGCCCAACATGACTCTACTGTTTTTTTCGTGCTCTTGCTTAAGCTAGAGTTGGCACCTTTCCACGAAAAAATACCAGCCAGTTGTTGTTTTAAGAGACTGAAAAGGCCAGGGTATGATACTAAATGGGACTGTAAACAAAATCATATATATTTATTTGTAACATCACTTTTCTCCCATTTTTTACCTTTAATTATTAATCAGGGATGATTCATTAACGCAGTTCTAGAACACATTTAAAAGGGTTTGCTATTTAGATTTGCTGTTTGACGTAGTCCAGATAATGGGTTATACTGGGTTTCGGTAATTATGCTTATTTTTGTACCGGCTGATACAGCAAAATACAGGTGGTGCCAGTAGAAAACCGGCCTGCTGGCAAACCTAGCCTCAGCAGTCCCCATCCCCGAGCATTTCGCCACAACGCGACATGGGGCTTGCCAGCACTGAACCCTTCTCCTGTCCTCCATGTGTGTTGTCCGAGCAAGGGCTAGGCTGCAGTGCCCTGTGTCCATCCCAGGCGAGTGGAGTAGCCTTTCAGGGGCACTGGCGTGACCCACCTTGCTGCAGCTGGCAACCATTGCACTTACCAGACAGGTCAATTGGGTCAATGACTTACTCACTAGCAGCAGCGGTGGTTAAAGCCCCTGAGAGCCTTGTCTGCCGCCCTATTTGCCAGTATGACAATGTATGGAGCAGCACTGAAGCGCTTCAAGACACAGCCAATCCGCCCTACCAGCAGCAAGCTAGTGCCAGATTTGCAGCACAAGCCTCTCAAGAGAGAGCCTGCCTCCTTACCACTGTTATGGTGGCACCAGCTTGCAGCATCACTGCGGCAATTTAGCAGAGCAAATGTGACTGAGTAGGACTTCTGTAGACACAGAAGGCGAGAGTCCAGCAGAGCACAGAGGTTTAGTGCTGTACAATCATGGGGGCTATGATGATGCCCGGTATAGTGTTTCCGGGGTCGTAGACATCACATTCCTTAAAGGACAAAGTATTCTACAGCTATTTTGGTATTTCATCTTCAGGTAACTATATATTAAAAGCAACCATAATGCATTTTAAATAAAAGATGGCTATAAATCAGCAAGTTAGATTGATGGGAAAATGCATTTTTTTTCTTACACACCCCAATCACAGATCTGGATTTAAATCCATCACTTTTTTGCTCGCCATGCCATTCAACTGGATCCAAGCTAGCCTGGAAGATGAGGGGTGATACCTTGAAATCGGTTCCAGAATGCTTGTTTCTGGTCCAGGGAGGACCTGGCCTGGCAATACGAGCTGGACTGTTCCAATGGGTAGCAGGACCAATACTGATTTGCGTATGGCTGGATCCAAACTGGGGTGGCGTGGGGAGCATAAATACGATGGATTAAATCCAAATCTGTGAATGTGGTAATTGCTTGATTTCTTCAGCATTCCGTCCATCATCTGTTCTTTTTGCTTTTGTTGCCCTAAGTGAGAAGGGCATACCCATACGTGGGTCCTGTGCTCACTGTGCCACTGGATTTAAGCTAGCCTGACTGATGAGGGGCGTTACCTTGAAACCGGTCCCAGGATGCTTGTTTCTGGTCCAGGGAGGACCTGGCCTGGCAATTCGGGCTGGACTGTTCCCATGAGGAGCAGGGTCAAGACTGATATGCATATGGCTAGATTCAAACTGGGGTGGCGTGGTGAGCAACTAAATGATGGATTAAACCTAGATCTGTGACTGGGGGTGAATGTTTGATCTGCTCAGCATTCCCGCGATCATCTGTTCTTTTTGCTGAAGGTAACAGGAGGCACAATCAGCCTTTACTTTGCCAGCGGTTGATCAGCTTTCTCTCCAGCAGAGATGATAACAGCAGATTAAACAATTTTCTGTTGGACAATACGTTCCTTATTTGAAACAGGTAAGATATTGTGAACCAACTTAGCAGCTCAAATTAGGCTTTTTGATGCAGTTTAACTTATAAAGCCAAATGTATGGGGTGGGATTAATGTACAGGTAAAACAGCCACTTTGCTACAATATTTTTTGCTGTTCACATTGCTCGTTAATGTTGCTGCCGCTATTCCTTTGTACTACATGTTGGGTTATAGTTACAAACTAGGATATAATTTAAATTTGTAAGTAAATCTTTAAAATGCACCTCTATAGAATATAACTGCTGTGTCTTGTTATTTAGTAAAAGTCCGTTTTAAGTAATATGTGTATTATTGTAGAACCTTTACATTGTTTGTGTTAATCTGGGAGTGTTGATTTCAGGAAACTAAATCACTTAGAAATGAATAATTTTATTTTCTTGGGCATCTCACTTTTGTAGTATTGTTAATAATGGATCTCAATTGCACAACGGCGTTATTTACTATTGATAGGGCTACCATCCTCAGAGTGGTCTTCCCCCAACTTTTTGCCTGCTTACCTCCATTTTTTCCTGTATCTTTTTGTTAGCCAAAGGACTCTGAACACGTTACCACTGCTAAACAGTGCTAAAGTGCACGTGTTACTCAACTAAAACATGGTGACATTGGTGTATACCTGATTGGCATATTTAACCCGTTGGCCGCTGCCGCGATTCCGCGGCAGTGCGGCCGTTTTAAAAAACAGGCGAGGCTGCGTCGGCCGTTGAACGTGCGCAGCACCAGCCAGGTAGTGCTCCGAACGTTCAACAGCCGACTGCAGCACTCGGGTTAAGTTACCTGTAAGTCCCCTGTAAGTGGTATACCTTATACCTAGGGCCAGTAATCTAAATGCTCCTAGTGGGCCTGCAGCGCTGGTTGTGCCTCCCACACAAGTAGACTTTCAAACTTGTCTCAGACAGGCCATTGCAAGCCCTGTGTGTGCAGTTTACTGTCACTGCTCATTGGTATTTACAGCCACTTGCCAAGCTTCCCTTTTATTATACATAGGTCATCCCTAAAGTAGGCCCTGAGTAGCCCGAAGGGCAGGGTGAAGTGAAAGTAAAAGGTAGTATGTGTACTTTCAAGTTTTACATGTCCTGATAGTGAAAAACAGCTAAATCTGTTTTTTCACAACTGTGAGGTATACTCCTTTCATAGGCTAGCATAAGTAGTTACTTAAAACACTTTAAAGCTATAATTCCTGATTAGAAATGAATAGCTAAATTATGTTTCCTATCTTTCGAATGGTAATGATAAATCTCTTTAGTGGTAAAGTTGGATTTGACATTAATATTTTAAAAATGCAACTTTTAGAACGTGGACATTTCTCTACTCTTAATTTAGCTCTGTGTCCCTGCAGCCTGTCTCCAAGACAGGTCTGGGCTTGGTGAAAGCTACACATTTTTTGCATTTCTACAAAAACAGGAAGGGTGGGTATGAAGAGGACTCATCTACATTCATCTACAGTTTGATTGCCTTACTGGGAAGGAAGGCGGAGAAGGAGCTCACACTTACATCTGAACAGGCTGTGTCTTGTCCCCACACAAAGGATAGCCTGACAGACAGGGCTGGGATGAAAAGGGACCTGTGCACTTCAAGGAACTGCTTGAAGTCACCCCCACTTCAAAGGCTTATTTGGTTATAAGTACTAGATCTCTGACTCTGCCATAAGAGTACACTTCTGGACATGGGAAGAACTCTGGTGGGGTGAACACTACTGTGCTGTAAGAATTGCCTCTTTGCCTTGACTGATTGGTCTGAGGAACTGCTTCTCTGCTTTGCTGAGCAGCCCTGGTGCCTCCTGAGCTCTGTGATGCTGAGGACAAGGACTGGACCCATCGCACTTGAACCCACAGTGACTCCAAGGGTTTTCCTCCTGTTTTCCGACGTCTCAGGGACACAAAAGACTACCTCCAATTCTGCTGGTGCTTCTGGTCCCTGCCACTGTAAGTCCTACCCTTGCTTGAGGTGCCCCAGTCCTGGGCCTCAGAAGTGGGTTCTTCAGCTGTTTTGCTACCCAACTGGCACATCATCACCTCTGCTCTTACAACAACGCATTGCCTGCATCTAAATGGTACTCGACGATAATGCAGCGACGTGACTGAATGGAAAGAATGATGCATCGTGCCCTCAGCGTCGACGCTTTGCTCCATCCAAGGTACTTTTTCAGTAGGACCTGAGAGAGTCTTGTAGCTGACCTGCCCTCCCTTGCGGTTGGCCTGGAGTTTTGATTTACCCTGGTCTCGCGTGACCTAAAGTAACCTTTTAGCCCAGTTTTTGCATTTAGTCTTTAAAAATTTGTATCTTGATTTCTATTGATAGCATTTTTATTGTTTTGATCTTGTTTATTCAAATAATATTATCTATTTTTCTATACCTGTGTGGAATCTTTTTGTGGTATATATTTATTGTGTTACTGTGGGTTGCACACATACTTTACACATTGCCTCTTCGGTTAAGCCTGCCTGCTCTGTGCCAAGCTACCAGAGGGTGAGCACAGGTTAATTTAAAGTGTGTACCTAGCTTACCCTGACTAGGATTGTGGTCCCTACTTGGACAGGGTGCAAACCTTTGCCAACTGGAGACCCAATTTCTAACAACTACCAATTAAAAAAAAGAGAAAATATAAGCTATCCTGGTGATTTGCATTATGCTCTTTTGCACTGAGAAATTGCTGCAGAACAAACAAAAGAGTACTGTAAATATGCTTGGACACAGTAAGTGATACTTAATTATGCAAAACATATTTACCTCCTTCATACATGTCAAAAACTTTGGTATCCACAACCTTTCCTGTAGCGTCTGAAAGAAAGAACAAACATAACATTTGATTGTTAAAACCGTTTTTATCAAGCAGCAGCACAGAAAGTAAGATGTAATATTTACAAGCATGTATTCATTGCTTACAGTTGGCCTGATGGCTTAAAGGTGTGCAGAAAATGAGAATTACAAAGATTGAGCAACAACAAAATTAAAACAAAAAACAGAATTATAAACATAAACCTACAAAAAGCAGAATATATAAAAACTAAACAAGTAGTGAAAATAAATGTGCGGGTTAGGTTGGTGTATGAGATGATATTCAGGTGAGGGACAGGTTTCAGGGGTGTTTTATGGTTAGTATCTGAGTAAATTACTGTGTGAGGGATAATTAAAGGTGTACTGGGTCTGATTAAGGTAGGAGTAAAGCTTGGGGTTAGAGTTAGGAATTGGTAATAAACTGAGTTAGAATAGCACTAAATTTAGCGGTTGGCGTAAAGTTAGTGTTTTAGATGTGTAAAGGTATGTGTTATGTTTGGAGTACTAATTTGTACCAAGGATGAGTAAGGAATGATGTAAAGGATGGTGTATTAAGGAGCTTGAAAAGTTTGGCATGGGAGGTGGCTTAAGGGTATTGCCTACTAAATGGTGAAAACAGCATGATTTATGGGGAAACAAGATAGGGTGAGGGTTAACTAGTAACAGTCTAGAAGATAGTTTAATAGATTAATTTACAATTCTCAAATTTAGTAGTAAATTTGGGCCTTTTAACCTCAACATTTTTGTATTTTCTGTAGATATACATGCTATCCTCTACTGTTTTGAAAATGACTCTTTTGTAAACTATTTTGTTACAGGCAATCAGCTACAAATCAGCGAGATGGAGGAGGAGCTTCGCGGGCATCAAAGATGGCCGTGAGCACAGAGCTCCCCGGACCCGCGCCGCCCTTCACGGATATCCTGACTACATCCTGATTTTAATGACGGGCTTTTGTTCGTATATATCCTTGCTGATCATTTTGTCCTTCGAAAAATTGAATTCGGACGCTGGGGTCCACTTTTACATCGCAGCTGCTTTTTGCGGCCCGACCCGAGGCATACCGGTGGCTCAGTTTCCTGGCAGGCCGTGGAGTAATTGAACAACAGCGGCCGAAGGGGTCCCCTCGGGTCGACCCCCCTCCTGACTTTCGGTTTTGTTTCCTACTCCCGGCTCGGATTGACGGAAGCACAGCCCTTATCTAACTTCGGCTGGCCTGGCGTCTCTTTGCTGTTCGTGCTGCCCCTACTGAGAGCCCACACTCCAGCTTTTTGGTGCCGCTGCACGTCTGATCTGGCTTTGTCGTCTGTTTGGACACTTCACGATCGGCCACTTTCACCAGGTCGCGAGGACCCCTCCGGGTCCCTTTTCCAATATGGCCACCGGACCAGCTCACGAGAGGCGCAAGATCAAAACACCACACCGTGGGGGCAAGACCCAGACTAACATTATGGATCACTATTCGCAGTTAAAGGGGTCCCCTGGCGGTTCTACTCGCACTTCAGATGATCCCAAGGTTGTCTCTTCAACGCCTTCGGACGTATCCTTACAAGACGTCATGGGCGCCATTGCCAACATGCAGGCCTCCATGGCACAGCAATACGAGGCCCTTGTCTCTAAGATCGACACGGTGGCCGTTGACATCACGCTGATTAGAGCAGATCTGGCGAAGACCAATGAGAGGGTCCAGTCATTGGATCTGAAGACCTCTAGTCTCATTACGGGTGTCTCGGAGGCCCAGACGGAGATTGGTAATCTGCGTTCATCCCACGACCTGATGGCTCGTCGTCTCGAGGATTACGAAAACAGGGCTCGCCGCAATAATGTTCGCCTTATCGGTGTTCCGGAGAATCCCGAGATACTAGCGGTTGATCTTTTGGTGGAGGATCTGGTCATGAACTATCTTGCTCCCACAGGACATAGCAAGTTCTTTGCAATTGAACGCGCTCATCGAGTCCCAGGCGGGAAGGCGAAGTTGGGCGCTCCCCCGCGGCCCATTATTGCCAGATTGTCCAGATTGTTCCACTTTAGAGATCGGGATGCTATTTTTCAGGCCTCACGGGATAAGGGCCCAGTGAAATTTGAAAATGCCTCTGTTTCCTTTTATCCTGACTTTTCACGGCTTGCCCAGAGACAAAGGCAGAGTTTCCAGGGAGTAAAGAGACGATTGCGGGACTTGGGCCTCAAGTACGCCATGTTGTTCCCGACCAGTCTTTGGATTGAATATGGGGACTGTACATTTTTTTTTGATCGCCCTGAAAATGTTAGTGACTGGCTTGACTCCCTGCCTAGAAGAGACGAACGTACTGGGCACCCCGGAGGTGCCGTCGGTGGAGCGCCAGAGTGAAAGCTGTGTCGTGGATTCTGGCGTCTGAACTTTTGCTGCTCTTCAGCTGAGTCTGGACTTTGATCTTTCTGTTTTTTCAGTCTAGATTGGCCTGGGGGTGGCGGGGGGTGACTGGGGACTCTTCCTCCTCCTGGGTTCTTTGCGTAGCTTAGTTTGATAATGGGGCGTCAGGCACACTGCAAGTTGGGGTGGCTTATGAGTCGTACGCAGGGGTGCCAGGGTGGGGGGTGTTGTAACGGGATCAAGTTGGGGGTGGAGGGGGGTGTGTATCCGTTTTCTTTTGTTCACAAGGCATCGTATTGTTTTCTTCCTTGTCTCTGATCGTTGGGTTTTGTGTGGGTTCTGCTTTGCCTATCTCTTGGGGATGGGGGGTGGCGAGTTGAGACTGCTATCCTGGAATGTCAATGGCCTGGGTGACAGGATAAAGCGAGGGATCGTGTTGCGCTTCCTTAGGCGTCATACGCCCGATATAGTCCTTTTGCAAGAGACGCATTTAATAGGTAATGCGTGTCAGGCCTTGAATAGGTGCGGATACCGACTGGTGGCCCACTCTGGGTTTACTTCTGGTTCCAGGGGGGCTGGTATTCTTGTCCGGTCCTCTCTCCCTCTCGAAGTTGATGACGTGAGGATTGATGACAGGGGGGCGCTACGCGGCGCTCACTGGTAGATGGGAGGGGAAGACATTATCCATACTCTCTGTGTATGTCCCCCCGGGTCTACAGACCTCGACCTACGCTGATCTCAGCAGTGTCATTTTGGAGCTTCCTGAGGGCCTTCTGATCCTGGGTGGGGATTTTAATTCGGTTGTCTCTGGCACTTCTGATCGTTATCCTCCCAGGGATTTGCCCAGGGCCCACATGTGGCTGAATGATCTGCTTGAAACCTTTGGGCTGGTAGACGGCTGGAGATTACTGCACCCCACACAACTACAGTACACTTTCCACTCTGGGGTACATGGTAGTCTTTCAAGACTGGACTACTTCTTAATGCCAGCGGTGCAGTCCTCCTCCATCAGAGAGATTCGTCATCTCCCTAGGGGCATTTCCGATCATTCCCCCTTGTGGCTTCGTTATGAGGTCGGGGCGGGCAGTGAGGGTAGGGTCGCCCCTATCAACCCCTCGTATTTCCGGAACCCTAAAACTCGCTCCGAACTTGTGAAAGCTATTGACAATTATTTTGACGAAGATGTGGGGTCTGTTTCTTCTGCTGTCTCGTTGTGGGAGGCTTTCAAGACTGTTGTGCGTGGGCAGTCCCTTTCCCTGATTGCCCCCGCTAAGAGGGCTTCCAACATGGAGATTGTGCGATTGGAGTCTGAGATTACTGTGCTTGAAGACGATCTCGAGACAGGCGTCTCCAGTGCGAAGTTGCATTCCCTTGCCTTGAAACAAGCTGAATACAGGGCCCTTGTGACTGATGCTGCGAGAATGATGTACAGGGAGCAGCAGGGCAGGTTGTATGATGTGGGAGACAAGGCGGGTAAATTGCTAGCGTGGTTGGACAAAAAAGAGAGAGTGAATCGTGTTGTTCCCGTGATTGAACGGCCTGATGGAGAATGTGTTGTGGATCCAGTTGGGATCGTTCAGTGTTTCGTGGACCACTTTAGGACTGTGTACACCTCGGTTTGTGTTAGGGATGAGGAGGACTCTCGTTTGTTGCTGCGAGATATCGCTCTGCCTAGCCTTTCTGACACTGACAGGGACCTCATGGATGCTCCGCTCACGGTTGATGAGGTTGCTTTTGCTATACGTTCCCTCCGATCCGGTAAGGCGATGGGCCCCAATGGTTTGCCCATTGAATTGTACAAGCTGCGACCCGACAAAATGGCGCCCTACTCAAAGTGTGTAAGAACAACAGGAGTAAACCCATGGACCGTGTTGGGATGGGTGAGTAATGAAACAAGAAACAATTCCCAACAGGTATCAATAGAAGTCAGTTAAACAATGTATGCAGTCAGCATTACAAGAAACAGGAAAATCAAGGAGTCTCAAAGAAGTTTTGTAGAAGCTTATTATTCAGCAATTGTAAAGGGTCTTTCACATGGCTAAATACAGTTAAACAGCACTGTGTCGAGCAAATCATGTGACAACCAGAGGGCACTTGGTGAGTGGTGATATATACAATAAGTGAAAGTGCAAGTGCTAAAGTGAGCAGCGTGAATGACGCATAGTGACAGATTATATGTACAGTGATGGCTCCACAAGTTCAAATTGCAATTACTTTAGAGCAAAATTCGATAAATATTTTTTGGAGCACAAAACGTAAAATGCGCCAACAAATAATGCTGCATAATCGCAGCATAATTTGTTGGCGCATTTTCGTTTTGGGCTCCAAAAAATATTTATCGAATTTTGCTCTAAAGTAATTGCAATTTGAACTTGTGGAGCCATCACTGTACATATACTCTGTCACTATGCGTCGTTCACGCTGCTCACTTTAGCACTTGCACTTTCACTTATTGTATATATCACCACTCACCAAGTGCCCTCTGGTTGTCACATGATTTGCTCGACACAGTGCTGTTTAACTGTATTAAGCCATGTGAAAGACCCTTTACAATTGCTGAATAATAAGCTTCTACAAAACTTCTTTGAGACTCCTTGATTTTCCTGTTTCTTGTAATGCTGACTGCATACATTGTTTAACTGACTTCTATTGATACCTGTTGGGAATTGGCCCTACTCAAAGGACATGTTCCTAGAGGCCTTGGAGTCTGGCTCCCTCCCCGCAGACCAACGACTCGCTACCATTGTAGTTATCCATAAGGAGGGTAAGCCACGGGATCGTTGTACTTCGTACAGACCTATCTCTTTACTCAATGCCGAACCCAAAATCTTGGCTAAATTATTGGCTAATCGCTTGGTCACAGTGGTCGGGACTTGATCCATCCAGATCAGTCCGGTTTTATCCCGCATCGCAATACCGCTCTGAATCTTCGCAGACTCCACGGTGTTCTCGCGAGAGCTGAGACGCTCACTGAACCCGCCATTTTGGATTCCCTTGATGCTACCATGGCATTCGACACCATCGAGTGGCCTTACCTTTGGGCGGCCCTCTCGAAGTAAGGGTTTGGGCCGGTGTTCATCGCCTGGGTGAAACTCCTTTACGAGGTGCCCCTGGCTCAGGTGGTAGTCAATGGGAAAGTGTCTTGCGTCTTTACGCTTGGGCGTGGTACACGGCGGGCTGTCCGCTGTCTCCAATGCTCTTCGCTCTTGCCCTGGAGCCTCTGGCGGAATGGCTCCGTTGGGAGCCTTCCATGCGAGGTATCCGGTGGACTCCCGACTTTGAGGATCGAGTCTCGCTTTATGCGGATGACATCCTCCTTTATCTTACCTCTCCTCAGAGGTCCCTGAATGTACTTTTCGATGTTCTTACCTCCTTTGGGAAGAACTCAGGTCTCGTTATTAATTGGGCTAAATCCTGCATCTACGTTTTGGCTGGAGAACTCCCTCCACTGCCTCGTAGATTTCCGATTCAAGTGACTGAGACCGGGTTTAAGTACTTGGGGATCTACGTTTCCTTGGACCCTTCTATGCGGTATGAGCGTAATCTGCTACCCCCCCTCCAACGGCTCAAGCTGGATGTTGCGCGCTGGCGTAGGTTGCCCTTATCGACCCTCGGTAGGGCGGCGCTTTTTAAGATGATGTCGCTGCCTCGATTTTTATACGCACTTCAGAATTCCTTTGACCCGATTGCCTCGGGCTATTTTCGTGAAGTGGAGAGCCTACAGAGACAACTGGTCTGGGATGGGCGTGCCCGTATCGCTCTTTCCAAACTCACGCTTCCGTGTTATGATGGCGGTATCGCCCTCCCAGACATCAGGCGTTATTACTGGGCGTCTCAGCTGAGTGCCATTAACCACGCAACCTACGCCCCGGGCCCAGCACCGTTTTTTTCCATGGATACATTTCTTTTGCCAGGGGGGACCTTTAACAGAGCGTTGTACTCCGAGGGACTCCGTGGAACACTGACTGGTCCCACTAAAATTGCTGTGAGGGTGTGGCGTGATGCGAATGCGGCATTGGGTTGGCGTGGCAGATTTACTCGGGCTACCCCTTTGTATGATTCCGAATGCTTGGGACATCTGTGGAGAACGAAAGGCTTTGTTAAATGGGACATGATTGGTATAAGTAGAGTGGGTGATCTATGGTCGAAGGGTGCCGTCAAGTCATTTGACGTGTTGAAAGTGGAGTACGACCTTCATGATACGGAATTCTTCAGGTATGCCCAGGTCTGTCACGCTCTGTTGTCCGTGTTTGCTGCGGGTGATGAGATTCCTGAATCCTCCCCTCTGGAGGACCGCATTCTGGATGGTCATGTACCCGGCAGCACGATCTCCTTGATTTACAAGAAACTTATTAACAATAGAGCAGACTTGCTGGTGCGCCTTAGGGCCTCGTGGAGTGCTGACGGACTGGAACTGGATGATGAGGACTGGCAATCTGCTTTGTCCTCGCCCAAGGAAGTTGCTATTCCTGCTCGTCTGAGGTTCGTTCAGCTTAAGGTACTCCATCGAGTGTATGTTACTGGGCCGTGTCTGGTACGGATGGGCTACTCTTTGGATGGGCTGTGTAAGCGTGGATGTGGAATGTCTGGCACCTTCCTCCATATATTGTGGGAATGCCCGGAGGTGGTTGAATTTTGGTCCCAAATACATGTTGTGATGGAGAATGTCACGGGTGTGTCGCTATTGCCCGAGGCCAGGCGTTGTTTGTTGAATGTCTGGGAGCCTAACGACTACAGCACAGCATAGATTACATGGGCGACCCTTGGGAATATGGTTGCAAAAAGGGACATTGCTCAACTTTGGGGATCGCATAGGCCTCCCACTGTATCTAAATGGAAGGAGAACATGGACTGGTGCATATTTCGGGAAAAGACGGTGTACCTTTCCCTGGGCCGGCCCAGGAAATGGGGTAGGATCTGGTCCCAATGGAACGCTTATCGTGGGAATATATGTACCCCCCCACATGATGTAAACCCTGACGTTTCTACGTCCCCCTAATTGGCATTCAGTTTTTCCATATTGCCAGTAACTCTTTGCTTGTCTCCTTGTCCGCCCCTTTCACCCCATGCTCATCATTTGCACTATATGTATCTAACACTGGAGCTTTGCCTGCATGGACCCATGATCATATATCAATGTACTTTTGCCTTGTGAGTTTTGTTCTTTCTTTTGTATAATTGTTTGTTTTAATAAAAAAAAAATACACATTTATGCAAAGTCAAAGTTATGACTGCGATATCTGTTGACAAGGCAACCATGCAGTATTTCTCTCTGTTTGCATCAATAATTTGCTATTAATTACCTTTCTGTCTCCCACATTGAAAGCAGTTTATCTTTTCTTATTCCTATACTACTTACATATGAAACAAAAACTCTGCCACCCCCCTCCCCCATCTCGTAAATCTATTTACTATGCTATTATGGCATCATTTCTATTTTTCAGTAGCATTTTCAAAAGAGACATTGAGATATCGAGTTGCATCAGAAGATAAAAGCACAAGTTACTACTTGTGTAACTATATATCCGTAAGAGACATTAGTTAGTGATAGATTCCTTACCTTAAAATATCCCCAGGCGTCAGACTGGATCCGGAAAGTTTTTTCATCAGCAGTACCCCTGCGGGTCGGAAGGTGGCGTCGTGCGGCTCAGCGTCCGTTGCTGGCGTCATATACGCCGAGATGACGCCACGGAGACTACTTAGACGCCACCTATGCGCGCTGACGTCAGTTCTGTACACTACTCTCCGCGCCAGGAACGCAGAGCCATGCAAGAAACTGACCACTGGTGCCATAAAACTAGGGCCCTGAAAGGGATGACCTTAACCCTAGAAATCAGTTCGCAGAACGGGGAGAATGGGTGGGGCGGTAAGGAATCTATCACTAACTAATGTCTCTTACAGATATATTGTTACACAAGTAGTAACTTGTGCATCTGAAAGAGACACGTTGGTGATAGATTCCTTACTTTAGAATAGATACCCCAGCATTACCAACCCTGGTGGTGGGTCTGCGAACAACATTACACCAGAAAGTCACGGAGGACAGAACGGCCAAAGAAGCAGTCTCTCTGGACTTGACTGTCAAGGCAGTAATGCTTGATAAATGTGTGCAGCGAGGCCCACGGTGCTGCCTGACAAATGTCCCGCAAGGGAATGCCAAGTCCCAAGGCAGCAGTGGCTGCAGTTGCCTTGGTAGAATGGGCACGCAGCCCCACAGGAGGCTCCTTCTTAGCCAACGAGTAACATGCTTTGATGCATAGAATGACCCACCGAGAGATGGTTCGTTTGTGCACGGCCTGAACTTTTTTGGCACCCACGTAGCCAACAAAGAGCTGATCATCCACCCGGACTGTTGTGTGCGCTTCAGATAGAACTAGAGCGCACGTTTTGGGTCCAGACGATGGAGCCTCTCTTCATCTTTCGAAGGATGCAGAGGCAGAAAGAAGGTGGGCAAAGTGATGGTCTGCCCGATGTGGAAGGCCGTGACAACCTTTGGCAGGAAGAACAGAAAGGAAAGGAACTTTAGAAGAAAGAGCCTGGAGTACTCACTCTTCTGGCAGAGGTGATAGCTACCAGGAAAGCTGTCTTGAAAGTAAGATGTAAGGGACAATTATGAAGGGGCTCAAAGGGAGCACACATCAGATAGGTCAAGACAAGATTTAAGTCCCATTGAGACATTATGAAAGGCAAACGTGGGTGTAATGCCTTTAAGGAAGCAATTAACAACCGGGGACTTAAAAAGAGAAGGCTGATCTGGAAGCCATAGAAAGGCAGAGATATCCGAAAGATAACCTTTGATACTGCCCAGAGCAGAGCACTGCTGGGCCAAAGAGAGAAGGAACAGAAGGACCTCAGAAAGAGGGGCAGAGAGGGGATCCACAGCCTTTGCTGTGTACCATGCCACAAATTTGTTCCACCTGCAGGCGTATACCGTTTTAGTGGAGGGACGCCTGGCTGTCACAATGACATCCCAGACTTCGGGAGGAAGGTCAAAAGCTGTCAACTGTCGCCACTCAATCTCCTCTCATGGAGGTGGAAGCTGCCCAGGTTCGGGTGGAGGACCGTCCCCTGCTGCTACGGCAGAAGATCCTCCCGAAGAGACAGTCAGATCGGGGGATCGATCGCCATGCTGAGTCGCTCCGGTTACCAGTTTCTTCCGGCCCAATCTGGAGCCACAAGGAGGACTTGAGCCTGGTCGCACTGAATCTGCTTCAGCACTCTGGGCAGAAGTGGTATAGGCGGAAAGGCGTACAACAGACCGCAACTCCACTCGCGACAAAAAGCATCGCTGAGCGAGTGCCGCCTTGGAAAATTCCAACGAGCAGAACTGAAGACATTGCATGTTCTCTTCGGTGGCGAATAGATCTAACCAAGTCTCTCCCCACTGCAGAAAGAGACCCTGCGCCACATTCGAGTTCAGAAGCCATTTGTGATCCATCAAGCACCGGCGGCTGAGTTTGTCTGGCCTGCGTTCAGAGGACCTGCCAGGTGTTGAACCACAAAGGTAATGCCTTGATGTTCCACCCTTGTCCAGAGGCGCAGAGCCTCCTGACATAGGGTCCACGACCCACGGCTCCTTGTTTGTTGCAATACCACTTGGCAGTGGTGTGGTCCATGAACACCTGCACTACACTTCCCCGGACAGAGGGAAGGAATGCTTTCAGTGCAAGACAGATCGCCCGAATCTCCAAAAGGTTGATACAGAGCCGGGACTCCACCGGAGACCAGAGGCCTCTGTTCTCCGCCTCTCCCAAGTGGCCGCCCCATCCCAGGAGGGACGCATCCGTCACCACTGTGTGCTCTGGTTGGAGAAGGGAGAGGGATCTGCCATTGATCTAATCACAATTTGTGAACCACCACTGCAATTGTTGTGCAGTGTCCTCCAAAATCTGGACATGATCGGACAGGTTGCCCTGATGCTGCGCCCATTGGAACTTCAGGTCCCACTTCAGAGCCCGCATATGCCATCTGGCATGTTGCACGAGCAGGATGCTGGAGGCCATCAGGCCCAGGAGCCGGAGGGTCATCCTGACTGATACCCGGGATAGAGGCTGAAAGATTGGAATCATAGCCTGAATATCCCGGACTCGCTGCTCGGGAGGATAAACTCGAAACTACATCAAATCCAGAACTGCTCCAATGAAGGGGAGCTTCTGAGAGGGACTCAGGTGCGACTTCGGCAAGTTAACGGAGAACCCCACCAAATGCAGGAGGTCGACCGTAGTCTGGAGGTGGGAGACCACTGTCTGGGGCGAGCCCGCCTTCAACAACCAGTCGTTGAGATAGGGGAAGACTGGAACCCTTGATCTGCGCAGATGAGCTGCGACCACCACCATCAATTTTTTTGAACACCGAAGGGGGCACTGGTAAGGCCGAAGGGGAGCAGGGCAAACTGAAAATGCTCGTGACCTACCGTGAACCGCAGGTAACCCCGGTGGGCTGGCAGGACGGGGATTTGAAAATATCCGTCCTGCAAGTCCAACGCTACCATCCAGTCTCCAGGGTCGAGGGCAGCCAAGACCTGAGCCAGAGTCAACATCTTGAACTTCTCCTTCCAGAGGAAGCGATTGACGTTCCTGAGGTCCAAGATGGGGCGCAGGCCCCCTTTCTCCTTTTTTTGGACCAGAAAGTAGTGGGAATAACAACCATAAACTACTTCTGGCCCAGGAACGCGCTCGATTGCCCCCATGGCCAAGAGGGCCGTGACTTCCTGTTGGAGAACCGCAAAGTGATCCCCCGACATGCGCTGGAACTGTGGTGGCATGGCTGAAGGGGCAGACTTGAAGGGGAAGGAGTAGACCATTCGAACGATTTGCACCACCAACCTGTCTGAGGTGACAGAACGCCATTGGGGGAGGAGATGTTGAATCCTGCCACCCTCCGGCCTGGGGTGCACACCAAAGCTCGGACTGGGAAGGCTTTGAGACGGATGTTGCAGGAGCGGAGGTGGACTGACCCGCACGCTGGCCCCCTGTTCTGCCGTGGCAGCCATCACGTCCGCGGCCGAGCTGAGGTTGGTTCTGCGCAGGCTTCTGGCTGAACGAACGTGTTGGGGCGCCCATTCCGTGGCCACGAAAAGAACGAAAAGTAGACGTGGCCGGGCACGTGGTGGGAGACCCAATGACTTGGCCGTAGCCCGAGAGTCCTTAAAAGTTGAATTTTTTGGGGGGCTCAAGCTACCTGTCTTATAGTTAATTTTCAGATAACAAATGTGATCTAGAATCCGAGTCTTGGAAATATATGTTGGGGTCTGCTTCTTTTTGAGGTGTCCACTCTGTTGCCCTTCCTTCCTCCAGAAAGCAATCTGCCGTAGCAGGAGCAACTCCAAAGCTGAAAGCCCAACAACACTGGCCATGGGAGTGACTAGCAGTTGTCATCTGGATATCAGCCATAGTGATAAGTGCATCAAAAGGTTAGCCCAAGACATCAGCGCTACTCTTTGATTCTCGAATCAGCTCCATCTTCTACCGGAGATGTGCTCAAGCTCCTTCTTTCTGACTTCTCTCTGAATCAATGAGCACCCTAGAAGTGTAGTGGGTATTACCCTAAATCTTACTCGTTTGCAATAGTTGGGGTCGGAGGTCTTATACAGAGTAAATCCAATAGATGGCCCACAGGCTACCTGACAAGACCTCTGCAACTCCCACGCCACATTCTTCCACTGCAAGATCACAGACATACACGACAGCTTCGGACCCCAGACAACGCCCCCAACCACCAAACTAACGACCCCCCACCTCCAGCCTCAACGCATGGACCCCCATCAGCACCGAAGACACCACCCGCGTCATGAACAGCATCCACTCCGGCTCCCCCTCCGACCCATGCCCTCATCATATCTTCAACAAAGCCGACACCATCATCGCACCCCACCTCCGGAACGTCATTAGCAACTCCCTCACGTCAGCCACATTCCCTGAAAGCTGGAAACACGCAGAAATCAACGCCCTACTGAAGAAACCAACAGCGGACCCCAAAGACCTCAAGAACTTCCGCCCCATCTCTCTCCTCCCCTTCCCGGCTAAAGTCATCGAGAAGACCGCCAACAAACAGCTGACAGCATTCCTCGAAGAAAACAACTCGCTCGACCCATCCCAGTCTGGATTCCGAGCCAACCACAGCACCGAGACCGCCCTCATCGCAGCCACCGATGACATCAGGACCCTGATGGACAACGGAGAGACAGCCGCCCTCAACCTCCTCGACCTCTCGGCAGCCTTTGACACTGTCTGCCACCGCACCCTAATAACCTGCCTCTACAACACTGGGATGCAAGGAAAGGCCCTAGACTGGATCACATCGTTCCTCTCCGACAGAACCCAGAGAGTCCGCCTCCCTTCCGCTCCGAGGCCTCCAAGATCATCTGCCGCGTACCCCAGGGCTCCTCACTCAGCCCTACCCTCTTCAACATCTACATGAGCCCCCTCGCCGCCCTCGCACGAAAACACAACATCAACATCATCTCTTACACCGACGACACCCAACTGATACTCTCCCTCACCAAAGACCCCCTCACCGCCAAAGCCAACTTCCAGGACAGAATGAAAGATGTCGCAGAATGGATGAAGCTCAGCCGTCTGAAGCTCAACTCGGACAAGACGGAAGTCCTCGTCCTCGGACAATCCCCATCCGCCTGGGATGACTCCTGGTGGCCCACGATGCTGGGCACCGCACCGATACCCACGGACCAAGCACGCAACCTGGGATTCATCCTGGACTCCTCCCTCACGATGACCAAGCAAGTCAACGCAGTCTTGTCCTCATGTTTCAACACCCTGCGCATGCTCCGAAAGATCTTCCGGTGGATCACCACCGAAACCAGAAAGACGGACTCCCAGGCCCTCGTCACCAGCCGACTGGACTACGGAAATGCCCTGTACGCAGGAACCACAGCCAAACTTCAGAAACGCCTTCAACGCATACAGAACGCCTCCGCACGACTCATCCTTGACATCCCTCGCCACAGCCACATATCTGCCCACCTGAGAAACCTGCACTGGCTCCCCATCAGCAAGAGGATCACGTTCAGGCTGCTCACCCACGCACACAAAGCGCTCCACGACTCAGGCCCCGAATACCTCAACAACCGCCTGTCATTCTACACTCCAACCCGCCAGCTCCGCTCCACCAGCCTCGCCCTCGCCACCGTCCCTCGGATTCGCAGAACCACCACCGGAGGAAGATCGTTCTCCTACCTGGCAGCCAAGACATGGAACTCCCTCCCCGCACACCTACGACTGACCCAGGACCATCTCACCTTCAGGAAACACCTCAAGACCTGGCTATTCGAGCAGTAGCGGCACCCACCCCCCCTCCATTCAGCGCCTTGAGACCCTCATGGGTGAGTAGCGCGCTTTACAAATTGATTGATTGATAGATTGATATGCTACTGAGGCAAAACCAGTTTCGAGCCCATTTAACAAAGCCCGAATCCACGGCTGCCCAATAATACAACTTAAAGTCTGGGAGTTTAAACCCTCCTTGCTTATAAGATAACTTAATGGAGCTTAAGGCCCTTCTAGCATGCCTAAACCCCCATATAAAACTACCTTCTGCACTCTCTAGATGTGCGAAATATGACTGCGGGGTCCGTAAGAGGATGGAGCGAAACGGATTTAAAAACTTTCGTAAGATGCACATTTCAATAACATTACATCTGTCGAGGATGCTGAGAGGCAGTCTATGCCATCTTCACAGCTTAGCCACGACTTGTTTGAGAAGTGGCTCATTGTTCAAAGTGATGATATCCTCTATCTGGCTGCTGAGACAGGCACCCAGATATATAGCAGTCCCTGCAAAGCCTAGGGGGGTAGGTGAGATATCTACTTGAAAGTTCCAAATTGTTTGAGCTTTTGCCAAATTTTGCTTATACCCTAGAAAAGAGCCAAAGAGTTCCGCCTCTTCTGTTATGGCTTCAAACAGGTCAACGGGAAAAAACGGCAATGTCGACTGCGTATGCAGTACGTTTTAATTCGGTGCCATTAAGACATACTGGGAGAATCCCCGTATTCTTCAGAAGATGTTTTATAAAAGGCTTGATGTATAAAGCAAACAAGTAAGATTTAAGGTAATCAAGGATGTTGCTAAGATTTGGCAAGAGATTTCTAAGCAGTACTCTCTGCCGAATATAAATCAATATACTCCCTTACTATACTAAATATTCAGGGATAATGCTGGCAAAGTCTGGCAGCATAACGGCATTAATAATCTTGGGCAGCTTTATGATGTTCAGGGATTTCGCTCATTCGCTGCATTAAAAGAGGAGTTTGGGCTCCCGCAAGGCTCGTTCTTTAAATACTTACAAATAAGGGATTATCTTTTATATGAACAGAAGATACGAGAGATACCATATACATCGGAAATACTGACAGGGGTATATCTAAATCCCGGTAATGGCACTGTTAGTGCAATCTATCATAAATTTATTGTAAATGAATCTGAAGATAATTTTCTGATTTCTGCTAAACTTAGTCGCCTTCTGAAAACTCACATATCTGTAGAAGAATTACTGGAGGCAATGGATACTCTAGATCAATCAGTTACCTCCGTCAATCTGAAATTGCAGCAACACAGGACAATATTTATGCTTTATTATTCTCCCAAACTCATCTCCAAGTGGGCAACTTTCATTTTACAGTAAAATCGCACTGTCCAAAATGCATCTTGTTCGCTGTGGACTTAAAACACATGTTTGTAGACTGCCCTTTGCTGAGCATATTCTGGAACAAAGTATCTTTCATGTTTACAAGGCAGCTTGGTCCGGAATTTCAGCTCACGGAGAAGGAAATTCTCCTGGGACTTAAATATTGGACCGACAGTGGGGAGAGGTCCTTAAACTCTATTATCATCACATGTGCTCGCCTATGTATTGCAGGAGCCTGGGTAGATACTAGTGGCCCTGATGCTGCAGGGGTTTGGATACTCCTTAGACAAGTGTTTGAGCTCGATCTAGCGCTTGCCCAGGCTAGAGGTCCTCGCTTCTGGCTTTGATTTAAACTAATCTGAGGCAGTCTCCAATGGATCTGATCCTGCACTATCTTGCTCTACTTTCCAGCTCTAGTTCCATCATCTGATTTTTTTCCCATTATCTTATGAATTGTATTATAATGCCAGGCAAAGGCATTAACTCAGCATTATATGTAAAAAGAGCGTTACAATGTATGTAAACTTCACTTTTCTTTCTTCTCCTTCTTTTCCTTAATCTCTGCTTCCCATCTTGGCATTGTTTCGATGTTATCTTATGTGCTTGTATTCTGTCATACTAATGGCTAATAAAATAATTTAATTTTTTTTTTTTAATGAAGTGCAGTGGGTAAGCCTGGCTCTCCCTTTTCCAGTGTGTCCCACCCAGCTTACAGGATTGCAGCAATGCACAAATCTGTCCAGAATGATTCCTCTGCCTCTTCTCATTTTTTCATCATGCAACCCTGGGTCTCCAAAATGGACCCCATAGTCTGTAATTATACTTGTAAAGCGCACTATTACCCCATCTCGGGGTGTCCTGGCGCTGTATACCGCTGGGGAACCCGTCCTGGCTTTCCCTGTGAGATGGTCCCTCCTGGGCACCCCCAAGGTGAAGCCAGGCATGCCCGGCGCTGATGGGGTCGTTGTGGAAATTAAGCAAGCTGTTGCCCAGAGTTGCACCCATGGTTAGCGTAGGCACCTCGGCGAGAATTATCGAGTCCGCGGACATTGACCCAAGACCTTGCCGCGTCGGGAATTGAACCCTGGTCCCGGGCCGACCTCTGCTTAAGGGCCTGCCGCTTCTAACCAGTGAGCCACACTTCTCCACTTCTCTGCCATGTAGTGTTCGATTCCCAAGCATACATGCACCCAGCAGATGAATTTAACATACATGCACTGCACAGCACTGTTTCCTTCAAGTACTGTACCTCTCACAGACACGCATACACCCTTTATTTATCCTTTGTATATAGTTAGCAATAAATATATGTGACCCAGAGATTAGTAGGTGGTTGAAAAATGAAAGCCTGATTTGATAATATGTCCTGTGTTCTTAACCCCTTCGCTGCTGGGGTTATTCCCCCGCTGTGCTGGGGGAGTGGGGCGCTCGTCATAGGTGTATTGGCTCCTGTGGAATGTCAGCACAGCAGGGGAATTCTCCCCGCACCTGAGCGATCCACGGGCCATGACGAGCTGAGCTCGTCATGAGCCCCCGAGCGCCGTGGCTCGAGCATGGTAGGGGTTAAAAGAGCTCCCCTATGCTTAGTAACTTTCTGTATTGAGATCTTCTGACGGAAAGATTGGCTTGGTCAGTATTTTACCTTTGATCATGATTTATCATACTTTGCTCAAATTGCCAAAGTTTCAACCATCAGTTTTTTAACTTGAATTTCCCCTTACTTGGAAGAAGCACCCCACTGAGGGTTTGCCTCTTTTAGGGTAGCACGTAGGGCAGTCCAAGGCCTAGTCAGTGAAGGTGGTTTGGGCTAGTAATCACCATTTGCTGGCATGCAATAACAATACTCAATAAATGATTGTACAGTCACTGCTTTTTCTTCAGAAAAAGGAAAAGTACATTTATTATGCACACACTACTAAATACAACACATTAATTTACAAATATATACATTAGACAGATGGAAAATATCATAGATGACATTGCATGATTACATTTGACCCTTAAATGCTCATACAAACATGTAAGGGAAGTCTATTGGTATGGTCAAAGATTCAAGATCAACACACCACATGTTAAATTTACCATCATCGTGTGCATAAAGGCAATATTCCATATTAACCATGTCTAAATGCACTTATTAATGTTAATAAAGCATACTGTACATTAACACTATAAGGTCTACCCCAGGTAAATATCTAATTCTGCGTAATCTCCTCTGCGCCATGCGAGCTGCACACAGTTATGTGGCTGAGCACAGCAGTAGTCTCACAAGTGCACATGTGTGTGTATACCTGCTCACTAGTAACCAGACAAGTTTTGGCCCTTACTCTTGCTGCATTGCAGCAGCCTCATCATAAAAGGATATCAGGATGAAGAACATTTGTTACATTTTCCCTGAATCATCATGTAAATTGTTTAAATCTATTTGCTCCCCGTGAATAGGAGCATTCTTTAGAAGACTAATGTCTTTACAAATCCTGAATATTACCATATTGTATTTCTAAGTTTCGCAAATTTGTTTAATTCACTATCCGTTCAACCCAAATCACCTTTATGAGTGAATCTTGACCTGCAGCCTTTGCAAATATTTAGTAAATTAATACTTAAGCATGGATTAATTCATCTAGCAACAGCAATAAGGCCACGTTTCCTTCCTTCCTTCTGATCAGTTTGTAGCATGCTTTTCTTCGATCCAAAAACAGCTATCAGGGTATTTAGACCAACAGTGCTCCTCCCACAGAATATCAAATAGCCCCGACATAGTATGAATTTTGGTTACTAACACTTTTAATAAAGAAATTCTAATGCGGTCCTTAAATATTAAACATTTTTGGTTTTGATTTTCATTTTGTTTTTTTATGAAAGTCATAAAAAGGTATGACATTTCTGTTGTATTTGAGAGTAGCAGCACTGATGCCTAGAAGTACGCATTAAAATTCTGGGGACATTAGCCTAAATATTATATACATTAAACAATGACAATATAAAATAAATAACAACGGATAAAACCAGCAAGTATTATTTTTGTTGCAATAAACGTATGTAACATTTGGGGGAAAGTTATTGCATATCCATGCAAAGGTAGAAAATGCATCAAGTGATTAGTCGAAGAATGTATTGGATTGAGTAGCGGTCTCTTACCTACTCCACATGTGGGACACTCATCCCACTGCTCTTCTGAGTTACATATTGCACCTGTGCCTCCTATCCAAGCTGCTTATACTCTTGGTGTAATTGCGCGGCAAAAGCAAGTCCTCTACTTCATGGAGTATAATCCACTATGGACACCTCTTCTCCATAGCCCTCACAGAGAAATTCAACCAGGGAATTTTCCTCTGGATTAACATTTTATTCAGAAACTGGAGTATTTTTCATTAATGCACAACCCTAAATCAGCCCCATATAATTCTCAAGCATTCTAAAAAAAATTGAGACTTTAACTTACAGTTTACAATGGCAATGTTCATCCCTCTTCCAACATTGTTCTTCTTCGCCCCCACCAATCTGCAATTGAAAGAAAATTAAGCTTGTTCAGGAAATTACACATCGCTGTTTCCCATCGTTATTAAGCAACAGTAATCATATTTATGTTTTGTTGTATTTTTTTATTTTGAAAATATGGCACCAGGCTTGTGCAGTGTATTAAAGTGTCAAACAGAATCTAATACAGAACGCAATTTAAAAAGTAGCGACTGGCAAATGATTTGCCTCAGATGCAATTACAAATACCTTACACCAAACGCAAACTGCTTTGGCCTTACAAACTTTGTATAAGATGCAACTTCTCTCTGGTAAGGCAACTGCAATGCCTCACGGTTGTGGAAAAGAGGTGTTCCATCTAGCTTGAAATGGACCTGTATCACTTTTATTCCAGGCAAGGCCAGACTTGGGTACTATCCAAGACAAACTGTATTCATTTGCAGGCCTCTAGATTTACCATTGCTGCGCCTTGATTTTAACATTGAAAGAAAGAAGCGTTCCAATGTTCCATAACATACATGTTTAAAGTATTTACCAACGATGTACTTCACAATTAATCTCCCTGCACCTCAGGGCCTTCGTATGGCCAACATGTGTGCAGTCTTTAAACGTGTTCTTCTAGGCACTTAACTGACCTAGCTACCCTCTACTGCTAGGTCTGCACGCTTCATATGCCGCTCTTCAATAAATAATAAAATTAACTGTCAACATAATGTGCCATGTGTACTTGAAATTGCCTCCAACGCATAAAAGTGTTTCATCAATAAATACTCCAGTTCTTTTTTTATTTCAAAGTATTTTATTGAAGAAAAAAAAAGTATATTACAATACAGTACAGTAGTGACATTGATTGTCGATCGCTTGGCTGGGTAGTTGGCCCTCAAGAGAGAGGGAGAGAAGGAAATAAGAGAAGAGAAGAAAATGGGGGCGGGGTGGGGGTTTTGTGCTTCCTGTGGAGCTCTTGGAGGTCTACTGGGGTTGATCGTGGGTTCCGAGGTGCAAATCTAGGGCGGCCCACATTCCTACTTTGGCTGTATGGCTCGCTGAGTGTTTTGCGGCGATGTTATCTGCGCCTCTTAGGAAGGTAAACCAGTTGAACCACCTCTTAAAGGTTGCTTTCCCAGTGTCCTTCCAGTTCGCTAGTATAGTCTTGACAGCTGCTGTGAGGAGGAGGTCCACTAGATCCCTATCTTCTTTGGACATCAGGTCAGGGGCTAGTAAGGCTGTGCCTACTCCTTCTAGGCTTAGTTGTATGTTCCCTCCCACTATTGTGTTAATGAAGTTATACACTTTGTTCCAAAAGCCCTTGACCTTGGGGCATTCGTATATTATGTGTGTCAGATCCCCTTTCTCCCTGTGGCAGTTCCAGCACTTGCCGGATTCGGTGGCACCCGCTTTAGCTAGTCGGGCAGGCGTCCAAAACAGTCTGTGTAGTAGCCAGAACTTTGTTGTGCTAGTTGGGGGGCTACTTTATTCTTGGACGCTGAGATCCAGAGCTTGGATTTCTCCTCTTCGCTAAAGGTTCTGTTGTGTTTTGTTTCCCAGAAAGACATTGTTTTTGTATTTATTGTTGACGTGCGTGGGCAAATGAGTCTGTATAGGTGAGCTGTTTGGTGGCCTATCTTGTTTAGGTTTTGCGTGTATTTTATGACGGAGGGAGTGGCATTGGAGAGGTTTGCCCTGGCTATAGCTGCTTTGATTGTAAGAAATTCGTAGAATTCGATGTTTGGAAGGCTGTGAGTGTTTTTGAGCATCTCAAATGTGGGCGGAGCATTGTCTTTTTCTAGCTGAGCAGGTATAGTGATGCCTCTCTCGTACCACTCGATGTTTGTTAGTGCCTTGCCTTTGTAAGTAATCTTTGAGTTGTACCAGATAGACTCCCATTTTGACCCTTTGATGCTTCGTTCCATTTCCCTGTCTACTCTTAGGAGTGCCGTCTTTGTGTTTTTGAGCACTGCGTTGTTCGCCTCTGGATGCTTATTGGCTGTGAGTATTGCTACTGGATTGGCCCCCCCCCAGGATGTCTCTCTCTAGATCTAGCCATACTGGCGTGTAGTACGGGGTTGGGCTGACCCAGTGTATACCTTGTTTTGCCAGACATGCTGTCTGGAAGGCCTTGAAGTTTGAAGTATAAATACTCCACTTCTGAGAGGATTGGCATGAAAATGCATTTCAACAGACCCAGTGCAGAAAAAATGCGTCACAATAAAATGTCACAAGGTGGCAGAAGAGCGCTACAAATCCGGTATGCCATTGCATAGTAGGTATACAATTAATTTATTCCGAGGCGGATTACAAATTGCAATGTACTGGAGGCACGGTAAATTTGCCCCAGTACCTTTCACTTCCAAGTTAAACCCGGGAGCCGATTTATCCAATCAAAAAAAAAACACACAGAATTCAAATTCCAAGGGGTTTAAGGCATCCATCTACCATATGTCTGTGGGGAGCTCTCTGTAGGGTGGAGGATGACAGTGAAGGGGTAGAGTAGTGGAGGGAAGGGGAAGGTGTTTCCTGGCAGGCCTCCATCAGGATTTAAAATTGTGGAATGGGGTTTGGCTGCTGCTGCAGACAGTCTCAGGCAATTTTTCAATCCAAAAATACCAGTAGAAAAAACATCAGTTCAGGTTCTCCCACAACCAACAAAAACGGGTGTTGTAAAACCAGTCCGACTGGAATTAGGCGGAGGGAAATTCCACGAGGTAATCCCTCTCCGCCTGACTTCTAAACAGCCCCTCAGTCTGCAAACATCAGTTCACAGAACATGAATGCTGTAGGCGGGACACTAAGAGGGAGAGGAGACCAAAACGGACATAATAGACCAATTAAGATTTAAAAAACTGATTGCAAAGATAAAATGCCTTTTTAAAAAGTTTATTTTAAAACCCTGGGCTGGATAGATGTGCAACATGTTGTATTCCTTCCTCCTGTCCTTCTAGAATTGTTATGACTCTTTTCTGGTTCTACATTCTATATGTGGGAGTTAGTGAGTGCAAGTCTGTCTCCTGAAGATTGTGGATGTAAAAGCTGTTATCCTTCAATAAATCTCCTATCTACTACCACTACTGTTTCCTGGATTACATCATAATTTTGGCGAAGTTTTGGGATACTTTGAGAACACCACCTTTTCATTTTTTTTACTTTAAAAGAAGTGGATACTTGGAGAAAGGATTGAAAACAGCGTTCACGCATACCTAAAGGTATTTATATTGATTGCACCTGCGCCTGAATTTTTATGTATGGATGTGCTTTGATTGCACCAGCGGCTGAATTTTCATGATTTTATAACCTTTGAATGTTATTCATGCTTTAACTTTCCTCATTTTTACCAACATCGTCTTTTTACTAAATAATATGGAAATTCCAACATTTCTTGTTAAGTAATCGTTATAATTATTTTGGAAATTGCCTTCACCTTATTTCCAGTACTTCTCCTCCCGAGTGGTGTACATTTGAATTACTGGCTTCGCGTGTACATTCGAATTACTGGCATCGCGTGAGCCCACACGCTCAGAATCTCCATTCTGATCTCCGTCTTCGATCCGTGAGTCTTTTACGCTTACACCGAACTTTGACTCTTTAGCACGCATCACGCAGCATCCTACGTCATCGTGTGTCCGCCATTTTGAATCACCTTGACGACGCTTCACATCGCCGATCCGCACGGCAGCGGCGGCTTTATGAACCTCAACATTTGACATTTTGCATCGTGATCTCTACGCCAGCAAATACATCGCGATTTCTACGCCAGCAAATAAAAAATAAAAAAGAAGCATTTTCTGTGGATTGGATTGTGCTATAACCAAGAAAGATTTCTACATCAACAAACTCACGCCACATGATTTCAGCACAACAAATAAAAAGTACTTCTGTGGATTGTGGTTTAACTAAGATAGACATCGGTGACTACCTTTTTTATTTTGGTTTATTTATTTTATTACTCATATGTGTATAATGTATCTATTTTAAGTGTCTTCTTTTACATTTTATCATACAATATTTCAACGTACTTCCTACTATGTCTAACAACATTGTTTCTCCTGCACATTTCCTACCTATAGCTGGTGATCCCAAAATGGAATGGGATCTATGGTTTCCTACAAGGAAATTAGCGCTATTGAAAAACTGTTTAGGTGGTGCTGGTCTTAAAGAATTAGAAAATGTACCTCCTATTGAAGGTGCGGGTGATCTAAATGTATTTGATGTTGTTGTTAAACAATTGGGTACTAGATTTGGAAGGAAGATAAATACTGTCATGGAACGTTTTAAATGTTATTCCCGTGCACAAAAAGAAGATGAATCAATTGAGAACTATGTAGCTGCGTTACGAACTCTCGCTGGTTCCTGTGCCTTTGAAACAATTAATTTTGAACAGGTTCTCAGAGATCAAATTATGATGAGAACTAAGAGTAGAAAAATACAAGAACGTTTATGGATGGGAACTGAAACTACTCTTAAGGCTGTATTAAACATTGCTAAAGGCATCGAACAGTTTGAACTGTTTGTAAGCGAGATCAGAGGTCAGGAAAGCAAAAACAAGGTAGTGATTCCTGAAGTTTCAGTAGTAAAAGAATTTTACAACCAAAGAAAAACGCAGTTTGTTCCCAATAAATCACAGTTTATTCCTAATAAACAAAGGGAGAATTTTAGAAGGGATATTAAACCTTTTGAAAGGAGAAATCAAATAGTTTGTTACAGGTGTGGAGGTGTCGACCATGTAGGGAGCTACAGAGGTTGTCCTGCTTGGAACAAAATATGCATTAAATGCAAACGTTCAGGTCATTTTAGCAAAATGTGTAGGTCTACTCAAAAAGTGAATTTATTGACAGATGATGAATCTGATCCTATTCCCATTGACAGTCTTGGAATTAACAGTTTGTTGTGTGTTGGTGACACCAAATGCAAAGGTTTTCCTAAAGATATAATCTTGATTGATGGCAATGAAATTTCCATGCTCATTGATTCGTGTGCATGGTATAGTATTATAGGTATGGATATTTTTAATAAATTTTGGGGTTCTTTGAAGCTATTACCACCAGATGTACAACCCGGTGGTTACACTGGTCATAAAATTGACTTGGTTGGTTTCATGTGGGCTAACATCACATTTAAAGGTAGGAGTATTGAAGGCAAAGTTTATGTCGCTACGAACGGTGCTTCCATTCTGAGTTGGCCTCATCAGCATGAGTTAGGTATTAAACTTGACCCCAATGCATCACATCCTGTGTATGTTGTATCTCCAGAAGCTGATAAGTTTACCAATTGTATTAAAGAAAAGTTTCCTGCCATTTTCACCGACAAGTTAGGTAAATTCGAGAATTTCAAACATCGCATTATTCTTAAGGAAGGAGCTATTCCTGTGAGGCACAGAGTTAGAAATGTGCCACTAGCGTATCGTGATAAACTAAAAGTTATCTTATCTGATCTTGTGGCCAGGAAGATAGTGGAACCTGTTGAATCTTCTCCTTGGGTTTCGCCAGTGGTTTTATCCATTAAAAGCAATGGCGAACTTCGGCTATGTGTTGACCTTCGGAGTTTGAACCAAGAGATTTGGGTTGATAGGCATCCTCTACCCAACATACATGAGTTGATTTCTACCCTCTCAGGTGCATGTGTATTCTCTACTGTAGATTTGGCAAGTGCTTACCATCAGGTACTTTTGCATGAAGAGTCTAAGTTTTTTACTACCTTCATAACACCAGAAGGTATGTTTCAATTCTGTCGCATGCCTTTTGGTTTAGCCAGTGCAGCTTCAGTCTTTCAAAGACTCATGAAAGAGGTTCTTGAGGGTTGTGAGGGAGCTATAGCTTTTCAGGACGATATTTAAATTTTTGGGAAGAATTTTGAAGATCATGACAGAAATGTAAACTCTGTGCTAAAACAGATTCAAAACAAAGGTTTAACTTTAAAATTCTCAAAGTGCAAGTTTAGACAGAGTAAAGTGGAATATCTTGGACACGAGATCTCTTCCCAAGGTATTAAGCCTAAGCTCAATCATATCCAAAGTATACTTAAGGCTCCTGCACCTTCTAGTAAAGAACAACTTGTGTCTTTCTTAGGACTTACCGAATTTTACAGTAAATTTGTACAAGATTATTCATCAAAAGTACATTCGTTGAGATTACTGTTAAAAAAATATGCAAAGTTTTCATGGACTGTTGAACAACAATTTGCTTTTGATCTACTGAAAAAGGAGATTCTTAACGCTCCATTTGTGAGACCCTTTGAGTTAGGTAAAGAATGTATTGTATGTGTGGATGCAAGCAATGTAGGTTTAGGTTCTGTATTAATGCAAAAAAATAGGTGTGAGGAGTATGTTGTTTCCTATGCCTCGAGAACTCTCCATGGTGCGGAGTATAATTATTCCTCTATTGAGAAAGAATTGTTGGCCTGCACTTGGGCCGTTGAACATTTCAGACAGTTTCTTTGGGGAACTAAATTTCGTTTACGAACCGACCACAAGCCTCTAATCAACATGCTAGCGGCTGGTGGTGGGAGGACTCTAACAGCGCGTTTGGCACGATTGGCTGCGAAACTGCAGGAATTCCAGTGTGTAGTGGAATATGTTCCTGGCCGTTTGAATGTACATGCCGATTGCATGTCTAGGTTGCCTTTAGATTCGCAAGTTTCCAGTGTTCATAGTGATTTTGATGTTATATTTTCCATTGGTGATGTCAACGGTGAAGGTAACAACAAGTTGTCTGGAACTATTTCAGAAGTTGACTGGAGAAATGCCATGTTTAAGGATTCTGGTTTATCCAATGTAGTGACGTACTTACAACATGGTTGGCCCGAGGAACGGAAATTATCAGGCGATGTTCTGTCTTTTTATATGATAAAGGATGAAATCATGTTTGACCAGGGTTTTGTAACTAGAGGTGATAGTTCCTCCTTGTGATTTACGGAAGAAAATCATTTCAATGGCTCATGAAGGCCACATGGGCATGTCCAGTACCAAAAGGCGTATTCGTGAATTCTACTGGTGGCCAGGTATTGATAATATGATCGATAAATGGGTCAGTTCTTGTTTACCTTGTCCTTTGAGTGATAAGTCTGTGAAACCTCTGACTGTTGGTGTTTCGCCCATTGAATTTGTTACATCTCCTTGGAAAAATTGGGAGTGGATATTGTTGGTCCTCTTGATTTGTCACCTAACAAAGACTTGTTTATTTTGGTTTTAATTGACTACTTTTCCAAATGGCCAGAGTTAAAGGTTGTGGATAAAATAGGTTCTACTCAAGTCGTGGAATTTGTGGATGAAGTGTTTTGTAGAGAGGGCATTCCTGCTGAAATTGTTTCAGATAATGGTCCACAGTTTATTAGCAAAGAATTTTCTTCTTTCCTTGAAAGATGTGGTATTGTACACAAAAGAGTGTCAAATTATAACCCACAGGCCAATGGTCAAACAGAACGTTTAATAGAGTGATAAAGGAGTCCATCCAACTTGCTGTTAAGAGCAATTTAAATTGGAGAGAAGCATTACGTGCCTCTTTATTGTCTTATCGTGTTTCCCCCAATTCTGTTACGTGTTTGTCTCCTTTTGAGATGTTAAGAGGCAGGAAGCCAGGCTCTAAACTTTTACCTTGGTGGATGAAAAGTAAAATCTCTTGCGAGCATTCTTTTGATCCTTTCAAAGTCAAAGACAGGGTGTTAGCATATCAGGAAAGGATGAAAAGGAATTCTTCTGGTTCTGTCACACATAGTTCAAAGATTAAAGTGGGTGATTTTGTGCGAGTAAAATTTGGTAGAACTTTTGGCAATAAATGGAATAAATGGTCTGACCCGTGCAAAGTTACTGAGGTTTTCACTAAGGCTGTAAGAGTTGAAGGTGGTAAGGTCTGGAACTTTAGAAGGATTTCTTTGTGTAAAATCTTGGATCCTAAGACTATTTCGCAGTCAAGCTCAAATGCCAGTCCATCTTTGCAGTCAAACTTAAATGTTGAAAATGATGTAACTTTTTCAGCCTTATTAGACACTTTTGGGTGTGAGCCACAAACAGAGATTGTCAATTTACCACAGATTGTAAATTTACCTCAAACTGAGAATGTTGATTCGCAATTTAGTGATGTCAATTTACCCATCAATGATTGTGGTACTCTAAATGATTCTAATGTGAATGCTGATTATGAAGTCTCTGGACGTGTCGTTGAACAATCTGGCAATGAGGCTTTAAGGAGAAGTGTTCGTGTTAAATATTCTCCTATCAAATTGCGTGATTTTGTTCATTAATTTGTTTTTTTAAATTATTTTTATTTTTCAAAAGGGGGAAGGTGTGTTGTATTCCTTCCTCCTGTCTTTCTAGAATTGTTATGACTCTTTTCTGGTTCTACATTCTATATGTGGGAGTTACTGAGTGCAAGTCTGTCTCCTGAAGATTGTGGATGTACAAGCTGTTATCCTTCAATAAATCTCCTATCTACTACCACTACTGTTTCCTGGATTACATCACACACAAGCCATGAATTAAATTATGCTGTCACATATTGAAATATGGGTTCAAGATATATATCTGTACTGGTGATATGACCAAAGCACATATATTTTACTCAAGCTGCCCTCATACAAGTTATAAAAATCAGTGAACACGAACACCTAGGAAAGTGTGGTACAATATATACAGATTCACAATTACTCGTTATTGCTCCAAATCAGAAACAGTTCAAGCGTGTAGTTCATATTCTAACATGCATATTACACACTTGCCGGCATAGACACCTGGACATTGATTCAGCCTGGTGCTCTATCTTCGCCTCTTTGTGTGAGTTCCAAAACATCAGGATCATATTTCTGGCAGCCAGCTAACTTCTGATAACCAGCGTTGATGTTCTTGTTTGTGTGTCGTTTTATTACTAAATGAAACGTACTACTGTCTACTTTTATACTGCTAGTTTGCATTTGTAATATTTTACATTACTGTGCTAAATGATGACTGCATTCAAATCTGTCTTTCTTTGTCTTAAACAATTCAGCACCTGGAAGCTGCATTATGGCTTGTGGCGCTATAGTAATAAAACAAACAGTATATAAAAACATTTAATGGTTACCGTGAAATACAGATCACCAGCAAAACAGAGGACAAACTTTAAGAACATTTGAAAAGAGTATTTGATCAAAAAATACTTAACAACACAATACCATCCTTCTCTAAATGTATCCTTTTTTTCTGTCAAGCAGCTTCACTTTACTCCTTTTCTTAGTTGATTATTGCACAATTTGTGAATTGTTTCAAAGTATATTTTGCACTCACAAACTGCTCGGCGGGCAGTGCAGCTGCTAGTGTAAATTCTAGTAGGAAAAAGATATTGTAAACGCACACTGGCTTAGACGCATACCTGCGACACGGTTAGTAGCTTCCTTGCACTGGTGTGTTGTTTTCTCAAATATTTTTTACTTTTCAATGTTGAGGTCACGAAAGGAAAATCTTTCTGGTTAGATTTACCCAGGGCCACTGGGATTACAGGATTCTCGTGCTCTGTTTTAGCACAACTATGAATTTGCCACCCAATCCATCATCTGCTGCATAATTTGCAAGTTTTTAACAAAAATGCCTTGCTTCTAGCTCAAACAGATAAACTATTACTAACGATGTTGCCACTTGTTCCCGAGCATTAGCAGGTCATTTGCAAAGGTTTAATGTTCACCTTCAGTTTCTGCTGGTTGAATTTAGGTGATAACTGATAGTAATGTGTGAAAACTTTCCCCAGACAGTGGTAACGTGTACAAAGGACTAAACAGTGAAGTAATATACCACAAAATGTGCCAAACTATGCCATATAATTAGCCCTTTCTAGCACATCATTTAGTCAATCTTCCTGCATATTTCTTTTCTCCTCTGCAGCATAATTCCAGTGGCCTTTATCTTACCCCACACAAAGTGAAGGGTTATTTCTTTCCTATCCTGTGACATCTATGTTGAGGGTTTTCTATGCGTATTATCATTTCAACACCTCACTCGCTAAAATATGAATCTGGGAGAAGTTTCACAGCATATTAGGCAACTACCACCACATTCCCTCGACAGCTGCCACAATATCTACTTTGTAATAAATGCTCAAAACAAAGAACCTGTGTAAAAATGTCTTTTCACCAACAAACTTTATATCCCATTACTCATTAAGCCACTGCCACAGCTGACACCCCCCTAATATCCACCCACCTCCTGATACCTCACCTACACCTAATTTAGGGGCATATTATCAAGAACGGGCGTTACATTATCGCCGCTTTTATCACCAGGAAACTGCAGATAAAGCGCGATAATGTGCTTGATAATATGCTCTATGAATTCCAATCGAAGCCCATGTTAGATGTGAAGACATCTAACATGGGCTTCGATTGGAATTCATAGAGCATATTATCAAGCACATTATCGCCGCTTTATCGGCAGTTTCCTGCCGATAAAAGCGGCGATAATGTAACACCCTTTCTTGATAATATGCCCCTTAGTACCTAGCCACTACCACAGCTGACAACCTCCCTCATACCCACTCACCTCCTTATACATGCCCCCACCTCCCCAAGCCCGACCTCACACAGTTTAACACGGACTGCTAACAGAAACACACATACAACACCTCACCAACTACCTTGTGCTTATTATGGAGCTCACGGGCACGCACACCTACCAAGCCATGTCTTTCCCAGACCGGAATCAAGCATCCAAGGACCGGTTTCTGGCTATCAGCCTTCATTGGACTGTTCCCATGAGGCACAGGGTCAGAGCTTATTTGCATATAGCCAGTGTCTAACCCAGGGTGGTGTGGAGTGCAAAAAAACGATGGATTTAGGCCCAGATCCTTGTACTGGGGTGAATGTATGACATTGTTCTACATTCTGTCCATCAACTGTGTTTTTTGCAATTTTCACCCCGAGTGTGCTGGGGATGCTCAGACGTGAGTCCCAGGCTCTCCACACCACTGGAGTCAAGCTATCCAGGCTGATGAAGGCTGTTAGCCAGAAACCGGTCCTTGGATGCTTGATTCCGGTCTGGGAAAGACATGGCTTGGTAGTTCGGACTGGACTGTTCCCATGAGGCACAGGGTCAGAGCTGATTTGCATATAGCCAGTGTCTAACCCAGGGTGGTGTGGAGTGCAAAAAAACGATGGATTTAGGCCCAGATCCTTGTACTGGGGTGAATGTATGACATTGTTCTACATTCTGTCCATCAACTGTGTTTTTTGCAATTTTAGCCCCGAGTGTGCTGGGGATGCTCAGACGTGAGTCCCAGGCTCTCCACACCACTGGAGTCAAGCTATCCAGGCTGATGAAGGCTGTTAGCCAGAAACCGGTCCTTGGATGCTTGATTCCGGTCTGGGAAAGACATGGCTTGATAGTTCGGACTGGACTGTTCCCATGAGGCACAGGGTCAGAGCTGATTTGCATATAGCCAGTGTCTAACCCAGGGTGGTGTGGAGTGCAAAAAAACGATGGATTTAGGCCCAGATCCTTGTACTGGGGTGAATGTATGACATTGTTCTACATTCTGTCCATCAACTGTGTTTTTTGCAATTGACAATACGATGGCAGGTGCAAAGCGCTTTAAATTCCACCCTACTTCTCACCGGAAGCCAGTGCAGGGCTTGGAGCGCGGCTTTAGACGCTGATCTTCTGGGCAGTCTAAGAACCAGGCGGGCTGCGGCATTTTGCACCTCTACGCTAACATACGTCATTCCATCACACCGAACCCTCAACCCAACACAACTGAAGCTACCCACAAACCCCCAGTAACCACCAAACACCCCTTAACCACTATAAAATATCCCCCTTTGGTTAACACCATCTCGCCCCTCACTTACATCCACGCCTCCGCAACCCGGCCAAACACCGTCACCCATACTAACCACCCCCCTCACGCTAGTCCACCACCCTTACTTCAGCTGTTAGACCAAACTACGACACCCCACTTAGTGGACATAGAGAACACGTGGCCCTCCATCATCACCTTGGCCCCTAGCTTACTTCCTAAACCCACATCCCAGCCTTCCACTCCCACAGCCCACTCGCCGTCATCCACATCTTTTCCCACACCCTCATCCCAGCCATCCTCCCCCACAGCCCATCTATTACACACACTCACACCTGCAGCACCCCTACCTTCCCCCCACACATTGGTCCCAAACCACATTCCAGGCCAGCTCCCAGCGCCTACATCCTCACCCATAACACAGACCCATTCCCCTTCGTTAGGCACCCCACAGCCCACCCAACACACACACTCCCACCCGCAGCACCACTCCCATCCACACTCACACATACAAACAACCGTACACCAGACCAGATATCGACGCATGCGTCCATAGCCACACCCATAACACAACTACATACCACACTCCGGCATGCACAAAAATCCAGACTAGATGAGACCATCATCTCTTTGAATCAAATCAAAGAAGAACTCTAAGCACTCAATGATCGTTTTGCGAGACAACCATGGGGAACTAGAGCAATAAGAATCCCAAAACTAACTGGCCCAGGAACAATAATAATAATAATAATAATATCCACATTTGTAAAGCGCACAATCACCCGTTAGGGTCTCTAGGCGCTGGGGGCCGTCGGGAAGATTAAGCAAGCTATTGCCCAGAGTCACATGGTGCTGGGCTAATCTGCCGCCGGTGCCGGGGATCGAACCGTGATCCCCAGATTCCGGAGTCAGTCGCTCTGGCCGCGGCGCCACACCTCTTCCACACCAACCCACAACTAACACAACTCTCCATTGTCCCACCTGGTCCTCAGTCCCCTCCTACAATAACTCATCCAGACCAATTAGAAGCACCAATCCGCTTTCAGGGAGTGATTTACTCTCCCTGTTGAGCACTTTTGAACCCACCCACATGAAGACACCCACACCTGCATCATCGTTGATTCCTACTATTCCCCCCAATCGACCATTAAACCTAACTCTAGCGGCGTCACGAACAGCAACCTTAGAAGAATCCCGATCACTCAGGAACCCTCCTCAACCATCAGCACGCCCAAACTCAAATGTATTCTCCTAAACTGCAGATCTGCGGTTAGACATGCAGCGGACATAGCTGATCTCATCCTCACACATGAACCAGACCTGATAATGCTAACTGAAACCTGGCTAAAGGAATCCTCCGCACCAATAATTGACATTCTAGTACAACCCAATTACAACATCATCGGGGGGAGGTATCGCCTGCATTCATTGTAACAATATCTCAATAAACAGAGCCATTTCCCCATCATTCCAGTCCTGCGAATACTTGTGCCTTGACGTCACTAGCAAGGGCAATCCTGTCTGCTCTCTGCACATCATCTATCACCCACCAGGCGAGAACCCCACCTTCACTGAGCACCTCATGGACATGGTATCCTCAAACACTGGGCAACAAAATACCCAAATATTCTTCGGAGACTTCAATCTCCATTGGGATGATCTAAATGATACAATGGTGAACAGTCTCAAGAATTTCCTAGATGACCTAGACCTAACGCAATTCTGCAACATCCCAACACACGACAAAGGTTCGATCCTGAACTTAATAATCTCTAAAACAGACTCCATTCAGCTAGAATCGATCCAACCTTGCGACTGGTCAGACCATCAAATCATCAACTTCTCCATTAATGAAGCAGTGAAACTGATATCAGCTCAATCCACAAGACCAAAGGTGTGGAAAAGAGACCTGAAAAAACTCAACCCCAACACCTTGCCTCCCTCATGTCACAACTTACTGTTGCCCCCCGCTGGATCTGCCAAAGTACATGATCTCACCAACCACTACCTCTCGACGATGACATCAATGATAATCGAGGTAGCACCTATGCAACTAAAAAGAGTCTCTACGAAAGATTCTAAATCTTGGTACAACGGTATTCTCAACGAGGACAGGCGTTCACTCAGAACTTCAGAACGTGCCTGGAGGTCGATACCATCCGCCAACCACCTAAGATTCTCAGAACAAAGAGAAACGCATATTACCGAAAGATCAAGCGCACCAAAGCCGACTTTTTCAGCCTTCAACTTGACCAGGCAAGAAATCGTCCCAAAAAACTCTTTGAACTGATCAAAACCCAATCCAAGGAGGCACCTCATCGTCCACGAGGTATAGAATGCGCGCAGCCAAATTGTGAAGAATTCTCCACCTTCTTCACCGTGAAGACTGATACCATATACGCGAGACCGAATGCACAAACCCCTGCGACGCCCCGAACAGCGTCATGCCAAAGCCCATCAAAGTCCAACCCAAAAAATAATGCAGACAGGTCATCATTTTCCTCCTACTCTGAAGATGCCATAGGCAATATACTCAGTGCATTGAACCCTGTTAACCACTTCGCTGACCCACTTCCGGCAAACACAGTCAAAGACCTTACTCCACTGCTGCTACCGCTTTGGTCCAAGATCATTAACAGTTCACTTCAACAGGGGTGCATCCCAGATACCCTCAAAGTGGGCCAGGTTTCACCCATTCTAAAGAAACCCACGGCAGACCCCGCAGACCTAAACAACTACCGCCCCATCTCCAATATCCCTACCTTAGCCAAGTTGCTGGAAAAATGTGTGCATCTACAGCTGACAAAGCATATTGATCACTTTAACCTTCTCAACAAACACCAATCAGGTTTCCGGACAGGCCAAAGCACGGAATCAGCCATGACACACATTATTGACGATGCGCTGCAAATAATTGATCAAAACAGATCCTGTTTACTCATCCTACTTGACCTCTCCTCGGCCTTCGATACGGTCAAGCATGAGAACCTGCTAGACCTCCTGAAACACAGAATTGGCATATCTGGGACAGTGCTTAACTGGTTCACTTCATTTCTCCAAAATCGGACACAACAATTCAAAGTCAATAACACTCTGTCAAAGCCCGTCCCAGTATCTTTGGGAGTCCCGCAAGGATCCGCACTATCCCCAACATTGTTTAATCTCTTCTTGAAACCTCTCACCGAAATTCTACAAACCTCTACTGTGCAATGTCACATGTATGCAGACGATACACAACTATACCTCAAGATCCACACCCTAGAGGATATCAAACGACTTTATACAGCGCTTAGGAATACCCAAACCTGGCTGGCAGAAAATCATCTCAAATTGAATGCCCTAAAGACTGAATTCTTACTAATAGCTCCTCCGGCCCAAATCCCCAAAATGCAAGATTGGATCAAACATATTACGGCATTCAACGTTCAACCCACCATCGTAGACTCAGCTAAGTCATTAGGAATAACCTTAGACAGTAACCTCAACATGCAAAAACATATCAGCAGTGTCACAAAGGGAGCAAACTTCCAGATAAACACACTGAGGAAACTGAAACCCTTCCTACCACACAATGATTTCAAGCAAGCAGTACAGGCTCTGGTTATTCCTAGAGTGGAATACGGATGTGTCGCTCTCTGTGGCCCCCAAAGCATCAACTGCACCACTAAGGGCGTCGATCAACGCCGCAGCAAGACTCATAACTGGGTCTAAACGCAGCTCCCACATCTCCCAGGACCTACAATCCCGGAACTGGCCACCCCTGGATGCTAGAATTCAACTGAAAATCAAGTGCATGACGCACAGACCCAAGCATCACAAGACACCAAACTACCTGCAACAGAAATTGACGATCTCGGGTGGATCCAGATCCTCAAGAAATGCAGAAAGATTACTACTGAAACCACAAAAATTCCGTAAGAAAAAAACCTTCAACAGATGCTTAACTGGGAAGGCGCCCAGAATATGGAATGCCTTACCCCCAGAAACCAGACTTAACCCGTCCACTACCTCTTTTAAAAAGGAAGTAAAATCCATCCTCATGGCCAAAACCACATGAATATGGTTGTTTGAATCCCTGTGACGAGATGCAGGCACGCCCTCAACCACAAGACATTTGGATGTTACATCTTACTATGCCGCTTACAATATGTTTTGTACATATGTGTGGATATGTTATATTTCATGTATAAGTAACTTTTAATGGTTGTATAGCGCTCTGATATCCGTCAGGATCTTGTTCGCGCTCTATAAAACTTTCAAAATAAATAATAAATAAATCTAGCTTGACATGCTCACCTGCTTGTGCAACACATAGAGATCACAGTACTTTGCTGTGTTGACATAATATAAAATTGTGAATGTATATTTTCTCTATGTTTCTAATATTGCAAATGCACCTAGGATAGAGTCAAAATGCGTTTGTTCGATTTTTTGTTGCTTAACTAGCACAAATAGCTTAAATAGTTTGTTCTATTTCTTTAAAACAAATTAGGCATTGATTAGGACGTCTTTTTTATTTAAACACCCAGCTACAACTGTAAAATGAATTATAAGTATGACACTTGTATAGCTATGTTTTTCACACACATTTCCTTCACTTTAGTCCCAGTAACAAAGGGCCTGATTTGGAGTTTGACGGATGTGTGCTCCGTCACAAACGTTGGTAAGCATACCATCCACCTCTTACAAGTACTCTAGGTAAGTATACCATTGATCTCTTAGAAGTACTCTAGGTTGGTATGCCATCTATCTCATACAAGTACACTAGGTAGGTATACCAACCGTCTCTTACATGTACTCTAGTAAGTATGCCATCCGCCTCTTACAAGTACTCTAGGTAGGTATGACATCCATCTCTTACAAATACTCTAGGTAAGTATGTGATTCATCTCTTACAAGTACTCTTGGTAAGTATGCCATCCGCCTCTTACAAGTACTCTAGGTAGGTATGCCATCCAGCTCCTTCAAGTACTCTAGGTAGGTATGCCATCCATCTCTTACAAGTACTCTTGGTAAGTATGCCATCCATCTCTTACAAGTACTCCAGGTAAGTATGCCATCCGCCTCTTACAAGTAAATTAGGTAGGTATACCACCTGCCTCTTACAAGTACTCTAGGTAGGTATGCCGTCCATCTCTTAAAAGTACTTTAGGTAGGTATACCATCTGCCTATTACAAGTTTTCTAGGTAGGTATACCACCTGCCTCTTACAAGAAATCTAGGTAAGTATGCTATCCGACTCTTACAAGTACTCTAGGTAAGTATGCCATCCGCCTCCTACAAGTACTCTAGGTAGGTACACCATCTGCCTCTTACAAGTACTCTAGGTAGGTATACCATCCGTCTCTTACTAGTACTCTAGGTAGGTATACCATCCGCCTCTTACAAGTACTATAGGTAGGTATGCCATGCGCCTCTTACAAGTACTCTAGGTAGGTATGCCATCCGCCTCTTACAAGTACTCTAGGTAGGTAGACCATCCGCCTCTTAAAAGTACTCAAGGTAGGTATACCGTGCACGTTTTAGATGAAAAATAGTCCCTCTCCAGGTCGGATTCAAAGCGCATAATATGTATATTAAATTGCTATTAGCATTACTAATGTTAAAGAAAATAAACACAACTTGTTTTGCTTGTGACTTCCTTTTGCTCATATTAATAACTGTCTTGGAGTTTTAGCGAGGTCCCAAAGATACGATGTTTCCATTGACGGCTTCATTTTCAAGGTAAATGACCCAAGATTACAATTTACAGACTAGACTACTTTGTCACAAGGAGCCTGGACTGCAAACATGACGTCCTGCCGCCATCTTGTGATCTGGCAACAGGTTCAAGGTCGCATTGAACAGTCATCGCAGACGTCTGAATATGGGTCCAAAGGTGTGACAATAGAGATACTGGCTGCTTCAGTTTACAGGTGCAGCCTTGGCAAACAAGGCCTTCCAGTTCACAGGTGTCTTAACAAACCGTTCACTTCTCTCTCTCTTGCATGTGTGAAGAGCCGGAACTAACATCTTGCAATGCAATCAAGGCCACACCTAGGACCTGTGAATGTGTATTCAGTGAGCCCCGTAGGCTCATTCGACCTCCTTGACGCATACATACTTTAAATGAACAAATAACTTCAGGGGATAGGGTGGTGCAGCAGATGTAAGAGCCCGAAGGAGACAAATCTAATCTGGTAACCACGCTAGTGTTTTCGAAGTAGTGAGTGAGCGCAAGGTTTAGCGTGCGACTAGCTATGTGTGATGGACAAGGCTGTGTCTGATTCAGGCCCAGGACACTTTCAAAGAAGTGTCTGGATTGCTTTGGTTTTGGTGTAGTGGGCCACAGTCCCAAATTGCACAAACAATGCTATGACGGTATTTCCGGCGCTCAGTGACTCCAACACCGTTTTGTTTATTGCGCTACAAGAGAGCAACTGAGGGAGTTTGACTGTGCATTCCCATTGGAGCAGTTGTCGCTGGCCAGCAGTGCTTCATGCACTTCCCCAATGTTCTACTTGGTTGAGGAGCCAAATCCAACATGGCTGCTCGGATCTTTTGCTCCGTAGAAGCTTAAACTCCACCAAACAAGCTGATGGAGACACCCCCAGTCATCGGAAGTTGGGGAGCGTCTATTGAGGTGGCCGCCGTCCCATCTAGACCCTGCATCGCCGGGTTTTTTGCCTAAAGTCCTGCCGTACGATATCACCTCAAGATTGCGCCTGCGATGTTTTTCGAGCTGGGGCTGAGACATCGGGAGCTGAATCCTGGGAGACTGCCTTCCCACTTCTCTGATGGGCGCCCGCAATGGAATTTATTCTATTGCACCGTAGGCGCAGTTCTGTACATCAGACCTGCACCCAGTTCGAGCCTGGCATGTTGTGAGCCTCCCTCCGCTTGTGTGGTCCGACAGCTGCGTGCGGAAGGCACCCGGCGTCGGCAGCGGACATGCTGGAGAGTTTCCCTGGACCTTTGAGACAATTGTTGCCCAGGATTGAGGTGAGCGGTCCCCCCCGCCCACTTCCCCAGCGCTAAGCCAGATGGCGGCTCCTCCCACACTGCCTACCGTCTTGGAGATGCGTCCCAATGCACTTACAGAGATGGCTCTACTCCTGAGCGCCTGGGAATGTCTTGTTTCTTTTTTTTAAGAACTAATGAGAGACTGGCACTTCCCCCCCTGTAAAGTTCTGCCGCACGCTCATGGTTTGAAAAGGGTCCCAGGATGCCTGACCCTAACATGGCCGCCAGTGTTCGGGTCAGGCATCCTGGGACCCTTTTCAAACCATGTTTTCCCCCTCCAGATCTTCTTCCTGACATAACCCCTACCAGGACTACGCCTGACCTCAAGACGACGCCCGTAATTTACTGGGAGCATGGCTCTCCCCCTCCCCCCACACACTAAGCGGACTACCCCTGAGTCCCTTAGTGCACTTTAGCTCTATCTCGATTGCGGAGTCAGAGCACCATGCCCGACGCCAGGTGGGGCTACTCTGTTCAGCTAAAGAGGAGATTGTCCTTGGTTCATCCCCTGACTGTCACCTACCCAGCCGGACCTTGGGCACAGTTTCTCTCCGTTTCCCTGTCTCACACACCCACCTTCCTCGTTGTTTTTCTGCAATTTTCCTTATATCCTCTCTGTCTATTCCTCTGCCTGATGACCGTTGGAGCTACTTGGGGCGCTTTAGGGGAGACTGGCAGTCGATTACCTCCTCGTGCCGTCGCCTACCCACTCGGTTTCTGTCTTTCCCCCCGTCTCTCATTCTTTCTTCCCCGGTCTTGTCCCCTTTCACTTCCCCTCACCTCCTTTCCCCCCCTCTTGTCTCACCTTCTCTCCCTTTAAGGTTTCACATATATTTGATGTATCATGCAATTGTTTTCTGTGCTGTAACACTGTGGACCTTCTGTAAAGCGCTCTGATACCTTCGGGTCTAGCCAGGGCTATATAAAACTGTTTGAATAAATAAATAAATAAATAAATCTTTAAATAAATAGGCTGCATACTGTGTAAGAGGTGGGGGATTGGGCAGGGGCGAGGAACTAGTGTGCAGCCCTCAAGGGTGGGAGAATGTGAAATATTTGTGTTTGTGTGAGACATTCTATTATATTGCTTCTCTATACAGGGGTCACCTGGTCCTTTTAAGCATTTAAGTGGAGGTCAAAACTCCCAATCAGCCCTCCTTTCTGAAGTAGGTGACACAACATGTTGGGAGCCATATAGGCTTTGGTTCATACTACAGATGGAAGAGCACAGCTGTAGCCATCAGGCTGCTACATCTGAGCTCAGACCTTTTGTTAGTGCACCTAGCTCGCGATGAGACCCAACCCGGAGGAAGTACCAGGTACAGGAACACGTACTCTAAAAACACTAGAGTTACGGGCCCTTAGCATCTTCTTGCTTTCAGCATGAGGCAGAAGACGCAAGGAGATCATTTGAAAAAGGAAGGAAGCAGATCAGTAATGCAACTGTCTACACGGCCCCAGAGCATGGGGAGAGATTTACTGTCTGGTATTAAGAGATCCCTTAGACATGCTTTCTGAAAAATTGGCATGCACTATCTTCTACACCCACATGCGATGGCATGCATATACATAGGTTCTGTGCCATAACCAAGGATGTGTCAAACAATTAGATGATGACACTGCAGTTCAAGTGGCCCAGATGCAGATTATGTGCATGCCTCTTTTTCAGACTCTTGTTTTAGATGCCAGTTCATATGCAGGAAGTAAAAGTCAATCTCTTCAATCACAGGATGCTCTCCTGAAATATAGGGAGCTGGATGACACAATGTTCCATCTCCTCCATTATTCACAAAGCGGTTGAAGAAGTCTGTGCATAAAGAGGTCTCTACATAAAGAGGTCAGAAGTCACCTGAGGATGTAATGTCACTATATGGACACTGAGAGCATGATCATAGTGATTTCTGAAATTGACCCCCTGATTGTGATCTTCCAGTCCAAACACACAATGGACCACAGGCAGGGGAATGACAGAGTCTGCACCACATGGAAGGATACCGTGTGTGTTTTATGTGGCTGGGAACCTTGACTGATTTTGAAATTGGGTAAAGGGGCTTAGGTGTCAGTGGCACCGATGACTCTGTTGGGTCTTGCTTGATGGACACACAGATCAATGCACCTCTTGCACAATGTAAACTTTGGCATTTCCAAAGAGAGACGTGATGGAGTCCTCCTTTAAATTGTCCCTCAATAGGGAGAGTTGTTTTCTTCCAAAACCTCGTGGATATAATTAAACTGCAGCTACAGCACCTTTACCTGTAAATAGAGGTGGGCGAGCCAACAGATTCACAGGGCGAGCCTAGCCAGAGGTGAGTCAAAGGTCTGGCTAGGGTCTTAGAGCTCATGCACGAACGGAGCCCAGACAATGTTTGCTATGTAAATCACACAACAAACATCACATAAAATATGATAAAGCCTCTTCAAAATTCAAGCAGGTGTATTTTCTTAACCCCTTCGGTGCTCATGACGGAACGGTTCCGTCATGAGCGTCGGTTGGCCTGTGCTCATGACGGAACCGTTCCGTCATGAGTCCATAGGTTCTTCAGAACCTTCAGCACCGCAGCGGAATTCGCGCAGCACTGATGGGGTTAAGATGTGAAGCTTTGAAATCACATTGTAGCACTGAACCAAGAAATGCATAATAGGGTTTTGTACAACCAATTTTCTGAACTCACATATTTGAAAGTTCTTTCATAAGTGATAATAAAGAAAAAAGAGTTTTGCCGAAACAAAATAATTGCCTACGGTCACTGTTAGATCTGGGGGTCTCTAGTTTGCAATGGTATTCACCTTTGTTCAAATAGGGACCCTTACTTCTAAGTCAGGATAAGGGGATTACACTCCTTAATAACCATTTCTCACCCCCTTGGTAGCTTGGCACGAGCAGATAGGCTTATCTCAGAGGCAGTGTGTTAAGCATGTGTGAATATACACAGTAATACAGTGAAAACACTACAGATGGACACAACACAGGTTTTATAAAAATAAGTATTCTTTATATAGACTTAAACACAAGGCCACAAACGACAAAAATCCACAATACTACACTTAAGATTACTCAAAAGATGATTCAAGTCTCTTAGTTCAAGTTGTTGGTAAATGTGACAAATTTCTCAACAAAGTATCTGGATGCATAACGCAAAGTGAACAAAAGGCTTGCAAAAGGTGAGATGCGTCGGTTCCGTGACCCGGGGGAATGGTTGCGTCCTTCCTCAATGCTTGCGCAGAGTAGGGGACTCGTCGTGAGCCTTACCGGTGCGGAGGTGATGCGTAGATTCTCGGCCTGCGGGCCCGTTGCGGTGTGCAAGATGGCGCCTTGATACGATGCGACGATCCGGTTGCGATGCGAGAAAATGGCGCCCTTGATGTGGCGATGCAAGACGATGCGATGACGCCCTGGCAGCCTTGCGACGACTCTGTACTTTGGAGCCGCGACAGGCCCTGCGACACGCTTCTCCGGTGATGCGATGGCGACTCTCACGATGGCGTCACACTTCTCCAGTGATGCGACAGCAGGCAGCTTCGATGAACACACGATTCCAGGGAGATGCGGCGAAGGCTCGCTTCTCCGGCGTTGCGATGAGTTCAGCTGCGGCGGCGACACGCTTCTTCTCGATGTGTCAAGCTTTCAGCTCCCAGCGGCACGCAAGTGACTGCAGCCAGAATTCCCAGCAAGGAAATTCAGGAGGGAGCTGGAGGTGAAGTCTTTTGTCCCTGAGACTTCAGCAGGAGGCAAGCACAGTTCAAACCCTTGGAGAATATTCTGTAGATGAAAGTCCTTACAAAGTTCCTTCTCCTTTCCCTTGGCAATGAAGCACCCACTACAGGCCAACCCAGCAAACAACACATTGGCAGAGGGGCAGTCCAAACTCCTGCAGGCTCCTTGGTTCTTCTCCTTGGCAGAAAGGTTTCTTGTTCCTGAAGTGATCTAATTTCTTGGGGTCAGGGTCCCAATATTTATACCCCAAAATCCTTTGTTCTCTGAAGGCAGAGAGGCCTCTGCCTAGTCCAAACCAGTTCCTGAGCACTTTGTTTACATGACTCTCTTCTTCCTTTCACTGTGCAGGGCAAAGACATCAGACGCCCCACAGGGGGTGGAGCCAGCACAGGGGAGGGAAGATACAGCTCTGGAGCACTCTGTTGACATGATTCCTCCTCTCCTTTCACAGTGCAGGGCAGAGACATCAGACAAGCCACAGGAGGTGGAGCCAGCATTGTTGAGGGAAGGCCCAGCCCCTTTCAGGTCCCAGGTGCAACTCCTCCCTCCCATCTAGATGCAACTCCCTCTATTCACCACTGGGCTGCCCCAGCCTGTCTCCTGGAATCCCCAGCCCTGACACTCACAAACCCAGACAAGGAATACACAACCCAGCAGAGGCAGGCTCAAATGGTTAGGCAAGCAAATACCTACTTTCTAAAAATGGTATTTGCAAACACAGAATATTAAAATAAACTTTACTAAAAGATGTATTTTATTATTCTGAGTTCAGGCATACTAAATTCGAATTTCTACCATGTTCCCTGTGTCAGTTAGGATTATAAGCATGTAATAATCTAGCTGCTCATTCTGGCCTATAAGAACAGGTGGCCTTCAATAGTGAAAACGAAAATGGCTGTAATTAACTATTAGAACATGCTACACACATCAGAGCATGTCCTACCTTATACTTACAATGCACCCTGCCCTTGGGCCTACCATAGGGGTCTCTAATATGAAGCAAAGGGAAGGTTTAGGGACTGGCAGTGCTAGACTGCACACAGGCCTTGCAATGGCAGGCCTGAGACACACTTTACAAGCTGCTTCTGTGAGTGGCACAACCAGTGCGGCAAGCCCATCAGCAGCATTTGATTTACAAGCCATGGGCACAAATGGTGCACTGTACTAGGGGCTGACAGATGAATCAAATAACCCAATCATGGACTAACCAATTAGTACATTAACTTAAAATAGGGAGCACTTGCACTGTAGCACTGATTAGCAGTGGCACAGTGCCCAAAGCATAAAACCAGCGAAAACAGATCAACCCAAAGGAGGCAATCCGTCAAAATAGAAGGGAGACTCACGCCAATGATGCCAGGTCTAACAGTCACACAATGTAAGCGGGGAGCCGTGATTTATCCATCCAGGATTATGGTTTTACTTTGAACACATCAGTCAAAAAATGAATATTATTTATTTGAGCTTATTTTAAGGCTTTGTTTTTATATTTTTCGGCAGTTTTCCTATATGGTGCTCTTTACATGAGAATTAGCTACATTACACAAGGTCATCCGCACTGTTCCTAGGCAGGGAAATAGTTAGTCATCTGCCCAGAAAGGTGTGCACCCGTTACAACGCAACTTTTATAACGCATGCTTTTACAACGCAATTTTTACAACGCATGATCCATTACAACGAATACCGTTACAACGCATTTTTTTACAACGCATATACCTTTACAACGCATACCATTACAACGTAAGGATAGGTAAGTAGGGTTTTTGGGTAAAGGGGTATTTTTAGGGTTTAGGGCTAGGTTTGGGTTTTTGGGTAAAGGGGTATTTTTAGGGTTCAGGGCTAGGTTTAGGTTTTTGGGTAAAGGGGTATTTTTAGGGTTCAGGGCTAGGTTTGGGTTTTTTGGGTAAAGGGGTATTTTTAGGGTTCAGGGCTAGGTTTGGGTTTTTGGGTAAAGGGATATTTTTAGGGTTCAGGGCTAGGTTTGGGTTTTTGGGTAAAGGGGTATTTTTAGGGTTCAGGGCTAGGTATGGGTTTTTGGGTAAAGGGGTATTTTTAGGGTTCAGGGCTAGGTTTGGGTTTTTGGGTAAAGGGGTATTTTTAGGGTTCAGGGCTAGGTTTGGGTTTTTGGGTAAAGGGGTATTTTTAGGGTTCAGGGCTAGGTTTGGGTTTTTGGGTAAAGGGGTATTTTTAGGGTTCAGGGCTAGGTATGGGTTTTAGGGTAAAGGGGTATTTTTAGGGTTCAGGGCTAGGTATGGGGTTTAGGGTAAAGGGGTATTTTTAGGGTTCAGGGCTAGGTTTGGGTTTTTGGGTAAAGGGGTATTTTTAGGGTTCAGGGCTAGGTTTGGGTTTTTGGGTAAAGGGGTATTTTTAGGGTTCAGGGCTAGGCTTGGGTTTTTGGGTAAAGGGGTATTTTTAAAAATTAAATTAAATTTAAAAAATTAAACTAAATTAAAATTAAATTATATTAAATTTAATAACTTACATTTTTTTAAAACATTATATACTTACCTATACTTACGTTGTAATGGTATGCGTTGTAAAGGTATATGCGTTGTAAAAAAATGCGTTGTAATGGTATTCGTTGTAATGGATCCTGCGTTGTAAAAGTTGCGTTGTAAAAGCATGCGTTGTAATAGTATACGTTATAACGTCATACATCCGCCCAGAAACACAGGCTGTTGAGCCAACGCCGAGACTCGAACCTGGATGGCAGTTCTGGCAGTAACGCCACATCCTGGGTACAGGGAGGCCAGTAGACATAAGCCACATGAAAGCTAGGCTAGTTTTGGGCTCGGGGTTCCAACAAGACCTCGAGCTGGACCAGAGCCAGGTTTCAGGCTGGAGCCTTGCTCAAACTTTCAGTGGCTTGCCCATCTCCACCCGGAAGGCAATGAACTGGAATGCACTGAGAGGGAAGAAGCTACCACATCTGAGGGGAGACAGAACCACGTCCCACACGATTGAGACCTCCTTAGAGGACAGACTAGATTAGACAGCAGGTCCTGAATACAGATGCATCTGCAGCCCAGCTGTGCTGGGCTTAAAAGTGAATAACCAGAATCACAAGGGGGTTGAGTATGGACAAAATAAGTTAAAAGCTTGCACCCCATGGTGAGCTTGCAGTCTCCTTGACCAGCCTACTGCCAGGCAATATGTGCCTGGTGGTCGTTCGGTGTCATTTGCCATAACTTTAGTCTTGTGTCCCTGGCCCCTCCGAAGCATTGGGGTAAAAGCCCTACATCTCAAGCTTCCAGAGTTATCACACCTGCAAATATTTGTGTAATTCTAAGCCCATGCAGGATGCCCTGTCCATCCCCTGTGAATGCCGCCTTGTCCAGTGAGTTCTGGCAGCCCTACACAAATGAATATCATTGCCACATATGGCTCTTTTGGAGATACAAGCAACAAAGAGAGGTTTGTAAACATTTGTAAGTGGCAACTGTTGGTTCTATCTCCTTTCTCACCACTTCAAATGGACCGGTTAGAGGAGCCAGTATCTACCTTTATTGAGTCCTCAACCCATGGCACCAACACAAGAATCAAGACACCACAATACATCAAACATCACAACAAGACAGCAGTATGAGATGTTTGTCCAGCCCCATTTGCTAACAAACAGTCCTGTTTTCTGTGGCTTGGTGTTCTTGTTACATTTTTAGGTTTGGGTCAGATGTGGCTGTTCCAGTTCTGACCTATCTAACCAGTGTGCCTAGACCATAAACCAAACAGCAAATAGTGATTGCTAATCTGTCTTTCTCTGCCTGGAGCCCGACCCCACTGACTAGACTGTTTGTACCTAAATCAAGCGGTAAACCTTTCAGGACGTAAGGGGATCTGGAGATTGTCAAAGCCTGTGCAGTGCCTCCCCACAGGATGACATTGCCCACAGATAGTGCTGATATCACCTTGCTGCACTCACTATGAAATTGTTTGGTGGTGTATCTCATACTCACAATGGACAGGACCTTCTGGCTGTCTTTGTTCTTCATCATTTAACCAGCCCCACTATTTCGTATTGTGAATGAAGGAATATCCATTTTATGAAGTATAGGACTGACTAACCACTGCCCATTACTGTCCATAATCAAAGTACCATGCTGTATCTACATCTGCAAACCCACTTCCGCCTCCTGGGGTAATCATTGACGGTTTGGCGAAGGTAAAACTGGTGAGTCAAAAGGAGGACTTGATCAATCCAAATAGAGTAAACAACACTACCTACCATGGATACTGCCAACTAATCTGTAGCTACCCTGGAGCCAAGATAAAATGCTTTGCATTCATAGTGAAGTCATCCATCCAGAGGAGCGAGTAACAATACTCACATTTATAATGTAACAAACAGTATGTGTCTTTTAGAAGCCTTATTACCCATAGTGGATTTTGATAGTGATCCACCTTTGACTCATAGGCCAAAGCTGCTGCCGAACGTTTAGAAGGTTGGTAGCAATAGTTAGCATTTCTCGAAAGGCTGGAAGATAGGTAATGATATTAGCACACTTATTTGCCAACACTATCAGCACTCACTCTTTCTGGCCTCGTGTCAGAACTTCATTTGAGGGGTAGACTGCATTGTCAGAAAATGTACAGGTTTTAATTTGACCCCTTTTTTAGAAGTTCAAAATGGACTCAAGTAGTTTGCATAAACGCAATCACCTTATTTAGTGCATTCACTTATATCTGAAACCTAGTGTATGAACCAAAAAAACTATTTTTTTTTGCTTCACACTACTTAACAGCAGGCAGTGTCAGAAGACCACCAGATTGGCCTGCATTAAGCCCCAGTGTTTAGACAGTACCTACTCTGTTTGTGTCTGATGAAATGAATAACAACCACTTCAACAGGAGTAGACATTTGATCCCAACCATTTTACTTATGTTCTGCTATCATCTACTGGGATCTTTCAAAGTAAATTTCTTGATGGGAGAAGTGGCAGCTTATCTGTTGGACTTGGCCTTTTTGCAGGGTTATCCCCAAACGTTTTGCTTCTTCCTCCTATTTTATCCTGACCTGATGTTGTTGGTTTTCGGAATCTGGGTACTTTACCACTACTGATCAGTGCTAAAGTGCATATGCTCTCTGTGTAAATTGTTGTTATCATTGGTTCGCCCTGATTGGCATATTTAATTTACTGGCAAGTCCCTAGTAAAGTGCACTGAAGTGTGCCAGGGGCTGCAAATCAAATGCTACTAGTGGGCCTGCAGCACTGATTGTGCCACCCACATGAGTAGTCCCGAAAAGGTATCTCAGACCTGCCACTGCAGTGTCTGTGTGCAGTTGGTTAACTGCCATGTCAACTTGGCAAGTGCGCCCACTAGCCAGAGCCCAACCTTCCCTGACGGAAATGGTTTTGGTTGGGCAAAGAGCTGCTCTGCCACCAGAGAACCAAGGAATGTGTGCTATATATCCTGAACTTGAGACTAATTCAGGAATCAAGAGGAACCTTTGCCAAGAAGAAGATCTGGTGAAACTGGGGGAGGAGTACTGCCCCTTTGCTGTGTGCTGTATGGGGTTGGCCTGCAGTAGCTGTTTCTGCCAAGGAAAGGACAAGGACTTTGCTGTGTGCTGGGTCCCCCCTGCTTGAGGAAGATCTCCAAGGCCTTGAGTAGAATTTGCCTCCTGTTCTGAAGTCTCGGGAACACAAGTACTTCAACCCCAGCTCTCCTGAACTTCTTTGCTGGGATTTCTGACCTGCCCAGAGTTGCCTGTGACTGTGTTGGGCCTCTGGAGGTTGTTCCTGCTGTTGGAAGCTGGAAAAGCAACACAACTACAAGAAAATTGACACATATCTCTTTTCTTGCGACAGTTTTCCCCAATGCAGCACCGCGGATTCAGAAGAATTGCCATGTACCGCCGCTACCGCAACCGACGCAGCGCCTGCCACCGCTGCAAGAACCAATGCATCGAGGGATCGCGGCTGAAGAAACCGATGCAGCGCTGCTCACTGACGCCGCATCGATCATCACCCCATCCCGGATTTCCACGCATTGTACTTGAGTGGCCCAGAATGTCCTGGAGTCGAAGCATCTCTTCCCCTTACAGACCAGACACGACACAGCACTTCTCCAGGATGCAGCAGAATTGTTGCATCGCCTCCCCATGGCCTCAGGAACAGACGCTTCTCTGTGTGTTCTCTGCGCTTCCCATCCCTGTGGCTGTTTGGCTTTGTGAATTTTGTCGCAACTACAGGTACTTTGAGAGAAATCACGCATCCATAGTTTTCTATGGACCCAGTTGCTTAAAACCTTTTAAAGTCATATTCTTAATACTTGTATGTTGGGGTTTTGTCGTTTTGGTCTTGTCGAGATTAGGTAATGATACTTATTTTTCTAAACTTGTGTGGTGTCCATTTGTGATGTTATCACTGTATTACTGTGTGTTTTGAGTACAAATACTTTACACATTGCCTTTGGGATAGGCCTGACTGTTTGTGCCAAGCTAACCAGGGGTGAGCAGGGGCTATCCCTGGCTGGCTAGAAGCAAGGGTCCCTATTTGGACTACCTCTGCCAACTAGAGACCCCATTTCTAACATTATCCTAAGAGGTGATTCATTGTGGTTTTAACAGAAGCCTCACTGGGATCTTACCAGAGGTCCGAGGTCTCACTCTGAAGTAGAAGTGAAATGTATTGAGCGACCTCATGTACACTGTAGGTGGGCGCACTGCCTAGCTCAAGACCCTCCCACTGACTGGCAGCAGGAAAGGTACACAGCACAAGTGTAACGTGCCTGGTGGCCTATAACAGATGCACTCTCTAGGGTTGACGAGGAGGCTGAAGCACTTAGAGATCTGACAGAAACCCGAGGAAGGCTCCACAGCCATCAGCTCTGGTAACAAAGGGCTCTCTGCCAATGCTTCACATCCAATTATGTTGCGGTCTCAAGCCATGTGATCAAACATGCAGTGTGACTGACAGTCCAGGCCTGCAAATGATGGACCATAACCATGTGCTTAAAACATATTGCAGAACCACACTGTCACTCACACTTATCTGAATGAACCCAGAGCCTCAGTTCTTGGAGAATGGGATGCAGTATAATGGTCTTACCTGATTAAATGCATGCCATCGTTGGCTCAAGTGTACGGGGTGCGTTGTTGAGTAGCAGACGAGGTAGCAGCAGGGCCAGGCATAGGGCTTGCTAAATAACTATGCTGACAAAGGGGTTAGTGCTCCGAGTGTGTGCATATATGTTGTGTGTGTGCGGCATGCGTTTTTTGCCTGTGCATATGCAAGTCCACAAGAAATAGGGCAACCTTTACTGAGAGGGAATAAGAGATCAAATACCGCCCTGGTTTCCACACACGGAAGCTGAGCCGAGGGGATGAAATAAATCCGGGCAGCAGCCAGCCCCTATCGATAAAGAGTTGTGCTTATCTCGTTACTGAAACTTGTGGTTAATATAAACTTTTTTTTTCAATCTAGGAAAACAAACCTAAACAGAATGTGTGTTATCTGCATGAGTTCACTCTGAGTAAGAGTGTGAGTCTCTATTGTTGGATATTTTTTTGCATATGTGTTAAAAAGCCCTAATCATCACATGCTTAGGAAAGGAAAACCTTTGAAACTACAGAATTATAGTTGAAGTGTATACACACCTTGATATTCTCATCATTCGGGTAACCAGAGGTAACTCTACTAAAGTTGGGCAGTGGTGCACGTGAAGGGTTTTTTTATAGCCCAAGTTCCAGGACTAATCAACCTGCAAGTAGTGGCCAAGAAGGCACTTAGCTTTAACCTTATTATGACAAGTTCCTGGACATTTAGGTACTTAGACCTTTTTATGATGACAAAGCAATGTATGTTTTGTGTAAAAGCCAGTGCTTTGTGCCAGGGATCTTGAGCGATTTTTCACCTAGAGGGAGACAGATATTAAACAGTTGTTGGGACACCATGTCCTCAAGTGCTATAGAGGATACATTTATTTTAGAGAAAGAGCATACGCGTGGAGCTGCCTGTCCGCGTGTGGACAGGGCGGGAGGATGGGAGTTCCCCATGAGTGATCTATTCACAGTTAATGTCAATTTTGCTGAAGGCTTTTGATCCCGTGATAAGGAGTAAATATGCTGTGGAGTTGAAGGTGGTGCATGAAGGACGAGAGGTGTAAAATTATTGCAAGTTTTGGTAAAGTTGGTAAGATATCTCAGTTAACTAATGGGTTAATTGCGGGGATCAAACTATAAACAGAAAGTCACAAGTTCAAATCCCAGCATGTCTTCTTAGAATTTCATCCTCTCTTCTTAGAATTTCATTCTGTCTACTTAGAATTTCATTCTGTCTACTTAAAATGTCATTCCATTGAGGTTTATACAGTTGTTTTGGCTATTTGTAATACTGGTTACTACTGTGACTAACACATAGGTGGTCTTTAAGCGCCCATTTAGTGTCATAGTTATAAGAAATTCTTTCTGTGGAAGTGCCTGGAGATGATTATTGTTCTTAAATAAAGGTGTGTTATGTCAAGTCACAACTTTACAAAGCCCAAAAGTTTACTGTTTGCATTTCCTTACAATTGATTGATTCCGTTCATTTTGAGTGGCCCTAATAGTGCATCAATTATGTCTGTCCCATTTAAGCCTGCTGCTGCCTCTCTAGGTTCTATGCTTTTTTCTGTAAATCTGAGCATGCGGTGTTATTTCTGCAAAATCTAGTTATAGATGTGCTTATCAGTTCTTCCAATACTATTTCAATTTTTATACTTTGACTTTCTTTTTTGTTCTTAATTTTCCTTATCCAATCCTCTTTAGCAATTGTTTTTTCTTGTTGTGGACTGCTTACTGCTTGACTCGAACCATAACGCCCAGACAACTGAATACTGCCTTCCCCTTTGTCCCTATTATGCAATGACTAGTAACCATATACATGGAGCCCATCATGCTTCTCTGTCTAAGTATTCATTGCTGTAAGTTTAATTTAATTCCTTTCCAAATAGCGGAGGCTTTTAAACCACCCTACAAACTAATTCCTGGTTATGACTAGGAGCAATGTTTCCATCCTACCAGATATCACATTAGCCTCATCAGCAGCTCAACCTTCAGTCTCATAACTATAGGTACAAGGATATTACATTTTTGTATAACTAGGAGTTCAAACTTCGAAAAAAATTAAAAACAAAAGTGGATACTGTCACATTGAAAGATCCATACCAAAAGATCAAGAGGCCTCCAGATCATCCATTACTCCTAATAGGTGGTAGAGTCCTCTGGAGTTTGACAAAAGAGTCATCTTAACACTGTAGTACTTGTATATTTTGGCTATCCTTTAGTTTGTGTCATTCAGGATTGGTCTGTTTTCTTTTCCCCAGTGTCAATGCCAAAAGGAGCATTCTAGTAGGTCTTCTTTTTAGTTTCCAAGTTCTAGGGTCAATATGCTCTCTTCAGATGCCCAAGTAGATTGTTGTGCTGCTCAAGTCAAATTATGTCAGATACAATTAACCTAAAACATAATGGTCATTGCACATGGATGGAAGTTGAATATCCAAGCGATCAGAGACAAGACTTCTGGAATTACCTATTGGGAATACACACTTTGGGGATTTGTCATTATTAACATATTTCAATGATAAAAGAACAAAACAAAGAAATCCCTAGCATATGTAGATCGCCCTTCTGAGTAATATCAGACAGTTACTAACGTGTATGCCTTGTACTCACAACTCATCTTCAAAACAGATTTTCGGGTAGCTGTCCTTCCCGCCACCACTGAGCATCCGAAACGCATAGGTATTTTCTGGGCACCCTACCCAGTGGTCGCACTTCTGCCTCTTTGGTGGTGGAGCTAGGGTCAAGAAAAGGAAAGGACGGTTACCAAACTGTGCACTGTAAAAGATACAGAGAAACATTCCACATAAAAGCCAGTCATAAGTTATATTTTTGTTGCAATAATGCCTTATTGTTTTTATTTAGAAATCATGCTAGGGGAAAACAAAAACAACAATCGCAAACAGAAGGGCAGCAATTGAATAATTCATGGTTTAGTCGCTTGCACAACATTTTTACACTAGCCTCTGATATTAAACGACATGAACGTAACTGCCAAAATGTGCAACATTATAAAAAAGCCAGGAGCTGGAAATGCTAGCCCGATGACATGTATATTGTCAATTGATTAATGGAGAGGGATATATGCTTAGCGGAACCCTAACGTTAGGTGATAGGAGCCATGTGGTTAGCAGTTGTCATTTAGGGCTTCATCGTTGCAGGTAGTAGGTGGGGGTTATGATTAATCCTTATGGTGCTGAGAGGTTAGGTCCTTCTAGCCTTATATACTTACATTAGTATAGGAGATGGACAGTAGAATAAGAAAAGTCAACCTATATAAGCCTCCACATGTGAGAACAAATCAACCTAGGTTGGGGCAGTACATTATGTCTGCAGATGAGACCCTCTCAACTGTTTAAACTCTTTAGCCGGAAAAAATGGTCCATTATCAATTTAAAATCTGAAAGTTTATCTGCAGTCCTAAAAATGTTTTACTCATTATAAGCAATCCTGGCTAACTCTATAAGACATTCATTTTTGGTAGACACAGTTGTTTGTCGTCTATGGCAAAGGAAGTACAATTATGCTGCCACTAGGGATGCTGCCAACCATCTGCGGGTGTGCGAGTGGGCATTGAGATTTGTTATGCTGGTGGTATCGTGTATCAGTGCTAAGTATTGATGGGGTGAACAGAATGTTGAGCACCTGCAACATTTCCTGCCACATGGCCTGCCAGTACGGTTTTCTAATGGATATGCACAATACTGCACTGATCTAAATTACACCTCCAACAAAGGTCAAAACAACTTGTCATTTGTCTCCATCATGTCTGCCCACTCGGCCTCAGTATATTCTTTATGGAGCAGGACCTGCTATCTAACTGTGGTGTTAGAATGTAGAGAGCTGACAATCAAACCACAGAATCCTGGAACCTGTCCCCCCATGAGTCCAAATGTGGCTAAATACTGCACAATCGGGAAGCTTTGACGATCGAAAGGAGGAAATGGTAATTGGCTTCCAAGACAACTGGGCAATTGTCTATAGCACCAATGTCAGAGCTCCAACAGACCAAATTTACTCTATATTGCTTGATAACCTTTAAATTCGCCATTGTGATCAAAGCTTTCTGTTGCAATTGGGTTCCCTCCATTTAGTACGCCCAGACGTTTTGCTTTTAGATCACCCGGTGTTGGACTTTTTACTGTGGGTGAGTCTCACTACATGTGTCTCATCACGGTAATCGTATGGTAACTGGACTGCGCGTGTTTACCGCCAGTGCCCGCCTTTTCAGATAAGGCCGCAGCAACTCAGCAAAGGTAAGAGGCACTTGGCTGGTTATACGTGAACATGTGTACACATGACTGCGCATGACTGTCATGCACAGCCTGGTACCTGTACACAGGTAGCCTGGAGCAGTGTGGACTTTGCAGGATTAGATATTGACCTAGGGTCGTCCTTATAATGTTACTGTACACTCATAGACAAAGTCAGTGCGATTTACTGTTAGTCTGTAGTGATACTTCATTATACTCAGAGGGGGAAATCTGCCTTTGGAGTATGGTTTCACTTCTCCTTGTCTTACCAAGACCAGTGACTTCTCCAATTGGGATGTAACCTGTGCAAGAAAAACAATTCCGCAAGTTCCAAAAAGGTACTTGTACCATTTATGGGTCATCCAGAGTTGTTTATTTATTTGTCACATTTATAGAGCGCTCTGTTACCCGGAGGTGTCCTGGCGCTAGCGTGATTGGACCAGTGTGTGTTGGTGTCAGAGAGCTTAATGAATAAAGAGCCAGGTCTTAAGCTCTCTCCTAAAAGCCATAAGGTCCGAAGATTGTCTGAGGTTAAGTGGCAGTTTGTTCCATGCCTCAGCCGCACCGAGGGAAAAACTCCTGCCACCCCAGCGTGCTTTCTTAACTCTGGGGACTGTTACCAGCGCCAGCTCCCCAGATCTCAGGGTTCTTGCTGGTTTGTGCCAGTGGAAGAGCAGTTTCATGCACCTAGGACCCGTATCATGCAGGGCCTTGAAGACCATGCAGAGTGCTTTGAAAACAATCCTCTTGCGAATTGGCAGCCAGTGAAGGTTTACCAGGTCCTGCGCCACCGAGGCAAATTTGGGAGTGTCGGTGATCAGTCGGGCGGCTGCATTTTGCAGTAGCTAGAGTTTATTAAGTACCCCCTGCTGGGCGCTTAACATCAGGCTGTTACAGTAGTCCAACCGTGAGAGGACAAGGCCCGTTACAACTGTTTTCCAATGCTCCCTCTCCAAAAAAGGCAGGACTTTCCTTATTGTTTTGAGGATGTAGTGAGTAGAGGAGGACAGTGCATTAATCTGTGGTACGAAGGACAGCGAGTCGTCCACCCATATACCCAGATTTTTAACTTTTTCCACCGGGGAGGGGAGGGGTCCCAGCTCATCTGGCCACCATCTAGGGGACCAGAAATTGTCCCTAGAACCAAAGAGCAACACTTCTGTCTTTGTGGAGTTCAGTTTGAGACAGTTTTGGGCCATCCAGCAGCCCACCTCATGCATACATCCTCTAAACCTGTCTGCTGTACTATCAGTGTTGCCCGGTAGTAGTGACACCACTATTTGTGTGTCGTCTGCATATGCTGTGAGGTGAAAACCGAACGATCGAATCACCGGGGCTAGTGTCGCGACATAAACATTAAAAAGGGTGGGACTGAGCGAGGACCCCTGGGGAACTCCACAGGGGAGCACAAAAGAATGTGATTCCAAGTCTCCCAGGGCCACTGACTGAGTTCTGTTGGAAAGGAAGGCTTGTAAGATCTTTAGTGCCTTTCCCTGAATTCCACTGGCCCTCAACCGGTCCACCAACAACTTGTGGTGGACCGTGTCGAAGGCCGCGGAAAGGTCCAACAGTATCAGGCGGCTCTGCCTCCTCCATCCATCAATAAATAAAATAAAATAAATAAATAAATCCAGAGTTGTCATATTCCCCTGGCTCAACTCAGGATCAGAGCCCAGGCCTTTTGTCACCCTGGTGTGCTAGATTAATTACATTTTACTCCAGCAACTGGAACTAAGGTCTCCCCACACAAAGGGAGCAATTAACAGGGCTTCACTCACCTCCTAATGAGGAAAGGGGTGGGGCGGAATGATCTGAATCAATAAATCAGCTGTCATACTGTACCAGGGATGGGCCTGTCCAAGCCCACTGAACAAAGGAGGGAGGCCAGACCTCTGGAGTCAACAAAGGAGGCAGCTCCTCTTTGAATATCTAATGAGAAAGGCCATGGCAGTGATGTCAGTGAGGGGCAGAGATTAGGCCCGCAGAGGATACGTGACTAGTGACTTCTGGATGACGCAATTTTGAACTGTCCTAGCAGGCTGTGTAGGTGGTTTGGGACAAGGGTGGAGAGGTGATGTGGCACCGTAAGATTGGCCAGGCATGCCTAGCTTCTGGAAAATTCCTCTCCTTTTAAAACAAGGGGGAGGCTCTCTCTTGCCTGGTGATTTGTCTGTGCTTTGCTGCTGGACTCTAGGACCATCCTGGGTAAATGGAAGAAAGAACCAGCTGATGCCCACAAAGCACTAAGGACTCTGTCCAGTTGACCCCAGGATCAGTGGGTCTCCCTAATGGCCAGTAATGCTGGCTCCCTTACACCCACTGAGGACCAGTTGGGGGGAAAGACCTGGAGTTTGGTGCTCAGAAACTAAGACCAAAAGGAAAGCTGGTGCAAGGAGTCAGGAGAACTAGCTCCCTAAGGACTGCACTGCTTTGGTTGTGAGAAGGTCTGCTGTAACTGGCCCTGGCTAATCGTGCCAGTGGGGCCTGAGTTATGGCACTTCACAATTTGGTGACCTTTCCACTAGCTGCAAAGCGCTTAGGCATCAGCTGCTATTTCATCACATACCCCTAGTGGTGGGCTAGGGCAGAATTCCTTTATTTATTTTCCACCGGGAGGTAGAGTTTATGAGGCTCCCTCCCCGGACTCTCTATTGGCCCAGTGACCCAATCCCTTGGACCGTTCTTAGAGAAAAGGGGGCAGGATCCCATTTTCAGCCCCCCCCAAAGGAGAGGAGGTCAGGCAGAACGCCTTCTTGAACCCCACCCCCCAGTAGCAGTGGGCCTGCCCCACTGCCAGTGCACGTGTCTGGTTGGAGCAGGCAGCCACTGCATCGAAGGAGATCCCTGCCAGCAGGAGCGGGCACAGGCAGTAGAGGACATGCTGGCCATGTGGGGAGCAGGCAAGGACACCCAGAGGTGGGCTCGCTGGGCTGCCCCCAACTGAGGAGGCACACGGGTGAGACTGAGCACCCACCACAAAAAATACAAAACAAAAGAAGTAAGAGGTGAACAGTCACGTGGCAAAAACAATGCAGCGGCTCTTCCCGGCACAGCAGGAGAGCCACTCATTAAGTATTCATGGCTACAGGCTGGAGTGCCCCATAATGCCCTGCAGAGCTTTTCCTATTTGCATATTTTGCTGCTTGTAGCGGCCCCCAAAACGCTCATGGGGCACCCCCGACTCAAACAAGAAGGCATGGGGTGCTGCAGGAGTGAAGCAGCCCCACTCTTCTACCCCCCTGTATCCCCACAAGGAGTTTTCTAAGAATGACTGACCCTATGTCTAAGGAGGTCAGGAATTCAGGACCCCACTGGGATTGTACCAAGGTTTTCAGGCACTCTCAAGACATCGTTTTCTAGCACACTGTGTAAACTTTGGAGTTGCCCAAAATCTCACAAATTCTGAATAGGAACTCTAAATCTTTCAGAAGGCAGGAAAAGAAAGGAACTGGCATCAGCATGAGAGGGTGGTGCTCATATATGGCTCTGCTTGGATACTTACTGGGTGGATGGAGCCAACACACAAACCTAATGGCATGTGGATGCACTGCTACGAAAAATCTCTGGATCCATTCAGGTGCATGAAGTTATTCTAAGGTAAGGAATCTATGGTTAGAAGTATCTATCAGAAGCATGTTGCACAAATACGGATTGCATGCGTTGGCACACCAAAACTAGATCGATGGACAAGAATTAGGTGTTTTGACATAGCAGTGATGTCAGCATGGAATAACAGGATGGGAACTCTGCAGAAATGGTGAACAAAGGCCGAGCTGTAGACATTAAAAAGATTTTGTAAAACATTTTAAAAACTGTACGTTTCATGGAAAGAAATTCGGTTGAAAGATGCACCTTGTGATTTCAATGCTTTCATGTGTACGCCAACTGCCGCTTTGACAGATCTTCACTACAAACATAAAAAATAAATATGGTTCTACATTTTGTGGGGTAGATGTGTTAGGACCCACCAGAGTGACATACCCCATTAAAGTCTTGGAGGTAGGATATTAGAATCAACAAGCTGCTATCTTTTCTGCCTGCGGGCCCTTACGGGGTCCTATACATTGGTCCAAAGCTCAACTTCTCAACCTCTGTGATAGGAACAGTAAGTCTTCGGTCATCCCTGACCTCTCCGTGCCTCTCTCCCATTTCAGGTGTAACTCCTGTAATTTCACTTTTTCTCTTGACACCTCCTCTCGGCTCCACCTACTTCCCCTAATATTTCAAATGAGAATGCTACTCATCCCCCCCATCATTAAAGCATGTCTACTTAACAGTAGATCCCTTCCCCGCCACTCAAATAAAATATGGCTTTCTCCTATCCCGACATCACCCTAGCCATTCTCAGTGGCTATCGGTTTGCAGGGGTAAACAGGGCCGACGATAGGGTGGGAGGTTGAGTCGCAGTGGTCCTCCGCTCTAGCTGGGAAATTTCGTACCGGAAACGCCTTAATAATGGACCCGTAGAAGGCTTGTATTTTAGCATTATAACGGCACCAAACGTTGTTGTGGCCGGTGTTTTGTTCTATAGACCCCCTAACTCCCCTCCCATCACATATTAGAATTCTATAATATAGCCGCTGACCTATCGCTTAAGCATACCCATTTTACAATTCTTGGAGATTTCAACTTGCACGCAGACGACATACACTGCACCAAAGCTCTTCAGCTTACAGAGACTATGGTGGGCCTTAATTTGACTCAGCTGGTTAGAGGCACTACACATTGGGCCGGACATATGTTAGACCTACTTTTCACCAATAACCCCTATCTTACTACGACCTCCCCTTTACCTCTCACTTGGTCAGACCATTTCCTAATCCCTTTCAACATAGCACGACCTCCCTAGTCCCCCAAATAACTTGGAATACAGAAGGAAATGGTACAAAATCACAAATTATTCCACGTCTCCTGCGCGCTCTCTCACCCCTCTTCAGCTGTCTGGACACCCAGTGTCTGACTCAGTAAACTTCAACTCCTGGCTTTCCTCTGCCTTAGACACTTTTCCCCCTTTAAACTCACCAAATCTTTAAGACAAAAACCTGCAGCTCCATGGTTTACCCCTGAGCTTTGTGCCGAGAAAAGTCGCTGCAAGAAACTAGAGCGCAGTTGGAGATCATCATATGATCTCACGGCTAAATCAGTTTACAAAGTCGCTCTAAAAACTTTCCACAAACTCAAACGGTCTATGATGCGTGAGTATTTCAGGAACAAAATTCACACTGCCAGTAACTCACCAAAAATTCTTTTTAAAATTGTTAAAGATTTCACCAAGCCATCTGCTATCTCGAGTGCAGTTTCCTACTCTCGAGACTTATGTAATGGGTTATCTGACTTTTTCCATGACAAAATTCTGTTATTCAACGTTTATTCTGCCCCCTCACTCCCATGCCCCGGATACTGCAGTGGCTAACCGTGATGCCATGACCTCTTTCCTTCCCATCTCTTCTGATTCCTCACTTCAGAAATTACTAGCTTGCAAATCCGGCTCCCATAAGGATCCCTGCCCGGCTAAGTTCCAGAGCATCTTGGCTCCTCTCATTAATCCTTCTTTAAATAAGATCTGGAACTCCTCTCTGTCCACTGTCATTTATCCCACTACCTGGAAACATGCTTTTCTAGTGCCTATCTTGAAACAAGCATTTGCAATGCAATAGGTCTCGCAGTTGTTAGAGTTAGAGCCATTGGCATTGTAAATGGCAATGCCTTTTATTTATGTGTTGGTTTTTAAAACGTAAATAAAAGGCATTGTCAATTACAATGCCAATAGTTTAAACTCTCGCAAATGTGAGACCTATTGTATTGCAAATGCTTGTTTTCTCATCCTGACACTCACTACGGCTCTTCGGCTCTGTCTGCAACTTCTCCAGATCAGATATGTTGTAGGGACCACGGTGTCAAAGGTGAGAGTATTGTCTTATAACTAGGAAGCTGGGTACTTTGTATAAGAATGTAAGTTAGGCCCCGCGCTTCCTTGACCTTTTGGTATAGGTTGGACAAGAAACAGCTGACACAGATGGTAATAGTTTGATTTAGCCAGACACTTGATTACATAATTATTACACGAAGCCGAGTGGTCCTTATCCTCGCACAGGATGTGTGTTCTCTACAAGCCACAGCCGCTTATGAGGTCTGTGTTGGCAAGACTGCTGTTCAAGGACTGTTGGTGTCATGAACCATGCCTGCAACCCCGACTCACCTTTGACCCGAGACTCTCCTCTTCATGCAGAAACGCAGGGGTTGTGTTTGTGTTTTTCGCCGCTTATGAGGTCTGTGTTGGCAAGACTGCTGTTCAAGGACTGTTGGTGTCATGAACCATACCTGCAACCCCGACTCACCTTTGACCCGAGACACTCCTCTTCATGCAATAACGCAGGGGTTGTGTTTGTGTTTTTCGACTTCTCTTTTGCGAACAATACGCTAGATGTACTACTATGTGTTATCGGCGAACAGAAACGTATTTTCCACAATAGAAAGCTCACGAAATCAATATTTAAGGTTGGTAACAGCGACTGGTCACAATCATGGGGATAGTGAACTACAAGAGTCCCAGATAACTGTGGCCGGTTTTAAATAAAAACAAGGTTTGTGTGGCAGAAAATACCGCCGGAATCCCGCCGCGCACGCACCGGAAGTCAGGCAATGTCGCCTGTGACGGGGGCAGGGCCGCGTCCGGACCGGAAGAGGAGGCAGGCGGAGTAAATGCGTATCGCGGCCCGGGGCTCCTGTGAGCGGTGGAGAGCCCCGGGGCCGCCAGCAGGAGGTTGCTCAAGTGTTGCGGGGCTCCCTTGACCAAGAGGGAGCCCCGGGAAACGAGCTGGCAAGAGCCGCAGCGTGAACTCTGCGGAGGGGGCACGAGGCACATGCCCGGTGCCTGCCCCTGCCGCGTGCTGAGGGCGGAGTCCCCCGAGATTGGTCCGGTAAGTTAAAAGGGCTGGGGGGGGTCTTGGTGAACTTGTGTGTGTGTATGTGTGCGGGGGGGGGGGGCGGTGCACTCATGTGTGTTTGCGTGCGTGTGTGTATGTGTGCGGGGGTGTGTGTCTGTATTTGCGTGCGTGCATGGGAGCTCGTGTGTGTGTCTGTGTGTATGCGCATGCGTGTGTGGTGTTTGGAGCTTCCCAGGAGACAGCAGCTGGCCACAGCGCGCGTTGCATCGGTACTATGCTTGTATCACCATTCTATGCTTCTATTGTATGCTTGAGCCACTGTAGGCAATCAGTTGCCACGCTGACCACTGTTTGTGCCTAGTCTTTGCCTACCATCTGTTCCTTGTATGTACCTTTGTCCCCTGCTTATGCTTCTATTGTATGCTTGTTCCACTGTTTTCTACTTGTGCTGCTATTCAATGCGTGTCTCTATGTTCTCTGCTTGTGCCTCTGTTCCATGCTTGTATCTCTATTCTATGCTTCTATTATATGCTTGTGCCACTGTTTGCAATCAGTTGCCACACTGACTACTGCTTGTGCCTTTGCTGTCCACTAGTCCTTGCCTACCATCTGTTCTTTGTATGTACCTTCTGTCCCTCTGCTGTCTACTAGTCCTTGCCTACCATATGTTCTTTGTATGTACGTTTGTTCCCTGCTTATGCTTCAATAGTATGCTTATGCCATTGCTTTCGACTTCTGCGGCTATTCAATGCATGTCTCTATGTTCTCTGCTTGTGCCTCTATTCCATGCTTGTATCTCCATTCTATACTTGCTTGTGCCTCTGCTGTCCACTAGTCCTTGCTTACCATCTGTTCCTTGTATGTACCTTTGTCTCCTGCTTATGCTTTTATTGTATACTTGTGCCACTGTTTTCGACTTCTGCAGCTATTCAATGCATGTCTCTATATTCTCTACTTATTTTCATTCTATGCTTCTATTGTATGCTTGTGCCACTATTCGCAATCAGTTGCCACACTGACCACTGCTTGTGCCTCTGCTGTCCACTAATCCTTGCCTACCATCTGTTCTTTGTATGTACCTTTGTTCCCTGCTTATGCTTCAATACTATGCTTGTGCCACTGTTTTCTACTTGTGCCGCTATTCAATGCATGACTTATGCCGCTCTTCAATGCATGTCTCCATGTTCTCTGCTTGTGCCTCTATTCCATGCTTCTGCTTGTGCCTCCATTCCATGCTTGTATCTCCATTCTATGCTTGCTTGTGCCTCTGCTGTCCCTCTACTGTCCACTAGTCCTTACCTACCATCTGTTCTTTGTATGTACCTTTGTTCCCTGCTTATTCTTCAATAGTATGCTTATGCCACTGTTTTCTACTTGTGCCGCTATTCAATGCATGACTTGTGCCGCTATTCAATGCATGTCTCTATGTTCTCTGCTTCTGCTTCTGCATTTTATTAAACAACGTGTCATCTTAAAGCACATCTCTCTTCTCTGCCTCTGCACACATTAAAGCACGTGTTTTTAAAGCAAACACGCAGCATTTTCTCAAATAACGTCACACTATATAACTACGTCTTTATAAACGACGTCGCCATTTAGCTGCTTTCCGAACACCTTACGATATGGAGCATTTTCGATCATGCCATGAAACACGCTGCTTTTTATTAAAGAACAGACCCTTTAGGCAAACACGCAGCATTTCCTTAAACAACGTCGCTCATGTCCTGAAACACGCTGCTTTCGGAACACCTTACGATATGGAGCATTTTCGATCATGCCATTTAGCTGCTTTCGGAACACCTGACGATATAGAGCATTTTCAATCATGCCATTTAACACGCTGCTTTTTATTAAAGAACAGACCCTTTAGGCAAACACGCAGCATTTCCTTAAACAACGTCGCTGATGTCCTGAAACACGCTGCTTTCGGAACACCTTACGATATGGAGCATTTTCGATCATGCCATTTAGCTGCTTTCGGAACACCTTACGATATAGAGCATTTTCGATCATGCCATGAAACACGCTGCTTTTTATTTAAGAACAGACCCTTTAGGCAAACACGCAGCATTTCCTTAAACAACATCGCTCATGTCCTGAAACACGCTGCTTTCGGAACACCTTATGATATGGAGCATTTTCGATCATGCCATGAAACACGCTGCTTAAAAGAAACTGAATTCGGAACACCTTAAAATATGGAGCATTTTTGATCATGCCATGAAACACGCTGCTTAAAAGAAACTGAAAGTTACACGTTTAACCGCACTCTAAACGCGCATTGCCGCACTCTGAACGCGCATTGCAAGAAACTTGCAACAAAGTCAATTGAGCGCTCGTACTTGTGCGCGTGCCAGTTTCAAATCGCCTCTAAGGAGATGCGCGCGGCCAGGATTGTCTCCTGGAAAGCAGACACGCCGACAAAAGGTCTCTGGCGAGAACGCGCTTCCGCGCGCTTAGCCGAGACCTAAAAAACTGATGCAGACCCTGCCGTCCTTAAAAATTATCGCCCTCTCTCCCTCCACCCAGCTAAAACCCTGGAAAAATGTTTCAAGGAACAACTCTCTAGCTATGTGGAATCCCAACATCGCTTCCACAATTCACAGTCTGGGTGTAGATCCAGTTATAGTACAGAGACCGCCTTGCTAGAGGTTACTGAGACCATCCGGGAATCTGTGGATGCAAGCAAAGCAGCCATGCTGGTGTTTTGGACCTGTTGCAGCATTCAATACGGTCTCTCATTACATTCTTCTTGAGAGAATTTTCAACCTTGGGTTCCAGGGCATTCCCCTGTCCTGGACTCGGTCTTACCTTAGCTGCCGGACCCAACAAATATCCCTTCACCCTTTTGTCTCTGATGAGAAACCACTGAGTTGCGGGGTCCCCCAAGGCTCGGCACTTAGCCCTCTCTTTTTTAACGTTTACCTTTCCCCCCTTGCGACGTTGGTTGAATCTCATGGGGTGAGTGTAATCTCGTATGCCGATGGCACCCAATTGGTGTTTTCTTTTGAAGACCACTCGGAAGCTGCATTCACTAATTTCAGACAATGCCTGTGTAGTATCTCTTCTTGGATGTCACTTAACACCCTGAAGCTCAACTCGGATAAAACAGAGGTTCTTTTTTTAATCAAATCTGCCCCCCTCCCCCGATGCTCTGGTGGCCTTCTGAATTGAATCCCCCTCCCAAGCCTGTGGACACAGCAAGGAACCTCGGCTTTCGGTTTGACAGCGACTTGTCCCGTAAATCTCATATTAGTCAGGTGTCCTCTTCCTGCTTTGGTAAACTTCATATGCTCTGCAATTTCCTGCATTTCCTCCCCCTGGAGTCACGTAAGACCATCGTACATGCCTTAATCACTTCCCATCTCGACTATGCTAGTAGTCTTTACCTTGGAGCACCTTCTTTCCTGATCAGACGCCATCAGATCATCCAAAACGCGGCGGCCAGGTTGATATGTAAAATCCCTTATCGCCATTCGATTTCCCCGCCCCCCCTCTCCCCCCTCCCCATCTTAGGAAGCTCCATTGGCTTCCAGTGATCAAGCGCATCCAGTTTAAGGCTCTTATTCTGACTTTTCAAGCTTTCCAAGGACGTGGCCCTGCCTACCTTCAAGCTCGCCTTAAACATTCTCAATCAACATCGTCGGAACCTTAGATTTAATCACCATCGTCTTCTGATAACCCCCCGCTTCCAACGTTCTAGAATTGGTGGAGAGCCTTGGCAGTGATTACCGCCAACATGTGGACTGGCCTGCCTCTCTATCTTGGTATGATTGAATCAGAAGCCGTTTTCCGACGTGCTTTGAAGACCTGTCTCAACTCCAGCCTTTAGACCTCTGCTGGACCTTCTTCTGCCGTCTGTTACAGCGCCAGGACACCCCCGTTGGGGGTAGCTGTTACGCTATATAAACTCCTAAATAAATAAATAAATATGGCATTTCTACTATCTGAGCTGGGCCCAGGTATTTAATCAAATGAGTATAGATAAGTGAATCGACAAATTTCTATATTTAAAAATGTGCATGAATTAGACATAAGTACCACTGAAAAGAATAAGTACACCCTGGCTTTTTGAGTTTAGGTGGAGATGAGAGGAATATGAATAAAACTAAAGGATAAATGTTAATGGCAAAAAGCACACCATTCTTTTAAGTCATGAAGGTGCACAAATGTCTCTCAAAGTCATAATAACTCCACAACTTTGCATTAAACACCTCTGCCCAGAAACCCCAAAAAGAAAATTCTCAGTAGCCGAGATATCAGAGTTGCTTTTGGTGGAAAGGTTCAGATGGTGGGCTTTGTGGCAGGGACATCTCTACAAGGTTTTTGAGTGAGATAGAAATTTCTTAAGCAAAAGAACCAAAAGATGTCAGTAAGATGGAGATTTTGTGAGCTCATTTAGCGATGCCTCTTTGGTCATAGCACAGAACTCAGGGGACTTCTACCCTGCTTGAGGGAGTTGACCTCTACACCAAGAAGGCCTCACTAAGGCAAGCCTCAGACTTAAAGATACAGGCTAAGGGTGTGGCAAAGACATATTGCAGCTTATTGGTTCCTGCAATAAAGTGCTGCCACCTGCTTTACATCCCCATCACCAGCGGCTGCAGGAAGGACCATCCTCTGAAGACCCACATTATTTAACAATATTGGACGCAAGCTAGGTTCGGTCGTAGTCCCAAGAAAGTTCAGTGGTCAGTATTGAGAGACATGCCAGACAGAGGGTGGGAGGACAACAATCTTAGGGGCAGCATATGAGAGATTGGGATACAGAACCAGTGAGTGGCGTTACCTGAGGGTTCCCCACGGCAAAGTGCATGGAGCGACCCCCCACGCTCTGGACCCAGTCAGGAGCTCTCAGGCCCGCCCATGCACAGTGCTGAAGGGGGCAATCGGAAGACTCCTGCAACAGGCAGCAACAGGTGAGAAGAGACTTTTCTGGGCAACATTGTTAGGGATAGGTCCCTTCAGGCTCTACCGACAGATTACATAGATGATGTTTCTAGAAAAGACACTGAATAGAATAAAAATTGTTTCCACTTCTAACCAGAACACCAAAAAAGTAGGTGTCGGCATAGACCCATTTGATATTTAAACTGAGCCAAGGCTCTCAATATCTCATTTAGGTTTACAACAAAACAGGGAACTGTAAAACCCAATGCATTAATTGTCTGTGAACATATTCTAACTAAATTATTGTCAGGGATATTATTTTGCTCTTTGCAAACATCACTGTATCACTGTATTACTGTCCCACGTTTATATGTAAACATATATCTCTGAAAAGATGAGATGATAATGTTAAATTACTTGGTATAATAGAATTAATGAAAACTGTAAAAAATAAAAAGTCTGGAACCCACCATGAGCTTGATTTACGTGTTTTTTGTGAAGAGATTCAAAAGGGCGCTCGAAGATGCCTCTCATAAAATAGATGTTAGGGACATTTCTGCAGATAAAAAATGTAATTATTACAGATCCTGACTCCACCTAGAGCGAAATTGAACTCAACAGGATCAGTGCATACTCGAGAACACAAAGGCAAAACCAACTCGTCTCAGCTGGTGTACAAATATCCCTATAATACAGTCATCCAATCACACTGGATGGAGATCATTATGCCAAGCATGTTACATTTTGAAGTGGAAAAAGACTGTGTAAGCATCCACAATGTGCCATGGCTCTGTCTGTATTGTTGACTGCATTTGCGCTGGAAGCAGACTCATGAGGCTGTCTTGTAGACAGGTGCTGAAGATCCAAAGGTATATCCCACCAGGAGTCATCACCATGATGGCCCACCCTGCCCAAATGTCCAGGAGAGGAGCATCCTATAAAAGTTTGTTACCTCTTAGTTTACAATAAAGAGATTGGTTAGAAAAAGGTCACACTTAACTTTCCTATAAAAAGTACCTTCTGTAGAAGAGAGGAAAAGGACTACAACAAATGTAGGGATTTTATACCACCATTCAAAAAGGCTATAAAGTGGCCCAGTCACTGGACAGATGTTATAATATAATTTAATGAAACCGTAATTTTTAAGTATTTGTTTGTATGGATACAAAATTGAACTCTGGTATACTCTTACATGGCTAGGTGCTACGCAAGGCAATTCTAGGCAAGCACTGAAGGTGGCATCCGCTGGAGGGCAAGATTTGGGCCCTAGAAGCATCCAAATATAACTTTACCTAGGGCATCAGTCAAGATATAACATGAGGTGAAGAAGTGTGGCTCACTGGTTAGAGGAGGCAGACCCTGAAGCAGAGGTCAGACCCGGGACCAGGGTTCAATTCCCGACGCGGCAGGGTCTTGAGCCCAAATATCCACGGACTCGATAATTCTCGTTTCGGTGCCTACTCGAATCACGGGTTCACACTCTGCAGCTCTGGGCATTAGCTGCTTAATCTCCACTACAGCCCCCCCGCGGCGGGATGCCTGGCTTTCACCTTGGGGATGCCCAGTACGGGTATCTCACAGGGAAAAAGCCAGGACGGGTTCCCAAGGCAAGCGCCGAGATGCCTACGGGTAATCGAGCGCTATATAAGAACGCATAATAATAATAATAATAAGGTATTTAGACTTACATATCAGCCTGGCTTTCACAATTTAGCAATCCATGGGGTAACGAGAAAGACAACCGGCAATATATAGTAAAAGAAGTAAAATATGTCACAGTTTTGGTAGAGCAGCAAGATTACTGGTGGCACTTTATCATCTTGTTAAAATCAATAAGCAAATATTATTTTTTCAACAACAACATTAAGAAAGCTACTTGCTAATATCACCTGCTACCATCGTATTTTATCTTACACTTCACTTATTAAGACATCCAGGTGTGGCGTTGACAACAGTGAGGACAGATTGCTTTCTATTGTTTTTGTTTCCGAAGCATGAAGGGTTGGCTATAATGCAGTCTTTTACTGCGCTTCATTAAGCAAAGAATTAATTTCTTCTGTCCATCCGCAGCCTACACTACACACACCAATAATAGCAAAATAGTACCAAAGCTCTCAGAATTTACAAACTTCTTTTGTAGCCAAGAAATATGTCCCTGTTTCACATTATTTCCAGCATTTTTTATTTATTGATTGATTTTCTTGTGATTTCCAACTTGATCAGCGGGTGTTCTGACTCTTGAATATTCCAATCTGTCAGTGCCGGTAAGCTTTTACTGTGCGTGCAAATATGTACTGTGCACGCGCACTGACCAGCCTGTGCTTCACTCTCAATACCTGTTGATATAATCTGGCCAGTATTTTACAGGCTTTGTCGGTATTTTAATGCCAGGACAGCTAAAAAGAATTCGTAAAATCAGCACAATCGAGTATTCCCCAAATTTGAAATAGAAACTTAACCCTAAAACACAAGATAAAAACTAAGCACAGTGTTCTAGGTTTGTTTAAAGTATTCCTGAATGATTTCAAAGCAAAAAGAGGCAGAGTTTTAGTATGACAAAGAATAAAGAGGATTTTACTAACATTAGGTAGCACTTTCTGGCCCTTTTAGAACATTAAAACATTTTGAAATGGCTAGTATTTTTCTCTGAGAAAATTGCCAATCTTACTTGCCCAGAGTAGAACAAGGCACCCACCCGAAAATATTCGAGCTAGAAAAGTAAATAATCTTGTCTTTGAATATTTTGTAATACTTCTATATCTTTCTTTCAAATTTCAGGGAACCATAGAAATACGACTACTAACGGGAGGCACGGATAGATGGAGATTCTTAAAAGGTTAGAACACCATAGGCCATACCACGTAGAGTGAACACTGGGAGTGCTAACTTGCAGCATTCTCTGCCGTTGTTTTGCCCTAACTGATGTTTTAAATAGTTGAAGAACTGGAGCAGTGCTATTTTACAACCATGCACAGAATAGTTGCTTCTCTGGGGAACTTTCAAGGCATGGAAATATAGCAGCATTTGTTGACATATCTAAAATAACAACAGAACATACCACAATAACATGCACAAAGCTACATACCAACACAATTAATACATAACAGGGTACAGCAAAACAGTAATAACAGAATGCAACATAACAATCGCAGTAGAGCACAATAAAATCACCTTACGATTATACAGCATCAAAACACAGTAGCACAAAAAACAAAAACATCATCACCACTACAAAATGGCACTCGACAAATGTGCACTACCGTTCTTATGACACATTACCTCCTCCGTTATTCCATTTTAACAATACGGCGGTAAGAGGTGTTCAGAGCAAGCACTACCTTAATTGACCACCAGGGGCTAAAGTGCATTAAAAAAAAGTAAGGGAACAGTGATGCTGCATGCAGTGGGGGCAAGGTCAGTGAGCTTGGGTGCAGGGGCAAAGATGTGGCTAAAAAACTGAAATTTTCTGTACATTTTTTATGGTCTTTCACCGTTAAGTAGCTACATATAAAATACCATGCCGTTTAAATGAAAAATTTATTTGAAAAAGTTGTTATTCATTGGCAAAGGCAATTGTGAAACCTCTGTTAGTTAATGCACTGCCAAGGTCTGTGTGTAACCATAGACCCACAAAATTAAATTTTGATTGGTGCAGTAGAGAACAGTGACTTGAGTATTTTTAGAGCTACAAGGTCACAGCCCGTGACAGAAATCACTACGAATATGTAAGTCATTATTTTAAACTTGCATCACACACGGTATAATATAGACTGCTACACAATGCGCTAAAAGGTTTAAGATAAAATGGTGCTTCCAAAATATATATTTTAGTAATTCCCAGCGTGTATGTAATGCAAGTTCTTTACATTACTGTCCCTTCAGCATCTCCTGGGGTAGTAAGTTGTATATAAATACAATTATAATTAAAAGCACGCACTTCACAGCTCAGTTATTAACTCTTTGCACTACCACTCGTTATCACAAAGCTTCGAGTGATTAGATCAATTAAAGCCAGTACTGGCTCCAAAGCATCCTTTACATTTGCAGATTTCCCTTTACAATTGCAGATTAACCCCTCTGCTGCGCTGAACGTTCTGCGCTGGTGCGGAACGTTCTATTGCGCGGGCGGGGCCGCGACATTCAGCGAACGTGCGCAGCACTACCGAGGTAGTGCACACGACGTCCCATGAACGTGCGCAGCACTGAAAAGGTTAACTAATAGCTCACAGTTGCATTTCTTTCAGGCAAGCAGGCATCCTGGCAGGAAGGCTTGTTTACCTGTCTGCCCGGCTTCTGTTTCACAGCACAGGAGACTCACTGAATGACACTTCAGCGGAAGCATTTAAACTGTCAGAATTAACCATCCAGGATCGGTTGTCTTTTTACAAAAAGTAGTGGTATGTCATAAATCGAAAAAGTATGGGCACGCCTGCCCTTCTGATCTCGCCCGCTTCAACCACTGTTAACCACCAAGGACATGAAATAGTGCCAGTCAAAAACAAATTGTGATCCGACGCCATGTGCCATTCAGTTTGATTAGATTTGTCTCTGAGGCTGACTGTGCCAATCCTCCAGGCTGTCAGTTGGTAATATTTTTGTTTATGTTTTTATCACTTTCAAGTGTTGTGCGTTGTCTCACTTCCATTGATACTGACATCCTGTGCACTTTGAATAATATATTTGCCACATGCAGCTCGTGCCTGTGTAATTTCGAAATATTCCATGTATGTGACCTTATTTCATGGTATAATATTTGCAAGGCGTACCTTGGCCAAGGTATTCTTTGATGCAGCAAAGTGGTGTGTAAATGAAGAAATAACTATTAATCTGTCATTGATGTAGGACTGGGCTAAGAGGAGGTGAAAGGAGTGAAGGAAGATAAAATGTATGGCCAGTGACAAATACTGTCAGACAGAGGTTTATTTAGTGGTACCCCAATTGTGTCCATTAAATATTTGTATGTACTTGCACATTATTGCTCTGACGTGCAACCTGACATCCAATTGATGAGCTATCAGTGAAACTTCTATATTTGACTAAAGCGTTCTAACAACTAACCAATCACGCAGAAACACAAAGAGGGCTAGCTATATGACGTAGACCCTGATATAAGGTGGGGCCACATTCTAATTCCTGAGCAAACATACGTTTTTTGTGTAATACGGAAATAAACACCCCACAATTTTCCCCTGTCAAATTTCAGCATGTCACCCTGGAAGACTGACGCAAAGATATGGATATGGCCAGGGCAGCGGAAAAGGCTACTTATACTCACAGAGGATGCCCCAAAAAATGGGAGAGAATGTGGGGAAAATGGAATGCCTTCAGGGGAAACACATGTGCACCTCCAATAATACACTCAGACTCAGAAGATGAAGTGTAACAAAACTTCACTGTTCATTATGACTTTAACATTGTATAGTAAATGTGCGAGATGCTTAGGTTTTGAATGTACAATGATGGAAGCTGCTATTACGCGAACACGTTCCGTTGTAACTGTTATTGTTCCAAGTCCAAACTTTAATAAAAATAATAATTACGAAAAATTCAGCACGTCAACCTTGCCAAAAGTTACCAGAATAAAAGTGTGTGGAATTTGATGCAAAATAAAACCTTACCCCACATGCAATTCCTTATTTTCCAGAGGAAAACGAGGGATTTGACCTGGATATCGAGTGGAATTTGATCTGGATATCGACCTATATTTATCAGGTGCAGTAAACCCCCCCCCCCCCCCACTTTGTATTCAAGGACTTGCGCTCTGATCCCTAGAAATCAGAATTTCGAATTTTGCAATAATTCTCGCATCATTGCTGTTTTCCTCTGACACGTTATGCCAGGAAGAAGCTGGCAAACCTCATCGCTGAAGAAATGTCTGGTATAAATGCTAAACAAGTAAATTTAGGTGTCATAACTACCAAATCTGCTCTTTATTCGTCATTTCGAGGCAAAAAGACTCAAAATCGGAGTTTACTGCATACAGTGAACATCCAGCCCTGTAAATCTTGGGGGTATGCACTCTATCCGGTAAATACCGCCAGCCACGTTGTCTGGCAGTGGCAATGTTTTCCTGATGCGGTGATCACTGCCTGTTACGAGTTTCTATAATGGGGATGAAGCATAAGATGCAACTGTGTTATTTTTCATACCCACATCTGCAGGTTTATTTCATAGAAATAACCCGTAAATATTCCATAGCAGGATAGTTTGTGTTCCAGATTTACTTTTATTCTACTTAAGAAATATAGGGGCATATTTACTAGAAACTGGCGGAGTGCGGTGTTATGCCAAATTTGGTAACGCCGCACTCTGTCAGTTTCAAAACACAGGTATGTGTTTTATTTACAAGAAAACGGCGCATCCCTGCTTTTCCCCTTACGGTGGCACTCAGGAAGCTGCCTAGCGCCAGTGCAGGCACCCATGTGCCATGTTGAAAGGGTGCCTGCGCTGCAGGGTGATTTTTTATGCGCAGGAACGAAAACCTTCCTGCACATAAACAATATTTACACTGATTTTCTGTTTCTATGTGTGCTGCAGAATACGGAACCCGATGCTGTGTGAGGAGTGGGTTGGACTGCAGTTGCTGTGTCTGCCTGTGGCAGAGGAAAAGGACTGACTCCTTTTGTCCTGCTGTGGTATCCTGCTTGGGAAGAATCTCCAAGAGCTTGTGTGGGCTTGCCTCCTGTTGGAAGTCTCAGGGAGATAAAAGACTTCAAGAAACATCCTTGCTACATCTAAAAAGAACCTGCCTTGGAGGAGAGCTAGAGAAACTGTGTGAGGAGCGCTGCCGCGGATGTGTGTGGGTTCAGATGGCCTGAAGTGGCTACTCCTGCCTGGAGCAGGGGAAGGACTGGACTGCTCTTAACCGTTTTAAAAAAAAGTAAGCCTGCAGGAGAACTATGTTTCCGCAGCCTGGTGCTAGGTTTTTGAAAGGCAGCGTGTAGTGAGAGCTATGCCTTTTCCACTCAGCGCTGTGGAGACCGGGTGCTTATGGTGCCTTGTTTTCTCATTATCGGCCCTCAGGTCGGGGTCGCTCTCTAAGGTCCCCCCAGGGCACAAGCAAGCATCCACTTTGGGTGCCTCCTTGTGATGTGGAAGCCCAGTTTGTGAGGGGTTTCCCAAAGGCCGCTGGTAAGCCAGAAACAGAGCGGGTTCTCAGGGACTTGAGGACCGTTCTGCCCACACTAAAGGCGAGAATGCCTGGTGCACGCAGCACGCAGGAGCAGCTGGCTTTGCCCTGCGTGGGTCATGGAGGACCTAGGCAGCCTTTTCTTTCTGGCTGGAGGTATTGCGTAGAGCTGGTGGAAGCCGTGCACCTGTCCTACGCATGAGGAGCACCTCGCTAGAGCTCGGGCAGAGTTACCGCACTCGCATCAGAGGGGAATAGGCCCGAGGACTGGGCCCTGTATGGTCAAAGGGCAGCGATCGGAGATGCCTTGGAGGGCCCCGGATGCGCTACCTCTCAAGGAGCAGTGTAAGAGGCTGCCTTGAGTGTTTAGCAGCTGCATCACAGTCGCAGACAGCTGCATTTGCCTATCCTGCACGCATGGGGAGCCATTGAGGTAACCCACAGATCTCTGCAGTGTGCACGCCCTCATCCTATCCTTGTGACATACCTGGGTGAGGCGCCAAGTGGACGCATTTCTCGCCACCTGGCCGTTCCCAAAGAGCAATGATGAGAATGCCAACGAGTGCTTTCTAAGCATCAACACAATTATCATAATCCTGATAAAAGGCATGCAGGAGTTCCGGTGCCCTAGATGTTTTTTGGGAATTACTATATAAGCGTGATGGGAGTGCAGTGAAGCTGCACCCTTTATATTCATGGTAATACATATGCGATTTATTGCATTCACCTCTATTTTTACGCCCTAATGTAATGAGAAAGGTCCTTGTAATCCTTGTGAAGACCAGATAACAAGTATCCTTTTCAGAAATGGCATAATAAGTACAGTGATGGTATAGGGTGTTGGTTTCATGATGGTCTTATGACATATGCAACTTATAAATATATGCTTTATTGCACTTCATGTGGTGTTATGACGACTGCCTGGTTGGCAAAGGGATTTATGATCTATGTGATGTTATGACAATTGCCTGGTTGGCAAAGTGATTTATTTGATTATGCTCTTTGTGTTTTATGTACAATATATGAGATATTTTTTGTGGTGAGTGTAGTGTGTTTCTGGTGTGTGTGTTTGCACAAATGCTTTACACATTGCCTCTGGGATAAGTCTGACTGCTCTGCCAAGCTAACCAGGGGGTGAGCAGGGATTATTTTGGGTGTGTAACTTCCTTACCCTGGCTGGAGTGGTGGGTTCTGCTTGGCTTAGGTGCATACCCTAGTCAACCAGAAACCCAATTTCTAACAGACATAATATCTGTCAGGTTAAACGGTCCTCTGCTGACAAAATGTGTCAGATGGGTGATCGCTGAAGTCAGTTTGCCAGGAGCTCAGTTACACTCGGCTCTATTTATGGCTCTAACCTAGATAATCCAGCTCTATTTGTTTTTCTAAATATTGAGTTGACCCTATGGCCCACGCCAATTATACTGTGTGGGGATCTGAACATTAGTTTGCCGGGTGAGCTACTTGAATCGGCAGAAAAGTGTTATCTTGGCCATAAGCCTAAGGTCTTTTAGAAATTACACTGCCTTACTAGCAATCACGGGCATGTGGATGTCTGGCACAGAAAGAAGCAATCTGCTGCCAGATTTACTTTTTTTCAGCTCCCAATCAGAAGCACGTTCGGACATTTTTTTTTACATCTGTTAGTATGGCTCTGGGAGTATCTATTGAGAAGAACCCTAGAGTTATGTCAGTTCATAATCCTCTTGTTCTTGAAATATCTAATCCTGAGAGAGCAGGCTCAGGACAGGTTTGGGTGTCTGAGCAGCGACGGCTCCTTTGCAATGGCGGAGGAGCATCACTCCTCCACCCCCAAAACGGCAGGAAAAATAAAATAAAACAATAATAAACACTAGTTTTATTTTTCCTTTCTGGCTGAGTCTTGGGGTAGGGCCTGGAGGGTGACAGGCACTGAGGGGGAGTGGTGTTGAGGTGCCTTCACTGAGCATGACGGTTTGGCTGGTCATCACAAGCCGGCCAAACCGTCATGCATAGTGAAGCTCTCTCCAGGCCCAACTGCATTGCTGGGGTTGGAGAGAGCAGGCTCAGGCTCCCGGTCTCATGACATGAGAGCAGCTACAGGATTGGCCGCAGGGCAGTCTGAGAGCCTGTGCCTGAAGAAGAGGAGCAGAAGAGTGTGAAGCTGCCAGCTGCAGGTAGGATAAAAAAAAATTATTATTATTGTGCCCACCAGTGACCCCTATGCCCCCCTGCCAACGCCCTCGGCCACTCGTCCCCAACACCGGCTGCTACTGCATTCGAAAGAGGCCTACTGCAAGATGAGAGGTACATTGCCCATATGAATGAGTAGATTCTGGAGCTTCTGGAGTGCAATCGAGGTAGTGTCTTAGTGGGGGTTCTCTGGGATGCTTTTAAGGCTTGAGTCAGAGGGGAGACACTTAGCTTTAGCCTCCATTGCCAGAAGATTCAAACACAGCTGATAAAAAAACTGTATGGAGAGCTAGCAACAGCTGAGACTCAATTTACAGTGGCAGTCGAAAGATGAGATGATCTGACAGTAACCCAACAAAATCTTGCATTAACCAGTTCAGCCATTAATGGCACGTGTTTTGGACTGGAAACACGTGTGCGCCCCGCCATTATGGGACCGTTTCCTGGTGTCGCTCTTGTCCTTGGTCCGCCATCTTGCAAAACAGCAGACATTCTACTGCCCTGCCTTGGTGCTGTGACTGCGTGACCCCTCCGACCCCACTTAATGAAACTGCTCTCATGGTTTTTGGGTCCTGACCTGAGAAAATCTACTATTTTTATGTATATGTATATAGAGATAACTCTAATCACTAGTATATGTAGTAGACCTTTATACTCTCTACCATTCCTATGTGACTCTTAGAGTTTATCCATTTGTATCTCTTCCTTGAGTGACTTTACAACTTGTACATTTGCAAAAAAATATTCTGTTTGTATCTCCTCCTTGTGTGACTCTACAACTTGTACATTTCCAATTTTTTTCTGTTTCTATCGCTTCCTTGTGTGACTTTACAACTTGTACATTTGCAATTTTTTCCGTTTCTATCTCTTCCTTGTGTGACTTTACAACTTGTACATTTGCAATTTTTTCCGTTTGTATCTTTTTGTAACTCATGTAATCCTAAATCCTTATGTATTGCAACTGGTTCTTATGTAAAGCGCTCTGACACCTTCGGGTAATGTTCGCGCTATAGAAAATCACATTAAATAAATAAATAAATAAATAAAACAAAGCGGACGAGAACTGGGTATCATACAAAAGGGAGTGTTTTGAATTCAGCGAGCAGATCTGCTTGCGGTACGTACCAGTTAGAAATTGGCTGAGGGTGAGATTACTAAAATTAGGGCAAAATAGGACCATTTAGTTACTGATCCAGCAGGAATCTGCGCAGTGTTTCACGAATGTTAGGAGGTGCCTAAGGATAGCGAGCAAACAGAACACCTGGGTTTATTTACAGGAACTAAAGTTACCTTTGAGGATCGGGCTCTCTTAGATGCCTCTCTTAGCAGAGATTATGTTTATGCGGCATTGTCTGAACACACCCCTGGTAAAGCGTTCGGAACGGATAGAATACCATTAGAGTTTTACAAAGTGTTCCTTCCAATTTTAGGAGAACTTTTGGTTGAGGTATTTCTCAATGCACTGAAAGGGTCTCAAATACCATACTCCTGGGCCATGACTAACATAGCGGTATTTCTCAAAAACAGGAAGCCCCTGCAAGACCGGGGATCATATAGACACATTACTTTAATCAATAGTGACTCCAAGATATATTCAAAGATCCTTGCCACCAGGCTGTGCAGTGGTTGTTTCTAAGCTAGTCTCTCCCAGGTAGCACGGTTTTATCCCAGGATGGCGAGCTACAGACCATATTTGCCATATTATTACGCTTTTCGATGCATCAGCAGTCTATGAAAAGTCCATTGCATTGGCCTTGTTTGATGTAGAGAAAGCGTTTGACAGGGATGTCTGGGACTATCTCTGGAGGGTGATGAAATAGTATAGAATTGGGAGAGGATTTATCAAGGCTATTGAATCGGCTTATCATGATTCCACGCCACGCTCTATTTAAAGGGGGCATAATCTGATGCTGTCAGAATTATGAGGAGCATGATGTAGAGATATCCCTGCTCCCCTTTATTATTCACACTTTACATAGATCTCCTGATCAGGAGATTAGATTCCAATGTTTCAATGGAACCTACATGGTTTCAGGGTAAGTGTACTAAGATTTTTATGAACGCTGATGATGTTGTTGTCACACTTGAGCCTGGGATCTCGATGCAAGAGGTAGGAAAGGAAGCCTTAGAATTTGGGAAACTGCCAACGTATTCAGTTCAAGATGCAGGTGGTGGCAAACAAATATGTTCAGACTATCAGTGGTCACACTGTTGAGAGGTACCATTAAGGGGGACCTAGGGCAGATTGTGGAATCCAACTTAGCCCTGATCCTTTGTAACCAAAAGAGATTTCTGGAGGATGGATAATTTGCACATGTCCATCGTTGGCCGCTGCACTGTTGTAAAGAGTATATTCCTCGTCAAGGTTTTGACCTTATTTCAGGCCATCTCTCTTGAATTTGAAACCAGATGGGTTAGGTTGATAGAAGATATGGCCAGCAGATTTATTTGGTCGTATGCTGAAGCCCACTGAGGGCTCAAATTCCTGATGTTACCCATGGAAAAGGGCGGGTGGGGCATCCCTAGCTTCAAACTTTTTTTGATCAAATTTGGTTTTATTGGGTTCAGCCAAACAATACAACATAGAATGCAATTCAATAGGACCCTCCATCCCCTCCCCCTCCTGTAGCAGTTCGTGTACCCCACAAACCTGTGCCAAGGGGGCGGTTGTCTTGTGTCCATATAAGTTCGTATGATGGAAACTCGAGGAAACCTTGCGGGCTAGAACCTCTATATCCATGTCCCTCCCTCGGCCCTCCCTAACCCCAACCGGCCCTCTCCTCCCATTCCCCGCCACCCCCCACCCCCCTCCCCTCGGTGTGTTCAAATCAGGCCTGTGTGTAAGGGGGCCGCGTCTAGGCCTTGTGTGCCTCCTTATTCGTCGCATCGTGGAATTCATCCGAGAGTCTGAGAACCCTTAGGTATTTAGGGCATGTGAGCTCATTGAATTCCTAGGTAAGCAGGGTGAGTATCGGCTGCCATATTTCTTTGAATGTGTCAGGAGTTTGCGTGAGTGTAGCTTGGATCCTCTCCATCCCCATTATGTACCACAGTCGATGTGTGTGTGGGTTTCCTTGAAGTTCCCCATAGGGAGAGAATGTGTTGTGTTGCTGCCCCCAAAGCCAGACCCATCTGTTTGCCTCTGATAGATTTGAGTGGAAACATGAGGCTGTTGGGGAGGCCGAGGATCGTGTATGCCGGAAAACTGGGAAGTTCTGTCTACTTCAAACTTTAACTTGGCTGCCGCCCTTTAGTATATGACATCTCTCATAGGCGAGAGGGAAGAAAGGAGGTGCACAGGGTGTAATACTCCTCCAATACATGAGTTAGTGCTTTGGAAGGGGGTGAAAAGTAGCTTTTTTAAGATCACTGAGCCAAGCTACTATAATAAAAGTCAGATTTGAGACTCAATGCGGCAGATTAAATCTGGGCGAATACAAGGAAGAGAATTGGGTCAGGCAAACTCAATTATTATACTTTAATTTAGGGAATGTCACTGTCTTCTACCACTGTTTGAGGGCTCTTGCTATTTTAGATGGATGGCCACAGGGCATAAGACGTTAGGGGACTTTTATATGGGAGATATAATTGCCTCATTCGAAGATTTACAACAAGATTATGGGCTGGACAGGAATGGGTTTTTGAAATATCTCCAGATACATGACTATCTTTTTAGGCAGAGAAGGGTGTTGGGTGGACTAGTTAAATCACATTTGATGGAAATTATTGGGAGTTATCATAGCTATAATATCATCCAGATTTATAAATATCTTGGTGATGGTATGCCTGATGACCTGGAAAACCACGCTGGTAAATGGGAGAGGAGGGTGATAATGGTTTTTATGAGTCTTTAGAACTAGGGCGCACTCATTTGTTATCTGCTGGTCAGCAGGCGCAGCATTTTAAACCAATATTTGACCGTCATTACACTCCAGCTAAGATTGTCAAATGGGGTAGGACTGTTGGTGTCAGCTGCCCCGCTGTCATAGTCAAGAGAGGCAGATCTAGTGCATATGGGTTGCTGCTGTCCCGTTCCCGACCATTTGAAACAGGAAATAGCAATGTTTATGGCACCAGAGTTGTGGCTGGATATTACAATCACACCCCAGTTCACTCCGATATGGTCGGCAGGGCAGTTTTTTTTGTTGCAATGCCAGTTGCTCGCATATCTATTGCGTCAGCTTGGCGAAATAAATATCCTCCCATATTCCATCAATGCTGAAGCCGATTATTGTCCATCTTGTAACAAACTTATATGCTCGCAAAGACAAAAAAGCGAGGAAACGTAGCGAAGAGGTCTGGGCTCCATTACATAAATGGGCTGTGGCTCGCCTGTGGCCCTATGGGGAGGTATAGGTATTGCAATACACTTTTCCTCCCTAGTGGAACAGTTATTGTACTTTCTGTTTGGTCTAGGCCTCTCTGAGTGATTGTGGTATGGTCAGGCTGACCGTTAGTTTGTTTTAGTATTCCTGCTACCTCGCTATTATTTTTAGGAGGGGAAGGTAGCCTGTCGTACTCTGGCACTTTTTCTTGAAACAGGACATTTGGGGCTCTGTCTACTTGCTCAATAGCCGTTTTGCACATGCTTATTTTGCACTAGCTATCAATCAATATGCTATCTTATCCACTTTACCGTCTAAGCTACCTCGCTGTAATCATCATTTCTGAGAAGATGCTTTTTGCAATATGGATTTATTTTAATCTCATTCTTTAATATATTGTAATAGTGGATTATGAATGCTCATTATGGTTCTGTATAATTATGTATGCTACTACTTGTAGAAGTAAGATTGTCATTTCCCTTGATAGTGGGAACATGATGCTTGGTGAAAAACAGTGGTTAATTTGTGCCGGTAGCTGCAGGTGGTGGACGCTGACACTCATTTCTGTGGACTGAGACTTAATTTTCATCATTAGAGGTTGACCCTTAGCAAGCGACAGTTGGAGAAAAAATTGTAAGAGAAATAGAGAAACGCTGTGAAATAGGCAGAAGAATTCAATAGAACATACAAGAGGGATGTAAAGAAACAATAAAATGCTGGAAGGTGGTATAAAAAAAATATGGTGGACAAAGACTTCTAGATATTACGCAAACCTGGAAATTAGCACCTGCATCATTAAGTTCATGAAAAACCTTTTGGGCTCATGCATCGATTTTATTTATTTATTTTTGTATGTTAGACTGCTTAAGCAAAGAGAGTATATCAATTTGCGCCTGATCAGACTTTCTTTCTGACAGGCTTAAACTTGATGCTCTGCCAATACCTAAGGTGCAACTGATCAAACTATGGCAAAGTACCCATCAGTGATGCCCCTTATTACTTCTCAATTGAACCTCTCCTCGCTGCCATTAGTGATAATCCCATGATTAATGGTATCCAAATAAAGTCAATTAATTACAAGGCTGCAGCGTACGCGGGGGATGTTGTTCCTGCTATCTTGGAGTGCATTTGATAGAGCTCTAAAGCAATGCAGTACTCCTAAAACTTTATAAAACAGAGATATTAGCTCTCAATATCCTTTGTCCTCCTTACTGTTTAAATACCTGTGCAGGTAGTTCTGTAATGATCTCCAAACAAGAAGACAGAATAATAAAAATACCCTGACTAAGATTAAAGCCATGCTTGAATCATGGCCTTTCTTCAACATTTATAACTAGAAGGAGCAGGTTTTAAACCCCAAAAATATGATGGTAACTCTGGTTGTTAACTTTATATTATGCATGCTACGTATAAGGCTTTGATGTTTTCAAATCAGTAGATTTACTTATAACTACTTACTCTGGACAACAAAGAAACCATGAATCTCTAAAATTGAGACTCAATAATCAATTAGATGGCATGAACTTAGCAACATTTTATTAATATCTGACAGACTTTTTTTGCTAATCAAGGTGCCCATTGGCTCCACTCTCTGCTGTGGCTAAACAATGTAGCTTGTATCCCCCTCCCAGTAGATTCTACACTTGCTGCAAAATACCTTAAACCAACTTATTGTAAACCCAACTCAGAATAACTAAGCAACATGAACTTACCCACTCAAATTTGAGAGATGGAGCCTTTACACCGCACATTTTCAAGACGGTTGCTTTATATCATTGCTCGAAATTCCGACTACTACTTACCTCTCTTTATTACTTCTTTCTCTTCTCTCTTAGATTACTTACTTATCTGTAATCTCCAACAAATCTGTCCACTGTAATGTACTGGCATGACTCCAGTTTACACCCCCACTGATATATGTTATGTCTCGACCACATATCTAAGGTATATCCACGTTGACTGAAATGTTTGTGCTTTTCTTAAAAGTAATAAAAATGTATACGAACTAAAAAAAAGAATTGATAGGACCGGAAGCAGGGGATTTAGGCTTAGTGTCGCAAACATTGATACACCTCACTGACGCCGCCTTGTCATATGTTGGGTGTAGTAAACTGGAGCAGAAATGCCAATGGGTTGTTGTCTTCTAACTACCCAAACAAATGGGTCCTTATATCTGAATTAGAGAAGAGAACATTTTAATTGTTATATTTTTCCTTCCCAAAATCCAATATCTTAATTGCCACAGGTAGGAGGGAGGGGAGAGATAGTGTTATGGCACAGCATGTGTCATGACACTTTCCCATTTAATTGCTGCTTTTTAAGGGCGTCAACGTAGCCTTAATTACAGAGCAAACTGCTCCAAATATGAAAATCTAGGACACACTTCACATGCATTGCAATTAGACTACTCATCTTTCTATTGAAATACAGCGGGAAGAAGGATGCAAGCTAGGAAACTTAAAGCCAAAATACACTAAGCAGTGTCAGACCTCAAAATGAAGAAGATCCTTCTATAATCTTGGAAATTTAAATGATTAAAATAAATATTTGTACAGAAGATTAAAATAAAGTTTGAAGAACAGGGGATACATTTGGCTTCTTATGCAGCTAAGATTTTTCGTTGATTACGACTCTTGTGGGACATACATATAAACTCTTCTACAAGAAGTCCAAGTAAGCAACATTTAAAATATATCTGCCTACAAAGATGTGCATATTATGCTTTAAAAGATTTTGAAGAAGGAACCCAGTCTGCATGGAATATAATGTAATTTTATATTTATGGAAATAAAGGGTAGGACAGGGACAAAAAGTAGACCAGGGCATCAAAATGAAAGTTGCCCAATCAGTGAATTAGAAAGCTAAAGAAGTGGCCCATGCTTGCAAATTGTGGCACTTTTAATCTATGAAAGACATACGTTATACGTGTTTTGCCATGTATGGATGAACGCGTGGATTTCAGCTTCCTGCAGTTAATGTTTCTTTTAAAATCAGGGAAATCAACAGTAAAAACCGGCCGAGCAGACCATAAAACAAGCCCTCAAGGAGGCCCGCTCACGGTCACTGACCTGTCAGAACCGCCCATCAAGCATTGCCTGATTCCTACAGGCCAGCACGATCCTCTACTAATATTACAGTGACATGCTATGCAACACCTCACCAATGTTCTTGGTTGGGAGGCCTACTGATAAATTTGGAAACCGGAATAGGTTGTTTTAATATTTTTTTTTGCGCATCTCAAAAACTGATTTAAACTGCGAGCATTACTCTGCCTGTTTTTGTAATCCCAAAAAAGTATTTTTCTTTTTCTGATGCCACAGAAGTGATAAAGAATACGGGTATACCATTATGATGCTGCAAAATGTTCCTAAAGTTAAAGTAGAACCTTCATTGATAATTAAATTACAAGAAAAAAATATTAGCAAGAAATATGATACTACATAAACCAAGTCCCTCCCTCAGGCTGAAATGGGGATTTTGAGAAAACAAAATGGCTACTACAAACGGTAAAACTGACAGACTGCAGAACGGGTGCCCAATCACATAAATACTATGTAAGAATGATAATGAAAGATAAATCAGAGAGATCAATATGCAAGTAAATTGGTCTACTGTTTGTATAGAATTCATAAGAGAAACCTCCCAATAATCAGTTTAAATCAAAGAATGGAAAAGGAAAACAACCCATGAAAGTCCACTCTTCCACCTGACTAAAATTGACATTATTACACATTATTGCACTACTCTTTATCTGTCTTCTCTATTATCAGTCCTAATATCAGTACTTTTTTGTTATACTGCAAACTCAGAGCACACTCATGCATTAAATGTTGGTGGGAAGCCGACATCATGGCAACACATGGTCAGCTACTATGGGCTTTTGGTACCTGAACAGCTCCCAGACTACTGAACTGTAATCAGCACAATTTGTTTTGTTTTTGCCTGGAGGAGTGTGGATATAGAAAGTTTGTAACTCGTAACTTTATTTAGCAGCAATTTACCTATATATTGAAAAATGACAGGGCACAAAAGCTTTTGGTGGCCCTTGATCTCAACGAGACTTTGTGAGTGCATTACATTTGTTGGAGGAGGGTGGGTGGAGGTGACACCCCTGACTACCTTGTTAAGGTTGAAGTTATAATTATTTGGTATTAGAGTAACATATTGCTGCCACTGGTGTGGACTTGTATCGTTGTTTTCAGACCTGAGCATACTTGCTTGGCTGGTTAGTTCCTGAGCAGAAAATATTGTATGCAGGAAGTGCTGGGTGTCCTGTCTGCACTGTGGTGGAACTGCTACTGCAGCTAAGCATCAGTGTGTTACAGAAAGGAGTACTGGATAATACATGAATCACTGATAGTCTATGAGTGGTCTATGGTTGGACAGGCATGGCCGAGCAGGGTCCCATGTAACCCATGATCGACTCGAGCTTTCAGTCAAAGCATATCCTGGTCAGATAGTGGCAACGACGGAAATCTCTGTAGAGTCAGGGTCAAGCGAAAGATTTTTAGAGGGATTATTGAAGGGAGCAGGCACTGGGTGGGAGACATTACTCACATCTTAGATACATGAGTCTGACCAGTGCAAGACGAGAAATGAGGGGTATCCAAACCAACACAGCCTCTGCTAAGACTATATTGATTACTCATCACGTACCTCTTCCATTGAGATCTTGTGGCAGGCATTAGCCACTAATAGTGACATATATTTGATTTCACCATCACCTTAGGTGAGCATTGCTGTCTTTGGAGAAGGTGGTAAGAGTTTACTCTATGACCTAACAGTGCCTGCCTGAGGATTTCACACCAGGAGCTATAAAGAGTACATTACCACAGTTTAGGTGAAGAGCACATCTGAAGCAATTCGTCAACAATTCATAAGTATCACTCTACATCTATTGCTCATATATGTATTTATCTTTAAGTCTTATGCACCTGGATTCGTACAGTGTTATTATCATCAGTAAGCCATACAATGACAATTGTTATTCCTTATAAAAGATTCTAAGCATACGAAATGGAAAATTCCCTCCAAGCAATCCGTACAGGTAAACAAAATCCTCTCAAGCGGAGGGTGCCTATAAAGTATGGAAAGCAGAGAAAGCCAATCCGGCAAGTCGTGCATTTGGGAGAGGGTCTCTCACAATAAAATCACACCAATAACCGATCAGGGACACTCCAAAATACCTGGTGGAATATTGAGTTTCTGGCAGAGAGAATATCAGGCATTTATTCCAGGAAAACTCAACACAGTCCAGTGACACAACTCCTCCCCTGACTGGGGAGTCACATACATTACACAAAACAAAGGAAGGGACTGAGGAATGTTCTCATCTTAGGTGGAGAACACTTATTAAAACTGCATCAACTATGTATTAGTTACACTATAAATATCCTAATTAAATAATACCTTCACTTAGACGTCCTATTTCCAGTAAGAATATATTTTCAGCATATGGGAGAGGCACGGCTATTAGGAACAGGTTGCATTTAGCTCGCCTTTAATCTCACCAAAACAAGAATGCTGGGTGTGGGCAGATTAATTGGTGTCTGATATAATGCAGACTGTTTCAACACTTTGCACCAAGACTTTGCAAAGAGGTGCATCGTTTGGAGGAGGGCGGAAGTAGGGAAGTTGTTTAATTCGGCTTCTAAATTTCACAACAGGTGTTGTACTGAATACTACACAGGGCACAAAACGTCTGCCTGACACCTGAAGAACTTAACTTTGTGGGAGCATTACATGGCAGGAGTAAGGTTGTTTAGTGGTTCAAACTGACATTTACCAGCTCTATTCTGAGCAAAGTAATTTGACTAAGCTTTTATCATCTGGGGCGTTGGAGGTAGAAATACATCCTGGCTAACATGTCTAGTTGGAAAATCTGGGAGTGAAGGACAGGGTGTGGAATCGCTGAGCTGTTTCCTACTAAATCGGCTTATGCATGTGTTGGTGACGCCCAAATAGTACGTGGCATATATGGCACAGCGGGCAACTACATGCAGCCCTCCACCATGGTAACAACCATCTGGAACAGCGTTCTTCACACCTTCCAAGGGATGAGCTCTCATCTGAACCTCTGGCAAAAGAGTTTGAGATTGAGAGCTTGGGTCAAAGATCTCTGGAACCAGTCAAATCAGCAAGTAGAAATGAGCCCAATATCCTACTGCCTGGAACATTATTTAATCAATCACCCATGCACTGTTCTGGGACAGTCTGATGATCATGGTGCTGAACAAAACAAGGTGTAAGTTCATTCTCACGGTCACAAACGAACACGGAGCTAACACACAAAGACAAGACATAATAAGCATTTGTAAAGTGCACGTGCAACCCTTGGGTATCGTGCAGATTGCTAATCAGTATCAATAATACTCATTTTATTGATCAGACCTGATTGGCTCCAAATCTATGCCCATGAGGTCAAACACAGATCATTAGAGTGGATGCATTAGTTTACTGACCCAAAAGATACAGAAAGATTTTTTTTAATACTTCCACTGATACTTAGGCCATTCCCAGTTCAATTCTCCCATCACACAGCTAAAAGGGATGGATGACCAAACACATCCTGGAATGGATAATCCACAACACTTGCAGATATTCATTCAGTTAAAAGCAGAAGCACATACAACTTACACGCTGTTAGAAATACCCAGGTGCTTGTGCTAGTATCCACGTTTGGCTACACCGCTCAATCTGCACCTATGCAGTGACAGCATCTGGGGAATAAGGCGGACGACCCAATCATCCTGCTTTAAGAGGAGGTCCAAACACTGTAGGAGGCTAAAAGGGTGGCCGAATGCAACAAATCAGAATACAAAATGCTTCACATGCAGTCAGAAGTGACCCTATTTAACCTGATCTTCCTGCACTTTCCACAGGACTTGGACAGGAGTGGGGTCAGTGGGAATGCAAAAAGCAGACTCCGAGTCCAGCTGAACCAGAAAAACAACTGGAGGAAAGTATATGGCACGAAATTTAGGACACTTCCGGGTCGTGATCAAGAGACTACAAACAGAAAACGCAGGGTGTAGCTCCCACTAGTGGTCTTCCAGTGAGAAATAACTGAAGACATCTACGATCAAATTGAGGGAGCATGCAAGATGGGCCATAAAACCCCTCATTGCTGAGTCCATGCCCAGATGCTAGCCTCTCACTGCACTGGCGCAGTCGAACAGCATATGGTTATTGTCCCGATATGAAAGGAAGAAGAACCTTCAGCACAAGACAGGTTTAGCTCAAGCACATTAACGTACAGGCTCTTCTGCAACACAGAACAAAACACCCACACCGCCATGTTGCCGGATGAGCACCCAAACCATGCGAGGAGGCATCTGTGATCACGACAGCCTGAGCGAGCATATCGCTACAACAGCCGGTGCAGATCTAGATGTCGTGACTCCAACATCCAAACAGGAGCCACTGCATCCTTGAACAGCACTGGAAGGCTCTCATCTGGCACCTGGCATGACCAAAAAGATGCACAAGGCCATGAGGCCTAGCAACCAAATACAAGAAATGCTCTGAGGTTGTATCAAGCATCTACCCAATAAAACAATCCAACTCTGTGTGGGAGTGAAGAGCGAATTTTGAATGTTGAACTTAAAGACCATGTCATGGAGTCATCATCTTCACCAGTCAGTTATCCAATTAGGGGAATACATGGCCTACTGCCCACCACAGTGAAACCACTACTACCGACAGATGCATGAGGCTGCTGGCACGGTCAACAGAAGGGCCACATAACTGATAATGTTGCAATTCTACCAAGAACCTCAAGTGGTGCTTGTGGCCAAGAAAATCAAAACGTTCTACCTGAGGAGCCACTTCTACAGCCTCTTATTCAGCCAGGCACGGTCTGGTGCCTCTATGTCTGAGGCATGAGCCTGCGAGCACACTCTTAAGAAAGGATTGAGGTCTGCAGGGAAGCATAGGGAAGAAACGGCATAGCTCCAGCTGATCAGCTGGATGAGTGAAGTGGCTGTTTTAGGCAGGAGGAGTCAGAGGTGTTTGGAAGTGGCAAAGTCTGCAAAAGATGTTAGGGACTGGATCTGCTGCTACTGCTGGCATCACCGCCAAGACCTGTCATGCCATGAAAGGGGCAATATATTTGTTATTGTATTTGAATGAGTAGGGAGGGATGCTTTAATTGAGATATGCACAACCCTAGAATAATCACAGAACATATGATACTGTTGGTGGAATTTCTGTCCAGGGGATGCTGAAGTCCTGCTCTTTTTGAATCATTTCAAGAAGAGGTCAGTCTTCTCACTGAATAGCTACTCGCCATCAAAGGGCATGTCCATGAACTTTTTTCTTTATACAGGCTTTCTTCAATGATCAGTTTGGTGCATTAAACACTGGAGCACATTGAGGGTAGTATGTTTAATTAGAAGTGAAGAACAAGGCACACTAGCATATATGCCGACAGTATGTACACATGGTTCTTCGAACTGATCATCACAGCTTAATAGAGTTGATTTTTCGACCCCATGTACAATAGGGTCACCCTCAGCACAAAGAGTCCCCATTCACGTTTGCACGGAATAAGCATAGCCCAATTTTGTACTCATAAGACAGATACTAACGGATAATTCTGAAAAAGTGATTCGTTCTACCAAGAGAAAGGTCAGATTCTATGATTCTATGATAATGTGTTGTCTCCTTCAATTGTAATTGTACATAATAAGCTCACTGTGTACTAATGTACACTCAATGAGAAAAAACCTAAATAAGAGCAAGCATTGGCATAGCCAATAGGTCTTGCCTTTCGAACCTTATAAGCATTTAGTTATGCAGTACAATATCCTTGGTGCAACAACATCAACTGTTGAATGTCTAAACACTTATAAGGTCACGAAAGCGAGACTTATTGACTATACCAATGCTTGTTTAGACATTATCCCTACATACATAAGGTTTGTAATTTAAAAATGTAAATAAGGACGAAAAGACAGACACCTTTACAGATGCGCTGTAAAGCATATTCCCCCAAAAAACAATTAGAAGAGAGACACGCAGCGTTTTAATGCACACAAACACACCCATAAACGTAAAACTTTAAAGAATCAAGCGGGTACTTTTTCATTAGGTATAAACTTAACGCAGAATGCAAAGACTGTAATAGTTTAGCAAACAACACAAAGACACCGTGCCTTTTAACTTGCACAAAGTCACCGATGACACGTCTCTCTTTCGTTTGCTAAACCCTTACAGCATTTTCCTTCTAGATCGTTTTTATACCTAAAGTGAAAGTATCCCTGCCTTCCAGTTTGGAAAATGATCTGCAAAATGTGAGTTTAAAAATACAAGCAGATACACTCTTTTCATTCAATCGCACGTTTGTGACTTTGCTAAAAGTATTTCCTTGTTTATTTAAACTTTTACATTAAAAATGCATGACGTTTTCATTTTTTTTCTATTACACAGTAACTTTTGATGTCAGAGAGACTAAAATGTACACAAAAACCACCAGATTTGGGTTTGTAAATACCAAAGTTTTTGCAGCTTCTAAAGTAGGGTCATGTCTCGGTAGGAAGCTTCCCATCCAGTGATTTATGGAAATGCACTGAATGTTGATGTTCCCAAATACAATTAAGGAGGGCGATAGCAATCTTTACAGCTATGCATCTCTTTTCACGAGAAATTATTCCGCCCTCTTCTCCAACCCCTCCCTCCTGCTGGTAGCTGTCTCTCCTCTCGACGAGAAACAAATTAACCAATGTGTCCACATACTCCCTTTCCAACCCTCTAAACCTTTTCAACACAAGCATTTGCGATGCATTTGCTCTGGCACTTGTTGACTTCTGTGGAAACGGAGAGAGAAGGCTGGGGGAGGACAGCGTCTCTGTCTCGCAGTGTTTAGAAGCATTTCTATGCGAGACCTATAAAAAGCTTCGTGAAGCCTTTGCATGTTTTTCCTAAATAGACAAAAATGCTTGCAAAGCAAACAGACACATTCTGGGATGCACGATTAAGTTGGTTTGTTTTTTCATTAATTTAAGAAGTTATAACAAGTTACAATACACTGTAAAACGAGAACGGGACAGCGTGCCTGCCTGCTATATTGAAAGTGGCCCGTGTTTGCTAGTTTGCCCTCCTGTGAGGAGACAAAGAGATTCTCTCTACAAATTACTCTCTTAAAAATAAGATTGTCTGGAGAAGTCATGTTTTGGAGAAGACAGCTGTTCCTTAGAGATGAGAAATTAAAATACCCGGTAGTGGGTTGTGGAGGAAAGAGACGCACTTAAATTGAAAGCGGCACCATGCACAAACAATTAAAGTTGCGCTTAAAGTAAAAGCAGCGCTGCTGACGATTAAAGGTGCACTTAAGTGAAAGTGGCACCTTTCACAAACAAGTGTGTTTCTCACTCAAAAATTAAACATGTATGCCGAGTGTGATAAAAACAATTTGCGGAATTTGCATAGATCTTTGATTCCCATCCAAGCCAATGAAAGTAGAGAGTGTACACAAAAGAAGCAATCTGCTGAGCGCGAGCCCATGCAAACAACAAATGCGGCCGCAAACGGGCAAATGCACACAGATGCAAACAGCTCTTTTCAAGGACTCGTGCTTGTGCTCGCATCCACGAGAGCGAGCAGCGGCGATTAGGCCATCATTTCAATTAGCACACGCGCCGCTGCTCGCTCCCGCAAGGTGGATGCCAGCACAAGCACCAGTGCTTGAAAAGAGTTGACCGATTCCTAAAGGTCACTCCTAGAGCAGCTCTGCGCGCTACGCTCTAGGCGAGACCTAAAAATTGAAACAGGGCATTTTTCCATTAGCTACACAGCTCAATGCTGCCATTAATTGTTTGCATTCCTGTTATTCTGAACCTCCGCAATAATTATTTTAAATTACTTTCATATTGATCATTGTCTCTTTAGTATGTATACCACATTGCCACATTGATATTGGGTTGTATGACATTACAACACATGCCTTTACCACACATCCTTTACCAGGCAATGCCTTTATATCACGCAATGGCTTTACCATGCATGCCTTTACAACACAAGGTAAATATATATAAGGAAAGTGAAACCCCTACTTTCTTGTGTATGTGTGTGTGTATAGCTATATTAACACACAGACGTTACTTAAAAATAAATCACTCCTTTTTTTGTAACCTTACTGCCCTATTCCCTTAACCTACCATAAATCCTAAAAACACCCTTAACCATACTATACCCCTACCCACCCCTAAACCCTAAAAACACCCATACCACCCTATACCCTTACAATCTCTAAACCCTAAAAATACCCTTACCACCTTATACCCCTACCCACCCCAAACACTAAAAACACCCTTGCCATCTAATACCCTTACCAAACCTGAACCCTTAAAAACACCCTTACCACACTATGACCCTACCCATTCTAAACCCTAATAACACACATAAACCCTATAAATAACCTTATCACCTTATACACTTACCCACCTTTACACGCTAAAAACACCCATAAACCCTAAAAATAGCCTTACCATCTTATACCCCACCCACCTCTAAACCCTAAAAAAACCTTACCAACCTATGCCCCTACCCACCCTAAAAACATAAAAACACACTTACGAACCTATGAACCCCTATCCTCAACCCTAAAAAACTGCCTTACCACCTAATACTTTTGCCCACTTCAAAACGCTAATATATATATATAAATATATATATATATATATATATATATATAGAGAGAGAGAGAGAGATTGATGATGTCTTTGTGCTGTGGCAGGGCACGGAGACAGAGGTGGATCAATTCAGCAATGAATTAAATAATAATTAACTGAATTTGAAATCTGTGGGCCAACGAAGTAAACAAACTATTGAATTTTCAGATATTAGGGTGAGTGTGGAAGGGGGTAAACTTGAGAGTGGGCCTGGGCGGTAAATTCCATTTCACTCACAGAATTTACGTAGTTTAGTTAATTTCGCGTTCTGCGGAGAACACGGAATTGCCAAAAATTCCGCGATTCGCAGCTTGGTGGAATTTTTTGCTAGTTTGTGCTTTCAAAATACGTGTTCGCGAGATATTTCTCCCTGAGCACGCAAACAGCATTCGCGAACAGGAAAAAAGCATCGCGAACGGGCGGAACAAGCAATTCAGCGTGTTCACTGAACTTTTGCGTGCTTGTGGAGATTTTTTACTGTTTCGCGGAAACCGCAGAATTTTTTGCTTATTGGCGCTTTCAAAATGCGTGTTTGGGTGATATTTCTCCCCGAGCACGCAAACCGTTTCGCGGAGAACGCAGAATTGCCAAAGTTTTGATGATGCGCGACTACGCAAATTCCGCCCACCCCTACTTGAGAGCACAGTTTTTAGAAAGCCTACCACAGGAAACACTATTTTACATACGGGAAGTGACCATCCCTTGCCCCTTATCAGGAGTATCCCCTTTGGGGAATTCTCCAGAGCTAGAAGAGCATGTAGCACCTTTCATGAATACGACAATATAGAACAGGACATGAAGCAACGATATGTGGAAAAGGGGTATTCGATTAACAGTTTGGAAACAGCATCTAAATAAGCAAGAGATTTAAACTGAGAAGGGGTGCAGTTTCAACCCTCTAGATTCTAGAACAGCTTTAAGAAAGAGAATGAAAAGCCAAAGTAGCACATGTAGATTTATAACAACATACAACATGAGGCACGATGAGATGCGAAAGGTTTTAAATAAGCACTGGCACTTTATAGTAGAAAGTCCAATTTTGGGGCAAACAGTGAAAAAGAGACCACAAATCACATATAGAAAATCAAAGAACCTGAAAGATTACCTAGTGAAGGGTGAATGTTTGCCTGTACCAACTGCCGTTAAACAAAAAGACATTGTGTTCCAATATAAGTTTGGACATAGTAATCAACATCTCTGTATGCTCCAGAAAGTGTTGTAAAGCACTAAGCCCATGTTGGTGGTTGATTTTCGTATATACACAATACCACATCCATTGTTACGAGCATCATATCTGTATCCCAAACAAAGTCATTCAAAATGTTTAAGATATGTTTTTTATCCTTTATATTAGACGGAAGGTTGACTACAAAGGGTTGCAAGAATGAGTCAACAAATTCTGCCACTCTCTCAGTCGGCCTCCCTATTCCTGACACAATAGTCCTGCCAGGAGAGGAAATAGCATCTTTATGAACCTTGGGTAAGGCATAAATACAGGGAAAGCTCATAACCGTTGCACCTCTGGCAGAAAAACCCACTCCCAAAGTGGGTTCTGTATCGTGAGACGCAGCTCCCATCCTGTCATTTTTGTTGCTTTATGCCAAATGTCAATGGCCGTCTTTGTTTGTGGTGGCAAATGCTCAGCGCCCCTTCCCCGGCGGTACAGTTCACCCAAATGACTGCGAGCGCCCAGGGCCAGTCTATCCACCCTATAGGCCGATTCCTCTAGTGGGGAAAATACACAAACATTAACATGAGGTGAGTGGCCCAATAGTATTTCCTGATGTCCGAAACTGCCAGTCCCCCTTCATACACCCCCTTCTGGAGCTTCTGAAGGGCAATTTTGGGTCTGCCGCCCCCCCATAGCAACTTGCGGAGCTCTGACTCAATCACTCGAAAGAACGTTTCCTTGATGCGATAGGGAGTATTCTGGACAGCGTAGAGTAATCGCGGAAGGGCCATTAGCTTAAAGAGGACTGCCCTACCAATAAGGGAGATCGCGAGCCCCCTCCAGTGTTCCGCATCCTCTCATAGTCTGACAAGTAGCACATGTAAATTCAGTTGCACAAACTCTTCCACTGACTTGGTCACCCAAATACCCAGATACTTAAACTTAGCTTTCAGTACCAACTCTGAGCATGCCGAGGTCAAGACCGGAGAATCCCCAGCAAGAGAGAACACCAGGGACTTGTCCCAGTTGATACTATAGCCAGAGTAGGAGCCAAAGGACCGTATGATGTGAATGAGCCTATGAAATGTTTGTTGAGGCCTATGCGCGTAGAGAAGGATATCATCCACATACAGATATATGCGCTCTTACCAGCCCCCTCCTATATCAATGCCCCTTACCACCGGGTCATTCCTGATCCACGCCGTCAGGGGTTCCAGCACGAAGAGTATAGGGAATAGTGGGCACCCCTGACACATCCCCCTGTGTAGCCCAAATGCCCTGGAGACGACCCCGTTGACCCTCACGCATGCCATCGGAGCCATGTATAACAGCCGGATCCACTTTTGCAACTGTGGGCCAATGCCCACCTTCTCCAGCACCGTAAAGAGGTAGGGCAATTCAATGCTATCGAATGCCATTCTCGTGTCGAGCGATAGCAGAGCGGCCAGGACGTCTGGTTGCCTTTGGGTCATATACATGACTCCGTATAGGCTTCTCAAATTGAGCCTAGTGCCCCTATGTGGCATAAAGCCAGATTGATCTGGGTGGATTAGAGATTGCATGACCGGGCCCAAGCGGTTTGCGATAATCTTGGCTAAGACCTTGGCCTCAAAGTTCAAAAGAGAGATGGATCTGTAGATGAGTCTGTATGGGATGCAGCTGTCATGCGGTTTGCCCTTCTTAAGGAGGACAAAAGTCGCCGGTCTTGTGTCCTCAGTCAGGAGGCCCAGATTGCGCCTCCCAAAACATGTCGAACAGGTAGGGGGCCTGTTTGCCCGCCACACATTTAAACAGCTCTGTGGGGAGTTCTGATCTTTATTTTGCCTCTTTCCGATCCTTTCTGGCCTGTGTTTTGCCGTTCTGCTTGTTTCTGACCTTTATTTTGCCTCTTTCTGCTCATTTTTGGTCTCTATTTCACCTCTTTATGCTAGATTCTGACCATTATGTTGCCTCTTTATGCTAGTTTCTGATCTCTTTTTTGCCTCTTTTTGCTCGCTTCTGATCCCTATTTTGCCTCTTTCTACTCTTTTCCAACGTTTTATCTGCCTCTTACTGCTCAGTTCTGACCTCTATTACGTCTTTGTTTGCTCTTTTGTGACCTCTTGTCTGCCTCTTTCCGCTCGTTTCGCGCCTTTATTTTGCCTCTTTCTGCTTGCTGTTGACCTTTATTTTGTCTCTTTCTGCACATTCCATACCTCAATTTTGCCTCTTCCTGCTCGATTCTGACCTTTATTCTGCCTCTTTCTCTTTGTTTCTGACCTTTATTTAGCCTCTTTCTGCTTGTTTTTGACCTTTATTATGCTTCTTTCTGCTCATTTCTGATCATCATTTTGCCTCTTTCTGCTTTCTTTTCCCAGGACCAGGGGTTGTGAATGTTAGAAGCCCGAACGCCCCTGGGGTCCCCGCCGGCTTCCCATCTCCAGTGGGAGCAGGCATTGCTCTTGCAGAGAGGGAGCTGCTGCCTGTCTGTGAGAGCAATCTTTTTATCTGAAACAGACGAAAACACCAATCTCAGCAAGTGGGAGCAGTTTGACTGCTCTAGCTTGCTGAGAGCTGATTTAGTGTTTTCTCTGACTTGGCAGGAGCTGTCAAAGCTCCTGCCAAGTCAGAGCAAACAGGTATGTCCTGGGGGTGGGTACCAAGGGACATACCAGGAGTCAGCCTTAGGGGGTGGCAGTCCCCAGAGCTAATATTTTCTCCATAAGGGGGGGTGCAATGCCCTCCTACTTTGATCTGCATGGGACGGTCCTGGGGAGGTGCTGGTCCCCGAGGCAATATATGGCCCAGGACAGGGGGAGCGCAGCACCCTTCCAAGTTTTTTAGGTGATTTGCCCCCGGGGAGGTTGAGGTCCCTGGGTCCATGTGCCCCCCATTCCTTTTATTTTTAGCCCCTGGGAGGTGGTTGTCCCCGGGGCTTATAATAAATCCAGGAGGTGGGTCCACGTGGCCCCCCTCCATAATTAACATGAAAGCCCCGGAGAGATGGTGGTCCTTGGGGCTCCGAGGACCACCCAGGAGGGAGATCCACGTGGCCCCATCCAATTTGTAAATAAAGCCCGGCTAGGTAGTTGTTTCCTGGGCTCTAAGAGCTTATGGTGGGGTGTCCTGTGTACCCACCTCCATTTTTTTTAAAATGCCCCCGGTCCTTTGCCCACCCAAGGGCTAATTTTAAAACAAGCTGGAGACCCCCACATATTATTTCTTTTCAATTTTGCCACCAATCCACGGTTTCACCCGCTATTTTGAGGCACAATTGAAAACAAAATGTTTTTAAACCCCAGCAGGGACCCTCTGGGACTCCACCACCACAACTAGGGGGTCAGGGGATTCCTACCCTGCCCTCTTTTCTATACTTTTAATGTTTTTTATGGGGACTCAAGATGGCTGCCAACACTTCCTGGTTGTAGTGTTGGCAGCCAATCAGATTACAGCACGGGGGCTGTCGGATCAGCGTCCCTAGATATACAAATTTGGATTTCGGTTAATATCTCTAAAACTACTGAACGGATGTATTAAAAACTACTAAACTACCAAAATGTACTTCTCTGAACCAAGATCACTTTCTGCCAAATTTGGTGTAATTCCATTCAGCGGTTGCGGCTGTAGTCGTGTTCAAAACTCCTATGGGAATTAACCCCCTTTTTCTCGGCCCCTGCTTGACAGATCACCCCGAAACTTTCTAGACGGCAGCATACTTGATTAGCAGATTACTTTTGAAAATTTCATAAAGATTCATCAAATGGCACCAAAGTTGGGTGAGGTAGAGGCACTAATTGGTCAAATCAAGTCCTGATCCCCCTCAGACCTTATCCCTGCAAGAGTTGTCCCATCATTGAGCAGGTCACTCGGTCCCATGATCCAGCACCTGGTCAACCTCTCCCTCTCGGAGGGTCTGGTACCACGAGAGTGGAAAATGGCCCAGGTGAGACCCATTCGGAAGAACCCAAGTACCCCTTGGACCGAACTGTCTAACCTCTGTCCTATCTCTCTGCTTCCGTACTTGAGCAAGATAGCAGAAAAACATGTCAACACCTATCTGTCGAAATTTATCGAGACAACCGGAGGTCTGGACTATTCCAAGTCTGGATTCAGGCCCAACTATAGCACAGAATCAGCGCTCCTTTCAGTGACTTATAACATCAGAATGTCCCAGGATAAGGGGAATTCTATGATTCTGGTGCTATTGGACCTGTCCGCAGCCTTCGACACGATATCCCACGATATCTTGCTCAGTCGTTTGAAGGAGGTGGGTCTCGGGGGTTCGGCGGCGTCTTGGTTGAGGAGCTTTCCATCAGGCCGTACACAGAGTGTCAGCATGGGTGCCTTTCGCTCTGCACCCGTAAAGCTCACCAAGGGGTGCCACAGGGCTCGTGCTTGAGTCCTACACTTTTTAACATATATGTGGCCCCCCTGGCTGGACTCATGAGATCATACGGATTCATCCCTGTGTCGTATGCGAACGATACACAGCTCCTGTTCCCATTCAAAACTCTGACCACTGCAGTCAAACAGTCCTTCTCAGAGGGGATGAGGGCGGTAGCACACTGGATGGCCTCAAATTTCCTGCAGTGTAATGTAGGGAAATCAGAGGTAATGCTCTTTGGAGAGGCCACACTGTTGTGGATGCCGGATTGGTGGCCATTAGATCTGGGCCCCGTCCCCAGCCCTAAGCAAGTGGTGAAAGACCTGGGTATCCATCTGGATCAAGGCCTCTCTTTAAAAGAGCATGTCAATCAAATAGCCGGATACTGCTTTCATGTTATCGGATTACTTCGTAGAGTGTTTCCTCTACTACCAGATCCCACCAGGAAAACCCTTGTTCAGGCCCTGGTGCTCAACCGCTTGGATTATTGTAATGGGCTATTGATATCTGCTAATGACTCCCTTCTTAGCAGGCTCCAGGTGGTCCAAAATACTGCTGCAAGGTTAGTTCTGAATGCCCCACCCAGGACTCCCTCACGTCCCTTGTTAGACAAACTCCATTGGCTACCAATCCGCCAACGGATTAAATTCAAAATCTGTTGTGTTATCCACAAGGGCATACACTGCCAAGGTCCCACCTATCTGGCAGAGAACTTTGTCCCTTACAACCCTGTTCGTGCCCTCCCTTCCAGCAATCAGTCCCTACTTCAAATCCCCCCCATTAGAAGGGCAAGACTGGGTGGAAAGGCCTTCTCTTACCTGGGCCCCTGTCTATGGAACAAACTTCTATCTCCAATGAGACGCAGTACAGATCATTTCGCATTTAGGAAAATGCTAAAAACTTTCCTGTTTCAAACTTAGCATCCCCCCCTGAACTTATTAGCACCGGCCTTCTATCTATTAGCGGAGTTGAGTTGAGCGCAGAGATACTCCTTCGGGAGTCGAGTCTAGCGATATACAAACCCATAAATAAATAAATAAAACAAAAAACACTTTTCCTGATAGAAACCAGGTCCTAACTTTAACTACCTACTGGCGACCCCCAGTAGGTCATATTTTTCTACAATCCACTGAAAAACACCAAAGGCTAAAGTAACGTTATAATTAGGTGAAATGTTCAGTGACAACGTAACTTTAAATTCTGAAAACCACTACAAGTCACCAGTTATAGTTATCTCAAGTAACAATAACTCAAGCGCCAAGTTAACTATAATGAGTGTTTTTTGTGTTGCTAACATCTTTGGCCCCATTTTGCTAATCTCCACAAATCTTTCCAAAAAGGTGCAACTTCTTGACTACTTTGACCGTGGACAGTTTCGGGGTGATATGTCAAGGAGGGTCGCGAAAAAAGGGGTGGTGCTAAAATGCTAATCCCCACGCATTTTCCATAGAATTCTTTAAGAAGGGCCATAGCAAAAACTGCTGAAAAGAATTACAGAAGATTTGTTATGAAGCTAGATCTTGGTCTGCAGATTGTGCTTTTTGCAATTTAGTGTAATCCGTTCAGTAGTTTTTTGTTTTTTTAAAATAAGGGTTACAAATATTTGTATATTTGGACTCTTGGGTCCGAGAGATGGTCAAGAGACTCTCGCCAGAGCGTCAGTTTAAAAATTGAGCATTCAGATTGGCCCACAGAGCATTTTTCCCTTTGGTCAATTTGCTTCCGCAGGAATCAGACTCCTGCCGGAGCGAGCACCCTGACTGGCTGCCAGTAACATCAGAAAACCGTTGCGGACAGACATTACAGGACTTGGGGATGGAGTTTGTCTGTCCTGAAGTAAAAAAAAAAAAGAAAAAGTGAAATAAAGAAGAAGGGTAGGGCTGTCCTGCCTCCCTAGGCCTCATGGGGGGACCCAGAGGGAGCCCCCTGTGGCCAGAATGCAAAACAAAATAAAAGAAATCGTCAGCCTTTGCACCAATCTAGCGGAACTTCGCAGGGTTGGGGAAAAACAAAACATTTTTAAAAAGCATACAGGCCGCATTCTTCATTTATAGGCCAAGGGGAGTCCAACCCGGGGGCTGCATTGTATAAGGGGAGGGGATCCGTCCACACCCCCCTCCCCATTGGCCGTTTTTGGTCGTGGGGAACACATCCCCAGGCTCAAAGTATCTTTTATGGAAGAGGTGTGCATGGCCACTCTTCCAAGGCAGCTTTCGGCCCGTGGCTAAATCTAATGAATGAAGGGAGAAAGTGCATGGGCTTCCTTTCCTAAGACATTTTAGGCCCAAGGGGTCCACCACAGGGCTGAAATATGCCAAAAAGGGAAGGTGGCTACAGGCCTCTCCCTCCCAAGCCCTGAAAAGGACCTGGGGACAGCATCCTCCAGGGCTGCTAACATTACAAAAAGGGAGGGGGGCCATGGCCCCCTCCCTCAGCCAATAATGGCCGCGAGGACCCTATCTCCTAGGGTTAGCTCACTTGCTGTGTCCCGGGGAGTCCATCCCAGGATACAGCAGTTTTCCTGCCAGCATCGGAGTGGGCAGAGAAACCTGTGTTTGTTCTGGCCTTGTGGGAGAATTTTCAAAACTCCCGCATAACAGGAGCAAAGACAAAGTCTATTCTCAGCGTGCGGGAGCTTTGAAAAAGCTACCGTTGGCTGGGAGCAAACTTTTGATCCGTTCCCTGCCCGCATTGATGTGGGCAGAGGAACAGATCAAGAGATTCCTCCCGTCCAGAGGGAGCAGCATAAATAGCTGCTCCCTGCAGGCGCAAGCAATGTAGGCCCCTCCAGCATGCGGACAGCCGGCTGGGGCCGTGGGTCTCCTTGCAGCTCCCAACATTGTGTATGGTTTGTATCTTGGGTGAGCAACAGGGCACCCACCTGTATCAAACACCGGTCCTGGGGGATGGTTCGCTGGAGCCCAAATAGGCTAGGGGTGGGGCACCACGCGACCCCTACTCCCCACTGACTTATTTGGTGGACCTAGGGAATGGTGGCCCCAGGCCTTTTAAAGCTTATAAGAGAGGGGTGGGGAGGGCATGGACTCCCCCTCCCCTTTAAAAAAAACAGTCTTGGGGAATGGTATCCCCAGGACCTAATGAGGCTCATGAGGGGGGCCATGAGGAACATGGATTAAATGAAATGTGATCAAACAGCTGTTGCTATCTATTTATTTATACAAACATTTATGAGGTGCTAGATCTTGCGTGTTTATCAGGATTAAAAGGAGACTTGAAAAGGGAAGTCTGTCTTGCTTTTTTGGTATGATGGTAGAAAGGGATCAACATGAATGTAAGGGTGAAGTTTAACCGATCACATGAGCAACTCGAGAGAAGGAAAGATTCAGTTTTTCCCTTTTCTTACATGAAGTAATGAACAAGTTAATTACCTTCTATAATGCCTAATCTGGTAGAGACTCTATCTAGCCGCAGATTCCTTACCTTAGAATTATCCCCAGGCGTCAGACTGGATCTGGAACATTTTCTTGGGCAATATGCCTGCTTGCCGGTAGGTTGCGTGGTTTGGCTCCATATGGTGTAATCAACGCTGAAACTGAAATTCTTGGTACCTTTATAGGTGCCACCCATGTGAGCTGACGTCAGTTACTTTTTGTGACTTTTCACACCCAAAGCACGGAGCCACAAACATACACTGATCACTGGTGTGGAAAACTTGGGCCCTAAAAGGGGAAAAACCCTTTTCTAGAAATCTTTTCACGGAGTGGGGAGAATGGGTGGGTTGGTAAGGAATATGCAGCTAGACAGAGTCTATACCAGATAAGGCATTACTGAAGGTAAGTAACTTGTTCATCTAATAGAGACTTCTAGCTATAGACTCCTTACCTTTGAATAGATACCCAAGCAATACTTTTCCAGAGGGGGTTCTGAAGAACAATTTCAGACGAGGAAGCCCTGCAGAATAGAACAGACAACATTCTAATCTCTAGGGACCTGACTATCCAGAAAGCAGTGCTTAGTAAACGTGTGCAGGGAAGCCAACGTTGCTGCCTGGCAGATGTCCAGGACCGAAACCTCACGAGCCAAAGCAGGTTTAGCTCTGGTGGAATGAGCACGCAAACCCTCAGGGGGTTGCTTCTTTCTCATATTTTGATGTAGAGTACGATGAATCGTGAAATGGCTCACTTCTACTCCGCCCGTCCTTTTTTCGCTCCAACATACCCCACGAAGAGTCATCAACACAGAAATCTTTTGTTCATTAAGGTAGAATGACAATGCTCTTTTTGAGTCCAGATGGTGAAGTCGATCCTTTTCCTTGGAGGGATGAACCAGAGCGTAAAAAGTAGGCAGAGTGAAATGTCTAGCTTACGTGAAGTGGAGTGAACACTTTTGGCAGAAAGAAAGCTTTTGTGCGAAGCACCAGTTTGTCTGGGTAGATGCTACAATAAGGAGGCTTGGATGACAAGGTCTAAAGCTCATTGACCCTCCGGGCAGATGTTATTGCCACTAGAAAGGCCACCTTGTCGGTATGGAGCCTGAGTGGACAATTGTGAAGAGGCTCAAAGGGAGTGCACATAAGGAAAGGGAGGATAAGACTGAAGTCCCACTGGGGCATAACAAAAGAAGTGGGAGGACACATGTTGCAAACCTTTCAAAAACCTATGTACAATAGGGGATTGGAAAGGCAACCGAAGAAAAGCAAATATTGCAGAAAGGTATCCCTTTAGAGTGCACAGAGCCGAGCCCTCATGGACAAGGGAAAGAATGAACAGAAGAACCTGAGAAAGTGGGACAGAACGGGGATCGAAGTTTCATTCTGTACACCATGCCACAAATTTTGTTTAGCGGCAGGTTGAAATTGGAGCTAAAGGTAGAGGAACGTCTGGTTGCCAAGTTAACATTACAGACTTCAGGCGGAAGGTTGAAAACTGTCAACTGTTTAACCACCACACAAGACGGCGGATCGTTGAAAGGTTTGAGTGGAGAACCCTCCCCTGCTGCTGCAACAGAAGATCCTCCAGAAGGGGAAACCTGATCAGAGGACAGATAGCCATGCTCAACAGCTCAGGATACCAGACTCCCTGTTCCGGAGCCACAAGGATGATTTGGACCCAATTGTTCCTGATCTTCTTGAGAATTCTGGGCAGGAAGGGTATGAAAACCGTCTCCGAGTGAGAGTCGCCTTGGACACTCCACTGTGCAGAACAGCTGACATTGCACGCTCTCAGTGGTGGCGTAGAGATCTAACCTAGGCTCTCCCCACTGCTGAAAGAGACCTTGCACCACCTCCATATGCAGACACCATTTGTGATCCGCAAGGCATCTTCAACTGAGTTTGTTTGCTCTGTCGTTCAGGAACCCCACCAGATGTTGAACCACCAGGGAAACGCCCTGCTGTTCCAGCCATGTTCAGAGATGAAGGGCCTCTTGACAAAAGGTCCACAACCCCACCCCGCCCTGCTTGTTGCAGTACCACATGGCGGTGGTGTTGTCTGTAAACACTTGCACTAAGGTTCCATGGATGGAGGTTAGAAAGACTTTCAATGCCAATCAAATAGTTCGGAGCTCCAACAGGTTAATGTGGAGTCCGGACACCAATGGAAACTAGAGGCCTCTGACCTTCACCTCTACCAGGTGGCTGTCCCATCCCAGGAGTGATCTGTTTGGGAAGGGAGCAGGGTCTATCGCTGACTCAATCATGGTTTGTGAGCCACCACTACAGGTCCTTTGCAGATCTCTCCGAGATCTGGACCATGCTGCAGCGATTCCCTTGATGCTGCACCCACTGAAACTTCAGGCTCCACTGGAGCACGCATACGTCAACGGGCATGCATCATAAACAAGATGCAGGAGGCCATGAGACCCAGCAGCCTCAGAATCGGTCTCATTAAATCCAGGTTAGAGGCTGAAACATCAATATCATTGCCTTAATATCCTGGACTCGCCGTTCAGGAGGTTAGGCCCAAAACTGCACTTTGTCCAGAACAGCTCAGATGAAAGAGAGTGTCTAAGAGGGAGTCAGATATGACTTTGGCACATTGATAGTGAACCTCGGTGAATGCAGGAGATCCGCTATACTTTGGAGGTGGGAGACGACATTCTGGTGCGATCCCGCCTTCAACAACAAGTCATTGAGCTAGGGGAAGACTAGCACCCCAGAGCTCCGCAAATGAGCAGCAACCACCACCATCATCTTGGTTAACATCTCAAGGGCGCTGATGAGGCCAAAAAAGAGCATAGTGAACTGAAAATGCGCACCGCCAACTGTGAACCGCAGGTAACGCCTATGGGCAGGCCGGACGGGAATGTGGAAGTATGAGTCCTGTAAGTCCAACGTCACTATCCAGTCTCCAAAGTCCAAGATAGACAGGACCTCAGCATCTTAAAGTTTAGCTACTTGAGGAAGAAATTGAAAAAGCGCAGGTCAAGGATAGGTCAAAGGCCTCCATGCTTCTTGGGCACCAGAAAGTCGGGGGTATAGCAGTCACAACCTACTTCTGGTATCTGCACTCTCTCTAAGGCATCTTTGGCCACAAGTGCTGTCACTTTCAAACGGAGAAGAGACAGGTGGTCATCCGTCAACCTGTCGTAAGAAGGTGGCATGGAAGGAGGAGTAGTCTCAAAAGGGAGGGAGAAGTCTTTCTAGACAATCTGCAAAACAAACCTGTCCAATTTTAGGAACTGTCAGCAGGGCAGGTGATAAGGACTCCTGCCACCCACTGGGGGCTCATAATGGAAAGCAGGCAGACTAGGATGGTTTGAAGGTTGCAGATGCTGGGGGGTTGGTGGACTCCCCTGTCGCTGGCCACCTGGCCTGTGGGGCCAGTAGGAACCATGTCCGCGGCCATACAAAGGCTGGAAAGCTTGCACGCCATGCAGCTGGGTGGGTAAATACGTGGTTGAACGACCCTTCCGTGGCCAAGAAAGGGACAAAAGATTAATGGTGACGAGAGGCAATAGAAAGGCCCAAGGGCTTGGCTGTAGCCCAGATGTCCAAAAGCGCTCCAGCACCAAATCTGCCTTGTCTTCAAAGAGACTGGAGCAATCAAAGGGCATGTCCATGAGGGAGGACAGAACATACCCAGAAAACCCAGTAGCCATTAATCAGGTGTGGCATCGCAGAGCCACTGTCGATGCAGCCGCTCTGCCTAGTAAGTCGGTGGCGTCCAGTTCACACCGGATGGTGAACTTAGCTAAATCCCTCCCATCGGCAACAGCCTGGGAGAAAAAAGTTTGGACCTCCTCCGGGGCCGTTGGCAGCACCTGCACAACAGTATCCAGACGGCATGGGAATAGCGGGCCAAAAGGCACACTGTGTTCACAGTTCACTGTGGCATACTGGTGGAAGAAAACATCTTCTTCCCAAGATTGTCCAGCCTCTAGGCTTCCCTGTCTAGGATGTGGTAGGGAATGCATCAGTATTTACATGGGACATTTAGGCTTGGACCTCCGAGCTAGGGTGTTGGATGAGGAAATGTGGGCCTCCTTGAGTGGGGCGGTGGGCAATCGTCTTGCTCACAAGAGCCCCTGTGTTGGGTTTGCACCAAGTCCCAAGCAGCATGTCTATAAGTGCCTAATTAAAAGGGAGAAGTGGCTCTGATGGGGACACTCCCAGCTGAAGCACTTCTGTCATGACTCAAGATTAGTCTTGACTGCCTCAGAGGACAAGCTAAGATCCTCACACCAGTCTATTTGTTCTAATCCTCGCCCATAAGAAGGGGCTCAGGATACGGCCTGGAAGGCATAACTCTAGTTGGCGCTGGAATCGGATGACGCTCAGGATACGGCCTGGAAGGCATAACTCCAGTTGGCGCTGGAATAGGATGACCAGTCTATTTGTTCTAATCCTCGCCCATAAGAAGGGGCTCAGGATACGGCCTGGAAGGCATAACTCCAGTTGGCGCTGGAATCGGATGACGCCCCTCCAGCTTCATGTCGGAGTCAGGTTTGAGGATAGGGATGGCACCGCCAGTGGGTGCCAGGAGCAGTGGCCTTGGGATGGGCATTTGGGAAGGTCGAGGTAGTATGTTTGGTGCCAATCTGGATCCATCTGTGGATCCTTGGGACACGACAGGCGCCAGAGCCCCAAGCGTGGATCAATTAGGGGCCACTCCTGAACTCACGGGGCCCGAAGGTGGACTGGATGAAACATGCCGTCCAAAGATGAGGTTCATGGCCTCACAGAACTCTTTCAATTAGGCGGTGGTTGCCCCACCTCCCAGAAAATTGGGGACATGCAGAGCCAACCCAGGCACTGGCTCAATCGCGGAGCCAAGCCTCAAGTGGCAGCGCTCCCTCGTCTTGTCGGCTGACGGAGGAGGTGAAGTTGAATCACGCTTCAATTTCTTTTTCTTCTTGTGGGAATTGGACTTACCCAAAAGGCTTGATGTGCGACGGTGACCTCTGGCTCAGCGACCGCTCCTGGAATATTTCTCTCAACCAAGATTCTAAGTGCTCTAGATGGTTGTATCCAGAAAGCTTGACCCTCCTCATCAATATCTAATATACTGTGCTTTTCACACTTCAGTGTCAAAAGGATAGTCACTCGAGCACTTATAAATAATTCCATTTTCATATGGGTGTCAGAATGGGATTAGAAGCATCATAGCGATTTTAATTCCATAGCACGTTCCCTACCACCCTCCCTTCTGTTTTTCATGTTGCCCGTTCTGTCCCTGCTGCCAGCCCCCACCCATCATAGGAGAGAAAAGTGCTGTGTTGTGGCCAGAGCTGGATGAGTCATAGCAATTATTTTAAAACGAAAAATAAACTTTTTACCTTGCTGCACAACAGCCTCGATGCTGTACAACATGGTTAAAAAGACATTGGCAAAGCCAATAGCTCTTGCATTTGCCTACCTATTGGCTTTGCCTTTGCTTGCTAGCTTTTTCTTGTGGACTTTGGCACCATGATTGTGAAAACAATGCATACTTATCTGATGCCCTTAAATGCCGACAACAGCCCAGGAACTACAGGGATTTTAAAACTACATGACAAACAAATGAGCTGTTAACACATTGTAAACAAGTTGTACTGACTTAACCCTTGACTGTGTGTCATCGCACCCTTGCAAGTTCAAGGCTATTTCTTCTACTGCGAGCAACTACGAAAACCTGTTTTACCCCATTTTTAGATTTATCAAACTTCAGAACTTTTTCTTTAAAAAAAATATGATTGATCCCTTTTCTAGAACAGTTGAATGTGTGTGATAGGAGTGAATAAAATGCATTGATATATGTGTTTATATAGCACAAAGGGCCAGATGTAAGTGTCCAAATACCGGTCGGAAACGGCCAAAAATACCGAATTTCGGCCGTTTCCGACCGGTATTTGGACATTGGTATGTAGGGGCATGTAAAATTACAGAATCGGTAATTTTACCGATTCTGTAATTTTACCGATTCGGTAAAATACCGAATTGGTAAAATTACCGATTCTGCAATTTTAGATGTAGGTAGCACTGTTTTCAGTGCTACAAGGGTTTAAGAATTCTTAATTTACCACCAACTAGTAGTTGGTGGTAAAATAAGAAAACCATTTAAAAAGCATTTTTTTGCTTTTTAAACAGTGCCATGTTGCAGACATACATGCCCTAAGGGCATGTATGTCAGCTACATGTGCACCCATGCACAATTGAGGGGTGCAACAGGGTGTCAAAGTGACACCCCACCACCCTTCAATATTTCCCCCAATTACCGAATCGGTATTTACCGATTCGGTAATTGACTATGATTCCTATGGGCCTCAAGGCCCATAGGAAACAATGTCAGTTACAGACTCGGTAAATACCGATTAATTAATTACCGAATCATACCGATTCGGTAATTAATTTGGTAAATATACCTACATCCCGATTGCCAGTTCTTAAATACCGAATCGGTATGATTCGGTATTTAAGAATCGGTAATCGGGGATTACCTACATCTGGCCCTTAGTGTCTTACACTGGTACGGCCTCCCAGCGCTTCCAGTAGTCCTGCAATTACTTTTTAAATGGTTCTTAATTATTTTCAATTGTTAGTAGCATACCTTCTTATAAATTGTTCAAGCTCTAAGTAAGCGGCGTCAAAAAATGTCCACCACAGAAATGATAAAATTATGAATTGTGATTTAACTTATTTTTTTGCCTTCTTTTTATTATTTTTTACATTTAAAATATAAATGTCTTTAGACTTCCAGGTCCATTATAAAAAATAATGCATTTTGTACATCCACATGAGAGAGGAGGCAAGATGGCGCCTGCACGTCAGGCGTACCTGTGAGAGCTCCGTTTGGGCGATCCATTCAATTACCTTTTCGGAGGTTTAGCGGGTCTATTCTGGCTCCTTGTTGCTGCTGATGTCGAGCTGCGACGCTGGGGCTGAGCTTGATGGGGTCGGAGCCGAGGTGTTGTCCGTATACCGTGCAGCTGGGGAAATTTGATGTGCACCGGCCGCAGGAGCCTTGATTCGGATGCCGGGAGACGGCCACTGTGTGTGAGCGAGCGCCAGGAAAAGCCGCGGCTGTACGAGTAAGCGAGCAAGCGAACTCCGACGAACGCCAGGTGGGTAGTTCTGCCGAGCCGTGGCTCAGGCGCTGGGAAGACGCTGGAAAGACGCCGAGTACGGGTGTGCGTACGCAGTCAGGCTGGAGCAGCTGTATGGATCTAAGGTACAACGGCTAAACGGCTAAAACGCTGCCTGGGAGAGGCGCTACCAAAAATCTTTGCTAATACAGGAGGGTAAAGCCTATAGAGTCAAGCAAGACTCGACAAGCAAGTCTGAATAATACCATGGCGAGGTGAAACCAGAGGGAGAAAGGGGCTGCTCATTCTCTTCTTTTTTTGAAAAAAAAAAAGACTTAAAAGACCTAAAAGACTTAAAAGGATTTAAACAACTGGCAGAACTTACCAATTGAAATTATTAACACCGGCATTGATTTTATATATATAAGGCGAATATACTTTGGTAATTAGCTGCATAACTATAAAGAGCTACGTCTTCCCAAGTATAAGTCCCACGCAGCCCCACTCTGTGTGTGTATCCAGCTTATTCATTATGGGCCCTAAAACTGCTCGTGGAGGTAAAACCAGACCTAGCGGTGAAAACCAGATTGGGACTCGGGCTGCTCTTGCGGCAAAGTCAAAACAAGATGCTAGCAATAACGACCCGGATGGTAGCCAAACCGGTGCCTCAAAAATACCGCAGATGTTCAATACTAAAGCAAAGATAACAATGTCCAAGACTGTGACAACTGGAGTTGGGGGTGAAAAAAATATGGCTACTGATGATTTGGGAGATCTATATGTGGATAATGACTAGGATAAGACTTTGGTAGAGGCACTTGAACAGCTAGTAGTCTCTCCTGTAACTTCTTTAACTGCCCCATCTTCACCTGATCCCGCACTTTCACCGCCTAGACTACAAAATACTATGGTTTTCAATATCAATGCTATGAATAGAGGCGAAGTTAATGTTGAGCAGGACTTATGTCGAGCTGAAGGGGTAGAAGGTGAAGGTGACCCTATCAGCAGCAAAGATAGTGAGTTTTATTCACTTTCGGAACATTCCGAGGGCTCCGATCTGGAGGAGGATTTAGAGGATGAAGTGGAGACTTCATCTCTGGAAAATATAAGCAAGGAAGCGTCTGTTATTGCTACAGCAGACTTACAGGTTGATAGGGATTGGAGCGAGGAAATTTCCAATGGAGTAGATCAAGATCAGGATCTAGCAGACTCTGCTCAACAAATTAGTTCTAGCCCTGGGTTTCCTAGCCAGACACCAATAGATATTATTCTGAAAGCTATCTCAGATCAACGATTGGAGGCGAAAGCCGAGCATTTGAAAACCCACAATGCTTGCAAAAAGCTTCAAAATACAGTGCGACGTTTAGCAAAAACATGTAATGACTTCACAGATCGAATGGTAGAAGCGGAAGGACGTATTTCCTCACTGGAAGATCAAGTAGTACATATTAAAACAAATATCGACGATTTTAAGGGTCAGAAAGAGGAAGTGAACATAAAATTGGTTGATTTGGAGAATAGGCTACGCCGTAATAATTTGCGAATTTTAGGTGTGCCCGAAGGACATGAGGGGCAAGACGTACGACAGTTTGTGGTTGAACTTTTTGAAGAAGCCTTTCCGGAGGTTAAAGACTGGCAGTGGTCTCACGAGATCCAGAGGGCACACCGCTTTCCTTTTCGCAAGCAAGGGTTACGGAGTACCCAAAGTCGCCAATACCCTCGAGCTATTTTGATATCTTTAAGTAACTTCTTGGCTAGACAAAGACTCTATGATCTTGCAAGACCCGATAAGAAGCGATCTGGGAAGGGTATTGAATTTTTTGTACGCCCTGACTATTATCATGCTACCGTAGAAAATCGCTGGCGGCTGCGCCAGTTGATTGATCCATTCCAAAAAAAGGGCGCTCAAGTTTTTCTGCTTCAACCGTCTACACTAAAGATTGTATATAAGGGGCAAAATCGATTCTTTACCGCTGAAGCTCCAGCAAAAGAATATCTGAATTCATTAGCATGAGGAAAATGTTATAAACTTTAGATAAGTATCGTTTCTGTACGGGGTATAACTCATGCTTTTTTTCTTTTCTAGATTAATGGATACGTCTAAACACCTGAGGTGCTCTGACATACATCAATGGGGCGATAGGCCCCTTTGCCTTAGTGTTGGGGGAGGGTCATGGGGGGCTGGGGTGATCGGGGTGGGTTTGGGGGTGCACAGGGGGTGTGCTGGGGAGAAAAGGGGGAAAAATTCAGTCAAAGCCATAGAATATCAAGCTCAAACATATTGCTTCTGTGTTGTTGGTGCAATGGTGCAATGGTGCAGGTGCAATAGTGTAATGCAATTTTGTAACGAATATATTTAATGTTATGGCTAGCTATAATTTTCGTATGTGTTCATTTAATGTATGTGGCCTTAATAATATGCATAAACGTATACGAGTGATGCACGAGATTCGTCTAATTCAACCGGATATAATATGTCTCCAGGAGACGCATATACCTTGGGCAAATAGGAAAGTTTTGAACGATCTGGGGTATACAGTGTTGGCTGCCTCACAACAGTCTACTATGAATCGAGGAGTGGCCATACTGGGGCGGCAGTCTATAACAGTAACTGGGAAAACCAAAGTGGATAGTTTAGGACGTTGGGTAATTGCCGAATTGTCATAGGGAATCTTGTTGCTACGATATGTACAGTATATGGGTCCAACATCGATGACACCGCAGTTATAGAATTTTTAAATGTAAAGCTGGCCCTATGGGGTACCCCATTATTTTTACTGGGGGACTTCAATATTCATGGGGAGTTGAACACTTGGGATGTAAGGTTTAGTCGATACGAAGGTAGGAAGCCTAAGGTATTTAAGGAGTCACGCCAACTTTTACACAAACACGGGCTGATTGATGGGTGGCCTGTGGCGAATTCGAAAGATCCTGGTTTCACTTTTTTTTTTCACTGCATAAGAAATTTGTGCGCATAGATTATATTTTTGTACCTAGGCATATGGCTCAAGGATCCCGAATGTCTGTTAAGCCACGTATTACATCTGACCATGCTCCGATTGTTATAGATATACCTATATTAAAAACCCAGCGAATACAAAGGTCCTTTACATTTAATAAAAAACTTCTATCAGACGAAAATCTATTTGAAACAAGTTCTAGATTGGGCCCAGCAGTTCTTTGATTTTAAAAGGGGCACTACGTCCTATGCAATGGTATGGGACCGCTTTAAGGCAGGATTACGAGGCGAAACGTGCAGCAGAAAGGGAAAAATATAATGACGCAATTATTACAAGATTTAATAAATGAGGAACATGGTTTAATGCGCGATATTAGTCTACACCAAGATAGCAAGGCTTCAGAAGACAAAGTCGCCAAGTACAAAGCTAAGATTAATGGGGTCTGGAGCCAGGATATAGCACACCAATATAAAATCCATCGTGCAGAAAGATATGAATATGGGGAAAATGTGGGCAGATGCTTAGCTCAAAGAATGCGGGGGCGTCAGACTGCACAGCGTATAACTTCTATAGAAAATAGTCAGGGTACCCTAATCGAATCATCAGAGGGTATTCTTCAGGTATTTTATGAGTATTATACAGATCTTTATACCCAAGAAGATTTCTCTTATGATTTACTTGATCACTATATAGATAAATTGGATTTAACTCAACTACATTCGGTGCAACAGGACAACTAGAGCAGCCAATTACAATGCAAGAACTTGAGACCTCCCTTAAAGAACTGGCCCTGGGGAAGGCCTCTGGCCCTGATAAACTTCCGTTAGAAATTTACCATGTGTTATTTTCTATAATTAAAGATGATATGTTGGCAACGTTTATTGAAGCCCAAAATGGGTCTCCACCACCATCATGGGATGATGCAAGCATAATAGTATTTAGGAAAAAAGATAAGCCTTCGCATCTTCCTGGGTCATATCGACCTATCTCACTTATAAATGTTGATGCGAAACTGTACTCTAAAATCCTTGCAAATCGACTGATTCAAGTCGTACCTGCTCTTGTCTCTGAACAACAGCATGGCTTCCTTCCAGGTCGCGGTACGATCAATCATATACACCGTGTTATTGCAACATTAGATTACGCTACTACAAATCATTTGAATGTTGGATTGGTGTTTTTAGACGCCGAAAAGTGTTTGATAGCGTTACATGGGCATTTTTATGGGCGATTCTGGGGAAAATGGGATTTGGATCACGATTTATATTTGCTTTACAAGTCATGTATAGACACCCAAGGGCTAAGATATGTATCTCGGGGCAAGAGTCAACTGCAGTTAATATCACGCGTGGCACACGACAGGGGTGCCCCTGCTCACCTCTTTTATTTGCCATGTATATAGAACCACTTTTAAAGACTTTGATGTCATCCCAACATATACAATCCATGGTTTTGCCCGGTGGTAATATACGGGTGTTAGCCTATGCCGACGATGTTGCGGTCATAACATCTGATCCTGAATCTGCACTAATTGAAATTGAAAACCTGACTCGCGAATTTGGTACTGTGTCAGGCTACAAACTTAATATTCAGAAGACACAGGTTATATGCTCAGCAGGATTATGTACTAATGATAGCCGGGTTACCCCGGAGGCCAAATACTTGGGCATCAAAATTAGACTGTCACTTCAACAGTTAATTACGGTGAACTGGTCAGATATATTGCAATCGGTTAGAAATCAATTAGAGAAAATGTAATGTTTACATTTGTCATTAGTTGGGAGACGCAATGTCTTAAAAATGACCATCTTACCAAAAGTTTTATATTATTTTCGTGCAATACCATTGGAGATACCTACATTACAATTGAGGAAATTACAATCTATAACTGATCGATTCTTATGGGGTTGGAAATCTGCGCGAAGAGCGTCTAAATATATGACATTGCCAATTTTAAGTGGGGGATGGGGAGTTCCAAATTTTGCATTATACTATTTGGCATGTCTTATGCAAAATATTAAATATTTTGCAATAGGTGGAACACCACCCACATTTGAAAGCCCAGATATTTTTTTTCTCTTACTTGGCCCACAATCCCGTCAAATGTTGCTTTGCTTCTAGAACCCAGTGTTGGACAGGCCGCATGTTCGAGCTGTCCCCCCTCCCCGCAATGGGACCAGGACCCTGGCTCTCCCTGCATCCCCAGCCAGAGTCCACAAACGACCACCCGAAGTACCCTGCAATCCCTCCACTACAAGACACCAGCTCCGGACCCAGCTGGCCCGGGTCACCATCTACCCCACGACATCGACCCGGCCGCCATCTTGGGGCACTGCAGCACGAGGCCGCGTGGCCTCAACTCGACCCTAACCCCGGGCCCGGCCGGTCCCGACATCGAGGCCCCACCATCCTCCCAGGAGGCAGAGTGATCACTTGGCGAGTCAATGGGAGAAGGAATCGTCAACGGCTCTCCTCCGCCAGGTGTCGATCACCCCAGGCCGCCTGGGCGCTGGCTCCACCCCCCTGCTGGGTGTCTGGACTCCCTCATCCCGGACCTCCCGGCCCCCAGGCGCGAGGGTCCGGACATCAAAGGGGACCAGACCTATAACTGGGGCAGGGCCAGACCAGGAAGGCAGTTGTATCCTGGAGTCGAGAGACCCGAGAAGAACTCATCCGTGACTTGGCCTGCTGGCGCTGCCGCGGCCCTCTGCCTCGTGAAACCATCGTCTTGGCCTGCTGGCGCGGCCCTCTGCCTCGTGAAACCATCGTCTTGGCCTGCTGGCGCTGCCGCGGCCCTCTGCCTCGTGAAACCATCGTCTTGGCCTACTGGCGCTGCCGCGGCCCTCTGCCTCGTGAAACCATCGTCTTGGCCTGCTGGCGCTGCCGCGGCCCTCTGCCTCGTGAAACCATCGTCTTGGCCTGCTGGCGCTGCCGCGGCCCTCTGCTTTATGAGACTATCACCTTGGCCTGCTGGCGCTGCCGCGGCCCGATCCACAGACCCTCCAGCTCGAGGATTGTGAGCTCGCCTTTTACCACAACCTGTACCGATCCGGTACCAAGACTGTCCCGCTACCCCCTTTCCCTACAGAGACTAGAAGTGAGAGGACCCCCGGGTCCAAGTTATCCTGTATCGCTGATATCCTTGCCTTAAGAACCTTATATAAAGCCTTGAACTCGACTTGGTGTGGTGCCTGTTTGTGGGGAGGGAGGGTACTTGTCTGTACGATCGCCGGAGACGGTCCCCCTCGGGGATCTCTCCCTCGGTATCCGGCCGACCCTCAGGGTCCCCGTCTAACATTGGTGGCCAGCGACGGGATCCGAACCTACGCATAATCGTACAGAAAGTCACTCGCCCCACCACACACAACAACCATGTCAATAGAGAGCGGAACAACGGAAAAATTTCAGATGGAAAAATTGGAAGACTACAACCACCGGGAACTGAAGCAATATTGCATAGAACTTGGACTTCCAACCACAGGTCTTAGCACAAAGGAAGACTTCAAACGAGCCCTAGAAGCTTGGGCAGAAACGGGTACGGCCGTACCCCGAACACAAACAACCGAAACAAGCCCCGCACCAACTAAAGAAAGAGCGGATCTCTCCCTGGAAGAGATCCGAGAAAGAGAAAAAACCAGACTCCACGAATTAGAACTTGCCCGACTTCGCTTGGATGGGGAACTCAAGCTGGCAGAACAAAAAATAACCCTGGAACACTTACGGCTCAGGGAAGAGCGGGAAGACAAGCAAAGACAGAGGGAGCTAGAGGAAAAGAGACTAGAGTACGAACATGAGCGCAATCTCAAAGCACTGGAGATTCAGAAACAGAATAAAGACCTCGGGCTCCCCGAACGACCGACCCCGTCTGCCTCGACCGAGCCCAAGGTTCACATCCCCAAAGATGTCATCCGGGAATACCACAAGAACGATGATATCCAGCAGTGGTTTAAAGCCTATGAGGTGGCAATGACCTCCCACCGGATTCCCCGAAGCGATTGGGGAGCCGGATTATGGGGGAGGTTTGTCAACGAAGGGCGGGACGCCCTGCTGCAACTCCCGGACCAGCTAATGACCTCCTACGACCACATGAAGGCCGCCCTCCTCACTCGATACGGGCTCACACCTGAGATGTACCGCCAACGGTTCCGGGTACAACTTGGGTGGAGTACGTGAACTTTTTTAGCCGAGCCTTCGAGGGGTGGATCAAGGGCAACAAAGTAACCACCTACGAACAACTCTTTGACCTTATCGTATGGGAACACCTGTCGAACAACTGCTTCGTGGAGCTCCGGCAACACCTCCTGGACAGCAAGCTAACCGACCCTCGACAACTCGCCGCCGAAGCCGACCGGTGGGAAAGCACCCGAGTTGGCCGGAGCGCACCCAGCGAAGTATCCAGATCGTATCGCCCCCGAGGGGGAGGAGGAAGTCAGGGTCGGGGGAGAGACCCCGGCCCCTCGTCACCCCCCAGAAACCCCTCGACCCCGGTTGGCCGGGGAAGCCCTGCCGTCCGGGCCGGTTTCCGGGCCAACATTACGTGCCACAGGTGCCAGCGACCCGGCCACTACGCCAGTGATCCCAACTGCCCAAAGAATCCGAACACGACTCCCCGCCAAGTTGCAGCGGCGGCCCTAGGGGAAGAAATAATCCCGGAAGACCAAGAGGAGTACGAGACCGATCCCTCGGAATGGGCACCCGCCGCCATGGCACTGGTCTGCTTAGGGGAGAGAGACATGATTCCGCGGGCCCCCCTTCCCGCCAACACACAGAAGTACGGTCAATGGGTTAACATCAATGGTCGCCGGGCGGAAGCCCCCTGCGATACCGGGGCCAGTGTAACGGCGGTCCGACGCCACCTCGTCACTCCAGACCAAATCTTGCCGAACATTCTTTGCCCTGTTCGATCAGCCGACAACTCCGAAAGCCTATGCCACATGGCCTGCGTCCCCTTCGAGTGGGGAGGAGTAACAGGGATGTTAAAAGTAACTGTCCGCGATGATGCCCCCGTGGACTGCCTCCTAGGAAACGACCTTGAAAGCTCTCCCTGGGCAGCTGTCGAACGGAGGGAGCACCTGGGGATGCTTGGCCTCCCCGAATGGGTCTGCGTCACGACCCGGTCCATGACCGCCCGCGCGGTCCCCAGCCCAGAAGAGCCCGAGTGGCCAGAACCTCCTCCCGCGCTCCTCCCAGAGGAGGCCGCCCCAGAAGCCATTCCCTTGACCCAAACCGAAGAAGGACCCGACCAGCTTCGGGACGTCCCTGACCTGGCACAATGGCGGCAGGAGGGAGGCCCCACGCAGGAACAAATCCGGGCCAAGCAAAAAACCTGTCCTTCTCTCGAAGGACTCCGGCAGCAAGCCCTGGCCCAGAGCACCGGGGATACCTCGGGGGCCCACTGGATCTACTGGGACCAAGACCTGCTCTACAGCGAGCAGAAAATTGCAGAACTAGGGGCCAGTCGGGTGCTGGTGGTGCCCCTTCGCTTCCGAGACTTCCTCCTGAACTTAGCCCACGATGTCCCCCTTGCCGGACACCTGGGGCAGGATAAAACCTACGACCGCCTGGTGACCCATTTTTTCTGGCCCCACATGCGGAAGGATGTCACCAACCACTGCAAGGCCTGCCCCACCTGCCAGGCCAGCGGAAAAAGTGGCCGAAAAATCAAAGCACCATTACAACCCTTTCCTGTCGTCACCACCCCGTTTGAACGAGTGGGAATAGACATTGTGGGGCCCCTCGACCCTCGAACAGCCCAAGGACACCGGTTCATCCTGGTCCTCGTAGACCACGCCACCCGCTATCCCGAGGCCATCCCTCTTCGGACTGTGACGGCCCCCGTGGTGGGCCGGGCCCTGATGGGGATCTTCTCCCGGGTGGGGTTCCCCCGGGAGGTCGTCAGTGACAGGGGCACGAACTTTATCTCCAGATATATGAAGTCCCTCTGGCAGCAATGCGGGGTCACCTACAAATTCACGACCCCCTATCACCCGCAAGGAAACGGACTGGTCGAGAGATTCAACCGCACCCTCAAGGGGATGATTATGGGTCTAGAAGAACCCCTTCGACGCCAGTGGGACGTACTGCTTCCATGCCTCCTGTTTGCCTATCGGGAGGTCCCGCAGAAGTCCCTCGGCTTCAGCCCCTTTGAACTACTGTACGGGCACCCCGTCCGGGGCCCCCTCAGCCTAGTCAAGGAAGGTTGGGAGCAGCCTCCCCAGAAAACTCCCCCGGACATCTACCGGTATCTCCTGGCTCTCCGCAACCAGACCCGGCGGTTCCGAGACACCGCCAAAGCCAACCTCGAGGCCAGTCAGGAGGACATGAAGAGGTGGTACGATCAGCACACGTCCTCCATTGAGTTCGAACCTGGACAACAGGTCTGGGTGATGTCCCCGGTTGAGCCCTGTGCCCTCCAAGACAGATGGTCCGGGCCCTTCAAGGTAATCGAACGCAAGGGGCCCGTCACCTATTTAATCGACATGGAGACTGCCCGGAACCCCCTACGGGTCCTCCATGCCAACAGGCTCAAACCCCATTTTGTGCGATCCGAACTCAGCCTCCTGATGGCTACCGATACTGGGACAGAAGAAGACTCCGAACCCCTTCCGGACTTACTGAGGGCCCTCGAGCAGGATGGCTCAGTGGAAGGGGTCCAGCTCTCCGAGGCCCTGTCCCCGGAGCAACGCCAAGACTGCCAAACGCTCCTGAGGCAGTTCGCCTCCCTGTTCTCCCTCACCCCCGGAGTCACCCCCTGGTGCCTCCACGATGTGGACACCGGGGACAGCCCTCCTATTCGACACCGAGCATACCGCGTACCAGACCGGGTACGAGCCTGCATCCAGACCGAGGTGTCCAAGATGCTGACCCTAGGAGTGATCGAACCCTCAGACAGTCCCTGGGCGAGCCCAGTCGTCCTGGTTCCCAAGGCAGCTGCCCCGGGCGTTGCCCCTGAGCTCCGGTTCTGCGTGGACTATCGAGGGCTGAATGCAGTTACCCGGACCGACGCTCATCCCATCCCCCGGGCAGACGAGCTAATTGACCGGATGGGGGCCGCCCGCTACCTGAGCATCTTCGACCTAACAGCGGGCTACTGGCAGATCGGCCTCACCCCTAGGGCCCAAGAACGATCCGCCTTCTCTACCCCAGACGGGCACTACCACTTTAAAGTCATGCCCTTCGGCATGAAAAACGCCCCGGCAACGTTCCAACGGCTGGTAAACCAGGTACTGGCGGGCCTGGAAGACTTCAGCGCCGCCTACCTGGACGACATTGCTGTGTACAGCCACCAGTGGGCCGACCACCTCCGCCACCTGCGGGAGGTTCTACACGCCCTCCAACAAGCCGGGCTCACCATCAAGGCCAGCAAGTGCCAAGTTGGCCAAGGGTCCGTGACCTACCTGGGACACCAAGTGGGAAGCGGGCTGGTGGCCCCTCTCCAACTCAAGATTGCTGCCATCCAGGCCTGGCAACCCCCTACGAGCCAAACGGAGGTCCGGGCCTTCCTGGGGCCCACCGGATACTACCGGCGGTTCGTGAAGGACTATGGCAGCATCGTGGGGCCCCTCACAGAGCTCACCTCCAAAAAGAGCCCCAAAACCGTCAACTGGACCCCGGACTGCCAATCAGCCTTCGAGAAACTAAAGACCGCCATGTGCACAGCCCCCGTGCTCCAGGCTCCCGACTACAGCCGGGAATTCATTGTGCAGACGGATGCCTCCGATCATGGTGTGGGGGCCGTCCTCTCCCAACTCAACACCGAAGGGGTCGACCATCCGGTGGTCTTCATCAGCAGACGCCTCTTGCCCCGAGAACAGCGCTGGAGCACCATTGAGAGGGAGGCCTTCGCCGTAGTCTGGGCACTCAAGAAGCTCCGGCCATACCTCTTCGGCACCCACTTCCGGGTGCAAACAGACCACCGACCCCTGCAATGGCTGATGCAAATGCGGGGGGAGAACCCGAAGCTGTTGCGCTGGTCCATCTCCCTGCAGGGGATGGACTTCACGGTGGAACATCGTCCAGGCCAGGACCACGCCAACGCCGACGGCCTGTCACGCTTTTTCCGCCTCAGCGAGGAGAGTCCCCAGGAAGATGGCTGACTCTCCCCGCCTTCAGCTGGGGGGGACGCATGTTGGACAGGCCGCATGTTCGAGCTGTCCCCCCTCCCCGCAATGGGACCAGGACCCTGGCTCTCCCTGCATCCCCAGCCAGAGTCCACAAACGACCACCCGAAGTACCCTGCAATCCCTCCACTACAAGACACCAGCTCCGGACCCAGCTGGCCCGGGTCACCATCTACCCCACGACATCGACCCGGCCGCCATCTTGGGGCACTGTAGCACGAGGCCGCGTGGCCTCAACTCGACCCTAACCCCGGGCCCGGCCGGTCCCGACATCGAGGCCCCACCATCCTCCCAGGAGGCAGAGTGATCACTTGGCGAGTCAATGGGAGAAGGAATCGTCAACGGCTCTCCTCCGCCAGGTGTCGATCACCCCAGGCCGCCTGGGCGCTGGCTCCACCCCCCTGCTGGGTGTCTGGACTCCCTCATCCCGGACCTCCCGGCCCCCAGGCGCGAGGGTCCGGACATCAAAGGGGACCAGACCTATAACTGGGGCAGGGCCAGACCAGGAAGGCAGTTGTATCCTGGAGTCGAGAGACCCGAGAAGAACTCATCCGTGACTTGGCCTGCTGGCGCTGCCGCGGCCCTCTGCCTCGTGAAACCATCGTCTTGGCCTGCTGGCGCTGCCGCGGCCCTCTGCCTCGTGAAACCATCGTCTTGGCCTGCTGGCGCTGCCGCGGCCCTCTGCCTCGTGAAACCATCGTCTTGGCCTGCTGGCGCTGCCGCGGCCCTCTGCCTCGTGAAACCATCGTCTTGGCCTGCTGGCGCTGCCGCGGCCCTCTGCCTCGTGAAACCATCGTCTTGGCCTGCTGGCGCTGCCGCGGCCCTCTGCTTTATGAGACTATCACCTTGGCCTGCTGGCGCTGCCGCGGCCCGATCCACAGACCCTCCAGCTCGAGGATTGTGAGCTCGCCTTTTACCACAACCTGTACCGATCCGGTACCAAGACTGTCCCGCTACCCCCTTTCCCTACAGAGACTAGAAGTGAGAGGACCCCCGGGTCCAAGTTATCCTGTATCGCTGATATCCTTGCCTTAAGAACCTTATATAAAGCCTTGAACTCGACTTGGTGTGGTGCCTGTTTGTGGGGAGGGAGGGTACTTGTCTGTACGATCGCCGGAGACGGTCCCCCTCGGGGATCTCTCCCTCGGTATCCGGCCGACCCTCAGGGTCCCAGTCTAACACCCAGTTACTATAAAAGAACTAGATTTAAACTAATAATGTCCGCCTTCAAAGGATGGCGGTCTATACGGAAGCTTATTTCTTTGGGACGTATTAATTTTTACACCCCTTGTAATTCTATAGAATTGCTTCCGCTAATTTTTAGGGATCGTACTATGTGTATATGGCGGGAAAAAGGCATAATAGCTCTAGGTAATATGGTTAAAGACGGTACAATTGCCTCATTTCAGGAGCTAAAAGATATATATAGTTTGTCTCAACATGACTTTTTTAAGTATTTGCAAATCCGCAATTTTATTTTTAAACATCCAAATGCTTTGCCGCTTTGTCATAATGACTTTATTGAAATACTTAAGAAACCATCACGTATAGGGACTATATATAATTATCTGCTAAACTTACAGCAGGATGATATGGAACAGCAGGAATCTAAATGGTGTATAAGATTAGGTACATCGGTAGTACCCTTTCAGGAATCAATCTTTATAGCCGATAAAATTATTTTATCTGCCAATTTATATTCACAGCATTATAAAACCTTATTTAACCTTTATCACACACCACTTAAAATGCTAAAATGGGGCAATGCTAATAATGGGAAATGCTATAGATGTAAATCTGATTTGGCAGATATTGTACACATTTTTTCAGACTGCCCAATATTAAAACCTTTTTTTGTATCCATAGAATTTTTTTTAGCCTATATTACAAAGTGTGATGTAATAATCTCAAGAGAGATGATTATTTTTGGTTTATCTAATGATAATAATTTGTTTGAAGGTTATCAGAAAAATAGATATGTTATATTTATGGCTATGGCTGTAGCTCACCTATGTATATCTTCAATATGGTTGAAGCCTGAAGCACCTACATATGAAATGTGGCGAGCAAAGTTCTATAATGTTTTTTATTTAGAATTTAATCTATATCGGATCAAATCAGTCAGGAAAATGCGAATGGGGTACAAAATCAGGCAGGTAATGATAGACCATCTAGATCCCTAAGAACTATTATTTTATTCTGTTATTTTTTGTTAAATAGGATAATCTGTTGTTTAGATTGTATCCTTTTGATATTAATATTGCTCCTATTGCTTATCTCTTAATTTGCACTTATTTTTAATCATCTATGTTAAATATATATACCACAAATTTTGTATACTGATATGCATATTGTGCAATGATATGATGGTTTTATATATATCTTTTTGTTTTTTCTGTCTTTATGGCTTTGAACTGAACCAATAAAAAAAACAAAAATATATATATATATATATATAAATGTCTTTAGACTTCCAGGTCCATTATAAAAAATAGTGCATTTTGTACATCCACACACAGTTAAAACACTTAACCAATTAACATGTCATGTTTACTAAATGAAAAAACTATTAATATATTTTTAAAAAGTCAATAGAATTTCTTTATTCCCGAGGGAACACAAAAGTTTGAAGTCCTCAGCTATTGTCCGTACTCCTAAACTTTTCAATACAGGCTTTAGGGGTTTTATGCTTTCAAAGAACGCAGTGGGGAAATGCAAAAGAGCATGCAGTAATTCACCAGTCTTGTGATGTAACATTTACAGTACTATTGCCTTTCCTCGCCACTAATATGTATGTATCACTTTAATATATTTACCCGTACAGAATAGCAAGTGGTTCCTACACAAGGTTTAAATAGACACACTCAATAAATAATTTGTCTTTGATAAAATCTATATCTGTTTTAATGCCATGGCTATTGCCTTTCTCGCAGGGCATTTTTATTCACTGTAAATAGATTACCTCTCACAACTATATCCTGGTCAAACCACAGTTCATGTTTTCCAAACAGTCTACTAAATGTATACTTTTTTTTCCGTGTTAATCACGACTCGCTAGGGTATAAATCTTTGAGGCACCCATCAGCCATAAAATTGGTATGTGGCCAAGTAGAGAGGCTAAATATGTGAAAATTAAAATTTCACATTCTCTACTTACTGATTGAAGGCTAGCTCTAGGTCCTCCTCTCCGATAGGTGAAGGCATGCTAAAAGCATCCCTCGGCTCGCGTCCTTAAAACTATATGAAATTAGGTGGGATCTCAACAACAATGCCAAAAACACCCTACTTAATTATAGGGAGCACCCTTGCCCAGTGTACCAATTTTCAATTGGGTATTCAATATGTCTTCCAGGTCTGCACAACCAATATGTACTTCTCGAGTAGCTCGTGGGCTACTGGTAGCTCTCCAGCTACCTAAAACTAGCTCTCCTGTGTGCAGTCTAGTTTATTAAATTTGAAGCTTTTGCTTGGTTGAATTAATATATGTATACCAAAATTGAAATGTGTTCATCTCAGACAAAACAAGTATATATTGTTCAGAACATTTAAGCTTGTTTGGAGGTAAATGGTTGAGTTTCTAAAATACATATGAAACTGATATTTAAGGGATAAATCGTGTGGTACTGGGGGAAACATATCACTAATGCTATTACCTTTGTGCCAGGGGTTGAAGCTATGGCTGCTATTTATTACCCATGTAGAGGTAATCCAAATTGATTGGCAAAACCTTCTTACATTGCTTCTGGCAACCTTGTCTGATGTGATGCATTGAAGTGATCATTCCTAGCAACACTGTGCTGAGGGGACCGCTACCAGTAATCTTACATAGGGTGGCCACCAATGTAATCTTGTCTGGTGCATTCATTATTCCAACACTAACAATATTAGTAGCTCAAGATGATTTTCATTGAGGGTAAGTAGATCTTATTACAGAAAAGGTTGGAGACCCCTAGACTTCCTTAAGGCATCCCACAAATAGAAAGACTCTGTATTTATAAGGATTATCCAATCTACTTTAATTTAATTCTCAACTATCTGTAAAATAAGGCTTTTTAATGTGTTTCTTTAACGGTATGATGCATTTGTATTCATAAGGTATGAGAACCTCAGACATAGATATTGATTTCCCTTGTAAACAGGGAGTCCTTGTTAGTTTAACTAATTCAATATGTACCTTATAAACACATTTGGGAGCAGGGTCAAATATGCCTTTAGTTGTTTGTCTTTGTTTTCTCAATTGGTTCTGAGATTTCCATTGCAGACTGGAGTCTGATTTACCTTGTGAAGGTGTACTATCAATAACGTGAAAGGATATTTTCGATGTTAGGTGACTATGTCATCTTCAATAAGATGTTAGAAAAAGTGCTTGATGATCGATGGGTGAAACTAAAGGGTTTTACTGAACTGCTTACACATCTTCTGGGATGCACACATGCCAATTGCCTAGAAAATGCACTTGTGTGGCCAGTCCTATTAATCCTGTAGTAGCCAAATAGTGCTAAAGTTGGGTAGGATTGGATGTATGTAAGGAGTTCTATCTCTACACATTTTGTTGAGTGACAATATAAGGTATGCCCTTGTGGAGAGTGGTGTTTTGAGCATGGTAATACCTAACTCTATGATAAATCTGAGCTTTGTTGTATGAGCGAGCAATATTCTGTCTCACACATACAACTTTGATGTTGTGCATAATTAGAATATAATATGCTCTTTGTAAGCATGGTGATACCTAACTATATGTTAGATTTTTGGTGTCAACGGAACGAGATTGAACCACGTTACAGGATCCACCGTACATGGGGACCTGAGCTTGTCTTCATCTAATACGTTAATAACGTTTATATGACATCACGGTAATCTATAAAGACAAAGATTATCAAACGGGGAGCAGAGTCACACACCTCTGAATACATTACCAGATGAGATCTTACAGAAAATGAGGATTGGTCATTCAAAAGAGCATCAGAACAGGAGAGTGGTAGAAGTGACCTACCGGGAGTGACCATATACAGGTCCTGTGGGGTTATATAACAACACTGTGGATATCGCCTTAGAAGTGCCTAGGATCCGGCTAAGTCCTCACATTTTATATGATAAATTTGGTTGAATTTATGGGTCCCGAAAGAGACAGAAATAATATTCAGTCTTGATAAAGGTGGTGCACATAAAGCTATACACCGAAACGTGTCGACGCATCCTTCAGGAGTTAAATTCAAGGAACAATGTGCCAGAAGTGATTGATTTGATTATGGTTTTGTGATCTTTTGATTCCTATGAATTGACATTCCGATGTTTGTATAACCTATCACGGAACTAGTTTCTCTTTCTGGTTTTTTAGAATTGTATCATGTTTTTTTGTATATAAAGACAGATTTTTACTGTATTATTTTTAATGTTTTTAAACTGATATTTGATACTAATACATTCACACACTGTGATACTTAATTGTTCAGGTTTGTTTATAATTACGATTGTGGGGAAAATTGGATTGAAGACCATTGAGTATTCGTATGGTTTGTAAAATAGGGACTGGATTTATCATGAATATGTGAGTTCAGTCTGCGTGATTAGGCAACTTGAGTGTTTCACCCAAGGGATATTTGACTTTTTGACAGATTTTTGGTTTCAACAGATAATAACTGATAAATCTCCATCAACCTCATTATTTTACATGCAAGCAAAACAATTACTGAATTTTGCAGGAAAAATAATGCCTTGGGGTCTTCTGGTGGCAATGCCTTATGTGAAGTCTGACAAAATTGTATATTAGAAAACATTCTGAGATGATCTAGCATCTTTTAAAGCACGGGGATGGTTCAACTACACTGGAGATATTTCATGTATAATTATTTTCTTTACTCTTTATCCCAAGGAAGAGGTAATAGGAATGATATTCTAGCATTTGTCCTTGTACAAAGAGGCAGGAATGGGTATTTTTGTAAATGGAATACGGCTTACTACACATTACAAAACAAGTTTGCTGTAAACATATAATAAAATCTCTTCAAAGATGATGTTTGTTTTGAAACACGGTTTACTTTAGTAAAGTTAAGAAAGGTGTTCATCTTTTCTTATTTTTACATTTCTGTGGTACTCATCATTCGGCAATAACTCAAGTAAGTATGCTTCAGCAGGTATAGTATAATCCAAGAGTAAAGACTCCAACCTCCGGATCCAACTCTATGTCTCAACACTCTCCAGACTTCAAGCAATAACAATTCCACTATAGAATAAAGGCTATAGAACACTGTGACATCAATGATTCCAACAATAAGACCAATGTATATACCACACATCTTCCCTCCATGAAGCCTAACAAACATATCCAGACACAGGAATGGAGAACAAAACCACACGGAAAAACTCAGAGTACAGAGTAATAACAAAAATAACCCCTAAATCACAGCAACACTTTTTATACATTCTTAAAGAGCTTAATGAGAACAGCTTCAAATTGGTTTCTTAACTAGAGCAACATGTTCCACATTTCAAATGCGCCCATCCTGAAGTTTAACTACACCACTAAACAATTTGATCACTCTGACAGGCTTGCTGAACTTGCTGTCACCAACAGCAATTTTCATACCTTACACACCTTTACATGTGAAATTAATAGCTTTCTTTGCAACTGCTTTCTTCCACTCTCTCATCAAGCAACCATCAGTAATTTTCTGATTGCGCTCCATCCATCCATTCTCACTTTGTACTCTAATCTTTTTTTATTAAAAAAAGGCACACACTGGTATTGGGTAATCATCTTCCAAATTTCTCAAACTGAGTTTGACCTATTGTTGCTTGTAGAAAAAATCTATAAGTTTATTTTTTTCCACATTTCTACCTTCCTTTCTCTGTCACAACTTCTAGACAATTTGATTCCTTCTTTTAGTGTCCCTCTGTACCTCTCATTGCCCCTTTTTCTCTTATTTCCTGTATATCAAGTATACAATGTGAGTGGCACTTGCAGCTTTAACATTAAATGTCTGGGCTATTAAAGGAATACTCTACTGCACAAGTGTAACAAGAAAACATAATCTGGCAACACAACTTCTCACTATCCAAAAAAGACAAAACTAGAAAATTTAAATGTGTACGTTAGACAGTGCTTGAAAAGAACCAGCCACAGTGCCCTGTCAACGGATTGTCCATTGCTGGCCTGCTGTTTAAATGCATCCTTAATACAACATAGCCTGTCAAGAATGAGAGAGTAGAGATGAGGAGCTTCGCGCGCACCCAAGATGGTCGCGTGAGCTTAGGGCTCCCGGACCTTCGCCACCTCCACCGATTATTATGGTTTCTCTGCCAGCCGGACAGTAATTGAACAACAGCGGATCATGCGAGTCTCCCCTGCCCGGTCTTCTACTTTCAGTTTCGTTTCTCACGCTTAAACCGTTTTGACTTTGTCTCGACCGCCCTGGTTTGGCGCTTCCTACCTGACCGAGATTTAACAACTGGCGACTCGGCCTCCTGCTACTCATTGCCCGGTGAAAGGTCCTCATCTTTTTCTCCGAATTGCTGCGGGCGCATCGAGTGTAGCCATTTTTACTAGGTCTCAGACTACCCTTCGGGGCGCACGACCTAAGATGGCCACCAAGCCTGAGGGAGAAAAACGCAAGACCAGACCGGCAATCCGAGGGGGTTCTGTGCAATCAAATGTCATGGACAGGTACACCCTCGTCAAGGGCTCTCCGGGCGGATCGACGAAATCTCCGGTCACTGTTGGAGAAGAATCCCCGATGGGTGAAGATCTGTCGTTGGGGGACATCATGGGCGCCATTGCCGGGATGAAGGCCACACTGGCTCAGCAGTATGAAGCCCTGGCCCACAAGTTGGACACGGTCGCTATCGATGTTACCTTGATCAGGGCCGACCTTGCGAAAACTAATGAAAAGGTCAAATCCCTCGATCTAAAGACATCTAGTCTTGTCACTGACGTCTCCGATCTACAGGCAGAAGTCGGCAACTTGCGATCCGCCCGTGACTACCTATCTCGACGCCTGGACGATTTTGAGGGCCGTGCACGACGAAATAACATCCGTCTGGTCGGTGTCCCGGAAAAGTCGGAAACATCCTCGGTGGACCTATTGGTGGAAGATCTGGTCCTGAATCACCTGGCACCCAAAGGCCTCAGCAAGTTCTTTGCTGTAGAACGTGCACACAGGATCCCGTGTGACCCGCCTAAGCAGGGAGCCACTCCGCGTCCCATCATAGCTCGAATCTTTCACTTTCGGGACAGAGATGCGATCCTGCAGGCATCCCGCTTATCTGGTCCTACGGCTTATGAGAACACTACAGTCAGCTTCTACCCGGACTTCACCCAGCAGGTTCAGAAACAACGACTTGGATTCCAGGGGGTGAAAAAGAGATTGAGGAACAGAGACATGAAATACGCTATGCTTTTCCCGGCCCGACTACGGGTGGTGTACAATGAACGAACATTTTTCTTTGATCATCCTGGGGCGGCGAGTGACTGGCTGGACACGCTGCCTACGGGACGAGATCCTTCTGACCATTCTGGACATTCCGGTGGAGCGGAGGGCGGCCCGGTGGAGCAGGAATAGGGGCGGAATCGGCTCCCGGTCCATCGTATTGACTATCGGCTGTGGTTTGGTGCTATACCACTATTGCTTGCTAACATGTTGTCTTATTGGGGTGTGGGCGGAGGGGGGGTGAGTCTCCCTCCTCTGGGGTTCTTTTCGTAGAATAGTTGTATGTTAGGGCGACAGGCACACTGCAAGTTGGGGTGGCTTTTGAGTCTCACGCAGGGGTGCGGGGTGGGGGGTGTGATGTGTGGAGTTTCTTGGGGGGTTGGGTGTTGCAGTTCATGGTTCATTGTTGTTGTTTTTTTCAAGGCATAGTATTGATGATCTCCTGTTGTACGGTGCCTCTGGGGTGGGGATGGGGTTGATTTCTGGGATGGGGGTAGGGGACTTAGGTTACTGTGTTGGAACGTTAATGGGTTGAGGGATAGGATCAAACGGGGCGTGGTGTTGCAGCTCTTGCGACGTTTGTCTCCTGATGTGGTTTTGCTCCAGGAAACGCACTTGCTTGGTAATACGTGCCACGCGATGAATAGGCGTGGCTATCGCCTCTTTGCGCACTCGGGCTTCACTTCTGGCTCCAGGGGGGTGGGCATTCTGGTTCGGAGCTCCCTCCCTCTTGCTGTTGATGATATCATCCTAGATGATAGGGAGCGATACGCCGCCATTGTGGGGCGCTGGGAGGGGAGGGTAATTACCCTGCTCTCCGTCTATGTACCGCCGGGACTCCAGAATACTACGTATGCTGATCTGGGTAGAGTGATCTTGGGAGTCCCCGAGGGTCTGCTTGTTGTGGGCGGGGACTTCAACTCTGTAGTTTCTGGGATGTGTGATCGCTACCCTCCCCGGGTACTTGCGAAGTCTCACTCCTGGCTGGGGGACTTCCTGGAGACTTTGGGGCTCACCCACTGCTGGCGCCTGCTTCATCCTGGGAAAATGCAATACACCTTCCACTCTGGGGCCCACGGCAGTCTTTCGAGACTGGATTATGTATTGATGCCCTCCTCCCATGCCTCCTCTATACGGGAGGTGAAACATCTTGCTTGGGGTATCTCGCATCACTCCCCACTGTGGTTGGTCGTGGATGCGCACCTGGGTTCGGGGGGTAGAGTGGCCCCGGTAAACCCCTGGTATCTCCGCGACCCCGGGGTCAGAACAGAACTGATTAAAACGATTGACCAATACTTTGCTGAAAATGTGGGTTCTGTGTCCTCTTCTGTCTCGTTGTGGGAAGCATACAAAACTGTTGTTCGGGCCAGGCCCTCTCTTTGATTGGCGATGTTGAGAGGCGTAGGCGGGAGGAGGTTGTTCGTCTTGAATATGAAATCACCGTTCTTGAGGGGGAGTTGGAGTCCGAGGTCACCCCGGAGAGGCTCCACCTTTTGGGACTGAAACAACTGGAGTATAGAGCGCTGGTGACTGACGCAGCGAAAGAGATGAGCAGGGAACAGCAGGGACGTCTGTACGATGTGGGGGATAAGGCAGGGAAATTGCTTGCTTGGCTGGATAGGAGGGAACGTGCGAGTCGGGTGGTTCCTGTGATTGTTGATGTGAATGACGTGTGTATAACTGACCCTGCTGACATTGTTGAATGTTTCGCCGACTACTTCCGGAAAGTGTACTCCCCTGTGTCTGATAGACCTGCGCACGACTCCCACTTGCTTCTGCGCGATATTTCGTTGCCACGTTTGTCCGACCCTGATAGGGATCTCCTGGAGGCTCCGCCTACGGTTGGGGAGGTCGCGACTGCCATCCGCTCGGTTCGCTCGGGGAAGGACTCAGGCCCTAATGGGCTCCCTATAGAGCTTTACAAGCTTCGTCCGGATGTGATAGCACCCTATTTACCGTCAATGTTCTTAGAATCCCTGGAGACGGGTTCCCTCCCTTTTGACCAGAGATTGGCTTCCATAGTGGTGATTCATAAGGAAGGTAAGCCACGTGACCGCTGCGCCTCCCTTAGGCCCATTTCTCTGATTAACGTTGAACCGAAGATTCTGGCCAAGGTACTAGCTAACCGCTTGGTCTCTGTCATAGGCGATCTGGTTCACCCGGATAAATCCGGTTTCATACCACATCGCAACACGGCACAGAATCTCCGGCGCCTGCATGGGGGCTCTGCGTGAACCAGCCGTCTTGGCGTCTCTGGACGCCACCATGGCGTTTGATACGTTGGAGTGGCCATATCTTTGGGCGGTTCTCTCTAAATTTGGCTTCGGCCCCACCTTTATTAGCTGGGTGAAACTGCTTTACACCGACCCCTTAGCCCAAGTAGTGGTGAATGGTCGTGTCTCGACCTCCTTTGCACTCGGTAGGGGAACGCGCCAGGGCTGTCCTTTGTCCCCTCTCCTGTTTGCTCTTGCTTTGGAACCACTGGCGGCCTGGCTGAGATGGGAGCCATCCTTGAAGGGTATTAGATGGACTTCGGGGTTTGAGGATCGTATATCCTTATATGCAGACGATATACTCTTGTATCTTACGTCGCCTCGGAAATCATTGATCGTCCTTTTTGACGTTTTGACTTCTTTCCGTAAACATTCCGGTCTTGTCATCAACTGGTCGAAGTCTTGCGTCTATGTCCTCTCCGGCGAGGCTCCTCTCCTGCCTCCTGGTTGTCCTATCTTGGTGGTGCGGGAGGGATTCAAGTACCTGGGGATCTTTATCACCTTGGATCCGGTGCTTCGTTACGAACGGAATTTGTTGCCCCCTCTCCAGCGCCTCCGTGCCGACGTGACTGCGTGGGGTAGGCTCCCTCTCTCTCTTCTGGGAAGGGCGGCGTTGTTTAAGATGATGTCGCTCCCCCGATTCCTTTATGCGATACAAAATACACTTGACATTGTACCTGCCCGTTATTTCCGGGAGATTGAAAGTCTACAGAGACAATTGATATGGGGGGGCCGTTCTCGTATTGCACTAGCGAAGCTGACGCTCCCGTGGTACGACGGGGGCATCGCGCTCCCGGATATCCGCCGCTACTATTGGGCCTCTCAACTGGGGGCCATCAACCACGGCACTTACGGTCCTTTGCCGGGCCCGGCGTTTGAGATGGATAGATGGCTGCTGCCCGGTGGAGACTACAGCAGGGCGCTGTACGCGAACTCTGTCGGCAGGTCTCTGACGGGCCCCACTAGGACAGCGGTGCAGGTGTGGCATCGTGCTACGGCGGCTCTGGGCTGGGCGGATAAGCTGACTCGTGCCACTCCGCTCTATGCATTGGAAAAACTTGGATCCCTCTGGAAATCGAAGGGTTTTGATAAATGGGATGTGATCGGCATCAGCAGGGTGAATGATGTATGGATCAAGGGTGGAGTCAAGACGTTTGAGGAGCTGAAAGTTCAGTATGACCTGAATGATAGAGAATCCTTTCGATATGCACAAATCCGACATGCGGTTTTGTCTGTCTTTCCCCTGGGCTTGGATATTCCGGAGGCGTCCCCGCTCGAAGATCGGATACTGGATGGGCACGTCCCTGACAGCACGATCTCGCTTATATACAAAAAGTTGATCAATGCCAGGATTGACCTACTGAGTAACCTTCAAGAGGTCTGGACTAGCGATGGTCTGGAACTCGATGACGAGGACTGGCAGGCTGCGATCTCTTCCCCGAAGGAAGGAGCTATCCCGGCGCGCCTCCGGTTTGTCCAGCTCAAGATTCTTCACAGGGTGTATGTGACTGGTCCTCGTCTGGTACGCATGGGATTCTCTGCGGATGGACTGTGCAGACGTGGTTGTGGCTTAGTGGGCACGTTTCTCCATATTATTTGGGAGTGTCCTGCTGTGATGCACTATTGGACTCGCGTGCATGAAGTCATGAGTGAGGTCACGGGTGTGCAATCGATGCCGGAGGCGAGAAGGTGTCTGCTGAATGTCTGGGAGCCGAATGATTATGACCTGGCGCAGCTTCGATGGGTGACCTTGGGCAATATGATTGCTAAAAGAGACATTGCCCAGTTATGGGGTGTCCAGAGGCCACCGACAGTTCTGGTGTGGCAACAAAACATGGACTGGTGCATGTTCAGGGAAAAGACAGTGTATGTTTCCCGTGGTACGCCCCGCAAATGGGGTAAAATTTGGGCTCAATGGAACACGTACCGTGGTGATATATGTACTCCCCCCCATTCAGAATTGGACTCTGACTTGTCATCCTCCCAACCTGATGTTTCCTCCACGGATATTTAGACAATCGTTTGCTCCTGGTCTCCTCCCCCCCCCTTTTCTCCTCACATACTGCTGACTTCCGATTTGCATATGTACCCCCCCCCGTACCGTAATGACACATTTGTAATGTATGCCTTGTTTTCTGTTTCTTTTCTTTGTTTTTTGTTATTTGAAAAATCAATAAAAAGTTAAAAAAAAAAAAAAAGAATGAGAGAGTAAAAAGGGTGGTAGCAGACTTTATGCAGTATGTACTGTGATTGCTTTTCAGGCAATTTAGTACTTTTTTGTACGACCTTCCTGCCACGTAGCCTGGGTCACCAAATAAAAGAATTCTGTAGTGGCTACTAAACTAAAGTGCACTGGCCACAGTAGAACCAAAAAAGGAAATGAGTGCCACCAGTGACTGATCCCCAGTAAGGCTAGATCATTCTCTCAGCCGTGAAATCCAGGAGTCTTCAATATAATGCTCTTTATTAATGGCTCTTTAGGTCTCGCCTGTCGATGCGCATGCGCATCGAGCTTGCGAGACTATGGGGGCTTAACCACTCTTTACCTAACTTGCAAGGAATCGTGGCGATTCCTTGCAGTGCCCGTGACTTTTAAGCTAAATGCGCATGCGCTTAAAAGCGCGTGCACATGCCCCCAGCCGCCTGCCTGCCCCTGCTGCTTTCACACCCTCTCGCCGTCTGTTCCCCCTGCTGCGTCATCAAAGGCTTTCACTGCCGGCCGGCCGTGTAAAGTGCACTTCAAAGGCCGCTCTCCCCGCTCCGCCCCCTCCCCTGCCCGCCGTGTCGCATTTCTCCTCCTCCCTCCCCTTCTCTGCCTTCCCTCCGTCTTGTATTTTCCCTCTGCTCTTTCCTTTATTCTTTTTCTCTTTCCTTTCAGATTCCGTTTCTTTCCTTCCCTAGTTTGTTTCTTTTTTCCTGTTCCATTTTAAACCTATTTAACAATTCTTCCCTTACTCATCGTTTGTTCGATCCGTGTGACTTTGCCGACTTACACCTCCCCTCCCTACTTTCTGCCCTGGCCCCTCCCCCTCTCCTTGAGGTGAGCTCGGCATCACCCTCGCTCATAGCCTCGAATCCATCGCCCTGCTTCCAGTATGCACACCCCGAGCACGTCCTTCGAAACACATTTCCATTCTGTCCATTCCTATGCATCATTCATTTATCACGCAGACACCTCTCTGATCCGTTTCAAAGCCAAACTGCAACTTTCTTGCATTTCAGTTCTAAATGATTTTGTAACGCAGGGCTGCATACCTAAACTGAATCTGTAGTTCTACAGAATTATGTCGTGCACACTAATTATCTTATTTAGATGAACATTTCTTTTAATACATTCTTTTAACTGCCAAATGTCATGGGGATTTCACAGAAGAATACAACACAGTATGTTTTGCAGCATGTCCAAGTGCAAAGCAAAGATGCACTGTCGTCATGCCCCCCTAATCCGAAACCCGCTCCGCCCCCTCCCCTGCCCGCCGTGTCGCATTTCTCCTCCCCCCTCCCCTTCTCTGCCTTCCCTCCGTCTTGTATTTTCCCTCTGCTCTTTCCTTTATTCTTTTTCTCTTTCCTTTCAGATTCCGTTTCTTTCCTTCCCTAGTTTGTTTCTTTTTTCCTGTTCCATTTTAAACCTATTTAACAATTCTTCCCTTACTCATCGTTTGTTCGATCCGTGTGACTTTGCCGACTTACACCTCCCCTCCCTACTTTCTGCCCTGGCCCCTCCCCCTCTCCTTGAGGTGAGCTCGGCATCACCCTCGCTCATAGCCTCGAATCCATCGCCCTGCTTCCAGTATGCACACCCCGAGCACGTCCTTCGAAACACATTTCCATTCTGTCCATTCCTATGCATCATTCATTTATCACGCAGACACCTCTCTGATCCGTTTCAAAGCCAAACTGCAACTTTCTTGCATTTCAGTTCTAAATGATTTTGTAACGCAGGGCTGCATACCTAAACTGAATCTGTAGTTCTACAGAATTATGTCGTGCACACTAATTATCTTATTTAGATGAACATTTCTTTCAATACATTCTTTTAACTGCCAAATGTCATGGGGATTTCACAGAAGAATACAACACAGTATGTTTTGCAGCATGTCCAAGTGCAAAGCAAAGATGCACTGTCGTCATGCCCCCCTAATCCGAAATTGCATTAATAACTTACTTTAGCACATTAAAAAAAAAAGGCACCACCACCGCATCCACCACCACATCCACCACACCCACATCCACCGCATCCACCACCACCACATCCACCACCACCACATCCACCACCACATCCAACACATCCACCACCACTTCCACCACCACCGCATGCACCACCACCACCGCATCCACCACCACCACATCCAACACCACCACCACATCCACCACCACCACCGCATCCACCACCACCACCGCATCCACCACCACCACATCCACCACCACCCCCACATCCACCACCTCATCCACCACCGCATCCACCACCACATCCACCACACCCACCATCACTTCCACCACCACATCCACCACCACATCCACCACCACCACCACATCCACCACCACATCCACCACCACCACCACATCCACCCCCACATCCACCACCATCACCACCACATCCACCATCACCACCACCACATCCACCACCACATCCACCACCACCATATCCCCTAGATCCACCACCACCACATCTATATGTGTGTGTGTGTGTGTGTGTGTGTAGGTGCAAATGCAATGTTCTTGAATTTTCGCCACAATAAAATACACTGAACATAATCTTCACAAAAGTTATTTACAAACGTTTAAGCTATTGCCATTATAAATTACAATACATTTTATTTCAGTATTTATTATTTACAAAATTAAAAGCCATTGTTATTTGTAATATCAATACATCTAAGTCACGTAAATACAACACACATTGCATTACAAATGATATAGGTGTCACATTTGCGAAAGTTAAAACTATTGACATTGTAACTGACAAAGCTATTAATTTTGCTATTTTCAAAACCAACGCCACTCAACCACGCAACGCCACTCACCCACGCAACGCTACTCACCCACGCAACGCCACTCACACACGCAATGCCACTCATCCACGCAACGCCACTCACACACGCAACGCCACTCATCCACGCAACGCCACTCATCCACGCAACGCCACTCATCCACGCAACGCCACTCATCCACGCAACGCCACTCATCCATTTGCAAAACGAAAAATGTAAAACTCTTCTATTGCGAGACCTATTGCATTTTCAATGCTTGTTTTTATTAGCAGCTCTAATGGCGAAAACGTCAGCCTAAGGCTGTTTGTGCAGGATAGTGAATGTGCTGCAGCCTATCCTCCCTACTACCAGTCACCCTGTACACAAACACTGCACTGACATAGGACTATGGAGGGGCCAGGGCAGTCTCCCCATCATGACATTGTTTTACATATAGAGAATCACTAGTAGATTTCAGGAATGTATTTGTTAGGGACAGTTATGGTTCTGAAGAAGGACTATAGGCCCTTTTAGGCTATTTCTTTTGCCACAACATGCAGACAAAGAACACTAGGGTCAAAGCTAACTTGAAGTATCCCCTGTTTGTCCAGATGCATCCCTTTGATGTTTTTAACCTTTTAAGGGTAACCCCAAATAAATCAATTCCTGTGGGTTATACCCTAAATAATGTCAACACTCCCTAATCCCTACAGTATCTCCCTCAATAATGTTGAGCTCACTCTGATATACCACCTTTCTGAGTGAGGGTCTTGATGACGAGTGAGTAGCCCTTTCTAAACCTAAAATGTTTTCCTATTTTTCGAGTTGTGCTTTGAAACTTAGCAGGAGCATTTCCAGAGTGTCCTGAATATATAAGGATACCTTATTATTTGATTAACAAACTATAGATTGGGGGATGATAAGGCCACCTTCTGACTAACTCCTTTCTCCTCCAATGTTGCTGGAATAACTTAAAATAAAACCTCTTATGAAGTAACATTAAATGCAAGTACGTACAATATCTAAAAAAGATAAATAAATATAATTTAATATTTTAAAAAATCTACGAATAAAAAATAAGTGTTATTCAATCGTGAGATATTTTAACAAACTTTTATGAATGTACAAATTAATATAACACATTTTTAATAAAATATGATTACATTACTTTCATTGATGCTATACATTACTTTAAATTTAGTGCACAGTGCTGGAATACTTTTTATTTTGTTCTACATTTAAAATACATATATTAATTTCGATTAATATTCCACGTAAAAAAAATATTATACCGTTTAATAAACTTTTACACCCAGACTCTGGATTCTCCTTATGGCAAAGCGTAAGGAAAAGTAAAAGCGTTTATTTAACTAAAAATAAATTAAAAAAGAATTATTTCTGTTAAAAATAAATTAATTATATATATATTTATTTTAAATGTAGAACAAAAAATGCTACAGCATTATTAAGTTAATTTTGAATTACATCTTTAAATAATTTTAAAATAGACTGCAGTCAAGGCAGCTCCTCAAGCGTGTCTGCAACTCTAATTAATCATTCTTATTTGGAAGATTGCTTGCCTTGATTTATCTGGTATTTATAGAACATGAACCTAGCCGAAAGGCAGCATGGAGCTGTGTAGGCTCGCATTGTTGTTTCTCTTACTTTATTACACAGTCTTCAATCATCTTCCTATTCTATGAGCCACTTTTGCACACACCATCTAGACTGGCGGTAAAGGTATAGGTCACCAAGAGCATGCAAATGCAATATATCTTAAATACCTAAACAAAACAACTTCTTGATACTAGAGCATTAGCTCTTAATATGCGGATCTGTGACCCATGGGGGTCTGTAACACCTACTCAGAGAGTCTACGACTGCTAGGAAAATTCAATAATATTAATAGATCAAAAAAGTGTATATAAATAAAAAAGCAAAAAGTAAAATTGAAAATGTTCAAATATTCAGTAAATGTTAAAGAATTTGACATTGGTGGCTAATAAATTGATAACCTCATATTGATTACTGGGAGCAATGCAAATAGTTCATCAGACAGAACACCGCATGGACGGTAAGTAGCCTCAGTTGAATTTAGAAAAGCCTTCCCAAAAAAATGACAAGCATTTACAATGCAATGGTCTCGGCATCATTAAAGGTAGAGCTATTGGCATTGCTCATGACATTTCTTTTTTTTCTTTAAATCATAAATAAATGGCATTGTCATTTACATTGTCAATACACACCACTCTGCACTCAACTGCACTCACCTGCACTGCACTGCACTCACCTGCACTGCACTGCACTCACCTGCACTGCACTCACCTGCACTGCACTGCACTCAACTGCACTGTGCACTCACCTGCACTGCACTCACCTGCACTGCACTCACCTGCACTGCACTCACCTGCACTGCACTCACCTGCACTGCACTCACCTGCACTCACCTGCACTCACCTGCACTGCACTGCACTCACCTGCACTGCACTGCACTCACCTGCACTCACCTGCACTGCACTCACCTGCACTGCACTCACCTGCACTGCACTGCACTCACCTGCACTGCACTGCACTCACCTGCACTGCACTCACCTGCACTGCACTCACCTGCACTCACCTGCACTGCACTCACCTGCACTGCACTCACCTGCACTGCACTGCACTCACCTGCACTGCACTGCACTCACCTGCACTCACCTGCACTGCACTCACCTGCACTGCACTGCACTCACCTGCAAGGCACTCACCTGCACTGCACTCACCTGCACTGCACTCACCTGCACTGCACTGCACTCACCTGCACTGCACTCACCTGCACTGCACTCACCTGCACGCCACTGCACTGCACTCACCTGCACTGCACTCACCTGCATGCCACTGCACTGCACTCACCTGCACTGCACTCCACTGCACTGCACTCACCTGCACTCCACTCACCTGCACTGCACTCACCTGCACTGCACTGCACTCACCTGCACTGCACTGCACTCACCTGCACTGCACTCATCTGCACTGCACACACTGCACTGCACTCACCTGCACTGCACTCACCTGCACTGCACTGCACTCACCTGCACTGCACTCACCTGCACTGCACTGCACTCACCTGCACTGCACTCACCTGCACTGCACTCACCTGCACTCACCTGCACTGCACTCCACTGCACTGCACTCACCTACACTGCACTCACCAGCACTGCACTGCACTCACCTGCACTGCACTCACCTGCACTGCACTCACCTGCACTGCACTCACCTGCACTGCACTCACCTGCACTGCACTCCACTCACCTGCACTCCACTCACCTGCACTCCACTCCACTGCACTCCACTGCACTGCACTCCACTGCACTCACCTGCACTGCACTCACCTGCACTGCACTCACCTGCACTGCACTCACCTGCACTGTACTGCACTCACCTGCACTGCACGCACTGCACTCACCTGCACTGCACGCACTGCACTCACCTGCACTGCACTCACCTGCACTCACCTGCACTGCACTCACCTGCACTCACCTGCACTGCACTCCACTGCACTCACCTGCACTGCACTGCACTCACCTGCACTGCACTGCACTCACCTGCACTGCACTGCACTCACCTGCACTGCACTGCACTCCACTGCACTGCACTCACCTGCACTGCACTGCACTCACCTGCACTGCACTCACCTGCACTGCACTGCACTCACCTGCACTGCACTGCACTCACCTGCACTGCACTCACCTGCACTGCACTCACCTGCACTGCACTCACCTGCACTGCACTCACCTGCACTGCACTGCACTCACCTGCACTGCACTGCACTCACCTGCACTGCACTCACCTGCACTGCACTCACCTGCACTGCACTGCACTCACGTGCACTGCACTCACCTGCACTGCACTGCACTCACCTGCACTGCACTCACCTGCACTGCACTGCACTCACCTGCACTGCACTGCACTCACCTGCACTGCACTGCACTCACCTGCACTGCACTCACCTGCACTGCACTCACCTGCACTGCACTCACCTGCACTGCACTGCACTCACCTGCACTGCACTGCACTCACGTGCACTGCACTCACCTGCACTGCACTGCACTCACCTGCACTGCACTCACCTGCACTGCACTGCACTCACCTGCACTCACCTGCACTGCACTCACCTGCACTGCACTCACCTGCACTGCACTGCACCGCACTGCACTCACCTGCACTGCACTGCACCGCACTCACATGCACTGCACTGCACTCACCTGCATTGCACTGCACTGCACTCACCTGCACTGCACTGCACTCACCTGCACTGCACTCACCTGCACTGCACTCACCTGCACTGCACTGCACTCACCTGCACTGCACTCACCTGCACTGCACTGCACTCACCTGCACTGCACTCACCTGCACTGCACTGCACTCACCTGCACTGCACTCACCTGCACTGCACTCACCTGCACTGCACTGCACTCACCTGCACTCAACATACCTGCACTGCACTCTGCACTCCCTACTCTGCACTCTGCACTCACTACTCTGCACTCACTACTCACTACTCTGCACTCACTACTCTGCACTCACTACTCTGCACTCACTACTCTGCACTCACTACTCACTACTCTGCACTCAGTACTCACTACTCTGCACTCACTACTCTGCACTCGCTACTCACTACTCTGCACTCACTACTCACTACTCTGCACTCGCTACTCACTACTCTGCACTCGCTACTCACTACTCTGCACTCACTCCTCTGCACTCACTCCTCTGCACTCACTCCTCTGCACTCACTCCTCTGCACTCACTACTCTGCACACTCACTACTCTGCACTCACTACTCTGCACTCACTACTCTGCACTCACTACTCTGCACTCACTACTCTGCACTCGCTACTCTGCACTCACTACTCACTACTCTGCACTCGCTACTCACTACTCTGCACTCGCTACTCACTACTCTGCACTCACTACTCTGCACTCACTCCTCTGCACTCACTCCTCTGCACTCACTCCTCTGCACTCACTCCTCTGCACTCACTACTCTGCACACTCACTCTGCACACTCACTCTGCACTCACTACTCTGCACTCACTACTCTGAACTCACTACTCTGCACTCACTACTCTGCACTCACTACTCTGCACTCACTACTCTGCACTCACTACTCTGCGCACTCACTACTCTGCGCACTCACTACTCTGCGCACTCACTACTCTGCGCACTCACTACTCTGCGCACTCACTCCTCTGCACTCACTACTCTGCACTCACTACTCTGCACTCACTCATCTGCACTCACTCATCTGCACTCACTACTCTGCACTCACTACTCTGCACTCACTACTCTGCACTCACTACTCTGCACTCACTACTCTGCACTCTCTCTGCACACTCTCTCTGCACACTCTCTCTGCACACTCACTCTGCACACTCACTCTGCACACTCACTCTGCACACTCACTACTCTGCACTCACTACTCTGCACTCACTACTCTGCACTCACTACTCGGCACTCACTACTCGGCACTCACTACTCTGCACTCACTACTCTGCACTCACTACTCTGCACTCACTACTCTGCACTCTGCACACTCACTCTGCACTGTGCACACCGCTGATATCATGGAATCTTCCACCACACTTTCTAAAACTCTATAGTCCGAAGCATAATAGGCACAGAACCAAAAGAAGGGTAGACATTGCTTAAAATAATCTTATTGTATTTATGAGAAGCAAAAGCGAGACTGTGAAATGTGCTGAATATCAGTTTGTTACGAATCAACAGAGTGGAGTTAGAGAACCAAGAAATAGTAATTTAGAATCGGGGTTAGAAGGAGTAGTAATCACAAGCTGAGGATCAACGGGCGCGAAACAGCATGGTGGGCGCGCAGGAGACGCAGCGTGAGCGTCCACATCAGCTGAAGATCGCTGGAGAAGACACCGAGCCTGCCTGCTGCCGTGACTGACCCGCTGCAGAGGGAAAGAGCCCGGTGAGTGGGGGTAGAGGGGGGGGGGGCGGCAGAGAGGGAGTGGGCAGAGAGGGAGGGAGGGTGTGTGTGTGTGTGTGTGTGTGCGTGTGTGTGTGCGTGCGTGTGTCTGTCTGTGTCTGTCTGGTGTGTGCCTGCCTGCCTGCCTTTGTGTGTGCACGTCCACAGACCCTGGTCGGCTCGTGCACCGCTCTGTACTCCCTTGCGAGCTTACATGGCGACAATAGTTCTCGTTGCCGAGACCTAAAAATTGAGATTTTGTGGATTAAAGAAACATATTCTTTCATGTGTTCATTTGTGTATGTTATGTGTTTGATATATGCCTTTTTCGGTATTTTTGTGAAGGATTTTGTAGTTCAAATCATCGAAATTGCTTAAGCCAGAGTCCATAGCTTCCAGTAATGGGTCATTGGGGTCTCCGGATACGAGTAATGATTAAGTGGAGGTCCACAGAGGTCAAAAGGCTATGAACCACTGCACTGGGGGAACCAGACCTAATTGCACAATAATCCCCAGTGTCAGGATCAGCCCATGCAGCAATCCTAAAGATCTCAGGAGTAGGTGCAGCTGGTGAGGCCAAAAATGAATACAGGGGAGGTAGCTGGAGGAAGAGAAAGGGGGAATGGTGGTACCCAACCAAAGTCCTGGCAGGGTAGGAGTGTGGCATGCAGGTCGTATGGTGTTACTATTAGCCAGTGGCTGTAAAAGACAGAGGCATCAGATAAGAAGGGTATTTTATCAGACATAACAAACGAAGCCGAGGCTGCTCCAGACTAATAGTTGCAAGTGCCACACACATACTCTCAGAACAACAAGACTCAACAACAGCCCCACACAGAATGGATAACACACATCACAGGGTGCCACGATGAATGACCTAAATAAACAATCACAAGTTTATAAAGTCCATATCCAGTCTGTGCAAGGATACAAAGCAAGGTTGGGAGAGGAGAAGCCAACTGAGGGACAGCAGCAACAAGAAACTCACTGCCCAAATGTCAACAGACAGAGACAACTCCAACGTAAACAATTACTGTAACTCATAGGGCAAAAAGATAAGGATACTGCAGCAACTCCAGCACTGATTATCCTCACACTGATTTGGGGTGTGTGCTCACTGGTTTGCATGTTGAGGTTTAAAACTATTGAGCCCTCTCCAACTCCATCTAAAAGTGTTCTAGTAAAACTGCTGCAATTAGCTGAGATGAAACAAGCCGAGAAGGGGGAGAGTGGCCTAAGACAACAAAAGCTGACAATGGAACAAAGTCTAATGCAATCTGCTCTTCTTAACAATATGTTACCCAATTTCTTATTTGTGCTGTTAATTAAAACTTTGGCACTGCTTTTTGACATCACCTGCTCCCACTTTTAAAACCCTTTCAATATGTTTGTTGTGGTGTGTCTCCTGGTAAAAGCAAGCTTTACAGAAACACGTGCCATTTCATTTGCATTCAGAAGGATGGCTCAAGCTACTCAATAAGAAATCATTCGGGTCACTCAGGACCACCTCTATGCCTTCCCAATAATGAAGAGTCGGTCAGACAGAGGAGAATACAAACCACTAATTTATTAGTAATTGTGTTGCAACGGAGCCCAGTCTGACCTGTATCCTTGGAGTACAGCCGAGGGACTTACTCCCTCAAACTCGGGGAATGTAAAATGGTCTGAGAACTGAACAACTAATTCCATATAAAGGGAAAATACACACTAATTGCACAGTAGTGGAATAATAGTTCTTTTTTCATATGGACTTTGTAAATGTGACTAGAAGTTTGGCGCCTCAGTGGGATGCAATGGTTTCCAAGCTCCAGGACATGATCACCCGTACTGGAAATCCAAATGCGCTGCCCGGGGATGGAACTCAGGATGCACCCCCAGTTGACGAGAGTGTTAAATAGCACTGACACCCCAACTGACTTAGCCCACTAGTTCCAGTTCCAGAACTTCCTTATCACTGGTCTCTGGCAGCCTTGGCCCCCCGGCTACACTAGATGCGGCAGAAGGTCTCAAGCGACTCCCCCCTTTTCCCCTCCTTGACTTATGTTGTCCTCATTTTGTTGCACCCTATGTCCCCAGTTGGATTCAAACTGCACTATGTTTAACTCACCTATATGCTACCCACTGGTGCGACATACTAGTATTGCTCCGCCCTGTCTAGGGATATTGCCTCACGATTTGATATGCTCGCCATCACTCACGCATCTGTCTTTCCTGTTAATATTGGACATTGTGCATCATGTTATTGGCAACCACTTTTTATTTCTTTTCTAAACGATGCAAGAGTGCAGCTCTGACTGTATGTTTTCTTAAAATGTGCAAAACTTAATAAAAAGACTTAAACAAAATAATAATGTGACTAGAAGTTTGTTATAATACAAGAAACAACCTGATCAACTTTCAACTACAGAATTGGGTCACTGGAGACCTGTCTTGAACATTTGGGCTCATGAAGTATTTGAGAAGTGCCAGTAGAAGTGCCTTGATACACTCAAAGCTTTTCAAAGTCGGAAAAAAGTGAGAATTGAATAATGAAAACCCTCAGAGCAGCTCTTTGATTTTCAATGCAGCAGCAAGAACACCAGCAGTGAAGGGTGTTATAACTTATGTTTGTGGTTACAAATATTTGTCAACTAAAACTACAATTACAAGCTCTAGGTGCATATGTCTTTAATATTATGTGCTAATCCATTTAACTCCTAACAAATCAGCCTTAGCATGTTATTCCTATCATGGGAATAGCAAGCTGGTTAGACGACAAATTCTACATAAAATGTTGTTGCAAGTAAAAGAAAATTAAAAAAAATATATCAATATCCAAACTCCAACAAATTGCTCTATCAAGGCTTGTTCATGCTTTCTGTTGGTACTATATGACTGGCAGACACCCGCCAGCTTGTGTCTTTGGCTGTTTTTGTTTATACAGGTTTATGAACATATATAAAGTCAGTATTGTTAGGCATCACAATGGCTGAAAGGGGGTAATAAGTTTAAAGTTGTTCCATCCATGGGTCCCCAACACATATCTTGCCCAGGGCCCCAGGCATCCTTGAGATGTCTCAGGAACACTCTTGCTCCTACCTGTGGCCCCCAGTGGCAACAGCAGAAGAGGACTGCTACCCAGCATGCTTTGTGCTGTGGTAGGTCCATAGTTTCGGGTTCTCTGGACCAGCATCTGGAATCTGTTTTGTACATGAAACTGCACAACTACGGTATCCAAAGAGCGCTAAGAAGCCATTTTAGATTGTGTGGAAAGACGGTTGCTTGAGTGCAGCTACAGAGATGGCGGATAGGGTTCCTCACCTCGTACGACAGGTTTTTCTGCGATGTTCTGTAGGTTGTTCATGGCCATCTCGACTGAATTCTCGGGAAGCACCTCAGCAAACAGGTAGCCCAAGTACCAAGCACAGCTGGAGGCGATAAGCAGACCAACTGCTTTAAAGAAATCTGTAAATCACAAAATGACAAAAAGTAATGTTTAATCCATATGCAGTACAGCGGGGTGCAAATAACAGACCTAAATGTATACTGTTTCAACAAATACTGTACTCTACAAATTATACAGTGCACGGGGTTACCTGACACAATACTGAGTAAATTATGACAACATATAAACTAATGTTTACAGTTTTACTCAATAAAGTAATAACTTAGTCAATATGGTGCACACCCAATGTGGGCCAGTATTAGATCCAAACAACGGATAGGAGTAACAAAGTTTGTTGTACCGCATACACAAATATGAAAACTGCAACATTTACTGAGATACCCCACACAATACCATAAAAATAGGAGCATAACACCAATTATTATTATTTACAATTATCCGGACCCATAGCCCCAAGATTATTGCTTGCCATAGATAGCAATATTCAGATCGGGGCACAGGTCCAATGTCTATTGTTGTCCTGAAAGATAATTTGTTTTTTTTGCTACAAGTTACTTCTGTTAGCAGGCCTTTACATATGAAACCAAAGACAGATAAGGGGTCGCCCTGTGACACTAGGAACCTTGGCAATGCATTAATAGTCCAAGCAAAAGGCTCCTTCTGAGAAAGCTTACAGTCTACGCACCCTTGGCGATTTCTTCAAAAAGGAAAGTATCATACACAATAATTTGTATGATAAATACTTTGATTTCTTTACTGTCTTATAAGCATGGATATCAGAATAGGTGCTCTAAAGAAAATGACGCGGTGCAAGTGGCTCGTGAAAATAGTGAAGATCAGTGTGCAAAGGATACATACAAGGGATAACCCTCTGTTGGCAATTGATACATTACTACAAGTTCAGAACCCATACATGAATTTGACTGTACAAGAGAACAAGCTTGGTAACAGACAACGCTTAAACCAACTGCAATACATAAAATAACAATAGTAGCACTCCTAAAGGTGCATCCCAAAAAAGATCCTTCAACCATCGGGGAATTGCCAGTTGAGAAAACAATTGTTCCTAACCAGATTGCACCATAATAATTGGTGATCACTCTCTCATGGCTAGCGCGGGCTCTAATGTCTGCCGATTCGGGCAGATACGACCAGAGTGACAATTTGCTTTAGACACACGTATAAAACAATACTACTGAACTTATGTATGGTTATACCAATGACCAATACAGGAGAGTGGTGTGATTTTGCCCTGTCTCCATCCCCTCCTTGAGGTACAGGGTGCAACAAGTTTGCAACAAACCTCACTGGTGCAGTGAATGCATTGTGTTGGCCACAGTCACGCTATGGTTACAGTCCAGGAGCAGGGAAATGTGTGACCTGAAACTTACTACAGGTGGATGGCGTTCACAGATCCCACTTCGGAGTGTACATGTGAAGGACATGTCCTTCGTACCTGAAGGGCTCTACTTTATGAAGCGGGAATGTGAGCAAATGTGTTCATGGTTCCCAAGTGGCAAGATCACCATATACTTTGGTGACTGTGGGTTCCAAAGAGGATACTCTCATGACAATAGCAAGTGGTGTCACTAACAGACAGCAACATCAATGGGATAACTTGCACCCATCCAGCGAGTTAGATAGAAACTGGGCATGAGACTGGTTCCATAGGCTTTGTGAGTTGAGTAGAACAGCTGAAACTGGCACAATGGAATATACCAACAGGAGGGGGAAGTTCTACAAGGATTGTTTCAAATGGGACTTGTCTTCTCCTACATGCTTGTCGGCTCAAGGATCTTGAATTCAGAACCTCAGCAGATTGAACTAGTAGCATGAAAGTAAAAGACCGGCAGAGCATAAAAGTGTTGTGTAAAAGTGTTGTGTCTGTGTGTTCATGTAAGGGTGTCCCAGCATCTCAGAATCTGCTTTGGTATTTTTGCACTTGAGTAAGAAGAGGAAGGGAGACGAGGAATTAACAACTCGATTATTTACTGGTATTCACCATTACTTCGAAACTTCTCTTCCTACTCATCATACATAAGCTTCACCGGCAAAACCCTATAGTAAGAAGTCGGTGACGCTTCACTGTGATAGCATGGGTAAGTTCACAGAATAACTGATAGAAAGGTTGTACCTTATAGGCTTGAGAAAGGGGGTCGTCCCGGATGAGACTCTTGTAATCACAGGCAGAAATATATAAAAAAAATTAAAAAGAAGTGCAAGCAAAACAGGCAGCTGGTATTGAAAGTTGATGTACAAAAATGTATAACAATTAAAACGAACACTTTGAGCCAACTTTGCAACTGAAGGAAAAGGAATTATTTTTAGGAGGATGGGAAAAATGTGCACAGACATTGTCAGTCACTCAAAGTGAAGGGAGCCAATGGGTAAAGTGGGCTGAGCCACTGCCCCACTGTTAGCTGTTGCCAGGCTTAAAATAGTTGCAAAACGAGCATGCCTAACTGTGCATAACTTGTACCGGGGGTGCTAAACGCATGGAGAGTATGAATGACTTACACCAGCTTGCATTGTGTGTGGGTAGAGAAAGAGTTGGAATAGCAACATCACATTTACACACGCAAAATTGATAAAGTTCAGGGAGAAGACTAAAGACCAGCAATACAAATGTAGTTCACACACACACAAAGGAACTAATTCCTTCAAAAAAGCTGATTTGCAAACATGAGCAAACAATTTGCTTCTGAGTACCCTGTTTTAACTGGTCCTCCACCAAGTAGTCCTAATTCAGAAACTGATTTGAGTCAAATGAAAAGAACTGGTCTATAGTTCCTGACAGGGAATTTGTTGCATTTTCCAGTCTTGTAAGTGAATTCTGCATGAGAAAAGTACCAGCAATAATAATTGTATGACCATTTTTTTGAGAAGATAATACTTCTGCCATGTGGGCTCAGGATATATTCTGGGAATTGGGTGTGTTACCCGGGTGGGGGGAATGGGACATAGTTGGGGGACATCCCATCTGTACATCTTCCAACCTCCCCACGGTGGTGTGACGTCAGCATGATGACCTTGAGCATCATGTCACTTCACAACCTGTCAGTGAACAAGCAAACACCTCCAAATGGTACAGCTGCAAACAAGGTCTCACCGCTGAATCTTTTCAGAAGGGGAATTGGCGATGAAACTAGCGATTCACCTGGTAGCACCGGTTAATATATGATGCCCATGTAACTGTCGACAATCAAAAATGGAGCAGTGTCTAAAAGAAATAAGGTTATCCCATCTTGGTTGACTGTCAAGTTGTGGGAGGCTCGGAGCAAGTCAGGAGGAGGACTAGCACCCATCCCAATCTGTATTCTGTCCTCAGTTCACCGACGTGCAGAGAATATTTTCTGGCTTAGGGCCCTAAAGGAATTATCCCTTTACCATACAATTTGGTGTAAGAGGGCGGAAGATTTTTGAAAATCAGACTTTCAATTCTGAAGTTTTCAATAGACCACACCTCTTCCTCAGTACAGAATCCTACCTTATTTAATTGCTACATGAAACATTTTGTTCAATGCACTGGCTACACCTTTCCCAGAATGTTTCTATTTTAATCTGTCTAAACCCTTGGGTGTTTCTTGGTAAACCCTGTGCATATGTCAGCCATCTGCTGTTCCAAACCATATCTCAACCATGACAGTCTTCAGATTAACATCTATGTATGCCTAAATCAGTGTATTAAGTCTGAATAGCTTCAGTGGAAATAAACCATCTAAACAAGGGTGAGTCAGATGGACTGGGCGAGTACCGGTGATAAAGATTGGGCATGAGCCCTGCGGCAAGACCACGAGGCAGGAAGTCGACTGAAATGGGTGCATACGGTATCCTAATGAATATGCATACACAGCACACATTGAAACTGTCTGCTTTGGTGATTCTGTTCATGTGTGGTATAAGCGATAGCCTGTAAAACCCAGTGAACATGTGTGTTGCGCGTGACAAAGCAAAGCCACTTTCTTTAAGTTAATCAGTTTATCGTTGGGTCACATTCATTTCTGTGATAAAAAGGTACTCGCTGTTTTCAAGAGAGTAAGCTGCCAAAAATGTTCTTCGTCCACAGTTGGAATTTTGCAATGTACTGATGGTGGGTGTGAATAGTGTTTTGATATTGAGTGAGTGTCATCCGCTTACTCGTAGAGGTACCCCTAATCCCATCGGAGCCATGCAATTCCCTAGAAACACAAAAATGAAACCTCAGAAACTTAATAAAAGTGACACAACATGAAGAAACTTAATAACAATGACCCAACATGCATCATAAAATACTTCAACATGATCGATCTTCACCCTTTACTAGTCAGGTCTGCAAAAATTAAATCTCAAATTTAAAGTTCAATGGAGTTCGAGTTGTCTGGTATGTTAAATAAAATTCCTTAGATTTGTATGGAAAGAGGCAAACCCAGAGAAAACCCTGCCAGCAGTATTTCCTATATGATAGTCTCCCTAGGTATCTTGAACTAATTTCCCACTTCCTCCATAGCTGAGATGGTATTCAGTTCCTATCCGACTGGCATGTGTCCTGGGAGCAACACCAAGGCTGGACTCATTCATTCACCGCATAGTACAATCCAGTCAGGTCTTTTGACCGATCACCAAATAGGCAAATAGCCTGAATTAAATTAATTGTATGTATGCAAATGAATAGTTAATGTCTCAATTTCTTTGTTCTGTGGTTTGACAAGCCCATTCCTAGATTTCACACTACGTGCCAGGGTCTAGTGCCTTCTACATTTTAAGTAAACTGCCCATTCAATGGCTTATAATTTGGTTCATTCTGTGAGTTTCACTAAAAGACCCACTAAGATGAGCTGAGGAGAGCTTAACTGAATGATATCTCCAATTGGCTTGCAGCAGAGCTATCAGGTGGTGTTTCTTCAGGTGTGATGTTTCTTTAGGGTTTCGAAATCACATATCACAGTAGGGAAGGCTGATGGCACAGACACCGAGCAAAAGGTTGCTACGGTTCCAGGAAAATGTATCTTTGACGTCAAATTCTTTCTCCAGGTCTCGTCACTGAGGAGGTGCTCTGGGGAATATTAGCGCCTGATGCCGTTGTTGTTTCCTATGACTGTTCAATAGACGTGAATACTCCTTCTTTCAAATCTTAGCCAGGATTCCCTGAAGATTCCTTGACTCTCCCTTCATGAATTTGGTTCAGCAGATAAGCCTAAGGGTCTGGTATCCCATCCACCGATATTTAAATCCTATAATATCATGTGGAATTCATATTTCGGCTGACAGGATATCCGGCACCACTGTGACGAAGTAACTGTCTGCCGAAATCTAATTGGCCCTAAGGCAGAGAGATGATTAATGAGTTAGGCTCCGAAGAAATATAACAAAATTGTTACAATGTATTTTCAGAAATATTTATTAGGCTGTTGTACAGAAAGCAGTTATAGAATTACAGTCAGTAAGTCACTTCATAAATCACAAATATGAATGTTTAGTCCATAGGAATTTCTTTGAAGGTGGTACCCTTTAACACTACAGAAGAACAGAATAGATAATACAGATCACAATAAAAAAACATTCTTACGCCCCCTAGCACTGCTGGTTGGAAACCCCATGTTTTAGGCGAAGTAGCTGGATTGTGTTAAACTAGTGCACAGCAGACCTATGCACTGATTTTCTGAGCACTTCTAAAAGGTTTTGGAACTCAGAGGGTATTAAGTTAACTTCAATTCAAAAAGTCTGCCCGAGTACTTGAGAATTCTAATTCACAAAATAAAAATGACATTATTTGTAGTTGTTAACACAGTAGGCTTTTAAAACATGCACAACAAATACATGTACATGTGTTTCTTTCTCTACTCTGTTGTATCTTTCCCTAGCTAAAAGATGTTAAATTACAAGGACAGAAGTCTGCAGAGTGTTTTTGCACAAGTGTACATTTTCTAACGTTATTATATTTATGAATGACTGAATGATAATCTTATAGAGCGCAAACATTGCCAAAGGCATCAAGGCACTAGGGATAGAGCAAGCAGTCATGAATAATAGAGATGGAGCTTCAGATATTAAAGTGCGAAGAGCCATGTTTTTAAAGATGAACAAAAGTGTAGATGGGACTTTTGACAAGAGATTGTTAGAGGAAGATTGTTCCAGAGCTTAAGAGGCGGCAAAGGCAAAGGCTCTCCTCCCCCCACCTAGCCCTCCTAAACCTGGGGACTACCAGCCAATTTTTATTGGCAGACTGCAGCTGTTTGGTGGGGACGTACCTCTGAAAGAGTCTTTTGATCCCTTCATGACCAGAACTATGAAGAGCCCTATGGACAATACATTGGGCCTTGAACAGAATTCTCTTTCCAAGAGGAAGCCAATGTAATTTGCAAATTGCCGCAGAGACCGAGTGGAGTTTAGGAAGATCCATCATGAGTCTTGCTGCTGCATTCTGTACAAGTTGCAGTTTATGAATGGATCTCTTGTTAATATCCAGATAGAGGGCATTACAATAATCTAGCCTGGGCAAGATCAGGGCAATGGCCAAAGAGAGAAAGACATGAAAAAAATCGACCTCAAAATCCCGATGACCCCAAAACAGGTCGAAACAGTTCTGTTGACCCGGGGGTCGAAAGAAAGTCGACTATAACACCCAGATTCTTTACGGGACAGTGGCAAGTTCCAAGGTCCAAGTATTTCAGGCCACCAGGAGTGTGACCATATAGATTGTTTGCTGCCAAAAACCAGGACCTCAGTTTTATCCCCATTGAGTCGTAAATAGTTGTTTATCATCCAATCAGCCACGGCCCACATGCAGCTTTTAAAATTGGCTATGCATGCTTCAATGCTGTTTGTGATGGACACAATTATTTGTGCGTCATCAGCATAAGAAAGAGCCTCGAGCCCGAAAGATCTGATTACCTTTGCCAACGGAGCGACATTAATGTTAAATAAAGCGGGAATCAATGAGGAACCTTGTGGAACTCCACAGAAGGTGGTAATGGAGTCAGAATAAAATTGCTCAATCTTTACTTTTTGTGACCAATATGAGAGAAATGAGGACTAAAGCTCCAGAGCAGAGCCTGATACACCAATTCCTTGAAGACGGTTAATCAGACTTGCAGGCGAGATGATATCAAAAGCCTCAGATCTGTCCAAAATGTATTAACATAGAAGTATGCCCAGCATCTACTTGGGTACGTATGTTGTTTACTGCAGATGTTAGGGCCATCTCAGAGCTGTGGTCACTTCTTAAGCCATATTGGGAGCCATTAAGTAGGCGATGTTGTTCCAGGTATGTGCTTAGTTGGGTATTTAAGTGCTTCTCCAGCATTTTGGCAGGGACTGGTGAAAGTGAATTGGGACGATAATTTTTAGGTTCAAAAGGACCCAGGTTGGTTTTCTTTAGGAAAGGATTAACCACCGCTGTTTTCCAGTTAAGAGGAAAAAGCCCTGATGAGATAACCAGATTAAGCGTGGACGTTAGGTGAGGGACAATCATCTCCCTTCCTAATTACATAGGATTCAAAAGGGACTCGGATGTAATTCCCCCTAAAAGATCGTTTGCTCATGAGACAGGGGAGGAAAAACCGACAATGTGACTTCCCTCTCATCTGATTTAGGAGGGTTATAAAATTCAGAGATAGTTATATGAGCATTGTTAGCGAGCTTTAAGTTGAGATTGTCCAGGGAAGAATACATTTATAAAATTAAGTGAAAATATTTGGCCATCTTGTTACAGAAATCCTGTGATCTGTCATTGTATGGTGGAACAGGAGGAGTAGAGAGAGAGTTAATCACATTAAATAGTTCCCTCAAGGATTTAAGCGATTCTGTCTTTCGAGAATAAAATTATGATTTTTCTTCTTTGATTGCTATTTTGTATTGCAATGGCTTCTTTTTGTGATTATATCTTTCAATCGGGTCAAGATGTTGCTGCCAAATCCTCTCTTGGTGGGACAGGTTTACCTTAACTTTCTCAACTTCTCTGAACACCAGGAGGCAGTGGGCGTATTTCTGCCTACATAATGTTCGTTGAGGGGAGCAAGGTATTCAATATCTGTCATCAGTCAGTTAGAATATTCTGCAGATGCCAAATTGGCGTCATTATGACTGGTCCAATGATGATTACTAAGAGCACTGATAAGAGATTCCTTATTGATAAGACTGTAAGTGCTTTATTATTCCCCTTATTCAGAGTGTTGAGTAGTAGTGGAAGCGCAAAGGAAAAAGGAACGGCAAAATGATCTTACCAAGAGAGGTGAAGAGGCTCCATCACTGTGAGTCGGAGATCATAAGAGTAGATGCTATCCAGTGTATGTCCCGCCTCATAGTTAGTAGATTTTACCAATTGTTGTAGCCACAGCATGCCAGGGTTTCTATGAGAGTCTGTGATGTAATTTTTGTTAAAAAATATTGGTTGATAGGGGTAAAGTGGGGTTGGTTAGCAGCTCAATAAAACAGATGTAGGAGTTCATGTACAGAATGTCTAACCCACCCCCAACTTCTATCAAATCGTGATAGAGCGTATCCATGTGGGATTGCATCAACCAGGTCATGGCCGCAACAATCCTAGGCCCAGATCTCCGTAATGAAAACCCAGTCTGGCCTTCGGGAAGAGACAAAATCACAGAATTCAACTTTATTTTTAATCAAGGATCTGGAATTTATTAAATATCCAGAGAAGGAGTTCTCCAAAGGGTTATTAGTGGGGAGGGGGTCATGGGCAGGCGTTGGACAAACCTAAGTTACAGGTAGGGCAATTAAAGACCTGGTCAGATGAGTCAGCTCCCAGTTTTGCAGTATGGCATTCAAACCTTCTATGCCATCGCAAGTCAAGGAGCTGATTTTTACAATAGGCTAAAGGATTCATTGTGTCCCATGAAAAAAGACATGGGGTTCTGGCGCAAGGCACAGGTAGGGGCGGGCAGGCGCGCCTTCGGCGTGCTAGAGGTGTGCCCGCTGCGTGAGTCTGGCCCAGCATGCTCCTAAATAGGCTGGGCCATAAAACACTAGAGCGCTGACCTCCACCAGAAGACAGACAACGTACCAGGAAATGAGCGGAAAGGACCAGCTTCATAAATCGGCATACTGCCGCGGCGGACCAGGGAAGTAAGGTAGAGGGGTGGGGGGGATCTTAAAATCCTCAAAAAGAAAGTATTAATACAAACAGTTAAAATAGTTTTAAAATAAATGCTCACATTAGAAGATTCCCAGAGCGGGAGTCGCAGACAGCATACCGCCGTCTATATTTATGCAATACTTGTTTCCAGCCTGATGCTTGTGTAGAAAATATTATGCAAAGAGATGAATTAATGCCGAATATTTTGAAGTTGTTATTTTACTTATGGAGGAAAATTTGCATGAATATAATGCTCACACAGAAAATGGTGATGTATTTATATTATAAAGATGCAAGTGCCCGGGCATAAAGCAGGAGATGTTTTATTTTTATTTTTGTGTAACACCTTGATTCCTCTTCCAGTGTTGACAGAAGAATGTTATGCTTTAAAAGGGGTCCCAAATACTTTTAGGTTCTATACATGAATTGTTCGTATTGTGCAAAACACTTTTAGAACACTTGGATTTATTGGCAGGTACCTCACTTTTCTCATCTGTACAGGAACACTTAGCATGGGCACATTTTAGAGCATAAGCTCACTTATGCTTATTTAATGGACACAGTTTTTGATGGAGCACACTTTGATATTCTTGTGCAGAGCACTTAGATGTTCAAGCTAATGACTTGGCTATTTGATTATGCTCTTTTAATTTGATTGGCACGTTGTTTCTAAAGGCAATTAATGTGCCACACTATTATACTGATCATTGGTACGGTTTTTGCTAGTCACATTACTAATGCAATATTAATTATGTTTACTAGATAAATGTCTTATTATGAAAAGACCAAGTGAGTGCCTTTGGCAGAGTTTCTGATTCCACTCTCACTGATCGACCCATTTTCGTAGAGCAGAAGCACTGATATACTACCATTCTATGTCAAAAGCAGTCACACGTGCCCTACAACAGTGATGTCTCTACACAGACACATCCTCAAATGTCTATGTGTAGCCTTGCATGCCCAGGAGCAACTATCTGCCCAATACAGTACTCATATATCAGATATAGCCACATACTCTTTGTTGCATGTACTTGCATAGCTCAAAGCGGCCATGGAGCCACCTTCTTCTTCTGAGGGCGGTCTGAAGTGGGCAGTCCTGTTGGCTCCAGGATTTCATGCTGACCGGAACCCAGTAGCGGCTCCTCGAGGGAGTGCTGCAGGCGGTTGGGCAAGGCGGGGGAGTGGCAGGGTGGAGGGGCAGAAAACACCGGAATGCGGCCAAACGGAGTTGTGTATATAAATAAATCAATAAATAAAACAAATTACATTGTGGGCTCCAACAACAAATTGGCAAAGGAGACCACTTTGCGTGAAACTGTCTGGCGATACAGAAAAACTGATGACTCATCCTGAAACCCGCAAACCCGAAAGGGCATTCCGCTACCACCAGGGGTCCTAGGAGAATTACTGCGTTAGGGGATAGTGGTGTGTGGATGCTTCATAGATACTCAAATAAAGCCAACTTTAAAGATTAGGATTAAGACCAAGAGTGCAGCAGGGGCAATCCACAGCATTACTGGCAGACCCCTTGTTTCTAGAGATATGTGCTAGGAAATACAGCCATTGATTATGGTTTCAGAGAACGGACATACAGTCTCGCACAGTTTCTGTAGAGTTTAGGAACTTCTTTGTTAAAGGCTTATATTTCATTCATTAACTTGAAGGTACCCTAACAGAATAAAGAGTGCTAAATAATGTGTTACAAACATACCATAGACAGAATATCAACTTCAACAAGCATTTGCAATGCAATAGGTCTCACATTAGGAAAGTTTGAGCTATTGGTCTTGTAGATGACACATTTTATATTTATGTGTTGGTTTTGAAAATAGCGAAATTAATAGCTTTGTCATTTACAATGCCAATACTTTTAACTTTTGCAAATGTGACACATAGCATTTGTAATGCAACATGTTTTGTATTTACGTGACTTAGATGTATTGATATTACAAATAACAATGGCTTTTAATTTTTTTTAATAATTAGTAATTAAATAACATTTATTGTAATTTATAATGGCAATAGCTTAAACTTTTGTAAATACCTTTTGTGAAGATTATGTTCAGTGTATTTTATTGTGACGAAAATCCAAGAACAGAAGTGAAATATTAACGTCTTTTTGTGACATTTGTAATAAAGCTTTAAACATTGAGAGAACATATTTGAACTAGTTGTTGTTGAATGGTTGAACTGATTGATGCTGTGGTGGCGCGGAGGGATGTTGTGGTGGCGACGAGTGATGCTGTGGCGTTCAGTGATGTTGTGGTGACCCTGAGTGATGTTGTGGTGCCCCTGAGTGATGTTGTGGTGCCCCTGAGTGATGCTGTGGTGCCCCTGAGTGATGCTGTGGTGGTGCGATAGATAGATAGAGGGCGATAGATAGATCGACAGAGTGACGGCGATAGATAGATAGACAGAGTGAGGGCGATAGATAGATAGACAGAGTGAGGGTGATAGATAGATAGACAGTGAGGGCGATAGATAGAGCGAGGGCGATAGAGTGAGGGCGATGAATAGAGTTAGTGCGATAGATAGAGTGAGGGCGATAGATAGAGTGAGGGCGATAGATAGATAGATTGATAGATAGAGAGTGAGGGCGATAGAGAGATAGAGTGAGGGCAATAGATAGATAGAGTGAGGGGAATAGATTGATAGAGTGAGGTTGACAGATGTGTGTGTTTGTGTGTGTGTGGTTGTGTTTGTAGTTGTGTGAGTGGTTGTATGTGTGAGTGGTTGTATGTGTGAGTGGTTGTATGTGTGAGTGGTTGTATGCGTGTATGGTGGTGGGGTTGTGTGTGTGTGGGGGTGTTTGGGGTTGTGTGTGTGGGGTTGTGTGTGTGTAGTTGTGTGTGTCGTTGTGTGTGTCGTTGTGTGTGTAGTTGTGTGTGTAGTTGTGTGTGTGGTTGTGTGTGTGATTGTGTGTGTGGTTGGGTGTGTGGTTGGGTGTGGTTGTGTGTGTGTGTGGTTGTGTGTGAGATTGTGTGTGGTGTGGTTGAGTGTGTGTGGTTGTGTGTGTGGTTGTGTGTGTGGTTGTGTGTGGTTGTGTGTGAGATTGTGTGTGGTTGTGTGTGTGCGGTTGTGTGTGGTTGGGTGTGTGGTTGTGTGTGGTTGTATGTGTGGTTGTGTGTGTGGTTGTTGGGTGTGTGGTTGGGTGTGTGGTTGTGGTTGTGTGTGGTTGTATGTGTGGTTGTGTGTTTGGTTGTGTGTGGGTTTGGGTGTGTGGTTGGGTGTGAGATTGTGTATGTGGTGTGATTGTGTGTGTTTGTGTGGCTGTGTGTGTGGTTGTATGTGTGTGTGTGTGTGTGTGAGCGGTTAGAGAAGGATGTATGTGGAAGAGAGCAGCAGATCAGCACAGCAGAAGAGAACAGGGAGTTAAAGAAGGAGGCGGGTGGAAGAGAGCTGCAGATCACCCCGGTAGAAGAGAACAGGGAGTTAGAGAAGGAGGCGGTGGAAGGGAACAGCAGATCAGCACGGGAGAGGAGAAAAGGGAGTTGGAGAAGGGGGCGGGTGGAAGAGCGCTGCAGATCAGCATGGGAGAACAGACCAGGGAGTTAAAGAAGGAGGCGGGTGGAAGAGAGCAGCAGATCAGCACAGGAGAAGAGAAGAGAACAAGGAGTTAGAGAATGAGGCGGTGGAGTTGTAGGGTTCAGTTGGAAGGTGGATTTGGATTTGGAGGGTGGAGTTGGAGGGTGTATTTGGATTTGGAGGGTGGAGTTGTAGTTGGAGGGCGGAGTTGTAGTTGGAGGGTGGAGTTGGATTTGGAGGGTGGAGTTGGATTTGGAGGGTGGAGTTGGATGGTGGAGTTGGATGGTGGAGTTGGATGGTGGAGTTGGATGGTGGAGTTGGCGGGTGGATGAAGGGCCAGAAATATTGGGGCAGATTCATTAACTTGGTAAACAGTGTGCTTCTGAAGGGCCGATAGGGCTGGGACAGAGTTGGTCATTCGTGAGACAGCTTGATTCTTCAAATGAGCCGGTAATATTGGGGCAGAGTCAGTGACTTGGGCGAGAGGGTGTTTCTAAAGGGCTGGTATGGCTGGGACAGAGTCGGTAACTTGTGGACAATTTGGTGCTCCTGAAGGGCTTGTAATATTCGAGCAGAGTGAGTGACATGGGCAGAATAAGGCTGGGACAGACTCAGTCACTTGTGAGACAGTCTGCTACTTCTGGGGAACCCAACGGGGTGAAGCAGCCAGCCTCAGAGGCGTATGCTGATATCTTTGCTAGCACAGTCAAGCGTCTGCCTGATGTCATTGGTAGACAGACTAGTGCCAGCTAGGCTCGGTTGGGGGGGACACTCACACCCTAGCACAATAACAGCACCATTTAATTAAATACTCATAGGGAAGGCAGTAGGCGCAAAGACAGGAGAAGTTCACTAGGGACAAAGGAGTGGAAGGAAGAACGAAAACATTACATTTCCTTTTAGTAACAACATATGAGTCCGTGGTGGAAAAGAGAGAGTCTGTTTGTGAAATCCCTCGCCAGCCCAAACACATAAGCACTATCTTTGGATCTTTTATTGCTGTCTGTCTGCTGAGGGCGGAGGGGCCAATGCGGGCAAGCTTAGTGTGATGTTTTGGAGTGAAAAGCTCTGGCATTGCGTGGAGGGGGGGCGGGGGAAGCTCTGGCATTGTGGAGGAGAATATCTTCTGGAAGTTAAAGTAAATAGATTTATTTTAGTCAGTCACAACATTTTAGAACTGGAGAAAGTCGTGTTACAGATATTAATACAATTGAAGAAAGCTGTGTTACAAAATTAATAGCCTCTAATGCGCGCAAGATGACTAGAATGTGCAAACAGCTTGAATTATAGAGAACTGTTTATTTTATCCGCTGTTGTAATCTGCATACTTTAAAAATAAACTGAGTGCGAAGGAGCAGAGACAACGTGAAAGTGTTTACAAAAGAGTTTAAAGATTACAAGAAAAGTAAGGAAGTGTTGGTATAAAATACTAAAGCAATATTCATTTGTGAAAAGATCAAAACAATGCATCTACGGTGGAATTGATGTCTCATATGGAAGTAAACTGTCAGCCTGATTGATTTGCGAAAGATTACATTAGCAGCGCGTAGCTAATTATTGTTCTGCCGGCTGTTGAAAAGTAAACAAAGCGCGATGCTTCTGAAGGGCCGATAGGGCTGGGACAGAGTTGATCATTCGTGAGACAGCTGGATTCTTCAAATGAGCCGGTAATATTGGGGCAGAGTCAGTGACTTGGGCAAGAGGGTGTTTCTAAAGGGCTGGTAGGGCTGGGACAGAGTCGGTAACTCGTGAGACAATTTGGTGCTCCTGAAGGGCTGGTAATATTCGGGCAGAGTGAGTGACATGGGCAGAATAAGGCTGGGACAGAGTCAGTCACTTGTGAGACAGTCTGATACTTCTGGGGAACCCAACGGGGTGAAGCAGCCAGCCTCAGAGGCCGTATGCTGACATCTTTGCTAGCACAGTTAAAGGCAGAGGAAACTGACGACATAGCATGGGGTGCAGCAGCCTTTGATGTGCCGGCCGGCCATGCAGTGAATAATTAGGGGAGGAGAAATGCCGGCCTGAGGCCGAGTGCAAAGCAACAGATGGCATTTCTCCTCCCCTAATTATTCACTGCATGGCCGGCCGGCACATCAAAGGCTGCTGCTCCCTATGCGGCTCAGGCGCGTCCACGCTGGAAAATAGTCAGAAGGAAATAGGAGATGACGATATGAGCTATCGGCATTATAAAGGGTTATGTTTTGTTTTGATTTATTTATACATTTTTAAAGAAATGTAGTATTTCTGGATTGGTTCTTAATGCGGCGAGGCTCATTTATAAACCCCACGTGATAAGGCAACACCGACCCTTGAAGAAGTAAGCTTGTCAAGGGCGGGGAGAGGATAATGGGGGCTCGGCACAGTTAATTTGCTGATGAGGGACACTGGCCGAAAGATTGGAAGCCTAATGGAGGCCAGACACAGGTTGACTGCTGTTACGGGATAACGGCTGAATGAGTAAAGTTTGGGTGAATTACTCTCGTAACTGGGGAGTAAGGCATGACTAGTATGAATGAAGCCACAATTCAGTGCACATAGATGAACAAGCACATTGAGATGAAGTGATTTCCTTAGAAGCTCTCGAGAAAAGCCAGAAACACCAGGGGGGCAGAGATTGCCTTCAAGAATGCGAGTCATGGTGTGGTGTCTACATGGGCTGAGGAGAGTAGAAATGCAAGTCACGGCCTGCGGCCGTGAAAGGTGAAGTGAAGAGCAAGTCTGTGTATTAAATAAAAGACTAGCCCACAAGTAATGTGAATGACAAAGAGGGTGAGTGGGTAGTTTGGACCCAAAGCACTTTAAGGCGAAAAATCTCAAGGAGCTGAAATTTAAACAAGTTGCGATGCGTGGGCAGAGAGAAGGCAGGCGCTGGAGAGGGAGGGGAGTGGGCTGCCTGCTGGGAGAAGCTTGTGTGAGGGAGGCTGCGCTGCCTTTGATGATGGAATGTGAGCTCGTGCACGAGGAGCTTGTGGTCACGTGATTCTCGTGAACTGTTGAAAATCCGCTTTTGGAGAGCCTTTTGTGAGCCTTGGGTTTATGTAGTGGTTTAGCTGCATTAGACTCGCATATTCATTCCTTGCGGAATGGAATAGGCAAGACCTAAAAATATTATGAAGGGAAGTATATCTAGGTAAGCATTGATTTATTATTCTTAAATCTAGGTAAATGTACCATCACAATATCCATCTTTAAGCTGCATAGATAGATTCAACATATTTTGGATATTTGGGATAACTTTCTGATTATATATCTTCAAACCTTTAGAACAGCATTGAATACATATGAAACTGGATCTTTGTCATAAGCAGAATAATTCCATATACATTAAACTTGAAAAGTGTCATTTTGAAATGACCTTTTTCGAGTTTTATAATATCAGATAAGTAAGTTCAAATGGATCCTGAAAAGATCAGAGCGGTACAGGAATGGTCCCCAACATAAGCCAAATCAGTGTAACAATTCCTGGGATTCACAAACATTCTATAAAAAAGAATTCTCAGACTGTGCTACCTCTTACAAATCTTCCCTTGAAGTGGGGCTCCCTTTTTATTGGAGATTATTTCAGAATCAAGGGTTCACTTTATTCCCCAAGTTTTCACAACTGCACCAGTTTTGAGACATTCAGAATGAACCCGGACGTTGTTTGTTGAAACAGATGTATCCTTAGTCACTCTTAGCGTACTCTTATCCCATTGACATCCAGATAAAGAAGCCAAGCATCCTGTAGCCTGTTATTCTCGAATGCTGTCAGAATCAGAACTGAACTGCATCTTTTATGTTCAGTAGTTACTATACAGCAAAGACACTTGTATGCTTTGGAGACACTATTTAGGAGATTCCAATGATCCTTTCATAGTGTGGACAGAAGAACACAAAATTACATCCACGAAATGCATCAATATGGAACATGCCAAGTGGTCTTTACTTTTCTTTTACTCTAAGTAGTCATAGGAACGGGATAGCATATTCCTTCACAAGACAAGAATCAGATGAAAGGATAGAACTGCAACCGCTCCCTACCATCTTGGTACTCCATCACCAACCTCAAAACAAAGTCACACTTGCTCTAACTCAGGACCAGCACCATTCAAATGATGAACTGTTGGGCCTGGTTTGTAAAACACCCAGAAATACCAAAATAAGTTACAAATCTGTTATCTACTGTTTGTGCTGGATTAGAGTATGCAGGTGGAGATCATCAAAGGGTGTCATAATGTGGCTTTGCGGGACATTCAGGAATATGCAAGACTATAGATAAAAAAGTTTGCTGCCCACTCTTAAGGATCCTTGATTGCATTATTTCCATTGATAAAATCATCGGTCTTCTAAAATCACAGGATGATTTAAAGAATGCTCTGATTCATCAGAAACTGCCCTACCAAACTAGGAAATGTAATTCTGCTTATGAACTGCCAAAAGCAACTGAACCTGATGGACATTTTCACAAAGAAATGGTATGCCTGCATGGATTCCCTGAGATTATAGTTCTGGAAGCAATGTGTCTTACTTTAATACCATCAGTTTCAAATCAACCACCTATCTCCTTCAAGTAGGTTGGCAAACAGAAATAATGAACCATCTCTGAAGTGTTTCATTATTCCTGTCAATATGAATGGGTTTCTACACATACTCATAATAACTCATTACATGCATCTCAGAGACTTTCACCATTGTACTGTACCTTTGAATATATCCCCGGGGCATTCTTTTTCTGACTTTTTCTCTGCACAGACCTTGCAAATGATTGGGGTAGCATTCCAAGCCATTGTTCAGGGAGGACCTGGAGTGGCAGTTTGGGCTGGCTGTTACTATTGGAGTAGGACTAAGACTGATTTCATATGGTTGGATCTTATCTGAAGTGGCACAGTGTGCAATAGAAAGATGGGTTGGAAGGCTACCAGAGAGAAAGCCAGTGGTCAGACTTATTGCAAGCATTCCTATCATCACCTTTTCTGTGTTTGTCTTAATAATGGCATAAAAAGGACTACAAATCCCAGAACACAAAGACGGAAACATATTGACTGTGTCAGCTAGTCATGCCTGAATCTGGGAAACATGAGAGCTCTGTTAAGATAATTCCCACAGCTGTCTAGCACCTGTACAGCCTCAGAGGTAGGTGTGTGTATGCATGTATGTATGATTTATACATTCACTGAAAAAACAAAGGTTAAGGTAACGTTTTAGTAAGGTGAATTTTTCAGTGTCAACATTAAAGTTTTGAACTAATAAAACCACAGAAATTCACCAGTTATATTTGGCAGAACTAACTACAACTTGCGCCCTCGCCATGCACTGCTTATGACCTCACATATGACATCACTCATGACAAGTTCTATGACATCACTGATGACATCTCAAATGACATCATTGATGACATCACTGTTACATCATCAAGTGAGTGTGCTAGTTTGTTTTATAGTTTACATAGTGTCGGGTAAGAACCACATTACTTGTCTACCTAATTTCGAACAGCCTGGGTACAGTTAATGTATGTAAGTGTTTACAAAACATATGTGCTTCTAATGCAACATAGGTGTGTGTGTGTGGAGTTATTAACCTCTTTAGTGCGGGCGGAATTCCGCCTGTACGCTGGGATTTACTCATTCCCATGTTTCATGACGAGCTGGGCTCGTCATGAGCGTGCGAGGAGGCTACCTCATGACGAGCCCAGCTCGTCATGAGCGTCGAAGGGGTTAAAGAGGTTATATATCTTTGTATTCAAGAGTAACTCTGTGTGCAGGTAACAGCTGACTTGTGTTCATTATTTTCCACACAAATTTTCGGCACTGCAGATTTTTTTTAAACAGGAATACAATTCTACAAAGTTGATACTAACTTTTGTAAGCAGCCTTGAGTTATTGACAGAATCATGTCAGCATGACAATTTATACATAATAGCAGCCCGTCCCGACGTTGTCCGGGTATGAATTGCTGCCGGCCAGTAGTATATTGTTTTGTAGGATTTCGTTTTGATAGCATTTCTTATCTGTGACAGGCCTGTGAAACGCTCCGATTCACAGTGCACTGCTGATGCCTTAAGAGTGCGCGTTCAGTAGTGTGTGAACTCGAGTTTCCCTAATTTATTTTTCCTTGCAATATTATATAGCGTGAACTCGACAACATGGCATGAGCACAATTTACATTACAGAAGAACACATTCATTTGTGGTAGGCACGGGGAGACAAAGCGATTTGCCTGGAATCACAGGATGTTGATCTGATGCCGAGATTCGAACGTAGCTCCCCAGCTCTAAAGTTCGCAATTCTAGAACTTGTGGTGGGAGGTGTGTCTAAAAGTGTATGTCGGTGCTGGCCATCAATGAGAGAGACCTGTGCATTTTTCAAATCGGTGGTGAAAAAATATGAGCATGTTGCTGGAGATGTGGGCCGCCGTGCCACCAATGTACTTACCGGGGGAGGGTAAACACCCATATTCTGCAACTTTCTTTACGCATACCATCACTCCGCATACTTTCATTACGAAAGTACCATGACTCCGCAATGCCATTCTAACACATGGCATTACATTTTATATGCTTTTACCACGCATACATTTACAACGAAATTCGTTGTAAATGCATGAATGGTAAAAGCATGTTTTTTTTTTATGTTTGGTTAAGGTACTTATGGGTATAGGGGTATATGTTTTGGGGTACTGAGGTATATGTTTTGGGGTGTTTGGGTATTTTAAGGGTTCAGATATAGTTTTGGGTTATGGGGTACAGGGGTAGTTTTAGGGTTTAGGGATAGGAATGGGTTTTGGGGTACAGGGTTTTTTTAGTGTTCAGGGCTAGGTTTGGGTTTTGGGGTATAGGGGTATTTTTAGGGTTCAGGGGTAGGTTTGGGTTTTAGGGTACAGGGGTATTTTAAGGGTTCAGGGCTAGGTTTGGGTTTTGGGGTACAGGGGTATTTTTAGGGTTCAGGGCTAGGTTTGGGTTTTGGGTACAGGGGTATTTTAGGGTTCAGGGGTAGGTTTGGGTTTTGGGGTACAGGGTTATTTTATGGTTAGGGCTAGGTTTGGGTTTTGGGGTACAGGGGTATTTTTAGGATTCAGGGGTAGGTTTGGGTTTTGGGGTACAGGGGTATTTTAGGGTTCAGGGGTAGGTTTGGGGTTTGGGGTACAGGGGTATTTTTAGGGTTCAGGGCTAGGTTTGGGTTTTGAGGTACAGGGATATTTTAAGGGTATGGGGTAGGTTTGGGTTTTGAGGTACAGGGGTATCTGTAGGGTTCAGGGCTAGGTTTGGGTTTTGGGGTACAGGGGTATTTTTAGGGTTGAGGGATAGGTTTGGGTTTTGGGGTACAGGGTATATTTATAGGGTTAAGATGGGTTAAGTGTTTAAGGGTGTTGGGATATTTTAAGGAGTAAGGGTGAGTTATGATTATGGGGTGCAGGGGTATTTAAAGGGAGCAGGGTGGACACCCGGAGCTGGAATGTACAGAACCTGGGAAGAAAAAACAATGAAATATTGGGCACAAGGCTTGCTTTTTTTCCGTAATCCCGCGCCCCGCACACACCCCCAGCACACGCCCACAGCACACAATATGAGACATGGCATGAAGGGCAGAACGTACCACACGCCCCCAGCGTTTGTCACGCCCCCAGCACACGCCCACAGCACAACGCAGACACGCCCACAAGGGACTACTTTGCTGGCACGGTTCTTTTACCTTTTAAATGTATATGGTGGGTGTCTGCATAGCCTATGTCCTTCTGCTGCAACTGCCCTTTCCAACGCTGTATTGGGTGTTGTGATTGGTGCTGTGGTTCCTGAGATTACCCGCCTCAAAGGTTTGGGCTCTCTCTTTATTATATTAGTATAGATATAGATTGAGAAGAGACTGTGCACCAGGTAACAACCTGTGTATATTTGCTTGTTTTGCTTGAGAAGATGAGCTGTTTTTAAAGTTTTTACCACAGCATGAACGGTGCAGTTAGTATGATGTTTAGCTTCAGATCTTGGTAATTTTTAGCAAATAGTGTTTTATTTGACAACTGCTGCATATAGTGTACACTGTTCCGAGTAGATACTTTTTTACATTCTGTGGTGTATTGCTCATGACATTTTCTCTGTTTACAAACAGTGTAGTACAAAGTAAACTCTCTCCATAGAGTAAGCACTGTTTACAGTAACCAGTTCGCTACTTTTATCAATTACATTTCTAAATATAGCTTCAGTGAGGTTCAAGGGCGTGATACAGATAAAAGCTGTACGTAGTAGGTCATTTGTTTTGGAACTAGCATTCACTATTTTTAGTAACTTGCCTTTCTGTGAAAAGTTGTATAAAGATTTACTCAATGAGGGCTTCCTATATATCTGTGGTTGATTGTTAATGTGAACTATGCTAGCTGTAAAGTGCATGGTATAGAGTCATTGTTGCACAAAATGCATGCTTTCTACACATAAGGGAGTTGTATCTGCAATGGATGTAATGATGGCTGATACTCTCCTGAGGTATTTTGTACTTACTGCCAGGCGTCTAATGCCATAGTAATTTAGAGAGCAATATGCGGGAAAACAACATTTGGATGATGTCATCAGTGATATCATCAATTATATCATTGGTGATGTCCTGTGTCATTTCATAGAACATGTCATCAGTGATGTCATATGTGATGTCATAAGCAGTGCATGGCGGGGCGCAAGTTACAGTTAGCGGTACTAAATATGACATGAAATTCTGTGCTTTTTTTGTTCTAAACGTTAATGTTGAAACTCATAAATTCACCTAACTATAACGTTACTTCAACCTTTGGTTTTTTTTGTGAATTTTGAAGTTTTCTTTTTTTAAATGAATACTGATCTTTTTATCACACTGCACTATAATCTTTGTTTATTTCAGTGACTGTCTAGGCTTTTTTTAATGTAAAGAAATACTTAATTACCATAAGTAAATGCAACCCCCTGCTGTGCATGGGGAGGGGCAGTTGGCTACAGAGCCTGCTATGTAGGGTGTGGGGAGGGACTGTCCTCTCCTTTCACACAACTCTCTCAGATGACAGGCGTACGTAGTAAGGTGTGGGGAGGGACTAGCCTCTCCTTTTAGACCTCTCTCTCAGATGACGGGTGTGTGTAGTAGGGTGTGTGGAGGGACTGGCCTCTCTGCTGACACCCCTCTCTGTAATTATAGGTGTGCGTAGTAGAATGTGAGGTCATCCTGCCGTTCTTTTGAGACCGCTCTCTCTAATGACGGGTGTGCATAGTAGGGTGTGTGGATGGACAGGCCTCTCCTATGAGACCTCTCTCTCAGATGATGGGTGTGAAAGTGAGAGTGGGGAGGAACTGGCCTCTCCTTTGAGACCCCTCGCTCAAATAATAGAAGAGTGTGTGGATGGACTGGCGTCTCCTATCAGATCTCTCTCTCAAATGATGAGTGTGTTAGTAGGGTGTGTACATGGACTGCCCTCTCCTTTGAGATTTCCCTCTCACATAACAGGTGTTGGTAGTAGGGTGGGTGTATGGACTGGTATCTCCTTAGAGATCTCACTCTCAGATGACGGGTTTGCATACTAGGATGGGGTGGGGGACTGCCCTCTCCTTTTAGACCTCTCTCTCAGATAATGGCTGTGCATAGTAGGATGCGTGGAGAAAGTGCCCCCTCTTTTTAGAGCTCTCTCATAGATGAAGGGTGTGAGTAGTCGGGGGTGTTGAGGGACTGTCCTCTCTGCTGACACCTCTCTCTGTAATAATAGGTGTGCGTAGTAGGGTGTTAGAAGGGTCTGGCCTCTTCTTTCAGACCTGTCTCTCAGATGACAGGTGTGCATTGTAGGGTGTGCAGAGAGACTGGCCTCTCTGGTGAGAACTGTCTCTGTTATGATAGGTGTGCGTAGTCAGGTTTGGAGAGGGATTGGTCTCTCTTTTCCGACCTCTCTCTCAGATGGCGGGTGTGCATAGTAGGGTGTGGGGATGGACTGCCCTCTCCTTTCAGACCTCCTTCTCAGGTGGCAAGTGTGAGTAGTAGGGTGGCCTTTATGCTGAGACCTCTCTCTGTAGTGATAGGTGTGCATAGTAGAATGTGGGGAGGGACTGGGCTCCCCTTTCAGGCCTCTATCTCAGACAGTGGGTGTGCATGGTAGGGTTTTTGAATCAGCCTGAACTCTACTCGCAACTCTTCTCAAACCAATAAGCATAAATAGTAGAGTCTGCTAAATACCATCTCCAATAAGGCTCCTTCATGTAGTAACAAGTGTGCATAGCAGAGTGTACAGAGTGTATTCAAACATCACCTACTCCTTCCTACTTTTCACGATCCCACAAGAGTCTCACGAGATCGAAACTTTAAAAAAAATGTAACCTTCTAATCATCACAATATTTATTTCTTAAACACTTCCTCTCAAAACAAACTATGACAATATGCATTCCCACTAATGGAGTGTATTGAGAACTCATCTACTCATTTTTACCATTCACGATTCCGCGGGAGTCCCGGGAGATAGTAAAAATTACTTTAAAACAATATACATGTATTATCTTCATAGTAGCTATCCCTCAGACACCTCCTCTCTAAATCTAGGTGAACAGCATGTCTTATTGTTGCCCCCTTATATAGCTTTGTTTATTTCATTTCCACAACACCTCCAGTTTTTCACAGTAAACTGTAATAGCGGCCATTTAGTCTCTAACATAACATCAGCCAGCCAATCAGAGCACTCGAGAGACTCACGAGAGACTCTCGCTCCCGTGAGGGCATGAAAACTCATGGGATGGATGCTAGCGGAGCTCTCGCAAGTCCAACTGCCAAAATGTACAATTATATATTTTTGACCATTAATATCTCAAAAACTACTGAACAGATTTACACCAAATCACAAAAAGCACAATCTGCTGATCAAGATCTAGCTTCCTGTTGAATTTGGTGTAATTCCATTCAGTGTTTTCTGCTAAAACCTGTCATCAATAATTCTAATAGAAATGCATGGAGATTTTACGGCTCGGGACCCCACCTTTTTTCCCAGCCCCAGCTGAATGACCGTCCCGAAATTTTCCAGAGAGCAGCTGAGGTGAATGAACTTTTCCTTTGGAAAGTTTGGTGAAGATTCCTCAAACAGGGCCAAAATTATTAGCAAACCAAAAAACGCTCTGTCTATGGGATAGCAGACCTAACTATAACTACCTCCTACTGGGGAAGGTAGGAAATACATAAATAAATATATCTATATATAAATTTAGATATATACATATTCTGTTGCCTTGCCATACACTCTCTCCTGGAACAGTAAGAGGGATTTGTCATTTTTTCATTTCTGTGAACATTATGCATCACTCACTACATGGGGGATTTACAGTTGAACACCCTCCGCTCATGTAACAAAACTTGCAGACAGCTGCTGCTTAAGAAATAATTAGTTATATTTAGTTCACAAACGCTGGGGAAACTCCAGTCCCTTCGTGTGATAAAGAGAAGGTAGCTGCTTCCAGAAGGCTTAATTAGGCGGGCTCATTTCGAAGAACAACCCTTGGGCTTTTGTTGTTTACTTACTGCTTACCGGCTTTAGGGTGATGCGACCAGTGCAGCCCCACTGGGCACTCTCATGGAAGGGAAGGGGCACTGACCTCAGGGGGGTGCTGTGTTTATCAATAAGTTACGATTTAAAAGCAACTGCTTTCGAAATAACTCTTGTTATTAATGTTCCTGGTAGAGAGAGAGAGCTCTGAGTTTTTTCTAGGGTCAGTTTTTGATTCGCCAGAAAGTAGCGCAGCGGATTAATATGGCTGCTACAAATGCTGAATGAGTGGATTAGTAAAGTCAGTCTTTACCAGCACTTTTGGCGGGTGGTAGTGAGAGAATCTGACTGATTGCAGCACGGGGCGCCAGCAGGGCTAAAGCCGGCCCTGCCTGCCACCTAGAAAAAACAAGCATTTACAATGCAACGGTTTCGCCTTTGGAAAAGTTAGAGCTATTGGCATTGTAAATGACAACATTTGTATTTATGTGTTGGTTTTGAAAACAGATAAATAAATGGCATTGTCATTTACATTGCCAATAGCTTAATCTCTCGCAAATGTTAGACCTATTGTACCCTACCGATGAGCTCAGCAGACAGCAATTACTACCACACACACACACCCAGAGCCAGCCACACACACCCAGAGCCAGCCACACACACCCAGAGCCACACACTCCCAGAGCCACACACACACACACACAACCAGAGTCACACACACACACCCAGAGCCAGTTTTGCCACAAGCTGACCCATTACATGGAGAAAAAAAATTCAGTAACTTTTGATATTTTTGAAATGGAAATGTTTTTGTTAAAATGTGCAAATAAGGCAGCATATGGTGAAATGTGCCACAAGAGTAGCAAATCCATAATTAAGATGAAACCACCGCAGACATTCATAAGTCAAGGACCTTCACAATTCTAGCGACCCTCTCTGTGTATAATGCAGCTCTATGCGGAAAGTGCATTGATCTACTGAGCTATCTCGCTGGGATTGAAACCTGTACTCTTCAGGGTGCACAGACCAGCACCTCTGCAGCAGGCGCGTTAATCCACCCTGCTAGCTACCCGAGGGTGTACTTGTGACCCGCAAGTTGCACACACAGCTCCGCAGGAGGCGCATTGACGCAGTGAGTTACCTCTTCAGCCCGCTGGTTAAGCGCCGCGAGGGTCACCCGAGAAGCAGCGCGAGGCGCGCCTCTCCCAGGATATCCCTTTGCACCTCATCACACTAATTGCGGACACGTGCCGGCCTGCGCGTTTGTTCGCAGGTGCTCGGTGCAGGCGCGTCCTCGCGCCCCGGCTTCCCGCTCAATCTTTCATGGGCGCGCGAGCTCGGGTTACCCGGCACGCGCTCCATTGACATCCCCGTGCGCTGCGATTACAGATCACGACAACATTTCCAATTACCAGCGGGCCGCGTTTCACTGCAGCTCCGCCCAGCGCAGCGCAGATGATTGGGTTACAACGAATTCAGAGATGTAAGACCCTACAGCGCCCCGGTTAAGATTCCCCCGGGATATCCGAGCCAGGGACAGCTCGGTGGGTCAAGGCTGCTGCGGCGGAGTCCAGGGTACCCCGGGAGTAGCCGCTTCCAGGTCGCAATCCGTGGGTCACAGCTGCAGGATCCGAACCAGTCAGCTCGGCGGGTTAAAGCACCTGCAATGCACACAGGTTCCAATCGGTGCAAAATAGGACATTGTTATGACAACCTTCCTGCAGCAATGTGTGTAACTGACAAGCTAGAAAAAAATCCTTCTGCCCTCATATGTCTCAATATTGCAATGCCACGGGCTACTATGCCTGTCAGGCCATCACCATGACTGTTTAAATTCCCTACTGCAGTACCCACTGGCACTGGCAGCGCAGCCTGTAACACGCCGTCGTTGGTGAATCTCGGCTGGTTTAACCCAACCAGATAACTCAGCAGGTCATTGATACTGTTATCGAAATCCATGCATCGTAACAGGAAGGCCATCTACCTAACGAGATAGCTCGGTTGGCTAATGCCCCTGCAGCGGAGTCCGCGTATGTGCAAGCGATGGAGACCGCGTGTTCAGAATTTCCAACCTTGGTTTTATTGATATATATGGCTCTGAATGTAACCCTGGCTCCACGGGTCGCAAATTAAAAATAAATCGTGCAGTGGGCAAGAAAGTTGCTACGGAGGTTTGCCTGCGTGTTGCAGATTACAGCCCCAGGAAGATATCTCCGTGGGTATTGCGGATGTTGCAGGGATGTCCGTAAAACTGCAGGACACGTGTTTGAATCACGGTTAGGTTGAAAACTGCTTAGCGCCTACTGAGGAGAGTCTGTGTGACTCGTGAGTCACGGGTTCGAATCGGTCGAGGTCATCACATCCCACTCTCACTGAGTCCACTCGGTCTCTCCCCCCCCCGCCACCCCCCCATATGCTGGTAATATAGCTCGGGCTGAGATTTGTGTAACATTCAGTAGTCTGCAGGTTTGATCACGGAGGGGTGGATCAAACGTTCGCCCTTGCAACTTCTTTCAAATTATTATAAGTTTGGTAGCAATAACATGTTACTTATATCTCCTCACAGCACACGCGACGACAGTAAGCACCACACAAGCGCCGTGTTATTTTTCAGCGGGTCAACAATGCATCAGCGTTTACTCTGGAATGCAGTAAATACGATATTTTTCATCAGCACATGTACCCGGTATTAATTAAGCAATGGCAAAAAGATTCAGGTCTGAGGGGAGTGTAAATAGCAATAAACATGGACTTTCCTAACTGGTGACTTTATCAACAAGGCACAACAATGGCACAATAACTCCTCGGCGAGAGGGAGGGTGTGGGGGGCGGGACTTAAAAAAAGACCCAGAAACGCCCCGAATCGCGTCGTGACGGGGGAAAGAGTGATTGACAACCATGTCTTCCAATGGCTAGCCTCCATTTATGGATACAATACTGAGATAACATTAAATTTCGCCTGCGCGAGCACTGCTGCGCAGTGCTACGGCCAGGCGAAACCTAAAAGCTGCCACAGACACCATCTACTCACTTGAAGGGGAAGGAAGAGTAGCCAGACCAGCCTTCACTTCTTCTTATAAATTAGGGGCCATGGCTAGGAGCTGCTATTGTGGTTTTGATTCATGTGTCATGCTCAGCAAACCCTAGCGTTTAGGTAATTTGTGTCCGCACTTGCATTGTAAAAAAAGCCTTGGCAAAGTCAACAGGTCTGACTTTTGTATCCTGAGCACAATATTAAAAAAGCCTGTTACAGAGTAAAAACAAAACAAGCATTGGCATTGCCAATAGGTCTCGCTTGTGGGACCTTATAAGTATTTAGTTTTGCAGCACAATATCCTTGTTGCACCAAGGATATTGTGCTGCAAAACTAAATACTTATAAGGTCCCACAAGCGAGACCTATTGGCAATGCCAATGCTTGTTTGGCGTTCCTGCTGTCTGAGGTGTAATTGAATCAACCCCAGTGATACCACGCCGCGTAATTTTACAGAATTCTGTGTAAAAAGCGTAATGCAAAACGCCAGCTAGCAAGTGAATTACGTCGGCCTTTTTACATATTTCGCCAGCGCCTTCTTTCGAAGTGTTGTTTTCATATGCACTGTGCAGACTGCAGAGCACTTCATTTCTCCAAAGTGCCCTGAAGCCAGAGGTCACCCGCACCAGGTGCTGTCTGTCTGGGGCTCTGCTGGGCGGGCTCACCGAGACTCGTCAATTAGAGAAAAGCTCGCGCTGAGTTGAGTAACGTAAACATTTCTAGGCTTTCACGACAGCGTGTTGACAATCTTGTCATTTTAACTTAAACTGTGAAGATTTAGATCACAGAATTAAAGTAACAAAGTGAGGAAAATATGTGCCGATGTTTAATTTGTGTAGCACGAGTTAGTGCTCCGAAGTTTTGTAAAGTTGGAGACATCCGGCGGTATCTCGTGAGATCTCAAACTGGCGCGGAGGTCGTCAGTCTGATAACACAAGCAAAAGCAAATGGTGGGGGCCTGAGGGAGGAGGGGGTGCGAGGGATGAGTGAGGATGGGGTAGCAGGGGAGGGAACACGGCTTGGGGGAAGCTGGCTGGGGAGGGGGAGGAGAAATCCAAGGAAGGCTGTGTGCGGGGAGAGAGGGGAGGAGAGAGGGGATGTGCTGGAGCTGAAAGTATGGCCGATAGGAGGGAGGGAGGCTGATGCGCGTTCGTGTTTGATCACGTGATTCACGTGAACGTAAACAAAACGCCAGCGGAAAGCCCTTAGTTTGACGAGGATTTTGGCTACTTGAATTCTCGCTCCGCTCGATGCGCGCAAGGTCGCGAGACCTAAAAACGATTGTTTTCTGTGTGCAGTGCATCTATGAGATGATGAATGTGTGATTATTCAGAGTACTTCTGTAATGTAAAATAGAGCTTATGCACTGCTGTGTAAGCACACAGTACACAATACAAAGACAGCCAAGAGCGTGATGGGAGAGAAAATAATTCTCTGGACAAACCCAAAGCTTACTCGTATATTTTATAGAATTGGTACAAAAGGTCCAACAAAGAGCTGCTTTATAAAGCAAGGCTAAAACTACAAGTCCCAGAATGCAAGGTACTGTTGGCTATGTAGTTCAGACTGGGTGAAGGGGTCATGCATTATTTGAGGCCAGTCTGAAACTATCAAACACAGTTTTGCAGCGGTATTTTCAGGTGACCTCAAACCAGCTTACGGTTGCTCGATGACTCCATGCAATGAGGGGGACAAGACGTAATTTCAGGTTTTTGTTTGCAGAAACCAGCATACTTGTGACGGTTGGTAAACTCAAGACTACAACTCCGAAAATGCAATGTGTCCTGAAATGAACGCTCCGGACTGAGGCATAGTGTCCTTGATAACCAGGAGTCGCCTGCGGCTATTTCTTATGATTCCTTTCGTAGGCAAACGCTAAACTTTCAACACACTGCATAAAAGTGTATTTATTTAAGGAGTCACGCTCGCTCTAGGAGCTTTTAATACTTTAAGCCGAGTCACGAAGAGTCAATTTCTTTTTACTGAAGGGGGCGGTAGGAGGGTGCAACGGTAGTTTGGAGATTACACGGTCCTATAGTGAAGGAAGGAGGGACTTTTACAAGGCATTGACTAAAATTCGGGACAAAGGGCGACAGAAGCAGCTGCTGGGTGCCACAAGAGAATTTACCACATTTGAATTTTAAAAACGCAGTCACACACAAAGGTAGCTGTGAAGTGGCACTATGCCAAATGCCTAGCTTCAACCCGCCAGACCTGTTTATCAGGAAACAGCAGTTTGCATGTTGGGCGTAACAAACATTTGCAAAATCATCAATCATCAGTCCGTCTGGGTGAATGTTCACGCGAACACAAGCATACTGTAAATATCCTTCCATGAAACAGTACAGGATAACTAAACCTATTGCCTGGTGGCACTAGTGGTGGCATTGCTGGCGCGGTGTGTGGAAGTGGCATTGGTAGTGGTTAAAATGGGATTGTGCTGGTGGTAATGAGACTGGTATTTTGACTGGATGACATTGTTGGTATTTGTTGTGGTAATATTGATGGTGGTGCGACTGTTGGTACTTTTGGCGGTAGTGGTCCTGGTACTGCTGCTATTGGTGGTGCTATTCACAGCAATGCTGCTCGGGGTGATGGTACTGGAGATGCTATTGGCTGTATTCATGTTTTGGTGATGTTACTGATGGCTGTGATATTGGTGTCACTCTTAGTGGATATGGTATTGGTGGTGATACTAGTATTGTGGTGGTGATAGTGGTGATGGTGTCACTGGCAGTGTAGTATTGATGATGGAGGTTTTGGTGGTGGTATTGGTATAGTGGTGGTGGTACTGGGTTGTCGGTGGTGGTTTTGTTGGTTGCATTGATGGTAGTATTGTTAGTATTGGTGATGGAGGTGGCACTGGTAGCAGTGGTATTGGTAGTATTTGAGGTGGTGGGTGGTAAACTCTGGGGTGGTACTGTCTTTGTGGTAGTATTGGCATTGGCGGTGCCTGCTGCAGTAAAAAAATGATTGGTTTCAATATACAATGCATGCATAAGATTGAGAATTGACAGTGTCAAAAGCATGATGGTTGAGTGTACCTGTCACATATAAAATAGTCCCTTGTGAATTGCAGTGCCAGCACTCGATGGGAAGCAGAAGGAAACAACAACAACCAATAGGATGAGGTGATACGTGTCTGGCCTGATCTACGGTGTAACTTACAATGCCTCAGGTTGACAGCTGACAGAGATTGATCGAAATAAGCCAATGGTTGAAGGGGGCCGGCTCACAGCACACTTTGTGTATATTGGAAGCAATAAAATATGCAGGCAGCTGCGCTTTAACACCGCCCCCAAAAAGGCAAGAGAGAACATGTTGGCTCGGTAATACCGACAGCAGAGAGCATCAGGCATGGGCTCTGCTGTCACTCAATGTCACTCTGACAATTACAGACGTTTTCTTCGGATTTTATGATGAACTGAGCAACGTATTCAGTGAAGGAATTTAAATACGACTATTGATGTCAACAAACTTTAATTCTGTGTGAGCTTTAAAATATATGTCCTTTTTTTTTAATGTCTGAAAACCAGACAGCACTTATGACAGTGGGCTTACATTGTGCATTACACAAAGGACATCACTCATAAGGCTATTAGATGACTCCCAGAGCTCTCAAGTTTCTCATATCCAGGTGTCAGTGGTTCATCCAGTGCACAGCATTTTGGGAACCATAGACCTGCTTTTGTAATGGATAAAACAGGACTACAAGTTCCACAATGCAAAGCAAAAACCTGGCCTAACGAGCTGCTCTTACCTGGACAATGGGAAACTTGCGAGCTTTGTGACTCCACGTCATCGGGAATACTATTTTCCAGTCCAGGCCTTTCATTCACAAACCCAGTGATTCTTTGCTTTGTAGTCTTGTTTTTCCTTAATTAAACCAATCGGCCCACATTTTTAGATGCTAGGTGTGTGTGTAAGGAAAGGCTTGACAGGAAAAAAACCCTGCACCCTGTACTAGAAATCATAGCGGTCTACTATTCAGAAGATAGTGGCTAGATAAGATTGTACTGTTTTGGTAGTTACACAGTTGTTACTAACCATGACGAGGTGTGGAGGCGCTTCGCAGACGTGTAGCATGCTACACCGTAGGATGCCAGGTATCCATAGCCATGCTATAACCCATCTACCTATGGTATCATCTGTGCATACTTCTACCTGCCATTAACTGTGAGGAGGAATCTTTGTTATGGGAATTATATACTGTGCAATGCTTGCAGCTCACCTACTGGAGTGAGGAAAGATAGACTCAAGGAATGTTTATTTTGAGGTTCCAGGCATAGCCTCAGTGCAAACCAGAGATCATTTACACATGTCATGCAGGTGTCATGCAAAGTGTAAATTAAGTAATACTAAAATCGAAATTCCTCATCTGGCTGTAAAGTTTTTTATGGTAGTTGTGAGAGTTAGATGTTTATTTGAACTAGATATGATTTTGAGTTCTTTCTGGTGCAACAGAAGATTGACAATGGCTTGGTGCCAATATATTCAGGTGGGAACCTCCAGAGATTCACCCTCTTCCTAATTGCTAGTGGGTAAGCAATACATGGTTTGTTTCCTTGCTGGAAGTGAGTTCCATAACTTAATGAGTGATTACACTGAAAAAAAATCTGCCACCGATAATTTTCTTCTTGTTGGGTGGTATGATTAGTTGGGAAGCCATATGGAATGCAGTGTCCTTTCATGGGAGTATCTCTTGAGTTTCGCCGGAAGGAAAGTTGGGCGCCTCGTTGCCCCCCAAGGAGATCCAGTGATGCACAAAATATAGAGTTTAATATTAATTTTACACTGAGCCTTGCTCGAAGTAACTTTCTGCTACTATTAAATATGTGATTAAACTTCCTCAACCCTGCAGTCAATAGGAAACCAGATTCTTGTGCTATCCAGCCAATATTCTTTGCAGGTGCTCGTATGAAGGGAGTTAGCATTGTCTAGCCTAGAAATGATAAGTGCTTGTTAGAAATGGGATTTCTGGTTGGCTAAGGCTTGCGCCAAAGCCAGGCAGAAACCACCATTCCTACGTCAGGGTAAGGAAGTCACCCGCCAAGACAACCCCTGCTCACCCTCTTGGTAGCTTGGCACGAGCAGTCAGGCTTATCTCAGAGGCGATGTGTAAAACATTTGCGCACGCACCCACCAGCAACAACATCCAAGGCCCCCCACAAAAGGAACTCCACACAAGGTATATGTACAAATAGCCTTTGTATTGCAAAACACATTAGATAGAAACACTTTACAATGTGCCAACAGGCACGGGCAGAATTTATAGGGGATTATGTACAGGACAGGGCCACAGGCACCACTGTCAGGAATATGCACTTAGTAGAACTAGCACTTAGAACACATAACAATCAGAAGCTTCACACATGATGCATAGAACATTCAGAGGTGTAGGAAAGACACATGATGTATAAACGTACATTCAGCGGTGTAAGAACAAGGCACATGATGCATCAAAACACATTCAGAGTTGTAAGGAACAAGGCACATGACGCATTAAAACACATTCAGAGATGCAGGAGAAACACATGATGCCTAAAACATTCAGAGGTGTAAGGAACAAGGCACATGACGCATTAAAACACATTCAGAGGTGCAGCACAGAATAATTCGCAGAAATCACATTAGCATGAACTCATAACTATACCCAGGCCAACTGGCCTCTTTGGGGCTAGGACGCCCTGTGTCGCAATGTCAGGGGGGGCCTAAACGTAGCAGCTGCCCACTAAGTGCTGGGCAGCTGTAAGAACTTAGCCGGGCACCAGCGTGCCTCCTGGCTCTCTTCTGGGGCTCTAGAAACAATTAAGGGGCCAAGAACCACCTGTGAGCCTCGCAGGCTCGGTGGCCAAAAGAACTATGCTCCCGGGAGCCTCGTGGGCTCTCCAGCAATGCTGCCAACGTTGGAGCCTCTCAGGGCTCGAGAACAATGTGGGGCCTTCGTTGGAGTCCCTCCTCTGGGGACTCGAGATCAAGGACTGCCCCCTGAGCCTCGTGGGCTCTCAAAACAATTGTGGCGCCTTGAGCCTCTCTGGGCTCTACAACTACTGTGGCGCCGTGAGCCTCTCGTGGCTCTATGCAAGCATGCCCCCTGAGCCCTCACACGGAGGGAGCATACTGGGGGGGGGAGGGGAGGCACCGGCAATGTGCCCCGACGACCCCCTCGGTCACAACAACGGAGCCCCACTCACCGGGACTCCTGACGCGACGGTCTCTGCTTCGCCGCCGGCCTCCTCTCGCTCTCCGGGGCTCTCCCTCGCTCTAGGGAGCCCCGGGCGGGGGGGACCGGCGTCTTCATCTGGGGCAATGCAGGAGCGCGGAGTAAGCTCCCGCCGCTTCCTGCTTCGTCTCGCTCCCCGGCGGGGGCGGGACTTGGGAATCTCCTCGGGCCGGCAGCCAATCACGGCGCGGCCCGGGGAAAGACGTCACTGAGGAATCCCGGGTCGGCAGCCAATCCCAGCGCGGCCCGGGGAGGACGTCACGAGGGGTCCCAGGCCAGCGGCAGCGATTTTGGGGATATCACGAGGGGTAGGCTCCCTCGAAATAAGTAATAAAGCGAGGTGGGCACTCGCTGGGGATTAAAATCAGCGGCCATAATACAGGGTGGGCACCTGCAAGCATACAGCGCTCCTTGCGCTAGATGAAATTTAAAGCGCTCCCTGCGCTAGATACAAATAAAGCGCTCCCAGCGCTAGGTGCAAAATAAAGCGCTCTCCAGCGCTAGGGGCCAAAAGTCAGCAACAAAGTCCTGGAGGTCAGGGAGGCAAAGCAGGGCCCAGGGCCAGCACACAGGGCACTCGAGCAAGGAGACAGCCCCCATGGCGGTCCCTCCTGGGCCCCACCATCAGCAAGGCCCCCTCTTTCAGGGTTCAGGAAGTAGAGGGGTCCTCCAGGCATCCAGGATATCCAGGGGCTGGGCAGGGCCCAGGGAGGCAAGCCTTCCCCTGGGCCCCAGCAGCAGCACGCCCCTGGTAGATTCGAGTTGGGAACAAGAACATTTTGTAAGGAGACACAGCCCCTTTTTATACAGTGAATTCCTTTGTCTAAAGGTGCAGGGTGGGGGAAAAACCAGTCCCAGCTGGTTTTGGAGCACTCTTGATGTGCTCAGCCACCCTTCCTATTCACCAGGCAGGCTAGGGTCATCAGTCGCACCACAGGGGGCGGAGCCAGCATTGTGTGGGGAAAGCCCAGCCCTATTCAGGTCCCAGGTGCACCACTCCCTCACATAACACATGCTAATCTCAACACTCACCACCGGGGCAGACCCATCCAGACTCCTGGAGCCAGGCTCACCAGCCAGCTCCAGCCAATCACATGCCAGCACACTCACTGCACAGACAGGCAAACTTCTAGAAGTGGCACTTCCATATTAGACACATGAACACCGCACACATCATTGCGCAGCATTCAATCACACGAGTCCGCACATACCAGACTCGAGCCTGCACACCCCACGCATCAGTAACTACCAGGGACACATACATTCCCCATGCATTCCTATGGGAGGGCAGGCCTATCTCACCACACACACTCAGAGTGTGCACGCACTTTCCCCTGGGACACAGTGAAAGTGCGCAGAAACCAAAAATCACCATCACCAGGTCACCATTAAAAGCAAAAAGTTCAGGGGTGAGTTCAGGGGTGAACCTGCCAGAAGGGCCAAGTCCAACAGTGCTCCTAACAACACTGGTGCAGTGGAAATAGATGTATTATTGGGATCAGTGAGATACTGAGCGCTCTAAGTAAAATAGAATGTTGCCAGCTGAAGTGCTCCTCATTCACATGAAAAGCCATTTCAGGGTTTTATCAGCAATATGGTACCACTGCTCAGTGGAAATGTAATGCTCCTGTCTTGTATCACCTTATTAACCACTTGGCTGCTAAGGCTTTTCCCCTCCTGTGCTGATTGATTGATAATCCCATTATACATGACGAGCTCACCTTGTCATGAGCACAGCTCCAGTGTACCTCATGACGAGCTCACCTTGTCATGAGCATGCAAGAGCTTAACTCATTAGCCATGTGTATCATCTTTTTTTAATGTTGATAAGGCGGTGCAAACGATCGCTTAAGGCCATATTGACTTTTTTAGTATTGTGAGATGTTGTGCTAGAATTTTCATAGTACTTGCAGTTGGGGGCGACTTGGTCCAATATCAAATGGAAAGCCAAAGGAAATCAGTAGTTTTTATAAACTTTTGAGTTCTCATCATTGATATTTCAGTTTTCTGTCAACTGAAGCCAAATCGTACATTAGCGGGCATCTTAAGTGATCAATTATTGCAGTGGGATTCAAGTTATAATAATAGATCATTGATTTTCTTTTGTATGTATATCACCTAATATGTTATTTGTATGGATTTTAAAAAACCTACTGCCACTTTATGTGGCTGCAACAGACTATCATTTTTATTCTGGCAAGCTTAGACTATTTTGCCTTCTCTTACAATGTAAAAAGTGAAAAGTAGGCCTGGTTGGTGAATATGCAAAGGAGAAGGGGTGAGAGACATTATGTTTATTAGACGTAAGGACTGTGGTTCTGCAAATATATTTCAAAGAAAACTAGGTGACAAATCGGAATTATTTTTGTGTGACAGGCTTCTTGCTCTTAAGGCAGATGTTCACTAAAGGGCAATCCATACTAATATTATAAAGAGAGAGACCAAACCTTTGAGGCAGGTAAGCTCCGGAACCACAGCGCCAACCAGAACACCCAATACAGCGTTGGAAAGGAGAGTATCAGCAGATGGACATAGGCTATACACCAGCCCAACATATACATTAGCAGGGAAAAAGAACGTTTGGGAAAAAGTAGTCCGTTGTGGACGTGTGCGTTGTGCTGGGGGCGTGTGCATAGATTGATGGGCGCGCCATTCGTCAAAACCCAACCCTGCCAAAAGCCAACCATGCTGAATTATACCGCTTGCGATGGGCGCGGCATTCGCCAAAACCCAACCCTGCTGAATGATACCGCTTGCGAGAAGCGTTGTGCTGGGGGCGTGTGCATAGAGCGATGGGGGGCGTGTGCATACAGCGATGGGCGCGGCATTCCTCAAACCAAACATGGATTCCACCGATTGCGAGAAGCGGAAGTTGCATTTGCCATTAGACGCGAGAGTTGCATTTGGCATTGTTGGCCGTTGACGTCATGTGGTGCGTCTAAGTGGCGCTACAGCGGACAAACTCGTTCGCAGCTACCGCGTCACATGGAGCGGACACACACGTTCGCATATTGCGGCAAGGACAACAAACAGAAGAGCACACGCTCACCTTCAGCGGTACCGAACGAGGGCTTCTGAGCGGACACACAGGCAAGTTTTGAAATAAATTTGCTTTGCCTATTACAACCATTGCAGAGATTCTATTTCATCCCCGGACAACGTCGGGGCGGGCAGCTAGTTAAACATAAAACTCATCTAAAGAACTCATGGGTAGAATTAAAGGTCTAAGAAAAGTGAATGGTTTTCTCTGCCATCTGCACAGCTATCATTTTGCTCCAGATCATGAGGACCCCTAAAGCCAATCCAGGCTTTCTAGCCAACATCACTTTGCATTTTGGGTCTTGCAGTGCCATTCTTCCAATGGAAATGGAATTCACAGCATGCTAAGCACTGCTGAATAAAACCAAGCACCAGGTAGGCCAGCTGTTGTGGTTTTTTATAATGTAAGGTATTAGTGGGCTGTTTATACAGTAGTTTAGTTTGCGACTATTATAAAACCTTGTGTGACAATATGAGACGTGTACTACATGTACATACAAAATGGCATGTTTCTGCCATATTGTTTAGTTCAGTTTGTGTCCCTCTATGCACATACCTGATATCACTCCATTAATCACTCACTGTCAATCCCTAGCAGCCTCATATCATGTCAGCCCAGCCGATAACAGGATAAAGACCTGAGGGATCATTTCGAGGTTGGTGGAGCGGGAATGTCAGCGTAAACTGGTGATGATCCCACCCCTGAAAACTCACAGTTTCCCTCCCCCTCTCCTTTTAGAGTTAGAAGAAGCACAGGGCTTTGGACAGTGAACAACCAGCTGCCTTCGCCATCAGAGACCTCTCACCTGATAGGCCGTCCATCACAGGGCCATCACTTCATTAGTGGCCGTCCTCTATTTAGGACGGGACAACTGTCACTAGATTTCCCTGCTTGGGACTATGATCTGAAGCATGGTGGTCCTAGTAGACCAATCAAATCATGACCCCTTAAGAACAGATCCAAACTCTCTGTGCATCAATGCCATTGGTTTTGTTTTCAAGAAACAAATCCCGCTTTGCTCCCTGAACACAAAAATCTTGCTGTGCAGGCAGAACAACCATGACATTCACACAGCAAAGTTCAGCGCCTGTAATGCAATGCATCTTTTGAAAGAATGTCAACAGCAAGCGTTATGCCTGTAGCCCGTGCTCTCTTTGTGCACGCACTCTCACTATTGTAGTAGAGCGCTATGTTTACCTATGAAACTGCACGCGAGTTAATATTGTAGAGAAATGGTAACAGTTACACAGGAGCGCACAGCGTGTATAAGTAAGTCTCACAGTCAAAGTCCAGTTGGTGCTCTAGATAGACAAGAGTCGGTTACCACGCCTCTTATGTAAAACCAACAAGTGACTTAGGGCCCACATGCATCAAGCATTTTTGTAGTCGCAAACGGTGCGATTCCTTAAAATCGGCCGTTTGCGAATGCAAAAGTGCTTTTTGGGATGCATGAAGCAATTTTAGAATTCGTAACATGTTTGCGAGTTCTAAAATTGCGGGTGCTTTTAAGAAGTCGCAGATGTGCGATTTCTTAAAAGCAATGCATCATTAAATTTAAAACTGTAAATTCGCAATTAGGGTGCCAAATTTACCGAGTGGTTGAACCACTCGGTAAATTTGGAAAAAGTGTTTAAAATGCTTAAAATGTTTTTTTTTCAACATTCATGTTTCACACACACATGTCCTTAGGACATGTGTGTGTGAAACATGATGCGAAAAATACATTTCAGGGGTGCAGGGGGGGGTCCTTTGGACCCCCCCCTGCACCCATGAAATTTTCAAAGTGCCACTCGCAATTCCCATTGACTCCTATGGGCCTTTTGGCCCATAGGAATCAATGGGAATTGCGAAAATTAACTTAAGAATTCGTTATTCATTTGGGATTCGGTAAAAATTGCGATTTTTACCGAATCACAAATGAATACCGAAAATAATGATGCATAGCATTTTGCACTTCTTAATTTGCGATTTCTTATTTTTCGCAAATTAGGAAGTGCAAAATGTCACAATGATGCATGTGGGCCTTAAACTAATACCAAAATCTCCACCAAGCACTCTAGGTTATTAAATCAAAGTCCACAGTAATAAAGTCAATTTCTTCCAATTTTTCTTCTCTTTATTCCATCATCCAACGTAATTCTCAAAACACAGCCAACGCGTGTTTCGTCTTGTCAGTCTCTGACATACAGACTTCTTCAGGGCCCTCGAGCTTCCAATTCTTCTTAATAGCCACAGTAAATAATTCTTCAAGTCTTTCAACAAACAATACTGTGAGTCTTGTAGCACGGATAAACAATCTCTTCGTCGTTATATCAACAAATCACTTGACATGTAAACTTCACATGACTATCAGCGAGTAATCAATCCACTCTGTAAATGGTGAAAAGTATATTCGTCCACGTACAGGAAATCAAAAAGTAATCTTGGTCCGTATACGCATATTAGCTTGGACCTGGTCAGAATCACTTCGCGTGCTTATCACCATTTACAGAGTGGATTGATTACTCGCTGATAGTCATGTGAAGTTTACATGTCAAGTGATTTGTTGATATAACGACGAAGAGATTGTTTATCCGTGCTACAAGACTCACAGTATTGTTTGTTGAAAGACTTGAAGAATTATTTACTGTGGCTATTAGGAAGAATTGGAAGCTCGAGGGCCCTGAAGAAGTCTGCATGTCAGAGACTGACAAGACGAAACACGTGTTGGCTGTGTTTTGAGAATTACGTTGGATGATGGAATAAAGAGAAGAAAAATTGGAAGAAATTGACTTTATTACTGTGGACTTTGATTTAATAACCTAGAGTGCTTGGTGGAGATTTTGGTATTAATATTGTAGAGCGCCATGTTTATCTGTAAAATGTTTCTCACGTGCGCTTTGTGTGGTTAGCTCGTTTCCCATTACTGAGATCAGCAAGCTGTTGGTATCCGAGCTGGCTAGACGCGAAGTGTCATGGATCTTATAAAGGAGAATAAAGAAACTTATAAAGTATGCTTGCTGCCTCCAAAGCACTTCATTACAGAGCCTTAAGTGGAGCCACCACACCGGTGGACTTGCTGGCAAAGAGACCCCCAACTGCCTGGCATGGAGCTCTAAAGTGGGAGATTGTCCTCGGTCTCCTCTGACCTGGCATTCTTCCTGCTGGAATATAAATAACACGGCTGGTGTCTCAGTAAGTTGATGCATCAGTTGTAGACTTGAGAGACTACAGCCATCAAAAGGATGTTCCTCAAGACAGGAACATGAGCAACCCGGCACGCACTCACATTATGGATGACATTTTATAAATGCTAGACCAAAACAAATCTTGCCTCCTAATCCTCCTTGGCCTTTCTTCTGCGTTCGACACTGTTAATCACGACAACCTCTTATCCATTTTTTAACACAGGATGAGCCTTTCTGAACTGGTATTGTAATGGTTTTCGTCATTCCTTCACAACAGATCCCAAAGAGTCTAGGTGAATCAATCCCTATCCTTGCCCTCTACAGTCTCCATGGGGGTCCCACAAGGGTCCGTCCTATCTCCCATACTCTTCAACATATTCTTAGAACCGTTAGCAAAAGCACTAAACTCCACAAACATTCTTTTTCATATGTATGCAGGTGACATGCAACTTTAACTGAAAATCACCTCCTCTGAAGACTACACTTCACTCAACTCTACCCTGACGAATACTCAAGTCTGGGTAACTGAGAACTACCTCCTGTTCAACACCTCCAAAACTGAATTCCTTCTCATATCTCCTCCTAATCACTCCCCCAAGATAGACCTCTGGATATAACACCTCACCGCCTTCAACTGCTCTCCTCACATCATTGATTCAGCTAAATCTCTAGAAATTACCCTGGACATGTACTTGAACATGAAGAATCATATTAGTAAGGTGTGCAGGGGTGCTTACCACCAAATGAGGATACCTAGTAATCTCAAACTATTCCTTCCACAAGATGACTCCAAGCAGGTGGTTCAAGCGCTTGTCTTGCCGAGGCGAGACTATGGCAGCACTAGGCCCTGTGGCCTCCCCAAGTATACCATGGCCCCACTAAGGGCTTCCTTGAATACCGCTGCCAGATTGATTACGGGAACAAAAAGAAATTCTCACATATCCCCAGCCCTAAGATCTCTGAATTGGTTGCCCTACGAAGCAAGAATACAGCTAAAGATTGCCTGCTTGACTCACAAAGTCCTTCATTTCCAAACCCCAGGTTACCTGGTTCAAAAGCTAGAACTATCTAGAGGGGGTAGACCATCAAGAAGTGCAAACTCTCTCCTCTTGCAACCACAGATTTTTCGCAAAAAGATAACGAGGCACGGAGCTTTCTCAGGCTCGGCCCCGAAGATCTGGAACTCTCTCACACCGGAAGTCCACAGAATCTCCTCCACAGCTGCTTTCAAACAGGAAGTAAAAATAATCCTAATGAACAAGTTCTTGCCTTAAATGTTCATGGCTCGTCTGTTTTTCTCAACGCCCCTCTGACTACGTACTTTATTGGTCTAACATCTGGGTTGTCTGATATACCCTATTAAGTAATGTTTGTTCTTCTCCCAGTACGCCATGGTATTAGCTAAATATGATATTCTTTGTTACCCTTCTGTCCTTTTTCTTTACTATTTCCTACCCTTCCAAAGTGTGAAGCTCTCTGATACCCATCTGGGTCATGTTTGAGCTATACAAAACTTTATAAATAAAATAGAATTCAAATAAATCATCTCTATATCAGTGTCCACCATAGTTGTTATCTGGTTGCTCGGGTTCCTGGCTACAGGGGTCCTCGCCCTGGCATGTCAAGTTTGACTCTTCGTACTGGCGATTTGCTTACTGCTGGTCTCTGTCTTGAGTGGACCAGTGTGCCAAAAAATGATAGACTGGAAAATGGATAGGTAGTTACCAGTGGCTCAGATAAATTTACACATTTTAAAAGCTAGCAATAACCTCAGTGGGCACGGTAGGCCAGGGTACAAACAAATTACAGGATTATTATTTTTTATTTTATAACATCTCAAAACACCAAAGGTTACTACAAACCCTTTTCTTACCTGATGCAATTATTGTCTGTGTGCTTAGATCAGTAACTAACCAACATAACTAAAAATCTAATGATACACTTCAAAGCTTCAATTTAAGATTTTCAATGCTCAAAATAACATCATACAAAACCTTACATGCCATCAATAATAACTTCACTGATGGCATGCCGTACGACTTCACTATTGTGCCTCTGCAACATCACACAAGAAGCAAATTAGTGAACTTTTTCAAGCAAGTCTGCTGGGGGAGAAACTACATCTTTTACAAATATAAAGTATCCACCAGGATAACTAGATGGCGACAGTGGTCCACCAGGTGTGAAACTGCCTTTAATGCATTTAACAATATCTATCGCGTGAGAGCGGAACTACAACAGTTGGTACTATCATCTGTGATTTCTGCTGGAAAATTACTTGAGCATTCATGTCACAGTGGAGGCTTATTAGCATTCTCTGAAGTTGTTCTGGGGTACTATAGTTCCACAGTACCTCCTATAGCACACCCTGAATACTAAATCAAAAGCAGATCTCATATCAACAAAAGCTATATAAACGGGATCTTCTATGAAATTTTCTTCCAACACAGGATTTGGAAGCAGAAGATCGTATCTATTGTGCTAACCCGGGTTCGAAAGCCAGTTTGAAAGTTTGTTAGGATATGGTTGTTATCCATTCATTTTAACAGTTTAATATTTTCTGCAAGTTATCCAGCCGGCTTGTGGCTGAATAATTTGGAAGGTATATTTTTCCCCCTTTTTATGTGTTGTAATAATTTCTGCTCCTTTCCAAGTGTCCGGTATTTCAGCACCTTCTACTATTGAATTTGACAACATATTTATATAGGGAACCTAAATAAAAGGTTCTAAATAAAAGGTTCAGATAGTTACAAATCTCAGAGAATCCTATCTGGCCCTCGTTCTTTAGCCTTTTACTTAGTCTCAAAGCCTCTACTGTATCGTGTAAGGAAAACAGTGGGTGGTTATTCAGCAGATAAAATTCTGGTGTAGTTATACAATCACTCATAGATTCCTTGTCATTCTAGTTCCATCATCTTTCTCAGAACAGCAACGTAATTTTCCAATTATCCTAATCGGTTTTCATTTTAGTCCTAATATTACTAAATGAGGCACCATGGGCAGTGATGTGCCAAACTAATCATGAGTCATCACAATTTAGGGCCGCGAACATTTCCGCCCTGTTCTCATCCTCCCATGTTCTGTTACTATTCACCAATATTACTTTGTAGGTGCTCTGTGCCTCAATTATTCGAGGTTTGTTTTGCATTTTTAATGTCTTTAACAAATGTCTCTTTCCAATCCTTCAGTCTTTGTTATAAAATTACATGCTCTTAATCTCCTGGTGATTGTCAAGGATAGGAGTTGCTTGCCACTCCTTGCATGGTGGCTTGCCAGTTCCATGTGCATGGTGATACCAGTTGTGGTATACGCATTCCTCTTCTTCACTTGTCGTTACAGAATCAAAGTATTTAGGAGTAAACATATCTGATCATTTAACGTGGGCTGCTAAGGAAAAGAAATCCTGCACGGTACTGAAGCACAATCAGCGTCGATGCTACAAATGTTTAATGCCACGTCCTCAAGATCCACCTCTCCAGCTCTCGGTGTATATTGTGCAAAGGCGTTGTCGGGAGCACTGTATTCTGCAGAGACCTGGGAATGCAGCTTCACTGAATGTTACAGATCATGTTTCTTGAAGATCATCAATCAAGGTTCCACGTAGTAGCCCGCTTTGGCTCCTACGCCATGACTTAGATATAACTAGGATTGCCCATGTAGCAACTCTTAGACTCCTGATATGATATGAGGAGTGAAGGAATTGGACCACTATCGTAGGTCCCTAAAAGAGTTGAAGATGTGATGAAGCTGGAACGAGCTTGTGCAACACCATGGCTGAGTTGTATTAAGAACCAGCTCTGCAGGTTAAAATTGAGAGAGCTATGGGAAAATCCAGGTCCAGATACCAACCGGACGAAACCTACTGTGAAGGAAACTTACTGGGCTTTGATGCGGCACGAGAGTACAAGGGCAGAAATTGCACCTTTTTACACCACAAATGCGGTCCCGAATACGAGCACTTTATGGACAGGATCCAACCACTTTATGGACAGGATCCAACCATCTGCTGCTAAGAATTTCTACTTATGTTTTAGAATCCATACATTGTTGATGAAGACTTTTACTTTAAAATGGTCTAAGGACCCATCAAGAAATGACAGCGACCCAGTTTGCCGCTTTATAATCGAAACAGAGGACTACTTTCTGTTTCGCTGCCAAGTGTACCATTTGCCTAGGAAAAAATGGACAATACCACTTGGTCAATCGCTGGACGCAAGACATTATTGGCAAGTAGCAAGAATATTCAATGCAGATACTTCAGAACTAATCATTTTTGCTCAGTCATGGTTCTTTTTGTGGGCTCGGTCCTTATACAACATATCAGCATGAGACCTCAACTGAGAATTTGGGGAACCATATTTTAATCACTGTTTTATTGTATAATGTGGCTTTGGAATATAATATGCGAACTGTAATTTCAAGAAATTAAATATTGTTGCATGAGATTTTCATATGGATTTAGTATTTCTACGTATTTTTATTGTTGAGTTTAATGGGGAAGTACCCAGAAATAAACTTGTATGAAGTAATAACCATCCAGCCAACACAATAACAAAGAGACTGAAAACAGATATTTAGATATTAGTTAGGAAACAGACTAATCTAATGTATAGATTATGAAAGTGTGATGGAAAATGTTTGGGGCATTTCTAATATTCTACTTGTTCTACAATGCTCCTTATCTGAATGAGCATTGCTCGTTGCAGTGAGAAGTGAGAGACCTGCCTGTTCTTTTTTCTCTGATAAGAGTACATCAAGTATTACTCCTCCAGGGCAGCATTTCTCAAATTGTAGGTCACTACGTGGGTCACAAAAGTCCACTCAATAAAGATTACCTTAAATTCTGTATTTATCTTGTCACATGTGCTGCACTTCAAAGACAGAGGTCAAATGTCAAGCTATGACTTCTGACGAATTGCTGCTTATATTTTTGACATGGGGACTGACATTTGCAAACACTTCTCACTTTGCATCCAGAGAAAGAAAAGTAAAGTGAATTATGTGACAATCTTGCTGGGGAACAGAGTGTGTGAAAGGAAAGGTTGTAGCCCCACATTTTGCAACGCACAACAAAATTTAAATACCTGTAAAAATAACTGTACATTCAGCAGTTAGAAAAGCAAAAATGAAGCACTTTTTTAATAATCCTGAATTGTGATAGAAACAAAGATATGAATAGCATCAAAACTTACCAAGACACTTTACTTGGTGATGCACAAATGATATATATTCACTGAAGCCTTATTTCCATGTTATCATCAAACTGCACGTGTGTGTGTAAATTTTCTGGCCATTTCACTGGAAAATGTGCTCTCTGTAAATGACAGTGCGCCAGCACACGATGCTTCAGTTACTTTAAAAAAAAAAAACACCACCTCAAGTCCGTTACACATACTTGGTTTGTGACAGTTTGTCTTTCTAGAATTCGGTCCGTGGTTCTAAAAGGTTTGATAAGCACTGCGCTAGGGGGCCAAAGATATCCACCCACGTGTGTCCGCCCTGCCCACACATGGACTTGGAAGTCCATCCAACTTTAATGAAGTTCCCCATCCTGCAGCCCACAAGGATAATGACCCCACGCACTGCTCTGACCCCTGCACAGTGACAAGACTTTGGAGCTGAGGAACTAGGTTTGAGTCTCGGCGTCGGCTCAACATCCTGTGATTCTGGGCAAATCACTTACAGCTAGATTCATCAAGCTCAATTGCGCTTGCAAAGGGCCAGATTCTGAGAATCTGGCCCTTTGCGAGTGCAATTTTTGCATTTGGGATTCAACATCCCAAATGCAAAATTCGCTAATAAAGAATTCGCACATTTGCGAGGAATTGCATTTAAGGAATCTCTATTTGAGATTCCTTAAATGCAATTCATTAACCATTTTTTCATTGCGAATTCGCAATTTTTGGTCGCTATTTACCACAAAGTCTGACTTTGTGGTAAATAGCGAAAAAATAGAAAAAAGCACTTTAGTGCATTTTTCTCACTTGCATGTTACACACACACATGTCCTTTGGACATGTGTGTGCGCAACACCTGTGTAAATTTGCATATCAGGGGTGCTACAGGGTGTCCTTTGGACACCCCTGGCACCCTTGAATTCGCATCCTTATTTGCGATTAGCTAATTACTAATCGCAAATAAGGAATAACTTCCCATTCATTCCTATGGGCCTGTAGGCCCACAGGAATGAATGGGAAGTTATTCCTTATTTGCAAATAAGGAAGCTGTAGGAATCGCAATAAATATTGCGATTCCTACATGAATCCCGTTTTGCGAGTCTGTCATAGCGATTCCTTATGAATCGCTATTATAGACTCGCAAAACGGGTCTTTGATGAATCTAGCAGCATATCTTCCTGTGTTTACCAAAAATGAATGTGTCCTTGTGTAATGTAACTGGTGCTCATGTGAAGCTCTTTAATACCTTCAGGTCGAGCTCGCGCTATGTAAAACTGCAACAAAAAAAGTAGGCTTCTGCTACAAAATAAATGTTCTCAATAAAGCACTTTGCTGCTTCTTGGTGCTAGATCCACCTGTTCAAAAAGCATGAACTTCTCGAAGTTTACGGCCTCCTTTGCAGAGTCGTTTAACTTTTCACGAGCTGTAACCACTGTGGCGAGCAGCGGTGACCACTGCAACACGAAAGCTGCTGCTAAAAGAGTATCTCGTTTCTGGAAACAGGGGCTGGTGTGTGCTGAGAACCTGCACCCTCGCGACGCCCGCAGAACAAGAGTGAAGAGGGAAAGGGGCTTAGTTGAAACACCTGCGCGAGTCACGTGTAACTCTAGCCGGATACAGGAGCTGCAGAGAGTGCACAGGCGGAAAAATGAGCTTAGTGACAACTGCATTCCTGCTGGAAGAATGAATACTGTGTGATGTGCCACGCGGCACCGACATTCATCGCCTGCTAAGTCGTGATAGCGGCTGCAAAAGGCTTATGCCACTTCTTACCCGGCTGGGTCTAGACTGCATGTACTTGCGACCGCTGGGTAGGGTTCCAAGAAATATGAGGTTTAGGGGTGACTATGGAGTGGCGACGAGTGCCCAGGGGTAGTATGAGAATCAAGTACCCAGCTTGCAGGTAAGACGGTCTGGCAGCCTGCAGAATCAAGTACCCAGCTTGCAGGTAAAAGGGTCTGGCAGTCTGCAGAATCAAGTACCTAGCTTGCAGGTAAGAGGGTCTGGCAGTCTGCAGAATCCAGTACCCAGCTTGTAGGTAAGAGGGTCTGGCAGTCTGCAGAATCAAGTACCCAGCTTGCAGGTAAGAGGGTCTGGCAGTCTGCAGAATCAAGTACCCAGCTTGCAGGTAAGAGGGTCTGGCAGTCTGCAGAATCAAGTACCCAGCTTGCAGGTAAGAGGGTCTGGCAGTCTGCAGAATCAAGTACCCAGCTTGCAGGTAAGAGGGTCTGGCAGTCTGCAGAATCAAGTACCCAGCTTGCAGGTAAGAGGGTCTGGCAGTCTGCAGAATCCAGTACCCAGCTTGCAGGTAAGAGGGTCTGGCAGTCTGCAGAATCAAGTACCTAGCTTGCAGGTAAGAGGGTCTGGCAGTCTGCAGAATCCAGTACCCAGCTTGCAGGTAAGAGGGTCTGGCAGTCTGCAGAATCAAGTACCCAGCTTGTAGGTAAGAGGGTCTGGCAGTCTGCAGAATCAAGTACCCAGCTTGCAGGTAAGAGGGTCTGGCAGTCTGCAGAATCAAGTACCCAGCTTGCAGGTAAGAGGGTCTGGCAGTCTGCAGAATCAAGTACCCAGCTTGCAGCTAAGAGGGTCTGGCAGTCTGTAGAATCAAGTACCCAGCTTGCAGGTAAAAGGGTCTGGCAGTCTGCAGAATCAAGTACCCAGCTTGCAGGTAAGAGGGTCTGGCAGTCTGCAGAGATCCTGCAGAAAAATGCAGGCATGGATGAATATTGTTGAAGAAATCTTTCATGTGCCATAGGAAATTGCTAAGTGGGTTTGTTTGAGTAAACCCATGCCCTCAAATACGCAGTTTATTAAAATTTACTAATCTTGCACACTTGTAAAACACTTATTTGCAAGGTTTGCCAAAACAAGATATTTTTTATAAAAGCATATAGTAAGTGGCTATTTCCAAATCATGTATTTTCTAAATATAGACTGGTAGCCCGGGATACACAATTGGCTATGTTTCTTTTTGGTAAAAAGTAATAACTATAAAACCACATGAAAAGGCCCATAGATGTCGAAACTATCTACCAAATAATGTTGTTTTACAGACTAGCAACACTGAACACTTTCAAAGTGAATCTGGCAAAAAGTGTGTGAGAGTCAGTAGAAAGTGGAGGATGGCCAACAGCCTTGTGGATTAGGTCATGTTCATGAGGCAAGAGGTTGATGATGGTGAGCGGGGCTAGAAGTGCACTTGATATGAGAAGGAAGTTCACAGGGATGCTGTAGAAATATTTTATGGCTAAGAGGTTTTTCAAGAAAGAGTATTAAGTGAGGTACAGCAAAAACAATCCCTTGTTGGTGATTCTCTCGATTGAAGTTGAAGCCACCCTGGACCATGAGGACGGTGAAAGGGGACAGTGGGTCCAAGACCATGAATACTTCGCAAAAGGACGCACTATCTCTGGAGGCAGTTCCAATACAGTAGATACTGTAATATACAAGAAGAATGAGGAGGTTGACACTGCTATTACTAGGATTTTCTTTCGGGAGTGAGCGTAGGAGTGGCATGGTCAGTAAGAAGGTGTCATATGTAGTGGTCGTGCATGTTTTTGTATAGATGTTAAAGCCATGACCATTACTGAAATAACAGGGTGTTCTCAGGCCAGAAGCTAGCTAAAACTTGTTGTGTGAGCCAATTTATGCCTTTAGTACCTGCCACTTTGCCCAATGGATTTTGAGTTGACTACATCAAGGAACACTACTGACTGTGAACTGCAAAAATGCCTGTTTAATTACAACACATAGGCAGAAACATGTTAACCACTTTCTAGTGGACTTGGCTGAACAATTTATTCAGCATAAATGTCCTACACTTTGTTTTTATACATGTCTGATAAAACCTCTTTTTTTACACAACCAAGACATTTTTAAAATCACTTTCACTACTCACTGAACACACATTACCAGGTCCGCAGTATATTTGGCGTTGAAGCACACCAGGGTGGCATTCAGCCTCTCCTGGTGGGGCCCGATGATGAAGCATGTCACCAACTAGGTTGGTGAGTGAGGGCTTTATTAAGAACCTAGTTGGATTCTACTGTTGTGCTACACTTTCAAAAAGGTTCCCTCTTTTGTTGTTATGATCATACTCACCTTGGGGGACTGAGAGTGCTCCTTACATTACTTCCCTCCAACTCTTGTTGTTTTCAGAATATGCACAGACTCACATGTGGCTGCCAGCCAGATGTTTAGGACAGGAACTCAACTCATCAAAGCCATCGAGGCAGATTCGGCACGGGTGGAATGAGCATTCAGGCCTCAAGGGGGTTCCTTTTTGGCAGTGACGGCTCGCTGAGGGAGTGCTGTGGGGCCGAGCTGGGTAGGGGGGTAGTAGTCTCCGAGATACGGCGGAACGGATGCGATGCACGGCAAGTAAGGTATATGGTTTTATTTATTTATTTACTTACCTTACTCCGTTCCGCCATATGCTGGAGTCTACTACCCCCCACCCTGCCCCTCCCCAGCCCTGCCTCACCGCCCTGCAGCACTCCCTCAGCGAGCCGCCACTGCTTCTTGGCCAGGGTAATGTATATATTTATTCACACGCACTCAACCTGGACACAGTCTGTAGCTGCTCTGACTTCCCCTACTTAGCACCCAAAAAAGCCCACAAAGAGTCGATTGCCTACACAGTATTTCTTCGTGGGCTCCATGGAAAAGTGGAGTGTTCTCCTTCAATCGTGCATATTTTTTTTTTTTTACTTTTACAGAGTTTTATATAGCGCGAACTTGACCCGGCATCGGGTATCAGAGCGCTTTACATAGCACCAGTTGCGTTACATGAGGACACATGCATTTTTTGTCAGGCACAGGGAGATTAAGTGATTTGCCCAGAATCACAGGATGTTCAGCGTCATTGCCAAGACTCAAACCTGGTTCACCAGATTCGAGGTCGACCAACTCCTCTCCCCAAATTGCTATTTCGAGGGATGTAACAGGGGAAAAAGTCAGAAAGGATGATGAACTGGTCAGTGTGTTTGGACAGAAAAAAATAAAGGTCTGTTCTGGTATACGGACCGATAATAACAGATTCATGGTGAATAAGGGCAAAGAATATCAGACATGGCTCCCCTCCAACCTCACCCAAGCGGACTCTAAATGACCTGATTAAGCTGGAAGTTGAACTGACTTTTTGGCAAGGGGACACACTCCTTACAAAACTCCAAAATAAAGAAATAAATGCCTCCACAACCACTACTTCAGTCACTGAAAACATAAATATTATGTTCTGGTGCTCAGCTGTCCCCATCATATTATGCAATAGATGCAATGGATTGACACCATTCATGGTTACACATAGTACTACATTAAATCGCTATACACGCCATACTTAGGGCGAAGAAAATTGTTGGGATTTTTGTTTTTTAACACAGGTGCTCCATTTCAACGCTTGGAGCGTATTTTTCTACTTGAAGTTCTTTTACATTTATCCAATAAAATTCCTGATATCGCACTTAAAAACGATCGCACTGGTCTATTTTCTAAAACAGTAGTTTAAACTTAGCGTTAAACCTTGAGCTAATTCCCAGCCATATTTAAAGTAAGAATGCACAAATTATTTGAAAGTTTTCTAAAAATTTCCATTTCATTTCCAAGCTTTATTTCGATCATTGCAGACCATAAAAGCAAAAGATTAAATACATACATCACTAAATTTTAAACATTACAAAGTGTAGTCATTAACAATTGATTGTACAAATTTGTTGACACATTAAAAAAAAATTGAAATATAAAAAAACATTTAAAACAGTATAATCATGCTTTAATAGGATCAAAGCAATGGAAAGCGGAAAAGATAAATTTAGCAAGTGTTGGAAGAGTTTAAAAACTTACGACGTCTAAGCCACATGGAGTTAAGGAAACGTGACACAGCAAAAGCAATTGGGGGGTGCGTTCTGGTTCGCATAACTCTTAGGGCCTCCCCTATCAGTCTAAACCCCATCTTCCTGCATATTGGTAGAAGCCAATACCTTCTGGGTACATGTAACTTGGACAGAAGAAGAAAACGTGTGTAAGCTACTCTTCCTGACTCTCACAGGCAGCGCCGGACTGGGAACCACAACCGGCCCTGGCAAAGTGCTCGTCTCCCCCCCCTCCCCACTCGGGGGGATTGGAGGTGCCGCCAAGCTCTTTGCCAGGGCCGGTTTTCGGCCGATTTTGTTACAGGGCCAATTTTGCAGCTATGCTGCAAAAACGGCCCTGTAACAAAAACAGCCCCCAGGGGCCCAAAACCTGCCTCCACCCATGTGGCGCACCGGGGGAATGCCCGGTGCCCGTTATGGCCAGTCCAGCCCTGCTCACAGGCAGGACAGTCGTTAGGGAGGCTTATGTCCATTTGTTTGTAAATGCATGGACTGGCAGGCAACCCCACCTAAACTGGGCATAGAATTTCCTTGCCATGTGGGGATAGATGTCATCAAGAAAAGCCTCAAATAAATACTGTTCTTTAAAGTTAAAAAAATCAGAAGTTAAACAGCCAGACTTTATACTCCCTTGAAGTTCAACCAGTCTAAAAAATCTATAAGATTTAACTAACTCGAGGCCTGAAATGGTCGGGGACGCTCCCTCGGGTGGGTCCAGAAGTTTGGCCGGCCTAGTCTAAAAGCTCAGGAAGTTTAATTATTTAAGCGTTTCTGGACATTGCAAGATCATTTTCACTACACGCGAAGATAATTATCAATACATTGAAAACCCAGCTAAGACAGAAATGCTGTGCTTATAAGGTGCATTTTTGGCATCGTCTTAACGTTATCCAGTGTCGGACTGGCCTATAGGGAAATGAGGCAGTTCCCGAAGGGCAGGTTTGACAAGCATGTGGGCCCTTTTTTGCCTGTCTTATGGTATGCTGCGTCGTTTTTTACTGTCGATTTCCCTGACAATAAAACAAACATTGGCAGCACCAAACTCAAACCCATGCAGTCTTTCTTGCAAAATACTTACACATTGTGTCTTTACAATTTGCAAACATGGGCACCTTTTTTGCCATCTAATTCACTAATGGCACTGGCAGCCACGTTTATTTTGGTGGCCGGACCTGGTTTCTTGCCCAGCCGACGACCCTGCTTGTATCTTTTGACCTAAAAAGAAAATGAATGCAGACCTTTTCTACACACGTTTATCATTCTGATAAGACATACACAGTCAAAAGTTACAATTTTCTCAGACATGTGGTTAAGAGTAAGAACTTCACTATTTGTGGAGTTGCAAAGGTTTTCACAGATCGGCGCAAGGGTTGGGGGGCAACATCGCTCACCCCTAGCTCCTGCAGTCTTCTTGTGCGAAGGAAAGCTGAATTTCACTGCTCCCACATCCGAAATATGGTTTACAACGGCCTCATTGTGCTCGATTTCCAGTAATGAATGTAACCTCTTCCGGTTTTTATAAACTCGCTCACACTCTGACATGGGCACACAGGCCCCAATATGCAAATTTCAATGTCTAAAAGTCACTCAGTGAAAAAGCTGGTATAGCAAACCAGGTCAGGCTGTTTTTATTTGTATACAGTGCCAATTCGGCCATAGGGCGTTGGAGCGCTTTACATGAGCATCAGATTACGTTACACAAATGCATATGTGTTTTTTTGGGCACAGGCAGATCAAGTGATTTCATTTGCCCAGAATCACAGGTTGGTGAAGCGGACGCCGGGACTCTAACTCGGTTTTCCAGGACTAAAATCGGCAAATGAGGCCAGTAGGCCCCGCCTTCTCCGGATGCACACCGCATTTCTGTTACAGAATACACACGCCCACATCCTCCCCAGCTTATACCAAAGTATACAGAACACACTTTCTAGCCCTGGTTTAAACCGGTTCGAATTTGTCTGGAGCATCGTAATCAAATGCTTGATTTTGTGGGTCAGCAGCTGCTTTGGTATTTAACATCTGCTCCCATTATTGGGGTTTCAGTATGGAAAATGGACCCGAGGCGTGAACGTAAAGCGCTTCGATGCCTTGTCTTGCGTGGACTGTGTAAATGCACTTATAATGCAATACAGATTCCTCCCACAGTACTTCGAAGAGCTATGCAATTGTTCTCAAGATTGGGAAAAACATTGCAGATGACTTCGTTGCTACAGTCCTAGTAACGTTGCAAGACGAGGGTCACGGGGACCTGGCTTTGCAGTCCTTTTGTGTCCTATTACTTGATTACATTTTTGGGGGAAGAGTCAGACAGCCCAATCAGGCAGTGCCAGAAGGGCTGGTCGGACAGCTCAGTCTGTGGGCAGGGTTTTAGCTGTTTGTGGGCATGATGTATGATCTGCTAGGTCGGTTTTTAAAGCTGATATCCTAAATACTAAAACAAACATTGTCTGCAGCCAGCTCAACTCCAGGTAGCCCAACATACCTTGCAAAACACTTCTATGGCGCCTCTTTACAAGTTCAAACCTGCCCCACTATGCAAATATGGGCCATTTATTTTTTAGCTCTGTAATTCTCTAATGGAGGCCACTTTTATTTTGGCACAAGATGATGGACGGAATGTTGCACAATGGCAAAACATTCACCCCCAGTCACAGATCTGGTTTTAATCCATCGTTATTTTGCTCAACAAGCCACCCCAGTTCAGACATGGCCATATGCAATCAGTCTTGACCCTGTGCCTCATGGGAACAGTCCAGCCCGAACTGCCAAACCATGTCTTCCCTGGACCGGAATCAAGCATCCTAGGATGCTTGTTTCCAGTCCAGGGAGGACCTGGCTTGGCAGTTCGGGCTGGACTGTTCCCATGGGGCACAGGGTCAAGACTGATTTGCATATGGCTGGATTCAAACTGGAATGGCATGGTGAGCAAAAAAACGATGGATTTAGGCCCAGATCTCTGTACTGGGGTGAATGTATGACATTGTTCTGCATTCTGTCCATCACCTGTTGTTTTTACTTTTATTTTGGTGCCCAGGTCTATCTTTTGTCCCAAATCGAACTGAGTCTCTCTGGATAGGGCAGTGGGTTACTGAGTCCCTTTGTTATTTTAGGCTGAGGTGGCAACAACCGATCTACTGAGCCTTGGAGAAAAAAAGAAGATTTACAGGATGTGAACTGAGGGGTGGCACTTGGTGGTGCATGTTGAGTTTACCTGGTTATGTTGATCAATGATGTGGAAATTACGCGTCCCTTAGGGCCATGTTGAGATGAGAATGTCCCCTGGATGACATACATATACCTGTAAAACTGAGATTCTGACTTTTATATTGGCCCAGCAAATATACCAGTCTAGCGTGTGAGCTGTGGCTTGGGCCTGTCCATGATAATGCCAAGGTTCGGGCCTGTGCTGTAGCCTGGAGGTGAGCACCAATCATGCCCTCATAAGGGACTTGGCACTATTATCCATACCCCGGGTTGATCACATAAACCAGTGGTGGTAGAGTATCGAGTTATGTGAATTATTAGTCCTGACCTGACCGTTTCACTGCGTCGGTAGGACAGTTCGGCAGTCTAGTTACTTCACGCGTGTAAAGTTTAGCACAACACAAGATGGAGGGTGAATACAGCTTCCCCAGATAGTGAAAAAAGTGTTAAAAGTGGGAAGGTTTCCAGGCAGGGCCTGCCCAATTTTCTTTCCCTGACTTATGCATTAGGAAGGCTGATGGCAACCAGGTGCAAAGATCTTATGCTCTATTGACTCCTTGTTTGGGGAAATTGCTTTTTAGGGCCAGCCTCATCAACACCTGCTGTGAGGGCCATTGTAAAGACTGCGCTCACTGCAGCCAGAAAATGACATCTGAAAAGGAACCTACGCAGGCAGGCTGCTTACATGGCAGATCCACATTCTCTGGCAACTGAATATGAAAGTGGGACCCAAAACACCCCATTTTGTTTCATTTCCAAGTTCTTCTTGACAAAGGAAAGCAATTCTCCACAAAGCATTCAAAGACCTGCTGTGTAACCATTGCCCATGTCTGCATGACAACAGGTCCCATGCAGGACATGGGACATCACCTGAAATCTGTGTAACTTGCTACAGACGATGAGAGTTTGCCATGAGGCTAGTAGCCTGCCACTCTGCTCAGAGAGGGAAAGAGAGTACCTGGCCATGCAGGAAGAGGGAGTGCCCAGCAGAAGATGCCTAGCTGTTTTCCTGGCTTGAGGAATACCCAGAAACATCATCTGACTGTCATTGGACCAAAGCAGGAGGTGACCTGTGCCATGAGGAGCACCCGGTGCAGTTCCCATACTGGACAGCATAAGGAAATCAAGCCCGAAAGAAAAACTTTATTTCATCCGGCACACCTGCTGCTTGTCCAAGGGACTGGAGCTGCTGCTGTCCTATGCTGGTTTAATTGGCGAGGGAGCTGAAATCTCCACCACTGTAGAAGCCCTGTTCTCAGCCCACCTCTGCACAAGCAGGAGAGGAGGACTCAACTGAAAACAGCCTGCAGGCTGCAGCTGCAAAGACGAGAATCTGTCTGAAACCTGCGCGGAAGCTGTACCTGTTGAAGATGAGTACCAGTCTTTTCCCAGCCCGGAGGTCACATATGCCGAAGACAAGCACCCTTCGAGCAGGCCTGCTTTGCTGTTCAACCCCCATTAGCCCAAGCCACCTGAGTCCAATGTCACCAGAGCCACTGCTAAAGGTGCAGCTCTGGTTAGCTCACCTGCCAGCACCATGCAAGCCATGTCTCTGTGAGCAGGTAAAGCAGGACCTAAACATGAAAGACTTGCATGATTGCACAGAGGCAATCTGTCATAGGAACACTAGCTGTTGCCAGTGTGATCGCTTTTAATAAGACCTGTTTAAAATGATCTATGAATTATCCCGTAGTGTAATCACTAGTGAACTGCACCTGTGCCTAACCTATGCCTATGACTGTACTTTTCTATATATCACTGTAGACATTGTGATGGATTTCTAGAATGGAAGAAGGTATCGTAGTGGGTTTCATTATCGACTATAAATCGTAGGTGGGATTGCAGCCCAGTGACTGTGCCCCCATTAAACTTTGTAGTATTTCGGTTTGCTGTGATATTAAGGTACTTTACCTTTGTTTATGTCAGCTCTGGGCTAGACAATATGTTATTATGTGGTTTGACTGACTGTTGAGTACTTGCTCCCTCCAGCAGTTGTGACTTCGCATGCCGATGATACACAAATGATTGTATCATTGGATAAAAACACCACAAGTGCAGAACAAAATTTCCAGAATTATCTGACGGACGTTTTTCGGTGGATGGACGATAACCACCTGAAATGTAATGCTAACAAGACGGAGATATTACCTATGGGGAAACATGTCAACTTTAACCCAAATAAATGGTGGCCAGAAGGTTCCACTGCACCGCCCAATTCAGTAGAAGTAGCCAGAAACCTGGGGGTCCTTTTTGACTCCTCTCTGTCCTTCGACAATCATGTTAGGAATGTGGCTGGCAGTTGCTTTAGTATTATTAAATCTCTAAAGAAATTTTCTGATTTCCTTCCTACCGATTCTAGAAAGGCAGTTGCAGTGGCCCTCATACTTTCCCGTTTGGACTACTGTAACGGTCTTCTGGCAGGGGTAAAAAAGGCCACTCTGAAAAAGCTACAGAGTGTACAACATGCAGCCGCAAGACTTGTGCTTAAATTACCCAGGACGTCCTCCGCATCCACGGCCCTAAAGACTCTGCACTGGTTACCCTTGCACAAAAGGATTCTGTTTAAAATCCTTCTAACTACTTTTCGAGCTTTTAACAACATCGGCCCTAGGTATCTCTCAAGAAGATTTACTTGTTACAAGCCATCCAGAGTCTTGAGATCAGCAGGTGGCAACCTGATTACCATGCCTAGGTTTCGCTACAAAACCAAGGGGGGGAAATCCCTCACGGTCTTGGCCACCAAAGACTGGAATGCCATGCCCATAGAACTCAGACTTCTCAATCCAGAGAGTTCTTTTAGGAAACAATTAAAAACTTGGATTTTCAATCTTTCTGATGCATATGTAATGTACGCTATCTAACTCTCACGGTTTGTTGCCTCAGATGGAATGGAATGGAATGGAATAGGTTTTTATATAGCGCGATAGTTACCCGCAGGCGTCCCAGCGCTCAAGCCGAAGTACAAGAGGGTTAGGCAGGTCGAGGTTTATCTGTTAAAGAGGAAGGTTTTTAATTTTTTCCGGAAAGGCAAGATGTTGGGTTCCGACCGGATGGAGAGAGGAAGGGAGTTCCAAAGCCTTGCTGCATTTGTTGAGAACATTCTTCCTCCACTTCTTTCTCTTTTAAACCTGGGAGTGGTGACTTGAAAGGCGAGAGTCGACCTTAGCTGTGTGTTGGGGTGGTAAGGGGTAATCAGAGCATGATTGAGGATTGCTCCCTTTCTCCAGTAAGCACGGTGGGCGATACACATGCATTTGAAGCTGACTCTGTCTTTTACAGGTAGCCAGTGCAGGGCTCTGAGTTCGGTTTTCACTGATTGCCGACGGGGGATGCGCAGAAGAGTTCGAGCAGCGCAGTTTTGAATAACCTGCAGTTTTTTCAGGGTGGATTCGGGGGCTCCTAAATATAGGGCGTTTCCGAAGTCCAGCCGGGAGAGGATTAGACCCTGGACCATGATTTGGCTGGCCTTGAAAGGAAGGAGAGGTAGGATCTTTCGTAAGAGTCTAATTATGCTCATGCAGGTGGCTGCTAATTTGGTTGCCTGGTGGCCGAAGGTTAGTGCGTTATCCAGCCAAATGCCCAGGCTCTTGATGGTGTCTCTGGCTACGGGAGCAGGGCCTAGTGCTGGCGGCCACAGTGAGTCAATAGATTTTTGAGGGGAGCTGCCCAGCACCATTAGCTCAGTTTTATCGCCGTTGAGCTTTAGGTAAGACTGGCTCATCCAGGAACAGACTGCTTCCATACAGCCTCTGAGATCACTGGAGTAGGAGGAGGGATGGGTAAGGGTAACTACCAATTGCGTGTCGTCGGCGTAAGACACGACTTGAACGCCAAACGGGCGAATTATTTCTGCAAGGGGGAGCATGTAAATATTAAACAGTGTGGGGCTCAGGGACGAGCCCTGAGGAACCCCACAACTGAGCAGTTTACTGGGCGATGTGATCCTGCCCTCACAGACTCGGAAGGAGCGGTCAGAAAGAAAAGAGTGTAGCCAGGCTGCTGCGGTGGAGGTAATTCCTAGTTCTGACATTCTGTGACATAAGATGTCATGATTCACAGTGTCGAAGGCGGCACTGAGGTCCAGTAAAATAATGTCCGCAGTGCCACCCTCATCCATAATCCTTCTAGCTCCCTCTGTCACTGCTAGTAATGCAGTTTCCGTTCCATGCATAGGACGGAACCCAGTCTGTGAGATATCCAGGGAGTTGTTTGTTTCCAGGAATTCAGTGATACATTTGTTTACATGTTTTTCTGCAATTTTTGTAATCCATGGTAGCAGGGAGATCGGACGGTAGTTTCCTGGATTCATCTGATCTAAGTTAGGTTTCTTCAGGAGGGCTTTGACTGTGGCCTGTTTCCACTTCGGGGGGACAAGTCCTGTTGAAAGAGAGTTGTTAATCAGATTCTGGATAGTAGGGAGGATGGTAGGCGTGATTGTTTGTAGGAAGCGAGCTGGGGCTGGGTCACTAGGGGATCCAGACTTTACTTGCAGCATTATAGTTTCTAAGCTGGTATGCTCCAAAGGTGCAAAGGATGTCAGGTAGGTAAGAGGGGTGGGTCTGGGATGATGTTGTTCTGGAAGTGGATGAGGAATGGGGGGAAAGGAGGAGTATATCGTTGCTATTTTATTGTAAAAATAGTCAGCCTGCTCATTGCAACGAGATTGTGCGGTCAAAGGGTCTGGTGGTTTGTCCGGGAGTTTGAGCAAGCTTTTGGCGATCTGATAGATCTCCTTGGGTTTGCATGCTGCTTCGTTGATCTTATTTTCAAAGAAAGAGGCTTGAGCCTTTTTTATCATGATTTTATAGGTTATTATGGACGCTCGATATTCAGTTTTGCTGGTGTTTGAATAGTCAAGGCGCCATTTACGTTCCAGTTTCTTACATTCTCTTTTTAGGGAACGTAGTTCCTGTGAGTACCGAGGAGCATTTTTTGGTTTGTGTTTGGATTTCATGATTTTGTGTGGAATGATGGAGTCTAGGGAAGAGGAGATCCAGTTGTTAACGTTGTCATTACTGACAATAGGATCAGGGTTATTCTCTGGAACAGAGGATTCCAGTGTGGAAGTCCACAAGTTGGTATTAAGTTGAGTCCACTTGCGGTCTCTGCTTGGGGCAGGAAGAGTTAAAAGGCAAGAACCTGGTGGAGTCCATAAGAAAGGAATTAGAAAATGGTCTGTCCATGGAAGAGTAATGGGTGGGGTAACTGTGAGGTGGGTGCAGTTACTGAAAATGGGATCCAAGAGATGCCCTTTTTCATGAGTGGGTTGTAGTACTAACTGAGATGCCCCGGAGCGCCAGGATGCTCCTTTCGGAGCGGCAGTTAGCGCTCTATAAATATCCCATACAAATACAAATACAAATACAGTTCCCAGTCAAACCTTTGACTCCTCACCCTTGCTAAAAGTCAAGTCCGGATGGGCAGCACATGGACCAGTTTGCAGATCAGTAGTAAGATGGACCCCAGGACAACTTCATCACCCCCACAACTACAGCCCAGTAGATTGTCTCTGCCTTGTGACCACCTATCTAGCTCTGACAGTTCCCCTTCTGCCCAAATGGGGCCAGTAGCAGTTGATAATGGCCCAATGGGGATTACACGATTCACAGAGTTTTTCAAAAAGGCACTTTGATTGCTCAAAAAAGGCAAAACATGCTGGGGAGAAAACACACGAATGACAAAACCCTTGCTTTAATCTGTGCATAAACACCAATTACACACTACTGCCCATTACCTAGTAATTGGGCATAAATATCCTACCAATAAATTACAGATGCCTGCCACTCCTGTGACTCAGAGGTAGCGGCCTGGGATAGTGGCATGAATCTACTGTCGCTTGTAATCAGACACTTAGTTAAAACACTGCAGCTGGTAAAAGGCAAGGAGGCACAGTTCATCATACATCGTAAACATATTTGAAACCCTAATAGGGTAGATGTTGTTTCTTGTCGTTTTTTTCTTGTACTAAAACAAGGATTTCAGATTTGGATAGTACAGTCTTTTGTTTTAAATACTTAAAGGTGAAGTACAGCAATCTAATAACCCCAGACACATATCCAGCTATCAAGTGGTCGCTTTCTCTTCATCCCTGGCACGCATTATGCTTGTCATGCTGCTTGGCGGTGATCATAGATTCAGAAAATAAAAGACTTGCCCCTTTAATTTACTGTAGTGAACACTTAGAACTCTGGGCTTTTCTGCTCTGGAAGTCATTTTAGTAGATATTTTTCGAGTGTTTAACCATAAAATGGACATCACTGAATGGAAGAAATGTTTAGACGAGAGGGAGATCACAACTAGTTTGACCACTCACTTTCTTCCCTGATAACCCAATATAAAAGTGTACTGTCCATAGAATATTTAAGGTGACCCCTCGTCAGTAATCTGTGTCAAGGGATGTTTACATTAAAACTGCTGTCTGATTGGATAATCATACACAACATCTCCACCCCGACTTAGATAGACAACCTACTATTAGCTTCCATCTTGACATGTGGCTTGGCATGTGGAATCCCTACAGCTGTTCAATCAAACAGCACTTAGTAGAAGCTGTGGAGGGCAGGTCTGAGAAGTGTAGATGTGAACTGGAACTGTTGAGCTCAGGGTGGGCTAGCCAAGGCACTCACACTTCATGCATGATGGAGAGAAATATTAGCCTCAAGGCACACCCCGACATTGGACCCTGTGTCAACAGCAGACATGCAACACGGCATTGGACCCTGTGTCAACAACAGAAATGCAGGTCAGCTGGTCCACCACCTTCAGCACCTGACAAAATTTGATTATGGCCCCAGGCAGCCCTGGTGCCTGGTAGACAAAAGGCAAGATGTATCAAGACCCTGATAACAAAACACCAATATTGCAGGCTGGACTCCAGTGTTGACTGTCTTGATATTTTTATAGCTGCAAAATGCCTCCGATTGAGGGCAGGTGAGACCACTGGGGAAGCTTGAAACAAGATTGACAGATAGCATGGCCAGTAAACTTCTAAGCGCAGTACTATCTTCTTTGGATCTCTTAGCCTTGGTCTCCAGGGCCCGGGCAGGTATTGATAAGCGCTGGATCTCATGTGAAAGAGGGCTGTGAGGCAAGATATCAGTATATAGGAAGCATTGAGGACCAGAACTGAGCTTTCATCATGCCATAGTGAACTTGGTGTTGCTGCTAAGCATGATAATGTCCACAAAAGGGGATACGATAGAGAAGCGGTGTCTTGCTTAATGGATGGATAGTGCAATTTTGTACATGTTCCATTTGATTAAAGAAGTGGGTGTTGTAAGTGAGGGTCAGAGACGATCCCAAATCGCTTTGCAGTGATATCACTCCAGCATAGCGCACTAGATTCACAGATATGTATTATCTATGGGGGAGTAGTCTGTGCCTATACATTGCTCAATGCATTGTGGCTGCATTTGGAGGAGTGACTGAGGATCACTGCCTACAGATTATCCAGCTGGTGATAAGGGCATCCAGGAGTGAGCAGCACTAATGCTGTTTCAGGAGTTAAGAGGAAATAATTACAAGCACCAAAATCTGCATGTTATGGGGATGTTTGTAATAAAATTCACACCTGAAAATTTCAAGCCCGCATGGAGTACGATAATTATCCCATAAGCCATGAAGTATTAACGTGCTACAGCACCTCAGCGCAAATAACATTTGGAATTTAGGGTAAAGTGTGATTTTCCTCCAGATTATGGTCTAGGTGGTAAGTAATGGGGAAAACGTTAGCAAATGGGTTTTCCAGTCGTTTATACTGTGCTATTGTGTGCTGTGCTTGGGAAATTATAACCTGCAACAAGCTGGTGGTAATTGCCTACACATTAACATGAACAAGTGCAATTTGCACCTAGCTCTAAATGAAGGCAAGTGCTAAAATGCAAGCACTAAGAAGCTTTGGCAAAGCCAAAGCCTGGGTTTATTTTAGGGGTGGGCGGAATTTGCGTAAACGCATTACGCAAATCTCCGTGAAACGGTAAAAAATCTCAGCGAACACGCAGAAATTCCGCGAACACGCTGAATTGCTTGTACGCAATGCTTTTTTACTGTTCGCGATCGCTGTTGCATGCTCGTGGGGAAATATCTCACGAACACGCATTTTGAGAACGCGAACAAGCAAAAAATTTCGCAAAGTCGCGGAACGCAGAATTTTGGGCAATTTCGCTTTCTCCGCGGAACGCGAAATTACCCAAATTCCGCAAGCGGAATGGAATTTGCGGCCCAGGCCTAGTTTATTTGCTTATGCATGTGACGTCAGCACATTAGAGCAAGACACAGAGTAAGACACATGAGAGGGACCAGCGATGAGACGATCGAAGGATCTATAGTTTTAAGTAGTCCTTCATGCAAGGCATGTACTCACGAGAAAGAATACACTGCATTAGGTGAGTATTGAATACTTTACTGTGGGGAATAAAGGCTTGATTGGCAAAGAATCTAGCCAATGACTGAAAGAGGCTGCTGAAAGAAAGCCAATGGTTCAAAAGGGTGGACTCAAATCTCACAAAGTATAGGGCCACCCTCTGGAGGAAGCTCGATGGATGGGGCATACCACCTAATCTCTTAAGTGCCATAATTTCCTCATATACAGAGACGTGGGTTCGGGTGAAAACCGCCCATCCACGGTCACAAGAAAAGTTGACACATACAGGGGATTAAAACAGGGCTGTGTTTTGGCCCCAATGCTATTCATCTTATACACAGGAGATCTAGGGAAAGCACTGGAGGCCAGTAGTTTGGTCCCTCCAAAAATGAGCACCATCACTTTGCAAACAATCCAATATGCAGATGACATTGTGAAAATGTAAAAACAACAACCCTCTCTATCAAAGATAACAGCCCCTCATCGGGAACAAAGACAGACTTTAATTACATCATTCGCTTTCCACACTGGACCACTCACGCAATAGCTAGGCTATTACCAGGGCCGGTAGAGAAAGATTCTCATCGCCCAAAAACCCTGAGTGTTTATTAGTTTTAAATACTTTTATCATGAATTTTATAGCTTTTGTAGTATGCACCTCGAACTTTAGCCTGTCTTTTCCTTTTATTGTGGTATGCTATCTGGTAAGGGCTTAGCATCTAAACAACAAAGAACTATGGGCCATATTATCAAGAAAGGGCGATAAAATATCTATGGGAATTCACAACGGCATATTATCAAGCCCATGATCGCCGCTTTAGCGGCAGTTTCCTGCCTATAAAAGCGGCGATAATGAATCGCCCTTTCTTGATAATATGGCATATCTTCATTATTATTAGTCAAATACAATGTATAATGGACTTTACATGCCAAGCAATTGCACACACTTTAAGATCAACTAAAACAAAGAATGGAGTGTGTGTTTACCTTGTTCACTTTGTTCACTGAATATACTCCCAGATGAGGCACTCACCCAAGTTGTTATGCAAGAAGGGAACTTGCGTGACAGTTCTAGCCAGCACAATGCACTTTATACTCCCCGCAAACCAGGCGAGTGCATACGTTGCTTATTTGCACACTGAATCAGCTTTCTTATTTTTTGCACATTGAACACTAACTTTAGATGAAATGTGTATTTTGTTCCATTTTAAGAATAAAATCTTTCTAGCTTCAGCTAACCTTAGGTATTATGCATTCTTATATAATGTATACTGCTCGGACTATGTCCGCATAATAAATTAATGTTTATCATGATGTAAATCAAGCATCTCTTATTTGAGAAACCGATTTATTTTGTCTATTTTATGCTAAAATTGTTATGGTTTTAATTAACCGAACAATAAAGATTACCTTACCTTACCTCACTCTAAGTATATTACAAATGCTACATGCATCCATTTTAGTACTTACTCGTGGGTTCAAGTTACAGCATTGGTGTTACTGGGATGCAATATTTAACATCTGTCAACATCCCGGTCGGGGCAAGACAGTCCTCAAAGATCTAGTCGTTTTGTTTCCATGGACAGAGTTTAAGTGCCCCTGACTGCCCTAGCAACCTCAGTAACACAGCTGCAGGTGCGCTCGGCGACGCTGCGACTCTTCGAGCCTTTAATAAGGGTAGTCGGACAAAGCAATTTCTATATGATCCACCTGGGAATGGCCAGTCACTGTGGCAACACGAACCACGCTTCATACGTCACTTACTCACTCACCAGGAACAGAGACTGTGTACAAAATGTCTATGTTGCTCCATGAATCTGCTTCACAATCTTACTAAACGTCGAATGGAGGCAGACAGAAGTTGGTACCAGTAAGTATCCTGTCTGAGTGAACCAATCTCACATACTAAAGATTTTTTGTGTTTTTGTCACTGTTACGCAGATGTTTGTGGAGAAGCGTGGCTCAATGGTTAGAGCGGCAGACCCTGATGCAGAGGTCTGGCCCGGGACCAGGGTTCAATTCCCGCCTCAGCGGCTCTTGGACTCAATCTCCCCGGACCTGAAAATTCTCGCCTCGGTGTCTAGTCTAATCATGGGTCCCACTCTGTGACTCTGGGCAATAGCTTGCTTAATCTCCACAACGGCCCCAGCAGCACTTGGATGCCTGGCTTCACCTTCGGGGTGCCCAGGAGTGGACATTTCACATGGAAAAGCCAGGAAGGGTTCCACAGCGGTATGAGTGCAGCGCCGGGACGCCCCGTCGCATGGGCAGCCATGCGCTTTACAAATACAACATTTATGTTGCAGTTACCGGGGATGATAAATTGGGGGTACTTTACTGACCATTTCCGTGCATAGGTAGAGAGCTAGAAGGGGGTGTTTCTGGAACTCACTTTAAAGACCTCCGACTACAATAGTCTGAAAGGTCTAAAGAGTTCTAGGGCCCCAGACCAGCCAGGTCCCCAAATCGTTGCTAAAAATTTTAACTAAATCGTGGGCAAGGGCTTTGCCTATGATCAATGACAATTTAATGACGCCCATAAGCACCCTCGTATAAAAGAATGGCCTGTAGATGAACTAGCAGGCTATAGATTGACCTCCAAGCTATACAGTGTGGAAAAGTCATTCTTTAAACACATCCTCATATTTTTAACATACTGGGAAAGCAATTTAAGAAGAGTGTTTACATCACTGGTCAACTTGTGGGTCTTTAGTATCTAGTCAAGCAAAACTTAAAGTAGGTAAGAGTGTCTTGTGCCCCTGCTTTGTTGACATCAAGTCGACAATCAACAATAGCAAACATTTGATTAAGTTACAAACCTAAACGAGGGGTCTGGACCTGCAAAATAATAAGCATGGTTCGGTCAATCATGTGGACCCAGATAAAAAACTACAGACATATACTTGCTAAGTAGAGCATCTGCCCTACGAACAGCCCAGTGAGGGTGTATCTTGGAATACGGATTATTTTGGCTGCTCTCCCACATTGTTCTGCTTGCTCTACAAAACTTTTGTCTGATCCTTCTGCAGGTTCTATTTCTCCAAATTAGGTTGACAATTAGCACCTTCACTGTTGTTGTAGGTGATGCAATATTACTTTATCAGACACCGTTCGGATTACAAATAGTATAACATGTTAAAAGTGTCAGCACCCTTCAACCCCTGGTAACTCAACTACAGTTAATGCCACTAAAACAGAAATGATGTATCTTTTGGGAAATTCCCTTAGCTTCAATGTAGTATATTAAAAGGGCAAGACGAGGAATGGATTGTGCGGGAGCCTCTACAATGTGAATTGTACCAGCAAGATCACACATTGAGTCAATGCATGTGATTTCAGATTGTACAGTAGGATGTGATTGTAATGCTTGCGTAGTAGCCCGAGTGGTCCCTGCAGGTCAGGCTTGCTTACCGTAATAACAAATGCAGAGTCATCTTTTAGCAAAGTAGAAATATGCAATGCATCCAATCGATGCATTCCGACCGTGCATACCTTTTCATTAAATATACTCCTCCAGTGCTATTACACTAATCGCTCAAGGCGTCACTTGCCAAAATGCAGAACCAAGGTATACAAGAGATGCTGGATGTCTTTTGTTTCTTCAGAAAGAGCATACCTATGATTCACAGTGCACCCGCCCACACACACCTGTTCTTGATATTTTGTAATACGCGGAGGGAAGCTGTAGTTATGCAGCATGACTGGGTTGTGTGATGCTCAAGGATAGGGGGTGATGTAGTGATGAGATCTCTCTCTGATGCATGGGCCAAGGAGCATGCTGTAGAGTGTTGAGTGTGGATGCTGTGACAATGTGATGTAGCTTTTTGGTTGCAAGGCAAATTGGAGAGGTTTGTAACTACCTTCCTGTAAATTGTGCTGCACATACCTTGTGACCAAGTGTGTTGTAGGTTATACACAAGAGTATGGATTGCAGATTGGGAATTGAAGTTCAGTGGCCGTCTGCAGGATGTTGAGGAATTACCAACTGGATCGGTCAAAACAATGCTGGTGGGGCAGACACAAAATGAAACTAACCAGGAGTGACAGCGGACTAGGCAACAGGTGTGCAGCTTATGCGGTGTACTGGCAGCTCATCTTTAATGCTCTGTCGTGTTTTAGCTGTGACATAACTTGGCTTTCACATGCCCCTTTGCACTGAGAGGGGCTGAAGGGTAATATTTGTGAGCTCCTCAACACGTGTCCGTATGTCTGCTACACAGGCAGTGGTGCCCCGCAAGTTCAGCATCGAAGGTCCAAACCGAACGTGCTCAGCACTTGAGCATAGGGACCCACTTGAATGTACGTCCAATTGGCATATACTCTCATATGTGATGCACCTGAATCCACTAACACCATATGGGCACCAGTTGTGCAAGTGTGTAGCCGGCACAGTGGAAGACTTTTAGCCTTCCCAAACCACAACACGCGTAGGACACGGATCAGCGACACGCATATTATGGACCTTGATCGGCTTTACACATTGCGGAAAGTGCACAACAATAACCTACATAATGATTTCAAGTAAGAGTTAGACATCACTCAGAGCAAAGATGTCAGGAGACATTGCATATAATACAGTCAAAATGGGACAATCCCATGGATAAGTCATTACCGCCAACATCATCTTCAGCAACGCGAGATACAGTTTAAGAAAAAGTGTCTTGAGCCATGACCCTGGACCACTCATCAAACCAATTTTTCAAGCAAACAAATTTGAGGAAGAAAACTGATCTGCCCTTCCACTACTGGGATAAATATTACTTGGACAGTACGTTCGCTGACTTCAAGATATCAAGTAGACTGAAGCCTCCAAGATGAACGAGAATTCAAATGTTCGTGAGGAGAATATACTCCAAGAATATGTAAGCTGGGCAGAGCAATACTTCAAGCTGGGCACCTACAACCTTGCCTAGTTCAATGTGCTTTTCATCCCTATGTTTTCACAAACCAAACAGACGTGTAAATAAACCAGCTCACATATGGAGCTCCCCTTTTCTTTGGTGGGGTGGCAGGAGAGGGTGCTCCTTGCTTCCCTCTCAATCGAGGACGTTCAGCCTTCGATCACAGCAAACGGTGCTCCTTAACTTGGCAAGCACAAACTCACTGAGAACTGGCAAAAGCTGGGCTCTCACTAGTGTGAAACGTCTTAAGGCTGTCCAGAAATAACATACACTATAAGTCTATTCCAACAAAAAATGTGTGTGTGTATATGTATATATGTATCTATATATATAGCCTAAATCAGTCTTTAGTCCAATCATGCCCAAAGACAACATAGACATTTTTTCGGACAAAGTGATCAGAGATCTTAAGGAGCTCGCTATCATGAGCAGCCGAGATTTTACAAAATTGAAGCACAATCAAAGAATAGAATATTTAGCGGTCATGAAAAAAATCAAGGATCGCACTGACATAATGGTGAGATGGTCCGACAAAAGGGGTAATGTGGTCCTCTGGCCACTCGAGATGTACCACAAGGAGGCAATGACTCAATTGCAGGACAGAAATTGTTATGGCCGCATAAGCACCACGAACATTGTCAGCATACAAGAAAAATTCCACAGATGCCTCTATGACTGGAGAACAGAAGGACTACTATCTAAGAACGAGTTTGAATTTTTGAAAAACTACCCAGTCACCCCCCAACTTTACCTGATCCCTAAAGTACACAAAAACGCACAGTGTCCCCCAGGAAGACCCATCATATCGTCCATAGGCGGACTCTTTGAAAATACGAGCAAGTACCTTGACTTCTTTCTGCAGCCATTTGTTAAATCTTTACCTGCTTACATAAGAGACACAGGAGATTTCCTGACTAAGATCTATGATTGTACTTGGTTTGATGATTATGTCTTTATGACACTTGACGTGCAATGTCTTTACACCAGTTTAAGGCACATTGATGGCCTCAACGCAATGAAGCATTTTCTCAGTACCCGCGAGATAGGCCTGTACCAGCACACCATCATGTTGCTTCAGATGACCAAATGGTGTCTGGATAACAACATCTCACATTTGACAGACTGTTATATAAACAAACACAGGGCACAGCCATGGGTACTTGCTTCGGAGCCCGAGCACGGAGCCAGACAGGAACTGGACTTCCAGACTTATCCGATCCACAGCCACAGCAAAGCTGAGACCCATGGAGGCGACGAGAGACGTGGGACCGGACATCTTGGAAAACCTGCTTATTGCTAATTGTGCAGCTTCTGAGGCAGCCTCGAAGTTGTGCATTGGGGATTGAGAAGCCCCAGCCCCGAGCACCTTTTGCACCGACGCACAGCCCTCCACATTCACAGAGTGCCGCGTGGGGCCTGCTTGTGTTTTTGTGCTCAACGCGCCTTTCCGGTCACTTGCCCGTTGGCAAGTGGCCTCTGGGAAGGCGAACCTTTGAACTTGCACCGCTTGCCTGGTTGCTCCAGGCTTGCTCCTGCTTCCGTGAATAGGAGAAGCCCCCCAGACCTTGCTGGTCAGAACAGAAGCCCATCTTCGAGTCCTGCGTGGGTTGCATTTGCCAAGGCCTGTTGACTCTGATCCGGAAGCCGACACCGCCGACAGCGAGATCCTTCGTGGGACAGTCAGTATCCAGCTCCTGGTCGTCGCCTCCTGGTGCACGTGGCTGCAAAGACAAGCTTTGCATCTTCACCTGATCGCATCCGACATCGCCTGGTTCCTTCCTGTTTCCTTCCTTGTCACTGGCTAGTGACCCAGACTCTGTCCCCTCTTCTTTCAGGTACTCTTCATCCTCGATCCACCCTTGGATCCAACTGGACATCTTCCTCCTGGTTGCCTGCAGCATCTTTTTACAGGTCTCCATAGGATTCAGCGACGAATCCCAAAACAACTTGACACCTATGCACCCGGCTCCTGTGGGTGAGGTAACGCGAGTACTCCGGTGCTCCTGTGGGTATTGACTATCCAAGTGTCCTAGTTTTCAGAAGCTTCCTCCTAGTCCATCCAGAAGTATCCTAAATCAACTAGTTTCTAATCTTTACGTTCCCATTGTATCACTATGGTAACTCGCGTGTGTGTTTAGACACTGCACACGCATCCAGTGGGGCTACTGCTTCCTAACCTTTGGTAGTACAGCGTAGCCCCAGCGATTCCCTAGGCCCTAGGCCTACTCCCTGTTCGCGACATGGTTCTTATACCACTATTTTAGTATATGGTTTGCAACGCCCCTAGGTCTCGACTATATTTTGTGCAACTTATTGTATGATAATTAAGTAACTTGTTATGTACTTTGGCCTCTGACCTCATAAAGAGTTCAGAGGGGTTGTGTTAGTAATAAATACATATATATTTTATATATAACTTGAGTGGTGTCCATCCATTTGGTATTCAAGGGGTTACATATGGTAAAAAAGCTGGCTTCACATGCTCTCTGAAGTTTTAGCCTAAGACTGCTTTGTCCATGCTACCACTAGGATAGCTGGTCTATAAGGTTAACTTTACAACCATCACCATAAGGATTGTTTGGACTGATACAGGGTGCCCACTAGAATAGTGGACATCACATATCAGGCCAACTTCTCACATCCACCTCTAGCTTACACCTTTGTGAAACATTGTAGCAGTGCATTCCCAATCCCTGACCCACTCACCCCCTGACATACGTCTCACATGTATCTACACCTAACACATAACTAACCCCCCTTCACCATCCACGTAACCTTTCCCAGTATTTTCATCTTTGAAAATACGGATACTCATGCAACTCTGTATACCGACTACCATAAACCGCAATCACACAACCACGGGCACCCTCAATGGGCGTCCCTTTGGCATTACAGACCTGCGCACAAAAATTATTTGTGTAAACTCTACTGCCCACTTGGGCACAATTCCTTCGCGGAACGTTATAAGGAACATGCCAGTATAACTTAGGACTACCTTCCTACACAATAACATAAGTAGGGAAATATTACCTACACACACAACCAAATAGGCATGTGGTGAGACACATATGTATTTAATTGTTATTTATTTTTCCAACACTTGTTTCGTTTTGTCACAGTTTAAAAAGCGTATTCAAATTTGTGCCTTATTTAACAAATGTGTATACATTTACATTTATATTTTAGTGATTTTGGGCCATATGTATCATTGAAATTCGCATTCGCAAACGCCGAAATTCGCAAAATTTCGGCCATTGCGAATGCGAATTCGCAAAATGATATGTATGAAGGAAATCCCGATGCAAAATAAGGAATTGCTAAATTTGCGATTCCCTATTTTGCGATTGCATTTAAGGAATCGCTAATTTTGCGATTCCTTAAATGCAATGCAAGAAGGCCAAAAAATTTGCTAAATGGCCTTAAGGAATCGCAAATTACCACCAACTTCTAGTTGGTGGTAAATTGCGAATTCATTGAAAAATGCACATTTTTGCATTTTTCAAAGTGCCATCTGACGCACATTCATGCCCTTAGGGCATGTATGTGCACCACATGTGCACCTATGCTTATTTCAGGGGTGCAACAGGGTGTCCTTTGGACACCCCTGCACCCTTGAAATTATTCTCAATTTGCGATTAGCAAATTGCGAATCGCAATTTGAGAGAAAATTCCCATTCCTTCCTATGGGCCTCCTGGCCCATAGAAATGAATGGGAAAGTATTCCTTAATTGCGAATTTGCAATTTGCGAATTCGCAAATAAGGAATATCAAGAAATCGCTAAAAAAATGCATTTTTCTTGATACATACCATTTTGCGATTCTGAAATAGCGATTTCTTATAAATTGCTATTACAGAATCGCAAATCGGTTCCTTGATACATATGGCCCGTAGGTTCTTCTGACAATATCCTTTGGAATGGAAGAAATACTGCACAAACTCACCATGACAAGCATTTCTTGGTTGTATGTATTTTTTCCATTGCTTTGGTTGTGAAGTCGGTAACCATGACAATTCAGTTTCGTTTACACCTTCTTTGTTTCTATAATATACTGCACTGTAGTGAGTAGCGATGTTGTGAGCAAGGCGGACACGTCCGCCGAAACGCTTCGTCCATCACGAAAAGGAATAAACACTTATCCTTCAGAGCACCACAACCCACGGAGTCAGCGCCTGTTTTTTCATTGTGCAAATTAGGATTGGCATCAATATATAAAGCTATACCACTCTCAAGAGCTCTAATTAGAGCGAAACACTCTGTCAGAGGTTGCTTTTACTCATTTCAGGTTGGCTTGATATGGTATTTTACCAATTCAAAGCTGTAATACTGTGCCTTGAGTGCTAAATGACTTTTGTCATTTTACAGCTCGGCAAGGACAGCACTGTGCTAGTCCTTTGCTTAAAGACGTTGCTGTAGAAATGGCAAAAGACTTTGCCCTTTTCTATCTCGGCGTGGATGGCACTGTGCTAATCTTATGCTTAAAAACTTTGATAGAAAAACAGACATTTGAGGTGAGCAGATCTACAGTGTCGCTGGTGTGGAGAATGCTCTAACAGGAGCTGCTTTCCACCTAAACTGGAGAACTACCCAGAGTTCTCTCCTTCTTTTTTGCATAATTTATGCGTCACTCTATGCCTGAAAGGGTTTTGTTTTGACTTATACTGGGTGCTCCCTTGTGTCTGGACAAAGCTATACCTCTCTGAAGAGCTCATGTCCTATTATAAAGGGTTACTGGTCCCACATAAATTCCATTCTTTCGGAGGTGGTGGGTAGAAGTGTGCTAGCCGATTCCAGAATGACACTTTTGGGGCTCAAGGACGAGTGGGGGTGGGGCATAAGCCATCTGTACCCAGGTGGCACTCAGACTCTTACTTGCCAAATACGACATGGCACAGCACTGGCGCTCCACCAGGGCTCCCCCTGTGCAGGAATGGATACACAGGATGAACTTGTGTGATCGAGTGGAAGAATATGTTTATAAATCCTGGGGCTGTTCCCAAAAACCTATGAAACTATGAGGCATGTGGTTAAATTACTCTCTAATGAGACTGGAGAGAGGACCGCCAAAGGACGTCTCTCCCGTCCTTTGGCGGTCCATCAAAGTGTTATGAAGTGGCCCCCGTCATAAGCCACTGTTTAAAAAAATCAGCACTATACTCTCCAACACACACCAACAGGCAATTAACCAACAACGGATCAGCTTTAACAAGTTAACTGAACAAGTTAAGATCCTGTAGCAATCTACTTACACCCAAAAGTGATGGGTTTTAGCACTTGAATACATGACACTACTCAACACTTAAAACCAGGTTTCAACAGAACATGCTGCAACAACTGGCTTACAATCTCATAAGTAATTCAGGAGAACCTTTTATTAACTTTGTTAAACATTTAAAGCTCTCCTAAAATGTATTCTGTCCATTTAATGTATTAGATCCAAGGTTGCGCGATTTATAAACGTACCCACCCAGTGTGCGCTAATTAAGGTAAGTAGAAGACTGGGTTGCAATAAGACACTCATAAAGGATTGCCAATGTTCTTTTGTGTAACCCCTCTTCTCTGCCTTCTTGTCCTCAAAGGACTTTCTGCATAAGGGATAACATGAAGAAGATTCAGCATTTTTTAGGTAAATGTAATATCAAAACTACACATTCTGTGTTTCTCCAGAAACAAAACAATATGCTGGACAATGCGGCTCCAAATCTCCCTGTAGGCATCTTACTTGTTGATCGTCAGAAATGTGTCCAACATCTCTGAAGTGCTTACTGATCAGAGATCTATGTTCGGACAGAACCTTCACGGCAAGACTTCCCTGGCCACATGATAAAGTTCACATTATATGGATTACACAATTTACTCTGAAAGGGGATTTTGTCATAGGCATGGATCACCAGTTATCAGTTACCACCACTTATATACTAGAATGTTTTCATTAGAAGTTCAGGCATGCTGAAGACTGAAGAGTGAAGAATTCCAGAAATGCAATTACAGTGGTCATGAACTTCTCCAGAATCTTTGCTTGAATGGCTGTCTCTGGATTAGTGACATTGTCCTAATCAGGCTTCCTGGGACAGTGGGGCTTATAGTTTGCATCCTGCTCAAGAAAGTGCCTTCTAAAAGCTTGAAAGAGTATAGCAGATGAAGGCGACTTTGAAACAGGAATCTGTACTTCACTGAAACAAATCCTATGCACACTTTTCTGAAGCACTGAGGATCTTTGAAATCAGTACTACAACTTGCCGCTAGCTTATCCCTCTGAACAGAAGCGGATGGGGTCCTGGGGTACACGTCCTGAAAAACTGCATCAACTTTCTACTCTGAAGTACTAATGTGTGCTTTTCTTACTGCAACTGGAAAAACTGTATCTTTTCCAAGCTTCCATCAATTAAACGAGGCAGCTTTGTAGTAGCAACTACACACAAAAGAGGGTCCATGGGAAAGTTTAAAGACCCTAACTGCTAAACCCCTATTACTACATGACACCAACAAAAATTAGCAGTGAGTCTAAGTTAACCAAATATGTACCCGAATAGACAATGAAAATATAAGGGAAAGGTTACCACTTGAAACAAGTTCCCATCAGTTCACCATCGAGACCGCCCTTCATCATCTGGGATCTCTTTATAGTTCAAGATACTGCGGAAAACTCTAATGACCCGGAAAAGGATGATGTAACCAGGTCAATGGTAAATAGTTCTCAGTCATGGCCATCGTGGCCAGATTCATAATTAATCTGACTGGTGTTATAGAGTTGAGATCTCTGTTGGTCAATAATTCCTCAATAGCCTCTAAGGTCTCTGTCTGTGGGATGGAAGTGTATAGACTCTCAACATCAAATGACACCAAGATATCTAGATCTGCATCGAACACGATGTCAGGGAGAATCCTTAAGACATCTTTAGTGTCTTTTAGGAAGGTCGGCATCTCCCTTACTAAAGGCTGCAGAAAAAAGTCGACAAAGGTCGACAAAGGTTCAAGCACTGAGCCAATACCCGATATGATCGGTCTGCCAGGTGGAGGGCGTTGTGGCTTATGTATTTTTGGTAAAATATAAAAATACGGCATTATGGAGTTTAGGAGTGTTAGGGCATATATTAAAGTTGTTCTTTTTCCCTGATCACGACCTAATTTTAGAACTTTGCCTTTCCTTTTCACTTACACTTTTTCTAAAGCACTGCTATTCAGTTCCCCACAATATACACCATCTTCACTTCTGTGGTTTTAGAATTAGGATACCCATTGACCTGGTTATATCATCCTTTTCCGGGTCATTAGAGGTTTCCGCAGTATCTTGAATTATAAAGAGATCCCAGATGATGAAGGGCGGTCTCGATGGTGAACTGATGGGAACTTGTTTCAAGTGGTAACCTTTCCCTTATATTTTCATTGTCTATTCGGGTACATATTTGGTTAACTTAGACTCACTGCTAATTTTTGTTGGTGTCAGCTTTGTAGTAGCTCCAAAGAATATACATGGTTTTGCTAGATGGGAGTACTTTGTGGAATTTCTTTTCCGGAAAACCTGTTGAGAGCATGCTCTGAGAACCATGACAGTGATGGAGCTAAAACTGTATGCAACCTTTCAGAACGAACAAGCGGACCTAATGAAACTCTTGGAATCGTGTTAAAAGAAGGACCAAGTCAGGAAAGGATCAATCCACCTCCAATGTTTTACATTGAGCATCATCATCCAAAAGGCTTGCAGCCTATCATATTTTATGAAACTGGTTCAAAAAGTAAGACATGTTTTAGATGAGTCAGACAAGCCGCCATACCAGATACGGCTATCTGGGAATGATGCGCTGGAGAGGTTTTTCTTTATAACACAGTGTTTGAACCATCCAAGCCCCACGTTCTGTCAGACAGCATGAACACACAAACTGACATCACTTATACCCTATATCCACCTGAGGATACACATGTAGACTTTATGTTTTTGCAGGTTTTAAAACAGCTGATTTCCATTTTACTTGACTGGAAACTTTTTTGAAATGTTTCTTTTTCCCAAACTCATTAAACATGTTTTTCATTGTGTGGTATTTAGATATTGAATTGTTATAATTTTTGCTACTGTATATCTTTGTTAGGTTCTACTCCTGCTGGTCAGATTAAACCACATATATCAAGCACATTTTTGAAGGTCTTCCTTGCTCCTCAGTCCATTCTCCAAATGATTCCAGGATTGCCTTGGAGTAATCTGATTTACTTTTCTGTGTCACTCATTCAAGCTATTTTTCACCTTGGTCATAGCTCAGATAAAAACCCACTCTCTTAGCCTGTTAGGACCAACACCACACTATCATACAACCAGCACAGTGCCATACCTTGCAGGTGGCAAAATGTTACTCTCCAGCATCACTAAACAAATCCAAGGCATATGCCTCCTAGGCATAGCAACCCAAAGCTCAGACAGCATTGCTAAGTCACACACAACAGCACGTCACACACATTAAGACACACACAAATTCACTAACAGAGTTCCTAAGCCCACAGCAAACGGCCCCGAGACCATCACGGTTGAGTAGCAGAGCACACTCAAACAAGATAGGTATGTTTGGCAATACCCCAGTCCAGACAGTTCAGGAAGCTGTGTCTATGCTAAGAGGTAACGCCAGAACCAGACACATGTTATGCAAACACTTGTGGTTTAAAATGTAACTAGACAACTGTCGGGATTCAGTGAGTTCAGCAAAGCACACACTGTGAGATCAAGAGGCACATATGTGCATTGGGGCATCAGGAGGGAAGAAACAGGGCTCAGAATAAAACAAGATGCTTACGAATGCTTAACTCAAGGACCGTGAGAAAGAGACCGGGACTCAGAGATTGGAGAATTTGGACAACAGGCTGATGGCATTTGGGGGAAAAGCTACTGCATCCTGGCAAGTAGTACTTTCAAGTAATCAAGCCCTTTAACCGCATCGCTGAGGCGGCTATTCCGCCGCAGTGCTAAGGGGGCGGGGCGGCCCCATGCTGGTGACGTAACTGCTCCGTCATCAGCCGCGGTTGGGCTGTGCTCATGACGGAGCGGTTCCGTCATGGCCCCGCCCGCTCAATAGAACGCCCAGCGCAGGCGCGGAATCCGCACCGCGCAGGCGCGGCGGCCGGGCTATGACGGAACCGCTCGGTCATCAGCACAGCGCCACCGCAGCTGATGACGGAGTGGTTCCGTCATCAGCATAGAAAGGGTTAAGAAGCTTAAGTCACACAATGGTTCCGAGTCCCGCTAGGCAGTACCCGTATAAGACTTTCACCCTAAGCCTGGCGATATTTCATTTGAGTTCTTGTGGTTCGACTTCTTTCACCGGCTTTTCCATTCCAGTACCTTTATTGTTTTGTTCCCTTCTCAGTCCCTTGTATTTCCCACCTCCCATAGTTGTCTTTGATTCTTTGTTCCTTGCTTGTTTGCGGATTGTGTTTGTGCTGTGTTTGTTGACTACTTTGCAGGTGTGCTCCAGTGGTGTTCGGCTTTAATAGGTTCTGGGATTGGTTCATCACGGCTGGATCTTGGTGCATGCTGGTAAGTGAACCTGTAGCTTTTATTGCCTGTAATAATACCAGCATTTAATGCAAGTTTCATCATAACTCCAGGGTGCACTTATCATCAGGCAAGACAAAGTGAAGCCCAGCCTTGAGCTGAGAAGTGGCATCAACTTGCACCACTGGCTGACAAAATGTGCCTTCCCTCTTTTCCTTATTTTGTTCCCTCCTTTCCTCTGGGACCTGCACTAATGAATCTTCCAGTGTTTTAGGGGCATTGTCCATTGGAGGTGCTCGATTTGCACTGAATCTGCCTGTTAGATCCTTCAGGCAATTCTACTTGTCTTGAAACCATCTTAACCTCCGTAAATGAGGAACATCTGATGAAATAACAAGTATTCTGAAACTCAAAGGAGAAATACTGATTTTTAAATACACCAAGGGTTCATCAAGAATGGAAAAATACTAGTGAAATAGGAGATGGGTACAAATCCTGGAGAAATTATATTTTTTCCGTCCAACTTAGTAGGTGTATGTGATGATATTTGTCGATTGACCCTGTCAATGAGTGGCGCCTTCGGCTACTCCTGAGGCACAGCCTGAGTAGTTGAGCGCAGAATAAGCGAGTCACACATCACGGAACCACACGAGATTGCTGCATTAAATGGATACACCCGCTGTTGGTCAAGTCTCAGTCTCTAGGAGTTATCACCCTGGGGCACAATCTCACTGTTTGTTAAACTCAGCAACGTAACTTACTTGTGAAGCCTAACGCCTGAGAATCAGCATTGTTGTGCTACCCTCTGAACTTCCTCCCTCAAACCTCACTCATGTTCGGGGTCATGTGCATGGTGGCAGTGGAACTAGGGGTGCAAGTAAGCTGCAGTACCTCCCAGAAAACTTTCAAGAAGTTCACTTTTTAAATTAACAGGCCTTTGCATGTTGGTCTTGCAACGTGCCACATGTTTTCAAAAACAGACTGTCACAAGTAAGTAGGCTTCTTCTGCTCTGCTACTGATATTTTAACTTGGTGGTTTCTTTTCTTTTCTTAAGACTTAAAAATGAAGGTATTTTGTTACTTGACTCCAGGTTACAGGAAAGTATAACATGAGAGGTCTACTGTACGTCGGTTTTATGACACACAAATAAAACATCTGCATGGATTCCAGCCTAACCTTTTCAGGTATTTAAAAAAACATGTGCAACTTTAAAAAAACAGTGGGGCTTGTTATGAGACTAGAAGTGGGCGAATCTCGTGTACTTTTTTAAGCATAATTACATAAGGAGCATTACCCTGCTTTTTGAGCTATTTTATTCGTGCAAAATGCAGTGTTTGTGTTCAAAGCGGACTTGGGGATGCTTTCCGCGCTAAGAAAATAGTGCTAAATTCAACAGAAAAGGGACAGAAGCAGCTGCTCATGTTCTGCTCCTCTGTTTTTGGGTAGGTATTTTTTGTCCAAGATTACACAAAATCATGAGGACAGACAAAATCCTACAGTTTTATGGAATTTTTCATCACTAGAATAAAGCAAAACTTCTCGGGAATTATTAAAATGTCATTCAGGCCTATATGAGACCACGGTATGCACCCAGTAAATACAGCTGTGCTTCGTTATTTACCATCTGTGATATCACCTACCAATTCAGAACTGTACGCCTGGGAATGAGGAATAACATGGTAACAACAAAACTCAGAATATTGCTGAATTTCTCCATATAATATCTGTCAGGTTTTACTCATATATTTTTTTACATTTTCTCCAAAATGCACAACTAGACCTCGCACTATGCCTCCTTCCACTAAATACTACTAAATGCTGATCCATTGTGAAATACACTTGCTCTTTTAGTAGCATTTGGATTTTTCACAACTCTCATGTCTTCACTGGGTTGATGTTGCTGCCCAGAACTCCCCTCTCAAAAATGTTCCAGCACCATTCTTCAGCCATGCAGAAGAGTAGCCTGGCATGTTTTGGATAGGTGTGGCCCTCATAAATCACCCTGCGATTCAGAATAAATACAGCCAGCAAAAACCTTTGGCTTGGAAAACAAACATTTCCAGAATAACTTTTCTTTACTTCTAGTATGAAACAGGGCTCAACAAAGCTGTTCTTGCATGGATCCTGTCAAAAAATTGTAATTAGATGAAATCTTAACTATGTAAGATCATAATAAATATATGCAAATGTATTATATGCATTGACAGAGCTTGTCCATATGGAATAGTGCAGTCCTTAGGCACTATCTTACAGAGCTGTCGGCAGAAGGCCATCTTGATGGTTCAATTGGTATTTTCTGCAGCAGGAGATTTAGTGGGCCCTATTCACAAAATGTGGGTTTTTTTTTCAGAAAAGTAATATATATGGCAAAATTATACATGCTAGAAATTCACATAAGGATTGCTGGTAGGTGTATATGCTTTTCCAGCTGCAGATTTCTCTGCTTCCGCAATAGTACATCTCTGGCAAAGGGTGCGACGTGGATGCTACTAGGTACAGTTTGCTTTGTAAAGTTGTCAAAGTCCAGAAATATATATGTTTGTGGGCATTCACAAACACTGATCGGACACCTTGCCTCCATGAAAAATGCCAGAAAGTTACACCAGTCAAGAGCTAAAGTGACTTCTCTTCTAGAATGAGAAGGGCAACTGATCAGCCCCACATTTGATGGGGGGGGGGGGGGCTTTCTCCGAAAGGAAAACAAAAATATGCATTTGAAGAGTAGAGTGAGCTCCATTCCCCCTATGCCACAAGCTTTCCATCCGTACTTCTAGGAGTGTTTGTGCAATGAAAAAACAAAACAAAATTCACGTGCAGATGTAAACCCCTGCTTGTATTTTTTACGTTTATTGTCAGCGGTCAGGCTCGTTGTATAAGTGGTAAAGGAGAAAATCGTCTATTAACAATATGAGGCATTTCAACCTGCTCCTATGCCCTTTCCCGACTCACTTTGCTTTTGAGGCGAAGGGGTGGAAAGGTAGGGAAGGCACTAGTGATGAGTGAATGATTAACGAGCCGCCTCTTTGTTCTTCCAACCGGATACAAAACGGCGGTTGTACTACCAGTGTGTTATTTACATAGCACACAAAAGGGATTGAACAGACAGTTTTTATATGTATGGAGATTAGAAGGCATTGAGAGGTGTGGCCTGCAAGATACAAAAAAGACTGGATGGCATGGAGACACAGGCAGCAATGAGCAAACACAAGCATTGAGTGCTACAGTAAGTGGAGGAGCCCAGGTCATCCTTTTATATTTTTACTCCAACTTTTTGCATTTCCTCAGTGTGAAACATTTCTAACCTGGTGAGGATGCCCATGTCCCAATTCTAAGGTGGCACCAGGCAAAGGTAAGCGCTATCCGGTCAAGAAACATCCAACAGTTTCACTTGCTTGTCATCCCAGGGGGCTTCCAGTCTGATGAGCAACATGTGAGGTTGGTGGAGGTCGGATCTGGAAGTAACCGATATACGGCTGTGTTCATGTACTCCTAGTGTAAGGTTCGCCAACCCCTCCCACCCGGCCATTACTTGTAAATTCAATGCAGTTGTTGCAAAATTCAACCTTTTTCCCTACGCCCTCCGTATTGAGGAAAAGTGATGCCCCGCTCTCAGGGCTGCCGGCCCATATGCGTCAATTTGTTGTTGATTAAATTGCCGTGGTTCTTTCCTGGCTCAGGGTGAGTACCTTTGTTTTGTGTATCCTACTCCCTGCCAGAGGAGTTGTGCAACTGTTTGGCATGGGAGCGGAATCCACAACCTGCCCCTGGTCAGAGATTCCAGCACAGCGAAAGGCTGTAAACGAGGCTTCAATCATGGATGGCTCCTATCATGATTTTTACACCAGCACCACCAATGGATGAAGCTGGGACCAGCTCTTCAAAAACCAGAAGATGCCCAGGCTGCATACTTCCTATGGAGCTGCTTCGAGTAACAGCAGCGCCCATTACATAGGAGTGAAAGAGAGTCCAGGACTGGCTGTCTTTCTACCTCAGAGATTGTGAATAACTCCTGAGGGAGGGACAAACGAAAGTGGAGGAACATTTTCACCAGCATAGAAGAGAACCTCCAAAGAAGTCACAGTTGACGTGCAGGTTAGTTTTCAGTGAGTAGTGACCCTGCACTAACTTAACCCCTTGTGTGCTGGTGACGGAACCACTCCGTCACCAGCCACGGGCGCGCTGTGCTAATGACGGAGTGGTTCCGTCACGGCGCGCCGCCCCGCCCACGCGATTCCGCAACTGCGCGGCGCGTTCTATTGAGCGGGCGGGGCCGTGATGGAACCACTCCGTCACAAGCACAGCGCGCCTGTGGCTGGTGACGGAGTGGTCCTGTCACCAGCATGGCTGCGCCGCGCGCCCCCCCTCCCCCCCAGCACCAGGGGTTAAAGAAGCATAATCCCTTCGGGGGGTTCCCCCAGTCTTCCTAACTTCCCCCTTCCCTGCTGTTGTCCCTGCTGGACAATGGTCAAGGAGTGAATTCTATCTTCGTGCTCAATGAGTGTATCCAGAGAGCAGGGCCGTATGGGTTCCTTTTACTGATCCTTCTAGTCTAAGACTAAGAACTTGTCCCAAAAGGACCTTTATTAGTTTGACAGGAGGGTGTAGTTCTCCCATAATAACAGGAAATAATCGTTGCATGGCAGACCTTATTGTTTCCCATCTAAACAGGAAGGGCGTTGGAGGTAGACACTGGTAAATAACCAGAAGCAGGCATCAGAAAAGGAACCACAAGAGGCCAGGTTTGTGCTCATGGCAAATGCAACACACCCATTAGCCCTGTTCACTATCCATTAGATGAGTGACAGACCCTTGACTTGATAAGCATTGCTCAGTGGCTCATTGAGAATAAGCATTGATCTCTCTCTACATTGTGGTGATCCCAGATGGATTTCCTGTTGCTCCTTTCTATTATATTTAATGGCAGAAGCCAAAGTGTGCTGAGCTACTGTGAACTGTATTGACACAGACCATGCAAAAGAATATCCTGCGAGCGCATATTTTGCAGCCTGACCTGAAAAATGCAAACATGTGATTAATGATTCTGGAATTCCCCACCACTGTCAAATTCTCATAAACCCAGCCCCATAAACTCCTAATTCGCCTGCAAAGAAAAACAAAGAGACAACTTTGACATCATAATTTGTCAACTATAAGTGTTAGGCACTTTTACAACACCGCAATCAGTAGCCACTGCTCAGTTATTTTCTGTTATATTAAATAAGTTTTCCATAAAAGAATAAATACTTCTGGGTGGACCTTTATCTGCGTTATTCGTGATATCTTTCATTTAAAGGGCATTTGAGCCCAAACCATCAGCAACTCCGAAGCTAACCCAGTATTCTCAGCCTTGGCTATCACTTAAGAATCAAGAAATATAGGGGAGCCTTCGAGAACCTCTGCTCTCTGCAAGTGCCCAGTGCCCATAACTGTCCAAAATTTTGAAAAAAGCATTGACAAAGCCAACAGTTCTGGCCTTGGCAAGCTGGTGAAATGCTTCACTTTTTTTATTGCACAACTAGAAAACAAAAATAAAGAGAAACAAACCCTGTCACCACCTATTTTTTTTTAACTATAACAAAAACTAGCCGGGTACTAAATATCACTGGAGTCAAGATGGCGTCTGCGAGTCAGACGTTTCTGTGAGAGGCTCCGTGCTGCTCTGGTACCTGGCGTTTTTCCCTATCGGAGGCTCGTGTTTCTGGCCCGGATTCAGCTACGATAAACTCTCCAGTTGCTGATCGAGTGCCTGCGGCTCCCTCAGGTCGTTGTCGGGGGGGGCAGCTGGCGGCGAGCAAGGCGCTGCTAGCCGCTGTAGTTTCCAGCGCGGCTCCCGGCACAGCTGACAGTGGGTGTAGGCGGAGACGGAGGTTGATTTGCGGGACGTTGGCCGAGGAGCAGGCGGCGGACAGAATACGTCGGGGAGCTGCGGCAGAAGATACATCGTTGATACCACTGGATACAAACAAACAGAATATCGGGTACTTTTGTGGTTTTTCTTCTGCCGTTTCTTCCTGGATGTGACTTTTGCAAAACTTTCATCTTCTTAGCAAAGAGCAGCTGTATATAACCCCCGGGCAAGGAACGTTAGTTTATATATTTAAAAGCGATACGCTGCAAGGACTTGTAGTTGGCTTGAAATTACCGTAGTGCTACGGGTGCGGTGTGGGCTCCTCTATTGTTGACTTTTATAAAGATATCAGGCTCACTCTAATTTTCTCGATATGGGACCAAAAACGGCCCGGGGTGGAAAAACTGGGGTCAGTGGTGAGAGCCAGATTGGGACATGTGCTGCTCTTGCTGCGAAGTCAATGGCGGCCGGTTGCGACACGGGTGCTGGCAGTGGGGGACCAGTGGCAGATATACTAGCTACCCCTAAAATCCCACAAATGTTTCAAACAGCCTCAGCCTCAGCGACGAAAACGACGAGCTCAGTCGTTAGACCTTCTGACTCTGGTGATATGGATGGTGATACTACCTTAGTTGAGGCGCTCGAACAGCTGGTAGTCTCCCCTGGCTCGCTACAGAGCTCGATGACAGTATCGATACACGGCCCAGTTGTAACGCTCGCGGAGTATGGAACCAGTAATCTGGCGTCTGTGACTACTTTGGCAGATGTAACTGGGGCCACTGGGGAAGAAATGCTGGAGCCTGCAAGCAGCAAGGACAGTGAGTTCTACTCCCTCTCTGAGCAATCAGATGGTACTGACATTGATGGTGATTTAGACGAGGAGGGGGAGGATGGTTCAATGCTTGAAGGGTCTATCGAGACTTCACAAGACAGCACACCCAACGTGAAGGTTACCAACCTGAACCAGGATAATTTAGGTGATGTAATGGCTGACACGGACATTAATAGGCAGCTGGGTACTCCGGAGATTTCTGATTGGGCATTATCAACGGCCGATCTAACACCAGAGACCCTGGACACATCTGAGCAGGCCTGTGGTGGTTTGGGGGCCACTAATCAAGTGTCACTAGAGGCGATATTTAAGGCTATCTCGGAGCAGCGGCTTGAGGCCAGGGCTGAGCACTTAAAAACTCATACTGCCTGTCGTAAGCTCCAAAATACTGTTCAACGCTTGGCAAAGTCTTGTAATGACTTTACGGACAGAATGGTAGAAGCGGAAGGTCGTATCTCGTCATTGGAGGATCAGGTGGCAAGCCATAAGGTTGAAATTGCAGAGATTCATGCACACAAGGAAGATGTACATGGAAAGCTTGTCGATAAGGAGAATCGATTACGCCGCAATAATTTGCAGGTTCTTGGAATCCCGGAAGGGGTTGAGGGTCAGGACATGCCGAAGTTCGTAGTTGAGCTATTTGGAGAAGCACATCCCGAATTGATAGACTGGAATTGGGCCCAGGAAATTCAGCGGGTACACCGATTCCCGTTTCGTCAACGACCGGCTCGGACTGGGCAAGCTGTACAACATTCACGTGCCATATTGATTTCTTTAAATAATTTTTGGGCAAGGCAAACACGGTATGACTTAGCTAGGCCTGAGAAAAAGAGATCTGGGAAAGGAACTACATTTTTTGTTCGCCCTGATTACTGCCACGCGACCGTAGAGAACCGCTGGCGGCTTCACCAACTAATCGCTCCATTTCAAGCTAAGGGTTTACAGGCTTTTCTTTTACAACCAGCAACTTTAAAAACAGTGCATAAAGGGAAGAATTGTTTTTTCACTTCTGAATCCTTAGCTAAGGAATACCTCAATTCTTTGGATTGATCAAATCATGCAGTGTTTATATGTATATGGGGAATGCTGGATTACTGTTGATCACTGTTAAGCTTTTCTCATTTCTGTTTTCTATTTTTCTTTTAATGATCTTGTACGGGCTACCTGAGCACTGAGACTGAGACTCTCTCACACTCATCGCAAGGGCGATAGGCCCCATTGCCTCTGTTGTTGGGGAGGGTCACTTGTGGGGGGGGAGGGAAGTGTGGGGAGGGTAGGGGGCTCTGGGGTGGGTTCACGGGGTATAGGGGTGGGTAGTTTTTGGGTTTAGGGTATAAAAGGAAAAATGTCAGTTCATAGCAAATGCTACAAGGATGTTCGAGCAAGCTTATATTATATTTTAGTCTTCATGATTAATGTCGACCTATGTCTTAATTTTTGGCTAAATGGCGAGTAATATGCTGCGGATATGTTCATTCAATGTATGTGGTCTGAATAATGTTCTTAAGCGTAGACGGGTGCGGCAGGAAGTGCGGTTAATTAACCCGGACATCATATGTCTCAAGGAAACTCATGTGCCATGGGGTAATTGGAAGATTTTGAACGAACTGGGGTATACGGTATTTGTTACCTCTCGGCAGGCCACTATGAATCGGGGGGTGGCAATTTTGGGACGTCAAACGATAGCTACCACGGGTAAAATCAAAGCCGATAGCCTAGGTCGCTGGGCAATTGTTGAGTGTATCGTTGGGGGGGTCACGACTACAGTTTGTACCGTATAAGGGTCGAATCAGGATGAAAACGAGGTTCTTGATTTTCTGAATGTAGAGCTGGAGATGTGGGGTACTCCTTTATTATTGCTAGGGGATTTTAATATTCATGGTGAGGCTTCTACCTGGGATCCTCAATTTAGAAGATATACTGGCCGCAAACCACATGTTTTTAGAGCATTGCGGCAAGTATTGCTTCAACATGGTCTGGTTGGTGGGTGGCCATTGGTTAACCCGGATGATCCCGGCTATACTTTTTTTTCCTCCCCACATAGGAAGTTCGTTCGACTAGATTACATTTTTTTGCCTAGATAATTCGCCATGGGTGCTCGTATGCAGGTAATGCCACGGATTACATCAGACCACGGCCCTGTGGTTATCGATCTGTCGCTTTTTAATATCCAGCGGGTACAGCAGGCATTTTCGTTCAATAAGAAGCTTATATTTGATGAAGAATTGGCATGTCATATCCAAGACTGGGCCAAGCAGTTTTTAGAATTCAATAGCGGTACAGCGTCTCAGGCGATGGTATGGGCCAGCTTTAAGGCTGGCTTGCGGGGTGAAACATATAGCTTTGGGTGGTCTCAACAGCGTAAGAAAAAAGCTGAAATGGACAAATTGTTGGTTGATTTGAAAAACGCTGAATATGAACTTGTTTTGGCCATAGGAGCACATCAAGATAGTGAATTGGCACAGAATAAGGTTGCGTGAGCTAAGGCTAAGATAAATGGGGTTTGGAGTTATGATATTGCAATCCAGTATAAAATCCATCGCGCTGAGCGATATGAATATGGTGAGTCGGTCGGTAGATGTCTTGCGCAAAGGCTTCGGGGGCGTCAGACAATACAGCGTATCGAGACTTTAGAGAACAATATTATATTTCATTGTATACTCAGGAATATCTATCTCCCGATCAGATTGACCAATTTGTGGCTAGATTTGACTTATCGGTGATTGAACCCGGTGTTAGAGAAGAGTTAGAAGCTCCTATATCTATGCTAGAACTTGAAAGTGCATTTAAGGACCTTGCGCTTGGGAAAGCTGCCGGTCCGGATAAACTGCCGTTAGAGATTTACCGCTTGCTATTTGCCATTATTAAAGATGATATGCTGGCCACTTTTCTTGCCGCTCAAGCTGGAGCTCCCCCTCCGTCGTGGGACGATGCAAACATAGCTGTATTTAAAAAAAAGGATAAGCCCTCATATCTCCCGGGGTCATATAGACCCATTTAATTAATAAATGTAGATGCCAAAATATACTCTAAAATCCTCGCTAGCCATTTAGTTCAAGTTGTACCACTATTAGTGTCCAATCAACAGCATGGCTTCCTTCCGGGTCGCAGTACTGTTAACCATCTACATCGGGTGATTGCTGTTTTAGACTATGCTGCTGTATTCCACCAAAATGTTGGATTGGTGTTTTTAGATACTGAAAAAGCATTTGATCGGGTGGCGTGGGCATTCCTATGGGCTATAATGGGTAAAATGGGGTTTGGACCCCGATTTTTGCTAGCCCTGCAAATTATGTACAAAAGACCAAGGGCCAAGATCTGTGTGATGGGACAGGAGTCAGCATTTGTTTATATCACTCGGGGTACACGTCAGGGATGCCCATGTTCGCCGCTATTATTTGCTGTCTACATTGAACCATTGCTGCAGATGCTAGAAAGTTCCCAGGGTATACAATCTATGGCTATTGGGGATAATTTCGTGTGTGTCTTAGCTTACGTAGATGACATTGCGGTTGTGACATCTGACCTGGAACAAGCATTGGGGGAAATTGAAAATATAACACGAGAATTTGGTAACGTTTCTGAGCACTAATTGAATATTGCTAAAACCCAGGTCGTTTGTAATAATGGGCTATGTCCTAATGACATGCGTGTCACTACTGAAGCAAAGTATCTCGGAATCAAAATTAGGATGTCGCTCCTAGAATTAGTCACTGTGAATTGGACAGATATCTTACAGTCAGTTAAGCGCCAGTTGGAGAGGTTTGAATGTTTACATTTAACGCTAGTGGGGCGGCGAAATGTTTTAAAAATGTGTATTTTACCCAGGGTACTGTATTATTTCCGGACCGTACCGCTTGAGTTGCCACGTCCACAATTAATGAAGCATCAATCTATAACCAATAGATTTCTATGGAGTTGGAAATCCCCTCGTCGAGCGTCCAAATTCATGATATTGCCACTCTCAAAAGGTGGTTGGGGAGTCCCGAATTTTGTTCTTTATTATCTAGCTTGTCTCTTGCAGAACATGACATTTTTGATTTGTGGGGGTGAGGTATATGATAGCCCTAACATTTATTCAATGCTATTAGGTTGTCAATCTCGACAAATGCTGTTACGCTTTCTTGAGCCAAGTTATTATAAAAGAACAAGATTCAAGACTATATTAGCATCATTTAAAGGCTGGAGGGCGGTTCGTAAAATAATTCCTCTTAATCGCATTAATCTCTATACACCTTGTGATTCAACAGAATTACTACCTCCTATATTTTGGGATAGTAATATGAGGACATGGGCGGACAAAGGTATTAGGTGCTTAGGCAATATGATTTATGCTGGTACTATGGTTACATTTGATGATCTAAAGGTAAAATATGGGATTCCTCAGAGTGATTTCTTTAAATACTTACAATTGCGAAATTTCATTTTAAAACATCGGCATACGCTATCCAATGGGACTAATGCCCTGCTAGAAGTTTTGAATAAACCGGCTAAAATAGGGATTTTATATAACAGCTTGCTGGGTCAAAAACGCGATGATATTGATATACAAGAGGGGAAATGGAATAATAGATTGGGCATTCCTGACCAGTTGGTTCAAGTATCTATTGACATGGCTGCAAAGATTACGTTGACAGCTAATTTACGCTCTCAACACTATAAAATGTTATTTATTCTATATCCGGCCAAGATGATGAAGTGGGGCAATATCTATAATTGGAAATGTTATCGGTGCCAAGCTGATAAGGTGGACATGGTACATATATTTTTTGATTGCAGAGTTTTGAACCCTTTTCTCACATCTATTGCACAATTTTTGTCAACTATTTTAAATTTTGATGTGCTGATATCTAGAGAAATGATGATGTTTGGACTCTGCAAAGACATGGCCAGTATGCCACTTTATAATCAAAATCGGTATTTCTTGTTCATGGCTATGTCAGTTGCTCGATTATGTATTGCTTCCATGTGGTTGAAAGATGAGGCACCGTCATATGAGATGTGGCGGGCAAAGTTTTATAACATATTTAATTTAGAATTTAATTTATATCGTATTAGATCATTGAAGAAAAAACAACTGGGGTATAGGATCTGGCAGTCTATGATTGATCAGTTAGCTAATGATAGCCCAAGTTAGGCTGTAATATTTGTTTACTCTCTTGCTTATGATATATATGTATTTTTGAATAGGATTAATGTATATACTTTTTAGGTCTCGTGACCTATCAATGCGCATGCGCATTGAGAGAAGCGAGACTATAGGGCTTTAAACAAAGTTTAACTAACTGTGGCGATTTGGTGCTGTGCCCGTGCGCTTTTAGGTCAATGCGCAAGCGCATTGACCTAAAATGCGCGTGCACATCACCAAATCGCCGTCTGTTCCCTCAGCCGCACTCCTCCCACACCTTTGAAGTGAAGCTTAGCTTCACTTCAAAGGCCCCTGCTGCTTTCACACCCTCTCCCCGATCCGCCCCCTCCCCTGCCCGCCGTGTCGCATTTCTCCTCCCCCCCTTCTCTGTCTTCCCTCCGTCACTCTGCCCCCTCCCCTGCCTGCATTTTACAGACTTCCTGGAGGAGGGAGAGAAACATTTGCTGCTTTAGGCTTAAATTTTGGATTTGATGGGAAGGTTTGTGTTCGGGAAGATGGCTAGAGGGAATCACAGCCACACACCTTTTAAGTGTGATCTTCCTTGTGCCTACTGCCAGGAATATAAACTTTAACCAGAGCCTTTGGCATGCGTGGCTTCTTTTGTTCCAGGCCGTATTTTCTTGAATATTATGCTGCTGTAATTTTCTTTTTTGGTTGAGTTCTGCTTTTTTTTTTTAAATAATTCAAGCCAGCATCCTTTTCAGGAGACTTTGTCATAATCGACCTCTGAATTGTTTTGACCTCTGATTTGTTAAGGCAGATAGCTGAAATATAATTTTGCTACTGCTATCAGTTGGCTAAATACTCAGACGAAAAAGTTTGACTTCACCTTTTAAAGAATAACATTGAAACAGTCATTGTCATAACTTGAATACCTCCCACCTCATCAGTTGTGATAAGCATCAACAGTTTGAACCACTGCCCCTTCAAGTTAGAACTTTTAAAACGTTGTAATTCAAGACCCACATCAAACTGACAGTAGTCTTCTGACTTTGGGGCCTGCCTGCCTTGGACGTGCTTTGCGATATCTAGGTGTGTACAAGGCTTTGGCATGAAGATTTGACATTTTGTACATTGGTTACCTGAAAAACACTTTGTTAGGGGAGCATGGGAGCCCGAGCAATGCGTGTTTTAGTTTGTGGCGTTCGCAGCATGCTGTGCTTGTTTTGCATCCCACAGATGCTGCCTACAAATAGATTTCAATCTGTCCTTCTCTGCTTGTTAGCCCTTCATTAGCCTGCCCTTGTTTCTTTACTAAAGTGTCGATTTTCACTCCAAAACAGCACACTATCACATACTTCCGGTCTGCTTTTGGCCACCCAAAACCACGATTTAAAATGGAACACTTTAGCCTTTTGTACGGTTAGGAAATATTTAGTAGGTTAACTTAAGGGCCTCTACACATTGTTTATGTTTCTTTTTTTGTTTTAGTGTTTTGCTTAGTGACATTTAGAAAGTACACAAAGCACTGTAAAAAGGAGTCAGCCCCCTCCCGCTTTCCACTCGCCCAAAAATTATTATCATTACACTTTACTTAACCGGCTTTAAGTGAAAGCGGGTCTAAGCGGGGTCTATGTTTGATGTTTATTATTGGTTTCGAACTGTTATTTGTTCCCCGGCATTTTGTTTGTATAACAACATTGTAGCGTGAGGGTTTGACGCAGTAAAAATGTTTCCTGCTACAGACTTGTTCAGTTTTAATGCTTCATGTTGTTATTGGCAGTGTTGCCCTGCACATGTCTGATGAGTTCCTTGGTGACGTGTGTCTGTCGTCCCACTCAAGTTAACAGGCAGGCGCTAGACTTTATTTATTTAGCACGTGCTGTAGAGTACAAACTACACCCACGGGTATATTTTCCCTGAAACCGCACTCTAAGAGCAGATCCACCCCTCACTTTCCGTAACTCGAGGAAAGAAGTCCGGTTTTAACGCTTTTATACATTGTAATAATCTTGGTTCAGCTAGAATATTTGCTGTAGCCACTGAAAAGGCCTTCTCTCCCGTGCTGAGCACTTACATTTGGGAACCTCCCACTAAACCTGAGCTTAGAAATTGGTGGGGTTAGTGCCAGGTTAAGTGATGGGAGAGAGGGGGGTTTCTTTAGCCGTTTTAAGACTTTGTGGGAACAGACAGAGATTTGTTATTGATTTTCAAAGCACGTGATCTGGCATATAAAACTGCAGTGCCATGTGCAGTTTGCACGTCTGTTCTCGTGACCAAGCAGCGTAGGGTGCGATGCCTCTTCAGAAGTATGCTGTAAGATGCAGTGCCTGCGCCCAAGGGATTGCACAGCTTTCCAGCGGTGAGCACGCACAGCAAGATACAGTGCCAACAGTGCAATTTGCTCCTCTCGTGCGCTAAGCATGCAGTGTAAGATGCTGCCTTTGCACCCCTCCCTCACTGTGAGCAGGGCAGGCAGTGCAAGATGCAGCTCATACACCCCTCAATGTGAGCAGGAAGTGTTAGAGGCAGGCCTAATACCTATCCTATGAGTAGGCAGTGTAAAACAAGCATTTGCAAGGCAATAGGTCTCGCATTTTCGCGAGTTTGACCTATTGGCATTGTAAATGACAATGGCTTTTATTTATGTTTCAAAAACCAAAAAATAAATAAAAGGCAATGCCATTTACAATAAAAATAGCTCAGAACTCTTGCAAATGCGAGACCTATTGCATTGCAAATGCTTGTTTGTATTTGCTTTGATCATGCTATGAACTGCATAAAAAAAAAATATATATATATATATATATAAAAAAAACTAGCCTTCAGATATCTTTATCTGAACATTATTGTAACAGTAAAAAATGTCTTCTATTGATGCAACGAAAAGCTAGAGACTTTGAATTAATATATACCATGAGAATGTAGTGTAAACACACAGGAATGAGTAAAAAAGACAAAGAATAGAAAGAAAAAGCATTGGCAAGGTATGTATGTAAAGTATTGGTCCACCAGTCCTTGCATTGGAGTAAAACCTCTTTTTAGGTGCAGAAGAAATGGAATCAGCACACATCAATTTTTAATATTATTAGTTAAAGTTCATATGATATCAAGTATCCACGTTGATTTGAAGAAATTGCCAGGTCCAAATTGTGCGCACATACGCTGAGACGATTGCTACTGGCCACCCTGCCTATCAATTTTCATTTCCGCTCTATTATCATCGCACTAAGATGATTGTTTTGACACTAGACCTTTATGTGTCTTAGTGATTCTTTTCATTGTTATTGGATCTTGGATATTAAACATTTATACAATCTTGAGCCCTGAAGAAGTCTCTTCTGAGACGAAACGCGTTGGCTGAATGGCTAAATGAAATGTTTGAATATTGGATTTTATCGACTGCATATATTTATCAATAAAGAAAATATTTTTGACACTACAAGAAAATTCTGGACCTGGCAATTTCTTCAAATCATCGTGGATACTTGATATCATATAAACTTTAACTAATATTATAAAAAATTGATGTGTGGTTATTTTTGGGGCATCGCCCCAATAGGAGGTGTAGAGGGGTACACTTACTGGTTTTCGGGCACCATCACCATACTATTCAGCCATTTGTAGTGACAGGTGCGGGCTCTTGCCTCAACCCTCTCTGTGCGCTTTGCTCTTTTTAGGTGCTTGTGCATGTGTAAACAAGCACATTGCTGTCAAAACACATAAGAAGCAATAATAGATGGTGCAGGCTGACCCACTATCACGTGTATACTGCAGTGGGCAAATGCAAAGTGTGAATGACAGTTGGACAGACCAATGGATGAAAAAGGCTGAACCAAAGCCCCTTTGTATATGCATACATGTATATACCCAAGTACTTTTTTTTATTTTTTTAATACATGAGGCAGGCAAAACATTTATAGCTAGTTAGCCTAGCACTGTATACCCTGTGGGTTTAGTGATTTATAACAAAATCACATCAAAATAAAAAGTGCATCTACAACATTAAACACATTGAGAATCTATGGAAAATATGCCATGCCTGCAAGTTTGGGGCACCCGCACCATCTCCACACCGTCCTGTTATACACCAGACTTTGTGGAAGCCGGTATTGCATCATTTCCAGCAACGCAACGGACACTGCTTTGTCCTCATCATCATGGCCCTTTCCAGTAGAGTCTAATAGGCTGAGGCTGACAATTCTAAATGCCGAAGTTTGAGGTCTGGAGATATCACACCTGGAAATAGCCTTTGACTTCAAACCTGAATCCCATTTCACCAGATCGAACCCGATGAATTGAAGGAGTGAAGTGGGTATCCCTTTGTCTGTGGTTAACCACTGCGAACTGAAAATCCCAACCAAGACTGGGGGCATGAAGTTTGGTACCGTGGGTGACATTCTCGGCTTGAGGGGGTGTGAGGCTGTATATATATATATTTTTTAGTTTTATATAGCGCGAACTAGACCAGAGACATCGGGTATTGGAGCGCTTTACATGAGCACCAGTTTTGTTACAGAGGGACACATTAATTTTTGTTAGGCATGGGGAGATTAAGTGATTTGCCCAGAATCACAGGATGTTGAGCGTCGTTGCCGAGTCGAAGCCAGTTTCCCAGCTTCGAAGTCGACCGCTCTAGCCGTAAGGCTACATCCTCTCCCCTAAATTAAAACCCTCTTCCTTAACAATGACACTCAAGGCCTGGAGGGTCATTAACTGCTCTCCCCAGAGGTGTTTCCAGTACTCCGTACATCGGGTTGCCACCTGAACGGATTTCTACAAGCACCACTGGTATTTTAATGTCCCAGCAACAATAAGTAAATCTCTTAAGGCTGGTATTTTTAACCATTATCTGCACTTACTTCAAACAGCAAATGTGCATAGACAGCACTTTGAAAGTGTTCTAGAGCTGAATTAACGATCCCTGTCTAATATTTAATGTGAAGAAAGGCAAACATGTTGTATTACAAATTAATGCATACGAATTTATTCAAAGTTCTACTTAGCAACATGCCAGGGCCTTTGCAGAGTCTTAAAACAACAACAAATGCCAGGTATTTACCTCTTGGAAAGGTGGCAACCCTAGCACACCGAACACTGGCGCTCCAAAATGTGATGCACTTTTAAACAACGTCCCACTGTTTTAACTAGTGACCATTCACAGCTACTATTTTTCTGGACTAGTCAATTGAGTAAACTAAATAAAACATAAATTGTTTGCTTTACAATTTAGTTTGATAGTTTTGCTAAAAATTCCTGGTAAGCAAATGCTCCTTTCACCAGCCCGCTTTTCCAGGCCCCTAAAATATATACTTCTAGCAATAATCTCTCTAGCGTTCTAGAATAGTGAACCTTGTTTTTGTATAGCGCCTCATGCCGTATGATGTGTCCAACGCGCTAAACATAATACATTTCGTTATCCAGATTTCAGACCTACAGGAGAAAGGCGAGCTCAGGGGTCCACGCGGGTGCTCGTTCCCATTACCTTGTGTACATACGCACGCACGCGCACTCCAGTGGATAAAACACACTGAACTAAACATGACCTAAACTAAAGTCTTCCTTCATAACTCCAAAACCCAAACAGATGGTTGCAAACAAAGGCTTGCCTAACGCTTGCACTCACCGGCCTGCTCATTCCCTTAAACATAGTGTACATTTTCCCAACAGGCTTCAGAAACATAAAGTTGACGCAGCAACCACCGTTTTGGCTACAGATCACGGCTCCTACGTCAAGTGGCGCCGTGTTTTTTCAGACACTTACTGCTATTGAAAAGGCGAAAGCAAATCATTGTTTCCGGTGCCGAAGGCCGCTGCGGGGGTCTCGCTGGCCGTCCTCCCTCTCAGGCCCCCTCTACCGGAGCTCCACGCGCCTCGGGGGACAGGCAGCCAGCCTTGGCCGAGGAACAGACGGGGGCGAGCAGGCGTGCGCTTCAGCAGACTGCTGGCTCCAGCCGCGCACTTCCTTGTTCCTAGGTGTGTGCTCTGCCTCTCCCAAGCATGCTGCCCGCGCGCTCTGCCTGCTCCTCGGCTGGAGCCAGGAGGCCGGTATCCACCCATGCTCCGGCTGCACACACCCCGCGAGGCGCTTGCACCCGCCGCAAGCAGGTGACGGGGAGGGGAAACCTGCTCGACCAGTGCGTGCTGTCAAACAACCCCTGGGAACTTCCAGGGCTTCGTGCTGGAAAAAAGAAATAAACAAACACTGGCAACGTCAATACAGACGGCCTCGACAGGCACGAGTGGTTATTTATTTTTTAACTGTAAGCATATGCCTGAATAAAAGGGGATAGAAAACATGTCACTTAAACGCATAATTGAAATAAAAAATTAGCATTGATTGGATTTGTAGAGAACGGCTAATAAGGGGCTCCTGGCGCTATCAAAATTATAGCAAGGAATCTGAAACTCGCTTCCTCCAAGGCTCCGGACCACCACCTCTATCCGGACTTTCAAAACAGACCTTAATTCTCTTCTCTTCCAAAGACGCTTCAAGGATTAATTCACTCCTTTTCATGACACTCAAGCCCGCTTGGCATTTACTTCAGCTCAATGTTATTAATGTGTGTTCTATACCTGTATTAACCTAATTTTACCACCTCTTATTTTATTTTTTACTTTTTTAATGATCCTGATTGTATTTGTAACTTGTTAGTGTGTAAATCCTTATGTAACGTACTTTTTTATTGTAAAGCTCTCTGACACCTTTGGGTTAAGTCAGCGCTATATAAAACTGCATTCAATAAATAAAAAATAGCATGAGAGATTGGATTGGCCAAGTTTTGAGTTCTTTTTTGAAAGTATAGCAGTTGGGTTGCTCGCAGAGAAATTTTAGAGCGGGAAAGCGGGAGATCTTGGAAAAAGAACATTGTGGAATGTATCTTTCCCAACGTCATATTTAAACAGGCAATTTTAGGCCTGAGACAGGTAAAATACCGCCATTTTGGGGTTAAAAAAGGAGTCGCTTTCCTGAATCGGGTCTGTTGGCATGTGTGCAACGGCAAAGCAGTCTGTGATATTGTTACTAGGTAAGAAAAATAGCGGCCTCCAAGATTCACAAAGGTAATGAAAGGGGCGGCCTCAAGTTGGCAATTTGCAGAACATAGTGGGCAAGCAGGAGAGTAGGTTTGACTCATTTGTTAAGGTAGGAAGGGCCAATCTTGTGACGACCAAAGCTCATAGTCATCAGGCGCGCAACACCCATTGGGCTCACGGGGCTTCAGCCCCCCCTGTCGTGTTTGTCAGCCCGGGCTGACACGTCTTCGCGGGCTGGCGACGTCTAATTGCAGCCGCACCCAAGTACTTAATGTTAAGAAGGATGAACGTAGTCGAATTGATGAATAATCCTTTATTCAGGGAAACATAACCCCAATGACAGATGAATGACGGACGCAGCCGCCGGTCAGCTCTCACCACCCGATCTGCCCCAACAATCCACATACATGAAGAACGTTAAGAAGCCTGTTTCAATTCATAACAAAAGCGCATGAGGACTGTGTAGTGCTCGAGCCAGAGAAGGCAGCATGCTGGCTGGCACGAGACACAACACAGTGCTACAGTTCAACACATAACACTTCTCCCCCCTTTACAAAAACAAAACAAACAAAAACCAAAAACATAAAATAATTAAAATTACGTAATATAATCTTCCAATTTTTTTGGTTTTGTGCAAGCACGTTTAGGACGTACAACATCAGACGTGCTATCAATATACACGCTATCCAGGCTGATGAAGGCTGATAGCCAGAAACCGGTCCTTGGATGCTTGATTCCGGTCTGGGAAAGACATGGCTTGGTAGTTCGGACTGGACTGTTCCCATGAGGCACAGGGTCAGAGCTGATTTGCATATAGCCAGTGTCTAACCCAGGGTGGTGTGGAGTGCAAAAAAACAACGGATTTAGGCCCAGATCCTTGTACTGGGGTGAATGTATGACATTGTTCTACATTCTGTCCATCAACTGTGTTTTTTGCAATTTTCACCCCGAGTGGGCTGGGTATGCTCAGACGTGAGTCCCAGGCTCTCCACACCACTGGAGTCAAGCTATCCAGACTGATGAAGGCTGATAGCCAGAAACCGATCCTTGGATGCTTGATTCCGGTCTGGGAAAGACATGGCTTGGTAGTTCGGACTGGACTGTTCCCATGAGGCACAGGGTCAGAGCTGATTTGCATATAGCCAGTGTTTAACCCAGGGTGGTGTGGAGTGCAAAAAAACGATGGATTTAGGCCCAGATCCTTGTACTGGGGTGAATGTATGACATTGTTCTACATTCTGTCCATCAACTGTGTTTTTTGCAATTTTCACCTTGAGTGTGCTGGGTATGCTCAGACGTGAGTCCCAGGCTCTCCACACCACTGGAGTCCAGCTATCCAGGCTGATGAAGGCTGATAGCCAGAAACCGGTCCTTGGATGCTTGATTCCGGTCTGGGAAAGACATGGCTTGGTAGTTCGGACTGGACTGTTCCCATGAGGTCAATATACACAAGTCATGTTTGGATGATGAACTCCCGCTGCTAGTAGGACACTCTAAGGAATCATGCCCCAATGATGAACTCCCACTGGTACTAGGGCACTCTAAGGAACCACTACCAGAAAAAGAGTCAGCAGACTCGTGTGGCACTGATGTATCCTCAATCCACTCGTAATTTCTACTACTAGTGGAAGAATCGAAGTTACCCCTAAACAAAGCAATTCTGTTAGCATTCCACACTTTTCCGTCACTTAACAGGGCAGAATTACTGAGGACCTTAATGACTTTAAGCGGGGCAGAGTATTTACTTTCTCCCTTTGACACAATCCTTCCTTTTTTCACTTTCACAACATCACCCACATTAAGTGCGACACATTTTTTGACCCTGCTGAGTTTCTCCTTCCAATGTCCCTGATACTCAACAAGAGAATCTCTTACATCTTTAGGGGACCTGTTTCAATTCATAACAAAAGCGCATGAGGACTGTGTAGTGCTCGAGCCAGAGGAGGCAGAATGCTGGCTGGCACGAGACACAACACAGTGCTACAGTTCAAGACATAACACTTAACAGGTCTTTAAAAGACCATTTACGTATAAATGAGGCTTTTGTTGTGTGTTCACCCTTCTTACAGCCACTCTGTCCGTGGTTGGAAGAAGTAGCCCCCCCCCCCGAAATATTTTCCAGCCCCCCCGAAATTTGGCCCAAGTTGCCCGCCTGATAGTCATAACGAGCATTGGCAAATTCTATAGGTCTCGCCTATGCAAAATCGGTTGGCTTTGTCATTGTTTTTTTTACATGTTGAAGACAGTTGAGCTGCTGTGCAACGTGGCTTAAAGTAAAAAATAAAAAAGCGCAAGAAACTGGGTGGAGCAACAACCCTTGACCCAGAAAATTCTACTGAGAACACTGGTGGCAAACGCATATATGCACACGTACATGTGCATAAATGTGTAAACGAACAGTGTTTGAAGCGGGGAGAGCACATTTTTAATAATGGCTAATATCAGCTACTATGGGGAAGGGCTGCTTTCAAAACAAAGTATTTGGTCACTCCCGCTGAGAGCAATTATGTGTTTATGTTACAGTCTTTCAAAGGGGGGGCATAAGAGGCCTTCGGTCTGGTAGAACGAATAATAGGACAGTCTGGTTGGGGTGGTTATGCAATTAAACATCTAGAAAACAATGGGGAGATAGAAAAATCCCTAGTTAGCCTCTATAGATTATTTCTTCAGACACAACACAAACATATTCAAATTGTGATGGATTTGTTTGAATAGCAACTGACCCGTGTCTCTTATCAGGCCCTTATTCATAGTGCCAACCACTTCCACAGACGCATACAAAAATGAAATGTAGCTTCTAAAATTCAAAGGGATATTTATGTTAAAATCATAAAATGCCATGTTGTAACAGGTTCTGGTATCGAAACGGAGCCACAGTGCAAAATAATATAAAACTGTCCACTGATGGCGATCATGTGTTTGCAAGAATCTATTGTGGTACTATGCACCATGCCAGTGGTTCATGTATTGTAGGACACATAAGGCTGCATCAATCATGTAACATAAATTCACATATATAGGCTCTTAGGCAATTGTTACCAATGTTACCCAACTGAATGCTGCGTGCGCACATATTTAACGGTTGGCTGTGTTTTAATTTACAAGGTACCAACTGAACAACAAAATGTGCGTGCAAACGTTTACTGCATTAAAGCTACGTACCTTATTAATAGGTTGGTCTCGTTTTATTTCGCAAGATTCCTACAGAACAGCAAAACATGTATGCAAACATTTGCCGCATTAAAAGTCGTTTGCACTACCTCCCACCACCACAGTTTCCGGAGCACAAAAAAAGTACCTGCACTGGAGGAGCCTGCAATAGAAGGGCACTGTCCACAGGAAGCAGTACTTGGTCCAGGTTACACGGCATGTACGAAAAAAAAAATCTGAGGAGTAGGAGGAAGCTAGGAATCCGAGGCCTAGGAGGACCTGCTGACCAATAGGAAGCAAGGAAACGAGACCCACATGGGAGTCAGCCAATAGTTTGTTAATTGATGTGGGAGCTTTTGTGTAAACTAGCCAATGATAAGTAGAGGTAAGTAATGGGCGGGCTCTATGCCCCTTTTAATATTTTTAAACAATACAATAGGTTTCTCAAGCACAGCACAGGACTCGTTTCTGGATCGAGAGACAGTGTAGATCTTTCAAATGGCTGGAGATGTGAGCACAAGTAGGTGGGTTGAGAATTAGGTATACTGTCGAGTTCTATAGAATTAGGAGAAGCTGGAGAAGATGTTCAGCAATACCCAGATAAAAAATGTTGCCATAATCTAGTCGAAGGGTGATCATGCAATGGATCACTGATTTTCTAGCATGAAGGGGAAGCAGGGCAAACGTTTTCCGGAGTGTTTAGAGGAGCAGGAAACACATTTGTATTTGTATTGTGTATTTGTAAAGCACAACTATCACTCCGAAAGGAGCATCCTGGCACTAGAAAAACAGTGTGCAAACAATTACAATTACAAAAACTAGATAGCGGCCATTACATAGTCATCTGGAAGGTTGAAAATCCAGGTTTTAAGTTGCTTCCTAAACAGGCTTTCCTGATTTAGGAATCTGAGGTTCTTAGGCATTGCATTCCAGGCTTTAGAGGACAAGAAGGCTAAAGTCTTACCCCCCCTTGGTTTTCTGAAGATCGTAACGTCCTAGAAGGGTTATAGTGGGGGTATCGCTTGATAAGATACTTCGGGCCTGTGCCGTTAAATGCACGAAAGGCGATCACCAGGGTTTTAAACAATATCCTCTTATGCAGAGGTAGCCAATGAAGGGTCTTCACAGCGGCCGAAGCTGAAGATTTCCTCGGTAATTTTAATACGAGTCTGGCTGCTGCATGTTGCACGCTTTGGAGTTTTTTCAACGTGGCCTTTTTAACACCTGCCATCAGGCCATTACAATAATCAAGGCGGGCGAGGATTAAAGCCACAGCCACCGCCTTTCTTGAGTCTGTGGGAAGGAAGTCAAAAAACTTCTTTAGAGATTTGATGATATTAAAACAACTTCCTGCCACATTCCTCACATGCTGATCAAATGAAAGCTCGGCGTCAAATAGGACGCCCAGATTTCTGGCTGACACCACGGCCTGTGGAGGAGCAGGGGAATCCTCCGGCCACCATTGTCAACGAGGACATCCCGTGGATGTCGCTCTAACTGACTCTTGCTGAAACTCATGTAAGCTACCATGAGAACTTGTTTCAGCCATCTAACTAACCCCTCTGAGAAGAAATCTCGGTAGCTTCTATAGTGTATATAGTGCATATAGTTTGTGGCAACATTAAAGGGGATCTAACTATATTACCATTGGTCACCTGTTTGTTGCTTACGTTTTCTAGCTACCTGAGCAAGGACCCTGATAGTAAACATGAACTGCCACCTAGTGAACCATGTAAATTCGGTAGATTTGCCATGTCTCTGTTCAACAACTGTGTTGTTGGTACCATCCAAGCTATGGCAGGAAATAGAAAAGATTGAAGAAACATTGGCGAGAAATGAAAAATCGAAATTCATTACTATGATTTCCTCGCCTCTAACAAATATGGAGTTATAAGATATTGGCGAGAAATGATAAATCGAAATTCATTACTGTGATTTCCTCGCCTCTAACAAATATGGAGTCATAATTTAAGACACTGGATATCCAGCATCATTGCCACTGAGCTTCTTATGATGACTGTAGCGTACGTTTTAATCACCAGTCTTCATAGTATGATATTTTCGTGCTCACTATGCCTCGAACAGACTAAGGAGCTGAGAAACCACATTCCCATGGTTCAGAGCGCGGCACGCCCTGATGACGTCACACGCCAGGGCGACGCCAACGCTGGAACTCATATCATCGAGTGGTTTCTGCAGCGCCGGTACCTCCCCAAGAGACAACCCAGAGGGACGCCTGGGGTACCGACGGAGAGGTCAGTGCGCAGTACTTAGTGTTTTTGCTTAAATATGCGTGCATAACGGAGTCAGTATAGGTGTTCTGAGCATGTCGAAGTCAGGAAAGTGGGTACCTCGTTTTGTTTAAAAGTTCACTGGCAGTATCGCAGAGATGATCCTTTAATACGCTAGTCTTATGGCGACGGTATTCACATGACTCAGTAATTTGGCACCCCAAATGCTAGTGCGGAGGCTTGGATTCTGGCAATATCATAACGATGAGATTGCTGTTTTCTGGGTACACCGGTGAAAGCGGCATATTACTGACCGATGCATCATCTTGAGTTATTGAGCAGAAGAGTGTTCATTACTGTTTTCTTCTACATGGTGATAATAGTGTTCCCTGAAACAGTCATGTCACAAGAAGCCTAAAAGCCTAGTTAGTGATTTGGCCAATTATAAGACACCTGGGGAAACATTTGGGGAGACTATCTGCTATCGACTGGTGGGTCCTAGCAGTTTATTGAGCACTACTGTTACATAGTCTTGTGTTTCAAGATTGTAAATACTTGTTTATTCCCTCCGCTAGAGCGGTGCTCCCTGTACCTGAGTTGAAGCCAGGTGAGGTGGAGCTATTCCTTCCTGCCACATAGGTGAGTGAGCAGGCTTTTGCGATGACAAGTGATTACTGTCTTTATGTTGGCCATTATTATATAAGTCAGCTAAAGGTTTTTTGCATCTATTGTTGCGATTCAAGCACATACTAATAGTGCCCTGTTTGTGCCTCTCTTTTCTCTTATATGTATCCGATTCTCCATGCTGTGTGATTGTCCTACGAAGCCAGGAAGATGGTAACTGATCACGTATAAGGTGATATCAACTCTTTTTTATTAGCAATAGCACATAATGGTCCTGAAGAAGCAGCAGGAGACCACCTAGCTCCAGTAGTCTGCAGAAACATGTCGACCTGAGATACTCCTAAGTAGTTATTAGTTTATACTACTATTGCACTGTTTTTTATGCCTTGGGACTGAAGGGGTACAGAATAAAATGGTTTTCCCCTATCACTACCCAATCGTAACCTTAATACTTTTTTCTTTTCACTGATTCACTCATTTTTTCCTCTCCATGCACTGCTATTCAGTTTTCCACAAGACACGCTGTCCTGCTGACACGTTTAATATAGATTAGGCTTGTAACATCTGCCTATCTACTGTGGACACTCCATCTACTAAACGTGACGGTCCCCAAATGATGAAGGGCGGTCTCGTGAGTTGACTGATGGGAACTCGCACTTTTTGGTTGAAGTTCCACTGGCTTTCTTTCACGCAGGTGCTCACACGGATACATCCTTGAGAGATTTATTCTCTTTTGACCTACTGTTATTTGCTGTTGGTGTGGGGCGAGGATTAAAGCCACAGCCACCGCCTTTCTTGAGTCTGTGGGAAGGAAGTCAAAAAACTTCTTTAGAGATTTGATGATATTAAAACAACTTCCTGCCACATTCCTCACATACTGATCAAATGATAGCTCGGCGTCAAATAGGACACCACGGCCTGTGGAGGAGCAGGGGAATCCTCCGGCCACCATTTTCTAGGACAGAATTGGGGATTTTTTCCCATAGGAAGAATCTCTGTCTTATTGACATTGCATTTTAGATGGTTATTTTCCATCCAAAGGAAAACATCCTTAAGGCAGTTCTTTAAATTTTGCTCGGCATTGGTGGAGTTCCTATCAAGGGGTACAATGAGTTGAGTATCATCGGCATACGATGTCACAAGTATGCCGTATGACTCAATTAGGGAGATGAGAGGGACCATATAAATATTAAATAATAATGGGCTCAAAATGGAGCCCTGAGGGACTCCAGACAACACCCTTTTTCTCTTGGAGAGGAAAGAACCCAATGCAATGGTTTGAGGTCTATCTGTCAAAAACGAGATTATCCAAGCCAGTACTACATCTGAAATTCCGATGTCTCTTAGCCTACCTATCAGTATTGAGTGGGAGATGGTGTCGAACGCCGCTGTGAGGTCTAATAAAATCAAAGCGGCGTTCTTCCCTTCATCCTGTAGTAATTTTATGGAGTCGGTGAGTTCAATCAGGGCCGTTTCCGTAGAATGATGTGGACGGAAACCCGATTGCTAGGGATGAAGGATATTATAGGTTTCGACATGGCTTTTTAGCTCTTTATAAACCATCTGTTCGGTTATCTTACCCAGGACTGGGAGGAGTGAGATTGGACGTAAATTGGCGAGGTCTGTGGTGGATTTATTGAGTTTTTTCATGAGAGGTTTCACGATCGCTTGTTTCCATTCTCCTGGAACTACACCCACCTGTGCAAAGGGAAGCGTTTACAATCCCATTTATAATGGGATTTACCACATCAATTAACTGATGGAGAATTCGTGGGGGGCAGGAATCGAAAGGGGCGCCAGATTTACACGCCAGGATCACTTCACGAGTTTGGGGTAGTGTAACCGGTGTAAAGACTCTAATACTACCAGTCATGGTCTCCCCACAGTCAGGGAGGCCGGATACCTGGGATACTCGAGGGGCCGGAAAGTCCTTTTGTATTAAATCAATTTTTTTCTCAAAGTAGTCTGCGATTTGGTTGCAGAATTCTAAGGATGGTGAAATTTCCGTCTGTAAGGCTCTTGGATGTGTAAAGGCCTTAACAATGGAGAACACCGTTTTTTGTTTTTGCTTAGCTTCTTTGATGGCGTTAATATAGTATTCCTTCTTAGCGATTTTGATACTGCAAAGATATAGTTTCCTCTTCTGGGTGTAAAGGCTTCTAGCTGCAAGATCGTATGTTTTGCGCCAGTTGCGTTCACTTTTCTTACATAGTAGATGGGATTTAGCTAGCTCTAGTGAGGACCAGGGGGCATTTATCTTCCCTCTTTTCTCCCTTCCCGGGGGGCGTTTAGGTAGGGCACGTTCTTTAATCTCTTGCTGCATCCAAATGTGAAAACGTTTAGAGTCCTGCTCTACGTCTCCGGACATGCAGGGGATCTGTGTCTGAGTGATTGGTTTGAGCTTGAAGCTATCCTCAATCACTGTCCAGTTAACATAGTTCACTGGATGTTAACTAGACTTTAATAAATTCTGAGGGCGCGGTACACGGATGCAAAAAGGAATTAGGCTATGGTCTGTCCAAATTTGTGGGACGGGTGTCTGGATCTTCAGAAGGGGGAAATTAGAGCATACCCCATCCAGAGTGTGTCCTGCTTGATGTGTAGGCTGTGTTACCTTTTGCTGTAAGTTAAAAATCTCTAAGGTCGGCTGAAAATTAAGTGCCTGCACATCAGATTTGGACTCAAGCTGCAAATTAAAATCCCCCCGCAATGTAAAGTGAGGGTAACGAAGAAGGAGCTGCCCTAAAGAGTCACTTAGTGATTCTAAAAACATGGTTGCACTACCTGGGGGGTGGTAAATTAAGCCTCCTGAGAAAGAGGAGGGCTTGTTTAACTTAATAGAAAACCCAAGTCCTCCTACTCCTTTGAGCGGACCTAAATTGAAGGTCTGGCATTTCATGTGGTTTCTCAGCACCACAGCCACTCCTCCTCCTCTCCCCTTCAATCTATCCTGCCTGAAGATGGTATAGCCAGATGGAAGGGCTATTGCTAGATCTGGGTTACTGCTGTCGGTTAACCATGTCTCAGTTATGAGGAGGCAATCCAGGTCTAAGTCAAAGGATTAGGTATTTTATATCTTGGCTATGGCCACACATGGAACGCGCATTAATCAGCCCACCTTTAAAATTTAAAATACTGGCGACGGTGTTGGTTGGAGGAACTTTTGTCTCGACTGGGGACCAAGGAGAGGTCTAACTACAAAACCTACATGAAAACGGCCCCCTTATCTTATCCATATCGATACTACAAGGACAACCGTTTGCAATGTTGAAATTTCGAAGGTCGCTCGCCTGATATATTAGAGTAGGATGTAATTGCCCAGTCTTTCCTGCGCCTGTCGCGAACTTGGCGCGGACGGGCGCAGACGGGCTTTCCTTTGGCGCGCCTTTGGCGCGCCGCCGTCGCGCCCGCTGCGTGGACGGAAACTGGTGTTCCTCATATACTGGTGGAGTAGGGTAGGAGGCATCCCAAAGCTGGAGCGCTACCCTACTTTCACCCCCAAGATGGCAGCAATCCCTGTGTCCGATCACGTCAGCTCCTAATCGTCCTAATGGCAGCAACTTTGGGACTTGGTTGGTCGTGGCATGTTTATGATAAGAAAGACTACTAATTTTTCTTTTTTATAGCAGTGCAATGCCAAGATCAGACAGCTGAATACAGTTTACTGAACATTATAAACTACTCAGTCTTATCACTATTCAATCTTAGGCAATTAAGTTGTATCCAAGAAGTGACAGCAGACATGCATTTTTGGAACTTAACTTTGGTCTGATGCAGATTGTGAGAGATTTAGGTATCATTGGCAAAAGACACAATATCAAAACCAAAGCACCTTACTAAGTTGGCCAAAGTGCAAACATCGAGGTTTAGCAAGATGAGACTGAGTGTTGAGCCCTGTGGGACTCCACATAGAATGTTTAGTGGTGCTGGCATTGTATGGGGGAAAAGATACTGTGGGTATGGGAAAAGAGGAAAGAACTGAACCAAATATGAGCTTTTGAGACGGATACCAGAGAAGTACAGAATGATATTGAAGGCCACAGGAGATCAAATAGGGTAAAGAAAGCGGACCTACCCTAATCCAAGGTGTAAAAGAGGTTATCCATGGCAGTCAAGCGGGCAGATTTGGTGCTATAGGAGGCTCGAAAACCATATTGAGAGTGGTTAAGAAGATGATTAGATTTGCGGTAGTTGGTGAGTTGTACTTTGACAAATTGCTCCATAAGCTTGGTGGCAGAAGATAGATAGGTCTATAGTTTACACAGTCAGGTGGGCATACGTTGGATTTCTTTAACAAGGGGACCACTGACACTTGTTTCCAGGCTTTTGGAACCACGGCAGAGTAAAAGCACAGATTAATACAATGTGTGAGAGTAGGACCAAACGGGTCAAGGCACAAGAGACAAATGCAGGGAGGACACAGATTTTCTGGCAAGCCTGACCCATTGAAGGGAAGAGCTTTAAGAGTTTATCACGTGTTTGGAAAAAAGCCTCGAGATGCCCCAGAGAGCGTAGCTGAGGTGGTTTTTAAATTATGGATAATGGTGGGTTGAGGGATAAAATTTGATTGCATGGACATAATTTTTCTGGTTAAATGCACAGGTAATGCAGCACAGAGCACTTCAGTGTGTAACACAGAATTGTTGTGAAATACAAATTATCAGGGCTAAACCTCAACCATTGATACTTGCCATTAAACAGACATGTGGTCAGTATAGAAGAGGGATACCATCCAGAAAAGCAAATCACACTAAATTAGAGAAGAGGGGATCAAGAAGGTGGCCCTGTGGGTGTGTGTGGCCCAAAATCAATTGGGCGAGACCCAGAGTCTCCATGTCCAGGAGAAGAGCACAGGAGTCGGGGTCATTAAGATTATTTTTGTGGGAAATTTAAATCAGCAATGGAAATGTTTGCAGATTGGAGGACGAAAGGTTCAAGGATGTTGGCAAGCTTGGAGCTGAAGTCTGCGCATGGTTCTGGGGGATGGCAGATCAGAGGACAGGGTGGAATGAATATTTAGATTAAAGATGTAGCATTATAGCCAAGCTTCAGATAGTGAGAAGAAAACGGAACAAGAGAGGAAGGACCAATAAACAAGGACTCTGACCCTGCCAGTTCTATTAGTGCAATATTAATAATGTATCAGGTAACTATTGGGAATTGCTGTGGCGTTGTCAGGTAAGGAATCTGACGTCAGCCAAGCCTCAGATATAAAAAAAGAAGTCAGGATTGAGTGGATGTACAGTCCCATAAATCGATTTGATACGTCGGTAGCAATTTACAATGAACTGATAATTTTGAAAGAAAGATGTCACCACAGGACAGGCAGACTGGAGATGTAATTGCACTTAGAAACATTACAGTGATAGCAGGTGAAATATCCAAACAACGAATGGGTGGGGGAGTGGAGCATGCTGTAAGTGTACTTGAATTGAGTCTGTGAAGCTGGCTGGAGGTGTAACAAAGAACTAGGGCCCAACAGGATGGTGGAGGACCAAGGTTCCTGGCAATTGGCATGATCTGTATGCAGATGGGTTTGCCTTTGGAACACCTCTGATGCACCCATTGCGCGTACGCATAGCAGTGCCAGATTTAAGGTCTATCATGAGAGAGAGAGTGGCGTATGTAAGCAGCTGGTGCAGTAAGAAAGCTCGTTCAGTAGAGAGTGAGAAATAAAATTGAAGCAGAAATAGAGCTCATCTGACTCCTGTACCAACCATCAAGCTCCCTTGCCTTCCCTTGTTACTTAGCTACTTAGAAATAAAAGCAAATCAAATGACACAGTGAGGAACCACAAACCATAAAAAATAAAAACAGTCTCAGCTGCTATGTCCCCAATTCATGTGGAGCCAGGCACATCCAACCAACCATACACAGAAAGGAAAGAAGAGTGGAGAGGAGAGTGAATATATGCATCCCACCCGACAGGAGATCCTGGAATGGGAATGACATGCTTTTAGTTTTAATAAACATCACAGGAAAATATGATTCTTAATGGCACCAAGAAAGGACATTAGAGCTTTCGATTACTCTAACCTGAAGACATGGTTTAAACACACAAGAATGACTAAAAAATAGGGGGTAAGAAAATGGAAAGAAAAAACATAGGCAATGTCAAATATTGGCCCACCAGCCACAGGTGTACTTTTTTTTTAAAGTAGACATGCACATGTGATCAGGCAAAATGCACATTTAGTGTCTGAAGTGAGCTGGTCCTTGCTGTATACTGTGGTGGATGGAAACAAATGTTAACAGGTCAATGGATGAAAAGGCCTCATACAAAACTCCTATATGGATCACTGAAATAATATCGAGGGACAGAATATCGACCATCAAAAATATCGTTGAGAAAATATCGACAGTCAAAATATCGAGTTTCTATCTACAAACAGGTAAGTACAAAAATATCGAGTTAAAAATATCGTTTACAAAAATATAGTTGTAAAAAATATCGTATTTACTAAAAACAGTGTTAAATTAAATTAATATTAATAATTAATTACTAAAATATACTTTAAATTACTTAAATTAACTTATAATAATTAAATAATTATTGAAAGTTAAATAAATATTTTTTTATTTCATATTTATTAAAACATATATATATAGTAACAAAATATAATAAAATAATACCCAAAAACTGAAAACTGACCCTGAACCCTAAAAATACCCCTTTACCCAAAAACTGAAAACTGACCCTAAACCCTAAAAATACCCCTTTACCCAAAAACTGAAAACTGACCCTAAACCCTAAAAATACCCCTTTACCCAAAAACTGAAAACTGACCCTGAACCCTAAAAATACCCCTTTACCCAAAAACCCAAAACTGACCCTGAACCCTAAAAATACCCCTTTACCCAAAAACCCAAAACTGACCCTGAACCCTAAAAATAAAAACACATTTTTTTACTATCTATATTATATACTTACATATTTTCACTTTCTATATTATTTACAGTCGATATTACTTCACTTACCTTAAAAACGATATTTTGGCTGTCTATATTCTGTCCTGTCGATATTTTGTCCAAACGATATTTTGGAGTCGATATTATGTCCAAACGATATTTTGGAGTCGATATTATGTCTGTGCACCTCCTATATGTATATAGGTTGTATGATGTAACAACGCGTGTTATTACAACGCGTGCTGTTACATCGCAGTCGTTACAACGACTGGATTTTACCACGCTATGCCTTTACAACGTAAGTCTTTCCATCGACTTGCGCTAGGTGGTGTGCTAACATTAAAAAAGTGTAATTTACTATTCCAACTCCAGTCCACTTATAAGTAGGGAAGGTGTTGGGATAGTAAACTACACCATTTTTAATGTTAGCACACCATCTAGCACAAGTCGATGTAAAGACTTGCGATGTAATGGCATAGCGTTGTTGCATGCGGTCGTTGTAACGACCGCGATGTAACAGCATTGAGGTGTACTGACCAAGTTGTTAAGGATGTTTCCCATGTAGGTATGTAGATATGTGTGTTTTTATGAATTATTTTGATTACCTGACGCTGGGGACACACTAAACGCTGTCTTTAGGCAAGACATATAACATCAAAACAAGATTCTCATAGGATCTCTGTGTTCCGTGTTGCACTTCCATTTTATAGAATGTCATTCATCACTTTAAATGCAGAGACACTTGAATTATGTGACTGTGGAGGAACAAGTTGTGCAGCAGGGTTGAGTAAACAACGCAGCAAGAAAAAGCAAATTTGGCAGCAAATTCCAGAGCAGTGTTATTTCACCATTTAAACACACACTGTTACAAAAGGAACCCATCAATCAGGTTTCTTGTAAAGCTCAACTACTCACCTGTTAGGGTCTCAAGAAGCTGGGGGGGGGGTATCTGCGGTTCAGTCGAAGAGCCAGGTCTTGAGGTCCTTCCTAAATTTAGGCAGCAACGGTGATTGCCTGAGGTGTAGAGGCAGGGAGTTCCAGGACTTTGCAGCGAGGTAGGACAAGGATCTCCCTCCAGTCGTGGTCTTGTGGATCCAGGGGATGGTGGCTAGGGCAGGGTGGGCAGATCACAACACCTTGACAAAAATGTCCTACAACATAAATGTATTCATATTCACAAAATCCTATGGAATGTATTATTCACTAGCAAATACTGATTAGGTATTGCATGGTACAGCCTGAAAAAGATTTTATTAACTTTGTCTCTTTTTAAAAAAATTATAGAGATTATAACAAGCAAAGTCCTCAGACGGAGATTTACAAAACTCAATTAAACTTTTTGCAGTGCAAAGATGATGTCTAAAACATATAGGTTTTATATACCGACGTTGGGTCTCTACCAGAATAGAGTTAGGAGAGACTAACTAACAACTCATGTAAGAAATCTTGCCATTCTCCGTTACATAAATCACATGTTTCTGTGGAACTATCGGATTTGTCCCATTTAGAAGTCTGGAAGCTAGATTCATCAAGCTCAATTGTGCTCGCAAAGGGCCAGATTCTCCGAATCTGGCCCTTTGCGATTGCAATTTTTGCATTTGGGATTCATCATCCCAAATGCAAAATTCGCTAATAAAGAATTCGCACATTTGCGAGGAAATGCATTTAAGGAATCTCTATTTGAGATTCCTTAAATGCAATTCATTAACCATTTCTACATAGCGAATTCGCAATTTTTGGTCGCTATTTACCACGAAGTCTGACTTCGTGGTAAATAGCGAAAAAATCGAAAAAAGCACTTTAGTGCATATTTCTCAATTGCATGTTACACACAACACACCTGTGTAAATTTACATTTCAGGGGTGCTACAGGGTGTCCTTTGGACACCCCTGCACCCTTGAAATCGCAATCTTATTTGCGATTAGCTAATTGCTAATCGCAAATAAGGAATAACTCCCCATGCATTCCTATGGGCCTTTGCCCATAGGAATGCATGGGGAGTTATTCCTTATTTGCGATTAGCAATTAGCTAATCGCAAATAACAAATCACTGGGAATCGCAATAAATATTGCGATTCCTACATGAATCCCGTTTTGCGAGTCTGTAATAGCGATTCCTTATGAATCGCTATTATAGACTCGCAAAACAGGTCTTTCATGAATCTAGCTGTTGGTCTTTAAGGGAAGAATCCCTAGCCTCATTAAAATTATAGTACGCCAGACCCTGTGCTCCAATGAAAAACATATGCATTGTTGCGAAGATTTATATTGTAGACTGTCTAAAATATGTGCAAAATGTCTGAATAGCATAAAGGTTTTACTACTTACTGATCATGTATTTGTTGACCACAGTTGAGGTCGGAATAGTAAAAATGTTTTAATATTTTATTAATCATGTACTTGTTGACCTCAGTCGAGGTCTAAATCAAATTTAATAAAAATCAAACGTAATAAAATTCTGATACTTTGTCTCTTTTCTCAGTGTACAATAGATTGTGCAAAACAAAAAGGGCTCGAGTGACAAAGATGTTGCAGTGAGTTACACTTTCAGGTACTACAAGAGTATGTCACACCTAATTGTACATTAGTCTTTGTGAATAATGCCCACAATCTTTCACTGAGTAGAAACGAGCCTATGTATGCACACTTACACTTCATGTAATAAAAGGTGTGCCTCTCTTAACCATGGTAGAAGCATTACTTTGTCTTCAGAAAAACCCTTGCAGGACAGAGGCATGTTTAGATTTAAACCATTGGAGCTTAAAAAGAGTAGTGTGATGTTTAAGAGCTGCTATGTTTTGAATACCATCTTTAATTATCAGCTATTTTGACAACAGTGCCTCTGGTGTAACATTAACTTGTACACATGATAAAGGAAACATTCATTATTTCTACCCTGTTTGCATCTAAGTGTGCTTTATTGCTGAGTAAAAAATCCATTAAAGTGCCCAACAAATGGGTACCATAATACAGACATGATTTTAATGGGACTGCATAACTTTTAGGATGACTGATGGCATGTTTACCTACAATTGATCAAACTTAACTTCATAATGCCCTATTAATAATTCTCGGTCTACAACAGCCATGATGTTTTGATCATGTACATAGTAATAATACCCACCTCTTCTCTTTCCCCCTTCATTACCCCTCCCCTGAATCTTTCCCCTTGCCTGCTTTTCCCCTTACGTATCTGTGCTTATTATTTTATCTCGAACTTACAAGTAACTGTTGTCATGCTCTAATAACTGTGTAACCTTTGTAACGATGTAACCTGTAACTATGATCTAATAGTCATGTAAAGCGCTCTGATACCTCCGGGTCTAGCCAGCGCTATATACAACCTTTAAAATAAATAAAATAAAATAAAAGTATTGATTGATTGAACAGAGACAGGGCAAACGTTTTATCTCAGAAGTACTGGTTTTTTTTTTTAAGTTTGATTTATTGAGGAATAGAAAAGGGGGGAATGGGGATGGGGGGGTGAAGGAGAAGAGTTACAATAAGCGGGTGGAAGAAATAAACAATATAATAATAATAATAATTTCATAAAAAGTAAACATTACAAGCATGAAGAATTATGAACACATCATAAGAGTATAAATACAATAAGTAAAACACAGTATATTGAGACTTAATAAGTATAGTAATCAAATAAAAAGATAAAACAGGTAATAAGAAAATCACGGGGGTTTGCGAACTTCAACTGTTTCAGGATCAGAAGAGGGATGAACAGGGGCAGAAGAAGAGAGGTATGTTACCAAAGGAAGCCAAATCAGGTCACGTTTGATAGCTAGGGAGATGGGAGATACATAATTGGTGTCTAAACGATGATTAAAACAGACTGCATTCCACCAAGACTGATATGAAATATTTGCAGCCAGTTTCCAGTTAGAAGTGACAATATGAAAGGCTACAGCAATGAAAAGGTCAAGTAAAGGGTAGTGATTGGGCGAATGAGGTAGGTCTGACGAGAGGGAGCCAAGAAAAACTAGTGAGGGTGAAAAGGGGACCTGAAACTGGAAAATCTTTTGTATTTGCCGCCAAACCAACTTCCAGAACTGGGAAGTAGGAGGGCATTCAAACAACATATGTTTAAGATCAGCAGAAGGGCAGGGACAAGACCAACAGGTAGAGGTAGTGTCTGGTGAAAAACGGGATAAAGCAAGTGGAGTAAATAAAGTTCTGTGATAAATGAAAAATAAAGTTTGGGTAGTGTTAGCAGCTCTAGAGGTCTTATGAAGTTTAGTCCAAATTTTATCCCAAAAAAGTACAGGCCAATTCTGAGAAAAATTCCAACTCCCATGCAAGTTCAATGCGAGATTTCAATCTAGCAGTAGTAAAACGGAAAGAATTATATAGAGCAGATGCAGACGGAGAAGTCTCCAGTAAAAGGGAAGTGGATCTGCGATCCAAAGGAATATCGTTGGAGGGTGAAAGAGATTGAAGATAGGAGAGCAAGACTGGATAAAGGGTATTGTATTGCGATCGGGCAGAAGCAGGTAAAGAGAAAAGAGATTGAAGATCCTGGAAGGAGAGAGGCGTGTCCTGAGAAAGTAATTGAGAAATCCAACATATTCCTCGAGAGTGCCAAGTTTTCCAATAAATGGTACGATTACGGATTTTGAGAAGAGATTTATTCCAAATTGGTTGTTTGTGAATGGAGAGGAGGGATGGATAGGATGAACTTAAGTAGGGAGAAAGAAGATTACGAGAATGTGAAAGAATAGGCGAGCGAAGACGAGTTAAAGAAGACGTTAAGGACAAGAATTCACAGAAGGTAAAAGGAGAAATGAAAGAGGATTCCATGCTTAGCCAGACAGGAGGATAATGAGGCAGATTAGATGAAAACCAGCGAGTCGAATGCTTCAGGGAAAAAGCACGGTGATACTGTTTGAAATCAGGAAAACGTACTCCAGATTGAGCTTTGTCCTTACGCAAAGAAGCAAGAGCTATTCGAGAACGCTTACCGTTCCATAGGAATTTCAGTAATAAAGAGTCAATCTTCTTAAAGAAAGAAAGAGGAATGTGTAAAGGAAGCATGGAAATAGTATAGAGAAGCAAGGGGGATAGCATCATCTTTATAGTGTTGAGTCGACCCCACCAGGACAAAAAGAGCGGATGCCAACGAGTGATAGCCGTGTCCATTTTCTTGTAAATATAATCAAAGTTTAGTTTGAGAGTATCAGATAATAGAGGAGCAAACCAAACCCCTAGGTATTTGATTTTGGATGGTTGCCATGAGAAACCTGTACAAGAAAAGAGATGCTTCTGACAAAGAGGATTCAAAGGTAAAATTTCACACTTGTCAGCGTTCAAGCGATATCCGGAAACTGCAGAGAAGGAAGAGACCTGGTGAAGAAAAGAGGGAATAGAGGTGGCAGGGTCGAAGCAAAAAGAATATCATCGGCATAAACCGAAAGTTTGACTTGTTGGGAACCAAAATGAAAACCAGAGATAGTGTCATCTAAGCGAATTTTAGTAAGGAAGGGTTCTAAGGCTAAAACAAAAAGTAAGGGTGATAAGGGGTAACATTGTCGAACCCCTCTATGTAAAGAAAAATAATCCGAGGACATCCCATTAACAAAAATAGAAGCTTGAGGGTCAGAGTAAAGTAAAGAAACAATAGAAATGAATTTAGGAGGAATACCAATCCAATGCAAAGCCTGAAACATGAAGTCCCACCCAATCCTATCAAAAGCCTTCTCCGCATCTAGGGAGATAGCTGCGAAAGGAAGAGTCAAGGAAGAAGATTTGCTAAGAATGTTAAGAAAAACCCGGGAATTATCAGAGGAGAGACGCCCCTTGACAAAACCAGATTGTTCTGGGCCAATTATATCTGGTAAAAGTGGGTCCATGCGAAGTGCTAATATCTTCGCTAGAATTTTGCAATCAGTGTTAACCAAAGATATTGGTCTATAATTTTTGCACAGGGAGTGATCTTTATCCTCCTTTGGAATTAAGCAAATTAAGGCTTGTTGAAAAGAACCACTAGAGGAACCGGCGTCAGAGAATGATTGAAATAAGAGTAAGAGTTTAGGAAGAAGGAGAGAAACAAAGTGGCTGTAGAATTCAATAGTAAACCCATCAGGGCCTGGAGATTTACCATGTCGAAGTTTAGATACAGCATGAGAAATTTCAGAAAGCGAAATGTCCTGTTCCAAAGCTTGAAAGTCAACATGTGAAACCGAGGGAGATGGAAGAGATTGAAAGTAAGAGAGGACATCATCAGACGTTGGAACCTGTTCTGGGGTGTAAAGAGTATCGTAAAATTTGGCACATTCGGTGAGAATATCTTTATCCTTAAATGTGGATTCCCCGGAAGAAGTTTTGATAGATTACATTTTTGTGCGTTCCTTACGAATCTTTAAGTAATTGGCCAGAAGCTTTCCCATTTTATTCTTACCCCCATAATATCTAGAATTACATTTTAGCAGAATATTAGAAGCAGCGTCTGTTGTGAATTTGTTAAAAAAGATTTTTGCTTCAATAAGAGCTTTAAGGGAGGAATCAGATTTAGAAGTATAATAAGCAAGTTCTAAAGCTTTAATGTCAGCCAAAATTTTCTCCGACTTGGCCTCTCGAAGTTTCTTCCGCCGAGACACAAAGTTAATAATAAAACCCCTAGAGGCTGCTTTGAATGAATCCCAAACCATAACAAAAGGGGAGTCAGGGGTTTGATTTAAAAGAAAAAATTCCTTGGCAAAGACAGTGAATTCGGTACAAAAGGAGGGTTCCAAAAGTAAAGCATTATTAAACCGCCATCTGCCAGAGTGGGGAGAGAATAGGAGTAAGTCAAGGTCTACAAAAACTGGGGCATGGTCGGAAAGTAAGATGGAGCCAATTTCAGAACGAATAGCGTGTTGGGACAAGGATTTACTGAGAAAGATATGGTCAATGCGGGATTGGGATTGATGAGGAGGGGAGAAAAAACTATATTCTCTAACATCAGGATTACACAGTCTCCAAATATCCACTAAGGCGTTGTTTTGAAAGGAGTTCACAAACTGCGTGTGCATTCTAGAGGGAACAAAAGTGACTTTAGAGTGTCGGTCAAGGAAGGGATCAACAACCTGATTACAGTCTCCACCGAGAAGTATGTAATCTCCAGAAAGGGAGGACAACTTGGAAGAGATAGCAGGCCAAAAGGATCTATCGATTCCAGTAGGAGCATACACATTAAAGAGGGTGAGTGGGATGTTATCGATGAGCAAATTAACAATGAGCCAACGACCATCAGCATCACATTCATGAGTAATCGAGGAAACATTTAACATTTTATGTAACAAAAGTACAACACCATTCTTCCTAGACGTCGTAGGAGAACAAAGAACATGACCCACCCAACAACGTTTAAGTTTCAAAGCCTCCGGTTCAGCAAGATGAGTTTCTTGAAGCAGGGCAACGTCAGTTTTAAGTCTTGCTAAATGTGAGAGAACCCTCTGTCTTTTAATGGGATTATTTAATCCCTTAACGTTCCATGACGTTACACGGAACGAAACAATTTAGAAAAAACAGCTGAGTGCAACATGCTCAGTAATGCATAAGAAATACAATGGAGAGAAAATGAGAAAAATGGAAAGGAAAAGAGAACAAAGAAGGAGAGAAAGAGAAGACGAGAAAGGAAGGAAAAAGAGGAAAAAACTGTTACAAGATAAGACTGAATCCAAGAAGGGAGATAAGAAGAAAAAAAGAGAGACCATGATAAATGCAAGAGAGAGATCAAGAGTGAGAGGGAGAGAAAGAGGACAGAGACAAAAATATACAAAGAGACAGTACAAGTCCAAAACGAACGACTGAAATACATTCTTACGAAACGGAAAATCCAGAACAGGGATGGGGATGGTGGTGGCGGGAGACGACGACGACAACAACCAGAGCCGGCATCAAACCTCTATTACCCTAAATCCAATGGGTAAGGTAAGAAAACAGTAGGAGACATCAGGATAAAGATGAGGAGGGACATATCTGAAGAAATGAGAGAAAACATTAGGGAAAATACAAGGGTATACAACAAAAGACAATCATTCTAACAGAAACGTTAAGGAAAACAGATCAAGCAACGTCAATGAAGCAAAGCAGAACTGCAATGTAGTGAAATCAATAAGGCAATGAACAGCAAAGTCACTCATCCAGGCTTGGAGGTGTCCATAACATCTGGACTCTGCTGACGAAGGAAAGCTTGCAAGGCCACAGGATCTTCGTACGTGGTTGTTCTGTCTTTATAGGTGACCTTAAAAAGACAAGGATGTAAGAGACCATACCTGGCACCAAGGGCTCTTAACTGCGGCCGTAAGTCCAAAAAATGTTTCCTCCGATCCGCGGTGGCCTTGGAGACATCCTGGGAGAGATAAAGGCGGTGACCTTCCCAGATAATCTGCTTTTTGAGCTTGGCGGCTGAAAGGACCTGCAAGAGGTCAGTATATTACAAAAACAGCATAATCACACCCCTAGGCTTGGAGGCTACCTTAGGACCGAGACGATGGGCTCGCTGGATGTTGATGGAGGATAAGGCCGGAGTGTCTAGGATCTTTGCAAGGAAAGATTGGAAGAAGATGGTAGGGTTGGACCCCTCTGTAAGTTCCGGAAGACCATATAAGCGTAGGTTGTTCCTTCGATTTCTGTTTTCCAAATCCTCTGTTTGACGCCTAAGCAGAAGAATCTCAGCTTCTATTGAAGGAATGCGAGAGGAAGCAGAATGGAAAGAATCCGAGGATTGCTCCAAGATCGTGACACGTGAGTCCAGAGATTACCATTTCTCCTGCATGGCCTGCATATTTTTTGTGGTTGCTTCCATAAAAGGCTTGAAGGCCCGCAATTCTTCCAGGATAAGATCTATAGAGGAAGATGATGCATTGCTCCCAGGGGATGGTGGATCCTTCTTCAGACGTTTGGATGAGGTCAAAGAAGATTGCACCTTCCCTCCATTTTGAGCCTTAGGAATAGCCCCATGGGCAGAGTCCGACTTCGAAGATTTACTCTCTTCCATTTCCTGGGTAGGTGAGTCGGAGTCAGAACCAACGGGTAACTTCGGTAAATTGGTGAGTTTCAAAGTGCGAAGCTTCCCCATGTAAGGCAGCCAGAATAAAGAAGGTGAAGACAAAAGGACAATATTGAGTATGAAGTCTTCCTGACAAGGAAAAGGACATGAAGAGCAATAATAAAAAGTCTCAGCACGAAGCCATGGCCAGAGGAGGAAGAAACACTCAGCTCAATAGCAGGTATTAGGCCAGGAAGAAGATCATGTCAGAGTGGGAGAGCAACTCAAATGAACCATGAGATAAAGTGCAATAATTGATAATGACCATGCACAAGGAAAGGAAAGCATCTGGAATAAGCAAAGCCACACTCAGCATCGCAAGAGCTCATAAAAAGAACAATGACAGTCCTCCAAGCAAGAAACATGAATGATAAAAACCATATGAAAAAGCGGGAGGAGCGTCGCTTGATTCCCTGAAGCAACTCTTGAAGGAGAACCTCCTGACGCAGTACCTCAATGCATGGCAAGCAAGAGGGTGAAATCAGATGTGAAGCCGCAAAAACGGGACTCTCTCGCAGCCGCCGATTGAAGCCGCGAAACCGGGAAACAATGAGGGCGCTAGGCTCTCCTCACGTTCCGGCTCGCGGGACACGCTTCATTTCAGTTGGAGTCGTAGGCAAGCCGTCCCAAATGTGGTGATGGCGAGGAACGATGCCGGAGCTCCCGGTCTACGCCGCCATCTTGGCCGGCGTCCAAGCCACGCCCCCAGAAGTACTGTTTTAATACCTGAAAAGAGTAATCGGCCACTGTAAGGTGACTGCTTAGCTTCGTAATGTTTCTGCTTCTCCACTGCGCCATATAGCACGTTATTGTAGTAATTCTTGGTCCAGTTGAGCTAGAAACAGTTTTTTGACCTGTAACCTATAAAGCCGAGCAATACGGTAATTACACATAATTACGTACAAAGCACAATAGCAGCACACTTGTGTTTTTCCAGTGGCTCAATCACGGGAACATAAGACATAGAACAATTATGTTGTTTATTTACTGTTAATGTTTTACATTAAGTTGATGTTCACATTCTAAAACGTTGTTGGGCAAGATGGTGTTATCACAACAGGTGCCCACACATTGCTGTGTATGTGGTTGCCACAAGTCTAGTCCTGAGAGCTTTGAAGTCTGTGCCTAAATTAGTATGCCAGCTAGCCTTCTCTGGATGAGTTCTAGCCAAAGCTGGCATACATATTTGTCATGTCTGATTTTGAGCAAAGCCAGATTTCCTGACCACTTCTGTGTACACCGGAGCTTCTTTCCATGATCCATGGAACGCAAGGTTGTAGTGTGGCAAAAGTGTTGCTCTTATGCAATGTGGAAAGCATTGGTGTTGTGCATGAGGTCCTATCATGGCCTCTGAACTGGTCATTGCAACTTGTTTCTGAGCTTTCGCTTGCTTGTGTTATGGAGAGGAGTAAGGTGGTAGAAAAGTGTGCTTAAGGTACACTGACTGGTTTTGTCTTTAGATGTGATGAATAAGAACATGGAGAAGTGTGGCTCAGGGGTTAGAGGCAGCAGACCCGGAAGCTGAGATCGGTCCTGGACCAGGGTTCAATTCCCCGCCTCGGCGGGGTCTTGGGCTAAAAATTCCACTGACTCAATAATTCTCGCCCCGGTGCCTCCTCGACTCACGGGTTCACACTCTGCGACTCTGGGCAATAGCTTGCTTAATCTCCACAACGGCCCCTCGCGGCGGGATGCCTGACTTTCACCTTGTGGATACCCTACTATCTCACAGGGGAATACCAGGAAGGGTTCCCTAAGCAAGCGCCGGGACACCCACTGCGGGTAGCTGTGCGCTATATAAGCTCAACTACATTTACAATAATGCATTGGATTTATCCAAATCCATGTTAGATGAGTTTCTGAGCCTTGTCTGATACTTTGTTCTCTTTTCTTATTCAGTGGAAGCTAAAACTTTCCATGTGTGATTTTAGAAAAGAAGAAACATTTGATTACATGTGCTGGCTTAGTATGTATGATGACTCCAAGGGTACTGACCTTACTGACTTGATTAGATGGGGGCTCTAAATCCCCTTGGCCACTGGCACATAGCAGGATAGTCGCCAACTCCACATGTGAGGTTTTTGTTTCCATTGCGTCCATTTGAAGTGTTAGATATGTGCCTAGTCTAAGTCGCTAACAGGCAGGGATAGAGAGCATAGTTGTCCAGATCTGATGATTTCTTCAGTTTCTTTGTCATTCGTGTGTCCTCAAAGTTGTTGTGTAATGAGAGGGTAAGGTCATAATTATTTCGAGAATGGGCCGAGTAAATTTTGAAGAGCTGGAGCGCAATAGGGGAGCTTCTAAGTATATCTACTTCAAGTTTTAATGAGAAGGATTTATATGGCAGGAAAAGGATGAGCTGTAGCTTTTCTGAATGATTGGGGAGATCCAGCGTAGGCCAGACCGCAGGATTCCAAGTTTCTTGAGTCTCTGCGTTAAAGTGAGCTATTGGACTGTGTCAAGAGCCAGTGACTGAACGAAAGGCAGAAGGACTGCCATCTTATTCCAAGCCACTGTTTATTTAAAGCCATCCCAGATGGTGATCATTGAGGAGTTAGTGCCATGTCTGGGGTTGAGGCATTTCTAAAAGACTGACATGGTGCCCTTGCGTTGTCCCCTTGATCAACTTTCCTATGAAGCATCCCTTAGCCATGTGCCGTTAGTTAGCAACATAGACCTTCTACTGATTTCAAGAGCAATCATGTGACATAAACGGATCACTGAAATAATACAGAGGGACAGAATATCGACCATCAAAAATATCGTTGAGAAAATATCGACAGTCAAAATATCGAGTTTCTATCTACAAACAGGTAAGTACAAAAATATCGAGTTAAAAATATCGTTTACAAAAATATAGTTGTAAAAAATATCGTATTTACTAAAAACAGTGTTAAATTAAATTAATATTAATAATTAATTACTAAAATATACTTAAAATTACTTACATTAACTTATAATAATTAAATAATTAATGAAAGTTAAATAAATATTTTTTTATTTCATATTTATTAAAACATATATATATAGTAACAAAATATAATAAAATAATACCCAAAAACTGAAAACTGACCCTGAACCCTAAAAATACCCCTTTACCCAAAAACCCAAAACTGACCCTGAACCCTAAAAATACCCCTTTACCCAAAAACTGAAAACTGACCCTAAACCCTAAAAATACCCCTTTACCCAAAAACTGAAAACTGACCCTGAACCCTAAAAATACCCCTTTACCCAAAAACTGAAAACTGACCCTGAACCCTAAAAATACCCCTTTACCCAAAAACTGAAAACTGACCCTGAACCCTAAAAATACCCCTTTACCCAAAAACCCAAAACTGACCCTGAACCCTAAAAATACCCCTTTACCCAAAAACCCAAAACTGACCCTGAACCCTAAAAATAAAAACACATTTTTTTACTATCTATATTATATACTTACATATTTTCACTTTCTATATTATTTACAGTCGATATTACTTCATTTACCTTAAAAACGATATTTTGGCTGTCTATATTCTGTCCTGTCGATATTTTGTCCAAACGATATTTTGGAGTCGATATTATGTCCAAACGATATTTTGGAGTCGAAATTATGTCTGTGCACCGACATAAACTATTTTGAAGACATTAGGGAAGGTGCTGGTGAGCAGGTACGAGTTTACTTTCATTCGGGCTGAAATGACTGTAGAGACAAATAGAAAGGTTCCCTTGAATTTTCCAACTGGGCTGGATTCAGCAGGATAGACTGAGCTGCAAGAATTTACAACATGCAAGAAATATTCATCAGTGAGAAGGAGAAGGTGCAGAATCATTGCTTCCTGATTACAGAACATTTTATGTTGTTGTTATGGTGGTGCTTTAGCTTGGAAGTGAATCATGCTTCAGCGACAGTAAGTTGGGAAAATTTGAAGTGGGTTTTTTGTGGGGAAATGCCAGATCTGGGTGCAGTGAATTGTCCAGCCACTCGCTAGTGCACAGTACAGAATACAAGTGGGAAAATACAGATGTTTTGGACTCCTCGCGACTGTAAATAGACTCTGTGAGTCACGAAATCACAACCATCAGTGCAAAGCTCCAGTAGGACCTGCACTTCTTGCTGGCAGCAGCCGACCACAAAACGAGGTTCCAGTGAGACCTGCATGTCATGCCGACAGTGACATCTCCCAATGACAGCCAACATGAAGCACTAGTGATGACCAACTCTTCCTGCCAAAACAGCCACTGTCCGTGATACTGGACCTATTCAACGTGCCGACAAGAGCCGCCTCGCAGCCCCTGCAAATGACAGCTCTTCGTGCATATTTGAGAAGGTAACTCTTGAGCGGTTGAACCTGGTCCCTGTATCCAATCCACGCTCTAACACAGCCAGCATGAACTTGTGACTTTAATCAATCAATCATATTATTTATTTAGCGCACTACTTACCTGTGAGGGTCTGAAGGCGCTGGGGGGTGGGGAGTGCTGATACTGCTCGAAAAGTCAGGTCTTGAGGAGTCTTCTGAAGGTCAGCAGGTCTGGGTCTGCCATAGGTGGATGGGGAGGGTGTTCCAGGTCTTGACGGCGAGGTGGGAGAACGATCTTCTGCTTCTTGGGATGCAGGTGACTGTGGCGAGGGCGGGGTCAGCGGAGCAGAGCTGGTGGGTGGGGGTGTAGAAGCTGTGTCATCTGTTGAGGTACGTTGGTCCGGTGTTGTGGAGTGCCTTGTGTGCGTGGGTGAGGCGCTTGAAGGTTATCCTCTTGTTGACGGGGAGTCAGTGCAGGTCTCTCAGGTGGGGTGTGATGTGGCTGCGGCAAGGGATGTCGAGGATCATGTGTGCCGATTCTGGATGCGTTGAAGCCGTCTCAGGAGTTTGGCCGAGGCTCCTGCATAGAGGGCGTTTTCGTAGTCCAACCTGCTGCTGACGAGGGCCTGGATGACCGTCCTTCTCGTTTCGGTGGGAATCCACTTGTAGATACTGCGGAGCATGCGGAGGGTGTTGAAACAGGAGGAAGAGACGGCGTTGACCTGCTTAGTCATGCAGAGGGTGGAAACGAGGAGACCCCTAGGTTGCGTGCGTGGTCGGTGGGTGTTGAAGCTGTTCTCAGTGCGGTCAGCCACCAGAAGTCATCCCAGGCCGAAGGGGTGGATCCGAGGATGAGGACCTCCGTCCTGTCCAAGTTCAGCTTCAGTCGGCTGTTCCTTATCCATTCGGCGATGGCCTTCATTCCTTCGTGGAGGTTGGTTTTGGCGGTGTGGGGGACCTTGGTGAGGGAGAGGATCAGCTGGGTGTCATCGGCGTATGAGATGATGTTGAGGTTGTGCAGTCGGGTGACGTGGGCGAGCGGTACCATGTAGATGTTAAACAGCATAGGGCTGAGGGATGAGCCCTGGGGTACGCCACAGATGATCTCGGTGGCTTCGGAGCGAAAGGGGGGAAGGTGGACGCTCTGTGTTCTGCTGGAGAGGAAGGAGAAGATCCAGTCCAGGGCCTTCTCTTGGATTCCGGCTTCGTGGAGGCGTGTTCGTAGTGTGCGGTGGCAGACCCCGTCGAAGGCGGCTGACAGGTCCAGGAGGATGTGGGCTGCTGTTTCTCCGTTGTCTAGCAGGGTCCTGATTTATCGGTGGCGTAGATGAGGGCAGTTTCGGTGCTGTGGTTGCTGCGGAACCCAGACTGGGAAGGGTCCAGGATGCTGTTCTCCTCGAGGTAGCGGGTCAGTTGTTTGTTGACGGTCTTCTCGATGACCTTCCCCCAGAGCAGGGAGATGGGCTGGAAGTTCTTGAGGTCCATGGGGTCTGCCTTGGGTTTCTTGAGTAAGGCGTTGATCTTGGCGTGCTTCCAGCTCTCTGGGAAGGTTGATGTCTCGAAGGAGATGTTGATGACTTTCCGGAGATGGGGTGCGATGGCTGTGCTGGCTTTGTTGAAGATGTGGTGTGGGCATGGGTCTGACGGAGATCCAAAGTGGATGGTGTTCATGATCTTGATGGTGTCGTCGTCGTTGATGTTGGTCCAGGAGAGTATGCGGTTGGTGCGGGTGGTGGTCGTGGAGGCAGAGGTCTCAGTGGTTGTCGGGGCAGTCGTGGCGTTGAAGCTGTCGTGGATGTCTGCGATCTTGCGGTGGAAGAAGGTGGCCAGCGAGTTTCACACGTCTTGCGAGGGTGGGATGTCATTGGTGTTGGAGCTGGGGTTGGAGAGTTCCTTCACGATGTTGAAGAGCTTTTTGCTGTAGTCTAGGTGGTCTTTGAAGGAGGCCCTTTTGGCAGATATGATGAGGTTATGGTGTCTGCGGGTGGCGTTCTTGTGGGCTGCGTAGCTGTCCGGTGTTGTGGGCTGCGTAGCTGTTCGGTGTCCAGTTTTCGGCAGGTTTGCTTGGAGGCCTGGAGGTCTTCCGTGAACCAGCTGGCTTTCCTGCTGGCGTGACTGTTGGAGGGTTTCTTGAACGGGGCGAGGGTGTTGGCGCAGTCGTCGATTCACTGTCTGAGGTTGCGGCGAGGCATCTGTTGGGTGAGGTTGTGTGTGGTGGGCTTCTTGAAGGTGAAGTGGATGCAGCGGCTGTTGGTCCAGTGGAGTTCGATGGTGTGGTTGAAGGAGACGTGGGGGCTTGCGGAGAAGATGGGGTCAAGCGTGTGGCCAGCGGAGTAGGTGGGTGTTTGAATCCGAGGTTGGCTAGGTTGTCGATCAGGGTAGTGGAGTTGGTGTCGTCGTTGTTCTCGAGGTGGAAGTTCAGGTCCCCGAGGAGGATGTAGTCCGTGGGGGCGAGGGCGTGTGTGCTGACGAAGACGGCGATGAAGTTGCTGAACTGTGGACAGTTTCCGGGGGGTCTGTAGACGAGGGTTCCTCTGAGGGTGGTTTTGGGGTCGGTGTGGATCTGGAAGTGCAGGTGTTCGGCAGTGCTGAGGCTGTTGTCGGTGTTGGTTGAGACTCTGGGAGTGTTCCTGTGAATGATGGCGATTCCTCCTCCTACTCCGTTGGTGCAGTCCCTTCTGGTGAACTTGTAGCCTTCCGGGATGGCTATGGTGATGTCGGGTGCAGAGGCGGGTTTCAGCCAGGTCTGCGTCAGGAAGGCGACGTCTGGGGAGGTTGAGTCGAGTAGGTCCCAGAGTTCAAGGGCGTGTTTGCAGGCAGAGCGGGTGCCATTCGGTGTGTGATCGTCCGGGGTTGAGTGCGTGGAGGGTGCTGGAGTCATAGCGGAGTCGTATGTTGTGGCGTTCGTGGGGGCCAGGTGTTCTGGCACTGAGCGCGGTCTAGGCACGGACGGGCGCAGACAGGTTTGCCGGTGAGCGCGGCCTCTGTGCGGCCGCCATATAAGGGTAGGTTGGAGGGAGGAGCAGCTGGGAGGCGGGAGGGGGCGGCCAATGGGTGTTCAGGGAGATGGGGCCGCGAGTATGCAGCGGCGGGAACTGGGGTACAGAAGGCAAAAAAGGGGAACAGAGAGAATGGCTAAATTACAAAAAGTAAAAAGAGGCAAATGAAAATACGGTTTTAACGGAAGCAGAAAACACAGCAGGGCAACAATGACAGGCGCAGGCAAAGCGGAAGCACAGAGGAGGAGTGACGAACTTATGGGGCGGCAGCAGCAGGGCAACAGAGGCACAGACGCACAGGTGGTGCTCTGCGGCGTGGGGAGCGGTCTAACCTGCAAGCAGGGTCAAGGGTCGCTCCTTTCACCGCTATGCGGCCGCCATATAATGGTAGGTGGGACGGAGGAGCAGCTGGGACGCGGGAGCGGGTGGCCAATGGGTGTTCAGCGGGGGGCGGGCGCGGGGATGCAGCGGCGGGAACTTGGTACAGAAGGCGAAAAGGGGAAACGGAGAGAATGACTAAATTACAAAAAGTAAAAAGAGGCAAATGAAAATGCAGTTTTAACAGAAGCAGAAAACACAGTTAGCAGGGCAACAATGACAGGCGCAGGCAAATCGGAAGGGCAGGGGAGGAGCGGCGAACTTATGGAGCGGGAGCAGTGGGGCAACAGAGGCACGGATGCACAGGTGGTGCTGTGCGGCGTGGGGAACGGCCTAACCTGCAAGCAGGGTCAAGGGTTGCTTTACCGTGGTCCAACGCGACCAGATAACCGTGAGTGGTGCTTTGTGGTTTTTACAGCTATTTTCAGCTAGAACCTTTAAAAATGCATACGTGCAGTTCTGCCTATTAGATTTTTGCTATCATTTTTTTCAGTAAAATATTCTGTATTGTTCGAAATTGTTTAGGGGTTTTTCTTGTATTGTGTTTTCACTTTATTACTTTTTAAGTGCTGCAAAAATACTTTGCACACTGCCTCTAAGTTAAGCCTTTCTCATTTTGTGGCAAGCTCCCAGAGGGATAAACTCAGGTTTATTTAGTGACTTTAGTGATTCGCCCTGAAGAGGATAGTGATTATTGTTTGAGTGGGGCTTCCACCTCTCTCAACCAGTAACCCAATGTTTTACAACTTAGAACTGTGTTGTGACTAAACTATAATGGGTTTATTACGCTGGTAGGAAAACTCCTCCTGAATATAATACCCCAATTTCTGAAAGCTTTGTATCACCTTTAACATAGTTGGGAAGAAGAGCATGTGGTCTAGCTGCACCGCTGTCAAACTCTTTTTCCCATCAAAGGACTTGCATTACTTTTGCAATAGTGTAGTATATTGAATAAAAAACTTTACGTGCAGTGCTTCAAATGTTACTTGACTTGTTTGGTGTGCTATTCTTAGTAATTATGTCTTTGTTCCTATAATTGAGGAAGTTTGCTATGATCTGTCTCAGGGGAGCACCCAGTGGGTGGAGTGTGAGACCATCGCCCTATGAGCTCATTCGTGTACAAAACTTGTACACAGTTTTTGAGCCATGACCAATATGTAAAGGAAGTTTTTTAACAATTGTTTTGTTAACTTGCCTTTTGCACCCTAAAGAATCTGCCCTGTTCTTATGTTTCTTAATCATGTGTTGCCTTCCACATCGTCCACAAGTTTTTCCAACATTTTAGAGATTGTCTCAAGAACATCTTGAAGAGTTTTGATGCAGCCTTCGAGTTCCAATATCTAGCCCATGGTCTCTGTGCCCCTTGCTATTAAATTTCTCAAATCATACTGCAGCCATATTGAACCCTAATACTTTAATCTCCAATGCTGAGTAGGAGTTCTTGATTGTGTCCAATGAGGGTTTGGGGCTTTGTGACCCTTTCACAGACTGATGATTGCTGTCACCCGGAGGCTTAGCATATTTATGTCTGAAACCCACCCCACTTAAATACCTGCCTACCATCTTCCTCCTCCACATCACACAGTGAGGCCAGAGAAAACTTACCTCTCAGCCAGGCAGCTGCCATGGATGCACGTCCTGGTCGGAGCACATAGCTATCTCCTGGTGACGAGCATTGCGTATCAAAGGTGTCCTGAAAGCAGAATGGTTGTCAGTCCACACCTGGAGGAACGGGACATGTGGATGATTTGAGCAGACTGTGTTGGTGAAGAGAGTGTATCCATACCTTCCACTGGGATATTTATATATAGTTTTCCTATGATGGGAGCATGCCTTGGAGTGGGTGCGAAAAACTGAAAAATGATACATACACAAGCGTGTATTAGGGGACTTCCATGCCTTCAATTCAACCCCCAGGATATAATAAATGCTAAATCACTCGAAGGAACAAGAAGCTGCATCCAAACTCTGTTAACTGTTCGATCATCAAGGGGCTGTATAATACATACGGCACACTTTCCCTGTTTGCACAAGGGTGCACCTTCCAAGGGAAGAGAGATCCCCTTGCAGGTGGGTGCAGTGAGTCACTTCATTCTCCTGCTGAGGGATGTCTGGGGATCCAAGGAGCTCTCTTCCTCCCCTGCAGAGGGACGCCTTTAGAAAGCATATTGATAGTTTGTAACCTTTTTGTGGTGTACTTTCAGTGCCCCTTTGAAGGGCCTGATGGCCGATGCATCCACATTCCTAGTACAGCGCAGAGGCAAAAAGATTCCCTCGTTTGCATGGTGCCCCCATCCAGATGAGGTAAGGTCCTCTCATGATATCACTAGATGTTCTCCAGAGTTATCTGTATAACAGGCGAGGACGCATAAGCGTCTTCGGCCCCTTATGTAATAACACTGTGCCCTGGGGGCACACACGCCCTTTGCCCTCCCCGGCACAATATATAATACTGCTCCTAGTTTGGTTTACTATGTCATGGTTTGGGGTTACAAGACTTTTGTTATTGACCGTCACAAGACTGTTTTCAATTGGGCGTGCTGTGGCAAGGTCTTAGGTCACAAAACCTAGGGTTTGAAATCACCAGACTGTGAATCGCTTTGGGTCACAAGAATGTCAAGGGTTAGGTTACCAAGCAGTGTAGGTAAGATGTTTGTTTTTTGGTAGGTTTTGTAATAGCAGCGTTTGGGGTGGTGGTAGGTGTGATAATGAGGACATTTAAGGGCAGATGCCTCAATTTGTTAGTTAGGTTTCAAAGCGAACTGTTGTTCAACACCACTTAAAGTTTTTTTTTTAAGCGCTATGAGGCTTTTGCCTCATATCGCTTTTTTAATTGACTTTAAACCATGTTGCACAGAACCCTTTGTGACTGGGACTAGAACCTGTGACCCAAAAGTTACACGCAGATCTCTGCACTGTTCTCTCTCACTGGGTTTCCAGCCGTGAGCAGTAGGTATATTATTCGACTACAGTATGACCCCCATATGTTACCTTGTGACATGCACTGCCTCTTTTTCTCTTTTTTCTGTTCTCCTTTAATTCCTCTCTTTTTCTAGTCTCCCCTGCCTTTTTGAAGGGCCAGTGACTTTTTATTGTCTTTCTATTTTGGAATAGCCTATTCATTATCTTTCTGCTGATTTCTTTATTCTTTAGAATTTTCCGATTTATGTGCCTTGCTTTAGCTCTATCCAGTTTTTTATACGCTGTGAGCTTTTTTAATCCCACTGGATCTGTCTTTGAGCATACACCTAATAAGAGGTGCAACCAGAGCCAAATTTCGGGGGGGAGAATGGGGTGTTATCTGAAGCCCTTTGAGCCCAATGGGCGTTGCACGCCTGCATCTAATCCCCAGGCGTGTAAACCAGTTTCGGTTGAGTTTGAGTCGATGTTTTAGTGGCAGTTGATGCCTCCAAGGCGTTGCACTGGCTAAAGGTTGTCAAATATGGCCAGGAGTCAGTTTTGTAGTTTTTTTCTTCATCACAAATGTTAACATTTGATTTTCAATTACTGCTTACCTCATTTTTTTTCTCTAGGACTGCAAAGCAGAGGCTAATAAAATGTATTTGTGAGAAGGCGCTATGGACCACTTTTCTAGGCTAACACATGCATGTAGCTGACTTTGCATGTAATTGGTTGCATTTTGTAATTCTTTTTCTCCAGTACCTTTCCACTTCCATTTTCTTGATCAATTCACTATCTAAATCAGGTTAATATCCACCAGATTATTGATCACGTTTAGGCTCAGTAGAATGCTCGGTTTTACTACACTTTCACTAAACCATTTTTTCGGCTCCGCCTGACTCGTGCACTCTGTGATAAAAGAAGTAGCAGCTAAATAGAGAGGTGTGCAGAACGCTGACTGGATCACACACAGAGCAACTAAGCAAGCAAACACCTCGCAATGTACTCTGTAGCAATCTAGCTCCAGGGTGGGGCTGGCCTATGGGGCAATCAGGCAGTGTTTGACAGGCTGGTCCGACCGGTCAGTGCGTGGGCCGGGTTTTTTTGCTGCTCGTGTGCCTGTTTTATGTCTGCTGGGCCGGTTTTTAGGTTTCACCTGCACGTAACCAGACCCCGCAGTACTTTAAAATAACTTTAAAACATAGGGCACTATATTCATCTCCTTAACTTCACTGATTGATTTCTCAACGAGCATCACAAAAACCCATAAGGCATTCCATGTCAGTGATGCAATCTCTGTTTACATTTCATACCTTTTACTTCATCGTGTGTTCCTTGAGATTGATGGCATATTACAAGATGGTGTGCTTTTGTATTTTTTTTTTTGCGCAACATATGCCTTTTGTATAGTGTATTCTTTAAACTGAGTTAAGTCCATGTCTGTGTGAGTTCGGCTTGTGGGTGGGTGTTTATGATGGCGCTCGAGTGAGAATTCTGAAGCTGGGGCACAAGGCAGAGATTCTTACAGTGTCTGTCAGTGGATCAAAAAAAGTGTGCAGACTACGTGCACATTCAAACCTTGGCCTCACACAAAGCGCACAGTGCGATGGTCGCATATGTGGCTATTCCAATTGTGGGAAATTGTGAAATATGCAGAATTTCAGAAATATGTGGGGAGAAAAAAGGCCTAAAAGCTCACCGACTGAAGAAGAAAGTGGTGGAAAGGAGTGTTTCTGAGACAGTCTGACGGCCATACCCCATTACTTGGGTCTTAGTAATGTTTAAGTCACAGTCTCATATCTATAGATTTAAACCATTTCCAAGTCTAATTATTCACAGCAAAATCCCTTTTATTCATTTATTTGTTACGGCTAACAACCATTGGCAAAGCCAGAAGGTCTGGCTTATTTTAGGTATATTCATTGGTTGTGTGACATCTCTGGATGCAGGAACAGAAAACTCAGGGTGAGGCACCCACAAACTGGTTAGGTGAGTGAAGTACAGGATTGTGACTCACATGTTTTAGGTCACAACTTTAATTACGTAGGCCACGCCTCTTGGAAAAGATTCCTATTTAAACTTCTTTGGCAGTGTCCATTTTAGAGTGGAGCCTGGAAGGGCGGGCCGGGTTAAGAGTGGAGCAGCAGGGACAGAGAGGCAAGAAAGAAGAGTCTGGAGATTATAAATAGCACATTAAAAGAAACTGCCACCACAAACTCACCAATGCAATATTTTTAGTTTAAAAGTTGAGACTGGCATCTAAAAACCTTTACAGACAGGCCTGCTTCTACTCAAATATTTAGGTTGCCTGCTGTCCGTGTGTCTAACATGCACAGTTAAGAAACTTTTAGTGCAGCATTAAAAGTTTTATAACGTCAAATTAATTCTTCATAAACGAGAGCCCCTGCACATTAGGGAGTTGAGAGTTCATGCTACATTGTGTAGATGGCGATCTTGCCATTGCAGCTCAGTGGGGTTGGCCTATGTGCTTGTGTGTTTAATAGATGCACTAATCCAGGCTTTTAAAGCCCATTGGCCCAAAAAATGCTTCAGCCCTCCTCCCCCCATCGTGTGCTATATCCCGGACTGCAGCTTCATGGGTGCTGCAGCTTCGTAGGTGCTACAGCTTTGCGGGTGCTGCAGCTTCGTAGGTGCTACAGCTTTGCGGGTGCTGCAGCTTCGTGGGTGCTTGTCGCAGGGAAAGCCTGGGAAGAGCACTCCTAGGGGAAGCAGGCGTGAAGCAAAAAAAAATAAAGGGCCATGTTATCAAGAAAGGGCCATACATTATCGCCGCTTTTATCGGCCGGAAATTGCCGCTAAAGCAGCAATAATGGACTTGATAATATGCCCTTGTGAATTCTCATAGCAGCCCAGGTTAACACCAGAACCTGGGTTTCTATGGGAATTCACAAGGGCATATTATCAAGCCCATTATCGCCGCTTTAGCGGCAATTTCCTGCCGATTAAAGCGGCGATAATGTATCGCCCTTTCTTGATAATATGGCCCAAGTTTCTGAATAAACACACCTTCAGCTTCTCCTACTACAGCAAAGGGGAGAGGGTGGAGGTGACTGGTGAGTCGCAGTATCCTAGGATACAGGTCTTACGGTGCATCCTCTTTCTGTGCATGGCACTGGGATAAGAGTGACCATCTGCACTTAAAAGGAGATCCCTGCCTCTCCCTAATCTGAAGCAAAAGGCAGAAAATAACAAATTGAGTTGTATGCAACTGCATTGATATAAGCACTTATTGCCCTTTAACATTCGGCACTTGGAACCCTCGTTTTCCTCACCACGCTAGCAGTAATTGAACTGCCAGCCACCGTGCCTGACTTACATGTGCTCCACGCGCTGCCACTTTGGACTTGGTAAGCCGCTGCACCGCCCGGTTCCGCGTGTTTTTCTCTCTTTTTTAAATTAAATTCAGGCATGCCAATTCCATCTTCACCACGCTCCCCCCCGCCCATATGACTCACGTCCATTACTATTCCCGGGACAAGACACTGATCAAATTGTCCCTCACAAATAGCGTCTGATAGTGACAACTCTGAAGAGCAATCACCTAGAGCTGCTTCACCAGCCGCGGCCTGTAGAGGGAGTACCGGCGGGGTGGTGACGAGAGGGGGAGGGGCAGGGTGGGAGGTAGTAATGTATGGATTACGGACTTTTAAAGGTAAGTAAACATGAAAATAAATAAAACGAATTTCGTTGCACACACTGCATGGAATTTGGTGATGCAGTGTGTGCAACGAAATTCGTTTTATTTATTTTTATGTTAACTTACCTTTAAAAGTCCGTAATCCATACATTACTACCCCCACCCTGCCCCTCCCCCTCCCCACGTCACCGCCCGGCCGGTACTGCCACTACCGTAGCTGGCTTCACCCTTTCTAGTAATGATGTGTAGATCAAGATCAGTGTTCCTCCACTGTCTCTCTGAAACACTGCTCAAGTATTAAGCCTCACAATTCACGCGCCAATACACTTTAGTGCATGAAATTGCTATGATCCCAACTAGTACTCACGGGAAGTATGTGGTATTGGTTAAATATGTAACGTAGTGCGCGTGTATGGTCTCGTGTGTGTTAGCGTGTGTATGTGTGTGCGTGCGTGGAATGTATAGAATGTAGAGGGAGAGAATGTAGAGGGGCAGAAGCTGGCTGGAGGAGAAGGGAGAAGGTTGTTGTGTATATCGGTGCCGCTGTTATCCTGTATCCATCTAATAAAGGAAGAAGTGCGGAACCTGAACCGTCTGTGAGTTTCTCTTTGCAACAAAGTACAGTGTATCTCCACTGGTTCCCTGGAATTATTTTCTCTCATGTAATTAACTTTGGTGTGACTCCCCACATGTGTGCGCAACTACTAATATCCCTTAATATTGGAACAGTGAAAATTGATTTGATATTGTACATGTTTTTATATATTGCCTTTTTAACTAAATTATGGATTATTGTATTTAATTCTTAACCCTATCCAACTGTATGTAAGTCTACTCATTCTTCTATTTTACAAACGTTATGTATTGTTGTTTTTATGTATCTTTTATGGCTCTAAAGGGCCGAAATAAAGATTTATGAATAATACCCCTTGTACTCTTGTGCCTCACTGACCGCTCTTAACCAGCGCACTACAATGAAGGTATGTATGTATACCCCCGTGGACCAATGTTCTAAATACACTTTCTCCTCCTCTAGATTTTCAGTGCTCACAGACTCGCGTCCTGATGATGATCTCAGTAACTTAGATCGAAACGCCGTCGACCTTCCCAACAAAGACTCCATTACCGCTTTCATTTATTTGTAGAGTTTTGAAAATGATGATTGTTGTTCAATGTGATGTATTTTAAAATGTCACCTACACACCTTCACTTCACGCACTTCTTAACCCCTTTGTGAGCACTTAACACTACGAAGAAAGTATATGATAGTTAATTTATGAAGATAATACATTTGTTGTCATAGAAAACGAAACCTTGTGTTCATGCATGCTAAATATCCTAGTCCTCCGAGGACTCCTAATGAAATTGTTTTCCTGATTTAATCTATTGTAAAATTACTAAACTCAGGCTAGCAGAGGACCCCTTGGCCTCTACCTAGACCATTGTTTACATAAGTATCATACTTTACCCCGGGTCTTTTTGATGGGGTCACCTTGTTCCCTAAAACCGACTACATTTATATAAGCACTTATTGCCCTTGACTAGGGCTAGCAAGCACTATATAAATGCAAAAAGTGCAGGAAGGCTATTTCTATTTTTTGTAATGGCTTTGCAGTGATTCAGTGTCCATCAGCCATACTTTTCTGCCAACAGCATCTTGCATTCTGGGGGGACCAAGGTGGCTTGTGGGGTTAGCTTCTAAAAATATTCCAGCAACTGACTAAAAAATAAGAGCATGCAAAGTGATATTGGCAAATAGAGGTATTGTTTCCGTGATTGCTGGTGGATGGTACTGCCACGTATTGACAGGGCCACTGGAATTATGTGACAGTGGACAACCAAATTATTCAGCAGTGTTGACTAAACTATGCTGCAAGAGGGAAATTATGCAAGGTGTCGCAGCACATTTTGTGATAGTATTATTTCACAATATTTACACATGCCTGAGATAATGGTTTGCTTCAGTAGTACCAGTCTAGCGCCCAAATCTAGCAACAAGCAGCTAAAGTGGGCCAGTCAGACTTCGAAAAAGCCCTTTCACTGTACAGCAATACTTCACTGCATTTTCAGTGACTTTTGATCAGTTCAAACTAGAAATATTTTTTTGTGCTAAAATCTGCAAATTACTTATCGGATGAAGGAATGTGTGGCAAATGCAAATCTATATTTATGCGAATAATGCTGCATCTGCAGAGTTGCCTAATTCCAGTGGGCTTACTTATTAGTGGGTCCACAGATGGCCTCTCAGGCAGCAGTCTAAATCCTCTGAGTAAAATCCAACTGGCTGCCTGTTCTATCCTAGAAGGGGTGCCAGCTAAGGCCCAAGCATTGTTGCTGCTTTTGAGTCTGTCAGGCGGTTTTGGCTTCATGGTGGTGGCTTTAAAATAACTTCATGTCGCACAGTTACTCTAACTGCGGTTCAGAGCAGCCCACCACTGTGCTCCAATGCCTCATTATTGCCCTGTATCTCAGTTTGGCTAGGGCAGAACATGTGCACCACAGCAGGGACACACATGAGGTGCAATATTCCCTAATGCCTTGTTGAGTGCGGTGGCTGCTAACCTCTCACAGTCTACCTCACAGAACGTCCTCATGGGGTTTATCACCCTAAGTGTTTGGTGGACAGACACATAATAGACTGAAGAGGTGGCTTAGCATGGCACTGTAAATGGGCAGCACCTAACACTGTGCCTACCAAAGCTTTCTGCTGCAGCAGCACTTTGTGGCTAAGATGGCTTGGCACTTCTGTGGTCTGCCTCTTTATCCTCTTTACTATCTCTGCGTATGGCAGTTGGTGCTTAGAAAACCTCAAGCTGAAGGGAGAAGAAAGGCGCTATGCTCCAGATCTGAGATACAATCACATGCGGGGACTTGGTCTTGCTGTTTGTTAAGCTGACCCACTTTTGAAATCAGCTGGAGCCTCCCCTGTCTTCTTCTATCCAATTTAATGTTTAAAATTGCATGTATAGTCATACCAGGTGCCTCCCTTGTTTAAATGTTCGACTGAAGAGTTGATTTAAATTTCAAGCTTTGTGTCCAGAGACAAGAGTTGAAATGTTGCATTTTTGTTCCTTGTGCTTTGCTCATATGTCCAAGCCTGCTCTTTGCTTCCATTGTGCTGCAGTGCATTTTGACTATTATTGCATCAACCGTCAAAGGACCTCAGCATTTTTCATCTTTCCTTCACTACTTATAGTCACTTTCCACATACTGCTGCCTCCTCTCTGGCACCCTGTTGTCTTCCCTTTCCATTTCTCTCTACCTGCTGCTTCTCACTCCTTATATTTCACTTGTCTCTTCTTTTTTGTTTACCATTGCTCTTTCACTCTGCCTCTACTTCCCAGTTCTTTCTAGATTTCTGCAGTATAATGTGGACCAAAAAGATGGACCAAAAGGACATAACAAATCAATGACTGCCAAGAAGGCATACAACAAAGTGTAGATGGTGAAGAAGCGGGTTTGCAGTATAGTACAAAGGGAATCAGAAGTTAAGGTAAATATAGATGGTTCCACTACTGAGCAAAGCATCACATTTCCAGTATGTTGTTGCTCAACATACCAATCGAAGGGTTAAGATTGCTTGCAATCAAGAGGCACATTTCTTTGCCTGTGTTTTTTAAAGGAGACGAACCCACAACTAAAGTACATTACACTTCAGGAGATAGGGCTGAAGACAGATAAGACATAAATGAGTTCCTACACTGATTCAATTAGGGGCATTTTTATGACATTTGTGGCGCATGGCGCCACAGCAAGTCACCTTGCTGCACTTCCCTGCATCACAGGGATAGGGAAGGAATGCGCCGAATGTATCCAGTATCCCATGCTTGCCATGCCATTGGAGCCACGCTAGCCTGGCTGATGAGGGGTGATACCCTGAAACTAGTCCCAGGATGCTTGTTTCAGGTCCAGGGAGGACCTGGCCTGGCAGTTCGAGCTGGACTGTTCCCATTGGGAGCAGGATGAAGACTGATTTGCATATGGCTGGGTTTAAACTGAAATCACATGGAGAGCAAAACAAATTGATTTAGGCCCAGATCTTTGTACTGGGGTGAATAAATTGTCCATCAATTGTTCTTTTTTTGCATGTATCCAATACATCACATTCCTGTCCTTTTCCCTTGCGCTGGTGGCGTTTTGGCAGCCTAGCTCCAACGCAGGCACACTTGCACCATGGGGAGATGTAGGTCCTTTGGCTCGTGATCAGGTTTACTAGGTCTTTTAAATCTGGGAATGTGTCAAAAAATCACAGGAGTTGCGTGAAAACACTTAAACAACACCCATGGAATGCCTACCTCAGGGCAGAGTAATGCAATGCAGCGATTTGTGCAGTGTTGCATCACTCCAGGTTGTTGGAGCTACTCAAATCCATGCAAAATGGCTTTGTGTGGTTTCAAAACCCAAACTTAAAGGTTGCATCCCTCTTGCACCACATTATGTGGTGCACGGGCAATGCAAACTTGGTCATAAATTTGACCATTGTGTGGAAACCTTACACAGATGCAACAGATACTCAGATATACTGTTCAGCTCCTTAACATACTCTTGTGCAGAACCCGAGATGTATAAACAGAGCTGAGCCCCTGCGGAAACATGAGTCATGCTCTTTTATAGACTGCTCACAGTTCACAGGGAGAATTGAGCTATTTCAGTATTCATTCCAACAATGTACACGGTGATCTTCTCTGGGGCTTCAGATTCTTGGCACCAGATACATTCTGTGGAGGTGCCACAGACTTCTCACCCATTATAGTCTCCGACATGGCATGTCTCAAATTGAAAGTGAGAAGGTGGGAGGTAGGGTGATAGTGAGAGAAGAGATGAGAGGAGAAATTGAGTAAAGTGTGAGAGAATATGGAGGAAAAGGGGGCCAAGAATAGACTGTGACTGAGATGAGGAAAAAAAGAGAGAAGAAGTGTCAAATAGGAGACATCAAAGTGACTGACGTGTGAACAAGAATCACAACAAAGGTGTCAAGGCAAACTATAGAGCATATTTGACCCATTCCCTTTGCTCCCTTCTTCTCCAGAAGCCTGGCTTTCATCTTGTCAGTGGGCAATGCTGGTGGTGGATGTTGTAGGTACCAATCTCCAAAGAAACATTTTGGCCGCCAGCACTTATGTTTTATTCAATATTTTAATGCTTCATTTCATCAACGGAGGAAGAAGCTGTGGTCCAATGACTAAGTCTTAGGTTTAAATCCAGCTTGGCACTTGTCTGAAAAATGTACAGTTGTGGACAAATCACTTAATCTCATTGTACCTAAAGTTAATCTCATTGTACCTGAAGTTTAAATATGTGAGATGCTAATATAAATATGTGTATTTCAATGACATATATAAGCCCCTCCCCGATATGACTCCCCAAAATGTACAATGCTTGATTGCTCCCCAATTAGGTCTGTGCTATTTAAATATCAACACATACATGTGTTGAAGTTGCAAGCAGGCATTCCGCTTATTTCCCCTTGTGAATGCCCCTACCGTTTGAGCTCTTGATGAAACATCCTAATTTTGTGACAGCCAGATAGAAATCCCCATAATTTCTTTACCCAAGTGCATGCTCCACAACTTTAATGGGGTTCATGTAAGTCTACTTCTCTGTGTTTGAGAGAGCACTTTTTCTGTGCTGATTGGGAGATCCTTCCATGCATATCTTTTTGTTTCTTGGAAACGTTTGTTTATTATGCAGCTTATGTTGCTTTGCACAAGAAAATACACCTTTCCAATAAGGCTTCAGTACTTTCTTTTTTGTGGGTCAGACATGCATACCAGGCACAGGACTCGCTTGGTACCAACTTGCAAACATTTTATGCTCGTGTGTCTGGTGGGCCCTCTTAAAGGTCCAGCAGTGTTTTGGGCCTAAGTGGAAAGCACTGACAAAGCCAATAGAAGAAAATGTAGACATGTACAAATTCTGTTTGCATGCCTTAGCACATTAAAGACACACCTGTCGGCTTTGTTAATGCATGTTCCCGTACTGGCTTTGATGATGTTTTCACTCCCATTGCTTGAAGTGGTAGCTCCACCACCACAGCTTAAACTACTTGCCCCCCTGAAGATTGTAGCTAGTTGCACCCCTGTACTAATCTGTGGCTCACTAACAAACTTTATCCAAGCACGAGAGAATGACTTTTTATATAATCTAATAGTCCATGTCATAGCATGGCAGGCTATGCCCAGACGTTGGTCGCTTGCTCATTTTGCCATTGGATTCAAGCAAGCCTGGTTACCCCGAAACCGGTCCCAGGATGCTTCTTTTCAGTCCAGGTAAGACCTGGCCTGGTAGTTCGGGCTGACTGTTCCCATGAGGCACAGGGTCAAATCTGATTTGCATATGGTTGGGTCTGAACTGGGGTGGCAAAGTGAGCTAAAGAATGATGATGGATTAAACCCAGATCTGTGACTGGGGGTGAGTGTCTGAAAAGTTTCTGTGCTACATCCATCATCTTCTTGTGTTTGCTTTGTTCGCCCTAAGTTGGCAGGGTATGCTCAGACGTGGGTCCCTTGCTCACTTTGCCACTGGATTCAAGCTAGCCTAGCTGATGAGGGGTGTTACCCCAAAACCGGTCCCAGGATACTAATTTTCAGTCCAGGGAAGAGCTGGCTTGGCAGTTCAGGCTGGACTGTTCTCATGAGGCACAGGGTCAAGACTGATTTGCATACGGCTGGGTCTGAACTGGGGTGGCAATATGAGCTAAAGAATGAAGATGGATTAAACCCAGATCTGTGACTCGAGGTGAGTGTCTGAAAAGTTGCCCCGTCCATCATCTCCTTATGTTTGCTTTGTTCACCCTATAGCATAACAATAAACATAATCTGCATTTCTATGGTGCACAACTATGTCAAAATCACTTTTCTTTGCCAAGATAGTGGGGCGCTGAAGTTCCATACCACTGCACATTTTAATAGAGAGAAAGGTGGAGATAAGCTGCCAGATGGTGGAGAAGACCACAGATCCCTGAGAAGACTGGAGTTCAGCATCTGTGGTGCGGACCGTATGTAACATTCAGCCGAGAAGAGCAACATGCAAGGGCAACCACTACTTGACGCCTGGAAGATGGGCAAAAAAGCAAGGTATCAGGGTCGGGTGGTGCAGTGGGGAAAGAAACAAGACGAGGCGACAGGGTAGAACCCACTGGACCTTAGGGCCTAAATACGATGCCTATTGAATAGTGGAGCATGAGGTCACACGATTACAACAGAGCAAGGTGCCAAATAACATTGGGACCCATATCATTACAGCAACGTGTTATATAAACAAGACGTAAAAGAAACAGAGTGAATATGGTTATTACCACTTCGGAAGATAGCAGCTCTGATGTCTCCACCTAATAGAAATAGTGTACAAACTCAAGAAAAGATAGCACAGTCGGAGGAATGAAAAAATATAGTGTCCAAAATGAAACAGACTATTTTGTGACCAGTCTGGATATTATGGAAGCATGGGATACAGAGGTATTGTGGCAGGGCCTCTGGTCACCATTAGGGATGGTTAGCTCTAAAAAACTAAAAGCTGTAACCAAAATAAATAGCTAAGGCACTATTGAAGAACCCCCTCCAAATGGTCTTCACATTGGGAAACTGAGCTGTTCCATTGCAGTCCAATACGAATAGACAAGTTCTTGATAGCAGGAACTGTGACAAACGAACAAATGTAAAACCAGATACTGAAAGACAGAAAAACCCAGCAACAGAGGGAGAAATATCACCTAACTAGCACAACATTGAGAGGCAAAACATCATCAAATACAGGTGGCTATATCACATAAACTGACCTCTAAGAATATTTGTTGCATCACCGAACATAAGCAAACAGTTACCTAACCAACTTTTGAAACTTTGTAAGGGACAGAAATCCAGCAATTAGGCAGATTTTACACTGCTGCTGTGCTCTCAAGAGTGAACACTGGGGTACAACTGGGGAAGCACATTTATCAATGAATGAGTCACAAAGGAGGGGGAACTGCTCTGAAGAACACTGGGGCCATATAGATGTATGCCCCACACAACTACAGCACACCACAATTTGAAAGCGCAACAGAGCCTGATAACATGGCAGGAAAGAAAGACAATACCTACTAACGAAAGACGATCTGCACTTGCTCATACAAGACTTGTGAAAATAATGGAACTCTGACTTCAAACCAGAATCAGGGATGGTTCACAAAAGTATAGAAGTGGCAATGTAGCCACTGAGACATGATGAGCACCACATAAACCAAAGAACTGTGGATCATGTAATCACAACTCTCATTGGCCAGGAAATTTAATTGAAAACGAAGGTCAGTGTCCTGGAGTATCAAATAGACATGCTCAAACAAAATGTGAAGACTTAGAAAATCAGGTGAAATGTGACAACATTAGGATACAAAATTGCAAGATTAAGAAATACTTCCAGGTTCACGATGCGGCATGTCCCAGATGTTTGGAGCAAAGGGCGGAAATTGATCATATGCTGTGGCTTTGTCCGACTATGGGGGAATGCTGGTCGGAAGTGGGGGACCTGTTAAATGCCATAACCGAACAACACCTAGACTACGATATGGCTACCTGTTTGTTGCACTGGTTTCCGCACACGGCTAAAACGAAAATAACCAGCAAATTTATTGATTTGGGTTTATTGTTGGCCAAAAGAGAGATAACTTGGCATTGGAAGTCAAGGGCGGGACTTTCGAGCAGGCGCTGGCGTCTGGAGTTCTGTAAATGGGCAGCATGTGAGAGTGTGGTCCGGCTTCGGCAGGCTAAACGCGCTGATACTGATAAAGCTTTAGAGATGGAGAGAGCATGGGAGGCCCTGACTCAGGCCTTGCGGGACTCTCAGATAGAGGATGATGGAGATTGAATGATACCCGTATGTGTGATCTTCGAACTATGCAACTCATGTGCAAAGCTTTCTGTACAGCTAGTATTCAGATACGATGCAGAACTCTGAACAGGTCCACACCATCGAACATGAGGGGGGGGGGGGGGGTTATAGGGAATTGCCGTTAACGGTGGGGACATGTTTACTGGATATGGATGCTGTACTCATTGTAGTGTATTATATGGGGATAAAAATCCAATAAAATATGTTTAAAAAACAAAAACATTAGGATACAAAATTGACTTGAAGAGGCAGAGGGCACACACTTAATAGACTTCATAAAATGGCTATTTCACAAGAACTGCACCTTAAAGAAGTAGGAATACAGATTAAGAAAGTCCACCTAGCAGAAACCAAATGCTAAATGCTTTCCTATAGATTCCATCACCCAAATTACTCATATACCAACAAAAGAGCATGCAACAAAGAAGTGCCCTTTTCATTTCCGAGGTGACACCATCCCCTTATTACAGGACCTTGGCCAATCAACTCTTATTAGGAGAAATTTCCGCCCAGTGATCACAGAACTAAACAAAAGAAAATAAGCTTCTGTGGTATATTTCAGTGTGGTATACAATTCTAAAAAAAAAAGAAAATGACCCACTGGTTACTGATTTAAAGAGGTCTCCTCAATACTGGACAAGGAGGGCACCTCTGAGAGTGTGAGGGCAGGTCCCTCAGTGTGGAGAGACCTTCTATAAACCACCTGGTAGAGATGAAAGCCCAGAAAAATCATGAATAAATAATGGGCATAACACCAGACTGTGGAGAGAGAGGATTGTAAGGCCACACAAAGACTGAATGAGCACTGACAGGGTAAGGGATCCACTTATTAAGAGAGAAATTAGTGGACGTGAGACAGACTATGCTGGAGATTAATTCTGAACAAACAAAAGTGGACCAGCCCAAAACAAAGGACGTGCAGGCTGGGAACCACGGTAGGAGTAGGCGAGGACTACCATCTGTGGGAGAAATTCTCTTGAAGGTGAACTGTGTTATAAGTTCCTTTCATATTTTTCTTATTTTACTAAACAATAGAGCCTTGTTAGATGTTTGTTGAAAAAGAGGAGGTGTGTGAGTGAGAGAGAAATGTGAGGGAAGTGATTCTTAGATATGCATATTATTGGGGAATGGTCTAAGAGGCAAAACATTAGGCCAGCTAAAGCTGGGCTAGGTAAAATTCAAGACAATAATATGTTTGTGGCCTAAATTTCCCTACAGAAAGATCACGTGTGTACTTCACAATTAAAGGAATTAAAGATTACATCGTTTTTGCAAGAAACTCACATAAAGCTGGGAGCTCTGGCAGGTTCAAATTTGAACAGAATAGTAGACAAATGCCTGCCATGGGTGACAAAAAAGTGCAATACTGTTAAAGTGAGAATCACAGAAACACTGGGAGCCTTAAAATAATATTTCAGTGTTAGACCTGGCATCATTGGCATGGTTTCCCCTGCCTTTTGTGTCTCTGCCTCCTGTGTGCTGGATTTTCGTTTTTGCTGTTTTAGGTGCTCTGAGCACTTTGCCACTGCTGATCAGCGCCAAAGTGCCATTCGTCCCTGTGTAAATTGTGATTATGAGTGGTTATCCATGATTGGCCTGTTTGATTTACTGGCAAGTCCCTAGTAAAGTGCACTGTGTGTGCCCAGGGCCTGTAAATCAAAAGCTACTAATGGGCCTGTAGCACTGATTGTGCCGCCCACACAAGTAGCCTTTCAAATGTGTTTCAGACCTACCACTGCAGTGTCTGCGCACGCAGTTTTTAATTGCCATGTTGACCTGCCAAGGGGACCCACTTGCCAGGCCCTAACCTTCAAATTCCTTACATTTAAGTCACCTCTAAGGTAGGCCCAAGGTACCTCTAGGGGCAGGGTGCAGTGTATGTGAAAGGTAGGATATGTAGTGGTGTGTTAGGACATGTCCTAAAAGAGAAATACTGTGCATTTTGTTTTTTCACTATTGAAAGGCTATTCTTCCCATAGGTTGTCACTGGAGCTGTCTTGTAACATCTTACAAGTGTAACTTTCAATTGAGAAGTGATAGAGATTAGGAGTTTAGGTTCCCTGAATTCAGAATTTAAAATGACATATTTTAGTGAAGTTGATTTTCAAATTGTGTGTTTGAAAATGCCACTTTTAGACAGTGGGTATTTTCTTGTTTAACCATCGAGTGCCTCTGCCTGCCTGTGGAATCAATTTCTGGTTTGTAGCTGACAGGGGCTGGTTTGTGCATTCGCTCTAGACAGTCACACAAAGGGGAGCTGAGGTGTGTCCTGCATATCCTGATGAGTCTTCTTGGGCTAGAGTGGTGGGGGGGAGTTGTCACTAACAGCTGAAAAGGCTGTGGCTGCCTTTCACAATGCTGTCTTCACCTCCTGTAGTATGCCTGGCCAGATCAGGCAGAACTGGTTCTGAGCAGCCAAAGAGACTTTTCTTTTAGGTGTGCCGACTTCAAAAAAGCTAAAAGTAGTATAAGTAGTTGGGCTCTGACCCCAGAACTTTAGACACTTCTAGATGACGAGGAACCTCTGACAAGAGCTGAAGAGCTGTGAGGTGGAGTACTGCCCCTTTGTTGTGTGATGCTTCGCTGGGTTGGCCTGACGTTGCTGCTTCTGTTGAAGAGGACAAAGACTGGACTTTGCTGTGTATCTTGCTTGAGAAGATTCTCCTAGGGCCTGATGTAGAGCTTGCCTCCTATTAAGAAGTCTCAGGGACTGCAGCCAAGTCCTGAGCACCAAGGTTCCGAACTCTGAAACTCCCGCTCTGACTGCAAAGCAAGGCCTGCTCTGCACCTGAAAGAAACAGCCAATCACATATCTGCGGCTGCAGAAATCGCTGTAACGCCTGGATCACTACTGCATCGACCCGCAGACCCTGGATTTTCCTACGCATCGCACTTGGGCACCAAGTTCGACACCCGCAGACCTGAGCAATCCGAAAATCGACACATTGCTTCCCCTTACAGTTCGAATTAAACTCAACACACTCTCCTGCATGCAGCAGAAGTGATGCATTGCCTCCCTGTGGACTCGGGAATCAACACATCCCTGTGTTTTCCCATGCCTTGTTTATCGGTGGCTCTATTGTTTGGTGAATTTTGATCCATCCTAAGGTACTTTGTGAAAAACATGTTCATCCATAGATTTCTATGGACATAATTGCTAAAACCTTTAGAAAGTGATATTTTGATAAATGTAGGTTGGTTTTTGTCGTTTTTGTCTTGTTGGGTTTAGATAAAGATACTTTATTTGTTAAACTGGTGTATTGTCCATTTTAAGTGTTTTCATTGTGTTACTGTGGATTTGGATACAAATGCTTTGCACAATGTCTCTGAGATACGCCTGACTGTTCGTGCCAAGCTACCAACAGAGTGAGCAGGGGTTATCTAGGTGTGTAACTCCCTTATCCTGACTAGAAGGAAGGGTCCTTAATTGGATGAGGTGCAAGCCACTGCCAACTAGAGACCCCCATTTCTAACAATCCGGGAGCACTCAATTTACAGTCCAAAATCCATCAAATCCATTAGATCAAATGTGTAAAAGGCAACAGTCTTGATGAAGTACTACAGTCTTCTTTATTTAACTTTGATTTAAAAACCATGCAGCCATCGCATTTTGTTGAAATTAACTTCTTCATGGATGTAAATAACACTATATACACAAATATGTGAATTAATTGTGAAAAAACACATACAAAATTAAACATATACATATATTGAAACATTTGATAAAAGCCCCTTTGGGCTTATATACTTCTTCAAAATACATGCCTAGTCCTATAACAAACCAAGAATGAGTTAAAACCCAATCTTCAATATATTTTTAAGAACGCTAATCATTTCCATAAATACAACAGATAATCAAGCTATATTAATTTGTTAGGCCCTACAAAATGAAGAAAAGGCACTGAACCAATATACACAATAATATGTGATTCGTATTGATTGGGTCTTGCAACAGAAATAACAATATCACAGCTCCACATACCATTAGGTAATAAGCCAAATGTATGTAATTTAAGCCCCTTCAAAATATTTCCTTTAGCCATTCAACTAGCCCATTCAGGTTATGTGTGTCGTGATATCTGCGGGTGTTTGCACCCACATGAAGGTCAAAAGACACAACATAGTGATGGTGAATATGACCAGATCCAACAGTAATCAAAATATCTAAAGTGATAAAACATGCCACCATAGTTGGTAAAAAAAGAATATATATAGTTGGAGCCTTAACTCATATTAAGCCACTAACGATCACAGAAACATTGAGGGGCCATGAAGGGCATTACGTAATGGCGAAATAAAGAGTGAGGTCAGAGATTCTTACATTAATGTCCATGCAAGTCCCTAACCAAGGTCAGAACATATACCTTTTTGCCACTTTAAGAAATGCTTAGGGTTTAACAGGAGCATTGAAACACTGGGGGGTCTATTTACAAGGGAATGACAGTTTGTGGACTTAAGCACAAAATGCTAACCTCATGTTCTGCCACTCTGAAAACGCAAAGGACCGGGCCGCATTTACAAAGATACGGCATATCCCTGCGTTTTCCGTAGTGCTGGCGCTAAATTAAGCTGCCTAGCGCCAACGCAAGCACCAAATGGCAATTTGTAACTCCTGTGTGATTGCATTGTGCAGCACACATAGAAGTTGTACATCGTAAATTTGTTAACGCTTGTTTATGTGCAAACAATCATTCATGGTGTTTTGCTGTTTCTATGTGTACTTCACAATGCAGCACACCTAGATACAGCATAAACTAGGAGAAATCAAGCATTTCTCCTCGTTTCGCCACGTTAAGACCAGGTTTTTCCTGGTCTTCATTTTGGTGCTGCACCATGTTATGCCACCATTGTACATATAGGGCAGCGTCAAAATCAATGAGTGTTGCAGCGGAACGCCCACTGCAACAACCATTGTCCACCCCTTTCATGTTAAGTATAGCGTGAAAGGGTACCTTATTTACAGGGCAGGGTTAAGCCACTTAAGTGGCTTACCGCCGCCTTGTAAATAAGGCGAAGCCCCAATTGCCACAGGAACGTCATTAAAAGTGACATTCCTGTTCAATAGGGAGTTGTAAATATGCCCTCTATTTTTTTTTATTATTTCACAAAAAAGAATGCCTTGAGATCTGAAAGACTTATTACAGGTATGAACTGGCTTGACGGCTGTAGCTAAATGCACCCAAAAGAAAAGGACCTTCCTTTTCATTCCCATGTATGTCATACTTATTTGAGATTAGGTATGCTTTTCATCTCAGTTTGACTACTAGGGCTATTAACAGAAGTTGAATTTGGGACCTTAACAATTTACGACCAGGCCCTTGCAAAACTGGAATTTAGAGGATTTGACAGGGCCCTTAGAGACAGAAAATGGAAACTAGGGAGGGACGTACTACAGGACATGGCAAACAGAGCAGGACAGATGCAGGCTCAAGGAAATAATGATAAACCAGAAATGTCTCAAAGCATGTTGTGGAATTCTTTAAGAGGGAAACATATTGCCCTGGCAGCAGAAGACAGGAGGAAGCGATTACTAGTTCAAAAAACAGAGGAACATCTCAAGCTGAAAGCGCACTCAAAAACAACTATCTAAGATAAACACGATATTGGTAAATAAATCTGAAAACACCCTAATACAATTGAAAAGGAAAACATTGGAGCATGGAAACAAAGTGCTTACTTTATCAGTAAAAACTTTTGCAGTGCCAAGACACAGAGAGATGATACTGAGGACATGATGGGCACCAATGGGTGTTTGAAGCTAGCGAGGAAGGGAGGCTTTTTTCCGGATTCCTATGCTCATCTACATAGGAACTGAGAAGAGTGGCAGACATAAAGGAAATATACTTCAAGTTCTGTATTTCTCAATTTTGTGAGCTAACTAAATGGAGGCCCTCACTAAGTTTTCCACAACAGAAGGGATATGAATGGCTATAAAGAGTATGAAACCCTTCAAATTCCCTGGCCCAAATGGATTTATTGGTGAATTTCACAAGGCATTCACAGCCTAATGTCAATTTTGACTCAGGGGGCACAGATTATTCCGATGTATGGCAGACAGCAACTCAACCCATGCATGATACAGATATAGTTGTACTGCACAAACTAGGCAGAGGTCCTACAAAATGTTTCTCATGGAGACCAAGAGCGCTACTGAACCTTGAAAATAAAATATACGTGACATGCCTGGAAACAGATGCACCTAACTCAAGAGACTCCATTAGGTTGAAAGCAGTAATGGACTGTTTGTGTTCCAGCTCAGAGAAGAGCTAGCATGGCAGTTCCGGTCTGACTGTATATATTAGAGCAGTTCCAAGGCTAATTTGCATGTGGCTGGCTCTGGTGGACTGATGGACATATATGAGATGGACTGGGTTGCAGCCCCAGGTAATTGCTAGTGGCTGAGATTAATTCAAACTTTACATCCATCACATATGTGGGTACACTCAAATTTTGAGCTATATTACTTAACTCTTCCACTATAAAATTGGTTTCTAGGAACTTACTTTTCTATTGAGCCTCTGGTAAATGTAACCCGAAGGGGATCACACTGGCAGCCCCTATATCAAGTCACACATTTCTCCCAAATTGATGTTGTTAGCCAAGTGGCACCTAGATAAAAGAATTGCATTCACTCCTTCAGTAGACACCTCGAAAATGGTCAGTTGCCGCTTCTGTGTCTCCACGCCTGTAGGCAGCCACTAGGCAAGCAAGGCTTACTGGGCCTCAACCATGGGGGTTGAGGTCTTTTGGCGCCGATGTCCCAGGGTCCATCCTACAAGGGCCCTGCAAACAGGACCAAGTACATCTCCTTCCACAGACCATGCCTCAACAATCACACGACAACTCAATAACAAAATGCCCAGCCCAATGCTTGTCTTTGCTAAAAAGAAAAGTATTTTAACTTACACTAGAAAGCAATACCACACAGTACTTATCAACAAAAAACAATGTAGTGTCTTTTGGCACCATCCAGGCAGTGCTGCTCCTGTCCCTGCTTCCTTCACAATCCAGGCTCTCTACTACTTATGGATAGTTTCCCCTTCTTTAGTGTATGCAGTAGTAGTGTGAATTAGGATCAAGTGCAGACCACCCGTGTTAGACCTGGCATTTTTGGCGTGGTTTCCCCCTATCTTTTTGCCTCTACCTCCTGTATTTTTGATGCTGTGCTGGATTTCGTTTTTGCTGGCTTACATGCTTTGGACACTCTGCCACTGCTGATCAGTGCCAGGGTGTAAGTGCTCCCTATGTAAATTGTTAATCTGATTGGATATACATGATTGGCATATTTGTATCACCATGAAGTCCCTAGTAAAGTGCACTGGGTGTGCCAGGGCTGGTGATGACAAATGCTACTAGTGGGCCTGCAGCACTGATTGTGCCACCTACATGAATAGCCCTTAAATGGTGTCTCAGGCCTGCCACCGCAGTGCCTGCATGCAGTCTGTGGACTGCCATGTCCTCCTGGTCAGTGTCCTCACTGACCAGGCCTAACCCTTCCCTTTTCATGCAAATTAGTCACCCCTATGGAAGGCCCAAGGTACCCCCCTGGGCAGGGTGCAGTGTATGTGAAAGGTAGAGCATGTGCTGGTGCAGGTGACATGCTCTGGTAGTGAATGGCAGCCATTTTCGTTTTCACTATTGTAAGGCTATCTTGATCCATAGATTAACATGGGGGATGCTGGCTACAGTGGCTACCAGCATTTCTTCTCATAGGAACACGATAGGACATAAGAGTCTAGTATCCCTGAACTCAGAATTTAATAACACATCTTTTAGGAAAGGTTGTTTTTAAATCCTGTGTTTGAGAGCAGCACTTTTAAAAAGCTGCTGTTCTCTTGTCTGACCCTTCTGTGTGCCTTGGCCTGTTTGTGTATTGACTGTCTAGTTTGAGAGTGACAGGGGCTGGGGATTCCCCAGGAGGCTGGCTGAGCCCTAGGCTGAATGACTGCATTTGGAACTGGAGTGGTGGGAGGAGTTAGCACCTGGGCCTGAATAGGGCTGTTGCAGCCTTCCACAATGGTGGCTCCACCTCCTGCTGGGCGGCTGATGACCCTGCCCCTCACTCTGAAAGGAAAGAAGAAGCCAGGCAAACAAAGTGCTCAAGCAACACTTAGAACTGGTTCAGACCGGGCTCAGGGCCCACTTGCACAAAGAGAACAAAGACTTTTAGGGGTATAAGTACAGGACCCCCGACAACAGAAAATTAGATCATCCTGGAATCAAGAAGGAACCTCTGCCAAGGAGAAAGCTGAATCTGAAGAAGGAAGACTGTCCTGCTGTTGCTCTGCTGGACTGACCTGTTGCTTTGCTGCCAAGGAGAGGGGAAGGACTTTACTTTGTGCTGTGTCCCCTTGCTTGAAGGACTCTCCAAGGGCCTGAGAAGAGCTGGCTCCCTGTTCTGAAGTCCCAGGAACAAAAGGACTTCACCCCCAGCTTCCCTGAACTCTGCTGAGAGAGTTCTGTCCTTCCTAGAGTGCTTGATCCAGTTGTGGGGCCTCTGGAAGTTGTACCTGTGCTGGGAAGCTTGAAACTAAGCTTGAGAGACTTTTTGCAATTGAAAAGTTTTGCATCGCACGATGCGGAGTGCATCCCTGACAGTGCGAGGAAATTCCCGCCGCTACGAAGGCCGAGATCGTCACAGCACCTGTTGCCGCTGCCAGAGCCGTCCCTTCCTTCGTTTGCGGGACGCACCAGACCGGTGCGGGAAAGTCTAACATCGCTGCGAGTGTCGTCGCAGACCCTGTCGTCGCTGGGTGAGACCACCGCACCAGCTTCTGCTTTTGGAACTTTGTCGCAACTAAAAGGTACTGTGAGTAAACGTGACGCAACTGTGAACTTTTCACGCATCTGTGGATTATTTTATCGCACCCTGAAGAATTTTATCGCAAACCTTAAGAACTCTTTAGAAACCATATTCTTGAACTGTGTATGTTGGATTTTTGTCGTTTTGGTCTTGTGTAGTTTAGATTAAATACCTTTATTTTTCTAAACTGTTGTGGAGTCAGTTTGTGGTGTTTTCACTGTGTTACTATGAGTGTTGGTACAAATACTTTACACATTTCCTCTGGTTAGCCTAGACTGCTCGTGCCAAGCTACCTAGAGGGTGAGCAGGGGTTATCTCAGAGGGTTTCCTCCTTACCCTGACTAGAAGCAAGGGTCCCTATTTGGACAGTGGTACCTACCCCTGCCAACTAGAGACCCCCATTTCTAACATTGTTGATCAGCGGTGGGAAATTGAACTTGTATTTGTACTAGACCCACAGTGATTGGTGTACATCACTAGTGAGTGCAGACCACTACGCCACTGCATACTACTATTTTTTTTGGTTGGTTCTATTTTTGAGTAACTCGTCCAAGCATCATGTCTGTGAATGGAAAGGCACCCAGTAAGGAGGCAGAAGTAGAGTTGGAATTTGTCATTGAGGATTTGTATTCCTACAGAGTTGATGACCGTAGGAAATTCTTTTTTTTTTTAATTTATTTTTGAGTTTTGTCAAAGGTACAACAAAAAGGTGCATTTATATTCACACAGTATAGCATAGAGTCAACAGTGCATACACTTAGCCAGCCACAGCAGCAGGGTATGAAATGCATAGCAGTACATCATGCCTATGGTGAGAGACATCTTCCCAGATACGTCCCCTGACCGCCCATCAATGCAAACTCTAAATGACAACAGTAGACAATCAGCAATACAAATTTTTCAATTTAACTCAAGACAATGCGATTAATCTTCACGTGACTGATAGGGCATTAAGCAAGGAGTAAGCAATCAAAATGATCCATGTCATTCTAGACAAACCAGCAGAGCCTGCAGGGTAACACCAATCAGTCAACTCATAATGTGGCATCACATTCCCAACCCCTCGTGTCTTATCATTTGCGTGGTGTTCACTGGACCGCTGCAGAGGAGCATCATGTCTTTGTCGAATGTGGTAGCTCTGCATCGTTGGGGTCGTTCCCCTCTAGGAGATAACACTGCAATGGGGCCCAAATATCAGCCGGCCTCGAGGAAACCGGTAACAATTCAGAATATGTGTTAATCTGTTCCTGACAATATGTAAGATCGCGTAGCCAATCCTTAAATTTTGGGGCTCTGCCCCTGCCCCATCTATATGCCACTCTCCTCTTAGCTACAGGGAACGCTAGAGCGGTAAATTTGTGGTGTACCACCTGTATCGGCTCAACATACCCCAGGAGAGACAGTATAGGGGAGGGCTCTATCTCAGTATTTCTCATCTTAGACATCGCTGCAAACACCTGGCGCCAATAGGTCTGTACACCATCACATTTCCACGCCAAATGCAAAAAGTCAGCCCCTGGAGCGCTACATCTATCACAGGTGTCAGTGTCGCATAGGTGAAACCTGTGCATGTGGACTGGAGTGTAATATAGTCTGTGAAGGAATTTATTGTGTATTATTCTAAATCTGCTGCTCGATGAAATGCGTTCGGTCTGCTGTAAGCAAAATTCCCATTGTTAATCAGTAAGTACCACGCCCAATTCATGATCCCACGTTACTTTGGCCGCGAGTGGCGGTACTTCTCGTAATGTGTGTACTGTTCTATAAATCGTTGACACTAGTTTTTTGGGTGTTTCATCTTGGAGGATACGTTGTAGTGGCGCAAAAGCCTGAGGCTTATTAGGAAAGTCAGGCGTGAGCGCCTTCAGTCCTTGGCGTAGTCTAATGTACAGGAAAGTGTCAAGGAGAGACGGGCACGTGCCATCACATAGATGGTCCAGCGTGCAGAATATTCCATCGTGGTACAGGTCCCCCCCATGTTGTGACACGTATGCGTTCGATCAGTTTGTGGAATACTGTCTCTTCTAGCAAGGGCATGTCCGGATGGTAAACGAGGGGCAACATCGGCGAATAGAGCATATCTATGTTTAGTATAGTTCGTAGTTGAGCCCATGCATTGACTGTGCTCATTAACGTCGTGGGCGTCCGATCTCTTCCATGGGAAGGGGCATATAACGCCCCCTCTATTCGGATCGGATGGGCTAGCCAGTGCTCCGCCGCTACCTGGGGCATGTACCAAGGCTGGTGTATCCAAAAATATGCATAGTGAGCCTGAGCAGCGTTGTAATACATTTCGAAATCGGGAATACCGAATCCGCCCCGATTGTACGGCCTAATGAGCGTATCCCATTTGAGCCGGGGCATCTTCCCACCCCATATCAAATGAGTGAGTTCCGATCTAAGCTGCTGGGAGAAATATCTTCCAGGGTAGAATGGAACATTCAGGAATAGGTAAAGTAATTGTGGCAAAATCACCATTTTTATTAAAGACGCTCTACCTGCCATTGACAGAGGTAAGGTGATCCATCTTGTAATATTGTCAATAATACGAGTCATGGTCGTGCCATAATTAATCCTTAATAATTCATCCCTGTCCTTTGCCATTCGAATCCCTAAGTATTTGAAATCTCCTTCACACCAGGCAATGGGATAGTGTAGGTCAAATTTCACTGTGGACGCCGTGAGGGGAAATAGGCATGATTTTCCCCAATTTATCTGGATGCCAGAAAGTTTGCCATAGCGAATAAACTCCCGGAGAATGGGATTTAAATTTTGTCTGGGATCACGTACATATAAGGTGATATCATCTGCGTACATCGAAATCAATATCTGTGTTTGGTTACATTGCAGTGCCTTTTCCTTATGATATTGCCGCAGTTTCGCTGCTAAGGGCTCGGTAGCAATCGCAAATAGTAGGGGCGATAAGGGGCATCCCTGCCTCGTGCCTCTGGTGATGGGAATTTCCTGGGAAAGTCTACCATTAATAGTCACTTTGGCTACTGGTGACTCATACAACAGTCTAATCCAAGATATAAAGATTGCCGGGAAGCCCATTCGGTCCATCACCTGAAACACATAGTCCCATTCCAGCGAGTCAAAGGGCTTGGTGGCGTCTAGGAATATGGCAGCCATAGGTAAGTCTTCATGGACAGTATTCATTATGGTGAAGAATGTGCGTAGGTTATGTGAGGTAGCCCTGCCAGGGACGAAGCCCGATTGATCTGGCAAAATCAGTGTAGGGAGAAGGAGATTGATGCGGGTAGCAATAAGTTTAGCAAGTATTTTCACGTCGCAATTTAACAGCGACAGAGGCTTGTAAGAATCGCAACTGTCCGCTGGCTTCCCTGGTTTTAGTAGCGACGTAATAAGAGTGACGCGCATGGATGGGGGGAAGTGGCCGACCTCTAGTGCGTCTTCATAGACTTCCCGCAGTACCGGGGCCATGAAGTCAATGTACGTTTTGTAGAATTCCACTGGAATCCCATCTAATCCAGTGGCTTTGCCCGACTGCATATGCATAATAGCATCACGTACTTCGTCTAGTTCGAACGGTGCGCTCAGGAAAGCCCTATGCGTATCGCTCAGCCAACCCAAAGATATGTCTTCCAAATATTCATGTAAGTGAAGTTTCCCAGCTCTCGTGGGTGTGTAGAGTGTGCTGTAATGTGTTACGAAAGCATTAAGAATCTGTGCAGTGTCCCTATATACCAGTCCATCCGATCCCTCAATTTCTAATACAATGTTGGGTTGGCGCGTAAACTTAATTGTTGCAGCGAGGGCTTTCCCTGGTCTCTCACCTACGCCATATCGGCGAGCCGTCCAATGTTTATGTCTAAATTTGGACTCCCTCGAGGCCTCGTCAGTGTAGTCCGTAAATTTTTCTCGGATTAGCGATAGGGTTTTGTCATCGGGGTGATCAGCTAGGGATCTTACAAGGAGTTTAAGTTTGGTTTCCAAACTATTCAATCTCGTCAATTTACTTTTCAGCACCCCTGACCCTTTCGCTATGCAAATCCCTCTTAAGGTTACGTTAAAGGCATCCCGGATAGTCTCCACATCCCTCAGCGAGTCTCTGTTGCGCTCGAAGAAATCATAAGTTTCCTCTCTTAACTCCTCCTGAAACACAGTGTCTAGAAGCATTGTAGGTTGTAGGCGCCAGGCAGATTTCTGTGGACCTAGTTCTAGGGCCCTCAACGTAATCTTTACTGGCGAGTGGTCTGAGTAAGTCCTGGCCAAGTGTTGTGCCCTCACCAGCGCAGGGTAAAATTGCGGCGATATAAAGACGTAATCGAGCCTTGCCCATGACCGTGCCTGCGCTGTGAAGTGGGTGCCTTCTCATGTGGTAGCATGAAGATGTCTCCAGGTATCAATCAAGTTATGATCCCTGATCGTCGTGCAGTCCTTGCCTTAGTGTAATGGTGAGGGGCCGGATGCGACCTATCAATGGCTGGGTCTAGTGTAACGTTAACATCCCCGCCCCAAATTAGATGATCTGGGCCTGTGCTCATAATGGCGGCCCATAGTTCAGTAAAGAACTGAGGGTCATCTGTATTGGGTCCATAGCAGCACACCATAGTGACCGCCATGTGTCCCAGCCTCCCCCACAGTATACAGTACCGTCCCTGAGTATCTTGCTTACCACCTCCCAGGGTAAACGGTGTGCCTTTTTTGATAAGAATCGCAGTACCTCTAGCATATTTGGAGTAGGAAGCGAAGGCTGTATGAACTGCCCATCTACAGGCGAAGGTGTGACTGGTTTGGGGTCTGAAATGAGTTTCCTGTAAAAAAGCTATGGGCCTTATTTATGAAGGCCTTGCGCCGCCGGTGCGTCACTTTTTCCCATTTTAAAAGTGGCGCACCGGCGGCGCAAGGCCTTCATAAATAAGTCCCTATGTGTATAGCATAGCGATCTAAGAATGACAGTACCTGTCATCTTTTCCGCGGGTCCCCCAGCCGTCGTACATTCCATGTGAAAATGTTTAAGTCAGTTTCTGTCATGTAAGCTGTGCCGCGTTGGTATCGTAGCACGCATGTCCGAACTAGCCAGGAAAAACTTCTGATTGCGTCACCGCATGTGACACCTGCTACCAATACATAGATCTATTGAGTCTCGGCAGCCAAGCGTCACATCTGTTGCTAAGATAGCTAAATTTTAAATATGTGTGTACCAAATGCACCGTGTGAACGACCCTGAACCCCCCCGTCCTCCCTCATTCGTGTCCAAGTGACTTTCCATATCTCTCTAATGGTCATTCTTGTCATATAGTTAACTAACATCCCATTTCCCCCACTCCCACCCTCCTCCCACTGAAGCATCCCCAACTTGCCAGCATACTCTGTCCTCCCCCCTCCCCTATTCCAAAACAGTAAAGCAAACACACCCCAAGTAAGAAAACTCAATGCTGGGGAATACCTGTAGGGGGCCATACTAGAGGGCCACATCACCGCTGTCCTCTCCTCAAGCCTCTGGACCTGTACGACCTCTAGGCTTCGTCTAGGGGAGGGTAGCGGGCCCTGGAATACATTACAACTGGACTGGTGATGGAGTCTTCTTGTAGTGCGTCTGGGTAGCAATCCCAGTCCCAACGTTTTTCAGAGACATGCCCAGCTATAGTCATCAAGTCAATCCAGTGTCTCAGCGCAACCAGAGAGAATGCCATTCAGCTCTCGTCTTCTCTGGCTGGTGAATCTTCCCATTGTTCCTCATCTCGTCCATTGCCACCTCGGCGTGGCCTCCTAAGCGAACGCAGGTACTCCTCAACTTTGTGCGGGTCAGTGAAGAATCGATGTTGACCTTGGTGCGTCACTCTTAAACGCGCTGGGTAGAGCAATGCGTAGTCGATCTGTGCCTCTCGCAGCTTTTCTTTTCACGTCGATGAATTTGCGCCGTTCTTCTTGTACTATTGGAGTAAATCCGGGTATATCGCGAACTGTACTCCCTTATAGGTCAGATGTTGTTTGGTGCGTGCTGCACGGAGGGCTACATCTCGATCCCGATAGTTTAGTAGCTGTGCAATAATTGGCCTGGGAGGCGTTCCAGGCTTTGGCCGAGGCCCAAGTGAGCTCGTTCAACAATAAACTGTGTCCAGAAGGCCTCCGCCCTATGGATTCTCTGAGCAGGTTTTCTACATATTCTTCCATTCGCCCCGTATCTGTGGATTCTGGAATGCCCGTCACGCGAATGTTGTTGCGTCTGCTGCGAGCTTCCAAATCCTCGTTCTTTGCGGCAATTACGCGGAGGAGCTTATCCATTCTCGCCAGTTGTGTTGCATGGGTAGCAGTGGCATCATCATTATCAGAGATGCGTCGCTCAGTCTCTTTCAGCCGCTCCTCATGTTGATCAACTTTATGAACAATGGCGTCCATTCTGGAGGACATGCGGTCCACTTTATACACGACCGTGGCGAAGCCCTGTCGCATTTCCTGTAGAATTTGGCGCATATCCAGATCTAAAGACGGTTCACCCGTGCTTGATCTTGCAGAGCCCTCCAGGTCTAGTTCAGTGGAACTCGCCTTGGGTCCTTTTTTAGCCGTAGAATCGAAGTAGAGCTTAGGTTGGCGTGTATCTGGCTTCCCCATGTCGTCGGTAACTCTGGCTCGCCAGCCGGGTTATGGGGCCACCGTTGGGTCCTTTACGGGGTCCGGGTTCCTGCCCCAGGCGTGGCTTACGATGTTACCGGTTCCGCAGGCGCTTGTCGTTACTTTCCGCCGTTTTATGCGCAGAGGGAGAGGGGGAAACCTTTTTTCAGCCTCAAGCGAATTTTCAGCGTTGGCATCACTTGCCGCAGCTCCCGCGCACTATCATAAAGCACAATCGGGCCAGATCTGTCTATATTGTAGCCCCCATGCTCATCAGTACAGCTGTACTTAAACGGGCTCGCTTCCAGTGTCTGATACCTTACTCTGGCGTTCTCATCTGGTGGGGCCACTTTGTAGAGCTCCCCCGATTAGTGCCTCCTGCAACGCAGCCCGACTCGCTTGCGATAGAATGCAGAGTAGTCTTCAGCACGTTACTGGTCTCAACCAACTCACTGTTGCGCCTCGCCTCCAGCCCACTTGCGCGCACACAAGCCCGTTATGTATGCAATGCAGCCTGTCTCACGCTGAGCTCGCCAGTGGGCTCTATTTCCGTCGGAGCCTGGCGGTTGCTTCAAGTGTCCGTATACGGTCCGAGCCTGCGCTCCAGGCACGGACAGTATGTTCCCAGAGCTGGCAATCAATTAAAGCTGTCCTTAGGTGTTTCACGGGCATGAGGGGTGGGGAGTCCTATTTTGCGTATATGCAGGCCCATATATCTCAGGCTGTGGTTACCCCAGTCCAGTATGCGCACAGTCGTCCGGGCGAGTTCTTTCAATAAGGCACTTCCGGCTTAAAAGTCGCTAAATTACGCCCAAGTGCTGTTGTCGGGCTACGATCCTTGAACCTTCACATCTCATGGGGCCATCTCTCAAATGCTTCTCAAATATCGCGTCCCGTGATGTGGCCTATAGTCTCTGCTGCGGGCCGCGGACTTTCCTACTGCTCGTTCCCCGCCCCAGTGAGTGCTGTAGCTCCGGGTAAGGGCAGAGTGTCCTCAGGGCCCGGGGACGGTTAGTGCTGCCCTTTGGTGTCGTTCAGATGTCGGGGTGAGGGGGGCTCCCTATCACCTTCACATGTTCAAGCACCTAGGTTGCCGGCCATGGTTCCCCCGGTCCAGGATAGAATACACACTCAGCCTGGCCATCAGCCTGTTTATGCCCAAGCGCTTGTGTTGTACAGTCCGATAGTACTGGTAGCACGCGCTCTCACCGTAGGAGGCCGTTGTTCAGTCGCCCCTCGAGTCGCACCTCCAGCGGTCCGGCCTTCCGTCCTCGTGGCAGACCCCGGTCTTTCCTGCTGTCTGCTGCCCGCCGCAGGGAGCTCTGTATTTTCAGCGCCACTCCCGGTCAAATGTTCAGTAGCCCGGCGCTCGAGGACGCGGCTTGCGATTCCTTTCAAACTTTCACCGAGGGCAGGTGCTACCTCGAGACACAGATTGGCATGGTTTAGAGCAATAGCAGTCCAGATTAACTTAGGATAAATGTTGGATCAAGATTCCAGGAAGCAGGAGCCTCACCAGTCGGCAGCCATTCTGCTTGCGCGCCCTATAGCCCCCCCCAACCTTAGGAAACTCTGCCACAAATTTGAGTGCCCCATAAAAACCGCCTACAGGAAGGAGGAGCTACAGAGAATCTTGAAGGCCCATTGGGAGGCACAAGAGGGAAAAGATGTTAGTACAGGAAATGGTTTTCAAGTCACAGATCTGCCAGTGGGCAGAGTAGGCTTAGGAACTGGCAGCAACCACTCTGGTATGGCCCTCACCCCAGAAGAGTTACAAGAAAATCAGAGAGTGAGAGAATATGACTTGGAAGTCATGAAAATGAGGCAATTGGAATTGGAGAAAGAAAGGGCAGTGGAAGACAAGAAAGAGGCCCGTTCCCTAGAGGAGAAGAAATTGCTTTTGGCTCATGAGTTGAGCCTGAGAGAACTGGATCTTAAAGCCAAGGAGGTGGATGCCAGTTCAAATGGTGGCAGCGCGCAGCCAGTGCATGGGGGTAAAGTATATATTCCCAAAGACCTGGTACAGAATTACCATTGGAGTGAGGATGTCTATGCCTGGTTCACTTCGTATGAGATTGCATTGAAAATTAATGGTGTGCCTGATCAGCATTGGGGGGCGGGCCTGTGGAAACATTTTGAGGCTTCTGGGAGGAGTGCTCTAGAGCCCTTAGAGATGGCAGGTGCCATGACCTACCCCAATATGAAGGAGGCCTTATGTCTCAGGTATGGCCTTACTCCAGAGCTGTATAGACTGCAGTTTAGAAACTCTAAGAAGAGAGAGTCTGAGACCTGGATGGAGTGTGTGAATTTGTACTTGTGTGCACTGAAAGGTTGGATGAAGGGCAGTAAAGTAACTGAGTTTAAGGGGTTGTTGCATTTAATCAGTTGGGAGCACTTGAGTAGTCTTTGTGTTCCAGAGCTGCGCCAGCATCTTTTAGACAGCAAGCTGACAGACCCCATTGAGCTTGCTAAGGAGACGGACCGCTGGACCAGTACCAGGGTCCACAGAGGAATTGTGGGCACCACAGCCAAAGGTGGGCAGGGTCCCCAGCAGAAGAGTGGGGGGACAAGGGTAACCAAAAGGAGTTCTCACAAGGGCCCCAAAATAGTTCCCAGGGAAAGGAATCCCAACCCCCCAAGTCTAGACAGCCATGGCCCCCTAAGGGCAGGCGGGACAAGAGCGACAACGGAGACAACCGGGCTCCGCCTACATGCTATCACTGCAACGAGGTGGGTCACATAGCTCCTAACTGTCCCAAAAAGAATCCCGCACCCACTGGTGCTCCCATTCCAGGGTTAGCGAGTGTAGCTTTGGGCGGGGATTTGATTTCCAGTGGGGAGGAGGGCTTAGCAGTTATGTCCCTTGTCTCTCTAGGAGACCGAGAGATGGTCCAGGAAACCTTACTGCCCCTGAACACTAAGAAATATGGGCAGAAGGTGACCATCAATGGGAGGGAGATAGAGGCTCTGAGAGACACAGGAGCCAGCGTGACATCCGTGAGGTGTCAGTGGGTGTCTGAAGAGCAAATCATCCCTGCAAGTGCGCCTCTGCAAGTTGGCGCGTGTTCCGTATGAATGGGGGGGAGTCTCTGGTATTTTGGAAGTCGTGGTCAGTGATGCCTTGCCTGTAGACTGTCTGTTAGGTAACGACCTGGAGAGTTCTCCATGGAAGGATGTAGAACACAGAACTCACTTGGAGATGTTGGATTTGCCTGCGTGGATCTGTGTGACCACGTGTGCTATGGCAGCCAGTAAGGGTGACTCAGCAGAACTGGAGCCTGAAACAGTGGCCCAGAGGCCTGCCAGGAGAGGAAGAGGCAGGGGACGCGGGAAACTCGCCCCAGCAGTTCCCATGGTCCAGGAAGGAGCAGAACCTGAGGGGGATGCCCTGGAACCTACAGGGGAACAGGTGGCCGAACTGGCGGACCTCTCTGTGCTGACCCATTGGCAGCAGGAAGGTGGTCCCTCCAGGAAGGAATTCTGCCAGGCACAGAAGGAATGCCCTTCCCTCTTTGGTCTGTGTCAACAGGCTGCAGACCAGGCAGCAGGTGGAGCAGCCAGAGATCACTTTATCTACTGGGAAGATGACTTGTTATATAGTGAGCCTAAGTTTGCTGAGCCCGGTGCAGCCCGTGTGCTGGTGGTACCCGAGCACTTCAGAAACTTCCTAATGGGTCTGGCTCATGACGTGCCTCTCGCAGGACATCTGGGGCAAGACAAGACCCTAAACAGGCTTGTCGCCCATTTCCACTGGCCCCAGATGAAGAAGCACGTTGGTTCCTTTTGTAGGTCTTGCCAAACCTGTCAAGCCAGTGGCAAGACTGGAATGAAGTTGAAGGCACCTCTCCAACCCTTCCCAGTGGTGAGCACCCCTTTCGAGCGGGTGGGCATAGACATTGTAGGGCCCCTGGACCCCAAGACAGCCTTAGGTAACAGGTTCATCCTGGTCTTGGTGGACCATGCACCCGGTACCCGGTAGCAGTCCCTGTCAGGACAATCACAGCACCCGTGGTGGGCCGTGCATTTATGGATCTTTTCCCGTGTGGGGTTTCCCAGAGAGGTGGTCTCCGACCGGGGTACCAACTTCATCTCTAGGTACATGAAGTCTCTGTGGGAGGAGTGGGAGGTAACTTATAAGTTCACCACTCCTTACCACCCTCAAGGAAATGGGTTGGTTGAAAGGTTCAACCAGACCCTAAAAGGTATGATTATGGGCCTAGCGGAGCCCATGAGACGGAAGTGGGACGTCTTGTTACCATGCCTGTTGTTTGCCTACAGGGAGGTGCCTTAGAAGTCCTTAGGGTTCAGTCCCTTTGAACTCCTGTATGGCCACCCTGTTAGAGGACCTCTCGCACTGGTGAAGGAGGGGTGGGAGAAATCCCGGGGGAAAACCCCCCAGGATGTGTTCAGCTATGTGCTGGCCATTCTCAACCAGACACAACGCTTCAGGAAGCTCGCTCAGGAGAACCTGGAAGCTAGCCAGGAAGAAATGAAAAGATGGTACGACCAGAATACCACTCTGGTCGAATTTCAACCTGGGCAGAAAGTGTGGGTAATGGTGCCAGTGGAGCCTTGTGCGCTCCAAGACAAGTGGACTGGGCCATATGAGGTGGTGGAAAGGAAAAGTGAAGTAACCTACCTGGTTAACCTGAGGACGCCCAGGCAACTCCTGAGAGTCTTGCATGTGAACCGCATTAAACCACACTTTGAGAGGTCTGAAGGGACAATGCTTCTGGCTACAGATGCAGGAGGGGAGGAGGATAGTGATCCTCTCCCTGACCTCCTGGCAGCTAAGGAGCAAGACGGGTCAGTGGATGGTGTGGTCCTCTCGCCCACCCTGACCCCAGAACAGCAAAGGCATTGTCGCCTGGTGTTGGGTCAATTCCCCTCCCTGTTCTCCCTGACCCCAGGTGTCACCAATTGGTGCGTCCATGATGTGGACACTGGAGATAGTCTGCCTGTGAAACAGAAATTTTACAGGGTAGCCGACAGGGTCAGGGCCAGCATCAAGGAAGAAGATTCCAAGATGTTGGTGCTAGGGGTGATTGAGCCCTCCAGCAGCCCCTGGGCTAGCCCAGTGGTCTTGGTACCCAAAGCTGCTGCGCCCGGTGCCACTCCAGAACTCAGGTTTTATGTGGACTACCGTGGGCTCAATGCGGTCACGAAGACTGACGCACACCCCATCACCAGAGCTGATGAGCTCGTGGATCGGTTAGGAGCTGCCCAGTACCTCAGTACCTTTGATTTGATTTCTGGGTACTGGCAGATTGCCTTAACTGATGGGGCCAAAGAGAGGTCTGCGTTCTCAACGCCAGAGGGGCACTTACAGTTCCGAGTCATGCCCTTTGGGTTGAAGAACGCCCCTGCCACCTTCCAGAGACTGGTTAACCAGGTACTGTCCGGGCTGGAGGAATTCAGCGCCGCATGCCTGGATGACATTGCTGTGTTCAGCTCCACGTGGGAGGAACACTTGCAACACCTCTGTGAAGTGTTGAAGGCTCTGCAAAGGGCAGGCCTCACTATCAAGGCCAGCAAGTGCCAGATAGGGCAGGGATCTGTGGAGTATTTGGGACACCAGGTGGGGAGCGGCCAGGTGGCGCCCCTCCAAGCAAAGATTGATACCATTCTGGCTTGGGAGCCCCCCAAAACCAGACAGAGGTGAGAGCCTTTTTAGGACTCACCGGGTATTACAGACGGTTTGTCAAGGGATATGGCACCATTGTCGCCCCCTTGACAGAACTCACTTCTAGGAAGTTGCCCAAAAGAGTGGACTGGACCGAAGCCTGCCAGACTGCTTTTGAAACCCTGAAAACTGCCATGTGCACAGCACCGGTGCTCAAGGCACCCGATTTTTCCAGTGAGTTCATAATGCAGACAGATGCTTCAGAGCATGGTGTGGGAGCAGTACTCTCACAAGTCACTGAGGAGAATGGAGACCAGCCCGTAGCTTTCATTAGTAGGAGGCTCCTCCCCAGGGAACGGAGGTGGAGTGAGATTGAAAGGGAAGCTTTTGCTGTGGTCTGGGCTCTGAAGAAGCTGAGGCCCTACCTGTTTGGGACTCACTTCCGTGTTCAGACCGACCACAGGCCCCTCAGATGGTTAATGCAAATGAGGGGTGAGAACCCAAAACTGTTGAGGTGGTCCATCTCCCTACAGGGAATGGACTTTACGGTGGAACACCGCCCTGGTACAGAACACGCCAATGCTGATGGTCTGTCCAGATTTTTCCGCCTTAGTGAAGAGAACTCCCAAGAGGGTGGGTAGTTCTCCCCACTTTCAGCTAGAGGGGACACGTGTTAGACCTGGCATCTTTGGCGTGGTTTCCCCCTATCTTTTTGCCTCTACCTCCTGTATTTGTGATGCTGTGCTGGATTTAGTTTTTGCTGGCTTAGATGCTTTGGACACTCTGCCACTGCTGATCAGTGCCAGGGTGTAAGTGCTCCCTATGTAAATTGTTATTCTGATTGGATATACATGATTGGCATATTTGTATCACCATGAAGACCCTAGTAAAGTGCACTGGGTGTGCCAGGGCTGGTGATGACAAATGCTACTAGTGGGCTTGCAGCACTGATTGTGCCACCCACATGAATAGCCCTAAAATGGTGTCTCAGGCCTACCACCGCAGTGCCTGCATGCAGTCTGTGGACTGCGAAGTCCTCCTGGTCAGTGTCCCCACTGACCAGGACTAACCCCTCCCTTTTCATGCACATTAGTCACCCCTATGGAAGTCCCAAGGTACCCCCCTGGGCTGGGTGCAGTGTATGTGAAAGGTAGAGCGTGTGCTGGTGCAGGTGACATGCTCTGGTAGTGAATGGCAGCCATTTTCGTTTTCACTATTGTAAGGCTATCTTGCTCCATAGATTAACATGGGGGATGCCGACTACAGTGGCTACCAGCATTTCTTCTCATAGGAACAAGATAGGACATAAGAGTCTAGTATCCCTGAACTCAGAATTTAATAACACATCTTTTAGGAAAGGTTGTTTTTAAATCCTGTGTTTGAGAGCAGCACTTTTAGAAAGTTGCTGTTCTCTTGTCTGACCCTTCTGTGTGCCTTGGCCTGTTTGTGTATTGACTGTCTGGTTTGAGAGTGACAGGGTCTGGGGATTCCCCAGGAGGCTGGCTGAGTCAGCCCTAGGCTGAATGACTGCATTTGCAACTGGAGTGGTGGGAGGAGTTAGCACCTGGGCCTGAATAGGGCTCTGCCTGCCTTCCACAATGCTGGCTCCACCTCCTTCTGGGCGGCTGACGACGCTGCCCCTCACTCTGAAAGGAAAGAAGAAGCCAGGCAAACAAAGTGTTCAAGCAACACCCAGAACTGGTTCAGACCGGGCTCAGGGCCCACTTGCACAAAGAGAACAAAGACTTTTAGGGGTATAAGTACAGGACCCCTGACAACAGAAAATTAGATCATCCTGGAATCAAGAAGGAACCTCTGCCAAGGAGAAAGCTGAATCCAAAGAAGGAAGACTGTCCTGCTGTTGCTCTGCTGGACTGACCTGTTGCTTTGCTGCTAAGGAGAAGGGAAGGACTTTGCTTTGTGCTGTGTCCCCTTGCTTGAAGGAATCTCCAAGGGCCTGAGAAGAGCTGGCTCCCTGTTCTGAAGTCCCAGGAACAAAAGGACTTCACCCCCAGCTTCCCTGAACTCTGCTGAGAGAGTCCTGTCCTTCCTAGAGTGCTTAATCCAGTTGTGGGGCCTCTGGAAGTTGTACCTGTACTGGGAAGCTTGAAACTAAGCTTGAGAGACTTTTTGCAATTGAAAAGTATTGCATCGCTCGCTGTGGAGCGCATCCCAGATAGTACGAGGAAATTCCCGCCGCTACGAAGGCCGAGATCGTCGCAGCGCCTGTTGCTGCTGCCAGAGCCGTCGCAACCTTCATTTGCGGGACGCACCAGACCGGTGCGGGAAAGTCTAACATCGCTATGAGTGTCGTTGCAGAGCCTGTCGTCGCTGGGTGAGACCACGGCACCAGCATCTGGTTTTGGAACTTTGTCGCAACTAAAAAGTACTGTGAGTAAACGTGATGCAACTGTGAACTTTTCACGCATCTGTGGATTATTTTATCGCAACCTGAAAAATGTTATCGCAAACCTTAAGAACTCTTTAGAAACCATATTCTTGAACTGTGTATGTTGGAATTTTTGTCGTTTTGGTCTTGTGTAGTTTAGATTAAATACCTTTATTTTTCTAAACTGTTGTGGCGTCAGTTTGTGGTGTTTTCACTGTGTTACTGCGAGTGTTGGTACAAATACTTTACACATTGCCTCTGGTTAGCCTAGACTGCTCGTGCCAAGCTACCTAGAGGGTGAGCAGGGGTTATCTCAGAGGGTTTCCTCCTTACCCTGACTAGAAGCAAGGGTCCCTATTTGGACAGTGGTACCTACCCCTGCCAACTAGAGACCCCCATTTCTAACAACCCCCAAATACAAGTGCGCTCAGTCTCAGTTCAAAATTTCTTACCACACAGTAATAGAAGCAATCCAATCCAAAAATTCTTTATTTCGGCCATATAGACCATAAAAGACACAATATAATACAGACATGCATTAAAATAAATTTTAAAATACATAGTAAAAATGCTCACTCAACCAGCGAGGAAGAATTTAAAATGACATTAAAAAGTTCAGGGGGCTTTTTTCTTTCTGATGAGCCACATTGCCATTAGAAATTTGGATACAGCAAACACAATGTGGCCCAAGGTGCTGGTTTTCATGATCCTGTATGCCTGCGCATACTCTCTGAACCCTAGGTTCTTACAAAGCGGCGCTATCCAATAATTTCTGGGCCTTTGGTATGCAGGGCACACAAACAAGATGTGAAGGTCATCTTCCTCGTGGATGTTGCAGCAGGGACAAGTTTTACCACCCCCGTTGGTCCACTTGGAGGTGAATGAGTTGATGGGAAGTGTACCAAGCCTCCATTGGACAAACAATTTCCTCGCCAGGATGGGGAAAATAAAATCCATAAAAGGTTCAAAGACATAAGAATTTTTGGATTCCAAGAATCGTTTGGTTAGGGTGCCGCTGTTTTGAGCATCCATCATATGTGCAAGGGACCTGTCTTTGTAGATTTGGGACAGGGCTCTGCGGGAGATCGCTTGACAACCACACACTGGGTCCTCCCATAGCTCTCGGAGGTTCATGGCAAACAGTTGATTTTTCACAAAGGTGAGCCAGGGAATTTTGCCCCTGCAGTTCAAGCTCATGACATGGGTGAGATCCTCCCTGTAGTGGTGAAGTTCATTTGTGGACCAGAGCCTGTGCCAGAACTTCACTGGTTTTGACACAAGCTCCTCTGCAATAGGAGGAAGACCCATGTCCATTCTCAGAGGCTGGAGTGGCGTATCTTGTGGGAGAGCTAGTAAGCGCCTTAAAAAAACATTTTCAACTATTGGGAGGTCCCTTCCAGCTTTGTGCCCCCATAACTCACTGCCGTACATGGCTGCTGCCTTGGCCTGGGTCCTATAGGTTTCAAGAGCCGGACTTATGGGCTTGAAAGAGGAAGTATTAGCCACCTTCAGGATTGCGCCCGACAATTGGGACAGTTTAGCCCTTGATCGTGGCGGTCCCAAGATAGATTTTCCTCCAGTGTTACCCCCAGATATATGAAGGTAGAGACCCTCTCAAGGCTAACAGTACCTAGGGTGGGATTGGGCCTAGTTTTAGTTGGTGGATTAAAGATCATGTACTTGGTCTTTTCTGTGTTCACCTCCAGACCGTGCTGGCGACAGAAAAGACCAAACCCATCCAGGATCCTCTGAATCCCCATGGGGGATTTGGAAAGCAGGAGGGTATCATCGGCAAACATAATTGCCGGAACCCTCCTGCCTGCCAGATGTGGGGCGTCGTTGTCCTTGACGTTTTCCAGATGTGAAATGACATTGTTGATGAATAAGCAAAACAGGGTCGGTGCCAGGACACAGCCCTGCCTCACCCCCCGACGGACAGGGAACCTGGATGAAAGATTGCCGTCTCTCCCACACCTGACCTGCGCATAGTTGTTCTGATGCAGCCTGACTATGATGTTAAGTAGCTGGGAGGGAACTCCTAGCTTTTCCAACACCTCCCATAGCTTCCTGCGCGGGACTAGGTCGAAGGCTGACCTCAGGTCCACGAAGACCATGTACAGTCTACCCCCCTCGATCCTCACCGTCTTCCAGTAGAGGAGAACGAGGCGGAAGATCTGGTCCATGGTCGACGTGTTCTTCCTGAAGCCAGCCTGCAGAGGGCTCATGATGTCATTGTCCTCTGCCCATTCTAATAGGTGGTTCAGGATAAGGCGCGCAAATAGCTTTTGGGGGACATCTATAAGGCTAATTGGCCTGTAGTTGGCCGGGCTCAGGGGAGACCCTTTCTTGTATATCGGCACTATTTCAGCCCCTAGCCAAAAGGATGGGACCGCCATACCTCCTAGTATAGCGTTAAAAAGGATAAGAAGGTACGGACCCCAGATATCAGGATGGTGCCTAAAAAGATCCCCGGGTAGCTTGTCCAGCCGTGGTGCCTTCCCCAGCGCTAAGCGCTCCAATGCTATCACCACCTCGCCTAGGGTAAATTCCAGGGCCATGTCCTGGGGGCAGGGGGACTCCACCTCCGACCCTTCGGGCCATAAAATTGTTTCTTGATAGAGTGCTCCGAAGTGGGCCTCCCAAACAGAGGGGGCGATATTGGGTTCCACTGCAGATATGAGATCCCCCGTTCCGTTATTTACCAGGGCCCAGAATTTTCTAGAGTCTTTGGTTTTAAGGGCTTCAGTCAGATCATGCCAGTGGTTCCAATCCCATTCTTCCCTAGCAATGGCCAATGCTGACTTATACTCCCTCCTGAGAGCTACTACCCTCGCCTTGCCGGTACCCTCTTTGATAGCGGAAATTAGCTCAGTTTTAATTTTCCTACAGGCAGAGGTGTACCAAGATGGGGTACGAGTCTTCTTCCTTGTTGACTGTACCACTGGATTGAAGACCTCTGCAAGGTCCCTCACCAGGACCTGGTGAATGCCAGATAATCTCTCATTAAAATCAAGGGGTCTTGGTTGATTTATAAGAGCCTCCACCTCCTGGAACCTTAGGAGTGCTAGGCCATATAACTTGTTTATGGCACCTTCTTTATCAATCAACTTCCCCCATTTCACCCGTCGCCTATTTGTAGTGAGGAGTATAGCCCCCTGATCAGCTCCAAGGTCAATGGTTGGCAACCCTGCTATCGGGGCTGGGTGCTGGATCTCCAATAACAGAGAATTGTGGTCGCTGTCTGTCCTCGGAAGGACTCTAAAATCTTGGACTTTAGACCACAGGGAAATGTCTATTAGTATGTAGTCCAACCTTGACTCGTGGCCCTTTTTGTTGAATGTGTACTGCGAGGGAGTGTCAGAGGGGGTGCGACCATTGCACGCCCTCAGTGCAAAGTTCAAGGTAAGGGACGTAAGTTGTACAGCCAGCGGGGACCACGCTTTGGGGTGAGGTGAGGACGAAGGTGGAACTCCCCAATGGTCATCCTCAGCAGTGAAAGCACCCTCCATTAGGCCTTCCAGGGGTTCAAAATGGCAGTTGAAATCCCCTCCCATCACTAGTTTGAGATCACCTGGCAATTGACCTAGAAAGGAGAACAGTTCATCTAGGGTGGGGGATTCTTTGCCCACAGCAACTGGGCGTGAATAGACGTTAACAATGGCCCATGTTATTCTACCGGGCCATCTGAGCAGCACACACTGGATGTCCGGCGAGTGTGTGACCATGCTTTCCGCCTGACACCCAATGTGGCTCGCCACCCAGATTGCCAGACCCCCCGAGGGTCTCCCCCTCCCACTCCATTTTGCTGGGATTACAAAGATGTCAAACCCCCTCCTAGTCTGTGGTTCCCTTGCCCACGTCTCCTGGAAAAGGAGGATATCACTACCATTTACCAGGAGATCCCACTCCGGTGTGCCTGCCGTGCTTGTAATGCCTGCCACATTCCAGGAGAGAATTCTCAGCCCTAGGCCTTGTGGTTGCAAGTCTACCCCATTTGAGACGGACGGTATAGCGACTGTAGGATTGCCAGAGTCACACAGGCCAGTTCTAGTGGGCGGGGCGGATAATACAGCGAGCTCCACTGGTTGCGTATTAGAGGCAGTTAGTGTGCTTGATGTTATTTCTACTTGACCCAAGATACTTCCCGGGGGGGTCCCTCCCCCTATATCAGTGACCTGAATCCTTTTATCAGTTGCATAAGCAGGTATAACTTCCTCCCTGACTGGAACCACAAGGGGAGATTTTTCTAATTGCTGTGATGTGTCTCCCATTTGTGGTCAATCTACTTGGTCCAGGCAAGAAAATCTGTTCTGGAGGGTGAGATTGTCGTGAACGGGGAGTGTGTTATGCTTGGGCCTGTAACGTGAGCCATCTACTGCATAGCCCACTCTAGTCCAACACTGATCCCTCCCCACAACTGGATTGCAAACATTTGGGTAGAAGTGTGAGAGGGACACTAAATCGATGTTGGACTTGTCAGGCCTTACCAACCAGTTGCAAATATATGGGGCAACTAATGGACTTTTGAAGCTGACTATGATGCAGTCCCCCGCCCTGTTCTTGGGGGAAACTCCAATCCAAGGGATCCTTCTGACCATCAATACATCACCTTTAATATTAGAAGGGAGGGGCCTGTTGATGTTAAGCCAGCTAATTACCTTGTTCCGAAGTGAGTCCTGTGGCTCTCTGGTGTCACCAGTGAGCTCAGGAACTCCCACCATAATTGCTGTGTATGGCACTGCCTCAGGAGGCAAGTTGATCGCCCTACGCCTGGTGTTGGGGTTAGTGGGTCGGTCAATCTGGCCGTTGGCAGCACTCCCCTTACCCGTTGGTTAGGGTGGAGCGTGTTGCTTGGATCTTCTTGGAGCTGGTACAGGAGGCCTGGGCATATGTAAAGAGGGCATTGGAGGGACCAAGCTACCTGTGATACTGTGTTGTAACCCCGACTGGGCCTGTGTGCTTATACCAACAGTAGGAAGTCTATTTCCCACTGATTCCCGGGGAACCGTCTGTACTTTTGGGCCCAACCCCGGACTAGGGCTACTCCTATTGTGTGAAATTTCTAGTACCATTAGTCTGGCTTCTATGGAGTCCAGTTTAACAGACAAAGGGTTCAATAGGTTCTTGAGAATGTCCGTGAATGAACTGATTAGGGTGTCTACAATGTTAGGAGGGGTCCCACCAAATATGAATGGCCCAGGGCACACTGGTAGAGCTGTGGCTACTGTCAAGCCAGATTGGTCGGACCCCAAACCCGGAGAAAAAACCCCAGGGGAGGCCGAGATATCCGTACTGTCATCCAATGATTGGTTGGTTGTGTCCACTTTGGCCCTTTTTGCCCCTCTTAACTCCCTTGACCTTTTCCTTTTCGGAGGATGGTCCCCTCTACTGGTTGCAGGTTCTACTAATGCTACCGCTTGGACCCCCTCCAGCGTCTCAGATGTTTCCGCACAGCTCACCTTGTGGGAAGGCTCCACCACCCCAGATAGACGCAGAGACTCACTGTCCCTCTGGAGGTTTGACGGGGTCCTGAGTTGTTGGAGGACCGACTCAATAGTCTGGTCAATGCTGTCCAAGAGAGACAAGTGGGTAGCTTCGAGGGGTATTGGGGTGCTGGTATCAGTTGAAGGAGAAACCAAGGAGCCTGCTAGTACATTGTCTGTGCTCACCTCAAGGAGGGTGTCTGGGACTGTTTGAGCTTTATTGGCCACAGCACTGGCCTTAGGAAAAAAAAATTCCAGAGTGCTAGAACACTGAAGATGAGCCTTGCTCCTGGATGTTCTAGTAGACATGGCAAAAGGAACACACAGGACCGCTGAGTGGTGCTGCGAGGGGATACTTGGTAGAGGCACGACGTCAGTGGTGGGGCCCGGTCCGGTCTCTGCCGGCCTCGAACGGCCTAAAACGGCCCGCTCTTTGCCCGCTCTTCGCCCCGCGCGCGTCCCGCGATGCGCGTGGCCAGGGGCACTTAAGTACAACCAGGCAAGGGGCGTGGCACTGGGAGGGGGCGCGGCACGGGCGGGAAGAGGAACCAGCTGGTGATGTTTAGAGTAATGCTGGTCCTCGCAGTCCCGCTCGCGGCGCCTCTCACCTCCTCTGCGGCCAAACCTTCAGACACAGCAACAATCTGCCCCAGGGTCCAGAGCAAGGAAGGGATCTCCGTCTGCTACACCAGTAGCGTGCTGGCAGAGTTCTCAGGCAGCAAGTCGCTCTCGAGCGGCACCCCAGTAATAGAAGCAGTCCTGGTGGGTCAGCCTCACCACCCAGCGAGGTACACCAGCACACTGTTATTATGCGGGGTCAGTAATTTTCTGAGCTTACACCTCAGGTGCTGAGGCCACACCGTCCTGAATACTGAGGCTGCGGGAGCAGGGATGGCTATCCTAGTTATCTTAGTAGTCTTGATTGGACCAATGCGGAGTGTCCCTGACTTAAGGGTCTCTGCAATGGGGTCATGCCAGAGCTGGCCAGGTGACACTTACACAATTGCAGTGTCTTAAGCCTGGCTATAACTTTGGTAGTTGCAATGTCTCCGATTTTGGGAATTGCAGCCCTGCATGTGCCCGGTATTTATTTATTTATTTTAATGTTTTATATAGCGCGAACAGGACCCTTGCGGGTATCAGAGCGCTTTACAAGGTACATATCTTAGATACATGGTAAATAACATATAGTTCCATGTCAGTCAATGATAGTATAGTCACCATATCATAGATACATAGGTATATGGTGCATAACATAACGTTCCATATAGATCAAGCATAATATAGACACAATATCTGGGATAATGGGCAGCTGCAGTTCACAACAAGCTGTCACGCCCACGCACAGGTTAATTTCTTCTGGAGAGCTGTAATCATGCACACGGCAGACATCACATTTGGCAGTTGCAGCGGCACAATAGCCAATGACGATACTTTGCAGTTGTGATCATGAACAGGCTGATTCAGACAAATATGACACTTTACAATGCGTGTCATTACAGCAAACTTTTTACATTGCAAAATCCATTACAATGCAGATCGTTACAACACATAATCCATTACAACGCAATTACTATTCTAACTCCACTGGGGAGTTACTTTGGGGAATACGTTGTAATGGATTACACAATGTAATGACATGTGTTGTAATGGAATTCGCGTTGTAAAACATTTGTTGTAATGACACATGTTGTAACGTGTGCATTGTAAATTATGTTTCCCCGATTCATTGGTGTGAGTGTTTGATTGGTTCAGATGCTCCGTCCATCACCACCCCTTTTTGTACTGCTTTGGCCGCCATAAGTGTGGCAGGGTATGCTCAGACGTGAGTCCCTTGCTCACTTTGCCACTGGATTCAAGCAAGCCGGGCTGAAGACGGCTGGAATGCCAGAAACCGGTCCTCGGTAGCTTGTTTCCGGTCCAGGGAAGGCATGGCTTGGCAGTTCGGGCTGGACTGTTCCCATGAGGCACAGTGTCAGACTGATTTGCACATAGCCATGTCTGAACTGGGGTGGCAGAGTGGGCTAAAGAAGGGTGATGGATCAAACCCAGATCTTTTGACTGGGTGTGAGTGTTTGATTGGTTCAGATGCTCCGTCCATCACCACCGCCTTTTGTACCGCTTTGGCCGCCATAAGTGTGGCAGGGTATGCTCAGACGTGAGTCCCTTGCTCACTTTGCCACTGGATTTAAGCAAGCCGGGGTGAAGACGGCTGGAATGCCAGAACCCGTCCTCAGAAGCTTGTTTTCGGTCCAGGGAAGGCATGGCTTGGCAGTTCGGGCTGGACTGTTCCCATGAGGCACAGGGTAAGACTGATTTGCATATAGCCATGTCTGAACTGGGGTGGCAGAGTGGGCTAAAGAACGGTGATGGATCAAACCCAGATCTTTTGACTGGGTGTGAGTGTTTGATTGGTTCAGATGTTCCATCCATCACCACCCCCCTTTTGTACCGTTTCCCCAATTCAGACACACTATCAAAGCCCTGATTGGTGCTCGGCAATACCAGACATGGAGTTGCAGTTCTTGCTAGGAATCAGCTTGGAGGAAATGCAGACGCAGGAGTGTAGCAGATTGATCTCCTCAATCCTCTGCTGTTGGTGCCCCACAGACACTAGGGATGTGCTACACCTCATTCCTCCTGGACATATACTTCTCCTGCAGACTTGGCAGGCTCCGTCCCTCTTTAAACCGGCAGGTGTATCAGGAGCGGTATACAACTCCTACAGGTGTACAGACGTCAGGTGATGTCCCTGATCTCTGGTAGGCTGACCATCAGGCAAGCAACAGCCCTGGTTGCACAGCAGTCTTCTGAATACTCTGAGTAGCTGTCCCTCCCTTGGCGATTGAGAACTTGTACCTCGAACAGCAAGTGTGGTATTGGGTTCTCATGTTTATATACCAAAACCAGACAAGAGATGTGTTTCCCTTGTTTGAAACTGTAGAACTAGTTTATTGTGGACCTCTTGGTGGGAGAGGAGTGGCGCAGCGGCCAGGGCGAAGGACGCTGGACGCTGGGGATCACGGTTTGATCCCTGACTCCGGTGGCAGGGGTCTGCCCAGTACCATGTGACTCTGGGCAATAGCTCGCTTAATCTTCCCGACGGCCCCCAGCGCCTGGACACCTTCGGGTAATTGTTTGCACTTTACAAATACTGGACATTTACATTTACATTCTTTTCAAGTATCCTTTCCAGGCTGTTTTCGCATTAGACTTTGCACAGAGTGATTTGTTTCACAGTAGCGTAGTCTCCAGCTTTGATAATCCACAACAGGGGTACAAAGAGGTGTGAGGTTTCTGAACCTCAGTGTCATCAGCTCACTAAAGTAGTAATCAGGGAAAGACAAAAGGGTAGGGCTCACCTAAAGGTTTCCTCAAATTGCACAACAAAGTCTGCAGTCCCATCTCTAACTCCTATGAGCAGCCAAATGGCAGTATTCAGGAGTAGCAATCAGCAGTTCCTTGCTAAGCAAAAGTCCTAATTGACTATCTAACGAAGCCCTGTTTTCATTCCCTTCACTTCAGGAACGTGAGCAATGCACGCCCAGTGTCTAGAGACAGAAGCTCACCTCCACCTGCGAAAGAAGGCCAGGTGTATCCAAAATGGACTCCATTGCACCGGCTCACTCACATACACCATGCATGTACCAGGCAGGATACACAAGCATTACATACATAACACACAATCTGTATGTTGGCGGTAAGGGCTGGGTAAGTATATAGAAATTAAACTTTACATGAGTGAGCCAGTAGGCTTCTATTGCAGTCACTGAGAGATATAGGTTTGATCACACTATGGATTCTAAAAACATGGGGGCATATTATCAAGGGATTTATCTCCGCTTTTTTGGCTTTAAAAGCCAAGAAAGCGGCGATAAAATTATCTCCCTATTACCTAGCTTGTTGCTAACACCAGTTAGCGACAGCTAGTAGGAGATAGCGACCATCTTGGGCCCCGCTTTGCATGTCAGAGAAATTTATCACTAATGACATGCAAAGTGGGCGTGCCAAGATGTTAGCGACTGGAAATAGTCGCTAACATCGCTATCTCCTATTACCAACTTTTGGAGATATTCACGCTAAGCGCGAATATCTCCAAAAGCTAACACCTGCCCTGAGCAGTTCTTAGCCATGTTATCCAATGGGAGGTGGATAACATGGCTAAGAGCATTTGCTCGGTAATGCATGAATATCGCTGACTTTTCAGCGATATTCATGCATTTCGGACGATTTTTATCGCTTAGGAGATAAACCTTGATAATATCAAGGCTCCTAAGCGATAAAAATCGTCGCTACACGGCGATAAAATTATTGCCGCTAAGCGAACCTAGCGATAATTATCGCTAGTTGTTGGTAATATGCCGCATGGTTTGCTGCTCTATGTGCTAAACTGGTCACAAAGACAATTGTGTAAATGAGAGCACGGTAGGTGCCCCTGTCCAGTTCACGGGTCCAGTCCACGACCTACTCATATAATGGACATGCCTATGCCTCTGTGCATGTGCTACATTAGAGTCATAACAGGGCCAAAATCAAGTCAGAACGCCATATGCACTGAGTGGGGCACTCAGGCTAGGGGACCATGCTTGTGCACTATGCAGGGAACATTCCTGTCACAACAGGGTTGTAAATTGTGGAGATTTGGGTGCAGGTTCCTGCCCCATTTCTGAGAAAAGAGGCTTCCAAGGAGAGGTAGTCGGACCAGAGGCCAAATTCTCACACTCAAAACATCAGGATACCACCTCTTGCTTGCACAGTCAGGGGTATTTAAGATTACCCTGCCCTGTTCCATTTTGATCTTAATCACAACTTGAGGCACAAGACAACAGTGTAAATGCCTACAGAAGGCCTATGCCAACAATACAGATTCTTGGTGGTTGTGAAATTACATAGACAGGACATGCCCCAGGGCAGGCTAGGGCTAGGGCCAGGGCAGAAACAACCAGGGCCATTGTGAGCATTTTGAATTTGAAAGGCAATCATGAAGGAGATTATATGGTTTGAGTCCTGCATCCTTCTTAAGCACCAGGAAATGGCTAGAGTAATGCCCTTCGCACATATCCGAGTGCGGCACTGTTACAATGGTGCCCTTGGCTAGAAGAGACTTGACCTCCCATAAAAGGATAGTGGCATGATCTGAGGAGACTGTAGTAGGAAGGATTGGGTGGGAAACGGGGGGACATACCCCCTATGAACAATTTAAAGCACCCGCCAATCTGGACTGATGGTCCATTGTGTCAAGACCAGCCCATAATATATTTTTGGCAGAGTGTTGTCCATCCTCAATTGTTTGGGCAAAGAGTATTCTGAATTTGTCTGGCGAGATCTCACTGGCCATGTCCAAGAGTGTGTGTATATTAGCTTAGAAGAGACTGCATTGAGGGACCTCAGAGCCAAACAGGCTGAGGGAAACCATTTTGACGAATATATTGATGTGCTTTGACATCCTATCTGGTTGCGCAGAAGGGAAGGCATTGGATGTGACCTAGCTTGAGGGTGCCTGAATCACCAAGCATTCCAGTGCTGGTGACAAAAGCAAGGTCACCCAGTGCTGGTTTAAGTGATCTAGCCACAGGGTGCTTGACTGGGGGAATCCAAGCCCAGGTTTGTCGAGTTAGCCATTAAAGGGTCAGTCAAGGCCTTAATGAAAAGCAGCAAGGACCCAGATGCGACAGGCCCACTTTGTAAACTTTTAGTCAACAAATTTGCCTTTGTTTCAACCATCTGCAGTTTTAAATCAAGAACTTTGGTTTCCCTATGGTCAACCAACACAAAGGAAGCACTTTCCTCTGTAGAGAGATCTGGTGGACATTTCAATTCAGTGTCAGCAGAAGTGCGCAACCCACTAGCATTCTGTTGATTCAGGCACAATTCGGCATCAGTTTAGTGGGGTGTGGAAGTTGTCCACCTCCTCCTCATAATCATCATCATGAGGTATATTCTGAAAACCTAAACAGCATCCATATCAAAGCCGAACTCCCACCCCAGCCTCCTTTAGCATTGGTGCAGAGGGAGAGGCTGGGGTGATATAACGAGGCTATGCTTGGGTGATTTCACAGCATGACATAGGTCTAGTGCAGGCCAGCATCAGATCTTGGTTGGAGATGTTGGGACTGGTCCCGAGAAGGGCACCACTGGGGCCAGGGGTTTTGCAATTAGAAGTGGCGTGTACTTGGGTGCCATAGTGGAAAATCCATCACCTGCTGCATACTCTGCAGATTTTAACCCCCCCAAAAAACTGTTTCTAGCTCAAATGTTCAAAAGGTACTGAAAATGCAGCCACACATGTTGCAGTGCAGGGGACGCCCCTTTGCAAAAGTTGACTAGTCATCTTTCTGTTGCATATTGCTGTATTTGGGTGTTAAACTGGTATGACTGAGGTGTAACCTATGTCCAAATATTGTTAACAAGAGTAAAAATGGCAAAATATTTAAGTAATACCATCATAAAATTGGGATGCATTACGTTGTACAACTTGCCTTTTCTTGCAGCATAATTTAGTCAACCTTGCCACATAATATGGCCCTGCCCTGCCGCATAATATTCAGTGGCCCAGACTGTGGCCTGGGAAATTCTGGGCACACTGAGGTCAGTCCTGGATTGGGCTCAGAGTCAGATCCTGGGTGTAACGACTGCACAACTATTCTGGAGTGATGGATGGATCCTGATTTGCCTTCTTTGGTTTATGGTGTGACTTAGGCTTGTCCAAAGGCTAAACAAGAGAAAGATTAGGCACGGGAGTTGCCAGGCTTTGTGGCATGAGCCTGCAATTTAAAGGAGGAGCAGGATCACTGGTTCAAGTTTGATCTTTTCTTATGTTCCAAAACAGAATTTTGTACCCTGATCCATGGTCACCTTCGGGTGCATCAGGCAGCATTCGTCACAGAACTTCTAGTTGGACTGGAACCCAGTCACCAAAATCTTTTTTTCTTCAGGCAGGAAGAGGAGACATTTTCTCTGGCACACTACATATGTGGAATTGATAGAACCAATTAAGTTAAGAAGAGCTATAGATCTACGTCGAAGGGCACGGCAAGAAAGGAACTGATATCAACTTGCAGAGTTGGAGCCTTTTGTGTCAGAGTCCAATGGCACCATGTACTGGTACACCATAGAGATTGCTGTTGAAAATTCAGTCTGGTGCTTGCAATTATTCGAGTCTGGAGTTATGAATTATTCTAATCATGCGGAGTCTGTGGTTTGAAGTATCCATCAGAAGGTTTTCTACCCGTAGTGGTGTTCACAGGACCTATTCAGACACGCCCTTCTCTCCTCACTTTGGGGCAAAAGTTTAGGGGGTCAAGCCTAGAGTAGGACAAGTGCTCACTCTCTATGCTTACACAGGCAGCATCCCTGGCCACGTCCAGGCAAGGATGGGTGAAATGGGTTTGCCCTTGGCACGCCAGCAGCACGGTTGCACATCGGGCCACTTTTTAAGCAACAAGGTGCACAAGTGATCAGCGCTAGAGCGCTGACCTTGTACTCCCGGTGGCAAAATCAAGATGACCACTGGACAAGAAAGAAATTCCTCACATGCACGAGATCAGGACCAGGAAGGTAAGCAACAGGCTGTAACACACCCTTATGTGTCTGAAGAATGGTATTAGCAAGAGTCCTGTCTCTGAAAAACCCAAGAGAGGCACTCGAGAGACCCACCTATAAGGAGTCCTTCCTTACCCCTCCCAAGATCAGCAATGATGTCAAGCAGTAATCTACAGCGCTTGAAACTTATAATGTCAATTTAGAAATATAGGCTATTAAAATGGCAAGCACAGATCTCAAATCCCCCATAAAGCTTCCTACCGATGCGGCAGTCCGTGCATCGGGCAGCTTTTTAAGCATAGAGATCAGCATGTGATCAGCGCTAGAGCCCTTAGGTGTCAGAAACGTGGTTATTAGCAAGAGTCCTCTCTCCAAAAAACTCAAGAGAGACACACCTAGAAGGATTGCTGATTGTGGGAGGGGCAAGGAAGAATTAATAGAAACACTTTGTATTTAGAGCCATGCTGAAGGATGGCAGACTGGGGTGATTGCTCAAGAGTGGGTATAAGATGCATTAACGATGTGAATCCAACTCAAGGGGCCCAGTGTAAGTATAAGTAGTGCTTAATTTGTAAAATATGAAGTCCAGGTGCTCAAACATTTGCCGGAAGCCACACCCACTTTCCGTGGCTCCACCCAATTCCTTCACCGGCTACCCCCACGTCCTTTATTTGCTCCACCCACATCCTCAACAGGTAGGCTGAAAGCCAGATGTAATATACATTCTGAATTTCAGCAAGGGAGCCTTCCTCAAATAAGGTTTTGATAGGAGGTTCCCCTGCCCTGCGAACATTTTGAAAAAGATGAAATCAAAAGTGCATGTAAATCCAGATTTTAGAATGAATTAGCTAAAATTACTAATCTATTGAAAAGAGAGACATGAAATATTGCAGTGCTCTGTGCCGATTTAGGGAACGAACAATACTGCGGTATGTGCAAAAGTGCTTTGTTTTGTCATTTTTAGCAGAGTCTAATTATGTGTCATGAGCTTAAAGAAGCAACTTTTACATACTTGCTAATATATTCAAATGGAATCTTCAGAAGCACTGTGCTGCAGTAGGAAATTGTTCCTCCTGTAGCAAGTGGCTTACATTCTCCACTCATATTGTCCCCTGTGATGTTAAACACACCATCCCCACACCAGACTCAATCACTGATATCCTACCGTACCTGAACATCTGCACCTATTATCGAGTTACAGGAAATTCCATTTGTCACTACCTTTGCTAGACTCAACAAGAAAATGTCACACCAGTACCTGAATCCATCCAGTGTCCCAAATCAGGATGAAAGCTTTACCCATCATGACTCCTAGTGTACCCTATAAACAATTTTACATGGCACATGCTCGCCATATGTGAGTTTGCACAAGAACCAGACCGCCAGACCTACCCAAGCATCTTGCCTTTGCATATCAAGGCATTTCTGCTATTAGATCAGTGGTACAGAAATAAAGTGTTTAAGGTAATGAGGTTATAGCCCCAAAACTAGATGAGACTATGAAATATCTGAGGAACATCTGGAAATCTCTAAGCTCATTGTGCGCATGTACGAATCTGTTAAAGATGACTGAATATTCAGGTAGTCTCTGTTGCCACAGAACAAATAGAAGTGAGTGCAACATTAACACCTAATGGCCATTCAATATAGTCAAACTGGTCTGCGCTTCTAGAGTGTACTGCAATCAAGGGGTTGCAGTCTGTCAACCACTTCTGGGGAAGGTTATGAAAGCACAAACAGAAGCATCTACAGAATGTCATTGTCATTATTGTACAGTTATCACATCAAGAAATAAGTGGTGTTGATAACATTAAACTGGATACACCTGGCACTGCATGGATCTTACCTCCCTGCTGACAAAAAAACAAAAAACGAAAAAACAAGTCCAACTTTCTACATGCCTCATGCCAATTCAGACTGACACATGCAATATTGGCCACAAGATTGATCCCTCTGCAAATCATCAAAGGAGGATCCTAATTGCCAAATTCTTGTCTGATTAATTTGTTAGGCTTGTCTTGAACCCAAGAACATTTATTAGCAGACCGGCCATGATAGGTAGCTTTGGCATAAGGGTACAAAATATTTCAAGGAACGATTGACATCAGAGAGCTTGAGCTTGTGCTTTTGGCTCTTCTTAAAACAAATAAGGTCAAAGCCAATGGTCTGGCTTTCATAGAGTAGATCGAACACAGGCATGCCCAAATGCTACAGTGGTAGTAATGATGACAATGGTAATAGTAGTGATAAGGGTGGTAGGGAGGTTGGTGGTGATGGTGGTAATGGAGGAGGTAAGGTGATAATGGTGATGTTCGTAATTATGGCGGTAGTAATGGTTTTAGTGACTATGGCTTACTGAAATTGTGACACAATCATTTAAAAAGCCTACTCCAATAAAAAAATACTGAAAATAATCCCGTCTTCTATAGAATACATGTGTGAGCTAAATAACTGAGTGAGTGATGACTTAGTGTATTTTCAGATGAAAAATAATCCCTCACGCTTGGCAATCCAAGCACTCTATAGGAAGTGGAATCATACGCCAAGCAGGCAACTGCAAGAGGTGTGAGAGAAATTCTCATCTGGACGAAGCAACACCCCATTAAATGCATATTTTAAAGAACTAGTAAGAAAATTACAGCAAACAGCAGCACTGTCAAGCCAGGCCAAAAACCCTAGAAAAAGGCGTGTTTGTCAAAACAGGAGATTTGTGCGTGGACCTCCCAAAGGGCAAAGGTGTGTGTGTTTCAGTGGAAGCAGGCAAGGAAAAATATCTCAACTCAGAGTGGTTTGCTTAAAATGATTGTTCACTTGTAAAGGACACACATGGGGAAATTGACTAGCCGACAAGAAAATCAGGAAGTTACCTCAGAGAATTTTGCCTTAAAAAGTACAGACTGCAGCACAGAAAAGAGGCCAACAACGTCAGACTCAGCTTGACATGTTCATGAGCCTGTCGCATCTACTGCATTGTCACCTCTCAGAGCACTGACTTCTCAGGAGATGTTGCGATTTCCATACACGGTAATTTTTGGTCAAGTGCCAGATAAGAAAGAGAGCTGGTGCAAACCTTTTCCAAAGACATGTCTTGGACTGTCAAAGATGTTTTTCGAGTGACGGACAATAAACACTCCCAAATACGGTTGACTATTCATTCCCTTCTGGTGGTTGAATCTATTGCTAGCTCTCGTAACTCCTGCTGCTCCACTGCCACCTCCTCAGAGCCGGATTGGAATATGAAATAGGCCCTGATAGGCAACAAATTAAAAGTGATCCACATTAGCAAATCAGGGCAGTTATGTGTACAGCCATGCTGTATAAGTGTTTTGCAAGGTATGAAAGCATGCATCCATTTGTGCTTGCTGCAAGCAGTGTTTGTGTAAAACCTGGCCCACCAAACCATAAAACAGCCCATTCACAGATCCTCGAGACCAGACCTTCAGGCACTGCCAGATTTTGCTGTAGGCCAGTCCACCCCTGCACCTATCACATAGACAGCAGTGCAGAATGTTATCCTGTTCATGTTCCTCTTGATGTCATGTAGAAAGCTACAGTTGTTAATTGTATGTTGAGTATCATTAATGGACTTTTCTTAGTACACCAACCACTGGGGCTCTTGGTTTCTGCACATTCATACACACTAATGTGCTGAGGGTACCCAGGTGCTGCTAAAAATGTTATTAGTACATGACATTATGCACCTCAAATAGTGCCTATTTTAAAAATGGAGAAATAAAAGCCACTGAATTCTCTGTAAGTGAATCTAAAAATACAGACTTTCTTCTCTCTAATTACTACTCCCATTAATGCCTGGGAAGGTGCACTTATAAGTCCCATGGTGACAGGGCAGTAGTTTGTTTACTCACTGCCACGTGGCAAGACTCTCACTAACTTACTAATATGGTGACGCTTTCCACTGCCCATTACATAGGTGTTAGTTAATGGCAGAGTAGAGAGAAATCAATTGGCTAGACTAGGAAAATATAGCTTCAGCCCTGCCCACTGAGCCTCTAAAATGCGAACAGTGGCTTTGTTGATATGAAAGGCTAATGTCTTCTATCACACTTTAGATTAAACCTTAAGTGCAGCTAACTCCAGCCAATTCCAGCTCTATCGTTGGTGAAAAGTAAAATCAAAAGACATTCTGAAATCAAGCAATCACCACATAGTAGTAGGGGGTTTAATGCATTGATGTATGACAAAGACACTGTTCAACCAAACAGTCACAACAAACCAACAATACGCAGAGAAGCATGTAGCCCAGCTGATCTCCGGTTTCCACAAAAATTACAATATGTACCCAAACTGTAATTTATTTATTTCTTTCGATTTGTATAGCACTATATAACCCCGGGGTCTCTAAGCGCTTGTCCAGTAAACACCGCAGGAAACCAAAAGAAAACACTGCAAAGAATTTATATCCCACCCCAGGCCTTCTGGAAAAGAACAGTCTTCAACCTCTTCCGAAAGGTCAGCAAATTAGGTTCTTTGCGCAAGTCCACCGGGAGACTGTTCCAGGCCTCTGGGAGGGTGTTAGAGATGGCACGACCGCCCACTGTCGCCAATCTAAAACGAGGTTGCATGAGGAGGGTTGCCTCAGCAGATCTTAGCACCCTGGCAGGTGTATATTGGGTCAGGCGGGTCTTGATGTATCTTGGTGCCTTACCGTAAAGGGATTTATGTGCAATGCATAACCCTTTAAAGAGCACCCTCTGCCTTATTGGGAGCCAATGTAGCTCGCGCATAAGTGGGGACACATGCGTACTCCTGGGTTTCTTGTGAATGAGCCTAGCGGCATCATTCATCACCATCTGAAGTTTGTCTAGGAGTTTTTGGGGTAGGCCCAGATAGAGCGAGTTGCCGTAATCCAGTCTTGCAAGGATCATAGCGGAAACCGCCCTTCTCAGGGTGGAATGGGACAATAATGGCGCGATCTTCCTAAGTTGACGAAGCATGCCAACACAGGTTCCTACCACCGTGGTAACTTGTTTCCGCATGGAAAGCTTGTTATCAACATAAATGCCAAGGCTTTTTACAGCCACTGCCGGCTCCGGGGGCGGTCCAAGTTCCCTCGGCCAGAATCCATCATGCCATGGATTACCAGCGATGGTAACAGGTAGAACTTCCGTCTTGTCCGGATTAATTTTTAGGGAGTTCAGCGACATCCAATTAGCTGTCTGCTTCAAGATGGTTTGCAGATTTGCTGGTGCCCCAGGTGCATCATCCATTTGGATAATGATTTGGGTGTCATCAGCATAGTTATATACCTGACAATCCATTTGATTCAGGAGTGCAATCAATGGTTGGAGGTATATGTTGAACAGCAGGGGCGACAAAGCCGACCCCTGTGGCACTCCGCAAGAGATTGGTGTTGCAGTGGAGAGCAATTCTCCCAACTGAACTCTTTGTGTCCTCCCTTGTAGAAAAGAAACAAACCAGGCGTGGGCTGTGCCCTGGATGCCGAGGTCTCTCATCCGCGACAGCAGTTGTTTGTGACAAACGGTGTCAAACGCCGCGGAGAGGTCTAACAGCACCAGGGCGCCGGGTATCCTCTTGTCTGCCCTATTTCGGAGCTCATCTATGATGGACAACATGACCAGTTCCGTGCTGTGATTTGCACGGAACCCTGATTGGTTTGGTTCCAACAGGCCGTTCCCTTCTAGATGGTCAGAGAGGGCGGCCAAAACATGCTGTTCCAACACCTTGGCCAGGAAAGGGATCTGGGAAATAGGCCTAAAGTTTTTTAGGCATTTCACATCTGCCCCAGGCTTTTTTAGCAAAGGGATCAACCTTGCTTCCTTAAAGGCAGTAGGAACCTTTCCTGATGCTAGAGAGGAGTTCAAAAGATTCAGCACCTCCTCTTCTATTCCTGGCATGGTCAGTTTGAAAACGTCAGGGGGACAAGGGTCTGCCTGGGAGCCCGACTTAACTCTCCCAGTGAGCCGGGGCAGTTCCTCTTTCGTTATGGTAATGTTCATACACTGTCTAGAACCCCTATAAATTAGGACCATCGGCAAGACAGGTAACAAAACCTGCAAAGATTTTCACAACTGGTTTCCCGATCTCATGACACCAGAATCTAACCAAGTCTCATTGCCAAAAACGGGAACATATTAACTGCATCCAAAAGCTCAAAACAAAATGAATAATTAAAAAATAGGCAGACAACCCTTCCAGATATGTTTGAAAGTGGAAAACACCATACCCCAATATTTAGGTCTGTATTTACAAGATTCAGGTCACCCAAAAAGTTTATTTACAACAATTTAGGTCAGTGACTATCCTGAAGAACAAGCATTTGCAATGCAATAGGTCTCGCATTTATGCAGTTTGAGCTATTGGCATTGTAAATGACAGTGCCCTTTATTTATGTTTTTGGTTTAAAAACATAAATAAAAGGCATTGTCATTTACAATGCCAATTACTTAAACCCGAGTAAATGCGAGACCCACTGCATTGCAAATGCTTGTTTAACCTCGCCACCTTTCCAGTTTCTGTACAGTGTCAGCACCTTATCGTCATCTTTGTTTGTGTGATTCTTTAAAGACGGGCTTCCTGCTGGAAGGAGGTGGGAAAACAGCACAGCACACAAGAACGGACCTGTCCGTGGCAGGTACATGAAAACAATTTATAACACCATGTGTGCTTGCCAGGTTATGCTGTGTCTATGAAGGCAGGACTGAACCACTGCCCTCCACACGGGACTCCCAACAGCCGAAGTGTGTCTGCAGGTGAGTCTGCCCCATGGATGGGGAAAGGGAGTTAATATGAAAAGATCATTGGACAGAAGTAGGGTTTAGTGAGGGGCCTGAGTTGGAGAAAAAATGGCGATGGAAGGAGGACGGAGAGAGGCGAGTGACGTGGGGAGGGGTTGTTAGAGGGCCTACGACTTGAGTATGTCAAGCGACAAATGTGGCGTTAGCTGAAATCTACCGGGAGGAGCCACAGGTGCAATAGATGGCTAGGGCGGAAATATCACAAGCACCAATCACTTCCTGATCCATCACACACAGTTGCGTAACTGCACTTTGGTGGCCATCACTCACGACATGGAAAGACATCACAAAGGATCAAAACAAAAGACAATACCTTCCAACCGCACACCTTACACTCTGCAGCGTACTACCCATGTAAGCAAACACTCCAGTGATCCACACAGATTTAGTAAGCGCTATATAGATGTTACAATCCAATAATAAAGCTAGCATGGAGAAAACTTCTAGCCGCCAGAATTTGACATTAAAAGATGACTTGGAAGGACCAGAGACAGGCACCAGTGCTGCGCCATCTCTTAGCGACTAGTCAAAGTCTTGCATTAGATGGCGTTTAATGGACACAGATGTGATGCAGTACCTCCCAGTGGCTGTGGGCAGCAGTGTCACTCAGTGGCAGCCACAGCAAAGCACTGAGTGACTGCGCACTGAGAAATAACTTCTGCCTTTTGGTCGCAAGGTGTATTAAGGACAACGAGCCATATTAATGTAGGAAATGGCCGAAATGTGCTACACATATGGCTAATATAATATAATGTAACCTAACATAACATAACGCAACATGAGTATTTTAGTAGCCGCACGTTTCGCACCTCTGTTCTTGACTCTGAGAGGGGCTGCAGAGGCACAGATACAAGGTTACCGCAGCAGCTAATTTCCGGTAGACGCAACTCATACAAGTAATACTGGTACTGTCGGGGCAGAGGTGCAGCCTGGGTGTGAGACCCTTGTTCACCACGAGAGATCACGTACGGTATTATGGACTGCCCCAGGCCTGGTGTTCGTAGCGAATAAACACAGTAGCAGCACGGTCTCTCCTTACCTGTCCCACGCAGCACGGCAGAGACATGATGCCAGTGTACAGCGCAACCCAGCTCCACTGAAGCGGCTACGGAGCCTCCCCGACGTGCAGCCCTGCTGACGAGCTTACCAAAGCCATTGCAGTCAATGGCTGTGACCGCGCGCCTTAGAAGACATGCGCTGCGAAAGTGTGGGAGAGCGCGAGCAGAGACGCGCGCGTTCCCAGCACTTGTCTCCTAAAGCGCGCGCATTCACAGCGCGTGTCTCCTAAAGCGCGAGGTCACAGCCATTGACTGCAATGGCTTTGTTAAGCTCATGCACCTCTCCTGTCTTTACTTCGCGAGCTACACGGCGACAATAAGTCTCCCTACGCGAGCAGCGCATGCGCTGCATCGGTAGCGAGACCTAAAAATGCCCCTTTGTGTATTCTCTGCGTGTTGCTCAGAGCGAAAGAGAGCACGAGAGCCTGAGTGAAAGATTCTACATCTAACACCACAGTTGCTGAGGGAACAGGGTTGTCATATTCAGTAGTTGCCATAACTGGTTGCTCCCTGTCTTGGTTGGGGGGCTAGCAGTAGCACTATGGGCTAATTGGTCCGAGGGACAAAATGCCCTGCGGGGGTGCATGACACCATCCTAAGTTTATGATGTTAATAAACAAGCAGTTCCTACTGATTAGTGGAGACTATACTACAGTTTTACTTGAGAAAGTATAAGCCATACAACCTGAAAGGGCAATAGAGTGGGGAAAATCAGCCCAAAGCCCTCTCGTTAATCTGGCAGACTCTGCACCAGCACATTTCCAGTAAATTATTTTGTTGAAAATTAAGAATGCAATGATTTCAATAACTTAAAAAAAAATACTTGTGCCTAAATATATACTTATTTTACTCATAATGTAAGAAAACAAGATCGAGTGAAAACCTTGTGTGTCTAATAGCTCTATTAAACTACTCAATCTGTAATGGTCTAGTGGAAATCACTTGATTTTCTAGTCCTGCAACACCAGATTCAACTTGACACATCACAAACTAGCATTCTATTCATGGCACAGAAGGAAAACACACAAACACCCAAATGAGGGAAAACAATAGAGAACTTAGCAGCACAGCTAAGCTAGGTAAAACGGCAAGGCACATATCAAATCAACTTGTTATGGTAGGTAAATGATGATGGCTCAGGCACCAGTGCTCCACCTTCCAATTAGCATTCTACGTCGTGAATTGGAACAATCTGCATCTCTTTAATTATAAGAAAGTGATTCACCCACGAAAAGTAGGACAGGCAAATTCAGGCCTCTAGTCCTCACAAGCATTGTGTCAATGTAGAATTAGCAATGTAATCGTTTTATTAGAAGGATAGGGCAATTATCTGGGCTGGGCTCTCTAAAGCAAGCTTTAACTCACTGTCCACAAAAGGGAGCTTCGCTCCCGGTTGCAGTACTTTAATAGTGCTGTAACCGTGGTTGGTTACAAAATGAAGAATCTATGAAAATTTAAATTCAAAGGATCTAAGCTACAATCTCTTGCTCCCCATGTGCTGTACACAAGAGCGTGATCTTGGACAGAGTACCCTAAAAAACAGCATAAAGCAGGCCCACGGGATCAAATGATTAATAATTTACAGTAATGCCCATTTATAGACAAAGAAGGTCATTACGAAATTCACCTTGGGAAAAAGATCAGTTTGAGGATGAGAACTGGTGGTCTTGTTTGCAGGTTACGGGAGCTTGAAGCACATTCACAGAAGAACCAGGCCCTTGCATAAATGTATTGTAAATGAGACTAGTGAAGGCACCATCTTGACTAAGGAACTCGGCCATAGTCGGTCCATTGGGACTGAGGGGACACTCCCCTCACCTTTAGTCTCTCAATAACAGTGTCTGTCAGGATGAGCAAAAGTCGGCCTGACAGACATTCTTTATTTTCAGGTCAGGCAGCCAATACCTAGACATGCACTAAATGCGCAGGCTCCTGGCTGCATGAGCTGGACTTTGCTGGGCAGAGGATGTCACAGCTCATGTGATCTCCTTAGCTCAGCAAAGGTTCTTGAGGCTCTCCCCCTCGGTTGTGAGATGTAGCGTCACTTGTTGCCTAGGACCTTGGTGCTTCAGTTTTAAGCCCTAAAGCATCCACGGTCGAGTATCTATCAGTGACACTTCGAGAGTGGGGTGGGGTCACCAGTCTCACCGACCCCAATCCATCTGTTACGAGGATGGGACTGCTGCCTTAGGTCAGCCAATAATGGGAGGGGGTAGTCCCAACCCTCCTGGAACCTTCAAGCCAGAGATGTGCATGTGTGTGAATGCATGGATGGGAGTGATTATATAGGTGTGCGTCTTTATCCCATCCGCCACCATCCCTCCTAAAATGACCGTCCGCCACTGGAGAAACCGCCTATATTCTGGTGTACTAGAGCGTAGCCATTAAGGCTCTTGTAGGTCACTTCTTGGACTGTCCTCATAAAACTAAAGGGAACTTTAAAGAATGGGCTGCCTTAGAACGTGATAGATAGCAAGCAACGTGGTCCCTCCGAGCTCAAAGTATAAACGCAGCACCCACCCCTATAAGCACCATACAGCTGGTCAAACCCACAAACACAGGCAGCAAAATATAAAGGGCCAAAGGCTCGGCAAACACACAACATAACAAACTTCATTGGCCTCAGGTTTTTTAGGTAGACTTTGGCCCTCATTATGAGAGGACTGGTTGGGAAGGAGTTATTTATCCTACCTGATAAGAAAAGATTCCAGAGGATCATTATTTATCAGGGCTGATAATTAATTGCTCCCACAACCTTTCCACATCCCAATGCCTGCTGCACCAAAATCTGCATATACGGGTATTTCCCCCCCCCCCCCGTAACGTTCATCTAGTTTAACCTGCCAGAATTCACCTAGGGGGATTGCAGGACTGCTGTAATTAACGCTAAACTCGTGATTGCGGTCCCTGTGCAACCATGTGTTTGCACAGAGATCAGAAAATAACAAGCCTCTGGTGAGTGACATAATGCCTTTCTTTTAAATACCTAACTTTCTCTAATATTCCATTTTCAACACAACATTCATCTGTTGCTTTTGGGCAAACATTTGTACGGAAATCATTAACTAGAAATGTGTTCCTGGTGGCAAATCGGACTCATCTAAAGATTCCAGATAAGTATCCTTTGCTGACCTCCAGTGAAGCCGTTTCCTAGGGTCGCCTCAGGAAACGGGACAAAATGGTGGAGCGGCTGTCCCTTCAATTTGATAAAGAGGCTTGTGTCTATGTTACACCATAACAGTACAATGCACAAGGAAAAAATTGTATCACAAGACCTGCCCTTACTTAAAACAGTTCTCTATGTGCCATCGCTGTGACTTTTCTTGTAGTAAAGAACGCCACAGTGCTAAAGCTGCTTACTGCTTCACACATTCATCGGCCTGTTAAAACCCCTTCCTTGAGCTTTGAATGGTCTATCTGTGCATGTGTATGTGTATGCTTAGAGTGTTCCTGGTTTTTCCAGCCTGTTTACTAGCCGCACTGCGTGTGTGGCTGCACGCTCTGCTCTACAGTCTTGGTGCATAATTGCATGCACACAAATGCTCCTTTCCTGCCGAGGTGTGCTCACCCTGCTGCTGCCTTCCTTCCCTCGTTTAAAGGCATGTCCTTAGTTCAATATCTGCTAACATAACAAGCACCGTTTACTGACCAGCACCGCCTCACCCCCACAACCTCCATCTCCGAGGACTCCCAACGAAATGACGGCACAAACGCAAAAAAAAAAAAACGGGGCGAAAACAGGATACTGAATCCCGCCCCTCCAGGACTCCCTCACCTGCCTCATGGTTGCCAAGGCGATATTCCAAGAAATATTGTCATGATACCATAAGGCAGGTCATGGAGTCCTCGAGAGGCGGTATCCAGAGCAGACAAATCTGCAAAACAGGAGCTTTTTCCAATGGCAGGCCTCCGTTTCGAGAGGCCTGCCAATGGGAAAAAGGGGCGTGGCTTCATGCCGTATTGAAAACCCCTCCTGACAATATCTCTTTGTCTACTACAGCGCATGCGCTGCTAGCAGGCTTCGACCTAAAAAGCAGCGCTGGTTACTTACTGGGTTACATAATAATGCAGTTATGGTTACTTCCTTTATTAACAGGCCTGCTGTGGCACTGTAGAGCCTGGACTTCATATACTTATTTACCTGTATTTTCAAAACTCGAACTTTCACAAGACATCCATCTCTCAAGCAATCAGGAGTCAAAGTATAAATATGGTGTCCCTCAGGTGCTTGATGCTGGGCATTGAGAATACGAGGGCACCGGCTCGGAGGACGCATCACTGAAATTATCAAAAATTCGAGTTTGACTCTAGTTCTGGACCCCACCCAGTCCCCTTTCCCCATTGGAGTTACTGATTAAGTTTTTGGACTGCTATGAATGGGACCGTCTGTGACCTTCTAGAAATAATGTTAGAGTATTGGAACAATATATGGACTTGAAGCTTATAATTAATTGCATGCAAAGTATTTTTATTGCATTCTCTAGCCTTTGTTTTTTCCAGGATTGCACACAGAGCCAAGCAAAAGCAGCATGATTGCTCGGACTCGGAGGAGTGGTTATGTAATGTTCATTATGGCTCGCTCATTCATTCCAAGTTTACACTGCCACCACCACGGTGGAGAAGCAGCCTTTGTTGATTACTTACTGTGTTACAGTTATGGTGAATGCCTTTAGAGGCCTGCTGCTGCACACTGCCCGACACACTGCTTCACATAATAGTGCTGTCATGATCAACTGCCGGTGCGTGCGTCGCGACTCGTGCATGTGTACCTCGCCCTCATGAATGACGAAAAGGCCGGCTGGCCGGCTGGGTCATGAAATTTAAAAAAGGTTACACATGCTGCCTTGCCTGCCACAGCGCAGTCCCACAGTCTGAACCAAATCCAGCCCAATCAGTGGCTTATCCACTGGCACTGCTGACTGAAGGGCAGGCTTAGAATTATTATCAGCTAAGCGTTGAAGCACTTTTCATAGGGTAGAGTGGAGACAGAATGTATTTTGTTGCAAGTTGTGCACTGCAGTCGATAACGTAAGTTGCCACCCAGGTGTAGACTCGGCCCTATTAAATAAGTGCTGGTGCTTAGCACCGGCACAAATTAAGCACTGATTTAAGTAAAATGCAAGGGGGAAGCGGGAGTAGCCAACTGAAGGTAGAAAGGTAGAGTTGGGATGGTGGTGTTTGGCCAACAGCTCATACAGGCAGTCTAGCACTGGATGTCCTGTAAACAAAGGCATCCTGGTTGTTTCAGGTCTATTTAGCGTAGTCTGCTAGTCCTACATTACACCAAGACCATTCAATGGCGGAACCACTCGCCCCTCCACCCCCCCCCAAAAAAAAAACTTTAAAAAATGAGTTTCTGCCCAGTTAAAAATACAAGAAAACTGAAAAAAATTGAACTTATTGCACTGGTTTACAAGATGGTAGCTGTGGTTTATGTGAACTGCTTCTGAAAGGGTAGTCCAACTACCGGTTCAGACAAAAGTAAAGTGAACCTGCAGAGGGAAACAGACAGGTAAAAAGACATTGACTATTCCTCAGGCATCAAAGCGTCCCTTTCCTGGCGAGCGGGTAGAGGATCCCAAGATTGAATTGAAGATGTTTTGGAGATAGATTATACAGAAAGGTGATAGAACTGGGCAGATGCATAGTTGGTGCAGGGAGTCTTCCCAAGGATGTTGGCAAAGCCTGCATTCGTTGTTCTCTATATAGTGGGGTCATTTTGGAAGGGCGCTGAGTGATGAGGGGAGCCCGAATCTGGCTTGGAGCACTTTTATTTTTATATACTTTCTTAAGGAGGCATCCATGTAAGTTTGTGCGGTCAGTGCCCTGTATATATTGCTCTGCACAAGAAATACCTCGCTCTACCTGAGAGTAAGCAACATTCATCCGGATGCTCAAAACACATGCCCGAGATGCAGCACTAATAGTCCAAACTTCATTCATATGGTACAGAGTTGCTCAATTAATGGTGGAGTACTGGAGGTCAGAGAGAGGTTGATCACTAGCATCATTACTGGACTGGGAGGATGAAGCTGATCAAAGCAGAGGGTTGCCAAATGGGATTAATGCCCAGACACAAGGACATATATGTTGTGATAGTGGGCACTACGGGCATAATGTATATGTGCCGCAAGTAGGTGTCATGAGGAGATGTGATCATCCAGTTGTGGGGTGCAAGCGGGATGAATCATAATACTGCGAAAAGCATATACATTGGGGGAACCAGCAGGAACCCTACGGTTTTATATTGGTAGTGTGTATGTATATACCATTACAGGCTGACGGAACGCGATTAGGACCACTACACGTGGATATATACATGTCCGCTACATTGGTGGCTGCAGGTATTCCAATGAGTGGCAACCACCAGGTAATTGAATGTCCACTGAACAATTATATGACAAGCGAATAACAATTTGTATGGGCAACCACTAACCAGTGTCACTCTGTGTGTTTTTATATGTTATGTCTGTGTCTATGTTCCTACAGGTTTTAGAGCTGTAAAGTGACAGCAGTGTGTGGCACTGACCCCTAGCCCTGAAGAAGTTGCCGACCAAGAATGATAGGCAACGAAACATGTTGGCTTCATATGTATTAAAACGAAGCTCAACTGTAGCTTGTTGGTTTTAATTTGAGCAGATACCCAGCAGTGAATAAAGTGCATCATAGAGCGAGTGGTGTCCAGCTCAGTTTTAGCGGGTTAGATCAGTGATTATAGGTGCTCTGACCCTGGGGTTATGTTACTGTAGGTATGAGTAGTTAGTTTCACAGTTGAGTTATTACACTTTACTTACACGTTCATTCACAATAATTTCTTTTGTGGTGGGAAGGAGCCGATGATGATAAGTGGAACACACTGACGAGTACCTGTCAGCAGTTCCTTGGTGGTTGTTTCTGTGAGGTCTCTTCCCACCTTGCAGACACTTTTTTTAGCACACCTTTAGAATTGGAAGGGTGGTTGGAATATGTGTAGACACAGACACAACGATGATTTTAAGTAATGAGATAGGCACACCCTGTTAAGTAACACAAACATGTTGGTTACTAGAAATAACCTCACCAATTAGGAGGCAGGTGATGTTTTTGAGAGAGACTATGACAGATGGGACAGGTTTCATTGTTGAGAATAAGGAAAAAAGAGCCAACTGCAAATCTATCAATTTGGCCACACTGTTGGACAGCCCCTTAAATGCAACTCACTGGCAATCTCCGAGGGTGCCAGGTCTTCGGTAATGGAATGATTGAATAGGGCAGGGTTTGAGCCGTATCCCAATTTTTATAAAATGTAGTTGAGCAGTGAGATGTTTCACACTTCAGAGCTACAATGGAAAGGGTCAAGTAATGAAATACAAAGTTCTTGTTTGGCATGTTTGTCTGGTCTCTAAGGATGCCTTTCTCACCCTGTTAACAAAGGTCAAATCTGGCTCCCCGGCAGATACCTGCCCGGCCTATATACTAAAAGAGATCTTCTCTGCTTGCCCTCAGCCCCCCTTGACCTTCCTCAACAACTCCCTCAGACAGGGGACTGTTCCTGATTTACATAAATCGGCCAAGATAATCCCCATCCTCAAGAAGCCAGGCGCTGATCCCTCCTCCCCCTCCAACTACCGCCCCATTTCCCTTCTTCCATTCCTGGGGAAATTTTTAGAATGCCACATCACCAAAGCCCTCAGTAATTTCATCGAGGAAAGTTGCTATTTAGCACCTCACCAGGCTGGCTTCCGTCCATCTCATTCTACCGAGTCTGTCGTTCTTTCTGTCCTGGACGAGCTTAGAGGCGCTGGTGCTTCTCGATTTGTCCGCTGCCTTTGACACGGTCGACCACTCCATCCTTCTCGACCGTGTCGAAGGTGCCGGCATCAGGGGACCTGCCCTGGCGTGGCTCACCTCCTTCTTAGGAAACCACACTCAGGCTGTTCAGTTAGCAGGTTTCTCGGTTCTCACACGTGCTGTTCACTGTGGAGTACCTCAGGTTTCTTCCCTGTCTCCCCTCCTTTTTAACCTCTACATCCGCCCTCTTATACTTGCCCTGCAACAGATGGATGTCTCGGTATTCAACTACGCCTACGATCTCCAGCTGATCTTTAATCTCTCCCCACTGCCTGCCTCTATACACAACTTTCAAATTATCATGACATTTATCAGGGACTGGATGAACTGCAGTCACCTCAAGCTAAACCCCGACAAGACCGAACTGGTTCTGACTGGAGGCAGTTCCAGTCCTTGGACCCCCACTTTTTGGCCCCTCTCTCTTGGTTCTCCCCCACTACCTTCCTCCTCTGTTAAAACCCTGGGCATTAAGGTCAATTCCGACCTTACAATAGATTCACAGATCAGCTCTGTGGACTGCCTTCACAGATCAGCTCTGTGGTCTCAGCATGTTTTTTGACACTCCGCACCATTCGCAAGTTCTCCCGTTTTTTTTCCTTTGCAGCCCTTAAACTGATTCTTATGGCCATGGTCACTACACGTATCACAAATAGAGACTACTTCTAGGATATGACCAAGTTACTGTGAGGTACCGAGTAGTGACAGAGGCATCTCACTAAAAGTGATGGACTGGCATCACACACCACCAGGTGTCATGCTTCATCATCTGCCAGTCCTCGCCCTCCAGAAACCCCGTTTGGTGGAGGGCGGGCACGCACCTGACAACAGGGATGCACTTTGTAAAGTGAGTGGGGGCCCAAAAGGAATAGTGAGTTTAAAAAGCCATCATAGTTCCCCAATGTGACTTTATTTAGTAAGGGAACCGTGTGGAGTCTAAAAACAAAGGCGCGGTGAGTAAGAAAACAATCATCCAGTCACCGCTATGTGAATATTGAAGAGTAGGTCAACATGTTTCAGCCGAAATGTCCCTAGGGTACATGGCTTTCATCAGGACCGGGTTGAGGGGCTCCAATCTTACCATACTGTACTGGTAGTGCCACTCTGTGGATCTGACCTATAGTCACTGTCCACTCAGGGGGTCCATTGACCCTTTAAGAGGGAACGACTTGCCCCATGGGAGGCGAGGGTTAGGGAGTACCCCGTGATCACACTGCGTGAGTGTTGGGTTGATCCCCGTAGGATCACCTATGGTGTACGTCTCTCTACTCCTCCCCGACGACCGGCTTGCCTGGGCCATCTGTCCTCAGCGCCAAGAAACCGTATGGTGATCGAGCGCTTTATAAATCCCTTAACTTCAACTTCATGTTAAATGTATGGGAAATATGGCCAGGAGATATCAAATAGATCCATACTTGAAGAGAAGGAATATACAGGTAGCATTATTACAAGAAACACATCTAGATAGATTAGCAGGGGAAAACCTAAGTGGCAATGGAGAGGTACGTGGTTTCATATGGATTACTCCGGATACACAAGGAGCACCACTTTATGGCTTAGCCCTGGTAGTTACTTTGCAATAAAGAAAATAATAGCAGATCTGAAAGGTAGAAGTATGTTTGTAGAGGGTAGGGTTGATTTATTTATTTTATTTTTATTTTACGAATTTATACACCGCATAGCTGCCCCAGCAACGGGGCGTCCCAACGCTACCCAAACAACAAATGGCAAGAAACCGCTCAAACATAGAAAGGAAACAGATTACACCGGAAAGAGCCAGGTCTTTATAGCCTTTCGAAAGGCCAAATGGCTCTGAAGACCTCTAATAAAGATTGGGAGGGAATTCCAGAGGTGGGCCTCCTGGACCTTAAAAGAACCAACCCCAGCTCTAGCTTTCTGAAATCAGGAGGGGGGGGGAGGGGTGGAGGGGGGTACAGACCAATCCCGAGTTGGCAGAACGCATAGAGCGATTCGGGGCTTATTGGACTAACAGATCCCCTAAGATCGGAGGGCCTTGTTGTGTCAAGATGTTGTGGGCAATACACAAAGACTTGAACTGAACTCTTTTAGCTATTGGCAGCCAATAAAGTTTAGGCAGGAAATTAGATACCTAATTTCCTGTCAATTAGCTCTTAAGCATCGAACTCAAACATACCTAATCTGTAGGGGGCACTTAAACTGCATAGGTTAGATAGGGCATGTCCTCCCTTGCCTAGATCATTGTTGGTGAGAATAGCCCTTTGTTGATGAAACAAGGGCATGTGGGATTTTGCCCACTATTGTCAAATTCTTGCAAATCTAGGTGTAAGGATACACAACGTTTAGGGGATAAACTTTTACATGGGTTTGAAGAAAACAAGGACTCCTCAGGAAATGTATCAGTGGAATAGGAAGCTTTTAAAATTGTACTCCTGAGTCATTGCATTAAGAGGTCATAAGTTGGGGGGAAGAAAGGCAAGATCACAGAGCAACATGTCTGGAAGATTTACTTTAAATGCCGGATCAAGGGGAACAGTATCACCTATTCACTTATGTTGAAAAACAGACATCTTACAAAAAAAGAGATGAAGATGTGAAGTTAATTATGAGCCCATGGGAAGGTGAATAAGACAAGCAGGGTTTGGCGTGGATGACTAACATGGATCGGTAGAAGCATACAACTGCACCGCTGTGAGGAGTGTATGTTTTGGACATCTTGGACATTTTTGATTGGGACCCTAGTCCTAAACTGTACACTTAGAAGCCATCATAACAAGAATTCCAGATACGTTACACATTGAGTTGACGTACTGGGTACAAGCGGGTCATCAGCACTTCATATTTACCATGCAGGAGAACCAGAGTCCATTGTGCAGGGTTTCCAGTTTATACTCCTGTCCAGCAAACATTTGCTCAATGGGACAAGGGACTCAACGAGACCCAGCGTATGGTTTCTCGTATTTTATCTATGTAGTAGTAAAAGGCTGTGGGCACCATAGAGGCATCTCCTTACCTATGTATTTTTCAGTCATTCGTCTCATTGCCTTTAGAATATTCACACATCTGTATGCACCTCATTAGGTCTGAAACAGTAGAAAATTTATAATCGAATTTATTTACAATCTCCCTCTTCAGAAACGACTCTGTAGATTAGGATGTAATGGGCTGAACAAACGTTTCACTAGGCTTTAGGGGAATAAAGAAGAGTGCGGCGACTGAATACCCTTCGGTAGGTTTCCTCAAACTAATACTTAGTGAAAATAAACATAGAAAATCTTCATTCATTTTTACAAGAGAGCCGGTGCCTTTTAATGGGCGAAGCCCTGGTGCACATGCATAATTAGACAAACGAAAAATATTCTTATTAAGTACAAATTTAAATGCAGGTGTCCTACTTGCTCTTCTAGTTGGGTCACATTAGTATAATTCCTCTTAGGCACTTTTATTTCCAAAGCTTAATTTTGAACATTGCTTTTTAGGTGTTCAAGCAACCGAAATTGCTCCTTGATTTTGCAGAATAAATTGTTTGGCATATATATTTTATGTGACATTCACGCACAGTTGTGAATTTCATTGTTTACAACTCATGCACGCTCATTAAAAAAACTTTATGAAGTATATAGGTAATAGTTTCAATAAGTTCCATATGTGACCAAAACCTACCTGAACCTATATTATATCTAAGCAAAGGAAACCTTCCATTGATTCCTGGTCGATGTCTGACCTATTTAACACGCTTTTAATGGCTCAAGCACTCAAGCAGAATGCCCATCAATCAATCAATCAATCAGGGGTTTGTATAGGGCGGCTACTCACCCGTGAGGGTCTCAAGGCGCTTCATATACCCTATGCATGCACAAAAAGCCCAACACTCCAAGTGACTGAGTGCTCCAATGCAACTCAGCAATGCAGCAGTAAAGAACTGTTTCTACAATGTCATTGCAGGTGTAAATAGTTTTGATTGGCTGATTTTGCTTGAGCTGCTAATGCTTCAAAAGTATTTGTTTGCTTTTGGTTGAAAAAGATCTGTTTTCAAGAAGAAGGACTTGTAGAAACAAATATTAAAGTTTTATGAACAACTTGGTGATTGTTTTAATTCATATAAATCAGAGAAAGAAACCGAGATTAAATCATTGCGGTTGTCTAAAATAAAAACCTTCATTGAGTGCCTGACGATATGGCGGTTGTAAATCAATTATTAGAACTGACACCACCCTGTCATAGTATAAACTGACAGAGAACAAATGGACCACTTAGGAATCAAAAAGCTAATTATTACGTTTCACTTCACCTACTTTCCGGGTTGGCTTCTACAACAACTGACTGATGTTAACAAATAATTAACTTTACTTCTATGAGTCCACAGCACTGCTACACCCCATCACACAAACACAATGAAAGACCTTTAACCCATGTTGATAGAACTTGAAGAGTCATTTGCATAGCCAGAGAGTCTCTACTTTGGAATTTAATGCCTTCGCCAGTGGATTTTCGCGATCCTGTACTGCTGTTCAGCGTGGCTAAAGAGAGGTAAAAAAGCCCCCAAAAAAGGCTCAATGACATGCAAGCTCTTTTTTACTCGGTATTTACTTATAAGCATTGTGTCACAAAAAAAAGCACAGTATGGTGAAGCAACATTGAGGGAATGGGTGTTTGAACCCAAAAGGCACCGGTGGGGGGAAGCAACACTGTGGGGGGAAGCAATACAGAGGGTGAGGGGAGAAGTACGCAACATGGGTGAGAAAGCAACATGGAGTGCGGGGGAACAGAAACAGGCAGGCGAGAAGGCCATGCAGGGGTGAAGCACATAAGGGCAAGTGTGATAGAGACCAATAGTGCTCTTTCATTTGTAGGGGTGCATCAGAATCACTAGTAGTTCGCACCTACATTTATTCTTTTGTTGTATTAATATGAGACAGTCGAATGTGCACTGTAATAATTTGAACAGTGGCGCGTTAGAGGAATTTCCATGTAAATGTGAAGAAATGTAATGTTGTAATACATACATGTTTAGTTAAAATATGAATGTGTAGAATTTGTATATGAGGCTTATATAATGTACATATTTGATGTGCTCATGTATCGTGCAGATTTAGAAATTCTTCCTAGAATATTCATTTATGTTTGATTTTCTTAAGGCCTATGTGCCTCACTCTTATGTTGGCCGATCTCTGTAGGCCTGAAATGTATTCTCCCCGACAGCTCTCACAGAGGGATAAAAGATGAATTTCTTGTGCATGTTGGAGTTGTTCTGTTCTCATGTTTCTTTTGCAGGTGGAGAGATTCATCCGTGTTAGTTAGGCTAGTGCTATTATTTTGGGAGTTAGCCTCAAGGAGGAGAGGATACTTTTTATACAAGTATTTCGATAATGTGAGACAGTGTTCTTTCTCACTGGAGAAGGCCTGGGAATCAAAGTCATTGAGTCAGGAGCTGGGAGTATCGAGACTAAATGGAAAATCACCTAAGAGGAGTGTCCAGCTGAATGAAGTGTTTGGAAGATGATCAGTGGGCGTGTTCTATGATTTTGATGTTTTGAATTAGGCACACTGCCCCGGGGGTTGAATTAGGAGAAGTAGATTGATGGTGAAGGAAGGAGCCTCTTAGAACGAGCTCTGTAGATTCATGCTACTTGACCCATACACAGTGAGTGCACTTCTTAGGAAGTCTTCATGTGCTGACCCCCTTTTCCTGACTTGCCTGGGAAATGCTAAGGGATGTCATGTTAGTGGTAGAGTAGGGACAGTCTAATGCTTTTTACTTACGAACCTCAAATGAAGACTGATCTTCACATGGGTGCAATCAGTGCCTGCATCCTGTTTTGGGAATTTGTCATTCTTTTCTTGCTTCAGAGGCTTAACATAGCCCGTAGGTATGGCTTTGTATTAGTTCCAATGTATTTCTACAACCTCATATTGAGGTGTCTGTATGTTCAGTTATTTTTGGCTTTGTAATAAACCTACTAAACTAGGAGACCTGTAATCAGTGATTCCTTGGACTCCTGATTCATTGAGCCCATAAGTCAGACCTAATGAGTTATTTCTTCCCTCTACACTTCTAAAGCAGGCAACAAAGCTCCATTGTCCAAGGTTTCCAGAGTATGTTTAGGAGAGGGAACCTGGCTCCTTCAGTTGGTAGCAGAGGATGGTTGCCTCTTGGAGTGAGGGGAGAATCTGGGAAAGTTTAGCCATAGAGCCCCAAAGAGCCCAAAAGAAGAGAGCCCAAAGGATTGAGAGCAGAGAGCGACAGACTTTGGCGGAGACCAATGGAGAGTGAAGGTGCGGCGGGAACAGCAGTTCACAGTGGAGTTAGTATGATTAGGGATGTGTGTGTTAGATTGTAGTGGTGATTTGATTGTGTGATGTCTGGCGGAGTTGGGATGCAAGTCAAGTGATTGTGGTTTCGGGCCAAACGCATGTGGTCCATGTGATACGATTTTTTTTATATCAGACTCAAGGAGTAGCCTAAAATCCGGGGATATATTTGAGGTGTTGAAGACACAGAGTGATGTAATTGTCTAACCAGTGATTGTGGGAATCATGAAGCGCTATTGACAACCCGCTGGGAGATAGGGAACATGTGTGAGTGAGCTTGATCGAATCGTGTGGGAAGCTAGTGCACAAGGGGGGACCACAGCGATTCAAGTGACCAATGCAGGTCGTGGTTCACAGTGTGTGAATGGTTTGAGCGATTAGATCCTATCGATTTTATTTATTTGACCGTCCAGTCATTTCGTAGACAGTCTGAGGTGCAGCTGTTCGGTTGTTTCACAGACAATTGCCAGAGGTGAGGCAAACAATTACTCGGGACTGTCCGGTTGTTTCGTGGACAGACAGTCAGATATGTAACTGTCTGGTTGGTTTGTGGACAGACAGTTACTAGGTTCTATGAGTGACGTGTGTGAATGCTTAAAGAGAGGCTGTAAAGGAGGGTTAACTGCTGTGTGCGATGAGGAAGAGTGACAGAGTGTGCCGCGCTGTAATAGGTTAGTTGGTGTAAAGCTGTGCTCGGATTGGATGAGACGTTTTAGGGTGTTAAGAGACCTTTGTAGGGGAGATATGGGAGTAGTGACTCAAGTGAGTGAAGAAGCACCACCCAAGGACAACCCCGCCCATTATTTGGCCACAAATGTAGCACTCCATACCATAGTTTGGCTTCAAAATTAACAAAAGATTACCGAAAAAGAGGGTGATTTGGCTTTTCCGCGCTATGGTTCATTTAGGTTAGAAGTGTTCTACCAATTGAGGGGAGAGATGGCTTCATTGCGACCTCCACCTAGACCGACACAGTCGGAGGCATTAGATGCATGGATGAGAGCAGCCCAGGCAAAAAGCAGAGTGTGACGTCAGAGAAGGATGAAGAGGGCGATGAAGGCATATCCGGAGGCACGATGGGACGCACAGTTGAAGAAGTGGAGGGTAGACACCATTGAGGGAGAGAGGCTATTCCCATTATTAGTAAAAACAGTAGACGCTCGAAAGAGGAAGGAAGAGGATGATAATGACATGGATGACAGCTTTTTAAATAGTTTGTTAGCAGAGCGTCCTCCGCTATACAATCCAGATTACGATGAGGGAAGGCGAGTACTCATGGAGAAAATGGGAGAACCGCAGACAAGCCCTAGTGCAAGAGTAATGGGAAAGATTGCAACAGGAATGCCAATGTTGGTGGGGCACAGAGATGAGTGGAGTTAATGCTGCTACACGAGTTAACTTTCTAGTTTTTGTGTTTGGAGAAAATCTATTTCATGTTTTTCCTTTTACTCCTTGCTTTTTCTTTAAAATCCTTTATGTACAGAAATCAATACAGGAGGATATATATGTTGGTTGGTCACACGGCCAGGACTAAGTTGGGTTTACGTATGTAGATGTACTTAGTGTTTCCTATTTTTCTCCCCGAAGTACATTTGTCGTGACACATATTTTATATATTTATAGGTCCCCTGGGAAGTGTTTGTGTGTAATCTGGAAGAGGTCCTGAGCAAGGTGGCCATGTTCTACCAAAACGCGCGTCGACATAGTGCGGAATCTCCTACGGTGTTTTGAGATTTACTCTTTGGCAGAGATCTTCTATGTCAATTAGATCCCACCATTGTACAAATTTTGTTTGAATGTATTTGGTGAGGGTATGATTGTGAGAGTATGATTGATGTGAGAGTTGTATGTATCCAGGGGGTATATTTCTTTGATGAATTGTGATTTTTGGATAATGTTTCTCTTTTTATATTGTATATATCATGTGTTGAATTTTCAATTTGTGCAAACTATGAAATAATATGTTTAATGTAATATAAATCAATATTATTTCTTGAATATAGACACAAGATAAAATGAGTTATTTTGAAGAAAAAGAATGAACTATATAAAAAAATTTAAAAAGTGAAAATCTTGTGCAAATAAAGAATATAAATGATTTTTTGTGGTTGTCACTAATGTACTGTTCAAATGGATTATAGAAAGTAAACAGAAGTATAACTTTGTTGAATAATTACGGTCTATGAGGGAAGTGCGTCCGTTTGGAGTTAATGATGCTACATGGTTAGCGGAAGCCCTTACAGTACCTGTCACCATTGGTACCATAGTGTCAGTGTATGATCCAGGTCAGGTGGAGAAGCAGCCTTTGTTGATTACTTACTCTGTTACAGTCATGGTGAATGCCTTTAGAGGCCTGCTGCTGCACACTGCCCGACACACTGCTTCACATGATAGTGCCGTCATGATCAACTGCCGGTGCGTGCGTCGCGACTCGTGCATGTGTACCTCGCCCTCATGAATGACGAAAAGGCCGGCTGGCCGGCTGGGGCATGGCATTTAAAAAAGGTTACACATGCTGCCTTGCCTGCCACAGCGCAGTCCCGCAGTCCGAACCAAATCCAGCCCAATCAGTGGCTTATCCACTGGCACTGCTGACTGAAGGGCCGGCTTAGAATTATTATCAGCTAAGCGTTGAAGCACTTTTCATAGGGTAGAGTGGAGACAGAATGTATTTTGTTGCAAGTTGTGCACTGCAGTGGATAACGTAAGTTGCCACCCAGGTGTAGACTCGGCCCTATTAAATAAGTGCTGGTGCTTAGCACCGGCACAAATTAAGCACTGATTTAAGTAAAATGCAAGGGGGAAGCGGGAGTAGCCAACTGAAGGTAGAGTTGGGATGGTGGTGTTTGGCCAACAGCTCATACAGGCAGTCTAGCACTGGATGTCATGTAAACAAAGGCATCCTGGTTGTTTCAGGTCTACTTAGCGTAGTCTGCTAGTCCTACATTACACCAAGACCATTCAATGGCGGAACCACTCGCCCCTCCCCCCCACCCCCCAAAAAAAACTTTTAAAAATGAGTTTCTGCCCAGTTAAAAATACAAGAAAACTGAAAAAAATTGAACTTATTGCACTGGTTTACAAGATGGTAGCTGTGGTTTATGTGAACTGCTTCTGAAAGGGTAGTCCAACTACCGGTTCAGACAAAAGTAAAGTGAACCTGCAGAGGGAAGCAGACAGGTAAAAAGACATTGACTAATCCTCAGGCATCAAAGCGTATCTTTCCTGGCGAGCGGGTAGAGGACCCCAAGATTGAAATGAAGATGTTTTGGAGATAGATTTTACAGAAAGGTGATAGAACTGGGCAGATGCATAGTTGGTGCAGGGAGTCTTCCCAAGGACGTTGGCAAAGCCTGCATTCGTTGTTCTCTATATAGTGGTGTCATTTTGGAAGGGCGTTGAGTGATGGGGGGAGCCCGAATCTGGCTTGGAGCACTTTTATTTTTATATACTTTCTTAAGGAGGCATCCATGTAAGTTTGTGCGGTCAGTGCCCTGTATATATTGCTCTGCACAAGAAATACCTCGCTCTACTTGAGAGTAAGCAACATTCATCCGGATGCTCAAAACACATGCCCGAGATGCAGCACTAATAGTCCAAACTTCATTCATATGGTACAGAGTTGCTCAATTAATGGTGGAGTACTGGAGGTCAGAGAGAGGTTGATCACCAGCTTCATTACTGGACTGGGAGGATGAAGCTGATCAAAGCAGAGGGTTGCCAAATGGGATTAATGCCCAGACACAAGGACATATATGTTGTGATAGTGGGCACTACGGGCATAATGTATATGTGCCGCAAGTAGGTGTCATGAGGAGATGTGATCATCCAGTTGTGGGGTGCAAAGCGGGATGAATCATAATACTGCGAAAAGCATATACATTGGGGGAACCAGCAGGAACCCTACGGTTTTATATTGGTAGTGTGTATGTATATACCATTACAGGCTGACGGAACGCGATTAGGACCACTACACGTGGATATATACATGTCCGCTACATTGGTGGCTGCAGGTATTCCAATGAGTGGCAACCACCAGGTAATTGAATGTCCACTGAACAATTATATGACAAGCGAATAACAATTTGTATGGGCAACCACTAACCAGTGTCACTCTGTGTGTTTTTATATGTTATGTCTGTGTTTATGTTCCTACAGGTTTTAGAGCTGTAAAGTGACAGCAGTGTGTGGCACTGACCCCTAGCCCTGAAGAAGTTGCCGACCAAGAATGATAGGCAACGAAACATGTTGGCTTCATATGTATTAAAACGAAGCTCAACTGTAGCTTGTTGGTTTTAATTTGAGCAGATACCCAGCAGTGAATAAAGTGCATCATAGAGCGAGTGGTGTCCAGCTCAGTTTTAGCGGGTTAGATCAGTGATTATAGGTGCTCTGACCCTGGGGTTATGTTACTGTAGGTATGAGTAGTTAGTTTCACAGTTGAGTTATTACACTTTACTTACACGTTCATTCACAATAATTTCTTTTGTGGTGGGAAGGAGCCGATGATGATAAGTGGAACACACTGACGAGTACCTGTCAGCAGTTCCTTGGTGGTTGTTTCTGTGAGGTCTCTTCCCACCTTGCAGACACTTTTTTAGCACACCTTTAGAATTGGAAGGGTGGTTGGAATATGTGTAGACACAGACACAACGATGATTTTAAGTAATGAGATAGGCACACCCTGTTAAGTAACACAAACATGTTGGTTACTAGAAATAACCTCACCAATTAGGAGGCAGGTGATGTTTTTGAGAGAGACTATGACAGATGGGACAGGTTTCATTGTTGAGAATAAGGAAAAAAGAGCCAACTGCAAATCTATCAATTTGGCCACACTGTTGGACAGCCCCTTAAATGCAACTCACTGGCAATCTCCGAGGGTGCCAGGTCTTCGGTAATGGAATGATTGAATAGGGCAGGGTTTGAGCCGTATCCCAATTTTTATAAAATGTAGTTGAGCAGTGAGATGTTTCACACTTCAGAGCTACAATGGAAAGGGTCAAGTAATGAAATACAAAGTTCTTGTTTGGCATGTTTGTCTGGTCTCTAAGGATGCCTTTCTCACCCTGTTAACAAAGGTCAAATCTGGCTCCCCGGCAGATACCTGCCCGGCCTATATACTAAAAGAGATCTTCTCTGCTTGCCCTCAGCCCCCCTTGACCTTCCTCAACAACTCCCTCAGACAGGGGACTGTTCCTGATTTACATAAATCGGCCAACATAATCCCCATCCTCAAGAAGCCAGGCGCTGATCCCTCCTCCCCCTCCAACTACCGCCCCATTTCCCTTCTTCCATTCCTGGGGAAATTTTTAGAATGCCACGTCACCAAAGCCCTCAGTAATTTCATCGAGGAAAGTTGCTATTTAGCACCTCACCAGGCTGGCTTCCGTCCATCTCATTCTACCGAGTCTGTCGTTCTTTCTGTCCTGGACGAGCTTAGAGGCGCTGGTGCTTCTCGATTTGTCCGCTGCCTTTGACACGGTCGACCACTCCATCCTTCTCGACCGTGTCGAAGGTGCCGGCATCAGGGGACCTGCCCTGGCGTGGCTCACCTCCTTCTTAGGAAACCACACTCAGGCTGTTCAGCTAGCAGGTTTCTCGGTTCTCACACGTGCTGTTCACTGTGGAGTACCTGAGGTTTCTTCCCTGTCTCCCCTCCTTTTTAACCTCTACATCCGCCCTCTTATACTTGCCCTGCAACAGATGGATGTCTCGGTATTCAACTACGCCTACGATCTCCAGCTGATCTTTAATCTCTCCCCACTGCCTGCCTCTATACACAACTTTCAAATTATCATGACATTTATCAGGGACTGGATGAACTGCAGTCACCTCAAGCTAAACCCCGACAAGACCTAACTGGTTCTGACTGGAGGCAGTTCCAGTCCTTGGACCCCCACTTTTTGGCCCCTCTCTCTTGGTTCTCCCCCACTACCTTCCTCCTCTGTTAAAACCCTGGGCATTAAGGTCAATTCCGACCTTACAATAGATTCACAGATCAGCTCTGTGGACTGCCTTCACAGATCAGCTCTGTGGTCTCAGCATGTTTTTTGACACTCCGCACCATTCGCAAGTTCTCCCGTTTTTTTTCCTTTGCAGCCCTTAAACTGATTCTTATGGCCATGGTCACTACACGTATCACAAATAGAGACTACTTCTAGGATATGACCAAGTTACTGTGAGGTACCGAGTAGTGACAGGGGCATCTCACTAAAAGTGATGGACTGGCATCACACACCACCAGGTGTCATGCCTCATCATCTGCCAGTCCTCGCCCTCCAGAAACCCCGTTTGGTGGAGGGCGGGCACGCACCTGACAACAGGGATGCACTTTGTAAAGTGAGTGGGGGCCCAAAAGGAATAGTGAGTTTAAAAAGCCATCATAGTTCCCCAATGTGACTTTATTTAGTAAGGGAACCGTGTGGAGTCTAAAAACAAAGGCGCGGTGAGTAAGAAAACAATCATCCAGTCACCGCTATGTGAATATTGAAGAGTAGGTCAACATGTTTCAGCCGAAATGTCCCTAGGGTACATGGCTTTCATCAGGACCGGGTTGAGGGGCTCCAATCTTACCATACTGTACTGGTAGTGCCACTCTGTGGATCTGACCTATAGTCACTGTCCACTCAGGGGGTCCATTGACCCTTTAAGAGGGAACGACTTGCCCCATGGGAGGCGAGGGTAAGGGAGTACCCCGTGATCACACTGCGTGAGTGTTGGGTTGATCCCCGTAGGATCACCTATGGTGTACGTCTCTCTACTCCTCCCCGACGACCGGCTTGCCTGGGCCATCTGTCCTCAGCGCCAAGAAACCGTATGGTGATCGAGCGCTTTATAAATCCCTTAACTTCAACTTCAACTTCATGTTAAATGTATGGGAAATATGGCCAGGAGATATCAAATAGATCCATACTTGAAGAGAAGGAATATACAGGTAGCATTATTACAAGAAACACATCTAGATAGATTAGCAGGGGAAAACCTAAGTGGCAATGGAGAGGTACGTGGTTTCATATGGATTACTCCGGATACACAAGGAGCACCACTTTATGGCTTAGCTCTGGTAGTTACTTTGCAATAAAGAAAATAATAGCAGATCTGAAAGGTAGAAGTATGTTTGTAGAGGGTAGGGTTGATTTATTTATTTTATTTTTATTTTACGAATTTATACACCGCATAGCTGCCCCAGCAACGGGGCGTCCCAACGCTACCCAAACAACAAATGGCAAGAAACCGCTCAAACATAGAAAGGAAACAGATTACACCGGAAAGAGCCAGGTCTTTATAGCCTTTCGAAAGGCCAAATGGCTCTGAAGACCTCTAATAAAGATCGGGAGGGAATTCCAGAGGTGGGCCTCCTGGACCTTAAAAGAACCAACCCCAGCTCTAGCTTTCTGAAATCAGGAGGGGGGGGGGAAGGGGTGGAGGGGGGTACAGACCAATCCCGAGTTGGCAGAACGCATAGAGCGATTCGGGGCTTATTGGACTAACAGATACCCTAAGATCGGAGGGCCTTGTTGTGTCAAGATGTTGTGGGCAATACACAAAGACTTGAACTGAACTCTTTAGTTTAATATATATATGGAGCCCTTGGCACATATTGTGGAATCCTATGGTGTGGATATCGTCACATACGCTGACGATACCCAATTAATAATTCAACTTGCTAATAACCAGCCTGAGGAAGCCATTAACTTCTCCAATTGTATGCGGGCAGTGGCTGGGTGGATGAACAGCAACTGCCTTCGCCTAAATGGCGATAAAACCGAGTTGCTAGTGGTCGGTAAGTCTCCCTCCACTTGGTCGCAGGACTGGTGGCCGACTGAATTAGGGCCAACCCCCTGCTCAGCAGAGGTTGTAAGAAACTTGGGAATCATGATTGATGCGGAGCTTTCCTTCAAGCAACAAATTACCAAAATCACTGGAAAATGCTTTGGAATATTAAAAACCCTCCGCAAAGTCCTCGACCTGCTCCCCTTTGGTGCCAGGAAGAAACTTATCCACGCCCTAGTCACGCCACATCTGGATTACGGCAACGTCCTTTTCCTTGGCCTGAGCAAAAAAGGCATTCAACAACTTCAGTGTGTCCAAAATGCCGCTTCCCGCTTGGTACTGAACCTTCCACGCAGGGCATCCGGTACAACGGCATTGCGCAAACTTCATTGGCTCCCCATTGTGGAGCGCATCAAATTTAAGGCACTATGTATGGCTCATCGTATTGCCCAGGGAAAAGGCCCAAACTACCTGCAAAGACTCCTTATCATCCATCGCCCTACTCGAAATCTTAGATCCGCTGGAGTGATGTTATTCAAACTCCCCCGCGTTCAAAGGTCCAGAATGGGAGGTAGATCCTTCCGTTTCTTGGCTAGCAAACACTGGAATAGCCTCCCCCTGAACCTTCTGATGGAGCCCTCCGAAACAAGATTCAGACAAAATTTGAAAACTCATCTCTTTCCCAAGTAAATAGCATCCTGATACATTCTAGGATTTTAGTGTGACTTGGTTTCAGCTTCATCTGGGAGCAGTAGTTTTTCAGCACTGGGACACACCGTCTTAGGTGTAACCAGGCGCTCTAGAAATGGTCTTATTATTATTATTATTATTAGCTATTGGCAGCCAATAAAGTTTAGGCAGGAAATTAGATACCTAATTTCCTGTCAATTAGCTCTTAAGCATCGAACTCAAACATACCTAATCTGTAGGGGGCACTTAAACTGCATAGGTTAGATAGGGCATGTCCTCCCTTGCCTAGATCATTGTTGGTGAGAATAGCCCTTTGTTGATGAAACAAGGGCATGTGGGATTTTGCCCACTATTGTCAAATTCTTGCAAATCTAGGTGTAAGGATACACAACGTTTAGGGGATAAACTTTTACATGGGTTTGAAGAAAACAAGGACTCCTCAGGAAATGTATCAGTGGAATAGGAAGCTTTTAAAATTGTACTCCTGAGTCATTGCATTAAGAGGTCATAAGTTGGGGGGAAGAAAGGCAAGATCACAGAGCAACATGTCTGGAAGATTTACTTTAAATGCCGGATCAAGGGGAACAGTATCACCTATTCACTTATGTTGAAAAACAGACATCTTACAAAAAAAGAGATGAAGATGTGAAGTTAATTATGAGCCATGGGAAGGTGAATAAGACAAGCAGGGTTTGGCGTGGATGACTAACATGGATCGGTAGAAGCATACAACTGCACCGCTGTGAGGAGTGTATGTTTTGGACATCTTGGACATTTTTGATTGGGACCCTAGTCCTAAACTGTACACTTAGAAGCCATCATAACAAGAATTCCAGATATGTTACACATTGAGTTGACGTACTGGGTACAAGCGGGTCATCAGCACTTCATATTTACCATGCAGGAGAACCAGAGTCCATTGTGCAGGGTTTCCAGTTTATACTCCTGTCCAGCAAACATTTGCTCAATGGGACAAGGGACTCAACGAGACCCAGCGTATGGTTTCTCGTATTTTATCTATGTAGGAGTAAAAGGCTGTGGGCACCATAGAGGCATCTCCTTACCTATGTATTTTTCAGTCATTCGTCTCATTGCCTTTAGAATATTCACACATCTGTATGCACCTCATTAGGTCTGAAACAGTAGAAAATTTATAATCGAATTTATTTACAATCTCCCTCTTCAGAAACGACTCTGTAGATTAGGATGTAATGGGCTGAACAAACGTTTCACTAGGCTTTAGGGGAATAAAGAAGAGTGCGGCGACTGAATACCCTTCGGTAGGTTTTCTCAAACTAATACTTAGTGAAAATAAACATAGAAAATCTTCATTCATTTTTACAAGAGAGCCGGTGCCTTTTAATGGGCGAAGCCCTGGTGCACATGCATAATTAGACAAACGAAAAATATTCTTATTAAGTACAAATTTAAATGCAGGTGTCCTACTTGCTCTTCTAGTTGAGTCACATTAGTATAATTCCTCTTAGGCACTTTTATTTCCAAAGCTTAATTTTGAACATTGCTTTTTAGGTGTTCAAGCAACCGAAATTGCTCCTTGATTTTGCAGAATAAATTGTTTGGCATATATATTTTATGTGACATTCACGCACAGTTGTGAATTTCATTGTTTACAACTCATGCACGCTCATTAAAAAAATTTATGAAGTATATAGGTAATAGTTTCAATAAGTTCCGTATGTGACCAAAACCTACCTGGACCTATATTATATCTAAGCAAAGGAAACCTTCCATTGATTCGTGGTCGATGTCTGACCTATTTAACACGCTTTTAATGGCTCAAGCACTCAACCAGAATGCCCATCAATCAATCAATCAATCAGGGGTTTGTATAGGGCGGCTACTCACCCGTGAGGGTCTCAAGGCGCTTCATATACCCTATGCATGCACAAAAAGCCCAACACTCCAAGTGACTGAGTGCTCGAATGCCACTCAGCAATGCAGCAGCAAAGAACTGTTTCTGCAATGTCATTGCAGGTGTAAATAGTTTTGATTGGCTGATTTTGCTTGAGCTGCTAATGCTTCAAAAGTATTTGTTTGCTTTTGGTTGAAAAAGATCTGTTTTCAAGAAGAAGGACTTGTAGAAACAAATATTAAAGTTTTATGAACAACTTGGTGATTGTTTTAATTCATATAAATCAGAGAAAGAAACCGAGATTAAATCATTGCGGTTGTCTAAAATAAAAACCTTCATTGAGTGCCTGACGATATGGCGGTTGTAAATCAATTATTAGAACTGACACCACCCTGTCATAGTATAAACTGACAGAGAACAAATGGACCACTTAGGAATCAAAAAGCTAATTATTACGTTTCACTTCACCTACTTTCCGGGTTGGCTTCTACAACAACTGACTGATGTTAACAAATAATTAACTTTACTTCTATGAGTCCACAGCACTGCTACACCCCATCACACAAACACAATGAAAGACCTTTAACCCATGTTGATAGAACTTGAAGAGTCATTTGCATAGCCAGAAAGTCTCTACTTTGGAATTTAATGCCTTCGCCAGTGGATTTTCGCGATCCTGTACTGCTGTTCAGCGTGGCTAAAGAGAGGTAAAAAAGCCCCCAAAAAAGGCTCAATGACATGCAAGCTCTTTTTTACTCGGTATTTACTTATAAGCATTGTGTCACAAAAAAAAGCACAGTATGGTGAAGCAACATTGAGGGGATGGGTGTTTGAACCCAAAAGGCACCGGTGGGGGGAAGCAACACTGTGGGGGGAAGCAATACAGAGGGTGAGGGGAGAAGTACGCAACATGGGTGAGAAAGCAACATGGAGTGCGGGGGAACAGAAACAGGCAGGCGAGAAGGCCATGCAGGGGTGAAGCACATAAGGGCAAGTGTGATAGAGACCAATAGTGCTCTTTCATTTGTAGGGGTGCATCAGAATCACTAGTAGTTCGCACCTACATTTATTCTTTTGTTGTATTAATATGAGACAGTCGAATGTGCACTGTAATAATTTGAACAGTGGCGCGTTAGAGGAATTTCCATGTAAATGTGAAGAAATGTAATGTTGTAATACATACATGTTTAGTTAAAATATGAATGTGTAGAATTTGTATATGAGGCTTATATAATGTACATATTTGATGTGCTCATGTATCGTGCAGATTTAGAAATTCTTCCTAGAATATTCATTTATGTTTGATTTTCTTAAGGCCTATGTGCCTCACTCTTATGTTGGCCGATCTCTGTAGGCCTGAAATGTATTCTCCCCGACAGCTCTCACAGAGGGATAAAAGATGAATTTCTTGTGCATGTTGGAGTTGTTCTGTTCTCATGTTTCTTTTGCAGGTGGAGAGATTCATCCGTGTTAGTTAGACTAATGCTATTATTTTGGGAGTTAGCCTCAAGGAGGAGAGGATACTTTTTATACAAGTATTGCCGATAATGTGAGACAGTGTTCTTTCTCACTGGAGAAGGCCTGGGAATCAAAGTCATTGAGTCAGGAGCTGGGAGTATCGAGACTAAATGGAAAATCACCTAAGAGGAGTGTCCAGCTGAATGAAGTGTTTGGAAGATGATCAGTGGGCGTGTTCTGTGATTTTGATGTTTTGAATTAGGCACACTGCCCCGGGGGTTGAATTAGGAGAAGTAGATTGATGGTGAAGGAAGGAGCCTCTTAGAACGAGCTCTGTAGATTTATGCTACTTGACCCATACACAGTGAGTGCACTTCTTAGGAAGTCTTCATGTGCTGACCCCCTTTTCCTGACTTGCCTGGGAAATGCTAAGGGATGTCATGTTAGTGGTAGAGTAGGGACAGTCTAATGCTTTTTACTTACGAACCTCAAATGAAGACTGATCTTCACATGGGTGCAATCAGTGCCTGCATCCTGTTTTTGGAATTTGTCATTCTTTTCTTGCTTCAGAGGCTTAACATAGCCCGTAGGTATGGCTTTGTATTAGTTCCAATGTATTTCTACAACCTCATATTGAGGTGTCTGTATGTTCAGTTATTTTTGGCTTTGTAATAAACCTACTAAACTAGGAGACCTGTAATCAGTGATTCCTTGGACTCCTGATTCATTGAGCCCATAAGTCAGACCTAATGAGTTATTTCTTCCCTCTACACTTCTAAAGCAGGCAACAAAGCTCCATTGTCCAAGGTTTCCAGAGTATGTTTAGGAGAGGGAACCTGGCTCCTTCAGTTGGTAGCAGAGGATGGTTGCCTCTTGGAGTGAGGGGAGAATCTGGGAAAGTTTAGCCATAGAGCCCCAAAGAGCCCAAAAGAAGAGAGCCCAAAGGATTGAGAGCAGAGAGCGACAGACTTTGGCGGAGACCAATGGAGAGTGAAGGTGCGGCGGGAACAGCAGTTCACAGTGGAGTTAGTATGATTAGGGATGTGTGTGTTAGATTGTAGTGGTGATTTGATTGTGTGATGTCTGGCGGAGTTGGGATGCAAGTCAAGTGATTGTGGTTTCGGGCCAAACGCACGTGGTCCATGTGATACGATTTTTTTTATATCAGGCTCAAGGAGTAGCCTAAAATCCGGGGATATATTTGAGGTGTTGAAGACACAGAGTGATGTAATTGTCTAACCAGTGATTGTGGGAATCATGAAGCGCTATTGACAACCCGCTGGGAGATAGGGAACATGTGTGAGTGAGCTTGATCGAATCGTGTGGGAAGCTAGTGCACAAGGGGGGACCACAGTGATTCAAGTGACCAATGCAGGTCGTGGTTCACAGTGTGTGAATGGTTTGAGCGATTAGATCCTATCGATTTTATTTATTTGACCGTCCAGTCATTTCGTAGACAGTCTGAGGTGCAGCTGTTCGGTTGTTTCACAGACAATTGCCAGAGGTGAGGCAAACAATTACTCGGGACTGTCCGGTTGTTTCGTGGACAGACAGTCAGATATGTAACTGTCTGGTTGGTTTGTGGACAGACAGTTACTAGGTTCTATGAGTGACGTGTGTGAATGCTTAAAGAGAGGCTGTAAAGGAGGGTTAACTGCTGTGTGCGATGAGGAAGAGTGACAGAGTGTGCCGCGCTGTAATAGGTTAGTTGGTGTAAAGCTGTGCTCGGATTGGATGAGACGTTTTAGGGTGTTAAGAGACCTTTGTAGGGGAGATATGGGAGTAGTGACTCAAGTGAGTGAAGAAGCACCACCCAAGGACAACCCCGCCCATTATTTGGCCACAAATGTAGCACTCCATACCATAGTTTGGCTTCAAAATTAACAAAAGATTACCGAAAAAGAGGGTGATTTGGCTTTTCCGCGCTATGGTTCATTTAGGTTAGAAGTGTTCTACCAATTGAGGGGAGGGATGGCTTCATTGCGACCTCCACCTAGACCGACACAGTCGGAGGCATTAGATGCATGGATGAGAGCAGCCCAGGCAAAGAGCAGAGTGTGACGTCAGAGAAGGATGAAGAGGGCGATGAAGGCATATCCGGAGGCACGATGGGACGCACAGTTGAAGAAGTGAAGGGTAGACACCATTGAGGGAGAGAGGCTATTCCCATTATTAGTAAAAACAGTAGACGCTCGAAAGAGGAAGGAAGAGGATGATAATGACATGGATGACAGCTTTTTAAATAGTTTGCTAGCAGAGCGTCCTCCGCTATACAATCCAGATTACGATGAGGGAAGGCGAGTACTCATGGAGAAAATGGGAGAACCGCAGACAAGCCCCAGTGCAAGAGTAATGGGAAAGATTGCAACAGGAATGCCAATGTTGGTGGGGCACAGAGATGAGTGGAGTTAATGCTGCTACATGAGTTAACTTTCTAGTTTTTGTGTTTGGAGTAAATCTATTTCATGTTTTTCCTTTTACTCCTTGCTTTTTCTTTAAAATCCTTTATGTACAGAAATCAATACAGGAGGATATATATGTTGGTTGGTCACACGGCCAGGACTATGTTGGGTTTACGTATGTAGATGTACTTAGTGTTTCCTATTTTTCTCCCTGAAGTACATTTGTGGTGACACATATTTTATATATTTATAGGTCCCCTGGGAAGTGTTTGTGTGTAATCTGGAAGAGGTCCTGAGGAAGGTGGCCTTGTTCCACCGAAACGCGCGTCGACCTAGTGCGGAATCTCATACGGTGTTTTGAGATTTACTCTTTGGCAGAGATCTTCTATGTCAATTAGATCCCACCATTGTACAAATTTTGTTTGAATGTATTTGGTGAGGGTATGATTGATGTGAGAGTTGTATGTATCCGGGGGTATATTTCTTTGATGAATTGTGATTTTTGGATAATGTTTCTCTTTTTATATTGTATATATCATGTGTTGAATTTTCAATTTGTGCAAACTATGAAATAATATGTTTAATGTAATATAAATCAATATTATTTCTTGAATATAGACACAAGATAAAATGAGTTATTTTGAAGAAAAAGAATGAACTATATAAAAAAATTTAAAAAGTGAAAATCTTGTGCAAATAATAAAGAATATAAATGATTTGTTGTGGTTGTCACTAATGTACTGTTCAAATGGATTATAGAAAGTAAACAGAAGTATAACTTTGTTGAATAATTACGGTCTATGAGGGAAGTGCGTCCGTTTGGAGTTAATGATGCTACATGGTTAGCGGAAGCCCTTACAGTACCTGTCACCATTGGTCCCATAGTGTCAGTGTATGATCCAGGTCAGGTAGAGAACAGTAGTCAAGCACAGTCAGCAGCCGGAGGAAGGGTTAGTTCTGGAGGAAATGGTACTGTGAGCAAAAATGGGCCATTCTTGGTGCCTGTAGAGGCTAGTACTCTATTGCCAGCCACTGCAGACTCTTCCAGTGGGCGTATTGGATCGAGTGCAGTAAGATCAGTGCCATTCACATACTCACGTTTGGACTTGAGGATGTGGGACCCTCCAGTCAGGGGACTCATGGGGAGGATATCAGGGGGGATTGATCAGGGAACTCCTGGGAATCCGTACACTCCACAGCATACAACCAAAGAAAATCCCTTCATGAATCAGAGCAGTGAAAGAGAAGGGCTGAGCAGGACACTAAGTTAGGGAATGATCAAAGCTGCAGTAAAGGTGAAGCTGTTGGATGTAGTAAGGCTAAAGGTAGAAGTGGATGAGATCATAAGTGGAAGTTTGCCCCTAGAAAGGTAGAACTTTATGAACAGGATGAGCGGTTTGTGACAAAGGATGTTACCCGTAAGGTAAGGAAAGCCATGAGAAACTGACCGAATTGGCACAGAGGTATACCATGGATTTGTCTAGAACCAAAATGTTACAGGAAGTCATAGGGTAAATTACAGTGATCAAGAATTGGAAGAGAAGAGTCATAGGCTTGAAGACCCACATTTGATAATTGATTATAGGGATACATGCAGAGAGCATGCTTGACAAGTGGTAGTAAAGGTGGTCCAAGAAAAAGAACGTCAGAGAAGGGATAAGAAATACACCGCCTCCAGAAGGGGGAACAGCAGGCTTACCCATTGCGAGAGGTACCAAGCGGAGTGTATGTGCATGTGCCTTGTAGTAGTGGTGATTTGGCAGCATTTACAAATGATTTCCTTCAGCAGAAGGAAAAGCCTGTTGAGTGGCAGAAGCAGGTTGATCGCTTTGTCAAGGTTTCAAAAGTACTGTGTATTGATTTGAACACCTTGTTTGACATCGTAGTACCAAGTGATTTGTGGTCTTGCTTGTAAAATTGCATTTGATTGGCCATCTAGTGAACAAGAATGTGACCCCATAACGAATGGTCCTTAACCTATAGTTATGAAAAAGTGTGAACGTGTGATTGAACAGGGTGTGGTGTCCTCCGCTCTGATCTGGAACCTGGAACACTCGGAGTGAAGAGTGGTTCCAGGGTTCCAGATGAATCGGTTGGCTCAAGCTTGTACGGATCATTTTATCTTCTCTCCAATAAATCAATTTTATTATCAATACGCTGGCTCCACATCATTCCTCAAGGAGAACACTTCACTGGCGACGATTGGGTAACAAACCTACGCGACTCACAAGCTTGAAGCCCTGCTTGCCGCAGATTAAGCAGAATGCAACTGCACAACGAACCTGTTGATACATTTGTAAAGGATTTAAGAATTTTAGCTGCAAAGTGCAATTACCAGGAATTTCATGATCAAATGGTAAGGGACCAATTAGTGCATAACGTTGCCGATGCCAAGTTACAAGAGAAATTACTAGATGCAAAGGAATTAACACTTGCCAAAGCCCTTGGCATTGCTCATCGTTTTGAAGATATGAAATTGGGCATGAAGGAATTGTCCGAAAAAAAGACGAAGGAATTATCAGAAAGTAAGACTTTGACGTCCGAAGTTCAAGCGGTCAGGAAGAAATCCATAGAGAACATTTACAATAAACCCACACCGTCCGTGAACAACACCAACACCAACAGAAGAGATGTAATCTGTTTTAAATGTGGTTTTCCTGGTCACGTAGCCACCGATAAACGATGTCCAGCAATTAGTCAAGTATGCAGATATTGCAGGTCCAAAGGACATTTTGCTAGAATGTGCATAAGCAGGAACAAGTTTAGAAGCAATACTGTTGATGTCAGAAATGTTAATTCTGAGAATGTCTATGAGATTGATAACGATATAGATGATGATGAGAACATAGTAACTGTATATGAAATTGACGAAGAAAAAAGTTATGGCTGATTCTGGTGCCAGGCACACATTAATAGGAGACGAATGGTTCAAAGAATTTCCCAATGTAGCATTACTTCCATCCGATATTAGGTTAGTTGGTTATGGCAAAAAACCAATAGAAGTTTCAGGTTATTTCACTACTGACATTTCATTTAAAGGTAAAACTATATCTTCAAGAATTTATGTTGCCAAAGAGGGCTCATGTTTGTTAGGATGGCCACAACAACGTGATTTGATGATTAAATTAGATCCCAACCACCCTCAACAGGTATTAGGATACTTAGATATAATTAACCAGATCAGCACTGCAACTGATAGTGATTGGGAAAAACTATTTCCGAAAGTGTTTTCTCCACATTTAGGACTTCTCAAGAAATGTGTACATAAAATTATATTAAAGCACAATGCCGTTCCAAAGGTTCATAAAGTCAGGAATATTCCGTTATCATTAAGAGATTCTGTCAAGAAAGAATTAGAAAGGTTGTGTGAATTAGATGTTATAGAAGAGATAGAATCTTCCGAATGGCTTTCACCAGTTGTGGTTGCCCATAAACCAAATGGTAAGGTGAGATTGTGTGTCGACATGAGAGACCTAAATTTGAATGTTTGGGTCGACAGACATCCTCTCCCGAATATAGGTAAAATGTTCACGAAACTTAAAGATGCCACTATTTTTACCACGTTAGATTAATCTAACGCATACCATCAAATATCATTGCACGAGGACAGCAAACACTTGACATCTTTTATCACAACAGAGGGTGCGTATCGATACAAAAAAATGCCATTTGGGTTGGTTTTAGCCTCTTCAGTCTTTCAGCAAGTCATGCATACATTATTTAAGAACCTAACTAATGTACTTTATTTTCAGGACGATATATTAGTTTTTGCAAAGGATGTAAATGAGCATTCTGAAATTTTACATAAAGTATTGTCTATTCTTCAAGACAATGGGTTAACCTTAACCAAAGAGAAATGTAAATTTGGTTTGGAGTCAGTTGATTACCTTGGCCACTCTATTAGCAAGAATGGTACCTCACCCAAGCATAGTCTAGTGAAAGCTATTGAAGATGCCCCGGAACCCTTAAACAAAGATCAACTCAGGTCCTTTTTAGGATTAGCTGAATATTATGCCAAGTTTATTCCGTCTTTTGCAGATAAAACTAAACATTTAAGTTATTTGATGAAAAGTCATCGATTATTTGTTTGGGACTCAAACTGTAAATAACAATTTGCTTATCTAAAAAATGCATAGCTTCTGCACCTGCTCTATCCCCTTTCGATACTTCTTGTGAATCTGTCATCATTTCAGATGCTAGTAACGTAGGCATAGGCACTGTCCTCATGCAAAAGCAAAAAGATGGTCTTGTCACAATTGCTTTTGCATCCAGACCATTACGAGGAGCAGAAGACAAGTATTCCACTTTGGAAAAAGAAACCTTAGCCTGCTGGTGGGGAATTGAATACTTTCGCAAGTATGTATACGGTTCAAGGTTTGTAGTGAGAACCGACCATCGCCCACTAGTAGATTTATTCACAACGAAGGGATGCGGTAAAGCAACTGCCAGAATAGCTAGGTGGCAGTACAAATTACAAGACTTCCATTTTCATGTGGAATATATTCCTGGTGTAAAAAATGTTTTAGCGGATTGTCTTTCAAGACTTCCTATTGATGATGACAACATGGTTGTTTGCGATGAAGATCCAGATAGAGTTGTATCTATATGTGAAGTCTCTAATGGGTGCATAAAAGAGGAACAATGGAGAGTTGCTTGTAACAATGATGAGGATTACAAATGTGTTATGTCATTTGTAAAAGACAAGTGCCCTAACAAAGCTGAACTCTCTCTAAATGTATTACCTTTCTTTCAAATTTCTCAAGAATTATCCATTCAAAACGACATACTATTAAGAGTGTTCCAACTAGTTGTACCTCGTAATTTCAGGGAGATTATTCTAGACATGGCTCATGAGGGACATCCCGGCATGACCGCAATGAAAAGGAGAATCAGATGTAAATTTTGGTGGCCTGGTATCGATAGATCCATAGAAAGAAAGGTTAGATCATACATTGAGTGTGCAGTTAGCGACAAGTCTATGAAAACAGTAAAGTATCAGCACAAGTTTATTTCTAGACCTTCAAGAGCATGGGAATGTGTATTGATAGATTAAACAAAACCATTTAAAATAGGGTCCAAGGGATATATATTTTAAAGACCCACACCTGATTTTATCCCCAGCACCAACTGCATGTATAACACACGAAACACAGGGGGTCTAACAGCCAAATTGAGAGGCTACACTGTCGATACTGAGTCAACAAGATCTCAAAATATCTTTATCGCACACACATAACGTATTAATAAGGATAAAGAAGGAAAAAAGGCTAACACTACATGCATAGAGGAGACCGGTACATCATCGATTATTCGTAAAATGGCTGATTAATCCACAACAGATTGTAAAGGGTTTCCATCAAATTAGACTCAATGATCAGTCCTATCATTTGGCCAAACCCATGTGCAAATGAGGCTGGTCCCCTGATCAGTGGGACACTCAGCTCCGCACCTTATTGTTGTATCAGGATTTGGTCCACCAAATACACAAACCGTCCATGATGACTGATCTTTTGATGGTAAAGTAAGAAGAAATAGTGCAACGAACAAGAAAGTGATTTAAAATAGGATGGAATGTCCTCCTTCTAAATACTTTATTCTGCGGACTGGACACGCCTCCTAATTAAAAAATAGAACAGTGCAAGAGAAGACAGTGACAATTATCTGTCTACATAAGGGCCAACATGTTTCTGCCTAACGGGTATTTAATCCCTTGGCATTCGTCAGGGCCTCTGCTCGTATAATAATTGCACTCCTAATTGTGAAATATTGAATTCACCACCATCACCAAAACAAATTGTAGTAAAACTGGTTAGAAACGGTACAACCTGTAACAACCATGGACATTAACCCTCCGATTCACAATGGTTACTGTGAATTCTGTGAAGGAAAACGTTATATCATTAGTACTGTATTCGATGCATCAGTCTCATGTGCATAGTGTGTCACCAAGCCAACCAATAATGTGTGTCAGAAAATTAATTTTTATGCTTACCCTTTGTGGTAGGGCAATAGACCTCACCTCACCTGGACACTGCTCAGGTACTAAGAGGCCCGCACTACAAAGATATAGGGAAAACAAAAGAATGTGGCAAAGTACTGTAAAGAAATTTTTTCGCTTTACACCCTGCCTATAATCATTCCTATAACCAAATGCCCTATATCTAGAGGCAAAACATGTGAGGTAGATAAACACCCCAAACTCAGTGTACTAAGCCTCAAAATGACCCAGAAACTCGACTAAGACACCAAACTTTAAGGAAGATTAAAACTCCTTTGTATGCTATTATCAGACATTTATTGTAAAGTAAGCCTTATTGGTCTTTATTTTCATTAGAAAACTAAGCGCACTACTTTACGCTCGAAATCTCGCGAGATCTCGCGAGAGGACGTGCTCAGAACTACCATATGATGTCATATCGGCCATCTTTGTAGTTCCTAACACTATAATCTGAAAATCATTAGACCATGATTATTCCTCACGTGCATATGATGTTAGAATGCTCCCAGTGTTGTGAGTCACTGCCTATTTTTCTACAAAGTAAGCCTAGTTGAGCTTGTTTTCTTAGGAACAAGAGCGCACTACTTAACGCTCGAAATCACGCGGGAAGATGCGCTCAGAACTACCCGATGACATCATGTCGGCCATCTTTGTAGTTCTGAAGGCTCCAACCTGTATATCATAGAATCACGATTGACCATGTGTTGTTTTTGAAAAAAGTACCAGTCATTGGGCAATCACAGCTGCCCAATGATGTAATTTCGAACATCTTTGTAGTGCAATGACTGCAACCTATTGGTTCGTGATATTCCAATGTTGTTTTTGGGAACGCAAGTGCTCTGAGTAGTGTGCCATGAGTGGCCTCAGAGTATATTCAATGGGCATAACTATGCAGATGCTCCAAAATCTTACAATGTGGATACCATCCTAATGATTGTGCATAGTTATATGTCACCCTCCAGTGTATGTCAGAAACTCCCATACTCAAACCTATTTGTGATATTATGAGAAAAGTGTGAGCAAAGTAATTCAGGCATGAATCAATATGTACAACATGTTTATATAGACACACCCTATTACAGTCAGTATATCCCAGTTATTGCTCACTAGTGCCAAGGCTACAGGGAGGTCCAAGGAATATCATCATTTAATCCTCCTGTATCAGTCCGAAGTTTATAAATCCATTTTTGCTCTTTTCTAAAAAGGTAACCCGACACATCACTTATGTGACTGGGTATATATGGCTTCTCCAGGACAGTCCATTGGAAGTCCGTTTCTAGATGTGCACGCTCCAGGAAATGTCTTGTAAGTTTAGTGTTGTTTTTCTTACAATGAAAAGAACTCTTGTGTTCCAACATCCTGGTTCGGACTTTGCGGGTCGTCATACCCACATATCGTGTGGAGCAAGGACATGTCAGCATATAAATCAGATTGGTACTATTGCAATTACTATAGTTACTCTGCAACCAAGGTCTCGTGGTGCCTATATCTATCTCCTTCGTGTGTTTGGTCTGAGGGCAGACTGAGCAAGTGCCGCAAGGGTGATGCCCGACAGCTGGTGGAAGGTTCCACAGTGTTTCACCAAGTTTCCTAGGGAGCTCTTTTGGGCGTGTGTGAACAAGTCGAACCCGAATGCTGCTTGCCCTTTTGAACGCAAACAAGGGCTGCGCGATTTTCTCTCTCCCATGGTTCAGAAGGCGCCAGTGTCTTTTGACAATCTTCTGGATGGCATTGCTTCTAGTGTTGAAGGTGCTCACGAAAGTGAGTCTAGTCAGAGGTGGTTTAGGGATTGGAGCTTCCAGGAGGGCCTCCCTATTGTTGTTAACCGCTCTCTTTTTTGATCTTTTTATGAGTGAATTTGGATAGTGTCTGTCCCGTAATTGTCCACAGAGATTCCTAGCATGCACCTCAAAGTCCTCTCTATTGGAGCAGTTCCTGCGAACCCGTAGGAACTGGCCATATGGTAGATTCTGGCGCAGGGACTTCGGGTGGTAACTCTCGTAAAGGAGGAGTGAGTTCCGCGCCATTGGTTTCTTATACAGTTCACTCTGCAATCCTGCAGTAGTGACATAGATCGACAGATCTAGGAATGCAATTCTTTCCTTATTTGTTTCCATGGTGAATTTAAGAAACTGGTTTCTACTGTTTAGCCATTGGTGGAATTCAAAAACAACACATGGTCAATCGTGATTCTATGATATACAGGTTGGAGCCTTCAGAACTACAAAGATGGCCGACATGATGTCATCGGGTAGTTCTGAGCGCATCTTCCCGCGTGATTTCGAGCGTTAAGTAGTGCGCTCTTGTTCCTAAGAAAACAAGCTCAACTAGGCTTACTTTGTAGAAAAATAGGCAGTGACTCACAACACTGGGGGCATTCTAACATCATATGCACGTGAGGAATAATCATGGTCTAATGATTATCAGATTATAGTGTTAGGAACTACAAAGATGGCCGATATGACATCATATGGTAGTTCTGAGCACGTCCTCTCGCGAGATCTCGCGAGATTTCGAGCGTAAAGTAGTGCGCTCAGTTTTCTTATGAAAATAAAGACCAATAAGGCTTACTTTACAATAAATATCTGATAATAGTGTCCTTGCCACTAATACATACCAATTGAAGGGACACATGATAAGATTGCCACTATCTAGTATACATCTTAAAGGTGGAGGGATACTTTACTAACAAACCCCCACTAGACTACTTATACTAGCATCTCCTACAGATCGGTGCCTCCCCCAAGTCTCAGATGGGAGCTTGAGGTACCGACGGAAAGATGAGCAGCTACCACAGAATACTTTTAGCTATACTATGTTGTAAACTTTAGCAAATCACAGGTTTTGAAGATCAGAATGTTGTAAAATTCCTGAATAAGCATACAAAGGAGTTTTAATCTTCCTTAAAGTTTGGTGTCTTAGTCGAGTTTCTGGGTCATTTTGAGGCTTAGTACAATGAGTTTGGGGTGTTTATCTACCTCACATGTTTTGCCTCTAGATATAGGGCATTTGGTTATAGGAATGATTATAGGCAGGGTGTAAAGCGAAAGAATTTCTTTACAGTACTTTGCCACATTCTTTTGTTTTCCCTATATCTTTGTAGTGCGGGCCTCTTAGTACCTGAGCAGTGTCCAGGTGAGGTGAGGTCTATTGCCCTACCACAAAGGGTAAGCATAAAAATTAATTTTCTGACACACATTATTGGTTGGCTTGGTGACACACTATGCACATGAGACTGATGCATCGAATACAGTACTAATGATATAACGTTTTCCTTCACAGAATTCACAGTAACCATTGTGAATCGGAGGGTTAATGTCCATGGTTGTTACAGGTTGTACCGTTTCTAACCAGTTTTACTACAATTTGTTTTAGTGATGGTGGTGAATTCAATATTTCACAATTAGGAGTGCAATTATTATACGAGCAGAGGCCCTGACGAATGCCAAGGGATTAAATACCCGTTAGGCAGAAACATGTTGGCCCTTATGTAGACAGATAATTGTCACTGTCTTCTCTTGCACTGTTCTATTTTTTAATTAGGAGGCGTGTCCAGTCCGCAGAATAAAGTATTTAGAAGGAGGACATTCCATCCTATTTTAAATCACTTTCTTGTTCGTTGCACTATTTCTTCTTACTTTACCATCAAAAGATCAGTCATCATGGACGGTTTGTGTATTTGGTGGACCAAATCCTGATACAACAATAAGGTGCGGAGCTGAGTGTCCCACTGATCAGGGGACCAGCCTCATTTGCACATGGGTTTGGCCAAATGATAGGACTGATCATTGAGTCTAATTTGATGGAAACCCTTTACAATCTGTTGTGGATTAATCAGCCATTTTACGAATAATCGATGATGTACCGGTTTCCTCTATGCATGTAGTGTTAGCCTTTTTTCCTTCTTTATCCTTATTAATACTTTATGTGTGTGCGATAAAGATATTTTGAGATCTTGTTGACTCAGTATCGACAGTGTAGCCTCTCAATTTGGCTGTTAGACCCCCTGTGTTTCGTGTGTTATACAATGTGTATCGATAGACATTGCTGGCCCTATGAGTTTTGGTCTCAATCCTGTCTACGCCATTGTATTAATCGATCAGTTTTCTCAGTGGCCCGAAATAAAATTTGTGCCGCATGTTACGTCTAAGGTAGTCATTGATTTCCTGAATTGCATTTTTGAGAAGAAAGGTTTTCCCATTTCTGTTTTGTCTGATAATGGAGCGCAATTCACCTCGTGTGAAATGAAATCATTTTTTGACAATCATGGAATACTCCATAAACGTTCCTCTGTACATTACCCACAGGGAAATGGGATTGTGGAACGATGGATTAAAGTGCTGAAAGAAGGTTTGCAACTCGCTTTATGTTATGGTCAAAATTGTTATGAAGCTGTGAGAAAATTACTATGGAACTATAGGAATACTCCTAGAAGTGAAGGTGACTTGTCCCCTTTTGAGAAAATGCGTGGTAGAAGGGGTATATGTAATATGAGTCAACAGTGGATGGGAGATTTGAGATGTAGTAGAGTTACAAGGTCTTTGTCTAATGATTCTCGGTGTCTGTCTAAAGAATTTCAGTCCAAAGAGTCACTCTCTATAGTCAATGTTCCATGTAGTGTTGGCGATTGGGTACGCGTAAGGAAGTCTGGTTTTATTAGATCTGGTAAGTCCAGGTTCTCTGATCCCATGCAAGTTGTTAGAGTAGGTAAACAAGTTGTGGAATTGACTGATGGAAATGTTTGGAGTCTTTCAAAGGTGGTAAAGGTCTCCAAGCCTACTGGTACTTATGGTTTATGCAGGATTGATAGGAGGACAGCTCGTGGGAACGTAAATTGGCGTAAGTGTGTACAGAATACTAGTGCATACCGTCAAGATTATCAAAGATCGAGTCTAAGGCAAAAATGTTCACCAGTTTGGTGCAAGGACTATGTTATGAAAAGATAAGTTGTACAATTGTACTTTTTCTAAAAATGTAATGCTTTCTTTCTTTTTATTTATTTAGTTTCTTTCTTTATTTCATTTTTTTTTCTTTCTGTATGTGCATGCTTTCTTTTCTTTTAAGGAGGGAGATGTGTGGTGTCCTCCGCTCTGATCTGGAACCTGGAACACTCGGAGTGAAGAGTGGTTCCAGGGTTCCAGATGAATCGGTTGGCTCAAGCTTGTACGGATCATTTTATCTTCTCTCCAATAAATCAATTTTATTATCAATACGCTGGCTCCACATCATTCCTCAAGGAGAACACTTCACAGGGTTGCAGTCCAAGATGTCCCCCAAAGATATTGATTGGGTTAAAATAGATCGAACTAACCAAGAGCCCAAGGAATCAGTACATGCTTACTATGAGTGGCTTGTACAAGCCTTTAAGCAGTACAGTGGATTGGATACGTTAGATTCAAAGGACATGAGACAGTAGGTTTTAAAATTCATCCTAGGATTGAGACCAGAAATTAGCTTTATGATCGGCAGCATCTGATCTGTTGACAGAACAAATCTGTGGACAAAATTCTAAGGTATGCCTGTTATTACAGTGATGAGTTAGACTCTAAATATAGGGAATTAAAGGACAAGCTGATGGTAGTCCAAATAAGTAAAAGAGATAGGGTAGACCAAGTAGAGTCCAGTGGAGGAACATTGGGTCGGAAGAAAGGAAACAATGGAGGATCCCAGAATGTGTTGAGTCAGGGAACAGTGAAGCCGATAAATCTTAAGGAAGGGATAGTTGTTGGTACCCTAAAGAGAACCACTGCATGTTATTTTTGTCACAAAATCAGGCAATGGTAGTGCAAGTGTAGACTGAATCCAGCTAATCAGATCCAGCATGGAGTAATAGTGCAGGTACTTGAGGTTGTAAATACTGTGACGAGGCCCAGGTCTGTACAGGGAGGGGATCTGAATCCACAGGTACAAGTTCCCCAACCTCAGAGGATTCCACAGGAGAATCTAGTGTACCAGCAGATGCCCTTCATAAAAGCTTTTAATACATTTTGATCCAGACCCGTTACAGTGACGGCGCCTGAGGGGGAGGAAGACTGTACCCTTGGAGACAGAGAGCATCATATGTGGAGGCAGATGTGGATGGTCATCCCATCATATTTTTGATTGATACTGGTTCTACCCATTCTACTGCGAGATCAGATGTGGTCCCAAACATACCCCTCTCGGGACAATCAATCCAAGTTATAGGAGTTGCTAATAAGAGAATGACCAATCCATTGACCTGTGAGAATAGGAACCTTTCAAGATTTACACCAGTTTGTGGTGTGCAATTCGAGTCCAGTCTGCTTGTTGGGTGGTGACCTTTTATGTAAACTGAATTGTACCATCTATTGCACACCCAAGGGAGTGGAGTTGCAGATTAATGATGATGACGTTGCATTCAAACTGGTGAACCAGAATTTCTGCATAGAGATGTTTCCCATGTTAACAACTGAAGTTCTGCCATACAACTTGAGGGACTTGGTCTCTCCAGAGGTGTGGGATTTCACGGGAGAAGAGATAGGACTGATTCGAGAGGTTGAGCGAGTTAAGATCAAGATCAAGCCAAATGCTGAATTCCTGAGAACTCCCCAGTACAAACTGATGCTGGAAACAGTGGAAGGAATCAAGCCTGTGATTGAGAGCAGGGCATTTTGAAGGAGATAATGTGGAGCCCATGCAATTCCCCAATAATGGGACTGCAGATGCCAAGTGGGAAGTTCAGAATCGTGCAGGACCTGCGGAAGGTCAACACAATTGTAATTCCATGTTGCCCTCTGGTACCAAATCCATCAGTGATCTTCTTTCAAATTCCTTGTAAGGCTGAATAGTTTACTGTGATTGATCTATGCCAGGCATTCTTTTAGATACTGTTGCACGAGAAAAGCCAATTTTTATTCGCTTTCCATCTGGAAAATCATGTGTTAACAAGGGAATACTGAGAGTCCATCGATCTTCAATCAGTTCTTGAAGAAGAATCTTAAGAGTCTAATGCTGCCGCAAAATTCAGTTCTCGTGCAACACATTGAGGACCTCCTGATTGCATCAGAAAAGGAGGAAGCTTGCAGGATTGACACCTTTGCACTGTTGAATCACGCAGGAGAGAATGGACACAAGCTGTCACCGACAAACTTCAGCATTACTTACCCAAAGTTCAGTATTTGGGTCATCGCATTGAGAAAGGCAAGAGGAAGGTGTCACCAGACCGCATTGATGCGATCATGAAAATGAATGCGCCTACCACACAAAAGGAAGTCAGGATGTTTTTAGGAATGGCTGGGTCCTGCAGTCAGTGGATTCCCAACTTCTCATTGAAGGTGAAACCTCTGCAGAGGTTGACTCACAAGGATACAAGTGATCCGGTACCATAGGATAATGACTATTTGGTTGCCTTTCTGGAGCGGAGAGAATGCCTGTGTCGCGCTCCGGCTCTAGAAATGCTTTATTACAACAAATATTTCTCATTATTTTGTTGGGAGGGTTGCGCACTGTCAGTGCTCATGTGAGAAAAAACTTGAATAGCAAACACTAAATTTTAAACTGCCCTAGTATGGTCTATATCATTCTTAACAAAAGAGACAGTATCAACTGTCTCTTTTGTTAAGAATGATATAGACCATACTAGGGCAGTTTAAAATTTAGTGTTTGCTATTCAAGTTTTTTCTCACATGTTCTGATTAGTCCCTGCAGTTAGCAAACGTAACAATATGTAGGGGTCCCCTGTTCATAAATCACTGTCAGTGCTCATACAGATTCTTGGAGGTGTCTGTAGACCAGTTGCCTACTTCTCAGCTACCCTAGATCTGGTAGCTTAAGCATTGCTTGGATGTCTTAAATCCGTGACTGCAACAGGTGTCAGCATTGAAAGGTAAGAAAGTATTGTGATGGGTCATCCTCTTACTGTATATGTTCCACATTCAGTTGAGCTTCTGATGACGAGAACCAAAACACTGTATTTGACAAATATCAGACTCACACACTATGAGCAAGTCATACTTGCCTCAGAGAATGTGACTTTGAAAAGATTTTCTGATGCCTATTCCAAATGTTGAAGATGAAGATTGTGAGGACCATGACTGTCTCGATATGACTGAATTTTGCACCAAACTGAGACCTGACATGGTTGACCAACATCTGCCTGAATCAGATGAAATTCTCTTTGTAGAGGGTTTATGCTTAAGAGAGAATGCAGGTTCCTTGAGAGCAGCCTTTGCTGTCTGAATTGTTTTTGGAGTTGTGGAACCTGCTTCTACACTCCACACAGGTGGCTGAAATCATTGCTTTGACACGTGCATGCCTGATCTCTGCTCAGATCAGAGTCACCATTTACACTGATAGCCAATACCAGTTCGATGTGGTTCATGACTTTGGACAGCTATGGCCACAGAGGAGGTTCCTAACGTCATGATGCTCTCCCATCAGAAATGGGAGACAACTGTTGGAAGCTTTGCAACGACAAAGAGAAATAGCTGTGGTAAAGTGCCTTGCCCACAGGAGAGGGGATGGCTTTGTGACGTTGGGCAAAAGGTATGCGGATGAAGTTGCACATTTCTGCACTGAACAAGGATGCATTTGTAATGGGGAGAGAGCACATAGAGAACCGAGCTCAGCATGGTGTTAGCCATAGCGGACACCTGAGTGGAGGTTAAGCATCTGCAGGGAGAGGTGTCTGCTCAAGAAGACGTTGGTTGGATTAAAGCAGGTTGTGAGAAGAGAGATGATGGCATTTGGGTTTCAACTGATGGTCGAGCAGTGTTGCCACATGATAAACTGGGCCCCATGGTGAGGCAGATTCATGGAGCAGTTCATATTGAAAGGGATGCCATGGTGCAAGTGTTAAGACAAACGTGGTTTTGTGCGTTTGTTGAAGCTGGGTGTCACAGATGTGTTATGTGTCAATAGATAAATGCTGGGAAAAAGACTGGTTGTGTTGAGTCACATTGAGAGATCTGGGGGTCCCTTCAATTGGATCCAACTGGACTTCATTGAAATGCCTAGGTGCAATGGATTATGGTACATTCTGGTGGTGGTGTGTGTTTTTCTCACATTGGGTGGAAACATATCCAATGAGAAGGTGTGACAGTCTTACACTAGCGAATCTGTTACTTAGAGAGTTGATACCGCGCTTCGGATTTCCGACTTCATTGGAGTCTAATAGTTTGACGCACTTCCACAGCAAGATATGAAGCTTCTTTCTCCTGCCTTACAACTAGATCAGGGATTGCCCTGCAGATACAGGCCAGGGGCACCTGGTATTGTGGAGCAGGTAAATGGAACTCAAGATGCGAATGGTGAAGGTTTGCTCGTCCACATCCCTGTAATGGCCTGATGCATTGCCTTTGGTGTTGTTGAGTATTCGTAGCACGTGGTCTGTTCTGTGTCTCATCAGGTTGAGGCAGCGACTACCCAGACCTCGAAGGACCTCCATCACAATCTGAGCCCAGGTGACTAGATCCTGGTGCGAAAACACGTGAGGAAGAACTGTCTTGATGGCCGCTGGAGCGGTCTATACCAAGTGATTCTGGTGACAAAAACAGCTGTGCAGTGTGGAGGGTTGCTAAACTAGATCCACGCTTCACATACCTGCAGAGTTTCAGGACCCTTGGAAGAAACAGCTCCTCTCCCTGAAGAAAATCCAGCTGTGGCTAGGAGCTTACTGGAGAGGGCAAGCCAAGCTGTGAGGGTTACTGACTAGGCTTTTCACCCGCAAGTGCAAGCTGAGGGGAGGGGGGTCAGCCACAGAAGACCCAGGTATTGACTCTGAGGGAGACGGTAATGTTGCGAGTGGTACAGTCAGACTCAGCTGAAAGAACTGGTGTGCAGAGGGATCAGGTGAAGAGAAGAAGGGTAGAGTTTTCAAGAGAAACGTGGCCTGTGAGACAAAACCTGAGATTGACATCTGAAAGAGATCTTGCCCCTGTGTCCAAAGCTTCTGAATCTGATTAAAGTGACGCAGAGCAAACACAAGTGGAACTTGAGGAGATTGAGAAGAGCCAGAGTGCCTTGCCAGAGGTACGCTGCTCCGAGTGGACCTATCTGATCACAAATACCGGGAACAGTGGGGACAGGCAGACTGAGGTCTTCACGAGTCGCCAGCAGAGTTCCTGAACTGAACGTTGAAATGGAACTGTTAGTCCCTGGAATAGAAGTCAATGGAGTGTTGACAGTGACTGTACCAAGACCTCCCAAACTGAGTAAGGTGCAGGTTTTCATTCTGCGAGATCGGTCTTTCCCAACATCCGGATACCAGCCACAGTCTCAGGAGGTTGCAGCTGTTAGTCTTGAAATTCTACAGTGCATCATTAGTGAAATTGTCTCAGAGCTTGTAAGAGACTGTTGAGTGAACTGTGGACCGAAAATAAACGTTTTAGAGAAGATAACCTAGGCCCAAGTGGAAGAAGAATAAAATCGTCGATTTTCCAAAGAAGGAGAGGGCTGAAGAAGTCTTTCTGAACTGTGTAAATAATTGTGCAACAAACTGTGAACTGATTTCCTGGACTCCAAGAAACTGCATGTGAATATTGTTGAATGGCAATCAGAGGCAGAAAAAGAGACTTTGCATTGATCCTCTTGCTGTGCTAAATCGACTAGGTAAAAATGGAGTCTTGAAATCCAAACCGTAGAGCAAAGTGCGTGATAGGTACACTCATAGCAGGAGTGATAGTGGTGATAGCAGTAGATATCATAGTCTCTGTAAAAGTTTCACATGATGTGGAAATTGAAGGGGTGGGAGTGCACAGGACATTTACACCTGTTACTTCTAGCACAAAAGAGGTTATCGGAGCAGATAAAGCTATGCTAGATCAGACTAGTTGCATGTCGATTTGTCTACAGGTGATTATACATTGAATGCCTATGTGAAATTGTTGTAAAATTATGTAACACGATGGATGTGAGAGTTTGTTGTGTGTATGCCGTTGCCTACTTGAGTGGAGGAGGGGATTCGTTATCACCATCTTCCTTTGATGTACTGTATTACATGTAGTTTGTTGCTTAGCATGTTTTACGGTTAGGGTCATTATGAGTATTACTTCTCCAACTATGACGTAGTGCTTTCAGAGGTTCCACCTTATAAGCACCTGAACAAGTATGATTATTACAAGCAGGAAGAGAGAATTGGGAGATATTTTATATCTACAGTTACATTGGATACAGCTTATGCATGTATATTCACCGATGTAGAGAAGTTCATAGATCAAGTAGAAGATAGATGTTGGCAGTAAAACGTAATACTAAAGAGGAAAGATTTGAATGAACCAAGGAGGAGTTAATACACAAAGCTAAAGGGAGTTACTGTCCAATAGCTTTAGATTATGAAAAACGAGAAAAACTTTGCATTAGGGAAGTACAGATCTGCTATGATAAGATCTTTGTACGACAAAGTGTGTGTGATCACATCTTCACAATTGAAGACACTGCAAAGAAATGTACGCAAGATGCAGTGCAGGTACTACCTAATATGTATTTTGTGTTGAGAAAAATGCCTATGTTCATTTGCCACTGAACTGGTACTGTAGCTATTGTGTTTCCAAAGATTTATCACGTTGAGGATTTGGCCCATGAAAGGTGGGTTACACCATAGAGAGAAGCGAGATATCAAGATTAGAAGGTTGTCGACCATTGTCGATAAGTGGTCAGCAAATACACAGTCTTTGTTGTTGGTAGATGGAGAGATGGTGTTGATAGGAGCCATGGTGATGCAGAACCGTCTTGCTTTAGACATTTTAGCAAGAGGGCGGAGTCTGTAAAATGCTGAGGGTCCAACAGTGCTGTACTTCTATCCCAGACCATAGTAAGGATATGAGGAAGTATACAAGTGACATCACTGAGATTAACCATGAGGTGCATGATCTGGAGATGGAAGGAGTTTGGCACAATGTTGGGAAAGGAAATGGAAAGATTGGAAGTTGGTTTGCCAACCTCAGTAAAGGAATTCTCGTTTACATTCTCAAGCCCATCATTATAGTTGTGGGTTGTGTGATTCTCTTGCTTGGAATGGTACGGGCCTATAAATGGTATAAGGCAAGACAGGCTGAGAGATCTCTTAGAGAGCAGGCGAGGAGAATGGAGGGACTGCAGGACAGTCGCTATGAGAATCTCAAAAGACTAGAGAAGTTCCGGCAGGGAAGAACAGCTACGACTTCTGTTTAGGTCGGTTCTCTCTACAAGGAGTTGTGATTGATTGTGATGACACTTGTCATCAGAGGGGGGCGGATAGAGCGTGATAATGCTCTTTAATTTGTGGGGGTGCATTATACTAGTAGTTTGCACCTACTTTTATCCTTTTGTCGTATTAACATGAGACAGTAGAATGCGCACTGTAAAAATGTGAACAGTGGTGTGCTAGAGTAATTTCCATGTAAACGTGGAGAAATGTAATATTATTTAATGTTGTAATAAATACATGTTTAGTTGAAAAACTTAAGGTGTAAAATATTTGTAGAAGGCTTACAAAATGTACGTATTTGATGTGCTCATGTATCGTGCTGATTTAGAAATGCTTCGTAGAATATTCATTTATGTGTGATTTTCATACGGCCTATGTGCCTCACTCTTATGTTGGCCGATCTCTTTAGACCTGAAATATATTCTCCCTGACAGCTCTCAAAGAGGGGTAGAAGCTGAATTTCAGGTGCATGTTGGATTTGTTCTGTTCTCACGTTTGTTTTGCAGGTGGAGAAATTCATCCTTGTTAGTTCATTTTAAGAGTTAGGATCGAGGAGAAGAGGATACCTTTTATATAAGGAGTAGCGATTTTTTATTTATAGAGTTTTATATATAGCGCGAACTTGACCCTTGGGTATCAGAGCGCTTCACAGTTACATTTGGAACATTTGTGATACAGTGCGAATAGCTGTATATAATTCCTGTACATGATTTGCTTATCAGTTTCAGGAAAAACAGCAGCATTACTATATATAATATTCCTGTACATGACATTCTTATCAGTTTCAGCAAAAGTAACAGTATTTCTGTATCCATGGTTATGATTTGCTTTCTGTGAGTTCTAAAACAGGACCAGTTTGTGATTGACGTTTGTGTATTAGTCACAATGCTAAAGAACAGACTAGCCTTATGGAAGGAACTTGCTCATTAGGAAGTTCTTCGCTTCCTTCTTGAATGTTGATATGTCTGGAATTTTTCTAATGTTTGGAGGGAGTGAGTTCCAGATTCTGGGGACTGCTCCGGAGAAAGCTCGGTCATATGTTTTCTTCTTCCGAAAGATGGGTGGTTTCAGCAACAGTTCTCTGGCGCTCCAAGCTGGTCTGCTTCCCCCTGAAAGCTCTATTTTCTGAGCTAGGTACGTTGGAGTTTTGTAATGGAGTGCTTTGTGTGTAGTACATGCCAGTTTGAATTGAATTCTGGCTTGGTAAGGTAACCAGTTTAATGCTTTCAGGTGAGGGGAGATATGGTCGTATTTTTTGGATCCAGTAATGAGTCTTGCTGCCGCATTTAGACATGCTTTTAGTGGAGCTGTGGACATTTTTGAAAGACCTGCTAGGCCTGCTTATTTGACTGTTGCTTTAACATCTCGAATAGTTTCTGCAGTCTATTTTTGCCACCGTCTAGTTCCGATCTAAAGAATTCCTTCTTGGAGTTGAGTACTTTTTTGTTGTACTCGTTTCTGATCTTTCTGAGTGTTTTAAGATGGGGGGATGATGGGTGCTGTCTCTATTTTCTTTCTGCAAGTCTTAGTTTACGCCTACCTTCATTCAGTGTCTCATTAAACCATGGATTTTTATCCTTCTCAGATATTCTTTTTAGTTTTAGTGGCTTGGTGGAGTTGACTATATCCGTCATTGATTTAGTGTAGTGCTCAGTGAGTTCGTTAGCGTACAGCAAGTTGTTAGGCGGATTTAGTTCCTTCTCGCATCTTGCTATTAGTAGCTCAATATTAGGATCTTTGATGTCCCTGGTACATTTTTTTTCAGTATGACAGGCTGTGCGGATTTGCTCTTTTTTATTGTGGGTATCAGGAAGGTTATGGCATGATGATCTGACCAATCACAAGGAACAATTGATTGGACTGTAACATCTTTACTCCTTGAAATTACCCAATATAAGGTTGCCCTTTTCGAGTGGGTTTCTTATGTGCAGGTTTGAGTGAGGTTTAGATCTGTTAGAAAGTCTTTAAGTGCGTTGATCTGTTTGTCATTATTGTCATCCCAGTGTAAATTGAAGTCGCCTAGGAATATGTTATTAGTGTGACTGTTAGAGTTAGCCGTGATGATCTCCATTAACTGTTCTATGAAAGTAGCATTATTGCCTGGTGGGTGGTAAAGCGCATGCAGGTTGCATCTTTGATTGCCTGCTGTTCTTACATTGAGGCCTAGGTATTCACAAGATTCAAGAAGGTCTGACTGTATTTGGTTGATCTCTATATCTGATCGGTGTATGCATGCTATACCGCTACCTATTTTTTCGTCTAACTAATCTCACAATGTTATAATGAGGGGGCACCGGAAGATCCATGAAAGGGGTAGTTGATTCCGTAAGCCATGTTGCTGTTAGGATTGTTACGTCTATTTCCTGACTAACAATGAGGGCAGCGATGTCCCAGGCATGTTTTGCTGCGGACCGACAGTTGAGCAGTAGGAAAAGTAGTGGTTTCCCTGTGCTACTCGAGTTCATTTCTCGAGTATTGGTGGTTAGCTGGACTTGTTGTAGGTTGTTATGGTTGGGTTTCCAATTCTTGGGCCAGGGTTTCCTATAGGCATCGATCGGGACTGACTTAATTTCCTCCCCTTTTCTACTAGTTTCCGGCTCATATGATCGTAATATGGTTAAGGTTTCATCGCCTGATAGGTATTCAAGATTTCTGTCTGGTTGGTTATGTCTATTTGATAATGGCATGAGTGTCTCTCTACTCCTTTCTTGAGAGCTATGCACTAATTTTTGGATGCGTTTGACTTCGGCGTGGGTGCTTACTGTGATTTCCAGTATTGTTTGCAAAGCTTGTAATGCGTTTAAAATGTCCTGTGACATATTACCCACTTTTGTTTGAGGAGCTTCGATTTCTTTCCGAGGTTGTGAAGATATTTTGGGAGTATGCGTCTGCCACCTGCGAGTTTTGCTTGGGTCTTGATGTTTTAGAGCTTTGTTTTCTTCAGTTTTCCTATTTTTATCATTGGTTCGGGTGTTAGTGCCTCCTATGTTTGTGGGGTGGGATGCGCTTCCTGAGACCTGGGCTTTTGGTCTTACGTTATGAGGATATGAGTTTCGTAAGGTCCTTGATGTACTTTGTGATGCTGTTGAGTGGGGTATGAGAGGGGTGTTCGCTTTCAAATCCTTTATTTCTGGAAGGAGGTTTCCGTGGACTGTCCTAAATGTAGGAGAGGTCAAATCCCACGATAGAGGCGTTGATTCTACTCGCTGAGGTGGCGTTGAGCGGTATTTGCATATGGTGTAGCGTTTTCACCTGTCTCTGTATCATTTCCGTCTAAAGAGCCTCCTGTCAACGTTGTGCCTCCTGGTATCATTGTAGTTTGTGGATCTAGAGGGTCTCTGATTGTTGCGACGGCTGTTGCGGTATTGTTGGAGGTGAGTAGTGTGGCTTCTTGTATGGTCTGTTGTTGATTAGAGAGTTTTGTTGTATCTACCCACTCTTTTAGCGTTGAAAATAGGTTGTCAAACTTTTCTAGCTCGTTGTTAACTGCTTGTATAAGTACAATGCCGTGCTTTTAGATAGTTATGCATAAAATCCGCTTTTAGTGTTGGTGACAGGATGATCATAAATTTTGTGCCATGTGGAATGTTTGTGTTTTTTTTACATAGAGCATCTTCGTAATGACAGTGCGCCATTGTGCCATTTTTCTGGTGAAAAATATCGTCATTAATAATTATGCCTTTGTTTAGGTTGAAGTAGGGGTCAGAAATCAGTGTGTCTGGGTGTTTTCTAATTAGGTTGTGTTTGAATTTTTTTGCTGCATTCTTAGATAGGTTAGTTGGGTATTTTATGATAAAGGAGTTTGTGCCTGCTGATTCTAAATTGGTTCCTGCTATATTTCAGAATATAAAAAAAAAATGGTGACCTCACTTGTATGACAAAACCTGTCTCTCGCTGCTTGCAGGGCTATTTTTCGTTGCTGTGTCCTCTTCGCTCCCTGGGTCTTATATTTCCCCAATAAATGAATTACATTGAGCCCTTCCAAGATGGCTGCCTTCTTAGTTGCTTAGGCTCAACTCAAGGCTGTGAGGTCCTTTTCTATTTCTGTGCCCAGTCCTCTTTCTGTTGCCCTTTCAATGTTGTTGCTATTTTGGATGCTGAGCTGATATGCCAAGATGGAGCACTCAAGATGGCTGGGGCAAAAAAAACAAGACAAGTAGCAAACCACATTGAGAAGACGGATGCCCGACTGCACATTTGCCTCACGTTATATCACAAATATGTCCAGGGTGGCCGCCATTTTAAAGTCAGGCAGCCCATGGTGCAATGCCACCTTATGGGGAGAAAACAACCACTCACGGTGAAGTGATCTCTCCAGAGGAATAGGTGCCCCACTTACGCACTGCCCAGCAGCGTGACTTCGCCCAACTAGGGCCCGGCCCAGCACAGACACGCACGTCTCCTCCGGGGGGGGGGGGCCAACAATGTGGGCAATGCTGCCGACAAAACCCCTCCACTTCGGGCTGCGTGCGGCGCGTCCAGCCAGTAAAGAACACCACCACTCGCCACACTGAAATCACCAGCCCCTGGGGCACCAAATCATCCGGTGCCCGGCCGAGCAGGAGGGCAATGCCGCAAGAGCGAAATGCAGCGCATCCAGCAGGAAACCCGCAGTCGTCGAATCCAAAGACTGGACAGGGGACCCCATACGCTTGCCACAATGGTCCGATGCTGATCTGACGATCCTGCGTTCAGCGTGGGGGGCTTACAGTCGTCTGGTCCAGTGAGGGGTTTGCCGTTGTAGAGTCCAGAGATTAGACACAGCTCGGGGATCCTGGGTGATCGCTGCTCCAATTTGTCGCAAGCGGGCGGTGAGCTGGCTACCAGGCAACCATCACATCACTAAGGGGAGGTTACCCGGCCCAGCAGCGTCCTGCACGTAGCCCAAGCACTGAAGCAGGAAAGGGGAGGGCTCGCTTGATGATCTTCTTAAGGTAAGCCAAAATTTCCTCTCCTTATGAACTGGCTTGATTGTAAAAAGCAGGCGGGTGCAAGACGGGTGGATGGCTGGGGTTTGCAAAGGGATTTAAACAGAATTGGTTATCCCCAACCCAGGAGCTCTAGCACAGAGCGGCCATTTTGCTACATGTTCCTTTTTGGGTCTCACTGAGCCAGGGCATGCACTGCTCACCGCTAATGTGAGAAGGTGTTCTTTATCATTTTAGAAGGCCTGGGAATCAAGGTCGAGTCAGGAGCTGGGAGTATCGAGACTAAATGGAACATCACCTAAGGGGAGTGTCCATCTGAATGAAGTGATAGGAAGATGATTTGGTGTTTTGAGTTAGGGACAGTGTCCCAAGGATTCAGGTAGAAGATCGATTGTGAAGGAAGGAGCATCTTGGAACAAGCTCTGAAGCTTCACACTACTTGGCCCATACAACGTGCATTTCCTAGGAAGTCTTCACGCTCTGACACCTTTTCCAGACTTTCCAGCAAAATGTTAAGTATGGATGTCACGTTAGTGGTAGAGTAGGGACAGACTAATGCTTTTTACTTACGAATCTCAAATCAAGACTGATCTTGACGTGGGGGCAATCATTGCCTGTGTCCTGTTTTGGGAATTTGTCATCCTATTCATGCTTCAGAGGCTTAACATCGCCTGTAGGTATGGCTTTGTATTAGTTCCAATGCTACTCTACAACCTCATCTTAAGGTATCCGTAGGTTCAGTTATTTTTGGCTTTGTAATAAACCTACTAAACTTGGAGACCAGGAGTCCGTTATTCTTCGGAATCCTGATTCATTGAGCCCGTGAGTCAGACCTAATGAGTTATTTCTCCCCGCTACACTTCTAAAGCAGGCACCAAAGATCCATCGGCTGAGGGTTCCAGAGTACATTTAGGAGAGGGAACTTGGCACCTTCAAGTGCGGCAAGGGTGGGGCAGAAGCACAGTGGCTAACAAGAGCAACACCGAGCGTCGTGGAACTGGTGGTGGGGGTGTTAAGTAAACAAGGGACACAGCTGGGAAACACATGCACTCTCAAGCAAAAAGAAAAAAGTAGTGCCAGAAAAGAAAGTGGAGGAAAAACACAAATTCGATTCTCCAGGCGAAGGACAAACACAAGAAGAGGAAGGAAAGGCCATGCAAGGTAACTAATAAAAATTATGCAATGAGAGTGACAAAGTCAACAATGTTTAGCACTGTGTCGGCTCAAAGCCGACAGGAAGCAGAAAATTGGTCTTTTTGCAAACAGACAGGTTGTGCTGTCTACTAGGCGAGACCTAAAAAACGGATCTGGAGGTGTTGACAAGCACTGTACATTGTGTAAAAAAGTGGAGCAAATTCTGTATACTACGTTATGGTGATGTAAGATATAATTCCACGGATTCCATAGTAGTGAGTTTTGTACAATGTAGAATCCATTGAAAACCCTCTTGTGATTCCTAGAAATTGGGTCTACTGTAGGTCAATTAAAGCGTATCGTTTGTATGTCGTTTATTAAGAAAATTAGAACCACCAGTCTGTAATCAACAAGTGCAGCACATTGCCACAACAACTCACCTCTTGCAACATTCTAAATGCAGTGTTGTGTATTATCCTGCGCTTTAAGTTTGTAGAAAACTTAATATGCATTTATAAAATGAATGGTTTACTTGTACGTTAGTCTGCAACGTTGACTGCTGATGTAAGGTGAGGGACATTGTAGACATGATGGGGCTCACTTCAGGTGGCTGAAACATGTAGACTAGCGGATACGCACCCACTTGTAAACATTTTGCAACCATGTTGGACTAACCGCAAGAACAGCAAGAAAATATTAAAGTATCTTCAATCAGGTAATAGCTGTGTCTACCATGGCTATTTTTCTAAACAAGATTTTAAAAAACCCACTCTGTATTACGCTTTAAGGTTTATACATGCACCCATCATTGTAAAATTTAGGCTGTACTGCAATATTTTTGCCCTATTTTGCTCATTCTTCAGTTCATTTCTACAAAACCTTATTTAAAAGGTTTTCTTTATTTATAATCTGTTTTTAATTCCCTACAATCTGAAGTAAAACTTCAAAAGGCAGAAACGGCCATTGGTAGACGTGAGCCCCTACAAAACTGTAGATCATAAACTAATCAAAAGTGGAAATCAGAAACTAATCAGAAAGTAAAAGATTACTCGACCAGAAACTCTGGATGCTACATGTGATCAAAATACTTGACTGCTACTTGCAGCTACGCCAGACAGGTCAGTCTGGGGCTGTCTTTTCACTGCCCTGACCTAACAAACTTTCCTCCTTTACAGGGGCTTCATTGTTGGCTTTTGAGCCAGGAATGATCATTGATGGGGTGATGCACTTGTTCGATTACAGATTATGATGTTCTCGCTCTTTGTCACCTCCACACCTATTCCCCAACAGTCCTCAAAGTGGCACTTTCTAATATCTTTATTAGGATGCTCTCGCACAGGTTTGTTTGTTGTAACACAGAATCGTTAGCGGGTAGAACTGACCATCGCTTTTGGTAGTTGAGAGGCTTCTCCAACGAGTAGCTCGTGATCTACTGGTAGCTCTCCAGCTCCCTGTTAGTAGCTCTCATTGGTGCCGCTCAGTGAACTAAATTAAAAGATATACCTTGGTAGAATTAATAAATATACACCATATTGGAAAAGTGTGTATTTGAGAGAAAATGTGTATTTTCATAACAACTACGGATAGCTGGAGAAAAATGGTTTAATTTCCGAAATATATTTGTCGTGGACATTTGAGGGATAAATCATGCTGGTTTGTGAGGGTAATTACTCATAGGATTACATCGGTGCCAGGGGCATTGCAGGTATGGCTGATATACACGATTCATGTACAGGCATTCCAAGTCTATAAAGCTTGGTTTACATTACTGCTGGCAGTCCTGCCTGATGCTCTGAAGTGATTGTGCATGTGGTGGCCACCAAGGTAATCTTGCTTGATTTGGTCACCATTAAAATACTAATAGTTGCTGATGATTTTCATTGAACACAAGTAGCTCGTACTACACAAAAGGTTGGAGACTCTTAGTTGAGCGAAACAATGAGGATGTTAAAAGAAGGTAATGTCATCTTATGGCCAGTTGTAAAAGTGCTGAACTGGTCCCTTACGTGGCCAACTCAAAATATGTGAAATTGTTTACATCCTTACCTTGCAACACAACACTCCGGTCCGGACCGTGCTGCAGCCATAACTAGAGTCGACATTCTGTTAAAGTACCTGGGATAACACTTCCAAAGTAATTTATTCAGACCACTATCCAATGTTCTGCAGAGTGAAACCTCTGAAAACCTTGACCCATCAACTGTAGAATAATAATCATTGCCGTTTTCACATTCTCAGAACCACCCACACATTTCTGGTTCAGTTGTGTCCTTTTTTTGTTTTGCACTTTATTTTTCATAAATCTAGTATCTTTTATAGAGCAACAATTAAGAACGGAAACTGCAAGTTGATTGCACAAAACATACGTCTCGGACACTGAAAATAAACCTTGGCAAAAGCATGCAAGTCCATCTCACTAGAGAAACCAAACCTGAAAAGCATAACACAGAAGTGAGGAACTTTAGTCAGAATAATTCTTTAGAGGTTTTTCTAGCATAGAGTAATTTCTCTTGGTGTAACACAAACTTGAAGCTTATTTCAAGAACTACTTTTGCTTGTCATCACAACACATTCCACCACAGCCCTTCAGAGTTATTTTCTCAGTGTGTCTTTTCATTCACAGGTCGCAAAATGAGCGCCCACAACCAGGTGACACTGCTTTTCTTTTACTTTAAGGAGGTCAAGGTGACCCTGTTGCAGAAGAAATATTCTTCGTGTGAAAGTATTTTTCCTAAAGCCAAATGCAAAGAAAACGACAGCATTGTTAAATCATGTCATTACAACAATGAAGACAGTCTGCACACTTTAAAGTTCTAAGGCAACACGTTTAATAACTATTATTTCTAAAGCACTGACTGCCATTTACCAGTAGTTGTAAGAGGACTTAAGCAGTCTTCTCAACGTGGAAAAACAGCACAGCGGTTGTCATGGTATCTGTGCTAGGTAAAAATGCTCATATGCAACGTTTCAAAATGAAGAATTAAACATTACTTCAAAGACCACGGTTGACAGCAGCCCTCCAACAGGGTTTGTTCTCATCCGAACGGAGATGGAGAGGACATTATCTGAACCCTGTTTTCACCATTTCTAGATGTCTAGACATGCATTTGGGTAAATTCAACATTATTGTGCAGTCAATGCAATTTGGCACAGAGGGCGGTGCGACCAGAGGAAGCGCATTTATTGGCTCTGCTTCAAGTTAAACAGGTCAAATTTGCTTGATGATGCTGAATCTATTTTGTTCTAAAAATAAACATTCCCTTGTGATCATGTTCTTAATAGAAAAGGTTGCTTAATCAAGGGGTTTCATCTCTGGCCAGAGCAACAATTCTTAAGGCTGCAGACTACACTATTTAGTGCGCCTTTTACTAGAAGTAGTGCGTACCTAAACATATAGATAAGAGGTTATAGGAAGACATATTGTAGATGGTAATATGACATTTCAAGTACCATCACAATTATTTCTGCAGACTAAAAAAATGTAATGGACAGGGTGCAACAGTTGCTGAAAGAATGCAAGTCGTGGGATAGGGGTGGGAGGTTACACTTCCTTACCCACATATGACACAGGCGTCCCACCGAATGAATCTCAACTAAATATACATTTGTTAGAAAGGAGGCTAAGATGTTGAAGCAAGTATCGTTTTTCAGTTCAGATGAGTTATGCGCCACCGATAAAAAAATAATGCCCCTCAGAAAGGTATGGGCTTTGGTTTTATGAGCACAAATACTATCTAGAAGTAAACTTAGGAGAATATGTTACAAACACACTTAAGTTTTTCCCAACTACATGTTTAGACTTTTGACGTTTCTGAAATCAATTTGACAACTATATCGTCGACTAAACATGGAAAGAAAAGGCAAGAAAATTTGGCAAACTGAGCTATTAAAAAGCTTCTAGGTAGGAGGCAGATGGGGATTGGGAGTGCATTGAAACCCAGAATAAAAGATGACCATCTTTATTTAACATTACGCTTAAAAAAATTGAATATGATTAGGCAAGGTGTCCAAGCAAACTTTTGGATGGAATTGCTACTCCTAAAACCAAGAAACAATTTGTTTAAATGCACTCAACTGGTAATAAATGCCATTTACCATTCAGTGGCATTACATTGTGTCATAAGACCAAAAAAAAGCCACTAATGTATTTCCTCAAGTGGTTCTATGACAGGTGGTTTATTAACATCAAATCAGAAAGCTACCCCCAGAGATTTGAGAGGAACTAGAGCAATAAAGTGGCAATGATTTACCTTACTAGTATTTATTTTAACATATAAATACTCCTATGCAAAAGAACACTTCTAAGGGAAACCTGTAAGAGTTGCAGGGAGATACAGGTTTGGCGAACAGCGCAGTGACCCCGGAAAGGGACACCCAGCACCTCTGCCACACACCCCTCAGTTAATTGGACTTCATATACGTCCAGATAGACTGAATGACGTAAAGTAACAACAGCCCATTTATTAAGAAGCAGACAAAGCTGAAACATCTTTCCAAATTGGCCGACACCCATTTGCTGGGTGTGCTGTTCCTCTCTGTGCCCTGCATGTGCTGTTAACACAGATTGCGCATTGTAGTATGCAGTCTTGATTTCGAAAAACTTTTGTAATGTTATATATTATTATTATTAAAGTAACAGGCACTTCCTGAGTTCGGGTTTACATGGAAAAAGGATATAACACATTGACTCTCATTAGAACTTGGCTGTCTAGATCGCCAATAAATCTACATTTGCCTAAGCTCCTCATTAATAGTGCACATAAAAACTCAGGGGATTTTGCCAAGAAACCCCCAGGAAATGAACTTTAAGTTCCAGTGTAAGACTGCCTTGTAAACATACTGCATAGGGGAATTTTCGTCAAACATGGCAGAGTCCTCAATCAGAGGTAAGACTTTAGCCTACATGAAACACGTTGTCATACTTGCTTTCTGTTCAGCACAATTAATTTCCATCCAGCACTTGGAAAACCTTCTTATACTGCACACAGGAATGTCAAGGCCCAAGAACACACAGTGCAAGAAATACTCATTTAGAAGTTTTTGATTGGATACCAATACCTTGATACCGGTTACGCAATTTTTTTACGAACTAATTATATCGAATGCAAACCTGTGGTATGTTTAAGAACACAGCTGCTTCTGCTTTCTGGCACTGACAAACAATGTAAGACAATACAGAATGTAAGACATAGGGGTAGTGTTACAATATTGAACACACTTTCTGGTTAATATCCTTTTCAAGACAAGCACTATGTTGGGAAGTATTAGTGTAAGTCAGCCTATACCAAAGGAGAAATCAAGAACATTATTTCTGAGAGAATTACAAATGCAGGTCAGAGGTAGTTATGTACAGGCGCGGTAATCCAAACACAGATAACCTTTTCATATGTAGGTTCTGAATGATACTGGAATGCTTGTCATTTGGAAGCCTACGGTGTCAAGGAATAGAAAACTAGCTGGACTTGAATCAGAGTATCAGGTTTCCACATAAATTTACAAGAAAGAGATCTTGATGTGGAGTGCAGTTAGACTGGAGACCATCCCGCAGCAAAACAAAGACTAAAGATTTTATAGTGTTAAAGAACTCCAGTTGTTGTCCTCCTTCCTAGTTTTTTGGTGATGTCATTGTACTCTGCTACTTCAATACAGATTAGCTTCACTTCCAACGATTCTGTACCAATGATGATGCATCGTTCACTTCACCATCCCGGTGATTTCGCCGTGGTAAAAGCAGCAGAATGATGAGTATGAGCAGAATGATTCCACACATTGCCATGAGGACATAGGATATGATCCACACGATGGGTTCACGAAAAAAGTTTGTAGACACGCAGCTGCTTGAAAAATCAGTTGTAGGGAAAGGACCAGCAATCTCGGATACATGGCTGCCACCTACATCTGAAAAGGAACAAATCAAATATATATTGAACTAAAGACTTCAAATGAAAATATGTATCAATAAATTAATAATTTATTATGAATTAATACGTGTTAAGCACAGAAAAATCATACATGACTAATAAACCAAGAAAACTAATGCATTACTTAAAATTATTTTGTCCTCTATTCATATAAAACAAAAATGGAAAAGCAAGGACAGTAAAACAAGGAAGCAGAAACAGACAAAAATGTACATAAGTTACATAGTGCATCTACACTTTGCTCGAATTCTGCTACTAAAGTCAACTTATTACATTTCCATATATTTTTTTTTATTTGAAAAGATTTTCTTAAAGAGATTTTAACAGAACATGTGAAGTGAAGGCAGTACTGGTGTCTTATGCGCCATAAGGTTACAATGGGCATAAGGTTGACATAGTTAGGTGCATGTTACATTCATTGTTGATGCTCGTTTCAAACGTGTACTATTTCTCAAATATCTCTGCCATTGCGCTAATTTTTGGAATGGAAGAAACCTTGACAAATTGGCAATTTTAAAGCTTAGGGCCATTTAAAATGGGGCCTAATTTTGGTCAATTAACTGTTGAGAGCAATGCTACAGAATCTACTGCTATGATATATACAAATGTCTACTTCCCATGATTGAAGTCATGGGTTACTTTTGAATGAGTCATCTTGCGGTCCTGTACCTGCTCAGAGGTAGTCCTAAAAACCATCAAATGTTAGAGCTGCTGCTCTGCTCAGAATGGTGCCGCAGTAGGTCTATCCTTTGGGCACACCAACATTGTTTCAGAATTTAGGAGTGGTATCAAGTTAAGATTTCTTTTTTGGTTGGATGTAGGTTCTTTGCTTTTATTGCAACCCTAGAGTATAAAGCACATCTGTGGTGCTTTGCTAATCCACCAGATTTTTTAGATGAGATTGTGATCTCACCAGTCATTAATGTACAGAAAGATTGATGTTCTGCTAGGCGGCAAACACTGGTTCGCATTTCATAAACAGTCCGGAAAGTCAACTTCAAGCAAAGGAATAGCACATGAAGCAGGCCGGGGTTCATGCTTACATTGAACATGAAGTCGTACTTTTAAGATCTGCAAATCAATAAATGCATCCGCCCTGTCCAGGGATACCAGTTAATCTCCTTCTGTCAACACTGGAACAAGGGCGTGCATAATTATTTTGAGGCAGTTGTTCAATCATTGAGGTCTAGCAGCAGTGCACATCTTATGGCCTTTTTTTACTGTGATGAAACCTTAAGGAAATATACAACTTGACCCCCTCAGAGGAAGCGCTATCTTCAATACTCATGTCTGTAAAATATTTCAGCCCTACTCATCCCGGTGGTGCCAACTAGAGGTACCCAACCAAGAGTCTTGATAGTATTTAGGCTCTCTTGTCAGAATTTAGTTTCCCAAAAGTTAAGGAAGGAGTAGAACTGCACACAATCACTGCAGCATGCAGTAAGATAGGTGCGACGTGAATAAGCCATTATTCTGGTTCAATGGGCTACTTCAAAATGGTCTCTATGGTTGATGTACACAAAGGCTGGAAATTACAGCCTCTGTGTGGCTTTAACAAGAGGACCCAGCTGTGTCTGGCCATAAAATGTGGCGACCCAACCTTGAAATTGTTTGCAAAAATGTACTATTCTCCATTAGACATCTGGGAGTAAGCCTGATGTTCTCACTAAGGACATATTGCAAGGAGGCTCTCCATCTGCTATTTTCTGACTACCATGACAGCTGAGGCATTGAACTCCCTCTGCTAAGAGACTGAGCTTCCACAATATGTTCGTCTGGCAAAAACTAGACAAGTTGACAGAGACCAGTCATCCTTGGAGAGCAGCTTATTAAGAGTAGTTCTCATGCTGGAATTGATATGCCAAGTCATGCCTTCAGGTGGTACTGCTGTTCTTGTACTTGTGCTGCAGAATGAGCTACAGGGAGCGATCCTTGCTAAAAACTCAGATTTTGACACGTCATACTTTTTTGTTGGGCGCGGGGTACATCATGGCCAGTTCAGGTGCAAAAGACACATACACCGCAGGGTTCCTTGTACCCTGCATCACAGGAACCATTACCGTAGCAACCAAGGGGTAGGTGGTGTACTGAAGATGAAACCTATGCCTGGAGGATAAGGTGGAAAAGGAATGCTACATTTGCCAGAAGTTAATCCGTGATGGCCTTCAGTTCCTCATGATTGCCTGGATCACCTTCTTTCAATAATCATCACAACAGCCAAAGCATGATTCCAAACCATTACCTGGGACTATCACACAAACATCCTATGAGAAACCTAGGTTATGGAAACAACAATTATTTAAACCTATTGTGGGCTGCAAAGTGCATCACAAACTTGAATTACCAAAGAGTTAGATCTTCAGCACAAATTGCTGTTCTCTGTATTGCCTCGGTTTGAACACTTTTTACCAAAACTGATGCTCAGAAATATTTTGCTGTATGTGTGATATTGAATAACCCATTATCTGCATGGAAGCATAGACATAGTCTCTAGAAATGGTTTCAATTAATTAAAGAAATACTGAGCCTTATTTTAAATAATAAAGTCATACTTTCCTATAAACAATTTTTAAAAGGCTCCTGTTGATTCGGTTACCTCCAGGTGAACTTCATAATTCTGATTTCCCCCGTCCCTCCCAACCCTCAGAGATCTCAATCTCGCCCAACCATAAAAGGTGAAAACATTCACACATCTTTTCCCCAGGGAAAAAAAAAAATCAAGCTCCTCCCTTAACTCCTCCTGTATTTCTTCTCCTAGCGATCTGTTTGACGATGAAGCCACTGAAGGAGAGGGTGGTTTGTAAGAACTGGGACAACTGAGGGGGAAGTGGGTTTATGGAGGTTAGCAGTAAGTGATCAGAGCATTATCTCTGTCCTTCACTCTGATGTGCATTGAAGTGGCAGGTCTCCGCCTAGATTCCACAGACCCAACAAAGAATACACCAGATTATGTAGGTGCATTATGTGGTAGTGTGTAGTTACTTCCTGTAGTCCTTTTTTACATGCCCACCTGGTATGTTCTTCCCTTTATTTTCCTCCTGTTCCCTCCCTCCGCACCCCACTACCCCCAAGTGTTTTGTTCCATAAAGAATGCTTACTCCTGATTGTGGAAAGTATGAGAGGCATTTACTAGGGTGAACTTGTTCATAGCTGTGTCTGGAGTTTCTTTTCTTGTGGAATAAATCTTGTTTGAAGCTCAACTTCACATTGGTGATGACTGGACATTCCCCGTGTGAATAGAAAGAAACGTCAACATCTTTACCTTGATACCATTAGATTTACTTCACCAATGTACTTTTCTTCTTGGATATACAATTTCTACACTCATGCTCATTAACAGCCTTTTTACTGTTATATAGGTGCATCCAGCAAGTACCTGCTAGTGGCCATGGACAGGTTATCCATGTGGTCGGAGGTTGGTGTTACCAATGAAATTAAGACCAAGGCCGTCATCAACATTTTGCAAGGGAGGGAAATCCCAACATTCAAGTCAAGGGAGATGGAGAAATGTCTTGGTCACAGGGCATTAATCATAAGAAGTGTGCTCGCTTTCATCCCAAACCAATGGGATGGTGGAGAGGTTTAATAGGACTCTCAAGGAAATAATTCTAATTGCCAAGGGTGGTGGAGGTAGTTGGATTCAGGAAAATAAAGAAAAGGGTGGAAGAATACAGATTTACCCCTCACCGTGCCACAGTGATGAATCATTTTGTGATGTTCAAAAAATGTACGCTCTACACTGTTATGAACACCTCCTGGTTGGAAATGTACAGTAAGAATTCTTAAAGAGCATATGAAGGGAGATGGACATCCAAATGAAGAGAAAAGAGAACTAGAATAGTGGCAAATTGGTGAAACCTTAGTCTGTGTGTTTTAGAGATCTGGTAAAGAAAATGTTTATGAGGTGTCTCACGCTATAGTGAAATGTTCAAGGTGACAAAAGTATTTTGAGGGGCTGCTAAAATGGATGATGGGTGCACTTGGAATTTCAACTTAATCATGAAACATCCATCAACTCATTAATGTGTTTTGTTTATTCACCATCTGTTAGGGGACGTGGGGTGTGGTAATGTGTAGTTATTTCCAAAAGTCCTTTTTACATGCCCACATAGTATTTTCTTCCTTTATTCTCCCCCTGCTTTCCCCTTAAGTGTTAGGTTCTATATCGAATGTTTACTGTTGATTGTGGAAATTTTGAGAGGCAGTTCCTAGGGGGAACTTGGTGACAGCTGTGGCTGGAGTTTTTTCTCTTGTGGAATAAATATTGTTTGAAGCTCAGCATCTGTTACCTTGCATTTCTTTCATTGGGACTATGGGTAACTACAGCACCAACGTCACACATTACATCTCATCTATGTGCACATATACATATTTCATACTAATTATGCTTGTAGAAGGCGTGAGTGTACACTTGAACAAACGCCAAAGACCCTCTCCTATTCATAGTCAAAGGGTTCAAAGGGTGACATCACACTCACGAGACGCCCACAACCAGATTGAAGGAACTACCCAAGAGGTACCCCCAATCTGGTCAAAGAGCCACACAAGAGGTGCCCCCAGCCAGTCCCTCATCCAGTGTCAAGAACCAGCTGCGGACGGACCTATTTTTCATGATCTTGCAAACAGGTGAGTAGCAATCTGATTTTGTCAAACTAATGAATCTCAACTTTGGTGAATGGTAACTATATTGTAAACATCCATTTTTATGGCAATCGGATGGTTTTCTAAGCAAAAATGTACGATACTCAGTATAAAATATCCAGTCTGGCATGAAGGAAAAACTTTCCAAAAGTAAAACAATAAAAAGCCTAAATTAAAAGGAAATCGAAGCAAAAATAAAAAAGACAAGGGTTAGAGAGTTTGATTAAAAATAAAAAACAAGCATTTGCAATGCAATAGGTCTCACATTAGGAAAGTTTGAGCTATTGGTCTTGTAAATGACAATGCCTTTTATTTATGGGTTGTTTTAAAAGCAGATAAAAAAAGCTGATGGTATTTTCAATGCCAATAGCTTAAACTCTCGCAAATGCGAGGCCTATTAAATTGCAAATGTGTTTGGAGCCAGGAGAGAACGTCTCCTGATCTTGCAGGCAGGACAAAGCTATTTCAGAAAAAGTGCTTGGAGGCTGTACTGAAAGGCAGCCAACCAAAAATACAATTGTTATTGTAGAGGCCGACATTAAAGTTAAAAATGCTGCCTACGCCTGACTGCGGGACCCATCTAATGGACACATGAGTAAACATGTTCACTGTGTTCCATGTCACATTTGGGCTTCACAGCGCTTGATTTTATGAAACCTCCAAAAAGACAGTCAACTACAAACTGAGGCAGGAAATGCAAAAGGAAAGCTGCCACGTGATATCAGTTCCCATATAAGAGCGCTTGGGGAAGCACATGGACACCCAAGTTCGCAGCGCTACATTCCGGCAAGGGACCTGGTTTGAAACCGTGATGAGCCGACAGAAAGTAGCTATAGGCGAACGCCGCCGCCATCCGCGACAGAAAAGCAAACGAGGCACGGTCGGGACACACTCTGCAGCACATATGAGAGAGCACATGAAAGGAAAGGGCCGCGCTAAGAATACTCCGAAGTGTGTCCCTGAGGCGCTGCGGCCACTCCAGAAGGAACGGCTGAGAACTTCGGACAAAGGCTCGGGCCGAGAGTTGTTAATAATCTGCAAAGCTGCAACGGGCTTCGGATCCGAGGCAGGGTCCTCGAACAACTGCCTTCAGGCCCTGGTGCTGCCGAGAACCAGGGCTACCAATGCAGTGCAGTAACCAGCGCCACCAACCCAAAACAAGCGCTACATGGACAAGCCATCTGGATGTTGCAGGCTGATGACATAGTTGTATTAAAAAAACTGGCAAAAATAAAGGAAAATGAACTGCATACACAAACGGCCTGGTCCCCGACCTGAATAACAACTGTCGCCGTTCACACAGCATTGGAGGGAGGGGGAGGAACAGCAGAGTCAGTGGGGTGGGAGTGGAGGAGGGAGGGGAGGGAAAGAGAAGATGCGTGTGACGGTTACATGCAAAAGCTTGCTAGGGCTGTAACCAAAACAAGCTGGTACGTTAGAAGGGAGACATGCTGCGTGGAGAAATGCAGGAGACAGAGGTAGGGAAGAGAGTGAAAGACAGACAGGCACGGAGATAAAGAAAAGAGAATGAGAAGGCCAGGAGAGAGAGGAAAGAGACAGAGAAAGAAAGAAAACAGAACAAGCTCTTGGCATTGCTGTGGGGAGGGGTGAGGAGAAATACGACATGGCCTGGCGGCCGTGAAACGTGTGAAATGAAAGCCTTTGATGCAGCAGGGGGCAGAGCGGATCCCTTTCAAGTGAAGCTGCTGGCGGCAGATGGCTGGCTTTAATGTGCACGCGCTTTTTAGGTCAATGCGCTTGCGCATGGAGCTTGCTTTTCACGGGCAAAGCATCAAATCGCCCGATGGTTCAGCTCTCGTTAAGCCCCTATATTCTCGCAAGCTCAATGCGCAAGCGCATTGACAGGCGAGACCTAATAACTGGATAGCCTGTCTACTATCTGTACCATGTTCTGTGGAGGAAGGAGTAACAGGGGCCAGATTGATGAACACTCAAGATAAGAAAAGCATGGAGGATTTCAGAAGTGGCGGTAAGTTAAAAAATAAAATAAACAAAAAGCATCAATAGCGAATGAGTAGGAGGAGAGAAAGGGAGGGGTTTCGAAGAGCGGCCAGTTGGGGGTCTGCCCCAGATTGGAACAACTATGAAAGTGAGAAGAAAAAGACGGTGCAAGAGGGAAGTTTATTTGCAGGAGCTAGGAGGCCCACACATGATGGTTAAAAAGGCACTGTCAGGGGTATGCACACACCGGCTAGGCGCTTCCAGATATATTCCTACCTTAAGCGTCACAAAATCGACATAGCGCTACTTCAAGAAACGCATTTAAATGCAGTAGAGGTGCGTGCTTTACACCGTAGGTGGCGTGGGCAGCTTTATGCCACGAACTACTCTTCATACGCGCGAGGCGCCCTGTTGTGGGTTTGGCCTAGGACCCCCTGGGTGGTTATGGACACGCACATAGACCCTGAGGGTAGATATGTAGCAGCCCGGGGCAGGCTTGACGGGCAACAGGTGGCATTGGTCTCCCTATACTCCCCAAACACGGATCAAAGCAGCTTTTTTGCACGCCTCTCTGTGACCCTGGCGGCCTGGCATACAGCCCCACGGTTGTTGGGAGGCGATTACAACTGCGTGCTGGACACAACTCTCGACCGCTCCTTCCCACCCACAGCCAACGCACCGACACATGGCACCACAAAGGCACTGCTGGGCTGGGCTGCATAGTGGAATCTACATGATGCCTGGCGGGTTCACAACCCCGCAACACGAGTGTATTCCTACCACTCTCTCTGGCGCACACAACCTGCACGTGCGCCTGGATAGATTCATGGTGTCCACTGACCTCCTCCCCCTTGTTACTGACACATGCTACATGGGGCGTACGCACTCTGACCACAACCCACACTTCCTAACCATTGCCTGGGAACGCCCACATCCACCCATCCCCACCTGGCGGCTCCAGCCGGCGCTGCTACTGGATGCAGCCTTTCGCGACTCTCTGCTCACGCAGATGGCCCAATACTTTGCGGAAAATACGAACACGGCGTCCTCTCCCCAGATTGAATGGGATGCCTTTAAAACAGTGATTCGAGGCCATTGCCTAGGTACACAGGGACACATGCAGCGCCGACTGGAAAGCGATCTTATGCGACTAGAGACCGACCTACTTGATAGAGAACGGGATGCGGTGGGTGGCGCAACTAACCAGCTGACAGACACACGAGCGGAACATACGCGCCTTCTGGAGAGACTGCGCGTTCTCAACTATGCAGCTCACTCGGCGCGCACACACCATCTGAGTGACAGACCTGGCAAATTACTGGCGTGGTTGATATCGCGGGAGGACCGGGCAGCCCCAGTGGCGGCGATACACGTGGAGGGGAGGGGAGGGGCCTGCAGTACGCGCAACGCCACATCCACGAGGCGTTTACAGCGCACTACGAAGCTTTGTACCGCTCCAGGCTCCGCGACCCCCACCCAGATATAATCGGATACCCGTCCCCCCTCCAGATGCCGCAATTAACCATCGCACAGCAGGATGAGCTTGGAGCCTCACTCACAACTGAGGAACTCCATGACGCCATCTTTAATTTATCTAATGGTAAAACCCCTGGCCCGGATGGGTTACCGGCCGAGTTTTACAAAGCTGGCTCAGACATTCTAGTGCCGAAAATCTTACACATGTATACTGCAGCCGTGGAAGACTCCGCTCTGCCTCCCACTCTAAGTGAAGCTACCCGGATATCCCTAGCCAAACCTGATAGAGATGCCACGCGACTGGGCTCTTATCACCCCCTGGCCCTCCTGAACACGGACTATAAAATATTAGCATCCACACTAGCCCGAAGACTGGCACCTCTGGTCCCCCTCCTGGTGCACCAGGATCAGAATGGCTTTGTACCTACACGCCACACCTCCCATAACATACGCCGTCTATTCCGTATTCAGAAGTACGCGGTTCGGGCATGGCCTCGAGCGGGGTGTTTGGTGTTAGACCTGGAGAAGGCATTCGACTCTGTCGAGTGGCCATACCTGTGGGCGGTGCTACAGAAGTTTGTCCTGGGAGGCGGCTATGAGGCCATGGTGGACTTACTCTACCACAGACCGACAGTCCGAGTCCGCACTGGTAAATTGATCTCTGACACCGTCCGTGTCTGCAGAGGCACCAGACAGGGCTGCCCCCTGTCGCCCCTGTTATTCTCACTAGCAATGGAGCCACTAGCTACGATTCTCCTGTCGCGAGGGGACGAATGGGGGATCCCGCTAGCGGACGGTCTCCATGTAGTTTCACTGTATGCGGACGACCTGCTCCTATACGTCCGGGATCTGACGGCAATCCCGGATTACCTCGCAGACGTTTTCCAAGTCTTTGAGGAAATGTCGGGCCTACGGGTCAATTGGTCTAAATCGGGAGCTTACTCCTTCAACCCGGACACACCTGAAGCCGACATACACCTCGGCGGAGCAAGGCTGCAGTGGCACCCCACCACATTCCGCTATCTGGGCATACATATATATCGGAATCCAACAGACATCCTAGACGGAAACCCGATGAGAGCGATTGCCTCTATCCGCACCCAGATTGGCTTTTGGAAGACCTTACCCCTAAACGTGCCTAGCCGTGTAGCACTAGCCAAGATGATAGTCCTGCCGCGACTATTGTACTACTTCTCCAATATTCCAACTTATGTCCCCACTAAAATATTTCGGGACATTGAGGCGCTGCTTCGTGGCCTCATCTGGAATAAGGGCCGACCCCGTGTAGCCCTGGCCAAATTATATATACCTGCCGCCTTGGGAAGCCTGGCGATTCCCAACATGGAATTGTATTAGTTGGCGGCGCAACTGCAGTGGGTGTCGGGATGGCTTAGTGGCAAGAACCTAGAAGACACAGCCTCGGATATCACTGCCTGGACCCAGGCGCAGATCTGCGCATTATTCCACCCCCTGGCACAACCCCCTTGTCCTTCCCAGCTACACCTAGTGGTGGCACGCAAGTGCTTCCTCCGCTGCTTGCGCCTCACCCGGACCACGACTCTATATGCTCCGATAATCCCTCTCCAGGGTACCTCTCGGGCAACGGGTGCATTGACGGAGACCCAGTTGGCAAGCTGGACACGAGCGGGAGTGGAGACACTGGGTGACCTCTACGCCGAGGGCGAGCTACTCTCTTTTGAGAACCTCGCCGCCAACACGGAACTTCCTGCCGGACAATTCCTACTGCATGCAGCTATAGTTCGCACACTGACCACCCCATGGGGAGATATCACGGAGGAACCACCGATGCATCAATTCATGCAATATCTACATGTCATGGGCAACGGCTCCCATGTTATACACTGGCTGGCGCAGGCCCTCTTGGCACACACGCAACCTTCACTCGCGCAATTGAGGGAGAGATGGGCGACTGACAGAGGTAGAGAGTGGACGGACAAAGAGTGGGAGAGAATATTGCTGGGACCGACCAATATTCCACACAACCCCCGTTTTAAGCTTATCCAGCTGTACATTCTACATCGGGCTTATCTCACACCTGACAAAATCAACAGATACTTCTCCCTCACAGATACAGCCTGCCAGCGCTGCTCTCTAGTGGGAGCGGATCTATTACACATGCTTTGGCATTGCCCCAATATTCAATCGTACTGGGAAGAGGTCACAGCTACGCTTACACAATGCACCAGCGAATGTGTGCCACACACATGGGAAGCCTGTATACTGGGGCTTTACAAACACACAAAGTTGAACAAGGTGCCGACACGGTTTTGGGACATGGGTCTCATTACAGCCAAACGCCTACTCACCAAACATTGGAAGGCTGCTACCCCCCGCACATCCGGCACTGGCACACATCCTTCACTAATTGGGCACGGGCAGAGAGTGCAGTGCTCTGCCGGGAGGAAACAGCGGGCCTCCGAAAGTTCCCTATTGCGCAGACTTGGCATGCTTTCCTTAATTCCTTTCAGCGCACTTGCCAGGAACGTGAGGCGCACTGAGATGACGAGACTAGCCTCTGCTGCACAGACACGAGACGTACCGGAACTCTATGATCCTCGCCACCCCCCCCTCTGTCCCCCGTTTTCGCGCCCCCCCCCCCCCATGTCTGGCTGCCACTACACCCATGCCATTACTAACACTTTGGCTTCTCGCTCACCCGCTATGGCCGCAAGCGCACCACACTGCGCCCACGCCCACGTGCTCACTCTCCCCCTGATTACTCTCGCCACCCGCCCCGCCAACAATGACAGCTCGCTGCTATACCCCCCACCCCCCCGGGCTCGCTAACTACAGACCTCTCATCGCATACCACGCCGACAACACTGCAGTTCTCTCACTCCCGCCCCGCTATTACTCCACAGTTGCGCCTATACCTATTGTTGTTTACTCATTGGTCATGTTCCATGACCGAACCCTATATTGCCATAGACAGCGACATTCCATATACAGTAACATTGCTACGGGACAACGCATGCCCTACGGCATGATGCACTCCTGATGAGACAACATCAGGCCCTCCCCTGTACACGCGCACTGCGCGCCGTGGTGAGGACGAATCCCACTCCCTCCCTGACGCTGAAGGACTGACCAGGGGAACAAACTTGCGCCATTGCTGAGCGCACCCTCATGACTACTACTGAGAGACGCCATGAGTATTAGGCTGACGACTATCCCAGCCCTGACTGTAATATCCATGCTCTGCCGTTCACAGCGATGCGAACTAATTTCCTTGCATTAGTGAGCTATATTATTACTCACGCGCTCACTTCATAGCGACCCTCCACATACAGAACTTTCAATCCCTCGGCAACCTATCCACACCAGACCTAGTACTTACCTCTGACCCGGCACACACTTTGTGGATATAGGTTGCTGCCCGGATATTACAAAGGTCACGGACGCGCTGACGAGACTACATGACTTATTGCAGAAAATGGGAAAATGTATGCACCTATTTCTCCATTGAGCTACGTGCTATAAAAATGTATGCACCTATTTCTCCATTGAGCTACGTGCTATACCATGTCCGCATGTTCTCCTTACGCTACGCCGCCGGACCCCCGGGTTGTCGGCTGAATGGCTGTGTCACGGCCGGCCCTATGGGTTGTAGGCTAAATGCTGTGTGAATACGAAATGGACTGTCTAGAACAATAAAGGTCTTTAAAAAAAAAAAATGTTGGTTAATAAGGCACAGAAACAATTTTTTTTTGAAAATTTGTTTATTTGCATAGTAAGTAGAGCAACAGTATGGTACAGTTGGTATACAAGAAATCGCATAGTAATACGGTCTTTGCGGTACAATGATATCAAGTGCAATATAAATTTTCTATTTTTGTTGCATTGCAGTTAACTAAACAGAACCCCCAAGAAAACCCCCTACCCGCCACCCTTTGTAAACCCACCCTAGGCACTCATATTTCGTAGTTGCAGACATCCATTGGTATTTGGCTATGCCCAAAAACAGCTCTTTCCTAATATGCTATTCTGTACAACCAGTCAGTGACAAACAAAAAACTGTGTGGGTTTCCCATTGCTGTGTTGAGGTGCACCAAGCACGTCCGTAGCATGTTGTGGTTTATTGAGGACGGCTCACAGTTCAATCTGTAGACAACGAGACAGTAGACTCATCATCCCCCCCCCCCCCCGTCTCAAAAATCCCTAGTATGGCAAACCAGTCTAGCGAGATCGGCGTCTTCCTGAGGCCCCTACGTTCCTCGCGTTGTAGCGCTTCCCCCTCTGCCCTGCCCCATCGTATAACCTCTGTCTTCCACATGTCCGGGTCAGGTGGTTTGGGCGATTTCCACCTCATGGTTATTGCACGTTTCGCAAGTAGCATGGCCATATCAGTGAAACGTGTCGACACACTTCTTTTACGCGTCACTGGTCCTAGCCCCAGTATTGCATGTTCTAAGGTGTGTGTTCTAAGGTGTGTGCTAGTAGGTGTTGGTCCAGTAATAGCCCAATTTTGGGCAGTCCCATAGCATGTGTATCAGTGACGCATCATCTGCTCTGCATCGGGGGCAGGTGTCATCAGTGTCAGGGAACATAGTGTGTGTATACGGCGTGGCGTGAGATACGCCCGGTGCAAGACCATCAATTGAATAAACTTGAACTTCGGGTTTCTAGCCACTTTTTTGGGAAATTGAAGGATATGCTCCCATTCTTTATCCCTGAGTGGCCTTCCTATGTCGCCCTCCCATTTGGCCTTGCGGGGCAATAATGAGATCGCCCTCCCCGTTCTGATACCAGCAGTAAGCCATCTGGTCAGGTGGCTTCCCGTTCCCATGAGGTACTGCATTGTTAGCAATGGGTTTGTGGGTGGCTCTTCGCCATCTCGCGCCCACATCGCTGTCACGTAGTGACGTAAACCAGCATGTAGGAGGAACGATCCTCCCGGGAAGTTATGTGTGGCCCTGAAGTCCTCAAAGGACAACATGCGTCCATCTATGAAGAGGTCCCCAATTTGCGTTACCCCTGCGGCGTGCCATGGTGCGAGCTTGAGGGCCGAGAGCGTTCCCGATTCCAGTGGGATACCTAGTAGTGGAGTTGTAGGGGAGTATGAAGTCGTGGGGGTCATGTATTTTACCGCTTTCCGCCAATATTGTACGGCAAGTCGGAGAAGAGGAGGAATGTCCCTAGGTAGCTCCGATCGGGGCAAAAGCAAGATATGAATTTTCCCCTTGGAACGATCCTCCTCCGTCATGTCGATTTCATGTAGGTTTCGGCCTGCCAGCCAGTAGGCCAGCCATTGCAGCTGACAGGCAAAATTATAGGCTCGGAAGTCCGGTGCTCCCATACCCACAGCCCCAGAGGTAAGCTGTAGCTTAGCAAGTCCTATGCGTCTCCGCCCCGATCCCCATATGAGCTCTGTTAGTAGTGTATCCAGTGCCCTGAACGTTGAAGCTGGAATCAGGAATGGTAAGTTAGTGAAATAGTAAATGAGTCGGGGAAGCACCACCATCTTGGAGACTGCCACTCTACCTGCCACCGATAAAGGCAGCGACAACCAGAATTGTATCTGTGATTTGAGTGCCCTCATTGCCCTGCCCAGATTGCCGTCTATCATTTCCTCGGCACCTTTGTAGATTTGGATCCCAAGGTAGCGGAAAGTTGTGTCCGCCATTTGAAAGGTGTAAGGCGGAAAAAGCAGTGATGCAGATGGGCCAGTGGCAGCAAAGCAGTACCCATACGACTTGGGTTCGCTTATCGTGAGGCCCGATGATAACCGGTATTCCTCAAATAGTTTGGGTATAGGGTCTAGGTCACCCCTCAGATCACGGAGGTATAGGATGATATCGTCAGCATAGGCGGACACCACGTGCGTCGTCCCGCCTCTCTGAATGCCACGGTGGGAAGACACCATCCGGAGCTTACAAAGTAGCAAATCGAGCGCCAGGATAAATAAGAGCGGGGAAAGTGGGCACCCCTGCCTGGTACCCTTTGCAATGGCCAAGGGCTCTGAGATGCATCTGGACGTACGCACCCGCGCCGTGGGGCGGGTATATAGCAACCTGACACATGCAATATATTCTGGAGGCATCCCGAATTTTGCAAATGTAGCAAACATGAAATCCCATCTGAGGGAGTCGAAGGCCTGTTTTAGGTCTAGTGAAATACAGCCCTCAGTGCTTAGATCTGCCTGGTCTCGTAGCATTAGTTGGGCTAGCCTCCGGAGGTTCATTGCTGTGCTCCTACCAGGTACAAACCCGCACTGGTCGGGGTGGATCAGTTGGGGGATGTACTGCGCCAGTCTCGTTGCCAGTACCTTGCTCAGTATCTTATAGTCAGTATTAAGGAGAGACAAGGCTATGTAGTGAGCTAGGTGCATCCCGTCTCTGCCCGCTTTAAAAGGGAAGTTATCAAGGCTTGGAGGGCTGATTGTGGCAGGGAGTTGGCCCGTAGTGCCTCTTGGTAGATGATTTGTAGGCGTGGGGCGAGTAGGTCAATAAATGTCTCATAAAATTCTACCGGTAAGCCGTCCGTCCCAGGAGTTTTATTCCTCGGGAGAGCGTGTATTGCCTGTCTAATCTCTGCTATGGTGATATTACGTTTCAGGTCGTCTCGTTGTCCGCCAGTGAGTTGGGGCAGATCTAAGTCCCCCATGAAGTTCTCCAGTGCCGTTTGTGAAAGACGCTGGTGCGGGCCATATAGTGTGGTGTAGTAGTTCTTGAATGCAGTGTTGACTCTCAATTGAGTCGAGGCCGTCGAACCTTCTTGGTCTATAATTTCCAAGATTGGGAGGTGTGTCGGGGAGTCTCGTATAATGCGGGCTAACAGTGGGCCTGACCGATCAGCCTGTGTGTGCAGTCTGTTAGTGTATTCGTGGTAGTCCAGTAATCTCAGGTCTTCAAGTAGCTCAGCATGCCTTATGTGTGCTTCCTGTAGTGGCGTAAAGTGCAGGTTTGTGCCCACTGCTTCGTGCTCTAGCATTGCCAGTCTACCCAAGGCACAGAAACTATTAGAGATGGGAAAGGGGTGTGGGGAAGAAAAAAGTCCCTAAAATGTGTGGAAGGAGATAGGACAAAAAAAGCTAGTGTCAGACCGGTCTATGCATCCCAGGACCAATGTGATGTAAACATAAATGCAGAAACAGCAATATCCTTGGCTTGAAAGGCTTTTGAAGGATCAATTCAACCATCTCCCAAATGTCAAGTCTGTGGTATCCCGAGCAAGAACAAAGGCACAATTGTTTACAAGTGAGTGTCCAATAAAGGGGTCAAGTCCACACTTCTACTTTCTCTTCTTTCTTCATTTTTTCATAGCAGCATCCATGTAGATCCTAGCCAACACGTGTTTTGTCTAAAAGCGGTATACACAAAAGACTTCCTCAGGGCAATTGAAATAAGAAATATTCTTACACCGCAATCAATGATCCATATCGCTTAATAGATAATCATGTAAGGTAAAATAATCTCCAAAGGTTTATATCCAAGTTCAAATTAGAGCTCCAATGTAAGCAAGCAATAAAGTAAAACCCCACGTAAGGGGCTTAGGTCTCAAGGTCCTGAGATCGTAAGTGTAGCACAAAGTATTAACCAACTCGAGAAACCGGCGTCATGTCATTTTTGAAAATACTTGTGGAAATAGATTGGACAGAAATTATTCACCATATATGGTTTTCACAAGTCCATATCATATTCTAACAAAGGGACTATCCCTGTGTGGACCCAGATTGGAACACAGTAAGCTCTTAGGGTAGTTACAGAAAGCCACTGTAATTAAATGTAACTGGTCTCCAAACCCATTACCTCCCGATTTATGCATATTGACTCAAAAGAAGACCAATGAGTGCCACACACCCTCATATGCTAGTTGTAACTGAAGAAACCAAGCTCTAGGACAGACCTAATCACTAGAGCCCAATCGCTTCGTTACCACTGTCAACTTCAGTTGTTTGTAAGAGTGGGTTGAAAGGAACGGTCTCCACAGAAAATGTATCTACTCATAACATCCACTTAAATCTTACTGCCAGTTGATCTGGCGATGGGAACCATTTCTGGCGATGCCAGAAGGGACTGCCAAAATCTTACATGAATTTCCATTCAGACCACTGGCATCTGCAGAGGTAGGGCTTGAGAGGTACCACTATTTGAAGGCACCCTGAACCTACTAGGTGACCACAAGTACCACCTCAGAATCCAAGAGGGTGAGTGTGGGGTGAGGAGGGGTGATGTCATAACCATAGCTTAGCTGAAGATACGCTATTACTATTAAATGAAATTTAAATGAAATGAAATTTCAATTTGTAAAGCGCACTAATACCGGAGGGAGTCTAGGCGCAAAATAATCTACCAGGAGGCTACCCAGAGATGGGACGCCTGGGTTATTGAGCTCATGCTAGTTGATAAACAGCCAGGTTTTTAAAAGTTTGCGAAAAGCCAGGAAATTGCTTTCCTTCTTAAGTGCCAGTGGTAGAGAGTTCCACAAGCTAACAGTGCCTGCAATGAAACTTCTCACCCACCCCTCCCTGCAGGTGGCAGTTTTTGCCTTTTCAATTGCAAGATTAGAGGGTGCCGCTGATTTGAGATGCCTTTCTGGGACGTACCACCTAAATCTGTGTGAAAAATAGTGGGAGCCACGACCGTGTAGGGCTTTAAAGGCGATACAAAGTGCCTTAAATTCATTCTGCCTCTTGACAGGTAGCCAGTGCAGAATTGGCAGGGCATAAGCTACTGACTGATGTTTCAGGATGGCTTGCTGCTGAACTTCACAGGACCCGAATTTTGTTTAGGAATCTTAATTGAATATTAAGGAATGGACCACTGCAATAATACATTTTTGACAGAATGAGTGCTGAGACCACAGCTTTCTGAAGCTCTAACGGAATAAAAGGTGGTACTTTCCTGAAAGTTTTAATCATTAAAAAGGAGGTGATGGCATGTATTTGACCTTCGAAGGACAGTCTGGAGTTGAAGTACATTATTACCTTGGTGACTAGGTTGGGAATTTCTCCCAGCTCCTGCGGCCACTAGCATGGTGTCCAAAAGGAGGTATCACATCCAAATAAAAACACCTCAGTTTTTCCTGTATTCAGCTTCAGACAGTTTTTGGACATCCAATTACCAACTTCCTGCATAGAAGTCGTGAAATCCGGACTTGGTTGTGGTTGGGTCCCAAGCAAAGAATGCCACGATTTGTGTGTTGTCGGCATATGATAACGCCTCAAAACCGAAAGACTTTATATGTCAGTTTGTTATCTTCAATGAACTGAGTTAGATCTATGTTCATCTCCTTCTCAACCATCTTGGGTGGAAAATGTAATTGTGAGATTGGCCTATAGTTGTTGGGGTCTTTATTATCTAGATTTGATTTCTTCAGCAGCGGTAAAATGGATGCCCTTTTCCACTGAATTGGATAATACCCATCTGAAAACATTCTCTTAAAGATATCTTAGCTGGCTGTAACATTAGGAACCGAATGGAGGACAATTGGAGGACACGGGTCCCAGGACACGGGTCCCAGGGTGATCCAGATCTTGTCTAGTTAAAAATAGTCGTGACCAGTGATTCCGAAATGGGATTAAAAATGTCAAAAAAGGGGGTAGCGACTGCTGGGATAACTGTGCAATTTAAGCCCTCGAAGTAGAGGGAGTAGGAACCTCTATACGCACTCCCGGCGCTCGGTGGGTGGAGGAAAAGGTGTAAGAGGCTTTTGACTGGCAAAAACCTGCTAGCAAATTGAGGAATTCTGGATCTACTCTAGTGTTTTCCTGTACAGGGAGTTCACTCTGCTTCTGGACTGTAGAACAGAGCTCTTTCGGAGAGTTGAGAAAGGTCCTGATTTAAGTGGAGGAATAAATTTTTTTAGCAGTTAACATTTTTATTTTGTACTCCAAGGTGGCTTTTTTGTCAGAGGACTTGTCCTCATGATTGTAAATGAGTGCACCATTTCCTTTAAAGTCTCCGGCATATTGGTTTCTGTTGTCTCAGACTATTGTCAAACCATGGCTCGAAAGGAGAGGTCCTTTTATTGGTTACGGTTTTTATAGGAGCGTGGATATTTGTATTAGTAATAATCCAATTATGGTAGATGTTAGTGGACTTATCCTATGGAAGTCTGCCCCCAGTTATGGAGTCAGGAAATACACCTCAAACCAGCGTGCTGTGGCCAATGCTTTTGTTATCCGACAAAGCCCTGGTAGCATCTCCTTCAGGTTTAATACTCTTGCATAAGAGAGAAAAACTACCCATTTGAGTGTTCTGAAATTTGCCAAAAAAAATCCAGATCATGTATTGGTAGGTAGGAATTTAAGTCCAGTATAACTCGTGTCCTAGCGTAATCATAACTTGCGCCCCGCCATGCTTAGATTTTTCATCATTAATGTCATTGCAAATGCTGCAGTGATATTATCAATGATGTCTTAGATCTCATGAGTGATGTTATAAAATATTACTTCACTTTAAAAAACACTAGGTTAAAGTAATGATATAGTTAATGAAGTGTTCAGTAACAAGGTAACGTTTTAAACTCTAGAACTCGTGCCCTAGAACTATAACTTGCGCCCTTGCCATCCACTGCTAATTACCCCACATAGTACTATACGTGAAGCCAAACCCCGCCACGCACAGCCTTTGGCCGCGCGTGCCAGTGGGTTGGCCTCGCCCATGTCCAGGCCCTGTGCGCAACCCTCCCAAGGCAAGGGCCTTTCGCAGCGGCGGGTTGGCCGCAGGGCCTGGACGCAAGGCAGACAATCCCCTGCTGCACAGGGCCACCCTGTGCACAACCCTCCCAAGGCAAGGGCCTTTCACCGTGCGCAGCAGGGGATTGGATGCAGAGCCTGGATGAAAGGCAACCAACCCCCTGCTATACAGGGCCTGTGCAGCAGGGGGGTTGGCAACAGGCCAGGCCCTATGGCCAGCCCCCTGCATGCAGCCAACCGCTTGCCGAGTACGGCCTTCGTCTGTGCGCAGTGGGGGGTTGGCTACAAGGCCTGGCTGCAGCAACCCACCTGAAGGTAGAACCTCCCCCCCCCCCTCCCCCAACCCCTCCATCCCTCCCATCCAGCTGCCATGAACAGGCTTTGGCAATGTGGCATAGGGTTGGCTCCAGAGACCACATCCCTCGGGCCAAAATGTATTCAGGGGAGGGTGGCATGCAGTCCTCCTACCAAACCCTTAATAGGCTACATGGATCTCCATCCCCCGGGTCCAAATTCATCGAAAAAGGAGAAGGAGGCAGCATAGCCCCCTTCCCCTCTACCCGAGCCTTTATAGGTTCTGGGGACCCTAACCTCCAGGGCTGAACTGTAAGGGGAAGGGGGCATGCTGCCCCTTTCCTATGCCCTGGGGCCAAAGCTTAGTAAAACAGGGCGGGGCATGCAGCTCCCCTCCCCAAGCCTTCTTGAGCCCTGGGGACTGCCTTTTCCGGAAACAAACATAACAAAGAACCCTATTAGACCCAAGGACCCCATCCACTGGGACCATAATAAAAGGGGAGGCAAGTTTATTTTGGCCCCTGGGACCACATCCTACAGGGACCGCATCAACTATAGGTGGGTGCCCCAGTGCCCACCTGGGTGTATCCACCGACCAACATGTTGGGCCTTGCAGGGGGAGCCCCAGGGCCTCCGCCAGTTCTCTTTATGGTGCGGAAGCCAGCAATGCTCACTTTAGGAGGGAGCAGCTGCTTTTTGAATACTCCCTCCATGCGGGAGCAATTTGGGTTTTATTTCGGAAACCGTACCCAAGACAGCGGGAGTATTTTAAATCTCCTGTTAGGCAGGAGTAGACTTACTGTTTGCTCCCGTTTGGCAGGAGATTTAAAAAAGCACCCTCCAGACAAGAGTAACCGCATTTATCCCTGCCCACTTTGTTGTTTTGCATTTTTTTAAGACTTGGGACTGACTCCTGAGTCCTAAGATGACTGCTACGACATGCTGGTTGATGTGGTGGCAGCCCAATCAGATCGCAGTAGGAGATCTGTTGGATATGCAGAGGCTCTGCGTCCCTAGTGCTGCATTTTGTTTTTTTTAGCATGATTTGCTTTAAAATTACTGAACGGATTTACACCAAATCACATCAAGCATCCCTGACAACACAGGAGTGGAGAGGATGTGGCACAGCGACCAGAGCTGCTGACTCGAGAGCTGGGGATCCCAGTTCAAGTCTCGCGGGCTCCATGCAACAGCCTGTGATTCTATGCAAATTATTTCATTTCTCCGGGTGATACATTGTTATAATATAAATATGCTGGAAGAGTAAAAGGCAAAACTTTATGAAAATATAGTTTCACTAAGGCACATCTTAATGGTATTTCAGCAGTGGGAAACTGAAAAGAGAAGCAGACGCGGAACAAGCATTTGGTAAATGCAGGAAAGTATGCTACAGCCAAAAGAAATGGAGGAAAGGTAAGTGGCATGCACAGGAACCAATGAGAAGCCAGGAAAGAGAGGAGGCATAATGTAAGGCACTTTTAAGTTTATATTAAAAATAGATTTCTCACAGCGGACGCGCTCAGCAGGCAAAACCTAAATTAATGGGGAAAACACGTCCCCTGTCGTCGTCCCCCGTCCCTCCCCCTCCCCCCTTTTTCTCAGCACCTGCCTGACGGATCACCCCAAAGCTTTCCATGCATAAACTAGTCAAAGAGTAGCACATTTCGTGGAGATGTGTCAAACGGCGCCAAAGTTATTAGGTACACAAAAAATGCTTTCCCTATGTAAACGCGATCCTAACTATAATTACCCAGTGGCGACTGCCAATGGTAAATATAAATATATATTTTTGTGGAGAGCAAATTCCCCAAATATTCATTTTCAAACTGTTCTACAGGTTGATAAAATGGTACTTTACACTTTTTCAGATGTGAAATAGTTGCGACGATTTTTTAAATGTATTTATTTTTTTCAACCAGAGTTTCACTATGTAACAGCTCTGCCATCTTGTGGTATTTAAGAAGAATACACCGCAGGCTGCTGAGCGTCTGAATAATACTGAAAGTGATATACTTTTTTTTGATGATAGTCATTTTAGCACAGGGATGTAAAATCACCGGGGGTTTGGGAGGGATTTTAAAATACCATAACGTGTGCACAGTCAAAACATACAGTGCATACATGAGCAAACATACAGAGCAGGTTCGGAACAGCCCGTAGCAGTGCAAGCTTCCCTCGCATATAGAACTTGTTTGTCGCTGTGTGGAGTGACCAGTAACATTGAACATTCAATTTATATATATATATTGTCCATTGGAACTGAGATACCTGGGGGCCATAACATGGATGCAGAATAGTTTGTTCATTGATGATGGGGAAATTATGTCACTTACACATTTAGGAATGAAAAGGAAATTGTCCTTATAACTTTTCTAATTGTACAAATATATTCTATCCTCTCTCTCCCTTCTCTGGACTGGAGACATTATTCCAATCTTGTTGAATTACTTGTGGAGTATCCTCTCAAATTTGATTTTTGAAAGAATTGAGTCCAAAGGATTTTCTATTTTTAATCACAGAGCACGACACTTTATATATGAGACACTTTAAGAGTTGATTGTATTTTAAAGATATAACGCAGGTTGTATTATTTATACTGCACCATGCACTTTATGTAAAATATATTGCACCTTATTGGAACAAAAAAATCTCAAATGTTAAGAATTAAGATTCCATTGTGACGTAGTTGCGTCATGTATAAAGCAATACACACTAAGTGCAGTGAATAGATAGGTTTTCCAGTCAAAAAGAATATTTATGCACTTTATGTAAATAAGAATATCAAATATGGTTAATTGACAACTGTAAGGGGTATTAGAAAAGTATGATACCACGCAGCATTACATTATGGATTAGGGGAAAGAATTCTTTTAGATAATGGAGGCTGTACTATTAACACTGCACCATGCACTTTATCTAAACATATTGCACCTTATTTAAACAGATATTTGAATTTCATTGTGAGGTAATCGCGATACGCACAAAGCAATATGCACTTTAAATGCAGTGAATAGATATGTTTTTCTGCCAAAATGTATGATTATGCACTTAATGGAAATAAGAAGTTGAAACATGGTCATTGCTTCACAACTGTAAGGGGTATTAGAAAGGCATGATACCATGCAATATTATGCTATGGATCAGGCAAAAATAATTTACCCTTTAAGACCATCATAATTCTGCACTGTGTCCTCCACATAGAGCTAAAAGTACAAGTTACTTACCTTCAGTAACGATGTATCTGGTAGAGACGATTCTAGCCGCATATTCCTTCACGTAGAATTATCCCCAGGTGTGAGACTGGATCCGAAAAATCTTTGCCACAGCATCCCTGCGCGCCGAGGGGACGGCATCAAACGACTCCGCCCAGATGTCACTCGCAAACATGACGTCATCGAGGTCACATAAGTCCAGCCCTGGCACGCCTATGCCAGTTTTCTTCGGAGAGTTTTTCCGCGCTGCAACGCGGAGCCATCAGACAAAACTGTGAGAGTAGAGGAACAGTGTGCGAAAAAAAAAAAAGGGAATGGTGGAGAACAACACCATAAGGAGCAGTGCCAACACTGCAGTACCAAAGGCAGGGAAAAAAGTAAAGAACACAGTTCTGAACAGCCACCCTGCCAGTACAAAGATAGCACCCCCCTTGGCGGCAAAAACACATGAAAAGTGTTATGACAACAGAAAACAGGACCACAACCCCAACCAGTATAATGAAGAGCAACCAATCAGGGACAACAAGGCACAAGACCCCAAGACAGCCCCACCTACAGAGTGACAACCCCTTTAAGGAACAAGGACAGAGGCCCTGCCAAAATACCCCAACCTAGAGGGTAGCAGAGGGGCCAGAATACCTAGCAATGAAAGGGGAAGAGAGGGCGGCCCAACCAAGGGCAACTAGAACACAAAGGCACAGAAGTACCTACAAACAGATCCCCCAAAGCGCCAAAAGGGGAGGAAGGAACAAATAAACAGGACGAACATCCTGCCAGAAAAGAATGACAGAACGCACGCACTTAAGACATAGCCTCCCACAGGGAGGCGAATGCAAAAGACCAAGCCAAACGGCCCTCACAGAAATGGGAGGAAGGGTGGGCCATCAAGGAATCTGCGACTAGAATCGTCTCTACCAGATACATCGTTACCGAAGGTAAGTAACTCGTACAACTGATAGAGACTACTAGCCACAGATTCCTTCACGTAGAATAGATACCGTGGCCATATCCAGGGGGAAGGAGTGTCTGCGAGAGGACCCCACGAGCCTGGTCATAACAGAGGGTCCCACAGGGGCAGAGTCCCAAAGACAGGACGAGGATCCCTGTCCCCCAGGTAAGGGGAAACCCCGCAAGCAGAAGACCACCAATCCCAAAGGGGATGTGGGGAAAAGAAGAGAAGAGGTAGCCCGTCCTCACCCATCAGAGGAAACAAGGGAAGGCGTAAGGAGGCTAAGGCACCTCACGCCCATACAAGGCAACAAAACCTCTGCCAAAGACCAAGGCAAGAAAGAGGTGCACCGAAGGAGAAGAGCAACTTTGAGACTCCAAGGAGAAGAGGCAGAGCAAAGGCAACCCCCCCACCCACCCCACACCGGAAACACACCCAGTGAAGAGGGCAGCCGAGCCTAACACAGCCAGAGGGCAAGACCAGACAGCAGGGTGCCACCAGTATCAAGCAGGCAGTAGCCAAAAAGGGCAGCTCAAGGTCACCCAGGAAGAACCGTCCAGCGCCCCGAAGGGACAGACTGCGCCAGAAAAGGAACAAGAACTCGGGGACCAACTCATCCCACAGGAAGGAGGGGCAGAACCGAGCGCAAGGCCCACTGGAAGGAACGGACAAGACAAGGATGACTGTCCCACCAAAGCGCCAAGAAGGCACAATGGTGCAGAGAAAACAGTAGGTCAGCACCAGCAAGTACAGCCAGACGCTGAGAGCACCGCAGAAGGATGTGCTCATGTGTTCATTGTCCGATGTTTAATCATTAGCTTGGTCTCTCATGCTCTTGTCTTTGGTTTCTGGTTGCGCTGGGACACCTCGTTGCTGAGGCAGCCATGCGCATTACAAATCTTAAATAAATAAATAAGGATGTGCTCAGGACAAGCCAGACGTCAGCTGAAGCCCATGCCATCAGCAAGAGGATTGCATCTGTAACATACCTTAACGCCACGGAGAACAGAGACCCGAAGTCGATCACAACTCCCCAGCGCATAACAAAGCTGTATAACAGCTACCTCTGCCCCACATAGGGCATGTTACGTCCCAAAACATGGGAACCTCTTAGGAAAAAACTTCCGCAGCAGAGGACAACAGAAAATACATGCGGAGAAACCCACAGAAGGCTTGTCAAACAGCCAAGGAGAAAAAACAGCAGGCCTAGTCTAAGGACCAGCATGGTGTAGAAAACCTAAAACAAAAACTAACAGTCAAGAAGGGCTGGCCAGCAGCCAACAAAACCACAGACCCAACAAGGAGGACTCGAGTAGCCACGAAGCATACAGAACACACAACTGGGGCGACCCGTCCCAACTGAAGAACACTTCCAAGAACTAGATCAACTCACCGATCACTGAAAGGGAGGGGGAGGAGGAGGAGGAGGAGGAGGAGGAGGAGGAGGACGGAGCCCCGCCAAGAACCTCTGACTAGCTGAGTCTGCAGGGGAGTGGAACAAAAGAGTAACATCGAAAGGAAGGTCCACCAGCTGTTCCCGAACGTTCTCCGGGAACACACTGTCCCGAAGCCAGGCATGGTGATGAAGGGCAACCGAAGAAGCCATGGCACGAACAAGCACCTCAGAGATGTCCAAAGTGGAGCGAAGAATAAACGATGCCAGCTCCCGGCCATCCAACACATGGTGCCTCAAATCAACACAGGAACCCTCCTGTGAAGCGGCAGACATAAGGGACCCCACCGAGTCCCACAAGCAAGAAGTGTCCCTAGCCAAAACACACAGCGTGTTCAGGGCCCGCAGAGATGCACTGGTTGAGGCGAACATATTACGCACCCAGGAATCCAGCCAGCGGGCCTCCTGTGACAGGGGAGACAACAGCAGCGGCAAAGAGGGAAAGGCTTGCTGCAAAATTGGGCTCCGGTAGAGGGATGGAGGGGATGACGCGCCGGATCATGCGGCCTTCTGCACCGCCACCGGATGGTGGCGGTGCAGAAGGTGTTGGGGCACCGGGTCCCGCATGGCGGGACGGCCCCAAGTCCCCGAAAGAGAAGAATGGAGTGAACCATCAAAGGGAAGCAGCAGCTCCCTGCCACCAGAGCCCTGATGGAGAACCTCCAGAAGATGATCCGCGGGGAAAAGGGTAGCTGGATCACCCATGCGCAAAATTCCCACAGCTGGGGAAACAGCACGAGCGTAGCCGCACCCGCCTCCGTAGGGCCCCGCGGAGGGGAAAGCAGCTCCTCGGTAGGCGACGGCTGCAAGCTAAGGCGCCATCCCCCAAGCCAACTGGGGGAAGGAAGGGCCAAGGCCGGAAAGAAGGAAGAGGGACTGAGGAGTGTGGGACCTGTGGCTCCTCTGGCGAAGACCGCAGCCGCGTAGACTGCGTGAAGCCGCCCTTAGATGACACCGAGGAAAAACCACGATGCGTCGGCCCGTCTCCGGGGAGAACGACACCAACAAGCGCCGAACCTCTGGAGAAGAGGCGTCCGAGGACAGAGTCAACGACCAGACGCCGTCCCGGCGCCGTAGAGTCCGCAATCTGAGGCAGGATTTAGTCATCCGATGCCAGGGGCGACGCCGGAGCGGCGAGGGAGCGGTGCCTGAAAGGCGCCGACCTGACCTCCGACGAGACAGCCGCCTGCCTGTAGGGACGAGAGGGACGAGGAGTCCCCCGCCAGCCTTGACCCATGACGGGGCGAGAGGGGCCCTCCGCCGACCCCTGTGGTGCCGCGGTCTGAAGGAGGGACCCCTGAAGGGCTGCACCCCAACGGCACCATATCCTTCTAACCCGGATCCAAGCCAGTCCGCGCCAGAGCCACCGGCGACGCCATGGAGGGCCCCGCACACTGCAAGGGATACGCTGATGTCCCAGGAGGGGAAGGAGAAGCCAGCGAGGCCTGCAAAGTCGCCGCATATGTCTCCATCTGGGCTCGCCCCCACACTGGAACACGGCGGATAGGGGGACGACACGCGGGGCCGCACCACCTGCGGAGAGCCCGTGCCCCGGACAGGGCGGGAACCAACCATCGGGGACAAAGTGCAACACTTACCAACAGGTGAGCGATGCTCCTGTGACCTCGGAGAGGGACGATGTCGATGAGGGAAGTATCGGGTTCGTGTACCCTCCGCAGGGGTCAGGCAGGGTGATGCCGCCGACCTGGACATGCGGGCCGAAAGAAGTTTTATCCGGCGCTCCCGCCGGGACTTCGGTTTCATCTGCTGGCACGCTTCACAATCAATGGAGTCGTGGTATTCCCCCAAACACCACATGCAGAAGGGGTGAGGATCTGTCAGGCATCCACAAGCCTGAAGATATTCGCACACTGTTCCCACCCACACACATGCAATAGTGTAAAGTTAAAAGGCCTAAACAGGCCCAGAGCACGATCCAGATCAGTGTTGCACGTGGAAAAGAAAAAAAAACTGACGTAGGCGCACCGGGGCACGACTTATGTGACCTCGCTGACGTCACGTACGCGGATGACGTCTGAGCGGAGTCGCGTGATGCCTTCCCCCCGGTGCGCAGGGATGCTGTGGCAAAGATTTTCTGGATCCAGTCTCACGCCTGGGGATAATTCTACGTGAAGGAATTTGCGGCTAGTAGTCTCTATCAGATACAGCTATGTAAGAAGAATAAGGATACACTCTTACACAGTTTTGGAGGACTTGTGACGATGACAAACATGTACCTCGCTTGATCTGGGAGAGTAATTGTCATCGTGTATAAGGTGCATTTCGTTATGCAAAAATGAAAAAATTAAAGAATAAAAAAATTGAAAAAAGAACAGAAGAGAAAGATCCAAGTTAAATACAACCTCAATCGAAAGTCTTTCCTCACTGAAAGAGTGATAGAGCAAGTTATTGATTGTACATAGGAATTTGTAAATAGTAACATGGTGGAAAAAATACTTTTGTTATGTGAAAACCATTGCGCTAGATGTTTAGGGGTCAAGGAAACCGAGAAAGGACCAAGAATAAAATCAAACACACCACGTAACCCGGTAAGATCGAGTAGAAGGCGTCACCCGAAACACGTCGGTCTGAGACACCATCTTATAGAACACTGTTGATTACTTTTGCACATAAAACTAATGGAATAAAAAAAAATTGATACAGATCTTACATCATGGATGCTGTCCTTCCTGGATTGTGACACTGTGTGAGGTGTTAGGAAGGCGGAACACCGAAAAGGATGGATATATATATATATATATATATATATATATATATATATATATATATATATATATATATATATATATATATATATATATATATATACATACATACATATATACATACATACACACAAATACATACATATACACACACACACACACACACACTCATACATACAAACACATACCTATATGTATTACACAGAAAATCATTTTTTGTTTTCTTAATAACTCTAGTGCTGGACGTCAAGCCTCTACAAAACTTTCCAGTAAAAATGTTCAACTGTTTTGGGTTTGGAATGTCATGCTTCTTACAGCTCCAGAAAGTAGGATCCCCAAAAACGAAGGGGGTTGGGGCTCATAAAAGTGACATTTACCATTTTTATTCCCATATGATTGTTTGCTCTCCAATACAGAAAGAATGCTGAATGGAATGGCACCAACTATGGCAAGAAAGTGGATATTTACTTAAGAGTTTAATAAATAGGTGAGCTTGAAAGGGTTAAATTGTAGGGACATCTGGGCTGTTAACATTTTAAAGAAATATTTAAATCTGGTCGGATAAGGGTACTTTACTTGCCCATAGATCATTTACGGCCCAGAAACTCTCATATTGGCTGTACGAAACTTGAAGATAAAAATGTGGAACCCATTACAAAACAAAGAAGAGCCAAAAAGGGGCAGCAGTAGAATTCTTTGCACCTCCGTCTTAGGCTGGGCGGTTGGCAATCCCAAAATAAAAACAAAAATAAAACAATTTTGTCACCAGGTTCTGTGACCCAAGGACTGGGTTTGCATCCCGTAGTGCAGCACCAGAAGTCAGCGAACCCTGGCCAAAGTAGAGCAAACCCACAGCAAGTGTCTTGGACTTCTACTACATCTTCTGTATGGTCTGCAGATCTAGTGGGAAATGCTAAACATGAGTGGGTATCAACTACATACATTTAAAATAGGCCCTAACATAGGGGCCGATTAGGATGGCGGACGGATCGCCACCGCCTCCGTCTGCCATCTGTGCCCGTCCGCCACCAATTTCCCCCCCGCCATATTACAATGGCAGGGGGCACCGCGGCAGACAGAAACACCGTCCGTCGCTTTTCTGCCCTGGTCGCCTTGCGGCCGGGGCGGAAAAGGGTTCATATGGCTGGCGGTGTCTTCCAGACACCGCCAGCCATATTACGATGGCCGGATGCAGATGCCTTTCCGTGGTGGCAATGCCGCCACGGAAAGGCATACTGGCGTTGCTTTGGCGGCCAGTTGCAGGCCCCCAGGGTGAAGGGGGCATGGGGGTGCACATGGGGGGTACCTATGGTACCCCCCTGCGTTTCACAGTACAACATGGCAGGCACCGCGCGGTGCCGGTCATGTTGTGCTGTGAAACGCACAACATGCATTTTTTACATTGCGGCAGACGGTGCTTTCAGCACCGTCCCCCGCAATGTTAAAAATGCAGGATTCACCCGCCACTGTGGCGGGTGCATCATAATTCGGGGCACTGTACCTCCGCCCTTTTGGCGGATGGTCCCTGCCCCAGACAGGATGGCAGACAGACTGTCCGTCCGCCATCTTAATCGACCCCTAAATTAGGTGGTTGAGCCAGGGATCGCGTGTACAGATTAAACAGGAAAGGAGGTAGGACAGGCGATACTTAGGTGTGTGAGGAAAAGGATGTCAAAGCAACCCCTTTCCCCTTGTCTGTGTCACTGGGACTAAGCCACGGCCCAGCTGAAGCTCTGTTCAGCTGCCCGGCTGCTGTATTTGTCCTGCATTGAATCCCACAGGCAGCCCCCACTGGGCCCTGCACCAACAGAAGGCCTGAAGTAACCTGGGCCTGCTCTTCCTTTGGCAAGCTGTTGTGCATTCCACAGCGAAAGAGGTTTGAGGACATCTATTGAACACCTCACACACCACAGTAGTGATGGAGAGGACTACCCAGGTTGGTCTCTTGACTAGGTAGTTGGACCCGGGGACCTCAGCTGTCCACTCAGAGCCCATCTTATCCTTGGCACTGGCCACTACATGCCAGCTCACATTCAGAGCCTCTGTATCTCCACTGTAAACCATCTTTAACTTTAAGAGGTACAAAGATTTGGCTAGAAGGTTTTAAGATCCTCCATTTTGATTAACCAGATCCATGCAGCTTTATCTTAAACACACTGTTGCAACTCCTAGCTTTTGTATCATGCCAGGATACCCCTGCGGGAGATAGTGTACTTTACACATACACAATGCTAGGAAATTTTCTTTGAACTTTCAGAGGCTGTGATCAATAGTTTCACAAGCATTAAATAGTATCTAGTGTTGAGAAGTGGGCCCTACTGTTAAAACTATATGGTCTTCTAACACCTGTTCCATAGCTGCCAAGGTTTCGAATTGCTATGTGTGACATTGTCATATTTTCAGAGTAATTATGAGTGACATTACAATGACTATGAGTGACACTTTCTCGAGAGCAAAATAAAGCAATGAAGCCAGGGAAAACATTTAAATATCACAAATGACCCCCATTCGAACAACGAGAAACCCTGAGAAGATCCTAAAACTTCTGTAAAGCACTAGAAATGGAAGGGCACTACCCAGACACAGACTCTACATCAGAGGGCAGGCAGGCACAGAAGCTGCTAAGAAGATGATCTCATTGATCTGCTCATTCAGGACCTGCACTAGCCTAAAAAAAGCAACGTTTATAGCATAGCAAGGGCAACTATGAGCTTATACCATCACTGTCTCTAGTTTCTAATGCAATAAGGTAAAAAAGAATGCTCGGAAGAGCCAGCGCAAAACCTGGAGCTGTTTTGCTCTAAACATGCGACAGTCCAAATAAATGAACAAATGCAAATTGCACAAAGTTATAAAGAAAAGTCCTATAAACAGTTGGACATTATATTATACTACTTTTACACATATTCAAAGAATGTTTTTATTTATGACCCGTTGTGGTCACGTACTGAGCCCTTTCAAAACAGAAAACAATTCCTTTTTTTGAAAATGTAGATTTTGTTAAAGATTTGTTATATAAATCCGTCACTGCAAATGGACTAGCTGCTACCTTGATTATTTTAACAATATATAGATGCAGAATAGAATGCAAACGAGGGTCGTGGATGTTACAAGAGTATTTATACTTGTGTGGTGAAGACCTTTGTTCTTCGCCACCTGTGTTGCTGGGTGTTAGACCTGTCTGGCTTTTTGCGTAGTCCCTCCAATTTATTATTTATTTTGTCCCCTTTTTGCCCCTCATACCCTTAATAATTTTTGTGTCCACTAGTTTTTAAAGGTGTTGGCCAAGGGGATAGGTGTTCTTTTGTCCCTCATAGTTTTTCACCTTAGGCCCAGAGGCCTGTTCTGTCAGGAAACTGCTGTAATTCACAAAATGGAGGGCCTTAACTGTTTCCAACTGCCACATCTTAGACAACCCCATAGGATAACCTTAGGCCTTCCAGAACCTTCTGGACTCTGTGGGGGTTGTCTATAAAAGGGCAGGGGTTGAGCAGCCATTTTGTCTACCTGTGAGAGTCAGCTGGAGGACAGGCTATCTTGGAAGGTGGGGAGAGACTAGTGCGAGGGTTGATCTCCTGGTCTGGGAAGCAGCCTAATTAATCCACCCCTCTACTCCTCCTTTGGGATCCTTGTCTTGTCCCCGCTGTGGATGTTTAAGGGAGACCCTGGGCGCCTGACTGACCCCTAGCTTCAAAATAGTGGGGTGTACACAGGAGAAGGAGACTGTGGCGCTGCGGAGCGCAGTCCTCTGCCCAGTGAAAAAGACTCAGGAAGAATAACCCTCATCCCTAGACATCAACTTCCATTCAGGCTTGAATAGTAAAAGGACTTTGCGAAGTGGGGAAGTGGGAGCTGAGGTACAAAATCGAACCAGCGCTGTTTCCTACCTTCCTGGGTGCTGGGGAAGGCTTGTGCCCTGGTGTCCTGAGAGGCCCTGGCCGGACGTGCAGTCGGCCGATCCCTAGATTTCCTGGTGAATCGGCAAGTGGTGAAGGGTGCCGGTTTCTCTGAGGCAGCGCCGTCTCAACTGTGAGCGGGACCCCGGGGGCGCCTTCCGTGCTCCTGACACATTGCCTGCAGCGCTCTGATTGACCGGGAAAGTGAGGGCGAGACCCTGCTTAAAGGCGCCTTCGCGCATGCCCCAGTCGTTGTAGCAATCCCCACAGGAGGGGCCTAGGACCGAGCAGGCCCGTGCGAGTAGTGTCCTTCCTGGGAGCGGCCGCCGTGAGAGGCGGTACCAACGCGGGCGTCTCCGCGCATGTCAGCGGGAGTAGCAGCCCCCGCCGGTCAACGCTGAGGAGGAGCGCCGGCTACCGCTGCAGTCAGAGTGAGTGTCCCGCCTCTCCCTTCTGCTCGCGTGCCACACGGAGGAGCTGGCCGAGCAGAGAGGGGGAACTGAGGGGGCATTTTGTTATCGTTCCGTCCTTCCACTCAAGCGCCGAGCAGGAGGAGCTGGCCTGAGTGAGGAGGGGGGGAAGCAGGGGAGCTTTGTGAGGCGAAAGAGCCTTTACCACCCTCGTGTTCCCTGGCCATATCGGTGGTGAATTCCACCAAACGACTGGCGAAGGAAGGACCCAGCAACAGATAATTCTCAAGTAAGGAGGTGAATTGCAGGGGGAAGCGGCACTAGCGCCTACAGTGAAGCAATTAAGGCACTGGTCGTTTTCAGCCCTGTTCAATCCAGGTGGGGGAGTAGCACAGAGGAATCTGCTGGATAAATGAAGGAATAAATTCCTTATGGAGATTGCTGGTCTTTAACTAAACTTCTGGTTAAACTGAAAACTCCTCATTGCAGTTAAATCTGGTCTGGTCAATGTTGGGGAATTGTTTGAATGTATAATTGATGACAAATACTGAAATAAGTTAGCATCCCTGAGGATAGAGCTACTGAATATAAGTCATCTAAATGTAATGTGATGAAAAGTTTAAGAGTACTGTGTTTTTGACATTATTTGGCATTTCTAAATGTACTAGTGTTTTTCCCTGGCAGAATGCATTACATTGAACTGTAAATTCTAGAACCAAGAGAACAAAGAGTATATTATTTTTATAAACAAGTACTTATTTTCCTAACAGAATGGTGTATTGTCCTTTTTAAGTGTTATTGCGTGGGTTTACTGCTGGGTGGTCTGCAACCTTCACACTTGTGCCTCTAGAATTGCATGTCTTACCCCTAGGCCAGGCTACCCTAGGTGACCTGGCATCTCAGGTTCTAACATTTGGTGCCTAGCGGTGGGATTCTGACTTGGTTGCAGCTACTCATTAGTAATTCAACGCAATACACTGACCTACACCAGGAGTTTTCTCCTTGCGGCCCTCCTAATTTGAATTTTGTTTTTCCAAAGTTATTTCTGGTGGTGGGTGGAGGTTAACCTCAGGTCACTTCTTGGTTTTCTCCTGTGTGTTAATTTTATTCCATAGTGAAAGATGGAATTGAATTTTAAAGAGCTAGAATCTCACACTGTGACCCAACTCAAGGAATGGTGTCAGCAACAAGGGGTATTCTTTAACAAAGGTGCCAGGAAAGGCGAGTTGCTGACAAGCATAAGGGCATGGGTGGAAGCTCATTTAGTGGAAGAACCAGATACCGAAGAGAGTGACGGGGACACTGTCCTTGAGATTGCAATGTTGAACCAAGCTGGAAGGGGGAATCTGCTGACAGGTCCCAGGACACCTTCGAGGGCGAGCAGCAGCGTCTCAGAGAGGGGTTTAACTGACGCCGAGCTAGAAGATAGGAGGGAGGAGAGGAGAATGAAGTTGGAATTAGCTAGGATGGATATGGAAAGGGAGGACAGGAGGTTAGCCCATGAGCGAACCATCAAGGAGATGGACCTACAAGCCTTAATACGAAGGTCTCCCAATCCAGATAATGGTGGCAGCGAAAATAAGATGAATACCAGGGAACCCAGACCCTATCTACCCAAGGATGTCATTGCCAGTTACACCACAGGCGATGACATTGCCAAATGGTTAGCCGCATACGAGGTTTCTTTAAGGGCTCACGGGATCTTAGAAACTCACTGGGGGGGTGGGCTGTATAAATACATGCCACCTGCTGGCAGAGACACCTTGTTGGCTCTGGAGCAGGATGAGCAAACCCACTACCCTACAATGAAGGTGGCACTGGTGAAGAAGTTTGGACTTACCCCAGAAAGGTACAGACAGAAATTCAGGGGAAGTCACAAACTGAGTACCCAGAATTGGGTAGACTTCTTAGACTACGCCAAGAAAGCTTTGGAGGGTTGGGTTAAGGGCAGCGAGGTGAAGGATTATGAGGGGCTGTACAATCTATTTTTGAAAGAACACCTCCTCGAGAAATGTTTTCCCGAGCTGCGCCAACACCTGGTGGACAGCAAGCTGACCAATCCCCGGAAGCTTGCAGAGGAGGCGGACACTTGGGCGAGTACCCGGGTGTCCTCAAAGGGGACTGGAGGGGATTCTCAAAAAGCTGGACAGGGCGCCCCCCAGAAGAAGGAGGGGGGAGATAAAAAGAAGGAGTTCTCCAAAGGTCCCCAAAATAATTTCCAAGGTAAGGGAGCAGGTTTCACCCCTAAGGCAAACCCGCCCAGAAACCCTAATCCTGGCCAAAGCCAGCAGCCAAGTGTTCTCCACTGTTTTGAATGTGGTGGTGTTGGACATTATAAGGGAGATGTCAGATGCCCAAAGAGACCACCCCCTCCCACCGGAGGAAAGTCACCGGGAGTAGCTAGTGTAGCGCTCGGGGAGGAGTTGCCCTTAGATAAGGGGGGTGAGTGGGCGGGTGTCACCTTAGTGTCCTTGGGAGAGCGGGAGATGGTTCCAAAGATCCAGGTGCCCCTAAATACTACAAAGTATGGGCAATGGGTCACCATCAATGGCCAGAGAGGGGAGGCTTGAGAGATACAGGAGCCAGTATGACTATGGTGAGGAGTCAACTGGTGTCTCCAGAGCAGGTGGTTCCCAATGTACTCCACCCCGCCGCGATGGCTGACGGCAGAATGGGCCACTATCCAGTGGCTGAGGTTCCATTTGAGTGGGAGGGGGTTGCAGGTTCACTTCGAGTTGCCGTAAGCCCTGCCGTGCCAGTCGATTGTTTGTTGGGGAATGACATGGAGCACAACACTTGGAGAGAGGTGGAATACCGGACGCATTCTGCGATGCTGGGTACACCTGACTGGGCCTGTGCAAGCACACGGTCTGCGACTGCCCGGAGAGGGAGTTCGCCTGGGTTGGAGCCTGGAACAATGGCCCAACCCGCTGCCAAAAAGGGACAGACCCGGAGACAGGAAGAGCCTGCTTCGGCTTCCACGCCCCATGTGACAGATCAGCCACCTGCGGTGGTGGGCCAGGAGTCCATGGAGGGGGAAGTAGACTCTCTGGAGGATTTACCCATCCCTGCTGAGTGGCATGTGGAGGGAGGACCTACCAGAGAGGAATTCTGTAAGGGGCAGAGGGAGTGCCCTACCCTTGAGGGACTGAGGCGTCAGGCTGAAGCCCAGGCAGCAGGTGATGCTACGGGACACCACCATATTTACTGGGAGGATGGACTCCTCTACAGTGAACCCAAGGTACCCCTACCTGGCTCATCAAGGGCCTTGGTGGTCCCGCAGCAATACCGAGCCTTTCTGCTGGAATTGGCTCATGCAATACCCTTGGCAGGACACTTAGGCCAGGACAAGACCTTTGCTCGGCTTGTCCTCCACTTTTACTGGCCTCAGATGAAAGTGGCGTCCAACACTTACTGTCGGACCTGTGTATCCTGCCAGGCCAGTGGGAAAACAGGAGTGAAGCTGAAAGCTCCCCTGGAACCACTTCCAGTCGTTAGCACCCCCTTTGAAAGGGTGGGCATCGACATTGTAGGGCCATTGGATCCACCAACAACAGCTGGTCACAGGTTTATCCTGGTTCTAGTGGATCATGTCACACGTTATCCAGAGGCCATTCCTCTGAGGACTGTTACTGCACCTGTGGTGGCTAGGGCCCTGATGGGAATCTTTACCCGAGTAGGATTCCCCAAGGAAGTTGTGTCTGACAGGGGGACCAACTTTCTGTCAGCTTACATGCGGGCGATGTGGAAGGAGTGTGGAGTGACTTACCGGTTCACCACTCCTTATCACCCCCAGTCGAATGGATTGGTAGAGAGGTTCAATAAGACCCTGAAGGGCATGATAAGAAGTCTGCCTGAGAGCCTACGGAGGAAATGGGACGTCCTCCTGCCTTGCTTGCTGTTCTCCTACAGAGAGGTGCCGCAGAAGGGAGTGGGCTTCAGCCCTTTTGAATTGTTGTACGGGCACCCTGTGCGTGGACCTCTCAGCCTGGTAAAGGATGGATGGGAAAAGTCTCCCAGGAAGCCTCCTCAGGATGTGGTGAGCTACATGCTGGCCTTTAGGAGCCAGATGGCCAAGTTGTGGAAGCAGGCTTCTGATAACTTGGAGGCCAGCCAGGCAGTAATGAAGGAATGGTACGACCAAAATGCTCACCCGGTGGAGTTGGAGCCTGGCCAAAAAGTATGGGTGATGGAACCTGGAGAGCTAAGTGCCCTTCAAGATCGTTGGACAGCTCCGGACTGCCGCCAGATCCCCCTGTTCTATGCCCTCGGTTCTTCGCTGTCTGGTTCTTGTTGGATCAGACGACTACAACTTTGGACAAACGAGGACAGGGCTGATACGAATTTTCCCTTGTGTGCGATAGTCTTGTATTGGTTTGATGATCGGCATGTACTGGTATGATTATGTTTGACTTTACGGGGATCCTGAACTGTATCCTGATACTTTTTGACTTCCCGTGGGCCCGGTCCCCTTTCTCTCAGGCGGGTGGGTGGGTGGGTGCAAATAATACTGTCCCTTGGCCCTCTCCCGTGCGTGATACTTTCCCTTTCTCCCTTCCCCTCTCCCGTTTTTGTCCTTTGTTTCTGTCTTGTCCTTGCTCTTCTATATTTCGGGTTCTAATTAGGGCGACAGGCACGCTGCTGGGGGGTAGGCCATAGCCTTCTGCAGGGGTGCAGGGTGGGCTTGTGGGGTGGGTGGGGGGGTCTGTCATTTTGGGGGGTCTTTTTCCTCCCCCTTTTTTCTCCCTTCCTTTGTTCTATGGCTCTTGAGTATCCCCTTTTTTCGGGGCTCTGTCTTGTCATGTGTCCCCCTGGCGTGTCTCTGAGGCATTTACCTTCCGGTAGTACTGGTTAGCTATGTGTTCTATCATCGACTTTTACTGTATACTTTGTACCGGATTTTGTTTTCCTGCTTTGTCGCCGGGGGGCGCGTGATTGGATAGGAATCCCTTCTTTTCCCTTTTTCCTCCTTCCCCTCCCCCCTTTATGGGGGGTTTCCTTTCTTTGGTTGGGGTGCGTTTTGTATTGTTTTTCACGATGGGGTCCTTTTTCATTGATGTTTGATAAGTCGGGTGGTTGCTGTGGTGGGTGAGCGTTGGACGGCGAGCGCAATTGCCTCTCCTTGTGGACCTCTGATTGGGCCTGTGTTTATTGATATGTTTCCTTCATGTTGGTTTTATCCTGTATTTTTATGATCGCCGGATCGCGGCGCACCACGGCCCCTCCCTTGTGGTTTGCCTCACTGCCCGTCATGATCCTGTACTCCCCGCCCCATTTAAAAAAAAGAGAAAACTACCCTTCTAATTTCCTGTTCCTGCGATTGCTCTATGGCTTTTGGTGCTTCTCCTGTCTCCTTGCCGTCATATTCTGTGGACACTTTTGTATTGCTACTAATGCTTTTGCTATGTGGTGGCCAGCCCGTTGGGTTGTAGGCCCGTATTTGTGAGCATTCTCTGTACAATAAAGGTTTTCAAAAAACAAAAAAACAAAAACAAAAAAAAAGATCGTTGGACAGGCCCATTTGAGGTGTTGGAAAAGAAGGGTAAGGCCACTTACTTGGTGGATCTTAAGACCCCGCGACAGCCCCTACGGGTGCTGCATGCCAATCGCCTCAAACCCCACCATGAGAGGCCAGAGGTCATCCTGATGATGGTGACTGATGGTGCCGAGGAAGCAGAAAGCGAGCCTCTCCCGGATCTCTTTTCATCCCAAGAGAAGGATGGGTCGGTGGAGGGAGTGATTCTCTCCCCATCCCTAACTCCTGAGCAACGAGAGGATTGCCGCCAGGTATTGGAGCAGTACTCTTCGCTGTTCTCCCTTGTCCCGGGAAGAACCCACCTGTGTACCCATGATGTGGACACAGGAGACAGCCCCCCAGTGAAGTCAAAGACCTACAGGCTGTCAGACAAGGTGAAGGCTAGCATCCATGGCGAGGTTGCCAAGATGCTAGAGCTAGGAGTGATAGAACCTTCCAACAGCCCTTGGTCCAGTCCGGTGGTGCTAGTGCCAAAAGCCGCACCACCAGGCACCACACCCGAACTGAGGTTCTGTGTGGATTACCGAGGACTGAATTCAGTGACAAAGACTGATGCTCATCCGATCCCTAGGGCGGATGAATTAATTGACCGGCTAGGAGCTGCCCAATATCTGAGTACCTTTGACCTCACTTCAGGGTACTGGCAGATCTCCTTGACAGATGGAGCAAGGGAAAGGTCAGCCTTCTCCACGCCTGAGGGACACTTCCAGTTCTGTGTGATGCCCTTTGGGCTTAAGAACGCCCCTGCCACATTTCAGCGGCTGGTGAACCAGGTCCTCTCTGGATTGGAGAGTTTCTCTGCTGCTTACTTGGATGACATTGCTGTCTTCAGTAGCAGTTGGGAGGACCATTTGCAGCATTTGCAAGCAGTTCTCCAGGCCCTGAAACAAGCTGGATTGACCATCAAAGCCAGCAAATGCCAGATTGGGCAAGGGTCGGTTGTGTACCTTGGACACTTGGTGGGTAGGGGGTCAGTGCAGCCCCTGCAGGCAAAGATTGAGGCAATCATGGCCTGGGAACCCCCCAAGACACAGACTGAGGTCCGAGCTTTCCTGGGCCTCACAGGTTACTACCGTCGCTTTGTGAAGGGGTATGGCACTATTGTAGCGCCCCTCACAGAGCTCACCTCAAAGAAACAACCTCGACGGGTAGTTTGGACGAGGGCTTGTCAGCAAGCCTTCGAAAAGTTGAAGCAGGCAATGTGTGCAGCACCGGTCCTGAAGGCCCCAGACTTCTCCAAGGAGTTCATTGTACAAACAGATGCATCAGAACATGGCATTGGGGCAGTGTTATCGCAACTAAATGAAGAGGGCCTGGATCAGCCTGTAGTCTTCTTATCCAGGAGACTGCTTCCCCGGGAACAGAAGTGGAGTGCAATTGAGAGGGAAGCTTTTGCGGTGGTGTGGGCTCTGAAGAAGCTGCGGCCATACCTCTTTGGCTCGCACTTCCTGGTTCAGACTGACCACCGACCCCTTCGTTGGCTGATGCAAATGAAGGGGGAAAATCCCAAGCTGTTGAGGTGGTCCATCTCCCTACAGGGAATGGACTTCCGGGTGGAACATCGGCCTGGAGTGGACCACGCCAATGCAGACGGTCTCTCCAGGTATTTTCGCCTTAGTGATGAGGACTCCCAAGGGGTTGGGTAGTTCTCCCCACTTTCAGCTGGGGGGGACGCGTGTTAGACCTGTCTGGCTTTTTGCGTAGTCCCTCCAATTTATTATTTATTTTGTCCCCTTTTTGCCCCTCATACCCTTAATAATTTTTGTGTCCACTAGTTTTTAAAGGTGTTGGCCAAGGGGATAGGTGTTCTTTTGTCCCTCATAGTTTTTCACCTTAGGCCCAGAGGCCTGTTCGGTCAGGAAACTGCTGTAATTCACAAAATGGAGGGCCTTAACTGTTTCCAACTGCCACATCTTAGACAGCCCCATAGGATAACCTTAGGCCTTCCAGAACCTTCTGGACCCTACTGGACTCTGTGGGGGTTGTCTATAAAAGGGCAGGGGTTGAGCAGCCATTTTGTCTACCTGTGAGAGTCAGCTGGAGGACAGGCTATCTTGGAAGGTGGGGAGAGACTAGTGCGAGGGTTGATCTCCTGGTCTGGGAAGCAGCCTAATTAATCCACCCCTCTACTCCTCCTTTGGGATCCTTGTCTTGTCCCCGCTGTGGATGTTTAAGGGAGACCCTGGGCGCCTGACTGACCCCTAGCTTCAAAATAGTGGGGTGTACACAGGAGAAGGAGACTGTGGCGCTGCGGAGCGCAGTCCTCTGCCCAGTGAAAAAGACTCAGGAAGAATAACCCTCATCCCTAGACATCAACTTCCATTCAGGCTTGAATAGTAAAAGGACTTTGCGAAGTGGGGAAGTGGGAGCTGAGGTACAAAATCGAACCAGCGCTGTTTCCTACCTTCCTGGGTGCTGGGGAAGGCTTGTGCCCTGGTGTCCTGAGAGGCCTTGGCCGGACGTGCAGTCGGCCGATCCCTAGATTTCCTGGTGAATCGGCAAGTGGTGAAGGGTGCCGGTTTCTCTGAGGCAGCGCCGTCTCAACTGTGAGCGGGACCCCGGGGGCGCCTTCCGCGCTCCGGACGCATTGCCTGCAGCGCTCTGATTGACCGGGAAAGTGAGGGCGAGACCCTGCTTAAAGGCGCCTTCGCGCATGCCCCAGTCGTTGTAGCAATCCCCACAGGAGGGGCCTAGGACCGAGCAGGCCCGTGCGAGTAGTGTCCTTCCTGGGAGCGGCCGCCGTGAGAGGCGGTACCAACGCGGGCGTCTCCGCGCATGTCAGCGGGAGTAGCAGCCCCCGCCGGTCAACGCTGAGGAGGAGCGCCGGCTACCGCTGCAGTCAGAGTGAGTGTCCCGCCTCTCCCTTCTGCTCGCGCGCCACACGGAGGAGCTGGCCGAGCAGAGAGGGGGAACTGAGGGGGCATTTTGTTATCGTTCCGTCCTTCCACTCAAGCGCCGAGCAGGAGGAGCTGGCCTGAGTGAGGAGGGGGGGAAGCAGGGGAGCTTTGTGAGGCGAAAGAGCCTTTACCACCCTCGTGTTCCCTGGCCATATCGGTGGTGAATTCCACCAAACGACTGGCGAAGGAAGGACCCAGCAACAGATAATTCTCAAGTAAGGAGGTGAATTGCAGGGGGAAGTGGCACTAGCGCCTACAGTGAAGCAATTAAGGCACTGGTCGTTTTCAGCCCTGTTCAATCCAGGTGGGGGAGTAGCACAGAGGAATCTGCTGGATAAATGAAGGAATAAATTCCTTATGGAGATTGCTGGTCTTTAACTAAACTTCTGATTAAACTGAAAACTCCACATTGCAGTTAAATCTGGTCTGGTCAATGTTGGGGAATTGTTTGAATGTATAATTGATGACAAATACTGAAATAAGTTAGCATCCCTGAGGATAGAGCTACTGAATATAAGTCATCTAAATGTAATGTGATGAAAAGTTTAAGAGTACTGTGTTTTTGACATTATTTGGCATTTCTAAACGTACTAGTGTTTTTCCCTGGCAGAATGCATTACATTGAACTGTAAATTCTAGAACCAAGAGAACAAAGAGTATATTATTTTTATAAACAAGTACTTATTTTCCTAACAAAGTGGTGTAGTGTCCTTTTTAAGTGTTATTGCGTGGATTTACTGCTGGGTGGTCTGCAACCTTCACACTTGTGCCTCTAGAATTGCATGTCTTACCCCTAGGCCAGGCTACCCTAGGTGACCTGGCATCTCAGGTTCTAACACTGGGCATCCGCAAGAAAACAATTAACAAATCATCTAGCCTCAGCCACACTACGCCAACTTCCCACCACCACACCTCCATGTCCCCGGTTCCAATTATTAGCATGCTGCAGCAGAGCATCAGTTTGGACTCCAGTCTGCTATCTTTCCCACGTGGGGCCCAGGCCCGGCCGACTTGAGCTTCCCAAAAAATAATGTGATAGGCCCCATTCCTGGATCTGAGGCACTTGGGAAGCTGGTTGAGAAAGCAGCAAATGCTTTGAAATATTAGTTATGCATGAAAAACATTAACAACCAACCTGAGGACGAAAAACCAATAAATAAAAAACGTGACAAGCTGCGTTTGCATAAAAACAGCGTGAAATACTTTTTTTTATAGACTAAGCCTGTGTCGTTTGATTTGAATAAAGCTCAAGAATGCCCACTTTCCGCAATTGCAGCGTGAGTGCGCTTGTGCTAAAGTTACACAGACTTGGTACTTTAGACAGTGCCAGCACCACCTCTGCAGCCTGGCGGAAAGTAAAGTGCGAAATAGGTACTACACTTACTTGAACTTGAAGTCTTATCGCTGTCTTCTTTACAGTCAAGACTGCATCACACATTCTCCTCTCGTGTCACTCTGGCAGACTCCCTGCAGCGCCCGCGATGCCTCTGATGCAGCGCGGCCAGGGCCATGATCATGTTGAGAGTCACTAGTAAGTTGCGGTCGATGTCTCCCAATGCCGCTGGGAGTGGATATAATTAATTACCCCCTGGTCCCTTATGTCCTCGTCCCATTCATAAACAAGTGGAGATAACCATCTCCCGACAGAAAAAAAGATCAGAAGAATGCTGGGACACAAACCCCGCCCCTCCCACCGGGAGTACATAAGGGGTACTTACCCAGCATTCCACCTGTCCTTTTTTCTGTCTGTCGACAGTTCTTGGATGCTGGTGCTGCTCCTGCTCCTGCTGGGCTGGGGTGGCATGCGCTTTTTCTGCTCCTCCCGCCCGGCTGCCTGGCTTCGCGGGCGGAGGATGTTTCTTCTGTAGTCTGCCTCCTGGCCTGCCGGGCTTGCTGGGAGGCAGGTCTGTCCCTGGCTGGAAATCCGCCGTCCCTTTGCGGCTGGTGCGCCGCCTCCCGGTTGCTTACGGGTCACTGAGAGGTGTTTCTTCCTTGGCTTGGCCAGGTGGTTGCTGTGCGGCGTCCTTGGATTTCCGTAGCTGGTTCTTGGGGTGGGGGCCTTGTTCCTGTGCGGCCCCTGCCTCGGGTAAGTCCCGCATAGCGGTGTTTTGTTTGGGGGCGGCTTTGGTGTGCTGTTGTACACCTTGTCCTGGGCTGCTTCCTCCTACAGGGTGGGGTATGGAGTGCGGTGCTGCGGGCCCTTCCTGCCGTTTGGATGTGGACTTCAGCGCTTCTCCTCTGCCGGGCGCTTTCGCTCCGTGGTTGTAAGTCTTGTGCCAATTCTGAAGGGGTACACGATTTCCGCTTCCCATGGACGTTGGACGGGAATGCAGAGGCGGTGCTTCCCTGCTGCGCCCTTTGCTGTGGCGTTGGTGATACCTTAGGAGGGCTGATATCTTGCAGGGTCTAGCCTTGCCTAAAGTGTTTACTGCTAGTTTATTTCATGTCATTGGACTGCAGTGGCATCTTTCTCTCGGTATCCGTTTCAGCTACTGTGTTTGCGTGTGTATGTGACCACATTGGTCTCCGTGTCTTGCCTTATTTTTCTGTGCGAAAGATCTGGTGTCAATCCCGCTGTAGCGTTTGGGGACGCTGGGGTGCTTGGTGACTGTGCTTCACGGTCACTGGAAGGGAGCGTGGTGCCATGTGTGGGATGATGAACGGTTGGAGGCATCCTTACTACACGCCCGGCGTCATGTGCATATATGTCTCCTGCTTATGTGCTGTTCCCTTTTTTTCGCAGGGCGCTGAGTCTGGTGCTGCCGTGGTTGCTCCTTTTTCACTTCTGCTTCTGCTGTACGGGCCTCTGTTTCCCCTCATGGTCTCAGGCTCGGATCCCGGTGGTCCGCTCTGCCTTTCATCCTTCTGAGGTCGTTGGGGTGTGTCATTGGTTTTGGGTGCCTCTCCACATCTGTTGTGCGACGCCTTGTTGACCGTGTGCTTTCCTGTTGCACGTTCCTCTTCGGGGGCTCCTGGATTTGTCGCAGTTTGGACTCAATGGTCTCGTCCCTGCTGCCCTTGGGCTCTGCCTCTGTGCTTTGTTCCCATTTCTGCCCTCCTCTTCTTGCCGCGAGGGGCTGTGTCTCTTCTTTTTCGCCTTGTTGGTGTGGGACTTTCACTTGGCTGGTCCTTTTCTGCTTCCTGAGCTGCTCGTGGGTCGCAGTTTTTCCCGCGGCTTTATTCTTGGGGGAGTCGGTGCTCTTCCTTGGGGATCATGGGTTCTGGACGTTTCCCTTGGTTTTCCTTGTTTCTGCAGTTTGGGGTGTGCTGTGTTTGTGTGCTCCCTGCTGTGTGTGCTTGCTTTCTGTCGCCCGTGGTTGCGACCTTGAGCTTGCGCTCGCGCCTTTGGTCCATGTGCCTGGGTTGTGTGTTTCATATCTGCCCTGGTTTCTGGCTGGGTGGGTTGCGCTTCTGGAGCGGACCTGTATTTTTCCGGTGGAGTTTTTGCATCTCCCGGGTGACGTGCTGCTCTCCTTTTCTTTCTGGGTGGCTTGCTTTGGTTTGCCTGCACTTTGTCTGTAAAGGTGTTTTTGTTGCCTTGGACGGACTGTTTTGGCTTCTTGCCCTTGGGCTGCTGCGCTTTTCCGCATGTTCTTTTTTTCGGGCTCCTCGGGGGTGGGGCCCTGTTGTTGTGCTCTTTTTGGGTCCTATGTTCTGCCCCCTTGTTACCTTTTGGCTCCAGCGCGGTGGCTGTGGTGTTTACCGTTGTCTTTCGGGCCTGGCTCTCTCTTCTAGGCTCTGGCTTTGCCTTCGTGGCTGCCTTGGGCTGTCTGTTGGGGTGGGGGCCTTGTTGCTGGTGGTGCTCGGCCTCTCCTCCGGGTTTTCTCGGCCTCTCCTATGCTTGGCCCTTCCCTGTGTGGGTCCTGTGCTTCTGGAGGGCTGTGCCTGTGGCTTTCCCTGGTTGGTGTGCCATTGGCTGCAGGGCCGGTTGTTGCCTCTGTCTTCCTGCTGCTGTTCTGCCTCTCTTGGTCCCTTTCCATGTTGCCTTTTCCTGCGCTTCTGCGTGGTTCTTGGCTGTGTCCTGGACGTGGTTGCTGTGGTTCTGGCTTCCGTTTTTTTTTGCCTGGGCCCTTTCCTCGCTGGGGTTGGATTTTCTCCTGTGTGGGGTCTTCCGTTGGTTGAGGTTTGTTCCCTCTTTTTCGGGCCCCCGGGCTGCTGGTTCTTGGCGGGCTCTGTGGTCCCTGTTTGGCCTCCTTTCGGAGTCTGTTTCCCTTGCCTGTGTGCTTGGGTTGGTCTGCTCCTTCCTCTCTGTTCCTCCATGCTGCTTGGTGTTCTGGTCGCCTCGTCGGCTGTGGTGCCTTGGTGGCTTTTGGCTTCCCCTGGGTTGTCTTCTGTTTGGCCCCTTGGCTGCTGGCTGGGCCTTTCCTGCATGTTTCTGCTGGTCTGGTCTGGTCTCCTTGGTGCTGCTGGGTGGTCGTTCTGTGGTGCCTGGGTGGTTTCCACGGGTTCTGTTGTCCTCCGTTGGGTCTCTTCTGGCCTGCTGTGTTCTTTTCCGGCTTGGTTAGCTGTGGAGTGGTCTGTTGTCCCTGCTTTTCTGGCATTGTGGTGCTTCAGCTTTCCCTGTGCTCCTGTTGTTCCGGGGGGGCTGTGTTTAGGTGGCTCCTGGTCTGCGGGCTTGATGTTGCTTCTGCTTGTCCTTCGACCTGCCTCCCTGTTGGCTCCTGTTCTTGGCTGGTCTGCTGCTTCCTGTTTGATGCGACCTGCTCGGGGTTGCCTGGTTGTGCTCTTGCGCCTGTCCTGGCCTGTCTGTTGGGACTGTGTTGCAGTTTCCGCTCCCTGGTGGGTGTGGTGTTTTCCTGCCTTTGGGGCTTCTCCCGCTCCTGTTTCCCTTCTTCCCTCGTCTTGAGTTTGATTTGGGCATTGCTGGGGCTGTTTGCTCTCTGCCCTTTGCTCTGCTGGGGTCTTCGCTTCTTTTGCCTTCCTCCGGGTTGGTTTTGGGGCTTTCGGGTCCTTCTGGTCCTGGGGGTTGCTTTGGCTTCGGCTTCCCGGCTGTGTCCTCAGTTGACGTTTATGCCCTGGGGTTCGTCCCTTGCGCATGCCCATCTTGGGTCATGCCGGGCTGTGGGTTTTGGTTTGCTTGTGCTTTCCTCCCTGGCTTCTGTTGCTTCTGTGGGGTCCTCTGAGGTTGTTGTGCCTCGGTCTCTCTGGCCTCTGGGATTTTGCCCCGGCCTTCTGCTTGGGCTATTTGGGGTCGTTTGTGCCTGGCCCGTCTCTGGCTGTGGTTGTTGCTGGCTTCCTTCGGGTTCCCTTGCTGTCGTCTTGGGTTCTCCGGGTCCTTTGTCCGTCAGGTTGCGCTCCTTATATGGTGGTCGGGGTGTGCCTTCTTCGGGCTGTTGCTTCCTGCTCCCGTTTCCTCCTGTTTGGCTGGAGTTGTGTTTTGGGATTCCTGGGGTTACTTCGGTTCCCTTTTCCTCTTTTTTTTCCAGGTCTCTTGGTCCTGGTTGGTTGCCCTTGTTCGTTCTTGCTGCTCCGGTTCCCTTTGGTGCCTTGTATCCTCGTCTTTCGGGTCCTGGTGGCTTGGCTTCCTGGGGTTTGCTATTCGTTCCCAGGTGCCTGGGTTTTCCCTCTTTCCCTGTCCGTGGGCTCTGTCTTGCCTACCGGGATGGGTGCAGGTGGGCTTCCGCCGGCTGCTGGCCCTTTTTTTCTTGTGGCCTGCTGCTCTTTTGTGCTGTTCCGGGGATTTTTTCCTCTGTTCTCTCTGTGGTCGGGTCGTTTACTTCCCTTCTTTTCGGGTTTGGTCCTGCCCTTGTTGGGCTTCTCGGACCTTTGGTTTGCCGGGGTCGGCTTTGGTTGGGACTTTGTGTTCCTCTGACCCGCTTGTCCCCTGCCTGTTTTCTTTCTTTCTGGGGTCTGGATTTGACTGGCGTGGGGTCTCTGTGCCTGGGTTTGGCTCCTTTTGCCCGGTTCTGGCTTGCTGGCCTGGTGGCTCTTGGCCTTTCGCTTTGGATGGCCTCCTCTTTGTTGTTTTCCTCTTGCATATGTTGGCTTCGGTGTCTGTGCTCTCCCCTTTGCTGGTTGGCTGTGGGGTGTTCCTGCGGTGGGCTGGTTGACCTCTGTGGTTGCCGGTCTGGTCGTCTGGCTGTGCTCCCATGGTTTGGTTGGGTGTGTGCTGGTCAGGTGGGGGTCCCTCTTGTCGGGGGCTCTGCCTGGGGTTTCGCCGGTTCTGCCTTTTTCTTCCTGCGGTTGCTGCCTTGGTGTGGTTTCCTGGGTTGGCTTCTGTTTGGTTTGGGAAGGCCGGCTTTTTCTGCTTTGGTATTCTCCACTTGTTTATGAATGGGACGAGGACATAAGGGACCAGGGGGTAATGCTCTATTACTTACCGTTAATCTTCATTACTCCGGGTCCCGTTGTCCTCATCCCATTCATACGCCCCACCCTCCCTCCCGGACGGCCGGCCTTCCTGTTGGGGGCTTGGTTGTTCAGGTGGAATGCTGGGTAAGTACCCCTTATGTACTCCCGGTGGGAGGGGCGGGGTTAGTGTCCCAGCATTATTCTGATCTTTTTTTCTGTCGGGAGATGGTTATCTCCACTTGTTTATGAATGGGACGAGGACAACGGGACCCGGAGTAATGAAGATTACCGGTAAGTAATAGAGCATTATGCGCAGCCAGCGGCAGGCTGCCTAAGGCTGAGGCAGAGGTGCTTGAGTCGACTGACAATGCTTCCCCGCTGCTTCTCTGGCAACCTCACTTTCTCCTGCGGTGCAGGACGGGCCGCGTGAGGTCACATTTGGATATTAATCCCCCCGCGCCCACACTCAGCCAGTAGCAACTGACTATTTCTGTACTGGTGAGGGCAGGCCCCCGGGTTTCAAATCGGCAGTGATCTGGTGTCAGTCAGTGACTCACAGACAGCCGCGCGGCCGGGGACCTGGGAATAATTGGCCGCAAATTGTAACATTGTAGCAATACTGACTCTCACTCAGCCAGAGCGGAGGAGAATTGAATCATTAACTGTTTCTTGACTGATACTGAGCCAGCTGAGTTGCTGGCGGCAAGTCTGCGGGGCGTAGCAGTGCCTGCGCTGGCACCTCACAGCCAGTTTCAGTGTCATTAAAAATGCGTGACAATGCATTTCAGTGCGGTGATGCGGAACACCACACTGAAATGCGTTAGAGTCACACGTGATGCATGATACTTGGCAGGCCTGCTGTTCCGATGGACTTCAGGTCTCTTCAGGGATTATCCCTTCTAAAAGCAGTTCAATGGCTCATTGTACCACAAATATATATTGAGTATTGTGGACTTTCTATTTCACCTGGATTTTACACTGTCAATATATTTTAGAGATATGAATAATTAAAGATGCTTTCTCTTGTGTTAGGCACCAGACTGTTCCCACATGTTTATCCGAGGAGTCTTAACTGACCACCTCACTTTCTGCTGCAGATTGTGTACCTTAACGTGGACTGCTGGGGACCCTAAGCTTACGCTCATTCGAAGAGTTTACAGTGGCCTCATAATAGACCTTCCATAGCACCTGGATGGTAAGATTGTGTAATAGATTAAGATAGTGGTATTTTCATCCTTTTCATGGAACTTGGACACTACTCTAAAATATCATACATGTAACTGGAGTTCTAGAGCATGAACTTACATGGGAAGCAATGGGGCATGTTTTTGAGATGGGTGGGGGAGACAACAGAGAAGGGCTACAGGATGTCAAGATAGACCTGGAGGGGAAGGGGGAAGCTGGGCCATGAAAGCTGGAATTATGCAGCAACGAGACACAGCTTTTGCTTTTCATATAGTGGCAATACACCATGGAGGCAGCTTCAAGGCACTTGGCAAGAATTAGAGGTCATAGAAAATTAGAAAGCTTTGGTAAAGAGGAAGTCTTTCCGGACAATTACAAACAGATCTTTGACGACTAAAAAGTATGAATGAACCGAGCCCTTCGATTAGATCATAAATTCAAACTTTTCTCCTTTACCTGCACAGGTGCTCACTGCAAAGCCCACTCTCTTCTGTGCTCGGTCAAAGATGACGTAGAAGCCTTCCATAACTGTAGCACCAATCACAAGGGCACCAGTCGAGGAGGAGATGCCAAATCGGTAGCAGTCCATAGTCCCCTGGACCGTGAGTATGTACTGGATGTAAAGCTGAAAAGAAAACCGTTGATTATTTATTTCAGTCTAGAGCTTAAAAACAATATTTTACTTCAGTTATTCCAAGTGCTATATGTAATTGAGACAATGCAATTAACTACATAGAGCATCAAGCTGATCATTAAGTCTGCATAGTCCCCAACAAAAAAAGTTTCTGAATCAACATGTGTGCTTCAAAACAATTCCCATGAGGTTTTAAGTAGCAACAACAAGAAAGGGATTACATGCAAGTACTAAAATAGAATATAGTATATGTTCATTCTATTAGAAAAATGTAGGTAAACCATAAAAAAAAATCAGGTTTCCTTTTCTTGCATGCGCCTCCTTTGCACAGGTTGCGTACACCAAATGTTGGCTGCACAATTTGATATGTTGGGAGCATGCGGTGTAAAAAGTTAAACTCATGCTGCCTGTGCGTCATTTAGTCTAGAACACCTTTATTGCAGGATTTGTTTGCCATATGGAAGAAATATATTGAAGGGGGTTCCTGTATCTCTAATTACCCATCTGTATGATGGATATCTATGTGTGTGTTCATGGGGAACAAGGTTTTGGAGTCAGCCAGTGCTGTATTAACATTGATGAAAGGCTTTTTGTAGAGGTGAAGAGAATGTGAGATAGCTGGAAGTAACAGGCTGAAGAGACCATCTTTAGAGGTGAAGCAGTAGCAGGCTGGAGACCATGACAAGCACATTTTACAAGTTATCCTGGGAGAATCCTCCTTACAGACTGCTCCTCAAGTAACTTACATTTTGAGAGTTACTGTGGGCTTACCTTTGGCACATCACCTCAGAGGATCTCCGGTTCTTAGAACTTCAGTGAACCAACCTCCCATCCACCATTAGGATCACAGAGGGTGTGATGTGAACCATGAACTGCCAGGATTCCACCTACTAGGCAGCATTGAGGTACCAGAGCTCTCCCTAAGTTTGCTTACAAAGGAGAGGGCTGCTCAGCCGTGATTGATTACAATGTGTGGGATGAGTGTGAACAGCAAATGTGCAGAAGAGAACAGAGATCACCAAATAGCACATTCATCCTTAAAGTCACTACTGTCATAGGGAGAAAAATAATTGATAAAACATAGGAAGTGCCAACACTTGAGAAGTTATAAATGGCTACTGGAGCCAATGAGTGACAAACAATCAATTTCTTATTCTGTACGTTACCCAAAGTATAGAGATGTTTGTTACACATTTAGTGGTTGCATTGAGAAGCAGACGAGGGATTTTCATACATTGAGTGTGGATTCAGTAGAACCTATGATCTGTAAGTTTCAGTCGCATGGTTTACTTTAAATAAACAAAAGATTGTTTTGAACCTGAGAAAATTGTTGGGACAGTGGTTTATTTCCATAGCAATGACCATTATATTTCGGTTACAATGGCTTTAGTCCTTTACTTATGAGCAAAAAATATATATGAATCCGGTACTACTTTTCTGGTAAGGCAAATTGAGGCACTAAGTTTGAGAGGAGTTAAAAAAAAACAGTATGTCTTCACCCCTGTTATAGGATGCACGGCTATTTTCACAACAGGTTTTCCAAGTGTTCGGTTTGATTTAGCCATACCCACATTGCTGAGAGAGTGAGACCCCATCACGTGCTTTACCATTACAGCACCAACACGTAAACAACTGACAGGGCACACATTCACATGCCCCTACACATACAGTGTTAGTATAGCACATAGACTTTAATGATATACTAGAAAGAGAAAAGGGAGGTAGGACAACCAGCAGCATGAATGCGCCTCACAAAGTAACATGTGCATGTTGCTGACTTCAAATGTGTCTAAGAACAGCAAATACGACAAAAGATTAACAGGGCCCACTGTTAACTTTCAGCTGTAAAATGTTTGCAAAAAGAAAAAAAAGTCAGAAGTTACAAAATGAAATTACTGGCTGATTCTGGGCTGTTGTATTGTGAGTCATCAGTCATCCAAAAATCACATATTGGGTGGAACCTCCCTTAAACAAGTACTGGCCAAGCCACTAGGGCTCACATATGCAAACGCTACGAATGAATGTCAACTTATAAAGCGCACAACTACCTCGGAAGAGGTGTTCCCGGTGCTAGCCGGCTGGTTTTGCCAATGTCTTTTACCCATGTTGTATGCAGCATGGCTAAAAGTTCTAAAATAGAGCGTTATGAATGGAAGGGGAAGAAGCAACACTGACCAGGATGACGGAGGAAGAAGAAACAAAAATTGTACCTCAAATCACAGCGCAATCAGTGAAAAGACAGCAATCAAGCTGAAGCAATCATGCTCTAGCCGAAAGAAGAAGTGAAACCAGCACATGCTGCCAAGTAGACAGCACCAAATAAGAATGACAATAAAGCCAACCAATGGTAAGCAATGACGGGCTGCAAGCCCGTAAATGTATACAATCTCTTATGCAAGCAACCTGTTGCTGGGGCGACCTAAAAAGTAGGTGGTAGAATGAGTGGGTCTAATCACGATAGCCGATTTAAATCCCAGTGTAGACATACTAACACTAAAGAGTATCATATCAGCAAGAAAAGGCAAGAGCATGTTCACCATTCTAACTCCGTGGATTGTCTGGGGGAGGTAGAAACATTTCTCCTTAAGTGACTGAAATATACAATGAACAAAAAGACAAGAACTCCATCCTCGGTACATATGGGATAATAATTACCAGTTAGAAGGGAGAATCCCACTCCAACACATTTGGGCACAGACTTGCCCGATTCACCATATAAAAAGTAGATAAGTTCACATGTGCCCAACAAAGGTGTGCCACCCAAGAAAAAGAGCATGCATCCATAGGCAAACCGCTTGACACTCAAGCATGCCAAGAGTTGTTAGCCTGTCAGACCCTCTCTCTGCCCCGTTTTCAGCACCAGAACCAGTAGAGCCACCATCCAAAATGGTGGAATTAAACATTAACTAAGCATGGCAGAAAAGAGAGAAGAACAAAGGAGCCGCTTATCGACTCAAGAACCAAACTGACAACCCAGAGACGCCCGAAACATGAACTCCCCAACACAACAGCTGACTGTTGGCAGTAAATGAGAACTGCTGGGTGGAATTTATTTTAGTCAAGCTCATTTAAGGACCATCTGTTGACAGAGCAGGCTTAAAGTGAAGCGAATTGGCTGTTGGAGAGGTCTTTTGACACATGTTTACTGAATCTGGCAGTCTTTTAAATAAATCGATACATTTGTGGTGAGCCCTGGAGGAGAAAGATCGGGGGTCTCCAACCTTTTCGGTAATAAGAGATACTTTTGGTCATTGAAAATTCTCCTGAGCAGCTAATATGTGAGACGTAATAGACCACATCAGACAAGATTACATTAGTGCCCATCTTATGCAAGTTTACAAACAGCAGCAATCACCTCAGTGCATCAGGCACGGTTACTAGCAGTAATGTGAAAATACTTTGTCAATGTGGAATGCCTCTACCTATACATAAAAGCTATAGGTGCAATGCCCTGCAACAAAGTTATTAGTAAAAAATCGCCCCAACACCATTTGATATTGCTCATTCAAATATCAGCTTTAAATATATTTTGCAAATTAAACCATTTTTCTCTGCACACCAGCTTATGAGTTCCGAAAATACACACATTTTCATCACAAATACATGCTTTTCAATTTTGGTATACATATATTAATTCAAATAAGCACAAGCTTCTGATTTAGTAGACTGGGCTGAACACAGGAGAGCTACTTACAGGTACCTGGAGAGCTCCAAGTAGCTTTTGCGCAAACCGTTGGAGAAGCTCGAGATAGATTAATGTAATCTATTACTATTTGAACATTTCCATGAAGAATGTACAATCTCTGCTCTTTTTGTCCCAAAAGTTGCATTTGCTGTTCATTGTTGCCATGTTTTTCCTCAGTGAATGAATACTACGCATTTAGGGAAATACCACCTGAAAACAAATTAGTTTTCATTTCTTCAGCACGTGGAACAGCAAGCTCATCTGTAAGTGGGCTGTAGAGCAATGCAGACAGTTCAAATTATGAATGGAGAGATTTTTAAAGATTGTTATTTTTATGCAGATTATTGCTAGTTTGAAACGGAGTTGATGTATGCGATAGTCCGGGAGGTAAAAGGGAATTAAAAAGAGGTAAGACATTTACATTTGATTGGAAAGGTTTGTAAAGCAGTAGTTTGTTGAGAAATTAAGAGGTTAAAGGTCATGCCAGCTCTGTAAACGGGTATAGAAGGAAGCGGATCCAAATCAGTCAATCAATCAATCAAAGCATTTATATAGCGCGCTACTCACCCGGAGGGTCTCAAGGCGCTTGGGTGGTCCTCTACTGCTCGAATAGCCAGGCCTTGAGTTGCTTCCTGAAGGAGAGGTGGTCTTGGGTCAGTCGGAGGTGGATGGGGAGGGAGTTCCACGTCTTGGCAGCCAGGTAGGAGAAGGATCTTCCTCCCGTTGTGGCTCTTCGGATGCGAGGAACGGCGGCGTGGGTGGCCGATCGGAGTTTGCGGGTGGGAGGGAGAAGGTCAGGCGGTCGTTGAGGTATCTGGGGCCTTGGTTGTGGAGAGCTTTGTGTGCGTGGGTGAGGAGTCGGAACGTGATTCTCTTGCGGACGGAGAGCCAGTGCAGGTCCTCTCAGGTGTCCGGAGATGTGGCTGTGTCGGGGGATGTCCAAGATGAGTCGTGCTGAGGCGTTCTGAATGCACTGGAGTCTTTTCTGGAGTTTGGCTGTGGTTCCGGCGTAAAGGGTGTTCCCGTAGTCCAGTCGGCTGGTGACGAGGGCTTGGGTGACCGTCTTCCTGGTTTCGGTGGGGATCCACCGGAAGATCTTCCGGAGCATGCGTAGGACGTTGAAGCATGATGAGGAGACGGCGTTGACTTGTCTGGTCATCGAGAGGGAGGAGTCCAGGATGAAGCCCAGGTTTCGTGCGTGGTCCGTTGGTTTGGGTGCGCTGCCGAGGGCAGGGGGCCACCTGGAGTCGTCCCAGGCGGAGGGTGATGATCCCAGGATGAGGACTTCCGTCTTATCTGAGTTCAGTTTCAGGCGGCTGTTTGCCATCCACTCGGCTATGTCTTTCATCCCTTCGTGTAGGTCGGTTCTGGTGGTGTCGGGGTCATTGGTGAGGGAGAGGATCAGCTGGGTGTCGTCGGCGTAGGAGATGATGTTGAGGTTGTGTTGGCGTGCGATGGCCGCGAGGGGGCTCATGTAGATGTTGAACAGCGTGGGGCTGAGTGAAGATCCTTGTGGTACGCCGCAGAAGACTTCGGTGGCCTCTGATCTGAACGGGGGGAGGCGGACTCTCTGGGTTCTTCCGGCGAGGAAGGAGATGATCCACTCCAGTGCCTTCTCCTGGATTCCGATGTTGTGCAGGCGCTGTACTAGGGTGCGGTGGCAGACCGTGTCGAACCGCCGCGGAGAGGTCCAGGAGGATGAGGGCCGCCGTTTCCCCGTTGTCGAGCAGGGCTCGGATGTCGTCTGTGGCTGCGATGAGGGCGGTCTCGGTGCTGTGGTTGGCTCGGACGCCGGACTGTGAGTGGCAGTGTTGAAGGAGGCGTTGATGATGTCCCGGAGATGGGGTGCGATGATGGCGTCGGCCTTGATGAAGACGTGGTGAGGGCAGGGGTCGGTTGGTGATCCGGAGTGGTTGGAGTTCATCGTGCGGATGATGTCTTCGGTGTTGACCGGTGTCCAGGCGCGGAGGGTGGTGGTGGGGGGCGTTGGTGCGTTCGTGGGGTGCGTCGTCTGTGTGCTGAAACTGTTGTGTATGTCTGCGATCTTGCTGTGGAAGAACGAGGAGAGCGAGTTGCAGAGTTCTTGCGATGGGGTGATGTCGTTGTTTCCGGCGCTAGGGTTCGAGAGCTCTTTGACGATGTTGAAGAGTTCTTTGCTGTTGTGGGTGTTGTTTTCTAGTCGTTCCTTGAATGCGGTTTTCTTGGTGGTGTGGATCAGCTGGTGGTGTTTGAGTGGCGAGCTTGAGGGAGGTCATGTTGTCTGGTTTCGGGTCTCTGCGCCAGGCTTTCTCGAGGGCTCGGCAGTTCTTCTTAGAGCTCTTGAGTTAGTCGGTCAACCAGGATGCTTTCTTGTTGCTGGGTCTGACGGGGGGGGGTCTTCAGTGGAGCGAGGTAGTCTGCGCAGTTGCTGATCCACCTTGTGAGGTTGTTGGCAGCTTGGTTGGGGTTCGCTGAGCTGGCAGGAGGGTTCTGGCTCAGGGATGTGGTGAGCTGGTCGGATGTGATCTTGTTCCAGCTTTTCTGCGGGGGACCTGTTGCGGGTGGTGGTGGAGCGTGGTCCTTCTGAAGCTGAAGTGGACGCAGCTGTGGTCTCTCCAGTGGAGTCCGGAGGCGTGGCTGAAGGAGATGTCCTTGCTGGAGGAGAAGACGGGGTCAAGCGTGTGGCCGGCGTAGTGGGTGGGGGTGGTCACCAGTTGCTTGAGTCCGAGGTTGTCCAGCAGGGCGGTGGTGTTGCAGTCGTTGTTCTCCAGGTGGAAGTTCAGGTCCCCTAGGAGGATGTAGTCAGCGGAGGGGAGGGCGTGCGGGCTGATGAAGTCGGCGATGTCTTCGCTGAATTGTGTGCGTGGTCCCGGGGGTCTGTAGATGAGGGTGCCTTTGAGGGTGGTCTTGGGGTCGGTGTGTATCTGGAAGTGCAGGTGTTCGGCGGTTGTGAGGGTGTCGTCGGTGTTGGTCGTGATGCGGATGGTGTTCTTGTGGACGATGGCGATGCCTCCTCCTGTATGGTTGACGCGGTCCCTCCAGGTGATCTTGTATCCGTCCGGGATGGCGATGGCGGGCGCTGAGGAGGCGTTCATCCATGTTTCCGTGAGGAAGGCGACGTCTGGGGATGTGGAGTCGAGGAGGTTCCAGAGTTCCACGCCGTGTCTGTGGACGTTGCGAGTGTTGAGCAGGATGCACTTCAGGTGGTTGTTGCTGGTGCTTGGCGGGTGCGTTCAGGTCCGGATGCAGGAGAACTTGCAGGATTGGCAGGTGAAGGGTCCGTGGGTGCGTCCTGGGGAGGCTCGGTGGCAGCCGGGGGTCCGGCCGGTGTTGAGTGCGTTGAGGGTGGCTGCGTCGTAGGTCCGGCGGGTTGGCTGGCAGCTGCGGGGGCCAGGGGTTCTGGCGCTGGGCGCGGTCCAGGCGCGGACGGGCGAAGACGGGCTTACCTTTGGCGCGCCTTTGGCGCGCCATCGGCGCACCATCGGCGCGTCAACGCTGCGCGTACGCATGCACTCTGCCATAAGTGGAGAGTGGGGGGAGGGGTGAGGGAGGAGCAGCTGGGAGGCGGGAGCGGGGTGGCGGGAGGGGGGGCAGCGGTGCGGTGATGCTGGAGGGAGCGTGGGTGGGGCCACGGGGGAGCAGCGTCAGGGAGCGGGGTGGGGCCGGGGACAAGCGAAGACACGGGGCACAAATTAGCGAACAAAAATCAATTACAGTCCAAAAAGAAAACTTCACAACAAGTACAATACCACAACTTCACAAGGACAGCGGGACGGGTAACGAAAATCGGCACAAAGGGCGGCGATACAGGTACAGAGGGCAGGCAGGGTCCAGAGGCAGGGGCAGATCTCAGAGGCAGCAGGAGGAGGCCGGGCGCACTCGGGGCGGGCCACGCGGCGGGAGGAGGGAGCGACCGGGTCTGACCAGGTCAGATCAGGTCACAGCTCCTCGCCCGTGAGCCGCGCCTTATCTACCCTAGTGGGAGGGAGGAGCAGCTGGGAGGCGGGAGCGGGGTGGCGGGAGGGGGGGTAGCGGTGCGGTGATGCTGGAGGGAGCGTGGGTGGGGCCACGGGGGAGCAGCGGCAGGGAGCGGGGTGGGGCCGGGGACAAGCGGAGACACGGGGCACAAATTAGCGAACAAAAATCAATTACAGTCCAAAAAGAAAACTTCACAACAAGTACAATACCACAACTTCACAAGGACGGCGGGACGGGTAACGAAAAGCGGCACAAAGGGCGGCGATACAGGTACAGAGGGCAGGCAGGGTCCAGAGGCAGGGGCAGATCTCAGAGGCAGCAGGAGGAGGCCGGGCGCACTCGGGGCGGGCCACGCGGCGGGAGGAGAGAGCAATCGGGTCTGACCCGTGATCTGACCCGTAATCAGTGAAGTTTAGGAGGATCAACTGAAGAATGGATTTGCCAGAGGGCTGACCCCGGTGTAGTAAACAAATTATCCTAGAAAGACTTACCAAAGAAGTTCAATGGCTAGGATCATGAACATTTCATAATGTACATCTTAAACCAGTAAAGCGGTCCCCAAAACTAATCTCTTAAAAAAAAAAAAAAAAAAGTTTTCTGAAAATAAAATTAAAAAAAACCTTTGTTTTCTGTGATAGAAAAGATTCTGCTTCTGGATCCAATGAATCTTGATAAAGTTGAGGATTACTAAAACGAAACTTATTGCGGGGGACATCTTCCACGGACACCAAAAGTTACTGACTGTATGACAATAGGCATTTATTTATAAAGCACTCTTCAACCCCTAGGCGCTTATTGGTGCTGCGGAAATGTACTGAATCAATCTGGTAAAAAATGCACACAATTATTAAATAGTTCCAGATGGAACACAACATAGTCATATTGTGCAGTTAGTTCCACACTAAGTGATTTTCTACACTTCACCTGTGCCTTTGTATGAAAGAGTTCAACTGAAGAATGGCAAAAGCCATGGAAGAAATCTGTTCAACCAAAAAACACTATGCAAAGTCATTAATACTACTGACCGGCGGTTTGATGGTGAGCCGAAAACTCTGGTTGAAATTCACATCCCTCAGGTAGATGGAGATTTCAGGGAAGAAAGTCCATGGCTTCTCCGATTTGTCCCAGCACGCAAGCTGACCGCCAGTCCAGAAGTCGCTTACAAAATCCCGGATCTGTTAATGATCAAAGACATTGTATTTTACGCAGTATCTCCACTTTTCCCATAAACCAATTTGCTGATACTTCCTACAGAAGCTCTCAAGCCTCATCATTAAATATATGGGTAAATAAATTAAGGAGAAAATTTATTGAAAGGTTACTTTGGGTATCTGATAATCTGAACATAAATAATATTTGATACAGTAAAACCCAGCAGTGTAATTGCTGCAATTATACATTTTGAGCAAGGCGCTGCTTTTTGTTGTCCACCAAATATTTTCAAATTTCGTTATCATCCTTTCGTATGACTGTGATGCAGTAAAAAATAACGTTTCAGTGACACAAAACAGGTTAGACAACATCTAATAAGGAGTATAAACGCAATATTAATTGTGAAAACACGTTAACTAGAATACACAGATATTCCTTTTGAAGAATAAAATTAAACTAAATATGAAACCATTGTATGGTGCTGAGATATACTCATGTGTGTAAAGACAGATTCGCATGAAGGTTCAAATGACTTTAAAATGTCAGTGCCTCCACCAAATTCATTCATAATTCATGCATGACATTACAGGTTTTCAGGAAACCATGGCAGAGGAGCAGCTAACACAAATCATGACATTACTTTCACTGGTCAAGATTTAAGGTTTACAGGGTAGTAAGCCTCAATGGGTTACTATAGCACACTAACTTCGTTTTCTTTGTCCAAAAATCTGAAACAATTGCATGTGAAACTAAATTTGAAACAGATTTACAAGTGTAATTTGAAAATTGGGATTGAGCCATATTAAAAGAAAATAAAGTGAGCTAAAGTCTGTGTGCACATTTTAAGTTTTAGTCTTAAGGCAGTTTTAACTGTCCCGGCAGTTTCGGGCAATAGAAACAATTCATAAATAAAAATACAAATATAGAGGGGATTTCGGCTAGCTCTCTCGGTCTATTAGTCTGTTCAACGGTCAAGCACTTTTACCACAACAGCATACAGCATGGGGTGGCTAACTTCAGCCAATGTCTTTTGAACTGGCAGTGATGACAGTTTGCCTGATCATATGTACACATCCACCTAAAAAGGAAGAGCACTTAAGTGGCAGGGCTATGGGGCCAAAATTTTACTTTGCCAATTCTGTTTTTTTCCATTCTTTATCCTTTTTAGGTTTCACCTACCAGACAGCATACGCTCTCTAGTTGTGAAAGGCCATTGGTTAGATTCACTGCCACTCTTATCGACTTGCCTCTTATTTGATGGCTTACCTTTAACTACTTGCATTAGTCCTTCCCCTGGAGGGCATCCTCTTTACTATCCTTTTGATTGGGGTACTTGTATCTTTTCATTGCTCTCTTTTATGGAACTACTTTCTCTTTTCGGTTAAGCATTCCATAAGAGTGCATGTGTTTTTAACCAATCTCCCTTGTGTGCCTTACTATTGCATGGCTCATGTTCTCTCTCTCATGTGCTGCATGCTCTCCCTTGTATGCTTCTCCTCCATGTTGCTCTACGGCTACGCTCTCCTTTTGTGCTGCCTTCCTCCTTTCCCCACTCTACTTTATTTTAGTGCAGCCCTCTGTAGTACACAAAAAGCACTTTTGCACCACTCAAATTTCATTTTTTTTGTACTTACCAACTCAGTTTGCAATGGTTAAAAAAAAAATGGAGCACCAGTCATTTCATAAGCACACAAATACACTCTAATGAATTAGGGCGACCAGCAGAAGCGGCTGCGTCATTGTACTTTTTTCTTTTTGACAAATGCTAAGCAGCATTGGCAAAAAGGTTTTTACTGATGCTGTGTAGCATCACTAAAAATCATTGGTCAATAGGTCATTGACCAAAAGGTCTCAAAGATTGACTTTGCTAGTGCCTGTTTATTTATCATATTTGTGTGTTAAGTTTACAGTAATTCAAAGCCAATAGAACCTTCTCTTTTAGCCAATAGCTAGCACATGATCCTATAATAAGCATTAAAACTGAAAAAACGTGTTACCGTATCTACTCTAGTACACACGCCCGCAAGAAAGTAGATATACTTCTCTATGCAAATGATTAGCATTTTTTTAATTAAGAAGTTGTTGCAAGCATTTGGCCACCACGTGTAGGTGGAATATAGTATTTTTTTTTAAGATGACAGTGGAAAGTCAAAACTAAAACAAAAAATTCCTAATGTCTGCATTTAAACTGTTCCCTATCTTTCTTTATTTAGAGCGGGCAGCATGAAAATAATATTTTCTACTGTAGGACGTTTTTCTTGTGGGATGCTCTAATGATAAACCTTGAAATCCAAGGAATGGTCGGTAAGAGCAAAACAGTTTAGTGCGCTAACACAGCTCTAAACGTTTCAGGGGAGAAAAGGGAGAGTTAACATTACTCTGTGCACCAAACACTTTATTTATTTTAAAAGGCCCTTGTCACTGCTTCAGGAAATAAAGAGCATACTATCAGAACGATAAAACAGCAGAATTAAGACAATTACTAATACGTTGTTCCCTTAATGTGCAGAAAAAGTCATATCCCAAAGTATCCTCCTAGTACTGGCACAGCATTCTGTAGGAGAGATTTTTATACGTGGAGTGCAGCTGAGCTAGACTCACTTGCCTTATGCTTTTAAAAGCTGTTAAGAGAAACCAGAAAGATACCCAAGTATCCTCTTAAGAACAAGACACTCTAACATAGCAATTATAAGTGGTTATATAGATTTGAGGATACCAATTTATTTCCCTACTGGATAGGGTCAGACAACAACTCTTCCTTCATATTTGCCTCGTTCTGAAAACAGAATAGGGATTTGGAGGCAAGATTCCAGATGTCAACACCGAGCGGTTAGTTTGTAAACATTTTTTCTTTCTTTTAACCCCTTCCATGCTGATGACGGCCCCGTCTGTCATGCATCACGGTGGGCGTGTGCTGATGACGGCTGGGGGCCGTCATGAACCCGCCCACTCATTAAAACGGCTGCACAGGCGCAGAATCGCGTCCGCGTCCAAGGGGTTAAAGTACCAGGGCTCTCGTCAGGCCACTGCAGCTCGGACCACATATTGCCCCGCCATGCTTCCTATGATAGTAACACAGCTACTGCCCATTACACTCCTACAAGTGGGACAATTCGGACTATTTCAGGTCCCCAAAGCTGTAAGAATGGCTTTGGTGGCAGGTAATAGTCATTTTAATGTATAATGAACTAATAATGAACTGTTGTGGTCATCTCTCAATTAGCCAGACAGCGCCACCTTGTGGCGAACTGTTGCAACCACCGGTGTTGACAATTAAGTGTCCGGTGCCAAGAACCAGATGCCACTGGCTCAAATTTAGCACTGTCTGCCCCTAATATTTTTTTAGAGAAATTACCTACAAAAACTGATATTTCTAATGCATATACAATTGTCTCATTGGTACCAATATAAATGTGTTCATGCAAATCAGTGAAACAGATGTATTAACGTTTAACCAGCAAAGTTGCAATTGCACTCTGGTTTAATCACGTTACACTTATTATACTCCATAGCTTGAAAAACAGTTACAATGCTTGCTACAATACTACTAAATGTAGGGTCACAATAATATACAATAGAAGATACAGGACGAGTTCTAAAAAGGTCTTCGACTCCACTGTGAAGCTTACCAATTTATTATTTATTTATTAGTAAGACATATTGCTGAATTATATAAATAAAACATCTAAAAACCGGAGGTTTTCTTTGAACATTGTGTTAAACTTGCCTTAAACAGCGCTCTACACCACGCGCGCTGTTAAAGCTTGGCGCTAGCTCCTGAGGCGGAAGCCGGGCGTACTAGTTTGCATTTTAAAAAATTGGTTACTTTTCCTTTGTTGTGTTGAAGTTTTGCTATTTATAAACAAAATTGCGTAGACCTACCTATTTGATCTGTCACCCTGCACACTCCCCCCACAGCCGAGAAGGCGCTGGGACAGGGAAAGAAATACGCCGCCATTTTGGGGGTAGACTGGTTGCTGCATTAGCTGTTCGGCCTCTCCCTCTACCTCTACATATAATGAGCACCCCATGCCGGCCGCGCAGCGGGCGCGCCAATGGCGCGCCCAAGGCAAGCCCGTCTGCGCCCGTCCGCGACCGGCCGGGGCAAGGGGCCATAACCCCTGCATCTTTTGTCTTACAGAGAAGGTATTATAGCTCTGATTCCCTCCTTAGCATGAGGACTCCTGTAGAGGCAGGCTGTATGCATTCCTATCATGCTTTAGAGCTGCCCGCGGTCTGTCCTTATTGTAAACACAAGCTGAATATCACCCAGCACCAGGATGAAAAGCGGGACATTAACATGCTGCTCCTAAACTGCAGGTCTCTACCTAAACACAGCACAGAAGTTGCCCTTATGTTGGAGGAACACATGCCAGATGCAGTTTTTTTTAACAGAAACCTGGCTTACGCCAGATTCCGAACCAGATGTAGTACAAGCACTACCCCCGGGCTTTCAGATTATGCGGAAAGACCGTGCTTTAGGGAGAGGAGGGGGTGTGGCAATCATTTACAAAGAATATATATGCCGATGTACCCCTGACTTCATCCCAGACTGTGAAATCCTAGCCTTTTGTATTGAATTTTCCTCTAATAACTTCTTTTCGGGCACTCTTAGATATCGTCCCCCCAGGCCCCCTAAAGCAGTTTCATAAGGTTCTACCGCCGATTATGGCCTAGTCGGTAACAACCCCTGCCAACTTTACGCTGTTAGGCGACCTTAATATTCACTTTGATGCGGTCTCTGACCACATTGCAATGGAGCGGTCAGATGACTTAGCTGCACTGCAATTGGAACAATTGGTCGATTCCCCCACTCACACTAAGGGCCATCTCTTGGACCCAGTTTTCAGTCACTGTACGGAGCTTAAGGTTGGGTCCACGATTTGTCTCCCCTGGACCGACCATCTACTTATCCCTCTTACATGGTTTATATGGAAGGCACCCTCCTCGATTCCCACTCCAAGGAATTTCAGGAGGAAGTAAAAAGCTGGATGACGACATCCTGCCTTAAGCTTAACGGGGACAAAACTGAGTTGATGTTTCTACAGTAACTAACATCGACTCCCTATGGCCCCCAAGCCTGGGCTCACCTATTCCTAAGGACAATATGAAAAGTCTGGGGGTATGGTTGGATAAGTCCCTGACTTTCAATACCCAGGCGACCTGTTTTGGCCTTCTTAGGATGTTGAAAAAAGTCCTTCCTCTTTTATCTATGGAAGCCAAGCAGATAACTATTCAAGGTCTGATCCAGTCTCGATTGGATTTTAGTAACGCTCTGTACCTGGGTGCGCCAGATTACACACTACGGAAATTGCAGATTATTCAAAACTGCGCTGCCCGCACGTTGCTCCAGCTCCCGCGCAGAATGTCAGCAAAACCTGGACTCAGGAGCCTACATTGGCTCCCGGTGTGGGAGAGAATCTCCTTTAAAGCAATGTCTATCTCTCATCAAGCCTATTGGCAAAGGGGCCTGGCAATCAGCCGTGAGCTGATTATTCCGTACCATCCTAGCAAACCACTCCGCTCAAGCCAGGCCTTTTTGGCCACAGTCCCCAGAATTAAGAGAACTAGAGCTGGTGGCAGGATGTTCTCATATATCGCCGCCAAGTTGTGGAACCTGCTCCCCCTTCAGTTTAGGGCTAATCCCAATCTGCTTTCTTTCCGCAAGCAACTAAAGACTTTTCTTTTTAATGCAAATAACTAGCTCTTTGAGCTGACAGCTTTCAGCAGGTAGCACCACTCTTTTGTAGCGCTTGGACGCCCCAGGGCAGCAATCGCGCTGTATAAATCCCGTTTCATTTCATTTAATTTCATTTCAAACTAGACTATGCCAACACCGGTTTCGCAACATTCAAATAAAGTGTCACTTCTTCAAGACATCACGTTTTTAACACGAAGACAGTCCACATTCATATAAGAATTTTATAAACATTTAGGAGAATATTAACATTACATCCTTGATGTTTTAAGTTTAATTACATTTTTGCCATATTTAAGTACTGTTAATAACAGATGTAATTGTTACTCAATGTAATGGCACTTAATTTCCCAATCCCAGACGGGGGTAATGTTGGCAGGATAGCTCAGTTAGTAGCAAATTTGTCAGAGGAACATGGAATGGTCTGCAGGTCACCCGTTCACACCATAGAAACCCCAAGTCAGGCTTCCAAGGTCACTAAACTAAAATTAGGTAATAAAACCACCTAATAGTTTGACCACTAAAGAATGGCCAAAAAACGCTGGCTCTTTAACTTTGTGACTTTAGCTGGTGGACAAACTGCTGCCCTTAAACTCACCTGCCAGATAAGTTGGTGCTCGGCCTGTCAATCGTTTGTTGTTACAGTGGAGATTGGCTGCATTTTTGGATGAATAGCTGAGCTTCTTTTGGTTGCATTTTACTTGTTAACTCCTGCTTACCCCCTGGGAGCTTAGCACAGGCAGCCAGGCTTATCTTCAAGGCAATGTGTAAAGTATGTGCAACCACACTCCCAGTGAGACAGTGATAACACCACAAATGGACACCACACTGATGTATTAAAATAGCGGTATCTTTATTAAGAAGAAAAATACGGTAAGACCAAACGATAAAAATCCAAAGTATGCTTATTCGTAATATTCCACTATGCCGGTTATTAGACCAACAAACATGTGTAGGTTATTGCAGTATTAATGAGCAGTTCACGATGTTCAAAAGCAGTCCTAATGCAATGCTATGCAGTTTGTGATGCACTTCGTATTGTCAGACGAATGCAGTTCGTAATACAAGAACAATGCAATCCTCAATGCACGTCATCAGGCAGTTCGTAATGCAAGTATAACGCACTCCTTAATGCAAGTAATAAGGCAGTTCGTAATGCGAGAATAATTCAATCCTCAATGCACATAATAAGGCAGTTCGTAATGTGAAAATAATTCAATCCTCAATGCACGTAATAAGGCAATCGTAATGCAAGTATAACGCACTCCTTAATGAGAGTATACTGCACTCCTTAATGCAAGTAATATGGCAGTTTTTAATGCAAGAATAATTCAATCGCCAATGCACGTAATCAGACAGTTCGTAATGCAGGAATAATAGCAGGCCAATCAATGCGATTACCACGGGCACCCTTAGGCCTCAACCACAGACAACAGTCCTGAACGTCCGAGGGCAGCCCCGGTGCTGCTCGTCAGGTCCGGGCCGCTCGAGGACTCGGCGCGTCTAACGCGATGCAGCGGGAGAGAGAGGGGAGCACTCCTGTACTCCTCCTGCGTGCATCCCCAGGCCACACACGCTTGTGGCTCCCGACCAGAGTCCAAGCCTTACCTGGAGGATGCGCTGCCTCGCACTCTCTCTCCGTCTCTGTCTCTCCGCTCGTCAGATGTCCTGCTGGGCGCTCCCGATGACGCAGCTCCGATCCAAGGCGACGCTGTAGTCGGACAGGTTACGGCGCTGTCTTCTCCGTTGCTGGCGAGCTTGGGCAGATTCCTCTTGCGAACAACGATCACGATTACCTCACAACTTCCTTAGCTATACGAAATCATTCAGCACATTGCGGCTCAGGCCGGTGGCGGCGATCTTGATCCCCAGCCTCCGTTACGATGACGGCTCGGGCCACAAACCACTTCACAGCAGCGTGGACGATGATTCCCGCTGCGGGGGCACTGCAGTCACGGGGCACTTTCCAACCAGCACCACGGACCCCAACGGAAGTCTCAGGCTCCACATGCACAAAGCATCGCTGAGACACGGTTGGGTTTCGGGCTACACGGTCCCGGAGCAATGCTTACGAAGGTCTCAGGCTGCAAAAAGCACACGCACACAGCACCGCTGAGACACATTTGGAAATGTTGATGTTCCCGAGTTTCCACAACAGGGAGTCAGCTCTCTTCTGGCCCTTGGGGACAAGTTACTTCGGGACACAGCAAAGTCCTTTTAAGCAGGTGGACACAGCAAAGTCCCTTAGCCTCTCCTTAGTTAAATCAGCAAACTGCAGGCCAGCCCCAGAACACACAGCAACGGTCAGTCCTTCTCTTCAGCTGTTCTTCCTTGGCAGAGGTTCCTCTTGACCACAAAGTAGTTTAAATCCTTTTCAGTCTTGATCAGTCCAACGTTCAGGGGTTTCCGCTCTCAGTTATACCCCTAAATGTATTTTAAGTCTGTGTCCAATCCAGTTCTGGGTGCCTCCCTGCCAGTGACACCTTCTTCCTTTGATTAGTGGGGGTCTGGTTCCTCAATCACTCAGCAGGAGGTGGAGCCATTCTTTTATGGCAGCAGCCAGCCCAGGCCTCTTCACCTCCAGGGGCTACTCCTCCCCCCTACACTCCAGATGCAGGTCAGCCTGTTGCAGTTTCCTACTCCTCCCCTGGGTCAAGACATTTCCCAGATCCTATCCATTCAAATCCAGACAATCAATCCGCAACCAGACATTGACACACAAAATTGTTAGAACAAAGAAACCAGCCACTTCTAAAAGTGCGGTTTCTAAACACAATGCAAAAACCACATACACAAAAAGATGTGTTGTTAAACTGTGAGTTCAGGCACACTAAACTTCACCTCTCCATTTTAAGCCTCTAGCAAGATAAGCTGGAAACATATTACACTGCCTTCCCCATTCTGTCCTATGGGCAAGGTGGCCTTGCAACAGTGAAAAACGAAATGGAGAGTATTTCACTGTCAGGACATGGTACACACCTCAGTACATGTCCTACCTTTCACAGACATGGCAGGCCCACGAGTAGCATTTGCATTACCAGCCCTGGCACACATAGTACACTTTACTAGGGACTTTACTAGAAAGGCAAACATAGCAATTATGGACAACCAATTACCATAACACTTTATACAGGGAGCACTTGCACTTTGACACTGATCAGCAGTGGCCAAGTGCCCAAAGCATCTAATTCGGCAACATAATGTCAGAAAAAGGTCTAGGAGGAAGGAAAAAAGTTTAAGGAACTTTAGCCACAAAGAGCCAAGTCCAATAGTAATACTGTGGAAAAACTTTAGTACTGGCATTTCAACAAACAAAACATGAGATATGACTTACTCAACTTTTCAAGCCAGGAGGTATTTTTGCAAAATAACCCTTTTTACACAGTCGGTACAGCTCCCTTACGTTGCACATTTCAAACTGCAATAGACGTAAACCCATTGACTTTGTTCTACAGAACTGAATTGTATCATGAAGAACCCAAGTAAGATGTATTTGTAATATTCACTCCCAAGCATGGATCCATTGAGCCGAAATATCATTAGAATGGGGAGACTATCCTCAACATGTATGGAGTGGAAGAAATAAAAGAAGGTCTCAATGGCGGTGAAATCCAAGGTAAGAGGAATGAGAGCTGTAATGGAAGTACATGCGGTTGTTAAAAAGTAAACCTGGCTGCGAATAATTACCACTGTGAAGAGTGATAGATGTAATCTGTTACACATTCACACTGATCCATGTATGCGCTGCCGGAAGGATTAGCAATTCTCGAATGGTGCTGATGACACGTATTGAGATTGGACTACCACAATCATAATGGATTGTGATCTCAAAGATAAGGATCGAATTCTACTGCCAGTTCCCTGAGGGTGATGTGTCACCACAGAATAACAAATGTTGCTTCTCCCCAGGATCATGGCATTGTGACTTGATCCAAAGCACCTTGCACAGCAGTTCAGTAGAGACTGGTCCACACCAGACAGCATTTGCGCATGAATGGTGTGCTTCAGTTTACAGGTGCTGGAGGACACTTGTTCCATTCTGTACAAGGCCACCAGGTGTACATGAGGGCAGTTAATTGACCCTAGAATGCCAGGAAATCCTGCTGCAGCAGAGGCACTTACGTTGCTGGCATTGGCTGCATGGGTTGCTAAGGGGAACTCTATATGCTATCCACTCACTATCTGGGCAAAGCATCCATCACATGGCAGAGTATTTTGCTAAAGGTTGACTGAGAAATACCATGCACCAATCCTACTGTCCACACCTATGGTGACTGATTCAAAAGAATGATTGCACTGATCGCATTTACATTAAGGCAGAAAAGGTAGTGGATCTCTATTTTGGGCTCTAGGTTATGAAAATATGTTGTTTGGTGCCATATCGAGCTAACTCGTGCTAATGGGTTCCAGCCTTACGCTGTCAATCCAGGCTTTTGTCATAAATTGCTGCCCAATTTGAGGTCACCGATTGGTGGCCTGGCTTCCATCCTCATGCTGCATATTTTTTGTAGCAGAACATGGATCTGGCATAGCATGATACAGTTGCCTATCAGTGCTGCATCCATGGTGGTTTAATGTGTAATGTAAGAGTGGGCCACTTCAATTATGATAGTGAGGGGAGAACCGAATCAAACAATGCAGTCAGTTTTATATCGTGCACACATAATAATGAATGGAGCTTCTACCAGCAGAAGCAAGCATGTCATTCACAAGACACACACATCTGAAGTTTCTCTTGTATGCACATTTGGTCCAATCGCTGGACAATTGTAAAAACCCACAGTTGTCATTGCCACAATTTTAAAAACATTTTTCCACTTCTGATGGTTTCAGACCAGAATGGCCATTTTCCTTTACAGACTCAGATTTTGCTACCAACTCCTATTTACCTTATCCCAACTGCCTGATTCAAAGACTCACAATTTCTAAAATGCACCTGCAAGAGCCCTCTTCTTCTGGACGAGAAGGTAGAGAATCTTACCCCTTATCATAGACCTACATTTCTTATCTTTGTCAGACAACAGTACAATAAAATGTTTATCCCTGGTACTTAAAGTACTTTCAAGGAAAAATAGATTCTGGCAGAGGAGTGGTGCAGAATTTTACAGATTGGGCAGTGATGGGACCGACAGAGGCATGTATTTTTTCAGCAAGACAGAATTGAAAGGCACCTTTCCACCAGCGGCGGGTCCTATGCTATGGCGGAGGAACATCACCCCACTGCCTACAAAGGCAAACAATAAATAAAATGCAGATCATTTTATTTTTCGTCCTGTGGCCGAGTCTTTGGGGGCGGGGCCAGAGCACTGCAGTAGGGGGAGGAGGAGTGGTGGGCACTGCTGTCAGTGCGCATGACAGTGTGGCCGGCCGTCTTAGGACAGCCAAACTGACATGGATACTGGCATACCTCCAATCCAGCTGTGAGGTTGGGTGGAGAGACTAGCAGGCACAGGCTCCCTGCTCCTGATGGGGCGCAAAACAAGCCAGCTCTGCCCAATCCAGACCCTGCTCTCATGGGAATGAAAGCAGTGTCTGAAAAGGCCGTAGTGGAGGCTGGGAGCTTCAATCTGTGCCCAGAGGAGCAGAAGACCGGCAGGTACTTTTTTTTAAATAATTGATTTGTTTGTTACAGTCCCCCCACACCCACTGCCCTGCCTCATCCCCGCACTGTTCCACCACATTTCCCTGACACCAGCCGCTACTGCTTTTCACATGATTAACAAGTAGGGTTGCCACCTGGCTCCGCCCAGTACTACAACACCCCAAAACACGCAAGGCTGTCAAATCGAAGTCCAGAACTGGAAATATGGTGTTCTTATAACATGGAGCTAGCTAGAAAAGCTGGGAAAAGATTTGCTGATGGCAGCAGCAGTCAACATTTTTACACCCACACTGTACAATTTAGTGGAAGGCGCGGCTTCGGCCAACACTAAAACGCTGCTAAAAATATTCTGCAGTGATGCATTGAGATTTCATTGACGCTTTAAGGGAATACATGGATATATATCAGAGCATTGTTGGGTAGAGTTCCGAAGGCTCCAATTATGCGGTCATTCCCTGCCTGAGCTAACTTTAGGAATTTGATCAAATATCGAAGATTACAAGAAAAAAAAATCAACTTAAACTCCATTCAGATCTGCTACATAAAGCTAAATGGAGTGATTTAAATCCCAAACCGTGCCATATAAATCAGACACACGCTACCGGCCTTGCCCAAGCACCACCAAAACAAGGCAGCTGCTTTAAATCCAGTTCATCCCCATTCTTGATAATGGACAAATTTAGGAAATCTAATCAATTACACGGACAGAACTGCTCTATTCTACTTGGGATGGTGCAACTTAATTAATCACAAAAGGCAATGAAATACCACCCCCTCTCCCCCCCCCCCCCCAAGACTATTAGGCAAACGGGCAATGCCCGACACATCAGTGTGTGTGTGTGGCCGGGTTCATGGTCTGCTGGGACAGTCTTTCCTTTGATTTCCATGATATTAAAACAGTCTGCAGCAAGCTCAAATCCATGCACACTTCCCTACCATGCAAAACACTTACACCACGCGTCTGTACAAGATCAAAACTGCCCCAATGTACAAACATTGATCACATTATTTTTTTTTTAAAGCAAATTCACTAATGGGGGAGGTCAGTTTTATTTCGGTGCCCAGGCCTATTTTCTGTCACACTGAAAACTTCCCAACCACACAGCTCAGTGTATAGCAATGTGCCGGTGGTTGGAGGGGGGAGGGTGGGAGTGGGAGGGGGGGGGGGGGGGGGGGGGGGGAGGGGGGAAGTTGGGGGAAGGGGGGGGTGTAATCACCTAGAGCCCTTCACACCTACTAGTAACAAGGGTGTGCCGCTGTGGTGGTGGGTGACTGACGTCACAACATACTGCTTGATATAACTGCTCGTGCTACAGAAACTGACATCAGAACGCAGCACTCAGCGAGTATCTATTCATAGATTTGTTTGCTGTGTCACACCAGTCAGCCAGCCGTGTCACGGTTATGTTCTCCCCGGCTTGTTTGCATTACAGGCGTCGTACAAATGTTCAGGTCAGGGACAAAACAGTCCACCCTCCTGCTTCTGCAAATAATGCGTCATGTGCATTCCCTCAGTCGCGCGCCTTTCAGCTACTGTGTACGTCAGCGATGACTGCGCTGTGCTTGGCAGGAAACAAAGTACTGCTCCCCTCGAAAGAAGCTGCACTAAACAATCTCGCACGTGAGGCTGGTGCTCGTGCAGTCACACCTGCCATCGAGACAATGAAGCACCACCATTAATAGAAACACTTTCCATTTCGCGGATAATTAAGTTACAGACGGTAAACAAAGGTTGACCTGGCTAGTCTATGTCGACCCAGACATTTCCTGTGAACTTTCATGATTATAAAGTCCCAGCATTCACCTTGCGCAAGAGCCCCATGCAGCTATCTGTGCTCTATGCATCACCACCCGAGGTGAGCAGACAAGTGTTCGTACACATCAGCAAGTTATTACAATGACCAGCACGCAGTGTGGAAAGAAAAAGGAATCTTTCTTGCATCACAAACATTTAGGGTGAAGAGGTGGCAGCAGAAACGGGGGAGAGGGCGGAGAGGGGGGGTGAGGGGGGTGAGGGGGGGTTTCAGTGAGTAGACAGACGACGAGAGAAAATAAAAAGAGAAAACCACTTATCGTGCCCAGGGCCTGTAAAGTTGAAATGCTACTAGAGGGCCTGTAGCACTGGTTGGGTCACCCACTTAAGAAGCCTCTTAACCATGTCTCAGGCCTGCCACTGCAGAGCCGGTGTGTGCAGTTTTACACTATATTGTATTGTAACTGCGTCTATATAGCACATACTATCCCTGATGAGGCGTTGAAGCTCTTTTTCGTGGGGGTTTCTCTGGTCAGTACTGGAAAGAGTTAACATCGGCAGGGGGTGTCTAAGGGCATTACAGGTTCTTTTAAGAACCTTAGGATACGTGCTAGGGTGATGGGAGGACAAAGTAACGTTCTAGATATTAAACGAGGGACCAGGCAAGGAAAATAGTAATAAACAGACGTATTGCTCCAGTACAATTGAATGGATTTGAAACAAAGATTTTGGGTTATGCGGACGATTTGGCCATTATGTCCCCTCACCCCGTAGAGGCTCTGATTGAAATTGAACAGGAGGCAGATCTTTTTGGGATAGTCTCTGGCTATAAACTCAACAGGGGGAAGATCCAGATTGTAATCAATGAGTACACTAGCCTGGTAGACTCACGTCTGACTGAATCAGCCACATACTTGGGCGTGGTAATCTCATCAGATTTAACAAAGGTCGTCGAAAGGAACCTTTCTCCTATAATTCAGAAGTCAAGGAGTGATCTAGATAGGATGAACAATCGGCATCTAACAATTGTGGGTAGATCTTTCATTATCAAAATGCTGTTTCTTCCAAAGGTTCTATATCTTTTTAGAACAATACCTCTGAAATTTGATAATAGCTGGTTTCAAGAAATGGAGAGAATGATGAATAGATTCATTTGGGCCCATGGGAAGACAAGAAGAGCCTATACGTTTATGACCCTCCCAAGGGAGAGAGGTGGCTGGGCAGTTCCCAACCTAAAATTGTACTATTATGGCAACAGTATTACAGTATATACGTGGGCTGCTGAGAGGATTTGTGACCGATAAATGGAGGAAGGATGAAACCGTGCCAGAAGTATATGGGCTCCTTTTAAAATATCAAACACGCAACGAGCTTCTCAGGTTTCACGAGGCCAGTTACTACAAGAAAGTTAAATTTAAGACTCTAGGAGCAGCAACTTCAGTTTGGTCTTCTGTTAGAAAAATGTTGGGATTAGGCAGAATTAATTTTTATACTCCCCTGTTCGGAAATCCAGCTCTCCCAGAGACGTTTCATGATAACATAATGAAGCAGTGGGATGGGATGGGAGTTAAAACAATTGGTGATATCATGGACCCCGATGGCATAATAACATATGAAATGGCACAAAGTCGGTTTAACCTTGAACGAAGGGAGTTTTTTAAATTCCTACAGATACGGTCGGCTTTAAGTAAAAAAAGTGGGGGAGTAAAGGGTTTGGATGAAGATGTAGTTATGGATAGGCTGCAAAATCCTAAAGGCTGCTCCATATCCCAGCTATACTGTGAGCTAAACCAAAAGCAAAATTACGATATTACTAAACACACTGGGAAATGGAGGGAGAAACTGGGTGTCGAAAGAAATGAAATGGCAACCTCGCTCAAAATGGGCTGTACGGTTCTGAAGGTAGTGAACCTACAAGCCCAACACTTTAAAACGATTTTTAACCTCTACTATACTCCGGCAAAAATAGCCCGTTGGGGAGGACAAACGGGAATCAGCTGTCCACAGTGTGGCAGCCTGGAGGCTGACGGAATACATATGTTTGCTGCCTGCCCAAAAATAGATCAATGGAAAAGTTCTATAGAATCTTTTATGGGTCAATCGTTAAAGATTACAGTAAACCTATCTAATGAATTAATGATCGTAGGCACCTGTAGGGAGGGAACTATAACACCGCATAGAGAGTTTTTATTTGTTGCCATGGTGGTTGCCAGGATCTGTGTTGCAGCAGCATGGAAAGACTCTAATCCCCCCACATTTCAACAATGGGTTTCAAGGCTTTTGGCCACTTATAATCTGGAAAAAGGCCTCTATGAGAAGAAAGGGTGGAAAGCTAAAAAATTGGGAAAAGGCATCTGGGCTCCGATAGCTGACTGGAAGGCTAGGATTTAATAACTTCAATCATAATTGTGGATTATTGATGCTTTGTTTTATGCTGTTTTTTTTATGTCTCGGATGCTTAAATATGTAAAAGTTTGTGAAAATTTGATGGAATACTGATGGTGAAAAATAAAAAACATTAAAAAAAATAAAAAAAGAAGCTCTTTTTCGGCGAGTAGTACGCTGCTCCAGAACCCATAAAGGATTAGGGGTGAATTAGTATAGTTAAATATAAAAGTAATTTGAGTGGCGGATAGGTTAGTTAGTTATTTGAATTGAGAAGGGTAGCGAAGGGATAGAAGAGGGAAAAGGTTTGCACTTATATAGCACTTGCTACCCCTGATGAGGTGTTGATGTGCATTTTTGGCGAGTAGTGCACTACTCTGGTGCCCATGAAGGATTCGTGGTGAATTAGTATCGTCAAAACGAAAATAATTTGAGTGGTGGACATGTTAGTCTGTTATTTGGATTGGAAATTATAGTGGAGGGATAGAAGAGGGAAGTATTTAGCAAAATATATATAATTTATTGGAGCTCATAGCAGTAGGAGGAGTCTTGGTATGAGTAAAAGGGAGCTGGAGGTGGAAGAGTCAATGGGAATGATTTAAAAGGGCTTGTTTTGGGAGGTCTGAATAGTGAAAGAGGTATGAGATGATAAGGAGGGGTAGAGTAGGGAAGAGTCTAGAAAGCGTTATTTTGGGGATCATAGTAGTGGTATGGGATTAAAGAGTGGTAGTAGAGAATATTTTGACTGAGGTATAGGGTGAGAAATATGGTAGTTAATTGGAAAGTAGTAGAAAGAGGTTTGAGCTGAGCCAGAATTGAGGTAAAGGATATATTGGGAGCAGTATAGGGTGAAAAACAGGGTAGTACATTAGAAGAAAAGTAATAAATATATAGATACATAAGTACATGGAAACATATAGATGCATAAAGGAAGGTAAAAAATCGCAGATTAAAGATGCATTAAATAAACTCCGGCTTTCAAGTGTTGTTGAACTTTAAATTAATGTATATATTTTTTGTAAATCAATAGATAAACAATTGTAGATGAATAGTGATGATAAAAGATTCACTTATTTATGCAGTCACTTATATACAGGTTTAAAACCTAGAATAATGTAACTATTAGTAATATTTACATTTGTTAAGCAGAACTAATAAGTAAATATATATATTTTAAATTAATTACTCTACACATTCATACAAAGCAATACACATATATAGATACATATCTACTGTACAAATAACTGCTTATATACAGAGAGATATGCTGTATATTTCTGTTTGTGTATGATGGTGAATGTGGGAAAGAGCCAATTCTTGAGTAGTTTTCTGCAGATAAGGTGGTTATCCGTGGATCTTATGTTAGGAGGTAAAGAGTTCCATAGTTTGGCTGCTTGAACAGAGAATGACGTGTCACCCATGGTTTTTTCTTGTACGTTGGCATTTTGAGGCAAGGTGCCACTCTAGAGCGGACAATCCTTTGTTGAATATTTTTGGCTATTTTTTTCCTGATGAAGAGTGGTTCTGTTCCATGCATCACTTTGTGGTGATACAAAGCAGCTTGAATGAGGATCTTCTGGCAACTGGTAAACAATGCAGAGATTTCAAGGCTGGGGAGATGTGGTCTTGCGGTTTTATATGCAAGAGTAGTCTGGCAGCCAAATCTTAATCAGTTGTAGTCTTTGCATGGTCGTTAAATGTGAACTGTGGTAGAAGCTATTGGCGTAAGAGAGTTTGGAGAGAACAAGGGAGATGGTAGCCTGGAACTTGAGTGGAAATCCCAAATGATGGAAGATTCGTCGCAGAGTTTTTATAGTAACAAAGCTTGATCTGGCTAGTTTGTCCAATTGGGCATTCATAGATGGCTTGGAGTCCATGGCCATTCAGAGGTCTCTTACTTCCTTCAATACTTTTGGTGGTGTGCCCAGATCATCAAGCCACGTGGCGAGTAAGTCATAGTGTTCCCAATCGCCACACGTGAATATTTCCGTTTTGGAAGAACTCAATTTCAGATGGCTTCACATCATCCATTGATCCACAGCTCGGAGACAACTAAGAATTGCTGAGTTTCTAATGTCTTTGGGGCATTCCAATTGAAGGAGTTGCGTGTCATCTGCATAGTCATTGCACGTGAGGTAAAATTGATTGATCATTGCCGGTAATGACTTCATGTAGATTGTAGGACATGGCCTTTTTGGCTAAAGTTCCCTAAACTTTTTGCTTTCCCCCAGACCGTTTTTCTGACAGTTGCCAATTTAGATTCTTTGGATACTTTAACACTGTTGATCAGTGTCAACGTACAAGTGTTCCCTATGTAAAGTGTAATGGTAATTGGTTGCCCATGATTGGTAGGTTTGCCTTACTAGTAAAGTCCCTAGTGTTGTGCACTGTGTGTTGCATAGCTAGTAATGCAAAGGCGGCGGAGAAGGGAACTCAGGCCTGCAGTGTAGGGCCTGCGTGCAGTTTGCTAAGTTAGCATGTAACAAGTGCAACCATTTGTTAGGCCATACTTTCCCTTTTTCATACACATTGGGCACCTCTGTGGTAGGTCTCGGGTAACCCCTGGGTAAGGTGCAGTGTAAGTAAATGGCAGGACATATACCAAGGTGTGTGCTATGTCCTGACTGTGGAAAACACTTTCGTTTTTCCTGGTGAAAGGCCATTCTGCCCATAGGACAGAAAGGGGAAGGCTGGGTATTGTGTTTTGGTAGCCCAGTTTCCCTTAGGTTTATAATGGAGAGATGAAGTTTAGTATGTATGAACTCACAGTGTCATAACACATCTTTCTATGAAAGTGGTTTTGTCACTGTGTGTTCAGAAACCACTCTTTTAGAAAGCGTCTGAGATTTGTTCTTTAAGCATTTCTGTGTGTCTCTGCTGAACGTGGATTGACTGTCTGGATCTGAGAGGTGTGAGGAGCTGGGGGAGGTCTTGACCTAAGGGAGGGGTTGAGATGGCACCAGGCTGACCTGCATCTGAAGAGTAGGTGAGGAGAAGCCCCGGGAGGTGAAGAGGCCTGGGCTGCTGCTATAAAACAATTGACCCATTTCCTGCAGTGTGATTAAGGATCCAGACTCCCAGTATCAAAAGGAGAAAGTTGACAGTGGGAGGGAGACACCCAGAACGGATTTAGGGAGGGACCCCTGAGCACAACAAGCTTCAAAGACATTAAGGGGTATAACTATGAGAGCTGAAACCCCTGAACGCTGAAATGAAACAGAAATAGATGGAGACTAAAAAGGCTTGGACCCATTTCGCATTCAAGAGGAACCTCTGCTAAGGAAGGAGCAACTGAAGAGACTGCTGGGGCTGGTCTGCAGTTTGCTGTTCTAACCAAGGAAGAGGCTGTTGGGACTGTGCTTGGAGGCACTGGGTCCCCCCTGCTTGAAGAAGACTGCTTTGTGCTGTGTCTTGTAACCCCAAGGGCCTGAGGTGAGCTGGCTCCCTGTTTGGAAACAAAGGAACATAAAAGTTTCCAGAGAAGTTTCAAGCGATGCGGTGGGTGTGTGTTGTGGAAGCTTGAGACCCTCAGAAAGTGTGCCCTGTGATCTTGGACACACGAAGGAGGAGTGAGACTCGGACGCACTAGGTGCGTGTCGTGGTGCACAGGAGGAACGGGTGAAGAGTGCCTGGTCAACTTGGGCATCGCAGGTGAAGTGAGTCTCAGACGCGCTGGGTGTGTCGTGGTGCACCTCAGGTGTTGGTGAAGAGCGCCTAGTCAGTGTGTGCACCGAAGCTGAAGTGAGACAAGACGCGCAGGGTGCGTGTCGTGGTGCACCGCAGGTGCTGGTGAGGAGCGGCTGGTCGGCGTGTGCATCGGAGGTGGAGTGCATCTCAGACGCGCAGGGTGTGTGCTGTGGTGCACAGGAGGCGTTGGTGAGGAGCGCCTGGCCAACGTGTGCATCGGAAGTGGAATGAGTCTCGGACACGCAGGGTGCGTGTCGTCGTGCATCGAAGACGGTGAAGAGCGCATGGTCATCAAGTGCACTGGAGGAGAAGTGAGGCTCAGAGACTGTGAGCATGTCGTGGTGCAGCCAAAGGCGTTGGTGAAGAGCGCCTGGATATCGGGGCACCAGAGTTGTAGTAAGTCTCAGTGAAGCACTGTGCGTGCTTTGGTGCAACCTGGGACTGTGAAGGTGATCGGCTGATCATCGTGTGCACCGGAAGAAAGTGAGTCTCTGCAGCACGGTGTGCGTGTCTTGGTGCCAACTGAGACCTCAGGAAGGAGTGCCTGGTGCGCGTGCACTCAGAGTTGACGTGGAGTCCCATCAGCATTGTGTGTGTGGCTACGTGCCAGAAGAAACCCGGAGGGCACGGTGGTGAACGTGCACCCAGAGTAAAAGTAATCTCAGTGGTGTGGGATACTTGTGCCCTGCGGCCACCTGAGACCTTCCTAACAGTCGCGGCCCAGACCGGCAGCCCCGGAGCAGCTGAGCTGCCAGGCTGAGCCGGTGAGGCCCGTTGAGAGAGTTCTGCAAGGAAGGCCCAGTACGCGGAAGGAGGAGAGTGGGGTCGCGCCCCCAAGTAAAGAGGATTACTACCTGGGCGTGTCAATATTGCTGCTAACGAGCTGCTGGACTGTGTTAGGACACCTGGCATTATTATTGCCTAACGAAGTACACGATTGTAGGGCTACGCATTGAATTATTTCTCCCTTGCCAAGTACAGGAGTGTAGCACCCCGCATTGCATTATTTCTTCATTGCACAGTACTTGATTGTAGCGGCCTACATTACATTATTTCTTCATTGCAAAGTACGTGATTGGGGTGTGACACAGTGCATTATTCCTTCACTATGCAGTACATTAATGTGGCTGTATGCATTGCATTATTTCTCCCATTGCGGGTACCGGGGTGTATCGTTACGCATTTTATTATTTCCCCTTTGCCCAACACAGGATTGTATCATTACGCAGTGCACTATTGTTTTTCCATTGCAACGTGTGTGATTCTAGCATTGCGACCAGCGTAGCATTTTGAAAGCGGTGGTTGGGATTTGAACCTACCAGCCAGCCGCAATGAATATTACCCTTTATTCTATGTTGGCTTATGTATCGTGTGGTCTGATCGTATATCTTTTGTATAAAGTTTATACTCGTTTTTGTCAAACTCGTGTGGAGGCCATTTGTGGGGTTACCTGGGGGTTGTGGTGGACGTGGTAGCACATACTGAACACCCGTGCCTTAGAGATAGGCCTGGCTGCTCCTGCCCAGCTACTAAGGGCATGGTTGCACATACTGAACACTCATGCCTTAGAGATGGGCCTGGCTTCTCGTGCCAAGCTACTAAGGGGGTGAGCAGGGCTATCTCAAACGGTGTCCTTACTTGGTCTAACGTTGAGTGGGGAGCCCCGGGTCTCACACTTGGGGACAGTAGTGCAGGACTGGGACTCCGGCTTCCAACATAGATGTTGAAAAGCATGGGAGAGATAATAGAGCTGTGAGGGACCCCAGCTTTTGTAAAGTACAGTTTGAATGAGAATGGTGGGATAAGGTTGACCTTAGTTCTTGTGCGAAGGCTTGCCGGGCCCAAAGCTTCCCTTTTTATACATAAAGTTCACCCCTAAGGTAGGCCCTGAAAAACCCAGAGGGCAGCAGTGACTGCAGGTGCAGGGTGGTGGGGGGTGAGTTGACAGACAATGAGGAAAAAAAAAAGCCACTTAACTTGCGATCGCCGCATCGCCGAATCTGCAATGTGGCGAGCACAAGGTAAGTGGCTTTCTTTTTATATTTTTTTTCCATCATTGTCTATTGACTCCCCACTGCTCTTACCTGCATCAGCTGCCACTGGGGGACAGGGTCCAATGTATTTAAAAGGCAGAACATTTCCTAATAGGTTTTACATGTCCTGGTAGTGAAAAACTGTCAAATACGTTTTTCACTACAGCAAGGCCTATCGGGGTAACATTGGGATTGCCTTATTACATTTTAGAAGTGTAATTTCCAATCAGGAAGAGATAAGACCCCAAAGTCTGGGGTCTCTAGAATCGGAATTTTAAATCCTAACTTATGGTGAAGTAGAATTTTAAATTACAATTAAGGCAATTCCACGTTTAGAAAGTTGATTTTTTCTTACTTTATCTAATTGGTGCCTGCTGCCCATCGCTGATCAGTCTGGGGCCGGTGACAGCTGGGATTTGTGTATTCACCCTAGGCAGCCATGCATAAAGGGAGCTTAGGTGTCACTTGATGGCCTACCTGGCTGGATGGGAGGGAGGAGCTGAACCCAGCATTCTTATACCTGAAAAGGCTGTGTACTGTCCCCGCACACTGGGCTGCATACCCCCTCTGTAGTGATTCCGGAGCCAGGGCAGGAAAGGAGGATCTCTGTGTGGTTTATAGGCCTGTCTTTAAAGTCTCTTTTCACCTCACCTGTGAAGACTGCCAGGAAGAAGGACTACTGTGCTGCTGAAGGACGGACACTGCTGCCTTGTTGGACTCCTATCTTACCATCCTGCCCTGCTGCCAGCTATTCCTCTGCATGGGTGAGAAGGACTGGACCAGCTTCACTTGAACGCAGAGTGACTCCAGGGGCTAGGCTGGCTTGCCTCCTGATCTGAAGTCTAAGGGACATAAAAGACTTCTAACCATCCTGCTTCTGCACCTGGACTATGAAATGTGTGAGCCTGCCCTGCCAAGTGGTGCCCATCACAGTTCTGGACCCTTGGAAGTGGGCTGAAGGTGCAGGCTCCAGCAAAACCCACACATCCTCGGTCAAACCAGCACATCACAGCTGTTGCATGGATCAGAACGGGCGCATCTCTCCGGTTGTGTGGACCAGACCTGGCACATCGTCTCTGCTGAGTGTATCGGCCTGAGGCATTGCCTTCCGAAACCACAACGGCGCAAAGTCTTTGCGCCCTGTCGACTGCATCCTCGAAGATTACACCTAATCTCCACACTGCAGTTCTTTGCTCATTGGAGCCGATGCATCGCCGCTGCTACGTGTATCAGGACTGGCATATCGCCCCCACTGCATGGATCGACACAGCAGCCTGCATGGAGAAGAGGAAAGTCCACATGACTAGTTTGGCGGTCCGTGAGGGCTGACCAAACAGTCTTTGCACACTCAGGAGAGTAGCAAAGTAGCCCCACCCACCAGCCTACCAGCTTCTCGCACAGTAGTGGGGCGATGCACCTCGACCATTGCGGTTGAGCAGCTGCTGAACTACATACCTGCCAACTCACAACATATTTTCACTGTGTGAGGAGGGGGCAGACATGATGCAGAGAGCTTTTTCACACCTTTTATGGACATAGGTTGGTTACAGCATCCGAAAGAGCTGGAAAACACTGGTTTTCCCTGCCACCATGTTATTTTGGCTTCTCACCGGGGACCGTGGGAAGAGCTCTAAAATCGTGTGACACACGGTGGCACCATGTGAGTTGCCAGGTATGTAACTACATAAGATGGTGAGTACTCTGAGAGGGCAGAGAGCTGGAAATGGGGGCAGGGCTTTGAAGACATCACACTCGGGGCTGCCTTGAAGAACACTGAAGGGGCTAGTTCTGTAAAAAGGAGGAGGCCACTCCTACCCGGCAAGAAACTGCCACCTCATGTATTTTCTGGGGATGTTGGTAAACGGGTAATGAGTTTCGTAAGTTCGACGTCTCCACATATGAGCTGGAAACCAACTTTCAATATGGGGTTTCCAGCTCACCTGGCGCTCACCGTGTGATATGGACTATTCATAGGGTGGTGGTGTGAAGCAAGCCTATATCGTGTGCCAGTGACGCCCTGTGAGTTGGTAGGTCTCCAATACTAGAAGCCTTGATACACTCACTCGACTAATATGAGCTATTCGGAGTTATTCCAATGCCCAATACATAAAAGACTTTCACAGCACAGTAACAATAGAATAACAACCTGCTGAAGATTATAATCTGACTTTTCACAAAAAAATAATGTGCCGCGGAAGACATCTTGTGGCTGGCACGTACTGTTTTAGCATTCTACTGGCTAAACTAGTTCTCAAGAGAACTAGAGAGAGTAGAGAGTAAAATAACATGTTCATTGTTATTCATTTTTTCATCCCTTACGACACATTATATGTGGAATGGAAAACCGTTTTTAGGTACTTTAAGCCAAAGAGTTACTGAAAATCTCATTTAAAAGTAATTCAATGTGTTTTGAGTGAGTGGTGAAATAGGAGTCTGAATTCAACTCGAGTGTAAACAGGGCTGGTCCAGAGGGTGAAAGAAGGGAAGCACTGATGCTCGCATATTGTGATTGCGTGCTGAAAGTGTGTATGTATTAAACCAGCCGATGGCGTTGCGGCTGGAGCTGACAAGAGAAGATTCTGGGTCTGAACATGAGACTCTTTGACTCACGCTTGTCGAAGTGGGAAGCCCCGAGTTTCACAGCCTATGTGCTGCAAAAAAGCTGAAATGCATACACCATAGCCCCGAGGGCTGCAGAATTCCCCACAGATTTGTAAGTTGCGCTGGTGCAGAGTTTCAGACTGGCCAGACTGCTTGACAAGGTACAATAATGTGTAATAGGAGAAAGAATTGTGTTTGCTTGAATGTGTCTGGCTGGCAACCTGTGAAGGGAGGTACGGTGGGCTGATTGATGTACAAAAAAAATTGTACCCTTGAGAAAGAACCTGGGTTTTTGAATGGAACTTTAGGATCCTAACGGTGGAGCAAGGTAGTCATGATGAGAAGTGTGCATGAGCCATTGATGTGCAGCAGTCCAAGGAGATGAACTGCAATGCCCTCACCAGATTCTGCAGGAGTGCGACACACAATAAAAGGCCTAATCAATCAATCAGGGATTTGTGAAGCGTTCTACTCACCCATGAGTGTCTCAACTCACTGGGAGGATGGAGGTGGGGAGGGAGGTCATGCAGCTCGGATCCATCCTAAGATCCAGGTCTTGATGTTCTTCCTAAAGGTTTGCAGAGTGAGGAAACGTCTGATGTTGAGTGAGAGTTTGTTCCAGGTCTTTGCTATGATGTAAGAGTAAGCTCTTTCACCCGTTCTGATTCTGCGTATGAGAGGGGTTTCGGCGATGGCTAGGTCGGCAGAGCGGAGGTTTCTCATGGATACGTGTTAAGAGACTCTTTAATTGAGGTATTGGGTCCGGTGTTGTGGAGGGATTTGTAGGCGTGAGTGAGTAGCTTGAAAGTTAATCTCTTCTCAACGGGGAGCCAGTGGAGGTGTCACGGGTGCTGGATGGTGTTCTGGATGGTCTAGAGTTTCCAAAGCAGGGATTTGTTGACTTGGGTGTAGAGGGTTTTTCTGTAGTCCAGTCTGCTGGTAATGAGTGCATGGATGATGGTCTTATGAACCTTAAACATGTTTTTGACATCATATTGGTCTGGAGCCCTGGGAAGTGGCTCTCAAAAGAGGATTTTAGATTGGAGAGCGGTTTCAAGGTAAAGAAATCTAAAAATGTTAAAATATTTATTTGAGATGCCAGGAAGGACAAAGTAGGTTCAACTACTGACTCATCTAAAACTGCAGGCAAGCTGAAGTGAGAGCAGGACACCTACATCAGGTGTCTCCCCATTGGGCACACTACTGATTCTCAGCTAAATCGGTGATAGAAATTAAATGATAAGAGCCTAACTTTTTGTTGTGCACTCTCTTCACTTTCTCCTAAGGACTTCGATTGCAGGCATCATTTACCTTTCTATACTCTGGAATGCCTGATTGTGAGCACACAAATAGACCTTCGGGTAAGGTCACAGTAAAGTGAACTTACCAGATGTCACAGTGGCAGTTCCTCCGCAATGGCGGAGGAGCGTGCCCCAATGCCTGGCTCAAAGCCAGCAAAAGTCAAATAAAATGATCTTCTTGCATTTTTTTTTTACATTTGCCAGCGCCTAGCCAGCGGTGTTGGGAGGGGCAGGGCTGAGGTATGGGAACATCTCAGGTCGACCAAAACACAAATGCGTACCTAGGTTTTCTCCAGCCCAGCTGCACTGAGCAGCCGGGCTGGAGAAACCCCAGACTCCCTGGTCCGAGCAGAGTGTCTTTTCTGCCTGCTCAGATTAATCCCTGTACTGCTGGTCTGCAGGACAGGGATTGGATGAGAGTCCGTCCCAGGGGCTTCTGGGACCTCACCCAGGAAGAGGAGGTGAAGATGCCGGTGGGGTGGGGTGGGGTGGGGTATGGTAAGGTAATAAGGTAAGGCAACAAGGTAAGGTAATAAGGTATTCCCAACCCCAAACCCCTCTGCGCGATGCCTCCTGCGTGACCCCAACCGCTCCACCACTCTTAGCTTACGGCGGCTGCCGCTGCTCACATGTGAGCTACATTGTGGATTTGAACCACTCATGTGAACGACATTAGTAACATGCAATGAAGACGGATGCAGGCCAACACTGAAACAGACACAAGCCAGAATTAGCCCTTCCCAACAGCCTGAAATGTCTTCTAACATTAGCTAGGCCACCTGTAAGTTGTGCATTGAAGCCCGCATGGGCGCAGCACATCATTTGGAGAGAAGACTTACCTCCACTTTGCTAAAATGTCATTCTCGGCGGAGGCTGGACCTGCTTCACATTCAACAAAATCTACTTCAAGTATAAATCCCTTAAATGCCCATCTCGAGTGTAAAATATCATTTTTCTATAAATGTTACACAAATGATTTTTTTAATAATACGTGGCTCGTCTTTGCACATAACTCCCCTGTTAATTCTTTTACATTCAACAAGCCCCACAGAGAGAAAAGAGGTCTCTGGGGCATCTGGCTTGCATTAAGATCTCTGGCAGAAGAATTAATTAGGGGGAATTAATTATAAAATCTACACTTATCCAAGGAAAGTGAGAGACAGGAAGGAGAGCAGCGGGCATCCACTGGCCACACCATGCACAGCCAGAAATTTTGTAAGGTCCACTATTTGTACTATAATTGAATTATAGTGAGAACCTGCCTTTGATGTTGGTCTAGCCTTGGCTCCGCTAACTCAGGAAAGTGGTGAGGAACATCAGAATCAAAGGTGCACATGACTCGATGGAGTAGGTTTGTAGTGGTATGAAGGAGGAGGAAACCGATGTGTCAAGATGTCTGCCTGCCCTGGGGAGTCTGTGGCTGGGTTTTCTGCCCACCCACTCAAATGAGCTCTTAGAAGTTTAGGGGCATCTGAGTGTACCAGCCTACGAGCTACCAAACTATGCCACTGCTCTATCCGCCTGTGTGAGCAAAGGAGTTTGCTGGTCACTGTTTTTAGTGCCCACGTTTTTTTCCAATGGCAGCTTTTGGTAATGTAATACACAAAGCATACATGGAAACCACAGGAGAATCGAATAGACACATTTAGACTTTTTGCATTTTTTTAAAAACATTTGCAATTTTCTTTATTGAAAAAAGTAAGCGTCATACAGCATATAGTGGAGAGAAAACTGAAAATCGGTAAGCCTCAAGTGATCAATGGTTCATTACATGACAGAGTAGGTGTTTCCCCGAAATCAAGAGTGGCGCTTTTATAGTCCAATAACCTTCAGATTGCACACTTCGTCACCTGCACCCCCTGGTGGCTCTCCCCAAACTGTATCCCCTATACTCATGCCACACAACTCACACTTTCTCCCGCTTTTTTGGGCAAACTCTACCTTCTGTCATGCACACTTCGGGAGTGCAAACCACTCCTCCCCCTGCTCTGGCCAGCCCCGCCCCAACCTGGCTGCGAGTCGGCAGTGAAATATAAAATGCTAATAACGTAATGTTATCATTTTCTTTTTTTGCACTGCTCAAATAGAAATGGGGCGACGCTCCTCCACCTTAGCAGAGGAGCCACCCACTGTGAGGCACCCCATGCACCTGGGGCAGGCCGCAGCCAGACCCCCGAATACTTGAGCCAAGCATTTCACCAATAATCCCCACGACTAGCCATTTAGCGTCCAGCATAACCTCCAGCGATACTAGTTGAGACATTATTTCGGTTGTTCTCACTAAGTAACTCCATATGGGTGCGCCGTCCTAAAGGAAGTGAACAAACGTGCCCTCTCACTCACTTCGCCCCCTGCACAGTAGAGTTGCCGCTCGGCCTACCAAATGCAGTAATGTCTGCGAAGAATAGGATCTATGTAGTACCATTTGCAATTCTTTATCTCTTTTGCCAATGTTTGTAGATTTTTGTGTCATATCATTAATTATTTTTTACTAAATTAGTAATTTTATGGTTTAATTTTGTGACTTTAAAATTGTTTTTGAGAAAGATAAAATAATACTAAAACATTCTCTCTGAGATCCTACTGCTTGGATTGAGCCCAGTGATTCCTCTGCAAATCCTGCTTTTTAACTCCTAGGGGCCAGATGTACAAGGCTTTTTTGAGGTATCCAACGTTCCAATTCACAGAGAAAAGCTTTTTCAAATGTACGAATTCCAAACTGTGATTTAGTAACCTGTTACCTAATCCCAATTTGCGTTTGCGACCCAATTCTGAATTGGTATTTGGGAGTGGCGTGTTTAAGGTGTCCCTTCCAAATACTGAATCACAGTGGTATGTATTAATGTTTTGCAACCGAATTCTAGCCTCAGAACAGTAATACTTTACAACCAATACAATATTTGTGGTAACCCATTTGCAAATGGGAAGGGGTCCCATGTGCTTTGAGAATGTTAAACAAAATCTTTTTTTAAGAGCAGGCAGTGGTCGAACGGATGACTGACTACTCTTAAAAAACTAAACAAATGTTTCATTTTTTTGAAATGCATCCAGTTTTCCTTTAAGGAAAAACGGGCTGCATTGAAGAAGAAAAAAACAGGACTCCTTTATTAAAAAGCAATCTCAGACATGGTAATCTGCTGACCCAAGTAGGATGACATCCCAGTGATGGCCACGATTCCTAGTGGGTCACAAATTGTAAACTACCTCCTTAATATCCATGAGGTAGGTCAATTTACAACTCACTAGGAATCGCTATTTTAAAATATAAAGTTTCATGCATTAGGAATAGTTATTTCCTAATTGCAATTTGGATATAATCACAATTAGGAAATCGCTATTCCCTTTAGTACATCTTGTCCTAGTTAATTAACCGAATAGCAGCTCACCGCTGGCTTTCCCCCAGGTAATAATCTGGATTTTCAAAATGCCTGACTATTATTCAGAAAACAATAACGCCCGCTGGAGCAAAAGTGATGCTCATGAAACCAGGTATGCCTGCTTCAATGCGGCAGCCAGACTACTTGCCGGCCAAAGTACCGGTCGAATTGACCATATTTCTCCACACCTGAAAGCTCTGAACTGGCTTCCCTTTGAAGCACGAATGCAGCTCAAGCTAGCATGCATCACACACAAAGCCTTATACTCTAACTCCCCTGCATGTCTGGCACGGAAACTTGTGATCTCCGGAGGAATCAGAACTCCCGGGCAGCCAGAGACCTCTTGCTCCAACCTACACGCTTTCGGGAAAAGAAAAAAACCTTACAATCGGGCTTTCTCTGGTGCCGCTCCAAGAATATGGAACTCTCTCCCACCTGACATCAGAAAAATCCCTCTCTGGCCCGCTTCAAAAAGGACGCCAAGACCTTCCTTACGAGTAAATTCCTCTTTTAAATTTTGCCCTCAACCACCACTATGGCGCTGATCTACGTCTGTCTTTTGCGTCCCCTCGGATTACCTCGACACCCCACCCAGAAACCTGGGATCTTGTCTTGATTAATTGTAAATGTAATTTGTAAATACGTGTCCTTCTATCGCTTATGTATCCTATACCACCCAACCCCCCACACCCCCCACTATTAGTTTTTCTTTTTTTTACTTGGTGATTCTATGCCTTTTGTACAATGGTATGTTTCCTGTAAAGCGCTCTGATACCCTAACGTGTCAAGTTCGTGCTCTATAAAACACAGTAATAAAATAAAATAGGTGAATGGTCATCGTGAAGAATCAGGAGTTGAGGCCTTGCCAACAACCATGATGCAAACTAAAAATGAAAATCTGGATGGGAGCAGGCATCCAACCTCTTTACCAGGGTCATGGTTCACAATAAGTACCTAAAATAAGGCACCCTGTATGGTCATGCAGAATAAAAACGAGCGGAGTAAAGTGGGTGCAGAAAAAAAGCGAGGCAGGAGGCAGCTGCAGGACTCCTTTCACAGTTAGCTGCCTGTGCTGTGATGATGCCCAACAGTGTTGGGACATTCCTATAGCAACAGGCGCACAGATCACCTCCAGCAGGCCAGGTCAAGCAGATAGTTACTTAAATCAACCAAATTACCACCTCTGCTTGGTACTAAGAAGGCCAGCTGTAGTGTTTGGATTATGCAGTTGGAAGTTACTCTGATGTTCTCAGTGCTTAAACCACCGATTTCTGGTTTTTGACCCACGGATGAACTTTAACTGAGCAATGAATGACAGGTAGTGTGTTGGTTAAAACTCTTATTGTGTGATGGTAGTGAAATATGTGCTTTTTTCACCATGAAATGTAAGCCACTTGAGTAGTTGCATGTTGCTATTTCCATAGTTAGTTGAACAATTCAGAGTGGTTTTGAGTGGTTAATGCTGGTAGGTGCGGGTGGTTGTGCTTGACTAGTTATGCTAGTGAACAAGCCAGCAATATTGTGCTGGTCTGTAGGGGAGTGATGTTGCGAAGGGCTGAGTGCAAGTGGTGTTGTAGATAACTAAGGGGGAGTGGTGTCTTTGGCCAGTAGCTGTGGGAAGGCTTTATTTCTAAATGGCAAACAGAAAGTAGTGCTTTGAGAAGCTGAGGGTCTGATGTATTGTAGTTGGTGACGTTTTAAGTGGTTTCAGATAAATTGTGCTGTGTGGCTGAGAGCAAGTGTTTTCTTTGTCGGGAGAGAGGCTGTAGGTTAGGGGTTAGTGGTAGAGGCAGAGTTGTGTAATATGATAGTCGGTAGATTGCTGGGTGAGAAAGGAGAAAGTGGCAGGCTTGTACCAGGGAGGAGCAACCAAACTCCAGGCAGCAGTGACTGAAGATCACCACAAGTCCTAAGCCAAGCAACACAGCTAAACTCCGGACCAAGAAGTAAGAAAATCCAGACTTGATGAAAAATTAAGATTAAGGTCGTGAGACATATGTGGGGACATTTGCAAAAAAACAACTATCATCGCCTCAAACCTAAAAAAAACCAAGCATTGGCATAGCCAATAGGTCTCGCCTTTGGGACCTTATAAGTGTTAAGCCATGCAACACTTGATGTTGTTGCACCAAAGATAGTGTGCTGGATAACTAAACACTTATAATATCCCAAAGGCGAGACCTGTTGGTTATGCCAATGCTTGTTTGTTGTTGTTAGGGAACCTTCGCAGATGTCAATATAACACTTTTCAGCTTTGTGTACTTTGTTAAGCTGCTTTGCTTCAGGTCAGCTGTGTACATAAATATTAGTTTTACTATAATGTAGGTCCCATGCGTCCTTGAACACGTAAAAGATTTACTTAGCAGAAAACAGAAAGAATGTATGTAATTTCCAGCCTATTAAATGATGATGCGAAAAAGCATTAAGAGTGAATCACACTGCGTGTTTGGATCGGGTGGGCGCTGGTAGCATGAAAATGACCCACTGTTGGGAGAAAAAACATTCAGACGCTGAAGTGAACCAGGGGAAATCTCAAAGTACGTTAAGTGTGAAAACTGGGAGTTTTTCAAAAGTTTGTGGCCGAAATGATCCTTTGTACATCCATCATTATAATTTTGCACCACTCTTCTGAAAAGCACCAAGTAGAAATAGAGGTGGGGCTTGGCCGTCCTGTAGGTGTTAATTTTCGCTCATTGAGCGGTCTCAGTGCCCACACTGCTGTGACCAGGGATCCGAAACTGTTGAGAGGAAGCGAAAGCGCTACACAAAACAAGAAAAAGCAACAAAAAGACGCGCGGCCCTGAGACGCGCTCTGTGGTGGGGGAGGAGCATTAAAGCGCAAGACGGAGAGGCGGAGCGAGGCGTGTGTGCTTGTGTGTGTAACCGCAAGCTCTAGGCCGCCACAAGCAAAAGTGTTTGGTAGCATTTTCGGAAGCCCACATACTAAAAGTCTCACCAGAGCAGCACACGCGCTGGCTCAGGCGAGACCTAATGATTTTGGCCTAGTCAACTTGCTCAAGATCACCAAAAAGGTTTGTTTTATGATGAAGCACCTGCGTGTATACCTATTAAATTGAGACCAAAAATGTGAGGAAAGTGGGTTAAACTTCAAACACGACCTGTACTACTTGTTATGTTAAATAAAGCCCTACAAATCTTTGGAAGATGTATATCGTTTCCATATGTCCTCATTGGCAGGCCTCAAGCTCAGTAAACGTAGAGTTCATTCTCGAGTGAGTGACCTGCTTGGAGGGAGGGACGCCTGTGGGTCTTGGGCGGGTTTGGTGGCTCTGAGTGCGAGGTTTGCTTTGGTAATGTTGTTGTTATAGCGTGACTGAGCCCACAATGTCACCACCGCTCCACCCATTGTCACCTCACCCAAGCAGAAGTGACCTTATGGTAGTTCAGTACACACATTAAGTATTGTATGAGTATATTAACCCTGTGTGTTCACTGTAAGATGAGCGCAGACCTGTACGCAAAGGAGCACAGCAGACGGCGGTTCCTAAACCGGTGCCAAACCAACGCCAACACCACCAAAAGGGTGTTTTAATGTTAGTGTCCTCCTGAATGCTCTCACGTTCCATCTCAACATAAAGGAAGCATTCTAAGGCAAGTAAACTGTACATGATTTATTATCCGTCACAATCCCAAACTGAACATTAAATAAAAAAGTCCTGTGAGTAAGCAGTACATTGGTTTGCACAATCAACAGCATAGGAGCAAAAAGTGTATAGCTCCCATTTCTTCAGTGCAATCCCGATACACGTTGCGACATGTTGGGGCACATTCAGGTGTAAGCATAGCGCACAGATCTCATCTTATGCAAATCAATGCCTGCTGGGACTTACAAAAGGCAGTGCTGGCATCCTTGTAGAATACATGACCACGCAGGAAAAGAGCCTGCTGAATATGTGGACCATTCTGCCCAAATGTACAAAGTGCACCAACAAAGTGAATCGGTGAACCCAGATCACAGGTCTCCATATTTCATTTCCCATCAAAGGGGTAAGACACGCTCTGCACCACCCTACACCTTCCTCCCTCACGCCACCTGGGCCAGGACGAGCTCACTCTCTGCCACCTAGATCTGAATTCAGGAACATTTCCCACCGCATCACTGGCTTATGGGCCCTGAATGGGAAGCCATTACAGGCTGCTGCGTAAGCAAGGGTGAGGAGTGCATGGGGACACGAGCGTAGACACAGACAGTCCCTCACCTGAGGATCTACTCACTGTGTGTACTGGGGGCAGCGCTATAGTGCCATGGACAAAGAAAACAGCGCGAGCGAGCGAGAGAGACACGATCAGATATAGACACAGACACAGGAGGGTGCATGCACAGGTGCAAATTAGAGGAGTGTACACATGCTAGGGTAATTCCCAAAACAAAAAAAAAACCTGGACAGGTCATAAACATAGAAGTAGGACTACAGTTTACACTGGTGGCTGTCTGGATCTTGGTGCAGGCAGTGACCTCTGACTCCATTGAGTAGAGCAGGGTCATGCTGGCAGTTTGGACACGCTGTTGACCCGATGGCTGGCACAATGACATTCTTGCTTCGTTGTAGAAAGAGAAACCTCAGGGAAAATGTCTCTTTAAAGGATTTCCCTTCCTACAACAACCTCATCTGGAGTGACGTCACACCGTAACATCTCCAGTAGTGAGAAGAGAGCATGTGCACATGTTTTTAACCACGGTGGTAGTCAGCCACTACTCAAAAACTGGGACATTTCTGTGCTCATCCCAGCCACTATCCAAAAACAGGGACATTTATTCAGTTTGAAGGAAAGTGTTGGGACACTTCACGAAAAACCAGGACCGTCCGTAGAAAACTGGGACGTCTGTTCACCCTAACACTTGCCCCAACACGCACCCTTCCTGTTTAGGACTGCGAAGAATTGTTCGGCATCAACAGCCACACTCAAACCCGTCACGTGGCAGAGCGGGGTAATCCACATGGACTACTTTGGGGCAGACGTGTTACCACAGAAGGGGGTGGTTGGGGCATTTGTTTATTTTCACAAGAAACAGTTTTCAAAATCCTGAAAACCTAGATCTCCCACGGTTCCCTGCCAGAGCCAGCAGAGCCCTTCTTTCTAGTTCCTAGATACCCTCCCGGGTGGAATGTGCGCTTTACAAATAGCCACAGCATGTGTCCTTAGACAGGGCAGGTGTTGTTCTAGCTCACGACCTCCAGCCATGAAGACAATAGACACCTGGTCCACTGTCGGCATAATATATCTATCAGGAATACTTCAGTGCGTCATCTTATTGTGTGTTCCAAGAGCTTTCCAAACACAGCTAAGTTAATCAGTAAAAGAACACTGATAAAGACAGTGTGCGCCAAAAAACCTTGACTGAACAACTTTCCTGCCTTCCTGTTCTTTTATTGAACTTTTATTCCTCCTTGTTGTCGTCTCCCTACTTCTCTTTTCACGTCAACCAGTCACAACCAGTCTGTAGCGCATCCTTTTTTCATAAGTAAGATAGTTTTATTGTTCTAATTACAGGTTTCTGCTTTTTTAATATATATCTAACCTACACTTATTTAATTTAATTTTATTTAATGCTGTTATGGATGTTTAATGTACATTCCATATCTAATAGTTTAACTGTCATTTTGTTTCTTTACATCATTATAATGCTCTAGTTATTGCTGTTTCCGCCACTGATCAGTTCAACTGTCACTTACATTTTGCTTCCTCCCACTACATCAGACAACATGAGGCAATGAGTCGGCCCACTTTGGACACCGACTCGCGTGCCCTGTGAGGGGCAGCATTCCGCCTAGTCACATGAGCACATCTGCCTAAAAAAGTCCCCTTCAGTGCCAGGGGTGGTACGACAATGCTTTACTCTGTCAGTTATTATCACTGCCCCTTCTTTCTGTTTTTTGTCATCCTAGTTTGTCTAAGCTATGCCTCCAGTTTACTGTAATTCATAGCCATTAGAATATTTTCTTCCACCCAGTTAGAATCACATTTTCGTTCCATCTGGTTTAAACTAGAAAGTGCTTCTATACCAGTTTTAAGTAATCCCGCCTGTTGGGAAACACACATACTGTTTTAATAAAATTATGCTCCATTCATTTTTAAATGCAAGCTTTTATTGCAGGCACACCACTGCCATATTTAGTCAGTGGCATGTTTTTGTCCCTTCTTTAGATTTGTTTGTGGCATATGCTTTTATTTTTAAAAAAATGAAGACGATTGTAACCATCACTCCAGCTTGCTTTGCCTAGAGCTATTAACTTTGCCAATGCTTGTTCAAAATACCACCTCGATAACTGTAAACTCAATACATACAAAAAGTAAGGCATCCCCAAGTCTTTAAGTTTCAGTAATGAAGTGCATTCTCCGATGATAATGAACACGAAGGCACACTTCCTACCAGAGGCATCTGGTGTTTTGGCTGCTGCAGCAACATGAAATACAGGAAAGACGACAAGATGGCGGACGTACAGCTGCCGTTCACCATGGGTGTGGCATTCCACCCCAGTAGAGACAAGTAGAGCACATCCTTTCTCACCAATGGTCCCCGGACCCTCACAGTTCAAGCAGCAGCTCACCTTACTGCAGCCGCCAAGTTACCAGGCTTCCCTCTGGAGCAGTGCTTGAAATGGAAAAATAGAAGAGGAGGTACTATGTACCAGGGTACCAGCTTGTTTCTGAGAAGTGCAGTACTCTCCAATTAAAAGTATATTACAGTTCTCTTGAGAAGTGCCGTTACTTGCGCTCTCAAAATAAAAAAGTGCCGGTACTCCGTACTGGGGAGCCAGCACATTGAAAGCACTGCTCTGGGGAAAAATTCCCTCCACGTTCTCTCTCCGCCCACTTACCTATTTCATCCAACCAATCCATAGCAGGAGCCACATCCGGGGTCCAAATCTTTGATTACCCTACTAGCCCCTCCTCTACTAAGTATTACGCTTGCGGATGACATAAGCAGTGTTCTGCAAGTCACACCTTCAAAACGAGGTATGATCAACACAGACTTCCATCCCTATGGGATCTAGAACCAATGCCACTACATTCAGTAATAGCAACACCTGTTATTTACAGCTCTTGGAAACAGCAGAAGCATGGTATGAAGCACTGAATAAAGAACACATTCTCATTCTACTCACACTCCCTTGTATTGCCTTACTCCACCCATTCTCTCCAACACATTTGACCTCTCTTATGGAGCGACCAAACACACTGAGCTAAGGACTAACAGAAGTAAAAAACATGTTATTGAAACTAACATCACAAGCCTGAGAGGAGGTTAAGGCAAATTGAGTCCCTCAATTTCCTTTTCTCTTCCAGTGATTCTAAAGTGCTTGCACTGAGAAGCTTTATTTAACACCCGTAAACATTGTTGAAAAAATACGAACCCTGGGTTATTGAGTCTGAGCAGAAGGACAGGTCCAAAGCTGTACTTCCAGAAAGGACACTTACCAAAGAGGTCTGTATGATTGCGTCTACAACACTGTTAAACACCTTCTGAGGCAGGCGCATGAGGGTGGTGCCGCTGTCCACTATGGCTTTATCCGCATTGTACTGAAAGAAACAAACGAAGAGCATACATTTCAAGACTGTCGCATTTAGAAGAGAAAGCTGGGCTAGGGATCTACAGGATTCATTTAGAATCAAAAAAAGAAAAAAAAAATTATGACTGACTTAGTTCCAATTTTCTTTTTTTGGGGCGGTTTATTTTTGTTTACAGAATACGTGCTACTTGTCAAAAAAGCGATTCAACGCCTTGTCTGGGGTAGTAAGTGCTATATAAATGCAATTACAAAACAATAATAAACACACACTCAATACCTCTACCCCAGCCCTTCTCTTCCCTTCAGCAACCCGCTTCTCCTCTACTTCATACTTTTAAAGAATTTACGCTAAATATCTAGCTGTTCCCTTTTGCTTTTTAGGGGTTTATCACCTTTACCTGCTTTGTTTTCTTACTGCCGTTCAAGCATTTTTAGAGTTAGAAGATACAATTACTTTAAAAAAAAAAAAAATCTTGTTTTATTGAAGGAAAAGTGGGGGAGCGCCATGCGCACGTTGTAGGAGCGCCGTGAGCGTGCACATCAGTGTGACCTGCGGCTCGTGCCCAGTGCCGGCGCCTGCGGACTTTGCCATACTCGAATAGGTGCTGCGCAGCTCGTGCGGCCCAGGGAAGGGGCTGCCAGGGCACCCAAGGCGGGGACACATGGCAGCTGCGTTGGAATTCCTAGCTGCTCTTGTGCGGTTTGGAGAGGACTCCGAGGTAAGAACCCCAGAGATGCTGCTGCTGATCAGGGGTGTTGTGGGTACTTGTGAATGCTGCCAACGTGTGCTGTGATTGCACGAGAGGAGCACTTACTTTGGTGCGCGTTGACGGGCCTGCAACGGGAGGCTACCATAGCCTTGGTCATTGACCCCTGTTACATCTGACACTTTCAGCAGACTTTGACGTGTGCTTTTATTACAGAGAGCAATTTGAAAAGCTGTCTCTGTGAAGCTGACGGGGGGACAGGAGGCTTGCAAGGACGGAAGGGGGCCAGGAGATGTGCACACTGCGTGGGTGTACGTGCGTGTGCACCAGCTCTAATCGCCCTGCGCGTGCCCATCTCCTGTCCCACTTCCGAGGCAAGTCAGCAACAATAGATCTCACTAGCGACAGCGCTTTCGTGCTGCGTTTGCCAGGCTTGACCTAAAAAGCACTACCGCCGTTTTGGGATTCATTCTTTAGTTCTATGCTATATGTCGCCTGGGGTGCGCTTAACCAACACAAAAGCCCTGCACCGAATTAATTAAATTATATGCAACCACTGGTATTTATTGTAACCCAATCCCATTCCAATGTTTTAGCATGTCTGTGCTCAGAGGAGAACATGACCATTCAATTCAACAGATCTTTATTCACATTAAATGATCCATAAAGATATAAAAGGAAATTAATTTCATATAAAAAGTTATCATAAAATCCTAAATAGGATACAGGACTACTGAACTAGGGGTATAATGCATATATAATATATACAACATCCCATTAAAGGGCAATATGCTCTGGGTCACATTACTTGTAGTCAAATAATGGCATAATTTAATTCCTTAAACCAGCTACAAAGCCATTCATAATTCTCCAATAACCAATACATACTTTATAAAACATGTATTGAAGAATATACAATTGGCCTGACCAAGACAGAGTCATGATAAGACATAATTTCATATCTTCTTATCTAGAGCAGTTAAAACTTTCCTTCTTGCTGCTACACGCCTAATGTAAGTAGAAACGATGTGACAAATTAATGCATTCTCCAGATTACATAAAAATGTAAACACATCTTGATAAAAAAGAATTTCTGGGTTAACCATACGGGGCATAACAGATTTTTCCTATTATCTTTATACACCCCACAAAATAATATGAGATGGACAGTGGATTGTGAGGCCTGGCCATCACAAGGGCATTTTGGTAATTTTGTGTCCATGCATCTTTCTTTGGGCATGCTACCAGCTGGTGCAAAGTACCCAAACGCAATTGTGTGAGAGAAAATCTCTACTTGATATTACTTACCGTAGTTCGATACATGGGTAATCCCAGATTTCTCACACATACCAAGCATCTTACTACGGAGGGTTTATAACTTCCTCTAATCTCTTGCACTTCCCTTATTAAACATTGCTTTTATTTCCTTCTTACTAAATTGCAAAATACTAGCTGGATTGCTTACTTCTGTACCTTTAAGTGATTCAATTAATAACTTATTTATGTATGCTAGCCATAGATTGTTTAATAATGTTTGAGATGTAGACAGTCTGAAATAACTTAGTTTTGAAGTTTTGAACCTGTCTTTCTCCAAATATTGTGCCAGCAGATAATAGAGTTCAGATCAATCAAATCTTCGATGTACGGCATGTTCAACTCACAGGGGGTCAAAAAAGAAGAAACCGTGCACGGTACTGCCAAGACCCTACATAAAAACTGTTTCTCTGATTGTTATGGTAGGTTCTTGACCAAAGCCCACACAGCTGCCCAATGTATAGCAGAGGGTATGCATTTGCTCCTATATAGTTTTGACAATTCTCGAATTGGCTTGTTGCCTATTTCGCTAGAAAGTCTGAACAGGGCCTCAATAGTGTTGGCTATTTTAATTTTTGCGTTTCTAATGTGAGGACCCCATGTACCTGCATGTGTGAAGAGTATACCGAGATAAGAAAAGGTCTGTACTTCGACCAATTTATAGTCCTTCACAAAATGCGTTCTCTTTCTAGGATTTCCCCATCCACACACCATGGTAAACGTTTTGGACAGATTTAGCTTCAGATCTTTTTGCTCCATGTATGCCGCAAAACCTATCAGGAGCTGCATGCCATTTGCAGTTCTCGAGATTAGGACCACATTGTCGATATACAGAAGCACAGGTGTCAGATGTAAACCCACCCTAGGAACATCTACTTCTAATTGTTGTAATGCCTTGTCCACCCCATTAATGTATAGTGCAAATAAACGGGGTGCGAGACCCGAGCAACATGGCAGATGACCAGTGGAGCTGCTTGACAGTTTATGAGGAGTCTGGCCCTGGTTTTCCCCCTTGACCGTCACCTACCCAGCCGGACATTGGGCATTGTTCCTCCTCGTCTCCCCGCTATTACTCCTTCCTCCCGTTGTTTGTTTACTGTACCTACTACGCTATTGTAACTGAGTAACGCAATCTTCCTCTGCTATAGCGCTCTGATACCTACAGGTCTAGCCAGCGCTTTATAATCCTGTTTGATGTACCTTATAATGCAACGCTCCTCTGGTTATGTGCTCGGATACCTCTGGGTCTAGATAGCGCCATATAACCTTTGCATATCAAATAGACTAAACATTGGCTTTTCCTGAATGCTGAGACCTGAGCAACATGGCTGATGATCAGTGGAGCCGTTTGACAGCTAATGAGGAGTCTGGCCCTGGTTTTCCCCCTTGACTGTCACCTACCCAGCCGGACATTGGGCATTGTTCCTCCTCGTCTCCCCGCTATTACTCCTTCCTCCCCTCCCTCCTTCGAATTACTGTAACATTGTTTTACGTGTACTGTTCATTACTATGCTTTCGTATCTGATGTAACTTGTAACGCAACAATCCCTAATGTAAAGCGCTCCGATACCCTCTTGGGTCAAGTTCGCGCTATATAAAACTTTATAAAAAAATAAATAAGCTAGAGGTACATTCTCCTCCCATATGATATCTTATTCGGGTTGTAAGCTTTGCATATATCCAGGCTATGTGTGAAATTATATCAACCGAGGCGCCTTGCTCCCATTAGTGTTTTCCTTAACATTCCATGGTTTACTAAATCAAAGGCACTACTCACACCAGCAAAGCATAAGTGGATATGGCCCTGCTTAAATCAGTGTATTTACTAATCAAAAGATTATGGTTAATGCACTGTTCGATAGACCGATGTCCCTTCTGAAGCCATATTGTGTATTGGCTAGTATACGATGTTCCTATGCCCATACCTCTAATCTGTCTAAAATGATATGTCCATCAATGGGGAAAATTATACTCTCTGGCCAGGTAAGTGGGATTATCTCCTGATTTAGTGTAGGGGTCCACAATGGGATATTAGATTTGAAAACATTTACAGGGACCCCAACAGGTCCCGGAACCTTCCATCTTATAGATTTATCTATAGCCAATTTGAATTCCTCCAAACTAACTGGGTTTATAGATACCATCGTATGGTCGTATTGTAGGGCAGTTCCTTGGTCACAAATTGGGTTAAAAATACTCCCACAGTGTAAAATCCAATCAGACGAAGAAACCATTGTTTCTACTTTGGCTATCCAGGAGAGGCCCCTGAGAGAAAGCAGTCACACTGCAGTGAACCGGAAGGTTGTTGGAAATTCTACAGACTTGCACATTTATACAGAGAATGTTCTTGATAACACTTGTGCACAGAGAGTGCAAACAGACATTCATTCAAAAGCATAAAAAAATAGAACATTATCCTAAATGAATTATGTAACGAAATGCTAGGTTGGAAAATGACCAACAAAGACAAGGCATAGAAAACAACTTTAGCTACCTCTATGCAGTCCATATTCAGGTTGATTCCTCCCACTTCCAGTTTGAGGACTTCAACTTGGTAATACCACTCTTCGGTCACCGGTGTATACCAGACGTCCCCGCTGTAAAGGCTTGGTTCGATTCCACCCAGTACCTAAATGACCAGATCACCAGAAAGCACAGTTGTAAGAACAAATTACAGACCAAATCATCCACAGTTCACAAAACCAATGCGCCAGTACGTCTAGAGCAGCGTGTAAGCAATTATTGCAAACAAGCTTTGGCAACGCCTTAGGTGTTGTCTTTTAATGACATAATTACCGGACCAAACAGTGCTGCTACTCCAATTTGATGATGCTGTTTTGCATCACAAAAAAATAATCTTTTTAAGTGCTTGTTTGGAAAATCACTGGCCAAAATCATTGGCGCGTGATTAAGTATATTTGTGCATGCATGCATGCATGCATCCCTACATGTGCGCATACAAGAGGCTCCAAACTCCTCTTTTTTGAAAGTTTTGTACTTAATGGAGGCACACAGAAACAGTAAGGAGTAATGGTGAAGGAGCTCAACATGCAACATGACTGGAAAAGAAGGAAAACCAGTGCAATTGCACAAGCAAAAACATTTTCTGCATTCGTGCACAAGGATAGTGGAACACGCATTATGACAATCCACGTCATATTGAAATGATTAAACAGCAAATATGGCTAAAAAACCATGATTGACTTAGAGAATAAAGCTTAATGATTTTTAATATTTACAAATATTGAAGGAGTTTGTTGCTTCAGGAAGGTGCATTATTTATAAAGATGGATCTCAACAATAACAGTTTGGACCTAGCATTCTGTGTATGGTACATGGATCTGTTACAATAACAAGGAACAAGCCTGGCTCTTTCTCAAGGGCTGGCAGTCTTGGTGTAGGGTTTCCTGGGAAGGAGGCAGCAAACAGGTGTAGAGCCCTCTGAAGATCTCAGGGGACTTGTGAGGGTTGATTCACTATTCCACTGAAGCTCAGTCTTCTGTGCCGAGCACAGTCCAGGGCTGCCCAAAATAGGGGCAGGAGAGCCAGGTCCATGCCATGGTTTCACAAAATACAATTAAAATACATTTACAATCAGTTGATCCGAATGGAATGCATTCACATGGTCTGTAGTTATCAGACAATGCTGTCAGGGTTTCAGAACCTCCACGAGCTATGTTGGATGTTCCTGAACTAGACTATTTCGTGGTAAGTAGGTCTTCAAATAAATGCACCAACGTGCCTCAGCAAACAGACACAATCAAATGACAGACTTTTATGAGAAGGGACAGTTGCATTGAGTCGACCCCCTGAACAACAGAAAAAAAGAAACAAAATCACAGCTGAGGCAGCAAAAAAGCGGATTATTCTTTGCAAGACAATCTATTTATACACTGAAACTTTAATGTGTACTTTGCACACGTCTAAAACACAACAACACACTGCGAAGAGTTGAAGTACTAGCACCATAAAAGGGTGCTTGGTTTTGTAGAAATAGAATTTAAATGCAATAAGTTAACATGCTTATTGAGTATTATAGCAAAACAGTTATGAAAATGCTTTCAGTGACAACAGTTTAATTTTGAATGCCGAGACGTAGCATCTCTATTGCTTTTATTATAATGGATCATGTAAAATAATGTGGTGCAAAAATTATAAGCAAGCTGTAACATGAATGATATTTACAGAATATTTGGCATTATTATAATCTTTAATCTCTAAAATCGATTTTAGTAATTTTTTAAAGAATAATTTACATGTATGTGAAAATCGTAATAGTAGGCCATATTCAGGTTCAGACATTTCTATGCAATAATCACCGACAACATTACAATTATTTCTTTATATGAATTGCCCGATTTATTTAATTATACTTGAACTTAATTATTGACCTTTTCCCGTAATCTACACTATTTTGTAGGCTGCTAATGGACCTTTGCTACGTTTCTTCAAATGCTGCTTTATGTGTTCTGTTTACGCAACATTCTTTATGACAAGGACATTTTTCTAGTATTTCATTGTGAGTGAATGGGTGGGAACTCGAATTTTGGACTGAAACCATGAAGAACAACAAAGTATATAGCTCTTTGTCAACTAACCTGTGAGGACGGGATGGACAAGGGTAGTTTCTCATGACCAGCAGGGGAAAGTATGCTGGAGTATCAAAATTGTACTTGACGAACGGAAGAATGACCATAGGATGATCAGACTATTGTGGTACTATGACTGATGTCACATTTAGACAAATGAGGTATAAAAAGTGACTCCCCAGAGGAGGGGCATGATCTCTCGTTCGGAGCTCTTCCATTTAAAACTTTTTTTTTTGCCCTTTTACTGCGGCTGCTGATCGATTATGAATCCTTCTTTGCTGGCAGAATGATGGCTTACCCTTTTCATACCCCTGATTTTCTTTTGCAATGAACTAGCCTGCTGACCTATATTGAGCTGTCTGGTGAGAGACCAGATCTGAACTTTCCAGATTTTTGCTCCATTTCCCTTTACACATGCCCATGGACCTTCCCCTAGTAGATTTTAACTTGATCCCTTTGCACCTCCTGAGAGAACTCTTTTTTTACATTCCTCCTGCCTTCCTTAGTAGTGGGAATCTATAACCTTAACCATCCTCTTTATGAATACTTTGATTAAATGTGTGGTTTGATACTACGAGCTGTAAGATTTATGACTGAACTAATTAAAATATTGCTTTTATGTTTTGATTTTGGAACTTTAATACAATAACCAAGTTACCAAAATTTCCTGAGTCTCGGTATTATGTTTTAATGTTCTTTCCATACAAACTGGGCAAAATGAAATTTTGATTTCTAAATGCGTGATGGGGGAACCATAGATTATTTTCAAAACATCAGATTCTGCTACTTTTATTCTGTGTAGCGACTGCAGAACTCTTAGTTTGCATAATTCTGGTTAGACTAAACTTCTTTAGGAGGTTGGGTCTTCCAATTGCAATACTTTATTTTTCTAGCAAGGTGCTGAGAGTACTGTATTTGAACCTTATTTGTAACTCGTGAGTAGGCTACCAATTAACTGGTCCTCACTGAGTAGCTGACAGTTTGGACATCCTGATTTCTCACCCCTCTCTACGGCAATCTAATGTCCATCTGAGGACCAATGCCTCTGTCGATACAGAATAAAATAGGAGTATAGCTATCCGAAAAGTTGTCAAGCCATTTATTGGCCCAGACAGAGACTTCAGTGAGTGAAAATAGCTTCACCTGCAACACAGATACAGGTTTTGTTTTCTTTGAAGTTCAATCAGACAGTTAGACTTCACATTTCACAAGAACGTAATGGAGCAAACATCCTGGTTTGCATCTCTTGTGCATTTCTAAGCAGGAAAACCTTTCTTAGAAGCAACTTTCCATCCAGCGCAGGACCCTCAGATGGGACATATGCCTTTCACCAACTGTTTCAGCTCCAGCGTTTTCCTGTTTAACATCTTCCTGCGGTTAAAAGAGAGGGATGCTAAAGTTAAAGGAATGTTATGCCTCCTTCTTGCTCATTGAAGTAGACACTGCAGCAGGATTCCATTTAGCCATCAATGACGAAAGGAATGTGCAAAGGCTTCTTGTTGAGGGGAGAAGTGTGAGGAGGGTAAAGGACATTAGTCTGGCAGGGTGTGTAAATGAGAGAGGGGTATCCACCATATCTGATGTTGCAGCCAAGATGTGAGAAACAAATGGGAGAATCACATCACGTGGGCAGCAGCTTTTGGCAAAGGAGTCGGTCTGTCTGTGTGTCAAGGTCAAACTCTGTGAAAGGGCAAATGAACAATATGCTATTATCTCCTGTTTCTGCAGCTGCGTAGTTTGCCCTCAAATGTTCAGGCGGGGATAAAACTGGGCCTTTTGGGTCATATGAGGGAGAAGAGGGGATGTGTTGGGATTGCAAACTATCACAGCTTTGTTTTAGGGCCGAGAGGAAAGTCCAGGGAGAGATGCGTTGAATCTTCTGGTTTAAGATATTTTTCACATAAACCCCACTCTTCAGACTCCGGGTGCACAGCATGTTATCTGCAATAAAACACATTTTGCAACCCTGTGACACTAGCACGTGTTAGGGGCTGAGTACTTCTGCTTTAATCGAAAAACTAATCACTAGGAGTAATTCAAATTCAAAGCTGGCCTTAAAATAGAAAACCTGCATTACCACACAGGAAATACTGCTCACACTTTAGCTATTACAACCTCATACCTCTCGATTCATCTCAAATCTACACCGCAGCAGTTAAAGTGTGAGCCAGGGGATATAACACCACCCCCACCACCATCACATCACTGATCCTGCCTACCCACCGCACATGGCTCCTTACCACCACATCTAACTCTATGCAACACTGACTGGCCAATTGGCATAGCGCTTTGTGCTTTCACGTTGAACGTCGGTGTGCACAGTGCTGGAAATGTGGAAAGGAAATTGTAGGGTGCAATGTTTACATTTGCAAATGTAGTGTTAGAGGAGGGGATATAGGTGTTTCTGGGAGGCCCTACCAGGAAAAACTGTTAAAGACCCACACATAAAATTATCCATGAGTTAGTCGGTTGACAGTCTTAACTCAGACTGGGTGTTACATGCACAGCCCCTAGCTCAAGCGTTCGAGATAACCTAGAACCTCAATAGTCAGAGAAGACAGACTTTGCCTGAACAGCTAGGGATAGCCTGCCCATGCCAGTGGAGGTGAAACATCTATTGAGTGGTGTTTTCCGAGTCACTGGCTAGCAGTAAAATAGAGAATTAAATGAAGGCTCTCTCTATGGTGTACAGAGAGCCTTTTATAACATCCTTGTAAGTCCACTTACTTTATCCTTACCACTTCTGCAACTTCCTTAAAGCTAGTTCTTGAATCAATGTCTTTTCATTTAAGGTGTACACAGTGTGGATCCCTTCATTTTTCCCCTTCTCCTTCTCCCAGATTGAAGGCCTTTACCACAGTCAGGTAAGGATACTTCTCCCTGTTTTTAAAGAGGGTTCCTGCCTTAAATTGCATCATAAGATGATCCTCAGATTTCAGGTCTACTCCTGCCCCCAGAACATATACCTCTACTATAGTCATTTCTGATTTTGAAGCGTCAATTGCCCTCAGTAAGTTCCAGGCAACATTCAGCACATTGCACAACCTCTCAGAAGCTGCAGCATCCCATCATACAGAATTTATGAATGGATGAGATGGAGGTGGTCTTTAAATACCAACAATGCAGACATAAGTGCTACATCATCTCTACACTGCCCTTGAGGGTCTACAAATCCCTTGATTTGCCAGTCTTGGTTGCCTTCACTCAATCATTATAGAGGAACGCCACTCGTCACTACAACAATTCTTGTCCTTTTTGTTCCCAGACATCAAGTGATACAGGTCGTGTATCTCACGGTTGGCCATCTCCACCAACAGAAGCATCCATCCCATCTCATGCCAGTACAGACTCCATGTCTTGGTTTTTCCAACTCAAGTTTCAAGAACTTGTGCACACAGGCTTCCAGGTTTTTTCCCATCTAGTCATACTTTCACTGTTTTTATGCTTAATCACAAAACCCGCTTATGTGGTCCTTGAATGGTACTAACCTGACATCGCAACAGGAGTGCAGGGATTAGTCACACCTCACCATGTCTCATCTTTAATGGCAGCCACCCTGGGTGGGCAATATTGAGGGGCAGGCTTTCAGTAACAGAGTTATGCAGATTAAGGAACATATTTACTTTATTTATTTGTTTGGGAGCTTATATTGGCGGTTATGTGTCTCCTCCTAATAATTTCAAAACGCTAGATTGAATAGAGAAGATGAAATGCAGGCTAGGGGTGTGTCAAATCTGCTGGTAATAGGGCTACAAGTGGTGGAGGAATTATCCCAGGTCTTCGAAACGCTGCTCCTGGCACCATAAAAACTATTTACTATTCAATAGGTTGCCCCCCCAAAAAGGAAGTAGTCTGGTTTTAGTCTCTGGCAAGGGCTCAATTTCCATAGTACGTTTTTAGCTAATTTCCAGGGGTATTGCCATGTTTTGTTCCATTTGAAAGCTTGTTACAATAGAATGTTGACTGTAGGCGAATGCAAGTGTCATTTGGGCAAGTAGGGGATGGCCCGGTTCCTCAAGTATCTTGGGCCTTTGCCCCGGTTCCTCTGGAGTTCTTTATTGTTCCATCTACTGGGAGCTAGCAGACCACTTTAAGGAATGGGGGTGTGTGGTTGCAATGCCACACACAAACACATTTAGCACCCTTGGTTTTGAGGATGTCCCGGACCTCTGTATTGGAATAGAAACTGAACGAGACAAACACTACTCCCACCTTCTCGACTTTCAATGGAGAGGGAGGTGGTGCTCATAGACTGGGGGCCAGTCTAAAGGGATTGACGAGGATTTATAGCCTTCCATCATCAGGATTTCTGTCTTTGTTTTGGTCAAGCAAATTAAACTTTGCTTATACAGAAGAATTGATTATCGACCGGATTCTCAGCATTGTTTTATAAAGCAAGGTCATGACAGGATAAGTCCAGAAAACACAAATCAATATTCTATTGCAGCGGAAAGGAAACAATAAGCCAATAGGGAAGAAAAAAGAATGAAGTTGTACCCACAGGTTAGTCTCTCAATAGATAGAAGCACATTCTGCATTGTTCAGCAGTCCTGGGATCGGACATATTCCCACTGCACAATTCTGTTTTGTGGGACATCCATAAAACATAAAATATATTCATAGCTGTTAGAGTAGCTGTTCCATCCTTCCATTTTTTTAATTTTGTCACACAAGTTTCCCATTGTACTATTTCTTTTTTGCAGTGATCTGCTGATTCAGGAAGAATATCGACCAAAGTACTCTGCAGTGACACAATTTGTGTCACAAGTGACCATGCAGATCTCGCCGCAGTCCCCCCCAACCCATGGGTCTTGACATGGCCCCTCGCCCCCTTATTGCTCGGCTGCTGGGTGCCACTTGAACGTTTTGGAGCTGTGGAGAGCGGTCTACTGCCATTTACCGAGAGAATAGGAGTCTTGTCAGAAACACCAATGAAATCACCAGAACAGCAGAGAAAAGTCTGAGTGCAGTCAGCGAGCATTCCATTTAGAGTTGCTAGAAGATTGCAAACATCCTTCTAAGAATCCCCCAAAAATGAAGGAGTGATTGCCAGACCCATTTCTTGCTCCTCTCCCAGTAGGACGGGTTGACTGGGATACATATTTTCCTGCCAGCAAGAGTAGCCCTGTTGTGTTCTTGCATGGTGGCATGAATCAATAGGACCCTGCAGTGCACGCTAAGGATCAGTCTATGCCTACTGTGCCAAGGAGTGAACCCAGAACTTGTCAATACAGGCTGGAAGTTGGCAACAGCTGCTATCCGACTGCCATGAACACTCAGTAAAAGCCTGAGTTACCCTGCAACGCATGGAAGAGCTACACCATGATCTGTGGACCCAGATATTTCCTGAGCATTTCGAGCGGTCATCTACATCTCTTTAAGGCTAGGGCTGAGATAGATAGCTGCTAAGCCTCACAGGACTGTTCTGCTGCCACTGCTTCAGCTACTTGAAAGGCCACCCCTTCCTCAGCCCATGCCCACCATCCCTCAGCTTTGGCACAACATGACCTACACGAGAGCCCATCACCCTTACCCTGGGTGCCAGAAGAAGTGTTCCAGAGCAGGCTGTGTCCTCGTCTCAAGACTCATACTATCAGCCATTCACCTGTAGATGGGTCACCGCTACCTGCAGTTCACACGATTAAGACCACGCTGCTGGTAATGGAAGATAAACGTGCATGCAGTTATAGTGGCATGTGACCTTCAAGTGGGAGGCCGTCCACATTACCCACACGAAAGCGAAGTACCTGGGAGGATTACTCCATCAGGAGGTCTCACCAAAAATGCAGGTTAGTGCTGTGGTCAGTTCAAGTCTATAGTTTTTCCTCTTGACAAAAATCCTCCTTTTCATTTCCCGGGACTGTCGGTATGACTTTATTTTCCAAATAGAGTATTGCAACAGCCTATTTTTGGCCTTCCCACTTACCGTGTAATCGCTCTTCAAGTAGTACAACATTTTGCAATTAGAACTATCAAACACATCTCAAAGTTTAACAACCTGGCAGACACTGAGACACAACTTCATTGTCTAGCGGTAGAGAAGACCACGCAGTTCAAATACCACTGCAACACACAGAGCTTTAAGGAATGAAATTAGCCAAAGAATTACAGCTTCACAAATAGACATGCGCCTTGCACTCTAAAGCTTTCATTTATACTAGGCATTAATATACCCGATGCCGCATTACAGCGTCATTCAATTCTCTAGCCTCCCCGGCTATAGAACGCCATAGCATCAGAGCCAAGACAGCTGGAAAACCATCTGACCTTTCAAAGGCCTCTGAAAACAATTCACTTTTGTTAACTTGAATGTCTGATTGACCCATGCTGGGCCCTCTCGGCGTCTAAAGTCTTTATAAAATTTGTTGGCAAAGCCTTGGCCCGGCCTGACTGGATAATGGCAGAGCGGCTATTTGTCTAGAGTGATAGCTTGAATGAAAGCGAGTAACAGGGATACAATTGTTGGCAGTTTGTCTTTGTGGTGTGACCGCCACCACAGGCATCCAAGGGTCAGAGTCCACCTGCAAATGCTTCCACTTCTGGGCTTGGATCCGTCAGGCTGCTGTTATTGGCACATTTAGGGCTTTTGAAATTCACTTCTAAGTTCCATAGGAGACAAACTCTGATCAAGCACATTGTCCCTACGGCAACCTTCAGGCTCAGATATCCGTCTTCAGGGGCTCATAACATAACTAAGTGCAACAATCAGGGACCAAGTTGTTGGACTTTATAGAGAGAAATAGAATGCTTGATATCATTGTTTAGTGCATTGAGCTTACATCACCAAATTTTACCACAAAGGGCGAAAACCAGTGGTCTTTCCACGGTAACGCATATAAAGACAATTTCCATAAACTATTCCAAAGGACCCTCCAGAAGCTCCCACGTTAAATAGCTGTCAAGCTCCAAGCAGCTCACCATGGTCCAGAGAATATGTAGGTTGGCCCCTAGATTCCTATGAAAGGAGAATGCACTGAGTATATTTTGTGAAAAGTGGTTTTTGAACAGTTAAGTGATGGTGAACAGAAGTTTTGTATTAATGCTCGAGTGTTCTTGAGATACATTTTAGTCTACTTTTTTGGTCTATCTATAGAAAGATAGAGCCACCTGGAATCACGGATTCTTCAAAAACTATAAGAAATAGTGACAGAGTGAGGGCTATGGCTTAGGTCTTCAACTTTTTGGCTTTCGTGCATTTTTTATGATCTGCCAGTGGTGGGATGAGCTGTCCATCAAGGCCATTGCATTTTTTAAATGGTTAAATAGTCCCATTTGTGGTAATAGTAATGAGACAATATAAATCCATTTGTTACTCTGCATATGCAAAGGATATGCAGCATGTGAGTCAGTGTTTGCAATTTGATGCTTTCAGTTTGCTGATACATTGTACACATTGTATTGGTTGGTTTATGGCTTTTTTAAGCGCTTCTTGTTTGGATACCATACCCTGTTATACATTCACTAATCTCCTTTGCACATTTATTGCTTTTCCTTTGCACTCAAGATAACATGTTGGATTTAAGACTTCATTTGTTCACGGAGGAGTTCCTAAAGATGCAAAGGAAATACTAACCCTTTCTTAAAAGAATCTACTATGCAATATTTTGTGTAGGTCTTTTAAATTCACCGCTAACACATATGTCATCTTCTGACTCCTTTTCATTAAACTTCGTTGATGGTGCAAATTCGACTGCATTGTGGGACTTAATCTCTCTGACAGTTGAGTGCAGCTCATGCAAAGTCGCCCAACTGCAATCAAAACCTTCCCTGAACAAAGAGCCAAATTAGCTTTGCCAATGCGGATTACTCTATAATATATCAAGGTGGTATTAAACAAATATTCCTTTATGTAGGGGGGGAGATTTAATATTGTACTGCACACATGCCTAAGTAGGTAACCTGAAGCATGTAGCAGGGAAGCGCTGGCCCATATAATGCAGTTATATGGGCTGATAGATGTGTGGATAGACCTTTATTCCAGTGCAACTAAGAATGCGTTTTATTTATCAGTACATGTCATCACGCATAAATGTGTCTGGTTTCCTGGAGCATGCCTACCAAAACCTGTGAGGTCCATTTCCTACCTCAGACACTGACCATTCATCGATGGTACGGACTATGACCATTCAATACATGGCGCATAAAGGATCAAAGTTGAGGGATCCGGTATTTCACACAGAGGTACATGCTGCCATATTAGAATACTTTGACAAACAGAACAGCAAGGGCTGGTATCTTATGGGAGGCCTTCAAAGCCTACATACGGGGAATATACATCTCCAAAGAAGTCCTTGAGTGACACACTAGATCACCTAAAATTAGACTTGGAATATGCGGATGCAAAAAAGAAGCTACACAAGTGCCAAACTACTCTTGAAAAAGGTTCTTGTAGGCGGGGGACCGAGGGGTTCTCCACCTCAGGAAAGAAGCAAGCGCAACAGTTTGGTGAGGAGGATTTAACCTGGGAAAACGTGTGCCTGGATGGCCAGGTCTTGTACAGCCAAAGCTCCAATCTCTGGTATACAGATGGTAGATGGCTCTCTGTCCTCCGCGCAGTCTGATATCATTTTGGCATTTACTCCGTAATATTGCACCTTGTACACAACCAGGACCCATTGGTTCCCACATGACCTTCCAACCTATCTTGATGACATAGCATTTGGTTGACAGGATGGCGGGGTGTAGGAGTTGCTTAATTCATCACTGATTCTGGAAATTAAGAGTGTGATTAAGGCACTGGCTAGCAGTAAGGACCCTGGTGGCGACAGCCTCCCTATTGAATTCTATAAGAACTGCATCCAAGAACTTGCTCCCAGATTATTGGATGTTTACAATGAGGCTGTTTTGTAAGAGGCAGCTTCCACTCTCGATGCTCGAGGCCACGATCACTATTTTTTTTAAACCAGGCAAGGACCCAACATAACGTGCTTCCTATTTACTATGCCTGGGTGGTGAACTCCAATGGAATGTAGTTTTTCCCCGCTTGCGAAGCTTAAGTTGGTGAGCGTGAGCAAGGAAAATCCAAAGCAAGATCACTTCCCAGTGAGATTGCACAGCGCGGATGGCCACGCCCCCTCGTGTTGAGAAACCTACCGTTCGCATTGAAGAATCTGCCACTCGAGTAGAACTTTTACTCGAGCAGCAGAAAGAAGCAGCACCCTCTTGCACATGCTGCAGTTTGGGCCAATTTTATAGTGCAGGACAAACAGCCGGTGCTAAAAATCAGCATAAAGTAACTCACTATGTCATTTGTGGATCTCTGTGTAGCACTGCTGAGTTTTTTGTCACTTCGTGGCGTTCCATGTAGCGGAACTCTGCCCAGGCTTACTATTGACTTTTATCACTGCTCAGTGCAGATGAACTGTTTGTAAATATCCTCGTAAAATGCTTGTGCCACTTATGCAGTTGTTGGTATTGCCTGATAAGTCAGACTTTACATATAACTGATCCACAGCCCATGACCTAAGCACTCTGATGGTCCTCCTTCACCACGTAAATCTGCACCTCTCCAACGTGGGAATATTACTCGATACGGAAAAAGTGTCCGATTCACTCTAATGGCCTTTTATACATGAGGGCCTCGGTACTCAGGTTTTGAAAATAGTTGCTCTGCTTTGTACAACTTCAAGTGTGAGAGTTAAAATTAATAAGAACCACTCGGAGATGATACAAATCACTAAACGTAGACAACAGGGATGACTACGGCCCCCTTTGATTTTCACAATAGCTGTGGAACCTCTGGTATTCTTTCTTCGGGAATGACACATACATCGGGGTTAGCGTTGGTGGTATATGGTTTATAAAACAAACAAGGAGATGGTTGGAGAGCTGAAACTTTTCAGACACTCACCCCCAGTTATAGATCTGGGTTGAATTCATCATTCTTCAGCTCACTTCGCCACCCCAGTTCAGGCCCAGCTATATGCAAATCAGTCTTGACCCTGTGCCTCATAAGAACAGTCCAGCTCGAACTGCCAAGCCAGGTCTTCCCTGGATAGGAAACAGGCATCCTGGGACTGGTTTCGGGGTAACACCCCTCCTCAGCCAGGCTAGCTTGAATCCACTGGCAAAGTGAGCAAGGGATCCACGTCTTGGCATACCTTGCCAACTTAGAATGAACAAATCAAACATAAGGAGATGACGGCGGAGTGCTGAAACTTTTCAGACACTCCTCTCCAGTCACAGATCTGGGTTGAAGCCATCATCATTCTTTAGCTTTCTGTAAATAAGTGCTGAGCGCATTCCAGAGGCCACTTGAAGCATTAGTGCTATGCCTTTTTTTGTATTTATTTGTTTGTTTGTTTTCCCATCTGATTTGAATTTGTGATTATGCCACAGGTAGGCTATAATGGAGTCCTTGGGTCTTTTGGGGAGTGTGTTGTCCATGCAGTGAAGTGTGGCATTTTTAATGTGAATATGGCTTGGGCATGTCTCAAACTACAAGACTATAGGGTGGATGTCTTCTCCTCCATAAGCAACATTGTGACCACATATCTTCCAAGGAACACAAGCTTGACACTCTTTGGGGCCACGGTAGATATTCCCAAAACTAAGCAATGCTTTAGTGATATGGCCCCCTCACTCTCTGAACAATGGACAACGATCGCCTGGTCGAGCAGAGCTGTGCCCAAAATAAACTGTTGGTTACGAGATATGGCTGTATGACATTACAACGCATGCCTTTACCACGCAATGCCTTAGCCATGCATATACCTTTATAATAAAGGCATGCTGAGAACCGGGCACCACAGGAATTATTCCTCAGGAATTATCTCTGCAACACTGCCACCTCCCCACCCACTGACTGATCCACAGGTCTTATTGTAGCATTTTACCTCCATTTGACACGTTTAAGGTCATGAGAAATCAGGTGTATCATTCACCGATTCATTTCCTGTCACACTACAACTAAAGTAATCAAAATTTAGATTAACAATGCCCTTTTGCTGGCATTGGCGATTTGAGCACCCACTGTATCAATAAAACTCGTTTTTAAGGGAAGGGTGAAGACTGTCTAATTTGGTCCTGCCTGAAAAGCCTCTCACACAAATGTTACCATGTCATAAATGCAATGTAATTGGCATTCACACGCAAAAATAATTACAAACGTTAGAAGTGAGCATTTTCCCTTTTTTAGGGTAAGATTAAAACACCTTTGTACAGTTTGTTCGAGTTTCTAAAGCAGATACATTTTACGCAAGGTTACAGAGTCGAAGCTAGCAGATACTTACAAGGCTGCCACCACGATCCGATGACGTGAGCCCAGAACCACACATCTGGAGCGAGAAGATGTTTGGGATGTGCTCTTGGTTCACAAGGGAGTCAAAGAACGTGGTCACCGAACTTGACGGCTAAAAAGGAAGGTGCATCAGCTTAATATAGGATCATGGTCCCAATATCAATCAGTTGTTTATATCATTCATTATATGCATGATACCTTCCATGCTGCTCAATTAAGAGTTCATAGTTCAATCAGGAATCATGTTATATCCACAAAATGAAAGCAATCTTCAACAAAACGATTCAGCAGTAACCTTATGTTGTACTAAGGGTCAAGTCTGGAGCCTGTACATGCAGGTATAAGCTTTCCCATTCTGGGTCCAGCACAAAGTTCTTAAGAAGCTTCTTGATATCAAGTTAAATGCTCAAGGCTCCCACAGGCATGACTGAGGGGAGTCGAGAATTGCACCATCCTTACGGTGTAGGTTTACAAATTCTCGAGTCTCTGTAGTCCCTGATATGGTCTGGTTTGTATCAAACAATGAGGATTTATAAAGTGCAGCAAATCACCTGTGAGGCAAGAGCATGAGAAAACACTAAGAAAAATAGTGGGAAAGGACGGAGAAAGCAGTGAAAAATTAGGCAAAAGCAGGAGAAAACACTCAGAAAAACAGGGAGTAAGCAGAGCTGCATCCGCACGGGGGAGCTGGGCCTGGGACCTTCAATGGGGTCACGCTGCGGCCTCCATTAAGTACGTCCTGGGAGAAATGAGTGGGGCTAGACAGCAGGCGGGAGCGGCAAACGAGGAAAACAAGCATTTGCAATGCCAAATATCAAAAAAAGCATTGGTTTGAAAAACAATGCTTATTTGGTGAAAGACCCCAAACAGCGCTTTCATTTTAATGGTGGAGATGGCCCTTCCTTTTGACGTGGCTCGTCTAAAGAAAGGGGCGTGTCCTTTATTAACATGCAAGCACGGCTTGGGGTGCTTGGAAACAACAAAAATGAGAACGTGAACAAGGAGCAAAATAAAAGACTTTTTTTTTTTTTTAAATTACCACATTTGGCACCGCAAATAAACCAAAACAGTGGCAACCCAGGTGGCGTGCTGAGCCATAAAAAAACAAATTCAAGCATTAGGAGTGAGCAAGTCCACAGCAGGCAGGTGAAAACAATTTAAACAAAACAGTGCTCGGAGGCTGTGAATAAAGCCTACTGAGAAACAACATGTTAGAGGGCTAGTCCTTATGGGAGGTTACAAGATGGGACAAGGCGGTCCTAAGGCGGGACTACTAAGGCTATTGACCAATGAAGAGCCAGAGTTTACAAAGGACAATGACACAAGCCAATGAAAAATATGGATGGAGAGTCGGTGGAGTTTCAAGTCCATGCTTGAATACTCTATGCATCGCAGAGCAGCACATGCGCTGCCCAAGCTTGAACACAAGAAAGTGCACTGGAATATTAAATGTAAAACAATGTACCAACTGGGGCAATGAGCCTAGTTGAAAATATTATCACATTAATAATAACTAAACATAACTAAATAACTCAACCTGAAACGACTGCATTCTTCAAAATGAAGATTTAGGTGGCACCCTGGTGTTCTTGGGCAATACATATCTCTCTGTGTAGACCCCAGCTCCAAAATATTAGATAATACATAAAAGGCAGGGAAGCCTAGAGGAGAGTTGGACTGGAGGGAGGTATGTATATCCCCAATTCCTCCACCCACCTACTCCTAAACTACTCCCTCAAGAAAACCAGTCTCTGCAGTTGCGCCATCTCTTGACAATTTCCAGTGGACACCTATAGTAGCTGGTGGGGTTAGAAAACCTACAGAGCACAGGCCGGGTAAAGAAGGAGATTACGAGGGTTGATGAATCAGGAAGGTGACAGGCTGGAGTCAGGCCACAGACCAAGGAACAACCAGTAGGTTGGAGAGAGGATAGCTATAGGGGTAGAGAGGGAAGGTACATAGACCGGTTCACCAACACGCTCCAATTTTATATCACTCTTGGTATAGGCACCACAATGAACTTAGTGTGTGCAAGGGGGTGGGGTCTCCTTGCTTGTCCCTGGATCAGTGTGACTGTGTATTCTAACCTTAAGTAGCAAGTAATATCACATTGGAGCTCTCAGAGCTTTTGCATTGATATCTCAGGAAACCCAAGTCAATGCAATATTTGTTCCAACCGTATATGCAATAATGGATTGCCATTTATTTTTATACCCAACAAAGGTGATACCAGCAAATTGACCAGGTACTGTAACAATTTTTGAAGTGTCTCCCGCTTATAACTGTTGCTTCTATGCTTTCATTTGCTCACATCACCCTGTGCACAACAAAAAACAGAAAACAATTGTTACAGCTTGAGTATCTTCTACGCAAAGCAAGTCACTTGTATGAAATTTTGATATGGCTTCTCCTCATTAGAGTCAAAACATCTCTAGCCTACATTTAGCCTAGGAATACAATTTCTATTTTGTAGCCATTCAAGGCTAGACTTGTGAAAATCATTCTATGGTTACATTTGTGTGTTAAGGTTGTTTTAGATTTTTATGTTAAGCTATTATTACACACGTGGTAAGCAACTATATGTCATTTGATGTCTGTCCTCAAGAGCTGGCAGATAAGCACTGAACAGTTTAGGAGAACCCTTGCGGAATGCCCTTGCCGGGCATGGATATAGCTGGATTCAAGCATCCAGTCTGTGCAAAGTGTGAACTGTAGGCAAGGAATGATTTGATCTGAGAGTGTGCAAAACCTTTAAAAACATAAGCCGCGTGTAAGTCTTTGCAGCAAAACAGAATGGTCCACGGTGTTAAAAGCGAGATTGGGTAGGATTAGAAGAGCTTCAGCATCATTGGATAGGTTTTCAGCAAGCTCTTCTGCAATGACTTCGTACTATGACCTTGACGGAAACCAGGTCCCTTGGTGTTGAGAAGTTAGTGGATTTGCAACAATGCTTAATTTGATGGTTACCAATTGGTTCAGCAATTTTGGGCATGGTAGCCAGGTTATAGTTAAGACAGACGTTAGAGACTATCTAGGCCCACATTCGCTTTTTTCCCTGCATTTTGTGATATTTACTTGCTTCAGTGGAAGTAGCACAACTTCCCATGAGAGGAAATCCTTAATGCAAAGAGGTACACTGTTGTATTAAAAGAAGGCGTGTAACAATGTTTAATGTGTTTCTCATGAGAGGAGAAGGTGAAGTAGCAGATTAAATACCCAGTTGTAGGCCATGAACCAGCTTGGAAGATTTTAATATTTTTTTAAATATAATAAACAAGACAGCCTTGCTACATGCTGCTGCCTGGGGTGATCTAACAGTACATTTGGTCCCTACTATCACAACTTTACATGCATAGACTGCCAACATATGTTTCACTACAATGCTGCTTCTTTAGGGCAACCTCTACAACAATCGACCTTTGCCAAAGTTTGCAGTGAGTAAGCACTTCTTTTCTCCTTGAAATTTTCAAAGCAATTTGTATAGATTCCATCTTTAACCACAGCTCACAATATTAGTCAATTAACAACTCCATTTAAGCTTTTGGATAATCACCTAGAGAGGTTACCATGCCAGTGTCATTAGAGAACCTTCCCAGAGGTCATTTAAAAAACATCTAAGACCCTTTCAAAAAACAAAAAAATAGCTTCTGCGCCAAAAGCTTAGATGCAGATGTAAAGAGAGAAATAGTGCACGCTGTGGTTCCCTTCAGTTATGTGTTCCCGTTTCAATCAATGGGCCAAATCGAACGACCTTTAAAAGTGTGAAAGATTTACATACCACAAAATATCATGCATGTTACATTTGTGTCAACAAGGCCCCATGTGGGCTATTTGGATAGTGAAGAAAACTATTACAAGACCCTATTTCAGTCGAACCATAAGAGCATGGTTCGACTGAAATAGGGTCTTGTAATAGTTTTCTTTGGCATTGGCATTCCTCAACGTAATAACGTTGAGGAATGCCAATGCTACAAATTTAGAGATGCCTTAGGCACAACAGTGACCGCTCCAACCATCCCAGGAGGTACAGAATAAGGTTTTTTTCAGCCCAAACATAACCCTTCACTGCCAAAGATTAACTAACACTCACAATGCTACAGGTTTCCAAAAGCTTGCAGGGTATTTACAGGTAACAGACAGCTTTCTGCCATCAGGGATCCTATTCCACACGGGTCTTTCATTTTAGACATTCCTTTAACCTGGAACTTCAGTCTAACTGAGGTGACCCAGGACTACAGTTCTCCTAAAACAATGATAAATGGAAGTCCAGGAATTAAAAACGTAGGTACCCGATGGCACGGATTAGATGGTTTAAATAGTTTTGAACATACTGCATTGTGCAACACTGCCCTATGAACCCCCACCTGGGTATCCAATGTCCTACAACATACTGCATAGCATCCATTGCCATTAGCGATAAAAAGGACATCTTACCTTAGCTAGGGTACCATATGCAAGTCCGAGGATGCCAATCCATTTAACTCCAGGTAGGAAGAAGCTCTCAGATTCAAGAATTGAAGCAATATTTATTGTGAAGTTGCCACTGAGTCCCTGGGGAACTGAGATGACATCTTGTCCGAGCACTCCAGTCCAGCTTCCTTGAGTGTACTGAACACTAACCTGGATTCCGAGCGAATGGTATGTGCTCGACCTGTAAATAAACAAGTAAAAATGACTGTGCCACGTAGTTCCAAACAATCATGGAAAATAAAGATAGATTTTTTTTTTAATGCGGAAAGCAATACGGATATTTAAACTGAGGCTAATGTGCGGAAACCTAGAGCGTTTAGACAATTGTTACTGAAAGGCTCAACTTGTGGCAAACTTGAAACACAAGCTTAGAAAACATGACAGTCCGAGGTTGCTTGTCCACTGTCTAATGTACTCAAAGTAAGTATCGACACAACCCACATTTCTTTGGTAGAAAGAATTCTACTTCAGTAAGTAAAAAAAAAAAAACCCTATTGCAAACTGAGAAAACCCTAGGAACAGCCTTCAACACAAAATGGGTAAGGAAAACATTTGCAGTAAGATAAAAAATGTTTTTAAAAGAAAGCATTTGCAAAGCTAAAACGTCATGCCTATTGGCTTTGCCGATGTAGACCTGTGGACCTACTGACTTTGACAATGCTTTTTGCTGGTGGTGTTCAGCATTGACAAACACAAAAAAGGGTATTGCTGATGCTGAAAAGCATCAAGAAAAAGCATAAAAGCGAAATGATGTATAGATGAGCTAGCATGTACTCCCCCTATTGTGCCTTGTGTGATGAAGTATATACAGGAATGCGTCACCTTACGTTGTAACGAGGACACCATTTAATTCTTTCTTTTGGGAATTTTCCATTCCAAGAGTGTGGTGCCAATTCTAAAACTGTAAATAAATGTAAAAAGAAACATTGGCAAAGTCAATAGGTGTCGCTCATGCAAGAGCAACTGGCTTTGCCAATATGGTGTAGTTATGCTGTACACCAGATTGGAGAATTGGAGAAGTGTGGCTCACTGGTTAGAGGAGGCAGACCTGGAAGCAGAGGTCAGCCCGGGACCAGGGTTCAATTCCCGGCTCGGCGGGGTCTTGAGTCCTAAAAAAATGTCCATGGACTCGACAATTCTCGCTCCGGTGCCTAATCGATTCACGGGTTCACACTCTGCGACTCTGGGCAATAGCTTGTTTAATCTCCACAACGGCCTCTCGCGGCGGGATGCCTGGCTTTCACCTTGCGGATACCCTGCTGGGGTTATCTCACAGGGGAATACCAGGACGGGTTCCCTAAGCAAGCGCTTAGAAACCGCTTGGTGATTTGCGCTATATAAATTCCTGTACATTTACATTTACATTGGCTAAAAGTTAGTGGCATAAAGGAGAGTGGCGTGGAGTAGGGTGTCGCAAAAGTAGATTCTCCTGGAGTAGATTGGGGTGTTATGAAGTGGTGTAGAGAGTCGTGAAGTGGTGTACAGTTGAGTCGCGTGGAGTGACATGGAGCAGTATAGAGTGGAGTTGCATAGTACAGAGTGTAGTGGAGGGAGTAGAGTGTCAGAGTGGAAGGGCGTATAGTGGAGTATAGTGTTGTAGAGTGGCATGGAGTGTTGTGGAATGGTGTAGAATGTCAAGGCGTAAAGGGTGTTGGGTAGAGTGTTGTAGAGTAGAGTGGGGTGTTATGAAGTGGTGTAGCGAGTCGTGAAGTGGTGTAGAGTGGAGTAGTGTGGAGTGTCATGGAGCGGTGTAGAGTGGAGTGGCATAGTACAGAGTGTAGTGGAGGGAGTAGAGTCAGAGTGGAAGGGCATAGAGTGGAGTATAGTGTCGTAGAGGGGCATGGAGTGTTGTTGAATGGTGTAGAGCGTTGAGGCGTAAAAGGTGTTGGGTAGAGTGGAGTAGATTTTCGTAGAGTGGTATAGAGTGATGCACAGTGCAGTGGCATAGAGTGTTGTAGATCAGAGTATAGTGGGGTAGAGTGCATTGTTTTTGAGTAACATGGTGTAGAATGCATTGGCATATAGCACATTGGGTAGAGTAGAGTGCAGTGATGCAGTGGAGATTGTTTCAGAGTAGAGTGAAGTGCCATAAAGTGAAATGGGGCATGATAGAGTGCAGCAGGGTAGAGTGGAGCGCGCGCAGAGGGGAGCGGCGCAGCACACAGGGGAGTGGCGCGCCGCACAGGGGAGTGGCGCGCCGCACAGGGGAGAGGCGCGCCGCACAGGGGAGAGGCGCGCCGCACAGGGGAGAGGCGCGCCGCACAGGGGAGAGGCGCGCCGCACAGGGGAGAGGCGCGCCGCACAGGGGAGAGGCGCACCGCACAGGGGAGTGGCGTGCCGCACTGGGGAGTGGCGCGCCGCACAGGGGAATGGAGTGCCGCAGAGTGGAATGCCATAGAGACACATAAACAGAAGTGGCGTAGGGTCGAATGGTGCAGAGTAGAGTGCAGTGAAGCAGTGTGAAGTGACGTAAAGTGGCTTGGTGTAGTGAGTGTGGTGCAGAGTGAACTGGGGTAAAGTGGAGTATGCATGGTATGGTAGTGCATTGTCAAAGAGCAGACACCTTCAATTGAAATCACAATTGCATTTGCCTGGATATACAGTTTAACTGATACAAGTTCACAGCGCACACACTATGTGTTGAAATGTCAGCACCTAATGTATTGATTTGTTTCCACCACACTTCAGAATTACCCCTGGTAGCAGCAAGATTGTCACATAAATCCTCTCACTTTGAAGTCGGAGAAAGAAAAGTAAACAATCAACCTCCCTCCGAAAATGGAACCCGACTTCTAACCTCTGCCTTTGCATGCACAGCAAATGTGGCAAGATAGGAACCAGATTTAAAGCCCTGTTTACAGAAAGGGAGTACTCTGAAGGATACTGTAAGTAAGTTAGAGTTCGTCCCATCCGTTGCCCAAACTTTGACAGCATAAAACAAATAAAGCCAGCAAATAAAAAGCAAGAAAATGTGAGTTACAAATGAAAAAGCCAATGGTAAGCACCGGTTGGAGTGCATTCCCAGGAAACCTTTCCGAATGTCCCAAAGATGTCGTCAGCAAACCAGAAAGCAGCACTGCCTGGTATGCTTCAAACGAATACGTTAAAATGTACACCCAAGTGCGTTTTTATAAAGAAGTAGCCTGGCAGTAAATTGCAATGGTGGGAGCCTCCAAAAAGAAAAAGAAAACACTTTTCAAAAGCATGGAATGGAGAAAGGGGAGGGTTGGAAGGAAAATTAAACTCTGCCAAGCAGCATGAGCAGCCAGGAATAGATGAGAAACATAGGGGGTTAAAATACAATAAATAAATAGAAATAAAAACCCCAAAAAATGCAAAGTGGGAAAGAGTGATGGGGCGAGTGGAGAAAGAAGTATGGAGGTGTCAATACCTGGGGGACCTCCCTACCTCCACCTCCCTCCCTAGAGCTTCAGGGGCTGATATCCAACTCCCTGGTGCAAGAACTTAGTTCAATGCACCAATACGAATTAGAAATATTTTGAATAATGTAATTAGTCCCGACTGCACGAAGAATCAGACACCTTCCTCTCAAGACCTTTGTGATAGTCTGGCAAGGTTTTTCAATGACCAAATTAGAACTATCATTGATGACCTTGGTGGGGGACCTCCGGCAACCTGAGTCAGAAATCATAGATATCAACTGTCTCAGTGGCAGTGCTATGAGGTTCAGAGGTTCAGAGGTCAGAGAGTCAGTCTATCAATAATCTAACTGAGTTTGTGCCACTGGCAGTAGAGGATTTTGGTAGGGTGGCTCTAGGTATCTCTTCTGGATCACCTTTGGACCCTCTGCCACAGAAAATCTGGAAAGAGTTTGAAGCAGAGTTGTTCCCTACACTTCGGCTAATCTGTAACCAGTCTCTTCTTAATGGAGTGGTCCGGTCCCACGGGAAACAGGCACTGGTCCACGTTGGACCCTGCCAGCCCTAAAAACTATAGGCAGATTTCCCTTCTGCCTTTTCCTGCCAAAATTGTAGAAAGAGTGGTTGTGATCTCTTTCAAAACATCTGGAAATGAACAAAATCTTCGAGGACGTACAATTTGGCTTCCGGCCTGCTCATGCCACTGAGACGGCCTTGGTGACCGTGATGGATGACCTACGGATGCGGGCAGACAGGGGTCAAGCAGCAGTTCTTATCCTGCTTGACCTGTCTGCCGCATTCGATACGGTCAACCATGCCATCCTGCTGAGGGGGCCGAGGGAGGTAGGGGTGACTAGCCTTGCTTAGAGCTGGTTTCAATCCTTTCTTTCAGAAAGGAGACAAGCGGTGACCCTTCCCCTTACCAATCTACCTTTACCAACATCACGCAAGTCGTGCCCCAGGGCTCCGCAATTAGCCCAAATGTATTTAATATCTACATGAAACCTCTGATTGCGGTCATAAAGGCACATAACATTAACATCATATATTATGCAGATGACACGCAACTGATTCTCTCCTTAGAGGGAGATCAGGCGACATCTCTGGAAGTGTTTCATGGCTGCCTGCATGCTATGGCTCATTGGTTGAGGGAAAACTCATTGCAATTTAATGCTGAAAAGACCGAGGTGCTCTATTGTTCAGTGGGGAAGGTTAATTCTGTGCTGCCTGGAAATTTCTAGCTCTTAGATACATCAACTGCACTGAGGCCAGTGGAGAAGGTTCGGAACCTGGGCGTTATGTTTAATAACAAACTAATGTTAGAGGCTCAGGTTAATTAAACTGTGAGAATTGTTTCACCATTATTAGAACTTTGCAGAAAATGTTCCCCCTGTTGCCTTCCCATGTGCGAGCGCTAGTAGTACAAAATACTAGATTAAGCAGATTAGATTACTGCAACACGCTGCTGTTAGAGTCCCCGAAATATCTTTCAGATAGACTTGAGGATTCAAGCTAGCCTTGGGATGGCCCAGAGGTTCCTCCTCATTGGCTTTGGTGGCGCTGCATTGGCTGCCGATATGACAAAGAATCCAGTTTAAATCTCTCTGCTTAGTGTTCAGGTCCCTGCATGGCACTGGACCTGTATCCATGCAGAGAAAGTTTGAATGGTACGTACCAGGGAGAAGCCTCCGCTCCTCTTCGGCCAGACTGGTGAAAGTACCGGGATTCAAGAAAGTAAAATCAGGTGGCAGAGCCTTTGGCGTATCAGCCGCCAGGTTATGGAATGAGCTTCCACTGGAACTGAGACAAGTCAGGGATCTTCTTCCCTTTAGGAAGAGATTAAAAACGTGGCTGTTCCCCAAAGTCTAGTTTTGTTGTCAGCTCCCGGAGCATACCCACAAATTGTGCATTCTAAATGTCAGCGCCAGGATGCCCGTTAGGTGACAGAGCGCTTTACAAGTTAGATAAATGAATACATAAATATATCCAGTGGACAGCAACCTGTACACAACCCAATGAGACAAATCACTGAGCAGTATTGTGCAAGAAGTATTTCTGGCACTGATCAGTTCCACTAGATGAGTTCAGGGACACAGTAGAATCCCAAACCCTCTTTTGTAAATGAATAACACATTCAAAATACAAATTAGAAACAGAGGATATACTTTAAAATGTTTATTTGCAAAACTCAAATCTTGTGCATTGAAAATGAAAGGTAACCACCCAGAATGTGAAAATAAATGCAGCAGTAGGTGACATGGCCAGAAAAAACAATGTGAACATTCCTAGCATGGTTAGCAAGTTCCTAACATCCTTTAGCTACTTCTAAGCGCCATGCTAAATTATAGCAGTAGCAATCAATAGGGGGCAACATGGGGTAGTGTGAGGGTGAAAGAAGCTCACAGGAGAGAGGACAAGAAAACTTGCATTTCCGTAAATGTAAGAAAAATGTAGAGACCTCAGTGTGAGCCATGGAAGGTTAGAAATCACCCAGTCATTAAAAAAAAAACCACATATTTAAAAGAGATTTATAATACATACAGCTACCCCAAGAAGTTTACGAGTACAAAGCATAAAGAAGGTGGTATCTAGGTACATCAAATGTAAAAAGCCAAGTCTTCAGGCCCTTGCGGAAAGCAATTAGTGACTTCAGTTTCTCAACAAGACTGGGAGGGAATGCCACAGTTTCAGGCCCAAATATACATCAGAGTGCTCTTTCATACGAACCAAACGGAACATAGGCACAAGAAACAAGGACTGATTCATTGATCTCAATGCTTGAGTGGGCTGATAAAGCACCTAAGAAATCCAGAACGTGGTTCTAATCCAAGTTTAGCATTGAACATGCAGCATAAGGCTTTGAATTTAATACAATTAGAAATCGTAAGCCAATGCAGCTTGCAAAGAAGAGGGGAAACCGAGGCAAATTTGGGAAACTGGTTCAGAAGCCTGACGGCAGCGTTCTGACCTGCAATTGACGAATCGTTGTCTTATCGGTTTCCAGATATAACGCATTGCCATAATCTAGTCTGGATAAGCCTGAATCACAGTCCTTTGGGCCATTGAAGGAATCATCCAGATGATCAGCTTTTGCCACTTGAGCACTGCAAAACAAGTAGCCATCACCTGAGGCTTCATGGATAAATTATCATCCAAAAAAGCCCAGATTTTTAACCTTAGGGAAGGGAGTAAGCAAGCCCCTCCTAGAGATTTCGCCGAACGTTGGGGACCGAGGAGATGAGAGTTCTAGCCCAGAGTCCTGACCTCTGGTTTATCACCATTGTGCTTGAGCAAGTTTTTGGTCATCCATAAGGAGACATGGCTCAAGCCCAGGTTAAAATCAGACGGTCCATGATTCTGTTTGGATGACAAAGTAAAGATTACCTGTGTGTCATCTGTGCATGAGAAAAAGGATCAGGCCACAGCTCTTCACAATATCTGCCAAAGGGTGGATGTAAATGTTAAACACAAGGCTCAAAACTGAGCCCTGAGGGACTCCTGGGCTAAAACTTGTGGTTCCGACCTGGCACTAGATGAGAAAACTTGAAACAAACATTCTTTTAAAAAAAAGATGTAAGCCATGCATAGCTGAACCTTCAAGGCTTAGTGACCTCAGTCTTTCCACCAGGATGGAATGGGACACCATATCGAAGTCCGTGCTAAAATCTAATCAAATAAGCGCAACTTTTCCGCCCCTTAAAGTATGGTAAAGAAGTTATTCACCAGGTGAAAAACAAACAAAAGATGAGGAAGGAGAGCCAATGAACTGGAAGTAGGCAAATGGACTTACAAGAAAGTCAACCAATGATGAGCAGTGGGTTGGCACACTGCAAGTACTGTTATTGTCCACAACAAACTACTAATGCGGTCAGTAGCTGAGATCTAAAACAGTCTGCTATGCTTGTCTTATGCTGTTCCCATGTGATGTCACGCCTGGGTACAGAGGCTATCTGATCTCTTCTTGCATAGCCTCTCCTTTTACTGCATTATGTTTCCTCCTATACTGATGCCATCCCTACCTTCCAGTAACTCTGGAAGTGGCATGTGTAGTGAAGAAGCAGCTGCAGTTACAGAAGTCAGCAAGTCCGTGCCCTCCCCCTGTCCCACTGTGCTGTGTGTAAGCAGGTGGGCCAATGTAGTTCTTGCTCCATCACACCAAATCACTTTTAACTTGTGGGTAAGAAGGGGCCCAGCAGAGGGAAAAGCTTTGGGGTGGAGAGAGAAGAGAGGAATTTGAAATGGAGAGTTTGGGTTCGAGGTGTAAAAGGTTGGGGGAGGAAGAAAGGGAAGTGTAGAGACTCATAATTTGGCTCATCAGTGATCAAAGACCAGTATTTAAGCCCTTGGTTTGCAGCTGAGACCTAAAAAGTCAAAGCATTGCAGCACACAGTTTTCTCTCTCTGATGCCCAGACCTATTGTTTATTACCCATATATATGTGAAATGGGCAATGTGCCAGCCCATTGCTTGTGATTGGATTGCTTCACTATCTGTCTCCCTTCTCTGCTCATGAATCAATGGCTTTCTTGCTTATTCACGTGTATGTCCAATCACAGGAAAATTTTGGCCTCACAGTGTTCCGATTGGTTGACTTGTATCCTTCCATTGCAGACCTTCGTTACATTCAGGGAGCTACTCTTTTTCTAAACACTATCCATGGGAGTAACACTGTTTTCTTGATCTCTCTTATGTTTCTCCCCCTTTCAATTGGTCTGCACCCCCTCGCTCTCCTTGTTGATTTACCGCCCCTCCACATACAGCTAATTATTTTAATCCCCCTTCCAACGCTTTATTTTCTTTTCATCCACCATTCTCCATGCTTCCCGATGAAAAATACATATTTTTAAGAGAGTGGAAGCAGCAAAGCACTGCCGAGCCACTTGGAAACTATTTTGTGCTTTGCACACTTAAAATATATTTTTTTAAATAATTACCAATTCAACCTGGGCTTCTGCCATGTTAGTTTACAAATGGCTGCTGGCATCACAGGGCAAATGCAAAACCAACAGTTGATGGACAGAATGCAGAACAATGTCATACATTCACCCCAGTAAAGAGATCTGGGCCTAAATCCATCGTTTTGTTGCACTCCACACCACCCCAGTTCAGACATGGTCATATGCAAAACAGCCTTGACCCTGTGCCTCATGGGGACAGTCCAGCCCGAACTGCCAAGCCATGTCTTTCCTGGACCGGAATCAAACATCCTAGGACCGGTTTCTGACTATCAGCCGTCTTCAGCCAGGATAGCTTGACTCCAGTGGTGTGGAGAGCATGGGACTCACGTCAGAGCATACCCATCCCACTCGGGGTGACAAATGCAAAACCAACAGTTGATGGACAGAATGCAGAACAATGTCATACATTCACCCCAGTACAGAGATCTGGGCCTAAATCCATCGGTTTTTTGCACTCCACACCACCCCAGTTCAGACATGGCCATATGCAAATCAGCCTTGACCCTGGACCGGAATCAAGCATCCTAGGACCGGTTTCTGGCTATCAGCCGTCTTCAGCCAGGATAGCTTGACTCCAGTGGCGGGGCAAGCAGGACACTAGCTGGGTGAAATTGCGACAAACCTAGATAAAAGGGAGTGGATCATAGACGCCAATGAACTCTGGACAGATCAAGTAACAGGGGGCTGCCTGCTCTCTCCATCGACAAGGGGTTTCCAGAGAAGGGGTTTAATATAAAGCAGGGTACCTGAAGGCTCAAAATGAAAGCAGGACACAAGCTGGAAGGAACATGCTGTGATTATGGAACTGCAAAGTGAGCAAGAGAAAAAATGCAACCATACCAAGTACAAACAAGAAAGGTGCAAGCATGGAAACAAAAGAAACTGTTTTAAATGATAGATTGCCTGCTCCTCAGGAGCGTGGCTGGACGACCCCTTGGGACGTTGGCCTCCTGGCTCCAACGTATCTCCAACCTCCTCTCCTCCTCCTTCGTGTTCCGTCTGCTTCGGTCTGCTTTCAACGCTCTCGCTTTCTCAGACTCCTCCGGTGTGTACACACACCGGTCTCTCCCGGCTTCCTGCTTTTGACGACCCAGCCCCTTCTTCGTCATCTTTCAGGGCGGGGTTAGGAGTGAGCGCTTCCCATTTAAAGAAACAATGTTCCTTTTCGTCGTTCTAGGAATAGTGTAGAAAACCCGGGTCAATCCAGTTGTCCTGTTGTTGGGAAAGAGAAGGAGAGACTGGGTTGTTTTCATTACATCTGGCCCTACTGTTTGGTGTCCCGCTTCTGGCCAGTCCGCCTCTGTCACACACCACCGCCCTTGGATTCTCCCGATCGGGGAGAGGAAACCTAGAGAGGTAGTCTGCGCTACCATTTTCTGCCCCTTTACGGTGTTTCGCTGTGAATGAAAATGGTTTAAGGGAAAGAAACCAGTGAAGGACCCTTGGATTCAGAGAGATGTTTCTACTCATCCACTGGAGGGGTGCATGATCTGTGTATAGGGTGAATTGGTGACCCTGGAGATAATATCGCAATTTGTCGACAGCACATTTTATTGCCAGGCAATCCTTCTCGACAGTTTGATTCTCTGGGAAAAAGTTTCCTACTTATGTATAGGATGGGATGGGATGGGATGGTCTGTACCCTCAGGAGACAGCTGTGACAGGACGGCCCCTATCCCATAATCTAAGGCGTCTGTGTGGAGTATGAAGGGCCGATTAAAGTCAGGGGAGGACAACACGGGACTGGTAGTTATGACCTTTTTAGTGCATTAAATGCTTTCCACATTTCCGGAGAGGGATGTAAGAGGACCTGGGCTTTCACGTTTTGTTTAAGAGTGTTTGTAAGAGGGGCTGCTACTTCTGAAAACTGGGGAATGAAACTGAGATAGTACCCGATTGAACCCAGAAATGCTCCAATTTCTCTTATTGCCAGGGGGTTTCTGCGATGGCTCTGATTTTCTCATTTTGGGGTTCTATCCTACCGTGTCCTAGCACGTAGCCTAGGTATTTAACTTTTTGATAGGCAACTCTCGATTTCTTGGAGTTCACTTGTAACCCAGCTTGTTCTAAAACTCCTAAGATGGTTTGGAGGTGGCGTATATGGGTCTCCTAGTCTGGACTGAACACTACTATGTCGTCCAAGTAGGCTGATGTAAATGCCTGATGTTCCCGGAGGATGGTATTCATTAGTCGTTGAAATGTTGCCCTGGCACCATGAAGTCCGAAGTAGTACGTTAAATTCACATAGCCCATCCGGGGTGGTGAAAGCGGTCTTCATCCGGTCTCCTCTCTCAGGGGTACCTGCCAATAACCTTTGGTCAGGTCCAAGGTGGTTATATACTTTGCTTCTCCTAGTTTTTCTATGAGCTCATCTATCCTCGGGATAGGATAAGCGTCAAAGGAGGATATGTCATTCAGGGCGTGCAAGTCCATACAGAACCTGGTGCTCCCGTCTGGCTTTGGCACCATAACGATCAGGGACGACCACTCGCTTCTTGATGGTCTTATGACTCCCAATTGTAACATCTCTTGTACCTCTTTCTTGATTGATGCTCTCTTTGCCTCGGGTATGCGGTAGGGGCGTTGTTTTATGATCTTCCCTGGTATTGTTTCAATCCAATGTTCTAAAATGGTCGTTTTTCCCGGTGTGGGAAAACAATGAGGCAAATGGTCTTAAGGTATTCTGGAGGTCCTTCCTTTCTTGTTCTCGGAGGTCTTCATTGATCACTAATTCATCTGGGGTCAATGAAGAGAGGGGGAAGTGTTGGTAGGGTGAGATGGGTTGCTTTTGGACGGGGTCCCAACCACTTTTTCAATAGGTTTATGTGGTAGGTCTGTATCCTCCGTGTCGCCACCTGTATCTTGTAACTGGTTTTCCCTACGGTCCCAGCCACTTTGTAGGGTCCCATCCATTCAGCTGGGAACTTCTTGGTACTTGAAGGTAGTAATACCAGGACCCAGTCATTGATCTCCAGTTTTCTCCATTTGCTCCCTCTGTCATAATAGCCTTTGTTTTCCTTGACTCTTCTCCAAATTGGAATACGCTAAACCTCTCAGTTTTCCTAGTTTTGTTTTAAGCGCCTGGGTGTATTCAAACATACCACGTTCCTCCTCTCTATCCCAGGCTTCTTTAGTCATTTCTAATAATGAGCGAGGTTGGCGCCCATACAGCATTTCAAAGGATGAACATCCTAAACTGCTCTGTTTTTTGCATCTTATAACAAAGAGCTAGAGGTAATAGTTGGCCCTACTCTCTCCCGTTTACTTCAAGCATCTTCCTTAGGGTGGAGTTGAGGGTGCCATTATACCTTTCGACAAGGCCGTCGGTTTGGGGGTGGTAGACGGAAGTTCTCTTCTGCCTAAGATTTAGCAACCCACAAACCTCACTCATTAATTTTGACACGAAAGGGGTGCCCTGGTCAGTCAGGATCTTTTCGGGGAACCCCACTCGAGAGAACAGTTCCAGGAATTTGTCGGCAATGAGGCGCGTAGTTGGTGCTCTCAACGGAAACGCTTCTGGAAATCTAGTGGCATAATCTATGATTACCAGAGCGTACTGGTTCCCCCGTCCTGTCTTCGGTAGGGGTCCTATCAGGTCCATTCCTACTGTCTCAAACGGGGTCCCTATTACAGGGAGAGGTGGTAGGGGTACAGCTGGGGGCGATGAGAGTTTCTCTTCCGACAGATTTCACCAGCTTGGCAATGGGTCTTTATGTCCCTATATATCCCAGGCCCAAAAAAATGTCGTAAGATATTCTGAGTAGCTTTTTTACTCCCCGCATGTCCCGCTGTTAGGTGTGAATGAGCTAAAAACATGCTTTGGTCCCTAAATGTCAAGGGTACTAGGAGCAGATGGGGTTCCTCTTTATTGCCATGGCGGTGCAAGAGATCATCCTTGATGAGAAACCTGGGATACGAGGTATTAGTGCATGACTGTGTACTATGGGCCTGTTCCCAAGCGTGAAATAGGGAAGCAACATTCGTTTGGGCGAATTTAAAACTTTTGTCCAGGGCTCGGGGGTTATCAGTGCTGGCATGGGAGTGTTGGCTCTCTGTCTCAGGGGAACCTGGGGATGAGCAGTAGTCTGGCCCTGTAAGGTATGTAAGAAAAGGTCTAGAAACCTAGGATTGTCTGTTTGCATGGGGTTTTATGGCTTCCATCATCATGCAAGGTTTTTTTCTCAACTTTGCTGTTTATGGGTCGATTAGGTTTTTCGGGTTCTCCTCCATATAGTTTTGGCTGGGCTCGAGAAAAGGTAGCGGTCATGTCAATGGCTTGCTCCAGAGTAAGATGCGAGCGCTGACGCAACCATTTCTGAGTGTTAAAAGGAAGAGCGTCTAGATACTGTTCCAAATAGATTTTACTCATGATTTCTTCCTTGCTGCTTGTGTTTGGTGTTAGCCACTTGTCCGCTACCATTTTCTCCGGGCAAGCCCCATTCCCGGCGGAAGCGCATCAGATATGATTCTGTATCCAGTCCTAGGTGATCAAGTATCACCGTTTTTATTTCGTTATATGGGGTGTTTCTGTATGCGTTGGCCACCTGGTAGGCGGTTGGTGCCTCCCCGGTTAATAAGGGAACTAGAAAGAACGGCCATTTTTCCAGCGGCCAGCCACAGGCCCGGGCGGCTCATTAAAAATTTCACAAGAAAGCGTCAGGTTCTTCCCCGGAGACGTATTTCTGTAGTAAAATCCCCAAAAGCGCTGAGGGGGGTTTCGTTGTTCCGAAGGTGCAGGGTGGGAGGGATCTCTCATCATCTTATGTAAGCCCTCGATTTGGGCCGAGATGGTATTTTTGAATGAGTCTGTCTGCTTTGGCATAGGTGAGTTGTTGCTCTACAGCCCATCCGAGCTGTTCCTGGCCCTTCACCAGGTGTTGGACTAGGGTGGTCATCTTAGTATCGCAGATGGCGGTCAGACTACCCGCTTTCTCCACCAGTTGTGGTAAAGCTGGAGGAAGGACAGAGACTTTACTTGTAGTCACCAAGTGTTTTATTGGGCTAAACACTCTTTTACGGTAAGGTACATGTCTGTAATAGGGTACGGGGTCTCCGATGTCTTCTCAGGCTAATCCCTGTCCATCGGGGAGATCCGTCCTCTCCTTCTGCACTCTCGTGCAGCGTCATCAGGTCGAGAATCCGTCTTGGGGAGGCGTGTAGGAAAACAAAACAAAGGACTCTGTTTGAGTATGGTGCTCAAGAACTCAAACTAAAGTGAGGGAGGGTAAGTGAAGAAACACTCGGTGCACTCTTCATCTCTACAAGTGAGGTATGTGCTCGGGCGGGGATACCAGGATAGAAGGAACAGGGGTGTCTATCGCGGAGGTCTTCCCCTTTTGCCCGCCCAACCAGTGAAACGTTTGCGTACCTGCACTAGCCACGCTCCTGCTGGAGCGTGGCTGGACGACCCACGGGGACGTTGGCCTCCTGGCTCTGACGTATCTTCAACCTCGTCTCCTCCTCCTTAGTGTTCCGTCTGCTTAAGTCTGCTCTCTACTCTCTCGCTTTCTCCGACTCCTCTAGTGTACACACACACACGCCAGTCTCTCCCGGCTTCCTGTTTTTGACGACCCAGCCCCTTCTTCATCATTGTTCAGGGCGGGTTTAGGAGTGAGCACTTCCCATTTAAAGAAACAATGTTCCTTTTCGTCGTCCTCGGAATAGTGTAGAAAACCCGGGTCAGTCCAGTTGTCCTGTTGGGATAGAGAAGGAGAGACTGGGTTGTTTTCATGATATCCGGCCTTACTGTTTGGTGTCCCGCTTCTGGCCAGTCCGTCCCTGTCACACGCTGCCACATATGTTAGTGTACGTCCTAACTGCATGGGACGTAATGTCCTTGAGACGCTCCCAGTTCTCACAGACTTCAGTGTTTAACCGCATCAAGACAGCGCATCTGTGCACTAGCCCTCTAATTGACGTGATGTATATTTGGCTATCACGCACAAACATGCACGTCCTAACCACACAGGACGGAACATTTTTAAGACACTGCTATTTAGGAATTAAAATGTCTTACTGTACTAAGATAACGTACCTAAACACTACACCCCTCCAAGGCCAGAGCCTCCATAAGTAAGTCAACACCTTCTTATGAACGAACATTTGCAATGCAATAGGTCCAATTGCATTGCAAATGGTTAAGTATAAAACTGAAAGCGGTGCCGCTTAAAGGACACCGCACTCTGATTCTTTTTTTTTTTTTTTTTTTAACTTTAACACTGAGCGGGGTGTCCTTGAAGCGGGCGCTGCGCTCAGTTTTAAAGTTAAAAAATATAAAGAAATCTAGCGCGGTGTCCTTGAAGCAGTGCCGCGCTCAGCTTTAAAGTTAAGAAAACCCCACACAAACAGAGCTAAAGTGAGCGTGGTGTCCCTAGCGGACGCCCGCTCATTAAAGTAATAAAAAGCATACAATTTTGAGCGCATATCGCTGCAGCCGCCATTGTCACCATCTTGTTCATTTTAAAAATAGTGCTAACCCACCAGATAAAGCCCACCCTGTAACGCCCCAAGTAAACAATCCAGTCTGGATGGGCGGTCCCAAAAGGAGAAAGGGCAGTAACAAAGAACCCTCCTTTTCAATCAGAAGTCAGCGTTTACCATAAACGATGATGTCAGCCAATAAAAACGAGTATTGAAAATGCAATAGGTCTCGCTTTTGATTAAGTTAAAACCATTTGCTTTGGTAATGGTATTGTATAGCAAAGCAAATGGCTTTAACTTAATGAAAGGCGAGACCTATTGCATTTGTAATTCTTGCAAGGGTGGCTCTCGAGACAAAGGCATGGTCTGGTCACAGAGAGCAGGCAGTGGGTGACCACATGAAATCAATCTTGGTCAGACTGTCTGAGGTAGGCCATGGGCTTCATGGTTCGGATAGTTACGAGGAAAGGTGATGCCAAGATTCAATTGCGATCCTTAGCTAAAGCTCTGTGTCTTTTGTATCCTAGCGAAAGCTGACGTTTAGGTTTATCAGAAAGATTCCCACCAGTATTACATAGAAGTTTAAAATTACTCGTGAGAGGAGAGAGCCTTGGGGGATTTCACCTGCTATCGTTGGGAGATGAATCAATAGGAACTCCTGTGGACAATAAGGCTATATTTTGTCAGTAATGGAGGGCAGTGCTTTGAACCACATTCAATGTGCCATTGTTACATTATGTGGCCTGGTGTATGGGCACTTATATCCCGAGGGTCTTTCCTTTTCGAAGAAGCTCTCTGTGCTTTAGTTTTTCTTTGGAGGGTGGTGGTGAGCCTTCCAAACTTAGATGCTATACCAGGGTTTCTAAACAACTGGTAACTGGTATTTCGTATTATAATGTTTCAAAATGCCAATTGTAACAAAAGGCACTTAACACCGTTCCGAGTATCGCAAACGGATCACAATTCATCGGCTATGTTCCTTCGGTCAGCCTGCAGATATTTCTGCGCGGGCAGTGACTCCAGAAACATGAAAACTGTCATAAATTGATAGGATTGAAAGTGACTAACTTCCTTCAACCATACACTCATCTTTACCCAAATGTGTGCCCAGGTCGAGCATGTGATAAGATCGAGTATAGCGCTTCACTTCTGAAAACGTATCTAATGGCAAGGTGGGTCCTCCAGGGGGCAAGACTCACACCTTGAAGTGCACACAGAGGACAGCGCTCGCTAGAAGAGTCGCCGCTCTTCTTCACACGCACCGAGTGATCTGCAGCAGCCAGAAATGGTATGTGTGTTAAATAGGCATATTATTCTGCACAAGGGCCAGTTTTTTGACACAGCAAGATTGAGACAAAACAAAAGGGCAGGAGAAAAAAAGATCAAGGATAACAAGACGGAGGGAAGGCAGAGAAGGGGAGGGGGGGAGGAGAAATGCGACACGGCGGGCAGGGGAGGGGGCCGAGCGGGGAGAGCGGCGATGAGGGTGTGAAGCAGCAGGGGCCTATGAAGTGAAGCTAAGCTTCACTTCAAAGGTGTGGGAGGAGTGCTGCTACGGCCTGGGGGAAGCTGGCTGGGGAGGGGGAGGAGAAATCCAACGGTTCACAATTCATTGGCTATGTTCCTTCGTCAGCCTGCAGATGTTTCTGCGCGGGCAGTGACTGCAGAAACATGGAAACTGTCATAAATTGATAGGATTCAAAGTGACTAACTTCCTTCAACCATACACTCATCTTTACCCAAATGTGTGCCCAGGTCGAGCATGTGATAAGATCGAGTATAGCGCTTCACTTCTGAAAACGTAAAACGTGGGCGCTTTCAAAGCCTCCATACACTCGGCTCAAAAGCACTACATTAAGCCTGAGTGCGGGTTGAAACATAATTACTTTCTATCGGCTAGTAAGATGAGGGAAACTCGTACCGAAGAGCATACCTGTGCAATGCAGCGATGGTAGAGGGTATGGCTCTCAAGTTTCAAGACACCTCATCACACCCGGCGTCTGGATCGGATGAAACGTGCAGCCAGAGTCGACACGGGCGAGTGAAAAAATGCAGTTTTTATGTGTTTGAGGAAAAGTTAACAAGACAGGGACATAAACGAAGGAGTAAAAGAAAAGGGGCGGTAATGAAAACTGAAAACTGATGACGGGCTAAAGGAAATGAGAAGGAGCAGGCTAAAACAAAACAAAAAAAACAAGCATTTGCAATGCATAAGGTCTCGCATTAGGAAAGTTTGAGCTATTGGTATTGTAAATGACACATTTTTAGGTCTCGCCTGTCGATGCGCATGCGCATCGAGCTTGCGAGACTATGGGGGCTTAACCACTCTTTAACTAACTTGCAAGGAATCGTGGCGATTCCTTGCAGTGCCCGTGACTTTTAAGCTCAATGCGCATGCGCTTAGACCTTAAAAGCGCGTGCACATCTCACAGCCTCCCCCAGCTCCGCCCCCTCCTCTCCTGCCCGCCGTGTCGCATTTCTCCTCCCCCCACCCCTTCTCTCTCGTCCAGCCGTCGTGTTTATTTATTGTTTTACCCGCTCCGCCCCCTCCCCTGCCCGCCGTGTCGCATCGTCATGGCAGCTTTGAAAGTAGGGGCAGAAGAGCGCCACTCTCTCTCCCAGCACACCTCCCCCTCCAGCATCCACTCCCCCCTTGTCTCTCTGTGCCCGCCCCCACCACTCCTAATGAGCTGCTTGTTTTCATTTGCAGTACACCATGTGCGCATTTACTTTCATAACGGTGGCTCACCGTTTTAACTTGTTTTAATTTCCCAATCTGACCAAAAGGTTTGCCGATGCCTGACGTGCTACTGACCTCTCCACAGCCATGCCTACCTAATGGAGTACATGCTTGAATATATGTATATAGCCAGGCAAATATAAAGTACAACAAAAAAAACATTTGTCGCATTTCTTCTCCCCCCTCCCCTGCCTTCCCTCCGTCTCTCTTTTTTTTTTTTACCCAAAACATTTGTCGCATTTCTCCTCCCCCCCCCTTCTCTGCCTTCCCTCTGTCCTTCAGTTGCTTCATGCCTTTGCTTGACCTCTTTTCCTTCATTCTTTTCGTAACCTCTACTCCTACTCCGCCTTTCAGCATCCTTTCATCCTCTTCCTCCTCCCCCTCACTTCAGCCCTCCCTTCTCGTTTCCTCTCTCTTCTAAACACGTCATTCGTCCCTGCCTTCAATATCCTCTCTTCTTTCCCTCATCCGACCCCCTCCATGTCCATATTTACCCTTGCCCCCTTCGCCCCCTTCCCTCCCTGCCCCTCCCCATCACTGTTGGCCACACCATTGAATTGAATTAATTCCGCCATGCTGTTCGCAACGGGCCCACCCCTGCAGCAGGCATTGCTTGAAATCAAAGGCGCTTGGAGGTCTCCACGGGGTTCTCTTTGTTTTCCGCCCAGGCGCTGCTTTGATCCGTGGCTGATTATTATGAGAACCCGGAGGGGCTCCTGGCCCCCAGCGTTAAGGGCTCCTCGCCTGCAACCGGATACTTTTAGAGTCTGCCCTTTAGTTTTCACAACAAAGCAAAGACAACCCTGAAAATGTCCATGAAGTATAAAACATCTTAATGTAAATTGTCCGGCAAATTCCCACTGAACACCACCACATCCACCATCACCACCACATCCACCACCGCATCCACCACCACCACCGCATCCACCACAACCACATCCACCGCATCCACCACCGCATCCACCACCACATCCAACATCACCACCACATCCACCACCACATCCACCACCACATCCACCATCACATCCACATCCACCATGACATCCACCGCCACATCCACCACCCCATCCACCACCACCACATCCACCACCACCACTGCATCCACCACCACATCCACCGCCACCACATCCACCGCATCCACCACCGCATCCACCACATCCACCATCACCTCCACATCCACCATGACATCCACCACCACATCCACCACATGCACCACCACCACATCCACCACCACATCCACCGCATCCACCACCACCACCGCATCCACCACCACATCCACCATCACCTCCACATCCACCATGACATCCACCGCCACATCCACCACCACATCCACCACCACCACATCCACCACATGCACCACCACCGCATCCACCACCGCATCCACCACCACATCCACCACACCCACCACCACCACATCCACCACCAGGTGCAAATGCAATGTTCTTGGATTTTCGTCACAATAAATTACACTGAACATAATCTTCACAAAATTAATTTACAAACGTTTAAGCTATTGCCATTATAAATTACAATAAATGTTATTTAAGTATTAATTATTTACAAAATTAAAAGCCATTGTTATTTGCAATATCAATACATCTAAGTCACGTAAAGACAACACACATTGCATTACAAATGCTATAGGTGTCACATTTGCGAAAGTTCAAACTATTGACATTGTAACTGACAAAGCTATTACTTTTGCTATTTTCAAAACCAACACATAAATAAAAAAAGTGTCATTTACAATACCAATTGTTCAAACTTTCCTAATGCGAGACCTATTGCATTTCCAATGCTTGTTTATATATGTGTTGGTTTTGAAAATAGCAAAAATAATAGCTTTGTCATTTACAATGCCAATAGTTATAACTTGTGACACCTATAGCATTTGTAATGCAATATGTGTTGTATTAACGTGACTTAGATGTATTGATATTACAAATAACAATGGCTTTGAATTTTTTTAATATTTAATACTTAAATAAAAGTTATTGTAATTTATAATGGCAATAGCTTAAACTTTTGTAAATAACTTTTGTGAAGAATATGTTCATTGTATTTTATTGTGACGAAAATCCAAGAACAGAAGTGAAATACTAACCTCTTTTTGTGACATTTGTAATAAAGCTTGAAACATTGAGAGATCATATTTGACCCAGTTGTTGTTGAATAGTTGCACAGATTGATGCTGTGGTGGCGCTGAGTGATGTGGTGGCGACTAGTGATGCTGTGGCATTCAATGATCCTGTGGTAGCGCATAGTGATGTTGTTGTGCCCCTTAGTGATGCTGTGGTGGTGCTGAGTGATGCTGTGGTGATGCGATAGATAGAGTGAGTGAGGGCGATAGATAGCTAGACAGATAGATAGGAGTGAGGGCGATAGATAGCTAGACAGATAGATAGGAGTGAGGGCGATAGATAGCTAGACAGATAGATAGAGTGAGGGCGATAGATAGCTAGACAGATAGATAGAGTGAGGGCGATAGATAGCTAGACAGATAGATAGAGTGAGGGCGATAGATAGCTAGACAGATAGATAGAGTGAGGGCGATAGATAGCTAGACAGATAGATAGAGTGAGGGCGATAGATAGCTAGACAGATAGATAGAGTGAGGGCGATAGATAGCTAGACAGATAGATAGAGTGAGGGCGATAGATAGCTAGACAGATAGATAGAGTGATGGCGATCAGTATCTAAATAAATAGATAGAGTGATGGCGATCAGTATCTAAATAAATAGATAGAGTGATGGCGATCAGTATCTAAATAAATAGATAGAGTGATGGCGATCAGTATCTAAATAAATAGATAGAGTGATGGCGATCAGTATCTAAATAAATAGATAGAGTGATGGCGATCAGTATCTAAATAAATAGATAGAGTGAGGGCGTTAGATAGGTAGATAGAGTGAGGGCGTTAGATAGAGTGAGGGCGTTAGATAGAGTGAGGGCGTTAGATAGAGTGAGGGCGTTAGATAGAGTGAGGGCGTTAGATAGAGTGAGGGCGTTAGATAGAGTGAGGGCGTTAGATAGAGTGAGGGCGTTAGATAGAGTGAGGGCGTTAGATAGAGTGAGGGCGTTAGATAGAGTGAGGGCGTTAGATAGAGTGAGGGCGTTAGATAGAGTGAGGGCGTTAGATAGAGTGAGGGCGTTAGATAGAGTGAGGGCGTTAGATAGAGTGAGGGCGTTAGATAGAGTGAGGGCGTTAGATAGAGTGAGGGCGTTAGATAGAGTGAGGGCGTTAGATAGAGTGAGGGCGTTAGATAGAGTGAGGGCGTTAGATAGAGTGAGGGCGTTAGATAGAGTGAGGGCGTTAGATAGAGTGAGGGCGTTAGATAGAGTGAGGGCGTTAGATAGAGTGAGGGCGTTAGATAGAGTGAGGGCGTTAGATAGAGTGAGGGCGTTAGATAGAGTGAGGGCGTTAGATAGAGTGAGGGCGTTAGATAGAGTGAGGGCGTTAGATAGAGTGAGGGCGTTAGATAGAGTGAGGGCGTTAGATAGAGTGAGGGCGTTAGATAGAGTGAGGGCGTTAGATAGAGTGAGGGCGTTAGATAGAGTGAGGGCGTTAGATAGAGTGAGGGCGTTAGATAGAGTGAGGGCGTTAGATAGAGTGAGGGCGTTAGATAGAGTGAGGGCGTTAGATAGAGTGAGGGCGTTAGATAGAGTGAGGGCGTTAGATAGAGTGAGGGCGTTAGATAGAGTGAGGGCGTTAGATAGAGTGAGGGCGTTAGATAGAGTGAGGGCGTTAGATAGAGTGAGGGCGTTAGATAGAGTGAGGGCGTTAGATAGAGTGAGGGCGTTAGATAGAGTGAGGGTGTTAGATAGAGTGAGGGTGTTAGATAGATCGATCGATTGATAGATAGATAGAGTCAGGCCGATAGATAGAGTGAGGCCGATAGATAGAGTGAGGCCGATAGATAGAGTGAGGCCGATAGATTGATAGATTGATAGATAGATAGATAGATAGAGTGAGGGCGATTAGATAGATAGAGTGAGGGCGATTAGATAGATAGAGTGAGGGCGATAGATAGATAGATAGAGTGAGGGCGTTAGATAGGTAGATAGAGTGAGGGCGTTAGATAGAGTGAGGGCGTTAGATAGAGTGAGGGCGTTAGATAGAGTGAGGGCGTTAGATAGAGTGAGGGCGTTAGATAGAGTGAGGGCGTTAGATAGAGTGAGGGCGTTAGATAGAGTGAGGGCGTTAGATAGAGTGAGGGCGTTAGATAGAGTGAGGGCGTTAGATAGAGTGAGGGCGTTAGATAGAGTGAGGGCGTTAGATAGAGTGAGGGCGTTAGATAGAGTGAGGGCGTTAGATAGAGTGAGGGCGTTAGATAGAGTGAGGGCGTTAGATAGAGTGAGGGCGTTAGATAGAGTGAGGGCGTTAGATAGAGTGAGGGCGTTAGATAGAGTGAGGGCGTTAGATAGAGTGAGGGCGTTAGATAGAGTGAGGGCGTTAGATAGAGTGAGGGCGTTAGATAGAGTGAGGGCGTTAGATAGAGTGAGGGCGTTAGATAGAGTGAGGGCGTTAGATAGAGTGAGGGCGTTAGATAGAGTGAGGGCGTTAGATAGAGTGAGGGCGTTAGATAGAGTGAGGGCGTTAGATAGAGTGAGGGCGTTAGATAGAGTGAGGGCGTTAGATAGAGTGAGGGCGTTAGATAGAGTGAGGGCGTTAGATAGAGTGAGGGCGTTAGATAGAGTGAGGGCGTTAGATAGAGTGAGGGCGTTAGATAGAGTGAGGGCGTTAGATAGAGTGAGGGCGTTAGATAGAGTGAGGGCGTTAGATAGAGTGAGGGCGTTAGATAGAGTGAGGGCGTTAGATAGAGTGAGGGTGTTAGATAGAGTGAGGGTGTTAGATAGATCGATCGATTGATAGATAGATAGAGTCAGGCCGATAGATAGAGTGAGGCCGATAGATAGAGTGAGGCCGATAGATAGAGTGAGGCCGATAGATAGAGTGAGGCCGATAGATTGATAGATTGATAGATAGATAGATAGATAGAGTGAGGGCGATTAGATAGATAGAGTGAGGGCGATAGATAGATAGAGTTAGGGCGATAGATAGATAGAGTGAGGGCGATAGATAGATAGAGTGAGGGCGATAGATAGATAGAGTGAGGGCGATAGATAGATAGAGTGAGGGCGATAGATAGATAGAGTGAGGGCGATAGATAGATAGAGTGAGGGCGATAGATAGATAGAGTGAGGGCGATAGATAGAGTGAGGGCGTTAGATAGAGTGAGGGCGTTAGATAGAGTGAGGGCGATTAGATAGAGTGAGGGCGATAGATAGAGTGAGGGCGATAGATAGAGTGAGGGCGATAGATAGAGTGAAGGCGATTAGATAGAGTGAGGGCGATAGATAGACAGATAGAGTAAGGGCGATAGATAGACAGATGGTTGTGTGTGGCTGTGTGTGCGTGGTTGTGTGTGTGGTGTGTGTTATGTTTTGTTTTTCTATGTTTTGTTATGCTATGCTATGTTTTGTTGTGTTTGGTATGCTATGCTATGTTTTGCTAGGCTATGCTATCTTTTGTTTTGTTATGCTATGTTTTGTTTTGTTATGCTATGTTTTGTTGTGTTTTGTTAAGCTATGCTATGTTTTGTTAAGCTATGCTATGTTTTGTTGTGTTTTGTTAAGCTATGCTATGCTAGGTTAGGCTATGCTATGCTTGGTTAGGCTATGCTCTATGCTTGGTTAGGCTATGCTCTATGCTTGGTTAGGCTATGCTCTATGCTTGGTTAGGCTATGCTCTATGCTTGGTTAGGCTATGCTCTATGCTTGGTTAGGCTATGCTCTATGCTTGGTTAGGCTATGCTCTATGCTTGGTTAGGCTATGCTCTATGCTTGGTTAGGCTATGCTCTATGCTTGGTTAGGTTATGCTCTATGCTTGGTTAGGCTATGCTCTATGCTTGGTTAGGTTATGCTCTATGCTTGGTTAGGTTATGCTCTATGCTTGGTTAGGTTATGCGCTATGCTTGGTTAGGTTATGCGCTATGCTTGGTTAGGTTAGGTTATGCGCTATGCTTGGTTAGGTTAGGTTATGCGCTATGCTTGGTTAGGTTAGGTTATGCGCTATGCTTGGTTAGGTTAGGTTATGCGCTATGCTTTGTTAGGTTAGGTTATGCGCTATGCTTTGTTAGGTTAGGTTATGCGCTATGCTTGGTTAGGTTAGGTTATGCGCTATGCTTGGTTAGGTTATGTGCTATGCTTGGTTAGGTTATGCGCTATGCTTGGTTAGGTTATGCGCTATGCTTGGTTAGGTTAGGTTATGCGCTATGCTTGGTTAGGTTATGCGCTATGCTTGGTTAGGTTAGGTTATGCGCTATGCTTGGTTAGGTTAGGTTATGCGCTATGTTATGCGCTATGTTATGCACTATGCGCTATGTTATGCGCTATGTTATGCGCTATGCGCTATGTTATGCGCTATGTGCTATATGTTATGCGTTATGTTATGCGCTATGCTCTATGCACTATGTTATGCGCTATGCTATGCGCTATGCGCTATGCGCTATGTTATATGCGCTATGTTATGCGCTATGCGCTATGTTATGCGCTATGCGCTATGTTATGCGCTACGCGCTATGTTATGCGCTACGCGCAATGTTATGCGCTACGCGCAATGTTATGCGCTACGCGCAATGTTATGCGCTATGTTATGCGCTATGTTATGCGCTATGTTATGCGCTATGTTATGCGCTATGTTATGCGCTATGTTATGCGCTATGTTATGCGCTATGTTATGCGCTATGCGCTATGCGCTATGCTATGCGCCATGCTATGCGCCATGCTATGCGCCATGCTATGCGCCATGCTATGCGCCATGCTATGCGCCATGCTATGCGCCATGCTATGCGCCATGCTATGCACCATGCTATGCGCTATGTTATGCGCTATGCGCTATGTTATGTGCTATGTTATGCGCTATGCGCTATGTTATGCGCTATGCGCTATGTTGCGCTATGTTATGCGCTATGCTGTGCGCTATGTTATGCGCTATGTTATGCGCTATGTTATGCACTATGCGCTATGTTATGCGCTATGTTATGCGCTATGCGCTATGTTATGCGCTATGTGCTATATGTTATGCGTTATGTTATGCGTTATGTTATGCGCTATGTTATGCGCTATGCTCTATGCACTATGTTATGCGCTATGCTATGCGCTATGCTATGCGCTATGCGCTATGTTATATGCGCTATGCGCTATGTTATGCGCTATGCGCTATGTTATGCGCTGTTATGCGCTATGTTATGCGCTATGTTATGCGCTATGTTATGCGCTATGTTATGCGCTATGTTATGCGCTATGTTATGCGCTATGTTATGCGCTATGTTATGCGCTATGTTATGCGCTATGCGCTATGCGCTATGCTATGCGCTATGCTATGCGCCATGCTATGCGCCATGCTATGCGCCATGCTATGCGCCATGCTATGCACCATGCTATGCGCTATGTTATGCGCTATGTTATGCGCTATGTTATGCGCTAAGTTATGCGCTAAGTTATGCGCTATGCTATGCGCTATGCTATGCGCTATGCTATGCGCTATGTTATGCGCTATACGCTATGTTATGCGATATGCGCTATGTTATGCGCTATGCTATGCGCTATGCTATGCGCTATGTTATGCGCTATGTTATGCGCTGTTATGCGCTATGTGCTATGCTATGCGCTATGCTATGCGCTATGTTATGCGCTATGTGCTATGTTATGCGCTATGCTATGCACTATGTGCTATGTTATGCGCTATGCTATGCGCTATGTTATGCGCTATGCGCTATGTTGCGCTATGTTATGCGCTATGTTATGCGCTATGCTATGCGCTATGCTATGCGCTATGTTATGCGCTATGCTATGTGCTATGTTATGCGCTATGCGCTATGTTATGCGCTATGCTATGCGCTATGCGCTATGTTATGCGCTATGCTATGCGCTATGTTATGCGCTATGCTATGCGCTATGTTATGCGCTATGTTATGCGCTATGCTATGTGCTATGCTATGCGCTATGTTATGCACTATGCTATGCGCTATGCGCTATGTGTTGCGCTATGCGCTGTTATGCGCTATGCGCTATGTTATGCGCTTTGTTATGCACTATGCGCTATGTTATGCGCTATGTTATGCGCTATGCGCTATGTTATGCGCTATGTTGCGCTATGTTATGCGCTATGTTATGCGCTATGTTGCGCGCTATGTTATGCTATGTTGCGCTATGTTGCGCTATGTTATGCGCTAATTATATGCGCTATGTTATGCGTTATTTTGCGCTATGTTATGCTGTGTTTTGCTATCCTATGCTTTGCTGTGTTTTGCTATCCTACGCTTTGCTGTGTTTTGCTATCCTATGCTTTGCTGTGTTTTGCTATCCAATGCTTTGCTGTGTTTTGCTATCCTATGCTTTGCTGTGTTTTGCTATCCTATGCTTTGCTGTGTTTTGCTATCCTATGCTTTGCTGTGTTTTGCTATCCTATGCTTTGCTGTGTTTTGCTATCCTATGCTTTGCTGTGTTTTGCTATCCTATGCTTTGCTGTGTTTTGCTATCCTATGCTTTGCTGTGTTTTGCTATCCTATGCTTTGCTGTGTTTTGTTATGCTATGTTTTGTTGTTTTACTATGATATGCTATGTTTTGCTATGTTTTGTTTTGCTATCCTATGCTTTGTTTTGCTATGTTTTGTTATGTTCTGCTGTTTTGTTCTGCTGTTTTGTTGTGTTATGTTATGCTATTCTATGTTTTGCTATGCTATGCTATTCTATGTTTTGCTATGCTATTTTTTTTTTAAGTTATGTTATGCTATGTTTTGCTATGCTATCCTATGCTTTGTTTTGCTATGTTCTGCTGTTTTGTTCTGCTGTTTTGTTGTGTTATGTTATGCTATGGTTTGCTTTTTTTTCTATGCTACGTTTTGTTTTGCTATTCTTTGTTATGTTATGTTTTGTTTTGTTATGGTTTGTTTTGTTATGCTATTCTATGTTTTGCTGTGTTATGCTATGTTTTGTTATGTTCTGCTGTTTTGTTATGCTATGTTTTGTTATGCTATGTTTTGTTATGCTATGTTTTGTTATGCTATGTTTTGTTATGCTATGTTTTGTTATGCTATGTTTTGTTCAGCTATGTTTTGTTCAGCTATGGTTTGTTGTGTTATGTTATCCTATGTTTTGTTGTTTTACTATGATATGCTATGTTTTGCTATGCTATGTTTTGTTTTGCTATCCTATGCTTTGTTTTGCTATGTTTTGTTATGCTCTGCTGTTTTGTTCTGCTGTTTTGTTGTGTTATGTTATGCTATGCTATGTTTTGTTTTGTTTCACTATGTTTTGTTTTGCTATTCTTTGTTATGTTATGCTATGGTTTGTTTTGTTATGCTATTCTATGTTTTGCTGTGTTATGCTATGTTTTGTTATGCTATGTTTTGTTATGCTATGTTTTGTTATGCTATGATTTGTTATGCTATGTTTTGTTATGCTATGTTTTGTTATGCTATGTTTTGTTCTGCTATGTTTTGTTGTGTTATGCTATGTTTTGTTGTTTTGCTATGATATGCTTTGTTTTGCTATGCTTTGTTTTGTTATGCTATGGTGTTTTGTTGTGTTTTGTTATGCTATGCTTTGTTGTGTTTTGCTATGCTATGTTTTGCTATCCTATGCTTTGTTTTGTTATGCTGTGCTTTTGCTATCCTATGCTTTGTTTTGTTATGCTGTGCTTTTGCTATCCTATGCTTTTGTTTGTTATGCTATGCTATGGTAAGGGTGTGTGAGGGTGTGTGAGTGTGTGTGAGTGTGTGTGAGGGTGAGTGAGGGGGGTGAGGGTGTGTGAGGGTGAGGGGGTGTGAGGGTGAGAGGGTGTGAGGGGGTGTGAGGGTGAGGGGGTGTGAGGGTGAGGGGGTGTGAGGGTGAGGGGGTGTGAGGGTGAGGGGGTGTGAGGGTGAGGGGGTGTAAGGGGGTGTGAGGGTGAGGGTGTGAGGGTGAGGGTGTGTGAGGGTGAGGGGGTGTGAGGGTGAGAGGGTGTGAGGGGGTGTGAGGGTGAGGGGGTGTGAGGGTGAGGGGGTGTGAGGGTGAGGGGGTGTGAGGGTGAGGGGGTGTAAGGGGGTGTGAGGGTGAGGGGGTGTAAGGGGGTGTGAGGGTGAGGGTGTGAGGGTGAGGGTGTGAGGGTGAGGGTGTGTGAGGGTGAGTGAGGGTGTGTGAGGGTGAGTGAGGGTGTGTGAGGGTATGTGAGGGTATGTGAGGGTATGTGAGGGTATGTGAGGGTATGTGAGGGGTGTGAGGGTGAGAGTGTGTGAGGGTGAGTGTGTGAGGGTGAGAGTGTGTGAGGGTGAGGGGGTGTGAGGGTGTGAGGGGTGTGAAGGTGAGGGGTGTGAGGGGGTGTGAGGGTGAGGCAGTGTGAGGTTGAGGGGGTGTGAGGGTGTGAGGGGGTGAGAGGGTGAGAGGGTGAGAGGGTGAGAGGGTGTGTGAGGGTGTGTGAGGGTGAGTGAGGGTGAGTGAGGGTGAGTGAGGGTGTGTGAGGGTGTGTGAGAGTGAGGGGGTGTGAGGGTGAGGAGGTGTGAGGATGAGGAGGTGTGTGAGGGGTCAGGGGGTGTGAGGGTGAGTGAGGGCGTGAGGGTTAGTGAGGGTGAGTGTCTCCAATGCCTTCTTTGAAAATGTTCAGTGCTGCAAATAGAGCATGCCGCCCTAATTATCACAGCATGAGGCCCCAAAGTGATAATTATCACAGCATGCAGAGAGCCGCCCCATGCTGCTGGAGCACTCAACTGCACATTAATTATAGTTGAGTGACCCAGCAGCCTGGGGCGCCTGTTGACATGCTGTGATAAGTGGGTCTCATGCGGTGAAAATTGTTGCGGCGCCTGAGGAAGTGGAGACTCCTGCTGGGATAATTGGTCTTGTGGCGCCTCAGGAAGTAGAGTTTCATGCTGGGATAATTGGTCTGGCGGGCTTGCAGCGCCTGACGTCCGACAAACGTGCACAAGCTGCTCAACCTTGAAGCGCGTTCACAGACCTGGGTCGGCTCGTGCCCAGGTCTGTATCGGGCTCGTTCACAGCTGTTACTCCCTTGACAGGGAGGAAGGTGACTATAGTCTCGCTGGCGGGAGCGCTTCGCGCTCCAACGCCAGCTCGACCTAAAAAGGGACTATGTGTTTAGACGAAAAGATAAACGAACAACTGACTGGAAAAAGTGCTAAAGATAAAAGACAGACTTCGTGTGGTGAAGGCAAATGAGGCTATCACCGACATCAATGAAAGACTATGTATTTATGTAGATAGAAGAGAAAGAAACAAGCGTTAAGAGCGGCCGGGAAACTGAAAGTAAGGCCGGCCAGCCATGATTAATTAGGGGAGGAGAAGCCGCAGAGCGCACGCTGGGCGAAGCCCTTTGATGTGCTGGCGGCTGTTACAAAATGCAATTAGGAGGGAGGGAGGGAGGCTGATGCGCGTGCTTGTTTGGTCACGTGATTCACGTGAACTTAATGAAAACCGCAGCGCAAGAAGCCCTTGGTTTCACTAGGATTTCGAGCACTTGAATTCTCGCTCCGCTCAATGCGCTTGCGCGCATTGATAGGTTGCGAGACCTAAAAAGGCATGAACAAACACTCATTCACATGGACGACAGGGCCAGACCAAAGAAAGAAGGCATGAGGGGGTCACAAACTGCACCACAGATTTTAGCTCCAAGAGCAGTCCGGGGGTGCCACCTGATAGCGGACATGGTCCTGGCTCACAAACTAAACAGGTCAGAGAGTGTGGCACTTCGGGGTCGCCCGGGACTTGGACCTTAGGTATGGGAGTGGTCGGGGCTGCTGCGCTGGGTAATATCCCCTCAAGGAGACTCACAGACACCGGGATTCTGGGTAACGCTGGCTTTATTAACTTGAAAGTGCGTTTGCGGTTTATGGTTTTCCGGTAATAGGGAAGTGCTGTCTCTGCCTCTTCCGTCAGTCTTTGTAGGCGTTTCTCCGACGCTGTTTTCCTCTCGTGCCGGTGTCTTCTGGGACTGGGAGTCCGGTCCTTCTTCTCCACGGTGTCGGGCCGTCTCGTCAGGGGGTAAAGAAAAACAACAGCGTTTTAGGCTCCTGGTCGGACCGTTAACACAGGGAAAGGGAGTGAGGACTCACACGTGCACAACTCGGCTCTAGGGTGCTGGGTAGTGAGGGTGGGGGTAGTGCATAGGATGTGAGTGGGGTAAGGCTACGGTGGTTTCGCCCACTTAAAGCCCGCCCAGCCCGCAAGCCGTGACCGTACCTCTGGTAGCCACACTTCCCTCGATGAAGTGTGGCTGGGCGAAGAGCCTTCCTGATGGCCTCCTGGCTTTCCCCGTCGTCCTCTCTCCTTCAGTCCCAACTCGTCCTCCTGCCTCCGATGTTCTCTCGTCTCCTCTCCTGCCTCCTGCCTCCGATGGTCTCTCGTCTCCTCTCCTGCCTCCTCTTCTTTCCTCCGCTCCCGCCTCTCCTCCGTCGCCGTCCTCAATCTCCGCTCGTCCTCTTCTCCTCTTCTCTCTCCGTCGCTCTCACTTCCGCCTCCTCCGAGTGCATAACACACCTGAGTGTGTTCCTGGGCGTCCTTTACCTGAGTCGAGGGGGCGTGTCCAGTGACGATGTCTTTGTCCAGCTCCGCCCAGTTAAAGTAACAGGGTCCACCAGTATCGTCCGAGTCTGAGTCGTCCTGTTCCTCAGCTCCCCGCCAGGCCCCTGTATGCTGTTCAAAGAGAGGTGAGACAGGTAAGCCAGGTGGACCCGCGTCCACCCCGTCACAGAGAGTGGCCCTTGAAAGCCTGAAAGTTGTGACTGTTAGATTTGGGGGTCTCTGGTTGGCACAGGTAGGTACTTGTGACAAATAGGGACCTTCTCCTCTGGTTAGGGAAAGGGGATTACACACCTAAAATAGCCCCTGCTCACCCTCTAGGTTGCGTGGTGCGAGCAGTCAAGGCTTATTTCAGAGGCGTTGTAAGTTAAGCAGTTGTGACCACATACAGTAACCCAGTGACAACACTACAAATGGACACCACACAGGTTTTATGTAAAAAATAAGTAGACTTTATGTAGAGTTACCACAAGACCATAAACGACACAAATACACACTATGATTACTTTAAGATGGTAGATTTAAGCTTTGTTCAGTTCAGTTCTTAGATGCGACACTCTGCGTCAATGTACCTTAAGTTGCGTTGCGCTTCCACGACAAGCAATGTCGCAGCGATGGGAAATGCGGCAAAGTCAGGTGCAAAGAAATAAAGACGTGAAGATCTTGCAGATGCGGCGTGCTTCACGGGGATGCGAGAAACTCTCAGTTCGATGCGTGGACTGCAGAGACGACAACCTTCCGCTCGATGCGACAACTACAGCGGCGACATCCAAGATGCGATGGCAGCAGCTCCGACGGCGGCGCGCTTCCTGGGGATGCGAGGTGCTCTTGGTCAATGCGGTGCAGTGTGAGTTCCAGCGGCGACACCCTCCGGCTTCGGTGTTGCGACGGCAGGCACAGCGACGGCGACACGCTCCGACCTCGTTGCGAGATTCTTCTCCCGATGCGGTACAGTGCGACAGCTTCAGCGGCAACACCCTCCTTCTTCGGAGTTGCGACGGCAGCAGCAGCGACACGCTTCTTCTCGTTGAGTCGCGCTTCCAGCTCCTTGCGACACGCAGTTCCTCAGAAGGCCCAAAACAGCAGCAGGCACTTCCAAAAGAACTCTGGGGAGCTGGGGGTTGAAGTCTGTTGTCCCTGAGACTTCGGCAGGAGGCAAGCTCTTTTCCAAGCCCTTGGAGATCCTTCACAAGTTGAAAGCAAAGTACACAAAGTTACTTTCTCCTTCCTTTGGCAGTAAGGCAATCACTGCAGGCCAATCCCCCAAGCAGCACTTCAGCTTGGGAATAGTCTCTCCTCAGTTTCTTCAGGTTCCTCTCCTCAGTAAAGGTTTCTTCTTGTAGTCCAAAGTGATCTAATTTCTTGGGAGCAGGATCCCAATATTTATACCCCAAAATCCTTTGGTTCTCTGAGGGGAGAGGGGCCTGTTCCTAGTCCAACCCAGTTCCTGAGCACTTTGTTTACCAGACTTCTACTTTCCTTTCACAGTGCAGGGCAGGCACAACAGACGCCCCACAGGAGGTGGAGCCAGCATTTTGGAAGGCAAGTACAGTCCTGGAGCACTTTGTTGACAGGACTCCTTCTCTTCTTTCAGTGTGCAGGGCAGAGACATCAGCCGCACCCCAGGGGGTTGAACCAGCATTGTGGAAGGCAGGCACAGCCCTATTCAGAGTTCAGGTGCACTCCTCCCTCCCATCTAGATGCAGATTTCTCTATTCTCCACTGGGTGACTCAGCCGGTCTCCTGGAATTCCCCAGCAGAGGCAGGTTTGAATGGTTAGACAAGCAAATACCTACTTTCTATAAGGAGTATTTGCAAACACAAAATATTAAAATAAACTTTACTAAAAGATGTATTTTATTATTCTGAGTTCAGGCATACTAAACTCGAATTTCTACCATGCTCTCTGAGCCGGTTAGGATTATATAATTTAACAATTCTAACAGCCCATTCTGGCCTATGGAGAATAGGTAGCCTTGCAATAGTGAAAAACGAAAATGGCTGTAATTCACTATTAGGACATGCCACACACATCAGGGTTTGTCCTGCCTTATACTTACAATGCACCCTGCCCTTGGGCCTACCATAGGGGTGACTGATATGAAGAAAAGGGAAGGTTTAGGGACTGGGAAGTGGGTGCACTTGCCCAGTCAGCATGACCGTGCCAGACTGCACACAGGCTTTGCAATGGCAGACCTTGGACACATTTTACAAGGCTGCTTCTGTGGGTGGCACAACCAGTGCTGCAGGCCCACCAGCAGTATTTGGATTACACACCCTGGCACACTCAGTACACTAGACTAGGGTCTGACAAGTAAACCAAAGTAGCCAAACATGGAATCACTGATTAGTACATCAATTTACAGTAGGGAGCACTTGCACTGTGGCACTAAATAGCAGTGGCACAGTGCCCAAAGCATCTAACACCAGCAAAAACTCGAGGCAACAGCAAAAATGGAAGGGACATCCACTCCAATGGTGCCAGGTCTAACAGTGAGCATAACGTACAAACTCAAAAGGGTAGCATCAGAGCTGAAGCATTTTTACTGCTCCCACTGGGAAGGGTTTGTGTGTCCACAGGCCCACTTTCTCCCCACCCGAGGGGTATCCCACACAGCACAATGACTGTGCCCCACCCGTTTGTGACACACAGTCAGTCTGCCCACAGCCAGATCCTTTTGCCTCGCCACCTGTCCAAGATGCACAGGAGTGCAGAGACAAAGTGTTTCCTCGTTTGCAATGGGGGGCAGAACGCCTCTAGAGATTGTGCCGGCACTACATGTGTTCAAGTGCAATCTGTGTTACAGATGGGCCACACAAGTATCACCTGCCCCTTCTGTAATACTCCTAGTATGCAAAAGCAGACAAACACACACACACACACACACAACCATTCCGCCTCTGGGACACTTTTGGTAATATTGCCCCTGGACAGTATCAGAGTCTAAGCTCAACCAACCAGTCTTTGTTTTTTTTAATTATACCATTTCCCATTATGGAGTTTGTTGTTTCACTTTTCCTCTCAGAAATATAGTCTTTCAACTCACAGTCCACTTTCTAGTGTTGGGTAAAAGCCAGGACTGAACAAATCAGTTACATATGCAGAGGGCCGTTTAACAATTACTTAGATGGCAAGGGAGTTAAACTATGCCATAGTAAAGGTGCTTAAAAATGCGGTAGTGGACTATGGGCGGGCACTAGTGGGAACAAGTGGAGGGCTGCTTTCACATGAAAGAGTTGGATTGGTGGCATCCACTCCCGTGCAGTGAGGGTGAAAAGACTGCAGCAACAGCAAGTTAAAAGTCATTCACAAAACCAGCAGACTAAACCCCAGTCAATGAAAGGAGGGGGGACACCCAGAGACCCTCGAAAGACATACCCAAGGAAAAGCATACAATCAAGAAAAGAGGCAACCACATATACTCGGTGAAAACCACAGAAGTAAAAGGGGCACAGGGAGAGGAGTAACTTTCGCAGTTTTGTTTATAAAGCGCAAACCCGGCCCGGAGGTATTGGAGCGCTTTATATGAGCACCAGTTATATCACACAATTACATTAATTTTCGGTAATCACAGGGACATTAAGTGATTTGACTCTTAAGGTAAAATCCTCAAATGCCAAAGAGGGAATACCAGGGGACAGCATTTACAGATAATAAACTGTTTTCACAAAGAGAATCATGTAGAGTGCCATACACGGGCACTCCCCCTCCCACACACACACAAATTCCGGGCAGTAGGAAAGCCTGTCTGAGACCCGGCCCTTTGACCCCTTGCCTACCTCTTCCTGCCAGGCCCGCCCTGTGACCTCCGCACACAGTCAGGCAAAGTCTCTTTGTGCGTCCGCCTCACGCACGGAGGGGGGAACAGAAGCAGCCCCGCGCATGCGCTGTCTCACAGAGCCGGGGCCGCGAGCACAGATCTCACCACCGCCGCCATCTCTCGCCGTCAGAGGTGAGCTATGCATGAACACAGGGGCGCGCGGTGATCACTGCCGTTTGTTGTTCTGGTTTGGGAGGCCTAGGGAGTTCAGCTGCTTCCAGGACCTCCAACGGCAGCGTGTCACTACGCCAGTGGAGGGTCTGATAGGTGTGGGTGAAGGTCTTAATAACAAGCCCCAGAATGTATGCGTTGTCTAGCCTGAGGTTTAAAGCCCAGAGCTTTCGTTAGTGTGCATACAAGTTTTCCTGCGTTTGCTCATTCCCGTGGGCCCATCATCTGGGGGGATGGGGGGGGGTTGTCCTTTTCTGTGCTATCCCCAGTCAAATAGTGGCTGATATTTTCAGCCCTCCAGGCTCTCTCCAGGAAAAGCAAGGGAGCAGACCTCACCTGCACAGCACAGTAGGAGCCCCCAGGCACGCCCTCGGTCCACTCACCCCCAGGGGATTCCCGTCAGGGAGCGGCTGCTAGGTGTATATTTTGCTGCTTTGCTCATTTGGCAAGGAAAGCACTGGGGGCCACTCCCAACTAAGGGGCCAGTGTCACATGGATGGCTCACTGGAGAAGTCTCAATCAGTTGGAGGCGCGCAGGGCAGGCAGGGGTAAACGTCTATCACCACGCGACCCCAATCCATCTGTCAGACCCTCAGAGATTCTATTCCCCCCCACCTCCTCACCTCTGTCCACCAGGCCCGGACTGGCCGTAGCGGACACCGGGCATTTCCCCAGTGGGCCGCTAGGACTGGGGCAGATTTTGGGCCCTTGTGGGCCGTTTTTGTTACAGGGCCGCTGCGAAATCGGCCCCTGTAACAAAATCGGCCAGAACCTGCCCTGGCAAACAGCTCGGCTGCTCCCAGGGGGGGGGGGCAAGCTAAGCTCTTTGCCAGGGCCAGTTTTGGATCACAGTCCGGCCCTGCTGTCATCGCTGCCCTCAGTTTTCAGATGTCCGCTCCCTGCCAATCCTGTTTCAGAGCCCTGAGGCCCAACGTCGACCTTCACACAATCACCTGCTGGCACTGCAAGCTCATCTCAGTTTTGCAGGTCCGGTGTCCAGATGGGCCGTGAGTCCAGTATCTCACAGCCTCCGGTCGCTTCCTGCAATGCCCAGAGTACCACCCAGCCTCTGGAGTATTTCAGCCGGGTCACCTGACGCTGCTGCGTCGCAGAAGTTACCCTCGATCCCCTGCTGACCATGCTAAATAAACACGCAGCTGACAAACATAATAAAAGTAACATCATATTGACCTTACACCCTGATGACTACAGAAGTATAAGCGAAACAAGTGCGATACCGCAAAGGCAGCCACGTGTTTATTTACAAATCCCGTTTTCACTTTAAGTGAAAGCGCAATGCAAAAATAAACATGCGGCTTACTTTGCCAAAGCCAAATGAGAAGAAAAAAGTGCATAGCGACTAATGAAGGAGAGAGTGTCACGTCGCCAGTAAACTATCCAATCCTTGCGGGCGCGGCCAAAAGGAGACAAGACGGCAACAAGGAGAGACTAAAAAGCCTCCTTTACAATCAGAAGCCAGCGTTTTGCATGGAAGATGACGCTACCCAATTAAAAAGATTTAAAGTGATGGGCGGGGCTTCAAGTCCCCTTCCAAAACCGTATTGATTTCAAGAAGCTCTCTAATGCCAAGAGCAGCGCATGCAAGCTGCTATCGCCAGCTGAGACCTAAAGATGGCCAGGGATTCAACTCCACTTCTAAAACCTACCCTACTACAATATGCCTCGCAGAGCGAGCAGCGTGTGCGCGCTGCAACGCTAGGCGTGAGACCTAAAAAAAGGAGTGTATGAGAAGTAAACAGTGGAAGGGCACAAGTAATGAGACCATGCTCCAGAGGGGGGACAAACACAAGAATAGGAAGATTGACTGCATTTGTAGGTTGCTTTATTAAAAGCATGCCATATAATGTGATGAACACTATGCTTTCCTATTCCCACTGCACAGCAATTAAAATATACAAGACAATTAAATATACCGTTTATGCAAATATGAATCTGCCCAGCCAGCACTCTCCTTAGGGTTCACAGCAACATCTTACCGTAAAGTTCCTTCTCATAGTTCACATATTGATTTCCATAGATAAGGCTGACAGGTTGATGGATAGTATTGGTAACGTAAATGTTTCTTAATCTTTGCTCTGACGTAGCTTTACTGGACACAGATGCTTAGTTTTAGGGGATAACAAGTTACTTGAGAATAAAGAAACGCAAATGTTGGCCACAACGACATGTACTGACCAATCCGGAGCCAGCAAATTAGAGTGGCAATGAAGCCAATGAATGGAAAGCAATGGGCGGGCTTCAAAATGTTTGTATGTGGAAACTTGGCAGAGATCACGGTTAGCATGAGCTAAAGCAATTTTGTCTGTGGAATTCATTTTATTTAGCCATGTGTTTGCCATGGGCTTCCCAGTCTTCGCTGTTGCCTGCTTCTCTATTTCGTCTGAGTCATCATCTATAGTTAACTCCTGCAGCACTGAGCTTGAGAATTGCGCATGCTCCGAAAGGCTTGTAGCTGCTAGAATGCACCGTTTAGTTAAAATAGCCTGTCAGCTAAGTCTGTAATGTTAGCAACATTTTAACTCCTCCCACTCGGTTGACTAAGCGATTCTCATTTTCCTTATATGTAACTAGCTATTTGTGTGAACACTTGTACTGCCTCTTTTTGAACATCCTTGCTTACACTGCAACTATCACAGTACATAAGCACCATGGTTTCTGTACTCCATGTGCTGCCTCATACATTGCCTGTATCAATGTAGTTCCACTCATGAGTCCTAATAAACTATTTCTTTAATATTACAGCTTCTGTGCCAATCTCTATTTTGTCAGTCTAAAAGGACTAGTGCGCAAGAAGGGTGAACCCCTGCACCGGTTACCTCTAAAAAGGCTCACCCCAGCATGTAGTTAAAAAAGAATTACAAAAAATTAAGTTTAACAAGCTACCGCTAAAGTGCTGTCTATGGAGAGTCCTAACAAGGGAAGGTGCAGATTGATCTCAGAGTTCGGGGAAACAACCTGTAGCTCTTATGCATACAGAGCGCTGGGTGCATCACAAGGCCTCCAAAACACACTGGCACCCTTAGTAACAATGATAATCAAGATTATAATACAAACACAAAAAAAGACAACGGGGAACAGAAGAAGGAACACAAAAACAAACTCGGTTCAGGGAAAAGCAAAAGCATAATCGAGGTTAGGAACAGAACTGCAATACGCAGAACTAAGAATACTAAAATCAAGATTAGGTAACTCTACATCTTAAAAAGGCAAGACGGAAATATGCAAACAGACAGGAACATAGAATGCAAGGCAATGAGTCACCATATAATAAAGTAGATCAAGAAGAGTGCAGACTAAACCAGGAACAAAGGCTTTCGTAGGAACAGAGAGGAAGGAAACTGACAGAAAAAGAATCCAAAGGCATGCCTGGAAACACAGCAGAAGGGATGCGACTGAACATAAGGAGACAACCACCGAGTCAGTTGAGACTTGCTGCACTCTGGCTCACAGGGTTTAAACGGCTGGAAGCTCGGGGGAGGACCACAGGTGCAGAGAATGACCCAGGTGACTCTCTGAAGGAATCAGGCATCCATCAATGCTGAACTGGGAGTTGTAAAAGAGAAGGCCAGGAAAACCAGGAAAAAAACAGGAAAGCTAGAACGGAGTATGGATCGGAGCCAAGAGAGAGAAAGGGCCAGAATGAAGATATAAAAAGGTTAGGATAACCGTAGGAGCTAGGATCGAAAACAGTGAACAGAGAAACACCATCTGTACGTGATCGAGGAAAAGAATGATGACATAGGGAACTATAAAGACCATAAAGCATCAGGAAAGTGGGACAGAAACCTGGACTGGAAGCTGAAGCGAAATGAAGTACGATAAGTGTAGATGAGTATATTGCCCTCTACTGATGTAGCTCATGAGGGGGCTTTAGGAAACAGCCTTTACATTTAGTAGCAGGATGTTAAATGGTAGACTTTTGACAGTTGTTGGGGGACATCTTGGAATAGGTTTTCTTTATTAGATTCCAAAACTACCATTGCATGCATGGAATGCATTTTCATGCATGCACACAGATGTGCTTGCAAATAGGTAGTGGCATTTTTAACCAGAGACCTCCACCAATTATGAAATGTAGAAAAAGAGTGAATTAAAAAAGAAAATGTACACCAATTCCAATCACTAGAACTGGTGATACGAATTTTAAAGTTTAAAGTGACTAACACCTAAAGATCAAAGCTCTAACTGCGGGATATATAGTCGCGTCAGACTGGGGCAAAGTCAAAAGTTCTGGCTGACCGCGATGGGGCACGGTTCAGATACATGAAGTGAATTGGGCCCGGGCTCACTTATCTTCAGACATAGAAAACTTTTGAAGAAAATTGTCTGAGAAGGTAAAGTTCAGCAGGGCAAAGCAGTCATAGTGCCCAAGGACGTTGAGTCAAGTGCAGTTATCTGGGAGCCGCTGGCTAAAGTCATAGTGAAGATTTCTACATTTGACTTCGTCTCTAATGGAATTCATAAATCTCCGGTGGGATGAAGCTACCACCTGTAGCAGACTAGGACTCCATGAGGCTGGATACTCCTTCTGGGAGGAACCACTAAACTGATTTGCCACAGTGGAAAAGAATGTAGTGAGAACTGCAACAAAGTCAGGCCAACTGGTGATGCACCTTGGGTGGGCCAGCGAGCAGGTAGGTTCTGGTCTACTCTCAGTTCTTATAGTCCAAGTTTTGGATATGGGCTACAGGGGCACCCTTAGCACCAGCGGCGGCTTCTCTATAATGGCAGAGGGGTGTCGCCTCACTGAATAGCTCAAAGCCAGCAAATTAAAAATAAAACTATGTTGTAGCATAGTTTTATTTTTTAATGCAGAGTGTGAGCCAGCGCTGTAGGGAGGGGCGGGGCAGAGGCATGGGAGGGGGAAGAAGAGTTGAGGGTGAGCAAAACACACATGCGCACTTAGGTTTCTCCAGCCAAGCTACATTGAGCAGCCGAGCTGGAGAAACCCCACGGACTCCCTGAGCGGAGCGTCTTTACGGCTCGTTCAGGCCAATCCCTGCGCTGCAGTCTGTCCCAGGGGCTGCTTTGACTAGGAAGAGGAGGTGCAACACAATGAGACAGGCGGCCAGAGGTTCAGGTAAGTTCTTTTTTTATTAAGAGATTACTAACCCACCCCCCTCTCGGCGACACGACCAGTCCTGCGTTCCCTCAACCCGGCCCACCAACCTTTGTTTGTGGGGGCTGCCACTATTAGCACCACTTCCAAGGGCCCAGGACTGGAGGGGCATCACTTGAGGGTCAAGACTCACTCAGGCTGGACCCAGGTGCAGATTCAAGATATATGCACCCTTTGGAGTCACTCTGGAAGTCTTGGTTTCAAGCAGGAAAACAGGTCACAAGCAACAGGACAGTCCTTTGAAAAACACAGCAGGACATAGCCAGAAGGGCAATTCTCTGAGTCTTTACCCAGGTCCCGATGGGCACTGAAGATTTTATACCTGGTGCCCACTTTCAAGTGAAAGAAACTTCTAGAGTTTCACTTCCCACAGAAGTGTCAAGAATTTCCTGCCTCCTTGCACTTGTCCCAGTCTGTCTGCAGGCACAATAGGCTAGTGTGAAGTTCTTCATGTGGAAGCTGAGGCATGGTCTTTGCAGTGCAAGTGGGTTTGTGCCCAGTTCCGTCCCCAACCATTCTACTTGGATGGCTCACCATTCTAACACCCAGCCCCAATATTGTGTGGTTGACTGGGAGAAATACACAAAGACCAACTGCCAACCACATCTAGTCATGTGATCCAGGAAGCAGGCACTAAATGGTTAGGATAAGTAAATTCCAACTTGTTAAAAGTGGCATTTTCAGAATTGTGACTTAAAAAGCAATTTTTCCATTAAAGAAGATTTTCAATACATTACAATTCCTCACATTACAATTCCTCAGACACCAAACATAACATTTCTACCTGCTCCCAAGCAAATGTTATTACTTATTCAATTTAAAACGGTAACCCAATGTTATCCTATGGAAGAGGTAGGCCTCACAGTAGTAAAGAATGGAATTTGAGAGTTTTTCCACTACCAGGACACACAAAACGTTTTTATTTTGGACGTACCTTATCGATGACATTCGTTACCAAGCACTGGCAAAGCCAACAGGTAGCACCTATGAGAGAGCTATTTGTTTCGACAATGTGTTTAAGCCACGTTGTACACTAGTGTACAACGTGGCAGCTTTCCAGCATGACTGAATGTTAGTGGGGTGGGTTGGGGTGGGGTACACTGGTGTAGAGTGAGGAAGATTGGGTTAAAGTGGGGTGGGATAGAGTGAAGTGTCAGGTATATCGGGGTAAAGTGGAGTGGAGTAGAGTGGGGTGGAGTAGAGTGGGGTGGAGTAGAGTGGGGTGGAGTAGAGTGGGGTGGAGTAGAGTGGGGTGGAGTAGAGTGGGGTGGAGTAGAGTGGGGTGGAGTAGAGTGGGGTGGAGTAGGGTGGGGTGGAGTAGGGTGGGGAAGAGTGGGTTAGAATAGAGTGGGTTAGAATAGAGTGGGTTAGAATGGAGTGGGTTAGAATGGAGTGGGTTAGAATGGAGTGGGTTAGAATGGAGGGGGTTAGAATGGAGGGGGTTAGAATGGAGGGGGTTAGAATGGAGGGGGTTAGAATGGAGGGGGTTAGAATGGAGGGGGTTAGAATGGAGGGGGTTAGAATGGAGGGGGTTAGAATGGAGGGGGTTAGAATGGAGGGGGCTAGATGGAGGGGGCTAGATGGAGGGGGCTAGATGGAGGGGGCTAGATGGAGGGGGCTAGATGGAGGGGGTAGAGGGTAGATGGAGGGGGGTAGATGGAGGGGGTAGAGGGTAGATGGAGGGGGGTAGATGGAGGGGGGTAGAGGGTAGATGGAGGGGGGTAGATGGAGGGGGGTAGATGGAAGGGGGTAGATGGAAGGGGGGTAGATGGAAGGGGGGTAGATGGAAGGGGGGTAGATGGAAGGGGGGTAGATGGAAGGGGGGTAGATGGAAGGGGGGTAGATGGAAGGGGGGTAGATGGAAGGGGGGTAGATGGAAGGGGGGTAGATGGAAGGGGGGTAGATGGAAGGGGGGTAGATGGAAGGGGGGTAGATGGGAGGGGGGTAGATGGAAGGGGGGTAGATGGAAGGGGGGTAGATGGAAGGGGGGTAGATGGAAGTGGGGTAGATGGAGTGGGGTAGATGGAGTGGGGTAGATGGAGTGGGGTAGATGGAGTGGGGTAGATGGAGTGGGGTAGATGGAGTGGGGTAGATGGAGTGGGGTAGATGGAGTGGGGTAGATGGAGTGGGGTAGATGGAGTGGGGTGGGGTAGATTTGAGTGAAGTGGTAGATTGGGGTAGAGTTTAGTGGGGTGGATCGGGGTAGATTGGAGCAGTCTGGCATAGATTTGGAGAGGTGGTAGACTGAAATGGAGTGAGGTAGATCGGGGTAGATTAGCAAAGCCTTGCAAACGTCTCATCGTGCTCTAGATGTCCTGCCAGGGGTATATCATAAGTAAGTCTCCTTGTTTTTCATTTTTAAGGATTTGTACGGATAAATACAGTCAGAAAACACATCGTTTTCTAAGGTGGATGAATACAGAAAATGGTGCTTCTTTAAATGAACCTCTGTGCTGTCTTTCATGAATTATAGCCAACAGCTGAACTGCATGCGAAATGAAAAAACAGGATGAAATATCTTTAAACAATGGCCTATGTCAACATACATTTGTGGTATATTGCTAATATTTACCAGTGGATGTATTTGTATGTAATACTAGGCAGCTTAAATAGCTAGGACATGACAGACATCAAAGTATGAGTGTGTCGATCAGTTAAATAAATATGGAAATGTACAGTTTTACAACTTCATTTTCATGCAAAACATTAAATACAGGCGGAAATGGAAAAAAAAAAAAAAACCACCATAAAACCAGGACCCCTAATCATGAGCCAGTCCAAGTAGAAAGGCCCTGCAGCACTGAGACCACCAAAACACAGGCTCACTATACAGGACAATATTCTCCCAATCGATTAGGTGATCTCCAGTGTTGTCATCAGCTGCCTGGGCCTCAGCTTGAGCCTCAGAGTTGGGCACACTTTCTGTGCTTTATAGATCTCCTCCCTGGTGGGCCCACCTTCAACTTGCCATCTAGCAAGCTCCGGTAGCTTTCCTAGGGCAGCAATTTTCTCCCCAGTAGGCTCTGGCGAGGGGTCCTCAGGTATCCATCAACCAGTAACAAGAGTGTTTCAGGGGCTGGCTTCCCACAACCCCGGTCCTTACCTTTCTTGGTAGTCTATGGCTGCTGAGGAGGGCACATGCAGCTGTGTGTTCATGCAGACAAACTGAGGCAACCCTAACAACTGCAGGTGTGACCTCAGCTCTGTTTCTTTTCAATCATTGTGCTACACACCATTGCCTAACAGACAATCCACAGACATGGCAGGGCTCACAGCTACTTTTAGAGAATCTGAGACCCCCCTCCCCCACTCAACCCTACCCAAAAGCCACCAGAGACAATGAGCAGTGTGTCTCCAAGTTGTCTGCTACCAGATCCTGGTGCAATGTATTGGGTGACACCTGCTCGGACACCAGATGACACATTAAGTAGTCATACTGGCTCATGTGTCCCTCAGAGCCTCCACCCGGGGCACCCAGAATTCTGGGCATGTTGGGGCCAGTGGGGGAACCCCAATACCTCAGCAGGCTCCACAGTCAGCCCCATACAGGAGTATTTTTTTTCACTGCTGCAGGGGCAAACTTTTGCTCCCTGCCTGAGAGAGTGCTGTTAAGTATAGAGTGCCAAGAAATGGGTTCCCTGAGGTAGATATCGATTAGGGGAGAGAGGTGGGGCACAGCTCCCTTCCCTTTTCAAATAAATGTGGTCTATGGAGCCTGAACATGCTCAGTGGATGGGATCCCTAGGGTCCTAGAGTGACCCTGGGAGGAACCCCTTCCCTAAATATTTCATACTCAACCCAAGGGATGGGGTCCGCGGGGCCTTGCAAAGGCCCAGGAAGGCGTGCTGCACACACACCATCCCCAAAATATATTAATGTGTCGCCCCCCTCCCCATGACATGACTCACCCGGGGGTTATTCTTTTTAAAGCCTGCACTTTTTTTAAATTGCAGTAGATTTGTAGATTGTCAAACACTTCTGGCAAAATCTTTAAAAATATAAATTTTTGGGCTAGGGAGAGGGGGTGGAGTAGAATCCTTCCTCACCAGATTTAGCGGACTGGATATCCTAACCCTGCCCCCTCACTTTTTTTAAGCCTTTTTCACAGGACTCACGATTTAGTCCCAAGTCGTCAGATGATTGCCATCATATAGTTGTTGATGTAGTGCCAGCCAAGCAGAT